>NC_134153.1:16965000-21965000 GCF_033958435.1 Carettochelys insculpta | reverse complement strand
TTGAAAGCTCTGGGAGGAAAGTCAGTTTTAGTCCACAGGATGTCACTCTAAGCCAAGGCCCTTGTGATGAGAGTGGCACCTTGTCTTGCAACACAACTTTGGGAAGGCTTCCATGTTCCTGCACTGTAATGTATTTCCACTGTGCCTGAGTTCACAGCTCCTCTCCATACAGAGGTGACTGGAATTAGACTCCTCCCAGCTGATTTTAATCATTTAGGATATAGCTGCTCCGTTTCAACCCCACTGAGGATCTCCATCCCTGCTTCTTACATCTAGCCTCAGTGAATTCTTTAGACTATGTATTTTCCATCTCCCCTTCCATCCTCTATGGTAACCACAGGCAGCTGCTTCTGAGTCCCTGCTGCTGCTTGCCACCGTCCAGTACCCTCCGACTTCTCCTTGGACACCTGCTCCCTTACTTTTTTCCTACCATCCCAATGCACCTTCAGACCCACTTCACATGGTTGTCCTCCTAGCCTCTAATCCTGGCCACAATGGTTTAAAGAAAATCTCTGCTGCCCACTAGTGGTCATTTATTATCAGATAAAATAATTCACTTTTTAATTGCTCAGGCATTCACCCCTAAGCACATCCTTTCAATATAAACCAGGCAATATAGCCTCTCTTATGAAAGTCACACTAATCCCTGCTCTGTGCCTGTGTATTTGACACAGATCATCTGAGACAAATGAGCTTGTTCACACATTACATTTGAAATACTAACTAATTTCACTACTTGAACCACTAGGGCACATGCAGCCTGACCTGATTGGAGAAGGCTGTGATGCATATTTTCCCTTGCCTCTTCTCTCCCAGGTTTCATAGGTTTTAAAGCCAGAAGAGATCATTATGACCATCTAGTTGATCTCCTACTTAATGGGGGCCAGAGAATCTCACCCCAAAATTTCTGCATCTGAGCTACAAGAAATCTCTTTCCGGCAGATATCCAGTCTTGGTTTAAAGTCTTGTTTTAAAGATTTCACATCACCCGAAGTATGTTCACAATAGCTTTACCCTCACGATTAATAACTAATTAATAGAGTTTAATGCCAGACAAGGCCATTGGTATAATGAATAGAAATTGGTATCCACTGATCCTCACGGCTGTACTGAGAACCGCAGCGACCAAATGGGAAGAACATGATGCCACTATTCCCAGGACCCTGTGCCCCATGCCAGCAGCTGCTTCTGGCTGTGTAGCTTTACTGTCCCCCAGCTGGGCTGTACAACATCAGACAGTAGACATGGCTGGGGGGTGGAGTTGGAGTCAGTCAAGCTGCAAAGCCAGGAGGAGCATAGCTGTTACTCCTTTTGTCACAAAGTGTGATGCCTCTACTTAGACAACTCTATATGTACTTGCTTAGCAACCAGGTCCCATTGCAGATAACCAGTTATCACCCATTACCAATCTGTACTTTCTTTAAGCTCCATTCAAATCAGCTACCCCAGCACTGAGACAATTCTTATTACTGTTTTGCATGTTTCCAAACTGAAGCCTCATCATTTATTGTTTATCCATTTGTCCATTTTGAGCTCTGCCCGTATTCTCTCTGTTCTGTCTAGGGCTTTATACCGCTGTCCTTCACCGCACTACCTGAGCTCACCTAGGTGTCTGCAGCATCTCTTTGCTCAATAGCACCTGCAAATGTAATTCAGGTGCTCCTTATTCTTCCAGATCACTTAAACAAAGTGCAAACATAGCTGGCCTCAGCAATGAGCTAAACACTTTCATCTCCTCAAAAGTAGAAGCAGCACCATGAATCACTTGCATCTAGGTCAAATTTTATCCAGCTCGTTTTCAGGTAGCACTGTTAAGAAAACCGAGATGTATGATAGTCAGAGAACTCTTTCTGTTTATTTCTCCCGCAGCTGCATTAAAATACCCGTGTGATTTATCTGGTGTGATTTTGGTGTGTATATATACTGCTGTAGATAACAGCACATGCTTAAACAGCTATACAATTACTCTTGTGGCTAGAGTAAAGAATAGGTAGTTGATCTTCTGGGTTCTATTCCTGGCTCTGTCTTGTACTCAGTACGTGAAACTGGACAAGCCTTTTAAGTTGTTTATCTATGACTCAAATTAGCCATATAGAAAATGGGTGAGATATATCACATGGGTTTGGGAGGGTCATTTCAAGTGAGTAGAGCACTTTGAGATCTTTGGATGAAGAGGGTAAAAACAGGTAGGAAAAAGGGAGTGGAATTTTCATCCCTTCATTGCTGTAGAAGAAAAACTGGTACTTGAACACATACGCTGTGATTCGCAGAAAAGCCAACTGCCCATTTAAGTTCACCTTGTATCACCTGTCTGAATACCAGTAAGTACAATGCCAAGCACATATTCAGCAGCACTTACATTCAACTTACATGGCAGCCTGTTCCCTGGAGACCCACAAAGGTTATAGCCTTCCAGACAGGAGACTGATTACTTTTTTTCTGCTATCGGGTCCTGACCCTGTTCCCACTGAAGTTAATGATGAAACTCTCATTCATTTCAGTGGTGCAGGGTCAGGACCTAAGTGAAATAGGGATATAAACACACACACTTCAGGGCATAAGCAAAATTCTAGTGGAGGTTCAGGAGACACTTTCCCTTAGAGGAAGTTACTCTGTGACTGCTTGCAGTAGTATCTGTGCACTTTTCTTTTAAGCTTGGATGCCAACAACTTTTGAAGTCACTTAACTGGACAAGGTGGACCATTGCTGAGACCCAACATGGCATTTCCAGTTGAAATAATATCTTGTCCTACTGGTTGAACTCAGAATGTTCATGACTATTTATGCTCGAGACCCATTTTCTGAGTGCTGAATGAACCTCAAAAGTTGTTGAGTTCCAGTTTGGTGCAGATAAGTCTGCAGAAACATTTGCAGTTCTCAGTAGTGTCTGCACCATATGGGTCCTGTCTCTTGTCTGGAAGGCTATAACCTTTGTGGGTCTCTAGGGAACAGGCTGCCGTGTAATTCAAATGTAAGTGCTGCTGAGTATGTGCTTGGCATTGTACTTACTGGTACTCAGACAAGTGATACAAGATGAACTGGCTGGGCTTGCTTGCATGAACAAGATTTTGAATGAGGTTTGAAGCACATCTGTCCACACGTGAAGCTACCATGAGAATAGCCTTGTTTTGATAATTCTGACCTTGATGGGAAGCATCAAAAACAAAAATATCACCTCAAAACCTTAACAGTTCCATTGGAGTTAAATCCTAAAAATAAGCAAAGGTTTTGGCCTCACTCTACTACTGAAGTTCAGCCACCACTGGGGTGGAACACAGCAGCTTTTTAATGGACCAGGGGGAGGGCGAACAATTATTCTCCTTAACCTCTGAGGACAGGGCAAAAGGCAGTGGGCTTAAATTGCAGCAAGAGAGGTTTAGTGGAGTGAAGGAGAATTCTGTATCCAGCTGAAACTGTCAGGGCAATACAGAAAGTGGAAACTCAGCCATGACATTTGAATTAGCACCCTTGTTCTGATGAAAGGGGATCTTTAATGACCATAAACTTTGTCTTCATGTCTCATCCTAAAGACCATGGCTACAAGTATGTTTCTGAGCAGGCATTAATGAGGCTGGAGTGCCTAACTAGAAGGCTTGTCAGACAGTTGTTTGATAACTGAACTAATACTACAGCTAGACTACTTTCTCTCCATCATCATCTCTTTAAGCAGACTGCTTTCAACTGCTGTATGTCCAGACTCAGCAGGATGCACATAATAAAGAGCACCAGAAATCCATGTGAAATACAATATTCAGCAAACCATAGCATAAGAAAATGTTTCAGAAACACAGATCCTCCTGCACATATCTGTCCTCTCTCCTTTTCCGTGATAAACAAAACCATCTGTGAGAAAATGACACAGAAAACATTCTGAGGTTGATTGTGTCCTTTACACAAATGAGCCTCTGGAAATAAATTATCACAAAACCTGCATCCTTTCTCATTCCTGAGATGAACTCTTACGCAATGCAAACAAAGAGATTAGCAGAACAATCAGAAGCCAGCTGTGTTATATAGAATCATAGAATAATATGATGGGAAGTGACCTCAGAAGGTCCAAGTCCAATCCCCTATCCTCACAGCCAGACTAAACACCATCTAGATCATCCCTGACAGGTGTCTGTCTAACTGAATCTTAAAAATCTCCAGTGATGGAGATTCCACAACTTTTGTAGGCAATTTAGGTGCTTAACCACCCTGACAATTAGGAAGTTTTTACTAATGGCTAACCTAAATCTCCCTTGCTGCAATTTAAACCCAGTGCATTTTGTCCTATCCTCATAGGTTAAGGAGAATAATTTGTCTCCCTCCTCCTTGTTACAACCTTTTAGATACTTGAAAGCTATGATATCTTCTCTGTCTTCTCTTTTCCAGATTCAACAAACCCAGTTCTTCCAATCTTCCCTCACAGCTCATGTTTTCTAGACTTTTCATCATTTTTGTTACTCTTCTCTAGATCTTCTCTAGTTTGTCCACATCCTTCCTGATATGTGGCCTGCAGAACTGGACACAGTACTCAAGTTAACGCCGAATCAGCACAGCATAGAAGAATTACTTCTCATGTCTTGTTTGCAGCACTCCTGTTCATACATCCCAGATTGCTTTTTTGCAACAGTATTGCAATGTTGACTCATATTTAGCTTGTGGTCCACTATGACCCCTAGATTCCTTTCTGCTGTACTCCTGGCTAGACAGTCACTTCCCATTTTGAATGCATGAAACTCACTGTTCCTTCCTAAGAGGATACTTTACATCTGCCTTTATTGAATTGCATCCTATTTACCTCGGACTATTTCTCTAGTTTGTCTGGATCATTTTGAATTATCCTCTAAAGCAATTGCCCCTCCATCTTGGTATAATCTGCAAACTTTATAAGTATATTCTCTACACCATTAACTAAATCATTGATGAAGATATTGAACAGAACCAGACCCCAGAAATGATCTCTGCAGAATCCCATTTGTCGTGTCCTTCCAGAGTGACTGAACCATTGATAACTACTCTCTGGGAACGGTTATCCAACCAGTTATGCACCCATCTGGTAGTAGACCCATCTAGGTTGTATTTCCTTAGTTTATTTATACAAAGGCCATGTGAAACTAAATCAAATACTTTACTTTTAACCTTTCCTCAGAGATCAGGTTTTCTAAATGTTTTATCATGTTTGTTGCTCTCCTCTCACCTACGCACAGTGTGCTCCATCCTTTTAAAGGGTGGTACCCAGAGCTGAAGGAATGATTACTTCCTTGTCATGTATTTAACATTCCTGTTAGTAGACCCCAGAATTAGATTAGCCTCTTTTTGCCCTGCCTCACAGTGAAGACTCATATTCAAATTGTGATCAACTACAACTCCCATATCGATTTCAGCAGTACTACTAGCTAGCCACTTGCTCCCCATTTTTAAGCTGTGCACTTGATTTTTTCCTAAGTGTTGTACTTTGCATTTGTCTTTTTTCTAAAATTTCATTTTGTTAGTTTCAAGCAATTCTCTGATTTGTCAAGGTTGTTTTGAACTCTAACCCTGTCCTCTGCAACCCCTTCTAGCTCGGTGTTATCTCAAATTTTAAAAGCATGCTCTGCATTTCATTATCCAAGCCTGTAATAAAAATATTGAATTTCACATTCAGGACAGAGATTTGGATGACTCCACTTGATATATTCTCCCAGTTGGACTATGAGCCATTAATAGCTTCTTTTTGAGAATGTTTTTTCAGCCAGTTGTACCATGTCATAATATAACTTACACCACATCTCCCTAGTGAGTTTTTGAGAATGACAGCTGGGACTGTATCAAAAGCCTAACTAAAATCAAGGCATATCACATCTACAGCTTCTCCTCATCCACTTGGCAGTAACTTTTACAACAGATGGTAAGTGTGTTAGGGCAAGCGTGTCGTTTATTGGCTACGTCTACACTAATCCCTTCCTTTCGAAAGGGGCATGGTAATGATCAAGGTTGGAAGATGCTAATGAGGCACTGACATGAATACGCAGTGCCTCAATAGCATAATGGCAGCCACAGTGATTCAAAAGTGCCGCTATTGAATTGCACACCACCTATGTAGACAGGGGCCTTTCCAAAGGACCCTCCCAGACTTTGAAAGCCCCTTATTCCTAAAATCAAATAGGAAGAAAGGGCTTTTGAAAGGCCCCCCCCATACGGGTGGCGCACAATTTGAAAGCGGCACTTTCGAATCGCCACAGCCGCCATTATGCTAATGAGACGCTGCATATTCATGGCAGTGCTTCATTACCATTTCCGACCTCACTCGTTACCACGCCGCTTTCGAAAGGAAGGGGCTAGTGTAGATGCAGCTATTATGTCTGTACATCACCTACTGCAATATGGCTCTCATATGATTAGGGCCTCTAGATGCTACTGCAATATAAATGCTAATAATAAAAAAGTATGCACTGAAATCCTCTAAAGCCTATCAAATGGGAAGCTGGAATGTTTTAAAATATTATGCTGGATGTGATCAAGCCTGCCAATAATTCTGCCATCCTTTTTAGAGTTTGTGTGCTTTAAACAGATGTACTGTATTGCCCTGAAGTAACAATTACACTCTGACAGGTAAATAATTCACACCCGCTGAAGACTCTCACATGCATTCCGCTCTGCCCCTCTCCCACCGAAAGATAAAATAAGGTAAAGCAAAGCTGGAGGACAATACCACAAAACAATATTTCGTTCTCAGCATCTGGCCTGATAAACTCATCTGTCTCTGTCTCCTCTCTGTTGCCCTCTGTGAACTGTAATACCTGTATTATGTTCTAAGCAAGTTGCTGTTTAAAAATTGGATGGCTCTCAGAAAGACATTGATGGAAAGATATCCTAATACAGAGACTCACTGGATAATGGAAGAGTCCAATGAGGCGAAACTACAAGTAGTGAGAGCAAGGATCATGACTGTATTTTAGACTAAGCTTGGCATGAAGTGCTTGGATAGTCCATTTGAGAGCTTGGGCCAACCTGTCTCCTGGCACCTGTTGGACCACGTCATTCTCTGGGCTTGGTTCACTTCTTTTTCTACCTGACTTCTGTGGAGCTACTCCCAATTTACAATACTGGAATAAAAGAGGCAAAGTAAAACCCTATAGTTCTCCCCATCCTTCAGTGCAGCCTTGATTTTAACATGGGACAATGGCCCTTGGCAAATTTAACACAATGATGCCAGAAAAGTTGGAAGACGAAGCAGGGTTACAAATTCTTTTGGCTGTAATTTCAGAAAATGGAACTAGAGTGAGCAAAAGAAGAGGGACGTTTTCAGTGGCAGCTCCTAAACTGCAAAGATATGCACGCAGTGGAGCCGTGTGTGTCTGAGAGGGACACACACCATACCTTATCTCCTTTCCACAGCTTATTATGCTCTGGCTGATATCCTTTCGCTATGTCTAGATTAGAGGGTTTTGTTGAAAAACCCGCAGGGCATCCAGATTGCCAAGTGCGTTCTGTTGACAGTAAGTCGACAGAACACAGCGCGTTTGTCAACAACTGTTCCCCGCTCACCACCAGGAAGAACATCACTGTCGACAGAGATTGGTCAACAAAACACTGGTCTGGACATTCCGGGGTGGGATCTTTAATGAACATAAGGGGAGGAGCTTCTGTCAACAAAAAAGGCCTCTGGGACACTGCACAGCCCCGTCTGGTGTGGATCCAGATGTCTGTTTTGCTGATAGAACAGCTGGGCAGTCTGGAAGCTCTCTGTCAGCAGAGCAGATCACTCTTCTGATCTGCCCTGAGGTCTGGCCTTACTCTGTCAACAGAAGTTTTGTCACAAGATATCTTTTGACACAAACTTCAGCCGACAAATCCCGGTAAACCAGACACAGCCCATAATGTGACTTCAGCTCTCAAGTATTCTCCCATTTGGTCATTCCCAACTGTGTTTTGTGGAGTTTCTCTTACCGTTGCAGTTATCCCACTGCCTCCAACACTTGCCCCAGCTCTGCCGACATTGGTTTCTTCTTGAGAGGCAAAGAATGAGGAAAGACCTTTTCACGTGATCTTTTCGCCATGCACTCAACCTGAAGGACATCCTGACTGTCGGTCTCATGGTAGCCAAGCCCGAGGTGCATGGGGAAAGTGCCTTCCTGCTCACTGTCTCCCAGAAGCCTGCGAGAGACCAATATTTCCAAAGTTGATTTTGCGCTATAATCCTTCCAGTCAGGGTTTCCTGTGTCTCACCAAGTTGGCCCAGCTGATGAGCTATACAGCTGCATAATTAGAGGGATCAAGTGGAAATCAGGTGCGTTTCAGACAGGGCTAGGAATGAGGAGATGCATGTTTTGTTACTGCTTCTGCCACTGACTTGCCATGTGACTTTGGGCCAGACTTTTCATTGCTCTGTACGTCTGCTTCCGTGTTGGGGACACTGCTAGTGGACTGCCTTTTTAACATAAGAGCTATGGGTGGAAATATTATTTGTTTTCTACTATATGTGTGAGAGAGTTTGTGAGTGAGAGTGAGTCTGTCTTCCTGTCCATGTTTGTTCAAGAACTCCTCCTAAAAGAACCACCAAATTTGGTGTGACACTTCCTCTTCTTGTAACTTAAAGCACAGCAAGGGTTTGATTGTGCCAGGATGATGGGATGTGCCTGGAATGTGATTATTTTCATAACATGAAGAGAGAGGGGTCTGCTAGCAACCCACCTCCAGCCCTGAGCTCCTTCTCACCTATCCAGCCCCTAACTCCAGCACTCCACCCAACACACACACCAACCCTCTGCCCTGAGCCCCTTCTTAAGGACTCGAGCAATGTGCTAGTATTTATATATTGCACAGGGAGAGGCTTAAGTTTTCATGGGTCTTCTGATCTACTGCTGTCTGAGAGCCCCTGGATGAGACTGAAATATGAACTGTATTAGAATATATAGTCTCTTTAAGCAGATACCTTTCAACACTTTTTGTCTTGACTCAAATAGCTAGCTAGATGCATCTGCTAATTATCTAGATATAGCTATATAAATCATTCTTCATATCTCAGCCTCATCCAGGGAGACTCAGGTAGCAGCACATCAGAAAGACCATAAGATGTTATGCATCTCCCTGTGTATTAAATATTCTCAGAAAGTTATGGAGGCCTCCTTACAAACAATACATTCTGGTGTGATGGAAATGACAAGGTGCATTCTGGTGGCAAGCACCTTGCATCTGCCTGTTTCCAAGAGCAGAATCAAGAGGCCTCCACTGGGCCTACAGACTCGAGAACTGCTGTTGAAGAAAACTGAAGGTGTTGTATGATGGTGCTGTGCAATGCTCCACAATGTAAGCCAATTGTGCTGAGGAGCAGACAACAATGGTCATCAGTCTGGGGCTGGCAACCCCTAAAGTGGCAACCAGTGCAGCAATTGTTCTTTGAAGAATATTTTCTGAACTCTGCAAGCACCAGAATATGACTCAGTTTGTAAAGTGTTCAGCCATGTTAGAACCTAATGTGTCTGGATGGTTACAAACTGATAGCCATATCCTAAGCCAGGGGTGTGCAAAGTCAGGTGTGACATGATCAGCTCTTGCCCCCCTCCCCGCCCGCAGCTTCCACGCTGCATGTGCTTTTTCTGGGGTGATGTCAGCTGCTGCGTTCCCAAGAGAATGTTCCCCCGCCCCAGCCGCTGGGCCAGTCAGAGTGCACAGAGGCCCTGAGACAAGCTGTGGGGGCAGCCAGTGACATCCTGGCTTGATCAGGTCCCTCCTGGGGTCCTCCCCCCAAGCACCCCTCCCCCTTCAGAGCACCCCCTGGAGCCTCCCAGCCTATCCTTTCCTGTGGTCCTCCCACAGGTTGTAGGGGCTCTGACTAATTGCAGGGCCAAAAAGGGAGATGTGACCTACAAAATTTGCTCACACCCATCCTAAGATATCAAAGACAGTATAGTCTAGAGGAAAAAGCCAGGGCCTGGGAGCCAGGAGCTCCTTTGTTACAAGCCCATGTGGACAATTGACTGACTTTGGGCAAGTCACTTAGCCTTGGATTTTCAAAATGAGGTGTGTGACAGGTCCCCTGCCCCCCACCCCATGCTTTATGGAAAGTGGGTTATGAATACAAATATGCACAACTCAGAAATGCTTTGGACAAAATGTGCCTTGGGACCTATGATTTTTAATGTTATAACCTGCTGGATCTATAAATCCCAGTTTTGTGCACGTGTTATTTTGAAGTTGAAGTTATAACTATTGTCTACAGATTTGGGCTCCAAATGGTTTTCTCTGTGAAGACTCAACAGGAGATGTGGCTACCCTCCTGAGAGAGGATGGTGTGTGAGGGGACAGCAGCACTTACCTAAGAAAGGGCCATTAACAGGTGTCAATCCACACCTGAAGAACTTTGCTGCCATGTTCAAACCAGTGAGCAGGCAATGGTTGACTAAAAAGGACAGGAATGGATGATTTTACCCATGTCACAGTTTCCATCTTGACTTTTATACTGTTACACAAAGAGAACAAAAGGTATAAAGAGGACCTTGGGGTTCATCCATCTGTTGTCTTCAGCCTGCCTTGGAAATTGCGTAACACACCCTAAGAAAGACCAAGAACATTACTGAGCCCCAGATTGGGATAAGATCATTTCTGACCTGAAGATTTCACCTGCTGTAAAGGCAGCTATTTAGGGAAAGAATTCATAAGTAACTAGATTTTTAAGGGAACCGAATTAGCTATGTTTTCTCTTTTGCTTAATTTGGTAACTCACTTTGATCTGGTTGTTATCTATCACCACTTAAATCCTACGGTTTTACTTAATAAAAACTTGTTTTGTTTACAATCAAGCCCCATGTCAATTGTTGTTACCTGGGGAGGGTCTACCACAGTGCATATTACCCTTTCGTTGATAAAGGTGGCTTACCTAATGAGCCTGCCTTGTGCAAATCTTTTGTAGAAAGAGATGGATTTATTTGGGGGTTTGATCACTTTTGGAGGTTGATTTCCCAGGTGCTATGCCCTAGAAGTGCATCTACCCAGAACTGAAGAAAATCAGTGGTCTGCATTGTTCTGCAGGGGGACGGTAACTCCAACCGTGTGCCTTGGTTGCAGGGAGACTAGAGAATCTGGCTCAACAGGACAGGGTGGTGGGGAGCCCCTGAGAGCAAGAATGTGGGTGTCAACGGCCTGATGAGCACATTGGAGAATATCCCAAGGGGTCTTCTGTGACTACACCCTGTCACAAGGTATATGCATATTTATGGATGTAACCTGAGTGTGTGATTGTGGTAAGTGTGTGCAGATGACTTAGATGTCTGATTGCCCATTAGAAAAGGCTATGTTGGGTGAGGGGAGTGTGTCTGTGATTACAATCAAAGAAATTAGAGGGGAAATCTTGGCCCCACTGAAGTCAGTAAGGGTTTCAGCCTTGGTGTGTAAAAAGCACATGCACAGTTCTAAAACCCCTTACATGGTCAACTGGCATGAAATGTAGATCATATTCCCCTTACTTACAAAGGTTCTGGGAGAACTAGTTAAAGTCAGCAGAGGGCTTCGAAGCTACCATAGGCTGCCTGCATGCCAAGTCAGAGAGCCTTCCCTCACTCCCCACACACACCACTAGAACTGGCTGAAGACAAATAACATTTTGAAATTTTCTGATGGGAAAAAGGAACACTTTTTTTTACTTTTTTACGAATTTAACACCCAGCCTTTACACACAGATCAAGTATCAGTATCAGTGCACCTGTGCCCCTCAAGGTCTCTTACTATCTTGTGATTCTATTACCTGAAGAGTATATGGCCCTTACAATTTTTAGACACAAAGAACAAAAATCAGTCCTGGTTTAAACAAAGGAAAGCCAAGGGAATTTGTACTTTTGCATCCATTTATACTAGCTTAGAATGGACCTTGCAAACCAGTCTCCAAATCCACATCTGAATTCTTTGCCTGCCTGTTTCTGCTGCAGATTAACATGTGTAACCCCAAGGAACCTCACTTGCTTATTATTCATGTTTATTCCACCTCTATATCTTTGTTTGAGATGCTACCAATTTACCCAGCTATTTTTCAGGGATTCAGTACATGATCTGTACCTTTCCATGGCAAGAGCCTGGGAGTTAAAGAAGAAAGATTAGACACATATGCAATGCACACATTCAATTTAGGAAACCCAATTGCAGAGCTCTATTCCACTACACCTGATATTTCACAACCATCTCCTCACTGAGATATAGTCATGCAACCCTTATGGGATTCACCTGGCAGCTCTAGAAATGACACCTGTTCTGATCCAGTCCTACCTCCCTGCACCACTGGAAAATCTGACTCATATAGATGTGCAGGTGTAAGAAGAGAGGCCAGGTTGAGACTGGCTAAAAGCCCTACGGATAGGGTTGCCAACCATCAGTAAATTTACAGACAGCCCATAAAAATTAGCTGAAATTGGACATGTCCGTAAAGGTCATAAAAAATTAGGTGTCTGTAAGTGTCGTAAAAGAGCAATAAAATTTAAAAAAACTAGCAATTATTCTATAGCAATTAAATTTCTTCTGTGGTGTTTCAGCCATTTTACTGCGGAGCAGCGGAAATTGGACGTTTTAGTTGTTTATTTAGCTTAATGGTTGAGCTGACGTAACATGAATCACATGATTCACATGATGTTATCGTCTACGTTATCCCACCGAGTTAGCATCAGCACACTGGCAACATGACTAACTAAATGAAAGCGAGTTAAAGAGCATATTGTTCTTGTGATGTGTGAATGACAACAATTACTTTTCCCTTTTGGCCATTTATGTTGTCTTAATATAGTATAAAAATTATGTCCATAAAAAAATTCATCTGTCTGTAAAGTTTTCCTATTTTCTCCGTAAATGAAATTTCTGTGGGTTTCGCTCTAGCCAAAGAAATGAACATCGGAATCCCACCTTTAAGATTTGGTTTTTTAAAAATGCCCCTCAACTTGGCTGGTTTTTTTTTTTTTTCTTTTTTTGAAGTTTCACAAATTCCTATGGTTCAGTCAAACTTGCAGGGGAAAGTTCTATACAAATTTCCCTTTATGTGGGATGCCTTTTCCAGCAGCCAGCGAAGGTCCCACATCTAGACCCTAACCAAGGTAAGGGGGACACTGAGGTTTCAGATAATTATTGTCCAACCGACCGAAAGGGAAATGGTAGGGGAGGGAGCAGGGAAACCGGGACCAACCAGGAAAGCGAAGGGAAACGTCTCCCCCTGCTGGAGAACACCTCCTCTTCTCCCGGAAGGAGAATTTGTTCCCCAGAATTCATTCTCAGGCTAGCTGCTGGGGAAGGGGTGGGGCTGTGAGCTCTGGCGCGCCTGTCCGCTGCGCTGCGTCCCATCTGATCGTCTCTTCCCGGGCCAAATTAAACTGGAAGCGTTAATCTACCGTGAGCCCAGTTTGGGAGCGAGGCCCAGGCCACATGATGGGCATTGAATACCATAATCCTAGGGCCGTGGGGAACAAGCTTGCAGCGTTAACCCCTCGCTCCTTTCCCCTCTTCCCCGCTGATGATTCCATCGCCCGGGGAAAGGCAGGGAAGCCCGGGCAGAGCAATAAAGGCAACGGCCCTGATCCTCGGCTGAGCCTTGTCCCCACACAGCCTTGCTGGGCACGGGAGTGCAGACCAGACCCTTGCGTGCAACACGCTTTGGCTCTGTTAGAAAACTGGCCAGTTCCGGGGGGTGTACTTGACTAAATAGCCTTCCAGGGCCCCTGCCGAGCTGCAGGGAGATTCCGCCCCAGAGGAGGCCTTCGCGGCCAACCCCAGGGCAGTGCAACTCCGCAGGCTGGGGATGACTTTGGAAGCAGCCAGCAGAGGGGTCCCCTTCATGCGTCCTGCCCCTGGCAGGCGGGTCATGCATGCGCCAGCTTGCCCACAGCCACCGCCGGCCCTTCCCCACCCCAGCCCCCGTACCGCGAGCGCCTGCCCCCTGCTGCGGGAGTGGGACTGCGGACGGTCTTTCAGGCTGTACCTGTCTCCTGGAGCTCAGAGCCCCCTTGTTCCCCCGGCAGGACCGCTGCATGGAGTTGGAGCTGGAGCTCTTGCCCTGGTGCGTGGAGCTGAGCCGGCTGGAGTCCTGGGGCAGGGTGGGCAGGGGGTTCATGAAGAGGATGCGGGCGATGAGGCCATACAGGACCGTGGCCAGCCCCAGCGGGATGACATAGAAGATGGTGAAGTCCAGGAAGTAGATAGGCAGGTAGAGGTTCCTGGAGACCTTGTAGCCGCAGCTGACCTGCGCCCCGTCCGAGAAGGTGGCCTGGGCCGTGTCCACCAGGAAGAACCACACCAGGCAGTAGAGGGAGGTGAAGAGCCAGACACAGGCGATGATGCGCTTGGCCCGGGCTACGGTGCAGAGCAGCTGCGCCTTGATGGAGTGGCAGATGGCGATGTAGCGCTCCACCGTGAAGGCGGTGATGGAGCACGCTGAGATGTTGATGCCCAGGTACTGCAGGTAGGTGATGCACAGGCAGCCGGCGTAGCCGTACACCCACGAGGCCACCACCTCCGAGATGTTCGGCAGCCCGGCCGCCAGCAGGACGATCAGGTCCGCAGCGGCCAGGCTCACCAGGTAGCAGTTTGTGGGGGTCACCATGTGCTTGGTGCGCAGCACCACCAGCACCACCATGACGTTCCCCACGATGCCCACCCCGCAGATCAGCAGCACCAGCAGGATGGTCACCGCCTGCAGCTCCAGGGGCTGCTGGGGCATCTTCCCCAGAGTCTGGTTGACGCTGCTGTTGCCCACAGGGGGCCCGAGCTCCGAGGTCTGGTTCTCCATGGGGCGGCCCGGATGCTCTCGCCGGCAGGAGCCCTGAGCGGGGAGGAGAGGCGGGGGACGTCAGTTGGTTGGAAGGAACCACCCCGGGCTCTTCCTTGCACCCATCAAGTGACTGCACCCCCCCAGCACCCCCGTTTCCTTTGGTGGCTTCCCCAAACGCCCGGGGCTCTTTGCGCTGCTCAGGAATTAGGCGGGATCTGGGTTTAAATGCAAAGCACCGTCCGCCCCACCACAGCGCCCCCCGCGCCCCGCACCCCCAGCGTCCCCTGCCCACCCACAGCCCAGCGCGCCCCGCCAGCCCTCCAGCCTCCTCTCCCACGGGACACCCCGGCCCCTGCACACCCCCATGCTGCAGCCAGCGCGCACCCCCCAGATACCCCGGCGGCAGCAGACAGACCGGGCCGAAACTTTCCGCGCCTGCCCGCGCTCTCCCGGCGCCGCGCGTACTCCGCAGCCGCTGGCTCTGCCCGCCGGCTCTGCGCTGCGCCGCGGCTGCTCCCGCTGCCCACAGACCCCGGGGGCGGTGTGTGCGGGGGTCTCTGCTGCACCCAGGCGCTTCTGTGCAGGGTCCTAGCGCCCCGCCGAGCCGGGGACCCCCAGGCGGCAGCGCCCGGCTGGCCCTGGGGAGCGAACGCGCCCGCCCACCCACCCAACGAGCGGCCACAGCGCCCCGGCTCCGGCGGCTGCTCCGCGGGAGCGATGCCCAGGGAAGCGGGGCGCTAGTGACTGGTCCCCCCGCCCTCTGCGGCCTCTCCGTAGCCCCCGTGAGCGCTCGCCCAAGCGCGGCTCCTGCGCTGGCCACCTCGGGCTCAGCACCAGCCTGCGGCTCAGCCGCCCCGGGGACCCGGGTTGCCCCGGCCCGGCCCAGCCCGGCTCGTGTGTCGCCCGGAGCCAATTCGAACGGGCCGGGCCGTGGGTTTCAAGCACCGCCCTGCAGCACCTTGCCGCCCCCTTCGGCGTTGCCGGGGGCTGACACCGCCCCTTGGAGCTGCAGCCCCTGCCCCTCACGGCGGTTCCTCTGGCGTTCCCTGGTGGCTCCTGGCCGCCAGCTCTTACTTCTCCGGGCGAAGGGAAAGGAGACACAGGCCGTGAGGGCCTCCAGTCCGGGCTGCACTGGCTGCCTAGCACCTTCCATTACCAAGAATGTACATAAAAGGTGGAGGCGGGGGAATCGTCCTCTTTTACCCCTGAAGACAGGCCAAGAAGCACTGGGCTTAAATCGCAGCAAGGGGGTTTAGGTTGGACATCAGGAAAAGCTTCCTGTCAGGGTGGTTACGCCCCAGAATAAATGGCTTACTACTGAGGTTGTAGAAGACCCATCACCCGAGATTTTAAGAGCAGGTTAGACAAACACCTGTCCAAGGAGGGCTATATACTTAGGTCTGCCAGGAGGAGTAAAGGAGATGGTTTCCCAAAGTCTCTAAGATTGTCTGATTTGTGCTACATTTTCTCAGCAAATCTCTCATGCCACCATCTTTTGCAGCAGGCCTTGATCTGCAACATGGAGAAACCCTTTCCACCACATTGGTGCCTCTTGACCTTGACAGATAACTGTACCCCTTTCAGATTCTGGTATGACTTGGGTGCCTTCTCCCCCACCCCAAGTTTCACCTCACTTAAAAAATACCTGCTTACAAAAGCAGACAAAAATACAAATGTCTGCCAGCACACTGTCACAGGGCAGTGCTTGGGCTTTATGAAAATATGCTTATGACTAAGAGATAAATGAACAGGCTTTTTGAAAAGTGCCTCTTGTAAGAGATCATTGGAAAACTTGTAATCTACTGAGCATGATTATCCCATATAGGGATATGATTATATATCCCATTTGATTAACCCCATCTGGGGTTTAAACTTGTGTTATTAATGTACAATAAGCATGGATAATTGATGGAACTCACTTCAGGATCTTTATGACTCACCAGCCAGCAAACTATGTACTGTAACTGGACATGCTTTTCCTGTAATCCTGGGAGGAGGAATCACGGTTGATCCTACCAAGACCTGTGCCCATGTCACCTGATGCTGAGACCCAGAGGCCGTACGTTTCAACTGAGGAAAAATTTAAACGGTACAAAGGATTCCTGCCTTTGGCAAAATTGACGTAAATGTGGGAAGACAAAAAATGGGATGGCTGCCAGTCAACAGGACAATTCTGCTTGCCACCCAAGGTGACTACATAAAATTAACATTATTTTTGGAAAAAGAGAATCATTTCAATACAGAATGTACAATTTCTTTTATTTAACAAATAAAATAAAAACTAAATAAATAAACTTAATTAAGGGCTTGAGCAACACCAGGCAAATCAGCTAGTACTAATAAAATTACTTTTGTTTATTAATAAACCTGGTGTAAATAATTGTTACCAGGGAGGGGAGATGCAAGCAGTCTATGCATATTTCTTTTTACCCTGGGAAAGAGGGCGACCCCAGGAAATTACCTTCTATAAGACTTTATACAAAGTAATAAGGATGTGGTTAAAGTATATATAGTACATTAATACAACGTGGGTTGGTAGATACTGCTACAGATAACCTCCCTCTCAGGGGTGTCCTCTTTTTTGGAAGTTCACATATGACAATGCTACAAGGGGGTCTCTGTGACTAAACTCATCTCACACACTATTGCTGAAAAATTGATCTCTTTCTCATTTTTACCTTGTCATTATAAAATAAAGCAAAAGTAGGCCCTGCACTGGGAACACCAGAGAGCTGCTAGCACAGCTGTAAAGGGGTGAAAAGAGTAGGTACACCTCCCTCTGTAAACCTGTGCAGAACAGAATTTGTTTTTCCCTTTAAAAAGCCCTAACACATTACACACAAACATATAGTGAAAGAAAGTTGTTTAATTGCAAAGCCAAGTATTCAAAAGTTAGAGAATGCTAAATTTACAGTTACCAATGCAAACTTAATCCTAACCCTTTCTGCATTATAACTATTAAAGCACATTAGCTACAGTAAACCCTCGATTTAACGGACCAATGCGGGGAGGGTTGGCTGTTGTTCCCAAAGGTCTGTTATATGGTTTACTGTACTTGTAAGATAATATGTATGCATGTATATGTCTAAGTTAATGGAGTGGTTTGTGATGTATATTATATTAATCTACACGTATAAAATGTCAGAATATATGTATATGGCATGTGCCAGTACAGCGTACCGCCACGTCTTTTCAGACTGGACTGGGAGCTGGAGGCCCCACCAGCCCCACAGCGGTATGGCAGGGGAGCCAGAGCCCCCCGAGACCCGTGCCAGAGGAGCACCAGGAGCCGGAGTTCCTGCTGGTTTCGTAGTAGTGCAGGGGCCAGGAGGCTTTCATGGGGCAGGGAAGCAGATCCATCAAGCCCTGCAGCAGAGTGGGGCTGCCAGGCTCCCCCATCTCCTGTCTCCGGAATCCCCCCAAAAAAACCCTTGACTTATCAGAGCTGCCACTGGACCCTGCCACCCTGATTGGTACCTTGCCATGTGTGGCTAGAGTGGCAGTGGTAAGTCCCTTACCTTTTTTTTTTTTTTTTTTTGGTGTGGGGCAAGTGGGTAGGGTTTTATGGGCCCCAGAGGACTTCGGGAGCAACAGGGTTGTCCATTGTTCCTGAAGTCCACTAAATAAGGGTCCATAAAATTGAGGGTTTACTGTATTGTTTTTTATAAGATCTCCTGGCCTCTGTCAGAGCACAGAATAGACATACGAGGGATGCAGACAACCACACAGCTAGTATTTACTAGCTTTTGAGTTTTTGACTTTATAACCTAACCAACATTCTCAATACATTTTCTATGTCTTATATTTAGGTAATAAATTCTCACATACATGTATGTAAATATATATTCAGGTTCAAGCAATCTAGTCTGTCACTCTGGGGACCTGACTGGTGCCTAACCAGAGAATTTGCTGAACCATGGGAGGTCAGTGTTGTCTAGCTGTGTTACCAACACTTCCACTGCTTACTGGGCTCTTAGAAGACATTTATGGGTAAATTAGAGCTGAATAACAGCACAGAACATGGGAAGCCAGGACTGGTGGCTATAAATGAACTTTATGGGACAGTGAGAAACTTGGCCACACCCATGATAAGTGGACATCCAGATTTTGCTGGACTAGACAGCAGCCTGTATCTAGATATGTATTTTATACATTGTTTTCATTGTAGAATTCTTTTCTACTTAGAGAACTGTTAGTCATAATAATTATTATGATCATTATTGCTGTCCTCTTGTATATAGATAAGAATCTAGCATAGCATTACAATCACAGTATTGCTGGTGACTGACTACTTGGCATCATTAGCAGAGCTGAGCACTTTGTTCCTCCCTGAATTCAGCACTGTTCCTCCACTTCTTTCTCTCTTGGCCCCGCTTCAGCCACAATAAACTTTCACTTCCTATTATTTCTCATTGTGTCAACCACACACCATTATTTTGAACAACAAAAATAGCTGACAACATCATCAGCTCCCATTTTGGGTTTTATATGGTTACAGTCCAGATATGGTATTAATGATGTTGGGAACCCATGTCTTCACCACTGAACCCGCACTTCGAGTTTATTGCTTAATAGCACATGACATTACTCAATTGTTTCTAACTATTGGATGATTTACTTCCACTTCCTACCATTCAGCATTGTCTCAGTGGTATTTTTCACCAAATGCTGCCAGCCTCAGCAAACTTCTCCTTCTCTTTGTGTTCATATAATAACTCCCAGATTCCCACCTGAAGAACATCTTAATAGAAAAGGCACAGATTTACAGGCACTGAATGTGGCCACACATTTTTAAGCCTTCTCCAGCATGACCTTCTCCGATTCCTTCCCTTATTCTTCTTGATCGCCATTCACTATATAATCCTCTTCCACTGAGTCTTGATACTGTTAAGAGAGTCCAGTCTGCTGACTTCAGCTCCATTTGGGGCCCTACACTAACCTGAAGTGCAGCTCATTAGTAAGGCTTGATTTGCAACGGGAATACGTCCCTATTTCAACCCTTAATAGGCAGCCACTAGAAAGCTGGCGCAGGTGCAAATCCCTCATGTTAGTAAGGAAAGCTTGAATTTGTCTAGTGGAACTTACTCCTTCTTGAAACAAAGAGGTAGGAATTGGTGGCTGGCTCCTGATGGCTGGAATCAGACATATTCCCAGTATAGATAAGGGTTTAGCTTTGCCTTATGATCTTTCTCCGTAAGCTACTTACAGGTGAAATCCTTGAACTGGATTCTCTGTAGTCTGCTGTGACAATGAGTGGATCCTTCCCTGACAGTGGGGTGCATGCTTCTGGGTGCTGGCTAAGTCAGCATTATTCTGAAAGTCAGTTTATTCTAAACAGAATGACTCATGCTGATATGGTTGCCACTGTTCATCAAAACCCTGTGATATATTAACACAATAGAGGGGCTGCTGTTAGACATAGATGTTATTAGCTGACATCACATTAAATGTGCATGCCTGGTCTTTTGTTTGGTAACTAAAATATCTTCCTTCCAAATGGAAAATCATTGGGGTAAAATCTTTCAGGGACGAAAAAAGGGCACTAGGATGTCAGAATAGGCTCAGTATTTACATTGTGCATGGTACATTGTTATAGTCTCCATTCAAGAGTATTAAAGGAACTGACATGCGAAATTGCATGTTGAATTGCAAGAATTTTGTCTATTAATCTATAAACTCAGGGATCATACCCTATGAATGGACAAGTTCTAATACAGTTTCTATTTTTAAGAAGGGCGGGGGCAGCACAAGTGATCCCAGGAACTTAAGGCATGTTAGTTTGACCTCAGTTGTGTGTAAAGTCTTGGAATACATTTTGAGAGAGAAAAAGGTTAATGACTCAGTGTAAATGGTGGATGCTCTGTAATTTGAGGTCTTTAAACCATGAATGGAGAACTTCAGTAACTCGGCCAGAGATCTACTACAGAAGTGGATGAGTGAGGTTTTGTGGTTTACAATGGATAGGAGGTCAGATTAGGTGATCTGGATGGTCCCTTCTGAACTTAAAGCCTGCAAACATATGAAAGCACCACATGAACATCAAAAACACAACAGAACATCTCACGTTCCCAGCTGGCATAAGGAGCCACAGCAGCACCCTATGACTTGGTAGTAGCAATGGCAGAACAGAGGGAGGCACCAATGTAACCATGCCATTCCTGGAAGAGCTACTTGCCTCTTTTTGTTTCTACTGTTTTCCTGCAATAAGAGATGAATTTATGTCTTGGTTGAGGAACTCATGAAAAAAATAGTACTCTGTACTTTCCTTTCAAGAATGCCAAAGGGTTAGACAACTATGAATTAATTAATCTTCATAACATCTCTGTTAGGTAAGCAAGTATCTTGCATACGGAGTGAGCAGTATGTTTTGCCTTATCAGAGTACTCCCATCCTTGCTATATTTCCCAGATGAAGAAAATGGTGCATGAGGAGAGACAGAGGGAGATGTTCAAGGAATACTTAGGAGTTAGACACCCAATTCCATCTGAGTTTCATTGGGAGTTTGATGTCTAACTGCTCTTTGTGCCTTAGGGCAAGATGTTCAAGGTGCCCTGCCTCAGTTCACACAGCTAGCCTATGTCCAGGTCTGAAATAGAACCCAGACCTCTTGCAGCTGTTCTGTCCTTTAACCACTGCACCACACTTCCCCTTTCTTTTCCCATATGCCTCATGTGATGAGACATGTGGCATTCTGCTATATCATAGGGCAGTGCAGCTCAGCAGATGTGCTGAATCAAGAAGCTGATGGCAAAACACTCCGGGGTATTAAAAATGCAGCAAAAATCTATGCTGAGCCTGGTCATCAGCCAAACCAGTACTGCTTCGCCATATAGACTATGTGGGAGAAGTGGACACAAAGGGGACACATAGCCTAATTTGGATGTGTCCCTAACTTATTCCTGGCACATCTCTTGCATTGCAAAACGCAGAGAGCGCGAGAGATGGAGGCTGTCACTGGGACAGAAGAATGAAGGAATAAAACACATTGTCACATCAAAGAAACTGTTGGTGAATCATCATTTTTGACAGTTTTCCTCCATACACCAAACCATACCTCAGTTTATTTACAGAACTGCCCATTTGACAATAAATAACCCCTTAGTGACCATGAGGATAATGGGAACCATAAAGATAATGGCACCAGATCACGTCAATAGATCTCAAACTATCAACTTATCTTCTGCTCAAATCCTGGAGGAAGTGCACATAAATGCATGTCTACACACACACACACGAGTTATAGGCTGTGCAGTGGCAACACTTATTATTAAGATAACCTTTTCCTTTATAACTCCACTTTCAGGTGCTTATAATTCTGACAAATTTTAACATTGCAGGCAATACAAGTAACACTTTAATGAGGTGTTCATAAGTAAGATCTGGCAAACCAATGAGTATTAAACAAGAACATATTTAAACATTTACCCCAAATTTGAATGAAATCCAAAAGATGTGCGTGTCTTGAAGCTTAACTAATTTTATTTTATAATTAACCTTCCCACATACTTCTGCACTTGCTTGTGTCACAAAGAAGCAAAAATATCAATACCACAACAGAGACAATCTCTAAATTTTCTGACCAGACTAAAATCAGGAAGGAGAAACTGAACTCTTGAAAGAATGTCTGAGCTGCTGAGATGTTTCGTCTCCACTGTCCAAACCAAAGCCAGAGCTGCCAATGTAGGAGAGGAGGGAGGAGGCAAAAGGGGCAGCTGCCCTGGGACCCATAGATTAAAAATGGCCCAGGGTACCTGACTACCATCATAACTACCACAGGAGTTGCAGCGGCCAGAGCACCAGACCCTTTAAATCACCACCTGGCAATGCAGCATTAATGGGCAGGGTTGGGGAGGTTAGCTCCCCAACCCCGCTCTTTCCACCCACAAGTCTCACGCTTTGTTCTGGAGCCTCACAATTCTGTCTGCACCTCTGACCAAAGTTGACCAGATCAGTTCAGAGAAGCTTGGCAGACATGGCAATCTCATACAAAATCTTTGTGAGACCAGGTCGATATTAAGTTTATGTATCACTTTGGACCAGGGATTACATGAAATTCACCAGAGGAGAGGGACCACAGAACACAAAGAACTAAGAACAGTCAAGTAAACACGAATTTACTCAGGTTGTAACTCCTCCAACGCCACCAGGAGGTACTTGCATATACTGGTTCTCCAGAGACTACGGACAACGAAAGGACTTTAGGACAAATAACCCAAGGTTAAATTGATTCAAGGCTTTCATTCTGACCTAGCAAATGGACAGAACCTTCTATGCAAGGTGGCTGGCCCTCATCCCAAGGCAGGAGTGACACCAACAAGAATAAACGTGACTAGTGCCAGGATTCCAGGAGGGCACCACCATGTGTCCCTGCCCCACCTCTGCCCCGTCCCTGCTCTGGGCAGGCCCCTCCCTCTCTCTGCCCCTGCTCTGCCCTGTTTGTTTCTTTCTGTGGAACCACCACACCACTTCTGGGGAGTGTGGGGGCAGTCTCCCTCCACTCCCTTAGAATGGTGTGGCCCAAGAGCAGCTTGGGTTAGGAAGCTCACGCTGCTCTTGGGCAGTGTCACTCTGCGGGAGGGGTGGGACGGCCACCACACACCCTGGAAGTGGCGTAGGACTGATGGTGAGTGGGGGGAGAGCCCGACACTGGCAGTGCCTGTGACCCCCTGTGTACTCCCACACGTCACCTATGAACAAGATCCCTATGGAGATGGAGGAGTGGGGATGGTCTTTGTCAAACTTAGCATGAAGGAAGGTTCTTTTATTGCGTGTAATACGTTTTCTCAGTAATACTTTTACCCACCGAATAAATGTGCTTGTTTAGAGAAAGCTGTTTGGTAACAGCACGGTGAGTAACAGCCTCTGAGGAGAAAAGCAGAGCAGGCCTGCTGAGGCGGTCTGACTTTCTAAGGAATTCACGGCATAGGTGGGGACATATCCTGGTCCAGAGGGAGAAAGAGACGTGCTGAGGCGGAGACCCCTGGAGGCAGCTGGGAAGGTGAAAGTGAGAGAGTTGGTGCCCGGGCTGGACCCCGGAAGGGGAAATACAGATGCAGTTGCGCCAAAGTGTGAAAGAAGTATTGAGATTAGTGGATTGGAGTCTCTCATCTGCTTCTTCCACTTTGCAGCACTCAGGCTCACTCCTGGAGGAACCTTACACCAGGGTCAATGAGGCAAGATCAGAGATTCAAAATTGGTAGCCTAATTACTCCCCTGCCCCCCCCGCCCCACACACACACACTCTGCACCTGAACTCTGCTTGGGCATGGTTGAAAATCCAGGGCTGCAGATTTTCAATGCCTCTGGCACTGCTTACTACCCCCTGCTGTTGCTAGGCAGAGCTTGGCTCCCTCTGCAGATGGATTTGCATATCATTCAGTTGGGCTATACATTGTGAGCATGTTGTCCCCTCCTGTCACTTTTCTCTCTCATTCGCTAATTTCTCTGAACGGGCTGGGCCCAGAGCATTCGTGTTCTGTAACTGGATGGTCAAAATAGGTGAGCAAACATGTTTCTCCTTCCCTCCTCAGTTACCGCAGCTCAGCAGGACAGGAAATGAGATTCAAATTAATTAACTCTTTGGTGAGTGTTCCCTGGAAGCACAGCTCTTGGGTGGCTGCCCAAGCGAGATTCAAGTGTTGCCCGGCTGATAAGAACAACACCCACAGTGGGCGGCAGGTGTTTCTGTTGGTGATGGCCATCCACGCATGCCTTGGGGCACAAAACAAAATTCCTCCACCCCTGGATGGAAAAAATGAGAGGGAACAACTGCTTCTCGCTCTCGATGTGCTGTCATTAGCTGTGTCTTTTGGAGGCCAGTGAATGACATTAATGAAGAGCACACAGCATGCACAGGAATATATTCTGCTATCACTGACTGCACACAACCACAATGTCAAGCTTCTCGCACCAGGCTGTCTGCTATGTCCACTGGTGGCAGAGGATGCAAAAGCCGAACAAAACATACTGGTGACAGGAAGAGAGAGAGAGTGCAGATCATCTATAAAAATTGATCCGGGATGAGTAAGCCAGGGAGGTTTAGATGAGTCCCATTGTCACGTAACTACAATGTGATACGTGAATATGATGTCTGCTTGGACACCAGGGAGGGTCAGAATGGAGGTTTGCAAATGGAGGCTGAAGAGCTCAAGCAATGGGCTGTGAAGCCTTCCTCCTTTGCAGTCGGACCCAGGCTAAAGTGAACCTGAAGTCCTCCAGAAACAAATGTGATGCAGATGACAACTGTTCAGCGGCCTCTGTGAAATGAGTTTGGCGGGAGGGAGAGGTCTCAGTCCAGTTTGTAAAGGACAAGTGCCCATAATGTAAAAGCTACCACAGCAGTGGGCACTAGCTGTCCTCTTATTTGCAAGCGTAGAAGATAGCTGGGAGCAGCAGCTGCAGAAACAGCCAAAGAAGCAGAGACTGCTTGACTGGAGAAATGGGGTAAAATGGGGCCTTCCCAGGGGCCATTCTCCCAAACTGTGTGGTGGAGACCCGGCAACATACACACTGGGGACACTAAGATACTGCTTCCCTTCCCACTCTATTTCCTGTTTTGTCTGTTTGCACAGTGTATGGAGCCATGGGGCCCTGATCTCAACAGAGGTTTCAAGACACTACTGTAATACAAATCATTAATAATAAAACATATTCAGGCCCACAGCACTCCATCCGTTGTGCAGGGTGT
This sequence comes from Carettochelys insculpta, assembly GCF_033958435.1. Classification (NCBI taxonomy): domain Eukaryota; kingdom Metazoa; phylum Chordata; order Testudines; family Carettochelyidae; genus Carettochelys; species Carettochelys insculpta. Next base: position 21,939,609 of record NC_134153.1, on the reverse strand, counting down.
TATTTCCCATTGCAACAGCTCTGCAGCCCTGTGCGAAGAGCTAATAATGTTACATTTCACATGGCTAATAAATATGTTTGCTCTCCTATTTGTTAATAAATTCTAATAAACTCATTTATCTAATAGGGCCTCTATCAGCAATTTGATTAGCTCCACGTGGACAGAAAGACTTAGGATGTTTTAATATGTTTTATAAACAAAGTTGGTGAATATTTATCCACTTGTCCAAACTTTGAATGCATATCTTTCCATTTTGTGTACCCTAAAAGTGCTAACGCCACTAAAAGTATGAAATTAGACTGAAAGCTGGTGGATTTATGCTATGTCTAAGACACAGCATGTAAGACGCTAGTGAGGTTCAGAGGTCATATGGGACCTCAATGCAGGACTTTCATGAAGAAGCGAATTTGACCAAATAAGAAAGTGGGCCTATGTCCATTTTACTGTCCTATCAGATATTTGCACAGTAGGGGCACTCAGATTACATAATTTTGATGGCAAGGGGAAGAGTACAGAAGGATTGCTAAATTGCTGAATTTTACTCTATCCTATCTCCACTGGGAATGAACTTTTATGTAATGGTTATATGTAGGGCCCTACCAACTTCACAGTTCATTTTGGTCAATCTCACTGTCATAGGATTTTTAAAACTGTAAATTACATAATTTCAGCTATTTGAATCTGAAAATTCATCATGTTGTAACTGGAGGTGTTCTGCTACAAAAGGAGGCAGGGGACTGGAGCATCATGGTATTGCTACCATTACTTCTGTGCTGCTGCTGGTGGTGGCACTACCTTCACAGCTGGGTGGCCAGAGAGCAGCAGTTGCTGGCTGGGAGCCCAGCTCTGAAACAACACCTCTGCCAGCAGCAACACAGAAGTATGGATGGCATCGTATGGCATTGCCAGCCTTACTTCTGCACTCCTGCCTGCAGAGGTGGGCCCTCAGCCTGCAATCGCCTCCCGCTGGCTGACCAGCTGTGAAGGCAGCACAGATGTAAGGGTAATAATATTTACAATCCCCCTACAATAACCTTATGAACCCCCCCGCCTTGGATCATTGTTTGGTTTAGGATCCCTAGTTTAAGAAATGCTCATCTCCCCTGTGAAATACATATAGCAGAGAGTAAAAGTAAACAAAAGGACAGATTTCATGGTCCATGACATGTTTTTCACAGCCAAACCCCATTCATATGCCTTAGTCTATAATCAGTCAGATATTCAACCTCTTGACAGGGACATTGCAGAGTAAAGCTCTTCATGGATATTAGAATTCTTTAATTTGTCTGTCTATCAATGGTAGGAGCCCGGGTAATAAGAGGAATTGGAACTGCTCACTCATGGGCATAAATTCAGCCTACTTGGTACTGCAGAAACCCAGTGAATAGATTTGCATGACTAGAATGACAAGCTCAGTACTAATTGGTGTCTATTACAGGTCACCAAAATCCCACTAGGAAACAAGATGACCAGAGCTTTAAGGAGACGTGTATAACACGTAGCGGTAAGCTGCTTTAGCATGAGCAGTAGCGGCGGTGGTGGCCGGGAGATCTGGGCCCATGTCCCCACCCCTTGCTGGGTCTGCACCTAACCATAACATGTCAAGTTCATTTCTGGTGTAGACAGGGTAGAGTACAGTTCAGTGAGCTAGTTACCTTCTGTGCTATACCCCTCTCCATGCAATCTGAGTCCCCCTGCTGTGCAAATATCTGGTAGGACATAGAATGAGCATGAGCTGCCAGGCACATCAACAGCAGGGCATGAGGGTGGGCAGGGAAAGGGGTAGTTGCCCTGGGCCTGGTGATTCAGAGGAGACCCAGGGCTCCCAGCCATTGCTGAGCTCCTTTGAATTGCTGCCAGAGTGCTGGAGCACCAGGCTGTGTGTTCTGCATGTCGGTGAGGGCTTTGGGCAGGGTCTGAATGGAGTACACTGTGGTGTGGGTGGTGCTGAGGGCTGGCTGCCTGCCCCTGCCTCTTTTGCCTAAGGCCCCACTCCTTCCGGGGGAAGGAGCTGCCCCCTGCACACACCTTGCCCCACAGTCCTTGGTGGTTGTTGGCCCCACTGCAGGTTGCCAATACTGAAACACCCTTGAGAACAACAAGATGCATAAGCTCCCAACTATCTGTTAGTCTATAAGGTGCCAGGGGACTTCTTGTTGTTCTCAAAGATACAGACTAACACAGTTACCTCTCTGATACTTGAAACATCCTTGGAATTTCTAAAAGTTATAGATGACAATTTCCTAACTCAAAAGTTGTTGCATGTGACAAGAAGGGATTCGATTAGACTCCCACCTTGACAGATAAAGCGGAATTAAACAGAGAGCTAGAAGCTTATTAGACACAAATGATCCTGACTTGAGTACCTCTGTTATGTGTTAGCAGAATAGGGCACTGATCAGTAATTTAAGTAATTCAGGCATTAAATGTGCTAATTTCACTAAGATGAAAACAATTTTGAGCCAAATCATCTTGGAGAAAAAGTGTAAACAGAAAAAGGTAAGCAATAATTGGAAACTATTCAAGAAATTTTACGAGATGCCTAAAATATACACACTTCAAATGAATTAAAAACTGTCTACCTAATAGGTCTGAAAATGTAAGTGTAAATGGGGAATCGTTGAACAATGTTTCTCATGGGGTCTCGCAAAGGCTGATGCTTGGTCCTGGGCTATTGAACATTTTGATTAATGACCTGGGAGAAAATATAAAATGATCATGGCTAAAATTTGCAGTGGACACAAAGACTGAGAGGGGCAAACTATGAAAGAGATTGGTTGTTGGTACAGAGCACTGTAGATCATTTTGTAAACTGAGCACAAGCAAATAATGTGTTTGAACTGGGACAAAAGTAAAATCACACATTTGTGAACGCAGAACATGGGCCGTACTTACAGGGTAGGGGACTTTATCCTGGGAAGCAGTGAGTTTTAAAGAGACTTTGGGGATCATGGTGGGTAATCAGGGGAACCTGAGTTTCAATGTGATACTATAACCAAAGACCTAATGAGATCCTTGGAAGTATAATAAAGAATATGAACTAAGAGAAGAGATGGTATCTTACCTCTGCCTTTAAAGCTGGTGTGACCACTGCTGGAAAACTGTTATCTGTTCTGGAATCCACATTTCAGGAAGTCTGTGGATACATTTGAGGGGATTCAGAAAAGAATGGCAAGAATGATTAAAGGCCTGCATTGTAGTGAAAAACATGAGGAGCTTCAGTCTTTTAGCTTATCAACGTGAAGATTTAAGAGGGGCTTTAATCACAATCTAGAAGTACCTACCTAGGGAACAGAAATTTCATGAAGAGAGAACTCTTCAATTGACTTGACAAAGGTATAACAACATCCAGTAACCGGAAGTTGAAGCTAGACACATTCTATGTCTACACTGCATTCCACTTTCCGAAGCAGACTGCAAATGAGTTCAAGATCAAAAATGCAAATAAAGTGTGCATTTACATGTCTTGCATCTCATTTGCACAGTCTCAAGTAATCACAGTTTTGGAAGAGGCTTTTCTGGAAGCAAAAACAGCTGTGAAGATGGGGTTTCTTCAAAAACAAACCCCGTTTTCAAAAGAACCCTGCTTCCTATTTTGTTTCAGGAAGAATGGTTCTTTCGAAAATTGGTTTTGTTTTCATAAGAACCCTGGCTACAGGGCTGTATTTGTTTCTGAAAAGCCTCTTCCGGAAGTGTGATTGTACGAGAATATGCAAATGAGGCACGAGATATGTAAATCCACACTGCATTTGCATTTTCAATCTCGCTCATTTACATTCCACTTCTGAAAGTGAAATGCAATGAAGACATAGCCATTCAGACTAGAAAAAGTCTTGAGGGTAATTAATAATTGGAACAATTTATCAATGGGTGGTGGCAGATTCCACATCACTGGAGATTTTTAAATGAAGGTTTTAGATGTTTTTCTAAAAGATATGCTCCTTTTCAAGAATTAATTCTGGGATGTCCTGTGATCCATGTTATTCAAGACATCAAACTAGATGAAGATAATGGTCTCTTCTGGCTTATAATCTATGTGTCAGTGTTGATTTGCTGCTCTACAATTATATATACCATGACTCCAGACTAATATCCTTTGCTAATTTTAAAACACTGATAAAAACCACTGAGACACTATTAATGTCTCTGGGTTTAATTGCCTCAGTTAATACTCTGATTCCACTGCTACATGCAACACTGAAATGTGCTGTTTCTCTAGTAAAGGCAAAGCCAGCATTATTATGCAGACATCTCTACCACAGCTGAATATTTTCACAGAGATGTTGCAGTATCCCAGCCAAAAATGAAGACAATGGTGCTTTGTTATTGCCTGAGTCAATGGACATAACAGCAAGAGCTGTGTGAAGAGCATGTAATGTTACCTTAAAAAGCCAACAGTGGGTTGCATTCTGTACACAGCCTAGGATGAGACAGTGAGTTATCCAGGGCTGCATTTTGCATATTCAGCAAAACTATGCCCAGTATTTACCACAAGAGCAAGAGGAGCACTGAAGAAAAGGGGTCAGAATAAGTGTCTCTATCCAAAAAGCAAAAAAACCAAAAACCTTCTCTCTGGCCAGTGCTGATGGGAAAATTACCGGTTAGAACAAACAGGTAACAGGTTATTCCCTTAGGGATCGCGTGTCCAGGGGTGAGGGGCTGAATCCTTTGTGTTCTATTTTGGAGGTGGGTACATCTGCAACTTTCTCTAGGAGGCCAGTCCCTCAGATTTCTCCTGCTGTGGGCTGGGGCTCCCTCCATTCAAATAACAGCACTGTCCTGTGGTCCTGTGGTGTTGCGCCTGGGACTAACCCTTCCCTCCATGCAGGCCCACCAACGGGGTAGTGGGAACACAACGAGGGAGTTCCGCCAGGGCTGGGTGTTTCAAAGGGGCCTGGAGCTTCGGTACTGCTCCGGCTACTTTGGCAATGGTGGCCCCTTTGAAACAGCACAGCAGCAGCGCTCTGCGTGGCTCCAAGCGGGAGGAGAAATGCGGCCATCTGAGCGGCGCTGAGGGCTGACTGCACTAGGCTCTGCCCCTTCCATCATCGGCTTGGGAAGGCCCCAGGACCAGAGGTGACTGTTGTCCCCGCTGCCTCCATGAAAGGGGACTGATGTCTAATCCAACCAAGGATTCAGGATACTCCTCACTTGCACTGGGGGCACCTAGTCTCTGATCTAATGCCCATTTAAATCAATGGAAACCCTCCCATTGACTTTGATGAGCTTTGTTCCAAGTCCTAAGTGCCTGATCCTAATTCATGGATACCCGTGGGAGCTTTTGCCTTGATTTTAAGGGTGAAGCACAAAATCAAGGAGTAAAAGTCCTGCAAAACATCCACTGACTTCAGTGGGTGGAGAGTGACATCTATGTAGGCTTTAGCTAGGAAATTCTCTTTCCAAATTCTCTCTTCATGGACTCCCCAGCGCACAGGTTCCCCTTCTGCTTTATGCCATTGCCTGCTTGCTGTTACCGCTCCTACGTATGCTGCATGGCACAGTCTATTCCAAGCTGCCGCTACTTCTAGGCATCTGTGTGGAATTGTCCTTTCCCCACCACAGGAGTGTCACAAATTCACAGATGTGAAAGACGAACTGCCTGTGTGTGTATATTAGTGATTCTGAAAAATAACTTTCAGCTGCTCTCTCTAAGAAACCCGTGGAAAGCTACTGCTACAAACCTGAAAAATTGATCTCCAACTTCCCTTCCTGCCACTTTTCAGACCCCTCAGGCTCTCAGATGAAAAACTTCTCACCCTGGAATAACTGGGGAACTGTCTTTGAAAATGAAGGGTTTAATTAGAATAGGCAATTCTGAGCTGGTTCAAGGCTTTATTGGTATGCAAGCGGCCGGGTTTTAGAGACTGTGATTCATTTTTTCCCCTCCAGCTTCAACATTGATCTAAGAATGATACAAAAGAAAGTTGCTGCTTTACCTTGCAATTTTTTTTTCTCTGTGGTGCATCATAAGAGGAGCAGTTGTTCCCTCAGCCCATCTTGATTCAACCCCAACTTTTCATAAGCCTAGACCCTCCATGTCTTGTTCTCCCAACCCCTGACTTTACAGGATATAACATAATTATAACTCGTAATGTTCTGTTTACACAACTCCACTCACCTTCAATTTTGTCTGACATGATGTCCCCGTTTCTCTAGTAAAACTTTCTAGAAGTTTGCTTAGATTACCGAGCTGCATTTCTTCCCTTAGTGTGCACAAGGGCAGAGATCCACTCGGGAGAAAGGAAACCTCGCGGATTGTGTCTACATTTGCACTCTTGGAGACATCGAAGTCTCAGGTTCTGGAATTCATCTTCTCCCCCGATGTCAAAGAGCCTGATTGCCTAGTTACAACTTACAAGGAGAACAACTTTCATTTCCCTGGGGAAGGCAGAGCGAGAAATAAAGCCCGTATCAATATCATCAATGTCAATATCAAGTCAATATCATCCAGCCAGTGTCCTGGGCCAGTGCTAGCTGGTGGAGAGGGATATTGAAAAAATGGTCAAAGAAGCCCTTCTTTGTGACGCAGTAGCACACAAAGCTGTTATATGGCACAAGCCCCCATTGGTTCTGCAGCCACAATGGGCCCAGTGTAAGTGGCCACAGTCCGATTTTGGGCTCATCCAACATTCATTAGTGAGAACATCTTTTGGAGGATTGCTCTGGTACAGTACGTGCGTGGGGCCCTGTATTCCAGCACTCACCCATCACCAATTTAAAGGGAAGGGGGATGAGACTAACACTTTCTGAGTCAGTTGGTTTCTTCCGATTAATTCTCAGTGTCAGGGTAAATTTAGAAAAGCTCCAGAACTCAACTAGGCTGCTTAGCCAAAGGCTTTCTGCTTATAAATTAGGCCGCAGGCTACAGAAACTCATGTGACAAGCTAGGCTGCAGGCAAGCGGGACGCATGCTAAACCACATATGTAACCACAAGCTACAGAAGTTATGTTACGATAAGACTTTATCAGTTAACGCTTTTTATACTTGCTGATGTTATTGCCCTAACCCTAACCCTGACCCTGACCCTGACCCTGGGCTTTTATACTGATGTTATAAGTTTATTTAATAATTGGAATGTAGTAAGTGAGAAAACAGAGGCCAGCCAATGGGGACAAGAGCACCTAATCACACCAACCTTTAAACCACCAATTGAAAACTGCCATCACAGCAAAAATTAGCATGGAAAGTGAAAAAGTTGAGTAATTAGCATGGAAAGAAAAAAAAAGCCAGAATATTAAGTTAAGAGATTAGCATGGTGAGTGAAAAAATGGCATAATGAGGGGGAAAAACCCGGAATGTGATTATGAGCCACAAGTATAAAAGGCCTTATCGGCCACTCTCTCATTGTGAGCTTGAGGACAGGGTACCTTAAGGGCATTAAGCTTGCCATTTGGGGACACTCAATAGGACAGCTGAGTGCTGCCATTGCCAGTCCAAACAACAAGATACAGGGACCATCTGCAAAGTCCATACACCGGATTGCCTAAGTACCTCTATGCTCCGTGAGGACTCGGCTTAGGTAAGACCTCGCCCAGCTAGGGGATCAGGCCCCAGTTATTAGTAACGCCTCTAAGGAGCAGTAAAATAGGCCTAAATAAAAGTAACCTGGAACCAAAATTGCCCTCAGGGACAAAGGAATTAAGGGAACCTCTGGTTGAGGATTCCCACTGTAGAAGCTGGTAACAATCACCAAGACGTAGGCCCCTTTAGCCCACCTTGGTCCTGGAAACTCTGCATCTCTAGCTGTGAGGTTAGCTATAGCCTGGTTAGAAAAAATTAAATGTCCAATGTAACTAGGGATGACCTGGAACGCATTCTCTCTGTATTGTAAACGCCTGTATATCTTTAATTGTTCTTCTCCTGTTCTTATCCTTAATATTAATAAAATTTATACAGAATAAATAACAAACTTTAAGGTGTAATCTCTGGAATTCCAAGTCAATACATAATAATATATAATTATTATCAATAAATAAATAAGTAATATAAATAAATATTAATAATAAATAATATTGAGGTAAAAGTCCACGCTCGGCCACATGGCCAATAAGATCCCCGAATTTTACCTCTCACGCTCAGAAGTTAGTGTAATTAGCCAGATGGTACTGATGAGATGAAGCTCAGTATGCCTGAACAAAGCTTCACGTATGACAGGTTACTCAAACATGTAGCTGTGGCCCGTTCTTTGTCCTTTAGGAATATTCTGTGTCCATGGCTTATGCGCCCCAGGCCAGCCAAGGGAAGAGACAACCAACTTTACAAATACTTCTTTCTGAAGGCTCTAGCAGAGACAGTCTCCAAGATAAGCAGATGTGTTGACTTTTGTCTTACAACCCAGTGGGAGTACAAAGCAGAGGATGTAAAACGAAGGTTGCAGTGGGTTTTCTCAAAGCAGGTCTATTTCTAAGGCCAGGCTGCTTGCTGCCAAGTCCATGAATGCTGAAAATTAGCATAGCAGGATCTTGACAAGCAAATGGCGGTTGCTGGTGCCACTTGGCCTTCCTGGAGCAACACAGTGTTTCTTTGCAGTGTGAATGGCGCCACACTACAAATGCGACCAATCCAGTATGTCTCACAAGAGGTGCCTGGAAAGTGGAGTGAGAGTACCAGCTGGTATTTCTGAGTCAGTTTTACTTGCCCGTCAAATGTTGAAAACAAACGAGTGAGCAAGTGTTTGCTTTCAGCCACTTTGCCTCCGGCGACCCATCCTTCTGCTGAAGGTGTCTGGTTTGGAGGGGAACAGAAGCAGAACAACACGAGAGCTGCAGAAGGAGTTTCAAGATAATGATTTATTTCTCCATCAAGACTAAGTGCTTCCAAAGTCTGGCTGTCGTTTTCCACAGCTAAAGTCACTGCTTTTAAAAGATAGTGATTATGTCTATGTTCCTTTAACGGAAAGCCAGTGGAAGTCAGACCTGGAGCACAGTTGCTGTATTAGCCATTTTAGATTGGGAAGTCACAGTGATTTTACTAAAGTAATGCCCAACAAGAGTTGATCTCTTCATGCTCCTTCAACCAACTAGCAGGAGGGTAGAAAACGGTAATAAGTGTACCCTCATAATGCGTGCCTACCTGAAAGCAACATTGTCATGACAAACTAGGGTCAGCGTTCGCCCTTCTATTTTCAGAACCACAAGAACAGGGACAGGATGGTCTTGTGGTTAAAGCAGCAGATGGAAACTCTGAGACCTGCATTCAGTTCCTAGCTTTGTTAGAGATTCCCTGTGTGACCTTAAGCACCTCACCTAATCTCTCTCGAGCAACTCATGGCATCAGTAAAGGTTTCGACTAGACAATGGGGGCCAAGAATTCATCTTCATCTGTACAATGAGGATAATAATATTTTCTTTCTCCCACACTCATCTGTTTAGACTGTAAGCTCTTTGGGGCAGAAACAAACTCATAGACTAAGGTCAGAAGGACTCATCACCATCAGCAGGGCCAATAGCCACCTTGTGCCTTGGGGCAAGATGTGTGTGAGGAGCCTGGCTCTGTGCCCCCAGAAGGGGAGGGCCCTTGGGCAGAAGGGGTGGGCCTGAGGGCAGTCAGCCCTTAGTGCTGCCCAGAATGTGGCATGCCCCACCCCCAGCCCTCACAGCTGTGCACAGCAGCACTCTGGGATCAGTTCTACGGGGCCCGGGGACCTGTCCACCCCTGAAGCCAGTGGCAGCAACCTGGCACTCTGGGCCCCTTTGACTCTCCACGCCCCAGCACAGTTGCCCAACTTGCCCCCACCATCAGTGGGCCTGATCACGATCCCCTAGTCTGACCCCCTGCAAACCTCACCAACCCACCGCTGTAATAGGCCTCTGAGCTCTGGCTGTGTCACTGAACTCCTCTAATCATGATTTAAAGGCTTCGATTTACAGAGAACCCACCATTTACACCAGTTTAAACCTGAGAGTGACCTGTGCCCTGTGCTGCAGAGGACAGTGAACATTTCCCCCACACCCCACCACCCACCCCTCTGTGGGACCTCTGCTAATCTGCCCTGGCACAGAATTCCTTCCAGACCTCCAATATGGTGGTCTGCTGGACCCTGAACTTTTGGGCAGGGCCCACCAGCAGCCCAATTCTCTGTAGCAGCACAGAGCTCACCCATTTCGTGGCCCATCACTGACCTTTGGAGATATTTGCTGTTGGCAGTCACAGATCAGCTACACACCATTGCAGGCAGTCCCATCACACCATCCCCTCTGGATATTTATCAAGCTTGGCCTTGAACTAGTTAAGCATTTTGCCCCACCTGTCTCTTATGATGTATATGCACCATGCTGGCCTTAACCCCTCTCTCAACTGGGGCCTCTGTGTGCTACCTTAATAATAATGAATGAAAACCACCCTGATTTAGTCAAGTGAGCATTTTGCCCAGGTAAAGACAGCAGAATTCGAGCATAATTAGCAGCCAGAAAGAAATTTTGTTGCTGATATTTTTTTCCGTAAAACTGCACCGCCACATTAGCAATGCCTCAGATTCACCGTTCATACCATTTGACCCCATTGTGCCTCTTGCCAGACATGAGTCAGATTTTGCTCTAAATCCATTTTAATAGAAATGTTGCTCTAACAGAAGAAGGTGGCAGGTGTTAATCTGACCCTGAACACCAGGAGGTGGCTAGCTCTAGGGTCACCGATTAGTAATTTTAACAGCAAAAAAAGAAATGATCGTGGCTTGATTGTCTTCTTTTTGTGTGTACCTTAAATAGAAAATTCAGGCAGACGTCTCTCTTCTCCCCATACTTTTCCATGTTCTCGGTCCACTGCAGATGTGTAAACCGTTATAATTCATGACTGATGCAGTATCCTATATCCAGGGGCATCCAGAAACTAATCTATTGTTCTCTGCCTTTGAATATATCAAGTCATTGGATCTTCCATGTTAGTTATGATCAATGCACATTTTAGAATCCATTCTGCCCAGCTGCTGGGCTAGCTGAGATCCTATGAATGCACAGTGACGAGCAAAAAAGCTCTTACTCAAGTGATGTATTACAGACTGGTTTTAAAAACACAATGAATTGAAACACTGGGATGGTGCAGCTGTGAACAGAATAACCTTCAGGAATGAGGATGCATTCTGTAGCTCTATGGGTACCAATTTCCTTTTTCCAATACCTATAATTCTGATTTCTGTACAGTTTGTTACGAGCTAAGCAGGCTGTCTACAGTGTCTCTTTATAATATACTTAAATCAGATGTTTGTGAAAGTAAGCTTTGGCATATTCTGTATGGCACACACCATCCCATTCCTCTATTTCTCACCCATATTGGCTACAGATACGCTATGGCCCACTTGACAAGCCCCCAGCCATGTAGTAGAATGGCTCAGCCCTGACATCCTGTCTGTCCTTCCAGTGAAACCCAAGGAGAGGAAAAGACATCATTTTGGGAAATCCAATTGGCAACAAACCCAGGTCTCACAAATGTCTGACACATGCTTTCAAAATTACTTTTGAAAAACGAACAAACAAAAGTAACCAGTGAAAATTAGCAGGAAGCATTTTTGAACTAGAGGTGGGGCAGCACCTCCCACCTGAGCAGCCAGCTCAGGAGAGGGCACCTGCTATTCCAACCTCAAACTCTCTGGGACAGAGACTGTTCCTCCCTCTATATTTGTCCCAAGCCCAAGAATCCAGGCTAGTCACTAATGACCATGTCTGATAGGACAGGACTTTTGGCACAGACCTGCTTGGGCAATTTCTGCTTCTTCCTGGCTCCAGTGAGCTTGGAGGTATTGTCCTTTATTCACGGTGTTTCAATGGTTCTTCAGAGCTCAGGATGATGCTTGACGAGGAACCTGCCATGTCAAGCTGGTCTGCAGTGGCTCCAGGGGATTATTACCAACCTCAGAGTACACAGTGAAGAAACAGAGAACAATCCCCAAGTGGACTGTGAGATCTATACTTAGATTTCACCAACCAATGGTCAAATATGAACACTTCGGCCCTACAATAGCCTAACCATAGCAGCTCTATGTTTGCCTGGTGTTGATGAGTCTGCTTTGTTGGGTGGGGTGTAGCATCTTCTGTTGTTAGCACTTGATAAAGCTTCTTTCCTATTTGATGGTTTACAGTTGCAGAGAAAACACTTAAATAGTACCTTAAACCATAGGATACCCCTTGTATAAATGAGATTAATGCATGCAGCAATTTACAAGCATTAATTAAAGTCTAAACACTAAGCACATCTTTATAACTCTAGTATTTATTTTAGCAATACCACCACACAAAGTGAACCAGACGGGTTCCTGCTATGTATTAGTTAGTATTTCATTGAGACGTACAGGCCTCAGCATGAGCTGATACCTGGCCAGCCACCATCACATGCCAGCTCTCTGGAGGACTCTGCCAGCTGGTGACATCTGTTTTGACAGTGCTGGATAACTGGTCGGTGGACACAACTACTGGTAAAGACAAAGGGACCAGATTCCACATGTGGAAGGAAGGAAGGAAGGAATTAGAGTGGGATCCACATTTAAAAGTTTGTCTCCAGATTTGAACTTCCTTGCAGGGTGAGTGGAGATACGTTTTAGAACCATCTACTGTCTGGTAGAATTGTCACTTAGAGATCTCAAGTTGTCTGTTTGCAGTAACAAGCAGACACACTCATAGCAATCCAGCCACCAAATTAAGGGGTCTGCTGAAAGTATATATATAAGTAAAAAGTATATATTATATATATATATATATAATTATTAACCGGTAATGGGTTCTGTATGTGTGCATGTCTACCAGTTAGTAGAGAGAATGAGTTATACTTCTATCCTGCCCATAAGCAGCTGCCTGGGGTAATTGTCATCATAAGCAACCCATCCCATTGTCGCTGTTTCCAATGAGGGTGCCAGGTTACTACTGTCAATCTCTGTTTTGAAGCAAGAGAACAATTAGCTGCACAAATATTGCACCATGTGTCTGGCCAGTCTTCAGCTTATATGGATTTGTAAGTGGAAACAATAGATATTGTCACAAATGTGGACTAATCCTTAAAGGAAATAGACTCATTTATTGCCTCCCATCACAACCATGCTCCCCTGAAAAAGCAGGAGGACTAGTGCTCTACAGGCTATTTGTTATGACTTTATTTTCACCTTACTTTTGTGACACAGAATTGGTATGCCACATTACAAAGAGCCACACACACACTGTACTTTCTTTCTTTCCTTCTGTACTTTCTTGTTTTGCTTTTGCTTTTAATTGAAAATAAAAATTGTTCAGGGTGAATGCAAACAGCTTCTCTTTGCGGCCTTTGCCATGACTGCAGGAGCATATTGGAGACTGAACTTACAAGCAGCCATATATGTGCATACCGTGCTAGCATGAAGGGCCTCTGGAGCCATCAGGGATACAGAGATAACCGACCAGTGGGAAGCAGGAGCATCTGATTTTGGAGCACGTTCCAGGCACACAGTCAAGGGCGCCATTTTGGGAGGGGGAGCAAAGCAGCAGCTGTGCATGCCGGGACGCTGCTTGCTGTTCTTCCCCTGACGACTGGGGGCGAGGGGAAAGTGTGCGGCTTGCGTATGAGCCCCTCACTCCTGACTGGGGAGGGGCGGGGGCAGAGGAGTACTTTGCATTTTCTTCTCGCTCCCCAGTAGTCAGGGGACCAGGCCGAAGATCAAGCAGCATCCCGGTATGCATGGCGGCTGCCTCGCTCCCCCTCCTGAAATGCTGCCCTTGTGCACAGTAGCACACACGCTTTTGTGTCCCCCTTTTCCCTCTTCCAAGCCAGCCATTAATGCTGTGCATGCAGTGGCCGTGCCTGACCCCTAGAAGTCTGGCAAAGCTGGGGATTTGGTTTGCTTCAGGCTCGTGCAAAGCTGTTACTTAGCTCCATTCAACACGAGGTTTCAACAAGCTTCTAGAGCCCTGGCTCAAGGCCTCAGTGTAAATGAGAACCAGGCTCCATAACGCGAAGCAAACCTAAGCTGCGATCGCATTTAGCAAGATTTTAAGACCGTCCCTTGGTACGTTTTCTCCCGAGCCTTAAACTCTGTTCCATGATTATCGCTAAAACTTCTTCCTGCTTTAGTAGTGAAAGTTTCACACTGTTCTCCTTCACCTCAAGGATTTCAATGCCTCGCCTCAGTGGCGTATAAAGCTGAGGCACATTTCCATTCTGATGAGGCAGTGTTGCGCAGTGAGGTCTATTACTGAAAATCTACCCCTTGGGAAAGAAAGCAAATCCCTCAGACTGCTCTCATCACTGTCAGTGGCGCTTCATCAGCCAAGAAGAATCTGCTTTAGATTTGGCACACAGAAGGAAGCAGGAGACCTTGTAGTTGGCAGGAGACATGATGAACGCCCGCCTTGTACTGAATGTAATGCTGCAGCCTTCTGAAAAATATTGCTATGTAATGAGTGTGTGGCACATGCTGCTGCTTTTTTTTTTTTTTTGCTACTTCCTAGGTCACTTATTAAGCATTTAATATGTTATGATCAGTGTTCCCTGTAAGCTGAATGCTTGGGTGACTGCCCAGAAGAGATTCAGCTGCCTCCCAGCTGACTGGATGAGTGTCCACAGCCGGCAGCATGTGTTCTACTCGTGATGCACCTCCACACATGCCTTGGTGCATGTAACAAAATTTATTCCACCCACAGAAGGCAAAAATTCAAGAGATCCCTGGTTTTGATGCAATAGCAGTGTCACATCAGTCATTGTGGGTACAGCTCATATGTCAAATTTATTTATCTCTGAACAGCTATTATTTGCTTTATTGAAGCCCTATAAATGTTCGCAACAAATATGAATCAGATCTGGTATCCAAGCTGAATTATGAAATAATGTGCCATGGTACAGCCAACCTCCTTTGTGTGTAACCTCAGTTACAAGAGCTGCCCAGCAACTTACCTCCCAGTCTCCAAGCTTAGTTGATGGTGCTGGGAAGGAAGAGCATTCAGGGAGTTGCATTTGATCTCTTTGTATCATAAATTCTCAAACCATGGATTGGCTGAAGTAGAGTGGAAATCTAATCAACTCCAGAGACTATGTGTTCCTTCCAAAGAAGACACCGACAAATGGGTGATGGGCAAAGCTCCAAAGATTCATCCAGTAGCTTCTCTGAAGCATCCAAATCTATCCAAACCACTTTGGCCAGGGGATCAAAGTGGAGTTTGTATGAGGACCGCCTCTCTTATCATCTTTCAACACTCCCTTGGTTTTGCTGAGGAAAAGAAATGCAACCGAAATAACCTTTTCTTGGTGTATTTCTGCTTCTGGTTCCAGCCAAATGGCGGCAGTACAGAGGCTCGTGGAGCCTACAAGACACTTTGAAATTGTTCACCAAATCTTTCCAAACTTCAAAAAGTTTCAAGAACTGTGTGCTCATGGGATTCATCTTTAGGACAATAGTTCAGGCTGCCTGTATTGTATAGTATGTGTATTGGATTACTTAACTTTGCTCCTGTTGTGGAGGAATATGCACAGGATACATCAAAATATAGTGGTTCAGGGTAGAAATAGCTCCTGAAAATAGTAACCAACCTGTTTGAGCTATTAGACTGGAGACGTGAAGAGCTAATAGTAGGGTTAATGCAAGGATTAAATACAATATTACAAGAGAAGAAAACCCTGGCAGGTTAACAAGATTGTAATTATGGGTGTTTTCAGTTTCTGTAACGTGTCAACCTTTTTACACTGTGCCAACAAGCTCTGCCGAACAATAATACCACACACATTGCTGATTGCTATCGCTGTTGACGAATGTAAACTCCTAGCTATGTTTTCTTTGCTCTGGCTTGTATTAAAACCTGGCATTGAACCCACAACTCCAGCTGTCACACACTATGCAGGGTACGGACAGCATCAAAGTGCGAACATTACAAATGACTGCTTCTGATGGATGCAGAGGTTGTCACTCCGGCTTGGGACTATCCATCCGTCCACAATGCTAAATGTGCCTCCACCCTGGTCGCAGCTGAAGTTATGAGGTGCTGAGCGCTTTCACCTCCCCATGTTTTTCCATGGGAGGAGAACATTTGATGCCTTACCAGTTTGGGCCCTACCTGTCATTCAGATACTAGAATCAAACCGCCCCTTAAAAGCCGCATGCACCATGAAAAGCCCTCTGTACACCAGTGTGGTCCCAGCCAGAAGAGAGGCTTATGGAATGCACTTTCCAAAGTGTCTTTAACTATGGCATCAAGGACAGAAACGAAAACAACAATAAACTGCTCGTCACACAAGGCAAATAACCCCTCTTCATCCTCCACCCCAGAGTGTGGCAGTGCACAGCCAAGCCACTTTGCCTGACTCAAATCATTCTTTGGAAAGAGCGGGGGGCAGCGTGGACGCTGTCTTTCAAAAGAGCAGATCACTCGTTTGATCTGCTTTTGGGTGTGTGGACGCACTCTTTGGACAGAGGGTCTTTCAGAAGAGATCTTCCAGAAGGTCTTCTTTCGAAAGATCTCTGTAGTGTAGACATAGCCCAAGTGATCGCTCTCCTGTCATCCTCTTCCAGCCTCTGACGGAGGCTAGCGACACTGTTCCTACCTATCCTGGCTAATAAATATTGAGGGACCTAACCTCCATATATTTATCCAGTTCTTTTTTGAACCCTGATAAAGTCCTGGTCTTCACAACTTCCTCTGGCAAGGAGTTCCACAGATGGACTGTGAGCTGTGTGAAGAAAAGCTTCCTTTTGTTTCTTTAAATCTGCTACCTATTAATTTCACTTGGTGATCCCCATGGGAACAAGTAACCAGCTTTTCCCTATTCACTTTCTCCATATCTCTCATGATTTTATAGACCTCTATCATACCCCCCCCTTTTTTCTCCTCTTTTCTAGTTTTAGAATAGTTTTAATTGCACAAAAACCCTGTCACTAAATTTCAGAGTTGAGATAAAGGGTACCAGTAATTCCAAGCCCTGATCCTTTGCTGCTTTGCTTAAGCAAAACCCACTTACACAACTAATGGCTGGGAAATAAGAATGCCTCCATCATTTGCATTTTAAAAGTTCCTGACTGCCCAAATTGGGTTGAACATTTCAAAGGCTTGATTTTCAGCTCCTGGCCTCACAATACACCACTACTAAATTACACTCTTGCAGACCCAGCCCTCTGTGTCGCTGTGGCAAAAGTAAATATTTATCCAAATGGGTTTTGCAGCTGTGTGGGTTTACATGTACCCCTCTGTGTTTCCAAAGCAGGGATGCGCACATGATTTTATAAGTGGAGGCAAGGCAGAGGCCTGGCTGAATAGTTGGCACGATACAGGCACACCCAGGGCTCCATTCAGTGTAATCTCAGGACAATGGCTCCATTGTTTGATGAGCTGGTAGGAGACAGGTTACAACACCAGGCACTCACAACCCCTACTCTGCAGGGGATTCTGAAGTTAAACAGCACTGCCCCGAAAGTGGGTGGTGGCAGCTGTGGAAAGGGCCTGACTAGGGCATTCACAAAGTGCATTTAATGATCTCTGGTGAGACGGCTTCCCTAGAGCTCCCACTACAAGAGGTGGCTTTAATTTGCAGCTAAATACCTGGGGATGGAGCACGCTAACACTGCATGGCCTCCCCTTCCATGAATCCATCCTGCTGGGCAGGCTCCTGCTCGTGGGAGTAGCACCATTTGTGTGCCATGCACTAATGAGCAGCCTGGATCTCAAAAAAACAACCCCTTTTCACAGCTTCCGGCCAACTTGCAGTGTTCTCAACAAAGCTCTGCAAGGCTGGGCTCCACCAGCAGATGGGGCTGACTCTGTTCCATTCACACTCCAGTCCGCCTGGGCTGTTCTACAGTGCTTATGGAGGAAGGACCTTCTGACTTTAAATCCCCTTGAACTCAAATGTGGTGGTTCACGTACCAATGAGATGACACTGAAAAGAGCAAGACATTTTCAGGCAGAGTGAACAAAATAGGCAGAATGGTAGAGAGAGAGAGAGAGAGGGAAAAAAAAACAAATTCTGAATGGGATAAACAAGGAGAGGCCAGAATCCCTCCGCCCCATTGCTGAGCAATTTGTGTGGTATCTTTTAAACCAAGCAGACTGGGTGTAAAATACAACCAAATCAGATGGGAACAGTCTGCACTCACCTTGCAGGGCAGCTAAGCAGGGCGGATCTGGCCCCAGCATACAGACCATTTGTAAGACTTATAATTGTGCTCATCAAATTTGTGGGCGGCTGTTTTATCCATGCATAATACCCACTTTCCTAGCCCAATGTGAATTGAATCCCAGGGATTTAAAGGGCAGGCAAAGAGGTGGGAAGGTTCATAAATGCAACTTCACATTGGGAGGGTCACCAACCCCAAACTCTAATTCTCACCAACCCTGAATCTTGGTCACCTCTTTTCCCTGGGCTCCTGCTATGTGTCTTTTAACGGAGGTATTGCCACTCACTGAGGACAAGTAGGGGATGGAAGCACATGGATGAAAAGAAACAGTTCTTTCGATTAGGGATGTTCAAAGGAGTTACGCTAAAATAGAATCTACACTGGCACTTTCACCTGTAACTTTTTAGAGGTTTTGAAAAAGTTTTGACTCACTCATGGGTTTGTTTATATTTTTATTTTCATGGCTGCCTCAGCCCTTCCAGAATCTGGTCAGGGTCCAGGCCCATATGAAGGAATTTCTGCATGTGAGGGGGGGAGTGTGCTTTTTTTTGCAAATAAGAACCACAGTTTTTAAAATATTTGTTCAAAATTCACACTAGTCATGCGATGAGTATGTATACGAGAGGTTAATGAGAAATTTGAATGGAACCACTGATTGGTAAATTAACTTTGTTATAAAAATGTATACGGTAATAAAGACTTTATAAAAATTACCTTCTGGGTTCTTGCTGTAATATCATAAGTGAAAACAACAATATTCCAGAGTATTCAGTCCCCTCCCTTTCCTGTTGCTAGCATCCAAAGGCACACTGGGAAATGTTCTTGTCTCTGCTCCAGGGCCAGCTGTCTAGGCAGGGAGTTGGCCTAAGAACTGCAGCACTCAGGGTGCCTTGGGTTCCCCCATCGTGCTCTGAAGGATTCCGCCCACCCTTGCACAGCACAGCAGGAAGGGAAAGCAAGCCTGGGCTCCCTTCACACCCTCCCTCCTTACAAGCCTGCTTCACCTCTAACTTTTTAGAAGTTTTGAAAAAGTTTTGACTCACTCTAGCGTTGGGTTACCTTTTATCTTCATGGTTGCCTGCCAGAGTCCAGTCAGGATCAGGGCTTGGAAGTGCACCAATACCTTAGGCAAAATATTTTTCCTACCTCCAGGGAGTGCCAGGAATTTTATGAGAGGCTATTCCTAGAGAAGTTACAGCATTAGCTTCAAACTGTGAAGGCCTGGATTCAAGTCCCTGCTCCATCACAAATTTCTAGTCTGAGCTTGGGCCAATGAACTAGCCCCTCTGTGACTTAGTTTTCCTCTGTGAAATGGGACTAACAGTACTTCCTTGTATCAGGGGTGCATGAGGATAAATCTATTAACAATAGTGAACTGCTCTGACACTATGACAATGGTGGCCATCTAGGGATGTCAATTAACGTGTTAATGCCTGTGATTAATGCAAGGCAGAATTAATGCGTTAAAAAAATTAAAGCATTAATCGCAGGCCTTAACGCACATTAATTGACAGTCCTAGATGGCCACCTTTGTCATAGTGTCAGAGCACCCCAACTAGCTCCTCGAGCCCAGCTGGGGTCCCCACAACAGTGAGGGTGCTGGCTGGGCACCATAGTCCAGATTCCATCCCTATCCTGCCAGCGGGGCTCCTGACAGGGCTCTGGCTGGTACTCAGCTCCCCACAGTGGGGATCCCCAGCCCCAACCAGCTCCTTGTAGTGGGGCTCCCCGACCAGGCTCCCTGTCCTGGCGCTGCCCTTGGGACTCCCCAGAGCAGGCTGCCAGCAGGGCTCCCTACCACCAGCTGGGCTCCCTACCACCAGTTAGGCTCCGCTGTTCCAGGCACAGCTGGAGCTCTGTGGTCCAAGTGCTCTCTGGTCCAGCAATGTCCATTGTCCTGCTGGAGGGGGGATGTTGCCAAAGGAGGGTCCAGGATGAGGGAGTTTCGACCTGTGTTAGGAAACTGGGACAAACATATTCTTATTGCTCTTTAACAGCACCATTAATCACAATTCATTTTGACAGCCCTCTGGCCATAGCTAACTTATGTAGTTGCTGAACTTCCAAACCATGGCTGCTCTTCTGAGCTCCTTATGTTCACCTGCAGTAGACAGTACTGAATACATGTGAGAGCCCTTAACAAACATGAGGACTTCTGCTAGGCATGAGCGCCTCACCTTCCCCCTTTGCCACCAAGGCAGATGGGCCCTACCTATTCTGACACAAGGCTGGCAACAACGCCCTCACCCCCAGCTAGTGTTTTGTGCTCACTCTGCCATAATGTTCCCGAGTGCTGCCTCTGAATCCCACCCAGCTAACTCCTGCATGATTTGTTCATTAGAGCTTGGCCATTTCAGACTACAGCCTTTGCCAGCTCCCTTACTCTGCCCACAGCTACAGGCTCTGCAGTGCTGAATGCACAATGAGTCAATCAAGAGACTTCCTTGTTAAAGGAAAGCCACAAATAACCCCCTCGGATGCCAGGCTGCTTTGCCACAGCTAAGGATTTGCTCCTTCTGTATCCCTGCTTTATTGTGTGAACAGCCACCATGTGTTTTAAGCTAATGCAAGAGAAACTTTCAGCTTTTAAACTTGGTGGTTTCAGTTTCTGGAGCACTTTAAGGGATAACTCAACATCACAGATGCTGATGGTCACGGAACACAACTGAAGGGAGCTGGGTGATGGTGGACAGGGCTGGCGACAGACTTCACTAAGCCCTGGGCAATGTGGAGGGAGTGGGAGTTTGGTTCTGGGCCCCCTGGAGGCAGAAGGCAGGTGGGGTTGGGCCAGCCAGCCTTCAGTGCCATGCCTTCCCCACCCAGCCCTCAGCGCCATCCAGACCCTGCCCTGGCTTCCTCCCCCAGCCCTCAGTCCCACTTGGAGCTGCAGTGGCAATTTAATGGGCCCAAAGCCCCCCACTCCTTTTAAACCACCAGGCTCTAGGGCAATTGCCCCCTTTGCCCTCTCTCCTTCCAGCAGCCCTGATGATGGATATTTCTCCTCTAGTAACTTGGTTCTCAATTCTCATCTAGAATTTACCTGCATTTCTCTCACTACCTCCTGGGAAGTTTCATCATATTTTCAAGTGCAATTTTCCCTTGAATTAAATTAGCTTTTCAATATCTCTGTGGGAAAACAAGCCTACAAATCTGCTTGCTATCCTCACTGAGAAACTGTCCTCCCGTGAGTGACAGAGCATATTCTGCTTGTGATTTATATGTAAAATGAGGAGTTAATACCAAATGGTTAGATTACAACAAGACATGGGGGTGGGGCGATGTTATATATTTGCATGTATATTTGATCTTTGGTTCAGAATAGAGACCCAACTTTGATCTTGCTCCAGGTTGTGTCCTCTCTTTCTCCAAATAAGATTGAATCATTTGTTGCTGTGCTGCAAAGCAATTTCTAACTGACTCATTTCAATCACAATTTCATTAATCATTCATAATTCATCAAAGGGTCTTGTAAAATAGCCCAGGCCATGACCAAAACTTAGTTTATACTCTCAAATCAACACACTTTCCATCCCCGGTACACTTGGGTGCTGTGACAGCAGATCGGAGCCGTGCTTTGAAAACCTGGGAACCTAAAGTCAGATTCCTGGGTCCTTATCTACATACCTAGAAAGTGGTTTGATTTTTAAAATGTCTCAGCCACAAGACCTCCCACTCTGGTCAATGGGATCTGCTGAGTTCTAAGTATTTTTGACAAGGAGGCACCTAAATATGTGATTAACATCTAACTTCATTCTCCTTTTTTGAAAAAATTGACCTAGTTTAATACCAACTATTGTGCAAAGACCCGTGCGTTGTTTCTCTTTCTCTCATTGGCTACGTCTACACGTGAAGCCAACATCGAAATAGCTTATTTCGATGTAGCGACATCGAAATAGGCTATTTCGATGAATAACGTCTACACGTCCTCCAGGGCTGGCAACATCTATGTTCAACTTCGACGTTGCGCGGCACCACATCGAAATTGGCGCTGCGAGGGTACGTCTACACGCCAAAGTAGCACACATCGAAATAAGGGTGCCAGGCACAGCTGCAGACAGGGTCACAAGGTGGACTCAACAGCAAGCCGCTCCCTTAAAGGGCCCCTCCCAGACACAGTTGCACTAAACAACACAAGATCCACAGAGCCGACAACTGGTTGCAGACCCTGTGCATGCAGCATGGATCCCCAGCTGCGGCAGCAGCAGCCAGAAGCCCTGGGCTAAGGGCTGCTGCCCACGGTGACCATAGAGCCCCGCAGGGGCTGGAGAGAGAGCATCTCTCAACCTCTCAGCTGATGGCCGCCATGGAGGACCCGGCAATTTCGACGTTGCGGGACGCGGATCGTCTACACGGTCCCTACTTCGACGTTGAACGTCGAAGTAGGGCGCTATTCCGATCCCCTCATGAGGTTAGCGACTTCGACGTCTCACCGCCTAACGTCGAAGTTAACTTCGAAATAGCGCCCGACACATGTAGCCGCGACGGGCGCTATTTCGAAGTTAGTGCCGCTACTTCGAAGTAGCGTGCACGTGTAGACACAGCTATTGACTCAAAAGGTCAGAAGGATATACATTCTGCATCACCAAGGACCACAGCCCACATCTTGCTGACAGATACACAGCCCCCATACAGCAAAGTTCAGATAGAAACCTTCATTCAAAAGAGCATCCATGATGGGGACTGTTCTATGGTGAAATGCAAATCAATCCCATTCTCAGTACTGCTGTTGGAACACTCAGTCGGAGATTAAAATTTCTGGTTTTCCACTGGAAATAGTTAGAATATCTATCTTTTAAAAAAAACATGTCAAGAATAAGACTCTTTAAGCCACCCAAAGCACTTCCATTTCTTACAAAGGTATCAATAATCTCATGATATGTGGTGTTTTTTCTTAAACCTGTATTCGCTGAGGCTGATCGTATGACATGGAAATGACTCACTAAAGGGACCAATGGTCTATGTCTGCCTTTCTCTTAGAGGATATTTCTCCTCCTTTTGGTGGCCTGGTTAAGCTGCTGGAAGATCAAGTACCCAGAATGGCCAAGGTGGCCTAGAGCATGTGACTGTTCCTCACAGATGCAAGGATGGTACCAGCTATCCAGACTTCTTCACTGATAGCTGTGACAAGTGCAGTGCTATTGACATGGAACTAGCGCTTCAATGCATTTTGAAATTGAAGCCAATGCAAAGTGAAAGAGCCTTCTTGTTCAATTAGCGCTTACCACTCAAGAGAGAGAACCCGGAGTCACTGTGGATAGTTCTTTGAAAACATCCACTCAGTGTGCAGCAGCAGCCTGAAAAGCAAATAGAATGTTAAGACTCATTTAAAAAGGGATGAAAAATAAGACCGAGAATATCTGATTGCCTCTATATAAATCCACGGTATGCCTACGTCTTGAATACTGA
This sequence comes from Carettochelys insculpta, assembly GCF_033958435.1. Lineage (NCBI taxonomy): Eukaryota > Metazoa > Chordata > Testudines > Carettochelyidae > Carettochelys > Carettochelys insculpta. Next base: position 21,916,147 of record NC_134153.1, on the reverse strand, counting down.
CTGCAGATGTGATCACGTCATCTCAAAAAACATATCTTGGCATTAGAAAAAGTTCGGAAATGGGCAACAAAAATGATTAGAGGTTTGGAACAGCTGCCATATGGGGAGAGATTAAAAAGATTGGGACTTTGCAGCTGAGAAAAGAGGAGATTACGGGAAAATATGATAGAGGTCTATTAAATCATGACTGGTGTTAAAAGAGCAAACAAAGAAAAGTAATTTACTTATTCCCTTAACACAGAGGTGCAGAACTTAACAGGTAGCAGATTTAAAGCAACCAAAAGGAAGTAGTTCTTCATGCAATGCACAGTCAACCTGTGGAACTCCTTGCCAGAGGAAGTTGTGAAGACCAGAACTTTAAAAGTGTTGGAAAAAGAGCTGGATAAATTCATGGAAGTTAGGTTCATCAATGGATACTAGCCAGGATGGGAGAAATAGTGTGCCTAGCTTCTGTTTGTCAGAGGATGGAAACTGGTGGTAGTAGTGGATCACTTGATGATCACTCATTCTGTTTATTGCCCTGGAACACCTGGTTTTGGCCACTGTCAGATTAGGATACTGGGCTAGATTAACCTTTGGTCTGATCCAATATGGCTGTCCTTATGTAGGTCTTCTGATGCCCAACATCATGCCCTGTTCATTAGACCACTTTGCTCTCTCAAACTTCTTGTTGCTGGTTAGCTTTTCTGCAGGACTGGTCTAAGAGGTAGAAAAACAACTAGGCACTTTCAAGATGTTTCAACAGTTTGGAGCTAAGGTATCACAACCTCCAGAGAAAGTCATTAAAGAAGCTGTGGACTTGATATAGCAGCACAGAACAGGGTATTATCCTCTGGAGCATTATAATGAGTTCTGCTTTAATGGAAGATTAAGGTCTGTCCATTGGCAGATTATGATAATAAGGTTCTATAAGACTTTCTTTAGACTGAAAGGGACTTGGTAACGTGTGAAGGCTCCATTGGGTCTCCCGACTGGAGCAATAGTCCAGCGTGGTTTACTCTTCTAACAGCATCCCTAGGGCAGTGTGTCAGGCACAAAGCAGAAGGCCCTTCCCTTAAAGACAAGAGCAGCATCTGAGCTCACAACAGATGCTGAGATAACCAGACCAGCCTAAGGCTGGGAAAATTCACTGCAGTTCTGCAGCAGAGCAGTTGAGGTGCCACGTTTTGGGTGGGGGCGGGGAAGGGGATGACAATTCTTCTCATTAGTTTGTGATATTATTCCTTTCACTGTGAACAAATAGCAGGAGTCTGCCGAGTCGGAGCAATATCTGTCTCACTCAGTCCCTTGGGGAAATGAGGCCTAAACAGACTGAATAAAATCAGTGCTGATAAAGATCTGCCAGGTCACGGAGTGTTAAATTCTTCCAGTTACAAATTGCTTCTTAATTAAACCAATTTTGATGTACACGATATAATTAGAGAGGTGTCTCTGCCATAGTTCTGAGTTAAGGGCGCAGTTAAGAGTATCTACAAATCCAGCAGCCAGACCTTGCCTCTTTAAACCAGCATAACCCTCCGGAGAGGGAGATTGAATCTATTGCACTCCCCCAAACACTCATAAAATAGTGAGGCTTCATAGCATACTAGCTACAAAGGGGAACAGATTCAGGCTTCTTCACACCACAGTGATGAGGGTCTTTAACTTCAGACCAGAGAGTGAGAAGTGAAGAGACAATCTATAGAAAACACCCTGCTGTCTCTTAAATTATAGAAGTTATGGATTAAATATAAAATTATTTTATATCTAACCCACCCTGCTGGGGCAGAATTGCTCCTTGTGGTGAATTGTTATTTTAATTTCTATTAGTTTTAGTTCTGTGGGCTTTCATCCAGTAGAATTAAGTTAATGAGCAATTTAGGTGAAAATAAAAGCAGGTTTTTATTAACTGTTGAGTAATCTAGCCCTAGTAATTGTTAACGAGCAATTAAAGTGAAATTGAAAGCAGTGCTTATTTACTGATGAGTGTCTAGAGACTACGTCTACAATACTAAATAAAGTCAACTTGGTAACACTGGGTTTTATAAAGTCGAAGTTGAGTATCCACACATCCCCACAAAGTCGAGTTAGTGCATCACTACTAAATTGCCAAACTTTGACTGTTGCAACGATGCATTGTGGAAACCTATCACACAGTTCGCTCCACCCCATAGCATTCTGGGTTCTTTTGCTAGTGCATTATGGGAAAAAATGCCCCTCAGTGGTTGTGGGTGTGTGATGTCATATTCCCACACTGCAGTGCCTTCATTTCTCTCCCTTTGAAAACAAACAGCCATTTTTCAGAAGTCTCTTGCCCCAGTGAGAGAAATTGAGTCATCCACATTACGGACCTTTTAACCAAATGTGTCCTGAAAGAACCCTCTGTCATATTCCCAGACTGCACTGCCCTCATCCTCCTCCCATTGAAAAGCAAATAGCCATTTTTCAGCAGAAGGAAAAAAGGAAAAGTAGGGAATCCAAGAGAAAAGAAAACCATGACTGAACCTCAGGTTGCTCTACTAGTTTTTCCACAGTGAAAGAACATCAAACAGTGGAAGCATCTGGATAGGGAAAGACTTAATATTATTCTCAGAGAAGGAAAGTAGGGAATCGCTAGGGAAAGAAAGCCAGACAGAAGCTAAAGCACCGTTCACAAATGTGCTGTGGGAGCACCCAGCTGATGGTGCCATGTCAACAGGTACCTCAACTAGTTTTCTCCTGGGAATATACTACAATCAGGGAATATACTACAATCTTGGCTTGTTTGTTCCAAGGAATGATAGTGCTGACAGTCAAACTGTCCGACCTGTTTTATCTGTTACTGGAATTCGGACAACATGGGCAGCCGCAATTCAAATATTACAGATGCATTGCTGCTATGGAAGGATGCTCTGTGGTGATGAAATGGAGGATTAACGCTGACATTTTCCTACGTATGGCTGCAGTGGTATTGGTGAGGAGGGAAAGTGTCACATAGAGAACTGTCCCATAGGAACGGGACTGAGACCCATCAACTCATTACACATAAGTCATTGGAACAGCCGTTAGAAAATAAGGCTCATTCTTGATTAAAATTTCCCTCCTCAGTGGTGATGACAGCCCAATTAAATCAGTTTTCAAAAGCAGACAAGTGGAAGAATGAAGATCAGTGGGTGCAGAAGTTAAAGGTTCTCTGATCTTCAGTGGTACAATTATCCCCATTTAGTTTTCCTCAACATGTCAGTGAGCATTTTCCTCCTCCTGGCATATAGCTCTATCTGTGATCTCCCAGGTAAGTCCCATCAACTAAGCACAATAGCTTATTAATAACCCAGCTGTCATCAGTATAGAAAGGTGCTGGAACATTAATTCTTCATGCTAAGAAGGCAGGTTTCTGAGGACAGACTTTTCGAGCAGTATTTAGCAGCAGAGCACATTACATCTCAATAGGAATATGGGAGGTCTTGACAAGAGTGTGCAAAATGCTATTCAATATTGAGAAGTATTTGTAAAATAATGTATGGTGCTCGTAAGAGTTACATTTCTTTACGATATGCATAACTTAGATGGCATGAAAAATCCTTCCATTAAAGTGACTAATGACTGAATTTTGTGGGAAAGTATTAAAATGTGTTTCCTCTGGTAGGTTTAGGGTTAGGCTGTGAATTAGGCTTTGCCTAAGAGGCTCTGTATGCGTATGACTTTGGATCTCAGTACATCAGGGTCCTCCATTACCACGCAGCCCCTTTCCATCGCAGCAAAACACTGCCCAACACTGGCATTTCACGCCCATTTTCACGCTCTTTGCACAGGCATGAGGTGCAAGCTTGGAAGAATGCACTCTGGAGCCTTCAGGACTGGTGCTCAAGTGTGTGAGCTCCAGCCAGTGAAATGGAGCCATTGTGGTTCCCTCATGCTGCCCTGCTGAAAGGTAGCTCTGCAAGGAAACTCTGATGTATACCAGTGGAGCACAAGGGCTACGTCTACACGTGCAGCCCATGTTGAAATAGCTTATTTCGATGTTGCGACATCGAAATAGTCTATTTCGATGAATAACGTCTACACGTCCTCCAGGGCCAGCAACGTCGATGTTCAACTTCGATGTTGCTCAGCCCAACATCGAAATAGGCGCAGCAAGGGAACGTCTACACGTCAAAGTAGCACACATCGAAATAGGGATGCCAGGCACAGCTGCAGACAGGGTCACAGGGCGGACTCAACAGCAAGCCGCTCCCTTAAAGGGCCCCTCCCAGACACAGTTGCACTAAACAACACAAGATACACAGAGCTGACAACTGGTTGCAGACCCTGTGCCTGCAGCATAGATCCCCAGCTGCCGCAGAAGCAGCCAGAAGCCCTGGGCTAAGGGCTGCTGCCCACGGTGACCATAGAGCCCCGCAGGGGCTGGAGAGAGAGCATCTCTCAACCCCCCAGCTGATGGCCGCCATGGAGGACCCAGCAATTTCGACGTTGCGGGACGCGGATCGTCTACACGGTCCCTACTTCGACGTTGAACGTCGAAGTAGGGCGCTATTCCTATCTCCTCATGAGGTTAGCGACTTCGACGTCTCGCCGCCTAACGTCGAAGTTAACTTCGAAATAGCGCCCGACACGTGTAGACGCGACGGGCGCTATTTCGAAGTTGGTGCCGCTACTTCGAAGTAGCGTGCACGTGTAGACGCAGCTAAGGTGTGGCATAACAGAGCTCCACCCCTCCCTACCTCATTCTGCCCCTGCAATGCAATGCTCTGACAGACCCCTTCTCTCTAGTTGTGCCGGGGATGAGGATGGTATAGGAGGTGGGGAGCCACTTCCACCGGGCATCCAAAAGTCTAGAATCTCTCTTTTCAGGAGGAACTCTCTGCTGACCATCTCTGTACGCCTTGAATCTATTTTTCTCCCTGTGGCATCAAACTGGCTGAGTGGACTGGAAAGTTTATCCTTCTGTGAGAGAGGGAGGGGGAGAGAGAGTGAGCAATCGCGGTGGCTCATGCTGTAACGTTGTGGAGAAAGTGAATATAGAAAAATTATTTACCTTTTCCCAAAATACAAGAACTAGGGGACACCAAATGAAATTGATGGGTAGTAGGTTCAAAACTAATAAAAGGAATTTTTTTCTTCACACAGCGCACAGTCAACCTGTGGAACTCCTTGCCCGAGGAGGCTGTGAAGGCCAGGACTCTATGGCTACGTCTACACGTGAAGCCTACATCGAAGTAGCCTATTTCGATGTGGCGACATCGAAATAGGCTATTTCGATGAATAATGTCTACACGTCCTCCAGGGCTGGCAACGTCGATGTTCAACATTGACGTTGCGCAGCACCACATCGCAATAGGCGCTGCGAGGGAACGTCTACACGCCACAGTAGCACACATCGAACTAAGGGTGCCAGGCACAGCTGCAGACAGGGTCAGAGGGCGGACTCAACAGCAAGCCGCTCCCTTAAAGGGCCCCTCCCAGACACACTTGCACTAAACAGCACGAGATCCACAGAGCCGACAACGAGTTGCAGACCCTGTGCATGCAGCATGAATCCCCCGCTGCAGCAGCAGCAGCCAGAAGCCCTGGGCTAAAGGCTGCTGCCCACGGTGACCATAGAGCCCCGCACGGGCTGGAGAGACAGCGTCACTCAACCCCCCAGCTGATGGCTGCCATGGAGGACCCCACAATTTCGACGTTGAGGGATGCGGATTGTCTACACGGTCCCTACTTCGACGTTGAATGTTGAAGTAGGGAGCTATTCCGATCCCCTCATGAGGTTAGCGACTTCGATGTCTCGCCGCCTAACGTCGAAGTTAACTTCGAAATAGCGCCCGACGCGTGTAGCCGCGACGGGCGCTATTTCGAAGTTAGTGCCGCTACTTCGAAGTAGCGTGCACGTGTACACACAGCCTATTAGGGTTTAAAAAAGAGCTTGATAAATTTTTGCAGGTTAGGTCCATAAATGGCTATTAGCCAGGGATTAAGTATGGTGCCCTAGCTTTCAGAACAAGGGCAGGAGATGGATGGCAGGAGACAAATCACTTGATCATTGTCTTCTGTTCTCCTTCTCTGGGGCACCTGGCATTGGCCACCGTCTGCAGATGGGATGCTGGGCTGGATGGACCTTTGGTCTGACCCAGTATGGCCATTCTTATGTTCTTATGTTCTTATATTCTGGATTTGCAATGGAATCAGCTACGAGGCAACTGCCCTCTTGTGTTACCACTCAGACAAGCAGGGAGACTCTTCTGCATTTTTAAAGAGCAGGGACACAGAAAGATGATCTGCATCTCCTGCCAACTCCACCCTAGCACATGCCACGTGATGAATGCTAAACCAGTGCACTTAATACCACCTTAGCAGAACTATTTGTTTTCTGCCCAGCCGTGAGGGTGACGAGCGTTCCGGGGAGGCCTATCGATGGAGAGAACTCCAGACAGCACAAACAGCTGGTGTCATCATTTGTGTGGCATTTTTATTGTAAATTAACAGAAGCCTGACAATGTTTGGCCCTCCCTCGAGAGCAGTGTTAGGGTAGGTCCCAGCTGCACTTCCATTCTGATCATACTGTAGCAGAAAGATATTAACTAGACTAACTAAGAAGTTTGACTCCTTTAACCTTGGCCTGAATAGAGATCTTCACTATCTTATTCATTACAAGGGCAATTTCCCCACCTTTGGTATTCACGGTAATGAGACACATCCTACTTCATTTGCTTCATTAACTGGACCCACTAGTGATGTTTAATCCCAACACTACCACCACCACACACTTCTCTCCCTGCCCTATAAACCCTGGCTTCTGTTTTAACTCCTCATTTTCATCTCATGAAGTGGGTTTTCCCACGAACAGCACATGAACTAATAAATGTGTTAGTCTCTCAGGTGCCACAGGACTGCTTGTTATTTGGATAGACAGAGTTAAGAAGAGGAATAGGGAGATAAGGAAGGGGAAGAAAAGAAACTACTTTTCCTCTATCTGAATTCTGGAAGGACTATGTTATGCAGAAAAGATTACAAGAGCTAAATACTGTGGGCCTAATCAACAAAAGTTTCAAAGACCATGGTCTATGCCGGGGTGGTTCCTCTGCCCAGCTCTGCATTTAATAGCCTACTAGGATGTATTGTTTAGTTTGATGATCTTTTTAATCTCTCTTTCCCCTCTCCCCTTAATCTGGTATCTATTTCTATGCCTGCATATAATATGACAAGAGCCAAAAGCTGTCAAAGACATAATCATAATTTGACCCACCTTTTCACATTACTTTCTGTGTATGAGACAGAGGGATCAGCGCTGAATAAAAATGAAGAAGATAGGAAGAATGGACAAGAGTTCTGCCAGGGCACAAATTGAAAGACAAATGTGGAAGAAATAACTGGAAATGCCTTAGTACTTAATAAAGCCTTTGTATTGATCCCACTTATTAAACCAGTGCAGTTATATTGGATTTGCCCAGTGGTTAAGTCTGTGAAATATTTCACGGTTCTTAAATATGAAATGGCAAGCCAGGCTCCCCTCCAACATGCACTAGGAGAAAGTAATGGGATGGATTTATGAGTGAGATATTACCAGTGCTTTTTTCGGGCTGGTACGCACTGGTGCGGCATACTGGCACCTTTCTTCAGAGCAGGGCTGGGAGCCAGAGCCCCCACCGACCCCACAGCTGCACAGGGACAGGAGCTGGAGCCCCTGCCAACCCCACAGCAGGGTGGGAGCCAGGAGGCTGCTGTGGCACTGGGATCCACAGCCCTCAACACCCTGTGACTGGAGCCACTCCTGTCCCTCCAGCTGCCCCAGCCATGGGAACCTGGAGGGAGAGGGGTGGAGTCAAGGAGCCATACCAGCTCCTCCTTTTTTAACAAAAAAAAAGCACTGGCTATTACATACTGCTAACGTGACGGCCATCCCTTGTGTCTGACTACATCCTGTGGGGAAAAAATCCCCCATAGACACCTCGCTAGCCTCCCTCCTGATTGTTCTTTCTTCTCTCTGAAAAGTTTGGGAAGTTGCTTCATAGGGAGATACAGACCAATGTTCCTTCTAACCTTTTTCCTTCCAGGTGTGGATTTTTTCCATCCACATGCAGGATTATTTTTAATATGCACCAAAGCATGTGCCAATGTGCACCACCAGTAGAAACAAGAATATAGCTGTGAGCACTCTGCTGATCTTCTGGGCAGTACCTGAACCTCTACTAAGTGGCCACACAAGCACCCAGCCTGCAGGGAACACTGGTACATGCGCATCTCTCCATGCTAACAACTCCAGCACTTTTCAGCAGGAACTTCAGGACTTCTTATCAGTTGCCCAGCAGATCAGCTATTGTTTCTTCAGATACATCCTTCCTGCTCTCACAGACACATTGAAAGCAAAGCCACTGAATGTCTATATGTTTGTGAATATGATGTCATGTGCCCTTGGAACTCAATTGTAGCGTTGCTATTTCCATGGCACGCAAGTGGGTCTGATGACGTCACGTGGGATTGAAATCAATCTTGTGTGTAAGTGTTCACCCAGGGATGCTAAACACGCTTGAAGAGAAGGATTCGAGAGAATTTTCTGTTCCACACTAGACTCACACTATGAAATTTGACTGACTGCTCTGTTTTTTAGCTTATTTCTCTTTGTTGTTCTTTCCTACCAGCCCAATGCCATTGTGGTTGGTGTTTCAGCACAGTGGAAGTTGGTTAACTTAGGGCACAGATGCATAAGGAAGTTAATTTCAATCAGTTTAGAAACTGATGAAGTACAAACCCTTATAAGGACACAATTAGAGGATGAACCTGTTGAGTCCATCATCCTTGGGACTGGCTGGTGCCAAACCAGAGAATTTGCTGGACCATGAAAGGTCAATATTGTCTAGCAGCATTGCCCAACGTTTCCACTGCTTGTTGGGCTTTTAGAAGACATTGGGGGTGCATCTACAGTAGCCAGCTACTTCGAAGTAGCTGGCGCAACATCGAAATAGCACATGTCGCATCTACATGCACCGTGCGCTATTTTGACGTTGAAATCAACATTAGGCAGCGAGATGTCAAATCGCTATTTCCATCCGAAGATGGGAACAACAACCTACTTCGACGTTGAATGATGTTGAATGTCTAAGTAGAGTGTCTATAGAAGATCTGCGTTCCGCTACATCGAAATAGCGGGGTCCTCCATGGCGGCCATCAGCTGAGGGGCTTGAGAGATGCTCTGTCCAGCCCCTGCAGGGCTCTATGGTCACCTCCTGCAGCAGCCCTTATCCCAGGGCTTCTGGCTGCTGCTGCTGCTGCAGCTGGGGATCCATGCTGTGTGCACAGGGTCTGCAACCGGTTGTCGGCTCTGTGGACCTCATGTTGTACAGGCCGAGTGTGTCTGGGAGGGGCCCTTTAAGGGAGCGGCTTGCTCTTGCCCCAGAAGGGCTAGTCCAGCCTATGACCCTGTCTGCAGGCTTTGCTGGCCCCTTATTTCAACGGGGAGCGCTTGTGTGTGTGTGGACGCTCTGCATTTCCTTCCAGGGCGGCTCCTTTCAACGTTCACCATTGCTACTTCGATGTTGAACATCGATGGCACCAGCCCTGGAGGATGTGTAGACGATACGCGTCCAAGTAGCCTATTTCAATGTTCTTACGTCAAAATAGGCTACTTCAACGTAGCGTGCTAGTGTAGAAGTAGCCTGGGTGTCTGCACATGCATTCCTCGTTCGAAAGATGTATGCAAATGAGATAAATGAAAATGCAAATGAGGTGTAAATTTGCATATTCAGACCCTCATTTGCATATTCTAATTTCAAAAGAGCTTCTTTTGAAAGAAGAAAGCCAGTGTAGATGCTGCTCTTTTGAAAGCAAACCCCATCTTTGAAAGAATACTTCTTCCTGTTAAATAAAGGGAAGAAGGAGTCTTTCAAAGATGGGTTTACTTTTGGAAGAGCAGCATCTACTCTGGCTTTCTTGTTCCGAAATTAGAATACGCAAATGAGATGCTGAATATGCAAATTCATAGCTCATTTGCATTTTCGGTTTGCCTCATTTGCATACCTCTTTCGAACGAGGAATGCAAGTGTAGACATACACCCTGAGCGCCAGGACTGATGGCTGCAAACAATCTTTATGGGCCCACAAGAAATTCAGCCACACCCATGATAAGTGAACATCCAGCTAGCTAAAATCATGCCACACCATAAATGTTGCCAGACCAATGAATGCCAGGCAAGAGAGGTTCATTCTGTACATTGATTGAAAATAACAGGCTGGTTTTGCTCACACATGCAATTTTAGTGACAGAAGTTGGGTTTCAATTGACGCAAGAGCACAAAGTTGTACTGATGTAACTACATTGGTTTCAAAACATCTCCGTGTCTAAACAGGTGTGGTTTTGTGCGTATGCTGACTTATTTTTTAAAACAATCTGTGAAAATAGCTTTCACTGAAGTTTTTTTGCAACTCCTGTTTAACAAGCATGTAAGAGACAAGATGGCACTTCATTAATAAACTCCCAACACCCTACTTACAATGCTCCCTTCGAAGTAGGGAGCTAGTGTAGACACAGCCCTTGAGAAGGAGCCTTGCTGCTGCAAAGGCATAGAAGTCTCTGAGGCTGTCATTGCCTTGCACCCTCTCTTCTGCCTAGTTGATGTCATGGTCTCTCCATGAGGTCACCACCGCCCAACCACTGTCGCCCAATAGACTGAGGTCCTATACCAGGCCTTTGTGATATCACTGCCACACTCATGTCTCCTTTATAATGCTGGTGTCCAGTCCCTGGCCAGCCTCTTTGGATGTTTGAGTGGCTTCCCCAGATCAGCCCACTTAGTGACAGCTGACTCTAGGGATCAATCTGACTGCACAGTAAAGCCACAGGGGCTGCTCCCTAGGCCACACTCAGCATAAGAAAATATGGTCGCCATCCTGATTGAATTTCATCCTATTTATTTCAGGCAATTTCTTCAGTTTGTCAAGATCATTTTCAATACCAAGCCTGTTCTCCTACATGCTTGCAATCCTCCCACCTTAATAGTGTCTGCAAATGTCATCAGGACCCAGAAGAGATCTCTGTGACGCTACACGCAGTATGTCCTTTCCTCTCACAGTGAACCATAGTTAATTATTCTCAAAGTATGACTTGCCACGCAATTGTGCACTCACCTTTTGTAGATTCAGCTAGGCTATGTTTCCCTAGTTTGCAGCAAGAAAATATCAAAAGCCTTGCTAAAGTCAAAGTACATCACGTCTACTGTTCTTTCCCAAGCCACCAGTCTCGTCTGTCAAAAAGGATATTAGCTTGGTTTAATATGGTTTGTTCTTGACAAATTGTTTTTGGCTGTTGCTTATTACCTTACTGTCTTATAAATGCTTATAAACTGATTGTTTGATTATTTGCTTCATTATCTTTCTGGGTACCAAATTTAAGTGGACTGGTCTATAATTCCCTGGGTTGTCCTTTTTCCCCTTTTTATAATTAGGTACTATACTTGCCCGTTTCCAGTCCTCTGAACCTCTCCTGTCCTCTATGGCTATGTCTACACGTGCCCCAAACTTCGAAATGGCCATGCAAATGGCCATTTTGAAGTTTACTAATGAAGCGCTGAAATGCATATTCAGCGCTTCATTAGCATGCGGGCGGCAGCCGCGCTTCGAAATTGACGCTCCTTGCCGCCGCGCGGCGCGTCCAGACGGGGCTCCTTTTCGAAAGGATGCCGCCTACTTCGAAGTCCCCTTATTCCCATGAGCTCATTGGAATAAGGGGACTTCGAAGTAGGCGGCGTCCTTTCGAAAAGGAGCCCTGTTTGGACGCGCCGCGCGGCGGCAAGGAGCATCAATTTCGAAGTGCGGCTGCCGCCCGCAGGCTAATGAAGCGCTGAATATGCATTTCAGCGCTTCATTAGTAAACTTCAAAATGGCCATTTGCATGGCCATTTCGAAGTTTGGGGCACGTGTAGACACAGCCTATGAGTTCTCAAAGGTAACTCCTAGTGGCTCAGAGATCTCTTCTAGAATATATTTCATCTGGACATGACGACTTGAAGACATGTAACTTGTCCAAGGCCAGGTCTGCCCTTCAGACCTATAGCTGTATAACTGCATCTCTCAAGGGTGTGGAAAAGCCCACATCCCAAATGACATAGTTATACCAACCCAACTCCCCATACAGACAGCACAAAATCAATGGGAGATCTTCCCCTTCCACACAGGAGCATCTTCCCTCAAGTACTGCGCCAATGCAGCTTTGCCAATACAATGTTCTAAGTATAGATGTGCCCTAAGTCTTACCTTGTTCTTTCCCTATATTAGCCTCAGATCCCATTCCATGTACACTGATGCTCACTCTGCTAGTCACCCAGTCACTGCTAACATTTTGGTGAAAAGTGAAAAAAAGGGCATTTAACACTTCAGGCATTGCTGCATTTTTTGTTCTTGTTTTTTCTTTCCTCATTGAGTAAGAGGCCTGCTCTGTCTCTGGGGGGTCTTCTGGTTGTCTGTAAAATATTTTTTGTTGCTTTTTGTGTCCCTAACTCGTTTCATCACCCTGCACCTCTCCAATCCTAATTATAATCACAACATTCCAGATCATTTGAATGGACTGGGTGTCTCTTACCCCTCCGGTTTTGCACGGATTCTCCCTGGCCCTCATGTGACTGTGTGAGACATTGCAAAGACTGCACCTGGGCCTGCATACTTTGCACACATGCCAGAGCCTAGCACAACTCTCACACTTGTGGGAGAACAGGGGCCGCCTCCAGGGGAGCAAATCTCCCCAGACGGCATGTAGAGGGCAAGATCACTTCATTAAGCTCATTGTTACCACTTCATTAACTCACAGAGCTGGCCAGTCAAATGCGGGGCGGGGAGGGAAGTAAGGAGCAAGTCTTCACATGGGCCAGGGAAGCACCTACTGCATTCCTTGAGCCTCCAGAGCGAAAGGACTGGAGGATGAAGCCCTTTCTGTTCCTAGGTACAGCAACGGGCAGTGACAATTCAGACTTCCCCATGGACATGGCTCCAATCTGACCTGCACTCAGCCTCCAGAACCCAGGCAAGCCTCAGCCTCTCTCCTGAGCCTATAAGCTATCATTCCCTTTCCAGCAACAAGGTCCTCCGTGGCTTGTCCATGGAGAGTTGGAGCACCAAAGACCCATAGGATGGTAATGAGGGTCACTGGCTGTATTCCTGCTTACAACAGAAAAGATGAAGGGTTTCATTAAATCCTCTTGCCAATCAGTCATCTAGACCCCTGGCCTTCTCAGGAGGGAACCCATCTCTAGACCTGGCCCTTCAGTCTGTCTGGGCTTGTGCACCATAAGGAATTTTTACTGGAACATGTCCGATACCATCAGGTGCACGACATCTCCTGTGGGATTTACTGTATCTTTACAGCTCCCTAAATACAAAGGAGCAGTTTTTAAAGGTATTTAGGTGTCTAATGGTGCAGATGGACCCCGAGTGGGATTTTTTAGAAGTGATACGTCCGCCTCAAGTTTAGTGTGAGTTAGGCATCTCGTCATTTGTGAAAATCCTGCTATGCACCTCTCTGCATCTTTAAGCACCTCAGTACCTTTAAACCTCTGGCCTACTGTGCAAGAGAAATCTTACTGATTACTGTAAGGTGGGCTGCTGAAATATACTAGCTTGGCAGATGTTAGGATGCTGGCTCAGTACCAATAGCCATTTTATGTTCAGCACTGAACATGTGTTGCAAATACTGTACATGAGAAAAATAGGGGAATTTAAAAATCAGTAAGTGGACTTTGGACGCAATCAGCTGTGCGAGGAGATTTGCATCACAGCTCTGTTTGGTGGGGAGTATCGTGTGGAAGGAACGATCATCTAATCACCAGCTGATGATTCATGCACCTAAAAATACTCTGTTGTTCCTGAATGTAATTTACATCTGAATAAATGCTTTGCTTTATTAAGCTACCATTAGTCCCTAGAACAGACTGATAGTGATGATGATAAAGAAATCCTATTGTGCTCCTCATTGTGGTTTTCATTAGACTGTGTTTGTTCTAAAATGCACTTTCTGCCACGAATATATTTCTGCTATGACAGTTAATGCAATGATGTGTAATTAACAAAACACACCAGACTGTGTATGTGTGTGTTGCTCTGTGGCGGGGGGAGGAGTCTGTTTAGGGGAGGGTAAGGGGGCCTGGGTGTGTGTGTGTGCGGGGGGGGGGGGGGGGCGGGTGCATACTCCATCTCAACGCACTGTTTTCCTCATTAAATGTCACCATGCACATACATTGTATGGAATGGACTAGCAGGGGTGCTGTGAGACAGCCACGAAGATAATTTTTGCATTCTGCTCAGCACCGGTAAGACTTCAGCTGGAGTCTTGTGCCTGGCGTTGGACATCATGCTTCAGGGAAGACATGGACAACTTCGCCAAAGTTCAGAGCAGAGCAACAATAATGATGAAAAGCCTAGAAAACAGGGAGTCGGAGGAAAGCCGAAGAAAACTGATTTTGTTTAGTCAGAGATGAGCCGACCTGATAACAGACTTCAAGAATGTCAAAAGTTGTTATAAAGAGGAGAGTGATAAATTTGTTCTTATTCCAGGCCCACCAATGGAGGGGAAAAGGGGACAGCTGCCCCAAAGCCAGCAATTTAAAAGATCCTGGAACTCCTGGCTGTTACTGCTGCTACAGCAGCAGCTGTGGCATCTGGAGCCCTAGGTCCTTCAAATTGCCACCGGAGTCCCAGCACTAGGTGGCACTGAAGGGCTGGGTGGGGAAGTCTAGCCCCCAGGCCAAACCTTTCCACCTGAGGCTCTGCCCCTTCCAGGAGCCAGAGCCACCCTGTTCCCCCTACCACCACCTTGATCAGGGGCAAGTGAAGTCTGTTGATAGCTTTGTCTTAGTCACTGAGGGTAGGCCAAGAAGTAATAGGCTTAAACTGACATTACCAAAAACTTCCTGTCCTGGTGGTTAAGCACTGGAATAAAGTATTTAAGAGGCGGTGGAATTTCTGTCATTGGAGCCTAAGAACAGGTTGGACAAACACCTGTCACGTATGGTCTAGAGATCATATTTAGTCCTGCACTAGACTTCCCCAAACCCAGTCCTCTAAGACTCAAAGCTAGGACAGTCATTCCTAGTAGTCAGAGCAGTAGCCATTCTTCTAGCACCAACCACTTCTTTGTGGGGGCCCAGGCAACCCTGAAGGGCTCTTCAAATCTGACCCATTGCAAATTCCTTCCCAACCCCAAACATGAGTATTTTGGCAAAACCCACCAGCCGAACACCTGGGACAGAATGCTCTGTGGTAACGCTCTGCTTTGATTCTAAGAAAAGGGGGAAGGTCTGCAGCTTGCCACTTGGCTTGTTCCTCCTTGCTGTCTTCTTGGGGGGCGACATGACACCCTGCTTGGAGACACCTACACACCCTGTAAGCCAGCAGAGGACCAAAGTGGTGTCAGCCCTCCGAACAGGGCACTTGCACCCTCTCTGTGGGAGCCGGGTGCTTTCCATCTGTCTCAGCTCCAGAAGCGCAGCGTGATGCTGACATATCACCTCACCCAGGCCTGCTGATTGGGGGGGGGCAAGAGATGCAGTTGCCCCAGGGCCTGGAGTTTCAAGGGTGCCCAGAGCGCTGGCTGCCGCCACTGCTACTATGTCAGCAGCTGGAGTTCTGGGCCCCTTTGAAATGCTAGAGCAGAGCTGCTCTGTGCACCTCTGAGGAGGAGGGGCCAGCATCACAGCCTAAGAGGCCCTGCCCCTTTCACACTTGGCTCCACCCCTTTCACACTTGGCCTTGCCCCTTCCAGAGGTGCAGAGCCAGGCCCCCTGTCTCCCCATCATTCTGTCTGTGACATGGGAATTACGTTTGCCTGGCTGGGGACAGGGTGTCACCATCTGTGCAATGCTTGCAAAGCACTATGGGTGCAATCACCATTTGTAAGAAAAGGCAGATCCTTCACCGGCGTAAATCGGTTTGGCTCCGTTGATCTGACTGGTGCGTTGCCAAGTTACGCCCTGCTGAGCGTCTGCCCCAAAGGTAATAAATAAATGATTCCCAGTGAAACCTGAGTGAGAAATCTCAGCTTTCAGGCTCATAGTGGAATTCATATGCTGTCATAGGGCTGTCGTGTCAGCTGGCTCAGAGAGGGAACAACTGCCTGGCTACAAGTTGTCCAGCTATCACTAGGACTTTGAAGTGTCGCTGTTCTGGTGGCTTAGTCAGGCCCATTTCCCTTGACTCACAATGTCCTGATCATGCTGTAAGAGCCCTTATTCCACTCTGACTCTGAATCACTGCCATGGTGAGTGTTTGGAAATATTGCCCAAACCTTTAGTAGAATCTGCTTGTTAATCATATGTCACATAAATGTTGCACAATTAAACCGTACACTGTGCGTGGGAAGTGAACTGGTTAAGCTCAACCACAGATTCCCTGATTTGCCTTGCTGGGAGGAAATATGAGCTTTAAATACAGGGGCGTTGTGGTTTTGATCTTTACCTAGCAATAGCTTCAGCTACGAGGATCAATTCAGTTGCCAAATGCCTTTCTAACTGTTGTGTGCAGTCACCGACCCTGACTGGTCAGGGCAGAATTTAGGTTGCAAGGATCAGGCAGGAAGAGATTGATTTGATACTTCTTGATAGTGTCAAAAAGCAGGACGGACTCTGTCTTTTGCGAGTGCCACCCAGCTACAAGTAAAGAAGTGTGTGTGTGTGTGTGTGTGTGTGGTAATTATAATCATGATTTGATGATCTGTCACTGGCTGTTATCTGTAGTCGTAGAACTCGATCTCTCACAAGATGGAGATTTTCTGCAATCTAGAATTGTCTGAGCTGAGATGGCTTCATGTGTCCATTTAGGTGCACCCGGGTGCCTACAGTTTAGGTGACCTGAATTCATATTACTGATCAGTGGCAGATTCCTTGGGTAACCTTGGGCAAGTCACTTAGTCTGTGTCTCAAGTCCCCATTTGTAAGCTGGGATAATAGCACTGTCCTACAATGCAGGGTTGCATTGAGGATAAATGCGTTTAAGCCTTTGAGAGGCTGGGAAACCATGATAATGGGGGCCCCAAAATACATTGTATTCATTCGGATAGCAAAAGGTTGGTTAGCCAAATCAACCTGTACGCTCTGTCAAATTCCACTGCCCAGTGATACAGAGTTCTTAAGGTTAGTCCTTAGTGAGGAAAGGTATTGTGGTCTGAAAGTTACTTTGAAGACGTTGACATTCATTGCATTAGGGACAGTTGTAATTGACAGATGCGAGTGTGAGGTGTCGGGCAAAAGCTTTACTCATCCCACTGAATGAACAAGGTGATCGAAGACGGCAGGTCGCCACTAGAAAAGAAATTTGGAGTCAACGTACTCTAGGTCGAATTTCTGGTGCAGCCCCACAGTGGGAGGTCGACAGGAGAAACTCTCCCATTGACTTCCCTTATGTAGCACAGTCAACAGTGGGGCCTTCAGGGTTCAATTTCGTGGGTTCCTCCTAGGTGTGCTAGCCCCCAGAAGATTGATTGTGGCAGTGTCAATCTTCCGCTTAGTGTTGACGAGCCCTGTGTCCCCTCTTGTAGGGTTAAGGGCTGGGGTGGGCAAGATATGGCCCGTGCGCTAATTCTGGCCCACCAAACCTTTTGGATCCACCCTGCAGCCTGCCAGGAGCCACAGGCAGGGTCCTGCCTGCCACAGCACCAGGCTGCTCAAAGTGGCTGGCTCCTGAGGCCATGTGCCTCTAGGCATCTTAGGCCCCTTGCAGGCGGTGGGAGACACCTCCCTGTCAGACCCCAAACCCTCTTCTGTACCCCAATCTCCTAACCCAAGCTAACCTCCATCCCAGACTCCACACCCCCTCCATAGATATGTGAGGCCCTTGACCACTTACCAAGCTCCTGGAGTGGCCGCTCATCAGAAATTTATTGCCCACCCTACAGAAAATTAATGTTGCTTATTGGTAGGTGGCATTTAGCACAAAGGCAGATAAATAAAATACGGGGGACAGGTGGGGAAAGGGGCGAACCACTTGGGTTTAAAACAAGCAAGAACATTGTGGGTTGGGTTTGAAATCTTGTTTCATTCCTAATTTAGTGGCAGAAAAAAACAGAAGTTCTTGCTTCAGCTGTCACTGATTGGCAGAGGGAGGTCAGCTGCTGTTCACGTAACTGGAAGGAAAGGCAACATCAAGCAAACGTCGGAGGTTAGGCTTTTCTAGTAGAAACTGGTGTAGCTTCCTAGAGGTCAATGAAGCTACTCCAGATTACAAGAGTAATGAATCTCAGCCTGGATCTTTAAAAGCCAGCATGGCAAATGTGCTGGCTGAACTTAGACCTTTTAAAGTTGTTTTCTGATGTTGTTGCTTCCCAACATCTTAATGTATTTTCAGCAAAGACAAAGTAAGTTAATTAAGACAAACAACATTTTATTTTGTGCCTGTAGTCAGCAGGGCCTTGCCCTTTGTAATGTATTCTGTTTCCGAGCAGAAACTCCAATACCTCAGTGCAAAAAGGTTATCTTTTTCTTTATTTGAAGCAACGTTCCGCTGTCTTCTGTTGAGCGTCTTCTGCTGCAACGCATCATGTTAGTGTCTGCTCCCACTGTACTCTGGAAGAGCTGCCTTGCCAGCTGACTTTCTGACTTTCCCAACTCCATTGGCCTGGTGCTCTCTCCGCATCAAAGAGGCCAAATCAAAAACACAGACCAGCCATCTCCCCTTCCCCGCCTCAGGTTTGTGTCACGTTTCACAATCCACATCTGAATTTGGAGACTTTTACCCATCGCTACATTTATAAAGCCCCATTATGTGCCTCTACTTTCCACTCGCCATTTACCCTCAGAACTGATTGCTGCCGCAACCTGCCTCCTCCACCCCACCCCTCCTACTGAAGTCTTCCCCACAGCTCGTGTTGTAACTCCTCCTCCTCCTCCTGTGTTGGGGGATAGAGACAGAACCTGGACCTTTGCTCAGATTAAGGGCACAATACAAAAAGAACTTGGTTTGTGCAAAATGTATTGTTGTTAGGTATTAGCCACAAAGAGAAGTAGGATCCATTCGGGGGGAAAAAAAGAGCCTTCTACTTCACGGACTACAAGGAACAGACCTTATCAGACAGCAGTACGCAGTGGTACGGGTTCTAGTTTGAAAGAAAGCTTCTGTTCTCTTCCCCACTGCTTTTGGCTACTCAAAAGGAGGAGGAAGTCTCTTTGGTTCACAACCACAGGAGAGACTGAGTTTAAAGCACGCTCTAAAGAAACCTCAGGCTCAAAGCCTTTGATTGTTCCAGAGTCTGAAAGGCCCAAACAAGGTAATGATGTGGCACCAGGAAAACCACAGGAGACACTTACAGCAGCTGTTTCCTTAGGTGGCTTCTAACCCCCCTACACTCTTTTGTTACAAATATCCCAAGCCGCTGAAAGAGTCTGATGCATCAGGCTCCACCTGCCTCTTCACTTCTGAAATTTATTCTTATTAAGGACCATTATGGCAGAGAATTACAACACCTTAATAGAAACTCTTCTGGGAGACATGAAGGAGAGTCAAGACACTGAAGAAAGAGAGACTGCACAGTTTCTTCATTTTAACCAGGCTCGGTAATTTAACTGATTTTCCTCCAGCCTCTTGTCCTCTGGTGCAGTCTGCTCAGAATAAAGGCTGATGTGCCTCCTCCTACCTTCAGATGCAGCTGCAGTGATCTATGCCTGGGGGACTGCTGAGTACTACAGTTCTCTGAACCATGCAAACTTGAAAAAGCAGCTCTTGGTTCAGAGCACTTCAATGCAGCTGCTCAGCAACTCGCACCACTGAGACACTTGTCAGAGAGGTAGCCGTGTTAGTCTGTATCTTCAAAAACAACAAGAAGTCCTGCGGCACCTTATAGACTAACAGCTATTTTGGAGCATAAGCTTTCGTGGGCGAAGACCCGCTTCATCAGATGCATAAGTGGCTGTTGCACTGAGACACTGTTATGCTTCGTAATTTTGAGAAGCAGACAGATACAACGGCAATGGATATCACATAAAACCTAGATGGACAGATTGGTGGTTTACTGACTGGGGTAAATCTACCCCTGGGATACATAAAGTTGCCTCAGTGGATACGCAAGAAAAATCCTGTAATAGCAGATGACACATTTTCTTTAGTAACAGAGGTAGCTGTGTTAGTCTATATGTTAACAAAACAAACAAGCAGCCACGTAGCACTTAAAAGAATAACAAAATAAAGACCGCCCCATGAAAGTTCATCACCTAATAAATTATTTTGTTACTCTTTTAAAGTGCTACATTTTCTTTAGTAAACCTCAGCAATCTAATTGTATTTTACAGCTCTATTTAAGATGGGGCGATAGGCTACATTAATTGGAAAGGTGTCTGCAACCCAAAAAGTTTGAAAAAAACCAAAGTGACTCTAGTGTCCTCCAAAACCAGAGCACTGTTGGTTGCCATAATATGCCACTTCCAAGAGTGATTGGTGTTCCAGAAAGGGAAACATGATAATAAGAAGTGCTCACTCTCCCAAGCACCTGCTAGCCTGAACTCTCCTAATTACACACCATTGCAAAGGCGCCAATGATTGAGGTGCCTAATTTCCATTGACAGCCATTGGGTGTTAGCGGCCAAACAGCTGTCTGTGCCTTGGAAATGCCCCCTGTTGTGTCTTTTGCTCTTTACACAAGAAATATAATAGGAACACATCAGATGGGCATAGCAGAATCTAAACAACCATGTTTACTAAAAACACCCACAAATGTCACACACAGCTCTGTTCTGCTCTGGCTGCTTTCCAACAGTTTCTAAAATAGAGAACTGTTATCCGGTGGCCAGGTAATGTGCGGTGAGGTACTCCCCTGGGTCCTAAGCAACCCAGTTTTTTACTGTTAGAGCAGGCAGCTCCTAGCACTCTCACCCACGGCCAGGCTGTAGTAACCAAACGGTTAAAGTTCTTTTGTTGTGCTGGCTGTGTTGCAGTGAAAAAAGGGTTAACAGCAGGGTCAGGCTCAGAGCTTAACTAGTTACAAGTTTATTTAAGCTACAGTGCGGTTACAAAAGGCTATTGTTTACTTCTTATATGCTAGCAAAGTACAGGTGTTAACAAGTTACGTTACAATCCAATACAAAGATATCTGTTACCATCTAACACAATGATATCTTGACACAACGACATCTAGTTACAGAGCTCTAATTCTTTAGCTGTGCACAAAAAAGTCGGAGACCTAGCATGGGTGTATCTTACCCTCTCTGCGTCTCTCGATACCAGCGTAGCCAAGCCGGATCGGTCACTCAATTCCGCGGAAAGACGAATACGAGGTTGGGCGTCCCCAGTTGTGGACCTCGGGAGGCAATCACCTGACCCGACCATCAGGTAGTTGGTGGAATGCACTCAAAGTTAGAGTTCTGCTGGGCCCACCTTTTATACCCCTTTGGGTTACGTATTCTCTTTCTTATCTATGGTGCCAGATCATACTGGTCTGTCTTTGTGACGCCAGTTTGTTACAAGGGCATTTCTTACTTAATTTGCACTTGTAAGACAGGAGATAAGCAGTTTAGGAGTGCAGGACATTCTTTTGTGTGGGTGAGGCACTTCCCCTTCTGGGATGGTTGTGTGTGTGCATCATATCGATCAATGCCAGCTGGGGTGATTTCTTGAGGGTCCCCCCACCACCCGCTCATGTTGATAGTTAGGCCTGTTAGCCTTCTATCTGTACTTTCTGCTTCTCAGGGTCACCATAAGCTAGCACATCTGGGCCTCAATAAGGGCATCAAAGACTGTGCTGTCAGCAGCCGTTTCTGTGCCCTGTGTGCTTCTCAGTGGGGGGGCAGCGAGCAAGCTGGCTTGTAAGGGGGAGACTTTGTCTGGCTACAAGAACACAGTGAGCCCCGCTAGGAGCAGTCAGAGGACTTAGAGAGGCTGTACACAAACTCTGCTCTGCCCTGTATGTCTTGAGATATAATGTGTATGACACACGAGAAGAGGGAGGCAGCCCATGGTCACATTTCTGATTGCTAATGGTACCCTGATCACTTTGCTGACAGACCAGGTTTGAAAGCAGCCTCTCTCCAGGATGGCTCCATGGGAGAGAGGCATTTTGAAAAACCTCCCTTTAAAATGTCACACCTGGGAGCTCCTGCTCACAGTTGCTGGGGCTCTACAAATGTGCCAAATGCAAACAACAGAATCTGCCCACCTGGCACCCTTCAGCCCTGAGGCTTCATTGTGCCCCATTGTCATCTGCCTCTAATATTGGCCTCCCACTCAGTGCATCTCTCACACTGAATCTTCTCACATCCCCAGCAGCATGATGTAAAGAGTGGGTGAATCCCAGGCACACACCAGCCTTAGTGTGAACTGAAACAAAGAATTAGAGACCTGTAGGTCCTTTAAAAATACATACACAACAAACCCTCAAATGCCTCTTCCCAGATAGCGCTAAACCCTATTTATTTTACAACGTTTGATTGCTCTTCTCCCCCGTGTGTTCTTTTTTTTCCATGTCTCTCATTAGGGGATGAGTAGAAGAGATTCGTCTGGCTAGGCGGGAATGGGCTAAGATCATTTTCCAGAATAAGATGGTGTCCTCAGCTGTCATTCCTGAGAAACTGTTTAAAATTGAGTTTTAACATAATTACTCTGAGTGTCAAAATGATCCCAAGGCAGATAGCCTGGCCCTCTTGGGCTTGCAGGGGCAGTCGTGTCAGAAATTAACCATATATTATGGATTTGGAGATT
Source organism: Carettochelys insculpta (assembly GCF_033958435.1). Lineage (NCBI taxonomy): Eukaryota > Metazoa > Chordata > Testudines > Carettochelyidae > Carettochelys > Carettochelys insculpta. Next base: position 21,893,542 of record NC_134153.1, on the reverse strand, counting down.
TTTGAAGTGAGCAATCTCAGTCATGTTTGTAGGATATTTTTAAGTCAAGTTTAACTGGGCCTGGTACAGACGGGAGAAGCCAGGATTTTTTATATGGCACAAGTATATGTCTTCAGCAAACCAGTAACTCACCCTATGTATCACACAATAGTCCCGTGACAACATTTTTTCCCACCGATAGCTGCCAAACGTGCAACCAAGGGCTAGCACTCTCTTTGGATGCTTCCTGCTCACCACTTTGTGGACCCTCTTCTGCATATTAGAGAAATACCAAACTTGCCAGCAAAAATGCCATCAGGCTAAACAATTCTAGGCAAAATATCCAGGCAAGACATGATAGAGGATCCAATTCATTGCTTTATTTTATTAATTATTCCATACTCCTAGGTAACATAGTATGTGGAGAACAAGTGCCCATATGAGCAAATGGGAGTTGGGACTTAAATATCCATGAGTGTGTGATATAGTTCCCTCCCCGCCCAGTGCCCATACTGTCCCCACTTTCTTGCAGCTGGAAGGCAAAGCTCAGAAGGTGAAGGGCAGAGGTGTCAGACCTAATCATTCAGAACAGGGCAGATGTCGTGGACTGATTGACCGTTTCTATGCTCCTCTCTTTCCCCTATCACAAAGCATTTATGGGGGACAGTGAGCTAACAGATTTCACTTCTGCGGCTAGTGACGTTGTAAAAAAACCTTCTGGTGTTTTTCCAGTGAAAGGTCTGGTGTGAACAGAAAGAGTGCCCACCTCACATGGGAAATGGTCAGGGACTTTCACACCAATGTCATGCCATTTAATGTTGGACAATGCCATTTAATCTTGGGCAACTCGTTTTAGCCACTTGGAGTCTACTTCTGTTCTTTTGGTTTTGTTTCCTAAAGTCACTAGACCCAATGTTTTAGAAGGTAGCATTATAACACAGGGCAAAGCCCTGAAATATAAGGTAGCCTGAGTTTGTGGCTTCAGGACATATCATGGCTTGTCTACATGGGGAATTACGCTGGATTACACATTCCAGATTATTTTACTGTGTGGATACTCTTTTTCCAGAATAAGAATGTCTTATTCCAAATTAGCAAAATCCACATTTATCAGAAATTTCATTTAACCCACTTTTAACTCTCGCATAGACAAGCCCTTGGAATAAGTATGTCTACACAGCATTTTGGAATGAAGCTTTGTGATGCATAACCGTATAATCCAAACTAGTGAGAAGCTGTGTTACCCTGGCCCTGCAACCTTGGGTGTCTTAAACTGCCTTGCTGAAGTAGTTTCCACCTCGGCCGCCCACAAACAGCCATCCAGCATGCAGGCTGCTCCCTGAGTGTAGCTGCAGCCTGCCAGCCACTTTTGGGTTACATCTGTGGCTCTCACCAGGCTGGATTATACTGAAGGGTAACCCTAACATACTTCCAGTTCCAGAGCTCCGGCCAGAAATGTATGTCTTTTATTTCCAAGCCCTCTCCTAGATGGTACAAAATATTTAAAGGGAATAATATGCAATTTTTTTATCTCAGATATTCAGACACTTCCATTTAACTACAGTGAATTAGAGAAAACAGTAAAGAAAGCTTATGTTTCTTTATTTTTCTTGTAACCATCTTGATTTTTATGCCTCATTACTTGTTCTCAATCTATCTCTTTGTATTTAATAAAGATTGAATATTTACCAACACCTCACTTGACAAACTATATTAGATTCAAGCAAAGTTTCTCATTGCATGGTTTTGACTTGTACTGATTAAACACTCCAGGCTTGGACTTCTTCCCCTCAGAGCAAGGAATGCTTCCTTTGTTGCTTCAGTTGCAGTGAATGTGATGGGTGAAGAGAGATGTTTGGGTGTCTGTGAGTGTTTGTCCTTCCCTTTTATAGTTTCAGTCTTCCTCTTGAAAAAACATTTCTAGCTAGGCATATTGTATGTGGAAAGAGGTTCCCTGATGACTCTTTCCAACCAGTTTGAGCTTTACTTGTTTCCCTTTCTGCTAGACCCCTCTGTTTGCTATTTAAATGCAAATTAAGCACAGCACACATTGCTTTGTATGGACAGGCCTATTTACCAGCCTCTGTCTGGGCAGGGCTTTTAGGGGTCTGGCACATATGTTAATAACATGGTCCAGGGAAATCTTACAACTTTGCCTACAGAGTTGCCACACATTTTAGCAGGACAATTCAGACCAGCAAATTATGAGTTTTCAGATGATAACTTGCATACTTTGTACAACAATTATTACAATAGCTTATATACAGATGTCTATTCACTCCCACTCTGGGTCAACAGGCTCTGGTGAGAGATGCTTGTTCTATCCTTCTAAAGATAGTGGTGTAGACAGAGCTATGAAGTTGCAGCTTAAGCTCTGGTGCCAAGAAAGGAAGTGGGCTTCCGAGCCCATCTCTACCTAAAGGTGAAGTGTCAAAGAATGACATGTCTGGCCTGGCATTTTTAGAGTGCTAGCATGAACCGTGCTAACCCAAGTCTGTTGATGTGCACAGGGCATCTCATTCCACAATGCAGCGTAGACATACACTGTTGAACTTGATAGCGGCAGGTCAGTCGTTGAAAGCCATTTTTCATTTAGTGTTATGCAATGTCCTAGGGTGGGTTTCATCTGGTTCTGCACCCGGCGTCTGGATCTAAAAGCATGCGCCTCTATTGCCTGAGCTACATGAGTTAACCAGGCTCACCAACCTCCAAATTTGGCCCAGCCACCACTAGAAGGAGATCCTGAGTGGCTGTGTAGTATATCACCCAGAGAGATAAACAGATAAGTACGATACCTGCAATACCAGGATATTCCATGCGAATGCCAGGCTTTGGGCGGGCGGTTACATATTTCTTCACATAGATCAATAAACATTTAAGCAATTTCTCTTGCTCAAAAATGTACAAATATTTAACATAGCACAAGTGACACACTATATCTCTATGCAAATGCATTCTGGCAAGGGGTAGGCAGAACGAGCATTCTCTTTTTTGCAAAATTGAATTCCAGCATATTGTATTAGAGTCAAATTGTGCCATTTTTGTGACTTTATGGGTTTTGCATAAAATACGCAACGTTGTTTGCATTTTTGCATGGGTTGAGACCAAATTTTCTAGACATCAGAACAAAATTTGAAAGCTTGAACATACTGAGGGGTCTTGCTAATAATAGATTCACTTTTTGTTTTAAAATAGTCCTGGAGCTGGGGGGGAGCCCCAAACCATAAAACTTGGACATTTTTGCAACACTAAAGCAAAATGCAAAACCCTGAATTTGTAATTGTTTGTGCTTTGTACACATATTTCATAAATTCCCTACCCTAACACTGAAGCCATAACCCAGGCTGAACTAGCCAGAAAAGATAGTCATGGCATAGCATCTCAAGTGTCACTGTCAGCTGTTGTCATGCCACCCCATGAAAACAGGAATACTAGAATGCACAATATTTACGAAACTGACGTCAGCTTCTGCTGCAATTGCAACTCTCTCTTGTTGTGTTTCCTTAATAGCTCCTGGTAGAGGTAATGGACCCTCTTCTCTTCTTGTCTCTCAAAGAACGAGGCAGAGATTTTTCGGCACAAACGTTGTGCATAGGTTTCCAGAAACATCAGGGCATAGACGATGCAATAGAGCAATCCAACAGCAAGGGCAACAAAGTTGTTTGGGGATCTTGGCAGTTCGCTTGTGCAATCAGCAGACAGGAAGGTCAAGTTATGCTGGTAAGTCCTTTCGAAGTCTGTAATAGATTGTTCTACAGAATGGGCCCTATTGAAAATGATCCAGAAAAAGGGTAGAATGTTTAGCTTGGCCTGAAACAAACAAAGCAAAAGATTAAATGGGAAGACGTGGGGAGGAAAAAACTCTAATCTCACAAGCACAAAAATAGCCTGTCAGCAATGTAAGAGTGACAGAGAAAAATATGAGGAAGTTTCATGCTGTGATTGAGAAAGATAATACGTTAACATGGGCATCAGAGTTCTCTCTACTTTTTTTTTCCATCTGTGGGTGGAATAAATGTTGTTATGTGCACCAAAGCAGATGGCGACGTGCACCACCAATAGAAACACAAGTTCCCAGCTGTAAGTGCTGTGCACCCTCTCATAATCAGCTGGCTGACATCTGAATCTCTTCTGGGTCCCTCCCAAGTGCTCACTTAAGGGAACACTGAACTACTTAAAGTGGCTGGATCCTGACTGAGGATTTCACTCTAATCATCATAGGAGTAAATTGTTTGAGTTGATAAGCGTCAAAAAACTTAAACTCTTCTAGCTAAGAATGGCACCATTGCACTCCCTAGTGTGAAATTTAAATAGTTCCTCAGTCCACAGATTTCCAGCCATAAATTGCTCACAGGTGATGGCGAGGAAGAAATGTAGACTCGCCCAGTTAGGTGCCTGATGGGCGGATAACACCTGCTTCTGGAACATCACACAAAAGGGATGGGATTCGGGGGGTACAAATTAAACCAGAGAAAATATGAAAATAGGTAAAGGGATAGCAAATATGCTGAAACCGGAGAGGATCCAAAAGGGACTTATATTGCTTCAGTCCTGACTGGCAATTGGAAAGCAACTGGGCATGAACTAAAGCATAAAGCAGGAAAGGGACAATAAAAAGAACAGGAAAGACACGTTTTAAAAATTGAAACCAAACCAAAGCTGGGTTTGCATCCTAATTTCCACCCCCCCGCTCCCAGATTTTCTGATGTCTCTGCACGTTGAAAGCTGTTCTGTGTACTCCCATTTGTGAATCCCTCAGAGCAGTTCAAATGAGGCGGCTCGTCCTGTGTGATTGTGCAAATAGCTTAAACTCTGGGCATGGCATACATAAAAAAGTATAGCTCCTATGAATCCAGAACCTCTGAGCGAGAGCACTGGACTAGATGAACGACTGATCTGCTCTGCTTCGAGGGCTCCCGTATTCCTAAATGCTAGATCCCCAAAATTACCACCATGGGACTGGAAGGAACCTCGAGAGGACATCAAGTCCAGTCCCCTGCTCTCATGGCAGAAGAAAACTCTATCTCCAAGAGTGGCACATGAGCCTATTTTCATCAGCATGCGAGGCAGGAGCTCAGCCCTGCTCCTCCTCACCCATGCAGCTGGACGCTTGCTCAAAGTCAGGCCGCCTGTGGATTAACAACAGACCAGCTAATGCTACAACCACCACCTAAATGGCTGAGCTCTGCATCTTAGTTTATTTATTAATGAAGCCTTTGTAAGTGGGACCCTTAGTGACTTTAAAAAGTATCAACAGCACTCGGACCCTATATACAGGTCAAAAGGTCGAATTTTGGCACGCCGCCTCGGAAAGGTTGCTGACTCCTGATCCAGAGCATCCCTGATAACTGTTTGTCTAAACTACTCTTAAATATCTCCAGTGATGGAGATTGCACCACCTCCCTAGGCAGTTAATTCTAGTGTTTTATAACCCTGACAGGAAGATTTCCTTAATGTCAAACCGAAACTTCCCATGCTGCAATTTAAACCCATTGTTTCTTATCCTATTGTTAGATGTTAAAGAGAATCATTTTTCTCCCTCCTCCTTGTAACCACTTTTTATATACTTGAAAGCTGTTATCAGGTCCTCTCTGTCTGCTCTTTTCAAGACTAAACAAACCCAGTTCTTTCAATCTTTCAATCAGCCACTCCAGGCCCCACACTTTGGGGGCCCCTGCTGGGCTCATGGTACCCTATGAGATTATGGAGCATGGGGCTGGCATCAGCAGCAGGGGCTGGGCTTGCTCCTGCCCTCACCAGCAGTGGTGGGAGCCACAGGAAGTAGAGCAAACCCAGCCCTGGCCTGCTCTGTTCCATTATACCCCTGCTGGGGCACTCCGATTCACCAGCAGCACTGGGAAATGGAGCGCCATGGCTTCCCACCCATGTGCTTCTGAGAAGCGGAGCAGGCTGGGGCCAGGTTGCTCTGCTTCCCACTGCCATGGGCTCCCTGGTAATCTGCAGGGCCTTGTAGCTCAGGAACAGGGGCTTGGGAGGCCTGGTGCAAAGGGATGGAAGGAGATGGAGCAGAGACAGGGCTTGGAGGAAGGGGTGGGGTGAGAGCAGGGAGGGGTGCAGAACAGGGACAGGAAGAGGTGGGATGGGAGCAGGACCTGAGGTGGAGTGGAGTCCCAGACCCCGCACTCCTCTAGGTCTGGCACTGCTTATAGATCTTGTTTTCTAGACCTTTACTTATTTTTCTTGCTCTTCTGTGGATCTTTTTCAATTTGTCCGCACCTTCCCTGAACAGTGGTGCCCAGAACTGGACCTGACACTCCAGCTGAGGCCTAATCCGTTTGAAAGCGAGCAGAAGAATTACTTCCTGCAATTTACGGACAATGCTCATATCAATCTCCTGGTAAAACTTTCCCCATTGTCATGTGTTTGGGTCTCTGGAACTATGACTCAGTCTGTGCGATCACAGCTCCTGGAAGAGGTGGGAAAGGCCCTATTCCTCCTTCTGCTAAATCATTCCTTCCCAGCAACAAGAACCCGCTTGTCCCAGACTAGGGGCAGGATGTAAAACACCTCATCACACTGCAGAGTATCTGCAATGCTTTCTAAGGGTCAGCTTGTATCTCTACAGCTGGAATCACAGTTTGCTCCCTGGTCCCCTCCATGCTACCCACTGGTCCACAAAGCAGTTGATAGGAGAGGGACCAAAAATCTGCCCAGCCTGTGCCCCCACTAACCCATCCCTTGCCCACCTGTACAGGCATGGGGTTACCATCCCCTCAGACTGCTTTCCCTCCTTCCATGCTCTGCGACTCACAATGCAGGTAGGCTTGCATGGGGCGGGGGGCAGTTATCCTGATATTACCAGGCTCTGTCTTGCTAGCTGGTCTCCCTGCTCGCACAGAGGAGAGTAAAGAGGTGCAAGGCACTTGCCTGACTCTCCCATCCTGGCATGAGGGCAAGAGAGGCTCCTCCTCCTGAATGACTGACACTGCCTGATTGAGTCTCTTGGATTTTGCCCACCCCCACCCAGTGTTCCTGCTAATTGTTTCCATCCATGTGCAGAATAAATTTTGTTGCATGCACCAGGGCATGTGTGGATGTGCACCATCATTAGAAACACAGGCTGCTGGATGTGGGCTTTGTGGGCATTCTGCTAGTCAGCTGGGTGGTACCTGAACCTCTCCTGGGCAGTGGCCCAAGCTCTCAGCTTATAGGGAACTCTGGCCCCTGATCTGTCAGCTGGCTTCAGCTGCCATTGAGGTGAGCTGGAGTGGAGGGTACACAGGGTCACATGGGAAAGATCACAATGTTGCCTGACATAACTATACAAGCTAGAAACAGACTAGAAGCAGCCGTGAGTAGAGAACCTCTCTGTTCACCTATGTCCCTGTCCTGTCTCATTCTGTGTTGTTGGCAAAAGACCAGCTCAGACAAACATAGCTTTGGCTGCTGAGAAAAGCTGGGCATGTTTTTACTGAAAGCCCCAGGCTAGGGCCTCTGCCACTTACATCATATCTGATGTTGAGCATTATGGGCACCCAGGGGAACTGAGACACCTCATGCACTGCTGCATCTGCCAGGTAGAAGGCGATGTAGTCCACTGCTATGATCACCGCTGTCAGCATCAGGACCAAGGTGAGGAGCATCATGCGCATCAGGCACCCCATCATTTCCTCCCGGGACAGCTTCAAGCCAGGGAATCGGATGAGTTTTTTGGGAGAATGTGTCAGCAGATGGTCTTTTCCATTGCGTGCAACTAAGCCCTCCAGCTGCTTGGTGATGTAGATGTTGTCGAAGCGGAGGTCGGTGAGATAGCTTTTCAAATACCAGGCGGACTCAAAACAGAGAGAGAACAGAAAGAAACCAGCAGCCATCCGGTTGGCTACCAGCACCGCCTGTTTGACCAGCAGTTTGACAGCAGAGAAATTGTCCTTGATCTTCTGACTAGCAACGAGTACTTTCTCCCTTACCAAGGAATTACTATTATCCACACCAAACTGAAAATCTCCGTTGCTAGGCTTCAGAGAGTTAAATGCTGTTTTGTCATCGACTTTTTTGACTTGGCAACCAAACTCCCTGGAAGCGTTTCCCAGCAGAGCTGTTGAGTTCAAAAGGCTCTCTGAGGAACTCTTACAAATGCACTCAATAACCTGCAGTACGGACTCGGTGTTGTCCAGGATGTTTGGTATAATATTAACCGCCACAATCATGAAGCAGGTGGACAAGAGCAGCTTCCGGCCTTGCTGAGTGCCCAGTGTAGGTATGACCATGGTGAACATGCAGCGTATAGGATGCACCAAGAACAGGACCAGCAAAAGCACCAGGCTAAAGGCAGCAGCCATTGCAGAGGAGAAGTGAAATGGATACTCGAGCGAGAAGAACATCCAGTTGTAGAAGAGGCCACCTATCAGCACAGCGATGCAGCAGCACTGAAGAAATAAAGTCAGGAGCTCCCTGCAGGTTGAAGGCACAGGCTTCGAGTAGGCAGCCCATGCATATAACATTACTTTTTGTATCTTTGGAAACAGAACATCCTGGCAATAGATCCAGACTCTTAACCTACACCAAGAAAAAGGCACCTTGTGTTAACAGAGTCGACATAGAAATGCATCGATATAAGTCAAAAGTGTGTGTCAAACCAGTGAATGTCAGATGAAGCAGAGTGGAATTCTCCAAGCTGTCAAAGCTGTTCCTTATGCACTACAAAGTTCCTAACAGAAATAGGACAAGAATTAAGCATTGTGCAACTTATTTTTCATGGACACTGTAATACATAAGAGCAGTCTTGGGGTGGCTACTAGCAGATGTCTTCTTTTTTCAGGGGCAGGGCATGATGCACTAACAGGTCTTTTTAGTGTGCTTCCTTCTCTGAGCACATCTTGGCTCTCCTTTCTGTTCCTCTGTAGTGGCTTTACTGAACTAAGTGTATGGAACATAGCATTTCCTTTAAACAATATAGAACAGGCAACCTCTAAGTATTTCTTTGGAGTACTAAATTAAAAATTGAAGATCACTTCCTTATCCTTGTGGAATGGATCACCTTTTTGTTCTGAGAACGTGCAGCACCTTGCCCTGTGGGGCATATGCTGTACAATTACACAAATGATAATGGCTTAATAATATCAACCCTAAAATTATTATGATTAATAGACATAGATTAAGCTACACCAGTAATAGATCTTTGGCCATGCTATAAAGAAGTTTACATCTGTTTTGTCTATCTCATGCCACCAGGAGAAAAGAACGGTCAATGAAATTAAAAAGGGAAAATTGCAAACTGATAAAGGGCTGTACTGTTTTGCTCAACATAAACTCCTTGCCATAGGAAGCTGTTAAGGCTAAGAATTGTTTAAAATTCCAGAAAAGGTGATTGGACATTTCTAAGATTATCTAGCATTATAATAGTCATAATATAATTATGATAAACATTTGGGAAAACATGAGTCCTGTGGCACCTTAAAGACTAGCAGATTTATTGGGGCATGAGCTTTTGTGGGCAAAAACACTTCATCATGTGCACCCACATGCAAACATTTTGGATGGGGTATTAAATCTTCATACTTCAGGTTGTAAGCCAATCTCTAACAATTAGAAATCAGGAGAACTAATATCCCATATCAGCCTGCCATGGGATTAAAAAAAGTATATAAAATATATGGGGATACGCATCTCATAGAGCTGGAAGGGACCTTGGGAGGTCATCGAGGTCAGTCCCCTGCCCTCTTGGCAGGACCAAGCACCATCCCCTTTGTTTAAAAAAAATATATCTATTTGACCCAAATCCCTAAAGGGCCCCCTCAAAGACTGAGTTTACAATCCTGGGTTGAGCAGACCAGTGCTCAGACTACCCAGCTATCCCTCCCACCATTGTGTTTAGCTGCCCGCCAGGCAGCTGGTGCTGACCACTACTGAGACTGGCTATTGGGCAAGGAAGACCTTGAGTCTGAGCCAGTCTGGCAATGCCTGTTTTCCTATGACTCAAACCAAACCAGAGCCTCCACCATTATTCTTTGGAAGGGAATACTGAAAAAGCAATTCTATGTTCCATGGACTTTCCACAGACTAAAATGTCAGTTTCAAAAGCACACAGAGAGAGGGTGAGGGATATTCAGTGCAAGGGGAATTCTACCTACCAAGATCTATGAAGAGGTCCTGTGCTTTTTCCTACGTGCTCCATGGTTCAGGAAAGTGTCATGCCACTTAATCCACTTCAAAAGAAACCTCAAGGACAGCTCCCAAAAAGGCTAGACAGGTGAAGCCAGAGAAGTAGCCAGCTGGCATCGAAGGTGTACATTTCAGTGAATGGACATTTTCATAGGGTTCAGCCCAGTGAAGTCTGAAGATCCCAAATGTGCCAAGTGGGCCCCCAAAAGATGAGTTCCGTATTCCTATGAGCCCACGACTGAGCTCACATGATCAGCTGTGGGACAAGTTTAGTCTGTGCCTCTTGAGGAACCACTGCCGGATTTCAGACTGCGTGTTTATAAGCTGCTAAGGGTGTTGCGCAGTTTAGCTCCCAGAAAGCAGAAGTCCCAGGTTTCTGAAAAAAAACCAAGTAGGTGTCATCTGTTATAGCCTGTGGTGCAGAGGTCACTCTAATAGTCTCAGAAGCATGGCCGTGTTAGTCAGTAGCACCTTAGACACCAACAAATTTATCATAAAGAATGGAGGGAGGGGGAAGTGAAGGAAGGAGCAGGATGGGGGCAGGGCTACTAGTCATTAATATGACCAGCCGACAAAGCAAATTAAGTAGGACGTGTGCCTTTCCTGAGGCCATCAAAGGTGGGGAAATTGCCCTCGTAATGCATAAGATAGTTGCGATTGCTATTAAAGCCTAATTTAAATGTGCCAAATTCGCAAATGAATTCCAAATTCAGATGTCTCCCTCTGTTATCTTGTAAAATTCTTTTGTTGAAGAAGGGCTACTTTAAAATCCATTATTGGATGTCCAGGGAGGTTAAAGTGTTCCCCTATGGGTTTATGTGTATTCCAATTCCTGATGTCCGATTTGTGTCCATTCATCCTTTGGCGCAGAGACTGTCCGGCTTGTCCAATGTACACGGCAGAGGAGCATTACTGGCATGTGATGGCATATATCTCATTAGCGGATGTGCAGGTGTATGAACCCATTATGGTGTGGCTGATGTGGTTAAGTCCTGTGATGGTGTCACTTGTATAGATATGCGGACAGAGCTGGCAACGGGGTTTGTTGTACAGAGAGGTTCCTGGCTTAGCATTTCTGTGATATGGTACGTGGCTGCTGGCAAGCAGTTTCTTGAGGTTGGGCGGCTATCTGTAGGAGAGGACTAGCCTGTCACCCAAGGCCTGTGAGAGTGTGGGATTGTGTTCCAGTATAATACGTAGATTGTCAATGGTGCGCTGAAGGAGATTAAGCTGGGGGCCATAGATGATAACAAGTGGTGTTTTCTTATTTTCCTTCTTCGGCCTATTGTGAAGAAGGTGACTTTTGGGTATTCATCTGGCTCTGTCAATCTGTTTCTTTACTTTCCCAGATGGGTAATTACCTTTAAAGGTCTTGTATGTTTTTGTCTCTGTCGGTGGGATTGGCGCAGGTATGGTTGTATCTTAGGGCTTGGCTGTAGACAATGGATCGTGTGATGTGTCTTGGATGGAAACTGGAGGCACATAGGTGAGAAGAATGGTCAGAGGGTTTCTGGTATAGCATGGCATTAATGTGACCTACTTTGATTTGTTCTGTCGTGTCCAGGACATGGATTTCTTGTGTGGAACAGTCCCGGCTGAGATTGCTGGTGGGCTGGAAATTGTTGAAATCCCTGTAGAATTCTTCAAGGGTCTTCAAGTGGTGTCTTGAAGATATCTAGGAGTGCTGGTAGCATAGGGTTTGAAGAGATAGTCAGTGTAACAGGATAATCCTGCTGTAAAGGTGCCAATACCTGAGATGATAGGATGTCTGAGGTTTCCAGGTTTATGGATCTTAGGTAGCAGATACAGTAATCCTGGTCAGAGCTCTGGGAGTGTGTCTGTGTGGATTTGGTCCAGAACTGAGGCAGGGAGTTCCGTGAACAGATGACATAGTTTCTTTTGCTGTTCCTCAATGGGATCAGATGAAAGAGGCCTGTAGAATGTGGTGGTGGTGAGTTCCCTGGCAGCCCTCCTTTTATAATCTGACCTATTCGTGATGACTACAGCTCCCCCTTTGTCAGCATCTTTGATTATAATGTCAGAGCTGTTTCTGAGGCTGTAGATAGCACTGCATTCTGCATGGCTGAGGTTATGTGTCACATGGTGCTGTTTGTTCACAATGTCAGCCTGTGCACGTTTGAGGAAGCATTCACTGTAGAAGTCCAGACTGTCGTAATGATCATCAGGAGGAGTCCACATAGGCAACTTCTGCTTGTGGTGTTGGTAGAGGGGATCTAGTGGGTCTTTCTACAAAATAAGTTTACCACAAGATTACAAAGGGAGACATCTGAATTGGAATTCATTTGCAAATTTTACACTTTTAAATTTGGCCTTAAAAGAGATCTCAACTACCTTATCCATTACAGCATTTCCCCACCTTTGATGTTCTCAGGAACGGGACACGTACTATTTAACTTAATCTGATTGTCTGTTGGTCCTAATAGTGACAGGTAACACCCTCCCCTCTTCATTTTTCCCCCTCCCTGCTTTATAAACCCTGGACTCTAAGTGTCTACTCCAATTATCTGAGGGAGTGGGTTTTACCCAAAAAAGCTCATGACCTAATAAATTTATTAGGCTTAAAGGTGATACAGGGCTGCTTGTTACTCTCAATAGTGTTTGCTGCTGAATGGAAACCCTTTGATTCTCATCAGGGGATTGTATCATTTCCTTCCAATATAATCAATATCAAGAGGGGTTTGTAAGAGAGCTTGGACAGGTCATGGTCAGGCTGGTGAATTGCTCATATAGACAACCTGTCATTTGCACTGTTTCTGTTGCTCAAGTAGATAAATTAAGCTTTTTCAAAAGGAGCAGCAGTGAATGATGCTATTTACTTACGGTGGGCATTATCAGCAGACTAATAACTGGTGCTACAATTCACAGGGTTGTTAGGATCTGTGAACAATTTTACAGAGACCTAGTGACCAACAAATTAAGGCCCACGAATCAGAGACTGAGCCTCAGTGCTTTGATTGCTGACCATATTCCCCGTCAGTGTATTACAATACAGCAACACTGAAATACTCTCTTAGAAGCCTAAACACACTGTTCTGTCCTTTGCCAATTTAATTCCTCTCTCTGGTTCCTTTTTTCATGCCAGTTGTGCTTTGTTCCTGACAACCTCTGCCTTGGAGGGCTCCTGCCATTCACCTGAGGCTATCGTGTGGTTTTGCCTTCGTGAGGGTGTACAGCAGCACGCAGGATTCCCCACCAGCATTCTCCGTAAGCTGTGCACTTATGCGGCTGCTCAGGAGACATTCAGACGCCACCCAGCTGATTTGCACAATGCCCACAGCTCAGTTTTGTTTCTGTTGGTGGTGCCCATCCACATATGCCTCAATGCACATAAAAATGTCATTCCACACATGGATTGAAAAGATTAGAGGGAACATTGCTCACCACCAGCCACACACAATGTAGTCTGTCTTCTGCTTTCCAGCAACCCCTAGCTTCTTACAGAGGCGATTTTATTCTGACCTCCATGGCCAGAGTATGTCCTTTTAGTTCCCTGTAGGGCTTCTTCCTGCATACGTCGTCTTGTCTCAGGTAAGTGCACTGTCTGATTAGCTTGGCTGTGCTTTTTAAAAGTTACCCTGCAATTGTTCAGCATGACTAAATGCAAAGCACCCTCTGGGTAAGTGCAGGGTGGGCAGGATCTGTGTAAACAGGGCAGCCTATTTCCTAAGGCACAGGCTCTGCCTAGTTACTAATAGTTACCTTTAAGGTAGTTAAAGGTGTGGCAGGCTCTAAGAACCTATGAACAGCATTTCCTCTAGGGCAGACCTGAGTCTGTGGAATTAAATCCCACAAGAGCTGGGGAGCATCATAAATCTCCCCAAGTCCAAGGTGCTTGACTTTGACCTACCTCCTCCATACATAATAAACAGGGCGCAGCACGTACATTTCAAAACAAAAACAAATCACACCATTGCACACACAGGCCTCACCCCGGGGGGAAGCTCACGCATGGCAGGTGTAAGACATGTTGCTTAGGGTGCGGTTGGAAGATGCTGACACAGGGCAGTGATGAGCGCAATATAAGAATCAAGACAGAGCAGAAGAAGACTCCAGCTGGTCAAACACAAGCAAAATTTATTTCTATGAAAAATGGCAAACAAAATATTTTTAACTTGAATTTTTTTGGGGAATTCCCTCTCCCCTCATGGAAAAATCCAAAGTGAAACAAAAATTTAAAACAAAAAAAAAAAAATGTCCAGTTGTGGGTATTGAGTTTCCTTCCCATTGACAGCTGCTTCTTCTTCTTTTTTTTTTTCCTGTGCAATTTTACCCATGAGAAAAATGAAATCACATGGGTTACTGCTAGTCTCATAAAAACCCAGAATTTGTCACTTACCGCCTGCTATTGGAAATTTCAGGTTGACAGGACAACTAGTGGTTAGAACATGGGTGTGGGGGTCAATAAGTCATCATCATTACTCCCAGTGACACACACTGTGGGCTTGGTCAACTCATTACTCTAGGCGTCAGCTTCCTGCTCAACAACCTGGGGATACTGGTGCTATCCTCACAAATTCAGGAGACTAGTGTGAGGCTCTGTGGATGTTTGTATATATCACACACTAGGGCTACATCTACACGTGAAGCCAACATCGAAATAGGCTATTCCGATGAGTAACGTCTACACGTCCTCCAGGGCTGGCAACGTCGATGTTCAACTTCGACATTGCGCGGCACCACATCGAAATAGGCGCTGTGAGGGAATGTCTACATGCCAAAGTAGCACACATCGAAATAAGGGTGCCAGGCACAGCTGCAGACAGGGTCACAGGGCGGACTCAACAGCAAGCTGCTCCCTTAAAGGGCCCCTCCCAGACACAGTTGCACTAAACAACACAAGATACACAGAGCCGACAACTGGTTGCAGACCCTGTGCCTGCAGCATGGATCCCCAGCTGCGGCAGCAGCAGCCAGAAGCCCTGGGCTAAGGGCTGCTGCCCACGGTGACCATAGAGCCCCACAGGGGCTGGAGAGAGAGCATCTCTCAACCCCTCAGCTGATGGCCACCATGGCGGAACCCGCTATTTCGAAGTTGCGGGACGCGCAACGACTACACGGTCCTTACTTCGATGTTGAACGTCGAAGTAGGGCGCTATTCCTATCCCCTCATGGGGTTAGCGACTTCGACGTCTCGCCGCCTAACGTCGAAGTTAACTTCGAAATAGCGCCCGGCGCGTGTAGCCGTGACAGGCGCTATTTCGAAGTTAGTGCTGCTATTTCGAAGTAGCGTGCACGTGTAGACACGGCTTAGAAGAGCACTATGTGTGTAGCTTGCCATAGTTGCATGCACTCTTTACCCTAACTGCTTGGTTTCATGAGCCCATTTCACAGATAAGTGACTTAAAGACATATGGCAAGTACTGTAAATAAATCACTGAGTGAGGTGGAAAGTTAGTCACCTGATTTTTCCAACCATAATCACAGCATACTAGGAAATCATTAATCCTCTGCCAGTCCAGCTGATTTCCTCCCATCTGACTTGCTGGATACTCACACTGTGCACCCAGCCCAAGGACAGAACTCATGAATCCAGGAGAGGGTGAAGAAAACAGATTCCGTGAAGTGTCTAGAAATCTTACAATGTAATTTCCTGGAACAGGTTTAGATTAATAGATTTGGGAGTCACAACCTGATCATCTAATTTGATCTCCCACATAACACAGGCCATTGAATTTCACCCAGTGATTTCTGCATCAAGCCCAATAATTTGTGGATGAGTTAGAACAGACCTTTCAGAAAGACATCCAGGCTTAACTGAGCCTTTTCAAGTGATAAGCGAATTTACCACAGACTGCGACAGTCATGGCTCTATAGAACACCCAACACTCGGCTGGTAGAGTAGGGAAAGACCAATGCACAAACTCTGTGCAATTTATCTGCAGTTCTTGCCTGATGTTCCCTCTCATTTTTCCATCCACGTGCAGAAGACATTTTATTATGTGCACTGAGGCATATGTGGATGTGCATCCCCAGGCCAAATATACGCTGCCGGCTGCTGCCAGCTCTGGGCACTCTGCTAATCAACTGGGCAGCATTTGA
The DNA here is from genome assembly GCF_033958435.1 of Carettochelys insculpta. Taxonomy (NCBI): domain Eukaryota; kingdom Metazoa; phylum Chordata; order Testudines; family Carettochelyidae; genus Carettochelys; species Carettochelys insculpta. The sequence goes on along the minus strand of NC_134153.1, from coordinate 21,877,381 downwards.
ATCCAGGGTGGCCACCCAAGTATGCAGTGCAGAGGGAGCACTTTTCTTGGAACACCTGAACTGATTGTTACCAGACTTGATACAGTGTGTATCTCCTTGATGGCAGCCACTTCTGTTTCCTGGCAAACATACTCCACAGCCAAGTAGTTTCTGGATCACGTTATTAGGGCTAATTACTGATTTCATTAAGTTTTTGTACCAGTGAATGGCTGTTTAATTTGCACATATTCTCTGCCCTGCTGTGCCATGCTCAGTTAAACTCTTTCAGTTTGATGTGAGATCTCTGGCACCACCTGCTCCCAGATTGTTTTCAGGGGGCAGTGGTTTAAACAGAATTCAGACTCCTAGAACCCATCGCAACTCAGGCCATATAGAAATCAAAGAAAGCGAGACCTGGAATAAATTCACAGTGATTGCTCACCACAACTCTTGTTCAGAGCCTCCAAGCTATCTGTATTGTGCTTAGAGCAGAACTTCTGGGGGGCATGAAATGGTAGCTGAAATCACTCGGCATACATGCAACCCAGCCACTGGTATGACTGGAGCAGCCTAGGTATTGTGTTTCCTAACCAATGCCAGCAACTCTTGGGCAGATTAGCTGGTTGGGCTTCCTGCATCCCGGGCATGCCTCCTATCCTTGGACGCTGGGGTGCAGCAGGTGGAGTAGCCTTATGGAAGCTTTATGCCATGCAGAGGATTCTCCCATGCAGGAGAACTTCTCCATAGTCCACATCCACCGGACAGGAGCCACAATTGTCTTTACTGTCACGAAGCAGAAAGAATGAAAGTACTATTAACCTCAAGTGGCTGTACAACAGACCTTTCTCGAAAATGAAGAATTCACAAATTCTATAAAGCACAAACCACTGTAAAAAAGCATCATGAATTTGATGAGACCTGGCTGGGTATAGCAAATTGGGTGTTTTCAGCTTCAGTAGCTACACCCCAGCTGTTCTTTATTGTATTTATAGTAATTATTCTCCACAGTCAACTGACAACACAAAGGTTTCCTAGCGATGCTTCAGACACTATGTGAACTGCATAAACCAGCCATTGAATGCAGCAGGCAGAACTACTACAGCAGTTCTAACTGTGAGGGGAAGACCATGAGGGCAGCACAAAAGAAGCTATTGTTTATTTTGTGCTCCTTTCAGAATGACTTGCATTAAGATATGAAATCAATTTCCAGGACATAAACAGACTGAACAAAGATCCCTTAGTTTTCTCCAGAATCAATTACAGTGGCATTAGCAACTATTTTAAAATTAATCTAGTTTTTAACGTCTTTCTTTATTTAACTGCTTACTAATATTAGCATTTGTCCATTGTAGTGATCTGGACCTGTCTTACAAGCTGAACAGTTTTTTTGGAGCAACAAATTATTCAGTAGCTTTGTGTGTGATAACAACGACTAGTCCTGTGGCAACTTATAGACAGATTTTTTGGATACATCTGATGAAGTGGGTCTTTGCCCATGAAAGCTTATTCTCCAGAAAATCTGCTAGTCTATAAGATGCCACAGGACTTCTCGTTGTTTTTGCAGATACGGTCTAACATGGCTACCTCTCCAATGTTTGTGTGTGACAGGTGCCTGTGGAGTGGGAAAAGTGAGTACTTGCCGGATTGTCGAAGGCAGTAGAAATACTATCAACGAGGGCTGTCAATCAACACGTGGTAATGCCTGCGATGAACTCAGGGCAGAATTATTGCAATAAAAAAAAATGAACATGTTAATCACAGGCCTTAACGCACATTAGTTGACAGCAGGGGCTGGTCGGTGGGCTTCTTGCCCCAGCCGCGAGGCTGCCAGAATTCCCGCAGCTCGGCTCTGTGTTTGTGAGGCTGCCGGAGGGAGTCCGTGCCCCAGCCAGCTCTCAGCAGTGGAGTTGCAGGGGTCCTCTGTGCTGGGGCTGCAAGGCTCCTCCAGCTCAGCTAGGGCCCCACAGCTGTGGGGATGCTGGCTGAGATGGGTGCCATAGCCTGGCTTCTGCCAGCAGGCCTCCTGGGGGGATCTGACTGTGGCTGGGCTCCTCACAGTAGGGCTCCCCAACCCCAGCCAGCACTGTATGGGGGGGCTCCTGACCAGGCTCCCTGCCCTGGGGCTGCCCTTGGGGTCCCCAGAACAGGCTGCCAGCAGGGCTCCCTGCCACCAGCAGGGCTCCACTGTGCCAGGTACAGCTGGAGCTCTGTGGTCAAAGTGGTCTCTGGTGCAGCAACGTCCATTGTGCTGCCAAAGGCGGGATGGTGCCAGATGAGAGAGTGCCGGATGTGGGAGTTTCAACCTGTGTTAGGAAATAGGGGCACACATATTCTTATTACTGTTTACCAGCACCATTCATCACAACTAATTTTTTAATAGCTTGCCAGTCCTACTATCAACTGGTTGCAGTGATGACAAAGGAACTAGTCCTGCAGCCTACACTCATGTGAATAGCTTCTGTGCTACTTTCTATATTTGCCTCCTGTAAATTAAAGCACTAAAGACAAATTAGTTCCATTAGCTGCACAGAGTAACTGAGGCTAGGTCTACACTAAACCATAAAGTTGATTGTAGATACACAATTTTAGCTACGGCACTTGCATAGCTTAGAATCGACTTATTTACAATCAACTTACCTCCGATGTACTTACCTGGTTGTCCTCATAGAGGAAAGTCAATGGGAGAAACTCTCCAGCTGACCTCCCTTACTCCTCATGATACTGAGGAGTACAGGGGTCGACTGCCGACCCAGATAGCTCGATTTTGCGCTTCCCTACTAGGTGCCAAAATTGAACCCCAGAAAACCGACCCTGCCCACGTTGATCTTCCACATAGTGAAGATGTGCCCTCAGTAGCAGCTGCAGGAGTAGACCCAAAATAAACAAGGAGTTACATTACCAGACCCAAGGCATGCTGTCAAACAGGGACCATGAGCAAAATAAAGCATAAACAAGTAGTAATAACACCCTTCTGTAAGTACGACTCTTCTCTCGCTTAAGTGAGCTAAAGCGGGTACAGTAAACTCTTTCATAGTGGCAGCCCTGGAACCAGGAGGTTGCCCGCTATTCAGAGATTCTGGAGGTATACCTAGCAATGCATAACACTAAAGAAAAATAAGATTAGCTATTAAGAAAAAAACAAAAATACATGCAGAGTATTTACCAACAACAGTAGTATTGTACACCGTAAACATGCATTTATGTGTATTTACCTTCACTTTACTGTACTTACGGAAAATGTAAATTTACTTAGGATTAAAACGCTGGTTAGGTAAGAGTTCCAGATGTTAGACTGCTGGAGCTGAAAGAGTTTACCGTATAGGGTTGTTTCTCTTTCTGTAGGTGTATAAGCAGATATCTTAATGCCCATGCAAAAAATGCATAGCTAAATCTAGACGTACATAAAAGTTACAGCAGAGGATAAGAACATAAGAACGGCCATACTGGGTCAGACCAAAGGTCCATCTAGCCCAGTATCCAGTCTGCCAACAGTAGCCAATGCCTGATGCCCCAGAGGAGGTGAACCGAAGACAATGATCAAGCGATTTGTCTCCTGCCATCCATCTCCCACCTTCAACAAAAGGCTAGGCACCATACCTTACCTCTTGCTAATAGCCATCTATGGACCTAACCTCCAAATATTTATTGAGCTCTTTTTTAAACTCTGTTTTAAGCTGCGTCTACACGAGCCGGCTTCTTCGAAGTAGCCGCGCCAACTTCGAAATAGCACCCGCCACGTCTACACATGGCGAGCGCTATTTCGAAGTTGAAATCGACGTAAGGTGGTGAGACGTCGAAGTCGCTATCCCCATCAGGAGATGGGAATAGCGCCCTACTTCGACGTTGAACGTCGAAGTAGGGCATGTGTAGACGATCCGCGTCCCGCAACATCGAAATAGCGGGGTCTGCCATGGCGGCCATCAGCTGAGGGGTTGAGAGACGCTCTCTCCAGCCCCTGAGCTCTATGGTCGCCACGTGCAGCAGCCCCTTAAAGCTCCCCGCCCCCTGCGTTCCTGTGCAGGAAGCTGAGAGCGCGTGAAGGCAGCAGCGTTGCCACGCGATCAGCCTGCACGTTCCTCAGCAGCCCCAACCCACCACCCTGCACTGATGGCTGCTAGCCAGCCCCCCAAGCGCCACCAGGGCAACCCCCCAAGGGGAGCCAGGGCTCCCAAGCTGGCAGCCAGCCAGGGAAGAGGCAGCGGGGCCCCTCCTGGACGGAGGCTGAGATCCGGGACCTGCTGGGGCTCTGGGGCGAGGAGGAGGTGCTCCAGGTAATGGGGAGCAAGAGGCGGAATGCGGATGCATTCGCTTGGCTGGCCGAGGGCCTGGCTGCCCAGGGTCACCCTGCCCACACTCCTGACCATGTCAGGAGTAAGGTTAAGGAGCTGCGGCAGGGTTATGCCCGGGTCCGGGATGCGGCCAGCCGATCTGGGGCCGCCCCCGCCACTTGCCCCTTTTACAGGGAGCTCAGGGCCATCCTGGGCCCCCGGTACACCTCCTCCCTGCCAGCCACTCTTGACACCTCGGCCGACGAGCCCCAGCAGGCCCCAGAGACGGAGTCCGCCCCGGAGGCAAGCCCTGCACCCCAGGGGGCCCCCCAGGAGCCCACCCCTGGGTTGCCGGAGGAGGAGGAGGGGGACTCCTCCAGCAACAGCGGGGGGGAACTCCGGATCACCATCCCATCCCGGAGCTCCAGCAGGGCGTCCACCCAGTGGGTGTGCCCCGACCATGGGAGCGGACCGTCAGGTATGTACACCCCCGGTGCACACCCCCCGGGGTTGAGGGGCGGGGACAAGAGACATGACCAGGGCCCTCCACATGCCCAGATGACCATGGCCCCAAGGACAGCAGTGGCATGTCCCTCAGAAGAGTGCATCAGCCCCTGCCCCCCCAGCACAACAGTGCTATGCCCCATCCCTGGGGATGGGGGGAGCGGAACCCAGGGTCCCCCGGGGGTGGGGGTGGGACACCCATCAGCAGCAGCAGCATCTCTCGGGGATGCGGATGAGGATGGGGAACCAGCAGCAGAGGGGTGGGGGGACAAGGGCCACGGGTCGGGGCCCCACTAATGGCTGTCTCCACTCTTCTCCCCCCCGTGTTCCACAGCTGCACCATCGGAGGGCCTGGAGAGCACCGGCGAGGTGTCCGTGGTCCCGGAGAGCCCACCGGGGCCATCCCAGCAGGTCAGCCCCTTGGCGGTGTACCGACCAGCCCCAGGACGGGGCAAACGGCAGAGCCACCAGAGGACGGCCATGGACCCCCAGCTGCTCGCAACCCTCCAGCATCAGCTGGAGGTGTCGGAGCGGCGCCTGCAGGTGGAGGAGCGGCGGCTGGAGCTCCAAGAGCGAGCGCTGGCCTGGCGCCAGGAGGCTTGGGGGGCCTTCATGCAGACCTTCGAGCGCATAGCGGAACACCTGGCCCCCCATGCCGCACTGCCCGCTGCTCCAACCGCCGCTCCGACCACCGTCCCTCCACCGTCCGCCACCCTGGGGCCTGCCGCCGAGGGGGACCTGGGGCCTGCGGACACCGGCCGGCCGTATTTGCCAGTTCACCCAGCCTCCACCCAGCCTCAGACAGGGCTCCGGCTGAGGCAAGGGTCGCGCCCTCCAACCCCGGGCCCCGGACATCAGGGGTGCGGGGCCGAGGACGTGGGCCCCCCCTCCTTTGTACATATCCCCCATTTGTATATAGTTTGTGTTGGACCCCCTGTTCTGTTCTGCTACCTGCCCCCCCCATGTAAATAGTTCCCCCCTTTTTTATATATATATATATATATATATATATAAAATTATTCATAAGAGTTTGCACTGTTTGGTTTCAAACAACATGTCCATTTATGTGCAAGAAAAGTGGGGGGGCTTGGGCTCTTGGGTGCTCTGTGGTGTGGGCATGGGGGCATGGAGTGTTGTGGAGGATGGGGGGGTGCAGTGGGTGGCCTGCCAGCGTTCACCCCGCAGCCTGGTCAAAATGGGCCCGCAGGGCCTCCCGGACCCGGATCCCCTCGGGGTCGACCTGGCGACTGGGGGCAGCAGGCGGCTGCATGTTGGCCCTCCCAGCCTCCACAGCCCAGCCCTGGAAGACGGCTTCTCCCTTGCTCTCCACCAGGTTGTGGAGTGCGCTGCATGTGCCCACAACCTGGGGGATGTTGGTGAGGCCTGCATCCAGGCGGGTGAGGAGACACCTCCAGCGCCCTTTGAGGCGGCCGAAAGTCCGCTCGACTACCTGGTGCGCATGGTTCAACCACGTGTTGAACCGCTCCTGGCTGGCTGTGAGATGGCCCGTGTAAGGGTGCATGAGCCAGGGCCGGAGGGGGTACGCCGCGTCTGTGATGACGCAGAGAGGCATGGTGGTGTCCCCCACAGGGATCTCCCACTGGAGGATGTAGGTCCCCGCCTCCAGTCGGCAGCACAGGCCCGAATTTCTGAATACCTGGGCGTCGTGGTGCTGCCAGGCCAGCCAACATAAATGTCCAGGAAGCGGCCCCGGCTGTCCACCAAGACCTGGAGGACCACCGAATGGTATCCCTTCCTGTTGAGGAAGCGTCCTCCGCTGTGCTCCGGGGCACGGATGGGGATATGGGTCCCATCCAGAGCCCCAAAGCAATTTGGGAAGCCCAAGCTGGCAAACCCCACAATGGCAGCATCCGGGTCCCCAAGCTGCATGAGCCTGTGGAGGAGCAGGGCATTGATTGCGTGAACGACCTGCAGGGGAAGGACATGAGAGAGCACCAGTGAGGGGTGTGCAGGGTGTGTCTGGCCCTCCACCCCAGGGCCCCCCACAGGCTCCCCCTGCCCCAGGTCCTCTTACCTTCATGAGGACAGCCCCGACAGTGGCCTTGCCCACGCCAAACTGCTGCCCTTCGGATCGGTAGCTGTCTGGAGTGGCCAGCTTCCAGACAGTGATGCTGATCTGTTTCTCGATGGTGAGGGCACGTCGCATGGAGGTGTCCTGGTGCCGTAAGGCAGGGGTGAGTCACTGGCAGAGCTCCAGGAACGTCTGCCAGCTCATCCGGAAATTCTGGAGCCAGCGGTCGTTGTCCCACTCGCCGAGCACCAGCCGCTCCCACCAGTCCGTGCTCGTGGGGTAGCTCCACAGCCGGCGGCGTGTGTGGCGGGGGTGGGGTCGGAGGGCAGCAAGGTCTGGGGCTCTTCCTTATCCCCTGGGGGCAGCTCCTCTTCCACGAATAAAAGGTGATCAGCTGCCTCCTGCATAGCACTGAGCAGGGCAAGCACTGCTCCTGCAGGGGCGGGTATGTGGACCTCTGGCTGCTGCTGCTGCTGGGGGTCCATACTGCTTCGACGGGGTGTGCGTGTTTGTGGCTCTGCAGACCACGTGCTGTGCAGGCTGAGTGTGTCTGGGAGGGGCCCTTTAAGGGAGTGGCTTGCTGTTGCCCCGGAAGTGCTAGTCCCCCCTGTGACCCTGTCTGCAGCTGTTCCTGGCGCCCTTATTTCGATGTGGGCCGCTTTGGTGTGTAGACGCTCCCCTGCAGCACCTGCTTTGATGTACTGCTGCCCAACGTCGACATTGAAAGTCGACAGCACTAGCCCTGGAGGACGTGTAGACGTTATTCATCAAAATAGCTTATTTTGATTTCGCTACATCGAAATAAGCTATTTCAATGTAGCATCCCCGTGTAGACGTAGCTTTAGAGTCCTGGCCTTCACAGCGTCCTCTGGTAAGGAGTTCCACAGGTTGACTGTGCGCTGTGTGAAGAAAAACTTTCTTTTATTAGTTTTGAACCTGCTACCCATTAATTTCATTTGGTGTCCTCTAGTTCTTATATTATGGGAACAAGTAAATAACTTTTCTGTCTTCACTTTCTCCAGACCATTCATGATTTTATATACCTCTATCATATTGCCCCTCAGTCTCCTCTTTTCTAGACTGAAAAGTCCCAGTCCCTCTAGCCTCTCCTCATATGGGACCCATTCCAAACCCTTAATCATTTTAGTTGCCCTTTTCTGAACCTTTTCTAACACCAATATATCTTTTTTGAGGTGAGGAGACCTCCAGGACAGGATAGCTGTAGGAAGGCTATGAGGCAGATCTGAAATGCTATTTTCTTCCTCTACTCTATAGGCATGTTGTATAGTCTCTGAAAAATGAGACTTCCAGACTTTTCCTAAACTTTCCCCATGCTTAATGTTTAATACTTCCTTCCTAGCATTACCAGTTGGGCAAAGGGGAGGGTCTTGCTCACGTATCTAAAACAATTGTGACCCCTTGTGGTCAGATGCTGCCATGTCGCTTCAGATCTCAAACGTGTTTGATCTTGCAAGCAAAGCAGGTCTGGGTCTGGATGCAAGACCTGTAAGAAGAAGCTAAGCAGTGCAGGAAGCATCAGAGGTCTGCTTGCTGAATCGTTGTTGAACCCGTGTACCATGGGGATGCTAAGGAGCATGCTGCTGCCAAAGGTCCTATCATTTGACTGAGGCTTTTACCACTTTGCGTAATTAAAGATTTCTTCTGACAACCCGGCTGTCCTGCCAACTGCCAACTTGGGAATCAGCCCAAAATGTTCCCTGTTTATGGGAGTCTTCTTCAACTTCTAAGCTCCATGCAGTGTTACTGTGGGTTGGGTAAGCAGCTATATGCCACTCCAAAGGTGGCCACATTTCAGTGGCAGAGGCATTCAACTACCCTGATGGAGCATACAGTGCTGAGCACTGACTCTTCTGTATGAACAGACTGCAAAGTGCTTTAGTACCTCAGAGGAAAGGAACTCTAGAAATGCAGTAGTAATACTGTTAGAAATAAGAACAAGTTTGTATTCCTGTGAGCATCTCAGGGGGACATTGAGCATTGTACCCAGTAATGGGTTTGGCCACATTTCAGGGAAGGGTACTTTATGTGTGCTCCATTTTAAGGCATGGGTGGCATTTCCTGTTAAGTAGCATTCACACATAGCTGACTAGCTCTCATGATAATTACTAGATTTTTTTTAATATATTTATAGGCAGCTGGTACACATACAAATAAAGGTCCTTCAAATTAACTTGACCTGCATTACAGAAGATTAATACAGCACCTCAAAATGCACGACCACAGAGAAGCTGTGTTACCAACGCAGCCAGCATCCCACATCTTAATCTTGGTCAGGAACAGGGTGTAAGACTTGAGTTGTAGGCCCAGGGAAGCAGACTATTCAAAGTAATTTGCCAGGACCCCAGGCCCCTGCTGAGGTGAATGTGGCCAGGCCTCCAGGAAGTGTCACTGTAGTGACTAGTAGCTGCTCTGGGCTTCCTCCAGGACAGGTGCTGGAAAAGGCTCAGTAGGAGGCAGCCACAGATACAGGCAATGAGTGAAGAGGAGGGCATGGAGGTCGTCATGTGCCCCACAGAATTTAACTGCTGAAGTCAGATACCCTCACTCTGCCTCCTCCCTGCCCCTCACTTGCCCTCCCCTGCACAGCATGAGTCACTTCCAGCCACAGAGTTGTTGACAGTATTCTCTGAACACAAGCAAGGCCCAGTTGGCATCATGCACCCCAAAAAGGCAGGCCAGGCAACCTGGGGATGTGGCACCTGCTGCCAACATGCGCTGCACCGGCTCATTGCCCAGAAGGTACAGTGCAGACAGCACTGCGTGAACTCTGCTAGCCCCCACCAAAAGCAACATCCCATCACTGCCCAGGCAAATGGCTTCTCTGGGGCTCTGTGCCTGCACTCCCACCACACACCTGTGTCTGCAATAGCCAGAAACTGGCCCAAAGAGGTGAGGGGAGATGCTGCTTCAAAGCTGTACCTTCCTCATGCTTTTAGTGCCACTGTTATTCCTTTGTGTCTGCAGGGGTCGCAGCCTGACTAGACTGGAGGCATTGCAAACAGAAAGCACCAATGACCCCACCTCCTGTCTCACTCACCCCAGTATGCCTGAAGAGTAGCTCCACTGATGCTAATGGAATGAGGCTGCTGCAAGTGAGAGGCTCCTCAGACCCCATGTTTCTCCACTGGATTCACACATAAAACAACAGGATGGCACATTCATTAATGCATTTTATTTAGGCTTCCTAATCTTGAAGATGTCGTCTCATCACCCAGTGTGTTCCACGTGGACTCAGTTTAGTTCGCTGGTTTCTGCGTGACGCCTTTGAACACCTTCCTAGAGCTGTGCTGTGCTCAATGCTGTTTTCACAACTGCTGCTGCGATTAAAGAGGGACAATTGGCTCTAATGGATAAATTACCCTGTATGCTCTCAGAGCTGACACTGTATCTTTTCAGTAACTCAAGGGTAATAGAGAAAGCGGAGTCAGGCTGTTAGCTGGTGTAAATCAGCTAGTTCCATCCCCATCATTGGGGCTATGCCGGTTTACACTAGCCAGGAATGTGCTCTGGTTGAGCCCAAGATCTGTATGAGTACAAGGATTCCCTCAAAGCACCACATCAAACTTCTTCTCTTTCAACCCCTCCATTTCAAACACTGATCTTTAATTAAATACGTCAGTCTTACGCAAACAAAATACAAGCGTTTGGATAAAACGGTGATTCAAATTATGCTCAGTTTGCAAATCCTTTCATTGAAAGTACCCAAACAATCAGAAAAAAGAATCAAACTCTGTTCTGCAAAAACATGAACATTCCTCTGCGAACAGTCTACTGATGTATGACTCAGCAGTACCATCATGAGCAGGTAAACCTCAAAGCCTCAATTAAAGGAAGTTCACCAATTTAAGACTAGCCACATATACCACTGGTGGTGATTCCCTGATAGCCACAGCATCGCACCAGGAGGGAATATGGCTGCAGATCTCCCAGCTTTTCAGTACAACAGCGTGTGTGAAAATTGTTGTCTTGGGTTTTAAACTATCTCCCACATTCATGAGTGGGTTTGAGAACTATTGCCAAACTCCCAATGGGGAGCAACACACCAAATTCTGGCCAGGCTCAGTCAGTGTCTCCTGAATCATTCTTTCTTAAGAAGCTGAAGAAATAGTCTTCATACTCCATGACACAATTACTTGTGAAATGCTAATGAACCCTTGACTCCCAATGAGTGTCCTGGCATCATAAGGCTCAAGCATGACTCCCACTGCACCTGATTATGATACCCTGACTCAAGTTGAGTAGCGCCACATATGGTCCCACTGATTTCACCCCTGGGAGTAAGGATAACATCCAGCATGAGTATCAGAAACTAGCTCACTGACATTAACAACAAAGCTCCCAAGTTTTCGCCAGGAGTGGCATCTGCCTGGGAAATATTAGAGCCTGAGGTGATCATCCATTTAACACCTGCTACTGCTAGACAAAGTTTTCTAAAATTGTTTGATAGGTATCTGTAGGTGAGGACACATCTCTTCCAAGACATCCCCCCAAATAAATCTGTCGTGACAATGAATAATATTTTAAAAATAAAATAAAATAAACAGAAAGTCCTGTGCAACGTGAGCAGCAATACGGCCTTTGTCCTGTGCATACACTCCAGTGGTTTCAGTGCTCTGGTCCTAAGTGAGTGAGTCCCACCTGGCTTTGTTCATATTTTGTTTAGCGAGCTGAGAGTGACGTTCTTCACATCTGGCAAGAGGGATGTGATGTTTTCTGTGTGGATGTTGGCCCATGCAGGGAAGGTGCCTAGCTGAAAGATGCTCTTGGCCCAGGTGTTCATAGCCAAGCTAAGCAGCAGAACTCCCATCAGATTCATGAGCAACCCAGTTCTTGCCTGGGAAAGAAACGCAGCTGTATTATTCCTTGGGTTTAGCCTGGAAATCCTGAGCATGTGAAGCAAGGAATCCTGCTGGGGCGGGGGGAGTCTGACTGCGCATGAATGAACATAACCACAAAGAGGGCTTAATTTACATCTCAAGCCAGGGTCCCCACTCCCAAAAGCTGACTGAGGTCCTGATCCATCAAAGCCCTTTCGCAGCTAGATAATGTTAAGCATATGAGTAATCAAAGGAATTGTTCTCACGCTCAACAAGTGCTCAAAGACATTGTTGAATTGCGGACAGATCCTACACCAGTGGCATAAATAGAAGTTTAGCCACCATTGATGCAGGATCAGGGCCTGAGAGACAGAGTACACACTGGGTAACAAGCTGACCTGTCAACATGAACTGGTGCAAACTGCGTCTCTAAAATTTCACAGTAAGTTAAAGGGGATGTGATTAAGGATGACAGAATCCAAACAGAGCCCTAAAAATCACATGAATCTTTCGATCGCTGACGTTCCTCTTTAACCACTTTTGGCACCAGCCCTTCGCCCTTTGGCTCGTTTGCTGAAAGACTGTCCAGGCAGCTAGATTCTCAGGGTTTTCAATAGAAAAAGAATGAATGTCGTGCATTCAGCAGCCACTGCTGCAGAGCCTTAACACAGAGCTGAGTATGGCACGTACAAGAACATGGTAAAATTTGCTGAACAAGAGATGGGCATGGGATGGCACAGGAGGCCCAACCCTGTATTAATGAGAGCTGCTGGATGGGCACCAAGGCCAGAAAGGAAGGCGAGTTGCTAAAGCGCCTCATTAGCACAACAAGGGTCATGCCTAAGCCCCTGTATATTCTCTGCCCACACTCCTGCCTTTCATCAGTTTAACTGTTAAGCTGTTTTTGTGACTCGGTGAGCAAGTGTGCAAGGGTATCCTGTGGTTCGGCCCCTAAAGGGGTACAACTAGCACAGGGTGCAACCTGACTTGCCCCACGTGTACCCCTTGTTCGTGCTGCTGCCACAGCACCATGACCTTGTGCAACAAGGGCACGGGATTAGGAATCAAGCAGAGATGACAGTTAGGTACTACCGCGGCCGCTGGTACAGGCTCGTACACAGCCATCAATAACGCACTGTCACTGCCCCTTTCCCCCTCCCAGGGCTGCCGATGGAGGGGGAAGCGGGAAAAGGGACGGCTGCCTCAGGACCCAGCAATTTTAAAGGGCCGAGCAAGCTCCCAGCTCCCACTACTGCTACCACAGAAGCAGCCAGAGCCCCAGCTGGTACGCACTATGCAGCACCGAAGGTCTGGCTGGGTGGGCAGGGTCTGCCCCTCATATTCATATTCAGCAGCTCATTAGCATAATGGCAGTGGCACGAACAGACTTCGAATTGCAGATTGACAGTGAAGGTGGGGACAGCTTTGAAATGAGCGCCCCACTTCAACATTCCTTTACCCCTGCAGAACTAGATCAGAGTAAGGGAATGTCGAAGAGAGGCACTTATTTCGAAGCTGCCCCCATCTTCACCATCAAGCTGCAACTGGAAGGCTGTTCACTCGGATGCCATAATGCTAATGAGGCACTGTATATGCACGTTAGCACCTCATTAGCCAGCTTCAAATTGCCTCATTACCACGGCACCTCTGATGGGAGAATGGTAGTGTAGCAGGAGCGGAAGAAACTTCCACACACGTCATTTAGGGGACTCATTCTAACTATGCCAAAGTGAGAGCAGAGATCGTTGTGAGGGGTCTGCTCTCAAACTCAGGCCAAAAGGGCAACGGGAAATGAGAATGTATTTGTGGCAATAAATTAGTTTAATATCTAGAGGGCAAGGCAGAAAATGGAATATTTTTCAAGCGTCTGATTCCACTTTGCTATTAGTTAAAGATCAGACTCAGTTCTCAGTTACACAGAAGACACTGGGGAGTAACTCCAATGAAGTCACTTGAATTGCTATAGATTTACATGGATTTAATCAAGGGCAGAATCTGGCCCATTTCATGTAAATAGTACTCTCTACGGCATCTAGACATGACCAACCATGAATGAAGAGCTTTATATTCAAACATTGCTCATAAAAGAAACTGATCTTTGCGATTTCATTTTACAAATCACTGATCTGGTAACATCTCTTGAAATTATTGTCTTACCCTTGTCATGATTGTCTCCTCAGTGATTCCTGTACATAAAGCAACTTACCATATCTTTGACCAACAAGTGTCCAGAAGAAAACGCAATCGAGTTGGGGGGCGTGGAGACGGGCAGCATGAAAGCATATGAACATCCGATAGTTCCAGGTATCATTAAATACAAGGGATTTACTTTCAGACGAATCGCCTTGAAAGAACAACATTTTGAAAACACGCTGTAGATTAGGGGCTCAGAGCTAAAGTGGAGAAACCTCCAACAATACGAACAACTATGCGCTATGCCTAGCAGCACTCAGGGCTCTGTGCTTTACAACAGCATGTCCTGCTGTTCTATTACTAATAACGTTTAAAAACTATCTTTATGCAGCATTCATGTTGTGCAGCAACTACTTGCACTCCAAGTAGCTTGTTTCCAAGTAGCCACAAGCACTAAGCAGGTCTTGTAAACCACCTATGAAGTTCACAAGTGAACTACCAGTTTCAGATGGGGAAACAGAGGCACTGAGCTGTGAAGTGGCTTGCCCAGAGTCATATAGCAGGTCAGTGTCAGAGCCTAAAATGGACAGCAGGAATTCTGGCTCCCCAGTTGCCTGTTCTAACCACCTAACCATGCAATATGCAGCTCTGCAGGCACAACATCTGCAAAACTATAGTTTGACTAAATTCTGGGGCCTGGTTACGTGGCCTAAATGAGCATACAGACCCTGTGAGGCTGAGCCAGCCAGGGTTAAGCAATCAGCAGGATGAATGAGCCAAAATCATCCTTAAGGATGTATCAGAAGAGTAATGAAATGCCATACAGGTCCATTCCTTATGGGCAGTTAGCACAGCCACATTCAACAGACTAGAGTCCTTGAAATGTCAGCCTGCCTTGACAGAGAATCAGGAATAGAACCTAGATGAATTTGCTATGTTCAGGCATGACATGTAAGGGAAGGCAAGGGGGCACGTGACCCCCAACTGCCATGGATGAGAGGGGGTGAGAAGCAGCCCAGGGTACCAGCAGAGAGGGAAGCCTGGCACCTGCAGCAACAGTTGGGAAGTGGAGCAACACAGCCCTGCTTCACCAGCTGCTGGACACATTGCCTGGGGGAGGCCCAGGACCACTCGCTCCACCCTGCACTCACAGGTAGGAAGCAGAGTGATGCCGCTGGGGGCATGGAGCAGGCTGTGGGCACATCACTCCTCTTCCTCAGCCCCCAGTGCTGCCATAAATGCAGGTGGGGAGCGGTGACCCTTGCTGCTGGCAAAAGGCCCCTGCTAGTCTTCCAAGCAACATCACAGGGGAGGGCTAGAGGGAAGGGGTAAGGGCAGAGCAACGCTGGGGAAGAGGCGGAGCAGGAGCCGGGCAGGACAGTGTGGTTGCCTCAGCCCTCCCTCGGGCTAGAGGTGGTCTGGGGAGGAGTCACATGGTGGGGACACTCACAGGGCTGGTGCAACCCGTGTCATTCCTCACTCGTCATCCCTGTCTGTGTTTTTCTATATCTAGTTAGAAGTGTAACAATCTTAACAAGTTTAGCTTGCAGATGCCAGAATTCTGTTCTTGTCTCTAGTGATCCACTTTGGTATTCTACTGACTCAAGGTCATAAGGGGATATTTTCACTTAGCTGAGCCTTATAGGCTAGAGAAGCCTCTGTCGACAGAAGTGACTGGCAGAAGGGATTTCCCAGCAAAACTTCTGCTGACAGATCACATCTACACATAAAAGCAACTCGAAAAAGCAATCTGCTCCGTCGACAGAGAGCAGCCAGACTGCCTGGCCCTCTCTTGACAGCACAGCAGACCGGAAGCTCTGCAAACAGGGCAGCCAAGGGAATGGAAGCCCTGTCTGTTGTCAAAAGGGGCCCCGGCACATCTATACGGCTGTTTTGTCAACAGAAAACTGTCGGCAAAGGCGTTATAGCTGAATGGGGAGAGGTGTAATGAGCTGATGGATGTGCTGGGTTTTGTCGACAAACCGTGAACAAAGCCCTTTTTGTGTGTAGACACGCCACAGGTTGTTCTGATAAAAGCCCGGTTTTGCTGGAAAAACCCTCTCATGTAGACGTAGCCATTGTGTAATAATATTATTGTTTGATTTATCCTTGAAATTTGTAGTAAACCTCGTGTGTGCTATTTGATAGCTGATTGTCCTATGCTAATGAGTGCAATTAGTTACCAGCGCATGCCTAGAAATGAGGGATTAGCTTCAAAACAGCAATACACATTACCTATTCTTCAGCCAAGGAAACCCACTTGTGACCATAGCTTGATATAAAGCACATTTTGCACCTGACACTTGCTATCTCAGATCTGCATAAACTTTGCCAAGGAATGTCTAAGCCTATAAGACTGAGGTCTCCAGGTATACTCTGGATTAATCCTGCACTTTTCATGGAAGATCTTGAACAATCTGCACATGGACCCATAGCCTTTTAAAAGGATTCTAGAAGGCCGTTTACAAATCAGAAGCCTTACCATCTCTGCTATGAAATTCACCTAAATATTTTATTCTTGTCTGAACATATGATCCTTTAAACATGACAACTCTCTGTCTTTTTTATTTATTTATTTATGCCACATGCGAGTCCACAACCGATGAGCCTGTGCAAGCTCAAGACATCATCGTTGGACACGACAGACTACCAACTACTACTTAATCTTATTAATAAGGATTGTCTGTAAGCCCGTTTTTGGGTGAGATCTGAAATATTCATGAACCTGGTGGGGAATGTCTCTTGGTAGCATGGTAGAACTTTATACATGGTGAATAAGATTTTTAGTAATCCTCAGTATGCACTTGAACCTCCGTATTCCAGGTGTGTGATTACTTGAACCAATGTAATCTGGGGACAGATGTGATACAGAGGAGGAAGCAGCTCTGTGGGACACACAATGAGCCGAGCTGCTTCCCCTCAGGATTTGCGCCACTGCTCCCAGTTTGCTGTTTGTGGGGAACACAGTGACAAAGGAACAGGATCCAATTAGAGGTTTTGATTAATCAAAACCTGTCTGGCCCACTCCCAGACTTACCGGCTGACTATTCTGCCTTAGGCCTTGTCTCCACTACGCGGTGAATTGATGAGGCAGCAATTGACCCAGTGGCTTTCAATTTATCGTGTCTACTGTAGAAACGATAAGTCGATCTCAGAGCTTGTTCCCATCAATGCTCGTAGTTCACCAAAACAAGACGAGTACCAGCACAGTAGCCATAGTGACAGAATAGCAGCCACGGTCAATCTTACCACATGCAAGACCCTGTTGTAGGTATGTCAACTTCAGCTACGCTGTCTGTGTAGCTGAAGTAGATCAACGGGGCCAGTAAGTGTTGACAAGGCCTAAGTATTATGTGCTGAGCTCCTGTGGCGTGTTCACCTCCTAGAGAACACAGGACTTAGAGCTTAGGGTAAGGTAGGCACAAAGGAGACCTTTTGTCATGTTCATCTCCTTGTTTTCTTATGCTAGGCTTTCTTTCTGCTGTTCTGAAACCACCGTCTGGCACGATAGCCACCACAGGGCATAAGCTCCCATACAGTCAGGCCTGTTGCGTCAGCCCAGTTGGTACACAGGGTACAGAGGGCCTGGTCTGATAATGGGAGCCAGGATTCCATCCCAGACAAGACAAAGGCGCAAGGCCTAACACCCAAGGGGGTCTCTGAAAAAGACCGTAGAGGGGTCACAGCTGACCCCATTATGATGACCTCTCTTACCAGCTCTGCCAGGATAGGCAGGAAGATTATAATTGTGGCTGTGTTGCTGGCAAACTCTGTGAATAAGGCGATCACTATTGTGGTAAGCACAACAGCTACTGCTGGTGGCACACTCTCCAGGGGATGCAGGTGGCCTCCGATCCAAACAGACAAGCCTGACTCCTGAAGCAGGAAGGAAGGACAGAAGGTGTTATATTTGGTTTCCTGCATTTCCATGCAAAACTCAGATCATTCCACGGACATGTAAACTACATATTAAACAGGGATCACTTCATGCACCACCTTCTGAAATGCAGACATATGATGGAGGTGCATATTATAGCACTTAGACGTCAGGTACAGTCATTCAATATCCTAACTGCCATGGACTGCAGGTGCAAAATTGTAGGAGCAAAATCATAGGCCAATCTGATATATAGGGGCACAGCACAGAATGACAGTAAGATAATATCGATGATGTGCCTCACTCCAAAAATTACCTCACATCCTTTTGCCATGGCAAATCCTCCACCGAGCAGCAAGATAATGTTCCAGGGTACAGTCTCTTGGGCCCTTCTCCAAGATAGCAAGGGTGCATTCTCAGCATGTGATGCTAAACAAGGGTAGATCCCAACCAAGCACATGCACACAGATTAACAAATAGCTTGTCACCTGATAAAATACGTGCATTACTCACTGGTGTCAAAGTTAGCATATGATCCATTAATAACAAACCACTTAATATTTCCATTTCAATCACATGGGCAGCAAAAAAGTTCTGACAGTCAAGGTTTTCTTGGGCTTTTTCTCAGCTGTATTTTTTTTAACATAAAGGACGATTTCCTCTGAGTGTTAGTCATAAATATTCTTCTCTTTGACATCTGACAGATCATGTCAGGAAGAAATTTTCTGACATTTGTAATTGTGTGGACAAGTTTGTCACCATGTTAATTTGTCAGCTCAAAGTGGTACGAATCTTTTAGCTAGGAAATCTCTCTCTCTCTCTCTCTCTCTCACTCACACACACACACACACACACACACACACACACACACAGAGAGAGAGAGAGAGAGAGAGAGAGAGAGAGAGAGAGAGGCTGTTTCTACATAGGCCACTTCCGAAGCATGCTAATACACGGAGCAAAAGATGCTAATACGGTGCAGATGCAAATTCCCTGCGCCTCTTTAGCATAACGTCTTGTGATTTGGAGTCCGGAAGACCGTTCTTCCGGACTCTAAATGGCATGTAGAAGCGTGGCCCCGGGGTGGGTCTTCCGGAAGGAAGTCCTTCTTCCGGAGGCCCCTTCTTCCTGAATATTTTTGGGAAGAAGGGGCCTCCGGAAGGAGGACTTCCTTCTGGAAGCCCCCCCGGGGGCTGCGCTTCAACAAGGCATTTTGGAGTCCAGAAGAACGGTCTTCCAGACTCCAAATCACGTGACATTATGCTAATGAGGCACAGGGAATTTGCATCCGCGCCTCATTAGCATCTTTTGCTCCATGTATTAACATGCCACTTCCAAAGGAAGTGGCCTGTGTAGAAACAGCCACACAGTCCAGAAAGTCACTTCTGAATAAGAACTCAATTATTCTCACATATGGAAAGGTAAACTAGGAGATCTGCCACGTTCTGTCAAATAAGGACACCCACTTTCTCCCAATGGGGGTCTGGAGGAACAAGCTGCCAGGAGTCTGAAAGCAAAAACCAATTTGCATGAAATGAATTAATGGCAGTTGCTTTTGTTTTGTAACAGTAGGCCAGAGCAAGGGCTGCTTTGCTCTGAGCTGAGACCCAGGGTCTCCACAAGCTGCACCTCCACATTAAGATGAAAGTGGCCGTAGCCATACGCGTAAATATTCTATAAGTGACTGAGGCACTTAGGAACCTAAGTCTCATTGACAGGCAATGAGACATAGGTGCTTTTCATACTTACTGAAAGAGTACTCTGCCTTAGGCCTTGTCTCCACTATGCCATGAATTGATGCAGCAGCGATTGATCCACCAGCTGTTGATTTATTGTGCCTAGTGTAGACATGATAAATCTACCTCCAAGCTTGCTCCTGTCAACAGTGGTACGTCACCAAAACAAAAGGAGTACTGGCACTGATGGAATAGCTACGACCCGCAAGACACCTCTGTAGTTATGTCAACTCCAGCTACACTATTTGTGTAGCTGAAGAAGATCAGTGGGGCTGATAAGTGTAGACAAGGCCTAAGTATTATGTGCTGAGCTCCTGCAGTGTGCTCACCTCATAGGAAACACAGAAGAAGGGAACAGGGTCCCTACACTCCCTATTCCTAAGGACATACAACCTACCTTTTAAGTCAAACCACCATTTATAGGATGGTCTTTGTGAAGGGAAAAAGAACAGCACAGTCACAACAGCAATTCCAGTCACCGCATCTGTGACAAACCTGTCCAGGAGGAGCAGAAACACTTGTAAGCGACAAAAGCCTAGAGATTTGCAAAGTATACACAAATTGGGATTTACCAAAGAAGATTAGGATTCTGCATCAAACACACATGTTGTTCATGATACATTTTCTAAATTTCCCTCTGAGCTACATTTCTCAGACTGGCTGGGACTCCCTTAGAAAACTGCCCAGAGACCCTGAAAACAGAAAAACCCAGACTTAAAAAAAACCAGGGGGGAGAGACGGTGGCAGTGGTGGTGCTGGCAGTCTCACAGCTGAATCCCTCTCCATCTGTTAGAGTTTGCAAGAAGAATACTGATTACGGAGGTGTGGGAAGATTGCCTAAGCTGGTTGCAGGGGAGTAGGAAAATCAGACCACAGTGGCCTATTTTGATTAGGATCTCAGTCAAATGTGCTGCTTCTAAAGCAAAGAGCATGACGTAAAGGCTCTAGGCCCCAATTCAACAAAGAATTGAAGCTTTAACTTTAAGTAACTGTTAAGAAACAAACTAATCTGTGAAGTATGTACTTGATTCCTGTTAAAGCCAAGCACGTGGTGAAGTGCTTTGCTGAATATGGAGAGCGTGCTGAACTGGGTCCCTCGAGAAACAGAACTACACTCTTTTCTGTGCAGGAACAACTCACTCTTGCTCTGGAAGTATTATTATTTCTTCTATTGTTCTTTTCCACTCTCTTTGCATACGAAAAGTCTGGTTGGCACAATGGAGGCAAATTTGCAAAGCAGAGAAAAAAGCACTAAGGGGTGAAGTGCTGGCTGCAGCCTTTATCAGCCCAGGCCTGCACTGAAATCAATGGCTAGCCCAAAGACTTTCAGACTTGGCCCTAAATGTATCAACAGACAACGTTCCCAGAGCTCAGGCCATAGGCCTGTCATGAAATAGGTGTTAATATTTTTAAGGCCAACATTCCACCAGACTGCCACTAGTTGAAAACATAAACCTTTAAAATGGTTCTACAGAGATACATGAGGTTCAGCTCCATTTAGTTCATGAAACCTGGGCAACAGTATAAATAAGGACACTAGAAACACAGGTATCTCAAAAGCCGGGAAATCCACTTGAAAAAAACAAACAAACATTACGAGAGATTGAAAATAGAAACTTACCCGGGTCTGAATAAACTTGCCCAACCTGTGATGAATTTTGGGTCCCGGGAGAACAGCAGGATTGCAAACAAGCAGAAGAAGAAGAGAACTGCCTGTTCTGCAAACCTAAAGTGTAAGGAGATGCAATTAAAAAACAGTCATGTTAATGAAGTAAACATAAGTCACCTTTCCTGGCTCACCTTATGCTGCTTGTGATGATTTCACTGCATTTCAAGCCTTAGCTTGGAAAAGAAAATGACACTGAACATCACATATGACACACGAGGACTCTCCCTCTCTACTGTGAATAACATTAATAATAACGCATGGATGATGTGAATAACTGGGAGCTGACGAGGGAGGGGATCTGCCAACTACAGCAACTTCTGCCAATGTTAGTATTTCTACGAAGAACCAGGGGTTAAAATCTTGATCTGAATAAAGTCAGTGGCGCAACTCTCCTTGACTTCAATGGAGCTAGAATTTGATAAAGACAAGTCCACAAAATGTTGCCTTAAAATCTCTCCAAGAGGCAAGGAGGGAGCTATAGTGAGAAGAAATCACTCGGATTGAATTTAAGCTAATCAAATTGGTAGCTCACAGCTTAATGGCCTTCTCCGCTCCTAAAACTCAAAGTGGGACTTTGATTCTTACAATGACATTTTGCAGGCTGGTCCATAATGTACTGGGAGGAGAAAATAAACCAATTTCTTTCATTTAGCGCACACAAGCGTAATAATGACAATGCAGGTAGCACAGCACAAACAAACATCAGTGAACCTTTGCAATAACTTTGTGAGCAGAGCTGGGAAATCTGTGGGGAGCAAAGAGTAAATTCACTAAATTAAATGCATTTTGGGGGACACAAACTATTACTGAATTCAGGTTGAGTGGTCAGAATTTTTTCCCCAAAAACAGTTAAAAAGGTTCATTTTGAAACAGAACACTGTGGGTGGGTCTAAACCATACGAGTTAGTTTGCATCAAGCTGGTGTGGAAATCCACAGCGCACTAACATGCTACACAGGAACTATCTGCATAGACTAAAGAGCCACAGTGTGTTTGCACCTACTTCTGTGTCAAGATAGTGTAGATCAGCGACCACCAGAGAACCTTTAGCGCACAGAAGCAGAGCTCACATGGACAGTGTATTTACACCTCAGCTTGCTACTTGCCATTAGTCTACACTACCCCTTTGACTTTTTGCATCAGCAACGTTTATCTTTTTTTTTTAAAGGATATGAAACTCCAGAAATTGAACCACCCCTTCCCAAGATCTATTTCAGGTCAAAAAGCATTTTGAAGACAAAACAAAAAGCTGGACAAATGGTTAATTTCATTTCAGGTGATTCTGATCCCAAATAAATTGGATATAGAGGCTGATTACAGCAAGAAAAACCAGCAAAATTCCATTTTGATTTGAAACAAACTGATTTTTTTTTTTAATATTGGCCCATCAGAAACGTCAGCTGTTCTCTCGGCCGTGAGTATGGAACCACTATTTTACAAATGGGGAAACTGAGATGCAGCAAAACAAAGACCTGCATTCTAAAGAAATGTCCACTCATTTTGGTTGCCTGGACTTTTTGGTGTCCCATTCAAAACAGTTTGGGCCACATAGTTGATGCTTCTGCTATACATCATTTTCTAGCATCTCATTCTGTAAGTTTAACCATCTCTGATGCCACACTCTCCAATATGTAACTAGATCATTGGGACTGACTCAAAAAATTGCATTGAAATATCAATACAGAGCTAGTTAAATCAAACCAAAGCCAGAAATGTCAGTTATGCCTGAAACTGGAACCTGGGAAATTGAAAACACCTTGCTCTCTCTTCACTCTGGCTGTGTCTACACTATAACACTCCTGCAAAAGAAGTTCTTCTGGAAGAGATCTTCTGAAAAAACTTCTTTCGAAAGAGCACATCCACACACAAAAAAGCGGATGGAAAGATCAATCTGCTCTTTTGATAGAGAGTTGCCACACAGCCCTTGCTCTTTCGAAAGAACAGATCAAAATATCTGGTGCCATGAGAACAGCTCTTTTGAAAGATGGGCCTGTGGAGCACCTACACATGCTTTTTTTTTGAAAGAATCTTTTGGAAAAGGCATTCTTCCTCATCTGGGAGAGAAAGAGGGCCTCCGGAAAAAGGGATGCATTCTTTCAATTTCAGATCGAAAGAGCACATTGTGTGTGTAGACGCTCTGCGGGGCTTTTTGAAAAAGGCCTAACTTTTCTGAAAAAACTTGCTAGTGTAGACGCAGCCTCTGATTGGTAGATCTCAGAACATTTCACAATAAATAAAATAATCCATCTAATTGTCTGTTCACAAAATGGCCCACAAATAGGTCATAAAATATTTGAATTAAATTCATTAATGGCAGTTTTTAATTAATCTTTTCAGTAGACAATACCTGCTCTACAGATCATTCATAAACAGTTTCCCATGAATATTAAGAATTCATGCAGTACTGGTTAGTCACATAAGTCACATGATAATGTTTCTATTTCCTGATTAGAAGACTTACATTATGTAATTACCACAGCATGAACTGTCATCTGCAATTGGAAATTGACATTTGTGGAACATCTGAGTGACATGTTTATTATCTGAAATTAATCACCTTAGTAAAGCCTGAGCTGCTGAAAATTTGAAGAAAGCAAACTTACTATGGTTACAAATATCAACAAATGGAAATTCACTGACAAATTCTTCAAAAATTCTCACGGTTTCCCTCCCCAGAACTACTGTTTCCAGTTTAGTTGTTTTTTATACCATTTTTGTTCCCTTTTGGTGACTCACTTCATTGGCCCCAGTTTCTGATAATCCTCCTTTATGACCACTCGGGCTCGGGCTTCTGCATCGGCTCTTATTTCTGATTTTTTCTTTCTGCAACGCCTACCAACATGGTAATAAAAACAACACTCAGTTTTGCAGTTTCAAACATTGATGTGCATTTTTACTGTTCTGCACCCACCTATCCAGGGCATACACAGAGTTGTTGCGGGGAAGGTGCAGGAAGAGAAAGGATACTTCACAGACATTAAGATTTAAGAAAACCAATATCATATGGATCCATTTCACAGTATACAGGTTGAAGCTCTCTCATCCAGCACCTTCAGGAACTGACCAGTGCTGAATGAGAGAATTTCCCAGACCATGGAAGGCCAGTGTTGTCTAGCAGCATTACCAACACTTCCACTGCTTACTGGGCTCTTAGAAGACATTTAAGGGTAAATCACAGCCAAATAACAGCACAGAACACTGAGAGCCAGGACTGATGGCTTGAAACAAACTTTATGGGACCACAGGAAACTTGGTCACACCCATGGTAAGTGGTCATCCATCTAACTAAAATCATGACAGATTATGTATTTTGCTGGACAAAAGAAAGAGCTCCAGATAAGAGAATTTCAACCTATAGTGAATACTTCCTGTCTCTCAAATAGACTTCCCACCTCTAAGGCTGTGTCTAGACTATCCCTGAACTTCGAAGGGGGCATGATAATCAAGGTGTCAGGAGATTACAAATGCAGAGCTGTGGTGCACATGCGCACTTCATTAGTCAAAATCTCCCCCGTGGCAACTTCAAAGTGCCGGCTTGAGTGCAGCCGCAGGTCAGCCACAGGTAGTCTGAAGTGCCCATGCTCCTCCGAAGTCCCTTTGTTCCAAGGCATCGTTCAATCTGCGTAGACTATGGATCGCGCCCTTCATGACTCCATTGAAGATCGTCATTTGCAGCATTGACTGTGACTGTGGAGGCCCACAAGAGAGTGACAGTCCTTGCTACATCTGCTGCATATGTAGTGCACATCTGGCAGGTCCTTGCTGTCCTTTCTATACGGGCTCGCTTCTCCTCTGCCAGCTGTCTGATCTTCATCTCACCCTTCTGAAGGCCCTTGTGTAGTTCTTCCCTCCAGCTGCTGCGGTCCTCTGCCAGCTCTTCTCGACTATCTGGGTCGATGTCTACCTCCTTGAGATCCCTCTTACAGGTGTCTTTGTAGCGCAACTGGGGGCGTCCAGGAGGTCTTTTGCCAGAGGCTAGCTCACCGTACAGGATGTCTTTTGGGATCCTTCCATCATTCATCCTGTGGGTGTGGCCAAGCCAGCAGAGCCCCCACTGCCTGAGGAAGGTATGCATTGTTGGAATTCCAGCTTGCTCGAGGACAGCGTTGTTGGGCACTCTGTCCTTCCATGATATCCCAAGAATGTGCCTGAGGCAGCGCAAGTGGAAGACATTCAGCCTCTTTTTCTGGCGGGCGTACAAGGTCCAAGACTCGCTGCCGTAGAGGAGGGTGCTGAGGATGCAGGCTCTGTAGACTTCCATTTTGGTGTGAGTGTACAGCTTGTTGTTGTTCCACACTCTCTTGCTAAGTCTGTACAGAGTTGTGGCTGCTTTTCCAATCCTCCTGTTTAGCTCAGACTCCAGCGACAGGGTGTCGGTGATGGTGGACCCAAAGTAAGTAGACTCGTGGATGACCTCTAGCGTGTAATTGTCAGTGCTGATTGATGGAGGTTCAGCAACGTCCTGACCAAGTACATTTGTCTTCTCTAGGCTGATGATAAGCCCAAAGTCCTTGCATGCTTTGGAGAACTGATCCAGCAGTTTTTGAAGCTGGCCTTCTGTGTGTGTCAATACAGCATCATCATCTGCGAACAGCACGTCTCTAATGAGCACTTTCCCGCACCTTAGACTTAGCCTTCAGCTTTGCAAGATTAAACAGTTTCCCATCAGATCTTGTGTGCAAAAAGGTGCCCTCTGTTGAGGATCTGAAGGCTGCTTCAGGAGGAGTGCGAAGAAGATCCCAAACAATGTCGGAGCAAGGACGCATCCTTGTTTGACGCCACTCCTTATGCTGAAGGCATCTGATGATGTGCCGTCATATTGGATGGCTCCTCTCGTGTCTTCGTGGAAAGACTAGATCATCTGGAGTAGCCGTGGTGGACAGCCTATCTTGTGGAGCAATTTAAACAGTCCATCCCTACTGACCGAGTCAAAAGCCTTGGTCAGGTCGATGAAAGTGACGTAGAATGGTTCCTCTGCTCCCTGCATTTCTCCTGCAGCTGCCTCAGGGAGAAGATCATGTGAATGGTAGCTCTCTCAGCACGGAATCCACACTGGGATTCAGGATACACCCTCTCAGAGAGCTTCTGGAGTCTGCTAAGGGTGACACAAACGAACAATTTACCAAGAAGTAAATTTACCAAGAAGAACAATTTACCAAGAAGTGGGTCTGTCCCACAAAAGCTTACCTAATAAACTATTTTGCTAGTCTTTAAAGTGCTACTTGACTGCTTTTTGTTTTGAACAATTTACCAGTGATACTTAGAAGGGAGATTCCATGGTAAATGTTGCGGTCACTTCTGTCTCCTTTGTTCTTATACAAGGTTACACTGTTGGCGTCCTGCATATCCCGTGGAACTTCACCCTCCCTCCAGCACAGGCACAGCAGCTCATGTAGGGGTTCCAGGAGTGTGTCCAAGGCACATTTGATTACCTCTGGTGGTACCATCCTGGCCAGGGGCCTTTCCTACCGCAGTGCTGTCAATAGCTTTCTTCAGTTCGACCAGTTGGTTCCTGGTCCAGCTCGTCCATGACTGACAGGAGCTCGACAGCGTTGAGGGCTGTATCAACCACAGTGTTCTCGCATGAGTACAGTTCGGAGTAGTGCTCGACCCATCGCTCCATCTGAGTTGAGTGGTGGGTGAGGACCAATGCTTCCAGCCACCTGAAAAGGCGCAGCTGCCGGAGAGTCAAAGGTACTACCTCTACCCCAGACACCCCATATAACCACTTTACTCCGCAAAAATCTACCCCGAATGTCTTCTAAGAACCCAGTAAGCTGTGGAAGTGTTGGTAATGCTCCTAGAAAACATTGACCTCCCATGGTCTGGCAAATTCTCTCATTCAAATTTTGAGGAGTAAAGGGACTACAAAGGAGCGTAAGCACTCTGAAGTACTCACAGCTGACCTGCGGCTACTCACAAGCCGGCACTTGTTTCACACTTCAAAGTTGCCGCAGGGGGGATTCTGACTAATGAAGGGCTGCATATGCCCCACAGCACTTCATTAGTAATCTCCTGACCCGCTAATTACCATGCCCCCTTCAAAGTTGGGGGCTAGTCTAGACACAGCCTTAGAGAAGCTATATATAATGCCACAACTAATATTCATAGCACTCTTTACCCACACTGAGTCACACCTTACCTGGCATATAAACCTGTAAACATCAGTGGAGCTGCTCATGTAATAATTACTCAGCGTGAGTAAAGGGAACAAAACCTGGCCCTTCACGTGTTAGGCAGTGGATATTATAGCTTTCTAGTCCCATCCTCTCGTGACAAGACAAAAATGTGCTGGCAAAATCTGTGTGAACACTCATTTATGGGTACAAAGGGATGTTAATGGACCCAACTGTCCAAGTGGCATGCACAAATGGGGTGAGGGACATATAAAGAAATAAAGACTCTAGTTCCGAGTGGGCACTTTTTCTGGTGGCACTAATTACCAACAGAAAAGCTCTGCTGCTTCCTAGAAACAGTGGGGTTGAATTCTCTTTGGGCTTGTCTACACTACCACCCTCCTTCGAAGGGAGGATGGTAAGTAGGGTGTTGGGAGTTTAGAAAGGAAGTGCTGCGCTGCATACACTGCACTCTGTTAAGCAAATCCCCCCTGGCGGCAACCGGCTTGCGTCTGGCTGCGGCTCACCCACCGGTACTTCGAAGTGCCGGGGCAACTTTGAGGAGTAAAGGGACTTTGAAGTTGCTCCGGCACTTCAAAGTACTGGTGGGTGAGCCATGGCTAGACGCGAGCCAGTACTTCCAAGTTTTAAACGTCGAAGCTGCCGCAGAGGGGAATTTGCTTAATGAAGTACTGAGTATGCCGCGCAGCACTTCATTAGTAACCTCCCAACGCCCTAATTACCATCCTTCCTTCAAAGGAGGGTGGTAGTGTAGACACAGCCTCTAGGTTCTGAGTATATAAATTTCATTGGTGTTCTGGGTAGGGAACAAGGGGTGTCCCTTGAGGGTAGAACAGACTATTCTTGCTCAGGGCAAGTTTAAAGGATACAGTGGTAAAAGCAGAGGAAGCCACAGGAGCCTTATCTACACTACAGTACATACCGCCATATGAAGAAAGATAAAAAGACAGTGCCTTTTCAGCTTAGAAAAGAGGAGACTAAAGGGGGATATGATAGAACTCTATAAAATCAAGACAGGTATAGCAAAAATGAATAAGGAAAAGTTATTTACTTGTTCCCATAATATAAGAACTAGGGGTCACCAAATGAAATTAATGGGTAGCAGGTTTAAAACGAACAAAAGGACGTTTCTCTTCAAGCAGCACACAGTAGGCCTGTGGAACTCCTTGCCCGAGGGTGTTCTGAAGACCAGGACTTTAACAGGGTTAAAAAGAGCTAGACATATTCATGGAGGTTGGGTCCAATCAATGGCTATTAGCCAGGATGGGCAGGAATGGTGTCCTTAGCCTCTGCCAGAGGCTAGAAATGGATGACAGGGGGACCACGCAATGACCACCTGTTCTCTTCAATCTCTCTGGGGCACCTGGCATTGGCCCCTGTCAGAAGACAGGATACTGGGCTAGTTGGACCTTTGGTCTGGCCCACTATGGCCATTCTTATGTTCTTCGGGCTCTCGCTGGTGTCATTTTGATTGGTAGTGATATTCCACAGTGTAGACCAGGGTGAGCAAACTTTTTATGCTGGGCCCCACTTTCTGGCCCTACAATTAACTGGGGTTCCCCAACCCATCTAATAAAATCCAAAGCAATGGACATTCCAGTTATGTTCATATATAAAAAAGAAACCTTTCAGCAAGTATAAAAAAATAGGTGTGTAGAATGTCAAAACTTCATGAATCAGTATATAAATGTGAATATACACACATAAAAACAACACCATGTTAACAAATGTTTAATGAGACAGAGAGTGCTTTATATATATAAAAACTCTTTATCTTGATGTTCCAAAAGCCTGTCCCACCCACTCTCCAGCTTGGGGAAAAAACAAAACAAAACAAAATAAAAAAACCAACAGCTCCCTGCTGTTTAAAGAGCCCACTCCCCCCGACCCCCCAGCCCTCCCAGGCAAAGTTAAGCAAAAGAACAAAACAAAAGATCAACATAATTACCCTTTTTTAAAAAACAAAAGCCTGAACTCTCCCGCTAGATCCTCACCCCCACTCAGCTGCCTCTGCTCTCCCACCTTGCTTAGGCTAGGAAACCAGCAATGATTCCAGTGCTCCCAGGGGATGGTGGCCCCCTAGGAGCTGGAAGGCTGGCAGCATAGGTTAGCCTTGCCCACAGAGGCTGTGGCGAGGCTACAGAGGCCCCAGCGGGTTGAGGGGAACCAGAAAGGAGGCCAGCAGACAGAGGCAGGCAGGAAGCGCTGCACAGGGCCACGCTGCTCAGCTGACAAGGGCTGCGGTGAGGCAGTGGTGCACCTGTGATCACAAAGACTGCTCAGAATGTAAATGAGAGTGAAATTCTTAGATTTGCAGATTTTATCGCTTCTAGCAGATGACTCTATCAGCCACTTGACTCAGAAGCGAGTGAGGTGGGAAATAAGGCTCTTCCCTACCCTCCCTCACTTTCACAAACCACCAGCAACTTTCTGAGGGGTCTCTAATTTGTGCAAAGCACTTGTCGATGAAAAACAAGTATGTGAGGGATTTTTAATAATGGGGCTGGCATTTTAATAGGTTTCTCTTCCTTAGCCAGACTAAGCCTTTTGAGCAGGGAACCCTGGGCTTGTATGCAGTCTGACTCTTACACAACATGTGTAAATGCTCATATGACCATTCAGCACCTCATTTGCATAATAGCAGCCACTCACCACATCAGAAGTGCTGCTTTTGAAATGCAAAATAGCCACATGAGTTGTTGCAGAAAGAAAGATACTTTCAAAAGTGCGGCTTCCTTTCAAAGGAACCCCTTCTACACAGCTACTGTGCATTTCCAAAGCAGCACTTTCAATGCAGCGACTGGCTACCATCATGCAAATGAGGCACTGAATAGTCATATTAGCACCTCATTAACATTTTCAATCTGCTGTACTTACATGCCCCTTCCGAAAGGGAGGGGCTGTGTAGATGCAGCCCATGTGTGTCTACGGATGACATGATCTTGGTATTTCCTATTTCACTGAAAAAGCTCCAGAGTAATTTTCTGTCACTGATAAAATTATATACTTGAATAATCCTAATGTGCACCTATTTTTTCCATTTCTTTTTTATCCTGATGTTAAAATCCAATAAACAACTCAAAATCTTCTCTTAGAAATGTTACATGCGGAACGCAGAAAACAGAAATATGTGTTAATTAATAACATGCAGGAAAATGGAAGGGAAAATAGAAGAGAAACTTCAAAATGCTAGTAACTGCTTAACAACTCACCTGATCAAACAGATCAAGTGCAGCAAGTCATGGATGGTGGAGAGAACATTGCAAATACACGGGTTTGGGGTTAGATTTACAATAAAATTGTATTACAAATTAATTATAGATTAACACACTGGAAAAAAAAGTGTTATGAAATCACTGATCTTTAATCCCTGTCCCAAGGTAACCTCTTTGGGGCCACATTTTCAGTCATAAAATGAAACCCTGACTCTACTAAACTCAATGGGAACTTTGCCACGGACTTCAGTGGGGCCAAGATTGGGGAGTTTTGCCATTAACTTCCATAAACAGAAAATCTGAACCTGTAACACTCTTATGTTCACTGCCCACACATGCAAATCACGTTGTGTGTGTAAGTCACGTGACCAACTGCCTAATTCTGGAATGCGTACAGGAGAGGGGTGAGCCCTCTCAGGGAGGCAAAAAATTTCCAAGGGGTGAGGAAAGCACGATCAGGTGCTGGGTCTGAGGCTCATCCACCTAATTATAATGTTGAAATATGTTACTGTTTTACAGATGTGTATTCATACTTATATACACTGATTAATAAAGTTTTTACATTCTATACACTTACTTTTTTTTTTTAAGTGTGAACGTAACAGAAATTTCCGTCAGTTTGGATCACATTAGACAGGTGGGGGCGCTGCTTATTGCAGGGATGAAAAATGGGACCTGACATAAAAAGTTTGCTCAGTCCTGACCTAACTGCCAGATTTGTGCACACAAACACCCATTTGCACCTCCAAAGGACTGTGCATCCAACAATTGCAGGCTCAGATGCACAGGCTAATTAAAGAGAGTTGTAAATTGAGACCTTTGGATGACATTTTCAAAAGCATTTGACATTGGCCTAAATGCTCCCATTGAAATCAACAGTAAAACTCTCCTGGATTTCAATGGGAATGGAGTTAAACCAATGTTGAGCACATTTGAATGTTCCATCTTTTGGGTCAGATCCTCCATTATGGTGAATTGCATAGCTCCATTGACCTCTACTAAGTTCTCCTAATTTACATCATCTAAGGGTGGGCCTTATGTTGAGCCTTTGAAAAAGTAGAAATTATGTAAGAGTTATTTATGAGAGCTGGTGGAGTAATGGCAAGAAAATCACTCACAAAAAATTGTTTTCAGTTTTTTTGTAAACATGTGCATCATCAGTAGTTTCTGGCCAGCTTTACTCATGTGCCATATTTTAACCCAACCACTTCCTGAACAGAATATTAAATAATATTATAATTATGAGCTCTGCATTCATCACTTACAGGGCACTTTCTCTTGTTAGTCATCATGTTGAGTGTACTCAGGTGGGAGCTTCTAACTGAACATAAGTGACATACACCCAGCTTCATATAGAACAAATATGGACTGACTTACTACAACAGGTACAGATGAAAGCTACGTCTAACTAGAGAGTTTGTTGGTGAAATGGCCATTTTGCTGACAAACCCATGGAGCACCCAGATTCTCAAGGATGTTCTGTTGACAGTAAGTCAACAGAACGCCACACTTTTGTTGGCAGTTGTACCTGCTTGCCACGAGGAAGAATGCCTCTGCTGACAGAGCTCTGCTGACAAAAAGCCAGGCTGGACATTCCAGGGGCCTTTTGTCAAAACAAAGGGATTCCGGGATACCTGCAACCCTGTCTGCTGTGCTTCCAGTTGATTGTTTTGCTGATAGAGTGGCCGGGCAGTTCGGCTGCTCTCTGTCAACAGAGCAGATTGCTTTTGTGATCTGCTTTGCAGTCTGGACACAATCTGTCGGCAGAAGTTTTGTCAGAAGATATCTTCTGACAAAAGCTTCTGTCTACAAATCGCTCTAACCTAGACATAGCCAAAACGTCTAAGGACCTGAGCCAGGATTCCCACTAATTTCACTAGGCTTTGGATCAGCACCAGACAAACTGCTTACTTACTTGCAACATAGTGATAATTACATTAAAGCAAACAAATAAAATCAGATACAAAAGTACCTTAGGTTAATTCCCCCGAACAGGAAGCTGATCCATATCCATCCCAGGAAAAGGAAAAGCAGCATTAAAGGAAATGCAAATACAAACCAGGATCCAAAGTTCACCACGTCACACCCTGGAAAATAACTTTAAAAATGGGGAAGTCTGATTACTCTGAGGTGTGAAACACCCTTTAACATGAAACAAAGAGAAACAAACATCTGAAATCATGATCAAAATGTCATGCAAACTCCCCAGCCGTGCAGTTCTTGCATATCAGTCGTGTCCAGCAGCAGTAACTGAGATTGGGACGCTACTGTGCTAGGAATTGTACAAGCATGTACAGGTTGAACCTCACTAAGTGGGCACTCTCTCATCTAGCAACATCTGTAATCCAGCATGATTTTAGTTAGCCAGACGACCACTTATCATGGGTGCGGCCAGGTTTCCCATGGTCCCATAAAGTTTGTTTACAGACACCAGTTCTGGCTCTCAGTGTTCTGTGCTGTTATTTAGCTCTAATTTACCCCAACTGTCTTCTAAGAATCCAGTGAGCAGTGAAAGTGTCGACAATGTTGTTTGACAATATTGACCTCCTGTGGTCTGGCAAATTCTCTCATTTGACACCACTCAGATCCTGAGGGTGCCTGACTAGAGAGGTTCAACCTGTAGTAAGAAACAGTCCCTGCTTCTAACAACTTAAATGGACAGTTTGAAATGACATTTTGAAACAGACATCTTGCAAACGTAGCTCTCCAGATATGCTGGAGTTCCCAAATAATAACAACAGTCAATACCGGAGGGGTAGCTGTGTTAGTCTGGATCTGTAACAGCAACGAAGGGTCCTGTGGCACCTTAGAGACTAACAGAAAAGTTCTGAGCATGAGCTTTCGTGAGCACAGACTCACTTCATCAGATGCTGGTCACGGAAATTACCAGCATTTGATGAAGTGAGTCTGTGCTCACGAAAACTCATGCTCAAAACTTTTCTGTTAGTCTATAAGGTGCCACAGGACCCTTCGTTGCTGTAACAGTCAATATGTAGCACTCAACAGAAATTAGCTAATTAATCTTACTTCATGGGAGAACACACTTTAAGCGAGTCTATCACAAACTTTACAGAAGAGCTCTATCTATACAGAACAAATGCTGTCCATGTCTAGGAGGAACCTTCTAGGTAGAGTACTGCATGGTTGAGAAGTAAGTGCAAGTTTACAGTGGCAACACCGTATCTATTTTTTCAGATAGCGGAGCCTCTTGACTTTTAATAATAACCAAAGCATTTTAAAAAGGACATAAGTATCATCTACATTTGACAATTGGAGAAATTAAGGCACAGACAACTTGTCCAAGTTCACCCAGTGGCAGAGTCTACAGAGTCCTAGTCTGATGTTCTAGCCACTAGGCCACGCTGCCAACCAGGACATAAACAGTGTGCGCCTTGTTTTCCTTTTACTCTTGAGCTATGGTTATACTAGCAAGTTTTGCTGACAAAACCCCAGTTTTGCTGATAAAACTCATGGAGCACGCACACACAAAATGGGATTTGTCTACAGTATCTGGACAAAACAGAGCACTTTCCCTGGCAGTGTTCTGCCTCAAAGCTTTGAGGAATAACGCTGCTGTTGACAGATTCTCTCAACAAAAAAACTGGGCAGATGCTCGGGGGGCAGGGGGGGGCGCTTCTCTCAACAGACAGAGCACCAGGACAATGGGCAGCTCTGTCTGCTGGGTGCCTGTTTTGTTGAGAGAGCAGCCAGGCAGTCCGGCTGCTGTCTCGACAGAGCGGAGCGCTCTTCTAATTGGCTTTTGTGTGTGGCCGCACTCTGTCAACAGAAGTTTCATTGGGAAATCTCTTCCCGCGGTGACTTCTGTTGACAGACCGCCGTAGTGTAACTGTAGCCTTTGAAAGTGCTCACCGTTGCCTTGGTTCATCAAAACACTTGACCATGGAAAGCAAGTCTAAGAGGGGAAAACCGGTCAAGAGACCTGGCAGTTTTTCACAGTTGTTATTATTTGGGCACAAGAGCAAACGATCCTGTTGCATAGGAAATATTGCAAGAGACCATTCTAGCTTAATCTGAAACTAAAAAAAGTCCTATCAAAAGTGGAAACTTGGTCAAATTATGAAGCACGACTCTTAAAAAAAAAATCCGCACAAGCATTTAGTGACAAAATCTGAAAAGCCAGGATACAAAATCGGAGTGATGTGGAAAGTGATCTAGGGGACATAATGGATCACAAGCAAACTACGGACCAACAGTGTAACACTGTTGCCAAAAAGCCAACATCATTCTGAGGTATATCAACAGGAGTGCTGTAAGTAAGACACAAGTCATTCTTTCACTCTACTCTGTGCTGATAAAGCCTCCGCAGGAGTATCGTGTCTACTTCTAGTCACCGCATTTCAGAAAAGATGGGGACAAATTGGAGAATGTCCGGAGAGAGGCAACAAAAATTATTTAAGGTCTAGAAAATGTGGGAGGGAAGATTGAAAAAAAATGGGTTTGTTTAATCTGGAGAAGAGCAAAGGGAGTTGGGGGACATGTAACCATTTTCAAGTACAAAAAAGTTGTTACAAACAGGAGGGTACAAAATTGTTCTTAATCTCCAAGGATAGGACAAGAAGCAATATACTAAATTGCTGAAAGGGAATTTTAGGATGGACATTGGGTTAAAAATCATAACATAGTAAAGCGCTGGCATAAATTGCCTTAGAAAGTTCTCATTTGAGGTTTTTAAGAACAGGTTAGACAAACACCAGTCAGAAAAGGTCTCATTATTATACAGTCCTGCCTTGAATGCAAGGAACTGAATTATATGACCTATGGAGAATCCTTCCAGGCCTACACTTCTCTTATTCTATTTGATCTTGGGCATATCATGACGTTCCTAGAACACATATATAGTGTTTGCAGAGTCAGGACCCATAGCATTAGGTTAACTACACAAGTGTTGTAGCTAAGGTTGAAGGAGCCAATTCCTTTTGAACCTCAACTGTCATTTGCTTTTCTCCAAAACGTGCTTTTGAAGGCAGGAACTTCACAGGCCTGGTCTCAGCCTAAAGGTGAATCTCCTCCAGCAGACGTGTGAGGTCTTTATTTGGCAGGGTTGCCTCTAATAGAAAGTGCAAATGAGATGAGATATCATAAACTGATAGTACTCAGCGGAGTCTGGCCTCCCATACCTCTTTAGTTGTCCTAGAAGGATGAGATTTGGTGCCGTTCCTGTCAGTGTTGCTGTACCTCCAATGCTGGCTGAATAAGGGATTGAAATGAGGAAGCCTTTCCATATTTTTGCCCTATATTCTTCCTCTTTCTTTAAATCCAAGGGAACTTCAATGGCAATTTCCTTCTCCTCCATCAGATCTTTGCTTTAAAACAGTCCAAAAGAGACTCCATTGAAAGCCCTGGTCTAAATATAGGTGCAACCAATTCAGAACCTTGACAAAATGAAAACGCATCTTTCGACAATGAGATTAGCAATATCCCAAGGGACATCTACGGAGAATATTACAGCACACATGGCCTGAGAGACAGCCCCATCATTCAGCCGATGAGTGAGAATCATTCTGCACTGGATGGGCCCTCTGAAGTGCTGAGCACCCTGCCCTCAATAGAGTTGAAGGTGCTCACACCTCCCAGGAGACACTCAGCACCTTGTAAAATCAGGCCCCCAAGAAAACTTAACCAAAAGTCAATGTTCTTCATGTTAAAAAATAAAAAGGGCTTTGATGCTCTCCAGCTACCAAGTAGCAGGAAGAGTCTGTTCTTTGGGAAGATATTTATTCCACACCATTTACATATCAAACCTGAACCTTCAGAGATATGTGAATCTTGGTGAGTTAAACCTGCTGCCTGACACATTTGATGTCCTCCAGAAAGCAATGCAGACACTTCCCCAGCAGCAGGTGTCTCCAATCACATTTTCAAAATGGCCTGAAAATTTGGCCCTGTGCTGTCTTACTGAAGATATTGGAGAAGGGATTCTCTGCTCAAGTTGGGAAATGGAGTAACGGGTAGAATCAAAACAGTTTCAGTGATTGAATTTCACGTTCCTATGGCTGTTTCTCTCTGAGAGGGGATGATTTCCTCACTCAACTCTCCAATGCAAACTTTATAGTTAACTTACTCCTCAGTACTTGGCAGAAACTGCAGCTCTGTTGGTACAGTGTAAAGTTTATTCTGCTGTAAAGAGGCTGAAAGAGAAAGATTAGGACTTTAAAATGGTTTAAAGCATCTAGAAAAACTTTCCCTGACCCAAACACTGAAATGAAAGGGGCTGCCTTTTCCAGACAGAAAGCTTCACGCCTCACCCAGAGTTCTATACCAACAAAGCTCAAGATGGCAGAAGAGGTAAAGCCCACTCCCGCTGATCCCAGGCCATGGCGGAGATGGGAATACAGCTCTCCCGCCATAGCCACCACTACTTCCACAGGATGCCATGTATAACACAACCCCAAAGATCTCAGACGGACTGTGCTGACCCTCACCGTGGCAAACTTAGTACCTCCTGTTTGACTAGGACAAGTTACATCTAATCCTGGGCCTTCTTACACAACACCAGTGCAATGGCTATTTTAATGCAGATTATATCCAGTGTGCAAGTTAACCTCTCCAGGAGCTGGCCTGTACGGTCTAGTAAAATGCAGTTCATTTTTAGGACTCAAAATAATTTTATCAGAATATTTAAAAACTGTTTGGCCCTGAATTACATCAAAATTGTCCCTGTCCCAACACTTCTTTCCCCCAAAGGATGAGCCTTTAGGACAGATCTACACTAGGGGCAAAGTCCAACAAAGTTACGCAACTCCAGCTACGTGAACAGCACAGCTGGAGTTGACATAACTTAGTTCGACTTACCGGCAAATTTCTCCCATTGACTTCCCTTCCTCCTTGTTATCCCATGGAGTACCAGGGGTTGATGGGAGTGCAATCAGTGGTTGATTTAGTGTGTCCCGACTAGACCTACTCAACTGACCCCCAAGAGATTGATTTCCAGAGAGTCAGTCTACCGGTAAATGTAGACAACCCCTTAGATGGAGAAATTTTAGCCCTATGTATGAAGGCAGTCCATAGCCCAAGCACCACTTTGCTCCACCTCCAACCCCATTTTGAAGCCTAGCATAAGACACAGTGGTGATTAAGCGTTATCCCAGCTGTTCTTCATGTGGCTAAAAGAGCATGGCAAGTATTTAGAGCCCATCAGCCCCCTGAAAACCACACATTCCAAGGCTGGGCACTCTCAAAGTATAACCTAATCCTCCCAAGGCAAACGCCAGACCACAAGCCCAGACAGAGCACAGGTGAACTTCAGAGCTGAGTAGCCACTTCTGCATGCAGTACTCAGTGAAATGGCACATTTGGGGCAACGCTTTTATAAAACTCTATTCTCCAGATTTTTACTTTGGTCTCACGGACCAGGTGAATTTTATGAGCTTTAAGCCAAAATCACAGTCCTCTGTTATATTTCACATTTGCTGTTATTGCTACCATCCCTGGCCACCTTATTGTCCACTTTAGGATTCAAGAGGCCTGGGACTAGGGTTACTAAGGATCAAAATGCTCTCCGGAGCCCCATGGGCAAGGACTCAGTTCTACTGGGTTGTGAGCTCAATCCTTGAGGGGGCCTGTCAAGGATCTAGGGCAGGTTAGATTAAATGAAAAAGAAAAAAAAAATCTGTCATGGATGGTGCTTGGTCATGCCATGAGTGCAGGGGACTGCACTTGATGACCTCTCAAGGTCCCTTCCAGTTCTATGAGATATGTCTAGGTATGTATTTTTCCCCTAGCTTTCCTGGCACAGATTTCATGCACATGCACTGCCTTCTCCTTCCACAAGATAATGTAATGAACTATGGGGAGAGGACAGAGTGGTCAAAGTCTTTGGACCTGTTTACTGGCACATGGAAGAGAACGAGTGCAGTGAACCAGGGAACCCAAGGAAGCAATGGTAAGCAGATGTAATTAAAAGGAAGAATATTAACCCATTGGCAACTGGGGACATTCTCTCCCTCTATGGGCAAATGTCAGCTCTTGCCCCTAGAGGGCCAGCCCAAGGTCTATGCACCATTTAAATTGTAATTAAGCCTTGTGCTGGCCTTTTAAACTAGAGTGCAGGCTTGCAGACTGGGGATGGGGGAGAGCTGCGCAGAGGCCCAGCATTTCAAAAGGGCCAGGAGTGCCAGGGACCATTGCTATTTCAGCTGCAGCTCTGCATGCCTGGGGAAGTGGGAAGAAGGGCCAGCACTGCAGTCTGAGCGGCACTAAGGGCTGACTGCCTAGGCCCTGGCCCTTCCGCCCTTCGCCCTGTCCCTTCCAGCGCCTGGAGCCAGGCCAGCCTCCCATCTTTCCCTGGGGCCTACAGTGACTGCTGGCCCTGCTGCTAAAGTGTAAATTTCATTCTGTCTGTATTAGATATTTTCCACCTCTTTCACACTGGGCCCCTCCCTGTTAGCTCTTCCTGAATAGCAATAGGGAACGGGCTCTCAGAGAGAGGGTGCGTCTACACTAGCCGGCTATTTCGAAGTAGCTGGCGCAACGTCGAAATAGCACGTGTCGCATCTACAGACACCGGGCACTATTTCGACGTTGAAATCGATGTTAGGCAGCGAGATGTCAAAATCGCTATTCCTATCCGGAGATGGGAATAGCGCCCTACTTCAACGTTGAACATCGAAGTAGGGCGTGTGTAGACAATCTGCGTCCCGCTACATTGAAATAGCAGGGTACTCCATGGCGGCCATCAGCTGAGGGGTTGAGAGACGCTCTGTCCAGCCCCTGCAGGGCTCTATGGTCACCGCGTGCAGCAGCCCTTAGCCCAGGGCCTCTGGCAGCTGCTGCTGCTGCAGCTGGGGGTCCATGCTGTGTGCACAGGGTCTGCAACCGGTTGTCAGCTCTGTGGACCTCGTGCTGTGCAGGCCGAGTGTGTCTGGGAGGGGCCCTTTAAGGGAGTGGCTTGATCTTGCCCCAGAAGGGCTAGTCCAGCCTGTGACCCCGTCTGCAGGCTTTGCTGGCCCCTTATTTCAACGGACAGCGCTTGTGTGTGTGGACGCTCCGCATTTCCTTCCAGGGCGGCTCCTTTCGACGTTCCCGGTCGCTACTTCGACATTGAACGTCGATGGCACCAGCCCCGGAGAACGTGTAGACGATATGCGTCAAAGTAGTCTATTTCGATGTTCTTACTTTGAAATAGGATACTTCGATGTAGTGTGCTAGTGTAGACGTAACCAGAGAGAACAAAAAGCAACCCTGCCTGATAGCCACATTCCCAGGGATTGATGAAGTTGTGAGTTATGCAGGTTGTCTCAAACAGGTGCCAATAAACCCTTCATTCAGAGCTGCACTATTGCATAATCTGTACAGGCTACGTACATACTTTCCAGCAGGACTTCTCTAGATAAAGTTTACCTTTACCACTACTTGTACTGGAGCATTATTTGATTCCCTTGGCAAGTAAAGATAACCTGACTAAATAACATGACCCCAATGTTTCAGGCATGACCGAAGAAGGTCATCACTACCAATGTTTAGGATTGTTTCCATCCCTAAATATGCAACATTCTGAGGGCTTGTATCTCACAGTCTGACAGGGGAATAAAAAAAGGAAGGGAGGAACTATGAATCTGTAATTTTCTAATGATATGAAGCTTCCATTCCTAACCCTATTGGGCCACAGGATATGCTCCAGGGCTGAACGTTTCCCAGCCCACCTTGTGTGATTCTGGAGAACAAATTCTGCATTCATGGGGAAAGGAGGAATTTTTTTTTTTAAATAGCTGTATAATGCCACTCAGAGGAATGAAATGTTGGTGAAGATGGGTTAGCAGGCAGAGGGATGTGAGGTGGTCAAAGGAACAGGGTACATTTTTTACACAGTGGCTTTGCAGGTGATCACGTGGATGTCCCAGGGTATGTATTTGAGTCTGGAAGTACCAGAATATAAGGAAAATTAATTAAGCCTAAGGAATTTACAGACAGAACCAAAATAGTAAATTCTACAAGTGACATGAAAACCTGATCTCAGCAGGTTTCTAACTCAACTTTGATATCCAAGAACAGGTGGATATTTCATGGGAGGACCTAATTTTTCATAATATATATGATTATACCTTGGAAGTCTAAATTGAGTGCACCTTTTTCCAAAGGTCAAGCATATATTCTTTGTCTCATGCAAGCTGTGCAACAGTTGGGCAGCAAAACATAAACTTAGATGTGAAACCAATCCTGGTGTCGAGGCAAACTTCAATACCAGATTAAAGCTTAAGGAAAAATCCAGTTTACTCTTCTGATCAGCTACACATAAACCAAATTCATTGTTCTTGACTGAGAATTCCTTCAAGATTTGAAGCTCATTCACAGAGGTAAGACTAAGCCAGTGCGCCCCAGTGCACTGCTCCAGCAGGAAAGACCCCAGCTGGCTGGGGCACTCAGCTGCACGAGGAGGTGGGGCTTGTACCCAGTGGGGCTCCTCGGCCTTTCTGCAGGCTGCCATGCTAAGCAGCAGGCATCCAGGCTAAAGAGGCCAGCTGGGGGTGCACTCCCCTCTCCCCCGTCCAGCACTGCCCAGTCCCTGAGCCCTTCCCCTCTGGGCACCATTTGGGGCCGGGGGGCTGAAGCCACTGCCCAGAGATTCATACCAGGATGCTGCTTACTGTTCTCCTTCCTGTCACTGTCAGGGAGTGAAAGGAAAGCTCCCAGCGCATGTATCTGACACGCTCCCCTGGCTGGAGCAGGGAGCGGAAGGGGCAGAGGAAGGAGTGACCCACATGGTGAGCTTTCCTCTTGGTGTCTGAGGGTGACAAAAAGGAATAGCAAGCAGCGTCTTGGTACAAATCTTGGGGATGGGAGGAGGCAGCTCTGGTCCTCCAGGCCCTCCCTAAATAGTGTCCTTGCCCCTCTACACACCTCCATCCACATACACCCCCAACAGCGTGCCTGGAGCCCCTTCTCACACACCCCCAACCCTGTCTCCTGTAGCTCTCCCCACAACCCCCCATCCACCTCCCCTGCCCTGAGTCCCCCACACTCCATCCACACTTAGTACTCTTCAGATGTGTTCACACTGCAAAGCTATTTCAGGATACTGAGGTGTCCTGACATAGTAACTCTGCGTCTAGGAAACACGCCCAGTATCTCAAAAGATTTTTCGAAATACTGGAGCTGCGTCTACACGTGCACGCTACTTCGAAGTAGCGGCACCAACTTCGACGTTAGGCGGCGAGACGTCGAAGTCGCTAACCTCATGAGGAGATAGGAATAGCGCCCTACTTCGACATTCAACATCGAAGTAGGGACCGTGTAGACGATCCGCGTCCCGCAACGTCGAAATTGCTGGGTCCTCCATGGCGGCCATCAGCTGGGGGGTTGAGAGATGCTCTCTCTCCAGCCCCTGCAGGGCTCTATGGTCACCATGGGCAGCAGCCCTTAGCCCAGGGCTTCTGGCTGCTTCTGCGGCAGCTGGGGATCTATGCTGCAGGCACAGGGTCTGCAACCAGTTGTCAGCTCTGTGTATCTTGTGTTGTTTAGTGCAACTGTGTCTGGGAGGGGCCCTTTAAGGAAGCGGCTTGCTGTTGAGTCCACCCTGTGACCCTGTCTGCAGCTGTGCCTGGCATCCCTATTTCGATGTGTGCTACTTTGACGTGTAGACGTTCCCTCGCTGCGCCTATTTCGATGTTGGGCTGAGCAACGTCGAAGTTGAACATCGACGTTGCCGGCCCTGGAGGACGTGTAGACGTTATTCATCGAAATAGACTATTTCGATGTTGGCTGCACGTGTAGACGTAGCCTGGGTGTGCTATTTCAGCATCCCTCTGCCCCTCGTTGCGGAAGATGTAAGGGATGCCTCGAAACAGCACAATATTTTGAAATTTGGCACTGTATAGACAGTGCCAAATCCCCAAATAGCCTATTTTGAAAGTAACTCAAAATAGGATTTGCAATTTGCACAGTGTAGACTTAGCCCTAGAGATACTGTCAGATCGCAAACCCCTCCCGCAACCCCTGCCTTGATCCCCCTGCATTCAGACATGGGGAGTAACAGAAAAGCACTTGTAAGAAATGTACGTTACTTCCCCCTCTGGTCATTCAAGAAATTCAGCTTACATTGTTCAGATCCCAGCTGAAGCTCCCATTCTATTTTCTAAGTATAGTTATAATGAGAAAAAAGACCAAGTCTGTCTTGGCATTTGTGCTAGAGCTAAATTAGGCTCCACTGTTACTGATTTCTACCTTTCTTTCAATCAAAGATGTACTAAAATACCTGCCTTTTGACTCCCTATATTTCTGGTGTGAAATCTTCTTTCACTTCTGTACACAATACTGGCAAGGCTCAACTTCAAAATAAATTAAGTAAGGACAATGATGCAGCTAACATGTTTGCAAAATCATCCCTCCACTGATTCTGGTTGTTGGTACATCCCTTTCCATTGATCTATCTGTCTTGCTTGTTTAGATTGTCAGTTCTTTGGTGCAGGGACAATCCACACAGCACCTAGCAAAATGAGCTCCCACGAGGCCCCAATATCAGCTGGTCCTTAGGCAATGCCATAATAAACCTTGTAAATAAATAATAACGTTAGCTCAAAGGACAGGGCTAGAAAAAGTTAAAGACCAAACTCACTGAATGCTCTAAATCTGAAAAAAATCAAAAAACACAGTGACCATTTGTGATAGGCTAAAAATGTGCATGATTAAACATTTATTGCACCGAAGCATCAAATGGCCTGGGTAAAAAAGATCTCATGATTGCCCTACACTGATTGTGACTGATTAATTGCAACCCTGAAAGAACATGCATAGGCTTGAATTCTTCTTCAAAGGACTCCATTTTCTACATGTTAGGAACCAGCAGCAACCAAAAAGCCGTAACTTAGTAAGCGCTACTGCTGTTTCTTCAGTTCACAAAGGTAATTAGGAGAAGTAAGAGAGAAGCTATTACTACCCTAACCATCATTAACAGCTTCAGCAGGGACCTTATTTCTATTCTGCAGTTCTTCATCACTGTCTGCCAGCAAAACAACGTTCCTGGAAATCATTTTGCAACAATCAAGCTATGGCAGAAGATTTTTCCTCAATTATTAACTTCTCTGATTGAACTTTGTGCAACAGCTGTTTATTAATAATTCTTAACATTTCTATAGCACTGGTCCTGGAGCAATCTCAAAGGTTTATAAGCATTATTTAAACTTTTAACTCCCAGCTGTTATCTTCATTTTACTGTTGTGAAAAGAAAGGAACAGAGAGAAGAAATGACTTTTCCAGGATCACACAGCAAGTCAGTGACTGGGGAACCCTGACTCCCACACTGGAAAAGGATATGTGCTCAAAAGGCTTGATCCTAAACCCACGGTAGACAATGGCATAGATCTCATGACTTCATGAAGGATCACAGCCAAAAAAGCCAGTGAATGTCTTACCCAGAGCCTGCAGGAAGGACCATTAACTGTGAAAAACTTCATTGTTTAAAGAAATTATCAGCTGTGTCTCTCTGATTGTCTAAGTATGGACAGGAGCCTCATCACCATCACATCTAGGTGCCTTCATGGCAGCACTGTTTAATTTGCATCATTACTCTGCTCATCAGAGCCCTGTAGGTATGTATCACCCAGCCTTTTCCTGCTGCCCCAGGATACATTTGCAAATCAAATGCTCCACTTCTGGTGAAATGTCTTATTCAGTAGCTCCCTGTTCCCAAAGATACTGGGGCTCACCATGGCTCTGAGGAATCTATTCTGATCTGTGTGACAGGAGGAAGAGCCAGGATGTAAGGAAATAACAAGAGTATTATTCCAATGCCCTTTCACCTTCACAGTGAAACACAGTCTATTCCAATAAATATCTAAGCTCAGATAACAGGCCTGATTTTGCCCCATTGAGGGCAGTGGAAATTGAGGTACAGAGTTCAATGGGAACAGGACTGTCCCCCGATTGTGCATTCTATTGTTCTACATGAGCTACCTTGATTTTCTTCATTTTCTTTGTTGAGCTCTTTAGATGTTTCTTTCTCTCCAAAGAGGCTCTTCAGAATCGCATTCGCAATTGGAAGCATCATAGCTGTGGAGGCTGTATTGCTTAGCCACATGGACAGGAAAGAAGTTGTCAACATCATGCCTAAGATCAGCCTGGAAGGCAGACAAATTACATTGAACAGTCTGTGTTTCGCAAGGTCAATTTTAGGTTCCTGCTGAGAAAATCCCATGCCACTGTCTCGTAAAATTTGCAGGTACAAAGCTGGCTGCAGTTAGCTTATCATATGCTAGAGCATGTACAACTGGGAGAAGTGTTAATATGAAAAGCCTGAAGTGGTTACATTTCTCCTCTGCTTCATTACCAGCCAACAAAGCAATGAAAACAACAGGGACATGTGCAGTATTCTTACTTGTGAGCCCTGCTGACCATTTGTGGCTCTGTTTTCTGGCTGTTTTCAGCCCATCCATTGCCAGCAGCACTGACAAACACCATGGGTCCCTGGGCAAGGTGGGAGGAGGACCCTGTGC
Organism: Carettochelys insculpta; assembly: GCF_033958435.1. Classification (NCBI taxonomy): domain Eukaryota; kingdom Metazoa; phylum Chordata; order Testudines; family Carettochelyidae; genus Carettochelys; species Carettochelys insculpta. The sequence goes on along the minus strand of NC_134153.1, from coordinate 21,832,550 downwards.
CACACCCCAGAAGTGGCAGGGCCAAGAGGAGAAGGGATGGAGCCAAGGGCAGTCAGCCCTCAGCACCATCTGGACCACAGGGCTGAGCCTCCCCCTGCCCACTTCCTCACAGCCACACGCAGTCAGAGCAACAGTGCTGTGGTATTCCAAAGGGGCCCCAAGCTCCAGCCTCTGCCAAAGTAGCCAGTGGTGGGTGGCTGGCACTCCAGGCCCTTTTGAAACTACCTTCCCCCCCGTCGGGGGGTAATTCTGTAAATTACCTTGCAGGCTGGACTCCCACTATCATGAGGACCTTCAAGGCAATCCTGCGGTGCAGGTTCCACTCTTCGATTGCTGACGCCATGATTAAACCACTGAGAAAGAGGAAGTTGGTGTCTAAAAAATACTGTGGGCAAACTTTGTTGGAAGGGAGAATTCCAAGAAATGGAAACAAGGTGATTGGCAGCAGTGCAGTGACAGCCAAAGGCAGGGCTTCTGTGCACCAATACACGGCCATCACAAGGATGACATAGAGGCATTTTCCCTCCTGAAGAGACAAAAGGAAACAGAGAGAGAGAAGCTGCCAGCTCTGAAGTTACAAATGAGACTGCCCCCGCTGGTACACTTAACATGGACAAGTCAACAGCGCCCACTTGCCACCAGTGTGCAGGTGTCGGGAAAGCACAGAGCATGTAGAATTTTCCCCTGATCATTCCATTACAGGCAGGATTTTCAGAAAATCATATAATGCAGGGCTGGAGAGGATCCCAGACTGTCAGCTAGCCCAGGGCTCAGTATACCTAATACATCCCTGACAGGTGTTTGGTCAACCTCTTCTTAAAAATGTCAATAACAGGGATCCCACAATTCCCCTAAGCAAATATGTAACTATTCTTATAGTTAGGAAAAGCTTTTTAATATCTAACCAAAAACTTCCTGGATGCAGATTAAGTCCATTACTTCTTGTCCAACCTTAAGTGGAGAACAATTGATCAACAGCTTCATTATAACAGCCATTTATATATTTGAAGACATATCAAGTTCCTCCTCTCATAAACCTTTCCGCATATATGAGGTTTTTTAAACTTTTTATCATTTTTGTTGCTCTCCTCTGCCCAGATCTTCCTTAAAATATGGCACCAAAAATGAACATGATCTTCCAGCTGAGACTTCACCTATGGCAAGCAGAGCAGAACGATTACCTTCTTTGCCTGACATATAATATTTCTTAACATACATGCTGGCATATTAGCCTTTTTTCTCAATTGTATCACAATGTTTGTTCGAGTTCACTTTGTGAGCCACTGTAACCCCAGATCCTTTTCTAAAATTCTACTGTCTAGCCCCAGGGTTCTCAAACTGAAAGTCATGAAGTTATTATTTGGGGAGGGGGGTGTTTGCAAGAGTCATCCTCCACTCCGAAATCCCACTTCACCTCCTGCATTTATAATAACGGTTAATATAAAAAATGTGATTTTAATATAAGATGGAGTCTCACGCTCAGAAGGGGTCACCAGTACAAAAGTTTGAGAACCGCTGCATGGATGATTATTTCACATTTTACAGTTTTGCTTTGATTTTTCCCTTCCCGAGTGTACTCTACACACATCTTTACCAAATTACCTCTTGCTGATTTCAGACCAATTCTCCAATTTACCAAGGTAATTTTGAATTCTAATCCTGTCCTCCAAAAGCGTTTGCAACCCCTTCTAGCTTGGCATCATCTGAAAATTTTATAAACATGCTCTCAACTTCATTATCCAAGTCATTAATTACAATATTGAACAATAGTAGATCCAGCACTGACCCTTGCGTGGACCCACTGGATAGATCCTCCAAGTCTGTCAATTAATTGAAAATAACTGTTTTTTTGTGTACGTAGCAATTACACCTAGATCACATATCTCTTTTTTCCCCTCTGTGGAATGAATAGGCAGTTCAGTACATAGAATCCTTAAGATCCATGCACATCTCAGGTGCTTTGCCACCCACATTCAGTTAAGTGCATGGAGGGTCTGTATCTCTGCCTGAGGGGTGTGTACACCTCCCTTGTAACAAGAGAGACTCAGCTGCTTCCATGCATTATTTTTTCCCTCCCATCTTCTACGCCTACGGATTTTCACAGGAGTGAGAGCAAGAGGAACAAAACCTGGCTGGAATGGGAAGGGAAAAGTGCACTGATCCTTCTACACACCAGCTATAATAAAGCCTCCTGGACTGCATTAACTTTTGCGCTGAACCCCCTCTATATCCTTCAGGGTGACTGGAGGGAGAATGATGGCAAAGAAAACTAAGAAATGATCCACTCGACTAAGAACATAAGAAGGCCCTTACTGGGTCAGACAAAAGGTCCATCTAGCCCAGCATCCTGTCTTCCGAAAGTGACCAGTGCCTGATGCTCCAGAGGGAGTGAACAGAACAGGCAATCACAAAAGTGATCCCTCTCCAGCCTATAGAAATGACATCCATTTCCAGCCTCTAACAAACAGAGGCTAGAGACACCATTCCTACCCATCTTGGCTAATATCCATTGATGGACCTAACCTCCATGAATTTATCTGGTTATTTTTTGAACCCCATCTTGGACTTCACAACCTCCTCTGGCAAGGAGTTCCACAGGCCTACTCTGCACTGTCTGAAAAAAACCTTCCTTTTGTTAGTTTTAAACCTGCTACCCATTCATTTCACTTAGTGACCCCCAGCTCTTTTGTTACGGGAACAACTAACTTTTCCTTATTCACTTTTTCCACACCACTCATGAGTTTATAGCCCTCTGTCATATTGCCCCACAGCACCCCACCCCACCCCACCTCACCCCTTGGTCACCTTTCTTCTAAGCTGAAAAGTTCCAGTCTTTTTCATCTTTCTTCATAGGGCACCTGTTCCAAACCCCTAATCATTTTTGTTGCCCTTTTCTGAACCTTTTCCAATGTCAGTATATCTTGTTATAGATGAGGTGACCACATCTGTACACAGTATTCAAGCTGTGGGAATACCATGCATTCATATAGAGGCAATAAGATATTCTCTATCTTATTCTCTATCCCCTTTTCAAAGATTCCTAGCATGCTGTTTGCCTTTTTGACTCCTGCAGTAGATTGAGTGGATGTTTTCAGAGAACTATCCACAATGTCTCCAAGATCTCCCTCTCAAGTGGTTATAGCTAACCCCTATGTTGTTAATCTTCTGCATACAATGCTGCTCAAATATAGTAACAGATAATGCTCTGGCTCTTCCATCAGAGTTTACAGACTATAATGCAAATATTTTTTTCCCCTCGGTCCAGGTTCCAGAAACCTCACCAGGTCAAAGGACCTTTACATGCCTATTGCCCAATCCTCTTCAGCTTCCAGAAACAGCAACGAAGGGTCCTGTGGAACCTTAGAGACTAACAGAAAAGTTTTGAGCATGAGCTTTCGTGAGCACAGACTCACTTCATCAGATGCTGGTCTTGGGCCCTGCAGACTTCCAAGACCAGCATCTGATGAAGTGAGTCCATGCTCACGAAAGCTCATGCTCAAAACTTTTCTGTTAGTCTCTAAGGTGCCACAGGACCCTTCGTTGCTGTTACAGATCCAGACCAACACGGCTACCCCTCCGATAGCTTCCAGAAAGGATTTCAACTCAGGTGTCATGTTCTCTTGTGGCAGCAGTGATTTAAACTGTTTGTCAACATCCCAAAGACAGAGCTCCAGCCCCAAAGCTCTCAACTGATCAGATTAGATGAAAGCACAGTCCAGCGGACTCATTGTAAAGAGGAGAGTTTTTATTTTCTGCAAAGAACACTAACACTTGCTACATGTTAATTAAGAAATACAACTCAACAGAACACAATTTGTAGTCTAATAATTCACTTGCAGGATGGGAGCAAAAGCCAAGGTTTGCAGATGCAGCCAGGCATGCACTATCGTCCTCTAGTTTGGCAAAAATAGCAATGTTGTATTTTTGACAGATCTGTCATTCTTTGATATACATTAGTTCAGAACAAAAAGCGGATGGACCCCTCCCAAAGTTTTCACTTCAGACAAGGAGAGTTTCTTTTAATAGCACCAACCCAGACTTTTGATTAGAAGAATCCCCAGAAACAGCACCCGCAGCCTCTGAGTCCTTAATGAAACTGAACATTTTGCATTATCAAAGCACTCTTCAAATGTGAAGGAGTGGCACCCTACCAAATTCACAGCCATGCAAAAAGCATCATGGACAGTGAAATCTGGTGTCCTCCCCCAAAATCTGGCCTTTTGTGAGCTTTTACCTGACACCAGGGGTCAGGAACCTGCGGCTCCAGACACTCCTCGATCTGTGCAGCACACATCCTCCAGGGAATATGTAGCAGTGTGTCATCACTGTGTGTCCTCCTACCCACCACACTATTCCTCTATTTTATAGTGCCATTGTACACTGTGCCCAGTCTGCTTCCATCACCCCTTGCAGCCGAGAGCTTTGGGGAATAAGCACATTTAAGTTGGGATAATTTTTGGTAGCAAATACAAACTAGCAAGTGGGTTCTCGTGATGGGGTTGGTTTTTAACCATTTCATGTATCGGAGGAGTAGCCGTGTTAGTCTGGATCTGTAACAGCAACAAAGGGTCCTGTGGCACCTCAGAGACTAACAGAAAAGTTTTGAGCATGAGCTTTCATGAGCACAGACTCACTTCATCAGATGCTGGTCTTGGAAATCTGCAGGGCCAGGTATAAATAAGCCAGAGCAAGGGTGGGGATAACAAGATTAGCTCAGTCAGCAAGGGTGAGGCTTACTCCCAGCAGTTGATCTGGAGGTATGAACACCAAGGGAGGGGAAGCTACTTCTGTATTTAGCCAGCCATTCGCAGTCTTTGTTTAAGCCAGAGCTGAGGGCATCGAATTTGCAGATGAATTGTAGCTCAGAAATTTCTCTTTGGAGTCTGGTCCTGAAATTTCTTTGCTGTAGGATAGCTACTTTTAAGTCTGCTACTGTGTGGCCTGTTGCTAAGGAAGTCTTGGGCAGCCCTGCACTCCCCCAGAGTTGCTTCCAGTTACACCAGAGACAAAACAGGCTCTTCACAGTGCCTCCTGTGTACTGTGGCCAAGAAATACCTTTGTCCTATTGGGCTTTTTCTTGCTGTGGTACCTACTGCGCCTTCTCCAACAGCAGAGGAAGCCAAGCCTTACCTAGCAACCATTACTATGGAAGACAAACTTCCACTAGCTGGCAACTTGAAGGAGGAAACAGGAACAAGGCATCGGAAGAATTGTCCCAGTCCTCTGGTGGAATCTGGATAGCATCAAAGGGCTTCTCAAAATTACAACAGCCTCGTGGGGCTGCCCAATGGCCTGCTGTGCTGCTGTCTACTATAGTCCCACAACCAATATGTCCCTTACTCCCTCACCCACACATACCCATGCAGGACAGACAAGTGGGGAGGGGCTCAATTCCTCAGTTCCTGTGCCAGGGGATTCCACTCCAAGGCAGACCCTTTGGCTCAGCATTCATCACTCTGGCCCTTGTGCCCAGTGCAAAGGAGCCAATGCAGTGATGAGGGGTTCACCTTTGACCACCATTATCTGGCAAACAAATACCTTTCAGCCCAAGGGTTATTTGCAAACTATTCACAATTTGACATTCATACTGTTGTAGTTGGATTCAAAGGTCATGTGGTCTCTTCACTGAGTGGATGAGCACAAACATTGGAATTATATTTCTACTCAGAATACTCTCTGCTTGCAATTATTCTGTAAATCTTCATGTAAAACATTCTGACTGGCAAACAGAGGTTAAATGGCTTACCCCTGGTCACACTGCACATCAGCGGCAGAACATGGCATAGACCCAAGAATCCTAACTGTGTTCTCTCCCATTAGACGTCACTCCCTTCCCAGAAGCAGTGGTAGAACCCGAGAGCCCTAACCACTAGATTTCACTGCTTGTCCTTCTGCATGTGCCTTCTCACTAGTGCGTCATACCCCATTCTTGGGATCACTTCCTCTCATAAACTCAATGCTGCTGGTCCACTAGACTCTATGTACATCACCCACTATCTTTGGTTAGCCTCACGAGTCCTCTGCTGCTACACAGTTTGAAAGTGATTTCTGCTTATTGCTTTTAAATGTGAGAACTGTAACACTTTCATGGAAGCTGTTAAGTTACCTTACTCCACTCAGGAGATATCCACTGCTTCCAAGCCTGCCAACTCCTATACCTTGCTCCTGAGATAGTTTTAAGTTGATCTGTGCTCATTAAGGGATTGAAACTGCCATTCTAGAAGGCACTGAGCATTACACACTTGCTTGGGCCCTTGTAGCAGGCCTGGTTACAGCAAATGCTGCCAAGCCAGGGGACTGTAGATACTCAGTTCATTAAAAGCAGTTGTAACAAGCACTTTGCACACCTCATTAAAAATGCCCCCTGTGCCCAAACTTGCAACACAGTTCCAATCACCTGCTGCCCTTGTTGAGTTTCCTGCAATCATTCACAACTCCCCTAGAGTGGGTCACACGCATCCCAGGCTCTTGGGTTAAACATTTGAAGAATTTCAGCAGCCGCCACTGATGCGGACCCAAGGGACTCCGATGCAAAGTATGGTAAGGGAAATGCACTAACTGAGGAAACCTGGCATCGTGACACTTAATGTATGCCCAACATTTCGCCCTTTCGTTGCTTCAGCCACCACTGAGGGAGCCCCACCAAACCCTACCTTTAAGGTAGGACGTTCTCTTCCCCACCGGTGAGAGTGGCAGACAGAATGAGATGAGGGCCAGTTACCCCAGTCTCTTCCTCCAACAAGTGGACCCCTTCAGAAAACACTGACAAATGCAGAAGGTGCCGTTCATATGTCAGCCCGCCAGGACCCTGCTGTCTGTCTATGTATGTACTTACACAGCTATCTTTACGCACTATCTTTGCTTACAACAGAAGCTATTGCTGCACTACAAGGGTACAAATGCTGATGTTTTTTAACAGCATCCCACAGATATGGAGGAAGGGGTTGGGGATGACTTGGAAGGGGCCTGATTTGACTGGTGAACTTTCAATGCTTCAACAGCTAAAACTATCACCTCTGTCAGCGTTTATCAGGAAAGTCCTAGCCAGGCAAATGTCACCTGGGTACACACCAGTGTTCCCTGTCAGCTGAGCTCTTGTGCCACAGCTCAGGAGTGATTCCGCAGCTGTCCAGCTCATTAGCAGAGCACCCACAGCTAGGTTTTTCTTTGTACTCGTGGTGAACGTTGGAACAAAGTTCACTATGGGCTTGGTGCTCATAATCTTTTTCTGCACATGAACGGGAAGAACAATCCACACAGGGATGGAAAAGGTTAGAGGGAACAGTGGATCATGTCCACTGTAAGTTTCATGAAGGGCTCATACTTTTTCAGGAAGCCTTTGCCCACTTAGGACTTTCCACCAAATTCATATTAAGTTTGCAGTTTCTTAAAATTCCTAATGCAAACCCAGGTGACTCTTTGCACCTTTGACCCCCAAAGCAAACAAGGGCAGACAGCCTTTGTAATTACAAATAGTTCTCCTGGAAAGCCAAACTGGCTGCACATCTCTAGGGAACGTAGAGCCACAGGCTCATGCTGGTTTACTTACGCTGATCAGCCTTCACAATTCCAGTGGAGTTTTTACCAAGTCAAATTTTAAATATAAATAACCCAGTCTCACATCTCGCCCCGGGGACACCCACAGTGCTCGGTGCTTAGGCTGTGTAAGTACATAGATAGACATACGGACTGTAGGGTCCTGGTGGGCTGACATTGTGGCACTGCTTCCAGAGGCCCACTTCCTCACCCAAACGAGGAAGAGCGTCTTCTTCTGAAAGAGTCTTTCAGAAAAAAGCATGTATAGATGCTGCGGGGGCCCTTTGTTTGACAGAGCAATCCTCGTGGTGCTGGATTTTTAGATCTTTGGTCCGTTCTTTCAAAAGAGTGGGGGCTGTGTGGATGCTCTCTTTCTAAAGAACAAATTTCTCTTTTGATCCACCTTTTTTGTGTGTGGACGTGCTCTTTCGAAAGAAGATGTTCCGGACGAGATCTTCCAGAAGATCATCTTCCAAAAGATCACTGTAGTGCAGACATGGCCAGCTAGATTATATGATAAGCCAGTGCATGAATTTGTGTCAGATTTACATTTACTATCTGCACTGTGAGCCTAGATCATAAGAAACTGATTTGAGAACCCCCTTCTCCAATCAGTTAGGTTTCTAGCTGAAAAGTTCTCAGTCTGTCATTTAATTTCAGCCATGCTGTTAATGGTATATGTTTCACAGCCAGCACACATACCTTTTACAGGCAACTGCACCATCTGGTATCCCATCCCTTGGTCTTCCCTCACCTCACCTGCTGAGACTGCCTGGTGGTGAACAGTGTTCTATGTATAACCTAGGCCCTTCTTTTCCCAAAAGCCACGTGTTGCTCAGGCAAAAATAAATACAGTTCCATATGCCAGAATTGAATCTCGCAGGCCTACCTAAGGTTCTTTGCTTGCCAAGGAAAAACGAATCAATTGACAAGGGAGCTTTGGACTCCAATCCCAGGTAGGAGACAGGGCAGGAACCATGGGGTGATTTCTCCCCACTCCTGGAAGGGAAGAGTCAAGAGAGAAGCGTTGGATGATTTCCCCTGCTCCCTGTGGGAATGAGGAGCAGAGTAGGGAGCAACCAGGCCCCAGGCAGGAGCTGCCAGTGGACCTGAGAGACTGGGCTCTCAAATCCCCACAATGTCCCTGTTAGCTCAGTGAAAGTGCTCCTGGTGAGGACAAGAGTAATGTAGGCACGCACCACCACAGTAATTACCGCTGAAGATATAAGACAACCCTAGGTTTGTAGCGTAGGTCAATTTTTTTCAAACTATGTTCTGTGGAACTCGGGGGTTCCGTGAACAACCATCGGTCTGCCGCAAGCATTTGGAAAATTAATTAAAAGTAGGATTTTCTGTTATTAGAACCCGTTACTATACAATATGACTGCTTCATTGCTACAATACCCGATAAAATTACTTCACTTTGGTTTTGCTGTATATGTTGCTGTTTGATTTTGGGTGGTGGGGGTTGGGGTTTTTTTGAAGAAAATTTTAATCTGTGTTCTGCATAAAAAATATTATTGCTTGGTGTCCCAGGGTCTCAAAAAGTTTGAGACATTGGTGTAGACATACTCCAAAGCATGAGTCTGCATTTAGCAAACAACATGCCTCTTCTAACACAGATTATGTGTCTGAACTTACATCAGTGTCAACTTCAAAAGGGAAACCACTAAAAGCTTTAAAGTCACTTGTTCAGCTACAGAAAATAAATGTGCACGCTAATATAATAAGCTACTTACAAGTCTGCAGAAGGAATTAGGTATCTGTTATATAAGCCTATTTCTGCCCTTTGAAACAATCAAAGCATTTTATACATACTTAGAATAGTAACAGAGAGATAGCCGTGCTAATCTATATACTAAGAAAACAAAAAAGCAGCCCAGTAGCACTTTAAAGACTAACAAAATAATTCATTAGGTGATGAGCTTTCATGGGACAGACCCACTTCTTCAGACCATAGCCATACCAGAACAGACTCAATATTTAAGGCACAGAGAACCAAAAATAGTAATCAAGATTGACAGATCAGAAAAGTTATTATGAAGGTAAGCAAAACAGAGAACAGAGGGGCAGAAAGGAGGCATGGTGAGTCAAGAATTAGACTTTAATTGAGTGGGCCATTCTGTTAATGACCTGAAAGTCTGTGTTTTACTGAAAAGGAATGTTCACAGCCATTTGGAAAGTGAGGCTGCTGAACACTCTTTTATATTCAAATTTGACACATTAAAGCATGGTTTGAACCGGGATGACAATTTTCTAGCTCATTATAGGGGCTCTTTTACATACGTTGCTTTATCTAATTCTTGACACACACACCCCACCATCATTCTGCCCCTCTGCTCTCTGATTTGCTTACCTTCATAATAATTTTTCTGATTTGTCAACCTTGATTACTATTTTTCGTTCTCTGTGCCTTAAATATTGAGTCTGTTCTGGTGTGGCTATGATCTGAAGAAGTGGGTCTGTCCCACAAAAGCTCATCACCTAATAAATTATTTTGTTAAAGTGCTACCGGACTGCTTTTTTGTTTTTATATGCACTTAGTAAGACATCACCCAAAAAAGAGTTATGCAAAAGGGAAAGTCTGGCTCTGAAATCCCTAAAGGAGTTCTCTGCTACTGTGTAGTGACAGCCACTAAAACAATGTTCATTGTTTTTTCCTTCTTTCGCGGGATGCATATGGTGACTTTGGAGGTGAAGGTTTCATCTGGCTAGAGCCCTGCACAAAGTCAACAGATTGCACAGTTGTCCCCAACAAAGCTCCATCAGTGCACCTGAGCCATGCCCGATTCTATCCACTGCTGTTCCGTCCAGTACACGCCTGGAGCACAAATGGCCAAACACGCTGACCTGTGCCGAAATTTTGCTGATAGAAACAAAGTCCATTTCAAGTGGCTCTGAGTCAAGATGTGAATTCAAAGTTGAAAGCTTGGCTCTGTTGAAGTCAATGGCCAAAGAATTCCCAAAGACATCAGTAGTGCCTGTTTTTCACCCCCAAGCTCCTAAAGGGAAAGACTAGACACCCAGCCAAGCTTTGTGTGAGAGACAGCTGTAAACATCCTCTATTTCCCCAAAGTTTTCAGCATGCACTGTAAAAACTAGTCACCTGCTCTCACTTTAATCCCAAATCCTGTACTGCAAACGGACTGTATACAATAATTTATACCTCTAAGGGTGGATCTACACTAGCCCCCTCCTTCAAAGGAGGCATGCTAAGCAGGCAGGTCGGAGGAGGCTAATGAGGTGCTACAATGCATATACAGCACCTCATTAACATAACGGCCACTGCGGGAACTTCGAAGCACTGACAGGCAGTGTAGCCACGGGCACTTTAAGTATGTGCCAAACTCTGAAGTTTCCTAACTCCCAAAAAGTTTTGGGAGTAAGGGAGCTTCAAATTTCGGCACATAATTTGAAGCGCCCACAGCTAGACTGTTGGTCAGTGCTTCAATGTTAGGAGCTTCAAAGTTCCCGCAGTGGCTATTATGCTAATAAGGTGCTGCATATGCATCACAACACTTCATTAGCCTCCTCCGACCTGCCTGCTTAGCATGTCCCCTTCAAAGGAGGGGGCTAGTGTAGACACATCCTAAGTGAGTGGCACTGCTATAGGTACCTGTGTAGCCCCACAATATGCCACATTTTTATGGCTGACTTAGAACACTTCCTCAGCTCTCACCCCCCACTATTCCTCCTCTAGTGCACAACACTGATGCCATCTTCATCCCTGAACACACTGTAACAGACTTAAAAGTGGCCATCCATCAATAAGAAATTTCAAAAACAGATTTCAAAGAAAACCTGCAGAGCTACAATTCATTTGCAAACCTGACACTATTAATCCAGTTTTGAACAGGGACTGGGAATAGCTGGACCACTACAAAAACGATTTTCCTGTCTCTTGGTGCTCACTCGTTCTCATGAAGTGGTGCAAAGGGGCCAAATCCACCGACTGAATTAGCCTCCTAGCACCTTAAAGACTAATAATTTTGTTTATTAGGTAATGAGCATTTGTGGGTAAGATCCACTTTTGTGAAGATACAGACTAGCACAGCTACCACTCCAGACTGAATTGCCTTGTAAGCATTGGTCCTCCAACTTGAAAAGGTAATTCCCTAATTTTCATGTACTAGTACATTTATGCTGCCTCTAATTTCCACTCCATGCATATGACCAAGTGGGTTTTAGCCCACCAAAAGTTATGCCCTAGTAAATCTGTAAGATGCCACAGAACTGCTCTTTATTTTTGTTGCTACAGACTATAGGGGCTAGCCTTCTGATACTCGCCACAGATGAAAAGCTCTCTACAAGCAGTAGGTGAGCTAGGGAGCTTGAGTAGACTAGCATATCGCTAGTTCTGTATTTTAGCATATTCCACCCAATTGTAGTTAATTCTGATACACTTCTCGCTTAGTTCAGCCTTGGTCAGTATTCCATCACCCTGGAATGGACTGGTTTGTTTTGGAGTTACAGCTTCTCCACCATCCCACACACAAGGCTCTAGACATTTTCCCAAATATTTAAAAATCACCACACCAGCTCCTTACAACAAGGCACAATTTATCCCACCATGCCAAGGAGCTAAACACAGATCCTCTCCCTGAACTCACTTCTATCCCCAGAGTGAAAAATGGACTTTACAGAATACCCACAGGGACCACGCCTAGAAAACACCCATTGGTAGCCCCCAGAAGATCAACCAGAAGAGAATCTAGCTCGAGTGACTGAGGCATAACCCTCGTAGCAGAGCCACGGAAGAGAGCCAGAGGTAGAAAACTTTATGTTCGCCCTCTGGCCAGACTCTGCTCACAGTAACAGGGCTATACGGCCATGTTGCAGAATGTGACCCGCCGTGTGCGCTGGGGGTATGGCTCATATATCTAATTCCCTCCCGCCCCTGGTGGGGTGTCTGGCCTCTTCTGGGCAGGGGCCCTGCGCAAAGCCGGGCTCCCAGGGAGTGCAGTTCTCCAATGCCACTTTGCCCGCTACGGAGCTGCAGGAACCGTTTGCATCACGAAGCTTGGGGAAGGGGTGGGGAGAGGCGGGGGAGCGGGGACGGGAGGGGGGTCTCGGGAACTTGACCTGCTCGATCGGGGACAGCGCTGCTGGGCCCCTTTTCTTCTTCTCCTGGGGGAGCTGCCGGGCCGGGAGCCGGGAGGCCGGGCTGCCCGGGGAAGAGGCGCGGAAAAGGGCGCATGCACCAGGCTGCGACACGTGCTGGCGGGCTACGAAGAGGCTCGGGCTGAGCACGCGTCGCCGGTGGGTCCACCTGCCGGGCGTCCCCGGCCAGCGCCCCCGGGAAGTTCGGAGAGCTGCGGACACACGCTGCGGGCGGCAGCCGGACTTGTGCCACTGCGACCGCCCCGAGCAGAGCCTGTGGCTTGCCTGGGGAGGGAGTGTGGCGGGCAGCGCTCCGCCGGGGGCAGCCGCATGGCAGAAAGGGGCCCTGGGGCGGAGGGAGGGGGCGCTAGAGGGCCAGGTGGGGCGGTGGCTCTTAGAGATCAGCAGGGGATTCCCCCGGGGCAGGCAGGGACGGGGTTACCCTGGGGGGGAGGCGGGGACGGGGTTACCTTGGGAGCCAGGGACGGGGTTACCCTGGGGGGCAGGGTTACCCTTGGGGGGCCAGGGACGGGGTTACTTTGGGGGGGCGGAGACGGGGTTACCTTGGGGGGCAAGGTTACCCGGGGGGGCCAGGGATGGGGTTACTTTGGGGGGGCGGGGACGGGGTTACCCTGGGGGGGCAGGGACGGGGTTACTTTGGGGGTGCGGGGACGGGGTTACCTTGGGGGGCAGGCTGATGATGATGGGCAGCAGCGCCAGCGGGGTGCAGAGTAACACCAGCGCCCTGCGGATACTCCACACTTTCTTCACCAGGGCTCCGATCGCTGCCATACCCCGCCGCACGCCCAGCCGGAGCCGACTGCGGCCCGGCGCAGGGCCCGCCGCTTTATCCCGGGGGAGGAGAGTTCCTCCGGCGGGAGGGAGGCAGGGCTCCTACCTGGGGGCGGCACGGAGCTGGGACCGCTGCTGGCCTGCCGCCCCCTGCCCCGGACACCCCAAGCCGGATCCGCCCTCCTCTCCCCTCCCCCAGCCCCGCCCCAAAGCTCCGGACATCCCCCGCCCCGCCGCCGGACACCTCCCCACGCGTGACACATACACACACCCGGCTTTGGTCACCGACCCGCCCTGCAGTCCAGCGGCGCTGCCGAGCGCCGCCTCCAGCCCGTCCGCCTGCCCCGGCCACCCCACCGCAGACTGCTCGCCCGCTGCCCTGGCGGCTGGGGCTGGGAGGCCGGCGCGGGTGCCCAGCGGGTTGTTGCCCTTAGGGGCGGGAGCCGACCGGCCGGCCCAGCTCAGAGACCCGCTCACCACCCACCCCGTAACTAGACGGCAGCTCCCTGTGCTTGCGAGTGGGGGGAGAACCGCCTTACAGGCACCCAGCACGGGGGTAAAATTGTCCCAGGCCATTGGGTGGGGGCTCGAGCCGGTTGGTTGTATCCTTGATAGAAAAACCCCACAAAAGTTGAACCCGGCCCCTCAAGCCCCCACCCAGTGGCCTGGGACAATTTTACCCCCATGCTGGGTGCAGTAAGGCGGTTCTCCCGCCTCTCGCAAGCACAGAGTCTGAGATAGAAATGGCTTGTTTAATGACCGTAACCTACCCCAAGGTTACAGCGACAGATGCAGCATATCTCAGCACAGATGAGACAAAACCCCTTTTACCCAGATACCATCCCCATATGCAGTAGAACCCAGTCTCTTGCTGGGGCTCTTGGCCCTTTTCCACACACACACAGTTACAGGGTGTACCCTTTGCGGTGCAGTCCCAAACTCAAAGCCCACAAATACATCACCAGGGCAATACTAGCTGTCCACTTGTCTGTAGCCTCCCCTTGCTGTCACCAGCCGTCTGCCAGTCGCCGTCGTCCGCCGCCGCTCGCCGTCATCCGCCGCCGCTCCTACCGGCCGCCCGCCGTCGTCTACCGCCGCCACTCCTCCTACCGGCCGCCCGCCAATCACCGTTGTCTGCCGCCACTCCTACCGGCCGCCCCGCAGTCGCCGCCGCTCCTACCAGCTGGTCCTGCTGTTGTCCGCTGGTCCTAACCCCACTGCTTGGGACTGCCCTAAGGCAGAACCCAGTGATTTCAGCTCTGTGTGGCCTCAGCTGCCACTCTGTGATTTCAGCTTTTGGTATCTCTAGTGTGGGGTTTCGCAAACACCGTAGTATCCAGCTCTATCTTTCAACAGGTGGGGAGGGTTAGTCAAGCCAGGCTTATAGCTATATGGCCAAGGCATAGGCAGGGCCAAGGCACTCAGCAAGTTGGCTCAACCAGTACCCCTCCCCCTTGCTCTCACAATGCTTTAAATTAGGGAGCCCTGCGTAATCAATGTCTTACACAGCTAAGGCAACTGCCCTGTCCCCCACAACAACCCAGAGCATTGGTGAGATCTCACAACTCCCGCATTAAGTGTCAGCTTAAATTGTGATTTTACAACTACGTTTACAGTAGACCAAATCTCATGACTTACTTGCTACCCATTAGGCTTTGCCTGAAAAGGTAGCACACATGCACACCTTTTGCATTCTTATGCAGATGACCTCTGGGAGACTCATTCCTCCCAGCCTTCAGCAGCACTGCGTTCCTTCTGCCACATTCCCTACACGTGGAATGCAGGTCAGACCTGACAAAGACAAAGGGGACAGGCAGGAAGGGGCATTTCCTGCCTCATGGGCCCTCCCGCACTAGACGGGCACTGAGATTAGGGGGAGCGCAGACAGCCCAGGGAAGATGGAGGAGGGCCAGGCGCACCAAGCTGACTGATCCCCCTTCAATTGATCTCCCAGTGGAAGACTTTCTTAGCAAGTTACCCTTAATCAACTGATAAAGGGGTAGAGAGGGACTTGTGCACAAATCAATGGATTGGACATTGTTCCTAGGAGCAGTCTCATTTAGAGTACTTGGCTAATTAACATTTATCCATTTATTTAAATGTGTAAAATGTGCCCAAAGCTCTGGGTGCCGAATGTGTATGAGCGGCCTTGTGGGTTGGCAACATTACCCTCTCAAATGTGGCCCTTTCTGTGTGCGTGCAGAGCAGGTGAGAGCGGGGACCCTAAGGAGCTACTCTCACCCAAGACTGAAGCATTGACCAGAGGAGTGGGGGAGGGGGTTAGGGACTCAGACCAGCATTCCCTGTAAGTTGTGGGTCCCTGCAGCTGCTTGGAGAGAGTCACACACTGCCCAGCTGATTAGCAACGTACTCATTTCTAGGTTTTTTTTAGTACTGGTGGTGCACATTCACACATCTGGGTGCACATGATAAAAATTATTCCACACCTGAAAAAAAATCTCTACGTGGATGAAAAAGATTTGAGGGAACATTGGCTGGGACCTTGGCAGTAAGTGTTGGCAGGGTGTACTGGGATTGGGATGTTGAGGTGAATGGGGCATGCTGGGGGCTGTGGTGCCGGGGACTGAAGCAAGCAATGTACAAGAGATGCCAGAATACGTGGGGACAGGTGGAGGGCAATAGGGATAAATGTTTGAGGGGTATGCAGGGGTCTGAGAGTGGGGTGGTATAGGGTGCCGTGCTGGGCAGCCCCATTCATGCTCTGCAGAGCTAGCAGGAAATTGGAGCAGAACTAGAGAGCCATTGTAGGGTCACTCAGGTTTGGCCCAGCTGCCCCACCTCTACAATGGGGTAGGGGCAAGAGACTGAGCCAAGTTTGTGAGAAGGTAGGGACACCCCAATTTGCACAGGACCCCACAATCTTTCATCCCACTGATGCCAGCTGGTTCACCATTATTACTCCCTCCTAGGCCTTCCTAGCAATACCAACTTAACTCTTTCTAGTATGTGAGGTCCATCAGTACTGTATATATACAGTGAACTCTCTTAACCAGTATTCAAACAAGTGGACTTCTCTATTAACTGGCATTTCGTCACAGCCAGAGGCTCCTCTGCCCTCCCACCCACAGCAGCTCCCAGTGCAGAAAGGTGCAAACTGCCCAGAGTGGCTCCCAGTGCAGCAAGCTGCTCAGAGCAGCTCCCCACGTGGCAATATACGAGCTGCCCAGAGTGGCTCCCCACATGGCACAGCACCCCACCCAGAGCATTTGGAACCTCTCATGTATCCAGCATGTTGGAATATCCAGCAACCTCCTGGTCCCAGGACTGCCAGATATCAAAGAATTTCCTGTATCTCAGGGGCGTGCACATCTTTTAATGCAGCCAAGGCTAAAGTTTCCTTTTTCACAGCTAATCCGCTTTAATGTCCTTTTTAAAATCACATGGATGTGCTACTGTTTGCCTCAAGGCATTATGTGTTCGTGTTGGTTTTGTTGGGTTCTGCAGGGATTCACCCCAGCATTGCTTCAGTTTTACACGAGTGCACCACTGCTGTTAAGAATGGTGTTTCACTAAAATTAAGTAAAATGGGGGGAGAAATTAGGTGAATTGAACCCTATTTCTTGTAAATCTCTATTCGCAGAAAGGGGACACAGGCATCTTCCTTCTCCCCAAGACCTTCCACACTGCAGAGCCACTTACTTCATGCCATTTGTCCTCCAAGGGGGTTAGCAGGACATGCCATTCAAAACAGAATCTTAGATTTTAAGGCTGGAAGGGATCGTTGGATGATCCAGCCTGCTCTCTTGTATAACACTGGACAGAGAATTTTAGCCAGTTAGTCTTGAACTGAGCCC
Organism: Carettochelys insculpta; assembly: GCF_033958435.1. NCBI lineage: Eukaryota > Metazoa > Chordata > Testudines > Carettochelyidae > Carettochelys > Carettochelys insculpta. The sequence goes on along the minus strand of NC_134153.1, from coordinate 21,815,307 downwards.
AGTAACTATACTAAATACATCTCAAGTACAAAAAGGGGGAAAGGTCCTTACATCTGATATATTAAAAAACAAAATCCATGTGCTTAAATATTTGTTCAAATACTAAATCTGGAATCAAGTATCATATTTCTCCCCCATACACAGAAATCAAACACAAACACACATTATGGAGAAGCCAACAGCGACAAAGCCGGGGGAGTATTTGTTCTTTTCCATCTCAATAACAGGGCAAGGAGTTTTATATTTTGACAAGTTCCCTACACTGTTTAGAGGAAGCAAATTGAAATATAGGAGCTAAACGTGACTGAAGGAGACAGACAGTTCCAAATACCCTCCAGCATTGCAGGTGCTCACCTCAAGAGTTTTGGTCCAGGCCCCTGAAATATCCTCCCTTGAGTCCTTTTAATCTTAGCCATACAAATCCATTTCCCCACTTTGCTTGGATTAATGGCTGATTTTTGCTTGCTCAGCACCAGTATGCAAAGGATCAGCCTGTATAAGAAAAGATACTTTATAAACAGGTCATAGAGGAAGTACAGAAACTCTCCACACCAGGATTATAGCTCCAAAGGACTGACCTGACCACAATCACACCTTGACCTCAGTCACACCCACCCCAACCCCACAAATAAATTCCATATCAGCACAGTTTTGTTTCTCATTATCAGACAGAAAAAACACCAGCTTCAAGGGCAAGGTGAGGATTATTTTATTGAGTTGATTAAAAGTAAAATCCAACATGGATATTCAAACAAGTAATAATAAACTATAATCTTTCAATTCCTGATGTTACAGAAGAACTCTAAAAATACTGAATTGACAAAAATACTGAATTGAACGTTACAGTTCAATATTAAGTAATAGCAATAGAGCCTACATAGCCAAGCAACTAAGTATTGGAGATGAGGAACTCAGTTACTGGAACTGGGGGGGGAGGTCCAAGGAGCCATGCCCCTCCTCCCACTTTTTAACAAAAGAAATATATGCTTCTTGGGAAAAAACGCTTATACTGCTAAGGACCAGAATGCACGAAGAGATCAGATTGCATGCGTTTCAAGATAACCACAGCAAACCTAGCTAATCACATAAACAAAATTGCACTGAGTTTACATTTTTCCTCAATAGATATTGTCTGGCTTCTCTCTGTTGATGGGGTTTGTTGGAGTTTCTAAAAATACAAAATATATTTTTAGTTTGATTTAGTTTTTTATAAAACAATAGAAAAAATCATTTTATGTGGTAGTTCTTCTGTAGGGCACGTTTACCTTCCTTCAAAGTTGCTTATTAATTTTGCTGATGCCTCATTTGCAAGAATTAAAATTTAGGGTTACAATTGTTAAAATATATTATAAATGCATTATATATAAACAAGAGCAATTTGATCGTCATGCTAAAGAATTGAAAGTTACAGTTCAATAGTAAGTAATAACAATTCAACATTAATAATTCACTAAAATGAAAAATGCAAGTGAAGTCCATCCATCCAAGGCATCCTTCAGTCTGCGTAGACTATGGATCACACTCTTCGTAACTCCATATGAGATCATCATTTGCAGCGTTGACTGTGACTGCGGAGGCACACACGAGAATGACAGTCCTTGCTACATCTGCTGCATATGTAGTGCACGTCTGGCAGGTCCTTGCTGTCCTTTCTACGGGCTCGCTTCTCCTCTGCCAGCTGTCTGATCTTCATCTTGCCCTTCTGAAGGCCCTTGTGTAGTTCCTCCTTCCAGCTGCTGCGGTCGTCTGCCAGCTCTTCCCAACTATCTGGGTTGATGTCTACCTCCTTGAGGTTCCTCTTATAGACGTGTTTGTAGTGCAATTGGGGGAGTCCAGGAGGTCTTTTGCCAAAGGCTAGCTCACCGCACAGGATGTCTTTTGGGATCCTTCCATCATTCATCCTGTGGATGTGGCCAAGCCAGCAGAGCTGCCGCTGCCTGAGGAGGGTATGCATGGTTGGAATTCCAGCTTGCTCGAGCACGGCATTGTTGAACACTCTGTCCTTCCATGATATTCCAAGAATGCGCCTGAGGAAGTGCAAGTGGAAGACATTCAGCCTCTTTTCCTGGCAGGCGTACAAGATCCAAGACTCACTGCCATAGAGGAGGGTGCTGAGGATGCAGGCTCTGTAGACTTCCATTTTGGTGTGAGTGTACAGCTTGTTGTTGTTCCACACGCTCTTGCTAAGTCTGAACAGAGTTGTGGCTGCTTTTCCAATCCTCCTGTTTAGCTCAGACTCCAGCAGCAGGGTGTCAGTGATGGTGGACCCGAGGTAAGTAAACTCATGGGACAACCTCTAGTGTGTAATTGTCAGTGCTGATTGATGGAGGTTCAGCAATGTCCTGACCAAGTACATTTGTCTTCTCTAGGCTGATGGTAAGCCCAAAGTCCTTGCATGCTTTGGGGAACTGATCCAGCAATTTTTGAAGCTGGTCTTCTGTGTGTGTCACTACAGCGTCATCTGCGAACAGCACGTCTCTAATGAGCACTTTCCCGCACCTTAGACTTAGCCTTCAGCCTTGCAAGATTAAACAGTTTCCCTGTCAGATCTTGTGTACAAAACGGTGCCCTCTGTTGAGGATCCGAAGGCTGCTTCAGGGGGAGTGTGAAGAAGATCCCAAACAATGCCGGAGCAAGGACGCCTCCTTGTTTGACGCCACTCCTGATGCTGAAGGCATCTGACGATGTGTCGTTATATTGGATGGTTCCTCTCATGTCTTTGTGGAAAGACTGGATCATCTTGAGTAGCTGTGGTGGACAGCCTATCTTATGGAGCAATTTAAACAGTCCATCCCTACTGACCGAGTCAAAAGCCTTGGTGAGGTCGATGAAAGTGACATAGAGTGGTTCCTCTGCTCCCTGCATTTCTCCTGCAGCTGCCTCAGAGAGAAGATCATGTCAATGGTAGATCTCTCGGCGTGGAATCCACACTGGTATTCAGGATACACCCTCTCAGAGAGCTTCTGGAGTCTGCGGAGGATGACACGAGTGAACAATTGACCAGTGATACTTAGAAGGGAGATTCCATGGTAAATGTTGCGGTCACTTCTGTCTCCTTTGTTCTTATACAAGGTTACACTGTTGGCGTCCTGCATATCCTGTGGAACTTCACCCTCCCTCCAACACAGGCACAGCAGCTCATGTAGGGGTTCCAGGAGTGTGTCCAAGGCACATTTGATTACCTCTGGTGGTATACCATCCTCGCCTGGGGCCTTTCCTACTGCAGTGCTGTCAATAGCTTTCTTCAATTCGACCACGGTTGGTTCCTGGTCCAGCTCGTCCATGACTGACAGGAGCTCGACAGCGTTGAGGGCTGTATCAACCACAGTGTTCTCGCATGAGTACAGTTCGGAGTAGTGCTCAACCCATCGCTCCATCTGTTCAGCTTTGTCAGTTACGACTTCACCAGATTTGGATTTCAGAGGTGCTGTCTTGTTCTGGATGGGTCCCATTGCCTTCTTTATGCCCTTGTACATTCCCTTGAGATTACCAGAGTCAGCACAGGTCTGGACACTGCTGCATAGCTTAAGCCAGTGGTTGTTGGCACAGCGCCTGGCTGTCTGCTGTACTATTTTTCTGGCTAATCTGAGTGCTTGCTGGGTACTCTGACTCGGTGAGCACTTATACTCAAGAAGTGCAGCTCGCTTCTTTTCGATGACTGAAATCATCTCATCAGAGTTAGCTTCAAACCAGTCATTTGTGTTTCCAGTTCTTCTTCCAAACACTGACAAGGCTGTATTGTCAGTGTCCCTCAGATGCTGCCATCTGGATGTTGCATCAGCACCCCCAGGGCTGCTGCGCAAATTCTCCTCAAGGGTCTCTCTGAACATTTCAGCTTTTTCTGAGTTTGCCGTCTTTCTGGCATCAATGCGGGGCCTTCCAGTTGGTTTAGAATGGTGCAGCTTCTTGGGTCTTAGCTGGAGCTCGGAGCAAACTAGCAAATGATCTGTATTGCAGTCGGCACTATGGTAGCTGCATGTCAGGAGGATGTTTTTGACGTTGTCGCATCTAGTGATGACCAAGTCTAATTGGTGCCAGTGTTTCGAGCGTGGGTGTCTCCATGACACTCTGTGCTGTGGCTTGGTTCGGAAAAATGTGTTTGTGATGCACAGATTGTAGTATGTGCAAAGTTGGAGGAGACGCTGTCCATTGTCATTCATTTTTCACACACCAGAGTGACCTAGGCAAGAGGGCCATGAGTCACGATCGGCTCCAACTCTTGCACTGAAGTCACCCAAAAGGTACAATTGGTCACGAGCAGCTATTTGCACTATGGCGGCATTGAGCTCGTCACAGAACTTGTCCTTTGCTTCTGGTGTGGCGTTCAGGGTTGGAGCGTAAGTGCTGATCAGGTGGATGGGACCAGCGCAGGTTTGAAGTTTTACCTGAAGGAGTCTTTCTGATCCGCCCATGACTAGTTCCACCATTTGTAGAAGGGTGTTTCTGATGGCAAAGCTGACACCGTGCTCCCTGGGTTCCTCTTGGGCTTTGCCCTGCCAGAAAAAGGTGTAGTCCTTTTCCTTTAGGGATCCCGAAGCTGCGAGTCACATCTCCTGCAAAGTGGTGATGTCAAGTTGGAGCCTCTTCAGTTCCTCATTGATGACAGTGGTCTTTCGGGTGTCGCTGATGTCCTGAAGATCTTCGGTCAAACCGGTCAACATGGTCCGTACATTCCAACAAGCAAGCTTGAAACTTTGATGATTTCCTTTTCTTAATAATTTTCTTGTTGGTTTGTCTGGTGCTCATTTCAGTCACTTGTCAGGTTTGGGAATCCTCATGCACCCAGTGAGGCAAGTGAACTGTGGTGAGACAGTACCCTACTGGCTAGGGGCTGCCCAGCTTAAGGCGGGTGGTGACTGTCCAATGAGATGCGATTATCTCCCCCACCGTCGGAAGCAGCCCCTGGCACTCGTTCTCTACGCCAATCGAGCAAGAGCTTATAACCGGTATCTGTTGCCTCACATGTTGGTTCAATGCTGTTAAGCAATGCTGGAGTACCTCTCCAGGTGTGAGCCTGAGCAATTTTTATGGATATGAGGTGTCTGAGGTAGAGGTAGTACCTTTGACTCTCCGGCAGCTGCGCCTTTTCAGGCAGCTGGAAGCACTGGTCCTCACCCATCACTCAGCTCTCACTGTTGGCTCCTACCAGCTGTTGTGCATTACAGCGACACCATCCCCTGGGCAACTGCATCAGCTCGCAGGTCAAACACAGTGAGGGGGGGGTCTGGTCTGTCTCACATACCGACCTTATGAAGGGACTTGTTTCTTCTCCCTTCTAATGCACAGTCTCAACAGCGGACCAGGAGGTGTGGTGCTGCAAATCGACAACTCATGTGAAGGCAGAGGAAGATGCCCCACTGCCTTGTGGGTTATCCTGGGAAGGAGTAAGGCTTGGGAGTAAACCCTGACAGAAAATCCAGAGGGGAGTCCTAAGGCGGTTCTGTGTCAACTTCTAGCACTGTCCTGGCAACTCCTGCAGCTGAGCTGGTACCAAACATAGAGGTTATCCTCTCCTTTGGATTATATCAGTAAAGCCAAGAGGTGGGTGCTGGTGTCTGGGGGGCAGCAAGTGAAGTATAGTATATGAAATGCAAAAGTTAAATGCAGTCGCATTGTTTAGAACTACTATTTTGTTTTTCATATGCACATACTATAATTATGCCCAATATAGTCATCTAGCTACATTTTGTATTCTGGGTATTAATGTTAGAGTTGTGCTCTGTGGGATTTTTAAGTAGCACTTTAATTCCCCCTGCAGGGGTGACAGAATTGCCAGGTCCCTGGGCAAAGTGGGGAGCAGCCACCTCCACATTCCTGAAGGGGTGGAGCTTTGTGCACAAGGGATGGGGCTGGTGCAGCCAGTCGTTAGTGCTGCCCAGACAGCGATGTACCACTGCCACTTTGACCCCCGGTCAGCCCTTGGTGCTGCCCAGAATGTGCCACCTGGGACTTCTGCTGCAATTTATAATGTTGGGCACTCCAGACAAAGCTGCAGTAGCAGCAGTGGCGCCCAGAAACCCATGGCCCTTTTCAATCACTGGACCCCAAGGCAACTGCCATCTTTGCCCAACCTCAGCAGCATGCCTGATTCCCCCATCCCTCTGGCCTTGGCCTGGTCCCACCTTCTGTAAAGGTTCCAATGTCCTTAAATTCAGCCAGTACAGGGCAGTAAGCTGCGTGGACCCAAAGCACCATTCATCCACAGAGAAGACTGTACCAAATGGGCAACTGTAAGTGCAAACCTCCAGGAATGGAAATGTCACTTAAGAAAAAAAAAAACTAAAATTGACCACAGCCTCAGACAACCTCCATCTCTCCCTGCCAGGGCAGAAGAGGTGGATAACAGTTCAAACTTTATAACCCAATTGAGGAACAGACCAGAGTGGGAAGGATAAAGTCGAATAGAAGTGTGGGCTGGAGTTTTTCTCTGTTCTCTTGCTGGGTCTGAAGCACAGCAAATGGCGACTAGGCTGAATAAAACTGGAGAGTGGGCAGAGAAGACAAGCAAGCTTATCCCACTTTTTATTTCTACAGCATCCTCTGACTGACTAGCTCAAAGTGCATTACAGACCTCCATGAATTCAGCCCCACAGCCTATTTGGGGATACAGAATTACCAGGAAGCAAGCAAGCCCTTTCCTCTTCACAGCCAATGAGCCATCAGGGGAATTAGCAACCCTAGACAGTAACAGAGAGGCAGCCTTATTAGTCTGTATTCTAACAAAACTAAATAGCAGTAATGTAGCACGTTATCGTTATTAAAAAATAATAACTACTACATGATTTTGTTACTCTTTAAAGTGCTACATTAATCCGAGACAGGTCACTCCTAACATTTCAGGAAAGTTGGAGTTTCTAACAGAGTCAAACAAGTAGCAAGACAGGAACAAAACAGATTCCAAAGAAGAAAACCATCCCCTGGACAATAAGAGCTGTAAATCGCTGGCATGGAAAACAGATGGGGTAAATTGTCCCAGAGCTTGTTGGTACAGGAACTTTAGAGTCTCGTCTGTACTGCGTCTCAGCAGATCCTGGGCCATGTGAAATAGCATACTGTATTTCTCCTTCTTTTCCAATAGCACTTCATGTCCTCAGAATGTCATGAAAATAACAATAAATTCATCAAGCCTCCATCATCCCTTTGGGGTGAGCAAGTGGATATTATTATGCTCATCTGCACTTTTCAAATGGGGAAACTGACACTGGAAGTTAAATGATTTGCATGTGGCCATGCAGAAAACCAGGGGTGGATCTAGAATTCAGGATGTTCCCAGCTCCCAGCCACTGCACTAAATCACAGTGGCACACACACTTCCTTTCCTGCTTATTCCCCCTGAGTAGCCCTGTGTGGTTTACCATTTAATTAGAAAACAGGTATGTTACAGCCCTTTCCCACAGGTTTCATATTTTGCCATTGAGCAACATAAATAAAAGTTACCCCACGAAAAAGACAGTATAACGCTTCAGCACTGCATACATTTGAATCCTTCACAAACAACCCAGAGGAGCGAAATGCAGCTGCCAAAACCTTATTCAATCTGACTAATTGCATTTCTCTCTCCACACACACCACCTGCAGGTCCAAACCCAGAAGGCCAAAGTGAATCTTTAAACCCAACCACAGACAACAGAGCAACCTTCCAATGTCTTCTTATGCCAGCTCAATAATATGACAAGACTGTTTGCAAAGAGACTAAACAGCCTCAAAGGTGTTAATTACAGAGCAACTTCAGAGCTAAAGGAAAACAAGTACTTGGTGCCTACACCAGAAATGACTAAGTAAAACAGAAACCACATGATCTGTGGCAGTTACGGAATGCAGCTCTAGCCAAAGCAAATCAACCAACCCCAATGAAAAGATGAAATATCCAACAAGCAAAGGACTGAATCACAGCCAATATCATGATGTTGTTGGGTGAGCCCTACCAAGCCCAGTACCGCTGTTGCTTGGGCAATAATTCTCCATTACGAGAGTTCTCTAAAACAGAAACAACATGCCCCGGTGGTTAAAGCCAGCTACATTTTAGTCAGGCTTCTTTTGTTAATCTGATGATCTTTAAATTTCCCATCCCTTGATAGGGCAGCTTTTATAAGAACTGATTTTCTGTCTAGACTTCAGGGTTATCAGGGACACAGGCAGAAATCAGGAAAAAATGGGTTTGATTTCACATTTTCAGATCACAACTACAAGGCCAGAATCTGGTGGTCTTACTCCTGTGACTAGTCCCATCCTGGGTCTGCTCCCATTCCCATAGAAGTCAGTGGTCACAACACCTATGTCAAAACAAAACAGCAATTATGTAGCACTTTAAAGACTAATAAAATGATTTATTAGGTAATGAGCTTTTGTGAGACAGACCCATGTCTTCAGCTCTATATCATTTCCAGTCCAGACCCAGATATATAGCAGAGGTCCAAAAAAATTGTAATAAAAAATGACAAATCAAATACATGAACTGAAGGAAGGGGTGAGGGATGGGGGATGTTAGGCTTGTAATGTGTCCTTGTAATGTGTGAGATTGTTGTCCTCTTTGTTCATACAAATTGTTAAGGTGGCAAATTTGAATATGAAGCCCTATGTAATGTCTTTAAAGTCTCTTTGTTCTAGGACGCATATTCTGAGGTCTTTTACAGAATGGCCCACTCTGTTGAAATGCTCACTGACAAACCTTGATTACTATTTTTGGTTCTCTGTGCCTTGAGTCTGTTCTGGTATGACTATGATCTGAAGAAGTGGGTCTGTCCCATGAAAGCTCATCACCTAATAAATTATTTTGTTAGTCTTTAAAGTGCTACTGGACTGCTTTTTTGTTTTGACAAACTTATGTGTATTGAGATTCCAGATGTCTGCTCTGTGTCCATTCATTCTTTGGCAAAGTATTTACCTGGTTTGTCCAATGTACATTATAGAGGGGCATTGCTGGCACATAATGCCATATATAATACTGATTGAGGAACATGAGAATGAACCCCTAATCTTATAATTAATGTGGTTAGGTCCACTGATGGTGTCTCCAGAGTAAATATGTCGACAAAGTTGGCAACAGGGTTTGTTGCAAGGAAACGTTCCAGGATTAGTATTGTTGTGGTGTAGCCTGTGATTGCTAGTGAGAATCTTTCTTAGTTTAAGAGGTTGTCTCTAGGAGAGTACAGGCCTGTCACCTAGGGCCTTCCAGCATGTAGCATCATGATCTACAATAGGTTGTAGGTTTTAAATGACACGTTGCAGGGGTTTGATTTGGGGGCTATAGGCAATGACAAGTGGTTTTCTGTTATTTGCCTTCTTGGGCCTATGTTGAAGTACCTGGTTCCTGGGAATTTGACTGGCCCTATCAATCTGTTTTATTACTTCTCCTGGTGTTGTTTATCTAGTGGACAGTACAGAAATCTGCCACTTCTCTTAAAGCAATAATGGTTTCTAACAGTCAGAACAAAGGAAAGATGTTTCCTTAAGCAATTCATATTTATGTCTGTTTAATTCTATTCAGTTCCCCCTATGCAGCCCCTAACAGCTCAGTATGATAACCAACTGATCAGTGTTCTTAGGACAGTGGCTGTCTCTTCTTGAGGTTTACTAGGTGGTGGTGACATACTGATTTGCTTAGGAGTTCCAGTATTTGGAATTAAGCTTTCTGTAAATGTCCACAGGTACTGGAACTAGAGGTGCTGAGCAGGGTTCCCTCTATTTTTTTCCATCCATGCACTGAATACATTTGTTATGTGCCCCAAGGCATGCGCAGATGTGTACCCCCAATAGAAACACATGCTGCTGGCTGTGGGTCAGGGGTTGCCACACATCCTGGCCTGAAAGTGGATTCCATTATATACAGGGTTTGGTTCATTGGTTCTCAGCAACTCCCCCCACCCCAGGCCATACAAATTGTTCCTGTACGCATGCAAACACCTATAATCAATACTTCCTGTGCCAGCATTAGCCAAGACCTGTACGCTGCTCTTTTCTTCATTTTTTCCCACTGTAACTAGACTTTTAGCTCTTTGTTGACAGGCAAGGAAGGAAGGATGACTGGTGTCAGCTAAACGCATGCTGTATCACTAGTTCCACTACATTTAAAACCATTCACTGTTCATGCAAAAGGGAGAACTGCCAGGCAGGAAACTAAGGGAGTGCCTTAGACTCTGGGCTTGTGTTCTAACTGGAGAGAGGATTTATTTATCACAAGTGACCCTCACATACTGACCTTTGTTTTACCAATGAGCTTTCATCACGCGAGTTGACTTATTTCCCTAGCAGCACCCACATGGTGTTTGCAGAAGGTTAGTAATGCTCTGCATACTGCAGCTACTGAATTTTTAAAAAATTCACACTCAAAAGTGCAAGTGCATAATCTGTACATAGTTTTCATGGGGAGTCACAGTAACTGAACACACAAAGGGGCAGTGAGATACCCATCATTTTCACATGCAGCCATGGTAACAGAGCACAGATTCTACACATGAATTCTTGCTTACACACTGTACCAACAGCCATGTTTGTTGTCTTGGGTATATAAGGGGTCAGGTTGGGGGTGGAGCAGGCGAGGGATGGGGCCTGTGGCATGGGGTAGGGTCCCCTGGCCTCTAGGCTCTGGAAGGGTTGCCCAGGCTCTGTTCCCACTCAGGACAACCCTGGCTGGAGTGAATCCATTGTCTATGTTGTGTAGGAGGAGTGTCAATTTTCTGTTCAAAAGATGAATTTGCAAATACTTGATTGTGAAAAAAATCACAAAACAAAGGGCAAAGGACTTCTTCCATTCAAGCAGGGCTAAGTGACACACACTCCACTCACCACAGGCCGGCCTGCAGCCCTCTCTTTACATTACTCAGTTCTGCCTCCAGTGCTGAGGTAAAGAGAGACACCCAGTGGTAAATATCAGAGAGGTAGCCAAGGTAGTCTGTTTCTTCAAAAACAACAAGAAGTCCCATGGCACCTTATAGACTAACATATTTGGGAGCATAAGCTTTCGTGGCCAAAGACTGGCTTCATCAGACCCAGTGGTAAAGTATATTATGTCTTCTCTTTTCTTCACGGCCTTGGAACCAGCCAGGATCTCTCAATGTACATGAAAGCCAACGAACCCCTTAATATCTGTGAAAATAACTCCACAGCTATATTTACCTTAGGTACATCATTTTCACTATGTTCTGTCTCCTTTCCTCCTTCTCTTAAACAGGTTAATAGCTATGCCCTAGCTACCCTAGCCCTATTCATTAGTAAGCGCACCTTGGAGATAAATCCTAAGTGTTAATAATAGTAAGAAAAATCACTCATTAATACTACCCATAGTGTGGCTCAGATGCACGTTTAGCAGTTCTGTGCAACACAACAAACAGAGAAAGTTATGCCAGTTTTGACCAAAACGGAAGCTGAAGAATACAAAATTCTGCCTGCTCTACAAACCAGCTGATGAACTCGTGTCTCTCAAATGGAAAGGCAGTGAGCAGCTGCCACAAGTGTGCCATAAAACCAGGCACAGCCCTTACACTGGAGGATGGGAAGTAACCAGGGTTCCCTCTAATTTTTTCCACCCATAGGCAGAATAAATTTTATGTGCAACAAGGTATGTGCAGATGTGCACCATCAGTAGAAATGCATGTGGCCGGCACTGGCTGGGCTGTGGGCACTCTGTTCATTCGTTGCACAGCACCTGAATCTCTCCCGGGCAGCCACCAAAGCGCTCAGCCTACAATGAACGCTGGAAGTAACAGAATCCTGCTATTAGGGGGATATGAATGTTAAGGAGATAAAGTGGAAGTGATGTAGAATCAACTTCTCAGCCTTTAGTAAGTGTCTTTTCCAGAGAGCATTCACTGTGCTGGAAGTGTATGGACCTTCTGCTCTTTCTTTCCCACGCTGGAGAGACTGTTCAGCTTTTACCAAGTCCACCTATAGAGAAAAAGTCAGAATTATCAGCTCAGCAAGCAGTAACTGATGGTGTGTGCTTTGTTACACTCAGGTGAAAAGTGGTGATGTGAGGAGTAAGCCAATCCGTTTGAAATAGAGTAAAACATTTGGGTTCTTGCTACCAATAATCTATAGGACTTTAAAAAAAACACTCCATAAAAAGACCCATTTCCATATGGGGCAAATTCATAAACAAAATTCACCTTATTTGTCTTGGCTGAAACGTTGCCATTTGCGGTGCAGAAAGTGGCATTCGCTGACCACTGTGAGAATCTCATGTAGACGTACAGTACTTCAGATTGCAAAGTTTAACCTGCTAGCCAAAGGATGAAACCTGGTAGCCAGAAGCCAATACAAAGGGGGTGGGGGATTGGGGATGGAAAAACCTACCAGCAAAGTACAAGTGTCCCCTGATGCAGCACTCCCCACTAGCTGCTGGGCTGCAGGGAGGGCAAGGATGACTTTAGACCCTGCTCAGAGGCTCTGTCTTTCTTAACTTTTCACCAGCCCTAAAAACCTGCAGCTGATCAACTTAGTTCCTCTTATGCAGTTACACGCAGAGAGCAACCACAGGCTGCATTTTAATAACAGCAGTAATTAGAAAGAAAGCCCATCCAGGCACTTGCCTGACACAGCACTCCTCGCTCCACTGTTACGCAAGGGAGTGTTTGTACAGATGAGGACGTCCAGCAGAGAGGTAAAACCTGCTGCGAGCCTGTGTCAGAGCTGAGCTCGGGTCTCATTAAGTTCCGAGCTCACAGCCATCCACTCGCACCATCACATTCAACCTCCCTTTGAGACTCCGCAGGCCTCACTCGGCCCTTTGACCACACTTTGCTTCAAGCTAATCTCCGCTGGTCACCCGCTGCATTAATTATCCATTCAAACGCCCTGCACAGGAACGTACCAGGCAGCTGCAGAGTGTATGATCTTTCCACAGGGTCCCTTAAAGCAGCATGTGTCACTCGACATGTAAACACTGCTCCTTCCTGTTCCCTCCCAGGAACGACTCTCAAAACGCTCCAGATGGAGTGCAAACCATTGGCTCCCATCACTGAGACCGAATGGCAGACTCCCGCTTGCAGTGGTTGCCCGTCTCGGAACCAGTCCACAGCAATCACATTAGGGGAGAAGTTATTAATCCTGCAGTTCAGCCTCAGCTCCTCCCCCACCACCGGGATGGAGGGGTCTGTGGTGATCCAGAGAACTTCAGGGGGCGTCTCTGTTCAAAGGGAAAGAACACCCAGCAGGGCAGATGGTTAGATGAGTCACAAGAGGGCAGACGGCCAAAGTGCATCACCGTACCAACGGGGGTAGTGAATTATTCATGACCAGCACAGCAAGAACATAGGAGCCTGCAGCTCACCGAGCAAGAGAGCTGCTGCAGATGGGGCCTAGCTTGATGGTTTATGGTGTGGATATGACAAGGAACATTTTGGGGTGTGACTGTAGCTTTGACCTTGGCCTAACACTACTTGCGTCCTCCTCAGCCCACTGGACTGATCACTCATGGAGCTCTATGGGCCTGATGACAGGAGGAAGGGGACAAATTTGGCAGCTGTCCTGGGGCCTGGTGATTCAAAGGAGCCTGCCAGCCACTGCTGCCGTAGTAGTGGCGATGGCAGCCAGAGCCCTGGGCCCTTTAATCGCTGCTGGAGTGCTGTGTGGAGCACTCCGATACTAAGGGCTGAGGTGGGGGACAGCAGCATGGTGTGCCTGGGGCGCACTGAGCATGGGCTGCCCTTGGCCCCACCCTTCTCCCATTGGCCTCGCTCCTCACAGGAGCACAAAGCCACCCCTCCCCACCTTGCCCAGGGGCACACGGGGACTGTCAGCTCCCCCAGGACTCTCTCGGTACTCCTGGCGCCCAGGTTCTCTCATACTGACCCATGGTGCACTGTGCTGAATAAGGATATTACTCAGCCACAGCTACGGCACCTCTTCTTTCTCATCTCAGACTTTGGGCATTACCTGGGCTGGTTCCACTCTGCCCCACCGCTCAAGGTCAGCGTGTGAAACGGGGCTAAGACAGGAAAGCAGAAGGCCCAGTCACCCATCACTTTAATAGGCAGAGTTAGGGGGAACTCAGCCACCTCTTAGGTTCCTCCACAGGCTTTAAACAGGGGGCCCCATCCAGATTGTGGATGTTCCCACCAGCCACATTCAGACATACTGAACGCTGCCATAGCACTTTATCTGATTTGAGCTGATGTTCCCTATCCTCTACCTTTTACAGATGGAAAACAGGGACTGGTTGCCCAAAAGCCATGTTCCAAGTCAGCAACATAGCCAGGGTTAGATCTCTGAACTAGCACTATGCCCTGTTCACAGGCCAATCAACATACCAGGCATGCGCAAAGTGGGCTCATAGGTTTCACGATCAGCTGCTGGGATTCAGGCTCACCCCCTCATTAAAAATACATCACTGTTTTATGTCTGTGTCTTCATATTTATACACTGATTCATAAAATTTTTACATTCTACAAACGCTGAAAGGGTTTGTTTTTCATATGAACATAACTGATATTTCCATTGGTTTCAATTACATTAGACAGGTTGGTGGGGCCCTGCTTATTGCAGGGACAAAAAGCGGGGCCCAATGTAAAATGTTTGCTCACCCCTACAACATGCTACTTTGCCTCTCAAGCTCTAAAACTCAACCCTCCTAATCTATTGGACCTTGGGGAGCAAATCCATTGAAACCCTCAAAGGTGGCTCCATTTGCAGCTGTTGACTCCCGGCACGCACCTTACCTTGTAAGTTAACTTTATATAAGAGTTCTTCCATATTGCCAAAGCTGCTGTGTTTTATCTGGCAGATATAAACTGCCCCTTCCTCTTCATTCGTCAGTATCAACTCAGTTTGGCTCCAGACACTGAAATAGTCAATTTCACAAGGGAAAGGCCCAAACTGTGTCACCTCCTTAACCAGCTGTCCATTTCGAAACCAAGTCAAAGTGATATTCTCTGGGTAAAATTTCTCCACTATGCAGTTCAGAATGAGCTTCTCTCCTACCCTGGGAGCCTGAGGCCAGCTAGTGATGTAGAGACTTGCTGGCCGAGCTGCAGAGGAAAAAGAGAGAGCAGTTAGGGAAAGCTTGCAAAAAGTTAGTGCTCAGATTTTGGCAACGAGTCAGTAGGAAACAATCTATCAAGGGGGAGAACTTTTACCAGTGACATTCAGTGTGGTGCTCATCCATTTGTGGCTCTTCAGTGCACTATGCTCAACGCTGCATTCAAACACGGCCCCATCGTCCCGGATGGTGGGCGTGTAGGTCAGGCAGGCTGGAATGCTGAAGAACTTGCCATTGGTTTCCAAAGGCTGCCTTGCCTTGTCGGTAATATCTTCTCTGGGACCCAGAAGAAAAGAGGCTTCTCCAGCAACTTCGCTGGATGCCACTTGCAGGGTTCTCCGGTACCACTTCACGCTGATTGCTTTGGGTCTAAACCCATTTATGTTGCAAGTCAGCTTCAGCCTCTCATTAATCGGGATCACATCTGGTTTGCTAATTGAAGAGACCTGAGGTGGCACTGAAAAGAAGATACATTTGGGATGTAGATATCTCTGTGAGTGTGGGCATAGCAGAACCGGGGGTTCCTGCATACATCAAATAGTGACATCCACAGGAGTGAAATCCTGGTCCCCATGAAATCAACACATTAGGTCTTTTGTGGGCATGTGCCCAAAGTGCAGCTCCAGAAAGTCCTATCCTGGACTTTTTGGGGAGCTCTATTTTGTCATCACTCTTGCCCAGAGACAGCCAGGACCTCCTCCGCCCAATGGCGCTTTGCAACAAGAGAAAACCTAATCTTTTTTCAGTTGCTGAAGCCCCCCACCCCCAGATAATTAAATTCTTCTGATCCCTCCAGAATTGTGATTAAAACGGCGAAAACTTAGTGCTCCACCTCTGATACAGCAGAGGTTCTCAAACTTTTTGGCATCACGCCCCCCGCCCCCTTTTGATTTTTGAGAAACCCTCACGCCCTCAACCTCTTCTTTACTATCATCCAACTCCCCTTCAACAAAAAATTCAATCTAATTTAAAATAAACACAAAAACTTGATATAAAAATGTTATTGGATTTAAAACTAAGTACAAATAGTTTTTCTTGGCCCCTTGCAGGTGACTGATGCAGCCCCAGCTGGCCAGCTGCCTGAGCTCCATGCCAGCTGCCAGAACTGCCCATGCCAGCTACCTGCCTGCCTGACCCTGTGCTGCCAGTGCCGCCCATCCAAGCTGACCAAGCCCTGCACTGCCAGGGCCAGCCAACCACCCACCAGCCTGAGCTGCCCAAGCCCTGCACTGCCAATGCCAGCTGACCAAGCCTCACAAGCCCCACAAGCCAGCTGCCTGAGCCCCGTGAGCCCCTCTCCCAGACACCCCCAGTCCCCCACTCACTCCATTCCCCTCCCACAAGCCAGGCACCCCCAGCCCCCACCTAACCCCATCCTTCTCCTGCTGCTCCCTTCCCCAACCCATACTCACTCCCCTTTGCAAGAGGCAGCTAGCTCCATGTGCATCTTCGCTGGCTGCCCATTTTTTATAGCAGCTGCACAGGGTTGCCCCCATAAAATGGCAGGGCTAAGAGCCAGAAGCAGAGGCCGGCTTTTTCTCTGAGTGGGGAGGAATGATGGGGGGGCCGGGTTGCCTTGCACCGCCGCCGGAATTTCTTCACACACACACAGGGGGGCACGCCCTCCAGTTTGGGAAACCGTGTTCTACAGTTAGTCTTCTGTAGTTGTCGAAATGTTTTTGTGCCCCTCTAATGACTGGAATCAATTAAATTAGTCCATAACAGAGAGTGTAGGGAAGTGAAATCAAGTTGGCCATGAGGCAAGCAAATAAGCTAGATTACCTACTACTAGTGCCTCAAGAAGTCATATAGTTGATTGAGGAGATCTACCGTGTAAAACACCCATGAGGAAATCCGAAGCAAGCAACAACCTTCCCTGAGACTCAGAACCGAATGCAATATTTTTAACACTCTGAGTTACAGGATACCAGGTGTGCTGATGGAGTGGGCAGGGCACAGAGCAAAGGGGGAAACTGCCCAAAGGCCCCGTGATTCAAAAGAGCCTGAGGTTCTATCTGCCACTGCCACCGCTACTGCAGCACTGGTGGTGGTTGGCACCCAGGCCCTTTAAATCACTGTTGGAGCCCCAGCTGGCACAGTCTGGGTGGCCCTGAGGGCTAGCTTGTGGGGAGCACGGCACCATCTGGGCGGTGCTGAGGGCTCACTGCCCACAGCCCCAACTCTTCTGTGCTAGGCTTCACCCTTTCTGGGAGTACACAGACACCTCTCGCACCACGGCCAGGGGCCTGGCAAGTCTGTTGGCTCCTCTGGAGACTGCTGCTGCTCTGATTTTCAAGCCAACTTCCTTTTAACGTGAGCTAACAAGCACACTGAGCATACGCTCAGCAAAGATAGCATTCGCTATAAGTTACTATTATTTCATTGCCACGTACATGGGAGACCCACCAAGGCTAGAAGGATGCAGAAAGAATGTTTTTTAAAAAATTACCTTTCATAAGTTGTTCCCGATAGAATATGGTAAAAAAAATACTACACGCTCCAGTTACCAAAATACAGGCAGCAGCCACTCCAACAATGAACCCTCTATCCCGAGGATGATGCTTTGGAGCTGGAAAAAAAACCATATTCATTAGAAATAATTTAAAATAATCAGATTCTACCCAAGGCTCTCAAAGAATTGTATACACAATTAATAAAGTACAGGACACTTTTATTGTTATTATCACCCTTCTCCTTGTCAACACATAAAGGGCCAGTCTCCATTAGACCTGAAAGTGGATCTTAGATATACAGTTCCAGCTACAATAACTGCATGGGTGGAATTGACATGACTAAGATCAATTTATCAGGCCACCCACACAGCCTGAAGAAGATGCTGAAGTCTGTGCAGGCTCCTGGAATCCTCCACCCCTGGGCGCTAGTTTTATTGCACTCAGGGGCTACGTCTACACGTGCACCCAACTTCGAAATAGCTTATTTCGATGTTGCGACATCGAAATAGGCTATTTCGATGAATAACGTCTACACGTCCTCCAGGGCTGGCAACGTCGATGTTCAACTTCGACGTTGCTCAGCCCAACATCGAAATAGGCACAGCGAGGGAACGTCTACACGCCAAAGTAGCACACATCGAAATAAGGGAGCCAGGCACAGCTGCAGACAGGGTCACGGGGCGGACTCAACAGCAAGTCGCTCCCTTAAAGGGCCCCTCCCAGACACACTTTCATTAAACAGTGCAAGATACACAGAGCCAACAACTAGTTGCAGACCCTGTATATGCAGCACGGACCCCCAGCTGCAGCAGCAGCAGCCAGAAGCCCTGGGCTAAGGGCTGCTGCCCACGGTGACCACAGAGCCCCGCAAGGGCTGGAGAGAGAGTATCTCTCAACCCCCCAGCTGATGGCCGCCATGGAGGACCCCGCTATTTCGATGTTGCGGGACGCGGATCGTCTACACGTCCCTACTTCGATGTTGAACGTCGAAGTAGGGCGCTATTCCCATCCCCTCATGGGGTTAGCGACTTCGACGTCTCGCCGCCTAACGTCGATTTCAACTTCGAAATAGCGCCCAACACGTGTAGACGTGACGGGCGCTATTTCGAAGTTACTGCCGCTACTTCGAAGTAGCGTGCATGTGTAGACGCAGCCAGGATCTCCTAGAGGCAAGGCAGGATTTTGCCCCCTTTTAAAATGTTTCCTCCCACCAATCATTTCCTAAGATTTTCACAATATACAGAGCCTAAAATTTCTATTGCTGGGAAACCCCAATGTTTTAAAATTTGCTTTTGTTACAAATCAAAATGAAAAGCTGAACCTATGAAATGTTCTGCAGAATGAAAATTCTAAACAAGTTTGATGTGGAACAATTGACACATTTAATTTCAGTAATATTAAAACATTGCAACTTTGAATATCAATGATGGCATATTTGATAGCATGTTAAGTACATAAATACAAACTATTAAAACTAGTATGTTAGTGCAATACAAAAGCTGGAACAAAAATTCATCAAAATTATAAAGTAAAAATTAAACATTTTTACCTTAACAAAATGAAAAAGTCAAAATGATTCAACTTTTTCCTGTTAAAAATGTCATCAAGCCAACATGTTTCCATGAACCAGTTTGATTTCAGCAAAATTACAATTTCTGACAGAATGCTGTGCCTTTGAATTATTGAGTCCATCCTCAGGCCACTTACTTGAGACAAATAAGGTTGTATTTCCTCTCAGCGGCTTTTCCAGTGATTTATGTCGAACTTCACAGATGTACACAGACCCATCATCTTCTTCAGACACCTCTTGAGTTACTTGGCTCAGCACAGTGAACACACCTTTCTCATCATGCGGTAATGGGACTCCAGTGCAGATATTCTGCGTCAGGGACCTCTCGTGTTTACTCCCACGCTCCCTAACCAGCCAGGAGATGTCAATTTCTTGAGGGTAAAATTGATGAACATCACAGGAAAAGGTTTTCTCTCCCCCTGCTATAATTTGGGGGTTTTGGGGTGACAGTGACACTGTAGGCTGAGCTGGGAAGACAAATCAGAGTCATGCACAAACACGATCCTGTTGCTTATGATTACCCATCAAAGATTCTTAATTAGCCCTAGACAATTTTGCTTCTGGAGAAGTAGTTAAAATTGGGAATTCAGATTTATGTGGCATTAAGTGAAAATGACAAGAGCCAAAACACTCACCTATATGTCAGAGGTGCTGGAACTCAGGGAGCAGAGCTGCTGCCCCGCTTACAATTTGGGTCAATGGGTTTCAGCAACCCCACTGTACAAATTGCTCCTGCACCCATAGCTAATGAACACTGGCAAAAATGTTGTTCAAAATAACCAGCAGAGTGTAAATGCACGAGTGAGGGATAGACACACACCAAGTGACGCACAGGTAGAATCCCTCAGACGGGTTTCTTTTCTCCAGAATTATTGCTCTGGTAATGTTAGCATGTCAACACGCCACACTGTGCAACCAAGAGACAGTAAAGGGGCTAACTCTAAACTGATCACAAGGGCCTGGTTAGACCCTACTGATGCCCTCAGAAACATTTACTGCAGTTATCCTCAAACAAGTGCCCAAAAATTATAGCAGCTTGTTTAGTACCCCAGTGCTCCTATTCTAAAAAGTCATTTCATAGCCATGCCAAAAACAAAGAGAAGTCCTGTGGCACCTTATAGACTAACAGATTTTTGGGAGCATGAGCTTTCATAGGCAAAGACCCACTTTGTCAGATGTTGTTTGCAGATACGGACTAACACAGCTACCCCTCTGATAGACAGCCATACCCAGCTTAGTGGTTAGTGTAGGCAAGGGACAAGGAATCAGGCCCCTTCATTCTAGTCCCAGTGCTACCATGGACTCACCGTGTGACTTGAGACAGGTGAGTTATTCTCTATATCGCAATTTCTTCCCCTCTGTAAAATGAGTTTATTAATACCATATATTCCCACTTACTTGTCTTATACCCTACCGTTCCAACTCCCCTCCTTAAGAGATTAGGAAGCAGTTAGGAATTCCTGAAGATGAAAACCTTTGATATCCCTAGGGCTCCTGTTACATTACTTCCCAGCGTCAAGTCTGAACTGTTTGACTGGCTTCAAAGTCACACCTTGGTTGCAAGTTCTTTCTGGTCTACAGCTAACAATAATGAGTACCTCTGACTTGGAGCTGGATTGTTCCATTTCCATATTGCGGAGTTACTAAAACGGCGCATGTGTATAGCCCGTCATCATCCACTGTCACATTATGCAGGCTCAGCGATGCGCTGCCCTGGGTCAGTAATTCAGGATTCACCAAGGCCCCCTTCCGGTGATACAATGTATGTTTTCCATCAAACTGGTATACTAGCTTCTCTCCAAATTCATTGTTTATGGTCCATTTCACTGCCACATTCTCCAACTTAACACTCTTCCCGATCGTAAAATTACAGTGTAACTCAATGTGTTTGTCCACCAGGCAGAAGACTGGAGAAGGACTGGTCTTGATTTCCAGGGCAGCTAAAAATAAAACAAATGGACATGCAGTTGGCACTCGCTGTCAGTCTCAGCAACAGGAGAGGGAGCAAAAAGGTTATAGCAACTCAGTTCCCTCTCTCAGTCCTAACTAGGGGTCTGTCTAGGATCAGGGTGGGATCACATCACTGTGCTGGGGAGGAGGAGGTGACATTTGCACTCCTAGGATTGTACCCGTGCTGTGGATAAATCAAACCCTTCAGACACATGCCCTAGGGGATTAACGTTTTCAGAAACTGGGCCCTCGAAGAACACGAAAATGGCCATATGGAGTCAGACCAATGGTCCAGCTAGCTCAGTAACCTGTTTTTTGACAGAGGCCAGAGGCAGATGATTCAGAGGGGAATGAACAGAACAGGTAAATTTCAAGTGATCCATCCCTTGTCTTCCAGTTCCAGTATCTGCCAGGTGGAGGTTTAGTGACACCTGGAGCCTGGGGCGGCTCCCCAGCCATCTTGGCTAAGAGCTTTAGTTCATAACCAGGAACTTACCTAATTCTTTTTTTCAGTCCAGTTATTATTTTGGCTGTCACAATATCCCCTGTGATGGATTCTATGTTTTCAGTGCATGATGTGAAGTATTTCCCTTTGTTTGACGTAAATCTGTTGGCTGTTGACTAAATCAAGTTGCCCATAGTTCCTGTGTTACGTGAATGAACAAATAACACTTCCCTATTCACTTTCTCAACACTATTCATGATTTTACAGACTGCTATTATTTCCCCCCCCCAAGCAAATTTGAATCTTCCAGTATGAAGCTGTTCCAGACCTTAACTGTTCCATAATCTCAATCTTGTTCCATAGTTTAATCATTCTGTATCTTTTTCACTTCTAACAAATCTTTTCTGAGATGGAACAAACAGTATACTGATGCTTTTCAGCACCAAATATTTCATTGTTTAGTCAAGAGACACAGTCAATATAAAAATCACATGTCCATTTCAAATTTATTTACTCACCCTTGTTACAAGTAACACCTGAAAAGGCTTAGAGAGGGAAATAGGATTCATTTTGTGTTCATTAATTCCATGTCTTTGACAGCTCACAGTGCCAAGCACATGTCCCAAACCTGCAATCTGATCTGCTAGCAAAGACATCTGCACCCATGCACAGTCCCATTGCAATGAGGTATTGCAAAATGGCAGGATCACACCATCTGAAACAAAAGCTGGATCTTTATCTTAGACAGTTTCCTCTTTTGATGGTAAAAGCCATGAGTCCACTGGCACCTTAAAGACCAACAGATATATTTGGGCATGAGCTTTTGTGGGTAAAAAACACTTAATCAGATTCATGGACTGGAAATCACAGAGACAGAGACATACTTATCAACCACTGGGATATATGAAACTCGCAGCAGTTGATGGGACAGCATGAATACCAAGAGAGGGAAATTTGCCTTTGTAGTGAGATACCCATTCAAAGACCTCATTCAGTCCTAGTTTAATAGTGTTAAATTTGCAAACGAATTGCGGCTCTGCTATTTCTCTTTGTAGTCTGGTTTGGAAGGGTTTTTTTCTAAAAGGATGGCTACTTATAAATCCATCCAGTGAGGCTAAAGTGTTCTCTGACTGGTTTTTGTATTTTACCTTTAGCAGGGTCAACAGCCAACATGGGCCCCATGGCAAGATGGGGGATGGGTCAGTTCCATGCACAGAAGGGGTGGGACCTCACATGGAAGGGGCAGGGCTGGGGCACCCAGCCCTCACCCCTGCCCAGGCCATGGCACACTACCTCCTTCCCCAGCCCTCAGAGCTGCACAGAGCACCCCATGGGGCGTTTCATCAGCAACTGAAAGGGGCCCAGCAGCAGTGGCAGTGGCCAGGAGCCCCAGGCCCCTTTAAATTGCCAGACCCTGGCACAATTGTCCCCTTTGCCCCTCCCACCTCAGCAGGCCTGGTTACCTTTCTTGATGCCTGATTTTTGTCCATTTATCCTTTGGCACAGAGACTATCCAGTTTGGCCAACATACGTAACAGAGGGACATTGCTGGCACATGATGGCATATATCACATTAGTCAATACGCCAGTGTATTGACAGATAGATTGATAGAGCCAGACAAGTACCCAGAAGTCACCTACTCCAGGACAGGCCCAATAAGGAAAACAATGGAACACTACTAGCCATCATCTACAGCCCGAGCTATAACCCCTCCATCGCATCATTGGCAATCTACAACCTATCCAGGAAACTATCCCTCACTCTCCCAGACCTCGAGAGTCAGGCCATTCCTCACTGACAAACACCCCCCCAGCCTGAAGCAAATAGTCACGAGCAGCCACATACCGAAACATTAACCCAAGAACCAATCCCACTCCCGACTCTGTCCATATAGCTATACAAGTGACACTATCAGAGGACACCAGCCACACAATTAGGGGCTTACATGCAAATAAACCTGCTCCTCTTTAAGGGGCTACAGGACTCCTCATTGTTTTTGTTGACACAGACTAACATGGCTACTCCTCTGA
The DNA here is from genome assembly GCF_033958435.1 of Carettochelys insculpta. Lineage (NCBI taxonomy): Eukaryota > Metazoa > Chordata > Testudines > Carettochelyidae > Carettochelys > Carettochelys insculpta. Next base: position 21,791,884 of record NC_134153.1, on the reverse strand, counting down.
GACTTGTCTTTGGATCTTGTACAACCAGAAAAAGGAACTGTGAAAACCTCAATCCAGACTCGAAATCAAGGCAAGACCTGAAGTTGATGGTTGTCACATTTGTTTTTCTAAGTCACTGTCATAGTTTCTGTTGGTGGAACACTTCTTCCCAATTTGCAAAAGGTCGGCTAGGGAAATTTTTCCACCTATGGGTTCTAGATTCCTGTATGAAATAAGCCTCTCTGTGATGCACTGTTTGGGGTCAGAGATTTCAGGAATTAATCAGATTGCTTTTTTTGTAACTACGCTATTGTAATCAAAAACACCTTTAACAAAACTAGCTTCCTTTGTTACTGAACAAGTCAAGAGATGATATTTTCCACTTGAATTGCAGTTGTGGAATTTGAACAGTTTTTAATGGAGACAACGCCTCCTTTTCTCTCTCCCCCACCACCTCCTCATGGCAAATGTTCAGAATGGTTTTCCTGCTATTGCCTTTGAATTCACATTAATTTGATTTTATTTATTTATTGTTACAGCAGAATTGGTCAGGCCACATTCAGCTCTTGTAGGCTACGTCTACACGTGAAGCCTACATCGAAGTAGCTTATTTCGATGTAGCGACATCGAAATAGGCTATTTCGATGAATAACGTCTACACGTCCTCCAGGGCTGGCAACGTCGACGTTCAACATCGACGTTGCGCAGCACCACATCAAAATAGGCACTGCGAGGGAACGTCTACATGCCAAAGTAGCACACATCGAAATAAGGGTGCCAGGCACAGCTGCAGACAGGGTCACAGGGCGGACTCAACAGCAAGCCGCTCCCTTAAAGGGCCCCTCCCAGACACAGTTGCACTAAACAACACAAGGTCCACAGAGCTGACAACTGGTTGCAGACCCTGTGCATACAACATGGATCCCCAGCTGCAGCAGCAGCAGCCAGAAGCCCTGGGCTAAGGGCTGCTGCACATGATGACCATAGAGGGAGAGAGAGCGTCTCTCAACCCCTCAGCTGATGGCCGCCATGGTGGATCCCGTTATTTCGATGTTGCGGGATGCGGATCGGCTACACGTGCCCTACTTCGACGTTCAACTTCGAAGTAGGGCGCTATTCCCATCCCCTCATGGGGTTAGCGGCTTCGACGTCTCACCGCCTAACGTCGATGTTAACATCGAAATAGCGCCCAACACGTGTAGCCGTGACAGGCGCTATTTCAAAGTTAGTGCCGCTACTTCGAAGTAGCGTGCACGTGCAGACACGGCTGTACTCTGGAAAACAGGAAATTTCAGTGAAATTAACAAGAGCCCTGTTACAGTCAAGAACAGAGTTTGACTCTTTAAACTGGAACCCTCTAACTTGGAAGCTGAAGACACTTAGGGGCAAAACTGCCTTCATTGTAGATGTAAGTTGTTGCACATTCCAAACAATGAGTGTAAAATACCATTACTCTTCTAGCCATCTTCTGTGAAGCATTCCAAATATTAGTTACCTTGGCACTCTGTGTTTGCTCAAGATTGTGTTACAACATGGCCACTCATATCTCTGGAATGTAAATTCTTTTGAGGAAGGACGGACCTACTATTTGTCTGGCCTATGTTTACATAGCATACAGCACCATTTATGACAAATATCTCAAGGCCCTGCAATATTCACGAAAGATCTTGTATTAAATTCATGTAACCGCACCAGAGGCAAGTACTGAGAGTTCAAAAGACTGTCTTCAAAATGTTAGACAAGTATGGACTTTGGGGAAAGTAACCATTAACTGCAGCCCCTGGGGATACCTAGGATGCAGCTAACATACATTATCCAATCGGGTTGTCAGGTCCACCAAAAACAATTCCAGGCCCCAGGGCAGACACCAATGGGCCCCCTCCCCCTCCCTCAACCAGGGCCACAAGCCCCAGGTTGGCCGAGTCCTGTTTCCCACCTCCTCTGAGGAGCTCCAGGGCAGCCACAACATGCCTCTTCTCTCTTTCCTGGACCCAATCTGCTTGCTGGGAAAAAGCCACAGCAGCATTTCTTGAGTCAAAGATGTTTTTGATATGGCCCAAGCAGATTCTGGGACCTAGTAACCATGGCCTGGAACCTGCACAGGGCCTATCAAAAGCATGTTTGTACTAAGAGATGCTTTCACTTTCCCCAGAGCAGGCAGAGCTCCATAGCATCAGTCAGGGTTGCTGGCCACTTTCAGAACCATGTGAGCTTACCCCATTGTACAAGATCAAAGACCTATGCTGTACAAAAAAAATAGTGCTCTGCCCAGTCTTTGTTCCACAGTTGGAGCTAAGATGAACGTGAACTTTCAACCACAGGGAAAATCCAGTGGCAGGCTTTGAAAGTCTGAAAGCTACCAGTGGCATTATGGTAACCATTTTAGCATGCGTGTAGGTTCTTTTATTGTTTTGTCTGTCAATTTGCCTTAAGAGTAAATGTACTTGCTTAGAGGGCACAATGAGGTAATATATAATTGGGTAATATACTGGCCATAGTTTTCAGGGAGAAACCAATCTGGAGACAGTGACCTGTTTAGGCAGTATGGCTTGCTGGGGATATCACAGTTAATTCAAGGAGCAATGTAACCTTAAAAATCTTCTCTCAGGAGGGAGAGTGACACAATTCTCTGATCAAGAGAGGTGATGGCTGGGAACCAAAAATCTATAAGCTGGTGTCCTAAAAGAACCCTAAAGTGGGAATATAGTTTCTGGTAACAGCACCTATGAGTAGGCTTGACGGAATTTGGTTCACACACACATGACTTTGACAGGCAATATCAGTAAATTTTTAAGAATTTTTAAATATTTGTAACCAATTTAAATGTGCACAGTTGCACAAGATAGTAGATTTTAAAGGCTTTTTTTCAATTGTTACCTATTTAAATCTTTATAGTTGTAGGAAATTATGAAGGGCAGACAATTTTTTAATTACAATATCAGGGTGGCCAAAAGACTTGCTTGGGCCCTGGGCAAGATGGGGGGGGCAACTCTGGGCAGAAGAGACGGGGCATGAGCTAGTCTACTGCAGCTGGCCCTCAGCATCACCCACAGCATGCTACATGAGTCTCTGCCAGCAATTTAAAGGGTCCGGGGCTCTGGCTGTTGCCATGGCCGCAATAGCAGTGGCCCACAGGCTTGGTCCCTTTTAAATTGCCAGGCCATAAGGAAGCTGCCCTCTTTGCACCCCTGCTTTCCACCTTGGTGGGCAGGCCTAGACAACAGATATTGAAATTCAAAGAGTTGAAGAACTGCAAGAAGTCCTGTGGCACCTTATAGACTATAAAAACAAAAAAGCAGTCAAGCAGCATTTTAAAGACTAACAAAATAATTTATTAGGTGAGCTTTTGTGGGACAGTGAGTCTGTCCCATGAAAGCTCACCTAATAAATTATTTTGTTGGTCTTTAAAGTGCTACTTGACTGCTTTTTTGTTTTGATAGTATGTAGACTAGCACGGCTCCCTCTCTGTTACTTATAGACTACAGGGTGCCACAGTATTTGTTGTTTTTGATGATACAGACTAACTCAGCTACCTCTCTGATACTTGTCACCAAAGATGAAGGTTTATAGCCATTAACACTCAAACTCTCAACATTCCATGTCAAAATACACAAAGTAATCATCTGAAATCAACCCATCATACTTGGTTTTACTACTCATTTACTAGTCCATTTGTAACCAGCCTAATTCAAAATCTAAATCAATGGTTCTCATAGAAGATAGGTGTACCCTCGGGGGTATGCAGAGCTCTTCCCAAGGGTACGTTAACTCAGTGTTTCTCAGTCTTTTTTTATGAATAAAAAATTTGACTTATTTTATGTGCTTTTTTTTAATTTGTCCTTTTTGCATAATCATAAATATGACGGCAAGTTTATTGCTTGGAGGCAATTCCTTCCAACAACCCAGTGTGATTAAGTTGTTTAAAGAACTGTGTTGCAATGGTAGAAAAAAACTGAATGTCTGAAAATTGTAGGTTCTGGGGGTACATATATATATATATTAAAAAGGGGAACTTTATAAAAAAAAATAAAGCAGAATAAAAAGAGGTTGAGAATCATGGGATTTAGACTCCTGGAAGTTATGGGGCAGCATTTGTGTTACTTTAACCAGCTGTAAAGTTTGATGCTTACTAATCTGTTAATTAATTAATCTAATTAACTAATTTGTTAATTAATCAATTTGTTAATTGCCAGTTTGTTGGGTGTATCTGAAACTGACATCTCCTGACCGCCCCCCCCCCACACACACACAAAAAACCCACACACATTGGTCCTTCCAGACGTACTTAAATAACTCCCTCCCGCCCCCAGACCACTATCTGCTTCTGCCCTTGTCCCCCTCGCCTTTCTGGGTGGCGGCCAACCTCAGCTCCAGCTGCTTTAAGGCAGGAAAAGCTCCCAACCTTCAGAGGCCCCCCCACCTCTGAGCCACCGCACCTTCCAGCGGGGACAGCCCCGTCCCCCCGCAGCACAGAGAGCGACTGCTCATTGTTGGCGAGGCACCAGCTGCCGGCGGGAGCGCGGCCCGGCCATACCTGAAGCCCCGAGGTGCACCAGCAGGAGCAGCGCGGCCATCGTCCCCGTGGGTCGCGGCGGGGAAAGAGCCGCCACAGGTGGGCGCGGAATTGCGCCGCCGGATGTCAGCGGTAAGGAGCCGCCTAGCCCCAGCAAGCACCGCCTGACGCCCCGGGCGCGGCGCCCAGCGAGGTTGGGTGGGGCCATGGGCCGGCTGCAGCCCACTAAAATTGTCCCCCGGCCGGTGGAACCCGGCTCCCATGGGGGAACAGGGCACTTGACCTGGGCAAAGCGCTCTCGCAAGGAAGTGAATACGCGCCGGGCACGGGCAGCCCGAAGCGCTAGGACGCTTGCTCCCCACAGCAGCCTCGAACCGGAGACCGCCGGGTCCTGGAGCTGCGGCGCTCTGGCGGAGCCACGCGGCTGCAGGGGCCGTGAAAGGTTCCAGCAGCCGCCTTGTAGGGGATCAGACTAGGGCTGCTCTTTCAGCACCAGGACGCGGGCTGAGTTCCCGGCCCCCCTGTGGTCGCCTCCCCCCGGCCCCGCCACCTGCTTTCCCTCCCAGGCTGCCCCCAAACTCAGCGCTCCCTCCGCACAGTTCGTGCATGGCCGGGTGGGGATCTCATCCGCTCGCAGCTGGAACCGTGTGCGTCCCAGCCGGCCCGCCCGCAGGGCTCTCGCCCGTCCCTCTGAAAGCATTGCCCTCTGCAGCCCAGCTTCCTGGGTGGTTTGTTTCTTTAGCTCCCCCCGGTTTTATTCGTCCCTGGTGCTGGCACTGGAAGGAAGCCGCACCGCTGCTGAGCACAGGATCATGCACAAGCCGAGAGAGCCGTATGAATGCTTGGGCTTGGGGCTTTCTGTTCGCTCGTTTGTTTTTCGGTTACGGCTCTGGGCGATCCCCACCACTCCCAGGCAAGGAACTTCTTACACAAGAGCAGCTGCCGGGAAGGGGTGGGGGGAGAGAACAGCATACAGATCCTATTACATGAATGAAGGGCTCCGTTGTATTATCTGTTTTCTCTTTCCCTTCTTCAAAGAGGAATGTACCCCGTTTTCTAAAGCAGGCTTTGTCTTCCGTCCAGGAGGAATTCAAAGATTGCCAGACTTGAGGTTGTTTCCATATGCACCATACTCCACCCCCGCCACTAAAGGCCCTCCCCTTCAGCCAGCCTTTCCCAGAGCCAGGCACTCCCAGTCCCCCTTCTACACAAACACCTTCCTCAGCCCCCAAGTCCCAAAGAGCCAGGCCCACGCTCGCTCAGAGGTCAGCAACCTTTCTGAGGCCGAGTGCCAAAATTTGACCTTTTGATCTCTACGCACAGTCCTAAGGCCAGTAATATAGAAGTCCCTAATAGTTCTACTTAAAACAGCTTCATTAATAAATAGATGCAGAGCTTTACCATTTAGCAGGTAGGCTAGCCCTTACTACAAAATCCATGTTTTTTCCCGTTCACCAAAGCCCTGTCAGAATTTTCAAAACAGAGACCAGATTGATGTATGAAAGTCATAATAAAAGTTGTACCAATATTCACATGCCACATTCACATTGCCACAACTGGAGAAGTAAATTGCATACCTCTGTTAGCAGGAGCGTAGTACCTAAACAGCCATTTGCAAACATGCATGCTTAATTTGCACAAGTAGCCCTGGGTAAATACTTGTGGATTTAATGAATTTTGTGTGTACAGGTCCTCCCCCCCTTCCCCCAAAATGAAAGCAAGCAAGTATGTCCCCACACATCACACTTATAATAGTAGTAGTAGTAGTAGACTTCCTTCAGTCTGCATAGACTATGGATCGCACCCTTTACAGTTTCAATTGAGGACTTCATTTACAGCGTCTACTGTGACTATGAAGACCCACACGAGAGTGACAGTCCTTGCTGCATCTCTTGCAGATGTGGTGGGTGTCTGGCAAGTCCTTAGTGTGCTTTCTGTGTGCTCGCTTCTCTTCTGCTAGCTGTCTGATCCTCATCTCGCCCTTCTGAAGGCCCTTGTGTAACTTCTGCCTCCATCTGCTGCGGTCGTCTGCTAGTTCTTCCCAGTTGTCCAGCTCCATGTTTACCTCTCTGAGGTCTCTCTTGATAGACTGGCTGGATTGGGGGTGGGGTAGGCACTCTGGATATTTGCCAGCACCCTGTGCTGCATGGTCACAGCACATCAAGGCTCCAATCCTGAGAGTTGGACAGCTGCGGTCCCCAGCCAGATCCAGTGCTTGGGCAGCCAAGCAGAGCAAGCCCCAGCACTCTCCAAACCCCTGCCTAAGCCTCCCCCCACCCCACCCTGCATCCCCCATTACCAGCAGGGGATGCACTGCAGGGGCCCCAGCCCTGGCCCAGCGCTCCCACAGGGTCCCCATGGCAGGGGCTCAGGTTCCAGTGGGGGCCCTGCAGCAGGGACTCGGCCTCCAGCCCTGGTGTAATGCTCCACCAGTGGCCCAGGCTCTGGCCCTGGTACCACACAGGCTCACGCTCCAGCCCCAGCCCTCCAGTGGGGGCCCTGTGGCAGACACTTGGGGCACATACTCCAGGAGGGCCCCACAGCAGGGGCTCAGGCTCTGGCCCCCACACCATGCTCCAGAGGGGGCCCCACAGCAGGAGCTCAGGATCTGGCCCAGGTCCCACACTGCAAGGGGCCCTGTAGTAGGGGCTCGGACTCCTACCCCAGCCCCATGATCCAAGAGCTGCATTTGCCACAACGCAGTATCCTACTCACCGCGTGGTAAGCAGAGACTGTATTGGACACCATGGTTCTAAGGTATTTTGACACTATCACTACAATGCAGCCATCTCTATGGCAGAGTAGTAAGCACATAGTATGTAGCAACAGTGCCCAAAAAGACTTTTGGACAAGAATACTGCCCAAACTCCCCACCCTGACAATAAGTGGCAGGGGAACTTTAGTGACCAACAGAATAAAGGAAAAACTTAAAACCCACAGAACAAAGCAACCAGTTTAGTTGAAAGATAGTCAAGGCTACATGCCAGGCATTAGACTTACCCTGAGCTGACAGAGGTTTCAAACATTGTATGGAACTAGATCACAGAGCCACTTCTCCAAAATTCCTGAGTTCCTGGTTTCCCTTATGACCAAGAGTGTGTGCTAGTATTTTGTCCACCACTTAAAAGTCAGGAGAATGAGAAAACCAAAGTACACTCTCTTCCTATTTGGACCACTTAGCAGAGGTGGCTGCACCGCTGCTAGCATTTTACTCGTTTTCGACTACTGCACATCAGTGCTCCCTCTAATTTTTATCCTCCATGGGTGGAATAAATTTTGTGTGTACCAAAGAATGAGTGGATGAGCACCACCCACAAAAAACACATACTGCCCACTGTGGGCAGTCTGTTAATCAGCTGGACAGCACCTCAAAGTCTCCTGGGCAGCCACACAAGCACCAAACGTCAGGGAACACTGCTGCACATTTTCATCTTCATCCTCAACAATGATGAAATACTATAGGATAAAGGAGCTGCTGGCACTTCTAGGTGACACAGTGGTTAGAAAAACATGGGCTTGTCTATGCTAGTGGTTCTTAACCAGGGGTAAGTGAAGGTCTTCCAGGGAGTACATCATCTCATCTATTTACAGTACAGGAGCTCCTCAATTAACATTATAGTTATATGCCTGAAAACGTTAAGTGAACCCAATTTCCCGTAAGAATTAGTGTATATGGAGGGCGGGGGTGGGTTAAGATTGGAAGAAAAAAAATTCAGCAAGAGACACTACACACACATACAGAATAAGTTTTTAAACAATTTAATACTGCACACAGCAACAGTAAGTGTGAAGATTGGTTGAGCTGGTGGAGTCAGAGGGTACAATATTTCTGAGGAAATGTCCTTCTATTAAATCATGGACTAGCACTCAGTTGAGCCCTCCAAGGTTAACACTTTGTCATTAATGTAGCCTCACGCTCTATAAGGCGGCACAGACTCAAACACGAGGGAGAAAAAAGACCCACAAGCAGTGGCTGCAAATGCTCTCCTGCAAACACTGAGCACGAGGAACTCCATAATATCCTTCTGGAGTGCACCACTCCCTCCCTGACAGCACGTGCACAGCTGAAAAGGTGCCAACTTTCCAATGCCCTTTTAAGCAAATCAGCGAATTTGTAGAACCAGCAGATAAATTTTATCTTCCTTTCAGAAAGCTTCCTCCATAAACATGATCCCTGTGGTATTGTGCTTTGTGGAGATGCTGTATGGAGTGGGGGAGCAGGCCCATCCTAACATCAGCACCCCATTGCCTACACAGCAAGGAGGATCCTGGGAGCAACTCCAACGCAGAGGGCAGGAGCAGCAGAGCAGTGAAGAGCCACCAGAACAGCTGCTGCTGGGTAGCTGCCCAGCTGCACACAGTACTTTACAGGGAACTTAGGGAAGTGGGTCTGCCCCACAAAAGCTCATCACCTAATAAATGATTTTGTTCGTCTTTAAAGAGCTACATGACCGATGGTTTGTTTTGTTAGAAAACTTAAAGGAGCTGCCACACCACCCCAGTTCCAAACCCCCACAAAGATAGGCTGCTCTTCCAGAAAATCCTGCAAGTAGTAGACAAAGCAGGCAGCCAAATATTATAAGGGAGCACTGAGTAACTTTAAATGAGCATGTGTTCTAATAGACAAGCAACGTAACAATGGAACAATAACTGGGACAGTGTTAACTGAGGAGTTACTGTAATAGTGTGTATGATAGCACATGATATGGGGGGCTGAGGAGCCCACATCTGCTGACTGCAGAATTCTTACTTGTAGAGGAGTTCTGTATCATTGAATAATGCAGAGTTTTCACAGAATTAGTGTTATACTCACAATTTCATCTTCACCGCAGAACTGGAACTGCAGAGCTGCTGCCTACTGGATCCAGCACAGCCTAACTTATGCAGGAGGCTGGGGCAGCCTGCAGAACACAGTCACACAACAGGGCCAGACCTCCTCCCTGCAAAGCAGGTGCCAGAGCGAAGAGGCTGAAACAATAGCTGGAAGCTAGAGGGATGGGAGAGATAGGTAAGGAAGGGGTGAGGCCTGCTGGGGGAAGCCTGATTTAAGCTGTTGAGGCAGAAAAACCCTTTACACTGTACCCTGCCCCACCCCACACCACCCACAGCCATTACAAGCAATCTCTGCCTTGCAGGGCATTAATGAAGCTGTAGACCAGAGCCTGCAGCTGGATTCTGACAATGAGGGTACCTGGGCCCACGGTGCCCAACAGCTGGACTCTGAAGGGGAGATGTGGGTATCTGGCTCCTTAAACAAAAAACTAACTAAAATATTAAGTTTCCCTAGGGCATATGAGACGCAGCTAGAGGGAAGCACCCAATAAAAGCATAACACAGAACAGGAACTAGATTGTCTTGGTGGTATCTTTAACTCCCTATTCCTGGGGGAAATCCTTTTGTCTGTACCATTACAGGCATACTTGACAGGTATTTTGAAACAAATTACGAAAATATCTGAAACTGGTATAGTTCTACTGTGTTTTGACAAACAAAAATAAGCAGAATTTTTGATGCAGAATTTCCCCAGGAACATATTTTGCCCTGAAGTATCTGATAATGACAGCACTGGAAACAGAATACCCAGCGTAGATGGACCTCATCTCTGATCTAGTATACAATTCAGCTCTTGCTATAACCAGGAAAAAAAAAAAAAAGATTAGTTTTAGAGGTACTGAACAGTCAGTGGAAGCAGGCCTCCTTACAGAAACTTTGCATGCAAAATTGCAACGCTTTTGTATAAGTGGAAGATCCTCGGCAAAAGAACCTGTCATTTTTATAACTGATGCAACTGACTACTGTCTTCAGAAAACAAAGTTGATTTGAAAGCAGAATAAAAATTTACACTTTCCCAAATTTACTGCAGTAAGCATGTAACATTTTTAGTGCTCTATGAGCTCTGTGCGCACATAGCCCCAAATCCTACAAATATAAGATTTTTCTTTTTAAAAAGGGGATCTCTGATAATCAGGAGACAAGAAAAGCAACTGTTCTTACCTCAATTGTTACCTTCCAACCTCTGCTCCCCATCACCTAACTTTAACTTGGTTACTCTGAGCCACTTATCAAATGGCTGTACAAGGATGACCACCATATTGGATTAAACTGGTTTATTGTACACTTATTTGCAAGAATGAACCTTTCCCAACTGGTGAATTAAATAAAACCAGTTAATAAACCTAAGCACATCTGTACAACACAGGAAGTTAAATTAACTCTCCCCTCTCAACAAACCCTGTCTTCTATCCAACCATAGATCTCTTTCTTCCCCTTAATCGGACTTCATCCAGCTTTTTGATCACAGGGCTTGATTTTTTAGATGCAGAAGAATACTTCTTCAGCAGGGCTTCAAACAGTGTGTCTGTGTTTGGATGAGTACTCAGAAAGGCTTTCTCCAAAACATACAAATCAACTCCTTTATCTTCAGGAAGGCCAGAAATAAAACTCAGTCCAAAATCTATTAGCACCAGATCCAGCTCTTCTACTGGTGGTCGCAAAAGCATGTTGGAAGTTGTAAGATCTCCGTGGATAAGATCCTCATCATGCATTCGTGCCAAAACCTCACCTATTTTTTCTGCTAAGAGAAAAAGGTTGCTTGTATCACTTTCACTTTGCTGTACAGAAGTTATATAATCCCGAACTGTAGTTGCTCCGACAATATCTTCAAGATATATACAATTAGAGACATAATCCACAAAGTAAACCACTGGCGCAGATATCCCTATTAAAAAAAAAAGGAGTTAATGAAATGCCAGCCTTTAGCTTATAAGAATTTTCAGCTTGGTTTGTAACATTCAAAATTTATAATTACATAAAATGAAGTGCAATCTTAGAAGTTTACAGTACCATCCTGGAACTGGGACAGAAACTCAAATTCCTGACCACAAGTGGATACTGATGAGCCCAAGTTTAGCGGTGTTAAGCTTTGCTGCCCTGCTCTCCTGTAGCTCAACAGAACTACAATGCTCAAAGGTGTGAAAAATCCACACCCACCCCACTACAGCTCTGTCACAGAATCATAGAGTCCTAGGGCTGGAAGAGCCCCTCAGGAGGAATAACCATCCACAAGACACACCTAACCACTATCACTCAAGGAAGGGTTTTTTCAACAGCAACAACAAAAACTTCCATCACTGATGAGAACAAAAAGCAGTCAAGTAGCACTTTAAAGACTAGCAAAATAGTTTATGATGCATGATGAGTACACACCACAGGTTTATGCCGACATGGCTACTGCACTACAGACAAGTTCTACATCTGAACTGAAATTTCATTATCTGTGCTTAAATGCCACCCAGCCCCACACTTGCACTTTCAATAGAACATAGCATTAATCACTCTTCCTCTCCTACCAATACACGTTAGTCTGACAGAGGCTGAATGTATGCTAGGGGCTTTGTCCTTAGCATGGCTGCATTTTCAGGGGATTCTGAACAAATACAGTATACTGGGAAGACAACAAAGACACATACAAGTTATTTGCTCCTCATGAATAGAAACACACACAAAGACACACACACCTTGAAACTGCAAATGAAAATAAATATTACCTCACTTTATACCTTTCACTAAACAAGCTAGAAGTCTCACAGCCCTCTGTGGATAAAAATTATGATTTTTAATTTAAATTCAGTTTTCAGATCAATTAAATATAGATTTCTCATTCAGAAATAAGCTACAATTAAATCTCATCACTGACATGATACACACACATCTACACTCTCATAAAAATAAGTTAATAGCTCTAGTCTGTCCAGCCTAAATACTAGCTCTTATACCTTGAAAATTCTGGTCTTTCAATTTCTTTTCCTTACCAGAAAAAAAAAAAAATACAGTAAACTTTCATATTTGGCAGCCCCAGGACCAGGAGGCTACCAGCTATTCTAATATTCTGGATAACAGGGAGGTATACCCAGCAATGCAAAACACTGGAAAAAAACAAGATTAGACATTAAGAAAACAAATGCATGCAGAGTACTTTATTTACCAACAGTAGTATTGTACAATGTAAACGTATACTGTATTTGCTGTATTTATTTCTATTTACTTTTACTATACTGTACTTATTGAAATTTAACTAAAATTTACTTATTGTTAAGATGCCAGTTATTTGAGAGCTCCAGATGATAGAATGCCAAAATAAGAAAGTTTACTGTATGTGCAAACAAAGAAAAGCTGGATAGGATTGTTTTTGTTCTGTGCTTATGTGGTGGTGGATCTTGGCCAAGCATGGCAGAGTAGTTAAGTCAGACAGAAAGACAATATATAGAAAAGGACAGAGGCAATATAGAAAGGAACAGTGGAGTGGACTATAAAGAAAAAGGAAGACATTGCTCTGCAGACACAGCTTCCTCTATTCCCCCACACTTTTGCCAAGAAAGTCTGTCATGGCCACTGGTTATGAAAGAGACCCTATCTGGGAACATTAAGGAAATTCATTCTCTGGGTAAGAGAAAAACATGTCAAGCACAAGCAGTGCAAGAAGATGATTCAGGGCCCAGTTGCAAGAATAAATCATCCTAAGGAAAATCTACTTATTGGGAGCAAATGATGCAGATGAAGAGGTGGATATGACTGAGTGAATCAGTTAGTGAGTAGCCATTACTTTACTTTGCAAAGCATCGTTCTTCAGGACTCTCTGCATAACTTTTAGTATAAGTGAGATTTGATAGTCCCAAACTGTTTGTTGTGTTGGATGTTCCTAGCAAAAATTTAGTTTAACTAATCCTTATGACTTGTTAACAAGATTTAGAGTCTATCACTCAAGTATACAATACAGATAGCTGCAGCAAGAGAAATCTAGAGTTGCCACTGTCACGTCCTTACATAAATACCTGCCACTTGTTCCTTAACATCATGGCAATGGACCACAACTGAGGCCACAATTCTCTTCCCTATTTTACTTCAGCCCGACTCCGTTTTCCCAAAAGGACCCCCAGCCTGTGCTTTTTTCTTCAAAAAAGCAGCCAGCGAGTTCAGTGGGGCCTGGTCCCAGATTAAGCGCCCTCTAAGCGCAGCCAGGCTGAGTTTTGGGGTAACAGGATTTAAATCAATGATATTTTTACTCACTGAAATGGTGATTTATATCAATGATTGAACTCGCCTGGACTTAAACCAACCCGACCCGGTCCCAGAGCCAAGGCCCCTTCTGGCCCGGAGCCGAGCCGAGCCGCCCCCTTACAGGCTGGCCCTGTCCCCTGTCCCCACTCCCCATCCCTCAGACCCACCTGCCCGGCGGCAGCGCAGCAAAGAGCGGGCCTCCTGCGCCGTCCGCCGCCGGCTCAGCCGCTCCTCCAGCGCCGGGTGCCGGTAGCGCTTGGGGAAGCGGAGCTTGACCACAGCCGCCCGGCCCAAGAAGCGGCCCCGGTAGACCCTCGCCTCGGCCCCCTGCTGCACCAGCTGCAACCCCTGAAGCGGTGGAGAGGACCCCGCGCACGCCACCCCCTCGGTCCCGCCACCGGCCATGATGGCCTGCGTGAGAGGAACGGACGGGGCGGGGCAAGGCAAGACCCCGCCCTTTCCTACCACGTGACTTACGGAGCCCTCGGGAACTTTCGGATTCAGTGCCGGAAACAGCCGAGCCCCCCAGGAAGGCGTTAGAGGAAGGCGAACCAGCCGCCCCGCGTGCGTCCCACAGCGCCTGCGCGTTGCACGGGCATGCCGCTCTTTCCACCTCCCTCCCCGAGCCTTGCCCCGCCCCACGACGCCTGGCCCCGCCCCTCCATATTGCCCGCCCCCCTGTATCGCCCTGACCCTACATACCAGCCGTGTTCGTTTGGAGGCGCTTCAGTCAGCCCTCTGAATTCCGTAACGGCGCTTCCTGTAGCGCCGTCCGGCTGTACTGCCAGTCCCTTCTGTAGGGCCCCTCCTGTCCCATCACTCCACCTCTCTGTGCCGCCCTCCCACGTACTGCCTCACTCCTGTACCAGCCAGCCCTCCCTGCAGATCACCCCGCACCCAGCTCAGCTCCCCTCCTACCCCTCCCTGTATTACACTGTCTGTGCCACCTCCTCACACTCCGTAGTGCCCAGTGCTACCCCTCTAAATGTCCCCCTTCCATGCTTGTCCCCCTCCCCGCCCCCATGCAGCCCTCAGTAAATAGTACACAAACTAATACATGCTGGATCATCACTCCGGCTGCCTCCCCTTGGGAGAAGCTGCCCTGTGCTCTCATCCCCAAGGAGGAAACTTCCTTTAACTTCCGCTGCTGCCACTGCAGGAGTGGGACTCAGGACCTGGGAGCACTCAACAGCTGCTAAGATGCCAGCCAAGCTAGGGCACTGCCTGCATCTCTGCCCTCCGATCCTGTCAAGGATAAAAGCTTGGTGCCTGCATGCTCCTGGCCAGGATCCAACCCCTAGAGCCTCACTGAAGTCACAGGAGGAGATCTCTGAGTGTGACATGTAGAAGGAGCACTCCAAGTGTGCATGTAAATTCACTGTAAAATAATTATTAGAACAGACATTCCTCCTACCTAGAACTCCCCAAATGTAGGCGAAGCCCCTTTGCTGCCATACTGCTTTCTGAGGTGCAAAAGTCCCAGTGTGTGCAGGGCTATTGCCCTGGCTCCTTCCCACCACCTTAGAGCTCCTGGGCAACACAGTGGGTCCTATTCTCCCCAGATCCAGGGGAAACAACTGTTCCAGGCTCTTTTATGGGCCATGCCAGGGAAAAGGAAGGCTCCTGCTCACCCTAAGCCTTCCAATTCTATCTAGCCTTAAATGAGTAGAGTGTAACATTTTGATATAGGACCCTGGGCATCTCTGGAGAGTGAAGGTCACACTGTCACACACGAGTTTACAACCCTGCAATCCATATTGTCTGGACATTCTGCTATGCTCATGGGGAGCTTCGCTGAAATCCATGCAGAGCTCAGTAGGCACACGAATCTGCTGTGTTTTACCATGTGCAGGATCAGGGTCTCTGTTAGCTATGACCACACTTGCTGCTGAGAAATATGACACTGGGAAAGAGGACGGGAGAGGTGAACACTACCACCAAACTTAAGTAAGGTTCTAGTTTTCCACCCTATCAGCTTAGCTCCATTTACCCTCCCCAATAAGTAAATGTTTAGAAAGTTGTTTGGCAGAGAGTGAATCGTTCATGGTGCTGATAGTTGATGGTTACTTTACAGAAAAGTTAATCATCAACAGCGAAGTGCCATCCTTCTGTAGAATCTTGCCAGCATTGTAAACTGAGTCAGCTTACTAGAGCTCATGTAATATCTTCAGTAGTAGCTCCACATAGCTACAGGCTGCAGCGGGCCTTTTGTGTAAGCGGAAGGAGAGGGTACAGGCATGAACAAAACTCAGTCTTCCACAGATAATGTTTTAAATACTTTGGAGGCATGTGACCAACTCCTTAATTAGTCTTAGCACCATTACTGAATTTTAATATCACACAACGCAACCCACTACTTTTGTGGGCTATTTGCACATACCATGGTATCTTAATGTTCTTCAGGAGATCCAGGCTATACAGTGGATTTTGTCTAGTCTATGTAAATAATTCTTAGGTTATTACATCTGGAGATGCCTCAAGTCCATTTTGTCCTTGTTTTTGCTACTACATCATTTGTTTCTGTTTCAAATTACTTTTATTTTATTAACACATTCCACACAGCTTCCTTGAGCTGCACTTGGCGGGGTCCTGCTTAGCAAATATTTACATTGTTTCAGTAACTCATTGGATGATAAAGAAAATATAACCTGTGGCAGGCTTGTACACAGGAATTTCTGGGGTAGGGGGCGTCTTTTTTTAATAAATGTGGACCACCTCCCCCCACAGTGAGCCCTGCTCTTCGTCCCCCACCTCCGGCTCTCCCGCTGGCCCTGGCGCCCACTCTCCCTCCAGCCAGCCTGGCCCTGCCCCACTCCCTCAGCATCCCTGCTTCTGGTGACCACACCCATGTGCACCAGGGCCCCTGCAGCCCTCTCCCTCCCTCCTATCTGCCCTGCACCCTGGGGTTCTGGCTGCCACGCACCCGGGTTTCTCCTGGCTGCCTTCAGCCCCGCACGTATTATCCACACGTAACTCAGCTTTAAGATGCTAAACAAATATATGACTCAGTCAGAAATACTTCAAAATTATGTGATGGAGTGTGCAAGGCTCAGGGCAGTGGGCTGGGGATGCGGGGGTGCAGGAGTCAGGGTTGGGGTATATGAGGTGCTCAGGGTAGGGGGTTGGAGTGTGTTGGGGTGCAGATGTTAGGGTAGGATACTGGGGACACGGGGGTACAGGAATAAGGATTGGGGTGCATGAGGGCTCAAGGCAAGGGGTTTCAATGTGTGGGGGTGCAGAAGTTAGGGTAGGGTGCTGGGGATGTCCGGGGTGCAGGATTAAGGGTTGGGGCATGTGAGGGACCTAAAGCAAGGCACCAGGGTTCATGATGGGCTCAGAGCAGTATGTTGGTCTAGGGTATAAGGGAGGCGGAGTACAGAATGCATGGAGGAGAGGACAACCCCGGGGCTGGGTTATTTTACCAGATAGCTGCAGACCCACCCCCAATTTGGCCTCCCCTGACCCCAACTCTGCTAGTCCCAAAGATCCCCCCATCCCTTGCTCAGCTCAAGGATCCCCCACCCCACCCCCACTCAGACTGAACCCCCACCCCCCCAAGGCCCCAACATCCCCCCTCATGCTTGAATACAGTCCCCAACACGGCCCAAACACTCCACCTCTTCCCTGCTCAGCCAGAACACCCTACGTCTGCTTAGCCTGAACACCCACCCTCTTCGGCCCAAAGATCCTCTTCACCCCCTTACATCTTACTAAATGGCTGATGCTGCCTTTGGAAATAATCTGGAGCCATTTACAAATCTGGAGTCATAGATTTCCCCACCCAATATTTTATTACAGGGGTGGGGAATCTATGGCCCACAGTTTGGATCTGGCTCCTATCTTAATTTGATCTGGCCCATGGCATGTGTCCATGCCACAGACCAGAAGCTCTGAGACTCAGCACCCCCACTGTTCCCTACCTCCCCTGTGCTGGTATGCAAATGCCATCTTGCCCCACTGTGGGGAGAAGCATTGAGCCTCAATGTGCCACATTCACCCCCTTTCCTCACGGCACAGCTAAGTCAGGTTAGCCAGTTAAGCTGAACTTGCAGGTCTTAACCTGTGTCTGCACTGGGGAAGAGGTCATAGCTAAAGGCAAATATTGATGTGAGGAATGTAGAAGTAGAAGCTCAGTCCTGCTGGAGGACTTTGAGAAACGTGTTCTTTACCGATCATTTGCATGGCAGTGGGAAGAGTTGCAGAGTGTGCCTTTGTAAATATTGCTTTGTTTGCAATACCTGCTGGGTAGCAGATGAAGCAGTGGTGTTCTGCACATTGTAAACAACTTCTCACAAATTATGTTATCACCCTCTTTAGGAACTGTGGAATACCACCAATGCTTCAAATTATTGTGGGATGGGGGGGAAATGCTACAGAGCAGTCATCATCAATGTGTGAGATGTGGCTTACACAGGGCTCCCCTCAGCAGGGCTCTTTTGAACAGAATGCTGTGGAGTGAAAAGGGGGGTGGGGGCAAAGGGGGTTGCAGATCAAGTCATTTATGCACCAGCTGGCCTTGCAGCCATACGTGTGGTTTAATTAATGCTTTCTCCTACTGTGCAAAGACAAAACTGTAGCCCAGGTGGATGCTGGGGTCTGCAGTTATTCTGTGAAAATTCAGTCTGGGGGATGCTGAGGTTCTTGTAGTTAGGCCCAGAGGTGAAGCCACTGAGAGGTGAAATCACAGCAACTTGTCTAGAGTCAAACCCACCGTGCAGCAGGCAAGTTCCCTGGTGGATGGTTGGTGGAAAGCAGCAGCAGGCAAGCAGCCACTCTGGTGGGCTGGTGATCCTGCCCCGGTGTGGCAAGACACTCCATGCTGATGTACCTGTGAACTCTGAGTTCATATGGCTCAGACTGCACTGTGAATGGAGAGTTGAGGCGGAGGAATCCCAGCAGGCTCAGGGGACAGTGCCTTGCTTAACCGGTTTTTCCTTTCCATTGTTTCGGAATACTGCATGTGTCGCTTTGTAAATATATGTTCGGCTACTGTTATTAAACACGCCGTTTGTCTCTCAGACCCTGTGCTTGCAAGAGGGAAAGAACTGCTTTTGCAGGCACCCAGCAGGTGGGATGAGATTGTCTCGGGTTACTGGGTTGGGGCTAAAGCTGGTTTGGTTGCATTATTGATGGAATCCCCTAGGAACTGAACCTGGCCCTTCTTGTGGTTACCTGCCATTAATAGAAGGTTTGTGTTTGTAAAAGTGATGATGTCATCAGCAAAAGATCTCATTCTGATACCTTGCAACTAAAACTTTGCTGGGAAGTAGGGAGCCTTGCTTGGAGTAGTAGCTTTTTGTATGTGAAACATGGCCTCTGTGGATTAGCAAGATTTGACTATAATTCAGGATAGATTGTAATATCATAGAGGGTTCATTCCATGTATTATTATCCCTTTTTTGGGACTGCAAAACCCAAGGTAAGTGACATGCTGAAGATCACACTTTCATGAAGCTTCCTAGAAAGCAGATCTCCAGACTGGCCAAGCCCTTGCTCTGACTGCCAGATCATTTGGGCTCCCTTCTTTGTTAAATGGATTCCCACTCCTTGTTTTCACTGTGATTGTGATGTCTGTTCTAGCTGCTACTGCCCTGAGGCACAGTGCAATTTTTCATTAATAGTTCAGCAATGTAGAGTTTCCTCAATCTGGGTTATTGTTATCAACTGCAGTTTGACATTTTAAATGCTAAATACCTCAGGAAATACATATTTGTGGTTTATGCCTTCTCTAGCTGAAATGCAGCCTGCTTCATCTGAAACCCACAGGCCAATAGAGAGATAAGGCTCAAACAGGGAAGTGGAGTGGCCAAGAGACACCTCAAGGAAGATTATGGTAAAAAGGACCAGAAACATGCCAGAAAACATGAGGCATGTATGAGCCTTTCATCCTTTGGGGGATCTTTCTGAATTAATGTTGTGTCTGCAAGTGGCCACAAACTTGTCAATATAGGTATGACTCTCTCAGGTCCCAAAGGACCCATTCTATGAAAGACCACAAAAAACCTTTAACCCACAGTGTTATGTGTTACAGCAGGCTGCACAAAGAAGGCACGATTTTTTAAAGTCCATGAAAGTGTTCCCAATCAGTTCAGTGGGCTTTGGGTCAGGCCCATAGTTCTCATGTATAGGACAAAAGTTTACTCAAATTCAGAGTGCAAAGAAATATTTCAGATAACTTTTTAAAAGATTGTTTGATACATATTTTCAATTATTCCCACTGTGTGTTCCTCATGGTTTAGTTTGAAAGGGTCAGGGCGCACTGCAATATTGATGCACTAGCCATATATGTTGATTTATTCTCACCTGCCTCTTTATGTAAATAAACAGTAAAGATATTTTTCCCCCACAGAGTCACACCTTCTTTACATTTCAGCTAGCTAATGTTTATTACCCTGCTAGAGAACAGGATCCTTCCAGGATATTTAAAAGCAGGTTTTCTATTGGCAAATCACATAGCCAGACAATAACGTTTGCTGAAAAATCACAGAAAAGCCAATTACATCATTTAAGAAATATTTTAGAATAAATTCAGGAATCCAACAAAAGAAATGCACATGCTATATCTGCCCCACAAAAGAGCATCTAAAATCAAAATAACCCTACCTGTTCTGCACGCCTACCGAGTTTTGTGATCAGGTAGCCAATGGGTCATTCATGGCACTACTTTTAGTTATATCTGTTGGCTTTACATTTATTTTTTTAAAACCATCTTCACTACTCAGAAAACTCTCCTGGTGATTCCCCTCATTATTCTATTAATTGATTATTTGGTCTAATTCCTCACATCAATTGGAGCTGCACAGCTAGCATCTAGCTTAGCTTTCACCAGTCAGACAGCCTAAGCTTACAGGTCTCACAGAATTAGCAAAACTAGTGTCACTGGCTGCATAAAAATAAACTCAAGAGACTTGCGTGCACACAAGTAAAGTTTTAAACACACCACTGGCCTCAGTGGTGGATGTAACTTCCTGTAATGGAGCACACCTCCTCACCCCACTGTTGGTGAACCACACACCTGCAACAGAACCCTTTATCCCAGTACCGCAACCCTGATCCTGGCCTGGGGCAGATGGGATGCCCTAAGTGATGGCAAAGAGTCAGTGAACCCTAGGATGCAAAGTCAACTGTACACTGACAAATGTATAGGTAGAACCAGTCTGGCTCACCTGTGTCTTAGTATTGTTAAAACAGCTTTCACTGTTATAAATAATGTGTTTTGTGTTTAGACTTTATGAAATGCTTGTAAGTTGCTGAACGCAGCAATCTCACATAATATTTATATTCCATACTCTAAGGTAATATTTGCTTTGTAACTGTAAACTACCTGTCAGGAGAGAAGTATTATCAAGTGTGAAATACTAGTTTGCCCCAAGTGATGTTATTTCCTGACCAAAAAAGAAGGCCCACAGACATCAAACAATATCAAAGGACAAAAGACTTTGTTAATTGCTCCCCACTCTACACCCGTGAAGAGATGTACACAAGAATTTGTCCCATCATCTTGAACTCTGGAGTAATAAAAATCACAGACAAGAAGAAACTGTACCTTTATGTGGTTTGGGCACTGAGGGGTGAACTTTATTAAATATAAGAAAAAGATCCCCTCTGCTTGTCCCTGAGTTAGCTTTCAAGGGCTATGTCTACACTATCCCCAAACTTAGAAATGGCCACGCAAATGGCCATTTCAAAGTTTACTAATGAAGCGCTGAAATGCATATTCAGCGCTTCATTAGCATGCAGGCGGCCACGGCACTTCGAAATTGACGTGGCTTGCGGCCGCGTGGCTCATCCCGACGGGGCTCCTTTTCGAAAGGACCCCGCCTACTTCGAAGTCCTCTTATTCCCATCTGCTCATGGGAATAAGGGGACTTCAAAGTAGGCAGGGTCCTTTCGAAAAGGAGCCCCATTGGAACGAGCCGTGTGGCCACGAGCCACGTCAATTTGGAAGCGCCGCAGCCGCCTGCATGCTAATGAAGCACTGAATATGCATTTCAGCGCTTCATTAGTAAATTTCAAAATGTCCATTTGCGTGGCCATTTCGAAGTTTGGGGCTAGTGTAGACACGGCCAAGGACATACAAAGTTTGCTTATTGTAGAAAATTCTATCATTTTTTGGAATCTAAGATTGTATCTTATTTGTAAATATATTTTACCTGCTTTATTCTTGTAAATAACTAATTTCTTTTCCTTAGTTGATAAATCGTTAGATAGTTTGTTATAGGATGGGCTAAAATAATTTCCTTTTGAGAGTTCTAAGGTACAATTGACCTGGGGCAAGTGATTGGTTCTTTAGGACTGAAAGTAACTTGGATAGTGTTTAGAATTTTGGGATAAGGGACCATCTGTCACAAAGGCAACTGGCCAACATGGCAAAATAGATTGGAGTACCCAAGGGGACTGTCTGGGGGTCCCAGTTAAACTATTGTTGCTGCTTGATTGATGGACTTTAAATACAGAACTCATGATCAGTTTGGGGTTTGTACCTGGTTTGTAACAGTCTGCCAGGAGGTTGTTGGCCCTGCTCTTGAGCCACTCCAGACAGCTTGCGAGGTTTTCCCCATGCAGTGGTGGTTCCTGTCCCAAGGGCTGGCCTTGGCTCCCCACTCCAGGAGTTGCAACCTGGCACTTGGTAGAGGGTGTAGTCACAGTGCCATTCAGGTTTGACCTGACCACCCCTCCAACATGACAGATTGGCACTGAAGCCAATTTTGAGAGAGCAGAATTGCAGCATAGTGCATGGGGTCACAGCTCCATGCTACCAGGAGAACCATGTTACAATGCTCGGAACTGGAAGCCAGTCCAGGCTCACAGGAGAAAAGCCACCCGTGCTGAGTAAGTGCAGGGTAGGCTTGTTCTCCAGCCCTGTGTGAAAAATTCAGGCCGTACATTTCTTTTTGTCAAGTGCATAATACACTTCAAAAGGCACTGCATTATTTTAATCCAATGAAAACAAAACCTCAGGGCCGCCTAGTGGGGGCAGTCCCCCCATTCCTTTATTTCCACTAAAACTCTATTCTGGGTGGCAAAGGGTAGGGAGACAGTCAGAGTGCACCCACCAGCAGCACCCCAAACTTTTCAATCAGAGCTGTACTGTCCATTGCATGGGTCAGAGCAATCACCCTGAGCCCCAAAGACACAAAGGCAGCCCAGGGCCTTAGCAGGGGACCTGGTGCCACTGACGGGGATTGAATCTGAGAGGCAGCGAGTGGAGCAGGCTAGAGCTGGGTTGCTCTGCTTCCTGCCGCTGTCAGTGAGTGCAGAGGCAGGTGCAACACCTGCTGCTGGCACCAAACTCCACACTAATCCCCCGGGCCATGTTGCTCAGGGCATGGGCTTGTGGGAAAGGGTTGGATGGTGGTGAGAAGGGGTGGAACGGGGGCAGTAAGAAGCAGGGCAGGCACTTGGGGGAAAAGGTGGAGCAGCAGTGGGACAAGGTGGGGGTTGGCAGAAGGGGGTGCAGGAGGGGCAGGAAGAGGTGGGATGGGGCAGAGCCTGCGATGGTTGGGAGGGTTGTCCCAGGCACCACATCCCCCTAGGGGTGTCCCATTTTAGTGTGTTTCCAGAACACAGAATGCAGCCATCACCCTAGTCAATCCAACTCACACATACAGCTTTAAGACAAGGAGCTACTTAATTCTCAGTTAGAACAATTTTTTTTTGCCCGTGAGCACTGTAAGAGGCAATCAGAGTTTTATGTTAGCCCCTTAATATACTTCTGTATTAATTAGAAAACCACAGATCTCCCTCAGTGTCACAGCACCACTGAGCTGGGCCCCATTTTACTCCCCAACTTACTTCTGCACACTATTTTGATAGTGTATAGACTAGCACGGCTTCCTCTCTGTTACTTCTGTGCAGGGTAACCCAGTCTCAAGAGAACCCTAATTCAAAACCAAAACCTTCCAGTGAGTCAGGCTATGTACATGCTGCGTGTATATTTCATATTGTAAAACGGTATGATTTTCTGTCCTGCAGTGATTAAATCTGATTGAAAATACTCTGAACTTATGGTCTGGCCTTCAAAAGTACATTACTTAATTTGCATGATTATTAGCATCACTGAAACAGTTGCTATGGTTACCAAATCCATCAGCTCTCATTCCTTAATCCCTTTGAAAAGCTGCTTCCTTTAATGTTATTGATCTTTTTGGTCATCTTCAGGGTTTGAAGTCATTCTTTATCTTTCAAGCTGTGAGTTTATTCCGGTTACAAGATTTTGGAAGTGGTGGGTTTAAATACTTCATTTGCAACTGAAACTAGAGAAGATGAATGGGTCGCACATATTTAAGCTGTAAAATATGTGGATGAATTGAATCCCTTCTAAACATAGACAAGATCTGAGACTTTGAGAGGGAACAAAACAAGTCTTTTATCAACCACAAAGTTTCAAACCAGATGGCCTACAATCTACTTTCCAAAATGTTAGCATATCCAGTGCTGAAAAGAGGTAAAATTTCCAAGCTCGCCAGTTGCCTGTGTACAAAAATGGTAACTCTGATCCCCCAAAGTCATGAGATTGGGTTAACAATAATTACATATTTTAAAAGTAGTACATCTGAATTCTTATTTCCTTTCTGTTTCCTGACCCAGTAGGATTCATGTTTCCAAAACCAAAAAAGCCAAACACTTCCTTTCAAGAAAGAGAAAGTGAAGCTTCTAGCCTACTCATGAGAGTTCAGGAACTATGACTTTAAGTGGGAAGGGGTAGGATTGCAAACCCTACTGTCAAATCATGAGATTTGGCATTGGCAGCACTGTATTCTTTGGAAGCAGAGAGTCAACACATATTTTTCCTGAACAAGAGCTGGGTGGCATTTTTTCCTGAATAAGATGATTGATTTGTAAAATATTTATCTAGAATTCTCTATTACCATAAATGATGACCAAGGGGGGAGGGATAGCTCAGTGGTTTGTGCATTGGCCTGCTAAACCCAAGGCTGTACAGCACCCTTGAATGGGTCATTTAGGAGTCTAGGACAAATAGATTAAAAAAATCTGCCAGGGCTGGAGATAGGTCCTGCTGTAGGAGCAGGGGACTGGACTCGATGACCTCTGAAGGTCCCTTCTAGCTCTATGAGATATGCATGGATGAGATTGTTAACAATACAATCAAATCTATTTTTCATTAGCTCTCCAAGGAGCCGCGGATCCAGGGACACGACCCCCCAGGCTCCAGCCGCAGCAGACAGGGCTGGAGCAACGTGGCGCTGGGCAGCAGGTCCCTCCCCCTCCCGGCCCAAGCTCGGCGCGGAGGGAGCTCGTGGGGCTGCCGGGGAAGGGAAAGTTTCGGGCGCGGCGAGTCTCCGCGCCTGGGGCAGGCGAGGAGCGGGCGGGACTTCAGCGCCCGCCCGCCAGGGGACCCTGGATGTGGAGGCGCCGTGCCGGGTCCGGGAGTCCCGCTCCCCTCCGGGGCTGCTGCAGAGCCGCCTGCCCAGGGTTGCGGCGGCGCCGAGCGAGCTGAACCGGCGGGGTGGGCGTGCGCCGCCCGCTCCCTGCGGGATCGGCCCGGGCCCCCTGCGAAGAAACTTGAGCCGAACTCGCGGCCGGGCGCACCGCCATGGGTAAGTGCCCGGGCCGGCCTGGGGCCGCAGGGCGGGCTGCGGGCTCGGCGGGGCAGGCCTGGGGCATCCGGCCCGCGGGAGCTCCCCCGCCCAGCCGCGTTTCCCGGGGAGGGGAGCGGGTTCGGGAGGGATGCTGCCGCGCACGGCTCACCCCAGGGGGCGCTGATCGCTGGGACGGGGTGGGGGGGGCGGCGAACTGCGGGTCATCCCTCCCCCCGGGAGTTTTGGTGCCGAGGAGGTTGGGGTGGGTCGCTGCCCCAGCGGGAGGGGTGGGATTGCGAGGCCTGTCGGGCGCTCGGCTGGGGCTGCTGGAACACGGGTTCTTGTGCTCTAGGACCGGGCCCGAGCCCTTCACCCCCCGCCCCCACCGGGGTCTGAGGGTTCCTGTTGAGCGACCTGCACCTGGTTCCTCCAAACACACCCCCAGCGGCTTGGAAAACTCGCCTGCCTCTGGTGGAGTAGCCGAGAACCACTGTCATTCCTTCTCCTCCCCGGCTAACTTGGATCCACTTCCTCCCTCTACCCGCATCACAGCCCACTCCAAGCGGGTGTCCCTCTTCAGTAGAGGCCAATGATTTGGTGCCAACTCCACACACCTTAAGGGGCTTGATTTGTTCAGAGGGTGGGTGCTCAGCACTTTTTGAAAATCTGGCTCCTTTGGGTGCATTTAGGGACCCCCCCAAAACTGAGGCATCCAAAATCGCAAGCCCCCTTTTGAATCTAGAAGTCTTATTTTGTGTTATAATGTGGGGCAAGTTTCAGACACCTTTAAGGGTTTGTAGGGCCAGAACACTATAGTCAGGCATGGGGGAGAGGGGTGCTGTACCCCCTCGAGCTAACTGATAGCTGGGTCTTTTTTATTGCTAACTGCCTGTGGACAGGGAGCACCAGACCAGACCCAGAGAAGAAGCCGGATGAAAACGCAGCTAACAGAGCGGACCTGAAAAACAGGATGAAGTTCACACACACACAAAGGGCTGAAAATTTCAAACTTATTTTTGACAAAATTTTGAAGTTAGAAATCTTTCAATCAAATCTCAGGGCAAACTTAATCTCAGGGCAAACTTAAATTCTCACCTGTGTCCCAGCCCCTTAATGCCTCTCCAGTAATACAAAGGGAAGGAAACAACTTCTGGGCCGCTCCTAATGGAAGATAGTTCCCCAGTCATTGAAACAAGTTGCTCTCTGCCAGCTTCCCATGGATGGAGCCTGACTGCTATCTGGGACTCTACAGCTACTTCCCGCTAATACGCCCATAGGTGGGTTTTGCAGCCAGATTATCAGTTAAAGCTGCTTAGAGACCTTGATTTTTGCCAGAAGCCACTGCTTGCCCTTGGACAACAAGGAGCACAAAAACTGGATTCCAGCCAAATTTGCCCCCAGACCCAGTTCCTGGGCTGAGTGCAGCAAGGAACAGAATAACTGAGAATTAGGAGCACATATTCAATGTTTTGTTAAAAGGAAGTTGCATTGATTGAGAGTGTCGGCACTGGTCTTTCATAAATAATATCTTTAGTGGTGCTAAAGTTACTACTGGTTGAACCTCTCTAATCTGGCACTCTCGTTTGGCAACATCTGTAATCTGTCATGATTTTAGATAGCTGGATGGCCATTCTTCATGACTCCTGCCAAGTTTCCTGTGATTCCATAAAGTTTGTTTGCAGCCACCAGTCCTGGCTCTCAGTGTTCTGTGCTGTCATTTAGCTCTAATGTACCTTTACATGTCTTTTAAGAGCTGAATAAGCAGTGGAAGTGCTCTAGACAATATTGAACCCCTGTGGTCTGGCAAATTCTCTTGTTCGTCACTAGTCAGAGCCCAAGGGTGCTAAACTAGAAAGTTGCAATCTGTACCTGACTCCTGGTCTGTACCATCAACTAGTGTTCTAGACCTGAGCCTAGTGCACACTAGAGAGAAATTAGTGACTAAGACCCATCAAACTTTTCCTCCTTGTGATGTTAAGTGAAGATTCAAGAGAGGAGTGCAGATGTGAAAGACACGTTCACAGGCACCTGCTGCTGAGCCCCCATAACAGCGTCGGAATTGACTGGAGAGCAAGCTGAATTTCACTCGAAAAAATCATAAACTGCTAGTGCCCGCAAAGATAATGGGCAATGCAGTGGAATGGCTCCATCCCCATTTTGTAAGATCTTCTGTTCTTAGTGAACAAATATTGTTTTGAATGATCTGTTACATGTGTACCAGTAGCACTTAAAGTAGTGTAGGTTACTGCATGGAGGGTGGTTTTCGGCATGTATTATGAACAACATAATTAATGCAAATTGGATATAAAATGCCACAGAATAAATACAAATGTAAATATAGCCTCTACTGAGAAATAACCTTTACTGCATACTGTAATTAGAAGATAAATATAGACACTTCCTATAAAGCACAGACTGTAAAACATCTTGTAAAGCCCTAGCTGAGGAAACTTTTCCTTATTCTAGTGGGTGTTTCTGTAATTTTTTCCAGTAGTCTATTTAAAATAAAACTATTTTAAATTAAAACAAGTAACTAAGCATCACTGTCACATGCTGGAAAACAGCATATTAGAGAACAAGCTCCTGCTGTAGATTCCATTTCAAGAGTCAGGAGAAATTGGTCATTCGGAAAGATGAGCTTTGTCTGCTTTATTATTGTTGGTATTTCTCAAATACACCAGTCAGGTTTGGGGCCCCATTGTGCTGGGTGCTGCACAAGCACAAAAGAATTGACAGTTCCTAACCCAAAGAATGTAGGGATTTTTGACACAAAAATATGCAGAGCCCAAAACTGGCTAGGAGAAGTAATTCTCTATTACAAGACTGTATTACTTTTTAACACTACAGCCCATTTAATCCTTCTTTTCAACCTGTTGAGTTCTCCCACAATAATTTTTTCCTTCTCTGGTGCCCCCAAATACTTATCAGTTTAATTAAATCAGTGGACAATTGTGCCTCTGATTAAAATGGTACAACTTTGTGTTTAGATGACAGGGGAGACTCTGTCACTGAAGCCAGTTGCAAAGCTCCCAGGCCTGTGCTGCCCCACTGTTGTATTTTCAGCATGGGTTGAGTGTCTGTGCTGGCCACACCTACTGGCCTGATAGAACGTGTCAGGTCAAAGCTGGATGCTTTCAGTATCTGGGTTTTGGCACCCACCAAACTGCTGATGCTTTTGGTAAAGGCATAGGATGCACATCCTCCTAGCCTCCCCTTGTTGGACAGAGTTGGAGGTGGTTTTAAATCAGGGTGAGAGAGGCTGAGCTACCAGCCAGAAACCAATGATAGCAAGTGGCTGTTCCTGGCACACACTCCCAGCATCTTCCTTTTCATTAAGCCATGAAATATAAGCCACATGTTCCTGCTAAAATGTTCAGCCATGAAAGAGCTAATGCTGAAGTTTAAATTGTCCTCAGACTTAACTTAAGGTGACTGAAATATTTCACACCTATCAGGGCAGATATCCCCACTTGGTTTTGCATTTACATTGTCGTTCTTGCAGAGATAAGGGGTAGAGAGTTCTTTTTAGCTAATGAGATTCTGGAGCATAACCCTGTTGCAATTTCAAAATAATCTACATTCTAGACGCAGGTCACCTGCACACAAGTATGCAATGCACAGGGGCCTGGCTATGGGATACCACTTATCTAGTGAGGAGACATTAAAGGGAAGCCTTTGAGATCTCTGCCTCTGTTACTGGAAATGGTTAAATGGGATTAAAAATGGAGGTGATCAGAGGTAAGCAAGGGGAAACAAAATTGGTTCTTTTAATGCTTTCTACTCCTGTTACCTCAGCTAGTCCCTCCCTGCCCAGTCTCAGGCTATATCTATGCTAGCCATAGCAGTCGATTGCTGATGCACAATTTTAGCTATGCCAATTGCCTAGCTAAAATTCACTTACCGGCAGTTGACTTCAATGGCTATCTATGTGACCTTGACCCCTGAAAACGCCGTTTTGTGCATTCGAAAGACAAGCCCTGAATATCAACCCTGAGCGGGTCGATCTTTTGCAGGAGTATAGACATAGACTTAGAGGGAAGGCCAGAGATGCAATACAGGGAATAAAGGGAAATAATGGTGCAGGAACTTGTAAAGAAAGGCAATCAATTGTGTTAGTGCACCAGTGTCTGTCTAGGAACTCAGTATACCGATCTAGAACTTCTGATGGAAATAATTTACCACACAAAAAATCAGGTACAATAGTGTCAGATCTTGGCATGGGGAATTTTGCGTCTAAAATATCAGCTGTCCCTTGTAATAAAAAAGATGGTGGTAGGCCAAGATTCTTTTTAGGAGGACAGAGTTAATGCTGGTCTTCAGGAGAATGGAATACATTTTCTACAGGGAGGCCTGACCATTGAGGATTATGCAAGAAGCTAGTGAGAATGCAGTTAGGAGCAGCTGAATGTCTCAGAGGACGACCTGGTCATTTCTGGCTTTGCAGTGTGAGAGTTAACAAGCAGGGCTATCAGTATTCAGCACGTAGAAACAGTGACTTGCTCCTTTGATGATTTATTTGTAAAATTCCTAGGTGGCGAAAAGCAGTCACACAGATGCTTCTGAGCTGCAGCAATCTGAGGACTAGAGCATCGTAATGGTAACACAAAGCACAAAAAAGTACAGAAAGAAGAAAACTACGTCTGGCTGGGAAGCTATTGAACATACAGAATAGTTTGAACAGTCTAAGGGAGGATGACTCTGGCTTCTCCACTATAAATCACTGACCTCCAGTTACATCTAAGTCTTAATTGTGTTCACACAGGCTCCCATTTTCAGAACTGTGAATGCAATTACATGTGCCCTTTTTCATGACTAAACTGAATGCACAGTTGTGACGACACAATGCATAGGTATTGTAGGTCCATAAACACATGCCCTGAGAGATGCTTGGGTGTTTATAGGCATGGTTTGCACAGCTGTACATCCAATTGTAATTCTTTGAGTAACCTAGGTGCACAAACGCGCACACTGAAAACCTAGATTTCTTGTCATCAGAACAACTTTTTCCATTTGTTTGCAACTCGATAGCTTTCATTATGAAGCCAGCAGAGTGAATCTTTGAAATATCACTGTTGCTTTCTTGCTTTCCAGGTTGTGCACTGCTGGTTCTTCTGTTGCCTGCAACAGTCTCCCTCCTGGGTGGGTTGATGTTCGGATATGAGCTGGGGATTATCTCTGGTGCCTTACTGCAACTGCAGATGGACTTCCACCTCAGCTGCTTTGAACAGGAAATCCTTGTGAGTTCCCTGCTCATTGGGGCTCTCCTTGCCTCTCTGGTTGGTGGGATCCTCATTGACCGTCATGGAAGGAGGAGGGCGATATTAGTCAGCAACCTAATCTTGTTGGGTGGCAGCCTCATTCTGACGTTGGCAAGGTCATTTATATGGCTGGTATTAGGACGCATGACTGTAGGGTTTGCAATCTCTGTGTCGTCCATGGCATGCTGCATCTACATCTCCGAAATGGTGGCTGCTCATCAGCGGGGGCTGCTGGTGTCTCTCTATGAAGTTGGCATCACCGTGGGCATCTTATTTTCATATGCGCTGAACTACCTTTTCTCAGATGTGACCGAGGGATGGAGATACATGTTTGGCTTGGCTCTTGCACCGACTGTCATACAATTTCTCAGTATCCTGCTCCTCCCGACTAAGCCTCTTACAGTAAACCAGTGGGACTGTGACTCTCACAAGGGCCTCATTCCACTGCAGAACAATGAAGATGGAGAGACAGCAAAGCTGGAGTCACATAAGGAGAATCACTGTTCATTTCTTGACCTTTTCAGGTCTAGAGACAACATGAGAAGCAGGACTCTCGTTGGCCTGGGCTTGGTGCTCTTTCAGCAGTTCACTGGGCAACCTAATGTCCTGTGCTATGCTTCCAAAATCTTCCGCTCTGTGGGATTTCAGAATGATTCCTCTGCCATCCTGGCTTCTGTGGGGCTCGGGGTGATGAAGGTGATTGCAACATTAGTGGCGATGGTTCTTGCAGACAAGGCTGGCAGAAGGGTGTTACTGATTGCTGGGTGTGTAGTGATGTCTGTCTCCATCACTACTATTGGCCTCACCAGCTGGACTGTTCCACTGGATAAGGCAAGAGACTGTATGACCGCTACAGAGCCCAATGCTTCGTACAACATAGCACAGCGTCTCATGCAGCCGGCGTCCTCCCAACAAGCTGCATTGTACATCCCACAGACTTCAGCTGCTGGTGAAAGTCAAGTGAGTCCTGGTTTTGCTCTTACAAGACCAGAGGGCCTTACAAAAGCCTTTGCCAGCGCCAGAAACCGAGCAATCATTACGGAGTCTTCCCATATGCAGAAAGGGGACCTGCCAAGCCTGTCCCATGAAGAGATGGTGCAAAGCACAAGCTTTCCTTCCAGTAATACTCCCAATAGCGAACATAGGGTCTTAAATTGGATTACATTGCTGAGCATGATGGCCTTTGTGAGTGCATTCTCAATTGGATTTGGACCAAGTAAGTGTGGAGTGTACACAGAGGGGATGCATGAGGGTGTACAGGGGTTACGTGCATCCCCCAATGTCTGCTCCCCTACACACCGTCAGCATTCCACCACTTCTGGAAAGTCCAGGAGTAATGCCCACATTCTTCCCCAAAGGGGCGTG
Organism: Carettochelys insculpta; assembly: GCF_033958435.1. Lineage (NCBI taxonomy): Eukaryota > Metazoa > Chordata > Testudines > Carettochelyidae > Carettochelys > Carettochelys insculpta. Next base: position 21,760,169 of record NC_134153.1, on the reverse strand, counting down.
GCCCAAGAGCAGCATGAGCTTCGTAGACCGTGCTGCTCTCAGGCTGTGCCACTCCAGGGAAGAAGAGGGTGTGGTGGTGCTTCCACAGGAAGAGGTGGGCGGGGTGAAGCAGGTAGAAGGGCAGAGCAGGGCGGAAGAGAGCAGGGCATGGGCAGCACATGGACAGGGGGTGGGTCATGGGCTTGGAGGGGTGGAGTGTGGGCAGGGCAAGGGCAGGAAGTGGGAGGGGCAGGGGCACATGGCCGGTGCCCTCCTTGGAATCCCTGCACTAGTCGCCTCTGAGTTTACACGTGCTGTGTCTGCACCTAAGAAACATAGAGATGATCTTTACAACACCCATGGGAAGCAGGGAAGAATTATTAACCACTGATTTGAAGATACATCTGGAATTTCATGGGTTTTTTTAAATAGTTACTATTCACAGTCCACAGGGTCACTATATATCAGTGGCTCAAAGCACAGCTTTTGGTCCCTAAGTTTGCCTGGCCCTGTCAACCCATCCACTATGACCTGGAATGAGATCATCAACTCATTCCCAGGTGTTAACAAAAAATAGCCACCTGGCAATGGCTTTTAGTTATAACTTACATGGACCATATTTGATATAGGTGATCAGTGGTTGAAAACTTATATATCCCACACCCATTCCATCCTATCTTCATTCCAGCTGCCTTTTTGTTTAGGCAATGAAAGCTGTATCATACTTGCCTAAATAGATATTTTGAGTACCTTAAAATTGAATCATTGTTCCTTTTCACTTATTGTTATTTATAGTTACCCCTTGAAATAACACACTAAAGTCTGTTCTTTGAATTCCTTGCCTGGGCACAAAGATTTGTTATTGCAGGGCTGTTTGTGAGTTCTAGAATGATGGATTTATTCTATTCTCAGTAACACTGAACTTTTTGAGGGGAGGAAAGAAAACCACATCTAAAAAAGCTTAAAAAGATTTAAGGAAAATACAGTAGGTCCACACTAGGTCTCATAAGCTTGACAACTGATCACCATTCTGGCCAGGAAGAAAATGAATTCAAATTGAGCAGATGGGAATAAGGGGACTTCGAAGTAGGCGGGGTCCTTTCGAAAAGGAGCCCCATCGGGACGAGCCGCGCGGCGGTGAAGCGCGTCAATTTCGAAGTGCCGCGGCCGCCCACATGCTAATGCAGCGGTGAATATGCATTTCAGCGCTTCATTAGTAAACTTCAAAATGGCCATTTGCGTGGCCATTTCAAAGTTTGGGGCTAGTGTAGACACGGCCCTGGAGAGTAGCAGAGATGAAAGCAGCTGGAACAGACACATTCAGGGCATTGTGGGATACCTCTGGAGTCTCACAAAATTCATTTAAAGGAATGCTGTTTCCACACTAACAGTAATTCGATGTTGTAAATTCGACCTTGGCATTACACAGCATGAGCAGGCTGGGGCAAGAACATTGACGTAATGGTATTTGCAGCGAAGACAGTCGCATTTTAAAATCAAGCTAAGTGTGTTAAAATCAACTGTATGCGCTAGTGTAGACATAGCCATGATTCCCCAAACTATTGAATAATTTCTGGAACATACCTAGGTTATCTGCTGAAAAGTCCTGCACTCTTACAGGTAGTGTAGTGGTTAGGAGAACTGACTTCTATTCACAACGCTGCCACATACTTTCTCTTCAGCTGTGGGTCAGTTAACCTCCCCATGTCTCTGTTTTCCTATCTGCAAATCTGAGCTAATACTATTGGCCACCGGTCTAAAGCACTTAGCTCCATGATCAAAAAGTACAGTGAAGCAACCAAGTACCATCATTATTATGTTACTAGCAGATGTTTTCCCACTGCGGCTGCCCCCAGTGGTCACTCTATGGTATGACTGTTCCCTGCACTCACCACCCTTAGTGGTGAGTCTGAAGTATGTCATCCTCCTGTCGAGTCCCTTCCTTTCACATTCTGGGAAATCCTGGGATTTCAGGCATTTCCCATTTTCCAGGCTCCACAAAACCCTGACCTTGGTTTAAGTTAGGGTAAGAGGAAGCCACATACCAAATTTGGTCGTTGTAGCTCTTGCAGTTTAAGACTTCTTGAACAGATGTAGCACTGCAGACAGACAAATGTACACACTCTAAAATATATAGTAGAAGAAGGATGAAATGTGCGTAATAGAAACAGCTGCCTAAAATTCTGTAAAATAAATCACAATTGAGTCAGTGTTAGGTGTGATGCTCCAGAACCGAGCTGCATACGTCCCATCCAGTCACCTCTGCTTGTCTGTCTGAAAATGGACCCTCCACTAATGAGAGACACTCTCATTGTGTGTCCAGGTCTTGTCACTGTAAGGGGAAGTCTCTGGTTTTCAACAAAGTGCAGCTGTCTTCCCAGTCCTGCCTTTATCCTGAGGTTTAGAATTGAATCTGTTTACATCTCAAATATAGCTTCATGTAATTGGGTTTGTAGGAACTTTTCTGAACTAGGTCCCTTGCCCTAGGCCTTTGCATGTATTGTGTCTCTGTATTTGTATTTTGTTCCTCCACCAAAAAGTAAAGGTGGGATTTTAAAAATCTTTCAGCCTTGGCCTCACCCTAGTCCTGCTGAAGGTGATGGAAGCTTTGAAATTAGCTTCCATGAGAGCAGAGATAAGTGAGTGTTCACACATTTGTAAAATCCTGCCTGAAAGCTTTTCCACACCATTTCCAATTAACATTGCCTAAAGATGCTGTTGTCTTTCCCTCTCTGCAGTAACATGGCTGGTCCTCAGCGAGATCTATCCTGCTAGAATAAGAGGAAGGGCCTTTTCCTTCTGCAACAGCTTTAACTGGGCTGCTAACTTACTGATCAGCCTCTCGTTCCTTGATCTCATTGGTATGTATAGTCCTCATTTCCTGTTTCACTTGCCAAACACAGTCCAACCACATGTCAACTCTTTATTGTTGGGCTATGAGAGTCAGCCAGGCTGCCAACCTATATGCTGGCCACAATGCTGTGTGGGCATTGGGAGTTGTTTGGGGCTACTGGGGGTTAGGCACTAGAATGGACACAGGCCAAGTGTGAAGAACTCACTCTGCAAATCTGTTGTCAAGCCTTGAATTGGGACCCTCCTGCACTTCAGAGAGTAGAGCTGCCAGGTGAGGGCATCAGCCACTCTCATAGGAGCCATGTTGATTTTAACCCTGCTAGAGGGGACTCCCTGCAATGTCTGTGTCAAGTATGGTGATAAAATCATCCATTGCTCAATTGCGTCCCATTGGGTTATTCAGTGATGTGAACAATGGAAATGCTGTACTGGCCAAATGTAGTGAATCTGAATCAGTCCAGAGAGCACAAGCTTGCAACTTTTGGGACCCCTTGCCCTACAACTTTTCTTCCCCACCGAGCTGCCTAAGGCACTACACCGAGAGGAGAAGTCATAGGCACCCCTCAGTCTCAAGAGACCATGGGTACGCACCCTTAAGGGGTAAAGAATTCATTCAGTTGGTCTTACGGTAGCTGTGAGCTTGGCTGAAGGGACCCCCTCCAAAGAGACAATCTCTGCTGCATCTCTCACATTGCAAGGTGATGTTTCAATCCTTTAGGCTTTGCCTTCCGTGAGCCCTTTCCTCCTCACAGAAGCTGGACTGGTTCTTCTCAGTTCTGGAGACCTTTGTGAAGCTCTTTTTTCCAAAGCCTGTGGTCTTGCAGTCTCACTTGTGCACATCCTTGAAATACAGCATTGCCTCCAGGGGATTGCAGAGGTTTGACAAAGGCAATGCATATGAAAGTCGTTAAACTTCTCATGATTAGAGAATAAAGTCTCCGTCACACTCCCATCAAAAAGTGTGTTGATGACACAGGTCCGATACACATGGATCTTTGTGTATTTGTCCAGTTTGCTGTTCTGTTGTATCCCCTTGTTCAGCCTAGAGATTGTTGTGGCAGCTTTTTTAATGCAGATGTTGAGTTCCATTTCAAGTGAGAAGGTTGTCTGCAAGAGTGGGCCACAAGTATGGGAACTTGTTCACCACTTTAAGTTCATAGTTATTGATCTTGATTCAGGGTGTTTCCTCAACTCCTTGGCATAGAAGGTTAGTCTTTTTTAGGCTTATAGCAAGCCTGAAATCTTGGCAGATTTTGGAAAAACTATCCATTGGTCTTTGCAGATGAATTTCTATGTGGATTATCACTGTTGTGTCATCAGCAAAGAGAAGGAGTTGCATGTGGGCCTCCTGAGTCTTGATTTTACATCTGAGTCTTGCAAGATTGAACAGTTTTCTGTCAGATTTCATGTGCAAGTCGATCCCCTCATCTGATGAGCCAAAAAGCTTGTCTGAGTAACGGAAAAGAAAATCACAGACAGAGTAGGGGCAGATACATGACCTAGCCTAACTTCACTATGAATCGGGAAAGTCTCAAAGACTGAGCCATTGTATTGGACTGTGCCATTCATGTTTCATGCTTAAGAGTCTGGGGGGACTGTGACGGGTTGAATTACAGAAATCCCCTTGGGGTTGTCCCCTGGTGTGCTGATCAAGCCTCTGATACCTGCCTTCTTGCTCTCTGGGTTTCCCATCTCTTGCTGTCAGAAGCACTGGTCTCCCCTAGCAAAGGCACAGAGTTGGGGTTACCACCCCGCTGCACAGACACTGAACCGGCTCAGCTTTGGGAGGACTCAGCACCAGGAAACAAACCCTCAAAAGGGACCAAAACTCCAGACAAATCCATCTTACTCTGCTTAAAAGTTTTGTACAGAGAAAGCTCACACCCTTTTCAATGAAAGGGAGATAGGTACCATGGCTGCTTCCCTCTTTCTCACCAATTACAGTTATTTACACAGGGTTTGATAATAAACAAAAGTCTTCTTATTAAGTACAAAAAGTAGGATTTAAGCGATTGCAAGTGAAAACAGTCAGATCAAAGTAAGTAATTAAATTAAAATAAACAAAAGAATGCCAGCTTATCCTAAGCCACTAAGAAACTTGTTTCATGCAAATTCTTACCCTAAACAGTTGTTCTAAACATCTCTTTCACAGATTAAGAAGCCTTCTAGCTTGGTCTTGATCCTTCCCCCCTGTTCAGTTTTTGATGTTTCCAGCAGGCATCCTAGATAGTAAGTGGGGGGAGGGGGTGTCTCCTGACATTTGGTGACTGTCCCTATTTTTTGGTTTCTCCCTCTTTTCCCCTTTTGTCCAAGGCAGGAATTCTTTGTGCTCAGTTCAAACTTTTCTTACCTTGAATGGAAAAGTCCCACATCCATAATGGGTTTCAGCATCAAGTGACCTGGCCACATGACTTTCTAGAACCAACCACAGTTAGGGCTTACAGGATAAACAAGGCTATTCACAGGTCCTTCACTTGATCACTGAGCCGTTCATGTTCCAGGGCAGCAGCAATGGTCTCCATTAGTACATTTAGAGCTATAAACAGATCCACATTTCATATTTCTAATTTCACATACAAGAATGACACATGGACAAAAATAGGATATACAGATTTAGCAGGTTGTATCTTGAAATGGATATGTTACATGATGCATTGGTATTGCCATAACACACCTTTGAGTTATGAATATTCATAAGCCAATTTTCATAAAGCATGGGGGGTGGCCATGACAGGGACATCCGGTCTTTTTAAAAATCGCACATGGTCCACTTCTACTGACAAAGTCTAAAGGCTGTGTGAGAACAATGTATGCTGCATGAGAGGGGCTTTTCTTGTTCTCTGCATTTCTCCTGTAGTTGTCTAGATAGGATTGTTTCAGTAGCACACCTTTCAGTTTTGAACCTGCACTTTGATGCTGGATAGATCATTTGCAAGGGTTTGACGTCTGTTCGGGGCAACTTGAGCATTGGCTTTTCCCATAATAGCAAGAAAGGAAATGCCATGATAGTTGTTAAGTTCACTCTTGTCATCCTGTCTGAGTTTACTCTCCTAACCTTGCATTCTCCCAAATATACCCATAAGGCGGGGGGCGAGGGAGGCTTTTCTGTCAAGGTTTGCTTCCTTAGCTCCCTCAGCTACACTGAAAAATTCACCAGGTGGTACATGCCCAGCTCTAGAGTTGAGGTTAATTCCTGCTTCTTACACAGCAGAAACAGAATGTCAGTACTTCAGAGTTGTGGCGTTGTGAACTGTCTGCTTCACTGGCTGAGTCACAGTCCAGGTCTTGTGTGGGTTCCTTAGCTATATTTAATAGGTTTCTCTGAGTAAGGGGACCACATTTCCCTATGTTGGATATGGGACATCTGGTAAAATTACTCATATTCAAGCAAGTTCAATGACAATCAGTCAGAATGATTCAGTAAAAATGTTCAAATTAACATCAGATCGACTGAGTCCCCATTAAAAAGAAATAGTGCGTGGCTGAATTCTTTTTATTTACCATCTTATCACTAAGGCTCTAGAGTTTGCACAGGGAGGGTGATGCGCACACACACTTCCATACGCTTCTCATGGAGGAAAGGGAACTGTCCAATCCTGACCCTTCTTGCCTAGTGCTCTGCACCCTCCATGGGTGGTGGGATCTCCCACCCTTCCTGCTACCTGGCACCCCAAAGCAACACATTGGGGCGGGGCAAGCAGGTCACATGCCCCACTCCCCAGATTTCTGCAAGGGTTCACGTCAGAAATTGACCAGCAGCAGATTCTCCACACGGTGTGGGAGGGAGGGGACAGGAGCTGCTTCCAGCTATGGGGAGGAGCAGGGAGGGGTGAAGGCGTGACCTGTCACATGTCTTCAAAGAGCTCATCTCTTCCCTCACTCCTGCTCACCTGTGGCTGGAAGCAGCTAGTCCCTTCCTGCCTGCACAGTATCAAAAGGCAGCTAACATCTCCAAGCTGCTGCTGCGACTGATACAACCCACCTGCTTCCCGTCTCCCGGCTACAGCTCGGACAGGAAGGGGTTAAGCCCCAAGGATGCATTGTGCACCAGGGCTCAGGAGACCTGACTGCTGGGGCTTCCTTGAGTCCAGCCACTGAGATGGCCCAGGAGGGGAGGGTGCCTAGGGAGCGGAGCAGCCCTGCACTCCCTGGGGTGGGAGAAGAGGGTGCTAAGCCCCTGCCCACAAGGCTGCTGTGGACTCTGCAGTGTACAGGCACAAACAGGCTGGAAATTGCTCCCCCCCACACCCACCACTCCATAGCTTAGCGGAGGGGTTGCATGGTTTACCCATGCCAGCACCCTAGGCTGGAGGCAATGGGGGAAGGAAGGGGCCTGCCAGCCAGTCTGTGGGTGAGCTGAGCGCTCTGACCAGGGGCTGGTTCTCCTCACAGTACTGGGAGCAGGACGTGCTACCCCACCCCCCCAGGGTGATACTCAGGAGCAGCCCAGCTGCTGGGGGTGAAGGGGCAAGGCAGGGTGAGAGCGGCGAGAGGGGAAGTGTATAAAGAGCCAGATGGTAAGCACCAGAGGTGAGATGTAACTGACCATCACCTAGCACCTGTCCCACACTCCCCAGCCACCTCGGCTCACAGCGAGTGCTGCTCAAAAAGAGATCGGGTGGTGGGGTGAAGCCCTGCTGGCCAAGAGGCAGCACACAGCGAGGGCTGCACTGATGGACCAGCAGGGGGAGTGGCCAGCCCCACGCGCTGCAGCTTCGCACCGCCACCAGTTTTGTACACTGACCCCTGTTGTCTCTGGACATCCACCCCACCCCCCACACTCACTACTGGTTGACAGGAAGGTGGCTGGTGAGCAGGGATCGGTCCAGCAGCAAGACGCACCAGGACTGATGGGGAAGAGACAGAAAATATGGGACAATTCACCTGTTTTTAAAAAAAAGTCAGGAGACCTGCAGGAGGACTTAAATAAGGGACTGTCCCTTTGAAAATGGGAAATCAGGTCACCCTACCACTGAGTAAAATGGCCCCACATAATACGACAGAAGTTTCGTCAAGTTACCAACTTGCTTCAAATCCCAAAGGCTACGCCATGAAAAAGGTGCTGTCTTTTGTTAATCCTTCACTCTTTTGAACCTGTTTCTGTAGATGCCATCGGCTTATCATGGATGTTTCTTCTCTACGGGCTAGTGGGAGTGGCAGCTGTTGTATTTGTTTATCTTTTTGTTCCGGAAACAAAAGGACAGTCCCTAGAGGAGATAGACCAGCAGTTCTCAAGGAAACGGTACGTATGCAGTTCTGCTGGCTTTTTTTCCCAGGTCAAAGGGCCCTGATCTATGACTTTAGTCAGACATCTCTGTCAAGTTCTTGGAGGAGCAGGCCCCCAGTTATTCATCCAAACAACAGCTGATCTGTGTTACTTTGGGCATGTCTGCACTACAAAATTATGTCGACCTAAGTTACTTGGCATACAGCAACATCAGGAGTGATATCACTTATGCATGTCTGCACTGTGTTCCTTGTGCTAGTGGTGCATGTCCTCACCAGGAGTACTTGCCCCAATTTAACTGTCGGGGTGGGGCGTTGTGGGATAGCTTCTGAAAGCCAGTAACAGGTGATGTAAGCCACACAGTGTCTACACTGACACTGTGTCCTCCTAACTACGTCGACATTGACTCTATGCCTCCCATGGAGGTGGACTTATTAAGTTGGACTAGCAAGGCAGTTATGTCTGCAGGAGCTACATACTAGTACCAAGTAGGCAGGTCCATAGTCAGGTCGATGGAAGGCAGCTTACACTGACCTAACTCTGCAGTGTGGACCAAGCCTCAGTTCTGAATGAGATCATCCACCCTGACATTTAATGCAGTTTAGCTAATCCAATACAAAGTCACACTTCTCATTAGCACTGATTAACTTTCCTGAGTACTCCTGTGTAGATAAGTCCTTAGATTTATGATTTCGCTGGACTTGGCCCAGAGAATGAGTCTAGGCTGGACAGTTTCACTTTCTTGTTCTCAGGCACCTTTACAGTAGCAGGGGGCAACAGGGCAGGACTGAGGTGCATTAACACCTGGGGGTAGGTGGGAAAGGAATTGCAGGAGTTGCTGTAGGTCAGCACTGAGTTCCATTCTTGGCCAGTTATGCGGGAGGCCCAGGATTGCAGTAGGGGGCATCACAAGTCAGGTTCGAAGGGCACTCCAAGAGAGGCAGAGGAAAGACTGTAGTTTGCCATTTACACCTGCCTTATAAATCAGTAGAGTCTTGGATTTTGAGGCCAGAAGGGACCATCTAGTCTGTTCTCCAGTATAACACAGGCCATAGCTTTTTCACCCCGTAATTCCTGTATCAAGCCCACAACGTCTGCTTGAGCCAGAGCATGTCTCTTAGGAAGATTCCAAGGAGAGATTCTGTGCCCACTGTGAAATGAGCGAGGAAGAAAAGTAGACACTAAAACCCTAACAGCAGCGGATCCTAGCTGACCCTAGTCATTGCCCAGCAGGTTGTTGAAAGGAAACACGTTCAGGCCAAGACTTGGAAGAAGAGGAAACTTTGCACATGCTCAATACCAAAGGGTGGAGCTCTCAAGCACCTCCTGAAACAAGCCACCTGCAGTGAGTGTCACCGTCAGGAAACAACAAGGGTCTGTATAAGCAAGCGATTTATTCTGGATGGTTTTCAAAATAAGGCAGTTGCTGGCTTGAAGGAAAAGCCCTGGCCCAATAAGCCAGGACACTAAACTCAATGCAGTGCCTTGACTCTTGAGATATGGATGTTAGTGATACTGTAGATTGTGTCCTGATATATCTCTGGGCTATATGTCTAGACGATAGCATTCTTGATTCTGAAGAGGGACCCTTTTATTGCTGTGGTATCTTTTATTATGTAAGAGGTCAGGACCATCCACTGTTGTTGAATTAATGTTTTTTGTTTTTGAGAAATAAAGCACAACGTATGCCAAGAATTCCAAGTTCTCTCTCTGCACTATTGGTGCATAGGCTATTTATTGGCCTTTTTAATAGACCTGCTTGCTTCATTACTTATGTACTTATGTACAGTCATGTGTTATATATATGACTGGTTACAAAGAGACTTACACAGCCAATGCTAGTCCATAGGGCAACAGGGTAATATTTTCCCAAAATATCAGGCCCACGTGTTCTAAATAGCCTCCTCTTAACCTGATTGAACAAGCTTTACACCTAAACATGTGGATATTTACACATTAGACACTTAGCCTATGTTTACGCTGTGCCCTTATCTCAAAAGAAGATACGCAATTTGTGCTATGCAAATTGTGTATCCTAGTTCAAATTAATTTTTAAATCAGCTATTTCAGCATTTGGCGCTGTCCTTGAAATTCTGCACTGTTTCAAGGCGTCCCTTACTCCTCCTGTAATGAGGTGTAGAGGGATGCCAAAATAGCACGTCCAGTATTTCGAAAAATATTTCAAAATACCAGGCACGTTTCAGAGCTCAGAATAGCTCTGCAGTATAAACATAGCCTTAGATGTACATCCCCCGTTTTGCAGACAGGATTTTTTGCATTCACAGAAATGGGGGTTATACTTGCACAAAAGGTCGTGGACTTGCAGTTTTCAGGCACTTTTTTTGCTTATTCGTTCATTTTGTGAATAATTTTCTAAATGAGCCCTGCTCAGATAATCTCCTAAACACATATATGTCATTCAAAATGACACCATTCACTGATACCCCCCTCACCTCCTCAAGGAAGTCTGTGACATGGGGTTTGTTGGAGCAGTGGAGGAAGCAAGTCTTGAGCTATAGTGCTGAGCATGAAAACCACTAGGGAGCTCCAGAGTGACTAATGTATTGTTTGGCAGCTGATCTGAAATGAGTTTGATGGGTCTCAGTCCAGCTGTCAGTGGAGAGGGGCTCACGACAGCAAAACTGCCAGCACTGTCACTGCTGCTCTTAAGTGTCTCGTACAGAGTGTGAGGGTCACATGGCCCATGGTTAATGACTCCTCTCCTACCTCTAGCTGAAATTCCTTCACTGATTGTACCATTCTCCCTCCCTATGGGACCTCTCTTGCCACTAGGCGTGCTTCATCAGTTCTGGCTTTCACATTCTCTTTTGGCCTCGTGTAGATGATCAGACAGTAATTTCAGCCCTCAAGCTGCCCAGTGAGGGTTGTAGGTCAGTGCTGACAGGTTAGCTCACTTTCCTTTGCTCTGTTCATCATCATTAACAGATGGGTAATGGGAAGCAGGTCCTGATGTCATCAGGATTATGGCAGAAGTAGAACAAGTGCAGCGAGTTTTGAAATGCTCCTTTGCTCCATAGTTGGCTCTACCCTGGGGAATTGGAGGCTCTCATGCCAGGCTCAGTGTCTGTTTCTGATTAATCAGTCATGCAGCTACTCTCCCTGTATTTGACTTAGTGAGGTACCTTGGCCATGTCACTCAAAGTCTATCATTCGAACCCATTCCCAAAGCCCACTTATGCCACTGTGCCTGCTGATGACTGGCAGGCTGACACCACAAGCATGGCATTACTAGAGATCATACATCAGTGTCTTTACTAACAAAACCTCACTGCTCTCCATCAGTGTCCCCTGTAAGCTGAGGCCTTGGGCAGCCACTCAGATGCCACCCAGCTGATTAGCAGAGTGCATACAATTCTCACAGCTGGCAGCATGTGTTCCCAGTGGCAACTGGTGAGGGGGGGCTCCAGGGAGGCTCCAGACATGTGGCCTCATCAACCCCACTCTGCCCCAAGCCCCTCCCATGCCCATCTTTGCTTTGCCCCCGTCCCTGCCATTTCTCCACCTGGCCCTTCCCCTCCCCACCATTGCTCTGCCCTCCCTATGCCTGCTTTTCCCTCACCTGCCTCTTCCTCTAGAAGCACCGTGCTGTGCCCACAGAGTGCAGGGCTAGTCCCACCACTCCTTCAGAGTAGGGGAGTCCAAGGGTAGTGTGACCAACCCCCCCCGCCCACATTTACTTATGGTGAGCCCTGGGAGCACAGGCACTGGGAGGGCGGGTGCATGTGACGCCTGACATACCACCATGCATTGCCCCTGTGTGTTTCTTCTTGTGGTGCACATCTACATATGCATCTGTGCCGATAGCAAAATTTATTCTGACCATGGATGGAAAAAACTAGAGGGATTATAACTTGTACAACCAAGACAAAGTCCATCGCTCTCAGGGTTCCTGGCTCATTTGCATGTCATGCCCCTTCTGTAAGCCTCCCTCCCAGTGTCTGCTGGCTACTCTTCTAGATTGTAAATTATTGGAGAGCAGGGTGGGTCTTATGCTTGGGAAGCACCTAGCACACTGTGGTGCTAATGAAGACAAACTAGGCATCACTGCATTTCAGAGTAGGACGGAAACTGGGTCCCCCACCAACTGTGGTCCTCCTTTGGCTGGCAAGAAATATTGAAGCATATCACATGATATTACACTCTAATTTACTGGAGAAAATAAACCAGGATTTGCAGATGCTAAAACCACTGTTATCCAATTGTTTCAGTGGATTCCACTAGGTAACAGGCCCTTACATTTGTCATTGGGACTCTGGGGCAGAAGAGGTGTGTTTGGCTACGTCTACACGTGCAGCCAACATCGAAATAGCTTATTTCGATGTTGCGACATCGAAATAGGCTATTTTGATGAATAACGTCTACACGTCCTCCAGGGCCGGCAACGTCGATGTTCAACTTTGACGTTGCTCAGCCCAACATCGAAATAGGCACAGCGAGGGAACGTCTACACGTCAAAGTAGCACACATCGAAATAGGGATGCCAGGCACAGCTGCAGACAGGGTCACAGGGCGGACTCAACAGCAAGCCGCTCCCTTAAAGGGCCCCTCCCAGACACAGTTGCACTAAACAACACAAGATACACAGAGCTGACAACTGGTTGCAGACCCTGTGCCTGCAGCATAGATCCCCAGCTGCCGCAGAAGCAGCCAGAAGCCCTGGGCTAAGGGCTGCTGCCCACGGTGACCATAGAGCCCCGCAGGGGCTGGAGAGAGAGCATCTCTCAACCCCCCAGCTGATGGCCGCCATGGAGGACCCAGCAATTTCGACGTTGCGGGACGCTGATCGTCTACACTGTCCCTACTTCGACGTTGAACGTCGAAGTAGGGCGCTATTCCTATTTCCTCATGAGGTTAGCGGCTTCGACGTCTCGCCGCCTAACGTCGAAGTTAACTTCGAAATAGCGCCCGACGCGTGTAGACGTGACGGGCGCTATTTCGAAGTTGGTGCCGCTACTTCGAAGTAGCGTGCACGTGTAGACGCAGCCTTTGTGTCCTAAGAAAGGACAGCAGGTATCTATAATCCTTAACTGAGCAGCTGCACTCAAAAGGTTTGAAGGATCTAGTCCTTCCAGAAGGAATATCTCCCCCAAACCAGGACTGGAATTAGGGACTTTGTTTTCCAAAACCTTTGAGTGCAGCTGTCAGATGATGGTTCTAGACATCTGCTGCTCTTCCTCAGAATCCTTTCTACACCCACATACCTGTGTCCTCCTGCCCCCCGTACCAATGTGAGCTCCAGTTACCACATAGAGCCCTTCCCTGATGAATAATAGAAAGGGTTTTGTTGGGGAGGACGACACGCTGTGGTATGTGGGAAGCCCCCACCTTGATTTCATGCTCAGTGTGTTGTATGAAAATCACAGTAATGCCTTTCCAGTGCAGACAAAAGGGAAGAGGAATCTACCCTGAGTGTCACAGGACAAAATGCAGACGGTACTGGGGTACCAGGAGGCTTACTCAAATCCCACTTTTCTAGTCACTGTTCCCCGTGGCACAAACACAGTCACTGTTTGCTCATTAAGCTTTCATATTTTTAAATGGCTTATTCTGACACAATGAACAGGTTACACTGCCAGCCATGCAGGGCACATCTTGTCTTCTAAACTGACTGCATTTGCACAGCACAAACAGGAAGGCCAGCTCAGTGGTTAAGAAATGAGGCCGAGATTCAGGGGAGTTGGGGTCAATTTGTATCTATGTCACTGATTTCCTGCGTGACCTTGGGCAAGTCACTCATCCTTATGCCTCATTTTCCACATATGTAGAATGAGGATAATTCTGCCCTGTCTCTGCAGGATGTTGTGTGGTTAAACTTTGAAGTCCAGCATGTCTCACTTCCTTTTTGCTTTGAAATCTGGCTGCATGAGAGAGCTTACAGCAGTGGGAAAGGAAAATGCCCTGGTCACAAAGTGACCAGTTGCCCTTCTCCGGAAGTTAAAGGAGCCTGTGTTGTGATAGCTGGAGCATCATCACCTTGGAGCTATGATCAGCACAGCCCTGGAAGCCTGAAAACAGTGACCCCATCTAGTGCAGGATGGGCGAGGAGGAAGGTCTGGGGTTCAGAAGAGGGGCTTTTCACTGCTTTGCTTACGAATTCAAGAGCATGTCACCACCCATAGTGGGAAGATGGGTGCCTAGTGGGCATTGTAAATGGAAAAAGGGGAGGATTTGAGGTAAGCCACGAAGCCCAGTTCATGGCACACTTTGTATGGGGGTACCAAGGACTTAGGAAGTGAAGGGGTAAAGGTTGGAGTCAAACTTACTGTGAATGGTCAGGGGATTTGGCAAGGTCACTTCGCTGCCTTTTCAGCAGGCTCTTGGGGGCTTACAAGATTTCATAGCACAGCTGGACACATGGCACTGTCGCACTGTACCACCAAATCCCCCAGTGCCAGCCAGGAACGCCAAGGCCATAGCACATTAGACCATCCACCCGCAGCACCTGGTGTCTTGCCTCCCAGAGAGCGAGTATTTTATTTTTCAGATGATGGGAGGCGGGGAAGAAGGAATGACCCAGCGTGCAGCACTTCAGGAGTTGTGTCACGCTGCACCTGGGCGGGAAACAGCTCCGTGCAGCTCTTGTTACCTCATCCAGTGTACTACTGGCTGGGGAGTGGCACTACACTGCCTGTAGCCAGGGCATCCCTAGCCAAGCTCCCAGAGTCTGAGCAACAGTGCCCCTAAGAAGCAGCTCTGCTGTGTGCCTTACCTCAAGGCAAGCAAACTTTTTACATCGGGCCCCCCACTTTTTCTCCCTGCAATTAGCAGTCTCCTCACTCTCAAGCTAATACAATCCAAACAGATGGAAATTTCAGTTATGTTCCTATGAAAACAAACAAACAAAAAAAACCAACCTTTCGGCCTGTGTAAGGGAATAAGTCTTTAGACGGTAAAACGGTTATTAATCAGCATATAAATGTGAACGCATATACAGTAGTTCTGGAGGGCGGCTTTTCCCTGGCGGAATGCAGGTTCTGCAGCTGAGGAAGCAGCAGGAGCACCCAAAGCTCCTTTTGAAAGGTAAGTCCTGGGCGGGGGGGGCATTTGGGGAGGCTTAAGCCTGGAGGTAGGCTGGGGCCATGGGGGTTAAGCCCGGCGGGGGTTAGGGCTGCAGGGGGGTGGAATTGACCTGGAGCCGTGTGGGGCCGGGGGTGGTGAGCCAGAGGTTGGGTGAGCCGGAGCCACGCGTGGGGGTTTGAACTGTGGTGGGGGGTGCTGAACCATGGCTGCGCGGGGTGGGGGATGTTAAGCCGGGGCCAAGGGGAGCAGGATTTTGAGTGGCACTTAACTTGCTTTAATGCGAGTTAAGCGCATCACAAGATTGCGCATTTCGAGGGTTTACTGTACATAAAAGCAGGAGCATATTTCAACATTTGTAATGAGCTGGATGAGCCTGAGACCCAGCAGCCCATCGTGCTGCAGCCCCCCTTGTGAAATTTCATACCCCCTCCCAAGGGGCCCACCCTTCATTTTGCACTCCGCTCTCTTACCTGAGGGGAATAAAGTACATGAAATACTTTTGACCACTAGAGAGAGCCCTGGGATTGGAATAAATCCTCTCAATTTGTCCTGGAAACAGCATTATATGGGTGTTTGCTTTGTCCCCTCGTCCACTGGCGCTAATTGTTTCATCTTTATGCAGCTTTCTTTCCCTTGTAGCTCAGTTAAAACTGGCCTGGTACATCACAGACTGGCAGGGCGCTAGTGAAAAACATCCACCAGCCCCAACCAGAACATTAGCGCTCTGCCAAGTCTCCAGCCGGTCCCATACAGAGCCAGAACAGGTCAAGCCCTGAAACACTTTCTCCTGGCTCCCACTCCTTCTGTGTGCTTAGTGGAGCCTGTTGGGGAAAGTTGCCAACTACAAATTTTGATGAAAAATGAGGTGGTGATGGGGAATTGGCATTGTTGCGATCAGCTGTAGTAATCACTTCCCAGGAACCTGAACCCTGTAGGGCTGGCAGGAAGGAACTATTGTGAAAGTGAGAGTCTGCTGGAGAATAAAGACAAGGACTTGGCTCCTGCAGGCTCCTGCTCCTGCTCCCTCTGACCTGGGACTCCAACTTCTGCCTCTTCAGGATAGTGAAAGCAGAGCACATGCTGTGGGTATTTTACCCCTCAATTCATTAATAAGCAATAACTCAGCTCACTTCCTCTTGAGCGCCCTTACAGGAGGGAGCCAGGGCAGAAAATGATTTTCTGTATTAACAGAAAGGAACTGAAGTGTTTGCAGGAGATGCCAACCTAACTTCCTTCAGAATCTTCTACCTAGATGAGCCAGTCTCTTTTCTAAAGCTGTGACCCATTAGCACCGACGCAGGCTGTTTTTCTTCATCCCTCTGCTGAGGCAAAGACCTTGTAAAACTGGGCGTGGGGGGAGCATAGAGATGCTTGAGGTTGTGATAAATCTTTAGTGGGGCTTGGGTTCCTTTGTTTTCACAATATTTTCTTTAGTTTGCTAGCCAGATATTTTCTGAAGAAAGATTTCTGACTTCCTCTGCGCTGCAGCTCCACATCTGTCCACTTCAGGGGCTGAAGTAATACACAGTTAAGGGGGCTTGACATCAAGCCAAAAATGCCCTCCTGGCAATTACTTGTGAGGTTTTGGCAGCTTGCCCCTCATCTTCACCCCCAAACGGTCCTGGGGTTTAAAATCACAGGGTTTTAAATTGCCTGGGGGCAGCAGATAGGGCCAGGGGATGCATGTGGGGAGGAGCACATTGGCCAGCAGGCGGGGCTGGGAGATATGTGGAGTGGGAGATCCCTAAATACCTAGATGTGGGAAGGGGGAGACACCTAGAATCTTCCTAGTGGGCTAGCAGGTGCTTGGAAAGGAAAGCAGAGGCGTCCTGGTGCCCTGCCACAGAAGGGCACCTGCTAGCCACTAGGAGGATGTGAGGACTGGCACTGGCCGTAAAGGACATTGAGTATGAGACCCCTGTTTCCTAGCATGGTTCAGGTGTCAGCTGTGTGTGTGATCCCAGTATAAGTAGCAGTGCCCAGATAATTTGGGTCCCCATCTAGCAGTGGGGATGATGAGTAAATAGTTTCCCTGCCCCAGAGGTCATTGCTGGATAATATTGGATAATATTTAGATCGGGAGAATTCTGCCAGGCCACTCACGGCTCATCCAAACTGGCAAGAGAGATGTTACCAAAGGTCTGCCAAAGAGAGAGGGCTGGAAAAGTCCCCCAGAATGATTTAAGGGTAGACGCTGCTTTTGGACAGCCATCAGGAATATTGCTGTTTGCAGTGAAAAGCAATTAGCGTGGGGGTTCTCATGGGGGATGATAGAGAACGCGGTGTCAGGTATAAAAGCTCTGGAGGTGCACTCCTGAGTGTGACAGGCCACAGTTTCAAATGGTCAGGCTCTCTGCTAAGCACAAAAGCTGCAGCATCTGCAAGGTCTGTGCTCGCTGTTTTATCTCTGCAGGTCTGGCTGCTCTCACTACCTGCACGTGGGTGACAAGCAGAGGCAACGCACCCAGACGTGCCCCTTGGAATTTGTTCATGGGGCACAAATATGCGGATCTAATTTTGTGGGTGTAACTGGCACATGCCAAAGGGGAATTCAGGCCTTGGGCTGTTTCCGAGCAGTGGGCCAACAACATCCCTGGTGGCACGCCAGCGTAGTGACTGGATTCGAATTTCCCACTGGCTGACTCTCTGAGGTACATTATAAGCGGGGTGTCACTGGGCCTATGGGTGGAGAAATAGCATAACATGGACTGATTTGGCTTTGGCTGGGGAGCGCAAGTTCTAAGGTAAAAGGGCCAAATGTGGTGTAGCAAGAAAACCGAGAAGCAGGGGTGTAAACTAAAGGAGATTTGAAGTCAGTGAAATAAACCAAGGCTTAATGTAACCTGGTCTCTCACTCACTTGTTCACACTGGTCTGAAGAACAGGCTGCTGCTTGTGTCTATCATTTAGTGTTCAGGAAAGTGACATGCAGCCTCTGGGCAACCCACCTTGGAGCCATTGTGCTCCTTGTCTGACAAGGCTAAGCTGCAGGAGCGGGTGGCAGGGTGAGCTATGCCTGCCTCGTGCGGCGGGGTAAAGCTCACAATTGGCACTGGATCGAAGGGTCAGCTAAGAGTGAGGGGGGCGGGGACATTGCTCAGGGTTGCAGGGATTTGGTCCCATTATCTGAACACAGGATCTGGCACTCGATGCTCTCATTCAAACCCACAATTGCCAGGACCACAGAAAGGTAACTTGGTGAAGATTGCTGATTAAATCCCTATGGCTTCCCAGGTGAGGCTGTGGAAGGAGCACTATGCATTTGTCACACGGCTCTCTAGGGGTACAAGTACACAGCAAAGTTTTTTGAAAATAACTATCCTGGCGTCTACATTACACAACTATTCTATTTTGAAATGAATTCAGACTAGCAGCTGGCTTATTTCGAAATTAGTAAACCTCAGGAATAGCGCCTGTTTCCAAATAGCTCTTTCAAAACAGGTGCTGTTAAGACAGGGAATTGAGCTCTATACATGTGCCTGATGTATTCTGAAATAGCTAAGTGCTAATAGCCATTCCAGAATAGCTTATTTTGGAAGAAGGCTAATGTATAGTGATGCCCTTGGACTGCAGACACTTAGCAGTAGCCTGGCTAGCTGTTTGCATTCTGTGTGTTATGAGAGCAGTGACTCGGAGATGGTGGGGTTGGGGATCTTGCAGGCTGCAACACTAGCAGGTGAACCCAGTGCAGAATCTGCCCCGGCTAGGCTGGTGGATGCTGCAGTGACCTTTTTGCAGGTAGAAGTCCTGTGGCACCTTATCAAGTAATAGATATATTGGAACATGAGCTTTTGTGGGCAGACTCCCGCTTTGTCAGATGCATGGGGGGGGCGGGTCAAAGGAGGATTTAAAGAGGGAGTCTCAGTAAAGGGGAAGGCCAGAGCTGACAAGCTCTATTCAGTCAGGGTGGATGTGGTCCATTATCAGCAGTTAACATTTCACAACTCCACAATAACTGCATATAATGGGCCATTTCCACCCTGAGTGAATAGACCTCGTCAACTCTGGCCCGCCCCTTTACTGAGACTGCCTCTTTAAATCCTCCTCTGAAACCCCGCCACTTATGCATCTGACAAAGCAGGTCTTTGCTCATGAAAGCTTATGCTCCAAAATATCTGTTAGTCTGTAAGGTGCCACAGGACTTCTGTTGTTTTTGCAGCTACAGACTAACTCAGCTACCCTCTGATACTTTTGCAAGTAGGTGACTCTTTGCACATCTTACAAAGCTGTCAGACAAACAGAGACTCCTCTGCTTTCCCTTCCAAGCAAACTAGAAGTGTAAGAGCAGGGAGGACTAACAATGATCATCAGACTATTCCAGCAATGCCAGCATATTCACACACTCATGCATTCTGCACTCTGCATCACAAACCCATTACCACTGGGAGGAGCTCCAGGACTTTTCAAACTGTACTGAACAATACCATTGCACAGCTTTTAAGTCCTTGAGATGTTCTTCCAGTGCCACTCGTAAACTGAATTACAACTAACACTACTACCCTAAGGTCTGGATCACAAACATGGACATTAACTGCAGCTTCACGGTGGCAGGGAGCTGGGTTACACCGATGCAACTTCACGATGGCAGAGAGTTGGGATATCCCATGTGTGAATACATAACCAGTAACAAGGAGATCAGTCTGGCTTATGGATTTGCTGGATGTTACTGAGTGACATAGCTCAAGGCTTGGTGACAGCCAGAAAGGTCCAATTAGTTCAAAAGCCATTGCAGAGCTAGAGAAGAAATAAAAGGATGTTTTCATTAGAAAATTTCAGACCACTCGTAAAGTGCCCAGGAATGTTTTGAACCCCACTCAGAAGGGCGGATTTCCAAAGAAGACAGACATGCAGTTGTGCGTTTGTTCACAGTGTTACTATGACTGCACACACACACACGTCATCAGAGCTGTCAGTTTATATAGGCACATACCCAACTGGTATACTGATTCATGGGAACTATGTGCAGAACTTTAGTTACATGTGACTTATGTGCACCATGTGTTGATGTATTAGAAGATTTACCTGGCGTTGCTCAGGTCCTTAATGCAATTAATTTTGGTTTTTTGGACACGAAAATGAAAACGTACGCACTTAGTTTAAAGTATTCTCTGGAGTGGGGCTGGGGATGAGGGGTTCAGTGTGCAGGCTGTCTCAGGGACAGAGAACTACACCAGGCCTCTCCCACTGCAGCAGCTTGGGGCCAGGTGAGAAGCACCTCTCCATGGCTTCCACAGCTCCAGTAAGTACACCCAGGGAAGGAGTGCATGTCCCCTGGCTGGGGCAGGGCCAGGTTCATCTGCCTCTGCAACTCCCCAGCCAGAGTGAGGAATGCTGCAAACTGTGCACTTTCCCCTGGCTCCCTGGTGATGGAGAACATCCAACAATATTCCCATACAAATCAGGACTTATCCCCCTCCCCTGCCACCCCTGAAAGGCCCCCTGGGGGAGAGGCCCCAGGCTGGGGCAGTCCCAGACAGCAGAGGGTGCCCCCAGCCAACCAGTCTATTTCCATTTCATCTACTTGGTGATTCTCTCTATTCTGTATGGTTTTCTGAGAAGCAAGCCCATTCCATGCACATCCTGTTTTCCTGGCACAACCAAACCCTTACCTGGCTTTAAGCTATTATAAGGGGAAGTTGAATACCAAATGTAGTCTGTTTTGGGGACATCCTTGACTAAATAGACAGACACATGGACAGACAGGCAGACACACAAACGCTGTTCAATGTACAGCGTATTTGTAAAAGACCGTAGAGAGGGCAGAGCATTTGGGGGGGTGCTTTTTTAAAATGGGGACTAGTAAAAATCCAAATAAATGCATGGAAAGAAGTGTTTGTAACCCTGAAGTTGTCTGTTACGCCTGCCAGCAACAACCTCCCAAACAGGCCCATAGGATGGAAGTGTAAAGGCAGTGGAACTTGACACAGGTGCTGTGTGCTGGAGCCATAGTCCTGGTAACACTGCCTAGGTGTCTGCAGTACTGGTAAGTATTGGAAAAGGTTTCATATTCCCCCCTGCACTCACCAAAGCTCTCTAAGAAATAAAACTGAGGAGGAGGGAGGATGTGTCATTCTTGTGCATCTGGACCCTTCTTGAGCACTCCCTGGCTCTAGGCCCTGGCTCCAGGATGGAAGGAGAAGGGACAAATGAAATATGATAACAGGAAAAAATATAAATGGAAAGAAGGGACCTTTAATGCACTATGGATCCAGCACAACACTCAGGGCAGCACCAAAAAACACTCCTCCTTCTAGAACCAAAATACAGTAAACTCTTTCATATCCAGCAGCTCCAGGACCAGGAGGTTGCTGGATATTCAAATATTCTGGATAATAGAGAGGTATACCTAGCAATGCCTAATACTAAAGAAAAACAAGACACAAACAAACAAAAATGTATGCAGAGCACTTTACTTACCAACTACAGTAGTATTGCACATTGTAAACTTATACTGTATTTGCTGTATTTATTTCTATTTACTTCCATTATACTGGACTTATGGACGACGTAACTAAAATTGACTTATGGTTAGAACTCTGGTTCTCTGAGAGTTCCAGATACTAGAATGACGGAGCTGAAAGAGTTTATTCAACCATCCCACACCAAGGAGAATCTACCCCGCAGAGTGCGTCGGTCATAGTAACAATGGGAACAGAGTCTGCGTTATGCTACCCTTGTCTGACTTTAGGCATTGTACACATCAGACTGATTTCTAGCAGGGAAGCCTAACTGTGAAAACCAGCAGGAAGGGATATGGGCTCCCTCCTTCCCCATGGCTGTCTCCCTCCCTTCCTGTCCGCTCTGGTTGTGTTTCTTCACCATTCCTTCCAGGAGAAGCAGAGCTGAGCTCTCAGAGTATGTCAGCAGCAAGCCAGCCAACATTTGCACACTGCATCTCAGCTCCTGCCAGGGTTCCTGTGTTTGGTATCTTTGGCTTGCGTCCTTGTACTTCCTGTCTCTATCTAGCTTCTCGCTATTGCTTCTGCCTTTGGCTTCAGCACTTCCCTCCCTACACTCTTTGCCTCAGCTTATTAAATTGACAGGAGGGACGCTGTTCTGTTTAATCAGAGGGGCCATTTTGTTCCTCGTGTCTTCTCTATGAGCATTCTAGTGCCTGCAAAAGCAGACCGTAGCGGGAACGAGCCACATCATCTTGCATTGTATGTTAATACAGTGGTGTCCAATAGAATTGTAAGGGTCACCACAGTCCCCTCCCACAAGAGCCAGGCACTGCCAGCCCTCAAGCCAGGCACACGCTCCCTGCGCAAGCTGCTGGCGGCTCACCAGAGCTGCACCGTGGCTGGGGCTGCCCACAGCTGGAGCTGGAGCCATGTCACAAAGCTGCACAGGGCTGCACCTGGAGCTGAGCCTGGGGCCACAGCTGAAGCCACGCTGCAAGCCACAGCCACCAGGACTGCAAGAGGAGCTGCTGCCCCAAGTGGTGGGGCATGTGCATGGAGGATGAGCAGGGCACTTCACATGTGTGGCTCTATGGAGCTGCATTTCGCCACACCATGGTGCCCAGTTCACCACATATGGGGAATGGAAAGTGTATTGGACTTCGCAGTGTTACTGGGCAAGGAACAAGCTGAGCCGGGGAAGGAATGGGAGTCCCAATTCCCAAACCACAGCAGGCAGAAGGTTTGTAAAGTGAGCTGTTCTGGCTGCTGCCAGCTAAAGATCAGACTTTTATGCTGCTCTTGTACAGCCACAAGATCCTGCTGCCTTCAATGGGAGTTACACATATAAACAGGCTCCAGTACAAGGGAATGTACAGTCCATCATTGTGTCATTGTCTCACTGGGTCAAATTCTGCTGTGATACAAGTAAGCATAATTTTTGTCAGCTTCAGCAGGAGTTCCTTCCACTTATTCCCTTGCTAGATTTGATCCACTAAATAGGCATGCTTCCATAGTGAGCTGGTACCAAACTGGGCATCACCACCTCTGGGGTATGCTCATAAGAGCTGCATTGAGCTGGTCCCAGCTAGGAGTCATTTCCCCCTGTTTGATTTAATAGGAGGCATTGAACTAGTCCAAGGTGGAAATTGTTCCTGCCAGGCTTACCTAATCCAATCTCAACCAGGCCCATATGTGGGGAGGAACAGGCTGTGTGTGCAAAGGTGAAAATGCAACCCCATCCCCAATGTCTAGTTTCTCTCCTTTCCTCCCTGCTGAGCTGTGCAGGGGGAGCCTGCAGGGCATGATGGGGGAACACAAGGAACTCTGGGAGCTGTAGTTCCTTAACCTGCTCCCTCCCTAAAGAGCTGGCCCTGGAGCAGGGAAGGGACTACATTTCCCAGTATGCCTTTGGCCACTAGCAACAGGAAAGGAAAGGGACAAGCAAATATTGTTTTTCACTTATAATATTACAGCAAGATCCCAGAATATAATTTCCATAAAACCTGTATTACTGTACACATTTTTAGTATATTATAACAAAATCATTTTATCAGTTGTTGATGCATGCATCTGATGAAGCATCTGAGAAAGTGGGTCTTTGCACATGAAAGCTTATGCTCCAGTAAATTTGTTAGTCTAAAAGGTGCCCCGGGACTTCTCATCGTTTTTGCGGATACAGACTAATATGGCTACCCCTCTGATACTTATCAGTTTCCACTCAAATTTTTCATTAACCTCTCTCATGTACTCACACTGCACAATTATTTTGAACACCTTTATATCAAACAATTGGAGTCCACATTTACCAAAAAAAAAAAAAAAGCACCCTATCCCACACAGAAATTCCTGCATACGGGCCTTTCAACAGTTTTATGAACACACTGACCAACACGTGCTAACAGAAGGGATTGAAGTTTGAAAAACTTCCACTCTGACCTCTGCTGTGGAAAGTAAGAGAAATCAGAGACACCCATCAAATGAAGGTTTTAGGAACAACTTATCACTGAAATATGGCACAGGGCTGGAATGCTCAACATTGGCACAGTTTAAAATACCATTTAAAAGAAGCTTATCTATGGTGATGATCCATTTGGAATTGCAGAGGTACATACAATTACTAAGAGCTGACTTGCTGGCAAGATCACAAAAAAGGCACACAAGGATTCTGGGATTCAGGCTCATCTGTAACATTTTTTTGCATCATCATTATTAATAATAATTATTATTTTAATAGTAACAGAGAGTAAGCCGTGCTAGTCTATACACTATCAAAACAAAAAGCAGTCAAGTAGCACTTTAAAGACTAGCAAAATAGTTTATTAGGTGAGCTTTCGTGGGACAGACCCACTTCTTCAGACCATAGCCAGACCAGAACAGATTCAATATTTAAGACACAGAGAACCAAAAACAGTAAGCAAGGAGGACAAATCAGAAAAAGATAATCAAGGTGAGCAAATCAGAGAGTGGAGGGGTGGGGGGGGAAGATCAAGAATCTCAATCTAATTCTTGATCTTCCCCCCCAACCCCTCCACTCTCTGATTTGCTCAACTTGATTATCTTTTTCTGATTTGTCCTCCTTGCTTACTGTTTTTGATTCTCTGTGCCTTAAATGTTGAGTCTGTTCTGGTCTGGCTATGGTCTGAAGAAGTGGGTCTGTCCCACAAAAGCTCACCTAATAAACTATTTTGCTAGTCTTTAAAGTGCTACTTGACTGCTTTTTGGTTTGATATTTTTTAATAGTAATTCAAATTAACCTCCAAATTAGTATTTTATTTTTGGCTTCTAGAAAAGCTCCAAATACTCACTCAATTTGGGACACCAGGTGCTCAGCTACTACCTAATTTGTGCACACATGTTTGTGTTTCAGAGTTCATCAACAAGACATATGTTGTAAGCTCTTTGGGGCACTGACCATCTTTTCCTTCTCAGTTTGTGTAACACCTGGTGCAATGGGATCCTGATCCAGGACTGTGGCTTTTAGGTGCTACTGCCATGCAAATAATAAATAATCATTATTATAGAAGGTGACCATATTGCCCTGTCCCAAATACAGGACAGGGAGATATGGGGCGGGGGGGGGCAGCTCCTCCTAGCTGCATCAAGCCTGCAGGAGCTGGCGCCCAAGGGGAAATGGCAGCCATGGGCACTCCCTGCCTGAAGACTTGGGAAAACGGCAGCCGTGGGCGCTCCACACCCGAAGTCCCAGGGAAGCAGCGGTAGCAGGCACTCCTGCCCTCACCCCAAACCCCTGAGGGCCCAAATACAGGACAATTTGTCCCTTATTGGCATCCCAAATACAGGACTGTCCCGCCCAATACAGGATAGAGGGTCGCTGTATTATTACAACATTTGCATCTGCGAAAGTGCAGGTACAAAATAGATGGCTCAACTAAGACCTCTGGAAATTTGTTCTCTGCAGTTAATTAATGAGAACAATAGAGTTAACCAAACAGACTGCCATATAAAGAACAAGAAGAAGGCAGGAGCGGAATGAAAGAATTCCTTCCCTTTGGAAGCAAAGACTCTCATTCTTCCCTTCACTCTGCTTTTTGCCTTTCAAACATTTGGGACTCTTTCCCAGTATCAGCTGAGGAATGGTTTCCATATTTGTTCAGATTTCTCTCATTGTATTTTCCAGCTCGCGTATTATTTTTTCAGAAGCCTCTCTTCCTGATGGAATTGGCATGGAAAATACAGAGGGCATCTCTGAGATGCTCCTGGAGATTTTCCTGCTGACTGGGAAGCTCTGGCTCCAGAGCACAGCTGGAAAAAACCTGGCCTTGCTCAGCAAATTTGATTACTGAGCTCACAAGTCTGGAAGTAATTTAGGCCAAGGGCAAAAATAAAAGTGAGACAAGCTGGGACAAGCAAGAGCATTAAGAAGAGTGGAGAAGAATTGAATTGCCAGCTGCTGGGCGCAGAGACTATCATTTTGTTTTGTGTTTGTACATTGACCAGTGCACTGGAGCCCACATCCATTCCATTATAATAGGAGACAAACATGATTCCTTCTCAGCAGTGTAATAGCTCCTCAACCTAAGCCACTTTTTAATAAGCCAACAAACACGTGGAACATGCTGCAAATAGGCTTATGTTATACACAGGCCATGCTGGATTTTGATGATCTCACCATATCTTCATGGAAAAGGGAAGATAATGGATGGTCTATCACCAGCACTAATCATCTTCCTCAACGGGGTCAATGCATGAGGAGGTGAGGACATGACCCCTCAAGGTCCTTTCCAGTTCTATGAGATGTGTGTGTGTGTGTCACATCTCTGCACTGCTTTGTTACTTTAGCTAGCATTGGATGTTCATTTTCTGTATGGATGACCTGCAGTGTTCGCTAATCCTTGTTTCTCCAACGTGAGGCAGAAGGAAGAACCTGCAAGAGTGAATTCCTATCATCAGCCATCATTAGCATTTTGTGGTGGGGGTAAACAGCTTTGAACTGGGGAAATGCAAAGTAAGGGCAGAATATTTATTACCAGCATGAGTAACTTGTGTGAGGTCACCATTTGTGCTGTGTTTCAGTCTCTTGTCTGTGGTATTCCAGTTATATTAACACATGATGCACAACATACCCAGCTATAATTTATCTGACCCAAAGAGCTCCCCAGCTTTATCTTCTCTTTTAACCCAGCTGAAGGATAAGAAAACCTGGTGTACTCCACTCTGAAGCAGACCCACACTTTGCTGTTTGTACCCAGAACTCAGGCAGAAACACAGGGAAAGGGCCCGTGCGTTTATTTCTGGCATGGCAATGTTTAAACAGAATAGGGTTTTCGCCAACCAATGAATACTAATGAATATACCACAGAGTCCCTGAGCACTGAGTAATAAAGTGTTCCATGTACTAAAGACTCCCTGAGTATTAGTGAATACTAAATAGTCTCTGAGTAGTCATGCCTCTCTCGGGTCAAATTCCACTCTTTAAAACAATCCCCGTTCCTTTTTTTTTTTTTTTTTTTACATGTAAGGCTGTCGAAGGCCTCAAATGGGCTGTTTAAGTCTACTGTGGGGGAATAAAGCATGTGTCAAAAAGACTTTTAATGCCCATTTAAAAATGGCCTAAATACAGTCTGTAGTTACATGATAAGCTGCAAGGTCTCTATTGGGATAAATATTTTGTTTTTAAAATTGTCTCCACTCTCACACACTTTTACAAGAGATCATTCTTGGCTCAAAAACACAGTTGTGTTAAGTATGTTAAAACTATATTACAGGCCTGGCTTTGGGTCTATAGAGACTTATGCTCCTTGTGTTCTTTATAAATTATTATTCCAGTAAATATTGACCAAATTATAGGACTTGGGATTTCAACAATTGACTGCACTTTACAAACTTTAATAACGGCTCACAGACAGGCCTGGTTTTAGGGCAGGACAAGCAAAGCAGTCGCTTTGGGCCTTACTCCTCCACAGCCCCACACTCCGACCACCCAGGCCCTGCTGTCAGCGTTCAGCCTTGGGCCCCCCAGACTCTTCCAGGCCTGCTCACAGAACATCTGGGAGGAAGATAATTATTGTCCCCAGTTTTACAGAAGTGAAAGCTGAGGCACACAAAGGTGAAGTGAGTAGCCAAAGTCACAAAACCAGGCAGTGGCAGAGCCACATACAGAGCCCAGGAATCCCAGGTGCTGTGATCTGACCAGCACACAACACTTCACCCCACATAAGCAAATATATTCTTTCTTCTCTGTCTGTGTAAAAATACCCTTTTCCTCATTCTGTGTAAATTGAGTAATGCCCCTGCCCCCACGAATAACTATTATTAATCATCTGTGCGAGCAATTACCTAATTGGCATGTTGAAGGTGTGCACCATCTGTGTGATAGCGCGTGCATTTTCTGTTGGTCATTGTACACCAAGAGGTTTTAAAAAGCAGGCCCAGAATTCAAAGATCCTCTTGAAAGCTCACAACAGCTCAGAAAATCAAAATTCAAACTGAGAGAGGTTATTTCCCTAATGCCCTGCTTTGATCCTAAGGGCAGGTCTACGCTACGAGGCAATGTTGACCTAAGGTATGCAACTCCAGTTACATGAACAGCATAGCTGGAGCTGATGGACTTTAGTATGACTTGTCACAGGGTCTCCACTGTGGAGGACTGAAAGGAGAAACTCTCCCATCCATTTTCTTTCTTGTTCTGGTGGAGTACCAGAGGAATGCACAAGAGAGTGGTCTGTGGTTGATTTAGTGAGTCTTTACTAGACCTGCTAATTGATTCTTGGGGGATCCATCACCCCAATGCCAATCTCCAGGTAAGTGTAGACATGCCCTAAGTGTTGCAAGGAATCTCCAAAGTGGGATAATCCAGTGGTGCCATTTAGCTGCTGTCCTTGTGCCTTGGGAAGCACATTTGCATAGTAGCAAATGAGGCCAGCATACACAATTCATGACATTCAAAGCTAAACATAAGTCTTGACTTTGAGGAATGCAGAGATAAAAAGAAAACTTAAAACTTTCACATTGCAAAACCTATTAGCTGCTTTAACCATTTTTGCAGTTCACTCATACAGGAACTTTTACCAATGCATGACAGCTCATTTGTTTAGCTTGGGTCAGATTTAAAGTTCCGATGAAGCCTAATCTTCTGACCTGTGTTTATTTTGGCTAGGGATGTCTCTTAGCACAGAC
This sequence comes from Carettochelys insculpta, assembly GCF_033958435.1. Lineage (NCBI taxonomy): Eukaryota > Metazoa > Chordata > Testudines > Carettochelyidae > Carettochelys > Carettochelys insculpta. The sequence continues at coordinate 21,731,532 of NC_134153.1, read as the reverse complement.
GACTTCCTATCCTTCCTAATCTTTCCCGCAGGAGGTTGTGAGTGGGGGAGGGAAGGAAAATCAGCTAGACATGCAGCGAAAAAGACACGAGCAAGCACATCTTGGCAAAGTGGGTCAAGAAGAGAAACATTGCCTGTCAAGAGACAACATTAACCGGGGGAGTTGGCACCTCCATTGTCATCCAAAATGCGTCAACTATATCACAATTTTTCTGGAATTTTATCCATCCAGGAATATGGCCAGTTAGGACTGTGACAACTTCAGACTCTGTGAGAGCACTTAAGGCTAGAAAAGTCCTTACTTGTTACTTCCTCCAGTCAAATCTCCCATTGATGTTAATAGGAGTTTTGCCTGTATAAGCCCTAAGTGGGGCCTTTGGGATTTGATGCTTAAAGTGGATACAAACAAGTAGCCAGTAGCACAAATTTCAGATTTGTAACCACAGTCTTGCTCTGGATCTAAACATGCTAGTATAGAGCTGTACTATAAACATGGAAGCTGGATGTAGCCCTTGTGAAAGTTTAGCTCCTAAGAGAGACGTTCGTTACAATAAATAAATCTAAAGTTAATCAGAGGCAAGAATTTGTAAACACAAACTCTGTACACTACAGGTTTCCTACTTGGACAGTCACTGCTACCTCACATCTCACAGAAGCAAGAGCCATTTTTTTAAACTTTACTACCTCAATTTGCTTTCAAAGGGAAAAAAAAATCTGGAACTTGTTCCGGTCTTTGCCTTTTGCTTAAATATACAGTGCAATGTCACGGTCTCCATGGAGAAATCTTACATGGGTACTTTTGATGTAATTAGAATTTAAGCTGCAGGCAGGAAACACCTAGCCTTTGCCTTTGAAATACTTGGGCTTGCCTTCAATTTACTTTACAAACCCCACAGTAAATGCAGAGCTTGAAAGAGAGAGAACGAACACCTTGTCAGAACATTTTTCAAAGGAGAAACCAAGTGGCTGCTCTACAGCATTTTCCCTGATTGGGCGGGTAACATTCACACAGGATAACTGCTCTGTGCCCTAAAGCCAAATGGGTGAACTACTGAACCTCTCTTTGAAAAAAGTTCCTTTTGATCAGTTGTTGATTTTACATAGTCAATACAAATGCAACTTTTTAACTGTATAGAAACCCCATATAGTTTTACCCTTCATGGAATTTTGCTTTGTAAAACGTTTATGGTATATTTAGAAATAAAGTTTCAGATTCCCTTCGACAGGACAATAACGCAGAAGGCAATTTTAGAAGACATGAAAGTCAGGAGTTATTTTTAATTTGATCTCTTGGCCTTGACCAGCTTCCCAAGGTGAAATAAAACATTCTGATTAGCTGAAAGTATCTCTTCCCTTTCACCACTGTGAGGGAGCAATCACTTAAAACTCTTCTACCGCTAACTGGGATTTGATGGAACAAACACATCTGTAGAGCACCCTTTCGAGTAAATGGTTGCGTTAGAGTGAAAGCCTTTCCCCAAAACGGTTCAATGGCACTGTGGTACATGTCTCAACCCTCACCTTTCAAACTTGTGGATTGTAAACATTGAGGAAATGATCCAGGTGTCCCTGAAAGTCACACCCATCATCTGCTTAATGTTGCTCAACGAGAGCAGCTGATCGTGTGAGAGCTTCTTCTCAATGGGGAGAACACGTTGACTGAAAACCCAAACATGTAACTTAGAGCTAGAGAAAGAACTGTGCACGCAGATGGCTGACTAAACAGAGAGTTCAGTGCTACCCTCAGTGAAACAGGGTGCAGCTGTGGGTTTGAAAATAACTCAGTCCCTATGCTGCTGATGACAGCTTATGCCGTGAAAGTGAGATACTATCAGACACTAGCCTGTGCAGTCTCCTGACTTGCAAACTGGGCAACGTTAACAGCAGCCTTGAAGCAGGGGCACATTTAGCTCCCGTGATATGCTGATGCCAAAAGTTGTCTTGGAGCTGGGGGTGTGTCACTAAAATGACGGGACAGACTTTTCCAACAGTGCAATATCAGAGCAACGTGGAGGCAGACTTCTCAGCTCTGTGCCCAAGGGAGAGGAATATGCCAATGCTAGGAAATGGATGACACTAATGGGTCAACTTTTTTCTTTCAAGTATGTAACTGTGTGTCCAAAACGTGCCCTGAATTTGCACATGCAAATACAGCAGGTGCAAATGCACATTGGGTGAGTTCACATGCAACGCTAATTACTCAGTTTGCACAGGCAATAGTTGGAACTGTGTGTAAAAACTAAGTGCAATGCACAGATATCTTGTCTGAAAATCTGTTCCATCATTCCTATGACACTGGAAAAACTCTATAACAATATTACAGAGTCAGCACATCTCCTATCACAGGACTGAAATATTACTGTGCTATTTTTACTACTTATAAGTATTTTCTTTGGCCCAGATCTTTACATCCTTATTCCTGGGACTTATTCCATTGCCTCTGACAAGAATGCTCATATCATCCTGCATGGGATCAAGTCCCACAGTTGTTTAGAGATTTGGAAACGGCTTGTTGCACATCCACATTCCCCCTATTTTTTCCATCCGGGGGAGAATACATTTTGTTACGTGCACCAAGGCATGTAGGGGTGTGCAACACCAATAGAAACACAGGCTGACCATTATGGGCAGCTGTGGATGCTTTGCTAATCTGCTGGATGGCACCTGAATCTCTCCTGGGCATCTGCCCAAGCACTCAGCTTGCAGAAAACGCTGTTACACGTTATGGGTTGTGTTTAGAACACTATCCACCACAATGTTTCAAGTAATTTGTTTCCATCCATGGACAGAATAAATTTTGTTATGTGCACCTAGGCATGTGCAGATGTGCACCACCACAGAAACACATGCTGGCAGCTGTGGGTGGTCTGCTAATCAGTTGGGCAGCACCTGAATCTCTTCTGGGCAGCCACCCAAGTGCTCAGCTTACAGGGAACACTGATCTACAGTCCAGTAAACGTACCCCTCAGCACATCTGAGGTCAGGAATTGTAAACCAGGGAAAAACTCCGGTTCAGACCCACTTTTTACAAACTAGTTCAGCAAAGCATTTAAGCGAGGGCTTCCCTTAAAATACATGCTTACGTCCGACTGACATCCCGTTAAAAGCCTTGCTGAATCAAATCCTGGAATCATGCTATCTAATTCTCGACTAATTCTCTAAAAGTATAATATGAGCATTTATACTTTAAAGTTATGTAGAAAACCTAATTCTAATTTCCCCTTTATTTTCTCTCTGGCATCCCTGACCCACTGCTTGACTGGACTACATGACAGGGACACCACAGATGGCACAACAGAGTGAATCCATTGCAAGCCTCTGCTATGGATACAAAAAAACAGTCAAGTAGCACTTTAAAGACTAACTAAATAATTTATTGGGTGAGCTTTCATGTGACAGACCTGCTTCTTCAGACCATAGCCAGACCAGAACAGACTCAATATTTAAGGCATCTTTACAGTGCTCTGTCCCACGAAAGCTCATCACCTAATAAATTATTTTGTTAGTCTTTAAAGTGCTACTTGACTGCTTTTTTGTTTTGGTAGCATATAGACTAGCACAGCTCCCTCTCTGTTACTATTCACCCTGCTATGGATGTTAGTGAACAAGCAGCTCATGACTCTTCTGCCCATGGAAAATGTTGGGAGACTTATTTCCCTTGGTTTTCAAGGTCAAAGGCCAGTTCTAAGTCTGAGGAAGGAGCTAATGGAATATTATTTAATCCTGTAAGGTGCCTTGTTTTGCAATGCAGCCAAACAGTTTTGTAAACCACTGTGATACTTTGGAAAATTGTTCTTTTAGGATCCATCAGATGTGTGAGAAAAGAAAAAATGATGCCTTGAGCTTCTATTTGCTTAGTTTCTGGCTAACGTGGAAAATGAGGTGCTGGGAAAGCCAGGCAGTGGGGAAAATGCTGCAATGATAGACTAATCAAGCTGTGTTAGTAAGGAGCAAATCAAAGAGACGCTAGGTAAACAAAAATGCCACCCTGCAGATAACAGCAGGAATCTGTCATTGGGCAGTGCTGGCTTTCCTGTTTATATATACCAGGAGATACCTCCTGCTCTTCACTGCATTATTCACTTGCCAAATAGCAGTTTGGTGACAGACGGTCTGTGGTCAGAGCCTCTGCATCTGCCAGTAGGGCAAAGTGATTAACAGCCAAAGGCAGACACCCCTTGTCAACTAGAGTAGTCTTTTAAGGGTGGGATGGGACACACCATGGCCAAATTTCTAAAGAATTCACGGTTCTGAGTTGTGGTTGCAGTAGATGCATGTCAGGCAGTTGTGCCTCTGTCTCCAGATACAGACAACTATGTCATTGTACATCTCTGACCCTTGTCCCTATTCAATTTCCCATCTTATTTGCACAAGTGCGGGTTGTGGGTACAATTGTCTGCTCATAAGCGTGTTTCCTGAGGGCCTCTTAGGCTCCATGCTTCAAAAAAGCATCTCTGAAGCTGTGTCTACACTAGCCCCTTCCTCTCAGAAGGGGCATGGTAATAAGCGAGGTCGGAAGATGCTAATGAGGCGTTACCATGAATATGCAGTGCCTCATTAGCATAATGACATCTGCAGCAATTTGAAAGTGCCACTTTCAAATTGCACGGGCCTTTCAAAGACGGGGGTCCTTTTGAAAGGCCCCTGTCAACATAGGTGGTGCATGATTTGAAAGCGGCACTTTCGAATCGCTGCAACCACCATTATGCTAATGAGGCACTGCATATTCATGGCACCACCTCATTAGCATCTTCCAACCCCACTCATTACCATGCGTCTTCTGAAAGGAAGGGGCTAAGGTAGACACAGCTTAAGTGAATATATATTGTTCAGAGCTAGTATACATGAGTGTATGCACTGCAAGTCTTTTCCAAAGCCCACTGTTGCCAATGGACACACTTAACTTCAATCTGTGCTAGCACCCAATAAATATGCACAAGGAGCATTGGAAATCCAAAATTTTCTGCCTGTCTAATTCATCTGGGTTAGTTAAAGAATCTAGGTGCCTGATCAAGGCCAACTTGAAAAGAATAGTGATGTTCCTAACTAAAACATTTTCTTATGAGAAGTAATACACACACAACAGAGCAACAGAGATACATTTGAAAGCAGCTGATTTTTCTTTCTTTCAGGCACTGAAAACTAAAGCAAACAGCTGGTTGGGCATCACCTCCCTTCCCGGCGATTCAGCTCTCCTGCTTCACATTCCTTTCTCTTTCTCACAGAAATAGGCTACTGACCAGCAGTCTGACCACCAATAGAAACACATGCTGCCAGCTCTGGGCACACTGCTATTCAACTGGGTGGCACCTGAATCTCTCCTGAATGACCACCCAAGCACTCAGCTTACAGGGAACACTGCGACTGGCCGTGTATTTAAAGCTTTCACCCTAGAAATGCAACGTCTGAGGTGTTAACAGAACACCAGAAGGTCAGCCAGGAAGGGAAGAAGAGAAGCACATTGAAATGAAAGGAAGGGGGTTTTGTGAGGCAGAGGCAGAATGCAATTACCCAATAACATCCTTCTGTCTAAGGGTATGTCTACACTAAGGGGAAGAATGATGCTGCTTCTGGGGTATGCCTAGTTGGAATGCACTAAAACAAACCTTGAGGGCACCCCCAGGGACTCCGGTACTCCTGCTGTTGCAAGGAACAAGGGAAGTTGACAGGAGAGTTTCTCCTTTTGACCTGCCACATTGGGGTTCTGAGGAACATTCGACCTAATGTACATTGAGTCCAGCTATGTAATTCCTGTAGCTGGAGTTACGTATCTTAGGTTGAATTTCTTTGCTAGTGTAGACTTCACCCGCCCTAAGAAATAGGTCCCAGGATCCTGAATGACCACAAGTATTCAGGACCTTGGCTTCATGTTTCAATAAAAGTATGGCAACTCCAACAGCACAGAAAAACTAGCACCACAGTAGAGGCACTGGCCCATGACCAAGTCAGAGACAAGAATTCTATCAACACTGCCAAGGTCAGCCTCAGATTACCACTCATCCGATACTGACCTGGCACAACATGGCTTAGTCCTGTCTCCATACAAGTTTTGCACTAGTATAACTATTTTGATTATATATCTATTTATTTATTAACATCATTATTTTCATTTATAATTAAACAAATGGTTAACACCCCTTGAAAATGCTCTAGAGCCATTTACAATATTTATGAACTCATCCAGTGTTTTTGTTGGAAAGGAAAAAATATGTATCACCCTCAAGAATTTCATGAAAATCACAGCCCTTGTTGTAGTATCTTATAATTACGTAACTTTATTGCCTTCGGTGACACTTTTATGTGCAACTCTCCCTTCTTAACTGAGTTAAACGCTATGGCATAGCCGAGCTAGTAGTAATTGAGCCAGGTCTTGTAAGGTGCTGAGTCTTCTTAATTCCTGTTGACTTTGAGAGCACTCTGCATTATGCAGGATGGGGTTCACACAGACAACTCTTTCTCCAGGATTTATTTAGAAGTGGCCTGAGGCCAAGATTTTCAATGGGAACTGGGCCAACGTAGGCAGCTGGGAGTTTAGACAGGTTTCAGCTGCCCCCAATCTCAGCTCTGCCCTTTCTCTGGATATGGGTCAAACTACATTGGCTAGAGGGGTAATTTTTAATGGGAAAAAGTTATCATGGTACAATGCAGAGTGTGGACACAGTTGTAGAATTATAAATGTGCTTTTTTATCTAGAAGAACTTATTCCCCTTCCCATACAACATATTTTTTCCCAATATAATGATATCCGCATGGAGGGAAGGACTGTATTGATTTAATATTTAAAACAGTATCATTTTTAAGTGTAAAGAAGGGTTTAGTCTGTGATTTCACACAGAATCCCACTCTAAAGCTTTGGCTGCAACTGTGCTAATATTTTTGGTAGCTCCAACCGAGGCCTGCTTAGATAATTATAAAATGCAGCCAAATGTTGGGGAACTTAATTTATCTGTAAAAGTTAACGTGTGTGAATATTATGGAAAAGCAACATGTTATGGAAATGCTAAATGTTAGTATTTGTTATGATGGTTTATTTGCTAATTACTGAAGATGTGATCAGAGCTGTAAAAAAACAAATCAAGAGATTCTTTCCTCTGTAGCTGACAGTTTGGAAGTATATATAAGGAGACTACTATTATGATAGATGAGGATTCCATTTTGTTATATAAATATGTTGCTGTTTAATAACTGAAATCCCTTTAAAATATTGGGCTAGATTCTCTGGCCCAAGATGCTAGGTTGTAGAAAGTTACTGGATCTCACCAGCTGGAAGTGTCCCCAGAAAGCAGCCAGTTCCCCTGATATCCCTTGCAAAAGGCAGCATATCAAAGAAGGAGCAGGAAAGGAGTATGAACAGGCTCCAGCATTCACTGGTAAATTGTTTTAATCTGCCCGGGGGCAGGACTGGAGTAAATTTGAGCTCAGGCTCAGGGAGCCACACCAGCTCTAACGTAGTCCCAGCTCTCATCTGAGAACCTATTTCACTGGCTGTGGCTACACTAGCCCCCGCCTTTCGAAAGGGGGGTGTTAATGAGCCACTTAGGCAGATGCTAACTTTCATGGATATACAGTGCCTCATTAGCATAACGGCAGCCACATGCAGTTAGAAAGTGCTGCTTTCGAATCGCATGCTGCCCGTGGAGACTGAGGCCTTTTAAAAGCACCCCCCAGACTTGGAAAGTTCCTTATTCCTAAAACCAAATAGGAAGAAGGGGCTTTCAAAGTCCGGGGGGTCCTTTCATAAGGCCCCCATCTACATGGGTGGTGCTCGATTCAAAAGCAGCTCTTTCGAACCATGCATGGCCAATATTATGCTAATGAGGCGCTGCATATCCATGGAGATCAGGAAGGAGTGGTAAAAAAAATGCCCAGTCCAGATAGATGGGAATTCTGTAAACCCCCAGAATAGCTGAGTGTTTTTTGAAACCTCAAACTCCAGGACAATCATCAATGCACATTTGACATTAATACATCTGGAGTAGATGGGAATTTGTATGTTTGCTTGTAAAGAGTTTGACATGCACAAGTTGCCCATGATCACTATCCAGTCAATTCAGGGAATGGCTGGATTCTTCAAAGAGTCAATGGTCCGTGCTATATAATTCAGCAGTGCTCCTCTACCTCCTATAATAACCCACAGAGAAATCTGTAGCCAAGAAACAGACCTTACCACGGCCTCATTCTGCAGGACCCCTGTTGACTTTAACGGGAGTTCTGTGCACTCAGCAGCTGCACACTCAACCTGTTACACTTGCGTTTTCCATTCTGCTTGCACAATGAAGAGTCTCATACTTTTAAAAGTGACAGTTTACCAGGAAAGAGCTGCCTGGCCCCTGCACACACTCCACTCCCAATGCAGATCAGTGTAACTACAGGATTCCCCAATGCCACGTTAACTGCTAATAAAACAATTGAGCTTTTAGTGGTGGACATCAAAGGGAACTCAGGCAGATGGATGAATCCTGCACATCTTCACTTACTGTCAGCACTAGGGGAGAAAAGGCCAGGCTGGGGTTGAAGGCTGCATTAGGCATCCTCCTAATCCATGCACTGGCACTACTTTTGGCCCTTTTTCTTGTTCTTGAGAACATCAAACTTAATTTCCTCCTTAATGAGTTTAAAATTGGGATCTGTCCCTTACAGGTGTGTGACTAACAAATAAATAGGCTAAATTTACCACATTTAGGGCATCCTTACCCCTAAAACTTGGGTCAGTTCACCAACAGACTTGTCAAAGTTCATATGTCATGTGGCTGGGTGTACCAGCCCCACACTGGCCAAGAAAGGAGGGGCTAGGCTTACTGGATGGAGCAGGCCCCTTCCCCATGACCCTGCTGGGCATGCTCCATCTGCAGCCCTGATATAAAGGCCAGAAAAGCTGGTCAGTTAGAGCTGGCCAGCAGGGGAGGAGAAACTCCTGCTCTAACTCTGGAATGGAAGCAGAAGCCTGGTGAGCAGCAGCAGCAGCAGTCTGACGAGAACCAGCCTGAGCAGGAGCAGCAGCCAGAGCCGGAGAGGTGCTGCACAGCTGGAATGGGAGTAGCAGGTAGCCCAGGGCAGGGAGCCAGGAGGCCACCCCAGTGAGCTCAGCATGTTGTGGATGCTGAGTTGGTGGTTGGGGGTAAGTGCACCACTGACAGGGCCCTGAGTTGGGGCCTGTGGAGAGGGAGGGTATGGGCTGCCCCACCCACGTTACCCAAAGGCAGGGGGAGCACAGTTTGCTAATACTGACTAGGCTGCTGGGCCCGACTGTTAATCTTGGTGGTCGCTTGATAACAAGTAGGTCTTCATGTCACCCTCCTATTTGTGAATCTGTTGTCAGCTGATCAGCCCAGTTCTGGAGCAGCAGGTCGTATCACAGAAGGGGCAGGCGTTAGTAGCTGTTGGATGGGGGCGAGGCAGTTTTTGATGCTGTTTTCTTCTTCTCCACCTCTCCTTGTTTGCACTGTGGTGGAACCTCTGAAATTGCGCCACCGCCTCACGGATTACCGTTTTCCACTGGGATCTTAGGCAAGATTCTTCCGAGTGTCAACACCAATGCTGCACTTCTTCATGTGTGCCTTCAGCATGTCCTTATATCGCTTCCTTGACTCCTGTTTTTACCTCAAAGGGCTCACTTTGGCATCTGTTGTTGCTCAATACCGTTGCAGTCTTGTTGTCATGAAGCAGCCTCAAGATGCTAATTAATTTTGGGGGCAGCTTATCTTTGAGAGGTTGGTCCACAGGACACCACTGTTAATTCTGAGTATTCTACTGGGCCTGGCTAACGGCGATATTGACTAGGGCATGGAGGCCATGGTATTGACTAGGCCTCTGAGGCCTGACTAAGAGGGTGTAAGCTCTCCAAAGAGGTGAGGAGCTGGAGCATCTGCCACAGGTCACTTGGCAAACCCACCCACAAATGAGCCTTATTTAAATACAAACTAGGCATACAGCTGCATACTCCAAATATGTATGTCCACAGGTAGTCTACTCACAGAAATGAGGTATGCACCTAACTAGTAATTTCAGATGGCAGCTGTCTGATATGCATGTACAGTTACAAACACAGTATGTGTGAATCAGACATGTAATTGTGCACTTAACTCAGGGCCAGTAGGAATAATGGTAACAAATAAACCTGCCCCTTAGTGTATGAAGAAGGAGGACTAGCAAGGGAAAAGGGAACATGAGAAGAGTATTTGGTGGTCAGAAGGTGAGAGGGACAGAGATTTAGGTTAACTGCAGTGTCTGATACTCACCAGGCTATAATTGCCAGGATTACCTATAGAGCCCTTTTTAAAAATTGGTGTCACATTAGCTATCCTCCAGTCATTTGGAACAGAATAAGATTTAAAGAATAGATTACAAACCATATTTAGTAGTTCTGCAATTTCACATTTTAGTTGTTTCAAAACACTTGGGTGAATACCATCTGGTCCTAGTGACTCACTACTATTTAGTTCTAAAACCTTCTGTAAAGACACCTCAATCTAGGACAGTGCCTAAGATTCACCACCTGAAAAGAATGGCTGAGGTTGGAGAACCTCCCTCACTTCGTCTATCATGAAGTTGAATGCAAAGAATTTGTTGGTTTCTGCACAATGACCTAGTCAACTCTGAGTGCTCCTTCAGCATTTTGATCATCCAGTGGCCCCACTGGTTGTTTAGCAGACTTCACTATGTAGTGATGACATGCCCCAGAAGTGGAAGCTGGGGACTCATAGTGTAAAGACACCTTTGAAAATCAGCTTTTGCATGTGGACGTGCAAAGACAGGGAGCCACTGAAGCATATACAGCCGTGAATCTGACATCAGGCCCCCACCTTCAAACTGCACAAACAGCTTTTTTATTTGGGAGTTCTGATTATTCGGATTATTCAGTAGCTGCCTTGGTGCTTCCCTGAGACCAGGCTCAGAATGTCCATCAGCCAGGTAACCCGTCAGGAATATGTTCACTTCCTTCTGGCTGTGCTCAGCTGGAACACTAACAGCTATTTACGTGTCATCACATGCCTAATCTGTCCTGTGCAGCAGGCAGTTAAGCCCTAACACAGAGTGAAAAGGCTCCATTCTCAGGCATCTCATTCCCAGTGTTGACTAGGGATGCGATGACACATAAATGGCTCACACTGCTCCTTGCCAAGCCAGAGCTGAGAGGAAAGAGATGAGACTCATAATGGCTTTGCTGCCTATAAAGGGGATTTACTGTAGTAAGTAGGCTTGATACTCTGTGACACAGCACCACTTTATTTTGTATGGTGACTTCCATATGAGCCAAGTGCAACGTGATTGACTGGGTTACATAAGAGCAGAGGGAAAGAGAAATTATGAGGCAGAATCAAAGACATTACAGCTGGAATCCATCTTCTAGGGGGACAGCCAGTTTGAAATTTCAGCCAGAATGACTTTTTGTGTCTGCTCTACACTGCTGACCTGCACTGGTATAATGACATCACTCAGAGCTGTACAATTACACCTACCTCACTGCCCTCATAGATAGCACTACACCATAGCTACTGCCTCCCAGGGAAACAGACTATAACAATGCTGACATGAGAGCTGTACCTCATTGGCTCCCAGGATCTTCATTATAGCACTGCAATGGCACAGCTAAGCTAATGCAGCATTTTAAGTGCAGACATGCCCTGAGTACATTTCCAGATCTGAAGAAGAGCTCTGTGTAAGCTCATCTCCCACTACCAGATGCTGATCCAATAAAAGATGTTACCTCACCCACCCTGACTCTGTGATATCTGCAGGCTGGCATAGCAACACCGCTCCTCATACTTTGTGGCTCAGTTCTCTGGAAAGCCAGCTCAAGCTGAAGAGTCACTAAAATAGGAACAAAAAGAATTCCTTTTATTCAATGTTAGCTGCCAGTCTCTATCTCGTCAGTCTCTCCCTCTCCATGTTTGCTTGTAATTCATTCCTTCCAAGTGTCTTGCCTTAGGCCAGCAGAAAATTAAAACAAGGAGCCAGATTTTCCTTTTCTTCCTCACTTTTGCTCCTTCATCAAGAGCAGTGACAATTTGGCAGAGCTGAATATTTTGTTCAACTCTTTCTTTCAGGCTTTGAAGTCCCATAAACCCTTGGTAGGGGTCGGCTCACATCTGCTTTCCATGAAGCTATTTGCCACACTTTATTTGTGCCATATTAGATTTTTCAGGACACGGACAGAACTAATGAAACACTGACATTCTTGGGAAAGTACATACACAGCCACCATGTTACTCCAATAGAAACAAACGACTGCGGACTGGAGTCGTTCTCTCTAGGGAGGAGTGTGGTGGCATTACCAGGATGCAGCAGTCTTGAACTGTCAATTACATTTACAAATGTTTTTAAAGGCCACAGCTGAAATTAAATTATGGTAGCACAGCTTTAATTGGCGGAGTAATCAGCAGGTGCTGGGCCCATCAAAAGGAAATAAAAACGATGTCCTATGAAAAAGAGGATTTGGATGCAGCTTAGTGAAGACAACTGATGGCTGTACAGGCCTTACGATATCAGAGATGGTATCAAGGAAACATTGTTGTCAACAAGCTAATGGCCTCATGCTGCTAAATAAATGTTAAGGCGAAGCCCATTTATTTTACGTGCAAGAGACTAATCCTGGGACAATGCCCCATTCCAAGGATTTTATTGCTGTCAGACCAAACCACTGGTGTTGACTGAATCTCTTTATCAGATGCTGGTGGTGAAGCAGATAGTCCTTCTATCTCTTCTTTATTTTGCATTTTTTTCCATTAAAAATTGTAAGCGTTCTCATCCATTTCTTGTTCTAACAATGACTGGGACATTTCGCTTTCCAGATAATGGACATCTGACCTGTGAAAAGCATGCCTCCAAAAAGTCTACTGTATGCCATTTTGGTCTCAGCATGCTCCTTCTATGGCAATCTGTGGTGCCCCCAATAACCCCAAGATTAAGAGTTAGCCAAACATCAGCCCAACCTTGAGCTTGACTTTGAGAGGTCAACTCCAAACAGCTTAGTAGAGCTCCAATTAGTACAGCCCAGTCAGGAAAACGTTTTCCTCAGCCTACATGCAGGAGGTACTATTCAAAGGACATAGAAAACTCAGGTCAAGCCCAAATGAGTGGGGAAGCATAAAGTCTATGTTTACAATAGTCCAGCCATGAGGAGAGAGTATCCACTAACTAGCTCCAGTCAAGCTGAGGATCTGGTCCTCATCTGGAAGGGACAAAAGCATTTATTACATTGCTTAAAACACTCCAGTCACTACTTAGGCCTTTAAATAGCCTCGTTATGTTCATAAGTGCTGATTTGAGCAACCAGACATAGGACTTGGAGGTGAATTTTCTCTACTAAGCACATTATTTCTGGCTCTGTCCCATCAACCACAAAGAATAACTTATTCTTGTTCTCTTTACTGCGTAGTTTTATGTACATGTACAATGGTGGCCAATCAATAGCTTGAGCATCACGGTGCTCTGCTGAGCACTTTGGCTTGGACCCAGTAAAGCACTGACGTCAATAGGATTACTCACAAGCTTGAAGTTAAATGTTTTGTTGGATCAGGGCCAGAATGTGCAACACCTCACAGAATCTGGCCCCAAATAACCTCACCTTTCATGGACATTGTTCTTTTCTAAATAGAAAGAGTTGTTTAATGAAAAACCCTCAGCAGCAAACTAGTAAGGTTCACCTGTCAGCAAACAGATGTACATGCTTTTTGTAGTTATCACGGCTTCCTTAGCTTGTGTATTTCACAAGGCAGCAAATGTGTCTGTATGTGTAACATACCTAGCACACTCAGTGCTCTGAATTAATAGTAGGACAAGAACATCATCATCTTGAACAGGCTCCATCCTTTTTACTGTCTCTGACGGTGGCCAGTGTGACGCTGGCACACCAGGTGCCAGTTCATGCCAAGGCCCTGGGGCTCACTGAACACTGACAAATGCATAGCTGGAAACCAGTCTGGTTTGCCTGTGTGTTAGCATTAACAGAATAGATATTTGTGTTAAGTTGATTGGAATGTATTTAGCACTTAGACTTTATGGAACCCTTGTGGGATGCTGCATGTCTTGATCTCATTAGTAAACTCTATAGCTCACAGGAAAAAAAAGTTATACTGAGCGTTTGCATTGCTATAATTGTATACCCGCAACTGCTATAATTGTATAACTCACCAATGGGAAAAGAAGAGTTAATTAAGGTAAAGTGCTGTTCCTGCACACAAGATGGCCCATTGAAGGCAAATGAGACGTTGTGTAGCATCCAAGTGCAGAGGCAAAATTGACTGCATTCTTAGCTCCCTTCAGGAAGGGGAGACCAACACATGAACTCATCTCATCAGTTTGGACCCTGGGGTAGAGGACCCTGACCCTGAGAAACTAGGTCTGGACTCTGAGGGGCAGAGATTCCTAAACATAAGCAAGAGATCCTCGTGTTACCTGGAGTGGCTGAGCCCTAAACTCCATTCAGTGCTGACAGATTACTACCACTCTGTCACCTTTTGGAACCATAGACTACAACTAACTTGTGTATAAATATTTGACTGCTTTAACCTGTAAATAATTCTCCCATTTCTTTTTCTTAGGTAATAAATCCCTAATTAGTTTATTATAGGATTGGGTACAAATAAAAAATAAAATAAAATAAAATAAAATAAAATAAAAAAGTGTTGTGTTTGTTGAGAGAGCTCAAGCACAATCTGAGGTGGGGTAAGTGACTCATCTTTTGGGACTAGAAGCAAACTGAATTTTGAGTGATTGTTGGTGTAAGGCAATCAGCTACCACTTAGTCCAGTTTGTCCAGGTGTGAAGGTCTAGGTAGCCCCCTGGGCATTACAGTCTGACTCCATGATTACGCAGTTAAAGTGTTTTAGAAAGTCACGTTTGTTATTGGGTCTGAGAAATCTAATGAAGGAACATACCACCAGTTTGGAGGTTCTGCCCTGCTTTTTGACAGTCGGCCCTGTGAGGAGCACTGATCATCATGTGCCACTCTGCACCATACCCACAGCTGCAGCGGAAGAGCTAAGGAATCCTGAAGTGAGCACTCAGAGAGTAATCTGCCCACAGAGCAAGCTACTTCCTGACCTCCCAGTTAGTGGTTGGGTTATGCTATGAAATATGTGTGTGTGTGTGTGTGTGTGCGTGTGTGTATTTTTCTGAAGTTTCTGGTCAGTATTCTGTTCTCTAGCCTGGTCCTTACAAATCTTTTTCAAACTTTCCTCATTTCTGTTCCATCCATCTAATGTTTCTCTTTGTACCTCTTGTCTATGAAAAATTTATTTGGAAATGGAGTGTAATGAAATATCCCATTAGGCCACAGAATTCCCTGAAGAATTACTGACCATATACCTCTGACAGCTCAAAATATGCCTCTTGTCTGCTGCAAAATATGCCAGGTACAAGGTATAAGACACCTTCAGAGTGGTACCATACATCTCCTGTGGATAGAGTCCTGCATATCCATGGATATCTGCTTCATATCCACGGATAGCCAGGGATACTGGAGCAGAAATCCATGCAAGGCTTTCCCACTCATTCCCTGCCACGCAGGGAAGTAGCAGATGCCAGGGCAGGCCCTGGCACTGCTAGAAGGGAAAGGACACAAGAAGCTGTGTTCTGAATCTCCCTGCGGGAGGGGCTGAGTGCCAGCCCTGCCTAGTTCCACTTCCCCTTCATGCCCTGGTGAACACTGACCTTCAGAGTCGCAGCCGCAGGCCCCTGCTGTCCCCGACCCCCCCCCAGGTCCCTGCTTTCCTGCTGCCTGCCCCCTCCCTGTTAGACCCTGCCCTCTCCTTGCTCACCTGTGCTTTCTCCCTCCACCCCGCACATCTCCAAATTTGTTATGTAGATGCAATTAAAATCCGGATCACAGATGATGGACTGGATGAGGAGTCGAGCCTGGAGGACACGTATCAGGTGCGAATTCACATTTTTTGTATCCGTGCAAGCCTCTACTTATGGAACAGTCTCTGTTGTCATAGGGCTTTGACACAAACATTTCACCCAACTTATTATTATTGTTTTTTAGTTCATCAGAGCCCTCTTGTTATACACTAATGCATAAAACAATATGGTCCCTGCTTCGATGAGTGTAGACCTAGGCAGGAAATGGTTTTCGTGTCCCATGAGAGCTTTGGAGATATTGAAATTTATTTTCCATCCTGAGTCTCAACAAAATGTCAAAAGCTCAATTATTTTTGTGAACTGACCCCTCCCTCCAAAAATAAATTCCGTTCAGGTCAATTGAAATGTTTCATATTGATAATTTTAAACCATGTTTTTACAATTTCAACCATTTAATTTTTTCACCATAATTAATTTACATTTCTAAACCAAAAGTCACTTTGAATCAGCAAACTAAAATGTTGTGTTTGGAAACTGTTGGAACAGAACATTTCAACAATTTTAAAACCTTTTTCATCTTTTTTTTAGTTAAAAAATTGGTCAAAAGCAATTCTTCCCTGTAAAAAGTTTTGGCTTTGAGAAATTGGTATTTTTCATCAAAAAATTCCTGACCAGCTCTACTGGAGAATGTTACAGCCCCTGAAATCCAGTCTGTAGTGCATGCCAGCAGCAAAAGGGGCCTAAGAAGGGATCCCTTTCAACTCCTCATTGGTGATTTACATTATCCTACAAAGGCCAAAAAAAAAAAGTGCGGGGTGGGGGGAAGGGGGAGGGAGAGGAGGAACGTGTGGAGGAAAGCCACAGAACAAATTTAGAAAAGAAAAACGTGATTAAGAAATGTGCTGTGCCAGGTAAAACTCTTCTGCTTTGTTACTAGGAATGTTCCAAGGATTGATAATTTTCCCCTGTTGTTGGTTTGTAAATTACGTCTGAGTAGAAAATTCAATTACATGGGCCAAGTCAACCATTCTGTTTTTCCTGGCATCACTTCATTTTGCCAGTGGAAACATTTTTCCCCTTCTTTTTTTCTGGATTCAACTCTGCAAAGTTGTGAAATTCTTCCAGATCTCTCCTCTGATGTGACCATAAATATTCTGATTGTATTGCGTTGATTGACAGACTTGGGAGGGATTAAGAGGGGATTACAGATGGGAATGATCCAAATGTGCTTTCATGGGCAGTAACTCCGCAATAAGTCATAGTTCTAATGTACAGTAACTATATAATCTAATTAACATGGCTGTTTATATATTTAATATTGTTCTAAAACTTTTTAATAAAAAGGGTTTTAAGGAGAATTATGCTTTGTTTAAAATAGAAAAAGCTGGTATTTAAATGTACTGCAGCCAGTTTTAGGAATTGCCCTTTTTACTAATAAGCTAAAAATGGTTTCTTTTACTTTAGAAAAGTTGACATTCACAATAGAGAGAGTCTAATTCTACTCTTATTTACATGACTACAGAGTGGCTCCATTTTCTCCGGTGGAGTTACTCCAGATTTACCCTTCTGTAACTCAGAGCAGAATTTGGACCAGTATCATTTTAGAATTAAACTTTTAAAAATTAGGTGCCTAAAGTTAAACTATTAAATCTATAAATAAATGTTGCCTGATTTCTCAAGTTCTCAACACCCACAGCTCTCAGTGGTACATTACTGACTGAGTGAGAACTGCAAAATTTGGTCAGGTGGGCCTAAACTTGGAACATTTTGCTGGACAGGTACTCATGCGCATCACTGTTTACATGTAATATACCTAATAACATAGCATTCTCTGAAACAACTCAGAGAGGTAACAATTCAAGCAGTAACAATATGTTCAGCTGCTGCATATGAGAATGTATGTAGGCACAAGATTTCATATGTCACGGTTTAATTTCAAGCACACGGTATTAATAATGGATAGCTTGCAATTATCCAAAAATTATTTGATATTTGACTTATCCAGATATTTCACAGGACCTTTGGTTCTCTTCTAGTCGCAAATGTCTCTGGCATCACAATAGACCTTCTATAGCAGTTCATTTTCCACGCATAATTTTCAACTAGGGGAGCATTTCCAAGTCATTTTAAAAGTCGTTTCATTTTTTGTGAATGCTGGTGCTAAATTGAGTGTTCTACATCCGGAGCTTCAGTCTATGCTGAACGACAGCAGCACAGGCACTTCCAGTCAAACCTTCTCCCAGCCCATCCATGGTATGTCTACACTGCAATTAAAACTGACTCAGGATTGTAGAGCTCGGGTTTGTGGGGCTGGTTAATTGCAATGTAGATGTCCACACTTAGCTCGAACCCAGGCTCTAGGATCCTGTGAGGTGGAAGGGTCCCAGAGCTCTGGTTGCAGCCCAAGGCAAAGCATGTACTCCACAATTAATCAGCCCCACAGCCCAAGCATCGTGAGCCTCAGTCAGATGGCACAGGCCATGCGTGGGTGTCTAAGGCAAACTATATATATTGAATGTGCCTCAGGCCTTACCCAGACAGCTGTTAGGGGCTTCTATTCAGCCATTGGCCTTTCTGCTGAGGCTGTGTCATCAATCATACAATGTATGTCTGTTTGTGCTGAGACATGAGCACCTCTTCATAATATCACCAATTCATTTCCCTTAGGGCCTCTTGAGGAGATCAGCGGAGAATTTGGTCACTGTGCCCATCCAGTTAGTGGTCTCTCTGCTGAGATCGATAGTCTTTTAGGCTATGACCAGCAATCAGGTGGTAATGACTTTCATTCACTATTGACCTTGCGCTAGAGCAAGGGTCAGCAATCCCCAACACGGACACCAAGAGTGTCAGATGAGCCGATTTTCCTCAGCACACAAGGTAGAGCTCAGCCCCGCTCCTCCTCTCCCATGCAGCCAAGAGCGTGCTCAAAGCCCTGCCGCCTGTGGATTAACAAAAGCCCAGCTAACCAGCAACCACCACCTACATGGTAAAGCTCGGAAGCTTTATTTATTTGTTAATGAAGCTGTTGTAAGTAGGACTATCAGTGACCTTAAAAAGTATCACTGACACTCAGACCAAAAGGTCAAATTTTGGCACTCCGCTTCGGAAAGGTTGCTGACCCCCAGGCTACAGTCTAGACTGAAATCACCAGCTTAGAGGTGAAAGTAGAAATCCATTCTACAGTCCATTAAATAAAGTAGGACTGTTTCAATGTAAAAGAATTAGAAGTATCTTTAAAATGTGAGAGTTCCCATCTTGCAAAGTTTCTGTACAGTGTACTGCCCTCCAAACCCTGATTATTTCCCAGCCATAGAGAGACTCAGGAAAAATGTCAAGCACTCAAGCCATTTTAAATCTTACTGCACTCACTGCACATACCCAAAATCCAAACAGAGCTCCCATTCAAGGGCTTATAAAAACTTGAACACCTTCCAATAGTTTAAATCACTCATTCAAGTTCAGAGTGATTTAAAATCATTGTAACTCCTTGAGTTTGATGTGCAAGGGCTCCAACTTGGAAGCTAATCAAGGCATGGACTAGTATGGCAGCTCTAAGCATATTGAATCAATTTCAGCATGTAAAAATAATTAACAATGATAAAAATACATTTATAATGCGGTAATTATAAGGCTTGGCCAAATGTTCTGCATGAAATAAAAGTGGTTGCAGAAAGTCAGAAAGGTTTATGAATAGCCCACACTAGAAGGAAAGAGATTTCAATGACAAGGGAACGAACGGAGGCAAATCAAACATCTAAAGCAAAGAAAGAACACATTTGTCAATTACATTGCTCTGAGTTCCAGGATTTGCTAAATTCAGTGCTGGATCAGTGCTAGGCCAATGGATCAATGACAGTTTAAAAGCCAAAACCTTTCACATCATCAGAGTTAGAAGCAAACACCGTATATTACTGAAATTGGCACTCAAATCCTCACTTTCTAGTAGTATTAAGTGTGAAGGCCAAATTTAATGCCTGTCTGGAGTTCATGCAAGCCCACTTGAAAGTGGCTGTTCCAAATCATCTCTAGGTTATCTGAGTCTCTGCAGGTGTGATGTCAGGCTGAAAGAACAGAATTCTGACCCATCCTACTTCTGGCCCCAGAACACTAATTTATCAGATGGTGTTTGTGCAATTCTGCTCTGGCATGGGACCAGAAAAAGCCCCTGGGTGGAGAAATAGAAAATAGAAGGAAAAAATATTACCCAAGTCACAGCTCCAAGATTAACTGCAACTCTTTGCCCTCCATGCTCTGCTCAGCAGTGCCCCTTTATGTCTCAGGCCTCCAACCCCGACTTCCCTATGGTCAGGTTCCAGGGACCTGAATCCCTCTCCCTCCAGTAACATTGCCCAAGTTTTGTTTTATTCTTTTGGGTGACAGTCCTGGAGGGTTCTTGTTTTCAGCAAGGTTAATTCAGCTACCCAGTTTGGTTTGGGCTCAGAGCAAGGGTGCCATTTCTGGAGTGGGATGGGCAGCCACCATGTGTACCAGGACACAGCTTGCTCTTCTACCTATTTCCCTGACTATCAGGGAGCAAGGCAAATGTACACAGATTGTGTGACTTACTCCTTTGCCCCCTCCCTTCGCTGGCCAGGAGTGAGGGTCATGCACACCAGCTGTGTAATTTCCCCTCAATCCCTGATAGTTAGGGGAACAGGAAGAAGAGCAAGTAGCATCTTAGTACACACAGCTGTTGCCCCCAACCTCCCAAAATAGCACCCATGGTGCAGAGGTAAAATGACCAGGATGATAAAAGTCTTCTCAGGTGCCATGAGGAAGGGGACATTACAAATATGACAGACAGTTCTATGAAGAAGATGGGTGGGGAACAGATAGACAGATTCTAAATGTAGGAAAGACCTGTAATTTGGAACTGTAGCATTTAGGTTCTCTGCTCAAAAGGAAGGATTTTCTCATTATTTCTGCGAAAGCCAACTCCAGAATGCATAAGAGAGATTGAATTATCAATAGTACTGGAAGAAAAAAAATCCTAATCTATATCACATAATTTGAAATTCCACTGGGGGTTTAAAATGAACTCTTTCCCTTGCTATGAATTCCAGTTCATTCACAGTGAAATACAACATAGCCTAGGACAATATCAACCAAGAGAGATTTCACTGAAAAGGGGCTGCAAAGCCTTTTTACTGTCTTTAATCATGGAAATAATTCAGTTGCTGTGAACCCGATATTCATGGCTGGGGCCCAAGGATCTTACAGTCCACAAAAATACAGGAGGGAACCATAAAAAGAGACTGGCCATGAAGAATTTACACTTGTTTGCACAGAGTAAAAAATATGACTATAACAATTTTGAAAGACTTATACTGTATATCTGGTGCCTAAAGAATAAGATTTTGTTATTTAGATTATTCCTACATTAAGAGTAGGGATAGAATAGTTGCAGGAATGAGATAAAGCTTCACAAAAAACAAGTGGATATTGTGACAGAGTCAGACCAGAGGGCTACAGGACAATAGTAGAAAGGAAATATATTGGCCCCAGAATAAATAGGTCCCTGTTCCTAAGGTACACTAACAAAAGCTGCTTTAGAACTAGTAGAAACTTGCCAGAATCAATCAGAGCAATGAAGCCAATTAAAGCACCTGGAGCCAGTTAGGAGGTTCCAAGCATCAAGTGAGTCAGACTACTCAGAACACCTGGAACTAATTAAGAACTAGTTGAGACAGGTTAAAAAGGGCTCCTCTTCTGTTGGCTCATTGTGTACAAGGAGTTGAGGAGAGAAGATGTGGTGGTGGAGCATCTGGGAGGAGCAAGCACAAGCAGATACCAGAACAAAGAACATGTGGGTAAAGAAGGTGCTGGGGAGTGACATTGGGAAGTGGCCCAGGGAACTATAGCTGTCATGTGGCTGTTATTGGAGATGTTTGCAAGCAGCTGCTTTGACAGAGTCCCTGAACTGGAACTTGGAGAAGAGGGCAAGCCTGGGATTCACCCACCCCCTCTGTCCCCTTACAGCATCAGAATAGAACTGGTATTGGTAAAGGGATTTGTGTTGACAGCCATGTGGCTAAAAGGCAAGCAGAGTAAACACTGTCTATTGGCACTTTTGATAACAAAAAGCTTCCACTGGCTTTGAGCGCTGACAAAACACTGTTTACACTAGAATTTGCTGTGGCAAAGCTTTTGTCATGGGGGAGGGGGGCAATATCTATGAATTACAGGCTTGTTTCTCAGTTGTCAGCAGTAGGGCTGACAGCCACCAGGGTCCCTGGGGCAAGGTGGGGGGGCTGCAGTTCTGTGCCCCCAGAAAGGGTGAGACCAAAGGCAGAAGGAAGCAAGCCTGAGAGAGCCATCCATCTCTGTCTCTTGTATACATCCCTTGAATTCTATTCATGCAGTTTGTTCCTATCTCCTGATAAGAGGAAGGGCATTATTTTCATATGAAATATCTGGGAGGTATTTAGATAGCAATCACAGGGTGCACTGCAGGAATGGAAATCAGTAGAGATGGGACCAAGATTAATCCACTCTGCAAGATGTTTTGCAAGCAGGCTTTAATACCACCTGCCTCTGCTTTTAAATGTTACATCATCAGGAAAGTGAAGCGTTGCAGATTTGGCCTTTATAAAGGATCAAGCCTTTATGAAGGACTCTGCACAAGATGTCAAATTCATCCCCAAATGTCACAACCCAAATATGATTATTGTGGGACAAAAACAACTCAGATGCCTCAGGGACGTGTGTGAGTGTAGGAACATGGGTAAAATCAAGAATCTGCTTTAAATTCGTAGATGCTGTGTGCTATTTTAGTACCTCTTATAGCACAGAGGTTCCCAAGTTAGAATTGATTGTAACAATACAGTCATACCTCGAGATATGCCCATTCGAGTTATGAGAATTCGACTTTACAAGGAGTTTCATTTAATACCCCTACTTCAGCTTATGAGGCATTGCTTCGTATTTACGAGGATCGGTTTTGGAGGCTGGCGGCTCTGGTAGGCAAGCACCAAGGAGATGGAGTCAGCTGCATTGGTCTTGACAAACAGGCATCACCCCTCGCCAGCCACCCCTGTGCCTGCCTAGCTCCCCACACGGCCAGCCCCTGCCAGCGCCCCCTCCCCACTTAACCTAAGCTGCGCTCAGGCTGGGCTGCCTCCCCGTGCCCTGCTCTGCCCTGCCTGCCCCTTGCACCAGATTTAATGGGATTTGGTGTTGCTTTAGCATAAATGGGTGTACATTTCGGGGCTCAGGAATGCATAAATTTTTTTCCCATTGAAATTAATGGTAATTATATTTTCGACTTAACGAGAATTTGCCCTAAGAGGGGTTTTTCAGGAACGAATTACCCTCGTAAGGCGGGGGAGTGGGGGGAAGACTGTAGCAGCTTTTATTAAGTGCATTACACTCAACTGACTAGTACGTATGCATAGTGCTGCGCTCTACTGGATAGAATCAGAACTGCCCACCTATTGTGCTGTGCATCTCTTACAATATTATCAGACACTGATATTTGATTTCTGAGTACTCCTCTGATGCTTGTAGAGGGATACAGTTGCAAAAGGTCTTAATACTGCTCCCACCCTGGTATATCAAGGCGATTTTCTGCACACTCAGCATTATGCTTGTCGAGGAAATAATGGCAAAAAAAATCTATCACTATCATCATGTTGTATGTTTTGGAAATGCTACATTTAACCAGAGCAGCCCAATGTTGAATGGATAGAGAATCCCAAAATGAAGCAGGCCTTGTGGCTTTACAGTCATTAACCTGCAGCTTTCCAAAGCAGTGGGTCCACTGTCCATAACTTCTGGTGTTTGAGCTCCAAAAAAATCCCTGATTGTTTTCTAGCTGTTGTGCTTCTAATCTTTGGGGGCAGAGGGAGGTTTTCTTTGCTTGAACCTTGAATCTGTATTTTATTTCTTTTGCTGCAGCATCCCCAGGATGGTTGTTGGCTGCATTAGATGGTTGATTTTATTTTTCTATCCTATTGTACCTCCTCTAGGAAAAGCTGCTACAGTTGTAGTTGTATTTTTCCAGCTTGTTCAAGCTTACCAGCTCCCCAGGGCACAGTTTGCCTGAGTGGTTTGCAACAGTTTTATTTTTACAATAACCGTTACACTTTTTGATTTTATTTTTGTATGCTAATGAAGTACTTTTTAATCACAATGGAGAGGCAGACACAGTTACAGGGGCCAAGAAAAATACATAAACAGGAAGGGAATCCAAATGTATATCTGCCCAGCGTGGGTCAGAATTACATTCCAAACCCAGGGGTCAGACTGGTAAGGTCCTGGATCTCTGAATTAAAAATGTAACAAACATAAATGCTCTTCATCATTTCACAGTTTAGAATTTTCTGATAAGATGTCTGATGAGAAGATATATACTGAGATAGCTGTGTGTGTGTGTGTGTGTGTGTGTGTATAAAATCACAAAACGTGGCACTTAAAAAACCTCTGATCCTTGCCAGCTCCAGGTTCATACTGATGCCAAAATCACAGAAAATATTCTGAGGATGAGACAAATTGTGGATTTTGTTAATAACACAAATAATCTCCTGCTGAAACCCAGCACTTCATGTACTGTGGGTACTATGCAAATAAAACACACAATAACTACAACAACAATTAATAATAATCTGCTGGTCATGGACACACTGCTGCCAGGGATTTCCGCCATTCATTTCAGTTGTATTTGTTATCCATGGGTGGAAGATTAATCCCCCTGATCGCCGAGGGAATGTCTATGCTGCAATTAGACACTCATGCCTGGCCTGTACCAGCTGACTCTGGCTCACACGGCTGTTTAATTGTGGTGTAGACCAGAGCTGTGTCTAGAGGGACAGGGCCTCAAGGCAACCCTACCTCACCCCAGGCATGGGTACTGAGGCAGTCCCCTCCTGCCCCACCCTGCCTCTTCCTGCCCCATTCCACTCCCATTTACCCCCACTCCACCCCTTCCTAGAAGCCTCCTCCTGTGAGAGACGTGCCCTTGGAGGTTACTGGGGGCCCTGGGGTGTGGTGGCAACAAGGGGCCAGGTACTCCCTCATCCACCACAGCAACAGGAGCCATGGGAAGTGAAGTGACCCGGCAGCCTGCTCCACTCTGCTGCTCCTCTCCCAGACTGCTCCACTCTGTTGCCTGAAGCCTGAGTTGTTCTCCCCACCACAATGAGTGCCCAGCGGGCCTGTCCCCAGCTGCTACCCCATGCCACGTCCTCCCCAGGTAATCCTTGAGGCCACCCTCGGCCCTGTGGGCTAATGTCAATATGGGGGGGGCTCTTCTGTCTACAGGATGGTGGAGGCAGCCACTGCCTGGTTTCCCTGAAGTGTGGGCCTGGGGGTGCCACCATGAACAATCCCATGGATGGAACAGCTCTGGTGTAGACAGTCAGGCTCAGTCTGGAGCCCAGCTGTATGGGTCTGGAAGATGGGAGGATCTCAGTGCTCGAGCTGCAGCCTGAGCTCAAACACCAACACCACAATTAAACAGCCCCTTAGCCTGAGCCCATGTCAGCTGGTGCAGCCCAGCTACAGGTTTTTAATTGCAGTGTAGAAATATGCTGAATGGTGTTAACAGCATAGGCTGTACCTGAGCGCACAGTTAGCTTGTATTTAGTTCACAACAGATAGCCAGCTTAGCTGAGCTATATCAACCTCTTTGCACTAATTCAGTGCAGTAAGTTCAGCTAAGGGATAGCAGCAAGCAGGAAATGTCATTTCTCCTGTTTTCAGAGATAAAAGCTCCTGTTAAGTGTCATTTATCTCCCCACGTTAAGGATGCACAAGAAGGGATGGCATATCATAAATCCACCTCTGCTCCAGCACTGAGCCCTGAGCACTTTGCCCCTACTGTGTTTATCTGCTTGATAGGCAGTTGCAGGTAAATTGAACCCTAGCATTCTCAGCACGTGGCTCCATCATTTTGCCTAGCTCTGTAGTACCAGTCCTGGTAAAACTTGCCTGAGAATCAGCAATTGCCACTGGACCTTTCAGATATGATTGTTACTTTTTGTGGCTGGTTCAGACTGCCTGTTCTGCTGCATCAGAAAGTGAGGCAGTGCTCCCCAGACATGAGACAGACTGAGTCCACCCACGGTGTGTCTACACAGCAAAGTTATTTCAGAATAACGGCCACTATTCTGAAATAACCACGCAAGTGTCTACACAGCTCAACTGCTATTTCAAAATAATTTAAAACTAATTTCATAATAGTGACGGCTTATTTCAAATTTGGTAAACCTCATTCTATGAGGAATAGCACCTATTCCGAAATGGGGATGTGTATACAGGGAACAGGGGATATTTCAAAATAAGTTATTCTAGAATAGTTTATTCCTAAATAAGGCTGCTGTGTAGACAATAGTATTTTGGATTAAGTTCCAGGGGCTCTAATCTGAATTAGGCTCTATTGTATGTGGACATACTATTTCAGAATAAGTTTTGCTTATCTGGGGGCTTCCCTGTAGTGTGGATGCATTTTAAAGTGCTACATGACCGCTTTTTTGTTTTGATACAATACAGACTAACACCGCTATCTCTCTGTCAAGTAGTAGCAGAGAGAAAGCCGTGCTAGTCTATATACTATCAAAACAAAAAAGCAGTTAAGTAGCACTTTAAAGACTAACAAAATAATTCATTAGGTGATGAGCTTTCATGGGACAGACCCACTTTTTCAGACCATATCCAGACCAGAACAGACTCAATATTTAAGTTACAGAGAACCAAAAACAGTAATCAAGGTGGACAAATCAGAAAAAAAATTCTCAAGGTGAGGTTACTTCAGATACAGATAGGCTGGAAACCAAGTCTCTGTTACAGCAGATCCCCATCTTATTTACATTGGAACACTCGATTTCAGACCGAATGTGCCAAATATCTGAACTTTGATTATCCTCTCCCTGCTACACCATACTTCCCTCTCAACAGCAGGGAGAGAACCAA
The DNA here is from genome assembly GCF_033958435.1 of Carettochelys insculpta. Taxonomy (NCBI): domain Eukaryota; kingdom Metazoa; phylum Chordata; order Testudines; family Carettochelyidae; genus Carettochelys; species Carettochelys insculpta. The sequence continues at coordinate 21,704,821 of NC_134153.1, read as the reverse complement.
TTATTCCTGATCTCCGATACTCCCCCGCGATCTAGCAAATCATTGTACATCTCAGTGACAAGGAGCATGGTGAGTCTCCCTCCGGTGGCTGCTGTGCCAGCAGTCGAGCAGTTACTTTTGTAGTTGAAGGGCTAGATGTCTGAATGAGGATCTGAAAGCCGTGTTATGATCTTGTCGTGAGAATTTTATGTCTGCATTAGCCAGTTTTCTTTATTTCTTTATCATTTCAGTAGATCTGAAGCTTGGGATTTATGATTGCCCCCATTGGAGGAGAAGATATTACTGGTGGATAAGTTAGAGCCTCTGATATTCAGAGGCTCACTAGAGGATGTAAAGGACAGAAAGCTCAAAAGCATGGTGAGCAAAACACGCAGAGAACTAGGCTATTTCATTGCTTGAACAAGAAAGTTTAGTTCACAGCCCTATTGATTTGGGTGGAATTTATCCCTGGGATGCCTGCAGTCATGCTGTGAGAAAGTGGGAAGGTCAAACAAAGAACTCACCATGCTCAGATTCTTGGACATCTGGGTGTACATGGCTTTAAGAAGCATTCTCAAAATCCTTCTCCCAGATCTGGAGCCAAAAATTGTTACCATTCCTGAGGAGCATAAGTGGGATGTAATGTAAAATGAGAGATATTAAAAGGGAGAACTGCAGATGAGGAGATGATGGCAGTTCCTTGGCTTAGTTCCAGGACAGTAGGAACAAAAATAGCTCAGCTGTGATAAATTTTACTGAGTTTAGCAGCTCAGCAAGATGCCACTCACAGAGAACCTGTGAAAGAGGCAGCTAATGACGAGGGAAGTGGCATTTGGTATAGGGCAAAGAGATCTAGAAAGGTATCTAGTTTTGTTCCTTGGTCACAATGTTAGATATACAAGCCCACGAAAATACCAAACTACATTCAACGTGTGTATACAACGCCCATTTATTGGCAACACAACGTGATCAGTAAGAAACAATTCTGCTGCAACTCTTGCACAGATATCATGCAAGATTGATTTAATTCCACTGCAATATGGTGGTAAGGACACCTAGATGCTATGGTGACTAGATAGATAGAACTGGTCAGATTCTGGGATAACCTTTGAAGGTGTCTTATGGAAACCCCATCACTGGAGTTATCCAAAAGCACATACATGCTGAAGAGTATTCCAGGGAAACATTCCTGAGCTGAGTGAGCTAGCAGTTCTGAGATGAGTGCTGCCTATTGGTCTCACATCTGTGTTTCACCAGCACTAAATACACTGCCACTGTAATTCATAGAGTACTCTAGTGCTTAGAAAGGCGCTTACTAAAGAAATGTGAGTACTTGTAATAGCTGTGAGTGGTGTGGTCCCAAGACCCTTTGTACAACCCAAGAGAACTTTTGGTTCTGTGCTAGTTAAGAAAGACATGCCCAGTTTGCAAATATTCCAGCTCTGCATGACTGTACAGCTTATAAGGTGGTTTTGTTTTTCTAAACAAACCGTTCTGCATTCTAGAGCATTTTTGGATGTGTAGAGCCTGTGTGCAGCACTATGGTTTTGCTATAAAGATGAATGTTGACTGGTGGTGATTTTTTTTATTTGTGACTATTTTATGGTACATCACAAAACCCAGGGCCAAGCTCAGAGGTCCTTTTGCAGTTTTCACACAGTCCTTACTCAAGTATGACTTGTCCTAAAATCAATGGCTACGTCTACACGTGCAGCCAACATCGAAATAGCTTATTTCGATGTTGCAACATCGAAATAGTCTATTTCGATGAATAACGTCTATACGTCCTCCAGGGCCGGCAATGGCGATTTCAACTTCGACGTTGCTCAGCCCAACATCGAAATAGGCGCAGCGAGGGTACGTCTACACGTCAAAGTAGCACACATCGAAATAAGGGTGCCAGGCACAGCTGCAGACAGGGTCACAGGGCGGACTCAACAGCCAGCCGCTCCCTTAAAGGGCCCCTCCCAGACACAGTTGCACTACACAACACAAGATCCACAGAGCTGACAACTGGTTGCAGACCCTGTGCCTGCAGCATAGATCCCCAGCTGCCGCAGAAGCAGCCAGAAGCCCTGGGCTAAGGGCTGCTGCCCACGGTGACCATAGAGCCCCGCAGGGGCTTGAGAGAGAGCATCTCTCAACCCCCCAGCTGATGGCCGCCATGGAGGACCCAGCAATTTCGACGTTGCGGGACGCCGATCGTCTACACGGTCCCTACTTCGACGTTGAACGTCGAAGTAGGGCGCTATTCCTATCTCCTCATGAGGTTAGCGACTTCGACGTCTTGCCACCTAACATCGAAGTTAACTTCGAAATAGCGCCTGATGCGTGTAGACGCGACGGGCGCTATTTCGAAGTTGGTGCCTCTACTTCGAAGTAGCGTGCACGTGTAGACGCAGCTAATGAGGGTTTTCACTCAAGGACTTCAGGAGTGGGGCCTTGCCTGTGCTCTGAATGAATATTTTGAAGTTGCTTATTATGTGATCATGAGACAAGAGGTTAAGACACTACCAAGAGCAGCAGTGAAGGGCAGAGGAGATTTAAACTCAGTCCTTACATGCTGTTATCACTGATAAGTAGCCTTCCAGCTACTCTTGTCCTCCCAACATCTGATTAACTTACCGAAGATTTGTCTTCACTATGCAGTGAATCAAAGCTACAGCAATCAATCCAATGGCCGTCAATTGATCACATCAGCTTAGGTGCGATAAATCAATTTCCGTGCACTCTCCTGTCAACTCCAGCACTCCACCAGGAAGAGGAGAGTTGACAAGACAGCAGCACCCGCTGATGATATCACATAGAAGACACGGCAGTGAGTTTGTCAACTTCAGCCATGCTGTTTGTGTAGTTGAAGTTTCAGAGGGTAGACTGACGGCGATAGAGGTTTAGCGTAGACAGACCCTAAGTTCTTAAGCTGTTTGTTGTAAACACCTTTTTGTAAAGGCCTTTAGCACCTTATAGGAAATTGAGTAAAGTAATTCTGAATATGCATCTGCTGTTGCAATTGTCCTAAGAGAATAGCAAAAAGCTCAGCTGTTTGCTTGGCAGGCATAAAAGTCAAGCTATTGACCTCTGTTTTTGGGTATCAGTTACAGCCAAAAGTCAGCATTCCCCAATGCCTGCTGCAGTCCTCTTGCCTTCTTCTAAATATAGCTACTCTTAGTGGCAGGGCATATCCTCCTTTTACACAAAGGGACATGTCACATCACCCCAAAACACACAGAAGAGTCAGCACACCAAAGGGCACTGGCAGTGTATAACACCACAAGTTGTTTTCTAAAGCCTGCAGCCTTTGCGCACTTTTACTTATCATTTGTGCAGTGTTTGAAAATGAGCAGCTCAGTGCTATGCACTGCACAAATGTAACAGTCTCTGCTGGCAAGATTTTGCAATTTAAATTCACTACAACAATGTCAGCCACATCATTATAATCTTGGTACAAAATCTCAGCAAGATAGTTTGAAAGGCGGAAGATAGAAGATGTCTGATTCTTTGATAGGGTTGTGCCACGTCTAAGGTACAAAACTCTGGCACATCTGGGATGATGCTGAGCCCATAAAATGGGTAGGTGGCAGTGTGTCTGTGAACCCTCACAGACTTCCCTGGACAGCTACCTCAAAAAAGCAGGGGGGAGGGGAGTGAGTACTGAGCATCCTTACAGACTCCCCAGGACAACTACCTCATGAAAGGGAAAACCTGGAGGACAAGATGGCAACTCTATTATTTGAGTCTATAGGCAGGCATTATACTGTATGGCAAGGTGTAACATTTCTGGTCACATGATTGCAAAGAGTCCTAGAATGTCTGATACAAGTGGACGAAGCAAATAACTGGGCAGTTGGGAGACAGTATGTAAAAATCCCAGCACAGAGGCAGACCAGCAGTCCTTCACAAACTTCTTCTCGGGGGAGGCAGGTAACAGAGGCAAGGGAAGGTATTACCTTCCCAGAAAGACCAAGCTGGCCCTACCCAACACGCTTTGGCTGGCTGGAAGGGCGGCGGCCCCAGCTGCTGTGTGGTTGCCTGCCTGGCCAGCTGGGAATGCTGAGATGGCCAAGGCCATGCAGCTGCCAGGGGCCCAGAACTGGAGCTGCCCAGCTGCTGCCAAGCTGGGGCTGTGGAGCCACCTGATAGTTTCTGAGGCCATGTGGCTGCTCCAGGAGCCAGAGCTAGAACAGGGACCATGCTGCTGCCCAGCCAAGGTCGGGGCTGGGGTTGCTGCTGGGGGAACATCTGGGGCTGCAGCCATGTGGCTGCCCAGCTAGGGCTGGGCTTGGGACCACCCGACTGGGAGTGGGGTCAGGCTCAGGGCTGGGGCCAGGGACTGGCACTGCCCAGCTACTCCCAGAAACCCAGAGACAGGGAGAACTGAGGGCTGCCCAGCTCTGAGATGGAGGAGGGATGTGATAGTCTTGGGGATGGGGTCTCAGGACCAGGGCCAGTGGCCACAATGGGGACTGGGCTCTGGTGGGCATGGAAGGGGTGGGGCTGGGAACTGCCTTCCCATGCCCAGCCTTCTCCTGCTGCCCATGCTTCCACTCAATAAAGCAGACCAACTGAGACACAAACAAAGCAAGTGGCGGAGTTCTCAGCTGACCAGATGTCCCATTTTTAAAGGGACAGTTCCATATTTAAGCCCTTCTGCAGCAATCCTGACTTCTTCGTAAGAATGATCAAATTGTCCTGTATTTTGTGCCTCCCTCCATCAGTAAAGGTGGGTTCTGCAGCTGGCTGGGGGCCAACAATGGGGGTAGGTGTGCAAGGCTAGTGACAGAGCAAAATTCTATGATCAACATCTGATCAATTTTGAAATAGTTCCAATTTAATGTTGCAGGTGAGAGCATCTTTACCATGCTGTATTCAGGCCCGTGAATACTAGCCGGCAAAGGATTCACTGTTCTACCCCAGCAACTCCCACCAGGGCTTACAAACTCACTACACCTAGAATGCTGCCGTCTTAACATTTTATCTATAAAGACTGTCACGTGATATCTTAAATGAAAGCCAGGTTCAGCTTGATCCTCATAATCATCATAGCTGCGTCTACACGTGCACGCTACTTCGAAGTAGCGGCACCAACCTCGAAATAGCGCCCGTCGCGTCTACACGCGTCGGGCGCTATTTCGAAGTTAACTTTGACGTTAGGTGGCGAGACGTCAAAGTCGCTAACCTCATGAGGAGATAGGAATAGCGCCCTACTTCGACGTTCAACGTCGAAGTAGGGACCGTGTAGACGATCCGCATCCCGCAACGTCGAAATTGCTGGGTCCTCCATGGCGGCCATCAGCTGGGGGGTTGAGAGATGCTCTCTCTCCAGCCCCTGCGGGGCTCTATGGTCACCGTGGGCAGCAGCCCTTAGCCCAGGGCTTCTGGCTGCTTCTGCGGCAGCTGGGGATCTATGCTGCAGGCACAGGGTCTGCAACCAGTTGTCAGCTCTGTGGATCTTGTGTTGTTTAGTGCAACTGTGTCTGGGAGGGGCCCTTTAAGGGAGCGGCTAGCTGTTGAGTCCGCCCTGTGACCCTGTCTGCAGCTGTGCCTGGCATCCCTATTTCGATGTGTGCTACTTTGACGTGTAGACGTTCCCTCGCTGCGCCTATTTCGATGTTGGGCTGAGCAACGTCGAAGTTGAACATCGACGTTGCTGGCCCTGGAGGACGTGTAGACGTTATTCATCGAAATAGACTATTTCGATGTTGGCTGCACGTGTAGACGTAGCCCATATGAGCTGTGTCTACACGTGCACGCTACTTCGAAGTAGCGGCACTAACTTCAAAATAGTGCCCGTCGCGGCTACACGCGTCGGGCGCTATTTCGAAGTTAACTTCGACATTAGGCGGCGAGACGTCGAAGTCGCTAACCTCATGAGGGGATGGGAATAGCGCCCTACTTCGAAGTTGAACATCGAAGTAGGGCACGTGTAGACGATCCGCGTCCCGCAACGTCGAAATTGCCGGGTCCTCCATGGCGGCCATCAGCTGCGGGGTTGAGAGATGCTCTCTCTCCAGCCCCTGCGGGGCTCTATGGTCACCGTGGGCAGCAGCCCTTAGCCCAGGGCTTCTGGCTGCTGCTGTGGCAGCGGGGGATCCATGCTGCAGGCACAGGGTCTGCAACCAGTTGTCGGCTCTGTGTATCTTGTGTTGTTTAGTGCAACTGTGTCTGGAAGGGGCCCTTTAAGGGAGCGGCTTGCTGTTGAGTCCGCCCTGTGACCTTGTCTGCAGCTGTGCCTGGCACCCTTATTTTGATGTGTGCTACTTTGGCGTGTAGATGTACCCTCGCAGCGCCTATTTCGATGTGGTGCCGCGCAACGTCGAAGTTGAACATCGACGTTGCCAGCCCTGGAGGACGTGTAGACGTTATTCATCGAAATAGCCTATTTCGATGTTGCTACATCGAAATAAGCTATTTCGATGTTGGCTTCACGTGTAGATGTAGCCATGATGTGTGTTGTGCTTATGTATTACATTTTTGTCTGATTCAGGCAGGGCTGACAATTAGATTTTGAGTCAGACGAGAAATTACAATTAACTGTTTTGGTTTCAGCGATATAAATTAAGTATTGTAAACTCACACAATGGAAGCCAAATCTGCATAAGGACTACATGAACATGGGAAGGCACCAGAGACTAATGCGTTGCCTAGGCTACTAAGGTCCATAGCCTCCTGAACTCCAGGAAGTAACTGACAGCTGAGTGAGATTGAATTAGGGGAGAAACTGCTGGTGACAAGGATTCAAGTCCATTGAGGTTAGGTATACAGTCTAAGATGTGTGTTAAACTTTTTGTTTTATATGTAACAGTTTCTGTTTCCACCATCCTTACTCATGTTAAAGGCAAGAGTAATTTAGGTTCAACACTGAGTTCTCCAAGTACAAAAACACTGACCAGGTATCTGTTAGCACAGGCAGTTTATTTCCTCACAGGTTTAAACAAGCCCTTTAACTAACAGTTTCTCAGGCATATCAGGAAAGCGGTTTCTTATATCACTTTGGCAGCTGGGGACCCCAGGCAGCTGCGGACACATTGGCATTCTTCTCATACCAGTACCGGGTCCATCGGTGAAGTCCAAATTGCATTGATTTCTGTGCTGCTTATATATGGTTTCTGTTTTTCTCCCCTGCCTTGCTATGCAGTTCCGTTGGGTCACTCATTACCATTTAAGGTATTTCCTTATTTGCTTACGTGTGATTGTTACATCTGGTTGCACTAGATGACAACATATTTGTTCCCTTCCCCTTAGCCTTATCTACAAATGTCCTGTTACAATGCCACTGCTTACCTTGAGTGGTGGATATTCCTATGGCAAGTTCCTGGCTCATCAGATATGGTGGAGTATGTTGCCAAAACACCCCTACACTGTTGTGGAAAAAGCTCTTCTGCAATTAACCCCTCTTACTCAGTATTTCTTAAATCATTACCTTGGCTAATAATACAATTATTTTCAATATATCTCAGTGCTGTGATGGAATAAAGGACCTAATCCCAATCAGTACCAGTCACGCTGCATGTATACTGTTCCCCTGGGGACCACAAACTTGGTAATTTCTAAAAGTATCCAGTAACAAGAGACTGGTTGGCACAGGAGGATGCTTTCACAGGGGCTCGGAGCCTTGCTCCCTGGAAGGTGAAGCAAGGGGTGGCACAACCTTGAGCAGATGGTTTGGGCTGCTAACAGACTGGTGATTAAAGGGAGTCGACATCCAGTGAAGCACAGAGAAGTGTCTCTTTTGCTGAAGCACAGTCTCAGTTCTTCCTCTGGTGCCATCAAAGGATCAAGCTATTCTTGTAAGTCTTGCTAAAGTAAAAACAGCAACTACTGTGGTTTCAATTTAGCACTTTCCAGCCAAATTTTTCAAATAGCCTTTTAGCTTCTAATTTTGCACCTACAAAATAGACCATCCCATTATCCCCAAGTACACATGATGGTAACTAAACACCTCATCCTCTGGCACTGCTAGTTACATATCTACATCAGATGATTTCCTCCTTAGCACTGTCTGCAACTGCAAAAATAGGAAGCCATTAAAAATTGTCCCACAATGCCTTTTTGTAGGAGTGGTGCAGTGCCAGCAGGAGGAAACAGATCTTTTAAAAAATTCCCTGTTTCTAGAACCAGGCTAGAATTACTGACGATGTCATTCCCAAAACTGATGAACAAATCGGAAAATAAGTAACCAAAGGACTAGGACACCCATGATGATTTCAACTTCTTCTGAAGGAAGAAAGATGGTGCTGGCGGAATCCCTATTTTGCCAAATGGAAAAGGACTGAAAGAGAAATTGTGCATACTCCAGGATTTCAGAAGGTGGAACCGATGAGATAACCTTACAACAGAGATGGGCAGCCTGCAGCCCACTGAGGTTTCACCTGAGCAGCTGCAAACCCCCCCAGCTGCTCCTCCCCCAGGTACCTTTCACGCACTGGGGTATCGAAGCCCCACACTTCCTTAGACCACCCCCACACTCCCAGCACTTTTGGAGGAACCATAAATCATCTGTTTGTGGTGTTCCAGCTCTGGGAGGGAGGAAGAAGGGGCGGGGGGTTGGAGCGCATGTCAGATGTTTGTGTGCTCTGAAAGTGCTAGAAGGGAGGGGGAAGGAGCAGGTAAGTGCAGGGCTCTGGTTTCCTGGTGCATGAGTGGTGTGTGGGAGTGGAGTGGGAGTGGCCACAGATGGAACACCAGTGGGCTATGGGCTGCTGCAGGTAGCTGAGGTCAAGGAGACCCACTCATGCAGCCTACCCTCTGTTCATGGTTGCCCTTCCCTGCCTTACAGTAAGAAAATAAAGGTCCTCTGCTTAGTCTGTAAGATCCTTGGGGCAAAAACCACCTTCTCACGTATCATAGTGGGGCCTCCAGGTACTATCTCAGTACAAATAATTATCCATGCAAGCGGTCCACAGTAGCTACTGCAAATAAGCAGCAAAGCAACCGATTCCCACTTCCCTGCTGTCTGGGAGCAAGGTTAGCTTTTGGGAACATAGATAACAACCGTGAAACAATGTAAGGACTACTTGAGAAAATTTGGCTTCCATAAGGCATTCGTGACATTCTCACGTGTCTCAAATGTCCATAGCTTAAACACGAACAAAAACTGGTGGAGATTAAGAGATCCTCTGCCCTATCTTCTTCTTGTCTTTGTTCAAATTAAAGCATCCAGAAACCACACACACGGGAAAAGCATCCTGGCTTAGGCTCTCTTTTCAGCCTTTCTACAGGGTTGACCTCCTCTTTGGATTCCATCCACGCTGCTCAGGACATGTAAGGCTTGTTTTCATATCTGCAACCTTGGCAGAGCTGGGAAGTACTGATGCTGGGAAATCCAATGTTTGACTTTTCCCTGGGTTATTATGGAGAGACACACCCAAAACAAACCCAAGATCCAAACATTTCTGAACATTGGGGTGTTTGAAATCTGGGTCCTAGTTCTGAAGCTTGTGATTTGACTCCATGACCAGGATGAACTTAAAATTTTTGTACACAAATATTTTTGAACTGATACTCCTTTCTTTTTCACTAGTCTGGATCAGAAAGTAACTAATGGAATGAAGGAAGATCAGAATTGGACCTCCCATTCCTATAAGCAACCCCACTATATTCTGACTCATTTTTATTACAACTTTTTAATACATGTATATTTCATGGGCTATGTCTACACTAGCCAAAAACTTTGAAATGGCCATGCAAATGGCCATTTCGAAGTTTACTAATGAAGCTCTGAAATACATATTCAGCGCCTCATTAGCATGTGGGCGGCCACAGCACTTTGAAATTGACACGGCTCGCCACCGCATGGCTCTTCCAGACGGGGCTCCTTTTCGAAAGGACCCCGCTTACTTCGAAGTCCCCTTATTCCCATCTGCTCATAGGAATAAGGGGACTTCGAAGTAGGCGGGGTCCTTTCGAAAAGGAGCCCCGTCTGGATGAGCCGCGCGGCGGTGAGCCGCGTCAATTTCAAAGTGCTGCGGCCACCCGTATGCTAATGAGGCGCTGAATATGTATTTCAGTGCTTCATTAGTAAACTTCGAAATGGCCATTTGCATGGCCATTTCAAAGTTTTTGGCTAGTGTAGACACGGCCCTGGGGTAATCAGACTATAGTGGGGCCATTTCCCTCCTCCTGCAGGGAAGGGAGTAATATAGGCTGGAGGCAGCTTGCACACACCCCAGCCAATAAAAGAAGGGCTCCTAAGGGAGCCAATAAGAATGCAGCTTGCTGGAGCAGCCCTGTATTTATGGAGCTGCTCAGGAGAGCAGAATCAGTTGGGGCCTGACGAGGGTCTGACTCCTAGCAAGAGAGGAAGCACTTGGACACAGCAGTGCTGGGCAGGCTCAGGGGAGTGGGAGACAGGCTCCAGCCTGACACCTGCCAGACTGCTGGCCTGGATACTAAGGCCAGTAAGGTGCAAGAGATCATGGGAAAGTGGCCCAGGGAGTGAGAGAGAATTAAGGGAGAGAGAAGGAGGGCAAAACAAGGCTGCTGCCAGAGGGTCCCTGGACTAGAACTCAGAGTAGTGGGTGGGTCTGAGTCTCTCCCCTTGCCCCTTGTACCACACTTAGCCACACTAAAGATTGGCCGTTAGGGACTGGGAGTTGTCCCTGAGGTGAGGGGCTAAACGGCAGCTGCAGATGGCCATAGTGGTAGGTGTATGGAGACAGAGCTGCTGAGTCCCCTGGAAGGGGGCCAGAGACTATAGTTGGCACTGCCAGAAGGCAGTGTCCTAAAGAGGATGCCATGATCCAGGGAGTGATGTGGGTCCAGAGACCAGAGTGGGGAGCAATGACAGATGATGCACCAACCAGCCAAAGGGGCCCTGCTGGAGATCATGCTAGTATCCAGGGTAACCAGCAGGAGGCACCAGAGCAGTGAGTCCAGCCCTGCTACATGGACACACATCCAGACTGTTGTTTAGAGCCTAATGGGTAACTTCCTGAACGCCCAGTTCAGGGGCAGGCAAAATATGACCCACCACTGTTCCATTGCCCAGCGAGAGCTTCAGGCAGGCTCCCAGCCTGCCGCACTCCCTGTGCCACTCAAAGCAGCCAGCTGCAGGGACCATGTGCTCTCTGTACCACAGGTGCCCTGGGGAAGGAGCCTCATGCTCTGTCCCAACCCCCAGCACTATCTCACAGCTCCCATTGGTTTGCGGTGCAGGCAGGGTGCGGAGGTCCCCTCTCCTGGTGGGCACAGTGCAACATGCAGAGAGCACATGCTCCCTGCAGCCAGCCACTTTGAGCAGCGTGCAGAAGTGCAGCAGGCAAGGAGCCAGTCAGAGCATCTTCCTGGGCTGGTGCCCAGGAACCTGCTAAGGTCAGAGCCTGCACCTGACATGTATCTCCCACCTGCAGCCCAGTTCTTTACCCCAGGCCACAAACCAAACCCTCTGCACCCCCTTGTGTACCCATCCTAAGTCGCAACCCACTCCCAGACCTAGCACCTTCTCCTGAAGCCCAATCTCCCAGCCCTGGTCACAACCAGCATTCCCTCTAATTGTTTCCATCCAAGGGCACCCTACTAATTATCTGGGCAGCACCTGAGTTTCTCCTGGGTGACTGCCCAAGCACTCAGGGAATACCTCACAACCCCCTTCTGCCCTAAGTACCAATCCAAAACCCTGCACCTGCCACCTGCACCCCTGCGTGAGGTCACAATCCGCCCCCAGACCCTGCACCCTGTCTTATACCCCTCCTCCAGGTCAGAATTCTTTCCTCCACCCATATCCCCTCCCAGATCCTGCACCCCCTCTCCTGCAGTCCAACCTCCTTTTCTGAGTTCTCTTCTGCACCCAGCCTGCATCCCAGACTCCAGTATCGATCAATATCACTGAAGAGTGCAGCCTTTGACCACTTATCAAACTGTCGGAGTGGGCCTCCATCAGGATTTATTGCCCACCTCCGCCTAGATCCTAAACAATCTTAGAGTGGAAAGAATGTATAATAGCAATTGTTATGGAAGGGACAAGTTTAAGAAAGTGGCAGGGCTAGAGGGCAGGCAGTAAATGCTCAGAGTTGAGCTTGAAATTCAAATGCTCCTTCTGCCAAAGCTCCTTACAAAGGCCAGAGAACTGGAACTGGCAATGATGCAGACACTGATCCTCCCTGCTGAGAGACAGTCCCTGAGAGACAGTATTCAGATGATTACTTCAGAATATCCTCACATAATTTCCAGTGCAAGTTTGTTCATGCAGCAGTTCCATGGAGACTGGCCTACCACTGAGCAGATGGGGTTTGCCTGTCCCTTGAAGATGGCTGGATTCAATGAGATGCCACGCCATAGGGTTAGTGTACCAATACTGTCGGAGAGAGCGAGCACGTGCACAATGTTAAAGTAAACTTCTTCAAGGATGGACAACGGTAGGATCACATCCCTAAATAATCCAAGCATATTGCTCTCAAGGGCCAACAGCCACCACAGGCCCCTGGGCAAGTTGGGAGGGGGCCTGTCTCCACACCCCGGCAGGGGTGGAGCCAAGAGCAGAAGGCCAGTTAGTCCTCATTGCTGCTCGGACCATGGCATGGCACACGCCCCTTCCTCCCAAGTTGCAAGCAGCAGCACTGCCATGGCATTTCTAAGGGGTCCTGAAGCTCCAGCTGCCACACCTGCCTGAAACACCAGGATGGGGACCACTGCCCTCCCACCTTGCCTGCCCTCAGCAGGTCTGATTGTAGCGCTTTCCTACAGCACCTTCTGGTCAATCAGATTTTACAAGCTAAATGGAAGAGTAACTCCTAACTGAACGGCATTCCCAGGACTCTGATTAAACCACTGTGGAATATCCTATTTAGAAAAGGAATTGATAACGTCCCTAACCATAAGGAGACTGGAAAGTCCCAAAATGTTTTCAGCACAGACCACTTCCTAAGGGAGGCCTATGGAAGATGCTGTGAACCTCCTCTCTTTTTACAACCTGCCTGTGTGTATCCCACTTCTTTTTGCTCCTGGTCCCAGTCCCTGCGCCATGAAGTGAACAGAACAGAACACACTTAAGTCTAACAGGACAAAAAAGCAGTTCTGTAGCACCTTAAAGACCAACAGTATTATTTATTAGGTGATGAGCTTTCATGGGACAGACCCACTTCTTCAGATCTGGAGAATCCTGATAACTGATAACTTAGACAAAGAGAATTTAAAGGGAAGATGGAAATAAAGAAATAAAATCTGACAAATCAGCTAAAAAGGAGAGAAGGAAGGGGGAAAAAGGGAAGAAAAAAATTCTGCAAGTGTCTATTAAGTTAAGTGGAATGCCTGGGGTCACTACAAATATCAAAGGTGGGGAAATTGTCCTTGTAATGCATAAGGTAATTGAGATCTTTGTTGAGTCTGATGTGATAAGTATCAAACTTGAAAATAAATTTCAATTCAGAGACCAAGCAGCAGCATATATTTTGAAGTCACACACAACTCAAGGAAATGGGTGTTTGGTTTGGCTTGGCTTTAGGATAAATGAAAACAATTGTTTAAGAGGCATCAGACCTTGTGTACAAATAAAAAAAAGAAAATATGAAGGAGGAGGACTGGCCAGTGACAAACAAGGCCCTTAGTCATTCAGAAGGCTTTAAACTAACCCCTGAACATTCAGAGAATTAGGGGTTAATAATATCTTTTAGAGAGCAAGAGATTTCCAGCTGTAATTGGATCCTTCGTATGTGCTTTCCGCTGTAGGAATCAACTTAGCATTGACATCCTCGTAAAAATTTCCATTAGATTGAGGACTGAATGCCCACTAAGGCAATGTGTGGTTTTGCAAGTGATTTGCTGAATGAAATCTTATCTAAAATCTTTTTATTTTATGCTATTATGGACGCAGGGGAAAATAGTAAAAGTAAAATTTTTCAGTGCTCTGTTAATGCACAGTGCCTGCTGGAAACGGCATCTGGGTTATCTAAAATGATTGCCATTTCTATTTCCCACTATTTTGTTTCATGTTACCGGTAATTGAAAAATATTTCATTTATTATGAGGTTACAGAGTGACACCTTGAATTGAATTCAGGAGCCTTATCTTTCATCTTTTCTTCTTAGTAAAACTATAGCACAGTATAGCAAAAAATCACGGTGAACCCCCCTGGATTTTCTTAACATTGAGGGATCACACCAGCAGTCTGTCCATTATAGAAAGACAAGTATTGAAGTTTTCACTGGCATTACCCTTTTCAGCATTGTCCTTTCACTAGACATCCAGACTAAACACAAGCAGGCCCACCCACACGGGGGGCAACTGTTCTGGGGCCCAGCGATTCAAAGATGTCCAGGGCTCCCAGCTGCCACTGCTAATACTGCGAAAGCAGTTGGAACTCAGGGCCTTTTAAATCACCTCCAGAGCCCCAGGCAGAACACTCCAGATGGCACTGAGAAAGCCCAGCCTAGGTGGCACTGAGGGCTGGCTGCTCCTGCCCCATGCTGCCCACCTACTCTAGAAATACACCTTGCCCAAGGGCCCAGCGATGCTATCAGCTTGCCTGAACACAGGATCAGTCTAGAATACTGATCGGACCAATGTTGACTCTTTTTTCTATTTAGAAGTATTTCTGAATTATAGGAATACAGCACATAGCTTGTACTGTAAATAGTTCATTGAAAAAAATTAACCTTTTAGCTGGTTCCTTAAAATATTTTGTTAAACACTTATCTAAAAGTATGTGTGAGGACTCATTTTCATGGGTGCCCCATATCTAGGTCTGTTAAACACATTCTCTCTCAAAAATAAGCACACCACCTGATGGTCAAATCCCAACATTTATCTAGCTTGGATCTGTAATACCACAGAATGCTTTGACAATTTTCCAGTAATTTGTCTTCTCACTATGGTACTACTACTTAACCCGTGTACTTTACGTGGAGCATAGTTAATCTACAAGTCTCCCCTACTTCACTCTGTCTTGGGACACAACTTCTAGCTGGCTCCAGAGTACCTCAGTTGTTGTCATTCAATCTCAGTAGCTCTTCTTCATGTTGTCTGAGGTCTTCCTCTTTTGCGTTTTCCTTGCGGGTTCCATGTGAGAGCATGACAGAGTATACTGGATGATGGTTTTCTGAGAGTGTGGCCTAGCCATGCCCTGCTTTCTTCTCTTGATTTGAGCACCAAGTGTTTCTTGTCCTGCTCTGCTCCAAAGCTCCTCATTTGTGACCAAGTCTTGCCATTGGATGTGAAGGATGTACGTCAGGCATCTGTTTATGAAAGTAATATGCTTAACATTTAAATGTTCCACCTGTGATCCCATCATATTTTTGTAGCTGTTACGCTCCCTTCTATATTTTCCAGGAAATGATAACGTGGTGCATATCGTGAAAACAAGGTATTATTAATGTGGGTGTATCCAGCTGCAGAATAATTCTCCCTAATCAACTTCAGGGGAAGCTGTAGGATAGGATCTTCCAGTCTTTGCTTGACACCTGCAGTGATAATATATATTTTTAACTATTAATGCATCTTTTCCATCTTTACATTTGATTTTATATAATGTCCTACTCCAAATCCAGAAGAAGGTATCAAAGTGCAAGCAGATTTATCAGAATCCCATGTAACTATTCCCCCCATTCACTTCCCTTCACACATATATACTGCGTTCCCACTTTTACACCCATACCCATAGGCTGGGTCTACACAAAAGCATTTCATCAAGAGAAGTTACTGTCAGGACCTATTTCCTGACAGAACCTTGGTTGATAGAACGCGTCCACACCTAATCGAGGCTTCCTCCCTCAACAGACAGCAGCCAGACCAGCCAGCCCTCTGTCTAAAGAACAGCCAACTGGAAACTCTCCAAACAGGACAGCCCGGTGAACTGGAAGTCCTCTTTGTTGACAGAAGGCCCCCTGGAGTATCTACACTGTTCTGTCAACAGAGGTGTTATGCCTCCTACGGGAGAGTCTTATCTCTCCCAAGAAAGCTGCTGCATTCTGTCAACAGTTTCTCAACAGAATGCATTTGTAGTGTGGACCCTCTGTGAATTTTGTCAACAAAGTCCTAATTGTAACAGCCATGACCACAGAGGTAGTCACACACTTAGACGGCATACACCTGTAACCACATGAACATGACCACAGAGACACACAACACACACCCAGGCACACACAAATAATCACTTGCTGTATGGAACAGCCTACAGCTGTATACACAGACACCCATGTGCTGTATACAGACACAACACATACACAGATACTGCATACAGGGTATACTCTATACAAGTTGCCATCCCTGTAATTAGGGATTTTAGTTTTCCTTCGCTGTATACTGGCCCAGGACAATGTTCCCTGTAAGCTGAGCACTTAGGCAGCTGCCCAAGAGAGATTCTGATGCTGCCCAGCTGATAAGCAGAGCGCCCCCAGTCGGCAGCATGTGCTTCTATAGGTGGTGCGTGTCCACACGTGCCTCAGTACAGATAACATTTATTGCACCCACGGATGGAAAACAATTAAAGGGAACAGTGGTCCAGGACCAGAACTGGGAAATAACATCTATTTTTCCTAAAATCATTTACAATGGTCCATCCCATCAACTGCAGCTTCCCAGACCTTAACCAGCCTAGGAGATCTTCAAGGAAAGGTACTGTGTTTTAAGTGGTTTGGAAGTGGCATTAGAAAACAGAATGCTGCTCCATCTGGTATGGCAGGACATGGCCCCTTCCCCTTCAAAACTAAGCCATCTCTGCTGACTGGTATAGAAGGGAGAACACCAGATAAACATGCTCACTGCAAAGATTAGCACCACTAGTCCTGTAAAACACAAGCACTCCTACTGTGTCTTATCCTTGTGCAGCAGGTTGCAAGGATGAAGCACAGGGGCCAGGCACAAAGTGGCCTTAACGCTACACACATTTTCAGACTGTGATCCCAGGCTTATGCGTACCAGGAAATATTTGTTCTTAGGTTTAGTGATTCCCTACAGAGTTGCCACTACAATCATGTTGCCATGGAAGTGGTGGGAACCAAAATGGTAACCAGAAGGATGTAATGTGTAGGGGTGGAAATGCAGACAGAGTGTATCTTTGGATGTCAATATTTACAGGTTTTCCAAGTTTTTCCTACATGAGCTGGTTGCAACATTGTGTTCCAAACTTTTTTTTTTTATAGAACATAGTCGATTTTCTAAAATGAACATTTTCATAGACAAAACAAATTCTCCTCAGTGTTTCTGATTTTTCAATTCAGAAACTTTTTTTGCTCTTTAAAAGCAAAAAGGAATATTTTGGTCTCCTCCCCATGCTCTTTTCAGTGTCAAAATCGAGGGAAAAGCAGAGTTGCAGGAAGAAAGAGGGTGAGGAAATAAACACAGAAAAATAAAGTTGGGTTTCAAAAACTTTCATTTTTTTCCTTTAAAATGGAAAAATCGGAAACTTTTCACAAATTTAGAATAAAATGATATTTGGTGAGTGTGTGAGAGAGAGAGAATTTACATCTTTTTCATCTTTTAACCTGTTCTAGATCTAGCCTTACCAATTCAGAAGACATCTACCATTGGAGTTGCCATGGAACCCTCAGTTCAGCTGTGCTATTTTGTCACTGGTCCAGGAATAAATGTATCCAGCATTGCTTTGATGCAAATTCCATTTGTTCCACACACAAATGTACCCACCGTGTGAGCACAGTCTGAAGACTCACCACAGAGGACAATTAAACTGAAACCGAGGTTCCATATTCAAAGCCAAACTCAGGACTTCCATGGATGTTTTGCAGGAGTACTCAACCATTTTCTCTTCCTCAGGCCCCCACAACATGCTATAAAAACTCCATGGCCTGCCAAAGCCACAACAACTGGTCTTCTGCCTATAAAAGCCAGGGTCATCAATTGCAGGTAGCAAGCAGGACCATTTCTAGGGCCCTTGGGCTCCCATGAAAGATACATTGTTCAGGCTTCAGCTTCACCCCAAGGTGGCAGGATCACGGCCCTGGGATTCAGCCCATGCAGTGGGGCTTCAGCTTTCAGCTGTGGGCCCCAGTGAGTCTAATGCTAGCCCTGCTTAGTGACCTCCCTGACACCTGCTTTGTGAGCCTGTAGAGGGCTCTGGACCTCTGGTTGAGATTCACTGGTGTATTGGAGTCCTTTGTCCCAGCTGGGCCTGATTCACCACTCTGTTTCCAATATTGAAGTCAAGGTGGTGATACTGGCAATAAAGCAGGCATAATGAAGCAATGAGTCAGGACTGTCATGTGTTAAGTGTTGGACATTTTAAAAACAAAATACAGTCTCAGAAAATTCAAAGACAATTACCCAGATACCCTTTAATCCCCGGGGCACCCAGGCCTGGTTTACACAATAGGGCTAGGCTAACGTAAAGCTGCCTTGCATTGACCTAACTGTGGTAGGGTCTTCTCTTAAATTCAGCTCCTGGCAACCTACAGGGGCAGATTAATATAAGGGCAAAAGGGGCAGTTGCCCCAGGGCCTCCAGGGTCCATAACTGTGTTGTTTAAACAATTCACTTTAATGAAACAAAAGAAATGTGTCATGTCATTCAACTTTATTATGCATTATGAGTAATAATAAGCATGAATAGATTTTAAAGCATAAATTATGACATTACATTAATAGTTTAATGTACTGGGGGGCACATTGTGACTGTGTTGTCCTGGTGCCCACCTGTTTTAATCCACCGCTGGCAATGTAAGTGCCTCTCTAGATTTATTTAGTAACACCACTTCCTTGTGAGGTGTAGAAGCTGCATTGCTTATGTTGGCTGTCACAGGCTTTCAGGGTGGCCTGCATTGACAGTACAAGCACTCCTGGTGAGGATGCACACAGCCTGCACAAGGAGCCAAATGTGCACATGTACACACAAGTAATTTAAGAACTGGTGGCTGTATGCCAGTGTAAGTTTGGTGGACATCATTTTGTAATGTAGACATGCCCTGAGCTGGTGAAGGCTAAAATAATTTTTAAACAGACTTTTGCAGAGATAAAGCAATGCTACCGAGAAAAGGATGCCCTCTAATTTACACTATAGAATTGCTTCTACCCTCAGCACTATGTCCCAGTGCCTTTCATGCTAACAAATACAAATGGAGAGAAGAGATTAGACCAGGGTGGACAACACATGGCCTGTGGGCCAGAATCTGGCCCCCAAAGCCTTTTTACCCTATGCCCTTTTTTCCAAGTGGGCAACCTGTGGCCCAGGAGCTGTATATGGCTCTTTAACGGCTGGCAGAATGGCAGGAGGGATCTGGCTGTTAAACCAATTAAATAGAGTTCCATTATTACAGCACAGCAGGGCAGGGAGCTGCCTGTGCTGCAGGTGGGGGAAGGGAGTAGGAAAGCTGTGGGGGGAGCTGTGCAGCTGCAGTGAGGAAGAGGCAGCTACTCCTGTGAAGGAGCAGCGGGAGAGAGCAGCTGCAGAGCATGGAGCTCCTTGTCTGAGGTAGGTTAATCCTGGGTTTGGGGCTGAGAAGGGTTACACCTGGGGATGGGGGTTGAGTTGGGATTATTTTGTGTTTGGTTCCTAGAACATGTAAAAACTGCCATGTGGCCCCCTGACAATAAAAGGTTGGCCAGCCCTGGGTTAGACCTACTTGCGTCTACATTAGCTACAAGTGCAAATTTACCCCAAAGGCTACAAGACTTTTCTTATTTTCCCATCTGACCTGCTAAGATCATGTCCTTGGTGAAGAGACACCAAAAAGCACTTAGACTCTTTCACAGAAGCTTATGTCACAGATGCCCAAGGGAAGAGCCACAGGTGTCTCAACTCAGTCAGACCTACTGGGGAAGAATGGTTCACATACAAGATACTGTAGCCAAGGGCCCTGTCTAAGAATGGGAGCACTGCAGAATTCCACCCAAGGGTAGGTAAAGGCATGAGGGGGTCTAAGACTAGTAGAGGTGCACTCAGAATGACCAGAAATGGAACAGAGGTGCAGCTAGCCACACAACAACAATATTATGATTGTCATCCATTTTGTTACTGACCCTTTTACCAGACAGGATGGGACTGGAGAAGGAGGTGGGAGTGATTCGGCTTTAAAGATGAATTATTAGAACACTGTAGCTAACATGCACTAAGTAAAGAGACAAGCTGGGTGAGATAGTATCTTTTTTTGGACCAACTTCTATTGATGAGAGAGACAAGCTTCCAAGTTTACACAGCTTTTCTTCAGGTCTGGGAAATGCACTCAGAACGGCAGAGCTAACTATAAGGGAGAATAGATTATTTCGCAAAAGTAGTTAAAATTAATTTCAAAGTACCAGTCAAGGTGAAGTTGCCTGTTACAACATCTCTGTCATAGGAGAGAGAAAAAAAGAGCTAGCAGTTGGGTTTACTGAATTACAGATTGCAGTAAGAAGTCATAAATCTAGTCTCTCTAAATAATGCTAAACGATCTGTTCCACCTCACATTTACTGGTGTCACTCTACGTTCCTTTCCCAGACCTGAAGAAGAGCTCTGTGTAGCTTGAAAGCATGTCCCTCTCAGCAATAGAAGTTTATCCGGGAGAGGATATTATCTCTCCCACCCTGTCTCACCAACATCCTGAGAGTGACAAAGCTACCAAGGTACTGCATATATACTCTAAATAACATGTTCTAAAGCTCTAAGGAGCAGACCCTCGGGTGGTTTAAATTGTCACAGCACCTCTAAAGTCAAACAGAGCTAGAGACAGCATAGAGGGGCTAAGGCTCTACCCACTCGTGTTGATAAGACAGCGTAGAGTAAAATTTAACCTGCTAAATTCAGAAAAGCCACTTTGTTAACAGTTTGCACTCACTTTATGCTGGCGTAAATGACTACATGAGGCACAGGGTAGTAATGAATTTGACACTGAATCCTCTATTAAACCCCAGAGCAGGTACAGCTTAGGCAAGGGCAGGGAAAACTCTTTCATTTCCATGTGCTTCACCTGCATGGAACCCCACAGAGTGGGAAGGTAATTCTTATCCTTTGTTTGTAAGAACCAGGTTGAAGTGCCAAATAGTCTTGTGGTCTGTAGAGTGACAGAGCCAGTGTAGCAAAGAGAATATTACGTAAGGCATTCTGAAATAGCACAAGAGCAGGTGTGTAGGTTGAAGCTTTGTTATCATTTGTACTTACTGTTCTGAAAAATGGGGCCAGAAATTGCTTTGGTATTTTTGTATGTAAATAGAATCACTTGTGAGAAAACAAGGTGGAGAAGGAAACAGAGTACAGGATTCTACAGCCACCCTGAAAAACACATAGCCCTTTGTAAGCCAGTGTGTATCAAACATTCACCTGAAAATCTTCAGGATCTGTTAAAAATATCTCTTCAGTCATTTAGAAGGAAAAATTCCAATGATTTTGGCACCCACTTTAGTATATAGTCCCTCAGAGGTATGTATCCTGTATGTCTTGGATAAAAAAAATCTGTTTATTCCAAACATTATTCATCAAGGAGAAGTTCACTGAAATTCATTCATCCATTGAAATAATCAGAAATTGTGACCAGAGTGGTGTTACAAGACAGAAATTCAAAAATATAAGTTTGAAAGAAAAAATATTCACAAGAACTTCCAGAGATTTTGGATTCTTGTTTTGCAGCCTGTTATTAAAAAATTCCAGTTTTGGAAGCCAGGAAGATATAGCCTGCCCTTCACTCCCTGAAAGCGATCATGTCATTAGCATGGTACTTTAATTGTGTTTTAAATATTACATTAAGCAATTTTTTCAAGATTTCCAAAGAAGATTCTCCTATCCTGAAGTGTCCCAAGTCTCACATCAACTAACTGCAACTCAGATGCTTAGGCAAAATCCAATTAACACATTCCAAACTTCATTTTCACTGAAACACAATCAATTGTAACTTATTTTCAAATCACGCTGCTTTCTCTAATTGTTAGCTCCAGCCTCTGCTGAATAGGTGGTTAAGCAAATTATTCTGTCTCACATATGAAAATTGTGCTATTTATGTTGGCAGCTTTCGTAGCTACTGATGAGGTTTCTTGAGCTAATGGAATAATGAAAACACAAAGCAGATTTACCGTTCTTAATAAGGGGGAAAGATAATGAACTAAAATTAAAATTGAAACTCTTGCTATAAACAGTGACTGTAATATCATTTCTATTTAAAATTAATGCTTTTAAAAACATGCCAGTGACAGAGCTAGTTTAAAAAAAACCCACTTAAGCCCTGACAAAGGAAGGATGCTTTTCTTTTGTTGTGTTTTTATAATACAGCGACAGGGCTTATATTTTTAAGTGCCCTGTAGCTCATTCATTTTCTGTGCTGAACCTCCCAGAAGTACATGTCAAAGATAAAGCCAGATGGACGGCATGCAGACTAAAAGTGGCTCGAGGCTTCCCTATTCTGAGTTTCTTTAGGGGCTGAGGCAATCAAAGCCATACATTAGAGCAGCCAGGAACTGTTCTAATTTATATTTCTCCCACTCTCAACCAACCTAGCCGAACCTCAAAACCCCATAGCAGCATACGCTACATGGATGATTTCCCTTCTGCCCCAGCCCCACGCTCAGCAAAGGCTGTACAGCAAAGTTTGCAAGGGACAATATCCCAAAAACTATATTGCTGCAGAGTGCCAAAGAAGCTCTCATCTGAACGCCATTGCAGCAGCGTACAAGGGCCACAGTACAAAACAGAATCACTCCCACTTGTTAATTTTATGCTAGATCTTATCCATTTACTCTAGTTTATCCCCATCAGGCTGCTGGCAAAGGGGGGCAAAGGGGCCAACTGAGAGCAGTTGACTCAAGGCATAGCCACTCAAAAGGGGCCAAGGCTCCTGATTGCCGCCGCTAGAGCCCTTGCACCTTTGAAACACCACCAAAGTGTCACAGAGCATGCGCCAGGCAGTGCTGAGGGCGGGCCACTCCAGCCCCGCCCCTTCCGCCTTGTGCTCTTTCCCTTCCTGGGCATGGAGACACGACCACCACCTGTCAGCCCCCTGATCTGCATGTTAGGGGACAGTTTTAAAAATGGTGTAAAATATTATCAGCAAACAGACTCCTAGACTGTGTGCCATGTGAGGAGAAAGGAGGCTGCATCCGTGAGATTTTTTTATTCCCAACTAATAGTTTGTTCACCTTAAATAACGACCTTATGGGCTGGGCCAAATGTTTTGAAATAAAATTCAATTTAGATGCTTGGGTAGAAAGCAGGCATCTTGCTGGTCCATGATAGTGAGCAGAAGCCTCAGTTAAATAACAAAACCTTTGCTTGCATTTCCAAATTCTGAGCCTTCTGCACTTTGCCGTCACTAATGCACCAATACAACAAAGCACTTAAGCATGTGCTTAAAGTAAGCATATGCTAAATGCTTTGTAGGCCTAGGGAAAGAGTTCATTTAGTAAGCAAAGACACAGGCTGCACCAGAAGATAGCCCACGGGCACTAGTCTGTTGGCTAGGAATCAGTATGCTGCACATGTGCTTCTAAAATATATAATCCCATTTTTGGCAGCAATTTGCAATATGCAGAGAATTTGGCTAGAATCCAGACACTAAGAAATTCAGTATGGGAGGACAACTGTCAGGATAAATCAATATTTCTATCAAACAACCTTGACAGTGTCCCCTTTACAGGAGATAATGTGTGTGGTTCACACTGCATAGACACAGCAAGTTTTAGTCTGGGTTTAAACGTATTCCATGCGGCCCAGTCCTTCCAGCCTTATTCAGTATTTCCTCAGTCTTTGTTCAGATGCACTCAATAGGAGTCTGCTGAAGGCAGGACTGAGGAAACTATTAATTCATTCCCATACATTTTTGAGGAAAGTCTCCCCCACCCCCACCCCATAAACACTGATAGCATAGTAAAGTCATTTCCCTCCATCCTGACAGTTCCTGCAGGGTCTTTAATTTGCTATGTGAGGAAACGGCATTGCTCTGTAGTCTGGCTAAGCATGTTACACTTCCCCTTATTCCCACTGAGCTCTGAGTGCTCTGTTGAAGGCCCTGAGTCACAAACTCCAGTGCCCGGTTTTCTTAGCAAACATAAAAGAGTTATATATTTCTGTCAGCAGATGCTGTGGTATAAATTACCCAGCTTGCTGGCTCCCTGCCTGCCACTGGGGGGAGGAAACAGACTCATAAATATTTGTATAAGACATCAATAAATTTGAAGTGTTGATGTGAGTGCTCAGCTTCCCTATCTGGGACCTTGGAGTGGAGCTTCCTGAGTTCACGTGTTTCTGCTGTCAGGGGCCAGAACCAGAGGTCAAAGTTATCCCCAAGATGCTGAAACTGGAGTGGTAAAGAGACAAACCCTTAAATAATCCTTTGTGAGGTCCTTTCCATGTGATTACTTCAGGAGGAAAGGAGACTTTGGGGTCCTTGCAACAAATGCGGGTAGGGATGGATTTTAGGAAGGACAATGTTACTCTGGCCTATGCATACTTTACGGTTTACCCATCCTTACTACTGCCTTTAACTATCCCCCATCACAGCAGCATTCTCCCCAGCTAAAGTGGCTGGACAAGGCTGTAACCTCTCACAGTTACTGTAGACTTTGACCACAGTGGGTCACTAGAGAGCTATACAAGGTATTGCCTCCACCCAGCGTCTGTGCCACAGCCACCCTCTAGTAGTCCTTAGCAGTGTAGGGGCCACCATCTTCTGAGGCCATCTTGTTTTCACTCCTCTGAAGAAGAGCTCTGTTTAAGCTCAAAAGCTTGTCTCTCTCACAAAACTAAGTTGCTCCAATAAAAGATACTACCTCACCCACGTTATCACTCAATAACAATAGGAGGCAGTGGCCATTTTGAAAGAGGCCCTTTTAACTGAGAGCACTTGTGACCTCAGTCCCATTAACAACAAGAAACATCAACCATTCTGAAAAAAAGTAATTCTTGTCTTTTCCCATTGAAGATAGGCTTGATAAATATCCAGCATAAAAAAAGGGGATATGGAAGATGATCACGACCCCATAAAACTGCATAGTGGTAGTGTCCCTGGAAAGATTTCCCTGGGCAGCTATCTCAGAAAGGGAACAATCCTGGGAAAACCTGGACAGGTGGTAACCCTAGTTGAATAAAATTATTCTTCAGAAGCCACTTAATGGAAAATTTTCAATTAAAAAGAATAAGGGTAGAAATGTCCATTAATCTTAAAGTATTATTTTCAATCTACCTGTTGCAGCAAATATGTTCCAGGAAGGAAGGAAACAGGAGAAAAAAGTCAGGGGGTGACAGTCAGCAGAGTTTGAGGGGCACGAGAGGGTGTGGGTGTGGCGTGGAGGCAGTAGAGAGGGGTGGACACAGTGGCAGGATGTAGGGATATAAATGAAAAAAAAATCAAATGTGTCCTTAAAAACAGTTTAATCTAATTTAGGATATCGAACACTGTTACGCACAAATCCTGTTCTATGCTGATTGCATAGCATCACTACATGATGGAGTTAAGGCTGCTTAGGTGACTTAACTGTGTATTTCCAACTTTCACATGCTTAAAATCTTTCAAGGTTAACTTAAATGCTAAATTTTCTGGGTTTGTAAAGTGTGTTCGGGGGCAAATTACACTCTTTCTGTGATGTTTTTATCCTTAGATTACTAAAAATTTAGTCAACTCCAGGTTAAAGTAGTTTTTATCTAGAAATACAAAGAAGGATTTATACTTTCTTATTTTTCTCTCTGCATTGATGAGACCTACGGTTTCATGTAAATTTGTTACATACCCATAGATAATGAACTAGTAACTATGCTCTAGGGAACAGTCCTGCATTGCTCCCAGGAGATGGAATGGATGATTGAATGAGTCTTTCAGTTCTTTTAAACTAGCCATTTTGGAAGCCCTTGATCTTGAAGTCTCATTGTTGCTTATTTAAAATTAATGAGTAACTTCGAAAAAGAGGACTCGGGAATGTGTCATCTGCTCTGCTTGGAATTCCTCTCTCTCAGACCCTAAGATTTAAGCAGAAGCTAGTAAATGGAATTAGATTCCAAATAGGGAGGCCTGAGTGGTGTGAGTTTGCAATGATGAAAGGAAAGATTTAGGCCCCTGTGAAGAAGGGAAATTGTCCAAGGTGCTTGGGTCAGTGAGGCCACAGATTGTGGGGGGCTAAGAAAAAAATGAGAAAGGAAGTTTGCAAAGCTTTGATTGCTGATGATTCAGGCAAATGCACTAGAAAACTCTCACCTTCTACTCCCCGACCCGTACCCAGCATTCCCAAGTCACTGTCTAGACTAAGGTCTCTCATGGGGGAACTAACGAGGGAAGGTGCAAGAAAAATAGAAACATTGTGAAATTCTAGCTCGCAATGGTCAGATTTGTGATAATGCTAAATACTATCATTATTATCCAGGCTGCTCAGGAAACCATTTTGCTCAGGCTGATTTAGCAGACACCTGGGAGGAAGGCAAGCTAAATATTTATTAAACTACTAACATTCCCACATTTGCTAAAGCCATTGTTTTATCTCCTGTCAGTTGTTCAAGCTGGGAACGGGCGACAGGGAATGGATCACTTGATGACTACCTGTTCTGTTCATTTCCCCTCGGGTACCTGGAACTGGCCACTGTCAAAAGACAGGATACTGATTTAGATGGACCTTTGGTCTGACCCAGTATGGCTGTTCTGAGGGTCTTCTGGAAACTTGGAAGCAGTCCTGCTCAGACCACTGTCACCCTAAGAACAGTGGGAGTTGAGGACCAAAATACTAACCAAGGTACCATCTTTTGGGTGAGGTGTTAAGTATGGGTGACTTCTGCTTCTCTCTGGTAACTATTCTGGTATAGGTTAACCATGAGGGAGTCCAATTCAAATTCAGGAAGACCATTCCAACAGATTCTAATGTCTCAGGGTTTGTGACCAGGGTCATCATCTTGGCTGCTCCCCTTACCAAGATACTCTCTCCACCCTCAGCCACTAGTAGTTCACTACTTAGTAAAGCATTTTGTGATATCCAAAGCACAAATGACTCCATATGAATCAGGCCCTTTGCACCGTTGCCGGGGGTCCTGCTGGAGCTGGAAACTCCATCGTGGTTGGAAGCTGTGCCACATCTGGAGACTCCACCATGGCTGGGGGCCCCACCACAGCAACAGGAACCACCGCAGCTGGAGACTCTGTTGGGGCCTGGAGGGGCCCCCTCCATCACCAGAGCCACCACGTGCTCCTCCCACCAGGGACCTTAAGAACAGTGAAGGCAGAAGCTCCTCCAGGCTGTGGCAGCTGGAAGTGATGACCCATCCAGCTGTGGCAGTGATAAGTCGCTGACATAATTTTAGGGGGATTGGCAGAGATTTAGGATTTTACGGGCCCCAGTTAAGTGGACTTTGGGAACAACAGGGGGCTGGCAGACATCCATTGTTCCTGAAGTCCACTAAATCAGGGCCCATATAATCAAGGGTTTACTGTATCTACTTCAAAAGAGGCACTATTCCTCTTACAAGGAGGTTTATCAATTTCAAAATAAGTCATCCTCTATCCGCTAACACAATTATTTCAAAATTGTGGCTGCTATTTGGAAATAACTGCTGTGTAGACACACCCTTACATATGTCATATGAAAATGGTTCATGATTTCAGGGTCAGAGTCTGAGGCTTTACCATCACCAACCTTTAAAACCTTAGCATTCTATTATCTTAATAATAGTTATAAAATCAAACTTCTCAGTGAGCATTAGCATTGCACATTAAAAAAATATTAGGGTCTCCTCATACAACTCACCCAGAGAAATGTTAGGTAAATTGGTAATATATATTAAGATTAAAATTAAAGTCTAATAAGATCAATTTAATATGAAAGGATGAAATATTGCAACAGGAGGTGAAAAAAAATCTTTAATTTGGGCCTACAAATATATATCAGGGTTCATGCAAATATACAAAGATGCTTACAATAATTTGCTTTTTTCCTAACAGTTCTGCTTGTCCTACTTTTTGACAATCTGCTTCCCTCTTCATTCATTTTTATCTCTTGCAAAATGTTTTAATTCTAATAATCACTTTAAAAAGCAATTCAGTTCTTTGGCAGTAACACTGATAGATGGAAATTTGCCAATGAAGAGAATCTATGCTGGCAACATTATGCATGGAAGTTATTCTTCTAAGTTAGAATTTAGACTGCATTTTTTTGGAATTTGGAATTTGGAGTTTGTCCCTTGAAAGAGATTCTGTTCAATCAAGCAACAGAGATGAAGTAGAGTCTCATTATCAACTGCCACTAAAGGCCTGTCTACACTAGGCCTGAAAGTTGATCCTAGATACGTAATTCCACCTATGACAATTTCACAGCTGGAATCGACTTATGTAAGATTGACCTATCTGGCTATTCTCACTAAGGGAAATTGACAGGAGAAACTCTCCTGGAGCCCACCTCCTCTAGCACCCAGTTACCCTTCCCCTGCCCTGATCTCCTTTCTGCACCCAAACTACTTCCCGGAGCTCACTCCCTGCACCCCTTCCCTCACCTCTACCTACTGGCCTAGCCCTGAGAACCCATCCTGTGTCCAAATTCCCTCCCAGCTGGGGAGAGTGAGTTCCAGAGCTGGCTGCAGGACTTCAACTGAGGCCTAAACAGTGCAGAGTAGAGTAGAAGAACTATTTCTCGTGTCTTTCTCACAACACTCCTGTTACTGCATCCCAGAATCATGTTTGCTTTTTTCTGCAAGAGTGTCCCACTGTTGACTCATGGTTAGCTTTTGGTCCAATATGACCTCTAGATCCCTTTCTTCAGTACTCCATCACAGGAAGTCCCTTCCCATTTTGTATGGGTGAAACTGTTCGTTCCTCCCTAAGTGGAGTACTTTGCATTTGTCCTTATTGACCTTCATCCTATTTTCCTCAGATAATTTCTCCAGTTTGTCCAGGTCATTTTGAATTCTGGTATCATTTACAAACTAGATAATCATACTGTCTATGACATTATCTAAATCACTGATGAAGATATTGAACAAAATACCTACTGCCCCACTACTGACCCCTGTGGAACCTCACTTGCTATTCCCTTGCAGCATAACTGTGAACCATTAATAACTACTCTCCACGAATGGTTATCTAACCAGTTATGCACCCACCTCACAGAAGCCTCGCCTATGTTGTATTTTCCTGGTTTCTTGATAAGGTCATGCAATACTGTATGAAATGCCTTCCTAAAGTCCAGGTCTAACATGTCCCTTTAACCACAAGGCTTGTTATCCTATAAAAGAAAGCTATCAGGTTGGTTTGACATGATCTCTTCCTGACAAATTCATGCTGACTGTTACCTGTCACCTTATGCTCACAGATGGATTCCTTAATTATTTGTTCCATCATCTTTCCTGACATTGAAGTTAAGCTGACTGGTCTGTAATTCCCTGGGTTGTCCTTATTTCCCCTTTTTATAGATAGGCACTGTATGCGCCCCTTTTCCTGTCTTCTGGAATCTTTTCTGACTTCTATGACTTCTTGAAGATGATAGCTGGTGGCTCAGATATCTCATCTATCAGCTCCTTGAGTATTCTAAGATGCAGTTCACCAGCTCCCAGTGACCTGAAGACATCTAACTTTTCTAAGTAATTTTTAACTTTTTCTTTCCCTATTTTAACTTCTTGCAATACCCCATTTCCACTATCATTCACTATGTTAGGCATCCATTCTCCATCATCCTGCTTGGTGAAGACTGAAACAAAGAAATCATTTAGTACCTCTGACATTTCCATGTTTTCTGTTACTGTTTCTCCCTCTTCATTGAGCAATGGACCTACCCTGGCCTCACTTATCCTCTTGCTTCTAATATGCTTGTAGAAACTTTTTTTGTTTTCCTTTATGTCTCTAGCTAGATTGACCTCATTTTATGCTTTTGCCTTTCTAATTTTGCCCCTACATTCCTATGTTATTCGTTTATATTCCTCCTTTGTACTTAGACCTATTTCTATATTTTACACAATTGTTTTTTGATTTTTAGGTCATTCAAGATCTCCTGGTTAAGTGTGGTCTCTTGCCACACTTCCTCTCTTTCCTACACAGGGAAAAGGTTTGCTTTTGTGACTTTAGTAATGTCCCTTTGAAAAATTGCCAACTGTTTTCAACAGTTTTTCCTCATATCAGTCTTGCTTTCCACAGGACCTTCCTACCAGCCCTCTGAGTTTACTGAAGTCTACCTTCCTGAAATCCATTGTCTTTATTTTGCTGTTCTCCTTTCTACCATTCCTTAGAATCATGCCTTCCACTTTCAAATTCTCAACCAGTTCCTCCTTACTTGTTAAAATCAAATCTTAGGTGCTTACATCCTAAGTTCTAAAGTGACTGCAGCCTAATTCCTATTCACTTTCAATGAGGCTTTGAAAACAAGACTTAGACACCTACGTCTGTGGCTGGCTGAGTGTGGCTAGTTAACTTGAACAATAAATATATTTTCCGAATAATTGGCTACTTTGCTATAGCAGAAGCCACTAGAGTGGTTACTGCTTCAGAAATGGTTGGACACCATAGAAGTCACTGATGTACTTCTGAAAACGTTACCCCAAGGTTTTATGCTGTTGAAGTCATTCTACCAATGGGAGGAATCTTTGTATCTAAATGATCTGGAGAGCTGCTACAGAACATATAGGACTTTTCAGGGTGCATTTAGTCTGTAGGCAATGCTACAGGCAAACCCCTTATTACTTTGCAGCAAATTCGACTAAATTCTGTAAATTCCAAATTTCTGTCTCATTCACTCTGGTATGGCAAACGGAAATTTGGGGGCAGTTTCATTTATGTTTTAAAATGTAGGATTTTAATAATTAGATATGAAACTGAATGATGCAGTCAGTACAGCGTCCCTGGCTTTGCAGATTCTGACTATATGCAATGCATTTTATGCTATCCCTGAATTTTCAGTTTTTGATACAGGTTGACCCTCTCTAGTCCAGCATTCTCTGGTCCAGCAACATCCTTAATCAGGGATGATTTTAGTTAGCCGGATGTGCACTCGTCATGAGTGTGGCCAAGTTTCCCAGGGGTCCTGGGAAGTTTGTTTACAGCCACCAAGCCTGGTTTTCAGTGTTCTGTGCTGTTATTTAGCTATAATTACCCCTAAATGTCTTCTAAGAGCCCAGTAAGCAGTGGAAGTGTTGATAAGTCTGCTAGACAACACTGATTTCCTGTGGTTCAACAAATTCTCTGCTTCAGC
The DNA here is from genome assembly GCF_033958435.1 of Carettochelys insculpta. NCBI lineage: Eukaryota > Metazoa > Chordata > Testudines > Carettochelyidae > Carettochelys > Carettochelys insculpta. The sequence goes on along the minus strand of NC_134153.1, from coordinate 21,673,852 downwards.
ACCAGACAGGTCCTCACGGTGCTGGACTACAGAGTTTCAACCTGCACTTAAAATTATGGAAGATGTTGTATGATGCAGAGCATTTCATACATCATTTCTGATGCATGCTATACAACAGAGTTGGTGTCACCCATGCAATATCCCTTATTTAGACTTCAGGCTAAATAATGAATTCTTTTTAAGTCCCTATTAAAGTGGACTCCCATTACAGTCCAATCGAAACAAAGGGAAGGTTTGTTCCTTATGGTGTTTGACGATTAAAAGGAATCACTGAGGACTAACAATAGGTCAATAAAATACGTTGAAATATTTACTTTAACTCCAAAAGCACAGGCCCTAGATCATGCTGCTGTTAAGCCTGATTAACGTAACATTTTGTGTATACATTCATCTTAAAAGAGAAATAAAAAGGGGCAGGATTTTTCCTGGCAGCAAAGTCTATGTTGGCAGCTTATACCAAGACACAACAACTGCAGAAAGTAAGAAGCCAAAAAGTGGCCAATTAATATCTATAAAATGTATATTCTACACATATCCACCCACTGCTTTGTGGCCTAATCAGCCTAAATACTTTCTGCCTTTCTGACAGTCAAACTATAAAGGAGCCCCAGTTGATTTTGGTGGGACTAGAAGCTTTGTAACCTTTATGATATAACAGCCATGATAGTAAAAACCTGGACTAAGCCTTTTTAATTTGGGGCTTTGTTTGGCAAGGAAATACTTCAAGACAAATGTGATGACACAGACGTTTTTAATTTGCCACTTCGTGTTTGTGGCAAATTAGGTGACTTTACTTGTTATTCCCTACATTAAAAACGACAGGCTGCTAGGTTAGCAGTTTCCCTCAGAAGCTCTTGATGACATTGTAGACACACATAGAAATCACGAGCAAATCAGAATGAATTAAGATCACCTACTCTCCCTATAATCTGAAACACTCCATGTGGTCTCTTTTAACATGAACCCAGGATGCCAGTGCAATAGAAAAGCATGTGCAAGTGGTTGGTGGTAAGTAGAGGGAGGGGTCACATTTTGTGTGCTCCATAAGATCAAATTTGTGGTATAAAACCAACAATTACCAGCACAGTGGTAAGTGGAAAATAAACACCCTATCTCTTAACCAATTTAGGATGCCAACATGATGCCCTAGGAATAACAGGCTTAGGTTATTTTTCTAGTGTGGTTAATATAACAGGTGATGACTAAACCCTGAATGCTTGATCTTACATAATGTTTTTCAGTTGTGAGCTCAAGGGCATTCTTATTTCAGGATCAGTTTTAAAAAAAAGGACGGCTAAACTGCAGCTGAATTAAAATTCGAGGCTACATTCCTCAGTGAATTACCCATTGCTTCGGAAGAACAGAGCAGACATGATGTTAAGTGCAAAGCATTTAATCTTGACTGAATATCACTGAAGCAGAGAGACACAAACCCAAAGGAAACACTGATAAAAATAAAAAAGAAAGAAATTCTAGTCTCCCGAACAATGAGGATTATGGACTGAAATGTAGCCAGCATAGAAACATGCACAGAGTATTGCTGGGGTTCAATCCGGATATTATAATACAAATTACAAAAACTTGGACCAGAACAATAGAAGAGTTCAAAGAGTCATTATCCTCGAGGATTCTAGGGAGCCATCGTGAGTCTGCAACTGAATGTGTTTTGGCCAGAGATTTAATGAATTAGATTGAAGGTCTGTCAAGCTAACTGCTAGACTCATGCAGCTCCTGAGACTCACTTAAAGAAAGGAAGTGCTGGTGGAGGACCTTAAGTGGGCCCCCTAATGAAGGGGTGGTGGTTTGGAGAAGAGACGAGAAGAAAAGGGTAGTCAAGTTGCATAGCTTAGAAACAAGGTTTGCATCACCGATGTGCTAACAAGCAATTCCTTGTGAAATCCTGGAATTATGTGGGGTTTTGCACACTGTGGAAATCCGGATTATGCAAGTGTGCTGACTCTTCTGCATTTCCTTTCTGTATGGCCTGCCAGGGACCTAGAGTTATCTGGAATACCAGGTGAGTTCCAGACCAGCCTACTATGCCTGCTGAAGTTTCCTGTGGTCTGCCTGGCTGAGTTAACCTGACCCATTTCTCTTTGACATGTACAATGTTACTGGGAGCCCAGTGACAACACATATGTTTGTCTGAAGAGCACTGATAGACTGATGATGGTCACATGGATGTATCAATGATAAACTGCATTCCAAAGGGCCTCCCCCAGATTCTACATAGAAGCTGTTCCCCCAGTTCAAGGAAGCATCAGACTGTCTCCTGATAGGGGAAACCCGAGATGAATTTGATCCCTTCCTATATTCTGAAACATGAATGGGCTTGAGATTCCAGAAATAATCATATTTCAGATGTGGAGGATTTATTTTCAAGATCTTCAGTTCCTACCTCCACATGAGCATTGAAGGACGTGGAAACTAATGGGTGCCCAGCAAATATTAAACTAAGGTCCTTAGACTAAGAGGTTCTGAATAAATATGTAATCTTACTTTTGTCAGTAAATTCAGAAATTGAAAGTATATACCTCCAAGTTGGCAACTACTTGTTAAATGGTGTCATTACCACACAACAGCTCTTTAAAGTGTTGCAATGCTATGATAGCAAGTCTGGCAGGCTGGAACTTTTCCCTTTTTAGTTACTAGATCCCAGGAAGACTCACCAGGCTGCAACTGTTGTGGGAGTCTGCAGGAAGAGTCAGAACAGGGATAGGAAGAGGTGAGAGATCAGGCACTACAACCTAGGGGAGGCAATGACTTCCCTGGCCTCTTATACTTACCCCCACATGCCAGGAACCCACCCTGTGACTGGATGGCTTGGAAATAACAATAAGAAAAGCAGCCCTTCCCTTCTACCTCTGCAAATTTGGCCCAGGTCAGAAATGACTGAGAGCAGTTTTGCAGTGATGATTGTTGGCCAATTCTGAGTACACCCTGTTAGCTTTGTTAGAAAGCCGCCATCTCATTGACACAATTTGTCATTCTTGCAAGCAGTCTCAACAGACAAGGCATGGGCTGACCGTACATGGAAACTCCTCTCACTCCTGGAGGTGCAGTTGGAGAGACAGTGATGTCAGTGATGTGATGTGTGCCAGGTTGCAGTGACCCTGCCTGTGCTGCACCTGCCTTTAGAAAACTAGAAGATGCAACAGATCCCATTCTGGCGCAAGCAACTGAGCAAGCAAGTGAGAAAGAAAGAAAATCGATTTCCAAACATATCTGGCCTGTAACTAACCATACATCATCACCCCCTTTTTGACATCTCCCCTTTGTTAATCAATGTGCAGTGAGCACATACTGTTGACTTTGTCTGACCTGCAGTGTTTTAAGCCTCAGTGTAATTGACGGGAGACCCTATACCGAAGTGTTGCGGGGAGAATATGTCTTTGTGTTTCCTTTTGCTCAGAAGGGGCTGAAGCAGCAATCTTGACTTAAAGGCTGACTCTGATTGGAAAATAAACAACTATAAAGTACAATAAATCCATTGAAGAGTGTAGTCAAAACATCCCAATGAACAACTAATGCGCTACTAATCAAATCCAGATGTCATTGCCTTGTCTGGCACTATTTGGGTAACTTCAGAGTAAGTAGCTGCGTAACCTGAAAGAAAATCCTACAGCTTGCACTAGATATGACATGCTAAGAGTGAAAAGTGAAATTGCTCTTTATTTTCCTAGCAGTAAAGAGTACTTAGAGACATCTAACCTTATGAAGCAGTTTGCTAACAGCAGTGTGGGGAGGGCACTCATCCAGTGACAGGAGTGGATCCTAGCCTAAGTATCCTTTAGCCACTAGCATTGTGTTCCCCCAGAGCATGAAGCTGCCTTTGGCCTCAGATGGTCTGTCGTTCCTAAACATTTCTTGGTTTATTTAACCAAGGACAGAGCCTGGCAGATTGCATTTACGATCATAAATAAGTGCAGTTGTGAATTCCAGCTGATAGAGTTTGAAATTAAAGACACCAAAAGACAGATAGATAGATAGATAGATACTCCTATGGGCCAGGAATTCCAAGGACACCTATCTGACTAGTATTCTCCAATGATACATGTATAACATTTTTAGAACAATGATACATAATAGAACAGACGCAACCTGTGTTTGTCAGGAAGCAGTAGCTTCATGGTCACACATCATTCTTTTATTAAATTTATGTTCAGGAATCATTTAGTCCAGGAATCTGTATGACAAAATACATATTGAAGCCCTTATCCTGCAAGCATTTACACGCATGCTTAATTTTACATGCATAAGTAGTCCCCCAGAGTATATTCACATGCATAATGTAAAGAACATAAATAGGTTATTCCTGTATTGGGGACTAAATCGTAGGGCAAAATTACATAGTAAACACATAAAAATGGATTTGTAGGATTCTATTCAAAGGCCTATTTGTAAACCTGAGTGTCTCTCAAACTATGATCAGTAATATTTTTATTACCTACATATAGTGATTATTAATATACGTATTTGCACCATTCATATCTTCCTAGTAGTAATTAATTAAGGTATCATGTAGAAGACATTGAAGATAACTGTTCCATCCTGTTTGGAACTGGTGAGGTTTCAACAGGAATATTCCAATTCGGGGTGCCACACTTTACACGTGGACAAGATGTGAAGAGGTTTGAGGGAGTCCAGAGGAGAGTAACTAAAATGATAAAAGATTTTTAAAAACCTGACCTAAGAGTCAAGGTTAAAAAAGTGGGCATGTTTAGTCTTGAAAAAATACTGAGAGAGAATATGATGTAGCCTTCAGATATGGTAAGGGTTGTTATAAAGAGGACTGCAATCAATTGTTCTCCATGTCCAGTGAGGGTAGGACAAGAAATAATAGACTTTATCTGCAGCAAGGATGATTTAAGATAAACATTAGGGAAAACTCTCTAACTCTAACGATATTCACAAACACCTGGCAGGGATGGTCTAAGTTCACTTGATCTTGCTTTTGTGCAGAATTTTGGATTTGATGACATCTCAAACTCACTACCAGATCCACATTTGTATGATTTCATATTTATTTGATTGTCTATTGGATCCATTGGGAAAATAACTCAGCAAGGCATAGATTATCCAACAAGTCCTTGGAATGTATTGGAGACAATTTTTTTTCAAAAGGTAGAAAGAGCTCCTAAGGGAAAGGTTGTTTTAGATTTGATTTTAACAAACTGAGGGGTGGGAAGTGGTTGACAATTTGAAAGCAGAAGGCAGCCTAAGTGAAAGTGATCTAGGAATGGTAGAAGGGGAATCACAAAGTGAAGACAACGGATTTCAAGAAAGCAGGCTTTAGCAAACTTAGGGAGCTGGTAGGTAAGGTCCCATGGGAAGCAAGAGTAAGAGGGAAAGCAATTGAATACTGTTGATAGTTTTTCAAAGGGACATTATTAATGTGCAAAAGCACACTGTTCCCCTGCATAGAAAAGATAGAAAGTATAGCAAGAGACCACTCTGGCTTAACCAGGAGATCTGGAATGATATAAAATCAAAAAGGAGTCCCATAAAAAAGCAGAAACTAGGTTAAATTACAAAAGATGAATATAAACAAACAACACAAGCATGTAGGGGCAAAATTAAAAAAATGAAGACAAAATGAGGTCAATCTAGCTAGAGACACAGAGGGTAACAAGAAAACTTTCTACAAATATATTAGAAACAAGAGGAAGACCAAGAACAGGGTACATCCATTGCTCAAGGAAGCAGGAAAAACAATAACAGAAAATGTGGAAATAGCAGAGGTGCTTAATGACTTATTTGTTTGAGTTTTCACGAACAACGCTGTGGTAATTGGATGTATACAATAGTGAATGCTGGAGTAAAGGACGTTGGCTTAGAAGTAAAACAGGAAAAGAATAGTCAAGGAGCAGATTGAGGAGGTATGTGAGCTATTAGCTATCATATTTGAAAAGTCATGGAAGACAGAAAAGAAGACTGGAAAAGGGCAAATACAGTGCCCATCTATAAATGTGGAAATACGGACAACCCAGGAAACTACAGACTAATCAGCTTAACTACTGTGTCAGGAAAGATACTGCAGCAAATAATTAAGGAGTCTATCTGCAAACATCTAGAAGAAAGCAAGGCAATAAGTAACAGTCAGCATGGATTTGTCAAGAACAAATCACGTCAAAACAACCTGATATGTTTCTTTGATGGGATAAGGAGACTTGTGGATAAGGGAGAAGCAACTGGTGTGTTATATGTAGAGTACAATAAAGCATTTCACATGACCTTCATGTTAACAAACTAGAAAATTTCAGGTTAGATAGGACTACTGTGAGGGGGATGCATAAGAGGTTGGATAACCATTCTCAGAGAATAGTTATCAATGCCTCAGAGTCATGATGGAAGGGCATAAAAAGTAGACTTCTGTAGGAACCAGTTTTGGAACTGGTTCTATTCAATATCTTCACAAACTATTTAGACAATGGCATAGAGAGTATGCTTATAAAGTATATGGATGGTGGCGAGTGCTTCAGAGGATAGAGTTATAATTCAAAATGGAGAAACTGAGGTGAAGATGAAGGTCAATAAGGACAAATGCAAAGTTCTCCACTTAGGAAAGAACAATCCGTTTAACACCTGCAAAATAGAAAGTGACAGTCTAGGAAGGAACACTAGAGAAAGGGTTCTAGGACAGTGGTTTTCAACCAGTGTGCTGTGAGAGCTGTCTAAGTGTGCCATGGAAATGTAATCAATTTCTCCTCTCCACCAGTTCTTTGCAGAGCCATGGAGGGTGAGAGGAAATTGATGCAATTTCATGGCACAGCTAGAAGCACAAGTATCAAGGCTGCCTGAGTCCCAGCTGGCTTAGGGTCACCAATTTCCTTCCTGCAGTCACTTGGCAAAGCCTCTGTGAGGGGAAATTGAACAACCCCATGCCATCTGGGAAACAGGCAGCCTTGCTGCTTGATTCCCCCAGCTGGCTTGGGGTCACCAATTTCCCACCACCCTGTGGCTATGCAAAGAGCTGAGGGGAGGAGAAATTGACCATCCATTGGATAAATGGACTATAGGGTAGATGGAAAGCTGGCTAGACAGTTGAGTAGTGATTAGTGGCTCAATATCTGGTTACCAATCGGTTTCAAGTGAAGTGCCCCAAAGATCAACTCTAGGACTAGTAGTTTTCAACATCTTTATTAATGACCTGGATGAGGGGATGGACTGTACTCTCAGCAAATTTGCAGATGAAACCAAGCTAGGAGGACAAGTAGCTATGTTGGAGGGTAGGGATAGGGTCCAGAGTGACCTAGATAAATTGAAGGATTGGGCCAAAAGAAATCTGATGAGGTTCAACAAGGACATGTGCAGAGTCCTGCATTTGGGACGGAAGAATCCCAAGCATTGTTACAGGCTGGAGACTCCTTTAAAACAAAGTTCATAAATTGGACCTTGAGTGGCAAAGCAATTTTGCTAGTGGAGGATTCTGTAATTTTGCATCTGTCTACTCACATCCAACCATATGTTTCAGCTGTAATCTGCAAATGGATAACATAAGATTTGAAATGCGCTTAGCATGAAATGCAATGTGGGCAGATCAAAATCATATCTAGCCATCTAGTCCAGAATATTCTAGCCAAGGTGGTTATATTTAGTTCCAAATCTTCAGAATTTAGATGTTCCCGTAGAAGAGCCTCAGAGGAGCTCAACTGATGTTAACAGGTTTCTCTGGACTTTTTTTTTTTAGCATTGTTCATGTAATATTCAGCGACATATGCAGCCAAGAAGCACAATCATCAGCAAAGAAACTCTCAGGAAGTCTCAGATTTCATATTCTGTCTCTATTTTGTTGTTTGTTTTTTGGAGAAGGACAAAGAAGAGTTTAGTAACTCACAGTTTGGGATCAGAATGATTATCACAGATCTTCAGGATTGAACAAAAAGGGTTTCTTGCAAATAAGACTCTAAATGGAAAAACAGCTACTTCTCCAAACTTCTAGTATTCTAGTTGTATAATTATCAGAAGTTTTATTACAATCAGAGACCTATTTTCTGGCCCATTCAAGATGATCTGAGTGGTTCAGTCTTTTGCACACAGGAGAGACATCCACATTAGAAAAACTGCCACTTTATTGGTACAAATTAGCACATTGGTGACTTCAGCCAAATGGCCAAAAGACTTCAACAGGCTATGGAATTTGTACTTTCCACTTACCCCATGCTGGCTGGCTACGTCTACACTACCATTCCTCTGTCAAAAGTGGCATGCAAATGAAGGAAATAAAATGCAAATGAGGCACAGGTTTACATATCTGTCACCTTATTTGCATATTCTTATTTCGAAAGAAGAAAAGCAGTGTAGATGCACCTTTTTCAAAAGTAATCTCCATCTTCAAAAGAACACGTGTTCCTAAAAAAATAAATAGGAAGAAGGGTTGTTTCAAAGATGGGGATTATTTTTGAAAGAGCTGCATCTATACCACTTTTCTTCTTTCAAAAGAAGCTTGTTCGAAAGAAGAATATGCAAATGAGGTGCCAGAAATGTAAATCAGCATCTTATTTGCATTTTTGATCTTCCTCATTTGCATGCCTTTTTTGAAAGAGAAAAGCAAATGTAGACACAGCCACTGTCTTCAGGCACATTGGTCGACCAGTATGGGATATGTTTGTATCTCAGCCACTTGCCTTGTATCAGGTCTTTGCTTCTCCAAGGTTGTCTTGGTGTCTTTTACCACCAGCAAATTAGTTTGAATATTTTTATGTTATTATTAGTCTGCTTTTGTAATTTTTGTAATAAGATGGAGGTCCAAAATGCAACAGAAGTATTGATATATGTAGATTACTAACTAAGTAGTTATAAATTGAAAATCATAGGGGTCAATGCTTGTGATTGCATTTTATTATTATCTCTTTGACAGAGGAACTGTGAGATCCTAGAAAGAAAGCAGCTATGGAAGTTCAAAGTATTAGTGTTATTATATGATCGGAGTAGATTAGCGTGAATTAGGTAAAATGGGCTAATTCCAAAACAGATTTTTTTTTAGCATTGCAGAAATATTAATGCACAAGGACATTCAATTTAAAGGCCCCTGTTTATCTCTAACCACTTTGGGACACTTAAAAAAATTTTAAAGTCACTTTGATTTTGGCAGCAAAATTGACTATTAAAGGAAACGGTTAACATTCAAGTGAGTGGCATTTGGAAGAAACCCAGTAAAGTAAATTCAAGGGTTAATGAAAGTAAATGAGATAATCCTTATTGATCCCCCATAATCCTCATGGTCTGAGTGCAACTGTCAATCACTGGTAGAGAATTTTTTTAATGTATTCCCTTGTGAATAAATCGTTCGAAACTGAATAAACTGACTACGCAAACACACACACACACACACACACAGTTTTTCAAAGAAAAATGTCTTAAGAGGGCAAAGTCCAATCTGAAGGGAAAAATGCAGCATGGTTAAATATGTGGTGTATGCATCTGAAAAATATAAAGTTTCTTTCAGTGGTTAAAATATATTCAAGCCATCTGTTCAAACCAATTCACTGCTTTTCAAATAAGTAGAAAATAATGAATCTCTCCTCTGCACCCCCCCCACAATAAATAAATAAATACATAAATAAAAAAGCATGGAGAGACTGTTCCCATAAAATTAAAACATACTGTTTAAGAGATCAAGCTAAGCAGAGCATATCCTGGAATTTTAAAAAAGCCATGTCATTCCTTTCCAGAGCACTATTGGCATAAGAAACACATTAAAATCAAATGACGGCATATACAAGACTTAAAGGACCACGAGATACGCCAGCAGCAATATAAATAAATGTTATAGACACCCAATTACTTTTCCAACAGCAATTAGCAAAGAGGCTGTGGTCCTTCCTTGCTGCTGCCAACATAACCATAGTTACCCATGCTTCTGACATCTGGATTACTCCTATGATGTTGTAGTTACTCAGACAGAATATTTCAGAGCTTCACCTAGTTAGTATGCAGTTGTGTGCTGGTGGCAGTGGCGTGGACCAGTGGAGCACAGTATGCATGTATTGTGTGCAAGGCACTGACATACCATTTACTTCCATGTGCAACTGGAGATGTTGCGTTCATTCTTTAAAGCTTTGCACAGTTTGGGGACTGCCTTCATGAGAGACAACCCCTCTGTGCATCACTGGAGGCATGTTCATTGACAGCCCCCTAGCTATGCAATCTTGAGAGCTAGGAGTCAGGTTTTCTGAGACTTACAGCTTGGCACAGTATGTTCAATAGCTAAAGGCCTACACATTTGGCTTCTAAGCAGGAATCATCTTTACAGCCAAACCTTTATCCAGAGATTGTTTGATTTGGTGTGAGACACATGAAGATGGACACACATGTTGAACTTCTTTAGTCTGGCACTCTCTGGTCCAGCTATATCCGTGGTCTGGCATGATTTCAGTTAGCGAGGTGTCCACTTATCATGGGTGTGGCCAAGTTTTCCATGGTCCTATGAAGTTTGTTTGCAGCCACCAGTCCTGACTCTCAGTGTTCTGTCCTATTATTTAGCTATAATTTACTCCTACATGTCTTCTAAGAGCCCAGTAAGCAGTGAAAGTGTTGGTAATGCTGCTAGACAATATTGACCTCTCATTGCCCAAGAAATTCTCTGGTTCTGCACCACTCAGATCCAGAGGGTGCTGGGGTAGAGAGGTTCAACCTCTACCATTAAAGTATTTATGATCAATAGGTATTTATTCTGCTGAGCATTTTTGATTTGGAATGTCTAGACCATGTGGCAAAAAATTCTACAGAATTTAAGATAACATTGCTGTAGCATAGAATGTTTAAACCAGGCTATGGGAGTCTTGGCTATTAAATTATGTCAGATGAGTTTAAAAATCCTATTCAAAGGATGTTATAGTCTATTAAAAGCTATAGCCATGAAGATGCTCCACTTGCGAATCCCTTGAGAAACCAGGGCCACTGCCGTTTCCCACCTTGAAACATTCGAAGCAAACTTTCTGTTCCCTGAGCTTTCACATCTACCCTGAGGTTGACTTGGAAATAAATGCCCCTCTCTCAGGTTTAAAGGAAACCCGCTTGGTAGCCATTTGGCCTGCAGCCAAGATTAACGTGTTAACTCCATGTCTGTCAATCTGTCACTTAAACATTTACCAAACGACTGACCACTTCTGTTAAAAGGCCATTAAACCAGGATTAGGCTTTTCCAGGGTTAAATTGATGTAAAAATGCCAGGAATGTCACACTCAGCCCAAGCCAGCTCATTTTATTTGTAAACAGGCAGAAGTTGGAGGATGAAGTTTTACATGCTTGTTAAATATGTGTCTATATCCCTTCTTTGCATTTTAACTTTCAGATTTCCCAAAACAAGTTCCAATTACTCATTACTCCTGATAGCTCCTGGGCACTACATGGGGAACACACAGTCCTTCACTAGCCTTAGAATCACACCGATCATTTACAACAGATCAATGCTGTTCTAACTTGGAAAAAGGATGCAGTATAGCATCTTACCCTTGTAGAAATGAATAGCTGCCGTAATAGAACTAATATAACACAAGGTTAATGCATCCTGTTGTAACCAAAAACTGATGGTTATAAATGGTGCACTCACCAGGATCTCACAAATGCCTGCACACATTTTCAGTAGTTTCTGAATCTATTTTGTGCCCGAATTTATGATCAGTGCAAATTTTTGTGTACCTGATAAAGATACGGTGAGCTGCTATCTCTTTCAAACTATTTTGTTATCTCAAGTTAGACACAGTCTTACAGGAAAAGGCAAAAATTTCTACCTATCCTCAACTCATCCCCAACTAGGAGGTGGACTAACATTACCCCAGAAAAACATCAGTAAAAAACTAATTCTGTTAATATCATTTCAAGGGAAATGAGCCACAAAATAAAGAGTTTAACCTCACTCTTACCTTCAGCAATGCCCAATAGACACTATACTACATGAACATAAAGAAAGGGCAGATATCCTCGTGGGACAATCCTACATTGGATGGACTAATGAGTCTTTTCCATTTCTAACTGCACAACCATTTGGCTCTGTTTAGCACTGCTGCATTGAACTATGCAAAGCCAGATTAGTATACACACATACAGCACTGTTAGAAAATAACGAGTCTGAATTTTGTAAAATTGACAAATGTGCAGATCACACTTGTTTGAAATACTATATAGAAACCCTTACAACTACCTGGATTATCTGAGGTCTTAAACTAGCATGTTGGACAGATAATCCTATCATGCCTGCACCCCAAAAATCAAAGAGAAACAGGTATGCAAGTCCAGACCTCATGGGACTGATCTTTGTGAATCAGGACTCCTCAAAATGAGAGTTTTGCAATTGACTTCAGTGGGAGCAGGATAGTTGGCTGTGTTTGCCAAGGGAGAGATCAGACTCCACATATAAGAACAGTAACTTTGAATGGGAAAACAACAACAACAAAAAAGGTTACCTCACTTCGTTCAAACTAAATGTTGTAACTTGGTTATGAGGCTGGATATGAGTCAACAGTGTACCCTTGTAGCCAGGAAGGCTAATGGGACAGTGGGGTGCATTAGGAGGAGCATTTCCAGCAGATCTAGATCAGTGTCCCCTCTACTCGACACTGGTGAGGCCACACCTATAATATTCCATCCCGTTCTGGACCCCCTTGTATAGAATAGATGTAGATACATTGGAGAAGGTTCAGTGGAGGGCAACAAAAATGATTAGGGAGCTGGAGCACATGAACTATGAGGAGAGGCTGAGAGAATTGGGGTTATTTAGTTTGCAAAGGAGAAGGGCTGAGGGGCTATTTGATAGAAGCCTTCAACTTCCTGAAGGGGGGCTCCAAAGAGGACGGAGAGAGACTGTTCTCAGTGGTGACAGATGGCAGAACAAGGAACAATGGTCTGAAGTTACAGAAGGAGAGGTGTAGGTTGGATATTAGGAAAAACTATTTCACCAGAAGGGTGGTGAAGCACTGGAATGCATTACCATGAGAGGTGGTGGAATCTCCAGCCCTAGAGGTTTTTAAGTCCCAGCTTGACATACTTATGGCTGGGATGACTTAGTTGGGGTTGATCCTGCTCTAGGCAGGGGTCTGGACTAGATGACCTCCTGAGGTCCCTTCCAGCCCTAGAATTCTATGATTGGTTATAATGATAGAGGATGATGCTTCAGATTGCTGCAGCCACACAGGGCGTGTTTCTTCTTTCAGCAGGACTAAGAATATTAATTGTTATTTGTGTGTGTCATCACCTATGAGCCCCATTCTGGACCCAGAACCCCTTTGCTGTAAGTTTTGTACAAACACAGGATGAGACAGTGCCTGCCACAAAAAATTCACTAGTGTCACTCCTAGACAATTTCTAACAGGGATCCACCATGCTTTGCAGACCCAAAAATGTCACATGAGCCGTGTCTACACGTGCACGCTACTTCGAAGTAGCGGCACTAACTTCGAAATAGCGCCCGTCACGGCTACACGTGTTAGGCGCTATTTCGATGTTAACATCGACGTTAGGCGGCGAGACGTCGAAGCCGCTAACCCCATGAGGGGATGGTAATAGCGCCCTACTTCGAAGTTGAACATCGAAGTAGGGCACGTGTAGCCGATCCGCGTCCCGCAACATCGAAATAGCGGGGTCGACCATGGCGGCCATCAGCTGAGGGGTTGAGAGACGCTCTCTCTCCAGCCCCTGCGGGGCTCTATGGTCACCGTGTGCAGCAGCCCTTAGCCCAGGGCTTCTGGCTGCTGCTGCTGCAGCTGGGGATCCATGCTGCAGGCACAGGGTCTGCAACCAGTTGTTGGCTTTGTGGATCTTGTGTTGTTTAGTGCAGCTGTGTCTGGGAGGGGCCCTTTAAGGGAGCGGCTTGCTGTTGAGTCCGCCCTGTGACCCTGTCTGCAGCTGTGCCTGGCACCCTTATTTCGATGTGTGCTACTTTGGCGTGTAGATGTTCCCTCGCAGCGCCTATTTCGATGTGGTGCTGCGCAACGTCGATGTTGAACGTCGCCATTGCCAGCCCTCGAGGACGTGTAGACGTTATTCATCGAAATAGCCTATTTCGATGTCACTACATCGAAATAAGCTACTTCGATGTAGGCTTCATGTGTAGACGTAGCCATCATGTCCCACCTGATCTTTCCAAAGTTTCTCATACCCAAGACAATCTCCCACTGAGAGTATTCCTACTTATATATCTTTCTGGCTATAATTCATATTTACTCCTTTGTTTTATCTTTGCTAACTATTGAAAACAATACAAAACAGCAGAAACGTAGCACTTTAAAGACTAACAAAATGATTTATTTGGTGATGAGCTTTCCTGGGACAGACCCACTTCATCAGATCAACAGCATTTCCAGTACTGACTGACATCTATAAGTACATAGGTCCAGAAAAAAATTGCAATAAGAACAATATCATCTCCATGCAATACAGGCTTTTATTTCCTTCCGATATAATCTATAGCAGGGATGGCCTAACTAACTGACTTTTCCAGATGTATTCTGAAGTCTAAGAACTGGAGCATGCCTGCTCAGTCTTCGGGTTGAGGCCCGCAGGAGTGTGGGGTGCAAAGGCTTCTGCTATGTAAGGTCAGGGCTTCAGGACTTCAGCAGTACAAGTCTCAGCAGGTGCCTACTGTAGGGCTGAAGCCCTGAAAACTCACTTTCTGCTGGGCAGAAGCCCCCTGTCCTACCACCCTGCAACAAGACATATGCCCCAAGCTTCTCCAGATTGATATGCAGAGAATGGAGCCTCTAAGAGCTGCACTTGAACTGTAAAAGAGCCATGTGCAGCTCATGAGCTGCTGTTTGGCCACTCCCAGGCCTGCTGTTGCCAATGCAGGGGGTCTGGGGACAAGAGGGCAATTGCTGCTGGGCACAGCAATTCAAAGGGGCCTAACACTCCCAGCTGCTGCTGCTGCTACTGTGGTGGTGGCAGCATCTGGAGCACTGGGCCCCTTTGAATTAACACCAGAGTGTCGCTTCGCATGGCTCTGAGGAGTGGGGATACGATATGGTCAGGGCAGTACTGAGGGCTGGCTGCCTCCAGCACTGCCGCTTCCATTTGAGGCCCCACCCCTTCCAGGGACACTGAGCTTCCTCCCCACCTCCCCACACACACACCTGGCCCCAGAGCCCACAGTGGCTGCCAGCCCCACTGGACACTGAATCTATAGTATGTTACCTAGTTTTTTACCTAGAATGCCAGCTGCAATCTAACCAGTGCACTGGCCTCCTTGCATCGACACACATAGATGAGGTTCTCTGTATACCTGTGCTGCAACTTCGTGTTTCTGCTGCTTTAAAAGAGCCTAATCCTCCAGCCTTTGCCAATATGTGGCACACTAATAATGGGATGCCAATGGTGCATTTAAAAAGACCAGAGGATTGGTTATCCCCAAACAGACTGGTACATCGAACAAATAGGTTTTTCCCTCATCTCTAATTTCTATTATCTGAATTAAAATACCATTTTGCTTCCAAGAAAGGAGGTGATGCTTCCATCAGAAACTGGACTTCCAGTATTTACAGCTATCAAAGAACTAGCTTTAGTTTCATCTGATACTTTAAAAAGCCTTTTATTCTAAAATAAATTATTTGAAACATGGCGTTGGTAGGTAAGGCTGCTCCAGTAATGGATTTACTGTGACTACGCAATCAATTTCAGGGATTAGATTTCAGGATAGAAACTATTCATCATTGTTCGTGTCCAAGCGAAGCTTTACCTTCGCATTGCGGTCACCCACCGTGGCAGATGGCTACCAAGGGCAGAGAAGGAACCATTGAAAGAAAACTCTGCACTGACATGGAGGTCAGAGCAGAAAGAATGAGTAACAGTTTCAGTAGCTACACAGTATTATCAGAGTGAGTCACCTGAGGGATCCACAGAAATTCATAGTCAGTCGGCATGGTACAATAGGAGGGACCCCTTACGGTGGAAATCATCTTATTAATTATACTATTCTCTATTTAGCAATTTCATAATTAGGAAATTGCTAATATAAAACCTTTTCCCAATTTCCAGAAGGATGTCTCCAGGAGTCAGATATGAATGCAATTCTTTCACTTTATTACTACAGTGGGTTGCTTAAAAAGAATACAGAAATGAGATGTTTTTCCTCCTTTTCTTCATTCCACACATTCCTGTCACAAATAATTTCTTCATAAGTCTGCCGAAGTATTATTGACCTGCCAGCCAGGTTCTGATCTCACAACACTGTGAACACAGCATTACTCATCAATCTGGTTGGAATTCAGTGGGTTGTATTTATGCAGATGTACATCCGATCAGAATCTGGCTACTTCCACTGACTCCTTTGTTTAGGTTCAAATTCTGCTTGCGTGGCAAAATCATCACCAAAACAGTATGTATCCCATTTAAAAAATAAGAGTCCTGTCCATGCACAATGCCAGCCTCAGAGAGCACCTCTCCATACATCCAGCAATGATATGAAGCTCACAAATCAGAATGACTACATGACGGAATTCACATGATGATGTGTAATTGCATCAGCAGAGTAAGGGTCTTACTTATTGTGATGGACCCTGCCTACGCTTTATGAGAAACAGGTTATGAATATAAATAAGTATAATTCAGAAATGCTTTGAATAAAAGGTGGCCCACGGCCTATCATTTTTAATGTTATAACCGACTGGATCTGTAAAACTCTTTTTGTACGTGTATGATTTTTGTAGTTGAAGTTGTGAGTAGTGCCTACATATTTGCATTCCTAATGTTTGTCCTGGTGAAGACCTCAACAGGAGGTGTGGCTGCCCTGTTGTGAGAGGACGGTGTGTGAGGGGATAGCAGTAGTTAGACAACTTAATGGGTGTCAATTCACATCTGAGGAACTTGGCTGTGAACATGCAATCCAGCAGACAGGCAATAGCTGACTACATAAAAAGAATTTGGACAGGTGATCTGCTCATGTGACAGTCTCCATCCTGACTTGGAGCATACTGTTACACAAAGAGAACAATGGAATTCCCTCTATGGGGGAAAGGTATAAAGGGACCCTGGAGTTCCTCCATCTTTTGTCTTCAGCCTGCCTTTGAAGTTGTCTGACATGCCCTAAGAAAGACAGAATTTTACTGGAGACCCAGGTCAGGATAAGATCATTTCTGACCTGAAGTTTTCACCTGAGATAAAGGCAACTGTTCAGGGTGAGAACTCACAAGTAACTGGATTTTAGGACAACTGAATTAGCTATGTGTTTTCTCTTTTATTTAATTTGGTAACTCATTTTGATCTGTTTGTCCTTATCTAGAACCTCTGAAATCCTAGTGTTCTGCTTAATAGAAATTCTTTTGGTTATAATCAAACCCGGTGTAAATTGTAATTACCTGTGGAGAGCTATCACTGTGCACATGTCACTTTCACTGATAGAGGGGGCTTACCTAATGAGCCATATCTGTGCAAAAGATTGCACGGAGACAGATTTATTTGGGGTTTTAATCCCTTCTGGGGATTGATTCCCTGGGTGCTGTGCCCTAGAACTGCTTCCACCTGGAGCTGTGATTAAAACATGTCTGCATTGCTCTGCTGCATTGGGTAGCCCCCACTCTGTGCCTGGGCTGAGGGAGACCAGGGGGTCTGGCTCAGCAGGACAGAGTGGTCAGGAAGTAGTGGAGGAGCCACAGAGAGCAAGAATGTGGGTGTCAGTGACATAATCAGCACACCAGGGAACATCCCAAGCGGTTTTCTGTGACTGCACTCTGTCACACTTATTTTAATCGTTTATTTAAAATTGGAAGCCTTCTGCTCTCCCTGTTATATTATGTTTAAGAGTTGTGTACAGTGCAATTAAACCCAAGGCTGGCCATCTGACTGAGATTCACGGTGCTCGGGCCATGGGGCTGATTAATTGACATGTAGCAGTTTGGGCTTGGACTGGAGCTTGGGATCCAGCACTTTGCAAAGTGGGAGGGTCCCAGATCTTGGGCTGTAGCCAGAATCTAAATGTCTAAACTGCAATTAACCACCCCCTTAGCCCAAGACAGCCACCCTGGGCTCTGAGGCAAGGTCAGAGTTGGGGGCTGGTTCCATGCCCTTGGAAGGAGTGGGGTCAAGAGTGGAAGGGTTGGGGCTTAGGGCAGCAGCCCCTTAGCATTGCTCAGACTGCACCCCTAGCCCCTGTTCACCAGAGCTGCGTGCAGCAGCATTGCCATAGCATTTTAAAGGAGTCTGGACCTCTGGCCACTGCCACTGAAGTAGCAGTGGCACTTGCCAGAGCTCTGAGCCCCTTTGAAATCTCAGGCCCCTGTACAGCCCCCACCCTCAGCAGTCCTGCCTTAGCCCAAACCCTGTAAGCCTGACTCAGTTGCCATGGGATAGCTGCAGGAGTCTAATTGCAATGTAGAAATATCCTGAGAGGGGGAAGCTAAGGAACTGAGAAGTGGAGCGATTCACCCAAGAGCACGCAAGCAACAGTAGCCAATAATGAATACAACTTATAGGACCGGACACCTGATTTCTAAGATTTAGGCCAGAGGCTCATTCCAAAACCTCCCGAGTCCTATTTTTTATCCTATTTTTATTTTTCATTCTCATGCATCAAATGAAAAGTCCTTGCTAGATAGAGAGCTGATATGGAATGAAGGGCCAAAGTTAAACAAGAGATCATCAAGAAAAGACAGCGTGGTATATATGAATTTAGCAAGTTAATGGTGATTGCAGGGCTTGATCCTACACTGCTTGTCAATCTGGGTTATGTTACTGACTTTTGTGGGAGCAGACTAGAGTCTTAGAGTTTATAATTTGCAAAATTTTCAGTTTCAATTATATTTAAAAGTAAAGTTTTCTATGTTCATGAAAGACTGGCATATACTCTGTCGCCCATGTATTGTCCCACATGCAGTATCAATGCTATATTTATGGACTCAAGAATTTCTTTTAATTGGGAGTGGGGGGAAATCCTTGTCCTTTGCACAGCATGGGCGAGTGAAGTAGAAACCACATTTCTTTGTAGCATTTTAGAGAATGGAATCTCTCACCTACCCCAGGAGGCAGAACTACTTAATGGGATATTAGTGCAGCCTCAAATAGGTGCTAGCTCCTGGGTCTGCAAGGCCCCTCCAATCCCTCTAGTACCACAATTATTCCTAATGGAAATACTCTATCACATATAATAATAGAAAATGAAAACATAAGGGAGAATTCCAAAGGATCTCTTTCTCAAAGATATTTAGAGTAACTTCTACAAAAATCTATTAATTATCTGTAGAACCCAATTGGTTTTGCCATATGAAATCGAATAGAGCTTTCACATAAAAAAATAGCTGCTGGATTCTTATAGTAACAGAGAGGTAGCCGTGTTAGTCTGTATTCTAATACAGCAAACCAGCAGCCACGTAGCACTTTTAAAACTAACAAAATAATTTGTTAATCTTTAAACTTCTACATGACTGCTGGTTTGCTTGATTGGATCCTTACAGTTGTAGATCCACCTCCCCTGCTGAATCTACAAAAATATCCAGACTTCCTAGGGCATATGAAAACACCACAGTGACATCCTAGGTTCTTTGACCTCAATTGTAGTTTTGCATTGACTTCAATGACATCAGGATTTCACAGCATTGATCTGTGCTCTGTGATACACAGGTGAATCATAAATATTGCACAAGCTGATTGGTTCTTGCCCTACTCCCTCTGTACATAAAGTTTCACTGTGTTCAGAACCCACAGAAAGTCCATTAAGAATTACGGGTATAACTATTTGCTTTAGTGTTCAGCAGCAGCACTGCTCAACTGTCACAGACAAGAATGGATGGTATGTAAAAATGTGTGATACTCAAAACATGAGAAGTATTTTTTTAACTTCCTCCCTTTAGCAAGTCCAGTCCTAAGTTCCTAGAAAGCTAAGTCAGCTCTGTCATCAGGGGAAGCCTTGCTGACTTTGGGTTCTTCATCAACACCTTCATTCATGCTCTGCCATGACCCATTGGATTGGAGTGAAATAGTCCACTGTGTTGGGAAATGGCAGCTCTGGAGCCAAATGTAGCACCTAAAAATTTCCATTGACTCTTAGATGCCATAATTCTAAACTCGAATCGCTACTTACAAACAAAGCAGTGTCTAAGTTATACTTCAAGTGTTATGTTCAATAACTTCTGAAGTTAAATGGGGACTGGCAGAGTCCCTGCCGATAAAGGGGATGGAAAATGTGATTTGGAGCCAGAAATGAAACTATCTTGGCTCTAGTCTGAATTCTTTCTACCCACCTCAGATCTGTCTTTACTCTTTTCATTGATTCATTCAAATAGTACAGATGTTCATTTCAGATAAGAACACCATCAATAAACAGAACTAAATACCTTAAAAGATAACTAGCAGGGGGCTGAAAAATGAGGCTTGTATTGTAGTAACAGAGAGCTAGCCATGCTAGTCTATATACTATCAAAACAAAAAAGCATTCCAGTAGCACTTTAAAAACTAACAAAATAATTTATTTGGTGATGAGCTTTCGTGGGACAGACCCACTTCTTCAAGCTTGTATTATTTATTGTGCATCTTAGTACAGATAAAGGCAGCTAAAAGATCTTGGGAAATTTTAAAGCTTTTTTGCCCCCCTTTATCTGCCAGGATTTTAACCAGAAATGTAGATATTATCTACCCTAAAAACTATAGAAAAACTCTGGCATGACAGAAATCAAGAAATAAAACTAAACAGCTGAGGGTTGGTCGAATTCTTCATTGCCCTATAGTCACTTTGCAATGTCTAACCTAAGCCAATGCAAAGAGGCTACAAGATAGCTACAAGTCCCTCTCACCGCTCTGAACAGAATTGACTCAGTCCACGCAGGGCTGCCCTAACCTACATCACGATCTGATCCAATGCCCAACAACTCCATGGTAAGGAAGGCATAGTCTGCACCTATTTAAGCTCTCCACTGGGCTCAACAATGAGCTGAGGATGTGCATCGGCCCTTGACTGTTTTCCTTAACATTCCTCGCCAGTGAATGCTAACAACAGTTAAGGTGCTAATGCAGACCAGTCATTGCTGTTTTAACTCAGTCCAATGGAAGAGCTAGCAACAGATCTAGATGATACAGGGGTTATCCAGAAGGCTGGCAGCCATTCTGCACTACCTTAGCAACCGTCGCATCTGCAGTGGAGGTACTGGTGCTAGTGATTGATGGGAGGGCTTTGGGAGATGAACAGTAGCGCAGAGAACGCCTGACGTTTTTTTTCAGAATTTGAAAAGTCTGGCTTTTGTTAGCGATAAAATCTATGTAACTCCAATGGGAGAAAATGGACTTATGGAATCCGTGCCCTTGTGCATTCAAATAAGGCACTGGAACTCACAGCACACATACTCAGATATTCTAAAGAGGTCCTCTAGCAAATCCAGGAAGGACCAGATTTACTTTTTTTTTTTTAACCTTAGATATATCAAGATCTGGAAAAATATTAAGGACAGAAAAACCCATTCAACCTTCTTTATCTACCACAAAGCAGCAAAAATACATAAAACCAAAAGCACAAATTGTAGCCAGTGTGAATCTTGTGCAAATCAGTTTTAAAATCACCTACTTCGACATATATTATATTGTCACATAGTGGGAGCACTTTTCTCTGGGGTCCGTGTGCATCAGCACAACCACACACTCTCCAGGATGCATAAAGGTACCCACGTGTGCTTGGTACTCCACGCTCGTCACATATGCTCTCTTCTGGGTGACCACTTAATTCCTACATATTTTTTTGGTGCCATTTAATTTATTATCTGTATATTCATTCAGAAACTTGGCCCCTTGTGTAGCCAATGAGAGACCGATATTATTTTATGGAGATCATGTGTTCCTCAGTAAACCTGCTTGATGTTAGCCTGACTGTCTTCATAGAGTGTGTCTACACTCGCACTTGATTGACAAAACTTTAGTCATCTATGGGTACTTAAAAAAAAAAACAAAAAAACATGAATGACAAAGTTTTGCCGCCACAAGTGAAAATGTGAATGCTGCTTTGTCAGCGGCAGTGCTCGCCTACAGACTCAGTGAAGAAGCTTGTTGTGATTGGAAGTATTTTGTCCGCAAAGGGGATTAAAAACATTCACACAAGCTGACTTTTAGAGATCTGGCTGTGTCAATGCAGTCTTGTTATTTAAAGGGGCATAGTATAGATATACACAGAGTATAATCAAAACAAAAAGCAGTCAAGTAGCACTTTAAAGACTAGCAAAATAGTTTATTAGGTGAGCTTTCGTGGGACAGACCCACTTCTTCAGACCACAGCCAGACCAGAACAGACTCAATATTTAAGGCACAGAGAACCAAAAACACTAAAAAGTATAATCAAAGGAGACTCAAACAAACAACCTAGAAACAATACAAGGAAAAAGATAAGGTGCCACCAGCAAACACCAAGGGCTCTGAAGGAAAAATTGAAGAGCTATAAACTGGGAAATGCTCACTTGACTGGCTCTAGACACATTAGCAGGGTTTAGCCATCTCTGGCCTAAACCTCCAATCAAAAGACATAATAAATGATTAAAGACCCTAGACTGGAGATGAAGGGGAGAGAGCAGGCAGCAATAAACTGAGGTACCATGGTGGCATGATTTCTTGAAGGCACACTGATAGACCGCTTGTAGGGTCAATGTAGAACTCAGATCTCCTGGCATAAACACAAGGCTATGTCCATCCACAACACCAAAGATGCCATTAGATCAGTCTCTTTTACCCATTGAGAGGAGTAACCTAATATTCCAAATGAGAAAAGGCTAGAGAATTAATATATACATGGAAGCAAATTCATCAGAACATAGTGGAGATGGTCTCAAATTCAACCATCCATATACCAACTGCATTATGGAGAGAAAAATTCTAACAGGCGAAAACTCTGAATTGCTGTACTTCCCACATCAACCCAGACCTGGGGAGCCTAGCAGTGCCATAGATTCCTGGCAGCCTGTCTCTGCAGTAAGTGTCAGGAGACTTGTGCCAAATCCACCTTTGCTACAGTAATCTATTGTAATCATGATGGCCAAGAACAATGCAGGCTGTAAAAACATTTCCACAATTATCAGTCTCTGGAAGTATTGCCAGCACATTCTTGTTAATTCCACTTTAACTGCTAGAGAAGTTAAAGGCCTAACCAAGCAGCCGTGAAACGCCTCCTGAAAATGATCTAAAAGCAATGGAGGCACCAGAAGGCTACCAACAAGGGAATCATTTTGGAGGTAATAGACCAGATACTGCTAAAAGAAATGGACTTTTGTAGTTAGTCCACATTGACACTGGAGTACGAGATACACACATTCATAAACAGATACCTGAGGTACATCTTTTGCATCGAATGACAAGAATTGGTCACAAATGAGGAGCTTTGGAACAGAGCAGGACAAGAACCACTTGACGCTCAAATCAAAAGAAGAAAGTGGGCATGGCTAGGCCACACTCTCAGAAAATCATCGTCCGTCATAGTCCATCAACCTCTCAAATGGAAACTACAAGGAAAACGCAAAACAGGAAGACCTCAGACAATGGGGAGAAAATTTCCTGAGACTGAAATATAACTGGGGTATTGTTGGGGTGAACTAGAAGTTTTGTCCCCAGACAGAGTGAAGTGGAGGACACTTGTAGATGACCTATGCTCCACCTGGAGTACAAGGATTTAAGTCAAGTAAGTAAGTCAAGTGGAAGCAGAATTTGTCCCTCGGTATGATTTTAATATTTTGCCATACGGGGCTGATATGCTATGGCTGTGTCTATACTCCCCCCCAACTTCGAAGTGGGCATGGTAATCTGGGCCACAGGAGATTACTAACGAAGTGCTGCGGGGAATATGCAGCACTTCATTAAGCTCATTTTCCCCTGCGGCAACTTCGAAGCGTCAAACTTCGAAGTGCTGACATGTGGGTAGAAGTAAAGGGACTTTGAAGTAGCACAGGCACTTCAAAGTACCCGCAGCTACACACATGCCGACACTTCGAAGTTTAATGCTTCGAACTTGCCATGGGGGAAAATTAGCCTAATGAAGTGCTGCATAGTAACACAGCACTTCATTAGTAATCTCCCTTGGCCTGGATTACCATGCCCTCTTCGAAGTTGGGGGCAAGTGTAGACACAGCCTATAATAAACTTGGGGTGCCTCAAACAACAAATCAGGGAATGAGAAAGGAATAAAACTTCTATTAAAAATAAACTAGAGAGCATCTGTGGTGAACTGCTGGACATAGCAACAATATTTGTTAATCCCAGCTCTCAGGACAGGCCTCAGAATTCCAGTATTCAAATGTTGTCTCTCATGAGAGAAGCCTCTCTAAATTATAATCTTGTATACACATATCGCTATGTAAACCAGGAAACGAGCTGTTCCCTGATGTTTCTGACCCACCAGAAAATCAAACAAGAAAGCCTTCTCCTTGCAAGATTCCTTGCTCTCTCCAGCACAGACCAAAGAGGTGTAGTGAGCAAAATCACATCTTGTAAGCATCTATTCAAACTGAGCCAAATTCCAGAACTTTGGTAGTCCTATGGTTACAGCGTGAAAGAGGGAGGCTTCAAATTCTCTTTATGGCTCTGTTTCAATCTCGTTCTTAGAACTAAGCAAATACTGTGTTTGAGGGAAAATGCAGGAATATTCATGTAAATTATTAACCAAGTTTGCCACAGTTACATTTACACCCCAAGTTTATTTCCATGCATGTTCTTGGAAACTATTAGGAATATGCAGAGATGCCATATTTTAAGCAAAAGTGGGAATTGGAAGAATGTGTAATCTTGTTATACACAAGAAAGAAAGGAAAACTGTAACAGGAGGTGAAGACCCTTGTCAGCCTGAAAGTAGAAAGCAGCACCAAGCAGCATCCAGTTGTAAAATGGCCACTGATACCTGGCTGTGCTGAATTTAATGGGTTAGAACCAGCAAAGAACATGGGGGTAGGGGGAAGTTTTTATGAGGAAAACCCTGTTGATGAACTGCATTAGGGATCAGGTGTTCATAAAGAAAGATGTTCCCTGGGGGAAAGGCTACTTCTGTATGGCTATGTCTAGATTACAGAGATTTATCAACAGAAGTTTTTGTCTTCTGTCAACAGATTGCAGCCAAATTACCAAGCAGATTGCAAAAGTGATCCGCTTTGTCGACAGAGAGTGGCCGGACTGGCCAGCCACTCTCTCACCACAACAGCCAACCGGAAGCACAGCAGCCAGGGCCGCCCGGCGTCCTGGAAGCTCTGAATGTTGACAGAGGGGGCCCCTGGAAAGTCCAGACCACCCTTCTGTCAATAGAGGCATGATGCCTCATGGGGAGTGGGATAAGACTGTCAACAAAAGTGCTGCTGTCAACAGAATGACTTGGGAATCTGGACATTCTCTAAATTTTGTCAAGAAAACCCTTTAGTGTAGACATAACCTATTCTACATACCACCACATCTCAGGGAGAAAACATGTAGAAAGTGAATTTGCAGTCCATGAAGGGAATGCATGCATAGATGGTGTGATTCTGTATCCAGCCATTCAGGAAATTAAAAAAACCCTATTCCTATCTGTCCAACCAACAGTAACTACTGCAGCTGAAAAGTGAGCTACCACCCAACCATTACCCATTATCCATATACTTACCATATAATGATTACACATGAAAAAGTTGTAATAGAAAAACACAATAATAGGAAAAACACTCAAAATATGTTATTTGCTACAAATTATTTACCCAGCTATAATGAGTCTATAAGCTCAGACAAGTCACACGGGACTAGCTTTTCAAGAGAGCTCAGCTCCCATCTATGTGCCTAACTTCTATTGTGAACCTTAACTTCTCTGTATCTTACTTCACTCCTCTGTAAGATAGATGCTGTGAGGCTTAATCAATGTATAATTTATTATAACTGTGAGTATAACCTAGCACCTACAGTCATAGACCAGAATCTCATTGTGCTAGGCACAAAACAAAAATAATGGTCCCTTCCCCTAGGGCCACGGTGTCCAATACATTCGCCACCCACCACGTGTGATGAACAGGACACTGTGGGCGTGGTGATTCAGGCTCTGCAGCTTTATGCAGCTCCTGAAGCCTTTAAATGCAACTCCTCCTAGAGCTGCACATGGGGAGTGCTGGCTGCCCTCTGCACACATGCGCCCTGCTGCTTGGTGGGAGAAGTGCACGGCAGCAGCCTCAGCCCCAGCAGCCCCAGAGGCTGCTCTGCTTCCCCAGCCATGCTAGCAGCCTTGGTGGTGGCTCTGGTGGTTGCCCCGGTGGCTCCGGTGAGTCACTGGCATTGATTTAGAACAGGGAGGCTGGGGTGCCTGGCTCTGTGGGAGGGAGGTGGCATTGATTTAGAATAGGGGGGACTGGGGGAGCCTGGCTCTGGGTAAGGGGGAGGGCATTCATTTAGAGGGAGGGGCTGTGGCGAATATGGAAGAATGACAATCACAAGTGTGGTGATCTTTGAATTCCTATTGGACACCACTTCTCCAGGGTATCTGTAAGACAAGGAACATTAGAGGGATAAAATAGAGATCAGGGAGTACAAGTAAACAATGAGACAATATTAGCCAGCATAGGCAGTGGCCTCTTTCTTTGCAAACCAATAGGAAGTAACAAGTGTAATGAAAGAAGAGAAGGACATCTCGGCCATATGTCTTCTTAGAGTGTGAGACCAGGGAAGACTAATTGCTGGCATGTTTTCCGCTGTGTCATCTAGTCCTGATCTGAGCTGGATTGCAGTCCCAGTAGCAAGTCTGCCCTAGAGTTGCCTGCGTTTCAGGAGAGTTAGAAGAGCAAAAGGAGAATTTCAGACAATGCCCATTATTGATAAAACCTATGAGCGGCAGGGATCCGTGCATGTGTTTGGCGTATAGGAGCACATATCCTCACTGCCACAACCTCTCTAAATCCCGCCTCACAATTTGGCTCCTTCACTACAGATGTTAATGTAAATTCATGTTGTCATCTGGGAACATGTTTTTTCTTGGGGCATTAAGGAAGTTCACTACTGAGTATTAAATGGAAAATCATAAACCTACTGAGTGTTTGCTTAGGTGACAGAATGGCAATAACTCCAGCAAGGAATCCTGGACTTATTTCTGTTTTGTCTTGCCTCCCTGCCCTAGCACTTCAGGTTTTATGATTTCCTTCCCATCATTCAGTCCCCCAACAAGGAATTTTGTAAATGTTTCTTGGAGCTTCAGCTGATAGTACAGCAAATTATTTCCTGGTCACATTTGCCTGGGCCTGATGCACGTGGAATGATTTCAGCCTGTGTTCTGGAGTCACTTGGCAGGTTTATTTATTTGTTTGCCTCTTTCTTTTTGTACCTTGTAGAGAAGGACATTTTCTGGAGAAAAAACAAATTTAAAATCAAAAGAGTAAGAAAGAAAAAAGTTTAGTGGATTTATATACATGTATGTGCTTTCAATCTTTTGCTTTTCATTTTGTTGTAGTTTCTCTGGTAGGCAAAAATTTGCTTGAGGTTTTTTTGCTCTAATATAATGCACAGAAGCTCTTCAACCTCTCTCCCAGAGTCACACAGGCAAAATCTGATTCTAGTATGCATACACGTTGTCTTGATTGCTGCTCCCAAAGCACATTGACATCAGAACTGCCACCTAAAGTAAAACATTGCCCATTGTGAGCTAAAAAACAAAGTAACATATATCTTCATCGGTTGTTTTCCATAATATCTTACATTTCTTTAGTACTTTTCACTCCAGACCGGCAAACTTTTGGAAACAGGCTATGCTCCCAGTGGTACCTGTGGCTTCATCCCCTGCTGCTATGGGAGCAGTGGGGGAAAATCCTCGAGACAAGTGCTTCACAGCACAAACATTTCCCCAGCTGAAGAAGGTGTAATAGAAGTGCACAGGGTTGCACCCCTTCCCCTGCCAGGGTCCAAACAGGGACCCAGGTTCAGGGACACTCGGATTTCAGAGGTGCAGTGTATTTCTTGTCTAATGTAATACAAACCAAAGGAAATTTTGGTTTTGTTCATATGCAAAAAAACCTTGTCAGCATGTGTAAGAAAATAAGTATGTAGAACATAAAACTTTATTGATCAGTATATAAATGTGACTACACCTATATAAAAGCAATAACATATTTCAACATTTTAATGAGATAGATGAGCCTGAGACCCATCAGCCAATTGTGCTCATGCCCCCTTAGGAAATTTCACACCTCCCTGCGGGGGTCTGTCCCCCACTTCGCACACCCCTGCTCTAGAGAACCACCACCTATTGAATTATGGCCTTTTGGCACTGGGGTTTTCTTAGAGGTTGTCCATATAAGCTACAGCTATTTGGCCATATTTGCAGAATGAATCACGAATGAAAAATCAAGACCCTGGTATTCAGCATAATGGACAGTTCGAATAGGACAGACAGACCCTGTAGAGAATGGGTAGATGACATAGTAGACTGGCACAGAGCTAGTCTACAGAAACTAAGCCACTCCACACTGAAAAGGGAAAAATGGAAGGAAATAGTGAGAGAGGCATCAGACACCAATGAGCGCTGAGCCCATGGTTGATGTTGATGATGATGATGATTTAAGTATTGGCTCTACGACACGTGGATTGTGGGAAATGATGAGATCAGAACTCCAGGTGAAACAGGTAAAGCAGCAGTTGAATAAACAGCATGTTGAATAAAAGATGTTTCCATCCATACTTTACAACCTGTCTGACAAGAAACCATAGCAAAGTTTTCTAAGACAGAAGTTTGGTATTTTCAGGAATTACTAGGCTCTCAATTCCTCTGTTCTCCAAAGTTGAGCTTCAGCTAGTGCTAGCTTGGAATATTGTTTCTCTTGCTTCTTATATCCCCTACCCATCCATGATCTGTTTCACACCTACAGGTTGAACCTCTCTAGTCCAGCACCCTCAGGATCTGATCCATGCCAAATCAGAGAATTTGCCAGACTGAGGAGGTCAGTATGGTCTAGCGTATTACCAACACTTCCACAGCTTACTGGGTTCTTAGAAGACATTCAGGGGTGAATTACAGCTAAATAACAGCACAGAACACTGAGAGCCAGGACTGGACACTGCAATGTGGGACCACTGGAAACTTGGCCACACCCATGACAAGTGGTCATCCAGCTAATTACAATCATGCCAGATTACAGATGTTGCCATACAAGAGAGTGCTGGACTAGAGAGGTTCAACCTGTACTACTCCTGTGTAATACCAATTATTCCAGTACCTCATTGTCTTGCCAATGTAGGAACTTCCATAGAATTCTAAACTATCCTCTGAAAAGGTTCTTCTAGAGAGTAGAGAATCAGCACTTCCAATCACTGATTTCATTTTTAAAAGGGTTTGTTTTAAGACAGAATGCTTGGATTTACACAGCAGAAAGGACCAGTCTTTAAATGATTTTCTTTCCATTCTTAGCCATGTGCTAATGCCTAAGGAGATATTGACCCCAAATCTGACAGTCAGTTCCAGACAGGATGATCTCTTTCCATAGCGTTCAGAAGTGCTCTTTGGACTGCTTTTCTTTCCCTGGAGCAATTTAAGGTGAATTTAAGGTGACAGACGCTGTCAGATTTCTCCCTTGCTTGACAGGCAAACATTTTTCTTGGCTCTCTTTTCTTCACTGGATCTTTGAATTTAAAAAGTTACTCAGCCTTGCTGGACAAAAGACCAAATTTCTGGAGACATTCACACTAATTTTGTGTACTGCAGTGAACCACCATTCATTTCTTGTTTCCATATGACAGACAAGTAAACAAGTACCTAAAAGCAGACTGAATCTCTAGCTTAGTGCAGCTGGTAGTTTGAAACACTCTAATGAGTGCATTGTTAATCCTATGACCAAATACAGCATTCTCTCTGTTAGGGATTCATTCTAATCTGACAGATGGTAGAATATTTTTCCCACTCATCGTACATTAGAACCATGTCCAGCCCACATTTTATTATGATTACATTGCCAGAAATCTACTGGAAAGCACAAAGTTATGCACACTATGGCCTTGTCTACACTAGCCAAAAACTTTGAAATGGCCATGCAAATGGCCATTTCAAAGTTTACGAATGAAGCGCTGAAATAAATATTCAGCACCTCATTAGCATGCGGGCGCGTGGCACTTCGAAATTGACGCGGCTCATCCAGACAGGACTGTTTTTCGAAAGGACTCCAGCTACTTTGAAGTCCCCTTATTCCTATCTGCTCATAGGAATAAGGGGACTTTGAAGTAGCTGGGGTCCTTTCAAAAAGGAGCCCCATCGGGATGAGCCGCGTGGTGGCGAACTGCGTCAATTTCAAAGTGCCGTGGCCGCCCGCATGCTAATGAGGTGTTGAATATGTATTTCAGCGCTTCATTAGTAAACTTCGAAATGGCCATTTCAAAGTTTTTGGCTAGTGTAGACATAGCCTACATATGTTATTTGAAGCCAAAATTAAGGAGATACTACTCTGACATGCCTCCTTCTGTGGTTTTATATAGAAGGTGCAACATGACCTCACTCACCTCTTTCTCTTCTGGATGATTTTCAGACAGTTTTCCTTGTGAACCTATGAACACTATCAATCCAGAATAAGTCTTTCATTTCCGGGGTCACCTCTATTTTCCTCTGCATCTTGAGATGTGTAATAGAGGTTGTTTGGTCTTCAGGCATGCTATACTGTTTGCAAGACTTTGATAAGTAAAGTGAACCTACTTTAGTCTGTGTTGCAGAAACAAGAGGCATATTGTGGTTCTTTGAAGGCCTAAAGAAAGTGGCATAAGGCCCAAAATTAAGAACAGAGCAAATGCTAGACAGCTGCGTGCATCTTTCCACACAGAAGTAAAACAGATACTTAATGTATCTGCTTGGAAATGAGAATTTTCTGGTGCAGTTATGCTTGTCACTTGGAATGCTCCTGTCTTGATATTTGCCAGTTTGTATGCACCTGACCTTGTCTGTTTCATCTTGAAAAATTCTTAGTACAAGTAAACAGCTGGTCAACAAGTTCACAGCTGGAAGCAAAAAGATTTAAAAAAAACAAAATTCCACAACTCTGTTGTTGTGTTTTTTCAATGTATTTGATGAACAGGACTTAGAGAAAATATATTGAACCTTAACCAACCCAGAGCACAATGTTGATGTGCTGATGCTGAAATAAAATTGATGGTGGAGGAAATACTGCATGACCACTTATCATCAAGCAGGATCTTGTCCATAACATTACTCTTTCTGCAGTCTAATGTCCTGGGGTAGCAGCTGACAGATGAAAACTTCCATCTTTTAAATACAAGCAAGGCCTACAACCCCTTACCATAATTTCCCCTACCTCCTGCACTGCTTTCCAGAGATCACAGCCTACAATTACTCTTCTGTATATTTTGTGATTCCATACCCTTGGAATGCATCCCTTTGCACAGAACTGTGCTGCAGAATCTAAGCTTCTTGTTATTTTTTCAGCCATCCTCAATGGGGGTGGGAGGGTAGAAATTGTGAAAACATCACCCAACTGAAAACGGAAGCATTGATGTATGTCACTGTGTTTGAAAACAGCTTCAAATTATAGCTGAGTGATGTAAATGGCCCCAGGCACGTTAACAGACTGTTAACTCTGAAACCTAAAGTTAACCATCAGCAGCATTTGGAAAATGGAAATGGGAGGGAGGGAGAGATGACAAAATTGAAATTAATATCAGAATGAAGAACCCTGGGATGCTGTACCGATGGTAAGATTCATTTTAATATTTATTTCACTAAAAATCTAAATTTAAAAAAATATCAAAAGTTGCTGTAGAGTTTGTATTAGGCCACAGAATCTAGGGCCCTGGCTTCATAATTTTGGTCCAGAAGACCCTGGAGTACCCACATATTGCCTAGAACTGCCTATTCTCTTCCACAGTAACTTCAGTTGAGGATCTCAGTGTGCCACTGACTCCGTCTTGAGAGATCTGAGCATGTTACATGGTACTATTGGTTGTAATAAGGGGGCAGAACCAAACATCCTCCAAACTTTGTAGGAGTTTGAACCTTGCTGGAAATATCACAACTCAGCTCCCACTCTCTCCTTTTTGTACACAGAACCATCAGTGTACTCCAAGCGGATTTTCTCTCTCACAAACTCCCTTTATATACATTGCACATTTGACCAGGTTAGCAGAGGCCACTGCCAGAAACAAGCCACCTGGACCAGAACCCCTCTTGGTCAGTGGACCTACACTGGACAGCCAAGAGCAGTCCCCATGCAGCTGACCGGCGTACCTCCCAACCAATGTTCCCTCTAATTTTTATCATCCATGGGCAGAATAAATTTTGTTATATGCACCATGGCATGTGTGCATGTGCACCACCAATGGACGCACATGCTGCCAGATTTGGGCTTCTGTGGGTGCTCTGATAATCCGTTGGGCAGCACCTGACTCTCTCCTGGTCACGTGCCCAAGTGCTCAGCTTACAGGGAACACTGCTCCCAACCCCTCCATATGCTGATCACTTCTGCCAGGCTTTGTGAGAAATACTTGTTCTGACTTAAGGTTACTCAGCTTATGAAGGAGAATTTAAATTTGGGATCAACTGCCACGGTGTGCCTAAATCTAGGTGGAGCATTAAGCACCAGTACATCCCACGCTAGGAAGTGACTTCAATCAGTTCCAATCAATGCACGTGCACATTTGGATTTTTCACAAATTGTCCCCTGGGGTCAGGCCAATTCACAGATAAAATATTTCAATTATGCACAAATTTTCTTCAAGCTACTACTAAGCTGCCCCACTTTCTCTGGGTGCCCAGCAGCTTATGCAGTCATTTGCAATACTGAAATGCAGGTATTGAAAATATGACAGTGGTTTACTTCCATGTTGAGCTGGGAATAAATGACTATACAGGACATGGGGCAGCTAAGAATCAGGTCTGTTGGGCCCAGACACACTCAATAACTTTTCCCATTCTAGGGTCATCTCTGCCACTTTCTCTTTCAATCATACGTGTCACAATGGAGCAAACAGAAGGACTTGGTCGATTAAAGCTCTCTCCTCTTTTTTCCCTGTCACTTAATTAAATTATCCCATAATGAAATCCTTCTCTAATGAGCCAGGACTTAATAATTTATTAGACCTCAAGCCCTGCTTTGAGTCTCATCAATTATGCATCACAGCTCCAGGCACTTTCAAATGCTCTTTTTTCATTTACCATTCACTTTATTAAGAGCTCCAGCCCATCTACTTCTAGGTTTCAATGTACTCTCTCCAAGTTAGAGGTCACCTATACGTTGACCAGATCTTACCAATTGATGTGCGTATATGTGCACATGTCTGGGTGCCTGAAATTACAGGTAGCATTTGTATCAAAGCAAAAAAGCAGTCAAGCAGCACTTTAAAGACTAACAACATAATTTATTAGGTGATGAGCTTTCGTGGGACAGACCCACTTCTTGAACTGCTTGACTTGACTGCTCATTTGTTTTGATAGAATACAGACTAACAGGGCTCTCTCTCTGTCACTATGTAGCATTTGTGTATGCTTGTCTGCACAGCTGTGAGCAAGTACATCTGTGTACATGTGTCTGAACAGGAGCACATATGTACATCGGTGTGCCTGTGTGTGCAAAAGTGCGTTCACATCTGTATGTACATGGATGGACGGGCAGGCAGGAATCTGCATGCTTGTGTGTACATATCTATATGAGCATATATGCCCTTATGCTTCTGTACCTGTGTGAGTGGCACAAGGTCATGTCTATGCATCTCTTTTCTATCTGTGTTCACAGGTGGGTCTGCCTGTTTATGTTAGGGCATGAGCACACATGTAACTGCCATACATCAGCCTGTCTTTCACTAGCTGTTTCTGCTTTTGTCTTCACTCAAAACAAACACATAAGCTGGAAGATGGTGAGGTGAAAGGACAGCATGCAGATGATTGCATTTATACATTGCTCTGCTCTTGACAGCCCAAAAGCTAAAGTGAGTTGACTGTGAGCTTTGCAGCTTTGCTTTTTATTGACGTTTTTCAAACCCAGACTTTCCTATCTGCTTTGTGTTCCTAAAGGAGTCCTCATTATCAGACCATCCAATAGAGTGTAATGTAGATAGCACGAAGACAATACTGAAGCTATATTAAGGACCAGACTTCGCTCTTACCTATACAATATAAATTTAACTAACTGTTGCTTTCAGTGGAGTTACACCAGTGCAGCTGAAAACAAATTTCAGTCCCATGTGCTTATATTTCCTTATGGAGCTACCTCTCCTTCATTGTTGCAAAAAACTGCTGTAGGGAAAAAATGGGCTATAAGAGCCTAATCAACCCTGTAAACTGCCTCTGTCAAATAGGTCTCACGGTCCAGGCTTGTCTCAAAAAGCACACCAAATTTGCAAACCATACAACTAAAACCATGATTGTTGTAACCTTCACTGCTGCTACAAATGCACCTCGAGATCTGACAGTGAAACTGCGTTTTTTCTAACTCATGGATAATTCCCTCTGAACCTGAGCCAACTGAAGTTTACAATAACTGTGGTTACAGAGCAATTATGTGTCTGCCCCTATTTGCCTTGATGTGACAGTTCTGCAGCGATAAGGTAATTAGCAGTTCTGATGATGAGGGATGAGCCAGCACAGAATCCAACTCATTTTCATGCTATTCCTTGGGCTCTGCCCGAGTAAAACAAACCTAAAATCTTTTACACACTTATTCTAACCATGATCATAGCAGGTGTGGTATTGAACACACAGACCTGAACTGTGAAGTAAAGCGACTTAATGGTGTTTTTCTTCCCCCCGATCATCACCACATTTGAATCTATTTCTGCACTAATCACTGAAAGCATTTGAGGATGCTGCAGCAATATAGTTTTATCCCACATGTAATGCATCTGAGGAAGGGAGGTTTCCTTTCTTCCATAGTGAGGCTCTATTTTCCACATAACCAAGTTTTGTGCTTCAGCCAGTATAAAAGAAGAGAACACAGATTAGACACAGAGGGTGAGTCTACATTTGCCCCTTATTTCAAAATTAATTTCAAAAGGGGGCCCAATTTCGAAAGAGGCTGCGGAGCGTCTACATGCCCAACAGTCTCTTTCGAAATTGTTTTCGGAAAAAAGGGGCCCAAATTTCGAAATCGCTCTTCCCATCCAGGATCGGGAAGAGCGGCCCCTTTCAAAACCAAATTTTGAAATAGGACATGTGTAGATGCTCCGGGCCTGCAATTTTGAAATTGCTGGTCCGCCATGGTGGTGGCTCCAGGGAGTGCAGAGATGCACTAGCAAGCCCTGGCGGGGCTCTACGGTCCCTGGGCCAGCCCCTTAAAGCTGCACAGCCCCGGAAATCCCGTGCAGGAAGCTGAGAGCATGCCCAGGGCTTGAGGAGCACAAGCTCTGCCTGTCACATGCTCCAGCAACTGGACAGACATGCCACACTCCAGGGACCCCAGGAGACCCCACCTCCTCCCAGCCCAAGGGGTCACCCAAGGAGAGCCAGGGCCAGAAAAAGAGGGGTCCCTTCTGGACAGAGGCTGGGGTGAAAGACCTTATCAGGCTCTGGGAGGAGGAGGAGGTGCTGCTCCACAGCACCAGGCCCCCAACCCGCAACACACCCAGCGGCTGTCAGTGGGGCTGAGGAGGCAAGGACACCCCCAGTGTATGGCTGCTCAGATCCGCTCAAAAGGCAAGGAGCTGAGGCAGGCCTATAGCTGGGCCAGGGATGCCCACAGTCTCCCATAAAGAGTCCGCACAATTCTTGGAAGGTATTTATTCACATCTATAGTTGGTCGCCAGTTAATAAACCCTCTTTGTGCACCCCAGTGTCCCCTGTGTGGCGGGGGGCCGTGCTGCAGGGTGGGTGTGAGCCATGTGCCAGGTGGAGGTCAGCGTGGCTCCTGCTTGAAGACCTCCCGGAGGGCTTCCCAGGCCCTAACCCCTTCTCGATGTGCCTGGAAGCACGGGGCCATGGGCAGCTGCTCATAGCCAGGGCCATGGTTCGCAGCCCACCCTGGCATGTAGCACTCCTGCTTGCCCTCCACTATATTGTGCAAAGCACAACAGGCTTCTACCACCCTGGGGACGTTGGACAGGCTGATGTCCAGCCATGTGTTCAGGCATCAGAAACGCCCCTTGAGGTATCCGAAGGCCCACTCAACAGTGTTGTGGGTGTGGTTCAGGCAGTTGTTAAAAATGTCCTGGCTGGCAGTGGTGTGGCCAGTGTAGGGGCGCATCAGCCATGGCTGCAAAGGGTTTGCCCCATTGGCCACTATACATGGTGGCATCACTGTGTCCCCCACGGGGAGCTCCCGGGCAGGATGTAGGTGCCCTCCTCCATGTGTCACCCCAGCCAGGAGTTGTGTAGTACCCGCATGTTGTGGGCTCGCCTGGACCAGCCCACGCAAATGTCACAGAACCGGCCCCGGGCATCAACAAGCACTTGGAGCACCACCGAGTGGTACCCCTTGCGGTTTATGTAGCATCCCTTGCTATCGTCTGGGGCGCGGATAGCAATGTGAGTGCCATTGAGCGTGCCGAAGCAGTTTAGGAAGCCAAGGGCTTTGAATCCCGCCATGACGTCATCCAAGTTGCCAAGGCGGACAACCCTCCGCAGAATGAGGCAATTGATGGCCTAGACCACCTGCATATCAGGGAGCCCCCCTTCCCCCTCCCCCTTCCTCTGCCGGCTCCTCACCCAGGGGCCCCCCTGCCTCCTCCCCCATCCTGGGGTGGGTATGGGGCCCTTGTCTGACTTATCTCCAGGAGGACAGCTCCGACGGTGGCCTTGCCCACCCCGAATTGGTGCCCCACTGAACAGTGGCTGTCTTGGGTGAGAAGGCAATCCCCACACACTTCTTGACTGAGAGCACGGGCCGCATGCAGGTGTCCACGTTCTGCAGGGTGGGTGTGAGCCATTGACACAGCTCCATGAATGTCTGCTTTGTCATCCTAAAGTTCTCGAGCCACTTTTCATCGTCCCACTGGCCCAGTACCAGCCTCTCCCACCAGTCCCCACTGCTGGGGTGACTCCAGAGGTGCCGTGGGGGATGGGGAATGGGGAGCAGCAGTTGCCCTATTGCCAGGGCCTGCAGCACCCCTGTGGGGGGAAAGGTGGGCTCCAGGGCATCCACCATGCCCAAGACAGCAACCACCATCTGGGTCCCAGTGTGGGTGGGGGCATCAGCCTCGGGCAGCTGCTGTCACTCCATTCTCCTCCCGTTCTTGGAGCACAGTCCACGCACTGTGGTGCTCTGTGTGTGCACAGTGGATGTGTTTGGGAGGGGCCCTTTAAGGTGGCTGCTGGCTGTGAGACCCGGAAGGGCTTGTCGGCCATGTGACCCCTTGCGTGGTGTTTCCCAGCTGCTTATTTTGAAAGGGCCCACGTTCCTGTGTGGGCGCTCACTTTCAAAGAATGGAGGGTGTACTTTCGAAATAGCGGATCAGTACAGAGATTCGTTTTGTGTGTGTAGCTGTGCTATTTCAAAATCCCTTATTTTGATTTTGGTTTTCGATGTTCCTCCCTTTGAAATTTTTTTGTGGTGTAGACACACCCAGAGAGTTGCACTCTTTTCAGAAGTATCAGTTCCAGTTTTGTGCCAGTTCCCAGCCATTGCAGTGCTGGAGAGCATGGACTGGTAAATGACATGATAATATGTGTGATCCATATGGTCAGACTATTGGCCCATCCTGCTGTAACACTGGCTATTACTTCGTGCATCGAAGGACACACACAATATTTGCATTTTAAAAACAGAACTAGACCAGGGTGCAATTCTGTGCTGGGGAAAGATTTTTTGATCAGCTCATGCCCTGAAGCCAAGTTTGATTTCCTTCATCATTTATCTTCTCGCAGCTTAAAGAGTTACTAGCCATAACAATATTATCAGGCTCTTTTTAAAAATTCAGTCATTGTATTTATTTCAAGGTTTTTTTTTAATTAGCATTTTTATTATTGCTTCCAGTAAAAAAAATTTTAAAAATCACTCATTCCTGTGATAGGATACTTCTACAGGCATTAAACAACACGTTTCATTTAGTAAGCAGATGATCAGTTTTTTAAAAGAGGACACAGTCATTTGAAATGACTCTATATTCGTGTTATTGGAGTAGTATGATGTGCACAATAAATACCCTGTGTCAATAAGTATTTAAATATTAATGCCAGTGTTGGCCGTTTGAGAACTTTACATCTACAATCTGGTTATTTTACACAATGTTTCTCATCTCATTAAGTGACTTGCACATATGGTCTGGCAAATGAGTCCATGTCAGTAATGTAAAGAACATCCCCACCTGTGTTCCCACTCATTTCCTCTATCCATGGGCCGCACAGATTTTGTCATGTGCACCAAGGCAACTGTACATGTGCACCATCAATAAAAACACATAATACCCACTGTGAGTGCCTGTAGGCACTCTGCTAATCAGCTGGGCAGCTCCTGAATCTCAACTTACAGGGAACACTGACTCCCCTGGCCCCGTAAAAAGGGGAAAAATCATGGGAAAATTAATATATGTGGGGCTCTCATGTGGATTTATGTACATTGAAATTAAGAGGATCCTATCCAGCACTTCCATCACTTCTTCATCCTGTACCACATTGCAGCTTCACCATTTTTCTTTAAAGCAAAGTTAGAGTTAGTTAAATGAGCAACGTTAAAACAGCCCTGAAAACTCAAGTCCATTATGTGCAGAAGAGGTAAATTTTGGCTAGCAAGAACATGAGCTTCCCAACTCAACCATGTCACCCCAACCCTGAACTGTATGAATTATTTCTGGGGATGAAATATGCACTCCCCAGTTCAGCCTTACTAAGGCACCTCAAGAGGAAAACATCTCTAGGCACACAAGGGGAGTTCATTCCTCCTGGCCCAATCCTCTCTGATGAAAGTACCACCAAGAGGGCCGAATGATGCTAATTACCAGACACTCATGCAACAAACAACATCCCACAAAAAAGTTCAAAGCCAGACAAAACTCCTCTTTTAACAGTGAAGTGTGGTTCAGGGTTCATGAATCAGCAGCTGTTTTTAGCACAACCAATTCTAAAATTATCAGAATTCTGGTCAACAAACTGTCTCCAGGAGGCAATTGGAAATCTTTAATTCAGGCCTAACCTGCTAATCTTAACCCACTTTTTCTGCAGGTCACCTTAGAAATATTTAGCTTTCCAACCCCTGACTGTTCCTTCAAAGAACTGCGGCACAGGTCCACAAAGCTTTTCAAACCAGTTACTTCAGTGAATGAATAAGGAAATATAATACCCTGTATCCAGCTACTAAGGAAATCCCTGCAGTGTTCTACTAGCAGCTACGGAAGACAATGACAAAATTTCGAGAAGTCCTATTACTGAAGCTTGCCAGAAGACCGACTAAAATATTATATATATAAATGTTTTATTTAGAGGTAACAGAGAAATTGCCATCAATGGCCAGGCAGGCAAACAAAGATTTGCAACATGTGTCAAGTGCACAGTTATGTGAAGGGAAAAGGCAGTGGACAACTAGATACACAAACATCTCTAATACAGTAAATCGGTTTATATCCAGCATTCTATTATCCAGAACTCTCAAATAACCAGCATTTTAACCAGAAGTAAATTTGAGTTATGTTTTCCGTAAGTCCAGTATAGCAATGCACATAATAAATGCACATAAATACAGCAAATACAGTATGGCTGTGTTAACACTACATTCCTCCTTCGAAAGAGGAATTCAAATGAAGGAAATCAAAAATGCAAATGAAGCGCTGATTTACAAAGCTCACACTTCATTTGCATAATCTCGTGCGATCACTTTTTTGTCAGAGAATTTTTTCAAAAAAAAAAAAAAACAATTTAGATGGGGTTCTTTCAAAAACAACCCCTTTTTTGAAAGAACCTTGTAAACCAAATTTTTTTTTCAGGATTAACGGTTCTTTTGAAAAAGGGCTATTTTTACCGAAAAAACCCCACCTACACTGCTTTTTTTCAAAAAATTCTCTTCCAAAAAAGCAATCGCGTCAGATCATGCACATGAAATGCAAATGAAATGCAGATTTGTAAATCGGCACTTCATTTGCATTTCAATTTCCCTCATTGGCATTCTTCTTTCAAAAGAATGTAGTGTAGATGTTGCCTATAAGTTTAGAATGTACAGTACTACTGCTGTTGATAAATAAAATACTCTGCATACATTTGTTTGTTTCTTAGTATCTAATCTTGTTTTTCTTTAGTGTTGTACATTGCTAGGTATACCTCTCCATTATCCAAAATATTTCATTATCCAGCAACCTTCCAGTCCCAGGGCTGCCTGATAGGAAAGCGTTTACTACTGTATATCTCAGTAAAGGCCTTTCTCATGGTCCTCTACTAACATCATATATGCCATCATGTGCCAACAATGCCCAGATGCTTTGTATATTGGACAGACTTCTAACTCCCTTAGACAAAGGGTCAACGGGCACAAAACAGACATCAAAACACTCCAGATCCACAAACCAGTTAGTCAACATTTTAATGGAATGGGGCATTCTGTCAATGACCTCAAGGTATGTGTGTTACTGAAGAGACATTATCGCACCGTTTTAGAGAGAGAAGTGGATGAGCTGACTTTTATATTCAAATTCGGCACATTAACACATGGTTTAAATCGTGATGGGAACTTTCTGAGTCACTATAGGGGCTCGTCTGCATACTTGGCTCAATCTAATTCTTGATCTTCCCCCCACCCCTCCACTCTCTGATTTGCTCACCTTGATTATCTTCTTCTGATTTGTCCTCCTTGCTTACTGTTTTTGGTTCTCTGTGCCTTAAATATTGAGTCTGTTCTGGTCTGGCTATGGTCTGAAGAAGTGGGTCTGTCCCACGAAAGCTCACCTAATAAACTATTTTGCTAGTCTTTAAAGTGCTACTTGACTGCTTTTTGTTTTGATATCTACAACCATGTGACTATTATTCCTGGCTCTTAGTCCCCGAGAGTGCTGCAGGAATTGGTGCATCCTCAAAGCAGAGTAATGAGGACAATGCAACAGCTGTGTTCTCTGGCAAACTGGACAATGATATTACGTTTGTATGGCTCTTGATTCCCAGTAGCAACTTTCCTATTATCTCTGGTTGAGACAGGTTAGCACCTGCTAAAAGCAATTTCTCATCAATTAGTTCATGTCAGCTCTTGAATAGCTGCTACTCAAATGTAATGTCTGTCCATTTCCCACTGTAATTGCCCCTTCCCCACAGAAGCTTTGATTATACAGATGGCTGTCTCTGAGCAGCTGTCCATTGAATTAGCGGCACACTAGCAGAACAATAGGTGTAGTGTGCTAAGTCTATCAGGTTGTGTAATATGGCTGCACAGAGGCCCACACCTGTGCTGTACAGATGGTAAATACACTTCTTAGCTAACATGGAGGGGAGGGAGCCCACAGAGTTAGGGTTTAGATATCGACTCTGGGTTTAACAGTAAACAGCTTTAGGAGAAGCAGCAGCCCAAAGCAGGCTTAGCTGGCCTGGAAAGGAAACATCTCAGAACTCCCTCCCACAACAAATGAAAAAAGCATTTTCTTTATCTTTTTTTCTCTGTCAAAAATCTGTTCTTTCTTGTAAATCAACATATCCCTGGCCCAGACTCTGCAGACACACAGGCAGGCCCACACCCAAGACCCTGAAGAAGATACCTCAAAACTTTGGGGAAGTTTGGATCCAAAGACATGGCCATTATCCCTGTAACTACTGATACTGTCATACCACCACACCCTGTACTTTGGGGAAGAGTCAGACTCTGGGCCCAGCTCCGCCAAGCATTTGAGGCCAAGCCCATCCCTGATGTAACTCCATGAGAAAGATGGAATCTAGCCCTTTGGGCCAAACTGGGCTGCAGGGTACGATTTACCCCCTAGTTTGCACAAATGCAGTTACCCTCTCCTCTCTTTCATTTACCCCCACCTCTGTCATTCATACCTGCAAGTCATCCTTCACAGGAACTGCACAGAGTCTGCAATACAGCAAACATTTCCAGCACATAATTTTAATGCAGACCTGCAAACCTCTGATAAGTTGCCCTCTCTATACAGAGCCAGAAACAAGAGCACAAGATGCCTGTTAGCCTGAGATCTATAGCTCTGCAGGTTTAATTCATAACTTTGACCATGACTTGGGTGATCCCTTCATTATCTCAGTGCAGCAAATAGTATGCAGATGGAACAATTCTTTGACATAGGAACCGCCTATATTACTCATAGTCTAATAGGTCCACTATAAGTGCTTTGCATCAATAAGTCATCTCATTGGAGCCAATGCAGGCTACAGAACTGGGCAGAAATCTGATATGGCAATTCAGTGTGTTACAAGAAGTTTTGGACTGCATTGAAAACAAGTCTGGATCCCTCCTAAGGAAATAACAAGAGGGTGAGGTTTACACAGGGGGATACCCCCAGCATAAATGGAAGAAGATAAAGAAATGACAGCTCCTTTATGCGCAACATGAGCATGGGTGAGCAATGAGGAGATACAAAAACGGTACCACCCTGTTGTCATCATAAAACTATCCCACGCCAGCCCCATGGGGCACATCTGCCAGAAGGGGGGATTTGTTGATGAGGTCATTTTGCAGCAACGTGCTGTGTAACTACCACTGCTGTCCCTATCTCCTGTCATTGTCATGTTTTTATACATGTTACTCATCTGTGGTGTATGGCTCCAATCTTCCTATTTACCCTGATTAAGTGCCACAATTTCTTGTTATTCTGAGCAACACTCTGGCAATGGGTGTGAGTAGGCTGTTATTGCCAGAGGCAGATGAGGCCAGCAGTCATTCTGTGGCAAGAAACTGTAAGGGCACAAGCGAACAAAGAAAATCCATCTCTTTCTTCCACTTGTCACTCCACATTGTACTTCTTTCTTCATTCCCCTTTTATCTATCCCTCAGTTTTTCTTCTCCACTTCACTCCTTAGTTTTGTCACTCCCTTCATCTTTTTCTCCTTTCCATATTCTCTTCTG
The DNA here is from genome assembly GCF_033958435.1 of Carettochelys insculpta. NCBI lineage: Eukaryota > Metazoa > Chordata > Testudines > Carettochelyidae > Carettochelys > Carettochelys insculpta. Next base: position 21,631,067 of record NC_134153.1, on the reverse strand, counting down.
CCCTATATCTGTTTCTATATTGCTTCATTTCTCTTCTTTCCTCTAACTGATCCACTCTAGCACTCCTTCTGATCAGACCTTTCCTCAGCTCCTCCTCCTTTTGTAAAGCATTGTTGTATCTTAACACAGCAGCTTTTCTAATTTGGGGGTGAATTATTTTTTCCCCTTCTCCAAGAGTTAGGGGGAGCCACCCAGCTGATCAGTGAGTGCCCACAGCCAGCTGCATGTATTTCTATGGGTTGTACACATTGCACATACCTTGGTGCACATAACACAATTTATTCAGCCCATGGATGGAAAAATAGAGGGAACACTGCCCTCTACATCCTTCCCTGGCTTGTCAAAAATCCCAACCCTTTCCAACCAGCACCTGGCTGATTAGACACTCAGAGACCCATCTGAAAACCAGGCCATTGGCAACTGAACTAGACTTACAGTTCCTCATGAACTGAGATGATTTTGGAGCAGAACAGCAAACACCATACCAGGAGCAGAATAAAAATTCCATCTTCAGAGCAGGTCACAAAGCAAAAACCAAGAGCCCAACTTTTCAGATGTGCTAAGCATCCATCGCTCCCATTGACTTCAGCTGCTCATTGTTACTTTTCACCTCCTAGGCCGTGGCTATACTAGCCCCTGCCTTTCGAACGGGGGATGCTAATGAGCCACTTTGGCAGATGCTAACGAGGCACTGCCATGATTATGCAGCACTTTGTTAGCATAATGGCAGCTGCACATGTTTCAACGGTGCTGCTTTTGAAACGCATGATTCTCATGTAGACAGGGGCCTTTCAGAAGGACCCCCCAGATTTTGAAAGCCCGTTCCTCCCAAAACCATATGGGAAGAAGGGGCTTTCAAAGTCTGGGGGTCCTTTCAAAAGGCCCCTATCTACACAACCGGTGTGAGTTTTGAAAACAGCACTTTTGAAACGCACGCAGATGCCATTATGCTAGTGAGGTGCTGCATATTCATGGCAGTGCCTCATTAGCATCTGCTGAATTAGCTCATTAGCATCCCCCTTTCGAAAGGTGGGGGCTAGTATAGCCATGGCCCTAGAGTTTGTACTTTTGTGCATTTGAGTGCAGACAGTGAAGTTGCTATACCACGTGGAAAACAAACATGCAATGAAGATGCTCATGGTTAAACAGAGACAAATACAAAGTGTAGAGTTCACAGGTGAAAACACATCCCACTGAACCTCAGTAGCCTGTGCAGCTCAAACTAACTGGAAACCATATATATAAACAAGTGCAAAACTCAAACGCCATGCTCAGCTAGAACATAAAGGCCTTAGCTTTCACCTCCAGAGCCAACTTTGTCAGAGGCAAGCTGATTACAATCACTGGATACTTAATGGCTCAACCATCAGGCTTCGCAGCTGAATAGCATTAAGCAAGTGAAGATGTACTATATGAGTGTCCTTGTCTTCTTATTTCTCTTTTCTGTCATTTCCACTACAAACTGCACATTTAGGTCAAAATTCTGGCCTCGTTTACCCGCCATGAAAACTACTGCTGCCTGGCCTTGAGCAGGGGAAATGTCACAAGGGTTTTGATTGGGAGAGTGATTTTTGTATGAATTTTCTCCCTTTTTGTTTCAAAACACACAATTAAAAGAAACGCAACCAGCTGTGTTGAAAATTTAGTGAAGGCAGGAGACAGGTGTGAGTGTAACTGAGAGAAAACATGGCGTTTAGGCTATTTCTCAGACAATACCATAAATCAAAGTGGACCAGTCATTCTGCAAGTCGTGTGGCTCAATTAAAACTAAGGAGCTCAGCCAACATCCCCACTTCTTATAAGATGTCAAGACCAGGCTTAGGAAGAATGAGTGTTCCCCAAGTCATGGACACAAAGGAAGATAGAGAACGTGATAGCCCCAACAACAGATCCAGGAAATAACTTACCAAACAATGCTCAGTTATCCCCATACCAAGTCGTAAGCTTAAATCAGATCTGAAATCCACAATACAGCTCTTTTCACTCTCAAGTCTAAGTTCACCTCATCTATTGGTCAGATGCAGGCAATGTTCTTAATGCATCTTCTGTCTTTCTGACTATATTTTATACTTTATGCTCTACAACAGAGTGAGTAAACTTTTTACATCGGGCCCCCTTTTTCATCCCAGCAATTAGCAGGGCCCCCCACCCAACCTGTTTTAAATAATCCAAGCTGATGGAAATGTTGGTTATGTTCATATGAAAAAATACCCTTTCAGCATGTGTAAGAAAATAAGTTTGTAGAATGTAAAATCTTTATTCATCTATATATAAACATGAATACATAGACATAAAACAGTAACATATTTCAACATTTTTAATGAGACAGATGATCCTGAGACCCAGCAGCCAATCATGCTGCTTCCCTCTTAGAAACTTTCGTGCCCCTTCCTTTGTGCACCCCTGCCCTATAAGGCTAAATCTATACTAGGGAAATAATTTCAGGCACACAATTCTAGCTATAGCATTTGCGTAGCTAGAATCGAAGTATCGGAATCAACTTATTTCCTTAGTGAAGACGTGGCCTTTATACTCTCGCATCAACCTCCTTTACTCCATTGGATAGCGTGGATTGCAGAGGTCGATGGCCAATCCCAGAGAAATCGATTTTGCCACATCTTCACCAGACAGGCAAAGTCAAACTCCAAATGATTGACCCTAACTGGGTCAATGAGACATATAACCCAACTCCTGACTACCAGCTCTCTTGATGTAAACAAAGTTCCATCAAAGATGATCTTAGTCTAAATCTTGACTGAACTGATGTATTCTCTATGAAACTAAATTTCTGAGGGGAAAGTAAATTGGGTGGTTTTGGATTGCACAAAACGACATTTCTCTGAAGACACACTGTGCAACAGCAAGACCATAAACACTCTCCTAACGCCATAGGAGAAAGGACCTTCTTCTGTACATATAAATTTCCGGAGCTGGTATCTTCAGGGTTTCATAGATAAAGAGACAAGAAAATTTCTAAAGGAAGTCTTTGTCTGTGTCATTGATTATAGAAATATGTTTATTGTGTGTATGCTACAATCACTGCAGGACCAGCCTCTTAATCAGATCAGGCAATGTTCTTAATGAATCTTCTGCCCTTCACAGTATATTGTTATGCCTTCTTCTCTGTAAGGTTATGGGCGTATGAGACATACAACCCATCTCTTGACTACCATGATCTCATCACATTTTTCATGAGAAGGGGTTTTAACCACAGAAACCTGCACAAATTCATGTGACTGTTCTAAAGTTCTCCCTTCTGTTTTAGTTGAATGTGGTGTATTGCCAGTTTGGACCAGCAGTGTCATGAAGGGCTACAGGACACAATTTAAAAGGGGGAAATGTTTTCCTGTATTTGAGTGCTAGCTATCAAAAAGCCAGGAATCAGTGGGTGCCTTGGCCAGGAAAGGGTTTGCCCCAGAGCTTGTGTAAAGTTTGTGGAGCATTTTGGGGATGAAAGGATACAGCTCTCAATACCACTGATCACAATCATGATCCTTTATTATTTATTTTGCATATTCCCCCAAATGCCTCTTAATTTATCATCCTTTCTTAATGGGAAAACACCACCACTTCATACTATTCAAAAAGCCAGATCTTAAAAAAAAGTTGTTATTAATGCACATGCCAACTGCAATTAGTTATATGGAAATTGGGTAACTATGCACATGAATGGCTAATTGGATGCATTTCTGCATTCTGTCCAACCATCTGATCTGAGTGTAAGCATGGAAGTTGTGCAGCTGAGACAAATAAGCACACACGTGAGGAACATCAGTTGAAAATCAGTTTTGAAAGTTTGTTGAACTTGTCAGGATATGTAGAAGAGAGGCTCTGCACATGTATTAAATTATTTATCAGTCATCGTTATGCAAGCGTAAGTTTTTTAAGACCAAATTTTCAACAAGCCTACTTAATGGCAGCCATGGATTTGTGCAGACAAAATTAATAACGTTGCGAGCAAAAGACAATTTGTTTATACCAAACTACCCATTACATGCATGCAAATTTTCCTTAACAGTTTAGGAAGCCTGGTGGAAATGTGTCCCCCACATATTTGCTATTTGGTAATATCTGTTAATAAAAGGTAATTATTTCAAAATGACAGAGCAAGAGAACAACAAAGAGACTGAGCATGATAACCATTGTACCATGGTAACTTATCTCCTCACTTGCCAGTGAAACACACACTTCTTTGAGCTCAAGCAGCGTTGCCTCTCACAGGATCAGATTACTTTTGAAATCTGCTGCACTGCTTATCTTTCTTATCTTTGACCTACAGTACAACGGTAATTTAAAAGCTGCACTGTGGGGGATTGTTTTCTTTTTCAATAAACCTTTTAACTGTTGAATTGGTGAGCTGTGAACCTCCAGAAGCTGCATCTCTATTGTAAATCCTTAGTAAGTCACTCTATGAGCAATAGCTGTCATTGAGATTGCACCACTATTTACGTAAGGTAGCAGTATCTTAGGAAGGAATAGTTTTCTAGAGCGATCTTTTAAACACAGAAGCAACACAATCATCTAAGATTGTTGTCTTGACAAATGATGATTCAGCCAGATACCATGATGACAGGCATTTTAGCAAGTTCATAGACGAGAACAAAGCTGCAAAGATGCTTTTGGGAACCTGGGACAAAATTGGAAACTGAAGTTCCCTCCCTTCCCCATCCTTGGGGAGGGGAGGTTGGAGGATGGATCTGTCCTGCACTCACTGTGGGGGCTGTGTCGTGCACCATGGGTCTGGGCACAGCTCCATGCTCCAGGCACTGGGACCTGGTACAAGGGGCTGCCATGCCACTCAGGTTTGGCCTGGCTGCCCCTTCACAGTGATGGGACTTCAAGTAGGGGAAGATGGGCTGAAACAAGAGGCCCAGGGAAATTCACCCCTCACCCCAAAAAAGGCAGCCCTGCATTAGAATGGACAACTGAAAATTCTGCTGAAGCATTGAGGCACCATCTCTGTGTCTCACCTTCCCACTTTCTCTCTCCCCTTAGGAGTAAGTAACTCCACTTAAAGTGTTTTGTGAAAGTTTAGGAAGGTACATATACAAACAATTTTTATTGTACTGATTAGGTTAATAGAGTCTCCTATAATGGCTTTAAATATGAAAATGATACTAACAGTAATTACAAATGCCAGTTGTTCTTTTATAATTGATTTACAAAAATGTTTACTGCTTACAGAATTCTGATTTGATAGTCACACGTGCAGTGTTAGGGACTGCTTTGTAAAGATTTGATAGCTCTGCATTTAGTCACCGTTTCTCAGAGCACAGTACTACCAAATGGGAAAGAGCACTGGAAAATAAATTATGAGATTTAAAGAAGGATGCACTCACTGAAGGCTTAAGTCTGTTAGGCTATGTCTACACAGCAGCATTATTTTGAAATATGCTACAGAAAATAACTTGTTTATCCGGTATTTGATCAACTGAAACTCTCAGTTAACTGGCATTCCATCCCACCCCAGCCATCCCCTTCTTACTCTGGCAGCCTCTGGCTCCTCCACTCTCCCACCCAGTGCTTGCTACCTAGAGTGGCTCCAGACAGGCCACGGCCCTCAGAGCAGTGCAGTAGCCGCCCACAGAGTGACTCCCTGCCCAGTGCCCACCACAGGCAATGGCTCCCTGCGCGGCCAGAGAGCAGTGGCTGCCCAAGTAGCCACACAGTAGCCAACCCTGACAGCAGCTCCCTGCTGAGTGCCCGTCACAGGCAGCTTACCCTGGCAGCAGCTCCCTAGCCAGTGCCCACCACCAGCAGGGCCTCTCCGAGCAACCATGCAACAGCTGCCTCCAGAGCGTCTCCCCACCCAGTGCCCATTGCCAGCACTGGCTCCCTGAAAGGTGTAGCCGTGCCCAAGCACTGCAAGCTGCTCCCAGCCATCCTGGAGCAGCCATTGAGCACAAGCCAGTGCTTGGGGGAGGGGCAGGGACATTAACTTTGTTATCTGGCATATTTAAACATCCAGCATTCTCCCGGTCCTGGGGCTGCCGGATATGAAAGAGTTTACTGTATTCTGGAGTAGATTCTCTGAAATAGCTTATTTTGAAATAGCACATCTACACACAAAATGCGTTCCAAAATAGCTCTCAGATATTTCAAAATAGAGCATCCAGACACAATAGAGCCTATTTCGGACATATGCACTATAGCTTATTTTGAAATCACCCTTATCATACTGTCTGCACCACCCCTATTCTGAAATATCTATTTTGGAACAGGTGCTATTCCTTGTAGAATGACGTTTACTAATTTTGAAATAAGCTGTCCACTATTTCTAAATTATTTTGAAATAGCAGTTGTGTTGTGTAGATGCTTGCGAAGTTATTTTGGAATAGCAGCCATTATTATTAATTATTAATGATTATTATTATTATTATTACAAAATAACTTTGCTGTGTAAAAACATCCTTACTTCTGATTCAGTGCCATTTGATGTTACTTTGTGAGTACTGTTGCGGTCAGTTAGATAGTTTTGGCTACTCCCAACAATAGCAGAATTAAATACAGTGCCTGGTTTTGAATCTGTGTTGGAATCCCTACTGGGAATTCAGAGATCGTTTAGTAACCTTCTGATGGAAGTTGCTGGAAATAACATTCCGGAAACAAAAGGAGTCTTAACACCTTGTTAACTCCTAAATGCAGCTCGCTGGCTCAGAGGAAATTTTTTTTTTTTTACTGAATTCAGGAGATTGTCCTGGTACATCTTGCTCTCCTCAGTCTATTTCATGCAGTGAATACTAAAGAAAGAGTATTTGGTTGATTTTCTTTCTAAAGTCCTTTTCACGTATTATCTTTGATGCTAGCACCTGACATGAATATTAGGTTTGTAATTGAGCCTGAAGTGGGCTGGAATCTAGGAGTCCCAGACGAAGCCAAAACTAGAATAACTAGGTCTCAGGCAGCTGGGGGTGCCTGCAAGGCAGTGTTTTTAAATGCTGTCCTAAAAGAATTAATGAAGTTTCATTGTTGCGCAACCGGGCTTCTTAAGACAATAAGTCCTAATTAGGAGGGTCACATACATAATCCATTCACAACTAAATCACTGAACAGAAGAACAGTCATATGAGTTCAGACCAATGGTCCATGATCTGCTGTTCCACCAGTGACTGGCACTAGATGCTTTAGAAAGAATGAACACAACACAGCAATTATTGAATGATCTGTCCCATGTTGTCCACTCGCAGCACCTGGCAGTCAGAGTGTTAGGGACATCCATAGGATAGTCCTTTTAGCTAATAGTCAGTCATGGACCTAATCCCTTATGAACTTATCTAATTGTTTTTTGAACCCACTTTTACTCCTGGTTTTCACAACATCCCCCGGCAACAAGTTCCATAGGTTGACTGAAGTACTTCCTTTTATTTTAAATCAGCAGCCTCTTAATTTCACTAGGTGACCCTTGAGTCTTGTGTTATGGTGTCCTGGGATAAATTACACTGCCCTATTCATTTCTCCATACCATTTGTGATTGTATAGCCTTCTCTCTTATCCCCATTTTAGTCATTTATTTTCCAAACTGAACAGTCCCAGTCTTTGTAATCTCTCCTGATATGCCATCCTCTACTAATTTTTGTTGTCAGTCTCTTTACCTTTCCCAATTTTAATATAGCTTTTATGAGCTGGAGATGCAAATCAGGCTAGATCTTCAGCTGGTATAAATTAAAATAATTCTATGTGACTTCATTGGAGCTATGCTGGTTTACAACTGATGAGGTTCTGGTCCTTCCTTTCTATTTACCTCTTTAGAAAGGCATTCAGGTTGTCCAAATGAAGAGAAGAATATATATTTCAAATCACTTTCTAAATTCTCGAGCCCAGTAAGAATGAATAAAATATGTTGATAACTTACATAGCGCTTTTAACAGATATAAAACACTCAATAGATGTCCTGAAGGGAAAATAGTTTGTCTCAACATTTCATAGGGTACTTTGCAGTTATAAGAATTTTGTTTATCTAGGCAAAATTGCAATTGTTAATACCAATGTGCATGAAAAGTTAGTTCAAGACAATAGATTAAAAAGTGAAAAGTTTAAAGAGCAAAATTTAGCAACTGGCTTGTTTCTTTGTAATCTTATTGCTCATGTAAGTGCAGATACCTATCTTACGGCTCTACAAATCTGTGATAATTTCCTTCAACTTTTACTTTTATTGCCTTGTCGTTAAATTTACATTGAGTTCTTAAACCAAAAATGTTTAAAACAGATGTGGCTGTTAAAGTTACAATATGAATTTTACAACCTGAGGTTTTATGACACAAAGAAACTTCAGCCACCAAGGTCAGAGACAAGAATGGAACTAGAAGGCAGCTTGATGGTGACATAAGAACTTAGGACAACAAAATACATAATATTGTACATAACCACTGCACAGAGGTAGAGACAATCCAGGAAACTGTGAAAATAAGGACGAGAAAAGAAAAACTAAAAGAAAGGAAAAGGTGACTGCATGGCCAGACAAGTCTATGCCCTTGAAATTTCTCAGCTCCACTTCCTCTCTTTATCTGTTTTTCCTTTGGTCTTTCTCAGTCTAAACTGTGAATCTATAGTTAAGGCAACAGTGTGTTTCTACGGGTGCCACTTTATGCATAGATTCAGTTTAACAAAAAATTCTGATTTGCACAATGAGATGCAGTTGGGGAAAAACCTGGACTTTCGTGCAACCTCACTATAAATACTCTCTCACAATATCCAATTTAATCAAAAGTAAGTTCCAATCCAGGTAGATAGGAAGGTACACAGCCAGACACCATCTAGCTATGTATTAAAGTAATACATACCAAGTGCAGAGATGACTTCTTACAACATAGCAGTCCATGTGTTCTCTTAACTTTCATTACAATGATTTTGCCTGAACTCCATTTTAATTCCCAATTTCCTGGGTTTTAGACTGCGTGCCGTAAGTCCAACCACTACATACAACTTTAATTCATTCCAGTTTATCACACACTAGTCATCTTACCCCATGTGTGAGCACTTTCTCATTTTGAATACTTCTCTCAGGTCACGCTCAAAAAGATTCCATCCAGATTATTGCAAGTGGAAGAAGTTGATTTCAAACCAGTATTTTAATTTCTCCTTCTCTCGGTCTCTCTGACCTTTCCAGGTCAACCTTTCCTCTTCCTGCCTATCATATTTCACTCATTTTCAAGTCCATAGTACATATAACATTAATCAATTGCCAAATACAAATTCTGTGTATTCTGCATAAGGTCTGACCCATTTTCTGTATAGTAACTTCATCTATAATTTGGTTCATACTACATACTTCTGCTGATGTAGTTTAGGCACCTCATCATACACTACATTTATCATCATGGCAGATTATCAAGGGACATCACCTCCTTGCAGATCAAATGACGACTGGACCAGTATACAGCTCGCTCTTGAAAATGATCTGGCTAGACATTCAACCCATGTACATAACTGATGTTTTTACTGAACCACTAAAGCTTTTGGCAAATGTGATCACATGAAATATTGCTTCTGTAACATAGTATCACTATTTCTTCTTTTATCTACCATATCAATTAAGTATCAGAGGGGTAGCCGAGTTAGTCTGTATCTTCAAAAACAACAAGAAGCCCTGTGGCACCTTATAGACTAACAGATATTTTAGTTGTCATATCAGTTAAAGCCATCTAATTTACATCACTCAGGGATGTGGAAAAGCTCCCCCCACCCCAAGCAAGGCGACTTTTGTGCTATCTACATCAACTGTATGTTGGTGAGAGGGGAGACACACTCCCGTCATGACAGATCTTTGCCAGAAGCATGACAGTGGCACAGTTAGACCAATGTAGCACTGTAGTGTAGATTTGCCGTAAGCCTACTGTGAGCTACTTTCTGCTGATTTTATAGTTCTCTGAACTCTCTTCCTGTGATAGTTTGTTTACATTTTGCTAAGGATTGATATCTGTCACTGACAGATATCTGAGCCTTCTTCTTTACTTGTTTCTTTAGCCTTTCCCGTCCCCCACCCTCCACATTGTAAATCCCCTGTTAGTTTCACATCTTTATTATTCCAGTAATATCAAGCACATCCCAGCTAATGCGGAATTGTCATTTGGCCATCATATTACACATCCTTCTGGCTTTTGCATAAAAAGCCTTTTACTTCTTCCCTCTTGGTCTTCTGTTCCTTCACAAGTGGTTACATTACCTCATGATCTAGGCAGTTCTCCCTGTAATCTTCTCTTTTCCTTCATGCCTGAACTAAAAGCTGGCCAGGTAACTTTCCATATTAGCAACTAATCTCTTTGTTCCAATATGGTTGGGATCAGTCATCATTTCCACGGCTTGTTTCAATATCCCTATTAAGCGAGGAAGTTCTTGGCATAAAGTAGCTTTCAGTGATGTCAGAGGTCATCTCTGCCTTTGGTTTTTCATTGTAAATGCCCTTCCAGTGCTTGCATTCCCCTAATATACAGCACTATAGTGGATGTTACATTGAAGATACATCTACATGGAATAAAAACCTGCAGCTGGGTTAGATCAACCGATTCGGGCTCTCTGGGCTCAGGTTCTTGGGCTGGAAAAGTGCTGTGTGGACATTTTGGCTCAGACTGCAGCCTGGCCTCTGGGACCCTGCATGGAGGGTCCCACACTTTGGGCTCCAGTTGGAGCCCAAATGTCTACAAAGCAATTTTGAGTGCCACAGTCTGAATCCCATAAGCCTGAGTCAGTTGACTCAGGTTAGCTGTGGTGCAAGAACCATGGGTGGAGATGCTAATCAGGGTAACAGACATGGGGCTTCTAGTATCTTAACTACTGTATCACTTAAACTTTCTCTGAGGAGAATTAGACTACACTGTAGTCAATGCACTGACAGACAGAGTCTACACTAATACTTCTCCCTGCCTTGCCCCTTCATCTACCACCAGCGGAGGTGCACAAATGGTAGAAGTAACCTATAATTTGGGACAAAGCTCTGGAGAAAACACTGAATGGAGCAAGCGTGTCTGTTAGGATGGGCTGATAGAAATTAAAGCTCTAAAAGGCCTACCATGCGAAGGAGTTAGTGTCCCTAGAGTCTTGTGACAGATAGACAGGCTTGTCCATATGAGCTGGTGGTCCTAGTGCTTGCCAACTCTGTGAACCCAGGAGCCACACGTCGGTGGGGTGAGGTGTTTCTAGGATGGAGGAAGAAGCTGCATGCATGGGGACTGTGAAGGTTATGGAGATTGCCAGAGGCCTGATAGCAGCAGTGGAAGAGAGATTCCCCTGAGCACAGAATTCAGTACCAGCAGGGTAACTGCTGCATTGATGTTTTTGGTCTAGGTTTGCTGTACTAGGAAAAGAGAAAAGGAATTAAAGCCTGGGCAGAAACTGATTGTTTGGTGTGTAAGGGGAGCAGTGCAGGGGTTCTTTCAAGAGTTGCTGAGACTGCCAGCATCAGGTAGCCTGTCAGTGAGCTGCAGCAGAGACACCCCCAAGGACACAACTCAAAACCAGAAGGCTAATTCTGCATGGTTCTTTTCAATGTTGCTATACTGACAAAATAAAAGAATAAAAAGACTGGGCAGAGGACCCATGAGTTTTTTTGGTGTGAATGAAGTGTAGAGCCTTGAAGAAAGGAGGAATTTTTAGTAGGGTGGTAACACACTACAGGAGGTACCCAGGGCAACAAGTGGGTGCGTGGGAAGAAGTTAGCCCTGTTACAGGCCTACTATATAATGTAGTGTAGTATCTAAAGCAATTTGAGGGAAGGGCTATACTAGATCTTAAAGTCAATCCTAGACATGCAGTTCCAGCTATAGCAATTGTGTAGCTGGAATCAATGTCTCTATGGTCAACTTATCCAGCCATCCACACTGAGGGAGGTTGACAGAAGTAAGTCTCCTATTGACCTCCCATACTCCTTGTAAAAATGAGGAGTACATGGGTCAAGTGTTGACACCTGTTAGTCTGATTTTGTGCATCCCAGCTAGATGCGCAAAATCAAACCCCAAAAGATCGACCCTGACCAGGTCAACCTCCCGGTAAGCATAGATGTATCCTTAGGCAATATACAAAGAGAAACTAACTTAGAGCTGGTATAGGATGCAACTTTGATAATAATGAAGGTTCATCTACCTATAGCAAATTGGCCCAAGTTTCTCTTTTACTTCACGTATATGTTGAACATATTGTATCTTAAGTACCCGGCATTTGTAAGTCTTGCTATCGCATATAGCTGTAGAGAACATATTGCTTTACAAAAAGCATCTTGGTGACTTCCCATTCAGAAATGGGACAGACATGATATCATAGCCCTGCTGCTTCAAATTAGGTAATGTACTGCAGTTTCAAAAACAGATTAAACAGATGTGCCGTGTAGCTGGCCACCCCCCAACTTGGCCAGGTATCCCAGTCAGACCAGTGCAAACAGATTTGACCCCAAAACTCAGATTAGTTCCTCTTTGGGTTTTCAGAAAAGCAGAATGATTAGCTGTATTTGCCAATGCAGAATAGGGTATTTTCATCAGAAGCAAGAACAGGCAAGGCTCTGTCACAAGCAAAACCACCTGGCAGTTCATCAGAAGCAGAACTATTTTGCGCTTGTGCTCAGAGAAAATGAAACTTGTCCATCACAGTCTAAGGGTGAGACGTGTGTTACTGAACAAATTTCACTTGCTGCTACGAGATGCTTTGTTTGGAGAGATAAGTCAAGGCCCATGAGACCACAAAAGCTCTGCACAAGAGGGGGAAGCTGGGAGAGGAATACTGCTTGACGAGGGGTGGAGGCAGGAACATTTAGCACTTGATCAGCTGCTTGGTGAACAGAATCACAGTTGATGGAATGGCTGTGAGAGGACATGCTCCAAGCAGTGCATTTCAGTCAATCATTCTAAACAGTGGCCCCGGGGGCGCAGCTGTTGTTGGCAGCGTTTTATAGTCATCATGAAGTTTAAATCTGTCTTTTCCTTAGAATAATTATATGCATTCTAGGTGCCGTAGAAGCTTGATTATTTGGCATCTCTGGTGAACGGGGGTTGCTGAATAATCAAATTTTCCAGTTAGTCCCACTTGGCTGACCCTGGCTGGGGCACTGGAAAGAGGCAGCCCTGCTGCAGCCCAGCCTGGCCTGCCTGCCCTGGCTGGGAGTGCAGGGACAGCCAGGAAACCAACCCCACGGCAGCCAGCACTGGACAGGAGCGCTGGTTAACAAAGTGTGCCAGTTATCCCTGTACTGGGTAACCTGGCTCTTATTGTAGTACTCACAGGCCCCAAATCTCACTCTACAGGACAATGAAGAGAGAAATATGCAGTAAATAGCACTATCTAAGCAGCTTACAACCTGAAATAAATTGCCTAGAAAGGCTACAGAATCTCCATCATTAGAGATATTTAAGAGCAGGGGTGACAGGGCATCTGCCCAGCACTGCCCTAGCAAGGGTAAACCCAGCCCTAAAAGAAGGCTGAGAGTGTTGATCCCACAGCTGTGACGTACGGCAGCCAATGAGGGCCCAGCTGAGGGCTGTATAACTGAGGGCACCTGGAGGGGAGGACAGAAGATTATTGATCTCAGAGTGTGGGGCAATGCACCAAGGCAGTAGCCTGAGGGAAGGGCAAAATGGTGTGGGAGAGACATGGGTGCATTAGAGAAAAGCAGGTAACAACAGGTGAGACACCAGCAAGAGGAGGGTGCTAAGGAGGCTGGAAGACCTAATTCCTGTGTGACCAGAAGGTTAGAGCAGGTTAGATAACAACAAGAAGTCCTGTGGCACCTTATAGACTAACAGATATTTTGGAGCATAAGGTTTTGTGCCCATGAAAGCTTATGCTCCAAAATAGCTGTTAGTCTATAAGGTGCCACAGGGCTTCTTGTTGCTCTCAAAGATACAGACTAACACAGCTACCTCTCTGATACTTGTTAGCAGGTTGGATAAACATCTGCCAGGGATGATCTGGATGGTGCTAGGTTGTGCCAGGAGTGCAGGGGACTGGACTTGATAACTTCTTGAGGTCCCTTTGACTTCTAGTATTCTATTTTTCTAAGAAATAATTGAATGTAACTTACAATGGGAGAGAAGTGTAACATTAAGAAGTTGAGATAGTAGTTCCACCTATTGTTAAGGTTTTCTGATAATTCCCATTATAAGATCCTGTTTTCAGTTGCTTTTAACTTTGCCAGACTGTAACCATTTGGGCAGGAAATTTTTATGCCCACATGATGATTTTTTTTCATTTATTTCAGTTAAAACAGTTCATTCGTTTCCAAGAGCCCAGTTGCAAAAAAAAAAAGTACTCATGATAAAAAAAATAATTACAACCATTTTATTAAGATGCTCTAGCACCTCCATTCTTCTGAGTAAAGGCTTGAAATTTGTAAGGGCTGTCCAGAGAATGTCTTTTGCCATTCATATGAAAAAAAAATTACCAAATTTCTCCAAGTTAAGTCTCCACACACTCAGTAGAGACTTATGGGAGTTGGACAGCTGAATTCTCTATTTAGCAGCAAAATGAGGGTGACATTACCACCTACTTTCAGTGATTTTGTGAAGGTAGAAAAAGAGTAATTCTGAATTCAGCGCAGAGGTTGCATGATGTGTGTTAAATGAGGTCGGGGTCCACAAATTGAAAGAGGATAAAAAGCAGTATTAAGTAACTACTTTCCGGGAGGTTGGGGGTGGGAATAGTAGGTTATTGTGTAATTAAAGTGTGTCATGATACAGACACACACATACACAAACACACACATAGTTGAATTAAAATTGCTCAATCAGACTTAGTTTTGGAATTTCCTAACTTCAGAACACTTGCCATTGCAATCTCAATGGTCTTCTAATTCAGAGACTTTGATCACCCAGGATAAAACATTAAAAAAGAGATTTTTTTTGGATGTGGTACAGATTTTTTGATATGACATAGGGTTAACTCAATGCACAACAGGATAATTTTGAACCATCTGAATACACTTACGTAGTATTTACTATTCCTGGCGGCAGCAAAACCTGTCATTCAGTAGTTGTCATTTCTTGTAGGGTATCATGACAGAAGAGGGCCTGAGGAGGGGGAATTTGAAGGAGGATTACTTCAGGGACAAATGTCAATGGCAAAATTTGGCATGAAAGACACTACAGGATCACTATGAAATAGGCAGACAAGGCTGGCATCAAATGCTCAGTGAATGAGAGCATAACTTTCCTGTCACCAGAGTTCCCTGTAAGCTGTGCGCTTGTGCAGCCACTCTGAAGAGATTCCAATGCCGCCCAGCTGATTAGCAAAGCACCCACAGCCGGGCTTGAATTTCTATTGGTGGTGCACTTTTGTACATGACTGGGTGCATATAAAAATGTATTCCACTCCGATGGAAAAAATTAGTGGAAACACTGCCTGCCGCACAACCTTCTAATTCCATGCTGCTTCCGTGCTCCTATAGCTGTTAAACACTGCTCTATAAAATGTCTGCAACACACTGACATTACATAAATGGGTTCGTATTTTGTTAGAAACTCCAAAACCCGGTACCAGCCTAAGCCTGCTGGAAAATTTGTGCATCTGATCCCTAGCCATGGCACCATCAGCCAGTCAGTCAAAATCAGATGCTTACAACATAAAACCAGGGTAATGTGACCATTCAGCCGAGTTCTGCTTTGATTTTGAGTTTGTATTCACTAGAGTTAGAAGGATAGTTGGCACATACACACCTCATGAGTAACAGAGGAAGAAATATTTTGCATGAATCCCTGTGAAGTGAGATGTCTGTTTCAAATGGCTCCATGGACAAATGAACCAAATCCTCCCCTCTCTAGAGTAATCAAAACTTCATCAGCAAAAGGACTATTTAGCATTGGAACTTAGCCTTCCCAATAACGTGTCTCTTACTTGTTGGCATGGCAAAGTCTCATATTCGGGTCTCATTTCCACTCTTACTCTTGCTGTTCTCCTGCTTGGTCTGTGATGCTGGACATATTTCAGTTTGAATGGGTTTGGCAATGCAGTGCCATTTCAGAGTTGGCATTTGCCAGGCGGCTACCCAATTGCTCCAGGCTGGTGGTGGTGGGGAGACTGTAATGCGTTCAAACAGTTGAAAGTTCTTGGTCTCCTGATTCAGAGAGTTTGATAGCCCATGGTAAAACATTAAATTGCCTAAAATGTTAGTACTTCCAATGCATAATCCCTGTCTTGCACCTGCACTATTTTTTAAAAAAACAGTATGAAAGTAGCATGTAATCAGGGATGAGTTTTTCATTACTTCTGTGTGTTTACTTAATCTGCAAATAAATTCTTACTCTGTTCATTGGAACTTGGCTTCACATCCAACCCCAATAAAGCAGGAGAAAGACAGCTTCTGAATGCTCAGTGTGAGTCCAGATGAAACAGTTTTCAGCAGTGTCACGCCAAAAGGGTTTACTGCCTCCAACCAGCTTCTACTTTGTACATCACACAGCTCTAGGGTGTCCCCAGTGAGAAAAGGTGGATAATAGAAATGACTCCTTGGTGCCAATCGGGGAGGGAAATGGGATTGAAGTTCAGAGTTGAAGAGTTCAGTCCAATGCAGTTCATAAATGTTTCTAAACCCAGACAGTAACCTGAGAGACTATTTGTATCAGTAATTACTTAGCTTTTGGCAAATCCAGAAAACCCTCTCTCTTCCTGTTCATATTACTCTTCCACTGAAAAGAAACAATTCAAACATGCTTGGGTTTGTAGCTGCATCCAGATAGGCCACTGCACATTCTAACGTGTGCATTCAGTCCTAGACTTAGGAAGGAGGTACATAAAGGCCTTGGATCAGACCTGTGGATTTCTTTGGGCATGTCTAGAAATAGAATAAAGGATTTTACTGCATTTAAAGCAGTTTTTTGGGTAATTAACAGCTAAATCCTGAAATCTCTGAAAGACTACTTCACTATTTATCCTCATAATACTTTAAACTTACAGAGCCCCTTTCTCAAACAACTATACAACATTAATTACTGAAACAACTGACCAAAAGTTGTTAGCATTTCATGGTTGTTCAGCAGTTCATACAAAATATATTTGATGATCTTGTTCCAAGTCCTGGTAGAAAATGTGTTCCCATCACATAAACACCCATCACAAATGGCACTAGAGGAATTTGGGACTACACTGTCAGCCTTGGAGCTGCTCATCCTCAGTCCATGTGGAGGCACACTAGCAGGTTGGCAAAGGTGGGTAGAAAGTTTCCACTACTGGTGATTACACCCATACCTTTTCTCAAGATAGACAGACCCTGGGGTCTTCCTCTCTGGCACTTTTCATATGCCATTATCTCATTAAAAATTGTGCGGAGTACAGTGGTCAGTGCATTGTGATGATGCTCCTCTGGGTAGCATGTTGAAAGTAAAAGTGCAGTTCTTACTCTGAAAAGTGACATTATAAAAAATATTATCACTGAACTTCGTGTATAATTCCTCCATGGTGATTTCTGTATCAAATAGGACGTTTACAAGTAAAATGGCTTTTTAAGTGTGTGTGTGTACCAGCGGTGGTTACCAGCGGTGGTGAGGATCTGTGGGCAGTGTTTGAGTCTGAAGCTTCTCTCATGGCTTATCCGTCCGATATTGGATTTCACGGTCAATTGCAACAACCCCATGTCAGTCTATTTCCGAATTCTTGAGTCTGAGAGCTTTTCCTTCTAAGATGAAATTCTTTTGCATGGCTTGCACATATACTATCAGAGAATGATGTGCCCTATCCTAGCAATTGTTGCCAGGTATTTCAATCTGATGATGGAGATTCCCAAGATTTTGAATTGATGTTGAATTTTTTCATGTATCCTTGAATCCTAGCTTTGGTCTTCCTCTTTTTCTCAACCCACATGACAGTTCATTAAAGAGAATTTCTTTGGGAAGACATTCATCACCCATTCTTCTCACATGACAAATCCATCATAGTCTTCTGCTGTTGAGGATCACTATGAGGTGGGGTATTCCAGATCTTGACAGGACATCTGCATTTGAAACTCTATCTTGCCAGTTGATATTCATAATTCTGCAGAGGCAGTGATGATGGAAGCTGTTCAATTTTTCATTCTGATTAGAGTAGGAGGTCCATGCCTCAGAATCATATAGCAGGATACTCAATACACATGCCTGGTAGATTAGTATCTTTGTTTTCACTGTCAGTTTAGGATTGTTCCATGCTCGTTTTATAAGTCTGCCAAAAATAGTAGCTGCCTTCCCAATTCTGATGTTCAGAATATATATCTATATATCTGTCCTGCAAACTTACCTTGGAAAGCCAAGTCTGTGTTCCTTCAATCTTGCACCAACATCAGAAGTAAACATTCCACAGACCAAATTAAACCCTCAGGAACACCCATATTTTAATGGACTCTCACAGGTAAATTTTAGTACATTCCAATGGACACAGTGGAATCTTCAATAGACTCAGTCTTAGCTGCCTTAGTACATGGCAGGGCTAACAGAAGGCAAAACCAGTAAAACCTTTTGTCAGGCACTACCAAGTCAGTCCATCTGACCAAATACAGTAAAGCCACAGATCTCTTGATTGCAATGGTGCATTTTTAACATGGTCACCTTTCAGAATAGAATTGCACTTTGAACCAGGAACATGCTCTAAAAATAAAGCTTTAATGTGTTGTTCCTACATCTGCAAACTAAGAACATTTTCTGAGGCTCCTATCATGTATAATTTTTAGCTAATAACTTTGCTTCAGTCACCATCTTCAGCGTTGTGTTTATTTTTAAAGAGCAGCTTAGTTCCTGTTTCTTCAGTATTATTCAGCCAGATGTTTTGTTTAGTTCTTCCCATGCTATGAAAAATCTGGCATTCGGTATTTAAACATAGCACCTAACTTGCTCTCCTGAGACAACAGAGGAATCTTCTACACTCCATAAGCCCATCAAGATCCCCAAATGGAACAGAGAACTTAAGTGAGGGGCTAAAGAAAAACAGCCTGTCAGGAAGGCCAAAGACTTGAAACACTGATTTTTTTGGCATAAAGACTACTATGTACTCCAATCACTGCACCGACTTCAGTGGATTTATCATGGGGTAAAAATGAAGGAATACAAGATTGACTCCAGCCAGTTTCCTAGTACTCTGAGGCAAACTGTGATGATACCAACAGTCTCTGATACGAGGTGTAAACGTACAACCGGTGTAAGCAAAACTGTAAATTGAATCTGTTCCTTATGGTGGTTTCTAAATTTCATGTCAGATACGTATCTGCACAGCTGAGACAAGCTGGTTTCTACATAAGACATGTTCATTTTACCATAAAAGATTTGGTTACTACTCCCAGATCTCATCCTGAAGACACTATAGCAGAACAGTGAGACTAACCTTGGTGTTGTGGTGACTGTGGAGTCAATTATTGAAGTGTATGGTAGGGAGTTTTAAACTGAATGCTCAGACTCTGCAGTATATTTGCTGGGGTAATGTGCTATCTTCTTGGGTTCCTGTGAAATTCTATCTAGCCTTTTTATATATTTTCCTCTGTAACTGCAGTATCTTTGTCTGATTTTGTTACTGTAATCCATCCCATCCCTTTGCCCTTTTCTTGTCTCCTTTGCAAAGTGGTTTAACTATGCCTCCCTGTCCTAAATAGTCCTAGTGGTCATTCCTGAAGAGATCAGAAATTCATGTGGAGAACGGCCATCAGGCCAACTGCCCTGTTTCCTAGAGAAAGCAGAAAGCAAGGCAACAGTTAAGAGGTGAGGGAGGGAAAAGAAAGGAATATCCCTTTAGCTTAAGAAACTTCTTCTCCTCCCCTTTTTAAAAAATAAGCCTAGACATAACTTTCAGCAACTACCCAGCCACTGCTTTTCATGTTCATAAAGAAAACCAATATGTGGTGAGGTGTCCCTGGCCTCAGGTTTCATAAGAAAATGTCTCACTGCTCTGTACATACAGTCAAAAGTTCAAAGCTGTGCACAAACATGCAGGCACAATCACATGCCTATCCTGTGTTTTTATGCATTTACAAACAACTAAATGTCCTATGACATGTTTCAGAGAGTACATTTCAGACAGTCTGTACATTTTGTTGAGTACTAACATAGCTACCTCTCTGTTACGTTTTGAGGAAGCCATGTAAATCTGTTCCTGCAAAACCAAGGAGTCCCATGGCTCTGTAAACACTAACAAATCCAAAATTACCAGGCTTGCACACTCGCAGAAATTAAACATCCAAGTTAAGTTCACATTCAGTGTGACTGTCACACAATTCTGACCTTTTTAAACTTAAGTCCTTAGGGCCAGTATCTTTACTTTCAAGCCCCTTTACAGCTTATCCCCACCTTACCTGTCATTTCTCATTCAGTATTGAAAAGATGACTCCAGCTTACTCTGTCTGTGTTGCCAGCCTCCATCACCCTCTTTTTATATTTTCAAAAAAAACACACATATTTTCTCTGTGTTTTCTCCCTTGCTGGCCCTCATGCTTGGGAGAAACTCCTCTTAAATATCCATAAACCTGCCACCTTCAAGTCCCTCTTGAAAACTCCCCTCTTGTATGAAGCCTACAAAAAACTTGACAAAGGTTAGACTGCTGGCCATGCAGATCAATATTATCTCATTATTTCCTTGTATTCTCCTTTCTACCTGTGTCCATCTGTTGTCTCTTACATGATACTTAAACTGTAAGCTCTATCAAGCAAGGACTTTTTTGTTTGTTTGTTTGTTTTTGTTGTGTTTGTAGAACACCTACAAAATGGTCTGGGTCCCTGAAGGGTTTCTTGGACCTATGATAATACAAATAGTAGCTATAGTCACAGCATCAGACACTGCAACACTGGTGATTTTGTACAAATCCTGTGATATTTGAAATTTTTCATAAAGCCCCAAACCCCAAAAACATTATCTGACAATCCTAGGTTTCATTTAAAATACAAGTAGGTTTATGGCCCTCGTGGTTATAGAGAGACACTTGAAAACATGAATCCTAAAGGCTGAAAACCCTGAAGAAACCCTATTTATTATTTTGTCCACAATCTCATGATTTTAAGCAAATCTCATAATTTGTGGGGAGGGCTGACTCACAGTTTTTGAACATTGCTATCTGACATCACTGTGTAAGGCTTCCGGGGTTCTTAACATGGCACTAGTGGGAGCAACTGTCTATATTTACATATCTTCTGCAGATTTTCACATCTCACAGCAATTTGGCTGAGTTTTAGAAGAGGTCAGCTGCAAAGGAGCTTCTCCATGTGCTGCACAGTATCTGGCACTGACTGTTCCAACAGTGAGCACAAACTCCCTAAGAAAACACACGTTCAGCCATAATTTCCTGTCTCTCTGTTTCTCCTCTTCATACACATACTATGCCTACTATTATCTAGAGCTTAGCAGTATTGAGGAAAACACTAACCAAGTGTTGCGGCTTGGAGAATGCAGTTTGCTGTAGACTTTGCAGAAATTATTCCCTTTCCTCTTCTAAGAAGTTGTGCCAATTATTTGATTGGCACCAGAAGGAAATAAACATTTGCCTGGACAGCAGCACTGTAAGCAAGGAATGGCAAATGCGCAAGACATTTACTGGCAGCTGTGACAGCCTGCATGACAGGAGGAGAGTATTCCCTCCTGTTACACCTGCTTCATGTGGGGCTTTATTCAAAGGAGAGTTGGGCATGCTTCCCTTGGTGGCTCATCAACACCACTGACACCTCTAGGGGAGTCCCTGGAAGGCCATATAAGATTCTCCATCCCATTGCAACACTGACTGAAGTATTGAGCTCTCTGGGAAGAGAAGAGCCTTGGATTTCTCCCAAGTAAGCAGGAGCTGGGCAAGCATACAACCTGGCCTGTGGGAGAAAAAAAGCCCATTTCAAAACCTGAATTCACAGACCCTTCATGATAAATAATCTTGCTCTCTCTCTCTCACTCTGGAAAGATCTATGAATAGGCAAGCACTTACTTTTGTCCTGTTTATAACCCACATGCGCAAGAGACTATAAGCAACACTCTAGAAGGCTGTTTTAAAAGATGGATATGTAACTATCAGACTATGTAAAGGTGTATTAAGGTCTACTTGCAGTCATTTCCTTATGCAATCTGCAGAGTTGTGCACACGATCACACTCTCTAGTGAGGTTCACTTCCTCTAAAAAGTGAAAAGAAATTCCACAAGGTCATAACAATTATTATATTATCTCTTTTGCTTTTGTTACGTAATGAAATTGCCAATTCCAAATAAAAGTTAAGTAACAGGATAGAAAATTATGGAGAAAGTCTAATTTTGCAAACCAGCAAAGCTAGTTTAGTAACAATCCATCCATAACAACCTTTAATGATCAAGCCTCTGCATAAGGGGATGGACTTTTGCCTCCACTGCTCACATTTGGTACAGGTTGGACTTCTCTAGTCTGGCACCCTCCAGACCTGACCAGTGTTGAATGAGAGAATTTGTTGGACCAGGAGAGGACAATATTGTCTAACAGCATTACCAACAATTCCAGTGCTTATTGGGCTCATAGAAGATATTTAAGGATATATTAGATCTCAATAACAGCACAGAACATTGAGAGCTAGGATTAGTGGCTGTAAACAAAGCTTATGGGATCATGGGAAACTTGGCCACATGCATGATAAATGATCATCCAGCTAGCTAAACTCACGCTGTATTATGGATGTTGCCAGACAAGAGAGTGCTGGATTAGAGATCTTCAACCGTTAGTAATTTACTCTGCAAATAGTCCTACTGAGACCATCCGGATTATTTGTGCGGCATCTCTCTATATTGAGATCAAAATTAGAATGAAATGGTGATCACAAATACAAAATAGTCACACACCTATGCTGTGTTTAGGCCAGAGGAAATGCTCACTTCTTATACTGCTGTTTCCTCAAAAGAACAGTAGAGCGACTCATGTGAATGCAGTATATAGCATGATGATAAAATGGGACCTAATCATCAGCATAACGTTCTGATACGATATAGCTCCTCCCACCATAATGTTCAAATGTCTCAACACATACATTTCAATCAAGTTGTCTGCCATTCATTTTGAATGATCGTGGAATCAGGATGACAACTCTAGAAAGTCCTGAGCTGCCCCTTTGGAAAAGAAAGCATTAAAAGGAAATAGATTTGAAAAGAAGCCTTTTTCTCTCTCTAAATAATTGAGGAATACCTTCCTTCTCCACAGCAAAATAAATAAATAAATGTGGAAGCTAATGGATGATTGAACAGCTACAAACTACAGTATATGTTGGAATACTATGTGCAGAGCAAACTGGTATTGTCTATTTTCATGTGAAAACTTCAATTGTATATTTTTCATTGCTCACCACTTCCTTGAGAAACTTGTTTGGTTTTATCACAGGCGAGGGTGGGGGAATCAAACAGAGTCATACACGCCTGTCCATTTCTTAATTTTCTGCTGACAACATGGGTCATTGAACTGGTTTTCCTTTGAAATCAGTGGATAAATAATTTGCATGGATAATTAGTCAGTTGGGTTCCCTGCCAGAAGTGTGTCATTTAGTACCTATGAATGCTTATGGCGCAGGCATTACATACTCTGCATATTTAAGAAAAAACATGCCATCATAAAGGTCTTGCCCATAAAAAATTGAACGCTTTCAGAGCTGAATCAGGCTCCCTCAGCATTTTCTCATGCATGACCAGAGGTGTGGATTTTATGTGCAACTCACAAAGAAAAATCTCTCAAGTTGTACACTGCAGGCACCAGGGGAGGAGAGAAGGTGAAAATGCTTGGCAAAGATATTAAATTGTGTGTGCATATAAAGAATGTTCTTTGCTATACAGTTCAGACTAAGCATTAGGTTTGAAACATTCCCTGGAATCACAGATTCGTAGCCCAGTACGATTAGTTCAGGCCTTTGGTAGATGAAACTTTACAGAGCTACTGGTAAGTGCATTTCAGTTTACATAAAATACTCAGCAAGGGGGCACCATCCACTTTGCGCAGATGGCAGGCAACCAGTGACACACTGACCACTTGCCCCTTGTACCAACTGAGGGTGACCATCAGAGAAGTGTCTTTAAGACTATTAGTTAAATTTGCTTGCAGAACAGCCTCTAAAGGTTAACTCTAATCAATTCTAGAATCTTTGAAACACCCATGTAGAAAAAGATTATACTAAGGCTGCTGCAATTAATGAAAAATCATCAACAGCAAATGGACGAGTCTGGTCTATAGCAATGAAGAATACAAATTATTAGTAGTGGATACAACAGTGAGATCATGTTTGTGTGGAACATCATCTATTTTGGATAATATAATATATCACTGGTTTCTTCTTGATATCCACTATTAACTCACACTCATTTCACTTTGGAATCGAGGTGAACATTAGGATTTGTAGTAAAACACACCTGTCTGTACATGATGCAAGTCCTCCTAAAAGTGTGAGGCACCAGACAACATCTATCCCATAGTTTTCTTGTTTTGCACTAATTGCAATCGCCTCAACTATTCTCCATCTTCTCTCTTGGTTCTGGACCAAGCAAGACTAGATTTTAGGTTCACTGGGTTGTTAATACTACTTATGACAAAAGTTTGACAGTATAGTATGTGCAAACAGCTGTCTTCTGTTGCTAGGCCCAATGATGCTAAACAAACTGGTCTTTTGATGAGCAGCACTTTCACAGTTCATCAGGACTCGAAGAATGGGACTCAAGATGTGTATGGAAATATGGTAACATTCACACCATGGTTGTGACAATGCTGAAATCAAGACACACACTCAGTCCAAGGCTTACACAAACAGTGTACTGCACTTCCTGACTTGCACACAAAAGACCAAATAGAGGCTGTACACCATAGATTTATACATGTTTAGAGGATCATAGGCATAAGAAATGCAAAGAACTTACCAAGTCTATACGAACTACCCCATACAGTTGAGAGGTGCTCCTGAAAGCATTTTATCTGTGGGTTGTCTCAGTATTGTCAAATTTAAGGGTTCAAAAATCATCATATTTTAAAAATAATTAATTATGGATCCTTTTTGCTAGTCTCATTATCTTGAGGATTTGCGATTTTAAAGCTCTTCTCTACAAGAGATAAAAAGACTTTTTTTGGTGTATGGCAATTGAACTGAAATCCCACATAACCACTGGAATCAAGGAGCTGGAGTTTTAAAGAAAAACACCTAATATCATAATAAAATCATGGGAGTTGGCCAGAGTGC
Source organism: Carettochelys insculpta (assembly GCF_033958435.1). Classification (NCBI taxonomy): domain Eukaryota; kingdom Metazoa; phylum Chordata; order Testudines; family Carettochelyidae; genus Carettochelys; species Carettochelys insculpta. The sequence continues at coordinate 21,605,994 of NC_134153.1, read as the reverse complement.
TAACGTTTTTGAATGATGGGGCTTCCAACACTTCCACTGGAGATTATTCCACTATAAATCCCATTATATCCATTTGGTTGTCACTCCGCAGTTTTGTATTTCCTCTGCAAAATTAGTGCCTTTATTTAATTGTTGACATCTGATACAAAGGGAAGCAGAAAGGTGGAGACTTGTCAATTGTACATGGCACTTGTGGATGCTATGTATTTATGTAGTCAAGTAAGGGATATCACGTGGCGTTGTACTCAGGAAATGAGAGAAGAGGAGGTGGCTCGTGCATGGTTTTAAGCACACAGCATGAAAAAAATCTCTTTCCAATCTTCATGCTTAACAAAGAAGATATTGTTGAGAAGATAGAAAATAAATTAATGTTCTACTGTGACCTCATTAAAATTGGATTTAAGTTCCAGCCCAAAAGAATTTTAGAACAACATTACAGTCTTTTGCCCTTAAATCTCCATCTATTGAAGCTGGTCTATTTATTAATGTCTCTGCCAGAAAGCATATTTTGACTGGCCTATATGCTGAACAGACAGTCTCTCCTTAGAAGCTCCCACATGAGGGCCTTTTTCTTGTGCATTTCTCCTCAGCCTTTCCAGCCAGATCATTTTTAATCACAGCGCTCTTGACTTAGAAACAATTGTTACTGTTGATAGACAGATAGGATTTGAGCCTGCCAAGAAAATAAAAAAGGTAGTGCCTTCCTTATCTGCAGCGTATGAATGAGATTAACCACAACCTGTTCTCCTTTCCCAGCACAACCTTTCCAAAATGCACTCTCACCCCCACCACTGCAGATTCCCATCTTGTCATTTTTAGTACAGGACACATACAGCCGGAGGTAACAAATTACTATTCAACATGCCTCAGTGCCTTCAGAAAACTGCACTTGAGAAAAACACTTGCTTTGCTTGGCAGAGAAAGCCCTTTACAAATAGAAGGAGAAAGCCCTCTGTGATGAAAGTAAAGTTCATCCCAAAAGCTACGGAAGAACGGCAACTTTGGAGGTTATACATGCCTCAGCGGAAAACTGTCAAGGTATCAAGATTATTTTCTAACTGGCAATTTTCAGGGAATGGTTTTTCTGCACAATCCAGAAAACATACCCAAAGGCCACGCAACCCTCATATCCTCTGTATTAATTTCTCAGGCTCTTAAAAGACGAGAGAGAATGCCTGCTTCCTCTCTAGTATCGTCTGTATTGTGCATTTAAATTATAAGATCTTTGAGGCAATTACTCTTTTTTTAATATGTCTCAAAAACAGCAGCTCTGATCTATGGTAGTGGCTCTAGGTGCTATCATAAAACAAACAACAAGGACATAAGCAGAGAGAAACTTATCGGTCTCTTTACACATAAAATGCACATATTCCATAAATAGTGTTGCTAACCACAACTGTAAAATCAGGATAATTCGGATACCCCAAAAAAGGGAGATCTGCTTTACAAATGTGGTTTTTAAAATAACATATTTTCTTTTTTAGCCTTCTTATTTTTGAGCCTATGGGGTTAACCTTCAAGTTTTCTTTGCAGCTACGAGTGCCAGAAACTTACTTTACTTTTATTTAAAAATAAAAAGGGGAAATTTGTATGGAATGACTTGATTCCATAGGAGTAATATCAAATATTATGACACTCAAATTGAATCACACATGTCAATATTGAATTTAACCTCATCATTGATTTAGGAATCTTATCCTTTTTTATATTGTATATTTGACAAATGACCTTAAAGCCCACGAGTAAATGCTCCATTTAATTTACCTTACTTCATACATTTTCCACACGAGGATCTTTATGGCACTGAAAATGTCAAATACCAAAAATTTTTCCGTTTTTCCAACTAGACCTTGAACAGACCTTACTTTTCTTCTTGTTTCTGTTGGATAAGGCTTTCTACTTCACTAGTAGATATGATTAGAAACCTGAAATTTTTCTCAAAGAATTTTTTTTCAAAAGTTTCTGACCAAAAATGTATGACATTTTCCATAGGAATTTTCATATAGAACCTAAACAAAAATTGTCATTTCATTTCACTTCAAAAGACAGTTCAAAAGTAATGTTGTTGGTTTGTCCCAAAATGTTATTTTATTTCACTTCAATATAAATGTCATTTCAATTTTTGGGAACTTTTTTTTAAATTTTTTGCAATGGTGATTTTGGAGGTTTTTTTCTTTTCACCTTTTTATTGACCCACCCCATTTCTTCCCACCCCAAAATAAAAAAGCATGAAAGCAAAGATATAAAAGTGTATGAGAAAGGACTGGAGAAAAAAAAATTATCTTTTTTTAGTCAATTAAGAGATTTTTTTCCCAGTAAAAATTGGAGTTAAAAGTAGGTTATTCCCAACTTACACATGCATTCTTATTTTCACTGGTAAAATTTTGACTTAAAATGACTTTGTAATTTGTAAAATTTTGACTTTGTAATTTCTGATCACTGTACTGGAAAATTTAATTCAAACTGACATTTCTCTCTGAATATACTGTAAAAGAAAGTATACTTTCCATAAGAAAATTATCTTTTGAAAATGTTAAAATCTCTGGCTGCATCTATGCTAGCAAGTTCTCTCCGAAAATCTGGCCCATTTTCGAAGGAACACTCTGCACATCTACATAGAAAATATACTCTGAAATTTTAAAAATGCAGCTCTTCTTCTGGAAGCCCTATTCCACTCCCAGATCAGAAAGAGCATCTTCTTTCGAAAAAAAGCATATGTAGAAGCTCCACAGGCCCTTCTTTTGAAAAAAAGTCCTCATAATGCTGGATTTTTTAATTCCTGGCCCGTTCTTTTGAAAGAGCCGGGGCTGTGTGGACGCTATCAAAAGAGCGGATCAAGCTTTTGATCTGCTTTTTTGTGTGTGGACATGCTCTCTTGAAATAAGTTTTTTTTGGGGGAAGAAATCTTCCATAAGGACTTACTTCAAAAGATCGCTGTAATGTAGATGTAGCCTCTCCGTTCTATACTTTTCCTAAACCAGTGTTTCCCAAACTGTGTTCTGTGGAACACCGGTGTTCCGTGCGATGTGACTAGGTGTTGTGTGAAAAAATTTTGATGCTAGCAATAATTTTCCTTCTAAAAAATTAAATAAGAAATTATGTGTGTATGTATCAAAAATGCTAAGGTATTTGAATAGTATTTAGATTGCAGGTATACTAATATTTATAACACATTCATATTAGTATAATTGTTCTTATATGACTCCTGCCAAAACAGATACAAAAACACTCTTCACATTAAGAAAAACTATCAAATGTTATTTTTATTTTCCAGTAGTCTTCTGTAAAAATAACAATTTTATAAAAACACAAAATTTTATTTTTTTCTGTACCTAATTTGTTTTGTGTTTGTTTTTCATTAAAAAGTTTTTTAAGCTTTACAGAAGGACAGTCCTTTTTCGAACAATTTTGTGTTTTCCATTTTTGTACAAAAGAATGACATCCTTCTTTCAGCTGTTATATTGATGTTTTGGGTTTGTACTTAATTTTTAGTTTTTATACTTAATTATAGGGTTGCTAACCGTCATCCTATCAGAAAGACAGTTGTTCATTGAGATGATTTTCTCTTCTTACTTTCTGTTCTTTGTAAAATAAGACATCTAAAAAACTCTCTTAAGTCAACTTTTAAGCATTACATGTGGCAATTTTTGGTATGACCCCCCACCTTGCCCTCCCATGGCCAGCATGTATGTGTTCCGCCAATATTTTCTAAGCCCAAAAGTGTTCTGTGGCCATATTAGTTTGAGAAACACTGTCCTAAACTGTTGTGCAGTGTTACGAACAGAGGGGGTTGTGTTTTGCCAATGATCTGTGGAGAGTTTGAATATCATTTGGAGGCATACATACCACTGGTTAAGTGCTCTGCTGTCCTTCTGCATACACAATGCTAAAACTGCTTTCAGAACTACATATGTAAAAACTACATGCATAACTTGCATGTGCAATTATCGTGATTGTGCATAAAGCTCTGATACTTGTCTGCTTGTATGCACATTTTTTAAGTTTTGTTCATATTATTTTGAAAATCTAGATTGGCATGTCTATGTTGCTATTTTCCTAAATAGTGCATTGTTTAGTGTATATATATATATAAAGAATAAAATACAAAAAGTTTGTTCCTCTTACAGAATGCCCTTTTACAAAGCTGCAAAAACCCTTACATCAATAGCAAGCATGCCCTCTGCAATGACCCTAATAGTGTCTGATCCCTATTAACTACACCCCTGCGATACTCCAGTTTTATGGTGTGATGCAGTGGTGTATGAGGCCCACAGTGATTATCTAAATCAGAATAAGTAGCATTTTTTTATTTTTTATTTCAGAAGTAAAAATCTTGTAAGAGGGAGTTTGCTAGTTTCAAGACTTCCTGGCTGCCGAAAACATTTACTGCAAATCAATGCTCTATCCAGACTCTAATGGGAGTAAGAACTGTGGTGCAGCTGTTCAGAACCCATACCGCTTCCTAGGAAAGTTTCTAAGCCTTTCCAGTCCCTTAGAATAATAAAAATGATGAATGGTCTTGAACGGGGTGAACCAACTGGTTTGAAGTGTAACCTGCTGTTTGTAATGTACTCATTATTTCTGATCTATACAGTATCGGCATACCATACCACTGCAAGTTTATCTTATAATCAACAACATTTCAAATATATAAAGAGTGGCTCGTGAAATCTAACTGCAGAATCAGTTGCTGGATTTCCCATTTTAAGCTGTTAAAAATGCTACATCGGAAACATTTCCCACACACTAGCAAGGGCAACAAAAGAAGCTGGAATTGTGAACACATTAAAAAAAGTTAAGCGGGCACTGTATAAGGAGTGTTTTATCAATGCATCTCAGTAAAAGGCGAAAGTCAAAAAGTGTTATGTGACCTCTGGGCACAACAAACACTTATGCACATGCAGAACTTCAGTGAGTAACTTCAGCAAGTTGAAGTGTCTTCAAAATCAAGGCTACTGTCTGGTATGAAGAAATATTCAAGTATCGGTGTCATTTGGTGCTTTCCCAATTTTTTTTCTATATATTGAGTTAGAAGTTTTGCAAAAACAGTTTTTCCCTTGTGGGATTTCTCTTATCCATGCTCCTTGTCAGCTTGAATGTAAATATCATGAGAACAACCTTTTGATTTGTATTTTGGCACTTCCTCTTCTGATCCAAACTAGAAATTAACAGAGACTCTTGATAACAAGAAAAGATATGAAGCGAACTCTTATGAGCCACATTAAATGCTGCTGAGCAGATTTCAAACATGCCAAATGCACAAGACAACCCACATTGGTTGTTTGCATATTTGGTTATTGAGTGTGCATACACAGATTAGGTGTGCAGTTACACACAATTGCTTGTTTTGAAAAACTTGCCTTAAGCCTGGATTTTGGGTTTGCTTTCATTTTCTCCATATTTGTTCACTCATCTCTAGCACAAAACACTGAGTGGATGAATGAAGAACATACAGGGGCTGTATTTGTCCATTTCCAGATTGTATTGTTTTATAATTTACTTGAAGAAATAAACAAACAACAAAAACTGATATGAAAGTCGGCTGGAGTAGTGAACTTGGTTAATGGTCACTTCACTGCTTTGTCTTCATTTCTCCACCTATTCATGGAGGATAGTCAAAGCCTTACAGAGATGATGTGGGGATTCATTAATTAATATTTGTACTGCATTTTGAAGATGTAAAGACAACCTACTATAACAGTCTAAACTGAATTTACAGGCCACATGCAAACAACTATTCTTTGAACAGCAGATGGTACTCAAATATATATTTTCAAGGATCCCAATTCCAAGCCAGCACAAGTATGTAAGTAGCCTAAGCCAGCTAGATCTTATCACACTGCCTCCTGCAACTGGGCTCTTAAAAAGAACAAATTCAAAATTATTTTCTTGACAACATAGCAGATGAGCAACTCTCCTGAATCGGGGCTGAACTGTATTGTGTAGAGCACACATTTGGTTTTTTTTTTCCCCTCCACTGTAAAAATACACAAAGCCCAGTCTCCTGCTTGGTCACTCAATACATTATTAAGCAGTTATTAGTGAAAGTTGACAATAGAATTTAAAAAAATAAAAACTAAAACATGAAAAGTTGTTTGTTAACAACAATAGGGGAATTGCACACATCACCTGCTTGAGCACCAAATGAAAAGGAAACATTTTACCAGAAGTAATTTAAAAAAAAAAAAAAAGTTATCCTGGAGAAACAGAGCTTAGAAAATCTACTGCAGAGCATAGCTCTCAAATTATAAATCTCACAGACTTATTAGTTTTTGTGACAAGTGTGACCCCAAGAGTCATCTGAAGGCCAAATTTACCAGTTGGTGATATATGACAAGGATATGGGCTACTCCCATTCTTAATAAGGAGATATGGCCTAGACCTGTGGTGTTCAATATACTAGCCACTTCGGCCAGTGGAGTGTGGCTAGTTGGCTTGAATAAATATATTTTCCAGAACAACATGGCTAGCTCATTAAAGCAGTAGCCACCAAGCTTCAGAACTGGTTGGACACGAAGGGCCTAGACAGGAGTCCCTGCAATTGATTTTCCATCTTTATCAAAGCAGTCCATCAGCTACCACATTATGACCTGAAAAGAGAGCAGACTAAAGGCACTAGTGTTTTCCACTTATGTTCTATATTCCTCTGAGCTGGAAGTACTGCATTATGGATCTTTGCAGCTTGGAGCAACGTGCACTCCATAACAGAAATTAGGCATTTTGAAAGTATTCCAGATGGGAGGTTTGTGACTCTTCAATAAACACACTCTGTTATTCCCTCATTTACCTAGCACACGTTAAAGGGGCAGTTATGATTTATTGAGAAAAAATTACAGGCTAGTTACAAATACTACTGAATAGTAACAGAGAGGAAGCTGTGCTAGTCTATACACTATCAAAACAAAAAGCAGTCAAGTAGCACTTTAAAGACTAGCCAAATAGTTTATTAGGTGAGCTTTCATGGGACAGACCCACTTCTTCAGACCATAGCCAGACCAACTGTTCTGGTCTGGCTACAGTCTGAAGAAGTGGGTCTGTCCCACGAAAGCTCACCTAATAAGCCATTTGGCTAGTCTTTAAAGGGCTACTTGACTGCTTTTTGTTTAAATACTACAGAGAATACCAAAATACATTTATTCTTATTTCCACTGTAGGGATTCTGAGAAGTCTTTCAGCCATGTAGTAAAGGACAACACTTTGGAATTCTAGCTCAAAACATGGAACATTTTTAAGTCCACCAGATTCAGTCATCTGAATGGAACTGCTTAGCTGGCAGGATTGACTCACAATCATTGTACCTGACAGCTTAACTTTTTGTGGGAATGTAACTCTCACTGTGAAAATGTTGTACTAAGCAAGCCTTAGTTCTGCTCATAAATCAGCTTGATGAAAGTTTGAAAGCCTGTTTCTATGTGGTACTTAAGTTACACTGGAAGTACAGCTGAGCTATTCCCTAGTTTCTCCATCAAGCATAATGTAACTTAGAAGGAAGTTTGCTAAAGCAAGAAGTCCAGTATACAGTACCTGCTCAGATTTCTTGAAGTAAGGCTAATAACACTGAGCAAAATAGATTTTTAAGATATTCCAACATATCTAACAAAATTATAAATGCTAGATAGCATTACCCTGCTTGTATCAACAGGTGATTGATTCCTAACACTCCTCCAAGCCAGAGCAAACAAACATTTACACCCAACGAAGGGGTTAGCTCCTAAAGTCCCTCTAGGCTGATTAGCTACTGAAAATGGAAATAAGATAACAAATCTTAGCCTAAAAAAAAATCCCTTCACAAAGTAGACTAACCTTAGAGTTTCCCCCTACTACCCTCTCTCCCTATTTCAGGCCCTTATTACTTTTATCAGAGAAGTCAATCCCATCTCCTTTATATCCTGTTTGGGGTTAGTGACTTGCACCTGTCAAGGTGAGTCAGCAGAAATCATTCACTATTTGCATTTAATGTTCCAACACCTGCTAATACATTAGGGCAGCTGAAGAATTCTGCATCCTATTACTGTGTGTTCATGCACTGTTACATTATTGAAGTATTTATTAAATGGCAATGGGGGAGGGGTAATGATAAATCAATCCACATTTGTTTTAAACATTTGTACCAAAAGTTTATAAAATTCAGTTTCTACTTTAAAAATGTCCAGATAGTCAATGTTCAGGCAAATACAGACACAGGCAAAAGCTTGCTGTTCCTATGGGTAAAGATTTTTTTTCTCAGTGGTATGGTAATATTCCAGCCTGGAACAACTCACATTTCCCACCATGTTCTTTTTGTGAAATCTCACCCTCTTCACAGTGAAAGCAACTTTTCCACTGCAATAAAAGAGTGATGGAGTAAAAATGTTCAAGCAAATTTGCAATCATTGTATCAAAAAAAAGTTCCAGTATATTTTCCAGTCTATTCTGCAGTACAAATTAATTAACAAAAGCCATCCCTACTTGATATCAAAAGGACAGATCCTTAGCTAAAGTAAAACTGGCACAGTTCTATTTTTAAAACATAGAAACAGAAATGGGATACAAAATTAAAAACCATCCAGGCATATTTGATCATTTTGCAATGAAAAGACCAGGCACTCACTGGGTGCAGGACTGTATTTTTAGGAATTGTGTTAATGATTGGAAACCATATGTTTTAAGAACAGCTTCAATGGTATCAGTAGCTATGATCCTCCTCTCAGATTACTTTTTACTGCTTACCTAATTTTGAGCTTTAATTGCTAACATGCACTTTGTTTATCAGAGACAAATGTTCTGAGCTGGAAAGCAGTGGAAGGCAAAACAACTAATACCATTCTCTCACAAGTACTAAAGAAACAGCTACAATTTTAATACTATGACCTGATTTTTGCTTACTATAAATAAATACAAATGCAAAAATATAATAAATAGATGCCTGCTATTTGGGGGGAGGGTCTTTGTTAAAGCATGTGCTGAGCTACTGAGAAATCAATCCACCAAGGTGCTGAGTGAGCACACTGCCACTGATTCTGCAAATCACTTTGGACATGCTTAACTCCCAGCAACTGAGTACTCTCATTATGGGATGCTCATGTCAGTACTTAAGTGTTCTGCTGGGGTGAAGTCAGTCTAAGACCACTTGGATGCCTAAATTTGAGTATATGCTTAAATTCCTTTTTTTTTTTTTTTTTTTTGATCAAGTGGTGTAAACTCAGTTCCTTGCATGGCTTAAGACTTAACAGGGGGAATGTTAATTATGTTTATCCTTATAACAAGTAAGGATTAGAATAGTTTACTCTTGTATACTAGACTGTAAGATCTTTCAGGCAGCAGGCCTCTCCTGTTTTTTTTTTAAAGTGAAATAATTTAATTGTTATATAATGAACAATAATAATTCAAAATACTTAAAAGCAAGAACCACTATAAGGCTTGTAGAATTGTAACCACTATTCAAGTGTCTACAGATTTACTTGAGCATAAGTTTTTGAGGGCAAAAACTATGTTGTCTGATGCATGGAGTGGAAATCCCACAGGTAGGGATAAGTATATGTACTAGTATATCAAAAGAAGGGATTTACTTATCCAGAGTTGGACCACAGTTAACAAAGCTAATTCAGGAGCTTGTGAGGAGTTATTGGCCTTCAACATTGCAGAGAAGTTTGAAAACCTATGCACCCTAAAGCTTCAATTACTAGAAGACAAATACAAAGGATCCTAAACTTTTTATTTATAAAATCTTGTAACTTCTAAGCTAATATCATGATTGTCTGGGGCTTTGCTTACAACTCTTGGATGTGTAAGCTTGGTTGATACTGCTGGACTGGATTCCTATCACACCCTTCTCTACCTTGACTGGATTAAATGGGGCTTCCTAGCTTTCTTGGGCAATGTCTACACAACAATGCCATTCCAGAAAAGGTATTCCAGGTAAGTTGTTTCCCTTTTGCTACCTGGCTTGATATATTGGGAAAATGCTTGTTTGCCCTGATGTAGCAGTGTTTGTTTCTTGCCTATCACGGTGACTACTAGACTTAGTTGGGGAAATTTCCCTGGGAATAATTTTGTGACAGAGAGGGAAAAACACAAAACTAATCTTCTGCTGTCCAGCAGCTTGACTGGGAGGCTCCAGCGGATCTGGTGCTTCTAAGGCTTCCAACTCTTCTGAAGTCCCCAAGAGAGGCTTCCATAAAAGTGGGGTTCCTCAGGCACCATGAGCAGACAGACCCCCACACCCCAGATGTACCATGAGCTTGCCAATGGGGCAGCTGGGAAACCAGAAGAATATGTTTCAAAAATTCCCTTTCAGGTTTTATGGAACAGGATTTTTCAAATATTGCTGTTCCATGGGAAACTTTGCACATCTGACTTTTTAAATTCCATTTTCTTAAATCCTATTTTTTTTTTTTCCTGAAATGAGAGTTTTTACATGGGATGGAAATTCTGGACCTGGATCAGCCCTAGTGAATATGCTGTTTTCCTCCTGTTGCATTTTGGATAATGTTTTTATCTTTTCCGTTCCTAAAAGACACAGGACCAGCTCTGAATGCAACCACCTTTTGGAGATGCCTAAGAAACCAATAAAGTAAGTGGTTTCTGCTAACTTTGCATGGGTGCACACAGCTATAACATTGAAATAGGGCAGCGGATGTGGTTCCCCATTTTCCACTGTCAGGTGGAAAGGTTAATTCATTTTGAATAACAAACCTAATAAATAATATATATGAACAACTAGACAGAGTACATTTCACTGTTGTGTTCATGCACTAGCTGTAGAGAAAGAATAGTTTCACTTGTGTCTTGGATCTTCTGGTCTCAATTCTTTTCCTATGTGCTGGTGAAGTAGACCACTCTCTCCCAGGTGTCTGAGGAGAAAATTGTATGCCTTTAAGGGAAAGCATCCTTTTGGGAGCATTAGCCAGATGGCCTGTACAGTATTTTTCCCCCCCCTTCAACTGTCTCAGCTGTAAGTACATAAAAAGCCTATTTAGTAATTGGACGTATAGATACTGAACTTATTAATTCACATATGTCTGCACAACATCCATTTGTTGTTTAATCCACAGAGGCAGCATGCGCTATTTGAATAAGCACAGGGCTGGGAGTTAGGAAATCCCCATTTCTAATCCTGATTTGTGATAGGTTACAGAACAAATGGTTTCTTCTCTCTTTGCCTCAGATCCTCCAGCCATCGAATGGAAATAATTAAACTTTTTTTCCAACTTTCTAAGTGCTTAGAAGAAAAGTGATATAAGGCACTACATATCAGAACTGCTCAAAATATTTTGAATTATAAAAATGAATTCCCCCCCTTTTTTTCCAAAGCCGTGCTACTAGACCTATTTCTAAACTACTTTAGATAAATAAACATGCTAATATATACAGTTTAACCATCAGCTCATAAAAAGTGTCTTAAACACCAAATCCTAATTCCTTTGCCTATAAAGTCTTGTGGGGGGACGGAGACTGTCACTTTTTTTTTTTTCTGCATTTGTACAATACTTAAGTAAAACAAACTACTGGCCCATGCCTGGGTGTCCTTAGGCACAAATACACATAATCATAAAACTAGGCACATGCCTAGCATTAAGCACACGAGTAATCTTACAGAGCTCAGTACAACTGCTCACATGAATAAAGCTGGGCCGCTGCTAACGTACCCTGTTAAATCAGGGCCAAAGTATGTTTTGTATACTAGATATTTTTGAAGTAGCATTACATATTTACCTGCTTGATAAGGAGTCCCACAGGTCAAGCAGGTTACTAGAGGAAGGAGAGAGTTGTAGACACTAGTCCTGAAGGACATAGTTACTTCCATACCTGTGGAACAGTCACTGGGTCGGAAGTCTAGGGAGAAGAGAATCAGACCAGGTCTACATTAGGCATTAAAGTTGACTGTTGACACACAATTCTAGCTACAGCAATTGTGTGGCTAGAGTTGACTTTTCTACAATGAGCTTACCTGGCCATCCTCACAGAGCGAGCTCAATTGGGAGAAACTCTCCCACTGACTTTCTTTACTCCTCATGATACAGAATAGTACAGGGGCAACTGCAGATCCCAGATACTTCATTGTTTGTTGTTGTTGGGTTTTGTGTGTGTGTGTGTGTGTGTGTGTCCCTACTAGATGTGTGAAATCAAACTCTGGAAGATCGACCCTAATGAAGTTGATCTTCCAGATAGTGAAGATGTTCTTTAAGAGAATGAAATGATTTAGTCTAATTTAACATGAGTGACCCATATTAGCACTGGACTGTATTCCTGAATAAGTGCTGTGAATTTGTGGAGGAGTGAGACAAATGAAAGAGGTTTGGTTTTGGGGTGCAGGGTGTGATGGAGTGGGGGGAGTGCATGTGTGAGACTCAGGCTGGATGTGGGAGACAAGCAGAGCAGCTCCCAGTGGCTAAGGATGACCCTGGGGCTATAACCTAGGCTGGCAGGTAACACCTCAGCCCTGAACAAAGAGGAGGGGGGAGCCGAGCTGGTTTTGAATCGGGGGCGGGCAGTTAGGGGCTGGGGGAGAGGGAGCTGGAAGGCAGCCAGCCTGAGGAGGGGGAAAGCTACACCCCAGAGGGGCACCCCGGGGCTCCTCTCCCCAGGATGGGTTGGAATGACTGTCTCTGACTGCTGTACTGACGCTTCTGTGAGAAACTGGGCATCTGTTGCCTAATAAACCTCCTGTTGTACCTGCTGAGTGAGAGTCACTCCTGCCAGTGGACAGGGTGCAGTGCATGGGGACCCCTGAACCCCATCACACAGGGCTATGGAAGGCAGTTCGTATTAGGAACTTTTCCAGCTCCAAACTAATGCTGGAATCTAGATTTCTTTTGAAACCTTGGAATATTTTGCAGTCAGGCTGTTCAAAGAATTTTTGTAGTAAAAACAGCTGTCTTGTTGCAATGCTTTTGTTCCACTGTCAAAAGGTTGAGTAAAATCCATCTGTGTACTAATGTATGTGGATGGGATTGTATGTGTGAGAATGTAGGGTGGATGTAACAAGTACGTGTGTGTATGTGTGGTTGGGGTAGGCAGGAAACGTGCATGAGTCAGTAAGGTGCCTGCATTGATAGGGTCAGAATGCATCTCTAACTCTTGTGCCTTTGTTTGCATATGTGGGACATATGTGAGTGTTTCTAATTGTGTATGTATGGTTCGTGTATCAAGCTAGTTCACGTGGATTGACTCTCCTGGTAGAAGAATTGGTATGCTTCCCCTATCGGAGGGAGGCAAAATCTGTGGAGGCTGCTTGGGGCAGCATGTGTACCATCTGGGAGGTGTATAAGCTCGGTGGCCTGCACATCTGTGATCTCAGTGGGACAGCACAGGTGAATCACCTTACTCTTGTGTTTTCAGGATCAGGCCACTCTAAGGGTATGTATGCCTACATGCAAAGTTATGTCAAAACAACTGTGTCCTAGCATCAAACCAACACAACTACTTAGAAATAATTTCAAAACTGGTAAACCTCATTATTCAAGGACTAGCCCCTATGTAGAAATAGCCATTTGGTTTTGAGAAGGGGCTTTCAAAATCAGGACTCCTTTCGCATGATCCCCAGCTACATGGGCGGTGTGTGTTTTGAAAGTGGCACTTTCAAATCATGTGCTGCTGCCCTTATGCAAATGAGGCGCTGCATGTTCATGGCAGCACCTAATAAGCATCTTCCAAAATCCCACATTACCATGCCCCCTCTGAAAGAAGGTGGCTCAGTGTGGCCACGGCCTTTGTGTGTAGCAGTGTTATTTTGAAATAAACTGTTCTGGAATAACTTATTTTGAAATAAGGCTGCTGCATAGACCTACCCAAAGTTACCATTCAGTGAAGCAATGTGTATAAGAGGAAACTGCCACAAAAACCAGTTGGTTTTTCTGTAGTGGAAATTGACTTCTATGAAGATGTTTTGACATTTGGATGCCCATTTTAAATCAATTAGAGCTTCTTTTTTTACATTTTGTATTTAAATGTATACTTATACCATTGTATAGTATATATTTATCTTAAACAAACAAAAGCATGCTATACTATTACACATTTCCAAATGATGCAAAACAGCTATTGGTTTTCATTAGGAATTGTCACATTTTATAAAGTTATTACTTCAGCCAAACAATTAACATTTTATAAAGGGAAGCAGGGTTGGCAACACAAAAGCAGCATTATGAGCTCAGAAGAGGGTGGAAAACAGGCTAAATAATTGTTAGCACAACTCAAATAGTATCGGAGGGATAGCTGTGTTAGTCTGTATCTGCAAAAACAATGAGAAGTCCTGTGGCATTTTACAGATTAACAGATTTTTTTCGAGCATAAGCTTTCGTGGGCAAAGAGCTGCTTCGTCAAGTGCAAAAAATGTGCTCATCTATGAGGTGCCACAGGACTTCCTCATTGTCACTACCCGTCATTTGATTTGTATTTTAGTTGTAAATACTCTGAATTCCTCTTAATCAGAAAGACAATTGAGAATGAAAAATACTGTATTAGTAAATTCATTTACACAATGTACTTGGACTAACTCCCCCTGTATCTCACCCTGTGCAGTCTTGAAGCCCTGGCGCTGTGCAATCATTACTCAGGTAACAACTCGGAGTGTTGCCAACCCTAGTGATTTTTATGGTGAGGATTCACAGTATTAGATGTTTTACTCTCCTTTCTGGATACAAGTGATTCCAGGGGGTTCTCAGATTTCTCTCTCAACTTCCTAGCCCTCCTGTTTGAGGAGGAAAGCTTGAAAATGTGACCTAGGGGCGCCCCGGAGGCTCAGAGGGAGCAGGGAAATGCAAATAAATCCCAAAATATTATTTTTAAGGAAGAAATAAGTTGGCGACTTTAACTCATCTCCTGGCTGGTGGGGGGTTGATTTTTATAAAGCCTGGTTCCAGCTATTACCTCACGTCTGCCCCTCCCCGTTCTGCAGTGCTGCAGAGGCGGACCAGCCCCCCACTAGATCCGTCGCCGTTGCAGTCCAGCACCTGCCCTCCCCCCTGCGGGGTCGCCCTAGGACTCCTGGCAAGGAAGACGGTAAGGGCAGAGGCTTCGCTCCCGCAGCGGGCATGTGCGCACACCCTCCGCACATGCTCACTGGGGCTGTGTCAGGAGTCGGGAGGGCACATTGGGAAGCCAGGCTGAGCCCGCTCGTACACCGGCCCCAGCCTCCCTTCCCTGGCGGGGCCGCGGAGAGCCCCGGGGCGAGCAGAGCACCGTCCGCAGCCGGTGGTGAGTGCCAGGCCGGGGGGACGGAGCGGGGGGCGCTTTGAGCACCGGTCCCCGCGCGGGGCGGGAGGAGGCCAGGGATGCTCAGGGCACCGGTCCCCGCGCTCTTGGCCGGGCAGTGGGGACTCCCGGTGAGGCGGAGCGCGCTCCAGCTTGGAAGGGGAACGTGCCCAGCGGGCGCTTTGCGCTGGGATGAGAGACCCGGCTCAGCACCTCCGGTGCTGCTGGGGCGGGGCGGGGCAGCTCGTGCCCCCCCCCCCCCCCCCCCCCCCCGACCACAGCAGCGCCCCTCACCCTGCCCCGGGGCCGGGAAGTGTCAATCACTTGGCCGCCCGCTCGTGCCACACGCTGGTTGTCTCTTAGCAGAAGCAGCGCTTGGAGCAACTTTTTCCCCCACCCCGCTTCCTAAACTCCCAGACTCGACCGCAGCGGCTCCGGTATTTCCCTCTGCCCTTGCCCACCCCGGCGAGGGGCCGGCAGCGTGGAGAGCCGTGCCCGGTAGGAGACTCTACGGATGGGGCAGGCAAAAGCAAAGCAAACTCACGAGGGTTGAAACTCACGGCAGTTTGGTTTTCAGCCTCCCCCCTCCCCCCCTTTCCTATCGCTTCTGGAGCGGTTTGCAAAAGTCAGGGAGGGTGCCCGGCTACTGCGCTGGGCAGGGGGCTTAAACATTGTTGATAAGAGCAGGAGGGAGTTTCTTGTGGGTAAAATCGTTTGTGACCCTCGTTGGAAGCAGGAGAGCGGATTATTGAATTAATTTTAAGCCTCCTGCCGTTGTGGGTAGGTGCATATTGATTCTGCTTTCTCAGTTTTCTGTTATGTGAGCGCATGGAGTAATTGTTATTGGCTGTAAGTCGATAGTGCCATGGTTTACTCTAGACGGCAATAGTTTTGAACCATGTGGGAAAAGTGTATGTGCCTCTGTGTGTGGATAGACAGTAAAATTTAGTAGTATAGAAAGTGGAATTTTTCCCCCTTCACTAAAAGGCAATTTGATATATTTTGCATTTCCACTTTACAGTGCAAGTTATTTGTCCATAATGACGGCTCAGATTTAAGTACTTCTGTTCATACTTCCACTTTGCAAAATGTCCTAACCATTTTGTATCCTGTAAATTAATTGCATGCTTACTTTGGTTTCACTGGCATTCATTTATAGTAGGAAGATAATAAATTACCTTCTGTTTTTTGAATTGCTGTAATAGGGAGCCTTAAGCCTGAAATAAGTTGTTCGTTTTTGAGACATTTCACTCATGATACAAAGCAGTCTGAATAGCGACAAATTTTAAAATAAAGTAATAGAGGGGAAAATGAAATCTCACCATGCAATCTGATGTTGTAAAATGTTGTCTTAGGTTTGATGTGATTAATATCTTGGTGCAAAAAACAAAATAACCTGAAACATGTCAGAAAACTACCTTGCGAAAACAGTTTAATCAATTCTGCAGTGGTTTTTAAATGTATCGCAATATTTATGGAGCATAAGATGTAATTTTTATATATATTGAATCAGTCTAAATTAGTTGTAGGTTTTAAAAAACACTGTCATTAAATTTAAAACGATTTGTTTTACAAGAAACAACTGTTTGCTTAATTATTTTCTGTTTGAGTTACACCGTGTAAAATTGTTGTTCGTAGCGAACATTCGGGGAAAAACCTTTGAGTGTGATTTATTCACTTAATGCTCAAAGTTTGATTCAGAGAGTGCCTCTGAGTAAAATTGTCAGGTATAAATACTGCTGTATTTTAAACAAATACTCTAATATAATAAGTTCGTCTTGAATGAAATTTTAATTGTTAAAACACATCTGGTTAATGAAACTTTTTATTGGTCTAAATCCAATTTATTAATGACTGTTTTGTTCAGTACAATATCAGGCATGCACATCCTTTAAACTGGCAGAAATTGTTTAGATTTAATGGAATTTGCTTGTTTCCTGAAAATTTTCCTCCTTTGGAATGCTTTTCATCGAGGATTTTGTTATTCATAGTTTCCAAATACATGGAGTGCTTCTATTTTCATGTGGCATTGCAGTTCACATGTATTGGACATTTTTGAATGTTCCTGCATGCTGATCCCAAGAAGATGGCAGGTATTTAACCTGTATGTGTATTTCCAAATTAACATTTTAGTGGCTTTGAGATTTAAAAACCCAGGACAGGGTATTTCTTGTGCCATCAGTTTTTAAAGACAACTCTCTTCATATCTACTTTCAAATTGATGGCAGGATGTGATCCCATATACTTGTAAGCTTGAGTGCGGAATTTCAGTATGGTGGTCCTATAGAGTTGTAGGTTTTTGTAGCTTTATATAATCAGAGTTAAAATTCACATGAAAAGGCATTACAGCCAATAAAATGCTGATTTTTTTTTTTTTTTTTAAAAACAAATTATTCTCTCTCCAAGAAACAAAGTTTAAAAAAATGTATAATTCATGAATATACCCTGAATCAAAAAATGAGTTAAAATAAAATTACGGAAAAATCATGTAACCAATTTATTCAAATCAACAAGAGCAGGTTATATGCTTCTTTGTTAAACTATAATTTGTTTGTGTTCCCTCTCACCACCATTTGTTTTAAAATAATGCAGACTTAATCCCCTTGACTAGCTAATTATAAAATCGTAATTTGGTTGAAAGAGTCTAAATGTGCTGCTGTTTAAGATATCTCACAACCTTTGCTGCTCTTAAATTTCATTATAAGAGAGCTTCATTTAGGAGGAGTAAAATGTTGATGGGGAGAGAGACTAAGAAGCTATACAAAATTTACGCAGACTCACTGAGAGCAAGAAACATTGAGACTATTGTCAGGGTATACTCATGCTATTTGCTCAGATAAGTGATTATCATTTAGTTTTTGCTAAAGATTAAATGGCTCAATATAGGTATCATTCCTGCAAACACTGATGGGCTGACTTAATTTTAAGCATGAGCAGTTCCCATTGACTGCAGTGGGACCACTCGTGCTTCAAGTTAAGAATGTGCCTTTTTGCAGGGCCTTGGTGGGGTGTTTATAGACAAAACACATTTAAAACAGAAATCTGTTAAACAGATTTTCATAATTTTCATCTGCCTCTTCAGCTATTTGTCATGTGGTGGCATGACAGTTAATCTGAAATTGGTTATTCTCTTCAGTAAAATTTAGTTTCCTCTCTGGCAAACTTTGCAATAGCCAGATGTTTCTCAGGTGTCTTTAGCTGGAGTAACAGACTATAACAGTGTTGAAGATTTAATTAATCTTTGCAGTAAACTCCTTCTGCTGTAAATTCACAGGTTGTCATACTTAATATGTTGAAATGTCTGGTAGGATTTTTTGGTGCCATGAAAGAACATTTAAAAGTTAAGTGAAAATAAAAAGACGTTTTAAAAAAATTAAGAAAATAGTTTGCAAGTAATTTTGCCTGAGTGGATTTTCTGTTAAGATCAATTGGTTAATCTAAGTTGCAAATTCAAATCTGTTCATAATGCGTATGACCTAATTAAGGAATCTTGTCAGATATGACAATGAAAAATAACTGTTCCCTGTGGGTCAGGTAGTGCTGTGTCGTGTACGGCTATTGCCTATATTTTGTGGGTAAATATAAGATATCGGTCTCCAGGGTTGTTAATCTGGTACCTTCTCATTAAATTTCACTGCAACAAAGACAGGAAAAAAATACAATACGGCAGAACATCTGCGAAATATAAAGCATATCTAAAACTAGAACTGTGAAATCACCATATGTAGACCGTAAAAAAAGTTAGATGCAGGATTATTCAGTATTTTGTCTTAAAACATGTTTTCAAAAAAAGTAGTGATTGAGCTAATCAAACAAATCTTTTCACATATGGTTTCCCCTAATAAGAATAGGATTTAGAGCTAAGCAAACCTTGAACAGTTAACAGAAAAATCCTCTTTTCTCTCCATGATAGACCATCCCAGTCAGATGCTTTTTGTTTGTTAAACATCATTACAAAAGTTAAGATCTATAAATAAAGAGGAGTTGTTTTAGCTGCATTAAGTTGCCATCTCCAATTGTTTTCTGACTGGACCTTTTATCCAATAACTAACAAACACCCTGTTTTAGTCAGGTGAGGATAAACCCCACAATTAGGTGGTAAATACATGCAGCCACAGCTTTGTGACAGTGTCACCACTCGTGGCTTAGAGTGGCTGTGACCCATCAGAAGACGGGATGTTGCTGTGTTGTGTTAAAGGGAAATTTTTCCTTCTTCTGTTTTTCAAAATAAATTAATTTTGTGGTGATTGGACCTAAGGTTAGTAAAATAGGCCTGATCCTCCTTTTTGATCGGCTACTGTAACTTCAAGAGAAATTCAACTGAAATTATGTTGATGTAAAAAGTAGTATAGGAGAACTCAGATCTAAAATATCACATGAAAGAATTCTATCTGCTGCCATATATACTGCATCTTCCTTTAATTTTAAATTATCAGACCTCTGATTCATCTGCTGTTTTGTTCTGTGGCTGTAGTTGTGTATCTTTTATTTAAAAGTACTTGACCTAATGGTGTATCAATTATAGGGAAGAAGCACCTTCAGGATTATTACCCTGCCCAAATTATCTCACGTGGAACTGCTTAACTCCTAATACTGGGAGTAGCATATAAACAAGTTAATTTAACAGCTGTGTTACTGAGCCATGCTGTATATGGTTTGTTAATGTAGAAGGAACAATTTCTGTTTAATAGCATGTGTGGAATGCCAGAGTTCATAGGAGGTTGGTTTTTTGTTAGCTGTGAAATACAGATGACATCTTCATTGGTCTCTTCCATATCATTTTATCCTCATACACTATTTGAATGAAATATATTTAGTAAATTTCTCTTCCGTTCATGTTCAGAGGTTCTGCAGGTGTTCTTCAGAGTTCTAGTAAAGTTTAATGTGAAACATGTTAAATTATGTTTTTATTTTATGGATGATTCAGGTAGTCAGAGAATGGTTAGGAAAGGTGGGTAAAATGTACAATAGAAAAAATAATAGGTTTTGGTGAGGCCGGTAACATCCAGTTACATCACACAAGATGTGGAGCTTAACAGTAATTTGTGGTATCTTACAGGAATGTGAAGATGTAGGAACATATCCTTGAGATATTTAAGAACAGTAGTAGTCTGTAAACCTGCTTTCTGGCTATCTCCGTTCTCACTTAACAAAGCTGTTCTCTGTAAATACACATTTAAAAAAAAGAGGAACTTTTAGGACTTGCCATACAATAGCAGAAGTGGTCTTCTCATTATAAAGGTTATTTGGGGCTTGGTGGGCATACTTGTGCAGTGTTGGAAGCATGCTCAAACTTGTACACCACGTAGAAATATTCAGAAATAGTCAAGTACATTCTAAACAACATTAAGTGGATTGGAGGATCACAATTGAAAATGCAGTTCTTTAAAACAATCAGAAAGATACTGTGATTCGTCTATGAATGTGCCAGTCAAAATAAATGCAGTCACACACATACTAAGATACACAAAACATTCTAAAGGACTGGTTGGAAGCTCTGTTTTCCAGACTTCATTTAAATAGCCAAGCTCCCCACACCCAGCTCTTTTTAAAAATCTCAGAGGACAGTGAAATGTTTATGCCTTTTTCTAGTTTGAATTTAAAAAGAGAACGTTAGATTCTGGGTTTCTTCTGCAGCAAGAACAAATAGAACTGTAAGTGAAAGATGAAGGAATACGCTGTTACTTTGCAACCTACAAACTGGCTTATTTTTATTTTTAATAACAAAACCTCCCACATCTCAAAAGTGACTCTGCCCAATAAATATTTTAGATAGATGGATGAAAAGTAAAAGTATGATAGTTAAACTTTGTGTAGGATTTTTTTTTTTAAATGTAAATGAATAAAGGACCTAACATTACAGGAGAATATGCATTGTCCCATGGAATTCTTTGAATCTGGGCTCCAGGGCCTGATTTTGTACCACTGTGGGCATTTTGAATTTTTTTTGACTGCAGTGAAACAACTTCAAGTCGAAACTAAGCTATGCTATGTTTTAATTGTTACAGAAGGTGCTACATTGTTTGTGTCTACAGTCACTTTACAAGAACATTAATAACAAGTCCAAATGCTCTGGTTATGACAGCGCATTCGCTGGGCATTTTCCCTAAGTGAGGTCTTAAGAATTGGGCCCATAATTTTGCAAAGCACCTTGAAGATAAAAACATTTACCATATAGGGACGTATCAGTTTGTTTCAGAAACAGTGCAAGTTTGGTGACTTCATTTTTAAGAAAGAAATTCAATTAAGAAACTATTGGATGTACTTAAAACATTCCCAGTTCTCAAACAATCACAAAATATTTCTACTAGAGGTTGAACCTCTCTCGTCCAGCAGTCTTGGGACCTGCTTAGTGCCGGATGAGAGAATTTGCCAGACTGTGGGAGGTCAACATTTTCTAGCACATTACTAAAATTTCCACTGCTTACTGGGCTCTTAGAAGACGTTGAGGGGCAAATTACAGTTAAATAGCAGCACAGAACACTGACAGCCAGGACTGGTAGCTGTAAACAAACTTTGTGGGACCATGGCAAACTTGGACACAGTGATAAGTGGTTGTTTGGCTAACTGAAATCGTGCTGGATTACGAATGTGGCCAGATGGGAGAGTGCCAGTTTAGAGAGGTTCAACCTGTCCTTCCTTTTCTAGAAACATGAGGGATTCAGTCAGGTTGGTGGAGAAGATTGATCTATGAATGATTTTTAAAAGTGCCCTCACTGTAGTCTGTATTTTTAAAAACTTATTGGACAGCAATTTTGTTTCTTTACTGAAGGAGTGAAAACAGCAGGAAACCTTTTGTTTTTGGAAAGAATGTCAAGAGTGAAGAAGTTAAACCTAAGTGTATTAGATTATGTGTTCTAAATGCATAAATAAGCATAACTGCAATTGCAGAAACCTAAGTTAAAACCACTAACAGTGTTCTCCCATAAACTCAAATTGCTAAAAGGGAATGACCTCAGCTATTGTGAAATTTGTGCCTGTTTGTGGACCAATGTTAGTAGAAGTCAGAGTATATGTTTTGTTGAGTTGTGTTTTTATTAATGCCATGGCAGAACACAAAGTCTGAAAATCAGAGCTAATTGCTGTGAATGCCTTCAAGGTTAGGGATTCTAGAAGCAGGTGACATTACTATTTCATTGAGAGATGAAGACTGAGTGGCTGGAAGCCAATTTGCTAAGCAGTCCTTTCCTAGCCTATCCACAGTTGGTTTGCTTTGAAGAAAATGGGGTTGAAAATATTTTGTTATAAACCTGACATTTATTTGTGTCCTGTTACTAAGCCTGAGCAGAGCAGGAAAGTTAGTGGGTGCTTCATCATGCCAATTTCAGAAGCTTTTTGACTCAAGTTATAGTTGTTTTTTGTTTTTTTTCTGGAAAAGGAAAATATACCTGAACTTGGCTCATTGAAATGTCCCTTAATCATGGAATAGAATGAAAATTTTTGAATTGCTTTCCGTGCAGCAGAATATGCATATTACAAAGTTCCATGGTCCTAGAGGTTCTCCTGAGACAGGTCTTCGCTCCCTGCTTTGTACTCATATGAACCCTTATAAATTAGATCAGAGGATTGCTTGCCCATTTTTAATCATACAGAGGCTGGCAGGAAAATTATCACTTTTTAATGTTGTTTCAGAGCACTTGAAAGCAAGTTTTGACCTGCAGTCTTGTATTGTAAATATTTTGACCATCCTTAGCTTTGAGAAGGTGGGCAGCCTACTGAACGAAGAGTGAAAGTGGCTGACTCTTCAATACTATACTATAAAGACTCCTTGCTAAATACAGCAGACTCCACAAAGAAGTTAACCAGAGGAGGGGAGGGGAGATGGGGAGAATTTCTTAAACTCAGCAAATGCCTTTAAAACTGGAAATGCCTCTAGTGTTACTCAGGCACCCACAAGAAGCAGAACTAATGAGGGGAAAGTGGAGCAGGCATTTGGGGGGAAGAGGGAGTAGTTTTTAGTTGTTTGAGTAAGCAAAGCAGTTATGGGGGCCATGTGATATTCGCAAGTGTCTGCACTGCCCAAACGCACCCAGGGTTTCCACAAGATTGTGAAATAGTTCTGAATGTTCTCTTCTGCCCAACATTTTTATGTAACCCATTTTTTGGTCTTTTATATTCCCCCTTAAATTTAGCAATAGATTTAAATTCAGAACTGTGCAAAATTACCTAGCCAGTTGTGTGGACCCTGCTTAGCATATGATCATATGAGATGCATAAATGCTGAGTTAGTTTCAAAATTTAATGTTTAATTTTAAATCCTTGAAGATTGCATAGGAATGCGGCAGCCAAAATGTTAGGATGTTTACAAAAGTGAAATAAAACTGCGCGCTCTCTCTATCTTTTAAAGAAACAGAAGCATCTTTAAAATGCTTGAGGACACTGAGCTGGGCATGGGGTTGGATGCCAGTGTTTAATATAGAATATTTTATTTCTACGTGCATCTTCTCCCATACTTCAATTTGGACAAATGTAGATACGTTTGGGCTCAGTGCTGTTCTTAGTGCAGAAAGAGAATTTTACTATTTTGCTCGTAGAATTGGGGCCGCTTTTTTCTTTCTGAAGTATTCTTGAAAGTTTTGCACTCCCAGCAAAAACTAATTGTACTAATTCCATGCGGCAGTCTTTGTGCACAAAATGCCTATTGACTTAAGTTGCATGTGTGGAAAATTACAAGGAGAGACAGTGTCACCAATGGACAGAAATGGGCATTTTATTAACGGTGCTATAAATTTCATTTTGCACAAGTTTTCAAAAGCCAACACTGACTTGCTTTGCTGGTATCATAGCTCCTTTGGAGATATCATAAGTAACCTCCCAGCTACAATGCAAAACCACAGCTGTGTGCTAGATGGGGAGTATCACCCTGGATTTGAATCCTTTTGGGTGCAGAGGTAGGGGACCGTGTGCCGATGAGTGTATTGAGCTTTCTAATTAGGAAAATGACTTGCTTTCAGGCCATCGGAACTTGTACAGTCTGTGTAAATGTGTATTTTAGATGCTATTGATATATATTTCTGTGCTAAGAAGCTAGTCCAGGTATGAGTTGTATGTGCAGCCCTTCACAAAACAGTGTGAGCAGTCCCCTGCATTAAAACCATATTAAGACAATTTATTATTAACAAATTACTAATTTATTAATTAAATTATTTGGTTAGCCTTTAAAGGGCTGCTTGACTGCTTTTTTGTTTTGATAGTATATAGACTAGCACGGTTTCCTCTCTGTTAATATTGAGACACATTTGTGCTAAGTGCTTGCTCTTTGTTTTTCTGACAATTCGCTCAATTCATTAGCTCCAGAATTTTAATTTTTCATTGCAGTTCTTTAGAACAACCAGGATATTATGGGCTATTCACGAGGTCATACTTGATTTTTCCTCTTAAAGGTCATGAAAACAGTATTTTTTTTTTCCAATCAAAATATAGCCTAATAGAACAAAGTGATTCCTGTGTAAAATATGTGATGTATATAAATCCGCTTTCATGCCAGACTGCGGGTGGATCACATTTTTACAAGCAAGTTATAAACTCCAGGAAAACAGAGTGTACAATTTAGACCACTGATAGAACCTTAAGTTTAGCAGCACTAGTGGGCAGTATCATAAATTAGCTTTCTTAACTGTTTCATTCCTATGGATTGCAGTCCTCTCCTCTTAAATTCAGTATAGTGAAGAGTACTTTCCCACTACTCTAATTCAGCCACAGACATACCAGCAACAGCCATTTAACAGCACAGGGCAACATTTCACACTACTGTAGGTCAGGAAGTGAAAAAAAAATATACTGCCAGTCTTGAACTAGATGGGGTCTGTGGTTGAGTAGATAGAATGTAATTACCTGAACTGGAATTCAGCCAGGATTATGGGGTTATTGCTCCCACGCTTGTGAGAAGTGCTATGGAATTGTAAATGGCCGCAAATTTGCCGCATCTCAGTTTTACATCTGTGCTAAGATTGTACTTCCAGCTGCACAGCTTTTTCCAAACTTGGTGAGTATGGAATACAGACAGATGTTTGCACACAACTCTACAAACTCTTGCCCCTCCCCTTTGAATTGAAGAGAAGAATGATAAATACAAAAGTCAACACTGTGTAACTGAAATCTGAAGCAATGGGGAGAAACTTGGCCAGCGGCTTGCTGTGGATGTGTGTGCTACATAACATCCCTCCAACTCTGATAGCATGTTTTTTTCCTTCTTCCGTACCCATTTTCCTTCTGCTTATGTATTCTTCCTCCCCTGCTGTACAGCCCTTTAATACCTTTCTTAATAGTTGTATAATCAAATGAAGGGCTTCTGCTTTTGCCTATTCTTCCCCTTCCTTCTTTGCCTATTTTACATAACCTAGTTGTTAACTATATTTTGTGTTCAGAGTTGGACATGGACTGAACACAAGCTGGGAGACAGGAACTAGAGTTCTTACCCTGAATCTAATTGCCTCTGTTGGCTTTTGGCATGTCACTTAGATCGTTGTCTGTTACCAATCTGAAAAATGGGTATAGCTGGTGCTACTGTGACCTTTTAGGTGTATGAAATCCTTTGACTAGAATTGCTGCATTAAGCCAGTGCTTTTCAACATTTTTTCCTGTGCGGATGCTGAAATAAAATTGGAATGGGAAGGCAGACTCCTTTTGTAATCTTAGTGTCTGCAGACCCCAGACTGTTTGAAACAGTGAAACTGACTGTACAACAGTGAAGAAAAAGGGAAAACCAGGTTTTTGTTAACTTTTCAGTGGTAGTACACTTAGTTGTTACTTGTCACCACAGTAAGTTCTAGCTATCTAGCTAGCTATCTAGCTAGCTATATGTGGATGGGACAGAAACTTGTTTCCTATTTCCTCCTCCTTCAAGTTGGCAACATTCATTTTATAGGTTAGAAAGCTTTACTGAGAAGGCAAAATAATTCACTGTGAACTCACATTTTATTTATTGAAATGCTTTCCCTGTTCACATTTAATCACAAGTAATGGTGTAAATTCTCCAATCCAGACAATTGTGCTTTTAATTTTTATAGTCATGATGTGGAAGTAGTGAAGTTTAAAACTGAGGAGGAATTTTTCCTCCTTTTTTTAAATCAGGAGGAGAGATCAGCTCTGGATAGGTTAATATCTTCTACCTGTTATGAAATAGGAAGAAAATCTTCAGTCAGTGGCTAATTTCTCACCGGTATCCAGGGGTTCCTTGGTGACCAATGTAGAGATGTCCGTGTCACGAAAAGTTTGTAGAGAGAAGACAAAGTGAAATTTTCATTGCAGTCACTTGCGAAGAAGAGAAACAGAGTCTGAAAGCAGTCTACCCAGCATGAAGGAAGAATTCTAAAGGATCAGTCACCAGAAAAATGACCCAGGGAAGAAATTCTGCCTTCAAAATTCAATGAAATAAATATATGGAGTTCTAGGAAGGAAGTCACTTGACACCACTTGAACCAAACAAAATACAGACTAACACGGCTACCTCTCTGTTACTATTGGTACCACTTTGGGGAAGGAGGTTCTGACCTGCATCAACAATGCTCAGAATGCCTTCTTAACCCTCCTTAAAACTGTCAAAACAAAAAGCAGTCAAGTAGCACTTTAAAGACTAGCAAAATAGTTTATTAGGTGAGCTTTCGTGGGACAGACCCGCTTCTTCAGGCCATAGCCAGACCAGAACAGATTCAATATTTAAGGCACAGAGAACCAAAAACGGTAAGCAAGGAGGACAAATCAGAAAAAGATAATCATGCATGCATTGCAGGGAGACACAACTTCAGCTATTCTGGAGAACCATGTTTGCAACAAAAACATTGATTCAGTATCTTTTTGCAACTGAGGATATTTAAATTTTAGACCCACTATTAAAATGGTATTGATCAGAAATTTTTTGATGTTGCTTAATAAATATGAGAGGATATGCCTAAATCTATTGATTAGCCAAAACCCATGCAGAGTTAAGATCACATATGTATGTCAGGCCTGATCCTGGGCAGCCTGAGCCTTCAAAGTGGCATAAAGTGTTGGGTGGTGGCCTTAACTGTTCCTTTTGCCTCTTGGATAGCTATGCAGTGTTTGTGCATGCCCACAAGTGACATGAATGTAATAGCTCAGTGACTTCTTTTGACACAAGATTCTGCTTGAATTCTTAGAAGGTCATGGTCACTGATGACTGGATGTAACAGAAGGGAATAATGATGTTATATAGTAGAACCAGCAACATTCAGGATTTTTTGTAGTATGCAGTATTTGTGTCCTCAAAATAGAATGTACATATTTTAAATGTTACAGTGACAGTGTATGACTGCAGATATTTTGCTCTGCCTGATGTGTTCTATAGACTGCTCCAGTCTGCTAGATAAAGTAGTTGTTAATCCAGTACAAAGCTTCTCAAAGGAGACACACATGAAATCTCCTGCCTTCAGTGATCATTTGGAAGAGGTAGAAACTTTTTAGTCCATCAACAGCAAACTGTGGGAAGGGAAGTGATGGCTTTTTGCCACGTTTGCTTCAAAAAATTCTAATAAACTCGTCTATCATAACACAGTGGAATAAATGGATGAATGATTATTTATATGCAAAAATTTTCAGGATTTTTTTAAATGTGTCTCAGCCTAGGAGATCTGGAGCACATCCCAGAGAAAGTATGGAAGTTGCACTATTTTTCATCTTCTCTAAGTTCTGCAGTAAGGCAGATAAAAAGGAGCAGTTTCTGATCTCCAAAACCATTTTAAAGGGATCTGAATTTAGGCCAAAGTGCTGTTTGAGTGATTTACCGGCAGATGATCACGCAGATAAATGTGAGTGCACATTTAGGCTATGTCTAGCTTGCAGACTTTTGCTGGGACTCTGGCAGTCTCCTGACAGAAATTTGCTAGTCTGGGAGCCTTCTGCTGTCATCCTGGTCATCCTTGGTCCAGGAGGAAGAAGGTATGTGTTGGGAAAGCCTCTCCCAACAGAACTGTCAGCAGGAGAGATTCAAATTGTGCAATGCATTGCATATCTTTTGCTGACAGATTTCTTCAGTTTAGACATAGCCTTAGGTGCAGTGGTGGAATGCATAGCCTTATTTTGTCAGTCTTGGTTAGCTTTATAAGATGCTGACTGAAGTAGTGGTATGAGTGGATGTATTAATGCTGGAGATTCCCAATTACTTTTAAAGTTGTCTTTCTCCATGGCCATGTCTACACTACAGCAATACTTCAAAAGAATAATAACCTGAAAATTGAGATTTTTTTTTTTTTTTACACTAAAAGGGGCTTGTGACTGAGTTATAGCCTAATCCTTTTGCCAGCATTTGAGTGTAAGAAGTGCTGCTCAAGATGAGTTCCTGAGTACCAAAATATAATGAGAAGCTACAAGCATCTCTGTCTGTAAAACAAGAATTGGCTTTTACTGTATATGGTTGAATAAATCTGTGATTGGTTTAATGCTTTTTGGTTCCAATTTCTTGCTTGCCTGATATCTTTTAAAGTTCTGTTTGAGTTGGAACTTTAGGATGATTGAGCTAATGCCTGTGGATTTACCCAGGCCTTCAGATGCCTGCAGGCCTATTCATTTTGGATCCATGGTCTTACTGAGCCTGAAACAACTGAAACAGGAAGGTTCTGCATTTTCCTAGAAGTTCTTAACCAGGTCCCTTTGGAGGATGCCAGCAAATTCAGAAGAAGAGTGCTCCATTTGACTCTCTAGAAACTCCTAAGAGGAATTCCAGTGGGGAAGAATCGGTCAGGTACCATCTTGAAAATGAATGAATGGAAGAAGCTTTTACTACAGATCTGGCTTTCTTGCTTGGAGTGGCTACTGGTCTTGAGGGGGGGAGTTTAACAACGTGCAACATGTAAGATTAGACCCATACCCATAAGTAACTTCGAGCCAGCTGGCAACTCCATCAACATTGCATGCTGGTGCCAGTAAGACCACTGGTTGACATTTGCAACCGCATACAAACTTTCTGAGACTTTCAGGAGCCATGACAACATGGATATGTCTCAGTGTTCCTTCAGCATCTTTCCTTCAACATCCTGCAGAAGTATCAACCATTTTGGTTTTGTTGCTGTCCCTCTACCTCACCCATTCTTATAATCACTTTTAATTCCAGCAGATGGCTGCTAGTAAGGGTGTGTGCATGGCAGTATGTGTCTAGAACTCCCAGAAAAGAATGGGGTCTGTAGAATAATTCTGCAAATACCTAAAATAGCTGTGTGTGAAAGCAACTTATCTCTCTCTCACACATGTGCGCACACACAAAAATCAGTCCTGCATGTATTCTTGGGTTAGGAATTGCATCTAATCCTGAGAAATCTTGTTGTTTTCACCTGTATTTGAATACTGACTACAACAAGGTGCATCATCTGAAATATTTGGGAATGTCATTAAAATACCTGCATTTGGGGGCTAGGGAAAGAGAAACAATTGGGTCTCGCATAATCAGTACACTGAGTTGGGCAGGCTACCTTAAATGACAGTGGTGCCATGGTCTTGACATTAGCTTCAGCCTGGGATTGACTTGATCCTCCCTGTATCAGGTATTTGGTTCAAACAAACATATTGATTTGCCTTATTGGTGTGTGGTGTTTTTTTTTTTTTTTTTTTTTTTTTTTTTGGACATTAATAGCTAAACAAGACTGCTACCTTCCCACATTACATAGCGCTTACAAGGAGCTTTTGCTTTATCAACCTGTTAATTAGATTAGTTTGATATTCACCCCACTTAATTTGAGTGGGATACATATTTTATCTTCTTGCTTATATAGTTTGCTTAATATATAACATTGGAAAATGTGTGGTTTGGATGTTTCTTCCCTAAACTTTAGGCCTCCAGAATAAATAAGGGGCCATGATCTGGCCTTGGCCTCATCCATGGAACTAGTCTGTGCCAGAACAGGGCAGCTATTTGTTTTTGAGGTATATTAGACATATTGATTTCTGTTGATATGTAATGTAGGTTCCAAAAGTTTTGTGGGCTTGGTGTAGCATATATGAGCCAGTAAGCCTAAAAGCTGACCAGTTTTCCATAATTCATCTATATTCTCCTCGTTACACATTTTAAAAAAGAAAAAGACTTGGGGGTTAAGTGGTGTGCCCAAGATCACATAACAAAACAGTGGTAGGACTTTGAGAATCCCATCCATTGCATATTGACTGCTTGTGATTTTTTTATCAAATGTAGTTATAGCAATCCGTAAATTTGTTTTCCTTATCCATGCACTTTAATCAGCTTGTCCATGTGACAATTCTCGCTTGAGCTGCGTTAACAGAACTGATTGACTAGCTGTTTTGATTTCTAAGCACAGACTACCTATCTATAAGAAAAATACTTCTCTCTGAATAAAGCATTTTATATCTTGGCTCTTGGTTGAAATCAACCCAACTTTAATTTCACAGCACGCTGCCAGCAGCTGCCTTAGAAGGACAGAGCAGTTGTAATAAATGACATTTATATAAAAACAAGAAAAATGAAAACTGTTCCAGCTGGATTTAGGAGACTGAGCATATTTGTCTTGTATGTAAAGCTGCCATCCACAAACATTTCAAATTATTTTTTATTTCTAGGAATCAGGATCAGACTTTATTTTTTCAGGTATTGGGGAGAGACAATATATTAAAAAAATATATAGTTTTATTGAAAGGCTGTTAGTTATTGAATCCTTTCCAAAGCCATGCATCTAAAAAAGTTCAGGGACTCACCTAACATTTTGAAGTTTGAAGCATTTTTACGAATTATCTGGAGGAAAACTCTGAGGTACACAGGCAAGCTAGACTGCCTCATATATGTATCTATTACTTTTATTATTTTATTGTTGAAAACACTGCAGTTGATGGATACTTGCCATTTTTGCTAATGGCAGAATTATTGAATTGTATTTGCATATGGAAGAAATTAGTTCACATGACACAAATAGAACACTGTACTGAGCACTATAGTGTACTGCATGCTAGAGTATATTGCTCGTAAACAACTCTTCTGGTTGACTCACTGTATTACTGTAACCATGTCTCAGTAGCAGCCTGTCTTCCCAAAGGATTGACTAAACCTTGACTAACTCAGACTAAACTCAGGGATCACTGGAGTGAGCTGTGGGATAAAACTCAAAATGCAATTTAACAATGCACCGCAAGACTATACATCTTAAGAAGGGAGAGTTGCCTCCAGAAAGGTTTAGGAAGGCAGAATGTAAGGACAAGAGAAGAATTTGATCAGATTTGAAATTAATACCTTGATATCTCACCATACAGCCTTCAGAGACCATGGGTGTATTTATACTAGGAACTAACTTCAGATTTTACTTTGAAGTAGCCTGCAGAGAGTCTACACATGTTTTCCCTTACTTTGAAGTTCAACTTCACTTCGAAGTAAGTTGTGTGTGGATGCTCAGCTTTGAAGTCTGTTACTTCAAAGTAATTTTTGTAGAGTAGACATGGCCCATGGGTAATTAAGATCTTGTTTTTTCTGACTTACCTGAGAGATGGCCTATGCGTCCAGCAGCCCCCAAACCATAATGCTATGCTAGCAGAAGATATTTTCCTCAGGGAGATGTCTATAAATTTCTCGAAGCCTAGTAGACTCCTCAAAGGAAGTACTTGCTTTTGCTTGTCTTTGAAGTAAAATGTGTGTGCACAGTGCTACCATGTGAATATGTAACCCTACAGAAAAAACCAACACCATATAAGTAAGCCTTGGAAGCTTCTCAGTTCAAAAACTGAATTGGCTTACTCCTCCAAAAGCCTGGCCTACGTCTAAAATGTGGACTGATGTAGCTGTGTTGGGCAAGGGTGTGAAAGAAAAATAACCCTGCAACCCCATACAACATAGCTATGCCTACAGAAGCCCCATAGTAAATGCAGCTATGCTGACAGAGAGCGTGTTGGCATAACCAAGGTCATTCAGAGAGGTGGTGTTCCTATGTTGTCAGCACTCCTCTTGTTAGGGTGTGCTGAGCTTATGTTAGCATGTCAGCCAGCACAGCTGTGCTAACGTGGATTTTGTATTATAGACGTACAGTGGGCCTCATAAAATCTGAAGTTGCTGATACCTGTGTTTTGATATTTGTCAAGCCACTTTCCTGTTTGTCAGGGGGTTAGCTTTCAAACCAGCCTGAAGTGAATCTATATTTATATGCAGAAATTATGGGTGTAAAAAATGCACGTGCAGTTCTGATAGATACATATTTGTTTTCCGGGGCAAGTACTCAGACATTTAAATGACATACATTTTGCCTATAGTTATGAGCACCTGACAAATGCGAGTAACTGGAAACAATATCTCTTTCATTTGTAGTTTTTGTGTCTTGTGGTCTGGCTCTGTAGCTGCTCCATAAGTTCACAACCAGGTTCCAGCTGTAACTGTTTTCCATATTTGCCAAGGTCCTCATTGCAAAAGGCTGAGCACCTGCCACTTTCACTGAGTTTCGTGGTATCTAGTCCTCCTCTGGATCAGTCCTTGTAGATTATACGAGTAGAGAGAATACCCTCTCAGGAACCTAATGGATGTTTGGGTGTATTTAAATCATGGAGTTAAAAGCTAGATTGTTATAGTATCTCAGAACAGGAGATCCCATTACCCCAAACTGCACTCTTTTGGTCTGCTTAATATTGTGTATGCAATAGCTGGTCTATCGACAGATACCATCCATTGCTAGCCAAATAAACAAAAGTGCTGGGGATGGATAGATGGTTAGTTTTTGTGGGTCCTGGAAAAGCTGAATGCATTTCTAGCCAGGACTGGGTGAGCAAGGGGGAGTTGAGGGTTAGAAATAGTGCCTTCGGCATAAATGGCAATGTGTCATCTTTGTGTGAGGAGAAATGGTACGTGCTTTTATTTTAATGCATGTATATCTGTCTATCTTTTTAGAGAGTTTGTGTGTCTGTCTGGCCAGCACAGCCCCTGGCTCCCTCCTCACCCCCAGCCTTGGAGTAGCTGGTGGCCAGTGGGCAGGATTGGGCAGCACAGCTCTACGCTTCCCCATGCCTACCTCGAGAAGCCAGTGTCCGGGGTAAGCAGTGTGGAGGCCCCCTTTTGTCCGGTGAGCCCCCCCAACCTTCCTGCCCTGAGCCTCCAGGCCAGAGCCCTCTGCCTTGACTCTTGCTCGCTCCACCTCCTCTCCTGTCCCTGCCACAGGAATTTTCCATCCACCCACCCTGATTCCTGCGCACACGCTCCCATCCATATCCCTGAGTCCCCACGAGGATCCAAACAACAGCGGGTGGGTGGGTGAGTGAAAACACGCACACACTTGGTCCAGAAGCCCTCAAAAGCCGTGAGAAATATGAGTATTTAGATCCAAAACAATCTGTTCCCAACTCTACAATATTTACACTTAGATCTAATACACAGAACAGTGTGTAGAGTCCTTCCAGACATTTGATCTGTATTGTCCGTGGTTCTTCTATATACTCAAAGGGATTTACTGCTTTGTAATCAAGCTGCTGAAGAAAAAATGTTGTCTTTATATTCACTGGGGATGATTGTAATAAATTGAAATGGTTTCCTATTAGCCTTCTGTGCTTGGCTGAACCACTTAAAATTACTTTGGACTTTGCCCTTGTCTGACCTCTTAACCTCTGCTCAGACATTACTGCTGTTAGGAACGTAGCAGCAGTGTTTCGAGAGCCTCGCTTTTGTGAATGAAGTTACAAATCATTTCACAGATGGAAACAGAGCCCCCAGCGCGGAGCAACTTCTGAGTCTCAGAGAATCGTTTAGGAGCCCTAAATGTTCAGACACATTTGTCTCAGACATCCTATTTGTGGACAATCACTGTCATTCTAGATAGCTGACTGATAGGCGAACCCCAGTACTGGCAAAGTCATGTATGAATTCCTTTGTTCTCTTTGTAAGGATATGTGTATAAAATGAAGATAATAGACCCACTAACAAAATGCAGCTTTTTGTGGCAAATCTTTTGTCCCTGTACGGCCAAATTCACTCAATTTGTGCAGATGTGTGGGGCTCCATATATATAAGTTTTTATTGAAAATCAAGCATAGAAAAAACTCATTCGTCCTGTGTGTGTTAGGAAACATCTAATTCTGTCATATGAAACAGTCTTTGGTCCCTCTTTCTTCACATTGCTCTACTCTGCATTTTCTACTATATATATATATATATATATATATATATATATATATATATATATATATATATATATATATATATATATATATATATATATATATATATATATATACACACTTACTGATTAGGGGTCAGTTGCATATGAATACAGCTGGAAGCTTCTGCAACCACACTCTGGAATCAAGGCTAATGTGACACAGAATATGTACAGTTGTATTGGATTATCTCTTTACTTCAGATAAGACTTGCTAGATATGTAGAGATGAAAGGAAGGGTATTAGACCCCTCTTCCAGTTCCTTAAGCCATCCTGGCTGTGTGTGTCTCCCCCTTTTCTTCTTTGTCAATTGAATAACCATTTTGTTTATGTAGCGCAAAACTGAAGTTCAGCCTTGAAAGTGGTCCTAGAATTTTTGCCACGTTAATGAGAGCTTATTGGACAGCAGCTGTCATGATTTTGGACAGCCTTGGTGCAATATCCAGAGTCTGCAGAGCAATACATAAGGCCCCTGGTGCTGTGGTCAGGCTGGAGACAGCTCCAAAAATAGATGCGGAGAAACAGGTGGAAAGCTGGCTGTGCTGTGCCTCAGTTTCTGAAAATCAGAGACTGCAGCACAGTATTGGAACCTCCCTTCACCCTGCCTTTCACTAGAGGCTCTGCCTATTGGTCTGCCTCATCCCTCCTTGTTCCTCAGTCCTTTACACTTTTACCCTGCTCCCTTCTCCAACCAGGCTGCTTCTGCTCTGGGTCTGGGATGGGAGCTGCAGTCTCTCATGCTGGGATGTAGCTATGAGGCTAGCTGTAGCTGATCAGAAACTGCTGTGGGTTGATGGCCTGGTACCATCCCAACCCCCTTTCTCTTCCTCCCACCCTCCGCCTTTGGTAGCTGGATTTTTTGGTATCTAGTCAGTCAGGCAGTCTGCCTTGGGGGGGTCTGTTGGACCATCCCAATAAAAATATGAAGGGAGGGGGCAATGGTTATGATGGTCAAGAAGACTGAAATGATAGGTTTCCTCTCAAATATTTGACCAGATAAGCCTGGGGCTCTATCCTGGGACGGTATGCTCTGTGGCTTCAGAGTTATGCTTACCACACTTGCTAAAGTATGGGAGGTTTGTTTTACATCTGGCTGTTGATCCAGCTCTTAGTTAACATCTCACTGCTGGGAGCTGTCATCTGAAGTGACTGTCATTTGGGTTGTGCTGTGCAGCTTTTGTGTTTCCCAAGACATGAAAGACATCTGCTCCCATAAACCATTATTTAAGATTGCACACTTCAGTATTCACACAGAATGTGGTACATTTTATGGACAGCAAGTGGATAGGACTCCAAAATCCCCCAAACTCATGTTACAGAAGCTATGAAACAAGCCAGACAGGGATCTGAGCACACCCTTCAGGAAGAACATTCATTTGTGAGAATGAGATGAAAAGATAAAACACTTTTTCTGAGTGTAGTGTGAATTTAATTGTTGATTAATTTTCTAGGAATGACGGCTGGGGTTAGGACTGTGCTACCAAAGTTGAAAACTTCAGTGTTGTCTTCAGTGAGTTGGGCCAGCCCAGTCTGAGAACAGATATAGAGTTGTTAGACTCTTGATCAGTCATGGCCAAGCACCCAGATAATATTTTGAGTTGTTAATTTCATGCGGCTTAAAAACAATTAGTCAATAAATTCAAATCTACTATATACCTTATAGAGTTTGTTTATTCAAGAACTCCTAAGCAGTAAGAGCTAGGACTACCGAATTTGGTGTACAGCTTTCTCTTATCATAACTTAAAGCAGCTTAAGGTTTTGGTTGTGCCAGAAAAATGGGATGTGCCTGGAATGGGATTGGTTCTCATAAAGCCAAGCAGAAGAGAGACCACCACCAAATGAAGTACAGGCCTCAAAACTGGTGTAACTATGTGAATGGTCAAAGAGGCTGAACAAAGGTGAGCTAGAAGAACTAGGAGGAACTTGGAATAGGATTGCCTCTCAATAAACCTTACACAAAATAGATGAATTGGAGAATTTTGAAGTAGTGCTCGGCCTTGGCACAACTCGGTCAAGGCTTAAGGTTTGAAAACTGAAAGAAAATGTTACTGGAAACCAAACTAACTATAACCATTTTTTGTTAAGAAATGGTGAATAAGCGTTTATAGAGATGAAGGAAAAAAATACATTTGATGGAATTCCCATTAAAAAAATATTGAAAAGAACCCTGCACAGCTGTGAGGAAGTGTGGGGGCAGTGGTGCTTGTGGCCCTTCCCCTTCTGGGGCACAGAGTCAGGCCCTCCTCCCATCGTGCCCTGGGGCCCGCAATGGCTGTCGGCCCCTCTTTTTAGTTCTTGATGACAATCTTGTTTTTAAAAAAAAAAAAAAAAAAAAAAAAAATTCCAAAACATAAAGTATCTTTAGAGGCTCTCTGCTGCTTGTCTAAAACAGCCCTTTCTGAAGCAGACAGGCTAGCAGGAGGGATATTGTTATTTGGCTCAGACTGGTTTTGTTTGTTTACAGATCTTCAGCCTGAAAACAATATGTATTCACTGCTGTTGCTTCAGTAATCTTCAAAGTTTGTATCAGCTTGAGCAAATCACCAGCTGCATATTATTCAAGTTCACAAAACTCCATTAAAGTATTAATGAGCAGAGCTGCTGAACTAAGTGTGAACAGCAGAGAGGTCTACTTTTGGATGAGAATTAAATTTGAAGGAATTGTGGAAACAACTGTGGGCTTACCCACAAGAGTCACTTTGGTGTCTTCCAAATTCAGTTCAATTACATTCAGCCTACCTAGATTTTCCCAGCAGATGTATTTGGACACTGGATTTTGTCTTGGTTTTTCTTAGCTGTAAAGATGTTGCCTTGTTTAAAATGAGATGGCAGTTCTGCACCAGAAGCTGATGAGTTTCAAGTGTGACCCCTGTATACTGTTTGCACTACAGATTGAACCTGTATAGTCCAGCACCCTTGGGACCTGACCAGTGCCAAATGAGAGAATTTGCCAGATGACTGGAGGTCTATATTGTCTAGCACGTTACCAACCCTTCCATTACTAACTGGTCTCTTAGACATTTAGTGGCGAATTACAGCTAAATAACAGCACAGAACACAGAGAACCAAGACCGGTGGCTGGAAACAAACTTTATGGGGAATATGGGAAACTTGGCCACACTCATAAGTGGTTATCTGGCTAACATGCCAGATTACAGATGTTACCAGAGGGGAGAGTGCTGGACTAGAGATTCAACCTTGTATGTAAAATGCTTTGGGGTGTTCCTAGGGGAATGAGGAGCTTCATTGTTCCTTCTGTGATGTAACTCCTTAGTAGTTTTATAAGTGAAACAGGCACAGCTAAAGCAAAAATGTTGAACTCTCCTTCAGGGATAAAATTGCCTTATTTCCCTCCCTGTTTACAAAAGCATTTCACTTTGTTCTTTTCACTGCTGCAAAACAGTTTGTGCTTCAATCGGAAGCATGGATAGTGAGATGCAGTCCCATATCCAAATATCAGATAGTGTTAAGGGACTTATACTGGGATTTTCCCTTGACAAATGCTTTTGCTTAGTCAAAAATAATCCTTCCACTAAAACAATTAACTTAATATTATCAGTAGTCAGGTGGTATTTCAAACGCTGTCATGTATCATGCTAACTTAGGAACCACCAAATACACATTTTTGTTTTGGATGAGTTAGATAACTACGGAAATTTTCTTCCAGACAGCTGTTAGCTTAGCTTAGTCTTCAGTTGTCACGTTGTATCCATGGATGCTAGTCACTTGCAAATTTATACATGATATACAAAGCACTAAAATCATTTTACATTTTATAGAGCAATATATCACACGGCACTTCAAAAGTAGGGTGGCCACATTGCCTTATTGCAAGTATGGGACACCAGCTTCCGGGATTTGGGGGGCGCTGCTGTCCCATATCAGGGCTCCTTGGTGATGGGCTACTGCCTCATGGTGAGGCACCTGAGGTGGCGGGGGGGTAGTAGTCTGCAGCCTTTGGATGAGAGGGGAGGCTGTGATTGATAGGGGCTCCACAAGCCCCTGGTGAGTGAATATATGCCAAAAATAGGGGCTATGCAGCCTCCTGGCAGGGGGGCCCAGGGAATGTGGCAGCTGTCCTGGCAGCAGTGACTTCTGGCAACAGGAGCTGCCATGCTGGGAAACAGGGTAGCTGCCCCATTGAGGAGCTCCCCTGAAGCAGGAGCTGCTGCCCCAAGGCACAGAACACCAGGGAACTGGACAGTTGTCTGCAGCGCAGGCTGCTGCCCTGAGACACCAGGTGCTGGGGAACAGGAGCCCCGCAAAATACAAGACAATTTGCCCATTTTTTTTCCCCCAAAAAGGCCTTTGAGACAGCTTAAATAAGTGGCTGTCCTGGGGAAAACAGGACAGCTGCTCACCGAATCCAAAAATCACTTTAAAATATTCATGACTCAGCTGCTTTTGTTTTTGGTATAGGAAGATTCAAGTGTCCTCAGCATCAAACTGTTGTTTTTTCCGGTTTATAATTGCGTGCCAAGGTGTGCATTGAGCCTTTCAAAGTGGATGGAAAACATGTCTTGTAGCAAAGTGGTATGTGGTAGGGTAGGGGGAAGGAGAAGTGCAGTTCCTGCTGCTTTGGGTACAAGTATGTTCTGTTACCAAACTCTTGCTCTGTTTTGTTTTTCCAAGGTATGTCAAGGGAATCACAGCCTGTACTGCCTATAGTGATACACACCAACGAACCATCGTATTGGGTTATAATTAGTGAGATGTCTTAAAGAGAGTGATGTTTTAAAAACTAGCTCCCTAAGACTGTGTGGATTTTGTTTTCTGTTTCTGCCAGTGCTCGAAAGGGAAGGGCAGCATTCTCCAGTGCAGAATTAGGGGGAGCAAGAATATCCTTTGTTTATCGATTTTTATGGGTTGGGAAAGGTCTTGTGTGGGAATCTTTCTTGTCTCTCTCAATATTTTGAAATATGTGTCTCCAAACTTATTCATTAACATTCAGGAATTATGCCAGGAACCAGACCCAGGATTTCAAGACGTCACTTGAGACCTAGTACCAGGATCCCATGTTAAATGGAACCAGTTCCCTTGTTCTAGCATCTGGCTAGGCTCCCAGGGAATGGGAGCCCTACAGACAGACCTAAGTAATCTTCCTGCTGCCAGCCTGTAAGACTAGCAGCTGTCCCAGGGGTTAAAACATTGGTTATGCTTAATATTTAGGCATGGCAGAATTTGATGTTTATTTTTAATAATTGTAATGAATAATATCCTTGTATATATTTTTTTCCAGTTTATTTACATGTTCACAGTTGCAGGAAAATCATGGCTGTAGATGTTGAGATGCAAGGTTTTGTAACCATTTAAAAACACAAATTGGCAACATCACATGAGTAATATCCAAAGGAAATATCCTTTAAGCAGCCCTCTTCTTTCTTTGCCTACTTGCAATTTAGATCATTGATGGATGTCGGAGTTGATTTGTGTGCATCAGTGAATTATGTTTAATAACATACAGGCTTTGAAAGCACCACTTCCAAACACCTGCAGCGTGGCCTGGCTACATGGGGGTCCCTTTTCGAAAGGACCCCGCACATTTCAAAATCCCCTTATTTCCTTCAGATGAAGGGGTCCTTTTGAAAAGG
Organism: Carettochelys insculpta; assembly: GCF_033958435.1. NCBI lineage: Eukaryota > Metazoa > Chordata > Testudines > Carettochelyidae > Carettochelys > Carettochelys insculpta. The sequence continues at coordinate 21,566,148 of NC_134153.1, read as the reverse complement.
GACCCCCATGTAGCCGTGCCATGCTGTGGGCATTCGAAAGTGGTGCTTTAGCACGCTTCTGGCTGCGGCACTTCGAATGAGGCGCTGAATGTTCAATTCAGCGCCTCATTAGTAATCTTCAAAATGGCCGTTAGCATGGCTACTTAAAGATTTCTTCCAGCATAGGCACAGCCTTACTGATTACAAAAAATTCTAATTCTCCTAGGTCTTTTGATTTTCAACATGGAAAAAAAACTTGCCAGTGCTGAAAGATGTGTAGCATTTCTGAGATGAGTTCTAGACACATCAAACCAAAATGATTGGGATTCAGAATACTAAAGCCACATACAGATTTGAAGGGAAAATTTTGCCTCATCTGAGCTGGTGGTAGAGGAGAGGAGGCGGCAGTTGAGTGGACTGAGTGAGGAACTCCTGAGTTAGTAATCCTTCTCTGCTTCTATGTGTGACGTGTGAGCATTTTCCTAACCTGACTGCTTCTTCCCCAGTGTTACAAATGTACAGTCACCGTGGGAGTGCTATTGGTTTTGAGGCACTTTATCTTCTGTAGCTAGTTACTAAGATGAGGATTTGGTGTGAGACGATCGCAAGCAATGTGTATACCATCACATCATCCTTGTTAGGCAGGGCAATGCTATTATCCCTTTTATACAGATGGAGAAGTGAGGAACGGAGAGACTAAGTGACTTGCCCAGGCTTACCCAGGAAATCTGAGGCACAGCAGGGAACTGAAACTAGATCTTGAGCCATAGGCTAATGCCTGAACGATTCATCAGGCTGCCATTTCTCAATGCTCCATTTTAGAACAGTTGAGATGACAATAAAACTTCCCTCCCATACTATTTTGCTGAGAGCGCCTTTTGAGATCTTTTTTGAATGTGGAATTCTTGGAAATTCCTGTAAAGGTGAAGTAGTTCAGAAAAGATTATACAGCTTTTTCATTTTTTCCCCCTTCAACTTCCTCATGTGAACAGGGCCAGCCTGACCATACAGGTGAGCTAGGCTGTCACCTGGGGCACCAAATTTGACAGAAGTGAATTATTTTATGTATTTCAAAAATATAAATGAAATCTCTTATGAAACTGTGCATCATCACCATGTCAGCAGCTGAACTACGTTTTTTGTTTCATGTTGTGTTTACATAGACAGCCATGCTCCATAGTTAAAATGTGTCACACCATAGCTCCAGAATAGCACTGCCTGGATATACTGTCTGGGGGTGGGGCTGGGCAGCTCAGTCACTCTCAGTAGCCCGGTGTTGGCCAGGCAGTTGAGTCAGTGTTACTCACTGCTTAGTGAAAGCTGGTCAGCAACTTCCAGCAGCTGTTCTGCCATGTTAAGAGCTGTGATGTCAGACACCGTGCGCACAAAGAATTTGTATGGCGTTGGACTTTTTAAAAAAAAAAAAAAATTGGAAGAGGGCTTAACAAGATCATAAAAAGACTCGCGGGTGCTTGCAAGATTAAGATTGTGTATTTATTACAGACCAGGCGTGTCCAGCCCACGGGCTGCATGCAGCCCTGGACAGCTAGTAATGCGGCCCCACAAAATCGTAAATTTTTAACATTATTATGTGACTTATATACGTTAACTATATTTTATATGTGGCCCAAGACAATTCCTCTTCACTCAGTGCGGCCCAGGCAAGCCAAAAGGTTGGACACCCATGTTATAGACTGTTACTGTTCAAGTATTAGTAAATCCCCAATTTTCAAATGCCTGACTGCTAATGTTAACAAATACCACTTAACAGATACATTCCTTTTCGTTCTAGTTGCAGTAATGTTTTGATGATGATAGAATCTCTGGCCTTCTGTTTACTTTATAAAATAGCTTTAAATAAATGGTGAAAGATTTAAAAAAAAAAAAAAAAAAAAATTACCAGGCCTATGTTACTAGGATGTTATTGCATGTTCATCGTACGTCTTCTCTTACGGCTAATTTTTCTCTAAATTGAATGGGGGAAAGGGGTGGTGGCGGCAAAATCCTAGTTTGTCTAGGATGCTAAAAACCCTTAGGGTGGCCCTGCATGTGAATGAAATGGTATTAAACATTGTGCCTTGTGCTTTACTTCAGCAGGATTGACACACATCTACTTTTGCCTGGGAAAGAGACGAATTGTGCTTCCTTTTTTGCACGGGCCCGGGAGTTGGTTCCTGGATGTTCCTACTGGATGCTTAGCTTGAGTACAGGTTGAATGTCTCTTGTGTGGAAACATCTGTAATCTGGCATGATTTTAGTTAGCCAGACGACCACTGCTCACAGGTGTGACCAAGTTTTCCATGGTTCCACAAAGTTAGTTTCCAGCTATCAGTCCTGGCTCTCAGTATTCTGTGCTGTTATTTAACTCTAATAAACCCCTAACTGTCCTCTAAGAGGCCCGTAATCAGTGGAGGTGTTGGTAATGTGCTAGACAATATTGATCTCCTATTCTCCAGCAAATTCTCTTGTTCGGCACCAGATAGGCTCACAGAGTGTTGGACTAGAGAGGTTCGACCTGTACTGTTTAGTTTGTGGTGGCTCATGTCAGTGAAATACAGGGATAAAGAAAAGTCATCCTTGCGTAATGCTTGCAGACAGATTTATTTATATGGTGGAAGTCTCAGTTTACAGGTGCCAACTGTTAGTATCCCAAAGATGTGAGTTTTTAGTTTTTTCCTTGTCATGATCAATTTACTACACAGCAAGTGGAACAATATTAGGAGAAAGAAAGAAATGCCATGAGTAGGGATTCTCATTTTGTTTTATTACCATGTACAATGCCTATAACTACCTTTTTCGTTCCTTCAAATTGTTACATAGCCATCAGCGTTGCACATGTCTTGGAGAACTCAGGAATTTGAGATTTAAGTCTAAGGAAAGTTACCTTCCCAGAAGCAAGTGATGGAGACTTCCACTCATGATAGTCAAGCAGAAGTTAGTTTGCATTTCTCTGTTCATTCACATTTGCCACTGAAGATAGAGGATTAGGCTGTTTCTGAAATAATTTGACTAGATACAAAGTAGCTGCCATATTGCTATACTTGCAGAGTTTTCTTAAATCACATCTACTTTGTAGTTTTATGAATGAAGTTGTCTGTTTGGGGGTTTTTGAATCCGTTTAGCCTCATGCTGCAAGTGGTGTTTGACCCCAGGTGCTCTGGCAGTGTGCTGGTCATCCTGACTGGTAATAGACAGAAGGCTTCAGGGGTGATGAGAGCTTCATTGCCAAAGATAATGTTGAAAGGAGGGATGTTAACCAGTAAGCCTCACCCTAAGTGGGTGAAGCTTACCAGTTAGGGCTGACCCATGGGGTCTGGAGCTATTTCATTTAACTGGTTAATTTTAAATGGAATTTTACATCCCTAGTTGAAAGGGGAAAGAGCATTTCCAAGGATAACTACTGAATAGATCAGTCGTTGGGGCAAGGAGGGGAATCCTAGGGGAAATAGAAATGGGCTTCAGAAAGAGGATTCTTCCATTGTAGCTATAGATGTATCCTCTGAACCAGGGATTCTCTGTCGTCTTCTCTCTGAGGCCCATGCAACCTGTTAGAAAAATCCCATGGCCTGTCAGGATCAGGGCAGTGGGGTAGACAGCCTTGCTGGACTCCTCATCAAGGTGGGACTGGATGGCCTGCTCTGTGCCTCCAGAAGAGAGAGGGCCACTCACACAAAGGGCCAGAGCTGGGGGAAGCCAGCCGTCAGGGCTGCCAGAACTGCAGTGTGCCTGCGGTGTGCCCTTCTCCTCCCTTGGCCCTCAGAGCTACCTTGGCCATTCCATGAAGTGCTCCAGTAGTGATTTAACGGGTCCAGAGCTCCAGGTGCCACTGCAGCAGTGACTGGGAGGTTTGGCTCCTCTTGTATTGCTGGACCTCGGGGCAACTGCTTCTCCCCCTGCCTTCTGTCTTCACATCTGGGTCAGGGTTAGAGTGTTGAACAAGCAGGATCGTGGCCCAGGGTCCAAAACAGCTACGTTTCTCAGGCTTTAACTTTAGCCCCAGGTGGTGGGGCTTAGGGCCCCAAATACAGCCAAGCATGGTAGGGCTTCAGCTTTCTGCCCTTGGTCCCACTGACTTTAATACCAGTCCTGCTTGGTGAACCCCCTGGAACATGTACTCTGTCCTCTCTACTTGGAACTGTTGCTCTAAAAATAATAGTAGTTTATAGTCATCATTTGAAATTTTGCAGATGACTTGATCTGACTGTTCTGCATTTGAGTTTGTTAGAGACACCAAAGGAAAGAGCTGGGATGTGTCTACCAGCTGATTTAAGTCAGCTGGTTTGAAACAAATCTATTTTGCTTGCCCATGGAAATGTCTTGCAAGTAAGTGCCAACACATGATGTGCAAAGGAAGTTTTATTGTGCTTCTGTTTTCTGACAAGCAGTGGCTGCCTGAATGAATTATTCCTGCTGCACAAGTACAAACAAAACTAGGGCAACTGTATATCCCTGTCCCAAATACGGGACAGGGGGACATGGTGAGGGGCGGGGGAAGGGGCGGCTGCTCCAAGCCCTGGGGAGCTGGGAAGGAGGCGACAGCTGCCAGCTCTCCCCCGGATCCGCCGCAGCTGCCCATGCTACCCCTGCTTCCCCAAGGCTCAGGGAAATGAGGGGTGGGAGGGGGTGGCCCAAATATGGGACAATGATTCCCTTCTTAAAAAATAAGTTGGGACACCTTTTTGGCATCCCAAATACAGGACTGTCCTGCCCAATATGGGATGGACGGTCACCTTGAACAAAACCGTATGTGTGGGTTGCGTAATTGAGGGTTAGACAGACCTGTGCATGAGGATGACCCTTTGTGCTTAGGCCAGCTTTAGAACTCTCCTGCAGAGATCTGCTACTCTGGCTTTCAGGGGAGCCCAGATTCAGAGTGGGAAAACTTTTATACTGCAATTTCCCCATTTCTGACTGGTGCCCACTTTTCCAGGCAGCCAGAATTTGAGCACTTATGAGGCTGACACTTACAGGAATTTGAGATTGAATATGGACCTTTCATTCTAGAGATCATGGTACAAATGTAGAATGGAGTAGTAGTGAATTAAACTGGTTGTCTTTGTGAAATAAACTGGTGGCACCAATCCTATCCCAAACAGATATCCACATCACAAAAAATACCAACCCAGACCCCCTGCAATTAGCATGGAAAATAAATCACCCTCCTTCATGTAGGTCAGGGATAAGACATAGAATCATAGAACACTAGAACTGGAAGGGACCTCAAGAGGTTATCAAGTCTAGTCCCCTGCACTCATGGCAAGACCAAGCACCACCTAGAGTATCTGGACCATCCCTGATATAGTGGAGAGTAGACTGGAAGACTTGTATTGTTGTTCATCCCAAAGTTGCTATATGGATTTTTAAAAGGACATCAGTCTCCATTGGTTCAGAACCATCCACCAGTACACAAGTCCCATATAAAAAATAGCTGAAAGGGAGCACTAATTCTAATTGAGACCTGTTTGTTTCCTCTTTGTTCCACACAAATGTGTTTTCTTTGAATAAACCCAATCCACTGTGAATTGTAATTCTGTACAAAGGTTTGGTTGGGTAACACCCAGCTTAAAGGCTTGTGTGTTTTTGTGGTTTTGATTTGTTAGGCTTAAGTTTGGTGAGAAAGTGACCGAATGCCAATGGCCAAAAGAGTGGTGGGGTTTTTATGTGCTAAAAGTCACTAGTGATCGGTATTATGGTAACACCCATGCAGAGAAACCTACCAGCTAGTAAGAAAACTCCTAAGTTTAGCTAAGTGGCCAAACTGCCAACACCTTGTCATTCAAACATTGATTTGGTAAGTGCTTTGCACTCTGTAAGAGGCATGGTTGGCCTTTAGTAGCAGTTGTACTACATTCATGGGGAATGGTGGGGACAGGAGTAAAAAGGCTAATTGAACCATTTAAATGCAGTGCTTACAGAAAAGAACTATTTCAGGTGCTGTGTATCCCTGCAGTCTTTGATAGGTGATTCAGTTCCTGTTTTGTACCTTCCAGAAGTACCATTCTTTACCAGAACTGATTTTACAAAGTGAAATAAGCAGACTTGTGTGAACTCTGCCTGCTTGGAGCGTTTGTTTTTGGATGTTCTAGTTTTGCCCATCTCCTTTTTTGGATCTTGTTCGGCTTTGGCACTTGTCAGCAGTTGAGGCAGTAGTCTTGCTGCGATTTGCTACAGAAGTTCACTGGTTGACACCACTTTCTCTGAATCCTTTTCCGGGTACATTCAGAACAAATTTAATGCTCACTGCTTCCAGATTCTGGGCCTGAGTCTGCTCTTGTTTACCCCAATTGAAGGCCATGCGTACGCTACTACTTACATTCTTATAATTTGTGTCTCAAAGGTGTGAAAAAAATCCTGAGCTACATAAATTGTAGTGTGCACAGTGCTATGTTGGCAGGAGAATTTCTCCCACCAACGTTGCTACGGCCACTCACTGGGAGTGGTATAATTATGGCCATGGGAGGGCCCTTTCCTGTCAACAAAGATTAATCAGTACAGCTGTGCTGCTGTAAGAGCTCTAGTGCAGATGGAGCCAATGAAAATAACTTGTTTGGGTGATGCTCCAAGGAGTGATATGAGATCAGTACTAGGCCCATCAGAAGATGCTATCTGAATCAAACGGCTTCTCGTGAGTCACGATGGGTGGTACAATACAAGGGGAGCTGTTGAGCTAATGGAGCTCCCCCGCACCACACCCGTACAGTTGTATTATGCTATGTGACTCTGCTGACACACCATGTGCTCACTTAAAAAGGGGATATAGTGTATTGCTTTCCCTGATGGTTTCCCCACTTGTAATGCCAGGTGACCATCACCTCACTCAACTCTAGAATTCTGCCACTGAAAATAGTGGTGCTAATAAACATTTATTTTTGCATTCCTCCGCACTTCTGACCAGACACTGACTTATGTAATGAAGCACTCGTTTAAAAATAAGAATAAAGGGTTGATGCTCATGATTAGAGCTGCAGCTTTCTCACTGTGGTGAAAAACTTATGGATACGGTGACGTCCCTTTGTTTTGTGTCTTCCACTCCTGGAGGCTCTAGCTGGGTTGCCTGCCTGCCCTAGTGAAGAGGGAAGGCCCTGGTGGGAGAGGGGGTTGAGAGTAAGCTCACCATGCACTCACCCCACAGCAGCAGCCCTGTGCCCCACGTGGCTGGGCCTGGTCCCCTACGTCAGGCATTGCAAGCTGGTGCATGAGATTGTAGCACTGCTCAGGTTTGGCTCTGCTAACTCTGAGAGACACAGGAGCCATTGCTGAGGTAAGCGCAGAGCAGGCTTGCTCTCAACCCTGGGGCCCAGGTTCAATGGACAGGAGCTGTCGCTGTGTGGGGAGCCCGAGGCTGGCTGGTTTTCAGCTCCCTCCTTCCACCTGTCCTCTGGGTCTCCCTGTCTCACGGGGCTGGGATCAGAGTTGCGGGGGTAGGGTCAACAGTGCCTGGAGGTGCTGCGGGCCCCAGGGCCCTGCTCTGTGCCCTGGAAGCGGTGTGGCTATAGGTGAAAGGGGCAGGGCCCTCAGTGCCACCTTGACTGTGGCTCTGCCCCTCCCCTCCACTTCACTAGCTGCTGGAGATCCAGCTGTCTTTGAAATGTCAGCCGGGGGGCAATTAACCCCTTTACCTCTTTCCCCCCCATTGACAGGCCTGAGGGGAGGCAACGGGAGCCAATTGACAGGCCTGTCAGGGCATTTTGTGTTTGTGAAATCCAAAGTCTTGGAGTAGTCATTAAACCATATGCCTCTTCCCAACGCTATCCTGATAACTGTGCCGTGATTTTGATAAAAATACTATGCCACATCTGCAGCCCTACTCAAACCCTGCACAGAGTTGCCCATATCACATGCTCAAACTTTGTGTGCAAATGGACAGCTAAAGACCCAACACTGACGCATGCAGAAATCTGTGCATGCAATTCCACTAACCAAGTATGCAAATTAGGCAAGTGATTTTTGCCTATAGGGCTCTAATTAATGACAAGAATGCTGAGTTAAGTCATGTACAAATTAAAGAACAGTTGGTTAAATGGCTTGCACAAAAGCACTGCATCAGTTCAGAGGTAAGGATAGAAACCTGGTGATGTTCTGCCTTAAACTTCTCTTGATGTAATCTCTGCATAACATGGCCCTCCGCGATATCTGGTAACCAAGTAATGTTCTGCCTGGCCCAGTGGAACAGCATTATGAATACCACAGGGAAGATTTTTATTTTGTTTTAAAAAGGATGGTGCACACTCTAGCTCAAAGACCACATATTCCCTTCAAATAAAAACTGGTTGTGTCAGAGAAGTGTTGGAGGTGCATAGTGTGGATTTATTAGAAATTTAGACATTTTCTCCATAGTAGTCGGCTGAATCCAAAACTGCTGCCCTGACTTGAAGCCAATGCAAAAGATACTGAGAAATAATCTCACTTAATTTCAGGAAGCAATATGAGGTGAATGAGTCTCAACTCAGTTACAGTTAAAGTTACATTTTGTTCTCCAAGTTTGATATATTGAAAGTGGGATTCATAGGTCTTAGTGGAAAATCAGTTATTTTAAATCCAAACAGTGAAAGCACATGTGAACGGCTTCAAGGCTTGTCATGAAGGGACAGGTTAACTTTAGCTCCATGGCTTGTATTCTGAGGCTAGTCTTTAAGGTGCTATAGCACTGTTTTTTGTGAAGCTACAGACTACCACTGCTGCCCCTCTGAGACTATGTTCCCATGAATGTGCCTAATCAGCAGTTACTCAGTGCATTCTAAACATGAGGTCTGATTTAGTGATGCCTTAACAAACACCACAGCAAGGAAACCACAGAAGAGAAATCAAATTACTAACAGAAAATGAACAATTAGGAGAACCATGTTTTTGGAGTTATGGGTTTATGGTCCTTGCTGGTCCATCATATATTGATGGCCTTCCACAATTTCTTCAGATGAAGAGTAGAGGGGTGGTAGGGAAGATACATAAATTCCAGACTCCTATACTGAATCAAAACAGTACAGGATCTTCAGATACTATTGAAATGCAACACAAAAAAACAGTCCTGTAGTACCTTAGATTACCAGTGTAATTTATTAGGTGATGAACTTTCATGGAACAGACCCACTTCTCCAAATCTGAAGGAGTGGATCTGTCTTACAAAAGCTCATCACTTAATAAATTATATTGTTAGTCTTTAAGGTGCTACAGGACTGCTTTTTTGTTTTGTGAAGGTACAGACTAATACAGCTACATGTCTGAGACTATTAAAATGCAGTAGATTATACTTGTCCTTGAATGCAACTCTGGTTTAAAGGCACTATCATGTTTGGCATCCTCCTTGGATGTATATATACCAGGAACTATAGACTAACATGAGGGGTTTCTTTAGCCAAGGTAGTATAAAGGTACATGTCACTTCTCTGGCACTATCTCAGGTTGTCCTGCAATACGGTCTTCCCCAGGATGGTAGGATGACATGGCCCTTTTGGCAAACTGAAGTCCTCCCTTTCCAGGCAAGGATGAGTTCAAACCAACCAAAAAGCGTCTTCAGGCGCAAATTGCCCTTATCTTCTCCTTTATGTCAAGGGCTATGTGTACGCTACAGCAATCTGTTGACAGATGTTACTATTGGGAGAGATCTTCCAGCAAAACTTCTGTCAACAGATCACATCCACATGCAAAAGCAGATCGAAAGAGCAATCCATTCTGTTGACAGAGAGCAGCCAGACTGCCTGGCCACTCTCTCAACAGAACAGCCAACCAGAAGCTCAGCATAGGGTGCTGTCCAGTGACCCGGAATCCTTGTCTGTCAACACAGGGGGCCCCCCCAGAGCATCCACACAGCTTTTTTTGCCGACAGCCACTGTTGACAAAGGCGTTATTCCTCATCGCAGAGAGGCAGAATGCTGTCAGCGGAAGTACTGAGTTTTTGTCAATTAAAACTCTCTAGATGTAGCCAAGGGGTTTAGGGATAAACTGTGGCCTTGGGAACCCTAAGCAAAGATAGAAGGTATCATTGGCCCTCCAGACCACAGCAGCACTGCATTGCACCAAGTCTTTTCCTTTACACTTCCCCAAAGTCTTTCATACCCTGTGTCTTCACAGGCCTTTCCAGATCCATTCTTAATCCCACAGTGGGGTTGGGGCATCTGTGCTATCTTCTTCCTCAGAGTTGATGCTGCTTATGTTCCCTAGTGCTTTTCCCAGCATGCCTTGCAGTTGCCTACTGGCAGCTTAGCCCTTGAGGCACTACAATTTCCAGAATGCAAGTGCTTATAAAGGGCTGGAGTTAGGAATAGGAATGTGCTGGCTCAGGTCTGCCCTTAAAAGAACCACTCTTTCTTGCCACACTTGTTGAGCAGGGTAGCTGCAGAGCCCTGAAAATGACCCAAAAGCAAGTCAGGTGATTTAAAGAAGTCCAAGGAGTAGATCTTCCTGACCAAAAAAACAAATTGCAGAATGAAAGAGGATATGCACTAAGGAGAGCGTCTTAAAGATACCATGTTTCTTCCCCCATTTTATATTAGCATTAATGTAGGTGTGTAGATTGTGCAGCTTTGGGAATGTCACCCAATCGGACAGTGACAGAGCTTGTGCTGTCCTTCTAGTGGAATGGTCTGTGGTGGTGTGTTGGTTTGTCTTCTAACTTTCCTTTTGAAATAAATTGTATTACTCATGGCTTTGGACAGATTTCTTATAAAGCTACTATCAAGTTCATGATTAAATCCACAATGACTTTCACAGGAAAAAAAACTTTTTTCTTTGTACAGCTAACAAGAAACGTGCTCAGAGGCAGATTATTGTTTTTTGAGGTCCTGGCCCAGAGGAAATGAGGGATCCCTCTCCACCCTTAGTCTGCTGTGCCCTATACCTCCTGTGCTACTGCTCAGGAAATGGGGACTTGCTCTGCTCCCCACCCCCACCTGGCGCTACTGTTGAGGGGCAAGTTCAGGGAACAGGGACTGCCTGTGTTCCCCAGCAGGAGTTCTGGGTTGGCAGAGTGGGACAAGCTCCTGCACCCCAACCCTGCTCCTCGGCCCTGCCTCCACTCTCCAGCAGGAGTGATAGGCAGGTGAAATGGGTCAGGGCCAATATTCCTTGTAATTTTTTCCATCTATGGGCAGAGTACGTTTTGTTATGTGCACCAAGGCACATGCAGATGTGCACTGCCAGCAGAAACGCAGGCTGCCAGCTGTGGGCGCTTTGCTCATCACCTGGGCAGCATTTAAATCTCTCCTGGGTGTCCAGTAGAAGTGCTGGTTGGAGCACAGCTCAACCACAGAAGTCTTAAAGCACATCTAACAAACAGGCTGAGATTTTCCAAGAATCTGAAGGGAGAGCTTTTTTGCTCAGCTCCTACAAAAATTCCCTTTTGACTCCTTTGAAAATCAACTGTGGTAATTTCCTGTGTCAGTCATTTTCTTTCTTAAACTCTTCACATTTATTTAACATTAAAAATATTTATACCAGAGTTATCTATAATGCCTATGTAAGATCTGCCACCCTTAACGTCACGAAAGCAATTTGACAGGTGCTGCATCCAGAATTATTCAAAACAAAGGGTGTGTCTACACTTTGCATTCCTTTTTCGAAAGAGGTATGCAAATGAGGTATAAATTTGCATGTTCATCACCTCATTTGCATATTCTAATTTCAAAAGGGAAAAAGGATTCTTTTGAAGATGGGTTTACTTTTGAAAGAGCAGTGTCTACACTGGCTTCTTTCAAAAGAAGCTCTTTTGAAATTAGAATATGCAAGTGAGGTGTGGAATATGCACATTTATACCTCATTTGCATACCTCTTTCAAAAGAGGAATGCAAGTGTAGACACACCCAAAGTGGTGGTTGCATTTCTGTCGCTCCTTTTCATCCAACAATCCTGAAATGCTTTACAAACACAAGTAACCCTTACTCCATCCCTGTAATTCAGGAAGATACTACCTCCATTTTACAGAAGAGAAAACTGAAGTCAGAAGGGTTATGTGATTTAGTCTTGGTCACGCAGGCTATGTCTACAGGGAGCCTTAAGCTCGAAATAAGCTATGTAGCTTATTCCAAGTAGATTTTGAAATAGACTGTTTTGGCCTGTAGTGCTTTGTAAATGGCTCTACATGGGGAAATAAAGCCCTATTTTAGGCCATCCCTGTACTCCTCATGTGATGAGGTGTACAGAGATGCCGCAATAGCGTGCCTGTTATATTGAAAACTGTTTTGAGACAACGGGCATGCTGCATAGATGCGGGCAGCTATTTTGGGATACGGTGGTAACCCAAAATAGCACCTGCTGTCTAGACATAGCCACAGAGAGCCTGTGTCAGAGCCTGCTTATGGTGAAAGCCACTTATTTTAGCCACAAAATTGCCCTATTCTCCCTGCTGTGTTCTATGAATGGAAAAACATTGTAGAGCACTGTTCCTGAGAAGCACTCAACAGAATGGTTGCGTGAAAGCACATGCTTTTTGCACAAATTAATTAAGCATGCTTCTTCAGCAACTTCTGTCTGTTGTACTGACATTCTTCCAGTATTGCTGCAGCAAATTCTTGTATTTAACAAACAGCCTGGTAAACAGCTCTATAAAAGCAGGGTTTTTTTTTTTCAAAAATATAAATTAACCTGCCTTGCATTAGATGTAGAGGTTGGCAATCAAAGCAAGAAGAGGCATTTTTTCCATTCAGTAATAAACTCAACAATTCAGGAACCACCGTGCATATGAATACAAAGTGGTCTTTAATAAATAACATCAAACCATACTTTTCGTAACCCCTATTTTAAGACCAGCACGTACACAATGATTTGTAATGTGATAGGTGTTTACCACAGGATGTTCCTAAACTTTTTATGTATTCTGTTTCCTCACTCTCTCTCTGTGTGTGCGTGTGTGCGCGCGCGCGCACCACTGTCTGCCTGACTTGCCATCTCTGGAGGGCACCAGGGGGTGTTATCCAACATTTTGAGATCACATCTCCTTTGCTATTTAGAAATGATTTGTTCATTTTTGGGCTTTTAGACATTCACTGTTTATCGAAAATGATCAGGAGGGTTTTGTTTTGTTTCTTTGCTTTGCAATTATAGCATCGGGAGCCACAAAGAAATCCTTAGAGCTGCATGCAGCTTGTAGACTCCTGGATTAAAGGTACACTGAAGCCTTTGGATGAGTGTGACTTTTCCTTTATTTGTACTAGAGTGTTATCTAGAGACCTAGAAACTTGCATCATATGATGTTTTACCCACTCCAGGAGGCATTGCAAACTCTTTGCAAAGCACCCTGCAGCCAGTTGCACAGTGTGGGATGCAAGAGCTCCGAGTGTGGATGCACTCAGCTGACACAAGGAACATAGAGTGGACATGCTGCAGCTATTTAAAGTGCTTTACTTAAAGCACAATAATTTTTGGTGACAAAACTCTGCAGTGCACACAAAACCTAAAGGAAAACATTGCAATTTGTGAAGATAGAAAGCTTCACTTTCTGTTAGAAAACAAATTCAGTGTCTGAGAGTTTTTGAATTTTTAACACACACAAAAAAAAGTCTGAAAATCTTAGCAGAATATTTTCTGCTTTGATCTGTCAATGTTTTTTAAGCCTGGTTTACACTTACATTCTACCAGTATAATTATTTCAATTGTGGAAGATCTAATTATTTTAGTTAAAAAAAGAACAAAATCAAAAAGTCATATGAGTAAAAGTCATGAGTAAAAGCCCTGGTGCAGCCACGAGTATGGTGATATAAAGGTGCCTTATGCCAGCTTAGTTTATCCCTATACCCTGACTAGAAATAACTGGAGTGGCATAAAACACCTTTACAGTGAATGAACTGCACCTACACTGGGGAGTTGGAGTGCTTTAATTATTGTACTTAAAATGCTACAATTTGTGCATCTACAGGACTTAGTTTTGCATGGAGTCTGCCTGGGGATGGAGCTTTCTCCTTCAGCAGTCTTTGAATGGAAGAGTCTCTAGACACAGGAATGCAATGTTGCCATACCTTAATCTTTCTGCTGTCCACTTGCACAAAGGAAACAGATCTACTTTTCCAAATGAGCAGGAACAGTTTTATGGAATGGGCTTTTAGTTATACTTTGAATTTTGTATCCCAGTGAAGTCTATAGTCACTTAAACGATGAAGATCTGGTAGCTGGATTAGTTTCCCAAAGCATTGTTCACCTTTTTAATATACATTAAATACTAGATTAAAATAGTAATGATGTAAAACTAATGGATGATTTATGGGGTGAAATCCTCCTCAGATTAACAAAGCATGAGATGGAGTGCTTGAGTGCAGCAGGGCCGTGGGCCAATGTCGGAGGGGAAACCCTGATCTGTGTCCCCAGAAGGGGTGGGTCCAAAAGTAGAAGGGGCGGAGCAAAGGGCAGTCCCATCCCCCCCGCAGCCATGCCAAGGGGCAGAGAAGTGGACTGCAGCATTTCAAAGGGGATCGGGGCAACTGTCCCCTTCCCCTCCCCTCTCCCTGCCATTGGCCGGCCTGCTTGGGTGCATCACGCATTGTCGCTTCTCAGAATGTTTTGAACGTTTTATGGCATTTGATGTTTTTCTTGATGCGCTAACTCCACAAGTCATGCTGGCTTGTGAGGTCTGAGGTGCTGTAAACAAGTTTGTAGAAGAACAAGATAACGTGAACCTTAATGACTCAAAAGTAGAAGGCAGATAGGCCTAATTTATTATTTTAAATATCATGCTTTTGAATGCTTGACATTGTATGCAACATTTTGGCTCGCATAGGGAAGAGAACGGGATATTTGAAGACAGCTTCTATGTGACTGTCCAAGGAGAATATTATCCCTATTTTGAAGGACTCCAAATCCATCTCCCTGTGTGTCCCTTGAAGATGTGTCTTCATATTACAGTAAACTCTTTCATATCTGGTATGCTACATCTAGAACTCTCAAATAACTGGCATTTTAATTATAAGTAAATTTTAGTTACATTTTCCATAAGTCAGTATAGGGAAAGTAAATACAAATAAATACAGCCAATACAGTATAAGTTTACAGTGCACCATACTACTGTTGATGGTAAGTAAAGTACTCTGTGTACATTTTTGTTTGTTTCATAATATCTTGTTTTTCTTTAGTGTTGTGTGTTGCTTAGGTATACCTGTGTATTATCTAGGCTATCTGAATATCCGGCAACCTCCTGGTCATGGGACTGCCAGATATGAAAGAGTTTACTGTATGTTGCATTGTGCAGCATTTAAAATGCTGTTAGTGTTATATGTTGCAGTGCTGTGTGTCATGACATTTCAAAAGAAACACTTCTGGGTGTTCTGTTTTTTGTTTTGTTGCTTTCAGACCATACAGTTTTGTTTTTCATTTCAAGCCCAGTCTGTTTCATGTGTTACTTCATTGTACTGAGCTGAAGGACAAAGCCCAGGCTCTGCTGTTACTTCAAAGTTATCTTTCATAGCTCAGATTATGTCTGCTAAGAGGATCCCCTGAAGTATGTAACAGTCACAATTGGCTGCGTTGGCTTGTTTTCTTTATACACTCTGTTTTCTTGGGATGTTGAGTGCCACACGCACTTGGACTAATGATCCAGAAAGTGTGGATGCATCCTCTGGTGTGTCTTTCTCCAATCTCTTTCACAGGTTAATTGGAGGGGATATACATAAGACCACTGCCCAGCTATGGCTCCTGTTAATGAGCAGCCACCCCCTTTTCCTCTGTCTGACGACAAGGGAATGAGAGCCTCTTGGAGGGGGCGTGTAGAAAGAAGGTGAGCACAGTTGCTCAGAAAACTGCCCATCTTGTTAACCAACAGGCCTGAGGTGAGAAAAAGCAGTATGTACGTAAGGAAATGGTCTGAAACAGTGATGAGCAACTGTGACTAGTGAGTGGGCCACATGAGTGGACCTCTTTCATCTCAGTGGGCCACAGCAGCCTGTGATCCACTGGGGTTCCACCTAAGGTCCATGGACAGCCTGTCTGCCTTGTGCACCGGAGCCTCAGACTTCCTCCTCCTCCTCCTTCCCTGCACTTTTGGAGTGCCACAAATCCACTCATTCACCCTCTGTCCCCACTCGTCCACTTTCTTTCCAGAGGTGGAATGCCCCAAATTGGCGTGGAAAAGAGGTGGTGGAACAGGAACAGCGTGCACACCTGGAGATCTGTAGTGCTCCTAACGTGCTTGAAGGGATGGGATGGAGTAAGAAGTGCAGGACCACAGGGCACAAGAGGCTGGGGGGAGCCAGGCAGAGAGGGGGTGCATGAGCCCGTAGAGCCCCAGTGGGTTGCCTGTGGTGCGTGGGCTGCAGCTTGCCCACCACTGGTCTGGAATCATAACAGGTGACTACAGCAAACAAACCAGCACTTGGGGAGATTCAGAACTTATGGTAGGACAACATATGCAGTCAGTTGTGCCAGTCCCAACCCTTCAAAAATCAGGAGTTTGCCTTAGAAATTACTAGACTTTAAATAATGTTTTGATTCTTTTTATTTGTCTTCTGGCTTTTAAGCCACCCAAGTTTGTTCCAGAGCTTTTCTGTGCTAACAAGAGGGCTAGAAAAGTGTAACTTTATTCAAATGAAATCTGAGATTCTCGGAGTCACTTTATTCCAGTAACAGGGGCTTTAACAGAAATACCAAATATCACAAGACTGGTAGTAAAATTGCATGATTTGGCAATGCTAGAAAACATTAGCTTGTCTATAGAAAGTGTTAGCAATGCTGTGGCATATTAAATCGTACGCTGTCAGTTCATCATTCTATTCCTGTTGACTGAAATGTTAGAAGTGTTGTTATTGCTACTATTAATGTGCTCAGTAAAGTATATGACGAAATAAAAGGTGGCTCCCTACCCTGAAGAGTTTGAATGCAAATAAATATTTTAAATTATGGTTCAAAGGAGGCCAATCATGCACATTAGGCCAGTTACAAAAAAGACAAATCTACACTCACTGGGTCATAGACAGATTGCACCTCCTAAAACCGACAACCTCTGATCTGGCAACATCCCTCATCTGGCAGGACCAGGGATGTTCCTGGACCACCGAGCTGGGGCGGGAGGGCAAGCTAAGCTGGCCTCCTGGCAGACCTGTTGGGGGCCGCAGGGCCAGAGCTGGAGTGGTGTCTGCAGTGGTGAGCCACGGCTGGAGAGTCAGG
This sequence comes from Carettochelys insculpta, assembly GCF_033958435.1. Lineage (NCBI taxonomy): Eukaryota > Metazoa > Chordata > Testudines > Carettochelyidae > Carettochelys > Carettochelys insculpta. The sequence continues at coordinate 21,549,090 of NC_134153.1, read as the reverse complement.
GAGCTGCAGCAGGAGGTCCAGCAGGGATGGCTAAGGACTGGGGGGCATTAACCTCCTCTGATCCAGCAAAATCCCTCATTTGGGGCCACCGAGGACCTAAGAGCACCAGACCAGGGAGGTGCAACCTGTGCTTGGTTGTGGAAAGAGTTTGAGAGCAGTGGGAGTTTTCTGCTGTGTTGGATGCTCTCCAATATCTGGGCCCTGGGGGGGATGGATTCATAAGGCGCTGACGGACTTCCTTGTGGATTCTTTTCTTCATTTAGTCCACAGGATACTTAATTTAGAAAATAACCTTTATTCAGGAAGATTTAACATGTTTATAAATCTTTGTGTAAATATCAGCAACAAAACAATCATTACAACAGTGAGCTTTTGTTTCAAGAGACGTTATACAGGAATAGTCAATTTTCTATTTCGTTCAGCATCACCATATTACAGAGGGAGCATTGTTATACTTCTGGGGTTTTTTTAGTGATTTTTTTTTTTTTTGGTAAACTGAGTGAAATCTCCACCTATTCATAGTTAACAGATCAGAAATGCTTATCAAATGTTAATATTCAGAAACATTAGATGGGAATACTGGGGGCGGGGTTTGGGTGGAGGAGTTGTTTTTGTTTGTTTTGCAGGTGACACTGCTTTGTCTAGGAACTTGACTTAATTTCTTACCATGAAAGCTATGAAGGATCCCTTCCATGGGCATTGTAATTGTGCTAATATTGGCAGAAGTCATTGTGCTGGCCTGGGTCCATGTTGATCTTCAGTTCATGGGTAGTAGCACTTCAGAGTGGGGCAGAAGCTGTACACCTCACCTTGGATGTGTGGTAGGAACACGCTGAGTTACTCTCAGATATGTTTCCCCCACCCTGAAATGATTCAGAAACGGGATCACCTGGCATCAGAGGAAGCTGGTTTTTAGCCTTCCTCTGTGGTGGAGGAAAGAAACAGCAGAGAGATGCAGGGAGAGAATGGGAAGCGGCTGCACTGTTGTACCACAGATGCTTCCATCAACAGAAGGGGTTCGTCCATCCCTGTAGTAAGTCAACCTCTCTGAGAGGCTGCAGTTAGATTGTTGGAATAGTTCTTCTGTTGACCTAGCTGTGCCTATTGTGAGGCTTACCTTGGGGTAATTAGATCCCAGGGGGCTTAAAATTTTCATTGTGAAATTATGCTCAAGTAAGGGCGGGTGTATTTATATTGAAAATATGCTCTGCAGGAGTGTTGGGGAACCTCCAGCATGCCAACCTCACTTGGTTCATCAGATACAGCTGCTGGTGGGCTGCCAGATGCTTTGCTTACCTGAGCATCTGCAGGCATTGAGCCCCACTGCTCCCATGGCCACAGTTTGCAGTTCCTGGCCTGTGGCAAGTGGTGGGAACAGCGAACCACAGCCACTAGGAGTTGCGAGCAGCTGTGCCTGTGGACATTCAGCTAAACAAAGCATCTGGCAGCCCATCAGCAGCTACCCTAATGAACCACATGCGGCCTGTGGGCTGGAGGTACTCCACCTCTGCTCTAAAGAGTAGGACTAGAAATCCATCACCATTCATCTCGGGTGCCAAAATTAATAGTTCTGCAATTTCATACCTGCATTTTTACAGAACAGTCACAAGCTTCTGTGAGCACCTCTCCTTTTAGTACTTGGAACGGTCCGTGGAATTATCAGATGAAAAATCTCCCCTTGCGTTGTTTGATCATGTCAGCAGCAGATAGCTATTTCTCAGGTATATAAACAGCCCAAACTGCAGGTAACCTTGTAAAGATAGCTCATCATCACGCCTCATTGTCAGTCTTGCAGAAGGAGCATTTATGCCAGCTCATGTTTAGCTTTATGCTTGTTCAGGTATTTAGTGCATGGATTTCTCTGATTTATTGGGGAGGGACTTGGTTAGCTAATAAGTCTTTCTTTTTTCCATCCTTGACTCTTTTGATTCATATGAAAGAGAGAGAGAAAATTGTGGTGCTTTCACCTGCAGAAGTGCAAAGTGCCTGATGTGGAAGGAGCAGAGACTGACAGAGAAAGCAAATATTAGTGATTCATGTTGAGCACAGCACTAAGGGAAAGGGGACTGCTCGGACTGCTCACCTCGTGTGTGTGTGTGTGTTGGTATTGGGAATTCCTTATGGTAGTAACTCGGAAGAGGGGCTTGAGGTCATGGAGAGTCTCCTTTGTGTGATATGTCCTGGCAGAGGGGAACTGGGATTCCTCCTATTACTGAAGCCTTAGCAGAATGGTGATTTCCTTTGCTGGTGGCTTGTTGGTCATGGGAGGATGTGGAGAAGAGGGGCTGAATTTGGAAACTGCACAGAAGCTGCAGGCTGTTTGATGCTTTTTTTAAGCTCTTAGGAAGACGATTCCTGCCAGAGAAGCAACAGCATCCAAGGAAGCAAAGCATTTAAAAGCAGCATCAGAGCTGCACGGTGGTGACATGTGTAATGGTCTGTGAGAGAGACACATCCTGGATTCTTGGGAGCCTTTTATTAATGAACTAAAATGCTGTAAGAAATGGAAGCTTAAAAGGAAATGTGGGCAGGCGACTGGACTCGAGGTCCCTTCCAGCTCTAGTTGCTCTGTAGTTCTATAAAAAGCTAGGCCTGGGCTCCTTTCTCGCTGCTTTTCTGTTCAGAATAGAAGGCCTGAAAGGGTTACTGCTGCTTCTGCTTTTAAAACTTTCTCTTGTTTTCATTCTTGCCTTGGAAATGATCAGTAATAAGAGCACTTCCCGCTCCTGGTTTTCCTGGAAGAATGTCATGGGGAGACCTCAAAAGTTGTGTACTGTGAACTTTCCCACTGTAGGGAAATGAAAGAGCAGGATTTTGAATTTCAAAGATGTCGCTTTCTCCCAAGTGTCAATTGGGCATTGGAGTTAAATACACGTTAACAAGCACAGTCAATGGAAGTTTAAAAGTCTGCCTAAAAATTTTACTTCCTCTTTCAGTAGTTCTGAAACATGGAGATATATTCATCATATCTCATAGAACTGGAAAGGACCTCAAGAGGTCATCGAGTCCAGGCCCATGCACTCACAGCAGGAAGATCTGGGCCTTTATACTTAAGGGTATGTCCACACTAGGAAATAAAGTTGGGTATATTAAAGTTGACTTTATACCACTAGATTTTACAAAGTTGAAGTTGTGTCCACATCTGCTCACAAAGTCGAGGTAGTGTGTCCCCACCACATTGCCTAAGTTTGCCTGTTGCAGCACTGCATTGTGGGCCCTTATCCCTCAGTTCCTGTAGCCCTGTTGCATTTTTGCCAGTGTGTTATGAGAAAAAATGCACCGTAAGTGCTTGTGGGAGTAAGATGTCATCATCCCAGAGTGCATTGCTCTCTCTCCCCCCTGCTGTTGAAAACAGACATCCGTTTTTCTGAAGCCTGCCCCTGAATTAGGATGCTTTGATAATTGCCATTGTCAGTGCTGGCTATTTATGTGTCAGTCTTCCTGGAGCACAGTAGACTGGGAAAGTTGAGGAGGTACTAGAGGAAAGTGAAACCCTTGGGAGTGCTGTGAGTCCCATGTAGTGGGGCGTTGGCATTCCAGCTGATGGTGCCATGTTAACAGGTAACTCAGTTTTCTCATGGTGAAAGACCATCTTTCATGGGGCCAGGCAGCATGTCAGGGAGCTGTCAGTCCCACATATCAGGGCATCTGTGCTCCGGCTGATAGTGCCATGTTATGAGGTACCTCAATTTTCCCTTGGTGAAAGAACTAATGGAAAAACCGGTACAGTGGCCAAAACGATCAGTAAAGGTGCTCAGGCTACAATAATGTACAAGCATTTCAGGAAATCTATACATACTTGCTTTCAGTGGAGTCCATCCGAAGTAGACATCTGGCAGAGTTAAGGAAGTAGTAGACAATAGAAAAAATGAGGGAAGTTGAACCTTTAGGAGTGTTGTCGATCCCACCCACATATTAGGGCGTCTGCACTCCAACTGACGGCGCCATGATAACAGGTACCTCAGTTTTCCCCTGGTGAAAGAACACCTTTCATGGGGCAAGATAGCATGTCAGGGAGCTGTTTTTCCCCCAGAAAAAATGTAGCAAACGGGAGACTGAGTGGCTTCCCCAAGCCACACTCGTTGGGAAGGAGAGTGCTGTAGCGGCGTGCCTAGGCAAAGGACGGGGGCCGGAAGAAAGCCCAGAAGATGAATGCAGCTGTGGTTGGCTCCAGAACTCAGCTGGCACCTGTTAACAAGGTGCTGTCTGTCCTCTGGAGCCAGGGGAGCCAGCCCACATAGATGTGTCTGTGACTGGCCCCCACAAAGCTCAGCTGTCAGGAGCTTACTGAGGTATCTGTTAACATGGTGCAGTCACCCAAAATCTAGATGCAGCCCCACTGAGGGGAGCCTTCCACCTGTCATGTGTTGCCTTTCAGGGGCCAGCCAGCCCCCCCAAAATCTTTGCTGCAAGGGGAGCCTGCCCCCTGGTGACAGCCCCTGAAAATCTTTGCTGCCTGGGGAGCCTTCACCCCATGCAGGCCAGGACATGCTGCTGTCTGGAAAGCATGATTCACACTGCACCACCGGCATGTGGTATGGTGATGTGTGGGCTAGCCATGTGGTGTGATTGGGCAGGGGCAAGATTCCCGAGTGCATAGCGCCTATGGGAGAGGGGGACTGTCCCATGGAGATTTGAACTCCGACAAGCACGACCCCCACAGCCTAGCCGCTATATGGTATAGTGGGGCGGGGATTGGCACACCAGCTGCATGGCACATGGGACCGGGGGCTAGTCACGTGGTAAGTTGGCGGCTTGGCACCTGTCGGGGGAGGGGAGGCCACCACATACAAATGTGAAGCACAGAAAAAAAGTATCATGGCCTCTCCTGCTATATTGTGTGCAGGGAAGAAGCCTTCACCCCCTGAGGACATGCTGCCCTGCTGTCTCATGTGCCGCTGTCTAGTCCTCACAGCCAAGCTTCCATGTGGCGTGGTGGGGCTGGGGCTAGGCCACCAACCAAACTGAAACCCTGGCTCTCCGGTGATTCTATGCTTGGGTTCCCTAAAGTGGCTAGATGTGATCGACACGCTGATTATAAAGAAATGAATTCCAAATGCCGGGGTTCCTGTTTCCTACTTCCTACAGATCTGGAGCACAGCGGGGGTGGAGCTATGGCTGGAAAAGACACCTTGAGGGGCAATGTGGGTTAGTTTAAAGGCTAGTAAAATTGATCTTAGTAACGCTGCAGTCTCCACCTGTGTAGTTTGACTTCACAAATGTGACCCTCAAGTTACTCTGGGGGGAAGTCAGCATTACAAAAGTCAACATTAGAGTGACCTGTTGAGCACTGGGGTGTAGATTCAGTTTATAAAGTTGATCTCAGACCTTTAAATTCGACTTACTCTCCTAGTGTAGACCTGGCGTCCATCACTTTTAAAAATAAAACTTTGGCTCCTATATCATTTTGGTACTCTAGAAAAATTGACCCAGACTAAGAATGGAAAAACAAGTAGAACCTCCTGGCCTTTTCTTTCTGTTAAGGACATGAACTTTGCAAGCTTTCTCCTCTTTCTTAATGAAGCAGAGATCATTACTCTTCTCTTTTGCTTGCCACCTTTTAGGTGTTTCTAAGGCATCCAGCTTCATTACAGTGTTTGGCCTGACTGCAGGTCCACATTCCTCTGTATAGCAAAGCAGATGATTTACCTGGCATTGCTTGGGCCCTTGTGGCAATTAAGGGCAGGGGGTTGTGAGGTAGGTGTGTGTGTGTGTGTGTGTTGGGGGGTCCTTCAGTAAAAGGAGCTGAGAGGCATGGGGGGACTCGGGAGCCCCGAGGCTGGCTGCGGCTGCAGTTTCCTGCCAGTGGCTCTTCTGGGGACACATGGGGCGTGTAGTGGTAGAGACTATGCTGGCCAGCCCCACTTGGCAGCTGCTCCTTGGGCTGGCCAGGGCTGCATGGTGTTGCCTGCAGCTCCCCCCCCCCGCTCCCCGTGGGGGGTGGGTGCCAGGAGCAGGGGCTGCAATGCTCAGCCCTCTCTGATGGCTGCTCCCTGTTCGAGCTGCGATAGCAGGACTGCTGGTCAGAGGGTCTTACCCCCACTGTCCATGTCTAGTGCTGGGTCTCTGGGCTAGGGGTAGTGGGCTGGGATAGGGGAGCCACTTATCTGTAGTCTGTAAAATGCAGAGCTGGCCAATCTCTTACAGGTGCAGCCGCCCCCCTGTGGTTACTGTGTAATACAACTGTCCCCTGTTCTGGCTGTCCCATTTTGGTCATTCTGGAGCACAGCTGTCCGTGCTATCACCCCTTTCCATTTAATGAGAAACAATCAGATTCCAGGGACATCGCATCATCCTGGCACAACCAGGCCCCAATCTTGCTTTAAGTTTTGAGAAGGGGAAGCTGCCAACCAAATTTGGTGGTTCCAGCTCTTATTGCATAGGAGTTCTTGAACGAATGGACTCTCAGATGCACAGACAAACAGCCAGATGCACCTTTCTAAAGTATGTAGTAAGATAGTGCACCATGCTCCTCTCAATATATATAATAAATATTAGCAAATTTTCCCAGTTGTCCTGTGAGGACACATGCTGAATGTTGTAAAAAATCTGTGTGCATGATATTGGAGGGGGCTGTCTGCCTCTATTTCAGCTCCTGCAAACTTCTTGTCTCGAAATCAGAGGGATTTTTTCCAGGGCATTTCAAGCAAGAATATATTCTGCTCTGAAATCAGCAAGACAGGAGAACAAGCTCTGGGTTGTTTTTAATGAAAACTCTTGCAAATCTGTAATCCTGATCAAGTAGCTGTCTACTGATTCATCTCTCCCAGTTTGGGAGGGCTAGGGAAGTGAAACACATCAGTGAGGTTCATAAAATCAGACAAAATTGGGGCAGAAAGACAAAGACGTTACTTCTGTCTCTAATCCTCTGATCCCCAAATGAGCCAAAACAGAGGATTAGACATGTGCCGATCCTGCCCAGGGCTCTGGCACATGCACGTGGTTAGGCAGTTCTGGTGGTTTCAGCTTGTATTTGGCTTCTAGCCAGAGAAAAATAAGATTTATGAAGGGGATCCCCACAAATGGTTGTTGCCATTTCTTGGCAGGGTTTTCCCAACCATTCAATTAGTTTATTTTGCAGCCTTTGACTCTCCTAGAAAAAACTCTATTTCCCTCATCCCACTATCTGCAGGATCTGCTGACTTTTTCAAAGAGCTGATGATTCACCTCTCTTGTTTTCTTCCTTTCTGCCTTGTCCCCCTACCTCATCCACTCATCAATGGACAGAATCTTCAATGCCCCTTTTCCTCCACGACTGGCTCAGGCCTCTGTCCATGGAATGTCATTCCTCTCCTGGTCCAGGTGGCTCTCTTTATTTGGATCTCCTAATGACCCTTTGCTGCACCAGCACCTATAGTAAGACTGACACTTAAGAACAGAAAGCCCTTTACCCGTTCAGGTGGTGGGCTACTCATCACAGGGCAATTGAGCCACTGCTCTCAGCCTGTTGTCCTGGTCACTGCTGACACACCAGTGAGATAGACCATGCTCTTTTGAAAATGTATTCTGTGGTGCCTGACAACTTGCCTGTGGGGGATTGATGCAGAATCTCATTTGTCTTGGAATGAATAAAATCCTGGTAACTCAGAAAGACAAGCTTTTAAACTTGTATTGTGCTGAGCTGGTGGCCTAGTAGAGCTTCTGTATTCCTGCTCTTGGAAGAGCGGCATTGCAGAGGCAAGTGAAATATGTACACGCACACAGACAGGTGTTGCCCCCTTTCCAGCTCCTTTTCACAAACAGGTAGCCAAGTGTTCACTGGGGAGGGACAGGAATGCCCAGCTAGCTCTCCCTCATCCTCAGCCTCACTTGGATGTGTGAAATCTTTAAAGCATCCGGACGGCTGCTCTCAGTTATGCCAGAGTTAAATCCTGGGGATCCAAGGAGTGCAAAAGAGCCATATTTGATGCCTCTCTGCCTCCTCCACACAACTCCCTTTCAGCAGAGCTGTGGTACAGTTGGTTCTGATTTGCAATAGTGATCAGTAGGCAGGAGGTATTTCAAACACTGCCGTGTATTGCACTAACTCAGGAACCACCAAATACAAGTTGAACCTCTCTTGTCTGGCACGCTTGAGGCCTGACCAGTACCTGAAGACAGAGTTTGCCAGACCACAGGAGGTCAATGTAGTTTAGCATATTAACACTTCAGCTGTTTACTGGGCTCTTAGAAGACATTTAGGAGTAAATTACAACTAAATAACACAGAACACCGAGAGCCAGGACTGATTGCTGTAAACAAACTTTATGGGACCATGGGAAACTTTGCCACACCCATGGTAAGTGGTTGTACAGCTGACTAAAATCATGCTGGTTTCTGGATGTTTCTGGATGAGAGTGTGCTGGACTAGAGAAGTTCAACCTGTAGTAGTCTGCCTGTCTGACTTTATGTGCACACTGTACCCCAATTCAGCAAAGCACTTAGGCACAGGTTAAGTGCTTTGCTGAATAGAGATAGGATTACTCTCTTACTTGGGCTTAGGCACGTTTTTTGAATGTCTTGAATTGGGGCCTGGATTTGTACCCTTCAAACACTGTTGTAAAAGAAAATGTGATTTGAATGTTACCCTGGCCAAGAATCTGAAACCTTAAAATGTTTAATTTGGCTTCTCTGACTTCAAAATGACCAAAAAGGATTTTTTTCTAAACATTAGTAAAAGAAAATTTTCTGCTTCTTGGCTGAGATGCTGCGGGCTGACTTTCAGGGTAACAGATTACTTTTTGAGAAGGGGATTCTAATGGAAAAGCTGAGCACCAAATTCACACATGGTTCTTTTTTTAAAAGATTATAAAAACCAAAAGCTCTTCCAGATGTGTCTTAGCCCAACATGCTACCATTGCTGGTTTTAATCAGAGCACAGACTCAGCAACCATTACTGCTGATTCTCAGGGATGGTATTCAACCTAGAAACAATTGCTTGCAGTGTTAAATAAATAAATGAAATAAAATGTGTTGCTTCCTAGATTGCGCGCTCATTTTGGTGAGCCCAGGTTCATGCAGGCTCCTTTGTTTTTCTGGAAATTTTCTTTAGAGTGTTAGCATAATATTTTCAAAACTAGTTAGATAAGAAGACACACAAATTGGTAATGGGGTGTGTGTGAGACATGAAGTAAGGCTCAGAGGGGTATATTTGCACACAAGTTGCATGCACAGCTATGCCTTTTGCATGCTGTTACCTTTTGCATGTGCCAAAATACACAATTTAAAGAAAAACAGGAGTGGAAACATTTTTGGGGAAAAAAGTGATAAAGAGCAAATGTGGGGAAGTGGGATATAACTTTTGGAATTACAAAAGTGAGTAGAGGAAAAACAATAGAAAAATCATCAATCAGACAATGGCTAACATAATCCCTGAACAATGATGTAATTAGAGTGCATTAATCATTATAAAAGATCCCCGCCCCCGAAACATCTGCTCCCATTTGCTTGGCAACAATCTGGGCAGAATCTTGAATAGTGGGATTTTGGAGTTCATTGAAGGGTGCACATTGTTTGAGAGATTGTACAGAGCATCTCAAACTTGGCAAGATTTGGGACTAAATATTTTTTCTCCCTCTTCCTAATTTGGGTGTAGAGATTTTAAAATAGAAATGAAACAGTTGGACATCACTTCATAAAGGAATAGAAAACCTGGTGTTCAGCCCGACAGACATACAGTAATATGAAGTCTTTGCCTGCACATTTGTCTAATGAGTGTGATTTCAGTATTTTGAATGAATTTGGTACATTATATGACTCTATCTTCTGGTCACTGGCATTCTTAAAATACCCAGGGACAAATTCTGCCTTGTACTGGGGCACAGCAGAATGGAGTCGTCCGTCACAAGGTCAATTAGAGTTCCTTCGTTCCCAGGGGCTGTTCTAACTGGCAGAAGATGGATTGCCAGCTTTCTAGAGAGAGAGCCTGTTACCCCCTGGATATTCTTCCTTCCCTCCTTGGCATTCCCTGTAGATTAGGAATTACGGAGACAGAAGTACAGAAACTAGATACACCAGATCTCCATCAGCCAAGGTTTCCCTCTCAAGTGGGTGGTCACAGTAACTCACCCCTCCCCTTATGTTGCTGGAGTGGCACAGACAGAGGTTGCTCTATTGTTATGTGGTGCAATAAAAGGGATATTTCATCTCATAAGCAGTGAGAGAACCCATGGCTTGCCTTTGCTCTTGAGCTTGTGCAACTGAATGTTAGGCAATCCAACAGATCGCCACACAGCTATCCAAGGGAAAATGTAAAATCTCTTGTGTGTGTTCTGCAAATACATAAACCCTCAATTTAATGGACTAATCGGGGAGGGGGTGACTATTTAACCTGGGCGTTGGTTAATCGGAGGGTTTACTGAGGCCTACCCCGCCAGCCTCCCCCAGCTCATCCCCCACTCCCAAAAAATTTAAAAAAGCCCGCTAATCCCCTGCTGCTGGAGGAACCAAAGCCCAGTGCCATGCATGGCTGGAGGGGGCCCTGGGCCGCATGGCTGGAGCTGCTAGACCCTGCCATGCAGCTAGAGCAGCTACTGTCACCACCAGAGCTGCTACACGCTCCTCCCACCAGGGGTGGGAGCGTGCGCAAGTGCTGTCTGCCTGCATTCATGCCCCACCCCAGTGGGCGGAGCATGGTGGCAGCTCTGGCAATGGTGATAGTCCAAGCAACGGTGGCTCTGGCAGCTTGGGTAAGTCCCATATTATTTTTATTTTGCGGGGGGCAGGATTTAGAATTTTACGGGCCCTGATTAAGTGGGCCTCGGGAACAACGGGAGGGTCTGACAGATGTCTCTTGTTCCCAAAGCGTACTAAATCAGGGTCTGTAAAATTGAGTGTTTACTATAGGTAACTCACTCCCTCCTATATATTATGGGATTATTATTATTCATAATGACAGAACGGGTGTATATCGCTATTTCTTCAAAGTATGTTGTTTGTCTTTGTGTAGGGACAGTTTGCTGGATTGATGCAGGACTCCTGGCTGCCAGTGACTCAGTGTGTGACCTTGGACAAATTGCTTAGGGAGAGATGTTTAAAGCCAGAGGCCAGTATTTCACCCACAGATAACTCAGCTTGTTAAATCTAAAGGCAATTGGCAGCATAGACCGTTATTTGTGGGTGCAATTAAAAGCCCCCTCATATTCACTCCTGATTTGTATCTTGCTGTGCTTCAGTGTCCTTGTCTCTAAAACAAGGATAGCACTTACCTTTGCTTGACAAGCTGTTCTGAGACTGTGAAAAGTGCTTTGAGGGCCCTAGGTGAAAGGGGCTATTGAAATGAAAAATACTAATAATCCATGGGAGGTTTTCTTTTTAATGAAATATCTGTAAAATGCTGCAGTTGCAGAGCAGGGAAAAGCAGATTTTGCCAGCTTCTGCTGATTTGAGTTCATCCTGTTTGGGCACAGTTGATTTTGTGGCACTGTACTGGAAGGTAATGGTGTGCGTGCGTGCGTGCATGTGTATGCGTGTGTGCACACACGGGCAGTCCAGGGAGGCTGATGTGGGGAAGCCAAAGATGTTTGGTTAGAAGAAAACAAGGGAGAAGTGAGTGTGAAGATGGAGTTGATGTAGCTGAACATTTTTGGTATGTAAATACCATGCAAATAGTCGAGCTATCTGGTATCCATTGCTGGCAGTGTGCACATCTCTCAAGGATAGATCTATGAATTGACGGGGAGCAGTTGCTGCCTAATTAGTGAGCAGTAGGAAATCAAAACCCCCTGAATTCTGTTTGTCTCTGCTGTTGGATCTTGGGCAATACACTTCGCCTCTCTGTGCCTGGCTTCCCCTGCGCCATGTAATGATTCTACCTCCCTCCCACAGGGATTGTGCTGTTTGCAAAGTGGTTGGAAATGTTCAGGTGAAAAGTACAGCGTTTATTGTTCTTGATCTCTCCATCCCGGTCACTTCTACATGCTGAGATTTTTCCTTAAGCTAAAAAGAAAAAAAAAAAAAAAAAAAGAATTGACCACATGGAAGTTCCAAAGGCTAGCTTAACAGGAACACAATGCCCAGCTTCAGATTTGTGTGTTGCTAAGTTTTAACTTCATGTCATTTTAAGTGTACTGTACCATGCGTTTTAATACCAGCTCCACCGTCACGGCCACACCATCTGCTGTCTTTATATTACTGAATGGCCAGATCCTTATCACAGAGCAGGGAGTTGTCTGTGGTGGTAAATAGAAAGGTGAGCTGGTTCAGGCCATGACTTAGGACCTTCCATATGCTTTTGATCCATTCATAGCAATGGGAGCCTTTTGAAGTGCCTCTCCTCTTGTCCCCTCCCCCCGGCTCCCTGTCCCACCAGCTGTCATCTTTCAGGTTCTGCTCCCTGTCCCTGCTCTGGAACACTTCCCTGAAATCAGAATCAGCCTCTCTCTTAATGCTGTTGCCTCAGGGGGACTGGCGTGAGGACAAGCCTGACAAATGGTGCAAGCTGCTTGTGGGCTGTGAGCAGCAAAGCTGGGGGAGGAAGCAGGGCAGGGTCTTTGAATCCTTCTGCCTGCATAGTTTGTTCTGGGCCTCACTGAAATGCTGAAGAATAAACTGGTGTATTTGACCATGCAAAAGAGATTGATATGGTACCACATGTTTTGTTTTTGTCTTTAAGCAGTTCAACTTCACCTGTTTAGTGCTGGAATTTTTAAGGCCACTGGGTTTCCCTTGTTAAGCCACTAGGTTTCTTCACGGCTCAAAACTCAGAAAAGTGTCCATGCTGGATTGGAAACAAATGGATTATTCCTAGTGCTTATGTTCAGGGGAGATAGATATCTATGAAACTTTTTTTTTATGTAAAACTGTGTGTACCTCTTTTTCTAATGTGACATGGGTCCCTAGTTGTGTGTGTCCCTGATCATAGTGGCCAACATTTTCAAGTTTAGGTGTCCAAAATTAAGTATTGAACCCCATAAATAAGTGGCATGAAATTCTAAAGGGGGCCAGCAACAGTATTTCAAAGGAAGGGCTGGGGAGCACTTTTGCAAGTGTAGGTGTTTGAAATTCAGCACTTAGGGTTGCAATGCAATCTTTGGGTTGGTATCCATGGACATGTGCTCTTGTGCGCTCTGATGATTCTGCAGCCCTTATTTTATCTGAACTGGTTTATCTGATCGGTTGGTATTGTGTATCATATTACCATTGTGTGGATGTTTTATAGATATGCTTATCTGGTTTGATCTGAAAACTTGAGCACCACATGACAGCAGTTACTCCTGTGGCACTTGCAGCCAAACCAAAATCAGGTGACTTTGCAGAGAGAATGTGTCCTTGTGTAACTTTTGTCACCTGATGGTCAGAACAGAGAGGTTGGGAGTGGCTTTCGGAGAAACAGCCAAAAGCTACCAGGGTTAACTCGGACCTTTGAACCTCTCCCATTGCAAGTAATAACTTTAAATTGTAGTTTAAAGCTGGCTAATGTTGGTAGCTGCCTTGCACTTCAATATTCAGAGTTCAGTCCTTATTCCTAAAGTCTTATCCAATACCTCTGCGCACATAAGAAGGTGTGGTTGATACTTAAAAACATGGTTTGTTGTTATGATGGCATTTCAGAGAATCAGATATTTAATTTTGTGATGGCAAAATCCAGGAAGAGTAGGAAACATTAATCAAATGGGTGCAATCTCCAAGGAAACGAATACTTCATTTGAATTCAGTGTTTTGCTTTGATCAAAACTTTGGCAAATGTTGTTATTTAGAATTTATATGAAGTCGGGGTTTGGGTAATCAGCTTTAATATTTATACTCTTAGGGAATAATAGAATCATTAGGAAACGTGCATAATTAATGAATAAATTACATTTCCTTTGTTTTCCTTCAGGTATAAGGAAATGCTAGATCTAGTGGTATCACCCAACCTGACTGTAAACAGAGAGTGCCCTGATAAACTGAAGCTTACTCTTTCTAACGTTAATGCCTCTGCTCCAGATGACATAGAAGGTAGGCTGTTTCTTTTGCTTATAGTTTATTAACCATACCACTGTTAGTATCAGTGGTATATATACCAGTAAAAGGAACTGACCGGCTCTCTGGCCTCTGCTTGTGAGGATTAGTCCCTTGATGCAAGAAGCAGTTAAAATTTCTATTTGATATTTTTGTAACAAGTCCAGTTATGTTTGAATCTGATTTGGATGCAGTTGGAAATGAAACTGAATAAATGCAAGCACGTCAGAATAATATGTGTATAAAAATGTATTTTAATCAACAGCGGGATGTTTTATGTTTGGACCCCGCCAAGCTATTGACTCCCCAGGGCAGCATTAACTTGAACTCTGACTTCTAGTAACATTGCTGCAATTTGGGGTGGAGGAGGGTAAAAGCACAGAAGCTGCCATTGCTAATTACCCAGGATGCAAATATGAAACATTTTACCAAAGCAGTTGCTGTGCTACAGTTCATGTCCAGCTGAGATCATTGCTGTCATTTCTGAACAGTTCGTCCCCAGATCTGTGGTCTGGAGTTTCGTATTTGGCAGGTACCAAGGACAAATTCTTTTAGTGGTTGAGGCTATGATGGAAACTTATCTGTTCTCCTCTTTCCCCTCCCCCGTCTTCCCTATTATACTGTTCAAGTGAAGGAAACAGAAGAATGCTAAATCTGTTTTAAAAATTATTGGCAAATGATGCAGCCGAACTAGTTCTCGCCGGTACAATTCCAGCTATTGTTTGCTGTGGTCAGGATCCCTCAGCCTTCCTGTTGGAGTAGAGTTAGCAGAAGGCACTGGCTATTATGTTTAACTATTATGTTTAACCCTTTATTTGCAGACTGTTAGGAGCCACTTTATGTTGCTGTATATGTTAGAAGCTAAGTGTTGTGTCCGTGTTTGTTGAGCTGTTAGGAATTATGTTAGATTAAAGCATGTAAAGATATTCACCAATTTAAAAGGTTTGTTGGAAAGATCAGAATCTTAAGGAAATATCTTTTAAAATATATACATTTATAGAAAATGTTGGTGCTAATACTTAGTTCTTGGAGCAAAGATATTTTCTTTTCAGATGTCTGAAAACATTACAAACTTTTATTGTGACACATAAGAGTCATTAAAGAAAAAGCTGTGCGCTTGAATCTGATTGTGCTAGTGACATTTAGTATTTGTGGATTTCTAAAAGAAATAGTGTAGCTATTTGTTTTCATATTATGAAAAGCCCCCTCCCCCAACAACATAGTATGTTATAGTCTTTCACTTGAAAAAATTACTTGTTCAGTAGGGGAAAAATTAAAATATTTCTGTAAATGGTAGGATGCACATTTCCGGAGTTTCCTATGCAAAAACACATGCAAATCGGTGTGCTTTTGTTGAAACTGTGGCAACTCCACGTACAAGTTCAGGTGCAGTGTTTGTGCATGCACGTGTTCAGTTAGATGTCTATGTGGACATTTTCAGGTGCAGTTGCTCTGTGTGAAATCATAATAATTGCATATGCAAATTCAGCACAAATAAATACACATCATATGAAATCCTGAATATTTGGACCAAAATGTGTGTATTTTAACTCCATTAATTACCTTACATTTCCCTTTTAGGAGACAAAGTATAAATAATAAAACGTCCTGTTAAAAGGCAGTATTCTAAAGTAGTGGCTGCAAAAAAGTATAGTAAAACATCTTGTATGTGCACATGCGTACCCCCAGAATGCCTGTTCCTCATACTGGTTCAGTAAAAGATTCCCCCTTGTGACTATGACTTGCTGTGCTGGAATACGAATACTGAGAGAATTTACCAGACCACAAGAGATCAGTATTGTCTAGCAGCATTACTAACCCTTCCAGTGCTTACTGGGCTCTTTAAAAGACATTTAGGTTTAGTTACAGCTAAATAACAGCACAGAACACTGAGAGCCGGTACTTGTGGCTGTAACAAACTTTATGGGATCATGGGAAATTTGGCCACACCCATGGTCAGTGGTCGTCTGGCTAACTAAAGTCATTCTGGGTTACGAAGGTTGCCAGACAAAGGAGTTCCATATTAAAGAGGTTCAATCTGTACTTGCATAAAAATGGGCTACTCGTATTCAGTAGATTATAAGCTTTTCAATGATACCTTATGAGGCATTTTGCATAAAGTACATTCCTGTTATGTCATATTCATATTTTCATAAAGCCTGTGGAATGTCCTGCCACAGTGCCCCTGAACCTGCTTTTAATGTTAAAAAATATGCAGACATAAAATGGACTTGCTGCTCTTCACCTGTTACTTCTCCCACCATTTTCAAGCATACAAGGCATTAAACATGAAAAGGCTGTATTTTACTAAAATACAGTGTTATTGAAAGAAAGAGGGTCTGGGCTATGCCAAAAGTAAGAATTTATTTTCAGAATCTAAAATCTAATTGTATAAAAACTTTCTTTTAGGTAAGTCCAAGCAAATTGCTCATAGTAAAATTGTTGTTGACTCAGGTAAGCCCTTGGTTTTTTAAAGAGAATTTTCTCCTATATCTCCTTATCACTAATATGGCTTTTTATTGTCTAAATATGTTAAACATGAAATAACCATTACAGCCACACCTGAATGTTGTAGGTGAGTATAATTCTCATATTACAGAAGGAGAAACTGAGGCAGAGAAGTTAGGGCGGGGAAGTTAGGGCAACTTAAAAGGCCTAAGGGTCCAGCCGCTGCCATGGTAGCAGTGGCCAGGATCCCTGGGCTCTTTTGAATCTCCAGGCTCCAATGTAGTTGCCCCCTTTATCTTTTTCCCTTTTCCCTCTCATCCTGAGGCCAGGGTCAGAGCAATTAGCAAGGAATATGATGTCAGTAGCTATGTTTATGTCCTGGATAGTGGAGATTGCAGGTGGTGTGGGTGTCAGAGAAACCAGAAGAAAAGAGGTTACAAGGAATCCAAATTGGGGGTGTTGAAAGGCATTGAGGTGGGGGAAAAGATGTCTCATTGTGTGGGAGAATCTGAACATGACCTTAGTGTGTGGGGCGAGAGAGAGGGAGCAGTCAGATGACTTCCAGATTTCAGGCCTGAATGATAGCGTGTTGTGCTTTAGATGCCTAAATAGGGCAATGGGGACTTAAATGTAGTTAATGAAGTTTTAACATAGTTAACTTCTCTAACTTCTAGAAGAACTCACAGCATTTCATTGTAGGAACATCGACACAACTATATAAATAAATAAGCAAAAACATAATTTGTGTACCTTTTCTGACTTTTATTTTCTTGGTAAACTTTTCGTAAACTAGCCAAAACTTTTACCAGAAAAAGGATGATTTTTTACGTTAATGTTCATAAAATATTCCTATCTTTTGATCAGTTGTAATGAATAATTATTTTTCAGGAAATGTATCTGATATTACTCATTTGTCATAATATCAATGAAGGAGAATGTGCATGTTTAAAATAAGTTATTTTCCATATTAATTACTATTAATAGTTTTGCTTATCAAGTATCCATGTTCATGATTCCCCACATAAAAAAGGGAACAGAAAAATTAGGACCGATAAATATATTTTTAAACGTATATTAAAAATTTCCATTGGGTTTAATGTCCTTTTTTGTTAGTAGTTCAATTTAACCCTAATTTTAGAACAAAAATGATAAAACCACATAAACCACCATGAAAAAACCTAGCATGCCAAAGGAAAATTTAATTACCAAGAGAGACACAGAAGGAATCAGAAAGGATGAGTCTTTTATATAACTGTATTCTGTATAGTTTGGAAATCTTCTCTAGGTTAATGGAATAACAAGCTACTTAAGCCCATATAAGTATTTCCATATATTTAGATTTTATACCTATTTGCATTTTTTAATAAATAAAGTATGTTTAAAATGTTTAATTCATTAACTTATGAATTGCTTAACACACTGAAGTTATCATTTTGAATGACTTCCTAATCAGGGTAATTTTCTTGTAGTATTGGTGTCCTCTAGCATTGTAGCTGCTTCCGGCCTAATGTGTCACATGGCAGCTTGCATGCCCTGAAAGGTGCTGCTGGTGCTTTTTTCTGGTTTGTGGGCCCACAAGGCAGATATGTTTTTGTTCTGCCTGACAAGCTGGATACTATTTACAAGTCCTGAGTAGCAAATCACATATTAATGCTGGCATCAGTAGCACTGGGGCTGTCCCTGGGTAATGTAATGTTCATTGGTGTATGTGTGCGCTCCATGACACATTAAACGATGCCGCTGGCATACAGGAACATGAATAGGGACTGTGACATCACTGGGATTGGTGATCCCTGCAGAACTGGACCCCCACCATCATTATGTGGCTCAGTGATCACCTCAAAAAATAGCCAGGTCAGTCAATAAATCAGTACATAACAATAAGTACATAAAGCTGATTTTACTAATTATCATTCAAAGGGAAAGTGACTTGTCACATTTCATAATCTCCTAGAAGTCTTTGAAGATTTAATTAAAATATTCTTCTAGCTATTGAGTAAATTTGTGCATCTAACAATGCTCAGAACAATGGCATCTTCTGAGCAATGCAATGGAATGTTATCCAAAACAAGAGACATTTTAATTTTGTTTTTCAGGTGACAGCAAAGCAGTACCACGGTGTCCTTTCCATCGCTGCTCCGCAGAGTGAGTGTCTGACAGCGTTCAGGAGAGCTGAAGTACTGGAGATTATAAACTTTGTTGAGCTGATTAATCACTTTCTGGTGGATCCTGCAAACTTGAAAAGCTTAAAGAACATGCTCCTTCAGCTTTGCACCTGTTCTGCAGCAAGTTGCAGGCCAGAGCTGCCCTAGAAGCTACTTGCCAGTATCGCAATACAGGAAGCTAGGAAAACCACTCATGGTGTAGACATTGTTATGCGGGCAAAGCTCGGAGATTCGGCTGGTATAGCTTATCTCAGTTGCCTCCTCCCCCCCCACTTCCTCTGCCACACCAATTAAACTACAACAAACATACAGTTCTAGCAATATGCTTTGCTTGGTGCTTTTGCCAGCATAACTGTGTCAGTGAGAGAACTCCTCATGCCTCTGGCCTGTACAGCTGTGCTTCCAAAAGTGTGTAGGGTACACCTGGCCATAGCCCCAGAAAACCATTCCTTAACCAAGTTGGAGGGAGTCGAAGAGGGTTGGAGTTTCATCATACAAACTCATTTCTACCCTGTGAATGCAGATCTTACCATTCTGAACATAGGCACATTCATAAGTGACCATAGAGGAAAATGTGGCATTTCAGAAATGTTCCATGAAACTGGATTGTTTTTGCGACTTTGAAATGAAACCTGAAAATCACAGCGGGACAGTTGTTTTTAGTTGTTACAAATATTTTGTGCCACCTAGGTTGTAGCATTGCCCAAGCATTAAGATGGCATTGTGCGCTTTTGCTTTGAGATGTCTCTAGAGCGCTGGTTTTCAACCAGTGTGCTGCGACATACTAGTGTGCTGTGAGAACTCTCCAAGCGTTTGAGGGGAAGTACTGATCCCCCTCAGGAGCCTGTTTATGCTGGGAGGTGGCCAAAATGCTGCTTCCCAGCTCAAACAGGCTGGTAGGGTGACCGCTCCCCCTCCCTTCTGTGGTAAGGCGGACAGAGGGCAGGACCCTGTTGGAGTTAGGATGTAGTTTAAATATCATGTCTGGGCTCCAGTGGGTTGGCAGGAAGGGAAGCCTACTCTATGGGCCTGCCTCCACACTCTGCAAGTAATCGAATATTTCAGCTGTTACTCGATTACTCAACATCCCATTTGATCCTCGTTTGGCTTGTTGAATGCACTAATGTGTTGCAAGTCTCTCTAGTAAGACCGTAACCATAGTAAATGTGACGTTCATGAGCAATCAGTTCAGCTGACAAAAGTGGGTATGCCATGGAATTTTGTCTCATTGAAGTGTGCTGTGTTACTGAAAAAGTTGGGAACCACTGTGCTAGAGGCCACTGCCAGAAGTGAAATACATACTGGAGCAAATGGTCTGACCCACTGGGGCATATCTTATATTCCTGTAATATGCAGTATAACATCAGATGTAGCCATTCTAGCCAGGTATGTCTCGGAAAGTTTTACAGCTAGAGTGGTCAGATTACTCTAGAACGCTACATACAAATAATATTGCCATAGACCATCTGTTTTCTTGTTCTGAATAGACATCATCCCCATCTAGTGACTGTTCCATCTTTTGCAACAATGGCAACCTACGGGCAGAGCCAGTACAGTTCAGGAATCCAGCAAGCTGCTACTTATGCTCCATACCCTCCACCAGGACAACCTTATGGAATATCCTCCTACAGTGAGTAATCTTATTTTGTTATGTGATCTCTAAGCATCTGCTTTCACTAGGGAATGTCTCATCCTTCTGACCCCAAAAGAAAATACCTAATGATTAAACCTTCCAGTCAAAAGCTCTTTAGTTCTATTCAGTTCCATAAGCCTGTCTTCAGTTCCCCTCCTAAAAACTGTTGTGTAGCATTGACAATGCAGAATGGTTGCTAGGGTGGAGATAAGTAAATTTAACAAGTGGTGGGTGAAATGATCTCTGTATTGTAAAATGCTTTATGACGAGAAGTACTAATACATTTGTAAGGGATTATTCTTAAATTTTGCATATATTTTAAGTTTATATGCCATAAATGTTTACAGACATACAGTATAGTAAAGATAATGGAAAGCAGACTTTTTCCCTGAGGCTGTCTTACCATTTTCAACATCTAAGAATCAGTTCCAACTCCTCTGTGCATAAAATGTAGGGCAGCCAGTCTCCATTCTGTGTAAATTGATGTCATGTGAGATCTGTTTGGAGAGTAGTGGGCTTGTTTATTTTCAGTCACATTGTAAAGCCTCAGTAGATCCACTTGCTACTGGAATTGTGCTATCCACATGTTTATAGCATACACAGAGTAGACTGTAAATAGTAGAGGTGCCTAATCAACCAAAGTTTGGCATTGTAATTGAGGGTGGATAAAGTTAGGCCCATGGCTAAACTGTCACCCCAACATTAATTAAACATAGTTTTGAGGTGCAGATATATTTTTCACAAAATTGGTTCCCATTCCCCTCTGTAGAAATCCCTAAAATATGTCATGGAAAGGGTTCCTAGGGAACATCTTACGCAGTTTTATAGCCCTAAGAGGCTCATGTTGTTTAATTATGGCTTGGAACAGTGGCATCCAGACCTGAGTGTTTATACCCAGCTGAAACTACTCAGTACTATGCCAAACTGCTGTGCAATGTTGATAGCAATCCTACAGTTGCTTTTTCAAGTCTTAAAGTTCCCATGTGCTTGTTTATTTGGCAACTACTGTATTGCTTCTGAACCTACAGTGTTAAAAATCACAAACCTGGCACACAACTATTGACAAAGTTTTTTAGTTAAGGAAGGCGCCACGGAAGGCCTGGGTAACTGGGTTGGTGAAGTAAAATGTATCATGATGATTAGAGGAACGTTTTGAGTTTGTTCTGGAATTACTGTTGTGTTTGTATCAGCTGGATGGCTTCCAAGATAAACTCCGTACAGTTCTCTCTGTTGGAGCAGGTGAAAATATGGCCTTTTGCTACTGGCTAGCGTCTTTAGGGCATACGCTTGTCAGGCCTACATACTGCATATAAATCCTGTAGATTAGCTATTGCCATCCTCGAACAGTGGTTCTCCTCCTTTGCCTCCTTCCCACCCAACCCAATAATATATACGATACTGTATATGAGAAATCCCACCTGGCTGATGACCAGGAACAATGAAGCAGTATTGTTTTTAGGCACAAAAATAAAAGTAGGCCAGTTTCTAGACAAAACAGAGTATTGTGTGGAAATTAATTTGGCGCTAAGTTATTTCACTGGCTGACAACAGTTTTTAGACTTCCAGAAAGGCCCAGTCACTGAAGATTAATTGTGGTTGGGGCTGTAATCGGTTGAGTGTTCACATGCATGGTGCTGATGTAATTGAAAAACAAATGTGATGTTATGAAAAACAGCTTCTCTTTGTGTACACCCGCACACCCCCTACCAGATAGGCTACACGAGCACTAATGGAGCCTGACTCTGACCTCAGTCAGCCCACTTTCATTCATTGTCCAAGCATATTTCCTGGGTGTCAGTATGGAAGGTTGTTAACCCAATGGCAATCTGCGTTTAAATTGCATACATTTAATCTAACACTGATCGTTTCCCCTAATTAGCTCTGAAGGAAGAGAGTAAAGCTAAAACAAGTGACTTTGTCCCAGGAGAAGCTATTTGCTCCCAATCTCAGCAAATGCACACTTTCTGGGCTTTCTCAGGTTGATGGGATTGGCCAAGAGAGACAGCAACAGCTTGGTTTGCTGAAGCCACGTGAACTTGATGTTGCTTTGGATTGTTTGCCCAGAAGTGCACAAAAAAGACAGCCACCCAGGCAGCTCATAAATCCGAGTCCTAACAATCAGTAGTCCTCTTTGTTTAACCACAGTACTCAGAGGGCATATTGTGACCATATTTTTTTTGTGCAAATACACATACAAAGAGGCAGAGGACCTGTCCTAGATGTTTGTTTAAAAAAATCATATCTTTCAGCTATTTACTGTAAAAATACAGTAGCAGCATCTCATCAGGCTTGTGTGATAGAGTATCAGGCCCTTTTTGCCACCTGCGAAGGTTCCACCTTGCAATGTTTAATTCAGTTAGCACAGCTCACCTTGTGACTTGCCATGCATTTTAATTCCCTGATTTTAGTACCAGGGAGATTTTGACTAGGGGTTTGTGCATTGCCCAGCTTTAAAATAGTTTACTATATGTGACTTTCTAGTGTTCGCACCTAACTGATATCCCTCCCTTATGGCCTTCTGACTAATATTACATTATCTTATTCTGAACTGAGGTGGGCAATAAGCCGCTCTTGGCCTGGGTGTGGTTCACCAGGATTAGCCCCTGGTGGGCCACTGGACACTTGCAGCTTCTGTTGGCTGCACTTTGCTGTTTCCAGCTAGTGGGAGCTGCAGGAAGTGCCTCAGGCTGGGACACTGCTTCCTGCAGCTCCGATTGGCTAGGAGTGGTGATCCGCAGCCAACGGAAGGTGCAGAGATGCAGGTGAATAAAGCAGCTGGCAGCCTGCCTGGGGCTAACCCTGGGGAACCATGCCCAGGCCATGAGTTCTAAATGGAGCTGATGAAATCATTTAATTTTAAAAACACTCAACCCTGAATGTTTACGTGAATACAAGAATCTGAGTTCAGTTTACTGTAATTCAACTAACAACATTGTTAGCAATTTCCAGCATTCTCATAATCTCTCTGAATGTTTGTAACTGCAAAAATTGAAGGAGATTTGCCACAAGGGTTTCGCTGTCCAAAAAAATCTCTCTGGAAAGTGGATTACTTATTATTTCACTGTCTTAAAGTCAGCCATCACTTCGAAGAACAGAAACTGTATCATGGCAACCATTCATATCATAATGACTACTTAATGACATTAACTCAGTCTGTGGTGAACACGTAGGCCATATATGATTTAAGAAGAACATTTGGTCAGTGCTGGTGAATAAAAAGTATTTTCAACAATTGTTATATGTTGGCTAATAAAAAAAAAAAAGGTTAAAACCAAGCTGAATATTAAAAAAATCAATAGTTTGGTCAGCGCCAAATTTTTTGTTATCCCTGTTTATGATTGCACATTTCGTTCCTTTTATATCCATCAAAGGCATCAAAACAGAAGATAGCTTGAGCCATTCGCCGGGACAGAGTGGATTTCTTAGCTATGGATCCACCTTTGGCAGCCCGACGACAGGACAAGCACCATACACCTACCAGATGCATGGTCAGTATGCTTCATTTTCTTGCACCTTCAAGCACCAGGTCGTAAAATCAGGTTCCATCTTTTGATCTGAGGTTCCAGCTTTTCCATCTGCTTTGATCTGAAATACTTGGAGTGTGCAAGAAACATTTTCAATATTGACAAGCCCAAATGCTGACAGATGATGTCAAGTTCCAAAAAACAAATTGTGATATTGGGTTTAAAATGCTTGAGATTTTTACGCAGCTTTGGGTCATACTCTTAAGCTTATCTCAACAATCATGAGGGCCAGAAGCTTTCTCCATTTCTCCTGAGATTCTAAACTAATCACTCTGACTCCAGGAGCATGGACTCTACATAGAACAGCAGATAAACAGACACTGCTGTTTATTTGTTGGCTTTAATTTGGAATCCTAGAACTCGTACACTACATGTAAGTATTGGAATTTCTTTGTTAGACCATTTTTTTTGTTGCAGTGGAATTTGATTTTTACTGAACATCTTGGTGCGGTCAGCCTGACACCTGTCTGGTTTTGGAGAAGTGCACTTCCAGTATCTTTCTTGATACCCTTTATATTTTGTCTGCTTTATGCTGGGACACTTGTGGCTTCTGACCTTAGCAAATGTTGTTCATTTTCTAGTCCTTGCATGTGTCTTTCCCCAAGAGGATGGGGTGTGTGTTCTCACTTCCAAAACCCTTATAGGAAGAGAGAAAAAAGGAGAGGGGAAATATGCATTACAGTTTGGGTAATGCAGTAGCTCTAATAATCTGGATCTAAAGGTACTTGCCCAGAAAACATTGCAGGAAGTGATGATTGGATCTAATGTATTGGCAGCTGGAGAGCGGAAATATACCGCAATAATTTCACTTTCGTGTATCGGTGCACGGTTGCTTTTTACAGCGAAGGACATAATGTGTAGGGACTAATTAGTTTGTTATTGATATAAAGTGAGTCATGTTACTCTACACGTGAAGTAATCTTAAATATTCAAGGACATTTCATTTTTACTGAGGGTACTGGACCAATCTGAGCCCAATAAGACTGAATGGGGCAGGATGAAAAAAATATTTCCCCTCCTTATCTTGAATTTTGTCGTTCCCTAGACTTCTGTGCCTTTCTATTTTAAAATGACAGCGATTTCTCTGTGAGGTGTGGAATTGTGGCTAGATGAAACTAATAAATATACTAAGCATGTTGAGAGGAGTTGTGATCTATATGCGAAATGTTCTACTGTTTCTTGTAATGTGCAAGCCTCAAAAAGCCAAGGGTGCAGGCTCTGGGAGGTGGAGTCACAGAAGAGAAAGGACAAGCGGCAGAGAGTCAGAGAAACTGGTCCAGGATTCAACTGGGGGATGGAGAACAAAATACAAGCAATGATAATGCTTTGCACTTATCTTTCCTCTCTATCTGAGAGTCTCAACATGTTTTAGAAACTAAATCACAAAAAGATTATGTGACTTGCCCAAGGTCTTATAATGAGTTGGTGTTGAAGGGGAAAGAAAACCTGTCTTCTGCCTTTCAGTCCTTCCTTTTCATCTCTAGACCATGGCCCAGTTGTGACCACCGTTCTCTTTTCTGTTTATGTCTAAGCTCCCACAGACATGCTGCAAAGAAAGAGGAAGGAAATTGTTTGTTTTCCTGCCCATTGTGAAGGGGTGCATGGATATACTAAACAGAACTTGTTTTGCTCTGTTTGTTTTTAAATGTAAAAAAATCAAACCCTAAATAGATACATGCCCATACAATAGATTTAAAAAATCAGATACAGCAATGATCCATTGGAAGTTTGGGAGGGAGAGATGATCCTGGGCTGAGATGTCATATGCTAATCTTATCAACACCAGTTTTCATTGTAGGATGCTACTATACCCATTAGAAAATGTGGACCAGCAGAAATTGATGAATTCATTATGACAGTAGCCCTGATAAGACATAGGGAGCTCAAGCAGAACTGGCTGTAAACATTAACCTTATCTAGTATTTGGCTCAGAGCACACTGAATCTGTGGAAAGATTCCCATTAACTTAAGTGAACTCTGGAACAGGTTCCTACTGGGGCATTTACAGGAGTCTGGAGTGGTTTTATCAATTGCTAATCAACTCCCGGAAGCTATATATTATTTATCCTGCCCTGAAATGCTCAGGATTATTCCTCTTTGTCCCTGTCTCTGGAATAATTGTTGCTTCCAGTTTCTCCTTTCTACCTTTGTGTCTTACAGTAACTCTCAGCAATAAGCACAGTGTTCTACAGTATGGTCCATTCTTTCTGTGCATCATTGGAAAAGCATCCATTTGTTCTTGCCATCAGCTCTAGGCACGGGAATGTCATGGTGGGCTGAATGTATTTTCCTCTGTATCGGGAAATACTAGGCCTGATGTCTCTTGCAGCGGTAGCAGCTGTACTATTTCCCAATTAACTTCAGTGAGATTGAGTGCTAATGGCTGTAAAACTGCTATTGACAAAGTACAGGCATTCTCCATTGGTGTCTTGTAAGACTGGTCTATTCCTGCCCCCTTTTTGTTTCCTCAGACCTTTTAGAGAGTCTGGGCATGTGCTTTGTGTTAGCTACAAAAATCTGAGTTGCTTTGGAAGGTACTCATTACTCATTTGGGCTTGAAATTTTTGATGGTGGCCTACCAGCTTTGTATAGCAACTCTTGCGCTCTGTCATGTATAAATGTAAACACTGATGCTACAGCTAAAAAACTACTAGCACAGGCAGGCAGTGTACATTATACTTAAAATGGACCGGAAAGAACTTCATGCTTGGCTGCACACACAGAAGCCTTTCACTGTGTCAATACAATACAGGTTCACAGGGCTTTTTGGTGTCCACGGTTGGGCAGTTTCAGGAATCCCCTCTAAGCCACTTTTGTTTTTAAAGAAAGCAAACCAAAAATAATTTTTACAGTGGTAGGTGTTTGGTCCCAAGAAAAAATTGTCTAGGAATAAATAAGCTGTTTCCTGTAGTAAACAAACATTTCCCCCTGTCCTAGCTGCTCAGGAGCACGTGAGTTTTACCCACTCTCTGACTCTAAAGTTTATTTACTTTTCCTGAGTGCTGGTGAAAGGTTTGACTGAGATGCTCCAAGCCTTCCTGCCCCAAATGCTACTAAGGAATGTGTATTCCAAGCTTTCCCACGCTAGTGCACCTGGGAGGGGGCAGGGGCTGATCGTTTTTTCTCCCCCACATTAACAAGTGACTTTCCATGCTTACTCTGTCTCCATGATCTTATTGGACCTCGGCCCAGTTCAGATCAGTCCTGCTGGTCAGCCTGCTGTTGAGCCCACAAAGTGACTCAAGGTGATGGGCTAAAACAGCTGAAAGCACAAGTTATTTATTTGTGTATTATTGAGCCAAAGCTCTGGAGGACTTAAAGTCAAACTCCTAACACTGCATCAAGGCCTGAGCATTTTACATGATTTTAAAAGGAAAAAGAGATCTTTGACAGACACTGATACACGCATAGTCATAACTGGGGAAAGCACCTACATCACCCGTGTTTGACAGTTTTGCATTTTCCTGTGTGACAAAAATAGTTCTTCTGGGTAAAGCTGTAAAATTACTGACAATTATTATAGTGCGAATAGGTAAATGAATGAACTTCGCCTGTGTTTGCCCGCATTTAGTGCTGACTTCCCTTTAATATTTTAGCAAATGTGTTTACAGCCAGGAGTGTTTGCTGAAACCGCAATTTTGAAAGCAAATCCTGCAGAATAGTCAAATTCACACCATAACCCTGGCTTTAAGTCTTACCTGCCTCTAGCCAGGGAATAGGAGCATAGCATGGATGGACTGAGCCTAAAAAGACTGTAAAAATGTCATCATGGGCTCCACGTCCAGTGTCTTACCGAGACTCTAGATCACAATTTCTCAGGTCCGGAGTTAAAATGTAGGATTTGCCCCCCCACCCCACCCCAATGCCAGCACAGCCTGAGCTTGAGATAATGAGAGTCAAGGCAGCCAGGATCTCACCTCCTTGTCCATCATTTTAAGTAGTAAGGATTTGATCTCCCTTACACCTGTGCAATCTCATCAGACATTGTAATAGGGCAGAATTTTACTTCTCAGCTGGAACTCCACATGCCAATTGTGTGTGGCATGTGCTAACAGAAGTAAAAAAGTAATTTTGATCCCTGCATCACAGAATAAGCAGATGCTATTTTGCAGACATGGTGGGGAAATAATGAAATAGAACAGGCATGCCCAGCTCCTGATATGAAAATAAGCCCAGTATGGTGCCAGGCAGTATCCCTATGCTAAATATGTGATACAGTGTAACACATGTATGTATAATGGGATAAGACTGACTAGTTTCACATCTTGCAAACATATGGCATGAAATGAAATACACAACAAAGATATTTTAAACTGAAATGTCTTTTAATTGAATTGCACTGTAGTAAAATAAGTTTTTAGTGCATGAGAAATCTTTGAATAATATGGATACAGTGTGAACCCTGGTAGTTGGTCTAAAATAATGTATTTGTGTAAATGGCGTATAACATTATATACAACATATATATATGTGAAAATAAAATGTTTTTTAGTATGAAGGGTATTCAAGAACACACTGATAGGAA
Organism: Carettochelys insculpta; assembly: GCF_033958435.1. Taxonomy (NCBI): domain Eukaryota; kingdom Metazoa; phylum Chordata; order Testudines; family Carettochelyidae; genus Carettochelys; species Carettochelys insculpta. Next base: position 21,520,875 of record NC_134153.1, on the reverse strand, counting down.
AATGGGAGAGACAAGGCTAGATATGTGACTGATTTGGGGGTTCCCAGTGCTTTCAAGGCAATTTCAGTTGAAAAGAGGAGGAAGCAGCTTGCTTTAGACCTTCTAGTAATGTGCCCTAGTGCTCAGTAGTTGAAATCCCTAATTAAGGGGTTTGTGTATGAGGGAAACATGGCCTCAGGCCTCCCTCAGTGGTCCTGCATCTAGGCACACACCTTCAGTCCTGACTTCCAGAAAGATTAAAGAGACACAGTTGAGTGGCTAATCCCTTTTATTGGAACAACTTCTGTTGGCTGGGGAGATGCGCTTTCCAGCCTTTCCCAGAAAGATGACATGCTAGACTGGGTAATACAGCAGAGATATTGCTCCCTTTTAACAAACTTGTTTCTAGGCTCTAATCTTCAGACTCTTCAGAACAATGATGTGCTAGTTTGCGTGTGAAATTATTTATCTACCACTGACAACATGATACAAGACTCAGACTGAGTTCAGCCCATGCCCTAAACAATTTAAAAGGACAGTTACCAAAACTGAGTGTAACTCTGCAGCTCTGAGATGCGGGGAGGATGTGCCGGGCTCTGGGCAGCATGCAGGATAGGCTGTCCCAGCCCTGCCCCTTATGCCCAAGGTCCTGCCTTTTCCAGGGAGGAGCAGAGCTGGCTCCTCCCCCACATTGCCCAAGGACCCTTGGAAGCTGTCGGCCGCACTGCCTGGAACTGTGTTAATTGCACATGCAAATCAGGCTCACAGTAGAGCATGCATTTAGGCTTCTACTGTAACCAATAAATAAATGAATTTATATTAAAAAAAATCTGACCTTCAAAGTTTCATTAACAAGGGAGGGAAAAAATAGATTAATGTTCCACCAGTCTTAGCAGAGAGAATTAAAATAGTCTCTCTCCCTCACAGGCATTTCTTTGTCTATTTTCTTGTCGCCATTAGAGCTAACCAAAAATATTTGCTTGCTTGCTTGCGTGCTTACTTACTGAAATGCAAGATTTCGGTAGATTTTCGAGGCAGGTTAGAATCTGGGAGAAAATTTTCCATTACTTTTATTTTATTTTTTTTTTTTTTACATCCCTGTTTTGAAATTCGTACTTGGACAAAATGGTTAAAAGATTGAAACTTGGAAAATGTTGAGCAGGTCTTAGATCCATTTTGTTATAGGACCCATCCCCACATCTGACGCTCGTCAAGGTAACTGGCATCCAATATGTGAGGGCAGTCCATCTTAGTAATACTGTCACTCCATGCTGCACCCATCTTTATCCCCTGTATTGATTAGTGTTGTCTGTCCCTTCTCATTTCCATCTCCCTGGCCATCCCCTTTCTACTGTCTGACTGTTCTTTTAGTACCACCTTTTGTTTTGCTGGGTCCTGCTGCTTCCAGGGCCCGTGCATGCCTATGGCTGTATATGTGAGAGAGAAAGGAACTCTGTGTCCAGTTTTGCCTCAGTTACACTGGATTTTGACACTAGCAGGGCTGACTTCATTGGAGTGATGCTAGTGTCAAAATTTTCTGACTTCCATGGAGTTTCCTGTGGATTTACATAAATGTAATGGAAGAGGATCTGGTCCTTCATAAAAGCAAAACTGTCACTCTTTTTTTTCTTCAGAGACCGCCTCCAATGAGACAAGATCATCATTTGATCAACCGATTTGGAATATTGAGACTGTTCCAGCAGCCATGCTGGCTGAGGGCTTGTTTACACTGTCACTTTACTGCACTGTCATCTTCTCTGCGGTATGCAAAATCACGCCTGGGGGCAGCAAGTTACAGCGCTGTAAAGTGTCAGTATAGACGGGCTCCCAGCGCTGTTACCTTCTTCCCTCGCAGAGGTGGTTTACTTACCCTTGGTCTCTCCCACTGCTGGTGCCATGACCACACTGCTGCATTAAAGTGCTGCTGTGTCAGCACTTCAAACTCCTCAGTGTAGACAAAGCCAACATACAGTGCATTAGTTGCATATTAACAGCAATATGGACCAGACTTCAGGGCATTTCCTCTGGATTAGTGAGTGGGTGTGGTCCCTTAATTGCACCTCAAGACATCTCCAGGCTGATCCTTAATCCCCAGGAAGTGCTCTGCTCTTCATTATTATTGCGTAAACAACTGCTGGTTTGAAACTATGTGCTAATGAAATCACACAACGCTTACCCTGCTGCCAAAGATAATTCCAAATGCTTTATTTGGGCAGGAAAGTGTGTACATATAAATAACAAAAAATTACAAATCCCTTTAGCCACAGAATACTTTGTATATTATGAAGAAAAGTGTGGTTACATAACTATGATAACTTGTCTTTGTCAAGAGATTGCAAGGCAGTATGGAGTTCTGTGCATGTAGATTAGGGGCCAAAGATCTATAAATGGGAATTCTTTGTGATTGTGGAGACTGTATCTTCCTTTGTACAGTTAGCAGATGTCATAATGAATTAACGGATAAGTAGATTTCATGTTGCCAGTGATGCTTGCGTTGGATTTAACTGCATAGATTACCTACATTTGTGATCTGAAATATTGACCTATTTTAAATCCCTCCTCAGTAAACTCTGTATATGTATTAGGTAGTCAGATGTGGGTTTTCTAATGAAGGGAACATGTTTAGCTCATGATTTAGATACGACAAGTAATAATTTCTACATTTTACATATTTAAATTGCTAGTGATCTTACACAACACATGCACTTGCCCATGTACAAAATAGGTGCTTGTGGACCCACGTAACACATGATTCGTGGTGTGCAAAGGTGTTTACCAAGGAGAAGCTGAGTGCTAGTGGTTGCAAATCTAGCATCTTTAGTGCTTAGTGATGAAATGTACAAGTATCTGTTGAGGTAATTTCAGCTCACACTTGAATAATGTGAGTTATGCTGTAGGATGCAGACCATAAATCCATCTGAAGTCTCACAAAATGAAAGGGAGGGAGAAAATGTTCTCAGCAAACTGTCACTGAGATGCTTTAGCTTCATAAAATTAAAACCTCCCTAGAAAAAGCACATCTCCCTAGCCACCAGCAAATGAGTAGCGCCTTTCAAGTCTTCTGCTGTACCAGCTGGTTCGCATTAGTCACAGTCTAAGGCTATGGCGGCAGAGCTCTGCCCCATATCGCAGTGAGTTCAGCGGGGAGAGGCCTTTCATCAGAAGGGGTCAGACCTCACTTTTACAGTATAAATACAAGTTCCCCTAGACGAGCATCCCAGTCACCCTTTCAAACATTTCAAAACACCAAAGGCTGGCCATGTTAAATTTACTTTGCTTTAAAACCAGGCATTTTTGTGGTGGGGGCAGGGGGGCACAGAGAGGGGAGAGAGAGATAAAGTAATCCCTCAATTTATAAGGAGGTTGCACTCTGGGCAACCTCAGTGTAAATCAAATTTTGCATAAATTGGGGGGGTTGGTTGGGAGAGCAGACAGCTGGGGGAAATGTGCGGGGGCAGCCACACACCCCAAGCTTCTCCCAGCTGCGGGGGGGAGGGGGACGCACAGCTGCTTGCACCATGGTTTCTCCCAGCTGAGAGAAACCCTGCCACAAGCATGTGTGCACCCATCAGGCTCTCCTAGCTGAGGGAGTCAGGGGCTGGAAGTGGCGGGGTAGTGTCAGTTTCGGTTTGCATTTAACTCACGTTAACACGAGTTAAGCACAAATCGAAATCACGCTTCTCGAAGGTTTACTGTAATGACCGTGCTGCAGTCTATGTTGCAAAGGGATCTGTGCTACTGCTACGTGGGGAGAAAACCTGACTTTAGCTCTGCCGTGGTTTGCTGCTCTAGACAAACTGTTGTTGACTCTTACATTCAGATGCCTGGGTTTTGTTGTTGTGCTGCAACTTGGCCAAAAATAATGTACTCTTAAGCCTTTATTCAATGAGGTCTTTGTGAACTTGGGAGGGGGATGTGAGTGTGTATAGAGGGAACAGGAAAAGACAGACACACAGATGGGTGATCGTAATTTGGGATGGCTCTAAAAATGAGATACTAATTTTAAATGATGGTTTGGAACACTCATTCTGCCTGGTCCAGCTAGTGGCTGGAAGGATGAACTGTGATGGGCTCTAGGGCTGGTGGACACGACTTCAGGTTTGCGATTGAATGGGAGCAGATTTTCAAGGCTTGATAGAGAACAGCGAAACCGCATTGTCTAAAAGTAAATTAAATTAAAAACTAGTGTTTTGTAGCATCCTTGAATTTCTACAACCAAAAATAAGCATAAATTTTGAAGATGAATATTTCCTTCCAGAAGTAGCTGAAGTATGTACCATCCATTGAAATGTTCAAGAGAAGATAAGCGGAAGCTCTCCAGAGACGAGGCTTGGGGAGTATTCTTCCAAATTTATCTATCTATGAATGGCTGTCGTCGTCGTATTGCCTGTAGACTGAGTAAGAGGCAACAAAAATGGAAATTCACTGAGCTTGATTCTTAATGCTTCAAAAAGATCTACACTCCTCTCTAACATGATGAGAGGCCTTTCTAGAAGATATGCTCTAGTCAAACACGTTGTTTGCCTCAGTATAGGAGTAGCTGGATGAAATTCTGTCCTGTGTTATACTGGAAGTTTGTCTAGATGATCTGATAGTTCTTTCTGGCCTTAAAATTTGAGCAATTATGGAAAATCTAGCTTGCTGGCTGAGAAGCAGACAGTGGAGCAGAATGGTAATGTTAGTGGAGCCGTATTTGATAACTGGACTTGCTGAGTGCAAGTCCTGCATGTTATCTGCGATGAGATTAATTAGGATCATTGTAGGCTTTGGGCAGCAGCTCTGTTGAAAGATAGGAGGAACCAGCTGCTGGCTGAGCAGTAAGACCCATCCAAAACGAATTTCAGCTGGAAATTGCTCTTTGTACATCTTCTGATGTAAGGCCCATATTTGCAAAAGACATCCTTCAGTCTTTTTGCTGGCATGTTTTACTATAGAAAACTTTCACTTGCCAACTTAATAAATATGCTGTGGAATTCTGTGAAAATATACAACATGGATTCAATAAATTGTTGGAACAAAAGGTGGATTCTTTATTGAATTAAGGGATTTTTCTCTTGGAGAACCCTCCAAAAGATATTTTTGCTTATCACAAACTTCTAATCTTTCTAGATATTTATAATCCTGTTTCGTATTCCATTGTGTGTCTCACTCACTGGGCAATTGGAAAAGCTGTTCTGACAATATACAAATAGAATTCAAAAGTCTGTCCATCCTCCATGACTTAGGCATTAGTGTATACTGAGAAACAAGATATTTAAAAAAAAAAAAAAAAAGCTGAATCCTGAGATGGAAATAATAGAATTTCACTGTATAAAAATGAAGCTCAACTAGATGTAGTAACTCTTTGTACAATACTTCTCCTGTATTAATTTCAATTAAAAAATGCCTGCCTTTCTCTGAGCAAGACAATTTGTAGCTGTCAGTATTAGCACATGAGCCATTCCCTCATTTCCAAGCAGAAGTTGGGTCACCACCGGTCCAAACGGTTACTTTTATTCTTGAAAACAGAAAGGCTTGATCTGATACTCTGTAGCTCTGCAATCATTGTGCACAAGTTCATCTGCAATCAGAATTCCTTCATGCATATTCTTGATGTTGACTTTAATCTATATTAAGATTTAAAATATGGGTGATGGTGTCTGCTTTTCAGGGGATGGGAAGGATTGGTTTTGCTGTGGGAAAATGGTGTTTGGTTTTTTGCAACAGAATATGTTGCATACCAAAAAATAACTTAGTGGGAGTGGAGAAGAAGAAAGATAATGAAGGTAAGAAAGCTTTTATTGGTTACTCAACTTTATTTTAGCTTGCACAGTATATTCTAAGAGTTACACAAGGCTCACTGAATACTTGATTTGGAACTTGGAACCCTAAGAATGCTTTCACGACAATGTTTATCAAGTAAATGGGATTTTAATGTAGTCTAGATAAAATTATATACAAAAATACATTAAAAACGTTACATTTGAAAGGTCAACTACTCTAGGAATTGTTTGAATGTAATTCCAGATTTCAGTTGTCTGTGTAACCTGGATTCTTCCTTCTTGTGCATCTGTCCATTCTATGCACTGACTGAGGGAGGAAATCATGTGAGGGAAAAGTGTGATCATGTGGTTGAAGGCTATCACACTGAGTCTGGACAAGGAGGCACAACCTGAGTTTGCACAGACAAGTAAATCTACCATTTCCTAGCTTCCAAATGCTACAACCTAAACAATGTTCTATTAGCTCTTCTTCTTTTTTTTTAAAGCAATTTAATTTTTGGGAGTGTTTTTAAAGAAAAAAGATAGAAATTATGTCAACTAAATTATGCAGTTTCTAAACCAAAGGTTGGACAAAATCTTAGTGGAAACCCTATGTGGCTATTTTAAACTGGTTATATTAAAGAGGGTATGCTGTAAGAGGTGTATGGTAGTGCTGCATTCATTGTGCTCCTGGGATACCAGCCTGTTTTATCAGAAGCTGCTGCAATAAGATGCCATCAGTGCTGTTGTGCCACTCTTTCCAGGTGGTTTGTTTTACAGTGTGCTCTTCTCAGTAGTATTCAAGCCCTTCCAGATGGAAATACATGGCAGGCTGTTTGCTGGAAGGGATCATTATGCTTAATGGCAAACAGTTGAGCTGTATAACACAGTATACATATGGGCTGAGTTTATCTTCTTTAGAAGGTCAGAGTCTTACTTGAAATACCTTCATAGATGACAGCAATGTAACATATTATGAGGTCCTTTCCCAATAAACACAGACAGATGTCATAGTATTTGGATTCTTACAAGGTACTGGAGTATTGTTGGTGGGATGTCATTTTGATTGGTGGTTAACCTGTATCTAACGAAGAATCAGCTTGGAGAAGGTGGTATTTACTGCAGGAAACATTAGCTTGTCAGAGAGGTAAAATGCTGCCAAAACCCTTCTGAATCTCTGCCAAAGTCGCCAGCCGTATGTTGGCTATTGACTGGAGTTATGCAGATATTATTGGGAGATAGGCTAGTACTTTTCCTTGCATCACTGACTGCCAACACTCTGCCCAGTGGTGGCAACTGCTTTTAATGTAAGTCTGAACAGTATGTTGGATGTAAAACAGCACATGCCACATTGGGCAGGATTATAAAACCCAATGTGTCATTATTGCATAGGGCATTTAATTTATTAATATTAAGAGATGATCAAAAATCCTTTCAGAGATCTTTCATTGGATGGATCATCTGTGAACTGGAAGAAGTGGTGGATGCTCATTTTCTTACATCCTTTCAACCACTTCTGTAAGTTTTTACCAGCGTAACATCACCCACCTCTTAAGGCAACTACAGGTAGTCTAAATTTTGTTCGCCCCTTGGGTCTTCCTGGACTCCTCACTACTACCATATAACAAAATCGTTAAGTCCATGAAAAATTCCCCATCTCACACTTACTATCTCTTCAGACTTGGGCATCAACATTTTTATGACACTTGAATGTACGCTGGTTTCTGGAACAAAATCATGACCTAGAAGAAGTTCCTCTTAGTTTCAGGAGTAGCAGCTCATGTAATTGCCAATAGAGCCCACTGAGAGAACATCTCCTTGGTGCTCTTCTCCCTATGCTGGTCCCCACTGACTGTCAAGTTCAAGGTTATAGCGCTAATCATCAGAACCCTCTGTGGGACTGCTCCACATTACCCAACAAGTCACCTCATACTCCACAACTACAGCATCCCATGACAGTTGTATTCTCCTGGAGCATTGGATCTCTCAGCAGCAGGAGCGAGCCTTGTTATATGCGAACACAGAGATTTGTGAGTAGTGCCTGGATGGTAACTAACTCCCTAAAACACTGAGAACAGCCGTCAATCTCATGACCATCAATGCAAAACTGGCTGTATCACACTTACTATCCTGAGTGGAAAGGAGATGGGGAAAAAACCTCACTCTTGAGGAGATCGGATGAGAAGAGAAATTGAGAACTTTCTGCCATCTAACACATAGAATTTGTGAAGCATTCCAGCACACCTATAGGCATTGTGTAAAAGATGGCAGTTTACTGTGGTTTTGGATTCTGAGAAGCTATTGGCTGTAAGTTGGTGAAGAGTAGGCACAAGCAAGAAGAATGGAGATGTTTTGTAAGTGGAGAAATCATAGGAAAACAGCTGAAATAGAACTTACTGCAGAAGGATATACAACCATTCAGGCATATTTGCAGAATGAACGATGAATGAAAAATCAAGAGCCTTGTATTCGGCATAATGGACAGTTCGAACAGGAGAGGCAAACCCCACAGAGAATGGGCAGATGATATAGGAAATTGGTGCAGAGCTAGTGTACAGAAACTAAGCCCCTTGCACTGGACAGGGAAAGATGGAAGGGAGTAGTGAGAGAGGCATCAGACGCCCATGGGTGGTGGTGGTGGTGATGATTGCTGGTGACTTTATTGAAACTGAAATTTAGAGTGATGCTGTGGTAAATCAGGTCCATTTTTCTCCACAGGGATGCAGTGCAGGGCATCCAAAGAGGCCCAGTACAGCACAAGACTTGTATGAGCAGGGTCGATTGACAGCCTGTCTGAAAACTTCTCATGCGCAATGGGACTTACCAATCCATTTATGGCTGAAAGAGAAAGCTGAAGGGACTTAATTTTTCTTCTTTTTCAAGTTCACAGCGGCCAAGTTTTCTCCAGATTAATATGGGACATTTTGCGCCTGTTTGTTTGCAGGCAGGCAAATTAGCTCATTCACACTTGCTTGTTTGTACATGCCATAAACTTCAGCTTAAGGTCATAGTGGCCTGCTCCAGATGCTGGTGGGAGAAGGACAAAAGCTGGCAGTTGTGGCAAGTGCTGAAGGATGTCTGGTGAGTAGGTGGCATTGGCGAGAGCTTTCAGAGTAGAGGAGAGTACTAGAGTGGCTGGAATTGTGGTCATGTCCATGAGGGGTGGCAGACAGCACAGGGTAGTTAGGTTTGCAGGGGAAACTGCATTTGTGACTGTCAGGAGTGCTGGGGAAGGGCAGACAAGCAGTAGCTGGGAGCAGAGATTGTGGGAGGGAGAAGCTGTGCATAGTTACGTTTGGGAGGTCATTAGGGGAAGCTGGGAAGAGGTAATTGGGGCTTGCCGGGGCGTCTTGGGTGGCAGCTGGATGTCTGGGTGAGAAGTTGGGGACAGCTGGGTCTGTGGGGGTACCAGGGAATATGGGGATAGTTGGGTGGCATGGCTGTGGGCTGAATGAAATCTGGGACCAGCTGAAGCAGGCAAATTGGTTGCTGTAGGAGGGAGTCTGGGGCCAGTACTGGGTCCCCCTCACCACCTGTCCCTGCCTCCAGTTGTTGCTCCAGCCACTTGGCTGCCCTCCCAGCTGCTCCCCTCCCCTTGTTCCTTGCAAGGGGGCACAGTAAGACAAAAGCCACTTGTGTGCCAGCAACTCAGCAGGTGCCTCAGCAGCCCTGAATGTAGACCATTCCTACAGTCCCACTGCACACATGACATTCAGTCTGTGGGAATGTGTGGGGAGGTCTGCAGGCATGAGTGGCACATGAGGTATGGGACACCTGGCAGGCTTGCAAGCTGCCCTGTCCGCTGGGGACTTGAATGCTGCTCAGCATGACGGCTTTCTCCAAGAGTTACTTGCATGAAATTGTATCTGCACAGGGCAAACATTTTAAAAATCTATTTTAATTTTTTTTAAAAAGTGGAAGGAATAGGGGAAGGGATCTGTTTACTCTGACAGATAATCTATAACATGAACAAACTCATTAAAGTTTCACTTGCAGTGTTGCCCTTGTACACTGCCCATGTATCCCGCTTCTCCCCATAACAAGACAGTATGACATGGGATCTAGGGAGAGTGTTTTACAGAGCATGCACAGCTGTTGTATGGTGCCTTTGCCTTTGTGTGTGCTTGTGGTACATGTACTCAATAGGAACATTTACTGCCCAATATGTCTGAGGAACTGCCCTCCTCTAGAATCCAGATTGTTTTATTATCAGCTAAACATTTTTTAAGCAACCTGTGAAGGAGGGCATTGTGGCATTTATCAACTGATTTGATGGAACACAGATGTGAGGTATCTTATGGAGAAGATGCCAAGGGATAGAGCCTAGGCTGTGTTTCTGATTTAAAACTGGGGAGTTTGCATGCAAGCTGGGTGACGGAGGCCCAGAAACACAGGTAAACGTTGCTCATTCAGACATCCGTGATACAGTAAAAGTATCCATTAGGCAAGAGAGAAATGCTGCAAACTAGAGGGAAATGATGAATCAGTGTGTACTTAATTTTTCATTTTTGAGTGTTCTGACATGGACGTATTATTAGGAATGGTTGGTTGAAGATTTTTGGTGTGCAACATGATTTTCTGTATAACTACCTTTCTTTCACCCTTTAACAATCCTAGACCTCAGTAGAACAGGTACTGGAGGACTAAGATGTTTTAATACAACTTCTGAAAGCACCTCTTTCTGGTACTTCCTGTGGATGGACTAGAGCTACAGCATTGAATCAAGCTTCACTGTGTCACCATTTGGGAGACTTCGGCTCTTGGTTTTTTGTACAACCCATCTTGGTTACTTTCACATATATTATCAAAGATAATCCAGTTGCCATTAGCTCAGGGTTGGGATACTGTGCTTACCCATGAGGAGCATCTGAAAGCGAGAGCCCTACACAACACGGCAGCATCAGTTCAGAGACAGGAGAGCTCAAGTGTTCCAAATATAGGCACATCCCAAGGACTCCAGGGAACCCCACCCCACCCATTACTAAACTTTTCAGAAGCTGCTTGAGCCCGTTGCTGGTTATCAAAGCACATCCTACTCCCTGGGAAACAGTTTGGCATAAATGAACAGAGGGCAGAAAATGAGGAAGGGAAGAGAGGTGCTTGATAATGACTGAGTGAAGGGATCTCTATTCTACAGTGTCACTATTCAAACTTGATGAGAATTTTCTGCCTTCTTATTTTTCTGGAAAACAAAGTTTCCCCAAAATCAAAACTATTTGCAGCATTTTTTTTATTTTAATGTTTTTATTCAGTTTTCAGTCAGGACAAACTGAAACAATATTTGGGGTTGTAACAGAGAGGAAGCCGTGCTAGTCTATACACTATCAAAACAAAAAGCAGTCAAGTAGCACTTTAAAGACTAGCCAAATGGTTTATTAAGTGAGCTTTCGTGGGACAGACCCACTTCTTCAGACCATAGCCAGACCAGAACAGTCTGTTCTAATCTGGCTATGGTCTGAAGAAGTGGGTCTGTCCCACGAAAGCTCACCTAATAAACTATTTGGCTAGTCTTTAAAGTGCTACTTGACTGCTTTTTGTTTTAATATTTGGGGTTGGGTGTGTGTTCTTCTGAATGGTTGCAGTGCCTTGTGTCTGCTGCCTTTTGTCTCCCAATTGGGCTGGGCTCTCTGGACCAGACTCTATCTTCTATGCATAGCACAACAGTGTGACCAGAGCAAAAACCACCCAAAACCCCCCAGTCCTGGGACATTGTAATCTGACTGGGGAACTCGGCCTATAGCAGAGAATGGGAGCAGGAGTCGCTTGAACTGCAGCTCCCATGAGGTACCGTGGCGGCTTAGAAGAAAACAGTAACGTTGAACCAGGCTGAAATGAAATGTGTGTGTGTGTGTCTTAGTCCAAATCTTTGAGAATCTCCCATTCCATAAATGGATATTTCAAGTTTTTATTGTAAATCAGAAGAATGGAATTTTTTTGGTGTCTTTTCATTTCTGCAGGTACAGCTGCAGAGGGTGAGGAGAAGGCTCTGCTCAATGGGCAGTTGCAGAGCACTCAGCGGGTGTTTAACCCATAGAGGGTACGTGAGGAGCAGGAGCAAGATGGGTAACTGTTGGTCTAATTAAGACAACGATTCGCAAGATCTTTGGGAATAGAATATGGCACGAATTTGCTGGGTAAAACCCAGCTTGCTTTTTGAAAGACTTCGCCCGGTGGATATCTGTTTTGTGGCATATGTGGACTAAGTCTCGGTCCACTTCCCAGTAGGCAGGCATCAGTTCTGCGTCTCTCACAGTTGGCTGTAACTGCCCTCATTGGCAGTCTCAGCAAAGAAGCTGAGTATTGAATGGTTAGTGGAAGATGAACTCCTTTCTGCAAGAGGTGGACGCCCTTGGTCGGGGTTGGGACACACTGATGGAAGGCAGTGTGTGGATGCTGGAAGTGTGCATTGCCTGTACCCTGCGTTCATTTTTTTGCCATCACACAATTCACTGAAGGATAAAACTGCAGCCTGAGAAGGCTGTTATCTCCCAAGTCTGTCCTATTAAATCTCTTCAGGAAAGGGAGCAGCATTGTACACGTTTGGGAACAGAGCTTACTAAGATACATTTGTGGGGAGAATACTTGCGTTGTCTCAAGCAGAAATTTCCTCAGAGAGATGCTAACTCCCCACTCTTCTCTCTTTTCACTCTACTCTTTTTAGAGTAGTGTAATCCATAGCGTAGAATTGGTCTTGAATTCAGCTGGAGGCCATGAAGCTCAACCCTCCCACGCAATCGCTCTCCATGTACATCCGTACACGCACACACTTCGGTAACACAGGAGGTGCAAAGTTCAGTGCGAGTTCACTCCCCTAGTACATTTTGACTTTTCTATAATTGCTGCTAGTTGTTTGGAAAACAGGAATATATAGTATTATCTGCACTTTGCACAGTGATTAAACATTTACACATAGAACAAGCATGAGGCCTTCAAGATAACTTGTTTCCCCTCCTGACAGCTTTAATAAAGGATGATGGATCATTTTAAGATGACAGTTTAGGAAGATCAAAATTCTCTCTGATACTGTTTTGAACTCTAGTGAACAGGAGCTATTCTGTGTATTTGCCTAGCAGCACGGGGCTCTGTTCTTCTTCTTTACACACTCTTCAGAGATGCTTAGCTACTGGGGGAATCCATTCATCTTGTGTATGAAGACTCTTTAAAAAATTGTGCAAAGAAGATATGACCAAACAGAGTGTGAGATGAATGTCTCGCTGAGGGTGCTGTGCTGTAGTGTAAAAATACTCTTCCAGGCAGCTACAGCTCAGTTGGTTTGACCATTTTGAGAGGGAGGGATTGGGCAGTGAGTTGCCAGGTTCTCCAAATTCAATAGTTGCAAGTGAAATCTGCCCATGTGATGCTTCCTCTTTTAATGCCACCAGGGCATGACTTGCTTGGGCTCAGATCCTCAGCAGTGGATTTCAATGAACATAGAGCATTACCACAAACTTTGGATCTGGACCACTGAGTGTTTCCAGGGGCCCATGCTGTTACTGGCACGGCTGGTTTGAAATCCAGGCCTGGCTTATTAAGCTCTTGGTCTGGATTTTGATTTACCCTCCAATATTCTTACTGCATAGGGGTAGTCCTGTGCAGAAAACAAACCAAATAAAACCTGTTAATATCAGCAGGTTCTCTTTGATGGGTTTCTCTGGCATCTGAACCTTCTGTTGTGTGTATGGAAAAATGTGGGTTGGTCCCCAGATGAAGACATGGCAGAGGGAGGCATTCTACAGGAGTTGGCATTGGAAGAGAACTTTTAATTCTTGATCAACTCATCTTTCCTTCCCTAACCTTGTTCTCCCCCTTCTCTCCACCGCCCACATTTTTTGGCAAGTCTTTTAAAGGCCACATGTGGCAACAAATTAGTTCTGGAGGCAGATCCTCTTCCTTTTTTCTTTTTGGCATGAGATTTATTTCTCACTGCATGTGCTTTTGTGACTGCACTTGGTGGGCTGCAGTTTGTTCAGCTGTCCATTCCTCAGCTAATCTAAGGTCTTAAAATAAAAACAAACAAGCTGATCTTTGGAGAAAGGACACCACGTGAAGACATTGAGAGGCATTTGTTTCCAACTTCTGGATAGAGCAGCACTGGACATAAATATCTGAACAGAAAGAGAGAACAATTCACATGCAACTAGCCAGAGTAGAAAAAATGATGCTCCTGTGTATCTGCAATTAGGGTCCTCAGATTCTAGTCTAATAAAACCAAGGAGGTGATTAAATGATGCCCTGCCAAGGACCATAATGACAACCTGGCAGGAGCACAAAATTACACCTAGTTTGCAGATCACAACTGCTCTCATCATTAATATGGAGCTGAGGCTGCCACAGAAATAACAGGTCGCAGAAAGCAGTGCTTTCTGGAGGCTGGCTCTGTCAAGGAGGTTTCCATCAAGAGCGGCTAGTGTATGTTCTTTAGACTGTCTCTCTGTTACGTGGAAGGGTGACATACAAAAGAACAAATCACAGGGTTCTGAGTTAATGTTGTACCACATAAGCTGAAGGAAGAAGTTTGTCAGACTCTGGTCTTCCAGTCATTTAAAGATGGAACTCCTGAAGCTGCAACTTTGTAGACTGCACTTAAACTAACAGTCTAGATGCTTCCAGAGGGTAGGATCTACAGCAGCGGTGTGCAGAGTTGGGGGCATGAAATTTTGTAAGGGTGGGGAGCAGCACGATCGGCTGCTGGGTCTCAGGCTCATCCAGGTCATTTAAAAATGTTGAAATATATTACTGTTTTTATATCTGTGTATTCACATGTTTGTATTGATTAATAAAGTTCTTACAGTCTGCAAACTTATTTTCTTACACGTGCTGAAAGGTATTTTTTCCGTATGAACATAACTGTAATTTCTATTGGCTTGGATTACGTTAAACAGGCTCGGGAGTTGCAGGGTGGATAGAAGTTGCTAACTGTAGGGAGGAAAAGTGGGGCCTGACGTAAAAAGTTTGTTCGCCCAGATCTAGAGGACAGGAAGCTCTAGAATATTCTGTTTCTGCGCCACAACCAATTTTCCCCTCTGGTTCTTGTGCTGAATTCTCAGTCCTCTGCCCACTCAATCCCAGCATACAGTGTCCTGCACTGCACATGCACTAGCTCTGTCCCCAGCTGAAGATGCAAAGATTCACCAGAAGAAGCCATGTAAGAGTGACATGAGGTATCCATTCATCTTTCTAATAACCAGGGCTAAGCAGTGAAATGCTTCCAGTCCCTGCTTGCCGAGAACCACAGCCATGAAATTCTAACCCTGAAAAAGAGTTAAGTAGGGCCAAATTTTCAAACTGCATGCGTACTTGGTTTACCAAGACATGTATTTGCAGGGCATTTGGCTTGCTTCTGAATTCTTTGTTTGCCCAAACAACTGGTAGGCTGTACAGTTGCAGGTGTTTGCGTGGATGAGATGGTGTAAATGCTAGAGGCACAGTTTAGGAAGACCTTTTGAAAGTTTTATTGTGATGTACTTTGAAAAATATAAATTGAGTTGCACAAAACATGGATCCATGTTTCAAGCTTGTTTCCTAGCTAGTTTTCCTACTGCTGTGTGCAGCTGCTTCCTGGTTCCATTACATCTTTTAAAAGTGAATTTTTCAGTTATCTTTGAAGTCTGCATTGGCCAGAAAGCAAAATTAGGGCATTAAAAGTGAATCTCTGCCTTTCTAGACTTACATACTGTTTTGTAGGATAAATGCATTATTCCTACTGGTGTATGACCATCAATGTACTAATGTAATACTCTATTATATTGATTTCAAGCAATCTGCCATATGTAAATATGGTATTTTCCACAGGCACCTCAGGGATTTACCAAGGAGCCAATGGCCTGACCAGTTCTGGAGGATTCAGCACTATGCATCAGGTACATTTATGTCCAGTGTCTCTTGTTTTAAACACTTACGAATCTTCTGGGTTAGGGAGACTGCCACAATGCTCACATGTATGGAAGGCGGCTAATAGTATATGTATATGTAGTTACAGATACCAGCTATTTCCACAGATACCTGACCTGGTGATTGACCTAACATCTGGCCTTTTTTGTTTTAAATAAATGGATGCCTATGTGCACAGTATTGACTCAGCAGGGATGTTTGCAATGAAACCCTGCTAAACTGTATCTCTCTCTGCTGGTATTCTCCGACCCGGGTCGTAGCTGGGTTGCAGCATTGAAAGCATTTCAGAATTCTTCTGCAGAACCTGTGGTGTCATATTATAGCTTCCATATAAAGAACTCCCGTTTTGCACCCTTTTCTCCAATATCTTAGGTTTAGGTAATAACTATGAATACATAATCCGAAAGTGTCATACATGGACCCTGGTGAATAATGAGGTATCTCAGCCATCTGTACTGTTCCTTATTTGAGTGTACACCTGTCTGTGAGCTTCACATTTATTGGCACCTTTTATATATAGCATACGTGTGTGTATTATATAAGGCCCACTCAGAATATGAAAATTCAGGCTGCTGAATAGCCAGTTGCTCAGGTTGGTTGGCCCAAACATGATGATGTTGTCCTGAGCCAGTCAGCTTGGCAGCCAGTTTCTTTGCCAGAGGGAGTTGATTATGGTTCTTGTATTTCTGAAAATAATGGTGGGTTGTTTCTTTGTTTCATTTTCTGCTGAAAGGCAGTGTGGTCAATAAAGCCCAGAGATATGTGCCTGATTGAAGCTTGAATGTGCCCTGCAAAAGGGAAAAATAGTTCGTCATGTGTCTTTTTATCCCACCAGTTAAAAAAAGACTTTTCAGCTTTATTCTGCATTGGAAGCTCAGGTGTATCTGCCTCTGAGGACACTCTGGTGACTGAGAACTAATGGAATTATCACATCAGACTAAGGCTATGTCTACACAGCAGTGTTATTCCTGAATAAACTATTCCGGAAGTGGTATTCCAGAATAGGTTATTCTGAAATAGTGCAGCTGTACACAAAATGCATCTTGAAATAGTGCTCAGGTATTTTAGACTAGAGCTTCGACACACAATAGCGCCTATTTCAAATATTGCCATTGGACACTCTATGGCTGATTTCGAAATAAGCTCTACTCCCTGTCAGCACAGCCCCTATTTTGAAATAGGTGATATTCCTCAAACAATGAGGTTTACCAATTTTGAAATAAGATATTGGCTATTTTGAAATGATTTCAAATTAACAGTTGCATCATGGAGATGCTTGCATAGTTATTTCAAAAGAGTGGCGGCTATTTCAAAATAACTTTGCTGTGTAAAACACAGTTAGTTGAGGGAGAGAGGGATTTTTCATTACTGCCTATTTAAAATCAATGTCTAATGAACATTTCTGGGAAAGCTTTGTTAAAAGTTCAGTGTCCCACCCTTTATTTTAAACAGTGAGCTCACAAGATACCTCTGAGACTCCTAAGCTGTCCAGTGCAACAATCAGGGGGTCAGAATTGACATTCCAGCTTTTTCTAAGGTGGAAAAAAGACCAGTATTTTAAAGCCAAAAGATCCACAATTCAGTGTTTTTGCTACGTGTCATGAGGAAGCAAAAAGCAAGCACAGGTTTAACAAAAAAAATTCTTGGTAGGCTACTTTCAACTAGCATGACTAGAAGTTACATTTTAAAAGGGACACTCTTGTATTTAAGGCCTCCTGCAGGGGTCCCAACATTTTCATAAACATGGGCAAACTGTGCCCTCTTTCCTGCCTCTTGCCCTGGCGGTAGTGGTAGGTCCTGCTGCTGGCCGGCTCCCTGCTCAGCAACTGCCTTCCCGCCACTGGTGAGTTAGGGGGTCCAGTGGCCGACAGTTGGTGTGCAAGGCTGATGGTGGAGTAAAGCTGCAGTGTTTGGGGTCAGGGTGCTCCCCTGGCTGGTGACCAGCTCAGCCCCTGCTGCCTTCCAGCTCTGACGGGGTGGGAGCGGAAGCAATTTCCAGCCTGTTCCCACCTGAAGGCTCACTGAGCAGGGACTTACTGCAGTCTTTGCCCACCCCTTCCTCCACCACCTTGGGCACTGCTTGTCCCCTGGGCACCTCTCTGGCTAGGTTCTACGGCTGCTGAAGCCTCTGCAGTTCGGTTCCCTGGGCCCTCAGGCACAGTGCATTCCTTGGACTTAACTCCTTCCTGCCTGTATTGTAGCTGGTGGACAAGAGGCAGCTGGTTTATATCGGTGGCCAGCAGCAGCCTGGAGGCATTAGCTGCCTTTCAACACTCTGTGGGCAGGAAGAGATGAGCTCTACCAAAGACATAGGCCAGGTCAGCTCTCCCCCCACCTCCTCCCCTGTGGCTGGAAGCAGCTCCCATTTCTTCCCCTTTGCTGAGTGTTGAAAGGCTGCTGCTGATTACATTCTGATGTGAACCGTAGTCCGAAACCTGGGGAGGAGAACATGGGACGTGTGTTCCCACCATTTTGCCTCAGGAAGATGCAGAGGCAGGTCCGTGTGGGGGCCCAGTCAGGCATGGCGGGTGGAGAGCACTGGGCAGGGGAGACGTCGGTTGATTGGTCACTCACCTTGTATGAGAGAGGAGTACAGGTGTAGGGAGGAGAGGGAGTCATCCCCCATGGAAACTCTAAAGCTTTAAAGATAAGAAGGTAAATAGAGAGAATCAAACTACAGTTTTTCTTTTTAACATGAGGCTCAGTGAACTTGATGTTAATTTGGACAGTAGTATTACATAGTTCTGATTGCCATTGAACTTTCTTGAATAGAAGTAATTTTAGCAAGTGTTCCTTAGGCACTTGGGAAATATGTTCACTCTACCTTCAACCTGTGATTTGGTATTTTTTGTCTCCCCGCCCGCCCCCCCCCCGAACTTTTTGAAATTCCCAAAGCAGAACTGTTGTTTAATTGAATAACAAAGGGTAGTGTGTTAAAATTACTTTCCCTGATTCTGGAAACCTCATCAGCCCTGCGGACATAAGGGCTACTGCAGTGATAAACAGCCATTTGACCAGCAATCAACGTAGTGTTCTAGGAAGTCACTGGCACCTGCCTCCCCACAGTATAAGTGTGCAGACTGCTCTCTCTCTCCATTCAGATCCATAGATGGGGATAGGTTAGGGGTAAAATTTACATAAGCAACAACAAAAAAAACCTTGTTTAAATGTCAGAGAGGAGAAATCTTCCGTGTATTTCAATATCCCTCCTATTCACACAGAAAGAGCAGATAGGCAGAATAGAGGGAGGCTGTGAAGGGCATGTGTGCTCCTGAAAAGCCAAACACAGCTGGGACATATTGATTTACATCTCTTGGCCTTGATGCTGTCCCTTTCATTAATCTATGTCTTATTAAATGCTAGAGTGCAGTAAATAGCGCACAGTACACTCATTCCTCATGGAGAGGCTTTGTCACTTTAGTTGAGATGCTAGAAACATGCCGCATGCTGAACTCAGCAAAAGGACTTATTGTTGTGATACTTTTGTGATGGGCCTGATCCACTTTTTACTGAGTCAGTGGACACTTCCTATTAACCTCAGTGCGCGCTGAATCAGGCCTAAGATTGCTTAAAATGTTTCTCTCGCGAGAATTGAGTTTTAGATTTATTGATATTAAAGCCCCTCATTCTCCTCCCCCTTTCTCCCTGCAAAGATCATTTGCACCTTTTATGTAGTTAACTTACTTCTGGGAACAGGCAATTGTTTAGGGGTTCATTCACTAACTGAACTGTTTGGAAAACCTCTTATAATAATTTCTTGTGTGGCTAGTAGATAGACTACTAGACTGGGAGTCAGGTGCCCTGGGCCCTATTCCTGGCTCTGCCCTGGCTGTTTGGTAAACTTGGGCAAATCACATCACATCTGTGCCTGAGTTTCCCCATGTGTAAATTGGGGATAATGATGATTGTACCTTCCTTTGTAAAGTGCTTAGCTAGTTATTGATGAAAATTGCTATAGAAGAGCTGGTTTTTGGTTTTGGTTTTTTGTTGTCATTTTGTGACCTGTTCTCTAGCTGATGGAAAAACTGGGTTGGTAACAGGAAGAGGAAAATTGCAGACATTTTTGCAACACCCCTCTCTGTTCTTTTCATTGCTCTTTTGCTTAGGACTGCCCCCAGTGGCCATCTGTCTCATCTCAGTCCCTTTTGAAATGGTTGCCCACATCACCCCCCTGCATAAAATTCCTGCACTCTATTCTCAGAAAGGGCCAGCCATGGTGAACAAGTCCCACAGCTTGTGATGTCTCTTGTCTCCTTGTAAGGTCTGCTGATGCCAGTGAAGCAGAAAGAGACTTGGCTGGGAGCAGAAATATCTACCAAAGTGACTTCAACAAGATTCTTTAGGCACAGTCTTCATTTCTTCCCCCCGGACCCCCAGTCATGTGCTGTGCACCCAGATCCCGGTACTCCCACTGCCTTCCATGGGCAATACTTTCCCCACCTGTGTGTGTAGTACAAAGCCTGTGATGCAGAAGGGTTATTCATGTCTCTTTTCCCCCAAAGGAATACCCGTCCTATCCAAGCTTTCCTCAAAGCCAGTTCTCTCAGTATTACACCTCGTCCTACAACACTCCTTACGTATCGGCGAATAGCATCAGCCCATCCGCCATCCCGACACCCACATACTCCCTCCAAGAGTCTTCACACAACCTCACTAGTCAAAGCACAGAATCACTGTCTGGTAGGTGGATACATTATATTATTTTAACACCTGTTCACTGTTTTACAGGATCAGCCATCTGTATTCAGAGATCATACCACACTGCTGTTTGATTTGTGGCCGTATAAATGTACACCAAGAATTTCAAGTTCATGGTTAAGTGCTGTTACATGCAATACTGTGGGCACAAAGTATGATGACCTTACAACTGCAGATACAAATTGAGAGAGCAATTGAGAAATTGGAAGCGCTATATAAATAAGCCAGGTTCTTTCCATGAATATTTTTGAATTGCTTGCTACAACTCAAATGTGTTCCTGGTGTGAGTGGCCTCACACCTTCAAATAAAAGATGGTATAGAAAGGGAAAAGCTTATTACTTGTGACTTTTAAACAACAGGCTAGTGTGTTGACAGTTTTTACTAGTGATGAGCCCAACTCAGAATCCTATAGCCAAACATGCCCTACATTTAAACATTCATAACTTTGCAGCCTCCTTCTCGTTTTTTGGCTGATTTCTAACCGCTAAGCACAACATCTGACTTGGTAAATATGTGAACAGGAATTTAAGTGATGTTCTCTTTTAAAGAAAAAAATCAAAAGAAAACAGGTTGTTAAGTGTCAATTATAAATTCCACATAGGACATCAATGCCTTTTGAAATTCTCTGCTCTCCTGGAGTACTTACTTTTCAGACTCAGAGAACTCAAGCAGTCTATGGAATTACTGATCGATCATTATCCCCCCTCTGTACTGTCTGAATACAGCTTTCAAATGTCACTTTGCCAGTAAAGTTTTCATTGGCATGCAATAACATTTATATAAAATGCCACATAATTTGTGGGTGATCACAATGTGTGTCCCATTGTATGGTGTGCTGACTTATGGAACAAATCTGAACATCTGTGGTTGTTCAAGAAGAAAAATAAACTAATGCTGCTTTTAAAAAGTGATTGCAGATTGCTCTAAAGGCAGCTGAAGGATTTTCTGTTCTTTAGATCTTATCAGAATCTACTTGAGAAATGGTGATTTCAAAGAGGCTAGTTAGGACGTACCTAAACTATCCTTAACAGGAGTGTTTGCAGTCGGAGGGCTGAGAGGCCACAAGTTAGCAAGGTGAAAGGAAATATGTTTGAAAAGGATTTGTAATTAAACATAAGTGATATCTAGAGAGATTTATGAAAGTAAATCCTACCAAATTGATACTTTACACAGTGACCTTCACCTCTGATTTATTCTTTTCATGTGTTTCTGAAATGCTGTACCTTCTGTCCTCTGATTTAACAGCTAAAATGGATTAAAACACACGTATTTGGCAATACTCTAGAGCTGTTTTTTTCAAACAATTTTTTGTTGATGAAAAATGACCCTTTTAATAATGAAGATTCACTAAAATAAAATTCAGGTGAAATTTTGCTTTTTATACTTCCCTCTTTCCACTGGAAAATAAAAAAAGTGGAGAAAGGAAACCCCAGAATATCAACAAACAAACAAGCAAAACAAAAAACACTTAGTGTGAAAATAAAAAAAAACCTTGAAAATACATTTTCTGAAATGTTTGTGAAATGTTTCTGTTTCTTAACCGATTTGAACATAAACCTTTAGAGAAAATTTTTTTAAAAGTGGCTCCTGCAATAACTAAATACCAAATACCAAAGCAGTTGTCATACCTTTGCTAAAAAAAAGCTTGGTGAATAACTGGGCCTGCCAACAGGGGAAGGGGTGCCAAGGGGTGGGGGGGGGGGCAGGTGTCCCCAGGCCTGGCATTTCACGGGGGCCTGGAGCTGCTGCCACAGCTGAAGTAGCAGTGGCGGTGACCAGAGCTCTGGGCCCTTTTGAAACGCCATGGAGTGCTGTGCTGCCATTCCTCGTGAGGCTCTGAGGTAGTGTGGTGGGGGATGGCTAACTGCTCTTTCAGGAAGCCAAGCCCCCCTCCTGCCTTGCCTCCACACTTGTGGTGACTGTCAGCACTGCTGTGAATAGCATAAAAGCCTCTCAAGAAACATTTGTGAAAAGAAATACACTGCAAAATTTAAAACAAAAAGCAGTTGAGTAGCACTTTAAAGACTAACAAAAGAATTGATTAGGTGAGCTTTTGTGGGGCAGACCCACTTCTTCAGACCATAGCCATACCAGAACAGACTCAATATTTAAGGCACATAGAACCAAAAATAGTAACCAAGGCTGACAAATCAGAAAAAAATTACCAAGGTGAGCAAATCAGAGAGTAGAGGCTTAATCTAATTCTTGACTCCCCCCTTCCCCCGCCTTCTGCCCCTCTGCTCTCTGATTTGCTCAGCTTGATAAATTTTTTCTGATTTGTCAACCTCGATTACTATTTTTGGTTCTCTGTGCCTTAAATATTGAATCTGTTCTGGTCTGGCTATGGTCTGAAGAAGAGGGTCTGTCCCACAAAAGATCACCTAATCAATTCTTTTGTTAGTCTTTAAAGTGCTACTTGACTGCTCTTTTGTTTTGGTAGTGTATAGACTAGCGCGGCTTTCTCTCTCTTACTACTGCAAAATTTAGTTTTCAGTGGTATCCCTTTCTCTCAATAGGGGAATATGCAACCACACCAGTCAAAGATACGGAAACAGACAGGCCTCTCAGAGGGTCTGATGGAAAGCTACGAGGGCGATCGAAAAGAAGCAATGATCCTTCCCCTACAATTGACAATGAAATTGAGGTAATAATATTAATTCCTTTTCTGACAGTAGTCTAGCTAATTGAAATAGCTACACTGATTTATAAATAAACCTCTGTTAGATTAGGGAATTGCAAGAGCCAAAACAAAGGCAAAACTACACCCATTGCCACCATGGCTTAAGTAGTTTTAAAAGAAAAATGGCTGTATCAGTATAACCATCATAGTCAATGGGTTGCCTCAGTACAAGTGTCATAGGCAAAATTCTGCACTCTGCCTCTAAAGGTAGCTTTAGATTCTGTTATTTTGCTCTCCTGACATAAAGGCCAACTGAGTTTTCTATGTATGTTATGATGGAGCAGAGGTACTCAGCCTGTGGTCCATGGACCAAGCTCCGTTCAGGTGGTCTGTGGATAGTTCCCTTGAAAGTGTGTACCTGGGTAGCTGCACCCAAGAGAATGAAGGGCTGCCCACCTAGAGAGTGAAGCTGTGGTTCTACTAATTAGGGTCCTGAACACTGGAGGAGATGTATGTGGAAGGTGAGGTGGTGGCATCAGGGGTAATAGAAGGCAGGCAGTGGGATGATGCAAGGGAAATAGGAGGTAGGTCATGGAGAGGACGTTTGGATGAGAAGGGGTGGGGGGAAGTTGGAATGTACAACTTTCCCTAGCTCCGGGGCTGTGGCTGCTGGGGAGAGATGGCCCTCCTTCCCACCCTCTGCTCTGTGGCTGCTGTGGCAGGGGTGAGGACCACCCCCCTCCCTCCCCCAGCTTGAGGGCTGCCATGGCTGGGAAGGCCACATTCCTCACATTAGAAAGGCAAGATTACTGATATTAATAAGAGTCGTGTGCTTTTATTTGTAGAAAAAAAGTTAATTACTACTTTTTATACCTAGTGCTTTTATCCACAGCACTTTACAATAGTGAGCTAATGGTACAAACAACATTTGCAGAGATCAGTAAGTGGTCTGTGCAGACTCAACCATTTTTCAAATGGTCTGGGAGGGGTGAGGCTTGAAAACTACTGAGACAGAGGATTATCAGAGCAGATATGGAATCTGACTATAGAGTTTGTAGGGCAGGGGCGTCATTTTACTGGCCTTAAAAAGGCCTCCATGGTCAATGCCTAAAGTGGTTTTGTTAACTTGCACTATTTTTTCCTCATTGACTACACTCCTGAAAATGCTTAATGTGCAAATGTATTCGTTTCTTTCCTCCCCCTTGTCTTTCATCGCAGCGTGTCTTTGTGTGGGATTTGGATGAGACAATAATTATTTTTCACTCCTTACTCACGGGAACCTTTGCATCCAGATACGGGAAGGTAAAATTTAATTCATATTTTAACATTATTGTTTTTCAAGCAAAATTACATTGAGAATTGTGGGGGCAGTTAATGAGGCAGCTTTTCAAACGGATGATGTCTGGTTTTGTTCAGAGAGCTTTTGTATAAGTAAGTCCACTGGAATTTCCCTCAAACATGTGAAAATTTAATTTTGTTTCCCTTTATATTGTACGTAGCCCCTCTTCTTTAAAAGTCTGCATTTTTCAGTTGTACCTGATATCACACTGAGCTGTTGTTCTTTCAAGGCCTTTCTCCTAGGAGAAAGAGCTTATCCAGCAGCCAGAAAATAAGAACTCTAGCATGCACACAGTAATATTTTTCTGCTGGTCTATTGTTTTCATAAGAATTCCAGACAAATTATTTCTTTTTTTAAGGGGTATTTTATATTGACTAACCTAAGTTCCTTCCAAGTACAGCATTGCATCTTCCCACTAATGTTCTCAGGTGGCTGGTTAAGACCAGATTTTTAAAGATATTTAGACACAAAGTACGGTTTTCGAAAGTGATGGGGGCCTAGTCGTACCCATCCACGTTTTCAGTGTACATAAACGCTTTTGAAAATCTAGCATTTCGGCTGACGACAGCATTCATTTAACAAATGCTATCTTGTAATTAATAGAAGCAGCTTTGACATACTCTGAACTTGGCTGGTGAGGAATTCAGAAATAGCAGGTAGTTAATAATAATAGTACCTATGCCTCCTTTATTTCTGTGCAGTATTCCTATTATAAATACTTGCTCAAATAAGAGTTACATAATGTCAAGCATTTTGAAATGAGAGGGGGAAAGAATATCATTACCTAATTAAAGGTGGGTAACCTGTTTGACAGCTATTCCAGCACATGGCTTTAAGCATTGCAGCTTCATTGAGAGACTGGAAAATAATACTGTTTCTCAGTAGAAACTAGGAATATGATTTGACATCATTTTATGGCTTTACCAGCTGTACTTGATTTATGATGGTTATAACAACCTGGATGTGTAATTAGTGAGATAGATTTATTGTCTGCTGTTAGATGTGCACACTTGCAAAGGCTATAAAATGGTGTTTGTGGTGCAGAAATGCACTATAGCATTTGGAATGCCACTGACACTTCCAGCAGCACCTTCTGAAAATCAAGTACACGTTTCCCAACAAGGATTTGTTCAAGCCTACAGGGCAACTGCAGTAGTTCCTTTTCCCACTGAATGGAATGAATGAGACAGTTTGCTGTAGACAATGTGTAAGTTCTCACCTTGCAGTGTGGAAAAAGACAAGGAACAGGCAAGATAGAACAAATAAACTTGTGCGGTCCTACTGAGGATTGAGTTTTGGGGATAAATGGCTGATGGAGAACTTTCCTAATAGAGAACAGCTCCATGCTGGTGGAAGGTCTGCTGCTGTTCCAGCCGCAGTGGGCATGTAGAGCGTGTCAGTGGTAAGGTAATTTGATGAGCTCAATCAAATTGTACAGATCCTTCACTAAGAGATGACCTGGCACATATTGCACTGGGGCCAACATAGACTGGCCTCTGGATCAGGGAGCTGTAACTGACTTGAGGCTATGGTGACAGAGGACATGTGAAGGCTAGGGAGAACTAAGAGAGACTAGGATTTTCAAAAGTACTAATTACATGCATACGTATTCCCACCGACTTCAGTGCTAAAACTCATGGTGAGTTTAGTGGTAGTCTTATCCTGCACATCAATGGAAGCAGAGTTAGGCCAATTTGGAGCCCTTTTGAAAACCTCCATGCAAAAGGGATTGATGGGGCAGAAATTAGGAAAATGAAAACATAAGGCTGTTGAGTATGAAAAAAGTGTATGGAAAATAAAGTGAGAACCTTTTCACAGGGTAGTTCTTAAATATTTTGTAGAATAGAGCATTGTAGAATTATCAGGGACAGTTAAAATATCTTTACAAAGGCTGTACTTTGGTATTAGATTTTAAAATTTTATTGAATAACTTTTATAGAATTCCATTGAATTTCTACAGATCCAATTGGTTTCATCTCTGTTGAATTCCATAAGAAAAATGGCTCCAAATTAAAATTATGATTAACTGAGGTTTTGATCCAACGACCCTCCCTTGATATAAATGGACTTTAGATCATGTCTTAAGCCAAATGGGAAATGGAACATGTGCCATACTTCTGTCATGGGAACCATTAAATTATAAGCACAATAGAAGTGTTTAAGCAACTTGCATTTTCAAATATGTGAGAAGCAGCCAAGTCAGAGTTGAACAGGGCTCCAAAATGTCATACCTGAATAATACAGAACATATTAATCTCATATATCCAGGCCTAAAATTATTCTTTTTATCTATAATTCATATTAAAAGATGTGTACCTGTCAGTGTTCCCTCTAATTATTTGCATTGATGGGTAGAATAAATTCTGTGTGCACTGAGGCATGTGTGGGTGTGCACCATCAATACAAACACAGGCTGCCCACTGTGGGTGCTCTGCTAATCAGCTGGGCAGCACCTGAATCTCTTCTGGGCAGCCACCCAAGTGCTCAGCGTACAGGGAACACTGAATACTTTGATTAGTTAGACAGAGTAAGACCAGGAGGGCACAGGAGGGTAGTAGAAGAGAAATATATTAGCCCCAGATTAAATAGGTCCCTGTTTCCAGGATAAACTAATATTACTCTAGAATTAGCAGGATCTTCCCAGACTCAATCAGGACAATCAAGCCAATTAAAGTAGCTGGAGTCAATTAGGAAGTTTTCAGAGGCAAGGGATTCAGGCTAATCAGAACATCTGGGGCCAAGTGAGATCCAGTTAAGACTGGTTAAAAGGGCTCCTGTCCTGTTGGCTCAGTGCATGCAAGGAGCTGAGGAGAGAAGATGCTGTGGAGGATCTGGGAGGAGCAAGCGTAAGCAGGTCAGAGAAAGAAGAATCTGAGAGTAAGGAAGGTGCTGGGGAGGATCATGGGGAAGTGGCCCAGGCAGTAGCTGTCATGCAGTTGTTGCTTGAAATGTTTGCAGGCAGCTGGTTTCACAGGGTTCCTGCGCTGGAGCCCGGGGAAGGGGGTTGGTCTGAACTCCACCCTCTTCCCACTACAGCATGGGAACAGGTCTGGTTTTGGAAAAGGGGTTTGTCCTGCTCTGTACTACTTGGAGAGGCAACAGAGACTATGGAATTTGTTTTCTCTGCTTTTCCCCATGCTGCCCAACGATGACAGTAACTCAGCAAACAGCAAGGTGCTACCCTAAAAAAAAGTGCCTTAACTGAGGGCTGCTTTGATCTTCTGAGATGAGCAGTCTGCCTAAAAGTGCAGGACCCATCAAGGTTGAGGAGCTTTACCACATTAGAAAGACACGTTACTGATTAAATCCTTCTTCTACTGAGCAAGCGAGGATTAGAACCCATGGTCCCTCACCTCCAAAAGCACATACTTCTACCAGCTGTACCTCACTGGGTAGAGTTGACCAAAACATCTTTTTTTTTTTGGGGGGGGGTGGGGTGGGGTGGAACCCTGATGTTTTCCAGTTTTCATCAGAATTTTATTTTGAAATTTTCTGACCACATCTAATGCTGGACCTCCTAGTTATTCTCTGCAGTAACACTATAGGACCTGAATATCCCACTCAAAAGCCAGGCTCCTTGGAGCAGAGACTGCCTTTTGGAAGAGTTGGGAAAGCACATAGCACCAATAAATAATAAGCATAATTGCAGCGCAGGGTGGACAGATGAGTTGTTCATGGCCAAACAGCATGTTAATGGCTGATCCTGGGCTTCTGCTTCTACTTCTCTTCCAGCCTCAGTCCTCTGCTCTGACTAGCAGACTATGCAGCCTTTTTAGATTTAATGGGTTTCCCGTGCAGTCAGTGCAACATAACACAACCCCTCTGTTGAAATCCAAAGTGGTCTCCTTTTGCTTACTTTTTAGGTATTTCTTTACAAATGTCAGAAGGTGGGATAAAGTTTTTAAAAGAAATCTTTTCCCTGCCTTAGTGAAGGGGCTGAGGAAGAGCAGCTGTAGTAAAGGTGAGACCTGCAGTGCAGTGGAAACAGCTGTGTGTCTGAGTTGTGTCTGTATTTTGGAGGTCACCATATCATCCTGAAAGTCCAAAGGTAGTCATATATGCTGAGGGTACAATTCCCAGCTGAGCCTGTCTGGACAGAAGCTGAATTGTTACAGAGAGGTAGTCATGTTAATCTGTATCTTCACAAAACAAAAAAGCAGTCATGTAGCACTTTAAAGACTAAAAAAATAATTTATTAGGTTATGATAAATATATAACAGAGAGATAGAACACACACACACATAAATGAAAGCTGACAAATCAGCTGGGTGGGTGAAGGGTAGGAAGGAAATTATTTACTGCAAGTGTCTATTAAGTTAAGTGACTTGCCTGAGATCGCTATGAATATCAAAGATGGGGAAGGTATCTTTGTAATGCACAAGGTAACTGCTATCTCTATAAAGGTCAAGATGCAAAGTGTCAAATTTGAAAATAAGTTCCAGTTCAGATGTCTGCCTTTGTAGCTTGGTGTTAGTCTTTTTGGTTGTAGAACGCAGATTCTCAGGTCTTTAGTACTATGGCCTATTCTGTCAGAGGGAGTCCGCATAGAAATCTTTTTCTTTTGGTGTTGGTAGGGGGATCTAGCAGGTCACTGATGGGTTTGTGTGTATTGTATTCAGATTCCTAATGTCTGATTTGTGTCCATTCATTCTTTGGCGAAGTCTGTCCAATACACATAGCAGAGGGGCATTGCTGGCACATGATGACATATATTACATTAGTGGAGGCACAGGAATACGAGCTCCTGATTGCATAGCTGATGTCGTTCGGTCCAGGATGGTGTCTCCAGAGTAAATTTGTGGGCAAAGATGGCAACAGGGTTTATTGCAGGGAAAAGTTAGAGGATTAGTATTTCTGTGGTATGGTGTGTGGTTGCAAGTGAGAATTTTCGTGGGATTAGGTGGTTGTCTGTAGAAGAGCACAGGCCTCTCACCCAGAGCCTCTCAGAGTGTAGCTACATGTTCCAGTATAGGTTGTAGGTTGTTGATAATGTGCTGGAGGGGTATGAGTTGTGAGCTACAAGTGATGACAAGTGGTGTTCTGTTATGGACCTTCTTGGGCCTATCTAGAAGTAGCTGCTTTCTGGATATTCATATGGCCCTGTCAATCTGTTTTTTTTTTTTTTTTTTTAAACTTCTCCCAGTGCATAAGAACATTAGAATGGCCATTACCGGGTCAGACCAAAGGTCCACTTAGACCAGCATCCCATCTGTTGACAGTGACCAGTGTCACATTCCCCAGAGGTGGTAGACTGAAGACAATAATCAAGTGACTTATCTCCTGCCATCCATCTCTAGCCTCTGAAAACAGGCAAGGGACACCATTCCTACCCCTGGCTAATAGCCTTTTATGGACCTAACCTCCATGAATTTATCTAGTTCTTCTTTGAACTCTCTTATAGTCCTAGCCTTCACAGCCTCCTCTGGCAAGGAGTTCCACAGGTTCGCTGTGTGCAAAAGAACTTTCTTTTATTGGTTTTAAACCTGATACCCATTGATTTCATTTGGTGTCCTCTAGTTCTTATATTATGGGAACAAGTAAATAATTTTGTTTACGCTCTCCACACCGCTCATGATTTTATATACTTCTGTCATATCGCCCTCTCAGCCTCCTCTTTTCTAAACTGAAAAGTTCCAGTCTCTTAACCTCTCCTTATATGGGACCTGTTCCAAATCCCTAATCATTTTAGTTGCCCTTTTCTGAACCTTTTCTAATGCCAAAATATCTTTTCTGAGCTGAGGAGACCACATCTATACACAGTATTCAAGATGTTGGCATACCGTAGTTTTATAAAGTGGCAGTAAAATATTTTTGTCTCATTTTTTATCCCTTTTTTAATAATTCCTAACATCCTGTTTGCTTTTTTGACTGTCGCTGCATACTGCATGGATGTTTTCAGAGAACTGTCCATGATAACCCCAAGATCTTTTTCCTGATTAGTTGTAGCTAAATTAGCCCCCATTATACTGAATGTATGCTTGGTTATTTTTTTCAATGTGCATTTAAGTTTAATTACACATCCAATGTGTAATTAAGTTTTACGAGTGCCTGGTAGAGATCTTGAGGTTTTTGGTCTCCATCAGTAGGCTTGGTGGAGAGGCAGCTGTATCTAAGGGCTTGACTATAAACGAAGAATTGTGTGATGTGTCCTGGATGGGAGCTAGAGGCATGTAGGTAAGTGTAGCGGTCAGTGGGCTTCCCGTAGAGAGTGGAATTGATTTGTACTGTGGTGTCCAGGAAATGGATCTTTTGTGTGGAATGGTCAAGGCTCAGATGGATGGTGGGGGGCTGTGGAATTCTTCAAGAGTCTCTTTACCGTGGGTTCAAATGAGAGAGATTTCATCCATGTAGCATAAGTAAATGAGGGCAATAGGGGACGGGAACTGAGGAAAAGTTGTTCTGAGTCAGCCATACAAATACTGGCATATTATGGGGCCATGTGGGTGCCCATAGCAGTACTAGGGCATTGGAACCTAGTGCTTAGGAACACTATCCTAGATGTTACCACGGCAAATCTGGTGGCTGACCTCTGCAACTTTGTTCTCACCCACAACTATGACTGATCTGGAGACAATTTATACCTCCAGATAAACAGTACTGCTATGTATTGGCGGGTTGCCGTGTTAGTCTGGATCTGTAACAGCAACGAAGGGTCCTGTGGCACCTTATAGACTAACAGAAAAGTTTTGAGCATGAGCTTTCGTAAGCACAGACTCACTTCTTCAGATGCTGGTCTTGGAAATCTGCAGGGCCAAGTATGAATAAGCCAGAGCAAGGGTGGGGATAACAAGGTTAGCTCAGTCAGCAAGGGTGAGGCTTACTACCAGCAGTTGTTCTGGAGGTGTGAACACCAAGGGAGGGGAAGCTGCTTCTGTATTTAGCCAGCCAGAGCTGAGGGCGTCAAATTTGCAGATGAATTGTAGCTCAGAAATTTCTCTTTGGAGTCTGGTCCTGAAATTTCTTTGCTGTAGGATAGCTACTTTTAAGTCTGCTACTGTGTGGCCTGGGAGATTGAAGTGCTCTCCTATGGGTTTTTGTATATTGCCATTTCTGAAGTCTGATTTGTATGCGTTTATTCTTTTACGTAGAGGCTGTCCAGTTTGTCCGATGTATATAGCAGAGGGGCATTGCTGGCACATGATGGCATAAATTATATTGGTAGATGTGCAGCTGAATGAACCCACGATGGTGTGGCTGATCTGGTTAGATCCTGTAGTGGTGTTGCTGGTGTAGCTATGCGGGCAGAGCTGGCAACGAGGTTTGTTGCATGGATGGATCCCTGAGTTAGAGTGACTGTGGTGCGGTGTATGGTTGCTGGTTAGGATTTGCTTCAGGCTGGCAGGTTGTCTGTGGGCAAGGACTGGTCTGCCTCCCAAGGCCTGTGAAAGTGGGGTATCATTGTCCAGGAGGGGTTGTAAATCCCTGATGATGCGCTGTAGAGGTTTTAGCCGAGGACTGTAGGTGATGGCTAGTGGTGTTCTGCTGGTTTCTCTCTTGGGCTTGTCCTTTACTTTACCCCTGGGAAGGAGACTCTGGAGGAATTCCACCGGGACTTCAACAACTTTCACCCCAACATCAACCTCAGCCTGGAACAGTCCACACAGGAGATCCACTTCCTGGACACCCCAGTGCTAATACACGATGGCCACATCAATACCACCCTGTACCATAAACCCACTGACCGCTACACCTACCTTCATGCCTCCAGCTTCCATCCCAGACACACCACACGATCCATTGTCTACAGCCAAGCACTAAGATACAACCGCATTTGCTCCAACCCCTCTGACAGAGACAAACACCTACAGGATCTCTACCAAGCATTCTTGAAACTGCAGTACCCACCTGAGGAAGTGAAAAAACAGATCAACAGAGCCAGACGTGTGCCATGAAGCCTCTTACTACAGGACAAGTCCAAGAGAGAAACCAAGAGACCACCACTAGCCATCACCTACAGTCCTCAGCTAAAACCTATGTAAAAGAATAAATGCACACAAATCAGATATCAGAAATGGCAATATACAAAAACCCGTAGGAGAGCACTTCAGTCTCCCAGGCCACACAGGAGCAGACTTAAAAGTAGCTATCCTACAGCAAAGAAATTTCAGGACCAGACTCCAAAGAGAAATTTCTGAGCTACAATTCATCTGCAAATTCGACGCCCTCAGCTCTGGCTTAAACAAAGACTGCGAATGGCTGGCTAAATACAGAAGCAGCTTCCCCTCCCTTGGTGTTCACACTTCCAGATCAACTGCTAGTAGTAAGCCTCACCCTTGCTGACTGAGCTAACCTTGTTATCCCCACCCTTGCTCTGGCTTATTTATACCTGGCCCTGCAGATTTCCAAGACCAGCATCTGAAGAAGTGAGTCTGTGCTCACGAAAGCTCATGCTCAGAACTTTTCTGTTAGTCTATAAGGTGCCACAGGACCCTTCGTTGCTGTTACAGATCCAGACTAACACGGCTACCCCTCCAATACATAGCAGTACTGTTTATCTGGAGGTATATATTGTCCCCAAATCAGTAATAGTTGTGGGTGAGAACAAAGTTGCAGAGGTCAGCCACCAGATTTGCCATGGTAACATCTAGGATAGTGTTCCTAAGTATTTGTAGTCTATCTTCATGTGGAATATTGGCATACAGAGCTTCTACATCCATGGTGGCAAGGATGATTTTTATCAGGAAGGTTTGTCAGGGGAGGGATAGCTCAGTGGTTTAAGCATTGGTCTGTTAAACCCAGGGTTGTGAGCTCACTCCCTGAGGAGGCCATTTAGGGATCAGGGGCAAATAGATGTCAGGGATGCTGCTTGGTCCTGCCAGTTGGGTTGGGGACTGGACTAGATGACCTCCAAGGTCCCTTCCAGCTCTATGAGATGTGTGTCTCCATGTTTTTTGGTGTTTTGTAATTTCCTCAGGAAGTCAGTGGTATCTTGGAGATAGCTAGGCATGCTGGTATCTTAGGGTTTGAAGAGGGAGTTTACATAGATGGATAGTCCGGTACTGAGGGTGCCAATACCTGAAATGATAGGATGTCCAGGGTTTTGAGGTTTATGGATTTGGGAGTCAAGTAAAATAATCCAGATCAGGGCTCAGAAAGTATGTCTGTGTGAATTTGGTCTCGAGTAGAGGCAGGGAGTTCCTTAAGAAGAGGGTGTAGTTTTGTTTGATATTCTACAGTGGGATCAGAGGAAAGAGGTCTGTAAAATGTGGGGTTGGAGAGTTGTCTAACCACCTCCTGTTCATAGTCCAACTTGTTCATGATGATGATAGCAACCCTTTGTCATCTGACTTGCTTATAATGTTATTTTTGAGACTCTGGACAGCATAGCATTCATCACGGCTGAGATTGTGTGTCATTTGTTGTTTGCACACAATGTCTGTCTGTGCACGGTTGCAGAAGCATTGAATATAGAAATCCAGACTGTCCTTTTGACTGTCATGGAGAGTCCACATAGAATTCTTCTTTTGGTGTAGGTAGGGGGGAATCTAGCAGGTCAGGTTGATGTTCACTGAGCTGAGGTTGTCAAAGTTGTAGTCTCCTGTGGTATGAAGTAGTTTAGATAGTTTATTGTCCTTTCTCTTTTGTAGGGAGTAGAAGTATGTATTATAGAGGCTGGTCTGGAGTTGCCATGCTTGTGTTTAAGGGCCTGTGCCATTGCTGTTTCCATTGTGAAGTGGAATGGCTATCAAAATAACAAAATATCTCCCCTGGGCACATAAAGTGAGCTTTAGATCTAGATAAATGTGGTAGAGAAGCTGGCAAGCCAGAGAAAATTCCCCACCTTCATCACCCACAAGCCTCTCAGCATGAGGCCCCAGCTGTGGAGAAGCAATATCCAATTAACCTTGAATATTATGTTCAGGAGTGTTTATAAACCTGTTCCACAGGCTTCTGCTTATGGTATGGTTGTAGACTATTTGCTGTGAGACTGGAATACACAATAGACATAGCAGTTCATTGTTACGGCTTTATATACGCCCCATCTGGCCTTTTTAATCCCTTCAGGCACATGTTAGAGAGAGCTTCCATGCAATAGAAAGGATGGCTGCACTCTTTACTAGGTCTGTAAAGAGATGAACACCAACATACTGGCCTCTGAGGAAATCACAATGGAAAATAGACAAGTTAGAACCAAATGCAGTGCTACTAAAGCACTAGCTGAATTGGATGCCATAGTATTAGAAAGGAGGATGGTACATTTCCAGGGTGGCCTCTCATTGCAAATTCTGGTTTGAAATAACCAGAGAGAGGCCAAAAAAGTTCCCCTTTAAGTGTTTTGTTTCAATATGTCATCATCATCAACAACCGTGGGCTCAGCGCCCATTGGTGTCCAGTGCTTACCTCTCCATTTCCTTCCATCTTTCCCTTTCCAGTGCTGAGTGGGTTAGTGTCTATAGACTAGCTCCATAGCAGTCTATTATATCATCTATCCATTCTTTGTGTGATCTGTCTCTCGTATTCAAACCATCCATTATGCCGAATACCAGGCTCTTGACTTTTTTGTTCGTCGTTCATTCTGTAGATATGCCTGAACAGCTGTAACTTCTGTTGTATAACCGTCTACAGTAGCTTCTCTTTCAGCTGTATCTTCCTATGTAATTCCTCGTTGGTGACCTTCTGCACCCATCCTATTCTCAGGATCTTTCTATGACAACTCTTCTCAAATGCCAATATCCTTCTCTTTGAATCTTTTGTTATCACCCATGTCTCACATCCATACAACCTGCTGCTGAATACACACATTTTCAAGATGCTGAGCTTCATTCCTAAGCTGATCTCTTTGCTTTTTGAGATCTTATCCATTGTCTTCAAACTCGCTCTTGCGTTCGCTATTTCCTTCTTATAGTCTAGATCATATGTCATGTTGTTCCCAGATACATGAGCTTCTCTACGTTCTCTAGTTTGATCCTGTCTACACTAATCTTCCTTCCTATTTCCTTATCTCCAAATACCATTGTTTTTGTTTTATTGATTGTAATCAGTCTGTACCACTGCCCTTCCCCGTTTAGCATCTGCACCCTTCTCACTAGCTGCTTCTTATCTTCCTTGATGATAACTATATCATCTGTGAACCTCAAGTTGTTAATTCTGATCCTGTGCACTGATATCCCTTTTACCTCTTCCTTGATCTTGTCCATTGCTGTCTCTAGGTGTGTGATGAAGATATTTGGTGAAATTGGATTTCCTTGTCTCGTACCTCCTACTCATTCTAAACCAACTTCCCAACTCTCTGCACGTTCTCGCCACTGCATTCGCATTGTCGTTGATATCCTTCAACAATTGTATCCCCAGTCTGCTATCCATTCCATACGACTCCAACACCACCCAAGTCACTTTCTGACATATAGTGTCAAATGCCTTCTGAAAATTGACTAAGCAATTGTAGATGTTCTTGTTCTTTCAGCGAGATTTCTCCACTATCAGTCTTAGTGCCAATATCTGCTATATGGTACTTCTGTCTTTCCTGAATCCCGCTTGGTCATCCCCTAGATGTTCCTCTGTCTGCAGTCTGTCTCTCTGTCAGTATGATCATCAGCACCTTGCCTAGATGATTTATTAAGGCAACCGTTCTGTAGTTTAATTTAATACTTAATAAAGGCAATAGCAAATACTCTTTTCAGGAGACTTCATCAGCCTATTCTGGTCTACCAATGCCCAAATTTTGGGAGATTTCTAAAACTGTTCCTCATGGCATCTGTAATATTAATTGTCAACGGATTTTTTTAATTTGCGCATCCAAGTATTTAGGGGGTCTTTTCTGTATTCCTTCCCTTTAGCAATGAAACACTCTTATTTGATAGTTTGCTCTAACACTTATTTAATGTATTGAATGTTCCTCTGTTTCTCTTTACCATCCATTTCTTTCCCCTCAGCTGCTGGCATGTTAAATCAGAGATGATGATAGTTCCTTACACCCACACACTTTTTCTGTTTTATATATTTAGACTAAGTTCTTCAAGGAAGGTAATGTCTCTTAGTCTGTTAGTCTAGTGCCTAGCCCCAGGATTCCGTAATCGTAGGTGGGGTGTCACTGAGTGCTACTTTAATATTTTAGTCATAGACAGATAGCCATGTTAGTCTATATCTTCACAAAACAAAAAAGCAGTCATGTAGCACTTTAAAGACTAACCAAATTATTTATTAGGTGATAAGAGCTTCACGAAAGCCCATCACCTAATAAATTGTTTTGTTACTATTTAAAGTGCCACATGACAGCTTTTTTGTTTTGTAATATTTTAAAAAGGGACTAATGAACTAAATCTAGTATTAACATAATCCCTGACTTAAAACGAGCGTTGGGGATAAATAGCATGGGTTTCATTTAACACAGAATTATGAAACTGAAACTTTCAGGAAACAGCTGATGTTGTAGCAGAATATGGATCTTTGTCAACCCTTTATATTATATAAAAGCCAACCAGGGCTTTTATCTGTAAATTTGAATGCAAGGTGCACATCATGTTCTGGAATTAGTCAGTATCTCAGATTGACTTGATTTTAAACCCTATAAATGCATAACAGAGCACATGGTTTCCACGTTTTCTGTTTAAAGTTTAGACACAGTTATGATCTGACCTTCATTTTCTGGCTGTAGTTTCTCTAGAACAGGAGAATTTAAAACGAGCTGCTGCTTTATAATATACCATCTCAGGCATTCTCTGCTTGGGAGATTTATTTCAATTCTAGCCATCAGTTGCCAGTGCAAAGCATATGGTAGGCAAAAAGAAAAATAAAGCACAGTGGAATTTACCTCAGAATCAAGCAGGTGTAATCCTTATCTTTGCAAATACTAAAGCTGGTTGGAAATTTTCTGTGACATTTTTCCAGTGGAAAATCATTCAGTGTTTCAAAAACTAGTGTTTCATGGAAATTAATCAATTTTAACAAATTTTATGAGATAACAACATAGGTAAGGTCGGCTGGTGGGTTTTGAAGTTTGCCCTTCTACTTGCCCTGTGTTCTGGGTTCAAACCATGATCCCTGTGTTTGTGTAAATCTCATCCAAAATCACTGGGTTCAAATTGAAGTGATGTTGGTCTTACACTGCTTCTGTCCCAAACTGTGCAGTGGTTCAAGTTTGCCCAAAACTGCTCTTAAATTTACTGCACTTTGACAAATGTGGCCAGATTTCCAATTTTAAAATAGAACTTCCAATCGAGTGGTTTGCAGTTTCACTATGAATGTTTGATACAGCTTTACTTAGGAACACTGCTGAAACTCTAGGACACAAAGGGAGAATGACAATAAGCTAAAAAGAAAGGGGTTTTTCCTGGTGAGCTCTACTCCACATGTGAAATAAACTTTCTGGGGAAATTGGTGAAAGCACCAGCAATGAAACACTTTAAAACTAGCCTGGGTAAAACACTAGGACATATACTGTTGGGAATAATCCTTCTATCCACAAATTCTCTGCTCTGTGTAACCTCATTACTGACAGGTTCAAGCGTGAGTTCCCCACTTCTCGTTACAGTATATTTCTGGGTTTCCTAATCTTGATTTACTTTTGAGATTTCTACTTCAACAGCAGCTTTAAGGAATTTTCAGTGGGACCTAGGGGAATTAGGTACCCAATTAAACTGTCTTTCCACGGGGATTAGCTGTCTAGGTCTCTCATGACTAAGTCTGTCCAGAAAACAAGAATCCTGTTACACAGAAACCTTCCAAGTTCTGGAATCTTGTTTCATGTCAGATCAAACCTGAGATCTTTTAATTTTTTTCGTGAAAATCAAGGAAAAGAGACCTCCCCCAAGAGTAGCCAGTAGTCCTGTTAGCTGGGATGTGGGAGACTCGTGTTTAAATTCCTGCTCTGCCTGATTTGGAGTAAGAGTTTAAAGTGGGTGTCCTCCCACGTCCCAGGTAAGGTACCCTAGTCACTGGGCTATTGGCTGCCCTGGGGGGTGAGTGTCTGTCTCTTGTTTTTGTTTGGAAATTCCATCCTGGTCCTAAGAAACCTTCCTGACAAAAAGAAATTAGTATTTTCACACACAAAATATTTCATCAAAAAACTTCGAACCACGGCCCTTTCCAAATCCCAGTCCTGATTATTTTTTATGCCTAAAACAGCTTCTGCAGTGCAGTACCATGTGCTCATACAGGCCCCCTAAGCTCTGTCCAACTGAAACACCATAGGGATTTAATCAAATCTGATGGTGATTCATGGTTCTAAAGGCTGGATCCGTCCTTTACTGCTTTACAAACTGAGAAGGAATAAAAAGCCATTTTATTACTTGGCAGTTAAAAACTATTTGTAGAAGTTGCTAAGGTTCAAATCAAAAGTGCTCTCCCTTGAGGACTATTAGTTAATTCAAAGTACCAGGGACTTCCCTCCCTCCACCCCCCAATTCTTCTTCTTTTGAGATGTGACCCTATATCACTGCTGCTGTTCAAACATCTAAGAGTTTTCTGTTCCTTTGACAAACATGAGCCAAAGTGCTTAAGGACATCTGTTTATTTTATTTCTTTAATGAGAAAACCTTCCCATTTCTGCCCGGCTCAGCTGTGTTTATTTACATTTTGTTAGTCATATGTGCTGGGTACCTCAGGACATTAACAACCTGCAGAGGCCTAGCCTGCAGTCTGCTAGGAGGCATCTTGGTCAAAGCAGCAGAATAAGTCCTTCCTAAGGAAAACAGAGTCCCTGGAACTCTATAAAATAGATTTTCAAAACAAATACAGCCTAATTCACTCGGTAGACCCTGGATTAAGTCAAGATGAATACAATTTGGGAAGGATTTTCTGAGGAAGTTGGAGATATTTTTACCTACTGGAGGCTAAGCTTTGTATTTAATACTTTTTAGGTTAAATAAGAAAAGCATTCAGTCATTGCAGGGAATAAAGAAGAAATCTGTTTTAGACATTCCACTGAATCAATTATTGGTGTTGTATTGAGTGGAAGGCTGGCTGTAGGATGGTGAATGATAGCAATGATTGAGTTATTTTCTATTGTGTACTTTGGGAACAAATTTTGATATTGTTTCTTTCTGATGCTGGGAAGAAGCACGAACGCAAACAGGGAGGACAGACTCTTGACAGTTTGAAGATGTTCTGAAGAGCATATATAGATTTAACCTCTTATGGCAGAGTTTACAGAAGCCAGAGATTTGTCCCAGCAGAGTGTGTGCGCCATCCAGGAGTACTGAAGGGATATTTCTATAATAAAATGCAGTCAGAAATTATGCTGGTTTGTCAAACCAGTTCTAGCTAAGGAGACCTGCTCTGAAGCATCTTCTAAATCACAACATTTTGTCCTAATATTTTAGGAGCAGGTATTCAAAAACTTAACTTCCACATGTAAAATACAGTCACAAACAGCTAATTCTACCTGTGATACACCTGTTCTAAATGTTTGGTGTTCATTACTATGTGTCTGCAATGCTTGGTGTCTGTTATTACCTGTCTTCATGTGGCCTTCAGGGCCTCATTTGAGAAAATATGGCCCTTTTCTTTGTGTGAGGATTTGGGTGAGAATTATTTTACATTCCTGATGAGGGAAATAAACTGTAGACTGACAATACCTTTTGGGCATAATCCTTTCATATCCTTAATAACAGGAATTATTTCCCTTCACACTTAAGAACTATGAGCCTCTGCAGTTATGAGGACCGTTTTTTCCCCTGATCAATATACTTCCTGGATTTTGCCCAAAGAGCCAATGAATTGCCATGAAATTCTTGTTGCTGTGTTACAAGCAGCAAATTTAAAGCAGGGACATATTTGGGCTAGTGTTGATAGGCCCAGTCATCCATCTATGTGCTCAATGAAGGAACTTCATCTTCTGAAAAAAAGAACAGCTTCAAGGAATTGTCCCCAACTACATCTGGGCATGTACGTCCATATGACAATGGGAGTTTCTTATGTAAGACTTTAGCCACTGAGCCCAAATGCAACCAAAGCAGGGACTGCTGCACTGGGGACAAAACAGATTCCAGCTGGGATCAGCTCTCCCCTCCCCCCACCCCCCCAAGCATGCCCTAGACCCAGATTTCTGCCAGGGTTCTCCCCACAATATGGTCTGCAGCAGCCTGTCCTCACTGCAGGAGGCATGGAAGCTGCTTCCAGCTGCTGGAGAAGGAATAGGGAGGGGTGGGGAGAGCAGAGCTCATCTCTTTTCCCTTGCCACCATTCCCATGTGGCTGGAAATAGTTTGTCCTTTCCTGCCCTTACTGTGTCTAAAAGCAGTACTAGTTCCAGGCTACTGCTGGTCACCAGGATAACCCAGCCACCTCCTGTTGCCTGGCTACAGCATGGGCAGGAAGGGCTTAATCCCTCAGGATGTGCTGTGCATCAGTGTCCAGGGAACATGACTGCAGAGGGATCAGTGAACCCAGCCAGAGAGGTGGCTCAGCAGAGGGGAGGGTGTCCTAGGGGACAGAGCAAGACCCAGGGCTGGGGGTGGTGGTGGCAGAAGAAGGTCTAAGCCTTTTCCTTGGGGCCTGCTGTGGAGCCTGCAGGTTCAGGGTGTGAACAGGCTGGAAATTGTCCCCCCTGCCACACCCCTTTATTCCAGAGCTTAGCTGAGGTGCTTCCCTGTGCCAGTGCTGTGCAGGTCTTCAGTGCATGCAGGGCTGGGCTGCTCCTGGCCAACACCCTGGGCCAGAGGTTCTGGGGATTTCCTGGGGCACTGGCCCTGCCACAGGTAGTGGAGGAAGAAAGGAGCCAGTTGGCCAGGCTGTTGGCAAGCTCATTGCTCCTATCTGGGGCTGGTTCCCAACACAGCACTAAGAGCAGGACATGCCTGGCTGTGGGGTTTGAAGGGTCAGTGCAAGAAGAAGCCAGTGAGAATGGAAACACATGAAGGGCAGATGGGTGGGCACCAACGGTGATGTGTAACTGGACACCGCCTGGCGTCTGCTTGCACTCGCCAAACACTGCAGCCAGTGCTACCTAGAAACTGGGTGGATGGCAGGGTCCACGCTGAGAGCTGGCAGGCAGCAGGGTCTGCACTGACAGACCAGTGGGGGAAGCAGCTGCTTCCATACACTTCACTTTTGCCCTGCCACCAGCCCTTGCACACTCACCCCCAGCACTGGCCACTGGTCTCCCTCCTCCCCCACTCATTGCTGGTGAGCAGGGATCTGGCCAACACGAGGAGCTGCCAGTACTGACAGTGGGAGACAGAAAATATAGGAGAAATTTGCCAGTTTTTAAATAAAAATCAGGGCACTTGCAGGAGGCTTTAAATCCAGGACTGTCCATTTAGGATGTCTGGTTTCCCTACACAAGCAGGGACCACTGGACATTCAGAGAAAATTTCCTGGAGTTTTCCTGCCCTGCACTGATTGCTCTCATCTTTGCCCTCTTCGTCCTCCGTGGTGTCTTTCCTTCATCTTCCCTCTATACCTGCACCATAGCCCTCAGCTCCTTCCCCTTTTCTTTCTGGTTAGCTAAACTCACCCCTCAAAACAAACATGATGTTTGCTGCCCACCTCGTTATCCACTGTGCCAGTGTGTTCTACCCCTTCCCTAGCCCGTGTCTGCCTTGTCTGTTCAGAATGAAAGTGCTACAGTGCAGAGCCGATCTA
The DNA here is from genome assembly GCF_033958435.1 of Carettochelys insculpta. Lineage (NCBI taxonomy): Eukaryota > Metazoa > Chordata > Testudines > Carettochelyidae > Carettochelys > Carettochelys insculpta. The sequence goes on along the minus strand of NC_134153.1, from coordinate 21,479,084 downwards.
CTTCTCAGTATCTGTAAAGCACCTAGCACAACGGGACCCTAATTTTGGCTGCCCCTCAAGTGCTACTATAATAAATACAATTAATGGCTAGCAAAGTAGTGCACTGGACTGCGCTTGCTGCTGCTGTGTGAAAAGTGGCAGAGGATGGATAGCACAATACTTCCATTTTCAATTGGACCACCACATGTGTGAGTTCAAGCTGCTGCTTAGATAACTAGAGTGAAAAAGTCTTTCATCTACGGAAACTGCCTTTGGGTTTCCCTGCTGCCGTGTGTGCACATACACACACCCAAAAGGGTGCGGGAAAACCCAAAGGCAGTTTCTGTAGATGAAAGACTTTTCATTCTTGTGGGGGAAAAGAGGTTTTGCTTTGTTTTATTGAGATCAGAAGGAAGGATTTCTCTTAGCTGCTTCAGTGGTTTTGCCCACAGAGAGGATACCACTGCTCATCTCAGATAAATGTGTGACACACACATCTGCTGGTAAGAAATTGGACTTTATTTTCCGAGTCACTTGACCCTAGGTAACACCTGTCTTCTGGAAAGAGATTTCAGGGTCCTGTCTCTGCATCTGGCACTTGGAAACTCTCTTTGAAACGTGTTAAAATGGTGCATGACAGAGACATTGGGATACAACATGGCAACAGTACCTTGAGATGAGCCTTGTGCGGGTTCTGAAAGCAATTAACATTCTGTAAGCCATCCTATATTATATTTTAAGAATAGATAGTGGCCAGCAAGGGATACTCTGCTCTCCACAAATTGCCATCTGAAGGTAATGAAGAAAAACAAGTGGGAACTTCAGAGCTTCCAGCTGCCTGACAAAGAGTGTGTATCTTGGCTATGCACTCCAGCTCTAGGAGGCGGATGTAATCACCTCTTCAATGAGAGGCTCCAGATTTATTTCTGGTTCTGTATTGCCCCCGTAGATGTCTTACTCCAGCAGCAAAGCTTGACTGCTTAGTTTATGTCCCGTTTTTATCTCCAAAGGAGAATATTTATCAAACACGACTTAAGGCGCATCAGTAATTTGTAGTCTTTACAGAATTTGCTTTTAACCATGTGAAAATATCTGTCTCCCTACCTCTCACGGATACTGAGGAGGGCACAGAAGACTGCAGAGGCTGCTAGCCAAGCAAGATAAATCATGTTCCAGCAGGTTTGCCCTCCACTGTTTGGAACCTGAAAGCAGGGTTCCACATTGCTGCTGACCAATACAGAAGATTCTCCTTTAGGGCCAAAAGATGTGGCAGGTCTTTTTTAACCCAAGGGTGCTGTTTTTAAGCCCTATAAGGAATGGGTTATTCTTCACAAAGCTTGTTGCCAAGATTTCAGTGCAAACAAATAATGCAACATGAGGGAATTAGACAGTAATGTATATAACCAAAACAGCATTAGGCCTTGATGCAAGTTTTCAGGGAGCAGCAGCTTTATATACATTCTGATGAACTGTTGCCAACCAGCAAGATTCCTTCTGAAAAGAACAGAGCAGCATTCTGCGAGACAAGATCTCCAGTTCCTCTGAAGTCTGACCTCAATGGTATCATCTGCTGAAAAAGCTGTGAGTGAGGGATCCAACAGCTAGAGTCCTGTAAATGGACAACCAGAAATCAATTATTTTCTACCATTCACTTGCACATTTTTGTTGTTGTTGTTAGCGATGACAGACTAAGGAAGATACCTTCAGAAGAGGCAGCATGTCTGGTAGAGAAGTTACTGAAAAGCAAGAGATCTGGTTTCATTCCCTACTCTGCTATAGATGTCCTTTGTGGCCCTGGCCAAGTCACTTAGTCTCCCTGTGCCTCAGTTGTCCTTTGGTAAAATGGGGATAATAATGCTACTTTTTCCTCTTACCCTTTGACACGTTTGTTTGGTCTGCAAGCTCTTTGGGGCAGTTAATGACTTTCATTGTAAGCTTGTCTAGACTAGGATTTTAAGGGGGTGGTGGTATGCCATGGTAGCTAATGTTTTTGTAAAGTCACAGTGTGCACAAGGCAGTGTGTAGTGTAATGTGTGCTAAGATGGTCAAGTTAAAGCCTAGACTCCTGCTCACCAGCTCTCTCCATCAGCTTAGTACATGCTAAAGGCAGCATGCCTTGCCTACACAAGGTTTACAGTCAGGGCTGTCCGAAGTGGGGGAAAGCTGCCACTGTTGGCCCTTGCCCCTGCACCCAGCCCCAGTTAATCCTCCCCCTCCTGTCCATAGGATGGCTAAAACGGCTGCCACGGGGACCTTAAAAGTGCGTGGCCTGGGGCTGCTTCCACACCTCACCCTGTGCATGGACAGCTTGTAAAGGGAAGAAGGAATCTGTCGAAGATGGGTTTACTTTTGAAAGAGCAGCGTCTACACTGGCTTTCTTCTTTCAAAAGAAGCTCTTTTGAAATTAGAATATGCAAATGAGGTACTGAATACGCAAATTTATACCTCATTTGTCTTTTTGATTTCCTTATTTGCATGCCGCTTTCGAAAGAGGAATGCAAGTGTAGACACACCCACTGAGTCCCATTTGTACCATCCAGGAGCCAACATGCTTGAAGACTACATCTAGCATTAGTCTGGCTCTGTACATGCTGCTTCCTCCTCAGGAATTAAAACAGTTGCTATGAAAAACATTCAGACTGTCCCTTCCCTCAAAGCCCAGTACTATAAACCACAGCTACTCGCACTAGAAACAACAGAAGCCATGCACACCCTTGCTGGTTACTTATGGATAAGAAAGCCACCTCCATCACTCCTATTCCGATCAGGGCATGCAGTTCAAAGAGTAAATGATTCTTACAACTTGTCTTTGTTCAAACATGTGGCCCAGCCCTTTCTTTCTCTTGCTTTTTATAATCTTCACTTTTTAATATATTTCAACCAACCAAACTGGTCCATTTTCCAGGAGTTTCCAGGCAATTAAACCCAATTAAAACCATTAAATTCTTTCTTTTAGTGACAACTTCATTATTATTAACAGCTAACTGCAAAGAGGAGGTTTAACTTGGAAAGTCCTTGATTGTGTACTAATCCATCTCTCACCTCTGGCTGACACCGCCATCAGATAAACCCCACAGAATAGGAGTCTGATGAATACTCTTAATTAATACTTTCTTCCTTGTAGAAAAGTAATTATTTGTTCAAGGCCTAAGCAGGTATTTGGCAGGGGTTTAAAGTCTGATTGATTGTTAAATACTAGGGTTTTTTATTTATTTAAAGGGAAAAAAAATCTGAATTCAAGATGTGGGATCAGAATTACAATGTCCTAACATTCAGAATGTCAGGTTAATTGGCACATATCTAAACAGCGACAAACTCAGACAACAAGCTGCCTCAATGTCTTATCCTCAATGTGTTATCAAAGCAGCAGGCTCTGCCCCTTTGCTAATGGCATGCAAGTCTGAACAATTTACCTGCGAGACAGAAGCTTGGAACTAGAATGTTTTGGACCCACAAACTGAGGTGAGAATGACTTACTCTTGAGACATTGCCAGAAATAAATAGCCTACTCCCTTCCTTTTACAGTATAACCAGGAGTAGAAGGCTATGTCTATACTACACTGTAAAGTCAAATTTATTAAAGCAGACTTTGTAACATGGGGTTTTATAACATTGCAGCTGAGTAGCCACACCTTCCCACAAAGTTGACTTAGTGCATCCCCACTAAATTGTCAAAGTTTGACTGTTGCACCAGTTCACTGTGGAATCCTATCCCACAGCTCACGGCGCGCCATTGCATTCTGGTTTTTTTCAGTGGTGCTTCAAGGGAAACAAATGCCCTGCAAGTGGTTGCAGTATGTGATGTCATCTTCCCATCCTGCATTTCCCTCATTCCGTCCCTTTGAAAACAAACGGAGATTTTTCAGAAGTCTCTTTCCCCGATGAGAGAAATTATTTGAGTCACCCGTAGTACAGACCTTTTAACCAAATGTGTCCTGAGAGCACCCACTGTCATCTTCCCAGATTGCATTGCCCTCATTCCCCTCCCCCTGAAAGTAAGCAACCATTTTTCAGAAGGAATGAAGGAAAGGTAGTGAATCCAAGGGGATAGAAAACCATGACTGAACCGTGTCGACAGGTTGCTTCAACTAGCTTTCTCACCTGGAGGAAGAACACCAAACACTGGAAGAGTCTGGATCCATGAGAATAGGGAAAGGCTTAGTATTGTTCCACAGAGAAGGAAAACAAGGAATCCTGAGGGAAATAGAGCCAAACAGGTGGTGGGCTTCAGAAGCTGAAACAGTCTTCAAAAATGTGCTCTGGCAGCACCCAACTGACTGCCATGTCAACAAGTACCTCAGTTTTCCCCTCCATTAAAGGACATCTTTCACAGGGCAGCACATCAGGGGACTGTTGGTCCTACATATGATGGCATATGTGCTCCAGCTGACTATGCCATGTCAGTAGGTACCTCAGTGAAAGAACAACTTTCACAAGACAGGGAACCTTTCTTTACAATAACAGTGGATTAAAACCAGACCACATGCAGAAAGGTAGGGACAGAATCATATCAGCAGGTACCTCAGTGTCATCTGCCCCACCCCCGTAAAAATGCAGCAAGTACTGGAGAGGTGTGCTTAGGTGCGGGGGACAGCCCTGAAAATTTATTCTGCCCTCTGTGGGGACAGCCCCTCTGTATTGTGTGCTCAGGTGGGGGGGCAGCCTCAAAAATAGGAGCATCTGGGGGGCCAGCCCCCCCAACATAAGCAGGGACCAGCTCAAGCTGCTGTTGACATGGTACAGTCACCTGGTTTCTTATTAACCAACACCACCTCCCCTGCTCCCCAGCACGTATTGCCTTACAGGGGCCAAGCAGACACACAAATCTTTGCCTTAGGGAGAACCAGTCCCCACCCACCCCAGCACTCGTCAAACCCCGGAAAATGTGAAGCACAGAAAACTTCATCCTGTGCAGGCCAGGACATGCTGCTGTCTGGAAGCATGGCCCACACTGCACAGCCAGCCTGTGCTGTGATGAGGCGGGGGCTAGCCCACCAGAAGCATGGTGCCTGTGGGGGTTGGAGGCTGCCCCATACAAATGTGCAGCGTGGGAAAGAAGTTTCTTGGCCTCTCTTACAAGCATTACCCCCTACAGCCCAGGTGGGGTGGGGTGGGGTGGGGGTGAACCTGCTAGCCAAACTGAGACCCTGGTTCTCCTAAAGGCTCCGTGCTGGTGCTCTCTAAAGTGGTTAAATGTACTTGCCATGCTGATCATAAAGAAACGAATTCAAAATGCCGGGTTTCCTGTTGCCTACTCCCTGCTCACCTGGCCAGCAAGGGAGGTGAAAGCAGACAGAACATACACCTGTGGGGCATTGTGGGATACCTGTGGGACACCTCAGGAGGCCAATAAAATTAATTAAAGTACCACTGTTTCCTCATGAGCATTAATCTAACCTTTTAAATTCAAACTTGGTGTTATGCTGCATTGGACGATCGACGCAAGAATGTTGACCGTAGGGCTCCTTAAATTTGATGTAATGGTATTCACGGTGAAGACAGTCACTTTGTAAAATGGAGCTCAGTGCCTTAAAATTGAATGTATGCTGTAGTATAGACAGAGCTGAAGATAACTCAGGTGGTAACAAATACATGTGGTTTTTTTTTTTATTGCATACTTTAAGGGAAAGTGGGTTAGGTACTCTCTTTTTATTGGACCAGCTTCTGTTGGTGAGTATTGTCAGCTTTTGAACCACTCGGAGCACTTCTGGGAGAGGTATCCAGAGTGTCACAGCTAATGATGGCGTGGAACAGATTGTTTAGAGTAAGGAGTTGCTATTAGGCCAGTGAGTGCACTGGGCGTGTTATACCACAAGTTGTGATGGGGCGTCTGATGAACCCAGGGGTCTTGAAAGCTGTGCTGGGGATGGGTGTTGATCGTGGGAGCTATGGCTACAGGTTTTGCCTCTCATTTCTGGCAGGGCCTGGTGCTGCTTTAAGGTGTTATGTGCTGCAGACACCCTCCCAGAGGCAACTGGTGCAAGGATTCTGGGGAGGGGGCCCTGCTCTGCCCAGGCCCCTCTATCTCCTGCCTAAGCTCTGCCCCATCCCCTGCTCTGTCCCTGCCCACTTCTTCCAGTGGCAGTGCCGAGGCAGTTCCGCCCCTGCCCCTGGAGAGGTGCACTCTGAGAGCAGTGCCAGCGAGGGAGGTCACGCTGCTCTTGGGCTTCCAGGGCTAGGCAGGACTTGAAGCTGGAAGTGCACATGACCCCCTGTACACCCCACATGTTGCCTCGGAACCTTCTCCACTTCTGTAGTTATCTGCATCAGGTGATCAGTGTTTTATGTTCAGGTAATCCCCTAGTCTTAATAATAATTCACTGCTAATAACTTATCTAATAGTTTGTTGTCTACATATGTATAGAACATCTTACGTCAACCTAACTGCCTCCTCAGGTGGTCAACTCCCACACCTTGAAGAGTCTGTTCATTCTCTTAAAGCTGCAGTAGCACCCAGTCATCAGCTGGGATCAAGAAGAAACTTGACACTGATGGATGGAGCATTTTTTGCCTTCCTTTGGAGCTGTGCTAGCCCTGGAACTGGACAGACCGTTGGTCTCCTCAGTAGTATGACTGCTCTGATAGCAATGGAACAAAATATAATTCCCTCAGAGCAGTGGAGCCAGATCCATAGGAGGTTCTGGGTGCTCTTTTCGTCCCCGTAGGAGGAGTGGGTGCAAGGCATCCTCGGAGCATCAGACACCTGACTTGAACTCTGCAATAGTCTGGAATTCTGAAATCCTCCCTTGGCTAGAAATGACAGTGATGACTGAGCACCTCACAAGCAGACAGTATTTGAACTGACCAGAGACATTGAAACAATCACTCCAAACGGATGTAGATAAAATTATGTCTTCCCACTTTTGGGAGCCCATCTTGCTCATGAAGGAGTTGGGAGATTTTCCCACCCCCTGAGAAGGATACTGGAGCAGAGTGTTTGACAGCAGGAATGTATAATTAAGCTCTCTGTTCTTTTACAAACTAAATGCTCAGGTGTGCCCAGCTGAAGGCAGAAATGCAAGCTGAGGTGAGGCTCTTCCCTCCTGTCCCAGAGAGGAGCAGGTATTACATCCACGCCAACTAGGGGCACAACAGCCGATCTTCCCAGAGGTATACTTTCTTAGTGCCGCAACTGAGCCCTAAATGTAATTCCATCAGCCTGTTTAATTTTACCATGTTAGGAAGCTCCAGCAGCTGTGTGTGGCTGAGGAGAGATTGTGCTGTTTTAGTATCAGAGGGGTAGCCGTGTTAGTCTGGATCTGTAGAGCAACGAAGGGTCCTGTGGCACCTTATAGACTAACAGAAAAGTTTAGAGCATGAGCTTTCATGAGTTAACTCACTTCTTCAGGTGCTGTTTTAGGGGTTTATTTCTTGCTTTCTATTCCCCCTCCTATTCACCCCCGCCTCACTGCCCTTCTTTGCTAAAACATAATCAGTGAACTCCTCTAATGTTATAAACAGTCAGGGCTTGTATTTCCAGTTTGTCATTTTCAGTGTGAAACCTAGTTGATGGGAGAAGATTCATTTTCTAGGCATCTGAGGGCCCAGTCTGGCTATGGGGTTCCTGTTGGAGGGGAAAGTGTCCTTTAGAACTGGACAGTTGGGGTTAATTGTTCTCGGTGCAGATCGGCATAACACACTGGGCAAGTGACGGATTCCTGAAGGTTTTCAGGCTCAGCATTCCAGAGTACTAGAGCAACTTTGTGTGCCTCTGCTAATACAAAGCTTCCCAAAAGCTGGTTGAGCCAGCTAGTAGAATATCTCTCTACGCTGCAAGGGGACCCTCTGGTAATGCAGAGCCACCGTCACAGTTTTTGTGATTTCTGCTCTTCTCTCTCAAAGCCCAACACTCCTGTATACCTGGCAGTCACTGGCTGCTGGAACATCTGTTTAGATCTGGTGAAAGCCAGAACAAAAGAGAGAAGCCCTCAGGCCTGGGACTGAGTCAGCCCTGGTAGAAGGAGGGTACAAAGATGAAACAGACTGTGGAGCAAAGTCTCCCTGTGACAATTACTATGGGCCCTAAATCTGTCTGTCCTGATATCTGTGTTGACATCTGCTTCAAACTGTTTGCATAGGCTTACATGAGTGTCATATAATTCTAGCTGGACACTGATTTTATAGCCTACGCTAAATATAGCTGGTTGATACTGAACTGACAGTGCTTCCAACCTGTTCAAAGTGATTATCCAGAACTCAGCCCCCTCCTTTCCCTCCCAGGGGACAAAGGCCTAATCTACACTAGGGGTCAAAGTCGATCCCAGATACTCAATTCTTGTCATACCATTAGTGTAGCTAGAATCAGCATATCAGGATCAACTTTGTTCCCTGGTGTAGTGTGGGACAGTTTGGGCTCACACTGACGTCCCTTACTCCATGCAGTAGGGTCAACAGCCAAGCCCAGAGAGATCAGTTTTGCTGCGTCTTCACTGACACAGCAAGATCGAACTCCAGCTGCTTGAGCGTGGCATGTCAAACCCACAATAAGTATAGACATACCCTTAGTCTCCTGGCCTCAGCTATTGAACAGCCTTCTTTCAGAATGAATTCAAATCCATGTGTCTACGTATAAAAACAATGAAGCCTCAGCCTTGCCTGGTGCTTCTAGACACAAAGACATATAATAAGTAATGTGGGGGAGTGCAGATTTTCCTGTTTAATTTGGTCAAGCTGTTTAAGACTTGGAAAAGAATCCCACTGTAGAGGAAGTGCCCATACTGCGCTATGCATTAGTGCCAAATTTATTTTCCCAAATGACTTCCCCATTTCTCTGTTTTTATTTTCATTCCATCACACACACACTATCTCCAGGGAAGGATTTCTTCTCTTCTGCAGTTTCACTGACATATTGTTTTGGTTTAAGAGAAAGTGAACTTCATACACCGTGTGGCAGAAATGTACCCCACTCCACTTTGGCTATCAGGAAAACTGCAAACAGACCCCAAAAAAGAACCAAATGAAAGATGCTGAACAATGAGATATGCTGTCAGGCAGGGCCCTTGGCATGTACAAGAAATTAATCACTTCATTAGAACAAAAAATTGATTCCTTCCTAGCAGTTCCTTGCTTCCAAACCAGCTCCTGTGATATAACTTCAGGGAACTTTGAATCTAGATCTTTTGAAGCAGGGAATGCCTGCTCCATCCACTTTTGAGGACAGGCCTTGGTCCCCTACCCCTCCTTTTCCACTCAAGGTCTCACCCCTGACAAGGCTTGAAGCCAGAGCCATGGTGAAGCAAGAACCAGCTGGGGAGTCCAGTAAGCTGTTGGGAGTCCCAGCCCCTTCACCTGAACTGGGTGGTAGGTTCAAGAGCGGCCTTTGACCCTGTCCCCACCCTTCATGGCAGGTGGAGGGTCCAGGGTTCCCCACACCAATCTGGGTTTCCTGGGCTGCTCTTAGCTTTCCCTGGCTGCTGCTCTTTGGCACTTGAGGCCCTGTCCCCTGGCCAGGCCAAAGGACAGAATAAGGCTATGGTCAGAGTCCCCAGGGAGTCCAGGAAACTGTTCAGCTAACCTGGGCTGGAGGATAGGGGGACAGTCTGAGGGCTGCTCTCAGACCTCCCATTCAGGACAGGTGGTGGGTTGAGGGCTGACCACAGCTGCCTGGACAGCTGTTGCCTTGGCTGGGCTTGAGCTTCTGGACTGGCCTGGTCGGGGACAGGGCTTCATGGGGAAGAGAAGTGGGGCCTCATGGCCCCCTACTTTCATAAAGAATCCAGAGCCTCTGCCCCAGAAAGAGCCAGCTCCTGGCAGCTTGTTGATACCTGTTCAGAATGGAAGCTCCTGATTGGAAGAGCTATCCAGCCTCTCCAGTTGGTTCAGACTCACTCAGAAAAAGTTGTCTGAGGACCTAGATGAATTCCTGCCTAGGTGCTGCATTGGACCTTGTCTGATTCCTGCCTACCTTCCCTGCTCCTTATTCATGCTTTGTACCAGATCCCTGGTTCTATGCCCTCATCCCTGGCTACTGACTCTAGGTCTGACACCATGGCTTGACTCCTAATTCTGTCTCTGACCCCTGCCTCTGGTTCCAGGTGCACAATTCCTGCTCTGACCATTAGGCATGACCACCAGATCTGCCTGCCTATGTGCTAGTCTGTGACATTAACTTGTTTGACAATAACATTCAGGTCAGCGTTATTTACATAGAGTTTTTATCATGTCAAAACAGCTGCACAAAGTTTTTAAGGAAACCCTCCCAAGAGAATTAATGTGTCCTAACTTGTGTCACTGTGTGATGGCACCATGTGTGCTAATCGTTTGCTCTGATTTCAACTATTGGTGGTCCCTGTCTCAGTCGGTGTGCTCATGTGAACTCTTAAAGTCGGTGGGCAACGCCCTTTTTAAGACCCGATTTGCAACTGTGCCAGTCACAGCAGAGGTAAAGCTGCACCAATGCAGGTTGCAACTTATAACAGATGTGACGTCCCAGTTCTCAAACACAAGCCTGTGAGTTCCCAGAGAGCCAGTGCATCCTGGCTCCCTCCTGCTGTCTGCTGAAATCTGGTGGACCAATGAGCTAACAGAACTACAGCCTCAGCCTAGGCACCACCTACAGGAACCCTGATTGGAGAATTGCCTGGCTCCAACAATTGCTCCAGCCATGCTATTTAAGACAGAAGAGGACAAAGGGAATTGTCCAAGCCACTTGGTGATGGCCTTTTACTGCTGTACTGGCTTCTTCTAGTGTCTGCATTCAGTGCTCTTCCTGATCCTTGCTCTGCTCCTTGTCTCTCAGCAGGTCTACACTAGACCTGAAAGTTGATCGTAGATAAGCAATTCCAGCTGTGGCAGCTGCTTAGCTGGAGATAATATATCTACGATCAACTTATCTGGCTGTCCTCACTGAGGGAGGTTGATGAGAGAAATTTTTCTGTTGACCTCCCTTATTCCTCACAAGAATGAGGAGTACAAGGGATGACTCTCGACCCCTGATAGTTTGATTTTTTGCGCATCCCCTCTAGTGGCGCTAAATTGAACCCTGGAAGAACAACCCGGACTGGGTCGAACTCCCAAATTACCAAATTTCCCACTGTGCTCCTGTCCCCTGCCTGACACTTGACTTTCCTTTGCTTCCTGCCTTTTTACCTCCATCTCTGACCATCATTTATCAGCCCTGGCCCTAACTTCTGACTTTTGGCGATTGGCATTTGGTGTCTGACCCCATTTCTGACCCGTTAATACCTGGTTCTGACCCTGGCTTTGGTAATTGGCAGTTAACTATGGTGTTAATCTTCAACTCTGTTCTCTGACCCAGGTGCCTGCTGAACCCATGAGACTTGATGTCTCCTCTGACAGTTAGGTCAGACCACCTATGTTCTGGTTGCTAACAGCAGGTCTGCTAATCTGGGTTAGGATTTCACCTGCAGGCAGCTACCCTCATGGCTGAAATCAGCAGCACAGACATGGCCCTTAATCTGATTTTTGATCCCACCTCATTTTCTCAGGGAGAAACTCTTTAAAATGTCAGACATTGTAGATGGATGACTTTAGACATCTGATGGCAACTTTTTGCATTAAGAGTGTTCAAGGAGAAGCTTTTTATTGTTACCTTACTTCCAACAGGAGAAAGCGCCATTCTCTCTAGGGCAGTCGTAAGCATGTTCAGACATGAGTGACTGAGCATTTCTCTAGTGCAGTCCCTGTGAGTCATCTATAAAGCTGAAACCACAGCCATTGTCCTCTAATTAACGAGAGCTACACCAAGAATGCGTAATAATTAGGTTACTGTGTGAGACACCAGCCGTGTCAATGACATCTGCCACAAAGGTTGACTGAAACCCACTCAGGCTCCAAACATCACTCCCTGGTAGACCTCCCGAAGTAATTCATTACTGACCTCACCATGCAATAGCATGACTCCACAGAAATCTGCAGAAAATTAGAGCAAAGTCTACATATAAATCTGTACTGTCTTAGCAGGACTTGTAACTTCAGTGGGAGAAAACCACCCACATGCACTCAAGGCACACAGAGGAGAGATCCCTGTCCTAATAAAGATGAATTACAAATGAAAGCCGGTTGTGGAAACTCTCCTCCTCCCAGCTTTCTGTTGCTGTTTAATTTGATCAGACAAAATGCAAGTGAGCTAGAAGGGTGCTTACCAGATTAACAACAAAAATATTTTTGTTTGTGTCTCAGAGGTCTTTTACAATTATTAAGAAAGTAGTTTTCACCTGAACAGCAATTAAGACTCTTCTGCATCAAGTGTGTTCCTATTTCACACTGGGTTTGGAGAAGCAAGTTAATTATTTGGGGCTGAGTGTCTGTGTGTGGGAATGTGTGACATGGAAAAAGACAGAATTGTATTTAATATTGTAGAACTAGGCTGAGGTATAGGTCACAACAGGTTCCTAGAGGGCAATGGGTAGCAACAAATCACCAAAGAGACTGTGTCAGGTGCTTGTCTGTCAGTTTTGAACTAATAAACTAAGGAGATATCAGGAATTAAACATTCCCAAAAAGAGAGTTGATTCCATAGCATAGAGAGGAGCTTCCTTCCAAGGAAAATTTAAAATTAATTGTATGAAATAATAATCGGTGATTATTTTATTTAATTTACTTTTGTCCTGGTCACATTTACTCTTTTCCAAGTGGTAAATGGTGTGACCAGGAGGAATTTTAGTCTTATTTATACAGTGCTCTAACTGTACCAAGCACTTCACAGAAGTGAAATAGAAATTTTTCTTCGTAGTTTACGATATAAAGGTTGATGTGATGCAATAAATGAAAGCAACGAAGGGGGTACATCTGTGCTTACTGGAATATCAACTGGCGGTGGATCTTCTGGGGTGCTATTTAGTGTGCCTAGAGGGGCTGTGATAAATTGAATGATCAGGGTGCCGCTGTTGATCCTATCATGAGGAGTCACAAGGAGTAAGGGAAGTCAATGGGAGAAAGTCACAGAATCCTAGGGGTTGAGGGGACCTCAGGAGGTCATTGAGTCCAGAGCCCTGCCCAAAACAGGATCAAACCTATCTAAATCATCCTTGGCAGGACTTTGTCAAGCCAGGACTTAGAAGCCTCTAGGGATGGAGATTCTACCACCTCTCTAGGTTATTCAGCTTAGTGCTTCACCACCCTTCTAGGGAAATAGTTTTTCCTAATATCCATCCTACACCTCCCCCTCTGTAACTTGAGGCCATTGTTCCTTGTTCTTCCATCCATCCCTACTGAGAATAGCCTCTTTCCATCCTCTTTACAGCCCCCCTTCAGGAAATTGAAGGCTGCTATCAAATCACCTCTCACTCTTGCCTTTTGCAAACTAAGTCACATCCCCTAGCCACTCCTCATAGGTCATGTGCTCCAGTCCCCTTATCATTTTTGTTGCCCTCCACTGGACCCTGTCCAATGCATCCTCATCCTTTCTACACTGGGGGACCCAGAAATGGACACAGTACTCCAGATGTGGCCTCAGCAGTGCTGAATAGAGGGGAATAATAACTTCTCTAGATCTGCTGGAAATGCTTCTTCTAATGCACCCTAATATGCTATTAGCCTTCTTGGCTACAAGGGCACACTGTTGACTCATATCCAGCGTCTCATCCACTGTAATCCCCAGGTATTTTTTTTGTTGCACTACTACTTAGTCTGCACATGTCCTTGTTGAACCTCATCGGATTTCTTTTGGCCCAATCCTCCAATTTGTCTACGCTGCTCTAGACCTTGTCCCTACCCTCCAACATATCTACTTGTCCCCCTAGCTTAGTGTCATCTGCAGGTTTGCTGAGGGTGCAATCCAGTTCCACGTTTAGGTCATTAATAAAGATGTTGAACAGTACCAGCCGTAGATCAGATACTTGGCACACTTCACTTTAAACCAATTGCCAACCAGACAGAACTGTTGATTGCTACCCATAGGGCCTGATCATCTGGCCGGCTTTCTATCCACTTTACAGTCCACTTATCCAATCCATACTTCCTTAACTTGCAGAGAAGAATATTGTTGGAGACGGTATCAAAAGCTTTGCTAAAGTCCAGGTCTATCACATCCATTACCTTCCCTATATCCACAGAGCCAGTTACCTCATCATAGAAGCTAATCAGACTGGTCACGAATGACTTGCCCTTGGTGAAGCCATGTGGACTATTCCTGATCTCTTTCCTGTCTTCCAAGTGTTTCACAATGGATTCTTTGAGGATTCCCTCCATGATTTTTCTTGGGATTGAAGTAAGACTGACAGGTCTATAGTTCCCTGGGTTGTCCTTCTTTCCTTCTTTAAAGATGGATACTACATTTGTCTTTTTCTAGTCATCCAGAACCTCTCCTGATCTCCACGAGTTTTCACAGATAACAGCAAAAGATTCTGCAATTATATTTGCCAATCCCTCAGTACTTTTGAGTAAATTGAATACAGACCCATGGATGTATGTATGCCTAAGTTTCTAAATAACTCTTAAGCTGTTCCTTCCCCACCAAGGGCTGTCCACCTCTTTCCCATAGTGCATTGCCTAGTGCAGTAATCTGGAAGCTAACCTTGTCCACGAAGACAGTGGCAAAAAAAGCATTGAGTACTTCAGCTTTTCCCCCGTCATCTGTCACAAGGTTACTTCCCTCATCACCCTCTTATTGTTAGCATTCCTGTAGAAACTTTTCTTGTTACCCTTCATATTCCTAGCTAGCTGCGGTTCAATTGTGCTTTTGCCTTCCTGATTACTCTCCTGCATTCTAGAGCTATATAGTGATACTCCTCCCTAGTCATCCTTCCAAGTTTCCACTTCTTATACACATCCGTTTTGAGTTTAAGCTCGCCAAGGATTTCCCTGGTCAGCCAAGCGGGTTGCCTACCATCTTTGCTTTTCTTACTGAGCAACGGGATGGTTTGTTCCTGTGCCTTCAATAAGGCTTCTTTCAAATATTGCCAGTTCTCCTGGACTCCTTTCTCCTTCATATTGGCATCTCAGGGGATCCTGCCCCTGTTCTCTGATGGAGCCAAAGTGTGCTCTTCTGATAATTTCCAATTCTACCTCTGTGGGGACAGTGGCAAAAATTAATTTAAGATATGCCAATGCCAGCTACACAATTATTGTAGCTGTAGTTGTGCATCTTAAATTGATTTCCCCCCCCCCCCCCCCCAGTGTAGACCTGGCCAAACAAAGCTGGAGAACTAGGAGGATGAATGTTGTAATAGTGGTCACATGAGGCATAATCCTGCTGCAGATTAACTTGTGGAGGTTTTGCCACCAGTTTCATTGGTGGCAGGAACAGGGCCTGACATAAGTGTGTTTATGTGGATTTCTTGATCACGTTCCATCATTTTCTGTAATTTTAATTATATAAATTTGTTTTTAAAAGCTGAAGGCATCTTGACCTGGGGCTAGGGATCTTGCATCTTTCATTCATAAAGCTGGCCAAACTGGGGTATTTAGCAGTGTCGGATGCATGTCACTATTTCTAGCACATAGCATAACAAGTCTGGTTTATGCGTGTGTTTTTAAAGTCAGTACAGCCCATAGTGTGGATGCAGTTATACCAGTAAAAAGATGCTTCCTGTGTGTGGACTAACACCTGGAAGCACACTTATAGTGATATAATGATGTCTGCATTGTGGGTTTAGCAATATTGGGATTGTTAAAATAGAATAACTGTTGTGTGTAGATGAGGCCTAAAAGAAACACTTAGCCTGTCAACTAGATCCCCACTGCAGGTGGTAGGCATTTCAAGAATAGAACTAAGGGTATCATGCCAGAGTTAACCTAAGCTTGTACTATGGTTTAGTACCCCTTCTCTCTGTTTCTCCTTGTTCTGGCATATAAACCTTTTACTCAGGTTTGGCGCTGCCTTGACCTGGCTGGAGATGTGATTTGAAACCCAGTCTGCATTTTAACTCAGGCTGGAACTCACCCACTTTGTAGTGAGGATGCAAGCTAAATCACTCAAGTGCAGAAAGTCCTCCTGTGCCCTTCCCACAGTTCCCCTGAAGGACAAACAAGTTTGCTCACACAATTAACTGGGAAGGAATCTTGGAGCATTTCTGCAAAGCAGCCTGGGCTATGCCCACAGACACGTGTGGGTAAATGCAGAAACAGTGAGGATGCTGTGATTCAGGCATGCTTTGCTGTGGGGATGCTCATATCCAGACTAAGCTGACTTGAGTGCCAATCACTCAGATGGATTGTGCAGTAAAGACATTTTGTAAATTGAATGATTTGAATATGCCATGCAGAGAAAGGAATCGGACATGACCGGGGAGGAGGCTGGAAGTAGCAACTCCTGGGTTCTAGTCACTGACTTGTTGTTTGACCTTAGGCCAGGTCTATACTAAGGGACAAAGTCAAACTAAGATACGCAGCTCCAGCTATGTGAATAGTGTATTTGGAGTTGATGTACCATAGATTGAATTTATGCAGCATCCCTACTCCAGGGGGTCAACAGGATAGATTCTCCTGTCAACTCTCTGTACTCTTCTTGCTTCAGTGGAGTACTGGAGACAATGAGCGTGTGATCAGTGATCATTTTAGCAGGTCCTTACTAGACTCAATAAATCAACTTGTGGAAGATCTCCCAGTAAGTGGAGGGAAGACCTTAGATAACTCACTTTACAACTAAAATGAGGAACAACACTGACTTCCCATGGGAGTCTTGAAGCTTAATGTTTTTAAAGCTTCCTGATGTCCTCCTCTTAAATGTGCTACGTGCACGGTGTTAGTGCTCAAAAAGAGCTGCATGCTTCATCATAGAACAGAATCCAACTGTATGCCAAAGTCAAATTCAACTGTAGAAGCCAATGATAAATATGTTTGACAAGTAAATGCCATTAATGGCTGCATGAGTAAGGCAGGTCTCACATTCACTCTCCATAGTCAGAAATAAGGGGAGGAGGATGATTGCAATGACTGAAGACCGCACGCGTGTTTTTTCTCTCCAACAGGACACCACCACATCTGTGCGGATAGGCCTTATGATGGAAGAAATGATCTTCAACCTTGCAGATACACATCTGTTCTTTAATGATCTGGAGGTATGTAACCACATGTTTTATTTAACATCTTCCTATTTAGTCACCTGCATCTGGTTTAGAAATCCTTGATTTTCTGGCCCTGGAGCTTTCACCACTGACCCAGTGGGCCTTTAATGGCTTATTGGAAGCATACCTTGCTACATCTTTTGAGATCTTTGCTCTGTTAAAGCCTTGGAAAACAAACAAACAAACAAAAAAAAAACAAAACAGAATAATAGTGATGTCTACTGGTAGTTTTACTAAATGTAATAATGAGGACAATATTTGCTCCTGAAATTCGCTATTGAATACTTTCTTTAAACTAAATGTGCACAGATCTTATGGGGCAGGGCAAGTTTACTATTAGTTCTGAGCCAGTACAAAAGCTGTTGAAATGGCCTCTTTCCAGTCTACAAGCTCTATTCTGCATGCAAAAAGCTAAAATGAAGAGCTCCTGACTGTCAAACTCATGGCACAAAAGAGAAAATATATGCACCTTTGCATTAACACCAGAAAGGCTTCCCCAGCAGAGGGAATGCCAGCTCTGATGATGAAGCATCAGGTAAAAAGCTGCCATCACCGATGTAAAACATGCCAAAGAACATTTAGAACGTACTGAAGCCCAATAAAAGATAATGTACAGCTGAGCTACTAGCTATGGAGTGCAAAGGAAAGGTTTTTTGAGTGTGTAACTCACCCACCACAAAGAATGAGTCAAACAAATTACATAATAATTTTGTTCCGGGTTTTCTAAACCTGGAGGATATTTTCTTGAACAGAATGAGCTAGAATTCTCTTCAAATGCTTTGGGCACAAAACGCCCTGGAAATTGCTTGGAAGAGTCTAGGGGAAAAGACATCAGTTCTGTGCAGCCCGTAGGCACAGATCCCTCCGGGGTCTGTTTCTTCATTTGAAAAGGTAACAATTTAACTCTTCCATAGCCTGCCTAAAATAGGCCCCAGGAGGGTGTCTAACTCCTTTGTTCATGTCTCTGCTGTATTTAATTGCTGTGTGGGTTACAAGGAGTTAAAACTTTCCTAGTACTGTTTTCTATAGAAATGGGGACTTCACTGGCTAAGAATTTCATTTCCCTTTGAAGACAAATGGTTTGTAGCACCTGAACTGACATTTCCTTCCTCTCCCTGCTTTCCAAAGAAGTGTTTAGTGATGGGGGTACATAAAGTGTGAAGTGAAAATCTTCCATAGTGAAAAAAGAGGGAGAACCCATTTAAACCACTAAATAAAAAGTATCAGAGAGGTAGCCAAGTTAGTCTGTATCTTCAAAAACAAGCAGAAGTCCTGTGGCACCTTTATAGACTAACAGATATTTTGGAGCATAAGCATTGGTGGACAAAGACCTGCTTTGTCAGATGCATTACGCATCTGAAGAAGCGGGTCTTTTTCCACCAAAGCTTATGCTCCAAAATAGCTGTTAGTCTGTAAGGTGCCACAGGACTTCTTGTTAAATAAAAAGTGATATTTAGCACATACCCAAAACTCTTCATCTGTGAGTGTCAGAAAGATGGGTAGATGGCGTTAACTCCATTTCAGCCATGTGGAAATGGGAGGCAGGGAGAAGCGGTTTGTCAAATCTCACACTGCACCCTGCTCATTCCTGTATCTCAGCTGTGTAAGATTAAAATGTGCAGATCAGTGCATTTGAAAACATCTCCACCCTTCTTTTATTTATCCTCCAAGTCCTGGATTCAGTTACTGGTTTGCCAAGCATGTAAGAGCAGGGTGAGGAATGTTACTGTCGCCACAGTTACAAGTGTTAGTGAGGATTTCAGATGTTGCAAGCAGAGCAGAATCCCTAGCTCAGGTGTTCGCAGGGAAAAATATTCTTTAATTCCCCTGTAAGTACTAGAGGAAGGTAAATATTTTAAGTAAAGTGACCCAGCATTTGAGATCTTCAGCCTTAGCTTCCGGCTGTCACAAAACTTCTTGAATTTGTTAGCGGTTCATGCAAGATCTGATGCACTCTGTGACCTAGTGGGTATGTCTGTCTCTCTCTGCTTCAGTTTTCACATTGATAAAGGGAGATAATTATGATGGATACCCTTCGAACCTCAGACAGGGATTGTGAGTAAAAATCATTATCTCCATAGCCTGGTGAAGGTGGAGAGGGCTACATAAGTGCTGAGCTTATGTCTGTGTGGAGATAGCCCCATAAGACTGCATAGCCCTGTAAGTGTAGACATGACCTATATCAACAGAAGAGTATAGGAACACCACCTCCCCAAATGAAGTTAATTGTGTTGACAGAACACCACTTCTATTAACACAGTTGTGTCTATGCTGGGAGTTATATTGGTATAGCTACCTCCGGCAGGAGTGGGGTTTATTTTTACTTCCCGACTGGTGTACCTGTGTCACTATAACTTCAGTGTAGACCAGTCCTAGGTAAAACCATTTTCTAGAGCACTGTTCGGTCATCGTTAAGTTTGCCCACATCAGTCACCAGGTTAAATTCACAGAGTGCAATACAGTAAACCCTCGATTTAAGGGACCCCGGTAAAATGGATATTGGAAATAATGGACACTGTGCCTGCCCTCCCGCCCCTCCCCTAAATAAATGCCAGAGACTCACCAGAGCCACCACTGGGACTGGAGGAGATGCCAGAGTGGCTGGGCCACTGGGGCTAGAGGGACCACTGCAGTGGCTGGGGCCATTGGGGTCAGAAGAGCCAAGGAGGAGGGCCTGCGGTGGGTGCAGGAGTTCTCCTGCAGTCACATGTGCTCGGAGCATGTCGGCACCTGGCCGCTGCCGCCTGCAATGGTGCTGAGCAGCAGCCATGGTGTGGGAGGCTGCTGCCCACTGGCAGGCTGGGGCTGGCCATGCTCTACCTTCACGCAGGCAGCTCAGAGCCAGGGGCAGGAGGAGGTGGAAGGAGCCAGGCTGGGATTCAGCTCCTCTCCTAGTAACTGGGAGAGGAAGATGGAGGTGTGAGGGGAAGAATGGGGTAGAAGTGAGGAAGGGAAGGGAAGGGGTGGGAAGGTCAGTGTATCCATACAGTATAACCATTCGGATATGATGGACTTTTGGCATTAACGGACACCCCTTCCCCTCCATTAGTCCATCAAATTGAGGGTTTACTCTATTCTCTTTGTTCTTTTTGTCATTATATATGTTGATGCATAAACTTCAAAACAAAGTCTGGTTTGATCTGAAGAAATGCACAGAGATTCTAGCTGCTTCCTTCTCCAAACAGGTCAAGCCCACTGGAGCCTCACATCTGTGCAGCTAAAAACCTTCAGCTTTGTTCCTGGGCTTGTGGGTTAATTTTATTTTACCTGAGCCAGTTTGTCAAATCCAAAGCAAAGTTGTGAGGGTGTGGAACACAGCTGTACTGGTGACGAGGGGATTTTACTGATATCTGTAGCACTGGTCAGTCTGACTGCTTTATTGCGGAAATGGGACACACCAGAACAACAAAATAAACTGAATAAAACGGGTCCTGCATCGTGGCTTTAATGGAACTATCATGAGAGTGACTAGCAGTACCAGAGCCTTCAGTGGAGATGGTCTGACTACTGGATGTGAATTGTTGAGAATCTAGTTCAGAGAAGAGTTACCCTCCATCTAACCTTAACTACCCAAAGAGGATTTGAGGTCAGAGGCTGGCTTATCAGACAACTTCAAAGATTATTACTAACAACTATCAGTAGTACAGCTGGCTGGAAAGTAGTAGATGTTTTCCATGAAATTTTATTTTCTTCCCATAACTTTTTTGCAGATTTTTTTCAGTTTTCTTAAAAGAAACCAAACTCAGGATTTTGGGGGATGGACAGTGGGGGTTGGGAAAGGGAACATTAGACTTTTCATTGAAAAACTGAAATTTTCAGGAGAAATGAAAACTCTCCACAGAAATGTCTGTCTCATTCTGCTCATTCTGCTCATCCTCGCAAAAAAGCAACACACCAGTTTCCATTACCTCTGTTTGCTAGCCATGCTGCTGTGCTCTTTTATCTTAGAGTTTAAGATAATGGGATTCGGCCTGGAGTATTCACAGAATGATAGCTGAGGATTGTTTGGGCACCATCTGTAGGGCTTGGAAGAGATACCGTGAACAATACTCTATTAAAAAAAAAAAAAACAGACCAGCAGAAAAATAGACATAAAGGGGGACTGAGTTTCTGATCTGTTGAGATTACAGCATACAGCAGCACCATCAAGTGGCGTAACTGTGAGCTGAGCAGGGCTCAGTAAGCCACATCCATATTCTGCTACAATGCTGAAACTGCCCCTGGAGCTGCCCTGCATTCACTCAGAGAGAGAAGAATGGCAAAATAAGAGATTGTATTAAGGAACAAGACTACTGCAGGGAGCAGGTGAATGTGATGTTTGATACTGTTAACTTACAGCTTTCTTCTGAACAACAGAAAAAGGCTAAAGGAACTGAAATGAGCCACTTATCTGAGCCAGCCCTAAGGCACAGGAAGCAAGTGAGGGAGTTCATTAGTGGTAATGCAGTGTCCACAAAGAGCATCTAATTATTTCCAGAAAGACAATGACACAGCAAAGCTTCTGACTGCTCTATTTTCTCTGCAGTCAGCTGCAGGGCTTTCATATGGATGTATTGGAACTACAGACAGTATCAGATCACAGAAAGAGAATTCAGGCTACTGTGCTGTATACACTCCCACATCCTCTTTCCTGGCAAGGTGAGTTCATTAGAAAAGTATCAGAGGGGTAGCCGAGTTAGTTTGTGTCTTCAAAAACAACCCGAAGTCCTGTGGCACCTTATAGACTAACAGATATTTTGGAGCATAAGCTTTCATGGGTAAAGATATCAGAAGCAGGTCTTCGTCCATGAAAACTTATGCTCCAAAATATCTGTTAGTCTATAAGGTACCATAGGACTTCTTGTTGTTTTCATCAGAAAAGTGGTTCCCAGTTGTTGGTGAAGTTAATTGCGAAGTAGGGAGCCCAACTTCGAAGTCCTTACTCCATTCCCGGGAATGGAGTATTGCCTTACTTCGAAGTTTAACTTCAAAGTAAGGTGTGTGTAGACGCTCTATTTCAAAGTAGCTTACTTCAAAGTTGTACTTGGAAGTAAGCAACTTTGAAGTTATTTTTGTAGCATAGACACAGCCTGAATCTTCCACCTTCTATAGCTGAACTGGAGATAAGCAACATCGGCAAACCAGACCTCTGCCCAATTGGTGGATACCAGTTTGTTATTAAGGCGCTACCCCATTTAGCTTCAGGAGCTTGTTGGTTGATCTACACAAGGACTTTTTACTAGTTTACTGCTGGTTTCCCAGGAGGAATAGGAGCTAGTGTTATACATGGGTTAGCATCCATTTTTTGGGCTTCCCTCACATTGAGGTTTTGGTGTGCCTCTGTTTTGTTCAGTTACAGCTGAGAGACTCGACTTCATGACCTCCTGAGGTCCCTTCCAGCTCTGAGATGTGTATCTCCATGTATATATTGTTTGCATACACATTTCCATTATCAGCACATGTTCATTAATCCTGGTGCATTAAAAACAATTAACAAGGCACAACAGAAAGTGAATTTCAGTTGTATTGGAATGCTGGCTCTTTGTGGCAACTAATTCCTGAGAAAGCATAAAATGAATCTCTTAAATGGCTGACAGTTGATATATTTGTGTCCATGCTTGGTAAGATCCCAATTCATTGGTCACTGAGAAAAGACTACTACAGCAGATTTGTTTAAAAATAATTTAAAAGGTAGCAAACACCAGATGGCAATTAAAGGGCTTAAAGCAGCAGAAGAGGATAATATACTCCATGTTACTTAGTCTGTAATTTGTGTTACAGTAGCACCCAGACTTCAAGTGAGCTCCAGGCCAATTTTTGTTATCTACTGTACAAACATTTCGCTGCCACGAAGAGTTTACAGTCTAGTAGATAAGTCAATCACAGAAAGAGTTTTGTCCCCATATAACAGCAGAGGTTTACACTCTACACTGCAGTTTTCAGGGCTGCGGTGGAACTTAGCGAGGGTGCTGACCGTAAATGATAGGGTGTCCGTCTGCTATTAAAGCACTTGTGCATGTATGATGAGAGAAGATCATTTGTGAAGCATTGCACTGAGGCTGCAAATTTTCCACAGTTCAATTAGCCATTGTGTAGATCACCTGAAATTAGATTAGGGTGCAGCTTCCTATCACAGAAAATTCACAGTTTGAATCACATGTCCAGCAAAAAAAGCCTTTTGCTCAGACCAAACCTGTCTGCTCCTAGAGGAGCATGACGGCTTGACTGATACACACTTGCGTAACGTTCGATGTTAAACATTTTGACAAAGCTGGAGTGAGCTGCGGTCTTGTCGTAGTAGTAAAGGATGTGCTGCCAAATTGTCTAAGGAAATATTAAGCAGTCTAACTTTTGTAAACAAAAAAAAAAAAGCTCACATGAAAAATGAACAAAGCCAGCAGAGATATTACTGAAAAATAATGCATCAGTTTTTTTTATTATCTGCAAACAGTGCAAGAGTTAAAGTGATCTGGAGCCACAGAACTTCCGCTGTTCCACTGTAGTGGGGCTGAATTATTATCACTTTACCTATGAGACTTGGGTTTTGCTGGCTGAGCTAAGCATGTGATAGTGGAACAAAAGCAAAACAAAATACCAGAACCCCATCACCCTTGGGTAGAGAAACTACTCAAAGGCTCTGCCAGTAGCTCTGTCTAGATCCTGATTTAATAGCTGCACCAAGGACACAGTATACAATTTTCTACAGATAGCCGGGGAAATTTCCATTTTTCTCATAGTGCCTTTGCCTGTACCATGGACAAGCAGAATACATGCGAACATTGGCCAAATCCCCATCCCGTTTGTCTCGTGCAAGGGAAGCCTATTAACCAGAACCATGGTGTTATAACTACTTCTTTTGATATGCCTTTGTGAGTTTGCCACATGGTATTAGGCAGGTCTGTGCCTTGGATTCTGACTATAACATTTTTGTGTCTTAATGTGTGTATCCTAGTGCCATTGGTTTGACAAGGAGTTGCTGATCTGTACACATTCAGGGAAGAGCACCGGCAGTAGCATGCAGTCAGCCTGCTTCAAGCCATCTTCACTTAGTTGGCAACCAGGCCCGGCTCTAGGGCAAGGCAAGTGAGGCGGTTGCCTAGGGCCCTGTGCTCCCACCAGCCAGGCCCCACTGACAGTGTTGGGCTCTGCAAACTCTTCAGTTGGGCCTATTGGCAACTTACTCATACAAGCCAATTTGGCTGTGAGATGAATAGCCAGCTAAAGCATCATCAGACTTAGTTGACCTAGAGTCCTCCTCAGTCACTGTGTGCTGACTGCTTCCTTCTTGCACATAGTTGTACAACACATTGGAGATTATCTTGAGTAACTGTAGAAGTGGGATTTGTTTCTATGTACAGTGCAGCAAGACTTCGTGGTGTTTGTGAATGAAAACAGCAGACCCAGGACCTCAAGAGGGCCCTCCAACTTGCAGTGTTTCCATTATACGTGGTGACAAATGTCCCCCCAGTTTGGACCTGTTGTCATTGCAACTCATATGCAGTCACACAAGACCCAGATATTCCGAAGCGTGTGTGCACAAATATATGTGTTCTTTTGCATGTTTAACTTGCACATTCAAGTAGTGTTGCTCAAATGACTGGTTAGATGTTTTTTTTTTCAGTGTTGTAGTTGTGCTGGTCCCAGGATGTTAGAGTAACCACGTGGGTGTGATATCTTTTATTGGACCAACATCTCTTGGAGAAGAAGTCAAACTTTCAAGCTACACTAAAGCCGGGTCTACACGAGGGGGGGAAAATGATTTAAGATACACAACTCCAGCTAGGAGAATTACATAGCTGGAAATGAGGTACCTCAAATCAATTTTTGCCACCGTCCCCACAGCGGGAGGTCAACAGGAGAGTTTCTCCTGTTGATTTCCCTTACTCCTCGCAGTTGTGAGGGGGTAGCCTGGTTGACAGCAGTGCCTAGATCGTTCTATTTAGCACAGCCCCAGAAGATTGGCAGCCAGCATGTCGATCTTCCCCAAGTATAGATATGCCTTAGGCTGTTTCTCATGTCAGGCGTGTAGCTCAGAAGCTTGTCTCTTTCCTCGACAGATGTTGATCCAATAAAAAGAAAAATATTTCACTCACCTTGGCTTTCTAATTGGATGTGTAACAGTTAATTTGCATACAGTTACTGTAATGCACACGAATTAGGTGCATGTGTTTATATGCTTGCAGTGTAAAAATGCAGGTGACACAGCATAGTGTGTGTGTGTGTGTGTGTGTGTGTATCTAGAGAGAGAGAGGCGCCTCATATAGTATTTTGCCTCTTCACACTGCACACTCATGAATGAATCCTCACACCCCCATGTGACAGGCAAGTGCTATCCATTCTCCATTGTGTTAGATGGAAGAGCAGAGAGAATAAATGTCTTGTTCAGGGCAGCATAGTGAGGCAAGCATACAATTAGAACTGAGATGTCCTGGGCTTCAAGTCCCATGGTTATTTCACTAAATCCTGCTGACTCCCTGTACACACACATTCCTCTACTACACCTTTGCTGGTGAGCAATCTAAAGAAAATGCAAAACACAAAAACCTGCAAGAGGTTAGTACAGTGTTTAGAAACCTGCCTTTTGGAGCCATCTTTGGGGGCTAAGCATTCTGAGTACTGTCAAGTGGCCCTGTTGCTACAATGAGGGACAGCTGTTTGTTTAACCAGGATGTGTTAAGTTTCACCTCTTCGCAGTCGACAAATACTGGAGAGGTCAGTGGCTGGTTTAACTGGGAGAACCACATATTGACAGTACAGACAGAGAAAACACTAAGCCAATGTCTACCCTTGCACCCCACTTTCAAAAGGGGGATGCTAATGAGACACTTTGGGGTATGTTAATGAGGCACTGCAATGAATATGCCATGCCACATTGGCATAATGGTGGCTGCGGCACTTCAAAAGTGCTATTTTTGATTGCGCGTGGCTTGTGTACATGGGGTCCGGACCCCACACATTCCAAAATCCCCTTATTCCTATTTGGTTGTAGGAATAAGGGTATTTCAAAATGTGAGGGGTCCTTTTGAAAAGGATCCCGTGTAGATGAGCCACACGTGATCAAAAGTGACACTTTGGAAGTGCCGCGTATGCCATTATGCTAATGAGGTGCTGCATATTCACTGCAGCGCCTCATTAGCATACCCTGAAGTGAGTCATTAGCATCCCCCTTTCAAAAGGGAGATGCTAGTGTAGACACAGCCTAAGGGGCACATGTTTTTATCAATTGTAAGAGCACGTGCACCCTCAAGATGTTCAGAGTTCTCATCTATTTTGGTTAAGAAAATAAGTCTGGAACCTCTTAAGCCTTTTGTAAAATTTGGATCTACCATGAGCACAGGCTGTTTCCCATTATTTTAGCTTGTCTGCATCAAGCACCACCAGGATGTAGAAGAAGATAAAAGAATGGTCCAAACATTTCAGAACTTTAGGAAAGGTCTAGTTTTCAAAGGTGGTTGGGACTTCATATTTCCTGAATCAGATATAGCCTGTACATGGCAAACTAATGATACAGCTCTATGAAAGCCCAAAGTATCATTTTAAAAAAAGCCAACAGATGTGAAAACTAGGATTTGCAAATGCCCTCATAGCTGGTTTTCAGTCAAGCAGTCTGGTCCTTCTGTTCAGTTTGCAGATATTCCTGTCCTCTTTCCCCTCTCAAGTAAATTCTGTGGGAATGAAAAATTAGTCTGGTAACCAAGTAGTAAAGCATGAGCTACATTCTTGCCTTGTTCAGCTTCTCTGTGTTTTACCCAGTAACATGATAGGGTTGGCTGGTGGACTATGAGGTAGCGTCTCACCAAGTGTCATGGTATTTTATTAAGTCAGAAATGCGATAGCTACTGTTGTCACACTTCAGTGTACAGAACAATTCATTCGTAAATGAGAAAAGCAGATCCCCCACAAATACCTTTCCCCTTACATAATGCACAGCACAATGCAATTGAAGCTGAGTGGGCTGTGACAATATTATTCCAGTGTGGCTTTCATAGCTCACAACCACTGTTGGGAATGTTTTTTTAATTTGAGAGTGGTGGGGTGTGCCAGCAAAGTTCTATTAATTTAGTTTCTCAGCTCTCATCTGTGGAGTTGTCGCTCACTTAAAATATTGTCCTCCGTTGTAAAGCAAGGAAGGAACAGAGGAGATGGGCACCAGATTGAATTAGATGCTTTAGAACTTCTACTCAGCAAAATTCAGGAATTTTATGATATGGGATCCAGCATTATACCATAAGAGGGAAGCAATATTAATACATCTCGGGCATGACGATTGTTTAAATTTTAGGGCTGTGTTTTCAAAGTAAAGCGTGTGCACAAAATTATACATACTTTACATCACATTACAACTCTCAAATGCATTTGCAGCTTAGGAAACTCTGCCTTCCTAGATAGGGATGGCAGATAAAATTTTTAAAAGCATATGAGTGATTCAGTCACTTTTGAAAATGGGACTTCGGAGCCTAAGTTCAGCTTTCAAAATGTCCTCGCTCAAGTGATTTTGAAAATTTTACACAGTCTGCAGAAATGTAGTTTGTGAACAGAACTGTCTCCCATGCATTTCTGAAGGCTTGTCTGTGATGTTTTCCCTTTGGAAATTTCTAACCACAAAATTTTTGTGCGTGGTGGAGGGGGTGAATTTAAATAGCTTAGAGAAAATCCTTGGCTGTGTAGAGACTCCTGCAAATTTTGAGTATAGATAACAGAGTGACTAGTGAAGCAGACTAAATGCTATCGGTGCTGTTTAAGAACTCCTTCCACTTTGGTAATTAAGCGGAATATCAGCAAAAAAAAAAAAAAAAAACCAAAAAAACCAACAATATCTGCTGTCTTCCTAGGGCCTTTGCAATGCACTTTGTCCCTTCCCTGCAAAGGTCAAAGAAGAGAGTGAGAGAGAGAGGCTTCTTGACTTTCTCCCCCACCTCCTTTTTAATCCCAATCAAGTCGGAGAAAGAACCCATAGAAATAACATTTCTTGAGATTTTGAGGTAAAGCCTTTACCACTTGAACAATGAGCAATTTAGATGATAAGATCTAGAGTGCATATTTCATGCAAGCTTAACTCCAAGTGCATAATCTATTCAATTTAAATGTCCTGTGTTGATTTCCTTATTACTTATGTGTGCTTTATTTCTTTACTCTGTCTGTGGATGAGGATATGGAGGGTCCCTTCTCCTTTTGGTGCCTGGGCAGGAGAGAGTAAAGCCCCAACAAGCACTGGGGAAACCCCGTAGGAGCAAGACAGGCCTCAGACAGGAAATTTCTGTGGCAAGACCTGGAAAAAGTGGTTTTCTTCTTTCCCTTAAATTAAGCCTGAATATTCTTATTGGCACAGCAATGCTCTTTATGGGGAAGGCTGCTGATTATGGTACCACACAGTGCATGTAAACTACTACCGTTCTACAGGTTTAGAGGCAAACAAGTTTCTTTGCATGAGGTACATACATTTCTGTGTGAACAGGAAGTACTTTTACTGTGCAGTTCAGGAGCTATTGTGATCTCGGACAGTTCTTTCTTATTCATGGTAAATCTATTCATGTTGTGGCCAAGAAGCATCTGAAATTGGCTTGTAATCTAATTAACTGGCTGGAATTTGCTGAGAGTACTAGCAGTACATGAGGGACCTGATTTTACCTTAATGTCTGCTTTTAATGTATTTTTCATTTCATGAAAATTCTTCCTTCAGATTTGTTATTCTAAGGCAATATCATTTCCTGATTGCTTTTAGGTTGTTTGTTTTTGCTATGTGTTTGTTTATGCTTTGCAGGATTGTGACCAGATACACATAGACGACGTATCCTCAGATGACAATGGACAAGATCTAAGGTTGGTAATCTCTAAAATGGAACCTTCAGCTCAAACAGTCCACAATTCCGTGGAAATGGCTTGAGGATGAGCCAGGGTATAATATAAACACGTTCTTGATCTTGCCGTTTTCCCTTCCACATGCCCTCTTTCTCCCTCTTATATGTCCAGGCCTTCCTCTCAGGCCTGGTCCACGCTAGGCTTTCAGCTGTACTGGAAAACAACTTTGAAAATGGATGAACTCAACTCAGCTATGCCCATTTTAAATATGGTTTGGCCAGCCAATGTAGATTGGACCAAACTATTTCAAAACCAGACATGAGCCTTACAGTTGTGCAGTGTTTTCTGGACTGTATAGAACCAATAGGAGAGTTCCTAACAGGAGAGTTCCTGTTTTGGCAGCTGAATGTGCTGTACGTATGCCTATATTCACGGAGAGATTATGATTAGCAAGAGGTAATGATATTAACATGAGTTACAATGTAATTATCATATTTTCCACTGGAATTGACTCTTGGTTACTGTGGTGTTGTTTATTATAAGATCTCTGGGTTACTATGGTAACTGTATTATTACAACCTCACCTTACTCTACTTACTATATAATTTGAGAATTAATTGCCTCAATGCATTGTACTCTGATTGTACCAGCCCTTTATTTTCCAAATGACATATTTCTTTATGTGGGATGTGTTGTTAAACCTGACAGTGAAGGACTCCATGGTCACAGCATTGATTATACCCAACATGAGCTTCATGGCCAAGACCTGTGAAGTACTTTGAAAAGTTAGTCCTGCATTTTGGACACTTTCATGTGGCAGTGAATCACTCCCCAGAAGTGGTACTTTTGATCACTACCTGAAACTCAGTAAGGTGTCACACACAGTCCTCAGTGAAATGATCCTGTAGTTTAGGCTTACGTGTCACCAGCAGAGCTGACAGCTACCACAAGCCCTGGACTAGAGCAGGAAGACAACTCTGCACTCCTGAAAGAGGTGGGGCCTTGAGCAGAAGGGGCAGGGCCCATGCATCCAGCCCCCAGGGCCACCCACACTGTGGTGTGTACCCCCTTTCCCCAGTCCTCCAAGTCGCACAGAGCACCTGGTATAGTGCTCCAGGAACAGCTGGGAATCCCAGGCCACTTAAAATCACCAGGCCCCCTTTGAATCACTGGGTCCAAAGGCAATTGCCCCCTTTGTACTCCTCTTCCCTCACCCGCCACCCCCACTGGTAAGGCTATCTGTCTTCTATCACCAAGCACAGAATGGTACAGCCAGGACTCAGTGTCGCAATACAATATCCTCTTTGATTTTTAGTGTCCAGCAATCTTACATTGCGAATGGCAAGTGGGCCACTAAAAATTTACTTTGTTGTAAAAATATTACTCCAGCTTTGCATCCATCAATATTGTACCTGTGTAAATTGGGTAATCACACACATGATAAATTTGCATGTGTATTTGCCATGTGTGCATGTACATTGACAGTAACTTTGGCAACAAGTTGGTGGTGCAGTTGTTCACCTACATTGCATAGCAATCAGACCCCAGGCTTACACTAAGCTATTTTCTAATGGATTGTATATATGATAAACAGATGTAGCTACATAGTACATGGAAACTTCATAGGAAAGGCTGTTTTCCCCACACTGGAAAAGCTTCACTCAGAGCAGGTTTCGTGACATTTGGGATTGTAGTTTGTGCTTCACAAGCATTGGAAGAATGGGAGGTTTTCAGACCGTTTTATGAGCTTGTAAGCAGACTCTACTGCACAGCAAATCCACGTGTGAGTGCAGATACATATTCAAATGATAAACTAGATTTTACCTTAAGTACGGTAGTGCAAATAATCCTTGCTTGTTTTGAGAGTAGATGGGAAGGCAATCTGCTTACAGCATCTCTTTTCATCCTGCAACAAACCACAGCCCAAAATATCTCTGCTACCTTTCAAATACTTCTCATATGCTTAGGGAAATTAAGCCAAAATAATTTTGGGAAGTAAATTAAGCTAAATATGACATCAAATGTCTATTTCTGAATGACAGCATCTACACGGGAGCTTACTGTGCTTTAAATTCTCTTTAGTTGATTTGACTTAGCCTTTTGCATAAAAAAGCCCTTTGTAGGTCTTTTCTATATGTCATACCAGTTTTAGTCTCTTCTTATGGGCTTTACTTGGGCAGCATTAAAGAGATTTTGGTGGACAGTGTTCGTGACCTGGCATTATAAGCAGTCACTGCCTTTTCACTCCACTGTTAATTAATTTCTTGTTGTAACAGGTTCAAAGTCTGATACTAACATACAGTGCTAAACTATCAGAAAGGTCTGTGTCAGAATTACCATCTTTAAGACCTGAGTGTTTCTGCAGATGGACAATGGCATTTGCATGCATAGGGATTTCATGCCCTCGTGTGATTTTTATCTAGAGGGCAGTCCTTTTCCTTGTGCTCATGGTAGTTCTAAGAAACTAACCAAGATTGGGTTCTATTAACGAACATGTACAATGTCTTCACTCTTTATTCCCAGTAAATTCCTCATTGTTTTCAGAGATTTGTATCTTCACATGTCTAGCTTCTATGGGAGACGTGCTGGGCTCCACACCTCTTACAGGCTTTTTAGGTCCTCTTGCCTGAAAATAGGTTTTCCGTGTCAAAAAGAGTGGGCCAAAATTTTCACCCCATTAATCCCTCTGTAGGATCAGTAGTTGTATCCAGTTACATCTGGAAAACTATACCTTTTCTTGTACAGATCTGGCATCAGACCAGATGTTTAAAACCATCAGATGTACAATTGTATGTAAAATGCACATGCAGCTGCACACCTGCATTTGTATAAACATTTGGCCCTCTGTGTCCGTCTGCCCCATTTGCTTGTATCAATGAGTGTAGGAGGGCTGTGGGAGAGTTGTGCATGTAAACAGGTGCACCCCCCAAATTCAGCAGGTGTGACAATGGGAATTGACTGAAAATTTAGCCCAGCATGTCTCCTCCCTGCAAAAAAAATACAACGAACATACCACAAATTGATAGGCAGAAACACCAGTAAGGCAAATAGACTCAGGAGGGGAGCCATGTTAGTCTGTAGCACCTTAAAGCCGTACAGTTTTATTTATTAGGTAATTATCTTAAATAAAATAGTCTTTAAGGTGTTACCAGTAAGGCCTAAAGAGATGTGTTCCTTCTCTTCCTGGGTTTTACTTGCTGCCTTCATTAGTCTCCAGCTGGCATCTGGTGTCCCTCTTACCCTCCACCTTTTCCCTTGTTTCCACGCTTTGTTGGAACTGTATATTATATAGTTGCACTAATATTCTTTCCCGCTTCTCCCTCCTGCTCTGGTTCCCTCTCCCTGGCAGCACATATAACTTCTCTGCAGACGGCTTTCACAGTTCAACCGCTGGTGCAAATCTGTGTCTGGGCTCTGGAGTTCACGGGGGAGTTGACTGGATGAGGAAATTAGCATTCCGCTACCGGCGGGTGAAAGAGATGTACAATACCTACAAAAACAATGTAGGAGGTGAGTGTCAGCAGAGGAAACACAACATAGTAGATATAGTGAGCCACATGCTTATGGCACCTTGATCTTTGAAGAACTGAACTTCTACGTAAGTGTTTCAGCAGACTTCAGGAGTCTTAGCCTTAAATAATAATGGTCATGACTGAGTAGTCTCGGTACTCCAAAAACAAGAAGCAAACTAATTGGCTATAGGAGCAAGTGCAGTCAAATGGTTAGAGCAAAGGAATGGCGTCAAGTCTGCCCCTGTACCCCGTTCCCATCTCTCTGAAACACTGTAACAGGATGGGCAAATTGTAGCCTGTCTACACCAGAGTTTTCCCATGTGCAGAGTGGAGCTAATACCTCCCTTACATGGTGTGTTGGGAGGCTTGGTTAGCCTTAACCAAGAGCTCTGAGGTCCTGTGAAAGGCATTCGACATAGTGGACCAAGCTACAAAATCAGGATCTAGATTTCATGCAACTTTCCCAAGGTCAGAAGTTGATCAGACAAACGGTTCTGCTTCAGGCCTGTCTAAGTAGCAGGAAATGGATATTACTGCTCACAAGAGGGCTCTGCAAAGTTCTGTGTTCCATATGTCTGTTCCCCTGTACTTTAGAGGATCCATCAGGCCCTGCTTCAAGAGCCTTACATGCAGCATGCAGTGTCTGCTAAATTCTTGTCAGAAATTATTGTAAGCCTTTCAGGAGAGGCTGATTTCTGCCCTGTATTGTACAGGGCCTAGCACACTCAGCACTCACATAATAATGGCCTAGGCATGGATTCCCTAGACATGTGACAAACCAGGTTACTGAAAAAACAACAAAAATTAAAATGTGGATTTCACTCTTGCTGATGCTTGTACACCTAATTAAGTGTACCGATCTCCAACGTCCTTGAGATCCCCAACAAGTACAATTAAAACCAAATATCCTTGTCAGAAGAAGGCTCTGTGACCCAATTTGTTAATACCACAGCTGGTGCAGTAAATGTTACTTTCCTCACCTCCCCAAAGAGACAATAAATAAAACACACAGGCACCCTGCAAACAACCTAAAATCCCATATCCTGACTCGCTCTGGTGTATAGGGAGGGAAAAAGTAGTCCAGAGTCACTGTTCCCATCCCACATGCCATGACAATGGGATGTTCTACCCTCCTTGATCTCACAGCATCTGATTTAGCTCTGCTAATTTCTCTGTTAGGCTGGACTAGAATTTTGTCAGCACATGTGTCCCAGAGGTAGAACCACAAAAACATATAACCAAAAGTAATAATACTCCTGAAGATATATTAAACATTTGCCTAGTGCACATTTAGTGAGAATAATGACTTTCCCATAACAGTCTGGGAATAAGGACCTCTGAAGCAGATTTTCAGGAGGATTAACGACCAGCAGGACCCAACAGCTGTCAGCTTCTGCTCAGACCTCTACCCACTCTGCACTGGTCATTAAGCCTCAGGAAATGCCTGGTGCCTCAACCATTCCTGCTTAGTTTGTATGTAAGCTCCATGGGAAATTTTAGAAGAGTGTTCTAACTAAGCTCTGCAGATTGCTAACCCCGGAGCTACAGTTGAGCAACTACCGTGGTGCTGTGTGTGATTGCTGCCTACCGCACCAGTGAATGCATTTCAGAGACAGTTTCTCCATACAACAGACCTTTGCACAGTAGCAGTCTAGAGGTTCAGGGGGTTGATGGAGACAGGGACAGATCAAAGCAGAAGGGACGGGGGTCAAGATGGGAGGGTGAATGAGGGAAGTGGAACAATAGTAGTGAGACACTGGGGGCATTTGGGACATCATGCACTGTGAAGCAATGTCCAGAGAGAAGGCTAGTAGAAGAGTGCAGAGTGAGAAGGGGACCTGGGGCAGAGCCTTGGAATACTCCATGGAAGTATGATTAGACGGGATCTCCCCCAGGAATGAAAGAGGAGCAGCTAGAAAAGTAGGATTTAAACGTGGCCGGGAGAGAGTCTTTGGAGTAGAGTGTGATAAGCTGTGCAACTATCGGTGATGTTGCTTAATTTCCCTTTTTGGGCTGCTGTAAATGATGTTGCTTATTTTCCCTCCTTGCAGGTTTAATAGGAGCTCCTAAGAGGGAAACCTGGCTCCAGTTAAGAGCAGAACTGGAAGCTCTGACTGATCTCTGGCTCACTCATGCTCTCAAGGCTCTGAACTTGATACATTCCCGGTAAGAACAGCTGAAGGAATCACCTACAGATGAGCTCCAAGAGCTCTTTTGCTTCCTTTCTTTTCCACCAAACAATCCAGGACACATTTATAGGACTTCACTGGCCAAACCTTTGGGAGGCCCATCTGCACATTTTTCATATTGGTATTATCCAGGAGAGGGGTGAGCTCAAAGGACCAAACAAAATAAATTCAGCTGGCTTTCCTGCCCTGCTGCCGGTTACCCCATTTGTATCATTCCCAGGAAGGTACTAAACAGATCTGCGGAAGACCAGTAAGTGGAAATAGATACATTACTAGCCCTGACTTAGTTTGGCCAAGGGACCTATTCTAAATGACACTGGAGATTTACAGCCATTTAAAGCACTTCAGTCACTGCTTGTGATATGCACTGCAAGTCTCTACCTTTGTCACAAGCTTGTTTTACATTAGTTCATTTCTCATACATTAATAAAGAGATTGCACAAAAAGTCCTCAGTCACCTCCCATCACATAATTACCAACTTCTCCAGAGCTTTCTTGAGTTGCATCCTGCCCTGTGCTCCCAGCTCAGAGGCTAAGAGGAGAAAAGGACACAGATGGTCTCATCCACAGCAATTCCAACTAACCACTTTGTTTTCTAGGCCAAACTGTGTAAATGTCTTGGTCACCACGACTCAGCTCATACCAGCTCTCGCCAAAGTGCTGCTCTATGGACTGGGCACAGTCTTCCCCATTGAAAACATCTATAGTGCAACGAAGACAGGTAAGAGCAATGCAGCTAAGGCTTCCTCCAAAGTGCAAGCAGCTGTTTCTAACCAGGTTGTGGCCCTCAGATCTGACCCATTTACGGTGAGCACTGGTGAATTCTGTTTCTGCAGCCACTTCATTTACAACACAATCACATTACACCCCTGTGGGTGCCCCCACATCTAACATACTGACTGCCCATGTTTGTATGCATGCATCTTGGGAAGAATGAAGGTAGCTCTTCCATCATGTCTCAGCGGGCAGGTGATACAAAGCCTCGGAGACATGCACACCCAGCAGCATTAGCAGCCTAGCCTGTGGGCCAGATGTTCTACGATGTCCTATCTCAGAAGCAACTGAGAGGCAGGAGTTCTCATCCAACCCATTTCATAACCATGGCCAAAGGTCCTGGTTACACTGGGGAGCTAGGCTGGACAGGCAGCTGAATCAGTTACAAAAAAGGAACCATGAATCAAAATGGAAACCCCCTAGTTATTTGTTGTGATTGGTAACAGGTATTTATGATCCTCTTTGCTAACACAGACCATGTTTACACCTGTACCTGGTTATATTCCTTGAATGTAGACAGGGCCTATTGAAGGAAGGGTGATGGTCTTTTTGCTCAGGTGTTGGACTGAGAATGAGGAGATATGGGCCCACTTTCTGACTGACATAAAACTTCTGTATGATCCCAGGCATGTCACTTAGGCTCTCTTTAGTTCAGCTCCCATCACTAAATTGAGGCAAATATGCTTCACAGCAGATCTGGGCTGATAATGCTCATTCTTTGCAAGGCTCATGAGCCCCAAAAGAAATGCCTGTAAATAAAATAAAAGAGAAGCTCTGAAAGCGTAGAATAGAATATTTTGTGTTGTGTAACAGCTGCCTGGGAGTGCCTTTAAATCAAAGCAAAGGGACTCAGTCCTAAGAAACATAGCCATAAATTTCATGGACCCCATCTGCAACACATGAGCATACATGCTGTATCTACAAAACTCCTGTCTCTGCATTCACCAGGCCCTTTGGGTGCTCTAACCAGAAGGTTTTTGGGGGAAGGGCTCTCAACATAATATGTACTAAACAGTGAATGAGAAGGGGGAAAGCCTTCAGTTGCTCGGGGTCTAAGCTTAGTCTGCTGATGCCTAGTTCTGGCTCCATTCTAAACTCTCCAGTTTGCTTATGAGAAGGATGTAGTATTTTCTGTTCCAGGATAGGGCTTGAGCTTTGTGCTATGCTCTACATGGGTGGATACTGAGTTGTAATCAAAAGCACACAAATCTGTGATGGATTGTTTGCAGGGAGACTTTAAAAGTAGCCATCCTGCAACAAAATAAACTTCAAAAACAGATTCCAAAGAAAAACTGAAGAGCTACAATTCATTTTCAAGTTTGACACCATCTCAGAGAATTGCATGTCTCCAGCAGCAGTGCCTTTAAAAACTATGTCAAATATCACAAGACTTGTGGTAAACATGTAATTGGCAACTACTATAGGTAAAGAAGATGTCAGGAATGTTGACTAAGTTTTAATTTAAGAATAAAATTACAAATGCAAATAACCAAATTAAATCAGGCCGTGGCACAGCCCTGCTGCCCAGTTCTCTTTGTCTTTGTCTACACTATTCAGCTTTTCGGGACATGACTGTTTCAACAGAGCTGTCCCGCTGAAAGTTGGCAGTGTAGTCGCTGTTTATCAGCTCTTTTGCTGACAAAGTATTCTCCCCGTCTTAACAAGCAGCTCCTGGGTTGTCTGCAGTAGAGCATTTCTGCTGACAATGTGCTGTTCACAGGGGCACTTGTAGCAGCAAAACTTTTGTCTTTCAGGGGGTGGGGAGGTTTAGCACTCTGAATGAAAAATGTTTTTTGGTCCAGTTGTCAGTGTGGACGTATCTTAAAG
This sequence comes from Carettochelys insculpta, assembly GCF_033958435.1. Lineage (NCBI taxonomy): Eukaryota > Metazoa > Chordata > Testudines > Carettochelyidae > Carettochelys > Carettochelys insculpta. Next base: position 21,442,058 of record NC_134153.1, on the reverse strand, counting down.
GTAACAAACACTTGTTTTGTTGCTCAGGGAAAGAGAGCTGTTTTGAACGAATAATGCAGAGGTTTGGAAGGAAAGCTGTGTATGTTGTAATAGGAGACGGTGTTGAAGAGGAACAGGGGGCAAAAAAGGTACAGTTGTATAAGTCTGGGTTCTTCCAGTTCTCAGTTCAATGACTCTGTATGTAACTATGCATTAAAAAAAAAATTTCCCCCTATGCTGTTTATAGTGAGGCTCTTTCCCCTGTTTGCAAATCCTCACCGCATCCTGAGCAATTTCCTACTGCAAATTCCACTTCAATAGCCCTGGCAACTATTGCAGCCTTTCAGGTGGTCTCTTAGAAGCACTGCTAGTTTCTATTACATGTTCCAGGAACTGTTCCTGATTATTAAAAAGGGCATTAGACACATGACAAGAAACAAACACCACTTATATGAAGTCAGCTGAAGCAAGCGTGGTGAATTCTGGAGTTTCTGATCTGTATGCCACATTCTTATAACTTCCAAACTCCAGCAGAATTTCTCAAGAGTGATTTATTACAGCTTGTTGAGTGCAGTTATGGAGATTCATGTTGTTACAGTAAATACCAATGAGACTAATACTGAGTAGCTGTTATTATTTTGTGCATTATTTTATGGAGCCTTTTGGTTTGAGGGAGGAAGGTTGTTTGTTTGTTAAAATTAAACAAAAAAATGAGAGGCCCATCAAATGCAAACAAAACAAAAATGGAAGGACTTGAAAGTAACAGCATCAGGGACATTAGGCTCAGAATTCTGAGAATATTACATACTCATTGGACAGACATAGCCATTAGTCACAGGCATCCTAAAGAGAGGCCTGCCGCGCAAGTGTTTGTTTTATCACATGCCACTGATTGGTAATGTCCAAGCAAGCCACAACTCAACTTTTAGTTACTAGCCAAGGCTTCTAGTTAGGGATAAACAGAACATTTCAAATACAGTAATATGCAACCTAGACTTTTGCTCAGATTTCTAACTAAATACACAACTGATTTGTTTTTTAAGTTTGAAAACATGTTGATTCTCCACCTTTAAAATATTTGCAAGTGTTTCCTGCTTTCCACTGGCACCAGATGCCAAGCTGCTGAAATATGGCATTCCACATGGGCTCTTGTGAGCTTTTCAGCCTATTAGGAAGTTCTCTTCTCATCATGGCAGTGATGACAGTCAATAAAGGTGGTGCTGATGTGATGCAGTGGCAGCTCTGAGCACTGACTACTGGTACAGTATGCCTCTGGGGATGGAGCGTGCCCTCAGAAAGACAAGCATCTCCCCTTTCTGAATAGCTATGGTGGACACGATGCAATTGAGTTGGAGCTGTATTGAAGCTGTCATATGCTACTGATGCAAGACAGAGGACACCAATAAAGGAGCTGCAGCCATACCAGTGCTGCTCCGAGGCAATTCAGAGTAGGAAGACAACTGAGCTAGAGGTGTGTTTACATACTCAGTGGCCTCTGTAGCTGCCTGTAGGAGCTGTGCCTACCAGCTGCTATGGATATTATCAAAGTAGTGAGAAGCAAAGATCATCTTGGCGACTGCAGCTCAACTTCCCCCGGGCTGGCTCCTAGGTTGAATGAGGAGGCAGGAAACAACAGCCAGGCAAGGCTGACAACACTGGGAGTATAAGCCCAGGTAGGGGATGCCAGCTTGTGTACGATAGTCAACACTTGCTGTCCCCAGGGTCTCAACCAGTCCTGCCTTCAAGCAGCCAGAAAACCTTTTCCTCCATGGCACATCATTATCACCAAAAAACCCAAATGAACAAAAACCGAATAAAAAAAAAGGGAAAGGAAAACCTTCACAACTCTGGAAATTAGCGGGATTCACAGGATCGTAGCTGGTTCTTTAAGGGTTAAGAATCCCTCCAAGAAGAACCCAGAATGCATGGACTGAAAGTGAAGAGATAATAGCCTGCTGCTTTAGACAGTTCTGCACTGTATTTCAAAGGTAGTGGGTCAGTGCACATGACTGCATCAAAGGCTGCCAGGCTCCCTAGCAGTATGAAGCAGTAGGAAGGTTCAGCAGCCTACTACAGGCAGGGTTTCAAGAGGCCTCTTGCTAGTGTCTCCTGGCCTAATCAACTCTCCCATTAGGAGAATACGTTCTTTGCTGGAGCTGTCACTGCCTTTGATTGATGACAATCATTAGTCAGAGCTGCTAGCCATACACCTGACTTTATACAAAAAATGGGGTGGGGCAGAGAGCTTTACACTACTTTGCTGGGAGCACTGATAAAATCTTAGTTTAATGGGTTATTTTTCTTCACCTGTCCAACAAATGATAAATCTGCAAGAGCTGAACAGCAGGCGTGGCTGAGTGTCCAAGTTTTCCTCTCTTTAAAGAAGGACAGATAGATAATTTAAGTGGAAGGGATTTTATAGCAACCAGGGGTCTGAGGAACTGGGAAAGGAAGTAACTTTTCCCCTCTAAAGTGAAATTGCAGAGCATCACATGGTAGACATTTCAGATACCCCCATCTTTGCTTGCTGTGTGAAATGAGCAAACAAAGTGATAAATAGCTTCAAAGGAAGAGGAATTTGTTTAGTGACACTAGGCACCATAGCAGAGGGGAGCTAGAACTATACTTAAGTAGAGAGGAGTGTAAATAAATATAATGTAAAATGAACACCTGGTGTCACTACAGCGTCCTAGGCAGAAAGTAGACCTGGAAAAGGATCCTTTTCCTTCAAGTATTTTGTCTGCTGGTAAATGAGAACATGTGCTGTTAAGAAACCAGATTAAGGCTTCAGCTAGACCCATGGTGTCCAATATGCTTTCTGTTCGCCACGTGTGGCAAACTGGAAACTGTGGTGTGGCGAAGCTGGGCCTGGACTAGGTGACCTCATAAGGTCCCTTCCAGCCCTAGAATTCTATGAAGCAGCTTGTTAGAGCTGCACACATAGAGCATCCTGTGCTGGCTCCACACATGTCGCACTACTTGGTGAGACAAGTACACGGAGGCAGAGGCAGAGGCAGCTCCTCCTGTGGCTCTGGCAGCTCGCGGGGGCAGCTCACACGGGGGGCTCTGCTCCAGCTGCGGGGATGGGTCACACAGGACGGCTTCAGCCGAAGGGTGGCTCATGCAGCACACTCAGCTCGGCTGCAGCATGGCGCGTCTCCAGCAATGGGGTGGCTCGCATGTGGCAGCTCCAGCAGTGGCTCTGGTGAGTCACCGGCAGTTTCTGCAGGGGGGAAGGTGCCTGGCTGGGGGTGGGGGGCAGCACGTGGTGGGGGGCGCCTAGCTCTGGGGATGGTGTGGTGATTGGTGAATTTCTTTTGGATGTCACTGAGCTAGACACCCAAGTTGAACCTCTTATCCTATACAGATGCAGTTAAAGTGGTGCAGTCCCCCTAGTGTAGACACAGTTAAACATATTTGCATATGGGAAGGAGAGGAAGCTAAAGTTAAGATAGGGTCATACTTCTGTGATCCACATTGGAGAACAAGAGTTGGGTACAGACTGTCCTCCAGGGCTCCTCACCTTATGTGGATAGCAGCAGGTCCCACCTCTTGGAGTTGGGGCAAGATGTCAGGGTGAGGAAGTAGATGGCACATATAAATGTTTTCCAGGTGCAGTTTGGAGACAGACCTGCAGGTTTGTGAGGGGTGACTGGAGAGCTTTGTGATGCAGCAGCCAGTATTGAGCTCCAGAGGGCCAGGTGTGGGCAGAAACATCTTCCTGCAAGACTTGTTTGAGAAAAATGAGAGAAGCTAGAGGAAAGCTGCATTCACCTTCCAAAGCACACAGAGGATGGGTGGGAGGAGGCCATGTTGAGTGATCAACCCCATGAACTGGCCGTGTGCTGCAGTGTCCTCTGATTGTAGTACAGGAGGGCTCAGATTCTGGTGGCATCAGTCAGGACCATCCTCTGGTGCATCAAAGGGAACTACTCATGCACGTGAAGCTGTGGGCTGTGCTAACAGGCCTGTTAAGAAATCTTCCCCTGGGGTGCCATTGCAGACCTGGCTGCTGAGAATAGTTCCAGGTCCAAAGGAGGACGTAGTAGAAGACTGGCAGCTCACTGATCAGGAGAGAGACATCTCAGGTGGAAAGAGAGAATTGCTGCTGCTTATTTCAGCACCCTCAGAGATGGTGGAGGAAGGCATGGTGCATGCTAACAGATGGCAGACTACAAGCACTGAAGCCTCTGCAAGGCGCAGAACACATGGACCTGGCTACAGACAGACTAGATCCTGTTTGTTCTCTCCCGGGGGTAGACTCAGGACACCTCTAAAGACCCAGTGCAATTCTGGCTAAAAAGAACTCTAGGTTCATCTGGAAGCTAGCCAGTATCCTTGGGGTTAGGCTCAGAGTGTTGAACTGGTGTTACAGCATGGACAAGACTAGCTAGTTAATCACCAGTGCACTCTTTCACAGGGAAAGGCACCAGTGCAGCCTGGTCCACCTCCACAGCTGGTCAGGCACCCTGTCCTCCAGATCAATCTAATTCTGTAGAGAGGAGTGAACAATAGCACACAGGTACACATCAAGATAGACTAATGGACCCGCAACGCCATTGAATGGTGTGGTGTGTGACTAGGAGGAAGCCAGTCTGGCAACTCTCTCATCTTTCAGGACAGAGCTCTTGACCCAGGAGGCTGCCAAATAAATGGAATGGCAAGTCTTCACCCATACCAGGTCTCCCAGGTCATGAGAAGCCACTTCATCAGTATATAACCAGGAGGTTATCCTATAACTGCTTGGTGCAAGATTTCTTGCATCTTCTTCTGAGCTAGCTGATACTGAGTTAAATGGACCCCTGGCCTGATGTCATATGTCAATTCCTATCTACCTGTGGATTTGTTGTAAGGTTTCTCTTTCCTGCGAAGTGAACTGTAATTGTTATAAGACCAATGGGGAGATGGCAACACAAAGGTGGGTTTAGAGCCTGAAGCAAGTCATATTACAGGAAAGGATTGCAAACTTTGTGGAGAACCTCTATCGTGTTGCTAGGACAGCTATTGCTATGGATTTTAGGGACCAAGAAGGAGCAAGATTTTGTTTTTGAAGAATATTCTCATTATAGAAAACTCACACTAAATGTTGTGGGGGAAAAGCGAAGTAAAGTTTTTAGCATATTACAGTAGAAAGTCTCTGTAGACATCCAGAAATTTGTCCAGCCCCCCTATTTCTTCTGAAGCATTAGAATAGACCTCTTAGGAGTTGCAGCTGACCCCTGTACTTCTCCTGAGACATGAGGAGTAAAGGAGGTAGATGGAATAATCTCTCCTGTTGACCTTCTTCAGTAGGGTCAGCCAAGTAAGCCAAGGACAGATATGTCTATTTCAGCCATGCAGTTAAGATAACTAGAATTGCATATCTGCAGTTGACTTACTTCGCCTAGAGTACACATAGCCAGACTCGGGAAGTTCCTGCTGTTTCCAGCACTTTGCACGGTGTTCTAGTCTCTACAGAGACATACACCTGCCAACCCCCCATCTTTTATTTTATAAGATGATCCTGCGTTTCTGCAACAGTAGTGTGAGTTGATGGCTATGGGTGTAACATATCCTACTGCTCAGGGAGAAAACCATAACATGTTTTTTGTGTTTGAGGCACCTGATCCAATATGATTTGTGATGCAGGAGCCAGTATTGAGGCATGAGCCAATGTGCACCACCAGGAGATTGAGGCACATGATCTTTGTGTTTAAGAAATGTATTTTGCTTTCATTCCAGCACAATATGCCATTCTGGAGAATTTCCTGCCATGCTGACCTGGAGGCTCTCAGGCACGCCCTAGAACTTGAATACTTGTAGCAGACACCAACATCTCAGCACTGGGCAAGCGTCATTCAGAGAGACATCAGCTCAACCTATTTTTTTGGTGTTTTATATAACTGATACTACACAACTGCAATTGTTTTACTTAAAGTGGAACCCATTCAATGGAAATCTTTAAGAATCTGCATCAGGATATCCAGTGTATCAAATCCTTCTTCCATTGGTTGAAGAGGAAAACCTTCAGTCATTCAGTAGGAAGCCTGCAGTTCTATGGCTAAAATAGATTTAGAGCTGAAACTGAACTCTCGGCTGTTTTTTGCCATCTGAATGACTTTGATACAGACAAAATACTTAAAAGTCCTGGGTCTACTTGTCAGTTTTCTTTTGGAAAGAGGAAAAAGGACACAGCACGGAATTTTGGGCATGCTCACTGGACTCTTCAGTACATCATGTGGGACTTTCTGAAAATAAGAGTGAAATGGTTGGGGGTTTTGTATTTTTTTAATTTATGAACTAATCTCATTACTCTGGGTATTAAGCTCTGTACCTGTGTTCTTATCTTCTTTTGGGTGGGGAGGGAAAGGGGGCTCTAATTTAATAAGTCTTCTCCACGATAAACTCTGTGGACAATCATATTGTGTACATTAGTATTGAGGACAATTGGGATTGTTGGTAAGAATTATAGCTGTTTTTTAACGTGATTTAGAGGATACGTGGACTGTGCATGTGTCTAAATGGTGCCTTATGCTGCCATCTTCTTTTTGGCAGGTGGGGAGAAGTAGTTTGTGATGAATGAAAGGCATTAAATAAAACTACATTTACATTTTGGGGGAGTAGAACACCTGCCTTCTCTTCTCTCCAGGCATTGTCGGACCTACCAGATATGCAGAATCCTTGCTTTCCCTCTAAGCAAGAGGTGGACTAAGAGAACTTTGATTGGAGATGCCAAGATTAAAGTCTGTGGGAGCTCCCTTTGATGGCAGGGTGAGGCGTAAAGACAATCACCTAAGTATGTTAAGTGCTAGGGAATTTGGCCTACAAACAACTTTTGTTCATCTATCAAGGGAAGATAAACATGCAAGCAAATATTACAGCTCAACACATTTATTTTTGTCAAAAGTAATGTAAATAAATGCATATGCAAATTAGATCCAGACTACAGATTCCTGCGGGGGTGCCTTTGCAATCATCAGTATCAAATTTTTTGGCTCCCTGGGCTTGGATAACTTTCAATTCACTATACAGATTTTATAATTGTTTCTATTACAGTAGCAGCTTGAAAACCCAGTCAAGGATCAGGAGCCCATAGAGCCAGGCTCCCTACAGACATCTGACAAGAAATGCAGCCTCCACCCCAGAGAGGCCACAATCTGCTTATCATATGGGATGCCACTGGTGTGCAAAACAAATAAATGGGAGTCAATGTTTTATTGTTACTGTTTCCTCCCAACCAACAAAGTTTAGCAGATGAGAAATCAGAGTCTGCCCCTTACCTAACCCATGCCAGATGGGAGTAATTTGTAGGTTTCACAGGAGGAAGATTTAGAATAAGGCTGTATGGGAAACGATTAAATGTCCAATTCTCCAAAAGAGAGACAGTATAGCAGAATGTACAGTGTCTCCATATCAATACATCTTTTTTACTATTTGTACACAGCTGTGAAGTTAAATCAGTTTTAAAGATACAAGAGTTACAGCTATACAGCCTGAGACTCTCGAAACATCCGCTTCAGGAAATAAAAATCCGTTGCCAGTGTAGAGAGAGGGAGTTCCTGTAGGGTGAGTGTGGAGTACTGACCACAGAAAAATTTAATTTCAGCATCTGGCTCAAAAGTAGCAGCCTCACAGCATCTGCAAAATGTGTTATCTACACTTGCCTACATTAGTCAGGGAGGGGGAAAAAAGTTTGTTGGGGTCGGCATAAAACAAAGTGTGAATCTCCAGCAAAGGCTTGCTGAGAGAGGGAGTGTAGGACAAAGCAAAGTCCTTCTGCACTAGGTTTGGCCGGCACAAAGAACAATTGAATTTGGCCACAAAACTAGCACTAGAAACCTGAGAAATTGGGGCTAGGGGGAAAATCTGACTGACAGGCTCCAATGAGATAAATACAAGTGTGAGTAAAACCTCGAAAAGGCAGTGGCTCTGGGGAATTGTGGGCCACTGACAGACAGCCAACCTGCTGCTTTTAGGAACTTGCCAATCAACTGTTTCTCATGGAATTCTACAGCATTGGCTGGCTCATTTTACCCAATAGCTCATTCTTTCTGAAGCAAATTAGAGACTCTGCTTTCTGAACATGTTCAGACAGTCTCAGGCTCACTTACGTGCTTGTGGTTTTCCTTCCCTACACCTTCCATTACCCCCTAGTCTCTCCACTCCAACAGAGTTCTAGGATCTGGCTTCTCTAATATTAGTACATGCATACCCTTACTTTCCCCATGCATAGTGCTGTGTATAATGGCGCTACACTCATTCATTGCTCTCCTAGCTAGCTGCGTCCATTGCTGCTATTCCTCTGTAACATTGAATGACATATGCCAGCAAGAACACTGTTGTGCTGCACACCTGGCATGCTACCAGCTTTCAGGCATGGAGTGACAGGTGGCCCCCCTCATCTCCTCACTAAAAAAGGCAACCTCAGTCTTCTCTGGCTGAGGGAATCTAGGCTTTGTGCTGCAGCTAGCTGGCTACCTAAATACATGTCAATCCTGCATTAGCAGCTGGAAATTTCTATACCCCAGGCACATTTCAGACTACTGTTTGTAGTCACGTTTAAAAATATTTTCAAACATTTTAGCAGCCTAAGGGCACTTTCTAAACTAGGCCAGAAACCACGTTGCGGCAGCCATGATGTGAACAGGTCCTGTAGGCCACCTCTGAGTACCAAGTGAGCAAACTGAGCCTTGCATAAAAGGCACATTGATATTACAAATAAAGGACTGTTAATCACAGCCTCCCCACTTAGAGGGATCAGTGCTTCTCCCTCTGAACCAATCACATAAGCTTTTTTATGGGAGAAGTAAAAACAAGACAGTGAAAGATACCATCTGTCGTATATGGTAGGTTATATTCTGGCCTCTTGGGACTTGAAGGGGACTATAAGCATTGCAGAGTATGGCCAGTGCTGTCACCACTGACTTGTCAACATTTCAGGAGCAAACCAGCTTTCCAAACAAAGGAGAAGAACAAATTGCCCTAAGATGTGACTTGTTCATCATTAGCTTGCAATTCCAGAGGAACCATTTGAACCAAGCCGTGTTCCTGTTACTGTGTAGTGCACTCTATTTAGAAGACTTTGTATCTTCTCATCTACTGTTAATTAAATAATCATTTTCATATTAATCGTCATTCCACAGCCCAAACTTAAACTTTAAAGAAAATAATGTTCAAAATTTCTTGTAAGAGGCAAGGAGAGCCCCTTCTCAGATGTCCATCACTAAATGAAGGCCATGCATCTGAGGAAGTGGGCTCCACCACAAGAAAGCTTATGTCCAAATAAATTTGTTAGTTTTAAGGTGCCACACGACACATTGTTTTTATAATATTTAACTAGTCTATCAGGGTTATTGTAGTGGAGTGATAACCCCATTTATAGTTAAGATTGAAATAACATACTATTAACTGGGGAGCTGTTTAAAAGCAAGCAGGAATAGTTAGCTGTATAAGCATACATACACTGAAGACCCAAAGCCCTGTAGAATGCCATAGAGAGATTACCATTGATTTCAATGAGTAATGCCTCAAAAGAGTCACATTTTGTAGATTCAGAGGCCAAGGCATTTGCATAAGTACCAAAATAATTTTTTACATCAAGAAGAAAGTTCTTTTCAGTCCATGAATTGCAATTGTCTGATCATTAGTCAGCTTTATTTTAAACTGGACACAGGCTTTATAATAGGAACACACTATAGCATTCTAGAGGTAGTGACCAACATGCTACAGCCTCAACACAGTTCTCTTGTGTTTAGGAGCCACTACCATTAGCATTTATAAACACAGAAATAAGTATTTTTAAGTAAATAGTGACCACAGTGATGCAGAGCAGCACCTCCCTTACCTCAAGCCTCATTAAGGTTCTCAGAGTTTTTGAAAAGAAAGCTGTCCAGTTCAAGCTTGCATTATGATGCTACTGCAGCTAAGGGCAATAATTCACGTTACGTAGTTTGGGTGCGATGAAAGTTGTAAATGCTGACGTATTGTAGGTGTTTTGCTGAATCTTTTGTCTACCAGAGCAGCACAGGTCCTGCAGGACTGTAACAGACTTCAGAAACACTATAATTAAAATTAAATAAACTACTTTTGACAACTATGTTACCATTTGTAATCCAAACAGACATTACTAGGGCTGCATTAATTCCTCCTGCTGTGTTAAGACCAGTAAAGTATTATTTAATTAGTGCTTTCCTTCTTTTCTGTCTGGCTGGTAATTTATGCCTCAGTCACCCCTATTTTCTTTCTGATGGGCCTTTCTTTACCTCATTATTCTTATGTCCACATTCTGTAGATTTCAGTGAAACCAGGATTTCACAGCAAAACTTTCACTAACTTCAATAGGGTGCAGGGCTTCACCTCAGACAGTCAAGTGACACATGGGATATCATGCAAAAAAGAGCCATTACACTAAGTGTGCACAGGCTTTCACTATTATAAATCAATAAGAAATCCCTTCTTCATCCTTGCTTTATTCTGGTGTTTTACTTGCATACCATGATTCTAAACATGAATACTAGTGTTTTAAAACAAAGATGCTAAGTTTCATAGCAAGCATAGTGTGTGTGTTAGGGCATTTTGTAGAAACGAATATACAAACAGAACAAAGTCTGGTCAATTTTCACCTTTTCTCACTGTTTATTAATATTTTCTTTGGAAAAAAAGCACAAGAGTAGCATGTGCAGCTGTGACAATTCTGTTCTTAACAATGGACAGCACCAGTTGGCCTCATTAGAAGGAGCTGGGGGAGACATCAGTAACTAGCCAAACTGTCACCAATGGGAAGTGTCATCTTGTCTGTAGAACTATGTATGATAAAAGTGCAATTAAAAGTGCAAGAGCTGGAGTGCAATAGTGAGATACTCAGCTCTGCATGGGCCCAGCAGGCAAACCTGGAGTCCACAGTCTCAGAAAAACAAGATTTCAGGTGTTTATTTTCCTGTTGGCTACAGGAGGGGAACCGTAAGCAGAAAAGCCTGCTTTCCCACCTCCTGTCAAACACTGCCTTTGGCTACATCATAAATCAGCACAAGACAGCCATTGTCAACCCTCTCCCTTGCTCTTTCTTTTGCCCATGCCACTCCTCCCAGGTTTACATTTTCATTTATTGCTGTAATCCCCTTGTCTCTTCCCCCACCATCCCACATCAGGCAACAGCCCCTCTCCCCCCCGCCCCCGCCATCACCTTTGGTTTCTTCTCCCACTTCAATGTTTGTTCCCCCTTGTTGGTTATACGCAGAATAACCTCTTAACCCCAGAACAAAAAGCCCCCCAAGCCTGTTATTGAGATGCTTTTCACCAAAAAGCCCCCAAGCCTGTTGTTGAAATCCCTTTTAAAGACCCACTTCTTCTGTAAGCCTCACAAACACTCAACTGCTGGTTTTCTCAAACAGACATGCTCAGGATCTGTCTGAAGAAATTAGAGAGGCTCTCTGTCTGGCAAGATTTGAGAGGTTCCACCACAGTGTGGACAAAGGGAGGCAGAGAAGTAGAAAAGAGCATGAAAAACTGCCCTGCCCTGCTCCAACAGCTACCAACCCCTGCCTCCTCTGTGATAAGATTGCAGCTCCAGAATCTGACTAATCAGCTATCAATGGCCTCACAAATAGGGTGACATAAGGGTGACAGGTGCTTCCTAGAGGTGAATGCCTGGCTGTGTAAATGGTGTCACCAGAAGGGCTTTGGCTTCCTCAACCACGGGATGCTATTCCAGGAAGGAGTGCTAGTCAGAGATGGCGTTCACCTTTCGAGGAGAGGGAAGACCCTATTTGGACACACACTGGCTAACCTTGAGGCGGGCTTTAAACTAGGTTTGATGGGGACAGAGAAGCAAAGCCCAAAGGTAAGTAGAGAATATGGAGACCTGGGAGATGGGCTGGAAACGGGAGGGAGCACGGGCTATAATGGCAGAGAAAAAGGAGGGTCAGGGCAAAACTGGGTGGCAGGATCAAATCAATATCTTAGATGCCTATATACAAATATAAGAAGTATGGGTAATAAGCAGGAAGAACTGGAAGTGCTAATAAATAAATACAACTATGATGTTGGCATCACAGAAACCTGGGGGGGAAATACACAGTTGGATGTGGTATGGAAGGGTACAACTTGCTCAGGAAGGATAGACAGGAAAAATGGAGGAGGTGTTGCCTTATATATTACAAATGTACACACTTGTCCTGAGGTGGAGATGGACATAGTAAACTAATATGTTGAGAGCCTCTGGATTAAGCTAAAAGGGGTAAAAAACAAGGATGATCTCTTGCTAGGAGTCTACTACAGGCCACCTACCCAGGTTGAAGAGGCGGATGAGGCTTTTTTTAAACAACTAACAAAAGCATCCAGGGCCCAGGATTTGGTGGTGATGGGGGACTCCAACTATCCAGATATATGTTGGGAAACTAACACAGTAACCCAGAGACTATCCAATAATTCTTGGACTGCACTGGAGACAACAGTTTATTTCAAAAGGTTGAAAAGCCTACCGGGGGAAGCTGTCCTACATTTGATTTTAAGAAATAGAACTGATTAAGAATCTGAAAGTGGAAGGCAGCTGGTGTGAAAATGATCGTGAAAATGATAGAGTTCACAATTTTAAGGAAGGGTAGAAGGGAGAAGAGCAAAATAGAGACAATGGATTTCAGGAAGGCGGATTTTGGTAAGCAGGGTCCCGTGGGAAGCAAGACTGAGGGGAAAAACAATGAAGGAGAGTTGGCAGTTTTTCAAAGGGCATTATTAAGGGCCTAAAAGCAAGCTATTCCACTGCGTAAGAAAGATAGAAAATATGGCAAAAGACCGCCTAGGCTTAACCAGGGGATCTTGCATGATCTCAAAATAGAAAAGAAATCATATAAAAAATGGAAACTAGGACAAATCAAAAAGGATGAATACAGGCAAACAACACAGAAATGCCGGAGCAAGATCAGAAAGGCAAAGGTGCAAAATGAGCTCAAATTAGCTACAGGCATAAAGGGAAACAAGAAGACTTTTTATAAATACATTAAAAGCAAGAGGAAGACCAAGGGTAGTGTAGGCCCACTGCTCAGCGAGGAGGGAGAAACAGTAACGGGAAACCTGGAAATGGCAGAGATGCTCAATGACTTCTTTGTTTTGGTTTTCACTGAGAAGTCTGAAGAAGGAATGCCTAACACAGTGAATGCTAGTAAGAAAGGGGCAGGTTTAGAAGATAAAATGGAAAAAGAACAAGTTAAAGATTGGGGCTACTATAAGGTGGGTGCAAAACTGGCTGAATAACCATACTCAGAGAGTAGTTATTAATGGTGCTTAATCCTGCCGGAAATGTATAACAAGTGGGGTTCCGCAGAGGTCTGTATTGGGATCGGTTCTGTTCTATATCTTCATCGACGATTTAGATGTTGGCATAGAAAATATGCTTATTAAGTTTGCAGATGATACCAAGCGAAGAGGGGTTGCAACTGCTTTGGAGGATAGGGTCAACATTCAAACTGATCTGAACAAATTCGAGGAATGGTTTGAAGTAAACAGGATGAAGTTTAATAAAGACAAATGCAAAGTGTTCCACTTAGGAAGGAACAATCAGTTTCACACATACAGAATGGGAAGCGGCTGTCTAGGAAGGAGCATGGCAGAAAGGGATCTAGGGGTTATAGTGGACCACAAGTTAAATATCAGTCAAAAGTGTGATGTTGTTGCAAAAAAAAAAGCAAACATAATTCTGGGATACATTAACAGGTGTGTTGTGAACAAGACACAAGAAGTCACTCTTCTGCTCTGCTCTACTCCGTGCTGGTTAGGCCTCAGTTGGAGTATTGTGTCCAGTTCCGGGCACCGCATTTCAAGAAAGATGTGGAGAAATTGGACAGGGTCCAGAAAAGGGCAACAAGAATGATCAAAGATCTAGAGAACATGACCTATGAAGAAAGGCTGAGAGAACTGGGCTTGTTTACTTTGAAAAAAAAGAAGATTAAGGGCGGACATGATAGCCATTTTCAGGTACCTAGAAGGGGGTCATGAGAAGGAGGGAGAAAACTTGTTCTTCTTGGCCTCTGAGAATAGAACAAGGAGCAATGGGCTCAAACTGCACCAAGGGAGCTTTAGGTTGGACATTAGGAAAAAGTTCCTAACGGTCAGGGTGGTCAAACAGTGGAATAAATTGCCTAGGGAGGTTGTGGAATCTCCATCTCTGGAGACATTAGAACACATTAGATAAATGTCTATCAGGGATTGTCTGGACAGTACTTGTCTGGACAGTACCTGCCCATGAGGGCAGGGGGCTGGACTCAATGACCTCGCAAGGTCCCTTCCAGTCCTAGCACTCTATGAAGATGTCCTACGCGTTACAGAGTGACTGACAAGCAGAGACAAACCCACACACACATCTCACAAAACAAACCAGTCATGTAGCACTTAAAACACTTACGGTGGCGTATTTTGTTAGCAGACAGACTAAGACGGCACCCTCTCTGTTACGCTTCCGCACCCCTCTACAATCGGGAGTAGGGCTGAGCTACACAAGTGCTCCTACTACGGCTTTGGTAACCCCCCCGCCCCCCCGCAACAGGCCCAGCCCTGGATTGACACCCCCCCCCCATGATAGTAGACTGTTACCCAGATTTCTAGTATGAGTCGCCCCTCCAGTCCCTTTTAACTCCCGCCAGTTTAATTCCCCCATTTAGCCACATGATGGCAACAACGCTCCACCAACAGCCCCGGCCTGTGAGACCTCCCCCCGCCCCGCCCCGCCCCAGCCCCAGCCCCAGCCGCCGCCACCCCAGAGAGCCCGAGTGGCAGGGGCCGCCACATCCGCGCCCAACCTAGCGCAGCGGCCCATTTGCGCGCTGCTGCTGCGGGGCGGGACGGGACGGGACCCGGCAGCGGCAACCGCGGATCCACCCCCCGCGCCCCAAAAAAGAAAAACAAAACAAAAAAAAACCCACCACCTTTAGCCTCGCCTCAGCCCCGCGCCCACAAAGGAGCCGGCGGGCAGGAGCCGGGCGCTCCCGGAAGGGAGGCGGAGGCTGTAGGGCGCTGCTCCACGCCGGCTCGTGACCCGCGAAGGGGGTGCCAGGAGGGTCCGGCCTGGCCCAGTGGGGGGCGGGTAACGCGAAGCCTGTGAGCGGTGCCGTGGGGGGAACTGCTCAGTTCTGCCCGGCAGCTGCCTTGGGCGAAAGCCCGGCGGGGGGGGTAGGAGGGGCTGGGCCAAAATGTCACCGCACTCGCTGCGCGTAGGCTTGCAGCGGCGGGGCCGTCCTGAGGGGACGGGTGGGTCCCCGGGCGCGCCACACCCCCCCCCCCATGGCCCAACCCTTCATCCCCCTGACCAGCGATTACCCGGGGGCAGCAGCGGCGGGAGGTTAAATTACCAGCCAGAGCAGGGTGCCGCTCCCTTGGCGCTGGGCGGGGAGGTGACCGCCGCCTGCCCTAGGTAATCTGCCCGCCTCCTGTCCTAACGCCCGCGGGGGCTGCTGGCGTGATGCTCCCCTTCCCGCCTATGGCCGGTGGGCGTTGTATGGCCGGCTCTGGTACGTGCCACCCCGCGCCAGGGCCTGTGGGCGGGTCTGAGCCTCTGCTGCCTTTCAAGCTACACGCGCCCAATCCTCCCTCCTTGCCCTAGGCCTCCACTTAGCGCCCCCCCCCCCGCCAACTTTCGCTAGGCTGGGACAGGAGCGAGGCACGCAGGAGGGCGCCAGCAAGGAGCGAGTCAAGCGCTGGAGTAGAGGCGGCAAGGTGTGGCAGGGGATTTGGGTGCAGGCGGCGGTTGTGACCTGGGGGTGGGTGAGTGCAAACTCCAGCTGCTTGGTGCTAACGCTAGCCAGCCACCGGGCTGGGCCAGCATGTCTGGCTCCTGGGCAGAAGGTTTGGGGGGGCGGGGCGGGGGCTGGCTTTGTGTTTTGCCTGTATCTTTAGGTGCTACCCCTGCGCCTTCCACTGGCCACTGTTCATGGCTAGTGGGCGCGATGGAGCCAGTGCTGAGGGTCAGGGCAGCATGCTGTGCTCCTGTGCTGAGAAGCCAGACGTGGCTGCTTCCAGGAGCCACAGAACCAACGCCCATGTTTTTGACTTGGTGTGCTGGTGGAAAACTGGATACCTGCTAAGAGTAGAGTCTTAAGAGGACAGCATGTGGGAGGGGGAGCATAGTCGCTCCTAAAAGACACAGCTGTGTCTGCAAGCAGGAATGCAGGGAAGATCTGATCTTTCTCCCTCACACCAGGGCTATGTCTACATTAGCCCCTCCCTTTTGAAAGGGGGATGCTAATGAAACACTTAGGGATATCCTAATGCGGTGCTGCAATGAATATGCAGCCCCTCATTAGCATAATAACTGCTGCAGCTCTTCAAAAGTGCTGCTTTTGATCACAGGTGGCTGATCTACATTGGGGTCCTTTTTGAAAGGACCCTGCACACTTTGAAGTCCCTTTATTCTTATTCTCTGGCTAATAGACTGTTTCATGGAGCTGCCTGGTGTCCATCACAATAAAGGACAACATACCCACATGTAAAGTATGTTCATTCTTTTCTCACTACAGTGCGGTTGTGCTTTGCAGGCACAAGGAAATGAAGCCCTGGATACACAAATTCTGTTTTTGATGTCAAATGCTGTCTTATTTGAACTGCCATTAGAAGTATGTCTCTGTCTGGGGAACTGCATTGATGGTTTGTGGCTGACTAAACAACCCCTAATGCAAGTACTGAAATGCAGCCATGTCTGGAGTAAAGTAGTCCAGAAATTTGACCATGTCTTATACCACAAATTGAATTTAATGGGGAATTTAAGTAGCTAACTTATTGGCCAGCAATGTCCCTGAAGCTGAGCCCTTGGGAAGCCTCTCAGGAGTTGCTCAGCAGAGCACCCACAACCTGTGTTTCTACTGTGATGTACCTTTGCACCTGCTTTGATGCACATAAAATTTATTGCACTCCTGGATGAAAAAAATGGAGGGAACACCATGTCACTAGAACTACATTTCTGATTGTTGGGGAACATTCCATATAATTTTAATGAGATGTTCAACACCTTGGTTTTACCTTATAAAAGATTGCAACTTCAGCAATGCCCCACACCTCCGTCTTCTCTTGCATTATGTGAAGGCGCTGAGTCAGTACGGACTTGGTCCACTAGTGCCACCTATGAATTACCCATACCACTTTCTCTGCTGGTGGATTCCTTTCTCCACATACACATCTGGGTGCTTATACTACACCCATTAATATGGCAAATGAACACCTATTGAAGCGGGTGCTTGGAGTAATAAAACTAGGGACTAGGTTGATGTCCCTTTCACCAAATTTGGTTTAATTACAGTTTAGAGCCATCATAGTTCCTCTTTAGATGTAGTCCTCAGTTTTGCCCCATTCTTTTCCAGTTGCTGTCAAGAGTTTCTGCTTCCTGTGATAGAGCTCTGAGAAGGGAAGAACTCTGGATTTGTGTTCTAGCCAACTCGGATTTATTGCCCCCTCATCTTACTGAGAAAATTGGGTACAACCTAGATAGTATCTTAACGTATGCCACGACAAACAGGAAGTAACAGTTTCTGCTAATTGTACTGATCTGCATTGCTTTGCGTGCTTTAGGTCTGTATTAGGAAGTTTCTTCCAATCTTAAAGCACAGTATCCTATATATGGGCCATGGCAGAATTGAGCGCTATGTTGGGGGTCTCAGAACATCCTCACATTTGGGACCTTGTCTGTACTACAAATGCATTGTTGGTATAGCTATACTTGCACAGTCCCAAGCAGAAGAGTTTTTCTACCTGCATAGTAAGCCAGCTCCCCAAATAGTACTAGCTCTGCTGATAGAAACACACTTCTGCCAGCCCAGTGGTATATACACGGAGGTTTTTGATGACATAGCTATGTCAGCTAGGGAATGTGTTCCTTTTTTTCCCTCATTCCCCTGACTAACATAGGTATGCCAACCCAACTTTTCACTAGAATGGCCAGACCTCCTCCTTTCACACATTAGCAGGAGATGGCAACAATAAGGTCTTTGTTCAGTAACAGTTAAACATGAAATCTACCTGTCACTAGGGGGGAAAAAAAGAATGTCCCTACTTCATATGAACTAACATAGGCTAAAATATTAGTGAAGACAAAGAAGTTTGTAGTTTCAAAATGTTAGCAAGTTAATTTAAATTTATATGGTAGCTTAGAATATACCTTGACTAGCTAATACACTCCTATTTCTGGAACTTTACAGTATTATCAGTCTTAAGCAGTTAAAAATCATGAGATGCCCCAGAACACAAGATTGACTTTAAAACAAATTTCTATGCTCCATGTGGAGTACAAGGGTTAAGTAACAGTAGTAGTAGTAATGTGGGAGTGGGTCAGACATTGGCCTTGTTTTTTGAGACGGGGTGGGGGGAAGGGGTGTCACTTTTTATTAAAAAAAGTGGCTAGTCCTCGTAGTCTCAAAGAAAAGCTTTAAAAAGTCTGTGGAAACTACAACTAGTTGAATGTAAAATGCTCAGGCATTTGAACGAGTGCTGGTGCCTGCAGCCTTCATTACAGATGAAGGTCACTGCATGTTTTATGGATAGTGGTCCCTAATTCAGTGAAAAAAGATACAGGTTGAACCTGTCTTGTCCAGCACCTTCTGGACCTGGCCATTGCCGGATGAGAGAATTTGCTGGATAATGGGAGATCATTATTGTCTAGCACATTACCAACATTTTCACCGTTTACTGGGCTCTTAGAAGACATTTAGGGATAAATTATACCTAAATAACAGCACAATAAACAGACCGGTGGCTGCAAACAAATTTCAAAGGATCACCAGAAACCTGGCCATGCCCAAGATAAGTGCTCATCCGGCTAACTAAAATCATTTCAGATTATGGATGTTGCTAGAGGAGGGAGTTCTCTATTAGAGAGGTTTGGCCTGTATAGATCTTTGTTCTCATTTTGGGCAGGAATTGGTTATTAAGAGATCTGGCTGCTTGACCAATTTTAAGATCCTACAAGAGGGAAATTTCCATGATCTGGATACTGTGCAGAAATAAACATTCATCCAGATAGTAGGAAACTGGACATCTAGGAACACAAACCATTTTTCTAAACCAGTTTAATAAAAAATTGTGACGATATCTGAAAAACTGGGGAAACCCAAAGTAGCATATGCCACCCATCTCAGTCACAAAGAAACACAATAATCAAAAAGATATTTAAGTTTAATACAAATTTTATACAAAGAAAATGTGAAAAAATACTTCCATATGCTAAAAGCAATTATGCTTCACAAATAAGGCCAGCTAGGCTATTTTTGACACAACTGCAATTCACGAATATTCTGTTCTCAATTTTTTCTTCTAATACTTCTTTTTTCCTCTAATGTGGGTAACTAGCTGGAGACTGTACAAACCGCATCCTTTTATAAACAATGGGGGAAATCAACATGACTAAAATGTACAACAAAATGTACTGGAATGATATAATACAATTAATTTTCTCATATACATACATCACCTTTTGTTTTGTTCAATGCTTTTGTTTTATACAACATACAAAATGGTACTACAGTATAAGTGTAACAGACAGAATTTTCATGGGTTACTTTCTCTCATACTGTACTGTTTCATGCTTACATAAAAACATAAATTCCATCATATAAATTAATACATGCTCTAGCCCAGCATCAAAAGTCCGTTGCCCATGTTTCCTGATACATAGTCTTCTCCAAATCAAGTTCTTGTTCCATTTGAAAAGCATTTCAAAGTTCTTTAGAGAGGATTTTTTAAAAAACTGAACTATGAAACATAGAAAAAAATCCACTTCTCACATATCTGACACTATTGATCAGAAATCAGGTTACCAAATAGTTGGTATTATTCTTTCTATTCTTCTGCTGTTAGGCTGAATGAAATTTAAGCTGGTTTCCTGTAAACAATATCATTTTTAACAGTCTGCCACTGTAAAAAAAGCAAACAAAAACACCCTATTCGTGTATTTCAGGTCCACAAATTGGAAATTTCATAATTTGCCTAATAAAATGAATTTTTAAAAAGTACATTTTCAACTTTAGTTGCACATAAAGAAATTTTAATTGAGTTTCAAAGTGCACAATTGTTTTCATCCCCAAATGCAATTAAGATGATCACGTTCTTAATAACTAAAGAAAAGTGATTTTATGTGGAACTGCAGTTCCTTAACTCCAGTTTTCAATGTTCGTTCATGATAAGGCTGTTTTAATCTTTCCTTTACCAACATCAAACACTCTTTATAAGTTAAAGTCAATACAAATATAAAAAGGAGATGGTACTCTAATTTTAATGACATCCACAAATTGTACATTATTTACAATCAAAGCATAGATTTAACATGGATCTTACCTGTCCTTAGCTTTTTAAAGCCAGTGCTAATGCTTTACATTAATGTAGTGTAGTTAATGCTTTGTATACATATACAAAGCTAAAGTCTGAACCTTTGAGGTTAATCCAAAGAACTGTGTTTATTTTCACATTTCTATTAGACAGATTTTATTAATTATTTATTCCAACAGTCGCCTGGGCTTCTTGTTTATAGTTAGACTCTTCGTACTTGGACTGGCATTGTGGTCTGAACATACTGAACTCCAGTTCTCATTGCCACTGTCCCAGCAGAAGGACTTACCACTACAGGAATGGTCTGTGAATTAAAACCAAGCAAAACACATATTGTTACATCAAAGATCACAGTCACACCACCACAGAAATAGAGCCCGTTATTTTCCAGTGAAAAACTAGAAGCAAGATCATTTAGTCAGGATTTATCAGCTTTTTGCCTCACAAAAGGCAGACTCTAAAATCTCTTCAACTTCCTTACAGCCAGGTAGGCTACACACAAGCCTCAAAACTTCATTGCACCATGTCTCACTTCTGATAAATAAAAATTACTACATGACTCCAGCAAAGGGCATGGAAGCCTGAGCTCACCTGAGCCCACTGCCCTCAGGAAAGTGGGGGGCCTGCAACCTGGGCTTTGTTACCCCAGGCTTTGGATGTGATGGTGGGCCTCAGACTTTGCCCCTGGATCAATGTTCCTCTAATTTTTCCCACCTGAGTGGAATGAATTTTGTTGTGTGCACCAACAGAGGTAATGTGTGACATTACATTCATACTGGTACACATAACATTCAAGTGTTGGGGTGGGGCCAAAGGGTTCTGAGTGTGCTGCAGAAATGTCAGGGTGTAGGAGTGGGGGGGCCTCTGGCTTAGGGTGTAGGCTCTGGGGTAGGGATAGGGCTAGGGTTAAGGGGCTCAGGGCTGGAATAGGATTGAGATGCAAAGGGCTCTAGCTGGGGGTACAAACTGTGGGGTGGGGCCAGGGATGACAGGCTAAGGGACAGTGAGTTGGGGTACAAGGGCTCTGCCTGGGATTGCAGACTCTGGGGTGGGGCTGGGGTGCAGGAGCATGTGTTGGAGGGTGGGGTGCAGAGCCAGGCCAGGGCATGGAAGCTCTGGGTTAGCCTGCTCTGGCTATGGCAGGAGCCAGGCAACCCAGACCATGGCAGGGGGCTCCTCCTTGGCCAGGTTGTCCTGCCTGCAGCAGGGGAGCTGCTCCAGAGTTACCCACACTGTGGTTGCATTTGTGGTGGAGGGGAGATGCCTGATTCAGGCCATCCCTCCTCCAGCCATTAGGATGGAGGCTAGTTTGGTGGTGTGGCAAGTGCCTTGAGTGTCTGCACAGGGATAAGCAGGCAGCTAGGGAGCCGCACAGCTTACAGGGAACTTAGCAAATCTAAAATCAGCCCTGGCACCTCCATGAATATGGGGATGCAATCCACTTTTGGGTCCCAAACCACAGTTTGTGGACTGCAGTTACACACAGATACAAGGTCAGGTGGTTCCTACAGATACTGTAAATACTCTCCCTGTTCTTGAAGGATCCATGTCTCAGCAGTTAACCCATCCAGTGGTACATTTACCAACCTAATACATAAGGGGACTGTGAAAATCCTTTGTTGTTTGGAAAAACATATTTGTGACTAATCAAACTGGAATATAAAACACGAGTTTACAAATGCATTTAGGGCTTCATGATTACATTGATGCTGTTCTCCCCAGAAACTGTCTCTCTCATCCTCTCCCCATACACATGCTTAAGCACAGGTGAGAACTGAAAATATATGTTTTGGTAAAAACAATAGTGTATATATAATACCCCAAGTTTAGTTTGCGCAGATCAATCAATCAATAACAAAACCGTACTATTACTGGGAGCTGCCTTTTGCCATGCTAGGCTTTGTCAGCACTATCTCTTGTTGATAAAACTTTCTGCGTGGAACAAACCCACACCCTGATCCATAAAAGTTTCATTAGCAAAAGCACTGGTGTGGGAAGTGCTACATCAGCAAGAGAGCCTCTTCCTATGACACAAGTAAGGTTGTTCTTTAAGGGTGGTTTACTTATGAAAGCAGGATAGTTCTCGTCTGCCAGCAAAGAGCAGCTACATGGGAGTAATCAGGATGACTTTAGATGTGCAGAGGGCTTATTGGAAGCCCTTCAGCATAAGGACCCTCAAAATGATACAGAACAAGAAACAGGCTGTGTCTGCTAACGAGACTGACTGTCTATCCTAGAAACCTTACAGTGGCACAGCAGTACTGCAGCAGCTGAACCATTAAGGTCTCCTGAATAGCTGCTTTATGCCAAGAAAAGTGTGGGTTTTTCTTCTTCACACCACCAAGTGACAAAACCTGCGAGTGTAGACACAGCCTGTGCCAGCATATGCTGGTTGAACCAGTAGCACAGACACAGCCTATATCAATGGAAGGAATTTTTCCATGAATGTAGGAACACCACACATCTCTGAATGCAATTAGCCACTTTGATGGAAGCATTCTTTCACTGACTTATCTACAAGAGGGGTTAAGATGGCACAGCTACGTTGGGTAGTGTGGGTTCTTTCACACTCGATGGATGTAGCTATGTTGACCAAACTTTTAAATGTAGGCAAGCAGAGAAAGCCATCAGAAAACTGTCTAGTAGTAGTAAATAAGGAACTTAAATATGCTAGCTGGATCTTTTTAAAATATATGTTTAGATGGGAGTAATCCTAACTGTTAATCCCTGTTCTACTGATCAATGTGTGATGTGCGTGAAGACACCTTAAGTGTGTCATGTGTTGAAGTTATTTCCTCAAAGAGGTCAATTTTCACTTAAGCCTCTCTAACTGGTCTCCACAAAATTACACATTTGTGCAAGATCAGGCATTAGACTATTTAAAGCATATGTGGATGTATTAGTACACACAAGTTGTTTGTACCTGTGCAGAGAAGATACAAGTATGTGCACACACAAGCAAGCACCTACAGTCTTTTACGGCTTTCAGATTCTTTTTGACTCAAGTCACATACATGCTCCATATCCAGTATGTCAGTACTGGAAAATTATCAGCATTCCTTGAATGCTCAAGAAAGGCCAATTTAGTATACTGGAGCACTGGCATTTTTCCACAAAGAAACTAACAGTCTGATGCCTGAAGTCTGACTTTAGAACAGTTACTCTTCTCACTGGTGTTGGGAGCCCCTCAGGGCCAGTTTTGTGATGGTTCTAAGTACCTTCTTACGTGGTGCTAAATGTTCTTAACTGCGATTAATGACATTGCTGTTGGGAAGTTTTTTGTTGTATTTTTAATTCATGACAACCAGCCAAAATATCCTCAGAATGACAGAATTAATGGATAGGATATGATGACTGTGCAACATTATATAAAGAACTACAAATAACTTCTATAATAAAGCACCCATCAATCATTGAATCATATAATAGAATGTGAGGACTGGAAGGGACCGTGAGAGGTCATTGAGTCCAGCCCCCTGCCCTCATGGCAGGACCAAATACTGTCCAGACCATCCCTGATAGACATTTATCTAACCTGTTCTTAAATATCTCCAGAGACGGAGATTCCACAACCTCCCTAGAGAATTTATTCCAGTGTTTGACCACCCTGACAGTTAGGAACTTTTTCCTAATGCCCAACCCAAACCTCCCTTGCTGCAGTTTAAGCCCATTGCTTCTCGTTCTATCCTCAGAGGCTAAGAAGAATAAGTTTTCTCCCTTCTCTCTATGATACCCTTTTAGATACCTGAAAACCATTATCACGTCCCCCCTCAATCTTCTTTTTTCCAAACTAAATAAACCCAATTCTTTCAGCCTTTCTTCACAGGTCATGTTCTCTAGTCCTTTAATCATTTTTGTTGCTCTTTTCTGGACCCTTTCCAGTTTCTCCACAAGGAACTAATCCAGCTACATGAAGACTGGCTGAGTTACTTTGACTTTCAAACCAACCACCCAAACATAAGAGGCTAAGAGTCAGATACTAGCATTTTTCCCTTTTTGCATGAAGAACTTCAGCTGAGATTCCACACTGAACTCAAATGCAAAAATAGGGAGTATTAGATGGAATTAAACGAGAGCTATGTTAGGAAACTTTAAACATTAAATGGAGCTCAATTCTATCTCAGCTCTGGTTGACTTCACAGGGAGAAAATTGAGTGCCCTTGGCACAATCTGTGTGGAAAAAGAAAAATACCATTGACACAGATATCATTCCCTCTCTTGGTAAGACAGGTTCTGATGACCAAGGCCACATATGAGACATAATACTGATAAATGCAGATTACCTACACCATCTGCCTTCACAATTACTGCCGTGTTAGGCTAGAACTCTCCTACAGCAATATTATAAAAAGGTCCTTAGGATACTACTGGAAAAGATGTTACATTACATAAATGCTGTACTTAGCATGACATCCTGGTCACAGAGCCAAAATAAAAAAGGGTAAACAACTTCAAATTTTAATGCAGAAGACGGGCTGGCTATTCTTAGGGCCTTAAGTATATGCCCAGTGACTTTTCCCAGTTCTTTGTAATAACCAAATGATGAAAATGGAAGGCATGACAGAGATGGAATGTTGCACAGCAAAATAAGGCATTTTGCACTGCAAATTGAGACTTGATACCAGTGAATTCATATCCTGATAGAGCAACTGACAGGAAATGACCCCCATAAGATAGTGAGCTATTTTAATGCCAGGAACAGTTATATTGCAGACGTTAAAGGATGATGATGTACTTACAATTGTGGGTTGAGTAGTTGGAATATAGGTGGTGGTCTGCGGTACCTGGACCAGTTTTATAGGCTGGTTGCTTGTCACACCTGTTGCTATCTGCAGAGACAGCACAGGTAACCTCAGTAAAAGTCTCCGCTTTTACATAAATTCCGCCTAATTTATTATTACTATTGTAATATGAAATTTATGTTGGATGTTGTGTTAAAATTTGCATCTTAATGAATTCACAGGTTATGTTTGTTAATAAAACAAAATTCAGATTATGAACATGATCAATGTGCACAGCATGATGTTTCAGGTAGAACGACTGTGTGAAAGAAATTCTAAATTTATAAAATGGAACATTCCATGGCAGAAGTCTTAGGTAAATGACTCCCTTCAATACCTCTAACACCGCATGATAAAGATACACAATGTGTACAGACATCAACTGAGCCAGTGAAGCTCAATAAAGTTCACCACAGTTT
Source organism: Carettochelys insculpta (assembly GCF_033958435.1). Classification (NCBI taxonomy): domain Eukaryota; kingdom Metazoa; phylum Chordata; order Testudines; family Carettochelyidae; genus Carettochelys; species Carettochelys insculpta. The sequence goes on along the minus strand of NC_134153.1, from coordinate 21,416,605 downwards.
CACCAATACATTCAAGTGAAACACACACTCTGCCTTTTCCTCTCCTCAGATATGGTTTCACCCCAAGTTACTCCCTTAGAAACCACACCAAGCCTGGAGATGTTATTCCAGATGTTACCAATGATACCAGAAACGAACAGAGGTTCTCTAGTGCACCATGCTTCCCACTCTAAAGGACTAGCTCAATGAGACATCATGCTGGAATCACAATACATTACAACATAGTATTTTCTATTTTTAACATTTTTGAAAACTGTCAGTGAGGCTTAAACTGAAGAGGAGGAAATGGGTGTGGGGAGATATTGCAAGGGGCCAGCCCCCAATAAAGCTGTTGCTTTAATAAATCTTGACAGGAAAGAACAGCATTACTGTTGAAGTGGCTATTAGTCAAACCCTGCCTATAAAGCGGAATCTTTATTATAGACATTTATGTTGAATATGCAGTGATGGAGCCTTTGCATCAAAGTACCAGCTCAACCTTGCCTGCAGACCACTGTCAGAGTAGATGGCAAGGAGGATTTCATGCTTGCATGGTGCTCTCTTAACTGTAGATCCAGCAGTGTCTGTGAGTGCAGCAGTCAGTATTGCTCAGCCCAGAAGGCAACTGTATCGTATTTGAAACATCCAGACCAGAAGCAACACTGATGGGCCCTGGTGAGAGACACGTCCAGTCCCCCTGGTCTGGAAGGATGTCGGGTCAACGTGAGGTCTTACTGGGGATGAGTGGAGGGGAAGGGTGATCCTGGAGGATATCCTGCTTCTCTCCCTCCAAATGGATTAGTTTTGCAAAGATGGAGGAAAAACAGAATTTCCCACCTCACTCACAAAATGACCCATTAGAAATGTACAAGGGGTCCAAAATAACTGATGTCCCAAGGATTCCTTAGGCTCAGGTTTAAGAGAAATCAGACACATTCTTAGGCTGAAGTGACTGCAGTGATACTCACTGTAACACAGTCTTTGTTTTTATCAGCTGCACTGTCCTTTTCCTTTGGGGCGCTGGCTGTTTCTGTGGGTGGAGGCTGTGTACTGGAGCTGGGCTGGGACGATTTATTTAATGTTTCTGAGCTAATTTCAGTGTCTGTTTCTTGTTGCGTTGCAGTAGCTAAAATAAATAAATAAAAAAAAGCTTTATGCAACAGCCATTGGCAACGTCTAACAATCCACACTCACCCCTCCCACTGGTGCATCTGTTCACACATAAAGACACCTGTCCTGTATTTCCTCACTCTGAGCAGCCATAAGGTAGGCTTCTGACAGGCAGATTACCTGACTGCGTGCAGGATTTCATATGCTCAGGCCAGTGAGCTTGCTGGCAAGGGTAGTCACAGTAGCTGGTATTCCAACAGCAGTAGAAGATGGCCTCTTTCTTGCAGTTTGCACACCATTGCTTCTTCTTGGTTTCATCCACAGCTTGCTGCTTCTCCAACTCCAGCTGCTTCTTTACTTCAGCTATCAAACGATCACGTTCCTGCTCTAGACTTTGCCGCATCTCCGCCATGGTCAATTCTAGTTGAGACGCAAAGAAAGATGCGTCAGTATTTCTCCCATTCAGGTGCAAATTACCCGGCTCAAAGAGTTAAAAATGAAATTGCAAATACACAATATACTTTCACTGTATATCTCAGATGGGGCCATTCTCACCTGTATCTGTTCATGATTAGAAAGTGTCTTCCTCTTGGAGCTATTCATTTTTATCTTCTATTAAATTTATTATTTCTATTGCAGTTAGCATCTAGCTGCCTCAGTTGTGCTATAAGCAGTAGGAAGATATACCCTCCAGCTGCTACAGCTGTCTTGCACATTTTTTTGGCTTCAGTTTTGGCTTTTGGCATACTGTTCTCTGAACTAATTTTCAACAAATAAACATGACCATAGAGCACTCCTTCCTCCCACAAACAAATCAATTGCATACAGTATCCTGTCTCCTTTACAGCCATGTTGTCCAACAAACTAGCCACATGAGTATGGCTAGTTGGCTTTAACAATAAATACATTTTCAGCATAATTTGGCTAGTTCGCTACAGAACTGGTTGGAAACCACAGCTTTAGACAAGAGAGTCACGATGTCATCACAAACATCTCTTTCTGAGAACACAGCTGTAACAAGGCACAAGTTCCAAAGCCAATATGATTCAAGAAAGCTTTGAAAGTCATACTTAGTTCAGTGAACAAAATTAGATAAACAGAATCCATACACAGGATTATGCACCTGCAAAAAATAAGTCTCAACCTTCTTTACCAGAACAGCTGCACAACTGGAAAAATATGATAGCATTCAACAACTTTGTCTCCTAGACCTAAGGCCAGTTCAACACTACATATTAAAGGGATTCAAGAATTTTGTAACTTGTGCTTCACTGCAACTTTCCCCTAGAGTTATTAAATTAGCCAATGAGTACTGAAGTGTAGCAGTACTTTAATCATGGCCTCATTTCCTGGCTATACCATGGTGGAAATGAAGAGACTAGGAAGGGATCATCTAAAGCCAACTATAATGTCTCTATGCTTACTGAAAATTTCCCATGATGGGGAATCCTGAAATATCTGTCTATGTTAGGTTATCCAATGATCCACATGATGAGGACCAGGTTACTATACTTTTCTTCAGAAAACTTTCCCCAGGCCTAGCCCTATTTCACTGGTTAATTTCCGAACCATTTTTAACTGCTGTTTTCAGTAAAACAGCAGCTGCTTAATTTCCTGGGTATATGTCCAGTAACATCAACACAGCACTTTCTGCTCTATTTTCGAACACTTCACACATGGACAATTTGTACTGTCACATAAATGAAACAAACATACACCAAAGTCCTTGAAAGCATATTATTTTAGGCTGTACTTTTCATACCAAGATTGTGTTTCATTTCTGATAGTTCCTGTTGATGTAACCACTGAAGTTTCTCTATTTCAATTCTCAAACGACGAATCTGAAATATTGAAGAGATAAGATTTAAAAAACTGGACAATACAAATTTGGTACATGCAAAACATAGTACTTAGTTACTCAGAAAAACTGGTCTTTAAGACAAAAGGTATGATTCTCATTCATACTAGGGCCTCCTTTGCACTGCTGTGTCAAATTAGAATTAGGCCCAAAACATTCTGACCAACTAACTAATGTTCCAGAATGTCTGGAAGTACCAGTAAGAGACATAGAAAGCAAACTCTTGCTTGTGGGCATTTCCTACAATAAAAAAAGAGAGAGACTTGTTTTAAAACTCAAAACTAGGTCTGTTGAGGGATAAGGTTTGGAGAATGCTTTCAGAAGTCGTAAAAGAACACCACACTGATGTAGAAATTACAGACCTTGAAGCACCAAAAAAGAAAATCTATCATCTGCTGATGGCATCTGACTCAGATGATAAAAATGAGCATGCATTGGTCTACACTCTTCTGGACTGTTAATAAGCAGAACCTGTCATCCGTATGGATGCATGTCTTTAGGAATGTTGAAGAATAAAGGGAAATATGAATCTTTAGAGCATCTGGAAAGCCAATATCTTGTGACGATGGCTATGACAACGCCATGTAAATGCCTACTCTCACTTTCAGGTGACATGCAAACAATAAGTGGGTCACATTATCTCTTGAAAACGTACACAAGTTTGTCTGAGAGACTGGCTGAACAAGAAGCAGGACTGTGTGGACTTGAAAACTAAGTTTTACACTGTTTTCTTTTTGAATGCAGGTTTTGTACACAATTCTACATTTGTAAATTTAATTTTCATGATAAAGAAACTGAACTACCATACTTGTAATGAGAGAACTGAAAAGCACACGTTCTTTTTTTAAACAGAACAAATATTGTAACAGAAATTAAAGTGATGATGGAACATTTTTATTGTAACAGAAGTCAATATATTTGAAAATGTAGAAAATATAAAAATATGTTTAAATAAATGGTATTTTGTTGTTTAACACATGATTAATCATATTTTTTTAATCATGTGTTTAACCCTCAATAATTTATTTAATCACTTGACACAACCCTACTCACAACAGTGCTGGACCTGATTCTCTTCTTCTTTACATGATTTTTACATCAAGGTAATTCTATTAACATCAACAGAGGCATTCCCAATTTACAAAAATGTAATGAAATGAATAATCAGCACTTTATCACTATAAAATATTGGACTAAAATTTGTCAGGCTTCTTTTCTGATCTAAATCAAACTAAACTGACTGTTATTTATGTCTTGTAGGGTGCATCTACACTAGTCGGCTATGTCAAAGCAGCTTTCACAACATCAAAATAGTACGCATCGTGCCTACACATGCCGTGAGCTATTTCGATGTTGAAATCGACATTAGGCGGTGAAACGTCGAAATCGCTATTCCTATCTGAAGATGGGAATAGCGCCCTACTTCAACGTCGAAGTAGGGTGTGTGTAGACGATCCGTGTCCCGCTACGTCAAAATAGAGGGGTCCTCCATGGCGGCCACCAGATGAGGGGTTGAGACACGGTCTGTCCAGCCCCTGCGGGGCTCTATGGTCACTGCGTGCAGCAGCCCTTAGCCCAGGGCTTCTGGCTGCTGCTGCTGGGGGTCCATGCTGCGTGTACGGGGTCTGCAACGGGGTGTCAGCCCTGTGGATCTCGTGCTGTACAGGCCAAGTGTGTCTGGGAGGGACCCTTTAAGGGACTGGCTTGGGGCTTTCCTGGCCCCTTATTTTGACGGGGAGCGCTTGTGTGCGTGGATGCTACAAATTTCCTTCCAGGGAGGCTCCTTTCGACATTCTCCGTTGCTACTTCGATGTTGAACGTCGATGGCACCAGCCCTGGAGGATGTGTAGACGATACACGTCGAAGTTGCCTATTTCAATGTTCTTATGTCAAAATAGGCTTCTTCGATGTAGTGTGCTAGTATAGACGTAGCCATAATCTTTTCAAAATGGCCTAAGTATGTTCCTTATTCGTTTAAGAACTGTACAGAATGGGTACATAAATCACTTAAATCAATGATTTTTGGATAAGACTACACAGCAAAAAAGACCTACGTCAGCAATGAGTGGTGACTGGTTAAATCAGTGGTGTAGACATTTAGTTACACTGGAACTGGGCTCACTGAAACCCAGTGAAGGGACAGGGTGTCAGAGGTCACATTCCAGCCAAAAAAGGAAGGTCTATATCATTGATGGGCAACCTGTGGCTCATCAGAGTTTTATATGTGGAACACAAGACATTTTGTTTACCATTACCCATGTTCCGTAATTCCAGATTCTTCTGGTTTCCACCCATTTAGGGTTTTTTTTCCCCTCAATATTACTAAAGTGACATACATGTAAAGCAAAGGGCACGTGAAGTGATATGCATGCCGACTGCATACACTATTGCCGGTGAGAGCCATGCACTTGTTGTGCATACAATCAAAGAACTGCAATAGTTCACTTAGCACATGTTGCAAATTCTAGGTTTGCAAGTGCAGTTAGCAAAACTACCCCTATCCCAGGAGACTATCTTGGTTATCACCAGTGCTTTTTTTTGTGCAGGTGCTTGCCAGTATCTCCAGGATTGGCTGTGGGGGTGAGGGAGAGGAGTGGTAGAGACAGACGAATGAGGAAGGAAAGCCAGCTGAGTAGCAGCTTTTTTTTGTAATTACAAAAAAAGCACTGGTTACCATAATCTTGCACTGAGATGAAGGTGAGCCACTCCTCATGCATCCCACTCGCTAGCCTAGGTTGCCCATTGCTGGTCTACATTCCTACTTTTAGTCCCATAGTCCATTGACCAGGTTGCCGTGGGCTTTTTTGTTGTTTTTGTGTAGAGACACTCTTGCGGGTTAAAAGTCACTTCCATTCCAAAGTTTTCTCTTGCTTATATTCTAAGGCAGTTTGCATTGTGTAATCAGTTTGTACCATTTTTAAAAGAAAACAGACAACACGTGAAAACAATTAGATATAATTTCTGAAAGTAACTATTAAGCATGTGCAGCAGTTCAACACAAAATACTATCCTTTCATCTAAACAATGGAAGAATAAAATTATCAAGAATCATGAGAGCTAAACTGCAGCTTCTGCAATGCAATCATGAGAAACTACTGGAAGGCAAATGTCTAAAGTAAAAACGAAATTTAACAAAATGCTACACTACAACAGAGCATCATTTGGAATTCAATTCAGTAAAAAAATTCCTCTCAAATTCAGCTGAAATGTTCAATGTTTTTTAGGTAACGTTCTGTGTTTTTAAAGCCCCTATCTCAGTCTGCTATGGTCTCTAACAAGGACTCCTATGAGGTATGGTAAAACAACAAGGATAATGCATCTGTCACAACAGACATAGATAAGACAGCAAAAAAGTTAAGATGCACGGGCAGCTATAGTTCAGGCCAACTTTCCCATATAATTTAAGTAAAGTATTTTTTATGTTTGAGGATTTCCTAAGTTTTAAAAAAGTAACATGCTCTACTGACAACAATACTCACCTCAGCTATTGTACTTCCAGTGGTATTTTTGGAGAGATCATTATATATTTCAGTCATTGTACCCTTTATTGCATCCATCATCTGAAAAAGAAAAATCACTTTTTTCCAACAACTTTTAATAACTAATACTGTAAATTCATTTTATTTGTTTTTCTTCCCTGACATGGGTGAACTTACATTACTGTAACAGTGCCACCTATCTATATACATTTATCAGAATACATTTTGAAAAAAAATTTACTGAAGATTATGAAGAGATTTTGGAATGATATCCAAACAATACTGCAAGAACTGATAGAAAACTATGCCCAGACTTTTAAAAGGTTGAAATAAAGTATTTTAACTGTCCAACTGATTCTGAAATAGCCATCTATTCCTTAAAAAGAATGGCTGCAATAGTGATAGCCTCCATATGGCTCTGCTGGGGACAAGCAGCCAACAAAATGCCATAGGACAAGCAGCTCAGTTTCTTCATGACTTCAAGCATGTCACCACACCCAAAACAGACTGCTGGCTTCATTCTTATAAAAAGTCATGATCCAGAAAAATATATAAATGGGGCTCTTTAATGCACTCAGAAGAATGGACCTGAAAAGGAGACAGGATGAGATAGGAAACCTAATTATGAACAGAACGGCTCTGGTGATAAAATATTGTAAGAATGTCGCAGAGCCCTGAGGTTTCATCTTTGCAAGTAACTAGAGGCACAAATTTCCCAAATAATATCAAAAATATCCAGTGTACAGTGAATATATTAAATGCATTTTTCATCATAGTTAAAATTAAGTCAAACTCTGTGCATTAGCGTCTGCATTAGTCCCAAGATAATAAATACTGCTAAACTTACAAAATATTGCATTTCTGCTCAATTAACATATGTGAAGCTCTGGTTTCTTTTAGAAGGGAAATGTTGTTCTTCATCAAATCAAACCAATAGTACGTACAAATCTGTAATGTATACATAAGTTATCTCTAAATAAGGGCACATGCTTATTCATATCAGCTTCATTCTTGACCAATGTCCAACCTATACATTGAAAGATGTTTCCATATGGTGAAAATATGCATTCTTTTAAAATAAGAACAGTTTTTATTTTAACAGAGATGTGCAGAAAGCCAATTTCATAGTAATGCAAATATTTTATGACTAAATATAAATTTACTCTTCTGTGCAAAATACAGTAAATAAGGTATAGATCGCCTACCTTTGAACAAAGGGGAGTAATGGGGCTAGGGGAACACAGCACTACTAGAACAGCAGTGGAGTTGTCAAGTAATGACAGTGTACAGTATGTGTGGTCTGTGGCTGATATTTACAGATTCCTGAATCAACCCATAAACAAAATATGCATATTATACAAACAGGGTATCTGGGAAGGAACAATTAACATGTCAACAGCGAAGTCAGGAATAGAAGTCGGACCTCCTAACTTCTTGTTGAGTGCCTTAGCCACTGGACTATGATGCTCATTGTTACCAGTTAATCTGTTCCCCATTTAGAATGTATACAAGAGGAATACCACTTTTTTTTTGGGGAGGGCCACATTATAAAGAACTGCTTAAGACTTCTCATGAAGGTTGCTTCTAGTTGACCTGAAGACGTTTTATAGGGTTACATTTTGGTCCACAGAACTCAATGGAAATAGAATTTCTACCTTGTTCTCTCTCTTTTTAGAGCCCAGCAAATCTGAGGAATGGGAATACTACAATGTGATAATAAACCATTCTTCTAAATTTCAGCAAATTATAGCACTTTTAATAAAGCCCTTTATGATCTGCTGAGTGCCAAATTAATTCAAAATTATTTTTAGGAGAATGTTGCTCAAGAACTTACTTTGCTAGTGTATTTTGCAATATCTGCAGCCACATCAGCTGAAGCTGTTGCTATGGGCAAGTCTGTATTAATTGAAGAAGAAAGTGTACTTGAAGATCCAGAACTAGTAACCATAGAAACAGGCTGAGTACTTGTAACCAAGGTAATAGTAGATGTGGAAGTGCTCTGGGTGATCTCTTTTTGCTGTACAGCTAAGAAAACAAAACACACAAATTCAACTTAGTCACTATACACTTTAAACATTTCAATAAATTAACAGGCAAATAGCTAAAAACCCATTTATTATCTTACTAATGTAAGGCATTTTTTAGTAAATGGATGCATCTAGCCATATCAATAATCTAAGACGATGTCTACACTACATGATAAATTCAATCTTTAGGTAGTTAGCTCAATTTTACAATGTCACTGTCTTCACTGTGAATCCCACCGTGTCGATTGTAGGGAGCACGATGGCGGATATGACACCAACAATGTGAGTCGGTGTAGTGCCAATTTCAAAAGTCAGATTAATGTTACTGTGGAAATGGCATTTACTTAAACCATTTATGGGCCACCAGAAGCGTCCCACATGTATCCCCCAATGCCCCACAGTTGTCCGCTCTGGCCACGTCCATTTCTACTACTCTCCAGGTGCGCAAGAATAAGGTAACAGGAAGCCTGCGAATTTGAATTCGGCAGCAGGAAGCCTGGGAAATTTAAGTGGGCAGCTGGAAGCCTGAAGTCATTTCTTTCTATCCATTGCATCACAACAGTAGCCATTGCATTGCATCTATATCCATAGCATTTATAGCCATCTTCCAGCCATCTTGCCATCATGAGTAGTCACATTTCTAATATGAATTTTTAAGGTCGTGAGAGAGCTTCAGCATAGTCTCATAACAAGATCATGGATCTCCTATGTGCAGATAGGGGAGAAAAGTCAGTAGCAGGCAGACCAGAGTCTGCAAGGAAAATGTGGACATTTATGATAAGATGTTGCATGGGATGATTACCAGCGGTTACTCCTGGGATACTCCGTAATGCCGGGTGAAAGTGAAAGAACTGAGCTAGACCTATCATAAAGTCCAGGAAGCCAATGGGTGACCCAGGTCATCACCCAAGATGTGCTAGTATTACAAACCACTGGACACCATTCTTGGGAGGGACCAAACCATGGTGCCCAATGTTAATTGGGACTCTTCAGGAGGCCCTTCTGTGGAGCTGGTGGGGGGGACCAAGAGAAGCCAAGCCTAGAGGAGAAGCAGGAGCCATGATGGGGATGTGTGTGCCATCTATTGCCCCACTGCAGTTAGGAAACCCAATGGCAGCAAAGTCAGCCACTATGTGCTGGACATATCCCAGGGTCATAGTCTTCTGCATGAAATGGCAACAGACTGCACTGGCTACCTACATCACCACAGCCCCCACTGTAGATGTGCCCACCCTGAATTGATCTGCCACTGACCAGTAACTGTTGGGTGTTGTGCACTTCCATAGATCGATTGCCACTTGCTTGGGAACCTCTAAAGCAGGTCTAATTCTTGTACTGCTGTGCTTCAGGGCAGGAGACAGCAAATCCCAAAGTTCCATGAAAGTGGACTTGCACATGCAAAAGTTCTGCACCCACTGCTGGTCATCCCAGACCTCCACAATGATGTGGTCCTACCAGTGTATACTGGTTTCATGAGTCCAAAAACACTGCTCCACTGTAAGAACTGCATTCAGGGCAGCCAGCACTTCCAAGTTCTTGGTCTGCAGTTCTTCAATTTCATCTCCACCTTCTTCCTTCACAAACATTATCTTAGCCCACTGCCCTTCTCAAAACAAATACTCTACGAGATTCCAGGAAGTGGCCATAATGAACTGAGCAATGGCTTGAAGCATTCAAGGATCCATGCTAGTCTGCTGTTTGTTTGTTTTCATGCACTTAGTAGGTGCTCTGCATTCTGGGATAGTGCTCTGCATTTTGAGATAATGACATGAGACACCCACAAGCAACTGTGGCACATGTTTCTTCCCCACAACCCAATGATGCAAACCCCCCAGAATGCAACAGGGCAAAGCTACTGTGGGATAGGTACCCACAATGCATTATTCACACAGTTGAACTTGAATAAGGCAATGGAGACGTGGTAAGTTGATACAGAGAAACGTTAAGTTGACTTTCCTGAACAACTGTGGACAATTATCTTTGAGTTTATAAAATCAAGGTTAAAAAGTCACATTTATTAAAATAGATTTTTATTTCATTGTGTACTTGTAGCATAAATTCTGAATTCTTTTGCTACTATTATTTATAAAACTGTTATAAAATTTATAAAAAATTATTTATAGAAGTCACGAAATAATGCTGAAATTCCCTTACTGATCATTTGTCCTAAAGGTAAATATGCTAACATATAAAATTGTCACCTGTAAATTTTAGTTGCATGACTCCTTTTTTTGTCCTCATTATTTCCAAACTGGAAGCTCCGTCATGGGAAGTTATCAAAAGAAGGTTGACAAACACCTTTCACTCAGTGATACTCTGACCTTAGTGATTCAGAGCTACATTAGTGATCTAATATTACCCAAAAGACCCATAGGGGGAGGAGGGGTGAAGAGCATGTGTGAGAGTGTGGTCATGGTTAATCTGAACAAGTATTATTATTTTAATCAAGTACAAGTTGTTCATAACATTAATAAAATAATCCTCAAAGATTAATAAGTGATTAATAATTAAATCACGCAATGTTTTAATAGCACAAGCTGCAAAGAGATGCAGCAGACACACTGAAGACCCACTTCCAGATCCTAAGCCTCCATCTAAGTATAACTGGATGTTTTCTTGGTCTTGACGCCTGCCTCAGCACAGAGCTGGACTTGACTTCTTGAGACTCCCTTCCAACCCTACACTTCTATGATTCAGAAAATAACTGAAATCACTCTTCAAGAGCTGTGATGGTTGACAATGGTAATAATATGCAAACTTATTTCACTTTAAGCAAGGGTAAATGATTCTAAAATCATACCACAGGAAGCTATTAATTTTGGTAAGCTGTTATGCATTTAAAGACAACAACATCTGTTAGTCTATAAAGTGCCACAGGACTTCTTGTTAGAGAGTCACTTTTCAAAGTAGAGTCATACTTGAAATACTTTGAGAACAACAAGAAGTCCTGTGGCACCTTATAGACTAACAGATATTTTGGAGCATAAGCTCTCATGGGCAAAGACCCACCTCATCAGATGCATGAGTAATTCATCTGATGATGTGGGTCTTTCCCCACGAAAGCTTATGCTCCAAAATGTGTGTGAGTCTCCAAGGTGCCACAGGACTTCTTGTTCTCAAAGGTACAGACTACCACGGCTACCTCTCTGATACTTGAAATACTGGCCTTCATAGCAGAAGGGCTGATATTACCATGAACGCCACCAGGCAACTATGGCAACATGGATACATTGTTACTAGTGTAATACCTTTTACTGCCTGTCTTGTCTGGTATCTTGTCCCTTGAGAAGACTGTGGTTGTTGCGACTGTTGAGACTGCTGGCTCTGTTGCTGTTGCCGCTGTACCTTTTGCATGTGCCATTTCTGAGATGACGTTTGAAATTTATTTGAAGAATTCCACACTACTCTCTGCACAGCAGGAGCTGTTTCCTTAGGCAGAAGCGGCCTCTGCTTTTTCACAGGGCTCCCTGTGGCTGCTGCTGGAGCAGTAACAGTAGAAGTAGCACTGGTAGTAGCTGTGACTCCAGCTGGTGGAGTTTGAGCAGCAGAGCGGGTAAGCACTGGCGTTTCAGGTGGAGTAGTAGAAGGTGGAATTTTACCTACAACTTAAACATATAAGATAATATTGACTTTTCACTAAGACTTCTGCTCTAGTGATTTACAGCTCCAGTTTTAGAAGAGACACACATGTATATTCCAGTAAAATAAATTTTACTGTAGGTAAAATTCACATCACCACAGGTAAGCTTTTTCTCACCGCCTTGTATTTTGAGTCAATGCACAACTACTAGACATTACAAAAAATCCCTTGCCTACATTATATAGAAATGTGGCAGGTTAGCCTCTGCTAGGATGTAATCTGAACATCAAATAGAGGTAACACAACTTTACTTAATGCTTGGGAAGACTTTACAAAACCAAAGAAAAGAATAATAGAGTCATAAAAATACCTGAACCAAAAGCAGACTGGTAATTCTCTATGTTAATCAACTGCATAGAACACATTGGAAATGTATGTGTTTGCCATCCACTAGAATTCTCCCACAACTTATTGTTGGATCTCAGCAGTTTTTATAAAGACACTGTAATCCTTACAAATAATCACTATAAGAAATCCATCTATTTCTTTAGATGAAAAGTGAGTGCTTTCTTCTTCAGTCTGACATAGAAAAACTAACATTTATTTTGAAAACCAATAAATTCTTCACCACCATCACTTGTTCAGGTTTCCAACATGCATGCCCCCTTACACAGCTAGCCGTGACAAGACCCTTAAAATGTCCTCTTCAATCAAATAAAGGGGGGCGCAGCACAATCGGGTGCTGGATCTCAGGCTTAAACATATCATTAAAATGTTGAAATATGTTACTGGTTGTATGTATGTGTATTCACATTAACACACCTATTAATACAGTTTTTGCATTCTACATACTTTTCTTGCACATGCTGAAAGTTTTTTCCATATGAACAAAATCAAAATTTCCATCACTTTGGATTACATTAGACAGGTTGGGGGACCCTGCTAACAGCAGGAATGAAAAGTGGGGCCAAATGTAAAAGTTTGCTCACCCCTGATTTGGAAGACCACTGTGCTTACAGGTGGAGTGAAAGCTGAGCAATTCTTTTCAGGTAACAAATGTGAGGAATAGTCTCAAATTGATGTGTCATTAGAAGATGTTTTGGAGCAAAGTGATAAACTAAATAGCAGTAAGTCACCAGGACCAGATGGCATTCACCCAAGAGTTCGGAAGGAAGTCAAATGTGAAACTGCATAACTACTAACTGTAGTTTGTAACCTGATATTTAAATCAGCTTCTGTTCCAGATGACTGGAGGATAGCTAATGTGATGCCAAGGTTTAAAAAGGAGTCCACAGGAGATCCTGGCGACTACAGGCCAGTCAGTCTGACTTCAGTACCAGGCAAACTGGTTGAAACTCTAGTGAAGGACAGAATTGTCAGATACATTGATGAAGATTACTTGTTGGGGAAGAGTTAACACAGCTTTTGTAAGCAAAGTTGTGCATCACCAATCTATTAGAATTTTCTGAAAGAGTCAACAGGCATGTGGACAAGGGGGATCCTGTGGATATGGTGTACTTAGATTTTCAGAAAGATTTTGACAAGGTCCATCACCAAAGGCTCTTAAGCAAAGTTAAAGGCCATGGGGTAAGACGGATGGTCCTCTCTTGGATTGGTAACCAATTCAAAGATCAGAAACAAAGGGTAGGAATAAACAGACAGTTTTCAGAATGCAGAGGTAAATGGTGGCGTTCCCCCAGGGGTCTGTACTGGGACCAGTCCTATTCAACATGTCTATAAATGATCTGGAAAAAGGGATAAACAGTAAGATGGCAAAATTTGCATAGGACACAAAACTACTTCAAATAGTTAAGTCCCAAGCAGACTGCGAAGAGCTACAAAAGGATCTTAATAAATTGGGTGATTGTGCAACAAAATGGCAGATGAAATTCAGCGTTGATAAATGCAAAGTAATGCACATTGGAAAATATAATCCCAGCTATACATATAATATGATGGGGTCTGACTCTGCTCTTACCGCTCAAGAAAAAGATCTTGGAGTCACTGTGGATAGTTCTCTGAAAACATCACGCAATATGGAGCAGCAATCAAAAAAGCTAACAAAATGTTGGGAATCATTAAGAAAGGAATAGATAATAAGACAGAAAAAGTCATATTACCTTGATATAATCCAAAGTACATCCACATCTGGAATGCTGTGTGCAAATATGGCCGCCCATCTCAAAAAAGATATATTGGAATTGGAAAAGGTTCAGAAAAGGGTAAAAAGATGATTAAGGGTCTGGAATGTCTGCCATACGAGGAGAGATTAATAAGATTGGGACTTTTTAGCTTGGAAAAAAGACAATTAAGGGGGGATATGAGAGAGGTACATAAAATCATGACTGGTGTAGACAAAGTAAATAAGGAAATGTTATTTAGTCCTTCTCACAACACAAGAACTAGGAGTCACCAAATGAAATTAATAGGCAGCAGGTTTAAAAACAAACAATAGAAAATATTTTTTCACACAACACACTGTTAACCTGTAGAACTCCTTGCCACAAGATGTTGTGAAGTCCAAGACTATGGTAGAGATTAAAAAAGAACTAGATACATTCATGGAAGATAGGTCCATCAATCGCTATTAGCCAGGATGGGCATGGAGAGTGTTCCCAGCCTTTGTTTGCTAGAGACTGGAAATGGGCAACAGGAAATTGATCACTTGATGATTATCTGTTCTGTTCATTCCCTCTGGGGCACTGGCCACTGTCGGAAGACGGGATACTGGGCTTGATGGGACCCAGGATCTGACCCAGTCAGATCTTACTGTTCTTACCTTTATTTAGTACTGTCAAAAGCCCAGAACTGGAATAGAATATCCATTACATTTGATGTTTGACATTCTCAAGTCAGAGGTTTTACTGATGCAATTCCAAAAAAAATCAGCCCCAAACAAATGATAGTTCCTTTAGTAACCAAGTGTTAAACAGTAGGCCCAGAAAACATTGACTATGAGGTCCACTGTGATAATCTATATTTTGCAGAGTAATGCTGACATCATTCAATATTTTAGTGTGGTTTCCTACTCTGGGCAAACGCATCCTAGTAAGAGCAAATAGTAAAGGCAAGACAATAAAGGCAACCACTGTGTGAGCTCCCTATTCAGTCAAAAACAAAAATCAGAGGAAGTCATCCATGCATGGAATCTGATCCATTCAGTAAGGGATTGACAAAAGGCAAGTTTTCCCAAGCACTGAAGTAAAAGAAAGCCCCACTTCTATCCTGACTAAAAAGTCGTTAATTGATCTTTGAATTGCCTGCAGATGGATTTACGTCAGCATCATTATGAACTGTAAACAATTCTTAAGCCAATTATTAACTGTTTATATACTTGCCATATATTACATTATTTTTAAATTGGCAACAATTCAATAATTTTAAATGTAACTTGGAATAAGAAGAAAAAGTTTAACTTTTCAGTATTAGCCATTGTACCAATCATTTTTCTAATGTAGTTATGAACTTATAAATCTGTGTCATTTACCCCAATTAATACATGGACAACATGAATTGACACAGCAGATCTCCTCTTATGACTTTTACTAATATGATCAATTAAATTGACTTTGGTGGGACTATATACATTTGGGAGTTCCTGATCAATTTGAGCACGGGTCAGTAAGCTGTGACTCCGGAGCCGCATGCGGCTCTTTAAGGAGTCCTTTGCAGCTCCTGATGCTAACTCCTCTACAGCTCCAGACTCCATAACGTGACGAGTAGCAGAGGTGGCTTTGCCTTGTGAGTTATGCATGCTGCAGGGTGCCAGGCATAGGCAGCCCCTTTCCCCTGCCCGGGCTGCAGGAGGGTTGGAGAAGAGGTGGAGAAAGGAGGGGTCAAGGGTCAGCACACATTAGCCCCAGACTCAGGCAGTGCAAAGGCTCTGATTCAGAGCCAGGCTGGGAAACCAAGAGGGATTGGGTGGTGGGGAAAACCAACATTCAGGACTGCGGGGTGGTGGTGGCGGAGCATGACAAGAGTTAAGTACTAGCAGAGATGTCCTGAGGTTGCAGCAGTCTCCCCACCCCACCCGACGGTGTGTACGCGCACACGTGTGGGGCAGCTGGGCAGGGGATGGGCAGCGCACAGTGAACAGGACAGGTGCCATGGCTGCCAGGCAGTGGGGTGAGTGTATGCCCTCCCACCTCCTCTCCCTTCCTCCCCCTGCAGGCTGAGGGGGAGAGCTCCAGAGCTGCTGCTGCAGCAGGAATGTGGCTGCTTTCTCACCTCGCCTGAACCTCTACTTTCCCTCTCCCTCAGGAGCCCCACCTTGACCCCTCACTCACTTTCCACACATGAGTGGGTGGGGTGCTGTGAGTGAACTGGTGCATGGTGGGGAGGGGGTGGTCAGGCTATGGTCCCTTGGTGGCATGTGGCTCGTGGGAGAGGGAAGACTGCAGCCAAAGCATGCAGTGCTGGCAGGCAGGTGGGGAAGGGAGAAGGGGTGCAAAAGCATGAAATGCACTTTGACATAAGTTGGTGGGGTGGCTGTGAGCCTGAGGGTGCTCCATGGGGGTGGGGCCATTGTTCATGTGGAAGTGGTGACCTGAAAGAAGTACTGTGGTTGGGGGGAAATCTCTCATATTCACATGCACTGTGGCTCCTGAAATACTGATTTTTGTAACTGAATTTGGATAAATGGCTCTTCTCACTGTTTTGGTTGCAGACCCCTGAATTTGAGTATCTTCTGGATGATTATGATATTGGGGGACTCAGAAGAGAGAAGTTAAAAGGTAAAATTTTAAAATCTTGAAAAACTTTTAAATTAAATTCCAAATTTATGCAACCTTGTAGAGCAATTTCCCAAACTTAAAACATTTTTTGTACTCCTTTCGGGACTTTGGCTTTATTGCGTACCTCCTTTCCCAGTGCCATCCCCCAATGATTACCTCGTGATTTTTAGTAATTTATTTTCTGCTGTGTATTCCGTGAAATCGTTTTACATACTACACTTTCAGAAACATTGTTGTAGAGTATAGGTACTGCAATAATGACCACTAGTGAAAGGCACCTATCTCCTTTCAACGATCATTCAGTGAGTCCAGCAATTATTGAAAACTATGATTTCACGGCTATGTCTGTCACATAAATCAAAGAAGAAAATAAAATCAACGTACCATCTTGCTTAGGAGGAGGTTCTTTAGATTCTTTCTTGTTTTTCCGTCCTTCACGCCCACAATGATCTTCCCCTAGATCGATGACAAGTTCACTCTCTGAATCAGAGTCTAGACCCAGATGCACTGTTGGAGAGTCCGTCTCATCTTTACCTTTCAGTTTTTCTTTCGCAGGATGCTGCAAGTTTTTTCCCTTTTCAGAAAAGTCTTTCTCAGAGTCTGTATTTGCCTTTTCTTTGATAGGCACATCTGTTTTCTCTGCTCCCACTCCTGGACTTGCATTGTTAAGCTCCTCTTTGACTTCAGCTGGAGCTGTGGGTTTAGGTTTTTTTTTCATGGTCACTGATTCTTTGTCACTTTTTCCACTCTCTTTGTCTTCTCCATCCTCCTGATCATTCTTTGATTTCTGTTCATCATCACTGATATATTCACTGTCGCTAGTGTCTGATTTTTCAGAATCCTCAGAGTCACTATGTTCTACTGCATTATAAACATCATCAGATATTTCATTGATTCCTAACACAGAAAAATATGAAACATGTACTGTGTTCCACATTAACTGAATAGGAAGTCTGTTATATGATAGAAAAATACAATCATTTGCATGATTTTATACACTGCAATAAAAGTAGATAACTAACTTGACTTCCATGCCTAAGCTAAGCTATCTCCTTCTCCTCCTCTTGTGTTCTACCTAACTCTCTATCCAGGAACATCTGAAAGTATGAGTGTCATTGTCTATAACCTGATTTACATTTTACTGGGTTTAACCCTTGGCCCTCTTTTCTCTGCCCACTTGTTTATCAATTACCTTCAATGTTCTAAAGCTGTCTAATCTAGGGCCAATCTGAGTAACATGCATGTGTATCAACTTTAACTGCAAAAGTAATCACATGTACAATCAATGGGACTATCAATGTGACTGAAGTTACTTACATGCATGTTTGCAAAATCAGGCTCTTAGACTGGAGACATGGTCTCATTCTTAAATCATTATAAAGTACCCATGCAAAACAATAGTGTGATATAAATATTTAATAGTATCACCACCTCTAACATGTGTAAGTATATTTGTTAATACTAGGTTTTGTTTAGTAAAGTAGCTACAGTTCCTGATTTTTTCATGTTACAACCAAAAATAAGACCACAAAAATAAACACCCTTATCTACAGCAGAAAGATACACGAACATAGGATAAAACAAGAAACTTCTTCTGAATGAGCTGTAACAGCAGGTTCTATTATATGTTAGACTGTTCCAGTTTAACACATTCAAATTTTATTCCCTGTAGTATTAAACAATCATCTAATTTTAAATTTTAGAGTTTGAAGTGTTAAGGTGTTACAGCATGGAAAAAATACTTTAAGTTTGTAAACAAAAATCAACCCTTAAATTAATTTATTTTAAAGTTTACGTTTCATGATCCCATTACCTAATGGGACTCTGGACATGGGCATACCTAACTGTGCTTTACAACTCTCTATTGTCTTGTCAAGATTAAGTTGGAATCTGCTGCGAATCTGTCGTTTTGGTGAAATTAGTGGCACAGGTGTGGACTGCTGCTGGACTGATTCACTCAACTCTTTCAGATCCATTTCAGCTTTGCTGCGATCTAAAAACACATTATTAAAAGAATAATTAAGAAAGATACTTCAAGGAGTGAGGGGAATCACCACAATCCTCTAATGAAAATTAGCAAAATTATTTCATTTTAGACTGAAATGAAAATGTAGACTAACTAAAAGAGGTTCTAGTTATTTTGTAATTATAATCTGCATGTCTACACAATTCACAGAGAACGGCTATAAGTTTTTTCATTTTTGTTCTACATAAAATAATCCTGTGATTTCTGTGGGGATCAAAAATTGGAAAACAGAAATCTTGGTGGCCTTTTTTTTTTTTTTTTTTAACCCCAAAGGTAGAAAAAAGGGAGGAAAAATAAAAATATAGATTGTGATACTACAGAAGTAGTACCCAATGTAGAACATACCCACGAATTTCAGAAAAGTCTTATCCTCAACTTGATCACACTCTCACATAATACAGTGTGCAGGAATGTCTGCAGCAAATAGTATGTACTAGACGAAGAAGCTAAGTCAAAGTTACGTCCATTATCAAGATCTTTTCTGCTTCATTAGCACTTTCCAATATGCTGTGCTATACTGGAAAGCACACCATGAATGCAAGGTATTCAGGAAACAAGACTCATGGCTCTTGCTCAGTTTGCAAAGCCTGCAAGCTTGCAGGGCGGTAATGAGGAGAAACAATAAGATTTCTGTCTATAAAAGTGAGAAGGGTGTGTGTTTTTAATTGTATCAGTCACATGACAAGCAAATGATGTGTGGTGGGGTGGCAGGAAGAAGTACTGCTACTTTGTTTAAATTATTCTGTATCCCTTATATTCTTGTACTCATAAATGTACCTCTGAGACTGTGCCTACACTAGCACCCCCCCTTTTGAAAGGGGGATGCTACTGAGATGCTTGTGATATACTAATGAGGGACTGCATATTAGCATAATAGCGGCCATAGCACTTCAAAAGTGCCACATTCGATTTCACACAGCTTGTCTACATGGGGTCCTTCTGGAAAGGGCCCTGCACACATGGAAATCCCCTTATTCCTACAACCAAATAGGACTAAGGGGATTTCGATGTGTGTGGTGCCCTTTTGAAAAGGACGCCCTGTGGACGAACCACTCTCAATCGAAATCAGCGCTATTGTAGACAGCCTAAAAGTGGTACTCTTTGGTATAGAGTTTATAGAAGATCAAAATCTAAATAAACTAACAACTGAAATAATGACGCAAACATATACAAGTTTACAGACTAATAATTAAAATGCATACATTAAGGGTCAGATGGATGATTTATTCTTCCTGCTCTACTCTGCACTGGCAGAAGACAGAAACGGGATTGAACTTTTTCAATCCTTATGTCATGTCCAAGTTGGCAAGTGCAACCCATAACACAAACTCAATCCATTGGGATTTTCAGTGCGAGATAAAAGCATGCAACTCATTTTGAAAATAAGACATAAAAGAGTCTAAGTCACAAAAGTAATTTTGAAAATTATAATCTGTGTTCTACGTGAAAGAGCTCTTTAGTATCAAATACCTCCTTCCTGAGCCAATACTTTCAGACTATGATCAAAGTCAACTGTTATCATTCCAAAGGAATCATTAGGATTGACATGACAGTTTTTAAAAAGTGATTTGAGATTTTAATTTGCTTCAGTGCATGTCAGAAGCTATCTGCATGATACACAGTATATATAATTAATAGCTTCAGAAGTGCTTTTTTGTGCTGGTGCACCTCAGAAGCCCCAGCCCTGGGACTGGCTGGGAAAGGGGCAGCATGGAATGGGGAGCTGGCTGAGTACCAGCACCCCCCACCTTTTTTTTTTTTTTTTTTTTTTTTAAAAAAGGCATTAGTTTCAGGAACAGTGAATTTGTAAAAAGGGGACCATACCAGTTATGCTATGGCAAAAACTTCACTGCTACCACTAATATCTTAATATTTAATAATGTTTTATGAGGTGTTCTGCTGGTAAAGTGAACTAATTATGAAAACACGGTAATGGGTGTAGCTGCATTAAGAAATAGCACTCTACAGCCCATTAATCTAAGCAACGTAAGTCAGAGTTGAAAACAGCAATACAATTCAGAAAATGAATGTGAAACAGATTTTGTAAAGAACCAGAATAGATTACTCTATTTTAGCCAAAGGCAGTAGTAACAATTTGACAAACTAAGTGCAAAATACTATTCAGATGACTGACCTTACCCCTGCCTGCTGGATCTCAGTTGTTCAGTTTGACTGTCATTAATATGAAAATCATTACCTTGAATCTCTTTCTAGGATTTCAGAAAAAGTTTTCCATTAAAATTCAGCAAAGAGACTTGTTATTATCATCTATGGGCTTGTCTATACTACCTTCCTACTTCCAAGGGAGGATGGTAAGTAGGGTGTTGGGAGTTTATTAATGAAGTGCTGCGTTGCATATGCAGCACTTCATTAAGCAAATTCTGCCCCCGGAGCAACTTCGAAGTGTTGAACTTCGAAGTGCCGGCTCGCATCTAGCCACGGCTAACCCGCAGGTACTTCAAAGTGCCTGGGCAACTGTGAAGTCCCTTTACTCCCCTCCAAAACATCTGCTCATTAAGAAATACATTTTCTAGATGGCTCGGCTCTTATTTCAAAATCTACATGAATCTGGCAGATTTTCAAAGGAGTTCAGCACCCAGTAACTGCTGAACTTTTGAAAAAATTGAACCCTAACTATGTCAAAGAAAACTAACTGCTAAAGTCTGTCATAGTAATTCTGCCCATAGACAAGTAACATTAGTTGGGCATAACAAGATGTAAGCCCAGGCAAAGATTAAATAAGGTAAGTCAAAAGACAGTAAGACCATGTCTACACTTCCCCAAACTTCGCAGGGGGCATGGTAATCAGGCTGATGGCAGATTACTAATGAAGTGCTGCTATGAATATGCAGCACTTCATTAGGCTAATTCTCCCCCACAGCAACTTTGGGGAGCAAAGGCACTTTGAAGTCACGTGGGGACTTCGAAGTACCTGCAGCTACACAGCATACTGGTACTTTGAAGTTTGAAAAGAGAAGTTACTCACTTGTGTAGTAATGATGGTTCTTCGACATGTGTCCCCGTGGGCGCTCCACAGTAGGTGTGGGACTCGCCCTGGCGACACAGATCAAAGATTTCCAAAGCCGTAACTCGTCGGATCGCGCATTCGCTGATGCGTGCCAGTCCTTTGCGAGCTTTCGGTCACATGCACGATCCAGTCCACGTTAGTTCCTCGACCAACTGCCCTGGGTGCTCCTGAAAAATATAAAGCAGAACTCCAAAGGGGGGAGGAACAGGTGGGTAGTGGAGCACCCACGGGGACACATCTCAAAAAACCGTCGTTACTACACAAGTGAGTAACTTCCCTTTCTTCTTTGAGTGGTCCCCGTGGATGCTCCACAGTAGGTGTCTACCCAGCAGTGACCCCAGAAAAATGGAGGTGGGTACCAAATTATGTGCAGCTTGCCCTTGAAAGGACTGGTGTTGATAGGCATGTATCCTCTTCCAACACCCGGTGAATTGCGTAGTGTCTGGCGAAGGTGCTGTAGGATGACCATGTCACCGCTCTGCAGATGTCCTTTAGGGAGGCTCTTTTAAAGAAGGCTGTCGAGGCCACCATCCCTCTGGTGGAGTGAGCCCTGGGCGGAACTAGCAGAGGGGTGTTACGAAGCATATAGCACATCTTTATGCAGGATACAAGGTTATTTGAAATTCTTTGTGATGATAGTCCTTCCCCTTTTGATCTAGGTGCAAGAGACACCAAGAGTCAGTCTGTCTTTCGGAAGGGTTTAGTTCTGTCTATAGAGAAGGCCAGTGACCTTCTCACATCGAGTGAATGCAGCTGTACTTGCCTACTTGAGGTGTGCAGTCTCGGGTACAAGGATGGTAAGACTATCAGCTTGTTGATAAGGAACTCTGAAGAGATCTTTGGAAGGAACGCTGGATGTAGGCATAGAATCACCGCTTCTTTGGAGAAGGTTATATAGGGCAGATCCGCCATTACCACCACCAGCTTGCTCACCCTGTGAACCAATGTGATCACAAGAAGAAAGGCCGTTTTCATGGTAAGTAGATGGAGGGAGACAGTGGCTAGAGGTTCAAAGGGTGGTCTAGACAGCGTGTCAAGGACCAGATCTAAGTTCCACAAAGGTGATAACGGTTTCCTCAGGGGGTGTAAGTTCACAAGGCCCTTCAGGAACCATGCCATAATGGGATGGGCAAAGACAGTTGACCCATCCAGTGTGTGGCGGAATGCCGATATAGCTGCAAGGTGGACCTTCAGTGATGATAAAGAGAGTCCCCCTCATTTTAGGTCCAGTAGATCATCCAAAATTGTGGGAACCAGACCTCCAAGGGTCAATTGTTTGGACAACACCAGGACATAAAAGTGCTTCCACTTATATACGTAAGCTTTCCTGGTAGAGGCCTGTCGACTGCATTCCAAGGCCTCTTTCACTCCTTCTGAACATACTTCCTCGAGGGCGCTGAGCCAGGGATTAGCCATGCCTTGAGGCGAAGCATTTGAGGCTGAGGGTGTCTCACGATCCCCTGGTTCTGTGAGAGGAGGTGCAGTACGATAGGGAGGGGGAACAGTGGGCAGCATGACACGCGTTGCAGCAGAGGAAACCAGCGCTGGCAGTCCCACGCTGGGGCTATAACAAGTGTGTCTTCTCCCTCCTGGCCTTCTCCAGGACCTTGTGGATAAGTACTGTAGGAAGGAATGCATACAGCAAGGGGCCCTTCCATGAGAGTAGGAAGGCGTCCCCTAATAAGCCCAGGTTGATGCCCGCTCTGAAGCAGTACTGAGGGCATTTTTTGTTGATGTAGGTGGAAAACAAGTCGATCTGAGGGAAGCCCCAGGTGTTGAATACATTGCGGAGCAGATAAGAGCTGATCTCCCATTCGCATGTAACAGCGAAGTGCCTGCTCAACTGGACTGCCCTTGCATTGCCGACACCTGGTAAGTATGAGGCTTTTAAGGTTATACTGTTTGCAGCGCACCAATTCCACAGGCAGACTGCCAATGCGCAGGATCTGGCCCTGCCCTGACGGCTGATATAATACATTGTGGAAATGTCAGTATTGACCCCAACTACCTTGTGTCGCAAGTACTGGCGGAAGTGCTTACATGCATTCAACACCACTCATAGCTCCAGTATGTTTATGTGCATTGCCATCTCTGTAAGGGACTACTGTCCTTGTGCTGATCTGCTTCCCATGTGTGCCCCCCCGCCTATGTGGGAAGCATCTGTTGTGAGGAAAGCCACGATTTGCGGTTGGTGAAAGGGCACCCGAGACAGCAAATTCTTGGGGTCCATCCACCATGTCAGAGACTTTCGCACCTCTGCTGGGGGCGATACCTTTTTGTGAGTGCACCGTATCGTTGGCACGTACACAGTCACCAACCAGTGCTGGAGGGAGCAAAGATGCAATCTGGCATTCTGCACCACAAATGTGGTGGCAGCCCTGTGCCCCAGGAGCTGCAAGCAAGTTAATACTTGTATTGTGGGGCTGTACATCAGCACCTGTATCAGAGACTGGATGGCATGAAAATGTGAAGTGGGCAGATACACCCTCCCTGTGATAGAGTCTAGACATGCTCCTATGAATTCTATGTTCTGCGTGGGCTCTGTTGTTGATTTTTGGAAGTTGATGACTAGGCCCAGAGAGAGGAATGTCTTCGTAGTAATGTCTATCATGCATAATACATCTGCCCACGAAGCACTCTTCAAAAGACAGTCTTCCAGATATGGGAAAATGAATACGTCCTACTGATGTAGGTAACACTACAGAGAGTGTCTTTGTAAAAACCCTAGGCACTTAAGACAGGCCGAAGGGCAAGACTCTGTATTGGAAATGTTCCATACATACCCACGGTGAAGCGGAGGAAGCGCCTGTGTACAGGGTGGATTGTTATGTGAAAATACATGTCTTGCAAGTCGAGGGCTGCGAACCAGTCTCCATCGTCCAGTGCTGTGACTATGGAAGCAATTGTGGTCATCTGGAAGTGCTGCTTGCAGAGATAACGATTGAGAGCCCGTAAGACTAGGATTGGTCTTCAGCCTCCTGTTTTCTTTTCCATGAGGAAGTATCAGTAGTAGAAACCCTTCCCCTGAAACTCGTCCGGGACACACTCTACCGCTCCTATAGATATGAGGGGGTCCACCTCATGTTTCAAGATCATCTCGTGAGAGGGGTCCCTGAAGAGGGACTGGGTAGGGGGTTTTGGTGGAGGCATGGAGTGGAATGGGATGGTGTACCCCACAGCAATAATTTCCAGTACCCATTTGTGCACAGTGATGCTTTTCCATTGATGGTAGTATGGTCTGAGGTGATGGTGGAACATATGTTGTCTGTGGCACCGAGCAATGGTTGTGATATCAGTCAAACTTGCTGCCTGGCTGTCTGTGATGCAGAGGTACAGCCTTGCTGGGAATGTCGCCTCGGTGGACTTTGATGTTGTTGTTGCTGGTGGCGTCCTTGATCATAGCCTTGCTGGTATTGTGGGCGCCGAGATGGATAGGTATACGCCACTGGTATGAGGAGAATCTCTTCCTCCTGTAAGGAGGGTTATACATGCCCAGCGTTCTGGGCATAGTTCTCGAGTCCTTGCTGGAGTGGAGGACCGAGTATGTGGATTTGGCAAACAGATTCACCCTATCAAAGAGAAGGTCTTTGACTTTCGTTTTTAGATCTTTAGGGATGCCAGATGTCTGGAGCCACGACACTCGCCACATCACCACTGTGGTGGCTGTAGAGCATGCCGCTGTGTCCGCCACGTCTAATATGCAATTTGGATGCCTGTATGCGAAGCCACGTACCCTTCCTGAACTACTGCCTTCAAAACCAGCCTCTTGTCATCCGGAAGAAAGTCCATGAGTGTAGTAAGTCTTGTATAGTTGTCAAAATTACGGTTGGATCTGATGATGAGGATCTAGAATGTGAGCGTTGTCTGTATCTGTAATGACAACAGGAGTGTGATCTCCTGGATGATGCGGACATAGGTGGAGAGGCTTTGTAGGTATATCTATGCAGCTCATATGAGGCAACAGGTGAAGGATGCCTAAGCCAGGGAGAAGGTAGCTGTAGAAGTGGACATGGTGGTCTCAGAAAGGTTGATGGCGGTGTTAATAGCTGGTCCGGCATGCACATTTCAGGAGGAGAACTGGGAGAGAGAGGTGCGATGAGAAGATCCGGTGATGAACTTTGGTGCCGAGTCTTAGACCTTGCCTTTCCTTGTTTGTGAAACTGCTTAGACAGTGCCGACGCAGGTGTTATGTCCAGTGCCTGAGATCTCGGTGTGGGTATCGGTGCTGGCGGTGCCATGCGCAGTGCCTCTGCCTGTGGTTCCGCACGCACGGTGGTCTCCAGCACCGTCAGACCCCATGCTGGTATGCCCAGTTCTGATACTCTCGGTGCCGGGAATATCGGTGCCACAGTCTCCGGTGGCCGACATTTAGACACCTGTGGGATGTTCAGTGCTGCCTCTAACAGTCTGAGCCCCAGGCATTGTCTTGTGTTCTCCCGTTTTTGCATTGCCCTTAGCAAGCACTTCCCGAGTCTGTGACTCACTCGTCAGGCTCGTAGGTAGTACCGGCAAGGATTGAGTAGGGGATATTTTCTTCTTCTTGTGAGCCAAGGATGTCAAAGAGGTTGCCTTCCACTTGTGTGGCCCCAAGGGCCCTTCCACCTGGGGTATCTCAGATGGCTCAGGCTGAAGAGCCTTGTCAAATAAAATAATTTTTAATCTCATTTCTCTGTCCTTCCTTGCTCTAGCTGTCAGTTTAGAGCAGTAAGGACATTTCTGCAGGACATGGGTTTTGCCCTGACAACGAATACATCTGCTACAGCCATCAGAGGCAGTCATAGTTTCCCGGCATGACTCCGCAGTTTTTGAATCCCACTGGAGATATCTTCTTGTTAAAAGTACTTAACAACATGTAATTTTAACATGGGTACTTAACAGCTACCAAACAACAGATAAGATTAATGACAGTCTATTGTAGAGATAACCAGGCCACAAAAGCAGCTGCTCTTCCCTCTCTCTACTCCTCCTCTCCTCTTTTTTTTTCTGTAAAACTATATACAGGAATAATTTTTAAGAACAGTTTCTAAGAGAACGTTTTTTAACAAAAGAGAACTAGCAACAGTAGTGAATAATGTTTTTATCTCTCTTAGGCGTCGGAGCCGAAGCAAAGTCTGTCTGCAGCTGCTGGCGGTTGAGAGGAACTGGCGTGGACAGGATCGCGCACATGACCGAAAGCACGTGAAGGACCGGTGCACATTGGTGCATGCATGATCCAACAAGGTAGGGCTTTGGAAATCTCCGATCTGTGGTGCCGGGGCGAGCCTGACACCTACTGTGGAGCACCCATGGGGACCACTCGAAGAACAAACTTCGAAGTTATCACGAGGGAGAATTAGCCTAATGAAGTGCTGCATATTCATCACAGCACTTCATTAGTAATCTCCCATCAGCCTGATAATCATGCCCCCTTCAAAGTACAGTGAAAGTGTAGACAGAGCCTAAGATAAATATTTTCTTTCAATGGTCTCTCCATACCAACAAAGAGGCCGTGTCTACGCTTACAAAAAACTTCTAAATGGCCATGCTAATGGCCAAATCGAAGAATGCTAATGAGGCACTGAAATGAATATTCAGCCCCGTTTAGCATGCTGCCAGCCACGGCACTTCGAAAGTGCTCATCTACGCAGGGGTCCTTTTTGAAAGGACCCTGCAAACATTAAAATCTCCTTATTCCTATCAGCTGATCGGAATAAGGGGATTTTGAAATGTGCGGGGTCCTTTCAAAAAGGACCCCCGTGTAGATGAGCCACACATGAGGGAAATGCGGCACTTTCAAAGTGCAGGGGCCTGCAGCATAGTAATGAGGCACTGAATATTCATTTTAGCACCTCATTAGTATTCTTCGATTTGGCCATTAGCATGGCCATTTAGAAGTTTTTTGTAAGTGTAGACGTAGCCATAAAGTATAAGCCAAACCACTCAGATCTTTTTATACAACTCTTTTTCTTATAAAGAGGTCTCAAGAAAAATAAGTCCTTCCTGTATATTTCAGGACCACTGTTATGTGAGCAAGAGTTAAATCAATCACGTTAGAGTTGAGGCTAAAATCTCCATGCACAAAGTTTTCAAGTGCTTCACTCTGATATCTTCCAAACTCTCTGTCAACTTCATTCCTAAATGCTGATTGCAATGATGGTCATTTTTCACGTAATCTATTTTTCATTCCCCGCACCAGAGATGCAACTGTCTGATAATATTCAGTGCATCCAACATCTTTTCTGTTTCAGACATACAATCTGATAAGGCAGTTCCCATTTGGATTCCAAGAATTTCTGCTCTGAGACCATCAATGTACAGTTGGCTCATTTTTCATATCGTTCACTGGAGGTTTAACTTCAGCCAGCCTCTGGTTAGTTATAGTTGACTTCAGTAGATTTTCTCTGATTAAGAACACACTGCTCAAAAAGGCAGAACTACTACATAGGTCTCATCTACATGAAGCATACACATTTCCTCTGTTCTCTTGCCTTTCACTAACTCATGTCAGAGAATCTCTATTCTTAGAATGCTTCAAATAAGGCAATATGACCTAGCAGCTGTGTCTACACTAGCTCTCACCTTTGAAGGGAGCATGGTAAGTAGGTTGTAGGGAGATTATTAATGAAGTGCTGTGGTGCTAATTTCCCCCTGCGGCAACTTCGAAGTGCCAGCTTGCATGTAGCCACAGCTACATGCAAGCCGGCACTTTGAAGTTTAACACTTCGAAGTTGCCACAGGGGATAATTAGCTTAATGAAGTGCTGCACATGCACCGCAGCACATCATTAATAATCTCCTGGCACCCTACTTACTATGCTCCCTTCAAAGTTAGGAACTAGTGTAGATACAGCCAGTGAGTCACATCTGAAGACTCTGGGATTCAGGATGGAATGTAATCCAGATCCGGCAAAGTTGATGCTATGGCAGAAGTCCAGCCATTGTTTTCACTCTTGATAAAACTGACATTTTAACAAGGTACATTTTCCTAACTCTGAAGAGATACCTGATATTCCAGTTGAACAGCTTCAGACAACTATGTTAAAATGTAATCAGAAAGCACGACATCAGATTTAAAATATCACCTGTTTACCAATAAGAACTACACAAAGCTAAGCATTTTATTTAAAACTTCCTACGTAACCTTAACCTCACCTTTCAAAACCTGAGCCTTCTAGCTTTAGTAATTTTACACCCATGATGTCTTGACTCTCACCTTTACCCCATACACTAATCCGCTGTTATGGAAACTATTTCTTATAGTTAACTCTTTAGCTGAAACACACTGTAATTATCAGGAACAGATCCATTACTGTAGAAGAGATGCTCAGCACTGACAGCCTTGGCAGTAACAAGGGTACTTTTAGCCTTCTGAGGGTCAAGCAAAATGCCATCTAACTCTTAACTTTCATCAGTTAAAGAGCTTTGTTTTTTTTAAATGTACCTTTCCTTTCCAGCTTTACAAACATTACAGCATATCTTTGCTTATGAAACAATGGCGACACATGCTTTAGTTCCTTTAAATCCACATGCATGAAATGTACTACTCTCTCACATTCATTCCACTGTAATGTACATTAATATAATAGTATCAGACTTTCAAAAGTTAGAACTAACCAAGGTTAAGGTTCAGAATGCTTCCTGGAGTGGAAGATCTCTCTTGTTTAGCAACAATAGGTGTTGAGGCTTGAGGAGAGAAAGGTTTTGGGCTTCCTGATAAGCTCCCTGCTTGACCCGTCCTTGGTGCTGGAGAAGCTGAAAAAAGTACAGAACTGGTAAAGATATTTAAGAACAAAATGAGCCAGAATAAGGCAACGGGTAGTGAAATGGCTTTTCATTTCAACTAATATCAGTAGGGACAGGGAGAAAGTTTTAATAGCATCCAATGCAACTTAAAGTTCTGTTAAAGCAACAACCCTTTCATAGAATACTAAAACTGGAAGGCTTAATTCGAACTGCATAATGCAAACTGAGTAAACTATTTCAAGTTAACTTATTTCAAACTTGGTGCCATTCTAAAGCGGCACCAAAGTTCGAAAAAGTGGCTATTTCAAGGCTTCCGCTACCCCTCTTATGACAAGGGGTAGCAGAAAGAGAATGCATGCTCAAAATAGCCACGCTATTTCAAGAGCAGTGAGTAGCTGTGGAGTTGCTATTTCAGGATACATTTGTATTCCTAAATATCAACAACAGTCTTGACATAGCCAAAGGGACCTCAAGAGGTCTTCAAGTCCACTGCCCTGCCCTCACGGCAATACCAAGCACCATCAGTATCATCACTGTTAATATTTATCCACCCTGTTCTTAAAATATCCCCAAAGATGGAGATTCTACAACCACCATAGGCAATTTATTCCAGTACTTAAACACCCTGACAGGAAATTTCTCTTATGTCCTACCTAAATCTTCCTTGATGTAATTTAAGCCTTGTCCTATCATCAGAGGCTAAGCGGAACAATTTTTCTCCCAAAAAGTTTCACACTTTCATTTAGCTCATTAAATAAGGAATCTAAGATAAATCATTTAGTTGTGATTCATTTCAGTTAAACCAAATTATTTTGGCTCTGAAACTCTCATACAAGATACTGGGTGGTTCCAGGTTTCAAGATTCAGTATATTTTAGATATACGTCCCCATATATCTCTTGAGAGCATGGAACTGAACGCTTTGCAAGGCTTCAATCTACCTGTGAATTTAGTATTTCAAAAGCCACAACTTTTCAGAACTAAGGAAACGGAGTGGGAAAGAAAGCATATATAGAACATTAGATATCAGACTCAGTGTTCTTAATCAGAGATATCTGCTTAAATCTTTGTGTAATGCTTTGAAATTGCACCACTTACTTCACTATTGAATATTTATAAGGATGTAGTTCATAGCTCTTCTATAACAAATATAAAGCATTTTGACATTTCTAAAAGGCAGTAAACTGGGAGAGAGTGCATGTTATTTTTTGTGCTAATGTTTATTTAATTAGGGTTTTTTTAATGTATGGCCACTATCTGACAATTAGTATGACATCAGACACATTTCCAAGTTATTTTACCCTGGTTGCCTCACACATCAAATATCCATGACAAAGAGTGAGAGCCACCTAAGGGCAACATTCCTGTGTTAGGGCCTTCAAGTAGATCACGTGAATTTTTTAATCACAGAAACAATTTATTTAAATATTAATCAAAATTTGCATTTTCAAGAGTGAGGTGGCAGCAGCAAAATTTGAGGCTGTAGTAAATATTACAGAAAATAATGCTTGTAACACGGAACAGGGAAAAAACGTAGGGGACTCAGGAAAAGTAGTGGCATTTTGTCATGTCAAACCTAACTTTTTCTATATGCTTTGGTGATATACCAGTAAAGCCTGGGGTAAAGGAAGTAATTAATTCCAAAAAAGTTATCTGTGAAGGTCAAGAGGCACCAGTCACATGACGCTGTCTGTATCATCT
Source organism: Carettochelys insculpta (assembly GCF_033958435.1). NCBI lineage: Eukaryota > Metazoa > Chordata > Testudines > Carettochelyidae > Carettochelys > Carettochelys insculpta. Next base: position 21,385,364 of record NC_134153.1, on the reverse strand, counting down.
CTGTCTAACATCTGATGGAGTGGCACTGGTCTGACTCTTCATGATGAGATCCAGTTTGCTCTCCAGAAATAATGTCACATAATTAAAAGAAACATCGTAAATTGGTAATAGTAACTAATGGTTGGACTATCAAATTCTACCTACTATAAAGAAAAAGTGTGGCAAATTTTACTAAAACTGCAAAAATTTGTCCTGGGGGCCATGCAAGAGGCTTAGGAAATCTACGTAAATCCCATGAACATTCATTTGCTTCTATCTTTTAAAGTGTAGTGGACTAAAAATAATAAATCGCCTGTTGTCAAGTTCTCTATTTTAAATCACTTAAAATTTGTATAGCTAACTTGTTATCACTTTTAGAAATGGGACTAGAAATTATGTATTAAACTTTTAAACACAATCCTGACACTTAAGTTCAGTAGCTGAAAAAAGGTAAGGAAGCATGATTTTTGAGAAATGTCAAGAACTTCTCCTTTCTAGTGACTCTCCAGATAAAACAGACACCTGAGGACTTTCTCGCAAATATTATTCTAGCTAACATTAGGAGAAAAAAATCTATTTTACTAGCAGCAGGAGCAAGATACAAGATTGCATATAAGTTACTGTGGAGCATATAAGAGTTGCTCCATTGCCTACACCGTTAACATACTTTGCTGTTTCTACCTTAGAGCTTTGCTAAACACCATTAAAATGAAAAGCATTATGAAAACCAAACAATATTACTATTTCAGTCCTGGTTCACAAATGATCATCTTTGTTAAAGACATATTCTATTTAATAACAAATTTAACACCACTTGACTTTTAAAAGCTTTATACCACTCCCAGCTATCGGCTCTTGTTAAAAAATTATAAATATAAGATGGATCACCAGGATAACCTCATACATGATACAAGGTTAAGTGGCATGTAACAGATCAGCAGAGACTGGAATAGCCAATAATTAAATACATACTCCTCCTCTATTATTAACTGTCTTTTGGAACTCAATGCAACAAGATGGCATCGATACCAAAACCTTGGTAGGATTCAGAAAAGATCAGGCATTTGGAAAAATAATTAGAAGAGATGTATGCTCTGAAGCAGTGGTTCTCAATCTGGGGTATGTGTACCTTTGGGAGTACACAGAGGTGTTGCAAGGAGTACATCGATTGACTATTCACCTAGTTTTAAAAGAAGCAACATAAAAAGCACCATGAAGTCAGTACAAACTGAAATTTCATACCACTTGTTCATATGGCTCTACATATTATAAATTAAAATGCATGTATAATATTTATAGCCCAATTGATTTATTTTGAAACTATATGATAGAAATAAGAAACTGAGCAATTTTTCAGCAATACTGTGCTGTGAAACTTTTGTATTTTATGTCTGATTTTGTAAGTAATTTTTAACAGATATAAAACTTGGAGATGTGCCAGACAAATAAGATTCCTGAAAGCATTAGAACTTAAACCAGAAGCATTAGAACTTAAACCAATCCTACACTGAGTAGAGACAGGACTTGTCTAATACTTAAAGATCGACACGCTGGCAGTCAATCTTCCAGACTTCGATTTTGAGCATCCAGTGAAGACATGGCAAAATTGACCTCTTTGGGCTCAGTCCTCGACCCACATACAACACACTATCGCACAGAGTAAGGAACGTTAGTGCGAGACTATAGATAGGATAGGATTCTAATACATCAGTTCTAGCTACGCAAATGCCATAGCCAGAAGAGGGTATCTGAAAGTGACTTACCCATAGGAACAAACTTTCCTAATGGGCATGATACCTGCCCACAATGGGTTTTCAATGTATCTTGTATTGGCCATTTTACCAGAGATCTAACTAAATGGGACCACTGATAAGATGCATCTCAATTTCTACAACAACATGCTCCCAGTCTTTGTTCTGGGCCCTCTTTCCAACTGCTCAGCTACAATGTCTGCTTTGAGGCTATTCTCCCTTTTTTCATTGGCAGCAGAGTGAAACTAATGAGATTCTGGTCAGTTTCACTGCTTCTAACAATATTCTGAACAGCAAGAATGAAAACTTAAAACTGTATTCATGCTTATTTATTATGCTACTGTTTAGGAAGGCTACAAAAAGCAGCCAAAGGTATTGAAACTGCCTATCCATAAACTTAGGAAAACTGCTCTGCAGCAATTCACATTCAAAATGGTAATTCTGCAACCACAAGGACTATAAATTTTAAAATTAAATATTAGATTCTGAAGGAATAAATAAGCTTGATCCACCTGCCAACCAGCTTAGTGTAGACCTATACATTTTCTAAGCCCTCTCAATAGCTTCCTGCATATATATTTTCCATCAGAAAACTGACATGGGCTTATTATTGATGAATGAATAAAGTCTTATTCTTCTATCCTCCATTCAAGAAAAATATCGTCCAGAAATCTACCAAGTAAATACCCTTTGGCTATGTCTACACTAGAGGGTTTTACTGACAAACAGGTATTTGTCGAAAAAAACCACAGAGTGTCCCGATTACTAGTGCTTTCTGTCAATAGTAAATTGACAGAACTCAGCCGTTTTATCTATTGCATTCTCCCCTTCTCCGCGAGCCAGAACTTCTCTCTCGACAGAACACCAGTCTGGATGTTCTGGGAGGCCTTTTGTTGATGGAAAAGGCGTCCAGGCCGCACGTGTTCCAGGGGACACCCTGTCCACAGCAAGCAGCACTCTATGGTCCCTGCCTCCGGCCTTTCTTAAAGCTGCAGGGAAGCCCTGGATACCCTGTGGCAGGAAGCTGAGAGCGTGGAAGCAGCCCAGCAGCATGCTCAGAGCCACTCTCCATCACCAGACCATACAGGGATGATAGAGAGCCAGGCCCCGGTGATCCCCCAGCCCTTCCATGGAGCAGCTGTAGGGGGTCACAAGACCCACTCTAGAAGTCTAAAAGGGGCCAGAGACAAGGTCCAGGACTTGTGTGACATGTGGGATGAGGAACAGACCCTCCTCAACTCCAAAGCCAAGTGGAGGAATGGCCCCATGCACACCTGTCTGGCCACCATGCTGGCAGCATGGGACCAACCCACCCGCACCATGGAGAAGGTGTGGGTGAAGGTGAAGGAACTCCGCCAGGGCTACACCCAGGATGGAGACACTAGGTGGAGACTTGGGGCAGGAACCCTCCACCTGCCTCTACTTCAGGGAGCTGCACCACCTCCTGGGGGCGCACAACATGTCCCCTCCACCTATCCCCACAGACCCTGTGGAAGATGCCCACCTCTCCCTGCAGCCGGAGCCCGAGGAGGAAGAGAAGCAGCACGCCCCAGGACCCAACCCCCGCTGGAGCCAGAGGAGAGACAGGGTCCAAGGTAAGCAAGAGCACCCTCATCATTGTCCTGGAGTCAGGGCCCCTCCAGCTAGGCCACCTCCAGGGTGTCCCCAGAGCTAGGCGAGGGTCCCTCCAGTAAGCACCCTACACATCACACACCCAAGGACATGGGAGGCAGGCACAGACAGGGCATGCTGCGAGGGTCACCAAGCCAGCTCGACCAGGACCTTACGCTGTGGTCCTGGCACGTGGAACCATGTGCAAGGTAGCATATCCAATCCAGACCCACCAGGCAGTCCTTGGACACAGGCACCAGCCTGATGCCAGCCTCACAAGAGGCCAGAGGAGCTCCTGCTCAGAAGCAAGCAGTCACTATTGCATGAACCTTGGAAAACATCCTTGGTGCAGAAGACAGACCAAAGGGAAGCACTCGTTACTGGAAATTATCTTGGCCTATACTGAACTGCAGATATTTCTGGTCCAAAGACTGTATGAAAATAGGCATTTTGTAGGTCAAGCGGTAAAAATCAATCGCCCTTCTTCTGTGAAGAAATTATAGTTGCCAGAGTCACTATCCTGAACTTTTCATGTTTTAAAAACTTGTTCAGAAATATCAGAAAGATCAGTCTCCACATTCTGTCCTTTTTTGATATAATAAAATACTACGAGTAAAACCACTTTCACCCAAGTGAGGAGGAGGGCCAAGCTCTATTGTGCCTAACCAGAGGAGAAAATTCACCTGACTTAAAATGAACGCATAAAGGGAGCTGAAGTGTTTGAATGACATCCTGATGTTATGACTTGTCGGTAGCATTCCACTTCCAGGCACGCTGGAAAAGGAAAAGATAGTCCACAAAGGGTGGAAGAAAAATGGGTGCAGCTGTAAAATCAGAGGTGCAGGAAGTTTCAAACTTTAGCCTGTCCATCAAAACTGTTGAGCAGGAAATGTTTTGGTGGTTGAGAAGGGTGGGTAAGTAGCCAGCCCTGCCTCTGTGAAATGTTTGGTTTTTTTGGGAGGGCACCTTAACTTGATCTACGGAATCCAGAAAACAGAGTAGGATATGACCTCAACACAATTTGTGGCCTACTAAATCATCTCTTATTTGTAGAGGTATGTGTACCCAGGAAACAGACTGACTTTAAAGTCCACAGTGCATGCAGTGACTCCTCTGTGGTCTCCAAGAAAACATCTACAACCATCAAAAAGGAGCTCCTCAACATTGTACTGTATTTCTTTTTGAAATCCCAAGATAGGAGAGGCTGTTTTTTGTCCTTGTTTGAATACTTCTGTACTAAGATGAAGGCCTAGGCCCATATAGCATAGGCCTGGTTTGAGGCCTAAGGCCTAGCAATAGTGGACAAAACATGGCTAAAAGCAAAGCTAAGCTGTGAGAGGCAGGCCTCTGCTAACAGAACTTGACTCAAGACAGGGCTGACTGTACAAAACACTAATTGGTAATCGGTCCAGGTGCAGAACAGTACCTGGTACAGTTGATACGCTGAAATCACAAGGTACCACCAGCTTATTAAAAAAGACCTTGGTACCTATTCTGCAAAGATACACACTTAGGTTCAGAAAAGGGTCTAAAATGACAGCATAATAGATAAGACATGACTGAACCAAACCACTAGCTACAGGGTGATGGGTGGTGTCTAAGCATCAGAGTGTGGTAACCTGATAAGGTCAGCAGGTGGCAACCCGATACGTCAAACAGGAAGGTGTCCTTTGTTTGTAACTGTACATAACAGTGGTGTCTTGTCTGACCTACGGGAGCAGTGGAATTCCCACTGACTGCATCAGTACATTGCTGCAGGTACATCTGCACACTGGTTTAGTAAAGTATACTTGACAACTGTTATTTGTACCTTGCTTGGAAATAAACCCTGGCCAGGTGCCTTCAATTCTTATCTGGTCTGTGATCTTTTGGAAACCTCACAGAGTATTGCAATTATTGGGCTCATATCATTGAATACACATTCAAGCAGCCTTCTGGTTATCATCAATGGAGCCAACAACCCATGAGGACACAACAGCAGTAAATCCACCGGACTACAACTTCGAAAAATGGGGCATTGTCTGTGTGATAGAATCCTAGAATGCTAGAACTGGACGAGACCTTGAGAGGGCATCGTGTCCAGCCCCTCGGCCCTCACGGCAGGAGCTAGTACTGTCTAGACCATCCCTGATACACACTTACCTAACCGGTTCTTAAATATCTCCAGAGATAGAGATTCCACAACCTCCCTAGGCAATTTATTCCACTGTTGGACCACCCTGACCGTTAGGAACTTTTTCCTAATGTCCAACCCAAAGCTCCCTTGCTGCAGTTTAAGCCCGTTGCCTCTTGTTCTATCCTTAGAGGCCAAGAACAACAAGTTTTTTCCCTCCTCCTTATGACACCTTTTTAGATACTTGAAAACCACTATCATGTCCCCCTTAATCTTCTTTTTTCCAAACTAAACAAGCCCAATTCTTTCAGCCTTCCTTCATAAGTCATGTTCTCTAGACTTTGATCATTCTTGTTGCTCTTTTCTGGACACTTTCCAATTTCTGCACATCTTTCTTAAAATGCGGTGCCCAGAACTGGACACAATACTCCAACTGGGGCCTAACCAGCGCAAAGTAGAGAGGAAGAATGACTTCTCATGTCTTGTTCACAACACACCTGTTAATGCATCCCAAAATCATGTTTGCTTTTTTTGCAACAGCATCACTCTGTTGACTCACATTTAACTTGTGGTTCACTATAACCCCTAGATCCCTCTCTGCCATACTCCTTCCGAGACAGTTGCTTCCCATTCTGTAGGTGTGAAACTGATTGTTCCTTCCTAAGTGGAGCACTTTGCATTTGTCCTTATTAAACTTCATCCTCTTTACTTCAGACCATTTCTCCAATTTGTTCAGATCATTTTCAATTTTGACCCTATCCTCCAAAGCAGTTGCAACCCCTTCCAGCTTGGTATCATCTGCAAATTTAAGCAGCATACTGTCTATACCAATATCTAAATCGCTGACCAAGATATTGAACAGAACCGGTCCCAATACAGACCCCTGCAGAACCCCACTTCTTATGCCTTTCCAGCAGTATTGAGAACCATTAATAACTACTCTCTGAGTACGGTTATCCAGCCAGTTTTTTTACCCACCTTAAATGAGCCCCATCTAAGCTGTATTTGCCTAGTTTATTGATAAGAATATCATGCGAGACCGTATCAAATGCCTTACTAAAATCTAGGTATACCACATCCACTGCTTCTCTCTTATCCATAAGGCTCTTTATCCTATCAAAGAAAGCTATCAGATTGGTTTGACATGATTTGTTCTTTGCAAATCCATGCTGGCTGTTCCCTATCAGCTTACCACCTTCCAAGTGTTTGCAGATGATTTCCTTAATTACTTGTTCCATTACCTTTCCTGGCACAGAAGTTAAACTGACCCATCTGTAGTTTCCTGCATTGTTCTTATTTCCCCTTTTTATAGATGGGCACTATATTTGCCCTTTTCCAGTCTTCTGGAATCTCTCCTGTCTCCCATGATTTTCCAAAGATGATAGTTAATGGCTCAGATACCTCCTCCATCAGCTCCTTGAGTATTCTAGGAGGCACTTCATCAGGCCCTGGTGACTTGCAGACATCTAACGTTCCTAAGTGATTTTTAACTTGTTCTTTTTTTATTTTATCTTCTAAACCCACCCCTTTCCCACTAGCATTCACTACGTTAGGCATTCCTTCCTCAGACTTCTCAGTGAAGACCAAAACAAAGAAGTTACTAAGTATCTCTGCCATTTCCAAGCTTCCCTTTACTGTTTCTCCCTCCTCACTGAGCAATGGGCCTACCGGAATCCTTGGTCTTCCTCTTGCTTTTAATGTATTTATAAAAGGCTTCTTGTTTCCCTTCATGCCTGTAGCTAATTTGAGCTCATTTTGCACCTTTGCCTTTCTAATCTTGCCCCTGCATTCCTGTGTTGTTTGCCTATATTCATGCTTTGTAATCTGTCCTAGTTTCCATTTTTTTATATGATTCCTTTTTTTATTCTGAGATCACACATGATCTCCTGGTTAAGCCAAGGCAGCCTTCTGCCATATTTTCTCTTTCCTACGCAGAGGAATAGCATGTTTTTAGGTCCTTAATGTCCCTTTGAAAAAATGCCAACTCTCCTCCATTGTTTTTCCCCTCAGTCTTGCTTCCCACGGTACCCTACCTACCAGCTCTCTGAGTTTACCAAAATCTGCCTTCCTGAAATATTTTGTCTGTATTTTGCTGTTCTCCCTTCCTTCCTTCCTTTAAAATTGTGAACTCTATGATTTCACGATCATTCACCCAAGCTGCCTTCCACTTTCAGATTCTCAATCAGTTCCTCTCTATTTCTTAAAATTAAATCTAGGACAGCTTCCCCCCAGTAGATTTTTCAACCTTCTGAAACAAAAAACTGTCTCCAGTGCAGTCCAAGAACTTATTGAACAGTCTGTGTGTCACTGTGTTAGTTTCCCAACATATATCTGGATAGTTGAAGTCCCCCATCACCACCAAATACTGGCCCTAGATGATTTTGTTAGTTGTTTAACAAAAGCCTCATCCACCTCTTCCATCTGGGTAGGTGGCCTGTAGTGGACTCCTAGCAGGACATCATCCTTGTTTTTTACCCCTTTTAGCTTAATCCAGAGGCTCTCAACATGTCCATTTCCTATGTCCATCTCCACCTCAGTCCAGACACCCAGTCTCCCTCTCAGACACTTCAAGCAAGATTTGTGCGCGTCACCCTTACACATAGGCTTCCCACAACCTGCACAGGACTTAAACTCCTGCAACTGCAGTATGCCCCTTTTACAGTGCAGAAAGATCACCAACAGTATTCTAATCAAATCTGGGTTGTTTCTAAACATCCAAGATTCTGCGTATTCCACAGACGGGAACTATGTTGTAACTGGAGCCTCTCATTCAAAGATAACTGAAGACTTAAAGTAGCATGAGAGAAAGAGTCTTACTATTGCCTTATGACATTTAGCCTGTAAGTGCTTGGTGACTACAGGACAAGTAATGTGCATATAACATAGCTTGACAAATGTCTGAAGATATCAAGTGATTAGATGGAATTATGCAACAATAATAAATTTTAAAAAATGGACTTCTGTTTATACTTCTGAATGTTTTGACTCTACTGAGTTTATACGAACAGCAGAGCACACCAAAAAGTTACTAAAGTAAACATTTTGTTCAATATTTAAAATTTTTCTCTTAAAGTGCTTAACATAGGTTGCAAACTGCCTTATTGTTTCCAACACTGTATCCCTAACTAGAAAAGTTGAAAATAAATGATCTAATTTTAATCAAATCAGTGAAAGCAGGACTGGAACTTAAATAGTGGCACTACTGGCAAGACTTTCTAGGCATCCTTCAGTCTGTGTAGACTATGGATCGCGCCCTTTGTAACTCCATTTAAGATAGTCATTTGCAGTGTTGACTGTGACTGTGGAGGCCCACAAAGAGTACCTGGAGGTACTGGCAAGAAGATCCAAAATACTCCTCAATTTTAAAAGAAGTGATTGTAAAATACAAATTAAATATTTCTTCAAGAAGAGTAATATTTCCCAAAAAACAAATTTCCATCATACCCTGAAATCAAAGATGTTGTCTTTTCCCAAATGAAGAGAAACAAATAGAACTTGCATTACAATTCCTTACATTAAGGAACTTCAAAGGAGAATGGCAATTAACAAGATCATAAACACTCTAACAAGGAGTATCAAGCACTGATTCTGCTATCAGCAACCCTGCTCTATAAAGCAAAAGGCAGCTTGTACAGAAGCTGCTCCTTCCTGACCACCACACACATTAGCAGATGTTCTACCAGAGAGTTTGTCATTAAACAAAAATGAGATTCAGAAAGGTGTACATTATTGGTGCAATCACCCAGACACTGAAAAAAATGTGTGCCTCTGACAAGATACAAACTGGTTCAAAAAAAGATTTGTTCAGCTTCCGTATAAGCATTTTGAAGGAAATGTAATTCTTAAATGCCTCTGCAAGATAAAAGACGCTACAGCAAGGCAGAAGAGCAACTGAGAAATTTAAGCAACCTAATGACAAAGAAAACATCTCATGCATTAATTTCCCTGCTCTAGACTGAGAAACATGAATGCTAGTTTCTTGAATTAGGGTATGGGTTTTAAGATGAGCAACATTTGAGAACTCACTCCTTTCTATTATTACATTTGAAGCTGTATTACCTGGTTTTTCCAGAGTTTCCACATTTTATATGAAATCCTTTACATTACTTGTTAAATATCATTTAACTACATCATTTCCCCTACCTTTAAAAACTGCTGTTATTAGTTCCCTGGAAATAGTATTAATAATCAAATAGTATTAGTAATAGCACCTAGTATTAGTGATGGCAGTTAAACAATTCTTTAAGAACGTATTCTCTGAAAAGCAGGCACTTTTCATGCTCTCTCAAGTTGGGGACAAACTGTGCTCAAGTCACATCTGCATCACCTCTGGTATAAGATACCACCTACTAGGCACAATGAGAAAAAGCTTACCCTAAGTTTATTATTATAGCAGCATTCAAAAAAAAAATCTAAAGCTTGTGATTGAACTGCAGACTCAACAGAGTCAAAAGGGACCACATCTACCTTCCTTCCTTCTTGTTCCCTATGTGCAGAAATTTTTTTCCAAGAATCACAAAAAATTTTACATTCATTTAGTAATCAATTTTCAGAACTCCTCTGTGACATATATATGATGTTTCTGAGGAAGTAGATCTGTCCCATGAAAGCTCATCACCTAATCCATTATTTTGTTAATCTTTAAAGTGCTGCACAACTGCTGGTTTGTTTCTCACTTTATAGAAGAAAAAAATCCCAGCTAAATGATTTGCTCAACTCTGTAGCACAGCTGGGAACAAAATAATCTGTAATTCCCAATCCTGAGCTTTAACCACTAGACCATGTTTCCTCTTATCCAATCTGCTCTTGGTACTGTAAGGCTTTACTCTGATGTAACTCCATTAACTTCAATAGACAAATGCAATGGTGGATAAGGCAGACAGTAGTACAGTCCTTATTATTTTTAAATTTGTCCTAACACTTGCCTATCAAGCTTCTAGTGATGGCAACTACATAAGCACTCATTTGGACAGTTACAAAATTTTTCTGCTATTTAAACTAAATGTTCCTTGATGCAATTCAATTCTGCTTATTTTCTGTGCCTTTTGACACATGAAATTAAATAGTTCCCATCTGCTACAACTTCCTTGTAAACTGCCAGATGAAGAAGTATGTCTTTTTAAATTACATTTAGTAAAAAAAGAAAAATGTTTTTAACTAAATGCAGCATCCCTCTTTCCCCAAATTTTACCTGAACTCTTGTCAATGAAGTCCATGGACTCTTCGCTTGCACTACAATGACTTGAGGTTGCTTTTTTCTCTGCATCCTGCTCAACATCGGAACCAGTGTGAACTGATGAGTTTGTACTCATTGGTGAACGTGGCATATCCGTCAAGGAAATTCTTCGACCAGTGTTGCTCAGCATAGATTTGCTCATTAGAATCTTCGGTGATGCTGTCATGTCGAAGTTCAGTTTGATTTTTTCTTGTTTGTCTGTCTTTGCAGTTCCAGCTGCTGGGTTTGCAGGGTCTAATAACATTTGGTATTGGTTGTTGGGGGTATATGGCGTCCGGAAAGGTGCGTAATTAAATACTCCGAACTTTCTACGGATATTCTCAACATAAACTTCCATCTCTTGCATTGCACTGTTGAAGATGCTTTTAGTCTTTTTCACAGAAAAAGGAATTTCTTTAGACATGAGGTAGCAATTATTTATTGGAACCCAGGCCCTAAATACAAAACATTAAAATAAAAAGATATAACTTTAAATTCGGCATTGCTTATTTGACACCAGTATTTTTTAACCCATATTATTTTAATACAACATCCCGAAACAAGCATAAAATATACCATCTAAAAAAAAAAAAAAGTGAATGGTCTCTTACTTTAATCTTGCATAGTTAATAGTTATTTTGGTAAACAGTTTGTCCTTGAGATTTCACTAATCTGTTAAGGGGGTCTTGCCCACAAAATTTGTTAATAAATTTTTTAGTCTTTAAAGGTGCTACAGGACTGCTTGGTATTTGTGAAGCTATAAACTAATACACCTACCCCTCTGAGACTAATCTTTTGTTTTTTACTCAGAAACATAACCAGTGCAAACAAAAAAGCAGTAAAGTAGCACTTTAAAAACTAACAAAATAATTTATGAGGTGAGTTTTCAAGGGACAGACCCACTTCTTCAGACCATAGCCATATCAGAACAGACTCCTGGTATGGCTATGGTCTGAAGAAGTGGGCCTGTCCCATGAGAACTCACCTAATAAATTATTTTGTTAGTTTTTAAAGTGCTACTTTAGTGCTTTTTTGTTTTGTAGTATATAGACTAGCACGGTTTTCTCTCTGTTAATAACCAGTGAAATGACTCCTCACCAAGAAAATTCAGTGAAAACTGTAAAAAGAGGTCCTAAGAACAATCTTAAAATCTAGGCTGGCTGGGATTAGGATCAAAGTAGAAAAGCCAATCAGTGTGTGTTTAGAAAGGATGGTTTAGTAGTTGTGGCATAAACATTCTTTACAGTGCAAAATGGTATCTGTACTGTGCAGTACACTCTGAAGTTCTAGCAGACAGGTGCATTAGAGATGGTTTGGAGAATTCATTTTATTTTGAGTGATTTAATGTAACTATCCAGCTCCCGATCCACCAAACACATAGGTGACTGTAAAATTCTAAGAGCTCTGACTTATTTATTCCATAACCTCAGAGAGTACATAAATGAAAGTACATTGGCCAGAGAATGGGGACAGCCACTGTTCAAACCAGTTCTGAAGCTACAGCAAACTAGCCACATTATTCTGAAAATATATTTATTGTTCAAGCCAACTAGCCACGATCAACTGGCCAAATAGCCATGTGTCCCACGAAAGCTCATCACCTAATAAATTATTTTGTTAGCCTCTCAAGTGCTACTTGACTGCTTTTTTGTTTTGACAGAATACAGACTAACATGGCTATCTCTGTCACATTCAAATATGAGACAGCGTAAACTTATTCTAGCAGTGCAGAATTATCACAACAATTTAGAAAGCACAACCAATTCACTTGTCCTTTGACTGAATCCCTACCTGTCATGTTGGCCAAAGAAACGGGCATCAACTTGCCCATCTTTATCCCTCAGTGCTTTAGCAGGCCAGAACGGAAAGCCTTTGAGCTTAGCCCAGACCAAAGGATGGGGATTGCTCTACAGGAAGATGCAAAGCACACAGTAAGAAAATACTGTAAGTAAAATTATTTTCCAAATTCTGACACACAGGGTATTTTTATTGCATTCATTATTTAGACTGCTACAAGACAAACAAGGCACTTTTCAAACAAGAAAACACAATCTCTGTCTGAAGAGCTTATTACCCAATGATTATTTCCATGACAATCACTATTCAGCAAACTGTACATTATGCTGCAGTTTTTAGTTTATGCACATCCCAACAGCTAGAAAGGAGTCTAATAATGATTATAATTTTTAAAATCTAAAGCATCAACCAAATATATGTTTGAGAAAACACAGTAAATCCCTCAAAATAACGTAAGCAACTATTTGTTGAACAGCCCCAGCATTCTGACACCTTCGAACATGATATTCTGAGATTTTTCCTTTCCCTGTCCTAAACTTTTGGTGCACTTTCTGTACGTTTGTGTGTGGGTCTTCAAAGCTCTCTCATATCCCCTGAAACCAACAGAATAATGCATGCAGAAGGCTTTCAGGGTCTGGCTCTTGAATTATAGATGTCTGCTTGAGAAGTTGTGACTTAATATACACGCCTGTTATAGGTTTATGCATACCAAGTGAGATATTAAAAATATCAAAATGAGAACACATGCAAGCTACATTTTCAAGGCCATGTGTATAGAAATGCATATTCATATATTAAACATCCCACCCAGCTTCCAAGTGCCATGGGTAAGCACAGATGACCCAAGAATAAGGATATTTTCTTTGGTGGCCAGGTGACTAGGAAGCAGACTCAAGCCACTTTTAAAATATTTCCATCATCCAGAACTGGATTTCAATGCTGTCTAATCATCAGACTGTACATATCCCTTTGTAACAGTACACATCTTTGATAAAATTGAAGAAGGTATGTTTAAGAAAATCCCTAACTTGTTTGTTTGTTCCCCAGAACCAAAAAATCCATTTGGATCCACTATGATGAGCATGGACATGCAAATCAGCACACCAAGAAACTCAACATTCTACTGTTCATATTTATTGCAGCTACAAGCAGCCTCTGAATCCTTTTCCCCTTGATCCAGATGTGTAACCCCCCACATTTAAAACAAGAGGCACAAGAAGCAATATATTCACATATACTTAATGTTAACTTTTTTTTTTTTTAAAAAAGGTGTTACATCACAAACAACTTTGACTTACACAAGGCTCACAAAACCAGTTCTCTCGTTTTTGGCAAGCAGCTAAATAACATTCTGGACACACTTCGATTTCATTCATCTGCAACAAGAAAGTGAGTGGCTACAACAGAATTCAAAACAATCTCAGCTGTGAATAAAACATTATTAGTCTATTCCACCTACCTATGTTGCAACTATCATTAGGAGGAAAATGTGCAGCCACAGATCACTGTGTAGATCATTATACTTTTTGCCAAGTCATTACAACATGGCTTTGAGAAGCACTTACTCTTCCCCATATTTGGTGGCAGGCAACATCATACAGAACATTTTACATGGGAAAGATACACTGCAGGATTCTGATGAGATATTATTCAGGACAGATGAATCAGCGTGATTAAGCTTCATTTATTTCTTTTAAAACTAACTATGAAAAATTAACCACTGTTAAAGAAAAATATAATAGTTATCGACTGTAGAGTATGCCTATGATTGATAGATAAAATATACTGTTGTATCATAATAAAACAAAAAAGCAGTCATGTAGCACTTTAAAGACTAACAAAATAATTCATTAAATGATGAACTTTCACGGGGCAGACCCACTTCTTCAGATCTGGAGAAGTGGGCCTGCCCCAGGAAAGCTCATAACCTAAAATTATTTTGTTACTCTTTAAATTGCTACATGATTGCCTTTTTGTTTTGTTATGATACAGACTAACAAGGCTACCTCTGTTACTGTGGTATCATAGATCACTCTTCAGGTTATATTTCTTAACTGAGTCCAAGTGACAAAAAATAGAATCTTAGTTTGAGAAAAGAGACAGTTTGGGCACAGTCAGACAAAAATATTTTATTTTTCACGTGAAAGTTATTTTAATAACTAAATGAAGAACTGGAAGAAGATCAGATAACATGCTTTTAATTGGTATTATTCAGAATCACCAGGTTTTCAGAACTTTCCTATAAGAATTGGGGGTAGTGATGGCATGACCCACAGCTATAGAAATCAGTGAGTTTAGACACAAATGGTCAGCTCATTAGACAGCTTGCAACTGGTATGGCTCAAATAAATTATGTTTAAAAATGTCATTTCTAATTTTCTAGAACCAAATGCTCAGGCCCAGACTTTCACAACCGATACTGCTGTAATACAATGGTAAATGACCATTTACACATCCAACTAATCACTTCGGCTTGGTCTACAGAACATCCCCAGAACATCTTGTTAATGTGTCCGAGGATGGAACGCTGATTCTCCTTGCACAAAGCCTGAAATACACAACTGCTCTGCCATGCTTGCCTCCCTCTCTCCACCTCCCCTTCTTTCCCTAGGCCCCTGGAGGAAGGGAAAGACTCAATACCCCAGCATAGGGGAAGGAGAAGCACATGGTGACCGACATTAAACACAGACCCTAAACCCCCTCACCCCAACTATTTGCAGCATGCCCAGCTGCAGAAACTACTTTTGCAATCACAGGCTTGGAAGCATCCCCCCTACCATCTGTGCCTTACAAGGCTGGAAGCAAATCATGTCAATTAGGTCCCTTAAGATCTCTGTTCAGTGCCTACTGCATGGAGGATGCTTAAAAAATTTGTCCTTGCATAGAACACATCCTTACTGTGTTTCACAGAGGTTCTTTCATGAAATTCTTTTGTGTGCTGTTAAACTTAATTACAGTTAATGTATCTCCTTAGCGTCTCGCCTTCACTTATGTTTTGTTCTAGTGTGCTCAACAGCAGGCTCTTTGACCACTGCTTGCCCTCCCCTCCCCACAGACGTTAGACTAGAATAGATCTGCGGGATAAAATGAACAGGGGAAGACAGGGAAGTACATGGAAGCCACTCGCAAGGACAGGGCACAGTTAAATGTGCGGAAGAGAACCACTCTGGAGAAAAGACAAGCTAATGGGGATGAAAGGAGAGCTCTCAGATAGCATGAACTGGAGACCCATGAATAGATGGTGCAGCTGATGAGGCAGCAAACAAAGCTCCTGCAGTGCCCAGCACAGGAACACAGAGGCACACTGCAGCCCATGCTGAAGCACATGCCGTCCTCACTTTGTTCCCTGACCTCCTCACACTGGCCCCCCAAAATGCAGAGAAGAGGGTGAGTCAAAGAAAGGCTTGCATTCCACTCCCAGGGACACTGCTGAGAGCAGAAGGCTGACATTCCCCTACCTGCGATGGCAAAATGCCTTTGCTTACCCACTGCTTAATCCCACGCCATGAACTCCTTTGGTGTCCCCTGAATAAAAATGATCAAGCTCACAAAATCCATGTCTTTATTGCTTGTGTTGCACGGGGTGAGGTCAAGAAGGGTGTTGCAGGCTTTACAGGCCAATATACATTATATAGGGGACACCTCCTTACGAGCAACGGACATGACTGTCATGTTGCTGTCTGGGCATTCATAAAGCTATTTTTCAAAGCCTCCCTGATTAGCAGCACACCTTGCTGTGTTCTCCTAATTGCATGGTGTCTGGCTGCTCATAACTACTGGCGAAGTGATCTCCCTCAGCTTTCCAGCATGTAATGAAATTTTCCTCCCCCTTGCTTCCACATAAATAGTACATAGCAGATAGCAGGCTGCCACCATGAAGGGAACACTGCTTTTGCTAAGGTCTAACCAAGTCAGGAGGCTCCTCAGCTTGGCTTTAAATGGCCAAAGGCACATTCTACTACCATTCTGTGGTTGCTTAGCCTGTAGTTGAACTGTTCCTTCCTTTGGCCCAGGCTACCTGTGTATAGCTTAACTGGCCAAGGGAGCAAACGATAAACTAGATGACCCAGGGTCACTACTGGCATCTCTATATCTCCAATGATGATTTTCCTGTCTGGGAGGAAAGTTCCATTCTGCAGCTTTCTGAACAGACCAGAGCTCCTAAAGATGCACACATCATCCACTTTTTCCAACCATCCCATGTTGATGTTGGTGAAACGGCCCTTGTGATTCACCAATGCCTGCAACACTATGGAGAGGTACCCCTTGCAGTTTCTGTATTCTGTGGCAAGGCGGTCTGGTGCGAAGAGATGGATGTGCTTTCCATCTATGGCCCCGCTGCAGCTAGGGAATCCCATTGCAGCAAAACTGTCCACTATGTCCTGCACAGTCCCAGAGTCACTGTCCTTTGTAGCAGAAGGGTACTGATTGCCTCTTCTACTTGGATCAGAGTAGTCCCCACTGTAGATTTGTCCAGGCTGCACTGATTGCCCACTGACCAGTAGCTGTCTGGCGTTGCAAGCTTCCACATAGCTATTGCCACGTGCTTCTGAAGTGTCAGATCAGGACTCTTTAGGGTGGGAAAAGCAATTCAAAGTTCCACGAAGTGGCCTTACACACGTAGAAGTTTTGTAGCCACTGCTGATACCTGCAGAAAAACGCAGTCGCACCAGTCTCAGCTTGTTTCACAGCACCAGAACCGGTACTCCACAGTGTACAAAGCACCAAGTGCAGCCATCATCTTCCTGTTCTTCCTCTCCAGTCTCTCACATTCATATATGTCCATGTCCTTCTTGGACTCTTCATTATTCTCATGGCTGCTTAGGCTCTGCATATACCAAAGCACAATGCTTGAGGCGCTCAAACTTGACACGACTGTTTTAAGCTATATGGGTTCCATGCTAAACTTGTAATGCTGTCTGCATGGTATGAAATAAGGGAGCAAAAACACTTTCTGCCGTTGCTTTCCAAATGGAGGGGGAGGATACAAGTTCCCTATGGGATGCTGATGACACTCACAATGACCTGCAGCACATTTTTGTCCCATCAAACACTAGGACACAAACCCACAATGCAAGAGGGCAGCATGAATTGTGGGATAGGTACCCACAGTGCATTGCTGACAAAGTCGAACCTTTATGTGCCAGTGTGGATATACACCCTTCACTTTACAAAATCAGGTGTGAGAAAATCAATCTTAATAAATTTGACCTAATGTCCTAGTGTAGACATACCCTTCATTCACCAGGCCTTTGCATGCAGTTGAAGTCACTGACACACACAAAAGCATGGATATTCTGAAAATCTGGGCCTCTGTACTTCTGATTCCAAATATTCATTTAAAATACATGTACTGCAGGAGCCACATAGCTTCTATTTTGCTGCCTATTTTCTTTGACACACTCCCAAACACACAAACCCAGAAAAGCTTGACTCATGTATTGTCAGTATCCTAAATGAAGAAATTTGAGCACTGCCCTGCATAAAGCATCAGGAAAGCCATTGCTGCACATATATCAGCACAAGAAAAAAAAACTAACAAATTTAAGACTATCATACTTAAACTATGATTAAATAAAACATGTTATACTTTATACATGAATCTATGAAAACGTTCTTCATATTTTAATTGATACAGACAGAAAAAAATCAAGTGAACTAGGGAATACGTACCTCATGTTCACAGATTTTGATTATAACTTTTGCTGTTTGTGTCAATTTGTGATTTCCTAAGGGAATGATAAGCAAAGAGGATCAACTAAGATGACTGCTGTGCTAAAAACAGTTTAAAAATTGCATTTTCCTTCTTGAAAAAAAGTTCAATATTGAAGTAAATAGATTCATTTAGACAGGAAAAACATCTGAAAACGCATTTTAAACTCTGAAAATGTGGCACTTCTGAAAGCAATCAAATACCATTTTATCCTTAAACCCACATGTAATATGGCAACAGCTATGTGAAAACTTCCCTAAACACTCTTGACCCCCCACAGTCAGTTTGAAGTGGAAGCAATTCTGATGGGTACCCTTCAGAATCATGTTTCAGTCTGAAATTATCTCTTGATTCTCTCAACATTTGCATGAAGGCTGTTAATTAATAGCGCAACTGTACTGTTAAAGGGTTTCTTTTAAAACTGATACATGAAATATATAAATTTTCCTTAAATTAATGTCTTAACAAAGCACTCCCCATTCTGCACGCCACTGAAGACCACACGTTTTAAGTTGGTACTGTTTTTCAGCATGTGGTGTGATAATGAAGACAAAATGTATTTGCTCCTACGATTACATATATACCAGTTCTCCAAACATACTCTATTTTTATGGGCACCAGAGAAGTTAATATTAATCAACTATGAATCTAGAAACTATAGTTTACTCCTACAGTTCCTTCCACAACTTTAGTTTCCTGGAAGCAAGCACACACTTACCCCCATTGTAAATAATGCAATTGTGCAAAATCCATTTGGCATCAGCCAAAAATGCTTCAGTGCAACCATACATTTTCTTTTTAACATTCTGCAAAGAACAACATCAGAAATTTATCAGGAAGCAGAAATCATATCCCAATGTAAGAGACAGCCCCTCTTCTCTTTTTCCTATCAATCACCTAATTAGTAAATGTTAGTGCAGACAATCATATCGTTGTGAAATATGCAAGAACTGTTTTTAGAATGAGAACATACCCCACATACTACTTCTATTCTAAAATTACATTCACTGTATGCAAATTCTTTCAAATTTAAGAAATATCGGTAATTTCTGGGCATCATGTGTGCACAATACTTGTATGCAGAAAGTTCAATCTCCTCTACTCCCCTCATTACCTGCAGTTACAAGGTTAATGAGCCAAGAGCATATTAAAAGATAGAGGTCATGCTACAGCACACCTAATATAATACAGTGGTTTGGAACATCTGATCTACCCACAATAAAACGTGAAATTAAAGCACAGAGGTGTGTGCTGGAGAATTCGCCACATATACAGAAAAATGTCTGCTAGCAGCAAATCACTGGCAGTAGATTGACTACTGTCCCAGATGAAAACCACCAGCCCACTCCATTGTTCCATTTAATTTTTTGCATCTGTGGGTAGAATAAATTTTGTTGTGTGCACCAAGGCATGAACATATGTGTACCACCAACAGAAACACATGTTGCTGGCTGTGGGTGGCTGTGTGTGCTCTACAAATCAGCTGGGTGGCACCTGAACCTCTCCTGGGCAGCCACCCAAGTGCTCAGCTTACAGGAAACACTGCCCCACTCCATACCAACTAAAGTAACTGAACTTTAAAGCTTCTTCCTCCAACTGCCAACCAACCTTTTCTAATGTACAAAGGTCCATTGGATGAAAGATATATTCTGCATAATCTGGGTGCTGATCCAGTGAAACTGGCTTCTGAAATGGCTCTGTCTGTTAAAAAGAGAAAAAATAAGCAAACCACGCATTACCAATACCGAATAGCTTCACCACCCCACTATTTAAAATTCCTACTCTAAACCTACTTCCAATTCGGAGGTATGAGCAAAAGGCCTTCTTTGGAACTACCAATAGTTGTGGGGGTCACTTATTGGCATAGATTTCAAGTGGGAGCTACACTGCTTGAAGCCCTAGGACTTTTTCATGTCCCAGTCCTAAGAGAGACTCTTCACCTGACGACTGCCTAACACTGACGAACTAAACAACAATAGACTATTCAAAGAGAACTATTTACAAAGTAAAGAGCTAGGGAGATGTGGTATAGCAATGAGTACTTGACCACAGGGGACAGCCTACACTGGCAGTAAGAAGGAACTGAGGAGCAGTGGGTTCAGCAGGGTCATAGTTAGGGCTCTGCACCAGCACCTCCAGGGGGCTCCACAGCTGACCCAGGTCACAGTGAGGGTAACACTTTCCGATAATTAGGTGCATGCAGCATGCATTCATCTAACTTGAATAGATATGAGCAAGCACTCAAAGAAGAAGCAGATACTCACCTCGTGTAGTAATTGACATTCTTAGAGATGGTTGACCTTATGGGTGCTCCACTGTAGGGCTATGGCTACACTACAGTTGCTATTTCAGGATACAAAAGTATCCTGGAATAGCAACTCCACAGCTACACACCGCACTCAACATACCAGCGCTGTGTCAAGTGTGGTATTCCAGTTCTGGTGTCCCTTGTCGTACAAACGATAGCAGAAACTTCAAAATAGCTGCTTATTTCAAACAGTGGTGCCATGTGGATGGCACCAAGTTCAAAATAAGTTAACTCAATCACAGAATTTGCACAAGGTATTTAGAGTTACGGCTTCAGTGTAGCCATAGCCAAGGTGTTTCAGTATCCACTGCTTATAGCTGGAGATTTACAGCAGCACTACTTGGGGTTGTGGTACATGCATGATGTTGCCTCACAGTGTTGAAAGTATGCAGCTGGCATGTGTCATCAGCTGTCCTGCAGAGAAAATAAACTGGGACTCTGAAGCACAGAAGAGGAAGAAAAGGTTGTGGAACTCCCACAGGGACAACCATCTTGAAGAACATCAAATACTGCACAAGGCGAGTAACTGCCTCTTCTTCTAGGAGTGTCCTCATGGGTGCTTCACTGCCGGTGATGAAGGAGAAGTTTTTATGGAAGGAGTGGCTTTGAAAATTGCATATGAATGTTAGTGAGTACGGCCAAGCCAAATTGTGTGTTCTCTATGGCATGTTCTTCTATGGCATACTGCTTTGTGAATGTGCACCCTGAAACCCATATGGATGCTCTTCATATGTCTGATAATGGCACCATTTTGTAAGAATACTCTAGAGCAGGGGTGTGTCAAGTGGTGGGGGACAAGCTCTCTCGGGGGAGGGAACGAAATTTCATAAGTGGGGGCTAAGCATGATTGGCTGCTGGGTCTCAGTCTCATCCATCTCATTAAAAATGTTGAACTATGTTACTGTTTTTATGTATGTGTATTCACATTTATATGCCAACTAATAAAGTTTTTACATGCTATATACTTTTCTTAGACATGACAAAAAATTTTGTTTTGTTTAATATGAACACAACCAAAATGCCCACCAGTTTGGATTACATTAGACAGGTTTGGGGGCCCCCTGCTAATTGCAGGGACAAAAAGTGGGGCTAACATAAAAAGTTGGCTCACCCCTGCTGTAGAGGAGGCCATTGCTCCAGTGGAGTGCATGTGTATGGAGCAAGGAGCAGTAATGTTGTCTAGAGCATAGCGTAGGCGGATGCAGTGTTATCCACTTTGAGTCTCTGACTGGAGATGGTTTGTCTTCTAAAGAGCACCCCCATGCAGAGAAAGAGCCTAGGGGATTTTCCAAATGGTTTTGTTCTTTCTTGGTAAAATGTCAGTGCTCTGTGCACATCCACCACGTGGAGACAAGTGGAATTGGCATCTACGTGGGGATTGGGATAGAACACATATAAGCAGATGGTCTGGTTAAGGTGAAACAATACAACCTGGGTGAGGAATTTAGAATGTGGCCCGAGGATCACTTTCTCTTTTAGGAAAATTGTATACGGGGTTACCATTAAGGTGGCTATTTCATTGATGCCCCCCCCCCATCCCCACACCAGTGGTTGTAACTGCAATAAGGAAGGGGACTTTTATTGAGAGGTGGAGTGAGGAATAGAAAAGAGAAGACTTAGCGGGGACATGATAGCGGTTTTAAAAATATCTAAATGAGGATTACAAGGAAGAGGGAGAAAAAAATTATTCTCCTTGGCCTCTGAGAATAGGAAAATGAGCAAAGGGCTTAAACTGAAGCAAAGGAGGTTTGGGTTGGACATTAGGAAAAACCTCCTGACTGTCAGCGTGGTTACACGCTGCAATAAATTGCCTAGGGACATTGTGGGATCTCCATCACTGGAGATATTTAAGCACAGGTTACACAGACATCTGCCAGGAATGGCCTAGATGGTGCTTGGTCCTGCTGTGAGTGCAGAGGACTGGACCTGAGTTGACTGTGAGTACCTTGACAATCTTGTTGCAGGTGACTGGGTGAAAGTGCTTGCAGGCATGTCTGACTGCCCAGAGTTCAAGTAGGTTGATGTCATGAGGTTTCATGCAGTAACCATTGACCCTGAATGGTACGGTTGTTACGGGATGTGCCCCATCACTCTAGAGAAGTGTCCACTGACAGCATAAGCATAGGAGCCATCTGCTGGAATGGCACCCCATACCTTGGTTTGGGGGCTGTAACACCAGTCAAAGGAGCGTTTGACTCTATTTGGTACATGGAAGGACTTGATTACTGAGTTTGGAGTAGGGTGGGAGAACAGAAGCTCTGCTGCCTTGACTGGCAGATCGTATCTGTGATCTATTCTTTTGGAGGAGGGCAGAATGGTGGCTGAAGTTTGCCAAATTACCTTTGCTGGATCCATTATGGCTTCATTGAATGGCAAGGTGGATTTTAGCAGATGGAGATGCCTGAAGAATGTCCATCAAATTGTGCTGGGTTTCAGGCAATGCGGCCAGTGAAATTTCCAAAGAATGTGTCACCTTCTTAAAGAGGTCTTGAAATTATTCCATGTTAAGAGGATGGAGGCATGATTGTCTTATCTGGTGATAACGACAAGTGTGTAGGAACCATAGTGTCTCCTTCAGGGGGCTCCTGTATGTCATCTGAATCATCTTGTACCACTTCAGATGGGAAGTGAATGGACAGTGACTGAAACTGAGTGTGCTGCCTGCTGGGTTCTGTAAAGGCTCCAGAGGTCCCATTTTGGCCAAGCTGTTGGCAAAGGGATGGGTGGAAGCCATGGAATGGCTGCCATGCTTGCCTTGGTAGCTGTAGTGGTTGTGGCTGTGGCATCTGTTTTGGGGAGGAGTGAGGAGCCAAAAAATTATTACTACTTTTCTTTGTTGTCACTTGAAAAAGGTGGAGTAGAGCTAGGTGATGTCATTGTATTAGGTCCCTGTTGCATAAGGGGTACTGCTGGTACTCAAAAATGGACTGCCTAGTACTGAAGTTATAACCAGGTCTGTAAGGGATGTGTACAGGTGCAGTACCTTGAAGATCATTGCTAACGTCGATATGAGGTCGGTCATCAATGATGCCACAAGCACAGAAGATTGTTCAACTGGCTCCTGCAGTAGCAGCATCGAAGTCATTTGTGTTGCCGTCAGTGTCAGTGGTGCTGTGGCAGGCAGTTTGCGTAGAGTCAGATGGAGAGCATGGCTGTTTCACTGCCTAGCTCCTCAAGAGTTGTCCATATCGGATGTGCCTGGTGGCTGTCGGTCTGGTGAGAATTGTGCTGTTAGTACCAAGGTCAATTTTCCCCTAGGAGACCATTTCTTTGAATGCTGATCACTTTGTGGAGAGGACTGCTGTTTTTGTTTATTGGGCTTTTTAGTCAGTGGATCTTAAAGAGGCAGGAGAGGGGAGACCCTAGTCCAAGGCTGCTGCTGGGGCTCACTGTGGAGGAGTGTTAGACTCTGGTTCTGAGCACAGTCTGAGGGATTTCCCCATGAGTAGAACTTTCAGTTGGAGATCCTGTGCCTTGAGTGATCACACTGGTAACTTCTTACAGTGGGGCATTTTGGGGGCATACGTGGCTCCTTAGGACACTGGATGCACTGTGTGTGCCCATCAGAACAGACAGCTTGCAAATGAAGCATCTTTTGAAACTGGGAAAACACAGCATAATTAAGAGAACTGGTTAGGGAAGGGTATGAGGTGCATGTGTGGAGGGAGAATACCCAAAAGAAGGTGTGTGTTTTATGTGTTTTCTTTTAAAGGAAAAAAAGGAGGCAATGGAATAGGTAAAAATAAACCCAGATAATAGGAAGTTGGGGTTGAAGGATGGGTATCTTATCTGATGAAGCTATGAAGTGAGGAGAGCTGCTGTGTTCAACCTAAGCCTAGAGCAGCAGAGAAGGAACTGAGGGACTGCTGACAGTGTGCGCCAGCTGAAAGCTTGAAACACTGCAAGATGACACCATGTGTGCATCCCAGGGTACTGCTGCTGTAAATCTCTGGCTACAAGTAGGGTGCCAAAACACCTATAGTGGAACACCCACAGGGAAACTCCTTGAAGAAGAGCTTAACTGAAACTTATGAGACTTAGGTTCTGTATAAAGTTCTATCACAGACTTCCTGCGTGTCCTGGGGACAGTCACTTAAGCTTTCTGAGTGCCAGTTTCTTCATCTAGGAAATAATCCATAAAATGGGGACTAAACCTTACACACAGCATGAGGTTTTTGATCATTTGGATTCTACGGTGAATTTCAAAGACCATAAATAATATAATTAAGCAGACGAACAACATCATCATCCAAAGCTGTGCTAACACTAATGTCAGAAAATACTTTATTTTACTTGCATACCAACAGATTAGACAGGACCATAATAAATAACATTGTTTGCCTACAACCATGTGGGCCACTAACTAGCTCAAGATCAAATACACAAAAAACAACATCATGACACAGATCAACAAGAAGAAAAACTATACACATTATAATACATACAAGTCTAATGTACACAAATGTTCTCCTTACCCCTGGCTGTTTCATTTTCTGTAGTGCAAACTTGAGCAAGTATGATAGCTGTTCAATGGTGAGCATTGTCATAGCTTTACTCTGCGTTTCTATGCATTCTGCTACAGTAATTTTCTACAAATTGAGATTACAAAAATATTTACATCAGAAAACATTTCTTGATAACTATTTTTCATGACTATTTTATATTAAAATGTTCATTCATTATTCAACAGGCTGGTAATAAGTGTCCTATGAAAATACAACTGATAGCATAAAACAAATAATACAATTTATTCTTCAGAAATTTCTTTTACTCAGTGTATAATCTGAATATATCAGAAAACTTTAAAAAAAAAAAAGAGACAAGATTATATTCTTTTTCTACCATATTATTAAAATGAATCCATGGAGTACTTTGATTCCCAAATTTGACTGGAATTATAGTATGATCAATTTCAAGAAAATTATCTAGGTTAAAACCCAATAAATCCCAAATCACTATGTGTGATTTACTAATACTGAAATAATGAAACTATGCACAGTTCTGTTCCTAAGAATCACTAAAAACAAAAGGGTAAATGTTTACTCCTGTCAAGAAATAATAATATTAATACTCATTGTTTTGTAGGCCCCACAGAGCAGCTATATTTTGCACTGATGTAGTGCTCACCTGCTCTCTAATAGAAGGAGCACAAATTAAATTAGCCAAACACTGCAGAATGGTCACTTTGTCAAGTACCTCTATGTTAGTGGTAACTGACAAAGTGACCATTCTTTGATGTGTACCTTTCCCCTGAGACAGGGGAAAAACAAGGAAGGTGAAGATTTGGGGTCAGAAGACAAATGTAATCTGTACCCAAGACAAAAGAACAGTCTTCATAGTATCACTTCATATTATCAAGATGAAGTCAGAGTAACTGAAGTCCAAACAGACTGAAAGGAGCACAAATTATGATGGGGTACAACTTTCTCTCAAATCTCAAGAACAAGAGACACATGCACAGGTCCTTATATAAAACTAACCTCACATTCAGGGCAAAACCAATCCCCCTCTGGTTCCGCTGTCAGTTTCAGACACTTAGCATGATAAACCCGAGGACAGAGTTCACAGCAGAGGACTTGGCCTTCCCGATGACAAACCCAGCAATAGAAATCATTCCGTCCATCCTGTGGTACAACATCAACAGGGTCTGTGGTGAGTGGCTGCTTCATATAGTAAAACGGACCATGTCTTAGTTCTGACTGAAATGTAGGCAAGAAAGACAGGTTTGGTTTCAAAACAAATCTGTATAACAATATTCATAATAAAAACAAACAGCAGTTTACAGAACTCATTTGGCATACATACAGGTATATTATCTCATTAAATGCAGAATGGATATTTGCAAACAGGTTTACTCACTACTGGCATGCACATTATGGGCTCACAGTGAATTCATGACTGAAAACACACTGAGGAGATAGAGGAAGACAATGTAATCCAGAAACAAGATTAGCAGATGCCTTCATATTCCATACAGAGATGTGCCCTGACAGGTCTCCCAATAGGGACCAACACAAGATAAGACTTACAGTATCCACTGCTTTGCCTACAGCAGGGATTGGCACTGTTGCTGAGAACTGTTTGCACATAAAGTCCTCTTAACTATATATTAAAGTAGTTCAGTACTGGTATAGACCAAAGCAAAATTATCAATAGCATTTCAGGCCAGGTAGTGCCAAGCTGAACCCCAGACTCCCTAAACTTACTACAGGTTGAACCTCTCCAGTTTGGCTCCCTCAGGACCTGACTGGTGTCGAACCAGAGAATTTCCCAAATCATGGCAGTTCAGTATTTTCTAGCAGCACTACCAAAACTTCCACTGCTTACTGGGCTCTTAGGCCGTTTCTACACAGGCCACTTCCTTTGGAAGTGGCATGCTAATACACGGAGCGAAAGATGCTAATGAGGCACATATGCAAATTCCCCATGCCTCATTAGCATAACGTCAAGTGATTTGGAGTCCGGAAGACCGTTCTTCCGGACTCCAAAACTCCGTGTAGAAGCGCAGCCCCGGGGGGGCTTCCAGAAGGAAGTCCTTCTTCCGGAGGCCCCTTCTTCCTGAAAATTGGAAGAAGGGGCCTCCGGAAGAAGGACTTCCTTCTGGAAGCCCCCCCGGGGCTGCGCTTCTACACGGAGTTTTGGAGTCCGGAAGAACGGTCTTCCGGACTCCAAATCACTTGACGTTATGCTAATGAGGCATGGGGAATTTGCATATGTGCCTCATTAGCATCTTTCGCTCCGTGTATTAGCATGCCACTTCCAAAGGAAGTGGCCTGTGTAGAAACGGCCTAAGAGCCCAGTAAGCAGTGGAAGTTTTGGTAGTGCTGCTAGAAAATACTGAACTGCCATGATTTGGGAAATTCTCTGGTTCGACACCAGTCAGGTCCTGAGGGAGCCAAACTGGAGAGGTTCAACCTGTAGTAAGTTTAGGGAGTCTGGGGTTCAGCTTGGCACTACCTGGCCTGAAATTCTATTGATAATTTTGCTTTGGTCTATACCAGTACTGAAAGATGCCTCATTAGCATCTTTCGCTCCATGTATTAGCATGCGGAAGTGGTCTGTGTAGAAATGGCCACAGCGTTCTGTTCTATTATTTAGCTCTGATTTATCCCTAACAGCCAGGATTGGTGGCTGTAAAAAAAACTTTAAGGGACCATGGGAAATTTAGCCGCATCCGTAATAAATGGGCATCTGGCTAACTAAAATCATGCCAGACCATGAATATTGCCAGACAAGAGTGCTGGACTAGAGAGGTTCAATCTGTAGTCCTTTGTTGAAGAGCTGGAATATTTAAAAAAATATTCCATTAGAAATTATCTCACTGATGACACTTAATTTTCTATTCTTTTCCACCTTGATTTTTAGGGAAATTTTGAAAAAAAAATTTACCCAATTGTAGAGAGTTTATGCTGTTATTCCTCTTTTGAAGTCGAACAATTCTGTGACATCATAATTGGTTGCTCTAGATATGATTGATGTCACAAAGGCCAACCACATCATCAAATTAGACTGTAATCACGTTAGATTTCTCAAACTATCTAGGGCTAGTCAGTTCTTGAACAGAGGACAAAGTAGGTGATGCAGGAAGTGATACTGTTTCCTCTACAGTAACAGAGAGTTAGACGTGTTAGTGTGTATCCTGACAAATAAAAAAAAGCAGTCATGTAGCACTTTACATACTAATAAATTACTCTGTTAATTTGTTAGTCTTTGAAGTGCTCTTTTTTTTTTTTTTTTAAAAAAGTCACTAAATATCCCACAGCACTTATGGAAAAAGCAGCAGTGGTAACAACATTATCCTAGCCAATTTTCAGCATGGCTAATATTCTGCGCATCTGAAGTTTCTATTAAATCTGGTAACACTTGTCTCTTCCTATCCTTAAATGATATGCTGCACTGCTGAAGAGGTACTGTGCGTTTCCACCACAGAGATGGGTGAAATATCTCCCCCTGCTCATATGCTTTTGTATATAGTGACATAACAGAAGTTATGTATATGTAATACATATACTACCAAAGACTTCTGAAATCATGTGGGATTAGAGATACTGTATAAGACCTTAAGTATATTAGGAATTTGTGACAATTTCAACAACTGACAGCCAGACACTGATGTAGCTGTGAGAGTGAAAACCTCAAGTGTAGAAAAGAAAGCTGTAATTCACACTGCTGAAACATCCTCGGTTTTTGAGCAAGGGCATGCTCCATGGGAGCAAATTACAGTTTTCCTAATGTATACTTAAGCTTTCACCCAAATTAGCTACATAAGTACAGACCACCACCAACTGAACTCCCCAACACAATTTAAAACACATTATGATTTCAGTTTGGCTGCATCCACACCAGCAAGTTCTTTCGAAAAAGTTTTCTAAAGAAGGGGGCTCGTTCAAAAATCCCATGGAGGGTCTACACAAAAAAACATTCTTTTGAAGGTAAATCAAAAGAACGCAGCACTCCTTTTGAAAGCGCTCTTCCACTCCTGTTTCAGGAAGAGCATCTTCTTTCAAAAGAAAATGCATGTAGATGCTCCGCAGGACCTTTTCTTTGGAAAGAGCAGTCCTCATGGCACCCGATTTTTCAATCCCTAGCCCGTTGTTTCGAAAGAGCAGGGGCTGTGGAGACACACTGTTTCAAAAGAGCAGATCACTCTTTCGATCTGCGTTTTTGCATGTGTATGCACTCTTTTGAAAGAGATCTTCCAGAAGGGCATCTTTTGAAAGAGCTTTATAGTATAGACGTAGCCTTTGGGAAGATGCATCAAATAAATTTCCTAGGCAAAGATATTGTTTTCATACAAAAGTCTTTTGAAATCCACACTGGAGGAAGGCATATGAAATAGAAGAATTTTCGGTTTCCCAGAAATCCCATGCAACTAAGTATTAGCATGATGGTGATTGCACATTTTAAACTATTGTGTCACTTCCTTTGAGACAGGCTGAATACAGCTGACAAGTGAGATCATTCATGGGCCTCAAGAAAGGGTGTGAAGGACTGAAAGTGACCAAGTCACTTTCTTCACATGTGGTTTCAGACCACAGCAAAATTCAACATTGAAAAAAGCAGTAACTCTCCTCTCAAAAAACTTATTTCATCTATTGGCATGTCTACACTAGAAAACTACTCCAGAGTAACTGAAATTGTATTATTAACTCCTGAAATAAGTAAACCAAAATAAGTATTATTCACCATGGAAAGCAGGTGTACTAACTTGCAAATAAGCAACCCATTATTTCAAAGTAATGGGCATGGTGGCGTGGGGCCTTACTTCAAAATTAAACTCTAGTGTATACCAGATCTATGAGTTGTAGTTGCAGTTTTCCATGCTAGTCAAGTCAGGTCTTGAGTAGTGGTAATAACACTAAAGTGGTGGGTTCAAGCCCCATCTAGGCCACTAGACAATCCTACACAAGCACTTTGGTGAAAGTAATAGCTCAGTAGTTAGAGCACTGGCCTTGTTAAACCAGGGGTTGAGAGTTTGATTCTTGTTAGGGCCTCATATGTATTTCATAATAATTACTTTCTTGTACCTAGAGACAGATTAGATAGGCATCTCTCAGGGATGATGCAGATGGTGCTAGGTCCTCCTGTGTGTGCAGGGGACTGCATTAGAGGACCTCTCAAGTTCCCTTTCAGTTCTATGATTCTACTCTATTCTATTGTTGGTTTTAAAAGGGGCTTACTCCCTGTAGCATATATTTCTATTAGTTTAACATAAGATGACTAACAAAATAGAAAAACTAAAGAAAACTACAGTAATATTTACAAACTGATTTGGAGAAATTAATCTAATATTTTATCCGGCAGTAAGAAAAAGCATTACTGATAGATAGGAAAATGAGTTTCAGCTAATAAGGTTAATGTGATAAGTGCATATTTAAGAACTTAAATTTTTTCAACCTTTTTATACATGTACTCTAACACAACTCTTTAGTTATAGATTCACAGACTTCAAGGCCACAGGATCATCTAGTCTGACCGCCTACAGAACACAGGATATAAAACTTTCCCAGAATAATTCCAAATGCACATCTTTTAGAAATACCGAATGGACCATGTGTTTTATACTAACACACATTGGCTTAAACGCAAGAAAGGAAAATTTGTAATTCAACACACTTTCAGTCTTCATTGTACATTATAAAGCAGCAAAACAATATAAAACAAATTCCTCACCAGGTTAATAGAGCAGATGGCCAATTAAAATGGTAAAAGTTCACTTTCAGAGTGGCTCAGCAATAAGGCCAACAGACTACTGTTTTATCAAAAGAAAGAAATCAAAAATACCTATAAATTTCAGGATGTATTTTGGCCTCAACTGCTTTAGAAAAAAATTCTCATTAATTTTAATTAATAAAGTGATTATTTGGCAAGAAAAAGTAAAAATTAAAAAAATATAAAGCATCTGAAATTTAAAGTGGAACTCAGGGCTGTCAAATATGATCAATCATGAGGTTTAAAATACAGGCCTGATAAATTGCAGTTTTAATTGCTCTGTTAAACAATAATAGACTATTATTTATTTAAATATTTTGGATGCTTTCTTTATTTTCAAATATATTAATTTCAGTTACAACACAGAATGAGTGTGCAGTACTGATAAATTCATTCCACTCAATGATGATCCAAATCAGTGCAGATCATTGTATGTTCACTTTCATCATCCAAGTCAGATGCCACCAACAAAAGGTTGATATTCTTTTTCAGTGCTTCAGGTTCTGTTGTTTCCACATCAAAGCTGCTCTTGTAAGGCTACTGACAGCACGTTCCATGCCCTGTCCTCCTCAGATTTGCCATGCACTTCATATTCTTACACAAGGGGGTCAAAAAGTCATAGCCTGTGCCTTTTTTGCCCCCTCCCCCAAGCCAATTTCAGTACCAGCAAGTACCACCTGACAATTTTTAACAGGAATAAGGGGGAAATTCTTATCACACCTGAATTCTGCTTTTCCTGATACTATTTCCATATTAATGACAACAAATATTAGTATGAATATATCTTGTTCTTTATAAAGATCTTGTTAAATTAATTAACATAATTTATAATATATTACTTAGTAACTTCTTTTGCTCAGAAGTCAATATATTGCTTGTAAATTTGGAAAAATAGCATTTCATTTGACTAGCTTTAAATTTCCTGATTTTTGGCTTCACAGAGCAACCATTCTTTCACAGCTATTACGGAAGACAAAGGCCTATTTAGCTATCTTGTCTATTCACTACAACCAGCTAAAACAGATCCGCAGTACTGAGTAAAGAGGAGAAAATACCAGATCCATTCTCATTACATCCTTTGTTATTTCATATGCTACTATTACATTAAGACAAAGAGTTCTGTTACCTGCTCTTTATTGTTACTGTTCAACAGGCCAGGTTTCTTTTTCTTTTTAACAGGGCTTGTAGATGCATCTTGCGGGGAGTGGCCATTGGAAGAGTGTGGAGGGCTGGGAAACTTCCTCTTTTGTGCTGTGCGTTCAGCAGAACCAGGATCTATAATATAGTAACACAGTTAGTCCATAATACACTCTCCGAAATATCTGCTGAAAATGAATGTCATTAAGACCTACATAGCTCTGCAGTTTGTATTTCTTTACTGTTTCACTGAACAGAGCACTATTTCTCAGTCTCTTTTCAACAAGTGGTTGATAAAACTAGTAAGTGGGACATAGTTATGCAATGCCATACATGCTGTTAGAAAGCTCTGTTTCAGAATGAAACGAAAAATAAATTTTTCTTACTGTTATGAGTAATTCTGAAGTAAAGAGCATACAAAGACACATAACAGTAACTGTTCTTTACTAGAGTTGTATTTGACGTTTAAGAAGCAGAAATACAATATTTGTAATTTTGATGGCACTAGGTCAATGGGAACCAGATGCTATAAAGACAAAGGAGGGGAAAAACAGAAGTCACACATTCATGTGTGGTAAATGAGCAGTCCAGATAGCTTTCTCTCTATTTCAATAAACTGACACTTTTGACCTAAAACAATGTCACCTCTCTCTTTGGTCCCTAAAATAAGTTATAAATATTCCTCCAAATAGTAATATTTGTCCATTTCCAACATATATCATTTCAAGATCTCAAAACATTTGCAAACTAAGGATGTAAAATCCAATTTAATTGGTTATCCTGTTGAAGAATAGCATTAACCAGTTAATGAATTAAAGTGGGAGTGGGTGGCCAGGTTGGAGCAGCCTCCCCAGTTGCCACTATCCCCTCCAGTGGCATGCTGGGGTTGGGGCTGCTCTGGCTGGACTGGAGCATCGGTGTCCACAGCAGTCCCACTGGGACTGGAACAACCACCGGCTCATAGGGGAGACATTCCAACCCATAATGGCTAACCGATTAAACATAAGCATCCCTATTCAAACTTGAATTTTTAACATTACATGACTGCTGCTGAAGGATCTATTAAATAAGCCACAACTAAGACATCAATTAGCTTGTCCAACATCATTCAAGTCTGGGGCAGAAACAAATTATAAAACCTTGACTTTCTTCTCTCACCATTACATTGTCTCTCAAACAAATTTCCTCTTACTGATCTTCTTCAAACTACTTAAATTTGTATCCTGTGAAAACCAAGCAAAAATATGGAGGGTTTGGGAACAGGGATTCAGCCCACTCTCCTGCCCCCACTCAAAACCAAAAGAACCTCCATGATTAATACCTATCTAGTCAGCCACCAAGACAGCCTTCTTTCTCCCATTAAAAAATAAACTAACCAACCATCAACAAATGAGGCCTCCCACATGATTTTAGGCATTATCACTTCTCCATGGAAAAATTAGCTAATAGGTTTGATATTCTCAACAGACCTGTTAGAACAACTTTTGAACTTCTTAGGGTTTTTATTCATGGATTCTATTTATATATTTGATTAATATCTTTAAGAGGAATTATGTATAATCTAGACAAGAAACTATTTAAATTGTCGCTTATGAGAAAGGACTGAGAGTGATTCAGAAAAATAGTGGGGGGAAACAGTGTTTTGACTGTTTTTTTCTTGTTAACAAAATGAATTGATTTCTAATGAACATAAAAAGTTTGGCTACGTTACAAGAATTTACTGACATAATTAGGTAATCAACTGTAGTAGACAATCAACTCTCACTGAGTAGTCTTGACGAACCAAAGATGAATGCTAATCACTTAACAGGCTTAATTTAAACACCTGCTTAAATTTTCGTTGAACTCTGTAAATGAACAAACAGAACAGAAACTCTGAAACAAACAAAAAAAATAAAACTAAAAATGTTTGGGAGAATTTTCCCATCGCTCTCTACAGTCAGATCTCACTACACTAGTGAAGCTGAACGATGGTAGAGGATTTGTACAGAGGAACTTACAGCAGTGTGAAAAAGCTTCATGTAGACAATATGGCCTATGTTTAATACTGGGAATTAAATCTTGATGTGCAATGAGAGTGCAGATCATTGTCAAAAAGCTAGTACATTTTTGCCTATTTATTTTTTTAAATGTCACTGAAAAAGATCATGTGGTTTGTCTACCATCAGCAGACTAGACAAAAAACATAGAACAGCTTCCAATCAGCTACAAAAGTCATCTGCCTCAGAAAGTTACAGACAATTCCTAATGTAATTCAACATTCTTGGCCACTAGCCCAGTCAAAATTACATACAGAATCTTAACACAGCTGCTGGTCTCAGGAAACCAAGAGATTGAGAAAAAAATACTCAGGGGCTGAAGCAACTAAATTTGCTCATTGTGCAATTTCAGGAAATACTCCAGCAAAAACTGTACTACTGGCCAAAAGTAAGTCTCACACAGGGATGTACTTGGAAAAATGCATGCAAATCACAAGCTTGTGGAAGAGTATAAACAACTAATTAGGGGAAATGGAACAGTGGACTAAGAAGGTGTGTGCGCAAGCCCAGACATATTTACAAAAACACCAACAGAATCCACATCAATTTGCCATGAACCATTCTCAGCTAGGGTCAGTAGTACAACAGTAGTACAACAGACTATGATTGGCTGATCAACTGAGCCAGAAGAGAATGATGATAGTGAATTGTTGGAACTTCCAATAAGCTAATTTAAATATGTCTTCTAATGTTAGAGGCAGCACAGCAGAAAGTGATTATCTGGAATTTTTGACACAGGGCAATTATTTCGGAAGACACATACAGTGAATTTCCCAAGAGGTCCACACGCACTGTAGCACATCTCAAGCCAGTGATTATGAATCAGCAATATGGTGACATAAAGTAACAATTAAAATAAAACCACCACAAACAAAAATAAGAAAATCAGATGAAGAGAGGTACAATCAAGGACCCAAGGCAATAGAGCAAGTCAGTTAGGAACAGAGACTAAGTGCCTCCCAGCCGTAAATACGCTCCCACCGTATTACATAAAATTTAGAACAGCTGAGCTCTATACAGAAACCGTTTATAAGAAAATCTGATGGTGATACCTATAGTTAAGGCTGCCTGAGACCTATCATGAAAAGTGCATGTTTTCAGTTTCAACTTTTAATAATGTGTCCTGATTTTTTATGCCATGTGCCTACCTCAGCCTCCACAGTTTTAATATAACCAATTCCAACAACAAAACTTGGCGCGGTGGGGGGTGGAGGACAGAGAATTTGCGGAAGCAGAGAAATAAAGGAATTCGGGAAGATGGGTAAGGGAACAAGGTTGGGACAGGCTAAGGGAAACAAGGTACGAAAGTGGTCAGGCTTGGGGAAGGCCAAGGAATGGGGTCAGAAAGGTCTGAAACCCACAGGGCACATTCACTTCCAGAACCTAAAATAGAACCCAAGATTCCACAGTCTCTTAGTCCTCTGATCACAAGCAAATACCTGTAAAACCTGTTGGCCAAACATGATTAATTCCCTGTTGGCCTAGATAGCCACTGACACAAGTTGAACCTCTCTAATCCATTACTCTCTCGTCTGGCAACATTCATAATCCAGCATGATTTTAGTTAGCCATATGACCACTTATCATGGGTGTGGCCAAGTTTCCCATCGTCCCATAAAGTTTGTTTACAGCCACCAGTCCCAGCTCTCAGAGTTCTGTGCTGTTATTTAGCTGTAATTAACCTCTAAATGTCTTCCAAGAACCCAGTAAGCAGTGGAAGTGTTGGTAATACTGCTAAACAATATTGATCTCTCGTTGCCTGGCAAATTATCTTGTACGACACCAGTCAGGTCCTGAGGGTACTGGACTAAAGAGGTTCAACGAATAGTTTATTAGTGTTACCAGTTACACCGTTAGTTCAAGTAGCAGAGTTCTGTGCTGTGGCTCTAAATGTTCTAACTCAACATGGAAATCAGTATGGGTCCACATTATAGAGATTTTGCTATTTTAGTTTGCTGATTTGAAAATCTGGAAGATGATATCTAAAAAAAAAAATCTAACAAGTACGGTCACAAAGTCCAACAAATATTCACAAATGTCAGAACTAAGAATAACTGCCTTTGCACTATGAAACAATCACTAATTACATATGCACATACAATTTTCATAATGGGACTTATGCTTCATTCATTCAGTACACAAGATAAATGCTCATCAAATAACTCAGAGTGAAGGAAACTGTGGTCTTTAGAACCCATTCTGTGCAGTGAATGAGGAAAGGGTCTCAAAGAGAAAATAGGAAGTGAGCATGTAATTAAATATTATATCATAACATTTACAGGGCAGTCAAATTATGGTTGCACAGGTGATCTTAATTCTGGCATTTCTTAACTTTTGAATGCTTCACTTCACATTCTTTAAACATTCTAGAGATGTAGTTGGGAATAGACACTGTTATACACCCTTCTAAACTCTCTCATTAAACCCACTTTTAGTTTTTCATTCAGTTAGTGTTAATTACTCTGTAATGTTGCCTATGCTGGCATAGGTGCTACAAATTTCTCCTCAGTCATCCACTGGAGAATGACTGAAATCAAATGTGTTATACTAAAAGTGACCATCTGTCCCATTTTGGTTGGGACAGCCCCGTATTTCAGGTGCCAGCAAGGCAACCCAATTTATTTTAAAAAAGGGGATAATTGCCCCTACTTGCACAGGGGAGCAGCTGGTGCCTGGTTTCTAACTCCCCCCAGCACAAGGAAGCCAGGAGCCACACTAGTGTGGCTGCCGACCCATTCCCAGCACCCCTAGACATGGGGCAGCCCGGGAGGTCCCCCAGTGGGGCAGCAGCCCCGTTCCTGGCACACCAAGATGTGGGGCAGGCAGGGAGCTGCACTTGCTTGGCAGCCAGAGCCAGGGAGCTGCCCCCACCAGGGTGTCCCATATTTGGGCTAGGGAAATATGGTCACCTTAGTTATACCTGAAGGTCAAAACCATTATTTCAATATGCTATTGTGTAGCTGAATGACAAGTGAACTGCACACCCATGAGACAGAACAAAAGAATACTTAACCCTGAAGGATTAATGATGAATGAAAAGTTATGACCCTGGTATTCGGCATAATGGACGGTTCAATTTGGAGAGGAAGACCTCACAGAGAATGGGTAGATGATACAGTAGACTGGTGAAGAGCTCGTCTATAGAAACTAAGCCACTCCATGCTGGACAGGGAAAGGTGGAAGGAAACAGTGAAGGAGGTATCAGACACCTACGGGCACTGAGCCCATGGTGGTTGTTGATGATGATGATGAACAACCTAATCTTTATGATTACTTATATGCCCAATTTTGCATAATAGTAATCCAGATTGATCGGACAAATTATGATGGTAAAACAAGGCGGTTTAACCTGCTGAGGGAACTAAATTATAAAACAGAAGATCAGGTCTGCTCGTTTTGCACCATAGAGTTTCAGTGGAAGTTATGTCTTCCTCAGTGTTCTACACATCACTGAGCACCACTTTATCACCACTCAACAACAATCACCCTTGCACCAATGAAGGTCAATAATAAAACTACAGTTGACCTCAATGTGAGCAAGTGCTGATGTTAAAAAAAAAAAAAAAAAAGTGTGATTTCTTCTTGGTTTTCACATGATGCTCACCCAAAATCAAGTCCTCTCTCACTCTCTCACAGAGTTACTTACTTCCATAAATGGTGTTCAGGATGTGTTGTTCATATCCATTCCAATGTAGATGTGTGCACACGTGTGTGCTCAGCTGATGGAATATATTTCCCCTAGCTGATAGCTGTGGGGTTGGAGCAGTGCCCTCTGGATTGGCAGACACCCAGTATAGGCACTGCCTGCCCGCCCCCACTCAGTTCCTTCTTGCCAGCTCCTCCAACAGTGGGGAAAGGTGGGAGAGTTTTGGAATGGACATGGACAACATCTCTCTAAAAACACCAGTTATAGAAGTAACTGCCTTTTCTTCTTCAAGTGACTGTTCATATGCATTGCAACATAGGTCATCCAGGAACAGAAACAACTGAATATTGTGCCTGTGGAGGAAGGTTGCAACCACTGTCATGAACTTGGTGAAAACCCTTGGAGACATTGACAGGGTTCTGAAGTGACAGTGTCCCACCCCCATTCACCACAAACCTGCAGAACCTCCTGTGGGGAGGATAGATAGTGATGTGAAAATACACATCCTCTAAATCAAGAGCTGCAAACAAGTCCCCCAGATCCAACAATGGGATAATGAGCCCCTGAGAGACCATGTAGAACTTGATCTTTTTTACAAACTTGTTCAGTCCTCACAGGTCCTTGATGGGCCTCATTCCCCATTTTGATTTCTGGATTAGGAAATAGTGGGAATATAACCCCTGGCCCCTGAATTGTTGGGGAACCTCCTCTATTGCCCCCGATAAAGAAGGAACAGTCTCCTGCCTGAGCAGACTCTTATAAGGTGTCCCTGAAGAGGGCTAGGAAAGGACGTTTAAAAGAGAAGAACGAACTGAATTGGAGAACATGTCCCCTTTTCACCATGCAAAGGGCCCACCAGTCCACCCTTATACAGCACCAAGCATGGTAGAACAGGGATAGGCTAAATGAAAAAATAGGGCATGTTGGATCTATAATGGGGTGTGGTTTGGCGCTCTCAACTACACCCTCAAAAGTTGAACTTAGGCCCCAATGGCAACTTCTGCTGCCCTTGGCTGGGTTGACGGGAACGTCTCCTGCTGCTCTGACCTCTTTGCCTATTCTGATTCCTAGGCTTCTAGGGAATTGCCTCAGGGGAGAGCGAGGAGTAAAATGCCTGCATTGTCTTGCAGGGGTATGAAGGCTCAGCGACTGCAAGGTAGCCCTGGAGTCTTTAAAGACTACGGAGCCTATCATCATTCTTCTCAAGAAGGTTGGCCCCTTGAAGGGTAAGTCCTGAATGGCCAGCTGTACTTCATATAGAAAAGCAGACACCTGAAGCTATGCACCCCTTCTCATGGCCATACCTGATGCCATGACCTTTGCTGCCACATCAGCAGTGTCCAAGGCAGCCTGAAAAAGTGCACAGGAAATAGGCTTGTTCTTGTCTACTGAGGCCATAAATTCAGGCTTGGCATCTGGGGAGGCAAGCAGCTCTGAACTTGGGAGAGGAAGGAAGCCATGTTAAAGGAGTATCTGCTCACGAGAGCTTGTTGATTTGGTACACTCAGCTGTAGCCCACCTCCCCCACCCCCCTAATTGAACAAACTTTTCTATCATAAAGGTCAAAGCGCTTCACCTCTCTATTTTTGGGCGAGGGCCTCTGGGTCTCTCCCTGTGACTAGCCACATCCACAACCAGGGAGATGGAGAGCCGGGGTGGAGTGGGGTGAGGTGGTAAAGAGGTATTCGTGCCCTGTAGAAGGGACACAACAGCTCCTCTAATTTTTCTTTGCTGTGGGCTGGGCTGATGCCGGGGTCTGCCACACTGCCTTGCCCGTCTCCGCAATAGTATTAGTAAGAGGCAACACCACCCTCGTAGGTCCCAAGGAGGACAAGATATTATCACTGGGTCAGCTTCACTCTTCACCTCCTCTGCCTACACCCCTAGGCCTTGGGCCACCTGTTGGAGCAAGTGCTGGAGAACCCTAATGTCCTCCGAGACCAGGGAGGCAGAAGACCCCACTACTCCTTCATCCAAAGAAGGCAAGGACGATGTACCATCTATGGCACCCGCAAGGTCTGGTGCATCTGCCCTCTGGCCTGATGGGAATAACAACTTCAACACCTGCCTCACTGACGTTGAGTCCACAGAGGTTGGTGCTGAGCCATGCACTGCAAAAGGAGCAGCCATGGCTGAAAATGCCAATGGGAACCCACCAGACATCACCGGTGCCTGTATGGGTGGTGCCATGGTGGATGGCACAAAGTGTCTAAACCACCAGGGCCAATGACTATGACGGCGCCAAGGTGACTGACAGTACTGACAAGGACAGTGCTGTAGGAGGCAGCTATTCTAGTGAACCATCCTGCAGAGGAGCTCCCAGCAATGCTGACTGTGCCAAGCACGGTACCAGAGGACCTGCTGATGCCAACAAGGGAATCCAGGATGAAGGGTGAAGAAATTCATGGTACATCCATGAAGTCCAGAATGGCTACTGCAGAGCTGGCTGCCAGTTTGCTGTCCACTGTCCCAGTGCAGAGCACGCAGCAACTTCTTCTGTACAAAGAGCAAGCAGTCCTACTCCTACAAGAACTGAAGAAAGAGGACTCAGACTACGAGCCTGAGGATTCTGAAGCTGAAGACCAATGTGTTACCAGCCCTGAGGCCATCCACGTGCACAATGGATGGGACGGTGCTGGCACCCGGGTCACTGGTGGAGACATCAGAATGGGCAGACGTTTCAGCATGCAGGGCTTGCTCAGTCACCCGCCTCCAAGACATGTTGCTCCTCGGTGGACAGAAAGGCACTGTGATCTGAAGGAAGCTCTGCACTGCCCAAAATGCTTCTGGTGTAGAAGGCAGTTGTGGGGATCGAGGTCTGGATCTCCAGACTGGCACTGAAGCCTGACCATCCATGGCCTCTCCTTGGTGCTCCTCCTCTGATATCGCCTGGGAATTTTCCCTGCACTTAGAAGCTGCAGGAGAACAGCTCCTGTTCTGCCTTTTCTTTTTGTGAGGCACCAGGGACTGAGACTTGTGTCTCCGAGAAGGCTCAGCTACGAGGCCTTGTCCATTGTGCCAGGTTCCCTTTTCCTTTGTTGACGCCACGGCCAAGCTCAGTGCCAGTGCACTCCACACTGAAAAAGACATGGTCAGCCTTGAGGACAGGAATTTCTTGGGTGGGAGAGCTGCCTCCATCAACAGCACTTTGAGGCACTGCGCAGACTTTGAACCCTGGTGACCCTCCCATGCCCCAGCGCCGAGGTCTCAAGGAGGGGGAACAACCTTACTACTTGGAGTCTGACTATCAATACTAGTAACAATGGAACTACTAAAACCTAATTAGAACTCTTTACAGATAAGGCCTAGCAGCTACAAACTAACCAAGAAGATTGCTCACATGAGCACAAGGAATTTCCAGCAACTGATGCCATGGCAAGAAGAAACTGAGCAGGCGGCAGGTCGGGCGGTGCCTATATTGGACACCATATCAGAACCACTCCAGGGGAGGCCACTCTGACCCAACAGCTATTGGGTAGAGGAAAAAAATCTTCCAGCCAGTGAAAACGTGTGCATGCACACCTACATTGGAATGCACATGAATAATCACTCCAAGAAGTCATATTACCAGCATGTCCTAATCAGCACTGTCAGGGCTTGCCTACATAGAACAAGGGTTCCTACACCATTACTAGTGTGGGCTACATATGAAGCTTTATGTATTATGTGGGCCACATCCACATAATAGATATACTACCTGCATGGCCATGAGTATGTCACATGGGCAAAGGCACCATTTCAAGAGGGCAGTAGCTGTGCCAATTGGGATGTCACTTGCTCTTCTTTCATGTGATGCCAGCTCTTGTTTATATAAAATTTTACTGTGATCATGAGGCTCATTCAGTTACTTCATGGATATCACATTTGTCTTACAGAAAGGGTTCAAGAGTTAAGGGATGCACCTAACAGTTGGGAGACCCGTGAAATGTACTTGTGCAAGTTACTTCAGGACATGGATTTTTAAAGAAATGTAGGGACTGCTATGTTTGATCATGAATGAGATTTTGCCTCCAAAGGGCCTGAATCCCTTTTGAAATTATATTTAGGCTCCTAAATCAGGTAGGCACTGAAATTCTGAATGAAACAACAACACAAATATCTTTTAAAATACAGGTCCAATCTCTCTCTGTCTCAGCAGGAATTGGTGAAATGTGAATAGCAGCACTGGTACACAAGGGCAGTATAAGATAAATACATTAAAGACTGTGAGGTGCTCAAATACTACAGTGATCGGGAGCAACTGAACACTTGAGAATGATAAAGAGAATCTCAGCTAGCAACATGTATACATTTTATATACTGAATTAATTTATGACTGGACAGTTCTGCTAGACTTAAAGGTGACCAGCAAACAGGTAAAAAATTGGTTAGATAGAATTGTGTGTGTGAGACAGACTGCAAACACTCTTTAACAAAGAATGAATGGACATAGAATGGACATCAAAAATCCCCAAACACACAACCCTGTCAGCCAGCGCTTTAATGGAGTGGGCCATTCTGTTCAAGACCTGAAAGTTTGTGTTCTACTGAAAAGGAACTTTAACAACCGTCTACAGAATGAATTCTCAGAACTAATATTCATATTCAAATTCAACACATTAAGAAGTGGTTTGAACAGGGACAGCAATTATGTGACCCACTATAAGCACTCATTTACATACTTAGACATTTTATCTAACTCAACTCCCCCCAGCCCGCCCCCCGCTCTTCTGATTTGCCAACCTTGATAACAATTTTTGGACCTCTGTGCTTTACATATTGAGTCTGTTCTGGTAAGACAGTGATCTGAAGAAGTGGGTCTGTCCCATGAAAGCTCATCACCTAATAAATTATTCTGTTAGTCTTTAAACTGCTACATGACTGCTTTTTTGTTTTGTGTGAGAGAAAGGGAGAAAGACTGCTGAATGATCAGTCCTCTCTCCCAAGTGGCCACCTGGAAGAACCTCTAGTTGACTTGGAACCAGTTAAATTAAATTCACAAGAGAAAGAAAGTAGAGGAACTGAGAGGGAAAGAAAACCTACTAGTTGCGAAAGTTTAAACCTTTTTTTCCTTAAGACTTGTCAATTACCTACTTGTAACTGTACCGGGTATTATACTGCAAACAGTTGCTGTTGTGAATGTATTTTGTCATTTTATCTCATCCCTTCCTAGATTACCTTGGAAACAAGATGGGCCCGCTCCTTAGAAACTTCTTCTGAAATGTTAGCCTATATTTATTTTCACATATATATTCACAGAAACAAGAACTAAAGGAGAATAGTAGAAAACAATCCATAAATTACTACTCTGATTAAATAGATCATTTCTTCCCTTTTTTTTTTTATTATTTTCATTCTTCTCTTAATTCCATCCAGTTTTGGTGTGTTCTTACCAGTCAAAGATGCTAGACAAGTTATATCGTATGATTTTATAAGTTAAGTTACAGTTTTTAATTAAGAGTTAAGACTCCTGGATATGTAAGTCCTCTGTCCACAAACAAATACAGCATAAGCAACACTAATTCAAGCTCCCTTATGCTTCATTCTAACACTGAGAGAACCCCCTTATAGATAGAGAGGTGGTTCAAGTTAAATGACCATTTAATCCTTCCCTCAATGCTGAACTGATAGGGATCAGAAGAGTTAATTTTGCCTTTGTAAAATACAATGCATGTCATGAGAGGCTAATTCCTTAGATTGCTCACAAACACTTGCCCTGCTTTTGAATACATAAAGTGTCATTTACTCCATAATGTACAAATCTCATGTATTCATATGCTCTCATCAAAAAGTACAAAGCAGTATAGTAAGGGTCTTTTCAATTTATGTCATGGGTGTGACAGGTCTGGCATGATGCTAAGCAATGTTTTGATCTTCAGGAGCCATTCAGCTACTGTAATGAACCCTCATGCATAACCAGCACAATTCTTCCTACAAGGAACAGAGCCCTAACTTCAGTCAGATGTCCTAGCAGTAGAGGGATCAGATGATCATGCTCGTGGAGTCAAAACTTC
Organism: Carettochelys insculpta; assembly: GCF_033958435.1. Lineage (NCBI taxonomy): Eukaryota > Metazoa > Chordata > Testudines > Carettochelyidae > Carettochelys > Carettochelys insculpta. Next base: position 21,341,850 of record NC_134153.1, on the reverse strand, counting down.
ATGTGCCTGGATTCAAAAGGTAAATTTCCTGCCAAATTATAGCAAATTTATTGACAGCTACACATATCTTGCAGTGGAAGAATACTAGATAACTAGAATACTAGGTTACTGACAGAGTTTAACTTTTACTTCTTAAGAGTACTTGCACAGGTTGATGTCACTGAATAAACAGGACCAAATGAATTGCTCGAAGAAACACATCTCTGTATTTGTGGAGTATTTTCTCTTCTCAATTAGCTTGCCTGTCTCCCTTCTTCAGGGTGGCCAACCCACAGCTCTCGAGTTGCATGCAACTCTTTGATCAATGACTTCTTGCCATCACTCCACACATGCACCACAGGGTCTGAAGTGAGAAGCTCATGGTGGAGGTGGCAGCAGCTCCAGTGAGTCCAAGCACAATGGGCACTGGGTTAGAGCAGGAAGTGCAGGGTTGGGGGTGCTTGGCTCTGGGGGAGAGGTGGGGCATTGGGTTAAAGAGGGGAAGCTGAGAATGCCTGGCTCTGGGGGAGGAAAGAGAGACTGGGTTTGAGCAGCAGGGCCTCAGAGTACCTGGCTCTGGGGGAGGGCATTGAGCCACATATTATATAAATTTACCTATATATAGATTGCTTTATAGAAATATAAAAATAAATATATAAATATGTCTTTTTATATGCTATCCACAGCTATTTCGGCTTAGTCTCTAACTGGTTTGTCACCCCTGCCCAAGTTTCAGTGCCCATTGTTAAGGTATCTGGAAACTCAGTCTTAGACTGCTTCTAAGCTTCGCTAAGTAAACTGAAAAAGTCACAGCAAACCCTTAAAAGCCAAGGATATCTTGTCCAGTTACACAACACTGTATACAGAAGCAACAATCTCTTCAATTTAGCCAATACTGCTAAGAACTACTAATCTGTTACAGTAACAAACCCTTTCCATTTCACATCAGAACACTGTTACAAAGAGAAAATGAAGTCTAGACGAAGTTGCTACGTTGCTAGACCACCTTCTCCTATTTCCATAGCACTGTCTATATTGGCACTTACGTTGGTGTAACTCATGTCACTGAGGAGGTAGTCAGGGGCTAACCTACCCTAGCAGCCAGTTCACCTGCCCCCTATGACTGTAAGCCCTCTAGTACAGGCAAAGCCCTCATCTCATCTCCCATCATTCCTCGCCACTCAAGAGAGGCGGTGTGGGAGGTTAACAGGACAAACTCTCTCGTCAACTTCCCTTACTCCTCGTGACTGTCAAGCACTCAGCATTCGATCTAGTATGTCCCTGCTAGGCCCACTAAATCAAACTCTGGAGCATCCACTCTCTAGTAAGTATAGAGAAGCTTTCAACTTCCACACACTTGGCTATATCCACCTCCTCCTCCAGGAGTCAAGACAAAACAGTCACTCTTTGGAACAGAGGTGGGCAATAGTTTTTGATGGGGAGTCATGCCAAGAATTTGGAAAGTGGTCAAGGGCCACACTCTTCCATATTATTAATAAAAGGGGTGTGTGGTCCGAGATGGAAGTTGGGTGTAGAAGGGAACTTGGGGTAAAGGACTGGGGAGCAGGAGGTGTGTGTGTGTATGTGGGGGAGGGGGAGTTTGGGTGAAGGATGCAGTTGCATGGGGCAGGGAGCTGGAACACAGGCATTTGGGTTCTGACCTACGGCAGGAGGAATCTGTGACAGGGGGTAGGATACTGGGGTGCAGGAGGGAGTGCAGGGGTTTGGGTTATAATCTAGGGCAAGAGGAGAATGTGACTGGGGGGGCCTGGGTTATGACATAAGGCGAAGAGGATTGTGACCCAGGGCAGCAGGGGATTGGGGTGCAGAGTCTGGGAAGGGGTATACATGCAGGAGAAGGAGCAGACGATTTGGGCTATGTGAGGTATGTTGGTAGACTGTATTTTCCCCAGCCCTACCTTAGAATCAGAATTTCACCAGGTTAGCACATTCAAAAATATAACTGGTTTGCTTTAGCTCAAGTTTTAGGTCATATCTTCAGTAGCACATATCAGCAAAAAATTATGATTCAGAGGTGTGAAAAAACCTAAAACATAATTTCTTCTGGCAGGAACGTTCATGTGCACAGTGCTAAGTCAGCAGGACACACTCTCTTACTGATACAGCCAACGCCACCTGTTGAGCTGGTTTTAGCACATTGACAGGAGTGCTGTCTCTCGTCGGTATAACGCAATGACACAAATGCTCTTAGAGTAGCTCAGCTTTGCCATTGTACATAAACATGATACAAAAAAAATTTACTGAGAAAGATCTAGATAACTTGCCTAATCTGTGATTTAAAGGTATATTAGCATATCAAAGGTCACAGGAGTTTACACAGAAAAGTAAATTTGAATTCAGGAAGAGACAGAAGTTAGAACAGTTACTCCTGATTAACATCCTATGCAGCCAAACTTATTCTAGACTAGTTTTACTAATCTTAACCAGGAATCGTCGGGGAATGCACAAGGTTAATTTACAAGCAGTCTCATGGTTTCTTCACAGGCAAAACCAGCCTTACCAATATGCAAAATACTCAGCTGCCTAGGATACCATGAAATTTGGGGCACCTAACTGACCCAAATTTTGTGAAGTCCTAGACAGCTGCATGCTGCAATTAGAGGTGCTGCAGGATCATACAACCAGCCTCATCCCGCAGCCACCACCTGCCCACCACAAGCTAGGGGATTCAGGGCTTAGAACAAACCCCTCCTACCTTACCCTCACCACAAGACACTCCACCCTTTTTCCTAAGGCACATCCCCTGAGACATGCAGCAAGGAAAATTAGAGGGGAGCCTGGCCTGCCACTGCACTCACCAGCAGTGTCACAAAGTAGAGCGACCCGGCCCCAGCCTGCTCTACTCTACTCTATCGGCTCCCAGCCATGTTGCTCTGCTTCCTGCCACCAGTGAGTGGATGGGAGGACGGGGCAGGGGAGAGAGGGTAGTTCCACCCTGTAGCTGCTAAACCCTCTACCCAAGCAATGTGGCTTGGAAGTGAGAGAGCAAAGTAGGCTGGGTCCAGGCTGTTCTGCTTTCTGCCCTGCTCCTGCTCCTGCCCCCACCGCTCCTGCCCCAAACACTTCCCTGCTTACTGCTGGGGGCAACACAGGGATTCCCGCTAGGGACAGCCCTGTTGACAGGCTATGTCTTCAATGGCAAAAAGGTGTGTTTTTAAAATCAAGCCAAACAATGTTCTCATTGTAAAAACCACACAGAAGAAGGCACAGTCACAAAGGGCCTGACTACACACAGAAAGTACAGTTTAACTTCAACTAATTCATAAACTACTTTAGTAAAGCAGATGCAAAACTCTATGTAGAGACCCTACAGTTTGTCTTGCATCAAGGTTATCTTTCCCTACAGGTGATAACTGTCACAAAGACCAGTTCATTGCAGCCCCACTGATGTGAACATTGGGAGCTTCAGTGTACACAGAATCATTGGCTCTGACCACTGTTTCAGATACTGCAGATCTGATCCAAATTGAGTTAGAGGACAGTGCTTAGAAGTGCTTGTAGTGTAAACATGATGTTAATTTGCTTGGAGATTTGGAATAAACTAGGAGTCAGTTTTATAAAGGTATTTAGGTGCCTGAATGCTTTAAAAATCATGCCCCTATAGCTCTCCTTGAGTTGAACTGTTAGCAGTGATGAAAGAAGCCAAATTTAGGAACATTCATTAGTGCAGAAAGCACCTCACACTACAGCTACCTCAGCTGCAGAACCATGCTGTCCTATCCAAACTCCCAGCTAAAATACCTATATTTATCCTAGATACACATACACGCAAGAACATGGATCAACTGAGCCAGGGTTTCAAAATGAAGTTATAAGCCACAGGGAACTACATGTATAGAGACTTTCAGTTTTCTAGAATTCTGCAGTTTGCACTGGCTTCCTTCAGATAAATAATCAATGCTTACTGCAAGCGTTCTTCAAATTATTCATGCTCATGAGACTAATTTTTGTAGAGAGAGCAAATTTCACGTTCCCTCTTTTTTTTCAGTGAAATGATGATTAAGCATTGTGGGGGTATTATGACATATTCTCCTTTTTAATTCTTTTTTTGCCATTCAAAATTTAAGATGATTTCAAAGGAAACCAAGGATGGTGGGCAGTGAAGACTATAAGAACCTGACACATCATGAGTGTCCAGGTCAAATTTTGATTATTGGAAGATCATAAGTCAGAGTTTTATACCTGATAAAACTAGGTGATAACCCATAATTCAATTCAAATACAATAATTAAAAAATTATTTTTCTATAATTACACCAATATGCATTTAAGATTTCACATTTTTATTCTAATTATTCACATTACAGATCACAGATGGCACTGCTGCTCTTAAACCAAAATTCCAATTTCTTCCTTAGCTCAGGGATTCATATAAAGTACACTGTTCCTCACTCACCTTTGGATCGAGTGGCGATATCCATCCCCTCCACCACCTCCTGCTCTGCCTTTATTTCCTCTTCAGCCAAGCTACAGGAATTAGAGAGAAATTTAGAAAATATTATTTTCATATTTAGGTTTATGTATAAAAGCCTGAAGTGGCACTGTCAAATACGTACACAAATCAAATACAGCTTTAAAGGTTAAGTCTCAGCTGGATCATATACTATCTGAATAGGGAAGGAATTTATCTTGCATCTGATAAACAGGTTATTTAACCCAACTTTCACTGATTAACTTCAATGTGAGTTAATATTCCAATATTAATGGACAGTTTATTTATAGAGCACCATAAATGTGAACGATACTTGATAGACAAGTAGATGACAAAGCTCATGTCCTAAAGAATTATATTATAAGGTCAAAATCCTATGCACTGTGTGAACAAATTCTGGCATATGCTAGCACCACACTAACTTCACAGAGTGAAGAAATCTCTCTCTGCAGAACAGCTTAAAAGATTATGGCCTAGTATTTAATTTTACAGACAATGACTCATATTTAGAATTTTAAAGCAGGCTCTACAATCTGCAAAAATCAACTGTATTCAACTCCATCAATAGCAGCAATGGCAGGAGATACCATGCAGACCAGGTTGGGCAAAATACAGCCCATGGGCTGTATGCAGCCTGCCAAAAACACTTTCCTCCTGTCCACCACAGTCCTCCAGGCAGCTAAAAGTCTCCCCAACACCCCATGGTGCAGTGGAACAATCAGGCAAGCTGCCTGTCTACCTTGAGCTCCAGGAAACAGCTAACTACTGCATATCCTGTGCAGAAAGGAGGGCAGGGGTATCCACATGCTGCCTCTGTCCCCACCATCATCCTCAAAGTTCCCAATGGCTGCAAATCAGCTAATGGTAGCTCCAGGAGAAATGCTGGTGGGAGCCAGCAATGTGGCAACCCACTCCCCCCAGAGGAGTACAGAGACACGTTTGCCAGTGGCAAGCAGTTGCTTTGAGTAGCATGGGGTCCCCATGGCATGCAGGATGCCTGTCTGCCTGACTGTTCCTCTGCACCTCTGGCTGAGAACTGCCTATGGTAAAGCACCTCCTGAACAGGGCCAGAGCCTAAACCTCACACCCCTTCCATTCTCTAATCCTCTGGCCAAGTTCAGAAACCCTTTCTGCAGGCAAACTCCCTTCCAGATCCTGCATCCCAATCCCCTGCCTCCCACATCCTAACTCAGTTCCAGATCCCACGCCCCCTCCATTAATATAAAAATGCAGCCTGCGACCAATGTTTCCTCTAATCTTTTCTATCTATGTGCCATATGAATCTTTAATAGTTTCAGTCAAATCTTCCATGAGCATAAGCCCAGATCACAAAACCTACACATAATTTGCCATAGCAGGACAAAGGAAAGGAACTGGGGGCAGTGGCTCCCCATCACACTAAAATCTCAGCTTGCCTTTCTGACCTCTCTTGATAGCTAGCTAGCCATCAACCCAAATTTAATACCGATAGAAGAGGACACTTATTCTCACCTCCAAATCACGCTGCTACTTTCTTCCTCCATCACTGTGGACCCAACACCATCTTACACATCACCCAGGACTGTAATCAGTGCACTATATTTGACTCATCTATGCATTATATTCAACTTAAACTGCCCTCTAGGTCGGGGTGGGCAAAATACAGTTTGTGAGCTGGATTGTGCCTGCCACACATTCTGATCAGGCCCATCATAATCCACTGTGGTACCAATGTCCTGCGGTCCAATGGAACCCTTGGGCAGGCTGCCTGCCTGCTGTGCCTCCACACACCACTCAAAGCGGCCAGCTGCTCGGGCCAGTGTTTGTGTGTGATGCACACCCCCTGAGAGAAGGAGAAGCTTCCATGAGCTGCCACTGCCTCCAGCAAAATCCTCGGCTCTCACTGGACAGAAACTGGTCTATGGGAGCTGCCTGGGCTGTGCTTGTGCTTGGACTGGGGCCTCCTCCATGGCACATATCACTCAGACACAAACACACTAGCCCTAACAGCCAGGTGCTTTGGGTAGCATTTGGGGATGTGGCAGGCAGGAAGCCTGTCCAAGGGTCCCACTGGGCTGCTGGCTGGGACTCACCTTGGGTAAATGCCTCCCAGCCAGAACCAGCACATGGCAAACCCCCTCTCCCACACCATAACTTCCTGACTCAGGTCTTCAGACAAACCCTCTGCACCTATGCACCAGATCACAACTGAAATCCTCTGTGCCCCCACCACTCCTCTTAGACTGTTCACAACTCCCTCCCAGACCCTCAACCACCTACCACATCCCTCCCCCAGGTCAGAATCCCTGCCTTTGCTCAAACTCCCTCTCAATCCTTACATTCTCTTCTACAATTCAGTCCCCTACCCCAAGCTCCTTTCCATATACAACGTCCATCCCAGACCCCACACTCTCTCTACTAACATCCTAGAAAAGTACAGCCCCTTAAACTCTTACCAAATTCTTGGAGTGCTCCCCCCAACCCCACCAAAATTATCATGCACCCTTGTTCTAGGTCATCAGTCGGCATCCTTCAGTCTGCATAGACTATGGATCGCGCCCTTTAAAGTTTCAATTGAGGACTTCATTTACAGCGTCTATTGTGACTATGAAGACCCACACGAGAGTGACAGTCCTTGCTCCATCTCTTGCAGATGTAGTGGGTGTCTGGCAAGTCCCTATTGTGCTTTCTGTGCGCTCGCTTCTCCTCTGCTAGCTGTCTGATCTTCATCTCGCCCTTCTGAAGGCCCTTGTGTAACCCCTGCCTCCATCTGCTGCGGTCATCTGCTAGTTCTTCCCAGTTGTCCAGCTCGATGTCTACCTCTCTGAGGTCTCTCTTGCAGACATCTTTGTAGCGCAACTGGGGGCGTCCGGGAGGTCTTTTGCCAGAGGCTAGCTCACCATACAGGATGTCTTTTGGAATCCTTCCATCGTTCATCCTGTGGACGTGGCCAAGCCAGCGGAGCCGACGCTGCCTGAGGAGGGTGTGCATGGTTGGGATTCCAGCTTGCTCGAGGACGGCGGTGTTGGTCACTCTGTCCTTCCATGATATTCCAAGGATGTGCCTGAGGCAGCGCAAGTGGAAGACGTTCAGTCTCTTTTCCTGGCGGGCATACAGGGTCCAAGTCTCGCTGCCATAAAGGAGGGTGCTGAGGATGCAGGCTCTGTAGGTCATCACATCCAGGCTATCTCAGTCTTGAAAATTCTTTTTGCCTAATGTCTCGAAAAAGAGACCTTTTAAGTCTTATCAACACAGCTAAAACTCTCATCTAGGCTCTCATCATCTTGCATATGAATTATTTCAATATCGTTTTCTCAGACCTCATCAAGTGCAATTTTACTCATTCATATCCTCAGAATGCTGCAGCAATTTTTTTTAGCCCATGGTTTGCACTGAATCACTCTTCTCTTTGCATCAATTCACTAGCCTCTATGGAGAAGTGGAAAAAGTACACCAAATATTACTTGAGTAGAAGTGCTTTCACTTCTGAATACTTGAGTATAATCAAGATGTGGTGTGATGTGTGTGCTTCCATATGCACTTTTATTCAGACAGTTTTCCAGACGGACACAGGTGCCTTTCACTTCAGTACATTCTCCTGCTCTCTCTCCCCCCTCCCACAAATCAGCTGTACTTTTACTCAAATAAACCTTTGGGGTACTTTTTCCACTGCTGCCCCTACTTCTGTACTGCATCAAACAGAAGTCATGTGTCTTCACTTTCAAGGTCCATCACAGCCTACCCTACCCTACCGATCACAATTTCTTTAAACATTGAAATGTCAACTGTTGCCACTGACAGGCCTATAACAACAGCTTCCATTACTCGCATGAAATTTTCAAACATGCACCTTCATGCTTTTTCCCATGCTGCCCCACAGGACCAGGCAGAGCTTCCCATAAACATCTGTAAAGATACCCTTATCCTCCTCCAAATCCTTCTGTAAAACAATTTTACATGATTCCTACAAAAGAGAAAAACTTGACAATGATTAGACCACATTTGTTCTGAGGTCACTGCCCATCACGTTCACAAATACTGTCTTTACTGCATTGTTCCGTCCCATTAGTCTGTCTGCATCCATCTGTTGTCTTTTGTCATCAATTGCAAGAGCCTTGGGACAGGGTCTGTCTTTTTGTTCTGTGTTTATACAGCCCTTAGCACACTAGGGTTCTGGTCCAAGATTAGGACTTCCAGGTGCCACGATAATACAAATAATAATAAAGACTACAAAGGCAAAGGAGGACCTGTGTAGAAGTCATAATTTTAAAAATAGGTGTTAGAAGCATAAAGGTACACTACCACAGGCTGACCAGCGATGTCCCTGACTGTCTCTGTTAGAAGAGATGTATTGGCACATGTGGACCAAAGACTGGAACATCAAGGGTATTATTTTAGGACCACCACGTATTACAGTTATAATGGATGAGATTTGCTCAGCTCTGAACTAAACAGCATTCGCCAGAGGCAATTATATCAAGTTTTTTACATTTATGAAAACTGAAAGCTTATCAGCATAAAATAAGTTCTTTGTAAGGCCACGTCTACATAACCACTATGTCAACAAAACTTAAGACACTCAGGGGTATGGAAAAATATCATCCCGAGACACATAAGCTACATTGGCGTAAGTGGTACTGTACATGGTGCATCTCTTGTCAACTCAGTTACTGCTGCTTCTTGGGGGTGGATTAATTATGTCGACAGGAGAGCTCTCTCCTGTTGGCAGAGAGTGGCTCCGTAAGAGATCTTATGCACTGCAAGCTTTCTAGTATACACACGGCATGCTTTGTTGCATCAGTGAAAACAAGAAAAGTGCTTTTTTTTTTCCTAAATATTTCTAAATAGAACAAAATATCCTGACTTGACATGTCATTGCTGTGTACTATAATGGTAATAACTGATGACAGTTTCTTTCAAGACCGCAAAATCAACAAAACATTCCCAATGTTGAAATGAATTCACTGCATGATATAATCATTTTGCATTTTTGTTATATATATTTAAACTTCTACTTCGCAATAACTGAAAACAAACTTTCTAACAAATATCTGATGGTGTCATACATATACTAGTGACACAAATGAAATTATCTATGCTCAAGCCCTAAAGACTAGGATGTATTTTTTTTCCTTAAGTGATACAAATCATCCTTCTGAATAATATGAAGCACCCAAAATACTAAATTTCAGTATCTTGTGATTTTTTTTCTTTTTTAATTTGAAGAATGAAGAAACCAATGTCTTGGTGCTGAACAAAATTCAAAGTATGAGGAGAACAGAAATTAAATATAAATGTATTATTATAGCTATGAAAGATATGACATGTCATAGTGATGAAATAACTTCAGAGATGTCTTGCATTATCTGCAGGATATTATGGTCCTTATATAGGCAATCAGTCTGCTGGGCAGGGTGTATGTGAAAATCTAAAAGACCTGAGTTCATAAATAAACCTGATAATTTACAGCTATTTTAGGGTAACTTCTTCCAGAACTGATGATCTTTTAAGTTTCGTGACTTACACCGAAATGAGCAATATTCTGAAAGTGCTTTAAGCATCATAACCTTCCAATCTCATAACCTCACCAGCAGCTTTTCCTCAGCAAAGGATTTCAAATGCAATAATTCATGACAGCAAGCTCCTAGAGACAAGAATCCTACTGTTTCCCAAAGCAAAAAAAGAGAGGAAGAGAAAAAGAAAAATCTCTGCACAGTGCAAACATAGAGCCAGCTTACCATAAGAACATACAGCAAATGGGAGCTAAGACTAGATCACCACATAGAGTCACTTTTCAAAAATATGTCATTTCTGCAATAGTGATTGATTTTGTTGTTTCATTTTTGTTCCAGTTAGATGCATTACTATTGTGTATAACTAAGAATATGAGAGTTTGAGGTTATGAATCGGAAATGGTAGTGGCGTATACTCCATTAAGTAGGTAACTGAGCACAATATTTACCTTATTCATTCTGAAACCAATTCTTATTTCTTTGAGAAAACATAACATAAAACATATTATAAAAAATAGTTAACAAACATACAATTAGTCAACTGACAATTAAATTGGCAAAAACTTGTATTAATCACTTAAGACCTGCCATACCTGTACTGACAGGAATTGTTTTAAAAATTAAATTCAAGTCACCGAAAATGTTAAAGTAAAACCAAACTTGTTTCATACAAACCACTTTTAAACATGTGTGATATTGGGTGGTGGGGGAGGCTTGGGGTTCTCTTTCTTGGGAAGAAGCTGGAGGAGAGGAGGGCAAAAAGGGAAGGTTACAAGTAAGTCTTACTCTATCTGAATAATGCTTTCCTTCACTAACATAAAAGAGTTATCTTCTTGTGCAGTTCAAGTAGTTAATTTCATACAATTAAATAAACTGTTGTACAAAGGAAGATCTTCCCTTTATTAGTAACATTCATTTCAAAAACGTACATAGGTAAAAATATCTACACCAGCGCTTAAGATAAGGTAACTACAGAGAACAATTAAAAAGTTGCAGATGAACTACTGCACCTTGACATTTAACCAAGAAAATCTAATGGATATGGAAAACCACCTAGAACAGCCCATGCCCACATGCACAACATTCTCAGTCTACACATGGGAATTATTTTAAACCCAAGAACCATACATAAATGGAAGTCTATTTTCCCCTTTAATAAAAAAAAATAAACAAACAATCCACCCTGCTTTAAGACCATAAGGACTAAAATTAAATTTTATCCTAAAGATAATTCCTACTTCTTCTAGATCACAGTTGTTTGTAGCAAATATAAATCATGATTTCAAAAAACTGCATTCAGTAAAAATTGGAAAAAAATATTAGCATGCCATTGCTGAATAAATAGCACCTTTGTATAAGCACTCACCTATAACAGTCTCTTACTCATCGGTAGCTATGCTATTTATGCAGGATTCTTAAAATGGCGTCTGGCAGCACTGCACTGCCTCATTCCTGTACTGTAGCTAAAATGGTAGCAGTTTATTCAATAACTCTCTCTCTTCTTTAAACAGAAGTGTTATTTTCAAAGCAATCATCTAAATATCAGAAATGGTAAAGGATGACAAAAGGACAACTGACATCCAAATGTTTAACTAGTAATGTGCAAGATAGGGAATTTTGTGAAGTCACAGGTTTCTAAAGGAAATTGAATGTAAAATTGAACAGTCTTCATTGTAAATCTCTTTGATGTTTTATTATTCTGAATCCTCTGCTAAATGCCCACCTTGTATTAAGAAATAAACAGTACTTGTTCAACTGTATACATAGGGATTATCAGGCTTATTTATAAACAATTAGGTCAGGTGCCTATGCCAAAATGCAAGACATGACTTTTATTTTATACATTTATGATTCTCTAAAACTCTATTCAATACAATAGGCATTTAAAATAGCTGAGCACAAGGGAACAAATACTAGTAAAAAAAAAAAAAAGACCTGGTATTGTTCAAATTTCTCTTAAAATGGGAGCTATACAACTGAGGCCCAATCAATACAAATAGGATATTTATTGGCTCAATCCTCCAAAACATACAGGCATAATGTAGGAATGTTTGCAAATAAAAGGCAGTGCTATCTATATTAACGCTGCAAGTAGAGTGCTTATCAAACGTTTTTCATCTCAGTGTGAGACACACAGATACTATGACAACTGGAAAAAGTTACAAGACTGACTACTTCATTCTGTGGCAAGGAACACAAAACTCAGATCATAAACACCACACTTCCAAATTGGACACGAAACAGTGAACACGGTTGCTATTAACAGAAATATTTTCCAAATCCAGTTTGAGGGGTCAAGTTAACAGCCTACTGCAATAATGTCCAAACTTTTCCTGTCGCAGCCCCCTTGCCAATAATGGAAACTGTCTTGTGCCCTGCCCCCATTACTGCATAACCAAGGTGTTCTTGGCAGAGGGAGCTGGGCTGATGGGGGTGCCAGGGGACGAATATGGGATGGGGTGGGAGCAGGAGCTAGAGGTGGTACAGGGCGCAGCTGTGCCAATGGCAGAGCATGGTCAGATGGCACTCTCTCCCTGTCTCCCAAGGGGACTGCCCCAGACGTTTTTTTTGTCCCTCTTGGTGGCAAACTCTGCAGTTTGGGGATCGCTGGCTTTGTGGATAATGCTATGAAATGTTGAATGTCCACCTCTGGCTGCAATTTCAGAAACCTCAAGGTCCCATCTGGTGTCCAACATAATACTGCCCTTGGGGACAGTGGGGGATTAAAAAAACAAAACAGGAGACACTCTTTACAGAGTCTTGTCACACCTCCTCAGTGATGCGGGAGGGATAACTCAGTGGTTTGAGCATTGGCCTGCTAAACCCAGGGTTGGGAGCTCAATCCCTGAGTTGGCCATTTAGGGGTCTGGGGCAAATAGATTTGGGGGAAAAAAATGTCAGGGATGGTGCTTGGTCCTGCCAAGAGAGCAGGGACCTGGACCTGATGACCTCCTGTGATCCCTTCCAGTTCTAGCAGATGGGCATCTCCATTATTTTGAACTGGTACCAAACTTGAGGTGTCTTCCTCCATCACTTCCCACCTGTTGGATGAACATGACTACTAAGGCCAGGCCTAGGCTACAGGGTTAGATCAGCCTTGTGTGGATCAAGCTGTGAAAATGTTTTCACTTAAACATGGCTCCTGCTAATGAGAGTGCCTTTCCATAGCCATATAGTAAAACCACCTTCCTCAGCCACGTAGAGTCATGCTTGATGTAATTAGGTTGACACAGTAGCAGTATAGAGACTGCTTACATAAACTGTTATTCACTTGAAGGAGCCAACCCACGACGACACAACTGCTCCTGGTGAGGATGCGCACTGCCGTTACAAGGTGCCAAGTGTGCACACATACAAGTAATTTAATAACAGCAGTGGCTGTATGCCGATGTAAGTCAGTTAGGTCAACATAATTTTGTAGAGTTAACGTGGTCTAAGGTTTCAGAAAAAGCAAGCAAGCAAGCAGTGGTATCATACGCTGGCAAGCAGCCCAGATAGAACAAGTAGATGAAGCCTATGGACACTATTCTACAACGGGAGAGGTAAAGTTACATACTAATTTTTGTACTGTGAAGGTGAAAGTCCTTTTAGCATACGCTTCTTCCCATGTCAGTGAACTGGGGGGAAAACTATTTTTACTCAGACGCCTGAAGGCGAGAGGAAAAGAAATCAGATTTGAAGTAATTAGTGCCGTGCGCCATTTCCTTAAGGGTATATGAAATATTACCAACAGTTTCACAAAGTCACTCATTTTCCCTAGTGTTACTTCACTCCCAGATAAAACAGTTTGCCTACGAAATATGAAAGGGACACTGGGCTTTTAAAGACATTGTTTTCATCCTAATTTATAATCCGGATTGTTTTTTTGTTTCTCCCCCTTACATTCTTTGTATAAGTAATTACAAATGTAACTGGATGTTGCCACTAAGTAATACTGACTAATCATATTCATCCTGGACAATTCAAAAAATTCTTTAGTTGCCAGAATATTTAAGAAGTAATTATATGATTAATTCCTACTTGCTACGCTTTCTTGCGCCTTTGGTGTAACTGTGAAATGAACAAGAATCAGCTTTGCAAAATCTTGGCTAGAAGGAGTACGTGCTTTTTTCCTGTCTCTGTCACTTAAACAAAACCTCACACCCCATCTGGCCTGAACAGCACAAAAACAGCACACAGGGCTTCTTATTATGCAGTCTTTAAGAGTGAGAGATAGCATCATACCTTGACAAAGCCCCCAAAATACATGAAATTCTTCAGCTTATCTGAATTTGCTTTACTTAGATGAAACAAAGATGGCAGAAATTTCCAGAAGGCCTTTCAGTCTTGCCACTGCAATTGTCAATCTTTAACCTACACTCTGTTTCTATTGGCTCCAGTACTCCACGGAGCAGCGTGATTGGGCTGATCTGTGAAACAACACTGCTGTCTCTACCTTGCCTCAGACATCTTGCTGCAATGCAGACATTATTTTTTGTTAACTATAAAATAATTATATTTGAATGATTAAAAATAGCAAGCTTTAACAGAATCACAATGCTACGTTTCACTACATGCATAAGGGCAGCTTATACAAATATACTTCACTGTCAGCAATGTGTCAGGAGGTGCAGATCTGAAACAGATCCTTCTTTAACAAAATCTGTGGGAGCCATTTTAATACAAGCTTTTTGACTGCAAATCACTTATTCCTGTTTCCTCACATTAAACAAATATAAATATTATGCAATGTTTAAAACTCCAAACCAAACTGCAAATGTGTACATGCTGTTGTTAGGAAAATTATGCCAAAATGTAATTTTTTTTAATTTTAGGAATTGGAGAATAAAAACAGCTTAAAACACATTTCTCAGCTTATTACCTTTGTGTATGCTTAAAAAAAATTTAAGTCATATGTAAGTACTATAAAAACCTTGAACCAACAGTACACTCCAGCCTTCATTTAGACTATAATCTCAATTAGACATTTTTTATCATAATACTTTTCTATTATTCTATTTTATTTTCATGTAAGATACTAATCTTGGCAAAGAAGTAACCAGAATTAAATTACTATGTTACAGTATGTTATCAAATCTATGGGGTACATTTATAAAAGTTAACATACAGCGATTAGGTATACTCATTTCTAAATCTACATTCTTAACATTGTATGGGAAAGACTACTGTAAAACAATTCAAAAATTAGATCAAAAGCATCAAGGAGGATGTTTCTGATAATTGCACTGCTATGAGAAAAATGTCCAGTAAAAGGCAACTTAAGATACACATATGCTACATCTTAACTATGTAACAATGGCACTAGAGATTTTAAACAGTAATAAACCAAACAGAATTTGATATTTCATGTAGTATTCAGACTATATAGTCAGGAAGAAATACCCCTTCAAGTGTTGAAAATACTGAGTAAAAGTACTGCTGAGTACTAACACTTTCATTACACCTTAAAAACCTGAGGAACAACCAAATAGAGCCCTAGCCTCCACCATGTTTAATTAAGGATCTAGGGATAAAGAATAAGTTTAAAAAAAAACTGGTCTCAAGGTAAATAGGAAATATAAGCTTCAAATTTAGCAGCACATTATCAGAAAAACAGTATATTCAAAAGAGAACAATTTACTTGAACAAACAATTTGAAACAGATACTGATCAAAGCTTCAACATTTTTTACATGACTGGCCAATGACAGTAGTTCACCTGCTGGATTAATGGCCCCCTGTTAAAACCAAAAATTGTTAAACTATTAAAAATGTTCAGAGAGCAGCACACTGCTTACTTACCAACTGTTCAAGCAACCATCTCATTTTTCCACAGTTAAGAAGATACAACAGGCTGGCAGATTTGGGAATTGATCAAAAAGGAAATTTTTGAAACAATTACATAGCAATAAACCCAAACAAAAATAGAGACAAAAAGAAAAACATTATAGCCAAAAACGAGCACATAATGCTGTCAAGAGCCACACATGATTTTACATATCTCCTGGACTCCACAACACAGAACTGAGGCTGCCACAGTGTAAAACAAAATATACAGATAAAAGGTACATAAATTTATTTTAAACTATGCAAGAGAAGTATGCTGACAGTTGAAAATATAGTTTCTTTAAAGAATTAGGCATTTAAACAGATGTACTGTTACATTTTATTGACCAGAAAACTAATTCTAAAACCTGCAGTTTGAGAAACTTATTTTAAAGGAACAAATGTTAACCATACATTGTCCTTCAGAAAGAGAAACACACTGTACTAACTACTCCTGTAATAAAAATTCCAATATTCATTGTAAGTAAAGACAAGCTGCATAAAAAACATGATTCAACAGCACAAAACCACCTAGGCCCAATATCTACAATCTGCCATTAGCACTTTTTGCTGATGTCCAGGTTTTTTAAAATCACATCTTTTCCCAAAGATAACTCAGCAAAGCTATTCCTTTCACTGTTTAGAAAGGTAAACTTGCCTGTTCTGCTGTCTGCCATTATCCCTGCTTGACTCCCTGTAGGGCAGTTAAATGCATCTGCTCCCTAGCTTCCATTTTCTCTTCAGCAGGCATGTGACACAACAGACAATAGTGCTGGCAAACTGCTCAGAGACAGAAAGCTTCATTGGAATACCTGAATCTTAATAAACTCTAAAAACACCATCCTCCTGTGAAGAAGTAGGTGTGCCAAGGTTTTTGCAGTCTGCAAAATAAAGCTTTGGCTAATGGCTACTAACCATGTGACCTAAGAAAGCAAATTTAAACAGTTTCAACTTAATAGAGTGCTGTGGTGTCTGTTTTGCACAACAAATCACAGAGAATTACACTGTTAACCCACACCTTATAGGTCTTAGAGAAAAAAAATTAAAAAGTAAAGCTTACCTCTGTGGATGCATTGTTAACACAGTGTTATGTCAATACTTATAAAACATGGAGGACAGGCTCTCAGTACTCAGACAGAAAGGGCTTGGCACTTCAGCTTGATGATCTGTCTTCCTAATAAAAGCTAATCCTGGATTGGCTACTTTGGTAAATCTGAATGTAAAGCTTCAGGGGATTGGCTGAAACACTTCCTGAGCGATTATCTTTGTGCAGCTCTGGCAGGCAGGAGCCATCCTGTGCATAGAGAAGACAGGCTAAAGTAGGCCTGTTTCAGAAAAGAAAAAAATTAAAAAGAAGTCCTATACATGAACCCTGGTACAAAACAATCAGATATTCAAACAGTGAAAATTGATCACTGTCTGCTTAAATAAAGCATGCATCTCAAACTATCATTACTGACTGTTCTAAACTTGCTATTTTAAACTTGCATAAGGGACGGTTCATCCAGGTCACAAAAACTATTCTTTCTAGGAAAAAAGCTAAATTCACTTTGCTGTTGTTCTGAAATGTTACCCGCATGGCTAAGGCCATAATTAGAAAAGGGAGGAAAGCATGCAGAAACAGAACAAGCATGGAAGGGAACAAAATTAAATACTGCAAAATAGGAAGAATCATATTTTAGGTTTTGAAAACCCATATACCCACCCAAACATGCAGAGCATAATTCAATTAAATACTTAGCATAAACAGTCTAAGAACTAAAATGTTTGATTTATACAAAAACAATTGTATAACGTAATTTGAATGATAGAGTAGGTAGCTCATTACACACACATTTACATGCATGGAAACATAAGATCTAGCCTTTCTCCAAATTTAAAAACAAAATGCTGCAAAGAATAATACAAATTGTCAATATCACACCAGATGCTCTGTTTGCCAATCCCCCTCCCCCAACCTTCAGGCCTTCTAAAGCTGTCAGTTACACAAAAATCTGACTTCCCTATTAGTCTGCTGCAGCTGCAGCTTCCTGTCTATTAACCCTGTCAGATTCAGTACTTTTTAAGGTTTAGGCCCTAAGAAAATATAGATATCATCATGTGTACAAATACAAGAACCTAATTTCCGATGGACGCATGATTATCTCCGCAGCTCTCTAGATCTTAAAGCATTTTGCTTCAGTTTCTGCCCTAGATTAAGTTGCTATAGCATGAAGAAATCTAAAAAATGGGATGTCATGGGATTTAGAATGCAATTCATTTAAACAACCTGTTTCATTTAAAGCCAGTTCTCAAGCACTTTGGTAAAAGAAAAAAATGTTCATCCTCCAAATACAGACCGTGATTCAATTTTCTTTCTTTATGGACAGGAGAGTCAGATTCCTCACTCTGCCAAAAGAAAGTTACAATTGAATGCATATGTTAAGAGCCTAATTTCACAAAAGCCTCGGCCTACTCTTTACCCTTGTATTCAAAATCTTACATCTGAAAAAAAGTTTTAAAGCACAAAATTCTATATGGACCAGCAAACTATAGTGTACCTGGACATTATAAGTGAAAACACTGATTATGAAAATGTGACCTTTTATTAATTTTATTTTCTGAAGAACGATAAGGGAAGTGACAGGTTTAAGATTTAAACATTAAATAGAAAATAAGCTAAAATAACCAAAGCAAAGCTAAACATTCTTACCATACTGACTTGGGATTTGATGCAGAACCTAGGATTTTACAAAAGCAGGCTCTAGAAAGGCTCTCTCTGAAATCAGGAAGAAGGTAATTGCCACACAAAAACCAGCACAAGGCTCCCTTACTTTACCTTTAAGCCAATCACCACAAATAAAGTTAATAAATCCCCCACACCACCCAAAAGGGCAGAATCAGTTTACCACAGAAGTATAAATGCCTCTCCATTGTGAATCTGCTGAGTCACATATATGCAATTCAATACAAAAAAATAATCCTAGGCTGTAGTGTCTCATGCTGAATTAAAATTGTTTCTGAGACATCATTCATCTTCTATGGGGAAATCCCAAGTCACCATGTTACAAAACAGGGTACATCTTTCTGTGCTCTTGCATTTTAGGCTACACCAACAGATTAAAAGCCCCAAATCCAACGCTCTTTTATTTCCTAACCAATTCTGGTGTCTCTGCTGGAAGTGTTTTTCCCTTTTTAGCCGGGCAATATTTTTAGGGCAGAGATCAGGAAGGCTCACAGATTACATTGCCAGTTATGTTCTGTTTTAAGAATGCAACAGAAAGAGAATTCCTTTATTAAGAAACATGTACAGCCCACTACTGCAACAACAAAACACTGGAAATGCATGACACTGAAGTGTGCATTTTCAGAAATTCCTTTTAATAGTTCAAACCCATTAAAGCAGCTTTCTTTCTCACTGTGTGCCTAAAACCCTGTGAAGCAAAGGATTATTTCCTCTGATGCATAAATACATGGATGTAGCTACAAGGAAGGTAAATTATCAGCTACTAAAATTTATTCTCATTAACAGACAACTAATTGTGTAGCTCTGGTATTACTCAAATTATAAATAAAAAGCTTAACACCCTATGAAGTGCCATGAAGGAATAAAATTTAACATAGTACTTATCAATGTTCTCTGTGAAGCAAGACCTAGGTGTGGGAAAACAATGGCATTAATGGTGGCTGAGCACATTGCCAAGTGACATGTTCTTAGGAAGAGGATAAACTGCACAAGAGACAGTAACTTATTAGATAATGCACAGAATGGTAACAGCCTTAGACAAGTCCTCAAGTGCTACCCTTTAGATCAGCGGTGGGGAATCCTTTTTTGGGTCGGGTGCCAGTGACTCAGAAAAATAAATAAAAATCACAAAAACCTTACTGTTCTGGCTTCTGAATGAGACACCTTACTCCCCTTGTTCTCCAGCACCAGAGGCAGGAAGGTGGAGAAGGAGGGACTGAGCTTCAGGCCTTCCTACAGGCCTGATTAGCTCTTCTGAGTGCCCAGGGTGGGACCAAAAATGGGGGGTTCAATGTGTGGGAGGGGGCTTCTGGAAACTAGATGTGGGGTCTATGCAGAAGGGAGGCTGGAGGCAGGGTTTTTGGAAATGAGCGGAAGCAGGGATGTCTAGGCAGGAGGGGGTGCAGGCGCAGGGTGGAGGAGTCTGGTAGGAAGAGAAGGTGAGAGTGGTCTGGGTGCTTACCTCTGCACACCGCTGCTGCCACCACCTCCAGCTCGGGAAACGGCAGCAGCAAACAAAAGCCTTTCCAGGGAGCCTTTTCTCCCGCTACTGCCAGGCACCATTCCCACACTGCTCTGATTGGCTGGAATTCCAGCCAATCAGAGTGGCAGAGCTAGTCTCTCTACAGGCATTGCTATGCTGCTGTTCCCCCAGCTGGGGAAGCGGGATGAGCAGCATGCAGAGCCTGAAGCCATTTCCTGTCCCCGTCGCTCTGCCTTGCCCCAGGCAGAGCCCTTGGGCTGGATCTGGCCCTGGCTTAGGCCTCTCCACCTTTCATGGACCAGATGTTGGGGAAGTGAGCCCCAAGCCTTGGGGTCCAGATCCAGGCATGCCACAAATCAGATGTGAACCAGGGGCTGTGGGTTCCCCACCCTTGCTTTAGATTCAGAGACATATTGGCCTGACCTATAAAGAATGGTCCAGTTGTCATTGGTCACAAGCCAGCAAAACAAGAACAAAACTCAGAGAAAATGTATTACTCAGAAGCTGGGTTTTGTCTGGTGTTTTGAAAATACAAAATTGGGAAGGAGAATGCTTTAAATATTTTCTCTGTTTTTTTGGTGCATTAGACATGTTTTACCACAGTAGATTGTATCTCAAATTAAGGAGTTACAAGAACCACTGGTGCAATCAGTAAAAGAGGGCTTTTTATCCTGTAATAAAAGACAATTCAATGCATGTCCTATGGCTTGACCAAGGCTCTGCACTCAACAGCAGCAGTGGGGAAAGTGGAAAAAGGTGTCCCCAGCTCACTTTGCTCCCCTGACCGCATCGCTCCACTTCATGTGGAGGCAGTTCCTTCCCCCAACCCCAGAGAAGTGCATTGAGAGAGCAGCATGAGCTGAGGCCACCTTGTTGTGCTTTACCTGCTGCTGCCAGTAAATGTGAAGGTGGGTCAGGGCTCCGCTACTTCCCCCACCAGCTGCTGCCTGGCCCCTCCCACACACAATGTTTGGGGGCATGTGACCCTTAATGCCCCTAATTTATACTATAATTTTGTTGCCACAACCTTCCTTTTGGCAACAAAACAGTCTAAGTATAGATAGCGCAATCTGACTTTTGCTGGGAAAAATGTCCAATTTTGGCGACAAAAAACTCCCATAACATGAGACTTTTCTTTCTTTCCCCCTCCCTTTATTGTCAATAAAAGCCAGTATCAACACTGCTGTTTGCTTTGTCCACAGAACTGGCTTCCACCAGTATCCCACAATGCCTGCCCTGATCCCTCTGAGCAGTGTTTTGATCTCTGCTTCTCTGGAGGCCTGCATCCCTCCTCTTTCAAAGCTCTGGAAACTATCAGGCAGCTGAATGAGCTGCTGTGTTTGAGGAACAAACAAAGAGGAAATCATAGGAGTGCTCCTGTTCTGCCCTGCACTGGGAACACATTTGGGGGCATACTGCTGTTGCCTGGGGGAGACAAGCTGCTGTGCTGCTTTGACATTCCTCATCATGGTGCTTCTCCCAGCAGTTGAGGAGGCTGTAGAACTCAGAGGGAATCACAAAAAGTGCAGTGATCAGCTCTGCCTTCCCAGAACACTGCACTGTGGATTACATACCCACTGTGCATTGGTCATACTGCCATCAGTGTAGACATGATCTGTAGATTCAGTGAGCAAGTGTGAACACCCTCTGCTGATTTTTCTTTTGTCAAATTTTGTGTGGACATAAATTGTGTTGACAAAGCTTGGTAGTGTAGACCTACTCCAATTCTTTTACATGTGGGGTTGTGAAGAGCAAAGAAAACAAAGAAGGGAAAAAAACAAAGACCTTTTTTAAGGTAAGAGAGAGGAGTACAGAGATAAAATTAGCTAGAATGAATTATTGCACAGGAGGGTCATAGAAACCTAGGAACAACCTTGTGGGGGCAAAACAGATTCTAAATGATTTAAAGTCACCTGCACTGATTTATATTGTAAGTTCAATTTGTTTCACATGTATTTATAAAATGGGTTGTTTCTATGCACAGTGGTGTCTAGTTAAAAATAAAACAAAGAAATCAATATATAATACATGTATTGGAAATATAGAACACAGAATAAAAACAGTAAAGAATACAATCCTTTCCCTAATTGCAAATAAAGACTGCCCTTACTGGGAAGTCTGAGGTTGTATCTCAGCAACCAGTTTGTTGAAGTTTGGTTCCAAGTAAGAGAAACACAACAAAATGCTAATGAATCAGCTATTAGTACAATGTGTTGAAGCAGGCCCTTGGCCTTTTGAAATGTACTGAGGGGCTGTGTTTGTATATCCTGGGGGCCACAGGCTGGGCACCTTTGAGCTAGCATCTGAGAGTACAGTGCTTTGAAGATGTAAGATATTAGGAGAACTGGAGGGTGGAGGGGGAAAATCAGAGCAGGAAGAGAAAAAAAATAAGTGGAAAAAAATGGAAGAGAGAAGAGGATGGGTGGGGAAGGAGAAATATAATACAGAGTTCATCCTGCACAAACTTCACACATTACCTACCAGAAACAAGAGGAGCTATTCTCCAGAGACTTCTGTGAAAGGTGCCCATGCAGGCAGAATATGCCATCCATCAGGAATTTCACCCCAGTTGCGCTACAAAGATGTCTGCAAGAGAGACCTCAGAGAGGTAGACATCGAGCTGGACAACTGGGAAGAACTAGCAGATGACCGCAGCAGATGGAGGCAGGGGTTACACAAGGGCCTTCAGAAGGGCGAGATGAGGATCAGACAGCTAGCAGGGGAGAAGCGAGCGCACAGAAAGCACACTAAGGACTTGCCAGACACCCACCACATCTGCAAGAGATGGAGCAAGGACTGTCACTCTCGTGTGGGTCTTCATAGTCACAGTAGACGCTGTAAATGAAGTACTCAATTGAAACTATAAAGGGCGCGATTCATAGTCTATGTAGACTGAAGGATGCCTACTATTACTCTCTACAGGCAGGAGACACCATTTCCTAAGAGGACCACTGACTGCACCCCCACAAGCAGGTGATGACATAGAATCATGGAATTCGAGGACTGGAAACGACCTCAGGAGGTCACCTAGTCCACCACCTCTTTCAGTAACCCATCCACAGAGACTTCCAGAAACTCTACCCATGGCTCACAATGAGCAAGAAAAGTGTTTCCTGGAGAGCCCCACACACTTCAGCTTTTGTCCAACACTGGCAGAGCTCTCATTCAAGCCAAGAAAACCGCAGCAGTCCCGAACAAGGCTCTTATTCCCCAATCCACAATGAGAAATGCAATTGGAAATAACAGTAAAAGACAGCCAATAGGGAAAAGGTGTTTGAAGGGAGAAGACAGGGAGGGATATACATTCAATAAGGGAAAAAAAGTGGGTTGCTCACAGCCCCAGAAGGGAAGCATAAATGAGTTAAAAACCCACGAGGAAATGAGAGGGACCAGCAAGTGAGAAACCATCACAGTTTTGCATGTGTGTATGTAAGACACACTCTCAGTGGAAGAGGAGTCGCATTCCCAAAGGAAAAGCAGAAAGGGAAGGAGGAAATTACATTCCTCTAGCATTATAAGACTTGTAAACGGACTTGTGGGTTTCAAAGTCTGTATGAACCTGTCTCCTGAGTATGAGATTCTAAACATCAATTCAGTAGCTTCCTTTCACAGAGATTGTTCCCCTTCCCCATTTTATCTCTGACAAAGCTGCAGTGCCAGTAACTGTATACTGTTTCTAGAGAGTTACAGCCTAAGCAGCATCCAGTCTCCAAACTCTTCTCACCTTGGGACTTCGGTTTTTAATATCTCACTAAATGGGGACTGAGTCGGGTCTAGAGGCCCCACATTCCTCAAATTATTGCTGAATGCTCAGCTATTAGACCCACTGGAGGAGCTGGTACTTTTCTCAGAAGCCCAGAAGGAGAGTGTAAGTCATGTGACTGAGATAAACTGATTTACCACCAAACTGAAGAGCTCTGTGTCCAGATGTACATTCAGTTGTCTGTCTGGAAAAATATTTTTGTAACATTTCTGGTTTGGTTTATTTGTTCTGACTCACACTGATTATTTCTTGTCTCACTGCAGATTAAGTAGGAGGAGTAAAGGCACTTTGAAGTAGCACAGGCATTTCGAAGTACCTGCAGCTACACACATGCCAGCACTTCGAAGTTGGAGCTTCAAAGTTGCCATGGGGGAGAATTAGCCTAAAGAAATGCTGCGTATTCACAGCAACACTTCATTAGTAATGTCCCATGGCCCTGATTAACATGTCACGATTAACATGCCCCTTTTGAAGTTGGGGGCAAGTGTAGACCCAGACATACTGAGATAAGATGCTTCAGGTTCTCCTCTTAAATGAGGCCTCTGTTCATGATCTGCCATTTACCAAAGACATCTTGAAACCCCCAAATCATACCAGATTCTTAACTGCAATGGTATTTTAAACATGCGGCAACAGCTAGTGCAAAAGATTCTGGGCCCCATTTAACAGCACATCTTGTGGAGAAACAGGCATATCCAAACTGAGGAGAAGCTCTCCAAGCAGAGAAGAATGGTTTGAGGCTGACTATGAGTGAACAGTTGGAACCCAATGTATTACGCCAATGCATAATTAGTCCCTGTGTGAGCACACATCTGATTTTGTTTTCTTATTTTCCATTAGCCCACGGAGCTGTTCAAACAGGGTCATTACAAGACAAGCTGACATTTCTCTTGACAATGTTTTACAATTATTTTTCATGCTGGTCATTAAGGCTCCAATTTATCAACAATTCTTGCTGATTCCAAGATTTGTATGTTAAACAAACATACATACATCTCAACCTTGTCTTTAGACATTGGAAGAATTTTTGTGAAGAGTCTATCTAAATTCCTGTCCTTTCAAACTCTACTGCTAAAACTTATTCTGTGTGTTAAGTACGTGAAAAAGAAATCATGATGTTTTGGTTTTAGATTTTTTAAATTAAATGGATTATACTCATTTAACTTGTGATTTTGAAACTTTAGGCTACACTGACATTTTCAAGCATTTCTCTTCAACCAAGAGAAACCAGAAACTTATTTTTCCTTTTTTTAAATAAAAGTGGAGAGTCTCGTGTATTCAAAAGACTGCAGGAGCTGGAGTCTTTAAGAAGCACAGCAAACTATCATAAGCCATGTAATGAAAATAACAAGAAAACAGTGGCTGTTACAAGTCTTTCTCTTCCCAATTTCTATCTTCATCCACTTCTGCAAATCATGATCAGACCAGCCCCAGTTTTAATCTCCTCACCATTTTCTTAGGTTTTTCACCCGTAGTACATGTAAGCTTTGGTATGACCTTAAAGACTTCTCATACCAGCAGTGCTGCCTCCTCTTCACTCTATTACTTCTAATCCCCTCTTCTAATTCCTCCCCTTGCCTCCTTCCTCACTCCAGCTGCTTCTACACATGCCACCTCCGCTCGGAAGATGCATGGTAATAAGGCAATTTGAAGCAGGCTAATAAGGCGCTCATGTGCATGTTCAGTGCCTCATTAGCATAATGGCAGCCATGCAAATTTCAAAGTGCAGATTCGAATTGCAGATTAACAGTGAAGATGGACTTTGGACAATAGCCACAGAAGCTGTGAGATCCTGACCTAGTTTCTCTCCCCATCACTCCTTCCCCTATTGGGGGCCACCCAGTCCCACCCAGAATCCCTTTCCTCTCTCCCTGCTTCCTCTATGCAGGAAAAAAATGTTGGATTGGAATGTCTTCTATGGCCCACCGAAAGGGGGTGGGGAAAAGGGAGTCTCTAACTTCCATATGCAGGGAGAGGCTGCTCTTGGCTCAGGGGAGGGGTTTCACTGTGTTGTACCAACCCTGTACAGAAGTGAGAGGGAAACACATAAAATCAGCCAAAGCATCATTCAAACTGGTCACAATGATTGATACAGCAAACCCAGTATGGAAACGTTCTGGCTTAAGTACACCCTTAGCAACATAACATCAAGATCATTCCACCAGCGAGCTTTCTCTCAGCCCTCATCTTCATTCTCTGAGTCTGTACAGCTCCATTCCCCTCAGATACCGCTTCTTTACATTAACTCTTGCTCTTGCACCTTCCAGCCACAAATCTCAAAGCCTATTAATTTGTTCATGTTGGTAACTCATGACTTTCCTGTGTGGTAAGTTATTTAATTTTTAGAGATGATGCACAGGGAATGCAGACCTAGCCATAGAAGGCAGACATCCTGACACGTGGTTTTGCATGTTCACTGCAAAACCATCTGTCCCTTCTTTCTTCAAAATGTTTTGACTTTTCTCATTTGGATTTTCTCCCTGGACTGCTTTTATCGTCAGTGTTTTCTATCTATTTCCTACCTCACTGCTAGGTGTGTCTTTTCTCAAATTTTATGAACTATTAACAACATTATAAAACAATAAAATTAATCCTGATATGGCCATTACTGAAATATAAATATTAAAAAGTAATAAAAACATAGCTTAAAGTTTATCCTTACATATAAATAGAAATAAGGACCTTTTCTGCCATAGGCATTCTATTAGACAAGCATTGAAAATTGAAAAGCAAGCCTCCTCCCAGTTACAGTATAATTAGTTATCCCCTACTGTACTAATTATCAAAACATACTCTTCCCCCCATCACCCTATACATGTGGAAAGGAACAACAGAACATGAGTTTAATAATTTAACATTTTTGTCTGCATCCTTTCTTAACATGAATAGAAACACAGCACCCTCTAGTGTTCTTTTAAGATGCAGTGCCTTGATATCAATTTGAAATCCAGAAGTTCCATGCTCATTTGGGGCACTGTCTGTTCAAATTGAGTGTTTTGAATCTTTGTTTGATGTATAGAACAGGGTTGTATAACACACATACAGAGAATGCTGTCCAGAAGAGTTTTTATATGAGAGTGTATCTCTGATGTGGAAACTGAGTCACATTTGTTAAATAGTGCTATGTGAATGCTTACAAATAAATACGAAGGATTACTTCCCAGTAACTGAGGCTATCTGTGAGTTGCTTCTGTGCATTCATATAAGAGATATGGCAAGGACATGTTTGCACTGGACATCGCTGACCTGCCTGAAGATCCTTCTGGAATGTTAGGATAAAGCTTCTGTGACTCTGTAGAATGTCAGCAATGATGGGTGTGGGTTGAAGCCTTTGAAGAACCTGCGTTTGAGCTCCATCTAAAGGTTGGTACAAATGTCGAGGTCAAAATCTTAGTCCTCAGAGAGGTCTGTGGCTTTGGGGCCAACACTGGCTTTTCTGGGCCTTTCATGGAATAAGCAGAAGGCTGCTCTGTTGCCTTGAATGCTTTCTCTGTGACTTAAATTTGGGGTTAGTACAGCCTAATCCAAAGAGCTTGAGAGGTAAAAGAGCTTTCACGCTGAGCACTTGGATAACATTAACTAATTTCTGAAAAAGCACAGTAATTGATCTTATGGTTTTGCATAGAAATTCCTACTTTTCATATGAAATGAGATAAATCTCAGTTGAGTTATGATCTTCAGTTTATATTTTGTTAGAACTTGGCCTATTGACTAGGAGGGTGGAAGGAGAGAGATATGAACACAGACCAACCAAAGTTGAAAATGTGCACACAAATCCCAGTAGAGATAAAAAACTTAATTCTATTCTTGTGCTGTGAGACAGTCAGGTGAGAACAGAGTGGCTCACTTCTGATAATACTGTTTTTGTGTAACTGAACAGATAGTGATACAAACTCACATGGGAGTGCTATGCATACAGTCTGCCTTGTCCCTAGTGGAGGCCAGGAAAAGCACCTCTGATTACGCATTCATTTTTTAATCTTTGATATTCTTTACAATCTCTTTTTGTCTTGCTTATTACACTTCAACATAACACCTGTTACCATTTAAATGGCAAGAAAGACATGAATGTGTCATTAAGATAAATAAAACTTGAGAAATTCCACTTTAGAAAAAATTTCATATATTAGATCTGCAAAATCTGTTCTACCATAATACACCTGAATAAATGTGTTGCTTTGGCAGCCTAACTGATATAACAATTACACTTCATAAAGTAGATTTAAGTCACAGTTCTGACTACACTGCTAGAAGTGCTTCCTAAGTAGTCTGTAAATTACTTAAGGGCTTGCCTTCATTTCCATAGCTCAGCTCCATTTAATATACTCTAGTTACTGCACTCTAGCTAGCGTGCTTCAAGAGAGTGAATATGGTACAAAACACCACTCGGAATAAACAGAGTGAGTTGGGTAACATCACAGTGACTAGATTAACAGCTCAGCTGCTCTAACTTAAACTGCTGCATCTCCACTACATGGCTGACTTGAGCATCAGCAGCACTTGAACTTTCACTAACCCCCACACAGGCCAACTAGTTTGAGTTTAAAGTACCACTTAACTGAAGCTAGTGATGTGTGTGGACATCAGTTAGGCTAGAGGCAAAAACAGGATTGGTTCAGACTACTAATGCAGTGAACACATGTTCCTACAGTTTCCATAGTCACAGCTCAGGCAGCCTTAGAGCTTGTATACACAGTGGAGTAATGAGAACTAACTTGTACAGTAAGTGGTCTGAGGAGATCCTGCCAGTGTACAATAAAATTTTGTAGTGCACTTTAACGTACGGGGAACATGTAGTGCACACCAAAAGGGTCTGCATATGTGATTCTCCAATTGAGGCTTGCAAGTCACAAGGAACTCACTAATATGTCTCCTGTGGCTTTTTCCAACACATGATATAAAATAGTAGGTGAATTAATTCTTAATCATGAGAAGTTATTAACCACTCAGAATGCTTTCACTAGATTATTTACCAATTGTAGATATACATATATACAATTATCACAATTTGGCTCTGAACATCACTGGTCTACACAGTTCAATTAATGCGCAGCATATTAATGCACTTTAACATTCATACCGCTACAGTGGGCAGCATCCCATTATGTAGACAAGTCATAACAATGTGCCTAGACTATTGAGACTATATTCCCATAACTATGCCCATCCACCCCCTAGTCTAAATGTAGTTTACCATGATTTTTCTGTCAGCATAACAACAAAACTTTCCCAAACAATGTTAGTTATATGAACAGAAACACTCTTCCATTGACATAGATGTATCTACACTATAGGTTATGTTGGCATAGTTACAGTGGTCAGTGGTGTGTTCTACGCACATCCCAGAGCAATATAGCTATTGATAATATAAAGATCAAGACAATTACACAGTTTTGTAGTCTAATAGCTCATTTACTTTACCTACCCTAAAGCTGTTTTTTCTAATTCCAGTAGATTTAGTTTAGACATTTACTAAAATACCCCTAGCTTAGAAGGGACTGTTGTAGAATAAGACTCTGGTGCACTCATGCAGCAACAGGGGCACGTGCAGATATATATAATTTTTAACAAGGAGTGTGGATCCATAATGGTTTCCTGTGCTCTACTGTTCCTCTTAAAAAAGTCAGCCCAAATTCAAATTAAAATTTATGAAGAGAAACCAAAGACATACTACATATAAAATCAAAAAGTATATATACTAACCCAGAGTTAAAATGGACATCAGCTGGAGTCATATTTAAAGAAAAACATTAATTTATGCTCCACTGTAAGTCCATTTTTGAATACAATCTAAATTATGAAGTCATTACCAACTGATTTTGTAACTAAACATTAAGTGCAACATTCTAAGCTGTCAATGCATGGATTTTAGCAAATGTGCAGCAAAACAAATTACCAAATTAGGTTTATGTGCACCTATACATTTTTATTTGGATGGAACAATCTGTAGTAACCTCAAAATTAAGGGATCTACATGACATTTTTTCCATCTAAATAAAAGAGAAAAAATCAAATTTTAAAAATACCTTATTCACAGTCTAAAAGATTACTGCACACCAGGGTCTCCTTAGCAGAGTGCATAACACAGGATAGTATATTTGTCTCTGTAGGCCAGAATTATCTATTTAGATATCATGTTGGCAACTCATTACTTAAAACTCCTGGCCTTACTGGCTGAAGTGGGTAGTAACACAGTTTCACTAGCAATGAAGTCACTGCCTCTCGCTAGAGGGAGTATTATAATCAGCTCTTGAACTGTCCCTCTACTGTGGTTCTAGAATCCCTTGACCAAATTCCTTAGCAACTGCCTAGGGGTGGATCTTGCAACACTTCTTACCCCAAGTGAGGTTCATGAGGCAATACCCACTCTTTGCTGCTAATAAATGAAAAATTGTATGTCTATATGCCAAGTGAGCATTTTCCAGCTTGCAAAAAACATGCTCTTAAATTACCATTTCTCAGTATGACTAATTTCCACACTCTCATACACTTTAGGATCCACTTTTGTCATGCCCCTGGCAATGTTCACTGAGCTCAGTTGTCAGGTGTAACAGCCATCAGCTCCCATGGGGGAAGGGGAGTAACAACTAAGCACTTATTCCTTTACTTTGAAGGTTAACTTTCATATCCTGTGGCAATGTGCTCTGAGCTCAGTGCAGAAGCATCATGCTCTATGTCCTATAAAAGTGGACGGGGGAAAGACAACACTTGGAACCATAACACTCATTTCCTAGTCCACTGTCTCTCACCTCCGGTACAGACAACCTCAGAAATTATTCCTAATTTTTTCCAGCAAGATATTTTAAGTGCAGGAGTAATAGACTTTCACTTATTCCAATCCTTAAAATAGTTACGAAGGGTCCTATGGCACCTTATAGACTAACAGAAAAGTTTTGAGCATGAGCTTTCGTGAGCAGACTCACTTCTTCAGATGCTGGTCTTGGAAATCTGCAGGGCCAGGTATAAATAAGCCAGAGCAAGGGTGGGGATAACAAGGTTAGCTCAGTCAGCAAGGGTGAGGCTTACTACCAGCAGTTGATCTGGAGGTGTGAACATCAAGGGAGGGGAAGCTGCTTCTGTATTTAGCCAGCCATTCGCTGTCTTTGTTTAAGCCAGAGCTGAGGGCGTCGAATTTGCAGACGAATTGTAGCTCAGAAATTTCTCTTTGGAGTCTGGTCCTGAAATTTCTTTGCTGTAGGACAGCTACTTTTAAGTCTGCTACTGTGTGGCCTGGGAGATTGAAGTGCTCTCCTACGGGTTTTTGTATATTGCCATTTCTGATATCTGATTTGTGTGCATTTATTCTTTTACGTAGAGACTGTCCAGTTTGTCCGATGCATATAGCAGAGGGGCATTGCTGGCGCATGATGGCATAAATTATAGTGGTAGATGTGCAGCTGAATGAACCCACGATGGCGTGGCTGATCTGGTTAGGTCCTGTAATGGTGTTGCTGGTGTAGATATGTGGGCAGAGCTGGCAACGAGGTTTGTTGCATGGACAGGTCCCTGAGTTAGAGTGACTGTGGTCTGGTGTATAGTTGCTGGTTAGGATAAATTTCAGGACCAGACTCCAAAGAGAAATTTCTGAGCTACAATTCATCTGCAAATTCGACGCCCTCAGCTCTGGCTTAAACAAAGACTGCGAATGGCTGGCTAAATACAGAAGCAGCTTCCCCTCCCGTGGTGTTCACACCTCCAGATCAACTGCTGGTAGTAAGCCTCACCCTTGCTGACTGAGCTAACCTTGTTATCCCCACCCTTGCTCTGGCTTATTTATACCTGGCCCTGCAGATTTCCAAGACCAGCATCTGAAGAAGTGAGTCTGTGCTCACGAAAGCTCATGCTCAAAACTTTTCTGTTAGTTTATAAGGTGCCATAGGACCCTTCGTTGCTGTTACAGATCCAGACTAACATGGCTACCCCTCCGATACTTAAAATAGTTGTTATTCTATAGGAGTATGGCGAATTCCATTTATATAGGAACAGTGTAAAACTTATAGTTAAAAGAAAAGGTCCTGCAGTACCATACTAATTATAATTTGAAAACAAAAAAGATATTATTTTAGAACAGTTGTTCTCTATCTGGGGTGCATGGACTCCTCATGGTCCACAGGATACTGCAGTGGGTCTGTGAAAAAAATACAAGATAAATAAAAATGATCATAAAAAATTTTAAATAAATTGCAAAGTTACAATCAATTATTATTTTTAAATTAAATACCTTCCAATTATATTATAAATCACTGTCTGAAAACCTATGTTGTGGTTTCCTTTTTCATTTAATGAAGTGTACATAGTGGCTATAATAAGCTTTGATGGTGTCTGCAAACAGTTTGGGCGGTGATTGGAGGTCTACAAACAGTTTGGAGGGGTGTGTGATTGGGAGCCCGCACAAGTGAGAAGATTGAGAACCACTTTGTTAGAACTTACCATTATTTACTTACTTAAAATACATGATCCTGATATGTTCCACATGTTTGGAAGCAAATTCTTGTTTTCTGAAACAAAAACCACTAGTAAATAATCCTGCGCTGACAGGGAAGTGTGAACAAAATTTCTTAACAGGGCTTGTGTCTTTCTTGTGTGAAACAATATCAATGTATTTAATACACCAGTTTCTTAGTATGAATAATGAAAAATTGATTATTTGAAGGAAAACAGATGACTCAAGGTCATACCAGTTCAAATGCAGACCAGGATTTTAAGTTTCATTCTTGTTTGTTACCTCTATAAAATGAGTATCTAGCCACAAACTCTTTCTAGTAGATAAGTTTTTGTATCAAAAATTAGCATTATAATTGACCCTTTTAGTGGCAGTCTTACTACAGAGATCTATGACTGAATTCGACCAGCATGTCACAACTACATCATATTGAGGGAAGGGGGAAAACCTTGCACTACAGTTAACCCACTTTTAACCTTTTTAAGTGCATACAAGGCTCCTTTGGTGTTAGTGTCCAACAGTACCGCCCGTGAAAATGCCCCAAATGAATGTTTGACTCACTGGGAAACACCCTGACATCACAATGAAAGTTCCTCCCCAAAGCTGAGAAAATTCAAATTTTGCAAGTGAGACATCCCACCCAATTTTTCAAATGGGGTCAGCAACATCATCCAGGTTAGCAGGCCGACCACATAGCCCAGAGAAGAGCTGCAGGGCTGGGAAAAGCTCTTTTTCTTTGGGGTGACTGTGAGGTGGTTTGTTTTAAGACAGAGTGTTGCTGCGCCAGACCTGAGCCCTCCACAGGCTGCATCTCAGGTAAGGAAAAGAGCCAGGCAGCTCAGTTCACGAGCATCACCATTGGACAGCCACCCGGCCTTGGTGATGGCCTGACCCAGCTGCAACTATGATAATGCACTGCATGTTGAAACTTGCCTTCTCCATAGAGCTGCCTCCCATTGGGACGGGTCTGTCAGCTCCACAAAGGGAACCCAACCTAGCAATCAGGAGGGAGTGGTGCTCACTGAGACATGCCATCTCCAGGAGCTACCAGCTGCTCGGGGTGATGGAAAATAGTGCACACTGAGGCTCTTCGCAGCCATGCCAATTACGAGGACAGCCTAGAGCAGCACGTACTGCTGCTCAGCGTGCCATCCCCTGCACCAAGGGAGGCAACCCTTAGTGACTGTGCTAACATGCCTTCCGCCCTACTCCAGGGTCACCTTACTCGCCTTCTGTAAGGGTCACCTTCTATAGGTGGAGTCACAGGCCCTGCCTCCTTACTCATCTTACTAGCTGGAGTCTGTGTCACTTGTGGAGATCCTGAGAGCCGTTCCGTGAATCTAACGTCATTTTGTGCCACACCCCCTTCTGGAAGCCGCTTCTCCTGAAGGCACAGTGATTAACTGGTATAACTGTCAATCATGGGCCACCTGGAATGTGATTGGGTGACTCAGGGGAGGGGGTGTATGGCAGTGGTTATTGTGCCTGAGGTGAGGGGGTTCTGAGGGAGAGCCACCACCCTATTTCCTGGACCTGGCCTGCTGCCTAGGCCCATGGGAAGGTCCATGGGACTCCAGAGGAAGAACAAGAGCCTGGCCATGCTAAGCCATGAATTCGTGAACCAGAACCATGTGGACACCATGTCCTGCCTGGCTATGGGCTTCCTGCTGGGGCTTATGTTCAAGGTACGGCGTTGCGAGTGTCGCCTGTGCCTGCTGAGCAAGGAGCCCCCACCCCAAGCGAGCCATACCAACACTTTTAACCTGCAC
This sequence comes from Carettochelys insculpta, assembly GCF_033958435.1. Lineage (NCBI taxonomy): Eukaryota > Metazoa > Chordata > Testudines > Carettochelyidae > Carettochelys > Carettochelys insculpta. Next base: position 21,307,940 of record NC_134153.1, on the reverse strand, counting down.
CATCCATGATGTTCTCCAGGCAGAAACGTGCCTCACCTGTGCCCCGTCTCACTCCTGGTCTCAAGTAACCCTGCCCTGCATTCCCTGTTCTCCCCGTATCTCTCCCTGCCTTTTGGGCTGAATCACGCCCCACTTCTGCCTCCCCAGTGCCTTACCCAGAGGATCGGGCCTTGTGACACACCCCCTTCTTCCCTGCGCTGCTCAGCCTGTCCCACTGTCATTGCTGGCTGCCTTCCACACCTCCTATGCTTGCTTTTTCCTTTCTCCCCTAACTGTCAAAGCATACACCCCCATTCCAGCTGGCTCTCTTCCCTATTCCTAGTCCTGTCCTCCTGGATCCCTATTGCCACACACCTTCTTCTGTTTGCCCCCTTTCACACCAGCTCTACTGCTTCCAAGCAAGCCCCTCTTTCTCATCCATCCTCCTAGAGCCAAAAGAAAGGTTACTCACCATAGTAACGGTGGTTCTTCGAGATGTGTCCACGTGGGTGCTCCACATTAGGTGTCGGGCTTGCCCGGCGCCGCAGATCGGATCTTCCAAGCAGTTTCTGCCGGACCGCACATGCGCCGGTGCGCGCCGCTCCCTTGCGCGCTTCTGCCCACGTGCGCGATCCGGTCCCCGCCAGTTCCTTGACCAACTGCCTCGGATGCTCCTGCAAAACACTAAACAGAGATCCGAAGCGGGGAGGATGGGCAGGTAGTGGAGCACCCACGGGGACACATCTCGAAGAACCACCGTTACTACGGTGAGTAACCTTTCTTTCTTCTTCGAGTGTCCCCGTGGGTGCTCCACATTAGGTGACTACCCAGCAGTAACCCAAGATAGGAGATGGGTAATCGGATTATGTGCAGCTTGTCCCCGAGAGGACCGCTGTCGAGAGACGGGTATCCTCTTGGAATACCCTGTGAAGGGCGTAATGTTTGGCGAAGGTGTCATAGGATGACCAGGTCGCCGCTCTGCAAATGTCTTTTAGTGCAACGCCCTTGAAAAAGGCTGTTGATGCTGCCACCGCCCTAGTGGAATGAGCCCTGGGAGTGGCCAGTAAAGGAGTCTTTTTGAGTTTGTAGCACATTTTTATGCAGGATACGATGTGCTTCGAGATTCTCTGCGAAGAGAGACCTTCTCCTTTCGATTTGGGAGCGAGAGAGACTAGGAGTCTATCCGTTTTCCGGAAGGACTTGGTCCTGTCTATATAGAAGGCTAGCGCCCTCCTCACGTCCAGGAGGTGTAGGCACGCCTCTTTGTTAGAGTTATGAGGCTTTGGATAAAACGAGGGTAAAACAATAGGTTCGTTAATGTGAAACTCAGAAGAAACTTTGGGAACAAAGGCTGGATGCAGCCGTATGGTTACCGCCTCCTTGGAAAAAACAGTGCAGGGTGGCGTTGCCATAACTGCCGCAAGCTCGCTCACCCTGTGAGCTGACGTGATTGCGAGAAGAAAGGTCGTCTTTATCGTAAGGAGGCGGAGGGAAACCGTGGCCAAGGGCTCGAACGGTGGTCCCGTTAGCACATTAAGCACCAGGTCCAAGTTCCACGAAGGTGGAAGCGGTTTCCGAGGGGGGTATAGGTTTACCAACCCTTTGAGGAACCTGGTAACCATGGGATGGGCGAACACCGTGTGCCCTTCCTCTTCGTGTCTGAACGCCGAAATGGCGGCAAGGTGGACCTTTAACGAGGATAGTGAGAGTCCTCCTCTCTTGAGGTCCAGTAAATACTCTAATATCACAGGTATAGGCACCGAAAGGGGGGCTAGCTGTTTGGTAGAACACCATGCTGTGAAGCGAGTCGATTTCTGCTTGTAGGTCTTCCTGGTGGAAGTCCTCCTGCTACTTTCTAGGACTTGCTGCACTTCCTCCGTACATGTGCTCTCTAGGGAGCTGAGCCATGGATTAACCACGCTTGTAGTCGCAGGCCTTGGGGGTGCGGATGCACTATGGACCCCTGGGCTTGCGTGAGCAGATCCGGCGCCACCGTAAGGGGCATCGGTGGACGGTCCGACATGCGCAGGAGTAGGGGGAACCATTGCTGTCGATCCCACGTTGGGACTATCAGGATCATTCGGGCTCCTTCCCTCCTGGCTTTCTGCAAGACTTTGTGGATCAGCACTGTGGGAGGAAAAGCATAAAGCAGGGGGCCCCTCCACGAGATCGCGAATGTGTCCCCCAGGGACCCCCGTCCCAGTCCTGCCCTGGAGCAGAATCGTGGGCACTTCTTGTTGTGTTGAGTAGCAAACAGGTCTATCTGGGAAAAACCCCATGCGTGAAAAATCGGTTGTAGCAGATCGGGACAGATCTGCCACTCATGCGTGAGTGCAAAACGCCTGCTCAGCTGGTCTGCCTTCACATTGTGAGCGCCTGGTAAGTACGAGGCTTTCAAGATTATATTGTTGGCGATGCACCAGTTCCATAACCGGACTGCTTCCGCACATAAGGCACGGGACCGAGCTCCTCCTTGCTGATTTATATAAAACATGGTGGAGGTACTGTCTGTACTGATCCCAACAACTTTGCCTTGTATATGGTCTCGAAAGTGTCTGCAGGCATTGAACACTGCTCTGAGCTCCAGTATATTTATGTGCAGTGACTGCTCCATGGAGGACCACAGCCCTTGAGTCACCTCTTCGCCCATGTGTGCTCCCCACCCTATGAGAGAGGCATCTGTAGTAAGAAAAACCGATATTTGTGGTTGGTGGAAGGGTACCCCTGTTAGCAAGTTCTTGGGGTTTACCCACCATTGCAGGGATTTGCGTACCTCTGCTGTGGGTGACACCACCCTGTGAACGGAGTGTGCTGCCGGTTTGTATACGCTCGCCAGCCAGTGCTGCATGCTGCGCATGTGTAACCTGGCGTTCTGTACTACGAACGTCACCGCTGCCATGTGGCCCAGCAGCTGTAAGCACGTCAGGACAGGCACCGTAGGGCTGAAGGTGATGACCTGCACAAGGGAGCCGATGGCCCGAAAGCGAGTCTCTGGTAGATACACCCTTGCTGTAATAGAATTTATGCGTGCCCCTATGAACTCTATGTCCTGTGTGGGGTCTATCTTTGATTTTGCCAGATTGATAACCAGGCCGAGCGAAGAGAACGTGCCTGCTGTGACGCGTATCATGCGTAGTACCTCCTCCTTCGAGGCCCCTTTGAGTAGGCAGTCGTTCAGATACGGGAATATAAATACCCCCTGTCTGTGCAGGTAGGCTGACACCACTGCCAAGGTCTTGGTGAAGACTCTGGGGGCCGAGGAGAGGCCAAACGGTAGGACCTTGTATTGAAAATGTTCTTTGCCTACCATGAACCGGAGGAATCGCCGGTGAGCCGGATGGATAGTTATGTGAAAATACGCGTCTTGTAAGTCGAGGGCTGCGAACCAATCTCCATCGTCCAGTGCCGTGAGGATGGAGGCGATTGTGATCATCCGAAAGCGTTGCTTGCGCAGGTACCGGCTGAGGCCTCGAAGATCTAAGATGGGCCTCCAGCCTCCTGTCTTTTTCTCCATGAGGAAGTACCTCGAGTAGAACCCTTTTCCTTGCAGTTGCTCCGGCACTCTTTCCACTGCCCCTATGAGCATGAGATGGTCTACCTCCTGCTTGAGCCTCGCTACGTGGGAGGCCTCCTGGAGGTGGGGCCTGGGTGGACGTCGTGGTGGTGGGAGCGACTGGAAGGGGATGGCGTATCCCGTGGCTATGATCTCCAGCACCCATTTGTCTGTGGTGATCCTTTGCCACTGGTCGTAAAATGGTCGGAGGCGATGGTGGAATAGCCGCTTCGGATGACTTTGTGCGATGGTAGTGATGGGGCAGCCCTGGATCTGTGTGTCAAACTTGTGGCCTTTGGCCCTGCCCCGAGGACGCACGGCTCTGTTGGGAACGTCGCCTGGGAGTTCTGTACTGCTGGTGCTGTTGATGTCGCCCTTGCTCGTAACCCTTGTGGTACTGGGGACGCTGTTGCTGGTACTGGTACCGTCTTTGTTGAGGGTAGTACTTTTTCTTTCTGTATGGAGGGGTGTAAATCCCCAGGGTCCTAAGTGTGGCTCTTGAATCTTTACTGGAATGAAGGACCGAGTCAGTTGATTCAGCAAACAGCTTCTGCGAGTCGAAGGGAAGATCGACTATCTTTGCCTGCAGATCCCTCGGTATACCCGAAGTCTGGAGCCAGGACTCCCTTCGCATCACCACTGGCGTAGCTGTGGAGCGTGCTGCTGTGTCCGCAACATCCAGGGTGATCTGAACTCCCGTCCTTGAGGCCGCGTAGCCTTCTTGCACGATGGCCTTGAGCACCGGTTTTTTGTCCTCTGGAAGCAAGTCCATGAGGGAGGTTAACCTAGTGTAGTTGTCGAAATTATGGTTTGCCAAATGCGCTGCGTAATTTGCCATTCGCAACAGTAGAGTGGAGGAGGAGTAGACCTTTCTGCTGAACAGCTCTAGCTTCTTGGCATCTTTGTCTGTTCCCCCAGTCTTGAATTGAGATGTCTTTGATCTTTGTTGCGACGACTCCACCACCAAGGAATTTGGTTGTGGGTGGCTGAACAGGAACTCCATGCCCTTCGCCGGCACGAAGTATTTCTTATCCGCTGTCTTGTGGACAGGCGGAATAGTCGCAGGGGTCTGCCATATCATAGTGGCGGACTCCAAGATTGCTTCATCAAGCGGTATTGCTATTTTGGAGGAGGCCGGAGGTCTCAGATTTTTGAGGAGCTTATGGTGTTTCTCTTGCACCTCTGTTGTCTGGATGCCTTGCGTGAAGGCCACCCTCTTAAACAGCTCTTGAAACTGTTTGAGATCGTCCGGAAGATGGACCTCCCCCAGGGCCGTAGCCTCGTCCGGGGAGGAGAGCGAGGAACCACTAGGGTATGCCTCTCTGGACCCTTCTGGTTCCTGTTGGTGATGGTACATCCTCTCGCTGGAAGCTTGCAAGGGAAAATCTCGGGGTTCCATAACCAGTTCCCCCTGAGATACTTGAGTCTCTGTCCCCGTTCGCGATTGCCCTTGGGGATACGGGACCGTCTGTGGGGATCTTTCCCTGGTAGATTGCTGGTGGTGTCTATGCCCCGCGTGATAGGGGCGACCATGGCAGCATGGGCACTGTTCTTGGGAAGGTGACCTAGACCACTCCCTTGGTGCATACCCTCTGCGTCTGGGGGAGCGAGATCGTCGAGAGATCTGGGACACTGGAGAGAGCAATTTGTGATAGTATTCCAGCGGCTCAAACCCCAGGAAGGGTGAAGGTGGTCCCAGCCAGGGCGAGGCTGGTTGTAAAAATGGAGACGGGGGCTCCGGGTAGGCTAGGGGGGACCCCTGCCTTCTGGTTGGAGTCTGCAGCATAAGCGGAGGGCTGAGAGAAAGCAACTCTGCAGCCCTGTCTGGAGAGGGGCTGCGGTGCCTTGTTTTGTGTGCAGCCTTCCCCCTCCCTTGAGGAGGTAGCTCCGCCCCCTGACATGTAGGAGATCTCGGCCCCGTCTGCGACGTGCTCGGCATGCTCATGGGCGGTGCCGCACGGGCGGTGCCCTCCGGTGCCTGCAGGCTGCGTGCCTGCGTGCTCTGCACCGCCGGTTCCCCGGGGGTCGGTGCCGCTGCTTGCGGTGCCGCTGGTACCGGCGCTTGTTTAGCCTCCGCCCTGCCTGCAGTGCGGGGCGGCTGTTTGATTATCGGAGGCTGAGCCGCCTCCACGTGGCTCTCCGTGCTGCCGCCGATCAGCTGTTGCTGCGGCTGGGGGCTGTGCGCTCCTCCCGTCCCGCTCGCTGTTGCTGCCGGCAGGGATCGGGCTGGGGAGGCTTTCCTCCGTTTTTATGCTGATGGGGTGAGGGAGGCGGCTTTCCTTTTATGGGCCCCGGAGGGTCCCTCCTGCTGCGGCCGCTCCGGCACGTCTGGCTGGAGGGCCTTGTCGAAGAGAAGCATTTTCAGCCACATCTCCCTGTCCTTCCTTGCTCTGGCTGTTAATTTTGCACAGAAGGAGCATTTCTGCGTGACATGGGACTCCCCCAGGCACCTTATGCAGAGACTGTGCCCATCAGACGCTGGCATTGCCTCTCGGCAGGACTCACATTTCTTGAATCCTGAAGAGGACATTGTTGGTGAGTCTTTCAGTTGTTAATGGGTACTTAGCACCTTCTCTGTGCTGTTTTTCCCCCTCTCCGATAGCCTGCCGTGCCAGGAGGGCTAATGGCCCTAGGCTCCTGGCCTCCGGTGCTCCGCTTGTTACTAGGACTGGACTGAATGCCGTCCCGCTTGTTGTTTGTTTTGTTTTGTTTTGTTTTTTGAAAATAACAACTGGCTAACTTAACAGTAGCCTAAGAACTTGAAAACTTTAAAGAAAAAACAGTTAAAACCATTGAATACGCTAACTTGGCCGTAGCCTAGTCGGATTCCGTCTGCAGCCGACGGCGGTTAAGAGGAACCGGTGGGGACTGGATCGCGCACGTGGCCAGGAGCGCGCAAGGGAGCGGCGTCCACCCGCGCATGTGTGGTCCAGCAGAAACTGCTTGGAAGATCCGATCTGCGGCGCTGGGTGAGCCCGACACCTAATGTGGAGCACCCACGGGGACACTCGAAGAAGAAAATGCCATTGTAGACACAGCTTTAGACTTGTCTCTAAATCCCTCTTCTCTTATGCATATTAAAGTTCTGTTAATAAAGTTAGATTTTTTGATTAAATGAAGGTGGCACTGTTTCATCAACCTATTGGTGCTTTGGTTGAAATTTCTAGGCTTTGTCCTCTCTGTGGGGGTAAAGTTGTTTTGTCATGAAGCTGTAGGAGTGCATTGTGTCACTCTGTAAGTTTTACTGCCTCTCTCAAGAGTAGGACAACCTAATGGAACAGACATAAGAGAGATTATGTGCCTTTTGGTGGGTTGGGGGAGATTTTATGAAGATGGGAAGGGTTGTTGTCAGGGCTGTGAGAAGGCATTCATTTTCCAAGCTGTAACAATTTATGCCTGGGAAAGTTAATAAGTATCATACTGAAACAATCTCAATGTCACTTATCACTTGAGTAAAACTTAAAATAAGACGATGAGAAAATGCTTTGAAATACTGGATTGAAAAATACTACATAGTACTAAGTAGTATCTTTGGGAGTTAATTCTTTACTTCTCTGCTAGTCCTGTAGACTTTGGGAATTATGCTGGACAAGGGTGGAGAATGGAGTCCTGATAATCAAGTAGCATCTGTCATTCATCTGAAAGGACATTAATTTGCGAAAGTTGATTGAGAAACCTATAGAAACTTAGTTCCTTATGACTATGAACAAGCAATATTATAGGATCCGCTCTGGGTTTTGGCCTTCATTTGTAGTGAGCTGTGCTTGTAAACGTCATGAAAAATGTGAAGATTTCATATCAGGGTCACTTTGTTGTTCTGATGGTGTTAGATCTCAAAAGTTGTTGATGAGATTGTGGTTAGAAAAATCCATTCATCCAGGAAAGTGAAAACTTCATCCTGATGAGTAAGAAAGTATATGATATCCATTTCTAAAAATGTAAGCTTTCATTTTAAATTCAGCTAAGCTTCTAGAATCAATTCACTTTCTTTAAATTTACATAGACAATTTTTGTTGTTTATTTAAAAGGTTAATTTGGAACAGAAGACTTGTATGGGGAAAACCTGGAGGAAAGTTGAAATTCAAAATACTGTCCTGTAATGGAAAGTGTAAAGTAACCTTAACTCCATCACTACCATCTTGCACATATGTGTTTTATAGTCTAAATTATGTTCTAAATGTACTGTGAAGGAAAGGAGCAAGGAAAGGAGCTCTTGCCATACACATGGAAAGCTTTTCATGCAATATCAAAAAACAGTTCTCATATATCAGAACAGCACTATATAGAGCCCCTCTTCTGTGTCTTTCCTCTTCTGATGTAAATTGACAAAACCTAGCCTTTCTGCTGCGCAAATAAAACCACTTCTGCAAGCAACATAAGCCCTCAGCAGATATAATTCTACTGGCAAAATGCCAGCACGGCTGCTGCATTTCCTGTCAGTTAGCAGTTCACCAGCAACAGTCCCATGGTGCCCTTACTCTACAACAGTGCCCATGCCAGTCACAATTTTGAACTCACTGCCCAGGAGTCAGAGTGGCTAGAATACTGAGTGCTTTAAAATTCCCTGTGTTGTGGAAATATGTTTTTCTCAAAGCACATCCAGTAACCTGCCTTGTTTTGAACAGAAAGCATGCCTCAGTGCACCACTAAAGTATCACCTATATTCATACTCCTGTTTGGATCAGAAAAAGGGACACAAATCTTCTTTGTGTATAGGGAGAAGGAGCTGTACAAGTCCAACTGCATGACAACCAGAGAAATAAGGCTGTGTATACAGACACTGAAGAGGGGATGCAAGCCCTGGGTTACAACAGGGAGAGAAGCAAGGCTGTGTGAAGGACTTCACCTCTTGTACAAGAAGGCAAAGGAGAGAAACAAAAAATTGGATCCAACCATAGAGGTTCCATGTCTAAAATGGGTTCCATTTGATATGTGGCATAGAACCCTCCATAAATTTACCATTTCTGCATTCAGCTGTATTCCATATGTGGCAAGGACACCACTACCACCCAAAAACTCACAGTCAACACATTTCAAGATCCAGCTGAGGAAATCTCTGAAGTGCCCTGAAGGAAAAGGGAAATAGGGAGAAGCATGCAGACCCTTCAGAGAATGAACAGCTCTTCAGCATGCAGCTGGAAAAGGGCCAGAGCCTAACAATCCCATATGAGCCTGTATAGGAAATGAAAAGGTATATTGCTGGAATTTAAAAAAAAATGCATGACTCTTCTCTTCTTCTTCCTGCCTTGCAGGGTGCCCAAAACTCCTAGTCCCTCCTCTCCTTTCAAAATGGCTGCCACTAGTACACAGTCAAAAAGCAAAGTAATTGCTTAATAGTTTAAAAACATTAGAATCACTTAGTAGCCAAAATGTTTTGACACCAAGATGGCTGAAATTTTGTTATAAAACACCATATATCAACTGATTGCAAACAAAGATGTTAACACTAACACCTGATGATAAACAAGACTGTCCAGTTGGAATAACTGCTTTTTAAGTAGATGCTTACAACACACATGCCGCATAAACATTGCAGAGGATAGTGATTTGGTTTTAAGTATGATTTCCTGAATAATAATAATAATAATAATAATAATAATAATAATGAAGTCATCTTGCTGTGCAGAAGTGTTTATTGCTGGGGTGTGGAGTTGGGAATAAGGGCAGGGTGCTACAAGATGCTGTCGTTGAGATTATTTTAGTGGACAAAAGACATTTTCTAGGAGATACTCTGATCCAGAGTAGTGATGTTAATGATTAACCAGTAGGGGCTGTTGCAGGCTGGGGTGCTCCAGCCTGGTCACAGCAATCCTGTCTGCAGTGGCTGGGGGCTGGGGAAGGCAGCAGGACAGGCTGCTCCAGTCCACTTGGGCTGGAGCAGCCCCCTGCTGCAGACAGTGGCTGCTCCAGTTGGGCCAGAGTGCCTCTACCTGTAGAAGGCAGGGACTGGAGCTGCTTTTCCTGACTGGAGCTTTCCTGCCCATGGCACACTGGGGACCTGGGCTGCCAGCATCAGCACTGCAGACAGGGAAGCTCCAGCTGAGCTGGATCAGCCCCATTCCTGAGCATGCTGTGGGTTGGGGTGTAGGGGAGGCTGGAGCGACCTCCCTAGCCACCACCCCTCCCTTAACTGGTTAACTACTTAAACCAGATTACATTCCTAATCCTGAATCTAACCAGTCCTCAGGCAGTGAGAATAGGGGTTGGACAGACTGGATTATGGAGACCAATCAAAAAGGTCACGACTGGAAGTACAGAATACTTAAAGAAAAGCAGAACTGAGAGGTGCACCAAAGTACATTCCAGGATGTTGCTTGAGCAGAATTATAACAAACACAAGTATTGCACAGTTGTTATGCTTAAACAAAGCACGAAAGACCTTTTATGGGGGAAAAGGCAGTACAACGCATTTATTGAGAACGTAACGGTAGCATATGCTTTTTCGACACACACAAACACACACAAAACACACACACCAGGTACAACAGCGGGAACCACTCAATGCTGAGAGCTCACTCCATCCGAGTCTTTAACTGCTAGGATGAACTGTCCCTTTGCAGCGGGCAGCCAGGGTGGCTGACGGATGCCCCAGGAGCCTGCCCCTTAGAGGCAGCAAGACTCAATGCTCAGCTCTCATACACTCACACATACACACAGTCCCACCAAATGATATTATAGTTACCAATCCAGAGCCTGGATCAATCTAGTGGCCAGCTAGACTGATCACAGAGGGGGAGCAGGGCCTTGTCCATCGCGATCCGATGCTCTCCTGAAGTTGGTGGCAAGACGAACCCAAAGTCCCATGGCAAAGCACCCTGCTTTTACAATCCTTTCCTCCGTTGAGGTTTGCTGTTTCAGTCTGTGACTGGTACGTTATCTTTTGATACCAATCGTTCTCATAACATCTGCAAAAAGGTCATCCTGTTATCAATTGTCCTTAAGGGTGCCTGCTTCATGCTTTAGAGTCGTCAATCTGCCAATCCAATCACATCTTGACTGGGTTACGCACTGATGGTTCTTCTCTGACGCCGTGGAGTCTGTCTTCACACTTACATGTGTTAATATGTTACCTTACATTGTTACCTTGTTAAGTTTAAAAGAGAACAAAAGAGAATAAAAATTTCAACTCCAACACAGTAATATGAAGCACAATGCTTAAAGATGACTATTGGCCTGTAATTCTGGCATAGCTTGCTTCCTTTCACTAAATGCCTATATAGTGACTTCTGATTACTGGAAAATCAGTTAGCGCCCACCTAACACTTTGAGTTAGTATGTGTAATAATGGTCTTATTTGAGTTTACTGTTTTCTTGCACTCAAACATTTATAAACATAACAGTATATTTCTTAGAGTGTCCAAAAACAAATGACACAGGCTGAAACACCACTCCTCTCTCATCAGATTGACAGAAGGAATTTATAAATATCCCTGTTTAAGTCAAATATACCAAGTACACAAAAGCAACATGCTGCAGTAATATATCACACTGTTACTTTTTGAGGGCCTTCCTTAGCTATGCAGCTCCCTCACAGGCTCTTGAAACTGTCCTCGTGTCTGGCATTTTCCATTTCACCTCTCCATGCTCCCAGTAATGTTTCCTCCTTTGCTTTCACAAATGTACAATACACAACATGCAGCAATAATACACAAGAATATTTGTTGAGATTCAGCTAGATATGAGGCATTGTCAGCATCCTTTGCACTTTCAGCAATCATCCTGGTGCTCTGTAGGTATCTGTATATGGTTTAATGAGCAAGGAAAAGCAAGGATGGGTGGGGTCTACTGAAATATCTACTGACTTTCTGGCCAGCAATGTGAATATGTCAGTGAGGGAAGAATGTTCCTGCCTCATCTTTTGCAAAAACTCTTGTATGGCTAAATATGTGAGCCTCTTTCCTGACCAGTAGGGCAATCACAGCTCCCTGTCCCAAATATGGGACAGGGAGATATGGGCAGGAGGGGCGGCTCCTCCCAGCTCCACCAAGTCCTGGCGAGCTGGGAAGGAGGTGGCAGCCCCTGGCACTTCCCTAGGAATCCTGGGGAAGTCACAGCCCCCATTACTTTCCTGGGACTCCTGGGGAAGTGTCAAGGATGTGGCAGCCACCCACGCTCCCCCTGATTCCGCAAGGCTCAGAGAAGTGACCTACGTGCTCTCCAACCAGCAGCAGGGGGAGGGCACAAATATTGGACAATTAGTCCCTTTTAAAAAATAAGCCGAGACACCTTTCTGGTGTCCCAAAAATGGTACCTTCCCACCAAATACAGGACAGGTAGTCACCTTACTGACCAGCCAATATCAGAGAAATGTCCCTGGTGATCCAACTGTGATTTGTATAACCATAAAAGTGTAATCCTTTCTGTTGAGCTGCATAGTGGCAAGATTAGAAATGGGATATGCATCCCATTTATCATCCCACCTCAGTTTGGGAAACAAATCCTTCATTTGCTGGACAGTGCCCTGAGTCACACCTGCGAAGCAGGAGAAGCTTAATATCCCGCCAGACATGCATGATATTTGTCCACTTTGTAGATTTTTCCAACCTTGAACTGACTGTTCACCGTGTGGATTCCAAGTTCCCAGAGCACGGTTGCCACATAACGTTTTTGACTGTCAAAACAACTCTTGTTCTGAGGCCTCTTGTGCTGCTGAAGTGAGTTCTATTAAAAAGATCCAGGAATGCGGCCTTCCATATTTGAACGTTTTGCCATTGCTGGTGATTGTTGCAGTTCTGCATCATTATGGGGTTCCCAACCCTTCAATGCTCATCTCACCAATCAGAAACACCTTTTCTCTGTGCAGAGCTGGTGAGTATGTGCCTGTAGTATCTTTTGATTTGAATGCACTGTCTGCATTATCCTTTCCTCCCTCTCCTCTGTTATCTCATCTGTTTATGAAGCGGTAGTAACTGAAGTTCCACAAAAACAGAAGAATCAGGTGCCCTTTCTCAAAGCAGATGCTGCAACTCTTCTTAGCTCTGCTGAATCTATGATTCTGCTAGCAAGAGGTCAGAAAGTGAAACAAGGAACTCTATGAATTCTGTTTTAAAATCATGCATATTTTGGGATATACAAAATGCAATTGGGGGAACTTGGAATTGAGTTATCAACATTCCCTGAACACACTGATGGTATCCCATAATACACTTGTACAACATATCCCAGAGGCCATTGTCCCAGATGGTGTTGTGGAGGACGTTAAATTAAAATGCAGAGCACTTAACAAAAGCAGATAGTTGTGTATGCACTGTCATAACAGAGCAATAGTGGCAGCTGTAAGTTGGCAAAAATATTGAGTGAAATTTTCTAATGTAGGTCTTAATAAGAGTGTCCAAGAGAAGCTAATATGGAATAGCTATCTAGCAATAGCCATGGCACACTAGCCTCTGTTGGCTTTTGCTTGGTAAAGACAACCTAATTTAAAAGCAAACTTGTTTAAAGCTTACAAACATCTATGATTTGTATTAATTTGTATTAACATTGCATCCGAGGGTCTAATTAAGATTACAGCGTGTACAGTTCCAGCACAACAAATGTAGTCTTTGCCTTGGAATCCTTGTGAACTAAGCACTGATTATGCAGAGGTTTATGAACATGCTTAATTTTAATTTAACTCCTGTTAAAGTCTCACATTCTGTCTACTGATGTACAGATGCTGCCTTAAAGTCCTGCTTGTACACAAGGTCAAAATCCATTGTCCATTTGATGGCTTTAGCAGGGTAGTATCAGGGTGTTGGCTAACTTCATAATTTTTGTTGGTTGATGCCTTTTTAATTGGGGAAGGCTTGTGCACTTGTATCTTTCCAAAATGATCAGCGGAGATGTCTTGGATAAGTACTCTTTTGTTATAAATCTAAATAAGTGTTAGACAAACTAGGTTAAAATAGACTTAGGATTGATGGTAAATATTGCATAAGTCAGGATACAATTATAACAGGGTTAGCTCAAAAACATTACTTCCAAATTCAGTGGTAAGTTTAAACTTAAAAGAAATCTCAACATGAAGTATGGAAACACACAGGTAGGGCATGAAAACAACCTTAGAGCTTACCAATAATGATAAGGGAATTGAGTAAGGAATTCTAGTGCTTGGGTCCTAGATTAGATTCAAATTATTTCTAAAGACTCTTTTATTCTGTAGTGGTGTTACTGCAGGTAAGAATTAGTACTGTTTGGTGCCCTAACAACGTATTTCCATATCTTGACATGTTACATTTCTTCTACAATTTTTGCATATGATATTTTTTAATTCAAAGCTGTAACATTTCTAATGATTTGAAGATAAGTAATATCAACTTTTCTTTGTTAGATTCACTAGTACACTCCCAAGTACGTTGTGCCAATCTGGGGGCAGAGCAAAAAGATGAGTTTAAACTGGGTTTATACGTGCTTTGTGTCAGCAGAACAATATTAAGAAACCAGAGCTGTATATTTCATTTCTTCTCTCAGTAGGTGTCAGTGTGGATCTTGCTGAAGGTGTATGTGACATCTCAGGCATATCCAACTGAATAGTTTTGGATAGCACCCTCTATCAGGGCTTCAACAAATGCCTTTGTGCCTTCTCATGGTCTAGTACATGGATATAAAGGATGAGGCTACACCAACACTACCTCACTTCCCTTTAGTTGTCTGCTTATGAGTCTTCACCTGCAGTTCTGGTTGAGATCGGTGTACTCCTTGTCCAAATATCTTGCGGTCAAATGATTAATCCCAGATTCTGCAAGAATTCACTTGGTAGCTCGACACAGAGAATGTATGGAATAGTATTATCATTTAGTCATTCTTTCATCTAAGACTTATCACTGTTGTGGTGAGGTGCCCACCTGCACTATCTACAGCTGAAGGGCATCTGGTCCCAGGAGAATTTAAAATTGCATCTGAATGTTCTGAATCTCAGGGCCCTGCGGCTGGTCTGCAGGAGCTGGTGGAGCACATATTCACAATACTAACAGAGAGTAAGCCGTGCTAGTCTATACACTATCAAAACAAGACCCACTTCTTCAGACCATAGCCAGACCAGAACAGACTCTATGGTCTGAAGAAGTGGGTCTGTCCCACGAAAGCTCACCTAATGAACTATTTTGCTAGTCTTTAAAGTGCTACTTGACTGCTTTTTGTTTTGATATTCACAATACATCACATCAAAAAGCAGGCAGGTGCACGATCATCCCTTCTGTGCTTAGAAGCCTTCAGATCACGTACCCGATGTCACCATAGGGTAATTTCACTGGATTTAAAACTTTCAGATATTATCAATGATCTGGCATGTTTACAAAGCAGGTACATATTAATAAACCATAAGGGGTCAGTACAGACATCACACTGGCAAAACACTGGCTCAGAAACTGAAATTCCCTCAATGGATCTGTTCCAGAGGAAACAGAAGCGAAGGGTAGTTACCTGATGCCTTCCTATACCTATGATCTCCAGCCTTTCTATATGGCTATGTCTAGATTAGAGTGACGTGTTGACAGAAGTTTTTGTCAGAAGATATCTTATGACATAACTTCTTTCGACAGATTGTGGCCAGACAGCAAAGTGGAAGTAGCCACCAGAGAGTCCACACACATTTTCCCTTACTTTGAAGTAGGGAGCCCAACTTCATAGAATCATAGAAGAGTAGGACTGGAAGGGACCTCGAGAGGCCATCGAGTCCAACACCCTGCCCTCATGGCAGGACCAAGCATTTTCTAGACCATCCCTGAAAACCATCTATCTAACCTCTTCTTAAATAGCTCCAGTGATGGAGATTCTACCACCTCCCTTGGCAATTCGTTCCAGTGTTTGATCACCCTGACAGTTAGGAACTTTTTCCTAATGTCCAACCTGAGCCTCCCCTGCTGCAATTTCAGTCCATTGCCTCTTGCTCTCTCCTCAGAGGCAAGGAAGAACAAGTTCCCTCCCTCTGCCTTATGACACCCTTTTAGATACCTGAAAACTGCTATCATGTCCCCCCGCAATCTTCTCTTTTCCAAACTAAACAAGCCCAATTCTTTCAGCCTTTCTTCATAGGTCATGTTCTCTAGACCTTTGATCATTCTCGTTGCTCTCCTCTGGACCCTCTCCAATTTCTCCACATCCTTCCTGAACTGCGGTGCCCAGAACTGGACACAATACTCCAGCTGAGGCCTAACCAGCGCAGAATAGAGCAGGAGAATGACTTCTCGAGTCTTGTTCACGACACACCTGTTAATGCATCCTAGAATCATGTTTGCCTTTTTCACAAAAGCATCACACTGTTGACTCATATTTAGCTTGTGGTCCACTATAACCCCCAGATCCCTTTCTGCTGTACTCATTCCTAGGCAGTCCTTTCCCATTCTGTATGTGTGACACTGATTATTTCTTCCTAAGTGGAGCACTTTGCATTTGACCTTATTAAACTTCATCCTGTTTACCTCAGCCCATTTCTCCAGTTTATCCAGATCCTTTTGAATTATGACCCTATCCTCCAAAGAAGTTGCAACCCCTCCCAGCTTGGTATCATCTGCAAACTTAGTAAGTGTACTTTCTATGTCAATATCTACATCATTAATGAAGATATTGAACAGAACCAGTCCTAAAACAGACCCCTGCGGAACCCCACTAGTTACACTTTTCCAGCCGGATTGAAAACCATTAACAACTACTCTCTGGGTATGGTTATCCAGCCAGTTGTTCACCCACCTTATAGTAGCCCCATCTAAGTTGTATTTGCATAGTTTATCGATAAGTATATTATGTGAGACCGTGTCAAATGCTTTACTGAAGTCTAGGTATACCACATCCACCGCTTCTCCCTTATCCACAAGACTCGTTATTCTATCAAAGAAAGCTATTAGATTGGTTTGACATGATCTGTTTTTAACAAAGCCACGCTGGCTGTTCCCTAGCACCTTACCACCTTCCAAATGCTTGCAGATGATTTCTTTAATTACCTGCTCCATTATCTTTCCTGTCACAGAAGTTAAGCTGACTGGCCTGTAGTTTCCCGGGTTATTCTTGTTCCCCTTTTTATAAATGGGTACTATATTTGCCCTTTTCCAGTCTTCTGGAATCTCTCCCATCTCCCACGATTTACCAAAAATGACTGCTAAAGGCTCAGATACCTCTTCTATCAGCTCCTTAAGGATTCTAGGATGCATTTCATCAGGCCCTGGTGATTTGCAGACATCTAACTTTTCTAAGTAAATTTTAATTTGTTCTTTTCTTATTTCAACTTCTAAGCCTACCCCTTTTTCACTAGCATTCTCTATGTCAGGCATTCCTTCAGATTTCTCAGTGAAGACCGAAACAAAGAAATCATTAAACATTTCTGCCATTTCCAAATTCCCTGTTACTGTTCCTCCCTCCTCACTGACCAATGGCCCTACCCTCTCCTTAGTCTTCCTCTTGTTACCAATGTATTTGTAAAAAGCCTTCTTGTTTCGCTTTATGCTTGTAGCTAGTTTGAGCTCATTTTGTGCCTCAGCCTTTCTAATCTTGCTCCTGCACACTCGTGTTGTTTGCCTATATTCATCCTTTGTAATTTGTCCTAGTTTCTATTTCTGAAAAGATTCCTTTTTTATTTTGAGATCATGCAAGATCTCCTGGTTAAGCCAAGGCAGTCTTTTGCCATGTTTACTATCTTTCCTACACAGTGGGATAGCTTGCTTTTGGGCCCTTAATAATGTCCCTTTGAAAAACTGCCAACTCTCCTGAGCTGTTTTTCCCCTCAGTTTAGCTTCCCATGGGACCTTACCTACCAGCTGTCTGAGTTTACCAAAATCTGCCTTCCTGAAATCCATTATCTCTATTGTACTGTTTTCCCTTCTACCCTTCCTCAGAATTGTGAACTCTATGATTTCATGATCACTTTCACCCAAGCATCCTTCCACTTTCAAATTCTCAATAATTTCCTCCCTATTTGTTAAAATTAAATCTAGAACAGCTTCCCCTCTGGTAGCTTTTTCAACCTTTTGGAATAAAAAGTTGTCTGCAATGCAATCCAAGAATTTATTGGACAGTCTGTCCCCTCCTGTATTAGTTTCCCAACATATACCTGGATAGCTGAAGTCCCCCATCACCACCAAATTCTGGGCCCTGGATGATTTTGTTAGCTGTTTAAAGAAAGCCTCATCCACCTCTTCCACCTGGCTAGGGGGCCTGTAGTAGACTCCTAGTAGGACCTCATCCTTGTTTTTTACTCCTCTGAGTCTAACCCAGAGACTTTCAACCCATCCATCTCCTTCGTCCATCTCCACCTCTGTCCAAGTGTGTACACTTTTAATATACAAGGCAACACCTCCTCCCTTCTTTCCCTGTCTGTCCTTCCTAAGCAGGCTGTACCCTTCAATACCAACATTCCAATCATGAGTATTATCCCACCAAGTTTCTGTGATGCCAATGATATCATAGTTGTATTCATTTATTAGTACTTCCAATTCTTCTTGCTTATTTAACATACTTCTTGCATTTGTATACAGGCATCTCAGACATTGATTTGGTCTTGCCTCCCAGTTTTGCCCTGGCCCTCTTTTTACTCTCCCAGTGTAGCCCATACTCCCTCCCATTTCAAATTCATCTCCCATGTATTCATACTGTCCACTTACCTGCAGGCTTTGCTCCCCTGCCCCCGTTGATCCTAGTTTAAAGCCCTCCTCACTAGGTTAGCCAGCCTGTGTCCAAATATGGTCTTCCCCCTCCTCGAAAGGTGAACGCCATCTCTGCCTAGCAGTCCTTCCCAGAAAAGGATCCCGTGGTCAAAGAAACCAAAGCCTTCCTGGCGACACCATCTACGCAACCAAGCATTCACCTCTAGGATACACCTGTCTCTGCCTGGGCCCCTACCTCTGACAGGCAGGATTGAAGAGAATACCACCTGTGCCCCAAACTCCCTGACCCGTGCCCCCAGCGCCCTGAAGTCACTCCTGACCTGCTCAGCGTCACACCTCGCAGTATTAGTGCCCACATGGATGAGAAGCATGGGATAGTAGTCAGAAGGCCGGATAATACTCCCGGGAATGGAGTACTGCCCTACTTCGAAGTAGGATGTGTGTTGACTCTCAACTTCCAAGTAAGGGACTTCAGAGTTCTTTTTGTAATGTAGACACAGCCTTAGTGACTTCATATTTAAGGTTATAAATTCCCATCCTCATAGCTTTCCAAAAACCCTGGCTTATTTTTCTAGGAGGAAGAAAACCCCCAGCTTCTGCTTGAACTGTCACAGGCTGAGTATGTTCTTTTAAAATTTGAAATTAATTGAATAAGGTGTGTTTGAATAGAGACTCTGAATGCACTTTTCATTCTGAAAATAGTTCTAGTTTTTTATCCAAGAATTTAAGTGACATGTAGTAACTTGTGTACTGCTGACATTTTTCATGAGAACTGCTTTCTGTATCTTATGTTGTTGTATTTTCTTAAATTGTTACCATCAAAATAGGCCATCTCCTGATAATCTGGTTAGAAATCAAAGCATTTTTTCTCCAAACTGGTCATAGGTGCATTTCTCCCCTACTGACATTTGTGAGAGATCTGATCTATCTTCAGTGAGACAGTATCATTCAGAATGTAAATCAGTCAGTAATTCCTACTTACCTCCCCAAATAACAGTCTGCTGGAGGACTTTAAATTTCTGATCCTGTCTATTGGTATGGAATCCCTCAGATGTTGGATAAGCAATGGTAATTGTCGTTTTCTTTCGGTGTGCCTCACAGATTCCAGCTCATAGCTTCAACAGCTTCCCTAGTGATCACTGTGTTAGATTTCCATTATATAGGATGAGGGTCAGTGAGAAGATATAGAGGAAGACTTAAAAGTACAGTTAGTTTTTCTAACTTTTTAATTTTAATTGTATGTTAACTGAAATAATCTAATGTTTTAAAATAATGGAGATCTTATCCTACACTCTACTCAAATTTAAAAAGAAAAAATAGTTGGGGAACTCATAATAGATGCTTGTAACTTTTCACTGTCCCTTTCAATATTTATCTGACACATTTTGCATTCTCTGCAAGCTTGGATATTAAAATGATTCCAAGTCACAGAGGGGTTCTTGTGTAAAAAGATGGCAGCTTGCTCTGAGTTAACTACAAAGTAGGAAAGTAGAACTTCCATACTAATTCCATGAGATGGCAATTCCATAGTTCTGTC
Source organism: Carettochelys insculpta (assembly GCF_033958435.1). Taxonomy (NCBI): domain Eukaryota; kingdom Metazoa; phylum Chordata; order Testudines; family Carettochelyidae; genus Carettochelys; species Carettochelys insculpta. The sequence continues at coordinate 21,288,298 of NC_134153.1, read as the reverse complement.
CTCTCCTCTACCCTTAATTCCTCTGGTCACCTTCCTGACCTGGACACTTCTTGCTATAATAATCTGCCCTTGAATTCCCAACCACTTACTTTTAATTCATTTACTATTTGAGTATTATTGATCTAGTCACTTCCATAGTTTTATAATGTCCTTGCTACCTTATGTCTGATTTACAGCATGAATATCAATCTGACATACTTTCTGCCTTTGGCCTGTTTTCAGCACAGGGAAATTCACAATGAGTCCAGCACCCAGATTTGGTATTCCATATGGCAATACACTTAACTGCCACTATATACCCCAATTTTTGTAAATTTCTAAGCATGCTTTTGAAAATAAAATTTGCCTTCTACGTTGACGGCGGTCGGGGGGGTGAGGATATTTGAGGTATAATTCAGTGTATATGGGAAGAGGCAGAATTCACTGTTGTGGATGGAGAAGTAGATGTAGAATTCTTGTAATTATTCATCTTGATATACCTATCATTTTAATCTGAAATTTCAGTGCTCAAGGAAGCTTAACAGAAGGTGGCTTTGTGCAGTTAAAAGAAGCTGAAAAGTGGTGGACAAAGAAGAAAGGCACATTAATTTTATTACTTCCTGTTCAGATGCACCCTTTGGGCTTTACTGTTTGTAATGGCTCATCTTTTGACCCTAATTTTAACTGTGCTCATGTTTGGATTTGGTCTGACGAGTAGAGAATCCAGGTTTTTCCACAGCGGATGGAAACTTCACTGTGAGGTACAATAAAGACAGAAGACATTCATGACTGAGTAAAATGACACTTTCAAACTGCCTCTAATATACCTTTCCAAAATGGTAGTGTTCTGTGGTCGAGAATTTTCCTGGGTGGCTTTTTTCCAAAGATTTTGGGGTGGAAGAACTCCACCCCCATCTGTACACTGCAGCAGGTCCGGAATTAATTTTGCACTGCCAAATAAAATTTGTCACATTGCTTTGTTCATAGGTGGGAAGAAAAGTGACATTTTCAGGACACCTGCACTTACATTAAGCATAATATATAGGAGGAAGCTATGAGAGAGCGGTCAGCAATTAAAAATTCCCAAGTGCTTGACAAATGATTCTTTTGGTTTTTGTTTTGTTTCTTATATTTTGTACATTTGGAAATATTGTCCATCAACTTCTATCATCTTTGAAACATCAACCATTTTCCAGCAAAATATTTACCTAACTCTTATCACTGAAGCTGTAACAAGACCCTAATTCAGAGATCAGCAACCTTTTTGAGGTGGAGTGCTGAAATTTGACCTGTTGACTTCTATGTAGGGTCCGAGTGTTGGTGATACTTTTGAAAGTCACTAATAGTCCTACTTACAAAAGCTTCCCTAATAAAGATGCAGAGCTTTACCATTTAGGTGGTGGTTGGTAGCATTAGCTGGTCTTCTGTTAATCCACAGGTAGCATGGCTTTGGGCAAGCTCCCAGCTGCATGGGGGAGGAGGGTAGGGCTAAGCTCCCACCTTGCATGCCAATGAAAATCGGTTTGCATGCCACTCTTGGCACTTGTGTTGTGGGTGGCTGACCTCGGCCCTAATTCATCAAAATACAGGCTTAATTCGCACTGACTTCAATGAGACTTAAGTGGATGCAAAAGTGCTCTCCTATATTGAGGCCTAACTCAAATATATATAATTCAAGATTACGGTTGGAAGTTCATATGCTGTTTCATCTTTAAAGCACATTCGTGTCAAGGGACAGAATTCCTGGAACATCCAGATGTCTTAGAAACACTTAGAACTTTTGCCCAGAAACTCAAAGGTATTTAGACGCAAAACTCACTTTAGAATCCAGGAGAGTTAAAAGGTCTAAATTATATTTGAGGATCTGGGCCATATATTCCTAAATTATATAGGCCCAAATTTTAAAGAAATTTTGGTGCCTAATTTCCACTTATTTTAGTGGGAGTTAAATGTCTAAATACCTTTTACATATCTGGGCCTTAGGCAATAGTCCCTCTTATCGTTTCCATCCAGGTGCATAAAATAAATGTTATGTGCACAGAGGCATGTATGAATGTGCACCACCACTAGAAACAAAACACCTGGTGTGGAGGCTCTACTAATCACCTGGGCAACATCTGAATCTTTCCTGAGAAATCACACAAGCGCATCACTTACAGGGATCACTGGCCTTAGGCACTTCTGAAAACATTACCCAAAGTGTTCAAGATAAACAAACTAACATGTCTTTTATCACAGCTAATGAGTTCCCTTATTTTTATAGGTTTCCCAATCCTTCACAAAAGTGTCTTGATATATTTCATTTTAAAAGTGTTATAAAGTTTAAATACGTTAAGGGTGTGTCTACGCTAGGAGCTACCTTCTAAGTTAGGCACTACTTCAAAGTAGCCAGCAGAGAGTCTACACACATTTTCCCTTACTTTGAAGTTAACTGAGGAATAGGGAGCCCAGCTTCCAAGTCCTTACTCCATTCCCGGGAATGAAGTAGTGCCCTATGTCGAAGTTGAACTTCGAAGTAGGGTGTGTGTAGATACTCAACTTCAAAGTTGCTTACTTTGAAGTTGTACTTTGAAGTAAGCAACTTCAAAGTTATTTTTGTAGTGTAGACACAGCCTGAGTCAAGTTCTGAATGTATGCATCTCGAATCCCAGTGACTTAGCTGAGGTTGCATGAGATGACAGCACAAAATCTCAGGTTGTGACAACTCTATGAATAGTCCTATTCATTTGTGTAAGCATTTTACTTTGAGCATCATAATAATCTTTTAGCACCATTTGACTCAATTTTCTGGTGTCTGATTTAATCATAGACTTAATTTGTACATCACACTTTCTTCAGAGATAAGGTTCATTTGGGGGAAGGGAGTACGCACATTAAAGTCACCTGCTAACAGCTCTAGAAAAATCTTACTGTGCAAATGACTTATTGTGAAAGCAAAATTGGATCCTTTTATTTTAACCTTCAGAACATGAGAAGGATTTGCAGTATGTTGCTTTCAGGTTACAATGACATTTCCTAGCACTGTTAAGTACAAAATGAGTTAAGCTACAACCTGTATTTTGTAAATTTTGAAATGTTATTTAAATACACTGTACAGCTTTAAAAATGCTGTTCCTTCAGCAGTATTCCAACAAGGGCCTGATCAAACTATCAAAGCCAATAAAAAGACTCTATGGGAGTAGGATCAGGCCCTCATTTTTTCTTTTTGTTCTTTTTTTTTTTAAAGTTTGCTTCATCCAGATCCAAGGTATATGCCTTCCTTATTTTGTCTGAAACCTGGACTTGATGACCTCTCAAGGTTCTTTCCAGTTCTAGTGTTCTATGATGCTTCCTCCACCCTCCAAAATGTAATATATCCTAGTACTGAGAACTGTTGGCTAACAGGATCTCAATAGTGTAAATTATAAAGTTAAATGTTATCCCCCCCTTTGTTAGCTGTTTTAAGCCTCAGAAGTTGAAACTAAGCATGTGGTTTAACTATGATGAACAACAGAGTAATGTTTACAAACTGTAATAGTATCTTATTCAAGGGCTGATTAGACTGGAGGCAAGGCTTTGAGCCAGGCCTAACCAGCTAGCATCTCTCTCTATAAGAAGGGAGCTTTCAGCGAACCCTGTGAGCAGCAGCTAACAGGGAAGGGAGTTTGCCTCTGGGAGTTCGCCGAGGGAGGAGCCCCGTGTTTGTTGTCCTTTTCAGGTATGGTGTTCCACCTGTGCCCTGCAAGGCAGCACTATCAGGAAAAGGAGTCTCTGAAGAGAAGAGCCTGAAGAGCGATGGGGGAAGGTGGACCTGGGGGCACTGAGAGCAGCTGGGGGGAGAGGGGCCAGTGCAGTGAGGAGGGCAGACATGGGAGTAGATGGGGGTAGTGGGTTGGGGAGGGTCCTATGGTGATGGTAGCTGGGGGGGGGGCGAAAGGTGGGGAGGAGGGTCCCGGGGATATGAGGTCATTGCTCCACAGGGAGCTATGGTGACTCGTGGTAACAGAGAGGTATGAAGTAGTGGGATCCTTAACCACATTCTCCACACCCCACTGCCTTGTGGGTTATCCTGGGAAGGAGCAAGGCTAAGGGAGTAAACCCTGACAGAAAATCCGGAGTGGAGTCCGAAGGCGGTTCGGTGTCAACTTCTGGCACTGTCCCGGCAACTCCTGCAGCTGAGCTGGTACCAGACATGGAGGTTATCCTCTCCTTTGGACTATATCAGTAAAGCTGAGAGGGGGACACTGGTGTCTGGGCAGCCCAGAGTCTCCATAATAAGTGCCCAGGCTCGCGCCCGGAGAGGTACTCCAGCATCGCTGAACAGCGTTGCATCAACACGGGAGGCAACAAATACCGGTTATAAGCTCTTGCTCGATTGGCGTAGAGAACGAGCACCAGGGGTTGCCTTCGATGGTGGGAGAGATCCTCGCATCTCACTGGACAGTCACCGCCCGCCTCAAGCTGGGCAGCCCCCAGCCAATAGGGTACTGTCCCGCCACAGTTCACCTGCCTCGCTGGGTGCGTGAGGCTTAAGGTTCCTGAACCTGACAAGTGACTGAAATTTGGGCACCAGGCAAACCAATAAGAAAATCAACAAGAAATGAGAAACATCAACAATTTAAGCTTGCTTGCTGGAATGTGCGGACCATGCTGACCGGCTTGACTGAAGATATTCAGGCCATCAGTGACACCTGAAAGACCGCTGTCATCAACGAGGAACTGAAGAGGCTCCGAGTTGATATCGCTGCACTGCAAGAGATGCGACTCGCAGATTCGGGATCTCTAAAGGAAAAGGACTACACCTTTTTCTGGCAGGTTAAAGCCCAAGAAGAACCCAGAGAGCATGGTGTTGGCTTTGCTGTCAGAAACACCCTTCTACAAATGGTGGAATTAGTCATGGGAGGATCAGAAAGACTTCTTCGGATCGTGCTTCAAACTTGCGCCGGTCCCGTCCACCTGATCAGTGCTTATGCTCCAACCCTGTACGCCACACCAGAAGTAAAAGACAAGTTCTATGACGTGCTTAGTGCTGCTGTAGTGCAAATACCTGCTCGTGAACAACTGTACGTCTTGGGTGACTTCAATGCAAGAGTTGGAGCTGATTGGGCCTCATGGCCTTCCTGCTTAGGACACTTCGGTGTGGGAAAAATGAATGACAATGGACAGCATCTCCTTGAACTGTGCACGTACCACAATCTGCATCACAAACACATTCTTCCAAACGAAGCCACAGCACAGAGTGTCGTGGAGACACCCATGCTCGAAGCACTGGCATCAAGCAGACGTGGTCATTACTAGGCGTAATAACTTCAAAAACGTCCTTCTGACACGCAGCTATCATAGTGCTGACTGTGATACAGATCACTTGCTAGTTTGCTCCAAGCTCAAGCTGAGACCCAAGAAGCTGTACCGCTCTAAACCTGCCAGAAGGCCCCTCATTGACGGCAAACTCGGAGAAAGCTGAAAAGTTCGGAGAGACCCAAAATCCAGGAAGATCTGCGCAGCGGCCCTGGGGGCGCCGATGGGACATCCAAATGGCAACATCTGAGGGATACAGTTTACAACACGGCCTTGTCGGTGTTTGGAAGAAGAGCTAGAAACACGAATGACTGGTTCGAAGCTAACTCTGATGAGATGATTCCAGTCATTGAAAAGAAGCGCGTTGCACTCCTGGAGTACAAACGCTCACCGAGCCAGAGTACCCAGCAAGCACTTAGAGCGGCCAGAAGAACAGTACAGCAGACAGCCAGGCACTGCGCCAACAACCACTGGCTCCAGCTATGCAGCAGCATCCAGACCTGTGCAGACTTTGGTAATCTCAGAGGAATGCACGAGGGTATGAAGAAGGCATTAGGACCCACCCAGAACAAGATGGCACCTCTGAAATCCACATCTGGTGAAGCCAAACAGATGGAGCGCTGGGTTGAGCACTACTCCGAGCTGTACTCACGCGAGAACGTTGTGGTTGACGCAGCCCTCGATGCCGTCGAGCTCCTACCAGTAATGGACGAACTGGATCACGAACCGACTGTGGATGAACTGAAGAGAGCCATCAACAGCATTGCAGCAGGAAAGGCCCCTGGCCAGGATGGTATACCACCAGAGGTAATCAAGTGTGCCGTGGACACACTCCTGGAACCCCTACATGAGCTACTGTGCCTGTGCTGGAAAGAGGGTGAGGTTCCACAGGATATGTGCGACGCTAACATTGTAACGTTGTATAAGAACAAAGGAGACAGAAGGGACTGCAACAACTACCGTGGAATCTCCCTCCTAAGTGTCACTGGTAAACTGTTCGCTCGCGTCATCCTTGGCAGACTCCAGAAGATTGCTGAGAGGGTGTACCCCAAATCGCAGTGCGGATTCTGCGCAGAGAGGTCTACCGTTGACATGGTCTTCTCTCTAAGGCAGCTGCAGGAGAAGTGCAGGGAGCAGAGGAAGCCACTCTACAAAGCCTTCATCGACCTGACCAAGGCCTTTGACTTGGTCAGCAGGGATGGTCTGTTCAAACTGCTCCACAAGATAGGCTGTCCTCCACAGTTACTCAAGATGATCCAGTCATTCCACGAAGACATGAGAGGAACCGTCCAATATGACAGCGCATTTTTGAATGCTTTCAGAATCAGGAGCGGCGTCAAACAAGGATGCGTGCTTGCTCCGACATTGTTCGGGATCTTCTTCGCACTCCTCCTGAAGCATGCCTTTGGACCTTCAACAGAGGGCATCTTGCTGCACACAAGATCTGATGGGAAACTGTTTAATCTTGCAAGGCTGAAAGCCAAGTCTAAGGTGCGGGAAGTCCTCATCAGAGACATGCTGTTCGCAGATGATGCTGCTGTAGTGTCTCACACAGAAGACCAGCTTCAAAAACTGCTGGATCAGTTCTCCAAAGCATGCAAGGACTTTGGGCTTACCATCAGCCTAAAGAAGACAAATGTACTCGGTCAGGATGTTGCTGAATCCTCATCAATCAGCATTGACAACTATATGTTAGAGGTCGTCCACGAGTTCGTTTACCTCGGGTCCACCATCACTGACACCCTGTCATTGGACACTGAGCTAAATAGGAGGATCGCAAAAGTGGCCACAACTCTGTCCAGACTCAGCAAGAGAGTGTGGAATAACAACAAGCTGTACACTCACACCAAAATGCAAGTCTACAGAGCCTGCATCCTCAGCACCCTCCTTTATGGCAGCGAGACTTGGACCCTGTATGCCCGCCAGGAAAAGAGGCTGAACGTCTTCCACTTGTGCTGCCTCAGGCGCATCCTTGGAATATCATGGAAGGACAGAGTGACCAACACCGCCGTCCTCGAGCAAGCTGGAATCCCAACCATGCACACCCTCCTCAGGCAGCGTTGGCTCTGCTGGCTTGGCCACGTCCACAGGATGAACGATGGAAGGATTCCAAAAGACATCCTGTATGGTGAGCTAGCCTCTGGCAAAAGACCTCCCGGACGCCCCCAGTTGCGCTACAAAGATGTCTGCAAGAGAGACCGCAGAGAGGTAGATGTCGAGCTGGACAACTGGGAAGAACTAGCAGACGACCGCAGCAGATGGAGGCAGGGGTTACACAAGGGCCTTCAGAAGGGCGAGATGAAGATCAGACAGCTAGCAGAGGAGAAGCGAGCGCACAGAAAACACACTATGGACTTGCCAGACACCCACCACATCTGCAAGAGATGCAGCAAGGACTGTCACTCTCGTGTGGGTCTTCATAGTCACAGTAGACACTGTAAATGAAGCCCTCAATTGAAACTATAAAGGCCGCGATCCATAGTCTATGCAGACTGAAGGATGCCTACTATCTTAACATTTCTTACAAATATCCAGTAAAATTCTTATGTAGAGTTGACTCTACACTTAAACCAGCAATGTAATCCATGCTATACTGCTCATGAACCGCAATAAATGTGGAATTATCTGATAGCTTGTTTTTACTGACATTAAACTGTACTTTCCATTTAATTGGTTTGTCTGTTCTCTTTCGGTTAATCTATGTGAGTGCCAAAATGCATTGCTTTTTCTAATACATTAAGGACAACAAAATGTTTTAAAAACCACATAATCCACTGTCGATAGGCTAAAATTGTGCTATAATGAAAACTTTTCTTGTTGAAAATATCATTAGTTTTTTGACATTTGAGCCCAGTAGAGTTTATATAATTTGGTTGTTTGGTTTATTTTTGTTTTCAGTTTTTAAAACATAGCACAAAAGCTGTTTTCTGACGTATGCAAATCTGTGATTATTCATTTGCTGGGTGAAATGTCTAAAAGGAGACCTTGCTATACAGAATGTTTTGCTGATGTTCTGTAACTGTTTCTCGTATGTACTGATGATTTTTTCTATTCTGTAGTCTTAATTCTTTTTGTTGCCATTAAATCATATTTTACTACACTAAATCAGTTGATTGTTATGGTTTGATCAACTACAGAATCAAGTCATACAAAAAGCATTAACTGTGTCTGTTGAAAGTAGTATAAAAAGTGTGCACATAATTCTGCAATGTGCATCTGGATGTATTCCCATTTTCCAACAATTTATCTATGTTCTGTTGATAACCCTTGCTTAGAGTCTGCTGCCGGGAGGCACCTCTTTCCTCTGTCTCCATGGTGCACATAATGATCCTTCTATGCTGGTCCAGACAGTGTCTGTGAGGACTTTTCCACATTCAATTTTTCTTCCTTTTCCCCCTCTGCAAAGTATAGCTACGTAAATATATTGTTGCTAAGTCTTTATATAGATCCAGTTGCTAAAATACAGTAAACTCCGTTTTATCTGCTATTTGATCAACCGGAACTCTCAAATAACCATCATAATTCTCAAACTCCAAGCTACAATGCCGCTTCCCCTTCTTACTCTGCTGGTGAGCAGAACTGATCACATGAGCAACGCCCCCACCCCTCGGGGGGGCCGGCCCACTCAGTGCCCACCCTGCATCCCTCCGTGCTGCATATGTGTGCAGCTGGCAGGCTCTTCTGCTCTCCTACTTGGTGTCTGCTGCCCAGAGCAGCTCCCTATGCAGTGTGGTCATGTGTGAAATCCCCATTGCCATCTTCATGTGGGTCCAGGCTATCCCCACCAACAAGGTACAGAGAACCTGGGGGCGGGGGAGGGGAGCTGAGCTGAACTTTGTTATTGGGGGGGTGGGGTGGGGGGGGCTAGTGACCCCCTGCCTGTGCCTCTCCCACAACTGCTCTCTATTAATTGGACTATTTGAACATCTGGCAACCGCACAGTCCCAGGGTTGCCAGATATGAAAGGGTTTATTGCATTTATATTTGTGGTGCAGCATATCTATGTAAAGGCTCTGTTGATATTTAAAAGCTGTAGCTGCATTTTGTGATTGTCTTCCAAAGTTTACTACTTTGCATATACAGGTTGAATCTCTAATCTGGAACCCTTTGAACCTCACCAGTATTGGACAAGAGAATTCGCCCAACCATGAGAGGTCAAGATTGCCTAGTATCATTACCAACACTTTCATTGCTTATTGGGCTCTTAGTTTATGTCTACACAGCAGCCTTATTTTGAAATAAAATATTCCAGCATATCTATGTCTGAATAGCTTATTTGGAAATAATGGTGCTACACACAAAATGTATATCACTTAGCTATTTTGGAATACAGCATCTACACTTAAAGTCGTTGGCCACACAATTGCTTATTTTGAAAGAGGACTGGACTAGATGACCTCCAAAGGTCCCTTTGAGTTCTAGGAGATGTGTGTATGTGTGTAATAGAGGTGTTTATGGAGTTTCATGTTTGTTATACCTAAAATCTTTGCAAACATAACAAAGGATTGTGTCTTACCAAGGTTCTGATTTTGGAAGAGTTTTCTTAAAACTAGTTCATCAAATAGTCAGAAATAAAGAAAGGGAAACTTATTTGTCCAGCTTCCTTGAAGAAAAGGGATGTTGTTCCTGTCAGAATGTCCTTCAACGGGGAGTGAAAGGAGAGAGGGGAGACTGTGGAAGCAATTTTTTATACTGTAGCAATTAAAATGAATATTGTAGAGAAGGGTGATTTTTTTCCCCAAGAATTTATTTTAAAAATCCTGTGGTTGAAGAACCAAGCATTTAAGGCTAAGATGAATACTCAGATTATGCACCTTATATATAGCTATATATATGGAAGGGTTTTTGAGAGATGTGATTTTTAAAATCTTCAGCAACAAACGAATGAAATACTCAAGCCGACTGAAAACCGATTACAACCATGCACTACTCTTCTGTCAGTAAATTCTGAAACTACCAGCCTAGCTTCCAGATTGTCACATACCTGTTAAACGGCTTCACTACCACTTAAGCGCTTTCACAGGTTCAATGGCATGCTAATACGTCAGACAAGCCAAAAGGCTTTTCACTTTTAACAAGATCCACTCGGGGGAACACTGGGGGAGACTCCAGGAACTGTCAGAATAGAGGCTGAAAGAAGGGCGTCGTTGAGCACTCAGACCCAGGGAAGGCATTACCTCTCTTAGCCGCTTCTATTCCCGCCCACCCCGCAGCCAGGGCCTTAAGAGACAGTGAAACCCCTTGTAGGCCTCAAGACAGCCATAGTCCCACTAATACATATTATATCTCCCACCCCAAACCACAGCTCCCCACACCCTAGGCAGGAGGCGACTGGCGGAGACCGCCTCAGTCTCGCCGCCGCTAAGCAACCTGGGAAACGACACGTCGCTTTTCCTGCTGAGGCTCGAAGCACTCTCTCACCGAGAGTTAAGGGGAGAGGAGCGAAGCGGTTCCCCCTTCAGAAAGGGCTGAGGGGAAACAACTCACAGAAAGCTCTTCCCCCTTGTTACCCGGGTTGTTATTTAACTCCAGCCTCAAAACCAGGAAGCCGGAAATAGAATAATTTAAAAAAAAATCCCCTCAAGCCTTGGGTTGACGGGCAGGCGCCGAGGTCGCCGGGAGAAGTAGTTTAATATGGGGGTGAGGCTGGGCGGAGGACTGCAGGTCCCATGGGGCGCTGCGCTTATGGGGCCGGGCCACCTCAGGACTACGAGTCCCATTATAGCCCGCGCGCATGGGAACTACACATCCCGTCATGTCCCGCGCTGGCGAGGCTGACTCCGGCTGCGGCTGGTGGCGGTGGCTTGCGGAGGGGCTGGTTCCTATTTAAACTTCGGCAGGAAGGAAAATGGCGGCGAGGAGCTGAGTGTGGGGGGGCGCGGGGAGAAGGAGAGGCGTGCAAGCTTGGACTCCCTTCCCTGGTGAGTGGGGAGGGGTCGAGTTCTAGCTCTTTCTCAGCCGTTCTCAGTTTTGGTGGGCGGCGAAGGAGCTGCTGCTCGTGGGGACGATAACAGCGTGGGGGCTCCAGGGTCAGGGGCGTCCCTAGCTACTGTCCTGGCCGCTTCTCCCTCGCTGGTTGGGGCGGAGGGCGCCCCTGGTCGGGGAGGAGCAGGAGGTGTGATGGGTCGCTAAACTGGCGGCTCCGAGCGCTCTTTTTCTCCCCGTACCGGCAGAAGTTGGAGCCAGGAGAGGCTGACCGAGGGCAGTAGAGGGGAAAGAGTTGCCCAAAGACATGTTCCTTGTTAGCCACACACCCAGGCCTGGCAATTTGGGTGGAGGTCTTTGAAGCGACAGCCGAAGCCATGGGCGTGCGTGGTGGATGTTCTGCTCTTCCCTTCTCTTCGCTGGGTGCTGGATTACTGGAGGTAAACTGGAATGAATGAGAGCCGGTGGGTGGGAGTTGAGAGATGCGCCTGGATAGGAGATGATCTTTGAGCAAGCCCTTGTGGTAAGTTTCAAGCGTGGCTTTTAGTCGTCCTTTCTCTCTCGGGAAAGGGGTGCAATGAACGGGCAATCTGAGGTGATTTCCGCTTATCTCTTGTTCTCCTCTTTTGCCTCAACCATGGTGAGTGTGTACTGTTGGGAGAGGGAGGCAAGAACTAGCTTCCGGCGTCGTGAGGTAACGGTGGCTAAAGGTGGTGAGCTTGGATCAGTGGAGTGCTGTCTGCGCCTGAAACAATTCCACCAGCGCCTTATTCGTTCTGGGCTTGCTTTCTTTTACTGCTGCTTCTCAGAGCTCCTGGCTTCACGCTGCCAACTCCGTCAATGAAATTAGCTTTGAAAAACGACTTTTGTTCATTCATATGCCCCCTTCTTTCCCTTAAACTATTAGATGGAAGTTCAGTTTAAGGCATGACTTTACTTTGTTTAAAAGTTAATGTAGAAAGAACATGAGAACCTGGCTAAAATTTAAGTTTTAATGTTAAAAGGTTACTTTAGTATTTATAGCATCTTTGCTATAGGTGACACACAGATGTGGTTTTTGTTTTAGTTTTAGTTTTTGGTTTTCTTTCCTGGGGTGTTTCCCTCTTTTTTAGTACTGCAGAGAGCCACAGTGTAAATGTATATCTAGAAGTTGCAAAAAAAGACACTTACGGGACAGTGTTTGATACAGCCATTACAGTACCTCCTTAATGGTTAATAACGGATTGTTGATCTGTCACTTTAGCTTCGGGGGACCAATCAGCCTGTTCTTATTGCAGTAATAAACATCCTTTTCCTCTGCTTGCAAGAAGGTAAATACCACACCTTTGCTGCAGTCATATGAGGTTACAAGAGAGACAGCAGTGGTAGATTTAAACACACACAAACTGAAGAAACTCGCTCAACCACCACATCTATTTCTGTTAAGAGAAATAGGCAGCATTGAACAGCGAACTACTTAGTGTGTAAGCTCAAGTGTGGCTTCCAGCTTCACTTTATCTCGAAGTTTAGGTTTCTGTCTTTGAGAGAGTTTTTTAATACCTTTGTAAATTTGTATTGTATACCAATATTTTCAGTGCTTATTATTTACTTATGACATTGACCATAAAGCTGAGATAAAATTGAGTGGGAGAGGAAAGAAAGCTTGACCATGTTAGAAGTAAAAGTATATTAATATGTGGTTTTTTTAAGGTCATGGTGAATTAGAGAACTTTACAAGACAAACATTTGTCTTACTGATCTTTATTGCTGTATGATAAAATGACTGACTTCAGGAAAGGAAGACACCCTTACACAGTTTGAGGGCTTGTCTGTGCTTACCGGGGCCGAGGTGGACCTATTCAGGGTTGATCTTTTGGAGTGTTTTTTTTTTTTTTTGGGTGTCTGGTGGAGACATGCAAAATCAATCTGCCTGAGGTTGACAGTCAACCACTGTACTGCTTGCTGTAGCACGAAATCAGGGAGGTAGATAGGAGAAACTGTTCCATCAACCTCCTCCAGTGAGGGGGACAGACCTTAAAGTTGACTCCGGATATATAGCTAGCTTGGCAATTAGCAATTCTAGCTATGGCAATTCTGTAGCTAAAATCGGCATATCTGCATTTGACTTTAAGGTCAGTGTAGACCAAGCTTGACTCTGGAGGTTGCTTCAGGGTCTGCATTTAAATTAGCAGTACTATGAGATTGAGCAACATGGGATATTTTGCATTATGTTGGTATAATCTGCAGGAGAAATTGCATTGCAGTGGTTTATTGAAAGGAAGAGAGGAAGAGGACAAAGACCTGAAGAGTGAAGTGAAAGTGTTTTAAACTAGGAAAAATACTGGAGATTGTTTATAAGATAATGGAAGGGAGGCCTTAAAGCTGATTGCTGGGGGAAGTGTTTGTTGGTAGGGCCGCCTTGTTCATTTTTTTTTTTTTGTATTTTTTTAAAATCAATAGATTTTTCAGCTTGAATACTATACTGAGGTGCAACCCTCAAAATTAACATTAACTTCCCAATTTCATCTGATACCTCAAATGTCTGCTTCATGTCACATGAGAAAAGCAAAGGTGCATTGAATGGCTTTTTTTGCCCCTTAATTTACACAGCAGATGGGGAAAAATTTGTAGAGAAGTATCTTAATTTAAAATTGAAGAACATTTCAAGAATGGATTTTTATTCTGAGTAATTCTCATTGTTTATAAAACACTTCTAAATGCAGGAAAATTGAATAAACTTGATTCCAAACTAACTATTTTAGTAACAGAGAGTAAGCCGTGCTAGTCTATACACTATCGAAACAAAAAGCAGTCAAGTAGCACTTCAAAGACTAGCAAAGTAGTTTATTAGGTGAGCTTTCGTGGGACAGACCCACTTGTTCAGACCATATCCAGACCAGAACAAATTCAATATTTAAGACACAGAGAACCAAAAACAGTAAGCAAGGAGGACAAATCAGAAAAAGGATAATCAAGGTGAGCAAATCAGAGAGTGGAGGGGTGGCGGGGGGGGGGAAGATCAAGAATTAGATTGAGTTAGGTATGCAGACGAGCCCCTATAGTGACTCAGAAAGTTCCCATCACGATTTAAACCATGTGTTAATGTTCCAAATTTGAATATAAATGTCAGTTTGTCCACTTCCCTTTCTACAAAGGAGCGATAATTTCTTTTCAGTAACACACATACCTTGAGGTCATTGACAGAATGCCCCATGTCTTAAATATTGAGTCTGTTCTGGTCTGGATATGGTCTGAAGAAGTGGGTGTGTCCCACGAAAGCTCACCTAATAAACTACTTTGCTAGTCTTCAAAGTGCTGCTTGACTGCTTTTTGTTTGAACTGTTGTAGTGTTTAAGAAATACTACTTTAATAAATTCTTAATATTAACATATAAAATGACAACTCATAACTCAATCTTGAAATTTCACAATGCAGAAGAGAAGAATTCACGTTTCCTGATATGCATGCTAGATTTAAGAAACTTTTTTTATAAAAACTGTCCTACTTGTCAGCTTTTATTTCATTTTTTTTTTTTATCCCCTCTCTGGCTATGTGTACACTAGCACCCTCCTTTTGGAAGGAGCATGGTAATAAGCGAGTTGGGAAGATGCTAATGAGGTGCAGCTGTGAATATGCAGGGACTCATTAGCATAATGGTGGCTGTGTGCGATTCGAAACCATTGCTTTCAAATTGCTACCACCTGTTTAGACAGGGACCTTTCATAAAAGTCCCCTGGACTTTGAAAGCCCCTTTTTCTTAAAGCCAAATAGGAAGAAGGGCCTTTTGAAGTCCAGGGGGTCCTTTCGAAAAGCCATTTGTGTAGACGGGGGCACAATTCGAAAGCGCTGCCTTTTGAATTGTGCACTGCTGCCATTATGCTAATGAGATGCTGCATATTCATGGTAGTGCCTCATTAGCATTTTCCTATCTTGCTCAATACCATGCCCCTTCTGAAAGGAGGGGGCTAGTATAGACATGGCTTCTGTTACATATTTGTCATGCCAGTTGATTTTTCAGCACTATTTCCAGATCTGAAGAAGTAGGTCTGCCCCATGAAGCTCATCACCTAATAAATTCTTATTAGTCTTTAAAGTGCTACGTGATTGCTTTTTTTGTTTTGTGAAGATACAGACTAATGTGGCTACCTGTCTGTAACCATTCTGATTAACTTGCAGCACACTACTCATCTATAAAGCCTATTTAGTGGATTGGTTTATTGTCGGATATTGTTGTTGTTAAAGGATATCGCTAAGCATGGGTAATTGCAGGACTTGACTCTTCCAGTGGTCTGTAATTTTATGTGAAAGTGTGTTTTCTAGATCTTAAAAATGCTTAATTCAATCCTTTCCACTGAATTTATTTATCAGTTAAATAATTATTGGGGTTCAGCATTGGCCTAGATCATAAGAAGGGAGTTGTCCTCAACAAGCCTCCAGTTTGAGGGTTAGCCATGTTAGTCTGTAAAAACAACAAGGAATTCTGTATCACCTTGCAGACTAATGAGTTTATTAGGGCATAAGCTTTTGTCGGTAAAACTCACTTCATCAGATGGAATGGAAAGGAAACAGGGCACATGTATATAAGAAAGTTCCCCAAAAAAAAAAAAAGCGCTTACTATGCATTGTAAATTAAGCTGATTGTGGCCATTCAGTGTAGCTGTTGGGGAGATGTGAATATTTATTTGGTGGAAGTTGACACTGTAGACTGTTAACCAAGAAAGATTCTTATTCAGGCCTCATTATATGTGAAATTGCATATCTGTGCCAATTCAGCTGTTCCCTTCATAATAGAGTTCTGAATTCTTTTTATAGAAGTATGGATACTTTTAAAATCCTTTATTGAATGTCTAGTGAGGTTGAAGTGTTCCCCCTATAGGTTTGTATGTTTGTCTTGTGGGTTCTGTCTTATGGGCCTTTCTTGATGTCTGATTTGTGCTCACTTATCCTTTGGTGCAGATTGTCTGGTTTGTCCAATATGCATGGCAGAGGGGCATTGCTGGCACTTGATCATAGAATCCTAGGGCTGGAAGGGAGCTCAGGAGGTCATCTCACCCAGCCCCCTGCTTCAAGCAGAATCAACCCCAACTAAGTCATCCCAGCCAGGACCTTGTCAAGCCGGGACTTAAACCTCTAGGGATGGAGAATCCACCACCTCTCTAGGCAGTGCATTCCAGTGCTTCACCACCCTCCTGGAGAAGTAGTTCTTCCTAATAACCAAGCTACTCCTCTCCTTCAGTAACTTCAGACCATTGCTCCTTGATCTGCTATCTGACACCCCCGAACAGTTTCCTACCCTCCTCTAGTGCTCCCCTTCAGGAAGCTGAAGGCTGCTATTAAATCACCCCTCAGTCTTCTCTTCTGTAAACTAAACAAGTCCAAATCCCTCAGCCTCTCCTCATAGGTCATGTGCTCTAGCCCCTTCATCATTTTTGTTGCCCTCTGCTGAACCTGCTCCAGCACATCCACATGCTTTTTACACTGGTGGGCCCCAAACTGGACACAATATTCCAGATGTGGCCTTGCCAGTGCTGAATAGAGGGGGAACAACCACTTCTCTAGATCTGCTCGAAATGCTCCTTCTAATGCACCCTCATGTGCTGTTAGCCTTCTTGGCTACAAGGGCACACTGTCTACTCATATTCAGCCTTTCATCCACCATGACCCCTAAGTCCCTTTCCGCTAAACTACTGCTTAGCCAGTTGTTCCCCAGCCTATAACAATGCTTTGGATTCTTCAGTCCAAAGTGCATGACTCTATGCTTCTCCTTATTGAACTGCATCAGATTTCTTTTGGCCCAATCCTCCAATTTATTCAGGTGACTCTGGGTCCTACCTCTTCCCCAAGCTTGGTGTCATTGACAAACTTGCTGAGGGTGCAGTCCAGTCCTTCATCCAAGTCATTAATAAAGATGTTGAATAATACCAGCCGCAGAATCAAGCCTTGGGGCACTCCACATGAAACCAGCCACCAATCAGATAGTGAGCCATTGACCAATACCCGTTGGGCCCGACTGTCAGGCCAGCTTTTTGTCCATCTTACAGTCCATGGATCCAAATCTATATGTAATTTATGGGCAAGAATGTTGTGGGAGACTGCATCAGAAGTTTTGCTGAAGTCAAGGTATATCACATCCACTGACTTCCCCATGTCCACAGAGCCTGTTACCTCGTCATAGAAACTAATCAGATTGGTCAGGCAGGACTTGCCCTTGATGAATCCATGTTGGCTACTTTTCATCACTTCTCCTCTGCAAGTGCTCCAAAATGGACTCCCTGAGGATCCCCTCCATTATTTTCCCTGGGATTGAGGTAAGGCTGACCCATCTATCATAGAAAATCATAGAAGAGTAGGACTGGAAGGGACCTCGAGAGGCCATCGAGTCCAACACCCTGCCCTCATGGCAGGACCAAGCATTTGCTAGACCATCCCTGAAAGCCATCTATCTAACCTCCTTCTTGAATAGCTCCAGTGATGGAGATTCTACCACCTCCCTTGGCAATTCATTCCAGTGTTGATCACCCTGACAGTTAGGAACTTTTTCCTAATGTCCAACCTGAGCCTCCCCTGCTGCAATTTCAGTCCATTGCCTCTTGCTCTCTCCTCAGAGGCAAGGAAGAACAAGTTCCCTCCCTCTGCCTTATGACACCCTTTTAAATACCTGAAAACTGCTATCATGTCCCCCCGCAATCTTCTCTTTTCCAAACTAAACAAGCCCAATTCTTTCAGCCTTTCTTCATAGGTCATGTTCTCTAGACCTTTGATCATTCTCGTTGCTCTCCTCTGGACCCTCTCCAATTTCTCCACATCCTTCCTGAACTGCGGTGCCCAGAACTGGACACAATACTCCAGCTGAGACGCAATACTTCAATCTGTAGTTCCCTGGATTGTCCTCCTTTCTTTTTTTAACAGTGGGCACTACATTTGCTTTTTTCCCCACTCGTCTGGGATCTCTCCTGATCTCCAAGAGTCTTCAAAGATAATGGCGAAAGGCTCAGCCATGACCTCTGCCAATTTCCTCCATACCCTTGGGTGCATTAAATCCAGACCCATGGATCTGTGTACATCTAGTTTTTCTAGATAGCTCATAATTTGTTCCTTTCCCACAGATGGCACATTAGGGGATGTTGAATGGCCACAGTCATCCTGACGGATCTTGCTTTGTACCTGGAACAGTGTGCTAAGCCACTTGCCTGTGGATCCCCTGAAACCCCTCCCTGCTGAGCCCCAACCTCATTCACCTAGACTCCCTAGATTGCTTGACCTGAGAACTCTCTCTCAACCCATACCTGTATCCCCCTCCACACTTGTAGGCCTTGCTGAACCTGCCTGCCCACATGTGGTGCACCTTGCAAAGAGTGACGGGGCTTGGGAGTGTTCCTAGGTCAGGCTTTGTCCTTGTGTTGCGTCGAGGTTGGATACAGCCTTGTCATTGAGGGTGTGTGTGAGAAGTGGGGATGACACTACATAGTAATCCACCACCTCCACGCAGGCAGGCTTCTGGGCTCCCTCATGCTGTTCTGGAGTTGCCACATTTATGACCCAATTTGCACAATTTTAAAATACTGTGTAATTTTCTTACGCGGGAGTAAGTTGTGACACATGCATTCCTGCATTTTACATATCTGAAAATTAGTAATGTAAACAAATGTGGAGGCTGTGTCAGGAAAGCATGGAGCTCTACGACTAGGGTTGTCACTATCTTAATTCTGCTTGATTTTAGAATGTGTGACATAAAGCTATTCATCTTAGTGAGGTGGATACCTATTCACAGGCTGCAAAAAAACAAGTATTTCCAAATGAGTATAATTGCTACTACATTTTGTTACCCGATTTGCCTGTTACTCTGGGGCAGAGGTCTGCAACTGAAATCACAGAGCCATTTTTTCAAATTCAGTTAAAATCAATACTTCAGCAGCTGCAATGCATGAGTACAAGCCAGTCCTTAATAAATGTCAAATTGTGTGCTTTTTATCACCCCTGTTTTTAAGAAAAGGGCACAAACAATGATTTGTGCCAGTTAGAAAGTTGCTAGCCCAGCTCTAGGCTGTACCTGCTCTCAGGCTGAACCCCAACCTCCCCCCTCCCCCTCGGTTTGACTTGCCTCACCATGCAGTTCTGCCATAGCTGCTGCCTTTCTGCCCACTGCTCTTCGCCACCTCCTTCTCAGAGTCGCTGTGCGGCTCCAGCAGGAGCAGGCTTGGCCTCCCCTTCCCACAGTTTTCATGACTGCTTAGACTTTTGCACACATGGGGCAACTCCCTGCCCTGCTGCGACTGAGCAACTTGGGCTGCTGCCACTTAAATAGCCAACTAAATTCAGTTAGTTCAATGGTGTGCAACTGAATTTAGTTTAGTTGGCGGTAGCAGCTCTCAGTCGTGTGTGCAGTCAGTCAGTCTTGGAGCTGCGGGTGACTCCTCAGAGATCTGGAGCCGAAGGTTGTCGACCCCTGGTCTAGGGTATGCTCATTTATTTGTGATTGTGGGGAAGGGGAGAGGATGCTTGTGTTACTAGTATTCATAAGGAGCTTTACTTCTCCATTCTGCCAGTTCCCTCCTAATGGAGCTCTTCTGTCTGACACAGGGTCCACACAGGATTAGATTCTTCTCACGCTGGACTCAGATGAACACACAGTCAGAGCTTGTCTGAGAACTGGTTAATCAGCACTTACAAGATGACACCTTATATGTCCCTGTACTTGGTGGGCTGGGTTGCGCAGCAGTGCCAGTCTGTGGCTTTTATGTGCCCTTGGGCTCAGTGGCTGGGTTAAACAGCACTTTGATCTGGCACCCCAGGTGAAAGGAGCAATTTTTACAGGACCTTGAGGTGAGTGGCTGTTTGGAGAGTTTGTGTTTGGGGGTTACTTGCTGGTTATCTAAGAGCTACCGTGTACTGGGCTTGTATGTCTTTTGGTTTGTTTGGAGAGTCACGTGGTGAACTGTTTGATTTGACAGACTGTGTGCTGATGCAGGCAGTTGCAAGCTGTGTGATCCTTTAATAGAATTTGAAATCTAAAACTCTCTGTTGATTGGTTGAACCATAGCCAGAGGGTGGGACTATCAGGAAGGCCAGAGCTTATAAAGTCTGCTAGAAAGTGACCAGGGCAGTTGCCAACAGGAGGAAGTTTAGGTGGAGAGTTGGCTTTCTTTTAAACTCTTGTATGCTGGACTATATCTCAAACTACTGCATTTAAATAAAATCCCCATCTATAATCTAATTATCCATAGGAGAGAATGCAGACAGAAGCCAACCAGCAGAGTGGGCTGTTTATTTCAGCCAATGTAAGATGTGTGATTACCTGTCCTATGGACAGGCTGTATGTGTGTGCATTTGGTGCAAGGAGCTCCTGGCCCTAAGACAGGGTTCTGGCTTTGGAGGCCAGGGTGCTTGAACTGGAGGAGCTAAGGGAGGCAGAGAGGTATGTTGATGAGGCTTTCTGGGATTCTGTACAATTTTTCCACCTTGTCAGACAGCCCCTGAGCTGTTAAGGAGGGTAAAAGGCTTAGGGAAGAAGAGCAGGAGCAGAGGGGAAACCATTCCACAGCTGGGGCCCTCCTTCCAGATGGTGTGATACCCTCACACTGCAGATGCCTCTCCAGGGGAGGAATCTCCACTCAGTAGAGAGAGGCAGGTGTTAGTAGTAGGAGATTCTATCATGAGAAACCTAGATAACTGGATTTGCAGAGATCGTGGAAAACTGTATGGAGACTTGCCTGCCTGTTGCAAAGGTTACGGATCTCTCAAGACATCTAGTAGACTTGTGTAGTGCTGGGGAGGAGCTGGTGGTGTGGGATGTGTAGGTACCAATGACACAGGGGCGGGTAGGAGAGGTATGTTGGAGACCAAGTGTAGGTTGCTAAGAAAGAGACTGAAATCCAGACCCTGTATGGTGGCATCTTCAGAAATGCGTCCAGTTTCATGCTCAGGGCCAGGTAGGTAGGCAGAAATTCAGAGTTTCAACGTGTGGATGAGAGGGTGGTGTAGGGAGGAGGCATTTAGATTTATTAGGAACTGGGGAACCTTTTGAGATAGTGGGAGCTCATATAGGAAGCGTGGACTCCCACTAAACCAAAGTGGAACCAGATTGCTGGCACTTACCATTGATAAGGTTGTAGAGCAGTTTTTTTTTAAAGAGATGGGGGCAAGTCAATTGGTGCAGAGCAGCAAGTGGATCAAATGGAAACTTCTCTTAGAGGTTCTCTAGGCTCTTGTCAGGAGGAAAGGCTGGAAGAAGATAAAATATAGACCAGATCGGATGACAGACAATCGCATGAAAAAGAATGCAGTACATCAGGAAAAGGCAGACAAATAGTGACAAGTTTCTAAAGTGCTTGTACACAAATGCTAGAAGTCTAAATAATATGGGTGAACTAGTGTCGTGTGTTAGAGAAACTTGGTGGAATGAGGACAATCAATGGGACACAATTAGTTGGGTACAAAATGTATTGGACAGGCAGAACAGGTCATGAGCATAGGGGCATGGCACTATATGTGAAAGAAAATGTAGGATCCAATGAAGTAAAAATACTAAGTTAATCAAAATGTTCCAGAGAATCTCTGACTAAGTCCATGCTCCAGTAATATATCCCTACTGCTATAGTCTTAAACATTTGACCAGGACAGTGATAGTGGCTATGAAATAACTGAGATGAGAGGCTATCAAATCAAAAACTCAGTAGTAGGGGATTTCGGTTATCCCCAGGTTGACTAATTGGGTACAGGTCACCTCAGGAGGCGATGCAGAAAAAATTTCTTAATACCTTATATGACTGCTTCTTGGAGCAGCTGGTACAAAAACCCGCAAGGGGAGAAGCAGTTCTCAGTTCACTCGGTGGAATGCATGATCTGGTCCAAGAGGTAACCATAACAGGACCACTTGGAAATAGTGACCATAATATAACGTGTAAATTCCTGTGGTGGGAAGAACATCTCAGCAGTCCAACACTATGCCATTTAATTTCAGAAAGGGAGACTGTGCAAAAACAAGGAGGTTAGTTAAATAGAAATTAAAAGTTAGAGTGACCTAAAGTAAATCCCTGCAAGCAACATGGAAGCTTTTCCAAGAGACCATAATACAGGTCCAACTTAAATGTATATCCCAAATAAAAGAACAGACCCAAAAAAGAGCCACCATTGCTTAACAACCATATAAAAGAAGCAGTGAGATAAAAAGGTATCTTTTTTTTTTTTTAAAGTGAAACTCAGATCCTGGTGAAGAAAATAAAAAGGAGCATAAATACTGACAAATTAAGTGAGAAATGTAATAAGAAAAGCCTAGCAGTTTGAAGAACAGCTAGCCAAAAACTCAAAGCAGTAAAGAGGTTTTTAAGTACATCAGAAGTAGGAAGTCTACTAAACAACTAGTGGGGCCCCAAATGAATGAGATACAAAAGGAACACTCAAATACCATTCAAGTCTTGTGGAGAAACTAAATTAATTCTTCGCTTTCGTCTTCACAGCTAAGGATATTAGGGAGATTGCCAAACCTGAGCCATCCTTCACAGGTGATCAATCTGAGGAATTGTCCAAGGTTTAGGTGTCATTAGAAGAGGTTTTAGAAATGATTGATAAACTTAACAGTAACAAGTCACCATAACCAGATGGCATTCATGAAGAGTTCCGAAAGAATTCAAATGTGAGATTGTAGAACTATTAACTGTGGTTTGTAATCTATCCTTTAAATCAGCTTCTGTACCCAGTGGCTGGAAGATAGCGTGACAGCCCACAGGAGGTTTATAGTTGCATAGTGGAGTGCACGTACATGGGCAGTTGGATCTGTGCTTTTATGTTCCCCGGGGGCTATGGATCAGCCTGCAGCACCAGGTCAAACAAACACTTGGGGCTAATTAAGCACCTGCAGCCAAACAAGGCCTGTGGAGCCCTTGAAAAAGGCTTCCCCTTAGGTAAGGATGGGGAAGGAGAATGGGAGCAGACCAGGAAGAAGGAAAGGACTGTGAAGGAGAGCGCTGTAAGAGAGGAGGCTTGCTATAGCTACGGGAGAAAGGTAGCGGGAAAAGGGTCTGGGGAAGTGGCGTAGGGAGGAAGCTGTTGCCCTTTCAGCTGAGTGAGCCAGAACACGGTATCGAGTGGGAGGGGACTGTGTTCTCCCACCTCCCCCCCAGACTGCCCCCACACTCCCAAGGACAACTTGGAAGGGGCAGGGGGAAGCCTCCCCATCCATATGGGGGACTTCTCGCATTTATGACTGTGCCTATGATATTAGTATGGCTCAGCAGGCTGTGCCCCTCCCTGGAAGCAGAGCAGAAAGGGGCACAGTGAGCCTCTGAGGCATTACCTTAACTGCCTCAAAACGCAGGACCCATGAGGGGTTGCTTGGGACTTTGTCACACTGGTGTTAGGAGTAGGATCCCTTGTTGATTAACTCAGTGGTAGGAAGGACAAGAACAAAAAAACAAACCAAACCAAACCAACCCCCCACAAAAAAACACCTCGGTGTGGGTAGACTGGGTTGTTGCATATTTTGCTACATTCACACTACCCTGCCTCACTAGTTAAGGAAGTAGAAGGGTGTCCAGGAGCACCAAGATGGAAGTCTTAGTAAAGGCATTGGTGCAGGCTACTGCTGCCAAACAGAAAGCAACACAGGTACGGAGTTTAGCCTTACAAGAGGCTACGCAGCTCCAGCAGGAGACCAATGAATTATTGATAAGATGGATCAAGTTCTCCTCTGGGACATGGTCGAGCAGGTGAGGGTACTTGTGACCCAGACCCCCAAAGCTGGAGCATCTCCCATATTAAGGGCCGTGGGCTGTCTCCCCAAAATGACATCAGCAGATGACGCTGAGGGCTGCCTCCTGGCCTTGGAGAGAACTGTTCAATGAGAGGCTTGGCCTGTAGGACAGTGGGCCAGCATCCTTGCTCTGCTCTTACATGGAGAGGAACAGAAGTTCTACTAGACCTACCCCTCGAGGTGTCTACTCCCGATTTTAAAGAGGAAATCCTGGCCTGCTTAGGAGTAACCACAGCCATCCGGGCCCAGAGGTGCCATGGGTGGGCATACCAAGAGGGGAAAGCCCCATTGGCCCAGCTGGCTGAGTTAGCCCATCTGGTGCAGAAGTGACTATGTCCAGAGGCATGTAGCCCAGTGAAAGTGTTGGAGGTACTGGTCATTGACCTGTTTACGAGGAAACTGTCATCAGACCTTAAGGCCTGGGTGAGCCAACATGAGCCTGCCACCTATGATGAGGCCGTGGCATTAACTGATAGGTGCCTAGCCATCAGGGAATTGAAGCAGCCTCAGAAGGGGAGAAGGCTGATCTGGGGCAAACCACCCCTATTGTCCCCAGAGGTTCTAGCACCCAAAGGCCTGGGGAGCCCCACAAGCAGGGAAAAACATACTGGACACCCACAAGGGAGATAGGGACCCATGCCTGAACAACCCTGAGGCCAGACCCTGGTTGCCTTCCTCAGTGCCTGGGAAGGACTATCGATGCTACGGATGCAGGGAGCTGGGGCACGTTGATGCTGAGGAGCCCATGCAGTGTGGCTATGGGAATTTGGGGTGACCTGTGGTCCTTGCTCAATCTGGTGGGGGTGGCAGCCATCCAACACAACTTTACTAGAGCTGTCCAAGTAGAAGGGAAACACTACCATGCTGGTCTTTCATTAGTCTGGCCATAAAAATCAACATAATTTCTGTAAAGGGAATTCATGTCTTACTAATATATTAGAGTTCTTTGAAGGGGCTAACAAACACGTGGACAAGGGGGATCTTTAGGAACAGATTTAAAAAAAAATTGCCTGATATATGAAAATGCATCTGAGGAAGCATGGCAAGGTTGTAACCTTTTGTTAAGCCGGGGTACACCCTCTGTTCTCATTTACATTTGGGAAAGCTGCCTGGGGGGCCAGTTTGTCAAGTTCAGAGATTGCACAACATGCAATAAAAATGGCAGTGGCTAGTCCAAGGCCCACTTAGTCTAGGGGTGGGCTTGTAGGTACTCTGTGAGGTGAGCTGAGCTAAGCCAGAGGAAGTGTTGATCTCTGAGCCTCTTGTCATTGGCTCTTCCTTGGTTTGGCTGGGCTCCCTTAGGGAATTTCACAAAATGTCCTTTGGTGCTGTGGCTGGCACATGTGAAGACCACCAGGGCGGCTGGAGTTGGGCTCATGCCGGCGGGGTAGAGGAGCACTTTGAGATCCGCGGGGGGCTGCAGCAGAGGACGGGGGGCTGGTTGGGGAGAAGGGTTTACCTCAGGTGGAGGGATGAGGGAGAGGGCTTGGCGGGGGGTGGGGGAAGGCTTCACCTCGGGAGGGTTGGGGGCTCCCCAGGAGCTCATGTTAGGGCTCTCTACAGCTGCCTGCCAAGGGCTGAAGCTCAGGCTGCCTTTGCTTTTCAGATGTGGCATGATGCACAGCCGAAGAGCCCAGGCCTGGAGCAGCCTCTCCCTGTGGTGCCCTTGGGACGCGCTCTTACTCCTCCTGTGCTGGTGTCAGTGCTGCTGTGCTTGGCCGTAGCTTCGCTGAGCCCTGTGCACTTGCCGAGCCCTTCCCGCTTGGTATGTGCTCTGGGCCTGGGTGGGAAGGGATTGGCCATTGCCTTCAGCAACAGTGCCCAGTGCTCACAGCCACAACTTCTGGCTCCTTTGCAGGCATGTTCCTTGTCTAGATTAAACCATGGAACTGGGCAGGCTGCACTCAGATAATTTATAAATCTGTAGTCTAGCAGTTCCCAACCTCTTCCACATGGAGACCCATTCTGACAATTCAGGAAGATTTGGTGACCCAAGACAATTCAGAAATGGCAGGGGAGCAGTGCTGCAACTAGCTATTTTTGTGCCTGAGGCAAGAATATAAAATTGTGCTGCCTCAGGTTTATATAGAATAGTTTATTCCATAAAAAAGGAAAATACATTAATAAAATAAGTGTTTATTATAGTTTTTTTTTTATTATACTTAATCTGAGTTGTGGTGGGGCAAAGACTCGCCCTCAAACCACTCTCCCTGGCTTAAACCCTACACTCTGAGGCTGGAGAAGCTGCGGGGGAGTCACAAACAAACAAAAAAAAACCTGAGAAATCAGCTACATAGAGAAGTGGGTGGGGGGCAAAAATTACTGCCAGAGACTATTAAGTAGCTTGCCTGGGATCACTATGAATATTAAAGACAACGTGACCTTTTTTCACTGGGGGCCACACAGCAATTTTGTAAATGTTCAGGAGCTGAACACAAAGTAGCCCCAAGCTGCTACTGCCACTGCCCCACACCCACTCTCAGCCTTAGACCCACTCCCAGCATCCCCAAACCACCCCCAGCCTTAGACACTCTCCCTCCCCACCCTGACAGCCTCTTCACCAGGGCTGCTAGGCTGGGTGGCTCCCCCAGCCCTCCTGCTCCCAGCAGGTAACAGTCATTAAAACCAATTAACTCAAGTGTTAAGCTTTCAGCACCTGGGTGTAAGGTAATGACTATCCCTAGTGGTAGAGAGAGGTACTAGAGACAGTAGCTATTTCTGTGGTTAGGAAGTTGCTGGAGGCAGCAGCATTCAGAAACCACAAATGTCATCTTTAAGAGCCACATGGAGCTTGGAGCTGCCCAGCTGGTGACCCTTAACAAATCTAATCATGACCCATGTTTGGTTCATGACCCATAAGTTGGCAATCCTTGGTGTAGTTGCAGGCAACAAAGAAGTTTGATTGGGCTGCATGTGGGCCATATATTTGACATGCTTGTTTTAGCTTGGGTACAAGTGACATGGCTAGAGAATGAACAGGGAAGCCGAAAGAACACCCCTGAGGAAGAGTGAGCCGGAAAGAAAGAAAAAAGCAAGCAGCTAAACAATGAAAATTACTTATCTCCAGATAGCGAATATACATTTAACAAAACAAAAAAGCAGTCCTGTAGCACTTTAAAGACTAACAATTTATTAGGTGATGAGCTTTCATGGGACAGACCTACTTCGTCAGATCTGGAGAATTCTGATGGAAGTAAACTGACATGACGAGAATTTAACAAAGAGACGAAAAAAATTAAAACTGACAAGTCAGCTACATAGGGCAGAATATGAACCCATGGGCTATGTCTGCACTATCACAAAACTTCAAAATGGACATGCAAATGGCCATTTCGAAGATTACTAATGAGGCGCTTTAATGCATACTCAGTGCCTCATTAGCATGCCGGCAGCCGCGTGTCTTCAAAATTGCTGCTTTTAGCTGCCGCATGGCTCGTCCAGACAGAGCTCCTTTTCAAAAGGACCCCGCCAACTTCAAAATCCCCTTATTCCTATCTGCTGATTTGCATGACCATTTTGAAGTTTTGTTCCAGTGTAGATATGGCCATGGTGAAGAATTGCAGAGACTAACAGCCTGCACCCCACCATCAAATCTCAGCCTATGTCTTACTGAAAGATCAAAAATTTCTAGATCTCTACCAGTCATTTGTAAAAATTTATTTTCCCACTGGAAGATGTTTTTTAGTAATTGTCCAGTTTGTCCAAGAATGAATGGATGCAAATCAGACAGTAGGAATCTGAACCCACATAAACATGTCAGTGAGCATTTCCATGGAGCGGGCCATAGCATTCAAGACCTGAAAAACTTGCATTCTAAAACAGACACTGGCTCCGGGCCCAAACCCGGCTCTAGAGGCTGGCTCTGGCCCCATCAAGGCTGCCAGTGTGGCCCTGGCCCTGTGGGTTCTGGCCGTGGCCTCACAGGTACCATCTTGAGCTCCAACCAGGCTGTAGGCACAGCCTCAGTCCAATGGACATTGCCTATGCAGACTTGGCCTTTCAGAGCCCGGCACCTAGCCCTAGAGCATGGTGCCCGTGGGGCTAGGGTCCATGCCATGTTCAGCCCTGGCTAGGCTGCCAGGGTAGGCCCAGACCTGCAGGGCCAGCTCTGGCCAGTGACACAAGCCCTCCTGGCCTCCTCTGCTCAGGGTGGCCAGATTCCCCTATCACTAGGCTTCAGTTGACCCTCCCCCTAATAGCCTCCCAACCCAGAGTCATTGGTTCAATAAACTCATGGTCATGCTAGACTATGGATGTTGCTGGACCGGAGGATGCTGGTTTTGGGAGGTTCAACCTGTGTACTATTGTGAACTCTTCAGCATTGAAGAGCTGGTCAGTGTGGGTATGGCCATTTTTGAAGATTGTGGAAAGATTTGCTTGAGGAGTTTAATGCTGAGCTTTGTGATTTACTATTTAGAATGTATGTGACTTGTGTGAGAGAGACTATGGCAATACACTTTGGTCCTCAGCAACAAGCTGATGCATCATACTCCAGGCCTTTTTGCTCTGTTGGTTTCATTCAGAAATCTCCAGGTGCTTGTTCCCAATCTTTGCTGAGCCAACTGGTTCCTTCACCAAAGGAACTCAAATCAAAGTTTTGTATTTACTTAATGGCTTGTTGGTTCTGAAAGCCTAGGTACATGTATCTGACACTTCTTTGGGGCATTGTTTCCACACTGGGGGAAGAAGTTTTGCTTTTATATTGGAGTAATATTACAGAAGGCATCATCAGATTCAGAGGTAAAGCTTCTTTCAGTCCTTTCCAAGTTTGTTTGTGTAGATGGCACAACTGCATTACCCTTATATGTTGATTATTCTGTGTCCTTTCTTTGACTTTTTTTCCATTCCATTTGTCTTTGCAAGACAATAGATTGGCTAGGGAGAACTATTGTGGCTTTATTTTGATCTGAACTCAACCACAATACAAAAAGCTAGGATAGTACAATCATGTGACTGTCTTTGTCAATTGCCATCTAACTTTGGCCGTCCTAGTATGCTACAACATTGGATATGGTGTATTCTGTATAGCAACTATGTTACATTAAGTGTGGTGGTTTCTTTACAAAATCTCAGTGAAGTTCTTACTATTTCTGGTTCTTGGATTCATCAGTTTTTATGCAGATTATAAAATCTGCAAAATAAGGAGATTCTATTTTGCATGTTTAAAGAAACTGGTGCAGTATGTACATCACTTGGTTGATTACTATATGTGCCATGCTCTAACTTTAAAAGATTTAAAAACTTTAAATTTTAAAAACTTCATCCATTTTAAAATATACAATTTCAGAAGTAGAATGCTCAGTTATAAAAGTTGTCTTTTTAGGTTAGAAGTTACCTTTTTTTGCTTTAAAAAGAACAGTTTTAAAAAGTTATCTTATCTAAATAGAAATTCAGGAACATGGTGCCTTTTTATATTGAGAGATTTACAAATGAAGAGACCATTGACATAGATATTTAACAGCCTTGGTTTGTAATTAAAACTAATCTGGAACTGCAGTCTCAAGAATATAATTAAGGATGTTTTTACTTGGGTTTATGTATCATTTGTAGGTCTGCATCTGATTGATTAAAGTATGATTCTGAGCTAAGGGAAATGTAGTCCGAAGCAGCTCTTTATGTACAGTTATCCTCTTGTTTATTTTTAATAAATATCAAAACTTATGCCCTTATTAAGGGAACTAACAATATTCAGAGTTGGATGTGTTGAATTGTTTGCTTTATTCAAAATCTATAATATATATAAAAATTTTTTTTTTACATAGCTGTACTAAACTGGGGAGCTTCCAGGTTTCTATGTCATATGTATAGTTTGGCTGGAAACAATTTGAAAACCCCTTAAAAACATGCTATACTTACCTGGACTTTAAAATGAAATGCCTAAATCCCTAATTACCACCTCCCTCCCCAATGGAGTGTTATTTCAATGTCTGTGTAACATTTCTCACTTCTGGTTCAGTTGTATGGGTTTTTATTGTGACTGGTGATGCTTTTATCTAAAAAAAAACTTGTTTAGATTATGGATTCTATAAAGTTGTAATTCTGGAGCTGTCTGGGCCTTGTTTTGAGAGAAATTTTTATAGATGCCTCTAAAGCAATGTAAGTTTCCAAGATTGACCACAAAAAAATACTGAGTTCCTGGCCTTAACTGCTTTATAGGTAGAGTGGTGCCCTATAACTGCTTTATAGGTAGAGAGAGAAGAAAAGGAACTGCAGACGTTCTGGATGTCAGTCTGAAATTTTCCACTAGTACCTTTAATAACATGCGGACGTGATAGTGCTGCTGATGATTTGGCCAGTGGTTCCCCTCTGAAATAGAATTTCAAGTTTCTCAGTGATGAAATGATTGGGCAGAATTCTACATGGGGCATAAATACATTTGTTTCCTAGTTAACACTAAAGTCCTATTTAACAATGCTCATAATTAATAGGTGAAAAACTAATACTCAGATTTTATCTTTTAATTACATTGGATCTGTATAGAGTGTAAATTTCCATGTTTTAGGTTACTTTGCCTCTTTTCTCTTACTTTTGCCATATAAATCTTCGCTCTGGACTATATTATAAAAGCCGTATTTTTAAAATAGAGATGTAAACTTTTGATCAATATAGTCAAGGGAAGAATTAAAAACTAAATCTTTTATATAAATTACCCCAATTACCTTTTTAAAATTAACAGTAATACTTAAAGATTTTTCTATCTTGAGACACATAGCAACGGAAGTAACTAAAAGTAAATATAGTGTTGGTCAGCTGTTTAATTTCTGTCAGATTTTACCACCCCACCTCCAGGAAGCTTCCTTACATTCTAAAAAGGTCTGGAATTCTCTCTTTGCTACATGCTGTCACTAGTTATGTGGCGAGTACACCTTGTCTTTCTGGTTTTATAGATGTTCCCTATTGGGGTTTTTTTTCCCTTAGGACCTGAGGCCTGGTATACACTAGGATGAAAAATGTTTGGGATATGCAAATCCAGCTACAAGAATTGCATAGCTGGAGTAGACTTACCTAAAATCAATTTGTCCAACTGCTCATACTTCAGGAGGTCAATTGCTTCCCTTACTGCTCATGACTGCCAGAAGTACTGGGGTTGACAGCAGTGCCATCACAATTTGATTTAGTGTGCACCTAGTGAGTCTATGCTAAATTGAACCTGGGACAATCGACCACTAGTGCATTTTTAACCATTAGTGTAGATGTACCTTGATGAAGCCTCTCATGAAAATCGTCCTTTTGCTTCCAAGCCATTAGTCTAGTAATGTAATCCTTTTTTAAATAAAAAAAAAAAACGCAATCCACCAAGATTCCCTTCAAATCAATATATCATGGGTATATGGTCTGTGATGTTAAGTGTGTCTCCTACTCGTTGCCTAACCAAAAAGAAGCAGAATGAAACCAAACAGAATCTGGTCAGTTTTGCTGTTACTTGGGTCAGGATGGCAGTGACAGTGACCATCATCTCTTTCCAGATTATTATGATTTGCTGGGGGTTGGGAGTTATGAGCTGCATGAAGGTGGGTACTGGCGTTACAGGGAAAGGCAAGACACAGCCCGGGGTCAGGGTAGCTACAGAAGAAACCCTCCCTCCACAAACAGCTTTTATTGGGAGAGCTTGGGGCTGGGAGAGGAGGATATGTGAAGACACTTACACTAGTAGGACATAGTGCTTCAAATGCATTGATATGATGGAACCTTGTGTCCCAAACACCCCATAGGAGAATTCCAGTGCCCTCTTCAGCAACTGGAAGGAGGAGAGATGGGATTAGAGTTCATAGCCCACATAGTGGTGCTGGATGATATTGGGACTCTCTTCACCTGTCGTATCTGCAGCTGAAGAACTTTACTTACTTATTATTCGCTTGGATTTGCTTAAATAGCACATTTTCATTATTTTATTTATATAAAATAAAAAAGAACTAGACATTGAGTGTGCTGTTCTTGTAGCTGTTAAAATATAAAGGTACCACTGAGCAGAATGACACAACTAAAAAGAAAAAATAAGAGGTGAGGAAGGAGAAGCAGCCCCCACCCCACATACACACACTTCAACTTTGCCAAGAAGTTCTACCAAACAAGTAGATTTTGCAGTGTGTCCTCTATAAATTTGAAAAATGCAAGGCAGTCTACCCTCTGAGAGGTGTTAAATTACCAGCAAAAATAGACCCCCTGGCACCACTAGCCCAGAAGGACCTCAGGATACAAACTGTGCTTTGGACCTAAATTCTTTCAGACTGACACCAGCTGAAACACAGAAGATACGGCATTCCTCCCTATTTAATCTTCCGCAGAAGCAGACAACTGTCCCCAGTCTGAGCAGGCTTATATGCAAAATAGCAAATCTCTTCACAATGGGAGGGACTCAGAACAGCTGTAACACAAATGTATCATAGAATACTAGAACTGGAAGCAGAGCCATCCCAAATGGGGTGGGGAGGCCAGGGCCTGGATAAAGGCAACTCCACTCCCACCCTGCCCACTTACTCCTCCTCAACCAACTGGCCCAGGGATTGCCTGAGCCGGGTGTGGCAGAGGTAGTGACAGCAGCAGGGGGTCACCTCACCTGGGCACCCTCTCCACAGGTGCTCATCACTTGAGCAGTGGAGGCAGATTCCCAGTGGGGCAGGAGGGCACAGTGCAGTGGAACAGGCTGCTACTCATGCAGTCCATGTGGTGAGTGCAAGGGGTGGGAGGGCAAAGGGAGGAAACCCCTGCTACTTCCTGCTGCTGCCGCCCAGGTAATCCTCCCTCTTCCCATCCATAGGATGGATGAAGTGGCTGGCACAGGACCTGAACCCATTTGCCCACTTCATCCTATGGATGAGACAGCTCTAACTGGAAGGGACCTCAAGGTCGTCAAGTCAGTCCCCTGTTCTAATAGCAGGACCAAGCACCATGTAGACCATCCTTGACAGGTCTTGTCTAACCTGCTGTTTAAATATCTCCAGTGATGGATATTCCAGAACATCGCTAGGCAGTTTGTTTCAGTGCTTAACCATCCTGACAGGGTATTTTTCCTCATGTTCAATCTAACCCTCCCATGCTGCAATTTAAGTCCATTGCTTCTTGCTCTATCACCAGAGATTAAGGAGAATAATTTTTCTCTCTCCTCCTTGTAATGACCTTTAGGAACTTGCAAGTTATCCCCTTCTGCTTGAGGGTCTTAATATCCTTCCTGGAACTTAACTTAATTGTTATCGCCATGCTGCTGCCACCTCTTAGTTTTCTTTCCAGACAAAACAAATCCAGATCTTTCCATCGTCCCTCATCGGTCGTGTTTTCTAGATCTCTCTCTAGTTGGTTTAATTAGC
The DNA here is from genome assembly GCF_033958435.1 of Carettochelys insculpta. NCBI lineage: Eukaryota > Metazoa > Chordata > Testudines > Carettochelyidae > Carettochelys > Carettochelys insculpta. Next base: position 21,255,085 of record NC_134153.1, on the reverse strand, counting down.
CTGATGTAGGGGTTAATCTGACTAACCCAGAATAAACCTGCTGCCCAGTATTTTGTGTTGGAAGAGAAGGAATTTCCATATTGAATCAGACCCATGATCCATTAGAACCACTAGGCTTCAGAGGATGCCATATTGGGCTTCATCAAGGTCTCTAATAATGCTGTCTTAAACATTCTAGCAACAAACTAGATTTTACAGTTTCTCATTAGAGAGAATATTAACATCCAGATCCTTTTTAAATATTAAGTTCTTGGCATAAATGATTTCCACAGATGAATTACACCTGAATGAAAAAGGTATTTCCTTTTTAATTTTATAGTATGTCCTTTTGCCTCTGAGGGAACAACAAGCTCCTTATCTATCCTCTCACCTTAAATGCTCCAGTATCCTTTCTAAATGGGATGAGCAGTACAGCATATAGTTTTCCAGATCAGGCCAAAATATTAACTTGTAACAGCATGTTAATACTCTGTGTTTATACAAGGAATGGGATAGCAAATAATCAAATAGTTCAATAAATGCCTCTGTTCAATGCACGGTTGTTAAATAAAAGAAATTTGCTGTCTGCAGAAGGATAAGAATTTATCTTTGTCTTTTGTGCAGCCCCAACAAGCTACATGTCTTTCTGCAACCAATGTGCCTTAACCTAAGATTTCTGCTACTGACTCTTGTGTACCCCGTTAGCTTTTTTGCAGGTTATTTTACATATGAAGGTGCCTAATGAGAATGAAGCCAGAAAAGAGGACGCCAAGGGGCCACCTAGTGAATGGTACATAAACATCTTGTAATAGGAATAAAGAATAGTTTGTTGGAACAAACCACTCATTCCAGGAAGCTGTAACAGTGTGCTTCCTTTAGCCTTAAAGAACAAGCTCTCAAAGCTGATCCCTTGCCCCAACCACAGCAGTGGCTAAAAACACTGAGTTCACTCCACACTAAAAGGCAGATGTAAACTGCTTAAGTGTGCACTACTGGCAAGAGGTACATGTTCTGCAGTTGATAAATACAATAGAGGTCTGATCATGTCTAAAACAGACTTGTACCCAAAAGTAGTGGGTGGGGAGATCACCTTCTGGAGCATATGTTTCCAGGCCTTGATCGGGGCTTATTGAAGTGTGTGTATAATACTGAGGTTTCTTGCTTGCTTGGTTTTTATCTAAAACTTTAAAAATGTCTATCTTGTGGTACTTAATATCCATAATCTGGTTTTCTTAAAATGTAGTAATTGTAAATCCTAGAATGCCAAGTTGTGTATCAAAGATGTACATGAGTTTCACTGAATTGCCATTCATTTGAACATTCATATTAGAACCAAAATTACTAGAATAGTGTGGAACACTTAAGAAATCAGACTGAAAGGTATTGAGTGCTAAACTTCACAATGGTTCTGCATGAAATACTTTTACTAAAAAGTATTTAATAAAGTTTACCTTTTGCTTTCTTAAAAATTAATTCCTAAGATCTGTTTTAAAAAATCTGGAGATGAGTGAGCTTCTGGGATGCAGGACTGTCTTTCAAAATAAGACTAAGCTGGCTTTGAAATACTTAAGATTGTCTCTTGTTTCAGGGCTCATGAAAAATATTTTGAGAAGACAAGTTTAGAAAGCTTCTGTTACATTATTTGGGAACACAAACAAGCAGGTAGAGTTCTGTCTATGAAACACTAATTCCAGTGCGTGTATATTTGTCTGCATAGTAACATTAAATATTAGTAAGTGAGCAAGGGTATATTAATGTCCTTTTGATTAGAAAATTTAATAGAGCAATAGAAATTCACATGATGGTCCATAAAATGGGGACCTTGCCTGAAAGTGTTCTACAATCTTACCAGTATGGTAGTTAACAGTTGTCCTTGGGAATGGAAGAGGGCTGGTGAAGAGTATTTTACCTTTTGCCCAAGTGACCTCAGTTTCTAGTCTAGAGATGAGTCCTTGTAAAAGCAGCCTCTGCAGGCATCGGTGAAAAGGTTTAGCCAGTCCCATTGCAAGCTGGCAGTAGCCTCTCTGCCCCCCCCCCGCCCATTTGCAAAGGTTTTCATCTTCTCTTCCAGAGCACTTTTTAACCTTTGATTTCACCAGGCCCATTGTATTGCCAAGGTGACAGCTCCATAACCGAGGTGACAATGAAGCTTCATACAAGTGCCTAGTCTTTACTGATTATAATTTCACTGAGTAAAGGATAATAGAAGGCATTGAGTTCTCTCATACAACCTTCTTTTTAGCACATGACTCAACACAATTTCGTTAATGCAACTTGAAAATTTAAAAAGATGAAACTTGTGTAAACCTCTCCCTTAGATGCTTATTTTGGTTTAGTTAAAACCTGTTTCTAATTTTCTTACACCAAATTGAAGCTTAAACTGAAAATAGGCCACATGACCTTCAGCAGTTTAAATTGGTTTTGTAAATACCCCTAACTTCAGGAGTGGGGATCCTCTTGTGTCATAAGGCAAGTGACCTACAGAAATACCATTTGGAGGTGGGGACGCAGGGGCACCACACAAGTGAAGGTTTTTGTTTTGTTAAAAAAGCATATTGACCTTGACCTTGTCCCCAAGGCAAGACCTCAGACAGCATGGAGAAGATCTACTGAGATTGAAGGATAACAACGGGTGTACTCCTAGAGTCAGCTAGAATATCCCCCCCGCCCACAAGACAGGTTAAAGTGGAGGAGACTTGTAGATGACCTATGCTCTACTTGAAGTACAAGGGTTTAACCAAAGTCCTGTCGCCAAATGAGACATGACATTATTAAATTGTGAGATGAACATGCAAAACATTGTTGCAACCATTATTCTATGTTTGCACCAAATCTGATATGAAGTGAGATGTCTGTTGAAAGCTGATGTTGCACTGGTTCCATTTATGTGGCTCACATGCATGTCTCAGTTTTGTATTTGAAGTTAAGTATTAGCTTTCTACTTGTACTCCACATGTTGCTTCTTGGAGTCCTCAACAAGAGCCTTTGCAACCTGTTGTGAAAGGGTTACTAGTCAAGTCAATCAGTACTTGACTGATAGTCTTAGTAGGTAGGTAGTTGTGGGTTTTTTGGGACAGCATTTTCCTCAAAATTTAACTCCCAATTTATATTTGGAAGCACTACTTTTCTTTTTCCACAAGGAAACTATGTACAGGATTCTGTAAGTAGTTTCTAGCTTGGAGGGAATTTTTATCTTCCAACACAAGTTTTCAGTAGGGTCTTTCCAGCAGAAATACTTGCTGGGTAAGAAAAGATATATGCCTTTTTTTAAAAAAACAACAACTTGAAATAATCCATGCTTGAGAACAAACTGTAGTGAATGTCTTTTTTTTTTTTTTTAATTCGCATTTGACATGGCGTTGGTAGCTTAGTTCCATCAGATGTCTTTATAGAACTGTAAGTACTAGTTCACTTTTTTCCCTCTGTACTTACCCAGGAGTTTGTTTAATCGGAGGATTCTCTTTCTGAAAACATGAGAATGAAATGACTTGAGATTATGATGGGGATTCGTTTCTGGTGGCATAATTGCACTGAGAGAAACAATAGTCTGCTCAACTGACGGCTTATTATCATTAGATACAAATGTCTTTATGTTGTTCCTTTCTATTGTGTTTGGTATTTTAAAAAAACTAGGACTTCTTTAAAGTTTAACTTCAGTAAAGAGCAAATGAGACTCAGGTTATTCCTAAAAGTAAAGTGGAGAGAGAGTTTTAAGGCCCTCATGCAGGTTTTTCAAACCAGTCAGATGAATGGTCAGAGTAACAGAGCGTAAATGTTTTACACATCCCTGCATTAAAAACAACTTGCAAACTTAACACTTGAGTTAATAAATGCCAGAATTAAGATTGCTTGTACAACCTTATTTGCCCCTTTATGTAGGCATTCACATAGTGTGATGATGTAATTTAAAAATCTCAACAAACCTGAAAAATCCCGTTGTGTTAACATATTGATGATGCTCATGTGGACAATCAACAGGGTTGATACTTCTACATGTGAGTTAAAGGAGGAACTTGTAGCTGCATCAATTTATCTTCTATGAACTAGCATCTCTATGGAGTAGGATGCTTTGCAAGTGGGTTTTAGAGATACTTGTTGACAAAAAAGGAATGATGAGACTTAAGTGTTCGATTTCAGGCTGTGAAGGGGGGGGTGCTCTAGAGCAGGGGTGAGTGGACTTTTAACATCAGGGGGCCCATCTTTTCATCCCTGCAATGACCTGACTCTCCCCCCCCATATAATTGTGGTGCACCCCCATTTTGAAATTTTGTGCCCCCAAGGGGGTATGCCCTGCAGTTTGCACAACCCTGTTCTAGAGGGCACAGATTTTTCTTCCCATATCCCCTCCAACCCTGTTTTTTGCCACTACTTGGCTCCTCATACCAGTCCCATTGTCCTCGCCCAGTTAGTCCACTGATCAGGCTTCTCAACCTCATCCTGTTGTCTAGGAAGTTCAACTACCTATCACAGTCTTCTTGCCTAGTCAGTCTATTTCAAGTCTCTCTTCACTCCCAGACCCTTACTTTTGCATACGATTGACCTATGCATCCAGAAAAGTTTAAGAACATGAAGATTCCAGTTTTCTAGCTTTAAAAAAAGCAAATAGAAAAACAAATTCCAAGCAGAACTACAGTGATGCCTAACTTGGGTCATGTGTGGGGTTTGGGCCATTAGACATGAGCACAAAATTCTGACTCGAGTTAATGAACTGGCTGGTACTGTTAGCAGGTAGTGTATGCCAGTCAGGCACTGCAGGGGAAGGTGCATGTATTCTCTGCTGTTGGGTTTCACAGCTATTTTGCTGATCACTGGGGAGACTTTAGAGCAGGCGTGTCCAGCCCGCGGGCCGCACGCTGCCCTGGACAGCTAGTAATGCGGCCCCACAAGATCATAAACTTTTAACATTATTATGTGATTTATATACACTAACTATATTATATTTTATATGCAGCCCAAGACAATTCCTGTTCACTCAACGTGGCCCAGGCAAGCCAAAAGGTTGGACACCCATGCTTTAGAGCTAGAGTCAGCACCCATTCAAAGGCGGAGTGCTGAAATTCAACCTTTTGACCTCCTATGTACATTTTGAGTGCTGGTGATACTTCTTAAAGTAACTAATAGTCCTACTTGCAACATCTTCATTAATAAATAAATAAAGATGCAGAACTTTACCATTTAGGTGCTGGTTGTAGCATTAGCTTTTTTTTTTTTTGTCTTCGAACAAGCTCCCAGCTGCAGGGAGGGTGGGTGGGGCTGAGTTCCCACCTCACATGCCAATGAAAAATCCACTTGTGTGCCATTCTTGACACCTGTGCCAGTGGTTGCTGACCCATGCTGTAGCAACTCAAGGGTTCACTTTCAGGATCTGGAGGAGAGTTCTTTAGTAGTTCAGAACCTTTTGCCTGTATTTCATGTACCCCTTCCCCCCACAATTCCTCTGCTCCTGTTCAGTCCCCCTCACCTCTGCATTGTAAATTTGGCTGCTTTCTTCATTTTGGCTGGATGCCAGCAGGGGATATGGTAGGCACTTAAGAAGCCCAGTCTCTCATATCTTGTGTCTAGCACTATGGCAACCCAGTACAGCCATTGCAGGGAAGGTCCTTCTCAGTCTTGCACAGAATATGCATCAGTGGCTTATGGGGATCATGCTTGTATGAGCTGAACGCACACAGCAGTGTTGAGGGCTGGAGTATGCACTGGATGGATAGAATACCTGGCTGCTGAGTTCTCTAAGCATATTGTCATGAATGTATGTCTGTAAAGGGTTAACCATTAGAGGTTGGGGGTGGGGACAGGCAGGTAAGCCAATAGGAGAAAGAATTTTTTTTTGAAATGGGAACAATTGCAGGCTAAGGATCTCTGTCTAGGTTCTACAGCTGGAGCAGGGAGAGACCAAAAATGCAGATGAATCCAGTAAATATGCTGATCACATTGTAACCAGAGCATGAATATGTAAATAAGAAATGGTTTTAGACGTGATCAGTTTACTTTTTATTTTAGATTTGGTGTGGAATTTCTCAGGCTGGTTTGATTCCTCTCTCTTCTCCCCCCACCCATTACTTTTAAGATCAATCCCAGAGAAGTAATTCTCTGTGCTCTAATATTGATAATCTTTAGCTGCTTTAATGATATCTAGCAGTTAAGTATGCATATCTACTCTTTGGTATTTTTCTCTTTTGCTTTGTGAATAAATTACTTCTGGTAACCTGATAGCTGGTTACAACTTAGTTTCCAAACTCTCCCTTAAGGAAAGGGTAAAGCTTGGGGGTTACCCCACAGGGAGCTATCCATGTGCCTTCTTGGGTTTTAATGGGGGGTGTATCACTTGGCTGGTGGCAGTTACCATGGTCTATTTGTGGGCCCTCACTTTTTGTACTTGTGCATCAGGCCTACCTCTCCCTACTGACACACCATTGAAACATTTTTTTCAAAAACTCCTAACTTGAGCCCAAATTTGGGTTGTCTCATATGTCTACCAAATGTCTATCCCTTGCCTCCTTTCCACTGTTCATTCTGCAGATACTGTATGCCCAAATAACTATAGCTTCCATTGTATAACCTTCTGCAGTAGGTTCTCTTTTTGGCTGTATCTTCATATATAATTCCTCATTGGTGTCCTCCTGCATCCATTGTAGTCTCAGGATCATTCTATAACTCCTGCTTTTGACTGCCAGTATCCTTCTCTTTGAATTTTTCGTAATCATCCATGTCTCACATCCATACAACATGCTGTTGAATGCACACGTTTTCGAGACGTTCAGCTTTGTTCCTAAGCTAATAGCTTTGCTTTTCCAGATTTTACCTATAACCTTCAAACTCGCTGTTGCTTTTGCTGTTCTAGTCACTATTTCCTTCTTACAGTCTAGATCATAAGTCATATTGCTCCCCAGGTAAGTGAACTTCTCGATACTTTCTAGTATTGGACACCGCAGCTCTAAGTGCGTCAGTTCACATACTAGTTTTTTCCTAAATGGGGCAGTGTTTGCCTTGCAGGAAGACCGCAGTTCATCAGCAATGCTGCTGGCTTCCATCATGCTGCTTCTTGAAATGACTTAATGGTTTCTCATTACCACGGAAACCTGTCTGTGCCATTTATGTTTTCATGATGATGGATAGCTTTACTGTTACCAGTGTTATAGCAAACAACCATGGACCTATTTTGAACAGAGTGCCTTGTGTTTGCCCTTCATGTTCCCGCAGTGACTGGAACCGTCTGGGAGATCCATAGTAGAGGCATCCACTCAAAATTTCTCTTGCACTGAGAATATTGTATATCACACCATTACTGATGTAGCACTTGGGGGCCAGATCTACAGTCTTCTCCTTTTTGTCAAGATACTTTAACATTCTTTATTGGACACTTAGTGTTTAAACATTAAGGCTCTCTGAATCTGAAGTTAACTGCTTGACTTTAACTTTTTGATCCTGTTCCTGACTAGCTGCTGATCAGTTAGTGAATGGGCATTTAAGTGCTGCTAAAGTTCTAATTTAACAAAATGTGGCATGTTTATGCTGGGAGACAAGGAAGGGATTCAGATAAGGAGATGGTTTGGATAATAAGGCTTTGGATAAACTGGAGCATATTGTATCTGAGATGTTGGTAAGAAAGGCTTGCTATTTTTATCCTCTTGGTGGGCCCTCATAAGCTTGGAGTTCTGTATTTGCGCCTCAACAGGCTTGTGGTGTTAAAAGTAGAAGTCAGACAACTGTGAAAGTCAGGACAATAGGATTGCATAGTATAACAACACTTTCTGGCCTGGGGGTGTGGGTGGGTGTGTGTGTGTGTGTGTGTGTGTGTTGTGTGTGTTTGTAAACAAGGAATAAGTAAAACAGAGCAAACTAAAATAGCTGAGTCCTGCAAGTAGTTGGTAGGGTTGATGGTTGGAAATGTGATCTGAAGCTACACAACTAGGGAACCTCAATGCAATTTCTGTAGATTCATTCTTCAGAGTAGACCCATGCTTCAGAGCTTCTATGTTTTTGTTTTCTTCCTCCTCCTCCTCCTAGGTCTTACTTTAACCTTGTGTTTTATGATAAACCATATTGCTCACATAAAGTTTGTTTAAGCTTTTACTATTTCACAATGTACTGGTTTGAATAACAAAATACAAGATTCTATATTTTCTGTTCTATGTAAAGAACTTGATCCTCTGGTGTTTGAGACTTTATCTAGAAAGGTTTGAGGACTAATTCCCTGTTTGAGGGGGAGGTGGGTAACAACTTCCCTATGTGACCATGTTTCCCAATTTTATTTGGCCATGGAATCTTTTAAAATGTGAAATAATTTTGCAGAATCCCATTCTCATGAGCTCTACCCCTTGGCCCCCAAATATGTCCTCCCTATCTCCAGGCTTTACCTGTCTTGGTCTTGGCCCTCACTCCCAGAATCCACGCCCCACTCAACCCCATCCCCAAACTTTATTCCTCTATCTCCCAAACCTGCCCCCTACCCCAAGGCTTAATAGGTCTCAGCCCCAAGCCATTCCCTGGAACTAACCCATCTGTGGCACTGGCTGGGGAGTCTACATCAGGCAGCCACATGCACCCCATTGAAGGGAGGCTGGCATGAAGGTGTTCTGTTGGCAGGGATGAGCTGAGCCACGCCCCACTGGAGGGTATGGCCACTTGAGTAGCAGGGCAAGTGAGGGGCTCTACTGCAGCTCCCTGCCCTGCCGCTGCTGCAGTAATAGAACTACATTCAGTTGAGTTAATGCCTGGATCCCTCCAGCCACTCTGATGACTGTTAAACCAATTCAATTTAGTTGTTTTTTTTTTTTTCAGCAGTGGCAGGGCAGGGAGCCACAGAGGAGTCGGCTGTTGTAATGGAATTTCCTTGTGGAACCCTTATTTTCACTTTGTGGATCCCTGGGTTCCCTGGAACACCATTTGGGGAACACTGCTATATGGCAAAGGAGGAAAAGTTTGTTTTACGACTCATTCAAAACTAGTTGATTGTGCTAGCTTAATTTAAGGGGATGAGGGATAGGTGGAGAAATCTTATTGCCCTATTCAAAGGTTTTCTGTTCAACCAGTTTCTGTCTAAGGATACTTCTGGTACGTTATCTGAAGCATCCGATGATTTGGGACAGGAAGGCACCTGCTTGGAACTTAATTATTTCTTGAGCACTAGAATACAGTACCACACATTGGTCATATGGCCCTCCCACTTCCATTATCTTAATGGAAGTAGTTACTACCAGAACGAATAGAAGTGAATGCTTTGGGAGCTAAACCATTCCTTGTTTGTTTTAACCATGATCTTAAAATATCTAGATTGTATATTAATACTTCACTAGAGCTACTGTGTGCCTGTGTGTGCATCAGTAACATGATGCACTAAGCTGATGCGTTCCCTGAGGATGAACCGCTTTTGTGGTTTGTTGCTATGGCAACTGCCTTCCATAGCTGCCTCAAGGTCACTCAGTCGTAGCTTAATGTGTGGATTTTATTAACCAAAATACCAATGCCCAAGAGATAATACAGTTTACGATCATTTTGCTGCTTTCTACAAACTGTTAGATTAGATTCGTGAAGAGAACAGTGGATTAAAGGTTATTTAGGTATTTTTGTTCTAAATTAGGCATGTTTCCTAAAACTAATATCTGTACTTATGCCAGATGCACGTGCACTAATGTGATTCTCAACTGTAGAGGACTTAATGGGAAAAGGAGAAGTATTTCATAGCTAAATTAGAGAAGCTGCACCAGGCATAAGATAATAGTTTCCTTTACTCACTCAAATTAATGGAAATTCTATTTTCCTTCTAATTTCAAATAGCTTCCCAATCGGTAACTTTAGGAAACTTCTCCCCCCCGCCCCCTGCCAAAATTTTGAAACAAGATCATTTGTAAAGGACAGTGTCACAACTTGTGAGTCATTAATACGCTGCCTCCTGCTGATTCCTCTGAAAAGTAGCTCAGCCCAGCACTGGAGCATCTTCTGGCCAGTGTTTCATAGAATCATAGAATATTGAACTGGAAGGGACCTCGGGAGGTCATAGAGTCCAGTCCCCTGCCCTCATGGAAGGACCAAGCAATGTCTAGACCATCCTTGTTTAGATGTCTGTCTGACTTGCTCATAAAGATTGCCAGTGATGGAGATTCCACAACAGTGGTTTGTAACCTATCCTTTAAATCCACTTTGGTACCAAATGACTGGAAGACGGCCAATATAATGCCAATATTTAAAAAAGGCTCTAGAGGAGACCCTGGCAATTATAGACCGATAAGTTTAACATCAGTACCAGGCAAATTAGTAGAAACACTAGTAAAGAATAAAATTGCAAGGCACGTAGAAGAGCACGAATTGTTGGGCAAAAGTCAGCATGGTTTCTGCAAAGGGAAGTCGTGTCTAACTAATCTATTAGAATTCTTTGAAGGGGTTAATAAACATGCGGACAAGGGGCACCCAGTGGACATAATATACCTAGATTTCCAGAAAGCCTTTGACACGGTCCCACACCAAAGGCTTTTATGTAAATTAGGTGGTCATGGGATAGGAGGAAAGATCCTTTCATGGATCGGGAATTGGTTAAAAGACAGAAAACAAAGGGTGGGAATAAATGGTAAATTTTCACAATGGAGGAGGGTAACTAGTGGTGTTCCCCAGGGGTCAGTCCTGGGACCGACCCTGTTCAACTTGTTCATCAATGATCTAGAAAATGAGGTAAGCAGTGAGGTGGCAAAGTTTGCAGATGACACCAAGTTGTTCAGGACAGTCAAAAGCAAAAGGGATTGTGAAGAACTACAGAAAGATCTCAGCAAACTGAGTGATTGGGCAGCAGGATGGCAAATGAAATTTAATGTGGGTAAGTGTAAGGTAATGCATGTTGGGGAAAAAATAACCCAAATTACACGTACTACATGATGGGGTCAAATTTAGCTACGACAGATCAGGAAAGGGATCTTGGAGTTATAGTGGATAGTTCTCTGAAGACATCCACGCAGTGTGCAGCGGCAGTTAGTAAGGCAAATAGGATGTTAGGAATTATTAAGAAAGGGATCGATGATAAGACAAAAGATATCATACTTCCCCTATATAAAACTATGGTACGCCCACATCTTGAGTACTGCGTGCAGATGTGGTCTGCTCACCTCAAAAAAGATATATTGGCATTAGAAAAGGTTCAGAAAAGGGCGACTAAGATGATTAGGGGCTTGGAACGGGTCCCATATGGGGAGAGGCTAGAGAGACTGGGACTTTTCAGTTTGGAAAAGAGGCGATTGAGGGGCGATATGATAGAGGTATATAAAATCATGAATGGTGTGGAGAAAGTGAATACAGAAAAATTATTTACCTTTTGCCATAATACAAGAACTAGGGGACACCAAATGAAATTGATGGGTAGTAGGTTCAAAACTAATAAAAGGAAATTTTTCTTCACACAGCGCACAGTCAACCTGTGGAACTCCTTGCCCGAGGAGGCTGTGAAGGCCAGGACTCTATTAGGGTTTAAAAAAGAGCTTGATACATTTTTGCAGGTTACGTCCATAAATGGCTATTAGCCAGGGATAAAGTATGGTGCCCTAGCCTTCAGAACAAGGGCAGGAGATGGATGGCAGGAGATAAATCACTTGATCATTGTCTTCTGTTCTCCTTCTCTGGGGCACCTGGCATTGGCCACCATCGGCAGATGGGATGCTGGGCTGGATGGACCTTTGGTCTGACCCAGTATGGCCATTCTTATGTTCTTATGTCTCAGGGACTATATGGGGGTGTGTGTGTGTGTGTGTCTGTGTTTTCCTTTTTTTTCCTTTGTCTATTAACTTGCCTTCTTGATCTGTATAAATTGAGACCTGAGCCCTGGGAGGGGACTCACTTTTCTAAATGTATTAGCAGAGCAGCTTTGCTAGTAAACAGAGTGGTCTGACAAATTGTGAGTCTTGAGTCTAACTTTGACAAGCTTAATACTATTCTTCTATATATGCTCTTTCTTTTCTGAATGTAAGTTGGAGTCTTTGCAATGTGGTAAGCACCCATCTCCTAGAGAAGCACTTCTATTTGCTCCACTCCTCCCTTTGCTTATAGATGACTATAAGGCTGTTGACAAATTTTACTAATTTAGCTACACACACTCAAAATGCCAAGGAGGCTGGTGATCTTTGAACAAGGGAACTCTGCACTCTTGAAACTCAGCAGGTCCATCTATAGAGACTTTAGTTTAGCAGTGCTCACTGTTGCAGTTGCTTGAACACCCACTATCTGGTGTTGAGGGAAATGACTAGAGTGCTAAACCACTGCCAGCAGGGATGCTGGACCCCACCCACCTACTGCAGTGGGACTTGAGCTCTCGTTCTCCTCCCAATTGGGCTTCAGTCCTGCCCCCTGTCAGTCCCATTTTTGTTGTGGTTATTTTTAGGAAAAGTCAAGGACAGGTCACCATAGGTTTCTGTGAACTTTTATCAGAGGCATGGCTTTGTTAGCCTGTATCCCCAAAAATAATCAAGTCCTCTGGCACCTTGTAGACTAACAGGTGCATGTGATGAAGCAGGTCTTTGCCCACAAAAGCTTATGCTCCAAAAATTCTGTTAGCCTACAAGGTGCCACAGGACCTCTCATAGTTTTTGTGAACTTCTGTTGTCCCTGATCTGTTCCTGGCTTTTTCTAAATTAACCATGACAAAAATCTTAATCTTATACAGGTTGAACCGCTCAATCTGCATCCTCAGGACCTGATTGGTGCTGAATGAGAAAATGTGCTGGACCCTGGGAGGTAAATTTTGTCTAGCCCAATACCAACCCTTCACTGGTTGCTGGGCTCTGAGAAGGCATTTAGGGGTAAATCATGGCTAAATAACAGAACAGAACACAAAATCAGGTTTGGTTGTAAACAAACTTTATGGTACCATCTGAAACCTTGCCACACTCAAGTGTCTGTCCAGATAACTAAATTCATGTTGGATTACAGATGTTGCTGAATGAGTGTTTCAGACTTGAGAGGTTCAACCTGTAAATAGCTTAGTATAACACACAATAAACCTGAATTGTCTTACTACTGCTCGAAAGTCACTTTTCATACTAAAGAAAATGAATGTATGCAAATACCAAGGAGGAGGGAAGGTGGTGAGACCGACTTTTAGTGTCTTGGGGGAGAGCCATAATATTGTACAAATTGACTTTAGTGTGTATATTTGAGTTGAATGTTAGTTTTTCGAGGGGTGTGTGTGGGGGGGGGGGGGGGGGGTGACCATCCAAAATGAAAAGTTTGTTTTTAAAGCTGGAATTCTCCTTCAGCTCAAGAAATTCACTTGTATCTAGAAACTTTGATTGCTAGTTGTCTAACAATTAATTTCTGAAGGGTTCAGATGAGCTGTGTATAACACTGAAACAGTACGTTTCAAATAACTGTTCGGGGTAACAGGGAGTGGAAGACTCAACAAATAGCGCTTTTTTTTTTTTTTTTTTTGGTTCCTCAACTGATCAGACCAGAGTGCTATGACTCAAATTAAGAGGCCTGTCTTCTCAATTTAATGAGCACTGCTTATTGTCTGTATTGATTGTCTTCCAAAATCATACGATAATTTTAAATGTTGATGTGTTTTTTTAGTGTACAAGTATCGGAGGTAGCCGAGTTAGTCTGTATCTTCAAAAACAAGAAGTCCTGTGGCACCTTATAGACTAACATTTTGGAGCATAAGCTTTCGTGGGCAGAGACCCGCTTTGTCAGGTGCATGAGTGGAGGGGTATCGGAGGAGGATTTAAAGAGGGAGTCTGGGTCAAGGGCGGGGGGGCCACAGCTGGCAAGGACTATACAGTCAGGGTGAATGTGGCCCAGTAGATAAATGGGCCACATTCACCCTGACTGTATAGTCCTTGCCAGCTGTGGCCCCCCCGCCCTTGACCCAGACTCCCTCTTTAAATCCTCCTCCGATACCCCTCCACTCATGCACCTGACAAAGCGGGTCTCTGCCCACGAAAGCTTATGCTCCAAAATGTTAGTCTATAAGGTGCCACAGGACTTCTTGTTTTTGAAGATACAGTATTCAAATACAGAATGTTAACATAAGCTATTTTATACAAGTGTTGCCAGAATATAAAACACAACCTGTTTCTACCTGTAAGTAATCTAATAGATGAAATAGGATAAGACCCTTGAAGATATGTTTATACAGGCTGAACCTCTCTAGTCTTAACAGGGCTAGCGTCTGTTACTTCTCTAGTTTGGGACCTTTGGGGCCTGACTGGTGCTGAACCAGAGAATTTGCTAAAGCACAGGTAAATGTTGTCTAGCTGTGTTACCAATATTTTGGCTGCTTACTGAGCTCTTACAAGACAATTAGAGGTAAATGAGAACTAAGTAACAGCAGAGCACTGTGAGCCAGGATTGGTGATTGTAAACAACCTTTATGGGACTGCGGGAAATTTGGCCACACCAGTGGCAAGTGGACATCTGGCTAACTAAAATCATACTGACCAGTATGTGCTGGATTGAGAGGTTCAAGTTGTACTAGCACTTTTGTTGGTATAATTTATGTAACTCGGTGGTTTTTAAAAAAACAAACAAACAAAAAAACATCTGAGCAACATTAATTACACTGGCAGCTGTGCTGCTGTAGATGGTGTCTCTGTGGTATACTACTCTTTGTTGGGCGTGGTTTAATTTGTACTAGCTGTCAATTCAGCAGAACTGCTACATGAGCAATCTTACAGCAGCACTGCTGCAGCAGTACAGCTGTGTTGCTCTAAGCTTGTTTGTGAAGGTGTGGCCTAAGCCTTATTATGTAAAGCATCTGTCCTGAATAAATCTCTGGTGTTATGAACGGTCTCATCTCACTGCAGCTCACAGTGAGGTGATTTGTGTAGTAATAAAACAAGTGAGCCAGTTGTAGAATGGAAGAGGAGGCTGCGAAATGAAATGAGAAAATGTTAAGGAGAAAGGGACAAGGACAATTTCTGTTTTTCTTCCAGAGCATACAGAATGCTGAATATTTTCCAAAACATATTAGATCAAACAGCCCATCCAGAAGTAACTTCTGATTTGAATGAAGTGCTTGAACATAAAAGGTGTTTAAAAAAAGTGCTTTGACTCAGTAATTTAGCACTGAAATGGTCCCAATAAAACTGTGAAGTTGAAAAGTGAGGTAAATTGTGTTTAGTGGAGAAGAGGGTATAGTTGGCACCTTTTTGCTGCTGTTTGGATAGAGATTTTTCTGCAGGGCTGGTTTAACCGGCAAAACTGTTTGTTGAATGGTGTTTATGATAGGTACTTGAAGTGGAAAAACTAGAAACTATTTCCTAGAACAGTATGAACCAAATGGTGTTCTGCGGAAGCTTGGGAGTTCTGTGTAGTGAAAACAGGGGCTCAGTGAGACAATTCCATTACAATAGCATTTTATGATTTAAAAATTAATATTTAAGCACTTACAAATTTCAGTGGCAGCAGCTCAGGGAGCCGCAGAGAGCCTCTCACTCAAAGTAGCTGAGGCATGCGCAATGGGGTTGGGACAAGGGGACCCAATGGCTATCTAGAAGGAGAGGGAGACATGTCCTGCGGACCCTGCAATTGTCCTTGCCTTTCATTGACTACAACTGGCCCTCTTGTATTACCATAGGGTGGCCAATGAAATCAGGTCTAGATTTGGAGTAGCAGTGGTGGGTAAAGTAGTGGGAGGAGCTAACTTGGGCAGAGTTTGTTCAGGCAGGGTTAGTCTGGGGGCCTCTTTGGATGGATATGTTAGTCCTGGGGGGCTGATTTGAGGCTCAGGCAGGTTAATCCTTGGGATGGGGTAGAGGTTGGGGCTGAGAGGGGTGGAGCCTGGAGATGAGGGGTGTGGCTTTGGGTGCTGAACGGAGGGAGAGCCGAGGAATGGAGGGTTGATACAAACCCATATATGACCCCTAGTAGGGTTCCTCCAAATTCTATTGTTTGTGTGTGTGTTTTTTTTTTTAAAAGGGCTCCATGACCAAACTAAAATTGGGAAACACTGTCCTAGAAAATAGCACGAATTGCAACGACTTGAGGCTGTTGGCTTCATAACTTTTTTAATTCAGGAATTTTAGTGTGACTGATAAGTAGCTTAATAGACTAAACCATGTCTCCATCTGAGATTTCCGATTTTCTTCTTCCTTCTGAATTCACCCACAACAACATTTTCATAGTCTATAGTTTATAGCATGTGCCTTTGCAAGGAAGTTTTTAAAAATCCCCTGGTGTCTGGAGCCCTAGAGTGAAAAGCTCCGAGGGCTTCTACCATTTTTACACCATGTTAATTAAATCAAAAAGACTCGAAGCTACTGCAGCTAAGTGTGTGCCAGAGCGCCCACCAGTGCAGCTGAACCAGTGGTAATATTAGTGGAAACCTCCTTTGTTAACAGAACCAGAGAATGTAAGTTCCTTAAGGGAGAATTCCTTTGGTACCACTCTCCTTGTAAAGCATTGTATGTTTGTTTAGTGTATTGTAGTCAGCTGATTAGTGACAAATTAAAAAAAGTCACAGAAGGAATTGTAATCCATACTGATGTACTTTAACTGTTGTGGCATGGCAAAACATTTTGTCAGCTGCAAAAGTGCTCAATTTGTTATGTATTTGTATAGTAGATTGTCACATTATTCCAAAATAAATTGATTAGCATGACTAGGAAACACTGAAATCTAATATGTAAATATAAAATATTTTTAACATGAATATGTGGTGGGTTAGTGGTGGCAAGCCTGAGTTTCAAAGTGGAAATTCTGGCTCTTTAAAAAAGAGATCAACAGAAGTACACCTTATTTGTTTACGTTCCTGATGGTGAAATCTTATGTGAACATTTATTTTAACATGTACTTAATTTGCTAACAGTCTTCCCTGTTCTTAAACTGCACTTTGTTCAATTTAAAGTGCAGTTTGACTGCCCCATTTGTGTGATGCTGAAGACGCAGTGAATAAGGAAAAAGCAACTACTCTGACCTGTCATTTCTCCAGCAGAGCTTATAAAAATGCGTAAAATTATTCCCAATGTTGTAGAATCATGTCACTACTTCTCCATTTATTCTACAAATAAGAAAGCAACTCGACAAGCAGTCATGTAGCACTTTTAAAGATGAACAGTTTATTAGGTGATGAACTTTCATGGGACATGCCCACTTCTGATCTGAATGTTAAGCTCAGAATTTTTATATCACAAGTGGGTGTATCCCACAAATCTCATCACCTAATTAAAGACTAACATAATAATTTAAATGCTTCATAACTGGTTTTTTGTTTTGTGAAGATAGACTAACACAGGTATCTCTCTCTCTGTGACTATTTAAAAACTTACTGAAACTAGACATTTTGCTTAAGGCTGTGGAAAACTATGGAAGTCCTGATCATGATAGTTAAATCAACTGGCTGCCCCCACTTGTACGTTAACAGGAGGTTTATTCCACCATCCTAGTTATGGCCTCTCAGGTATATGAATTAACATCAACAGGAAAAATACTTCCATTTGTGTAGAAGGTGTGTATGCTATAGCAGAATGTCTGCCGTAATGTAGCTGTGTCTCTAAATGTAGTTATGGTCTGTGTCTTAAGGAAAATTAATGGAAAACCCCAAACACATGCTCCAAGAAGAGACTGAGTGCTTCCTTCCAAATGTGTATGAAAAGGAAAGCAACATACCTACATGTTCCCTCTTTTGGCGGGAAGAAGAATTAAACCAAGATTTTTTGGTATAACTGCTAATGGGAAAAATATGTAGTAATTTACAAAGTTATAGTTGTTCCACATCCTTGCTGGTCTTACACATGTTATGACCATTAACGATTACCCTTTATTCAGTGTCTTTAATGTACCATCAAATTCCATTAGGTTAATGAAATATTGCATTGTAGCTACTGTTACGTCTTTATGCTAATTGTGTTATGTCAAATTGGCATTACTTCCTTTTGATTTTTTTAATGTCCATTTAAAATTCACTGATGTAACTAATCCAACTTTTTTGTTGTTGGAGTGTAGTACATAAAATTCCTCTAATAGTTTTGTACTTGCTTCTGCAAATAAGATGCTGCATTTGGGTGAGTTGCTCTGTATAAAGAGAACCTTAATTAATCCCTAAGGTATCAGAAATCTAATAGAATGCTAAGCAGAACAGTTAAATCTGTTTAAGACTTTTGTGTTTAGCGTCATACATTTTTAGCAGACGATACACGTGGTAAATAATTATCAGTTTGTAGTAAATAACTGTTTCTGGTTTAAAAATTCATTTTAAGAAATTATTTAATCTGTTAATCTACAAAAAAAGGGAAACTAGTGCCCTCCTTACTTGATGATCCAGTTTGGTCACCTTATAGCAATTAGTCTAGCTGAAGGTAATCATAGAATATTAGATGACCCCTGAAGTTGAACTGGAAGAAAGCTCAGGGCAAGACCCAACCACAATCTAAACTATAAGGGCAACAATTTTTGAGGGGGGGCCACTCTGAGTTTGGGAAGTGGAGGCAGGAGAAGGGCAGGTCCAGAATGGAGGTTAGATGTAGAAGGGAGCTCTGAGCAAGGGCAGGAGTGCAGGCTGCCCTACTGATGGCGGGTGGTGGGGAGAACGACAAGGGGGGCAATTGTACCAGGGCCCAGCATTTAAAACAAATCCAGCTGTCCTGGCTTTTGCTGCTGCTTCTGTCGCAGTGGTGATGGTTGGAGCCCTGGGCCCCTTTGAAACATCATGGATGCACTGTTCCATGTGGCTCAGAGAACTGAGGAAGGGGAAGGACCCAGTACCTCACTTTGGGTAGTACTAAAGGCTGACAGCTCGGTCTGTCATCTTTTGCCTGAGGCTCCATCCCTTCTAGGGGTGCAGGGCAAGGCTTCCTTATGCCTTATCCTTGGGCCCACAGTAGCTGTCAACCACGCTGTGCACAGGGTAGGTTCTGGGGCCTGAGAAGGAGTTTGGGTGGAACCACACTGCAAGAAACCCAGGGGTTATAGGCATTACCAAAGTCAGTTGTGAGCAGCAGGAGCTTATTCAAGCAGTCATTTTGAAATTACACTTGAGGAGAGCCTCCCAGTCTGCAGTCAGGATATGTCTTGTCTGTTGGTTTCCCACCCTTATTTTGGCCTTACCTTTAGCACTTGGACTGCTATAACTATGGACTGCTGGGTCCTCAATATGATGGCACTGGACTATACCCCCTAGTTTTTTCTGTTTTTCCCCCCTTATGCCCTCATTTCCCCATCTCTTCTGTGACTTCTCATGTGTAGTTGTTCACCCAGGAGGTATAAGCCCTCCTGAACTTGAGGCCTATAGCATGAAGAGGGAAAGGTTTTTACTCCTGGTAGCTCATCACTTCAAAGGCCAATGAGTGTATATACCTCACCGTGTACGTATGAGACCTCAACAATTATCTCTAGAATTTAAATTTCCACATGGTCCTGCCAGTCTGCATCATCTCCTCACTGGTATGCCGCTCTCAACCTAAAAGATGTTTCTATTCACATCTCAGTGCTTCCTGGCCACAAATGATTTCTTCCAGTTGTGCTTGATCAGACCCATTACTAGTCCACAGGGCTCCTATCTGACCTAACACAGTACCAAGAATGTTTCACAAAAGTATACGGTGGTGGTTTCAGCTTACTTCAGGCATCCATGGTGAGGGGGTCCAGAGTTATCCCTGTCAGTATGACTGACTGATCATGGGTTGCTCCAAAGGGCAGATTCAATGTAGTATTGAGTTGTTACGAGCCACTTCTCGTGTCCTGGTTCACAGTTCTTCAAGGCAGTCCTTACGCAATGCAAGTCAAAGCATTCTTACCACAAGCCAGGTTTAGAGAGCTGTCAGACGTAATTGTCCAAGTTACTTTACCACAATTCAGGTCTATCTCCAACTACTAAGGCACATGGCTGCATGCTCCTACATAGTCCAGCATGCAAGGCTGTGGCTGAGTCCCCTTCAGATGTGGTTGTTGGTCCATTTCCCAGCCAGACATCTCTTAGACCAGGCGTGTCCAGCCCATGGGTTGCATGCGGCCCTGGACAGCTAGTAATGTGGCCCCACAAGATCGTAAACTTTTAACATTGTGATTTATATACATTAACTATATTATATATTTTATATGCGGCCCAAGACAATTCCTCTTCACTCAATGTGGCCCAGGTAGGCCAAAAGGTTGGACACCCATGTCTTAGACTCTGTCATACTGTTCTGTATACTCACCTCCATCCAATGATGGTAGGATCCAAGTCCAGTGATGGAAGGGGTTCTGTTTTTTGAGGCTGCATGGCCCACAGTATCCCTGTTGTTGGACATGTCCTATCTGAGTTGGTTAGCACAGCTCAATGCCTTCAGAATTCAAGGACTGTGGTTGTGGAAGGAGCTGTTGCTTCACATTAACATCCAAACTCATGGTCGTCTTCTGGCATGTAGGGTGTTCCTTCCCTTTATATTTGGTCAGATCGTGCAGGACTGACAGGCAATGCAACCTCCATCTGCTTAATCAACAGACAAGAGGGACCCTGGTCACAAGTCCTATGTCAGGAAGCCCTTCACTCGTGGAACTTGTGCATTCAGCATGCCTCTCCAGAGGTTAGGCTACACTAGCAGATTTGCCTCAGGTCCCTTTTTTCTCCTCACCGCAAATGGTCCATCCACTCAGAGGAGGCTCTTCAAAAGTTGGGGAGGTCCCAAGGTGGACCTATTTGTCACCAGAAGAAAAATGCCACCAATTCTTCTTGCTATAAGGCCTCTATAGCATCTCACTGTTAGTTGCTTTTCTTCTGTTGTGACCAAAGGGTCTCTTGTACTCTTGCGTCTGGCCTGCAAATCAGCAGGGCCTTTTTCAAGATCAAGAAGGACAGGGGGTGAGTTGTCATGATTGTGCCATCTTCCAGCATTGCTTTGGCATTCTTATGGCAGTGGCAGCCTCATAGATTCTTCCCTGGTGGCTGGATCACCTGCCTCAGGATTATGGACCATTGCTGCATCCAAATCTCACCTCTCTTAACCTCATGATGTGAATGCTGCCTGGGTGAGCTCCATCCACAAGCCAGGGAACCCCACCCCAGAGGGTGAGGGGGTGCGGTCTGTACCCGCACTGGGGATGGCATGGAGCTGCTGCCAGTCTGTACACTGGTGCCACTTGGGCAGGGAGGAGGATGCAGGGAACCCTGCACATACTGCTGCCCTGAGGGACTTCACTGACATGCTCAGGAATGGCTAGCCAGGGACCGGCAGGCCTGGGACAGGGTGGCAGTCATCCTGGATGTCCTCCCCCATGCCGTGACTGCCAGTCTGCTATCCTCTCACTAGCGCCCCCTGCAACCAGCCCACTGTAGCAGCTCCCCCTTTGACCTCCTGCCCCTACCCTGGCACCAGCCATCCTCACTGACCCTGACCTTTATCTTGATCCCACCCGACCTATCCCTCAACCACAGTTGAGTGTAAAGGCCCCCTGTCCTGCGAGCTGTGGTGCCCTGCCCCAGGCCTCCCTTGTACATTGTTCCTCCTCCAACCCAGCTATAGCTTCTTAATGTGAAGAGCCAGATGTTTGTGTGTAATTTCTAGTAAAATGTTTTATTCCTGGTTGTGTGTGTGGGTGGCGGGGTGGTCCATTGTGGCTCCCAGGCAAAGGTGTCATGCAGGGTCTCCCTTACCTGCACCCTGTCTCACTGCGTCTAGCAGTATGGGTGCTGCCTGGCTGTTGATAGCAATGCATGACCTTGGCAGCTGTCCCCTACACACAGGGCTCATGCTTGGCCTCCACGAGGTCATGCAGGGTGCAGCACGCCTGGACCACCACTGGCATGTTGGAGAGGCTCAAGACTAGCTTCGTTAGGAGGCAGCAGAGGCACCCTCGAAATGGCCCAATTCACTCTTGACCACATTACAGGCCCCCTATTGAGCTGCTTATTTAAAAATGTCCTGGCTTGGCTGCATGTGTCCTGTGTGTGGCTGCATGAGCCATGGCTGCAGTGGTAGGCGGCGTCAGCCACAATGCAGGGTGCCATTGTGGTGTCTGACAGGGAGCTCCTGCTGCTGGATGTAGGTCCCATTGACCATCCTGCGGCTGAGCCATGAGTTCCAGAAGACCCTGGCATCTTGGGCATGGCCAGACCAGCCCACATGTAAGTCCGTGAACCTGCCTTTTGTATCTAGCGCCTGCAGCACCACAGAGTGGTAGCCCTTGCAGTTTAAATAGGTTCTCCTGCTGTGCCCCAGGGCACAGATGGCGATGTGGGTGCCATCCAGCACTCTGAAGCAGTTGGGGAAGCCCAGCTGCTCGAATCCTGCAAGGATGATGTCAAGGTGACTGATGTGAAGGAGCTGGCGGAGGAGGATGTTTTTGATGGCCTGGACCACCTGCAGGGAGTTAACACGCTCGTGAGTGTGGAATGGGGACCTCTGTGCCCGCCCATCCCCACCATCCTCCCCTATAGGGTGTTCCTCCCTAGGGCACCTTGTTCCCGCCCTTGGCAGGCACCCTGTTACCTCCCCTGTCCCTGACAGTGCCCCTGTTCAGTAGGCCCCCTCCCCCAGCCTGTGCTGGGAGTGTGACCTGAGCATGGCTTACCTTGATAAGGAAGGCCCTGATGGTGACTTTGCCTACCCTGAACTGATGGCTGATGGATCGGTGGCTGTCCAGGGTGGCCATCTTCCACCAGGCAATGGCCACCCTTTTCTGCAGGGGGAGCACAGGCTTCTTGCAGGTGTTGGGGTGCTGGAGGGCTCCGACTAGCCAGTGGCACAGCTCAGGAGCGTCCCCTTGGTCATTCTGAAATTCTGCAGCCACCTGTCCTCTCCTCAGTCCTCCAGCACCAGCTGGTCCCACCAGTCCATGTTGTAGGGTAGCCCCACAAACAGCAGATGGCCCAGGGAGCTGGTCGAGGGCATTGTGCCCTGAGGACAGCCTCCAAGATGATAGCTATCAGGGTGGCCACCTGAAGCTGTTGCAGGATGGCAGCCAGCCTCGTGGCCAGTGTGCTGACCACAGCCTGGATGGGGTGGGGCAGTTGGGGGAGGAGGGGACTGCTTGGGGCCCATGTTGTGCCCCACGGTGCCTCCTCTGTACGCTGTCCCTCAGCGTGTGCAGGGCGAGGGTCTTGGGGAGGGGCCCTTTAAAGAAATGGCTGGTGATAGCCCCGGAAGGGCTTTGTCTGACATGAAACCTTGCCCGTGGTGTTTCCTGGACCTTTACTTGCGAAAGGGCACCCTGGGAAGCATTGGCTGTGTGGATGCTTGATTTCGAAAGGCCGTCTTTCAGAATGTATTTTGGAAAGATGCTGTTTCGAAAACGTGTTGTGTAGATGTAGCCTGTGAGCAGCTGTGGGGACAAAGCATGTTCTGTGCACAGGGAATCTCTGGTGAATGTAACTGTCAATTTAATAAAATTGTACATACGTCTAAAATGAAATTGTTTAGAGGCTTGTAACTTGGCCAGATTTAGGGCAGATTTTTTTTTTTCCACACTGAGGAAAGTTGCATCCCTGATATCTGCTGAAATATGAAGTACTGGATCTGAAGCCTGGAGATGTCAAAGCTTCTTAGACAGAAACAATTTTTTTTAACATGGTGGGTAGAAGGGGGGGGAACCACATCGTTTTGACCATTTTCATTTTCAGACATGACCACACCTCTTTTAGCTGAAGTTTTCCAGCAAAAATCAACCTGAGGCAGACATCTGTCATGGAAAAGATCAGCGCAGTTCATGTATATGCGGCAAAGTCAATAACTGAAAAAAGGATCTTTTTAATGAAAGGTCTGGGGTAACCTCGACTTTGAATATGGAACATATGACTGGTTGCCATAGTAAAAATTTTTTTATAAATACCTGTGAATTTGAGAGAGATCACAGAACTGGAATGCATTGCAAGAGGTCAGTGAGTCCAATCCACTGTACTCACGGCAGGACCTATCCCCATCCCTGACAGATTTTTTTTTTTTTTTTTTTTTAAAAAGACCTGCCACAGAGCCTTGAAAGAGGGTCCCTCAAGGATTGAGCTCTCAAGTCTGGGTTTACAAGGGCAATACTCTAACCACTGAGGTATCCTACACCAATTGGTATCCTATACGTCCATTTCTACTTAAAGTGCCTAGTGTATGTTTCTCACCCCCCCCCCCCCGAAACTCATAATTTAATTGTCATAGGTTCATCCAAAATAAATACTTAAATCTTCATATTGCATCGTTTGGCATACATAGTAAACTAAGACTGTTTGTTTTACTATTCATAAACTAAAAATAAACGGGGGTGTACCTTTTTGATGTAACACCAGATGTTTTATCTTACAGATGAACAGATTTATTGGAGCATGAGCTTTCGTGGGCAAAGACCCACTTCGTCTCATAGAAAGTGGGACTTGGAGCATAAGCTTTCATGGGCAAATGTATCTGTTTGTCTATAAGATGCCACAGGACTTCTCGTCATTTTTGCAGATACAGACTAACAAGGCAACTCCTCTGACAGATGTTTTTTGAGAATGTCCTCAGCTTTTTTTGTCATTTTTTAAATTCCATAGCTGAGCTCCACTTGTGGTGGTAACTGTACAGCTGCTTGTGAAGACAGAGCTTTAGTCAGCCACCACCTTCAAAGCTCAAAGTTGTCTAGATCTGTATTTCTTAAGTTTGTGAAGCAAAAATTTAGCATTCTGCAGTTTTGGGTGGTGCAGAATATTAGACTTTCAAGTAATGAAAGTTTTAATAGTGCTTGGACTTAAGGAAGATTTTACATCTGTGCCTGGCTTCCTTTGGCGAATGTACTGCATTTTGAAATTGTTCATAAAATTATTGTAAATATGTGGACAAGCGTAATTTTATTTTTAATGGATTTTGTAAATCATTAGGTAACCTTGGACACTTTTTTCAAAATGTTAAAAGAATCCATGCTGCAGCAAAACTTTGGTAGCAAAATCCATTTAATATGAGTTTTTTATTTTAAAAAAAAAAAAAAAAAAAGTTTTTCAGAACATGACACTATAGAGGTGTGAGCTTCAGGGTCTCTGAAGTATTGAGGCATGCTGTTAATTCAAGGGCAGCATCTGAGTTTTATGAGCTGCATAAAAACATACACAGTTGTCTCTTGTGTGTGTTTCAAGAGAATTTTTTTTTTAAAAGTGGTAAGGTAGATGACCGTTATCTGACTATATACCAAATGTATCTCTTAATTCTTTATTTAGAATTGTACTTTTGTGAATAGGAATATAATTGTTGCATGGAATTAGATTTTTATTTAATGCTTGTGTGACAGAATTGTTTACTCCTAGTGTATGAGGTATGCTGATGGAGTTTTTATTTGTGGGTTTTTTTCCTTTTAGATGTGAGACAGGGTTTGCATACAGTATATTTCAGAACTTATCTTGGCATTAGATATATCCAGTGCCCATTCCCATCCCCCACCCTTAGAGCTCAGAGGAGCCTAGTTTGCTTGCAGCTGCAGCAGTAGGCATCTTTCAGGAAGTGACCTTGGCTTGTATTAATCAAATTCAGAACACACACAAAAGCTTCTTGGTAACATGCTGACTTGATGTAAAATTTTATAGCATCCATTTTATTGCAAAATGAGGCCATCTTGTGAAAAGAGACTCTACTAAATGACATCTCCATTTAAAATTTCAGTAAACATCCAGAATATTTAGAGAAGCTAAATTAACTATGCTTTCTTAACAAATGTAGTGCAAATGGCTGAAAGTAGCATTTTGGTGGAGTGTTTTTGGTCAGTAACCGGGTCTCATGAATTACAAACAAACTTACATTTTAGCATAATGTAAATAAAAGCCTAATTACAAACACAATTTCCATTTGTATTTTTTGCACACTTGATTCAGTTGTTTTTCACTTGTATGATAGCACTGTTAAAAGGAAAAAAAGCAGGAAAATTAGGTTTTAATTCAACAAAATTCAGTTACATGCCATCTTTAATATTAATTTTACCGTATATTTAATAGTAATTTAATGACTTATTGCATCTTTTTTGTCCATGGATTGCAACACATACAACAAACTCTTATTAATCTAGTCTCATGATAGCCTTGGGCTAAGTGATGTTATCGTAATTTTCACAGATTAAGAAACTTGCAGCAGAGTGAACAAGAGCCTTTCCCACAGACACACAGGGATTTTTTTTCAGAAGGGCTGGAGACTGAACCTTTTCTTGGTTTGCAGATGTGTACATAGATCTTCAACTGTAAGATCATACAGCAGTATGTGCAGAAGTACATAAAAGATGTGTATGCAACTGGGAAAAGGTACAATTTAAACAAAGCAGTAGACTGTTAATTGCATTCTTACTGGAGTATAGGAAAATTTTAGGCCATGTCTAGATGCACTACCACTTTGGTTAGTGTAATTTATGTCACTCAGAGCTGTGGTGGGTGGGGGGGAACTGCCAACACACCGACCACTGATCTTGGAGGTGGTTTTATTAGGGGATAGAGCTGCTACAATTGATCTTAGTGGCCTTAATACAGCTTTGCCACTGTAAGCTCACTAGTGTATTCATGGCATTATTTCTGTTGTGGTATTGGGTTTTCTATTATGCACCCCTCCCCCCACCACCTGCATCTCACATGCTGGTGGCCCTGAACTGACCAACTCCTTCCCCCTCCTTCCTAGTACTTGTGGAGTGCTGTGAATTGGCTGATTTGCACCCCATCCCCACTCCTCTCCTTCCCTCTCACTACTTGAATGTCAGGAATCAGTTGGGAGGGAAGTGGGGGAGAAGGCAGGGAACAGATTGGGGAGGGAGGTTGAGGTAAAGGATGGCATGGGGGCAATGCCTAGAGCAGAAAAGAAGGTTGAGCAGCCCCTGGCGCAAAAAAAAAGTGACAACCCTTTTAAAGCAAGGACATGTGAGGTGCATGCTGATCATGATTAATGCACAATTTTCAGACTTGTTGCCCATGGCTAGTATAAACGGTGGAGAAATTGACTCTCCTTCCTCCTCCTCCCTTTTTATGTTAGTGACATGGAAGCTAATGAATGGGTCTGACCCACTATCTTAACTTCATCTTTTAGACTAATTTGAAGACCCATTTTTTTTTCTCCTCTTTGTCTTCACTCAGTTTTCTGGTTGGGTGTTTCTAGCAGACTGTCAAAATAAAGATACCCCTTTGTGCAGCTGTGTGAGCCACCTCTTGTCATCTGCCATAGCAAACTCAAATTTTGACATTTAAGCCCTGGAGGGAAGTTGCACTTCTTGTCAGCAGGCATAGCCAATATCCTTTTTTCCAGCTGTGGAAGAGCCATATGTCATAACTGCTGTGTATAGTATATCCCTGACATGGGGGTGGGGGTGGGAAAGGGTTATGTTCATGCAACCCTGGCATAAGTCAAATTTCATGCAACTTGGGGAAGCTAGGAAACTGACACAACCTCTCCTGTCAGAGGCAGCAGCCGAGAAACTGGCCAGCTCAGCAGCTCCCTGCCACTTGCATTAACCTGAGAGATGTGCAACTTGAGTGCATGTATCTTGGGGGTTTACTGTATAAATTTTGTATAGTGTTTGCAAATTGGACATGCAACTAAAAGTAGACCCACTTTAACAAGTGATGCATATCACTTCAGACCCAGAAGGGACATCAGTCTCCAAAGAATCATCTTTAGTGAGTGCTGCTTTTAGCAAAGCAGGCACTGGGCAAAACTAAAAGAAGGGACTGAGCAGAACCCAGATACAACTCAAACACCCAGCATAGAGGGGCATGGCTCCATAGAGGGAGGTGGCTCCCCCCGCAAGGGGGTGTTTAAATCTGCCACAGGACTGGCGCTAAGAAAGCCATCAGTGCTAGTATTTGCACCAATTAATGCCCCATCATATATCACTGTACCACTTGTAAGAATGAGAGAGACACTCTCTCAGAATAGTCAAAATCCCTTCTGGAGATTTGGGTAGCTTTGGATTTTGGAATTGGAGCCAAGATGTCCCTCAGCACCACCATTGAAGGAATACTATTCCCTGTGAACATCACCAGACTATACCACCTCTCCAGCATGGAGCAGGGAGGCCTTATCATTTCTCTAGCAAAGCAGTGCTACAGAGAAGATGAGCGGCATTGGGCTGACCAGCTGCAGTTAGATCAATGCACATTAGAGATGTTGATATTTAGGTAACCAGTATAGGCCAGAGCAATCCTCCACTCAAATG
This sequence comes from Carettochelys insculpta, assembly GCF_033958435.1. Lineage (NCBI taxonomy): Eukaryota > Metazoa > Chordata > Testudines > Carettochelyidae > Carettochelys > Carettochelys insculpta. The sequence goes on along the minus strand of NC_134153.1, from coordinate 21,227,080 downwards.
TGAGTAGAGGGTTACTCTAGCTCCATGAGCATGAGTGCCCTAGCTGGTCAGAGCAGGCCTGGTACCCCCATGCACCGTAGGGGGATCAGAGATAGAAGGGGAGGGTGGGGGAATTGCTGGGGTGGTGACTTCAGCCCAGCTGTGCTGGCGCAGTCTTCCCAGCACTGCCCCCTGCTTTCGTTAACCCGTTAAACCTACCACTTAACTAATTAAGCAAGGTTTTACATCCATAATACACATACTGTGTCACTGGTTGTATTAGCCTCAGTAAGGACAGTGATTCACAAATGCCTCTCTTGTAAGTCCGGGAAGAAAATGAGATTGGGTTCCCCACTGATATCACTGTTTAGACCACTGACACTAGAACCAGAGATTCGCCACCAAAACTTCGGAACATTGGAGAAACAGCAGCACCCCAGGCTTCACTAAAGAAGTTGTCATGGGGCATGTCTGATGAGTTGCTCACACAAGCTTCTGGTCTAGCAATTGGTGACTTTAAGGTTTTCCAGGATCTCCTAGCTCATGTAGTGGAGACACAGGGTATCAGATGACAGTCTTACAAACTCCTTGATGTCCTGACCACATCAGTCCCAGTTGGAATTATATTCCCCATCAAAAATGCATATGGGAACGCATCAGAGAGGCTCTGGGAAATCCTACCTCTACCAGACTGGTCCTTTTCAGACGCAAGACTTATTTGTCTGTCTCCCTGGAATTGTATTTCACAAACTACAACACATTAATTGCCAAATTGTAATTTCCTGACATGGAAGAGGATAACTCCCTTCCTGGCAAAAATGCAACAGGAAGCTAGCAAGGAATTTAAAGGAGATCAGGAGAAGAGGCCAGATGGGGCTAGAACAGCTTTATAGGCAGTTACATAAGCATTTGAAACAGCTGCAAGGTCAGTGGCTATGGCTGTGACCATGAGGCAGGTCTTCTGGTTGATGGCATCAAGAATATAGAAGCAGTTCAGGACACTGTACAAAGCTTTCCACTCTAGGGGAGGGAACTCTTCAATAAAAGTAGTAATGAAATATTCCATTCATCTAGGGCATCACTGAGTCCACCAGGCTCCTTTTAAAAACAAAACAAAAAACAAAAACTGGTTATGGTTAAATTAGGGTCAAGTTGAACCCCCCCCCCGCCCCAATTCAAGGGACCTAGTGTTGAGATGATATGAAGTTATACAGCAGTGTGCTTTCCACCCTGTAGTCTGGAATTCACTAGTGCAAACCTTCAGACAGCATGACAGCTATACACTAGTAAATAAGGAGATGTATTTGTAAAGGCTCTTAAGTGCTAGAGTTGGTGCCATCAGAACATCATAACCCTAAAAATTTTTCACCTCCAGGGAGTCAGGTATAGGTAGGCGTACTTCCCAAGCAATGTCTGACCAACTATGGATAGTCATGGAATAGGTGTTCTGCCTTTCAATATTCTTCCAGTACAGTAAACCCTCAATTTTTTATGGACCCCAATTTAGCGGACTTCAGAAAGAATGGACATCCACCAGTTGCCTCCCCCACCCGTTGTTCTCAAAGCCTTCTTAATTGGAGCCTGTAAAATCTGAAAGCCTGCCTCCCCCCCACCCCAAAACAGTAAAGGACTTACTGGGTTATCGCTTCCAGCTGCTGCAGTCCACTGTGGCTGAACCCTCCATGGTGGCCTGGACCGCCACCACCTGGAGCTGCCATGCACTCCTCCCACCAGGGATGGGCCATGTATCTGGGCAGACAGCATTTTCATATGCACCCCCCTCTCCTGGCACCCATGGGAGGAGAGTGTGCCAGCTCCAGTGGTGGCTGTTTGTCTCATGTGGTGGGGTCCAGCAGTGACTCCAGTGACAACAGTTTGATGAGTCCCTGGCCTTTTTTCTAGGGGTTGGGGGCTGAGGGAGCCTGACGGGTGGGTGGACAGTAAATCCTTGTATTTAACAGACATATGGTTTAATGGACACCCCTCCCCCCATTAGTCCATTATACTGAGGGTTTACTGTAGATGTGTTTGCCACCAAAGACAATGCTCTCAATATCAAAATTTTTGTGCCAGAAGACAGAACCCAGACAGGCATCAGATCAAGATTGTCTCCTACAGTGGACAAAGGGTGGTCTGTGACTTTCTGCTGATTTGACCCAATTCCCAAGTGCCTCAAAGATGAGGAGAGACTAAGCCAAATTAATTCTTGTTGTCCCTTAGCAGCTGAGGGACTTTTCAGTTATTGATCTATTACAAATGTTTCTTTGGCCTCCTAGGTAGCTCTCTGACTCTCTTAACCTGCTCTCATAGCACCCAGGTTATATATTTCATCCACATCCTAAGTTAGCTGCATCTGATGATGTGAATGTTGGCAGTAAGTACCACTCCTCCCCAACAGATCCAAGAAATTTTGAATCCGCTTGGGAAAATATCTACCAAACATTCATAATTACCTATGTAGACAATGTTCTGGATATATAGGTAGCCCAGCATGGTCTGGACTGTGTCCAGTCCTCAGCACAGATGATTGTCCACTACCTGAAACAGCCTGAAGTTGCATTGTGCTTTATTAAAGCACACTTCAAGGTAATTTCATCTTGCCACCTTCCTGTACAGTCCTATTCTGTTTTTCCTCTCCCCACAGTTGAAACTTCACAGGGGATTCATGTACACCTGCCTATTGGTAAGGAAACCTGCACCTGCCTTTAAACCTGCATTCATGCCTCTCTCAGAATGTTCCTTATGTCACCTGACTCTTAAATCAGCCTCCCTGGTAGCTATTACTTGATCCAGGAGAGTCAGCTGTTGGTATTTATGACTGAACTCCCTGTTCAGAATCCTGTAGAGAGACAGTTGTACTGACACCTCCAAGTTCATTGCTAAGATGGTCTACTTGTCATCTTTCCAAAACCACCCTCAACAGTGGGTAAACTTAGGCATGCTTGATATTTCTAGGATTTGCCTCATTATATTGACAGGGCTGTCATCTCTCTATTTATTGTCATAACCAGATGTTTTAAAGGTCAAGCCAGCTCTTCACAGAGGATATCAAAATAGATAGCAACAAATATTTCATTATGTAATCAACTGCCTGGTTACTCTCTCTCATATGTTAGTGTGACACTCAGCCATAGTCTCTGTCTTTGCTTTTTAGTAGCCTCTGCTACCATGGACTTTGAATTATGGGCAAACGGAGGATATGTTACAGGCACTGTGCCCGTTATGCCATGCACTAGAGCATGATCGGGCACAGGTTCCATGTTTTGGTCCCAGTCAATCCAGCTGTTAAAAATCCCTAATCTCCTTCTGATAAGACCAATGTACACTTACCATACTATCCATGCTGACTTTACAATCTGAACAAACCACAGTTACTGGACTTTCTATAGTGCTGAGTGCTACAGAGATTCTGGCTTGCAGTAAAACCTATAAATAGCCCAAGTAAGCTTGCTGTAAACTAGAGCAGCCCATAGAGTTCTTTAATATATACCAGTGGTTTCATTGTCTTGCTGAACAAGAATCCAAGTGGAACAAAAGTGGTTTAAATTCATCTTAAACTTGTCTATCTCTGAACTGAACCTTTTTGTGAGATTCTTCCTCCATTCTCTCCCCTGCGCACAAAAAAAAAGGGGGGAGGGAGTTAAAAACCTTGTGGCTTTGCTGAGGTCAGCTTCTCTGGCTGTGTGTTTCTATTCCTTTTTTCACCTCAAGTATCAGTCTTATCTGTCCCTTTATACAATATGCTGATTGAAATTCCTTCTCTGCAACTGCCTCCACTTTGAATTTCCTCCTGTACTTCTCCAGCTCACGGATTCTGATTTAATCTGAAATTGGAAAATAGCTCTTTTCCTCTGCTTATGCCTTGTAATTTCTCCATGTTTCAGCTGTTACTTTTCTAACTCTGAAACATTTTGGGCTTGTTTAAAAGGTGCTATTCATGTTTATCATAAAAGGTGTTTTCCTAATTTTTATGTTAAAAATAATAATCAACTATAAAATATTGCTGAAGAAATCCTTAGTTACACACAGTGAAGGGGAAGACAGAAAAAAACAGGATTGCATTCCAGATTGATTAAGTAAACGTAAAATAACAAAAATATAGATGATGATTTAAAAAAATCAATTCTGGTGAGTGGGAGAATGTCTGTCTGGCTTTTATCTATGACGTTTTTAATTTAAAAAGTTAGTATATGGGATAAAATTTGGAACTCAACGAGTTAACTTTCATTTACCGCATGAGGAGCAGTCTGCGACCTCTGTTTTCTGATTGGCTGCTGAAAGGTGAAATTGAAACCACTGTAAACTTTTGACCCTGTAGCAGTTCTTGTGGAACGCCTACCTCTTGCTGAGACCAGATTTTTTTTTTCCTTTTTCCCCTGTCCTGTATTTATTCTGTGAGATCCTGCAGTGCTGCAGGCAGCCTTTCCAAGAGAAGGGGAGGAGGGAAAGAAGGAGAACAAGTACAAGCAAATAGGTGGAATGTTCGAGTAGTGGCAAAGTTGATTTTTTTTTTTTCTTAGCAACGTCAACTGTTTTTAATTTTTTGATCTGTAAACAAGTAGGAATAGTGACCTCTCAGATAACAAGGTAGTTCTTTATATGAAAACCATCCAGATGGAGTTGACTACTGCTATTAATTAGAAACCAGGGACAGAAGGATGAATCATCAGTTGGACGCTGGCATGCTAAAATGTTTTCGTTGTTTTAGCAACTAAACTAGTAATAAAGTTTTTTTAGAGATTGAATTGGCTTCTCTTGTCTCTCTGAAAAGCTTTCCAGCAATTCACTTAATAATAGAATTTTTTTTCCCCTTCACAAGGTTGTGGTGTTTCTAAATGCATTCCATTTAGCTGAGATGCACAGCTGTAATTATCTTATTTTTGTCTGTTTCTTCTTAGGACAAGGAATATGAATTTGAACCCATGTTTGTGTCTGGAAGTCAAGTGATCCAACTCAGTCTGGTTCTTTTGTGATTTGCAGGTGGTGCACAATGACTGCCACAACTTTGCTTGTGAGCTGTCCGCTGGTTATGTTAGCAGAATAAATTTAGGATATGATTTGAATTGCTTGCAGACTTCACCCATCTGACTCTGGCTATTTCTACACTACCCCAGAAGATCGACCCACTCAAGGTCAATCTTCCAGGGTTCAATTTCATGCGTCTAGTATGTATGTGTAAAATTAACCTCTCGGGTCACAGTTGACCCCTGTACTCCTCTCAAGATGCTAGGAGTAAGGGAAGTTGACAGAAGAAACTCTTCCATTAACCTTCTCCAGTTGAGATGGCTAAGTTAGCCAAGAGTAGATATGTCAGTTTAAGCTACACAATTACCATAGCTAAATTGAATATTGGTGGTCGACTTACTTTGCATAGTGTAGATGTAGCCTCTGTGTTCAATGGATTTACATTGGTGTTTAAAGACCTGATTTTTCTCATACTTAACTTTGAAGTTCCTTAAAAATTCACCTGCTTTCCATGGTCTTATAGGTTAACTGTGGCTACATGTACACTTACTGGGGAAGATTGAATGCTTAGGTTCAGTCTTCTGGGGCTTTCCAGGTTCAGTGTGGACCCTTTAACTCCTTGCAAGCCATAAGGATTAAGGGATGTCGACAGGAGGGCACTCTTGTTGACATTCTGCAGTGAAGACAGGGACCAATGTCAATGGCTGCAAAATTGATTTTAGGTACGTAGCTGGCATATCTAAAATTGCACAGCAGCCGTCAACATTCCCAGTAAGTGTAAATGAAGCCTCTGTCTGACATACTCGTATACTGGGAATTTAAATGGTGCCATGAGGTAAACTAGAAGCAGCATTACTTTCTTTAATGTGAAATAAGGATTGGACATTGTGGCACAGGTTCTTTCTTGAGACAGTTCTTACTAGCGTTCCTCCCTATTCTCCCAGTGCATCAGCTGTTATCTCCCACTCCTCCCCCAACTAGCAGCGGTATTTGGCTCAGTATTCTAACTGAGAGGTGTGGGTTACTGACCATTCTTAAAGGTCACTATTAAAATAAAAGATTCAGAAAACGGTGCATTTAGAGAAACCCAAAGAAAACACCAATTAAAATCTTGAGACCTAACTATTGGATGATCACATTCTGATTATCTTATTAGCCCGCCTGTGGGAACACTTGTGGTCTCTTTGAGATTTAAATTAGAACCTATTATGTAGTAAGGTGATTTTTATTTAATAAAACCCCAGCAGAATATTAGTATGATAAGGATTTTGAACATGGACTTACGTTTAATAAGCAGCTCTAAAGGTGTCAGAAATATTTTCAACATTCATTAGTTCTCCAGGACTAACGTGGTGGAGTAGGAAGGTTTGTGGGTAAAGATATCTGCTTCAAAGGCTGTTGTTTCCTCTCTACAGTCTTATCTGGGAATTGAGGAGGGACTACCCTGAAGCACTGCCAGCAGCATTGAAGGAACAAGGACTGTAATATGATTAATAGCAGATTCCCTGCCCCCTCTTGTGTGCAATTCCCATTGCAGTAGCAATAGAAAAACACATTGATAATGAGATTCAGTGGCTTCTCTGTTCCAGTCCGCGTTCCCAAGCAGAGCAGCTATTAGAGTTCATTTTTTTTCACTCGATTCTTTGTTCTGTGCTCATGTTTGTGTGTGTTGGCAGTTTTAATTGTTCCTGAGATTCTTCTCTGGTTTGGATACAAATCTTAGCATACAGCAGGACCTTATATGGAAAAGAGAGACTCTGGGTGGTTTATAATCTCTCTTAAGCTTTTAATAAGGGAAACAGATTGAAATTGTATGGAGTTCTTGATGCAAGTTATCTACTAACATCTCCTCAGAAATAATCTCTTCTCCATAAATCAATACCACAATAATTTTGTCACTACTAAAGATAATTAAAAATTTCAAGGTAAATAAAGAGAGTGAATACTTTTCTCCTCTTAAAAGGAAATACAGTGCTTAAGATCACAACGATTGACGACCACATTTAAAAACATATGAAGAGTGTAATTTCCTTGTGTGCTATATGTGTTTTCACCCTGGCTCATCCAGTCCATATTTAAGCTTAGACAATCAAGGTGGTGGAGGTAATATCTTTTATTAAACTAATTTCTGTTGGTGAAAGAGGGAAGCTTTTGAGCTTACACAGAGCTCTTCAGGTCTTGGAAAAGTACTCAATCACAGCTAAATACAAGAGGGAAATGTTTTCACATGAGTAGTTATGGTTTCTTACAGTCTGTTCCACCTTGTAATGAACTGACACTGATTACCTTTCCCACACCTGAAGAAGATATGAGTAAGCTGGAAAGCTTCTCTCTCTCTCTCTCTCACACACACACACCTCCCCTCCCCCGTTAAAGTGTTATCTCTACTAAAATATATATTATCTCATCCACTTCATTTAATATTCTTTGTCCAATATGGGTACAAAAATATTGCAAACATTTGTTTGTCATTAAGGTAACTTTAACTCTTGGGGATTTCATTTGGATTACTACTACTTTTCAAAGAAGCTATAAACATGTCTTTTTAGCATCAGTTTAACTTTTAAGAAAATGTCTTTTGGCTGTGGAAATTTCAGTAATAGAGCTAATCTTTAGAAATATTGCAGTGTTCTCCAATAATAAGGTATTGTTAAAACGTTGTTTTTTTTCCCCCCTTAAGCAGACTTTAATAAAATCCCCGCAAAATAGTAGTATGAAAAGGGCAACTTGAAGTCTGCTAAATCTTGCACTTCTGTTCACAGTCTCCTATTTTTCAAATATTCCAGCACTTGGAGTCTGTCACAGTGTGAGAATATGGTTTTTGGGTGGTGAGGGCTGTGGAGGAGCAACTTTCTAGCCCTTGTGAGGTTGAATCACATGAAAATGTGATTACTAAAAGCTTAAGTATAAAAATTTCCAGAATGCACTAGTCTTAGAAATCATGAAATTTTATTTTATTTATTTTTATTGGGGTCCTGATTTCTGTTTTTTAAACACCTTGGAGTTGCAAATATTGCTGCTAATGAGAAGCATGTAGGCATCTTTATGTCCAACTATTTTCAAGTGGCTATCATTAATAGTTTGTGTAAAAACTCCTTTAACTTTTAGACTTTTTCCTTTTTTTTTAATGTTAGTGCAGTCTCTAACCTTAAAACAGTAGCATGCAGGAGTTTACATATAATCTGAAGAAATGATTTACAAATACTTCCTCCATCATGCTAGGCCCAGCGATTTGTTCCAATAGGTCTTTAGTTTGGTTTGCAGCTTGGGGGCAGTTCTATACCTGTCAGTCATTGGTCACAGGAGAGTGCACCACTGCCTGAAGTTCCTTCCTTTTTTTTTTTCTTTTTCTTTTTCTTCCAGCTTTCACAGCAGGTGCTGGTTCATCCAGCTGTCCCTGCTGCACAGCTTTTGGAAGGAAATTCAAAGCCTCATTTGAAATTTGTGCCTAACTTTTTGGCTCAACAATCCACTGAATTCCCAACAGTTTCTCAGGGCTGCACCTGTGTTCTGCGGAGATCATCTCCTCAGTTCTGCCTTGAGGTGTTGGCAGCAGGTGTTACCCTTGTTGGCTTCAAGAAGAGAGCTGGGCTTAGAAAAGCCAGCATTAAAATATTCTTCCGTCTCCTACTTTATATCCTTTATGGAGTATCTCATTCAAGAGTTCAGCAAGCTTGGTGGGAGAGTGCAGTTTCCCCCACTTCCTATAGGCCAGTCTGGGCAGGGACTATTCCCCCTTAGTCTCACCAGCCAGCAAGGAGGGCAACAGGATTTATTGCCCCTGTAGCCAGATTTTTCCAATCCTGTACATGGGGCAAGTAGTACACTCTCCCCATATGAAGATAGGGCAGTAATGCTGTGAGGACATTATGCCAAGTGGAAGACGGTGCCTGACTCCCTAGAGCTGGAGTGCCCCCCCAAAAAAACAAAACAGTAGCCCACCAGGGTTAGTCCCTGGCTGGTCGCCGCTGCTATATTTATCAGTGCATCTGCAGGTATTGGACAATCACAGTACTTGTTGGCTTTGAATTGCTGTTTGTGGCCAATGGGAGTGTCAGGAAATGGCATGGACCAGACACCGCTTCCTGTCACTCCCATTCCAGTTGGTTGAGAAGGGCAGTCTGTGCCCAATGAGGGCTGCAATAGCTCAATATCCACAGAGGTGCAGATAAATATAGAAGTGGGAGCCTATCAGGGTTTAACCCTGGTGACCTGGATCTAACCTGCAGGCTGGAATTTGCCCACCCCTGCCCTAGAGCCTACACTAAGGCTGTGTGTATACTTTTATACTTGCTCAATAAAACTACAGTAGGGTCTCAGGATTCACAAATTTAATATTAATTAATTCAACTATTCATGAGCGGACAAGCGGCTGCTTCCCCCCCGGAAGTGCCAGCAGACGCAGCTTCTCCCAGGGGCCCCAGGCAGGAGTGCCAGCAGCTGGGCTCCAGGTGGGAGCCGTATTCCTAAAATTCAACATTCACAAGGGTTCTGAACACAGAACCCTCGCGAATGTTGAACCCTTACTGTGTTGTTGTTCAGCAGTACTTGCCCTCGCGAATGACGAAGTTTTGCCATGGCAAATGCATTTGTGAATGCTGCTTTGTTGGCAGGAGCACTCAGGCTCCCAGCTATTTTGGAAATGGTTGGGAATTCCCCAGGAGGAGCTTAGGCCCTGGCAGAAAGGGAAGTATAGTCCTCCCTACTCTCCATGCTGCTGCCATGTCCCTCACAAGGAAAAGCAGCACAAGTGAAAAGAAGATACAAAATGACCAACCCCTCTCCCCCAACAATCTGGAGGCCAGTACAGTAGGGTCTCACGATTCGCGAACTTAATGTTCATGAATTCAATTATTCTCAAGCAGCCAAGTGGCTGCTTCCCCCAGGGCTTCAGGCAGGAGCACCAGCAGCTGCCACTTCGCCTGGGGCCCTGGGCACCCCCCTCCCCCAGTATTTGCAAAAATATCAACATTTGCAAGGGTTCTGAACATGGAACCCTCATGAATGTTGAGACCCTACTCTATTCCAGGCACAATATTGAATGTTGTGGAGCTATGATTACAAAGGCTGCACCTGCCCTACACAAGCTGTATCTGGAAATCCCTCATTCTCCCTGGGAATTGAAGGCAATAGAGGGGTGGGAATCTTCTGCCCTCAACTAAAACACAGAAAATATCAGATAGTTGTTGCTGGATGCTTCTGTGGTTCATCATGTTCAACTGGGCTGTCATTTGTAGCTGCCACTGAAGGGTACCATGTCTAAATGTGCAGTTGGTTATGCCTTTTTCTGTTTCTGGCAGCTGGTGTCTCGCTATCATCTCCTCTCCCCCCCAGCACCTGAGTGATCAGAGGGACAGTGGCACAGATGTGGAAGAACAAGCAAGTAATGAGGCTTTTTAGCATCTAATTTCATTTCAGCACTATCCAGGTTAAACATCTGTAGATATCGTTATACAGTCTATCCTGGAAAGCATACCCTATAGTAGCTACTGTTTTCAGTCAGAAGAAGTTTGTTTCAGGAGATCCAATTTTCTACATCTGGCTCGAGTAAGTAGTCCTCACAACTGTCATAGCCAGTGATCCCTCTAATATTTTCGTGTCCCCGTGCAGAATAAAATTATGTGCACTGAGGCTTGTGCAAATGTGCACCACCAATAAAAAATGCAAAACCAGCTGTGCTCTGCTAATCACCTGGGTGCCCTTTGCGTTTCTTCTGAGTGGCTGCACATGCACACAGCTTTCAGGGAATAATGGTCATAACACATTCCCAAAGTAAATTGAAGAAATAGCCTTCCTTCTGTTAGGTGTTGAAGCCCAATCCTTAAGAGTATTAGGAAGACAAGGTGGATGAACATATTGGACCAACTTCTGTTGCTGAAAGAGAGAAGCTTTTATATGTGTATGTTGCTCTTAGATTAGGGCAGAGGACTCATACCTTCCATGTTGAGATCTACTAGACAGCTACATGGCTATCAAAAGATAAATTCACTAATATTCTACATATTGATGATCCAGTTTTTGGTCAAGGCCATTTTTGAAGATATCCTTGCCACGTCTTAGTGTCCAGGGAAAGATGGAAGATATATGATGTCTGATTTTTGGATATCAGTGTTTAAAATATGATCCTGGTTACCACCATTCTGACAGATATGTGGACAGTAGAATATTGAAGAATAGGAAACAATATCCACTATCTGAGAATTTTCTTACTATAATAAGATCTACAGATCCGGACCATCCTGGAGACAAATGGTAGAATGGAGGTGGAAACTGACACCTATTTACTCGGGTCTGCTATGGAATGGGGAATTTTCCATGCTCTGCAGTAGGGGAAATTGTATTAGATAGTCTTTGAGGGGGGAAAAAGGAACAATTTTTAATTTAGAAAAGTAGAATTGAATGTTTCTTGTTGTGCAACTTGTTTCACTAGGGGAAAGCGGGGAGAGGAAGGAGAAGGGGCAGGGAAAGAAAGGACAGAAAGATAGACTTCTTCATTGAGTGTCCCCGTGGGTGCTCCACAATAGGTGTCGGGCTCGCCCGGCGCTGCAGATTGGAAACTTTCCAGCAGTTTCTCCTGGATCGTGCATGCGCCAGCGCGCGCCTCTCCCTTGCACGTCCCCGGCCACGTGCGTGATCCGGTCCACGCCAGTTCCTTCTCAACCGCTATCAGCTGCAGACGGAATCCGCTCAGGCTACGGCCAGAGTCAGCTTAGTTAGTTTTGTCATGTAAATTATTGTTTTTTTTTCTTGCAAAAAAAAAAAAAAGAAAAGAAAAAGAAGAAAGGACAAAAAAAATATAAATATGTAGTAAAAAGAGAGAGAGGAGCGGAGAAGACGTGGGGACGTGAAGGCCAGTAGGCCTCCTGCCGCAGCGGGCTGGGGTTCGCGAAAGGGGAACAGGCACGAATCTAGTGCTAAGTACCCTGTTAACAGCTCAAAAGACTCACCACGATGTCCTCTTCAGGATTCAAAAAGTGTGAGTCCTGCCGCGAAGCTATACCGGCCTCCGATGGGCATAGTCAATGCATTAGGTCCCTGGGAGAATCACACGTTACCCAGAAGTGTTCCCATTGTGCTAAGCTCGCAGCCAGGGCCAGGAAAGACAGAGAAATGCAGCTGAAAATGCTGTTGTTTGATAAGGCTCTCCAGCCCGACATGCCGGAGAGGCCTCAACCGGAGGGACCCCCTGGGATCCATAAAAGGAAGGCGGCTTCCCTCACCCCCTCGGTGCAGAAACGGAGGAAGTTCTCTCCAGCCCGATCCCTGCCGGCGGTCACAGCGAGTGGGATGGGCGTAGCACACAGCCCCCAGCCGCATACTCAAACAAGCGGCAGCGCAGCAGCTCACATGGCAGAGGCTGAGCCTCCGATTACTAAACAGCCGGCACGTGCAGCACTCAGAGCGGCGGCCAGGCAAGCGCCGGAACTGGCGGCACCGCCACAGGTGGCACCGACCCCTGTGGCACGCAGCCTGCAGGCACCGGAGGACGTTATCCGCGCGGCACCGCAGCTGAGCGTGCCGAGCGTGGCGCCGACAGCGGGGCCGAGATCCCCGGCATGGGAGGGGAAAGGCGAGAGCAAAAACCCGGCACCGCAGCCCCTCTCCGGACAGGGCTGCAATGCTATTGTCAACAAGCCCTCCCCTTACGCTGCGCACGCCACCCAGAAGATCTGGGTCTCTTCCAGCCTATCCAGAGCCGCCTCCTCTGTTCCTCCAACCGGCATCACCATGGCTTGGGCCACCTTCGCCCTTTCTGGGATTGGATCCCTTGGAGTACTATCACAAACCAGTTTCACCACTGTCTGAATCATTGCGGAGATCTTGCTCTCCCAGACGTCGGGGGTACGCACCCCGGGAGTGGTCCAGGTCTCCATCCCCGGACCCATGCCCATGCTGCCATGGTCGCTCTTACCATGCTGGACACAGACACCCCAGGCATACACCTAGGGGCAGGTCCCCCCTGGCCGTCCAATACCCCCATGGACACTCCTGGCCGGGGACGGAAACACAGCTGTCTCAAGGGGAGTTAATTTTGGAACTCTGAGACTTTCCTTGGCAAGCCTCTAGGGAGCGGGTGTACCATCGACTGCAGGAACCTGAGAGTTCGAGGGAGGCTTACCCTAGTGGTTCTTGCTTGTCCTCCCCCGACGAGGCTACGGCCCCCGGGGACGTTGCTCCCCTGGACGACCTCAAACAGTTTCAGGAGCTGTTTAAAAGGGTGGCTTTCACGCAAGGCATCCAAACAGCAGAAGTACAGGAGAAGCATCACAAACTCCTGAAAAATCTGAGACCCCCGGCTTCATCCAAAATCGCTATCCCTCTCGACGAAGCCATCATGGAGTCAGCCACCACCATATGGCAGGCCCCAGCTTCCGCTCCGCCTATAAACAAGAGAGCGGATAAGAAATACTTCATCCCGGCGAAGGGCATGGAGTTCCTCTTTAGTCACCCACAACCAAATTCATTGGTGGTAGAATCGTCTCAGCAGAGATCAAAGACTTCTCAGTACAAATCGGGGGGTTCAGACAAAGATGCCAAGAAGGTAGAGCTGTTTGGCAGAAAGGGGTATTCCTCCTCCACCCTGCTGTTGAGAGTGGCAAATTATGCAGCACATCTAGCGAACCATAATTTTGACAATTACTCCAGGCTTACTTCTCTCATGGATTCGCTTCCGGAAGATAACAAGCCGGTGTTGAAGGCGATTGTGCAAGAGGGCTATGCGGCTTCGAGGACAGGAGTCCAGATCGCCCTGGACGTGGCGGACACGGCGGCACGCTCAACAGCTACAGCAATGGTCATGCGCAGAGAATACTGGCTTCAGACATTGGGTATCCCGAGGGATCTGCAGGCGAAGATTGTTGATCTCCTTTGACACTCAAAAGCTGTTTGCAGATTCAACCGATTCGGTCCTTCACTCCAGTAAGGACTCCAGAGCTACACTTCGAACCCTGGGTATTTATACCCCTCCATATAGGAAGAAAAAGTATTACCCTCAACAAAGACGATACCTGTACCAACCACAGCTTGCTCAGTACCAACGGGGCTACGACCAAGGGCGACATCAACAGCAGCAACAGTATAGAACTCCCAGGCGACGTTCTCAACAATGCCGCGCATCCTCGGGGCAGGCCCAAAGGCAACAAGTTTGACGGGCAGGTCGAGGGCTGCATTATCACTACCATCGTGCAATGCCATCCCCAGCTAATGTTCCATCATCGCCTCCGACCGTTTCACCCCCAATGGCAAAAGATCACCGCAGACAAATGGGTACTGGAGATCATAGCTATGGGTTACGCGATCCCCTTCCAGTCGCTCCCACTGCCGAAACCTCCGCCCAGGCCCCACCTCAGGGACGCTTCCCACGAGGCGAGACTCAAACAGGAGGTGGACCACCTTATGTTCATAGGGGCGCTGGAAAGAGTGCCGGAGCAATTCCAGGGGAAAGGTTTTTATTTACGCTACTTCCTTACAGAGAAGAAAACAGGAGGCTGGAGGCCCATTTTAGATCTTCGGGGCCTCAACCGGTACTTGCGCAAACAGTGTTTTCGGATGATCACAGTCGCCTCTATACTCACGGCACTGGACGATGGAGATTGGTTTGCATCCCTCGACTTACAAGATGCGTATTTTCATATAACGATCCACCCAGCACACAGACGCTTCCTTCGTTTTATGGTCGGCAAGGAGCATTTCCAGTACAAGGTTCTCCCGTTCGGCCTCTCCTCAGCCCCCAGAGTCTTTACGAAAACCCTGGCAGTGGTGTCAGCCTACATGCACAAACAGGGGGTATTTATATTCCCATACCTGGACAACTGCCTATTGAAAGGGGCCTCGAAGGCAGAGGTACTATGCATGATACACGTAACAGCAGACACGTTTTCTTCACTGGGCCTGGTCATCAACCTCGCAAAGTCAAAGACCAACCCCACACAAGACATAGAGTTTATAGGGGCATGTATAAACTCTATTACAGCAAGGGTCTATCTACCCGACGCCTGCTTTCGCGCCATCAGTTCGCTGGTGCAAGTCATTATATACAGCCCCACGGTGCCGGTCTTAATGTGCTTGCAGCTGCTAGGCCACATGGCGGCGGCGGCAACGTTTGTGGTGCGGAACACCAGATTGCATATGCGCAGCCTGCAACATTGGCCGGCGAGCATCTACAAGCCGGCATCCCACACAGTCCGCAGGGTGGTGTCGCCCACGACAGAGGTGCGCAGATCCCTGCAGTGGTGGGTAAACCCCAAGAACATGCTAACGGGTACCCTTCCACCAACCACAAATCTCTATTTTTCTTACTACCGACGCTTCCCACATAGGATGGGGAGCACACATCGGCGACAAGGTGACGCAAGGACTATGGTCCCCTATGGAACAGTCACTGCACATAAATATACTGGAGCTCAGAGCAGTGTTCAACGCCTGCAAACATTTTCGAGACCACATACAAGGCAAAGTGGTCGGGATCAATACAGACAATACCTCCACCATGTTTTATATAAATCGACAAGGAGGAGCTCGATCCCGTGCCCTATGTGCGGAAGCAGTCCAGCTGTGGAACTGGTGCATCGCCAACAATATAACGTTGAAAGCCTCGTATTTGCCGGGCGCTCACAACGTGAAAGCAGACCAGCTGAGCAGGCGCTTTGCACTCACGCACGAATGGCAGATCCGCTCCGATCTGCTACGATTGATCTTTCACACTTGGGGGTTTCCTCAGATAGATCTGTTTGGCACTCAGCATGACAAGAAGTGCCCCCAGTACTGCTCCAGGGCAGGATTGGGGCGGGGGTCCCTGGGGGACGCATTCGCAATTTCATGGAAGGGCCCCCTACTTTATGCGTTTCCCCCCACAGTGCTCATCCACAAGGTCTTGCAGAAGGCCAGAAGGAAGAGAGCCCGCATGATTCTAGTAGTCCCAACATGGGATCGACAGCAATGGTTCCCCTTGCTTCTGCGCATGTCGGACCGCCCACCGCTCCCCCTTCCGGTGGCGCCAAACCTACTCACGCAGGCCCAGGGGTCCATAGTGCACCCACACCCTTAAGGCCTGCGCTTACAAGCATGGCTAATCCATGGCTCAGCTCCCTAGAAAGCACGTGTATGGAGGGAGTACAGCAAGTCCTGGAGAGTAGCCGAAGGACCTCCACCAGGAAGACTTACAAGCAGAAATGGACTCGATTCACTGCATGGTGTTCTGCCAAGCAGCTAGCTCCCCTTGACGTTCCTATACCTGTAATACTAGAATACTTATTGGACCTCAAGAGGGGCGGGCTTTCCCTATCCTCACTAAAGGTCCACCTCGCCGCTATATCTGCCTTTCGGCATGAAGAGGAGGGGCCCACGGTATTTGCCCATCCTATTGTTACCAGGTTCCTGAAGGGGCTGGTAAACCTGTACCCCCCTCGGAAACCGCTTCCACCATCGTGGAACTTGGACCTGGTGCTCAGCGCGCTAACGGGCCCGCCATTTGAACCCTTAGCCACGGTTCCCCTACGTCTCCTTACGATAAAAACAACCTTCCTCCTTGCAATTACGTCAGCTCGCAGGGTGAGCTCGCTCGCAGCAGTTATGGCAACGCCGCCCTGCACAGTATTCTCAAAGGAGGCGGTAACTTTACGGCTGCACCCAGCCTTTGTTCCGAAAGTTTCTTCAGAGTTCCACCTTAACGAACCCATAGTTTTACCCGAAGCCTCACAGCTCCAGCAAGGAGGCACGCCTACATCTCCTGGATGTGAGGAGGGCGTTGGCCTTCTACATAGACAGAACTAAGTCCTTCCGGAAAACGAACAGACTTCTAGTCTCTCTCGCTCCCAGGTCAAAAGGAGAGGGTCTCTCTTCACAGAGAATCTCGAAGCACATTGTGTCCTGTATAAAAATGTGCTACGAACTTCGAAAGACTCGTTTGCTGGCCCCCCCTAGGGCTCACTCCACCAGGGCGGTGGCAGCATCAACAGCCTTTTTCAAGGGCATCGCGTTAAAAGACATCTGTAGAGCAGCGACCTGGTCATCCTATGACACCTTCGCCAAGCATTATGCCCTACATCGGGTATTCCAAGAGGATACCCGCCTCTCGACAGCGGTCCTTTCGGGGGCAAGCTGCACATAAACCGATTACCCACCTCCTTACTTGGGTTACTGCTGGGTAGTCACCTATTGTGGAGCACCCACGGGGACACTCGATGAAGAGAAGTTACTCACCATAGTAACGATGGTTCTTCGAGATGTGTCCCCATGGGTGCTCCACCACCCGCCCATCCTCCCCGCTTCGGATCTCTGTTTAGTGTTTTTCAGGAGCATCCGAGGCGATTGGTCAAGGAACTGGCGGGGACCGGATCGCGCACGTGGCCGGGGATGTGTAAGCGAGCGGCGCGCACCGGCGCATGCGCAATCCAGGAGAAACTGCTGGAAAGTTTCCGATCTGCAGCGCTGGCCGAGCCCGACACCTATTGTGGAGCACCCACAGGGACACATCTCGAAGAACCATCGTTACTACAGTGAGTAACTTCTCTTTCCGAAAAAGGGTTACTCCTCTGCTGCTGGTGACTGACAGATCTGAGTCTATCCCCATTTTGTATCTTATTACTCATAGAAAGGAAATGCTACCTCTCAGGTCTGTTAAGGATTTTGGATATTATGAATGGATATTTAAATATATTTGAAGACATATAGAAAATAGGTAAAAATTTCAAATGACAAATGTGATGTTTTCTTTGCCTGCCATACTCAAGGTTTATCTAACTTTAAATCCTGTAGTCTTTTTCTGAGAGTTTATGGCATCTTGGATTCTAGCCTTACATTGTAACATTGTTAGGAAAAATCAGTGCATCATCTGAAACTGTGCTTAATTACAAATTAAAGTCATGGAAAAAAATTAGTGCTGAGGTTTGTTTAGTAGTGATTAACTTTTATTTTTTCCTTACAGGGAATTGCTAAAAAAGTGCAAAAAGCACTTGGTCTTATATCTCTCACCTTTCCATCTTGCTTCCCTAACACATTTAATGTCATTATCTTGGATCTTCTGTTGTTAAATAAGTCACTGTAATTGTGACCATGAATGGAAGATGGGACAGTATGTGGTGAAAGCGCTAAGACCAGGTCTATGCTAGGGGAAAAAATCCATTTAGGATATGTTGACTCCAGCTACGCATTTCTCATAGTTTGAGATACATACCTTAAAATGAATTTTGCTGCCATCCCCACAGTGGGAAGTTGATGGGAGAAACTGAGAGGAGTACCAGGGTTGATGGTTCAATTTAGTCCCCCTAGGCACACTAAATCAAACCCCAGAAGATCAACAGCTAGCACATTGATCCTTCCAGTGAGTATAGACAAGCCCTACACTACCACAGAGAATTCTTTCCAAGGTGTTCAGGACTGCTGGACCAAATTGTATTGTTAGGATGCTGAGAGCCACTGAACCTTTTTCCTTTCCTCTGCAGGACAGGTGGCTTGCTGGCTTGAACTACACTAAATGGTGGATTCTTTATAACTTGAAGTCTTTGTGGACTTCAGTAGGGCATCCAGAAGTTATGAGCCTACTACAGGAGTAACTGGGTGAGGATTTCTGGCATGCAATATACAGGTCAGACTAGATAATCAGGGTGGCCCCTTCTGGCTGTCAATTGCTATGAATTCAAAATTGGGGATTTCAAAACAATGAAAAAATCTAGTCCAATATAAAAGGACCCTCAAGTCAAAACTGAGAGCTTTAAATTTTGAAGACTAAATTTGGAGCCATCTTAAGCATCTAATAATCAGAAAGACTTATGAGAAGAGAGTGAAAAGACTGGGACTTTTTGTCTGAAAGGACGTGATAAGAAATAGTCAAAAAATCAAATGCTACAAGGAAATCTAGATTTTCCTATGTATTCTTTTTTGTGGTTTAGGAACAAAGGTATACTTCATTAGATTGAATGGCTGCAGATTTGAGGCTGATCAAAGATCCTTTGCATAATTTATTATTAATTTTCAATTAATTATGCTACAATACATTGTATGCTAATGCTACAGGATTTTGAGGTCAAGAGCTTAGCAGGATACAAAAAATTATCCATGTATAAGGATATAGAAGCACCTGCACTTATGTTATAGGTAAAAGTTAAGGGATCTACATCTCTGTGCATTGTGGCATAAACTGGGCATTAGCTCATTTGGGGAAGCTAGAAAAAAACTTTCCTTTAACAGATTATTGTATATTGTAGTTTTTGGGTTTCTCTCTGGTATCGTATCAGGTACCTCTAGTAGGGCAATTTCTGTATTCCTGTGTGAAACATACCTTAATTCTAAAGATCTCAAGGCAGGACAACAGGGATGTGATAGAAAGAACGAGAAATCTTTGAGAGCAAGTTTTTGCCGTGTAGCAATTGAAATGTTTATTTTGGATAAGGGTAGTCTTTTGAAGAATGTTTTTAAAAATCTGTATGTCTTAAAGACCAAGCATTTAAGGCTAAAGCTGAATACTCAGATTGCATGTAAAAATCTGTGCAAGGATTTTTAGAGGTGTGATTTTTATAGACTTCAGTAACACACTAATGAAATATTTAAAGCAAATTTTTCTGTAGCCCTCGTAATGCACATTTGTTTTTGTCGCTAAATTCAGTGTTGGCATATGCCTGTTGAATGGCTTCATTACTACTTTTTGGTTCTTCCACAGGTTCAGTGTTATGCAAGTAGGTCTGGCAAGCTTGGAAGCCTTTTCACTTTTAAGTTAACAGATTGGAAAGGGTGTGGGGAGAGAGGGGCATGGAGGTAAGGAATCTTCAGAACAGGGATGGAAGGAGGTTGAGAACTAAGATCTGTGGGAGACATTGCCTACCCATGTCTCTTATACCTGCTGCCCAAACTTTAAAAGTCTGAAAAATTTTGCCATGCCTAAGGCCATAAAAATAACTGGAATTCCAGAATTCCTGGCTTTTCAGACTCCAAGGCCATGATCTCATTCACAGCTCATGGAACTTAACTCTTTCATTCCAAAGAACTGAAAACTTGCTTTTCGTGCAAGAGCCGTTGGCTCAATAAAAAGTAGTATAAAGTTAGCTCTGCTTGTAACACATTCCCCATGTGTCTAGAAGTTATAACTTGCAAGATATTTGATAATTAACCTGCTAGTTGACACATTTTAACTTATGTATTGCCTCCTTTGAAATGCTCTCTTGTGACATTCCATGACAAGGTTTACCACTGAATCTCTGAATATACCTCTGATTTTCTATAAGAATATATCACTTGGCAGAAGGTTCTGTTCCTAGTGTTGGAAGAACAATAGAGGTAATGTTTTTTCTCTGCTTTATGCTGATGCTAGTCAATTGTATACTTTCAGTTCAGCCCATATACTACAAATTACAACCACATAAGCTTTTCTCATGGAAATAAGAACAGATTAAAAGTCATCCCACACTTCTGCATCAAACAGAACTTCTGCTTTAAATCTGACCATCTCATTTTTCAGTCACTAAACATTGTAAGATTGCCATTTTAAATTGGAAACAGGAATGACAGTGTCACATTGGGCTAATTGTACAGGGCAAAGTCACTTGTTAGAATTGATGGTAAAGATAGGTGCTTGGTTGTGCACTAAGAAATTTTGCTGGCTTAGTTTTGTTACCTACGAGCATGAAGAAGTTACGGTCTTTAACCATCTGAACTGTATTGGTTTACACACAACTATAGCCTTCGAATGTCATTTGGGGAAATTATTTAGTTATGCTGAGAACTCCTGTTAGCTTCTGCTGTGTCTATACCAGAAAGCTGTGCTGATATTGCAATGCTAGCAAAGCATTTTTATGTAAACCTGTCCAAAGCAAAAAACTTAACACTGCTTCTGGGGTTCAGAGATTGTTTTAAACACATGATTTTTTAAATTGCATCTGTTTGGAGGTTGGGCTGACTTTTTAAAAACCAGAAATACTCTGATTCAACACTACACAGTTAGAAGGAACTAGAGCATTTTTGTCAATTATGTTCCTTTTACGATTGTTGAGACAAAACCGCAAATCCAATTTTATAGAAAAATTATCAGTCACTTTGATGAATATATTTAGGATGAAGAGAGAATGAGAAATTGGCTAAAGAACTTTAACAAAAGTGCAGAATCCTCCACTGGAATGATTTATGTCTTTAACTTTTAAAAGCTGCAGTGTCAGATTGTTGTAACTGAAGTATATCAGCTGTTTTGCCCCTCAGTTCCACAGTTCATTTTTCCCAGTGAAAGTTGTTTGTATGTTTAGTTTACTTATACTTGGACTTTTTATATTGTATTTGTGGGTTTTTTGAATTTCTGATGATTCTTGCGGTTCCTATTTATCCTTGTTTGTAAATGTTCTTAGGCATATGAACAAAGAATATATGGAAATAGTCAGTTTTCACATTAAATTCTGAATTATCAGAATAATGTGTACAGCATTAATAACAGACGGGTAGTCTTGTTAGTCTATACTCCAAGAAAACAGCAGAAATGTAGCACTTTAAAGACTAACAAAGTGATTTATTCAGTGATGAGCTTTCATGGGACAGACCCACTTCCTCAGATCAATCTCATTTCCAATACAGATTGACATTTATAAGTACAGAGGATCAAAAAATTGCAATAAAAACTGAACAATCAAGTACATAGGACTGAAGGAGGGGATGAGCATTAGAAAGAATGAAATGGTAATATGTTCTACAACATTATTTTCCTCCTTTAATGTTTTTAAAATAATAGTTCTAAAAATGTTGCACCAAATACAATGCAGCCTCTTAAAACTGTGCCACATTTCTCAGTGCATAAATTCTAGTTTAGATTAATTTCAGAAGGCTGCTAAAGATTTGAAAGTGGTATTTTTGTATAGGAGAATGAGACGAAAAATTGCTTACAATATCCACTGACGTATTAAAATACAGCTTTTACCTTCTAACTATAATGTAACTTCCATCTGGCAGTGGTTATCTGACAATAAGTCAAGCTGGTGACGTTGCAGTGTTTGTTAAGCATTTGTAATTATGGTATTTGATATTTTAGCTTTGGTAATTTATTGGCTGAACTTCTGAGGTCTTCCACTCCATTGGCTGACATTTCTGTTTGGATATAATGCAGTAACTTTTGAGTGCCACATTTGGTCAATTCCAAAAGTTCCAGGCATCAGTAGCTTTGTAGGTTTTTGGAAAAATTAGAAAACCAGGGAGGGGACAGTTGGAGACACTGAGCCCCTGCTGCCTGTTTAGGGGGGTGGGGGTGGGGTTGCATTCTCTTGGGGTTTTCAAGGTTATTATATGAGGGATCATGAGCTGTCAGCCTCCATTCTAAATATTCTTTGCATCCAGCATTTATAATGGTGTTAAATTAAAAATACCTTTTTATGTATTCAAGGAGGGGTTCACACTCAGGTCTGCTGTGTGAAAGGCACTAGCAGCACAAAAGTTTTTGAGAACCACTGATTTAGCAGAACCAGAGTGTCAAGTCCCTGTGCAATTGTCTGTAGATCAAAGAGCATTTAACATCAATTAACACATTCCTGGGACAGAGGGATCTAGGACTGCATGCTTGTTGTGTGGGGGCTGCAGTCGGTTTGCCACATGAAGGCGCATTACCTAATAAATTATTTTGTTAGTCGTTAAAGTGCTCCGTGACTGCTTAGTGTGCAACCTAGTTCACCTTATGTTTGTTTTTCCACTAGTCTTTCTGGCTTTTTTCCCCAATTTTAGCAGAGCTTCACCAGTACCATTTTTCACAAGTGTAGGAATAAATGCTAGAATATCAGTGTTGCAAAATCACTTTTTTCATCTTTCCTGTTCTGCAGAGCAAAGCATATCTGAAACATTTGCTAGTATATTTTGCTGAAACCTAACAGTTGGCTTGTAATCACCTACTCAGCCAAGAACATAGCTGTGATGTTTGTATTTTTATAAATACTTCAGTTTGCAATAATCCAAGTTACTAAATTTGTTACTGTTGGTTCCGGTAAAGTTAGCGCCTAGAATCTTCAAACTGTGTCTCTCTTCACATGAGAGATGAGAAAGTTACTTGAAGTGCACCTGTTAGGTTTAGAAATCATTTAGTTCCGTGCTCAGTTTTTGTGTGGTCTGCCTTTTTTTCCCCCTCAAGAAATTGTTAATTGTGCTTTTTACTGGTAGGAGGTGACTATGCTGACATTCTACTTAATTTCCATTTTTAAATTTTATTATGAATATTTTAACAGAAAAGAGGATAAAATGGAGCACAGAACGCCTTAAGGCAAGCTACATAATTTTGTACAATTCCAGGAATTAGGGTTGAACATGAATCACTGTACAGATGCTTGCCAGAGAAGTGGCTGTAGAAGTACAGGAGATATTTTATCTATTTTACTTGGCACTGAGTGCACTGCTTCTGCAGCACTTCTTTTCCCAACTAGTCTTAAGGAACAATCAGTAGGGAATAAAATCAAGGTGCCTTTGGCAGGGTGGAATGCAATCACTGGGCTGGTTTTCATATGTTTTTTTCAGGTGAACTCTGAAGCATCACAGAGATTTTGTATTCCAAAAGAAGAGATTTTCAAAAATGATCACTTTTTCCCATATTGCTTCCATTGAAGTCACTGGTAAAATTTCTACTGAAATCAGTAGGAACAGTTAGGCTACTACTAAATACTTTTGAAAATCCCAGCCTAAATATATTACTTTACAGTGGCTTTAAATGCTCAATTCATAAACATTGAGGATTTGGAAAACACTGGGCTAACTTGAAGTATTTCACAGTCTTTCAACATTGAGTTTTTATCTGCTTAGTGAAATCAGCTGCCATTCATCTTCTGTGATTTAAAAATTCACAAGACTATGATACCTCTTTTACACTGGGCTTTCAGGAAAAGAAACCTGCTTGTTGTGACAGTTACAGTGAAAATTTTAACATCTTTCTTTTTCTGGCTCAGTAATAGAAACTGAGTAATAATATTTCATACATACGCAATCATAAAATATATCTGGTCTTGGAGGACGTAGTGAATTAGCAGCTTTTGTTTTAAAGTGCACCGTAGTGGTGGACAAATTACTTTTTTTATATCATACTAGCAGATGTACCCAGCATTGCTCAGCTATTTCACAGAAGTAATTTTTTGAAAATAAATGAAAAGTGTACATGCTCTCCCCACCCCCCCATGAAAGTGTCTTTCAAAAATGAAGAAAAATTAAGGCTGGAGTGAGGGTTTGTGGGTAAGGAGGGGCAGAGAGGGGGATAGCTTGGGGCAGAGGGTTGGTGGGGGCTCAAGGCTGGGGGTGGGGGTGCAGAAATCAAGGGAGTTGGAAGGGGTAGAAGTTAGGGGAGGGTTTTCAGGATAGGGCTGGAAGTTTGGGGAGAGGCTACTGGGGCTGCTCCGGGTCGTGAGAGTGATGCTGCTAAGGCAGCTCCTCCCAAGGTGCCAGGGCAGCACTTCTCAGCCAACGGCTCCTCGTGGAGGGCGTGGGGCTGCACTCGCCATCAGAGATCCCTCCTGAGAGCGAAGTATCTGGGGCTGCATACTTGCTGGGTGGAGGCAGGGGGCTTTGCGGGGCAGTCCTGGACTCCAGCTACTCCTCCTGGCCTGCAGCCTTGCGGGGGAGGGGGCACAGCACTCTGGAGGGGCATCCCCCCGTGTGCTGCTGCCCCCCCTAAGGCCTGCAGTTTTTCCAGGGGGGTCTCTGCTTGTGGTAGTGGCTGCCCCATCCTGTAACCTGTTGTGGGTGGGCAGTGCTCTGCTGGCTTACCCCGGCCAACAGCTGCTCCCTTCCCCTCACTGGCCCAGTACTGGTCTGGGGGTGGTGGTCCTTTGGCGTTAGCATCCAGCCTTTAACTCTCCCCCATGGCCTGCTGGCTGTCGGGAGGGAGGAATAGGCTCCAGAGTCTGTTCACCTCCCACTGCCTCCCATGGCCTGCAGGCTGTCTGGCTGGGCCAGACTCTTCAGTATGTTGCTCCTTCTCCAACAGTCCCCATGTGGCTTGCAAGCTGTCTGGGTGAGGTGAGGTTCTGGGGACTGCCCCCAGAATCCTTTCCCATGGACTGCAGGCTGTCTGTGGACTGTCCCCTGCCTCCAGTAATCCCCCTACTGTGGCCTGTGGGTTCCCTTTTCCCCGCCCATGGAGAGGCTCTGGGTTTAGGGTGGGAGAGACACTTACCTGATCTTCATGGCAGGCAAGATGGTGAAGCCCAGCTGGTTGCTCGGTGATGCAGCTGCCTCCAGTGGCCACTCTCAGAATTAGATCCCTTTTGTCTGTGTCCCTTCTTTTTGCTGCTTTCCTCCTTCTGCCCCCTCCCTTGTTCTGGGAAGTCCTGGGATTTTAGGCATTTCCCACTGTCCAGGCACAACCAAATCCTGGCCTCTTACAGTTCAAGAGGAGTTCTTGAACAAACTACGTGGACAGGGAGACACGCTCTCTCTCTGTATAAAATTGTAAATAAATCAGTGAAAAGCTGTTGGTGGTGACAATACTGATCTTTCTGAACACCAGTATACAAATTAGATTTAAGGACCCTGCTCAGCACATCTTTCTTAAACTTCCATTGGATATAATTAGAAGTTTACAATTAGTGATTTACTAGAGTGGTAAATTTTACCTGACCAAAGGTAATACACTCATCCTTGGTTAAATGAGCACTTTACTTACGAGTACTTGCTTAAATGCGGGGCACATACCTACCTTTGTTTTAGTAGACGACTGAACTCACCCTGGCTAATATGAGCCTTACCCCACTTCCCGTGGCTCCAGCTTGCCACAGCCTGATCTCTTCCCCCCGGCCCCACACACCCAACCCCCTGCCGGCTCCATGGCCCCAACCTGCCACAGCCTGAACCCTCTGCGTCCCCAACCCACCCCCGTCTCTCTCACACCCACACCCACCCGCCAGCCCTGCGCACCCAAATTGCCACAGCCTGACCCTGCTTACCGGCCCTGCACACCCAACCCGCTGCAGCCCGAACCCCCACCCCTACCCTCCCCACGGACCCAACCTGCAGCAGCCGGACCCCCCGCTGGCTTCGTGGCCCCAACCTGCCACAGCCAGACCTCCCCACCAGCCCTGCACACCCAATGTGCAGCAGTCTGAACCCCACCCACCCCACATACCCAACCTGCAGCAGCCTGACCTCCCATCCCCCACCTGCCCACCCCACGGACCCAACCCGCCACCAGGTTTTAACCCTCTCTCCCACTCATGGCTCCAAACTACCCCTAGCCTTTAACCCTCCCCCGCATCCCAGGGTTCTCTTATCTTTCAAAAGCAGCGCCACATGCTGCCACTCCTTCGCCAAGTTAGGAGCTCTAGGAACCAATCAGACACTTTTACATGTATTTTAATGGTACTTTACTGTCCCTCTTATACGTTTTTGCCTACAAGCAGAAAGTTGGGAACCAACTGTGCTTGTATAGTGAGGAATGAGTATAATATTTCTAAAAACATTTCACCAAAGATTATGATGAAGATACTAGGAGGGGAGAGAATATTTTGATTTGTTTATTTTTTGATTTGTTTACTTAGGGTTTTTGAATAGTATAATCTAACATTTTTCTTCTGCAAACACGATTTCCCCTGCTGTTGGTGTGGGGCCTTTCACTCATCAAAAGGGAAGAGTATGGGAGGGTAAAGAGTAAGAAAAAAAAAAAATATATATATATCCCTAAAACCTGCACATTTGGTATGGGAAATTAAAGGGCAAAATTAACATGTTCCTTGTTTCATTCTGTCTTTCTTTCAACTAGATTTCAAATTGAATGTGTCCTTTCATATGGCAGAGTATATTTTTAGGATATAATATTTAATTAAGGGACAGATTTTGTAAACCCTTGTTCTTCAGATTAGTCCCATTGACTTCAGTGTGATTGTTCCCTGAAGTAACATTTTGCCACATTTCACTCTAACATTGTAGCTTTCACCATTTAGAAGTTAAAAATTGAAAACCTCTAAACTCTTGACCTTGGGTAGATATTGCCATGTATAATGTATTACATACAGTTGTTGAAATCAAAGTAGCCTTTTCTGGAGCTGTGGTTTGTGAAACACGTTGTGTATTGGGCTATATTGGGCTGACTTTTATCAAGGATAGCAGGAGCTTTACTCATTTGCACATTTTTAAGCAGCTTTCAAAACCTTTGTGCGTGCACACATGTTCAACATATGCATCTAAGCTTTGAACATTTTGTTCTGAAGTACATTTGCTCATTAACACAAGAGACTAAAGTATAAATCTCTAATGAGCCTCATGGATCAGACTTGTGCACGGTATTAATTTTATGTAAACTGACTCTGAATATTTCATGTTGCTCTTTAAATATAAAGCTTATTTTTAGAAATCTCTTCCTTAGGAATTGTTTGGTTTTTTTAATAAATTGTCACAATTTGTAACCTAGCTGTACAATAATTGGAATATACAGTGGGAGAAATTTGACTGCCATATATTTCCTATTCTATCTGTAAGAGGCCAACCCTACATGTGTGAAATAAAAATCCCCAATCACCAATTTGATTTTATTATAATAGTGAAAACTGCATGTTTGCACTTGCCAAACATTTCCCTTAAAATGATCTGGCAGAATTAACTACTTCAGTATAATCTAACAATTTTTTTAAGGTAGCTGTTTGCTATTACTGCAATAATTCAGTGTATTGATACACAGAGCACAATGGCTTGATGCAGGTTAACTGGAAGCTCTAGATGACCTGAAGAAGATAAATGAGAATGATTGTGGTCATAGTCCTTTTCAAATGCTGGTCAAGATTTAACATTATAAACAGCATTTCTCTGGTCCCTCTAAGGAAAGCAGAAAGTATTGTTGAAAGAAATGTTAGTGTCTGATTTTATTTATTCAAAATATTTTTAGCTTGCCTCTCTATGTAAAATATTCACATCAACTTGCAAATTTTTTAAAAAACATAAGCATATGTAAAAAGATTTAAAAATATAAAACCCCAAAGGGACATAAAACCTACTAAAACATCTCAAAAGAAGGAACACGCACATACACAAACTCAAGCATCAATAAAAGCATGAGTAAAAAGGACGGCTCTAGCCTGGCACCGAAACAATGCTAATGTTGGTGCCATCCAAATATCCCAAGGAAGAGAATTCCCCAGCCTGGGAGCAAAGGCTGAGAAGGCTCCACTCCATGGAAACATTAAATGTTGTCTCCCTGAGTGGGGGAACACTGAGCACAGCATGCCTAGCTAACAGCAATCCATGGGCTGGTTCATATAGGAGAAGATGGTCCATAAGATAACATGGACCCAACCCACTTAGGGCTTTATGAGTCATAACCAAGACCTTAAACTGTGTCCGGAAACATACTGGAAGCCAGTGCGCTGCTGGAGCACTGGCATAATGTGCTCTGCATAACGAGTATCAGTTAAAACTCAATGAACAGCCACATTCTGAACTCGTTGAAGTTTCTGAAGACACTTTAAAGGCTGTCCTGTATAAAGTGCATTACAGCAATCCAGTCGAGATGTAACAAGAGCATGGATCACTGTGGCCAAGTCATGCTTGTTCATGA
Source organism: Carettochelys insculpta (assembly GCF_033958435.1). NCBI lineage: Eukaryota > Metazoa > Chordata > Testudines > Carettochelyidae > Carettochelys > Carettochelys insculpta. Next base: position 21,198,657 of record NC_134153.1, on the reverse strand, counting down.
AGGGTTGCAGCTGGTGGATCAGACGAAGCTGCCCAAAAGCACTGCTAGCCAGTGAAGAAATTTGATTTTCAAATTTAAAAAAGGGTCCATGAGGACTCCCAAGTGTCGTACCTGTTCTTTTAGGGGAAGAGTAACCCTGTCTGAAATAGATACCATGCCACATTCTTGAACACATGGTCTACTGATCCACAGGACCTCAGTCGTATCTGGATTCAACTTCAGCTTATGAGACTTCCAGTCCAGCATCACCTCCAAATACAGGCTTAGATCAGTTACCATCAGACCTTGTCCTGGTGTCACAGGGAAATAGATTTGGGTATCACCTGCATATTGATGGCACCGTCCTCCAAAACTCCTTATGACCTCTCCCAGTGGCTTCATGTAGATGCTAATCAGCATGGGGGACAAGATGGAACCTTGTGGGACCCTGTAGCACAGTTGCCATGGGGTTAAATAACAGCATCCTAGTTCTGCCTTCTGAAAATGTCCCAACAGGTGAGACTGGAACCACTGCAAAACAGTTTCTCTGATACTAAGCTCCACCAGGTGTGCAGAAGGATACCATGGTCAATGGTATCAAAAGCTGCTGAGTGGTCCTGGAGAATTAACAGGAACGCAGTCTCCATGTCTGTCTCCCACCATAGGTCATCCACCAGGGTGGCCAAGGCGGTTTCTGTTCCAAGACCTCTGTCAATAGGCAGCTCTTCCTCTTTAAACTGGGTGGGCTGGTAAATAGACAAAAGTGTAGCTTTCCCCATCTTCCTCTTTTCCTTTGGTTCCCCAGCTCTTGTGCCTCACTGCAGATCAGAAGTAACGTGTTATGGACTGTGATAGGTCTCTTCGGCTTGTGCCAGGACACCAGCGTAAATCCAAGAGGCAGCACTGGTACCTGGCAGTAGATCGGACGCCAGGCTTTTTCTCCATTGCTTTAGGATAGCATAGCTGAAGGTTGGGTTGGGAGCTAATCATGTGATGTGGCTGAGTGTGGGAAAGACCCAGACCATGTGGCACCTATGGGGGAGATAAGGGGGTTCGCTCACAAATATGAACCACTGAGAAGTTTCTCAGCGTATTATACAAGCACAACCCCCAGCACAGCCTTGGTGACACGTGGTGCGGCTGGGCATGGGCTGGCGCCAGGCAACGCAGAAAAACATGGTGAATGTACAGACAGATATGTGAACTCCCTGCAGGAGTTATTTGAATGGGCAGGTGCACTCATAGTGCTAAAAGCATAGAAAAAAAGAAGCCATTTATCAGGCTCTCATACTAACCTGAGCCCACAGCTAAAGGCTCTCTCCTCCTGCTTGGAAATTCACGATCTTCCTGTTACTGGAGAGAGGCCTCCAGAGCGGATCACTGAGAGGGGCATTATGGGTTACCTACGGGACGCCTCTGGAGGCTAATAAATTTGCTTTTAAGATGTGGTGCTTCCACACTTGCCTTTAATGTAACGTCTGAATTTGAGCTTGATGCTATACTTGTCAGGTAACTGTGATTTTGTACTGTTGAGATTAGTGCACCCAAAATCGAGCTAATGGTCTTTACAGTGAAGACAGTCCCATGGTAAAATCAAGCTAAATGAATTAAGTTCAAATTATCTCATAGTGTAGACACAGCCTTGGAGTGATCAAGGACAGAAAGCTGGGAAAGCTTGTTTATCCTTGAAAGCTCCACTCTCTCCAGACCTGCCAGTCCAGCCATGTTCATCAACTGCTGCACATCCTTTTTTTTTTTTTGTTTTTTTGTTTTTTTGTTTTTGTTCACATTTTAGGAAATTTGGTTTACTTCCAGAGTCAATGTCGTGAGCCCAGTATCACTTCCATACTTTTCAGCAGTGTGTACAATCTTCCTTTCACCCTTCTAGAGAATCTCTGGATCACAGTATCACAATTCCCTGTGCTATAAGAAACATTTTTGATCTGGTGAATGAACAGATCAGACTCTGAAGGCATCACTCCAGGATTCTTCCCAACTCCATTATCATAGAAGTTGGGCTTATCAGAGTGCCTGGAAAGTGTGCACATGCACATAAAATTAAGCATTTAAAAGGTGTTTGTGGTTCACATAGCACTTCAGAATTTCCTTATAAATATCCAGTGAAGGTTTCTCCTGAACTAATTTCATTTTGTTAGCTCATGGAGTTGTAGCAATGTTTTGTTTGTGTGACCCGTGCTGTTTTGTGGTGGTGAACTGTCCGAATAGAATCGAACACGATTACAGGAAAAAACAAATTACCTTAATAGGGAAAGGCTCATTATTATACATATGTTTATATTTTGTTTAACAGCTTTGCAAACTGAAATAAATTATCCTGATTTAGTATGTTTTATAGATTTTGAAAATGTTGGAGTAAGAGCAGAAGTTATATCATATATATAGTACAGTTTGAAGCTACTTAATATAACTTCATCTTTTGCTGAATTTGGTCTCACAGACAAGTTGTGCTTTGTGTTCTCAAAAGGGTCTACTTTGTGAAATGGAAAAGGAGGGGGAGGGAAATTGACTAGAATTTTTGGGGGCAATACTGTCCTCTAATCTGTGAAAAGTCTGCATTACAGCTCATTCAGAAGTCCCATAAATAAGTATGCAGTTTGGTTTTCTACATAAGAATTGGTGTGTCTGATCATTTGTCTGCTGTATATGGAACACTGGCATAGTGACAGGCAAATGCATATGGTTTAAGTTAACTTCCCCCTTGTCACATGACATTATTGTGTGTTCATCCTGTCTATTTGTGGTTTTCCTTCCTTGAGTAGCTACTAAGCCTCATATATGCACTCATATACAAACAAAAACCTTCAAGCATTGTAGTATCTTTTTTACATATAGTAACTTAGGAAATCTCTACATGAATTAATATTGATTTCTCTCTGCATTGGCTAATTATGGTTCAGTACTAAAGGTATACAACAAGACCCTTTATTGCGATGAAGTAGCCTGCCCATCACTTTGTGTTTTATGGTCTGCCTTGCTTATCACTGTTACATTACTTAGTCAAATTTTGTAATATAAATATCCAGAGCAGTATATAGAGCAGGCACCTACTGTTGATGAACTTGATGCAGGCAGTTCTTTTTTTTTTTTTTGGTTCTAGAAGCAGCAACAAGATTAAATGACTGAAGACAATAATAATGATTTATGTTCAGTACAGAAATGCTGAAATAATTCAATCTTATGATACATACTGTAATAAGGATATTTGAAATTGACATTCTACACTGTAATACTGCCCTGGTATCTCTCTTTCTCAGCGGTCACTCGATAACAAGCAGAACATCTGCTTGTCATGTTCGTATTTGTGAGTCCATTGATGGCTGAGAAGCCCAATTCTGGAGCTACAGGTCTTGGTGTTGGCAGCTGTTTGAAGGGTACAAGGCAGTTTTTGCCATTCTTTTCTTCTTCTCTGTCTCTCCTTGTCTGTACTGTGGCGGGTCCTCTTATTCCACCACCCCATCACAGATTACCACTTGCTGTGAACTCTGAGCCCATCTCCAAGGATACTGCTTCTGAGTCACCTAAACTGGAATTGATGTGAGCAAGCACTCAAAAATGCTCACCTAACTTTTTGGTAAATATTGCTCTTCAAATTGTGTTGCATGAGTCCATTCCCTTCCATTACCCGTCTTCCCAACCCTCCGTCAGAATTCCCGGCAAGAAAAAACTGAAAGGGCTTAAGGCCGGCAATGCCTAATATGCCAGGGCATGAGCACTGCACGCAAGAGCGTGATGCAACAGACCCTGCAGATACTACCATCTCTAACAATTGTGTACCTAGGTGCACACACACCTGGAATGAAATGGACATAAGCAACATATCTCACACAACAACAGTTTAAAAAATAGGTAACTGTTTTCTAGAACCAGTTTTTCAATATTGAAAAGACTGTTTCACCCAGAAGTTCTTTAATGGGGCACAGTTTAGTTTTCTCCTCTACCATAACAGCATTTGTTACTTTATTGAGAAGATCAAACTGTGAAGGTAAAGAGGTATGCTGAGTGCATATGGTCTTTTAGTTTCCTTTTTTAATGCATTCAGTCAATTGACTGTTTTAAATCCGTAGAAGGTGTTGGTGTCACTCCTGTAAATACGAATAATCAAAAATGCATAGTTTGTAAATCTAATCAATTTAGTGTGAACTTCATAATATGGGATTGGGTAACTGAAATAATTGAATTCTTTAAGTTTACTTTCATTTTATACATGTATATGCACAGTTAATGAAGTCATCACTGATTAAAGTGTAGCTTCACCAAGGATTAATTTGGCTCATGACAGAAACTTGGATTTCAGGCAACTTGTATTGTCACTCTTACCCCCCTCCCCACGTATAAAAAAAGGTTATGCTGTGTAAAATATCAGAAACATCTCTATGTCTCCCATACCACTTTTCACATTTCTTTTCAAACATTTAGCTTTTAATGTCTCTAGTAAGACTATTACCTACATGTTGACAGTGAAGGGGAGATTTAGTACTTGCCTATGAAATATTTATTTGAGATTAAAATATTCACTATACAGATGTGACTCAGTCTTACCATGCTGGAATTAATTTCCCCTATATGCAGCATGGAAACAAGAAGAAGGATCTAAATTACTCAATTATCAAATGGAGGCAATAGTTAATTTATAAATTGGAATCATAACCATTGCTATTCATACTTGACAATTTATCAAGTTGATGAGGGTGATGTATATCATAGCTTCCAAAGAGGGCAGTTATAGGGAACAGGTCTTCAGTTTTCACTCTCCCAGAACCATCTTTTCCCATCACTCTGTCTTTATGCTGATTTCTCTAGTGATCAGGAAAGAACCTACAGGAAAAAGGAAAGCTGTAGTGCAAGATTTGTTTCACTTACAGACTTGCACTGGGAGGATGGGGACAGGCACCTTAGAATTCAATGTGTTTCTTTTCCTGCTGCAGGGAATATTAATGATATGAGAGAGTCAGTCTCCCACAATTCAAGCTGCTAAGGATTGAGGCAGCTGGGATGTCTGCAATTTGGGATGTAAGATCAAAAGGACTTTTTGTAGATCTTTGAAAAGAAAAAGTGGCCAGACCGTCTCCTACGTGGGCAGATGACTGAATCTGAAGCATGGATGTTTTCTGGGCATCTTAAATAAGTAAATAAATAAATCCCAAAACACTTTAAAATGATGGATGACTAGTGTGGGAATGGAAGACTGTACTTGTTGGCATCTTCTACAAAATGTGGGTGAGTTGACAAACGTACTCACTGTCTTCTTGAGGAATAGTACAACTGGTTTGTGCCAACGTTCAGTTGCAGTGGAGTATCTGATACCTCTTCCTGTCACTGAACTGGCTTAGTCCTCTTCTTTTATTTTAGTATTTCTTCACTAGCACACTTTGATTTTTTTTCTTCTAGCTGTGATTACCAGTAACAGGCTTTCTTGAGACCTAACACCTTTGCCTGTCTCTTACTGTGTATGTATGATAAAGAGCCCCCATCACCAGCTAACTTGATTTGCAACGTTTAGTGTTGCTATATTTAAATCATGTTTGCTAACTCTGGTTTTAAATAGCACTTTTTATGGTCATGTAGAGACAACTTACATGGCTATTTCAGAAGCAAAATTAAGTCAAAACGTTAATTATCTTTTGTATGCATCTGCGGAGCTGCAGCAAGAGCGAACTGAGGAATGTCTACCTTTGCTGATCTTTGCTGCTTTTATTTTCAGTATTTTTAAGGACATCCTCTAGCTTCCTTGTTGCCGAGACAATGGTGTGTTTTGACATCCATGTAAAATGGTATGCTTTGTCTCTTCCCTGAATATATTCTTCTCACTGACTGCTCTTGTAAAAAATGCCTCCCATCATAACTTGCTGGTGATTGTTCCGTCCGTGAAGACCATTTTTCTTCTCTCCTTTTCTTTTTCCTGTTTGTCTGTATTTGTCCTTTGTTTCCTGTCCTTCATCTAACCTTTCCCCTACATCCAACGTCATCTTCAGCATGAAACGAAACTAGTTTTTGTAATGCCACTTTGTGTAATGCCTCTTAACTGCATTCAAGACCGTTATCAGTGTCTTTCATATTGCTGTCAAGAAAGGTTTGCCCCCACCCCAACCGCATTATAGTCTTATGAGGGGTGGTGGTGGTTGTTTCCATTCATATTGAGATGTCACAGATCTGTATGCTCTTCTGAATTCTTTTCTCTCTTCAGGCTATAATAGCCTTTGCTCTTCTGAGTCTCTTCTTGGGTAAGCTGCAATAGTCTACGCAAGAAGGAATTTAGGTCACAAATAAATGAATATATTCTGGTTGAAGAAGAGGAGGAAACGTGGCTAATTTTTATTTTAAAAGCATTCTGTAAATGTTTCCAAAAATATGACAAAATAAAAATAAATTGAGACAAATATTATTGTACCAGCTCTATAAAAATTAGATAAATGTCACTCTACAACAGTGTAAATTTAGTGTGTACAAGCAGAAGTGTGCAATTATTAAGGTGATCAGTAAAGCTTTACTACCCATCTACCATACCAGCAAAATACCACAAGTATATCAAGAATGCTTCATAAAGTTTTGACCAAAAGTCTTTTTCAGTAGCTTTTCTTATTGTAAGATAGGTAAATAACAAAATATTGTGTTTACTATATAAAATAGTATCCAAAAACACTTTGATGGTACAGAATAGGACAACAATATTTCTAATTATCTGTTTTATTCAAGATACAATTCTAGAAGTTATGTTTTGGTATCCTTTAATAAAGTATATACACAGGACTCATTTCCATACTACTGCTTTAAAGAATAAGGAGGTCTAGAAAGTTCAAACTGCACTTTCAATATACAGGAATTTATGGTGAGAACATGTATTTTGGCGCTGGATGTTGTTCAAGATGGATATTTTTCAAGAGAGGGCTTGAGATAGCAGAGGAACTAGTAGGAATTCAGAGAAACATATTATGACTACTATATAATTACATGTTTGTAGTTAGATGAAAAAAGTAAATATTCATACATGCACATGTATGTATTAATAGAAATAGTATTGTTTTATTTCTGAAACATTATCTATAAAATCTTTAATTTCAGATATTAATAATTTCTTAATTGCACACCCTTTCAAACAGGCCAATTAAGTGGGGAAAGCTCAGAATCTACAAACACCAGGAAACTATTTTGTGTGCCTTCATTTTGGATATGCTTATACTCGATGAAAAGTCGACCAAAGATTCGCAATTCTAGCCATGCCAATATATCTGCCCTTGGCTAACTTGTCTGTCTGTACAGGGGAAGGTTGATAGGAGAGATTTTCCTTCAGTCTCTTCTACTCCTCACCTCTCATGAGGAGCAAGTACAGGGGTCAACTGCAACCCATGGGAGCTCAATTTCAGCTGTGCGTGCTATCCCACTTTTTAAGTAAAAATGGCTTTTCAGGTTTGCAAAAGGAAAATGTGTAGCACGATTCTGTGGATGGATTATTAGTTCTAGCAGTTTTAGAGGATGCAGTCATTAAAACTAAATGGTCATCTAAGATGTTTCTTTTCATCATTTTATGTTTTTTATAGGTTAGTAACTGAATCTAGGATCAGACATAATCCCCGTAAGTGTTTCAGACTGTTGAAATTAATGTTTTTTCCCTAAATGACAGGATCCCACATGATTAATAGTCACAGCTCAAGACAGAATCAAAAGAAATTGCCTGCTAGAGCAAGCTATGTTTCCTGTCTTTCAGCACCAGGTAGTTTGTGGTATGGGTACTATATTTTCTAAAGGCCTGTGTGTGTATGAAATAGTACACAAATTACTGCAAGCAGCTCTTCCGGTGATTTATGCCACAGCCCCTTGTTCATACACTTTGCTGGTCATTGTACAAAAAGTGCTATTAACCAGTTGTCTTCCTGCCTTCAACTTTTTCAGCATACAGTTTAGCTTCTAGTCCTTTTCCCGTGGTGTAGTCTTCTTTAGCTGCACCTATATTGTGTTGCAGGATTTGTGCAATAAAACTCTGCAGTTTTTCAAGATTAAAATCCAAAACTATGTTTTTACCTATGTAATCCAAACTGTACACCCAGTGAGAGAGCAGATTATTAAGATGCTGCCTGTAATATGTGTAGACAGTAATATTCCTCTGCCTACAGCACCAAATGGATAAGTCTGATTGTCCTCTCAGATCATTGGAAACAAGGACAAATATGATGTCCAATAGTTATCACATTACAGAAGGACAGGGAAATGCCATTGGGTTGAGTGTAAGGCCTCACTTTGCTCAAAAAATTAGTGTGAAATTGGTTTCTTTAGATGTCTGCAACAATAACAAAATTTAAGTCCTTGAGATAATTTTACACAGTCCTCTTGGATAATGATATATTGTTTAGGTAAGAATATTATGAACTTATCTCATGCATTTCATTTGAGAATATGAACGCTTTGCCAAAAGAGCATGAGAACATCAATGAATAGTAATCTGTCAAGTAATACAGTAAAAGCTGTATTATTCATCATTCACATAATGGGCACACTCGGTTAACGGGCATACTTGGCAGAGTGAGGCCACTGGCCCCAGCTTGAATAACTGGCACATTTTATTATCCAGCAGCCCCCATTACGTGTGTGCACATGTGTATGCGCGCGTGTGCGCGCGCATGCACGTGCTGGATTATAAAGCTTGTACTTTACATTAATATACAGAAAAATGAGATATGTGGTACAGAAGTTTCGGAGTATTCTGCACAAATACAACTCTTTGCAAGATTTTCCCATAGTTTCAGCTGATAATAATATATGGCTGTGTATACACTACGGAGTTTGGTGGACAACACTGGGATTTTGTGGACAAAACTCATGGAGCATCTATACTACATATGTGTTCTGCCAAGAAACTGTCAACAAAATGCAGCAGTTTTCTTGGGACAGTTAAGTGACTCCCATACAAGGCATAATGCCTCTGTCGACAGAGTCTGTTGACCAAAAAAATAATGTAAGCATTCTGGGGGGGTGGGGGGGGCACCCTCTGTCAGCAGGGAGGGCTTCCAGTTCACCAGGCAGCCCTGTTTGCAGAGCTTCTGGTTGGCTCTTCTGTGAACAGAGGGCTGGGTAGTCAGGCTACTCTCTGTCAGCAGAGGGTGTCAAAGGGGAACCTCTCATGTGTGGACTCATTCTGTTGACAGAGGTTCTGTCAGGAAATACGTCCCAACAGTAACTTCTGTCAAGAAAACTCTAGCAGGCAACGTCTACACTAGCCCCAAACTTCGAAATGGCCACGCAAATGGCCATTTTGAAGTTTACTAATGAAGCGCTGAAATGCATATTCAGCACTTCATTAGCATGCGGGCGGCCGCAGCACTTCAAAATTGACGCGGCTCGTCCCAACAGGGCTCCTTTTCGAGAGGACCCCAGCTACTTTGAAGTTCCCTTATTCCCGTCAGCTCATGGGAATAAGGGGACTTCGAAGTAGGTGGGGTCCTTTAGAAAAGGAGCCCCGTTGGGACGAGCCGCGTCAATTTCGAAGTGCTGCGGCCGCCCGCAGGCTAATGAAGTGCTGAATGTGCATTTCAGCGCTTCATTAGTAAACTTCAAAATGGCCATTTGCGTGGCCATTTCGAAGTTTGGGGCTAGTGTAGACACGGCTGTAGAGACCCAGCTTCTATAGCAAGATTATTCAAGCATTTGACAGGAGTGATTGAAGTGTTGCATCTGATGGCCCTGATGCATGGAATGATTGAGTTGTTGCAAGAGATCTCATTGTTTAGATCTCAGCTTTTGAAGATTGATGGCAAAAGTAGAATGGAGAGTCAAAATAGTGACTAAGGTTTATGGGTTACTACTGTAAAAAGGTTAAGGTTTCTATATGTTGAAAAGAAAATTGTGGGACTCCTCAGGCCCTAGCTTCCTCCAGGATCCAAGGGATGCTCAACTTGTGCTTCACCCCAGGACACTTCCCCCAAGCCCGAACTGCTGCTCAGTTCCTCTCCTGTGTGGCTCCTCCCTCTCCCCCCAGAGTCTCCTGCACACCGTGGAATATCTGATTGCCTCAGAAAGGGGAAGATGAGAGCAGCAGATGCAAAGCATTGGGGATAGAGGGAGAGGTAGCCACTGGTGAATACTAAGCACTCACTTTTTTTCTGTGGGTGGTCCAGCCTTGGAGCGTTCCCAAAGTCCCTATCCATGGTGGGTATGATACTGCTGAGGGAATTCTGTACCCAGGAGTTAGAATTTCTGTGCACGATATTTTTTGTCAGAATAATGCAAGTATGTTTGTAACAATGCAGAAAACAAAACTGATTTAGGGAATGTTTTTTGGCATATAGAATTCAGAGTAATTAATTTAAGGTAATTTAAAGAGAGAGGTGTGAACTTGGAGCTTTGTTGCGTGTGTGTTGGAGATGTGGAATAGGGATTTATTTGGGGTTGGGGAGGGAGTTTGTTAGGGAGTTAAGTCTCTTCCATACAGACTGTGGCTGACCTGTATCCTCTCCTGTTTGCTCCAGGACATCTACCACTGTCCCCATGTGTCACTACATCCCTACTCAGCTACCCTTTCTCACCCCATCCCCATGTGACCTTGCATCACCTACCTCCATTTTGCCTTGTCCTCCCATTCCCATTCAGCCCCTGCCCCAATCTATCCCCCCACTAGCTCCTCTGAACCTCAGTCTGTGACACCCCGCTGTACCCCACTCTGTCTGCCGTATAGCTTGTCCTTATGAGCAATGCACTGTGAGGAACATAGTCTCTTGCTTCATTCTCCATGGCAGACTGAGCTGACTGCCCTCTCTTCTGGCACCACAGCAGTCCTTGTGCATGGGTTAAAGGAGAACTGTTGCACCTTCCTGGCAGAATATATTTTGTGTGTTGGGGGTGGGGCATCTGTGGGGGTAGTGAATTCTGCACAAGTGCAGTGGTTCAGAAATCCCCCCAGGAGTTTTATGAGGATCAGTCCTTTAAATCAAAATGTCTTGAAGATGTAGATTTTTAACTGTAAATAATTGCTTCCTTAGCAGCCTATCATTTGTAATGATATTTGAAATAAAATGAACTACTATTGGTTAAATGCCAATCTCCATATCTACTGCAACTCAAGGTGTATGAGAAAGCCAGGCTGGATAGGATATATTGATAGTTCCAATACATTGGACAGCTGGTGCCTTTTCCCTGATGCACTCCTCCCAAATGGATAGTACCCCATGCACCAGTGCCCCTCTTGAGGAGAGGCTCTCCCATCTCCCAACCTCAGCAGTTGGCCATCTGTTACCTCTTCCGGAGCTTGGTGTCTCCACTGGGGACTTGGTGGCTGGATGGGGACTGGGCTAGCCTGGGAAGTCTTACCTGCCTCTCAGTAGCTGGCTTAATTTCCTGTGCCCTGGCAGTCACTCCAGTCCGTAATTTGCGTTCCACTTTGGCTACATATCTGGGTCCCATTCTCGTCTCTGTGACAGCAGCTGGGGGTGGAACATAGATTTTGTATGGGCACTAACACTCTCTCACTCCTCATCCACATGTTCCATTGCCCCTAAATAAATTTGTACATCAATTCTGTGATTAGATTGAGTTTTGTATCAATTATACAGAGATTTAGGTACATTTTATGTTTCTGAACATCCTGATTTTTGGTGACATTGTATGCAGAAAATGGAATGCTTAGAATTTAAATGTATATTTCTTGGGGAGTGTTTTTCTGAAAGCTATTTTTAAACAAGTTTAAAAGTTGGCTTGCAAATTTGTTGGCTGGGTAACACAGATTGTGCGTACAGTAAGTTTTATTTTGAGCCCAGCAGTTAGTTTTCACTGCAAGACTTCTGTTGTGGGTTTTTCTTTAGTCTAAAACTGGTATTAAATATATCTAGGGGGTGAATATGGCATTGTGTTTTTAATCACCGATTCTAACCATGGGGGTGAAAGGCTTTCTAAAATGTTTTTTTACATTTTGCTTTTTTTATAATCCTTGCCAAAATAGGAAATTTAGGATTAGATTAGTTCAAAATCTAAACACACACATACAGTTCTGTAGTCTGCATGTAATCTGTTTGGAATCTTCAACTGATTCAATTACAACAATGCAGTAAGACTGGAAGGAGTTAATGCTAATTATAATGCTGTGGTAATGCTGAACCTGCCATTCTCAGGAGATCCAAGAAGCAATTTATCAGGGTATGTTGGATCCTAGCTTCCTTGAGTCCCTTGAGACATTTGGCGGAGTGGAATTGTAGAACAAAAATATACATTCTGACATCTTCAGAGTTTCAGGAAGGGGAATAGACTGGCTGACGACTGGGCAGGGATCACGTGTATTTAGTGAAACAAACTGATGAGTGTAGTTGATTATATTTCCTGTTTGCACCATGAACTTGATGAGTGCTCTCAGTTTTTGTAAGTGTTAGATGGTATTTTGCTATCTTCAAGAAGAAAGTGATAATGGTTGCTGTTGAAAACTGGCAAGCTGAGCTCTAACTGTATTGAAACTGTATATTTGGAAGATTGCCTCCTCCCTTTTAAGGGAAAAATATTTCTCTAGCTGATTGGTTAAAAGGTAAGAGCTCTCATATCGGTATCAGCTTGCATGTAGAAAAATGTCTGTCAAGAACAGTGTCTTATAGGAACTAATGGATTGTGTGAAGAGATAATGAAAATATGGTAATCACTTCATTTGCATCAGCTTTCATTAATGGAGCAGTATTAAGGTTTTGGTGTATGTTGTACGCCGGTTTTAATATTAAACATATTTTGTCAGGAATGTACAAATGAATAAAATTACATTGTTTTAAATATCTGTCAATTTCAGAATAAGAACAAAGCATCTGCTGTGCATAAAGACAGTTTATCTTCATTGTCTTCCCATAAACTTAAATTTTAGAAGATTTGCAAACTTTCTGCTTTAGTAGAAGGGAAAAATTAAAACTTGTGAAGACTGAATTTTTAAAATGAATCCCCAGAATTAAGTTTAATGTCTTAAATACAAACTTTAAAATGTTCCATCATTTGACATACATTTGCATAGTAAGCCAAGTGGTGTCTTTAACAGTATTAAGGTCATGAAAAGAAACAGTAAATGATTTTTTTTCAATCAGTTCAGTTGGCTATTTGAAAGCAAGAATAATATTTGATACTGGTATAATTTGAGGTAAAACTTGTAGAACTGAGAATGGGGCAATTGGACTCCACATTACTTTTAGCTTTTAGTCTTTCCCTCAAAAATCACGAGTCCCATTTGTGCATTTTGGAGAAAGATTTTTGTCTCGATAGAGCTTCCAGTCTTTGTGAGCTTAGGGTCTGAACTCATTCCCACATGGAAGTGAAATGAAAGTAAATACTGAGTTTTTTTAACCATAGTTTAATCGTGTGTTTCTAGAACATGGATTTTTCAAAGCTTTTAAATATTCTTTATGTCCAGAAGAGTCAAATCTGAAAATTATATATAAAATCTTACTTTTATCTTGCATGAAATAAACATTTTAACACAGGACATTTATATTAAAAACAAATTATCCTATATATAGTTACAGTAAGTAAGTAAACAATCCTACAAATGCAATTTCTGTCCTGTTTTGATCATCATGGTATAACTGGAATTGTGCTGTAGCAAATACTGTTATAGTCTGTATCAATCTGTAACAATAGTAATGACAAACCATTGACATATTTGCATAACACAGGCAAAGTTAGACTCTAATTTCTGAATACTTACATTGGGAATCTGTTTGGGTAACACGAAAGTCAGTAGATTGCACTGTAGTAGGGAGAAATAACAATGCATTGAAACTTGATGTTGGCAAAAGAGCAATGATTGCATGGTATCTTTATATTTTTTGGTAAAAGAAAAAGGATGAAGCTTTACTTTGTATCTTTTAATGAGACCTCTTTGATTTTGAAACTTCATATAATTGATTGTGTCTTTTAAATTAAAATTGCAATAAGCCCTGATATGAATTGACATTCCCCTGTGGTGTCATGGATCCTAACTAGTATGTGTTAATATTTTCACTCTTCAGATGCAGCTAATGTGTTGGTCACTTAATTTGAGTGACTGGTCCTTACAGCTTGTAAGCTAACCTAGGACTTGTTCTGTGTAATGTGACAGTTACTACAGTATACCTTGAGAAAGACATCAAATCACTGCAAAGGTTTGGGCGGTGGTCATGGTTGGCATGAAGATGGATGTGGTAAAATTCCAAAGATATAAAATGTACGTTCTTATCAACTTAGTTGGGTGTGTCCAGTTAAATAAAATCAGAGTTAGAAATAATTAAAAGTCATAAATATTTAACTAATGTAACAAAGTATAGGGTATATATGGCCCCTTTTCTCCCTGGGAGACAGTGGTTAGTGGTGGTAAGGATCTATGGCCAGCGTTTGAGCCTGCAGCTTCCCTCAGGCCTTATCTATGCAGAAGTATAGGGTACATGGCAGTATTTTCGGGTTTAGAATTTACATGTGTACCTGCTTCATTTGTTTTGGTGCTCAGGCATACTTTATTATTACATTCTTCTGAATTTTTTATCCCCTTTGCAGCTAGAATTAATTACATGAAATTAAACTTCCACACGTATGTGCCTCCCTATTGTGAGTTGTACCAAGTAGTGTATTTTAGCATTATTTACTATTTTACAGTGTTTTATGCGGTTGTGTGCTATTCCATCTGTACTCTGTCTAGCAGCACTGTGGCTTGTGAAGCATTGTATGTCAAATGGTCAGAGAACATTGTCTGACTTAAGTGTATTTATAGTCAGAAAAGTAACTTTGTAAAAATTACATCTTGTTTTTAGACAGCATGTGCTCAGTTTACCACCCAGAATGTGTAAGAGTCATATTGCAGAGAGGACTGCACTAAGGAAGCTGACACTGCGCATAGCTTGATATCAAAGCTAATTCAACAATAACCATGTCTAGAATCTTAAACACAGAAGATATGTCTGAGCAGGTGGCCCTTTCGGAGGGCAGATGCTGCTGTTGAAGTATCTGGACCAATATGAAAGGATGTTTATGAGCTGTGGTTTCTTAACAGTTGATTTAGTTTATCAAATCCCTTTATTCTGGCCCAGACATCATATGTTGTATGTCAGTGTTGGAGCTAGGAAGTTTTCTTTTAAAATATGTAATTTTTGAAAGGAATTATTCATTTCATTGTTGATGAAGTCTAAGACCTGAATATGAGGGAAAAACGAAGTGTCTAAAGTCCAAGTTTTCCTATCATTTTGATGCATAAGACTCCCACTGAAGCCTGTAGGCACCTAAACTTACTTAGCATTCAAGATTTTGCAATAAAAGTTCTCTAGGTGCCTAAATTTCTGTCTTTACGCATGAACATTTCTTCTTTCCTTTAGGCACTGGGGCACTTACACTCCAGAGTAATTCCCAAGGCAGAGGAAGCTGTCTAAGGCCAAATCTACACTAAACCAGAAAGTCAATCTAAGATGTTAATGCCATCTGTGACAATTGTGCAGCTGGAGTTCACATGTATCCTGCATTAATTTTTCTGGCCATCCCCACAATCTTAGTGATAATGAGGAGTACCAGGGATGACTATAGAGCCCTGATTGTTTGATTTAGTGTGTCCCCCCACTAAGGGCCCTACATCAAACCCCAGAAGATCAACACTGAAGGAGATGATCTTCTGGGAAGCGTAGAGATACTTTAAGTTGTGTGTGAGCCTGATCCTGTAGTCATACTCAGAGGCCGCCTACTGGATTGTGTCTCTCAGTGAAGTTTATGTAAAACAGCTAGGAGCCAGGTGAGGGTGGAGAAGGTCTTTCCTCATATCTTTAGCTCAGTGTGTTGGATACTCACTTAGGATGTGGGTGATCTTTCCATCTACCCTACACTGAATTTATTTCAGGTTGGATTTGCCCCGTCTGGTGAGTGTTCTAGCCACTGGACAGTGGGATATTATGAAGTGGAGCTCCCTCAGTCTCTTTATTGTTTCATTGAAGCAGAGTGACTGTGAGCTGGGCCTCCCACCTCCTAGGTGAGTGCTCTAACCACCAGGCTACACGGTCATTCTCAGTCAGTCATTCTCATGTTGCATATTCATGCTTGTGCACACATAGTGTGAAAGAGAAAGAAGCTTCCAGAAATAGAGCACATGAATGACACATTAGGGGAAAGGGAGAGAGATTCAAAATATTCTAATATATGCTGTTCTTTAGTGCTGTCCTGACATTTTAATATACCCAAAGTGAATAAGAAGCAGGTTAATTGTCATATATGAAAAATAGCAGTCACTTGTGCATAGTGCTTACTAAACATTGTCAGGGAATTGCTAATCAGAACCTGAGAAGAATAAGACAAAATCTATTGTCTTCCTACGTCAGATATATAATAATAAATATATGTGTTGAGTTATGATTATTTAAAATGTTGCAACAAGAGATACTTAGCTGAAGTGCAAGCTTCTAAAACCTTTGGGTACATTGTTTTGGTGACAACTGCCCATTTTAATTAACTGCTTTACAAGCCTTCTCCTCCTCCTCCTCTCCCCTTTTTTTAAATAATTTGACTGGAAAATATTTTTTTCAGGGGGTATGTATACTAAAATTTTGTATTTTGAAGGAATCTTTTGTTAGAGTTACTTTTATGGACTGATGTGCAGGAAAATTAGGATAATGCTGTGTAGGTACAAATGTCAACATGTATCGTTTCTCCACCTGATAAGCAAGGGCAGATGCATTAGTCTTGAAAGATATATTGCGCCTTTCTGGTACAAAACAGTTTGTTATATTGCATCAGAACTGTTTTTTCAAAATCTATAGTAATTACCTATTTACGTTTACTTATTTGCATAGCTTTTACATAGTATACTGTCTTATCCACAAAGCTATAGTTAAGGTTTCAGTGGCAGTTTCACCATGTGCTCTAGTTTTTCCCCCAGGATTTAAAGCTAAGCTGTTCTAATTTGCATCGGTGTAATGATTAGCATTCATCTTGCATTTTAGTTTCTTCATAAATGCCTTATTAGCTATCTTTAAAGCACTAAATAATGGTTTTGTGCATTTTTGCTTATCTATATAATTACAGAAAAGTTGGTAGCCAGTTTATAAACACTGGTTTATTTTGCTATGAATATTTTTTTAATTTGTGAAAAAGCTCAGTTCTAGTCACATTTTTGTATAGCTGCTCTCTGTGGATATGTCTACACAGCAGCCTTGTTTTGAAATAAGCAATTCTGGAAGAGCAATTTCAGAAGAGCTTATTTAGAAATAACGGGCTATGCACACAAATGTGTTTCAAAATAGCATTCAGCGAGGGTGCAGCTGTGGCGAGGGTGCACAGCACAGCACTGCCAGCAGGGCGTCCATGATGAGGGCGTCCTCCTGCAGGAGCTGTCACTGGGCCTCCATGGTGGGCACGAGTGGGCTGTGCCGGACTGGGATAGGCTGGGGAGCAGTCGGCTCATATGGAGGGGAGGGCGGACGGAGGGGCCCTTTAAAGGAGGCGGCTGGCTGTGGCCCCGGAAGGACTTGTCGGCCATGGGACACTGTCTACGGCGTTTCCTGCCTCTCTTCTTTTGAAAGAGGGTTTGGAACTGTGTGGATGCTCTCTTTCGAAAGACCTCAATGGCACTTTGAAAGACCAGATCAGAACACCTCTCTGAAAAATGGCGGCAGGTGATCTCTTCGATGGCCACTGTTTCGAAAGTCGAACTTTGATTTTCGCTGTTTTAAAATGGTGCTTATGTGTAGACACTGCTTCTGTTTTAACAACAGATATTTTGAAATAGCTATTCAAAATACTTGTCATTCCTTGTAGAATGAAGTTTACCAATTTTGAAATAAGTCAACTGCAATTTCAAAACTATTGAACTGTGTTGTGTGGATGCTAGGGCTATGTCTAGATTACAGCAATTTGTCAACAGAAGTTTTTGTTGAAAGATATTTTACAACAAAACTGTTGACAGATTGCATCCAGATAGCAAAATGGATGGAAAAAGCGATCCGCTCTGTTGACAGAGAACAGCCTCACTGCTCGGCCTCTGTATCGGTCAAACAGCCACCTGGAACCACAGCAGACTGGGTCGCTTGCTTTCCGGGAGCCTTGTCAAGATGCTCCCTTTAAAGGGATCCCCTCAGACACACGTTCCGTGACTATGCTGCAGGCGTGCGTATCTCCTCAAGGGACAGCACAGACAGAGCAGGGCTTCTACTCTTTCTGGGAGACACAGTTTATTCCAGGAAGTCGTGTTGCTGGAGCAGCCTCTGGGCTTGTATTGGCCCCACACAGAGGGGTTTCAGCATCTGCTGCACTTCCTGACGGCTGTCATGTTCAGGGAGAGTGAGCCTGAGCCCACCTTCAAGGACCTCACCGTGGCTGCAGGATGGTCACACCTGTGCTTCCCCCTCACTCACCCCACGTGTTCAAGTGGAAATGGAGGCACTACACCAGTTCTGACTGGGGGGACCAGCTGGTCATGGGGCAGTGGGTTGACCAGCAGCAGCTCCAGAACTTCCAAATGTGGAAGTACACCTTCCTGGAGTTCTCTGTCTGGCTCAATCCCACCTTCTGGAGACAGGTCACCTGGCTGTGGCCTGCCATCCCCCTAGAAAAGTGGGTTGCAGTCACCCTCTGGAAGCTCACCACCTCCAACAGCTACCGCTCAGTGGGCAACCAGTTTGGTGTGGGGAAGCCCACCACTCGGGCCCTCCTCATGGAGGTAAGGCGCATTCAGGCTACATTCCCTGCATGGGAGAGGGGTGCTGTCCAAGGGGGCCTTCAGGGCAAGGTGTCAGGGATGTGAGGGGTGAGGTTGTGGGGGAAGCTCCAACCCTGGGGGACCATGCTGCCCTACCCTCACGTTGTCATGCTGCCAGAGGGGTGGCCTCACGGGGAGGTGGGGGGGAGCTGCTGGAGAGCTTGTGGGGGGACAGCCCCCCCCAGGGCCTAGGGACTCCCTCAGTTTGTGATGTGTGTTTGGACCCCTCCCTCTGCATGTTGTGACAGCCATCAACACCCTCCTACTGCAGAGGATCATCTGTATGGGAGATGTGGATGCAGTTGTGGCTGGATTCACCACCGTGGGGTTCCTGAACTGCGTTGGGGCAATCGATGGAACCCATATCCTAATCTTTGCCCTGGAGTATAGTGCAAGGAAGTATATCATCCACAAAGGATACTTTTCAATGCTGCTGCAGGCCCTGGTTGGCCACTGTTGACATGGACGTTTACGTTGAGTGGTCATGCCAGGCACATGGTGCTCAGGTGTTTCACAGCTCTGGGCTATGCTGGAGGATGGAGGCAGGCACCTTTACTCTCTTCCCACCCCCCCCGCCCCACCACCATGAGCTGGCAGTTGGGGACATGGGAGTTGCCACTCTGCATTGTAGGGGATACTGTCTATCCCCTCATGCCATGGCTCATGAAGCGTTACACCGGCCAGCTTGACCCCAGCTGGGAACTCTTCAGTGCCCACTTCACCTGGTCCAGGATGTAGGCTGTGTGCGCCTTTGTCTGTCTCAAGGCACACTTTAGGTGCCTGCTCACCTGCCTGGATGTTGAGGAGCACAGCATACCCCAAGTTGTGGCAGTATGTTGTGCCCTGCACAACATTGTGGACGGCAAAAGGGAGGCCTTCCTTCAAGGGTAGGGGGCAGATACCTGTTGTGAGGGGCATGCATATGAGCAGCCAGGCACATCTCCCTTCTGTTAGGCCCACCAGGACAGGGTGCAGATTCATGAGGTTCTGAGGGACAGCTTCTCCCACAGCTCTAAGTAACCCTCCCCACTGTGCCCCCAGTAGGGGCCTCTGGCATACAGCCCCTCCCCATCCCCACCACAACACCTCCCTTCATCCCACACCCTTCCACAGCCTCTGCTCAATAAAGGGGGAAGTGGGTGTAGTGAACAAATAACTATTTTATTTGACCAAAGAAAAATGTGTTGAAAAGAAACAGTATAATAACAAACTATTTACAATAAAGCTAAGTGCAAAAATCTTTGAACTATGTACCACCTGGGTGTGTGCGTGCGTGTTTGAGATGGGGGGCACTGGCATCAAACTTGGATGCAGGGGCCACAAAATATGGAGGAGAAGGGAGGCTGTGAACCCAAGGGGGAGCAGGATCTGAAGTACCTTTGGTTGCAGGATCCCCTCCTGCCACAGGTCCTCCACTGGGGCTCCCAATGGGTCTGGGTTAGGGCCAGGACCAGGGGTTGGAATGGAGGAGGTAGGGTTGAGTTGGGGTCTGGGTGGACAAGATGAACAGGGAGTCCTGGGGAGCTTGGAGAGGGGGAGTGGGGGCTGAGGAGCAGGGGGTGGGCATGGCCCTCAGCCACTGGAACAGGTCGAGGACACCCTGTGGGATGGCCAATGGGGGCAGGAGGAGGCCTCCATATCTGCGCTGGACCAGGAGGGGGCCTGCTGTTTGGAACCCCAGAGCGGGTATTGGGAGCTCTGAGGCTTTTCTCTTGCAGGTGCAGGGGCTCTCGGGCTCCCTCTTACTCAGCCAAGGTGGACCTCTGACTGTGAAGGTGTGGCTGTGAGAGTGTGGAGGACTGCAGCCTGTAGCACTGCTGCGCCTGCTGTCTCAGCTGCCTGCCACAGGGTTTCCCAGGCTCCCCGTGGCTTCTGGTTTTAAGATGAGAATAATGGAATTGTCATCTTGGAGGATGTGACAGTATAGGTTATCAATAACATAAGAATAGCCGGGTTTTAGTGTGTCTTTCAGTGAAAAATCTGATCTGATGAAGTAAATATTTAGTATCTTTATTATATCAGTTAAACATATTTCACGTAATTGTAGACTGATAATGACCTGAGTTATAAATGTACTGCTCCCTTGTCATAGTTAAGATTTTGCCATATTCAGTTTGATAATATATATGTTTCGTTTGTCAACCAAAATTTCCATTTGTTTCATTTTATATTATTCTGGTTCTTATTCATGATGCAGGACTTAGTGCCCTATTTAACCCTCTTAATAAAGATCTTTCCAAGTTGTCAGCTCAGGAAAGTGGTCCTGTAAGGTTTCTCCCCAGAGAAAATTAACATTTTCATTAATCAAGATGGTCTTTTTTACTCTGGAAAGATCTTCCTGTAGGATTTATCAAAAACTGTAGTTATTCTGCATCAGTGCCTCTTCAGAAACCATATGTTATCTTCCCTTTTAGACTGGTCATGTGTTTACATCCTAGTGTGCATTGTACAGAATTGGAAGGCACTGAGTGGTGTTACAACCAAACCAGTCACTTACCCTCAGGCATACCGATGACGTTGCTGTGCCTAATAATCTGGTATGTTGAGGGTCTTTTGTTTCCTGGTAAGGTTTTGTACTCTTTTCTGTGATGCAGTGGATTTGCTGTTCCAGAGAATCCACACTCTCCCTACAAATAGGATTCATAAACCTGTATCTCTCCCAAAAATGGCAATGCTTTTATCAAAATAAATATCTTTATTGCACCTAGGCTTGCAAAACAGCTCACTGGAAGACAGTTTACACCAATCTTTGGGCTACATGAGTGTTATCTCTTTAAGAGCACCTAGCAACCATGCATTTCTTCCTGGTGATCAGTGATGACAGACTGGATGAGGCATAGTCACAAATAGACAGTCACCTTTGAGCCATCCATTAAATTGTTGTAAACTATAACTAGTGAATTAAGCCTGTTAATCTGTACATTTTATCTTGAATGGCCCATATCAGTAATGTTTTGAATATGCTGAAAATGGGAATGGTAGGTGGATAATGACTGAACATTGATTAATCTATACGTGGTTTATGCTCAAAGCTTTTAACTTTTTCTGTGATAGCTGGGGCTATCATCTGAACATCATTTATGAGCAAAAGTTACAAAGCCTCAGATTTAATCTGAAATGATCTAGATTGTAAGCAATTTAGGTGTCTGTTTTCAAATGTTTTCATAGTTTGGATTGCCACTTAATACATTTTCAATCTTATAACAAGTGTATGATGATCGCAACAGTTTGTTAAATGGAAAATTAATACTGTGTGTGCAAAGCCATCTAACACGTTAGCTGTCTTAATGGGACTGAGCAACTGAATATTTCAAAACTGTTCACCTTTTTATAGCTGTTGAAATCTCCGGTGTTTTCTCCAAGAGAACTTTCTATAACTGACCCTTTGTTTACTTCGCTCAGTCCATGTGGGTTGTTCAGATGTTCAGTGGGATTTCTGTTGGTAATTAGTCAATCTGCATCAGTACTGGCACAGATTTGACCATTAGAGCATCAGTTATTGCAGAAATCTAAAGAAGCATAGATTCTGCTGGCTAGTGTTTAGTTCCAACATGGTTTGAGATTGAAGACACAATCACCCCACAAAATCAAAATTTGATGTAGAATGCTAAATTAAAAAACAAAAAAGCTCATTAATATTGAAAGTCATTAATTCAATTGTGATAAACTTATGTGGTCACCTGCAGTTAAAAAGTACTTTATTTTCTTCATACAGTCTCTCCAGTAGACACTTCTGTATCAGGTCTCTAGCACATTTCAGGGTAATATCATGCAGCTGCAAACTGAATATTATCAAGTAATGAGGCTGATTTGATTTTTACTGAGATGCCTCATCTGTAGGTCTTAATTTTCTGTAATGTCCAAATGTAATTAAGTGTTTTTGATAGATAATCTTGCTTAGCAGTATAGTGAATTATTTTCCCCCTTTTGTCTCCATTCTAGTTTCTGTGATTAGTGGAGGTTGATTTAGCATAAAATAGTATTACAAAGGTGTTTAATTAGGAGACAGTTTATTTCTGATGCTTGTTCTTATGTGACCACGTTGTCAATCATCCCTCTAATTGGTAAGTCTGTTCATAGGAATAAAGCTGCAGTCAGGATTGTCAAAGGAGTGGTTAAAACAGCAGACAACTGCATACACAACCAATTGATATGAAAGCTTCAGTTTAATTTCTTAAGAAATAATTTGCTTGGATAAAGCTCTTCACCTGACTACTGGTGATTATCTACTAAGCAGACTGCGTAGAGGTATCAATTTGGAAACTCTTGATTTTGGATAGGACTATAGTGTGTGCTTTTACATTTGAATACCTCATAAATATTTCCCAAGGGCAATTTATTTTTCTAATTAGCTTGAACAGCCTCTGCTTTACATAGTGCTTCAAGCAGTTTTCAATAAATCAATTCAATCATGCAGCTGTTGTTTGAAACTTTCCTTAAGTTACTGTAATTCTCAATTGGACCCAGAAATGTTCACTAATTAGTACACTTAATCATACTTTCTACAATATGCACCACAGAATGGATTATTTATCTCGGAACTTGCCAGGAAAACTAAGCAATAAGAACTTGACAAGCTCACTTTTTCCTTATGCTCTGAAAATTGTTTATTCTTGAATGATGCACGAGGCAGTGAGTGTGTGCATGCACAGAAAAGATGTGTTGTATAATCAGTTTTCACTTGCTGGTCATAACCTTACAAAATTCTCATTTTTAAGTTTGAACTTCTAATGCTTGATCTTGGGCTTTTTTCCCCCCACAGAGAATTAGCACTAAAACCCAGCTGTAGCAATTATCTTTTCACAACAAAGGAAAAGAGAGTGCTGTAAAAGCTGCCTTATCTGGCTCTTGGATGACACTCTCACCTAACCGGTGTCTGCTCCATTGCCGATTGGCTGGCTGGGACTGGTGGAGTGGGACCGTGCAGCCAGCCAGCAGCGGGGCCAGGGCCCCAGTCCAGTATACAACAGATTTGATTATCTGGCACTCCCAGTTCTCCTGGAGTGCCAGATAATAAAGTTTATGCTGTTTCAAATTTAAAAGGAATTTAAAAATTCTTTTGTACACTAATAGTTCAATAGGCTAAGCTTTAAAATTACCAACTTCTCAAGTGGCTTGATCTTTCAATCTACAAGACTTAACATTTTAAACATGTTGCACGTGTTAGTTACTTTTTTTAAATAATACATGATACAGTCAAAAACCTGTGGAGTTATGAAGACAGCATTACAGATGGCCTCTTTCTTTTCCTTTCTTAAAAAAATTAAAGAATAAAAAGCATAGTGTACTGTTAATGTACTGTTAGAGATGCAACATAAAAGTTTGGAATTGCAAAATTGAATCTTCCAATAACATTGTGATCTTGTCCAGTGGTAAAGAATAACAACTTTGAAGCAGGTTTTAAATTGGAAATCTTGGTATTGGGAATAAATAAAAGGTTGTTTTAAAAAAAAAAAAAAAAAACCTCTTCTTGTTTAAATATATTATTAATTAACTGCAAAAGAAAAAAGAAAAAAAATACATAGATTTTCTTTTCCAGGAGGTGATTTACAATGATTACTGATCATGATGGTCAACTGAAGAAGAATTCTCAAGAAGTGTCTGCTTGAATATGTGTTAAAGAAGAGTAAGTGACTGCTTTCAAATCCTGACTATATACAATTGAAAAATTATTTGTTCTTCCTTATTTAAAATTATGAAAATCAAATGTATCTACAAGGAATATAAAAATTGTGTTCACACAATCTAAGCACTTGACTGCTGCCAGAAAGTCTGTTCCACATTGTTTCCTTTAGAACAGTTGTGGGCAAACTTTTTGGCCTGAGAGCCATATCAGGGTGTGGAAATTTGTATGGTGGGCCATGAATGCACACAAAATCGAGGTTGGCCAGTATGAGGGGATTATGCATCCCCAGGTGGGAGTGTGGCCGGAAATGAGGAGTTCAGGGTATTGGGATGGGGGGCTCTGGGCTGAGGAATAGGCTTGAAGTATGTGTTGGGTGGGGCAGGGAGGGGAGGGCTCTGGCTGGGGAGGTAGGCTCTCGGGTAGGGCTGGGGCGAGGGGTGTGGGTTTCAGGAGTGTGTTCAGGTCTGTGATTGCGTGGCTTAGATGGTGGGAGGGGGATCTCCGGGTAGAGCAGGTGTTTGGGGTGTGAAGACACTTAGCTCCCAGAAGCAGTGGCATGTCCCCCTTCTGGGCAACTGCCACGAGGAGGTATGGCAAGGCCAGGATGAAATCTGGGGGGTGGACAGGGAGGATGAGGTGGCGGCCAGCCATCAGTCAGTGGGGTCAGAACTCTAGGCATTCAGGGGTTTAGCTGGGGGCCTGGTGCCCGAAGAAGTGCAGCAGCCCCTCTGCACTCAGCGGCAGGGGAAGCAGAACAATGCAGCCCCAGCTTTTTCTCCTCTCCTGACACTTGGCTTGGGGGTAAGGGCAGGACCACCCCACACTCACCAGAAGGAAGCAGAAGAACATGGCTGAGGGAGTTAATCAAGCTGGGGCCATGTTGCTCTGCTTCCCCAGCACTGCTGCTGAGTGGGTGGAGGAACATAGACCCCTGGTGCTAGACCCCAGTCCTGCTAGTCTCCCATGTCACATTACTTGGGAGATGGAGGTTGGGGAAGAGGTGAAGGAGGGGCAGAACAAGGGTGAAGCAGGAGTGGGACGAGGCAGGGCCTTGGATGGATAGGAGGGTGTCCTGGACCTTACCTGGTGTGGTGGTGGTGGTGAGGTCGCATGGTCTGCCCCGGGCTTGCTGGCCTTGTGTGCTGCCTCTCCCACTTCTCTGCAGCTCACAGGTGCTACCTCTGCACTCTTGTTAGCCTTGGTTCCCAGCCAGTGGGAACTGTGGGGGCAGTGCGTGGGACAGAGGCAGCACAGGATCTGGATGGGGAACATGCCTCTGCTTCTGGAAGTCATGGCACACATGGAACTGGGCAAGCCTTTGAGTTTGCTCCCCAGTGGAATCTCAGTGGCTGGATTAAAACACCAGATGGGCCAGATGCAGACCCTGTAGTTTGCACCCCTATGCTATAGAATCTTATCCAGATAAATAAAACATCGTGGGTATGTCTACACCATCCTCCTACCCCCTTTCGAAAGGGGGATGCTAATGAGACACTTTGGGATATGTTAGTGAGGCGCTGCAATGAATATGCAGCACCTCGTTAGCATAATGGCAGCCGCGGCACGCTTTCGATCGCATGTGGCTCGTCTGAGTGGGGGTCCTTTTCGAAAGGACCCTGCACACTTCGAAATCCCCTTATTCTTATCTGATTATAGGTATAAAGGGATTTTGAAGTGTGAGGGGTCCTTTCAAAAAGGAGCCCGTTTAGACGAGCCGCATGCAATCGAAAACGGCACTTTCACAGAGCCATGGTTGCCATTATGCTAATGAGGAGCTGCATATTCTTTGCAGTGCCTCATTAGCATATGCCAAAATGTCTCATTAGCAGCCCCCTTTTTGTGGGGAGGGTAGTGTAGACATAGCCCATCTGTATCCGTGGTTATCCAGAACTGCAATTATTTTTCTGTTATGTGAATAATGTTTTGAGTCAGTATCATTGGAAAACTACCTTGCTGTTATTTACCCACACTTGTTTTCAAGGGAAAGGGTGAGCAAGTAATGGAATCTCTAAATTGACTTTCCAGCAACTTAAGGGATTGGTGGGGGAGGGTGTTCTCAAACTGAAATTTTACCATTTAGATCTTAATGGGATAGGCTGAGTTATCATAGCTTTTTAAAGAGGTGAATTGTGCGTTATTTTAATTGAGCATGACTTTCCGCTCCCTCTCTCTCCCACCTGTCCTTCAGGTACCCTTCTCACAAGCAGCTGCTCCTCTGGGAGGTGCAGTGGCTTCTGAACCTGGGGGCAGTGGAAAAAGTGCTCCCTCCATATAGTGGCCTAGGGTTCTGTTCCTGATATTTTCTGGTCCCAAAGGCAAACGGTGGATTGGGAGCCATCTTGGATCTCTGAGAACAGAAAAGTTCATTATGTCACATAAGCTTCCCATGGTGTCCCTGGGCATCATTATCCCCTCTGGATCCAGGGGACTGGTACACCACTCTTGACTAAAGGACACTTACTTCCCCATTTTCATCCATCCCTCCTCAGGCGGTACCTCTGACTCACAGTGGGCCACCTGCATGCACTTCTGGTTCACGGCCCTCCCTTTTGGGCTGTCTATGGCCCCTAATGTGTTCATGAAGTGCATGATGGTGGTGGTGGCTAATTTCCTTTGCTGCCGTGGTATCCAGGTCTATCTGTACCTGGATGACTGCCTCTTGAAGGGCCAGTCTTTCGACCAGGTGTAGGCTCAGGCAGCATTCACTAGAAAGACCCTGGGTTGGCTGGGCCTACTCCCCAACTGGCAAAGTCCTTGTTGATTGCAACTCAGTGCTTAGAGTTCATTGTGGTGGTTCTCGATGCTGTGTGCGCCAGGGCGTTCCTCCCCAGTTTTGCTATCAGGCTTCTGTACAGCTCCAACACTGCCTCTATGAGTTTCCCATCACCACGGTCCACATATGCCTTCAGCTACTGGGATACATGGCAGCCTGCACTTATGTGGTGCCATTCACCAGGCTCCATCTCAGTCTTCTCCAGGCATGGTTGGCCTCCGTGTGTCATCCCAGTCAGGATGGCCTAGACATGGTTGTGACCCTGCGTCGCCATGTCTCCAATGCCCTCCACTGGTGGCTGTAGCTGCAGAACATTCTCATGGGCATTCCCTTTCACACCCTTCAACCCAATGTGTGTCTGGTCACCAAAGCATCCAGTTTGTGCTGGGGTGGTGCCCATGTGGGACATCTCACCATTCAAATGATATGGACAGCGGAGTTCTCTGTACACATCAATGGATACGAGCTCTGGGCAGTTTCCCTTGTTTGTCTGGTGTTTTTTACCTCATCTCCCTGGCCACCGTGTGGCAGACCTGGCACACAATACCATGGCAGTGAATTACATCAGCCAGTGGAGGCAGGTGCTCTTCCTGCCCTGTGGCTGTGGGAGCTCTGCATAGCCCACTCCACCTCGAAGGGTCCTATCTCTCAGGGGTCCACAACTAGCTATCGGACAATCTCAGTTGTTGGTTCCTGACCCACGAGTGGTCAATTCGTGGGGTTGTCTTCCACCTGCTCTTCCAAAGATGAAGCTTTCCCTGGCTGGACCTCTTTGCATCTCAGAGCAACTGCAAATATTCCACATCCTGCTCCTTCTGGGGCCTCATCCTGGGCTCCATAGCAGATGTATTCTGCATCCTGTGGACCCAAGGGTTGCTTTGTGCCTTACCTCCATTTCCTCTTGTGCACAAGGTGCTTCTCAAGGTTCACTGGGATAGGGCACACATCGTCCTCATAGCTCCAGTGTTATCCCAGTTCTCCTTAGGGGTGATGGTTGTAATGGTAGGGAAAGGAAAAACATCATACACAGGGAATGTTTATTTTACATCTCAAAGAATTGGCACAAGCTTTATGGCCTTAAATAAGTTAATAGATATCTTATGATTTGGAGTTAGGGAATGCTGCTTCCACTAATTATCTACTTTCTTTCTTCCTCCCCCTCAATAATCTAAACATTATTAAGAAAAACATCCTCCAGTAGGAAGTGTATGTTCTCTATTCCTTTCCTGTTTAGGCTTCTCAAAGAACATATACCATCTATATATTGTCTATTTAATTAAACAACTGGTTTCCATCTGTAGCAACATGGGTTTATACTACTTTCAGTAACACTGAAATATTTCCAGTATAAGTGTCTGAAATTGGTAAATTCAATCCTGTTACCTTGCTAACTTCTAAACTGTGTCATGCTGAAATTTAAAATTTGATATTTAGGCTCTGTTCAACAATTTAAAATATTTCAGCCAATTTTGGGAGCTTATTTGAGTTAACATATGTGCACTGTGCTTGTGACATGTGTGCTGTGCCCACGCCCTTCCCAAGCTATCCTTAACCCTTTATCTTAAGAATGTCCTCTCTCTTTCCATAGCTGCTTCTAAGAGTATAGCAGTATGCTTCTGCCTTGGAATGCAGTTACTGGGAGAATAGCACCAAACCCTATGTTGCGGTGATTTTGCTATTCTGATATGGAACAGACAGTAAAATTACTCATAATCCAGTGAGTTCAACAGCAATCAGAACTATACAGTACAAACATTCAAATTAACGTTGTATCTGGGCCCCTGTTAAAAAGAAATACTGTGTAGCTGGAGTCTCTTTATTTGCCTTCATATCTCTTAAGCCCGCATGGGGAGATGTCACTTAACCCCCCTACCTAGTGCTTTCCATCCTTCATGTCTGGCTGGGCTCCCAAGATGGACCCACCTCTCCTGGCACCACATCTTCTTGATGCAACATGTGGGGGTCATGCAGGGTCACAGACCTACCCTCCTCAGATTTCTGTGAGGGCTCATACCAGAACATGGCCAGCAGCAGCCTTTCGGCACTGTGCAGGAGTGAAGGGCTTCCAGACAAAAGTGGGTGGCAGTGTGGGGGCTAGGGATGACTTGGCCCATGTTTTTTGAAGAGGTCATCTCTTCCCCCCCTCTTCCCACCCCACCCCTCAGCGCTCCCCTGTAGCTAGAGCTGCGTTGTCCAATAAGCTCCTCATTCACCACCTGGCGAATGGGACTGCAGATTGTGGCAAATGTGGGCATCTCTCAGGCTGTTCCATGCATGTGCCCCACCACATGGCAGCGGGAGTGAGGGCACACCTCTGGTCCCAGCAGGAAGACCTCTGGTCCCATGGAGGCTCGTGCGGCGCAACACCAGTCCTATGGGGGCTTGCACCACACAACTCCAGCCCTGGGGGGCTTGTGACGCACAGCTTCAGGTGTGGGGTTGCTCATGCGGCATGGCCCAGTTCCAGCCCGGGGGCGGGGGGGGACGCAAACCAAGTCCAGCCCTGGGGGGCTCATGTGGGCACAACTCCAGCCCTGTGGGGTTCACACAGCATGGCATTGCTCCAGGTGCAGAGTGGCTTGCGCAGCGCAGCTCCATTGAGCAGTCTGGGAGGGGGCTGCCTGGCAGCTGGGGGAGCAGCATCTGGTGGGGGGCTGGCACCTGGCAGGGGAAAGAGGGGTGGTCCCTGTGGCAATCCTTAACATTTGTTTTGAACACCACTGAGCTAGAGGCACCTCATGTCTTCCTGTCAACAGAAAGGCAGTTAACACCTCCAAGCTACTGCTTGCCACCTACATAACACAACCACCTTTTGTCCCTTGGGTACAGTGTGGGCAGGAAGAGTTGACCCCTAAGGATGCGTTGTGCAAAACAGCCCATGGAACCTGACTGCAGGGTCTTAAGTTAACCCAACCAGCATGCTGGCTCAGTAGGGGAGAGTGCCTAGGGGACAGAGCAGCCCCACGCTTCCTGGGGACAGGATATAGGGAGGTGGCTGCATATGAAAAGATTGGTAAGTGTCCCTGCCTAGGGGACTGCCGTGGAGCCTGCATGGTTGGGGCGTAAACAGGCTGAAAATAGTTTCCTCCACACCACTCTAGACTCGCTTAGCTGTGCCAGCACTGTGCAGGGCTTGACTCCTTCTGGCTAGCTTCCTGGGCCACAGGGTCTTGATCTTTTCATGACTGTCAGCCCAGTCAAAGGCAGTGGGGGAAGGAAGGAGCCTGCTGGCCAGACTGTTGGTTAGCTGAATGATCCTACTGAGACTGGTTTTCTGTACAGTGCTGAGAGTAGGTTGGGCTCCATTGGTATGTATGTGAAGGGGATATGGAGGAACAACATGCGGAGGACAGAAAGAGGAAGAACATATAAAGTGTCAATGGGTGGGCAGCAGGGGCAATGTGTAACTGGCCACCTCCTGTCTGCCCTCACCAGCAACTAGAGCAGACAACCAACCAGTGCTAACTGGAAATGGGATGTATATTTGCCCCTTGCACATGGACACTTTATTCTTTCGTGGTTATGTGGGTAGGACCTTGTCAGTGTGACCTTCAGAGAATGCTAATCCATAGTTTTAGGTGATTATACTGTTTGAAGCTTATTGTTCATTCACATGAACTAGCTTCCTAATTTGTGTGTTTATCTGCTGCTTGGCTGTAGTAAATGCTAGTCATGCAGTTGTTCGGTAGTACTCTGCCATCTAGTGGCAATTGGATAACTCATTTATTTTCCTCGGACGTGTATATGTTCTGTCTCTATTTTAAAATGTATTATATTTTAAAATTTGCCACAAATGAACTTCTGGTTGAAAAAGAATGAAGTTCCTTATGTTTGCTTTTCCACATCTATTAAACATTGGGATTTGCCTCCTCTCTGCACTAGTTTGACATGGTATGTCAAATAGGTAGCTATGAATTATTTTGCTTCCAAATTTGTAGCATAAATGTATTTTATGCCATAAGTTAGCATTGCTTATTTTTACTGCTCTTCATTTTTTCTAAATATTGTGCTAACATGCTATGTAGTTTCAAAGTGATCCCTTTCCAATCAAAATGAATACATCAATTGGTTGTAAATATTTAATTTACTATAATGTTTTATATATGTGTTAAACTGTGTGGTAACATTAATATTAACATGCTTGTGTGTAAACAGACATGAATTGCCTGAATTTTGTAACAGCGATCCAGAACCTGCTCCTAATTGGAAATAGGTAGTTCTTTTCTGAGCAGCGGTCAGATCTGCCTTGCTCTGTGATGAATGATCTTTTGAACTCTCCACCCAGAATCAACTGCTGCACACACTAACTTCGGTATGTTTGCACATCACCATCCTCTCAATTTATTGAGAAAGACCTGATGTGGCTTCCCAGAAGCAAGAAACCAAAAGATGAGTCAGTCAAGGTTAGAACATCAGAAGCAATCCACCCACTTTTTTTTTTTTTTGCCTCTGTTCTGGAAGCATTTAGTGTAGTCTCATGATGACTCAGTTCATGGCTCCCATTCTATCTTTTCTTTCATTTTTCTAAACATAAAGACAAAAATCCTGTTGCAAGAGAATAAGAAATGTGGATGATAAACGGGCAAGGGGCTAGGGTGAAGTCCTGGGTCTATTTATGTCAATGCAAATTTTCATTCACGGTTTCTGTCCTTTAAGAAGGTAGTTGAAACCTATACAATTGAAAAAGGAGAAGAAGGGTAGTTAGGAGAAATCCGTAGCTGCACGGACTTAACCTCCAGAGTCTCCCAAGTGTCTGTCCCCCTTTACTTCTAACCGTGTTGACTTCATAGCCATATCATATATCACCTGCAGCTTTGACCTCTCAGCCCTGGAAAGCTTTGTATAAATGACTTCAACTTGTGAGATATGAAAACAGGACTACTGGTGATTTGGCTTATAAGTTCTTTGCAAGTGGAGTGTTCAGACCCATTTTTTTCCAGGATATTTGGTAGCATTTGGGCTATTTGATTTGCTGGATAGAATGGTTTGCTTCTATCCAGTTGGCATAGGTATCCTGTGTCTGTTCCTGATGCCAGTTCTTGTAACGTATTCTTCGAGATGGAGAGCTGAGGTTTTGCTTCCTAATCTGTAATTTTGCCCCATCTGTAATTTGGAAAATCCTGGAAGTAAAGGATAATTGGAAATAACATATCTGGCTTTGCTGTGGGCCTGTCATGCTTGATTGTAGTACATAATGAGCCCCACTATGCCTTTTTTCTGTTGGATGGTATCTTCTCTCACAGCTACAGTCCTGTCCTTCAGTTAGAGCACTTTGATTGGGCAACGTTTGGAGAGAGCAGTGCAGATCTGTAACCAAAGATATTTTTCCCTCAGGGTTCCTGTTTGTGTCACATAGGAGGATGTGCTCGATGTCTCTCTTCTTTTCTCAGGTTTAGAACAGTTCTCCTCCTCCTTGGGGCAAGTGTGCAGGAAGGGATGCATATGTAATCAATTTTTGTTCAGTGTTCTTGAAATTTCATGCAGTTATTTTACTCAAATTTTGTCCATATCTTTGTTGTAGCAGAGTCAGCATTGAATTCTGAAAGTTTTACCTACCTTCAGTTCATGGGTTTGAAAAGCTGTTTCTCTCAGTTTTGAAGATCACAACAGAATAGGCCATAGGACTACAATGGCATGTTGTTGGTTTAAGGATTGGCACTCTATTATAATATTGAATAAGCCAAACTGCTATATATAGGGCTCATCTACATTAGCCCTCTCCTTCGAAGAGGGCATGTAAACGAGCCCGATTGGAGAATTTCAATGAGGTGTCACACTGCATATGCAGCACCTCATTAGCGTAATTCCCACCATGCAAACTTCGAAGTTGCTAACTTCGAAGTGGTGGCAAGCAGTGTAGCTATGGGCACTTTGAAGTATTCATGTAAGTTTGAAGTTCCCGTACGCCCAGGGTGTGAGCCAGAGCCACATGGTGAGGTGGTGAGCCAGGGCCAGGGGGTTTAAACCAGGAAATGGGGGATGGGGCGTTGAGCCAGTGCCGCACATGAGGGGGTTTGGGCTGGCGGAGGGGGGGAGTTTTGAGCCAGAACCAAACATGGGGGGATGTGAACTGGGGCTGAGCGTGCTCAGCTGGAGCCACGTGCGGGGGTGGTGAGCCGGCACCGGACTGTGGAGGGGTTGAACTGGGGCCACATGGGGCTGGTGGGATGAGTTGAGCCGGGGCCCAGGGGAGCGGGATTTTGAGTTGAGCTTAACTCGCTGTCGCTCATTTCAAGGCTTTACTCTAGTTGAAACCAATAGAATTAAAGAATAAAATATGGGTTTTTAGGGTCTGTAGTACTTCATTAGAGTGCACAGAAGTTTTAACTGTAGCAGGGCTCATGTTCCTCCTTTAAAAATAGCTGTGTAGATGACACAGTGAAGTGATGGTTCATATGCTGAAGCTGTTTTGTGGGGGTGGGTGGAGAGATGAAGGGTTCCTGAATCCTAACTTCTGCCTGAGCTACAACTTTAAAAGTGTTTATTTTTAGAGAGCCAGCACAAGCCTTAGTAGCCCAAGTCTGTCAACCCAGGCTGGGAGGCTCACTTCCTTCAGCTGCATAGCATAGCTATCCTTGTGTATGTAACTTTGCCATCCTGCCTTGTATGTTAATATAATGTAATTTTGTCGTGTCTGGTGCAATGCAAATAGTGCTTATACAATGAGAATGTTTTGGCTAAATAATCAGAGTGCTGGAAGAGACCTTGAGATGCCATCTATTCCAGTCCCTGGCACTCGTGGAATGCTTAGGTATTACCTAGACCATAATAGAAATAAGAAATAATTGGAGATAAACATCTAGAACTGGAAGGTACTTCAGGAGGTCATCTAGTTCAGTCCCCTGCCCTCTTGGCAGGACTAAGCACCATCCCTGGCATCTGTTTGCACCAGTCCCTAAATGGTCTCCTCAAGGATTGAGCTCACAACCCTGGGTTTAGCAGGCTAATGCTCAAGCCACCGAGCTATCTGTCCCCCCTGCACATCTCATAGAGCTGGAAAGGAGCTCAGGAGATCATTGAGTCCAGTCCCCTGCCCTCTTGGCAGGGCCAAGCACCATCCCCCCTTTCTTTAATCTATTTGCCCCCTAAATGGCTCCCTCAAGGTTTGAACTCACAACCCTGGGTTTAACGGGCCAATGCTCAAACCATAATGTGGTCATGAACTATAATGCTTACTGACTATATTTTGATACCCAGTTAAATTGATGATGATGTACTGGGAACTCAATAGTTACCTCACTTCATTGTGCTATACATATGGTTTCAGTAATGTAAGTTTTAAATCAGATAAATGGGTTGATCTGAGGCATCCAAAATTGCGCAGATCCAAACTGTCTTGTAAGAGTTAGTGAAATTACACCACTTCTTTAAGCAGACTTTAGTTTGACCTTTGGTGGAAGAGCAATACACCGGAGTGTAGAGCCAATCCAAGAAAGGAATGGGCCTTGACATGGTGTGGTGGATGTTTTATTTACCCTTGAGGCTAGAAGCAGAATTCCATGAAAGCAAGTCTGGCTGCAATACAAAACATGAAATATTGTCTTATATAGTTTAAGACCTCTGAAAATATACTTGAATAAAATAATAGATTTAGTGGCCTGATGGTACAGGATAAAATTTGTAAAAGAGACAAACATTTTACTGCGCCATTTCCATTAAATCACCCTGACCCTTATGATGCTTCTCCTGCCCTGGGACTCTTTCCATCTAAAAATTTCCTTTGTAGAACAGCAAAGTGAGAGTACCTGAAGGATGCATAGAAACCTATTAGGCTGTGCCTACACTGTGTGCTTCTGTCAACAGAAGTTTTGTTGACAGATCATGCACCCAGACTGCAGATTTGTCAGAAGAAATCTGCCAGTCAGGAGCATTCTGTCGACATCCCCTATATACCTTGTTCCATGAAGCAGACAGGGGCTACGTCTACACGTGAACGCTACATCGAAATAGCTTATTTCGATGTAGTGACATCGAAATAAGCTATTTTGATGAATAACGTCTACACGTTCTCCAGGGCTGGTGCCGTCGACGTTCAACGTCGAAGTTTGGCAGCACCTCATTGAAGTAGGCGCTGCAGGGGAACGTCTACACACCAGAGTAGCACACATCGAAATAAGGGTGCCAGGAACAGCTGCAGACAGGGTCACAGGGCGGACTAGCACTTCCGGGGCAACAGCTAGCTGCTCCCTTAAAGGGCCCCTCCCAGACACACTCAGCCCGCACAGCACGCGGTCTGCAGAGCCATAGGCACGCACACCTCGGGCGACGCAGTCATGGACCAGCAGCAGCAGCAGCAGCAGCAGCCAGAGGTCCACCCAGCTGCCCCTGCAGGAGCAGTGCTCGCCCTGCTCGATGCCATGCAGGAGGCAGCTGATCACATCCTAGGCACAGAGGAGGAGCTGCCTGCAGGGGAGGAGGAAGCAACCCCAAACCCTGCAGCCCCCTGCCGCACACGCCGCTGGCTGTGGAGCTACCCCACGAGCACCGACTGGTGGGAGCAGCTGGTGCTCGGAGAGTGGGACGACAACCGCTGGCTCCAGAACTTTCGCATGAGCCAGCAGACATTTCTGGAGCTATGCCAGTGGCTCACCCCTGCACTGAGGCACCAGGACACCTTCATGCGGTGTGCCCTCAGCGTCAAGAAATGGGTTGGCATCGCTGTCTGGAAGCTGGCCACTCCAGACAGCTACCAATCCATGGGTCAGAAGTTTGGCGTCGGCAAGGCCACCGTCGGGGCTGTCCTCATGGAGGTAAGAGGACCCACGGGGGGAGGGGGAGGCAGCCCTGGCAGGAGAGGGGAGGGGAGGGGAGGGGAGCCCTGACAGGGGAGGGCCACACACACCCTGCACACCCCTCATTGGTGGTCTCCTATGTGCTTCCCCTGCAGGTCGTCTATGCCATCAACGCCCTGCTCCTCCACAGGCTCGTACGGCTTGGGGACCCAGATGCCGCCATCGTGGGGTTTGCCACCCTGGGCTTCCCCAGTTGCTTCGGGGATCTGGATGGGACCCACATCCCCATCCATGCCCTGGAGCACAGTGGAGGACGCTACTTAAACAGGAAGGGCTACCACTCAGTGGTCCTCCAGGCCTTGGTGGACAGCCAGGGCCGCTTCCTGGACATATATGTGGGCTGGCCTGGCAGCACCCACGACGCCCGGGTATTCCGGAATTCAGGCCTGTGCCGCCGGCTGGAGGCGGGGACCTTCATCCCCCAGTGGTAGATCTCTGTGGGGGACACCACCATGCCCCTCTGCGTCATCGCAGACGCGGCATACCCCCCTCTGGCCCTCGCTCATGCACCCGTACATGGGCCACCTGTCAGCCAGCCACGAGCGCTTCAACCAGCGCCTGAACCACGCGCGCCAGGTTGTGGAGCGCACATTTGGCCTCCTCAAAGGGCGCTGGAGGTGTCTCCTCACCCGCCTTGATGCGGGCCCCACCATCCCCCAGACTGTGGGCGTGTGCAGCGCCCTCCACAACCTCGTCAAGAGAAAGGGGGAGGCATTCTTTCAGGGCTGGGCTGTGGAGGCTGGCAGGGCCGATGTGCAGCCACCCGCTGCCCCCAGTCGCCAGGTGGACCCCGAAGGGACCCGGGTCCAGGAGGCCCTGCGGGCCCAGTTCGACGAGGCCGCAGGGTGAACGCTGGCAGGCCCCCCACTGTACCCCCCCGTCCTCCACAACACTCCCTGGCCCTACGCCCACACCATAGAGCACCCAAGAACACACTCCCCCAACTTTTCATGCAAATAAAAACAGACATTTGTTTGTCAAGCCAGAATATATGTTGAACTCATTATTATTATTATTATTATTATTTTTATCATAACTATTTACAGGCAAAATAAATATTATATATGTATGTATTATAAATAAGATAAGATGAAAGAAAAAAGGGGAAGACAAGGAAGGGGAGAACTGTTTACATGGGGGGGCAGGTATCAGCATAACAACATAACAACGGGGTCTAATACAAACTATTTACAAAAGATGATAACTGAAGGGGATATATATGAGGGGGGGGAGGCACGTCCTGGGCCCCACACCCCCTAATGTCCAGTGCTGGGGGTGGGCGGCCACGACCCGCGCCTCGGCCTCAGCCATGGTCGGGGCTGGCTGGGGGCCGGGCGGACCGGTTGATATGGCCGGCGGGTGTCAGCTGGCCCCAGGTCCCCCTCGGCAGAACGGCCCTCGGTGGCGGATGGTGGTGCGACGGCGGGTGGAGCGGGCAGAGTGGCGGCCGGCGCGGCATGGGGGGCCAGGTAGTCCGCGATGCGCTCAAAGGTGCGCATAAAGGCCTCCCATGCCTCCTGGCGCCAAGCCAGCGCCTGCTTCTGTAGTTGGAGGCGCCACTCCTCCACCCGCAGGCGCTGCTCGGAGACCTCCAGCTGCCGATGGAGGATCGCCAGCAGCTGGGGGTCCGTCGCCATCCGTGGGTGGTGCTGGCTTCACTGTCGTCCCCGCCCTGGGGCCGGTCGGTGCTCCGCCGAGGGGCTGGCCTGGACTGATGGCCCCGGTGGGCTCTCCGGGACCACTGGCACCTTGCCGGCGCTCTCTGGTCCTTCCAATGGTGCAGCTGCGAAACACGGGGGGAAGAAGAGTGGACACAGCCGTTAGTGTGGGCCCCGAGCCGTGGCCCTTGTCCCCCCACCCCTCTGCTGCTGGTTCCCAATCCCCGGCCCCGGGAGATGCTGCTGCTGCTGATGGGTGTTCCAACCCCTCCCCCCAGGGGACCCTAGGTTCCGCTTCCCCATCCCCAGGGATGGGGCATGGCACTGTCGTGTTGGGGGGGCAGGGGCTGATGCACTCCTGTGAGGGACATGCCACTGCTGTCCTTGGGGCCATGGTCATCTGGGCATGTGGAGGGCCCTGGTCATGTCTGTTACCCCCGCCCCTCAACCCCAGGGGTGTGCACCCGGCGGGGGGGGGTACAAACCTGATGGTCCACTCCCACAGTCGGGGAACACCTGGTGGGCGGACACCCTGCTGGAGCTCCATGACAGCAGGATTATTTGGAGCCCCCCGTCACTGGAGGAGGACTCCCCCTCCTCCTCCTCTTCCGGCGTCCCAGGGGTGGGCTCCTGTGGGGGGCCCTGGGGTGCAGGGCTTACCTCCGGGGCCTGCTGGGGCTTGTCGGCTGAGGTATCAAGAGTGGCCGGAGGGGAGGAGGTGTGCTGGGGGCCCAGGATGGCCCTGAGCTCCCTGTAAAAGGGGCAAGTGACGGGGGTGGCCCCAGATCGGCCGGCCGCATTCTGGACCCGGGCGTAACCCTGCCGCAGCTCCTTCACCTTACTCCTGACGTGCTCAGGAGTGCAGGCAAGGTGACCCCGGGCGGCCAGGCCCTCGGCCAGCTGAGCGAACGCGTCTGCATTCCACCTCTTGCTCCCCATTACCTGGAGCACCTCCTCCTCACTCCAGAGCCCTAGCAGGTCCCGAGGCTGGGCCTCTGTCTAGGAGGGGCCCCGCTGCCGCTTCCCAGCCTGGCTGCCAGGCTGGGAGCCCTGGCTCCCCTTGCGGGGGGTGCCCTGGGGGCGCTTGGGGGGCTGGCAGGCGACCATTGCAGCGGTGGGGGGTTTCTGTGGCTGCAGAGGGGCGTGCAGGCTGGCCGCGTGGCTGGGCTGCCGCCTGCACGCTCTCTCAGCTTCCTGCACAGGAAGGCAGGGGGCGGGGACCTTTAAGGGGCCGCTGCACGCGGCGACCATCGAGCTCAGGGGCTGGAGAGAGTGTGTCTCAACGCCTCAGCTGATGGCCGCCATGACGGACCCTGCTATTTCGATGTTCAACGTCGAAGGAGGGCACTATTCCCATCTCCTGATGGGGATAGTGACCTTGACATCTCGCCGCCTTACGTCGATGTCAACTTCGAAATAGCGCCCGCCACGTGTAGCTGTGACGGGCGCTATTTCAAAGTTGGCGCAGCTACTTCGAAGTCGCCGGCACGTGTAGACGCGGCTAGGATGTCCCAACAGATGGGCCAAATGTCAAAAAAACCTAAGTGGATAGATGGCAAATATTGTTTTACCCTGTTTTGTGGAGGCTTACTTTTTTTTCTGCAGACTCAGAAAAGGAGGAACCATAGGAGATCCTCTAGATCAAGAGTGATAAAACTTTTTTATGTTGGGCTCCACTGTTCATCCCTGAAATTAGCAGCCCTTCCCCCATCTGTCTAATGTAATCCTAGGCATCCTTCAGTCTGCGTAGACTATGGATCGCGCCCTTCATAACTCCATTTAAGATAGTCATTTGCAGCGTTGACTGTGACTGTGGAGGCCCACACAAGAGTGACAGCCCTTGCTACATCTGCTGCATATGTAGTGGGTGTCTGGCAGGTTCTTGCTGTCCTTTCTACGGGATCCTTCCATCATTCATCATGTGGACGTGGCCAAGCCAGCGGAGCCGCCGCTGCCTGAGGAGGGTATGCATGGTTGGAATTCCAGCTTGCTCGAGCACGGCATTGTTGGGCACTCTGTCCTTCCATGATATACCAAGAATGCGCCTGAGGCAGCACAAGTGGAAGATATTCAGCCTCTTTTCCTGGCGGGCGTACAAGGTCCAAGACTAGCTGCTGTAGAGGAGAGTGCTGAGGATGCAGGCTCTGTAGATTTGCATTTTGGTGTGAGTGTACAGCTTGTTGTTGTTCCACACTCTCTTGCTAAGTCTGAACAGAGTTGTGGCTGCTTTTTCAATCCTCCTGTTTAGCTCAGTCTCCAGCGACAGGGTGTCGGTGATGGTGGACCCAAGGTAAGCAAACTCGTGGACAACCTGTAACATGTAATTGTCAATGCTGATGGATGGCGGTTCAGGAATGTCCTGACCAAGTACATTTGTCTTCTCTAGGCTGATGGTAAGCGCAAAGTCCTTGCGTGCTTTGGAGAACTGATCCAGCAGTTTTTGAAGCTGGCCTTCTGTGTGTGTCACTACAGCAGCATCGTCTGCAAACAGCATGTCTCTAATGAGCACTTTCCCGCACCTGAGACTTAGCCTTCAGCCTTGCAAGATTAAACAGTTTCTCATCAGATCTTGTGTGCAAAAAGATGCCCTCTGTTGAGGATCCAAAGGCGTGCTTCAGGAGGATGCTTGTAGAGCTTTGGCAGTCTAAATGCATAACTCTAAATCCTTCAGGCTTATCACCAGGTTTGTGCAGCCTAGAGCAGCCTATGATGGGTGACCCATACCTTAATTCTACCAGTGTCATTTCCATGACTGCATTAAGCTCTGTTGCACTCCTGATAAGTTTTTACACCAAGAAAACTGTCTCACTCCACCAGGTTGTCCATTTCAACTGCCTTTCTGAGCAATGTTCCGGTAGTTGATAGCTGTAGGACAGTGATGTGGTCATCTGTACTTACTTTTTTCGCTCATGCCACGATCACAATTGATTATACCAAATTTCGCTCATTAGCATTCCAGTATGTGTTCAGATGACCTCTCCATTGTAAGGGAACTGCTGATGAGTTGCCTTAAGTGGAACGTATATGTGCACACTCACTTGAAGGGTGATACAAGTTATTTACCTGTCTTGCTTTTTGATGTGTGTTGTGCACATGAACATTCATTGGCTCTTCTACCTCTCCCACTATTTGGGCATCATGTAGAGCACTGCAAAGTAATGGCTGAAACCACATACTTTCTATGCCCTCAGCTGACAACATAAGCGTGTGTGCACTGCCTAGTGGTGCAAGAGGGAAATGTCTCCAACTTGAGTACCCTGGGCACATAAATACCCACCATGAAATGTATATTTGTACAACATATTTTGAAGATCAATAGTTACTGTACAGGTATGTAACTATTACAGAATATATGATTGCACGAATTTGTTTGTTTAGGTATCAGAGTTTGTCTTGGCGAATATTTTAAAAACATGTTCTGTGCGTTTCGTTACCATGGTTATTTAATCATCTAGTGTTCTCTGAGGCTACATCAGCACTACAGAGATATTTCAAAAGAAGCCCTTCCGGAAGATCTCTTCTGAAAAAACTTGTTGAAAAAGAGCAGCCACAGACAAAAAAGTGGATTGAAAGAGTGATCTGCTCTTTTGAAAGAGAATGTCCACACAGCCCCCTCTCTTTTGAAAGAATGGGCCAGGGATTGAATAATCAGGTGCCAGGAGGACTGCTCTTTCAAAAGAACGGCCC
Source organism: Carettochelys insculpta (assembly GCF_033958435.1). Taxonomy (NCBI): domain Eukaryota; kingdom Metazoa; phylum Chordata; order Testudines; family Carettochelyidae; genus Carettochelys; species Carettochelys insculpta. The sequence goes on along the minus strand of NC_134153.1, from coordinate 21,157,472 downwards.
TGCAGAGTGTCTACACACATTTTCTTTCTAAAGAAACTTTCGAAAGAAGTCCCTCTTCCTGATTTTGAAGGGAGCACCGCATTCTTTCAATTTTCTTTTGAAAGAACGCTTTTTGTGTTTAGATGCTTCATGGGATCTTTCGAAATAGCCCCCTTATTTTGAAAAATCTTTTGAAAGAACTTGCTAGTGTAGATTCAGCTTGAGCCAAAATTACATTTTATCTAAAGATATGTCTGTTAGCATTGAATATAATTTCCTTATTGGTCTCTGGAGAAGTCCTTAATTAAGACTCTTATTTAATGGCTAGAGTCAGAGGATGTATAGCAAATATGGTAACATTTCTATCTTGATGGTGACATTTTATGCAGCCATTGCTGAACAAGCTATTGATACTGTTCAATGTGTTTTTGTGTCCTAGTTCCCCCCGGCCCCCCCCCCCCCCCCAAAAAAAGGTAGTTCAGGTGCAGGAGGCAGATTTTTTTTCTAAAACATTGTGCGTGTATACTCAGGTGGTTATACAGTACATAGACAGTAAATTGAATCTGAGCATATGCAGCAATCTACAGTATTTTTTTCCTTGCATTTATGTGACCAGATGATATTGTTTTAGCTCCTCAAGCTTTGATCCTTCAAGTTTTTGCATAATGTAAAGCAGTATCTGGTGATTGGTAGTTAAAGCAGCATGGCACATTCGTCCCAAAAATATTCTGGGGCAATGTTTCCTGTAAGCTGTGCGCTTGTGCAGTTGCTCAGGAGAGATTCAGATGCAGCCCAACTGATTAGCAGAGTACCCACAGCTAAATTTTTTGTTTCTGCCGGTGGTGCACAGTTGCATGTGCCTTGGAGCAAACATGAAAAATTTATACTGTCTATGTGTGGAAAAGATTAAAAGGAATATTGTTCTCAGCTGACTAAAATTTGCCAGGCTACTGTAAATTATGACCGTGCTTATCTGGATACTCTTTCACTCAAATAGATAAAGAATATTGTAATACAATTTATTTTATTGTTTGAAATACAATCTTGAGAGATCTCTGTAGATAATATAATCTGTGATTTTCCCCCCCGCCCCGCCACCTAACACTTCAGTTGCTGATGTAAACTCAGTTGGCTGTTTCTCAATCAAGATGAGTGGATTAGGAGAAAACTCCTTGGACAGCTTGACCAATGAATCAAGGAAACGCAAGCCATTCCCATGTGATGCCCAAGGACCAGGGTAGAGTATACATATTATCCTCACAGTTTTTAGAAGATTTTTCATAATAAACCAATAAAGAGTGCAGCATCGTGTTTTAGTGTTTACATATTAGCAGGGCTGTCAAACGGTTAAAACAACTAATCATAATTAATCACACTGTTAAACAGAATATAATTTATATAAATATTTTGGATGTTTTCTACATTTTCAAATATATTGATTTCAGTTACAACACAAAACAGAAAGTGTACCATCTTCATTTTATATTTATTTATTCTTAATATTTGCACTGTAAACAAAAGGTAGTATTTTTCAATTCACCTAATATTGTCATAAGCAATCTCTTCCCGCTTAAAGTTGAGTTTACAAATGTAGAAGTTTGTGCAAAATAAATGTTTAAAAGATAAAGTGGTCTAAAACGTCTAGAGCCAAAAGTCCACTTGGTCCTACTTCTTGCTCAGCCAATCTCTGACAAATAAATTTGATTACAATTTTCAGCAGATAATGTAACCCACTTCTTGTTTACAGTGCAATATGAAAAAGTGAACAGATGTTTGCATAGCACTTTAATAGCCGAAATTTCAGGATATCTTTATGCTGGATGTGCTAACAATTCGTGTGTCACTTTGGGCTTCAGCCACTGTTCTGTGGGCACTTGTCCATGCTGGTTACAGTTTCTGCTCTATAAATAGTCCAACGCAGAGCAGTTCGACACGTTAATTTTCATCACTGAGTCAGATACCATTACCAGAAGGTTGATTTTCTTTTTGTTTGGCTGGGTTCTGGAGTTTCTCCACCGGAGTGTCGCTCTTTTAAAACTTCTGAAAGCCTGCACCATCCTTGTGTCTCAGATTTTTGGATGGCACATCAGAGTCTTAAACTTTGGATCTAGTGCTGTGGCCATGTTTAGAAATTTCACACTGAAATTTTAATTAGTATTCTATCATATTAACTATTTTGGATTTTTTCCCCTACATTTTAAGTATGATATATTGGATTAATTTTTAAAATTGTGGTTAATTATTTTGAGATAGTCACGAGAGTTAACTGAGACTAATTGACATCCCCAGTTTTAATTGCACCCTTGCTCTCGTGCCAGGAGCTCTGAATATCCCCCCCAAATCCTCTTTGTCGTATGCCAAGGTGTTCTGTGAGCCTCATGTTCTCCCTCCCCACCACCCATGTCATTGTTCCTTATGCACCCTCCTCTCCATCCTTGTTAGGAGCCTTTTGTGTGCCCACATTGTCCCGCTCATGGCAGGAGCTCTCTTTGGACCTTCTTTCCCCCTTTTCCTCCCATGCCTGGGTCTATGTGTATGTTCCCATACCAAATGCCTGCATTGTCTACCCCATACCAGGTTCTCTGTTTGCCTCCTCCCGTTCCTGCATCTTCATACCCATCCCCCTGGACTCTTGGTACAAACACCCAGTCCCCATTTTCCTTTCTTTATATCTTGGACCCTACCAAACTCACAGCCATGAAGAAGACATCAGAGACTGTGAAATCTTTTTGTGTGCTTTTACCCTGTACTATACAAATTTAACTGGGGAGTCCACAGTTGCAGGGAGGTTGCAACATTATTTTAGGATGAGTATGGTTTTGCTACTTTATGTACTATGTTCAGAGCTAGGTGGCCAGAGGGTGGTGGCTGCTGACTGAGAGTCCAGGTCTAAAGGCAGCAATGCAGAAGTAAGGGTGGCAAGATCATACTGTGCCTCCCAATAGCCATCACTCTTTGGCTGCTCAATTCTGAAGGCAGCACTAAATTAAGGGTGGTTATTTTAGGGAGATCACAGGACTATCCTACACACCCCCACCTTCTTTTGTGTGAGGACTCTTAGAATTACAACACTATAAAATTTCAGATCTAAATGGCTGAAATCATATTTATGACTTAAAAATTCCTATAACTGAAATTGGCCAAAAATGGATTGTGAATTTGCAGGGCCCTGCTCATGTCCACTCATCCCTCCTTGGGTTGCTGAGATTAATACCTCCCCGCTGTTTGCATTTTCCTCTTACCCCTTGCACCCTGCTCTCCTTTCCTCATTACCAATGGCCACAGACTCCTACTTCCAGATCCTGCCACCGAGTTTCCTCCTGCTTCTTGTGAGGCTTTATTTCTCTGAGAATCCAAATATAGTCTTTCCTCATGCAGCAAGTTAAGGTTCTGTCTCTGATATAGGTAGACAGCCACCAAAGGCAGCAGATATTCTTCTGCCTGTACTTACCAGTCAATATGTTAGGACTGATTTTGCTGTGAATCGAGCTTTTATGGTGGTTTGATCTGCCTTAAAATCAGTAGACCTGTGCCCACTGATTTCTGAACCATTTCCTGAAATTCAGGAGTTGATGAGTGCAGTGTTCCATAATTATTGTACTGCACACAATGAAATGCCATTAAATTATATGTTAGACTTTTGTATATAGCTTATTGGCTGAGCAAAACCCTGCTGTAGCTTTTTCCACCTCCAAATGTCTTTATAATACAAATACATAAGTTTTGTAACTGTCAGTTGGAATTTTCATTACATTAGATAAGAAAATAATCACAACAGTTATTCTTGGCATAGTCTCTGAAGATACATTCCTTTTTCTGGTTCTGTTTAAACCTACTGGTGTAAATTGACAAGGTGAATGTCTGCTAAGTTTAAGAGAAAAATGGTATTTGAAGTGCATCAAAGATGACAGTGTGATCACAGTTCTTGTTTTTGCTGAAATTTATTATTATTAAACACGGCTTCTTGTTTCTAGTCTGACCTGCAGTGGTGAGAAACGCCGACGTGAGCAGGAAAGCAAATATATTGAGGAACTAGCTGAGCTGATATCTGCTAATTTGAGTGACATTGACAATTTCAATGTCAAACCAGATAAATGTGCAATTTTAAAGGAAACCGTAAGACAGATCCGTCAGATAAAAGAACAAGGTAAGGATTTCTTTCTTAAATCATAAGGGAGAAAATTTAGTTTCCTATCAGAAGGCAATTTCTCTCCAAAACAATACTTAGTTGCCGAGACCATGCAATGGAATTTTCATATCACAGGTACTGATTTAGGAAAGTATTTTAGCACATTATAAGCACGGATCAGAGGTGGATTTATTTCCTATTCAGCAATTAGTACATGTTGAATTTTAAATACATGCTCATTAGAACTAAAAACCCAGTGCTTAAAGGTAAGAAAATGCTTTATGAATCGGAAGCTTTCCTGAATTAGAGCCTAATGTACATGGTCGTTCGAAGTACACCATTTGTTATAGTCCTTAAACTACTTAAACAAGCTTAAAAGATGAAAATGGCTCAAGAAGCAGTTCTTCAAAACACAGATAAACTAGTTGCCCACTGGAGTAAAGAAGCCAATCTACTGCCCATCAATTAAAGGTTCCCTGGCAACTTGGATGGTTTGAAACTAATTTATAAATGAGGCCCAGTTTCTGATAGAGCACTTTTTCAGAGCTATGCCTGAAGTTTTAAATTATTTTTTAAAATTCATGTTACGTGTTTGTGTTTGGTTTTTTTTTTTTTTTTTCTTCTCCACTTTGATGTTTGACAGCCTTTCCGGCAGGGGAAAATAACTGAGTCCAGTACAGACTACATCTAGCTGACAATGTAACCAATTAAAAAGTGCCAGTAACTGTACACAGAATGTAATCTAGGACAAAATAAACTAAAAGGAAAACAGACAACCTTCCGTTTTGCTAATGTCTTAACAGTTCCAGTAACCATTGATTTTTACCTGTAATAGTAGGTTTTAGACAAATATTTCTGAATTTACTGTTTTTCCCCCTGAACTTCCGGTAATTGTGAGGCACGAGCTGATAGAAACAACTTCAAAAATTAGATTATAGATGAGTTATGTGTCAGTTCAGTGAGTTTGCACTCAGTAGTAAATTATGTTAGCCTGCTGGAATATGTATCACACAGTTTACCAGCAACTTCTAAATTTTGCTTTGTCTGCAGTATTGGAACATGTTTCTTTTTGAAAAGTAGCCTTAATTGCTGTTTTGGAAGTACTTTCCTAGTGGCACTATTCACACTTCTTTGTGTACTTTACTGGTTGATAATCTTCCTCTGGCACAATACACTCCTGTTGTGATATGCTTAAACAATGATCAGGTGTATGGTTCTAGAGCTTGCTGCTTGTTTTCCATTACTTTACAGCATGGTTTTATTTTTCCTCCTCATAAGAGATTTTAATTTTCATTAGTATGTTTTACATTATAAATTCTGAAAAAGGATTTCAATTATTGGCATCAGATATAATTAAATAATGTGTGGAAGACCAAGTGAGAATTTGTTTCCTGTCTTGTGTTTTTTTATTTGGATCCAAAAATACAATTAAATGAGCAAACCATATGTTCTGCATATGAAATTGAATTATTTTCTAGATTAAAACCCAGATTAAGTCTTAATGTAATTTCAAATGTTCATCTTTCATATGTATGGGAAAAAGGGAAGAATTAGGAAGTTTTTCATTAGAATGAAAAGTTTGTGCTGCCTAGCCAAATTTGAGTAAAGGGTAATCATTTAATAAAGCAATCATGTTCCCAGTGGAAGAAATTTAGTCATGGAAACTATTTGTGGTACTGGTATGACAAAATTCAAAATTTGCTAGGTTCTTTTAATATACAGAAGAAGACACAGCCCCTACCCTGAAGTTCTAATGATGTGAAAAAAGTGTTGTGCTTCCTCTGTACATAACATTAATTACATGATTCCATGTACAGCTTCATTGTGTATTCTCACGCATCCTGGAATGCAGCAAATTACGTCAAAAGTATATTTCTGTGCTTCCACTCACAAAAAAGGTGCCTTTTGAAAACTTGTCTTCTTTGATTTTAGGAAAAACATCATCCAGTGATGATGATGTACAGAAGGCTGATGTATCTTCTACAGGTCAAGGGGTTATTGATAAGGATTCATTAGGACCTCTTTTACTACAGGCAAGTGTAAATGATGCCCTAGTACAATCAAATGGGAATGGATCTTAAATGTTCTTGTCCAAAAGGATATGTGACAGGATTACAACACTGAGAAATGCCAGCAGTCTACAACAAAAACTAGTATGCAATGGTGATAGAGAAAATTGTTTTAAAAGGACAAGAAATAAAATCCATCATTGTTTTCTCAACTCTGCTGAAGCAGTCTGGAACAGTGAGGGGCAACCTAGGGTTGTGAGTGGGTTTCATGAGTGGCTCTCCATCTCAGGGAGACTTCTTGTAACCAAGATGGTCTTCAGGGACGATAGTTTCGCTAACTGCGCTTGCATACCTAGAATTTGTGGAGTGTGCCAATTGAACGATAGTAGCACTTCTGTTGGATGCAGAATGAGCACATGGTTCTCACAGTGTTGTGTGTAATCAGCAGGCATTTCACTTCACATGCCCTTGTTTTTAAGCGTATGTCACTTGAGTAATATTGGTAGGAAAAAATGCAACCACATGTAACCCTCAGGCCACAGGTTGCTCACCACTGTTGTAGAAGGATTCAGAATCAATTGGCATTTAGGTCAGCTTTAGCATGCTGTTTGCGTTTTGTAGTAGTCCCCGTAAATGGCTAGTAAGATTACATTGACTAGACTTAGCACTTAAAGATTTTTTTTTTCTTTACCTAGGAAATGACCATCGAAGACTCTGAGCCACTTTTATGGCTTGATGATGGTCTGTACAGAGTGGGGGGTTGTGATTTCTGTGAAAGACTGAGCATCTGAAGAAGTCCCATTGTCTTAAGAGGAAGTGAGAGATACAATGTGGTGCTTCTTAGGATCAGTGCATGTCTACAATAGATCAGTTTGCTGCTGTCCTAGTTGTGTTGACTTCAAATTACATAGAAATCACTTAAGTAAAATTTTTGTGTTCCAAAATTTTTACTTGTTCTAAAATTTAGCAAATAACTCCTACTGCTTAGTATGCAAAGTAGCTCAGTATGTTGTAGGCTGCTATTTTGAGTCAGTAATGGAGTACTTTCAAAACCAACAGTTTTAGAGGTGTTTTAATGCTGTTTCTGATTTGGGAATGAATATTTTTGGCCGTGTCTACACTGGAGAGTTCTGTCGACAGAACTTAGGGAACATCTACACTCAAAACCTTCTGTTGACAGAGTCTAGACAGAGCTCTGCTTTTGCTTTGACAGAGTTACCCCTCAAAAATGTGAGGCCAAACTGTTGATATAGTACTGTAAACAGAAGGGCAGTGTAGATGCTTCTGTCCACAGAAAGGGCTTCCAGTTTCTGGGCCACCCTGTTTGCAGAGCTGCCATTCTGCTTTCTGTCACCAGAGGGCAATGCAATCTGGCAGTTCTCTGTTGACAGAGCAAGTTGTGTGTAGCAGCAATCTGTTGATGAAGATTCTGTTGAGATTTGTGCTTCTAGTGTAGACATAGCCTTAGGCTGTGTCTACACTTGCATTCCTCTTTTGAAATAGGTATGCAAATGAGGGAAATCAAAAATGCAAACGAGGTGCAGATTTGCATATGTGGCACCTCATTTGCATATTCTTTCAAAAGAAGAAAACCAGTGTAGACACTGCTCTTTTGACAGTAAACTCCATGTTCGAAAGAATCCTTCTTCCCTTTTTCTATGGGAAGAAGGATTCTTTCTAAGATGGGATTTACTTTAGAAAGAGCAGTGTCTACACTGGTTTTCTTCTTTCAAAATAAGAATATACAAATGGTGCCAGATATGCAAATCTGCACCTCATTTGCATTTTTGGTTTCCCTCATTTGCCTACCTATTTCGAAAGAGGAATGCAAGTGTAGACACAGCCTAAGTGAATAATCTCTTTTTGCTTTTATGACCTTCATTGCTGCTAAAAATGTATTTTTAAGACTACGTCCCACACACTCCACTCCTGCTTCTTAAAGATCTTGTGGCAAATTCATAGTCTTTCTTTGATGTCATTGTATTATAGAAGTTTCAAGATGTAACACATTCAGGCTGAGTCTACACGTGCCCCTTCCTTTCGAAAGGGGCATGTTAATGAGCGGGTTCGAAAGATGCTAATGAGGTGCTGCAATGACTATGCAGTGCCTCATTAGCATAATGGCGGCCACAGCGATTCAAAAGTGCGTCTTTTCGAATCGCACGCTGCCCGTGGAGACGAGACCTTCCGAACAGACCCCACCCCAGTTTTCAAAAGCCCTTCTTCCGATAAAGGCTTTTGAAAACTGGGGGGGTCCTTTCGGAAGGTCCCGTCTCCACGGGTAACGCACGATTTGAAAAGCCGCACTTTCAAATCGCTGCGGCCACCATTATGCTAATGAGGCGCTGCATATTCATTGCAGCACCTCATTAGCATCTTTCAAACCTGCTCATTAACATGCCCCTTTCGAATGGAAGGGGCACGTGTAGACACAGGGTCAGTGTCATGTTTCCAGGCTAAAAGAGTTAACCAAATGTTTGATTATCAGCCTGCTAAGATCAATAGTGGAAGAACAAATGAACAGAGGGTTTCTGATACTTGATAGCTTTCCTTACTATGAAAGGTTCTCTTTAAGGAAAACTTGAAACCAATTCTTCTACCAAAAAAGCTAAGTCCTTCTCCTAAACTACAACATTGTATATCCAATTTACTTTTAAAAATGATCTATTTTAGCAAATCTGGTATTTTGTGTTTGTTTATAATGTTGCAATATGTTTTTAGGCATTGGATGGTTTCCTGTTTGTAGTAAATCGAGATGGGAACATTGTATTTGTATCAGAAAATGTCACACAATATCTGCAGTATAAACAAGAGGATTTGGTTAATATAAGTGTCTACAGCATATTGCATGAAGAGGATCGGAAAGACTTTCTTAAAAACTTACCTAAATCGGCAGGTAATACAGTCTTCACCTAGGTGTCTTTAAAAGCAAAAGAAAATAAAAATAACTTCCTAAGTTAATAAAATTACAAAACAGACTTTCTTATGGCACAGCTTTGACTCCTCTTGAGTTTCAGGGCATAACTATATTAACTTTTAACATTAATAGGACTATTGCAAAATTGATCATTCTTTTCTATTAGCAGACTAACAGAAGAATGAAGACAAAATTCTGTCCCCAGGACTATTGTTTAAAATTATATCCTCTTGAAAAAGTATTTCAAATAGTACTGCCAAACTTCAATTGAAACTTTAAAGGGCGCGATCCATAGTCTATGCAGACTGAAGGATGCCTACTACTGCCAAACTAGAAATTATATAAACAGCTAAATAGCAGAAGTTAGGTGCAGGTATTTGTGATGCGTGGTTGTCGCAAACAAATGCATTGGTTTATGGAGTTGAATGTTTCTGTACTCTGATAAACTGAAAGAGGAATGGCATGTGAGGTTGCATTGCTTGTTTCTGAGGGATTGATTATGCATAAGGCTACAAGTTTGTCATGAAAGTTGCAGGTTCAGTGACTTTATGCTACCTCCATGATTTCTGCAGCAGCCAGTATGACTGATCCCAAGTCCACCTGAGCACTGCAGGCAGCCTCCAGGCCAGCTGCACTGGCCACCACGTTGCTGCCACCACCGTCCCCAAAGCAGCAGTGGGAGCACAACCCCCACCCCAAGAGTCCCAATGACCCTTTCTCCCAGTACCAGCTGCGGTCCTGCAGCATTCCCAAACCTGCCCCTCCAGAGCAGCATAGATTTAGTTAAGGGTGTTTAATGCAAGTCATGATAGGTCATGGACGGTGACTTTTTTGTAGTGCCCATGACCATGCTCTGGGTTTTACTAAAAACACCCATGACTAAAATGTAACCTTAATTAGATGTGAACATTTTATCCATTGGCTTGCCTATTCTAGAATGATTGCTTTATTCTTAAATTGTTTAATACACTCAAGTAAACTACTCTAGAATAAGAGTTTTCACAGATGTAGGTTCCCGAGTAACACCTTGGCCATCTCTACACTAGCCAAAAACTTCGAAATGGCCATACAAATGGCCATTTCGACATTTACTAATGAAGCACTAAAATACATATTCAGCGCCTCATTAGCATGCGGGCGGCTGCAGCACTTCGAAGTAGGCGGGGTCCTTTCAAAAAGGAGCCCCGTCGGGACAAGCCACGTCAATTTCGAAGTCCCCTTATTCCTGTGAGCAGATGGGAATAAGGGGACTTTGAAGTAGGCAGGGTCCTTTCGAAAAGGAGTCCTGTTGGGACGAGCCGCGTGGCGGCGAGCCACATCAATTTCGAAGTGCTGCAGCTGCCCGCATGCTAATGAGGCGCTGAATATGTATTTCAGCGCTTCAGTAATAAACTTTGAGGCTAGTGTAGACACGGCCCTTGTGTGTAAAGTAATGTAACACAAGTTCCTTCTACATCCTGATAAAGCCCTGGGAATCTGTTAATAATTCACCTTCGAAGTGTCTCTCTCCATTTTGAAGCAGAATAATTAGGTTCTTTAGACCAGTGTTTCTCAAACTTGTTGAGACCCTAGAACACCAAGCAATAACATTTTTTATGTGGAACACCTATGACATTTAAAAAAATATATATATTGTTGTCAGACCAAAACAAACAAAAACAAACACATACAGCAAAAACGAAATGAGGTATTGTAATCAGGTATCATAGCAATGAAGAAGTAACACTGTATCTAGTTTTAATAGCAGAAAACATATACCATCAGCGTATGATATCAAAAAAAAGTGTCAGGCGCTCATGGCACACCCGTGAGTTGTTCATAGAACATAGTTTAGGAAACACTGCTTTTGAAGTGGAAGTTGCCTTGCTGAATTTTCTAAACACTGTGGTTTTATGCAAAAAGCTGATGGTATATTTTCAAATAATATCTCAAAAATGTATTGCTAGACATCTGAGATTTGAAGTCAGCGAACAAACCTTAACAAAAATGTTGTGATTCTGAGAGCATCAGTATGGGAGCTACCTGTTTTTTTATGATGAAGAATGACTTTTTTCAGAATGCCTTTTACTAGGGCTGAAAGATTTGAGGAGATGGTATTCTTTCACTTGTCAGTGAACAATAGTTTCCTCAATGTATTGATATAATGGCCTTTAAACAAATCCTGTAAAAATGTTGTTGTATCTGGGTTTCAAAAATTGGAGACAAGATGAGTGAGAGAATTTTACCTTACTCACCTTCTCTTTCTAATATCCTGGGATCGACACAACTGCAACAGCCCTGTGCACTTCAAAAATCAGGCAATTAAGAATTTTATTTTGAAATCTTAGTGAACATTTATGATTCTTTTATTTTAGTTAATGGGGTTGCTTGGACAAATGAAACACCTAGACAGAAGAGCCATACATTTAATTGCCGCATGTTAGTAAAAGCATCTCATGATCTTTTGGATGATGTGGGCAGCAACCAGGATTCACGTCAAAGATATGAAACCATGCAGTGTTTTGCTTTATCTCAGCCAAGAGCTATGATGGAAGAAGGAGAAGGTAAATAATTACATTTACTATATAATGTATATTATGAAGCCTGGGGTTTCAATATTCCATGTTTTGATGAATTTAGGAGTTAAATGCAAAGTCCTCAGATTTATCTATAATATTATGCTTTCTTTTAATTATTTTCCTCTATTTCTTTTTTTTTTAATTGCAGATTTGCAGTCCTGTATGATTTGTGTGGCACGTCGAATCTCTACTATGGAAAGGGTATTTCCAGTCAATCCAGAAAGCTTTATTACAAGGCATGACCTTTCAGGTAAGAATTCTACTCGAGGTGCAGGTTATGGATGGCTTTTCTTTATTATTTTTGTTTTGTTTAAAGTAAACTATGGCAAACGAGTTTTAATTCTTGAAATAACTAGTACTATACTCAAACCTCTTTAATCCAGCAATTTAAAAAAAAAAAAAAAAAAAGGCTATGCTGGATTATGCCATTTTCCTGACCATGGTTGTCCATGTTGGGGGGTAGGGTGTGAGAGGGAGGGACAGTGTATGAGATGGATAGGGGTGAAGGGTGTCGGTATAAGTGAGATCAGCATGGGGCATTTACCTGGTGCACTGTTTTGGGGGCACATGGGGCTCTGCAACACTCACTGCTATGAGAGCAGCAGGGAAAATCCTCCAGAGAAAAGCATCACTACACTGCTGTTCCCCCAGCTGGATGGTGGTAGGAGTGGGTCCTCCTCGGGACACCTGGATTACAGAGGTTAAAGTGTACTTATTCTGTTGCCTTTCTTCTTCAACTTGGTATTTCTTCAAATTATTTACCTTACATCTTCCTTCCTATATAAATAATTTAGGAATACTTCTAATCATATATCCAGTTAATGGAGTTCCATTGCGATAATTTTTCCTTCTGAAACATCATGAAACCTTTATAGTCTGTTGTAGCATTTAAATTTGAAATATTTAAACAAATGTTTGGGCAGTGTTTCTTCTTTCAGATGCCAATCACCTGCAGTTCCTCTTTCTTTCAGGTGTAGTTCTTTATAATAGCTACAAACCATGCCCTTGGGGTCTACTTTCATTTGACTAAAGTCTGTGAAAGCAAAATTGTTGTACATTTTTGAGAATTTTGGCATTGACCTCTAGACACCTTAATTTCCTTATGTGTAAAAATAATATGGTAATAACTCATCTCACTAGGGTGTTGAGAACTTATATTCATAGTACACTTTGGCTGTATCTACACTACAAAAATAACTACTTCTTTGAGTGATTGCTCATGTCTGTTCCAACTTGGGTGTGCGCTGGTGCTCGCCCAGTCACTGGAAGCTTTTTGCCCTAGCCAGTAGCCATAAGGTTGGTGCGGCACCCACTGGAGCGCCACCAATATGGCAACCAATATATGTACCGCCTGACCCCACCGCCCGCTCAGTTCCTTCTTGCCACGCCACTGGTTGTTGTAGCTCTTGCTTTCCCTGCTCAAATCTTTAGCTAGTAGTCTATTGTAGTGTAAATAGTTTTAGTACTTGATAGTTAGTCTCAGTGTTTTAATTAGTAGCTGAGGCAGGGCTTTTAATCCCCCTCAATGCCTCAGCTCTGGGGAATGCCTGACTCCCCAGGCTTCAAGACTTGTTCACAATGCGGCAAACATATGCCCAAAAGTGACCCCCCATTCAGCCTGTTTGATTTGCTTGGGGGAAGGACACTTGCGTGATCACTGTCCAGTTTGTAGGGCCTTTAAGCCCAGAACTTTGACAGATATGGCCCAACACCTTACAGTCCTCTTAATGGAGGCATCTCTTAAGCCTCAAGAGTCTCCAGCAGGAGCAGAGAGTGGAGCTTCCTCCATGCAAAGTGCACTGCTGCTGTCCACCACGGTGCTGCCTAAGGACTCCCAGCAATGGGAGCAGGTGTAGGCACTGTCGCCTTCTCAGTACCATAGGAGTCAATCTCTGGTGCCAGTGAAGAGGAGGAGGCATGAGAGGCATCGCTCGCCAAAGTCAAAGTGGGGTGGCCTCAAGTCCAAGGGAGTGGCGCACACTACTGAAGGGCAGGAGGCATGTACATTGAAGCTGGTGCAGAGCAGCAGTCTGCAGGTACTGGACTTGCCCTTAACGCTGGAGGCATTTTTGGGTGGCACAAGGACTTCTGCAGATGACAGTGCCAAGGCCTTCTCCGTCTATGGAAGACAGGGGCTGTAGCACCGAAATGAGTGAGTGAGGCTCATGGATGTGACACCTGAACCAACTCCTGTGCTTACATTAAAGCTGCATTCGGTGCCAACCGAGCAGACTGTGGCCCAGTTTCAGGTGCCCTATGCTCCAGCACTGCCACCATCCTTGGTGCACATCACATCAGCACTGATTCTGATGGCCCCGCCGTGGTCATCTTTTTCTGAATTGGCATTGGAGTAGACTCCTACTTGTGCTCTGGATGGAGCGGGAGCTTGAAAAGGTTGCACTATAGCCATCACAGGCACCGTAGTCGTCGCTCAGATGGTACGGGGTCACTGCCAGCTTCGCAGGCGACTCAGCATTGGCCCTTCTGGGCCCTATGGGCATTTCACGAGGTGCAGGGCCAGGCCATTGGAGTGCCTTCAATAGTGCTGGGGGCCCCGTTGATCCTGTGCTTGGCACCATCAGCGTCACTGAGCACCCCACCACCAGAACAAAGACAGGAAGCAGTGATCGTTGTTGAGCTGCCTGCGTCTACTTCATTGGCATCGACCTTGGCACCATTGTCGGTGCCATTGCAGCAGGACTGGATCCCTTTGGTGCCAGCGCCATCCATAATTGTACATCCGATGCCAACGGGGCAGGCACCAGTCCAGGTACTGGCACCAACTCTGGTGCAGGGAGCGGTAACGGCGCAGTTTGTGCCACTTGTTGTGAGGTTTTCTGGCCAGCTGGTGCCTATGCCAGCTCTGCCTATGGTGTCCCATGGTTTGCTCATAATTTCCATGGGGGGCCAGGTGCCTGAGCAGCTCATTACTGCCTTCCTCTCCAAATGGAGGCGCAAGGGCTATCCTCTTCTTCCTCCCTGGATGAGGTGGTGGTAGGCACATCAACCTCACCTGTATTGGAGGATGGGAGGGCATTTCAGCAGCTCCTTAGGAGAGTGGCCCAAAACTTGGGAGTGCAAGTGGAGGAGGTCTGAGATTAAATGGACCCTGTCGTGGACATTTTGTTCTCCGCAGGCCCCACCCGGGTGGCTCTGCCCATAATCAGAACAATTGCCACTATGGCTAAAACGGTTTGGCACACCCCTGCTTCCACCCTTCCTGTGGCCAGCAGGAATGAGAGACGGTACGTTGTCCCATCCCAGGGCAATGAATGTTTTTTCACGCGCCCCCGCCGCCCAACCCGCTCTCCACCCGACTTTCTGGTAGTGGACGCTGCTAACCATAGAGAGCGCCTAGGGTTCCAGGGTCCCTCCCAGAATAGAGCAACTAAATGCTTGGACCTCTATGTGAGGAAGGCCTATTCAAAAGAAGGGTTGCAATTAAGAATTGCTGACCAGCAGGCTCTGGTTAGCAGGTATGTTTATAGTACAGTCGGTGCGCTGTCTAGGTTCTCTGAGATGGTGCCACCTGAAGCCAAGCAGGACATCACAGCTGTGGTGGAGGAGGACAAACTGATTTCAAGGGCAGCCCTGCAGGCAGCATTGGATGCTGCAGATGCTGTCATGAGGATTATGGCCTCCAGAGTAGCAATGCGCAAGGGGGCTTGGTTGTAGGTTTCCGGCCTGCCTTTCCGGCCGGTGCAGACAGTCCTGCACCTCCCCTTTGATGGCCCCTGCGCTATTTCAGATAAGAAAGATAAAAGACTGCAGAGTCTGAAGGACGCTAGGGCCTGCGTGCACTTGCCAGCCATTGCAGGCATTTTAACCCCTGTTCTCAGCAAAGACAGTTTCTGCAGGCACAAAGGGATGTCAGAAGAAGACAGAAAAGGACGGGCAGGCACCGTTCAGGCCGGCAACCTCAAGGCCACCACAAGGATCCATAGGGGCCCAAGCCTCAGTTTTGATCCCACGGTTGGGAGCATTGGGTCGATCTCACCTACTCCAGCATCCCCACTTTTTTCATTCCACCTACCCCACTTTTACCATATGTGGTGCACCATCACCACAGACCGGTAGGTCCAGCATACAATAGAGAGGGGATATGCCATTCAGTTCTTCTCGTACCACCCCCCAACCCCCTTCCCTGTCCCTCTTCAGGGACCCCTGTCATGAGATCCTGTTACAGCAGGAATTGTAATCTCTCCTGGGTTCTGGGGCCCTAGAAGAAGTTCCTCCCAGGTTTGGGGGACAGAGGTTTTATTCCCGGTATTTCCTAATTCCAAACCAAAGTGGGGCTTGAGATCCATTCTGGACTTAAGAGGTCTCAATGAGTTCATTAAAAAAGATAACATTTTGTATGATATCCCTGGGTCTCATACTCCCGATGCTGGAGTGGGGGGATTGGTTTGCAGCTCTTGACTTACAGGATGTGTGTTTCCATTTTTCAATCTACCCTCCTCACAGGAGCTTTCTCAGATTCATGGCAGATGGGAACCATTATCAGTTCACAGTGCTGCCCTTCGATCTGTCTGTGGCCCCCAGGGTCTTCACCAAATGTATGGTGGTGGTAGCAGCATACCTACACGGGCAAGGGGTGCAGCTGTTCCCATACCTGGATGACTGGCTATTCAAGGGTCATTCCGGGGAGCAGGTGATTCAGCATGTACAGTTAATCTGTCAAACCTTGGTAAGCCTCAGTCTCTTGGTCAACGAGGCAAAGTCGATGTTGGTCCCGTCTCAATGAACAGAGTTCGTAGTGGCGTGACTGGATGCCAGTGTGCCAGGGGCATTTCTGCGAGATGACAGGTTTACGTACATGGAGGCCATCATCTGAGATATCATGATGGCCTGGTGTTGTCTGCGTTTGCTGGGTCACATGGCGTCATGCACCTTTGTGATATACATGCCAGGTTGAGGATCCACCTTCTACAGCTATGTCTGTCATTGGTGTATCACCCAGTAAGAGGCAGTTTAGACTTGGTGGTTACGGTGCCGATGCAGATTTTGTTGACTCTGCACTGGTAATTACATGAGAGGGTTGTCCTCACAGGAGTCCCCTTTGCCCCTTAGCAGCACTCACTTTCTTCTTCGAGTGTCCCCGTGGGTGCTCCACAATAGGTGTCGGGCTTGCCCGGCGCCGCAGATCAGATCTTCCAAGCAGTTTCTGCCGGACCGCGCATGCGCCGGCGCGCGCCACTCCCTTGCGCGCTCCTGGCCATGTGCGCAATCCAGTCCCCGCCAGTTCCTCTTAACCGCCATCGGCTGCAGACGGAATCCGAACTAGGCTAAGGCCAAGTAGCGTATTCAATGACTTTAACTGTTTTTCTTTAAAGTTTTTCAAGTACTTAGGCTACTGCAAGTTAGCCGGTTGTTATTTTTGCAAAAAAAAAAACAAAACAAACTACAAGCGGGAGAGCTTCAATCCAGTCCCAGTAACAAGCGCCGGAGGCCAGGAGCATAGGGCCATCAGCCCTCCTGCTGCGGCAGGCCATCGGAAGGGGAAAACAGCACAGAGAAGGTGCTAAGTACCCGTTTAACAACTGAAAGACTCACCAACAATGTCCTCTTCAGGATTTAAAAAATGTGAGTCCTGCCGAGAGGCGATGCCAGCGTCCGATGGGCACAGTCTATGCATAAGGTGCCTTGGGGAGTCCCATGTTGCACAGAAATGCTCCTTCTGTGCTAAATTAACAGCCAGAGCAAGGAGAGACAGGGAGATGCGGCTTAAAATGCTGCTTTTTGATAAGGCCCTCCAGCCAGACGTGCCGGAGCGGCCGCAGCAGGAGGGACCCTCCGGGGCCCATAAAAGGAAAGCTGCCTCCCTCACCCCATCAGCGCAAAAACGGAGGAAAGCCTCCCCAGCCCGATCCCTGCCGGCAGCAACAGCGAGCGGGACGGGAGGAGTGAGCAGCCCCCAGCCGCAGCAACAGCTGATCGGCGGCGGCACGGAGAGCCACGTGGAAGTGGCTCAGCCTCCGATAATCAGCCAGCCGCCCCGCACCGCAGGCAGGGCGGCAGCTAAACAAGCGCCGGTACCGGCGGCACCGCAGGCAGCGGCACCGACCCCCGGGGAACCGGCGGTGCAGAGCGCGCAGGCACGCAGCCTGCAGGCACCGAAGGACACCGCACGTGCGGCACCGCCTTTGAGCGTGCCGAGCACGGTGTGGACGGGGCCGGGATCCCCTGTGCATCAGGGGGCAGAGTTACCTCCTCCAGGGAGGGGGAAGGCTGCACACAAGAGGAGGCATTGCAGCCCCTCTCCGGACAGGGCTGTGGAGTTGCTTTCTCACAGCCCTCCGCTTATGTTGCAGACTCCAACCAGAAGGCAGGGGTCCCCCCTAGCCTACCCGGAGCCCCCTTCTCCATTTTTGCAACCAGCCTCACCCTGGCTGGGACCACCTTCACCCTTCCTGGGGTTTGAACCGCTGGACTATTATGCAAAATCGCTCTCTCCAGTGTCTCGACGATCTCCCTCCCCCAGACGCAGAGGGTATGCACCAAGGGAGTGGTCTAAGTCACCTTCCCAAGAACAGCGCCTATACTGCCATGGTCGCCCCTACCACGCGGGGCATAGACACCATCGGCAATCTACTAGGGAAAGATCCCCACAGACGATCTCGTACCCCCGAGGGCAATTGCGACCGGGGACAGAGACTCAAGTATCTCAGGGGGGACTGGTTATGGAACCCCGAGATTTTCCCTCGCAAACCTCTAGCGAGAGGGTGTACCATCACCAGCAGGAACCGGAAGGGTCCAGAGAGACGTACCCCAGCGGTTCCTCGCTCTCCTCCCCGGACGAGGCTACGGCCCCGGGGGACGTCCATCCTCCGGACGATCTCAAACAGTTTCAAGAGCTGTTTAAGAGGGTGGCCTTCACGCAAGGCATCCAGACAGCAGAGGTGCAAGAGAAACACCATAAACTCCTCAAAAATTTGAGACCTCCGGCCTCCTCCAGAGTAGCAATACCGCTTGATGAAGCGATCTTAGAGTCCGCCACTACGATATGGCAGACCCCTGCGACTATTCCGCCTGTCCAAAAGAGAGCGGATAAGAAATACTTCGTGCCGGCGAAGGGCATGGAGTTCCTGTTCAGCCACCCACAGCCAAATTCCTTGGTGGTGGAGTCGTCGCAACACAGATCAAGGACATCTCAATTCAGGACAGGGGGAACAGACAAAGATGCCAAGAAGCTAGAGCTGTTCGGCAGAAAGGTCTACTCCTCCTCCACTTTAACATTGCGAATGGCAAATTACGCAGCGCACTTAGCGAACCATAATTTCGACAACTATTCCAGGTTAACCTCCCTCATGGACTCGCTTCCAGAGGACAAAAAGCCGGTGCTCAAGGCCATAGTGCAAGAAGGCTACGCGGCCTCGAGGACGGGAGTTCAGATCACCCTGGACGTTGCGGACACAGCAGCACGTTCCACAGCAACGGCAGTGGTGATGCGAAGGGAGTCCTGGCTCCAGACTTCGGGTATACCGAGGGATCTTCAGGCGAAGATAGTTGACCTTCCCTTCGACTCGCAGAAGCTGTTTGCTGAATCGACTGACTCGGTCCTTCATTCCAGTAAAGATTCAAGAGCCACACTCAGGACCCTGGGGATTTACACCCCTCCATACACAAAGAAAAGGTGCTACCCTCAACAAAGACGGTACCAGTACCAGCATCAGCGCCCCCAGTAGCACAAGGGTTACGAGCAAGGGCGACATCAACAGCACCAGCAGTACAGAACTCCCAGGCGACCTTCACAACAGAGCCGTGCGTCCTCGGGGCGGGGCCAAAGGCCACAAGTTTGACATACAGATCCAGGGCTGTGCCATCACTACCATCGCACAAGGTCATCCGAAGCGACTATTCCACCATCGCCTCCGACCATTCTACGACCAGTGGCAAAGGATCACCACAGACAAATGGGTGCTGGAGATCATAGCCACGGGGTACGCCATCCCCTTCCAGTCGCTCCCACCGTCACGACCTCCACCCAAGCCCCACCTCCAGGAGGCCTCCCATGTAGCGAGGCTCAGGCAGGAGGTGGGCCATCTCATGCTCATAGGGGCAGTGGAAAGAGTGCCGGAGCAACTGCAAGGGAAAGGGTTCTACTCCAGGTACTTCCTCACGGAGAAAAAGACAGGAGGCTGGAGGCCCATCTTAGACCTTCGCGGCCTCAACAGGTACCTGCGCAAGCAACATTTTCGGATGACCACAATCGCCTCCATCCTTGCAGCACTGGACGATGGAGACTGGTTCGCAGCCCTCGATTTACAAGACGCGTACTTCCACATAACTATCCATCCGGCTCACCGGCCATTCCTCCGGTTCATGGTAGGCAACGAACACTTCCAATACAAGGTCCTACCGTTTGGCCTCTTCTCGGCCCCCAGAGTCTTCACCAAGACCTTGGCAGTGGTGTCAGCCTACCTGCACAGACAGGGGGTATTTATTTTCCCGTACCTGGACGACTGCCTGCTCAAAGGGGCCTCGAAGGGGGAGGTTCTGCGCATGATACGCGTCACAGCAAACACGTTCTCTTCACTCGGCCTGGTTATCAATCTGGCAAAATCGAAAATAGACCCCACACAGGACATAGAGTTCATAGGGGCTCGCATAAACTCGGTTACAGCGAGAGTATATCTACCAGAGGCTCGCTTTCGGGCCATCGGTTCCCTCGTGCAGGTCATCATCTTCAGCCCTACGGTGCCAGTCTTGACGTGCTTGCAGCTGCTGGGCCACATGGCAGTGGCGACGTTCGTAGTACAGAACGCCAGGTTACACATGCGCAGCATGCAGCACTGGCTGGCGAGTGTATACACACCGGCAGTACACACCGTTCACAGGGTGGTGTCGCCCACAGCCGGGGTGCGCAAATCCCTACAATGGTGGGTAAACCCCAGGAACCTGCTAACAGGGGTACCCTTCCACCAGCCGCAAATATCGGTTTTTCTCACTACAGATGCCTCCCTCATAGGGTGGGGAGCGCACATGGGCGAAGAGGTGACTCAAGGACTGTGGTCACCCACGGAACAGTCACTACACATAAATATACTGGAGCTCAGAGCAGTGTTCAACTCCTGCAGACACTTTCGAGACCACATACAAGGCAAAGTCGTCGGGATCAGTACAGACAATACCTCCACCATGTTTTATATAAACAGGCAAGGAGGAGCTCGATCCCGTGCCTTATGCGCGGAAGCAATCCGCTTATGGAACTGGTGCATCGCCAACAACATAATCTTGAAAGCCTCATACTTGCCGGGTGCGCACAATGTGAAGGCAGACCAGCTGAGCAGGCGTTTTGCACTCACACATGAGTGGCAGATCCATCCCAATCTGCTACGGCCGATTTTCCACGCATGGGGTTTTCCCCAAATAGACCTGTTTGCCACTCAGCACAACAAGAAGTGCCCACGATTCTGCTCCAGGGCAGGACTGGGATGGGGGTCCCTGGGGGACGCATTCGCGATCCCGTGGAGGGGCCCCCTGCTTTATGCGTTTCCTCCCACAGTGCTGATCCACAAAGTCTTGCAGAAAGCCAGGAGGGAAAGGGCCCGGATGATCCTGATAGTCCCAACGTGGGATCGACAACAATGGTTCCCCCTACTCCTGCGCATGTCGGACCGTCCACCGATGCCTCTTCCGGTGGCGCCGGATCTGCTCACGCAAGCCCAGGGGTCCATAGTGCACCCGCACCCCCAAAGCCTGCGACTGCAAGCGTGGTTAATCCATGGCTCAGCTCCCTAGAGAGCACATGCACAGTGGTAGTACAGCAAGTCCTAGAAAGTAGCAGGAGGACTTCCACCAGGAAGACCTACAAGCAAAAATGGACTCGCTTCACGGCTTGGTGTTCTACCAAACAGCTGGCCCCCCTTTTGGTGCCTATACCTACAATACTAGAGTATTTACTGGACCTCAAGAGAGGAGGACTCTCGCTATCCTCGTTGAAGGTCCACCTTGCCACCATCTCGGCGTTCAGACATGAGGAGGAAGGGCACACGGTGTTCGCCCACCCTATGGTTACCAGGTTCCTCAAAGGGTTGGTAAACCTATACCCCCCTCGGAAACCGATTCCACCTTCGTGGAACTTGGACCTGGTGCTTACCACGCTAATCGGACCACCGTTCGAGCCCTTGGCCACGGTTCCCCTCCGCCTCCTTACAATAAAGACGACCTTTTTTCTTGCAATTACGTCAGCTCGTAGGGTGAGTGAGCTCGCGGCAGTCATGGCAACGCCACCCTGCACTGTTTTTTCCAAGGAGGCGGTAACCATACGGCTGCATCCAGCCTTTGTTCCCAAAGTTTCTTCCGAGTTTCACATTAACGAACCTATTGTTCTACCCTCGTTTTATCCAAAGCCTCATAACTCCAACGAAGAGGCGCGCCTACACCTCCTGGACGTGAGGAGGGCGCTAGCCTTCTACGTAGACAGGACCAAGTCTTTCCGGAAAACGGATAGACTCCTAGTCTCCCTCGCTCCCAAATCGAAAGGAGAAGGTCTCTCCTCGCAGAGAATCTCAAAGCACATTGTATCCTGCATAAAAATGCGCTACGAGCTCAAAAAGACTCCTTTATCGGCCACTCCCAGGGCTCATTCCACTAGGGCGGTGGTGGCATCAACAGTCTTTTTCAAGGGCATTGCGTTAAAAGACATTTGCAGAGCGGCGACCTGGTCATCCTACGACACCTTCGCCAAACATTACACCCTTCACAGGGTATTCCAAGAGGATACCCGTCTCTCTGCAGCGGTCCTCTCGGGGGCAAGCTGCACATAATCCGATTACCCACCTCCTATCTTGGGTAACTGCTGGGTAGTCACCTATTGTGGAGCACCCACGGGGACACTCGAAGAAGAAAGACAAGTTACTCACCGTAGTAACGGTGGTTCTTCGAGATGTGTCCCCGTGGGTGCTCCACTACCCGCCCATCCGCCCCGCTTCGGATCTCTGTTAGTGTTTTGCAGGGGCACCCGAGGCGGTTGGTTGAGGAACTGGCGGGGACCGGATCGCGCACATGGCCAGGAGCGCGCAAGGGAGTGGTGCGCGCTGGCGCATGCGCGGTCCGGCAGAAACTGCTTGGAAGATCCGATCTGCAGCGCCGGGCAAGCCTGACACCTATTGTGGAGCACCCACGGGGACACATCTCGAAGAACCACCGTTACTACGGTGAGTAACTTCTCTTTCCCTAGTAATGGATGCTTTGGACCAGGGGGTGGATAGTGCACCTGTGTCAGCTACAAACCCAGGCTATTTGGAGTGTGTCAGACCTTCGACTCTACAGAAATGTGAGAGCACTCAGGGCCATCAGACTAGCATGTGTGACTTTTAAGGCCAATCTGGCGGGACATTGTTTGTCAAACAGTATAGACAACATGACAGCAATGTACTATATCAACAAATGGGGGTGCATGCTCGTCTCTGCTGTGTCACGAGGCTGTCATACTCTGGGACTTCTGCGTACAGCACATCATCATACTGCAGGCCCTTTACCTGCCAGGTGTGCACAATTCACTGGCAGACCAACTCTCAGGTCCTTTACAGATCACGAGTGATCTCTCCAACCAGAGGTCATTCATTCTATATATCATAAGCAGGGGTATCCCAAGGTGGACCTGTTCACCTCCTACATCAGTGTGAAATGTGGGACATTTTGCTCATGCTGCAATCAGAGCCTGGGATCCCGGGCAGACACCTTCAGTGTCCCCTGGTCGGGCAGGCTGATGTGTGCGTTCCCTCCGATCCCGTTAGTTCACAGGGTCCTCAGAATTTGCTCAGAATGGGCATTGATCATCTTGGTGGCTCCAGCATGGGCCTCTCAGAACTGGTACTTTACCCTCCTGTACCTGTCGATTCTCAAGCTGATGACGTTGCTGATCCGCCTGGACCTGCTGACACAGCAAGAAGGGACACTGCAACATTCCAGTCACTGCACCTCACAGCATGGATGTTCCGTGGCTGAGGGACCAAGAGCTGGCCTTTTCAGATCCCATGAAGAAAGTATTGTTAAATAGTAGAAAACCCTCCACAAGGGTGACTGATTTGGCTAAGTGGAAAAGGTTTTCGGTATGGGTGTCTCACAGAGGGCTATCTCCCTCGCAAGTCCCCATCCTGTTGATTTTAGATTACCTATGGGGTCTGATACAGGAGGGTTTGTCCCTCTCCTCAGTTTGAGTGCACTTAGCTTCTGTCTCAGCCTTTCACTCAGGTCATGGAATGTCTTCTGTGTTCCCATACTCCATATTCAAAAGGTTTCTGAAAGGTTTAGAAAGAATCAAGCCCAGGTTCGTGGGATCTCAAGTTTATGGGAGCCCCCTTTGAACCCCTGGCTACCTGCTCCCTGCTGTTTGAGTTACAAAACAGCATTTTTGGTGGCAATCACCTCAGCCAGGAGGGTATCTGAGTTGAGGGCACTCTCAGTGGACCCCTTGTGCACAGCGTTTCACAAGGATAAGGTTAGGCTGAGACGTCACCCCGCGTTTTTACCTAAGATGATCTCCACGTTTCATGTTTAACCAAGACATATCCCTACTGGTATTTTACCCAAAGCCCCATGCCTTCCCCAGAGAGAAATGTTTACATACCTTGGACATTTGAAGGGCACTGGCCTTCTATATGGATAGGACTAGACCCTTTAGAAGAATGTAGGAACTCTTTGTGGCAGTTGCTGATAGGATGAAGGGCCTTTTAGTCTCCTCCAAGTGGATTTCTTCCTGGATAGTGAAGTGCATCAAGGAGTGTTATAAGCTCATGGGGTTTCCTCCCCTGCCAGTTAGGGCACACTCCAAGAGTCAGAGTAGCCATCAAGAAGAAACTGAGTGGGGGTGGTTGTCAGGCAGTGCATATATTGGTCACCATATCAGTATCACTCCAGGGGGCGCTGCACCAACCCTATGGCTACTGGCTAGGGCAAAAAACTTTGGGTGACTGGGCGTGCGCCAGCATACAACCAACTTGGAATGGACATGAGCAACGCATCTCAAACACCGGTTACAGAACGGGTAACTGTCTTTTTGAAGTTGCTTACTTCGAAGTAAGCAACTTGCAAGCTGTGTTTACACACACCCTACTTTGAAGTTAAACTTTGAAGTAGGGCACTATTCCATTCTCAGGGATGGAGTAAGGACTTCAGAGTTGGACTCCCTACTTTGGAATTAACTTAGAAGTAAGGGAAAATGTATGTAGACCCTCTGCTGCCTACTTTGAAGTTAACTTCAAAGTTAACTTTTCAAAGTTTAACTTTCTGAAAGGTTTAGAAGGAATCAAGCCCCAGTTCAAAGTTGAAGTTTGAAGTTAACTTTGAAGTTAGTTCCTAGTGTAAACGCACCCTTTGAGGCCCTTTCATGGGATGCCATGTGCAAGTGCAAAGTTTGGATAGACACTTAGAGTAAACAAGACTTCTGTGCTTAGATGCTCCAGTAAGGAGTACATTCAGAAAAACACAACAAAGTATTTGGTGACTTCTGAATACTATTCTATATGTTTACTCTTTGGGTTTTATTTAAAATGATAGGGACTGTGTAACTATCTTGAACTTTTTCTTTCCTGTGACAGGTAAACTTGTCAACATAGACACAAACTCATTACGTTCTTCCATGAGACCTGGCTTTGAAGATACAATCCGTCGGTGCATTCAGAGGTTTTTATGCCATAATGATGGACAGGCCTGGTCAAACAAACGCCACTATCAAGAAGGTAGCTCAGACTACAGCGTTCAGTATACTTTCTCTTTTGCTAGTTGTAATTTTGTGTGTGTGCACACTTTCGCACACATATAAACTGAAGGGTGGTAAGGTCTCTAGTAAGGAGTGTCTGGTATAGCAGCTGTCTTGTTGTTCAGGTTTGTCCATTGGTGTTTGTAGTAATTTTTATGAAATATACCAGACGGACATTCCAGAAGACTGAATTTATCTCTTTGTCCCCAAGACCAGTACAGCAGGAAAGCAGCAGATTAAGCCATACTTCCTTCATGAGCTGCTGGCATGCGTGTACATTGACTTGTAGGGGTTCACCTTTAGCAAAGAGAGGACAGTTCGTTTGTTAGCTTCCATCAAAAATGGTGGATAGGCTTATTATGAAATAGACTCTGACCTGAAGAAGAGCTCTGTATAAGACTGAAAGTTTCTCTCTTCAGAAGAATTTTTGGTATTACCACATAGACTTTCTCTCTGAGATAAGTTATTTTATCTAATTCCATGAACAATTAATCACTTTTGGTCACTAATTACCTTTGTCCCATTCTAATAAGAGCTACAGGTGAAAGATCTTATTTAAATATTTTCACTCCCTTCCCAAATAATCTGTTTAACAATAAAATCTAATTCCTGCTTTGATCATAGATTTCATAGCGTCGTACAGCATGTTACAGGGGAATTAAATATCAGTACCCCCATTTTATAGGTAGAAAACTGACACACACGGCTGTAAAGTGCCTTGCAGGACAATGGCAGAGCTGGATACAGAACCCAGGTCTCTTGAATCCTAGCCCAGTGCTAAACTCTGAGAGGTAGGATTTCTGCGGTGAAGACTATGAAAGGATTGAGTTTCCTCAACCATTTTTATAGTGACTGTATTGTGTACGTCACAGAACAAATTTAATTCTATAGACAGAACAAAAATTTGTATGCAGAGTCCACAACTGGAAACACACACAAAACGAGTGTTTCTGGAATAAAAAATTGAGCATTTCAGTAGGTTGATGCCCATTCTCTCCTTCTCTGTACGTGAAAACTGTAACTGAAGTGAGATACTTGAAGCCCAAGTACCTGGATATGGACTCTCAGTTCAGCTGCCAATATAACTTGTCCCTGTAAAAAGGATACCGTCTTCTTTAAAAATTAGCTTTCAGTGTGGCAAAGTGAATTAATTACATAAATATGTTTTCCCTGTGGTCCATGATGGGCCTGGGGCATGCTGTGATGATAATTGCTCCAGCACAGCCCAGGCAACCCCCATCAGTTGTGCCCTCAGTCAGTTTATTGGATAACTAGCTAATTAAACAGCATTTTACATCCCTAGTTTGTCTTACCTAAATGAACTGTTCAGATAATTTCCAGGTGAAAAAGCAGTTCAGTAGCACTTTAAAGACTAACAGAATAATTTATTAGGTGATCGGCTTTCATGGGACAGACCTACTACTTCAGATCATAGCCATATCAGAACAGACTTAATATTTAAGGCACAGAGAACCAAAAATAGTAATCATAGAATGCTAGGACTGGAAGGAGCCTTGAGAGGGGCTAGCTCAGTGGCTTGAGCATTGGCCTGCTAAACCTGGGGTTGCGAGCTCAAGCCTTGAGGAGGCCATTTAGGGGCTGGGGCAAATAGATGTCAGGGATGGTGCTTGGTTCTGTCAAGAGGGCAGGGGTCTGGACTGGATGACCTCCCGGGGTCCCTTCCAGTTCTAGGAGACATGTATCTCCAATTATAAAATTAAATAAAATAAAATTTTATAAAACTGTAGCAGTATGTTCCAAATTTTTGGACTCTCATCCTCTAGCATGTCTGTTTTATTTTGTATTTTTATCTAGTTTTTCAGAATAGCAATCTAATAAATACTTTGTTCAACAGTTATAGTGGTGATTACATGAATTATTTGGTCTTTCAGATCTGAAATACAAGGGAATTGTCATTGTGCAATTGTGTTTTTCCTCACAGCTTACATACATGGCCATGCTGAAACTCCACTGTATCGGTTCTCCTTAGCAGATGGCACTATAGTGACAGCACAAACAAAGAGTAAACTGTTCCGAAATCCAGTAACTAATGACCGTCATGGATTTGTCTCCACCCACTTTCTTCAAAGGTGAAATTAACAACATTCTGTGGCAGATTTAAATATTACAAGTTTTTAAAACACATATTTGTATTGATACAACAGGAATGGCCAAACTTACTGACCCTCCAAGTTGCATACAATAAACTTCAGAAATTTAAGAGTCAAAAGAGAGGCACAACCTGCCCTGTGGCTTCTGGTCCGTCACGCTGCTGCAATTCTAAAGCCCTTATCTTCCCTTCCCTGCAGTGCAGAAGCCACTACCCATCACCCTACTAGGCAGAAGCCTCAAGTTCCCTCCTGACCGTTCTAGTAGGTAAAGAATGTGGGAGGGCTCTGCAAGTCACACTTTAACGGTAAAAGGGCAACATGTGGCTCATGAGCCGCAGTTTGGCCATCCCTGCTGTATAAAGATCTATTTAAGCAAAATACAGTATATTTAAGAAACAAAAACTAAACAAGCATTTTAACGCAGGTCTTATTCCACTATTAAAGCCCATTCTACTATGATAATAGTTAATTGGTATTTTTGCCTCTGGGTCACTATTTTATTTATTCACTTTTCTCTAGTATGAATATGTTCAGTAATAAGTAATAAACCTGGATGGATAGAAAGACTCAAAACATGTGTCTTTGATACTTTTACTGGAGATTAAATGGTCAGACAAAGAAAATGAATAGTAAAATATACCATACATCACTTGAAGCAAAAAGTCCAACTTTGGTTTAAATGTTACATCCTGTGACTTGTTCCTGTTGACTACGAGATTAATTAAAAGACACTTTGGAAATAGTCCATGCTTGTCGCAACAGAAGTGCTCCCAGCTGCTGATCAATGAGCAGTTGAGATAGTTTGTAGCAATATTAAAGTGTTTCTTCTGTGACAAGTGGAGTGGTGTCATGCATTGACTCAGGGAACAAACTGATACAAGAAAGGTGACATTCAAAATGATAAATACATAAATATAAATGACATCTAGCGATTTGAAATGCTTTAATGGTATAAGATTGAGTTCCCCCATAAATTAAATTAGTCCTTTATAATATGTGAATGCATGAGCACTAAGGCCACTCCATAACTCGAGTTTAATGTGACCTTTGTGAACCTAGCTTATACATTTCTTGGTCCTTTTTGGAGTGATTTTTCAATAACGTTATACATTCTCTTTACATGGAACTTGATTCATATAAAGTTTTAAATGTTTTTCTGTGGGGGGTGGGGGGATGCTGAATTTTCAGAGAACAGAATGGATATCGACCAAATCCTAGTCCAGTGGGACAAAACATCAGAGCACCTACAACTGGAAGCACAAATTCTGTTGGTGCTATTATGAACATGTCACCAGGTCAAAGCATGTCAATGCAGAACAGAAACTATGGCATGGGAGATCCCAGCGCGATGGGACAGATGGGCGGTACCAGATATGTAGGTCCTGGTAACATTGGACCAGTCAACTCTGGACCAGCAATGCAGTCGTCTCCTTATCAGAACAGCAATTATGGGTTAACTATGAGTAGCCCACCACATGGTAGTCCAGGCTTGTCTTCCAGCCAACAGAATTTAATGATTTCTCCTAGGAATCGTGGGAGTCCAAAAATGGGTTCGCACCAGTTTTCTCCAGTTGCAGGTATTTTATTTTGGTTATAAACTTTTTGTACTCTTTTTATCTGAATGTTCTGTTCTTTTTAATATATTATGGTCCTATAACATCTGAACCAGTGTTGCCTGTAAGTTCTTCACTTGGGTGTCCACGCAGGAGAGATTTGAATGCTGTCCAGCTGATTTAGCAAACAACCTGCAGCCAGCAACATCTTTTTCACAAGTGGTACACATCCACGTGTTGCAGTGCACATAACAAAATTTGTCCCACAAATGGATGGAAAATATTAGCAGGAACGTTGTTCTGAAATGCTATACCTTAAATGTAAAATACCTAATTTTATGATGAGGGTATAATTAAAGGTACAGTTATTAATATTTATAGTATTTCTTATTTCTGCTCTCTATTTCAATTCTTAATGCACATGGTGAAATAGACTTATTTAGTATGCAATGGTTTTCTGGCAAATAAAATCAAAAGGAATGTAACTACTGTAATGCATTGATTCTGATACAGGTATGCACTCCCCAATGGGATCTGCTAGCAACAGTGGCAACAACAGCTTCTCTAGCAGTTCTCTTAGTGCGCTTCAAGCCATTAGTGAAGGGGTTGGAACTTCACTTCTATCAACACTTTCCTCACCAGGTCCAAAATTGGATAATTCCCCAAATATGAATATAGCTCAGCAAAGTAAAATGGGCAATCAGGACTCAAAGAGCCCTTCTGGTTTGTATTGTGAACAAAGTCAGGTGGAGAGTTCCATGTGCCAGTCAAACAACAGGGACCTCCTTAGTGACAAAGACAGTAAGGAAGGAATTTTGGAAGGGTCTGAGAGTCAGAGGGGGCCAAATGAAAGCAAAGGTCATAAAAAACTCCTTCAGTTACTCACGTGCTCCTCAGATGAGAGAGGGCATTCTACGTTGTCAAGCTCGCCATTGGACTCTGGGTGTAAAGAATCTTCTACCAATGTTACAAGTCCCTCAGGAGTCTCTTCTTCTACATCTGGAGGGGTCTCTTCTTCATCAAATATGCATGGATCCCTGCTACAAGAAAAGCACAGGATTTTGCATAAATTGTTGCAGAATGGTAATTCTCCAGCAGAAGTAGCGAAAATTACAGCTGAAGCTACTGGTAAAGATACTTACCATGACTCCAGTAATACATCTACCTGTGTAGAAGGAACTATCAAACAGGAACAGCTGAGTCCTAAGAAAAAAGAAAACAATGCTTTGCTCAGATACCTACTAGACAAGGATGATGTAAAAGATCCACTTTCAAAGGAAATTAAACCTAAGGTAGAAAGTCTGGATAATAAAATGGGACACTGCAGTAGCTCCTCTATTTCTACTTCAAGTCAAGAAAAGGAGATTAAAATAAAAACAGAACCTTCTGATGAGGTAGTATACTAAATTGCGTACAGGAATTTTATTAATGAACGTGATAATATTTTTCTTATTAGAGTTAACAACCTAAAAAAGGAGAACATTCAGTTTTTGTGTGTAAATATTTCCAGGACAGTGCTATACAAACACAGCATTAAGACGTGTTTAGTGTTACGATTGCTATATAAGTACTTTTAACTTCAACAACAGTATGTGTTGCAACAAAATTTGCTATAGTGGAGTTCTTTGTATAATAGTCATGTTGAGCTATCAAGGCAAAGTGTATTTAATACAGTTTATTTAAAATTAAATCTTTAAGATTGGCAATTTTTACATAGCATATATTTATTTTCATGGATCATTTGGAAATGATCTGCCAGCTGACTCAAATCAGTTGAGGGTGCTGCAGTAGGAAGTAAAAGAGAATGAATGTAAATGGAGATTGTCCATTTTTATATGCAGTTCAGTTTAAAAATGCATTTGGGAAATTTTTCATCTGATAGATTCTTTGATGGGGACGCATGTGGTTCCAGTGACACTGTCGTTGGTTCCATTGGTGTAAGTGTGAGAATCCTGTAAGGAAAGGTCCATAACTGAGTAAATACTACATGACGTGTACTTTTCAGCACTTTGGATAGTTAAAAAAAATTGGGGAATTTGGAGGACAAATGCACTCAAATAATCAACTTGAGTTACACGTATAGGTTGTACCTCCTACATAAGTCCCAAATGACAGAATTTGCTGGACCAGGAGAGGTCCAGGGCTTCTACCCCAGGCAGCCCCAGCTTCCTATTCGCTGTGGACTTCAGACTTTCCAGGGCTGCTGCAGGGTTCCAGCAAGTGGGGGCTCCAGCTCCAATCCCACATTGCATCAGGGGCTCAGGCAGGGGCTCTGGCACCACTCCTGCTCTGTGTGGAGTTCTGATTGGGGCTCTGGTCCCAGCCCCACGCTGCATTAGGCATCATGGGGGATCCAGCTCTGGCCAAGGCTAGGCTGCTGGCCACTTCTCTGGACCCAGTGCCTGCACCGCTGATTCAGGTCTGGTCTCAGCCCTGGGACTCTCTAGTCCTGCTGGATTACAGATGTTGCCAGACAAGAGAGTACCAGATTTAAGAGGTTCAACCTGTATGTATAATAGGCAAAGATGATTCCTTAATTGTTCTGTGGAGGCAGGCTCCTGAGCCTGAATGAAGACCCATTTTCTCTTCAAATATTACTTCTCATCTCAATTTAAAACATTATTTGAAAATGTTTAACTGTGTTGAAATGAATCTGAACAGATGCTTCCATAATCAAATGCAGCTAAACTTAAGTTATGATCCTGCAGCTGCATTGCCTGAGCTGGCCCTTTATTGAAGTCAGTGGTGCTCTTGATAGGCAGAGGGACCTAGTAAAGTTCTTCTTCAGAGAGGGACCGCGTATTTCTGTACAGCGCCTAGCATATTTTGGTAACTATTTAAAATAAAAAATGTTGATGATCATATGGCAGTTTTTCAATACCCATCCAAATGTCCTAAAATGTTTTATGTTTCTTAGTGACAGCTTTCTAAAAAGTAGATGTAAACTAACCACCTTATTCCCAATGGAGTTTTCTGTCATATATGAAGACAGTTCCGAAACAGCTCTGTAGTTTAGATATACCCTCTTTAAATCTCTGAGAAATATGGAACACTTGAATGGTAAGCTTATCATCTAAGAAACTAATTATATGTTATTCAGAGACAAATTTTCAAAGAAAGGTAGGCATGCAATTACCCTGCAAATTATGTCTAATTTGCACATGTGGTTATCATGACTGTGTGCACAAATTATAAATCGGATGCACTGAGTTATTGGCATGTACAATTATAATAATTGTGACTATGAATTAATGCCCTTAGTGCTTCACTATACCATTCAAACATTTGACACTAATGCAGAGAAGTCTCCCAAATTTGAGATGCTAAGATATTTATATTCATGGGTTTTTTTCATATATACTTTTCCCCTGAAGTTTTGCTTTTCCAAAACAAACAAAGCAAAATGCACTAACCAAGTAGTTGAGAGATATTTGAAGAGTTTTTGGGAAGTCAGCGCTAGATGCAGAAATGTTATAATTGCACTAAAGTGCTTGATTGAATATGTTGCTAAGGGCTGTTAAGACTTGGGAAGCGCTAAATGGAAAGTTAAAAGATGAACAATGTGAACAACAGTTTATTTTTGTTTTTTCTTTTCAGATGAGTGGAGACTTAGATAATTTAGATGCAATATTGGGTGATCTGACTAGTTCTGATTTTTATAATAATGCTTTGTCTACAAATGGGAGTAGTCTTGGAAATAAACAAACATTATTTCAAGGAAATGCACCATTGGGTAAGGAAGTTCACTTAATTCCACTTTTTTCCAAAATTAGGACCTATTCTGTGATTTGCTTTAAATGTAAAGTACATTTAACTCCTTTGCTTCGAGAATGTTTTCTGATTTAGTAGGAAATCAGTCTACAGATATAAATTACATGTATTGGACTACCAATCTATTGGTAGATTTTGTTTACATAATTAATATGAAGAAATATTGCAAAAGATCAGAGGAGATTGAAGATCCCTTTTCAGCCAGCATCCAAGCTGTGTATCTAAAGCACAAATATCAAGGATGGGGAAATATGTTGTCATCAGTAGGGGCAATAGCAGATTAAAAGAAGGAATTAAACTCTTAAAGTTAAACTAAATCCTGGCCAGGGAAAGTCTGAGGGGTGAGTGGCAAACTTCTGATTTGCTTCAGCTCTACTCAGATAGCTTCAGGCCTGCCCCATCTAATGAACACTCCTGTTTTATTTATGAAGTGCTGACCATCCCTACTAGTAGAGGTAGTGGAAGGGCAGGTTAATATTACTTGTGGGATACCATCCATACCACCAATATTGTATACTGTAAGTGCCTCAGTGCATAGACGTTATAGTGATAAGCACATTACAAAAGCTTGAAATAGATATCATCTGACAAGTAAGTTTACTCCTCTGGCTAGTAGGTATCTAGTACTTTTTCAAGTAGTCATCCCCCCCACCGGGCAGTGGACCTTGTGGGTCTTTGCTTGTTTTGAAGCAAGAATTTGTGCATTTCAGTGTAACTGGTATGCATTTCTAGGGTAAACCAAAGAATAGGAACCAATATGGGTTTTAATAAAGTAAGTAGGCCCCAGTTATTACACAGTAGGATGACAGTGTCAGTAGAGAGGCAATCTGAAAGGCTATGGCTACAGTAGCAAGTTTTTTCAAAAAAGCTGGGGTTCTTTCAAAAATCCCATGGAGTATCTACACAAAAAATGCATTTTTGCTATTAAATTGGAAGACCACAACACTTTTTTTCTGGTGGCCCTCTTCAGCTCCCACATGAGGAAAAGCACCTTTTTTGAAAGACAGGAAAAAAAAGTGTGTCGATGTTCCGGAGGCCTTTTTTTTTTTTTTTTGAAAGAGCAGTCCTTATGGTGCCAGATTTTTCAATCCCTGGATTGTTCTTTTGAAAGAGCAGGGACTATGTGGATGCTCTCTATTAAAAGAGCTGATTGATCTTTTGATCCACTTTTTTGTGTGTGGATGCAATCTTTCAAAAGAAGATTTTTCAAAAGAGATCTTCCCAAAGAGCTTCTTTCAAAGGATTGCTGTAGTGCAGATACAGCCACAGCAAATAAGATTAGAGAAAGCAGTGAGACTAAGATGGTTGAGGCAGTTGTAATGTTTTATGGGTGAGGTACAGAAACATACTTGCATTTAAGATTATAAGTAGAGTTGACTTGTGCTGTGTTTTGGAAGTACCAGTATATTACAGTCACAGTTTTGTGAGAGTGTTCAATTTATAAAATAAAAACTGAAGACCAACATCAGTGTATGAAGAGGAATGCACATTGTTCATCAAAACTGTAATATAGCATGTGGCAGGTGAATACCTAGACAAAGAATCCTAGATTGTAGTTTAAATTGTTTGATCATATTACTAGAGCTCTGCAAATACGCAGATGTCCATGGTTCATTTTTGAGTATATGGATATGGATGCAGAGACAAA
This sequence comes from Carettochelys insculpta, assembly GCF_033958435.1. Classification (NCBI taxonomy): domain Eukaryota; kingdom Metazoa; phylum Chordata; order Testudines; family Carettochelyidae; genus Carettochelys; species Carettochelys insculpta. The sequence continues at coordinate 21,123,092 of NC_134153.1, read as the reverse complement.
TTTTGTATCCAAGACTTCGCAAATTTGTGGATATCTGTTGTATGTCCGTGGGTATCCATGGATGTGAATGCAGATATCCTCAGATCATTTTTGCGGATATGTATACTAACTTTGTGTCTGAGCAGGGCTTTACATATTATTCCCAGAGTCCAGGAACTTGGTTGTCTGGAGAAGGTGCAGCTAACAGTATTTTTTTGGTCATCGTTTAGCTAGAAGGACAAATAAAAGGCAATTAAGAATAACCATTCATGGCTTTTTAAATGTGTAGCATAGTTGCCCACAAAGAGATATAAGTTCTGTAAATCATGAGTAGGACATTCTGTTTCTTGTTTGAAGGTGTACAGTTGCAAGCATCTTTTAATTCTTTAACAGGTATGAGAAGTCCCCTGTCTGTGCAGACTACTCGTCCTCCTTTCAACAGAGCCATGTCTTTAGACAGCCCTATACCTGTGGGTTCAAGCCCTCCAGTGAGGAATATCAATGCATTCTCCATGTTACAAAAGCAAAACATGATGGGTGGGAGTCCAAGAATGATTGAGAACCAGGAAAATTTTGGAGCAAACATGGGTTTGTTGATTACATACAAAGAGATCTCATTATAATTGAAAATATTTAACTTTAAAAATACTGTAAAAGTTTAGTGTGTTGAAGTAGCAGTTAGTTAAAAACCAGAATGTATTCAGCATGAGGCATGTTAAATATCAACGTTTATGATCTAAATTGTTAAGCTGAGTTTGTCTGTTGTCCATGGCTGGAGTTTTTAAAGTATAGCTGTATCCCATCCATTTGATCTGCTGAGACTTTGTCTTAGTTGAATTACTTGTTGTTGTTTTTAAAGGTGTTTTGAAATCCTGAAGTGTTTTTTAATGTGTGGTTGGTATGACCATTCTGAGTGTAGCCAATCATAAAAGTAGCTAATATTATTTATTTTAATGTGCTTGTAAGAAGTGAAGCCTGCCATAACCAGATTTAATAGGAGTTCAGTAATCTGTTCTCCATTTATTGTCTGCTGTCATTGTAAGTAGGGAGAAAAAAAAGATGTGGTTCCAACAACAAAACTTATATGTTCTGTAGAAGAAATAATCTTTTATATGATCTTCATTGTGCTAGGTGCACCCACCAGAAATATGGCTATGAATCAGCATCCACCAGGAGACTGGGTTTTGCCAAACTCAAAGGTTAACAGACTGGAGCCTTCAAGTTCCGGTTCATTGGTGAGACCAGGACCAGACTATAACCCATCCCTTCCCAGACCTGCAGTGAGTGGTTCCATGCCTGGTTTGCCCATCCGGTCTAATAGCTTACCTGGTTCAAAAACAATGCTACAACACCAAATGATTCATATGAGTAAGTTCTCTATCTTTTTATAAAACTAATAAAATGCATACTTGTTTGTTGATCAGGCATTCATAATAAAGATCCTCTTAATTGCAGTACAGGATCTACCTCTCTTAACCAGAATTCTGTTATCAAGCAACATCTCTCGTCCGGCAGCCTGTGGGTCCTGGCAGCCTGTACCTGCTGTCAGCCGCCAGCCTGGGCTCCCTACCACCTTGGGTCTTGACAGACTGTGCTTGTGTCAGTCATTGGTCACTGGAACCCGCAGGGAGCCAGGGCCAGCGACTGCAAACAGCTGTGGGGAGCCGCAAGCTGCTGGGATCTGTGGATGGCAGTAGCCAGGGCTGGCTGGTGGCTGCTATGATCGAGGAGCAGCTAGAATCTGGGACCCAGCTGCCAGGACCTGGAGTCAGTGAGGAGCCAGCTGGGGGGGCCATGGTTTGGCAGAAGATGACTTTCCCTTATTTGGAAAATTCTTCTGTCTGTCTTGGGTCAGGTCCCAAGGTGCCAGATCATAGAGGTTCAACCTGTACTTGGATTTGCACCTAAAGACAATAGATGCCTTGAGGCAAGTTCCATATTTTCCTCTTGTGCTTTTAAACTACCCGGCAGATTGTAGAAAATACCTTAAACTTAATAATAATTACTAGTTTCAGACAAGGAGTGCCATATTGTTTAATTATTTGTCCAGGTGTTCCTTGAATTTTCAATTGTAGGTGTCATTTTTTCTACCATTTTAAAAATCTACACCGTATTTATATATGATTTATCTCTCTATTCTTCTTGGTGATGGTTTCTGCATATTGCTGCCTGTGAAATGCAAAGTTCTTGGAACTGCACTTTAGTTAGCTATAAGTATAGGGACTTGCATATGGAGTCTTAGGGGTTTTTTGTGTTTTTTTTAGATAGATTTCCTATTTTAATTAGTCATAGTTTTCAATGGAAATATTGGCTTTACTAGTATGTAGCTAGCTTTCTAATTTATCAAAGGTAGTTGTAAAAAATGTTGCTTTTTTCTGCACTGTGGTGCAGTTAGATGTTGGATCAACTATAGTTCTTTTCTCAGTATTGTATCTCATATAGAACCTAAAAACCAGCAGTGTCCCCTATAAGCTGAGCGTTTGGGTGGCTGTCCAAGAGAGATTCAAATGCAGCCCACCTGATGAGCAGAGCACCCAGAACTGCCCATAGCTGGCTGCATGTGTTTCTGTTGTTTTCCGCATGCCACAGTGCACATAACATAATTTAATATGCACATGAATTGGGAAAAAAAAAATTAGAGGGAACGTTGAGGATCAGTAAGAGAGAGAGTAGATTTTAAATGGGGGATCTCATGCCCTTTTGTCATGCTAAAACTACTGATCCAAAGAGTTATTCAGTGTTCAGAAGTTGTTTCTTTAAGTCTTGATTCATATTGATGATTAACCACTTCATATCTGATCCACTCATCACTGTTTTCCATAGGGCAAAATTGTCCTGTATTTGCATCCAGCTTTGTCAAAAGAAGTGTCTTGAAGTTCATGTGAACAAGTTTATCAAGACCCCATTTTTCTTTAAAATTTGACGATTACCTGAGATGAAACTAAGCTTCATACCCAAAATGTTAAGTGGGCCATAAGTTTTAATTTAGGTAGAACTCAACCAGTAAAGAAAATTACGGGTTGAAACTCTCTAGTCTGGCAGCCTTAGAACCTGACCAGTGCCAGACTAGAGAATTTGCTGAGCCACAGGAGGTCAATGTTGTCTAGCAGCAGTACCAACACTTCCACATTTTACTGTGCTCTTTACTGACATTTAGGGGTAAATTAGAGCTAAATAGCAGCACAGAACAATTGGGCTAGAGCCATATTACCACGGAATAGCGACCCTGCTCAGGGTCGCTTTCCCAGGGTTTTGTTTCATGCATACACAAAATGGCACTTTCTGGGGTCAAAGTTGACCTGGGAACTCCTTGTAAAAAGTGAGGATTAAGGAAGGTTGATGAGAGAAACGCTCCTGTCGACCTTCTTCCATGTAAACAGACGTTGAAGTCAACCGCTGATAAGTCAATTTTAGCTATGCAATTGGTGTAGCTAAAATTGCATATTGGTGGTCAGCTTCTATGTCTAATGTAGATATCGCTGGAGAGCCAGGATTGGTGGCTGAAACAGACTTCATGGGACAATGGGAAACTTGGCCACACCCATAATAAATAGACATCCAGCTAACTAAAATCATGCAGGTCCACATGTTGCAAGACCAGAGAGTGACGGAGTAGAGAAGTGCAACTTATACTATGGTTTTTGTAGCATTTTGGGCTCAGTGTAAATGAAATGCCATTTCAGCATTGCATTTCTCAGAGTCAATTGGATTGGACACTCAAACTTATACTCTAACAAACCTTATGGTACAAGAGAGTCTGAGGCTTCCTTTTACTAGAGCTAAGGGAGCAGCAGAGGCATTTCTATATTTCCATTACAGAAATCCACTGCCTGAAGTTCTATGTGCACCTTTACTCAGCCCTACTATCTCAACTTTGCATTGATATGTGATGCTCAATTTGGGAGGATAGTTCTACAAATCTTGTTAAATTGGAACTCTTTAGCCCATCTTGCTGGAAATTGTATTGCTAGTGAAATATGCAAAATATAAACACTCCCTGAGTTACAGACATCTGCACATACAAACAAAAACTCAACTTCAGCTTCAGTGGTGGCAGGAAAGAGGAACGGGCAATGGCGAGCAGCACAAGTGCTGGCCAGACGCTGGTCAGGAGCAGGAGACGTTCGCATAGCTAGTGACTGGAGAGAAGTGGTAGTTTGAAGGGGAAACACATGGAGGATCCTCACTAACAGGCACAGTCTATACCCCAGGAATACCAGTCCTGGAACCTTTCCCTGCAACAAAGCTTGCTGCCAGCTTTGTCCACCTATCTTCTCTGGAAATACCATCACTGGACCTAACCAGGTTACTCACAGAATCACGGACACTTTCTCATGCTCCTTTACTAACATCATGCCCAGATGCTTTGTATATTGGACAGACTTCTAACTCCCTTAGACGAAGGGTCAAGGGGCACAAAACAGACATCAAAACACTCCAGATCCACAAACCAGTTAGTCAACATTTTAATGGAATGGGGCATTCTGTCAATGACCTAAAGGTATGTGTGTTACTGAAGAAGAATTATCGCACCATTCTGGAAAGGGAAACAGCCAAGCTGGCTTTTATATTCAAATTCGGCACATTAACACATGGTTTTAATCGTGATGTGAGCTTTGAGTCACTATAGGGGCTCGTCTGCATACTTGGCTCAATCTGTTCTTGACCTTCACCCCTCCACTCTCTGATTTGCTCACCTTGATTATCTTCTTCTGATTTGTCCTCCTTGCTTACTGTTTTTGGTTCTCTGTGCCTTAAATATTGAGTCTGTTCTGGTCTGGCTATGGTCTGAAGAAGTGGGTCTGTCCCATGAAAGCTCACCTAATAAACTATTTTGCTAGTCTTTAAAGTGCTACTTGACTGCTTTTTGTTTTGACATGGACTGTGGTTACACTAGCGAGTTTTGCTGACAAAACCCTGATTTTGTTGACAAAACCGGTAGATCGTCCACAAACATAATACATTTTGTTAACAGTTTGTTGACAAAACTTAGCACTTTCTCCAACAGCATTCTGCCTTTCAGCCTTGAGGCATAATGCTGCTGTCATCAGATTCTGTTGGCAGAAAAGCTGTGTGGATGCACTGAGGGGCCTTCTCTCGACAGGCAGGGCATCTAGAGGAGTGGGCAGCCTTGTCTACTGTGCTTCCAGGTGCCTGCTTTGTTGAGAGAGCAGCCAGGCAGTCCAGCTGCTCTGTCAACAGAGCCGAATGCCATCTTGTGTGTGGCCACACTCTGTCGACAGAAGCTTTGTTGGGAAATCTCTTTTGACGGTGACTTCTGTCAACAGAGCACTGTGGTGTAATTGTAGCTATACAAAATGGGAAATGACTGTCTAAGAAGGAGTACTGCAGAAAAGTATCTCATGAACCACAAGATAAATATGGGTCATCAGTGTTACACTGTTGCAAAAAAAGCAAACATCGTCCAGGGATGCATTAACAGGAGTGTTGTAAGCAAGACACAAGAAGTAATTCTTCTGTCTACTCTGCACTCTTTATGCCTCAATTAGAGTAATGTGTCCTGTTCTGGGTACCCCATTTCAGGAAAGAGGTGGAAAAATTGAAAGTCCAGAGACGAGCAGCAAAAATGATTGATGATTTCGAGAACAAAATGACTTATGAGGGAAGACTGAAAGAACTAGGTTTGTTAATTTGGAAAAGAGAAGACTGAAATGGGACATGACAGCTTTCAAGTACCTAAATGCGTGTTCTCCTTAGTCTCTGAGGGTGAGACAAAAAGTAATGGGCTTAAATTGCAGCAAAGGAGGTTTAGGCTGGACATTAGGAAAAACTTCCTACCTGTCTGGGAGCGTAAGCACTAGAATAAATTGCCTAGGGAGGTTGTGGAATCTCCATCATTCAAGATATTTAAGAGTAGGTTAGGCCAACATCTATCTGGGATGATCTAGATGATGTTTGGTCCTGCTGTGAGTGCAGGGGACTGGACTTGATGATCTCTCAAGGTAACTTCCAGGAGTAGGATTCTATTATTCTACGATTATGGGTGAAATAGGTTTTTGTGGGCTGGCCTGGGAGCCAAACTACTATTTATAATATTGTTTCTTCCAAAAAACTGATTTACAAAGAAACTTTTGGAACACAACCGGTTTATAAGTTGGGGATTTCCTCTACTGCTCTGCACAAGTGTGTATACTCTCTCTCGCTCTCTGTATATTTTGAAGATGTTAAATAGTGATGTGATCCCCTGCTGCCGCAGTTCTTTCTCTTAAAGATCAGAATTCTACATAGAAATTCTGTTAAGAGGGAAATCTGAATGAATAGAGCAGAGACAACACACTCAAATAGGCACTTGCTGATAAGTAATTGATTTTGTACTTTGGAATGTCACATGTATTCATGCCACTTTTAGAGCACATGATTGAAAGTATTCTGACTTCACTGTCAAAAAGAGCAAGGTGGATAATGTTTAAAATAAAAAAAACGCTGTTTTTGTATAAATCAGATTTTAATTTAAATTGAATACAGGTTTATTTCAATAAAATCTGAGCTATTATAATTAAATTTGAAATTACAGCAGTCAACGTTAAGGTGTAAATTTTTATGGCCTATTAAAATAAGAGGTGTTCAAGTCCCAGCCCAGGGGCCACCGGTGACCTGAGAACCTCCCCAGTCCAGCCTGCAGAAACTTTTGAAATGGGTTTTTTCATCAGGGTTGCACAGCTGCCGCTTGAGGCTGGAGGAAAGTGGCACGTGGGCTGTCATCAGTGCACATGGCTTGCAGCAGCATCCAGGCCCCCAGCACCCTCATACTCTTAACCACAGAGGATGCTTCTGGGTCTGAGAAGCCATTCTGATCAAATAATATAGACTTCTCCATACTCTGCAGCCACCCATGTCCTAAAGAATTGTGTTGCCCATGGATGAGGGCATCACGGACCCCACAAACCTAATTTGGCGGAACCTGGTGTCCATTGTCCCCACGAACAAACAGGTGGACAAGAAGTATTTCTTTCACCTCTAAGGACAAGGACTTCTTTTTCACTCATCCACAGGCCAACTAGCTTGTGGTCAACACAGTTCGCAACAAGTCCAAATCGTTTTGCTCCACCCTGCAAGACAAGTCCAGTAAAAAATTGGACATTATGGGGCCTTAAGTCTACTCATCGGGGAGCCAGATATGCAGCCATGATGGCCAACTATGATAATTCAAACTACTCAAAACTCCAGGAGCTGGTCCCATCTTTGCCAGAGCAGCAACGTCCAGTTCTCCTGAATGTTATCCAGAAGGGGCACACTATCTCCCTTACAGTTGTCCAACCTGCTATGGATGTGGCAGACAGAACAGCTAGGGTCATGGTCTCCGCAGTGGTCGTAAGACATACTTTGTGGCTCCAACCTTTGGGGTCCCCAGAGACCTTCAGGAGAAGGTGGAGGACCTCCTGTTTGACAGATGTCACCTGTTTACTGAGAAAACTGACAAGGTCCTGCGTTCTGTGAAGGACTCTCGTGTGATGCTACACAAGCTGGGATGTACGCTTTCCCATTCAAATGGGCCCGATAGTCTCCCTGCCAGAGATCCCAGGAACAGTTCCGACAACAGCTCCAGCAATATGGCATCCAACAGATGCACAGGCCCCAGCTGCACAAGCCTTATCAACAGCACCAGCAGTCCATGGCATTCCACCTTCAGCATCCTAAGCAGCAGTTTTAAGGGTTTGGTTGGGAGCCCAAAAGTTCTTCTCGTTCTAGCCACCTCACAGCCTGGTTGCCAGTGGTTCCACCACTGTCTCTGCCCCTTTTTTCCATCACCACGCCACCTTTGCTTCAGACGAGTGGGTTCTAGAACTAGTGGCCTGGGGTATTTAATTCTGTTTACTTCTACTCCCCTTGCCTGCCCCCATATCCTGTCCCTATTCAGGAACTCTTCTCACAAGAATCTGCTTAATCAAGATGTACAGCACCTTCTGCGTCTTGGCACCGTTGAGCTGGTCCCAGCAGAGTTTGAAGGCAGGGTTATACTCCACATACTTCCTAACACAGAAAAAGAATGGGGGGGAGGGGTTTTGAGGCCCATCTTCGACCTCTAGAGGCTCAACAGATATGTTCTCTATCAACATTTCAAGATGGTGACTCTCAACCATCATTCCGGCAGTGGACAAAGAAGACTGGCTCTCTGCTCTTGACCTACAAGATACCCATTTACATAATCACAATCCGACGCACAGACACTTTGTAAATTTACGGTGGGGTCCCATCATTACCTTACTGGGTCCTTCCGTTTGGGGTTTTCAGCTTCACCAAGGGTGTTCTCCAAGACTTTGGTGGTCATGGCTGCCCATCTGTGGTGTCTTGGGGTCATTATCTTCCCATTCCTGGACAATTGCCTTATAAAGGATCTTCATTTCAAGAGGCACTTCGCATGGTCTGGGTTACCATGGACCTTGTGCTCAGTCTTGGCTTTCACATAAACTAGGAAAAGTCCATGCTGCAGCCCACAATGACTCTTGAGTTTATTGGGGCCCACATAAATTTTATCACAGATGGGGCCACTCTCTCTGTTCACAGATTCCAAGCTCTTCATGCCCTCATTCTGTGGTGTGACTGTCTCACACTGTCACATTGTGCATTTGCCTAAAGCTTCTGGGACATATGACAGCCACCATGTACATGGTTAAGCTGACCAGACTCCACACATGGTGCTTCCAGTCCTAGATAGCCACATACTGTGCCCCAGCTAAGGACCTGCTGTCCAAATCAGTAGCTGTTCTGCTATGCATTCTCGCCTCTCTCCAGTGGTGGACATGCCCAGACAATGTTCTAACCAGGGTGGTGTTGGATCAGTTGCCCACTTCTGTTACTCTGGATGGTTCCGTTACAGTCCAGGGCAAGTAGTCCTCCACCGAACAAGCCCTCTATGTGAATCTTCTGGGGCTCAGGATGGTCCGCTATGCTTGGCAACATTTCTGACAGCACCTTCCGTGCAGGACAGTCAATAGCCTGACAGACAACACCACCTGCATGTATTATATCAATGGACAGGGTGGAGTTCAGTCTACAGTCCTGTATCCAGAAGCCATGAAACTGTGGACTTGGTGCCTTCAGCACTGCATCGCTGTGGTGGCTACGTAGCTCCCTGGGGTACTGAACATGACTGGGGATGCCCTCAGTTGCTCATTCAGTGATCACCATGAGTGGGAGATAAGCATGGCCCTCAGTCATGTGTTCCAGCTTTGGGGTCAGCCTTGCATAGTTCTGTTTGCAACCTGGGTCAACAGAAAATGTCACCAGTACTGTTCCAGAGCAGGTCTGGGGAATCACTCCCTTGGGGATGCTTTCTCCATCAAATGGGATGTACCCTTCTTCTACATGTTCCTTCCCTTCCCCTTGATTCAAAAGTTTCTGGTCAAGGTCAGACTGGACTGGGCTCCCCTCATTCTAATAATCCGGGCATGACCGAGACAAACTTGGTATCCTTATGTCTACAAGCTGTCAGTAGTGAATCCATATCCCTTTCCTCCCTATTGCAGAACTTTGGCCACACCCTCCATCATGAACCACTCAGACTATGACTCCATGCATGGCTCTTCCATGGCTCCAGGGTGCCAAAATCACATGCTCTGAGGAGGTGAACTGTGGTCTTGTTTACATCAGATGGGAGTATACTTACAAATCTTACTTCTACAAATGGACGAGGTTCTTCCAGAGGCTGGGTGCAAATCATCCTGTGCCTCCTCACACTACACCCCTTTCTGTCCTCCTCGATTACCTGCTGCACCTGCGTGAGTCAGACCTAGCTGTGAGCACCATTGTGGTACACACTGCAGCTTTAGCGGTATTCAACCAAGTGGAAGATGGGGTCTTCTTCCTCACTCATTGTATCACCAAATGTTTGTTGGGTCTTCAAAACACTTCTTTCCATCAGCACGTCTTCTGTTCCCTATCTGGGACCTTACCCAATGTACTCAGCTGCTTCATGAGGCCACCCTTTGAACTGGTAAAGTGTTACTGGCTCCACCTGTATATGAAGGTCTTCATTTTAGTTGCCTTACGTCAGCCAGGAGGGTTGGGGAGCTTGCCGCTCTTATGGCTGAACCTCCTTATATGGTCTCTGCCAAAAATAGGGTAACTTTTTGCCCTCATCCTAAGTTCCTCCATAAGGTTCTCTCTGTTTCATATCAATGAGCCTATCCACTTACCTGCGTTCTTCCCAAAGCCGCACTCTGATCCTGGGCATGTGGTGTGGCATACCCTGGATGTTTGTCAGGTGTTAGCCTTTTACATCAATCGCACAAAGCCTTGGCGCAAGTCTTCTCAGCTCTCCCTCTCCTTCACAGGATGTCTGAACGATTTTCCAAGTGGGTCTCCACCTGCATACGCATCTGTTATGCTCTTCATTAGAAAGAACTTCCGGGTGCACTGGTGCTCAGAGGTTCTAGGATAGCCGTGGTTTCTTGCATGTGCAGCAGCACCACCTTGGGCTATCTGGTATGCATGGTGTGGGCCCCTCCGTTCATTCTCTACTGGCCTTGGCTACAGATGGAGCTTCACTCTCTCTCAAACACAAGAGTTTTTAGTTAGTAAAATAGCTCAGTATTGTTCTACACTTATCTAAGTTATCTTTTCTATTCAAATTTCAAATTATTAATAATAATAATTAATAATAGTTTAATTAGTGTTAGAATTAAGTACTGTGTCATCGCTGTGCTGGGCTCCGTGGACTTCAAGCAATGCACAACCTGCAGGGAAGCCATGGAGGCCTCTGACAGCCATGCCTCCTGCATCAAATGTCTGGGTGAAGGCCACCAAACCTAATACTGCACCCATTACTCCAGCCTCATGGTGAGGGCCAGGAGGGACCGAGCCAACAGGCTTGAGACTTCTCTATGAAAAGTTCCTCCAACCACTGGCCCCAGACCAGCCTTCTGCTAAGGAATTGGCACAGGAGACCAACGGTATGGATTCTGCATGTCCCTCTATCTCAGCTGGCATCCCACCCATGACAGCAGACCCTTCTCTGGCACATTCCTGGACTGTGGCGCTGTCTTTGCAGGCCTTGCCAGCTGGAAGAACTTCCACAGTGTCCCTGGCACTGTCTGTGCCGGCACTTCTAAAGAACCAAGCTGCCAATATATGGCACCTCAAATGCTGTTTACACCACAAGTTTGGGCCGTTTCTATCACCAGCAATAAGAGGTCCTCCAAAACCCTTGGTTCTTGCACTCTGGGTCCAGTGGCACCTTTCCCGGGCTCCACGCTGCTCACATCAGGGACCAGACTTGGCACTGCACAAGTCCAGGGCCAAGGCATGGCCCCATTCTGGTGTGGCACCACCCCATTCTTGTGCAGCACCAGAAATGGCACCAAAGTGGCACTGGGACACCGCTTTGCTGAAGCTCCCAGCACCAGAGCGTGGCATGGCATTGAAACAGCGCTATGAAGACTCATTGCCGAGAGTGTACATGGCACTGGCACTGCCCAGCTCGCTGCACCAAATGTCCTCAGTGCTGCTTGCGTCCCCGTGTTGGTCACAATGCTTGGGGGTTTTGCAGGGCTAAACCACTCACTCCGTGAAGGGGTGGCTCCGACCACAATAGTGTCTTTTCATCACAACATGCCAGCCCCATGCACTCCAACTGGGAGGATGTGCTGCCCGGCATGGCCTACCCACAGCCACTCCCAAGGTGGTTTGTGCTCCACACTATTTTACCCTCACAAGGCGGCACCACATGGTCATCATGACAGCACGGTCATGCTGCTCCCATGCCCCTCTCGCACTGTCCACAGTGTCCTTGTTTGCCACAGCCTGCTACTTCAGTGACGTATCCACCAGCTCAACACTCTGGGGCTGAGTATTTCCTGCCAGAGTGTGAGAATGGATCCCCACTGCACCATTCCTAGTCTTCACAAGACAATGCAGTGCTTTCAGTGTCACCTCCCCTTGCAGATGGCTGAAGGACATTTCAAGAGTTGTTTCAGTGGGTGGTCCAGGCCCAGGACAAGGACCTGCATGTGGTGCCAGATAAACAATATGCACTTCTCCACACCCTGCAGTATCCTTCTTCCAGAATTGCAATACCCATGGATGAGGCCATCGTGGACCCCCACCAATGTCATATGGCAGACACTGGCAATCCATCCCTCCCACTAACAAGAGGACAGACAAGCACTACTTCATGGCCTTCAAGGACACAGAGGTCTTATTTATCCACCTGCAGCTAAACTCGGTGGTGGTGGATGCCCTCCACAATAGGACAAAGTCCTTCCATTCCACTTCTCAGGATATGTCTGGTAAGAATTGGGACATCATGGGGCGTAAAGTTTATTAGTCTGGCATGTTGCTCCTGCAGGTGGCAAATTATGCAGCCAGGTTGGTCCACTATGACCATCTAAGTTATTCCAAACTACAGGAGTTGGTTCCCAGCTTATCTGAGCAACAGTGCTCAGCCCCCATGAATGTCATCCACAAGGAGCACATCATCACCTGCATGGCATTTGAGTCTGTGATGGACATGAAGGACACAGTGGATAGGGTCACGGCTTCCACTGTTGTCACGAGGTGCATGTCCTGGCTTCAGCCCTCGGGGGTCCCCAAGGATCTACAGCAAAAGTGGAGGATCTTCTGCTTGACAAGCAGCATTTGTTCTCTGGAAAAAAAAAAAACGGATGGGGTCCTTCACTCTGTGAAGGATTCTTGCACCACGCTGTGTACTTTGGAGATGTACACTGCCCCCCATTCAAGTGGGCCCACTACTCTACCTATCACAGACCATGGGAACAGTTCCAGCAGCAACTGCAATGCTTTGAACTGCGTCGGTGGCACACATGTCCCAGCAACAAACGGACAACAGACAACAGCAGCAACAATTCACAGCATCCCACCCTCAACTGTCCATGCCAGGACCCCCTTCTGCACTTGCACGTCGCTGGAAAACAAAGCTATAGAAGAATCTCTGAGAGCCAGCATGAGGATGCACCAACACCCTTAGGCTGCGTCTACACGTGCACGCTACTTCGAAGTAGCGGCAGTAACTTCGAAATAGCGCCCGTCACGTCTACACGTGTTGGGCGCTATTTCGAAGTTGAAATCGACGTTAGGCGGCGAGACGTCGAAGTCGCTAACCCCATGAGGGGATGGGAATAGCGCCCTACTTCGACGTTCAACATCGAAGTAGGGACGTGTAGACGATCCGCGTCCCGCAACATCGAAATAGCGGGGTCCTCCATGGCGGCCATCAGCTGGGGGGTTGAGAGATACTCTCTCTCCAGCCCTTGCGGGGCTCTGTGGTCACCGTGGGCAGCAGCCCTTAGCCCAGGGCTTCTGGCTGCTGCTGCTGCAGCTGGGGGTCCGTGCTGCATATACAGGGTCTGCAACTAGTTGTTGGCTCTGTGTATCTTGCACTGTTTAATGAAAGTGTGTCTGGGAGGGGCCCTTTAAGGGAGCGACTTGCTGTTGAGTCCGCCCCGTGACCCTGTCTGCAGCTGTGCCTGGCTCCCTTATTTCGATGTGTGCTACTTTGCCGTGTAGACGTTCCCTCGCTGTGCCTATTTCGATGTTGGGCTGAGCAACGTCGAAGTTGAACATCGACATTGCCAGCCCTGGAGGACGTGTAGACGTTATTCATCGAAATAGCCTATTTCGATGTCGCAACATCGAAATAAGCTATTTCGAAGTTGGGTGCACGTGTAGACGTAGCCTTAGTGGAGCACCCATAGGGACGTAGTTCTAGAAGAATCATTGTTACTGAACAAGGTGACTTCCTCTTCTTTGATTAATAAAACAGTTTAAAATACAAAATATATTTTGATACACTTCTTGATTTTTGATAAACACTTTCTTATGCATTCAAAATATTTGTTTTGTTTAACTAATACAATGCTGGGTTTTTTATTTTAATTTAACTTTAATTTTCCTCCAAATAGTTTGACACAAATTGCAAGTAAAAATTAATATTTTAGTAACTAAGAAAGCAAAGAGTAGTATGGATTTAAAGTAAAGGCTAGATATAGTGACAATCAACATATTTTACTTGTTAACTGTCATTGGTTTATAACATTTCTTTAAAACATAGCTAAAAATTACTAATGTAAAACAAGATTAAAATTGTTTATTTCATATCAGCTTTCCTACTTGTTGATTTAAACCAGGGATAAAATTGGGGATTTAAGTCTTGTTGATTTAAACAGATGTACCCTGAAAAATCATTTTTGAATTATGTAAGATTATTGCTTTTATATTATTTTCATTTGAAGGGTTTGGGACTGCTATTAGAAATCAAAATTGTATCATGTGGAGAGTAATAGCTCTAGTCCTTCATACTTTCTGCATGTTTAAAGTATGTAGGTTTAATTTTACTGTTAACTTGCTTGAAGTTACCAGTATAATACAGTCTACAAAATCACAATTTTTTATTTCTCATGTAAAGTGAGATGTTAAATTTTACCTTTGTTTTAAAAAATAATAAAATTAATTTTATTTCTTAGGGCCTCCTGAGATGAATGTAGGTATGGGAGGTAATCCTTACGGGCAAACAGGACCACCTAACCAGCCAGGATCATGGCCTGATGGCATGCTCTCCATAGAGCAAGGATCTCGAGTGTCACAAAACAGGTAGGGTTTAGAATAACTGATAACAGCTTAGTAGGTTGAATATGATCACTGCTACAGGGAGTTTAAAAAATTTGAATCCTATTTGTTGAAAGTTAGAAGTTTCTGAACCCCTTTTGTGCCTTCAGAGCTGTTTTGTTCCACGAGCAGTGGGTGCCAACTGACATAGAAGATTAATAATAATAAAAAAAGGGGCTTTTGCTCTAACAGAGCACTAACACCACTTTAGACAACATGACACACAGCTGATCTTAAAATGAAATGATCTAATATGTTTTGGAATAATTTTCTACTTTGTTTTGTTTCAAATGCATTTTTTTATAAATACGTACACAGTGGTATATGAAAATATGTGGCAGTGCCATATTAGAAGTTAGTAGTGAACTTTGAAAGTTCTTTTATCACTCTCTAAAGAATTTTCATATGCCTTGCTAACATGGATTCAGAAACTGGTAATAGTTGGATTTGATAGTTATTTTCTATTTTAGTCCATATAATAGTGGATGGGGAGTAAAGACTTCAGGCTTCTCTACACTAACAGTTCATGGCAAGTTGGGGTGTAAATCTGCCCTGTGCTAGCCTGCCACCTCAGCTTGCCATAAACTGTTTGTATACCCAGGCCCTTAGTAGCAGAGCTGGCAACAGAAACTGACTCTCATGTGACATTGCCCATGTCTGCTAATATTTATGTCTTAGTTTGTCTGTAATCATAGAACACTAGAACTGGAAGGGACCTCAAGAGGTCATCGAGTCCCTTATCCACAAGACTTGTTTTCATGTCAAAAAATGCTATCAGATTGGTCTGGCGTGATTTGTTCTTTACAAATCCATGCTGGCTGTTACTTACACCTTATTTTCATCTGGATGTTTGCAGATGAATTTCTTAATTATCTGCTCCATTTCTGCTCAGTTGTTTTTTTTTCTTAATCTTGCTTCCCATGGGACCTTACCTACCAGCTCTCTGAATTTACCAAAATTTGCTTTCCTGAAATCCATTGTCTCTATTTTGCTGTTCTGCCTTTCACTATTGCATGGAATCATGAACTCTGTGATGTCATGGTCACTTTCTCCCAAGCTGCCTTCCACTTCCAAATTCCCAACACATTCTTCCCTACTTATTAAAAGCAAATCTTGAACTGCTTCCCCTCCAGTAACTTTTTCCACCTTCTGAAATAAAAAATTGTCATCCATACAGTACAAGAACTTTCTGGATAGTAACAGAGAGAAAGCCGTGCTAGTCTGTATATTATCAAAACAGAAAAGCAGTCAAGTAGCACTTTAAAGACTAACAAAATAATTTATTAGGTGAGCTTTTGTGGGACAGACCCACTTCTTCAGAGCATAGCCATACCAGAACAGACTCAATATTTAAGGCACAGAGAACCAAAAATAGTAATCAAGGTTGACAAATCAGAAAAAAAAAAATTGAGTCTGCTCTGGTATGGCTGTGGTCTGAAGAAGTGGGTCTGTCTCACAAAAGCTCACCTAATAAATTATTTTGTTAGTCTTTAAAGTGCTACTTTACTGCTTTTTTGTTTGTGGATAATCTGTGCCTCGCTGTGTTAGTTTCCCAACATATGTCTGGACAGTTGAAGTTCCACATCACCACCAAATCCTGTGTTTTGGATAATTTTGTTAATTGTGTAGACAGTCTTATCCACCTCTTCTACCTGGCTAGGTGGTCTGTAGTAGACCCCTATTACAACATCATCGTTGGTTTTTTACCCCTTTTAACTTAACCTAGAGGTTCTCAACATGTCTGTCTCGTGCATCCATCTCCACCCCAGTCCAGGGTGCACATTTTTGATATATAAGGCAACCCCTCTCTCTGTTTACCATGCCTGTCCTTCTTGGGTAAGTTGTACCCTTCTATACCAATAATCCCATCATGCATATTATCCCACCAAGTTTCTGTGATACCAAGTATATCATAGTTGTCTATTTTATGAGGATTTCAAGTTCTTCCTGCTTATTACCCATACTTCTTGCATTTGTATACAGGCATCTACGTTATTGATTTGTTTTTACCCCCCAGGTCTGCCTAGTCCCTCTTTTTTCTCTGCTGTTACAGCCCATGATCCCTCCCATTTCCAACAGGTCTCCACGTTTTTTTACTTATCCGTGGTCTTTGGTCATCTGTCCCCATCGAAGCTAGTTTAAAGCCCTCCTCACTAGGTTATCCAGTCTCGATCCAAATACATCCTTCCCATTCATCGAAAAGTGAATTCCATCTTTGGTTAGCATTCCTTCATGGAACAGAATCCGTGATTGAGGAAGCCAAATAGCTCTTGGTGACACCATCCTCGCAGCCAGGCATTCACCTCCAGAATGCACCTGTCTCTGCCAGGGCCCCTACCCTGAACCGGAAGAATTGAGGAGAACACCACCTGCACTCCCAACTCCTTCACCCGTACTCCTGGAGCCCTGTAGTCACGCTTGATCTGCTCAAGGTTACACCTTGCAGTATCATTCGTGCCCACATGGATGACTAATATGGGTACTTTTTGTGAAGTTGCTTGTATCCTCAGGTGACATGCTACATGAGAATTATGTACATATTTTTATAATTAATTATTTTAAACATGTTGCTTTATAGACATTTATTTAGAAGTTCTTTGGATGATTTCTTATGTCCACCTCCTAACATGGAAGGCCAGAGCGATGAAAGAACTCTTTTAGATCAGCTACACACATTGCTAAGTAACACAGATGTCACAGGGTTGGAAGAAATAGACAGAGCGTTAGGAATTCCTGATCTAGTAAACCAAGTAAGTGACAAAGACTTTAACTATTTATTTTCCTGCTTTCCTTTATGATTTTGATACTGAGTGGGAGGGATAGCTCAGTGGTTTGAGCATTGGTCTGTTAAACCCAGGGTTGTGAGTTCAATCCTTGAGGGGGCCATTTAGGGGTTGGGGCAAATAGATGTCAGGAATGGTGCTTGGTCCTGCCAAGAGGGCAGGGGACCGGACTAGATGACCTTCTGAGGTCCCTTCCAGTTCTAGGAGATGTGTATCTCCAATTTTTTTTGTAAAGTGAATGAAAAATATTAAGCATCTGCTTTAGGCATCCCTCTTCGACGAAAAACACTGATCAATATTCATTAAACTTTTTACCAGAAGAATGTCCATTATGTTTTTCAAAAAATACTACTGGTAAGAGGGTGTCATTTTAACATAACAG
The DNA here is from genome assembly GCF_033958435.1 of Carettochelys insculpta. Taxonomy (NCBI): domain Eukaryota; kingdom Metazoa; phylum Chordata; order Testudines; family Carettochelyidae; genus Carettochelys; species Carettochelys insculpta. The sequence goes on along the minus strand of NC_134153.1, from coordinate 21,105,365 downwards.
GTACAATATATTCCAATTCCTGACTTCTTACAATATTTTATTGACAAACAATTTTGTATTACTATTTATTCTTGTTAGTACTGCAGAAGTAGCACAGCTATGAAAGAGTAAATTGAATTCTTGTGATTCATGCATAATCTTACAGAGTTTAGATTGCAGCATACGTTACTGGTAATGACATCAAATAGAAAAAGAACTCAGTATGGCTTTTAGATCTCAGACTGAGTTTGCATGGCTGGTTGTTAAACATATATGTGTATGTGTGTGTGTATATTTATATGTATAAAACAATTATATAAGCACACTTGATCCAGAAATCATTGAGAAACAGCACCCTGAGCCTCCTTTTTACAGTTATTCTTTGGAGTAAACGACATTTTAAACTTGGAAAGGAGCAGCTTTTTGTAACAATTCTATATGTCTGGCTATTCAGAATTGTTTTAAAGTCATTTATTAATTGTAATCATCACTTCAGCTAGATTAGACTGATGGAAATGAAAACAAAGGCAAATAGCATTCTACAAGTGCCACATTATCTGTTGACCAATGAGCATCACCTTTCTAGCTGGATCACTTCCTGTATAAATTTTATGATTACTTTGGTGCTTATGACTTCTGATGATATTTAAAACCACATTATTTCCATTGTGTGTTCTTTGTCTTTTAAAGGGTCAAACTTTGGAACCAAAGCAAGATTCATTTCAGGGTCAGGAATCTACAGTTATAATTGACCAGAAGCCTCCATTATATAGTCAGCCCTATCAGGGGCAAGGGGCAGCAATGCCAGGAGGTTTTACTAACATGCAGGGACAACAGCAATCCTTTAATTCAATGATGAATCAGATGAGTCAACAGAGTAATTTTCCGTTGCAAAGTATGCATCCTAGAGCAAGTGTAATGAGACCCCGAACCAATACACCAAAGCAACTGAGAATGCAACTCCAGCAGAGGCTTCAGGGGCAGCAGGTAATCTTTGCCTTTGTGTTCATGCAATTTTCTTACTCCAAAAGGTAGAGCAACTTTGTTATAGTGGAAAGAGAGGCAGAATGAATTGTATTGCTTCGGAAGAATAAAGTGAATATAGAAATTGGCATACTAATTAATATCAGGGGTATCTAATCAACCCTCCTACCTGCCAGTGGCCAGCATCAGATGCTTTAGACTCTAGAACAGAAGTGGGCACTAATTTTTGTTTGGGGGGGAGGGGTACTCCAAGAATTTTAGTAAGTGGTCAAGGGCCAGACTCTTCTGTGGCATTAATGAAGGAAGTGCTGGGCCTTGGCTGGTGGTTGGGTGCAGAAAGGACTTGGGGCAAGGGACTGAGGAACAGGGGAGTGGGTGGAGCTGGGAGAAGTTTGAGTGAAGGAGGGGTTATGACCTGGGGCATGAGTACAGGAGAGGGTGCAGGGGTTTGACTGGTGACCTGGGACAGGGTCCGAGAGGCGATGGGGTGCAGAGATTCTGACTTAGAGAAGGGGTACAGCAGTGGGGAGAGAGAGCTCAGTGAGTTTGGCCTGCTTAAACCCAGGGTTGAGAGTTCAATCCTTGTGGGGCCATTTAGAGATCTTGTCTGGGTTCATTTCTGAATAAATATAGTTTTTTAATTTATTTTATTTGGAAATTAATTAACTTGTTTCAGAACAAAGACTTCACAGATATCAGAATGTGCTGTTATCTACTAATAACGTCTTCTATGAATAGAGGCATTCAGATGACACTTGATTTGATTACATATATTAAATATGAATGAATGGTGGTGATACTTTTTTTTAAAAAAAAAATTGTTTGTCCTCCTTACTGAATCTGATCCATTTTAGATAAGCTGATGTTATTGTGGTAGGTACGGGACAAGAACTTAGGTGAATTAAAACTGTGCAAAAGAACACTATATTAAGGTTATTTGTTGTCTCTCCATTTTGATTTACGTTTCTTAGTAGAATATTTCAAATTAATTTGTATGAGTATAAACTTTATTATGCACAAGTCATTGGGGAACACTAAAAATGTTCTGAATAAAAATATCTCTGATCACAGAGGAAAAATTATTCTTTACAAGTATGAAGATTTGTGACCATGTCCTGGAAAACAGCTGTTGTTAATAACAGCTATTATTTTGGAATAACTTTGCTAGTGTCTACACAAGACAACTGCTATTTTGAAATAATTTAAAAATAGGAGTTGGCTTATTTTGAAATGGGTAAGCCTCATTGCATGAGGAATAGCACCTGTTTTGAAATAGAATCTGTGTAGACAGGGAATAGAGCCTCTGGCTCTATTTCAAAATAACCTCTGTTGTGTGTAGACACTCTATTTTGAAATAGCTGAGAGCTATGTTGAAATGCATTTTGTGTGTAGCAACGTTATAGCTTATTTTGAAATAACACTGCTGTGTAGACAATAGTCTCAGATAATCATGACTGGGAGAAGTAGGATAGAGGTTTTTACTAGAGAGTGTGGTATTCAGCACTTCCCACCCCTCACCATTCTTCTTCAGTATGCCAAGGCATTGAATCAGGTTTTTATAATAGTATCTTTAACAGTCTCCACCCTTGAAACACAGGTGAAACCTGTAGTTAAATATATTGTGGAACTCAGATTATAAGAGACGGTCTACTGTACTATTTTTCAAAATATTTTGTAACCGAACTTAAGAGAAAGCAAAGCCTTTTAATTCCGGGACACTTAATTTGAAAAGGCAGATTTCATCTTTAAACAGCTGTATGTTTCAGCATTATGCATCTAACAAGGGAAGACATTCATGTCTGAATTCTAGATGCAAAATAATAAAACACTGCATTTGCAGAATGGTGGTTATTTGGCTTGGTTATTTTAGCTGTTAGGGTGGTTTTTTTTTTTTTTTTTTTTTTTTAAGATTCCTATTTTAAACAGATTAATACAGCCCAGTTTCATGTTGTTAACTGCCTTTCCCTAAGTTTCTGAATCAGACCCGTCAAGCACTTGAGATGAAAATGGAAAACCCAGGTACTGGTGGTGCCCCAGTCATGAGGCCAGTCATGCAGCCGCAAGTGGGACCACAGGTGAGTAATCATCACACTCGCCCTTCAGAAACAACATGTTGTAGAATAGCCAGAGAGAAGCATGTCACACACAATTCCTTATAGAATTCAGGCCTTCTGTCATGATTCCACAGGGTATATTTATATTCCTGGGTGGCTGAAGAATAATTCTCATTAACAAGTGTGTATTTTGAAATTGCAGACCAACCTGTTGTCTGTTGACATGTGTTATAGAATGCAGAGTGTAATTAGTATTTTACTTATGTGAAATAAATTGTAAGAAGATAAATCCCCACATTATATTTTAGACTGAATTGGGTAGTTCAATGAAAACTTGAAATGTTGGTCATTTTAACACTGTCTGCTTGCTTTCGTTAATGTGAATTCCACTGCTAGCCCTGGATATGTTGTGACCTATAGATACACAATGTTTACATGGATTGATTCTCTGGCATGCTTTTAATTTTACTTGTTAAGTATCATGCAATATTTTTTGTTTATTTGTGGGGTAGCAGCAAGGTTTTCTTAATGCTCAAATGGTGGCTCAGCGCAACAGGGAGTTAATAAGTCATCATATCAGACAACAGAGGATGGCAATGATGATACAACAGCAGCAGCAACAGCAGCAACCTCAGGCCTTCAGTCCACCACCAAATGTGACTGCCTCGGGAAGCATGGACAGTTCTCTGGCAGGTCCACCAATGGCTCAAGTTCCTTCACAGCAATTCCCATATCCGCCTAATTATGGTACTGATGCTAACATCTTAACTCTCACTCTACTTCTCTCCATTTTCCCTTTCTTCCATTTTGTTCAGCAACCTAAATATTGCAGATCACAGCAAGGCTTGGGATAAAAAATTCTTACAAATGTGTGTCTCTGGCTGTGGGATTTTCAGGGATACTGAACACTCTGTGTAGCCAAATATTATTAAATGGAACTTTCTCTGTCAGAGTGCACAGTTGCTACACAAGTATTTATCCATAATTGGACTTTTACTTCTAATAACAGCTCCCTTGGGTTAAACAAAAAAAATCTAGAGAACTCTTCTTCCTGTTTTGTTTCAGGAAGAAGGGTTCTTTTGAAAATGTTTCCCCCCCCCCCCCCCAAAGGAACCCAGTCTGCATAGTTAGCTTTGATTTTGGAAAAGCCTGTCTAGAAGTGGGATCACACAAGATTATGTAAATGAAGTGCCAGATTTGTAAATCAGCACTTTGTTTGCATTTTCTATCTCCTTCATTTGCATTCCTCCTCCAAAAGGAGATGTAGTATAGACACATCCAGAGAGTGCAGGGATGAGAGCAGGGGAAAGTTGTTGAACATGAACATAGCTATCAGTATGTATTTTAGCTGCCCTCAAAATCCAGTTTTGAGAGAGAAGTCATTCTTGTGAATCCAGAATCATAATCCCAAGTACAGTTTCTAACCTGTTAAGTACAGAATACTATAATAATGACTTGATATTAAATGATTACATTACCAATATGGATATTACATATAGTCATTCTTTATTCATTAGCTTCTTTTCTCATACTTTTTCTCATGCACATCTGTGATGCTATATACATAATACCGAGGTGAAAAATACCTGTCTTTCCCTTCTTCTCCATAACCCCCACCTCCACTTATGAGGAAAATGTAAATAGCTCCTATTGAAAACACTGCATAGTACTTTTCAGGTATTGGAGAAAAAACTTTCAAAACACTGGTGAAAAGTTAAGGAAAACTGAAAATATCTGCTGTTTATAAATCATTTTGCTGACATAGCCTGTATGTGTCTTTGTCCTTCCTTTTTGCTATATTATAGAGGTTATTTGCTAAAACAGTATTTTATTGCTAAATGTTTCTTTTCCCACTGCTTATTTGTCACATTATAATTTGATATCACAGCTAGTTGTTGTAGAAAGGATTCTGAATTCAGATGGACAGTAAGCTGCAGAATGAAGTTTTAAATAAGCATGTGCATGCATACAAACCAGTTTTTATGACATATGGAAATGTGACAATACAGACTAGTGTTTAAGAACAATTATAAATCTGAGATTTCAAGACTCATCATGCTTGTTAATGTATATTAAATGTGACATTTTTCATCCTTCATTGCAAAGAGACTAAAAAGAGACATAAAGATGACAATTAGCATCTGTTTTGTTTTGTTCTTTGTATTGTAAGGAATAAACCAACAGCCTGATCCAACTTTCAGTAGAGTATCAAGTCCTCCCAACCCAATGATATCATCCAGAATTGGACCCTCCCAAAATCCCATGATGCAGCACTCTCAAGCAGCCACAATGTACCAGTCTCCTGAGATGAAAGGCTGGTCATCAGGAAACATGGCCAGAAACAGGTGAGCATCAAACATTTAGGTCAATGTTTTTCAAAAGTGTGACCAGTGATTTTGGGCATCCTGGTTTCCAAGTGCCAACATTCAGACACTTCGGAGGGACCTGCTTTTTCGCTTTCACTCAGCACTTCCTGAAAATCATGGATGAACTCTTTGTTCCATTAAAAATCAATGGCTGCTTTGTCTTTGCAATGCAGCCAAGATGTCACCATGCCTCTCTTAAACTGTCTGAATTGGACACCAAAAATCACTACAGGTTAAACCTCCCTAATCTTTCATACTCGGGACCTGAGCCACTGTGCTGAACAAGAGTATTTGCCAAACCACAGGTAAATATTATCTAGTAGCATTACCAACACTTCCACTGCTTACTGGGCTCTTAGAATACACTGAGGGTAAATTAAAGCTAAATCAGAGCACAGAAGACTGAGAGCCAGGACTGGTGGCCGTAAACAAGCTTTTTGGGACTGCGGGAAACTTTGGGATGTCCACTTACCATGACTGTCACCAACTAAAATGTCAGACTGCAGATGTTTCCGAACCAGAGAGTGCTGTACTAGAGATGTTAAACCTGTAATTGCTTTACAAAATCATGATCATATTTCTTAAATAAACACACACAATCTCCAAATGTATGTTATGAAAAAAAGCTAAATAATTGAAACCTACGTTCATACTAGAGAAGAGAATAGATCCCAAGTGGACTGCATGAATAGCCCTCCTTCACCTCAGTGGGGTTCCACCTGTGGTACCACAGCTCCCACATGACTTTTGTGCACCAGGCCATCAGAGGCCTGCACTTACCTACTCCTTCTCCTTCCTTTCAGCACTTCCAGTGTACCATGAATTGCCTGATTTGCTCTCCATCCTTGTTCTTCCCCGTCCCTCCCAGAGCTCCCTCCCTGACAGCTAATCCACAACATTCCAGTTTTAGGAGGAGTGGGGGACTGAGCATGCATCAGGCGATTTGTGCCCTCTGAAAGTGCTGGAAGGGAAGGGATGAGTAGGTGAGTGTGGGCCTCTGGTGCCCCACTGTTCAAGAGGCATGTGGGAGAATAGGGTAGCCAGAGGGGTCTGTGGGCTGCAGGTGGAGTCCCAGGGGGTCACAGATTGCGCAGCACTGTTTTAGAGGAGCATCTGCTGGGAATATAAATCCATTGCACGGCTGTGAATGACTTGGTTTCATATTCTGGTTCAACCAGTTTTGAATTCTGAGAACCTGAACTACAAATGGCAACATATTCTTACTTCTGCTGTATTTAGTGCCTTTGCTACAGTATTTTCTTATTCATAACCCAGCAGTTGTCTTTCATTGGACCTGAATGTAAAATACTGCCTTACAGCAGAAAAGGATTTTGAAGATAAGTGAACATTTCACCTTCTCTCCAGTAGATAAGAGCAGGCTTGCCAACAGGGAGTTGGGGAGGGCAAAGGGGGTAGTTGCCCCCTGGCCTGGTGTTTCAAACAGACTTGGAATGCTGGCTTCCGCCACTGCTATTCTAGGCCCCTTTGAAGTTCCACATGCCGCTTTGAGGGAATAGGGGGGCAGTGCTGCGGTTCAGGCAGCAAGGAGAGCTGAATGCCCTTGGTCGTGCCCCTTCCGCCTGCAGCCCCTCCTCTTCCAGGGCATGGAGCAGAGTCCTCTCTTACCTTGCCCTGTGGCCCACAGCAGCTGTCGGCCCCACAGGATAAGTGATGTCATGCCCTTGTAGTAAGTACTGTCTGTTTATGCCCTTGATCCTTCTATTGCTAAGTGTGAATATATGACTAAATATATCTTTCACCCAATATTCATGAATTTATATCTTCATAATTAAAAATCTGGTTTAATCTAAGAATAGTGATAAAATACCTTAGAAGAAATTTAATGAACACAACAATATTGTGATGAACTAACATGACCACTGGAATCTCTACAAAGACTGCAAGAGAGAGCTTGTATCCGTTAATTAGTAATAACTACTTACCAGATTCTTGAAAAGTAAATGTATTTTTAAATTTCAGTTAACAAAAATTAATTGATCAGAGTACTGGTATTTCAGTATTGTTGATCCAAAATGAACAAGTAACAAAACGGGTACCTGCTGGTTCTGGTGGTAATATAAATATGTAATGCTATTTCTTATCTTCCTGCTATGTCAATCACTTATGGCACGTATAAGGATTGCAGTACATTAGCACGCAAGTCAAACTTTACACAAGATAACTTTATTTGTTCTTGTGTGCTTTAGTTCTTTTCTACAACAACAATTCAGCCATCAAGGCAGCCCTGCAACTTACAATATGATGCACATGAATGGCAGCAGTGGTCATATTGGACAAATGAATATTAACACCATGCCTATGTCAGGAATGCCTATGGGTCCAGACCAGGTAAGATAACTGTAACAATTCACTCCAGTGATAAAAAGTTCCATAGAAATTAAGAGGCATGGTCAGCCGTAAAGGTCTCGGTCGTTACAAGATCCTTTTATAGGTCCAGAGAACATTTCAACTTTGCTGGACACACTATTAACAACTTAGTGGTCTGTGTTTTAAAATGAAGGGTATGTCTACACTTGAGAGCAAAGTGAAATTTTGTTAAAGTTGATGTTTTAACACAAGGGGTTGTGTCCTGACCAGCTCAGAAAGTCAATTTAGTGTGTCCCCACAAGGTTGCCTATGTCTGACTGGGGTAGCAGTGCATTTTGGGCACCTATCTCACAGTTCCTGCAGCCCCGTTGCATTCTGAAATTTTATGCTGGTGTCTTGTGGGGAAAAAAATCACCAGAAGTGGTTCTGGGTGTCTGGTGTCATCATCCCAGAATGCATTTTCCTCACTCTATCCCCTTTCCGTCTGGAAACAAAAAAACAAAAAAACCTGCATTTTCACACGGTTTTCATATTGTCTGCCAGCTGCCATTACAGGCACTAACATGGATCCTAATACTCTTCAAAGTTTGATTGCAGTGTTTTCTATTCAGTTCCCACACTGTGATGCAGTATTTTCTCAGTATAATGCACATACACTATGAGCTCCTTGCTTCTGGGGGCATTGATGGACATGAAGAGTTGGAGAGAAGAACCACAAAATTTCTGGTAGCACTGGAAGAATTGTACAGCATGGAGCGCAGGTTCTGGATCTGCAAAACCAGCACAGACTGACGTGATCACATCATTTTGCAGTTGCGGGACAATCAGCAGTGGCCGCAAAACTTCCGCATGCATAAGGCAACTTTCAAGGAACTTTTGTGAACTGCTGGCTCCCGCCCTGAAGCTCAGTGATACAAGAATGAGATCTGCTTTGACAGTGGAGAAGTGCATGGCAATTGCTCTTTGGAAGTTTGCAGCGTCTGACAGCTACTGGTCAGTAGGAAATTAATTTGGAGAGGGTAGATCTACGGTGGGGTCTATTGTCATCCAAGTACCAGGTGATCAACAGGCTTCTCTTGCGGAAGACAGTGACTCTGGGGAATGTGCCATGAGGTTCCCCAACTGCGGTGGGGCCATAGATGGAATGCATATCCTTATCCTGGCACCAGGCCTCAGAATACATTAATTGCAAGGGATACTTCCCTATGGTGTTGGTGGATCACAAAGGTCATTCAATGTGGGGTGGTTGGGAAGCTTGCCTGATGCACAAATCTTTCTTCTCAGACCACAAATTAACACCGAGGGTGTGGAAATTCCCACAGTTATTCTGGGTGACCCTGCTTTTACCCCTTGTTCCCTTGGTTCATAAAGCCGTACACAGGCCCCCTGGGCTCCAGTAAGAAGAACTTTAGGCTGAGCAGGTGCAGAATAGCTGTAGAATATACCTTTGGCTATTTAAAAGCTAGGTTCAGGTGCCTTCTTACCCGCTTAGATCTCAATGAAGTAAACACTACCCTTGTCATTGAGGCCTGCTGTATTCTTCATAACATTTGCAAGACGAGGAGGGAAGTTTCATGCCTGCGTGGGGGGGCTGAGGCAGAGATCGTGGCAGAAATTATCAGCAACCGACCCCAAGGGAAAACAGGAAGGGCTGGAAAGAGACACTGAAAATCAGGGATGCCTTGGAAACCAAGTTTGTGAATGAGCATGAAGGGCATTAACTGGCACCCACACCATGCTGTTTCCTTACCCTGTATAAAACCCTCCAATCATGAGACAACCATCACCACTCACTCAACCCCAAAGCATGTTAACCAATAAAGAAAACTCTTTTAAAAAATATTCAGAGGACACTAATGGAAGAGTGGAGGGTATAGGCAATAAAAAAATAATCAGGTCATGATTATTTGTCAGAGGTTAGCCTTTTGTGGGGCAATGAAGCATGACTGTCTGTGGCCTTCCCTCATCCCAGTTCTGGGTCTTTTGACAAGGAGGGGGCTGAATGTGTGGAGGGAGGAGGTATGGAAGGGGTAGGGGGGTGCAGTGATTGGACAGGTGATGCAGGGCCAGGACCAGGGGCATGGGCTGAGTGGGTTGAGGGAGGTCTCCAGTGATGGTGCCTGATGTGACTACATGAAAATAATTTTCCAACATTTTGTTCTGGGTGGTCTTCTCCCCCCACATTTGGGACATCATCTTATCAGCTGGACCTGGCCCTCTTTTTGTCTTACTAAGGTCATTTCCTGATAAAATAAATTTAGAAATACTAATGTCATTGGTGATAGCAACATTTTTTATCTTCACTCGGAACAATGACCATACTGAGAGAGAGAATGGCTGCCTGTCTCTATGGAAGAACATATTGTAACTGGAAGGTCACTCTGATGACTTATAAGACTGAAGAATGCACAATTGCAAGCAGAATACTTTCAGCTCTTTTATGGCTGAGGTTTACTTTCAACAGTATGATAAGGTATCCTCAGTTCTCGGGGGGTCGGGGGAATTCTTAAAGTAATGTGGGGTAGGGTGTCACCGCATGTCCCTGGGATACTGGTCCCTGGGGGAGTGGGTGGCTGCATCACAGCATTCTTAAAGCCTGCTGACCCGGGAGGGAATAGGGATTGCTGGAGTGAGTGCTGCTTAAAGCAGTACCTGGATTTTAAAGCAGCTCTGCCAGGAGATGCGTGAGTTTTGCTCTATACCGGATAGGTGACAGGCAAAAAATCATTAGTGACTCATCAAACTTTCCATACGTTCTAGGTTGCCAAATGAGACATCAGCCTCACCACAGTAAGAAAAAGGATAAGGAAAGGTTGCTCATTCTGTCTGGGTACTATGCTGGAATGTTTGCAAGAATTCTCTGTGGAGCGATGATTCCAGACCACTTATTGGTGGCTTGTTGCAGTAAGGTATCTTACTGTGGAAGCTGGAACAAGTGAGGTCTCTCCAGAAAATCTCGTGAGAGAATCCAAAAGTGCCTGCCTAAAACCTGCAGCCTTTTGTTCAAACAGGATCTGCCCTCTATCCCCAGACATATTAACAAGCTGTTCTCAGGAAAAGGGGCATAGACTCTCCACTCCATAATTGAAACATACTGTTATCAGTAGGAAAAAAAGAAAACATAGTTACCAGAAGTGCCTCCTCCAGCATCCAGGTTTGCTTCTGAAGCAGCTTCCTGAGTTAAGGGGAAGTTCTCCACGGGCTCCAGCCCGACAAATAGCTCCTGGCTTTCAACATCTAGTTCAGAGCTGGAATGGACCCCGCTGCTACCTACCGCTCTCACATCAGGATGTGCTTCATCATCCTCCCGAGGAACACAGGAGTCGATGCCTCTTCTGGGGGGAAGAGATTGTGTCTGTCCCCAGAACAGTGTGAAGCTCGTTGTAGTATCGACATTTCTGGGGAGATGCCCCAGACCAACCGTTGGCTATTCTGCATTTCTGGTAGCTCTGCCCTAGCTCCTTAATTTTCATGCAGCCCTGCTGAGTGTCCCTGCTATACCTTTTGTCACTCATGCCTTGTGATACTTAAGCATAAATGTCAGCATTCCTTTTGTGGACTTTGGGCTGTTGGAAAATAGCTTCTTCTCCCCACACTAAAATTAGGTCCAAGACCTCCTGATGGGTCCATGCTGGGGGCCCTTTTTTAATCCTGGGAACTCATGGATACAAGGTGTGCTATGTGTGCTGCAGATATGTGATCCACAGGTCTGCTTGCTACACTGACCAGAGAGGAAAGGAAATCTAATCAAAATTCTCAAGCTGATGTCTGCCGCTTCCTGCCTCCTATTCTGTCTGACGTGGAGAGCAGCAGAGGTGGAGCAGTGATCCAAAAGGACAACTCGAGGGGCATTGTGGAACAGTTTAAAGTCTAATAAAATCAATTTTAATACTAATGTTGCCCTCTCCACTTGCATAGTTCGACTTTGCAAATTTGACTTATTGCATACTTCCAGAGGTAAGTCAGTAATTCAAAAGTCAAGCTTTAGAGCCCCTTAAAATCGACCTGTTGAGTGCTGGGTTGTAGATGGATAATTAATAAATTCAAAATTAGACTCTTAAAATCTTTGGCCTGGTCTACACTAGAAGATTAAGGAGAATTAAATACCAGATTAAAGGGGGCCATCAGAATTGGAATTCATTTTCAAGTTTGATACCTAACACCAGGGTCAACAAAGATCTCAATGATCATTAAAGTGACATTTCTCTACCTTTTGATATGTGCAGTGATGGCAGACATCCCACTTAACTTAAAAGACACTTTCAGAGCTTCCAGTTTTTTTCCCCCTCCCTCCATCCCCCTCATCTAGTTTATTCCTCAATTTTTTTTTTCTGTTTTTACTCTCGGTTCTTTTTGTTTCAGTTATCAGTTATTCTCCAGATCTGAAGAAGTGAGTCTTTCTCACAAAAGCTCATTGTCTAATAACTAATATTGGTAGTCTTTAAGATGCTACAAGATTGCTTTTTTTGGTTTTGTAGGTCCATGCCTCTTCTTTTCCCATTAACTACAATTGGTTCTCAAACTGGTCTGCTTCCTCTCACACATCTTGTTTTCAATTCTTGCTATCTTCCAAGCCACTGGAGGATAAAGCTTTCATTTGTGCTCCAATAGGTTCTTTCTTGCTTTGTTGATATTTTACCAGATCCATTCTGAAGCCTGGCAGTCCATTTGTAGATTAGCTGTTTCTTTTCAGATAGCTCATGATTGTGACTCAAAAGATACAATGATTGTTGCAGTACTACTTAGCTTGGGGAAATTCCAGAGACCAAAATACTTGAAAGGGGCAAGTGTTTCTGCTGAGATTTTGCAAACTGTCTGCAAGGCCATCTTCAATCTAAGAACAAATGTTTGAAATAGACTCAACTAACAGATTTCACATTGGAGCAGGAGTAAAATTAAGTGTAGTTTGGTTTCCACATATGTAAAATGGACAAAACACTGTGAGGATTGGCAGCTAATAATTGTAAAGCAAGTGTTTGGAGATAGTGGGGTGCAATAGAACTGCTAGTTATCTTTTAGACAGAGTCCAATAAAGACCATTCTTCTCCCTAAAAACTGATTGTCTTAATACTTTAATCTTCAAAATGCACACTGGGCCAGACAGTGTGTGAAAATGCCCCAACAGCTCAGTTATTATTGTATCCACCTTGGTGGTGGGAGACCCATGTTCCAGTACTTCTGCTGTAATGAATATTTATCCACAAAGAAGCAGCTCCACCAGGAGACACAGAGGGACCTGGCCTAGAATACCCCACAACTCACTGGGTAGGGTGTTTTCCTTAGATGTGGAAGAACAAAGTTAATTTCCCTTCTGTGCATCAAGTAGAGAGAGGAATTGAATCTGAGTCTCTCACATACTGGGTCAGGTTTCTAATGTCTGGAATAAAAGTCATGAGGTGGCTGGGCACCGTGACTACCTTTTTTCCCTGTTTTGCATGGATTTAAATGTGCTGTGAGCCTGCCATTGGATTTGGCCCTGATGGTAAGGTAAGCAAGGGAACACCTGGTTTGTGAATCTTGCTGGGTCTTTGGCATGAGTTAGTCCTCTAGCTTCTAAGCAGCATCAGGACATAAGTGGCTGTGTGCTTGCCCAGCCACCAACATGAAGGCAACTTCAGGATTCTGTGGGATGAAACTTAAATGTTTATAAGATTAGGTGACAGCTACGTAGGAGTTCTGTGAATGCAAGCAGTGCGTATGTGGTGGGACATACGTACGTGCCTTAGTGCCCCTTGTGAATTCCATACTGGTGTTTTTCTTATGCATGTTCTTTGTTTTCCTTTAACAGAAATACTGCTGACACTTACAACCATGATCTCCAAAAGTAGAATGATGTATATTAATGATGATGCACTAGTATTACAAAGAAAAACTACACAGTCTTCGTGGCAACTAGCCTTATGGAAATAACTTTTTTGCCGCTGGCCACCAAGATGTCCCAAGTGACGTCATGCAAAAAAGACTTTAAAAAAATAGAGTTCTCTGTATTAGTGTATATTGTGGTGTACAAAACAATGGTCAGATATTTTTGGCGCTCTGCCTTTAGAAATGTGAATTTGGGAATGGCATTTTAGTAAAAATGATGGGTAGACTATGTATACCACATCAATTTATTGTAGCTATCCAAAGCCTTTAACTACAGGCAGGCTAAAGTGCCTGGAGAAGTCATGGTGGGTAAGAATATCTGACAGAAAATGTAGTTCCTAGCCTTGACTCTTACATTAATTCCTAAATATAAATGCTGCTTTTAACCTCGTATGCCCAGGAGCCAGGATTCCCAAGCATAGAGGCAAAGAAAAATCAATTGGCACGTAACGTTCCAAAATCCTGCCCACTGATGCCAAGGGGTTGTAAAGAAAATAAATTAAAATATTTAAACATAATTGTGACTAATATTTAAATTTTGGTGTGCAGCTAAGTGCACTTTATAAAACTCTATATAGTGGATTAATGCAATATCTTTGATAAGGATTTAATAAATTGAAAGGTTGGGTGTGCTCATGTTCTTTTTTAAATCCAGTCTCAAGAATTATCAATTGAAAAGACAGTGTATTGTAATGTTTAATGATAATGGAAATTAGAGCAATAATCTTTCATGAGTTTTTTGGGGGAGGGGTGGGAGGGAGACCTTCGGAAAAATCAAGGCAAGGCACTGCAGTCTGAATCAGAATTTTGCAAGGTTTCTTTTTTTGTGAATAAATTTTGTAAATATCATCTTTAAGATATTGTATTATATATCTATCTATCTATCTATCTATCTATCTATCTATATATATATATATATATATATATATATGACTTTTGTAGGTCACTAACTCATTTTTGACGAGTTTGTGAAGCTAAATATTTAACAAGGTTGATTTCTGTAAACTCAGTTGAGCTCCAGATAAAAGATCTTTCAATTTTTTTTTTTTTAATTTAATGACCTTGGAATTGGGTGATTTTTGGGCCCATCTTTTTCTTCTTTGGTCTTAGCCACTTACTTTACATCTTTAACATAATAGCTTTTTTTTACAAGATCCTTTGTTTGGAGTTAAGCAGTTGGTTAATGCTTTCTCCACCTTAAGTGAGCACTTTGTTACATTTCTTTTTTTGTATAGGGCAGTTTATAAGCTGTCATGACTTATAACAGTTCACATGGGCTATGTCTACACAGAGGTTACTGATGACAGAGAAACCTCAGCAGTACCTCTGTTGACAGATCACATCTACACATAAAAGCAGCTTGAAAGAGCAATTGGCTTGGTTGACAGAGAGCAGCCAGACTGCCCTGCTCTCTCTCTCAACAGAATGACTGACTTGGAAGCTCTGCAAACAGGGCTGCCCAGGGAACCGGAAGCCCTGTCTGTCGACAGGCGTGTCTATGTTGGTACTCTGTCAACAAAAGACTGTGACAGAGGTGTTATACCGCTCCCCAGTCAGGTATAATACTGCCAGCTGAACAGCTGAATTTGGTTGACAAACTCTCAACAGAGTGCTCTAACTGTGTAAGCACTTGGTGAGTGCTGTCAACAAAAACGGTTTTGTCGACAGAAGCTGCCCGTATAGACTTGGCTGTAGTGTTTATATACATAAGTTGCCTTTAGTTAATGTGTCAGTACTATCAGGACTTTTGGCTATCTTTTATGACCCCTATATGTGTTTCTAGAGAAGATGCCTATTGGTAAGTATTTATTGTGAATTCTTCACCATCACATCTTATAGCAAGCAATTCACTTGTCAACATGTGACATCCAGAAATCTTTATGAATATTAAGCCACAGTTTATCCAAATGTCTTTCCCCATTTTGATTGTTCTATTGTAACGAATGTATTTTACAAACAAGTGTCTGTACTCTCAGTATTCGTAATGTTAGGTTACAAGACTATTCACTTTGACCTGTTGACAAATTGTATTTTTTTATTCATAAAATGAACATGTTAATCTGCTTTCAGACAGCAGAAGATTGAAACCTGAAAACTTCCATAAGGATGTGAACCAGATATGATTAAGGCATGTGGTGCTTTTGTTCTAGTTTGTTCATAGTGTAATGAAAAATAGACTTCTGAGTGAGTGAAAAATTAGTAATTCAGATAATTTCTTTTTGCTACTCTTAAATATGAAGTAATTTTGTTTTGCAGTAACTTGAAGGGACTTTTGTGTTCTTCCATTTTAATGGACATAATTTTCATTGCAAAAATTTACAAAACTTTCATCCTAAATGTACAGCCAAGTCCTGCTCCATAGGGCAGGTAGGTGCAATAAGAGTCGTCTTGTAATACAGACCAGTCTATGTGAAGAGGATTGAGAACACAGATTTGGCTGTATTAATTTAGTTGTTCCCACTCCTCAGAGTCTGGTTCATCAAGCATCCGTAACTTTTTCCCCTCTCGTGCTTTTTAGAATCCACCTGCTGATTGAGTCAGTGCAGTGTAATGAAGTTGAAAGGCAGAAAATCTTTGTTTTTGATATTAAATTTGAATATAATATTTTATATCTTGTAGTTTATTATATTAATGGAAGCTGCAAACCTTGATTGCTTTGACTAGTGAAATCTTCAGGATATGTACTACTTTATGCATCTTGCCCTTAACTTTTTTTTTTTTTAAGTTATACTTCTAAAATGTGGTACCTGATGGATGTTACAAAGGATCCTCTTCCCTCATCTGCTTTTAGAATGATGGCTTTTTCCAATAATTAATTACCTGTTGCTGAATCCAAAGATTTTTGTTTGAATTCAAATATGATTAAAAAACCTTTTTAAAACTTTTTAGTGTTGTTGAAAAAATTTTAAGGCAACAAGAAGTCTAAATATTTCATCAAGAATGAAAAGTACATTTACTAAGCAAAGTGGTCCTTTGATTGTGGTGGTGTTTGCATCTCCAACTATTGTGTTTTGGTTCTACAGTAAGCAAAGATTTTGGAATGATTCAAGAAGCTGTATAATTATTTTTGATCATACACACAGTTTACTAGAATAACCATTTGGATCATTATTGCATATCAGGCATAGTCTCACTACATGCCTGCTAGGTTTCCTGTTGATTATAGAAACCAAGGTGTTACCAAATCCATAAGCTAATTTTTTTATTCAATTTCATCTTAAATTTGTGGTTTTAACGTTAAGAATTCAAGCACATTTTGTTAAAGCTATAAAAATTTGATTTTGCACCAATTAGCACACATCTTATTTTAGATTTTAAGTGCAGACTGACAGAATAATACTGTAGTTACAAAATCATAGAATTCTGAGAGCAATATTTACAAAAATCTCAGGAGATGGCATACAGTATTGAGAATTCCATTTAAATTTAGTTTACATTAAGTACGGCTTGAAATGTGTGTATCTTTACATTGCAAAAACAAAACAAAAAACCATGTGGGTGATTTATAAAAGGGTTGGTTATAAAGTATTACTGCTCTTCTGATTTTTGTGTTTTGATGTTAATAATAATGTAAATAAAGGTTTCTATTTAAAACCAGAACTTGGTGATTTAGTGTGTCAGCTGCTTAAGCTCCCAAGGGTGCCAGTTACATTCCAAGTGGTCCAGCAATATAACTTTCTCTATTAAATGAAAATGTAGCCAGTCTAGGGGAGCCAATGTGGTAATATAGCGGTGTTTGTGAGCAAGGCTAGATTTGAGGAATGATTTAACTCAGCTTCCTGGCTTTAGTTTTGTCTCAGGGATTGAAGATGTATCAGCTGCAGTGGTGCCTATGAAATGGTCTTATCAAGCTTCAAAAAATAATGCTCTGACAACTAGAAGCAAGAGTGGGAGAATAGAAAAACAAACTTGGGACCACACATTTTCTTGCTATAGTATATACCTTTTGTCAGAGGGGAAACCACAGGCTGAAACCAAGTTTTGCATAACAGTTTGAACAGTGCCATTTGTATATTCAGACTGTTCTATATTACAGAGAAAACTCGGTATTTTAGATGGATGTAGAGATGTAATTTTCAAAGTACAACTGATTGATGTATAGCAGCATAGTTGACATTCCAGGATTCCACTTCTCCAGCTGCAAAGCCTGTTGCCACACAAGAGAAAGACATTAAGTACAAATCCTTCATGTTGATTAAGATTTTAATTTCCCTTTCTCTCCCACAGGAGAATCGTATACAGATACGTGGGCTTCTTTAGGAAAGGTCTGGAAAACAGTGAAGACACAAATCCTCCAAAGAGATATTTTACTATTTGTTGTGTACTTGCATCAGACTTTCACAAGCCTTGTAACTATCTTTTCTTGCACATCAATTCACTGTTTTAAAACTCCTAGTCAAGCACACATCCGCTACGTATGAAGTACAAAACTCTTTACACAACAGTATATTAGATCTGTCCAGGGATAATATGTTTAAACTAAGTTTACTCTTCCTAGCTTTACTTAAACATATAGCAAAAGACCACAGTGCTACTCGAGAGACTTTATTTGATCATCTTCTAGTTCCACATTTACCAGTACTTTTAGATTAATACATGTGTGTGCTAGAGGTCTGTGTCCCCAACAAGTAATCGCTGTTGAGGTTTAATTTTATTTTTTTAAAGTGGTCATGTAATTTGCTATGCAAATTAAGGTTTTTCCTTCTGATTGGCTGTCACTTGTTTTTTTTTTAAATACTCACACCACTGCCTCTATGATGGTGAGCAATTGTTTGAAGTTTTGTTATATGACATATGCTGCTTTATGGTACGTTTTCAAAATCAGTTTGGAGTATATTTATGAAAATATTCACAGGTACTCTGGTGTCATACTTATTGCAGATTTATAAATATTAAATCAAAGTCTAGTTTCCTGTACACTGAGCTATAACTTTTATTGGCCAAGACTGGTGTTTTTTACAAACGTAAAAGTTTATACCACTAAGTGAACATGTGCTTTCTCAAACTGTTTTGATTTTGAACAGACAATATAATTTTACCACATAAAAAGACTTTATACAAATCTGGTTTCATTAAAACTAAAGATGTACATTAACTGCAATTTTGCAGTGCTTTAAAAATGGATAAATTTTTAAATTTAATGTTTAAGTAACAAGGTTGCATTTTGAGAAATGACAGTTGGGGATTCCACATTTTTAACAGAATTTTTCACAATTTGAAGGAATTTCGTTTGAACAAGACATTGAGTATTTACAGAAATGGATTCATCAAATCTGTCTCTTGTTACTCATGAGATTTCCTCTAATTTTCTATAGCTGACAATAGGATGGTCATGTAGACAACGATATCCTTAGAGGACATGAAGTATTGTGCTGTTGAGGATTTTCAGGTGCTGCTTCTTCAGTGCTGTTCAGTTGAATGGCTGAACCTCTGTAAAGCATTTTTCTACCACTGTCCTTGTTTAATTCACCCCAGTCAAAACCAGAAATGTCCACATTGTTTAAATCACACTTTTCAGTCAAACTTAGCTTTGCATCTGTTTTAATGGCATTTGACAGAATAGCGAAGAAGTTTTTAATTTGTGCCAGTGAAATAATTGTGTGTGTTCTGAGCTTTGAGGAGACCAACTGACACAGGGTAGCCTCATCTTTTTTTCCATCTGTTCTTCACACAGTGTTAGTGGTGACTTTGTGAAGTGTAATCCAAAGCGAAAGCAGGTGCAACAGTGGACTTCAAAAAGGGAACAGTAGTCCCCCAAATTTTGCTATTTATTTAACTCAACAGTGCAAATATTCTATCTACTTCAGCCTCAAAGGTCATCCAGTCCTGCAGGCTAACATAATTCTTTCTGAAATCATATACATGTTCATTCAGTATGTACAGGATTCAAGTTCTGGTGGGTTTATATCCTCATTGAGGTCCAGCGGTTGTAGAAGGTTAGCCTTCCCATCCTTCCCACAGTTGTCCTCTTTAAATAAAATAAACATATTTTAGTGCAGGTGTGTACTCAGAAGCTGGGATATGAAGTATTTGCAAGTGTAAGTTTGTTTCTCAGTATTGCCATGCAGGAGCAAAGTTCGAAATTATTAGCTAACACAAAATGCAACATGGTCATACACCCTAAACTTCTATATATGGCAATCAATCATTCTTCAGTACAGTACTCTAGTTGTAAAGCTGCTGTCACCATTTTTTTTTAAATCACACATTAGTTTTGTGATGCTCTGACATAATTAACTTTACATGGCCCCCAGTGTCTGAGTGCCTCACACTCTTTAATGAAGTTATTTTCACAAAGTTGGAAAGTTCTAGTATCCCCTTTTCTTTTATAGATGAGGGGCTGAGACAGAAACCTCATGCTATTTTAATCTTGCAGATCTGCCCCCACTTTCAGACTCTGGCACTTTGGGAGGTTTGATAGTACTGCATTAAAGGACAAAGACCCATTTAACCAAAAGAAAATGCAGGATTCTAGCAGAATGTCAGAAAATACTGGAATAGATTTTGCAGTAAAGTTATTTTTCCTGAATAGTTTGGTAAAGGAAATCTTCTGTCCCCCTTCCCTCTCTTGCTCCCCACCCTGCCTTCCCCAGGTTCACACAAGGACATTGAGTAAAAAGCAAGATTGTGTCTAAGCAGAGACGTACTGTGGTTTTTTGCCTACTGTATAATCAGATCCAGCTTATGTGATTGACAAGCTTTCCTGGGGCCATCCTGAGTTTATTGCTCAAAGAGACAAGGAGCATCTTAGACTAATTTATACAAGACTGAGATTATGCTACTACCAAGAGGGGAAAAAAAAAGTCAGATCCTTCAACTAAGGGAATTAGCTGCTTTTGTTTGCTCATGTTTACAATTCTGCTGTCCTTGACTACCGGATGCCCAGAAGGCAGCTGTAACTAAGAGATTTTAGGTACAGGTATTTGGCAAGAAGGTTGCAGCGTTTCATGTGTGATTTAGAGCCACCATGGGACTGCAAAGCTGCATGTGTTTTATGAGGCTGCAAGCTGACACTACTTAGAATCATGCTGAATATGGCTGCCCTCTGGTTTAAGGACATTTCTTGTTGGGGGTTGTATCACTCTGTGCTCCACAGTAGCTCCTAATTTCTTTCTAAAGGTTATTTAAGGTGCTTGCTTTATTTACACACACACATACTGATTTTTAAATGGTAACAGAGAGATAGCCATGTTAGGCTATATACTATCAAAACAAAAAAAAAGCAGGCCATTAGCACTTCAACAAAATAATTTATTAAGTGGTGAGATTTTGTGAAGAGTGAGTCTATCCCATGAAAGCTCGCCACCTAATAAATTATTTTGTTAATCTTTAAAGTGCTACTGGACTGCTTTTTTTGTTTTGACACTTTTAAATGGTTTCAGTGCTGGGTTGATCATAGCACACTTCTCTCACAGGAAATATTGAGTTAGCGTGTACCTTCATTTCAAGTGCACATAGTAAAAAATAGGTAAATAACATCACCAGTTTGAATTTTTAACCTCCAATGCTGCAGCAATTTTAGAATAACCCTTCATTGAACATACTGATAGATCTATTTGTAAACAGTAACTATTTGTGAACAGTAACTGAGCATAGATGTGGCATGCAAAAAAGGAGAGAGAAAGGTAAGTTAAGCCAAAGCTAATACATTTCATCAACTAACTCCCAACTCACAGCGACTTGGAAGATGAAGGTCTCTTCATTTCTGGCCACCTTCGACGCTGAAACTGCCTAATTTTCAAGTAGCAAAAGGAGAAAAAATTAACCATCACCAAGAAAACCCACCAGCATTAGGGTCTGAAAGATGGGAAAAGATTTTAGTGTGAATCTGAATTATAGGAAATAGAGTATGCTCTGGCAGTGAACAAAACAGAAATCCAAATTAATGGGGCTAGAGGAAGATTTTGCAAAGGTATCCCTGACACAGGTGCGTCCCTCCTCTGATCCCCAACCACAGATTCTTTACTGCTTATGTGAAGGTGAGTCCTGACAAAAAATGTTTTAAAATGTACCTGAACTGCTCGTAGCTTCCATCTTTAAGCCCTAAAGAAATACAAACAGTTATCAACTGATGCCTGCAAAAGAATAAGCTTTGGGTAAGAATAAGTGCATGTAGACACTCGGCAGAGTTTTCTGATAAAAGCCCCATTTTGCTGGAAAATCCCTCTCGTGTAGATGTAGCTGAAGAGAAGTGTGCAGTTTGCAATAAACACTGTCAGTTTAATTTCTCACTGCTGATCAATGGCAGAAATATTTTGAAAATATTTGGTTTCATAATATATCTTGCGGGCAGTGATAGGAAAGTTAAAATGTTCCCCAACTACTGGTTTAGGCTTCAGCAAACGCAGATGATAATGTTTTTGGTTAACACTTGTTTCATCACTGGAAGGCTTTCACTCCCATGTGCATTAAAAGCAATTTTCATGTTGACAGATGATGATTTTTTTTCTTGGTTATAAAACCCTTTACTTCACAATTGCCTGGATTTCACTAGTTTACTCTTACAATAACATGAATGTCTCCTAGAGGGAACAAGATCTGGATCTGATTCAACATGACAAGGAATTAAACAGAGCTTGTCTTTCCTAGTTTTTTTAAAATTTGAAATGCAGGAACAGGGAACTCTGGATTCTCAGTAAATCAGACAATGTAAACAACAAAAAGTGATCAGTATAATTAAAGTAATTTAGAATAAAAATAGTAATCGCAGAAACAAGATTGCTTATCAAGAGAAGTGGGGGAACTGAAATGGATTCAGAAGCTTTACCTATCAGCACCGGTGGGGGACAAAACCATTAAGGGGATGGCTGTTTGTTGGTCTCCAGGTCCTAATCAGTGTTGTGCATATCATTAACTGGCACTCATGCTCATTAGATCAGTAAAAGGTGCAAAGTCTGAATGATATGGGAGACTGAACTTTCCTTTTCCCCCTTCTAGCAATGCTCCCCTGTATTACATCTTTTCTTTTGATAGTGCTGGAGACTTTTGTCTATTAGTTCTCAGTTTAGAATTCTTCACCACCTTTTAAAAACTTCCATGTGGATTAAGGGCTACCCAATCAATTGTGTCCCGTTATTAGAGCTGACCAGGAAAAACACTTCCACAAAAAATATTGAGTTTTTGGAAAGTTCTTCACACTGACTTGAAATGAATATATGACTTCAAAAAGTCTGCAGTATATTCATTTTAGACATAGAGATAAAGGAAATACGCTCCCCAAATTCCTTGGGACTTCAAGGTCACCAAGTTAGTGTAATCTCTATAAAGGACAGGAAATTTGGGAGCACATCTTCACGATGACTCCCAAGTACTTGACTCCATGGTAGCATGTAGATTTTGAAGAATCAATATTTTCTAATGGAATATTTTGTAGGACTCAAGAATTCAAAAATAGACTGACACGTAGTTGTTGCAATCGAGGTGCAAATCCAATATTGGATAGAAAAAGCCATGAGAGAAGCTGAAGACTCAAATACTGCCCATAGATCCTCACCACTTCTGATAACCACCCTCTCTTGAGATGAACAGGGGGCCATGGTATTTGTAGGAAAACTTCCCACTAGTTCTATCTCTGATACCAAACCATATGCAGGGTGTGAAGGTTGAAAATAAGTTTTGTTTCTTTTAAAGACTGTATAGGTAAAAGACAAATAAAGTAAGGTAAGAATTACACAGGGTGAACCTTTCTAGTCCAGCACTCCCTTGGTCCAGCAACATGCCTGATCTGACATGATTTAGTTTCCTGTGATCCCATAAAGTTAGTTTACAGCCACCAGTCTCAGCTCTTAGTGTTTTCTGCTGGTACACTGCTGTAATTTACATCTAACTGTTTAAGAGTCCAGTAAGCAGTGGAAGTGTTAGTAATATTGCTAGACAATATTGACCTCCCAAGGTCCAGCAAATTCTCTCATTTGGCACTTGTTAGTTCCTGAGGGTGTCAGATGAGAGAGGTTCAACCAGTACTGATGATCCTAGCCAAACAAGCAAAACTATGCTAGACATGCATGGAATTTTATACAGTTCAACTCATGCATTATCTTCATCTTCTCTATGTTTTGTATTCTTCTCCTGTTTGCTCAATTCTCCTTTCAAATATCTACTACTAAATATATTAGGAAAGTAAATATCTTTACACTTGCTTAGCACACTATGTCTGTTATTCACAGATAATTCTTTAAACTCAAGAGTACATGAAATTCAGGTAAATCCAATGCATGCAACCTAAAGACAGTCCACACTTAAAAGCACGTTAGCTTTTGGGGCTACCGGTCATAAATTTAGAAACCCATATGAAATTACATAAAATTAGTATTGATACACTGGAAATACTTTTCACTTGGGAAGCTGGAGGATGTAAGTAGAAGGCCTCTTACCTAGATCCATGTTCCTAGTTCTTGGGTTGCACTGTTTATACCCTTTGCAGCTTCTTAATTCCATGAGTTGGATGTGCAGCTGATTGAGGATGTCTCTATCTAGTGTGTTCACTGCATTCATCAACTGAGGATAAATAAAGGTTCTTGTTAACAAGTGATGGATTATTAGTGTGTAGCTGGAAGTCACGGCTTACAGTGTAGCTATGCTACAGATTTGCACCAGTAGAATATATATCAGTGGGAGACAGACCTGAGACATCAGACAAAGCCTTTCACCTCCATTTCTGAACTGTGACTGGATGTCAGAGTGCTGTTAGTGCAGGACCAGCTCCGGTCACTTTAGGCAGGCAGAAGGCAACTCTCCCCCGACCCACCACCTTCCCTTATGTCTGATAATGTCAGAAAATACTGGTCTGATTCAGTGCCACTTGCACTTTTAATCAGCAAAGTACAATATTTTTCTTAAACAGAGATTGTCTCTCTGGCGTGAGCAAACTCCTAACCAAGTCACTGTCTTATATCACTGTTCTATTGTACACCAGATTTCTTTCTATATGCACTGTTTGATGAGAACCTATTTATTTGGCAATTACAAATAAATAATTTCATATTGAAAAGGAACAGTTTACTAGCCTGTTTTTAGTATTTTCATTTCTGCTCTCTGTTTAGGTACCTGATATGGGTCAGTGTTGAGATCAAAATACTCCAGGAAGCCAGTAGCAAATTCACAGAACAGGAAGTTGTGTGTCTCATTGATTGTTCTCATACACCAGTATGTGTTGTTATTGGCACTGGTACAGGCACAGAAAGGACCCACTGCAAATGGAAAGGTTGCAGTACTAAAAGTCATAAAAAGCATTGTTAGGCATATATTTCACTAGTCCGGCAGCATGGTGAGTTACTATCCACGTTCAGTTAGCATTCTCTCTGCCTCACTTTAGGTATATTATTGCCCTATGCAAAAATTAGGCAGAGGACACAGCTAGCAGTTTGAACCTTATACACCTGCTCTGTTCTATTCTGTCCTGCCTTTTCCACCTGTAGAATACGAATGGTCCCAGCTCCTCTGTTCTCTCCATGTTGCCCGACATGCTTGAGACAGGCCCTGCTATCCTCCGAGAAGTAGGTATTACTTACAGGAGCAGTGTCAATAAGAGCTGACTGAACAACTGGAGTTCGTTTGTTTTGTTTTTCTGAGTGGGTGTGTTAAGTTCATTGACTGAACTTGAAGAACCAGGAATTTTTTTCCCCTCAGTGAAATGTAAAGGTCTGTTCGGTCTTGCAGTGGTTTTTATCCTTTTTCCAACACCCCCTTCCTCACTTTTATTTTTACATCAAATTAGCTAAATTTCAAAAATAAAAGTCACGTTGAATTTAAAAAAAAAAAGACTTCTTTGTAGCTGAAATGGCTGCCCGAGTTCAATTTAAATATGCAAGCAGCTTCATCAGCTAGAAATTGCATTTTTAGCAAATACACTATTTGCAACAACAAAAAATTGGTCCAGCTGTAGTCTCAATTTATAATCTCCCCAGAAGCAATGGACCATTCCTCCCCACTCTTCCCTCAGGAAATAAGAAAATCCCCATAGGCCATGTCATGCCATACAACTGGCCAGAATTGTAAGGGGTAGTTATTCATCTAAGGAAATACTTAACAAACACTAAATTCTATTATAAGAGGTTCATATACAACTCATGCTGTTCTGCATTTCTTAGGACAAAAGTGGACCCCATTTAAATCAAACATTAAGCTATTTTAGCTTTCACTTTTAACTCGCTCATCATCATCAATGCCCAAGAAGGAAACACTGTTGTGCTTTTGCCCAGGCTCTTGGTCTGATAACACCAACAGTAAATGCATTGTTGTATATGCTGATGCTGTGACCTTGCTGCTACCAATGAGGGAACAAGACGTTGCCTAGTGGCCAGAATCCTGTCCCTGGCATGTGACCTGCACATTTCTGCTTGTAGTTCAGTCACTGGGAGCCTTACAAGTCCATAAGGGGGCAGTCTGCCAATGCTGGTTGTCATGCGTGAAGCAGGTGAGGCCAGGCATGCTGCATGTATCATTGTTTTTGATTCTCTTCAGCAGTTTGCGCAGCTTCTTCTTTCGTCTTTGTTCTCTAAGCAGCCACAGCTTGTCCTTTTCCTGCAGGGCTTTCCTGCAGCCAAGAGACAAGGAAAGTTGGGACAATGCATTCAACTCTTGCAAAAGGAGGTGTGGGGTGGGGGAGGGGGCAGTATGCAAGGGGGAGGCTGGAAAGGAGGACTTGAAATTCCCTTAAAAATGGAGGGGCTTTGCTTAATACACTGGAAGGAAAACTAATCATGTGTATTCTTCTTTCCAAAAGGCCTTGCTGAGACAAGAATTAGTCCTGTTCAAAACACCTAGGGCATGGTCTACTCAGTCCTTATCTCAGCGAAGCAAGTGGATTCTATTACCCTATGTTACTAAAGATGCAACAGCCCAGGAGGTCAACTGACTTGCCTAAAGTCTGAGGCCTTTTCAGAGCACCAATTATATCTCACAATAAGCTGGCTCCTAGTCCTATGCATGAACCACGAGAATTGCACTCCCATATTCAGATACAGAATGTTTTTTAAATACATGAAATGTGCAGTGCTACTGCAATTTGCTAATGTGTATTCAAAGTTTAACCTATGGGCATCTTTCAATTCTTTTCCAAAGGAGGCCTCCACTTACTTGAAAGGATGGAGACTAGACCCTCTGTGTCTCAGTTTGCTCTTGTGTTTGGAGTGGAAACTGTGGAGGGGGGGAAAACACATTCATAATCAATGCCATCAAATGACAATTGTTTCTGTTCATACAGAATTTGCACACGGCAATCATATAGAACCTACTCTCTACTTAATCAATGTCACCTCTTCTGCTAAGCTATTTAGTATCAATTGTGGTTAATCTGCAACGTAGCTGAACTGGACTCTACCCTGCTACACATTTTTGATGCTCTCTCCACAAACTCATGGGAGTACAGTGACATCTTGTGGCCTACTGCAAGTGATTTCAGATACTGCAGTTTCAACATGTTCTGTGTATGACAGCCAAAAGTACATGTTCTGTCAGATAAAATAATTAGCTTTCTGGTTGAATTGAGTATTTTCTTCATGTAAATTTTTATGTATTCATTTTGATAAAAGGAAAGTTGCCAGATGCCTGTGATCTCTCATTCCTTGTAGTTTAAAAACTAATATAATTAACTTGTTGGTGTTTGCTCTGTAGTAGTGCCTGGGAAACAGAGAAAAGATAGCATTGTAACTAACATTGTCTACACAAGTGTCTAATTTATTCTGGAGATTTATGTATGACACAAGATGCCAGCAAATATGTATTGGGTTTTAAACAAGTTAATGTTTAGATTTCTTTTTGGAATGCTTTCCTGTGCTGTAAAAGTTAGGGCTATACAAGTTTTTGCCAGGGGTTCTTTGTTTTTTGTATACACCAGTTACAAAATTAAACAGTTTTTTTTTTTTAAACCAGAGAGCACACTTGTTGGTAACTCTGACTAGTGACATGACGTCCATTAGCAGCTTGACAAATAGGTAGCCAATTTAAAAATTTTTGCAGTTTAAATAGTGTAACAGACTGAATTCTGTCAGACTTGTATAGGTCCTAATATATTGGACAAATATCAAAGGAACTGTTAGCCTGTATCTTTGAGAGTGCCACAGTAACCTTTTAAAAGATTAATTACCAATATAAAGTAACTATTACTATCAGATATCAGCCTGAATCTGCAAGCTTACATCTCCCACACCAAGTATGCACCTAACTAATCAATCAAGTTGTTCTTATTGCAGAAATGCAGCTTTACGTAAGTGAAATTTTACTCATCTGGGTAGTCATTGGCTTCAGTTGAACCACATAGCATGTGCGTAAATGCTTGGAGAACAGGGCGTGTAAACATGCCCTGTAAACAAGTTAATCTTTCAGTTCTAAATTACTGTAAATGTTAAAATAAAATGTCCATGTCAACGTAAAAAATTTTTACTCTGTGAAATCAGTGATTTATAGGCCTACATAAGCTTTCATGGACTCTGATGTGTAATATTTTCCAAAACACAGTATGCGAGGGAATATTTGTTCCACTTAGAATTACCTCATGAAAAACAAGTATTGGAGGGGTAGCTGTGTTAGTCTGGATCTGTAACAGCAACGAAGGGTCCTGTGGCACCTTATAGACTAACAGAAAAGTTTTGAGCATGAGCTTTCGTGAGCACAGACTCACTTCATCAGATGCTGGTCATGGAAATCTGCAGGGCCAGCTACCTCTCTTTCAGTGCAGAACTAAGCAATTGTGAGCAGGATGTTCTCAAATGCTTTAGCTGCTGGAGTGGAGGGCAGAAGGTCTATGTCTACATGTGGGTTTTTCCAACAAAACTGGGCTTTTGTTGAAAGTCTGTGGAGCATCTACGTGCAAAATGCACTTTATGGACAAACTGTTGGTAAAAAAGCACATCCGCTGCAAGTGTTGTACATCTCCATGTTGAGGAATAACGCCTTTGTTGGCAGTTTCCTGTTGACAAAAAAGCCATGCAGACAGTCAGGGGTGGGGGCCCTCTGTCAACAGACAGGGCTTCTGGTTCAGTGAGCAGCAATGTTCGCTATGCTTCTGGTCAGCCGTTCTGTTGAGTATGTGGCCAGGCAATCTTGGCCGCTCTCTTTCAACAGAGCGGTTTGCTCTTTTGATCTGCTTTTGTGTGTGGACATGATCCGTCAACAGAAGTTTTGCCAGATCTCTTCCAACTGTAGCTTCTGTTGACAGATTGCTGTAGTGTAGACGCAGCCCAGGAGGCCAAGGAAAAGACCTATGGCTTTATAAAAAGCATCCTCAGCTTTTGTTATGACCAGCTTTAAAAGGTACTTTCTCAGTATCACTTTGTTAGAGATTCAAAGCCATTCATATGTAAGAGGGAGGTTGAAGGGGTTCTTCAGCTAAACTGGGCATTGGATTAAGCACTCCTCTCCCACACCCTAGCTGTCAGAGGATATTAGCACATGGAACATACTCATGGTATTGCTTTTTGGTTAAAGGGACACAAAGTCTATTAGCATCATCAGCATTACCTCTGGTAAAATGCCTGTCAGAACTCCTATCAGCCACAGCTGCATATTACAACTTGCTATTTTGATGTATGTGTGGAGATACCTTATCTTGTTACAATCACACTCCTCTGGTCGCTTCTTCTTCAAATGACCTCTGACTTCCCTTAAGTTTTTTATTTTATTTTGCAGCGTTTCAATCTTAAAAAAATAAAAACACCACAGAATGAATTAGTTGACTTTCTACTGTTTCCTACCCATTTTATGCCCATTAAATGATTTTCTATCCCCACTCGTATCTGGCTCCTACCCTACCACACTGCAGTGGCTCCTCTCATGCACATACTTTTCTAGACTTCTGCTACAGCATCAAAACTGCCAAAATTAATCCCCTCTATTGCCCAGGAGCAAAGCTTTCTCTGGCTGTCTAGGATGGAAGCCCTGAGCTTGGAGCTACAGGAAAGCTAGTCTTTCTATTCCCAACATACCACTGTTGACCTACGTAGGTTGGGTTTTAACTGCCATACGGAGCTCTGGCAGGGGAAAACTAAGGCTGTGTTCAGATTTGCATACAACTTCCTCCCGTCACTCATATTTGCAAAAGGATGAATGTTACCTAGCAAATAAATATAAGTCAAACTGAAACCTGTATGACAAGCATGGGCCATAGTGAATTTGAAATAGGAACAGATTTCCCTCCTTTTGGGCTGAAAGAGGAAGTGGTAGGTCCCCACCAGTTTACATGGCAATCATTTGAAACCTGTGGCTGTAGTTAGTTTGAATGCACTGGCATAGGTATTTGCGGGAAAAGCCATGAGCCTGACCATCACCTGCTCCTTCCCCGTCATTATAGGCAGTAAGGGCACTGATGTATCTGTACTGTTCACGTGAGATGGCAGTGCACATTCATGCTCAAACGATGGGTCTAGGGGTTCCACCTTACACGGGAAACAATGCAAACCTATCACCCAGGACTGAGCAATCCCACCACCACTAAACAGCAGTCACAGCACAGGACCTAGAACTCAAGAGGAGTACATAAAGGAAACAGGAGACAGATGAGACGAGACAATTTTCTTCTACATTCTATATGCACGTGCTTGTTAAAAAACAAAGAGCTGGAAAAAGAGGTGGCTATTGAAGCCTGACTTAATCTTGTTTGTTAGTGTACTGATAAAGCTAATGCGGTCTTCGTTATCTCCCATGGCCTGTGTCAGTTTGGCTACGTAAAATCTAGTGAAAGCATTTCCAGATATCACTTGCTTAGTGATGACAGGAGCTCCTTTACCTGTACTCTGCAAAATTTTTAGGTTTCTGCTTTTTTCTCCCCAACATCTTCCTGTGTCCCAAATGACTGGCTAAATATCTACTGGCCAGAAAGCAGAGGCCTGCAGGAAGATCTCATATGACAACTTCTCTGCCAAATCCTTATCTCCACAAACCAAGGAAAAACTAATCCACTTTCCAAATGCAAAAGTTAAAAAGAATAAAATCGTCATATGGCATACAAACAGCTGTTAAGATCACTAACCTCATGGTCAATATGAAGTTTGTGGTCCTTCCAAGCCTGCAGTGACTTGTACAGATCTGTGTCACACTGAACAGTATCGTTCTCCAAGATATAGCATCTGTCCACAGGAGAATCAAAGTTTTATTACATCACACGGGAACCCGCAATGGAAACATCTACTCTTGATAATATTGAGTTACAAAGCTCCAAAGAAACAAATGACCTCTCTTAAGCAATATAAAATGTACTAAGGGGTGGGTGAGAATTTGGCTGTATTACCATGGTAAATTTGTAACAATGAAAACTAACTGTAGGGTAATAAAAAAATCACTTCAAATGTGTTTGTAAGCAGGTATCATACTCATTATTTCTTATTGCTGCTCTTAGACAGGGCTGCACAGGCTAACATGTTTATTTTTCAAAGCTTCTCAGAAGCAGTAATGCATTAACACTTAACTAAGTGATATATGTCAGAGATGCCCAAGAGAGGTTACCCAAAAAAAAAAAGTTAGGTTTCTAAGGGAAGGAACAATCACAGCTTCAAGACCAGGATAAAATTCAAAAACTCCAAAGTGACTTATGAGCCCAAATTTCATTTTCAAGAGTACCTTAGACTTCTAAGTCCCATTTAGGCTCTCAAATCACTGTTAGAAATGGGACCTAGGCAATTTTTGAAGTGCTGTGATCTCACTTCCACAAGAACATTTGTGGATAAGGAAGCGGTGGGACTCCTCACACAGGTACATGGTTGCATCAAAACGTCTTCAAACAGCTTGAAAGTTGTTTGGGTAACTCCAAAGTCCACCTAATCAGGGAGCAAAATCAATGCCATTTGATTCAGGGGGCCATTCACACAACACACAGCAAATTCTGGTTCAAGACGGGATCCTCAACTCCATGAACTTCAGTGGAGCCATGCCGCCTTACACCAATGGAAGAACTAACCCACAAAGCAAGAACTGAAGTATGTTCACAAGTTCATCAGTGAACAGTCTGAAGTAACAACCATACTGACAACTGATGTGTGTCTGCAGACCATAAGGAGAAGTGATCAAGCTAATCAAACACAAGTCTAGCTATAAATAGCTCAGCATCCTCTAGACATTACACACTGCAGAGTAGATTTCTCACTTCCCTCTGGTGCTAAGGTGTCTTCACAGCCCAGAGAATTCCCTCTCCTCACCCTCCAAGGCTTCACCTCACAATACTCCTCTCCCTGCCAGCCCAGCACTTGTGTTCCCAGAATTGGTAAAAAGGAGGTGTGATGTTGCACCCTCCCCGTTACACTGAACAGGGGCCTTGTCCCACTTGTAGTTTTCCATGGAGCAGGTGAATCACTATGAATTTCATTGAACAGCTTATCCTGGTTTCAAATAAGGATAAGCACTCCTGATACAAACAGTTACCATCCTTTATATTAGGGGTCTGCACTGACCAATCACTGATGGATGAAATGGTGGCAAGTCTCCAGTGCAGACAAAGCTTAGAACATGGGGCAACCCCTCTGAACCACACACCCTTCCCTGGGGGATGGCAAATTGTGAAAACCTAGTTCAGCTGAGTGTGAGGATTGTGATTTCAGGGAAGGAAGAAAGAGGGATTTCAATTCAGTCAGAATGAGATTTTCCAAAGGTCTAATTCCACCCGACTGCAATCAGTGAGAGTTACACCACTGACTTCAAATGTGAGCAGAACTAAACAAGTGCTAAAGATATTTGGACACTTCCCAGCCAAGCCCTTCCTCTGTTAGTTGCTGCAGGAACCCTTGCCTCAATGCAGCCCGATTTCCTCCCCTGCTCTTTTCATCCCCCTAAATAAACTGTTTCTGTAACAGCTGCACTCTGCCAAGCTGGAAAGTCAGATGCCAAAGTCATCTGGTCTTTCTCAACCTGCCTACTATGTGATGAGTGCAGGTGTCATGCACTGAACAGACTCACCTGTGTGTCACTTGGATTAAATTAGGGGCCATATACTCTGTGATGCCACCTGTGCCACTGTATTCCCCAACATCCTTATCCTCCTCTCCTGCACCATCCCCCTCTGTCTTGCGTCTTCTGGTGATATTCCTTGGTACGACAGGTTGGTGGCCATCCTCTAAATCCAAATTATAAACTTCTCCATCTAGCTCAATGGACACAGAGCGAATAGAGCGATTCCGGATGTAGCTGGGCTCGTACTCTGGAAAAAGAGGGAGAAAGTGAATGTGAGCTACAATTTGCTTGTTTGATCCAGGTCCTTCCTCAAGACACCAGCCAGGCTGGGATACTTGGCATTAACTCGCCCAGCTTCCAAGTTTGTTGTTTGCTGCATCTTGCAACTCCCCTCAGAGCCATTGTCACACTAGCGCAGTCATAGGCAGGTAGCTAGGTAACCGGAAACATAAGAATCTGAGGACAGATACATTGTAAATGGATACTGAGAAGGATGGGGAGGGAAATATGTGTAACTGCCCACAGGCAGATTTGAACCTAGGATCTTTGGAGCCTAGTGCAGGAGCCTCTACAGTCTGAGCTAAAAGCCAGCTGCTTCTCAGTTAAGGCTGTAGAGCAGATTCATTGTTTCTCACTGTAAATGGTCAAGGTGTCACTACATGGGACAGTAAACCACAGCCAGGAGGCATGTGTGTTACATATGCAATCTTAGCCCGGACTTAGTTCCCATTTTAAAAAAATGTTGTTACTAGAGAGAGTCACCAGATGGCAGCAAAAACTCAAAAAATAACCCTGAGCAGTAGCACTAGAAAAGCTGCTCAGTACTAGCTAGTTTCTGTCCGGGCTACTGCAAAATTTTCCTTTCAGCATGTGTGCCTGGGCTTTGACCCATCTATATAAACGTTCTCCTGTGATTGGGGCTCCTGCTACATCCCACACACTCTTTTGACAGATCTGAGTTTTCTCAGCATTCACACTGACCATCTTCCCTAATTTCACCTTTTTCATCCAGACAAAATATTTCACTTTTTAACTTCTCCCCTCAAATCGATCCCTCCTGGCCCTTCCTCATTTGTATTTCTCACCCTGAATTTCCTTTTCTGCCAATATCATTCTGATGCTGAGGAGCCCAGAGCTGTCTGCCTGATTCTACAGTTGCTCCAGTGCCCAGCCATCCTTCATAATGCATTGCCTTTCCGTACACAACCCAAACTCAGGCTGCAGGCTTCGTTACCATGCCACTCTCTGAGCTGCCCACAATCACCCATCTATCTGTTTGGTACTGCTGCTTTTCCAACATTATACTTCCCTGTTCAAAACCCAAAGAATTCTAGAGATGGCTCCAAGTTTACGCCCATGACAGCAGCACATCCTGACTAGAAGCCATTGTAGAAAAAGCCCCTCTACTTACTGGTGCCTGGTCCTTTCCTCAGCACCCTGGCTGTCTTGGGCCTTTCCAAAATTAAGTCTCTTGGTTCTTCCAAGAGCTCCTTCTTTCTTGCCCAAAGCTGAAGGCTAGCAGAATGCACCCCACAAGAAAAAGATTTTTGTTTTACAGTCTGATGACACATCAGCTGCTGTGGCATGAAAAGAAACCATGCACATATGCGCCAAACTGATCCTTCAACAGGTGAAACAGCCTCCCAGCTCCACCCCCAACACAGGGAAGAGGACAAAAATGGGACTCATTAATTAGTACACTACCCCACCAAATTGGCCAACATGTTATGGTCTATCACTATCAAACACCAAATTGCTGTTCAAATGAGTTATGGCCTATCACTGACACTGAAGCAACTGTTTTAGGGGTCATCTCTGATTTCCTAGGTAAGCTGGAATGAATACCGGTGGGCATGCAACAGCAAGAAAAACCTCTCTCCTCCCAGCACTAAGTTTTGGTTTCTGGCAATTAATTTTGCTTGTTGTGCTACAGAAAGGAGAACAGGAGCTGGACGCTCTAGCTCTGCCTTTTTTTCCACCTGGGGCTAAAAATGCATGGTGGATATTGAGCCAGGTGAATCATAGCAGAAGAAAAAAAAAAGGCTCCAATTCAGGAAATGTTTGAATAAGAAGAGGAAACTCCCATCCTTTCAATCCCAGAAGGATGTTCCAAAAAGCTACGCCCTAAAAATTACACTCGGAACACAAATTCCTGCTTCTTTAGTTGCTCTCTTATTTCATCTTGTTACACTTTGCCAGACAAGAGCGTCTCTTCCCTGTGAGCTTCATGTACCAACCTGGTACACTGGCCATTAGCAGACAGCTGCAGGCAACAACAGCCTACATGTGTCCCTGAAGAATCCTTGCACACTCAGAACACAGGAGAGAATTTCGCCATTGCAGCCATTTCCAATCTTACCTGATGAATAATGACTTGATCTGGTATGAGAGAGCTCACAAATCAAGTCCTACTTTTTGTCATTGCTAGCTTGATTCACTATCCACAGCGCTGGACCAGAGCACTTAATCCTGTGATTTGGCCCAAATGCCTTCTGTTCGACGAGGAATGGTTAAAATATTTTACGTGATGAATTTTCAGCTGGGATGAGCCTGGGCCTCCCTGTTTGCCAAGTGAATTGTGAACACAAAACTTGATAGTTACAAGTCTAACCACCTGATTTGCTCCCACAACTGCCAAGTTTTGCTCTCCACTTCATTTGCCACCCCCCCGACCCCGCTGCAAAATGTGAGTTCAGAGCCTCTAAATATTAGCCTTTAAATGTCTACTTTCCTTTATCATGATTTTCTTACCAGGTTTCACAGCCTCTGCTTCAGAAAGGCCCAAGAATATCATACCTCTTTTTCTGTTCCTCAGAAACTGGCTGATATCTGGCCTGTACTACTAAAAGGTTACATCCTAAAGGTGAAGCTAGCTGTGGATGCTAAAGCAAGCGCTAATCGCTCATCATTCCACCATCTCTCCACAACCGCTATCCTTCTCCCCATGGGTGTCTCACAGGCTTGGGGACAGGTACTAAGCTCCAGCCAGGACTGCCTCAGATGGACTGAAGTCTAAACCCAGTTTATTCTTCCCTGAGTTATTCTGTGGTAGCAAAAAGTAGCGGCATTTAAGGAGTCAGCCATGGGTGGTGAGCATGCACTGCAGCACCTGGAATAATTATTCAATTACACAAAGAAACATGGTACTGCTTTATTAAACCCTAAACTTCATATCTGGCATGAACATGCACAGCTCGCACCTTTACATTAACTTCCCTCCAGCTAGTTTCCATCTGCCAAACTCATGATTTCACCCTGAGATTACTTAGGAATGATAGTTCTCACAAGGATAACTGAGTACTGTAAACTGCTGTATGTGGCAAAAGCAGAAACTTGTGTTAAAGTTTGACTCAGACTCACAATTTATCAGACCACTCTGTTTTATTAGCAAAGCCGCTTTGCTAATACATTTAGAAGTGAGCCCCCCGAGTGGGGCTTGTGTTTTTTAATTTATACAGTTTTTTGGAGAACAAGTTACAGAGAAGTTACAGACAAAAGAAGAAAAAGATTTTAGTCACCACCCTTCGAGATCCCTGAGACCAGTTACATATCTTTAATTACCTGCCACCCTTAACAATCTTCTTAAACAGCTTCCAGTTAACTTAACTAATTGCCCTTCACACCTTCCATTTTGATGCCTGCTTCTTAGACGTGCTGGCTCCATTTTAATTGCTTCTCCATTCAAAAGCTAACTGTCCCTACGTGTGCTTCCTCAGATACTTTGTGACATGTTTTGGCATGCCCTCTCATATACAATGTATCCAGCATGTCCCCTTATACAACGTTATACTTATACAATGTTATTTATACTTCCACACTTGGCTACATAGCAGAGACATCAGTGAGAGGCAGAAAGCACTTGGACTTCCCTGCTGCTACCCGTTCTGCACAGGCAGTTTGGTGCTGATGTATTTTCCATTTCATAAATGACCATGGAAAAAGTCTGTCAGATTATTACTACAAGCAAGTATTCTGCTAATGGATTTTAACCACAGGGAATTTATTTTATTTGAATGGACCACAAGGGAAAAAAATCTGATGTCAGCCAAATGTTTCCTATTATCATCATCATCAATATATTTTTCACAGTTTTGGAGAATGGCACTTTTGAAAAATGTACGTAAGTGCAGTAAACTCCTAGTGCCAGACTTTTTTAAATTATTTAGGTACCTACAGATGCAGTTGGATGCCTAGCAAGATCTTCCATCGGAACAAAGCACCTAAGCACTTAGTAGAATTTTCAGAAATACCTGCTGGAATCTTGAAGGGCCTAAATACCTTAAAAACTGGCCTCTAGTGACTTAAGTGCTTTTCAAAATTTTACCCCAAATCTTCTGTTGCTAGGGCTGTGCCTACACAGAGCTGTGCTGCCAGCTGCGTGATGCAAAGAAGGGGTTTCAAAAAAAATGCAACCGCTCATTTGCATATTCATGTGGCCAATTTGCATAGTCACACAATATTGCCCTGTCAGCAAAGAACAAACCGGGCAGATGTGGTTCTGCCAGTGAAAATCCCCCCCATCGGCAGCCCCTTATGCCTGGCAAAGATCAACATAAGGGGCTGCCGGCAAAGTGGGTGGGGTTTTGCTGTCAAAACCCCATCTACACAGCTTTTCTGCCCACAGGATGATCTCAAGCAACTATGCAAATTAACCATATAAATATGCAAATAAGTATCTATTTGCATTTTCGAGACACCCTTCTCTGCATCATGCTGCCAGCAGCGCAACTCCGTGTAGACACATCCTAAGTGATCAACGTTCAGGCGTTTTTTCCTGATATTATCAGACTGTCTTAAAATACTGAGATTTTGCAACAGCAGTGTGATCTGCCAGCAAAACAATCTTGTGGAAGTTACAATGAAAATACACTAACATATTGTATAATGCTCTTTTCTTCCTGTTCACTAAGTTATATATAGACCACACATGTGCAACTGCTATTATTCATATGCATCTCAGCATCACAGTAGAGGCTGATCTAGATCACATTTGTTATACAGAGTAACATTATATACACCATTAAACAGCTGTGTAATGTAGCTTACTATAGCCTATTGTTTAAATGTTCTTACTTTTAGAGACCTTTGTTTCTTTTGTCTTAATACAAAATCACAAACCATCTAAAACCCAAAGGACACGAAGAGGACAGAGAAATACAAATTATTCAAGGAACATCCCCTAACTCTCACTAAAAAGCAGGCACACTCAGAAAACACACACAGATGAAGGCCCTTTTTCCTTGCTCCTGATATAGGAAGGAATTTCAGGTTAGCTATAAATTTATAGATGCCCCCACATGTACATAGATTGAATTTAGGCCTAGCAGCTGAGTATCTTTAACCCAGAATTTACTCGCTCTTGCTGTCAGCGGCACGTCGGGGTCTATTCAGACTGGAATGGTTATTTTAATTTTTAACTTGTGCTCTCTGTTTTTGTGAGCAGCCTTTGCTAAGGACTGGAATAGACTTGAAGCCTGATTATGCATGGGTGGGCCTTATAGGAGGCCCTGAAAATGTTTTTTTCATCACGTGACATTGTTCTTCATGATTCAATGTTCTAACCAATCCAGCACAATCTGTAACAGAGTACATATTCTTTCCAGTACCCATTCTAAGAAACAAAAAATAGGTCATAAAAATCCTAAGTACACAACATTAGCTTCTGGATCACCCTTATGTCAGATTTCAGCAATATAGAGAAGAAAAAGGGTCCATTGTGGGTTATAACATTTTCTTCTGCCTAACAATTTTCAATCCGCTCAGCCAGCTTTCCATGAGGTTTTTAAAATCACAAACCAGAAAGTTATCTTGGCCTGTGTCACTTTGTGCCCACTTTCTTTCACAGAGCGAGTTACTGTATAATTAATGTTCAGATGCAAGAATTCCTCATGCAATTCAAGACGGTCCATGTCAACTGACCCTCAGCTAATGCAGTGCACTGAACTCCATGCCTTAAGACTGGCTGTGGGAAAAGGAACTCATTGGAACTCATTGTTTTACTCAAGAAACAAAAAGTGGCAACGCGATCATTAGATTCCTATCTTAGTCTTTCCTCGGCTGATTTTTTGGAAAACATCACTGTGCTTCCTTACTGAGCCCTACAGCAACTTCAATGGCTGAACATTTGCTAATGGCCCCATTTGTGAGAGAAGTCTCCTGGGTCTTCATTCATTAACCCCATTCAATGTTTTTTTAAAAAAAAAGTTCTCTGTAATAATTCATTCTGGGGGAACAAAAAAATTATACTTGAACTTAAAATCGTTCTTGCTTGTTTTTAAATAAAGAGAAGTTCAGTGGAAAAAATCACCAATTATAGCCCTAATTCAACAAAATAAAAAAAGATACATAATTGCTTTACTGACTTGAGATCTACATTCCTACACTTAGATTCTGTATCCCATGCCGAGACACACAGGGCTACCAAGAAGTCCAGTATGTCTTATTGACTCAGATGTTCTTGTTAGCTTCAGTTTGTCCATTGTCTCATTCCAACCAGGGAAATCGTACTCTGCTCCTTTTATTAGTTTAACCCATTTCATTCTGAACACCTCCTAAGAACTACAGCACAGTTACCTACACAGGCCAGTACATTTTTTCTGTGGGCAAGCTGAAATTTCTCCTCTTTTAACTCTATGTCTTATCACTTAATGGTCTAGCAAGAGCTCTCCCTCTTCTGAAGGTATCATCAGGAACCAGAACACCAGTGTTCAAATTCCCATGCTTGCTAATGCCAATATGCTCTGTAACTTAAACTCACTTGTTTGCCTCTGCCCTTCTCACAGGTAAAACAGATGTAATTAAACATTTAATCACAACACTGTGAAGATTAGTTTATGTCTATGAAGTACTGTGCAGATGTACTTAATACTATCATATTGTCTTCGCTTAAATATAATTGTTTTTTCTCCACATTAAGAGCCTTCAACCTGTCCCTTTAACTGAACACCTTTTTTGTGCCTTTAAGAAGTTAATTGAGCTGCAACTCCTAGTATTAGTTAAAGATTATCCAATGTGTCATATTTAAATAGCAAGTGTATCTGCGTAATTTCATCCTGGAACCAACAATTTTATTCACCGAACAATCAACTTAGTCACTAACCATCTTGCAAGCCAAATATAATGGGAGAAAATCAATTTAAACTCCTTGTTTGAAGCCTGTGCCAGGTTGTTATGGAGAAAGACTACTAAATAATTAAGGCACTGCACTTGTGGAGTGAGACAAAAGCAACATTACAGAAGAACTCTGAACTGCTGTTTCCCTCCTTAATCTATAATTAGACTATGTTCTTCCAATACAGATATTAGTCTGATTCAGGTTTAAACCAGAGCCAGTGACTGGGCTTTGTGGAAAAGCACCTGATCTGTGCCAACGAAGGTAGAAATGGTGTCACCCTCTTTGGATTCACTCTCTGCTTAAGAGTCAACCTCGGCACTGTTGGCTGAGTGTGAGGAAAAGACATTAGGAGAAAGCAGCTTGTGGAAAAGGGCCTGGGTCTCCCAACTACATGCCAGTGCTCTGGCAGCTGGAACTCAACAATTCACTAGCAGAGCCCTGGGCAGCACTCTCCAGGCAGTGTTAAAGGCAGGTTGGGATAGAGGGTGCACACAGTGGTCTCGGAGGCATTGAGAGTGGGCTGCCACCAACCCTGCCCCTTCCAGGCATGTAGAGCTGCCCACCCCACCTTGGCTAGTGGCCCAGCAGTTCTGTCAGCCCCCCAGGCACAAAATAATGCAATAACTATTCAAACAGCAAGCAGTCCTGTGGTACTTTAGAGACTAACAAAGGTATTCGGTCATAAGCTTTTGTTGGTAAAAACACACGTCTTCAGATGAAAAATGAAGAGGAAAAAGAGAATCTAGGGTTCACATCACAGGGGAGTGTGGGGGGGAGGGTTTCCTGTCACGAGCAGGACCAGTTAATGAAGCAACTTAAGTAGACAGAATGTGTCTCATTGCTGCAAATATCAAAGAGGGGAAACTGTCCTTGTAATTCATAAGATAGTTAAGATCTCTATTCTATTCTTTAGGCAGTGGGCTGGACTAGTCAACCTCCTAAGGGCCCTTCCAACCCTAGAATTCTATGATTCAGGCCAAGGTTAAAAGGCGTCAGATTTATAAATGTATTCCGATTCAGATGTCTCCCACTGTGATCTTTTGGTAAAATTCTTTTGTAGAAGAATGGCTACTTTTAAATCCACTACTGAATGTCCAGGGAGGTTGAAGTGTTCTGCTACAGATGGATGTGTGTTCCCATTCTCACTGTCAGATTTATGTCCATTCATCCTATTGTATGGAGACTGTCCAGTTCAGTCACTGTACATGCCAGAGGGGAATTGCTGACATATGATGATATATATCACATTAGTGGATGTGCAGGTGTATGAGCCCCTGATGGTGTGGCTGATGTGGTTAGGCTTTTCATGGTGTCATCTGTACGGTAGAGATATGTGGGCAGAGTTGGGAATGGGGTTTGTTGCAGGGACAGGTTCCTGGGTGAGTGTTTCTGTGGAGCATGGCTGCTGGTATTTTCTTGAGGTTGGACAGCTGTCTGTAGGAGAGGGCTGGCCGAGCATCCAAGGCCTGTGAGAATGAAGGATCATTTTCCAGGATAGGTTGTAGATAGTCAATGATGTGCAAGAGGGGTTTAAGCTGTGATTTACTTGTTGGCCCTATGTTAAAGTAGGGAACTTCTGCATATTCATCTGTAACTATTGTAACCTGGAACTGATGGCATTACTGCTGTAGAATGTGGGGGGGACGGGGAAGAGGGGTATTCAACGAACACTAAGAATTTGTAAATCCCCAGAGCCCCAGGCAGATACAAAATGTATTTCTGCATCTGAATCTGTAGCCACAAAAATGAGCTACAGATATCTGCTGATGCGGAGACCCATGGATAAAAAAACAGATATTCACAAATAATGCAGGGTTCTAGATACAAATTTTTTATCTACATCCACATCAATATCTGCAAAAAATGAGTCACAGATTCAGAAACCTGCAGATAGGAAGCAGGTATCATCGGATTTGCAGGGTTCTATAAATTACAGGTTTAGTATACAGTACGTCCCACACGTTAGCAGTAATAGGATAAAAGCCTACTACTACTAATAGAATGACTCCTCTAGTTCAAGTGGTAAAGGCCCAGGTTGTTAATGCTGAAGGTCCAGGTTCATTCTCTGTTAGTAATCTATGGCAGAGAGAGAGGAGAGATCATTACAAGTACTTTTGTTCTGAAAAAGGTTATGAGGTAAAGCAAACATCTGATTTGATACCATGGATTCCAATGGAAACTGTACAGGCCCTGAGGACACAGATGTTTTGATAGTCAGCAGATCAGCTGAAATTTTTGGTTTTTCTTTTTTTTTCCCCCACCTTTTTGAACTACGTTTAAAAAAATTATAAAAATAATTAAAACGGGCTCCCATGCAAATCTCCACTGGGACACGTCCTCATCACTAAAAGCACAAACAATTAGAACTAATTAGCAGTCCCTGCAGAGAGATCAAGAAGGGACAGGACCTTTAAACATTCGCTTAACAGCAGGGCCAGGAGGCTGTGTTGCAGGCAAGCACATGGCAGTTCTCTCAGCTGGTCCTCAGGCAAGAGTGCTGATTGCCTTTGTTGGTTGATGCATAAAGAAAGTATTTTATTCCCCACAGGTGAGAAGACAGTGCATTCACTTGCATTACCATTCCTTTAAAAAAACAGATTCAAAACTGATCACCACCCCAGCACCAGCTCAAGCATGACAAGGAGACAGTGGTCAGTGTATTACTGACACAGTCGTTCTGAGGATACACCTACACTGCCAAAACCCACCCATGACACCAAGTTTCAGAGCTCAGGTTAACTGACACAGACTCGCGTGGCTTGCGCTATGGGACAGCAGTGGAGCCATTCCTGCTCCAACCAAATCCAGGCTCCGAAATTCATGCCCCCCCCTTGCCAAGTTTCCTATCTCAAGCGACTAACATGACTTGTAAAGTGGACACTACTATTTTTAGCTCCCTCATGCATGCACTTTGGGCAGGTACCCAGATTCTGAGACTTGTTGCTGTAAGTTTTTGGCAGTGGGGATGTGCCTTGAGCAGCTAGAGACAATGGGCCTGGATCACCACTGATTTACATCTCATATAGGCTTTGCACCTGAGCAAATCAGCTGCAAACCCTGCTGACCCCAGATGGCAGTGCTTTACGCTCCTTGTGCATGTGATTCAACAAGATGAAGGCAGTGGGGAATTGGACCCACTGGGCTTCTCATGCTGCAATATTCATCTATGGACATAACAGCCATAACCGCATCCCTAAGAAAAGCTTCTGGATGTACATAACACATATATGCTACCTTGATCATCTTGTCTAACAAATTCACAGTTACTAAATGCTGAGTGGCAATTCCTGGTCCCA
The DNA here is from genome assembly GCF_033958435.1 of Carettochelys insculpta. NCBI lineage: Eukaryota > Metazoa > Chordata > Testudines > Carettochelyidae > Carettochelys > Carettochelys insculpta. Next base: position 21,062,503 of record NC_134153.1, on the reverse strand, counting down.
TGGAAGCCTTGCTTTGGATGGCAAAACAATAAAGCATTTTACTCCCACAGAAGCCTTGCATTCCACAGACTGAGGATATGCTCAAACTTGGGAAACACCTAAATCTATATTTGTACACCCAACCCAGTGGCCTGATTTCCAGTGGCAACTGCAGGAACTCAGCACCTAGACTGAGTGCCTACATATGGATCCAGGTACTCAACCATTAGGCACACAAGCTTGAGAGTGCTGCTATGAGCAAAGAGGAAGAAGCAGAAGAGCCAGCGTGGTCACTTACGCTTCTTGGAGAAGAGTTTCCTTCTCTGTCCAATAGAACTCAGCTTGTATTCGTTTTCCTCACAGTCGCAGTCTTCGCTTTTCTGGCTGTAATACTTGGACATGAGACTGGCAAGGCCCTTCCTGCTGCTTGGGGCTGCCAGGTGAGCCATCCCTTTGCACTTATGAAGCTTGAGCTTCCCACTGGCATCTTCTATACACTGCCATTTCTGAAAGTTACAGCTGGTGGTTAGAACATGGTCACCATACCACAGACAGGACACAGAGAAACACACAGGGCTAGTCATTAAAGAGAGCCATCTTTCAGTACTGCGCCCATCACTGCAGTCATCCATGGTCTTGCCAAAAGTGTAACACTCTATACAAATGAGTCTGCAAAAGGTTGGGTAAGTAGCAACATCTGAACAAATGCACAATAATACGGTGTGCAGCATGTTTACTAGACTCACCAAAACGCTAAGTACAGCCCAGCATAAGTAGCTACTTTGTTAAATTATTTATATTCAAAATACACTGGTTGTTGAAATCTTTCCATTTTCAACCCATATACAATAAACTCTTTCATGTCTGTCATTCTATCTATCAACAGGAACTCTCAAATAACTGACATTTTAACCATAAGCAAACCTGAGTTATGTTTTCCATAAGTACAGTATAGTGAAAGTAAATACAAATAAATACAGCAAATATGGTACAAGTTTAGTGTATAATGCTATTGTTGGTCAAAGTATTCTGCATATATTTTTGTTTGTTCCTTAATACCTAATCTTGTTTTTCTTTAGTGTTTTGCATTGCTAGGTGTACCTCTTTATTATCCAGAACATTTGAATATCCAGCAACCTCCTAGTCCCAGGGCTGCTGGATATGAAAGAGTTTACTGTATTCTTTAGTCTGCGTTTGCGTTTGATTTTGCTTGTAGGTAAGCCTTTTGGGTGAGAAGAATTAAGGGAGCGATCATATATTACATGCACTTTATGTAGCCTGAGGACACTCCAATCATTTAGAAAACAGAGATACAGAATGCTTGTAATTCTACCGGTCAATTGCCTTCCATAGAATCATAGAAGAGTAGGACTGGAAGGGACCTTGAGAGGCCATCGAGTCCAACCCCCTGCCCTCATGGCAGGACCAAGCATTTTCTAGACCATCCCTGAAAGCCATCTACCTAACCTCTTCTTAAATATCTCCAGTGATGGAGATTCTACCACCTGCCTTGGCAATTCGTTCCAGAGTTTGATCACCCTGACAGTTAGGAACTTTCTCCTAATGTCAAACCTGAACCTCCCCTGCTGCAATTTCAGTCCATTGCCTCAGTCCATTGCCTCAGAGGCAAGGAAGAACAAGTTCCCTCCCTCTGCCTTATGACACTCTTTTAGATACCTGAAAACTGCTATCATGTCCCCCCGCAATCTTCTCTTTTCCAAACTAAACAAGCCCAAGTCTTTCAGCCTTTCTTCATAGGTCATGTTCTCTAGACCTTTGATCATTCTCGTTGCTCTCCTCTGGACCCTCTCCAATTTCTCTACATCCTTCCTGAACTGTGGTGCCCAGAACTGGACACAATACTCCAGCTGAGGCCTAACCAGTGCAGAGTAGAGCGGGAGAATGACTTCTCGTGTCTTGTTTACAACACACCTGTTAATGCATCCTAGAATCATGTTTGCCTTTTTCGCAACAGCATCACACTGTTGACTCATATTTAGCTTGTGGTCCACTATAACCCCCAGATCCCTTTCTGCTGTACTCATTCCTAGGCAGTCCTTTCCCATTCTGTATGTGTGACACTGATTGTTCCTTCCTAAGTGGAGCACTTTGCATTTGTCCTTATTAAACTTCATCCTGTTTACCTCAGACCATTTCTCCAGTTTATCCAGATCCTTTTGAATTATGACCCTATCCTCCAAAGAAGTTGCAACCCCTCCCAGCTTGGTATCATCTGCAAACTTAAGTGTACTTTCTATGTCAATATCTAAATCATTAATGAAGATATTGAACAGAACCAGTCCTAAAACAGACCCCTGCGGAACCCCACTAGTTATACTTTTCCAGCAGGATTGAAAACCATTAATAACTACTCTCTGGGTACGGTTATCCAGCCAGTTGTTCACCCACCTTATAGTAGCCCCATCTAAGTTGTTCTTTCATTACAGATGCCTAGAAACGAGCCTCCAGAACTCACCTGAACTTTGAAAAATTTTCTAAATGAAACAACATCAAAATAAAACAAAAGACAGCCCACAAACCAGCAGCAGCTCTCAAGTGACAGAATATTTTCCAAACAGCCTGTAGCCCTGTGAGGAAGAGTCCCCACCTCAAGTCCCAAAGAAATACACTTCTGGGGTTTGGAAACAAGGCTTTTGTCTTCTTTTAAGCACGTGTCATTTTTTGCACAATAACGAAGCAGAAAAGAGTAGCTTGCTAAACAGCAGCTCTTACATTGAAGAAAGCTATACAGTAAACCCTTGATTTAACAGACTCATAGCGGGATGAGGTGTCCATTAATTCCGAAAGTCTGTTAAATCTGAATCTGCAGGACTGCAGGCACCTTGCAAGATGCACTAGGGAGTGCTCTGTCCAAGACCTGGGAAGAACACAGTGGGCTCGGGAGAGAGAGCTCGGCAGCGGGCTCTTTGCTCTGTTTACAGAGCAGAGTCTCTGGGCTTGCCTGCCACAAGCCGCTCATCACCAACCCAAGTTGGGGTGCTCCCACAGAAACTGAGTTTCCCGCCTCTGACCTCAGCAGTGGCAGCTCTGGTGAGCTTCCAGCATTTATTTGGGAAGGGGAGCAGCGCTGGTGGACAGCGCCCATTATTTCCAAAGTCTGTTAAATCAGGGTCTGTTAAATTGAGGGTTTGCTGTAATTTTGAATCATCTGAACCTTGTTTTGGAAAATACCCAGCCTAACTACAGTTCCTGTTTAGCAGAACTCAGCTGTAGAAACAAGAGAGCCTTTTTCACAGACTCAGCAAGGAGGAAGTTGACCTGCCAAGCTGGTAACTGCTGTACACAAGTGCCCATGCGTATTCCAATACAATTTATTCTCTTCTTCCTTCATCTCTCACCAAGAAACACTCAACTTTCCCCCTCCATGCAGAGAGAATTATTTTAATGTGGTGCATTCAAAAATCTTGGCAGAGGAGTTTTGAGCTGTTGTGAAAAATCACTGGAAGGTTTTGTTACAAAAGCACATTTGTATCAACAGGCCCATTTGCTGAATAAATGCAGGAAGGTACTGAGAAAAATCTCTTCAGAAACAAACGCCAGACAATTGCACCAAAGAGAGAAGTTCAGAACAAACCAAAAATGCTCAGAAATAATTCACCTCAATTGTTTCCCCTCCTGAACAGAGATATGTGTGTGTGTGCTTATCGGTGCTCCCTCTAAGTTTCTTCCATTCCCTAGGTGGAATAAATGTTAGCTGAACAAAGGCATATGGGGATGTGCACCACGAACAGAAACAGGTTGCTCACTGTGGGTGGCTGTGGGTGCTCTGCTAATCAGCTGGGCACCTACTCAAGCACTCAGCTTACAGGGAACACTGGTGCTCAGAGACATGCTCCCCAGGATCTCCCCAAAACGCACACTCAGCCTTCTTCTAAGCATGAACACCCACTTTGTCAGGCAATAATAAAGCAGTTGCTGACTCTCCTATTTGCTGTAGACCACACTCACATTGAGAAGTGAGTACAGTTTCTGTATTTGATAGGAGAAGTATTTAAACAATTAAATCTACTCAAACAGCTCTATGTACCCTAAAAATCCATCAGCCTCACAGTTACAAATGATGACCACCAAGCCACAAAATATAATTTTTTTTACAAACAGTGAGTTAACGTAGCTTGCCAATACACCCTGGCAGCAAAACATACCCTTTCACCACTCCCTCTTCCTTGTCTTCAGTGGGGAAAATGCAGTGTGTTCTCAACTCACATTCGCTAATTCATAGTAACAAACATCTTAAAAACCCTAATGAGGACAGGCCAGTTTGTAGTTTTAATAAAGCTTAGCAGGTCATTGTGACCACTAGCCTCCTGTACCTCCTGTACAGACTTCGAACCTGCTGTGCAGAAGCGAAAGGTTTGCAATAACATGTAAGTATTAAAATTACAACATGATTTGTCTTTGCTAGGATTTTAACCTCACCTTACTTACTGGTGAGCTCAAAGCACTCTGTTCCCCAGGAGGATGCATGCTTACAGAATACACCTTTAAGTCAGAGGCTTTTGCAGTGTGGCCTGAATGCCGCCAAGTTAATTACACTTCATACTTCTCATTTCTATTGCTCTACTGGAGAAATTCCCTTCCTCTGTGGGCAAGAGGGCCAGCTGACCGGCTCCGTTGGTGCCCACTGCCATCTATTTAGCTAGGCATGTTCTAGTGTCTCCCCACTCCCAACAAACACACACCACATACTCCTTGCAGTTTTCATGATCTGGAGAAGCTGAGCCCACCCTTCAAATCAGCAACTCCAGTGTTAGGGAAAGGTGATCCTAAAATATCACTCTACAATGGCCCAAAGTACCTTCTACCTGCAGTAACAATTGGGCATTACCTATAAACACGAATCTAGGAGCAGATGTATAAGGAACAGATACTTTTCCTTTATGCATGCACATAACAAATGTCTTGAAACTCTTCAGGGAAGCTACCCACGGTGAACCTTCACATAGCCCCTAGTGGCAGAAGCATGCTGTATTTTGTATTCATATCAAGAGGTTTCAATTTCCATCCCTTTCCCTCCCTCCATCAAGTGGGTTTGCATTACTGTGCTTCGGCGCTTTCCAGCCACTAAAGCAATTACAGATGTTAATTCAAAGTCATTACTTGGGGCTCCAATCAGAAATAAATAGCTGTGGCCTTCCCAGTAGGTTTTTCCATGTGGTTCACTTATTTCCTCACTGAATCTCTTTCAATTGACAGTGTTTTTAGTTAGGAAAACACATCTAATCATTCAATCCATACCAAGTGAGAGATCCCTCTCAAGCCCATGGATTTCAGGACTAAGCTGTAACTCAGCACTGATGCATCACAGGATTGTGGGTTGTTGTATTTGGCTGGGGACGGGAAGGCGGGGTGTTTGCACTGAAGGGATGATATCCCAGCATGCAGTAAAGTAAAAGGTGCAACTCCAGCTCAGCTCAGCTCAGAGTGCCACAAGTTGTGCTCTCAAGTGGACTGGCCTAATCATGACAATATGACAAAACACTTTAGGTGGGCAAGAATGAGTCACCCACTCCTGTGCACAATTGATTTAAATATTGCTATATCATGCACAATCTGTGCATCTCTACTTTCCCCTTGCGTACTTCCAGCATAAAATTCTTCAGCTTCTCTAGAGCCTTTCTGATCATATGCTATAATAAGAAAGAGACAGATAATCCCTGAAAACCACATTAAGGAAATCTGTCATTTTAATTTTCAGTAAGGGACTGGAAACATGTTCTTTTGTAACAATGTCTCATCATTTGTATTGTGCGAACAAGTTACTCATTCTAATCGCATAAGGGCCAGACCCTATGAGGTGCTGAGGGCCCGCAACTTTCAACAGATCTCAGAAATTCTTCGGAGGAATTTACTGTACTGTTAAAATAGTTTTGCTTCCAGAAGGCTTGATAGCTCACTTGGTGGCGTATGCTACATTGCTCCAGATACTTGATTCCTGAGTGACGTCCAGGATTCACCTCTGCTGGCTAGAAGAGAACCAGAGCATCACACAGGTAGACAGACTGATGCGTTACTGGGTGTTCTTTCCAGTTACTGAAATGTGTTGCGTGCACTCTGGTCCAGTTCCCAAGTCCAGCCCAGATGTGCTCTGTCCAGGATACAGGACCCAGGCAGAAAAAAGAAGGGCTAAGTCCTCTTTCTACCTCACTAGTCTCAGGGACAGGCAAGGGCCATTTCAGCCTCCAACATAATAATTATTGACCAAGCAAATGTGTGTAATTACATCAATGGAGTCCTTTGTGCAACTGTTATGATGCTGAGGAGTTACTGGGAATACTCCACAGAGCAATGCTGATTCCAGAATTGGCTTCCACAAAAGCCCATTAACGCAGGCTAGTAGACAAAAGTGGGTCAACTTCCACTTACTAAGTCAGTTTAGAACACAAGGCCAAATTGCAACAGAGAGACAGAAATTACGTGCAACCCATCAGGTGCGAGGGTACATGTTTTTATTTCATGTGGGAAGGAAGACTTCATTCCTCTATTTAGATCTCTGAATATGAATTCTGAACTGTTCTTTCATCTTTGGTGACAGTCGTCCTTTGTTGGCTGTAACTAATGCAACACTTGCTGGGAAAGAAAACATAAAGCCACCCACACATTCCCATAGCATTCTGTAGGTATTTGAACTCACTAGTCTCACCCCAAATCCCCATGACAGATTTTATATCAAGGGTTTAAACAGCATGAATGATCCAGTCTTTAGGGTCTCAGGGCTTTCTTATTAACCTGATTACAGTTCAAGAAGAGCTTTAAAATGGAAGAAAACGGCTTAAGAGCTTAGAAAGATACTGTTTGTAGTGATACTGGCTTTGTACACAAAGGGGAATTCTAACTCATCACTTTCCATTCAAAACTATCCGTACTTCCTCTCCATCCAGAATTCCATCTTCTCTTACTCCTCCCACCTTGTCCTGATGGTCTGCTTCTGTGTTTCGTCTAGCTGTTCTTTTATCTCCTTCCGCAACTCCACACTTCCCGCTATCTTCTGTGCCTGGAACATCTTTCCTAGTAACAGCCTGGTCCAAAACACAGTGACAGACACCCAATGGCTTCCAAGTGCTTTGGCTGAGGCCCTATGCCTGACCAAGCCACATCTCCTCTCATCCTTTACAACACAACTTAAAAAAAAAATCCACCTATTCTAGGAAGCACTCAGGTTACTATGAGCTGGTTAGTACCGTATTAAATGCCCTCAACCTCACTTATGCAATGCACCAGCCCCTCAGGAGGGGGACCCCCTCCTTACAGGGGCGTGTCTACTTGAGCATTTTGTTCATAGAAAGCTGGGGTGTGAATGTACTCAGCACTAGTCTGCTGTGGAATAATTGTCCATGTGGAGCCTGCTGCTGTTTGTTAATAGTTCATTATGGGAGCTTTGACTGTCAACACGGACAGCTGGCTTGCTGCAAGCTAGCGATGAGTAGCTGGGCATCTGAGCTTGCTGCAAACTAACTCTTTGTGCAGACGAGCCCTATGCTTGTAGTCTAACTATTGCACCTACACTTTAAACTTCTCTTGATGGAATTGTTTTGCACTTGGCACATTTTACCTACTAAGCAGTGCTGATTGCACTTTCTGAAGCTAATAGGTAGCACGTTTAAAACCAACAAAAGGAAGTATTTCTTCATGCAACACACAGTCAGCCTGTGGAACTCCTTGCCAAAGGATGTGGTGAAGACCAGGACTTTAACAGGGTTCAAAAAAGAGCTAGATAAATACACGGAGGACATGTCCATCAATGTCAATTAGCCTGGATGACCATGGATGGTGTCTGTAGCCTCTGTTTGTTAAAAGCTGAAAATAGGCAACAGGGGACAGATAACTTGATGATTGCCTGTTCTCTTCATTCCCTCTGGGACATCTGTCATTGGCCACTGTCAGAAGACAGGCTACTGGGCTAGATGTACCTTTGGCCTGGCCCAGTCTGGACATTTTTATGCAACAGTAAACAAATAATATGTTCCCTTCACAGTTTGTCTTTCATCTTTCTGAAGTCATTTAGATGCATCCATAGATAGGCACAAATGATGCCCTTAGACAACATATTCATCTCCCTCTGCACTCTCTCTTTAGACAGAAGACTAGGGTGCATTCTTTACAGAAAGGGCTGAATGGATGGAGACTTCCTTGGGGAAACATCCCAGACTCTAACTGACTTGACTGTTGGACAATGTTTCCTGATGGCCAACTTAAAATTTCTCTTTCACCCAAGGCCATCGCATCACTTCCAGTTACTTCTCACTAAAATGCAGAAAATTCTTTTTCCTTCTGACTACACAGATGTGGCCAATCTCCACTCTGGTCTCATGGCCGTACTCTGGTTTGCACCAAGTTATTAAAATGAAAACATCTTTCACTACTGCAAATCTGCAAATTCATCCATGGAATTTGCACCACAGTGAGCTATGTTCAAGAACTAAGCTGAACGTCAGGGGAGAGTGTGAAAGGAATATATCAGTAAAGTGTAAGAGAGAGTGTTTGATCATTCTGGGTAGAGATCTGACACACTCTGACTTTTCCCTGATGTTTTACTATGCACAGAAATATAAGGGTGTCACAACAGAGATTAACCCTCTGCCCCCAGAACACTGACATGCAGTAATCACGGGGAAAAAAGTCTGCATGTGGTTATGCAACTCTTACAAGGAGACAGTTCCTGCATCTATCTGAACTTCTGTGAAAAATCTTGCCCCTTCGATCCTTACTACAGTGTTCAAAGCTCCAGGGTACATAATGGCTTAAGACAGACATTGAAACAGGCCTCACAGAACACACACTGGTCGGAACAGAATAGATATGTTGCCCACACACCTTCCAACTACTGAAAGACTTTGTTACCGAAATAGCTAACATTCCCTCTGATGTCTTCAAGAGCCTGACAACTTTAAAAAGCAATGGTTTGTTCTTATGCATGGGGAGTGCCAACTCCATGGAAAAAATGTCAATAATCAGCTGCATGGAAGTTCAAACCTATGAAACTTCGGTACTTTGGACTCTGAAAAAGATGACAATGATCTCTCATGCAGTTATACATAAAAAGGAAGCCACAAGAGGAACAGGAAACATGGAAAACCAGGCCTGGGAAATGTTCTTACTGAACGTGCAGAGTCAGAGCCAAACAGCTGCGAAATGATGGGTCGGGTCACAGAGATCCCGAGCACAAGATTGATGCAGCTGGCAGTAGGGGAGGAGGTGGGCAAGGCTGGCTTTCAATTACATTTTACTGGCTTTGTTGATCCTAAGACTGCCCCGATACAAGCTAACATCTTCAAAGGACTCATGTAGCAGCAGCCTGGGTTAGTGCAAGTTACATTATCACTCTCCCCTCTAAGGTACCATGGTGATGAGGCAATTCAAAGCAGGTTAATAAGGCACGAACGTGCATGTTCAGTGCCTCGTTAGTATAATGGCAGCCGCACAAATTTCCAAGTACAGACTTAGAATTGCAGATTGACAGCGTAGATGGGGGCAGCTTCAAATTAAGCACCCCACTTCGATATTCCCTTACTCCCACAGAACTAGAATGGAGTAAGGGAATGTCGAAGTGGGGCGCTTATTTCAAAGGGGTCCCCATCTTCACTGTCAATCTGCAATTTGAAGTCTGTTCATGCAGCTGCCATTATGCTAATGAGGCGCTGAATATGCACATTAGCACCTCATTAGACTGCTTCAAATGGCCTCATGACCATGACACCTTCAAGGTGAGAGTGATAGTGTAGCAACAGCTTCATACCGGCTCCCAGGCTACGTCTCAGGTGAAACTTACCAGAAGTGGTGGGCTCTGGCTCTTGGGGCAACCACTTCTGGCTCCTACACCAGGAGGGAATGCTGTAGAGCCAACTATATTTGCTCTATACCAGCTGCAGTTTTGCCACATGCACTCTGTAGAAATCCTACTTAGGAGAAGCCTACGATACCTTTGCAGCACTCTGGTGGCACAAAGCAATCCTATGTGGGGCTGAGCATAGGCCCTGTGGTATATTACAAGCACTTGCTAAGTCTCTCTTTTGTAATTTGGGCCTGAGCTGTGGCCATTTTCATATTTGCAGAGCAGAGTTATGTAACAGACACAGAAACCACAGGCACAATTGACCAATCAGACGCCTAAGCTCTCATTCTTGTGCTCATTCTCACACTCTGTTAACATGTGCAGTCATGGGTAAGGTAACTGTATAGGCAACCTATGGTTTTTACGTATATTTGTATTAACTGTAGGGGCACACGCAGCCTTAGGATTAGGCTTTTTATGTTAGTATGTTTAAATCCAAATTAAAATAATTAAGTACAACAATAAGAGATCATAGCAAAGGGAACAATGAAGACTTGGAATAACCTCTTCCTGCAACACTCACTGTGAGCTCCCAACACTCGTGTATCTGAACCTCGCTCTGTGCGGGGGACAGAACGTTTAACTACTCTAGGCCGTTCTTTTACAACAGCCAGGAATCGATACACAGGCACTCGAATCAGCAATTTCCTGACTGCCAGTCAATCTCATAAATGCTGTAATCTAGTTCTGAGCAAAGGCCATGAAACAAGTCACTTGATTTACAGGCCGGCATAGAGAATGAGGTGAAGGACATTATACCAGGTTTGCAAGTGGTGTTAAATTTAGATCTTGATAGTGCTTCTTTGCACTCTGTGTCCAATATGCCTCACCTGCCCAAGCTGTTCGCAGGCGGTTTGATACTCGGCTCGCTGGCAGAGATCTTTCACACGCTGGTATTTGGGCAGGAAGTTTTCTTCCTGAGCATTCACCTTCTCATTCTCTCTCTTGTGCAGCAGCTTACTGAAGGGAAAAAAGAGTAAATTCCATCAAGACTCAGCCTAAATACTGCACAGGGTATGCCAGAGCAGTTCAGACCTTCCATGGTGGTGTCCTGCCCCTCCCAGTGGCCAAAATCTAATGCTTCAGAAGACACTGAACTGGTTCTACTTCTCCTACTGACTTTGAAAATGCTTCTGGCTACCAGGGCTCTGCTACAAATTGGGAGAGGCAAGACTCATTGGTGACCCCTGCTGCTTCCTCAAGTGGGACATGTGATTATCGCAGTAAGAGCATGCAAAACCACAAGGCTTAACAGTACTCGGTACACATGAGAACCCTACATCAGGACATCTCCACGCTTTGTGGAAGGACGAATTTCAAAATGCAGATCTCAAACTCAAAGCAGAAGCTTGGTTCATACCTTTCTGTAGTGATGTGTGTTTGCAAAATGATGCAGTTCCTCTAAATATCCAGCAGACCACACAAGCCTGATCTGCAGAGATATCTGTGGGGTTTCACTGTAAGGGAAATTCATGGAATCCTTGCAAGGTGGTCACACCCTCCTCAGTGCCACAGGGCGCAATACTGGTATGTGAAGGCAAAGGCTTGGGGTAGGACAGGTGTGGGCACGTGGCCAGTCAACGTGCAGCTGGGAAGATCCATTAACTTAAACTCCCTTCACATGCAGGATGTGGGCGCTGCTCCCATTCTGTGGCTTGCAGGGAGGGAGGAATGGAGAAGTTCACCCCCTCGTGCACAGCACACTTAAGCTGGCTGAGCGCAGGAACCAGAGCTAGGACAAATGGACTATACAGTCTCTCCTACCATATACTCCTTGGCATTAGGTGTATTACAGCAATGTCATGATCAGTGCAGGGTGTGGTCTTAGCTGTGATTTCACAGGAAACTCTTGGCCATGCAGAATTCTCCTATTTAGCCCAGTTGGGCTCTGCAGTTAACTCTTTCCTTACCCTCTCTCCACAAGGAATGAGTCTCTCCACACCTTCATCTTTTTTTTCAAATGGAACCTATAAAAACAGAAGTCTTGTGAAAACCAAGCTAAGCCCCAGTCTCTCCTCCCAGCCTTCCTTTTGCTCCCCCAGAAAGACAACGTACTTCACTCATGGGAACGGTTAGCTGTACGAAACAGAGACATGCATTATCAATGCAAATCATGAAGAAATATAGAATGGATACGTTCTCATTGGGGATAAAATTCACAATGGAACCACAGAACACAGTAACGGTTATTACATAAAAAGCACTGCTGCACTGAGAGATTAAGTGATTTGCCTGAGTCAGAAAGGAAGTCTGTACTGGAACTTAGTTCAGTGCCTTACTTGTAAAACCATGCGCCTGCCCTGACAAACATCCTTTCCTCACCCATCCGCTCTCCTCTACACCAAGCACATATTTTCCCACCCACTCTCTCCTCCTCCAGTTGCTTTTTCTTCCAACTATTCTCTCTCATAAGCACCCATGTGAATCCTCCCAGCATATTACAGATGGAGGCATTGGAGGCACATCTCAGAAAGTAATTGTGTATTTCCAATCAAACAATATGAACAGCATAAAGCCTAAGTTTACAGAATGCACTTATGTACAATTTGGTTTTACAGTTTACACAATAATAAAAGCTTTTGTTTAAAAGACAGCCATAGAAGATGCCACAGACATATTTAAAATCTGCAACTCATACAAACAGAAGTACCTCCCAGACCAAAGGCCAGTTCATTCTCACACACACATTATGTTTTGCTATCAGTAAGGCAAATATATTGATCTGGCCATCTAAAATATTGAAGTCAGTAAATTGTCCTGAACAGGCCAGTAGATTTTCCTGTGAGCCATGTCTTGTCTATATCTGTAATTCACTCTGTGTCCACTTAAATTTATTTGCCACTGGCTTAACGCGCGCGCGCGCACACACACACTCTCTCTTCTTTACCTATTAACTGGTCTCTCAGAATCCAGGAGTTTTAGAATGGATTTACCATCCATGTCAGGTGGAATGTCCAAGCCTGCAATATCTAGGATTGTAGGAGCAAGATCAATGTTCAACACAATGTGAGGATTCCTGAAAGAAAGAAAGAAGCCCTGTTTAGAGAATCTTTGAAGAAATTGTGAACCCCAGCCTCTTCACAGAGGATATGGGATCTGAAAAAGCTTAATCTGTCACATCAGCCCAGAACAAAGGGAACATTATCCAATCAAGTCAGGTATTGAAAGGGATTAACACATACAATATTCAAAATTCCCCTCAGATGCACAGATAGGCTAATGTGAAGGTTTGGTTCTAAAGCAGTAGCATCTTAAACTGAATATGAAAAATGGTTTATAAATCAAAACAAGTTAATGATTAAAAAGAAGGGTTCAAAAGTATTCTGAGATGTGAAAAAGCACAGGATAAAAACAGCTCTGATGTCTTAGAGAATTAACATATAAGTTGCTTACATTGATTTTATTAACAAATCATTCCTGGCAGACAGAACACACTTTGCTTTTGTGATATATGTTGAAACAGACAAATATCTGGGCCTATGGTACTGAACTGTTTGTTATGCAGTAAGACTGTACACAAGAAATATCCTGTTTCACTACCCACAGGGATCACGAGGTTTGCTTCTCACTAATTAAATGGCACCACACTTCAGAAAATAAATTTTAAATACATTTAGGATCCACTTTTGTTACAATTAAAAAATCATGGAAGTATGTACTGCTTGCTGCTTTCCTACTACTTCTTACGTACACTTGGCATCACTTTAAAAAATAAAAGGTGGAAGAGTAGCAAAAAAGCTTTTATGCAGAAAAAAAAATTGTGGTTTTGAGGACCATGCTTTGCAAAGTACAAAAAATATAGTACATATACACAGTTGTAAGGCTTTGTATAGATTTCTAACTTAAAATGAAGGACAGCAGAGCCTTGCTAATTCACACTAATGCAGCAGAGACTACTTGAGAATTATTGAATTTTGTGAGGTAGCAAGAGAAGAGGCAATGACAAAAGTAAGGATGTTATATTTGTTCATTTTCTTGATATGTGTCATTTTACATTAATTACTAAGAAATGTTGCATAGTATACCTTGTGATCGTAATAAAGACTTAGTAACTACAGTTATTGCTATTGAATCTTTACCGATTAAGTAGAGGAGAGTGCACTTATTTTGTAAGAAAAATTAATCTGCGTTCATTAGCAAAATGTAGATTATAAAGTCCTACTACATACAGACTCAATGAAAGTATCAATTTACAAGGAGACTTCATCTTGCCCTTTGAGTGGGATGAACTCTGTTCTATTAGATCTTTTCAGTGCCTGATTCCTATGATCCTAATAAAAATATTGTGTGTCATGAAAAGGTATTCAACCAGAAGACCCAATGGGAAGCTTCTATGAGACGTCATTCACTAGTGATTTAAAATGAATCTGTACCACAAGGCTAAAATGAAGTTCAAAAGAAAAGAGTAATCTCAAGACTGAGGCAACCCATGGATCCTCCCCCTTTCCTAGATAATTATAAGATACCCTAACTCTACCACCAAGATCAGGGGGAGCAAACACTTTACACTAGGCCCCACTTTTCCTCAGGCCCCCCCAATCTGTCTAATGTAATTCAAACCCATGGAAATTTGGTTTATGTCCATCTGAAAAAAATCTTTCAGCACATGCAAGAAGATAAGTATGTAGAATGTATAAAACTATAAATCGGTATATAAAAGCAAATACACATGCAGATTTACCTTTGGGCAAATTGTTCCCTGGCCCTAGGCCCAAGCTCTCTTGCCTGCAGGACACAATGGAGAGCCCAAAGTATACCAGAAGCTGTAGTTCCTTCGCCAGCTCCCTGCATAGAGAGCAGGCCCTGGAGTAGGGAAGGGACTACATTTCCCAAGATTCCCTTGGCTTCCAGCAACATGAAAGGGTGGGAGAGGGAGTGAGGGAAGCTGCGAGCCATGCTGCAAATGGGCAGCTGCCTGCTAGAAGGGACTGGTGGTATGAATGGGGAGCTTGTGAACAGGATGGAGGCAGCTTTGGCCCAAATCTCACCCTTAGAAGCCTTCTCCAGACTTGTTTAGAGATGCTGGAGGCCTCAGTTCCTTCCCTGAGGGTGCTGAATTGGGCAGACTGAGTGGACAATGCACCTCTGACTTAAGCCCAGCAAGGGAGATACGTGGACCCCACCGGGAGAGGTTAATATGGTAAGTAAGGGAGAGAAGACTCTGTTAGAGGACCTGGGCAGCTCTAGGCATACAGGAGGATTTGACTATTTCCAGAGCCACAGAAGCAGAAATGGGCCTTTTCTGTCCAGATTTATCTAACAAAGAGAACATAGCACCAGCCTTCCATAAATGAACAGATGAGTGCAGGTGTAATCTGGCCTGCAGGTGACATCATTTCTTCAAAACCAAATACTGCTCTGCTGTGATTTGCTGTAGAAGTGGTGGGATAAAACCGAGCCACAAATGCTGGCCTCTGCCCGTTATTGGATTGGTTTGTTTTGTATTTTTGTATTTTTCTTCTTTTAAAAAGAAAACAGTAATATTGCACTGGAAGCAAAGAGTGGAACAAAAGAACAGCAAAGGCACCTCAACTTTTCCTCATTATGTGGGACAGTCTTACAATATGGATCCAGATATCCTCCTATCACATAAGCTGAAAATGTGGTAGGGATTTGTCAGAACAGATCAGGTAGCTGCTGGCTGTGGAACATTATTGAGCTGAGCTCAGGACCACATACAGTGACTGGTGAAATAAGACGGTCCTGGAGACGTGACTATAGAGAAAGAGATTAAACCCGTATGGGGTTGCCCTGATCACTACAAAATTTCTGCTCACAGTGGACACTGGTAAACCCACACAGATGTACAGCTCAATGAGGAAAACTGGGGGCTGAAGAAGCTGTGTATGGCAGTAGAGAGAGTCATTCAGAGTTGTGTAATCAAAATTAAAAATTACTCAGACTCAGTACCAGGTATACCAAAGCACTGCTATACCAGACCCACACTTGGGTGGGGGTTGATAATAATTACATGGGGACCCATAAAATGTTAATCTGGCCTTCTCCGCAGTCCATGCTCCAGACAATATAGGACTTGGTTTCCTCTGTCATTAAGGTTTTTATACCCTGCCACCCTCACTGTACTACCTTACACATAAAATCAGTAGCAGCAGCAAAGCCCCCAGTGCATTTCATGGAGCCTCTGGGGCTACATCTACACAGGCAGCCTCTGTCGACAGAAGTCACTGTCCACAGAGAAACCTCAGCAGTGCCTCTGTTAACAGACTGATAAAAGCAAATGAAGAGAGCAATCCGCTCGGTCAATAGACAGCAGCCACGCTGCCCTGCCCTCTCTCTACAGAATGGCTGACCGGAAGCTCTGCAAACAGGACTGCCTAGGAAATTGGAAGCCATCTCTGTCAACAGAACTGTCTACACGGGCACTCTGTCTATAAAACACTCGTCGACAGAGGTGCTATTCCTGATCGGGAACAGGGATAACACTGCCAATTGAACAGCTAAGTTTTGTTAACAAACTCTCAGCAGAGCACTTTAGCCATTTAGAAGCTCAGCAAGTTCTGTCAACAAAAGGTTCTGTTCTGTTGACAGAAGCTGCCTATGTAGACGCAGCTTGGGTCTTCATCTCTCATTTCATACCCACTCTTCTGCATATGCCCAATGCTATTCCCAGGCTGCTCTCCTGCAAATGCTCCTTCCCACGCTCATGGCTTCGCACCTTTCACTTCATGCCACCATGAAAGCTTGGAATAGCCTTCTACTTCCCTGTGCACCATCTCTTCCTTTAGTACAACAGGGGCACAACTAGGGGAGGGGGAAAGGGAGCACCCACCTTGGCACAAGACCAGAGATGGAAATTTGATCCAGTCACCTCACCCTGATGGATGTTACTACAACATTGTGCACCTGTTTGGCCCTTCCACGATTGGATCTGGACTTTTAGTATTTCCTTGGGGAACGAGATGCAGCAGGAAAAGGGGGTCTGGGACTCCCAGAATTGCCTGGTCCCTGGTGGGGTTGGTGCTCTTCTGTCTGAACAGCTCCTTGGATAAGTGTTCTGTGCAGGAAAGAGCTCAGAGCTGGGTGGGGGCAGTGGGGGATAGGAAGAAAGCACGTGGCTGTGTAGAGGCAATGTGCAGGAGCTCAGGACAAGGAGCAAAAAGGGGAATACTAGAAATGGGATGTGAGAACAGAAGGGAAAGAATTCTGGGTCCCTTCATGAAATTCTGCTTGTGCCCTGCTCTACAGTCATATCACTTCACCAGATCTCTTCTTAAACTCATATCTTTCACAGAATTATCTGCGCAGCACCTCTGAAAACTAGGCCATTGTGTTACTATCATGAAGTATTAGCTTTCAAATGATTTCTAAATTATCCTATGAGCTCTTTGGCACAGAGACCATAAACAAGTAATAATTCCATGTCAAGGGATTTTGGCAATGATACCCACAGCATTTAGAACATCCTTGCCTTTTTGAGCCTATCAATTTAATCAGCAAACTAAATAAAACTTTTAAATTATTATTAAAGATATCTGCTACAAAATTACATTCGTAGTTGCTTACATCTTTTCCTCAGTAGCGTAAGGTAAAAAATTGTGGGTGGAAGATTTTACATGCAGTAATTATGCTAAAACATGCACACTGATATAAATAAAAGGCAGCAAATTATGGCACTCTGTCCAAAATCATTACTTAAGTGAAAATATTTGATATTAAAATAATTACTTAGAAACTATATTTACATAATTTCTTAGCTGATCAAAGCTATCGTTTTAATTAACAGTCATATTTTGCATTCTCGTGTGTCACTGACAAATAGCTTAACTCTGCAATCCCAAAGGATAAACAAAGGAAAACCTTTTGTAGATGTCATATATGGAAAATACTATGTGCATTTTTCTTTACAAGCTGAAACTGGAAAGTGTAGTGATTCTGTTCTGTCATTTATTTAATCTCTGATAACTATCTACTGTGGCAATGAACATAATAAAGTGCTGTTATTTTATTAGTCTAGGCATTTATATGCAATAATCACAAAGAACTTGGACTGGATGAATGCCAAACGGCTACACAGGGACTTGGACCATTCACCTGAGCAAGGATCCTAGGTTCACAGAACCCCAGTTATATTCCAGAATGGGCTACTAGATCTGGGCATGTAGATGACCAGGGAGTAGATGAGGAAATGCAAGGAGTGCATAGAATCTTGGTTCATCTCTCCACTCACAGGCCAGTGCAGCTGAGTGAGTGCAGGGGAAGTCAATTCACAACAGCAAATTACTACACCCTCAGGGCAAGAAAAAAGCAGGGAAGGAATGTGTCTTAAACTATGTCTATACTAGGAAAACTTTGCTTATATACTATACCTGCAAAGTACTTCTAGAGTAAGTGAAGTTTAGAGCAGCAATTTACATTTTTCTGCTATTTTCTGGTTCCAGCTTTCTCTGCCCCTCTTCTCCTCCTTCCTTCAAAGCCAAATAAGTAGTACTGGTGTAGTTTTGCTGCATCGACATTTGGGGATTTTGTTGGCACAGCTGAACCTGTCAGGATCACACCTCTGATGGACACAGCTGTGTCTTCAAAAGTGGAGACCGAGCCTTAGAGTCACAATGCCTCCCAGGGCAGAGGAGTTTCTGAGATATCCATTGCTCTGGAATGTCACTCTCTCACGTCATGTAAAGTCAGCACTGACATACTCACAGAAGCTTAACGACACACTCCTATCAAGCCCAATGAACTAATAAAACAAAGGTTCTCTCTCAGTCTCAGACTCATCACATTTTTTAATCTGACTGCATAGTTGTACTTCACTTTGTGGATTTTTAAACACCTGGTCCGTGGCCACTAACCTCACGCTCCTTTGCATGTCAATCACAATTATCAGCCCAATAAACCAAACACAATTCAGGAACAGAAAAACAAAGACTTACAAGGACCCAGCTTCCACATTCGGACCTCGCACATAAAAAGGAACTCTGATATCAAACTCATAAGGCATGGACTTCCCTTTCACCAGTCCAAACTGCCCAATATGATAGCCATGGTCTGCTGTATATATTATATAGGTATTGTCTAGTTCACCTGTTTCAACCAACGTATTATAAATCTGAAAAAAAAAGGAATATATTTGCACTAAATAACACAGCATGCATAACATTTGAAATAACTCTGTGCCTAAGAGTTTACATACATAGTGTACAACAGAGTTGGATGTTCTTAACTAGGACATCCCAGTATACATCCACAAACTCTCATTAAGCAAACATCCTTATTAATAAATGCCATTTTATCTGAAAGAATGGTCTATAAATATTTACAAATGAAAGAGAGTAATACTTTATAAAATGAAAATCATGACTAACATATTCCAGAACAAGCTTTCAAAAAGCTCAGCTCCCATTTAGGTGGCTAATTTGAACTGATAGATTTTCAAAGTACTTTGTGCTCCGCATTTTCCTTTGGAAATTTCAAACTCTGGCCACTTATTGAGGTACCTACATGGAGCTTTTGTATACCAAACTCTTGAAATTCTAGCTCTTTGTCTTCTTTAAAATTTTATTTGGCAAACTCTCTTTACAAAACACCACCATTTGGAACTTAGTATGTATTTAATACTTGGTTAAATGCCACTGACCATTTTGGCACCATTCAAACGAGCCCCATTTGCACAGAATGTTTACAAACTTTCCCAATTAAAACAGCATGTACCACCATTCACTCTTAATTCACCAGAAAAAAAAGTGTTTCAACTTTAAATCTGAATCCAATTATTTTTGGGGGGTTTCATGGGTCTCTAGATAAATACTGAAGTGTATCAATGCACAGCACTAACAATATGTTGGCACTTGGTGCTTCATGCTTGAGGATTAGTCAGTTTCTATCCTCTCGTGTTCATTTTACAACAGGTTTTCTTTCATGGTAACGTTATTTCCTGTCTCATATGTGAGACCTGTGATTAGAAAATGTGGGCCTTACTCTGCTCTCACACTTGCATGTATCATGACAAATGCACTGGAGTCAAAGAAGTTTCATCAGTGTAAATGATGAAACCACAGAGAAAACGAAGTGGGATGTGACAATATTGACAACACGTTAGAAGATAAAACAAGACTCCCTTTCTGAAATATAGCCTGAATCAATGTTTCTGATATTCCAGGAGGATATGGTGGAGTTCCACGTATGGAGAAATTTAGACAAATATTTTGATTGTAATCTTTGTTCAAACAAGCCACAGCGACCTTCTGAGAGCCATTGATATCTGTATGAAGACACATTTCAAGGGATGTTAGGTACATACAATTTCCGTTAAAAGATATAACCAATTTTAGGTCTAAAACTACAAAATATTAAGTTTCATGATGGAGTGAAATATACACCAAGTAAAAACATGAGGCACGAAACCACCTTGCTAATGAGCAGAACCTAAATAGTTTGGTACTAAGAGTTGAGTCTGTAACATGTTTTTCTCCAAAACTGAGCTCTGACATACCAAAGCATATTTGTTAGCAAAAAGATGTATTTTCCTGGGTTATTATACCCAAAATGGTATGAGTAATTATACATATTTTACTAACAGATAAATCTCACCCTTGTCTTATTGGACTCCTCTTACTTTTCTGAATAAGATTTCCTGCAGACATGAAGCAGTAAACAGCAGTACCTTCAAGATTAGCCTTTCTGTACTTTGAAACAAACCTATTCCTCTTCCACAGTACCTGCCAGCTGATGCAAAGGTTCCTTTCCAAACCCCACCAACATGCAACTCGCATTACGAGGTGTCTGGAAACTTACTGGTCCATAATGCAGAGAATCAATAGGGGTGACAGCTGCTGCAGGCTCTGGAGCAAGACGGGAGGGAGGCCTGCCTCTGAGGCCCTCCCAAGGGGCAGGGCAAAGGGCAAAAGGGGCCAGGCCTAGGCCATTCAGCCTTCAATGCTGCACAGACTGCATGGCTGAGCCCTTTCCCATAGCTGTGCACAGCACTTCAAAAGGGCCAGGAGCTCCAGCTGCCACCACTGCCGAAGTAGCAACAGTGGTGGCTGGAGCTCTGTCCCCCTTTGAAATGCTGATTCTCCCCTCAAGTCAGCAGGCCTGGAGAGAATCTAGGAAGTCTGCCTGTGTATTTCGAGTGTATGTAATCAATGAAATATGCTGGTCTTATTGTGCACTCTGGACTAGATTCACAAAGAGCTTAGCTGTGCCAATGCTGATCACCACCCTACCTAACTTTTAGGCACTTAGAAAAATCACCAGGATTCACAAAGCCTGAGTTAGGCAACTAGGCTCCCTGTACAACGAATGGGGAGACAGGCACCTGAGAATGGGATTCACAAAAGCCAGGCTGCGGGGCTCCCTCAGTCTCACCTGTAAAAGCCATTCCATTTTGGACAATTTGAAAAGTGACTGAAGGAGGTGGGGGCTCAATCCTGGTTTCCACAGCTCCAAAATCAGTGCTTTAACCCCAAGTCTGCAGAGTCAGTCTGATGCTTGCCCACTCTCCCGCTCTCTGGCCCAGTGACACATTCATGATGCGTTCACAGTGGGACAGCTTCAGCACGAGAGACTGAAGAAGCCCCACATCTGAAGTATGATGCTGGCTGAGTGGGGGGTTTCTGAACCTCAGGTGGGCTGCATTCTTGATTTGGGCACCAAAAATGTCAGTTGAGCATGAGAGTCCTTTCGAGATACCTTGGTTCCTCCCATTCTGCCCTGATATAACCCAATCCATTTCACTGGAGACTTTCTGACAGAGACAGCAATGCTGGGTTGAACTATGTCTGCAGTTGAGATTATGAGTTTCCAGCTAGTATATGGTAAGACGTGGAGCATCATAATGTACATCAATTTATTTAAAAAAAATCATGCTTTACAAATTTGATTTTTCTCTCTTTTAGCTGGACAGCAGCAGATATTTGGAAACATTCTGCTAACTTTTGGACTTTTTTTTTTTTTAAACTTAGAGCAACAATGCCACAAAACCAGCAGATCCAGGAGAGCTGTCTATTCGGAAGTAGTGGTATGTGGAAGCTATGTTTAGTTTGGCATTGCTTAGCTTATACACAGAGTAGGACCATACTACTTTTACAAATAAAATGTATAGTTTAGAGTTTAATTCAAGAAACAAGTACCCATTGGGCTTGAAAAACGGAATATCCATCTCACCATCTCCATAGAGTCATCCACAGACACGAGTGTCTGAAGGCGCTTTCTCTGTAACATGTTGGTGAACTCCATGTGAATGGGTTTCATGGGACCCGTATATCTCATTATCCAGTGCTTATCTGGGTTAGGAGCATAGTTATAACTAGGAGTGCTAAGAAGTAATAAGAGAAACAGAACATCCCATTAGTATGAAAAAACAAACTAGTGCATGCCAATAAACTTTATTTGATCAACAGTGCAAAACTTTTTATAGGAAAACATTACATTGGTGATAAATAATATTTATGTTTGGTATGAAAGGTGGGCACATTGAAATAACTGGGAAGTAAAACCTACTGAAAGAGTAAACATAGATTGTTTTAATAATATCCTCCAGACTAGCAGGGATACATTTTAGTGCCAGCAGATCAGCCTTACAAGTCTAACATCACAATTGGGAAGCATTACTGAACCAAGCCATGTACAACTGAGTTTCCACTGATGTAACCGCTCCACTTTTATTCTGCCTGTTCTGACACACACTTTTACAGCTTCATCACACTTGTATAACAACTGTCCAGCTTGCTGGAAAGATTCCACTGCATTATTTAACAACGGTGCTCAATTCAGCAGGACTGGCCATGTTAATATTGCAGCACTCATGTACTCAGGGGGGCACAGGTGCTGTAGCTGGTGGTATTAAATTGCATGTGAGCTCATAGCAAGCAGAAATAGATACAAATCTGTATTTAAAGACCTGCCAAAGAAAGAAGGCAGGGGAGGAGGGGTGCAGAAAGGGACTTGGGTACTTTCTAGCCCTAATATTTCCAAGATTGTTACACACTGAGTGTACTTCATAGAAAGAGAATTTAGGGCCCTGCCAAAAGAGTCAAGAGCTGGATTTGATGACCTTCCTAGAGCATCAGAGCCCCTTTAATTCCTAATAATCCTGTAGTTCTGTTAAAGTATCTGTGCTAAGAAGGAGGCAGCACACCACTGATTATCCTCTATTTAATTTGTTTGTTAGCTCTGGTGCTTGCTTTTTTGTTCATAACTACAGTGCTCCATACCAGCTGGAGCGACACCCCATAATGGGTTTGCTGTGCTATAATAATAATAATATGGTAGGGATCTTTACATACGTCTGTCATACTATGCGCTTGTTTAGCTCATTTTCAAGAGAAGCTATTGCTTTATTTATCTGTCTTATCACTATTTAAGACCTAGGGCCTTGCTTATGGCTTGTAAGCATTAGCTGGTACATTGGTTTGGGACAGACCAGTCCTAGTTTCAAAAAATACAGAATTTTTTTCCAACCCAAATGCAAGATTTAATCCGATTTCTCCTATTGTTCAAAATACTAGATCAGTGCTCATGTTTACCACTGTGTCAGAACCTTCCTGTAAAACCCAAGATGGTGGTCTTGTGACACAACAAAGAGCTGCAGACTTTGCTCTTTACCCGAACACTTTCTGTATCCCAATATTCAATCTCCAGCTACTTACACATATGTTTTGACAAAAGCCAACATCATTCTTGTGTACACAACAGAGAAATGGGGAACATTAAGTCATCACGATAAATAATAGCAACATAAATTGAAAACTTTTTTCCTTGAAATGTGCCCAGTATATCTTTGTATGTCACTGATGCTGAATGCCCTTAAAGTTTCATTCACGTTAGGAAAAAAAAACCCATGAAAATAATAACTAGATTGCAACATGTTTTCAGTGGAAAATTTTACATGGAAGCCTATCTGAAAAATGTCCTTAGACAAGGAAGTGGGGCTTCTCTGTGTCCAGAGGAGAAGCTGCTCTGTTTATTCTCTGTGAATTGTTAACAGTCTCTTGAATTTCAGAGCATTATTGTGGCTGAAATAATGACATCGCTCCTATGAATATGCTGACAGTTATGGAAACTGTTGCTATGTAATGACCAAAATGGCAAATGCCTTTTCAGACTGCTTTGTGATTTTCTGGCTGATTTGAAACCTCCTGCTGTTTAATCCTCCCCAAGCCCCTGATTCTCTTTGATTCTTACAAGTGTAACCTTGTTACAGTTAACAGATTTGTCTCTCTCATGGCCAAATACACAAGATACAACATTCCTGGAAGTGGGACAAAATAACCCCTTCACATTCATGCAAAAAGAGGGGGTGGGTGGGTGGGGGGGTGGGTGTTGGGGTGGGGAGGGAAACTACCTTGATTGCTCTAAAAATCCTGATTGTCTTGGACATAGGAAAACAGTTACAAAAGAACATGTACTCTATACAGAAACAACATTAAAGGCCAATATGAAACTGCCCAGCTGTTTCATCCTATTTAATCAGTCTAGGATAAGAAAAGGGGAAAAATACTATTGATGGGGTTCAGTGATTTGGTAGGGGGAAAAATTATGGGACAGATTTTCAATTAAGATTATGGGACAGATTTTCAATTAAGAAAGGACTGCAACTACATACTGAGAGCCAGATCAGCTGTTTCCAGTGCTCCAGCCAGCATAGCTGCAGTAGGAAGCTAGGGGTATAGGTATTTTGATAGGTTGATGCTGGATCCTGGCATGGGACAACGACTGAGTTCAATTCCCAGTGCAACTTAAACCAGCTTTGAGGCTGGTCCAAGCTGCACACAAGTGCTCCAGCCACGCCTCCCCTTTTCCCTAGCCATGCTCCAGGGATGGCACAGGGACAGCTTTACTACCCAGGGATTCTCCATTGGCACTATATCTCCCAGGGATTCCCCATTCCAGGTAGCTTGAGAGGTCAAAGAGAGGAAATGTGAAATCAGATGACTAATTTGCATGTGCAACTACCTGATTTGCATGTGTAGCTTTGGGGACTATGTACTCCAACTACACAAGTAACAGGCCATACCCAATTGATACAATACACAGATATTCTATACATATCTAGAAAGTTAATAAATGAAAGTGCATTAAAAGCTGATGAGTTCTATTGAGTTATTAATGTATTTCTGAATGCAATACTTTTTTGTGTTCCTTTTTATTAACAGCTTAAATTTTATATTGCACTATAAAGTGTTTACAAAAACTGAAGACTGTTTCTCTGCACAAATACAGATAATTCAGGCTAGTTCACATGCACATCTGAAAGAAGAATAAAACTACTTAATTTATTGAGATAATGTATTCTTTTATGAACTATTTCTTGCAAAGTACTATTGTCTATAAATTAACAGATTATTATTAACAATAGTAATGATGATATCCACTGCTCCTATAAAATCCTATAGCAATTTCCATTATAAAAATCGTCCAGTCACGAAAATAAACTAGAGTTGTGTGGGGAAAGAAAAGTGAACAGTGTGAAAGAGGAAAAAAACAAACTTAGGTGCATTTCATACATTTTGTCCCCTTCCTTCTCTAGATCCCTCTCCCCGCTTCTGTTTTGCACCATTATAATTAAATTGCTGGTGAGCACAGTTTGGAAAATTATTACATCTTTGAGATAAGCTTGTCTTCCATCAGCGTGCCTAGTAAGGTTGAGGTCAACCCTGTGTATGAACAATAGCAGGCACTAGTCATTTTGAGCTTCTGTAATTTTCATTTCAAAGAAAAACAATTTAGCTGGTGTAGGCAAACAACATAAACATGAAATTCCATGTTGCTTCAGGCCCAAGAGACAGATTCTTTTTAGTGGCTCATTGCAGCAGAATGGAATATACTAGTCTTAGCTCTGTGATAATGAGAATCTAAAACCAAAAAAACCAAAACCAAAAGAGAAAGTTACTCACCTTATGCAGTAACAATGGTTCTTCGAGATGTGTGTCCCCATGGGTGCTCCACTCTGGGTGTTGATGCGTCCTCGCACCAGCTCTCAGAGATTCTTCTATAGCTGTGGTTTCCCATGCCACACATGCACAGTAGTAACTCCTTGTGCTATCTGGAGCACGCGTGATGCAGACCCCTCTGTTCCTTCTCTACCCTAGCAAATAGAGCAGGACACACCAAAGAAGGTGAAGGAAGGAGGGAAGTGGAGTGCCCACAGGAACACACATCTCGAAGAACCATCGTTACTGAACAAGGTGAGTAACTTCCTCTTCTTCGAGCCGTGTCCCCATGGGTGCTCTTTGGAGGTGGGTTTGGAGCCCAGTAACAATTACAGTCAACAGAACTGCTTACCCCATATGTATGGAGGAAGCAATGGAAGATGAGAGAGCATAATGTTGTGCAAACGTTTTGCTGGAAGACCATGTCACTGCCTTGTATATATCCGTAAGGGTTATGTTCTTGAGAAAGATGGTAGTGGAGGACACAGCTCAGGTAGAATGGATGGTGACAGGACCCAGAAGCTTCCTTTGGTAAAGAGCATAACAAGTGTGAATACAGGTGGAGATCCACTTGGACAGCCATTAAGACAAAATGGGGAGGCCCTTGAACCACTCCGCAAAGGACAGGAAGAGCCTAGAAGACTTGTGCCAAGGCCACATGAGCAAAGTGCTGGATGAATAAACTTTGTACCCCATGATGTCGAGTTTCTTATTTGTCTTGTGCTGCAGAGCGGAACAAAAGGATTTAGTTTTGTTGAGGATGGCATCCACCACTAACCAATTTGGCTGCAGATGGGTAAACGGAAACTGCACTTCCTTAGAGACCACAAAGTATCATTTGTTGGCCCTTTTGTTAGTGGGAAGGATGGGTGCTGGCGTCTGCCAGAGGATGTTTGTAGGGTCCATTATGGCCTCACCCATTGGCATCGCAATTCTGGAGGAGAGGGGTGGCTGCAGGATGCAGAGAAGTCTGTACTGGTTGACTGGCAACTCCAGCAGGTCCTTCTCCTGGGCCTGGGCCACTTGCCAAAATAGCTCCTCGAAAGCCCGTGAGTCGTCCGTAGAGGGAGGTGAAACCAGGAGCATTGCATCATCTAGCGAAGACGAGGAATGGCGTAATGGGGACCACCTTGGTATTCACCTTTCGAGGAGGGGAAAGACTGTATTTGGACACAGACTGGCTAACCTAGTGAGGAGGGCTTTAAACTATATTCGATGGGGGCAGGGGAGCAAAGCCCACAGGTAAGTGGAGAACATGGAAACCTGGGTGATGGGTCAGAAATGGGAGGCAGCATGCGCAACAATGTCAGAGTAAAAAGAGAGTCAGGGCAAAACAGGGAGGCAAGATCAAATCAATATCTTAGATGCCTGTATACAAATGCAACAAGTATGGGTAATAAGCAGGAAGAACTGGAAGTGCTAATAAATAAATATAACTATGACATCGTTGGCACCACAGAAACGTGGTGGGATAATACATGATTGGAATGTTGGTATTGAAGGGTACAGCCTGCTTAGGAAGGATAAACAGGGGAGAAAGGGGGAAGGTGTTGCCTTATATATTAAAATTGTACACACTTGGACTGATGTGGAGATGGATGTAGGAGATGGACATGTTGAGAGTCTCTGGGTTAGACTAAGAAGGGTAAAAAACAAGGGTGATGTCCTGCTAGGCGTCTACTACAGGCTGCCTAGCCAGGTGGAAGAGGTGGATGAGGCTTTTTTTAAACAACTAACAAAGTCAAGCAAGGCCCCAGATTTGGTGGTGATAGGGGACTTCAAATATCCAGATATATGTTGGGAAACTAATACAGTGGGGCACAGACTATCCAGTAAGTTCTTGGATTGTATTGGAGACAATTTTTTATTCCAAAAGGTTGAAAAAGCTACCGGGGGGAAGCTGTTTCAGATTTGATTTTAACAAATAGGGAGGAATTGGTAAAGAACTTGAAGGTGGAAGGCAGCTTGGGTGAAAGTGATCATGAAATCATAGAGTTCACAATCCTAAGGAAGGGTAGAACAGAAAACAGCAAAATAGAGATAATGAATTTCAGGAGGGCAGATTTTGGTAAACACAGAGAGATGGTGGGTAAGGTCCCATGGGAAGCAAAACTGAGGGGAAAAACAGCTGAGGAGAGTTGGCAGTTTTTTAAAGGGACATTATTAAGGGCCCAAAAGCAAGCTATCCCACTGTGTAGGAAAGATAGAAAATATGGAAAAAGACCACCTTGGCTTAACCAGGAGATCTTGCATGATCTCAAAATAAAAAAGGAATTGTATAAAAAATGGAAACAAGGAAAAATTACAAAGGATGAATACAGGAAAACACCACAAGAATGCAGGAGAAAGATTAGAAAGGCTAAGGCACAAAAGCCGCATCTACACGTGCACACTACTTTGAAGTAGCGGCACCAACTTCGAAATAGCGCCCGTCACGGCTACATGTGTTGGGCGCTATTTCGAAGTTAACATCGACGTTAGGCGGCGAGATGTCGAAGCCGCGAACCCCATGAGGGGATGGGAATAGCACCCTACTTTGACGTTGAACGTCGAAGTAGGGAAAGCGTAGTCGTTGCGCATCCCGCAACATTGAAATTGCGGGGTCCTCCATGGCGGCCATCAGCTGAGGGGTTGAGACACGCTCTCTCCAGCCCCTGAGCTCAATAGTGGCCGCTTGGAGCGGCCCCTTAAAGCTCTCCGCTCCCTGCTTTCCTGTGCAGGAAGCTGAGAGCGCGTGTAGGCAGTAGCAGTAACGCGCGGCTAGCCTGCACACTTCTCCGCAGCCACCCCCACCCCCACCCAATGCGATGGCCGCCCGGCAGCCCCCCCAGCGGCCACCCCCCCAAAGGGAGCCAGGGCTCACAGCCCAGCAGCCAGGAGAGCGCCAGCGAGGCATCCGTGGTCCCGGAAAGCCCTCCAGGGCCATCACTCCAGGCCAGCCCCTCGGCGGAGCAACGACCAGCCCCACGGCAGGGAAGACAGCAGACGCAGCACCACCACCCACCGGCGACGGATCCCCAGGTGCTGGCACTGCACCATCGGCAGCAGGAGGTCGCCGAGCAGTGGCTGCGGGTGGAGGAACGCCACCTCCACCTCCAGGAGCGGGCGCTGGCCTGGCGCCAGGAGGCGGGGGGGGCCTACATGTGGACCCTCAATTGCATTGCGGACTCCCTGGCCCCCCAGGCCGCCGCAGCGCCCGCCCTGCCTGCTCCAGCTGCTGCGCCATCTGCCGTCGCGCCGCCACCCACCACTGAGGGCCACTCTGCCGAGGGGGACCTAGGACCAGCTGACACTCGCCAGCCGTATCTCCTGGTCTGCCCAGCCCCCAGCCAGGGCTGCGGCCGAGGCAGGGATCCCGGCCGCCCACCCCCAGCGCTGGACTGTAGGGGCCTGGGGCCCAGGACATGCCCCTCCCCTTTGTATATATTCCCGCCCAGTTTATTGTTCTTTTCTTGTAAATAGTTTGTATTTGTGACCCATTACTTTGCTGATCCTTACCCACCCATGTAAATAGTTCTCCCCTTCCTTGTCTTCCCCTTTCATGTTATCCCGATTTTTATAACATATATATATTTATGAGTTTGATTTCCCCTGTACATAGTTTGTCTTGTTCAGAATATTTATAATAATAATAGTATAAGAGCTGTAGTAAAGAAATGTTTGAGTTGACAAACAACTGTCTGCTTTTATTTTTACAAGAAAAGTGGGGGGATGTGCTCTTGGGTGCTCTGTGGTGTGGGCGTAGGGGCAGGGAGTGTTGTGGAGGATGGGGGTGTGCAGTGGGGGGCCTGCCAGCGTTCACCCCGCAGCCTCATTGAAGTGGGCCCGCAGGGCCTCCCAGATGCGGGTCCCTTCAGGGTCCACCTGGCAACTGGGGGCAGCGGGTGGCTGCACATCAGCCCTGCCGGCCTCCACAGCCCAGCCGTGAAAGAAGGCCTCCCCCTTGTTCACCAGGTTGTGTAGGGCGCTGCACGTACCCACAATCTGGGGGATGTTGGTGGGGCCCGCATCAAGGCGGGTGAGGAGACACCTCCAGCGCCCTTTGAGGCAGCCAAATGTATGCTCCACCACCTGGCGCGCGTGGTTCAGGCTGCTGCGGGTTCATGACTGCGTCGCTCGAGGTGTGCGTGCCTATGGCTCTGCAGACTGTGTGCTGTGCAGGCTGCATGTGTCTGGGAGGGGCCCTTTAAGGGAGCAGCTAGCTGTTGCCCCAGAAACACTAGTTCGCCCTGTGACCCTGTCTGCAGCTGTTCCTGGCACCCTTATTTCAATGTGTGCTACTTTGGCGTGTAGATGTTCCCTCGCAGCGCCTATTTTGATGTGGTGCTGTGCAACGTCGATGTTGAACGTCGACGTTGCCAGCCCTGGAGGATGTGTAGACGTTATTCATCGAAATAAGCTACTTCGATGTCGCGTTCACGTGTAGACGTAGCTAAAATGAGCTCAAACTAGCTACAGGCATAAAGGAAAACAAGAAGGCTTTTTATAAATATATTAGAAACAAGACAACGACCAGGGACAGGATAGGGCCATTGCTCAGTGAGGAGGGAGAAACAGTAACAGGGAACTTGGAAATGGCAGAGATGCTTAATGACTTCTTTGTTTCGGTCTTCACTGAGAAGTCTGATGAAGGAATGCCCAACATAGTGAATGCTAGTGGGAAAGGGGTAGGGTTAGAAGTTGAAATAAAAAAAGAACAAGTCAAAAATCACTTAGGAAAATTAGATGTCTGCAAGTCACCAGGGCCTGATGAAATGCACCCTAGAATACTCAAGGAGCTGATAGAGGAGGTATCTGAGCCTTTATCTATCATTTTGGAAAAATCATGGGAGACAGGAGAGATTCCAGAAGACTGGAAAAGGGCAAATATAGTGCCTATCTATAAAAAGGGAAATACGAATAACCCAGGAAACTACAGGCCAGTCAGCTTAACTTCAGTACCAGGAAAGATAATGGAGCAGGCAATTAAAGAAATCATCTGCAAGCACTTGGAAGGTGGTAAGGTAATAGGAAACAGCCATCATGGGTTTGTAAAGAATAAATCTTGTCACACTAATCTGATAGCTTTCTTTGATAGGATAACGAGCCTTGTGGATAGGGGAGAAGCGGTAGATGTGGTATACCTAGACTTTAGTAAAGCATTTGATACGGTCTCTCATGATATTCTTATAAAAAAACTAGGCAAACACAATTTAGATGAGGCTACTGTAAGGTGGGTGCATAACTGGCTGGATAACCGTACCCAGAGAGTAGTTCTTAATGGTTCTCAATCCTGCTGGAAAAGTATAACAAGTGGGGTTCCGCAGGGGTCTGTGTTAGGACCAGTTCTGTTCAATATCTTCATCAATGATTTAGATATAGGCATAGAAAGTACGCTTATTAAGTTTGCAGAGGATACCACGTTGGGAGGGGTTGCAACTGCTTTGGAGGATAGGGTCATAATTCAAAATGATCCGGATAAATTGGAGAAATGGTCTGAGGTAAACAGGATGAAGTTTAATAAGGACAAATGCAAAGTGCTCCACTTGGGAAGGAACAATCAGTTTCACACATACAGAATGGGGAGAGACTGTCTAGGAACGACTACAGCAGAAAGGGATCTAGGGACTATAGTGGACCACAAGCTAAATATGAGTCAACAGTGTGATGCTGCTGCAAAAAAAGCAAACGTGGTTCTGGGATGCACTAACAGGTGTGTTGTGAACAAGACACGAGAAGTCATTCTTCCGCTCTACTCTGCGCTGGTTAGGCCTCAGCTGGAGTATTGTGTCCAGTTCTGGGCACCACAGTTCAAAAAAGATGTGGAGAAACTAGAGAGGGTCCAGAAAAGAGTGACAAGAATGATTAAAGATCTAGAGAATGTGACCTATGAAAAAAAAGTTGAAAGAATTGGGGCTTGTTTAGTTTCAAAAAGAGAAGACTGAGGGGCAACATGATAGAGGTTTTCAGGTTTCTAAAAGGGAGTCATACGGAGGAAGGAGAAAACTTGTTCTTCTTGGCCTCTGAGAATAGAACAAGAGGCAACAGGCTTAAACTGCAGCAAGGGAGGTTTAAGTTGGACATTAGGAAAAAGTTCCTAACTGTCAGGGCGGTCAAACAGTGGAATAAATTGCCAAGGGAGGTTGTGGAATCTCCATCACTGGAGATATTTAAAAACAGGTTAGATAGATGTCTGTCAGGGATGGTTTAGATAATATTTGGTCCTGCCATTGGGGCAGGGGGCTGGACTCGATGGCCTCTCAAGGTCCCTTCCAATCCTAGTGTTCTATGATTCTATCTTCACCCTCTGAAAGAGAATCCTCATCTCCAGAATGCTGTGATGGTGCGTATGTGGCCAACGTGTTGGGCTGTGGCAACATGGGTTACCGCTCATGCGCAGCACAGGAAATGAGAGCTATAGAAGAATTTCTGAGTGCAAGAACGAGGACGAACTGACACCCAGAGGGAGCACCCATGGGGACACTACTTTAAGAAGAACCATCTCTCTCTCTCTCACAGTCTGTTCCAGACCTACAAGGAGGTAGGTGTCCTCAACAGCTGTTAGATGATCATTGGGCAGAGTCAAACACTGATCCCTCCACAAAGCTGAAATTAATTTCTTTGACTGTGACAGCAAAAGTGTACCAAACTAGTTTTAATTAGAATTCACTGCATTGCCTAACACCACAAGGTTTTACTTTGGTGACAGCACGGGACTAGAAATCAAGGGACTTAAACTATTTGTCAGTGCTGAAAACGTCCTCTGCAACTTTTGACAAGTCATACAGGGAAACTTAGATGCTGACAGTATGAATGTTAAATGGGGATAATAAAAAAAACAAAAAAAGTATGATTTGTACTATGTTGATACCCACAAAATACTAGGCATTGCAAATTTATAGAGAAAGGTACAGTCCATCCCTTGAAGAGGCTGTAATTTAAGGAACAGATTCTAATTCGTCTTTATCACACTGAATAACACCTTACATCTCAGGTAGCCTTACTGAAGTCAAATTGACACCCACTTGGAGTAGGTCTACACAGCCACAGCTG
The DNA here is from genome assembly GCF_033958435.1 of Carettochelys insculpta. Taxonomy (NCBI): domain Eukaryota; kingdom Metazoa; phylum Chordata; order Testudines; family Carettochelyidae; genus Carettochelys; species Carettochelys insculpta. Next base: position 21,029,749 of record NC_134153.1, on the reverse strand, counting down.
TGAACTGGGTCAAATAATCTGGGCTCCTAGGGCTGCTGTAAAGCCTAGCCCCTTTCCTAGGTTCAGAACCTGAACTCAAGCCCCAGCTGCAACTCCAAAGTATGGTCAATGCAGCTATTTTCGTGCAAGCCTTGCAAACTGAGTCTCTTTACCCCAAACCAGGAATGCTCACTTTACACACCCCCTTTACAGCCAGAGCAGTGTAAAGGGACTTGAGTGTAAATGAGAGAGTCAGGGCCACAGAATGACACAATGCTAAATTATGTCGGTATAAATCTTGCCATCCTACTTTGAAGACGCTTATTATGTTCTGAATAGTCATGTAAAAATTCCAAACCCTCTTGTTTTGATTACAATAAATGCATGCCAAGACTCTAAGAATCTCAAAATGTTATCCAGCAGACGTATCCAGCTCTTCTTTCTTGTGCCTGGAAATACAGAGATTTTATTTTTCCTTACATGTGTTGTGAAGCATTGGGAAAAAGATGTGAATACTGGGGAGCTGAATCTTCAGGACCATGAGGTGCAGCATGGCTGAGAACCATCAATACTGGCCTATGTGGATACATCTTCTTGGAGATTCTGAAGAAGCTGATACTATCATTGGTGATCAGGTCAGTTAGATAATCCTGGAAGAAGAGGAAATAGTTTAATAAAATATTCCATCAGCCAGTCTGAGTCCTAGACAGTCTTGAGTAGCATGAGAGCCTGGGGAAATTCAGATTATTTACCCTGGAAAGGAACAATAGGAAGAGTAAGTTTAGGTTGTTAAAAGTATGAACAGTAAATGAAAATACAAGTCACTTCCTACCTCTCTAGCCTGTGATATGGAAGAAAAAAAAACCCAAGGCCCCTCAAAACAATCAAGGGTAGCTAAATTTAGACCAACTAGAAAAGCCTCTTCATGCATGCATCTAGCCAAGTTGTGGCACTCACTAGTTCAGATGGTCAGTCAAATACCATTCCTGGACTTTAAAAGGTAAAGGATATTACTGGACTGTTTGTGTTCTGGGGTTGAGAGTTTGAAAGCATGCTAGAGAATTTAGACCCCTGTCCACTGAACAAGTGCTATTAAAACTTCAACTGATTGGGGAAGGTTGGCACAGTCATGTCTCCATTAAAAAACAGAAAGAAAAAAAAAGAGTCCCCTTGGAAAACACAAGCTGATCATCCTTGCACGTAGAGCATCAAATACATGTTGTGATATTGAATGAATAAGGCTAGAAAACAGTGATTTGTGACAAGCCCTGCATGTCAAGAAAATGCAACACACCAACATAAGTTTCAGACAGCGGTATGGTATTAGTTATTGCAGAACACCACACACAGAGAAAAGACTGGCCTTTCACCTTCAAGAGCCAAGGTAAAACCCCATGCAGTATCTTGCTTTTGTCAAGTCACCAAGTACGGAGTGTGGTTCCCATTAAAGAGGATGGAATACCTCCCCAGTTCTCCCTTCAAGCACAGCTTTCTTCCATTAGCCTAGTCCCTTTCCTCTCAGTGCACCTCCTCTTCCCCTCAGGTAAAGGTAATGCAAAGGCACCAGAAAAACAGACCTAGAGACTGAACTACTCTATTTCACTATATAACAAATAAAATACAGTACTCTTTTGTCTTCCCTCTATCTTTCTCATCCCTGCCATGGAAGTGCAAGAGAGATTCACCTTTCATTCCTCAAAGGGGCCTCTTTCACTTAATTTCAGTGTTCAAATTTAACATGTTTGCTTGCTGCCTCCCCCAGAATCAGTCAGAACAGTCTCCAATTTACATGTTTGTACATCAATTGACTTGAAGCACTCCTGCTATTCCAATCTTAGGTTTATCCAATCCAAGTTTGCCATCTGTTATGAATTACATGGTGTATTTGTGGTAGCAGTAACTATCTTCAGTGGACAAACCACACACCACCAACTCATTTCAATTATCACAAAAGAAAAAAAAAATAAAGCAAGGCACGTTGCACCTTAAAAACTAACATTATTATTTATTAGGTGATAAGCTTTTGTGGGACAGACCTACTTCGTCCGCTCTGGAGAATAACTGATAACAGAGAAAGAGAATTTTAAAAAGATAGGGGGTGGGGGAGGAGAAAAAAAAAAAACTTTTGCAAGTATCTATTAAGTTAAATGAGATGCCTGCAGTCACTGCAAATACCAAAGGTGGGGAAATTGTCCTTGTAATGCGTGAGATAACTGATATCTTTGTTGAGTCCATGGTGATAGGTATCAAACCTGAAAATAAATTCCAATTCAGCTGTCTCCCTTTGTAATCTTGTGTTAAAATCCCTTTGTTTTAAAGCACATACTATTAAAATATTGAAGACTGTACCCTGACAAACTGAAATGCTCACTTACTGGTTTATGTCAATTCAGATTCCTAATGATTGATTTGTATTCATTCATTCTTTGCAGCAGGGATTGTCCAGTTTGTCCACATGGCAGAGGGGCATTGCGGGTACATGATGGCATCTATCACATTAGTGAAAGTGCAGGAATATGAGCCCCGATCACATAACTAACATGGTTAGGTTCAGTGATGGTATCTCTAGAGTAAATATGTGGAAAGAGTTGGCAACGGGGTTTGCTGCAAAGAAGGGTTCCAGGATTAGTATTTCTGTGGTGTGGCATGTGCCTGCTAATGAGAATTTTCCTGAGGTTGGGCAGTTGTCTGTAGGAAAGAACAGGCCCGTCACCAATGGCCTGTGAGAGTGCAGCATCATGTTCCAATATAGGTTGTAGATTGTCAATAATGTGCTGGAGGGGTTTCAGTTGGGGGGCTATATGTGACGACAAGGTTATTAATCTCCTTGCGCCTATCCAAGTAGTAGCTGGTTTGGGTATTCATCTGGCCCCGTCAATCTGTTTCTTTATTTCTCCCAGAGGATAATTAAGATTTACGAATGCTGGAAGAGATCTTGATATTTTTGGTCTGTCAGTAGGACTGGAGCAGATACCATTGCATCTTAAAAGTTGACTATAAATGATGGATTATGTGATGTATCCTGGATGGAAGCTGGAGGCATGTTGGTAAGTGTACCAGTCAGTGGGCTTCCGGTATAGAGTGGTACTGATTTGACCATCAGTGATTTGTACTGAGGTGTCCAGGAAATGGATCTCTTGTGTGGAATGGTCAAGGCTGAGATGGATGGTGGGATGCAAGTTGTTGAAATCCTTGTGGAATTCTTCAAAGGTCTCTTTACCATGGGTCCAAATGATGAAGATATCATCAATGTAGCATAAGTGAATGAGGGGCAATAGAGGACAGGAGCTGAGGAAACATTGTTCTAAGTCATCCATAAAAAAGTTAGCATCCTGTGGGGCCATGTGGGTGCTCACAGCAGTGCTGCTGATCTGGAGGTATAAACTGTACCCAAATTGGAAACAAGTTGTGGGTGAAGATAAAGTTTCATAGCTCAGCCACCAGATGTGCTGTGGTAACATCTGGGATAGTGCTTCTAATCGCTTGTAGTCCATTTTTACATGGAATATTTGTGTACAGAGCCTCTCCAGTCATGGTGTCAATGATGGTATTTTCATGAAGATTTCGGATGTTCTGTAATTTCCTCAGGAAGTCAGTGGTATCTCAGAGATAGCTAGGAGTGCTGGTATCATAAGGTTTGAGTGGGGAGTCCATCTTATCGAGCTGATTCCTCAGCTTTTTCTCTTTCAGTTATCAGTTATTCTCCAGGTTTGAGGAAGTGGGTCTGTCCCATGAGAGCTCATCACCTAATAAATAATATTGTTAGTCTTTAAGGTGCACTGGGACTGCCTTTTTTGTTTTGTGAAGATACAGACTAACACGGCTACCTCGCTGAGGTCATCTCAATTTTGAAAGCTTGTGTAGATAAGCACAGCTCCACCAAAAACAATGGAGACCCACCAACTCAGGACCTCACCCTATATTTTTTATATATGGAAAACTCTTCTTAATATCTCTTAAGGAACTGGAAAAAAAAAATCAATATTCTGACAGAGAACTCTGGAATAATAATGCACTCACATTTAACTAAAACATCAAGGTTGACAAATTTTTGGTTCTCTGTGCCTTAAATATTGAGTCTGTTCTGGTGTGGCTACGATCTGAAGAAGTGGGTCTGTCCCATGAAAACTCATCACCTAATAAATTATTTTGTTCATCTTTAAAGTGCTACTGGACTGCTTTTTTGTTTTGATAGTACATAGACTAGCAGGGCTACCTCTCTGTTACTATTTAACTAAAGCATGTAGGTATTTTCTAAGCCTGCTGTAAGACATAAGATCTTTCTGTTTGCATTACATTCATGGGTTAGACCTGCAACAGAATATGGATTTCTATTCCATTCTGAAGGGCAAGGGCACTTGACAGATCACCATTGTCCTCTAATTAAAATTTTGTAAAAATACACATTTGGAAAGGCTAAGGCCAAATGGAAATACTGTCGTGAATTAATTTTTGTTTGAGCTGCCAGTTGAGAGATTTAAAAAAATTAAATGCAATTTTTTTTAAACCTAAATATGACAAATTGTGCTAATGAAGTAAACTGATAAGAAACTGAGAGAAAACATGTAACTGACTAGTTACATTTTTTCATACAATTGACTTGTTAAATTTTCTGGCTAACATTTAGACTTTAAAAAGTGACCAGTGATTCTGTTTGCCTTAATTTTTGAAGATCCAAACTTAAAATACTTTTAAAGGGTCTGATTTTCAGAGAAAATGTGCCTGTTCTTCACTTTCGAACAATGTGGCCTTTAAATGAGCCAATAAAAAGCAAGCTAACATTCAAATGTTAAAAGTGGGCTTTTTTCTTTAACTTTGTAACAGTATTTTTAATAATGATATCTATGTTTTAAAAGCAATTCTCAACCTTACATTTGCCCTTTAATATGGACTTTGTATTAAATTTGGATCTCAAATATTTAATTTGCACAACTAGGAGGTCAATAGCTTATAGAAATCTCAATGGGCTTTGCTAACTTGTGTGCCAGTGAGGCAAGAGATACTGGAAACAGAAAGGTACAGTACTTGTTTAATGACGCAGAAAGGCCATTAAAACAATCTCTCTGAAGTCATGTTACCTCAACTTGTCCCTTAGTGGACAATTTAGTTATTAAAAGAAAAACATAAAAGGCAGGAAGGAAACATACCACAGCATGTTTCAACTATTGATTGATCCATCACTCAACTCCAAATGTTACCATCAATACATATTGCTTTATACACTGATGGCAATGAATTACAGTAGCAATCTATATACAAAGATGTGATGGTCCTTTGGAACATCTATTTTCTACCAGGCATTTTTGAAAACAGGAGTTCCGGTAGATGTGCATACAGCTTACAGATGAAGAGCTGTACAAAATGAAATATGAGTGTTTTAAAAGTATCTTATATACCAAACAGTACTGTGGGTTTTGAAGAGAGTGAATTTCCCCCTTAGCTCCCTTTGGTGCAATTGAGAACCAAAACCAGTAAAATCACTTATTTCATGTTATTCCACTGAAAATTTTCTAACACTACCTTGCAATAGTTTGGCTGTTAAGATCAGCACTGCTGTCTGTTACAGATTAAAAGAGAAATGGGAAAGCCACATAAATCTGTTAAGCATCTGTCCTTTCCACGTATCACCTGGTAATCAGAGAAACCTGAGAATCCTATTTAGGTTCCACTGTTGACACGAAGCACACTAAACTTAAAAACAAAACAACAAGAGACACCCAAAATATACTTTGTTTCTTTAAGAAAAACATTCCATGTACACATCAACACAAAAATAAAAAGCACTGAAGCAGCATTTGTATTTTAACAAAGCGTGTGGGGGGGTGGGTTAACTGGAATTGAATCCTCTCATGAAAATCTACTTACAAATAACTAAGATGAGAGCTATAGTTATAGTTAACTGTAATTATAACTTTTTAACTTATAAGTCCCAAACTACATGGATGTCACTTCACAGCTATTTACTGCCCCCAACCTTCAAACTGTGTCCCTTTCATTCTTGGGCTATTCCCCTTCAGGTTCCAGTTTTTTCAACCAAAGCAGTTTACCAATAAATTATTTACAGCCATAAATCGGATTCTGTTACCCGCTTTAGGAAATCACAAGCTGGTTGCTTTGACAAATGCATTCATTTTCATTAAATCAACAAGCATTCTCTCTGCCAGTGGGCACTGTGCAGTATAGGAAGAGACGGAAAATGCCTCAGTACATACACACTGATCCACCCACCCACTCTAAAGGAGAAGGAGTCAGATACTAATCTTATGTGCACTTGTGCAACCCCAATGAAGTCAGTTTTATTCTTCCAGGCCTACACCAGTGTAACAGGCCAGAGTCAGGCCCAGTGTGAGTTAACTGAAGTAGAGAGAGCCCGGATGCAATTTAACCCATTTTTCAGCTTGTAAAGCTCACTGAAGAAGGGTTTACAGTCTTGCAGCAGCTAAGTGAAGAGATAATGTATGGTCCAGAAATGGAGAGATGTATGTTCTAAAGCCACATTAGGGACTGAAACAGATTTTACTAGCACAGTCTTTCATATGTATATGAAAACAATCGTTTAATTAGACTGAATCCATAAAGTGTTTGTAGCCTGCTCACAGTTACATCCAAAGGGGAAAAAAATTCAAAATAAAATCAACAGGACTTACCCTAGAGTAATCAAATCCATGCTTCTCTTTAACACCATTTCTACAGAGTGTGTAGTTGTAAAAGCGAGAGTTTTTAAGTAATCCAACCCATTCTTTCCAGCCTGGAGGCACGTAAGAACCATTATATTCATTGAGGTACTTCCCAAAGAAAGCTGCAGGAAAGAGAGGAGAGCTAGAGTTAGGAGGTATAATACAAATACCTCAGAGACCCCACTCTTCAGTTTTTGTCCTCCTCCAGGTGCATCTAACCATACAGTGAGATATTTTATGAAATTCTGTGTACAGCCTTCCCTGCATTTCAGAGCTCTCTAATAATATAGACCCTCTTGTAAGAAGTACATCGGACCAAGCTAATAACTGAAACTGCATTTAAAGTACCTATAATGGTTGATAATACATTCAAGGGCAGTGAAACTGAGCAAAACATGTCTCAAATAAAGTCAATCGCCACATTATCTCATCCTACCCTTAATCACCCAATTTAGCAGCCTTCTTCACATAGGTTAAATGAGTATAACCAATCTCCTCCAGCTAAGTAAGTGCTCACAGCATGAGACTGGGATAGGAGACAACAACAAATGAGGTAGTTTACAAAGTGATGAAATTTTAAGCCAAAATGCTTAAAAGAAACTGACCAGCAGCCTGTCTGGCAGAAGAAATAAAGGGCACAAGAGACATTAAAGAAAGCTACACAGGCGTGTGTGCCTTCCTTCTAGAATAACTATTCAGACTGACCAAGCTCTTGTAAACTTCAGATGTACTGACACAAATGCCTTACTAGAAAATGGAAAGGAAGAATGCAAAATATTAGAGAGAAAAGCACAAATTCATCAGGACGTTACAATACCTCCAATGATGCTTTTCTCGTACAGCTGTTTTTAAATATTAAAAGTTATCAGCACACAACTGTCACTAAACAATTCACCTGTTACGTAATGACTACAAATGCAGGGTTGTTGTATTGAAATGCCCCATTGCGGCATCCAATCCGATAAGGTCTATGGCAAAATTCTGTTGAACTTGCAGAGTGGATCTTGACAATGACATCCCACTCATAGTTCCCTTGAATCTTAGTGTTTAGTGGCTTCACCATATGAACAAAGAAACACAATGGAGTAGAGCAGAAACTATCACATACACAGATTTTATCAGAGTAATTGAGCCAGAGAGGGGTTAACTGACCTGTAATCTGTATGCAGTGCTGTGGCAAGGTCAGGCCAAGTTCCAGAGTATCAGAAGGAAGGAAGGGGATACCTTCCTTAAAAACAAACAAACAATCTTTTCTGAACCCCCTCTGCTAGTCTTTAAACAACACAGCAGCCTCTCCAAGCTTATCAGAAGTAAGCTCCCCATAGACTAAGACACATCACCAAGGAAGGAAAATAATTGTTCTACTTAACCTTTGATGATAGGACAAAAAGCTTAAATAGCAGCAAGAGAGTTTTAGGTTGGACATCAGGAAAAGGCTTCCTGCCAGGGTGATAAAGCACTGGAAGAAATTGCTAGGGAGGTCTTGGAATCTCCACCACTGTGGATTAGTAAGCAGGTTAGACAAGCACATGTTGGGGATGGTCTAAATCAATGGTTCCCAACCTTTTTACTATTGCAGACCCCCAGTCGTCCTCCAAAAACAACCTCAAACCATTCGTTGACCCCCCCACATCAAAGCCAATTCTAGCCACTAGGTACACTTCATTAAACGAAAATGGGAACCACAACATAGATTTTTGGACAGCAATTAACATTACTGGAAGGTATTTAATTTAAAAATAATAATTGATTGTAACTTTGCATTTTATTTAACACTTCTTTTCTATGATCATTTTTATTTATCTTTCCCCTGCCCACAGACATCCTCCTATACCCTCATGGATCCCAAGTTAGGAACCACTGGTTTAGATGGTGCTTGGTCCTGCCACAAGTGCCGGAGACTGGACTTGATGACTTCTTGTGTTTCCCTCCAATTTTATGATTCTAAGGCAATATGGAATCAAACCTTGTGCAAACCTTGTAGTCATGTCTCCACTATTAGTGATCACTCTCCACAACACACCTTTCAAGATCCATGGGTTCTCGACATGCCCTGTTACAAGCTGTGGTGCACCTCATTGAGTGCACTAAGCACCCCGGCAGCAGCTATGAAGGTTAAACCAGACAATCATTACGCTCTCAAATGAACTCTCACAGGAAAATATTAAGACAAATTAAGCACCACATCCCCTCTCAGTGAAAACTGTTCATAGAACCATCACCCTGAATCTGACCTCTCAGGCCTCATTCTCAAAGGAAACCAGCACAACACACAAACACTTTCCAAAGATGAGCCTGGGAGCTGAAATTTATCTCTTCACTAAACACCAAAAATCATGGTCTGGATAGTGACTCTGGATTTATGCCTTATTAAACCAGCTAATAAGACCCCCAACCTCACATTGTTTCCTTCCCCTTCCTCTTCTCCCTCTGACCTGACTTTGACTTAAACCCTTACTCCAGGTGGAGCATAGGTCACCTACAAGTCTCCTCCACTTCACTCTGTCTCATGACAAAAGTAGCTGAGCCCAAAAGTCACGGTGGTTGTCCTTCAGTCTCAGTATATCTTCTCCACATTGTCCAAGGTCATCTTCCTCTATTGTGTTTTCCTTGTGGGTTTCATTTGAGAGCCCCATTGTGAAGAATTCCAGTCCCCCTGTTCCAATCGACATGTTACGCTTCCCACTTTCAGTGACACCACCCTCACCAAAATCAGGATGGACTATGCTGAATGATGGTTTTCAGAGAGAGAGTGTGGCGTAGCCATCCGAATGGATGGGTGCTAAAGAGCCACTTCAGTTTGAATGGGCCTTTGAAATGTGTGTTAACCATTTATGCTAAACCATCTGTATGCTCCCTTGTTTTTAGCTGTGGCACAGAGCGAGGCCAGGTCTACACCACAGACCTGTACACTCATCCCTCTTTTAACGAGTACTCTCTAAAACAAGTGATGCATATATTTACCACTGTTCACTATCCGAGTGAACTTCCCCTGCTCATACGAGCCGGAGGTGGGGTCCCTGGCCAGAGCGTGGGGAGATCTGCAGCCCCGGGACCCGAGCTGAGCCTGCTGCGTGGTCCTTGGCCAGGGCATGGGGAGACCCACAGCTGGAGCTGAGCCCACCACAGGGTCCCTGGCCAGGGTGCGGGGAGAACCACAGCTGGAGCTGACTCCACTGCGTGGTCCCTGGCTGGGGCGTGGGGAGACCTGCGGTCCCGTGGCTGGGGCGCAGGGCCCCTAGCCAGGGTGACCCCCCGCCCCACAGCTGGAGCTGAGCCTGCTGCGGGGTCCCGCCCAGCCCGATCCCAACACTCCCCCTGCAGCAGTGCCCCACACATCCCCCCCCACCCCACCCAGTCCCAACATTCCCCCAGCCTATACCTCCCCACTCCCCTCACCACAGCCCACTCCCAACACCCACCCCGTCCCCTTCCAAACCTCCCTGCCTGCTGCACTTCCTGCCCCCATACCTCTGCTGCAGCCGGGAGGAACAACCACCACCTCCTCCTCCACAGGAGCCGCCTGCAGGTTTTAACCCTCCCTCCCACTCATGGCCCCAAACTACCCCCAGCCTTTAACTCTCTCCAACTCCCACCCCCCACAACCCAAGGTTCACTTACTTTCCAAAGCAGCGCCACCTGCTGCCACTCCTTCACTGAGTTTGGAGCATTAGGAACCAATCAGACACTTTTACATGTCTTTTAATGGTAATTTAATGTCCCTCTTATGAGTTTTCGCCTATGAGCGGAATGTTGGGAACCAATTATGCTCGTACAGCAAGGCATGAGTGTATGTGGATAAATACAACACTCAGGTTGTGAAAAATCTACACCCTAAGTGACGTAGTTACACTGACCTAATGCGCCATGTAAACAGCGTTCTGTCAATTGGATAGCTTCTCCGATCAACATTGCTACCACCCCTCTGGGAGGCAAATTAACTATGCCAATGTGTGAAGTTTTCCCATTGGTACAGAAGTGTCTTCGCTAAAGTGACACGGCAGTGCAACCACTCTGCTGCAGCTGTTCTGCTATAGTGATATATCTGGAGGACAAGCTCTAAGTTTCCTAGACCTGAAGAAGAACTGAGTATATGCTAGAAAGCTCAACACTCCCACCAATAGAAGATGGTTCAGTAAAACATATTACCTATCTCACCTTCTCTCTTGTAAGTCTGCAAGCAAGTCAGCAGCATTGTGAAGAATTCCAGTCCCCCTGTTCTAATCGACATGTTACGCTTCCCACTTTCAGTGAGACCACCCTCACCAAAAAATCAGACAAATGAAGATGACAGCAAGTAGCAATGCCAAAACGACTTGACTGTAAATAGATAAAACTCATGTTCTTTTGGCAGGTTGCACAGCAGAAATACTGTCTCAAATGACTTTGACTTCTGAGCAACATCCAATATTTAGGAGTGAAAGGCAAACCACAGTAATATGTGGGTAATTAAACAGAGCAGAAGATTTTGTTTGGTTTTGGCCTGGTGTCAGACATAGCAGATTGAGATACTGGTGGCTATTTACAGCGGCAGGTACATACAAGGCAATATAAAGGATTTTGTGCCTCACCAATACATTCTATCCAAACAGACAAATTTGGCACTGCTCATCTCTGCCCCATTCACGGAAGCCAGTTTCCAGTTTAACAGTCAGTTCCGAAAGTCTTTGGCTGAGCCAGCTAAAGAACACAGGAAAGCCGCATTCTGCAAAGAATTACTTCATTCTCATTCAGCAGAAGCTTTACAAGAAAGGCTGAGGGAAGTTCCTTCCAGCACCTTTTCCATAGCTGCCACCCTATGTTCAGGAAAGCGTTATCATCTTTCATGGATATCAAAGTATTTTTAAGTAATTTTCTCTGTTTTTAACCTTCCATTTCTCATCTTTCTCCCTCCCTTCTTCTGAAGAGCCTTAAAAAAGCTTATTATTTAAACTCTTCTGAACATTATTCCTTTGTGTTACAGAATACAGGGATAGAGCAAAGATTTTTTTTCTCCACTGGGGAAGATATTGCTTTATAGGTTAAAGCTGCTGTCTAACACAATTTTCTTTTTCTGCTTCATTGCAGCCCAACACTACAGACAGCTGCTCAGTGGAGAATGGAAGCCTTCAGTGCATCCAATTCCAGACTGCTCCCTGATTTCATTAGCAAACATTTTTAGGGACCACAGCAATTTATGCACAGCTGTATCCTAACATCCAGTCTATGAGGTAACTGTAAAAATATATCCAGATGGATTTAAATGCTTTTTGCATATTTAATAATAATAAAGTGGATTTAAAACCTACTATATAACGCAGGCTCTCCCTTGAACAGGTGAAGCAGGGCCCATATCAGATAAGCTGAAACTAAATGACAAATCCTGTATACAAGGTAACCTCTTCTGCCACATATTATGACCCCACTACCTTCACTGTTCCCCAAAGTTTCTTCCACTCCCAATCACCTGGAAGAACCAAGAATGCATGTTAGAGTTGCAGAAAGAGTTTGAGGAAACACTTTGCTGAAGGTTGAAAAGCAATGACAAAGGGCATAATAATTTACTGCATGTTGTGGTCTGCTACAAAGATCTCTCTTGACAAGAAGGTAACTTGTAAACATATCAGATTTCCAGATTTAGGATTTAAAAATCTACAGAGCAAAACCAAAAGAACAGGCTTCTCAGTTGGAAAATTGCCTAAAAGAGTGCATTTACAACCACAGCAAACTCTCAAGATAATGTTCCTGTCCATCCTTACATAGCTTTTTATGATCATTGCTAGATTTTTAAGAATAACTTTTAAAAAAATGTAACAATATTAAAATATCTTTCCATAGGTCTAAATTCAAGTGGAAATTGAGAAGCTGTTTCTAACTGGATCATTAGAATGATGGGGGAAATCGTTCTTCATGGCCTCTCACCTGGGCTGTGATACCAAGGCCCAGTTAAGGATAGAGAAACTGAAGCTTGGTTTACATTAGTAAAGTAAGTCAACTGCAGATATGCCATTCTAGCTAGGACAACTGCGTAGCTAGAATCGATGCATCTGGCCATCCTCACTGAGGAAGGTGGATGGGAGAGTTTCTCCTGTCAACCTCTCTGACTCCTCGCGATAACAAGGAGTACTGGGGTTAACTGCCAACCCTAGATAGGTTGATTTTGTGCATCCCCACCAGGCACATGAAATCAAACTCTGGAAGATCAACCCTGAGGGGGTCCATCTTCCAGGTAACGTACACATAGCCTGAGTCTAATCTCACTTATTCCAGTTTAGACTGGGAATAATTCTGCAGATGTCAATGGAATGTCACAAATGTAAAGTTGGTCAGATATAAGATCAAGGCTAAAATTACCGGTCTTCACTCAATCTCCTTGGCAATGGAGTTTAAGTCAGACTCAGTATTATTTCTTAGTTACATGAATTTTTGTTAGAGAGGATGAAGAATCTTTATCCACTTCAGCAATAACCTGCTTACCAATACAGTCAGAGTGCTTACATTCCTTTAAAATAGGTATGAGGACAAAATTAAACAAATGTACAGGTGGAATATCAATTAGCAACTTCCTGACAGTGGTAGGTTACACTGTGGATTCACTTCTCCCATGAGCAGCAGTCGAACCAAAATCTTACGCTATTTAAGCCTACTCTGTGGTATGCACTAGGAAAATAGAAGGTGCATCTTGCCTGGATTGGATGAACTAGAAAGAATAATAAGCCTCTCTCATCTCAAATTTACATGATTCCAAAATGTTAGCATGCAGAATTCTATTTTCAAATAGGGTTCTTTAACAAAATAGTGCAATGAACACTGAAGCTCAGAAAAGCCAAGCTTCTCCCTCCTAGGGGGTAGTGAGCTATGAGTTCATATTATTTCTTCTTGCCCTCAAAACTTTTTACATACCGTCTGTGCTACTTATGTATATCCACCCATATCCCATTAACAACTTGTTAAACTACACACATATGCAGTGATTTTAACCTCAAACTTCTGTGCCATAACCATTAACCCTCCACATTCCAAATTGGGAATCATGGGTCAAGTTCTTTGCAGAACATTCTATTTTTCATTGCTGTTTTTCCAATCATTTATTAAGGTTTTTGGCTGCTAGTCTGACAGATTTCCAGATGGGGTTTGTTTATTCCTCCAACTTGCCCATTTTTAATTTTTCTAGGTCAAATGTTTGAGAAAAAAAGTTTCACCTATTCAGTTTTGAAGGGAAGAGCAGCATTTCTGCCCTGATTTCTGCCCATATATTTAGCAAAAATCATTTTGTAACACTTGATTTTGCATTCACACTGGTAGCATGCTCTAGCATTTACTCCAATTAAATGAATGAATTTAAGGTGGTGTAACATTGACAGCTGTGAGTTAAGATTGCAGTCATTTACTCCAACAGTAATCAATGTAAAATCTGTCCTCATGGGACAGTTTTCAGAAGAGCTCCATTCTGTGGCTGCGCATACACTCACTCCCACCCCCCCTCCTTCTGGAAAGGGCATGGTAATGAATGGAGCAGAAGATGCAAATGAGGCATGCATTAAAATCTCTCACATATTTTAATTTGCATATTCCCATGTGATCTTGCTTCCAGAAGATCCCCTTCCAGAAGGAAAAAAGTTGACATATAGATGAGGCTCCTTCAGAAGGAAAAGGGAATCCTTCTGAAGGAAATCCCCCTTCAGGAAGACCCTTCTTCCATAAACCTTTGCCATCTGCAAAGCAGCTTTTGCTTCCACAAGGGGATCTTCTGGAAGCGAGAGTTCATGGGACTATGTAAATGAGGCATAAAATGTTTTAATCCACTTCTCCTTTGCATCTTCCACTCATTACCATGCCCATTCCAGAAGTCGGGGGAGAGTGTAGACATGGCCTTTGAGGAACTAAAAGAAAAGGTCAGATTTTCCACAGAGCTCAGCACAAAGTGTTGAAGTCCTTTGAAAATCTGGCCTTTAATTAGGCATCCATATGGGAACTGACCACTTATGAAAACCTATACACAACAGTGTGAAATGAGAGTTGAAAAATCTGACTCTTACCATTTAGTGATAAGAACTGTAGCTTAAAATATCAATTATTAGCATTAATCACTCAGTAACGGTTATAAATTGTATGAACCACAGAAAACATACAGATGAAAAGTAAAGTTTAGGGCCGCGTTTTGGCCTCAACCCCATCCAACTCCACTGATTCTTTGCTATAAGCAAAGGCACAAATTTGACTCGTTAGGTATTTTTTAAACCAAGAAATATTTGCTAGAAATCACAGATTCACTGCCTGTGCTACAATGTCCTTGAAACTGATGGAAATCTTTGAGGAAGTTACTAGTTCCCTAAGATTCAAGGAAAAAAAAAACCCTAATACTTTTCTAAGAGTCTGTTGTACCTGGTAGCTCAGATTCTCCTCTGCATTGCAGTATGCTGTCAGCACAAAGCTACCCTCAAACTTGCATACCCTACCCATCATTGTAGGGAAACCTCAGGTGCCACAGAGTCAGGGGCTCACTCACACACCTTCTCCCAGAAGCTGTGGCTGGAGTGAAAAATGATGTCCTGATTGTCTGCTGATTCCTGGTTGCTCTAAAAGCCCTGGAGGACCAATGGCAGCTTGTGCGCTTACAGCAGCCTGTACATTGCTCCAATTTATCCCAGGGGACAGTTTGGCACACAAATAGGGGAACACAAAGGTAAGTTTTACAATATCTTTGCAAACCATCTTGAGTCTGTAAGGTACACTTCTTCAGCTGCACCCAAAGTTCAGTCCCAACTGGCTCTGGTTGGCTGACGGGGGAAATTGGAGCCAATTAAAAGACACACATTTTACCAACATATTTTGAAGTCGGCAGCAAGGAATTAAAACAGAAGAATGTAAATAATAAGCCAACTTCTCATTTTTCTTGGGTAGGTAATCCTAATGAAGACAAAGAGCTAGAGCATGCTCCCAATGGAAACAAAGGGCCAGGATATGCTCCCATTAAAACCAATTTAACTACTCAAGAAAAGGGACAAGACTACAGTCATAAGGCTCAGATGTCTCTTCCTGAGATAAGCCACCAATGATCCATGCAAAAGCATATGTTGAATGGAGAAAAGCCCAATCAGCCATATCCTCAAAAAAGATTTGTTTTAAGATTAGATAGGACAGAACCAAGAATGTCCTGGCTGCATTGTTTCCATCAGTCAAACCACAGGTGGAAAGCCGTAGCAATGGATCTGATTAAGTGGATCTTTGCCTGTGAAAGCCTATGCTCCAACATATCTGTTAAGTCTATAAGGTGCCACAGGACTTCTTGTTTTTGTGGACACAGATTAACATGGCTATTCATTTGAATTTGTGTCACACTGGAAATGTAATTCAGAACTCAGTTTGGCAATGCATTGCCCTACCATTAAGTCAGTTCTCTCAAACCTTTACAGCTCTCAACAGCCAGCTGTAACTATTCTAGTTTGCTAGCTACCCAGAACATCATCATCATCAGTAACCGTGGGCTCAGCGCCTGTTGGCATCTGATGCCTCTCTCACGATTCCTTTTCATCTTTCCCCATCCAGTGAGAAGTGGCTTAGTTTCTGTAGACTAGCTCCTCACCAATCTACTATATATCTACCCATTCTCACCCAGAACATCCACCACCAAAAATATCCAAGTCCCCAAATTACTAAAAGCATAGTACATTAAAAACCAACCACATGACATTACTACCCGTTTTTGCAACACAGTCCTGACAGGAATCATGTTTCTGGGATTTATCCTTCTTTATATATATTATATTTCTTTCTTCATGCAAAAATATAATAAACATGCCCACTCTTGCTTTGATAGACTTTGTAATAAGGAGCAACAGAATCCAAGGCTTATCAGGTTTATGATGAACCTTTATTGGTGACATGAGTCCACATCAACTTATTTTGGTCAACTCCAATCTTAAATGTGGTCAACCATAAAAACAGTAAAGCCCAGCACTAAAGCCCCTCCCCACAGTAAGGCTGCAGTTACAATACATTCCCCTTTCAGAAGGGGACTGCAAATGTGGCCAATTGGAAATGCAAATGAGGTGCTGATTTACATATAGTGTGCCTCATTTACATAATGGCAGCCACTCACTGTTCCTGAAGTGCCGTTTTTGGAAAAAACAAGCAGTGTACATGGGGTTCATCTGAAAGGAAACCCCGCTTTCGAAAGTGCCCTTCCTCATATTTTTCAGCCGCATTTGCGTTCCCCTTCCAACAGGGGAATCTAGCATAGCCTAGGTGTCTGCACCGGGGTGGGCAATAAGCACTCCCTGGTTCAGACACAGTTTACCAGGGTTCACCCCTGACAGGCCACCAGACACTTTATTTACTTCAGCTCCACAGGTGCAGCTGCTCACAGCTCCCATTGGCTGGAACAGTCTACTCCATTGAAACAGAACCTGTTTTCGTCCAAATAAAGAAGAAACACTAGCAAAACTGGTTGATAAAGAATGCAAAGGAAGCAATACAGTCTTATTGCACCTAATTAAGAAAAAAATTCCATCTTGATCACATAATTCCTTTCTACTAGAATTTCATCCAGGCAGAAGAACTGTAACATTCTACAGTTACATTATTTTCCATGTTACCCAATTTGTTTGCTCCGTCTTTTCTGCAATGACCTTGGCAAGATATCCGAGCACCATGACTTTCATAATATCCCTCCTATACATCCCTTACGATGCCTCTAACTAAATTTTAGGAACTAATTTCCCCGCCCTTATGAAAAAGATCTTAGTACCTCAAAATTTTGAAAGTACTTCTCTTCACAACACCCCTGTGGGATAAGAAGGTGCTATTTATCTCTGTGCCTCAGCTAGCCATCCATAAAACAAAGGCTAAGTGATTTGCCCAAGGCCCCACATGAAGCTGGGTCAGGAAGCCAGGAACTAAGCTATGGTCTTCCCTGTCCCATGCTAGCACCCAATCCATCGAACCATTCTTCCTCTTAAGAAGTTACAATTCGACTTGTCATTCTGCCTCCAGAATGTACTTTTCATAAAGGGTTATCGATCCAGGCGATTGCTTACCATAGCACTTACCACATTCTGTTCTGCTAAACAGTTCCATTAAGGGATTTCACAAAAATCCATTGCTTTGTCTTTGAGCAGGAACACAACAAGCCAAACTTTCCCACTATCTACCAAACTATGTGTTCTTGCTGTGCTGGATGAGTCTGTAAATAGTATTGGCAACATAAAACATACCTGAACACTTAGAAAAGTGGTCTTTACAGGCTGCATTAGAGTTGTGTAGAATTTGATTGAAATCTTACCACTTCATGGATTAGCCGATGCAGTCATAAAAAAAATGTATCTTAAGGAGGCTGTGACTTAATATGGTTTTGAAAAGCTGAAGGTCTGTTCTGAAAAAGAATTACAGTTCTGGAGAATGCCATTGAAAAGGATGTACTCAGTTCTAATGAAGATTGTCACGCACAAGCCTAGCGGACAGAGATCCTAGATAATATGGGGAAAATCTCTTCTCAGTCCTTTGGCTAAGATCCTGCCCCAGCTACGGAACTGCTCCTAAGTGCCACAGCCTGTAGCCCAGCTGGATTCGACTCCATGCCAGGAGGGTCAAAGTCCTGGCCTATGTGGACAACCTGGTCTTGATTGCTGATAACTCGGAGGACTTTTCGGCATTGCCAGGTGAGCCACCCAGTGGACAGTCCTTCATTTTAACATCAAGGAGTATGCCTCCCTTCATAATGACAGCAGCATCAGCGACCTGCTCAGGCCCATGCTGTTCTAGATCCAGGGAGAATCCATGGTCTTCTTTGAGCAGGGCTAGTACTACCAGCTCCTGGGAACAGGAGTATGAGTCTGACAAACCCTCAAGGATACCATCACCAAGATTCTACAGGACGCGACCATCCTTGATGACTCCCTGCTTGCCACCTAGCAGAAGATCAATGAGCTGAACACTTTCCTGATCCCTCACATCTCCTTCATCTTGAAGGACATGGCCATTGCTAAGGTGCTCCTGAACAAGGAAGATGGTGCCATCTGACAGCTTGTTAGGAAGTGGCTGGAAGCATGAGGCAGCAGTTGGCCTGATGCCACCAGGTGGTCCAAGGATATCTACACTGAGCACATCACAGGTCACCAGCAATATCAGAATGAGTGGCAGAGACTGTCAATGAGACACATGACTAAGGGGCACCCACCTCATCTAGCAAAGCAGACAGGCTCACCTCAGACTCCCTGAACAGATTACCTACCCATCCTTCCACAACAGGCACATGAGGCCAGTGATGAGAGGAATGGTCAGGCACTGCTCCCAACCGACCAAGTACTTCACGTGAAAAGACATGCGAGATTACTAACCAAAGAGCAACAGTCAGGGACATCACCCGCTTCTCTCCCTGACAGACTATGTATCTTCCTAAAGATGCCAGACAAGACAGCCGATGAGGAATGCTGACAAACAACCAAGACCTTCAACGAGGGGCACAGTCAGCATCCACCTCCTTCCTTAAGAGACTACGAACGTTGCTATAAAAGCAACACATGAGGTTTTCTACCTAGGAAGGGCATCATCCACTTCTTTCCCTGACAGGTTTTTTTTATCTGCCTTCACTTGCTAGGTGAGACTACTGAAGAGAGGTCAATGATAGACTGAGACAACAGACGAGGGACTAGGTCAGGGCAAGAGCTCACTGCCTTCCATGACAGGCTATGTATTTCCGAGTAAAACGTAATGCAATATCAACAACAAGGCACAATGGAGAATGACCAAGATGGATAAGGAAGAACAAGGACAGGGAAAGTGCCTGCAGCCTTCCCTGATGGACAATGTATTTGCCAGTAAAGTGCAACACAAGACTGATGGCAAGAGATGGAGAGCAACCAAGGCTGCCAACGAGGGACAAGGTCATGGTAAACACCCGCTTCCTTCCCTGATGGACTGTTTCTTTTCACAGGAGAAAGACTGGACAAGAAAGGATCTGGGGACATTTCACACCATGAGACGCACTCCACCCATGAGCCTATGGACTTTCTCACAGACTTAGATTCTTTTTACTTTATGGCTGGCACCCCCAAGAATATATACAGACTGAGTTTTGGAACACCACACACCTTAATCCAGGCAGGATGGGTTATGCTTACTACATTTAATGTGTTATGCTTCCTTGCATCCCCTTGACTCAAATTTGACCTCAGATTAACTTTGTTTTTTAACGTGTACATGCCATAACTTTCTTTAAAGCATTTGCTTCAATCTGATGCATGCAGTGTTAAGAAACTATATGTCTCTTTGTAAGGGTATTAGACTCAATAATCTGATAGGTCTTTTTAATCTGTAAATACTTCAGTCCTAAATGATCTAACATGTTTTTTGAAAGCGCTTTGATAATGTAAAAATATTCCATTTAGCTTTTTTGTTGTTCTGAAGGCTATGAGATAAGAATCTTATTTTTAAGGAATACCACACTAAAAATTGCTTCTTGGCAGAAATGATAAATCAATATGACAAAGACATTATACTTTAAATGCTAGAATTGGCATCGTATCAGAAGAGTAAGTTACTGGAAAGAAAAGATGGAGGTGTTTCTGACAATCTAAAATATCTAATGCTGAAAACAGACAGGCGAAAGGGGAAGGGAGATGTGCCAATGAAATATGGCTGGGCAAAAGGAAACTAGATACTTTCTTTGGTTTACTTCTATAGTCATGCATGTATCTATGTCAGGTACAGAGGCAAGTGTTGCTGGACTCTGGGCTTTGCGGCAAATCTAAGTTATGAGGAAATTTACAGAAGGGCATATGTGCCTCTCTTCTACAGAGTGCTTAGGGAAGTCAGTAAACAAGGCACAGGAGTTAACCTGAGGGGACAGTGGCTACACAGCAGAACCCTCTCTCATATGCAGAGTCATCCTATTTCTGCAGCATCTGCATGAAGTTCAGCGTGGCACTCAGATTCGGAGTAGATAATGAGAATTCACGATTTACACAGCAGGGGGAGGGGAAAGGGGGAGTAGTCTACTCCACATCTGAGGACGTGGGTCTTAACCAGGAAAGCTCATTACCTAATAAACTTGTTAGTCTTTAAGGTACTGCAGGACTGCTGCTTATCTCTGAAGCTACAGCCTAACACTACTGCCCCTCTGAGTTTAGTTGGAGCCAGTACATTAAGCGCTATAGATCTGCCATTCCATTCTGTTCCTTTTAACATGGCATCTGGCTGCTCCCTGAAATTACTTTTACCATAGTAACTTTTATATGTAAAAAGCTCTGTCCAGATGATTTTCAAGTGTAAAGGTCTCCAAAACTGTCTATGGATGTGGTATTATTGGTCTGAAAGCCCCTGCTAGAATGTTTCAAAACAGAGGGTGAGGAGTTGGAAAAGAGTTGAAAGTCACAGAATCCTAGGCCTGGAAGAGACCTCAGGAGGTCATCAAGTCCAGCCTCCTATACACAGCAGGATCAATCCTAACTAAATCACCTCAGCCAGGACTTTGTCAAGCAAGGACTTAAAAACCTGTAGGGATGGAGATTCAACCACCTCTCCAGGTAACGCTTTCCAGCACTTCACCACCTTCCTAGTCACTCAAAGTCATTGAAAATTTTACTCCAAAATTCCTCCTCTTGTGCAAAATTCAGCTTTCCTCTGTGCAGGGATTCTGAGTTGGGGTACCTTCTTTCATGTTATGCACATGTTAATTGCTGATAATGGGCCACATCCTCCCAGACTGAATAGACCTTGTCAGCTCTGGACCCCCACTTGACTGAGACTCCCTTTTTAAACCCTCCTCTGAACCCCCACCCCCACTCATGCACCTGACAAAGACAGTCTTTGCCCACGAAAGCTTATGCTCCAAAATGTCTGTTAGTCTATATGGTGCCACAGGACTTGTTGTTTTTACATCAGGTATGGAAACTGTAGGGAGGAGGGGGTAGGGAAGGCTTGAACCTGTACCTGCGATGGGTAAGGAATAGTGTCCCTAGCCCCTGTTTGTCAAAAGCTGGAGATGGATGGCAAGAGAGAGGTCATCACCTGTTCAGTTCACTCCCACTGGGGCACCTAGTATTGGCCACTGCCAGCAGACAGGATACTGGGCTAGATGGACCTTTGGTCTGACCCTGTATGGCCATTCTTATGTTCTTACCTTCCCAAACAGCCAGATGTGATCCAGCCCCATGCCCTATTCAACCTTCTCCGCTGTCTGCACCTTAACGCCACAATGGGTCTCCCCTTCATTACTCCCCAGCCCTTGACTGCTCCCCACCTCATTACTCAACCCCTTCTATTCTTCCCCTCAACTATCCCCTGAAGCTCCCCGCCCCTTAACCTCCCACCAGGACTCCCCAATTCCTATCCAAGCCCCCGGATCGCTGCCCCTTGACTGTTCCTGCCTGCTATTAACTCCCTCTGTTCCCCACCCATGACTGTTTCCCAGGCCCCTCTGGCTGCTATTCATCTTCCCCTGCCTGTGTCATTCAAAGTACCAGACTGTCTGGCCAGAATGGCAGCTGCTCCACCCAAGCATAGGGCTGACGCTGCAGGGGAGGGAGAAGAGAACAGGAAAGACTGGGGGGCCTAGAAGTGGGCTGGCTCCCCTCGGCAAAGCAGTCCCAATCCTGCTCCTCAGCAGGAACCTGAAGGCCAGAGTGAATGGTCTGACAGGCTGTCTGTGGCTTGCCAGAGGTAGTTCCTTCCACCCCATGTCTTCTGATCTAGTAGCTAGGATATTAAACTGCAAGCTAGGAAACTTTGCTTCTGCTCTCAGCTATGCCAGTGACCTGCTGTGCAGCCTTGAGCAAGTCATATCACCAACTCTACATCTATGTTCTTCCTCCCTATCGTGTCTGTCTTGTTTATTTAGACTACAAGCTCCTCAGGACACAGGCGAACTCCTACTATGAGTTTATGACCCTGCTGTGCCCCAGCACTGTCCAACCTCAGTTGGGGTGTCTAGTAGTAACAGTAGAAAGCAGAACACTGCAGGAAAGGGTTGAGACTTCTGACCTTGGCATATATTTGAACATTATAACCCTGTCACATCTTTTTTGGATTAATCCCTCCTTTAATAAACACTTACCAGTCACAGTTCCCCCATCTCTTAGAATTAAATTTCCATTAAAAAGATATTTTGAAATGTCAAAGTGATAAAGCAAAAGTTATCTGAATGCAATCAGCTACTGTATCCATTTAGTCCAATACTAACAGGAGGAAATGGAACATTGTGACTGAATGTTAATGAATTTTTTAGTTAATTATTGTAAAGACCTGTAAAAGTGCTAAGTATGATTATTAGTTTTATTCCCAGGAAAGCTCAAACAACAGCAGAGCTAGCCCTCCTATAATGGTATTTCTCAGAGTTCATAAAAATGAATAATACAAACTGGTACTTATTAATTTTTCTACAATTAAAATAAAAGCCTAATGTCAAAGTCAGATTCTACCATCTTAACTTAAAATGAATAGCGCTTCCTCATGTGAATAGTCTCACTTAAAATAACTGGGTTAGAAGTGCAGTAGGATACTATTTAATGTGGCTGAAGATAGCCTATTATGTATAGATGTACCTGCTACATTTTGGACCAATTTAAGTGCTGATGTAAGTGAACCCAACTCCCATTAAAGCCTCAATGAAGCGAATACCCACTTCTAGCTGAGCTGAATTGGGCCTAGTTGTCCCTATTTCAGCTGAATTTATTTACATATACAAATATTTTTATTTCCTGACTAAATGAGACTGAAGAAAACCCTATAATATTCTGGAATGGGTCACCAATTCTAAAACCTAATCTATAAAATAACAAAGGAGAGAAAGAGACAGAAATGTCTTTAATTAATATCTAGAGAAAAAGTTTAGGCTAGGGTTACAATCAAATATCTTGGTATTTGTTAGTTGGGGGGAACTCAACAAAAACAAAACGCCTCCACAACAGTCACTCCTGCATTTTAAATGCAGCTTCCTTAAAAGAGATGCGTATATTCATAGAAAACAGAACCTTCTTTCTGTAAATGTTTATACACCGAATCTTTGGCAGTCAATTCTCAGACACTCAGAAATGTTTATCACAAGATCTCTTTGTTTTCTCTCCATTCCAGACATCTGCTCAAGGTCTGAGCCTCCGTGCCCACTATTTCACATCATCATGATTCACGCATCAGAGTTTTCACCATGTTTTTCCACAAATGAATCTTCAACTGACTTAACACATTCACCTAAATTGTCCTTTCTGTGTAATTTCCCACACTGTTTAATAAGGCAATGATATGAGAAGGTCTTGAGTTGGACTGTTTGATGTACAGAGAGCAGGATCTCACTGTCTGCATGGATGAGATGCACAGACAGAACAAGACAGCCTTTGTAGTTGCACTTCATGACATCAGCATTTTCCAGACTCCTAGCCAAATCAATGCTCGTAATGACACACGTATGTACTCTCAGTTGCTACAGACCTGATGGGATAAGGAGAGAAAAAGCCAGTCTGCACCCTTGCTTATTTTAAACTGGTTCACAGAAAGGTGAAAGCACAGCTGTCCCGAGTCTTACACTTTCTGGATGAAAACTACCTCAGCTGAATTCAGCTACAAAACATCCATTGACTTTAGTGCAGCCTGGATTTCACTGTCTTATTTGCGGTGTTCATACTGCCCCAATTGCAATGCTGATTGGTGTTCTATAAATATGACAGACTGTTACAAAATTTGAAAATTACAAACAGACTGAACTCCAGGAAACAGTTGTGGGAATATCATGTTGTTCTTTTGCCTCCTACACTTTTTCCACTCAGTCAAGTGTGGGAGAATCCTGCGTCATGCTGGTTCTCCTGCCTGCACTCAAGTGGCTCAGTTCCAGGGGTGTCAGCAATAGCCACATAAATCTGGCTGGAACTACCCAAGTCTGAACAATTCCAAACCAGCACTTCCACTGCCACTGTGCAGACAGAACAGGCAGGAATCCCAGAGCGATGAGAACTCTAGTTTGCAACCGGGACAGTCATTGACACCACAATGGGAAGAGCCAAAAAGTCAGACAAGTACAAGGATTAGAGAGGTGGAGAAATGAAAGAAGGTAAAAGAGGAGAGAGCTGAACAAGAGAGAAGACATGATCAAGGAAAGAGAAAGTGACTGGAGTGGGAGCTAAAAGAAAACTACAGGTTGAACCCCTCTAATTTGGAATTCTCTTGTCCAGCAACATCGGTAATCTGGCATGATTTTAGTTAGCTGGATGACAAATTATCATGGGTGTAGCCAAGTTTCCCGTGGTCCCATAAAGTTTCTTTACAGACACCAGTCCTGGCTCCCAGTGTTCTGTGCTGTTATTTATTCCTAAATGTCTTCTAAGAGCCAAGTAAGCAGTGGAAGTATTGGTAATATGGTAGACAATATTGACCTCCCTGGGTCCAGCAAATTCTCCCGTCTGGAACTGGTCAGGTCCTGAGGGTACCAGATGAGAGAGATTCAACCTGTACCACATAACCTCTCTCTCTCTCTCTCTCTCTCTCTCTCTCTCTCTCTCTCTCTCACACACACACACTGCAAGCAATGTTCCCTCTAACCTTTTCCATCCACCTTAAGAATTTTTCCATCCATGTGTGGAATAAATTTTACGTGCATTGATGCCTGTGCAAATGTGTACCACTAGTAGAAACAAAAACCTAACTGCGGGCACTCTGCTAATCAGCTGGGCAGCATTTAACTCTTCCCCCAAGTGGCCGCACAAGCACCCAGCTTATCGGGAATACTGTCTGAAGTTTTGAAGCTTGCCATTTGAAGGTGAATGTAAGAGAGCTCCCCTCCTGCTGGCCCCCCTCAAATATAAAGTCTAATATGAAATTAAATCATTGCACAGTCTCAGAGCAAATTAACACCACTGTCTTTGACATCTATAAGATTTATGTATGTGCATGTATGATTTCTTTAATAGGGAGCCTTCCTGGAATCAGGGATCTTTGTTTGAGGCTACAGCCATTTTCAAAACAAGACTGCCCATTTCAGAAGTGAAATTTTACTTGTCACAGCCAAAAATACCCTCCCATGCAGCTTGCTCTTGGTATGCAAGATAATAATTGCCACAGCAATGCTTCTAAAATGGCAATCCCTGAGATGAGTTAGCAATGCAGGTAAATGGGATCAGGTCTCGAAGAAGCAGCTACAATGCACTACCAGTGTGACCCAATTTACCTGTAAATTCAATTCAGTACTTATAAGTGAACAGCATGGTCAGGAATTTCAGCCAGCTTTCATTAAAAGGTCATCAAATTTGCTTCTATAAACAAAAGTCTGCACCTGTCTGCATGAATGAAGGTTTCATTCATAACAAAAAGCTGCACGTTTATTCCATTTGCATTCACAAAAGTGGTATTTTTGTACATCAGCAAAATGTTACAACAAATTCGGCTTCCACAGGGGGATAGCTTGAAACTAGGACAGGCTGAAAATACTGTTTAAGTTTACTGTGTATTAAAACCAGCTATTTTAACTTGAGCTTCCTATTTAAATATAGGTCCACATCCTGAGAGATCACCATCTGTATTCTTACTGAAGTCAATAAGAACAAGTGTCCATGATTTGGCCATTCAACATTAGAACAATTACAATGATCAAATGGCAGCAAACAAAGGACAAACATATTATAAAGAGGAAAGCATGAACTCAGCATCTTGTGCATTTTGTAGGAACATAGATGTTCATGCCAGGCACGATAAAGGAAAGCAAACTTTATTAAGTAATTATGTGTCTACACTCCCCCCCTCACCCATTAAAGACTAATTCAAGGCTTTATCTGAGCAAAACAAAGCAAGGAAATACCCAGTTTGTTTAAAGACTAGTCCCTGCTGTCTGAGCACCTAGAGCCCAACTGAATGGTTGGGAAATATCAGGGCTACTGTTCAACAGTAATATTGCAGAAGTACCCAGCAACATCAATTAGATAAGGACCTACTATGCTAGGCACCATATTGTACAAACATACAGAAAACAACTGCCCCTGTCCTGAGGTATGCTAATATACACAGGTCTCGTGTTCTGTATGAAACTGTGTTTCCAGATCTACCAGGAGCTAATGAGCAACTCAGGACTTGTAAACACAAAGTAATGGGTGAGGTCTTACACAGCAGGGCTTATGAACAGCAGAGGGAAATAGGCTAGAAACAGCATCTTACACTTTCTGCATTCCTCTTCCCAGGCTCTTTAGTACTCAGCAGTATTTGCATGCAAACAGGATTTTTGTTTCTCAACACTTCATCTGCTCTCCATTTTTTCTTAATCCTCTATTTGGCATCTCCCTAGTAACCAATTACCCTACTCTAAATCCCACATGCACTGATCAAGGTGACTTTCCTCTCTTCCCTAGTTTTATTAAACTAGCTCATCCGTTTTAAGAGAAATTCTATCTTCTCTCAGTCTAGGTCATGACACTTTGCCACAGTTTCTTTCCTCTTCAATGAAGAATCTGCCTTATCCACTTTAGGGGCATCGAAGTACCAGCATAGGATCTAAGTGCTATATGCACTATGTCATGCCCTGGGTTCATTTCTAGATCAACAAGCTATACAGTTGCTGGAGCGAAACCCTCTACTTCCATCTCCCCAATCTGCAGAAACAGTCTCACAAACTGAAGAAAGAAAAAATGGTGCCAGAACTGCTTGCAACACTGAAGCTCTAGCACTGTGCTTTTCTGTGGCCCTTTCAAAGAACAAACAAGGTGATAAGGCATTGGATTTTCTATATGCTGTGAAGTCTGAGCCTGGTGTGTTGTTTTGGTTTTTTTGTGCTCATTAGTTGGAAGCTAGAAAGATGGTTAGGTGCATGGGACTTACCTGTCCTGTATCCTGTGTTATTCAGGTATATGGCAAATGTACGTATTTCATGCTGAGCTTGCCAAGATGGAGAGGAGCAGTTCTCATTGTTGGTGTAGGTGTTGTGGTTGTGAACGTATTTCCCTGTGAGAATAGAGGAGCGGGATGGACAGCACATTGGTGTGGTCACAAAGGCATTGATGAAGTGAGCACCACCCTGTTCCATGATTCGCCTTGTCTTATTCATCACTTGCATAGAACCTAAAAGAAGAAAATTCATCAGCAATTTGCAAACAACATTTTTCTTGTTTTCAGCTAAAAGAACAAGCCACAAGCTCATCTACTAAAAGTCTACCAGTGTCAGGCAGAAGAGGACAGAACAAATTGCAAACCGTCTGTTTAGATGAAATAAGCCCAGTAAGGAATGCAATACAATAGTACAGATTCTTTACTAGAAGATTATAATGCAGGGCTGGAAGAGACCTTGAGAAGTGATCAAGGCCATCCCCATGCACTGAGACAGGATCACACAGACCTAGACCATCCCTGGCAGATGTTTGTGGAGTCCCCATCATTGGCAGTTTTAGTACCACAGTGGACAGCCTCCATTGGAAGCTGATTTCAGAACTTAATGAGCCATAAAATTAAAAAAGTTTTCCTAATATCTAAACTAAATTTCACTTGCTGCAGATTAAGTCAACTACATCTTGTCCTCACTTTGGGAAGCAGGGAGAACAAATTATCACTGTTTTCTTTATCACAGCTCTTTACTACGTATGAAGACTTATCAGCCTTTACTAAAGGCTAAATGATACCCAGTTGCCTTGTTTTAATTTAAAAAAAAAACAAAAACCCTTACCTCGTAGTCTCATAGTTCAGTGCTTCTAAACTTCTGATATTTTTGTTGTTCTCTACTGTACTCTCTCCAATTTGTCCATATTGTTCCATAAAACAAAGTGCCCAGATGGGAACACAAGACCCACGCTGACATCTCAACAGTATTGAGTCAAGTGGGACAATTGTCTCATGGGTATAACATGAAACTAGTGCTTAATGCATCCCTGAATGATAACATTTCTTTTTTGCAATTGCATCATATTGCTGACTCATATTCCACAGTCATCTAGATTCTTTTCAGCAGCTCTAATATCTAGCCAGTTTATAGATGTGTATACAATTTTTCTTTTATAAGGGCTTATCTACACTAGCTCTCTATTTCAAAGGGAGCATAGTAAGTAAGGTGTCAGGAGCTTATTAATGAAGGGCTGGGCTGCATATGCAGCACTTCATTGAGCTAATTCTCCCCCGCAGCAACTTCAAAGTGTCAAAACTTTGAGGAGTAAAGGGACTTCCAAGTTGCCCAGGCACTTTGAAGTACCAGTGGGTGAGCCACAGTTACACACGAGCCGGCACTTCGAAGTTTAACACTTCAAAGTTGCCATGGGGGAGAATTAGCTTAATGAAGTACTGCATATGCAGCGCAGCACTTCATTAATAATCTCCTGACACACTACTTACCATCCTCCCTTCGAAGTAGGGAGCTAGTGTAGACAAGCCCCAAGTGAAGTATTTCATACTTACAACTGAATTTCATATTGTTGATTTCAGACCAATTCTCCAATTTGTCCAGGTCATGTCAAAGTCCAATCTTTTCATCCGAAGTGCCTGCGACCCCACCCACCAAGAGTTATTTGCGAATTTCATCAGTGTATTCTCAAAAAGTCATTAATGAAATCACTGAGTAGTATCAGACTGAAGGCACTGGACATCAGGCACGGGACAATGCAGGACACCATTAGATACGCCCTCCCAGTCTTAATCAACCATTGATAAACATTTTTTGAATATATTTCTTCAATCAGTTATACAGACACCTTATAGTAATTTCATCTAGACTAAACAATGAGGAGCCCTGTGGCACCTTAAAGACAAACAGATTTGGACATAAGCTTTAGTGAGTACATAAGAGTGGAGCCAGAGTAACAGTCCACCTAGCCCAGTATCCTGACTTCTAACAATTGGCAATGCCAAATGCCCCAGTGGGAGTGAACAGAACAGGTAATCATTGAGTGACCCCTCTCCTGTCATCCATTTCCAGCCCCTGACAAAGTGAGGCTAAGGACACCATTCCTGCCCATCCTGGCTAGTAAGTATTGACAGATCTAACCTCCATGAATTTATCCAGTTCTCTTTTGAACCTTGATAAAGTCCTGGTCTTCAAAAGATCCTCTGGGCAAGGAGTTCCACAAGTTGACTGTGTTGTGTGTGAAGAAAAACTTCCTTCTGCCCTTTTTTTTTTTTTTTTTTTTAAAAACAGGCTACCTACTAATTTCATTTGGTGACTCCCTAGATCTTATGGAAACAACTTTTCCTTATTCACTTTCTCAATATCTGTCATGATTTTATAGATCTCTATCGTAACCCATCTCCTCTTTTCGAAGCTGAAAAGTCTCAGTCTTTTAAACGTCTTCATATGGCATCTATTCCAAACCCCAAATCATTTATTTTGCTTTTTTGTGAACCTATTCCAATGCCAATATATCTTTTTGGAGATGAGACAACCACATCTGTACACAATACTCAAGACATGGGCCTACCATGGATTTATATAGAGGCAATAAGATATTCTTTGTCTTATTCTCCACCACTTTTTAAATTACTGTATTCCTAATATTCTGTTTGCTTTTTTGACTGCTCCTGTGGATGTCTTCAGAGGAATATCTACAATGACTCCAAGATCCCGCTCGAGTGTTTACAAGCTAAATTAGTCATCATTTTGTATGTATTGTTGAGATTATATTTTCCAATATTCATTACTTTACATTCATCCACATTAAAATTCATTTGCCATTTGATTGCTCAATCATCTAGTTTTGTGAGATTTTTTTTGAAGCTCTTCATAGTCTGCTTTGTTGTTAACTATCCTGAGCAGTATAGTATCAGCAGCAAATTTTGCCACCTCACTGTTTATGTGTTTCTCTAGATCATTTATAAATCTGTTGAACAGGGTAAAACCCACTTCATCCATTTATGCACAAATAAATCTGTTAGGCTACGTCTAGACAGCAGGCACTATTTCAGGATATGGTGGTATCCCGAAATAGCTGCCTGAATCTATGCAACGTGCCCGTTGTCTCGAAACAGTTTTCAAAATAACAGTAGTGATCTTCTGGCATCCTTGTACACCTCATCACAGGAGTAGTACAGGGATGCCTCAAAATAGGGCTTTATTTTGGCATGAGGTGCCAAAATCTACTCAAAATAATTCTATAGCTTATTTCAAATTTAGAGGCTCTGTAGACATAGCCTGAGTCTTTAAGATGCCACAGGACTTCTCGTTGTTTTTGAAGACGCTCACTAATATGACTACCCTGAGAGTCGTCTAGACTGCATTTCCCTAGTTTTCTTATGAGAATGTCATGTGGGACTATCCCAAAACACATACTAAAAAAATCAAGATACACCACATCTATGCTTCCCTCCACACACCTGCCCAAGTCTGTAATCCTGTCAAAGGAAAACAGTTTGATTTGACATGGCTTTGTATTGACAGATTCATGCTGGCTATTTCTTATAATCTATCCTCATCTAGGTGCTTACAAACTGATTATTTAATCAGCTGTTCCAGAATTTGTCCAGCTATCAAAGTTAGGTTAGGGCTGACTGGTCTATAGTTTCCCATCTCCTCTTTGTTCCCATTTTTAAAGACTGGTACTATGTTTGCCTTTCTCCAGTCCTCCTGCCCTCCAGGAGTTCTCAAAAGGTAATTGCTAATGGTTCTGAGATTACTTCAGTTAGTTCCTTAAGTATGATGAATTTCAGCAGGTCCTGCCACTAGAATACCTCTAGCTCAGCTAAATGATCTTTAATCTGTTTTTGCCCTATTTTGGCTTGTGATCCTCTCTCCTTGTTGTTAATATTAATTGTGTTAGCATGTGATCACCATTAACCTTTTAATGAAGACTAACACAGGACAGATATTAAATATCCCAGCACTCGATATCAGTTATTCACTCTCTGTTTGCTAAGCAGAGGACCTATGCTTCCCTTGATTTTTCTCTAGCTCCTAATGTATTTAAAGACCCTCTTTTCATTACTTTTTATGTTCCTTCCTAGGGTAACTCATTTTATGCCTTGGCTTGTCTGATTTTGTCCCTATATTTCTGAGCTATTTTGTATTCCTTAGGAATGCATTCCTGCTTCCACTTTTGGTAGGATTCCTTTTTAATTTATAGGTCATTAAAAACTCTTGATGGCGCTATACTGGACTTCTACTATTCTTCCTATCTGTCATTCACACCAGAATAGTTTGCATAGCATCCTTAAGAAACTCAACTCGCCTGACCCTCTTTCTCCCCTTAGATTTTGTTCCCATGGTACCTTACCTACTAGCTCTGAGTTTCTTAAAGCCTTTTTTTCTTTTCTTTTTTTTTTTTTAAACAAAGAAAAAAAGATAATTGTCCTTATTCTACTACTCTCACTCTTCCTTCCAGAGGTTCAAATACAATCACGGTCAACAAAGACCAAAATCCACTGTTGCCAATCTACCATCTCCCAGGTGACAAATTGCTCTGGATTCAACCCAGTTCCTGATGGTAAAGGATCCACTTTGCAGAAGCCACCTTCACAATCGGCACTCTGTCTTCTGTGCAGAGAAATCAAGGATTGAAAAGACATGAAGAACGAGTTTCACTCTCATTTAGAAAGGTGGTCCCTCTAGATTAGAATCATAGAAGATTGATGGTGAAAGCTTGTATTGCTGATGCTTAGATTACACCTGTTACAGAAGGAAGTTCGAACGGCACCTGCCATCAGCACAACACAAATTTACAAAGATCCCAAATAAACAAAAGCTTTATAACAAGCCCTGTTATATCCTGTTACGAATGAAAAGTACCTTACAGACAATATCTGGATTAGCATAAGGTTTCCTGATGGAGTGGAGCAGGGGCTAATGTACCCACGGTTGGGTTGGATTAACAGTACAGCTTTAGTCAATGTATCCTGCAACCACCTGGAACAAACTGTGTGTTGTTTCCCTCAATAATGGGTTTAGGTTTCTTCTGAGCTCTTTCGAAAGGGATTTCATTATGAAATTGCAACAGTGAGTTGATTTGATACAGGGCACATTGATGAAGTCCTGACTCTAAGGGGTGAGAGGAATGGTTGCAATCCAGGTAGGAAATCGGACTCCCTGGTTCCATGAATGAGAATTAATTTTTCCAGCAAGTCTTTTCATCTTAAAATTCCCCAGGCATTGGATTTCTCGAGCCCATTTTGTTCAAAGATGTAAACAAAACAAAACAAAAAAATGAACAAAAAATTCAGCTGACCAGAGCTCACCTTTGCAATTTTTCATCATGGGAACAAAAGGCCAGTTGTGAGACTGACTCCCTGTAGAAGAACCTGTTATACAGTACATACTAAAATGAAATACCAAAGAAAAATTCCCAAAAGTTTGCATTTTGAGAGCAGCATCTTTCTTCAAAGCCTCTAACTTCATTACAATTATAAGACAGTTTTATTGTATGCAAGCTCAAAAACTGCAAGCGGTAGTACTCTGTCTTGAGAGCTGATTCAAAAATAGATAAAGCAGACTGAAGGAATGTTTTGTAATTCCACTATTAAAATACAATTTTAACAACCCTTTTAACGGACAGAGGCATTTGTGCATAAATAACCCTACATGCTAAGTCTCCCCTTGGGGACAGTAACCTTCTTTAATAAAACTGCTGTAATGACAAGGCCCTATATATCAACAATCTTTAACACAAAAACATATGATCTAATCTGTTTCTCCAGCTTGAGAACTAATGCAGAGTGACAGATCAGTGAAAGGCAAAAACCAAGCATACCCTTCCATGCAATCTTAAATAGGCCAGCTTTAAATATTTTAAACACTGAGCCAACCAACCAAAACTTACTTTCTTCATCTTGCCTCCAACAAAAACTTGGTGACATAAAAAGAAAATAGAAGATTATATTCTATGGCAGAGCTTCACTTCTGTGTTAATCAGTGATTAGAATCTCTGCAAACCTTCCCTTGGGTGGGAAAAAAACTTCCAGGATTTCATCAGTTAGATTCTGACGTTGAACGAACTGTTATGCTTTGAAGTGTCAATATATTATTCAGAAAAAGCTCTCTGTTACAAGTCTAAAATCAGAGATAATAAAATTGCCTTATTTGTAAGTCTGTGAATTTTGGAAATCCTAAGCAAGCCTCAGGTGAAAAATTTGTGGAGAGTCATCTATTTGAGGCACTCAACAGTTCAGCAGACAAAGCATAAAAAGGTATATAGTTCTAGGCTGAAGTTCTGTTTGGATTTCATGTGGCATCAGCGGCAACAACTTGTTTCGTTTGATCTCTCTTCAGAATTTGTTCTACTGCTGAGGTCACTATTTAGACTAATATTCTAAATGTGGAAAATTTACAGACAAACTCTCTACAGACTTTAAATGAGGCAACAACATTGAAGAAACACTTAGCAATTGTGCAAGTGCTGTGGGCAGACACAGAGAAGTCACTCCTTTTTACAACTCTGTTCCTGTAGAAATAAGTATCTCCTACCATTTGAGACGGAAGCTCTCCCTGCATTGTGTGTCAGACAGAACTTTACTTTCTTCTCCACTATAAATTGTTGCAACAGAGATGCAGATATCCCAAGCACCAAAAAGCATATATGTTAAGATGACAACTGTAGGGCTCTTCTGCAGCACAATTTAACAGTCAGTGTCGATGGTGGTCTTATGATGAACCCCGCTACTTCTTTCAGGATTATAATGAATCTCAGAAACGCATATCGCATAGGGGCTGTATTATCCATCCAAAGATTATGAAGAAAAATAGAAAAGATGTACAATACCGTATACGTGGAAAGATAGATGGAAGCGCTATATCCCAGTAATGTGCACATAGAACATTTATCAAACGTGCTGCCAATAGTGCTCCATGGCAGGGCATATTAAGAAAGAGTGCTTTGTTGTACTGTAACAATAACTGAGCAGATGGGAACAGGTGTGTCTTAAAACCTCCTATTTCCTACAACAACTGGCATTTGTACACAAGCCTGAAGTCTGTGCAGACAGACAGTTAGTTATAAGAAATTCAAACCACCTCCCCACCCCGTTTTTTTCTGTACATAAATTGCACAGGCTTTACACACAGTTTTGCCGTGCCTTACAAATACACCCCACTATGTACAGTTTTGCATATAGCTACTTGCTTTTATTTATGAAATATTCACATTGTGACTACACCATCTTCTGGCGATTTGCTCAAATACAGGAAAGCCTCACCATTTGTGGTGAATTCTTTCTTGACACCACTGCGAATGGCAAAATTTGTGAATACTGGGAGCAGAGGGCGAGGGCCATCCCAAGTGGAGGGCAGGGTGTGGGGCAGCCATCCCTGGGCTTCAGGCTCTGCCCCCTTTCCCTTTTCCCCTGGGCAGCGAGGCCAGGAGGTTACCTGGGGCTAAGGGCAGAGCAGATGCTGCATGGGGATGCCACCCCTCTCCCCCCAACTACCATGCAGGTGGTAGGAGCCACACCCACTGCCCTCCCAGCCCGCTGTGCCTCGCACCTCTGTGGCGGCACGAAGCAGAGTGCCCCGCCAGTTCCTGCCACCTGTGAAGGAGCAAAGCACAGCAGGCCAGGACTACGGTTCAGTGGTGGGGAGGGGCAGCATCCCCTGCAGCCTGCCCTGCCCAGCTCTACAGCTGCTGCCACCCTGGGGATGTTAAACAGCAAGTAATCTGGTAACCAGGTAACCACCAAAATTTCTGTCAGTTACTCAGTTAACTCTACCATCCCCACCCTGCTGGACTACTAAAAAGAATTAATTTATTGTAAGGGTGGTATGGCATGGCCACATGCCTCCAGCCTGCCAGCCAGGGACTGCCTCCCATGCACACAGATACCATCTTCCAGCCCTACCTAGACTGTCTTACATGGTTGCCCCATCACCCAACCCCCCAAGGGGCTGGCCCCACAGCAGCCAGACCACCCTAACACTGGTTGGCACATGTGTCTGCCATGGGCAGAGACTGAAGTTTCCTCTTGGTGAGCCTAGCCCCATGCCCCACCTATTCTGTGCAAGGCCACATACCCATTCACTGCTCTCAGCCACACCACGCCCTGGATTGGGGGCAGGGTGAAGGGCTGAGAGCTCTCAGCCCCAGCTGGAGCTCCAAGCCTCTTTCCTGTTCGGCCCGCCACACTCCATTCTGCCCCCACCCCATGGCCCCAGCTCCATTTTGCATCTTCCCATCCAGGGACTGTCACCCAGCCTCCCCCAGCAACTGATCCCAGCCCTCCTCCCCAAGGACTGCCCCAAAACATTCACCCTCCCCCCGCATCCAGGGACTGTCCCCAGTATCCAGCTCCCTTCCAGGAACTGCCTCCAGCCACTCACGTGGAGTCTGTTCTCCATGCACCAGCTACACCCTCTGCCCCACAGCCAGGTGCATGCCTCCCTGTACCTGCTGGCTTCCTACCTCAGTTGCAGGTAGCTCAGCTGTAAAGCCTGCCCTGCTTGCCTGTCACTGCAGTTCAAATGCCAGGAGCCTGCTCCAGTGGGGATCAGAACCACACAGAGGCAATGCATGGGAGGTGCACAGGGAATCACATGCATCTCCAGCAGACCTCTTCCCCCTGGGACCCCCACACTAACCATCAGTGCCATGCCGCTTCCATTGAGTGTGGGGGCAATCCCGCTTCTACCCCACAGTAATGTGGCCTGTGCCAACACTGGAATCCACAAACTAGTCACCTCTGGGTCTGCTGATGGGAGGGAGCAAATAGGGCAGTTGCAGAGGGGGCCAGACCTCAGGCCTTCAGGCCACCACCGCCACTGTAGTATCTGCGGCCTCAGCCTAAGCCCCAGGGTCCTCTGAACCGCCACAGAAGCACCACAGCTGTAAAGGGACTGGCTAAGTGCCCCACCCCTTCTTGGGAAGCAGTGTGAGCTCCTCCTCTCACCTTACCCCAGGGCCCATGGTGGCTGTAAGGCCCACTAGTGGGGATCCGTGATCCTGGAGGATGAGAGGTGTTAATCATTACGGCCTTCTGCTGATGCTGCTTGGCCTGATCCCGGGGGCAGGGGGAGGCTGATGCTAGGCCCAATATAATATAAATAATAATATATGGAGATACACATCTCACAGAAGTGGAAGGAACCTCAGGAGGTCATCTAGTCCAGTCCCCTGCCCTCTTGGCAGGACCAAGCACCATCCCCCTTTTTTTAATATCTATTGGCCCCAGATCCCTAAATGGCCCTCTCAAGGATCAAGCTCACAACCCTGGGTTTAGCAGTCCAGCTCAAATCATTACCCATCACTGCACCTCCCAATTTTTGCTCCCCTCACAATGTGTCTGTGGCCCAGAAGCTGCTGGTCCCACCCCACCCTGCTTATGGCCTTAAGGATATATCATATGGACTGCAGCTGTGTGTTAACTGGGCTGCAATCGTCCTGCAGGTTGAGAATCACCGACCTACTGTAACTACAGCAGTTATAGGACATCCAAACCTCAGTCTACATTTAACTGGAGAGCCTGGACGGGAGCTAGATATTGGGTATAATAATATTGGTTTATAATATATTGGGTATATGCACAAGGACAACTTGGATTCTCATTAACCTAACTGGAAAATTAATATCTGAGTATAATTTAAGCCTTTTCTCACGCTAGTACATTTCAACCCTACTTAATCCTATACAAACTTGTTCAGTACCTAATTAATAGAATTATCCTGAAAAGACAGGCAGCTGAGCAGGCCTGTTCCAATAGCTAATTCAGCTTCTCTTAGGTCTTCAGGTAAAAAGAGGTCAGAAGAGAGCTGTTATCTTCCCTTATGCATATCCAGCAAAACATGCTCCAACTCTTTTGATCCAAGAATGGTGCAGTCTTTTTATGAGATCCTCCCTTGTTTCAATCCATGGTGAGGATTTGGTTTCCTCAGTAAAGAGCATGATTAACAGAACAAATAGAAGGGGAGTTGAGTCCTTTTCCTGAATGCTTTGCATCTCCTGCCAGTAATCACACTTGTTCTCAATATAGTTATAAAATCTCAGGTTAAAATCAGGACCATACACAGGAATTTCTGGGGAAGGAGGTTTTTTGTTTTTTTTTGTTTTTGTTTTTTTTGGTAAATGTGGACCACCACCCCTATAGCTAGTCCTCCCCGCTTCCCCAGGGCGGCTGGTGGAGCATTACCTGATGTGCAAGGGAGGCCACAGGAAGCATGCGCCTGAGACTTCCACTGACATCTGCTGTCCGACCTGGGGCAGAGGTTGGGTGACAGATTTCAGCAGCAGCCATAGGAAGTTGCTCCCCACAGACTCCCCAATACTGTAAAATCCTGGCCAGACTGATCAGGGACTTGGAGGGGGTGAAGACAGTGGAACAGGGAAGGGGGATACACAGGTCCCTGACGCCCACTGGGGGGCTGCATTCCCACCCTTCGTACCTTCCCATGTACAGGCCCGAAAATAGGATATCCTCTCCCCTTTCAGAACAGAAATAGCCATACAACAATCTCAGAGAAACAAAATAAGTCACAAGGCCAGCTCAGCCCACCAAAAGCAATTTCCTTCTCAATTTTCTCAGAAATACTAATAATCTTGGCTGTGCTTTGTTTTCTATTCTCCCCCTCTAAACATTTCCAAATTTTGTTAGTTTGCATTTGGAATCTACAGGGTGAACTCAAATTGGCACCTTGTCCCTGGAACGCACTAATTCCAGTTCTCAGTAATAGCAGTTTGGATAAATAAAGTTGGACAATTGAATAAAAAAAAAAATCTCACACAAATATCCAGTCTCGTGAGGCCATTATCAGAATACAATAAATATCAAGTCTCAGCTTCATCACATGCATTTCCTCCAGTCAGACCCTAATTTGTGTGGACAGATGCCCATCGTGCTTGAAATTGGAAAGAGACATCAGATTACCTGAGAAAGTAAATATACTGCCCAGAGGACATTAACAATTACATCAGAGACAGACAGGCTGGCATAAAATAGAAAGTGATAAATTTTTTAGGAC
Source organism: Carettochelys insculpta (assembly GCF_033958435.1). Classification (NCBI taxonomy): domain Eukaryota; kingdom Metazoa; phylum Chordata; order Testudines; family Carettochelyidae; genus Carettochelys; species Carettochelys insculpta. The sequence goes on along the minus strand of NC_134153.1, from coordinate 20,991,301 downwards.
CACCCTCTGGATTTTGGTCACAGGAGACAGAGATAATGTACTTGGCTTTTTTGGCTATGCATTATTGAAACTGGTCTAATTGTGAAAAACATAACCCTCACTCCAAAAAATAAAACAAAAGAACTTCTGAACCTGCTGCACCTAAACTCTCATTTTATTTTTTATTACATTACACTGGAATAAATGTAGATATTTTTTGAACCAAATGACAACTGCGACATAGCTTGTCACGAAGAAGCACTGATTAAAAAGGAAGTATCTATAAAAGCACTGTCACGATGCCATCATACACTTCTGCACAGCAGCTGTCCCTGCATACATTCATTTTACAATCTCATTCCACTTTTTGTCCAAAAAATTATTTTCTAATCTACTGTACTGGAAATTTGTTTTAATGCCCCCAAAAGAAAAAACAACAAAACGGACGAGAGCTTCATAAACCCATTTATAAATTTAGCTAAAAACTACTCTCATAAAACTGTTTTCTGGTAATTGTCTTTTCAGAATGTTGTATATAATGAGAAGCAGGCTCATTTTTCAGCAAGCTTCTCAACTTAATCGTTGTGCCAAATCATTATGATTAAACAAACTTTCTTTACTTAATCTTCTTTTCTCAACAATTACAACTTCAACTAGTAGAAAAGATGATCAGAGCTGGATGAGAGGGTAAAGTCTTCTGATCCTTAATGATCTTAGCAGTAAGCAAATGCTAGTCTATTTTTATGGGAAAAAAATGTATAGTTTTGATGTCTTGAAACACATTTTAAATAATGGAATTTAGAGATGAAAAACACTTTGCACCTTCAACTACTGCAGTTTCATAAGGAATATGGCCAATTACACAAATGGCCAATTATGTATCTAAACCTACCAACTTTTTGTGCAATTTTCCATTTTGTGCACATAACTGTAATAAACAAACTAAAGATTAACAATAATCAGAGTTTTGTTTCCCCACCAAAACATGACAATCCCAGAGACAGAATGTGTTTTAAATTGAAGTTAAATCTGTTTTCAGGTATTTAACATATCATTAGAACATATTTTACGTACAGGAATAAGTTTTTACAATATTTTACCACTTTTTCCTTCTAGTCTATGTTTCACACAGAAAGAAGTTCATTTGCAGGGTAGGGTTTAGATCCTGTTCTCTGCTACACTGGAAATTTTACACTAAAATGTCTCAGAACAGAATCTAGCCCCAAGCAAAGGCAATGCCATATTTATGAGCTAAAAATACTCTTTGTCTCTTACCAAGTTCTACATCCTGATCATCAGTAAGAATGAGAATGATGTTTGGACGGATGTTTCTGCGGTCCCTTTGAAATCTTCCCTTCAGACGCTGATTTAACAGGAAAGTCGAACCTCCATCCAGCATTGACAAAACAGTCATCATGAATAATCCAAGGACAATGCTATGTTGTGACATGTTGTGCTGATGTTCTGCTCTCTCCAAACAAGGTGTGTAAATATCTTCTACTTCTTCTTTAGTTGCAGATCTAACATGGAAGAGTGAAAGCAGATTAAGCAGTTATGTGAGAAAGAATGAAAGGACGAAAGAAAGAAAAATCCCATTTGCCATAATCTTCCAAAACCTGAAAGTTCTCTTTAAAAGGCTAAATCCACATGCAGCTGAAATACCCTAATCTACTAAATGAGGAACAAAGTATTTGCAGCTTTCCACCTTGGTACCTGTTCAAAGTAGAAACATTCGAAACTTGCAAAAGTTTATCTAAATTTGATGTGTCATTTTGCTGAATGCCAAACTAGTTTAAGCAGTGGCAAAAGTTTTAGGAACTCAGCAAGGAAAAGAACAAAACATTTTTAAACAAATGATTTGAAAAAAGTTAGCCAGGTGCTAAACTGGAAATGAAATGATATAGTGAGAATACTGGATTTCTGAACAATAGTAGTGCAGAGTAGTTAATGACAATGTAAAAAAAGGCCTTCTGGTACCTTTGGCTGATGCATTTTTATTTACTGAGTCAAAAAAAAAAAAATCACCTTTAAAGGAAGAATGCATCTAAATATAAATTTTTACCAAGACTCACTATTGTAAAACCTTTTGAGTGAACAATAAATTTGTCTTGTGAATTCACAACAGAGGCAAACTACAAACCAAATTAAGATGACATAAATTGCTTGTAATGCTTACAGGTTTTTTTATTGGAAAGTTATGCCTGTTTTTACCAGAGCTGAGTTTGGCTGCAGGGGCCTAGAAATGGTGGGGCAGTTCCAGACAAGCATTTCAGAACAAACTCTGAACTTACTGACTTTGTAGGTGGCAGTGATGTTATTTCAAAATGAATATGCAGATTTTACAGAATTTATAACTATGTGTGTTCATTTCTACTGAAGTACTACAGAAGCGTGTTTTGCATTTACAATCTAAGGGCCTAGTCTTGCAAACACTCATCACTAGACACATCAAAGAATTGTCTTATTGCCCAGAACTGCTCATAGTAGTAGTAGTAGGAGGAGGCATCCTTCCGTCTACGTAGATTATGGATCACGCCCTTCGAAGTTCCATTTGGGATCATCATTTGCAGCATCGACTGTGACTGCGAAGGCCCACACAAGAGTGACAGTCCTTGCTGCATGTGTTGCATGTGTAATGGGTGTCTGGCAGTTCCTTACTGTGCTTTCTGTGGGCTCGCTTCTCCTCTGCTAGCTGTCTGATCCTCATCTCACCCTTCTGAAGGCCTTTGTGCAGTTCCTGCCTCCATCTGCTGCGATCGTCTGCCAGCTCCTCCCAGGTGTCCGGCTCGATGTCTACCTCCGAGGTCCCTCTTGCAAACATCTCTGTAGCACAACTGGGGGCGTCCGGGAGGTCTTTTGCCAGAGGCTAGCTCGCCATACAGGATGTCTTTTGGAATCCTTCCATCATTCATCCTGTGGACGTGGCCAAGCCAGCGCAGCCACCGCTGCCTGAGGAGGGTGTGCATGGTTGGGATTCCAGCTTGCTCAAGGACAGCGGTGTTGGACACTCATGGCAGCAAAGATAATGCACAGAGGTGAACTGTTTGCAGGATCAGTCCCAAACACTCTGCTCCCGCTCCCACTGGAATCAACAGCACAGCTCCTATTGATTTCTAAGGAAGCAGGGGTATTCCTAGATGATTGAACATTTCGTGGCATTTCTTAAATTTCAATGCTGGTAGATAATCTTCTGGCCTCAAGGAATTTTCTTTTGCTAATACAAGTCAAAGCACGAGTAAGAAACTATGCAGAGAATATCAAGAGCTAATTATTTCATCAAATCAAGGGATCAATGAATCAATTTTTGATTAGTTCCCTAGATACCTTCTCTGGACTTGGGCCAGTGAGTTCATGCAGAGCAGTGGAAATCAATTAAAAGTGACACAAGGGAAACTGTCTTTTGTAAAGACCAGAAGTGGCTGAGTAGAAAAAAAGCCATCCCAGTGTGCTTTTCTCACAGAAAGCAGCTTAATGTTCTGCCCATAAAGCAAGTTTGAAATTGTGCCTCCACCCAAGAAGATTATTTTATAGCAATATTATCAGATCATCACTACCAGAATTCGTTTCTTAGGATAATCCTTGATTAAGATTGTTCTCATAACAAAACCACTGGTCCGTGTTTGTTCTGAAGGCATGGAATTTACAAGGTATTTAAATTTTGTGCTTATGACTAGCCAACTGCCTCTAGCTGCCAATTTTTGGTGATTTAGAGCAAGTCTACAGTAGCCCAGGTATTCTGGCTCTCTATGTGCTGGGACCCACAGCCTATGCTAGCCACACTCCCATGTAACAGATGGGGACAGCTCTAATGTCTCCTTAATTACCCAAAACATAACTAAGTTTTATGAGCCCTGTTTAATATGCAAGCACCCTCAAAACCCTAGAAGCTTTGTCTTTCAGAAGAGACAGTTGAGCTATAGTATAGCTGTGAGCATCTCCAACTGAGAGATGCTGAGGTGGGGGTGTGGGGAGAGAACATTCTACCCCCCTCCCCCAACATATCTGCCCCCTTCATAGGCTGAATTGGATACAGATGACCTCCTTGTTCATAAAATCCTGCCAGATGGGGAGCAAGATTACAGGCAAACTCAGTTCTCTTGTGTGGTAATGCCTTTTTAGTATACTCATCCCTCGTCCAAGCACAGTTAGTTCCCAATTTTCTGCTCATAGGCAAAAACTCATAAGAGGGACACTAAATTACCATTAAAATACATGTAAAAGTCTCTGACTGGTTCCTAGTGCTCCTAACTGGGGGAAGGAGCAGCAGCATACAGCTTGAAAGGTAAGTGAACTTTGGGATGGTAGGGGTGTTGGAAAAGGTGCAGTGCCTGCGGTGGGCTGCGGAGGGTGCATGGGGAGTTGCAGGCCCAGGGTGTTGGGAGTTGGGTCGGGCAAGGCTGCGGGTCTCCCTGTGCCCCCGCCAGGGACCCCGCTGCTGGAGCAGAGCCATCCCTAGGGCTGTGGGTCTCCCCACGCCCCAGTCAGGGACCCCGCAGCTGGCTCATACAAGTGAGAGAAGTTCACTCTTTTCGTGAGCAAAGGCAAATGTATGTCCCTCGTTTTAGTGAGCACTGGTAAGTCAAGTACTCATTAAATGAGGGATTAGTGTATGTTTATTCAATTAATAGAAGATATGTCCAAACTCTGCTCTTGATGCCTGTTCTTCTCTCCCCCACTCCCCTGGGGAAGTTTCAGGAAAATGTTCCCTCACCACAGTCATCAATGTGTCAGTACTGGGAGCACCAGCATCAACACTGACTTCAAATAGTGTTTTTTACACTAGATTAATTAAAATTTATTGCACAAGTCTATAGCCACGGTGCTGAAGACATTCATAATGGGCTATAGAGACTAGCATTCTCTATTCAAGCGGTTCCCAACCTTTTCACTAGTGCAGACTCCCAATCCCCCCAAAATGGTTCCAAACCCCCAATAATCCCCCCAAAAGCATTTGTGGCCCCCCAAAGCCAATTCTATTTTCCATGATCATTTTTTTGTGTTTATTTTTTCCTCATGGACCCCCTGCAATACCCTTGCAGACCCCCAGGGGTCTGTGGACCCCATGTTGGGAACCACTGTAGTCTATGCAGTTACCAGTGATGAAAGGGAACCAGACTTTGAGACAGCAGGTGAATATTTCAACTGCCCCTCACATAAACATGGCTTACTCTCTGTTGCTATAAATACTCCTATTACACGAGTATAAATGCAGTTTAATTCCATTAAAGAAAGAAAACAACAATCCCAACTCTAGATTTACCCCCAAAATAATTAAGAACAGAAGCTGACTCATGCTGTAGTACCAAAGATACAATACATAACTTGGAATAAATTTATTTTTATGAAAAAAGAAACAATGCATTTGAACTGTTCTTTGATCTTATTCCATTAATCTGACATATAAGTAGAAACAAACTTATGAAGTAACTGCATTCCAAATTCACTTTTACTCACTAGATTGTTTAAAAAACGATCCTAATGCTAAACAGTAATAAAAGAAAAGGTGCTAAGGTGTGTTTGACTCATTTAGCAGCCATAAACAGGGAAACAGCACTTAAGGAACTGTGGGCAGCTGCATAATAGGAAAAATATGCTAGCAAGCAGCAACTCAGACTTGATAACTGTCCTGAATATGGTTGGAGCCAATCCCAGATGTGTTATTTAAACAGACTTAGGTGTGCCATTTATGTAGTATTCAGAGGCAGGGAAATGCTTTGTGTGGGATCCATTCACTAGCAGTCATCCCAATTAACAAACAGGTTGTCTATCAGGTTGCCAGTTAAATTATTTCAACTGAACTTTTGTTCTATTAACTTTTGGACCACCATTGCAAACCCTTGTGTTCATGACTAGCACCACTTTTCCACTAATGCCTTCACTCAGTTATAACTTGCAAAACATAGACTTAAATGACAATTACATCCCCTACATATAGAATTTCATTTTACACTTGGACAAGGAGAATTCTTGATTACATGCAAACAGAGTAAAATAGTTCTATGGAACTGTGATTTGTGTTGTAATCTCACAACCCTTCAGACTACACTAGAACCTCTGTAATCTGGGTGTCCCCAACCCAGACACACTGGTGGTTCAGACCCTGGCAGGGGGAGGAGAAAGTGGCTCTGCATCTTGTCACTCCCCTCCCCCCAACTTGGGGAATGGCAGTACTGCGACATGCTGGTCTGGGGCTTTTCCCCCCACCACTCTCACAGCAGCAAGGTGGGGGGCCTGAGTAGACAGGAGGTGGAGCTGTGTGTGTCCATGGACATGGGGTGCCAGGTAAATCTTCCCACCTCATCTCCCTTATGCTCAAACCTCACAGAACCCTCCATGGTCCAGAAAATTCTATAACCCACCATACCCCTATTTCCCAAATGCACTCTCTTTTTAGACTGACATTTAAAAATTTTTTTTCAAAGAATCATACACTGAAATTTAAAAGATGATACCAAAAGCCAAAGCTCAAACCAGTGCTAACCTTGTCTATTACCTCAAAAACATATGCAAGAACTACAGCTAAATGTCTAAAATTTCCTTAGGAGAAACAAGGTGAGTCAGGTAATATCTTTTATTGGACCAACTTCTGTTCATGAGAAAGCCCAACATTTGAGTTACACAGACCTCTCCCTCAGCTCTAGGAAAGGAGCTCAGACTGTCAAAGCTAAAATTAAGTTTACACTGCCACTTTATTGCACTGCATTTTCTGGCTCCCAAGGTGTGCAGCAAGTTACAGCACCGTAAAGCACCAGTGTGAACAGGCTGCTCCCCTCATGGAAATAGTGACCAAACTGCCAAGTCAAAGCATGGATGGGTTTTAAACCTTCAAGTGAAGACAAGCCTAAACCTATGGGGGCCGAGAGCCTCACCAGGGCCCTGGAAAAGGTGGGGCAGTGGGGCCTACTCTGCACTTCCAGAAGGGACAAGACCTCAGGAGGAACCTGTATTCTGGAACCAATCCAGGTGATGTAGCCAATTAACACATAAGTTAGTGGGTTGTAATATACCATTCATCCAGCCTCTTTATAAAGATCATGATTTTTAGTGTCTAGCAAAGAGTCTCAGCTTTTGAAAGTTTTATGCAGTTTTACCTTTAGCACAAGAACTGATTAATCACTCTATATCTGACCTCTTTGTGAAAACACTTCTTTAGACAGGACATTGTCACAGCTTTATATGCTTATTAGAATATTAAATTACACATTTAAATAGAGTATTCTGAATTACTTTTGTTCTGTTGGTGAGCACTGCAACCAGGGCTCAAACAGCTAGGTATTTAGCAAATGGAAATCCCTTTTTTTCCCCTTCTGAAACTTTCTCCATACGCTAACCTTTATTTTAATAAAGATTTCCTATAACTAATGTTCATTTACATTTTTGGAAGAAGTCTTTTACAGTTAAATACCACATATTAACATTCAGTAGAGCTACCACATAAAAAAAGCTCTCATTAAGGTTCTTTGGTAGGAGCTAATCCTCATACAAGGTTTGAGTTTTATTTCACTCCCCTGTCCATTGAAGTCTATTATAATAAATTTATTTTTCTACAGCACATTCACTTCTGTCCCAAGAGCAATTTAACAGAGAGAATGAGGATAATTTCTCACCAAAATATGCCCATTTTTGCTTTAAGTATAACTTTAGCCTGATTTTAACAATAAATTCTAAAAATTCATATTAACTGCAGCTGAGGGAAGATTTGGAAATACTGTAAAGGAAGAGTGAATGAACAGAGAGCCAATACACCACAAAAAAGATAGTCTTTAAAAAGAAAAACATACGGAGACAAATCCATTCAGCAAACTAAAGATTTTATGTTACTGTATACAGAAAAACTACTAGATTTTCAATGTAAGGTGATTGTCAAAGCCCATGAAAAATTAAGTGCCAAGGCATCAGCTCTTTTACAAACAACTGTTCTTTGCACAGACACCTCCCATCTGGTACTTTAGTCAAAGCCAGGGCAGGTTTAGACATTGAACTGCTAGATAAATACAGCACAAACAAACTGTCTCTGGGTGCCTGCAGCCCCAGCCATTCTCCCAGAGCCAGGGACACAGGGCTGAATGCTGTGCAGTCCCATCAGGAGCAAGCTGTAACCCCTGTGGACATGGGCTTTTATTTAAAAAAAAAAAACAAAAACAAAAAACACAACAGCCCAGCCATATCAAAGGCAGATTGAGTTACATGCATCCCATCATTGCCAAGTGCAGCTAATCACGCTCCTGTTTGACTGTGCAGAGAGCCTGCAGCCCTAACAGTCAGGGGAGCCTCAGTCCTTGGGCAGCAGCAGTGCCCTGCCAATAAGGCAGGGCAGCATCTGTCCTTCCTCCCTTAAGCCTGGGACCAAGTGCCTGGGCAGCCCACACTCCTACCTAGTCAGTGGGACCCACCTGCCTCCTAGCCCATCTCATCTTCCCCTTAGCATTGCCCATTTTAATTGACTGTATTCCTGGAGATTTCAGCACAAGGTAGTCTTTAATCAATGATTAGCCTTTAATTCCTGGAGACTCCACGGCAATGCTGGGGGTCTGACAGAACCTCCTAAGCATTCTTCCCTCTTGTCCCTTCATCCCACACCCCCACCACTGCTTCCTAGTCCTCCTTACCCCTACCCCCACTACTGCTCCCACCTTCTGCATCCCCCACCAACCCCCCTGCTCCCATCTCTACCCTGCCCCATTCTCTAACCCCCTCCCCCTCCTCTCATGCCCACTTCCACCCCAAACTCCCCGTCCGAGCCCCCACCCTCTCTCTGCCCCCTCCGCCGCCTCCCGGTCCCAGCCCCCCCTGTGCAGCTCCGCTCAACTTCGGGCTGCCTTGAGCGGCTCTGCAGGGAGGCTCGGGGCGGCTGCCCCCCCCCACTTACCGGGGCAGCGAAAGCGCAGCAGCCGCCGGCGGCTGGGCGCTGCACGTCCCGGCCCCTTCCCTTGCAGCACTTCCCGCGCCTCAGGAGCAGCTCAGCCTCCCAGCGGCAGCCAGGAGCCCCCGCTCCGGGCATGGCCTTCCGCGCCCCGTCTCTGCCCGGCGGCGGCCTGCCCCCACCTCACCCCCTGGCGCGCGCACAGCCGCTGCGCAGCCTTTAAACCTCACGGCGCAGCCAGGCTGCGGCCGAGGCACAGGGCGAGCGCCGTCCGCCAGCCACGGCCCTGCGGGGAAAGCCCGGCCCAGGGCGGCGGCGGCTGCCCATTTCCACACGGCGGGGCGGTTAAATTACTTAAAAAGTTCCTTCAGCGCCAGGGGCCTCCCCCGGCCCCGGCGCAACCCACCCCCTAGTGGCGCGGGGCGGGAAGGCCCTGGTCCGCCCCCACCCCCCAGGGTGAAATCCAGCCGCCCACGCCTCTGCCTCGCCTCCCCTGGCCCCAGCGACCTGGCCGGGCGCGGCGCTCGCCAGCCAGGTGCCTGCGCACATCCCCACGCGGCGAAGGGGGCGTGTGAGCAGAGGAGCTGTCCGCGGGGCGGCGCGGGGAAGCGAAAGGGGCAAAGCCTTTAGGACGAGCCGAAAATGGAAAGCAGGGATCGAGTGTGCGCTGCCCGGCCCTTGCTGAGAAGGTCAAGAAACACCCCCCCCCTCACTCACTCACTCACACACACACACACACAAAGAAGTGGGTCTGTCCAACGAAAGCTCACGATAAATTATTTTGTTAATTTTTAAAGTGCTACTGAACCGCTTTTTTGTTTTAGTATATGGACTAACATAGCTCTCTCTGTTACTATACACACACACACACACACCCACACCCACAGCACTTTGAGTCCTTTGTGTTCCAAAAAGCACCACGTGCTTTGCAAACACTGGCTACATCGATGCTACCAGATACTTTGATTTTATTAAATTCGATTTCATAATGCTAGGTTTTATAAAATCGATTGAGTACCCTCAATTCCCACACGAAGTCAAGTTAGTGGCCAAACATCAACTATTGCACCAATGCATTATGGGAATCTATCCCACAGTTCCCTCAGCCCTGCATTCTACACCCTCCCCTGCTGCACCCTCATCACTGGCAACCCTTACTCTGGTGCCTGGTTCCTGGCAGCTTAGGGGAGCTAAGAAACTGACCAGGGCTGCTGTGCTGGTCAGTTTCCCAGCTCCCAAGTGTCAGCCAGGAGCCAGGTACAACAGCACCAGTCATCCTCTGGAAGCTAATGTATTCAGTTCAAAGACATGGTGCTTCCACACTAGCCTTTATTCTAACTGTTAAATTCAAACCTAATGCGACACCCACCCAGTTCTGATGATGATATGATATGATATTGATAATTGTGCTCCCTAAATTGAGCTAATGGGGTTTACAGTAAAGACAGTCTCTTGGTGCAACCAAGCTAACTACCTTAAATTTGAATTTATCTCACAGTATAGACATAGCCATTGATGCATCTAATTTTACTCAGGTGAGTAGTGACAGACTGTTCATGTCAGTATAGCCACAGGTGCCAGTACTTCCAGAATCACAACCTTTAGACCAGGGTCAGCAACCTTTCCAAGGCAGAGTGTTGAAATTTGGCCTTTTGACCTCTACATACAGTCTGAGTGCCCATGCTTTTTAAGACGCTAATAGTACTACTTACAACATCTTAATTAACAAAATAAGATGCAGAGCTTTACCGTTTAGGTGGTGGTTGGCAGCATTAGCTGGTCTTTTGGTAATCCACAGGCGGCCTGGCTTTGAGCAAGTTCTTGGCTACATGGGGGAAGAGGGCATGAGGCTGAGCTCTTACCTTGCCTGGTGATGAAAATCTGCTTGTGTGCCACTCTTGGCACCTGTGCTGGGAGTTGCTGACCCCTGCCTTTGACTAAAATATTCCAGAATGACTAGCGTTTTGGAGTTCCTCATTTCCTGTTTGAAAGAGGCCTGATTTTCAAATGGGCACTCAGTGCCTTCTCAAATGCAAACATTTTTAAAGTGTTTCATTTGGAGCACTTAAACATGGAAGTGCGCAACTATGTTAATAATTGCTTTTAAAATCTCGACTAGATAGTGCGGATAGGCAAGTATCTGCACCAGGTTCTGCATAAGCATTGAAAATAGACCCTATTCTGATTTGAGTAGCTGTACAAACCCTACATCAACCAAATGCATCCCCTCCACAAACAAGGTAGCTAACCTGCTGATATCCTTAACTCAGACATTGTTTGGTATGATTAATAGGTTCATACCTTACCTGTTACAGGATGTTGATCTGCCTTAAACTCTACCAGTAAAATTGAAAATGGACAGGACACAACTTTCCAATACTGGTACGGCTAAAGCGGTACAATCCTCTTTCTGTCACTGTAGTTATACTACTATAAATACTATATAGTTTATGCCCATATATGAAGGTCATTAAGCTATGCAGGTGCAGCAACTTTACATCAGTATAACTGAATCCACACTAGCGGTTGTGCTGGTATAATTATATCAGTTAACAACAAAAAACATTCCTTTATCCAACAGTTATACAGATACAGTTCCAAAGCAGTTTAGACTAGGCTGAAGTTAAGCCAGCTTTACCATGTTTAACATACTTTGCCCTATTTTATATATAAAAGTTGCTCATGATGGGAATTTTAATTAAAATGAAATGGTGACCAATAGAGATTTAAAATAATAAAAAGAGGTAATGTAAATATAATCTAAATTTAATCCAACATTATCAGAAAATTTGTCACTATGGATGGCCCAATTGAACAAAATGGTATATTCCCTCATAGTGATTGTGCATAATTCCAATTAATGTTAATGGGAGTTATGTAAGTAGAGAATTAATGCATTAAGAGAATAATATACACTCTGGTTTATGGAAATCCTGTGAAGTGGATAGTGCTTCCATCTCGTATTTCAAAAGGAGTTTGTGCTGGCTCTGTTACAAACCACAATGGAAACAACTACAGGGCAGACCGAATCATTTTCCAAAGTTAAACAGTTTTGGTGATTTTAATTCTTTTTCATTGCCAAAAATAGCTTAGATTGTTTTGAAGGAAATTAGAACTGTTTATCTAGCGTTTTCAGGAACAAAAAGTCCACATTCTAAGTAAAATAACAGTCTCTATTATCCTGCAGGTGCATGGGGTAAGGAACTTTACACATATATTTCTTAAATGGAACAATCTCTTTTCATTCATCAATTCAAGAAGAGAGTCCATGGTTATTTAGAATGGTCATAGCAGATCAGACCTTTGTCTACCTACTGTAGATGATACTACCTTCAAGAGTAGCTAATATCTGATGGTTCAAAAAATAAAAGAGAAACATCTTACTCCTGCTCCCATAAGGAACCTTATCTCACTATGGCCATGTCTACACGTGCACGCTACTTCGAAGTAGCGGCACCAACTTCGAAATAGCGCCTGTCACGGCTACACATGTTGGGCGCTATTTCGAAGTTGAAATCGACGTTAGGTGGCAAGACGTCGAAGTCGCTAACCCCATGAGGGGATGGGAATAGCGCCCTACTTCGAAGTTTAACGTCAAAGTAGGGCACGTGTAGACAATCTGCGTCCCACAACATCGAAATAGTGGGGTCCGCCATGGCGGCCATCAGCTGAGGGGTTGAGAGACGCTCTCTCTCCAGCCCCTGTGGGGCTCTATGGTCATCGTGTGCAGCAGCCCTTAGCCCAGGGCTTCTGGCTGCTGCTGTGGCAGCTAGGGATCCATGCTGCATGCACAGGGTCTGCAACCAGTTGTCGGCTCTGTGGATCTTGTGTTGTTTAGTGCAACTGTGTCTGGGAGGGGCCCTTTAAGGGAGCGGCTTGCTGTTGAGTCCACCCTGTGACCCTGTCTGCAGCTGTTCCTGGCACCCTTATTTCGATGTGTACTCCTTTGGCGTGTAGACGTTCCCTCGCAGCGCCTATTTCGATGTGGTGCTGACCAACGTCGAAGTTGAACGTCGACGTTGCCAGCCCTGGAGGATGTGTAGACGTTATTCATCGAAATAAGCTATTTCGATGTAGCGTGCATGTGTAGACGTAGCCTATGTAACAGTGAACAAAACAAAAGCATTTGACTGATATCCTTTTAATATGCCACTGCACTGCTTGCTGTCTGCAGTGTTGTGTAGCTACATTGGTTCCAGGGTATCAGAGAGACAAGTTGTGTGTGTTGCAACTTTTTATTAGACCACCTTCTGTTGTTATGTTGGGACAAGCTTTTGATCTCTCTGTAACTTGGTGCAGTAAAAGATATTACCTCACTTACCTCGTGTCTCTGCTTGACATTATTTTCCTGTAGCTTGACTAGCAGCAAGTTACTAATTAACTAAAAGTACTTAATCCATTATAACTATAGCCATAGTATTGGAGACACAGGAGTAGTGCGTAGGCAGCACGAGGTGAATAAACAAATACAGGTAGGGACAGTGCTGTGCAAGGACTTGATGATTAGGATGAGAGAATGTGAAAAGAAGACAAGAAGAGGATGCACAGAGGCGAGTGACATGACCATTTTCAGACCCAGAAATACAGCTGAAGTGGAAACTGATGAAATGAGAGTAAGCCATAAAGTGGGGAGAAATTAGGTTAAAACAGTGCACAAAAGATAAGGCATGAAGAGAGAGGCTGTTGCAGGCAAAGGAGAAAGGAAAATCCAAACTTTAGATCTGTTGTTATGAAAGAACAGCTGAACCTTAGCAAGATCCTGGATATGAAGAAGAGAGAAGACTCCAGTGGGATACACCTCTTTGGGTGAGGGGTCAGGTGGTGGTGGAGGGGGGTGTTGAAAAACCCTCTCATGGAAAAGGAAGGACAGTCCATTGGTTAGTTCCCTACTCTATACATCTCTGTGGAGACACAACATTGGACAAGGGGTGGGGGATGGTAGTGGTGAAAAGCCTCTCCTATGGGATAAGAAGGATAGTTCAGTGGTTAGTTCCCTATGCTGTACACTCTCTGTGACATCTTGGGCTAGCCAGTTAGGGCCTGTTCCTTCAAAAGACATTTATACTTCTAAAAATGCAGATACATGTTTGGTGGGATATTTAGTCATACCTTGGTACCTATCTCCTACTGAAATCAATAGGACCTTTTAAATATCCTACTATGTTCCTATTTGCATTTTTAGGAAGCCACACACTTTTATCAATCTGTCCCTAATTTTCTCTATTTCACAAGTGAAGGTAAATGCATTAAATATTGAGAGGTACTCAGATACTGACATAAGTACCTGTGTGGGCTGGTTGAGCATCCTGGGAGACAGATCCAGATAACCAAAGATTTGAGGAAGCATCAGCTGGGAAGGAAGAGAACCAAAATCTATGAAGTCACTAAAACAAAGGATGGGCAGCAAGTAAGAAGGAAGACTCTGTGGTGCAAAACATTTACTCCTTGTTGTCTGCAAATGTGTTATTCTGTAAATGCACTAAATGGTGCCTTCTCCCTTTATGCGAGAAGATAATATAAGGACTGACTTCCTCATTTTTAAAAACCTCAGTCAATTCCCTTCTAGTCTTTCCTCCTTCTTGGGCTATCTAATCCCTGGCTTTACTATCCACTCATCATACATACGCCCAATGAACAATGAGCTCTTTTGGTCACCTTTCTCTGCACCTTTACAGGCTCCTTCCTGTTTCTTGAAGACCTAGAACTAAAAATGTTAATAGTATGGCCTGATTCTGCTCTCACACCTAATTTATACCACCAATGTAGTTTCATGGCATTCAGTGAAATTATTCTTGATTTACATTAGAATCTGTGAAATCAGAAACAGGTCCTGTATAAAGTTTCACTTTTTAAAACATGTATACATTGTCTGCAAGTATAAATATTGCTTTAATATAAATCAGAAGCTTGGGAAGTCAAAATGCTTTTACAAGGAAAGGAGAAATAAAATGAGCTGAGATCTAATTGCCTATCTCCTTGATCCTACATGTTGTATATGCTTTGGACTGTGGACTTTAAGATCATCTAACTAAATATAATTTTGTGGTCAATTGCTCCAATATCATCATTTAGACTGAGGTTGTGCTGTCTGCAGAAATGCAATCGTACTAAGGGAAAAGCATGTTTATATATATTTAGGTATTATGAAAATGGAAAACAAAAACAAACCACCAAAAACAGTAAAGAAAAAAAATCAGTGCTCCATGAATCCAGCAATGTGACACAGAGATTCATTATTTCTTCTAGACTGCATTTATAAAGATTATAGACAATAAAATATTTTTACTTGCAAATTACATGGCACAATTTAGATATCGATTCCTAAAATATTTCCATTAATATAATCTAAGTTTGCAACGTAAAAGTCAGAATTTCATTTGCACATTTCATGATTTCAGCTATTTAAATCTGAAATTTCATGGTGGTGTAATTCTAGGTAGGGGTCCTGACCCCCCCAAAAAGGAGTTGGGTGGTCATAAGGTTATTTTAGGGTGGTTGCAGTAATGCTACCCTACCTCTGCACTGCTGCTGGTGGCAACATGGCTGTCAGAAGGCAAAGTTGCCACCAGCAGTGTAAAAGAAAGGATGGTATGGTATCATACTGCCACTCCTACTGCCTGCCACCACCTTCTGGCCATCCAGCTCTGAAGGCAGCAATACAGAAGTAAGGGTGGTATGATATAGGTATTGCCAATCTTAATTCTGTGCTGCTGCTGCGTCACTGCCTTTACAGCTGGATTCCTGGCCAACAGCTGCCACTCTCCAGCCACCCCAGCTCTGAACACAGTGCAGAAATAAGGGTAGCAATACTGTGAGCCCCCTGCAGCTCTTTAGGTCAGGACCCCCAATTTGATAAATGTTTGTCTCCCTGTGAAATCTGTACAGTATATGATAAAAACATACAAAAGACTAAATTTCACAGTGGGAAACCAGATTTCATGGTTCATGACTTGTTATTCTTGGCTGTGAATTTGGTAGGACCCTACACATAACCACAGCAAAAGCTATGTTCACTGTAGGAGCATGGATAAAATGACAGTTTATCTAGCCAATTAACAAATCAGTGATAAAACTTCTTTAGAAACCCAGTAAAAATGTAAAACATGATTACTGTGATTAAATAGAAAAACATAGGTAGATTATCAAAACAAAAAGCAGTCATGTACCACTTTAAAGACTAGCAAAATAGTTTATTAGGTGAGCTTTCGTGGGACAGACCCACTTCTTCAGACCATATCCAGACCAGAACAGACTCCATATTTAAGACACAGAGAACCAAAAACAGTAAGCAAGGAGGACAAATCAGAAAAAGATAATCAAGGTGAGCAAATCAGAAAGTGGAGGGGTGGGGGGGAAGATCAAGAATTAGATTGAGCTAAGTATGCAGACGAGCCCCTATAGTGACTCAGAAAGTTCCCATCACGATTTAAACCATGTGTTAATGTTCCGAATTTGAATATAAATGTCAATTCATCCACTTCCCTTTCTACAAAGGAGCGATAATTTCTTTTCAGTAACACACATACCTTGAGGTCATCGACAGAATGGCCCATTCCATTAAAATGCACACCCAGACACATACCCAGATGCATACCCAGACACCAGCTACTCCAAGATCAGCCCAAAAAAGCCAAGAACAGAACACCACTGGTCATCACTTACAGCCCCCAACTCAGACCACTGCAATGAATTATTAAAGACCTACAACCTATTCTTAATCAGGATGCTACACTCCAGTAGGCCCTGGGTGACATGCCTGTTCTCTCCTACAGACAACCTCCCAACCTCATGAGGATCCTTACTAACAGCCACAGTCTATACCCCAGGAACACCAGTCCTGGAACCTCTCTCTGCAACAAAGCCTGCTGCCAGCTTTGTCCACATATCTTCTCTGGAAATACCATCACTGGACCTAACCAGGTTACTCACAGAATCACGGGCACTTTCTCATGCTCCTCTACTAACATCATATATGCCACCATGTGCCAACAATGCCCAGATGCTTTGTATATTGGACAGACTTCTAACTCCCTTAGACAAAGGGTCAACGGGCACAAAACAGACATCAAAACACTCCAGATCCACAAACCAGTTAGTCAACATTTTAATGGAATAGGCCATTCTGTCAATGACCTCAAGGTATGTGTGTTACTGAAAAGAAATTATCGCTCCTTTGTAGAAAGGGAAGTGGACAAAATTGACATTTATATTCAAATTCAGAACATTAACACATGGTTTAAATCGTGATGGGAACTTTCTGAGTCACTATAGGGGCTCGTCTGCATACTTAACTCAAGCTAATTCTTGATCTTCCCCCCCACCCCTCCACTCTCTGATTTGCTCACCTTGATTATCTTTTTCTGATTTGTCCTCCTTGCTTACTGTTTTTGGTTCTCTGTGTCTTAAATATTGAGTCTGTTCTGGTCTGGATATGGTCTGAAGAAGTGGGTCTGTCCCACAAAAGCTCACCTAATAAACTATTTTGCTAGTCTTTAAAGTGCTACTTGACTGCTTTTTGTTTTGATAGTTTATAGACTAGCATGGCTTACTCTCTGTTACTATAGGTAGATTATAAATGAGTATGAAACCAATCAACATGGCTCAGAGATGCATCTGAAAATGTATAGAGAGAAGGTAGATTTAATGAGCTATTGGTAATCCAACATATTCATAAAAGGAAAAGGAGGCTATTTCACTGGCAAAACGTCATCTCTGTGAGTATGTATTTGCACAGCAAATCTTATTTTATTTTTAACACAGTTCAGTGGGGGCACAAATTCTATCTATTATTTTGACATTTGGATGCTGCAAATAAGCAAATGTGGAACAGCAGGCCAAGAGTTTAATGGATGTCATTTAACAAGGGCAATGATTAGTTGCTTCGTCATTCAGTGGCAGATAAGATGTAGAAGCATTTAAGAGGGGAATGTTCCAGTTGAGTGAGTGCATTAGAGCAGCCCATAATGGTACCTTTATTTAAATAACATGCCTGTAAACTAAAATGCTACTAAATAATTCTTAGTGCAACACTTCTCTGCACTCCTCTCATCCCAAGTGTCAGACTGATTAAGCAACGGGCCACAGCTTTATTATTTAACATTGGGGAGAGGCACTAGGAAGTGCCTATGATCCAACTCTCACATGGTAGACATATAACTGGGCCCAATGAAGGGCTAAGAGCTCCAACTATACAACCAATAACTCAGGGCAGAGCCTGTTCAGACTACCCTACAACTTCTTACCCTCCTGCCTCAGAAGATTGGTGGCTGTGGACTGATAGACAAGTGAACCAAAGATACTTGCTGTTGTTCCTCATATTTAACTTTCCTTCATGTCCTATTCCATTTAACCCAACTGTGCCTCCATATGCTGCAAGGAAATCCATCAGACCACATGCAGCCAGTTTGGCCCATGGGGAGAAATTCCTTCCTGATCCCAAAACAAGTTATCCTACAGATCTGCTGCATCTTGAAAAGCACAGTTTCTATACTACACCTAAGACAGGCTCGACACTGGGCAGCTGGAAAAAATTTAAATAGATGGGGAAAGGGAAAGCAGGAGAGCCAATCAGCCCAACTAGTTCCCCTCAATGGGCCAAGGGAGGACAGAGTGTCCAAGGATCAGGAAATGTCTAGTACCTACCATGTCAATCATGGATTCTCACATCACCATCCCTTCCAAACATTCTCTCATCCCTGCTGTTTTGACTAAAAACCATTCTCATTGAGGGAGGGTGACATAACCAGTCACACAGTAAAGCAATATATAGTTTTGCATACAGGACTTTATCTCCCTGATCTTTTCAAGAACCAGCAAAACCACAATCCAACAGGTTTTTTTTAACATCTGCACTTGCCAGTATCAGCCACTGCCAACATTCTCTTTCCTACTTTTCTCTGAGACCTCTAAGATGATTAGCCCTAGGCAAACCTGAAAATGAAGACTTCTCTTTCTGTTCAAATGAGAAAAGCTGTCTTCTTATTTATTCATATATCCTACGCTTATGTGTTCTGATCATTCAAGTTAACTCTCTCTCTTCCTTTTGCTGCTTCCCAAAGCACTAAAGCAGGGTGTGTGCAAAGTGGGGGACACCCCTGAACTTTTGTATGGGGATTACAATGTCACTAATGGGACGAAGCTGGCTCTGTGGGAGAGAGTGCAAGTGAGGCATGCGCCCTGGCTGCTCTCATTCGGAATGGGCCACTCCCCCATGCACTGTGGAGTACATGCACCACCGCCAGCTCCTCCCACCCCAGCACCGAACACCACTCCTGCCCTGTAAATGGACAAAGCCTGGCATGCAGCCTGCCTTTGCATGTCCTCCAGCTGTCTCTGCCCTACCACTTGCTTGGCAGGGGGGCTGCCTTCTCTGTCCCCACTCCCCATATCGCCTGACCATACTCAGGTGGTGCACCAGCAGAACAGCTCCTGTGCCTGCCACTACTGTACAGAGCCCCCCAGCATGGCACTGAGCCAGGGGAGCTGCATACACAATGGGGAGGAAAGAAGCCTCTTAAACTTGGATCCCCAGCATTGGGTTTGTGTGTTTCATGGTGACTTTTAGAATCTCACCCAGACCAATGTTCCCTCCAATCTTTTCTATCCCTGACCTCTGCTGTGGCCTGCACTGCTCATCACCCTGGCCTCTGCCATGAAGGTAACACAGTGTGTCACTTCCAGGAAACCAATGTTCACTTCCAGGGTCATCTGAGGCAAGGGGGCAACTGCTAATTGCAGGGATGAAAAGTGGGGCCCAGTGTAATATGCTTGCTCACCCTGCATTAAAGAATATCTCATACCTTCCTTCCATAGCAACAAAAACAGATATTCTAGCCTGTTTGAATTTCTACAGGTTCAAGTGCCAAACTAAGAAAATTTAGGGAACCTAGTATGCCCACATAATCATCACTGCCTTGCATGCACAAATCTGGTCAAGGTATTTTCTTGTGCTGTTATCATAAAATTGCACAGATAATATGCAGCTCTTGGTACATGGCAGTGCATAATTATTGAGCAAAGACAAGTATCAGAGGGGTAGCCGTGTTAGTCTGGATCTGTAGCAGCAACGAAGGGTCCTGTGGCACCTTATAGACTAACAGAAAAGTTTAGAGCATGAGCTTTCGTGAGTTAACTCACTTCTTCAGATGCTGGTCCTGGAAATCCCAGGATAACTGAGCAAAGACGGTTATACAATTGCACACCCAACATTTTAAAAAACCTGCCCCAAACTGTATTTGGTATTTTTGGTCTTACAAATGAGAAGTCCTTTAGATTCTTCTCTGGGATCTCGAGGGTAGCAATTAACTTTGGAGCACACATGTATTGCCTTTTAAAAAGTCTAAAGAAGTTAAACGGAGTTCTGCTCTCTTATCCAGCTTCTTGGAAGCCACTATGGTAATCATGCCTTGCTCTCTTATGCTGTGAGATGTTCACTAAAGTTGTTTTTTTTTTTTAAATAGGGCACTTGATTAACCACAGTTAGGTCACGTGATTAACAAAAAAGTAATTCTGATTTATTGCACTGTTATACAATAAAATACCTAATGTAATTTATTACATATTTTGGTATATTTTTCTACATTTTCAAATATATTGATTTCTATTACAACACAGAATGGAAAATGTACAGTGATTGTGTTATGTTATTTTTATTACAAATTTGTACTGTAAAAATGATATATAGTATTTTTCAATTCATTGTCATACAGGTACTATAGAGCTATTTGTAGTTTTAAAGAACAATACTTGGATGCAACAAGTACAAAACCTGAATGACTAAAACAGAAAATCTACCTTCTGAAGGGACATATGAATCTTTAGCACATCTGTCAGATAAATATCTCATGAAGCCAACTACAACACAGCCATGCTTGTCCTCACTTTCAAGTGACAGGGTAAACAAGAAGTGGGCAGCATTATCTGCTGCAAACTGTGGCCAAACTTGTTTGTCTAAGCAGTTGGCTGAACCAGAAATAGGACTGAGTGGACGTTAGGTTCTATTTTAATTGGTTTTATTTTTGTTTTTATTTTTGAATACAGGTATTTCTTGTACATAATTCTACAACTGTAAGTTCAACTTTCAAGATAGAGAGATTGCAGTACAGAACTTACATTAGCTGAATTCAAAAATACTATTTCTTTTGTTTTTACAATGCAAATATTTGTAATAAAATAATGTGAATACTGCATGCTTTGTATTGTGCTGTAATTAAAATCAATATGTTGGAAAATGTAGAAATTATTTAAAATATTTAAATAAATGGTATTCTGTGAAACTGTGAGGCAAATCATGATTAATTTTTAAATAACATGATTAATCACAATTAATTTTTAAAATTGTTTGAATCCCCATTTTTAATAATATGACACACTATGTTTACACTATCATTTCATAAAGTATTCATTCCTTTGGTGATAGCTGACATTTTCTCTGTAAACATAATTTTTCTCCTTACCCTCCTCCTGGTAAAGAAGATAAAGAAGCTTGAGATGGTCGTGTGAACGGGGTTTTTTTTTTTTAATCCTTCACAAGTAATTTCAATCTAGTTATAAAACTGTCCAAAGACTAAAAATAAGTCTGCAGCCATCTTCTCTTATCAGAATTCTGCATTATTACCGATACTACTAGATTTTTCTTTTCTGTTTGAAAGTAGTCAGTCATACACATTCCTATCCTCTGACTTGACTAACGCCCTGAGCTTCCATGTAATTAATGATCTTATTTCCAACCATTTATTAGTTTTATTGCATAATGAGCCATTTGAGTGATTTATATCTAACAGGATTTTCTTAATGTGTGGAGTGTTACAGACTCCAACTGAGCCACTTTGTTATTCTACACTGTCACTGAGTTAGTTGCAGTCCTTCCTCTTTTCATCTGACAAAGTGGTACTTAGCTCTATGTCACTTTGCTAGATTTATGAGCAGCCTCCTTATTTGCCTCTTTTTAAAAATGTTGCTCATCCTCATTAGAGGAAACATCAATGACTGCAACTGTATTTGGTAAAAATGAGACTGATTAGTCCTTTTAAATATGATTTTGCTGACTTCTGAATTTTATTCTATACCACAGCTGTCCTTCCAGACTTGGAATAGGTCTTCTTACAGACTTCAGTTATTACTTGAGAACCACAGGTCTAATCTTGCACAATTGAAGTCGATGGGAGCAGGATCAGAGCCCATCTGTCTATCATTGAGAAGTCTTTTGCACTCCCTGTGAAATCTCTTTGTTTCTGAGCCAGATTTTTCAAATACACTCAGATCCCATTTAGACATCACAGTGAAGTGGACAAATGTTCAGAAGTGCTCACCACCCATTGGGAACAGTTTTGAAAATCTACCCATTTCTGTTTAGATGCCTGAATAGTAGCAGAGTTTTTTTCAAATCTGCACAATCTTATATCTTTTGCTTTAGCTAACTCTGTCCTCTCTTGCACTTTCCAGCTTCATTATAGTAATTACCCTTGGGAAACAAGCTAATCCTCAAACAGAAAAATGGCTAATCTCCAGCTTCCTATCATTCATGAAAGCCACTAGGGATGATGGAGATTCTCTCACTGCTAGGAAACACAGCTGGGCTGATACTTTTGGTTGAAACAAACCCTGCCCACACAGGCCTCATCTTTTAGCCTGATCTGTAGGCACAAATTGTGGGTGCAAATTCAGAATCCATTTTGGCAGATTTGGCCTGTAGGTATTCTAAACCATAAGCAAAGCAAAAACATCAAGCAGCTCCTAATGTAATTAGCAAAAGGTTATATACAGTAAGCTCAGGCTTGATCCCAATAGCTCAGTGGTTCACATGCTGCCCTTGTAAACCACGGGTTGTGATTCTCATCCTTGTTGGGGCCTCATCTGTATTTCATAATAACAGCTTTCAAGTACCTAGGGGCAGGCTAGATGAACATCTGCCAAGAATGATGTAAATGGTGATTGGTCCTCCTGTGAGTGCAGGGGACCAGGCTTGATGACCTCTCAAAGTCCCTTCTGATTCTATGATCCTTATTGTATGAGTGTTGATTAAAGGTTGTTTTGTAAAGTACTATGTGCATAATTATGGTACAGTATAGAGTCGTGAACTGGGAAACAGAAACTCATTTAGTTGAGCTGTCCGCACAGGAACAGATCAAGACAAATTTTCCATTTTCAGCTGAATAGACCAATAGTGAGAAACGCTCTTTGGCGAGCCAGTGTGGACCATTTTACATGAACAGCTCTTGCTATGTGGCAATGCGTAAGTCAACCTGAAATTTCCAGACTTTTGGCTTGCGTGCCTAAAGTGTACAAAAGACAGATGATGGTCCAAATTTTGCACCCCATTACACCAGGGTATGCCTTACCAAGTGCTTCAACAAACAATGAAAGTACACATTTCACTGTGACACCTGCTTTCTCACTAAATGAGAATGTATTCAAGAATGACTAGGGTTTTATGATCTAAAAACCTACAAAATGCTTAAAACATTTTTATTTTATAAAAAACAATGTTGGGTATAAAATTCCAGATCTCACCTCTACATCCTAGAAAGAGAGGGCTAGAAAGATATATAAATATTGTGCCAGTCTCTAGTTGATTGAGTCAGGAGCACAATGAATTATGTCAGATGCTATCAGTCCAGAACGCTTGTTTTTAAATGCTGTAGAGGTTAGTAGATGTTTTAATCTTAAAGTAGTATATAATTTGTTGAAAGTAAGTTACTGATACTTCAAGTGACAATGACTGTGAAAAGTAAATAATTAAATTTTATGGTTATTAACAGTTTGCAACAATATAGTAAAGCATACCATAAAATACATGTTTACTGGACCCACCAATAAAAAGCAAGAGTGAATCTATTCTTTTCTAATTTTATGCACTATACAATGCATTTATTTTCAGTTCAGAGTTTTAAAAACATCACATTATGTTGTACTCTGACATGGATGCAAAAGCCTTCAGTGTCACTTTACACTAATCTTATGCTTTACATGGGATATATTTACAGACAGCTGAGTATCAGCTTCCCTTCTTACTTGAGCAAGGTGTGCCCAAATTTGCAGATACAAATGAATTAGTCATAAGTTTCAACACATCTGCCTCTAGCTATGCGCCTTGGATGTGCACCTTCAAGCCTTGTCTATACTACATGGTGGATTGATGCTGCAGCAATTGATCCATCGGACATTCATTTACTGCATCTGTGATAGGCAAGATAAATCACTCACTCCTGTTGATGCTAATACTCCACCAAGATGAGAAGAGCAGCCGGCGTCAATGGAGAGCAGCCCCCATCAGCTTTATGTCATGCAAGGCGCTACAGTATGTCGAATTCAGATACACTATTTGCCTAGCTGAAGTAGCCTAGCTGAAGGGCAATGGTGCTGGTAAGAGAAGACGACGCCTGAGATATGCAGGTAGTGTGTGCACACCTAAATGTGTACCCACAACTCAATTGTGAATATAAACTTTTTCTCTGAAACGGATATTGAAAATATAGATCTAGATGACAGTCAATGAACAAACAACAATAAACCAGAGATTAGTGACCTGAAACAAAACTTCAGCTAGGATTGGGGCAGAATTTGCAGCTCAAAAACTCTTTTCTAAAACAGGCTAATTCCAAAACACCTCAAGCCAAGACAAAGTTTTGATTTGGGATTCAACACCACAAGATCAGTGTTGTTTGGCTTTATAATTCCACGTCTTCCAGTTGCAGAAGCAGGAAGTTTTGATTCAGTGCCATAGTTCTGACCCAGGGTTTTGATTTGAGAACTTCTCTTATGTAAGGGTGAAATCAAAACAACAGAGTAAGGAGCATGTGAATGCCTCACAAAACAAACCTCAGTCTTTTGGACATGCCCTGGTCAGATGTGCCAAGTGAACTCAGAGTTGCTACTCTGGACTGACATTCAAGAGAGTAAGGAGCAGATGGTTAGAGATTTCCCAATGCAGCTGACCTTATCTTGCAATCCACACTCTACCCAGCATGTTCAACTGATATTGCAAGTGGATGACATTTTCATCAGGACGTTATACGATCAGACTGTAATGCAGTTCAAATTAGGGATCACTGAACTTTGTGGTCAATTTAAATCTGAGACTTTGGCTTTGTCTAGACTAGGATTTAAGAGCATGGTGTTACTACAAAATACAAACTGGCTGTTCTGGTCTCCCATGTTTAAGAAAGATGAATTCAAACTAGAAGAGATGCAGAAAAGAGCTACAAGGATGTTAAGAGCAATAGAAAACCTACTTATGAGAGGAGTCTCGAGGAGCTCGGCTTGTTCAGCCTAACCAAAAGAAGGCTGAGGGGAGATAGGATTGCTCTCTATAAGTACATCAGAGGGAAAAGCAGGAGGGAAGGAGTGGAGTTAAATTGTCAGTGTTGACACAAGAACATACAGATATAAACTGACAATCAGATTCAGGTCTGCAATCCGATGAAGGTTTCTAACTATCAGAGGAAGGAAGTCTGGAAGACAGCTTGCCAAGAACAGTGGAGGCAAAAAACCTAACTGGCTCCAAGACTGACCTTGATAATTTTATGGTGGGGATGATATGGTGAGACTGCCCACAATGGCAGCCAATTTACGACAGCTTGTATACCCAATATCCACAGTGACTGGGGATGGGACACTATATGGAAAGGGCTCTGAGTTACTACACAGAATTCGTTCCCAGATGTGTGGCTGGTGGGTCTTGCCAAAATGCTCAGGATCCAACTGACTGCCGCATTTGGGGTTGCGAAGGAATTTTCCCTGGGTCAGATTGGCAGAGAACTTGGGGACATTTTGCTTTTCTCTGCAGCGTAGGACACAGGTCACGTGCAGGTTTGAACCAATGTAAATGGTGGATGCTCTGTAAGTTGAAAGCTTTAAATCATGATCTGATAACTTCTGTAACTTATCCAGAAGTGTACTACAGGGATGGGTGTGTGAGGTGCTAATGTCCGCAATGTGCAGGCTATCTGACATGATCCTGGTGGTCTATTATGGCCTTCAAGTCTATGAGTCCATGAATATGTTAGATTTAAACTCAGCCAAATTAGCACATATTAAAGAAACTGTTCTAGGATAAGATGGCAACACTGCCCCTTCAAATCCTAGCATAGAAAAGATCTTTAGTTCAGCACAGCCTAACAAGAATCCAGATCCAGATTCCATACAATATTCAGCTGTCTAAATAAGTGACAGAACAGGATAAAAATCCATGAGCAGACATAGGTTAAGGAAATTTAGAGCCAGGCTGTTTGCTTTGGTGGTGACAGAGTCCCCATGTCCCTTTTTCCCAGAGAAGCAGGGACAGAGTTCTCAGGCCCATATTCTCCACAACTGTTTGGTCTTCCCTCCATTCTGGAAATGCCATAGTGGCAAAGGAGGAGGAGGGTAGATTCTGAATATTTACTTCAACCGTGAGGGTACATCTGTTTGGTAAGTGACTAGCAGAGTCCACTGTGTCTTCCCCTCCTGCCACACAGCATTGGGTTGAAAGAGAACCTGCCCTAAAGCAGTGGGCCTTGGAGTTAACACACTAATGAGGGTCTTTCTACACTGCAACTGAGAAGCCAATTTCCAGCACAGGCAGACGGTGACTGCTCATGCTGTAATACCCATGCTGCTGTTTCTAGTGCCTGAGCTGAACTAACACAAGTCTGGGAATTGTGCTGGAAATTACAACCTCCCCAGCTGCAGTATAGACAAAGCTGGGATTCTTGGAATACTTCAAACTTCCCACATTTATTGTTCTAGGTTGCTTGAAGACATCACTGCATTGGTGACACTCTAATAATATTTTCAAGTTTTTTCTTCATTATCACCAGAAACATTTTTTTGAATGAAGGTTGAGATTCTGATGTAATCACTTAATGCTAGGAGCTGGGGAAAGGTCATATGTCATCTATGCCTTATTTCAGCCCTGTCCTTCTTGCAAAGAAGGCAATTATGAAAAGACTGACATTTCAGATGGAAACATTGTGTTTGAGGTTCTTATACCAATCAATCACCAGGGTATCTGCCTTGATCTACTAAGGATCAGGGGCGGATGGGTGGGGGTGGGGGCGGCTATCAAATCCAGGAATGAGCCAACCTAAGGGAAAAAAAAAGAATTTACAGATTTGGGTTCAAGATCTAGAAGAAAGAAGCACCATATTCCATCTCCTTAAACTCATTCAGTGCTAGTCCGTAATTAGCATCTTTATTTTAGCAGCTCTTAAGGGACAAACTATAAACTGTTTATTAAACATGATGCAGATTTGTCTGCTGTGCTGCTGATAAGAGGAAGTGGAGACAACTAACTGAAATTTGCATACTGACATACAAATTTGTGCCTAACCACCAAAAGTTTTACGGGTGTTTTGATGCCTAGGTGTCAGGATTCTTTCATCAAGTATTCTAGAAACACAACAGTTGCTAAAAGCAGCTAATGAAAGTTGCCATCTTCTGAACATAATTTTTTTACCTTGCGATCAAAATTAGAGATCACAGAACTCTCCTGTGATGATTTTTGTACACATATATTATTCTTGTTTCAAACCTTCCCTTGCTTCTCTCCTTGAATTCAACACATTGGGGTTTTTCTTACTTTCTCAAAACTCTTGACTAATTCTATTTATTACTGTGTCAAAAGAGAGCTAGCTGGTGCACTTTCCCTT
The DNA here is from genome assembly GCF_033958435.1 of Carettochelys insculpta. Lineage (NCBI taxonomy): Eukaryota > Metazoa > Chordata > Testudines > Carettochelyidae > Carettochelys > Carettochelys insculpta. The sequence continues at coordinate 20,963,830 of NC_134153.1, read as the reverse complement.
GCAATTAGTTCGGTTGACAAGTTCTATAGTATAATTTCAACACAAGGTGAGGCAAAGCATTTGCTGCAGAGAATCTTGACACTCTCTCTGTCTTAGGGATCTTCTCTAGAGAGTGGCACAATTGGCATCTGCTTATAGGACTTAACCTGTTGTTGATGTTACAGCTTCAGTATATACTATGTCTGTCTTTGTGAGAAACTCAATACACATAGTCTGTGGCTACACTACATTCCCCTTTTGGAAGGGGAATGCAATGCAGCCAATCGGACATGCAAATGAGGCACTGATTTACATACTGCACATCTCATTTGCATAATGGAAGCCACTCGCTGTTCTGGATGTGCTGTTTTCAGGGCAAAAAAATGAGCAGTGGAGATGGGGTTCCTTCGAAAACAAACCTTGTTTTCACAAGAACAATTCTTCCTGAAAAATATGAGGAAGAAGGGTATTTTCAAAAGCGGGGTTTCCTTTGGAACAAACCCCGTCTATACCGCTTGTTTTTTTTCCAAAAACAGGACTTCCAGAGCAGTGACTGGCCACCAATATGCAAATGAGCTACACAATATGTAAATCAATGTCTCATTTGCATTTCCAACAGCTGCATGTGCATTCCCCTTCCAAAAGGGGAACATAGTGTAGCTGCAGCCATAGAACAAGAAACACGATTTCTGTTTCTTTTGACATCAAAAAAAAAAAAGCATAACTACATTCAGCCACAGTTTTGTTTTGTTTTTAAATAGTACTTTCTCCTTTTTGTGGGGAGGCTTGAAGCTAAATAACATACTGCAACTCTTTTTCATTTTCCTAATTTTTTCCCCTAGTACTCTGGAAGCATACTACTTGTCCCTGATACAAGTAACGAAACTAGTCCCTTTACAGGTTATGACAAACATGACCTCAGAAAATAAAGTTAATCAGAATTGCTCCAGAGATTTTAGTGGTGCTGAACCAATGTGAATTAGGAACTTAAGAAGTGTTACAGCAATTTGAATGGAAAGGAAGAATTAAAATGCTATGACAATATGCATTATAGCCTAATCCCAGTAGTTATTAATGTTAGATTTTTGAGCTTATGGCATTAGCAATCTATTAAATCTATAAACTTGGAGCAGTCCAAGTATCTTGCATTTGTTAGCACATCATACCACCTTTGTTAACATATAGAGTATGATGTATAAATTCCATTTACTCTGGTCTCAGGCAATGCTCATGAAATGATGTTTAGTGGCATAATAAACTACCCTTAGAATAACCAGGCTCAGTAATTTTTACAACCTGAAATGTATTGCATTTAAATATAGTCTCACAGGTCATTCTACATCTGCGTTTAGTCCTTGTGTAATGTAAGCACTGAAGTGTTTTCCTCTCATCTCTCACACACATTATCATGGAGTCTGAAGATTATACAGGTAGGATAGTTGCTCCTAAAGGCATAACATTAGCTGCATATGAAAGTGATATTGGTTGCTACAGTAAACCATTATACCTCTGTCTCTGCTACAGCAGGGTATTAGATGTCCTCTCACTGACCTACACCACTAAAATAAATGACAAATAGCTCTGCAGCAGTTTGTCATAAAGATTGATATAATAGACAAGTTACACCCAGAATTATACATCCTTCAAATGCAATTAAAATTTCTATCTTGTGAAACCTGCATCTTCTTGTACTTTCCTTGAAAACCAAAATATTCAAACAATACCCTCTTGCAGTATTGCACAGATACAAACAGAGTTACTTGACACAGAAATTCCTCATTTCTCTTGCTACCTCAATTTCAATAAGGCTGTGATTTTCACCAACTTGGACAACACTGTGTTTACATGGCAAGTGCTGACTTTCAAAAGCTTCATACATCTACTGTAATGAAAAATCAAAAGTCTACAAGCCTGATCAACACCTTTGATAGCTACAGTTTTATTAATACTTCTCTATCTAGTTTGGCTTAATTGTACACATGGGAACTGACTTACTGTGAATGTAAAGATCAAGGGGGTTATTAACTATAATTTTGAGAAAGCTGGGTGAAGTAGTGGAGGATGGCTTGCTGACAGCTTATTGAGGCCATCTTTCTGCTTGATGTGTGCTGAATGTATATTTAAGAGTTTTAAATACTATTTTAGGTTTATAAGACCACAAGACACACCTCTCTCTCTGTAGGCACCACTGGTCTTCACTAAATGTACAATCAATATAAACATGAAAGAACTAGCAGCAAACCCAAAAATGTATAATAGGAACAAGGGGTCTGAGCCCGCACTTTTGAGGTCAGGGAAAGTTCCACACACAGACTTCAAGAGAAGCAGGACCAGACACCAAAATAAAAAGGAAAACACATGTCCTTCACAAAACATCAACTTTCACACAACATCTTCCTCTCTAAATGCTTCCTTAAAAAGAGAAGCCTAGTAGCATGTCATACATCTGATGAAGTGGGTCTTTGCCCACAAAAGCTTATGCTCCAAAATATCTGTTAGTCTATAAGGTGCCACAGGACTTTTTGCTGTTTTTCAAGAGATTTAGAATATTTTAGACCAGTTTAATTTGTACCAAGAATCCACTGTGCCCCATTAAAGTAAATGTAGGCGGGAATAGTGCAGAGCTTAATGTGTAATGAAAGAAGTGCCGGGGTTTGAGCAATTTTTTTTACTCTTGTAACTGACACAGCAAGCCCAGAGGTACCAGGGCTATGAAATACCAAATCTAGAGGTGCTGGGGCTCAGTCCTGGCACAAACAAAGCACTGGATGAGTATATTCATCTTCCCTGAGCTGTTCTTATGCAGCTTAACTGTCAGATCCTTGCCCCCAGTTCTGGTGTGCAGCCTGGGTTGGGAAGAGATACATGCAATGGGAAGACCAGTTTGGAGAGAAAGGAGCACTCCCAAAAGGGGAAAAGTCAAACCAACTGGGAAAACACAGGCAATAAATGCAGCCTAAGAATCTAGAGGCTAGAAAACCAAACCTCCTGTCAGGCATAGATCCCTTTCGTACATCCCCAAAAGCCTGAAATTTAGCCAATCAAGGTGACATCAGCACATGCAAGTAAAGCAGAGAGGAGGAGAGAGGAGTCACACATTACCTTGAAACTCAAGTGCTCTGCTAAGGGGAAGATTCAGGTAATAGATTCAGAACCAAGACATGCTCAAATGTTTTTCACCTCTGGATAAAGGCTAAAAGGAAAGGTGGATGGCATATTAAAATAACATCCTGATTCATATTTGTCTTCATTACTCTGCTTCCCCTTATCACCACTGTTGCCTAACCTCCAGGTTTGGCACTTCATAGCCTCAGTACCTCTGGGTTTGCCACATCAGTTCTGAGAGTTAATGTAAGACACACCTTCACTAATGCTGCTCCAACTTACCTGATATGACACCACTAAAATGCCAATGGTGCATGTTGGGACCTAAAGGGGGACTGCCAAGTTGCTCTAGCTACAAGAGCAAAATCATTCAAGAAGCAAATAAACTTAACATTTCACTGAACCTAGTTTTATGGATCTTTATCAACGATAAGAGCGCGGGTGGGGGGAACTTTTGGGCCAAAATTTTCAAATACAAGTTAGGTTCCCCTGTCCAAACCTATAGGTGCCCAAATATGGATTGAATGCTCATTTGATAATTTTAGCCTTTGTCTCCAAAATTATGATTTACATAGTGGTGTTCACTCTCAAATTACTTTACGAACTTTAACGATCCACCCACGGGACACCCCCTAGGATGACATCAAGTTATTATTTTCCCCATTGTGCAGATAGAAAATCTAAAACACAGGTGGAGTTCATATCAAGAGTTAGAAGATCTTGCTCTGTACCTTAAGCAGTTATATACCAGTGAAAAGTCAGCATAAAAATCACAGTAGCAGCATCTTACACAGGCTATGCTGTGGTGTAAATAATTATACAAGGTCCAGGGCAATGGACAATGAGGTCCAAACATTCTCTATTGCCTGTTCCATTGTACTATATTTCTCCAAACTTTACTTCTCACTGGACCCATCTCAAACATCACCATCTTCTGTTCAGAGTTCCAGGTACACTTCTTTGACCTTGCCTTCTCTAACAAAATATAAAGCTGCATATACAATAAAATGTCTGACACCTTCAAACCAAATCCTACCAAAATAAACCTCTATGTAAATAATTTTCTGTCTGAGGAGATGATGACAGGCAGAATTAACTACACACAATGGATGCTACTTTACTCTGCTTACTCAGATGACTGAAAGGTCTTCAACTAATACGATTATGTGAGTAGTATAAGAAGTGAAACAGGAACAGAAATAGTCTGGCTGCAACACTGAAAATCCCAGTTCCTCACTTGGGTGGATCCAGTGTCCATCAAGCCATGGTGCTATCGGGTTTGTTGGAGACACGGATGCAGCAGTGAGCACATCACTATGTTTTTCCAACACACCCACTCTACTTGTCTACTTCTGGGGGAATTCTGCATCACTGCGCATGTGCAGAATTTATGTCCCCCCACAGATTTGTTTCCCCAAAGAAAATGACTTTCTGATGGGGAAGCAAAGGGAAGAGACAAGAGCTATCATGCAGCCCTCCTCAGCGGTACGTTTCAGACACCCAGGGCAGCCGGAACAGCCATATATCACCATGGGGTAGGGGTGAGACAGGAGAAGATCCAGTTGGTAGCTCCTATGCTGTGCTGTGCTTTGCTGCTTGTTCCCTCTGGTATGGGGAGGACAGGACTTCTTCTTCCTCTGAAGGGCATATGGGGCTGAGTCAGACTCTCATCCAGATTTCCCACTCAGCATCAAGAAGCTCTGCAACCTCCCCTCCCCTCCCCTCCCTTCCTGCACCCATAGCTCCTGATCTGCAGAGGGAGGGATCGCTGTGTTGGGAGCTGCTCCCCATCACCCAAGTCCTGTGGATCCGGACCCTTTTCATACACAGTCTCTCCCTTAGTCTCATCCTTCTGACCCATCGCTCCTCTTGTACCTGAACCACCTTGATGAGACACTTGCACCTGGATTTCCTCCCCACAGAATCCCAACCAGCTGGGCATGGAATCCAACCCAGCTGAGTCCCACTCCTCCAGCATCTGGATGTCACCCACTGACCCCCACCCACAGCCCGCTGAACTCTACACTTTCACACCCAGGACCCCCCCCCGGCAGTATGCCATTACCACTGTACCCCCAACAAGCCCCAGCACACCCAGATCCCCCACTGAGCCACCCACACAGAATTCTCATAACTCACACCCAGCCCAGTACTTGCTCTATGTCGGGTTGCTGCAGCCTCACTGCTGAATCCATGTCCCAGGGGTATCTGCAGAGTGATCTCCCCACTTTGTGCAGCCAGTGGCCTGTGCTCCGCAGTGTCACGCTGGAGCCTTCACATTTATCCGACAAGTAAAATTTGCAGAATTTTAAAATATTGGGCCCAGAATTGTAATGCCCACAGGAGTAAAGGTAAGAAACAAATTGACAGCAATTGTCACTGATGCACCTCGTTCTCAGCAGAGGTGCTTGATCTACTCAGCTTCACCCTGCTCTTCCCTCCCCCTTACTAGTCACAAGGTGATGCCCTTATCACCCTGACAGCAGGAATTAATTTGTATCTTAACTATGTCCCTTTAAATTTCCTCTCCATTCTTGTCCTCTACCATTTTCTTACATGCACTAATTACTACAGTAGAGTTCTGCAAATACCTGAGATTCATCCAGCTTTCTCTGTGAGCTTCCATGGAAGAAAGACTATATCCATTCTATACTCACAAAACCAAATTTAGCTCAGCTCCTATTCTGCATCCACGTAGGACTTTGATTTAAACAGCAGCATTTTAGGAAGCTGCTAACTTATAATTTTTGAATACTTGGTTGCCACTGATCTAATAAGCATGTCTATTGTTCATCACTCAAAGAATCTCTAATCATTACTAAACACCAGTTTCTACAATTATTTGAGCATAAAACATATCTATTTATTACATAAATAATTAATAAATATCAAGCTTCTTCATCAATAGCCTTTATTTCTCACAACAAAGCACTTTCAAACCTTTTCCGCAGCTCACACTATAGCTTAACACTCCCTTCCCCCCCACACCATTTATTTTCCAAACTTAGTAGCACCTGTGGATGAGAGAATGTAAAACAGAATATTTTTAGCACATAACAGATTGCAAGTACTAAGGCTATAATTAGTATTTTATTCTAAGCACTGTAGGATCAAATCAGATATAAAAACTGACTGCAGAAAAGAATCTGCTCACCTAAACATCTGCAGCTATAGAATAATATATACACACTACAGAGGTCTAAAGAAGAAAGCCACACCAAAACAGCAGCAGAGCAGTCCCGATAAGCACAGGTTTAGGTAGGCCAAAATTAAACATAACCATGTTTTTCCAACAAAAACAAAATAAAACAAAACAGGTACTAACTCAGTTTACAAAATAGATTCAGTGGAAGTTTACCCAAGTAAGCACCCAATAGACATTCAGGTGGACAAGGCAAATAACTAGAGAGGACTATTCTATTTTTATATGGTGTCCAGGATGACTGGATTGTATTTGGTAAACAGGATGTTACTGTAGCTGTACCTATTACCAGTGGAGATTAACTCCTGGATTAGGTATTAGGTACCTGCTGCATTTTTGTCACAAATCCAAGTGAGAAAATCTACTGCAACTGTGTATCAGTTCTGCCTGCTGTGTATGTTAGTGCAGCTGCTCATTTAGGTCACAGGATAGAGTATTGTGTTTTCAGAGCCCCAGGTTGTTTGTTCTATTCTGGAACATCACACAGAGCCAGAAGCAGCTGGATGGATGAACGTGGTATGGATTGTGACATTGTTCTACTTTAAAAGCAACATGACATGAAAGCTAACATGGTCTGTGACTAGAATTACGTAAAACAAGAGTTAAAACACATTTCATGACTCTGTACACCTCTTGTGAAAAAGAAGTGCTTCGAATCCACAAAAAATGAACCCATGGCTTGTCCAGTGAATCTCTCCAGGAATAAATGTCATCATATACCGCCCTGTCTAAAGGAAAAATATGGCTGGCCCTTTTGGAGCTTTCAAAGGAAATATGCTCTGACACGTCCCAAAAATGAGACAAAGTTTATATGCAAGATATTCTGTGAAACTCTGACTTAGAAAATTCAAGCTGGAGAGGACCTGAAATCCTTCAGTAAAATTCCAATTTCCAAAATAAATAGAGTCAAGGAGAAGAGGAACAAGACACAGAATAGCAAGGGTGCGGGAAACAAATGTAAACAAAAACAAACCCTACAGGGATTTTTGAATGTCAGCATAAAGTGAACTTCTAAAAAAATTTCAAAAAGGTATCAAATTAACACCAATGTTTCTTTAAGAAATGTGCCTGATACTGCATATTTATCAGACACCTCAGGGGTTTGTATAGCAGACACATGCCAGTTATTTTACAGAGAACACACTAATCTGTTTATTTTCATATTAACCATCCTGCTGTGCACAAGCATAACAGTGCCTATAAATTAGCTTTTGGAAGGAACTCTGAAGTCCTGCACAATAAACTATTGTCCATCTTCAGGCTTATGTGGCCAATGCTTTTTACATACTGATTCAGCTTGTTCCCTTAAAAATACTGGTTAGCTTAAGAAGAAACACCTGATTAGATGTTTTGTGGGGTAGGTATAGCAGGCAGTGAGCATCAACAAAAGTAATTAAAATTTAATCTTCATTGTTTTGAAACACAGGCCCTATGTTTATATTTCATCATCAAGGCAAGATCACACCTCTTCCTATCTGTTTGTACAGCACTTAGCATCATGGAACCCCATTCAAAACTGAGGTCCCCGACTGCACTGAATTATACATTCGGTAAAAAGCAGAAAGGATACACCTGTGATCTGCACATAACTGTCAAAAACAACTCTCCTCCTTGCTAACTTAATTGGATTTACTCACACTGTGTTTGTCAATACACACACACTGCTGTGAAGTACCAGACCATTTTAATGATTTATTTATTTCCAGTCATTTGGTAGTAGCTGGAACATCAATAGGTGTGTGTTAAAATTATCCTTAATTATTTCCGCTCTAAGAAGCAGTTTCGAAATAGCTTATTCATGAATTAAGCATTCACTAAATGCTGCTCAAAGGACCAGAACTCTAACCCTTTTTGCTGGCATTCCTGAAGTAAGAAAAATGAACCCATCATGTGAATTGAATGATAAACCACTGTGTATGTCTAGGAACAGAGCTTGCCCTCCCATACACAGAGACATTCTGATGAACCTCTGGTGAAATCCATTGGCGTTGGCACACACAAATATATTGGCAAATAAATGACGATGAAGATGCATGATCATGTTTCTCAAGTCCTTGGTGCTGAAATGAAATTCATCTCAGGATTAATGGGCCTTATATTCAGGCAGAGGTCCTGTCATCATGAAGGAATTCTGAAACAACATCTATTCTAATGGGTTATGTAGCTGAGATCCAACTGAATGAAATAAACTATATTCTACAAACTACTGCTGCAGCCCTTTGCCGGCAGAGAAAAGCAATGAAGAACAAGGAGACATATTGGTAACCACAGGAGGTATTTGGCAGAGAAAGAAGTAAGTCTGTTCCTGTTTGTGAAGGGCTTTGTAAATTAATATAAGAACATATAGAAATGAAATTTATTCAGTAATGAGTGTATCCATAGCAAGATTCCAGCCCTATGTTGGGATTGTAGTAATCTATTTACATGAAGAAAAATTTAGACAGAGATCTTTGTATCAGGAGAGACTGAATTTTGCTTATGTTTATCAAGTAATAAAATGCTGATTTCATTAATATAGACATAAATGTGAAAGAAATGCCTGACTCAATCATAAGTTAAAAAACCTTTACCATAGATGACTATATCTCCACCAGCCAGGGTGAATGAGAAATTTATTACCAGTTAATTTTTCTCTTTTTCAGTTTCTTTCTTCATTAATGGATAATGTTCTCTAGTTGTGGAACTTGGAGGTGGTCAGACGTTGCAGGTGAAGCCATGACTTTCAGCTAAGGTCACAAGAAGGCTGTGGCCACACAAGCTCCTCCTTTCAGAGGGGCTATGGTAATGTGGCACTTTGGGATATGCTAAGGAGGTGCTTCCATGAATATGCAGCACCTCCTTAGCATAACGTAAGCCGCATGTGCTTCGACACTATCAGTTTCGAAACACATGCGGCCTGTGTAGCTGGGAGGCCTTTCAAAATGGATCACTGATTTTGAAAGCCCCTTATTCCCAAAACCAAATGGGAATAAGGGGCTTTCGAAATTAGGGGTTTGTTTCAAAAAGTCCCCCAGCTACACAAGTGGCATTCATTTCAAAAACAGCAGTTTCAAAGCGTGTGCAGCCACAATTATGCTAATGAGGCGCTGCATATTCATGAAAGTGCCTTATTTGCAAACCCTGAAGTGCCACATTACCATAGCCCCTCCAAAAGGAGGGGCTAGTGTGGCCACAGACGAAGAGTTCTTCTGAAGCTCGAATAGCTTTGATTATGAACTAGCATTAATACAACAACTTGATGTATTAATTTTAAGGCAATTATGTCTAAATCTCCATTTAGAAAAAAAAAGTGATAAATTTTATTCTGGTCACTTAGATTATGGCTATGTCTACACTAGCCCATTCTTTTCAAAAGGGGCATGATAATGAGCGAGGTTGGAAGATGCTAATAAGGCACAGCCATGAATACTCGGTGCCTCATCAGCATAATTGAGGCTGTGCCAATCTGAAATTTAAAAAGCCCCCCAATCTTCAAATACCCCTTATTCCTATTTGCATATGCATGGTAGCACCTTATTAATATCTTCTGATCTTCCTCATTACCATGCCCCTTTCAAAAAGAAGGGGCTAGTGTAGACGTAGCCTATAACAACATCTACACCAGCCCCTGCCTTTCAAAAGGGAGATGCTAATGAGACAATTTGGCAGATCCTAATGAGGCACTCCATGAATATGCAGCACCTCATTAGCATAATACCAGCCATGGTGATTTGAAAGTGCCACTTTCGAATCACATGCTGCCCGTGTATGCGGAGGTTTTTCAAAAGGACCCTCCAGACTTTGAAAGCCCCTTAATCCTAAAACCAAATAGGAATAAGGAGGGTTTTGAAGACAGGGGGTCCTTTCGAAAGGCCCTCCCAGCTACACAAGCAGCGTGCGATTCGAATGCGGCACTTCTGAATTGCCATGGCCAACATTATGCTAATGAGGTGCTGCATATTCATGGAGTGCCTCATTAGCATCTGCTGAAGTGTGTTACTAACATCCCCCTTTTGAAAGGCAGGGGCTAGTGTAGACATAGCTTATGAGGATGAGCTGACGGAGGAGAGACATGGGCAACAAATCTGTCAAATTAGAAATTTCTCATTCTGTTGTTCTCATTCCCTTCTTTGTTTACCACTAACGGGAGGTCGCAAGCAGTAAACCACAGACATATGGGGAGGAGGAGGAGGAGAGTTTTAATTATTATACAGACTGAACCTCTCTAGTCCTGCAGCCTGGGTCCTGACTGGTGTCAAATTAGAGAATTTGCGAGACCACAGGAGGTCAATATTGTCTAGCAGCATTACCAACACCTCCACTGGTTATTGGGCTCTTAGAAGACATTTAGGGGTAAATTAGATCTCAATAACATCACAGAACACGCAGAGCCAGGACTGGTGGCTGTAAACAAATTTAATGAGAGTGCAGGAAACATGGCCACATCCATAAGTGGTCATTCAGCTAACTAAAATCATACCTGATTATGGATGTTCCTGGATGAGAGTGTGCCGGACTAGAGATGTTCAATCTGTAGCAGAATAATAGCCAGAAGATGGAACTTCTCCCCAACATAAAGAACTTTTATAATTTGCGATATGTATGAATGACCCCACTATAACAGGATACTAGAAGGATGCCTTTGCAGAAAAATGGAACCTTCCTTTGAAAATCTCTTTCTCTGATGACACAGCTACAATTTCTACCATACCATTAGGGATCTTGTAAAAAGAGCCTCAATTCTTACTCCTCGCAACGTCTTCCAGATGCCTATCACACCAACTAAGGCAGGATTTTCATTTCTCACCTGCAGCAATTCTGAGACTGGGGCATTTTTGGATGGAATGAGATGGACAGGCTACAACTGGCCTGCACTTGGGATGTATCTTTGGCTTCAAATATGCCGCAAGCTTCCAGCAAAGACTGGAACAAAATGATAAGAGAATGTCTTCCCAGGATCTGTGGAAAGTACTTAATTTTAACAGAGATATTTCTGGAACTATAAGAACCACATTGTCTTCATTACAACAGTGGTGTGGTTCTTGCATAGTTTAAAAGGGCCAATTCCAAGGCCTGTCTTTTGTAGATCTGACGACAGAGCCAGCCAGTCTAATTTGCCATATTGACTATTCTGGATGGCTCTCAGATTAGAGACCAATGCAGCTTCCCAAACAAGACTGCTAGGACTAGTACCTATTATTCTATAGTGCTTGTGTAAGACTTCAATCAACCATCCTGGAGAAATTTTAATACAGCTGATACCACCAGAATGTTCTGATTATTTTTATTTTAGCATCTAGAAATCTGGACTCCATTGTGCTGGGCAATGTAAAAAGTAAAGATGCAGCCCCTGGATTGGTGAGCTCTCAACACTGTGGCTCAAAATAACGTACACAATTTGTGTTGTGCAAATTGCATACGTTATTTCACGGGAATTTACTTCAAACCCAGTGCAGGCTACACTGCACCGGAGTTCGAAATAAGCCCCTATTTCAAACTTCCCATTACCCCTTGTATGATGAGGGTTAATAGGAACAAAATACCAGCTATTTCATGCATGGTGTTTGTCCACAGGGTTGCTATTTTGCGATACATTTGTATCCCGAAATAGAAACTGTAGTGTAGCCTTACCCCCCAGTAAGTCAGGTGTCACTTTGAATATGGGAAATGATGTCTCATCTACCCCTCTGTAATCCCATGAAGGTGCAGTTGTGAAGGGAATAAAGTCCTCTTGAGCCATTGTTCTAGACACAGACTGCCTGAACTGCTCCTTCTGCTGTAATGTGGAGACAGCTCATGGAAGGGAGCAGGGCAGAAAGCATATGCCCCCAACTTTCAGAGTCTGAGACTCTTCCAGTTCCCATTCCACTGCAACCAGAGGTAGAACTTTGCCAGAGTGACAAAGTCACCCTCCTTGAAGCGTGTTGTACTGGAGAAGCTAGAGGGTTAGCTCTTCAGTATCCCAGTGATTCCTGCCCTCAGAAAAGCAGGAGAAAAACTAAGAGTTCATAAAATGTCACACTTACATGTCAAAGTTAAAAAAGTTGTAAAGCTAAATGGTCAAGAGAAACTGAACTACCAACTTGTACCACCGTCTGAGGCAGAAAATCTGGTGGCCTGAGAGGCAGAGTGTAATTTCCAGCAACAACACTTGACTGGCTCTAAATTCAAGAACTGGTGGGCATTATTCTTGAATGATGAATGAGGAAAGAAGCAGTGTAGGAAGAAAGGAAACAGAAGCTTCTTGTCTGGAACTACTAATTACGAGTCCCACTTTAGTTTCTTTTTATTTTTAATCATTGGTCAAATTTATCTCTGGTGTAACTGCACCGACTGAAAAGCGATAACAAGGTTGCAATTGCCAGAACATATTTTTCCAAGAGATATTCTGAAATGTCAGAAGTGGAGGAACAATTAAGATTAATGCTACAAATCTATAGTATCTAGATAAGACCAAAAATCCATGAGTTAAGATAATTTCTCATGCAAATGCTCAAATCAGGCACAGAATGAAAGCCAACAAGAAACAGACTGCAGGATATAATCTAATCTAAACTAATCCCAAAGCCTTTTCTAAACACTAACCTAAAATTTCAACAATGCAGCCTGACTGTTAGTATCAAACATAACTGATTTGACCAGCAACACAGCAAATAAACATCCACTCTGCAGCTTTAAGAGGTAAATTATTCTGTCCTCTCACAGGTTTATCAGAAAAGTGATGAGACCTTTGAATGACTACAACTCTGTCATACACATTAGCCATAGGAAAATACCTCAGGATGCCATTCTGCTGTTCCAGGAGCATGGGTTAAAATAACTGTGTTTTATGGGACCGGACGATCAATACCAGAACCCCAGGCAAATTAATAGTATGTGTAATAAATGACAAAAGTGACTGCCAGATTGGTAGGAAATATCACTGTGAGAAAGCCAGAGAACAGACTGTAGCCCATTGCTACACTAGCTCTATGACCTCTTTCAGAAACAGAATTAAAATCAAGAGAGTCAAAGGCTACACGTTTGATTTTGTACTATTTCCTAAATCTCACAGAAGAGACATGAATACTGCAGACACGATAAGGAAAAGGTAATGGGATGCCATAAAAGTCCTGAGGGTTAAACAAAGAGTTTATGGATCACCACAGAGATGCTTCCGAAGGGCTAAGAGGTCAGGAGAGACAAAAGGGTAACGAGACCTCAGGATGAAAAAGTTTCCAGGGGGAAAGATGCAAGGGGTTGAGTAGTCTCCACAGAGCACACAGGGTGATATAAGTAATGAGGGCCTGCATAATAATGCTGGATCCAACTAGAAATGCACGGAACATTTAAAGAGACAAGATTCAAGTGCCCAAGCCAGAAATGCACTAGGAAGCATAAATTAACATGACATAACTAACAAGAAGTGCCATGGAATATAATGATTAGGAGTGGTTGGAACTTTGGTTTTAGTTCTCATCCAAAAGATAACCCCAGAAAGATGCACAGCAACCCCCAGCACAGCATTGGCTATTGTTTTTAACTGACTCATTATTACGAGGAGCCAGTGAAGAAGGCGGAAGTAGTGTGAAAACGTGCAAAAAATCCTGGATCTGGTCAGGGAAGATTTCTCTCAGTGACAGGGCTACAAAAGACAGCCCTTAGAGACACCTTCCTAGCAAAGGGCAAGAAAGGAGACCGTGACTGAGGGGAGAAGTGTTGTGGGTAATTCTGGCCAGTGCTGTGCCCTTGGGTGATTAGGAAGAGGCTGCTGTACCAGACAGGCTCTCAGGTCCCAAGGATGGCTTAAAGCCACCTTAGACACTTCTCCACGTGGGTTGCGAGTTCTTTGTGGTGACTTTTTGACCTGAACAGGATTTCCTGAAGCAGCTGGTCTCCTTTGGAGTTTATGCATTCCAGCATAGAGTGTGTAACTACAAAGATCTGAGGAGCTCTCAGTCTGAAGTGCTGTGTCTGTGTTCTTCAACAAACCCAATTAACATATTTTCTTGACTGACCCTCATTTTCTTCAGCTTTTTTTTCCTTCTTTTTTTGATAGTGTTTTTCTTTTTTTGGTAACAGTCTTCCACCTCTCTTGTGAAAAGTCAACCAGAGAATTAATTTAGATGTTCAGTAATATCTAGCCCTTCTACCATTAAATTACTCCCACTCTCTCTTAGAAGCTCTGCTAGCTTTTTAAATGATATTCTATACCTTAATACTGTATATTCTTGAAAACTGTCATGTCTTTCCTTCCCAGGCAATCTTCAATTATTTTCTTCTTTAGCATGTGCAGTATGCACATTATCCCTACCTCAGCCTCAAGTCATAGACCTAATTCTATGCTTGTCATACGGTGTCACTCATACCTTTTGCATATCTCCAGAACATGCTCAACATGCATTTGAACTAAAATATTTTTATTAATAACGTTTTCCCAAAGAACCATATCCATACAAGTTTCACAAGAGAGTCCCAGCAACCTAGTTTTAAGCAAAATTTAATAAAGACAAATTGGGACCTCAGTCACCCCAGGCAAAAGCAGAGTAAATATTCTGAAGCCTCACATGAAATTCTGAATTTAGGCAAGTACACTATAACAGAGATTAGAACTCAGTCCATAATGAACCCAGTTCTCTCCCCACTTACACTGGTGTGACACTTTTGAATTCAATGGAGTAACACAGAACTACAGCAGCAAAAGTGAGGGAAAAAATCCAGACAGTGTACATTAAATACTCTGGAAGAGAAAATAAAAACTGGGCTGTGGCAACAGTGCTGTTTTATTGCACCAATTGTGAACCCCTTTTCCCATCCCAGAGCTGAAAAACTGCACTGCGGCATCTTAAATGAGCCACAGAGCAAAAGTGAAGAACAAGAGTCTACACATTACTGGTATTTTTTCAATATGTGGTTTTGCTAAATATATTTACATGAATGTGATGCTATCTACTTAGTGTGTTATAACAGAGGCCAAAACAGCAGCCACAGGCCATCATGTTGTCTAAAAAAGCTAATGAATTTAAAGCATCAAAGTGCAAACAAAATACAGTAGATACAAACAAATATTTAAGAAAAACAAAGGAAAAAAAGCCTCCTTCCAGCTAGAAATCACCTTACCATTTTATTACCGTCTGGGGGAAATCACATAAACAGACTTCTATTTGCACTACAAATCTTACACACTGGTTATTTATGCAATGGGTGATCCAATATGGCAGAATAACTGGACCACAGCAGGTAAGGATGAGAAGATAAGATTTCTTTCACTGCTTTTTCAACTTGCTGCAGTGGATGCCTTTTTTTAGTCCTTGGAAGATTGATGATTCCATTATTTGTAATACTCAGCAATAAATCTCAGAGTTTAGGCTAAAGTGAGCACTTTTCCCTACTTTGCGTCTTCCATTACACTGTTATTCATCATGTTTAATCATTCATTTACCTCTGACTGCTGCTACACTTGGGGAGGACCAGCACATTATTGATTTTTGACTTTTACCCTTTAGAAGGTGGGTAGAGGGCTTTGTAACTGCTTAATCAAAAGTGACATGTGGAGGGCAGGAGGGTTGCAGACCTTGGGAAAGAGCCAGACGATATAGCAAGTTATGATTAAATGAAAAGTCAACAAAGAAAGCAAATTATAATAAACTGAAAATTAAAGTGGATACCCCCGGGAGACCATAAAATAGGAAGCAGTGCTCTGCTTAGCAAACAAATGTTTCTGGGAAAGATGAAACTAAGGTGATGGAGGGAGTATAACATATTTAAACTTCAATGAGAAAAATGGAAGGCATTTTTCTGCCAATGGAGTGTTAGACAATTTAATTTAAACTGAAGTGTATTCTTCTTTGCCTGTAATTAATCTTCACTCCATGTAAGGGGCTTCATTGTAGCATTTCAATACACCAACTGATATAAATCAGTAGTGCATACTGTAATGTTTTAATAAGCAGGCTTTTTTCTTATAAGTCAATGAAGTAAATAAAAAACAAACAATTCTGGCTTTTGTTCTTGGGTCCAAAAATGCAGGGTGTTAAAAAGAGAAGGAACTAAAATAACTTTCCTATAACATCTCCCATGATACTTGGCAATGCATTCTACCATTAAGCTGCATAACACACATTCAATACCAAATCAATATGTTACACAGCAATACTGGTCACATATCACTTTATACAACAGAGCTGGAAAAGTAAAGTAAAATTATATCCAACTGCTGCTAAATATATTTAATTTTTTGCAGATATACAAGTGCTCTCCTTTTTTGCCTTAAAAACAAAAGACTTGCCCTCCAAATTTAAAAAGGGACCCAACTGGTTCTTGTACTTCTTTTGAAGAGTCTTCACTTTCTTTGTCAGCCTCATCACCTTTGCCTGGTTATTGCTCAGCTGCTATTGGCCTCAGCTGGACTAGTGCTAATCTGTTGACTTCAGCAGAACCTACAAGCACAACTGATAGAATGTGGTCCCTTTTCAGAAGCAATAGAGAAACAGATTGAAAGCTAGAAGAAAGGCAGATGTGTCTTACGGACAATACAGTAGTGCCTCGATTTACATTAGGGTTGTGTTCCCATGTACCTTCACGTAAACCAAATTTCATGCAAGTCTGGGGTGGCTTTCTTCCCCCTGACGGAACGCACATTCTGCAGCCAAGGAAGCAGCAGGAGAACCTAGAGCTCCTTTTGAAAGGTAAGTCCAGGGGTTGGGGGAAATCAGTTGAGGAGGGGTAAGCCTGGCGGTGGGTTGGGGCCATGGGAGGAGGGCAGTGGGGTTAAGCCAGGGTGGGTTAGGGCTGCAGGGGGAGCACAAGATAGAGTTGAGCTGGAGCCCCGCACAGGGAGCGGTTGAACTGGGGTGGGGAGGTTGAGCTAGAGCCACGTACAGGCGTGGTGAGCTGGAGCCGCGAGCAGGGGGTTTGAACTGGGGCAGGTGTGTTGTGCCAGGGCTGCAAGCGCGGATGGTGAGCCAGGCCATGGGGTTTGAGCTGGAGCTGCGTGTGGGGTTGTTGAGCTGGAGCTGCGTGCAGAGGGTTTGAACCTTGGCTCGGGGTGGTTGAGCCAGAGCTGGGCCCGGGGGTGGAGGGTGAGCCAGAGCCAAGCACATGTGGTGAGTGGGGCTGGGGGGGGTTGAACCAGGGCTGATGAGTCCAGGGGGGGCTTGAGCGAGAGGTGGGGGGAGCGGAATTTTGAGTTGCGCTAAACTCGCATTAATGCAAGTTAAGAGTAACTCAACATTGCGCATTTTGAGGGTTTACTGTATTCACCAAGTGCTTTTCTGAAGTCTTTGAACTGGTTACCAATGAGGTTCCATAGCTCATTGTAGATCCGTGGAACTGTTCCCAGCACGGGCACAAAATGAGGAATTGGCTAGTCCCGTGATTTTCAGCCTGTGTGCCGTGGCACACTGGTGTGCCGTATGAACTTCCAAGTGTGCCAAGAACTTTCATCAAACTCCCCGCACAGTGGTTCTTTGCAGAGCCACTGTGGGTGGGGGTGGGGTGTGAGGGTGAAACTGATGACCCCGCAGGACCCAGTACGTGCCAGTGGGCAGCTGAAATGGTGCTTCCTGTACCCAGTCTCTCTCCCTGCTGTGGCAAGTGGGAGGGTGGGAAGGTGGGAGCCTGTTGGAGCTGAGACACAGAGTAAATGTCGTGTCCTGGCTCCAACAGATGGGCAGAGAAGGGAAATACCCTCAGTGGTTACTCGTTTATTCAACATCCCTAGCGTGGTGCTGAGCAGATTTAGAAAACGTATCTGCGTTCGCTGTCTAAGACCATGTTTTCTGTGGTGGATTTGAAACATGAACATATTTCATCCTTGTTTAGCTTGTTGTATGCACTACTGTGTTACAAACCTCTCTAGTAAGATTGTAACCATAATAAAGGTAAGCAAATGTGACATTTATGAGCAATCAATTCATCTGAAAAAAAGTGGGTTTGCTGTGGAATTGTCTGTCTCATTGAAGCATGCCACTTTACTGCAAAGGTTACGAACCACTGGGCTATTCTATGGTTTTTCAGGAGGTCACCACAAAGAAATGTAGCACAGGTCTGCCTGTAAGTATGGTGCAATGACTGAGTTCACTCTGTAGGCTGCAGTGCCTTAAATCATGCTCATTCTTCCTACCTAGTGGGTGCATAGCACCGGTGCTGCAGGTACAATGGTCACTTGTTAATCCCCATGAAGTCCATCTCACATATCCTGGCTTCAACTCTTATATAATCCTATGGTCTTGGGTACCCGTATCATCTTTCGTCCCACAGGACATAATTTTAGCATATAATGTCCATCATCATAGTCATCCAACTAGCCACAATACAAACCAGGCCAAGGGAGGAAAAAGCACGTCAAACAAGCACTTTTAAATTACTGTCTGATTGATACACTCTTGCTTGAATGAGCCACCTGACTGCAACCGTGACAGGTTCATGGACAAAGTTAAACAAGGTCATTCACATCACAAGGGAATTAATCATTGTCAGCACTTTTGAGTTGCTTCATATTCTCATTAGCTGGGAAAGCAGTCAGCCCATCCTTATTGCATGTAGTGGTACCAGCGTTCTTCTTTTAGCTGCTGTTTTTGAATTACTTGAAGTCAAAAAAAAAAAAAAGGAGCTTGTGATTTTTCTCGTTATAAAAAAAAATAAGGGCATAGTCTCTGGCCAGCTTACTTTTAAATTTTCACTAGTATTGTACAGCTGTGTATACAGTAACAATGCATAAAATAATACAAAAGAGAAAAGATGACCAGTGATTCAAAAATCGTTAATAATATAATTAAGGAACATATTTTTACACAGAGAGGAAGATCTGGAAGCCAGATGTTTTGATTTCTAATCTTGTACTAATACCAACTCATACCATTAGGTATTCATGGCCTGAATTTCAGGTGTGCTAAGCAGGTATACATCATCTCTGAAAAAATCAGCCATTGACCTGTATCTCAGCTTCCCCCTCTGCAAAATGAGGACAATAATAATTGCCCACTGAATTATTTGTACAGCAGTTGAAGATGTGAAATGCTTAATTAAAGGTACATATTATTACCATAGCTATTCCTTTGGAGGATTATTTTCCTGCCAGAAAATCAAGGATTATTTCCAAACATTAAGAAAACAAGAATAAAGAGATAACTCCCTCCAAAAGCTCAGAGCTTGAGATTTCTCATTCAACCTTATATGGCAAATTCTTGGCTGATGTGAACTGACATAAGCTCCACTGAAAAGACTTCAATGGCATGATGATAGTTTACACCTGTGGAGGACCTGCCCCCGCTCCCCACCCCCAGCTGTGCCCTATTACAATGAAGCAATACTCGACATTTTTCAGAACTTGAGTGTGAAAACACTATTACGCCTCACCTCACACACACCCCTCCCAACGTCAAACTCTGACATTATTTCTCCTCAGCATCTTCTCTATATGGGGCCTTCTTCATTCCTAAGTTTTTAAAGAGATCTTACTACAAAGCTAGAAATGTTTTTTTTGTTCTCAACTTGTAAAATAGGAGACAGGAAAAAGGCCTAATATGCCACTGTGTTACACGTGTTCCAGTGTTTTTTTGTGCTGGTACCTGCTGGTACTGAATACCAGCACCTTGGAAGCCTCAGCCATGGGATTGGCTGGAGGAGGGGGGCAGGGAGTGGTTTGAGTGCCAGCATCTCTTTTTTTATATAAAAAGGCATGACTAGTTCTATTAGGCTGGGTCTACACAGATCTGTGGTGCTGGCAGCTTCTTGGAAATGTGCAATTGCAAATGGCTTCTCATTAGCATAATAATACAGCTAATTAGCATAGCTACACGAGACCCTCCCTGCTGGCAGAGGCTGCTGCTGGCAGTACACAGGCCATGTAGATGTGCCTCTACTGGCAAAAGCCTGAGCAGGCATAAGGGACTGGCAACAGAGGGGGGTTTCTGCTGGCAGAGGCACATCTACATGGCCTGTTTACCACCGGCAGCAACATCTGACAGCAGGGAGATCTTGGACGGCTATGTTAATTAGCTGCACAATTATGCTAATGAGCAACCATTTGCAATTGTGAGACTGCTCATTTCCAGGAAGCTGCCGGCACTACTGGCCCATGTAGACCCAGCCTTAGTGTAAGACTGCTATGATGCAGTGGACAATCAGGTTCAGTAACCTTGCTTCAACTCACCAAGTTTCACATACAGCAAACAAGAACTATGAGCATATACCATGTCAGTATTTTAGCTGCAAAGCCTTTGCTATGTAATTCTGATGGATAGTTCCAGTCATAAATCAACTCCCCCTCAGCTCTTAACCTCAACTGCCAAAACAAACAAGAGGCAAAAAAAAAAGACCCTACTAATCACTGGATATTTCAGGGTATAGAAAAATCTATTCTTGAAACTGAAAAAAATTACCTGCTGTTAGGGCTGAAAATGTGAGTCACTAATTTTTACCCATCATGTTTCAGTCAAGTGTACTAGTTTATACTAATTTTCTGTCAAGGGCTGTTTATTCTAGATTTAATCTGCAGGAGGAAATTTGTGTCACCTGCCAGAGCCCATTCTGATGTCTCTAATTGGAGATTAAAATAAAACATTTTGGCAGAACTCAACTGCAAATTATTTAGAATGACAAACATTTCTAATGAAGTTCCACAGCTGAGGTGGGAGTGAAGGTGTGTCAGCCACAGACTAACTAAAAAACCGGTTCTAGTGATAGAGAAAAAAAACAGAAAAAAGGACAAATGAAAATTTCAAGACAGAGGGTGGAGATGTTACTGGGGAACAATAAAGCCACATAATGAATGTCATAGCCAAGTTCTGTATGCAGAAGGCTCTGATCTTTTAAGATTTGATATTTGACCCAGGTATTTAGTAAGGGAATGAATCAGCAATGATGAATCTGTGGATGTATATAAACACTGTGGGGGGGAGGGTTCCATGTGGGTTTTCAATGCTTCTGAACGTCAGGCTTCCTTTAAGAGGCCCCTGAACTTGAGCACATCAAAACTGGCACCTCACATCACTCTCTGTTTTTCAAAGTCTTGGACTCTTACCCCAGTGTGGTGGAATAGACTGCAAGCTTCTTCGGTCAAGAGCATTATCCTCTTATTTACCCTTGCCATGAACTCCAACGAAGTTATATTAGTAATTACATTTAAATAACAGTCCTACATTCGAGGAATGCTAATGTTGCAAAGTCCGAAGTTAGGACAGAATTAAATGCCGGTGTGTAATCTTAATTCAGACTCATTGTACACATGCATTATGACCCTGCCTCTAATTATACAATCTCATACTATTTGCCTCACCTCCACTTGCTCCCCCACCATTCTACTCCTGTTCTTCCCCACACATATCCATTTCTCACGTTTCTGCATTTCAGTCCAGCTGCTTCCTCCTCTGCACAGCCTGGCTTCCTACAGGAGGTATTTTGAGAGCACAAGAGAGACAATCATACCCCTGTTCTTATTTCTTGTGCCTGGCTCCACAGTGCGCCACTCCTGTCCCCCAGCAGCTAGGCAAGCAATTGTAGGGAAGTCCTGTTCACACCCTGTTGCTGTGGGATGGGCCATGCCCAGTCTTTCTGTGGGGACACATGCAGTACCAGATGGCTGAGAGAGGATGAAGCATGTTCAGTGCAAACTGACTTTGGTTCTGACAAGCATCTCAGGTGCTCTGCTTCTCCTCACAACACTGGTGTGATCAGCCCCTGTTGTGGGCTCACTCAAACTGTGTCTGGATATTCCAGGGGGCTAACAGTGCTGCTGCAACTTGCTCCAGCATACAGACTATAGGGGAATAAAAAGTTCTGGCTCCACTGCTGTACACAGTACCGCCACATGGCTATTCTCCTACTGAGTGGTAGGTAAGGCCACAAGCCCACCGAATTCTGCACCATTCACTCAGGACTTTTTCCTACTTTTTCAAAATGGTTGTTTCTGGCCAAAGAGTTACAAATTCCGGAATTCTACTGATTTAACTGTAAAAAGAAAAATTATTTGGTAGTACCATTACATCCACATTCAGAACCTAACATTCATGTTCTAAATGATTTTAAATTTTTTCAGTAGAAGAGGAGACAACTTTGGAAAACAAAGACAAACATTTTCTTTCTGATAGCCACTTTCCCATCTCTATGCTGTGATGCTCTTTGATTTTATTGCAATCACAAGGCATGATGTGCAGTGTGCAGCAATAATAGAACACAATTAGCTTGCTATTATATTTAATAAGTTGACTAAGTGAACACAAAATGTTCAATATTCACACTACTAAAAGCAACAAATGGCAGCAAAGCCACTTCACCTGGACTGCTCTGGAGAAAATAATGGCAAAGACTGTTATCTTGTATTTTAAGTGCTTGATTTATTATTACTTTGTAACCTGGGGAATCTGAGATCAAAGGACCAGAGTGTACTACTTCTGAAAGATGTCAAGAACGTTACTCCCTTACGAGCTGACCCTGTGGTTCTGTGGTGTTGAATTCATCCTTCAACAAGATTAGAGGGACTATTCTCCCACTGCCACATAGGCTAGGAAACCTCAGACTTAACGAGAGTGTGTTCATCTTATACCACAGACTTTTGCTATAGTTCTTCTTAGTACAAATGAGGCACATGAAGTGGGGTTGGCTTTTTTCCTCAGGTAAGCAAATTTTCCCAAAAGAGCACTTGTTTGTCAAAGAGTTTTAACTCAGTGTTTCTCAACCTGTGCTACACGGACCTTAGGGGAACATGAGAGAAGTCTGAGGGGTATGTGGCTCTCAACCCACATACAGCTCTTTGAGCAACAAAATGAAGCTACTGCTGAGAGCTGCGCACTGGGAGTACTTACGGCCTCTGCACACGTGCCCTAGGGAGGGAGAAGCACGAGGCAGCAGTGGTTCTGGTGAGTCCCAGACATTGGGTTAGAGCAGGGGAACAGGGTGAGGGTGTCTGGCTCTGGAGGAAGGATGGGGGATTGGGTTAGAGTGTGGGGGGCTGGGAGTGCCTGGCTCTGGGGGAAGAGGATTGCACTGAGCCACATATTATATATTTTTAATCTCTCTATGTAGCTAGATAGACAAAAAATAAATTATATATTATATCTCTCTATATGTGTCTGAAAATTGTGGGTACTGGGTATAGTTATTCTTTTTAAAAGGGGCACTTTATAAAAAATGGTTGAGGAAACACTGGTTTAACTACATAAACAGGCACATAACAAAGCCAAATATAGGCACACAAAAGGACAACCCTTATTTACCTGCAGAAGGACTAGTGTGTGGGTGGCTGCTTCTAGCTGAAAGTGCATGGAAGCACATTTATTCTGTTTTTTTGTCCCCAGTGTTTAGGCACATATGTTCATTTTGAGGGCAATTGTCTGCGGATCCAGAATTTAGCACATTCTCTGCCTTCCAGCTTCATCACCCCCATATAAGCCAACAAGAGAGGAGACCCTTTGGCAACAATAAGCCTTAATGAAAACACAGAAATTGAACTCAGACATTACTTAGCTTCTCTGAAGCTACAGACACTGTTCACCTTGGGAACTGCACAGCAAAGCTAATCACACACACAGTTTAAACTTCTGGAGCTTGAGGTTAAGGGTGAGGGGAATGAGATGAACTGGAAATCTAAATTCTTAGAAACTATAAATGGCAGAAATATTTGTAAGCCCTGAAAAGATCCTCTTGGTGTCACCTAGCACTGAAAAAAAAAGCAAAGAACCACTTAGGAATTTTAAGTATTACATGCCAAAATGCACATGTCCTTGCCCTACCACCTTTGGTCCTTACAGGTTATTTTGTTTTGTGAATCCATTATTAAACTTCTCTCTGACAAACGACATTTCCTTTTCAGTATTTTATCTATATTTATGGCACCATGCATTCCCTATGTACTAAATAGGACAAGCAATATTTAGAATAAAAATAATTCATTCGCAATAAGTGAAGGCCTGAAATTCACTCACAAGGATGTTTATGAATAATTGAGTGGGTGATATACAGCAACATTACCGTGAGACTTTTATGGATCAGTCTGTCATTTCTCAGCATGACAATGGCAAAGCTTTGTTTCTCTAGTATAAAGAGTCTCTTAATTAAATCTTCATTCTTCAATATGGCAAGATTTATTCTTGTTTATATAGGCTCATGTTACTCTAAACTTTGTAATATTTACTCTATGAAATGTTCACTTTCTGCTTAAATTAGCCAGATTGCTCTCTGTGTGTGTGTGCATGCGCGTGAGTGCATAAGAGATTTCTTGGTTGCTCCTCTAGTTTTTTAAATTTCTTTAGAAAGAAATTCTAAATGGTGTTTGGGAGGATATAAATTACACTATTCAGGCCCCGGGAGAAGGCATCTGAAAATAATTGTCCTTGAAAAGTAATAGAATTTCCATTTCAACATATTATTACTACGTTGGAATAAATTTCATTCCACCTACAGAGTCATAAAGTTCTGTATAACTGTCCATGTCTTAATGACCTCAGGCTCCAAATATAATCATTGGTCTTTGCACACACACATTCTGTCACTTCTGGTTCTTGAATATTGACACTGCATTTCTTTTAGATTCTTTGCAGCCCTTCAATGACCACAGCAATTAATAATGCATCATTCTCTCCCCTCTAGCTAATTTTAATTGCTGTAATTTATGTCCCTTGACTATACTTGCACTACACACGTAATCTATACTGCTGTGACCGAGTTAGAAGATCACACACTCAAGATCCCCAGAAAGTAAACAACACAGAGTTCATGGACATCATCTGCAATTGACGTCAATTACTGTTCAAGGAAACAAGTCATGACATTACAGGTAACAAATGGTTCATTTTTATGCTCTGACACACAGTGGACCTCATCATTAATGCTTTGATAATTCATCAGAAAATAAGAGCTAAGAAACAGCACTTTATTGATATCACCCGAAATGTAACAGTTGGATCAGTGAACACAGGAAAAGTCAATTTCAAATTAACAATTAAAGAACTTCTGCAGTACTAGATCAACTACAGGTCCATACTTCCATATGAAAATGCCTCCCAGGCTACCATGCACAGATGGATTAAGGCAAACTACTATAGTTTCATGCCTTTAACCTCAGATTATGTCACATGAAAACAGAACTTTCTTTTGCTTTTCAAACAAAGCTGAACCAACCATGTTTCTGGAACTCATGTATTCAAGGAAAATCTTGGGAAATTGCCACCCCAATGGTAACTGATACCATCTGGAGTCTCCGGTGCGAAACAGTAAGCCCAAAGAGGTGTGAACTATCCCATCTACTCAGCTCTAAAACTTGCTCTCCCTGCAAGGATGCTCCATCTAAATTACATCTAAGGCCCCTGCTGCCTTAACTCAGCTATGCTAGGAGATCACTCATTGCATTCACTGGCTCTTCATGATACACTTTCTAGTACTCCATTCAGCCCAACTTTTGTCTTCATGGCCCTGCTTAATTCAAGCTCTCTCTACACTACAAAGTTTTGCTAACAAAAGAGTGGAAGTTTATACATTGCACACACCTTCTGCTGACAAAGCTCTCCTGCTTTGCTGACAAAATAAAACCTCCTTGACAAGAGGCGTGCAGCTTTTCACGGCAAAGGTATATCAACAAAGCATCAGTGTACACACCATACTTGGTCATGTCACTATAATTAGCTTACAGGAGGTGTTCCACACTGCCTTTCCTGACCACTCGGGTCAGAAGTCCAAACTCCACTGCCCTACACCCATGTACACAGGCATCTACCCCTCCCACTTTAAAGGCCTGGGCATTTTGGAAAATCTGCCTCTGGTTTGCTTGGTGTGGCCAAGCCACGTGAAGGGGAGGGGGCTGTCCCAGGCCCTGTGTCCCCCTCATTATGGCCCTACCATGAAGAGTCCTGTAGATACACTGCTGGAGGTGGTGGGCACTGGATCCAACCCTGAGGATGAAGTTGGGACGGTCAAATTGGAGGATGATGCAGCACACACAGGAGGGTTGTCCTGTGGCAGAGCGAGTCAGGACTTCTCTTCTGTTCCTCAGGGGTCTGTCCAGTCCCAGCAGTCCATCTCTGGCATGCATGATACAGGAGAGAAGAGTCATGGAAAAGAATATTTTTGAGTTGATGCTGCTCAGCTACATGAGGTAGAGCTGCCTTTGCTCTGTATATTCAAAAAGTGGATCAAAGGATAGAATTGCACAAGACTAGGAATGCTTGAATGTGCTTCACATTCCCTTGTGCAATCAAACAGGGCAGCAGAACAGTGTAAGTGCAGGCCAAGATTTCGCAGGACTACTCCAGCTACAGCTCTAGGAAACTTTCCAAGGAGTATTCACCAATCCTCTGCCAAAGCTTCTTTGGCAGAGCTGCTTTCTTCCTTCCCCCAGTGCAGGAAGTTTTCCCACATCAGTTGGGAATTACTTGTGCAGGTACCAGAAAAGCACACAGGTGAGCAGCATAACGACTGGATCTAAAGCTGCACACATATGGGAGATACCTCCTTGCTTATCTTCATGAGTAAGATATCAGCTTCAATGACCCGTGCGTGGGGAAAAGAGAGACACAATTTACAATATTATCCCACGCTGCCTGCAAGGATTCCTTTAAAACAAAACCACTTTGCCCTATGCTGGATGCACAACCTTTCCCTCCAGATAGAATTCACAATATTTAAGGTATTCACGGAGATGTGTGCTCTCCAGGAGACAGAGAGAGTGTGATTGATATGTAAAATAAGGCATATTTACTATAACGATTCAATTCAGTACATGAATTAACAATCATGCTTCTACTTATTATTTTTTGTGCTTCTGCACATGTGACTTTCAGGAGAACCTCCTACACACCAGTAGAATGCCTATACCAGATAAGGGAGTGACCAAACCAGAGCAAGGAGGACATATTCCAAGAGGCACTCCAACATTCAGAGGCCAAAAGAAGGAGAACGCAGGGAGTGGAGAGACACTCTGAATGAAAAAATTAAAGTTGAAATGCCAAAGAGAAGAGCAGAAATGCCACTTTGGCTGAACCATGGGGCTTACTGGCTTCTGGGCAAAGATCTCCCACTCTTGTTTTCATCACTCTTCCATGGAGCCTTCTCTGTCTAGGAGCATCTTCCTGCCCAGCATATCATGCTTTTACCCACGTTTCCTCCACATTCCTACTCAAAACACAATTGGTTCAACAGGCCTACTATTCTTTGGTGTTCCCACAAAAGAAAAAAAATACTCTGTATTCTGGTGCAATATTTACATGTTCTAATTATATGCTGCATATTCTATATATTCCATCTTGTTTGGTAATTTACACTATAGGATCCTTGTGGCAGCGATTATTTATCTTCTTTATTCTGTGTATTATTACAAAGAACACTGTCCAACAAATTATCAATTTGAATAAATATTTCATTTTAATAGCTAATTTCATCCAGATATATTTACACTTCAACCCCCCACCCCAAGGTTAAATAGTCAACATCACTGAGATTAAAAGAAGATGGAAAAAATTGCTGTTCAAGAAACGAAGGCACCTTAAAATTAGGACCATATCATGGCAGCTATCTGAGGAGCAAATTCTCACTGATTACAAACAGAGGCTGTGGCTACACTGCATTCTGCTTTCAGAAGCAAATGCAAATAAGCGAGATTGAAAATGCAAATGAAGCGTGGATTTAGATATCTCACACCTCATATGCATGTTTGTGTGGGACCATGCTTCCAGAAGAGGCTTTTCTGGAAACAAAAACAGCCATCTTTGACAGGGTTCCTTTGAAAACAAACCCCATTTTCAAAAGAACCTTTCTTCCAGAAAAATAAATATTGGAAACTATGCAAATGAGGCACAAGATATGCAAATCCATGCATCACTTGCATTCTCAATCTCAGTCATTTGCAGTCTGCTTCTGAAAGCAGAATGCAGCATAGACGTAGCCAGAGCGCATCAGGCCATAGCCCTCTTGGGCTATGTCTACACAGCAGCATTGTTCCTGAATAAACTACTCTGGAAGAATATTTTGGAATAGCTTATTCTGAAATAGCACAGCTACACATAAAATGCATTTCAAAATAGCGCTAAGCTATTTCGAAATAGAGAGTCTACACAGAACAGAGCCCATTTCAAAATAGAGTCACTGGTCTCACTATGGTTATTTCAAAATAGGCTCTATCCCCCATCTACACAGCCCTTATTTCAAAATACCTATTTTGAAATATGCAGTATTCCTCATGGAATGAGGTTCACCTATTTCAAAATAAGCAACCACTATTTTGAAATTATTTCAAAATAGCAGTTACATTGTATAGACGCTTGCAAAGCTATTTTAAAAGAGTGGTCTTTATTTTGAAATAACTTTGCTGTGTAGACTTACCCTTAAGTTAGGTCTACACGGGAAGCATCTGTGGACAGAAATTACTTTTGGAAGGGATTTCCTGGCAAAATGGCTATCATCAGATTGCATCTACGCATAAAAGCAGCTCAAAAGAGCAATTTACTCTGTCGACAGAGAGCAACTAGACTGCCTTGCCCTCTCGACAGAACAGCTGACCGGAAGCTCTGCACCAGAAGTCCTGTCTGTTGATAAAAGGGCCTTGGAGCATCTCCATGGCTGTAGATAGCTTACTGTCAGCAGAACACGGTCAAGAGAGGAGTTATACCTGAACAGGGAGAGTTACAACACTGTCGGCGGATGTGCCAGGTTGTGTGTGCAAACTGCCGACAAAGTGCAATTTGCGTGTAGATGCGCCGTGGATTTTTCCAACAAAAGCCCAGTTTTGCCAGAAAAATCCTCTGGTGTAGATGTAGCCTTAGGGATTAACTGAAGGCTCCATAACACTCCTTGCATTCACAGATGCCAATTCGATGTGAAGAATCAGGACATAAATTTTAGCATTTCTTCTAATGGTGTGAAGTGAATGTGTCTGAGAGAGAGTAAAGGGGAAGATGGGAAGAGATCGGGACTGCTCAGAAAGAATAATGATTATTAACATCTGACTCTTTAGCAATGGCCATTATTCCCATGTCACTAAATATATGGATCTGATCCCAGTTCTGCCCTCCAATTCGCTGAAACTGATATGGCAGTACAAGTGCAACTGAGGGTGAATTTCAATCCACCTTCAATTAACTACATTTCTTTAATCATGACATGGTAATAGCAAATGAAAAACAAAGGAAAACCAATGCTAAATGTGGCTTGCCATGCATCATTCAACCTCCTAGTGCCTTCTAATGAAGCTTTAAAATAGTACACATCTTTATCTAGCCTCTAGTGAATTATATCTTATATGCTACCCTCAGAACTGATCTGAAATGCTCCATAAATTTACTGGCACTGAGCCAAAACAGTACACTTCTTTAACCTGTTTGATCTCCATCAGGAGTGAAGCTTTAGTTTGCTATGCTGTTAATCACTTCTAGGAAGCAAGAGCGAATAGAGGAGAAGAGGAAATGGGGGAGATACAAGGGCACAGGAACAGAAAGTTCTGTAACTACTAATTCATATTCCACTCCAGAACATCGCACTGAATCCAGACTTCCTGATTCCCAACAGTTCTTGCCTGTCAGCATACACTTGTGAAAACCCCGGACAAAAATGTACGTTTCATCTCTCTCAAGTAGTTCTCCTACACAGAGGATAATAGACTGCTGTTACTCCCCATTACTAGGTTAGCTCAAGAATTAGGTGCAGTGCTGGATTTAAAGATTCCAGGTTTGCTAATAATTCATATGCAGGTTAACATGTAATTTCTGTCCTTTCCAATCCACTGTTTAAAGGAAAAAAAAAGTAGGAAATTAAAAAACCCTTAGTCTGAAGAAGTGGGTCTGTCCCATGAAAGCTCATCACCTAATAAATTATTTTGTTAGTCTTTAAAGTGCTACTGGACTGCTTTTTTGTTTTGATAGTATATAGACTAGCACGGCTATCTCTCTGTTAGTATTTATAAAGTATTGACAAATTAGAATCACCAATGAAACCTTAATTCAACCCCTTTCTGAATGTTCATTATGATACAGACTTTTGTCTGTACATTCCCCGCCTTGTTTGTTTTGGAAGCTGGAATGTGCATAGTGAGTGAAGGAGTACAGGAACAGAAAGGATGGTCTCCCGGATAGGGTATTTTAACATCATCTTGAAAACTGAATTCTAATTCTCCTTCTCCCACAGAGCTCTACAAGTCACTTTAAGGCATACTTTTCACATTTTTCAACTAATTAGTCTTCCTCATTTTCCAGTGCTCAGCTTGAGACAACTGGGGCTGAGCACGCTTATCTGAAAGTGAAGTCAATGACAGCTGTGCTTTGAATATGTGAAGACCTTAGAAAGTGAAGTACTCTGAAAAATCAAGTCCTAGAAGTCCTAAGTTGGGCACCAAAGTTAACTGACTCTTCTGACCTTAATTTCTTCATGCCTCAATTCTTTGAAACAGGTTTAGTAATACCAGCTCACTTAGAGTGTGTCTACACTAGGAACTAACTTCGAAGTTAGGCACTACATCGAAATAGCCAGCAGAGGGTCTACATACATTTTCCCTTACTTTGAAGTTAACGTACAGAGTTAAAGTAGGGAGTCCAACTTTGAAGTCCTTACTCCATCCCCGGGAAGGGAGTAGTGCCCTACTTCAAAGTTTAACTTTGAAGTAGGGTATGTGTAGACATTCAGCTTTGAAGTTGCTTACTTCGAAGTAAGCAACTTTGAAGTTATTTTTATAGTATAGACACAGCCTTAGTGTAAAGATACAATCATTAGTGTTTTTTTTAAGGATTTAGATGTTACAGTAATAAGTTACAAAAAAAAAACCCCCACAAAATAAACTGATAATTCACTATTAAGCACATGATTTGGGTAGTGTATGATAAATTAGGCATATGGGCACATATTGAATGAGGAGAATGAAAAAATATTTAGTAACTATTATTAACACCACCCATCTTGTGTACTAAACGAGGAAGAGGTTTTGTGAAAAAAATACTATATAATCATGTCATTAAAACAGTCATTGTGCACACACGAGGGAGCAGAATTACAGTGGCCTGAGCTACCTTAATTAGGGTGTTTCTTAACTTCATTTTACAAGCAGAACATTCTTTTAATGTAGAAAGTTTGGTAATGTTGTTTGTTTTTGTAATATAATTGTATGTTGGTTGTTAAAGACCACGAGATGTTAATGTTTTCCAGGGGCCCAAATTTAAACTGATAACCCCAACATCAAAGTTAGCATATACCATTACCTCCGTCTCCACCCCACCCCCACCCCCACGCCAATCAGTCCCCCTTGAAACTTATCACAATCTTTTCAAGGATAACCATTGACTTTTCAGTGAATAAAAACGGAATATTTAAAATTTGCTAGAAAAATATTATACATTACAAAAAATAGCACTAACATTGCTCATTTAGGAGTGCTGAATTCCACAATGGTAGTGACAAATAACAGCACTAACAGCGGGAGAGCAGCCAAGAATCAGAGCCAAATGTACCACTGATTTCCATTAAAGCTCCCTGTAGAAAGAGAGAGGGAGCCAGGCTCCTAGGGCAGCAGAGGAAACAATCAAAACACAAAATGCAATTCTACTGGAAGCCACATGCAATGGCAAGGTCAGAGGAGTTGTACCTCTGAATCATTTAAAATTAAACCTACCTTAGCTTTCTTTCTAAACAATGCTGCACTACTAAGCAATGATGTTTTTCTTCCCTCTATCAGCATTAGGTCAATAATAAGTACCTCACTGCCCTGCTAAAAAACCCCACTTAATGTTGCTTTATCTCAGAAACTTAAATCTGCTTTATATTTTTTGAGGTCCTGAAAGGCAGACCATAACTTCTACAATGGTGCCAAAGCTTGTAGCTGTTACAAAAGTGAGTCCTACATGCTTCGAATTCCTTATGCTGGAACAGCAATATAAGAATTCACGGCTTCTTTTACTAGCAGCTGTTAGCATTGTAAATAATTTTATTTTGATTGGTGTATTTTGCAGTGCTTTGCATTTGCGCTCTGTGTGATTACGCATGAGCTCAATGGCTGTGGAAATGTCTTCCCTTGAATCCAGTGTAACAATGTTGGGCATGAAAAATATTTACACTGAAATATGAAAGCCTTAGAAGTTGAAATTTCCTCATTCTGTTGCATTTTGTGAAATAAGTCTTATTTCATTAATAAAGTTCAGCAAAATAACTTGTTCACAACTGTATGGTGGGGTTTTCTGTGTTACAAATTTGTCAAAGAAAAAGGTCCGACTTTGGATGGAGATATTTAATAAAGATAATTTTTTGTACTGAAACATGGAAATGTTCATGTACTTTGCATCTACAAAGTGAGTTTTCATTACATTTTGCACTGAAGTCAAAAGTACAATTGCAAAACTCTTCATCTGTTGTCATATTATTAACGCGGGCTGTTCAGTGGGCCTTGTCATCTACAGATGGATATTCCAGTTAGCCTCCCCTTGAAGTTTCCAGTGACAAAAGTGTCTTGTTGCAGTCATATTACTGTCAATAAATGCCATTACTGTCCCAAATCCTAACTTAGAAGCTAATTTACAAAGAACTATAGAAATAATGGTCCATTATAGAATCACCCATCCCACACTGATACACAGCCAAGTTTCTGAGCAAGGAGGGAAAACTTGTTTAAAGAAATAAAAGGCACTGGAAGGACTTGCTGAACATTGGCAGCCCTGCTGGGATGGCTAGCAGCTGAAAATTGGTGATCCTTATCAACATCTCATACCACAACAGCCGTAGTCGCCAACGATGCTCAAACTGGAGAGCATTCAAAACAAAATGAGAGAAATGTCATGCATGGGAAGCTTTGTAAGCTACCTCATCTTGCCCTAAAATAGCCTGAATTTGTTGACCTTTGCAGCACACTGTGTAGCCAACCTACTTATTAATGGATTTGAGGAGGCAGGCAGACAAATGTTGATGGAAAACGGGTATTACTTTGGGCTTGGTTTTATGTGATAGATGACTCCTGACTTCAAGAGATTTCAAGTGAGATGGGAAAATGGATTCACGTCTTGAGAACATTCTTTGCATTAAGTGTTTGAATATTGTTACCAGTCACAGAGAAAACAGAGCTCTGATCTCAGGTAAGAGAAGGTGAAGCTGATTTCCAAATATGGAACTCAAATTCTGCTCCCAGTACATGCCAGTGTAAATATTAAGAAGACCATCAATATCAGTGAACTTGATAACTGATACCAGAAGCCAGTGAATGTTTGGTTACTAACTGTAGGATCTCAAATGATTGAATAGTTTTAAGAATAGAATTTTTACACTTTTATGTGAAGATCCCCTGCCACCTTACCAACTCCAAAAAAACAAATAAAAACCAGACAAATGCAAAGTACAAGTTGATATTGCATCCTTAGTGCTTTGTTACCACTTAATTTGCAGGGAGATTTCAGCTCAGGGGAGACCTGTTATTCCAGAATATTACATGCCACAGAGACATTGTTTTTAAAAACAGGCTTGTGTCTTTCTTGCCTAAGAACAAGGCACAGATAAATATAATACAGAAATGCCAACCATTATAATTTAATTTCATATAGTATTTTGGAATAAAAACAATTGTGTGGTTTTTATCTGCTAAATGGACCAGCCAAGAATTAAGATTAATTTCAAGTTAAGTTCTCAGTAGAAAATGCCTAAGAACAATAAAGAATCAAAATTAGTTATTAATCCATCTGAAAACAGTTGAATTCCATTAGGACCACATTAAAAAAAACAGATGAATCAAAATCTCATCCATATAATTTTTTTCCATTGACGTGGCCTGGTAACCACTTTAGCTAATTGATTTTGTCACTGTATATTCGTTTTGAGCCTAATTCTTTATAACCCAGACAAAAATTGCACAGGATAAAAAGACTGATGGTAAGGACACACTGCAAAAGCCATATTCTCAGTTACCATCTCTGGAAATAAATAAGATCCTGAAAGAAATACTACATGCAATATTTCAATATTTTCCACTTTGGGCCTGTTTTCAATCCTTCTCTAAATGCAGCATCACACGAAATCTGGTACTCTAACAAAGTCCTCTGAACAATGGATGGATCCTCACACAAACATAAAAGGGAAGAAATACAAAGTTTCTCTCATATCCCTGCAAACTCCAATACCTCAGTATTAGTGGCTCATTTGTTTATTTTGGGGGGCAAGGTCTTGTCCTTATCCATTTAAGTGTGAACAAGAGGACAGCAAAGATGAGTCTAAAAAGAATATTTAGCTGGTGCAGAAAGGGGGAAACTAGAGCAAGGATCAATATACAGGTTGTAACTCCCTGATCTGGCAACCTCGGGACCTGAGTGGTTCCAAATGAGGGACTTTCCCAGATCAGGGAGGTCAGGGCTCTGGGCACGCACGAGAGGCTCTCCCTCCTGGCCACCCATCTCCCAGCCTCCAGGCTGCTGGGGGCAGTCTCCACTCAGATACCGGTGGGTTGCCCACCCCGTTCCAGTTCCCCACTGCTTGGGGTGCTGGTGGGTTCCCCACTGGACTCCCCAGCCAGGCTCCCCACCACCGCAAGGCTGACAGTGGGAATCCCTGGCCCAGCTCCCTGCCAGACTCCCCAGCTCCTGCTAGGCTCTCCCACAAGGCTCCTGGCAGGGTTCCTCAGCCCAGCCCAGCCCAGCCCCCAGCTACCATGGGGCTGATAGTGGTGATCCCTGGCCTAGCCCGTTCTGGAGCTCCCATTGGAGATCCCTGCTGGACCATGGATGTTGCCAGATGAGAGGGTTTCAACCTGTATAAATGTTCACCTAGTTTTTGACTGTAAAAGTTAATTGACTGTAAAATTTCCCTTTGTGTTGACTGTAAAAGGAGTGGCCTGTGCTACTTTAACAAGGGCCACTATATTTCCATATGCTAAAGATGGGGCACCTGGTAAAATTACTTGTATTTCAGCAAGTTTAACAGTTATCAATTGTAAATAGATTAAAAAGAAATACTGTGCAGTTGGATTCCTTTTATTTACCTTCTTATCTTTATGGTCTTAGGGTTCACACAGGGACAGAGGTGACACAGACTCCTGTACACCTCTTTTCAGTGCTTTATTTGTTTTAAATAAATAAATAAATAAATAAGTAAAAGAGCCGGTACCCAGACAGTTTCCTGCCCTCTCCCAGGAATCCTGGGGCTGGGGCTGCTGAGATGCCAGTACTCAGTACCAGCAAGTACCAGCACAAAAATAACTCCACTACGTCTTTCACATGGGGGAGGGAAGATGTAACCAAACAATACAACCACCCCTCGCTGGTTCTTTCTACCTCTCATGCCTGGCTGGGCCCCCAAGATTGACCTGTCTCTCTTGGTTACTGGCACTTCATCTTCCTGAAGCAACATGGGGGGCATGCAGTGTCACATTCTCCTCCTCGTTGCTGAGATTTCTACCAGGGTTTACAGCAGAAAATGGGCAGCAGCAGCCTTTCAGTACTGCAGGAGAGAAGGGACAGGAGCTGCTTCCAGCCAGAGGGGAGGAAAAGATAGGGGAAGGACAGCCCTGACCCATGTCTTTGAAGACCTCTTCTCTCCCTCACCCTGCCCTGCTTCCCTGGGGCTGAAAGAAGCTTCTCCCTTTCATCAATCTGCTTTTTTGTTTGTGGACATGCTCTTTCGAAAGAAGTTTTTTCAGAAGAGCTCTTCCGGAAGAACATCTTGCAAAGGATCGCTGTAGTGTAGACATAGCCAAGAAGTTCTAGAGTCCAAGAGCAGCAGCTGTAAAATATAACTAAAAAAAAAAAAAAGGTCACCTAATGGGGCCAGGACATACATGCACTATTTATTTATTTCTCCAATCCTCTATAGCGATATGATGATTTTGCACGTGCACTGCATATTTCATCCCAAAATACTTTGCAGAATCTTCTAAACAAGTTAAAACAAGGATTTCAACCAACAACAAAAGGACTGGTTCACCTCTTTAGCAGCAGACAGCAACATAATATTTTAGGACAAGAAGTAAAGAACATATGTGCCCCTCATGTAATTGCAAGAAGATTTTAGGTAATAGTCCAACTTGGAATTTGGCCTGTTATTACCACTACTTTTATGGAAAGGGCCACTCAAGCTTAAGAATGCATTTTTCATAAGCATGAATTGGAAACATGCTTCACAAAAAAGCATGAGAGCAATAGAAATAGTTTTATGTTTTGTCCAAAAGAGCACTTCTGCCATGTGGAGACACTGATTCCACCAATGAAACACCAGCAGCATTTTATACAGCATCTGCAGGAAAGACTTCCCTCCAAGCATTGATTAGAGCTGGTAAAATAGCTGTGAAATGAAACATTTTTTTAAGTTTCAGTGAAAAAGGTAAGAATAAAGCTGTTCATGAACAATCCTTCCTTCATCCCCCATTTTACATTATTTTAAAACGTTCCTTGTCACTTTAAGCCCCAAAGCACTCATTTCTCCTCCAAACACCAAGAAAAATCAGTCCACAAAACAAGTTAACTGTTCATTATGCTGTGTGTGTAAGACTGTTCAATGCATGTTAGCAGGGTTCTGTGTGATGGAAAGACTGGTGATTAGTATCATCTGCCTTCACACTTTACCAGCACTTAGCACAGGAATCACAGTAACTGGACACGACCATTTGTATCCTGATGGTTCTTAGGGACCTCAGAGATTGGGGCCCCATTGTTGTAAGAGCTGTTTAACCAGTAAGAAAAAAAAAAGAAAAGATTAGAAAGATATAAGATAGGTGCATAACTGGCTGGATAACCATTCTCAGAGAGTAGTTATTAATGGTTCACAGTCACGCTGGAAGGCCATAACAAGTGGGGTTCTGCAGAGATCTGTTTTGGGACCAGTTCTATTCCATATCTTCATCAACAATTTAGATATTGACATACAGAGTATGCTTATTAAGTTTGCAGATGATACTAAGCTGGGAGGGGTTGCAGCTGCTTTGAAGGATTGGCTCATAATTCAGAATGATCTGGACGAATTGGAGAAATGGTCTGAGGTAAACAGCATGAAGTTTAATAAGGACAAATGCAAAGTACCACACTGAGGAAGAAACAATCAGTTTCATACATATAGAATGGGAAGCAAATGTCTAGGAAGGAGTACTGCAGAAAGCGACTTAGGGGTCATAGCGGACAACAAGCTAAATATGAGTCAACAGTGTGATGCTGTTGCCAAAAACAAAGCAAACATGATTCTGGGATGTATTAAGGAGTGTTGTGAGCAAGACATGAGAAGTCATTCTTCCACTCTACTCAGAGCTCATTAGGCCTCAATTGAGATACTGTGTCCAATTCTAACAAAGAGGAAGCCGTGCTAGTCTATACACTATCAAAACAAAAAGCAGTCAAGTAGCACTTTAAAGACTAGCAAAATGGTTTATTAGGTGAGCTTTCGTGGGACAGACCCACTTCTTCAGACCATATCCAGACCAGAACAGACTCAATATTTAAGGCACAGAGAACCAAAAACAGTAAGCAAGGAGGACAAATCAGAAAAAGATAATCAAGGTGAGCAAATCAGAAAGTCCACCACATTTCAAGAAAGATGAGAAATTGGAAAAGGTCCAGAGAAGAGTAACAAGAATGATTAAAGGTCTAGAGAACACGAGCTATAGGGAAGACTGAAAGAACTGGGCTTGTCTAGTTTAGAAAAGAGAAGATTTAGAGGGGACATGATAGCGATTTTCAAGTACCTCAAAGAGGGTTACAAGGAGGAGGGAAAAAATTGTTCTACTTGGCCTCTGAGGATAGGACATGAGCAATGGGCTTAAACTGCAGCAAGGGAGGTTTAGATTAGACATTAGGGAAAACTTCCTAACTGTCAAGGTGGTTAAACACTGGAATAAGTTACCTAGGGATCTTGTGGAATCTCCATTGCTGGAGATATTTAAGAGCAAGTTAGACAGACACCTATCAGGGATGATCTAGAAGGTGTTTGGTCCTGCCAAGAGGTCAGGGAACTGGACTTGACCTCTTGACATCCTTCCAGTTCTACTGTTCTGTGATAAGATCTATGATAAGAAAGTTTGCACTCTAGTTTGGACAGGTGCAGTCTGGCCTGTTAGTTCTATGGGCACACATTAGTGAATCATAACACCATTGCTCCAATTCACAAGTCATCCCTAAACTGGGTTTGTACTCCTTCTCTATTATTCTTACTGGGAGACCCCCCCGGCTTTGTTACCCAGATAGGTTTTTACAAATCCTGCTGCTCTCGCAGAACAAGCACCGAAGGTTGAGATCACATTGTTGTTCATGATAACAATGTCACTGATGTTGCATTTGAACACTTTCAGGGACCAAGAGACCAAACCAGGCCTCTGTGACACCAATATCAGCATCACAGCAGAAACAACATGTACGTGGACACTGATTCTGGCACTGAGAGTTCTGCTGTGCTTTTGGAGTGTGCTTTACAGAACTACTGACCACCCACAAGTGCAGAGGTACACATGATCAGCACTACACTAGGAGGTATACATGATCAGCACTACAGAAAATGGGGTTCACTGTGACTACGACTCACCTACTTTGTTTCAGTTTGTAACCACAGAAGCAACTAACTTCTGTGAAAATGTGCATTTGTAATTTTGAAAACTAGTTTTTATTTTCTGAGAGGAAAAGCAAAAAATTCATAATTCTACTAATATAGCTGTAAGGAACACCACAGAAGACGTATCAGTTACGAGAGATGATTATTTACAGATAAATCATGTAACACCAGGGGAAAAGAGTTTAAATTAGTGTTGCGTAGGAGATCACCCCAGCAAAAAGAGAAGATAAACCAAATGTGTGGATGCCTTGTAACATGTCCAAGTACATCTGTTCACTCTCTGGTTTAGAATCTCAAAACAAAATATTATTTGATGGAAGTTTTACAGCTCACCTCAAACATTCTCATTTGCTGAAATGGGAGTTCCTTGCTACAGAAACAGAAAATATATATAATCTATTGTGCTACTGTTTTCACTGCAGCCTCTTTTAGAGGGGAGATGAGTTCTGAACTTAGGTGATCATTTCTGAATCTTTGCGAAGAGAGAGCTGTGACTACAGACACAGTACACAGTGAACTGTTTGCTTCAGGCCTCTACTTAAAAGTGGTGCCTTCCAGCCAAGTACATAGTACATTTGCAAGGAGGTACGTTTCAACAGCACTGTCAAAAAGAACATCTTTGACACTGACTTTCAATGACACCATGGCAGACGTTTTCAGGTACACATTTTGTTATTTTACGGAAAAATAAGACATCCCCTTCCCCCCGGCACACAACCAGTGCAAATCTTCTCATATCACCTTAAAAAACATCTTGGACCCAAGCCATGCTAACCTCTCCATGCTTCAGGCAGTTCACCGATCCCATTTCATGGCTCATTCAAAAGGAAGATTAGAAGGCTTTTTCCCATTTAATGTATTAAATGGTTTAATTCACCAGAGATTCAAGTCAGCATAATTATCCAAAACCTGCATGTTTCCTATATGATTCACATTTTGTTCATCCTGACTAAATCATGTTGCACTTGCACAGTCACCCAATGGTGCTGCTTCTTTTGTGCTGCAAAGCATGAACCACATATGTAGACACTCAACTTAAATGTTTGATGTCAATTTTCTAGTAAAAATACATTCTAACTCATTTCACAACAAGGCTTCCACAGCAAAATTATGTACACCATATGTGATGGCAGCCTCTATGGGAAGAAAAGTACATTATTCACCAGTAATCTTGCTTCCATGAAACCTTACATCTTAACAGGAACTAAAGAGTTCACAGAGTCAGTAAACATTTTCTCAACAAAAACATCTCCAGAATATAACAGGAACAGTTCAGGACAAGGGAAAAATAATGTGTCCAGTTGAAACCAGCTAGGGAATTTAAGGAGATAGTATAATTAATCTTTTTGGACTCTGGCCACAACAGCCAAGCTAACATCCCTCTTCTAGTGAAGAGAGTCATGGGACTTTAAATGAACACCAACTAGACAAAACATCTTTTAAGAATCTCTTCCTCAAAGAGGCTACTTTCTGCAATATAGTGACCTTAGCACGGAGTTGGGCAGGCCAAGAACTGTTTAGCTTTTGCACTCAACAAGACTGTAGGCTGAGACAAAAATTAACTGGGCCGAGCAATCGGGGGAGTACGTAAACAGTTTACTACTGACTCCTGGCTTTCACTTTACTACTCTTCTTTCCCCTGGTTTTACTGTCTCCATGTTGCATTTTGCAAGCAATTTGATTAATCATATCCAGCGAATTTCTGACATTGATACAAAGTATATAAACTGATTAGCTAATGAACACCATTTACTATGTTTTTGCCTAGAGCTGAGGTTTTGATTTAGCTCTTTTTATGCCCCCCCCCCCGACACAACACCCACGCACGCGAGAGACACAAGACTAGACTAACATATTTTGGAGCATAAACTTTTGTGGGCAAAGATCTGCTTCGTCAGATGGTCTTTGCCCACGAAAGCTAAGGCTCCAAAATATCTGTTAGTCTATAAAGGTGCCACAGGACTTGTTTTTGAAGATACAGACTAACTCAGCTACCTCTCTGATACAGGACTAGGTATAATTTTACTGCCTGCTGAGTAAGCAGAGGTCCATAGCTGCACTGCCTCAAGAGCAGAGAAGAGATGCAACTGTTACTTAGGATATGTCTAGATTACAGGGATTTGTGAACAGAAGTTTGTTTCTTGTGACAAAACTTCTGTCTACAGATCGCATCCAGACCACAAGATACTGTCTTGTTTTTTGGTGTTTTTTTTTAAATTTGCCACCAAAACAATTCAGTTAATTTCCAAGATACAGGCTAGGGAAAAATATACTGTTCTGCCCATGTTAAAAATGGCATAGATCTTTCATTGGAAATCTCCACCGTCCCCATCCTTTGGGCTAGGAGAGATGGAATTTGAGAGGAGATGCCTTTGTCTGGAAATGTGCTTTTGGCCATCCTCATGAATATCTCCTCAAATTTGGCAAAGTTATAAGCCTTAAAAGCTGCAGTTCACACATGCTTAGTAGAGACTTAGCAGCTTCAAATCTCTGAAGATACCATCCTCCCTGCGCACTCCGGAGCTTCTCACAGTATCCCCACAGTGACCGAAACCTCACAACTCCTACATGCAACAGGCTCATGGATTATATTCCTGGAACTGACACCAAGGAGTCTCTCTCAATGACTGCAACCCTGTCAATGCAGTGGAGGAAGCTGTCTTAATTGCAGTGCAGAGAGGACAGTAACTGGATCTGGGGACAGAGGGAAAGGAGGAGTTTGGGACTTTAAAAGGAAAGAGACACTGTAGCACGGCAAGAGGAGAGACCAGCAGGGTTTTTTGGGTGGTGATAGATTGGAAGTCTGACAGCAAGCGTGAGCCTGGGAAGGAAAGAATAGGCTGTGACAAAGAACACAGGGTAGGAAAGAGAAAGAACTAGGACATGGCAAAATGCTGTCTAGCTTTGAGGAAGGGACACCTACATCAGTTTAGTGGTATGGATATGTTACCTTATGGCTCACTAAAATTATCTCCATTTTAAAAAAATATTATGGAAGATGGTCTTAAAACAGATTGGATGCTATCATACTTTGCATTTACAATCATTTAACTGATTTCCTCATTGTCTTGCATCTTGTGTCCTTCAGAATTTAAGCTCTTGAGAGTAGGTACAGTCTTTCACTCTGTACATTGCTACACAATGGGGCATGACTATGGGCCTCAAGGTCCAAAATATAGATAAGAAATAATGTGTAGCTGTGTGAAATGAGCAGAAAATAGAATTCAATGTTGCCATCCTAACTGGACAGCATCTGATACTAGCACAGAGTGCACAAACACCAAAACAAGGTATATGACAGGGATTATTTGTTTTTATGTTTCATTTTGAGTGACTGATTTTTCATGTCTTTCCATTCAATATTTATCTAGGTATTCTTATGATATGAAGTAACAGCGGTAAATCTGTTATCCCAATGAACTAATAGCAAACAGAGTGCAGAAATCTCCCACTGTTCCTAAAAAACCCTCAGTTTGGTGTCAGACAAGTTAAAGAAAACTGTGTTTTATAACAGGGAGATGGACTGAAAGTTTTATAATATGACAGTGAAATGCCAGCTCATAATTTTAATAAGCACAATTACCGCATTATATGTGCTGTCTAGACATAGTGGAACATAATCTACATTTCCTAATGTAAACAATACTTATCACAGGGAACACCATACATAAATTATGGTCCTTTTGCTATCCTGAGATATGCTAAAGCCTGTAACAGGAGGTGATTTCTTTTCTTATGGGGCATAGGCAAGAAAGGCTTGGCTGTTACCTATTTATTTTAAAAATTTACAATGCTTCAGCAGCCCTAGTAACTTAATCTAAATTCAACTGACAATTTGAATTTCCATGAACTTCACAAGGTAAACTGGCATTTGCTTTTTTTGGATGAGAGTTGGGACTCAGTTTACAAGGGAAGCATTTACCACTTTCAATCCAGATAATGATGCACTGCATAAGGCAATTTATATATCCATAACTCTGGTTTCCAACTTGCAAATCTAGAAGACACACATTTTTAAAAAGTCAGTGTGCCAAAAAGCTTAATTGTCCTGAAATGGGTGATTTCAGACTAACTAAATTAAAGCTCTTGAGATTAAACATGTCTTTCCCAGATGAAGTCACAACACAGTGTTGCT
This sequence comes from Carettochelys insculpta, assembly GCF_033958435.1. NCBI lineage: Eukaryota > Metazoa > Chordata > Testudines > Carettochelyidae > Carettochelys > Carettochelys insculpta. The sequence goes on along the minus strand of NC_134153.1, from coordinate 20,920,982 downwards.
GCCTATGAATATCTCTGGGGAGCTGCTTAAATCACCTCCAGGATAGCCCAGAATTGGAATGGTACGAAGGGCCTATAACCAATTCACGTTCTCCCCCTGCAACTGGGCTATGTCTCAGACACAGCAACCACACCCTCTATGCACAGTGCCAGCAGAGCGTTTCTGTCAAATAAATAAAACATAAGTAAAGGTAACTAAAAGTGAAGATTAATAGGCTGATTTTGAGCTGGCTGGAGTCAACAACAGAGCTCTTTGCAGTGGAACAGGATCAGACATTAATCTATAGCTATATATAAGCATCTTTTATTCAAATGTTTAAATGATTTAACATGTTTCCCAGAATGATCCAGCTATATATTTGGATCACTTCTCTCATTGCTGAATTGCAGTCACCTTTTGGATGACAGGTGGTAGCTACAATTGATTTAAAACATAGAATCATAGAAGAGTAGGACTGAAAGGGACCTTGAGAGGCCATCGAGTCCAGCCCCCTGCCCTCATGGCAGGACCAAGCACTTTCTAGACCATCCCTGAAAGCCATCTATCTAACCTCTTCTTAAATATCTCCAGTGATGGAGATTCTACCACCTCCCTTGGCAATTCATTCCAGTGTTTGATCACCCTGACAGTTAGGAACTTTTTCCTAATGTCCAACCTGAACCTCCCCTGCTGCGATTTCAGTCCATTGCCTCTTGTTCTATCCTGTTCTATCCTATCTATCATAATGGGAAAATGAGCAAAATTTCTTTTCCCTGTTGTTTTCCTTGCCATTTCAAGGTCACTGATTTAAAACAGCCTAGCAAAATAACCCAACAGTTCAGGACAAGACATGATGAATACCACATTCAGAGGAAAGTACTGCAGAGTGGAATTTTAGATAGCATCATGTAATCAACCAATTCAAACTGAGACAGGACATTGAGATCCACTCTCTAATGTATGTGAGAAGTGCCAGCATTTCCAATTACTCTACATTGCTAGAGCCATAGGTTAACATGGCATTCCCACAGCTGAATCTGCATAACCACACTCGTCTTTGGCACCAAACATGGTCACAGACAGCACCAGCTGCTGGATCAAAGCCACTTCTTACAGCATCATTGGAGGTCTCCATCACAATACTGGCTGGATCTCAACCTACTTTGCTAATGAAACCTGCATTCCTTACAGCCTCAAAAGGGGTTTGAAGTGGGGTTTCAGTAATGCATAGTTCTTGTACTATTTCTCAGCACACAGGTGAATTTCACCCTAAGAGATTACTCATGTCAGTGAAGTATGGCTTTTCAAAACCATATAAATTGTATTTTGCAGCACTCTCTGAGAAACAAACCCAGCAGCTTGGAAAGCAGAACTGCTAACAAAACAGCATTGTAAATATTTGTTCTTTTGTCTTGCTCCCAGGAAACACTGTACAGTCCTGTGTCTATTGAGCTGACACCACTGATGAACACATATACTACACATGATAAACGAGGTTGAAGATTTTGCTTGTACTGTGCATCACTGGCTGTTATCTACAGAAACTGCAGCTGGTCTAGGACAAGATTAAAAAAAAAAAGGACACTCTCCTTAGAAGATTAATAGTTGTTTTGTGGCAAGGCAAATGTAGATAAACAAATGTAGTGCACACAGTCAACTGTAGATGAGCAAAGGAGGCTAAATCATCTTGGCAATGGAAGGAAGCCAAGGATATTGTAACATTTTTGTAAAAACAACAAAGAATAGTAATTCAGGCAAGCAGATTTTACAGGCAAGAACAGCTTAGTGCTTAAGCATACTTACTCATTTTGTTTATGTTCTTTAACTTTCTTCCAGCATGAAAACATTAGTTTTGTTTGCCTGGAAGAGCTTGAGGACAAAGACCGCTGCTAAGAATTATCAATTTTTATCACAGATGTAGGCAGATTTGAAGACTGAAGTATTTACATTCATCAGCATTGTTAATGTAATTAAAACCAATTATAACCCTCCTCTTACTGCTCAAGTCCTTAAAGATAAACTTTCTTTGATATCATTAAAGACACATAAAGAAGGTGCCTTTTAGTTGAGAGAAAGGTTCCATCTGAGCCTCCATATTCCATCTCCAATATTGCAGCAAGCATGCTACAGATGCAAACAAGAGAACATTTCTCTCTGGACAAGAATATTTCCACAAAGTAAAAGGAACATAAATGACAAAGGCTAAGAAACTTTTTGTGAACTGACTTGGATCAGAAAACTATAACACGAAAAACATTGTTTTCTGCGTAATGGCATCAAAGGCAAACAGATGCATTTAAAATGTACAAGTTGGCTGACTCCATCTTTACACTTCTTGAGCAAAAAGCACCTTCTAAATCAGTTTGTAATTAACTGTGTTGCACTGACTTCCTTTACCTATGATGCCTTTATGCTCTGTAAACTTCAACATTTTTCCCTTATATGCTCTCACACACAAGCTCAGACAAAATGGGTTCTGTTCAGGTTCTAGTTAATCACCCTAAATTCCATTACTAAACCCAAAATGTAAGATAAATCTGTTGCTATGCCTTGCCTGCCAACACTCCCCACCAAGTGATCACAGTACGTTTTATTTCTGATTTTTTAAGGGTTTGTAGCAATGTCGTTCCAATGATCACTAATTTAGGGAAAATCCTAACTCTTAAGCCATGTCTACACGTGCACGCTACTTCGAAGTAGCGGCGCCAAATTCGAAATAGCGCCCGTCACGGCTACACGTGTTGGGCGCTATTTCGAAGTTAACATTGACGTTAGGCGGCGACACGTCGAAATCGCTAACCCCATGAGGGGATGGGAATAGCGCCCTACTTCGACGTTCAACCTCAAAGTAGGGAACATGTAGTCGTTGCGCGTCCCGCAACATCGAAATTGCAGGGTCCTCCATGGTGGCCATCAGCTGAAGGGTTGAGAGACGCTCTCTCCAGCCCCTGCGGGGATCTATGGTCACCGTGTGCAGCAGTCCTTAGCCCAGGGCTTCTGGCTGCTGCTGCTGCAGCTGGGGATCCATGCTGCATGCACAGGGTCTGCAACCAGTTGTCAGCTCTGTGGATCTTGTGCTGTTTAGTGCAAGTGTCTGGGAGGGGCCCTTTAAGGGAGCAGCTTGCTGTTGCCCAGGAAGTGCTAGCCCGCCCTGTGACCCTGTCTGCAGCTGTTCCTAGCACCCTTATTTCAATGTGTGCTACTTTGGCGTGTAGACGTTCCCTCGCAGCGCCTATTTCGATGTAGTGCTGCACAACGTCGACGTTGAACGTCGATGTTGCCATCCCTGGAGGACGTGTAGACGTTATAGCGTGCACGTGTAGACGTAGCCTTAATCTGAAGATTTCAGAAACATATTAGCATGCAATAATAATCTGTGTGACCATGGCTATTTTTAGCTTAAAGTTACGTAAGCATGAATTTTCCCAGTTAAATGTATAATGGGTGCCTCTCTTTCATCTCAGTTTCTAGTAACACAGTAAGAGTGTCTCCCTCCCTCCAACATCTACCCCTCTGTTTCTGAAGTGAATGGTTTCTGACTGTTCCATTTTTCTAGGTCAGTTGTGTGTGTGTGTGTGTGTGTGTCAGTCACACTGGATAGTTTCTGATCTATGGATGATCTAATTGTGCTGATAGCTGTGCTGATAGCTAGTGACTTGCAACTCAAGGCTCAGCAGAAATTCAATCACTGTTAAACTTTTACAGTATTAAGACTGCCTCTTCCTTCATTCCAGATGAGGACATGAAGCTGCATATTTATAAATAACCTTTAAGCACAATAGAGGGTGTAACTTCATTAATCTTCTGGCAAGAGAGTGGTAGCATTCCTTCCCTCCACCCTTGAGTATTACTATTCATAGTAGCATAATATGCAACCATGTCTATAAGAGCCACAAAGCACAAGCACAGTCCATTTGTGATTATTAAATCAAACGTACATGGAAGAGGTTATTATGAAGGAACAACCAGTGCTACCAAAAATGAATTATGTTGATCCATTGACCATGTTGCATTTATTAAAAGCTGACCTGTGAAGTATTTAGGAAACAATTTTTTAAAGGGTTGCACTTTAAAATTAAGGCTTAAGATATGCATCTGGCAAACTCTTCATCTTATGTCAGCAGAATTTGAGGGCACACGTTTACATGAGCCAATTCTAACATATAAGCAAAGGCAAAAGCAATGGCTAGCTGGCATTTTTCTCATGGGTAAAATCATTTCTTGGTTGCTAGGTTTTCATACTCCATGTCCTAATATGTCAATTCCTAAATGTTTGGCTCAGTTCTGTCAGCTTCAATAGGAGTTTTTGGTGCATGAGGATGGTATGACTTGGCTCACTGGGGTAATCTGTGAATGCTTTGTTAGAGGCTTCCTTGAAATCATGCCTCAAATTGCAAATGTTTGTGGACGTATTAAAATGCAAAGTGCTTCACTTAGTGTTAATTAAGATTGCTCTCATCAATAAACTCAACCACAAAATAAAAAATAAGCAGTATAAAGTTAAGGATGAAAAGGATTCACAAAGTCAAGCGCTCTCAAGTTACGAAACGCCAGAATGAACATCACCCATTCACCCATAATTTGGCATCTTTGTGTGTATGCATTTAAGATATGGCTCTTAATTACACACATAAGTGATTACCTGCAAATAGTTTGCTGTACATGACTTGCCCAAAGGAACTTGGTGATAGAGGCAGGTACAGAATTCTAGATTGTGGGAAACGGCATTCAATCAAAAGGCTGTCCCTTTTCTTCCTACCACCCCATATTTCATTTGCTACAGACCTTTCAACTTTGGCAAGAACTGAGGCAGACGTCCTACAGACAAAACCCTATTCTCATTGTGAAGGGCTGTAATTCACCACTCAGTGCCATATTGATCAATATATAAAAGTAATTAAACTGTACTAACACAAAACATGGTGCATTTCCCCCCTGCAACTTCAATTTTACCTCAGCATCTAAATTACTTTCTTTTTATAAACAATTATCGCAAAAAACTGAGTAGGGACTCAGCTTTAATTGCCTGCTTTTTAAAAAAGGTAAATATTCTAAAAGCCACAGCGCCCATTTTTTAAGAAGGCTCTAAACTATATATGTGAAAAAGCTCTATAATTGTATGTCTTATTTCTCCATAACCCTTCAGGAAAATAACAATTAACCATTTGAAAAGGAACAGAATAACTTAACACAGGACAGATCTAAGACCACATCTACCCAACAACAATCTTTTGAAATAGGATCTTCCAGAAGAGATCTTTTGGAAGATCTTCTTTCAAAAGAGTATGTCCACACACAAAATAGCAGACTGAAATATCAACCCGCTCTTTCGATAGACAGTGTCCACACAGCCCCCGCTCTTTTGAAGGAACAGGCCAGGGTTCGAAAAATCTGGCACCATCAGGACTGTTCTTCCCAAAAAAAAAAAAAAAAGGAGGAAAAGGAGGGCAGAGGATATACGGAGAGTCTATACATGCTTTTTTCTGAAAGGAGGCTCTCTTCCTGATCCAGAAAAAGAGGTTTTTTAGAAGAAAAGCCACATTCTTTCAATTTCAGACTGCTTTTTTGTGTGTGAACAACTCCATGTGTTCTTTCAAAAAAGGGCCTGATTTTCCAAAAGAACTTGCTAGTGTAGATGTGGCCTAAAGGAGCACAGCAAGAGTTTATCAAAACAGTCTGATCTCATCACGTCTCCTCTTCTGACCCTTCTTATAATCTTATGGTAGTTTTAGATAAGTCAACTTTCAGCTAAGTCCGTAATTTAAAGGCAGCCGCTGCCATGAGAACCAGGCAACAGTGACTCTCTCCAAATGCGGAAATCACGCGGAAGAAGGAAGCTATGAGTGGTGGACTCTCTCATATAACAATGTTATTGCTCTGCAGCTGATGGGCCAGTAAATGTACACAGAGGTGAACCAGAAAAACTGTTCTTTCAAAAATTCCTAAAAACTCATAATATAAAATACAACAGGGTCTCAATATTCACAAGGGTTCCACGTCAGGAACGCTCATGAATATGGAACCCTCGCAAACGTTGTATTTCACCAATATGTCAGCCCCCCGCTGCTGGCACTCCTGCCCAGAGCTCTGGGGGAAACGGCAGCTGCTGGCGCTCCTGCCTGGGGCCTCGGGGGGTGGGGGGAGAAGCAGCCATTCCAGCCGCTCGTGAATAATTGAATTCACGAACCTTAGGTTTTAGAATATTGAGACCCTACTGTACACACTGGAGGTCATTCCACGTACACATTACATTACTGGCTGGTATTTGGTTCCAGTTCACTGTGGTATATTTACAAAAAAGATTTCTGAAAACCATGAAGCATTGTGATAGGGACCCTGTCAAACAGAGATGCTTATGATTTGAAGGTATGTCTACACTGCAGGGTTTTTCAGAAATAACTTACTTTCATGTTCTAATGTCAAAATAAGTTATTTCTGAAAAGAACGTTCAGACTGCAAGAGCATTTTGAAATTGAGCATTCACACGAGAGAGCTTAATTTCAAAATAAGAGCAAAGATGGGATGCCTCCCTGGAGGCCAATTAAGTCGTAATTACCTCTGCTTAGCACACTCTGAGTCAATTTCAAAATTGAAACCAGGGGTTGGTGAACGTCATTCCCTTTCATGGAGTTATTATTTCAGGTTAAATGCCCTGTTATTCCAGAATAACAAGCTTTGCAGTGTGGATGCATGTTTTTTTTTCCTGGAAAAAAGGTCGTTTTCCACAAAAAACCCAACCCAACCTAAACAAACCAACCAACCAAGCAAACCAACCAACAAACAAAAACCACGTGTAAATGAGCTGTAAGAATGGTCTCACATCTCCAAGACCACTATGGGCTTGTCTACACTTGCCCACAACTTCAAAGTGGGGATGTTAATCAGGGCGACAGGAGATTACTAATGAAGTGCTACAGTAAATACACAGCACTTCATTAAGCTAATTCTCCCCCATGGCAACTTGAAAGCACCGGCATGCATGTAGCTGGAGTAAAAGGACTTTGAAGTAGCGCGGGCTACATGCATGCTGGCATTTTGAAGTTTGACGCTTCGAAGTCGTCCCGGGGGAGAATTAGCCTAATTCAGCACAGGACTTCATTAGTAATCTCCCAGCGCCCTGATTACTATGCCCCCTTTGAAGTTGGAGACAAGTGTAGACCCAGCAGAAATGACAGAAATTCAGTTGCTCCTTTACCAAACAAGCCCTGAGTTCAGGTGCCACATTAGTTTGGTTTCTCCAATACCTAAATGAAATGTATAATGTTATCAGCTACTCCACGGAAATATGCAACCCTGTGCGGGTTGTCAACACCTGACATTTATTGTATTTTATCTGTGGTTGCTTCCCAGTTTGGGATTATAAATTTAGGCAAGGAAAGTGTTGTGTTTTTTTTTTAATCTAGCTTCTGTAATGGTCTTTTCTTGTTTTTGCACTGTTTCACAAAATCACAGAAATTAAAGAAAGGAGGAGATCTATTTGGACCCATCCTACCTGTCTTGGGCTAGTACCACAAGTGACCCTTGCCAACAGAAAACCTTCTCAGTGATGCTATACAAACAGTAATATCATCATCATTTGATAGCATTTCTCTTCTATTTCCTCCAGAACAGGATAAGGGTGAATAGATGGGTGGCAACAAGTGCTGTCTAATGTACATTTCTGGCACCTTTTGCAACCACTTTTTTTGTTTTGTTTTTGCACTACAAGACATATTTTTCAGTTCCAATTTCCACTCCACTAGAGCGTCTAAGACCATAGATTTGTGCCTCTAACAAACTGTATATAATGAACTTGCTTTCAAATACTATTACAATGTTACAAATAAATTATTTGAATTGTGTGTATAAAATGGGAGACAATTTTAAAGAAAATTTCTGGTTAAAAGACATCAAATATACTAAAATATAAAATCCATTACATTTTTCCAGGAACAGACTATTTATTCAATGTGATTTTAACAGCATTATCTATATTAGTGTGCTTTTAACACCCAACTCAGGACAATGAATTATACTGTGAACGTTAATACAAAGGTAACAGATACCATGAGAAAGCAGCCTAGTGAATATACGAACATGCTGAAAACATTAAGATGAATACTGTTGTTTTCAAGTAAGTAGTTGATTAAACTATTGTACTAAACATTGCTTTAAGAAGGTTATTTATTTGCATATTCACTGTTAGGAAATGAGGTTTTAATCCTGGAAGGGAATGAATACGGAATTCAGTGAGAACGTACAGTGCTCAACAGTGTGCAGGGTCAGTCCTTTAATGACTCCTCTTCAAAGGTAGGTTTTGTGGATTTTTTCAACTGTCTGACTACAATGAATTAGAATGTCTGTTAAGTTAGTTTGTAGGTTCCAAAAAAAACCTCCTATGAATAGCCAGTGATGAAAGACAGAAATCAATAAAGGGTTCAAACACACAGAAAGTGTATATATCCATTGTAACAAGCATGTTCTTCATTTTCACCCAAGTCTGAATCAAAACAAGTCCCAGGTCAGGACGTTGCATTCACTTTTTGGTTTAAAGCATGTGACAATTCTCTTCCTGAAGAGACATATTGTACAGCACAGAAATCAGACAGCTTGAAGTAATGAGGAAATGAGACATCTGAAAATGACCCCTGCAAAATGTAACAGGATTTCCTGTCATTCACAATAAAATAATACAGAGGCTAAGCAATCTGATCACCCTAAGTGAAAGCAGAATATTAAAAGTAATAGTATTTTTGCTGGCAGATATTGGTTAATCTACTTCTCAAACAAATCCTCCAAAAAGAGGTTTGGACCAGGTGACATTTTAAAGTTAATACTTGATAAAGACAATTATCTTTCTCAGGATACACAAAATATGTTGATATATGCTATTGTTTAGTTATCTTTCAACACAAGTTACAGCTAAAGTAAATTGGCTACCCATAGTGATACTTCTTCTCTACCCAAAAAATTAGCTATATACTGTGGTTCACTCCAGCCTGAATGTTTTGTGTATTCAGCGACAAATTCCCACACCAGTAATTGTTTATCTCCTAAGCCACTACTAGATCATGAGCATAGCAGAGGACTCTCAACACCTTCCCACATCAAGGCTCTCTTGGGCTGTGTCTACACGTGCCCCAAACTTCGAAATGGCCATGCAAATGGCCATTTCGAAGTTTACTAATGAAGCGCTGAAATACATATTCAGCACTTCATTAGCATGCGGGCGGCAGCGGCGCTTCGAAATTGACGAGCCTTGCCGTCGCGCGGCGCGTCCAGACGGGGCTCCTTTTCGAAAGGGCCCCGCCTACTTCGAAGTCCCCTTATTCCCATGAGCTCATGGGAATAAGGGGACTTCGAAGAAGGTGGCGTCCTTTCGAAAAGGAGCCCCGTCTAGACGCGCCGCGCGGCGGCAAGGCTCATCAATTTCGAAGCGCTGCTGCTGCCCACATGCTAATGAAGCACTGAATATGCATTTCAGTGCTTCATTAGTAAACTTCGAAATGGCCATTTGCATGGCCATTTCGAAGTTTGGGGCACGTGTAGACACAGCCTTGGAGTGTTAGCGCCAGCATATTTGCAGTTTTTATTTATTTTTGACATCTTGCCATACTTGACTTAAACCTTGTACTCCGAGTGGAGCATAGGTCATCTACAACTCTCCTCCACTTCTCTCTTTCTTGAGGCAAAACTTCTGACCTCAGGAGTGCCCCAGCTGTTGTCCTTCAATCTCAGCAGATCTTCCCCATGTTGCCTGAGGCCTTCCTCTTTTGTGTTTTCCTTGTGGGTTCCATTTGAAAACTTGACTGAAAAAGTGGGTCTGTCCCATGAAAGCTCATCGCCTAATAAACCATTTTGTTAGTCTTTGAAGTGCTATGTAACTGCTGTTTTGTTGGACTATGCTGGATGATGGTTTTCTGAGAGTGTGGCCTATTCGTGCCTACTTTCTTCTCTTGATTGGAACATCATGTGGTTCTGGTCCTGTTCTGTTCCAAAGTCTTGCCATTTGATGCAAATGACGTACCTCACACATCTGTATATGAATATCTGTAGCTTGTGATTTGAATACTTTTTAGTACGCCAGGTCTCGCATCCATACAAGAGCACTCTCTTCACATGTGTGCTGAAGATCAACAGTTTTATCTTTGCAGATGTTACCTGTGAACTTCATATGAGATGAAGAGTCTTGAATGCAGCTGTTGGTTTCCCTATCCTGGCATTGATACCTTTGTCCATTCCTCCGTTTCTGCCCATAATACTCCTCAAGTAGGTGAACTGCTCCACATCTTCCAGGTCATCATGTACCAGTTTGGTGGTGGTGTCGGACTGGTTGATCCTCATGGTCTTGGTCTTTTCCTTGTTAATGCTGAGTCCAGTTATTGAGGCAGTTTTGTCTAGTGTTGCAACCTTTTCTTCCATGCTTTCATGTTGGTGTGTAAGGATGGTGACATTGTTTGCAAAATCAATATCCTCTAGCTCTTTGAAAAGTGTTCACTGAACAGTGCCCCATCTGTTTGCCTGTTCATAACCCAGTTCATTGTGACCAAGTACAGGAAAGACGACAACAGGCACCCTTGTCGTTCTCTGGAGAGTATGCTGAACTCTTATCCAAAAGCTTACTCGTAGCCAAAATTAGAGTTTTTCACAGTTCTCCATTGCTAATAGATTTATTCATGGCTAGGAGGAATGTGTTATCCACTTTCCAGTTCATACAAGTGTAGAAGAATTTCCAGTTCAACAAACAAACAAACTTGGAAATCCTTTGCTCCAATTGAACTTCAGCTATGAGGGCAAAATAGGAGATACAATATACAATAGGCAGATGTGTGTATTTTTATCTTTGGTATTTGTGGCAGACTTGTTGGTTCTATATCATTTGTATACACTGAAATGATTAATAAACAAACTGATGAGTAGTTTACTCACATGAGTAATCTTGTAAATTTCATCAAGACAATTCATCTGTGTGACAGAGTTTCACATGGAACCTTCTGCTTCCTTACAGAGAAGACAACCTGGCCAGGAAACAATCATTGCTCTCCTTAGAGGTCCAAAGACCACCTCCTACTCTGACTGACACCATTGACAAAACCTGGGCTGCCTTTAATGGTACAAAGTCCATCCCTGACCCATGAAGAGAGGGAATCAAGGAATAGGAAGCTGAGCCTGAATATTTGGGTACATCATGGCACAGACTCTTCAAATGGAAACCCCATCACCTGAGACATTTAAAGATCCAGAACACTTGACAAAGCACTGGGAAAATATACTAAAATAAGGGGTAATTGAAACATGAGCAAGTTAATGGCCTCTGAGGATAGAACAAGAAGCAATGGGCTTAAACTGCAGCAAGTGAGGTTTAGGTTGGACATTAGGAAAAAGTTCCTAACTGTCAGGGTGCACAAACACTGGAATAAATTGCCTAGGGAGGTTGTGGAATCTCCATTTCTGGAGATATTTAAGAACAGGTTAGATAGATGTCTATAAGGGATGGTCTAGACAGTACTTGGTCCTGCCATGAGGGCAGGAGGCTGGACTCGATGACCCCTCGAGGTCCCTTCCAGTCCTAGGATTCTATGATTCAGTGACTTAACTGGTGTTTTCAGTCTTTAATTTCTATTATAGTCTTACTCTTTCCAGGTATCTCCTACAGCCAGGATCAGCCCTCCAGTGCAGCCATGAAAGGAGGCCAGCAGCCACTTTCAGAAGAGAGATCTACTACTTCACAACACACTGGACTAGTGAACCTTCTTATTTTTTCCATCCATGGGCGGAATAAGTTTTCTTATGCACACCAAGACATGGGCAGATACGCACCACCAATAGAAACACATGCTTCCCACTGTGGGTGGCTGTGAACGCTCCCTAATTAGCTAGGCAGCACGTGAATCTCTCCTAGGTGGCTGACCAAATGCTGTCAGGTAAAAGCAGAATTATCAGTGGTATGGTAAAGTGCCATATTCTAAATCCCAAAGAACACATTTTACTGAACCTGTTATTTTTGCTGTCAGTCCCAACACTAACTTCTTAACCCCACCTCACTCAAAATACTTCTGAGCCACACTGCATGCTGTGATAAGGCAAAGCAAACATTCCCTAACACAGAGGACCACTTGTCTTTTTCATCAGGGACAGCTTTGGTTGTCTTTACCTACCCTCAGTTCATCACTCAGGAAAGAAGTACCCTCCAGTGGCTTGGCTGGCATGCAGGTGGGAAAAGACACAGGTCTGAACTTCTGCTTCCAGCCTGAGGTAGGAGTTCAATGTGGAAGGTAGAGCCTGAAAAGGAAAAACCACGAAGTGTGTTAAATCCAGAATATAAAAGTCGAAGCACAAAGTTTGCAGATTTCGGGTACTCATTATCTAATCAGGGAAAATATAACTAACACAGTGGGAAAAGAGAACATAAATTGCATGCATTTGCATTCATTTGTTCTGGAATGTAAAAGGTGGTCTGCTACTCAGGACCAAAGTTTTTGAAAGACTTGCTGGCCACAGCATTAATTCCTGGTAACTTTCATGAAAGAGTTTTGCTCAACCCACCAGTAATTTCAGCAAATGCAAATTCAAGTGTATTGCTAAAAGCTCTTCTCTGTATTAGCCCACATATTTAAAACTAGTACTATTTTTTGTATTATATTTCTGTGACTGCCCTCAGACATAGACCTTGAGAAAATGGTAACATTCTTGGCTGCCTCTAGTTTGTCACAAAGGTCGAAAGGCATGACAACAGAATGGTCTCTCTTTCAAATATATAATTATCCCTCTGTAGCATCCAATCACCCAACTAAACTGTTTAGCTGGTCTTTTAGAGTTATTTACACTTCAGACTGGACCTTAACCAGACAGGTTTCCACTGTTAAATCAGGAACCACCTTACACTCATGCGCACAAGTTACCATCTGCATTCTGATAGCTCTGCTGAGATTTAAAGCTTATGGAATAAACTTTGCATGGAGATACAATTTGATTCAAATAAATACATACATAAACAAGCCTCAGTAAAACATCAAACTGGCAGCAGGGTAGTTAAATCTTGTGCCTCACAGAGGAGACTCGTTTAATCCTGCTAATCAGAGGAATGCTGAAAGTCCATGGAGTAAATACTGGCATTGGTCCATCACCTCTCCATGGCAACCTAGTCTTGCTGAGCATCTGTTTATAAGTTTAACAGCCCTCAGGCTTACAAAGTATCTTGCTTTAATTCATGTAATGCAACTATCCATCACTCAATACCTTGCTGTGTGAATGTGCTATGGAACTGAGAAATAAAAAGTCTGACTATATGGCTGAGATTTGGAGAAATATTTTGAAAAATTCAGCAGGTAATAAATTGAACTACAGTGGTTGATTGCTTTAGAACTGCATATCATGTACATTAATGTCAAAGATCAATAACATATGGCACATTGCAAGCCATCTTTGTAGGCAACACCTATGATGAGCAGGGAAGACAATGCTAACTTCTACTACTTGGATACCATTTGAAAAATCTCTCAGCCAGTGGGTTAATAAGAACAGAACTGTGGAAAGAAAGCAAACTCTTAATCATGTTTGTATGGCCAGGGCTCTTCAGTGACCAAGAAAATATTTCATAGACGTTGCTAAGAATTTTACTCTAGGATTTCAGCTATCTTTTAAAAAAGCTGCTGGCGGGAAAAGAAATTGTGTATTGTAAAATGAATGCAGATTTTCCTTCACCTCGCCTGTGATTAGTTCATCATCACCACCATCATCAATAACCGTGGGCTCAGCACCCGTTGGTGTCTGATGCCTCTCTCACTATTTCCTTCCATCTTTCCCTATCCAGTGCAGAGTGGCTTAGTTTCTATAGACTAGCTCCACACCAATCTACTATATCATCTATTCATTCTCTGTGGGTTCTGACTCTCCTATTTGAACCATCCATTATGCTGAATACCAGGGTCTTGATTTTTTGTTCATCGTTCATTCTGCAAATATGCCCGAATAGTTGTAGCTACTGTTTTATAACCTTCTGCAGCAGGTTCTCTTTCGGCTGTATCTTCCTATGTAATTCCTCATTGGTGACCTTCTGCATCCATCCTATTCTCAGAATCTTTCTATAACAACTCCTTTCAAATGCCAATATTCTTCTTTTTGAATCTTTCATTATCACCCATGCCTCACATCCGTACAACATGCTGCTGAATACACGTTTTCAAGATACCCAGCTTCATTCTTAAGCTAATTGCTTTGCTTTTCCAGATCTTATCCATCACCTTCAAACTTGCTCTTGCTTTCGCTATTCTTGTTGCTATTTCCTTCTTACAGTCTAGATCATACGTTATGTTGCTTCCCAGATATGCGAATTAATTTGCATGGAAGTAATGCCTGCATATGATACACGCTTCTGCCACTCATAAGGTCCCAAGTGTAAGACTATCTGAGATCTGAAGCACAATTCAGAATGATTCTCTGTCGATAATCATAACAAAATTAAATCTCAGAAATGTTCGTCACACTGTCAGGTGTCTTTCCCCTGGAATTTCTTCACTGTATATTTATGTAGACAGAGTAACAAGTTGCAGCAAATTAAATATTTATTATCTTTTTCTTTACAAGCTGCAATACATTGACAGCAATGTGCGGAAGATATAATTATAAACAATATGCTTGATTACAATTATTGCATTCATGCTCCAATTCTGCAGTTTTGACATGTGGAAGAATTTATATAATTCAGAAACACACATGCTGCTACTTCCTACTGTTGCCAAAACAGGTTATTAATTGCCAAATGTTTGCATTGTTCTTCACAGTTATAAATGGCTGGCTATGTCTACAGCACTGTGATTACCAAATATCAGGCTTATAATGTCTTACCTGGTAAATAATAATCCATTGTAAAACATTAGGAAGTAATTATATATATCTTGATATGATGACATTTTTTGTTGTACCAAATGGTGCAGTAAACAGAATTTCACACTAATAAATGAGAGATTTTATTTTTACAAATCAGCAACTAAATGAGTAAAATATCAAAAATATTAAAGATACCACCTCCTGAAAAAATGTAATGTTCATTTATTTTTCAAAGAGTAGTTTGGTTTCAATTAGAGCTCAAAAGGATAGAAATAAAGTACAATAATATATTTAACAAAATAGCAATGTCAGAAATAACGTCATCAGCTTTTTAATCTTTCATGAGAATTTGATGCAAAATGGCGTATTTGTGAGTATTACTGGATTTGCAATTAAACAGAAAATTAGAGAGGCTCTATTGTAAAATAAAATGGAAAGTGTTTCTGAGGATGGTTTTAAAGAGAACAGGTATTTGCATATTATAAAAACATCATGGACATGCATTTCAAATGCTAGTAAATATTTTAGTGGATACATTAAGCGTGCATTAGATCAGTAATTAACATGTAACCAGGCACATGACATCCTTTATGAATGACAATGAGGTGGCAGCAGTGAGAATGTGCGGCGAGTTGGGAAGTTGGTTTAGAACAAGCAGAGGTACAAGACAAGGAGATCCGATATCGCCAAGTACCTTTATCACGCACCTAGAGAGAGCGATGGACAAGATCAAGGAAGAGGTAGGAGGGATATTGATGCATGGGATGAGAATTAACAACTTGAGGTTCACAGATGATACAGTTAACACTGAGGAAGATGAAGACAAGCTAGCAAGAATGGTGCAGGTGCTAAATGAGGAAGGGAAGAAGTGCGGACTGATTACGTACATTGATAAAATGATAATGGTATTTGGAGATAAGGAAATAAGAAGGAAGGTCAGTGTAGATGGGATTGAACTAGGAAACACAGAGAAGTTCACATATCGGGGTGCAAAAACCTACGATCTAGTTTGTAAGAAGGAAATAGTGACTAGAATAATGAAAGCAAGAGCAAGTTTGAAGGCAATGGATAAAATCTGGAAAAGCAAACCAGTTAGCTTAGGAACAAAGTTGAGCATCTTGAAAATGTGTATTCAGCAGCATGTTGCATGGATGTGAGACATAAGTGATAATGAAAGATTTGAATAGAAGGATATTGGCGTTTGAGAGGCATTGTTGTAGTAAGATCCTGAGAATGGATGCAGGTCACCAATGAGGAATTATGTAGGAAGATACAGCTGAAAGAAACCTACTACAGAAGATTATACAATGGAAGCTATAGCTATTCAGGCATACCTGCAGAATGATCAATGACTGAAAAGTCAAGACCCTGGTATTCGGCATAATGGACAGTTCGAATAGGAGAGGCAGACCCCACAGAGAATGGGGAGAAGATATAGCAGATTGGTGCAAAGCTAGTCTACAGAAACTAAGCCACTCCACAGTGGACAGGAAAAGATGGATGGAAATAGCGAAGGAGGCATCAGATACCAATGGGCACTGAGCCCATGGCACTAGTTGATGATGATGATGATGATATGACATCCTTATGACTGAAAGAGGCTGTATAGCTACTTTTGCCCTGATTTTTGAAAAGTACATATTAATGAGCCAGCCAAAGAGCAATCAAATGCTTTTTAAAACTCTGAATATTCCATATATTTATATTATATATGTAAATTACATTAAAAGAATATTAAGGTTGCACAGTAGAGCACTCAAAAATTATGAAATACCAGAATTAAATTTGACAGTTCAACCTTAATTTGGCCCCATCATGCATACACAGTCTAATGTCGTTTTTAATTACACAATCATATACTTTTGCCCCACAGAACCACTGCCTTACAGAGTGCACAGAATGAACGGTGATTATTTAATGAGTAGCTTGTCAATATTTTCCCTCTCCTCCTCATTCAATGTGTGGCCTCATGCCTTATTTACTGAACAATACGCCAACTTTGCAACCAGTATTAATTTCGTCATGCGCTTTTCTGTGTTGCTTATCATCACTAGGATATCAGAATGTTTCACAAACAATTAGTTTACATTCACAACATCCCTGTGAGGTGAGGGGTTAATGTTGTACCCATTTTACACATGGAAAATAGAAGAACAAAGACATTACTGTAATGCCAAAATGAGACTAATTTTAGGCACTGAACGAGAGACATGTAGGACCTGATTTTTCATATTACTATATTGAACTTCATATGTTCAAATCACTGTTCTCACTGACTTCAGCTGCACAGCACATCAGTATAACAGATCCCAGTGCATCAAGTTAAGTACCCAGGAAATGAGAAACACAATTTTGGTTTAAGTAACTTGTCCAGCATCACTTGTCATTAAACTTGTCCAGTAGAAACTTTGTGGCAGGGAGAAAATCTGGTTCTCCAAGGAAACATTCAGCTAAGTTAACCACAAGATTGTCCTTTATCTTCCTCCAACCTCCTGCCACATTTGATACACGCTTTCCAACTTCTGCAACATATGAGGCAGGATGCCTTCCAACATGTCTTCAACAGGACATAATCCTGAAGGATCTCCAGAACAGGTTCACACTGTACACTGAATGAAGCAGGGGTCCCATGGAAAAAATAGAATATGATCATGTAATGAAAGACTGTCATAATGCACACATACAAAGAGGGTGAATTATGATTGCACAGGCAACCTACGTTGAGGTGTTTCCTAATTTTCTCAGTTCTTCACTTTTCATCTTTAATAACAGTATTTTAATGTAGTTTTTTGTTTGTAATTTACTAGGCTTTTAAAAAAGAAAACTGCAAAAAAAACCAGATGTCCCATTATGTGGCATCATACTGCCACTCAAATACCTCAGCAACCTTTAGCTCCTTTGCATGCCTCTGACACTTGAGCTAGAAGATTAACTGATGGCAGTTGCAAGTTGTCATCCTCCAGGGCCACAACTACGAGTGGCTTTTCCCAGCAAAACCAGGCTTTTGCTGGAAAAAACCGAGGACCATCTACATGGCATATTGTCAACAAAACCTGGCACTTCTGCCGGCAGTACTATATCGCTTGCTGTTTAGATGTAACACCTCCCTCAACAGTGTTCTGTTGATAAAACAGCCATGTAGACACTCCAGGACCCTTATGTCGACAGACAGGGCTTCCATTCAGCGGGCAGCCCTGTTTGCAGAGCTTCCAGTTAGCTGTTCTGTCAAAAGACGGACAGGCAGTCTGGCTGCTCTCTGTCGACGTGGCAGGTTACTCTTTCAATCTGCTTTTGTGTGTAGATGTGATCTGTCGACAGAAGTTTTAACAGGAAATCCCTTCCAACAGTCACTTCTGTTGACAGAGGCTTCTCGTATACACATGGCCTATCTGGTGCAGCACTACCAGGGGGATGAAAAATACATTTTGCTGGTGGGGTTCAGAGATTTTGCTGGCCGGAAAGTAAGGCTGAGACTCAGGAATCCTGGGTTTCACTCAGGTTCTGGAGGGAATGGCTCTCTTGTGGGAACAGACATCTGTCGTTGCCCCAAAGTTTGACCCCTTCTATCCAACCCCTCCAACACTAACTCAGTCCTGCCTCAATACCATTCTTCTCACCTAGCGTGTCCCCATCAGCACTTGTCAACCCAGTCCCACACTTCTCCTTAGCCAACCAATCCTATCCTCTGGAGGCATCACATAATAGGTAATCTCCCTCCTCAACCCCTCCTCCCACCCCCACTCTGATTCAACTTTCTGATTCGCTTAAAATTTCACCCAACCGCCCAGTTCCTCTCCCGTAGTCTCCCTGACCAGCCAGACCAAGTGCATCTATTCTCAGTGTCACAAACAATATGTCCCCTCTTCCCACCTCTGGCTTCCACTCACCTCACTGCCCACCTTTGCTCTCCACACCATCTTCCTCCTTATTCTACCTGCTATGAAATGGGAGGGGCAATACAGATTTATCTATATCTATACTCTAGAGTTAATCTACCTCAGTATCAAAGAAAGAGAAATCATGAATAATGCCCATGAAGTCCATGTTTACACTGTTACAAGAGAGAATAATTGGGTTCACATTCTAAGATAATGGCCCTGAACTTTTCTCTTTCCCCATTTCACTCATATAACCTTCTAGGATGAAATCACAGTTTCTGGATTTGTTCATAGATTCCTCCAGGGCCAAGGTTAGGTCCATACATGGCTATTAGCAAGGGGTAAGGTATGGTGCCTAGCCTTTTGTGGAAGGCGGGAGATGGATGGCAGGAGACAAATCGCTTGATCATTGTCTTCGGTTCACCTCCTTTGGGGCACCAGGCATTGGCTACTGTCAGCAGACAGGATACTGGGCTAGATGGACCTTTGGTCTGACCCAGTATGGCCATTCTTATGTTCTTATGTTCAAGAAATTAACCATCTTGGGAAGCATTTACAGCTGTCTTCCACCTACAAAGTGCATCTAATTCCCCGAACTAGAATTGATCAAGTGAAAGATTTGAAACAGAATGATCCACATACCAGAATTCCCTCTTCCCTACAGTGCTAAAGGGATTTCCTAAGCGGAACATTTTGTCTGACAAGCCAAAACGGACTGTGACCGATGAAAGTAGGGAAAATAAAGCGTTCCCCAGCAAGGGAATGCTACAATTGTTTAAAAAACTTCATCGATTTATTGCTTTGGTTGGCTTTGAATCACTGAAAAACACAGGTGGAACTACAAAACTGATAGCGGCTAGAGCTAGACTGCACTTTTCCCAGGTGCCCTGAATAAGAGGTCTCACGGAGCTCCACTGCTGTAAAAACAGTGCAGAGAAGGAACTGGTACCAGAATGTATTTACTCTGCACTTAGCAGGATGTGACTGCAGCTCTGGCAGACATACCTGAGTTAGCCACACTCATGCTCACATGGCTAAAAATAGCAGTGTAGGGCTGTGTCTACACGTGCCCCAAACTTCGAAATGGCCACGCAAATGGCCATTTCGAAGTTTACTAATGAAGCGCTGAAATGCATATTCAGTGCTTCATTAACATGCGGGCGGCAGCGGCACTTCGAAATTGAGCTCATGGGAATAAGGGGACTTCGAAGTAGGCGGGGTCCTTTCGAAAAGGAGCCCTGTCTGGACGAGACGCGCGGCGGCAAGCTGCATCAATTTCGAAGTGCCGCTGCTGCCCGCACGCTAATGAAGCGCTGAATATGCATTTCAGCACTTCATTAGTAAACTTCGAAATGGCCATTTGCACGGCCATTTTGAAGTTTGGGGCACGTGTAGACGTAGCCTAGATGTGACAGCATAGGCTTCAATAAGGGCTAAGCCTGTTGGGGACCTACTCATGTTGCTGAAGCCCATATTGCTGTATCTACAGTGCTGAGCTTTATGTCATATAAGGGACCAGGGAGGGAAGCAGGCAGAAGAAGGGCTCTACTGTCCCATTTTCTCTTCACTTGCATACAGTGAGGAGTATCAGACAAGTAGCCCCATACACCCCTCACTGCAGCAGAAGTCACAATGAGCATTTCCTGTGAAATCTGGCTCACAGAGAATAAACCCAGTAAGACAGTGCACAAATCAGGAGTAGAACAGAGTATTGCTGCCACTACATCATTCCCTCTTCCCTTAAGGATTTTGCCTTAACTGCTCAGTACCAAGAGTTTTGTGTGTATATTTTAAAAGTTTTATTATACTCTCAGACACACACACTATAGCTTTGTGTCCTCTCTGACTTCACCATGTCCCCCTTTTACATCCTATACATTAAACACCCATCTTAAAACATGTACACTTTTACAACATTTTAAGGGGGCTAGTTGACTAGAGTTCATCAATTTTTTTTACAAAAATATTACACCTGTATCAAATATCAATTTCGTTTCCTTGCTACAGACTGAAATACAGGGAATAATAGCAAAGAGATATTCTGTCAGTTGCCTAGTGAATACAAGGACTGATTGTAACAGTAGGAAAAAACATTTAAAACCAATTTCTAGAATAGAGGAACAGTTCCACATCCATCTAAATTAAGGACAAAAACTAGAAAGTGGTAGTGGTAGCATTGCTGACCAGGCCATTAAGTTCAGTTGGCGCGGGGCTGGCAGGCTCTCTATGTGGCTCCCCACAGCTCCCAGGAAGGGCTGGCACATCCCTCTGGCTCCTAGAGGGTCTGTGTGGCAGGGACACTGCATGGAGGAACCTAAGAGCTGGAGGCATATGTCAGCTTCCTCCCAGGAGCCAACACCTTGAACTGCATCCTGTGTGCAGAATCCCTGCCCCGAGTCCTATTCCACACCCGAACCCCCTCCCATACCTTCACCCCACTTCCCTTGCCCCAAGCCCCTTGCTGCACCTCCAATCCCTCACCCTCAACCCCATCCTAGAGCCTGCACCCTCAGTTGGTGCCCTCACTCTCTTCTGCACCTCAACACCTTACCCTAGTCCAGTGAAAACGAGTGAGTGAATGAGGAGCAGGAAAGCCAGTGACAGTGAAAAGGTGGATGAAGTGAACAGGGATGGAGCCTTGGAGAAGGATCAGGGCAAAGGGGTTCAGTTTTGTGCATTCAGAAAATTGGAAATGGGCTTTACAGCATTTCAAAATTTAGCTAAAACATCTAAAAAGCTATACTTGCTCTGTGCACAATAACGAACTGCACCAATAAACTAACGGTAGATTAAGACCAAGTGTAACACAGAGAGAGAGAGAAATTTTTCTGTCAGTGTTTGAGCCAGGTGACTCTCCATTACAATTTGCTTCTATGGAACAAAATCCTTCTCCCCTTTTACTTTTTTGAAACTCCCACTGGGCACAGTGCATGTTAGGTGAGCGGGGCTGGGCCCATAATGCCGCTCCCATTTTGCTGGAGCAGTGGCTCTTATTACGGTAAATATCTGGTCATATTATGGACTAGTCAAGCCCACTTTTAAAGAATTCATGAAGAAGCCTTCTCTGTGCTTGGAAACTTGGCACCTCTAATGACCAACTATAATGGTACTGACTATGCCCTGGGCTGAAGACTCACACAGCAGTTCGCTCAAGAGAACAGCTAGAGTTTCCTGGTCACTCTTCATATTCGCTCCTTATATTGCTGTTTTAATTTTCCTTCCCTTTCTGATGTGGATTATGGACTGACATCCCATAGTTTCTAATTGTTTTTTTTTGTTCAGGTTATTTTTTTCTTTACTCCAAATCAGTTCCACCAAAGACAAATCTATTAAAAAAACCAAAAACTAGAACACACCTACTACTCCAATGGGATCAAAAGCAAATGCACAGCTGTTCCAGAAAGCAACAATCTCCATGCAGTACTTAAAGGAAGAAGCTTTATTACAAAGTTTGTTATGCATGGATGAATGCAAAAGCCAAAGACAATTTAAAACTCTGCACAGTTAAATTCTACACGCACTTGTCCTTGTCTGGCAAGTGACCTTGACTAAGGCTAATTTGCTTTTGGTCTTTTCCTTAAATATGGATCAGAAAGATCTTTATTTGTCTTGTCTGCCTAGGCATCTACTAGAGCCTACTCTACTCACAGCACTACCTCACTGATTATTTTATATTTTTTAAAGTAGTGCCAACCACCAAGTCATAGTCGAACTGTGAATACTACTAACTGAATAAATGTGTTCCTTGCACAGTTACACCCGGGCAAAACAGTAAGACAGTGAAACGCTCCTCACAAGGAGAAAGTACAGGCCATACACCAGACCCAATTGTCAGCTAGCTCTAGAGATCTAATGGGAGCACTTAATTTCATGGCAAAGGGCTCTCAGTAAAGCACCTCAGCAAATCAGCTGTTCCAATGCAATAACAGAAAAAAAAAAAGGCAGACAGCTGATTTCAAATGCGCCAGTGGAAAATAAAAACTGGTTGGGATAAGCCAAAGCCCAAATCTTTCAGGACTTTCTAATTTACTATAAAGGTCCACAGACAGCCACTGATTTCTGCTGGCCTGGTTGAAGAGTTTTGGAAAACCCTCACTTTCTTATATTCATAGAGGCCTACATGGATACAAAAATATGGATCATTATCTGCCATCTGCCAGGCTTAACTCCTAATCTTATCCACAGTCCAAGATCCATATTTTACTTGCAACTGCACAACAAATCAGCTGGAGGGAAGGAGGCAGGGAGCACAGATGAGAAAGGAGGAGGTACTGTCATGCAGTGAAGGAGTAGGCAGAAGGAAAACGGAGTGGCGGTAAGGAGCAGCAGGGACCTGGGTTAGGGCTCTTCAGGTCAGTGTTCACCAGGTGGGAGGGGGAAGGAAGGATGGGCAGGACCAGCACTTGGCCCCTCTTGCTTCTTATTTCCTTTCCCTGCCAACAGTTAAGAGGCCTGCCTTAGAGCCCCCATTTTCCCCCCTCCACATTGTAGCTGGGGCAAGAGGCAGAAAATGTGGGTATCCATGGTACTATCTGTAGTACCGTGTACCCGTGGGTACTATTCAGGGATATGCAGGGCTGTATATATTTGTGTACAAACTGAGAAAGAGAAAGAGAGAGAGAGAGACCATTGTATTTCCCGACCTAATGATGTAGGCAACCATGGTGGACGGGGTTGCCCAAGGGCCACTGCTTTTGTTCTACTTTATATCTGAAAGGTTGGTTCTTTAATGTTTTATTCTGTTGTTGGTATCTACGAATCTTGCAATAGGCACCTTGTCCTGTATCACGGAGGAGGTAAATGAATAAAACCATTTCTTGCTGGCTGCTATGAAACACACATCATGTTTTCTAAATGTTCTGGCCCAGGTTGTCAAAGCTCTGTTTCTGATCTTCAGCTACATTTGTAGTTTCTATGATTAAATGACCAAGTGTAACAAATGCATGCAAACAGCTCAGCGTTTAGCTGTCATCTTTGTAGGTTTCCATCCCATATTCAGATGCAGTCAAAGTCACTGCATAAACAATTTTATCCATTTTGATACTGTCTTATAAAACCTAAAAAGACCTCTTATTGCAGGTTAACTATGACTAAAAATACAATTCCAGCTGCAACAAAAAACAGCAATCGCAAATCATAAGCCTTTACTTGCTTCAGGAAATCCATTCAAATAAAAATAATTCTCTTTCCCTCTTCAGTTTCTACAAAACTTTCATCTCTTCTCCATCCAAACCCAACCACCTGAACCATGCCATCCTCTCAAATTCCTGCCAGATAGATGTGAATTGCAACATGCTGCCAAGGTCAACAACAGTGGACTCTGGTGTCCCAAGGAGTAAGGTTTTCCTGGGGAAAGAGGGATAGGGATGTACACATGCAATTTTGGGAAATTTGAGTCTTTATTTTTAAGGTGAATTTAGCAGTGATTAAGAGCACTGGACACAGCCTTGGAAGATAACAGAGGAGACCATCCTAGGGGAATGTCATGTCTCGATAGTCCATTTGATTCTTGGCGTTCAGCCTAAGGCTGCTAATAAATATGTCAATTCCAACAAGCATTTTGTGCACCTGTGCAGTGTAAAAAACCTTTCCACTGCTGACTGCCTAACCACTCTACTGCCTCACTGAATTCCTGTGGTCAGGCAAACATACTATGATTCTGTGTTGAGTTTAGGAATGAAGACCATTCAGCTCTCACTCACCAAAAAAGGGTTAACCTCCTTTGAGGTGTGCTTGATGTTCCAGCACCTAATCATGACTGATGGAGTTTCCTATGTGCCCCCACAGGCAAAAGAGAACATCTCTATAAGCTTTCAGCTACCTTGATGGAAAGCAACTGGGCACACAACTATTTTATTAGCATCTTCCTGTTGTAAGCCCAAAATACCCACTAAGAGGGGCCTACAGGGCTTTTTTGATTCTGGAAATCTACTTTGTAATCATTCAGTGTATGTGCAGAGTAGAATTGTGTTACAGAAGCAGATCACTGCTTGAAAAGGAGAAAAGGCAGACCTCTAAAGAGACCAAAAGCAACGTGACCATCTGACTATACATTCAAGCAGCACACTAAAGAATACAGTTGAGATAAAACTATGATATATTAAAATCTATTTCTGCAATTTAATTTATGGCTGGTTTAATAAAGGCCTAGAATACACTTCAAATATGGTGTATTTTCTGAGAAGTAGAAATACCGTATTTTCAGAACCCTACACATATTTCAGAAGACACAATGGGCGTGAGAATCCTTACAACAGTCCATATACCTTTATAATCGCAAATTACTGTACATAAATTATCACTTCTCATAATTAACACATGCTAGTTGATGCTCATTTACCATTATAAGCATAGCTGGATACTCAGTAACACAAATCTCTTTAAAAGCTTTGAAATTCCTGCTTTTGAAAGGAATTTCCAAAGCAATTCTGTTTCTATAAAAGTCACTTTAGCACATATAAACAGCATCTGACGGATCATGTTTTACATTTCTACCAATACTATTCCCTCAACGTCATCTGCAAATACCATTGGCGAATTTTCCATAACCATAAAGTTTGTGCTATACAAATTCAGAACTAACTCTTCAATCAATAAGTAAAAAAAATCAGGATCTTTTGACAGTCAATAAAATAGTGTTAACAGTATATTCAAACAGGAAAAATCTCACCAGGGTCTTTTCAAAACAGATGAGTAGAGAATTTGGCTTCATATTGTGCTTTTTATACCCCAGGCGTTTGAAAGAGAAGTCATTTCTTTTGTACATTTTGAGATATAATTAGGAAAAACTCTGGTTGAAAAATTAAATTCATTTATTGATAAAAGTAAAAGTCTTATATGTCAAGCATTGTACGAATTAATAGCAACATTTTAAACAACTAACTACAGACATATTTATTACAGTGGGCCAATTCTTTCAGATTACAGAGTGCATGATGCAACTGAGAACAGAATTTGACTCCTTCTACTTAAATATGGGATTGTACATTCTCATTAAAAGGGATATCTTCCAAATTTGCCAACTCAAGTGAGACAACATTTTGTTGTTGTTTCTGAATGCATGGATAATCACACACATTTAACTTTTCAGAAGGTAATACAAAATCAAGCTTACCAGACCGCCTGATATTCTAGCCAATCTTTAATCTTCCTCCTCCAGTAACCAAGATCTGATGCTTCAGAGAAAGGTGAAATCCCCTCCTCTCTCAATAATGCAGGCTAAGAGTCCCATCACTTCCCATTCATATAAATTGTCAGAATTTAGAAACCAGCTAGTTTCTCCTCTTAAAGGCACAGTGTGCACACACCCCATGCACACAACTTCAAATGTCTTACAGAACGCAGAAAACAAAAATTATTCCCGTCTCTGCTGCATTCCCCTAATGTGTCTCACTCACTCTTCATCTCCCTTCCATCTCTAATCAGACAACCCGGCAGAGAACCTTCCTTCTTTCAGTACTGCATCTGGAGATAACCCAACATGTCAGAGTCAAAAAAATGAACTAATCCCCTTTTCTCGCAGACTACAAACAATTCCCCTTCTCTTGAGCTGACAGATTGGGATCTTTTCTTCATATGGTTACAATCTCTGCAGACCTCTGACAAGCCAATAAGAGGCCATCTAAATAAATCATTCAAAAGATGGGTAAGCTGTAAGTGACCTGAAACAGCTGGTAAATTTTTAAATGCCCACACTGCGCTCTAGGCAATGAAATATTCTGTATTTGTAAAGACTGGCATTCCAAACCCGCTAGGGTACAAGACTGTAGGATTAGGAAGGAAGCATAAACTGGGAATCAACAGAGATAATTAATTTTTCTTAGAGGTCTGCAATACTGCCATTAATTTTCTTGTAGCATACAAAATGTAGGCTCAGCTTCAATTAAAACTGATGTTCAAATGCCAACTGTGCTTGTATTTTAATTGCATGCTTTGTATACTGATTTTGACATCTCTGTACAATTATGGAGTATAACAATGCTTTTGTAAAAAACCTTTCATAATTGTGCTCACTTTTCAACATGCTTTTAGCATTAAGTTATGGTATCAAAGACAACAGCACGTACATATCTACTTTTACCAAGGCATTCCTCTTTAAAACAATAATTGTGATTATAACTTAAGAAAATGTTAATATTCTGAGTAGGGCTGTCAACTGCTGTTAATGCAAGTGATTATGTTTTAATCTCGTTAATCTGTTTTGTATTAGTCACAATTAATCAGTTTTAATCAAGCTATTAAGCAACAATAAAATACCAATTTAAATTTATTATCAATATTTATTTTCTTCTACATTTTAAAAATGTTGATTTCCATTACAACACAGAATGCACTCACTTTACATTACTTCTGATTACAAATATTTGCACTGCAAAAAGATAAACAATAGTAATAAGAGATTTCAATTAACCTCATAGAAGTATCATAGTGTGAGCACTCATTAAAGTGCATCTGACAGATGCAGATTTTTTTAAACATAAAACAAAAAACAAAACAGTGCGACACTTTAGAGTTGACTAATCTGCTCAGTCCTACTTCTTGTTCAGCCAATCACTAAGATAATTTATGGGAGATAATGCTGCCCACTTTTTACTTACAGTATCACATTTATTCACATGGCACCGTATGTAAAATAGTTGTTTTTCATTAAGTAATAAACAGTAAAATAAAAGGTGGGGGTATGAAGTACACAAGATTGAGAACACAGCAGTCAGCAGGAATAAGTTATGGGTTACAAAATGTATACAATCCACTATAAAAGTTCTGTGAGTGTTTTTTTTTTTTTTTTTAAACCAGCTAATCTCCCTGAGCCTCATTTCTCATTTGATGATCTAGTTCAGCAAATAAATTGCTTCATTTCTCCTCATTCTTTTATTTTTTTTCAGCTACAATTTCTGTATTAGGTGTCTATTTTTGCAGCCAATGATGAAATACATTCCAGGTGTATATTACTCCAATATAAAAAGTTGCTTGGATAAAAATAGCTGACTCAAGCTGAACCAAGAAAAAATGGAAGCAAAGCCAGATGGAAAAAGTATGCCTTTCTAGGAACTGACACACACTGCCACCACCTTAGCTCTCAGTAGAAGTCATGATAGCACACAGCCTTGGGTTCATAATCGTCTCAGTACAATCTGCGAAATCCAGGCACCAAGTCACCCGAAGTAACTTCTCTCCATCTACCTCTGACAAGATGATTTAATCCACTGCTCTAACCTGATTCACAACATAGCACCCTCTCTTCACTAGGACAACCTAAAGCACACACATTACTACAGTGTCATGTAACCTACACTGTCTTCAACTGACTACCAGATCCATTTCCACTTTTGATACTAGCTTAACAAAGTCTAGAATGGAGTAAGTCCAAGGTATCTCACAGACCATCTCTTCCTCAGGGACCCATCTTGACACACTACAAATAATAGAGTACCATGGAGCCATGAAGAGGATCTTCTTACCAAAAGCTTGTGGGTCTAGAATAGTTTTTCATCTCTTTTGCAGAAGGGTCCCATGCTTGACATCTTTAGAACCTGCTGCAATCTCTCATCTCTTCATCAAAGAACCAAAAAAGGAAGGAAGACAGAGAGAGATGCCTAAGTTTAAAACTGGAGACGGGTGGAAAAAAATTGACAGTGCTCCAGAAGGGTCTTATCTCAAACAAGGACTATTTAGTTTGACCATGAAAGAGGGAATGATGAATTATGATGTTTTTTTTTCAGTTAAAAGCCCATTACATTAAATTTGTAACTGAGGTCCCCAAACTTAAGTCATGCCTCCCCTTACCCATAATGTAATGTGCCCATGTTCCCCCAGGAGCTGTGGTCAGGAGCTGCAGCGGGGGTCAAGGCTGGGAGTGAGGGTCTGTATGCTGTCTGCAGGCACCTTCTTTACAGCTCCCATTGGCTGGAGTTCCTGGCAAAAGGAAGCTGTGCAGCCTGGTTTTTGGCTGTCCAACCCTGCACCTGAGCACACTACATGGCAGCTGCTTCAAGGAGCTGCGCAAAGCCAGTATAGGCAGGGAGCTCGCCTTAGCCCGGCCGTACCACTGACCAGACCTCTAATGGCATAGGGTTTCCAACTAGGCATATTTTCAGTTGCTGAAGTTGAAAACCAGACAGAGGAAAAAAGTTTTTTTGTCCATTTAAAGAAATACCAGAATGTTTCTCCTGTGGAGTAAAAAAAACCTTGCAGGTGTTCTTTGTCACAAAGCCTGCAATCCAGTGGAGTTTCCCATCAAGCCTAAGTGTAGCTCCCTCTTCCTGTTTATACAGCAATTTATTTTAAACATTACAATGCCAAAGAGTCCACCTTCTTTACAAGTCACATTGATCACATGGTACAAAGTGCGCCAATAAGTGTGCTGAAGTATATCCAGTGCTTTTTCTTGTTTTTTAAAAAAAAAAAAAAAAAGGGGTGCTGGTATTCAGCTGGCTCCCTGCCCCCACCCCATTCCTTCCCCAGGCAATCCAGCACCTGGGGCTGCCAAAGTGCCAGTACTCAGTACTGGCACAAAAAAGCACTGACTATATCCATTGTATAATAATAATATATAAGTAATATTACCTTATCAGACAACAAAGGACTCGGTGTTCAATCAACAGTGCTGGGTATTATTTTTCACTTATTCACGCATGGGCTCTGCAGGCTGCCGCTCTGCTCCTCCTTCACTGGCTGCTGTCTCCTCTTCACTACAGCTGTGCGGCTCCCACAGTCCTCCGACTCCCCCCACATACAGTGCAGCATGGGCAACTCCCTTCTGTGCTGAAAGACTAGGACTCGATTTAATTGGTTTAATGGTCTGATCCCGCCTGCCGGCTGCTAAACCAATTAAATCAAGTCCCACTATTTCAGTGCAGCAGGTTGGGAGCTGGCGGAGTGAGTGGATGCAGCAGCAGGAGCCACAAATGGCTCTTTAACTATCCACATGAGGCTTGGAGCTGCCCAGCCATCTTCCAGATTGATGGTGCCGGGAAAAAATGTGATAGAACTTGGTTCTGGTGCCTTCCACCAGAAAAAAAGCCCTGTTATTTTTTGAGTTACTGGAAAGAATGCATGGATTCTTAATTCCATTGAAGAGAAAAATGGGAAAGTGAATCAGAAGCAAAAGTAGCTAAGACGATCGCTGTGGATATTAATCATAGAATACTACTAGGACTGGAAGGGACCTCGAGAGGCCATTGAGTCTGGCCCCCTGCCCCAATGGCAGGACCAAGTACTGTCTAAACCATCCCTGACAGACATCTATCTGGCCTGCTCTTAAATATCTCCAGAGATGGAGATTCCACAACCTCCCTTGGCAATTTATTCCACTGTTTGACCACCCTGACAGTTAGGAACTTTTTTCCTAATGTCCAACCTAAACCTCCCTGGCTGCAGTTTAATCCCATTGCCTCTTGTTCTATCCTCAGAGGCCAAGAAGAACAAGTTTTCTCCCTCCTCTTTATGGCACCCTTTTAGAAACCTGAGAACGGCTATCGTGTCTTCCCTCGATCTTCTCTTTTCCAAACTATATAAGCCCAGTTCTTTCAGCCTTTCTTCATAGGTCACATTCCCTAGACCTTTAATCATTCTTGTTGCTCTTTTCTGGACCCTCTCTAATTTCTCTACATCTTTCTTGAACTGCAGTGCCCAGAACTGGACACAATACTCCAGCTGAGGCCTAACCAGCGCAAGTAAAGTGGAAGAATGACTTCTTGGGTCTTGTTCACAACACACCTGTTAAAGCATCCCAGAATCACGTTTGCTTTTTTTTGCAACAGCATCACACTATTGACTCATAAAAAACAGTCAAGTAGCACTTTAAAGACTAGCAAAATGGTTTATAAGGTGAGCTTTCATGGGACATTTTGCTATTTTTATATATATATAAACCATTTTACTAGTCTTTAAAGTGCTACTTGACTGCTTTTTGTTTTGATAGTGTATAGACTAGCACGGCTTCCTCTCTGTTACTGTTGATTCATGTTTAGCTTGTGGTCCACTCTAACCCCTAGATCCCCTTCTGCTGTAGTCGTTCCTAGACAGTCTCTCCCCATTCTGTATGTGTGAAACTGATTGTTCCTTCCGAAGTGGAGCACTTTGCATTTGTCTTTATGAAACTTCATCCTTTTTACCTCAGACCATTTCTCCAATTTATCCAGATCATTTTGAATTATGACCCTATCCTCAAAAGCAGTTGCAACCCCTCCCAGCTTGGTATCATCTGCAAAATTAATATGCATACTTTCTATGCCAATATCTAAATCATTGATGAAGACAATGAACAGAACTGGTCCTAACACGGACCCCTGTGGAACCCTACTTGTTATACTTTTCCAGAAGGATTGAGAACCATTAAGAACTACTCTCTGGGTACAGTTATCCAGCCAGTTATGCACCCACCTTATAGTAGCCTCATCTAAATTGTATTTGCCTAGTTTTTTGACAAGAATATCATGAGAGACCGTATCAAATGCTTTACTAAAGTCTAGGTATACCACATCTACCCCTTCTCCCCTATCCACAAGGCTCGTTATCCTATCAAATAAAATAAAAAAGGAATCATCTAATGAAACAAACAAAAGCAGGTCAACAACAACTACACTCATACCTCACTACACAAGCACAATTGGTTCCCAAATTTCTGCTCATAGGCGAAAACACATAAGAGCAACACTAAATTCCCATTAAAATACATGTAAAAGTCTCCAATTCGTTCCAAGGGCTTCTAAACCCATCGAGTTTAGGTACTTTTCTGATGTATTTGAATAGTTTGGCACCATAAATTGAATGTAGTGTTTGTACGTAGAGCAGCGATTTCCAACCTATGGGTCCCATTAGATTTGTTACAGGTCGCCAGCTGGGCAGTTTCCAGCTGCATGTGGCTGTTAAAGAAGCCATTTGCAGTTTCTTAATACTGCTGCCTCAAGCAGATATCTATCAATAGCGATAACTGCTGGAGATGGCAGCTCTCTCTCTCACTAGGGATAGCAATTACCTTATGCCTAGGTGCTGAAACCTTAACACTTGAGTTAATTGCTAGGAGCAGGAGGGCTGGGGGAGCCACCCAGCTTAGCAGCCCTGGTGAAGAGGCTGTGGGAGGAGGAGTGTGTAAGGCCAGGGCTGTTGAGGGATGTGGGGAGGGGTCTGAGACTGGGGGAAGTTTGGGGCTGCGGGGAGAGTCTAATACTGAGGGCAATTTGGAACTGCCGGGGGGGTGTATGTCTTGAGGCAGTTTGGGGCTGCTGGGGGGGTGTAAGCGTTGGCGCAGTTTGAGGCTGCTGGGGGGCTCTAAGGCTGGAGGTGGTCTGTGGCTGCTGGGGGGGAGTCTAAGGGTGGAGGAGGTTTGTGGAGGCTGGGGCTGGTTTTAAGGCTGAAGGCAGTTTGGGACCATGGGGGGCAGTTAAAAGCTAGCTGAGGGTGAGCTCTGTGGGATGTGCGGGGGTGAGGGGGTCTAATACAGTAAACCCTGGAGTTACCCAGGGGTTGTTCCTGCAACCCCTGCATAACTCAAATTTTCCTGCAAGGGGAGTGGAGCCAGGGCTGGTCAGTTTCCTGGCTCCCGGAGTGGCAGGGACTCGGAACCAGGGGCAGGCTGGTTCCAGTCTCCCCATGGCTTGCCAGCCGGGAAACTGATCAGCTGATGGCTGGTCAGTTTCACATTCCCACCATTGCAGGGGAGGGAACCAGGCTAAGAGCCTTCTCCCTCTTTTCCCCCAGCCCAAGGGCTGTCAGACAGCTGCACATCTGAGGGAAGGGAGGGAGAAGGCTCCAGCTGCAGGTCTCTCTGCACCCAGCCAGGGACCCCTCTCATATAAGTGGGGGAAGTTCACTCATATAGTGAATAAAGGTAGGTATATATGTTCCTTATTTTATTGAGTGCTCATAAGTTAAGTACTCATTAAACAAGGGATAAGTGTACAGAAAATGAGGAGACTGGAGAAAGTAGCATCCATGATAAGGCTGTAAGTGAGCCACATGCAAAAGAAGAGAGGTTTATGCTTTGGAAGATAAAAGCTGAGAATTTCAAGAAAAGTGGACTGAGGAGTTTTCCTTTGTACTTAATGAAATATGCATGGAGCCAGTTTGTTTTATTTGTCAGCAGACGTGTTCTGGTTTCAAGATCAGCAATTTAGAACACCATCATGCAACAGCACATGTACATTTCAGGAAAAATTACCCACCTGGACATAAGCAAAAAAAAAAAAGTCAAATTGAACAACTTGCTGTTTCACTAAAAGGCCAGCCAAAAATAATACAGAATTCTGCAGTTCTTTTGGGAGACAGAGGCATCTTTCAAAATCTCACGGATTTTAGCAAGAGATGCCAAGATTGTTAAAAAGTGTTTCCTGGCTTCTGGGGAAATCCTGTATGCAGATTTCAACAACAAAAGAGCAGTCCTAAAGCAAATAAAAGGGCTGAACTGACACAACTATAATAAGAAGGGTGGAGGAAATTGGAAAATAAATCTGACACCGGATAATTGCAGATATTTTGGCAGCACCGTGTTTTTGAATAGTGATAGATGAAAGTATAGATAAATGTGATTTCTCACCATTGTGTATCGAGGCTCATTTCTCCCAAACAATTATTCTAGGAAGAAGCGCTGTGTTTAATACCTGTGAAAGGTCAAATAAAAAGGGAAAATATTTTGACTGCTCTACTTGATTTTTTTTTTATTTTTGCCAAGAATAACTTGGACTGGAGAAAGCTAATTTCCACGTGTACAGACAGTGCACCAAATACCCAAGGAGAGGAGAATGCATTGATTGGCCTGATAAGAAAACAAAAGGAAATACCCATATTTGCCATTTTTAATTGCATTATATATGAAGTATTAATTGTGTACAAACTAAAAAACAGTGAAATGCAAAGTGACATGGAACTGATTGTAAGGGTGGTCAATTTAATTGTTTCAAAAGTGTCTCAAGCATTACTGCCAGAGGATGGCAACCTAGTGATAGATAATCAAGTGAGACGGTTGTCTCAAGGCAGCATCCTGGAGAGGTTTTTGATCTCTTTCCTCAAATTTGTGAATTCCTTGAAAGCAAGTGGAAGAAGGAGAACAACTTAGAAAACCCAGAGTGGATAATTAAGCTGACATCACTTACCTTTAGAATGCACTTAATCTCCATTTGCAAGGGAAACAAACTTCCCAGTAACATGTTACAGGTCATAACTTCTTCTCAGAACTAGACTATGCCATTATTCATTCCCGACACGCAGTCTGTTCACTTTCCAAAACTCAAAACAGTCACCTCGGAAAATCTTGAGTTTTTGAACATTTCACTTACCACTCATTTGTACAAGATCTGGGAGAATTCAAAGACATAATGAAGTTTTCTAATTTAATTGAAAACCTCTTCAATGTAGTGTTCCCTCTAATTCTTTCCATCCATGCTCAGAATAAATTTTGTTATCTACATCAAGGTGTGTGGATGTGCACGACCAATAGACACAAATGTTGCCCACTCTGGATGGATGTGGACACTCTGCTAGTCAGTTGGACGGCACTTAAGTCTTTCTTGGGTGGCCGTCCAAATGCTCAGCTTACAGGGAACAATGTTTTCATGCATCAGTCACCAGGTATCACAGACATCTGGTCTGATCAAGCTAAATTGGACAGTGAAATTGTAGCACTTCAAATGACATCATACAGTGTAAATTTGACACTGGTGTTTATCCTTTTTCTGAGACACAAGTTGCCATTGCTGAAACACTGTGTGCGGAAATGCTGTCATCTTCTATCAGTACATACACCCATGAAACTACATTTTTCAACAGTGAATACTGTGAAGAAAAAAACCCCAAAGAACAAATTGACCAAAAAACATTTGGGCTGCCTTACTATGATTGTGACGACAGTTTACAAATACTTCACGAACAAAATTAAGGAGAAACAGGCACAATTGCTCATCAGTTTAGGTGCTTGCCGCCAAATCTGGTACTCACTCTTTATTGCTCCTATAGATCAAACCAGCTCAAAGTTTTAGTCCAGTTTATTTTTTTGAAGCAATTGAAAGTTACAGTACATCCTCCACCATTCATTGCAGTGGACTGTCAAAACCCAATTTAAGACAAACAAACAAACAAAAAAATCAAGCTTTGAAACCAATTATTTCACAAACTTTTTGCAATGTATTTTAGGTGCCTTAATTTGGTTATATATTTTAGTGCATCTTATTTATGTTTTTAAAACCCAAACAAAAATTCTTTTAATTCAATTTTCGAATGAAATTCCATTTATCTTTTAATTAAGATATAGAAAATTACTACTTTGCTTCTCTTTGCAGACTAACTTAGTGTGCAATTATTTCTAGTTTAATCGAGTCAGTTTTATCTATGATTACTTTAAATATCCACAAGGAACTCTGAAGAATCACGGTCAATGAGAAAACAACGTTTTCTCTTTTACGTTTCCATGTTCTTGATTAAATAAATAAGACTTATAGGATGCAGCTCAAATGCATTCATAACTCAGCTTGCATGACACCCATTGGGCAAGGTTTGAAAAAATATGCAAAATTAACATGAAAATCCAATAGAAGCTCTGGAGCAGACATATTGTGAACGCTTCTTTTACTGTAAGGTGCCATCACCAATTCACAGATGGAATATGCTTAGGGCTTTTGTTAAGGATGAAGTAAATACACGTGTCACTGTTTCCTTTCAGGCACAATGCTTCATAAATTTCAATATTACCATATGGAGTGTAAAAACACTGAGCCACATTCTCTTCTCTGCTAACAGAATAGTTTTCAACCTTTTTCATTTGCAAACACCTAGAAGATTTCAGATGGAGGTGTGGATCCTTTGGAAATCCTAGACATACTCTGTGGACCCTCAAGGGGTCTACCTACCGCAAGTTAAAAACCACTGCACTAACATGAAGAGAGGGGGAAGTCAAAAATGTCACAATGTCTCTTTGATGAAGGAAAGAGGAAGAAATTTTTGCAAGGTGAAATTGTAACAAGATATCTGCTCTATAGGTGGGTTTTATTTTTGCCAGGGAAATTGCACCCTGGCTGTTCAAGAGGACAAAAAACATTGGGAGTTCATAACTGTGGTAGCTTCCCAAACAGATGGCAAATTAGATAAGCTTCTGCCCTTCTGTATGTACAATTACGTACTGCACTTAGGTGGACAAGCACATGCAAAATTAGCAGACAAAATCAACATGCATTTTTATGCATGTAATTTTAAAGTCTGGATGTTTGAAGTAATTATTTTTTATATTTATATTTAAATATAATTATCACAAGTTATTTTAACTCATTGTTATGCCTTGTACACATTTATATTAGTAATTTAAGTCGTAGCCTCACTGTCCAAGATGGGCAAAACTCTCCATTACTCCTAGGACTCTTTAATAAAGAAACCCCATTAAAACTTGTCCTCTAAAGCTATTAACAGTATTAAAATCACAACTATTCAGATGGGCAGCCCATCAGACAACAGCACTGCAGCTGTGACAAAGGCATGCTTGCTCATAGCAGAGTATATGTACCTGTTGTGGCAGGGCGAGGCCAGGGGAAGAAATACAAGAGTCAAAACAGGGCAGATTTGGAGCTCACAATCAGATAGAGTGGGAACAGCTGAGAAGTAGGGTGCCCTAAATCAATTAGGGCCAGCTAATCCCACTCAAGGCTTCCTTTATAAACCCTTTCCCACACAGGACAAGGAGGGAGTGTGAGAGAAGAGGGAAGGGGGTGAATGAGGAGAGGGAAGGAGATGCAGAGACAGGAGAGGAGGAGAAGGGCCTCAGCAACAAGGGACTGGGCTGCCCCCAGTCTGGGGGACCCTGAGACTCAACTAGAGACCGAGGAGAACTGATCAGCCAGTGGAGCCGATCAAGGAAGGGGACTTGCTGCTGATGCCACTACCTGAGGCAAGTACCAGGGGGATCGTCTGGGGAAGTGCCCCAGGAGAAGAGCTGCAGGGGAAAGGGTGAAGGGAGTCAGCCCTTGCCAGTAGCAGCCACACAGGGTCCCTGGGCCGGAATCTAGAACAAGTGGGTGGGGACTGTGTTCCCCCCAGACCACCCTTCTGCCTCAGCAAGAGTAATGGGGTTCCTCTGGTGGGGCCAGTGGACTGAACAGAGGGTCTGGGGCCCAGGAACAAGACTGACCCTATCACATGGTGTAGCATTTTCCTCCTGGCTACTCAAGGCAGAGGAACATAATCCTCATCTCGTGAGACATGTGTCAAGTTTACACTCTCTTGGAAATGGAAGCAAGCTTTCTCTGGAGGCAGGTTACTTCATAACTGCCTATTGCCCGGGTTCTTTCTTCTGAAGCAGCTGGTAGCTTCATCTGGTAACTTCTTCAGCAGTAGCCGCCATTACAGACTGGATTCTGGGCCACATGTGCCCTCTCCACCCTGTCTCAACCAGCATGGCAATTCATGTTTCATAGGTAAGAATTCCACTATCTATAGCATGCCTAGTGGGATTTTTGGTAAATCTGACCCACTCCCACAGCCTGGCCCCCTGTAGGCTCACCTTAGGGCAGTGGTTCTCTGAGGGACATTGGTTGAGACCTACAGAGCTTCTCCTACCTCTCAACCTCCACTGCTATGTCCAGCATCATCACTTCAGAGACTCACTCCATAGAGTGGGACTGGACCAGGAGCAGATCCCCTGTGGCAACCTGACTCCAGACTCTGCTGTGTGGCAGCCCCAGCTCTGGACCCCACTGCTTGCTAACAGGCTTGTGTGCCAACTACCCTAGGGTAACCCACAGAGAACATGAAGGGATGGTACAATAAGCAAGGACAGGCTTGCAGTGTCCCCACACAAAAAGAGAGGTGGGTTTCTTGTAGCCAGCCCACCTTGCTGAGGGTCATTTACTCAATGCAAGCTTTCTTCCTTTCAACATGACTACATCCGGGAAATACATCTCATATGTCATGATCTGGGCAAGAGTCACATGATAAAAACTGCCCTCATCGAACCCGTGACCCCACTGAAAAGATCACTCTTTTGATCTGCTTTTTGGTATCTGGACGCAATCTTTTGAAAGAGGTTCTTTCAAAAGATCTCTGTAGTGTAGACGTTTCCAGAGAGAGGCAGAAATGGTGCTCAACACAGAAATTTATTTTACATTTTAAATACAATTCCTGTGTTACATACCATCTCTTAGGCCTGAACATTATCTGCAAATTTAAAAGTATGCCCTTAACATATTTGCAAATTTAAAACACACATTTGCTTTCTCTTTCCTGTTTCGTTCATTTGTTTCTATTACCCTTCATTTCTGAGTAGAGTTTTGAAGTAAAGCATGTATGGATGTGTTTGCTTTTCCAAATAGAACTAGTTTAAGTGAGTTTCTAATACCATGAAAATATCTTGCAACTCTTATGCACGCTACTTTTTTGAAACATCAACTACCTATGTCTGGTGTCATTTGATCTGAAGAAACTATAGCATGGCAATCTTTACAGAGTTAAGATATATTAATTCCAGAAAAATCAGTCATCTGTCCCAGAAAAGGAACAACCAAACCAAACCAAACCAGCTCTCTCAGAACAGGTTAGCCATGCTCTCATCATTTAAGGAGTGATTAATGCTACAAATTATTTGTTGATAAGCAAAGTAACATATAATGAACAGTACATTGCCCACAATTGCAAGAACATACAAGACAACTTCGAAGCCTGCTTCTTAATGGACAGCAGGACTAATACAAACACAATATAATCTCTGTGTCCTCACAAAACAACTGAAATGATGCTCACTGATAGCATCTAGAAAT
The DNA here is from genome assembly GCF_033958435.1 of Carettochelys insculpta. NCBI lineage: Eukaryota > Metazoa > Chordata > Testudines > Carettochelyidae > Carettochelys > Carettochelys insculpta. The sequence continues at coordinate 20,882,584 of NC_134153.1, read as the reverse complement.
AAAATATCCTGGTTTGTAATGCAAAAAATGAACTCTTGCTTATTTAGGAGCAAAAGATATTATTTACTGTTAGTAACCATTCTCCTTTAGCCATAATTCTATTTTAAACATTTGTCTTTGCCATTTGTTTGCTAAAAATGCAATGGTTTTAAACTCACATTGCCTCTGCTTTTGCAGTGCAGCTGGTATTAGGAGGTTATTTATATGAAGTTAATTAAGTTGTACAGCTCTTTTTAGCTATTGAGTCTAGAACACACTTAAAATTAACTTGTTTGCCAGGGTATTCGTACTTCTAATTTTCATCTCTTCAGGTCAAATCTCCAGTGGGATAGTCAGAATTTACAATAGCCTGACCGAGTCTGATCTTGCATTCATTTACTCCCTCATTCCTGGATTAGTCATTCTTTTATCAAGGTGCTTTTACAGGCTGAGTCTCTTCACCTTAGTATGTTTCTCTCCCCTACCTCATCCTTTTAACACACATTTATAAAAATGCAAACATGAGACAGAAGAATTCAGAATAAATCCTTCTTTAGGTTAATGACATGCTCAGTGGTATACATTAAAAGCTCTGCTGTAATATGCGGCTCTTTATGGTACTTTTCTCTGTTCAGCAGCTGCTAATAGAAGTAACACCAAAATTTATCAACTATGAATTGTAACAGAGTACAGATTTAGGGACCGCATCTCACTCCTGCACCCCCACAAAAAAAAACACAGCAAAGTGAGCTACATCATGCTGCACTAATATTTCCACATAATTTCTAAAGTAACAGACTGAAAATTCTGTTAGAAAAGTTTGCATATTAACAACACAAAGGTAATGAATCCTGCTCTCTCTGACAGCAAATTTGAAGTCAAAGCCAAAAGACCAGACTACCATTCCACTCGGAACTTTCTTTGTTGTTGCTCAGAACTATTGTACATAAAGCAGCCAGATTTTTCTGGTCCGGTCTGCTATATCACCCTTGTATCCCCTTTTCAGCTCTCCAAATACGAAATCTGCAGACTGTGAGCTAGTTTGATTCTCACTGCAAATCAGCTTCATATAGCATCAAGAAGCTCTTCCGCACTCAGCTAATCTTTGGTGACACCCAGCCAGGTAGCTGGACATCTTCTTAAAATGGCCAAAAAGATGCAAAAGCAAATGAGGAATGAATGGCACATGTTTAAGCATGGGCACCACGTCAGAAGCTTCCCACAACCATTCATTGGGACAGAGCTGGAACAGACACTGGAGAGCATCAAGTGTAGAACAGCTATGGCTTATGATAACAGATCTACAGAATTCCTGAATAACCTTGCCCCCCACCCCCCATGCTCAGCTTTGGCTTGTGCAGTTCTTTACCAGGGACATCAGTGATGGTGGGCTACCACCGATATGGTGCATCACAAAAGTCATTGGCCTCAGGAGTCATGGAAAACACCTAAATCAAGCATCAAGCTATCATCCCATATAAGAACATAACAACGGCCCCACTAGGTCAGACCAAAGGTCCATGCAGCTCACTATCCTGTCTGCCGGCAATGGACAATGCCCCAGAGAGAGTGAAGAGAATAGGTAATTATCAAGTGATCCATCTTCTGTTATCCATTTCCAAACAGAAGCTAGGGACAGCATTCCTACCATTCAGTTGATGGACCTAGCATTCATGAATTTATCTATTTCTTTTTTGATTCTGTCTAATTCTTTTTCTTCTCCTGTTGGTGTGTTTCAAGGCACTGGAGCACTTGGTCTTACAGTGCGTATTAAGTGCCTTCGCTGAAGCATCTGAGAATCTCGGCCTTACACTGAACATCAGAAAGACCAAGGTGCTCCACCAACTTTAACTTACGGGACAATCTCATGCATCTTTTATTGAAGTCAGTGGAGAACTGCTGGAAAATGTGGAGTGCTTCCCATGCCTTGGAAGTCATCTTTCAGCTACAGTCAACATTGATGTGGAAATGCAGCATCGTCTGAGCTGTGCAAGGGTCTTCGAGAACTGGGACATCTATCCCAAGACAAACCTCCTTGTATTCTGTGCAGTGGTTGTTCCAACCCGAACATATGCATGTGAAATCTGGACAATGTACAAGCATCATTTGAAGGCACTTGAACAATATCCTCAATGTTGCCTCAGGAGAATCCTACATATCTCTTGGGAGGCCAGGCGCACAAACACAAGCATCTGGAGAGTCGAACATGACCAGCATTGAAGCCATTATCATTCATTAAAAACTTTGTTGGACTAGTCACGTGGTTCAGATGTCTGATCAGTGCCTCCCAAAACAGATTCTCTTTTCCGAATTGGAAAAATGACAGAGGAGCATTGGGAGCAAGTGGAATTGATATAAGGACATGCTGAAGGCATAAACAAAAACGTGCAGCATCAGCATCAACATTTGGGAGAACCTTGCCCAAGACCGTCCTCAGTGGAGAAAAGTAATCCATGAGGAGGTGACATAATTTGAGAGGTCCCACTGCAGTGCAGATGAGGAGAGGCAGATAAGAAGAAAACAGCATCAAAAACTGCCACACCCCGCTCCAGCAGCTACCAACCTCTGCTCCTTCTGTGATAAGATTTCAGGCTCCAAAACTGGGCTGATCAGCCATCAACAGGCTCACAAAGAAGAGGGTGACAGGAAGATGTCCTACTTGTAATCAAGTGCATTCCAAGAAGCATTACCAAACATGAAGAGACTTAAGAGCCCTGACCACACCAGCTTTTTGCCAAGGTTGTGGCACACATGACCAAATACTCATGTTGACAACATTTGTTGAAAATGGCTTCCTGAAAAACTTGAAAACAGGTGCTGTTTTTATTGACCTAACAGCAGTGTATGATACAGTCAGAAGATGAAGTATGAAGTAGAACTAGTCTATCTAGCTGTGACCTTAGACCACACACAGAGTTACTTTGCCCACCTGTGGAAGACAGCAGCTAAAGTTAAGATGTGCAACAATTTTCTTAGCAAACCATCAGGTTCCTCATGGGGTGTTCATGTTCCAGATCTGTGGATGTCAGCTTTTGCCTTATACTCAGTGGCGAAGTACTGTGCACCAGTATGGAGTTGATCACCACACATCAACCTGGGAGCTACAGTTACAATCCACCATGGATCCAACTCCACTCCCATAGCTCACCGTCCTGCAAAATGTTGCACCTCCACCTAACAGATGAGAGGATATCACTTAGAAACTACGGTAGAAAGTTTGCTTGAACCCAAGCCTTTTGCTGCACAATGACCTTTCTGAACTGCAAGCTGCATGGTTGCTGTTATTTCACGTGTTATGGTCTCACCTACCACACTAGTATGTTAGAGCGAAAACATTCTGGGAAGACCAATGGATATCTGTTACAATCTCCAATCAATCCCTCATCACCAACACCAAAATCTGTCCACCTGGTTTTGACCTGCCCAGTTGTCAGTGGGTGAACAGGTTCCAGACTGGGCAAAACCAGTAAGAACAAATTTAAACCTCCCCCACCCCATCATTTCCTGAAACAAAACTTTTTCTTTGCTTTCCCCAACTCCAATTTTAACTTAATAGCACCCTGCAATTTCAAAATAGAATTTTTCAGACACACAGAGACATTTCAAAATAATGCCATTCAAGCCCATTACGGCTTATTTTGAAATAGCACCATTCCGTATCTTAATAGCACCTATTTTGAAATTACAATTTCAAAATAGGCATTCTTCTCACTTTGGCCACATCTACACTGGCAAAATCTTTTGGGAAATCTGTCCCTTTTTCAAAAGAACTTGTAGTGCATCAACACACAAAATGCGCTCTTTAATCCGAAATCAAAAGTACATGACTACTTCCAGAGGTCCTTTTTTGCTCCCAGATTAAGAAGAGCGCCTCCTTTCAAAAGCTTCTTTTGGAAAAAAAAGCATGTGTAGATGCTCAGTGGGCACTTTTTTCAAAAGAGCAGTCCTCATATCGCCAGCTTTTTTGACCCTTGGCACATTTTTTTGAAAGAGCGGGGGATGTGTGGATGCTCTCTATCAAAAGAGTGGATCTATCTTTGAATCTCATTTTTGTGTGTGGATGTGCACTTTAAAAAGAAGATTTTTCAGAAGAGATCTTCCGGAAGATATCTTTCAAAAGATTGCTCTAGTGTAGACGTAGCCTTTGAGGGTTTGGAATAACACCTGCTATTTTTAAATTTATTTCAAAATACTGTGTGCAAAGTGTAGATGACAGATACATTATTTCGAAATAACTGTTCTGATTTTGAAATAATGAGGTAGAGTAGCTGTAACCTTATTGTACAATGATCCATAATGGAGTGTATCAGGTTTCAAACATAATTTTGCATCCTTTCCTACTCACATACAAAATGACCTGAAAAGCCAAGTGTTATTTTCTGAATAAAGGCAAAACAGATGTTAAAATACTCCATGTTCTATTCCTACACATCACAATTACAGTAAAAAAATACATGCACTTCTGGAAAATTGTGTAAACAGTGAATATTATGGACCAAGCCTCATCCTCCAAGCATTCTCCAAATTACCATAGGATGGCTACAATTATAAAATAAAAGAGGATTAATATAATCTATTATATTTACTGTAAAAGAATTAAACATTTTCTCATAAAAATGCAATGACTATCACAAAAAAATAGCAGTGCATGGCTTGAGGAAGCAGTTATTAAAATGAGATTTATAGGCTGTAAATTGTTCACAGTTCCGTCCCTGGAGTGTGAAATTAGTGACTGAGGAAAGATTTCACAGGAACTTAATCTCAGCACAGTGCTGTTGCAAAGGATTTGCAGTTTTGGTCTCCTTGCCAAATCCTTCCTATCTGCAAGCTGCTGTAGCTATTCAGGCAAAGCGACAGATAATCACAAGTGTCTGAAGCTTTTTTACATTTATATTGAACATGGTCCCTCTTTTCTTTCTATTGATGTGTATCTAATACCTAAGGCATGCCTGGGTCATATCCGAACTTAAGCTCTGGGAAAGCTTGTTATCCCTGTAGTCTAATAAAAATCTTTAATTTTTGCAAAATACAGAAAATCCTTCATGCTCCACTTACTGTAAGTGTCAGAAAAGATACAAAATACAAGAACGGGGTTAAAACGTGAAATGCAAGAACCATGTGGGTCAGCAGTAAGCATTTCGTAGTCTCAGTTCTGCCTTGTAAGAGTTTCTAAGGTTGTGTGTTAATTCAGTATTGCAATACTGGCATTTTTCATCAGTGAATCTCAAAGCACTTAATTATCTTTATAGCTGTGTTGTGAGACTCTTGTGAAGAAGATAACACAATGGCCCCGAAGGACTTGGTCAGTTGAGAATAAATGAGAACAGCCTTAAGAGCATTGCCTTCTCCAGACAAAACAATGTTCTTCCCTGATTTAGGGACATCTCAGTTAAACCAGAGAACCTTTATCAACATTCATTTGTGTCCTATTTCTCTCTCTCATACCCCTCTTCTCCCACCACAATAAAATGTGCTTAGAACAGGAAGTCTTTGCAAGTGGTAAAAGCATCGGTCATGTACAAAAGCATATAGACTACACATGCCATGTTAGATTTCAAACACCTCTTTGAAGGAGTAAAAAGAACCCTATTGAACTACTAGTAGTCGAAATAAAGAAAGGAAAAACATGTATAAAAAGGCCCAGTTTTGCAATGTTGCACTGACTGACATCCATAGAGTTATTTCAAATTAACATCTGAGTGGAACCATAATACAGCTCGATGGGAACTGTGTGAGTGGACTTGGATGGGTTTCTGGCTAACCTGTGTCTAAATGAGAAGTTTCCTTCATTTTCATATTAACCTATAAGAAATAACTGCATATACTATATTTGCCAGTACTGTTTCATGCAGTCTGAGTATAATGATGAAAGTGACATATCTCAGGCTTTTGGAGTAAACCAGGGGAGAAAAGAAAATCAGATGATCTATAGTCCAAGATTTAAGTTTTGAAAATGATTTTTTCTGCAAAATTTGATGCAGTCATGCTCAACATTCTTATGTAAATATTCTGAATAAAATATTGCTTTTGTATCACTCTACTATGTATGTGCACACAAACAACAATTTTAAAAGAACAGTGTTGTCATGAGAGAACATACTATAAGCAAAGAAATAAACTGAGGAGCTTTACGTTATGTGGGAAGACATACCAATGCCTTCACTTAAAGGAATAACCGACTTATCAGTGCAAGTAAGAGTATCCAAATCTGAGCCTGTTACAACAGGTATTATGAGACAGTTGCATTCAATTCACAGTTAAGGTTGCAAAACAATTCAAGTTTAGGTTTTATATTTTTGTTTAAATACAGGTATTGCTAAGTTGGAACAAAAAAAATTGGATTTATCATCCCAGTCAATGGATGATAGGATGAGGTACTAATCCTCAATTTGTATATGTGATTTTGAAACAACAAAAAAATTACCAGGAACCTTTGCCACTGCTGTGTTTCAGTATAGTCATAACTTCTCCAGATATGCACATTTTGGGAAGCAATTCTCAGGGCCAGGAGCAAGTGGAGCTGTTTTGGAAAGTCAAAACAAAGTCTTTCAATCATTCAGGAGGAGATAAAAGAATATTGTTTTTGTAAGGATATAGAAATGGTTGCCAAGTACTCACAACCTAGACATAATCATTTAGGTTCTTGGGTTACCGAAGAAGTGCATCTTTGGGAGGGAACTGAACGCAAAAAAGGTAGTGGTCTTCCAGAATTGAAATATTGAGAACAGAATTCTATTGGTTTACCTAAATCAAAATCAGCTTGAAAGTGTGATTTACTAAGATGAGCACTGGGTAGCTCAGGAAATATTCTGTTATCTGCAGTGATTTACCACACCACCTAAAATAAATAAAACAAAAACTACAATCAGAAGTACACAAGCTAACAATAATCAAGTCCCAAACATCAGGTAGTCAGATTTCTGAAAAACTTTGCTGTGTTTTCTCTAGCAGACAGTTCATGACTTGATGAGTCAATGCCACAATCAGGAATGATATTTTTTATTTACTGCTCTTATTTTTTATTTTATTAGTTTTCATTTGTTATTTGTTTGCAGCAGAACCTTGATGGCAATGTCCCAACCTAGACAACACACAAATACATAAGAAGAAACCTGTCCCACACTCTTAAGTCAGTCAGTCAATTCATTTACTCATGTCTGAGTATCCACAATACAGGTTGAACCTCTCTAATATGGAACTCTCTTGTCCAGCAACATTTATAATCCAGCATGACTTTAATTAGTGAGATGATCACTTATCATGGGCATGTCCAAGTTTTCAACAGTCCCATTAAGTTTGTTTGCGTACACCAGTCCTGGCTTTCAGTGTTCTGTGTTATTTAGCTGTAATTTACCCCTAAATGTCTTCTAAGAGCCCAGTAAGCACTGGAAGTGTTGGTAACACAGCTACACAACACTGACCTTCTGTAGTACAGCACATTCTCTCATCCATCCCCTTTCAGTCCTCAAGGAGGAGAGAGGTTCAACCTGTATGATCTAAAAAAAATTTAAAGCCTTCATGATCCACTGATAACTTTAAGCATTCTGCTGTGATCTGCTATACACCCACCACCCATATTCTTGCAGGTGGTCATCTACTATGGCCACCTACTCTATTAATATTCTCAAGCTTAGTATCATCTCTGTGCCTCATGTGACCAAAGTATGTAGAGTTGCATCCACTGATTTTCAACATCGGGGCCTACTTCCCTCCAATATTTCTAACATAGGCATGCGTATTCCTTCCATCCATGAGATTCACAAGAGTTTTTGCCAGGATCACATTTCAAAAGCATGATTTTTTTTTGTCTGCATCATTAGTTTCCCATGATTCATAATGATAGTTTGCTTCGGAATCAAAATAAATTATTCTCCAGTCACACCTTCACACATCTCAAGATGCCATTTCCCTACCTCTTCTCCCTCAACACAAAAAAATTTTTTTAAAAGGGAGGCCATAGTGGAGCGTGAGTGGGTCATCCCTAGTCATCTCCCAATTTCTTTAGAGCAGCATCCTGTGACTATATATGATCCCAGACAACTGAATTCATCTACTGCCCCTCTAGCCTGTCTGTTATTTTTAGCTGATGAGTCTTTAACAAAGGCTATGTTGTGGTTTCATCATCAGTCTTAAGACACATAGTGTATAATTGCTCTGCCTCAGGCGCTCACTAGGTACTCTACAGCTGGTCGCAATATGGTCCTCCTTTGTTCGTGGAAGTAATTTGCGCTAGCTCTCCCTGGCACAGGTATCTTTCCTGTCCATACCAGCTCAGCTCTGTGGAAGCACAACAACGGTGTGCACAAAATTATAAATGTGTATATGATTTTGTAGAGTACTATGTTTCATTCATGTTTCACATTTACATACAAATATACATCATTTTATTGGGCTGTCAGTTAAAAACCAATAAAATGAAAGGGGCACCAAATACCAATCACACATTGCAAATTCTGAAGTCTATATTCCCTTTCTGACAAAAGCTTGGAATATGGCTCTTTTATCTCTAATCCACGCACCAAGAAAGAAGCCATCCCTTATAAATTTATGGATAAAGGAATTGCATACACCCTGTGTAATTCAAACCTTCTCAGTCACAGTCACTTTTCCCCCACTCCAGCAAAAAGAATACTAAAAGGTGAAATAAGCAAGGGACCCACGGAGACCACCAAGAAGTCTGAAATCCTGTTAAACCTCTAACAATACCAAAACTAACAGACCCTGACAGAGTAAGCTCATAAACAGAAAAGACTAGGGACTTAGCTGTAGGGCACTGTAGCTGCCTTCATATGCAAAATTCCCTATACTCTGATGACTGACAGAAAAACGTTTCTTTTTCAAGATGCTCCAGCTGGTATAGTGGAAGAGAGTTAATATCTGGGGACCTAAAATTCCTTTTGCAATTTATGGATTTTTACTCGATTCCCTTGCTGATAGAGTGCATTTCAGAAACACTTGTAGACAAAATAAAAACTACATTAATTCTTCGTTTTTAAAACAGAAAATGAGCAGAACACTTTTTTGTTACTTTAAATCAGGTAAGGTTTCTCTAATGCTTTCACACAATCATGGTACACACTTCCCCTATTGCGGCTATTAATAATATTGTAGGGCCATATTGTGCCCCTGTGGCACCTTATTCCCCATCTCTTATGGGGAAATCAACAGCAAAGTCGAGCATAGGCCCTACAAGGGTAGAGCATGTGCACAGCACAGCCTTGCAGGTGGGACTGTGGAGATTCTCTCTGGAAAAAAAAAAAAGAGGATGAAATCTAGTTCCAAGACTGTCTCTGAACAACGTGGAACCCCTCTAAATACAGGGAACAGTATCAGACACAACTACAAGGAAAGGAGACTGGGAATCCCAAGGCTCCAGAGCTAGTGAAGATTACCACAGCCAGCCCGGTTTGGCGTGATTTGGGGCCAGCCCCATGGCCCATGCTCTGTGGGGACAAATGCCATAGATCAAATTATGAGGTGACCCCATGAAGATTGTGAATGAAAAGTCCATTTCTACTGTATAAAAATTGACCTTTCAACTGCTGTCCTGCAGTTTTGCACAAGTGGCTAGAGTTCTACCCCTCAACCCACGTGTAGCACTCAAGTCTATGTGGCCAACACAGAACTAAGGATTGTAATAAAAATGTTCTCACATGCCATTCTCTGCACAGCAGCTGCACCTCGGCAGAATGAACACACAAGCTGCTGCTTGTGCTTATTCCTTATGTTGCCTGGGGCAAAGCAAAAAGAATGCAGCATTTCAGCCCCAAAGGCAAGAACTATAAGGGACAAGTAATGTGTTAATGACAGAAAAGATCAGCTCTGGGACAGCTGTATCCCATAGCCTCAATTTGTAACCACTCAGTGACCCACATGCTGGCAAGATTTGGCTAGTTCAGGGAAGTATATAATTTCCAACAGATCCTTGATACAACAGGCTGGGTAAGGGGTCACTGCCATTAGAGAAGTCAGACTGTGCACTGAATCAAATGCTAGGATGTTTGGAAAAGGTGGACCTGTGCTGATGGTAAAGTTGGATGAAATCTACTGCAAGTACAGGGATCCCTAAGGAGCAACCTTAAGACAGGCCTAAATCTGCAGCTCCTGCAGTTTGAAACAGTTCTGGAGAAACTTTACACTGTGATTCTGAAGCGTTCTGCGCAGTTCAGTTTGTAGCTTTATCAACCAGATCTGCAAATTTCAGTTCTAGAACCAAACTCAAGTTCTAAGACACTAGGCCCATTTTTGAGAGAGGAAATAGTTGCAGAGCTCAGCTCTAAAGCCAGATCTTTCCCAAGTTAAGAGAGTGGTTAGATCCAGTCCACCTCTAACTACACAATTCAAGGGTGAGCTGAAGCCTCAAATTCAAAGGGTCTAAAACATTTTCATTATGGGAATCATGCCTTAATAAAGAGATTGTTTCGAAGTCACCTCACCAGCAATTCATGACTGTGCAGATCCCCTACCATTCACCCCTGGAAAACATGCCTGTGCCAACTACAGCAATTGCCTATGTGGAAGTATAACACTAAGCATTTTAGCCCTGTTAAAATTTATTTTAACACAATTCAGCAGCTGGAAAGAGACCCAGCACCATGTGACTATTCAGCTCTCCGCAGGCCATCAGCATGCACTTCAGAAACCTCCAGTGGCTCCTGTGCCACACTTTGAGAATGAATCACTAACACATTGTAGTAATGGGTAAGCAGGAGTAAAACAGGATGGGTGAGGTCAGTAAGGTATAAAACAGCACTGAGCCGGACACAGGAGATGACCCAGGGAAACTGGAGCAGAAATCACCATTCCCTCTAATTTTTTCTATCCATGTGCAGAGTAACCTTTGTTATGAGCACCAAGGCTTATAAAGATGTGCTCCACCAACAGAAACACATTGTTAGCTGCGTATAGTTGTGGGTTCCCTGATAACCAGCTGGACGGCACCTGGATCTCTCCTTGGTGGCCGTCCCAGCACTCAGCTAACAGGGAACAGTGGCAGTGACCCTTCTGAGTCAGACCTGTAGCAGTCTATGGTGCGTAGTAACAGATGTTCTGATTTAGCTTGTACAAGAAGGGAAACAGGCTGTAGGAAATGGGAGACAAATACTCCTGGCACGCTGGGATTTGCCAGCTGGAGCACAGTCTGTGGAATGGTTATACGCTGTTGCCTTCCAGACTTTAGCCCAGGACTATACCTGAAGTGGAAAGGAGGTGGGCTGGGGATAGGGGAAGAACATGGCAGACATATGAGGCATTTCAGCTGCTCTTGGCTGATTATGGCCTCTAAGTGCTACTGCTAGTCTGACTAACCCTAATGCTGCTCCAGCTTATATGCGGGGCTCATCAGAGCGAGAAATTGGGAAGTGAGGAAAGTTGTCTTGGGCCCTCTCCCGTCCTCCTACCCCCACTACAGAGCACAAGAATGAAAAAACAGGACCCATCCCTGCCATGAGGTGTCTAAGTATGATTGGGACTTCAGGGAGTTAAGGGTCAGCATTTCCAGCATATGTGAGTATATACATCTGGTAACTCAGCACCTTATTTATCTGTCCGTTGTGCCTGGCACTGAGTGCAGTCATTTCCTGAAGGAGTCAAACTATCTGTCACATATAGGTCCTGGCAGATGGAGCAGAATCTAATTCCCCCTGGAGAGAGACGTTATTCTTTGCTAAGCAGATCCACTCTTTGCCAACATCAACATTATTATGATTCTGTTCAGGTTTATTTACATATCAGAGTCACATAATGATCACACTGCATTGCCACTCTTTGCCAATATTGCGTGCTTCTCCTTTAATTTTAGTTTGCAGAGAGGCAGATTGTGTAAAGGTGCCGGTAATAACGTCCTGCACATGAAGCAAACCGTTTTGTTTCCTTTACAAGAGAGAGATCAACAATCAAGAAACAAACAAAAAATATTAAGATGCTTAGTCATGTAAATCAGAGTGGAGGAAAAGAGAAAGACAGCCCCCCCCACTGGTATTCCACTACTCCTGCAGATCCCCATGGTCCATTAGCTAATTTCTGTGAAAACACACAACTCTAGAATAATAAATGCCAGTGGCACATTTCTAAAGATTCTTCACAACTGAAGTAAACATGTCCCTGTTCCCAGGACACCAAGAAACAGAAAATTAACCAGAGGTTAACTGGGTCATTAGCTAGAGCACAATATAGGTCACTGCAGATTTAATTTAGTTTGTATTCAACCAAAGACTCAAATACAGCAACCAGTTCTCACAGCAGGGAAACAAGTAACTTATCAGCATGTTAACGTATCTAGGATACCAGGCATCAAGCCCGTCATTATGAGTCATACAACCTTAACTCATTTGTGGTGAACATTATTTTGGTGCAAAGTTGTATAGTATATGCTCATGTACATGTGCGCATACACACACAAAGGTAATCTGATGCAAACGTGAAAATACCTATATGCATTCAATACAATATGCAATATATTCTACAGCACACAGCATACCTATTTATACATTCAGGCACAAGCAAATCCTTCCTATTCTCCTCAAAATAAGTAAAAAAATAAAGTTTTTAAAATGACATGAATGCAGACCAAATAAAATTAGTTAGCAAAATGCACACCCTGCATTTTTGTATGGTTTGTGGTATGGATTTTATTTTATAACCAAAACCAGATTATGCTACATATTTAACTAGAAAACCATGAATTGAAATGATTTATGAGCTACATAGCTAAGCTGACTCCTCTAGGTTTAAGTAAAAGTTATACCAGTGCCTAAGTGAAAAAATGTGTAATTACTGCCCCACAAGATTCTTACATACTGTAACTTTTCTTCATAAGACAAAAGGTGACAAACATTGAACAACTGTAGAGGGAACTGCTTAACACCAGCTCCTGCGAAAACTGAAGTACTCAACAGAATTAATTGAACGGAACTATTATAACTGATAGCTTACCAGTGGTTTCAGTTTATATTTTATTTCAAGCAAAAAGTGAACTAAAGAATGAGACTCGGACAGTAAAACAACATTACATGAGCAATAATACTATATGCCTGAATTAAAACAAAAACAAAAACAAAACCTAGCTGTCTGGTACATCCAATTCATAGAATCATAGAAGACTAGAACTGGAATGGACCTCGAGTCCAGTCTCTTGCCCTCATGGCAGGACTAAATACCATCTACACCATCCCTGATGGACATCTATCTAACCTGCTCTGAAATATCTACAGTGATGGAGGTTCCACAACCTCCCTAGGCAGTTTGTTCCAGTGTTTAACCACCCTGACAGTAAGGAAGTTTTTCCTAATGTCCAACCTAAACCTCCCTTGCTGTAGTTTAAGCCTACTGCTTCTTGTCCTATCCTTAGAGGCTCAGAACAATTTTCTCCCTCCTCCTTGAAACACTCCTTTAGGTATTTTTAAACTGCTATCATGTCCCCTCTCAGTCTTCTCTTTTATAAACAAGGCCAGTTCTTTCAGTTTTTTGTCATAGCTTATGTTCTCCAGACTGTTAGTCATTCTTGTTGCTCTTCTCTGGACCTTCTCCAATTTTTCCACATCCATCTTGAAATGCAGTACATGAAACTGGACACAATACTCCAGTTGAGGCCTAATCACTTCTTCAGCCCTGCTCACAACACTCCTGTTAATGCATCCCAGAATTATGTTTGCTTTTTTTTTTCCTTTTTGATAAGAGCATCACACTTTTGACTCATATTTAGCTTGTGGACCACTATGACTACTAGATCCCTTTCCGCAGTACTCCTTGCTAGACAGTCTCTTCCCATTCTGAACGGCTGTGGACACACTTGGCCAAAATTTTGAAAGGGCTATACTAATGGCCAAATCAGAGGATACCAATGAGGTGCTGAATATTCAGCGACTCATTAGCATGCTGCCAGCTGCGGCACTTAAAAAGTGCCAACTTTGAATCACGCGCGGCTTGACTACACGGGGTTCCTTTTCGAAAGGACCCCCACAGACTTCAAAATCCCCTTATTCCTATTCAATTAATAGGAATAAGGGGATTTTGAAGTCTGCAAGGTCCTTTCGAAAAGATCCCCATGTAGCCGAGCCATGCACGACCGAAAGGTGGCACTCTCAAAGTGCCACAGCCGGCAGCATGCTAATGAGTCGCTGAATATTCATTTCAGCGTCTCGTTGGTATCCTCTGATTTGGCTGTTAGCATGGCCCTTTCAAAATTTTGGCCAAGTGTGGCCACAGCCTGTGTGTGAAACTGATTATTCCGTCTTACATACTTTGCATTTGTCCTTATCAAACTTCATTCTATTTACCTCAGACCATTTCTCCAGTTTGTCCAGATCATTTTGAATTATGATTCAATTATAATTAAATGACAGTTTCAGGTACTACATGTCTCTTAGTCCCTATGCCAACTTATCGTTTTACAGTTGCATTTTCCTATTTCTTAGAAGTGCTCGTCTCTTCACTCTGGTTAAAAGACCCACACCAAACCGAGAAAATTATCTCAAAAGGGGGTAAATGATGAAAGGGGCTATACCAATAGTGCTGTTAAACACATAAGATAATCTAATTGAACAAAATACAGAAGAAAAAAAATGTCATTTAAAATGTAACTTACATTAATGGGCAAAACTCCTTCAGAGGCAGAGCAAGATTTGAGATTACTGTGTCCCTTTAACAAGTCCCCCCCCCCCCGCGCACCCCCCTCCAGCTAAAACCACAAGCAGGTGTTGGGCTAGAAATAATGACAAATTCTTACCCAGCATTCTAAACCACAAAACTAGACAGAAATGTCCCCACTCTTAATAAACCAGTATGTTGGCTAAAGTAGTAAGCATCTGGCAAACTGCCTTAGCTCAGCAGCATGTGTACTGCATTTGTACAGAGACCAGTGTCTAGTTAGACTCTAGTTGATGTGAGTTCCTACCAAGCAATTCATAATACAGTTACATGTACTATAAGGCAGACCTTTCTTTCCTGACACTGATTTCTTGAAACTGCTTCTAGTGTAACCAGGGCTACAAGATTCCATGACTGAAGCTAATTATAGTTTTATATCTACATATGGCTAATCAGGGTTTAAAATGAGGAAGTAACAGAGGGTGCACAGATTCATGTGGTACAATAAGCAATTTGTTTATTAAATATGGGGGTAAGGCAGATAGGATGGGTAGAGCCTAACTTGAAATACTGCCGACTCAAAGCTGTACAGTATTGTAATGCCACAAAATATAACACAACATGCTATTTGTAGCGCCCTTTACTAGTGCCAAGCTCAACTACACCCCTTTGGGAACCTGTCATCAGTGGAGTCATTTAGGTTCAAATTTTAACCATCTTCAAGCTGACAACTAATTTTTCTCAAAATACATCTTGTACTCAAAAGCTAATGTGCCAGACAGAAGCCAAGTCTGCTTATTTAGTCCACTCTTGGGGGCAGTCACTGCCTCTGTTCCCCCTCGGCTCAGGAAGCTGGTTGTTTAGCAAATGAGCAGCACGCTGCTTTGAGTCATACAGTGAAGAACAGAAATCTCCCTTGCACCACCAGGACCTCACATCCCAACCCGCTTCTCCAGGCTGGTGCCCTCTCCCGCACCCAAACTCCCTCCCAGACCCCACATCCCAACCTGCTGCCCCAGCCCTGATCCCCCTCAGCTCCAGCCCCACCCCCCAAGCTACCATGCCTAGCCACAGTCCTCATCCCAGTGGCCTAGCCAGGACAAGAAACTAGGGTGGGCCCAGGCTTCAGGTGGAGAGGCAATGACAACAGGGTGGGGACAGAAAAGAGTGGGGCTGCCTTTCTCCATCTGCTCCAGCAAGCCTTGCGGTGGGTGACGAAGACTCTGTTGAGGCCACCCCACCCAGGCCCAGCCAGCACCCAACTCTGGGAGAGGCACCACTCTCCAGCGGCAACTGCTTCTGACCCCCGTCCCTGCTCCGCAGCTGAACAGTTGGGCAGAATGGAGCAAGCACCTGACTCCACTCTCCAGCAGGAACACAGAGTGGATGGGCAGAGAGAAGGAAGTGCTGGGGCCTGGATGCTAAGTGGATGAGTCATGGCCCACACAGACCCACCACTCATGGCTACACCCTGGCTTACCCCCTTCTGCACCCCAACCCCCTGCCCTGCCCCAGCCCAGTGAAAGTGAGTGAGCGTAAAGGAGAGTGAGGGACAGATGGAGGGGGATGGAGAAAGCAGCAGGTGGGCCCTCAGAGACGGATAGAGCAAGGTGCTTGGTTTTGTGCACTTAGAAAGTTGACAAGCCTATTTACCAACAACAGGTTATTCATGACCTTCCAGCTTCCCAGAAGCCCACCATCCACAGTTTTGCCTCTTAGTTACTTATAAGGCACAATGGCTATGTCTATGCTAGCCCCTTCCTTTAGAAGGGACATGGTAATGAGCAAGTTGGGAAGATGCTAATGAGGTGCTGCCATGAATATGCAGAACTTCATTACCATAATGGCA
Organism: Carettochelys insculpta; assembly: GCF_033958435.1. Lineage (NCBI taxonomy): Eukaryota > Metazoa > Chordata > Testudines > Carettochelyidae > Carettochelys > Carettochelys insculpta. The sequence goes on along the minus strand of NC_134153.1, from coordinate 20,866,170 downwards.
GCTGTGAACTATTTGAAGTGCCGTACAGACAGGGGCCTTTCGAAAGGACCCCCCTGCTTCAGACTTCAAAAGCCCCTTCTTCCTATTTGGTTTTAGGAAGCAGAGGCTTTCAACGTTTGGGGGGTGTCCTTTCAAAAGGCCCCTGTCTACATGGGCAGCACACAATTCGAAAGCGGCAATTTCAAATCGTGTGCAGCTGCTATTATGCTAATGAGGCACTACATATTCATGGTAGTACCTCATTAGCATCTTCCCAACTTGCTCATTACCTTGCCCCTTCTGAAAGGAAGGGGTTAGTGTAGATGTAGACAATATGTCTTTAGCACTGCGGAAGGTACAATAAGTGCCTAACTGAGCAGCACTGACTATAATTAAACCAGCAGAGGAATCCTTCCTTGGTATGGAAATACTTACCCATCTTCATCCTGTCTTAAAATTCTGCTTTGTGGGGAAGATACTTGGGAATACAAACAATATTCATCTCTAGGTACATATGGATATCAATGACATCCTGGATGGGTGAGGCTCCGTGTTTGCCACGATCATGAATAGTCTTGTGCTGGTTTGGGATCAAAATCATTTGACCATTTTGGACCTCTTAGCAGTTTTCGATATAAGCAACCATGGATTGTTGCTTCAGCCACCAGAGAATCTCAAAATGTTACCTAGGTCTGATTATCAGTAAAGGAGAACTCATCTCCCATGAATCTGAAATGCAGCATCACTCATGGATCTATCTAATCTCTCCGATTCAACACAGTTACAGAGGGAGAGTTGTAGGTTGGCTATTAGGAAAAACTATTTTACCAGGCGAGTGGTGAAGGACTGGAATGCATTACCAAGGGAGGTGGTGGAATCTCCATCCCAAGAGGTTTTTAAGTCCCTGCTTGACATAGTCATGGCTGGGATGATTTAGATGGGGCTGATACTGCTTTGGGCAGGGGGCTGGACTAGATGACCTCCTGAGGTCCCTTCCAGCCCTAGAATTCTATGATTCTATGAACACATATATCAAGACTCTTGGCAAGATTATTTCTAAGAACACTAGGGCCATATCTATACGAGCCAAAAACTTCAAAATGGTCATGCAAATGGCCATTTCGAAGTTTATTAATGAAGCACTGAAATACATATTCAGCGCCGCATTAGCATGCGGGCGGCTGCAGCACTTCAAAATTGACACGGCTTACCACCGCATGGCTCGTCCAGACGTGGCTCATTTTCGAAAGGACCCCAGCTACTTCGAAGTGCCGCAGCTGGCCATTGCAAAGTTTTTGGCTAGTGTAGACGTAGCCTAGGTAAAGTATCCTCAGTGTGTTGATGACCTCTCTCATACTTCTCTTGCTCCATGGACCCCGAAAGCTTGTCCTTAAGCTGGAGGACAACGATGCCATCTAGAAGTGTTGGAGCTACCTCACCTTGAGCCCCAGATTAGAAGAAATGTTCAGACTGACTGAACATTGTTCACCCTGGCTTCTTGAGGGGATTTCTTTCGAAGAAGATAAAAATCAGGTTAGAAATCTTGGTCTCACTTTTGGCAATGTTCTTCCCTGTGCTGTTGGATACGAGAAAACTATTCCTCACTACCATCACACAATCAGCAGGGCTGACAGCCACCTTGAGCTAGTGGCAAGATGTGGAGTGGGGCCTGGCTACATGTCCCAGAAGGGGTGGAGCCTCGGGCAGAAAGGACGGAGCCTTGGGCAGAAGGAGCGGGGAGAATGGCAGTTAGCCCTTAGTGTTGCCCAGAGCACACAGTGCTGCTCCCCAGCACTCAGAAGTTGCAATAGCTGTGATGGCAGCTGGGAGCTCTGAGCTCCTATCAGTCCCAATGATATGGGGAGGCAGCGCTGCAGCCTGAGTGGCACTAAAGGCCCATTTCCCAAGGCCCCGCCCCTTCCACACTTGCCTCCGCCCCTTCTGGAGGTCTCTATACACATGCATCCCTTGCCCCCCTCTGTTGGTGGGCCTGCACGCAATTACATGTTCTATGCAAGCTGAGCCCTTATATGAGTATTTATAAGAATGATAGTTAATTTTTGACATACCCATTTCACAGAGCAAGGACCAGGGCAGCTGTTCTGTTACCGCTTGTTCAGAATGCGGGTGGACATTTCCCACTACAGTAAACTCTCGAATATACAGATCCTGATTTGGCAGACTTTGGGAACAACAGATGTCCCCCTCATTGTTCCTGAAGTCTGCAGGGGTCCATATATTCCTAAATGCTCCCCCCGTTGCCAAAAAAAAAAAGACGGGGGAGCCTTACCATTGCTGCAGACTGCCCCCTAGTGGGAGGAACGCGCAGAGGCAGCTCCAGAGGTCGTGGTGGCAGTGGCGGCTCCTGCAGGCCATGAGGTAGCCCCTCCAGTGGCACACGGCGGGTGTCTCCATGTGTGGGAAGGCAGCTGCAGCTGCACATGGAAAGGTGCCTTAAGCTGCACATGTACTCAGTGTACCTGCCACAGTGCTAAAGACATATTGGCTCCATCTCCACCAGGACATGGTAATGAGCAAGTTGGGGAGATGCTAATGAGGCACTGCCATGAATATGCAGCACCTCATTAGCATGATGGCAGTCGTGCGTGATTTGAAAGTGCCGCTTTTGAATCGCGCACTGCCCATGTAGAGGGGGCCCCTTCGAAAGGACCCCCCCGGACTTTGAAAGCCCCTTCTTCCTAAAACCACCTTTTGAAAGGTGTCTTTAGGTGCATGCAGCGGGTGCCTCAAACCATGTGCAGTGAGGCACCTCCAGCTGCACATGGTGAGGCAGCTGCAGCTGCCCAGTGTGACACCTCCATCCATGTCCAGCGACAAGGTCCCAGACGTGTGGTGGAATCTGAGCCAGGGCAGGGTCTAGGGCCTCCTCCATTGGCGGCTTTAGTGAGTGACAGGGTTGTTTTTTTTGTTTGTTTGTTTTTGTTATTTTATTTTATTTTTTGGTTGTTGGGGGGTTGGTTGTTTGGGGGGAGGGACTGGGGCTGGGAGAGCAGGGGGGGCAGTAAACCCTACCATTCAATGGACTTCCAGGAATAACAGATACCCCTTCCCCCATCTGTTAAATGGATGGTTTACTGTATCCTGAGCCGCTAGAACCCTAATTCGCCCAACATGTATTCTTCCTGTTGCCTGTCGACAGAACTGCAGGTTAAAAAATGTCATGGGAATTCAGAGTCTAATCTCTTACTGGTGTAGGCCACATCCAGTCCTTGAGTTTCAAGTTCTGACATCATAAGCTTTTGGGTGTCTCACCACTGTGCCTCCAGTAGCCTGGTGGCTGACCCTCACTAATGTGAGCTCCATGGCAGCAGACTGACTCCGTACATCAAGATCCAACACTGCTATCACAGCTGTGATCTTCCAGGGTTGTGATCTTCCACCACTTGCATTCTGAAATAAGTTTTGAATCTCAGAGTTATTCTTAGTTTTCAAGCCGCCACACAGGTTTCTTCCATTGATCAACTTTGCAGAGCACTGGACACTGTTCCCTCCATTTTTTCCATGTATGGGCACAATAAATTTTGTTATGTGCACCTAGGCATGTGCATACATGCACAACCAATAGGAACGTGTGCTGCCCACTGTGGGTGGCTGTGGGCATTCTGATAACCAGCTGGGTGGCATCTGAATCTCTCCTCAGGGACTACCCAAGTGCTCAGTTTACAGGGAATGCTGGTGCTGGGTTCCTCCTGTAAGTTGCTGAGTGAGGCACCTCCACCAGCAGAAGCAGCTTACAGGAGGAATCTGACACTTTTCAGGACTGGACCACATATCACTGCTTCTCCACCCCACACATCTTTTTTTTCTGAATTGTTCGAATGAGCCATGAATGGAGTTTCTTGGACGATGTAATAATGTGTTGGGTTTTTAAGTAGCCCTCTCAACAATAACGTAAAATAAAGAGTTGTAGGACTGCTGTTAAAGCTAAATTGAATTAGAAACCCTAACCCCCAGCCCACACAGTGCATAAAATAAGTTTAAATTAGCCAGGTTTTCAAGCCAACCAACCAGTACAGCTGTAATAGAAGTAACAATACATAGCAATTCTGAAGACCAGCATGCAACCAGTGGGGAATAGTGAAAAGGGATCATAATGAAAAATCAGGGAAAAGGGTCCATTTCATCTGAAAAGTCTGTAGGAATTTTGGATGGTTTAAGCTCTCCTTTTGCAGTAGTGCATTCTTAACCAAATTATGGTAAATATGGAAATATTAGTTAGTGTTACTGATGGTTTTCGTTGCATACCACAGTAAGAAACTGTATTCTTCTGTGCTCCCTGAACTGGATGTATTCATTTTACTTCTGCAAAGCTGACTGTGCTGTATTGACCAGACAAAGGGAATAAAATACTTGCTCAGTGAGCACAAGCTTTAGCAAATAGCATGTTTCTTAAAGGCAGAACAGAACTGATATGCCAGCATGTGTTTTTTACCCTGTCTAAATACTATTTGTTTAACTGGGTTCCTCTAAATAAGTTTTACATACATGAACAAAATTAACTGAATTCCACCTCAATCAGTGATAGGGAAAATGGTTGTGATGAATGATTTAGGCATTTTTCCTACCTTGGTATTGTTACAATATGATCAGACACATGCTCACAGTGACAACACTTCAATACCTCAGATTAGAGATTAATAATGTATCACACACATTGATAGATGCCATGATTCATGAGGAGCACAAATAGGAGGGTCTATTTAAAGCTTTCCTGTGGTCATGGACAGAACAGTAAGCTGTACACACTGGAAGACAAAAACCAAAGGTCCAATTGATTAAGAAAAAAATTGCTTGCATATGCATCAGGCTTCCCAGTGTGTGGTGGGTTTTTTTGGTATGATAAAATTGCTTCACAGAAAATTTATCAAGGCGGGACAGAGCATCACTGGACCACAAGAATGCTGAGGTATATACCAGTATTAACTATCAGCAATAGCATCAGTCACAATGCTACAGTTAAAGTTAGTGCATTTTCAGTACAGCCAACGCTTAAGAGATGCGATACTTAAAGCCTCAACTCCTGGAGTCAAGTTACATAAGGATCTGAATACATATTTCACCCAGGCTTGCTTCTACATAACATGTGGGATAGAAATTCATTTAAAATTACATCTATTCACATATTTTGAAATAAATTTCTAGTCATTATGTTAGTGTTTTTGAAGAACAAAGCTTAAAATGCAAACCCTAAAAGCTCAAAGATCACAGGCAAAAGAGCCCCACCCAATTTTAAAAATCTCTTGCATTTTAAGCCATGACAAATGACAAGGGGAAGGAATGTCAGGTGACTCTGGATTTTTAATACTTGGGTATGGCACTACTGTATTTTTGCTGCAGCCTGGTACCTTGAATAAAAGATTTAAAAACTGAACCAAACAGAATCAACAAAACTGAAACTGATGCAGCCATTTTAAGAGTCCATTGAACAATTTTTAAAAATTCACCTGCAGTTAGTTTCTACATCAAATTTTTTTTTGTTTTTTTTAATTAAACTATAACGTAGTTTGAGTGCTAAATTTTCCTGGCTGGAACAAAGACTCAGCCAATCTGTGGTGAGAAGCTTAGAGCAAGAATTCTTCTGAATCACTTCCTACAATGCTACAGTGCTGTAATGCAGCTCAGAGCCTTGTTTTAATCTCATCTATGTTCTTCACACCTCAAGACTCTAATGCAAAAACTAAAAAAAATCTAGTTCTTAATTAAATTCTGTACTAGCCTTTAGAGAATTGGTGGGAAACCTGCGGTCCATTGGGGTTTTAATGGGTGGCCTGTGAGACATTTTGTTTACCGTTGCCCATGCGCAGAGTTGCCAGATTCTGCTGGTCTGCACAGTTTTTTTCCAATAGTGACGTGCATGTAAAGCAATAGCACATGATGTGAGGTGCATGCAGATTGCACACAACATTGACTGTGAGAACTGTGCACTCCGTCTGCATCCAATTAAAGCACTGCTTTGGTTCAATCAGCACATCCTGTAAATTCTAGGTACTCAAGTGCAGTTAGCAAAACTACCCGATCCTGGCAGAATGTCTTGGTTCTGACAATCTTCTGACCCACTGAGATGAAGGTGGGCCACTCATGTGGCCCACTCATGTGGCCCAGTTTGCCTATCACTGCTTTAGAGAGAGAGAAGTTCATTACTGCCTTCTTACCACATAAGATTCAGCCTCCTTGGTAGACAGAGCGAAGAGCAGAATACCTATACATTATAGTGTATAAACCACCAGTACTGCCACCAGCCAAATTCTCCCTATATGTTAGAATATACTTCAATAGTTTCCCCATCTTGCACTGTACAGTCATCTGTTTTCTGAAAGCAGTTTCATAGTCTAACATGTGCAGTTAGAAGAAACACTTCAATTGACTCAAAATGTGTACTCTTATTTGGTCACCTAAATCATATTGAATTGCCATTATGGCATATTGTGATGGAAAAATTAAGTGTTGATTAACACCATTGATTTAGTCAAGATCTGCTATTAAGACAGTTTTCAGTCCAGTTTGTTTCAAGGAAAATCCATTAATAATCTTGAGCTTTAGTAGCTATGAGTACTTCAAAATCATAGAGGTAACAGACCTGGAAGTAAAGCAATTTGTGCCCCTCCACATCACATCTGTCTGTCTTTGTGCAGCAAAAGCCTGTTGCACATTTCCAACAGATACTTGCTATGACCAGAAATTTGGCAATCATTCTGCAGCCAATTTGAAAATGGATTCTGAATTCCTTGTCTTTCTTACAAGTTAAAAGACATTCTATTAAAACAAATTTTATTGTTGCTTTGTAAACTGATTAACTTTTGACTTAACAGTGCTGTTTAAAGAAAGCACTTTCTCCTTCTTCTTTGTGACATTCCTGTTTTTCCAGGCCACAATCATCCATCACTAATGGCATCAGAATTTCCCCCTTTTGTACTTACTGCTACTTTCTTATACTCCAGTTATAGCCAGCAAACCGTTGGCATAAAAACAGCACCTACTTACATCAACACGTCAGCTCCCCAAGTATATTATGAGTTACAGACACTGACTGTACAGGAAAAGCAAGTTTAATATTTTCTTTAAGTCTACTTGCTACCACTGCTGAGACAGTGATGCCCAGAATGAACTGGGATTCTCTTCTGCCCTGTGCATCTGCAGTGGTATTGTTGCACAGACTAAATCGGAAATGACATAATTGAAATCAAGACTGGATGTCTTTCTGCAAGACACCCTTTAACTAGACACAAGTAATGCTGTACTCTAGGGAGTTATTAGCCTTGGTAACAGGATGAAATCTAATGTCCTGTAATACAGAAGAAGTCAGACTAGATGACTAGAGTGAACAAGAGCAGCTAACATGGAGTTTGCCTGGGAGTTTGCCGTAGGGAGGAGCCCCAGATCAGTTTTCCCCTTCTTATAGGGTGTTTCTCTTGTGCTCTTCAAGGCGGCACTAGAAACAAACAAGGGATCTCTGAAAAGAAAAACAATGGACAGTGACATGACTGGTGAGAGAGGTCTGCTGCTGTGACCTGCATGGCATGTGCTATGTTTGTCTTTCTCCCAGACGACAGAAAGGATTTTCTTTGTACCAAGTGCAAGCTGGTAGTCATTTTAGAAAAGAAAGTTAAAGGACTTGAGGCGCAAATATCAACCCTCAGGTCCATCAGAGAGGGTGAAGATTTTCTGGATGGAAGGCAACAGATAATACTGCAGGAACAGCAGGCTGCTCAAAACAAGGAGGAAAACTGGAAGCATGTTACCTCCAGGAGGAGAAAACCAGTTCAGGTCTTTCCAATTCCAGTGGAGTTAAGTAACCGCTTTCAGCCTCTCTCCACAGGTGATATGGCAGAGATAATTGGGGCTGATACCTCACAAGGATTAGATCTGAAGGAGTCCCCATGGTTTCTAAGGAATGGGATGCACAGCCCTAGTGATGGGAGTTCTATGACCACCACCCCAAGAGAAAAAGACGGGTGATGGTGGTCAGGGACTCCCTCCTAAGAGGGACGGAGTCATCCATCTGCCACCCGGACCTAGAATGCTGGCAAATTTGCTGCTTGCCTGGAGCTCAAATCCGGGATATTACAGAGTCTCTGCCAAAATTGTTACATCTGTAGACTATTACCCTTTCCTACTTCTCCATGTAGGAATCAATGATACAGCTAAGAGCAACTTTGAAGAGATCACGGCGGATTACGTAACCCTAGGAAGGAAGATCAAGGAATATGGTGCACAAGTGGTGTTCTCATCTATCCTCCCTGTGGAAGGAAGGGGTCCACATAGGAATCGTTGAATCACAGAGATAAACACATGATTGCATAGGTGGTGTAGTGAGGAAGGATTTGGTTTCTTTGACCATGAGATTCTTTTTCATGAATAGGGATTGCTGGGAAGAGATGGGATCCACCTCATGGAGAGAGGAAAGAGCATCTTTGCGGGCAGGCTTGCAAACCTAGTGAGGAGGGTTTTAAACTAGGATTGTCGGGGGAAGGTGACACAAGCCCTGAGGTAAGTGGGGAAGGAGGAGGGAACGATTGAGTGGATTTCCTGGGTGAAGAGGAAAATGTGGGCCAATGAGCCCCTTCTCTAAGATGCTTGTACACTAATGCCAGAAGCCTGGGGAACAAACAGGAAGAATTAGAGGCCCTGGCACAGTCAAAGAAGTATGATATGGTTGGAATAATGGAGACTTGGGGGGATGATTCGTGTAACTGGAGCATGGTCATGGAAGGTCATAAACTGTTCAGGAAGGACAGGGCAGGGGAGAGAAGGAGGAGGAGTTGCGCTCTATGTGAGGGAGCAGTATGATTGCTCAGAGCTCCAAGTGTGAGGAAGGAGAAAATCCAGTTGAGTGTCTTTGGATTAAATTTAGAGGCAGAAGTAGCAGGTGATGTTGTAGTTGGTGTCGGCTATAGACCGCCAGATCAGGGAGAGGAGATAGATGAGGCTTTCTTCAGGCAGCAAAGTGAAGCTTCCAAATCACAGGCCCTGGTTCTCATGGGAGACTTTAATCATCCAGACATTTGTTGGGAGAACAATACATCAGCACACAGACAATCCAGGAAGTTTTTGGAGAATGTTGGGGATAACTTCTTGCTACCAGTGCTGAAGGAACTCACCAGGGGCCATGTGCAACTTGACCTGCTGCTCACAAACAGGGAAGAACTAGAAGAAGAAATAGAAGTGGGAGGAAACCTGGGCTGCAGCGACCATGAGATTGTAGATTTCAGAATCTGGACAAAAGGAAGAAAGGTGAGCAGTAACATATAGACCCATGATTTCAGGAGAGCAGACTTTGACTCCCTGAAAGAATGGATGAGCAGGATCCCTTGGGAAACAAAGATGAAGGGGAAAAGAGTTGAAGAAAACTGGCAGTATTTTAAAGAAATCTTACTGAAGGCACAGGAACAAACCATCCCGCTGCATAGTAAGAAAAAAAAAAAACCATGGTAGGCAACCAGCTTGGCTTAACAGGGAAATCCCTAGGCAGCTTAAATTCAAAAAGGATGCATACAAGAAATGGAAAAGGGGACAGCTGACGAAGGAGGAGTATGAACATATGGCTGGAGAATGCCGGGCAGTAATCAGGAAAGCAAAAGCAAAATTGGAACTGCAGCTGGCAAGGGATGTGAAAAGTAAAAAGATGGTTTCCACAGGCATGTTAACAATCAACGGGTTATCAGAGAAGGTGTGGGGCTGTTACTGGATGAGGGAGGTAACCTAGTGACAAATGATGTAGGAAAAGCTGAAGTACTCAATGTTTTTTGGCCTCAGTCTTCATGGACAAAGTCGACTTCCACATGATGGTCCTACACAATGAAGTTTGGGAGGGTGGAGGGCAGCCATCTGTAGGGAAGGAACAAGTTCTGAGCTATCTAGAAAAACTAGATGTACGCAGGTCCATGGGTCTGGATTTAATGCACCCGAGGGTGCTAAGGGAATTGGCAGAGGTCATTGCTGACCCTTTGGCCATTATCCTTGAAGACTCTTGCGATCAGGAGAGATCCCGGATGACTGGAAAAAGGCAAACATAGTGCCCATCTTTAAAAAAGGAAAGCAGGACAATCCAGGAAACTATAGACCGGTCAGCCTTACCTCAATCCCTGGGAAAATAATGGAGGGAATCCTCAAGGAATCCATTTTGGAACACTTGGAAGAGGGGAAAGTGATCAAAGATAGCCAACAGGGATTCACCAGGGGCAAGTCCTTCCTGACCAATCTGATTAGCTTCTATGATGAGGTAACAAGCTCTGTGGACATGGGGAAGTCAGTGGATGTGAAATACCTTGACTTCAGCAGGGCTTTTGATACAGTCTCCCACAAAATTCTTGTCCATAAATTAAGGAAATATGGATTGGATGTTTGGACTATAAGATGGATAGAAAGCTGGCTTGAGGGTCGAGCCCAACAGGTAGTGGTTAATGGCTCAATATCTGGATGGGTAAATATAAACAACTCAGTGTTTACACTAACGTACACTAAAGCCAGCTTCACCATCTTTAATAAACTACTAAGACACAAACAGGTAGATTTTTCCTGTCTTGCTAAAAAGATACAGAATAAGCAATGTTATATATTCCCTGGCTCTTTGTCATGCCTTTGTATGCCATTTTGTTGCAAAATTGGAAACCTTATTAACAATTAAAGACACAATTTGTTACTAAAGATCAAAGCTGAGTGAAGTGGTTTAAACACAATTCAAAGCCCAAATGTAAATGTTTCAGATGAACTTGCATCAAACCAAGTTTGCATGTGAAAAAAAATTTGATTCAGTCCAGAAAAATATGCACTCTTATATAGGGATGTTAATGGTTAAACAGTTAGCCTCACCCTAAATGGATGAGTCTTACCACTTACGGTTAACCAGTGGGGGCTGGAGCAGCCCCCAGCCAACATGGTCAGGGCCCTCCAACAAGGCCGGGGCAGCCCACGTGTGTAGGAGACCCAGGTGGGAGCTCTGTGAACAGAGGTGCTCCAGAACAGCCCTCGTCTGCAACAAAGGGTGAAGTTGTCTGCTCCCCAGCCACGTTTAACCAATTCACTAATTAAACAGGAACAAAGGGTCCTGTGGCACCTTATAAACTAACAGAAAAGTTTTGAGCGTGAGCTTTCGTGAGCACAGACTCACTTCATGAGATGCTGGTCTTGGAAATCTGCAGGGCCAGGTATAAATAAGGCAGAGCACGGGTGGGGATAACAAGGTTAGCTCAGTCAGCAAGGGTTTAGCATGCAAATGGCTGGCTAAATACAGAAGCAGCTTACCCTCCCTTGGTGTTCACACCTCCAGATCAACTGCTGGTAGTAAGCCTCACCCTTGCTGACTGAGCTAACCTTGTTATCCCCACCCTTGCTCTGGCTTATTTAGTCTCTAAGGTGCCACAGGACCCTTCGTTGCTGTTACAGATCCAGACTAACACGGCTACCCCTCTGATAATTAAACAGGGTTCTCTAATTCTACATATTGCCACTAAAGACATCATCCCAGGCACTGATTTAACTGAAACCTGGTTACTAAAATTTCTAATGATTAAGTTCCATGTGAAAGATAATTGGCCAAATTTGTGCCTCGTGTAACTGGATGTAAGTTAGTGCAACTGCCATTTCAGGCACATATGAAGTTAGTCCAGTTCACTGTAGGGCAATACCAACTCACAAACAATTGCTAGCATATTTTTCCCAAACATCTGAATTTTAACGGACAATTTTTACATCTATGGCTTTGATATAACACCACATTAAGGCGAGAGCAACAACACTGTTTTTATTATGTATAGACAGACAAACATTAGGAAAACTTGAGAGGATTATGCCAAAATATAAAGGTAATGCTGATGGCAACTTTTATGTCATGATGAACAATTCCTTTTTTAAGACTACTGTAAGTGAAATTATAGCAACTCTTGCCAAGATTAATCTGAAGCAATTGGATCTTGGACCAAAAGCTCATACAACCAAGGGAATAACTCCTTTAGCTGTTAGTAGTAGTAGGCTCTTAACACTCTAAGCAGGGAAAACATTGCACTTAGTGTGTCACTGTAATGAGATATTACTCTAATTTATGGAAAAGAGGTTTCAAACCCAACTTAGACAAAAATGACTTCGCATTCATTTTACACTCATCCCTCACTATATCAGCACAACTGGTTCCCAACTTTCTGATCGTAGGCAAAAACTCATAAGAGGGACATTAAATTACCGTTAAAATACATGTAAAAGTGTCTGATTAGTTCCTAATGCGCCAAATTCAGGGAAGGAGTGGCAGCATGTAGTGCTGCTTTTGAAAGGTAAGTGAACCTTGGGTTGGGGAGGGTTAAAGGCTGGGGGCAGTATGGGGCCATGAGCGGGAGGGGGAGTTAAAACCTGCAGGTGGCTCTGGTGGAGGAGGTTGAGGCTTGTTCCCCCAGGCTGCAGCAGAGGTACCTGGGGGAGGTGCAGCAGGCTGGGGGTGGTTTGGAACGAAACAGGGTGGGTGTTGGGAGTAGGCTGGCGGTCGGGGGGAGTTGCGCAGGGATCTGTGGGCTAGGGGAATGTTGGGACCAGGCAGGGTGAGGCATGTGCAGGGTTTGCTGCAGGGGGAGTGCTGGGAGGGGCCACGGATCTCCCCACACCCCAGTCAGGGACCCCGCAGCTGGCTCATATAAGTGGGGGAAGTTCACTAACATAGTGAACAATGGTAAGTTTATGCATCCCTCGTTTTAGTGAGTACTTGTAAATAAAGTACTTGTTAAACAAGGGATGAGTGTACTTTTGACTTATGTAAAAGATGATTCATATGACTGACTCCTTTATTAGAAGCAAACTTCTCTAGCCAGTCCAAACAGTCAAGTGCTGGATTATCCAATGAAATTATTCTGGGAAGTCGACAGATGCTTTAACACTTCATTGTAATTGGCTAGGATTTAACAAGTGTATTTTATGCCATACAAACCATCTGAGGGGAGAGAGAAATTGTTGGGTTTTTTCTTCCTTTTTTTCCCTGTATGCTGAAGGAAAAAAAAAAAGGGGGGGGAAACTGAAAATCTAAAATCTGGTAGACTGTCTCTCTAAAAAGCAGGTTCCTTCTGGTTTCCAAATATGTTGGTCTTTGACAAAAACTCAGGCATGATGTTGATCAGGATACCTGTTAGTGGCAAATGCAACACTTGTGAACTGGAAACTGGACTGAGATTCAACTACTCAGTTCACAGATCCCGTTCAGCTATCTGGTGCTAAGGGGATTTTGGAACTTGCTCAAGAGAAGTTTAAAAACTACCAAAGAGCCTTTTTATACGTTTAAGATTTAAAAGATCTTCAAAAACACTGACAAGCAAAGCTAAAAGTGAATTTAGTACACCACCATATAATGTTTTTACAACCCCTGCATAATTCACATGGGCATCAATAGGATTTATATATCCATAAAGAATGGACAAGTCATAACAAAGATAGATCTGAATTTTAAGTTCAAACCTTGGTCAGGATTTTAAGTTTTTTCACAGTTTGGAAATGTGGAATCTGCTGGTTATAAAGGAAGAAATTAGCATCTGATTTTGGATATTTCACTGACAACAAATTTGTCTAACATCCATCATTCTCCAGTTTTTGGTCAGGACTATTTTCTCCTAGGAACTGTTCATTAGGAATTTGAAAAGATATGGTACACTGTTCACAGAGGACAATAAGGCACAAATTCTCCACTGCCTGGATGTCACTGTTTACATGTGCACAAAATGGGTGTAAAATGCCAGCGCCTCAAGTGTGAAAAGCACAGTTCTATATGTTAAATCCTTACAATTAAAAGAGGCTAAGGTCTTCTTAAGGGCATATAGGGAATTTTAAATCTATGACCCTCATCATGACAGCCTCCCTTTATTTCTTAATTTATTACATTCAATGATTTCTAAAACATTTGTGCTACTGTCACCGTTTAAATGCTTTCTTGAATGCTTTTGTCTTCAGAAAGTGCTAGAGGAATCTGTGTTAAAATTGTTTTTAAATAGAAGCATCCCTGAGGATGCATTCTGCATGAAACAGGGGTTTTGACTCTAGCATTCTCTACATTTAATTAGGAAATGTTACATATTTTACCGAGTTAAAAAGGTTATGTATGCAGTAAGAGGATATTCAATTCTAGGAACACTTTTACAACTATTTGTACAGATAAATATCTAGTTTAAAAAACTTAAAGCTGATAACGTCTAAATAGGCATGGTAGGAAAAAAAACTTTTGGAGTCAAAGGAGGGTCTAATAATCAACAATTCTAGCATTATGTCAGCTAGTCTACAATAATCAGTTACCTTCTTTACTATGACAGAAGGAGCTAATTTCTGCTTTTAGTTATGCACGTGAAAATCTGGACCAACTGTTTTAAGTCAATGGATCTGACATGTTGACCCCAAAAAGATTTCTTTTAGCATAGTGTTTGCCTGAGTATTAAGGACATTATATTGCAGAGTACTTTTACAAACATTGCAGAAACAAGCCTCACTGTTCCCTCCCACGGGAAGTCAATAGTAATTATTCCCATTTTAAAGAGAAGAAAAGGAAGATATGGACGTTAAAGCTGACATTTTCAAATTAGTGCAGCACCAACTTCCACAACTAGGCACCTAAATAAACGGTCCAATTTTTAGAGGTGTTGGGCATCCAGTAGCAATCCTTGAACTCAGAAAATTTCACTGCAAATTTTTGCCATTTCACCTCTCTGAAAACCCAAAGAGACATGGCCAGTATGAATCGCAGGCATAGACAATGAAGGTACAGCATGTTAACGTGCTTTTGGAGGGAGTAGAGGAGACAGGAATGCTGTCTGAGGCCTGGCTTCTGTTTTCAGCATTCAAGGACATGCGAGCTGCATACGCAAAACCAGACATATACAAGACATTTGTGCACGCAAACCTTCATTTGCCCACATAATCACCTCTTTTAAAAACCTGTGTATATAAGTGCTGCTTGACAAAGATAAATAAAATATATGCCTAATTTTAGTCTGACTGAAGTAAATGAGACTCCTCATGTTGCTAAAGTTTGGTACCTGCCATGACGTAAAAACTACCTATTTGTCAAAATTTAAAGACATAGAACTCCACTAGCTAGGCATTTAAGTACCTGCTTAAGTCTACCGATGTCAGTATGCCTGACTCCCGTTTCATCGTTTCTCCAAATTGTAGACTTGAAACTTTATGAAGTGAAGTATGTAGTTTGCTAAATAGAATATGTCAATGTTGAAAGCCCTTCAGGTTTGAACTATCCTACGAAAGCTTCATTAGTTCTTGCAAGTCACTGAAAACTATGGGATCCAGTACCTGATCTGCTTCTTTTGAAGTCGGGAGCACAACTACAGATTGCACCTCTGAAATCAGTTATTCTTTGGTCCATCAACATCCGTGGTCCAGTAGGCTACCAACTCTGCATGGCCGCCAGCAGAGGTCCCAGATCTGCTGCAGCTGCCACAGCAGGGCTGGGAGCTGGGGCTGGCAGAGCTCTGGAGGATGTGTTGATGGGGTGGCAGGGCCAGGGCAGCCTGTCAGGCAACCCAGCTAGGACCAGAAGCACGGTGCCGGTTGAACTGGTGCCAGGGGCAGGCTGAGGGGGTGGCAGCAGAGGACTCATTTTGGTCCAGCAAATTGCCTAATTCAGGACCAGTCTGGTCCCAAGGGTGCTGGATCAGGGAGGTCCAATCTGTACTACTAATTTCAGTGGAAGAGTTATTTCCTCTTAATACGTAAATAATTCCTAATACATCCATTAAGACTGTACTCTTTTTAGAATTACAGTTTCTGCCTTATTACTTTAGGGATGCCAGTGTTTCTCTCTTTTGCATTTTGAATTTCAGACGTGGATATATTTGGTTTCCAGTCACAACTTTTCATTTTCAAGATGGAGTTTTTAAAATGGGAACAGTAGGTCACCTGGTGCCCTGTTGTTCTTAATTCTATGCATGTTCCATGTCTAGAAAGACATTAACACTGTTTTGTGGTTTTTAATCAATCTCCAAGTGAAGCTAAATAGTGGAATACCATAAACAAGTGCTGTGTACAATGAGTCATGTTCAGAACATGCCTCTTAAAATAAAAGCAAAGCACTCTAAGCATGATCAGTTAAATCTAAGAGGGACCATCTGCACCTAAAAACTCTTGTTGGTTAGTCAGCATTAACCACTTCCTTCTTGCTTCTGCACCATTTACCTTTTTGCAGAGTTGAGTGGTTTGTTCTAAAGACCCAAGATATTACCATTTGTACAAAAAGGAGAAGGAAGAAACCAAATATCGCTTTGCTCAGTAGTTCGGTACCTAACAACTGTTAACAGGGCATTCACTTTGCACCTTCTGACAAACTAAAGACAAAACTCTCCAGGGAGAGTACTGTTCAACAGAGAAAGAGCTTAGAATAGCAGGGTGCTGTAATCTAGCACCAACTCTCAAACTAATTGCAAAGATAAACCACAGAACAATACCCTTCAGGCACAGCAGTCAGGTAGCAACAGATTCCGCAATGCAATTTTACCAGGAAAATCTGAATATCTGTCTGGATTCTTGACTGGCTAAGCAAGGATAGGTGAAAACAACATTATATATCAGCCCTCAAATAATCAAACCTACACAATATGATTTTTAAAAAGGTTCCATCTAGTATTGATGCTAATTTTTATATATTAAGTTTCATTTTCAGATTACCTAAGCACTCTACAAATACACTGAGGGCTTATACACACTACCACCTTCCTTCGGAGGAAGGATAGCAATTAGGGTGTTAGGAGTTTACTAATGAAGTGCTGCCATGCATAGGCAGCACTTCATTAAGCAAATTCCGCCCCTCCGGCAGCAACTTCAAAGTTTGAAGTACTGGCACGCATCTAGCCACGGCTCACCCGCCGGTACTTCGAAGTGCCGGGGCAACTTCCAAGTCCCCTTACTCCTCAAAATTCAGGGATGGTTTAGACAGTACTTGGTCCTGCCATAAGAGCAGGGGGCTGGACTCGATGGCCTCTCAAGGTCCCTTCCAGTCCTAGTATTCTATGATTCTATGATGTGAAGTAGAAGTGGCCCATATAATAGCATTATTGGTAAGAATGTAAATGTATTTTAAAAATGAGAGACATACAGAAACATTCAACTATTACTATGTTCTAGTGATTTTTTTTTTAAATAAAACCTTTGTGCAGATGTTTGGGATTGTAGAAAATATCTACCAGATTTTAGCAGTTGATTTTTAGCAATCCCATTTTGTAAACTCTAAATATGAGACCAGATATTTCTGTACAGTTCTTTCATTCGCCATTGTTTGAAAAGCAGAAGATGGGGTAATATCTCCATATTCATTCAGACAATACATTTTTCTGTGAACAGTGAAAAACATATACTGGGAGAGATATGAACAGCTTACTTGGAAAGTCAATATCCACCACATCAAGCCATTGTTATCCTCAAAATAGCTAGCTGGTAAGCAGCAACCTTACAATAAAAGAAAAAGAGGAGGGATATTTAAGACAGGCTGTTTCTGTTATGGCCCTTCAGGAGGTCAGCTGCCATTTTTACGATCTGAGTACAGTGCCTCAAGATCTCTTTTCATTTCCCTAACAACACTCCCCAGTAGCTTTACTTCCCATACTACTGATTTCTCTTTTTTGCATAGCAGCAGACATGAAGGCCCAGCTGCCTGCAGCTACCACTCCCACTAGCTGCCCTCCCCACCACCCGGCCCCTGTTGGCCATCCCACAGCGTGTCCTGGACCTCCTGCAATGGCTGAAAGCCATGGCTGCCCCCAGCACCCCAGGCCCCGTGAACCCCAGGCCCACCCCCACTTTGACAAGACACACACCTCCCCCTGAACAGTGGACTTCCCCACACCAAACTGGTTTCCCACAGAGCGGTAGCTGTTGCGGGCATGGCGAGCTTCCAGGGGGCAACTGTGACCCACTTCTCCCTAGGGATGGCAGGCCTCAGCTGGGCGTCCTGCCTCCAGAGGGCAGGAACAAGCCAGGCACAGAGCTCTAGGAAGGTGTCCCTATGCATGAAGAAACTCTGGAGCCACTGCTGGTCGTCTCACTGCCCCATGGTCAGCCGATCCCACTAGTCGGAACTGGTGCAGTACCTCCAGATCTGCCTGTGCACCCAGGGGTGTGGATACGACTGTCCAGAAGCCACAGCAAGTTCCTTGACAGTGGTGTCATGCTCGCCCTCCATGAGGAAGAGAAGGACGGCCATGAGGAGGTGGAGCAGGTGCTGAAGCATCTCTGAGTGAGGCCACTGCAAGCTCGGGGGCTGCTGTGGCACCATGGCTTGCTGGAAAGAGCTGGGTCTCCCAGGAAGCTTTGAAGCCTTGCTTTAGCAGCTGTGCTGTCCCTTGTGGAGGAAGGTATGCATCAGCATAGACAGGGAACGACCATCTGGGGTGGGGGGTGGGGCTTTAAAGGCACATCTCACTGGGGCTCCCAGAAAAGATTGCCAGCCATGTGACCCTGTCTGCTGGTGTTTCAGGTGGCCATTTTGTCAAGAGAGTGGCCAGGTAGCTGGGCTGCTCTCTGTTGACAGAGTGCATCGACAGAGTGATCCCCTTTGCTGTTTGGCCACGATCTGCTTAGAGAACGTTTGTTGGAAGATCTCTTCCAACAAAAACTCCTGTTGACAGACCACTGTAATCTAGACATGGTCTATGTGAACTCTCCCCACACACAGAACCCTCAAAGTTTCTGTAAAAGGATAAATACGCACTCTTCTGTCACAAGCTATACTCACACCACTTCGTACTTACAACTGTAATTATTTTAGTTTAATTTCGGTATAGTTTTGTTTTAGGTACCTTAGAAATTGTCTCTATGCATTTTAACCTTAATATTACTTAAGAAATCACTTGATATCAAAAGCAGGGGGCACCCTAGGAAAAAAAAACACAAACCAAACCATGAGCACACAAGGAATGGGGACATGGACAGATGCTACGGAGAACATAGGACATGCTTCAACGTGGCTTGCCTGTTCCAAGTTCGCAGTGTGGGATGAAGTGAGAGACAGCAGAACTGCACGTTGTTACTAACATGGAAGCTTCCGAAAAATAAGAGAACGCCTGAAAAGTGCTTGCTTCTCTCACTAACTTCAGAGTGAGCTTGCACAGGATGGTGTTGAGTGGCCCAAGCACAAGACTGACAGCTAGGCCTCTGGAGGCCAGCTCTGACACCAGTACCCTTCTGTGCTTTAAGAGAGGCATAAGCCAAACTTGTAAACTGCCTGATTTTTCAGTAGTGTGGAGTAGCACCAACTTCCAAAGGCACAATAAAAGGATTCACACTTCCCATCAACTTCATGGGTTGGAGGTGATTAGCCTTAGGCCCCGCTCCTGCAATCAGAGGCATAGATGCAAAACAACCAATGTGTAAGTACACTAAAATAACCTGAACTCATTGGCTGGGTCTACACAGTGTTCTTCCGAAAGATCTGTTCCAGAATTTTAATTCCGGAAGATGGAGTCTACACACAAAAACATGGATTGAAAGAGCAATCTCCTCTTTCGAAAGAGAGCGTTCACACAGACTCCACTCTTTTAAAGAATGGCCCAAGGATCGAAAAATCCGGCACTATGAGGACTGCTCTTTCCAGAGAAGGGCCCCTGGAGCATCTACACATGCTTTTTGCTGAAAGAATCTTTCAGAAAAAGGTACTCTTCCTGATCTAGGAGCTAAGGATCCTCCAACATGGCTTCCACCGTATGAAAAATGAGGCCTAAATATAGATTTAGTAATCACATTTTTTAAAAAATTGGCTTATCCTCCCTGCCTTCAATCATTATATGCAAAACCAAGCTAAAAATGTTTTTTTAGCTCCTATAGTTTTTGTGCAGATTATTCAGATAATGTTTATACAGCACTTGAATGATGAACAATCTTAAAAATAAACAAGAATGTTTAGATAAAACTTGTGCAATTTTGCCGTTGTCCTTTCAAACACAAGCCTCTCCTCAAATCTGCACTTTTTTGGTAAGCCAGTTAATGAAGATTTACCGTAAAATGTGTGGGATTGTGTGTGTTGATGATGCTATTCCCATAAAGTATGTACTCTCCCCCACACACCCAATTATTTCTGTATGTTTTCAGGCTGTTTCAGAGAAATTGTCTAGAATATGCCAATTACTTAACATTTATAAAACCAAAAGGGGTTTTCCCCACCTAGATGTAAAGTATTGGAAGTGGACCCACAAAAAAAATCTTTTCAGAATATTAATTTAATTCTAATTGCCTTTTAAGTTACTCTAGTGTTCTAAACCATTCTACAAAATTTAGAATAAATAAATAAATGTCAGAATAACTTTGGAGAGATGACAGATGTAAAGCATAAGCTGTCTTTTTGTATGTGTTACAATTAATCTGTTTGCCTAGAGTTTGATAAACAGAACTTGGAGCCAAAAAGGAGTTTTTGCCATTATCAACAAAATAGCAATGGTTTAGAATTAAAAGATCCCACTTAACTTCAACCATAACAGAAATCAGATCATGAAAAATCCCAGAGTTAGCTCTTTTCACAGCCTTATGTAGCTTTTTGCTATATTAAACCAATAATGATATTCTACTTCATCTTTCAGGACTCCATCTAGCAGTCTTCTCACAAGCAAACACCCATTATGTCTGCACTAGAGCGTTTTGTCAACAAAAGTGAGATTTTGCTGACAAAATTCACGGAGCAAGTACACATAAAATGCATTTTGTCGACAGAACTGTTGACAAAAAACCCAAGTAGACGCTCCAGGGGCCCTTTTGTCAACAGAGCAGATCAAAAGATCTATCTGCTTTTATGTGTAGATGCGATCTGTCAACAGAAGTTTTGTTGGAACGTCTCTTTTGACAGTAAGTTCTGTGGACAGATGCTTCTAGTGCAGACATAGCCCCTATGACATGATATGCAGATGAGTCTCCTATCGAACATTAAGGTGAAGCAATGAGGTGGAGATTTCAAGGTGCTGTAGGTCTCCATCTTCCACCAAGCCAGACACAGCCTGTACCAACCGTGAGAATATTCTCAAAAAACCAAGTTGCTGCTGCTGGAAGGAGACAGACCCAGGTTAATAGAAGTAAAGACACAAAAGAAATTACAGCTCCCAGCAGTTTTGCACTTGGACAGATAAGCAGAGTTCAACACACTAATGACAAAGCAAACAATTATTATTTCCACTATAATGCCCAGTTACCAGAAATTAGAATCCCATTAATTAAGAAACTGATCACCTTATTTTAATGTTATCAGAAACAACTGGATGTTTTAGTAAAATAAACCTGTCCATGCAGTACAATCTATTGTCAGCTAATCTTATATTGAGCTTTTGGCAGTACATTAAAAATGAGTCACACTCCTATTTCCTTTATTCATAAAAGTGACAGATGAGGGTCAAAAGTACCCTTTGGAAGATAGGGGGAATTTCCAATTGAGAATCCAATTCTTCAATACCTCATTTAATCACACCCAAGCAAACGAAGAAACTTCTAATACATGGACTGAATTCAACTGATATTTAGTGTCTCAGATATTTTAGGTATTAGAATAATTAAAATAAGCAAATAAGCCTGAAAGACTACTAAACTCGGGTTTAGTCATAATTCCTGTTTTCTGTATGATTTAACACTTTTTTCTGAAGCTGGATTGCCTTTATTTTTGAAATACAGCAATATTAAGGAAAATTTAGAGGGAAAAAATCTACAAGAAATTCTGTAAAAGAATTCTCTCTATACCCATGGTGTCCAACCAGTTCTGAAGCAGTGACCACTGTAGTGGCTACTGTTATTAGCCACATTATTCTGAAAATGTTGTGATTTTTGAGCCTTTTTTTTTGTTCATGCCAACTAGTCACATTCAACTGGCCAAATAGCCACATGTGACTAGTGGCTAGCGTGTTGGGCACCAGAGCTACATAATAAAAGGGGAAGCAGCACCAGAGGTTTCGAAAGCTATAAATAACTTTAACAAAAATCATCACCAAAGTTCCATTCTGCATTAAAATCATTAGATGTATCATTCTCAGAGGAATGGATACTACAGAGATGGAGAAACTCAGAATGGGTTCAAATGTCATTCAAGTCAAAACCACATGTAATTTCAAATTGTAAAACTTCTTTCATGCTTGTAACTGGAAATAAATTATACATCATAATGTTACAAGGATAGATAAAGATATTTATTAAAAATGACTCAAAGAGAACAGTCATACACAGAGTTATATGCAGAAATCTGGTGAAAGAATAAAGTTACTATAAATATAATGACTCTTTTGTAACTGAATTCTGGCAATTTATGGTCTCTACAAACATTTAAATGGATACATTGTTCCTTGCTTACCCTAATTAAATACTGCTGTATAGAATTGCAGTCATAGAATAGATACTTGGTTCCATCCCAGATATAGATGCATTTTTAAAACATGTTGAAGCAATTACAACATAAAGGGCTAAATTTACTACTATTGTTTCTTAAACTGCTTGGAAATTAACACCATGATAAAAAATTATCTGTAGCACAGTACATTTTAATTAAAAATGTCATGCTATCAGGACAACTTTTCAATGAGAAATGCATTGTTGCAGTAAGCCTACTTATCAGAGAAGACTGAAGTACCAGTTCAGCTTAGTTAGCAGTACTCCCAACACTTGCACAGGTTTATGTAAATTCCAGTTTAGCAACAGAACTTTGTGCTAGATTCTTTGAAGGTCACCTGAGGATTTGAGGTGAAATCTTGCCCTTATCAAAATCTGTGAGAGTTTTGTCATTGACCTAAGGGTATGTCTTTGCTACGCAGAAGATCAATGCTGCCACAGCAGATCTTCTGGAGTTTGATTTAATATGTCTGGTAGGGACATGCTAAATCAAACTCAGAGGACACCCTGGTTGGCACTGGTTCTCATGTTCCTCATGAGGAGTAAGGGAAATCAACAGGAACATTTGCTCCTGTTAAGTTCTCTCAGTGGAGATAACATGGAAGTTCAAATTGAGGTCTATCAATTCCAGCTTTGTAATCGACATAGATGGAGCTGAGCATCTTAATTTGACTTCCCATTTAATACAGACCTGGCCTAAGTCAGACATAAATTGCATCTCTAGTTCTTTAACTCCAGGGCAACAATATCTTCCTGTTCCAAATACAGAACAGGGAGATATAGGTGTTGGGGGAGAAGGGGTGGCTCCTCCCAGCTCCAGCAAGCCCCAGGGAGCCTTGAAGGAGACAGCAGCTGACAGCCCTCCCCAGGAGCCCTGGGGAAGCTGCAGCCCCAGCACTTGGGAATTAGCAGCTGCCGGCCCTCACCCGGAGCCCCGAGGAAGCGGCAGCCAACAGTGCTCCCTGGGAGCCCCAGAGAAGTGGTAGCCACTGGCCCTCCCTGAGCCCTGGGGAAGCAGCAGCCCCCAGTGCTCCCCAGAGCCCCAGTCACCAATGTTCCCTGGGAGCCCTGGGAAACCAGCAGCTGCTGGCACTCCCCAAGCCCTGGGGAAGCAGCAGGGACATGGCAGCCACCCACACTTCCAGAACTACCCTGAGGCTCAGGGAAGTGAATCCTGCCAGCAGCTGCACCTGCACAGCTGCTGGGAGAAAAGGCCAGCAGGGGACAGCCCAAGGGATAATTAGTCCCTTTTAAAAAATTAATAGGGATGCCTTTTTGGCGTCCCAAATATGGGACCATCCCACCTAATACAGGACAGATGGTAACACTATTTAACTCTAATTCAGCATTGATGCTACAGTGCAGCACCAGGAGATGAGTGCTGCATCACCGTGGGAGATATTAAACTGAGGTCCCTTTCCAGGTCTATTCCTCTCATTATTCTAGAAAGTATCCATCTGGAAGTTAACTATTTCATGAGGCTGCTTGAACAGATCCCAGTGAACTGGAAAACAGTCTTCTCTCAGATAAATGCGTCTACTCCTTGTGTGCAGCACAGTGTACAGAGGATTACTGCTAGACTGTCTGCAGAGACAGTTCTGGTAAGCACTTAGCCAGGTATGTACTTGCATGATTACAAATTTTGAGCATGCAATCTTGAGAACTGAATGAAATGAATGGGTAGCAGGTTTAAAACAAAAGGAAGTTTTTATTTACACAGTGCATAGTAGGCCCATGGAACTCTTTGCCAGAGGAAGTTGTGAAAACCAACACTTTAATGGGGTTTTAAAAAGAACCAGATAAACTCATGGAGGTTAGGTCCATCAATAGCTGTTAGCCAGGATGGGTAGGAATGGATGTCAGGACACAGATTGCTTTGGTGATTACCAGTTCTGTTCACTCCCTCTGGGGCATCATATGTTGGCCTCTGTTGGAAGACAAGGTACTGGGCTGGATGGACATTTGGTCTGACCCAGTATGGCCAATCTTATGTTCTAACTGCATACAACTGCAGGCCTGACTTGCTTAAATATTACATCCTAGAAGACTAGCACAACCAAGTACCAAGACTGTGCTCAAAAAGATCAGAAGTAGCATGCATTCTGGGCAATATAATTGATGGGACACTTCTGGATAGATTAGAGTTCTCTCCCTTTTTCACATTCACTACAAAGGGGATGCTGTCAGCAACAATAACTACTTTGGTGGAAAGGAAGAGAAATATGCTCAGCTGCTAATATGCAAAGTTACATATCTCAGCTGTTCCAAGATATTCCTATTTAAATTCATATAAAAGGTCTTTTCAAGGAATTAACAGCCTGAAACATTTGCTTGCGTATAATAGTTTTTCTTGTAGAGTTTGGCAAAAGTATCTGATCATGTGAAAGCTTTAAAAACGAAACAACTTTGCCAAATTTCAGCTGAAGTTGTTTTGAAACTGCATGTATTAATACAAGATAAACTACCAGCGAAATCACAATTGACATCTGATTATGTGATAACTCTATAAATATTAGCCTCAGTTATAATGAGCTGAACAATATTAAAATGGAGTAGTCTGTCACACTTCAAGGTGTCAGGTGATCACTCAAAGGCTACGTCTACACTTACAAAAAACTACAAAAAATGCTCATGGCCAATCAGAGAATATTTAGAGCCTCATTAGCATGCCACCAGCTGCAGCACTTCAAAAGTGCCACGGTTTGCTTGCCCGCAGCTCTTCTATATGGTTCTCCTTTTCCAAAGGACCCTGCCAACATCAGCTGATAGGAATAAGGGTATTTTGATGTTGGTAGGGTCCTTTTGGAAAGGACCTCGTGTAGACAACCAACCCACAGGTGAGCGAACAGCGGCACTTTCGAAGTGCCACGGCCAGCGGCATGCTAATGACATGCTGAATATTCATTGCAGAGCCTCATTCGTATTATTCGATTTGGCCATTAGCATGGCCATTTTGCAGTTTTTTGTAAGTGTAGACACAGCCAAAAAAATCAGAAGGAAACCCTCCCCAAGGACAACACTGGACAATCGGCTACTGCAGGAACGCTACATTATTGGGGTCTCCTGAAACCAGTAGATTTGAGATATTAATGTTCTGATCCGGTACTGTAAATTCTATGCATGTATGTCTGGCCCTAAAGAAAGTCAGTATAGTTCTTTCATCTAACAGTTTATATGAGCTAGATTTAACTAAACTTCCTCAGTCCACAATAAAGGTGTCTACCTGTAGCTATGTAGTCATCTGATGGAAAGGTAACCACTGTGTGAGTTTACAATTTCATCCAGCGTTTAATTCTTTAATGGCATACCTGATGAATGACTCACAATAGTTCGTAAGAAAAACATAATGAAATTAACCAAAGAGCCTTCAGAAGATTATGGAATGAGTTAACTGAAGTTAGGGTACTTCTTTCTGCAACGCACTGCTTGAGTACTTAACAAAACCAGGACAAATCTCAATACAACAGCAGTGCTCAAGAGAAAAATCAAGATATGTATAAGTATGTAAAATAGTCTAAGCATTCTTCACTGACATGAAAAGAATATAATGAACTCTTCACTGCACAGAGGGAAAGATTTCTTTCTTGCCAAGGAACAGACTTAGAAAGAATATTTACATTTTGCTACAACCTGTAATTTTCTCATTTATCATTTGTCAGGGCCCAAAGACTTTATACTGAACAGAGAATGTTTGCATATGCTTAATGATCCTTTTACCAAACAAATGTCACAGTTTCAATGAGGAAATTAGTTAATACCGCTGATGCTACTTATCTAATACCATTAATATCACACTGTGAACAGCTACAAAAGCTACAGTATCTTACATCATAACTGAGCTCTGCTGGTTGCAAATCTGTTACCCAGCAGAGATTTCGAGAGACAAGATAACCCATAAAATATCACACACAAGTAAATTAAAATGAGATTAAAAAGGATAATTTTATTCTATATCTAGACTACTGAGGAAGTATCTAGTGTGACCAAAACCAGATCATGTATTGGTGTTTTAAGCCTGGTAGTTGTTATCAACCAAGCCCTCTTGTGGGTCCCTCCACTTTTATCCGCTTACCAACATTTGCTATATTAAAATGAAAATCTGAATAAGGTGCAACAAAATTGTTTCCATCATGAGGTCTTTCCCTGGGATACAATATTTTAAATCTGTTTTACCTTCTGGAGTTACAGTGGAATTCACACATCTACTAGACAACATGTGTGGCTAAATACACTTGGCAAAGTCACTCCCAGTGTCAGCTATGTATTTTCATCATCCTTCCACCCCAGTGTTGAGATGTGTTTCATATGGTAATTGCTACATAAGGAGTAACAGGTTTGATCACAGAGGTCCTTTTGGGGCTGCATCCAGTGTGCTTATCATGCCACTGAGCATGCCTACCTGCATTCTGGGACATCCCACCCCCCTGTCCTGCTGGGCCAGAAGCTATAGGGTCTGGATACATTCCAGAAATTCAGCCATCAAAAGGGACCAAAACTCGAAATAAATCCATCTTACTCTGTATAAAAGTTTTACACAGAGAGAGCTCGTAAGATTAGTTCTCTTTATCCAGAGAGAGAGAGACTGAGAGAGAGAGAGAGAGAGAGAGTGGTTGCTCTGCTCAAGGTCACCGGTATTTCCACTGGGCATGATAATAAACGAACATGTTTTACTAAGTACAAAAATATGATTTACATGAATGAAAGTGAAAACAGTCAGATCAAAGTGAGTCACTAAGGCTGCCTCAACACTACATTCCCCTTTGGGAGGAGGAATGCAAATGAGGGAGATGAAAAATGCAAATGAATCACTAATTTATAAATCTCACACTTCATTTGCGTAATCTTCTGTGAGTGCGTTTCCTGAAGAGACTTTCTAGAAACAAAAACAGCAGTGTAGACGGGGTTCTTTCGGGGAAAAACCCCATTTTCAGGAATGAGGGTCCTTTCGAAAACTTTTTTTTTCTCCAAAGGAACCCTGTCTATACTGTTGTTTTTGTTTTCAGAACACTGTCTTCTGGAAATGCAATCGCATGAGATTATGCAAATAAAGCATGAGATTTGTAAATCAGCACTTTGTTTGCATTTTTCATCTCCCTCATTTGCATTCCTCCTCCCAAAGGGGAATGTAGTGTAGATGCAGCCTATACCAAAATAAACAAAAGATGCCAGGTAATTTTGATGCACTAAGGGTGCATCTACACTAGCAAGTACGTTCAAAAGTAAGGTTGAAAGATGGCCCTCTTCCAAATAACCTGTGGAGCACCTACATACACTCTGCAATCTTTGAAAGTAACTTTGAAAGAATGGGGCCATTCTGTCAAAGTTGGTACTCCGTTCCCTCAGTGGGAAGAGCGCCCCCTTTGGAAAGAGAGAGTGTAAACATGCCATGGACAGCTATGTTGAAAGAGGGAGTACTCCAGGGCGATGATCAGCTGGCAGGCAGCAGAGCCGCTCACAGCACAAGTGGAGCTCTATGGCTCCAGCGTCCAGCCGTGTTTAAGGAAGCAGGCTTCCACAAAGACTCAGGCAAGAAGCTGAGAGCGTTCAGGCAGCAGGAAGCCCACACTGCTGCAGATCCTGCTCCCAGTTGCGAGGCCCCATGCAGCCCACCCTGCTCTCTGGCATCATGGCCAGCACCTGGGACCCTCGACCACACTAGAACAACCCCCAAGGACAATGGAGGGTCCTCCCAGGAGGGGAGGCAGGCCCCAAAGTGCCAGCCCCCCTTGTGGACTGAAGGCAAGCTGCAGGGACTCCTTGTCCTCTACAGATGAGGTCCTGCACCAGATGGGGGTCCGGCGCCACAATGCCGTAGCATTCAAGTGCCTGTCCAAGGGCCTCACTGGCTGGGGTCACCCCACCCACAACCCACACCAGTGTTGTCCAAGGTCAAAGAGTTCTGGCAGGGCTACTACAGGGCCCTGGACATGGCCAGGCGGTCAGGGGCAGCGCCCACCAGCTGCCCCTACTTTAAGGAACTGGACTGCCTCCTTGGGCCCAAGGAGGCAGGACCCTCAGCCATGGTCTTTGATACCGCAGACTCTGAAATCGAGCTGGAGCCTGAGACCAAGGGAGAGGACCATCTCAGACTGGTGGCTGGCACCAGGTGCCCATGGAGGCTCCAGGCCATCAGCAATGATGAGGGCTTGAGCGAGGGGGGCCCTTGTCATCGATGCCCCATCTGGCCCATCCAGCCGGGCCCCCTCCGCCTGTGCCTCGCCCAAGTTCCTGTAGGGACCCAGAGGTATGTGGTGTGCATGCCGGTTGTCGTGGGGCTTGGATGGGGGCGCTCGGTCCCAACCAGGGTGGCCTCAGCCCACCCACACAGACATCAGCCCTGGGGCACATGCAGGCCAGACAGCCCCACTGCCCTGGCCTCAGAGGGCCAACGTGCAGCACTCAGCACCACACGGTTGGGACATCACCACGGGCTGCCTAGCCAAAGAGGGACTGGGGGCGGGATGGGCAGAGGGGAGCTCATGCTCACAGCACCCAGACAGGGAACCCTGGGATACAGTCCCCACAAGGCCCCCGGGACAGGGGAGGGGAGAGGAAGGGGGAGTTCACAGGGGCCATCACAGAGGCCATTCACAGGGGCCGTTCCTCTCCCCTCTTCTGTCTCCACAGCTCCAGCAGCTGGCAGCTGGACCAGCCTTGTCACAGACCCAGGAAGTCTGACCACTGAGGTGATGGGGAGCGGCCCTGACCCCGACCAGGAGAGCTTGGGGCCATCGCTGGGCCGTCTGCTGGTGCCACGAGGGCGGGGAGGAGGAGGCAGGGGACATAGCCAACTATGGCCTGGACTGGGGCGTCCAGGTTGGCTGCCACCCAGTCCCAGGCCTGCTGCTCCATGGCAAGCCACTCCTGCAGCATGCCCATCACGTCCCACAAGGCTGCCCTGTGAGCTATCTGACCTCTCCTGCTGCCCCATTGCAAGCCACTCCCACACCTACCCCTCCCACCCCCACCCCACCATCCCCCTGTCACCTGGCCACCCTCTCCTCCCTCCCTGAGCCTTCCCCTGCCCCAGCCCCCTCCCCATGAGCCTGATCTCGCGTCCCTTGTCCCCCACCTCTTCCCAGCCAGCCTCACGCAGCTGGCCCACACGTTGCTGGCCAGCGCCAGCCAGATGGAAGCCTTGCCCACCACTCCCCCACGCTGACCCCGGTGAGGCTACAGGGACCACACCCCTACCTCCCTGTGCTGCCAGTCCCAGTCCAGCCCTGGTGGGGCCCCCGGACACGGCAGGGGAAGGAGCAGGTGCAGGCGATGGGGATCCCAGCCATCGACACCCATCAAGGGGTAAAGCCCCCCACCTCGACCCTGGCTTCCCCAGGGCTCGCAGGGCACTGGCCCAGGGCCACTACACCCTTGTATATTGTTCCCTCCAGCCCCCCATTAGCTGTTCCCCCTCCCACCTGTAAATAGTTCCC
Organism: Carettochelys insculpta; assembly: GCF_033958435.1. Lineage (NCBI taxonomy): Eukaryota > Metazoa > Chordata > Testudines > Carettochelyidae > Carettochelys > Carettochelys insculpta. The sequence goes on along the minus strand of NC_134153.1, from coordinate 20,836,423 downwards.
TCAACCATGCAGAGGCAGATGGTTATGTTCAAGTGAACAGTTAATTGCTCTGATTTACTGTGTGTCCCCCGTGCATGTGTGGGGGTGGGAGAGTGCCATCCTTTCAAAACAGAGCTGTAGGGTAAATGCAGCCTGAGATAGTTACAGATAATGATTCCCACCAGAGGTCTTACTCTAGATAAAAATCTCTCAATAGAGAGTTGATCTTTTTCTCTGGACTAGGTCTACAGCATTGTAGAGTTCTTTGTTTTCAGGTTTATTAATGTGTAACCTCTTAGAGTGGGAAAGCAGTTTCAAAGACCAGCTGAAGACTGCTGATTGCTTCCCATTCCTTACACAGAATTTTCCCTGGGTAAGAATTCTTTGTTTAACACTCCACATCCCCACGTAAAAATCCCAGATTTACGTTAGACTCCAGCACCAGATGGCATGGTCATGTGTCTTTGCAGGACCAACTACAATCCAAACTTACAGGTCATTGGTTTGAGTACCAAGCCGTTATGTTTCTAGAGTATCACTAAGGGCCCTCATTGGTGCATTCAGAATTATAAAGTGTTTCACATTTCATGTTTCTAACTTCACATACAAAAATGATACATGTACTGAAATATACACATTCAGCAGACTGTAAATTTAAAAATATGTTACACGATGCGTTTTGCCTTTGAGTTAGCATACATAGGCCAATTTTCATAAAGCAAGGAGAAGCACATGACAATGAATTATATCTGAAATAAGCTTGTCAGCTGTGTACTTTTACTAAGTATTAATACTGCATATTTTCCTCACAAATTCCTGAAGTCTTGTACTGTTTCTCACCTGAAACAAAGAACCAAATTTTTGTTCAGGTCCCTCATTCTCATGCTGCTAGTGACAGAGTGAAAGGCTTTATTGTTTACTGACAAAAAGAGTTGGACAAAATAAAATTGCTTTGGGGAGAATTAAAAAGTGAACTAAACACACCTATTTAAAAATGCTAATGATACGCACACCCAACTCTGTTCAGTCATAAATTCATGCAACTAGCTGTTACACAAAATTAAAGAGGAAAATCCTACTCTTTTCTCGCAGCAATGGGAGTTAACAACTGTTCACAGCTGGATATGACCAGTATCTTGATCTCTAACAGAAATACCAGCCTTATATTTGTTCAGAACATAAACAAGCTGGATATTGAAGAAATACGTTAAAATTATTGACATGGATATATGCTTCCTCTCCTTTTCCAACCCCATTTGAATAACTCTCTTTCTTTGAATTTAAAGGGACAAATTCTGTCCTAATTTACAATTTGTGTTCTGCCATTAATCACAGTAGTGTTATAAGGAACGTAAGCCATTTTTGATCAAATTCTGCATTATTTTAGGGCCAAGGGTATACTTCAGAACCCAGTTTTTCCATGGACAAAAGGAAAGGCTTCAGGCACCACAGCTTTTGCTGAGCAGTGGCAGTTATTAACAGATTCAGCACCCACTGAAGTTGACAGAATTCCACTGACTATTTAAAGACATTCCATATTGAACTGTACCAAAGAAACAAAACATTCCATTGGGTAATCCATCCAGTTTTGTGTCTTGAAACCACCCATCTAAGAAACAGAGTTTTATCTGTCCTGCATTAACAAGTTTCTAGAAAAAAACCTGTCTTCCCAATAACAGAACCTCAATGCACATACCATGCACCTTGGACAGTAAGAGCAGGAGGTCCACAATAGTAAGATGATTTCAAATCCCAGCCTACCAAAAGAACATCCACCCAGAAACTACCTTGAGAAATACTCAATTTGCTCCAAAAGAAGAGTGGTCACTCCTTATGCATTAAACATAGATCTTCATGCCCCAAAGGGAACTCTTACACTATGCACTGGATCAACAGACAGCAATCAATCCAGCAAGGGTTGATTTATCATGTCTAGTATACCCATGATAAATAAACCCCCAAGCACTCTCCCATCGATTCTGGTACTCCACCAGAATGAGAAGCATAGGTGAAGTCAACAGGAGAGCATCTACCATTGACTCAGCACAGTGAGGACACAGCTGTAAGTAGATCTAAGCATGTCGACTTCACCGATGTTATCCACATAGTTAAAATTGCATAACTTAGATCCATGGCCTGCAGTAGTGTAAACTAGGTCTAACACACAGTAGGCAAAATAAACAAACAAGCTGAAAAGAAAGTCTCCCACTTGTAAAGTTTAGTTCTTTCACATTAGCAAGTAAGCAAATCACAATGTACAATCGTGTTAAACTCATTAGTTTAATACAAAAACTAAAATTTGATATTCTTAAAGACACAGGAAGCCATTTTAGAACAATTCTGGGAATTAATGTGGAATGCATCTCTTTATCCATAGTAGCTGATTCAAGATGGAAAACAAGAAAAAAAAAGTATGCAGCAGTTACAGAGAAAAACAAAATGAACTTGCTACATGAGGGGCCAAATCTGCCATTCACCTGTCTTTCATGCTGCATGCACTGTCCTCCTTTCAAAGTCATTGGGTTGCAAGTGCAAAACGGAAGCCAGAATTTGACCCAAAAATCTTTATTTCTCAATTTAGTTTGACATTTGTGTTACAAAAATCTAATATACATACCCTGTGTATGCTCACAATGGCTGCACTTTCAAGAATATGAAATTTTAGCACACAGTACTAGGTTCATGAGGTAGGCACACAATATTCAATCTGCAAGGCAGGTAAGTGAACAATTTTATTTAATTCAGTATGGCTATGTCTACACTAGGTACTAAATTCGAAGTTAGGCACTACTTCAACGTAGCCAGAAGAGAGTCTACACACATTTCCCCTTACTTTGAAGTTAACTTCGAAGTAGGGAGCCCAACTTCGAAGTCCTTACTCCATTCCTAGGAATTGAGTAGTGCCCTACTTCAAAGTTTATCTTTGAAGTAAGGCGTGTGTAGACACTCAGCTTCAAAGTTGCTTACTTAAAAGTTGTACTTCAAAGTAAGCAACTTCAAAGTTATTTTTGTAGTGCAGAGGTAGCCAATGTGCTAAAGTGAATGGAAATTACGAAAAAATTAATTTAGGGATGAATCCACAAGCAGAGCTTTAGGTATCATCTAGAAGACAACAGGCAGTGGCACAGTTAGATGATTTTTCAGAAAATAAAGTGTCAAAATGTGTTTTCAGATCCTGTAAGTCAGTCTGTCAGTCCCACTTTAAAGTCCTCACTGCACCTGAGAAGCATATCCACCCTTTCCCAAGCTTCCTCTTCCCCTTTTTGGACAACAGGAAGCACAGAAGCTGTTCTCCACCCTCTTTGACTTCATTCAAATTGGTATAACTTTGCAACACGTTTTGGTATTAATGAAACTGCACATTTCTATGAAAGTATTTCAAGATATTCCTGGCTATCTCTACAATTAAAGACATCTGCATATGAGAATTTAGAAGTCATTAAAAGATACAGGGAACATAAGATTATGTGCTTCCCCAGAATGGTTAATCAAAATTTACTTTTCTCTCACTATTCTGTGATTGGCTTCATGCCCTGTTAAATGAGCATGACTTTCTGTATGGACTATTCTCATCTGTACTAGGAACATAAACTTATCGTGTTGATGGTGGTCACTTCCTTGCTTTTCAGTCTACTGGCTCTGGTAATACTTCCTGCATGCAAGTAAATACTTCCTGAGGAGCTAGGAGGAAGAGAAGTTGAGAAATGAGAATACAAAAATAGCACTTGTTCTTGCATCCTTGAGGTTATACATGCCAATCATAAGGGGCAAACAGTAGTTAGGCAATAAACAGAGAACAGCATGCAACCTTCTAGAGCCAGATTTCACTCCCTAGATGTTGAGATGAAGTACCTCAGAAGGTGTGGGTGAATTATTTGAAGAACTTTTGACAAAAGGAGAAGGTACATTAAAACTATTCCACAAAAGTCTATGAAAATACATTCTATATTACAAAAGCAAGCTCCACTACACAAGCCATTGTGGACTTTATCTATAGTGACAGGCAAATACTTCCTACAGGTTGAACCTCTCTAGTCCAGCATTGCCTGTGATCCAGCATAATTTTAGCTAGCTGGACAACCACTTAGCAAGGGTGTTGCCAGGCTTCCCCTGGTCCTATAAAGTTTTTTTACAGCCACAAGCTCTGGCTCTCGGTGTTCTGTGCTGTAATGTAGCTGTAATTTACCCCAAAATGTCTTTTAAGAGCTAAGTAAACAGTGGAAGTGTTGGTAATGTTGCTAGACAGTACTGACCTCCCATAGTTCAGCAAATTTTCTTTCAGCACTGGTCGGGTCCCCAGGGTGCTGAACTAGAGAGGCTCTATCTGTATTAGATACAGGGAAAGGCCAGTAAAGAGTATGGATTATTGGCCTGTGATTCTCTTCTTTGCTATATTATTTCACAGAAATTAAACATTGCTTTCATTCAGAGCACTATTAATTTCAGCCTTCAGAATATGTCCAACACACACAAAACAAATTCACTGTATTCCACTCTCAATTCTCATCTGAAACATGAGAAAGATCATTTTCATCACTCAACCAAACATGAAGATCAGTCACTTTAGCAAGTTGGATTTTTACATTTTTCATTTGCCTTCAGTTGCTGATTTATTTCCCATCTTCTATCCCTGTGTGTCAGCTGCTGGAGATGAAGACACTGGGGTTGGATGCTAGACGTTTACATAAATATGGCAGAATCTCTTTAGTCTGCTACAATGTTCTGTCTGATGAAGCAGATTGGTTACTTCTGGAGATAGTGAGAGCCAACATTTTTCTACACCACAGACAGTACTAGCCCTTTGGACGCCCTGAGCAGTATGTTGCGGGGGGGGGGCGGGCAGCTCTCAACATAACATAGGATGTTTTGCAGGATGAGCTCTCAACATAACACACACTGAAAGGCAAACCAGAGATGGTTGCCTTGAGCTGCTCGGGACTTCATACTTAGTAAACTGATGCCTAGCTCCAGCTCCATTCTAACCTGTCCAGTTTGACAACGAGAATAAAGGATTTCCTACACAAAGATAGGGCTTGAGCTTGGTGCTATGCTCTACTTGTGTGGATACTGATTTTTACAATCAAAGCACACACATACCTTCCATCAGAAGTAACGTGTGTATCGATATGTGTGGTGTGGGAGAGTGAAAGGGTCTCATGTAGTGTAGACTGGTATTATTTAGCCTGAATGAGGGACAAATCAGAAGAAATTTTGAGGTAACAAAATAATAAGCTTATAGAGCTGGAAGGGACCTTGAGAGGTCATTGAGTCCAGTCCCCTGCACTCACAGAAGGACCTATCACCATCCCTGATGCAGTTTTTTTAAATTAACCTGCCCTAAGACCCTTGAAAGGGCCCTCAGGGGCTGAACTCACAACCCTGGATTTATAAGGCCAATGTTCTAGCTATTGAGCTCTCCCTCCCCCACACCATTAGATTTTTTTTTTACCTCACCCCATGAAATAAAGGGCAATGCCTAGCATCTGTTAAGAATGAGGCTGAGGCTTTGCAGTACTTGCCTTCGTGCAAGCTAAAACTGCTGAAAGGGCAAGCAAATTTCATGCACCAGTGTGTTGCATCATCACCTCTGATGATCTGAAACTATATTCTCCTTCACATTAAAATCCTTTACAGTTGTCGTCTGCATTGTTGTTTTTTTTTTTAACCTCTTCTCTCTCAAACACCAAACATTATCCAATGAGCCACAGGTTTCTTCACCCGGGCTCTAGCAAATAACTATGTTAGCGTGGACAGGAAGAATCATAGATTGGCTTGAGTGGCCATGACAGCAAGTTTCAATAAAGAGAGACACTGCCGTTTGACAAATACACCCGACAAAGCAGGTCTTTGCCCACGAAAGCTTATGCTTCAAAATAGGTTAGTCTATAAGGTGCCACAGGACTTCTTGCTGTTTTTGAAGATACAGACTAACACAGCTACCCCTCTGATACTGCTGTATGAGGCATCAGTCGGGCTCAACTTTGCTTCCAAATGAAAAGGGACCAAACAGAAGCCAAGAATGAGGCTGCATACCAAGACTAAATGCTATATGAGGATGTCAGAACTTGGCAGCTTGAGGACATAAAGTAGACAGATGTAGGCATATTGGGGAATTGTAGTTTAGGCTTGTCTGAATTACCGTGCATATGGCCAGGGAGCTATGAACAACAGGAAACTATTGTCATTTGTAATGGCTTTTGAATTTCTAGTTATATTAAATTCTAGGATATTCTGAAGCGTTTGGGGTGGCAGGGCGGGGGAACAAACCATTCAGAGTAACAGGCATGGAAATGCCTAGTGATAGCAAGTAAGAAAGAAAACCCCAAACCACTGGTTCCTTCTTCAGCAGCCTACGTCTCTGTTTATAGATCTTCATATTTACCACCAGACTGTAAACAAGTGCACACCTCGCGGGGATGTGCACAGAACTGCTGTTGCACTCTGGTCGTGGCTTCGCGCCTTCAGAAAACGCGTTCACGAAAACATATTCTTCCAACAGTCGCCTCACACTGTGACTGCAGCGCTGGGGAGCCCCATGCTCAACACAGCCCAAAGGACCCTATCCCAGCCCCTCGCCCAGCTCGACCCCCAGCCTTGCGGCGTGACCTTGGGTGAGTGCATCTCAGTCTCCGCATCAGAGGGACACCCCCCAGCCTGCTCAACACACACTTCTGGTGAGCTCGCTGGAGACCTGTGACTGCCTCATTTGCTGGGGCTCCTCTGGCACCTGGGCCACTGGCCCGGGTCCTGCTCGCCGCAGCTGGGCAGTTCTGGCCGCTCCCGCCAGCAGCCCGCGGCCGGGCGCTGAAGGCAGCCCCGGCTCTCCTGCCTCCTGTGCACGCAGAAGGCAAACGCCGCCGGGTGACAGCCGGCTCCCCCCGCCCGCCCCACAACTTCTTCCCCCGCGAGCAGCCCCAGGCAGCAGGAGCGGGTACTCACCGCCCGCGGGAGCCGAGCCGAGCCGAGCCGGCCAGCGCTCGGGGACGCAGCCGGGAGAGCGACAGCCGAGCTCCGGCCTCCCCTGCAGCGCGAGGCACCTCCCCGAGCCCGGCGTGGGGGTGGTCTGGTCCGCTCTGCTCCCCGCCTGCGGACCACACAGCTGCCGGCCAGGGGCTCCCACGCGCCTCGCTCGGCCGCCGCCGGCCAATGCGGGACTCACAGCGGAGCCGGCTTCTCCCATCTGTTGCGAGGCGCCTCCTCCGAGCGCTGCCCGGGCTGCGCCTCCCCGCCTAGCTCGGCCGCGGGGGCGGTGTCAGCACGCGGCCGGGGGGAGGAGGGGTGTAGATTTAGGCTCCCCTGTTCCTACTCCTGTCCGGGGCTTTGCCTCCCCCATTCACCTCCTTGTTCGGCCCCCAGCGCCCCCCCCCCTTTACACCCTAGTTACACTCTGCCCCCACGTCTCCCCTGCCCTGTTTTCCCACCCCACTGGGGGTTTACAGCCCCTCCCCATCACTCACCCCTCGCAAAGTGCGGTAACATTTCTTACCGGTACTGTCCTAGTGCAAGCCAGGCCCCTGACAGCTCTCCAAGTAGCTCCCTGATGGCTTGTGCCAGAGCCTAGCACCAGGGCGCACCCGCTTACTTTCACCTCTGATCCGCAGGGGTGCTTGGGGGCAGGGAGTTTTCTGAAGACACAAACCCCAGCAAGGCAGGGGACTGTGGGAGAAGCAAAGCAGTCAGCCCAGTAGCAGCACTTTAAAAGTACAAGGAAGCCTGTGCTGCTATGCAGCCAGTAACTGCAGTCATGGGAGGAAACAGGCAGGAAAATCCCAGTCCTCACCGGAGTCCAGGACTGGCTCAATTGCGCTGTTTCCTGCCCTCGCTTGTTATGCTGGTCTAGTGTTTAGTCTTCTGGAGGGCAGGGAGCGGAAAGGAGGCTAAACAACAATTGTATCTTGTGCCTCACCCCCTGCACTCCAGAGGCCTGGAACTAATTACATTCCCTACACCCCAAAACCTAAGGGACCCCTTTTAATCTGGCAAAGATCAACATCTGGTATTGGACCAAGCAGAGAATTACCCTAGGTTTGAATAAGCTCACAGGAGGGCAAATGTTTATCCAAATACATCTAGTCTTCTTTGGTGCTGGAAATTTTCTGTGGAGAGCATACTACAGAAATTTCAGGGATCTGCTGGGCTAGTAAAATAGCTTAACACACCTTTCACCCAGCCTTAAGGGCTTCTGCAAATTTTCAACCTCAAAAGTGTTAAGCAAGGGTCCAGCCAATCCATATTTATAACCTTTCCTCACTGCAAATTAGTTCCACCAAAGAGATGCTGAATCATGCAAGTCTAGAGAAAGTGTTGTGTTTTTAAAAGACATAAAAAGCTATCTACATAATTCATGGAGTATCCCTCATTAGGAGTTTTTGTTTTGATCTGTGCATTGGCAGGTTCAGATACCAAGTCTGTATCTGAGCCCTTTTCATTGTTAGCTCCTCTTTTACGTCTCATTTTTGTATGAATGCTCCTTACAGAAATTAACTGTGTAGGGGCAGGGAGACAAAGAAAACATACCCAAAGAAAACAGATCTTTTACTATTTGGTCTTCAAATAAAAGTAACATTTACAGGGCCTGCCTCAGTTTGGGGGCTTTACTTCTTTTAATCTTTATGCCATTCTCTGTATTCCATCTACTTCTCTAGACAAACTCCTGGACAGTGAATTTTGCCCTTCAGAGAGTACAAGGCTCTGTTTTTTTTAAAAAGACTTAACACGAGAATTATACAAATTCTCATCAGCTTTAAACAGTATAAATATAATAACAGTCTTGTATTTCCTTGTGATGCATAGTGTGGAATTAAGCAAAACAAATATATATTATGGATGTTACACAACTACCAAAAGAAATTGAGTCCTAGATGCAATATTTGAAAACAAAGGGCTGAGTGCTGATCTCACTTACAGCAGTGGAAATCCAGAGCAACTTGACTGACTGACTCTGGTTTTAGATTTTATAACCAGAACGAACGAGATCCAAATCTGGTACAAAATGTGCCTCCTTTTTGGATTCCTGCACAAGTCACGTCAAGCTTGATATTAAAACTGGTCCATTCTCACCGATATCCACACTGTTCCAGATCTAAACTGTACTCTGACTAACCAACAGGTTTCAGTCTTGTTTAGCAGAAAAAGTATCATGACTACTACTAAGCCAAGTGGCCTACTCAAATCTCGCTGTACTGCAGAAATGTTTATAGTAATTGGCATAATATTTTATTACTTCCAGGCAGGCACTCTCTCAAAGTGGTGTGTACCTCTTACCTACTGTGAGGTCTGAAACACTGCTATAAAACTATAGTTTTCAGCCTCTTTTCTCGTGCACATTAGTAAGAAACTTGAATGGAGGTGCAGACCTCTTTGGAAATCCTGGGCTGCAGACTTCCAGACGTCCATGGACCACAGGTTGAAAATTATTGCTAGAGAAGGTCACTTGATTACATCTTCTGTTCATTCCCTCTGGGGCACCAGGCATTGTCCACCATGAGAAAGCAGAATATTGGGTAAGATGGACTTTTGATCTGACCCAGTGAAGCCATTCTTATGTTCTTATGGTCTCAGCACAGGTTACTTTTATAAGTTTACTAATACCTTTGTGATTTCAAGAGACTTGAAATTGATTGGGTTTATTTGAAGAGAGATTCCTAAGTGCTGAAATTCTGTCCTTAGATATGCAAGAGAAACTCATATTGATTTCTGGTATTTGAGAACAGAACTTTGCATTGTGTTATGTTAGTAAAATCATGAAGTATCAGTGGAATCTTCCATTCAGTTTGCAAGCTTACTTCCAAATGTTCATTATTCCTTTCTTACCTCACTTGTTCTTACCTTGTGAGAAATGGGACTTGTCTACACGACTACTTAAGTTAATGTAACTTATGTAAATCATGGATGTGAAAGTGGCACCACCCTGGGAAACCCAAGTTACATCAACTTAAGTGCTATCCACTCTGATAGTCTGTCCAAGGGAGACTCTTTCCAGTTGGGACAGCATGTCTTCATAGTTTAGACTTGCCCATACGGTCCACCACCACTACTAGAGAGTCTATCTTATTACTCTTCAGTTTTCACTCTTATTACTATGTCAGAGCCCCACTGAGTTAAGTCCTGATACTCACGAAATAAAAGATAGTTGCCAAGTTGCTGCGCAAAATTATGTGCATTCTGAATAAACAATATGGACAAAGGACAGAAGGAAAGGATACAACATACGAACAGAAGACTGGGCACTGACATACAGACAGGTTAAATGACTTGACAAAAGTCATACAAAGGAAGTCAGTGGTAGAGATGGAAATTGGACTCAAACAGGTACACTCCCAATCCACCATCTTACCCACAAATCTTTTGTTCCATTCAACTTTGTGCTTAATGTCTTAATTCTTTTCTCTAAAAAGCCATGCACGAAGTAAGTCAAAGACTGGTTATAAGGTTAGTTGCTTAGCTTGTTTTCAGTGTGCATTCTTTCCCCATGATCACTCACTTACGTTTCTACAGCTCTGTAGTTTTGAGGATTGAAAACATGTGCCATGAAGAAATATGAACTTTCTCCCTGCATAATTCATCGGTATCCCACATTGTATTAATGCAGTCCAGGCATGAGTAAAACTAGAGCACTTTGGTGCTGTAGCCAGTCTCAGCTGCCAGACTGCCATGACCTTGGGTAAGTTACTTAACATCTCAGTATATCCCTTTCCCTGTCTGTGAAACTGGAAGTAAAAATACTTACATGAAAAAGTGCATTTAAGGGGAAATATACTAGTAACTGATATTTTACTACATAATCACTAATCACTGTTAATCATAATAACTGATATTAATTACCTCCTGATTAATTGTGGGCAGAAAACACTTGACAATCAATATTACTTAAAAGCTCTGATTAAATCATCATAGAGAGAGCTAAAAGGGTTGTTAAACATGCTTCTTTTTAACAAACACCTCAACATCTTCAAAGACACATCTAAGATCCTATCTGAAAGCCTCTTACAGTGAATAATGAGCCGATTTCACTAACTGGTCAAGCAATGCATTATCAGTAAGCACAGAGGAAAAGCCGTAAGCATTTACAGTTCATGAGACCAAAGACTGCAGCAAGAAGGAGCAGTCCTCCTCAGCATTCAGAGTAAAAATCAATATATCTATGAAAAGCTTTATAAGATTTTTGTGCAAAAAAGTTCACTGCCCAATTAATAGCACCCTGTAGAGAGCAGAGTCTGAAATCTCGAAAGAAAACTATTCAAGCAAGTGTTGTTTTGGTGGTGTTTCCAAGTGTGGCAGATGTTCTGCAGGACTGAGGCACCAGGAAAAGAACACCTCTTTCCATTCACACACAAAATCTTAGCATTTGGAATTTTGTCGTTAGTGAGCATGTGAAAGTCACTAGAAGCAACAGGGAATCTTTGTGTGCGTCTTTACGTATCACCGTAGAAGTTCCCTCATCTCAGGTCTGTGCACAGTTCAGAGATAGATAAAGAAAGATGTAAATGATTCCTCAGTCAAGTTAAAAAGAATTATTGAGATACATCAGCTATATCAATCAAATGTTTTTTTCTAAAACCTTTACAGATGAGTGTGCCCACTAAGTGCCTTCCCCGATAACTATATACTACCAAGTTACAGAAACTGAACATTAAGTTGAACCCAACACGAAAACCCAGAGCCACATGCCCCACACAATTTGGGGCATTTTGGAATCTAAACTTGAATTCAGTTGGCTTTTTTCTAGGTTGAGCCAGCCAAAACTAGCAGATCTGAACATTTTCAGACTTTTTGCAGGGGGGAAAAGGATACATGACTTACAGCTCAGGCTATTCTGTGTAACACACATGTAGAAAAAATGCAAAACCCAGTATACTGAACGCCAGACATACACCCCACTTCTAAGAGGATTTAGCTTCTGTTGTGAGAATAAGGCAGTTTTGTGGAAACCTTACCCTTTTCTAAACTCTGCAAAATTCACTTTCTTTTCACCCTAGTAATGACTTAGGAGCTGTTAAAGAAGATGAAAATGTTTGGTGAGTTGCAAGATCCTAGCCTAGAATTTAGCTAATGTAGTAAGTTTTCCCTAAGCAAGCATATTCATTTTCAGAGAAAGCAAAATGGAAAAAAACATGGGATGTCATTTAGGGCCTGACATCCATGAGAAGGCAAAAATTCTTGATGGACAATGCTAACTGCTGAAAGTGCCAGTAGATAAGCAAACTGTTGTGTTCCCCTCTACAGGGCCACATCATTTTCTGGCAATTGGTAAGTGCATGTTAGCTGAAAAAAAATGTTATCAGGACATGAAGAATCAGCTGTCTAAGGACCTGGAGAATAAGACAGTTGCTGGCTTGACTTCAAGATGAGTCTTTCTTCATAATGACAGCTATAGGACGCTTTCTGCATTCACATATCCTTTGACGATTGTGACTGTCAGCAACTGCAGCCTCATGTTTCCGATCATGTTCTTGGGAACACGTATGGGGAAAGGCATTATAACTTCAGTGCTAACTGGGAAGTGTTCCGTAATAACAACCCATAACTCCTACAGCACTTTTCAGTTTCAAAGGGCTTTGCAAACATTGATTAATTAATGTACTCTGTGTTCAAGTTCACGCAAGCGTGCAATCCTTTCACGAGACAGTTGGGCTCTTTTGTGGCCTTTAAAGTCTGAGCTATGCTGTGGGTTGGGAATGTGTGGTGAGGTGCAACACTGAAGCAGCAGCTGCTGGAAGCATTGTGCTTGGGCAATTGCAGGGAATAAACTTAGGAGAGGCTCTTAAATCTTACTGGAGGTGCCAATTGATATACAGTGGTAACTACCGACCTAATTATACACTTCAATCGCTCATACTCTTTTGGAGGTGTTTTGCCCATGTGGCCAAAATTGTTACTCCTCTACAACTTACATACAAGGAACACACAGCCCAGGTTTCTTTTTGCTGCTCCCTGCCCATATGCTACCTTTCCTTCTCCACCTTTTTCACTGTGCAGAAACAGAGAGAATCCCAGGGCATCCGCGCATTTAGCTGCTTGGCTTGACAACCTTGATATCAATATATACATTGTTCACCCTGGTAAGGACAGATGTTTGGGATCAATTGTTTTCATGGCCTTGTCTTCTGTATTGTTCTGGTATCAGTTTGATATCTCATAAACCTTGAACCCACAGACTCTACTCTGAGAATGCAGAGGAATGCCTTGAAAGAGCTCACAAGACTTTCTATCTCAGCTATCTTAGGAGTCTAATTACCACATTTACCAAAAAACAAAACAACTACATTTGCTGCAACCAATCCCTGGCAATATCACTGTCTCAGACTGATGAAGCAGGCAAGTAGGCTGGTCACCGGCAGCCACTCAGTGGGTACCTGTCACCACAACAGGCAGGTGTCCATGTGAATGTGGATGGAGGTTAGATTTGCCCCAGTGTTGTGAGTCACTGAGTGTTCTTTGTCTTGGTCCTAGTGGCCAATCTTTTTCTGTTTCCACAGTGGAAGAAGAGGGAAAAGAGCAGAGTGATTAATGAGGATGAGGAGCATCAGGAGTCATGGGGCAGGGAGAAGAAGAGGTAGAGAAAGACCGTTACACAGTTTTAAAGTGTCTGGCAAGTTGCTGGGAAAATAATCTTCTCCAGACTCACTTTGTAAGCCAGGGTTCCTTGAGTTCTCCAGGGGCCTGAATGTTTTCTGAAGTGATGTACAGCTTTAGTCTGCAGGACAGGGTTCATATTATTTACTGGGAAACTGCTGGCTGCCTGCCAAGCAGAAAAACACTCCCTTGCTGGCATTTCAGCCAAGGAAAAGGGGAAACAAAATAAATACTTCAATATTACTGTATCACAGTGTTTAGATTCCATCTTTCCAATGGCAATATGGAATTTATTGCAGCATAAATGAACCCCTAAAGACTGAAAAAGTCTCAACGCTCTTCCCCCACTCTAATGATGTTCTGTAATTTCACCAGTCACAAATTTATGACAGTATCAGTAGGTCATATCTGTGTGCACGTATACAGTGTGTATGCAGGAGTGACGGCTCTAATTGTGATTATTATGAGAAAGATCACATAACACCTTGAAATTTGCCCTAAATGGTTGCTGACTCCCTTTTGCACAAGGCAACTGAAATGGTCTTGTCAAACCATATCAGAAAATTTGCTGTAGTTTCATACAGTAAATGTGACATTATTACAAGTCACCTGCTATACCTAGATATATATGCATATACAGCATATATTGGATTTTCATGGAGCATATTTGTATGTTACATATTCATATATCTTCCCACTCTTTGGCTATATTCACAGTAGCACCGATCTTCACTTTTCAGTACACAAACTTCAAAAGGGTGGGTGTCAGAGTGCATGCAGGACTGTGCCTTAGATAGGGAAAGTTTCTCATTTTACCTGCAAGTTTTCTACCACAACTATGATGCCATTACAATTATAGGGGATATATTTACCAATAGAATGCAATTTAGAAATGTACTGAACTAAACTATGTGTTCCTCATGGTATTGAGTCATCTTTTATTATTATTTATTGTATTACTAGAAGCTCTAATTACAACCAGGCACTGTGCAAACCCAAAACAAAGAGACATCCCTTCCCCAAAGAACTTAGTCTAAAATGGGACAGCAACCCCCGGCACAGGTGCCAAGAGAGGCAAGCGAGCCCATTTTCATCATCATGCAAGGCAGGAGCTCAGCCCCATCCCTTCTCCCACACGCAGCCAGGAGCTTACTCTAAGTCATGCGGCCTGCAGATTAACAAAAGACCAATTAATGCTACCAGCCACCACCTGCTCTGAATCTTTATTTATTTATTAATGAAGCTGTTGTAAGTAGGGCTATTAGTGACTTTAAAAAGTATCACTGGCACTTGGAACCATATATAGAGGTCAAAAGCTCGAATGTTGGCAATCTGCCTCAAAAAGGTTGCTGACCCCTGGTCTAAGACTAGAGACAAAAGGTAGAGACAGACAGATTGGGGAGTCCAAAGAAACAAGGATACAGTACCAACTAGCATGGTTGTGAAGTTTTTTTCAGGCATCCCTGCAAAAGAGTGTTTTAAGGAGGAACTGAAAGTTTTATGGGTCAAAGATGACATTCAGTTTACAGGCCAGAGTGACTGGCAGAATGGTGATGTTCACAGATACTGAGGAAGGACTTAGCAGGAAGGGCTGAGGGCGGGGAGGCAGTGGAAGATTCGAAGTTCTGTCTTAGCCATCCTGAGTTTTAGCTGATGGCTAGACATTCAGGGTATGTCTACACTAGGGAAAGTAAGTTGATTGCAGAAATGCAATTCTAGCTACAGTAATTGTGTAGCTAGAATCGAAGTATCTGCCATCAACTTACCTGTCCGTCCTCACTGAAGAAAGTTGATGGGAAAGAACGGGATTGATACTGACCCCGATGGGTCAATTTGCACATCCCTACCAGATGTGTGAAATCGAATCTCAGAAGATCGACCCTGAGTGGATCGATCTTCTGAGGTAGTGTAAACATAGCCTCAGAAGGACATGTCAGAGAGACACCACATTTTAGATAGAAGGTTTAGGTTTGGCTAGACAGGCCTGGAGTCATCAACATAAAGATAGCAATTTGTGTTGAATAACAAACTCCCTGCCTGCTGTTAATAAGTTCCTATATTTACCTGTCCTAACTTAAACTGAGTTTAAGCATTTTAAAAAGAACCAATAAGGTTATGCTTCCTGTGTTACCAAGGGATATCCTGCTTATGTATTTCATGTGTGTTTGTTAGTGTTGAGCCTAAACCAGAACCCTAAATCTAGACTCTGTCTGAGGTTTAAGAGGCTTGAAATGCAAACCGGGATTACGTAAGTGTTTAACTACAGGCCCTTAACAGTCCAAAAGCGCAAGTAAAAATATCATCTACCCACAACATGTGTTGTCTTAAAATCAGGATCCACACCTGAATTATAGATCTTAGGCACATCTCTATATATGGAAGAAAACTTTGAATCTCATAGGCTGAGGGTATTTACATTTGGGTGTTTTGTTTTTTGGTTTTTTTTTTGGTTTGGTAGAGTTTAGACATTAAATACAGATGGAGACCCCAGTATGGAGTTTAAGCCCTTTAAATATACATAAGTATGTACTGTATACACACAGTTATCAACCCTTATGTGACTGAATATGTCTCTGTATAAACATGTCTTTTAAAAGTATAGGCAAGTGTTGGGTTATGTCAAGCCAGCTTTGGATATAAGTCAGCTTCCTAAGCGTAAAACAAGCATCCAGCGCAAATGAGACACCATAATAACATGTCCTCTTTTGTGTACGTTTTTCTTTAGGCAGAATGTAAGTGTACAATCACATGATGGGCTCTTCTTGCTGCATGGCATGTTGATGTGCAGCATCAGAAATGATCAAAGATTTTAATAGCTTTCTTCACATATAAAGAGATGATCATAAAGGAATTCTACTGCTGCTGCAGTGACATCACATGCTATAGGCCTTGAGAGAGAGAGAGAGAAGGGCAGAGGGGAGAAGAGAAAGCAGGCTTACAAGTAATGTGTCTAGAAAGCAAGAGCTGCAAATGAGGAACCCACCCTGAAGTTCCCATTATTTGGTTGTTATAAAAGAGCCTGCACTGTGGGCTAAATGCCTCAGCTGCTGTTCAGTTTTAACTCATTCTTCACCCAACCAAAGTCTCACTGAAATAGGTGGAAGTTTCCCAGAGTTTCTGGGAAGGACCCTGAGTTTGAAATAGGCCAGTGTCACTTAGTTTAGCACATCCTGTGAACTTACAAATTTCTAACACATTCTCCAATCCAGCCACATCCTCAAACATTATTTACCACATAACGTACTGCCTTATCCATTTAATAGTATTCTGCAATCCTCCAGACCTTACACAGCAACAGTTAGTTCCATGCACTCTCTACACTAACCAAACACCCACAGGGAACATAGGTTGGCTAAAAGTTTGTTGTTTTCCTTTAAAAATAACTCTTATGTTTTTCCTGTGTAGCCAACACAACCTGGCAGACCCTAACCCAGCTAATTATTTGTAATAAGACTAAGGGGGGTAGGGTTAGTTCAGTGGTTAGAGCATTGGCCTTGTAAACCTAGGGTTATGAATTGAATTATTGAGGGGGCCTTTCAAGGTTCTAGGCCAGGTTAGTTTAAAAAAAATCTGTCAGGGTGGTGATAGGTCCTGCTGTGAGAGCAGGTTGGATATTAGGAAAACCTTCTTCACCAGGCAGGTGCTGAAGCACTGGAATGCATTGTCTGGAGAAGTGATGGATTCTCCATCCCTTGAGGTTTTTAAGTCCCGGCTTGACGAGGTCCTGTTTGGGATGACTTAGTGGGGATTGATCCTGCCTGAATCAGGGGGCTGGACTAAATGACCACCTGAGGTCCCTTCAAGCCCTATGAGTCTCTGATTCTATGACTCAATGACCTCCAGTTCCATGAGATATGTATAGCTCCATGTTTAGTTTATCTCTTTAGTGGTATAGCATAGTAGAATGTAGGCCTTTACAGACAGTCCTTACCAGATGGAAATTACAATATCAGGGTCCACCATTCAATGCACTGAACATCCTTTCAGGCAGGAGTTCCCTTTGTTTGCACTGGAGTCCACATTTCCACAATTGGTTCCCCCTTCCTGGCCCTATTTAAAAAAAAAGAAAAGAAAAAGAGAAGAACAAATAATAGCAACAACAAAAAATGAGGAAGAGCAAGGGAGAATCAGAGTTGTAGCACTGTTAATTCATGAGATGTGTTTGTGAGAATATGCAGAGCTGGTTATTTTTAATTTATAAATGTTTAAAAATAAAACTGATTATATTACTCTTCATAGATGGTATTTGGAGTAAACTACATGGGCACAGAGAGGTAACTATGTAAAATGAAACAAACCAGCATGTACCCTGACAGCTCATCACCTAATAAAGTATTTTGTTAATTGTTAAAGTGCTACATGACTCCTTGTTTGTTTTT
The DNA here is from genome assembly GCF_033958435.1 of Carettochelys insculpta. Taxonomy (NCBI): domain Eukaryota; kingdom Metazoa; phylum Chordata; order Testudines; family Carettochelyidae; genus Carettochelys; species Carettochelys insculpta. Next base: position 20,818,490 of record NC_134153.1, on the reverse strand, counting down.
TTACATGGGCACAGTTCAGCAAATATTAACTAATTAACATTTATTGGGATATTAACTACAGACAACACACAAGGCCTAGCTACATACGTACACCGTTGCTCTTGCAGGCTTAAAATGACTCCTGAAACACAGAAGACAGGGAGGTCCCTTAGATGGTCCACAAACCACTTAAAGGGGTACTACCCACTTCACCACCAAAACAAAGCACCAATATCTTAGCAGCAACTGGAAGAGGAATTTCCTATCACACCCTGGTTGTGAGCCTTCTCAGAGGGATAGCCTATAAGAAGCTGTCTAGGTACATGTGATTTTATGTTTTCCAGGTATTTAAAAAACAAATGCCAAATCCATCATTCAGGGATCTCATACAGGCTCATAATGCCTTCTGGAATATTTCTGGGTATATAAACTAAGTTACAGCAATGAAGCATTTTGAACTGTGACAGATAATTTTGAAGGTAAACAGCACAACTTAGCACACAAAAGTAATTAAAAATAAGTTTCCAATAATGTTTTATTCCTGTTCAGAAGTACATCTTATCTTTTGAACTTTCAGCCTGCTACCTGAGCAGCCTGGATACAGAGAACTGTTTCAGAGAACCATGCCGTTGAGAACAGAACACAATGTGAAATTGCATTTCAGCAGTATTGCACTATATTTCAGTCGGGTATTTTGCATTGCTTGCCTCTGTATTTTATGTGGGGTGACAGGCAAAAACATGATATAAGAGACACCGATAATCTAATGCAATGTTTATACTGCACTCTTAAATTGTGTATCCTGTTTCGAGTTAATGCCAAAATACTGTGCTATTTTGAGGCGTCTCTTATTCCTCCTGCAATGAGGTATAGAGGGATGCCAAAATAGTTCACCCAGTATTTTGAAAAATATTTTGAAATACCAGGTGCATTTCACAGATGTGGAGTAGCTATTTCAGGATACCACGGTATCACAAAAGTACTCTGCAATGTAAACATAAGCCTAATTGCCCCATTCCCATATTGGCTTCTCTTTAATCATTAGAATTCCAAATTCAAGACCACCTGTTCTTAAACAATTACTGTTAAAATGAGGGTACCACAGGTGTGCATGCAAAAATCCAATGCCTTTTTCTGGTTAAAAAAAAAAAAAAGAGGTGCGAGTATTCAGCCAGTTCCCCACCCCCTCCCCCTCAGTCAATCCCATGGCTAGGGCTGGCACAAAAAAAGGGCTGCAAAAATCTACGTGCTGTTAGCCCTCAAAACCCCACAAATTCATGTGGATAGTGGACAGCTGCAGTTATTCAATGGGTGCATGTGCATTTTTGAGTTGCATCCATTGCGTTCTCATTTGAAAATATGTTTTTTTAAAAGTCTAAGTAGGTTTTACTTTCTATGCCAAATCCACTGTGGTACCTCAGTGCTGGATAATATACAATAACACAAACCAAAGATTTTTCAGATGGCATTTTAAACTTTAGGCAAAAAGGAGCATGGACATCTCCACCACTACCACCATGTCACTACAACTAAACAAGTCATCTGTACTCTGGAATTCAGGTATCTGATCTTTCAGCTTCTTCATTCTCTGATGCTCTATGATTTTTCTAAAAGACTGTCTTTGTATAACAGCATGGCGCTGTCAGTGTAAATAACTGCCTAAATCTCCTCTCCAACCTTCCTTAGATTTGACATGAGCTAGTTCCTTCCAGTCAATACAAGCCCATGTGAAGTGTTTTTATTTCCCTCTTGTTTATCCTATATAATACAGTCATATTATTTACATGAGCAAATATGGTGAAAGGAGAAATCCCAGCGGCACCAAGAGTACTTGATCATTCCATTGCAGAGCTCTTGTAATTTTCCGTTCCATTCTCTTCTTTAATGCTAACATGACATGTTTATAAGCAAGAATTTCGTTGATTTTTTAGTGTGGAGCAGAATCTTGTTGCTGGTCATAAATCTATGTTGGTGAACAATGCACAACTGATCTAATATCATAACCAGAGAAGTCCTGATCTGTATATTTATGCTGTGAAAAAGTTATCATCTTCCTCAGGACTTTCCTGAAGGGTGTTTTTTAATTCCATCAAAGGACAACTGGATACAGTTCTCCTGAAGTAGACGGGCTTGGTTTTGATTCCACTGAACATACAGGCTTTGCCTACACTACAGAGATCTTTCAGAAGCAGTTCTTTCCGAAGATCTCTTCCAAAAAAAGCTTCTTTCGAAAGAACATGTCCACACACACACACGAAAAAATGGATTGAAAGATCAACCCATTCTTTCAATATAGAGCATCCAGCAATCCCCTGCTCTTTTGAACGAAAGGGACAGGGATAGAAAAATGTTGTGCCATGAGAACTGCTCTTTCAAAAAAAGGGCCCGCGGAGCATTGACACGTGCTTCTTTTTGAAAAAAGTTTTCAAAAGAAGGCGCTCTTCCTGATCCAGAGGTGGAAGAAGGCTTCCAGAAGAAGAGCTGAGTTCTTTTATTTTTGGATTGGAAGAGTACATTTTGAGTGCAGATGCTCCGCCTTCTTTTTTTGAAAAACGGACAGATTTTCTGAAAGAACTTGCTAGTGTAGATGCAGTCACAGAGTTTCACTCTGCTGATAGTCTGTGTTGGGTTTGAATTTAGCATACGTAAGACCGTGAACAAATGCATCCTACAATAAAAATAGGAAAGAAGAGAGTGAAAAAATAGCAAGGGTGATGAAAATAGGAAGAGAGAACATGAAAAAGAAAAGTTCTAGTTACAGCAAAAATTTTAATCCTAATCCTAAAGGTTAGTGCAAAGGGTAAGTGAAGTGCTAATCAAAAGAGCAGCATAGTCCACTACATACAGATGTAAAATATTATATGATGTTCAAATGAATGGATGATTAGACTTCTTATGAGTCTCCGTATGCATGACTCCAACTAGTTCTAGGCTACCTTTCACCAAGATTCTTTTACTCCTAATACATATCACAGGATTCTTTTTAGCTAGAAGAAAATATTCTGCAATATTGAGGGCCATGTGCCAACTCCTTTGCATTGAGAAGAGGCTATAAAACTTCCCTAAATTTGCAGCTGAGATTTCTCCAGTCTGAGGGAATCTCTGGCTGGTGCGGAGCTGGTTTAAAGCCACCCTTGGCTGCCAGCTGTACCAACTGGTGCTTGGGTACAGCTGAGCATCCCAGCCATTGTCTTTTAAAAAGGAGTCTCCACGAAAAACAACCTTTGCTTTAAATAAAAGGATTGTAGACTAGGTTCCCTATTATTCACCCACCTCATCAGTTTTGTCCCTTCCATATACTTAAGTGGACTTCTATACCCGTTGCCTAGTCTGTAATGAAAAGCTACTATATTATTCAGCCACTAGATGACACTGTGTGTAAAATACCTTATTTAAATGCACCGCTGCCACTGCATTATTGAAGCATGTTATGAAGAACACATTTGGTGTTATGTTGCCAGTCCATATCTGATACAGAGGAACATGCAGAGAAGTAAAGAGTGTAAACTAAGAACAGAAACAGAAGGAACTTCAACAAAGCTTGCAGGATCTCATCAGCATAGAATGATATGCCACTCTTCAATGCCCCAAGAACTTCAGCTTGGACATTCACAGTGGACAGACTGGAAGCAGTCTTTTGCACGACTGTGAATTGCAAACAAACCCCATAGAGAAGCCAGAGATACACAAGAGTCTGCTTTAACTGATGCTATGGGGAAGCAGGCACAGCATATTTTCAAATCCTATGACTTTCCTGAAGACGGTCACAAAGATAACTATGAAAAGGTTCCGGTTATGTGTGATGAATACTTCATATTTCAAAGATGTGATTTATGAAAGAGCATGTTTACAATAGAACACGCAAGAGCAGAGGGAAGTGCTGAATGTTGTATAAGAGGACTGGCTGAACACTGTGATTTTGGGAATACAAAACATGAAAATATCAGAGAAGGCAGGTTATTGGCTTAACAGATAAAAACCTTTCACAGCAGCTACAATTAAAGACAGTCTTAGTCCCAACCACCTCTATTTAAATAGCAAAACAATTTAATCTGGTGAAATGGCAAAACCTAGAGAAACTTGGCTAACTTGAAAACCTGAAACTAGCTTAGAAACTGTAAACAGACACTTGAGTGTTAAAAGTGATTAGCAAAAAGTCTCAGAAGGAAGGAGAGAACAGGAGACAAAGAGACACAAATTCCAGCTTACATGAACAAGAAAGAGAAAAAGTGATATCCCCAGATGATGCATGTCCAGCCAAAGGTACACGGTATAATAAATGTATGAAATATTGACATTTTGCAGCTGGTTGCTACACCAAAGCAATCAAGTAGTTGATTCATACTACAGGAAATCAAGAGCCATGGTTACTGGAATCTATCACTTGTGATGACATAAAACCTGCATGGAGAATGAAACTGAATATTCATGGCGAGACTATGACTTGAAAATTGACTCAGAAGTTGATGTCACAGTCATCTCAAAAGTAATTTACAGTCACCTTCAACACTTCCCAGAACTGAAGTTATGTGACACAGCTCTGATGAGGACTGGAGGTACTCTGAATTGCATGGCCCACCAAAACAACTTACAAAGGGCAAAAGCCATGCATTCAGAATACATGTGATCAAAAGATCAAAGACCAACAACCTCCTCAGTTGCAGCATTGCAGCCAGATGGGACTAGAAAAACATGGCAAAGGAGTTGATGGTACTGGAATTTTGAAAGGAGATGCAGTGTAAATCATATTAAGACATTATGAACCATGTAGCATACAAGCACCTGTACGAGAGAGATCTTGAAAGACACTAGCTGTAGATTTTTATAAATACAGAAGACATCATCTGGTCACGGTGGCTTTTTTCCCCAGACAAAGTGAAATAATGTATTTGAAAGACATAACATATTTTAGTGTTATTGAGAAACTGAAGTGCATTTTTGCTCACTTAACTATTCCAAAGCAACTAGTGATAGGTCATAATTAGAATTTAATATGCTATTGGTTATATTACTAGCAGCCCACATTACCCTCAAGTGAATGAAGAGGCTGAGTGAGTTGTAGAGATAACCAAGGGAATCCTACAATAGGACAATGCATTCCTTTCTCTTCTGAGTTACAGATCAATGCCAATAGCAGATACTGGATATAGTCCGGCATAAATCCTGACAGGAAGACAACTCAGGAATACTGTTCCAAGTTTGGAAAAGCATCTATCCCCAAAGTGGCCAGACCTGAGGGGAGTAGTAATTGGATAAAAACGTTAAAAGAGTTTAGGAACCCTTTTACAACCATCACTTAGGACTTGCCTACACTTTTATTAAAAAAACAAAAACAAAAACCACAAAAAACCCCACCTTTTTCTGAGGGGGAAAAAGCAGTCACACAGTCAAACAGGATAATTTGAGATGAGGGCTCTTCCATCAAAATAATTACCCCAGCTCTGTAAACAACTTTTGCCTACTCTTGCTCCCTTCAAGGTCGAAAAGGAATACGTGTGAACAAAGCACAGCTATTATCGGTTCATGTGAAGGCTCCTTTTGCAATGTTGTGGCAGTGATCTGTGGCTGTAAATCAGGACACTGTTTCACAGTGGTGTGGCTGGGTTAATGCAATTCTCCAACATTACTTATTTAGACTTTAGAACATCAAAATAAATAATGTTGAAAAAAACTTGCAGTGTAGACATCATTCTAGTTAATGAACTGCTGGATCTACAAGCTGGTGACTGAGTATGTGTTAAATTGGATGGAGAAAAAGGATGGGCAACTACAGCTGTTATAAAAGAGAAAGAATTCAGCTCCCTGATCATACGTGATCAAGACAAAATGTGGAGAGTTCAAGAGAAACCATCAATCTCTAATGTTTGTTTCTCAGGAAAAAAAACAATCAAACAGAGCAAATTCTATATCTGGCAGTTGCAGAACAAGAAAGAACAACTCAAAGAATCCAAACCACAGACAGTCTTTGCAACTAATGAACAGTTAGATGACCAAGTTGTTACATGTTTGAGTTGCATGTAACAGAAAATTATCAGAGATACTTGAGAGACAGATACACACTGAATTTCAAAGAAAAAAGGATAGCACAAATGGTAAGAATGTAGAATTTAAAGGGGGAGATGGAATGGATGCTAAACTGTATTATACTGTTCAGACACTAGGAGGCTCCGTGTTTAAAATAGCTTATTTGAGTGAACCCCAGCTGTACTTGGCAGGATCTTATGACAAGGACATCTGATATGTGTGGATTATGGGTGAACCCCTCCATTCAGGAAGGTTAGCGCCCTGCACACGCACCCTTCCACCTGAGTCACACCCTCTTCAGCCAAAGGAGCTCCAGTGCTCCCAAAACATCTGCCAGGAGCCACCGTCTGCCCTGACCACTGGCCAGCCAACTGGCACACATTCCCACCAGCCGTAGTTACTGATATGAAAGGATGGCCTTCTATGCTTACTCACCAGAATTTGCTATCCTAAGCTGTGTCTACACTACAGAGTTCTATCGACAGAAGTCAGTGTTGACAGATATTTCCTGACAGAACCTCTGTCTACAGAATGCGTCCACACCTAATACAGGCTTGCCCGTCAATGCCCTCTGTCAACAGAGAGCAGCCAGACTGCCCAGCCCGCTGTCAAAAGAACAGCCAATTGGAAGCTCTGCAAACAGGGCAGCCTGGTGAAGTGGAAGCTCCCTCTGTTGACAAAGGGCCCCCCAGAGTGTCTACACTATTTTTTGTTGACAATCTGTTGACAGAGGCGCTGTGCCTCATACGGTCAAGACAGAACTCTGCCGGGAAAGCTGCTGTGTTCTGTCAACAGATTCTTGACAGAACGCATTTGTAGTGTGGAGAGAAGGCAGCATAGATCCAGTGTAGACAGTGTAGACCCAGCTCTAGAGTATAACCTACACAGAAAATTTGGCTACGGAGCTGTGTGTGCCAGTTGGATCCCTAAGCTCCAGGCTGCTGGCTGGAGCTGAGCCCTGGCCCACATTAGGGGAGAGGTCACAAGGGCAGAGCTTTGGGGCAGAGCCACAACCAGGGTTAGAAGAGACATAGCCTGTCCTGGTCTATGCTACCTGCTTGTGTGGATAAGCAAGTTCTGTGACTAATCCATACCTGGTATAGAAGAACACAACATGATCTGGTAGGCACTTCCCAGTACTTTACATCTGAGATATTTTAATCACTTCTTCTGAAGAGACTGTTTATCTTCTCCTCTGTAGATGAATGTTTAACTCACTAATAAGCAGCCCTGTAACACTTTGAAGACTAACAAATTTATTTATTAGTTACTCCTTCATTTTTACCCATGAAAGCTCTTTACCTAATAAATAAATATGTTTGTTTTTAAGGGGCTACAGGATGGCTTGTTTGTTTGTTTGTGGGTTTTTTGTGAAGCTAGAGACTAAAACCACTACACCTCTGAGACTATTAACTCAGTAACGAGAGCCTTGTGGGGCAACCATAGGAACAACTAATTCTTGTCCAAATCTGAGATACCTGTAACTGGCTTCACTTTCAGATGGATACTTGGCAAATCTTGATAACCCATCGACTGAATGGCACTGCAGTTGTAGCCTGTTGTGAGTTACAGGCCATGGCTTCAAGAGGGGATGGAAGGTGCACATTCCAGCTCAAAGAGACAGACCCGCACTAATTCTGATCAAGCTAGGATGCCAAGAATGGAAGCACAGCGCTGTTAGTGCAAGCAGCAAGAGGGGACAGCTCTCTTGAGTATGATCCCATTCAAGACCACAGGTCCATATTCAGGACAGATCACCTCAGGCAGAAGCTTCCCTGCTGGCCTCAACCAGGGCTGTGCTTGCTTCTCTTCCCATCTCTGATTCTAACTATGCTGGGAATTCAGCCAGAGGGTGATGGCAGCCATTGTAGTACTGTTACTAGGGTCCCACAGAGGCTCATTATAGAGCTCCAGGAGCTGACAAGGATATGTAACACACATTTGCAGCTTATAGGGCAAGACAGCAGCTGGTTGAGAACCTTTCTAGGCTAAACTCATTTATACCATTAGACAACAGCATATTCCTGTGCAAAATGACCAGTTTTAGGATTCCTTAGCTAAGGCCACAGAGGGGTAGTGTTACCCACAACTCTCATTATTTAATAACAACAGAGAGGTCGCTGTGTTAGTCTGTATTCTAACAAAACAACCGAGCAGTCATGTAGCACTTCAACGACTTAGAAGTGGGTCTGCCCCATGAAAGCTCATCACCTAATAAATTATTTTGTTAGTCTTTTAAGTACTACATGACCACTTGTTTGTTTCATTATCTAATAAATAAAATTATTACTCTTTAACATGCTACAGGATTCCTTTCTTTAAAGGGGAAAAAAAAAGCTAAAACCGATGGCCATGTCTACACTAGCAAGTTTTTTTTTAAATATTTTTCGAAAGAAGGGGTTCTTTCAAAATATCCAGCAGTGCATCTACACCCAAAAAGCGTTCTTTCGAATGTTTCAGGCAGAATGACTTCTTTTGAAAGCTTCTTTTGAAAGAAAACATGTAGATGCTCCGCAGGCCCTTTTTTTTGAAAGAGCAGTCCTCCTAGCACCTGATTTTTTTGATCCTTGGCCCATTCTTTCCAAAGAGCAGAGGCTGTGTGAAAGCTCCCTTTCAAAAGAGCAGATTTTAATCTGCTTTTTTGTGTGTGGACACACTCTTTCGAAAGAAGTTCTTTCAGAAGAGATCTTCTGGAAGGACTTCTTTCAAAAGATCGCTGTCGTATAGACATAGCCAATAAGGGGGTGGAGCCTATCAGACCCTTCACCTTTACTCAAGGCTTGTTTAGTGGGAAGCTACCGAGCTGCCTCTCTTGCACCATTAAGTTCCTAACACTAGATGGTGCCGTGTAAAGGTATAAATAGCAATGCCTCTATAGCTACGTCTACACGTGAAGCCTATATCGAAGTAGCTTATTTCGATGTAGTGTCATCGAAATAGGCTATTTCGATGAATAATGTCTACACATCCTCCAGGGCTGGCAACGTCGACGTTCAACATCGACGTTGCGCAGCACCACATCGAAATAGGCGCAGCGAGGGAACGTCTACACGCCAAAGTAGTACATATCGAAATAAGGGTGCCAGGCATAGCTGCAGGCAGGGTCACAGGGCGGACTCAACAGCAAGCCGCTCCCTTAAAGGGCCCCTCCCAGACACAGTTGAACTAAACAACACAAGATCCACAGAGCCGACAACTGGTTGCAGACCCTGTGCATGCAGCATGGATCCCCAGCTGCCGCAGCAGCAGCCAGAAGCCCTGGGCTAAGGGCTGCTGCACACGGTGACCATAGAGCCCCGCAGGGGCTGGAGAGAGCGTCTCTCGACCCCTCAGCTGATGGCCACCATGTTGGACCCCGCTATTTCGATGTTGCGGGACGTGGATCGTCTACACGTGCCCTACTTCGACATTCAACTTCGAAGTAGGGCGCTATTCCCGTCCCCTCATGGGGTTAGCAGCTTTGACGTCTCGCCGCCTAACGTCGATGTTAACATCGAAATAGCGCCCAACACATGTAGCCGTGACGGGCGCTATTTCGAAGTTGGTGCCGCTACTTCGAAGTAGCGTGCACGTGTAGACACGGCTTCTGAGTGACCCACAATGGAATCTAACAGGTGACAGTTATGCCACGGTTTGGCCTTCCCTGGCTCCAGGGGAAAGATAATGCCACAAACAATTTGTAACCCCCACAACAATGTGTGATTCAGTGTCGTATGTAGCGGCACGTAGGCCACTTCACAGAGAAAGAATGAGTGTCCTCTACAACCACCAGCTGGCATTTAGCTCACACTGTAGAGAAACCTGCAACATGCTACTGATGTCCCAGGTTTGAGTCTACCAGTGGGCAGTTACACAATTCACCAGTGTATGTCCTCAGTTTTTTTGTTTTTTTTTTAACATAAGGGTAGGTAGTAGAAAGAGGAGCAGAAGAGCTAATCCTTCAGCTGAGATCTACTATTTTCTTTCTCCCTTAGAGAATTTTGTGGAATCCAATAAGTGGTGTTGTGTTTTTTTTTAAAACATAAATATGTTACTGCATGAATACTTGTGAAGGGCCACCCCTTGTGTGTCCATGTTCACTGTGGTGTATGGCAGTCAGACTGCTTCTCCAAAAAATCTCTCAGAGCCAAAATCTGTGCTTGGTATGTCCTTCATTATCGAAGGGACAGAGTCTTCCTGTGGAATACCTGCTGGAGACAGATTTCTATCCTGACTCTTGCAAAATATTTGTCTACAGTAGGTTTTTTTCATTTTATACTCTTCACTTCCATTCTCTTAGTTCAAAAATACATTGAATTAATAAGGTGTGCCATAATCCTAACATCTCCTTGACTATTTATACCCTTTAAGCTTTTCAGGGCAGGGACTGTGACTTCTTGTGTGCACAACCTCTAGCACATTTTAGACATGATTGTGATATAAACAAAATTACTTGTTGGCGCTGTACTTCTAGTTCTGTGCCACGTTTCAATGTGGAAGAAGAATTAGTTATAGAAAGCAGTTTTACTTATACTTCTAGGTTCTGGAATGTTCAACAGAGACCACACTAGTGGCATGATGCTGAAAAATAGAAGCAGAAGTGCTCTGCTATGGCTTAATGCCAGCATGTAAAATAAATAAAAAAATATGGAGCTAACTTCATCCTGGTGTAAGTGCATTGACGATTAATTTATACGAAAATTGCACTTGGTCAGTCCAGTTACATTAGAGATACATTTGGCAAATGAATTTAATCAATGCTTCTTCCTTTTATGTTAAGCCTTTGGCATGACTGTACTTTAACTTAACTTGTAGGTTTGTTTTAGTGGTTTACCACTAATGTTTCAGTACTCCAAAGTGAACCATTTTGTTATACTGCTTTTGCTCCCCACTGACCAGCCTGTTGAGACATGAACTAACTTACAGACCTATAACTATTTTGTGACATGAATGCTACATTTTCACCTTGTTAAAATGCTACATTTTTATCTTGTACTTTCACAAAACAAAGGAGCAAAAAAGCAGTCCTTTAGACACTAACAATATAATTGATTAGGTTTATAATCTTTTGTGGGACAGACCCACTTCTTCAGATCTGGGAAATCCTGATAAATGATAACTGAGATGAAGAGAATTTAACCGAAAGATATTAAAAAAGAGAAGAAATAAAAACTGATGACTTGTCATTTTTATTGCATTTTTTCTATCTTTCTGTTAAATTCTCTTTGTCTCAGTTATCATTTACCAGGATTGTCCAGATCTGAAGAAGTGGGTCTGTGCCATGAAAGCTCACCACCTAATAAATTATATTGTCATTATTTAAAGTGCTACAGGACTGCTTTTTTGTTTCGTGAAGACACAGACTAATATAGCTACCTCTCTGAGAATTTGTACTATTTAATCTGTAGTGATGGGGCTGGGAACTTATGGAAGGGGCAGTTTGAAATACTTCATATAAATATGTGGGTCAGATACTCATCCCTTGAAAAGGGGTGTAAATCCAGATTTATACCTTGGAATCTTGCCCACTGTCAGAGTTTTTCTGCTGAACATTTTAGTTCATCAATTCCATCACCTGCTGAGAGGAACTAATAATGATTATAGAATGATTTGTGATTTAATCAATTAAATATTGAAAAGATTCTGATGCACAGCCCTTTTTTTCCTGCAGCTTTCTCAGGAGTGGATAGATGCATTTCATAAAAATAAATGTGAAACGGATAGGATGGATTTGCTTGTTAAAGAATGTTATGCTGCCTTATGAAAGGTGCTGGCTTGACAGGTCTGGAGAATGAAGTCTACCTTTTATCTATAAAACAGATACATCTAGAATTGGTCAGAAGTTTTCTAATGACTGCAAATGATTTTTGATTGAAAAATGCTAGTCAAGACCAAAACTGTTTGCAATGAAGGATCAGTTTTGATGAATTTTCCCATTTGTAAATCTTTTGAATAAAAATATTTTATGTCAAAATATACCATTTTCCTTCCTTTCGAGATTTTAATTTATACTCCAAAAAGTTCAAAATTTTAAACTATCAAAACAACATTTCAATTGAACTGATTCAAACAAGATTCTGGAGTGTCACCTGGAAAATTTTTTTCTCCCGCATCCAGTATCAGGATGAAAAATTAAAATCTTGAAATTCTCTCATGATATCTGTTTCCTGCCAAATTGCTCTACTTACTGTACCAGCAGTCATAGTGCAAGGCACTGGAACATACCTGAACTCTGAGCTGGAAGGACCATTAGCATTCCAGCTTCATGACCCACTGAATCCTTATCCTCTTTATTGAGACTGCCAGTAAGGGCATTAATGAGCTGTAATTGTGGTGATGATTTTTATGATATTGATCCCACTCTAGTGAGAATTCGGGCAACAAGTTTATTAGGGAGCTTGCTTTGGTGGTGGCCATTCTTCTGTTCTTATTTCAGTGTATAGTGCAGGGGTAGGAAACATTTTTTCTATCAGAAGCCATTGACCCCCACAGAAAATAATCAGCTGGGAGCACTCAAAGCCCAATGGGATGTGTGTGCAGGGACTTGGAACATCCCTAGGCCAGGTGTCTGCAACCAAAATAGCGAGAAGAACCATTTTTTCTAATTCAGTTACAAAATCAATACTTCAGGAGCCGCAATGCACGTGAATACAAGACAGTCCTCAATAAATAACGTCAAACCATACTTTTTGTAACCCATATTTTAAGAAAAGCACACACATAATAATTTTTAATATGATCCATGTAAATATTTAACCCTTGTCTGAGTCCTAGTAGGCTCCAAGATTAGTCCTATCTAGTGGCAATGACTACTAGAAATTAACTGACAACCCAAAGGCGGTCAATTTAGGATCATGCAGTATAGCAGGGCTGCTCAACCGTTGAGGAGGCCATTCCTGGACTGGGGCAAATAAATATCAGGGATGGTGCTTGGTCCTGCCAAGAGGGCAGGGGACTGGACTAGATGACTTCCCAAGGTCCCTTCCAGTTCTAGGAGATATGTGTAACAAAACCTTTTTACATTGGGCCCCACTTTTTGTCCCCACTTCTAGCAGCACACCTCCCACCCGCACCAGCTTGTCCAGTGGTCCAAAAGCAAGTGTCAGTTTCCCATACGTTATGCACCATGCTCTATTGGCAATGGCGGGGGTGAGGAGAGGAGCCAGCATAGGCCAGGGAGGGGGGGTTGTTTGCAGTGTGCCCCCCTTATTAAATTTCATGCCCCTGCCTAGTGCTTAGAGCAGAAGCTGAGGCATCTGGAGATGAATTCTTTTTCCAGCATTTCCTTGATTCAGCTTAAGCACACGTCCATAAATGGCACACCAAGATTGAGAGTGGCTTTCAAAGCACACTGGCAGCAAAACAGAGTTAGCTGAAGCCTGTTTTTCAGGCACACGTTTGCAGCACTTGTGAGGCTGGGCTCTCTCTCCGCCTTACTTGCCCCATCTGTGAAAGAGGTTTAATAATAATTCCTGTCTCACAGAGATATTGCGAGACTGAACCAAAACTTATCTGGTTGGACCCCAATAGCAGCCTATGGCAAACTTGCTCTTTAGGCATCCTAGTTGCTGGGAAGGAAAGCTGAAAGCCCATCAGTGGTGGGCAGACCCTGAGCCTCCGATTATCACACAGCTAGGGAAGTAGGTGGAAGAGGATCCAATAGCCCTTGGTAATGTGAGCACCCTTTTGCCATCCAAGCTGAACATTTTTTTTCTTCCCTCCTGCTCCCCTCAGTCCAGATCTTAGAAAAATCTCTGTATTAATTAATTTGACCACAGTGTATAAACCCCTGACAGTAGCTGTACAGCAATCAGGCCAGGGCAGCTCTGGGTGGTAAATGTAGCAATGCAGCCTCCCTGGGAGCAGCTTCTCCCCAACCCTAGGCTGGCTCCATTCACAGCTGGGCTGCAAACACTCTGCCTGCAGGCTGTTCTCCCAGCCGGAGGCTGCCCCGCAAGGAGAGTGCTTACCTTGCCAGTGAGTGGCAATGCCTGGGCTGAAAACATACTGCCGCTGGAGAGGCTGAGCTCTCAGCCTGTACCAGCTCCCACAGATCTTATTTCCCTAAACAAAAAGGGAGGGGGGAACTCTCTTACTGTCTCCTAACACAGCTCTGCTCCGGCGTACTCTGCTTCTGACTTTGCTCCCTGCCCCCTGGCTGGCGCAGGTGTAACTTGAGCTGAGGCAAGTACAAGGGGTGCGGGGGGGAAGAGAGGGAAGCTCTGAGGGTGCAGAAAGAGTTTGCAGCTTGGAATCAGGACTTTGGGGTGCAGGTGGGACTCCAGGCTGGAGTCAAGGGGGTTGGAAAGCAGGAGGGGGCTCACAGCTTCGGGAGGGGCTGTGCTGTGGGGTGTGCATTCTAGGGTGTGGCTGGGACAGTGGGATGGGGTATAAGATTAGGCAGAGAGTTTGGGAATGTGGTGGGGGGGTTCTGACCTGGGGCAAGGAGTTGGGGTGCAGGAGGAGGTTTGGGGATAAGCTCCGCTTTGGCAGTGCTTACCTGAGGTAACTCTCTGTTGGCAGAATTGTGGGGCTAAGGTAGGCTCCCTGCCTGCCCACCCCAGCTCCACACTGCTTCTGGAAGTGGCTTCTTGTGGGCTGGAAGAAATAAAGCAGCAAGTCAGATCTGGCCTGTGGGCTGCAGGTTTCCCATCCTTGACATAGTGGGTGAATGAGGGGGCTTAGCAGGATCTTCCTACATGCTGGTGATCCTAACTGATTTTGCATTGTGGAACATGCAGATGGGTTCTGCAAATCTGATACTAAACATATAAAGAGATCTGTGACTTTACAACTGGTGTGCAAAATGGGGAATTCATGTCACGAATTCATGTGCAGAACGTATGTTACCATGCACAGCACAAGAATTTATGCGAGTGTACAAGTGTATTTGCAGTTCAAATACGCACTTTGCTCAAATACATATTTGCACATTTAATTAATTGTTGCAAGTGCATGGCCCAGTCTGGCTCTGAGGGGCTTTCTACTTTGTTCAGATGTTTATGGGGACATCTGTTAATAAATTATTCACCAATATCTTCCCAGCTGTGGCTAAATTTATGGGCAGTATAATACTTGTGGCAGATTGCATTTTTAGAAGATGTGCCTGCATCCCTCTGAAAAGGTCAACATCTAAGGGAGGTCACACAGCTAAATTTTAAAAAGTAGTTAAATAAGGGCAAAAGCAGGAGTGACTGGATTAAGTGAGCTGGGGGTAGCATAATCTTAGTGGAAATCAAGGCAGACTCATAACTTTTTATAACTTAGTGAAAATGGCAGGGGAAAGAAGAGACATTAAATACTGGTTGTGTCTTTGAGCAGATTTAAGCATTATTTGGCATACATTTGACTATTTCAAATCTCTTTAAGAAACGTGCTGATTTGCAATGTTGTGCTAGCAGTTCAGGACCAAATATCCGTGGTCTAATTGCAAATTTTGCTGTTGCCATTCTAGTGACTCGCTGAAGAGGAGTTTATCAATCTCAAGTTCGAAATTAAGGGCAAATTGCACAACAGACAGATCAACCTGGGGAGGAGGTAAGCAGTAAACAGAGAAAAACTGCCCAATACAATGTTATACATTTTGAAACTCTTGACATTTATATCAGAGCATTCATTTTTCCTTACATTATTTTGGGCGTCCCTTTTGATATCAGCTGACATACTTCAATTTATAACATGGAGTGACCCTTTAGCACTTTTTCTGGTACTATAGAAAATCATATGAGTAAAAAGATAGCTCATAGAAGAAAAACTGGAAGCAGTACTGGGAAGAAGCCAGGATCGTCATCGTAATCACATCTGCCAACTCATCTGCTTTCAAGACATGGCCAGAGTTTTCCCAATCAGCTGGGTAACCTTCAAAAAACACTCCACCTCTATCTCTTCTTCTGAAAAAGAAATTGAACAGCATCCTATAATGATAGCCCCAAACTGTGCAGTATCAGGGCTTTAAATTATAGTGATTTGGATCTATTGTAGAATAGTTTAAAACTGACATTACTTAAAAAGTTTAATAAAGTATGAACCATAGGATTGAAAAACTCTGAATCTGATTCAAAATCTGGAAATCAAGGGTAAGTGAAATCAATATTAGTGACTATGTCTTTACATTCTTGTGGCTTTCTTTATACACTTATCATCTCCTTGGAGCAGGAATCCTGTTTCCTGTGTGTTTGTATAACACTGAGCACATTGTTTGGTTCTGGCGAATAATAATGAAATAATAAACAAGATCAGTTCTGCTACATTTCATTCTGCCCTGAGAATTGTTTTTAAAACATTATGTTCTGTAAAGTATTAAATTTTCCTGAAAGCATAAAAGTTGGTGATATAGATCAAAACTTGTATTTCTGGTTTTTCCGAAAATGGGACAAACGTTCATATAATCTGTTTAGATCTTTTAATGGGCTGGAAATATGGAAACCAAGATTGCAACATTTAATAATGGAAAAGACCGGATAAAACAGAATCCCAGTGTAGGATTACAAAATAAATACTCCAAAGACTCAGATTTCAGACTAGAATTCAACTGAAATTAAGTAATCCACTAACTGCCTTGCAAATGGATAAACGTAATGAAACCTCAGTGTTATGCCTTCCTTATCAGTGTTGAGTGTTTCTTGCCTGAAGGAACAGACTGAGTTTGATCTTCAACTAGGAAGTTGAATAGTCACATAAAGCAAATATTATGTTCCTGCCAATAGCACTGTGATACATTTGCAGGGTTAAGAGGGAAGGTCCTCTCATGGACCAGTAACTGGTTAAAAGATAGGAAACAAAGGGTAGGAATAAATGGTCCATTTTCAGAATTGAGACACATTAAACACTGGTGTTCTCTGGGGGTCTGTAAAGAGTCAAGTACTGTTCAACATATTCATAAATGATTTGGAAAAGGGAGTGAACAGTGAGGTGACAACATTTTCAGATTGTATAAGACTACTCAAGATAGTTAAATCCAAGTCAGACTGCGAAGAGTTACCAAGAGATCTCACAAAACTGGGTGCCTGGCCAACAAAATAGCTGATGAAATTCGGTGTTGATAAATGCAAAGTAATGCACATTGGAAAACATAATCCCAACTATCTAGATTAAATGGTGAAGTCTAAATTAGCTGTTACCATGCAAGATAGAGACCTTGGAGTCATTGTAGATCTCTGAAAACATCCGCTCAGTGCATAGCAGCAGTCAAAAAAAGCTAACAGAATGTTATGAATCATTAGGAAGAGGATAAATAAAATATCATATTGCCCATATATAAATCCATGGTACATCTGCATCTTGAATATTGCATGCAGATGTGGTCACCCTATCTCAGATAAATTGTATTAGAATTGGACAAGGTACAAAAATGACTAAATGGTTAGCAGCGAGGAATGGCTTCGGTATGATGAGAGATTAGTAAAAGTGGGACGTTTTAGCTTGGGAAAGAGATGACTAAGTATTACAGAAGTCGATAAAAAGATGACCGGTGTGGAGAAAGTAGATAAGGAAATGTTATTGACACCTTATAATCCAAGAATGAGGGATCACCCAATGAAATTAATAGGCAGTGGATTTAAAACAAACAAAAGGAAACAAAACACATGATACGAACAGACATAATAAACAGACAATTATCTCACACATTACTAGGACTGCTTTCCTTCCTTAGATGTTCGTAATTATCTCAGGTGGGATGATGAATATCTCTCTGCCCCTCATCCCCCTCCTCTACTCCTATGTATTTGATTTATCAGTTTTTATTGCAATTTTTTTCTGGTCCTCTGCACTTATAAATATACATCTCATAGAGCTGGAAGGGACCTCAGGAGGTCATCATGTACAGCCCCCCCCGCCCGTCCTTTTTGGCAGAACCAAGAACCATCCCTTTTTTAATCTATTTGCCCCAGATCCCTAAATGGCCTCCTCAAGGATTGAGCTCACAACGCTGGGTTCAACAGGCCAATGCTCAAAATGTCAGTCTGTATTAGAAATGAGATTGCTCAGATGAAGGGGGTCTGTCCCACGAAAGCTCATCACCAAATATATCATTTTGTTAGTACTCTTTAAAGTGCTACATTTCTGCTATTTTGTTTTGTTGGAATACAGACTAACACAGCTACTTCTCTGTTACTAAACGAAAGGACATATTTCTTCACACAACGCGCAGTCAACCTGCAGAAATCTTTGCCGGAGGATGCTGGGAAGGTCAAAACTATAACAATGTTTAAAAAAAGAAAAGCCATATATGGACCTAATAGCCAAGATGGCAAGGCTGCCCTTGCTTTTAAGATGCATTCCTTGTGTTCTCCTTTTGTATGTCCCTTATTGCTGTATGTTGAGAACACAGGGGAAGTGAACAGTTATGGGCCTTTGGCAAAACACTGGTAGCCATTTATGGTACTCATCTTAGTTTATCGCCACACACAAGCAGATCCTTTCCCCTTGTTTGTTTAAATACCAACTTGTCCCTCAAGTGGTTCTATTCATTTCAGAAGATCTACTTGAGAAGTAAGGTGGTATTACATAGTGTGCCCAACAGTGGCAGCATCTGTGCCTCAATTATTTGGTGTCAACTTTGAGGCCAGTTATAGAATTTTAAAACAAAACTACCTAGGACCAGTTATTATTCTCTTTCCTTATGCACAGCTGTATTGTTACTTTAGGCACAGGTCTGAGAAAGAAATAATGGTGACACCACGCCAAGAGGGGTGCAAGGACCCAATGTGACTTGGCTGTGTCTTCAGTATTGCCAATCTTAAACGATATTTTTAAGAGAGTAAATTTGTGGTTATGTTTCAGTTCTAGTGTTTGAGCTTTTAATGTTCACATTGTCAGACTTTTGTGCAGCTATAAGGTGTCCCAGGGTGAGTGTGTAAGGTGAGATCACATGCAATTACATGACTGACGAAAAATGCCAAATGTGGAACTTGGGATGAGAATGAGAATTGGCAACACTGGTCCCTCTGAATCATAATTCTCCTCTGCTTCCTTCTTAATTTGGGGGTAAGGATTGGGTGTGCGCATCCCACCCACTCCTCACATCATCTGCCACAGGGGAAGTAAGCAGACACACTGACCTTGTTTATTGCTCTTTGACTGTATGCAAGGTCCATGTGGCCTGCTCAGAGATGTAGTTGTTTGGAGTACAGGTGGCACCTTCTAAAACTGGCATTCTCTGGTCTGGAAACAAGTGTGGTTCTGCAGAATCAGGGATACACCTGGACTAGAGAGCTGGGGCAGGAGAGCAAGCAGAACCAGCCTTCCCGCAGCCTTGGGGGTTTGGAGCAGTGGGGCCAGGGCCTGAGGTGGCATCGCCTGGCAGCCCTGCAGGGCCATGGCCAAAGCTGTGGCCGGAGAGCCAGTAGCTGCAGCCATAGACCGGGGGGCATTAACCTTGTTCAGCAAAATCCCTCATTTGGGACCACCAAGGGCCTGAGGGGGCTGGCCCAGGGAGGTGCAACCTATATTACATGAACATCCATAGTACAATCTAGCCCCGGATGTCAGGTTAGCTCACTGGGACTATCTGCATGAGTCAAGTGGCTGGATTTGACTCAGAGGGTTAAGTATTAGGCATTGGTATCTTGTGGCAAAACAGCACTGGGTATAACAAAAACGTGCCCAACTCTCCTCTGAGTCTGATGTTTTAGTGCTTTCCCAGGCTATTACTAAGTTTATAGCCCAGGCTATATATAGCAGGCTTGGGCTGAGAAAGCAGCCTTGTCCAAATACATTAGTAACATTGAAACACCAAGGGCCGTTACCAATTCATTGTTCTGTAAGTGGTACCAGGAAGTATGATCTTGGAAGGACTGAATGACCTGTCACAATTTTCCAAAATAAATTTAACTAATGCTCTCAAAAGCTTTCTCTTAGTCAAACCACATGTTGGTCTGTGTCCCATTCTACATTTTCTTCTGTAATATTCCCTCCCTATTTGAATGTCCCAAATACAGCATCCTCGTCTCTTGAGTTCCTTATTTTTCATTTTCTACAAAGCAGGGTGGAGGGGACCAGAGCAAAAGTCCTACCTTTCACAAGTTATAACATGCTTTTACAGCTTCTCTCTTCCTCTGTCATTTACTTTATACGATTAATTCTTTATTCTGTAGTTTAAGAGGTTTGATTCTGTCAGTCATAGCACGCTAGTTGGTGTTTACCAATGTACTCCTTACAACCATTCTGTAGTTTCTCCATTGAAGAGTTCAGGCTTAGGTCAAAAAGATCATTCTTCTTTGTCAAATATTAAGATGTTTCATTGTCTGATTCGGTAAGACCTTCTGAAGTTATTAACTTTTCAGTCTGTTCTTGTTCATCTGACTTATGGCTTATCATTTCAGTTCCCCCTCTCCACCTTTGACTGTGGCTATTGTCCAGTTAATTCCCTCTCTGGTAACTTGTTTCATATCTTTAACTACCACATTTTATTACTTCCTTCAGGTTTACCATCTTGTTTGATTTCTTGGCCATCAGCATCATCCCAGGCATCATATTTTTATTAACCATCATTCAAATTATGATATTTCCTAAAGGCCACAACCAGGCTGGACCCTATTAGTTTACATGCTGTCCTTGTAGCACTTTATTTTATTGGTTTCCTTTTCATGGTCACAATATCAGCTACTGCAGTTACTAGGGCTGCCTAGAAATGTGTTTTCCTTCCTCCTCACTCACATCCTTCAAAGCTTTCATTTTCACAGTTCTGCAGAGTTTCAAAACTCGTTCTGGAGTTCTAAGTTCTCTTGTGATCTCTGCCCCTGAGCTGCTGCTATATCTTGAATTCACTTTACTTGTTGGTTCAGTTTTCCGCATTTGATCTTCACTATATCTTGCTTACTACTTCTTTTACTACTTTACCCTTGAAACCCTTTATAGACTTCAGTGATTTCTTCCACCATGGAAATGAAACGTAATCAGTGTGACTGGTGATCTTCCCGTTATTTGTTTCCAAGGTCCTCCATGTAGCATGACAATTTGACCAGGTTGGTACATTCATGTCCTATGATGGCCTAGAGGCCTAAGACTGATATAGATGCTGCTGCTACCAACTGCTTATGAAGGGATTCTTCTTTAGTTCAAATGGCAGAATACTGACCATGGATCTGATGGGTTCCTGGGTTGTGGCCTATTCAGGGACAGTATTCTTCATAAGGACCCAGATGATGCAGTATCCCTCCAGTCCTTCAGCCCTTTAATTGAAGGAGCTGTTTTCTCCAACAGTAACTGACCAAACTTTGCCTTTGTGTGCAAGGAGAGAGTTGTTTTAATGTAGTGCCCATACCAGTTTATTCTTCTTAATATTTAAACTTAAATTTTACACTTCTCCATTTTTCATTAAGTAAATGTTATAGCGATCTCCTTGTTATGCAGTGTTCTCAAGTTTCGAGCTAATTTTGCTTTGATTAACAAATATACAAGTTCAGTACCTTAGCAAAAATTAGATAAGCTCCTATACGCTTATAAACCTTCTCACTTCCAGATGGAACATAAGGAGATTTACTAATGAGCCTGAAGTTGCTAATGGATTCTGATAGTATGTTATCTTTACAAATAAAGGGATTCCATCAACTAAATTTCCAAGAAAAGCACAAATAAATCAGCTTAGTGTGTTTTTCACTGTGTGGCAATGTAGGAAAAACAAGTTTCAGGGTCCTTATGATGTACAATGAAAGATCTGGTAATTTGGGTCACCCAACCCTAAATTGGATATATAAAACATGTTTTACAGCTGGCAGAAAACACTGTAGAAAATGCTGCTAGAAACTTAGGCCTCTCAACCTGATTAGAGCTAATGAAATTACAAGTGCAATGGGTCAGCTAAGCTTTCATCTTGATCTTGGAGATAGAAGTAGTCACTAAGAGTAAGCGTATGTCTACATTACCTGGAAGATCAACCCCTCTCAGGATCGATCTTCCGGAGTTTGATTTTGAGCATCTGGTTGAGATGAGTGAAATCAGCCCTTGTACTCCTTGCTGTCATGAAGAGCAAGGGAGGTCGCCAGGCCCATTCACCTTCCTTAGTGAGGACAGCCAGGTAAGTCGATTGCAGATAAGCCGATTCTAGATATGCAATTGGTGTAGCTAGAACTGTGTATCTGCCATTGACTTACCTGCCTAGCATAGACCAAGCCTGAGAAAGTGAAAGTTATCAAAAAAAGTCTGTGGAAAGGTCTAGTTGCTGGGATGCAGGCAGAGCAACTCAGTGGCTAAGCCTACACTGGACCCTCCCTTTCAAAAGGGGTATGCAAAAACGGCCGATTGAAAATGTAAATGAGGTGCTGATTTGCATATTGGAAAGAATGAGGAGGAAGGTTGCTTTCAAAAGTGGGGCTTCCTTTTGAAGGAACCCTGTCTACTCGGCTGTTTTGGCTTTTGAAAACAGCAGCTCTGGAATGCGAATGGCTGTCATTATGTAAATGAGACACTGAATAAGCAAACCAATGCCTCATTTGCATTTTTGATCAGCTGTTTTTGCATACCCCTTTCAAAAGGGAGGGGCCAGTGTACAAGTAGCCAATATGTTAGCTATGGAGAGGGCCAGCACCAAAACGACTTGGGTTAAATTGTTAGTGAGTCCCTGAAAATGATTGTTCATATTCATATGAGCTAATTGGCTAAGCATGCACACAGATGCAGAGCTCTTCAGGCAAATTGTCATTTGCACATGTCATTTTATCTAATTTTCTAGTGAAAACTGATGCCCTTGCCAGCCAATTTTCAAAGGCAACTAGAAACCTCAACCACCAGCAAAATATTAAAACAGTCACATTAAAATGATTTATTTTTGGCATGGAAAGTGACTGATGTATCTGCACTTTAGGTTATCAATTATGTATTGAGAGAATGAGCCAGACTTTTCTAAAGGAACAGAAACCTCCATAGACTGTAGGAGCTTCAAGAGTGAGATGGACATCTTGTTTACAGAAGTTCATTCAAAATAAAGAAAAGTGAGACAGAAGAAGATAGGTAGGCTGATATCATAAGAGAAAGGAAAGTGAAATGCTGATGCTGGGATGATCTTCCTGAGGCGACTGGCAAGGCCTTATCAGAAGAAATGTTTAAGAAGAGGTTAGAGAGAACACTTGGAACTACCATATGGAAAAATATTGGCCGATGCAGGAAAATCTAGACTAAATGGCTGAGGTATTTTTCCAGCTAGGAGTCTAATAATTCAATAGTGGCACCACAGGTAGCATCAATTGTAAACAAAACATAGAGATCTTGCTGCAGGAGTAATGTTCTCAATGTTTACATTAAAAAAATCATCCAGGTACAAGTTGTAAGGTTTCAGGAATGGGTTGGTCAGTGCCCAGTTCAACAGGGTCCAATCCTGACTGGACCATTTAGGCACTAATATAATACACCTTGAACCTCTTTAGTCTGGCACCCTTTGGACCTGATCAGTGCCAAACGAGAGAATTTGCCATACCACAGGAGGTCATATTGCCTAGAAGCATTACCAATACTTCCACTGCTTACTGGGATCTTAGAAGGCATTTAAGGGTAAATTAGAGCTAACCAACAGCACAGAACACTGAGAGCCAGGACTGGTGTCTGTAAACAAACTTACGAGACCACGGGAATCTTGGCCACACCCATAATTAATGGACATCCAGCTAACTAAAACCATGCCAGACCACGGATATTACCAGACCAGAGAAAGCCAGACTAAGAGGTTCAACCTGTACAAATAATACATGTAAATGTAATTAGATGGGGAAATACCTGTTTTTACCTGAGTAGTACAAGCTGGAGAATTAAACCAGTAGCTAAAAGTCAAATGAGGGAACGTGTGTGTAAAACGTTTGTGTATGTGTGCATGTGCCCATGTGTTGTGTTGTAGGCAGGACAATATCACTGCGGTAAGTAATATTATGTCAGTGAATGACAGACAAAGTCGACTTTTTGCGATTTATTTTTTTGTATCAGACTAAGGGGGTAAAATAAAGATTTCATCAACAGGTTGAAACTGCTGTCAAAGACAGCTTTGTCCATGGCCACCACTGTTTGCTTTTGTTTGAAAGAGCTGTTAAAAATCCCTTTACTGTTGGCTGTGTTTCAAGGTCCATTGAGTTGCTTCATTGGAGGGAAATGCAGGCATAAGCCTCTTAGCGTCTGTTGCAGATGAAGGAGATATGCTCTCATCTTTTCCAAATAAACTGTTCTTTTAAAATATTCCTTCTGCACAGCTTTAGAGAGAAAACATTTCCTCCTAGGGATGGGAGAACCTTAAAAACCCTCCAGACGCCGATAAATTTCCCCAAAAGACAAAGAAATGCTTGGCACTGATCACTTGATTTGTTTTTAAACAGCCTTTAAAATATATATCACATTTATAGCCTAATGAATAGGCAGACAGATCTTGGGCTATCTTCTAAATCACTTCTTGGCCATCTGTCTGTCTCCAAGGCCTTTTCCTCCATTTCAAAGGCACCATATCTTTCTCCTGCTCACTTTGCTTCCACAGTCCTATCTCTGAGCTTACGGGCTCACCCCTCTATTTGCGCATGCAACACTCTGGACTAGATTCTTTTCTGGCAAATTCATGCCATTACAAAGCCAACAGGATGCCAGAATCAATGGTTCTAGCAACTGAACATAGTAAAATTAAACCAAATGTTCACTCCTTGGCCCTGTTCCCTCTATTTTTTTAACATCTGTAGGTGGAATAAATTTTGTTATGTGCACCAAGGGATGTGTGGATGTGCACCCGCAGTAGGAATACATGCTATCAGCTGTGGCAGGCAGTGGGCAGTCTGCTAATCAGCTGGGTGGCACCTGAATGTTTCCTGAGTGGCTGCCCAAACACTCAGCTTACATGGAACACTGCTTCTCGGTGCCTTCAGAGGTAGCTGTCTGAGTGGATTTCAAAGCCCCTATGTTTGGGTGGCAAACATCTCATTTCATGTGTATCATCTCCAGTTCTTTCTGGATATGATAAAAAAATTGATGTTTTCTTTTCCCAGTAGGCTGCCAGAGATCTTTTTGCACGTGGGCTGTTCCTTGCACAGCTAATGTTTAAACTGGAATTGGAGAGGCTGCAGCTTTGAATAGCACTGACACTTGCTGGACAAATGACTAGGAGACATTTAAGGCTTCAGTTTTGGCCCCCAAAAGACAGAGCTGTTGTCCTTTAGTTTGATTATTTTACCCCTTTTCTCCAGATGTTGATATTTCTGTTTCATGCCTAAAGCAAATCCACTTTTGGTTCACTTTCCTACTGATATGTTAGTGTTATAAGAGGAACAGAGGCATGTCAAAAAGCAAATGTAGTCTGAATTCCAAAACACATTGTGTAACTTGGCAAATAATCTGTTAAATGGCATGGGCCAGATCTTCTACTGGGGTAAATGGGGGGAGCTGTGCTGGCTAGGTTGATTTGGACTTCATGAGAATCTGGTATGTAGTGTCTAGAAAACTACCCCCTTGGTTTGTACATTGATCTGTATTTTAGAGACTAGGCCTATCTGTACACTACATGATAAAGGCTATTTTAATGCAGTTAGCTCAGTTTTACGCTGTGAACACCATTAGGTCAATTTCAGGGAGCGCTAAAGTGGATACTATTACACCAACCATGCGAGTCGGCATAGCACCAAGTTCGAATTTAAAAGGCAACGTGAGCCGGGGAACCTGGATGGCCCGTCATAGGCAACATAAGCCAGGGAGCTTGGTCTTTGCTATGTTTTCAGTGGGGCAGCACGTGCTGGGGGGGCTTGAAGAAAGCCCCTGAAGGGGCCATGTCAACTGGTCCCTCAGCTACAACCTCCACCCATCAATGTGTGTGTGTGGGGGGGCTGGCAACACAGTCCGTGATGTTCGGGGCTAGCCCCCCCACCCCCACCGGAGAAAGCCCCCTGAAGGGACCATGTCAACTGGTCCCTCAGCTTCCACTCACACCCCATGATACCAAAGCAAGCTTTGGAAAGTTGAATCCCTTTCCAGAAAGCACTTTTTGTTTTTCAGTGAACTGAATTATTTCCATTATTATTTGCAGTTCAACCAGTGAATCTACAGCATGTGATTTTTAAGTTGGATTAATAGTTAGTCTGTTGCTTTCTTTTGACTAGTAACTCTCGGAAAGCCAAGATATGTTTAAATGAGCACCCTTGCTTTTCCTCAGACGCTTTAATAAATAATGGAAGAAGGCTATCATAAACTGTAATCTGTTCCCGTAATATTGTCAGAGATGATGCTTCATCTGCTTTTTATAAAATGTTTGATAATTCAGTTATAAAAGCAAGAAATTTCAGTTTATTTGGAGATTTTGTTGATCTTTTCTTCCCAACCTTTGTTTCTTTTGGTAAATTCCTTATCAAATGGCTTCCTTAAGACAGGTCATAACATACTGTGGTTTCGAGGGGGGGAAGGTAGCTGAGTGCCCAGTTGACACGGCACAGTCACCTGGGTGATCCCAAAGCACATAAACATTCTGATTCCTTACTCTTCCTTCATTTGCTTTCCACAGGAGGGGAATGAGGGCAATGCAATGTGGGAAGATGACATCACATGCCCACAGCAACTTGCGGGGCATTTTTTTCCCATACTGCACCAGAGAACAAGCCCAGAATGCTTCACAGCTGAGGGAACTGTAGTATCGGTTCCCACAATGCGCTGCTGCAACAGTCGATCTTCTGCAGTGTAGTGTGGCAGCATTAACTTGACTTTGTGGGGAAGTGAGGATAATCACATTTGAATTTATAAAACCCAGCATTACAAAATCAAATTTATTTCGTAGTGCAGATGTAGCCTAGGTAATCCGTGCTACTTCACCTATCAAGGTTAAGCTCTGCAACCAAGAAGGGGGTGTACTCAGAGCTGTCCTTACCGCTATGCAGACTATACACTGAATAGGGCACAGAGAAATTTGGGGCATCACTGGCTCTTCGTGTCCACCCACATGCCTCTTTCTATTCCTGCTCGGGGCTCTGCTTCTCTGGGAGGGGACCTAGTTACTTTAAAAGTGAAAAAGCCTGCCAGCCTTATTAGCAGAACCCATGAAAGAACCATTCAAGTGATAATGAAGCCATTTAATAGGCTTTTGCCAGCCCTTGTCAGTTTGTGAATTTACTGTGTTAATCCACAGGACTTTACTTTAAAATTTGTTTTCTAAAATATTTCATTAGTGTGTTGCTGAAGATTATAAAATCACATACCTAAAAAATTGTCCCCTCTTCTTAGCTGCTATTGAGCATAGAGGCAACAGTTTACGGCTGCATAGGGGCACATAAATCCTAACAATGGCTCTGGTCATATAGTAAGGATGAAGGCATTTGAACACAGAGTGTAGCCTCAGCAGAGCCTGGAAATTCTACTTAATCACAATGAGAAAAATAGAAGGACAAAATTAGCAGGTTACCTGAAGGGCATCAAAGAAATTGCAGAGGAACATCTCAATGAATGAAAATGTGACGGTAACCTCAGTGGGCTTGTTGTTAGCTTTAAATTCACTTATGCAATAGCAGCCATACTCTTCCATAGAGGAGAAATAATATTGCAACATATTGCACACAAATAATAAGGCACAGCATGGCAGGAAGTTAGATGTTATCACAGAGTCCATGGCCCCACAGTGCGCGACAGTTCCTTCCCTAAATAGCTTATGCAGAAAAGGCAGAAAAGGGAAAGAAAGAAATATGCAGCGTCACAAAGAAGTTAAATTATTTGGAGAAAGTCATACAAAAAGTCTGTGCTGGAGACAGAAACTGAACTAGATTTTCAGAGGCCCAATCCAGTGCCTTAACCATAAGAATATCTTGCCTCTCGAGCAGACTTTAATTTTTTTAATCTGCCAAAGCTTGAGTGGGGGGTATGTCAATGTACTAATGCGAGCCACTTTGTGCCTTATTGCAAATGGGAGAAGGTACACAATATACAGGTATCTATGGTGTACAGGAAAATAAGCATTCATGATTCTACACTTGCGAGAAATTGAGATAATACTAAGTCTCTGTGGGACAGAGCTACAGTGGGTCTCTAACGAGGGTCAGCCCTAGACATGTAGACTGCTGAGCCACATGAAATCAAGTGACTCTAAGTGAGAAATAGATGTGGAGTAAAATAATTTAAAAGTTCTCTCCCGATCCCTTTCAAACTGTGCAAAAGGTTCATTTTGTTTATTGAAACTGGTGTATATATCAGCTCAGCCACAGTTAGTACATTTAAGTGCGCTTTGGGTAGTCAGAAGAGAAGACAGAAGGAGAAATGTGCACAAATCCAGTGAGAAATAGTCAGGGGAGTAGAGGAAAAAGAGGAGGCGTGAACTATTGCATAATGCCAAAAAGCTGTTTCATAAGCTTCTGGAAGTTCACATTAATTTTCTTTTGATCTGCATGTATCATTCCAATTATACTAAATGTTTGGGCTGCACAGCCATTGGTGAGCAGATGCCATGCTGATTTGACATTTGGCACACTTTCTCTTAGCATTGACTGACAGCAACAACTTTATAGCTTACTTTTTGTTCCCAAAGGGTAAATCAGCATGGTAATTGCAAATAGGACACTGGGCTGGGATATTTCCTGGGCAGAAAAAAAAGCACATTAAGATGGAGCTCATAACTTTTCTGTTTTTTTGTTTTATCTGCATCCCAATCCCATAGAACAGAGCACGGAGTTCTTTTTAAACAAAATCATTCAGCCATGTATTTGTCATCCTTAAATTACTAATGGTCAGCAAAATATTATGGGCTAAATCCTCAGAAGGTGTAAATTGGCAGAGCTCCATTAAAGTCAATAGAGATATGCTGAAATACACCAGCTGAGGACCTGGCCCATTACACAGGTGAGCAATTTGCCAAACAAAACATGAAACAGAGCAGATTTCAAAGACTTTGTACTACAAAGACATCAGAAAAGACTTTAAGAGCAAAATGTGCTAGAAACCGGCAAAGTTTGTTGCAAATGCATTGATTTTGTAATTAAACTGACAAAACTCACGTGCTAGGTAACATTCAGTGAAATGCTACAGTTGTGTGGTGTACAACTAGCATCTGAAGTTTGAAGTTTAAAGGAAATGTGTTGGAAGAAGGTGTGGGAGATGTTTAGCAAAACGGGGTGAATCAAAGCTTCTGGAAAGTATTCTAGGAGATGTGCAACTTGAAACCACTGAGCTATGTCTGGCTCTGTATCACAATATTCATTTTAAAAGTGAACTGCATTAGAAATTAAAATGTTTTCATGGGAGACTGAATAGGTACAAGAAGACTAGGGAGGTGCTCCTTATAAGATCTTTGTTTGCAGATTCATGTGAACAAAATGTCTCACTCAGAACTGTTTGAGACGAGCTTTGGTGTATCTAGAGAAATAAGAACAGTGAGTAAAAACATGTTAAGCTCAGATGTGTGATTAGATGTGAGACTTTGCTGTTTGAGGTTAGTAGGAGTTCCACAAGTCCTATTATCTGTAAGAAAAGGAAAAAAGTGCATTTCCTGTAAAATGAGAAGCTATGTCATGCTTTATCAAAACCGCTGGGTTACACTGTACATTTACTTGTCCTAAAGGAAGAACTGGATTTTTCATGTGCTATATCCCATAATAAGTCTAACATTTGAACACATTTTATATTAAATTTGGTATGGTATAAAATACAAGTACTTAAAAATACTTTAATTTATTATTATCATAGTGTTATGTGTTAGACGTTATATCATTCCAGATGCTTAATCACAGCTCTAGATGTCCAATAGCCTAAGGAAATTTCCAGGTATAAATTTTGAGATTTTATAATTGCTACCTGATCTTCCTTCATATGAGGAAAAAACTGTCTGAAGCAGTTCAGTTGTGCACTGGGCTGAACTGACACTTTGAATAGCTGCACCAAAGTTCTGTCACATCTTATGATGTGTGTTAGGAAGAGACAGTTTCATTTTTACTGCATGTTAGGAGAAAGCTCCAGAGCACCAGTATGTAGAAGGAGCACAGCCCACTTAACTGCAGTTGTAATAATGATTTATAATTAGAATAAAATGTAAGATTAACAAATCAGAATGTTGAATACTGTCTTCTTGTTGCTCGTGATCCTGTATACATGTGGAATGGCCTATCTGACTGGCTAGTTCCAGGTCTTATTACACGGTACAAAATTAAGACTCTGAGGCACAAAACTGGAGAATGAGCTAACTTTACCTAACTGCAATATACAGTCAGACTCATGAGGATAAGAGATGTCTTGGGAGTTGGCTAATTAGCACTGTGGCATGTTGGTACTTTTCTGCAGCTATTCTAATACGATTGTTTGGAGTGGAATCCCTATTAGTTTTAGAATAACCACTGTTAAGTTAAACTTTTGGGCAAAGGTTTGTATTTGTCTTTTGTACCTCTGTTAAGTCTTCCGTAACTCTTATGGGTGTGCCAAGAACTAACAAGCAAATCAAGCAATGTTTACTTTAATAAGAACCTCTTATGTATGTGTGTGTGTGTATATATATATATCATATATATATATATTTGGGCACTGGAAATATACCGTTCTAGGTTTGAGAAGATTTTTTTTTTTTGCCTTTCATACTTCAAAATTATGATCATCTGCAGCTAAATCAGTTGCAGAATCATGTGCTCTGGGTCCTCATAACTCCTGCTGCCAGTTGCATGTCATGTGCCTTATTGCCAGAGCACTATGCAGCTGTAATATTGCACCACAAACCAGCATGGTTCAGAGAACCAGGGACAAGGAACAGCTCAATCCTAACCCAGGTTGCGACTGATTTGCTGTGTGTTCTTGGAAAAGTCATTTCATCTTTGTGTGCTGTTGTTTCTCTGTCCTCACTACTGGGATAATTATACTTATCTGTCTCCCTGGGTGTTAAAAGGGCTAGTTGTTTGCATATCATATTTTGAAGAAAAAATACGAACTATATAAATGCTAATTATTACCACTGCCTTTGATTATGCCATACTATGTTATCTAAAGTGGGGAAATATTTTAGATAAATATATGACTGTGGCCAGTGAGTAAACTATTTAATGTGAAACTGTTTCCAAATGGATACATTATTCCTGTTTAATTTTTTTGCTGCAAAAGGCACTTATCTTCGAGGCTATTTTGAACTCTCTGTCTTTCAAAAGAAATACCAGGGCACAACCAACCTACAGCAAGCGTGCAACAGAATTAGATTGGCAAAGATTTTGTGCAAAACTGATACACAGGAAATCACTCTTGAGATGAGCTTTGTCTTTATAAATTATGGTCCCCAGGGACAAGGTGGACTATTCAAAACAGACCAGCTGTGCACTGCATTTAAAACTGTTTTAGTGCCTGATAAGCTTTCCATTTACCAGTTGAGTAGGGTGGGTAAAAGGGGCAGTTGCCACTGGGCTGGGTGATTCAAAGGGGCCTGAAGCTCCTGGCTGCTGGACCAACAGACTACTTTGAATCATGTCAGAACCTGCGCTCCACATGGTGCTGTGGGTTGGCTGCCCTGTTCCCATGCCTTCGTCCTGAGGCCTTGCTCCTTCCTCCTGAGGCCCGCCCCTTCCACGGGCATAGAGCTGGGCCACCCCACGCCTTGGTCTGGGCCCATTATGGCTGTCATTCATTAGGGAAGCCCCCTGAGTGCAGAGGGCTCGTGGCAAAGCCCTTCAGTCAGTCTGTGTATAGGGAGAGAGCTGCAGGTAAGCAAGTTTGTGAAGAGACTGGGGGAGCTGGTCTCTCCAACGGGGGAACCTACTGCTCCTTGTTTTAGAAAACATTCTTCCTGGTTTGTAATTTCTGGAACA
Organism: Carettochelys insculpta; assembly: GCF_033958435.1. Taxonomy (NCBI): domain Eukaryota; kingdom Metazoa; phylum Chordata; order Testudines; family Carettochelyidae; genus Carettochelys; species Carettochelys insculpta. The sequence continues at coordinate 20,786,808 of NC_134153.1, read as the reverse complement.
GTTTTTGATGTGTTGAGTTCGCTCTGTCCCACCATATCTGGAGCAGCCATTACATTCTCCACATGTCTTTACTACTATCTGCCTCTTTTCTATCCTCCTCTTTTGCCTGCAGGTTTGGACCTTCAGGTGCAACCGTGCACTGCTCAGAGAGGGAGTTTTTTGAAGGGCTTAAAGACTGACTTCCATTGGTGCCAAAACCCCTTAAATGATTTTATGACTTCTCACTTTCCTCTGATTCTGTGCTACCATGGTTGTTGTCCCACACACACTCAGAGGAGCTGATCGAATTGCCAGGTGTGGGGCACGGTTGTGGGGGAGGCACGCCATGCTCCCGAAAGGGCTGGGGGTTAGGCAGAAGGGCTGTGGCTGGGCATTAGCCTTCCCCTGCCAGTCCTTTAGCGCTGCCTGCAGCACATGTCCTGGGGCTCCGGTGGTGGTTCAAGGGGCCCAGAGCTCCTCCAGTTGCTGCTCCTGGCTCAGTAGCAGCATTGTCTGGGAGCCCTGGGCCCTTTTGAATTGCAGGTCCCTGGGGCAGTTGCTCCCCTTATTTCCCCCTCCACCTTGTGAGGGGCCTGTCCCGACTGCTTTTGACTCAGTGGATCATGGAACTTGTTTGAGGTTCTTACTGGCATTTTGAGGCTTGTTCATATTTCACCTCTACATGCTGCTTTTGGGTAATGTGCTTGAATCTCATAGTGTTAGTTTTCATTGCTGGATAAAATGGTAAGTGTCCTTATTGCTTTCCTGCATGTCAGAGTTCTTATACCATGTCTGTACTGAGCAGGGATACAAGGCTAGGAGTACCAAGGGATGTCTTTAGTAGATACCACTGAACTGCTTGTGGAATTTGCCACTTATAAATTTCACTCTGGTTGATCCCATTTAGATCTCAGTAAGTGACTTTCGTGGAGTTCCCAGACCCATGTTTCCTCACCCTACATATGTTGCCAAGTGGAAGTCTTGCCTTTCAGGTCCTGAGCTGAGAATACTTCATTATATCTTCAGGGGTTAAGAGTGGATTATTCAGCCTCTCTGTTGAAAGGTCTCCCAGACCAGCACTATACAGAAATTACAGTTAAGAAAAATGTCACATCAAGGGGCTTTCATAGGAAAGCAGTGAAATCCCGCTTAAAAATGGACCAAGTCCTGGCACGTCAGAAATGGGAACAAAAACTACTGTGTTAGAAAAATAAAATAAAATAGACCAACAGTAGCGTTTACAATGTCATTTCTCTTCTGACCATGTCGGAATTAAGAGCCGACTCCTGCTTGTGCTTTCAAAGTAAAGAGAGTCCTTTCCAAGAATGAGGATTGATTTTTTTTTTGTTTTTGTTTTGAAAACTCTGAAAAGCATCCAAGATCCAACTCCTGTCCAAAACCAGCAACTGGCACCCACACAGGTAACCTGAAAATACAACAAACAAACATTGTAAACAGCAATTTGAGAGCAGCTCTTCTAATCCGATGTGGGACCTCCTGATTCACTGCACTCAGTCACATGCTGCCTTTGTTCTCCTTGTAAAATGCTCAGATCATGAAGAAAAATGTGTTTAATTTGTTTTGAGCCCAAGTGAATTTCTGCTGTGACATTTTTCTGCTTTTATTAGTTATCTTAGTACAGGTTGATCCTTTGTAATTTGGACTTCCCTCGTCTAGCAACATCCCTCACCTGACACCTGTGGGCGCTCCAGGGCTGGAGCGCTCACAGGGAAAAGCTGAGGGCCCTGTGCACAGCAACACCTCCCCCACCCCCTCAGAGCATCCAGAGTGCCACACATAGCTGATACGCAGCAGTCAGGCTTAAAGAGAGAGAGAAAGGATCAGGGTTGGGAGACACTCTGGGGAGGAGCTGCAACTGCTGCTCCTCTTCCTCCAAATGATCCCCTGTTCTGTGAGGGCAAGTCACTGTGCCGCTGCTGGAATGGAGACCTGCAGCTGGTGGCAGCAGAGGAGCTGGAACTGATCGCCCCTGTGTGGAACCCGTCAGATCCCAAGGGTGCTGGACCAGGGAGGGTCAGCCTGTAGACTGTAAACTCTTTGGGGTAGATGTGGCTGATGTTTATACATTTCCTCGCACAGTGTGGCCTTAACCTATTGTGGCAGCTAGATGCTCTCAAATGCGTTCTGTTAATCAGGTGTGAAAGTAGGTATTGGCCTTACTGGTGTGCTGCGTGGGGCAGGTCTGGGCCCTGAAATGGACAGGGCCTCTGGCAGAAGGGGTGGGGCGGGGACTGCAGTCATGGCTGGAGACTGGCATCCCTGGGACTGCAGCAGCCGCAGCCGGCATCCAGGGGTCTCCAGCAGTGATTTGAAGGGATCAGGGCTCCTGCCTGTGCCATGACACTGGGAATCCTGGGCCCTTTTAAATTGATGGGCCTCAGGGCAGATGCCCCTTTTTTCCACTCCATCGCGGACAGGGGAAAGCTAAAAGTTGTCTGTGTGTGGGCTGAGCCGGCGGCCAGTTCTTACTAGTGTATTGCATAGGCCCACTTTCACCTCTCTTTTCAATATAAAGTCTTTTTGTTCTGCTCTACAGACTCTAGATAGTCTGAGTCCTCACGTTTCCTTTGTTCTGTAGGATTTACACATTTTCAGTTGTCAGCTGATGTCTCTAAAGCTGTGATTTCAGTTGTGTGAAATTTACCACTCTTTAATACAGCCATTTAAGTTGCACATATTCTCTTGCTGGTGCGGACAGATCTTCTGGAGACAGATCTACATAAGTTCAACATACATCCTGTACATTTGGCAACGTAAAACAAAAACGCAGTCATGTAGCACTTTAAAGACTAACAAAATAATTTAGGTGATGAGCTTTCGTGGGGCAGACCCTTTCTTCAGATCTCTGTTACTATTTGGCACTGTGTTAATTTAATGGACCTGGCAAATTCACAGGCCACTTTGTCAGGCAATCGTACTGTGGTTTACTTTTCTAATCCTGATGATTAAATATTTGAGCTGAGAGAAATAACCAATGTGCCCATTTAATTAAAAAAGCTAAACAGATTACCACTAAAAGTTGCAACAGTTTTTTTTTTTTTACTTTGCTAAAGTGCTTCTCAAGGTGGCTTTTCATGGCTGAATCTGAGTCTTAGGGGAGGAACTGCTTCAGGCTGGCACTGCTGGACCACAGAAAGATAGAAATGAGATGTTGTCATGCAGTTAAAAATGGCAGTTAATTGCATGATTAATCATGTCATTAAACAATACTAAAACACCTTTTAAATTTTTTCAACATTCATGCCCCTTAAAATCAGCCTAATGATACTTGCAGTGAAGACAGTCACATTATAAAATCAAGCTAAGTTCCTTAACATTGACTTTATGCTCTAGTGTAGACATAACCTTAAGTGAAAGACAGTAGAATGCTTAGGTAATCATTATTCAGTTATTATTGTGACTGGGGATCAGGCCCACCAATGGAGCGGGTTGGGGGGCACAGGGGGCAGTTGCACCAGGGCCCGGTGTTTTAAAGGGGCCCAGTGCTCCAGCCGTTGCCATTGCTACTGTGGTAGCAGTGGCACCTGGAGCTCTGGGCCCCTTGGAAATGCCACAGCAGTGCAGCTCTGTGCAGATGTGAGGGGGCCAATGCTGTAATCTGAGTGGTGCTAAGGGCTGATTGCCCTAGGCCCTGCCTCTTCCACCATTGGCCCAGCCCCTTCCAGGGGCATGGAGCTGGCTTCCCCGTCTCCCTTTGTCCGGGTCCCACAGTGGCCATTGGCCCTGCTGCTGGAGATCTAGAGGTATCCATCTGTATGAGGAGTATTGGCATTAAACTCTGGTCAATGCAGTTAATCTCAACCAAAGTGATAGTTTCAATGATCTTTAAAAAGAGCGTGCGCTGTAGTCAGTGACCCTTGATTTGGACACACTGTCCAAAAGAAAAGGTAGTTGAAGTAGTAATCGTGTAACAAATGGTAAGTGTGATTTCCTTTGGAAAGCAGGTATGCTATCTCCTTAAAATCTACCCATAGGGCTAAGTTCAAAGAGAATTTTGGTCAGTGTTTTGATGATTGGATCCACACAGAACTGCTTATCTTATTGGGAACAAAACAAGGTTAGAAATGCTCAAGGAAACTAAGGGCACATCAGGCTATTTCTGTTACAGGTTGAGAATTCAAAGAGCTTTGTAATCAATCAAAAATAAGCATCGTTTCCCATGGGAATAAATTGCTTGAGTGATTGCAGAGAGCAAGCTCTCTCTAAATTTGATTTAAAGCTGGCTGATCATCACATACACAGATGTGCATAAAACACTGTGTGAGCCTGTTACAGATTATTTCAATTGCTGGTTTTACCCTTTGACTTAACTAATGTTTCACCATCTTTAATGATCCTAATGAATCATATTTCATCCTTTATCAGTTGTGTGCATTAGGCCCTTTTGGATGAGATCGTTGTTTATAGCAGAACTGTTAAGTAACAAACACCAAGCTTATCTTTGGTAACAGCGATGAATTTCCTGCTAACATTGAAAATGGGATTTTAGGAAGTGGTGGAGAGAGCCTCTGATAAACATTATTTTTAAAAATTGATAATAAAGACTGTTTGTGGCCCAAATATGAAAAATCTGTATGGATCTTTTGGGGGAAACACTTTAAATACATCACAGAAAGAAGTCTGTATGTGACTTTGCATTCACTGTCTCTCCACTGGTAGAACTGAGAATTTTTCATCAGGGAAAAATTAAATACACCTGTAGGAATGCAACGCTAAACATTCATTTACCATTTTAGGTCAAGAAGAGAAGAATCTAGAGAAAACATCTACACATACAAGGACCATTATTAGGATTCACAGATCGGATTGAATCCATAAGAGATGCTTATGTTTCCTATATTCCTATCTGCTCATAGGAATAAGGGGACTTCGAAGTAGGCGGGGTCCTTTCGAAAAGGAGCCCCTTCTGGACGAGCCGCGCGGCGGCGAGCCACCTCAATTTCGAAGTGCTGCGGCCACCCGCATGCTAATGAAGCGCTGAATATGCATTTCAGTGCTTCATTAGTAAACTTCGAAATGGCCATTTACATGGCCATTTCGAAGTTTTTGGCTAGTGTAGACATAGCTCAAGACTGGTTTGATGAAAATGACAAAGCCATCATGAAGACCTTAGAGGAAAAACAGAATGCATTTCTACTATGGCAAAACGGTCAGTCCTCAGTCTCCAAATGTGATGGTTTCAAACACCTTCATAGCCAGGCGCAAACAGCACTTCACAAAATGCAAGATGAGTGGTGGGAGAGTAAAGCTGATGAAGTCCAACACTACGCTGACACCAAGAACTCCAAGATGTTCTTCAATGCTATCAAAGCTATATATGGACCTTCAAAGGCAAGTACTACACCTCTCCTGTCTGCAGATGGCATGACCCTTCTGAGGGAGAAGAACAGCATCAACAATAGGTGGAGAGAGCACTTCAGCAGCCTTCTCAACAGACCCTCCATTGTCGACCCTGTGACTCTAGACCAGATCCCTCAGAAACCCACAATAGATAGTCTTGACCTGCCCCCTGGGATGGACAGCATCCCTGTTGAAATTTTCAAAACAGCAGGGCCAGTGTCACTTGAAGCCTTTCACAACATCTTGATCAGCATCTCAGAAGAAGAAGACATGCCCAAAGACTTTAAGGATGCCACAATCATCTTGCTCTTCAAGAACAAGGGCAACAAAGCTGACTGTGGAAATTACCGTGGCATCTCCCTTCTCTGTACTGCTGGTAAGATCTTGGTTCGAGTCATCCTCAACTGTTTGATCACCAGCATCTCAGAGGAGAACCTACCAGAGGCACAGTGTGGTTTTCACCCAGGCTGCAGCACCATTGACATGATCTTTGCTGTTCATCAGGTCCAGGAAGAGTGCATAGAGCAGAACTTGGATCTGTACACTGTCTTTATAGACCTGACCAAGGCGTTTGACACCGTCAACAGAGAAGCCCTGTGGATTATCCTGTCAAAACTTGGCTGCCCAAGAAGATTCATACATAAAATACAGACTTGATGGGTCACTTTTCGACCTTCGTTGTCTGAATGCTAAAACCAAGACACTCGAGAGACTCATCCTTGAAGCCCTTTTTTGCAGATGACTGTGCACTTATGGCACACACGGTATGTGATCTCCAGCTCATCGTCAACAAGTTTGCTGATGCCACTTGCCTCTTTGGTTTGACCATGAGCCTAGGAAAGACCGAGGTACTGTTTCAACCTGCTCCAGGATCTGCTGCTCACCCCGCTTCAATCTTTATTGAAGGAACATAGTTAAAAACAGTAGAGGAGTTCCAGTACCTTGGCAGCGTGATAGCCAATGATGGCTCCCTTGACAAAGAAATCAATGCCAGAATCTGCCAGACCAGCCGGGCACTAGGACATCTGAGAGCGCAAATGTTGAATCATCACAATATCCAACCGTCTACTAAACTGAAAGTGTACAAGGCTGTAGCCCTGACCAGTCTTCTGTATGTCTGTGAAACCTGGACATTGTACAGAAAACATATAAAACTGCTGGAGCGCTTCCACACATGCAGCCTGAGGTCAATACTGTGCATTCAGTGGCAGGACAATGTTATGAACCTGGAAGTCCTGAACAGAGCAGGAACCACGAGCATCGAAGCCATGATTTTGAACGCCCAGCTTCGCTGGACAGGGCACGTCATACGAATGGAGGAGTCAAGAATCCCTAAGCAACTTCTCTACGGTGAACTCTCCCACAGCAAAAGGAATCAAGGTAGGCCTCGCAAGAGGTGTAAAGACTGCGTGAAGGCCAGCATTGCTCATGCTGGCTTAAAACCAGATCAGCTAGAGCAGCATGCAAAAGACCAAACAGGCTGGCATGCTCTCGTATGACACGCATATGACAACTTTGAAGAGCAGTGACGTGTACGCCTCATTGGCCGTGTCTACACTAGCCCCAAACTTTGAAATGGCCACACAAATGGCCATTTCGAAGTTTACTAATGAAGCGCTGAAATGCATATTCAGCGCTTCATTAGCATGCGGGCGGCTGCGGCACTTCGAAATTGACGTGCCTCGCCGCCGTGTGTCTCAGTCCGACGGGGCTCCTTTTTGAAAGGATCCCACCTACTTCGAAGTCCCCTTATTCCCATGAGCTGATGGGAATAAGGGGACTTTGAAGTAGGCAGGGCTCTTTTGAAAAGGAGCCCCGTTGAGACGAGATGCACGGCGGCGAGGCACATCAATTTCGAAGTGCTGCGGCCGCCTGCATGCTAATGAAGCGCTGAATATGCATTTCAGCGCTTCATTAGTAAACTTCAAAGTGGCCATTTGCGTGGCCATTTCGAAGTTTGGGGCTAGTGTAGACGTAGCCATTGATGCTCATGAGAGGAAGAAAGCAACAGCAGCAGCTGCACCAAGAGAGCCAGGACAATTCCCTTGCCCCCACTGTGAATGCCCATGCTGTTCAAAGCTTGTACTCCTCAGCCACATGTGAGTCCACAACCAATGAGCCTGTGCAAGCTCAAGACGTCATTGTCAGACACGATGGACTACCTACTATTGCATGTACATGAACTAAAATATAGTTCATGCTCCTTTCTTATGCTCCCTCTGTTGAACAGCCACCAGTTAATAAATGGAGACTATCTCTTAGTATGTATATGGAGGATACAATCAGAAGCACTTACAGAAAGATACAGAGAACTCTAGTAGCATTAAGACTGTTTCAGCCTGCTTAAAAAAATAGAAGACTTAAATTCAAGATGGAATTTTTTTTTAGAGTATTCAATTTAATTCTCTTCACTGAAGTCAGACTTCAATGGGATCACAGTTAGATTAATGCTGACTGTTTCTGAAAGTCCCACCTATTCTGAAGGAATTGCATTTATAATTATCCACTTTAATAGTTAATTATAATCTGAATTTGTTGGAGGTAGAGACTCCTGGTGTCTGCAGTGTCAGGAGTTCTATGGTAGTTGAACTTGAGGCTCGGTTTTTCACTCATCATTTAACCAAAACTCCAAGCAAACCCTAATGGTACTGTTCTTTGCTACACTGGGCAACTCCTTGTGAATGGTTGCTGATTGCCACCATCATCTAATTGCCTTCCCCACTGCTTGCCAAAATCATTCAGTACTTTGCCAGGCTACCTCAGTAGTGTAATGATGCACATGCTTGCAGAATTGAATTTAAAGTATAGCCACTCAAAGTGGTAATACTGGTTCTTGCACTGGAGCTAGGAAATGCACAGAATTAGCTAGCAAACCTGGTTGCTGTTTGAAATGGATCAGTGTGTTAGGAAGATTAAGTGAATCAACTGATGAATTTCCTTCCATGGTTTGATTGGAACTGAGTGCCTAGAATTGTTTTTGCAATAGCGGAGATGGTGAAATAGTCTACTGTAGTCCTATTTAGGCCCTTCTGACTATGTCGCCAACTTAGCCATTTTCCTGTAAAACTACTGTCTAGAGCTATAGACATAGGGTTAATTGTGGGTCTGGGATGGATGAGAGTAGTAGTAGGTTTGGAGATTGTACAGGTCTCTTTAGGGAAATTCATTTTAATGCTCATTTGATTAAATTATGAATTACATTAGTCTGTATTTTAATTTTTGTATCCACCTCTAGTAATCAGTTCAGTGCATAAATCAAATTTCATAAAGTATTCAAGACCAGGAAAATGCTATGGGTAACAGCCTAGAGTCCACTGGCAATTGAATTTACAAAGAATCTGACGTGTATGGTGTTACACAAGACAATCAGTCTTCAGAAATGTTGCAGAGTAATTATGCTGGACCATCTGATGGAGCGGATGTACTAAGCTACATTGGACTATGTTGTCCTTTAAAGCTCTTGGTCAGGACTAAGATTTATCCAGAATGTCATATACCAACCCTACAGTGATGCCAAGAGACTCCTTTGGAAAAAAAAATCTCAACATACTCTGTCCATTTCTCTGTGCCAGCTGTCAGATGGAAAAAAAAACCAAAACGATATTATCAAAGGGTCAGTGTTGCGGGTGAAAGAATCTTAATAAGGTTAGCAAGATAACTTTCTTGGAATGCTACATAGGGACCATTTATTATTCAGTATATGCCAGAGATGCTACTGAAGACTTTAGACACGAAACTAGTTATTGAAGTGCTTTTAAAATTCTGACGTAGGCTTACAACATGTGAACTGCTTTTGCTCCTCATGAGTGGAAGGGGAATGTTGGGACTGACAGGTAGAGTGTTCTGAAAAGGAGAACATTTAAATACTGTTTTATTTATGTTTAGGCACATAAAATTCCTGCACTGTTCTTGACAAGTATGAAGTATGGACAAGTTAACAGCATAAAGCTCCACTAACGCAAAGTTTTCTCTTATCCCTTGGTTGCATTTCAAGTAGAGAACCCAGCACAACTGTTTGCTAGAATGTTTCCCTCCTTCCATCTCATTGCTCCAGCTTGTTTAGGAAAGTGAATGCCCTTTGACTGAGGTAGTAGACATATGTGTTCTGCCATACTTGCATGATCATCTATGTAAATCCTCTGGCTTCTCCCTCCAACTTTCCTCGGCAGCAGCCTTCATATCTGTCTGTGTGGAGTCAGCCTGGAGCAGGGCTGGGCAAAATATGCCCCTCAGGATAGACTTGGCCTACCAAGCCACTGGATCCAACCCAGGGGTGCAGCAGGAGCATCTGCCAGTCTCCCTGCCTGTCCCACACTCATGCGCAGCTCAGAGCAGCTGGCTGCAGCACCCTGCTTGTCAGTAAACAGCCATGAGCCTGGGGTGACCAGGAGAGAAGCTTCACAGTGTCCCAAGCAAAATCTTGCAGCTCCCATTGGTGGGTTTCTGGGTAATGGGAGCTGCCTGATTGAAGAATCCCTCCTCCCTCCCCTGGGGCTCACAGCTGCTCACAGACACATGTGGCCCCACAGCCAGCTCCTCTGAGCCACCTGCTGGGGCATGGAAGGCAGGGAACCTGCTTCACTGCTGGCTGGGAGTTGCCAAGGTTATGTCTCCCAGCCAGAGCCTGCCTCTGGCACCTCCCTCCCTTCAGTTCCCCAACTCCTGCCCCCCCACCCCACATAACCCAAACCCTTTGTCCCTTCCTTTCCCATACCTCCTCCCAGACCCTGCACCCCAATCCTCTCCACAGGTTACGACCCTCTTCTGCACTAGGTCACAACCCAAACCCTTGCATCCCCTCCTGCACCCCAGTTCCCTGCCTGAGTCACATTCCCTTCCAGCCCTAGGTCACAACCCAAACCTCTGAACCCTTTTGTGCATCCCTGTCCCAGGTCACAACCCCCTGCTTCACCAGAACTCCATCCCAGATTCCACACTCCCTCCTGTATGCCAGTCCCTTACCCCAAGCTCCCTTCTGCACCCAGTCTCCATCCCAGACTTCACACCTCCTGCATTAATGTCATATGAATGTGTGGGTCACTTAAGACCACTTACCAACTTCTTGGCGTCATCCCCCATCAAAAATTATTGCCCACCCCTGGCTTGGAGACTGCATCTGTGACATAAAATAAGTGTTGTCCCCATCAATTTGTCAGAGTCAGTCGGATGCTTTAGTCTGGAGGACTTTGTTCAAATATTCTGTACCACAGGAGAAACTTGTTCCTTGTCCAGACATGCTGGGAAAGGCTACGTCTACACGTGAAGCCAACATCGAACTAGATTATTTTGATGTAGCAACATCGAAATAGGCTATTTCGATGAATAACGTCTACACATCCTCCAGGGCTGGCAACGTCGATGTTCAACTTCAACGTTGCACGGCACCACATCGAAATAGGCGCTGCGAGGGTACGTCTACACGCCAAAGTAGCACACATCGAAATACGGGTGCCAGGCACAGCTGCAGACAGGGTCACAGGGCGGACTCAACAGCAAGCCGCTCCCTTAAAGGGCCCCTCCCAGACACAGTTGCACTAAACAACACAAGATACACAGAGCCGACAACTGGTTGCAGACCCTGTGCCTGCAGCATGGATCCCTAGCTGCCGCAGCAGCAGCCAGAAGCCCTGGGCTAAGGGCTGCTGCCCACGGTGACCATAGAGCCCCACAGCGGCTGGAGAGAGAGCATCTCTCAACCCCCCAGCTGATGGCCGCCATGGAGGACCCGGCAATTTCGACGTTGCGGGACGCGGATCGTCTACACGGTCCCTACTTCGACGTTGAACGTTGAAGTAGGGCGCTATTCCAATCCCCTCATGAGGTTAGGGACTTCGACGTCTCGCCGCCTAACGTCAAAGTTAACTTCGAAATAGCGCCCGATGCGTGTAGCCGCGACGGGTGCTATTTCGAAGTTAGTGCCGCTACTTCGAAGTAGCGTGCACGTGTAGACACAGCTAAAGGGTGGAGAAGGGATACCTCAGTGGTTTGAGCATTGGCCTGGTAAACCCAGTGTTAGGAGCTCGGTCCTTGAGGAGGCTTTTTATGGGTCTGGGGCAAATAAATTAAAAAAAAAAGCTGTTAGGGATGGAGCTTGGTCCTGCCAAGAAGGCAGGGGGCTGGACTTGATGACCTCCTGAGGTCCCTTCCAGTTCTATGCGATATGTATCTCCATATAAAATAAAGACATCATGACAGTCAGCAAGAACGGGGAAAGAGGATTCAGTCTGTATAATAGCTGGTAGTGCTAATGGTAATTATACTTCCTAATTCTTGATATGTGTGGGTGTGACATAACAGGGTACAATCCAGACTGGTAAGTGCTTGTGTCATGTTTGTTCTGCAACTTTGAGTGCCTTCCAATGCCCTGCTGAAAGAGCTCCCACGAGGGCTACTGATGACATGCAGGCTACACCCCGAGGCTACATATACACTGCAATGAAATGTCAATAGTAGGTACTGTGGGAAGGGATCTGCTGGCAAAACTTCTGTTGACAGATCATGTCCACATGCAAAACTGGATCAAAAGAGAAATTTGCTCTGTTGACAGTGAGCAGCGAGACTGCCCAGCTGCTCTCTTAACAAAAGGACCAACCAGAAATTCAGCAAACAGGGTTGCCTGGTGAACCAGAAACCCTGTCTGTCAACATAGCTCCCCCTCTCCAGCATCCACGCAGTTTTTTTTGCCAACAGAAGCCATCAACAAAGGTGTCAAGTATCGCAGGGGTAGCCGTGTTAGTCTGGATCTGTAACAGCAATGAAGGGTCCTGTGGCACCTTATAGACTAACAGAAAAGTTTTGAGCATGAGCTTTCATGAGCACAGACTCACTGTGCATCTGATGAAGTGAGTCTGTGCTCACAAAAGCTCATGCTCAAAACTTTTCTGTTAGTCTATAAGGTGCCACAGCATCAACAAAGGTGTTACTCATTCCTCTTTATGGAGGGGCAGAACACTGTCGGCAGAAGTGCTAAGCTTTGTCAACAGAACATCAACAAAACGCATTTTATGTGTAGATGCTCTGCAAGTTTTGTCAGTGTAACCCTGGTTTTGTCAATGAAACTCTCTACTGTAGACACAGCCCAAATGTTCCTGTGGAACTGCAGCGTGCCAGTCATACTAGAGTTACAGCCTGAGTCCCACCAGCTTTCATTATATTGTAGGGTGACTCTGTTTTTTTCCCAAAATTAGGCATTTTGTACTGGCCAGCCCTCTCTTGGATCATATAAGCTTATATATGAAGTCCTTCATTGATGTAATAGAAATTATACGCACGTGCCCTGTTATCCTACATTTTTTAATTTAAGTGTTTGGGAAACACTGTATTAGATAAAACAAATGTTTTAACTTGGAAAAGAGATTTTAATTGATTAAAATAATGAAGCATAGATGTTAGAAATGGGTAACAAGAAAAATAAAAATAAAATGCAGCTACTGCTTAACTTAAACTATGTTAAATTCTAAACAATTTTTTTCTCACCACGTGCTGTCAAAAGTCTTACTAGTTAAACTTTAGGCCAAAACAACTTCCACGTAATGGCTGCTTCATTTGCTCTTTGTTGTGCAGTAATAAATGGACACAGAGAGAAGGATGGTACATTGGTGTGTCTGGCCCCTTTTTCATATTCCTGTAATCCCTTTGAGAAGCCTTTTCAGGTAGGATCATGATGAGAGACTGACCGTGTGTACTTCATGCACTTTCTTTGCTAAAATGTAGATTGTTTCACTCCTGGACTCTTTACTGCAAAAGATTAGCCACTAAGCAGGCATTGGTCCATTGACCTGGTTTACACCTGGCTGGCTACGTCTACACTAGCCCCAAACTTCGAAATGGCCACGCAAATGGCCATTTCAAAGTTTACTAATGAAGCGCTGAAGTGCATATTCAGCACTTCATTAGCATGCGGGCGGCCGCGGCACTTCGAAATTGACGCGCCTCGCAGCCGTGTGGCTCGTCCCAACGGGGCTTCTTTTCGAAAGGACCCCACCTACTTCGAAGTCCCCTTATTCCCATGAGCTGATGGGAATAAGGCGACTTCAAAGAAGGCGGGGTCCTTTTGAAAAGGAGCCCCGTCGGGATGAGACGCGCGGCGGTGAGGCGCGTCAATTTCGAAGTGCTGCGGCTGCCCGCATGCTAATGAAGCACTGAATATGCATTTCAGTGGTTCATTAGTAAACTTTGAAATGGCCATTTGCGTGGCCATTTTGACGTTTGGGGCTAGTGTAGACACGGCCGCTGAGACATCAGATTGCCCTTTGTCTCTGAGGAACTCAGACTTAACAGGTTTTAGTAACACTGGATAGTGGAATCCTATAACTTTACAGACAATGTTGCCACTCATTTTATCAGGACAAGACTGCCCAGCAAACTCTGAGTTTTCATATGATGCCTAACAAGGCATACTTCGTACGGAGATTATTACAGTAGTGGACACAGGAGCATATCCTATCACAGTGGGGTTTGTTTGCGTGAATGTTCCCCTTCTGCCCTCCTACCAGTAGGCCTTTAGGCAGAAGTGGGCCTTGAGGAGATATTTGAACTACATTTAGGTCTCAGAGTACGCGAACCCATGCGGTACATGAGAGCAATAACCTGGCTTGAGTCTTGTTCATATGAGCTCATCACAGCGTCTAACCCTCACCACATGGAGTGCCTCCTGCTGCTACACTGAAGATCATCTCATACACTCAACACCATCTTCTACAGTTTCCAAACTATCCCCCCAACTCTCTTTGTCTCAGGAACCACGGCATCCTCTTCATAACTCACCCATCCAGCTTACTCCCTTAAAGTACCTCTTTTCAGGGTATAATTTCTCAGCAGTCCTGGGAAGTCTTCTCATTCTCAGCATTGGTGCCACTCCCCTAGTGGCTGATAGGGGAATCCTCTTCTCTAACTTTTAGCTCAGAAACCTTCATTTCAGTTCTCTGAGCTTTCTCTTTCTACTTCCATTGCTCTTTCCCAGGGGCCCTTCCTGCCACTGGTTCCAAGTCTAACAAGTCTTATTGCCTCTTCATGGCTACGTCTACACGTGCACGCTACATCAAAATAGCTTATTTCGATGTAGCGACATTGAAATAGTCTATTTCGATGAATAACATCTACACGTCCTCCAGGGCTGGCAACGTCGATGTTCAACTTCGACGTTGGGCAGCACCACATCGAAATAGGCGCTGCGAGGGAACGTCTACACGCCAGAGTAGCACACATCGAAATAAGGGTGCCAGGAACAGCTGCAGACAGGGTCACAGGGCGGACTCAACAGCAAGCCACTCCCTTAAAGGGCCCCTCCCAGACACAGTTGCACTAAACGACACAAGATCCACAGAGCCGACAACTGGTTGCAGACCCTGTGCATGCAGCATGGATCCCCAGCTGCGGCAGCAGCAGTCAGAAGCCCTGGGCTAATGGCTGCTGCACACGGTGACCATAGAGCCCCGCAGGGGCTGGAGAGCGAGCGTCTCTCAACCCCTCAGCTGATGGCCGCCATGGCGGACCCCGCTATTTCGATGTTGTGGGACGCGGATTGTCTACATGTGCCCTACTTCGACGTTCAACTTCGAAGTAGGGCGCTATTCCCATCCCCTCATGGGGTTAGCGACTTCGACGTCTCGCCGCCTAACGTTGATTTCAACTTCGAAATAGAGCCCAACACGTGTAGCCGTGACGGGCGCTATTTCGAAGTTGGCGCCTCTACTTCAAAGTCGCGTGCACGTGTAGACGCAGCCCATGTTGCCCAGGAAATGACTGCAGCAAATATGGCCTGCAGTCTCCAACCAGTCCTTCCTGTATGCCAGCAGGCTGCCCTTTCACAGAAGCCACCACTGCTTCCTGTTTCCTGTCTGTAAGTCCTGCCCAGCCCCTTGCTTCCCAGATGTGCTTCGTTGCTCACTCAGGGGATTACTTGGCTGCCTAATTACCCTCAGTTGTGGCTTATTGGATTAATTTAGCCACTTTCTTGGCCCTCATTAACCCTTTCACAAGTGCCTGTGTATGGGGTAGGGATACCCAACACAATGCTCCACAAAATAAATCTTGTAAGAGCCTCTTACAGCAGCTTGCATTGGATGCATGCATGGAACCATGCAGTTTGGTTTGGGTGGTACAGAATTCAAATAGATGGTGCAACACTTTATATATCAGCCTCTTTAGTTGGCTCAGGTGCTGAGAAGCACATTTTATATATATGCTGTTAAAAAGTCTCCAAACACTTACTTCATTTCCTGCCATTTACAGTGGAACTCGAAGCTTAATTATGTTCATTGTTGGACACAAATCTTATCTCTTCCTGTCTTTCACCTTCAGATGGTAGTTGCCTTTTGTTATTACTATTAGGCAGAAGCAAATGGTATTGCCTACTTGACCTTCATAACAGGAAGGGAGCATAGAGCAGTACCAGTTATTCTATTTTGTTTTCTTGCCCGGTACCAGTACAATGACTGTGTACTTTCTTGTGTAATATTTTTAACCAGATATTTTCTACTCTACATTATAAGTGATACATTGTAATATAGCATTCAGAATGCATGCCAAAGTAGAGCTGTATTACTGTTTCATTATTGCTGTTAATAATAACAACAATCAATATGGTATGAAAAGAACAGGCCTTACTGCAACTCTCTAATGCCACGTTGCTGAACACAATATAAATATGAAACGTAAATATAAATATTACAATTGTGTTTGTGTTTATCACTACATTAATATCAGAAGTGTGAGCATTAAGGCAGCTTCATTTTCCATCACAAATTATTATTTGAATGAGTGACTCAGGTCAGTGTTCCTTAATAAGTTTTTTCTTTTCTATCAACAAATACATCTGTTATGGTGTTTCTCTTCAGGAGATGATCAAAGAGTTGTTGGAAACCCACCATTATTATTTGTGGCCTTTCCAGAGAACAGGAGAGGGAGATTAATGGTCATATTTTAAAATGTTATGGCATTTACACAGTTAACAAATCTATCCATGGATCAGTCAAGATTTTTTTAAATGGGTACCTTAACTTACACTTCTGAGTCTTTATTTGGGCATCAGTATATGTGGCCTGAGCACCCAGCAGCCTTGCATAGCTTCCAGATAAGTTCTTGAGTGTTTGACACTTTTGCATATCAGGCTACAGTCAGATGCCTAAATATGGACTAAGGCTACAGCCACACTACAGAGGAAGATGGACATGCTAAGGGTTGATCTTCTGTGGTTTAATTTTGCACATGTGCAAAATCATGCTCCCAGGTGACCCCTGTACTCCTTGCAAGAGGCAAAGAATAAGGAAGGTTGAAGAAAGAAAGGCTCCTGTCGACCTTCTGCTGTGTGGACAGATATTGAAGTTGACTGCAAAAAATTGCATATTTGTGGTCAACGTCTAGGTCTAGTGTAGACGTAGCCTTAGAAGCATAAGTTTAGGTTCCATTTAAAGAAAATCTTGACTGATTCATGGATAGATTTCTGAACTGTTTAAATTCTAGAAGTTTAAAAAAAGGTGAATATATCTTCTCATCCACCATCTACCAATCTCCTTTTCTCTGACTAACTTTAGGAACTTTAGGCACTTTAAAAATAAATTGGACATTCCATTCAGCACAATTGCTGAGTGATCCTGAAAAAGAGCCTCTGCCTACAGTGAAATGAACATTTAGACTCTGGCTGTGGCAGAAGCAAATCTGCAGAGTATAAGAAGAAAAGTATTGCCTTTCTGAAAGTTTAAGACCTTTTATTTTGCTGAGACTCATATATCTCTTTTTTGGGTGAAATGCAGCTTGTACCACTAAGGAATATTATGCTACATCTTTAGTAATTATTTAGCCTTGGGTAACATTTCATTGAATTATTAATGTTACTTATTGCGCCACACAACTATTAGTCCCAGAATCCGCCCACTTGACTGCTTGTCCCTGCTTGGTCGATTCTGATGACAAAAATAACAAATTGGGACTATAACATTTGTTTACTCAGGGCACATTAAACTGGTGGTTTTCAAATGAGAACTGTATTACCACCTTAAATTACTTTCAAAATAAAATCAATAGCTTTTTTAAACACAGATCAAACAAACAAACAAAAATTAATTGTCTCCCAGGACGATCAGTAACAAGTCATATTTACAAAGAAAAATGTAGATAAATTAACAAAAAGAATGTCAGGATATATTGGTAACCTGAGGGAAGAAAGAGAATAATATATTTAATGCTTCTTAATTATTTCTTCCCTAATACAAATAGCTCAACATTTGTCAAGTTTAAGGTGCCTTTTGACACAAGTGCTATGAATAAACACATTTATTATTCATCTTGATTCAGTGGCAGCTGCTGGATTCAAAGTTATTTTTAATTGTTTCTTTTGACAGAGTATTTTGGGAAACAAAAACTCCAGCTGGTAGAATGACAGTTCATCAATACTTCTGCTTATGTTGTAAAATCACAATCTGATCTAATTCAGATATCATGTTCTGTGTTTTGCATGCTTCAGATTCCCAAATTTGTTTGTCTTCTGGACATAATATTCACACCACCCTGCTTCATCTAGCTCAGTGTTGCTCAGTCTAGGGTATGTGTAATCTTGGGAGTATACCAAGGTCTCCCAGGGTACGTACATCAACTCATCTAGATATTCACCTAGTTTTACAACAGGCTATATAAACCACTCGTAAAGTCAGTACTAAACATTCATTCAGATAATGACTTTCTTCTACTGCTTCATATGCCTTACGTTTAAATGTAAGTACAATATTTCTATTCCAATTCATTTATTTGATAATAAGATGGTAGAAAGTCAGCAAGTTTTCAGTTGTCATCTTGCACGTTTTGTAAGTAAGTAGTTTAAAAGTGAGCTGTAATTTGCTGATATGCCACCCAAATCTGATTTCCGAAAAGGGTACAGTAATCGGGAGAGGTTGAATGACACTTGTTCGAGGACCTCAGATTACCTTATGACCATGTTTCTTAATTGATGTTATGTGTACCCTTAGGGATATGCAAGAGAAGTCTGGCAGTACTTTTTAAAAAAAGGGGTACTGTATAGAAAAAAAAAAAGGTGGAGAATCACTGGTATGATTGATATGACCAGTCATTCTGAAGTAACAAATGACCTCTAATTCCCTGTAACGCCTCAGTTTTTCCCAAAGAGGAAGCTGCTGCTGGTATTGCAAACTATAGGCATGATCCAACTCTTGGGCTACATTTACACTGTGACTTTTTTTAAAATAATTTATGCAGTTTGTGCTATGCAAATTGAGTACATTATTTTGAAAGACCTTATTCTGGGCTTGGTGCTGTTCTAACGTTTGGATGGCGTTAAGTTCAGAATACGGGGCTATTTCGAATGTTCTGTTACCCTCATATGATGACGGGTAGTGAAACCAGAATTATGCCATGAAAATGCATGTCATTGTTATTTTGGGATACCTTTGAATCCCAAAATAGCACCTGCTGTGTAAACATAGACTTATTGATATCAGTGGGGATTTTGACCCATAGGTCAGGCTCTATACTACATTACTTCATCCAGTTGGCAAATTTTTCAGACCGAATCCTTGATAGTGTCTACCCTTGACAATAGTTTATAAGTCTAATATGTGCTTAAAACTTTCAGAAAACGGAGCATTGAAAGTTCCTACTATTTTATTGTGTAGCAATTGAATTGCTTGCTCATGCTTTCTTTAGCCTAAGCATGAATATGCTGTAGACTAACACAGCAGGTTATGGATTGATCACCTTAAGCCAGAGCCTGGAGAATGCCTGTTAGCACTACTGAAGCTAATAACCCTGAAAAGGGAAGTATCTTGCTTTTATCTGTCAGGGTCTTAGTATAGTAGATTGCTGACCATGTGTTTTTATTATGGCAGCCTGTGTAAGTGGCATGATAACTTATACCTTGAGTGAACTCCCAACATCTATAGTAGGAATAGCTGTTTGAAGTTAAAGTGGAGTTACAAAAACTACCTGATGGATCTCCTGGAGGAGACAGCACCTTCTACATTAAAAACCCATTTTAGCATTAATCAGAGACTTCCTGCTTTACACATCCCTCTAACTGCCTTCTGTGTTCTTTGAACAGCAGGAAGATGGGTAAAGATTGCTACAGTATGCAGCCCCAGCTCTTTGAGCAGGCTATTGAGTGGCTTCCTTGCTCCAAATGGTCACTGTAGCTTTCTAAGAGTGAACAGGAAACTCTGAAAATCCAACATTTTCATAAGAACATTCACGTAGGCTGGGAATTCTTTAGATTTGAAAAAAAAGCCCTGAATAGCACAGGTAGCCCAGCTTGCTGCCTTTTTGTTCTTATTCTAATATCTAATCTTTAAAGGCCTAATCCAAAACTCACCAAAAATATTGGAAAGGCTCTAGAAACCTAAAAGTAAGCTATAGAGTTCTGCTTCAGGTAGAACTGAGTAAGTATTGATTATGGGACTCTATATATGGCACATGACAGGGAATAGTTTTTGCTGGGAGCAGGAACAGTGCTTGACAAATGTACTGATCTTGAAATTATTTCAATTGGTTTGTCTGAAATGAAAATTAAAATTACCCCAAATTAAAAAATATAGTAAAAGAACAAAAAAAAGTGCCATTATGACTAAATAACAAAGTAAAAGAAGCAGTGAGAGACAAACAAGTTAACTGC
Source organism: Carettochelys insculpta (assembly GCF_033958435.1). Lineage (NCBI taxonomy): Eukaryota > Metazoa > Chordata > Testudines > Carettochelyidae > Carettochelys > Carettochelys insculpta. The sequence goes on along the minus strand of NC_134153.1, from coordinate 20,766,851 downwards.
TGGTGAGAAAAACAGAAAGGAGCATAAATTCTGGCAAATGAAGTGCAAAAATACAAGTAGGAAGGCCAAAAAAGAATTTGAAGAATAGCTAACCGAAGATAAAAAAAATTGCTATTTTTAAAAACAAGCAGGCAGCCTGGTTAACAACCAGTGGGAAATCATGCCTCACCAATCTTCTAGAATTCTTTGAGAGGTCAACAAGCATATGGATAAAGGGGTTCCCGTGATTATAAAGTATTTAGATTTTCAGAAAGCCTTTAACAAGATCCTTCACCAAAGGTTCTTAAGCAAAGATTCTCTCATAGACTGCTAACTGGTTAAAAAAATAGGAAACAGAGGTTATAGAGGTTAGGAATAAAAGGTCAGTTTTCAGAATGGAGAGCAGTAACTAGTGGTATCCCCCAAGGGTCTGTACTGGGACCAATCCTATTCAATTTATTCATAAATTATATGGAAAAAGTAGTTAACAGTAAGATGGCGACATTTGCAGATAGAAAACTACTCAAAATAACAGAGAGATAGTTGTGCTAGTCTATATACTATCAAAACAAAAAAGCAGTCCAGTAGCACTTAAAAGAATAACAAAATAATTTATTTGGTGATGAACTTTCGTGGGACAGACCCACTTCTTCAGATCATAGCCATATCAGAACAGACTCAATATTTAAGGCACAGAGAACCACAAAAGTAATCAAGGTTGACAAATCAGAAAAAAATATTATCAGGGTGAGCAAATCAGAGAGCAGAGGGGCAGAAGGGTGGGGGGAAGTCAAGAATTAGACAAAGCAAAGTATGTAAAAGAGCCCCTATAATGAGCTAGAAAATTGCCATCCTAGTTCACATGTGTTAATGAGTTGAATTTGAATATAAAAGAGAGTTCAGCAGCTTCTCTTTCCAAACAGCTGTGAAAGTTCCTTTTCAGTAAAACACAGACTCTCAAGTCATTAACAGAATGGCCCACTCCATTAAAGTGCTGGCTGACAGGTTTGTGAATCAGGAGTGTTTTTATGCCTGTTGTATGCCCATTAATTCTTTGTCTAAGAGAGTTTCTACAAATTGACAAATTGATCTCTAAAACCTGGGTGGCTGGGCAACAAAGTGGCAGATGAAATTTAGCTGTTACCACTCAAGAAAGAGTTCTTGGAGCTGTGGATGGTGGGTAATGTCATCAAAGGAAGGCATTGCCTTCCCACAACTGCTTACACTCCCCAGCTGCCCAGGAAGGCTGGGGCTGCAGCGTAGCAACCCTGGCCCTCAAGATGGCCAGGAAGGATCAGGCTGTGGTCAGGTGGTGCTTGATTCACTGGAGTGTGGGGAAGGCTGCTGAAAGTGTGGGGCCTTGGGGCCAGCCTGGGCTTGCCTTCCCTAGCTGGGCTTTCACTCCCATCGTGGACAGTCATTGTGAATAGTTCTCCAGATATATCCACCCAATTTGCAGCAGGGGTCAAAGTGAACAGAATTTTGGGACTCATTAAGAAAGGAATATATAATAAGACACAATATACCATATTTCCTCCATATAAATCCATGCAGATGTGATCACCCCTTCTCAAAAAAGATATATTGGAATTGGAAAAGTGCAATAAAAGTGATTAGGAGGATAGAATGGCTTCTGTATGAGGCAAGATTAGTAGGAGTGGGGCTGTTCATCTTGGACAAGAGACAACTTAAAGTGGATATGTTGGAAGCCTATAGACTCGTGACTGGTCTGGAGAAAGTAAATAAGGGAGTGTTATTTACTTCTTCTCATACCCCAGGAAATGGGGGTCACCACATGAAATTCGTAGGCATCAGGTTTGAAACAAATGAAAGGAAGTTCTTCTTTATACAATATGTAGTCAACTTGTGGGACTTTTTGCCAGAGAATGTGTAAGGTCCAGGACTTTACTAGGGTTCAAAAAAGAACTAGATAAATTTATGGAGGATAGATCCACCAATAGCTATTAGCCAGCATGGGCAAGGATGATGTCCTTAGCCTCTGTTTGCCAGAATATGGGAACGCGAGAACCAAAATGGATCACTCGATGATTGCTTGTTCTGTTCATTCTCTCTGGGGCAGCAGGCATTGGCCACTATCAGAAGACAGAATACTGGGCTAGATGGGCCTTTATTCTGACCCGGTATGACTGCTTTGATGTTCTTATGAATGCTTCGTACCTTTGCAGGTATTTCTTTTGTTGGCAATCTCTTACTTTCATGTGCCATAAGGCAGTGGTTTCTAACTGTAATCGCTCTTGAGATGATGACTGCAAAAGTTACAACAACTGAAGTGGGAAATATGCAAGATGGCAATCAGACTGGCATAATGTAAGTTCTGATAGCTCTTTATTTTCCTGACAATGGATAATGCGTGCTGATGGGCAGCATGTCCTCTAATTTTTCCCATCCCTGGGCAGAAAAATAATTTAAGTGCACAAGTCATGTGCAAATGTGCAGTGCCAATAGACACACATGCTCCTGAGCACAAGCACTCAGCTTACAGGAAACACTGTTGATGGGTCATATCCGGCAGGTTTTGCTTTTTGAGTTTGAATCTGTTAAATGTACATCCATAACTTAATGTATTCAAATACTTTCTGCTCCCCGCTTTTCTTTCAGAATTTGGGACCGCATCCTGTTGTGCGCTAAATGCTTCTGGGAAGGTGCTGAGTATGTTCAGTTCTCAGTGAGTTGAGGAGAACATGGCTCTCCACAGGATTAGAACTTTGGTGCCATTTCCAAGTTGATCCCATCCAATCTCATTAACTGCAGGTGTTCAGCATGCCTAAGATCATCCTCCAAGCAACCACTTTCTATTTAAATTGAACAGTTTAATTTCTCCTTAAGATTCTTAGCTGCACCATTGTAGTTCATGAACCCATTTCTTATGGAATCAGGTAGTTCTTTTTACCCACAGTGTACAGTTGTGCTGCTATTACATGTCACTATCGGAGTAAATCTTGGGAGTGCTAGAACTGATAACAAAGGACAACTTGACAGTAAAACAGCCAAAGATGTTCTAAGGGGTTTAACAAATCATGATAGATGGAATACGGTAAAGGGTGATAAACATGCTCCCATGACGTTTGCACTGCTTACCAGGGCAATATGCTGAACAAGTTGTTTCTGTAGACAGAATGAGTTTCAACATTTTTTTCAGATGGTTTTAAAGTCATTTTTATGGGTTCCCGTCCTCTTTATTTGCTCTCCATTGCTTTCTTAACATCCTTGTCAGTGTCTGACTGCCATTTTCCTCTTCTTATTTGTTTTTCCCAGTTGAACAAAGTGTGCAAAAGCATTTAAATGGCCTTGGTTGTTGTACTTAACAGCAAACATATGGTTCGTAAAAGAGTAGCAGTGAAGTGTGGATGAGGGATTTAATCACCTTTTTAAAAATAATCTATGTCACTGGAATATTATCGTTTCTTTTCTCGTCATAGGAGATTTTTATTCCTTGAGCATATTTAGTAGGGAACCTTTTTGATGAAGATTCATTGTGTGTGTTTGTCTTCCTGAATTATTGACTTTAAGGGAGCAGGATTTGGACTGCTGTACAGGTATGACTAAGTCAAATGAGAAATTCAGATGACTTTCACTCTGTACAAATAGCACATGTTTTAGCACCAGTTCACTTGCCCAGAGCAGTTCAGTTCAAGTCACTCTCCAGATTATTTGTTCCTCTCTGTTACTTGCTGCTTAAATAAGCATTCCCCTCTTCTACTTGACATGAGCAAAAATTGATTGAACCTACTGTCTTAAGAAAATAAGCAGTTATGGGGTAAGAGGAAAGATCTTCCCAGGGACAGATAACTGGTTAAAAGAAAGAAAGGGAAGGGTTGGAACATATGGTCAGTTTTCTGAATGAAGAGGTGAAACTTGTGTGTCCCTCAGGCAACTGTACTGGGATCAGACCTGAACATTGATAAATGATCTGGACAGAGGGGTAAACAGTGAGGTGGCAAAATTGGCAGGTGATTCTACACTGCTCAAATTAGTCAAGTCCAAAGCAGACTGTGAAGAACTTCAAAGAGATCTCACAAAATTACGTGACTGAGTTACAAAATGGCAGATGAATTTTAATGTTGATAAGTGCAAAGTAATGCATATTAGAAAACATAATTATACTTACAAAATGATGGGGACTAAATTAGCTATTACCATTCATGAGAGAGATCTTGGAGTCGTTGTGGATAGTTCTCTAAAATCATCCACACAATATGCAGCAGCAGTGAAAAACTAAATAGAATATTAGGATTTATTAAAAATGGGATAGAGAATAAGACAGAGAATATCTTATTGCCTCTATATAAATCCATGGTACACCCACATCTTGAAAACTGTGTGTAGATGTTGTTGCCTCATCTCAAAAAATATACCTTGTCATTGGAAAAGGTTCAGAAAAGGGCAACAAAAGTGAATAGGGATTTGGAACAGTTGCCATATGAGGAGGGATTAAAAAGACTGGGACTTGTCATCTTAGAAGAGGAGAGACTTTGGGGGGGGGACATTTTAGAGGCCTATAAAATTATGACTGGTGTGAAGCAAGTAAATAAGGAAAAGTTATTTAATTGTTCCCATAACACAATAATTAGGGGTCACTAAATAAAATTAATACACATCAGATTTAAAACAAACTAAAAGAAGCATCTCTTCATACAGTCAACCTGTGACACTCCTTGCCAGAGGATGTTGAGAAGACCAGGACTTTTCTCTGCATCTGTGGATTTTGAGGAAGAGAGACCTTGTTTCTTTTCATTTTATGTCACATTTCAGAGGAAAACATTTTCTTTCCTTGGCATAATTTTCTTTATTGCTTCACTAGCTTCTGCTATTTATTACTGAACTGTGCAGTTATATACACTCATCCATCATTACATGAGTACTTTACTTATGACTACTCGCTAAAACGAGGGACACATATACTTACCTTTGTTCACTAGATGAGTGAACTCCCCGCTGCTAATACAAGACTTACCTCACTCCCCACAGACCCAACCTGCTGCAGCCTGAAACCCTGCTGGCCCCAGAGACCCAGCCCACCTCAGCCTGACCCCGCCACCCTCCCCATGGCCCCAACCTGCAGCAGCCTGAACCCCCTGCTGGCCCCACAGACCCAACCTGCGGCAGCCTGAACGCCCCCCACCAGCTCCACGTCCCTAACCTGCCTCAGCCTGAACCCCCCTGCCCTCCCTGCGGATGCAACCCACCTCAGCCTGAACCCCCTGCCAGCCCTGCAGACCCAATCCACAGCAGCCTGAACCCCCTGCTGGCCCCGCAGACCCAACCCACTGCAGCCTGAACCCCCCACCCTCCCCCTAGACCCAACCCACTGCAGCCCAACCCCTCCACCCTCCTCGCGGACCCAACCTGCTGCAGCCTGAACCCCCCCACCCGTCCATCCCATGGCCTCAACCCACAGCGGTCTGTAACCCACCCACCCGCATGGACCCAACCCACTGCAGCCTTAAACCCTCTCCCGCTCCCACCTGCACCATGGAGCCAGCCTGCCACCAGGTTTGAACCCTTTCTCCTGCTCATGGCCCCAAACTGCCCCCAGTCTTTAACCTTCTTCAGCCTCTGCCAAACCCAAGGTTCACTTACCTTTCAAAAGCAGCGCCACATGCTGCCACTCCTTCACTGGGTTACGAGCACTTGGAATGAATCAGAGACTTTTATATGTATTTTAATGGGAATTTAGTGCCCCTCTTACAAGTTTTCACCTACGAGCAAAAATTTGGAAGCCAGTTGTGCTCATATAGTGAGGGATGAGTGTAATTTTAGAAAACAAATTAGATAGAAAGGGCTACATACTATAGAATTTTCATGTTGTGCTGTCAGAAAGGCAAAATTATAGATTTCTATGTCTGTTTGCTCACTTTTATGTCCTTTCACTTCTTTACATCTGTACCTTATGAGTGAAATTCTACACTCATTGAAGTCAATGGTGCAAAACCTTGCTTCTGTATTTTGGCCTACAGAGCAAATAAGCAGGCATGCAAAAAGATGTTTATTTTGTAAATTTCTCTGTGATTTCTAGTTTCTAATGCTATTTCTAGCTGGAACCAACACACATATCCTGGTGTTGCATTTCTTTAGTGTACCACTATTATGAAGTTAAAAGTGACACACTGGCATTATCACAGATTAGGTGTCAGGGTTTTTTGATGTTTGGGAAGAAATGTTCTGTATGGTGTCTATTAAATATGAATGAGGGGAAAATGATCTTACTGACCTATACTGTATGTGATCTTCTTTACAGTCAGGTTCCAATGGGCTCTAACCACATGTGTCAAAGGCTTTCTGAATTAGGGGTTTTCTTGATCAGGTACCTAAACACTCCATCAGTTACTTCTCCACAGCACACTTCATCTGTGAAGCCTAGTAGCATTAACCAACCATCCACAAAAGAGTTTGTTGATAAAAGCACTTAAAATAAAATCCAACCTCCACAGCACTTAGAAAACTCCTTCTTCTAATCACCCAGCACTTTATGCTTGGTGGGTGAAATTCACCCCTTCACAGATGGCTGTCAGAAGGCCTGTGCCAGTTAAGTAAAGAGGAATAGATTTCACCTTAAATATTGTTAGACTAATTAGATCCATCTATGGTACATATAGGAGGCCAATCATGATAATAACCTGATGTTGCTGTATGTAACCTTCATTCTTCCAGGACAGAGACGATGCGTCCAGTCTTGCTCTCACTGAAATAATGGCACCACTCCCGAATAAATTTATTTTCTTATTATTTTGGTATTAATCCAGCATTATTTGAAGATCATCCAGAAGCAAACAGACTATTTACTTATTAAATTTTTCATTTATGAATGCACTTACTTTTGAGCTCCCTGAGTCCCTCTACAAAATAACATGGAATTATTGCTTTATAACTAAAAATCAAAGCAAAACCATCAGCGACATTTACATCACCAGTCCATATTTTGTCTGAACAATAGCCTATAAAATTTGGGCTCTTTCATGCCAATGGGCAAAGTTGTTTTTCCAAATAAAGGGCTCTCACTAGCAGTTAAATCTGGAGCCTGAAAGCTTGAGCCCCTTGGCTTGTCAAGGTAAACTCAAAAATAAAGACTCTTCTTGGCAAGGTGCAACACACCTGCCTGGTGAATAAATGTTCAACTAAACCAAGCATGCCATTATCACAAATGAGCCTAGTTTACTTATATCCCAGTAGGGTAATCTTGGGCTCTTCAGGGCAACTAAATTACATTCCAGGTAGTTTATTCTGTGTGTGTTGCTTTCCCTGTTCTACCTGGGCAACCAGAATTTCTTTTCTCATTATGCTTGCAATATATTTAATTTTCAGAATGTGTGTCCAGTTACCACAATTTTGCATGCAAGATGGGTAGCCATATTTGTAAAGGCACCAAGCTACCGGATGATCCTCTCTAGTCTGGCACACTTGTCTGGCAACATCCATAATCCAGCATGATTTTAATTAGCTGCATGACCACTTTTGGGTGTGGCCAAGTTTCCCGTGGTCCCATAAAGTTTGTTTACAGCCATCAGTCCTGGCTTTCAGTGTTTTATGCTGTTATTTACCTCTAAGTTACCCTGTGTGTCTTCTAAGAGCCAGGTAAGCAGTGGCAGTGTTGGTAATCCTGCTAGACACACACACACAGTCCAACAAATTCTCTTGTTCAGTATCGGTCAGAGTGCCAGACCAGAGAGATTCAACCTGTAGTCATTGCCTGAGCTATCTAGCAGTGTGTGCAAATCTGCTGTAGTTGTGTGTGCCATTTTGAAAACCTAGGTTTTATAGCACTATCATGCCAATTCACTTTTAGCACCATTTCCAGTATGGCACTATCTCCAGATCTGAAGAAGTGGGTCTGCCCCACAAAAGCTCATCACCTAATACATTATTTTTTTAGTCTTTAAAGTGCTACATGACTGCTTTTTTGTTTTGTTAGGGTACAGGCTAACATGGCTACCTCTCTACTACATGACTGCTCTTTTGTTTTCTCTGTTACTAGTGTGACGTGGACAGACCCAGCTTGCTGGCCCCAGGGATAGAACCTGCAAGCATTGGGTCTAAAGCCCTGCACTCTACCACATGAGCTAAAGGTCAGCTGGTTCTCTGCCAAAGCTGCACACCCCTTATGCTCGCAGGTCTTATCCCTGGTGCTGGCAACTTGGGTCTGTTGGTGCTACACTAGTGTTTTGTTTTGTTTTTTTAAATGTATGTGCATCACTTACTCCAGAATCTTTGGCCAAAATTTTTCCTACCTATCCTTTCCTTACTCTGCAGTGTACTGTGTGCTGGCTGATGGTTACCCTGTGTGCTAAAAGATACATCATTTCAATGGTGGTGCATGTGTACAGTTTGTTAATTACTTTGGGATCTTTCAGATGTTATGCACATAAAATGTTACTGAAGCTACTAAAGATTATTTTAGGTTCTAAGTGGATTTACATGCTCCCCACTGTATTAACTACCACGCCAAAGTTTCTTTCATCATGAAAAGGGCTCTGTGGTCTTTGAAATCTTGCTTGAGCCTCATCTCAGGGATCAATATTAAACAATATTTCACCCGCACAAATGTTGCTCTTGACTAATCTTCCTTTTAACCTAATACAGGTGAAGTTAGTTTTGGGATTTTTTTCTTTACTACCTGTCAATATTTTGCTAGAATTTGTTTTAAAAAGCAAATTTCCCTGTGAGGGATTTTCCCCTCCTCAGAGCACTTTAAAGGATTTTTTGGTAAGGTGCAGTGCTCTGTTATCTCTGTATGCTAGATATAAATTGTTAGTTGTGTTGGTAAAGGCATAAATCATAAATCTGAAAGAGCTCATAGCTCCTTTCACCTGTGTACACACCTTTCAAAAGAGGAATTGGTGTCAAATCTTGACCTGCCTAGGGACTTTTTCTCCTTCCCTTTTTCACAAAGCTCCAGGTCATCCTGCTCTGTCTTTTGTTGCAGCTAAATATTCTGAAAAGGGAGGCACCCAGAAAAAAGTATTGCCATTCACACATGGCACTACAGGGGAAATGACATTTCTTTCAGTTGAGAAGCAGTTTGCTTGTGGGAAACGAGTGTGACCTGGTGGTTAATACAGCAGACTGGCGGGGAGGATTCTTAGGTTTGACTCAGAATCTTTGCATGATCTCGGGCTAGTTTCTTCACCTCTCTGTGTCTCTGTTTTGCTAGCTATAAAGTGGATATGCTTTCCAAGTTCGTAAGGCTACTGTTGCTTTATGCAATATCCTATGATGTCCTCATGTTCAAAATATTAATATTACTGTAACAATTAACTTGGAGAAAAAAGGCCACCATGTTGTGGAGTGTTCATCCGTAAGTGCTTAGAGTTTCATTTTTTTAAAAGTTACAGTCCCTCTAATCTTTTCTATTCATGAGCAGATTTTTTTCCTTCAATGTGCAGAATAAATTTTGTTATGTGCATCACCAGCTGAAACACAAACGTGGCTGAGGGCACTCTGCCAATCAGCTAGGCATCAGTAGAATCTTCCTAAGTGGCTCCACAAGTGTATAGCTTACATGGTACACTGGTCCAGATATATTATTTTAGCTAATGAGCAATATTCTCCGACAAAGCATGCTCAGTTCCTGAGATTACCTGGGCAAATCAGATAATTGCATGTGATGTCGCTCCTTAAGAATGTCTACTTGATAACTTGGTTTTTCTTTTACATGCCGGACACTGTTATAAATCCAATTCAAAACACTATGTGGTACCTTTAGCTCTATTAGTATTGAAATACAGGTGAGAGTCCCAGGAGCAATACAGCGCATTTAGTAAAACTGTTGATATCACTGCATGTGTATGTCAGTTCATATATTTGTGTGAATATAGTTTTTGTCATACACTGTTGTGGAAGATTCCTGCACCTTTAACAGGGATGCATCCACAGGTTTTATAGCCTTTTAATAGGGTTGTGAAGACTTTTAGGCTGAGCCTTTCCCAGCCACTGAGGGAATTTGGATGCCCAAGTCCCTTGATTTTTACAGGATGATCTGGTGTGGACAGGGAGTGTAGGTTGGGGGACTAGTCTCAGACTTCGGGGAGCTGGTTTGAACCCCCTATTCTGATACAGGCTTCCTGTATAACCTTGGGCAAATCGCCTAGGATCTACAGGTGCATTTACACAGGCCATGGCAGCAAGTCTGAGACAGGGCTTGATCGACTCTTCTGGGGGCCTGGGACTAACAGATTTTATGGGGTCCCTCTAGGCTCTGAGGTGGGCCCAAAATTAGGAGTTCAGTGTGCGGGAGGGGGCTAGGTAGGAGGTACAGTGCAGGAGTTGTCTTGGCATGGAGGTGTGGGGTTTGGAAGGGAGGGAGGTCCAGGAGTAGGGTGGGAATGCAGGGTCTTGGTGGAAGGTAGGATGCAAGAGTGGGCTGGGCATGGGCTGCAGGGTCTGGGTGGGAGGCCAGGTGCAGGAGCAGGGTGGGGGTGTGGGATCTGGGCAGGAGATAGGATGCAGGAGTGTACTCAGTGCAGGGGCTGGGAGGGAGGGAGGGTGCAGCAGCAGGGTAGGAGTATGGGATCTAGGCTGGAGAGAAGGTGCAGAAGAGATCTGGGAGTGGTAGTGTGGGATCTGGGAGAGAGGGTGTGGGAAGGGGCAGGGGATTGGGACTTTTACCTGGCACAGGTCCTGGGGGGTGGAGGAGAATAGGTGGCTCCATGAGGGTCTGTATTTGCTGGTACTGCCACTAGCCACTCCCATTGCCCACAATTCCTGACCAATGAGAGAAGCAGAGGTGGAGTCTGTAGGTTGCCTCTAGCAACAATGCACATGGCTCCAGCTAGTGGGTTGATAGGGGTAATGATAGCACACGACTGCTCCCCCTCCAGGGAGAGCCAATGCCCACTGGAGCTTAAGTAGCTGCATCTCAGGGCCCTGGGCTAATGGGGGGCTCCCTTAGGCTGGGGCCCTGGGCTGTAGTCCCTAAACCACTTTACGAATCAAGCCCTGGTCTGAAAGTCCAGGTGAACAGACTCAGGCGCATGGGGTTCCTGCTGCAGGGTTAAAGCTAGTTCTGTCAATCCCAGAGTTTGGGCTGGAGCTCAGGCTCCGAAGCCCAACTGTTCACCTCCCTCAGCTCCAGCCTGAGCCTGAACAGCAGAGCTACTTCTAGAACCTGAGACTGGCACCACAGATGCAACCTCTGAGACTCGTTGCTGCAGGATGCCACTTGTTGTGTGGAGTCACCATCTGTGCCTAATTCCCCATCTGTAGAATGATGATTGGAGTATTTCCTGTCACATGTATTTGAGGATAAATACATTAAAGATTCTGAAATGCTCAGGTGTGTTGGTAATGGGGATCAAATAAGTACTGTAGGTTGATAGAAAATCTCACCCATAGAATTGTCATGGTGTAGACCCTTTTTGTTGGGTTTGTAACCATCATTTAGAATCCCATGGTAGAATATTACCTTCAGTTCTATAGGATGGCTAAACGCATCCATTCTATTACGGTCTCTAGGGTTCCTCCACGAGAGTGCTACCTGTAGTTCACAGAGCGAACGGGATCATGAAATGATGGCGTTCATGATTCTAAGAAATAGTAGGTGGGAGAACAGCAAATCAAAGCTAATGGGTTTGAAGAAGGCAGACCAGCTCAGGGAGTTTGTAGGTAAGGTCCCATGGGAAGCAACACTAAGGAAAACTGATTGAAGACTATTGGCATATTTTGAAGAGACGTTATTAAGGGCTCAAGAACAAACTATTCCACTGTATAGGAGAGCTAGAAAGTATGGCAGGAGACCATCCTGGCTTAGCCAGGGGACCTTAAATGATCTAAAAATCAAAAAGGAGTCCTATAAAATATGTAGGGGCAAAATTAGAAAGGCCAAGAAACAAAAATGAGCTCAAATTAGCTAGAGGCATAAAGGTTAACAAGAAAACATTTTACAACTATATTAGAAGGAAGAGGAAGACCAAGGACAGGGTCAGACCGTTAATAAATGTCCTTAACCTCTGATGATAGGACAAGAAGCAATGGGCTTAATTTGCAGCAAGGGAGGTTCAGATTGGACATTAGGAAAAACTTCCTAATTGTCAGGGTGGATAAGCCCCGGGAATAAATAAATTGCCCCAGGAAGTTGTGGAAACTCCATCACTGTAGATTTTAAAGAGCAGGTTAGAAAAACACCTTTCGGGGAGGACTCAGATGGTGCTTGCTACTGCCATGAGTATAGGGGACTGTATTTGATGACCTCTCAAAGGTCCTTCCGGTTGTATTGTTCTGTGATTCCAGGGACATAATAATCCCTGCTGATAGTGTGGCCAGAGTTCCCTAATCCATTATCCAGTTACTTACATGGCACCTGTCACCACAATAGCTGCATATCTAAGTTGATTGGATTTATCCTCTCAACAGCCAGCTGCTAAGTATTATGATAATCATCATTTTATAGTTGGGTAACCAAAGCACAGAGGCAAAGTGACACACAAAAGGCCACACAGGAAGTCTTTGGCAGAGCCAGGACTGCCTGATTGCTAGTCCAGTACATAAACCACAAAATGGTTTGTTGTCTGTTTCTTTATTTGGTGACAGAACATGTGTAATTTTATACGTAAAGCCTGTCTTAGAATTACTCAAATATTTTTCCACTGAAAATTCTTTCTGAGGCCTATTGCTTTTTGACATAACTAATTCTCATGCTTTCCCATTTTTATCCAGGAAAAAAAACAGAAAAATTCAGTTTTTGATTAAAATTAATTTTTAAAAATTTCTTGTAAATTTGCGTGTCTTTTGGGAGCATCATAGGGAGAAGGGGAATAATTTCCGAGACAGCTCTGTTCTCTTTGTAGGCCATTATATAGTATTCTTCACTGTGGCATCTGCCTAATTTCAGAAATATATATCTATAATATGTAAGTGATAGATTTGTGTAACTCATTTCTAGAGAATCAGACTACTGGAATCTTTTTATTAAAAACATTATGTTACTAAACCTGGGAGTTTACAGTGGCCCATGCAGGGACTTATTTGCACGCATTCAGTCATGTATTTTAAAATGTATTTGTTTATCTTTAGCTTACTTGTTTGGCAACTGCAAAGCTGCCATGATGAACATATTTTAAAACAAGCTCTTAGAATATAGGTGCTTGTACTTTTACTAGCAGATTGTCCATTGGTACTGTGTGAAGGAACAAAATACTGTGCAATCAAATATATACGTTTAGTTAATAGAAAGGAAAAGACCGAATTTATTAGGATTAGTGTTAGGTTGCTATTGGGCAGCTGACTTTTTAACCTTGTAGTGTAAGTGCATGTGTGTTTGTGTATCTGTATACACACACACAGAAACAAAGGGAGTGTGTTATTCTCAAAGCAAATGTTGGTTTAAATTAGAGATGGGCGAGAAGAGGCTTACCTTCTCTTCTTGACAGCTACATACTTGTGATTGGATGTGACACCAGCTAACCATGTAAAAGGGAGGAGCTGGTAGTAGGGCTTTTTCAGCTGTGGAACTCTTCGGGTCTGAGGGAGCCTTATGGAGTCCTTGTCAGAGCTAGGTACCTTGGGAAGGTGACCTTTTCTGACACAAGCACTAAGAATCAAGATGATCTGGTGACTTTGCAAAGAGAGAAACAGATTGAGCAGGGCACTCAAGCATATGTCTAACTGAAGACAATTAAAGCACCCTGTGTAATGATTGCAGGAACTTTGCAGGAGTGCAATGGGAGGAATCATTATGCAGTGAGCCTTATTAGGAGCAACACTATTTGTACAAATTTGAAACTAGTAAGGTCAGCCTGCAACATCTATCTGTACAGTTCTCAGCAACATACAGTGATTATTGTTACATAAAAAGCCTCCACTATCTCTTCTGTTATACTGGCAAGTTGGCAACAGCTATTACAGGGCATCAGAACAAAACTATAAGTAAGAAAAGAGAAGAACAAACCTTAAAGAAAAAGACCAACTAAAACTTCCAGGAAAGTTAGTGATGGAAGGAAGTGTAGCAGGAAACTGGAGAAAATGGAAGGAAGGACTTGAGCTGTAAGCTTTGCTAAGGGTGTAGACAAAAAAGATGAGTGGTTTCAACAGCATGATTTCTTCATGCGGTAGGTGATAAAGCAACAAAGGTATTTATGTAATGCTTCTCAGTTTCATGAAGGAATACTCAAAGTCAAAGTACACCTCTTAAAAAATAAGTTTGCAGCATACTGTGCACCACAAAGAAATGCCATATAACAGAAGCACACATTTGTCACCATAAGTCAGGCAGATGGCGAAACCATAGACCAGTATGTGACTGATTTAAAACTGGCAGTACAACCCTTGCAGATTTGGAGCACTGTGTGAGTCTCTCATGAAGGACCACATTGTATGTGGTATTGCGTCAGACTTCATGGGAGCTAGGTTGTGGAGGAGACTAATTTAACCCTTGAATGTGCTGCTGACATGTCATGCAGATGAAATGACTGCAAAACAGCTAAAAGGGGTGTGCATGCACAGGAGCCTAAGTCTACCTTTAAGAAGCACCCAGACAGGGAGTCATGGGCTGGAGGGCCTCCTGCAGCTAATAAAAGCCAGAAATCAAAAGAAATGCAAAAAGTGCAGCCAGAAGCAAGTAAGGGTTGCCATAGCCAAGCAATAAGGGCATGAACACCATAGATGTGATCAGGGGGTACCATCTCATATTTTGTAAGGGAGGAGCAACCTGTGCTTGCCATGATGCGGGGGTGGGAGCAGAGTGAGAACATGGTGGGTAGGGGGCAGAATGAGGACAGCAGCTTTGGATGCGTTACTGAGCATGCTCAGTACAAGCCAAGCAGTAAATTGGAGGTTGGCGGGGAGGGATCAACCCCATCTGCATTCCCCCCCGCCCATCACCTCTTTCTAGGAGCTACTAAAACTCTTGAAAATTCTAGTTCTTTTGGCAAATAATTTATCAATTAGCTGACAGGAACACTGTATCTAATTCCCATATAAAAGGAACAAATCTAAATAAATATTAGACCCTCTGAGCTTTAATACTAACATATTCCAACATCTTGGCTACATCGACACAAGAGGCTTTTCCTGGCAAAACTGGGCTTTTGTTGGGAAAAACCATGGAACATGTACACACAAAGTGCGCTTTGTTGATGGTTTGTTGACAAAACCTGGCACATCCGTCGGCAGCGTTATACCTCCCCATTCAGGCATAACGCCTCTCTCAACATTGTTCTGTTGACAATACAGCTGTATAGACACTCTGGGGCCCGTTTGTCAACAGACAGGGCTTGCAGTTCACCAGGCACCCCTGTTTGCAGAGCTTCCATTCAGCTGTTCTGTTGAGGCAAGCTGGGCGATCTGCCTGCTCTCTGTCGACAGAGCGGATTGCTCTTTTATCTACTTTTGTATATAGATGCAATCTGTGGACAGAAGTTTTGCCAGAAAATCCCTTCTGACAGTGATTTCTGTAGACAGAGGCTTCTTGTGTAGACATAGCCCTTGCAACAAGTCACTTAAGGGATACTGGTTAGCCTTGCAATTTTCATATATAGTCTTACTTAGGTACTAGCTCTCTGGAGTGAGAGAGAGACAGGCAGAGAGACTGTCAGGACTCCTGGGTTCTATCTCAGCTCCGGAAGGGAAGTGGGGGCCTAGTGGGTTACAGCAGGGGGCAGATACATTGGGGCTGTATATAAGAACATCATACTGGTCACACTGGTCCATCTAGCTCAGTATTCTCTCTTCCAGCAGTGGCCAGTGCCAGGTGCTTCAGAAGCCATGAACAGAGGAGGCCATCATCAAATGATCCATCCCGTCACCCATTCACAACTTGTGGCAAACAGAAGCTAGGGACTCCATTTCAGCCCATTTTGGCTAGTAGCCACTGATGGACCGATCCTCCTTTAACTTATTTGGTTCTTAATGGAACCCTGTTATAGTTTGGTCTTTCCACCATTCACTGACAAAGAGTCCCACAGGTTGACAGTGAAGAAATAATTTCTCTTGTTTGTTTTATATCTGCTGCCTGTAAATTTCATTGGAGGTGAGCTTCTTGTGGTATGTTAGTGAAGGAGTAAATAACATTTCTGTATTCTATTTTCCCCACACTGCTAATGATTTTCTAAATCTTGAACACATCTCTCCACCCTTTAGGTATTTCTTTTCCAAGATGAAAGTCCCCTTCTTTTTAACCTTGCCTTTTATGGAAGCTGTTCCTTACCCCTAATAATTTCTGTTGCCCTTTCTGTACCTTTTCCAAATCCAATGTATCTTTCTTTTAGTTGGGGCAATCAGATTTGCATGCAGTATTCAAGGTGTAGGTATACCATGATTTTATGTATAAGCCATATGATATTTTCTGTTTTAATATCTATTTTTTTCCTAATGATCACAATATTTGTTAGCTTTTCAGATTGCCAGTGCACATTGAGCATGTGTTTTCAGGGAGCTATCCACAATGATTCCAAAATTTCTTTCTTGAGTGTTAACAGCTATTTTATAGACCATCTCATTTTCATACGGATAACGGGGATTATAATTTTCAATGTGCATGCCTATGTGTTTATTAACTCTCAATTCCATCTACTCTTCCATTGCTCAATCACCCAATTTTGTCCGATACCCTTGTAATACTTTGCAGTCAGCTTTGTTAACTATGTTGAACAATTTTGTATCATCTGCATATTTTGACACCTCATTGTGTATTTATGAATAAACTTGAACAATGGTGGTGCAAATGCCCACCACTGGAGCTCCCCACTATTTATTCCTATTGTTTTTTCCTATCTTTTAAGTAGAGTACCCAACAATGTTTTCATGATCATCTAAGGATCCTAAAATTGACAAGCCTTTGGTTATCTTAATCACCCTACCTCCCTCTGTTTATGAACAAACTCCCTGCCCTAGAACAAAGCTTGTGACAAATACATCTGATGAAGTGGGTCTTTGCCCACTAAAGGTTATGCTCGGATAAATCTGTTAGTCTATAAGCAGACACAGGACTTCTCATTGTTTTTGCAGATACAGACTAACATGCCTACTTCTCCGATACTTGTTATAGGGCAAACTGATATTTACCCTCACAGAAGCAGATGAGCACTGGTAAGATCTGCTCTTCCATATGTTGAGCACTGAGCCTCCCCCGGATGATTAGAATGTGGATTTGCTCAATAGTGGTCACAAAACTAAATTTTAAGATCTGTCCTGAGGCACATATCAACGGGATGTCTGTAGAGTTTACATCACTTTCTCGGCTGAACCACTTCACATCTTGAGTGTGAGTCTGATAATTTACCAAGGGGAAAATCTGTAAGTATGTATAGATGAAAATTCAGCTGTGAGTGCTGGGATAAGAAAACATCGCTGGAATTTCAGGTGGTAGTGCTTGACTAGTCTTGTAGGCTGCAACAATTTTAAATTTAGTGCAAAATATCAGTATGGTAAAGAAAGGGTCAGAAGATGGCTGAAAGGTATATAAAGAATACAAGGATAATATGTTTGAAGGTTTAAAGTTCTTGCTAGAAAAGCACCCCATAAAGAAAAGCTCACAAAAGCCTTTATGAATCTTGTAAAGTTTCTCTGGCATTAAGGGATAAAGTAGAAAAAGAATAGCCCTGCATCAAACTGTTGCAAATACTGTAATACCTTCTAAGTGGGCCAGTTCTCTAGTCATTATGGACAAACTGGGTTAAGATGAAATAAGAATATGCTTGCATCCAGGAGATCTGAATAAAGCAATACAAAGGGAACATTTTCAATTGATTACAGTAGAAGACATTTTCAGCAAATTAGAAAGGCTGCAATTTTCACCTAGATGTTAGGAGTGGATTTTGGCAAATATAACTGGATGAAAAAAATTCTAGATTCTGCACATTCAACAGAGCATTTGTCAGACACAGGTTCACCAGACCTCCTTTTGGTATCCATCCCACTTCTGAAGTGTTCCCACTGACATTTGAAAGTCTGGAAGTTGTTGGATGTTATAAAGATGACGTAGTGCTTTGGGGAAATCCCAGAAAAGAACATGATGAATGACTCAAGAATTCTAGACGGGTGTTGCCACTGAACAAAAACAAATTGGTCCTGACAAAAATAAGATATTTGGGAGACCACTTGACAAAGTTTTTGGGCTGTATTCCACTTTATCAGTTTATAGAAAAGGTATTGATAGAAATAACCACGTTCTTCTTGAGGCCATTTTCAGAAAACCTTTCCACAGTGTTCCACTGAGGATTCAAAGATAGTTACTAATGTTCTAGAAGTATGAACTGAAGTTTGGATATAAACCAGGGAAAGTGATAGCAATTGCTGGTGTTTTATCTGGAGCATATATGTTGCATGATGAAGGAGTAAGCTTAGAGGAAGGTGATGTCACAGTACATCTCATGATGTGTTATTAGCCTATTTCAGAACCAAGATGGAATGAATTTAAAGCAGCTACTGCAAACAATGTTCTCTTGCAAAACTTAAGACAAACTGTTCTGGAAAGATAGCCACACAAAAGACTCAAAGTACTAGAGGCTATCTGTGCTTATTGATCATATTGAGAAATTAAGTGTACAAAATGGACTTGTCTCTAAAGGTGATAGAATCACAGTACTGGAAGGTCTCAGAAAAGAGATCTTAGTTAGTAATCAGGAGAATTATCTGGTGGCAGAGCTGTATGAAAGGTGAGTCCAAGATACTGCCGATTAGCTGGGCAAGTGTAGTCAAATTGAGGATGTGGTACTGGCTTGCAACAGATGTCAGACCTTCGGAAACAAGTGGCTGCAGAAAGGCACAGGCTGCCCTGGCCACCCCCATGCTCTCTGATCAGCCCTGAATACTGGCCCCGCAGCTCACAGGGTGTGCCGCACGTTTGCTTTCTAGGCTGCCTCTCACTTCTCGCTGGGACCTGCTCCAGCCACCCCTGAGGCTGACAGAGGCAAACTCTCTCTGGCAGCACTGCCACAAGCCAGTGGGGCGGGGGCAGTGGGGGCTTCTCTGGTGGGCCAAAGCATGGACAGGGAGAGGGAGGGGGAGGGCCCCTCGCTGACACATTTTGATTGGCATCTCTGCCAACTTCCCGCATCTACTGAAAGCCAGTGACTAAAACAGCCCCGGCCTGGGAGCCCCTGCAGCGGGGAGCTACGTTGGAGGAGGAGGGACTAGGCAACACTCCCACCACGCGCCAAAGAAAATCGGATCACGTGCCAAGAGTGGCACACGTCCCGGGCGGTTGCTGACCCCTGTTCTAGCCTCTCTAAGGATACAGCTAAGCGAAAAAAGATTAAAACATTGTTGCCTTGTATGTGTTTAATTTTTTTAGAAAAATGTAACGATAGTAGAGACTTTGAAGTAGGAACCAAACTTGCCAGTAGCGCTGTATACCAGTAGTTCTCAAACAGAGGTGTATGCACCCCTAGGGTTTTGCAGAGCTCTTCCAGGGGGTACATTAACTCAGTGTTTTTCAACCTTTTATGAATAAAAATTAGACTTATTTTATGTTCATCTAATTTCTTATTTATCCTTTTTGCACAGTCATAAGTACGATGGCAAGCTTATTGCCTATAGGCAGTTTCTTCCAACCAACCAGTTACAACTGTCTTTTAAACAAATATGTTGTAATTAAAAAAATTGTTTGAAAGTTGTAGGTACTCGGGGTATTTATAATTTTTATTTTTGAAAAAGAGTACTTTATAAAAAGGTTGAGAAACACTGCTGTATACTGTGTGATTTTGTTGAAATTGGTCCTGCTCTGAGCAGGGGGTTGGACTAGATGACTTCCTGAGGTCCTCCAACCCTATTCTTCTGTGCTTCTGTGATGGGGGAATCATTTTGTGCTGGGCTTTATTAGGAGAAGCCTGTTGTTACTTGGAGCCTGGGAGGCAAGCCAGCAGCACCTGTCCACACAACTCTCAGCAACAAATTAAGTGAAGTGTTTACTGCTACTTTAAAAGTCCCCAGAACATCTTTTTATGTTATAATTGTAAGTTGGCAACAGATCTGCACCCTGCTGCACAAAGATGTGCTGTGTTGAATCAAGGACCCTATGTCTCTCCCTCTTTGAACTGGAGCCAAAGTGAGTAGGAAAAGGGGTAGGAGTATGCCGAGCATGCAGTCAGATAAAAAGCAGCAATGTGAGCTAAGTGAGGCTCTTCTGGAAAAATGTTGTTGAGCTACTGTTTGATTCAGTAGGAGAGGCTTCCAGTGCTTTTGCATTGTGTTTGTGTCCTTCAGTCATTCAAAATGGCAAGTCAGCCTTAAAAAATGCCCTGCTAAGACCTGCAGGATGTAATCTTCCAGAAAAAGCAGCACAAGTCTCCCTGGTTTACAAAATTAATTTGAGAACACCAGCAGCCTTTAATAACCCACAGTTTAAAAAGCATCTGTGCCTCTCACTTATTGTCAATACAGTTGCTGGACTGATGGCAGAAGTGAAAATGAAACACCACCTGCCTTGTCCTGCAGGAAACTCAGTGAATGGCTTTCCAGGCATGCCAAACCAGATCAGGCCATATGCCTGATCTGGTAACATGGCAAGGTAGCTGTGTACCTGCTCTAGAAATGTGGCAAGGGGGCAGCATGCCTCATTCCAGTAACATTGGGTAATTCTGAATGATTAAGAGTCAAGTACAGAGAGGGACTTTATCTTGGTGAACTTTAATCAGTTGTAAGAGGAGGGCCCAAATATGGGACAATTACTCCCTTATGAAAAAGAAGTAGGGATGCCTTTTTGGCGTCCCAGATATGGGACTGTCCCACCAAATACAGGATGGATGGTCACTTTAGCATTCAGGTGCTAGTTCCTTGGGATTATGTAACCCAGCCCTTCCCTCCCTTTTTTGTTATGGGACTGTACAGGCTCTTGAGAATGCTGGCTGCTGAAGAAAGCTGTTTACCTCTGTGAGCCCAGGATGCAGAAAGTGTTCTCTACCCATCCAATGCTCTATTAATACTTCTGTTTTTGCGGTTGCTTGTTTGGCTTTTGTACAGAGCTGCTGTGGTGGTTTGAGCTAATGTAGCTTCAGAAGAATAATTAGGGAATGAATGTTCAAAGGTCAGAGTTGGTGGTCAGACTCTGATAGACAGTCTCAGTCATCCAAGGGGCTGCACTGAAAAGTAGCAATGGTTACCTTTAAGCAAAGAAAGAGAGTAGCAGTTGGTTTAGTTTCATATACTGAGTGACATGAACATGTTGTGCATTCTGTGCTTGACAGAACATACGTCATGCACTAGAAAGTTCTAGCATTTCGTTAGTCACTAGAGAGGCAGACAAAGTTCTTAGAGAACTTAGTCCTTCACAGGTTACAGTAAAAGATGGGGCTAAGTTTCTTTGATGATACCCTCACAATTGCCATCAGGGAAGAGGGTGAGAAATTCAGTACTTATTTTCTTTGAACTTTGCCCTGTGAATTCTGTCATGTATCATGATTTTCCTGGGAAAAGGTGATGCATATAAATACTTTTTCTCAAACTTTTGTTTTCATTAGAGCACAGTTTTCTTTGTCTAAGAGTTAAAGGTATGACTTTTTAATAAATAACCTGAGGAGTCTTATTCCTGCAGCATATGAGTGTGGTGTGCCCTTGTGAACTTCCCAGGCCTAGAAGGTGTGACATTAAGAACATACAGTACATGCCAGAAAGATATAATTATGGTACTATCACTTTGTCTCAATTTTATTTCCTGACG
This sequence comes from Carettochelys insculpta, assembly GCF_033958435.1. Lineage (NCBI taxonomy): Eukaryota > Metazoa > Chordata > Testudines > Carettochelyidae > Carettochelys > Carettochelys insculpta. The sequence goes on along the minus strand of NC_134153.1, from coordinate 20,745,265 downwards.
CTCTGACCAGATGAAGAACCACTGTAGTCATTCAGGTGGCTGCCAAAAAACTGGCAACAGAAGGCTGTACTTCAATACAAGTGAGCTTGCAATTGAATGCCTTGAAGGCCTATAGAAGAGAACTTGGCAGAAGTTTGGAGGTGTGGGAAGAATAGTTCACTGGGCTTGGGAGGGCATATACTGGGAAAGCATATATTATATTTTATGCTGCTACAGATGGATGGAGTTTGGCTTAGTCTGTGAGCTGATGTGATTGTTGACTCATCCACAGCCTTTTAGCAGAGGAAATGAAAAAATAGTTAAAAGTGTGGCCTGGTGGAAGACTGGAGCAAGAAAATAAGGTGCACAGCATATTGTCGGATTTAGACACTAGCTTTCTGAGGAATCTACACAAGGATAAACTGTAAAAAGTGAAAAAGTTCAGATGTAAGAGCAGAATACTGAGCCTCAAAGGAGTTCCATGTGTCCACTAGGCAAGTTGGAGGTACAATACACACTTTGTTGTAGCAGAGGAAAGGACCAAAAATTACCTCTACCGACAGCTCCCCCACCCCACAACTCTGAATGGCAAAGTATAAATCAGTGGCAGCTCCGTATGAGAGTTGTGGATGTTTGGTAGCACTTGATGCTACTTCTCCATAAACTTTATCTATCTATAGAAACCTCAGACCTCTGGCAAATGCTATGCACTTATGTAATAAAAGCTGGTTGATCTTCCCTGATGGGGTCTCACTTTTTGTATGGAGAGGTATCTGCCAATGTCACTTACTACTTTGCAATTTCCCTGTGATTGTTAGAGGTCATTAATCACAATTATTAGCACCATCACTCCAGAAGACTGTTCATTCCTTTTCCTTGTTTCAGATTGTCTCCCAGAATATTTATATAGTGATATGTATTTTGTCTCTCAAACAATTTATCCCAAAGCTTTTATTTTTCACTGCCCTAAGACCCAAAATCAATATGGTTTTTAAAACAAATTCCAAAGTCTCAATATCCTTTCCATTATGTGACTATAATCATTCACTAGGTTAAGTGGAGTGAGGGAAAGTGGGGTTGGGAAAATAAATAGATCAGTGTGGGGAGGGGATATTGCATGAGGGTAATTGAGAGAAGTGTGGTCCATTGCAAGAACTAAACACATCCATTCACTGGCAGACTGAGCATTGCTACAAAACTTCGGGATCTGCTACCAAACTCGGCTGCTTCACACAGTTTCACATAAAGGACTTCTTCATCTTGGAGCCCTGTGGTTTCACTGTCAGGTAGGTAAACCTAGTTCTCACAATGAAACTCAAATCAAAGCCATTGTGTTTTACCCATTCTCCATCCAAGTGAAACTGGGAAATCAGACATGAAAGTATATCTGAATGGTTTGGACCTGGGACTTATTTTGCGCAAATAGGCTCATGAACCTAGAGAACCTTCTGAAAACTTTGGCCTGAGTTGTTAGTTGGCCAGGAAGCCGGAGCCCGGTGAGTTTTACAGGATTTTTTGTTTTCCTGTCAAACATTTTGCAGCGTTTTGTCACAAGTGCTCTTTTAGCCTATGTCACAAACGGTCTCACTACAGTAACCCAGAAGGGGAGAGTTTTTCCTCCAATTACCAGTTTTCCACCTATTTAAAGAACTCTCTATAGCTCCTTTTCCATTTATCTTAATTACAATGATTGTCAAGTAATGTTTGCCAACATGCTTCTGTATGCATAGGAAACCATATACAGTCTTGTGCAGTTGTATATACTGACAAAAAGAATATTAATGAAATGATTTAATAGAATTCACTGTAACCATAAAGTGAGAGAATAAGTATCATGATCAATAAAATGCAATTGGAGTTGCACTGAGCAAGGGATGTGAAAGGCAACAAGAAAGGTTTCCGCAGGTGTGCTAGCAATAAGAAGGTGCTTAGAGAAAATGAGGGGCCATTACTGCATGGGAAGGTGATCTAGTGACAGGTGATGTAGAAAAAGCTGAAATATTCAATGGTTTTCTCACCTCTATCTTCACATACCAGGTGAGCTCCCAGCCTTCTGTATCAGGCAGCACAGTGTGTGGAGGACGTGGGCAGCCCTCAGTGCAGAAAAGCTGGACATACACAAATCCATCGGGCCAGATCTAATGCAGCTGAGGTAGTTGGCTGTTGTGATTGCAGAACCGTTGGCCATTACCTTTGAAACCTACTGGTAATGAGGGGAGATCCCCTGGATGATTGGGAAAAAAGCAAATGTAGTGCCCATCTACAAAAAAGAGAGAAGAAGAATCCTGGGAACTACAGACCTGTCAGCCTCACCTCAGTCTCTGGAAAAATCATGGAGGGGATCCTAAAGGAATCCATTCTGAAGCAGGTGGAAGAGAGGAAAGTGATCATGAGTAGTCAATATGGATTCACCAAAGGCAAATCATGCCTGACCAACCTGATTGCTTCTGTGATGAAACAACTGGTTCTGTAGCTATGGGGAAGGCAGTGGATGTGATATATCTGGACTTTAGCAAAGCTTTTCACATGGTCTCTCACAGTATATGTGCCAGCAAGTTAAGGAAGTATGGATTGGATAAATGGACTGTTAGGTGGATAGAGGCTGGTTAGAGTGTTGGGCCCAGTGAGTTGTGATCAATGGCTTGATGTCCGGATGTCAATTGACATCAAGCAGAGACCCCCAGGGTTGGTCCTGGTGCTAGTAGCATTCAACATCTTCATTAATGACCTGGACAAAGGGATGGAGTGCATCCTCAGCAAGTTCACAGATGACACTAAGCTAGCAGGAGAGGTAGATATGCTAGAGGGTAGGGATATGGTCCAGACTGACCTAAACAAATTGGAAGATTGGGCCAAGAAAAATCTGATGAGGTTTAACAAGTACAGGTGCAGTGTCCTGCACTTAGGACATAAGAATCCCAAACACTGCTACAGGTTGGGAACCAACTGGCTAAGCAGCAGTTCTGCAGAAAAAAATCTGGGCATTACAGTGATTGAGAAACTGGACATGAGTCAACAGTGTGCCTTTGTAGCCAAGAAGGTTAATAGCATATGGGGCTGCATTAGTAGGAGCATTGCCAGCAGATCTAGGGAAGTGATGAGTTTCCTTTGTTTGACACTGGTGAGGCCACATCTGGAATAGTGTGTCCAGTTTTGGGCTCCCCATTACAAAAAAGATGTTGGCGTATTGGAGATATCCCAGCAGAGGGAAACAAAAATGATTAGTGGGCTGAAGCACATGACTTATGAAGAGAGGCTGAAGGATTTAAGCTTATTTAGTCTAGAGAAGAGAAGAGTGAGGGGGAATTTGAAAGCAGCCTTCAACAACCTGAAGAGGGATAACAAAGAGGATGGAGAGAGGCTGTTTTCAGTGGTGACAGGTGACAGAACAAGGAGCAATTGTTTCAAGTTACAGTGTCTCAAGTTGCAGTGCAGTCTAGGTTGGATATTAGGAAAAACTCTTTCACCAGGAGGGTGGTGAAGCATTGGAATGTGTTACCTAGAGGGGTGGTAGAATCTCCATCCCTAGAGGATTTTTAAGTCCTGGCTTGACAAAGCCCTAACTGGGATGAGCAGGGTATAGGACTTGATCTCCTGAGGTCTCTTCCAGAACTATGATTCTACGATTGCTTATTACTGTGGAGAGTTAAAATCCTGTATAATGAAAGACTGCCACAGATAGCTCATGAAATTTGAAACCCTGCTGTTAGCAAGACTGATACAAAATTAATGTTTGTTTAAAAATCCTTCAACTAGTGTTTGATGAAATTTAAAAAGGTGCTCTTTATTAATTAACTACATACATTTGAATATGACTTTATTGGATACCAATATCTATGAATGCTTGAGACTGTTGGAACTTTTTAAAACATGAGCAAGTCTCCTTTCTGAATCATGCTTGGTTTCTACAATATTTCCAACAGTCTCAAGTCCTGGTAATATTTTTCTTCACTGTGTAGTACTCAGAGGCACTGAGACCTCATACTAGGGTGAGTGAAGTCTCTGCTGTACAGCCTTGGCTGAACAGCAGTTGGCCTTGAGCTTGTGGTAGAGCTAAGGGCTTTAGTCTCATAAGATCATAGGTTCAATCCCTGGTGCTGGCAACCTGCGTCTGTCAGCATTGCAACTGAAAGAATTACAAATTCAGTGACTATTCCTGAAAAGGATGCAAAACTAATTGGACTGTGATGCATCTGCAAAACAGAAAATGATTCAACATGAGGTCATCTGAGTCCACTTGGGCTCTTTGCTTTTTACTGAGCAGTAGGTTGTAGGCTACTTTTGAACTATTGGTATTACTCAAATGCATTTGAGTTTGTAATAGCACTGGGTTCAAACTAAATATTTCATCTCAAAATCTAGATTTGAAATATTTCAGAGGTCACAGCTTGGATGTTTAGGTCAGTCCCCTCTCTGGTCTGGAGTGGTATACTTTTTAACATACATTTGTGCAACCGGTCTATGCTACCTTCTCAGTTTTAAGAGGTTGTCCACATTTTCAAACACTGGTTGATTGTCTCATATGCTGGAGGCAGCTATAGTATTGTTCATGGCTCTGTGTCCTTTGTTCCCCTAGGTGGCAAGGCCCAGGTGGCATGACTGCATCTGGCTACTTTCCTCTCTCATGGTCTGAAACCAATCTACCAGTGCCTGAAAAGAGGTTAACAACTTGTTTTAGCTATCACAAAAGACACAATTACAACAACGGGGCCAGCTGGTTTCTTTTCCCAAGGCATCATGAGCTTTTCTTCTTAGTGAAGATTCTTCTGTGCACTTCAGTGCTTTTTACTTCACCCCTTGCCCACAGTAGTTTTTGATTCCCCAGTGGGTGCTCCAGATTACACACTAGTGAATCCATCTTTCTTATATTCTTCATGCTCAGTTCCCCCCACCCAGATTTGATATCTGTTTTTACAGACAACTGCTTGCTTGCCCAACCCTCTATCCCTTGAAGTCAGGCCTGTGGTGCCCTCTGAGCATTTATGCAAACAGACTGGCAGGGAGAGCTGACCTACATATTAATTAACTTTCCTTTCCCTCTTGTTCTGTAGAATAAAGGTCTGTAGACTGTGCTTGGAATATTTATCGTAATACATTTGTTTCTCATTAAAAATCTAATTAGTCTATGTCCTATGAAAAGGTTTGTGGTTATGGTAGCAACGCTAGGTAACAAGTATTGTGATGAGACATACTGGAGAATTCAGACATCTGTCTTCAATTAATTAATGGCATCGAACCCATCAAACAAAGTGGAATCAAAATCCAGCATTGAATGATGCATGCCATAATCCTGTAGCTGTGATACTAACCTGAAACCACCATTTTGTGGGGAAATATTGTACTGTAAAGAAAGTAACAAGCAGTCCTGTGGCAGCTTGGAGCCTAACAAATTCATTAAGTCATGAACTTTCCTGGGTAAAACCCACTTCCTCAAATGGAGTGCAAAAAAGAATTTTTCTTTTCAGAAAGAATAATTTCTACACTCTCATTGCTGAGTGCCTGCCTATCCTAAGCCTGCTCCCTGAAGCTAGGGCAGTCAAACTTAATTGTACCATGACCAACTTCTGACAATGAAAATTACCTCATGATCCTAGAAGGGGGATCAAAGACTGTGCCCACGTGAGCTTCACCACATGAGACCAGCTGCTTTTCAAGTGAGTGCCAAAGCTGAAGCCCCAGGGCTTCTGCCCAGGGTTTCTGCCCTGGGCTGGGGGCATATAACCCTAGTCTCAGACTTGCTGGGGCCCAGGGCCAAAACTAGCCTAGGTGAAAAATGGGGACATGATGCGTTTTGGGGTCCCAGCCCACAGTGTGAGAACCTCTGAACTCGGGTTCCAATTACATGACTGATTTGCATATGCAGTTTGTCACATGGTGTGAATAAGACAAGGGTTACTGCAGAGACAGATTACCAGGGCGGCATGCCGAACACATCTGACACTCTAGGCATCATTACTTTAGTCTGTGATTGTTAACGGTATTTTAAGAGATTTAGAAACCCATGTCCCATGAGCATTGATGAGAGGGATTGAGAGCAAGCATCCTGTAGTAGTTCTTTTCTCTTTCCTGCTTAGGATCCAACTTTATGTTTAGGTTTAATCCCAATGTCCCTTCAGTTACTGTGACTTTTGTAGGATTCACTTCATGACAGTATGTTCATTTACATGAACAGGAAGGTACCTTCAGGAATTCCTTGCTTAATTCTTAAGAAATTCATTTTACTGGCAGCAAGATTAATATTTTGTGAATGAGGTTCATAAGTAACATGATCTTGGGGGTTCTTTCTGTAACACAGCTGTTCCTGGCTCTGCATAGATAGATTAATGAGAGTAGGCTCTTTTTAGGGGGGCGGGGTGAGGGGAGGGGAAGATGGGAGAGTAAGGGTAGGGGCATGCACAAGCTTTACGGGGGACAGGAGCTTACAAACAGTATGGGAGTATAGGCTGCACCCCTTGGTATATAGAATGATAGGTCTGGAAGTGACCTCAGGTCATCAAGTCCAGCCGTCTGCCCAAAGCATGACCAATCCTAACTAAATTATCCCAGCCGGGACTTTGTCAAACCAGACTTAAAAACCTCTAAAGATGGAGATTCTGCCACTGTCCTAGGTAATGCATTCCAGTGCTTGACCACCTTGTGAGTTAAACAGTTTTGAACCTAGACCTCCCCCACTGCAATTGAAGACCATTGTTCTTCATTCTGCCATCTGTCATTACTGAGAACAGCCTCTCTGTACTCTCTTTGAAATAGATATTGACTGGCTCTAACAGGGGAAAAGAGAATTTTATTCTATTGCTGATGTTTAATGCAGGGAGCATGTTTCTGGTGCCCACATGTTTTCAGAGTACAGCTACATGGAGTAATAATGTTGATAACAAGCCATCTTAAAAAAACTCTTGACAAATATTAACTTGCCAATATTGTTAACCTTGTTCTTTTTCCACTCTTGTTAGGACAAAACTTCACCAATTCTGTTCTTTTGTTATCACTGCTTCTACTACCATCTACTGCCAATCACAATACCTTCAGTCTTTCATACCTGTTATATACCCTGCCATCGTCCACCTACCATACTGTCAGAAGTTATTCCATATAAATGTACATTCTACTGTTACCTCTTCTTCTATTGTTAATATTGTTACCCTGTGTCAACCCACTGACTCCCACTCACATCTATCAACCCTCCACTATCAATCGTGTCAGCCTTCTTGAGCTAAGTTCACTATATCTGCCTTGCCTTCTTCATAAAAGACTTTCTTTTTTTGCTTTCAGTGACCCTTTCCCTCTATGGAAACTGCTGAATATTTCATTTTTATGGGAACTGATAGAAATGTGCCGTTCTTGTTTGCACAGTGTGGTATTTTCCCCTAAATCTGATAAATTTCTTCCATTCTGGAGGCATTGCACATTAGAATACAAAGAGAAAAGCTTAATCTCGTTTATTATCGGTTTTGTTATACCATATGCATCACAGTGATATCAGTATATATTTGTACACCAAAAAGAACAAAGATATAAAGTAGTCATTAAATTAGCAAATTCTTAAAATATTGGGCAAATGTTGTTTGCCTTACAAAATCAATACACAAAGCTAATGAAGCAAATGGATTAATTGTCCACTGTTATGGAAAAGTTTTGTCACCCAGGTTAGATCGCCCTGAGAATTTATTAATCACAGAATCATAGAATCATAGTAAAATTAGGGTTGGAAGAGACCTCAGGAGATCATCCAGTTCAATCCCTTGCTAAGAATAGGGACAGCCCAAATTAAATCATCACAGAAAGTGCTTTGTCAAGTCTCGCCTTAAAATTAATTAGACTTTATTTGAATTGTCAGGGTTCAATGAAATAAATAGCACCTAGAAAGTGACATTTTGCAGACTTACGCTTGTCACTTCCTTATAAATGCTGAATTGATTTAAATTAAAATTTTTACCTGAAAGGAAAAAGATTTCCTTCTCGGAAAATCCTAAATAAATACAAGATACAAAATTAAAGTATATTTTCCCTAATCTTTATTAAAAATATGTTCACTTCCTTTCTGGATGTAACTTCTTTGGATATATTCTCCTCTAACCCATGCAAGAATTTCTGATTAGTGTTTTTAATAAATTTCAGTGAGTAAAAATAACAAGCTCCTTTCTCTCATTTCAAGTAAATGGGAAAAGGGTTTAGTCCTCTTTGGGGACGCAATTATAAATCTTTTGCTGCTTAGCCTTACTTATTTATTTTTTGGACTGTCAACCAAAGCCTCAAGACTTTTATTTCTTGACCCTCTTAATTTCTTATGTATCCACTACTTGCTAATTTCTCCACTTTGTCATTTGTCCTTTTAAAACATCCCCAAATCTTTGCTCTGATACAGCATCTTTCGTCCATGGATTTCAAATAGCCTAACGGGTGGCATTGAATTAACCATGTCAGCTCTGCCAACAAGGATAATGATTATCCCCATTGTTAAGAGAGACACAAAGGCATAGAAGGGACATGAACTGCCGGAGGTCTCATAGCACATCTCTGGCAGAGCTGAGAATAGAATTCTGTATTCTTGGTCTTTGGCCAAAGTGCCAATTTTGGGGCTCAATCCACAGCTAATTGATGTGATTGGAAGGACTCCTATTACATTAGTAGCCTAAGGACTGGCCTTCATAGCCATAATTCACCAGTGGTGCAGCACCATTAGTGACAGTAATGCTGTAAACCGGAGTGTGTTCCACTATTGTTAAGTTCCAGGAAGATGCATCTCTCATACTTTTCTCTTTGGAAACATCTATTTCCATCAGTCTGATACCACTGCTCGACTTACAATTATTCTATTCTCCTGATCCTGCCTGTAGCGTAACTGAGAAGATATATAACTATGACAGAATGACTTGGTCTTTAACTTTTATAACTCGTGTTGCCAATCCTCCAGGATTTTTCCTGGAGTCTCCTGGAATTAAAAGCTTACTCTTTAAAGATTTTTCTTGTATTGAACCCTCTAGGAATATGCCCACCTGTGATGGGGTGTACCAACCCCACGCTAGCCAGGGAGGTGGAGGCCAGGCTTGCTGGAAGGAAAAGGCCCCTCCCCCATGGCCCTGCTGGCCATGCTCCAGTGCAGCCCTGGTATAAAGGCCAGGGAGGCCAGTCAGTTGGGGCTGACCACCGGGGGAGGACGAGCTCCTGCTACAGCGTGGGAGCAACACCTGCTGAAGGTGGAGCCTGAGCAGTAGGAGCAGCAGCAGTGGCAGCGCAGCAGCTGCCACCTGAGCAGCAGCAGCAGTAACCGTAGTGGCGGCAGCAGCAACTCAAAGAGATGCAGCCAAAGCTGGGACGGCACATCGTGTCTGGAATGGGGTAGGAAGTAGCCCAGGACAGGGAACTAGAAGGCATCCCGAGAGCTCAGGGTGTGGTGGTGGGAATCCCCAATGAGCTTGCGGTTGAGGAGACACACCCACCACCGACAGGGCCCTACACTGGAGCTCGGTGGAGATGGAGGGCCCAAGCTGCCCTACCCCCACCCCTGTGACTCCAAGCAAGGGAGAGCACTGACTTGCCAAGGTCAACCAGACCACTGAGGCCTGATAGGCTGGGAGCTCCAGGCCCCTTTCACTCTCTGGGCCCTGGTGCAACTGCACCCCTTGCCTGTCCCCCATCGGCAGTCCTGCTGCAGGCCAATGTGTTCTGTGGAGATCCTTGGTATTTCTCTACATGGAAATACAGATGGGGGTTTTGCAAGCATGTGCGTATAATTTGCACAGTCAGCTTGAGTGCCCACAACTCTTACTCTGCTTGCAAGGTGGAGTTTGTATGCAGCTGCCTATAGAGAGAGGATGTTTACATTTTGGGACTTTTATACTGCATATTGAGGAGTTGAGTTGATGAGTACATTGCAATGTGAAAACAGCTTCAAAACTTACTCATTTTGCATGGTTTGTGGAACAATTTCTGAGCATGTGTAGCAAATAGGGGCAGGTGGCTCTATCATAATGCGCACAATTAAAAACACTAGCAGTCAGAATTAATAAATTGAATTTGTCTAAACTGTTAAGCACTCACTTGCCTAACCTAGTTTAGCTGTGAAAAGAAAAGTGAAGGAATGAAACAAATAAAAAGGAAGGCCATGAGAAGCAGTTGTGAAGCTGTTGTAAAATTAAGCTGTGGATGCATTTACTCTGTGGAAAGCAAAGCTGAAACTCATTTACCACTTTCTATTCTGCCAGCGTAGAGAGAGCTAAAAAAGGAAAAGCCTGTGCTATTGAGCTGTTCCTTTTCACCCTGTGGAAAGCATAATCAAACTAGGTCATACAGGGAGTTATATCTCAGCCTTTTGCGTCTGCCTACTGTTATTAAACACATCTCTCTATTTAAGATAAAATAAATCAACAACATAAAGATAAAAATCACCAGCTTGCAACTTGTGTGAACCCTGATGTCCTGAGAGCAACAAGAGCCAAATGTTGTTCGCAGAAAACCAATGAAGCACAAAATATGGCAGCATGTGTCACTCCCTGTGTGCATTATTATCTCTTGCACATTATCTGAGGCACCCCATCTTGCACAGTGTGCGTCTGAATAACCCCCTGCTGTTGAGTGGATTCAGGCCTGCTGTTCATTTTAGAAAAGTCATTTCACACAATTATCCTGCTAAATATTGATAGCTTTCACCATGCCAGCCAAGGCTAATTAAAAGACACACTGTGTAAAATTTTAATTAGGATTCATGTCAGGCTGAGTAATGATTAAAAAAATATGGAAACAAAAGTGTTTGGCATTTCAGGGTGGGGGCAGGAGGAGTTTATTTATGACCTGCTGGTTAGTGGCTGCAGCTTTTTGTCTCCTCTGATTTATTTCCCCTCCCAAGTTGTTCTAAAGAAGGGAAGTGAATGACTTAAGGGGAGGGTAGAATGCAATCTCTGTATTGTTAGGTTAGCTCCTCACTTTTAAATATTCTCAGGATGGCACTGCCATTTAGTAGAAGGTTGCCCATTTTCTGTGGTATTGGGGGTTTCCTATCTATTAAGCACTTACCTCTGAGGTACTAGATGAGGGATTGATGACTAGCTGGGAGTGCTGGTAGTTCAAAGCCTAGATAGCAGTCCTTAATCTCAACCGGTCCTTAACTCCTGGGAAGTACCTTGCGCTGAGTTTATTATTGCTTTTATGTCCCATTTGCAATGGAGGGGAGGAAAAAGACCTTTGAGCTTCTTTTTTCCTGTGTGGGTTGCATTACTCCTCTGAGACTGCAATGGAAAGATGATATACAGCTTCATACAGTGCATTCTTCATGAACTAATGCCTAGAATTTAAAGCTTAGAATTTCATGGACGATTTCTAAATCTGTTTAGGCTATTTTTTTAGTACCTGCTGCTGGGTTTAATTTCAAAATTTGGCACATACATGGGTTTGTGGAAAACACACAAAAATGGGTGTAAACACAGGCAAGTCTAAATCAATTTATAATCTAATAGGATACCGAATGTACTGCTTCCCATTAAATAAAGGGAAGAAGGATTCTTTTGAAGATGGGTTTACTTTCAAAAGAGCAGCATCTACACTGGCTTCCTTCTTTTGAAAGAAGGTCTTTTGAAATTAGAATATGCAAATGAGGTGTCAAATATGCAAATTTATACCTCCTTTGCATTTTCGATTGGCCTCATTTGCATACCTCTTTCGAAAGAGGAATGCAAGTGTAGACGCACCCAGACTGACACTTCAAATACTGACAAGTGAATTAGATTAACATTTGACTCTCCTGTTTGACACAGCATTTGTAGGTATTAAGAATTTGATCCAAAAAACCGTTCACATCAATGGAAAGATTGTCATTTTCTTCTGTGACTTTTTTGGCCAGACCTCAGAGAGAGACAGGATACAAGTATTAGTGGTAAAAAGACTTTATAAGTGTGAGCTTGAGGTGACCATGTTTCTTATGAGTGAGCTAAACAGGTTTCCCATATGAGTGCAGAAAAAACATATTTTACAGAAAAAGATATGGTAAAAAAATTGTATTGTTTCCGCTTGGCCAAGTGTGTAAGTTGCCAGGATCAGGTGCCTTAAGCTCTATCAGGGCTAGAAGGAAATTCTAGTAATAATTGCTGGACCTGAGTTGTCTCTGTTAAGTAATATAAAGCAGGAGGCCTCACACTGAAGGCACGTCTCCTGTTTCTAGATCATGGGGATTTACAAGACATGAGGCCTTCAGCATCTCGCTGGTCCAGGATTCGTATTTCCTAGGCTAGGACTTAGGCCAACATAATTTTTTGAGAAAATTTCACATTGGAAGGGAAGAAATTATTTTATGGCTCCTGTGAGTTTTTTTTTGTTTTTTTTTAAAATAAATTACAGCAATGCGATGAAGAATCGAGATTTTAGATCATAGGAGAGATGATTATGAATGCAGATGAATGGTTTGAAAGAGCACTTGTTGCATGGTTTTGCAATTTATCGTGTGGATATTATTAACTCACATGCTATATTCTTTTCAAATTACAAAGCTAGTTGTAAAAGAGGTGGTTGAAAATATGCAAAATATTCAGAGAGTAATTAGTGCAAGACATTGTTTATAGTGAGAAAAATAATAGTGAATGCTGAGTGTAATATGCCTTCATAAAATATTTCAATTGTTAGCTTAATCTATATATTGGGAAAGGGCTAATATGAAGGAGACTTCTAATGTAATATATCTGCCAGTGAATCCTGGTTATTTTTCAGTGTATTATTTATTTATATGTATTCTAGTTTTCATCCTGACTGAGGTCTTTAGCTGATGGTTCTCAGCATCTCCAGGAGTTACTCAGCTTTCTGCAGGATGGAATCACGGTTCTGAGATGGCACATTAATATGCACCTCGCCTAACTATTAATGCAATATCAATGCACGATATATCTTTCAGTTCTTGTAATCACTCCATTAAACTATGAGTAATGGAGAAAATATCTGCTGCTTTGCATTATGTGCAGACTCTAATGAGAGCAAGCCAGGTAATTTATTTGTAAATGGTGTTCATGAACTAAATGTTGGCTTAATTTCATATGCTGCTGCTGTTGGGTTTTCCTTAGGACAATATAAACATGATGACAGGTTCTTAATTAACTGATTTACAGCTCTTCGGAACAAATGCTTATTAATATTCATAAATGTTTGCAACATTTAAACAGATGTACCACCTTGACATGACAAAAATGTAGACTAATTTGGAGCCTCTCTGGTGCAGTATGGAGGCTGCCTTCGTGCCGCAGGTATTTATCTGAGTGGGTGATTTTCTTCCTTAACAAAATGCTAGTGTTTATGAATAGGCAGGAGGTTGTCACTCTGGTAGAGCTGGTAGTTTGTTTTAAAATATTATGTAATGGTAGATTAAGTCATCAATGTTATAGACATGGTATATGCTGGAGTTAAAGGGCGTTTTCAGCCCTCCAATCTGGTAGTACTTTGAAAGCCTCACCTGCCTTCTGCTCATAAATCTATCTCCACTGCCTTCTCAAGAAGCATCAGCTGCTGTCAATGAAGAGCAAGCAAAGATTCTCAGTGATTTCAATGGATTTTTGGATTAGGCTGGGGCTGGCAAACTTGAGTTTGTTGCCTGTCAGTGTAATCCACTGGCAGGCTGTGAGACTGCTTGGTTACACTGAGCATTAGGGTGACCATCCGTCCTGTATTAGGCAGAACAGTCCCACACCTGGGATGCCAAAAAGGTGTCTACTTATTTTTTAAGAGGTACTAATTGTCCTGTATTTGGGCCCTCCCCCAGCTGACCTTTTCTGCCAGCAGCTGTGCAGACGCAGCTGCTGGCCAGAGAGCAGGTAGGTCACTTATCTGAGCCTCAGAGAAGCTGCGGGAGCATGGGCAGCTGCTGTGTCCCTGCTGCTTCCCCGGGGCTCCCAGGGAGTGCTGGCGGCTGTTGCTTCCCCTGGGCTCTCCAGGGCTTGGTGGAGCCAGGAGGAGCCACCCTTCTCCCTCGTATCTCCCCGTCCCATATTTGGAACAGGGAAATATGGTTGCCCTGCTGAGCATCACCAAGCTCCCCTCTTCCTCCCCACACACCCTCTGCAGGTCCCAATGGCCACAGTTCATTCCTGACCAAAGGGAGCGGCAGGAAGTGGTGCAAGCTGTGGGGATGTGTTGGCTACCACTTCCTTTAGCTCCCTTTGGTCAGGAATGAACTGTGGCCATTGGGAGCTGCTGGGGTGTGGGGGAAGAGGGGCATACCTGCAGATGCTCAACATAAACAAACTGCCTCACTGCCAGCAAGTGGATTACCCTGATGAGCCACAGGTCTCAGTCTGTAGTTGAATGCATTCTATTCTAAGTGCGTTCTTATACCACGCTTACAACCACAGTGTCTGATGTGCATTAAGCACCATTATAGGCAGCTGTCCCATTTCTGTTCTCTAATTTTCTCCCCAGGGGAAGAGGAGTGATGCAGTAGAATGTGTGAAAGAGAGAGACGCTGGGTGTGAATGCGCATTTAAAACATTCAATACAAAACCAAACACACACACATTGTTACATCCTATAGGGTCAAGGACTCTTGTGGGTAGATGTGCACAGCATCGTGGAAGGGAAGACAGGTGCCTGCATTCACATTCTTGAGAGACTTGAGAGTTCTGAAGCAAGTGAAAGGCAACATATCCTACAGGTGATCTTCCAATGACTCTTGTGAGTTCAGCCATAAGGAAACTCTGCTTTTATGTTCTGCCTTTGTTCCTACTGGGGTCAGTCCTCTACTACCCTAATCCCTGTTGGAAACGGTGAAGAAGAGAGTCACCAGAAGGCAATTGCAGTTTGTTTCGCCTGAGATCATTGTTTGAAATAGTTTCAGCCTTGCAGTAGTCCCCAAAGGATTTGCTGTGAGCCAGGGATTTTCAGGGTGCAGCAAGACCTGGTCATGCTTCTGATTCTCCCCCCACCCCATCCTCAGTATCCTCCTGCCCTCCCTGTAGGTACGGAACCAGATGGCCCCTGCTTAGCAGTATCTTAGCTGTTTCACCCAGTTATGCAACACCATTTTGCAACCCACCCATCTCAGTGAAATGGAATATTATCCTCTCCCATTTTAAAGAGGGTGAAGCACAGGCAGAGAGATTAAGTAACCTGCCCAGGACCACAGAAACAGTCAGTGTCAGAACCGTGATTAGAACTCAAGAGTTCCTGGCTTCCATTCCAAGAGTCAGACCACTAGGGTGAGCAGCTCACTCTCAATAATTCAGCATGCTGGTATTTCAGACCTTAGTTGCCTGTTCTACTTAAAAGCCTGTCAGCCACATAATGTGCCTAACAGCCAACAACAGGGTCAACAGCATGGAAAAATAAAAGAACTGTCTACGGGTGCCAGGAAAATGACATTTGCAGCAACTGTTGGCTCAGGCACATCAACCAGCTTGTGGATTAATGTGAATTTTATTAGAGGTATTTGTGCCAGGGTGGGAAAGGTTTATAAGGTGCCATTTGGATTTGGTCAGAGCAGATACATTCATTACTCATTGGATTTAATCCACCATTACTGTTCTCTATAAAGCTCAGAAAGCATTTTTGTGGGTTGTTTTTTTTTTTTACGATTACAATCAAGTGTCTGGTGTTTTGTAACTGGGACTAGCTCAGGGGTTCTGTATAGCAGCCCTGTGAAATATGAAGGCTAAAGATTGAATTCAAGGAGTTAAGCACAGCCTTTTAGTCTTTTTTCTAAAGTATGTAAAGCAGGTGCCATCGATAGAGACCATTTATTCTAGGTTTCTGCTTGTGATTTGCATCAGACATCCCTGTCACTAATAATTACAGTAAGGTGATAGCCCCGGTAACCCTAATTTAGAGAGAGACCTCCCAGCTGTCCCTGCCTGCATAGAATCATGACTTGCATCCCATCCTTTCTCTCTGCAAATGCCGTTAGGACTGTTCCCTATATCATTCCGATGAAAATCTTATTGTTTCTGCATACCTGCAATGATAGTGCATCAGTCTCCTTTTCTTAGCGAGTCTCTTTGACTGTCCATCTTCCTAGCTCTTAACAGTTTCTTACCAGCATCTGGCCTAATCTCTTCCTTCTAGGGGGCTAATTGTCTTTTTTGTGATATTTGTTAATATTAGTGTCAATCATGCACAGTCTTCATGCAAGAATATAAGCTCTGAGAGGGTGCGAGAGGAGTTGCTGAGTGCAGAGCCTGGCTTTTCCCCAAGAGTGCTCCTGTCCACGAGCACCCATGAGGCTGCTGGTCACCAATATTGCTGGACAATGGAAATCTGGACCATAGATGTTGAACCTGTACTGACAGAAAGACTCCTTGCTCAATGCTTCATCCTTTTTAGCAGTTTAAAACAACAGCAACAGCAAGGCGGGGGGTGGGGGAGACAAATAGAAAAAAAACACAAAGTAGTTTTGCTCCTTTTCCCACTCACCTTCATCTATAGATACTTTTTATATTGATGTTATTGCGTATAAAACCAACTTGTCCCAAATTTTTCTCAGATGGCAAAAATCGACCTGCTGCACCTAAATTTCTGTTTGAAAGAAAATATCCTGTATTTTCCCACTTCCATATCTGAGCTGAACCCTGTGGAATTCTTTTCTGTTGGCAGCTAATATAAGGGCTAGGAGGTCTGATACTGGCGGATCTGTCAGGCATTGGACACCTCCACCCTGTAACCAGTGGTGACTGGTGAAGAGGCTCAAGGGGCTTACCAGCTGTGTTCTTTGTAACCCTCCCACTCAGGGAAGGGCTGGAACAAAGCCCCTCTGCCTCAAGTCCTGTCCTTCACCCTTGTCTCACCCGTGGCTGGATCCTCCTCCACCTGCCTCTTCGCCCAGGAGTGCCAAGCCACGTCTGTTGAGCATGGGGGTGGTCCTGCCTCTCCCTGGGAGTGGCGCTATCCCAGTGCAGAGCAAACTAGCATAAGCTCACACTGCTCTCATGACGTGCCATTCTGCGAGAGGGATGTAACCGCTCCCAGACTCACTGGAAACAGCGTAATGCTGTTGGAACAAGCTCTGGGTGTAGGGCAGGACTGCCTCTGATATCCCCAGAAGCAGTGAGGTGCTGACAGTGAGCATGTGGGGAAGCCAGTGGACACTTGGGGTGCTTGTAACCCATTGTGCACCCCCCACGTGTCACCCGTACCTGTAACTAGAATGTGCTCTGCCACATACTGCAGACACAGACCTCAGGAAGTTCTGCCTCAGTAGGTCTAACAGGCAGCATTTAATTGCTCCTGATTGACTCCCCATTCTCAATAAACCCAACGGGCATTCCTGTCCTTGTACAGACAACAGTGCAGATCTCCTGTAGCTGCTGTGACTATTCCTGCTTTCTGGTCTTGAACTCTTGATTTCAACATTGGTTTGATTTGGGCCTTAAACATGACTTGGATGCTGATCATTGGTATCAAACCTGGCCTGGAATTTATTGACGAACTTCTCTACTATTCTCAGCCTCAGGTTTGACCCTGCTTTGACCATTGGTCCTTATTGCTCTTGTTGAGAACCTGATAGTTAGGAATGGTTGTCAAATTTAATGTGTTAGGATGGGGTGTGGGGGAGAGATGTGTTCCATCTGTAATCCAGTGAGGCTGATGGAAGTACAGCGTGATCAATATGACCACTGCCGTCCAAAGAACTGAAATATGTAAGGTACTAATTTCTTGTTACAATGCTAATGGGTAATGTTGCCTCTTTCTTTTCTTTTTTCTTTTCTTTCCCAGTGTACATCTTTAAATTAATACTTTTTTGTAGGCATTCCCCCCCCACCCACGTGTGGGTCTTTGAGGTTTTTTCCATGCCTAGCTGTGTTCATACATTGGCAGATGAGTATCTCTGGTCCAACATATTTAATCTTAGCAAGGGTATCTCTTATACCTCATTTTAAATGTTAGAGAGCTTTTTTGGAGCTCTGTGCCACTATGAGATCCATTACAGAGCTGGCCACGTGAGCTGCTTATGCATTCAGGGCTACAGACTAAGGAAGCCGCTCACTTGCTTAAGCTTTGTGTCTCTCACAAACATCCATATCTCTGAGAACGTGTATTCTGGCTCTGGGAAGGCATCAATAGATACTTCTCTCTGTCCCTACTTTGAGAAGCATTTGGCCTTCTGCTGAGTGCAGATGAACGAGAGATGCCAAAACCAGGAGGAGCTAAAATGAATAAAAGGTGTAAGTGAAAAAGAGGCAAAATCACAGTGTGGGGTGAGGCAAGGGAAGAATGTGATGAAAAGGAGATAAGGGAAAATCAGACCTAGTACCAAGGTGTGGGGTAAGGAGGCACAATGCTGATATTGAGTAACATTGGGTCTTGAGTAAAACTTTCTAGAACAGGAAATTTCTACAGCATATTAATGTAAACTCCATAATAAATAATTTATCTTAATATTAATTAATGTAACATTCATATATATTGATACATTTTTGAGTGCTTAAATAATATGTTTGTTTAATATCACCATTTGAACGTCGTGTTCTGTATTCTTCAAATTCAGCTCACATCTTTTTATGAAAAAATGAAGGCTGTGCATGGAAGTCCCATCATGTCTCTATCAGGAGACAACGTCACCGTTCGAGGTTTAATGGAAAATCAGTTTCTTGCTCATGAGAGCTGGAGCCAGATTTTAATCATTGAACTCAGATGCCTTTGGCAGTCATAGGCACTTGAGGCCTAGTCTACACCTAACTTACACCGGTTTTGTTTAACCAGTCCAAATCCCTGTGTAACTTTTTTTTAGCTTAACAATTGTTTATTTTAAACTTGCTCCTAATAAATTTGGACCAAACCTGGTTTAAACCAAAATTGTAGCACACACAGACTTTTGAACTGGTTTAACAAACTAATTTAAAATCCAATTAAACTGGTGCAACAACTGTAGATGAGACGGTAAAGAACTACAAGGATACTTGACAAAATTCTGGTCTGTTATGCTGGGTTATATCATGCCTGATTCCACTTAAGTTAGAAACCCAGAATAATTCCAGTGAAGTCAGTGGGGTTGCTCCAGATGTACATGTTTAACTTTCACTGCAGCCACTGTCAGGGTCTGGCATATAGTATACTGCTGAATAATAAGAAAATTTCCTGGCAGGAATAGAAGTTGGTCTGAAAGTTGTTCTGATTATTTTAGTGTTTTTCTTTAACACTGGTGTGTACAATACCTAGGGGCATAACCAAAATCTCTTTGAAGTCAATGGAAAGACTTCTCAAAAATTACGTTGTGGCATTTGGGACACCTAAAATTGCACGAAGAAAAAAATGTTCTGTGGAGTTTTGCCATAAGTGAATGGATAGCCTGGACAGAATTTACAGACCTGGATAAATAATTCAGGGAGTAAAAGAGTGAATGGACCACAATTTTCTCAGATCTATTTGTCATCCAAGATTATTCACAGAAATTTGTCTTGAACATCAATTACTGTCTTATTTACTATTGAAAGTCCAAAATCTGAGTCCAAAACTGCATAGTTTTGTTTGCACCGCTCAATTGGAAGAGTGTAACTCTTATGATGTGAAACTTTATTGTCCATGGACACTTGAATGAAAGTTTAAAGATATGTTTTCCCTGCATTAGTGAAATCCAAATGCTTGCATATGAACAGAAAGTGAACACAAAAGGGAGGCATGCGCATCAGTGAAACTGGCTCAGTAGATCTGAGCTAGTATTAATAGAAATATGTTTGGTATATGTTTTGGCTCCTGTCTTGTCTATCTCTAGCATCTATAAGATTAATGGAATTCTAGAATTACTTTAACCACTTCAGCAGCTTGCATGATGAATTGTAACAGAGAGGTAGCTGTATTAGTTAAGATACACACCAGCAGCTTTTCCTCTATTTTTAAGCATACATTACTCTATAGAAGCGAAGTATGTAAATTGACTGGCAGAATTCAACCCTGTTACACCAGTGTAAGCAATGGAATTAATCTAGATATACACTGGAGTTCCATAACAGAGTCTGAATCTGAGCCAGATGGCTACTCATAAAAAGGCTTCTATATTTAAAATAGATATTTGTCAAGGGGAAATCAAGTATTAGCAATTCCAGAAGAACTTCACTGTTGTGTTGCCTCTGCAATGCAGCATATTCAGATTTAATCATGTACCTCACTTGAACTTGCAGGAGTCTTCATCTTTTGAGGGGATAGTGACTGTAATTCATTGTTTTCTTATTACTAGAGAGGCCATCATTTCTTGCTAAGCAACGTGTGGTGATTTTATGGTGTTACACAGGGATTAGGGCATTGGAGCTAAACTCATTTTCCTTGGAGTCATATATTGGCCTCAAACTATGGTTCATGGACCATGCTGATAAAAAGCAAATGATTTTATTCAGTTCACATTAAATTCAAACTTCGGGCCCTGGAGAAATAATGCATTACCACTTATCGTGCTGAATTCTTCTACGAATATCAATCCTTCAGCAGGTGGAGAAGATAGAATGCAAAGCCTTTTTAGGAGTGCCGTGTTTTCTTCTGAATTAGATGTTGTGCTATAAATGGAGTTTAATGAAATTTAAAATACAGGGATGCAGTCTTCATGAAAACAGAGTACAGTGCTTCCATTAGACTCTTTAGCAGCTATGTTTAAACCCCAACAAGCCATCAGTAATGAGCTTGAATGTCCTATGAGAAAAATATTAATAGACATAGAGAGCCTGATGAAAACTTGTTGACCTCAACAGATTTCTACTGACTTCAGTGGACTTTGGAGTTGGGTCAAATTTTGTGCACCTAGGGTCTTAGAACCACACCAAATGTGATGCTCCTGTTCCATTGAATGGACATGCACTGGCTGCAGAGCTGGGTCTTAATTTTTTTGGTTTTCTGCCTAATCTGTATATGATTACAGGCTTTTTTGGTCAGGAGTCTTAAGTTACTATTCAGGCAAGGGAAAATATCTGCCTCTTCTGAATGGGTCTTGTTGGCTATTTCTACACTAGAGTTTTGTTGACAAAACTCACGGAGTGTCTACACACAGAATGCATTTTGTTGATAGAAACTGTTGAACAAAAAGCCATGTAGATGCTTCAGGGTGCCCTTTTGTTGACAGAGTAGGTCAAAAGATATCCGCTTTTATGTGTGGACGTGATCTATCGACAGAAGTTTTGTTGGAGTATCTCTTCCGACAGTAACTTCTGTTGACGTGTACTTCTAGTGTAAACATAGCCATAAAGAGAGAATTAGGGGAATCTCTCCTTAAATATTGCCACCAGAGGGACAGGGCACAAGGGGGCATCTCATTCAGCAGTTAGACTTTTGTTGAGGGCACAGAGGGTCAGTGCACCTCCCAAGTGCTACCATGCATCACCCATGCTAAGAATGATAAAAGGTTTAAAAAATGTGTGTTAGGAAGAAAGGTAAAACAAAACAACAACTCCTTAACTGGATGAGGGAGGTAACCTTGTGACAGATGACGTGGGAAAAACTGAAGTACTCAATGCTTTTTTTGCCTCTGTCTTCACGGACAAGGTCAGCTCCCAGACTACTGAACTAGGCAATGCACTATGGGAAGGAGATGGGCAGCCCTCGTTGGGGGAAAGAATAGGTTAAGAGCTATTTAGAAAAGAGATACACAAATCCATGGATCTGGATTTAATGCATCCAAGGGTACTGAGGGAATTGGGAAATGTCATCGAATTATCTTGGAAAATTCGTGGAGATTGGGAGAGGTCTTGGATGAATGGAAAAAGGCAAATATAGTACCCATCTTTAAAAAAGGAAAGAATGACAAAGGAAGGTACTATAGACTGGTCAGCCTTACCTCAGTCCCTGGAAAAATCATGGTGGGGACCCTCAAAGAATCAATTTTGAAGCACTTGGGGGAGGGGAAAGTGATCAGGAATATTCCACATGGACTCACCAAGGGCAAGTCATGCCTAACCAATCTGATTAGCTTCTGTGAGGAGGTAACTGACTCTGTGGACATGGGGAAGTCAATGGATTTGATATATCTTGGCTTTAGCAAAGCTTTTGATATAGTTTCTCACAATATTCTTGCCCTTAAGTTAAGGAAGTATGGATCTGATAAATGGGCTGTATGGTGGATAGAAAGATGGCTAGATGGTCAGCCCAATGGGTAGTGATCAACAGCTCTCTGTCTGGTTGGTGGTCTGTTTCAAGTGGAGTTCTAGGGATGGTATTGTTCAACATCTTTATTAATGACCTTGGTGAGGCAATGGATTGCACCGTCAGCAAACCCAGACATGACCCTAATCTAGGAGACAGGTAGATACGTTAGAGGGTAGGGATAAGGTCCAGAGTGACCTAGACAAATTGGAGCACTGGACCAAACGAAATCTGAGGTTCAACAAGGAGAAGTGCACAGTCCTGCACATGGGACGGAGGAATCCCAAGCACTGTTGTAGGCTAAGCAGCAGTACAGCAGAAAAGGACCTTGAGATTACGGTAGATGAGAAGCTGAATATGAGTCAACAGCATAACCTTGTAACCAAGAAGGCTAATGGCATAGTGGGGTGCATCAGGAGGAGTATTTTCAGCAGATCTAGAGAAGTTTTTTCCCCTTGGTACTGGTGAGGCCACATCTGGAGTATTGCGTCCAGTTCAGCAACCCCCTCCCCGACCCAGTATAGAAAGGATATGGATGCACTGGAGCAGGTTCAGTGGAGAACAATGAAAATTATTAAAGGGCTGGAGCACATGACCTGTGAGGAGAGGCTGAGGGACCTGGGCTTATTTAGTTTGCAGAAGAGAAGAGTGAGGGGTGAGTTGATAGCAGCCTTTAGCTTCCTGAAGTGGGGTTCTAAAGAGTATGGAGAGGCTGTTCTCAGTGCTGACAGATGGTGGTAGAACAAGGAGCAATGGTCTGAAGTTAGAGGGAGAGGTGTAGGTTGGATATTAGGAAAAACTATTTCACCAGAAGGGTGGTGAAGCACTGGAATGCTTTACTGAGACAGGTGTGGAATCACCATCCTGAGAGGTTTTTAAGTCCCTGCTAGACATAGTCATGGCTGGGATGATTTAGTTGGGGTTGATCCTGCTTTAGGCAACGGGCTGGACTAGATGGCCTCCTGAGGTCCCTTCCAGCCCTAGAATTCTATGAGTCTATGAATCTCTGTCCTTAGAGGTTTTTAAGTCCCAGCTTGACAAAGTTCTGGCTGGGATGATTTAGTTAGGGTTGGTCCTGATTTCAGCAGGGGGCTAGACTCAGTGACCTCCTGAGGTCCCTGCTAGCCCTAGGATTTAATGATTCTGTGGACAACTATGTGTGTTTAGTCTAGAGAAAAGAAAATAGTGGGGGCTGATGACAGTCTTCAGTTATGTTAAGAGCTGTTACAAATAGCCAATCAATTGTTCTTGATGTTCAGTGAAGGAAGGATAGGAAACTGGGCTTAATCTGCTGCAAGAGGGGTTTAGGTTAGATATTAGGAAATCTTTTCAAACTATAAAGGTGGTTAAGCTCTGGAATAGGCTTCCAAGGGAGGTTGTGGAGTACGGGTTGGACAAAACCTGTCAGGGATGGTCTAAGTTTCTTTGGCCTTCTCTCAGTGCAGGGGGCTTGAGTTGATGACTTCTTGATATACCTTCCAGCCTTACCTTTATGATACTATTTTTCTGCAATCAAGAATTTCTTTTTAGAGTATATAGATCCTTCCCTGGATAATATGGGGCACCTGGGGAAAGTTTTCGGACTCCAGTGCTGGTCTTGATTACAAAGTAAGAAAGGGCTTAGATAAGATCACTGAAAAAATCTGCATGAAAAGATAGTGGAATTATCAATTTATGGAAAGCACTGGTTACTATTTAAAACCTAACAATATAGCTGAGTTTGGTTCTGGAAAGAGCCATGTTCATCTCAGATGCCACGGAACAAGTGGAATGTCTATAACTGCGGGGAATATAGGATAGAAGACTTGGGTAGTTTACCTTTAAAATATTTTGTGATCCCTCTGTTGGCTTTCACTGTCTTTCACATTTAGAAATATGCCACATTAGCAGTTTGAGTATGAAGAGAACCTTTGAACATTGTATATATTTAGTAAATCCAATTACCTGGGTCCCACTGTTCTAATGTGGTTTTTTCATACTAGTTACCGCAATGAAAGACACTAACATTGGAACTGATTGGCAGAACTGACCCTTGCTAATAAAGCAAATGTGTCTTCTGTTCTAGGTAAAGTATACTCAATACTGGAATTCACCACAAATATGGACAACATTGTTCTTTTTCTGGCACTGCTGCTGTGATCCACTCTCTCCATTTCAGCTTGGATATAATTTCAGTCGTAGGAATGGTCATACTGGGTCAGACCAAAGGTCCATCTAGCCCAGGATTGGGTCTTCCAAAAGCGGCTAAAGCCAGGTGCCCCAGAGGAAATTAACAGAACCAGCCAATCACCAAGTGATTCATCTCCTGTCGCCCATTCCCAGCTTTTGACAAACAAAAGCTAGAAACACCAATCCTGCACATCCTGGCTAATAGCCATTGATGGACCCTATCCTCCATGAATTTATCCAGCTTTTTGAATCCTCTCAACGTCTTGAACTATAGTTTGGTAAGTGCTAAAGTTCTGACTCTACCTTTCGCTGTATTCCACATAGTACTGCAAGAATTTTGCAAAATTTAGGAATTTCTTACTCTTCAATCAGTTTTTGGTTTAATATGTTTAATACCATCCTGAAAGATGTTAGCTTTCTTATCCAAAAGTTGCGTGAAGTTTTATTTGGGGCCAAAGTTCATTACTTTTTTTTAAATCTGAAGCCATGTTGTGCTTTGCTGATCTAGCTGAAACTTTCTCAGACATTTTCTACCAAGTAGTGCAAGATGCCTTGCTTTGCAACATAGAAGTTTAGCATGTGTTGTTTACTATTTTGCCTCCTCTGTAATAACACCCGGGGGACAAGGACTGCTCCCTTGTAAGGCAGTAGCCCTAAAGTCTTCTACTTTTTAAAGTGGTCTCTGATAATCCTCCTATGAAAGTACAGACAGAGCAGATTCGATAACAAGCTGAATATTATGTCTTACTCTTTCCACTGGTAAAGAAAGCCAAATAACACTTTGTTTATTGTATTCTAAATTAAGCAGTTGTAGAGTTGCTTTAACATGCTCAGTACATTCTGTTTTCATCCTCAAGCTGATAGATCTGAAATCCTCCAGCAAGCCCTCTTTAAGTGGTTGTTGTGCAGCTGAGTGAAAAACGCATATGTTCTGTGTACGCCCCAGTATGCTGCATTTTCTGCTGGATTAGTCCTTGAGCCAACAATCATTTGCATTGTGAGATCATTTGTGACAGTGAAAGCGCACGTCTTTTGAGTTCTGTCCATGGTGTGCTTTCTGCTCTGCTCTCAGTTTATTTGTTGTACAGATACCAAAGAGTTACAACAGTCTTGTGTTACATTTTGCCACTGTCTTGACATAGCAGCATCTAAGCTGCGTCTACACTAGCCGGTTCTTTCGAAAGAGCAGGCCCCACTTTGAAGTAGCGCACAGCATGTCTACTCATGCCACTTGCTCTATCAAAGATGAAATCAAAGTTAGGTGCCGCAGGAATCAAAACCACTCTTCTAAACAGGAAACAGGAAGCGACCGCTCTTTCAATGTCTTTTTTTCGAAAAAGGATGTGTATAAATGCTCCTCGTCCTGCTTTTTCAAAAGAGCGGGGTCTGCCTTGGTGGCAATCAGCTGTTAGGTGGAGACGTGCTGCCCAGTCCCTGCTGGCCTCTATGGTCTGCGCATGCAGCAGCTCTTAAAGCTGCATGGACCAGGAAACCCCACTGCAGGAAGCTGAGAGCGTGCAGGCAGCAGCTGCTCCATGTGCTGCCCCTGCATGCCTCAGTGCAACCCCCAGCAGCCCCTTGCTTGCGATGGCCACCAGCCAGGCAGGTCAGGAACCCCAGGGCCCCCACTCTGAGCACACCCAGGGCTCCCAATGGTCCAGCCAGGGGGAGGGGGGGAAAGGCGTGCCCCCTCCTGGAATGAGCATGAGCTCCAGAACCTGCTGAGACTCTGGCAGGAGGAGGAGGAGCTGCTCTGGGTGATGGGGAACAAGCAGCGAAATGCGTCCGCCTTTGCCTGGCTGGCTGAGGGCCTGACTACCTGGGGTCACCCTGCCCGCACTCCTGACCAGGTCAGGAGTAAGGTGAAGGAGTTGCAGCAGGGTTACACTCAGGCTCAGGTCTCAGCCAGCTGGTTGGGGGTGGCCCCCACTGCCTGCCCCTATTACAGGGAGCTCAGGAGCATCCTGGGCCCCCAGGACACCTCCTCCCTGCCAGTCCTCCTGGATACCTCAGCCAAGGAGTCCCAGCAGGGACAGGATCAGAAGTCAGGACCATCAGCCAGCCCCGCACCACCAGGGCCGGAGATGAAGCCAGCCTTGTCCGGGGCCTGGTCACTGACCTCCCCTCCCACACCTCCAGTCAGGCATTGGCCAGACGGCCATCCCCCAACCTCAGTGGTGGACCCTCAGGTATATACCCAACAGGACACACACCCTGGATCATGGGGCAGGGGCACCATACATGACTGGGGGCCTGCCACACTCCCAGCAGACCCCAGCCCACCAGGGCCCAGGCAGACTATGGCCCTGGGATGGCGGCACAGCCTCCAGTGCCCATCACCACCTGCTCCTGTGGACAGCACCGTGCCCTGCCCGCAGAGGAAGGGGTGGGGGGGTGGACTGCACAAGGGTACCACCTACAGGGTCACTACAACCACAGATGGGGGACGGGGACAGGGCCCCGATGCCTATGGGGAGACTGGGGGCTGTGGGCCATGTGGCAGGTGTCGGTACTCATGGCCTATTTCTCCCTCTCCCCCCGCCTCCATTCCTGCAGCCACACCATCCAAAGGCCGGGAGAGCCTTGCCCCATCTGTTGTCCCGGACAGCCCCCTGGAGGCGAGGGATGGTGACCGGCTAGAGCTGCCACCAGCACCAGGATGGGCCCAGTCCTGGTGGAGCCAGAGGTGGCCATCGGGGGAGCCCCACCTTGCTACCTCCATCTGGCACCAAGTTGAGCTGGCCAAGCGCCAGCTCTGTTTTGAGGAGGTGGAGGCTGCCTGGCACCAGGCGGCCTGGGGTGAGTTCCTGGCCGCATTCTAGGACGTCGCAGCCTCCTACTGGGAGCTCCTGGCCCGACTGCTGCCTCCCACTGTCCTTCCTGCTGCCCCTCCGGCTGCCCTGCCTGCTGCCTCCACAGCTGACCTGCTTGCTGCCCCTCATGCCATGACCCCACACACCAGCCCCCCAGGAGAGGACCACACTGACCCAGAGCGCTGGCCCGAGGCTGATCCCCAGCCCTACCTCCCTGTACTCCCTGCCCCTTCCCAGCCCTACTGGGGACCATGGACAAGGGGTGGGAATGGGACCAAGGGCTGGTGCGGGTCATGACCCTTCACCCCTGTACCGGAGTGATGGCCCACTGGGTGGGCCACCTAGGTCCGTCTCCCTCTATATATAGTTAGCCCCACCCCCGCCCCCGTATATAGTTAGCTGTACTGCTGTTTACCAAAAAGTATTACCCACACCGTTTTTGCAGTTCACAATACACAGTTTTATTTTCCATAACATCTGTGCGCTGTGTGCTCAGTGGGGTGGAGGGCAGTGTGCAGCGGGAGGAGGGGACTGTGTGCAGGAGGCCCACGGTGGTGTCCAGGGCGGTGCTCCTGGTGTCCCTGGTTAAAGTACTGGTGCAGGGCCTCCTGGATGTGGATCCCATCCTGGTGAGCCTGGCAGGTAGGGGCAGTGGGTGGCTGAGGGTAGCCCATGCTGGTCTCGACTGCTCACCCCTGCACAAAGGCCTCCTCCTTACTCTCCATGATCCTGTGGAGTGTGCAGTAAGTGCCCATGACCTGGGGGGGACACTGACAACACCCACGTCCAGGTGGTCAAGGAGACAGCACCACCACCCCTTCTAGTCACCGAAGGTGCGCTCAATCACCTGGTTGGCGTGGTTGAGCTGGCCGTTGAAGTGCTCCTTCCTGGGGGTGGGGTGGCCCATATACAGCCACATGACACAGGGCTGGAGTGGGTATGCTGCATTGGCCACCAGGCAGAGGGGTACGGTGGTGTCCCCCAGTGGGATCTCCCTCTGGGGGGGATGTAGGTCCCTGCCTCCAGCTGCGGATGAGCCTCTGGAGGAGCATGGCATTTAGAATGCAGACTACCAGTGAAGGGGTGGAGGGGACATAGGCACCCATAAGGGTGTGTGGAGTATGCCTGGTCCCCCTGGGCCCCACTCTGGGCCCCATCCTGGCCCTTCCTGGACTCCCCACCCTCTGGTGGATGTGTGCCTGGCCCTCCTTACCTCCATCCTGACGGCCCCAACTGTGGCCTTGCTCACACCAAATTGGTGTCCCATGGAGTGGTAGCTGTCTGGAGTGGCCAGTTTCCAGGCAGCTATCACGACCCTCTTCTCCATGTGGAGGGTGTGCCACATCTGGTTGTCCTGGTGTCTCAGGGCCCGGGACAACTACTGGCAGAGCTCCAGAAAGATCTGCCGCTGCATCCAGAAATTCCAGTGCTGCCGGTCATCGTCCCATTCCCCCATGACCAGTTGCTTCCACCACTCTGGGCTGGTGGGATAGTTCCAGAGCCAGCAGAGTGTCCTGGGGGACAGGGGCGGAGGACCCCATGGTCTGGGGTGTCCCCTTCTGCCCCTTGGGAGCGGGGGACCCTGCCTGGAGCTGCAGGGCAGCCCCTAGTGCTGCAGCCAGCAGGGCACCTACTCCGCTGGTGGCAGCCAGCAGGGTGTCGAGCTGCTGATGCTCCATGTCTGTTCCTGTGGGCACTGTGTCTGCGGGTCTTGTGGCAGCTGTGCAGGCCTTGTTCTGTGCAGGCTGAGGGTTTTGGGGAGGGGCCTTTTAAAGGAGCAGCTTGCTGCGGCCCTGGAAAGGCTTGGTCGCCCTTCAATCCCGTCTGCACCATTTCCTGGCCTTTTCTTTTGAAAGAGGCCATTGGTGAGTGTAGATGCTCTCTTTTGACATCCTGGACAGCCCCTTTTGACGTGGTGCGTGGCCCTTTTGACGGCACTTGTCGACAGTGCCAGAGCTGGCCTGTGTGTAGACACTCCCCTGTGAAAGAGCATCTTTCACCCACTCTCTTTCGAAAGAGGCTCTTTCGAAGGAGTGCTCTAGTGTAGACGTAACTCTAATGTGCATTTTGGGGTCAAATCAGGCTCCATAATAGCTATTTTTAGATTGCTTTAGTCTGTGTACAACACACTGACTGATCCCTTAATACATAATTTAAACTCTCTCCAAACTGGCAGTGTGAATTTCCTGAATTCAGTCACACATTCAGAAACCGTTTCACTTTCTTTTAGGCTCCATTTATGAAAACAGAAACACTCTGCAATCATTAGTGGCTTTGGGGATAGGTGCTTTGTTTTCTTTTACTTTTTCTTTTTTTTTATAAAGAACGTCCACTTAAATTCTCGGTCTTGGGGTTTGTCAGGAGTTCTTGGGCAAGTTGTGTTTCACTCCCCATTGCAGTCCATAAAACCGTCACTTTTTATTGTTTATACCCTTTGCTATTATAAACCATACCAATCCAGTCCTCCATTAAGTTATTAAACATGTCCGTTTTCCCCAAACAGCCAGACATTTTCATTTCCTTCTTTCTTCTTTCCAAATGAGCAGTTTAGTCAATCCGAGTAGCGGCTTTGTGCAGTTTCCTTTACTGGGGTACCCAGTTTTGAAATCTACTCTAGACTTCCACTTCCCCTAACAGCCAGTCTGTAGAGTGCTCTGGAGTGTGTCTCTCTGTCTCTGGAGTTGAACCTGTTCCACCTTGTAAAAATAAATACACACTGGAGCAGGACCCAGAACCCAGGTGTCTCCTATCCCACGTGAATACCCTAATCACCATGTTATCAAGTCATTCTCTCTCTTTCTTGCCCACTGCGTATGCAAAATGGAACAATTTAAGCTGGAAAGCTTGGCAGAGATCTACCTTCCAGAGGAGCCAGTAGCCTGGATATACACTTTAGGGACCTGTGGTTTATTTCCATCTTTAAACTTCTTAGACATCAAACAGCAGCTCTGTGATCACAGTTCTCCATTTTGATCCTTATCCCTGAACTGGGAAGAGCAGCCTTTCTGTGGGTGCAGTCCATATCAGGAATCACATTAGGGATGCATTGCCCATATGTGTGTTTATTCAGTCTGCCGCCATCTTAGAATGTCTCTGAGGAGACAGTTTCCATATTTATGTGTAGCTTTTGCGTTAATTGTCTCTGGACACTTGGAGTATCCAATCATTGAATCCACTGTCACCAGCATCTGATGAAGTGAGTCTGTGCTCACGAAAGCTCATGCTCTAAACTTTTCTGTTAGTCTATAAGGTGCCACAGGACCCTTCGTTGCTGTCCTCAACAGTGGTTTTCAACCAGTGCACCGCCACACACTGGTGTGTGTGAGAACTGTCAAAGTGTGCCATGAATTTTTCTCTTTCTCCTCACCACTGTTCTTTGCAGAGCTACCGCAAGGGTGTGGGGGGGAGGGGACTTGATGACCCTGCACCAGCTGGGGCTCAATCAGCCTGAGTCCCAGATGGCAGTGGGTTTATCAGACTCCCCTCACAGCAGTTCTTTGAAGGAGGAAGCTGACCCCACAGGAGCTTGCTCGCACTGGGAGACAGCTGAAATTCTGCTTCCTGACAAGAATGGGCTGGAGGGGAGATGCCCTCGCCTTCCTCCTGTGGGGAGGGAGGGAGAGAGGGCAGGAGTCTGTTGGAGCTGGGACCTGGTTTAAATGCTCACACCTCTTCTCTGTCCCTCCTGCGAGTAAAAAAGTGGGCGTGCCATGGAATTGGTTGTCTCATTGAAGCATGCTGTGTTGCTGAAAAGGTTGGGAACCACTGCCCCAGACCCTGGGGTCACAACTGTCCTTTGGTGTGACTGAAAACACAATATGGCCAATATTAATTTGGGCAGAGATGATCAAAGTTAGGCATGACAGAGCTTCCATCCTTCCCCATCTTCACCCGTCCATCTTCAAGATGGTTCCTTTGGAAGCCTGAGAAGCATGCGGCACAAATGTTAGTTCAGTTTACATGTGTTTGTAAGGGTTGCTTAACCAGTGTACAGATCCATCTGTTTCTTTAATTTATTTTCCAGACTGGTACTCCAGCCAGAACCCAGCTGTTCATACAGCAGCCATTCAGTGTTGAAGCCTGAATTCTGGGGTGCTATATTGTCTGAATGTATTTTTCCCTTCTCTGCTTTTGTAGCAGTGGTACAAACACTTTTTGTGCTCTGAAAGAAATGAAAGGTGGGGAAGGAGGGATCTTTCTCTACAAATTGCCTTCTCTCACTTTAAGCACAGAAAACCATAGTTTCTCAAATGGGGGTCCGTGAGAGTATTCTAGGGGGTCCACAGGCCTCACTGATCAACTCCTACCCCACTCAGTTCCTCCCCATCCCTCTCAGTGCCTCGTGCATACCAGGAAATACCTGTTACGTGGCATGCAGGAGGTGCTGGGATAGAGGAGACACAGTGAGGGTGGGGAAGGTCCTAGAGAAAGAGAAAAAGTGTGGCTGGGGTCTGAGGCTGAGGTGCGAGGACTTGGTGATCCATGAAAATTTTAAATCAACATAGGAGTCCTCAGGTTGCTAAAACTGCAGAATTGCTGCAGTAAACAAATGGTTCTACAGATAAATTGGTTCAGTGAATCCTTTTCTTGGCATGTGTTCTTTCTATTTCATTTTCCCATTCCCATCCATACCTTCTACTAGGGCCCTATTGCTCCAATATGTGCATAAATCAGTTCTCCAAATGTATACAAAAACGGGACTGCATCTTGCTTGCAGCCATTCACCTGGTATAAGGATGAAGTGACAGGCATCCAGACAGCACAAGCTGAGTATAATGGCCAATGTGGTCAGTAATAAGTGATGGTAACATTGCAAAGCAGAGGCAGAAACCACATTCTGGAAACTGATGCAAGTGTTTGATGTTTAATGAGACACAAGCTATTGGGCTGTATACTGATTTAACTAGGAAATGTCTAATGCACTGTGATATTCTAGAGGAATATGCTTTCAGTGTATTTTGTTTGAAATATCTTGAGTATTTATAGGTATTCCGAACATTAAAAAATGGGTGAAAATCTGTGCAAAATTAACTTCAGTTTTTTGGTTAAATGAGAATCAATATTGGGGATGGGAGAACAGAAAGAAAGGAATAGAGTAAAGTAGGAATATTGAAAATGAATGCAGTTTAATACAGGATGTCGCCCAAAGGTTGGACTCAGGTTACCAAGCACCATCGTTTCTTCTGGAGAGGAGAATCAAGGAATTCTAGCATTTCTTTTCTTGTAGTTGAGTGGTTCAAAATGTATTCTGACTTGAGTAGTCCAAAGTTTGGATGAAAA
Source organism: Carettochelys insculpta (assembly GCF_033958435.1). NCBI lineage: Eukaryota > Metazoa > Chordata > Testudines > Carettochelyidae > Carettochelys > Carettochelys insculpta. The sequence goes on along the minus strand of NC_134153.1, from coordinate 20,713,001 downwards.
TTTGCAGAAACCAAATAAGAGCTTGTGTAAAACCTAGGGGATGTTTCTGTAAATACTGTGAAGCAAAGGCCTTCAGTATACTGAAAGTCAGACTACACAATTTAAGGGAAATTTCTGACCTTAAACTGTATGCATCTGTGATATGCAGTATAGGATTGTGACTGACCGAGTGGATCACTGAGTGCTGTGTTAGTCACCATCTCTGACTGCTGTAGGTTAAAGATGCCCATGTCAGCTGTAAGTTATACTCTCCTTACCTCTGTCAAAAGGCTGTCTTTGTGGACTTTTCAGTGCATAGATGACACAGCGCCTGGGGGCACTTTAGGCCTCTCTAAAGGTTTTAGTTGTTGTAGTGAGCAGCTTTTTTTCCTCTATGTAACATAGGAACGGGAGAACAAAAGATGCCCAGAATCCTGAAATACTGCTTCCAGGGCCTGATGGGCATGTCTGTCTTCTTCCAAAGCCATATTGCTGACATGGAAGGAATAATGGGTAATGCCCTGAGTTGGAAGTGCTGACTTCATAACCTGGCTCTTGCTGCAGATGTCCTCTGTGACCCTGTTAACTTGCTTAGTTTTTCTGTGAATCTGTTCCTATGAAATAGTAATCCTGTTTCCTTTGCCTCATACTGTCTACTTAAGGGGGTAAGTTCTTCATGGGAGCAACCATCTCTTACCTTGTATATAAAACAGGGCTGGTCTTAACTAATCGGCAGCCCCAGGCAAATGGGGCTGCTGGGTGGCGGGGGGAGGAGGACGCTGGGCTGGGGGGGCAGCAGGTGCACCCTTCCAGCTGCTGCACCCTCCCTCCAGGCCCTGCTGCACCCCCGGCTGTCCACAGTGCGCCCCAACCTCCAGGCCGCTCAGCTGCAGCCCTGCCCCACCCCACCCATCCCTGCGTGGAAAGCTCCCTCCAGCTCTGGCCCCACACAGGCTGGTCCATTTCGGCAGCCCTTTGAAATTGGCAGCCCCGGGCGATTGCCTGGTTTGCCTGCCCCTAGGACTGGCTCTGATGTGAAAAACCTATCACATGGAGTCAGAATCTTGGTTGGGGTCGGTAGAGGCTAGTCTAATACAAATAGTAATAATCTCGTTCCAGTTTCCTTGACATAAATTGCTCAGATGTCAATTTCATTGTTTATTCCCTTAGCTAACCTCTTATTGCTTCATAGAGTAAAGCAGCCTTTACATCGCATGATGATAGGTCTGTCCTTACATCTCTATTCTTTTCTAGACCACCAAGCTTTCGTTTCTGTGTTAAATTTTCCTCTTCACTGGGATCTTGTGTTTATTTCTGTTATGAAAAATAGAAACTAATTCAAGTAAGTTATTGTTCATTGCATGATAGTGTTACCGAGCAAATTTAATTTACTAATTAAATGGAATGTAACTAAACTTCATTTAAGAGAGCATCTGACTAGAGTGCTAGGCTCATGTCATCTGGCCGTCACAGCTTGAGTGTTATTCCAGCAGTTGTCAGTAACAGTGAGTGATTTTGACTCATGTAATATGAAGCATGGCAAGAGGGAACTTGATGTTTAATAAGCCACAATTTAAAGTTTTTTAAAAATCACACTTTGTAGAAAATAGTTTTTATTACTTTTGTAATGTTTGTATTGAAATTCAAAGTAGTATAAAAGAATATAACAAACCCAAAATAGGTATTTTCAGGATTCCCAGAGCCAGATTTTCCAACACAGGTATGTGCAATTGTATGCACATTTTACATATACATTGCATGATTACAAGTGTCCATCAGGTAAATGCTTTTGTAATTAATTTGTACATGCACTTACCAGATTTGCCTATATACAGCCGTGTCTACACGTGCACGTTACTTCAAAGTAGCGGCACTAACTTCGAAATAGCGCCCGTCACAGCTACACACGTCGGGCGCTATTTCGAAGTTAACTTCGACGTTAGGCGGCGAGACGTCGAAGTTGCTATCCTCATCAGGAGATGGGGATAGCGCCCTACTTCGACGTTGAACGTCGAGGTAGGGGCCATGTAGTCATTGCGCGTCCCACAACTTCGAAATAGTGGGGTCCGCCATGGCGGCCATCAGCTGAGGGGTTGAGAGACGCTCTCTCTCCAGCCCCTGTGGGGCTCTATGGTCACTGTGGGCAGCAGCCCTTAGCCCAGGGCTTCTGGCTGCTGCTGCTGCAGCTGGGGATCCATGCTGCAGGCACAGGGTCTGCAACCAGTTGTCGGCTCTGTGGATCTTGTGTTGTTTAGTGCAAGTGTGTCTGGGAGGGGCCATTTAAGGGAGCGGCTTGCTGTTGAGTCCGCCCTGTGACCCTGTCTGCAGCTGTGCCTGGCACCCTTATTTCGCTGTGTGCTACTTTGGCGTGTAGACGTTCCCTCGCAGCGCCTCTTTCGATGTGGTGCTGCGCAACGTCGAAGTTGAACATCGACGTTGCCAGCCCTGGAGGACGTGTAGACGTTATTCATCGAAATAGCCTATTTCGATGTTGCTACATCGAAATAAGCTACTTCGATGTAGGCTTCACGTGTAGACGTAGCCTACCTGTGGTAAATGCTCAAATATACTAGGTGAGCAATTGCATGTTAAATGCCACATGCGAAATCATCAAGATTTCTTATGACAGTTGGTGATGATGACCAATTCTCAATTACTCTAAGAATGTGCTCGTCTTAAAGACCCTTTACAAGTGTGGTAACTGCTCTTTGACTGGGTTTGGTACAAAAGGGACACATTCTGAATATTAAAAGAAATTACTTAAAGGCATTTTTTAAAATGTCTTTTAGGCTCATTTGCTGGGATTTATAAAGGAGTTAAAAATCTAAAATATAAGTTACTTGTAGTATCACTAGAGAATTGCTGTTGTGACCTGCATGGCATGTGCCATTTTGTCTTCTTCCCGGACGATAGAAAGGATTTTCTATGTAGCAAGTGCAAGCTGGTAGCCATTTTAGAAGAGAAGGTAAAAGGACTTGAGGCGCAAATATCAACTCTCAGGCCCATCAGAGCGGGTGAAGACTTTCTGGGTAGAAGGCAACAGATAATACTGCAGGAACAGCAGGCTGCTCAAAACAAGGAGGAGAACTGGAAGCATGTTACCTCCAGGAGGAGAAAACCAGTTCAGGTCTCTCCAATTCCAGTGGAGTTAAGTAACCGCTTTCAGCCTCTCTGCATAGGTGGTACGGCAGAGAAAACTGGGGCTCATACCTCACAGGGATTAGATCTGAAGGCATCCCCACGGTTTCTAAGGCATAGGATGCGCAGTCCAAGGGATGGGAGTTCTATGACTACCACCCCTAAGAGAAAAAGACGGGTGGTGGTGGTTGGGGACTCCCTCCTAAGAGGGATGGAGTCATCCATCTGCTGGCCAGACCTAGAATCCCGGCAAGTTTGCTGCTTGTCTGGAGCTCAAATCTGGGATATTACAGAGTCCCTGCCAAAAATTGTTAAACCTGTAGACTATTACCCCTTCCTACTTCTCCATGTAGGAACCAATGATACAGCTAAGAGCAACTTTGAGGAAATCACAGCAGATAACATAATCCTAGGAAGGAAGATCAAGGAATACGGTGCACAAGTGGTGTTCTCGTCTATCCTCCCTGTGCAAGGAAGGGGTTCACATAGGGATCGTCGAATCACAGAGTTAAATGCGTGGTTGCGTAGGTGGTGTAGCAGGGAAGGATTTGGTTTCTTTGACCAGGAGATTCTCTTTTGTGAACAGGGATGGCTGGGAAGAGATGGGATCCACCTAACAAACAGAGGAAAGAGCATCTTTGCAGGCAGGCTTGCAAACCTACTGAGGAGGGCTTTAAACTAGGTTCATTGGGGGAAAGTGACACAAGCCCTGAGGTAAGTGGGGAAGGAGGAGGGAACAATCAAGCAGGTTTCCTGGGTGAAGAGGAAAAAGAGGGCCAATAGGCCCCTTCTCTAAGATGCTTGTACACTAATGCCAGAAGCCTGGGGAACAAACAGGAAGAATTAGAGGCCCAGGCACAGTCAAAGATGTATGAGGTGGCCGGAATAATGGAGACTTGGTGGGATGATTTGCATAACTGGAGCATGGTCGTGGAAGGGTATAAACTGCTTAGGAAGGACAGACAGGGGAGAGAAGGAGGAGGAGTTGCCCTCTATGTGAGGGAGCAGTGTGATTGCTCAGAGCTCCAGTGTAAAGAGGGAGAAAATCCAGTTGAGTATCTTTGGGTTAAGCTTAGAGGCGGAAGTAACAGAGGTGATGTTGTAGTTGGTGTCGGCTATAGACCGCCAGATCAGGGAGATGAGATAGATGAGGTTTTCTTCAGGCAGCAAAGTGAAGCTTCCAAATCACAGGCCCTGGTTCTCATGGGAGACTTTAATCATCCAGACATTTGTTGGGAGACCAATACATCAGCACACAGACAATCCAGGAAGTTTTTGGAGAATGTTGGGGATAACTTCTTGCTACCAGTGCTGAAGGAACTCACCAGGGGCCATGTGCAACTTGACCTGCTGCTCACAAACAGGGAAGAACTAGTAGGAGAAATAGAAGTGGGTGGAAACCTGGGCTGCAGCAACCATGAGATAATAGATTTCAGGATCTGGACAAATGGAAGAAAGGTGAGCAGTAACATACAGACCCTTGATTTCAAAAGAGCAGACTTCGACTCCCTGAGAGAATTGATGAGGAGGATCCCTTGGGAAATGAAGATGAATGGGAAAAAAGTTCAAGAGAACTGGCAGTATTTTAAAGAAGTCTTACTGAAGGCACAGGAACAAACCATCCTGCTGCATAGTAGGAAATGCAAACAAGGTAGGCAACCAGCTTGGCTTAACAGGGAAATCCTTAGGCAGCTTAAACTCAAAAAGGATACATACAAGAAATGGAAACATGGACAGTTGACTAAGGAGGAGTATAAACATATGGCTGGAGAATGCCGGGGAGTAATCAGGAAAGCTGAAGCACAATTGGAGCTGCAGCTGACAAGGGATGTGAAGAGTAACAAGCAGGGTTTCTACAGGCATGTTAACAATAAACAGGTTATCAGAGAAGGTGTGGGGCTGTGAGTGGATGAGGGAGGTAACCTTGTGACAGATGATGTAGGAAAAGCTGAAGTAGTCAATGCTTTTTTGCCTCAGTCTTCACAAAGTCAACTTCCACATGATGGTCCTAGACAATGCAGTAAGTATGGGAAGGTGGAGAGCAGCCATCTGTGGGGAAGGCGCAAGTTCTGAGCTATCTAGAAAAACTAGATGTACACAAATTCATTGATCTGGATTTAATGCACCCAAGGGTACTGAGGGAATTGGCAGAGGTCATTGCTGACCCTTTGGCCATTATCTTTGTAGACTCTTGGAAATCCGGGGAGATACTGGATGACTGGAAAAAGGCAAATGTAGTGCCCATCTTTAAACAAAGGAAAGAAGGACAATCCAGGGAACTATAGACCTGTCAGCCTTACCTCAATCCCTGGGAAAATAATGGAGGGGATCCTCAAGGAATCCATTTGGAGCACTTGGAAGAGGGGAAAGTGATCAAAGGTAGCCAACATGGATACACCAGGGGCAAGTCCTGCCTCACCAATCTGATTAGCGGCTATGGCGAGGTAAAAGGCTCTGTGGACATGGGGAACACAGTGAATATGATAAACCTTGGCTTCAGCAAAGCTTTGGATACGGTCTCCCACAACATTCTTGTCCATAAGTTAAGGAAATATGGATTGGATCCTTGGACTATACAATGGATAGAAAGCTGGCTTGAGGGTCGGGCCCAATGGGTAGTGGTCAATGGCTCAGTATCTGGATGGCAGTTGGTTTCAAGCAGAATGCTGCAAGGCTCGGTTGTGGGCCTATGTTATTCAACATCTTTATTAATTACCTGGATGAGGGACTGGATTGCATCCTCAGCAAGTTTGCGGATGACACAAAACTAGGGGGAGAGGTAGATATGTTGGAGGGTAGAGAGAGAATCCAGAGTGACCTGGATAAATTAGAGGACTGGGCCGAAAGAAATCTGATGCGGTTCAACAGGGAGAAGTGTAGAGTCCTGCACCTGGGGCAGAAGAATCCCAAGCATTGTTATAGGCTGGGGACCAAATGGCTCAGCAGCAGTACGATGGAAAGGGACCTAAGGGTATGGTGGATGAAAGGCTAGATATGAGTAAAAAGTGTGCCCCTGTAGCCAAGAAGGCTAATGGCATACTAGGTGCATTAGGAGGAACATTTTGAGCAGATCTAGAGAAGTAGTTATTCCCCTCTATTTGGCACTGGTGAGGCCACATCTGTTATATTGTGTCCAGTTTTGGGCCCCCCAGTATAAATAGGATGTAGATTTGCTGGAGCAGGTTCAGTGGAGGGCAACAAAAATGATTAAGGGGCCAGAGCACAAGACCTATGAGGAGAGGCTGAGGGATTTGGGCGTGTTTAGTTTACAGAAGAGAAGACTTAGGGGTGATTTTATAGCAGCTTTCAATTTACTGAAGGGGAGCTCTGAAGAGGAGGGTGAGAAATTTGTTCTCTGTGGTGTCAGATGGCAGAGTAAGTAGTAATGGTCTGAAGTTGAAGAGGGAGAGGTGTAGGTTAGACATTAGGGAAAAACTACCTCACCAGGAGGGTGGTGAAGCACTGGAATGTGTTGCCTAGACAGGTGGTGGATTCTCCATCCCTCGAGGTTTTTAAGTACTGGCTTGACAATGTCCTGGCTGGGATGACTTAATGGGGGTTGATCCTGCTTGAAGCAGGGGGTGGACTAGATGACCTCCTGAGGTCCCTTCCAGCCCAGTGATTCTGTGAATTCAGATGCAACAAGATAATCTATAGCAGGGGCAGGCAAAATACAGCCTCTGGGCTGAATCCAGCCCACCAAACATTCAGATTTGGCCTGCCATGATCCTCTGGGCCACTACTATACTGTGGCCCAATGGGACCCTTGGGCAGGCTCCTTGCCTGCTGTACCCCCTCACATTGCCCAAAGTGGCCAGCTGCTGGGGCCAGTGTCTGAGTCTCTGCATAGCAAGTGTCCTTCTGGGTAAGCAGGTGTCTGTGCACTGCCCCTGTCCCCAGCAAAATCCTTGCAGCTCCCACTGGCTTAGGATAAGCGCATCTCAGCCAGAACCTGCACCTGGCACTCTAGTCCCTCCTGTACCCCAACTCCCTGATCCAGGTCAGAGCCTAAGCCCTCTGCAGGATTCTAGGTCACAACTCTCTCTTGCCCCAGTTCACAACCAAAACCCTCTGCATCCCTCAAGTACCCCTTTCCCTGGTCACAATTTCCTCCCAGATTCTTCACCTCCCGCCACATATGTCCCCCAGGTCACAAGCCAAACCCCTGCACTCCTTCCTGCTCCTCTGCCCCAGCACACAACTCCCTCACAGACCCTACCCCCTACACCTATCCATCAGATCAGAGTCCATTCCTGCACCCAAGCCTCTTCCCAGACCCCACATCCCCTCTTGTACACCATTCTCCTGCCTCAGGTCATGGAGGATAGGTCCATCAATGGCTATTAGCCAGGATGGGCATGGACGGTGTCCCTAGCCTCTGTTTGCAAGAGGCTGGAAATGGGCAACAGGGAACTGATCACTTGATCAATTGATGACTACCCAGTATGGCTGTTCTTATGTTCTTAACACCTTTCTGCACCCAAACTCAGTCCCAGACCCCACACCCCTCTTATATCCAAGTTCCTGGCAATCACAGTTCATCCTCCTTTTCCTGTACCAAGAGATGGGTTGGGAAATGGCGGGCGAAGTGCTGTATATAAGCATTTCAGATTATTTGGGACTTACCTTAGACAGTTTCCCCAAAGAGAAGGTTGTAGATCCAATTCATGTGACAAAGAAATTGGTAGCTTCTAATTTGGGGGAGAAGGTGAGTATCCATGTGTAACAGGTTGTGACTCACCATCATGGCACCTCCTGCTGGTCACTCTGGGCATTAGCTCAGTTCAGCCTCCGAGTACCCTCTCCTGGAAGAATCTCGCCTGCTATCTTTTTGTCTGTTCTCCACCACTTGTCTGGCCCTGTGCCCTTGCCAGCCCACAGTATGGTCCCCATGCAGTGCCCCCACACTCTGAGATCCTCCCCACCCAGGAAAGCCAACCCCCCTTTTCCCGCCTTGTTTCATTTATTATCTAGCCCCTGCCTCAGGGGCAAAACCGCAGCCTGAAAGGGCCGCTCATTGCTAGCAAAGGGGAATTGACCTGCTGCCTTCTCTTTCCCTTGTAGCCTCCCTGCAGCTCTAGTACCCCTCATGCCTTGAAAGCAAGGCCTCGGCCTGGGGTTTGCCTGGTCAGAGCTGCCCAGTTCTGTCTGCCCTTACCCAGCACTGCTTCTGTCTAAGACACCCACTGTAGCCTATCAGGCAGCCATGTCCTTTCTGCTCCATAACTGGTGCAAGAGTGTGAGCTCTTCTTCTCTAGGAGCTCTTCTTGGAAGGCAGGGCAGACAAGATATAGCCCGTGGGCCGAATCTAGCTAGCCTGCCTGAAAGTGTTGCTGGCCAGGAGCTGTTTTGGTAAGTGCCTCCTGGCCAGAGCCTGCCTCTGGTACCCCACCTCAACTCCCTCCCAGACCCTGTGCCCCTCCCAAGACCAGAATCCTCTCCTGTACCCGCACCACCTCCTGGCCCCTTTGTGCACCCCAATCCTCTGTCCCAGGTCACCACCCAAACCCTCTGCATCCTCCTCCCTGCATTCCAGGTCACAATTCCCTCTCAAACTGTGCACCTGTTCCTACACCCCTCCTCCATGTCACAACCCCCTCGTTTGCCCAAACTCCCCCGAGACCCCACACACACTTCTGCGCCCCCCCCCCCCACCTTGAGCTGCCTTCTGAATCCAACCTCCCACCTCCTTTATAGAAAAGTGTGGCCCTTGACCGCTTACCAAAATCTTGGGAGTGGACCCCAATGAAAAATTATTGCCCACTCCTGTTGTAGGGCCAAGTCAGGCCCTCATTTTTCTGTCTCTAGCTCTCTTCTGATTGGCCCCAACTCCAACCTTCACCTACGGCTGTTTTAACTCCTTATTCACCAGTGCAGGGCAACTGCGCCGTCACACCATGGTATGTTTGATTTACTGGGAAAACAATATATAGTTTGGCATGAACTCTTGTGGCCTGGATATCTTAGGATACCAGGTAGCTTGCTGAACTGGCCTTTCAACCTTACAGCCAATCATCTATCGCTTGCTTAGCCTGCAGTTTCCCAACCCATCTCTTCTTTGCATAGGAAGGGAGCAGGTGATCCTTGCTCAGAAACATGGAATTCTCTTTGGTGAGGTTCAGAATAAGAGAGAGATTAACAAATTATGAGAGATTCTTGCTTAGGTGATTAACAATACTCTAATTAGTCATTTTAGAGTTCTTTTCTGGGAAGAGAAAGTCCTGACTTGGACTGATTTGTGGGCCCTTGGACAAAGTGTATCCTATGATATGAACTATTTTCTTGTAGGCTTTACTACTTAGAGTAAATAGGTAGGTCCTACTTTGGGATAAATAGAGGTGGAAGCTTTTCTAAAATTTGGAGGGCCAAAAGGAATCAGTTGTTACGAGTCATTCACCTAGATAATTTACATGGCTGAATCTATAACTCAATGTCTCTGGCTTTGACCCCAGGCAGCAGAGAAGCCCCTTCCAAGTTCCAATGCACTGCTGAAAAGGTGTGTTGAAGGTGACCCGATTCCCTGTTCTAACAGTTGAAGGTTCTGTAGAGGTCTGTGAATTTATCATCACTGCAGCAGTTTTGGGTTTGAGGAGGAATCTCCCTTTCGCACAACAATTGCAATTTCAATCACTTAATATAAGCTGCCAGATGGAGACGTCGCAGAGCACTTGCTAGAGAGCCACACTGGGAAAGATTTGTTCAGACACCAGCTGTTGAGAAGCAGCTGTAAAATCACCTCTCCAGGAAGGCACACAAAGCTGAGCTCTCTCACTGCATCACCAATCCATGGATCAGTATATCGACTCCACATAGCTCAGTTGTCTTTATTACATTTTATAAATAGGATGCTGACAATATACTAGCTCAGTGGTGTCCAATAGTAATTCAAGGATCACCACAGTTGTGGCTGTGGTCCTTCCATATTTGCCACAGCCCCTGCCCCACACTCTAAACAAATGCCCTCCCACAGAGCCAGGCACCCTGAGCCCCATCCCTGCGCTAACTGAATGCCAATGATTTGCCAAGGCCGCAGGGGGTGCCGCAGCTGGGGACGGAGTGTCCAGGACTGCGCCAGGGCTGGAGGAGCTGCCCCAGCGCAGGGGCCACCACAGGCTGCGGGTGAAGGGCACTCCACATGTGTGGCTCCAGGGCCTGGAATTGCCACACTGCAGTGTCCAGCACATTCGCCACTTGTCACATGTGGTGAACGGGACACCATGGTACTAGATGATACATTTGAAGCTTTCAGACATTCTCAGTCCTAATCAGGAAGCCACCAACAAAATCCTTTTCCCCCTCTTCCTTTGTTGTGTGGTTGCTGGTCCTGGGATTGTCATTCTCTTCCTTTGGAAAGGAACTATGACACTTTAGATGTGACCATCCTCTAAATAGATAATCTATCAATAAATATATCTGAGAGCAGAGGTCAGCAGCCAAAAGAGCAAGAAGAGCCATTTTTTTCAAATTCAGTAAAAAGCTCAGTAATTCAAGAGCTGCAGTGCATGTGAATACGAGACAGTCCTTAATAAACAATGTCAAACCATACTTTTTGTAATTCCTATTTTAAGAATACTGCACACAATGATTTGTAATGGGATACATGTTTCCTGCAGGACGTTCAAACACCTTTCACATAGTCTCTCCAAGTTGCATTTTTTGTTGTTGGTGAATTTTCCATTGCAAATGAGACATAAGGGGAGCCCAGATGAACTCAATATAAATACAAAGGATTGGGTCCATTCATTTTGCAATTCCCTGTTTTCATTGTTGATTTTTCTCTTTTTTGAAGCCATTCCAACCCACATTAATTATGCCAATTTTACTTCACATTTAATTTATTTTCTTTAAATGTGTGTTGTCCTTCACATCAGGAATGCCGCAGGTTTCCTTTTCTTTTTCAGAATCGAGACTTTATTAGCAACATGATCAAAACACAGATACAGTATCATATCCCACAATGCACTGCACATATTAAAGGGGGATTTCTCCACCATTTTGAGATCACGTATTTGCTATTTAGATGTGAGTTGTTCATTATGGGGCTTTTGTACATTTACCATTTATCAAAAATAATCAGAAGAGTGGCTTGTTTGTTTGTTTGTTTTTAACTTTGCAGTTACAGTTTTGGGAATCACAAAGATTTCCATAAAATGCTGCATGTGGCTCTGGAGCAGCAGGTTGCAGATCCCTGTCTGAGAGTTTGTGCATCTGTTGGTGGCTTCATTTGTTCAAGAACAAGTCCTAAAAGATAAGAGCTAGGACCACCACATTTGGCATGCACCTTCCTCGTACCCTACCTTGAAGCAAGATCAGGCTTTGGTTGTGCCAGGACAACGGGAAGTGCATGTAATTCCATTCTTTTCCATAGTATGGAAAAGAAGGAGGCTTCCAGGAGGGATAGTTGTGTTCTGTAATGATCATGGGGGACAGTTATACTGCAGAGTGAGCACAGGGGAGTGGCCACACCAGGAAAAGAATGGCCAGCTGGGGCTGGGGTGCTCCATGTCGCAGGTGACTGGCCGTGGATAAGTTGGCCTGCTGCCTCAAGCCTCTTCCCCACAACTTTCAGCCACAGTGCCACTTGACACAGATGGTCGGGGGAGTCCTGTCACCTAGCAGCTCTGCTACCCAGTAGGAGCCTCAGACTGCAGCCAGGCAACAGAGTGGCAGGTGGGTTTGGCAAGCTGAGTCCTGCCCCTCCTTGGAGGAGCCAGTGGCCAGGACCAGCTAGTGGATCCCCAGCCCACCCAAGAAGCTGCATGCTGGGGCTGGCCAGCAGAGACCCCCCCCACCCCACATCCCCCCCGAGCTGCTGGCCAAGGCCAGCCACACAGGCCTGCTGCCTTCCCCCAAGGAGATGCCAGCTGAAGCTAGGCAGCACATCCTTAGCCCCACCTCCACCCACAGAGGAACTGGCAGCTGTGCAGCCCAGCCCTTGCCCCGCTTCCTGGAGGAGCCAGGGGCCAGGGTTGGGCAGTGTGGGCCCAGGTGCCCCAGAGAGCTGCCATTGCCAGAGCAGTACTACCTTAACTGGTAAGCCCACCAGAAAACTCCCTGCCCTGAGCCTCCAGGTCTGACACCTTCCCTCCCTTCCCTGGCGCTGACTCCTGCACCCCCATCCCCCAGACATGGGCACAGCCTGAACTCCTAGGAGAGGGGATTGGGGAGGTTGGGGCTCAGCTGTGACTTGAGCTCTCGTGGGGGACAAGAGGCCAGGGCCATGGCTCTTTCCCTCAGCTGCAGCCAGAGTGTTAGGGGGGTGGGGAGGAGGGGCTGGGGCTGTTGTGCCTAGCCCAGGGAGAGCAGCAGAGGTGGGGCCAGGGCAGGGCTGCTTGCCCCAGCCTCAGTGTGAGCTTAATGGGGTGGGGGCAGGGCAGGGGGGACTTACCCATCCATAGCCAGGTAGAGTCAGGAGCTCTGTCTCCACATGGCCAATGTTTTCCTGCCACAGCTGCCCCCAATGCTCACTCAGCAGAATTCTGTTCCCTGCACTCGCTGCTCCCAGTGGTGAGTCTGGAGTATGTCGTCCCTCTTCTTCGTGACCTTCCCTTACCGTGTTCTGGGAAATCCTGGGATTCAGGAATTTCCCACTTCCCAGGCACAACTGAACCCTGACCCTGGTTTAAGTTGGGGTAAGAGGAAGCTGCACACCAAATTTTGTAGTTGTAGCTCTTACGGTTTATGAGGAATTCCTCAACAAATGTGGCACCAAGTGGCAGACAGATACAGACCCACTCTAAAATACATAGTGGGTGACAAAGAATGGGAGACGTTAATTTACCGGTACAAACTGGCAAACTGGAAGTGGATGGATAGAGAGGTAAGTAGACAGAGCATACACCAGACTGGACACATTTACTTCTGCAGCTCATGGGTGTCTGAGAGATTGTTCTACAGAAACGTAAGGAAAATCATAGCTTTTGCCCAAGGATAATTTTGCACCACTGTATTTTTGTCAAAAAAAAGCTTGCAAGCCCCTTTTATTATGCATGATGCAGTCAAAAAGCTGACATAAAATCAAATTCTTTACATTCCTTAAACTAATTACTGTGCCCTTTTCAGTCTAAGTATTGTCCTGTCATGAAATTCTTCAGCTAAATATTCTGAAAGGCATAAAATGCCACAGCCTACCTAAACAGCCTGTGAAGTGACTAATAACTTGGTCTTTAATTGTCTACCTCTGAAGTAGTAGTACTATATGCATTTCTGTGAAATGCTTTTGGAAACGTATGGCCCATCATGCATATACTGAAATGACTGTTTTAAAAATGTAACTACACCATTTGATTGGAAATGACTTTGAATGGCTTCTTGTCCAAGAGGTTCCCATTATGAAGTATACGGTACATCCCTTACTATCTCAACTTCCAATATTTATTTTATTCAGGTCAAAAGCAAAGGCAGCCTGTGACAGTGTGGAGCAGGCCCAAAGCCACTTGTTGGTTTGTGGCTTTGCCACACCCAACCTCAGAGAAGCCACAGAGAATTCCTCCAAGGCGGTTTGAGTGACTGCAGATGAAGCAGACAATCAGGGCCCAGGAAGGCCCACTAAAAAGAGACAGTAGTCAGGTCCCCGGGAGACCTCCACCTGAGCAGAGCAGGAGACTGCCTGGCTGAAAGAGTGGCAGCACCGTGGATAGCTCCATGTGGGGAGCTTGAATGACTGATGGATTGTGATGGAACTGTGAGGTGGAACCAGGATGCTGTTTCAGCAGGGGAAGCCCTGGGGGCAACAGTATCTCTACCAGCATGGGAGAACAAACTGAAGAGAGTCATTACAGAGGGCATTGAAATGGTCCCCTGTAAACTGTGTACCCAAAAAGGGTTTGTGTGATTCAAATGCAGGTGATGTGACTTGTCCAGAAAGCTGAGTTGCAGAAGAAGCTTTCTGCTGATGAACAGAGAGAGTGCAGGCATATGCACTTGGCCAGAGGAAGGCACTCGAGAGAGGTGAGTGCCACCCCGTTATAAAACCACAAAGGAAATGTAATAAAATGGAAGCATTTGAATGAATAAATACAGCACTCTGTCAAAAGTCTGAATCTCTCACAAGGCACCTTTATTGTCTGAGAAAGGAAATACCTATTATGTTGATGAAGCTGGACTAGCAAGATCTCACCTTCCAGTTTTAACTTACACTAATTAGAAAGAAGGGGGATGCTGTTCAGGCTTGTGCTGCTTACAGAAACTCATTTACAAACCTTTGTAATGCGGCGAGCTATTTCTCAAGGCAAGTTCAAGCAATAGCTTCCTTTAAAGACCTGTCAGAGTATTGAAAGCTGGCAAACAACAAACTTGATGCCTCCTTATCTGAACTTAAGGGATTCTCCTCATTAGTTCCTGTGCTTGCTGCTTATTGTGTGGTTGTCTGATTCTAGACATTTAACTGTCTCATGTCTGCATATCTCTAGACATACAGAACACATTCTGCTGTCTCATTACCTGCATGCTGGGTTCACAGTTTGAAGACTTAGGACCTAATTGGAACCCCACTGGAATCAGTGTTTCTCTTGATTCCAGGGAGCTGTGGATCAGGTTGAAATTAACATATGATGTTCTTCATAGTAACTTGCATTGAGTGATCTAGGTAATTTTTTCCATTCAATGGGTGTGATTTCTACTTGTGACTCATGAAAGAACATGACAAATCCAGATGCACTGGCTTAGTGGTGGGATGGCAGAGAAGGAAGAATTTATGTTAGAACTGCAGCATGATGGTTTTGATGAACTTTGGATGCTTTGCTGGGAACCCTGTGGCTAAGGAGTATACTTTGCTGAACCATGAACCATCAGCAAATTTACTCTCTCCATTCTTAGAAGTAACAGGAGCTTTTACCTACTTCCAGAAAAGCTGTGCTCATGGGAATGACAGAATTAGGCCAAACCTTTAGAAAGTGGAGACCCTCCAAAGAATATTGGAGCAGAAGCAAGTGAAAAAATTTCCCTGAGTTATGACTGAAGGGGCAGGCCCTTTGATTGTACAATCTGTTTTGAGAATCCTACGTTTTAAAAATTAATCACCAGTAGAAGCACTGCCTTTTAGAAATGTCTCTTCAGGGAGTTTTGATCCTAGCATATCTCTAAATCGTTGCAAGTTGCAAAACTTTCTGATATTAGTTTGGCTTCTCTTCAAACATGCATATATAACTCAGTGGTAGCAAAATTAAATTCTTAGAGATAGAAAATAAACAAACCAATAATTAATTGCATTTTTCTCCGTAAGATATATGTTCCCATCTACTACTGGACAAGTTTTTGCTAGAATATAGCAAAAATTAAGCTCATTGTCACTGTTTAAAGAAAATGAAGAAATGAATAGCAAGTTCTGGTAAAAGTGAGCAGAGAAATTTGCTCTTTGGCCTTATATGCTCACTTTGCACAGGTGTAAATATCTTCACAGTGTGCCAGGAAAATCTGGCTCAATAAATTTTGCACTTCTGTAGACTTCCCATCTGGTTAATATTAAAGTGCTTTAAACAAATGTTTGTAGATTAAGCCTCGCAACACTCCTTTGAGGAAGTTGAAAGCTAAAGTCACAAAGAGGATTTAGGTCTTGTAATGCTTGTATGTGTGTTGTCACCCAGAAGAGTTCATAACCTTGATTTAGGCCCCCTAAGAATGGGCTTCGCAAACACTAGCATACTTAGCAAGGAGAAGTCAATTTCCAATAGGAAATGCTGAGGAGGGTTGACGTCTACACCTTGCCCCTTACCAGGAGTTAGCTACGCACTTATCTCCACTTGGGATTTAAGCTGGGAGCCCTCTTCTTGAGTTAGGTGCCCAAGCCAGTTTTTTTAAGAACACCTGATGAGAGGATAGAGGTGTCAATTCTGATAACTTTCGATGTATGACCCAGGTGTCAGGAGACCCGGGCTCTTCCTGAGGTGGAATTGAGATTTGTATTTGAACTCCCAGGTGAGTTCCCTAACTGCTGGGCTTTAAAGTCACTTTCACTTTCTGTGGCCAAATTATTATTTTTAATAGTCATCTACCATGGGATAGCTTTAACAAGAGAGGTGGAGTCAGCTGCCTCAGAATAGCCCATTGGGGAGACAAAATGGTGGACCCATAATCTAATTCTTCACCTCCACTGCCATCTTTTGTATGGATCTAGGCATGCTCTGAGCATGCCTACTAGATCACACCTGCAGGCAAGGTAGGCAGGAGAGGATGAGAATCCCGCTGAGGCATAGGTATGAATTTAGGCACTGCATGGTGTCAGGACTGTGGCCACAGTGTGCTTGCCTAGCAGCCAAATTATGGGCACCTCAGAGACTTTAATAATAGAAATTTAGGCATCCAGAGACTTCAGGCACCTACAAGACTGGGTGGCAACTGGATGGAGAGTTTGTGAATCCTGGTGGTACGTAATTGTTAGACTTATATGATGCTTTTTTGGGGCTGGTACTTGCCAGTACTGAGTACCAGCACCTCAGCAGCCCCAGTGGCAGGACTGGCTGTGGGGGCTGAAGGGAGGCAGGGAGCCAGCTGAGTGTACTGGCTCCTTTTTTTATACAAAAAAAAAAGCACTTGATTTACACACTTAAGATGCAGTTAGGAACCAAAGTCCCTTTGTGAATCTAGTTCTTAGTCATGTAATCTTCAGTTTATAGACTGAGAAATGTAGGCACAGAGAGGGGGAAGTAGTTTATTCAGGGTCATACATTAAGAATGGTGGAACAGGAACTAGAACCAAGATGTGCTGACTCTCAGTCCTGTACTTTTAACTGCTATTAAATGCTTCATTTTTGATCTATGACCTTTAAGTACTAGTAAGTATTATACATATGTGGCCGTACCCCAGAAAACTGTATCTGTTAGTGTTTTAGAAACACCACTTTCCCCGATGGTTGCTTTAGCATAACATGATGTGTCTTTGCTGGGATGCAGGATGCCCAGCCAGTCCAGTCAGGGAAGGTTAGAATAAATTCAGGAAATTTTCAGCTGAGGCCTTTGATCTCAGCATGGGCAATAAGGCAGGCCAGAATTCTAGTGCATGCTTGATACAGCTCAAGTGAAGCAATCCTAAGACCTGCTTGTTGTAGCAGTGTCTTAGAATGTCAGACCATTTTCTAATCAATGAAAAGGTATAAGGAAGTCATTGTCATTATGTGTAACACAGAGACTAACAACTCGTCATTTGCAAATATTCTTATACAAAACACTGTGCAAGTACATTTCTGTTTTTGGCTTTTTTTGTTTGCATGTGGTTACTTTAATTCTTACTAATCTTTTCATTAGTTTTGTCAGGAAGGCAAAATCCCTCCCCCCCAAATGCATCTCCGATTAGTGCTTTGGTGATTTATATTTGTGCATTGTGTGCAAAGGGGCTACCATGCCTGTATCATTATTCTTCATCAATTACCAATACTCCAAAATATTGAGATTTAAACTGCTCCTTTTTTCTGCAAATGTCTCTTCTCTCAGGTACGTTTAAATCCATTAAGATGACATTGTGGTTGTAAACCTAAGTATGTTTGTGTGGTATTGGCCATATGACAAATTGAATGAAGCATGTAAAATTAGAAGGAAATCAAGTGGGATATAAATCAGAATATATCATTTCATAAAATCTGTCACCAAAGGGAGATAAAATATTTTGAACTGAATATAGTGGAGCAGATGGAACACGAGGAAAAAAATGGCATAAAGCTTAACTCTGTAGAATGTATCACCATTGTTGCACAGTGCTTTAAATACAGCAAATTAAAACACTGACCCCTCAGTCTTACTCTTGGTTCTTCGTATGTGAATGGTAATACTTCAAGGTCTGATTCGACATCCATCCATGTTATTGGAAAGACTTCCTTTGATATTAGAGGTCTTTGGATTAGGCCCCAAGTACACCAGCATTTACTACTTAATGTTCAAGGTGATACAGTTAACAACGGCTTGCATTCACAGTGCCAGGTTTCCAACAGATGTGTAAAATAACATGGGTCTATTGGTATCAACAGAGTAGGATTATTGCCATTTATACTGTCTGGTCTGTAAAGTGCAGATACAGATTTTATGAAATGCTACCCCATTTAACTGGAGGTCAATCAGAGGCCTAGCTAAGACTCCACCGTGCTGTGTTCCAGTATAGCTTCCCTTTCTGAAGCTCTTGTTGTTTGATTATTAGTTTCCTTAATGAGGTATAGCATGAGACCACATTTGAAACTAGTGTAAAGCACATAGAATACTCTGGCTTCCCTCAGGTGCATTTCTTTTTCTTAAAAAGCTAAAGGGTCAGAGCTCTCCGTAAAAGCTACTAATGTACAATTTATTACTGTGTAAAGTAACTATCTATTATTGCTGTCTAGAGTCACTGCTTTACTGTTGGTTATCACTCTCTTGGCTATGTTAGATGACAAGTTTTACTATATTAATTATATGATACAAACAAGAGAAGCTGGGAGTAAGAGAGGAGAGCCAAACAGAGGAAATTCTCTGCGGATCTGAGTGATTTAGTTCCATTATCCGGTAAAAATTTGTAGCTTTGCTGACTAGTAAGCCAAAGTGTTTGCAAAATTTCTGTCCTTGTAATTGTGAAAAGTAATTGTGAAAAGTTCCTTTATGGCTTTCTTTAGTAAGGAAGAAGAAAATCGTAGGCAACTGAAATGGTAAACATTAAGAAATAGTTACTGTATAACAATCACTAATTCAGAAGCTCACAGACTGTAATAAGATGACTGTTTCTTTGTCTCCATTTTTCGTGAGTATTAGAACTATTCTATTAGCCTATGGTTACACTAGAGAGTTTTGTTGACAAAACCTGTGGAGTGTTTATACACAAAATGGGTTTAGTCGACTGTGTGTTGACAAAACTCAGCACTTCCGCCAGCAATGTTCTGCTTCAAAACTTTGAGGTACAATGCTTCTGTTGACAAACTGTTGACAAAACAGCTTTGTAAATGCCCCCCAGGGGGCCTCTTTCGACAGACAGGGCATCCACAACAATGGGCAGCCCTGTCTGCTGTGCTTCCGGGTGCCTGTTTTGTCGAGAGAGCAGCCAGGCAAGCCAAGCGCTCTTCCAATTTGCTTTTGTGTGTACATGTAATCTGTCGACAGAGGTTTTGTCGGGCAGACTTTCCCGACAGTGACTTCTGTCGATGGAGCACTGTAGTGTAACTGTAGCCTTACAGAAAGATGAATGGAGTAATTTTATGTTTAGATCTGATAGTGTCTGCCATTCAGAGGACCCCCAAACCACCTTACCAATGAGAAACTGAAAAAAACCAATGAGTTACACATGTGCTCATACACTCCTGCTTCCACTCTTTAGAATGGAACAATGCAGCTATTTTGTAAGTACCACAATGTGCCATGCACAATTATTTTGGGGGGGAAACTCAAAGGAAAAGTAATGTAATTACCAGAACCTAAAATTGGGCATAATATTGTATCCTTTCCCCTGTAAGTTAGACCAGAAATAATACATTGTATATCACATAGAAATTTCAAGCACACCTAGAAGAAAATAATATATGTACATATAAACCTGTCTGTTTCCCAGGTTTGAATAATAAAACTTTCCTCCCTCAGAGGGTCCTAGAATTTAAGCTCCAGCTAGAGCATGAAAGTCTACACAGCAATTAAACAATCACTGAAGCTGAACCCTGCAAGCCTGTCGGCCGACACAGGCCAGCTGTCGTGTCTAATTGCAGTGTAAACATACCCATAATGACCAAAAGAATCCACAGGATCAAAGAAGTTTCAGTTCTTAAACTAAATCAACTTTGCATATTTGGTCTTAGGTCTTGTCTCCATTATGGGATGGATTGATGCTGCGGTGATTGATCCACCGCCAGTCCATTTACCCAGTGTAGTAAAGACACACTACATTGACTGCTGATCATTCTGTCAACACCGGTATTCCGGCAGAACAATAGAATTTCTTCTGTTGACCATCCATAGTGTGGACCTCACACTAAGTAGATCTGAACTGTGTCAGTTTGCATTATGCTATCAACATAACTCAAATTGCCTAGCTGACATTGACCTCTCTTTGCAATGTAGACCTGCCCATATGCTGCATCACTCCCACCGCAGGACTTTATCCATGGCAGTAGAATCTTTATTTCTTCCAGACATACCCAATGCAAGTCTTGTCTGTTCTCATGCGCTGCCAAGCATTGTGAATCTGTATACTTGATCCTTGCCAAACAAATTGGTGCCATTCTTAAAGTAAATACTACATCTCCAAACTGAGATTTCCAATCATACGTCTCGTAGGTCCCTAGGTAGCACCACTCATCCCAAGAGAGTCCCTTCTACGGTAAACTCAGTTGTAACCGGAATTCATTCAGCTGGAATTCTCATATAACCAGCATTCTGTCCCACCCTGAGCCATCGATGCTGCTCCCCTTCTTCGGCCAGAGTGCTTGGGACATGAGGAACTGAGCATGCTAGCATCACCCAGCCACCAAACAGACACGTGAATGGCAACTTCTCTCACATCGCCCTGCCCCTCAAGGGCTGGCCCACTCAGTAACTGCCCTGCATCCCTCCGTGCTGCTTGTATGTGCAGCCAGCCAGGTCCTCCGCTCTCCTACTGGGTGCCCACTGCCCAGAGCAACTCCCCACATGGTGTGTCCGTGCATGAGCCCTGGAAGCAGGACATTGTCTCCATCCTCAAGCAGCTCCACACTGTCTCAGCCAAGAAGGTAATGGGGAAGTGGTTGAGTGGGAGCAGGCGCTGAGAGGCAGACAGAGCTGAACTTTGTTAGTGACATGTCACACTGTTAGGTATGGGAGGGGGCAGTGCCAGCAGGTACTTCCCTCTGCTGTGATTGGTCAATGGGATTGTGGAGTTCCCCTCTCTGGTGGAGCGAATGGGAGGGCACTGACTCTGCTTGAGCCTCTGCTCAGCTGCTGGCTATCATCTGAAATATTTGAACTTCAGGCAACCTCCCAGTC
Organism: Carettochelys insculpta; assembly: GCF_033958435.1. Taxonomy (NCBI): domain Eukaryota; kingdom Metazoa; phylum Chordata; order Testudines; family Carettochelyidae; genus Carettochelys; species Carettochelys insculpta. The sequence continues at coordinate 20,691,983 of NC_134153.1, read as the reverse complement.
CCGGGGCTGCTGGATATGAAAGAATTTACTGTATTTGAAAAAGAGGACACAAACACTGAGCTGCTGTTTCTTGCTTCTAACTTCACAGCCACAGTGCAAGAACTATCAGTACATCAGGAGACTTCTTTGAAGAAGTGGCATCCAAAATGGGCAGAGTTAAGGTTACATTTTGGTTGTATGGAAATCTCACCTTATGCTTCATTTTCTTGTATTTTAACATTTGTGTGTGTTTCTTTTATCATAATTGAAGTTCTTGTAAGAGACCTTAGCTTCCTGTTTCCTGAATTTCCAAGAGATGAGTTTGCTGAATGATATTCAGGAGTATAATGAGGAAGATAGGGCACTGTTGCATGACTGATCAAGTCCAGGTTAACATACTTTTTAACTTTTGATCTTACTATATATGGTGGTGAGCTGTGGTTGTATTTCTATTGTAAGCTTCTGTAGGGCAGTGGTTTTTAATTATTTCATTTCCCCAATACTTGAATTGAAAGTTTGTGTAATACAATGAAATGAGCAAACAAACTTGAGAGAGAGCAATACTGTGTGACTGTCTTTTGAAATAGTTACATGTGACTGAGAAAGAAATGCATAACAAAAAAGTGAAATGATACTTCTTTTACAGATTCCGTTTAAAGCTTCCCCTATAATAAATCGGAACTGAAATTTAAGAAGCCTCCAGAGGCATTCAACTGAAATGTCGCAAAAAGGAGCAACTGTGACTGGCACTTCTGGGAGAAATTTTATCTTCTGTTTATTTCAGATTGATGGAAAGGCAGGGATGCACCTGATAGCTGTTAGTTTCCTACAGCTGACTCTCTTTCTTCTCTCTTGATGTCAGGTGAATATCTGATATTCTTTACCAAACTTGAAATTAAAATAAGATCCTCTAAACAAACAAATCTTAAACTGTGACTTTGGGTTAGTGAGTCTTTTCTTCAGGTGACACTGGTCGCTGATGTGAGCTAAATTGAACCAAGTCCATTCATTGTGCAGAAGAACTCTCTTTCTGCCTTCTGCTCCTGAAATATTCCAGGATAAAATAACGTTTTCATTCCCTGCAATTATGAATTCTATGTAACATACTTTTATCACAACACAAAAGAAAACAGATGTGTTTACATTGTCTCCATGGATGCAAAGACTTAGGCTCCCTTCATATTAGCATCATGGAGAAGATTTCCTCTCCTTTGTCATCCAGAGATGGGGACTTGGAAAAAGAATATTGAAAGCAAACTAGGCAGAATTCTCTAGGGACTGTGGGTTTTTCCTTTGTCTTTTCAGCAAAGGATGCTTTGTATAAACCATTGAGTGAAGCTGCTTGAATGCTGTGACAGATGATTGTTCATTCACTGGGAAAGCTTTTAAGAGTTTAAGATCCTAACTTTTATTATATGTGATAAGCAAGTAGGATTCCTGCTTTTGATGTACAAGTACTTAGAAAAATTGCTGTCACTTTTTGAATTTTTGTCTAGCTGTTCTTCAGTGTCCTTTTTGGTCCTCCTGAGTACATTTACACACTTCATTTGACAGAGTTTATGCTCCCTTCTATTTCCTTCACTAAGATTTATGTTTCACTTTTTAAATTGTCTGTTTCTCACTGCTTCTTTTATTTGGTTATTAAACAACGGTGTCACTGTTTTGGTTCTGTTACTGTGTTTTTTAATTTGGGTGTACGTTTAAATTGAGCCTTTATTATGGTGTCTATGAAAAGTTTCCATGCAGCTTTCAGGGATTTTACTTTTGATAAGTACCTTTTTAACTTCTGTTTAACTTATCTCCTCATTTCTGTGCAGTTCCCCTTTCTGAAATGAAATGCCCAAGGCTTTGTCTGGACTGCTGGGTTTTGTAAACAAAATGGCTGTTGTGTCGACAAAACCTGGGGAGTGGTCAGATTGCAAAGCATGTACTGTCAACAGCAAGTCAGTGGAATGGAGCTGTTTTGTCAACAGCTGTACTCCACTCGCCATGAGAAAGAATGCCTCTGAGAGAGAGATGTCGAAAAAAGGAAGGTGTGGACATTCTGGGGGGCCTTCTGTTGACAGAAGAGGCCTCTGGGATGCCACACAGGTACCTAGTTGGACACCCTGGCCACAGCAATCTGTGCTCTATGGTTCCTGCCTCCAGGCCTTTTTAAAGCTGCAGGGAGCACGGGGAACCCCATGGCAGGAAGCTGAGAATGTGGGACCAGCCATGGCATGCAGCTGTCTCCTACAACCTCTCAGATGCACCTAGAACCCACATGGCAGAGCCTCAGTCATGTCACAAAACTCCTGGGCCATCGAGGGAGCAGCCCCAGGGGTCCCAGAATCCTTCCTGAAGCTCAAAGAGGCATGACCCATCATGGTCCATGGCAGAGATTCAGGCTGTGGGCCTTGAGAGGTGCTGTATCCAGTACATGGGCATGCCTGCCAGTGCATGGCAGCACCCATGGGCAGTTGTGTAAGCCATGGGTGCGTGATGGGTCTCACAGAGGGCCAAGCTGCACCTGGCTCCCCTGCCACCCATGAGGGGACCTCTTGTGTTTGCAGCCCTCTACCCCATGTCCCAAGGCTCCCATCTCCAAGTTCAGAGCCCCCCCCATCCATGTTCCAAGCCCCCGCTCCCATTTCCAAGTTCAGAGGCCCCCACCACTCCAGAGTTCCTGCTACCCCGGTCCAATTTTTTGTGAATATTTCACAATAAACCAGTTCACACAAGCATGTGCCTTTATTGTTTTGGGGTTGGTAGGGGGAAGGGGTGAAGGGAGAGATCATGGTGGGGATGGTCTAGGGCTGTGGGCCTGCGGCTGCTGATGAAAGGGCCTGGGGGATGGTACCGGGGTCCTTTCGGAAGTTCTCCCTCAGGGCCTCTTGGATCGCAGCCCATTCTGATGGGCTTGGCTGTTGTAGGCCTGCCCCTCGTGACTGGCAGCCACCTCCAACCCCAGGAGGAAGGCCTCCCACTTCTCCTCCATAATGATGTGCAGGATACATGGTTATTTTGCATTTTGAAAGCAGTATTTTCAACATGATGAGTGGCCACATTACGCAAATGAGGTGCTGAATATTCATATCTGTGCCTCATTAGCATTTTTGATCTGCTGTATTTATATGCCCCTTCTGAAAGGGCCAGGTAGATGCAGCCTAAGGGTATGTCTACACAGCAGCCTTATTTTGATATAAGCTATTCTAGAAGAGCTTATTCTGAAATAACACAGCTACACACAAAATGCATTTCGAAATACCTCTGAGCTATTTTGAAATACATAATCTCCATGCAAAGAGCCATTGGCTTGTTTCAAAATAGGGTCTATTCCCCGTCTTAAGAGCACTTATTTCAAAACAACTATTTTGAAATAGATGCTAGGCCTCATAGAATAAGGTTTGCCAGTTTCGAAATAAGCTGTCAGCTATTTCAAAATAACTGTTGCATTGTGTGGACATTAGAGCTGTGTCTACACGTGCACGCTACTTCGAAGTAGCGGCACTAACTTCGAAATAGCGCCCGTCGCGGCTACACGCGTTGGGTGCTATTTCGAAGTTAACTTCGATGTTAGGCGGCAAGACGTCGAAGTCGCTAACCTTGTGAGGGGATCGGAATAGCGCCCTACTTCGACGTTCAATGTCGAAGTAGGGACCGTGTAGACGATCCGCGTCCCACAACGTCGAAATTGTGGGGTCCTCCATGGCAGCCATCAGCTGGGGGGTTGAGAGACGCTGTCTCTCCAGCCCGTGCGGGGCTCTATGGTCACCGTGTGCAGCAGCCCTTAGCCCAGGGCTTCTGGCTGCTGCTGCTGCAGCGGGGGATTCATGCTGCATGCACAGGGTCTGCAACTCGTTGTCGGCTCTGTGTATCTTGTGCTGTTTAGTGCAAGTGTGTCTGGGAGGGGCTCTTTAAGGGAGCGGCTGGCTGTTGAGTCCACCCTGTGACCCTGTCTGCAGCTGTGCCTGGCACCCTTATTTCGATGTGTGCTACTGTGGCGTGTAGACGTTCCCTCGCTGTGCCTATTTCGATGTGGTGCTGCGCAATGTCAATGTTGAACATCGACGTTGCCAGCCCTGGAGGATGTGTAGACGTTATTCATCGAAATAGCCTATTTCGATGTCGCCACATCGAAATAGGCTACTTCGATGTAGGCTTCACGTGTAGACGTAGCCTAGGATAGCTATTTCAAAATAGCAGCTGTTATTTAAAAAAAAAAACCTTTGCTGTGTAGACAGGGATTCTCAGACTTTGTATAATGTGTCTCATACTAGCATCTCACATGCATGATCATGTAATAGACCTAAGGTTCTTATGGCGACTGTGGATAAGAAATCGTAGTTTGTTGTTCTTGGGGAAAATAAGTCAATCACATGATCTCTTCATGTATTTTAAACTCCCATTCTTATTTGGCCTTTTCTCTGCACATACTTTCTGGCGGGCTGGCTCAATTCATTCTCCCTTGGAAGATTCTTCCCTCCTACTGCCAGCTGGCAGCTCCAGCTGGTGTCTAGTAGCTCCAGTAATACTACGGTCTTCAGGCTCTGAAGGCAGCTCTTGGCTGTTACCTTTTTGCCTACTTTTATGTTGCAGTAACAGCTAGACTGGCACCTTTTCCTTCTTCCTAGCTGCTTTCACAGGCCTCCAGGTGCTTCAAGGAAATGTGGAGGAGGAGCCAGCACCATGTGATAGGTTAGCCCCACAGAGACTATAGTTTGGAAATTGCTATTATAGATATTTCTCACGACTGTATGGGAAAGTAATGGGAATGAGGGAATTCTGACAAGCCACAGGCTAAACCCTTAAGCATCAGTGGACAAGGCTCCACTAACAATGATGGCAATGCCAGTGTAGTGATGGGGAGTGACCTCACTGACCTGAAGGGGGAAGAGCCTCTCTCCGAGCCCTGGTGGTTAGAGCCCCAAGCCTGCCAATCACCTGCCTAGAAGCTAGAGAGGGCAGGACAGGAAGTATAAAAGTTGAGCCCAGGTGCTCAGTTAAGCCCCAGGCACTGGAGGAGCCAGACCCTGGTCCCTGAACTCCCAGGCAGGGAGATGATACAGCTCTGCAGGAGGCTGAAGACTGGCCTGGACTGCTGGGCCCACAGCTAGACCTCGCTGAAGAGGTGCTACAAGCTGGGACAGAAACCCCACGCTATCCAGACAAGAAGGAACCCAACTTGCGCCTCAGTGAGATATGATCTGAAGCATAGTCTGGAAGTGGATCAGGCGTAGCTGAGTCAGCACGTTATGGTTTGGATCCTCGCTGAGCCCATTGGGAGACCACTCTGCCACTGGTGGGGCCTTGGGCTAGGGTGCAGTGGCGTGGGAAGGCCTGTGCCACACTGCTACCTCTGATCCATGGGTGATAGTCTCCTCCCCACCATCCCCTGCCAAGTGTAGGTACAGAACTGTGTTTGTCTGCTCTTTCCCTTGCTAGGAGGCTTGACAGCTTGCCACCCCACCCTGTGCTAGGGCCTGGGCTTGTACTGTCCACTGTCTGCTGCCCAGCCCCACACTAGGGCCAGGGTTTGTACTGTAGACTGCTTGTTGCCTGGCCCTGAGCCAGGGTCTGGGCCTATACTGGGGACTGTTAGCTGCCCTGCCCTAAACTGGGGCTTGAACTTGTACAGTGGGAACTATTTGTGATGCAGCCCTGAGTGAGGGTCCAGGCCCACCTGACTGTGTGCTGGGCCATTTGCTGGCCTGAGCCTCTGGACTATGGCTGCCCACCCCAAGGGAGGTCATGGGCCCGTCAGTCTGCCTGCCTGGCCTGAGAGCAGACCTGGGCCCCGGGACTAGCACAGTTGTTAAGGCTGATTTTCCCCACACACTATTGTGTCATGAGGTGGAGTGGTCCCTCATTGACCCAGAGAGGGAAGAACCTCTTCCCCGAACCTGACTGGGCTACAGCCATGCATGAGACTGTCTACAGTGATGCTTCCTACAAAATTGAGTGCCCATTATTGTGAGCCTATTTGCTGTGCAGATCACACACACTCTGACTTTACATTGGAAAATCAATAGAGATTCCACAACATCAAAATGCTATTGGCATCCAGAGAGCTGCTGTAAATTACCTGACACTTCCTCCATATGGAGAACTCTATTACAGTAGAGAGCAATGCTGTGGAGAGAAAAGAGAACATCACAAGTCCTGTCTCACGAAGGAAGCATTCTAGATGTTAAACGCATTGCCAGGTGGACTTATTTTGCTTTATTTTTGTTTTCCTCCTGTGTAAATCACTGACTTACATGCATGAGGACTGATCCAGTAAGCTTGCATTCAAAAGCCATTGCAATTGCTTTATGAAATAAATGACAGATCTCTGTGATTTCCTCTCTTACAAAGAATGGGCAGTCATATGCAATGGGACATGCTGCAGCTGTAAAGGGTTAAACTATAGGCATCAAACAGTGAAATGGCCACTTCCAGAAAGGAGGACTGTGATAGAATAATAATGGAGCTGTATCTTGAGACCATGAAGAGGTGACTAGAATTCTTTGTGTCAGCACTGCCATGTCATTGGACTTCATCAACTTGTGTGTGCACTTGTGTTGATGTCTGTGTTGAATGACGTATGTCAGGCATATGCATGTGTTTATACAGCTGCTCTTCTGGCTGAGTTAATTATGATGGCTTTTAATCTCACTGGGTTTTTACTGAACCAAGGGGTCATGTTTCATGTCTCAGACCCCTGGTATGTCCCATTCTGGGCTCTATCATGCAGTCAACTGCTAGCTATGGTTCTGTTCCTATGCTGTAGCAGTTAACCATGGTGTGAAAGTGATCCAAGCAGAGAGGCAAGGTTAGAGCAGTTTAAGGACTGCGTGAGGGTTTGAAATGGCCACTTCCAGGCCGTCATTCTTGATTTCTTGTTTAAACCAACAATACTTTCTAATTATTTGAGAATATTCAAGTGTGCACTGTGATCAGTGTGCACAATACTCAAGCACTCCTGCTCTTGTGAGTGGGTGTGCAAATGCACAGTTTGCATATATAACTCAGGCACATCATTTTGAGAGCTGAGTCCAAATGATTTTCCTGCAAGCAAGACCAGGCTCGGACCTCAACATAGGGGATTTAAAGACTGAGGTGGGAAAATAACTTTGTTTGTTTAGTGACTTCAGTACAATGTGCCCAGCTGGATTAAGACTGAAATCCAGCACCATTTTGGGAACTCCCTAGTCACCCCCAGAAGATCTAGTTCAGAAGGAGCTTTGCTTCATATCATCCCATAGCCCAGAGATGCTTTTTGGAGTTTCCTCTGACCTGATGAAGTTTAAGTCATGGTGGTCAGGGGTGCTGCTTGCTCTACGTTCCCTTCATGAGAATGATGGCAGCTGGCCAGAGAGGAGGCCAAACAGTGGATGACTTGCAATTAGAAGTCTCTCATCCTCGAGTGCTTCTGCTGGGGGCAGTGTGTGTGTGTGTGTGCTCAGTGCTGTCTGTGTGGCTTTCAAGCAGCTCACACTTCCTTAGCTTCTTTACAATCCTGAGCCCAGTTCTTGTCCCACATCAACATAATTAATTGGCTTTGAAATAGTTACACCAGGTGTACACCCCTGTAGGTGAGATCAGAGTCAGGTTGGGTGTGGTGACCATGCTGACTCAGTTACATGACAGTCAACCACCTGCCACAACCTGTTTGTTATCCCATTGTATACATGGTTTTCCATGACATTGTCTGGGCAAAGGAGAAACTTGCATCCACAGTGCTGTGCCAGTTCTCAGCATCCTGGCTCCTCCACAGTACTAGCAATTGGCCTGGCCCTTGGGTAACAAGTGGTGTACATAGGTTTGGTGTAGTTCTTATTCTTCCATAACTCCTTGGGAACTAATTAGAGTTGTCTAGCAGCAGGCATCCAGCCAACCAGCAGCAATCAACAGTAAGGCATGCCAGCTCTGGTTTCTCTCCTGTTCTGCTCTGACTCACTACCAGCCACTGTGTCTGGCTTGGGCATTGGACCCTGCCCTGTATTCTGGGCCACAATCCCAAAGATCTGTTAATCCTCTCCTGAAACAGAACAGAATCCTTAAATAAGTCAAAGATGGTGACAAATTTGAATACTGTGAAGAAAGAGAATCCCTCTGGATTATACTTCTGTGCACTGTGCCACAGCAGTTGCAGAGGGGCTCTGACTCAGACAGAGTTAATTCAGTTTTGCTTCCAGCAAGTATTTGCAGATTCACTTTATGTAGAGCTCTGTCTGCTCTGAAACTCACTTCACATTTTAAAAAAGATATTTTTTGGAAATATTGTTCTCCATAAAAACGGTGGGGCCAGCGCTCTACAAGACAGTGTGCTTGTGTGAGTGCATAAGTGTAATACATATGGTACATATACAGACACTAAAGTGGTGATTGATATATGTATTACCAATAAATGTGGTGTTTTGCCTTACCCCCTGCAAAAGATCCTGCATGATTCTTTCAAGTACAGCATTGGGACAAGTCACTTAATCTTTCAGTTCCTCCTCTGCAAAATGGTGGTAATAGCACTTGCTGCCTCCAAGGGGTGATGTGAGGATCAATGTGTAGAGGATTGAGGCACTTCTTTAGTAACAGAGGTTGTCTATAGGAAAGGTGCATAACCTGTGGGTCATAACCCCCAAGGGGTCTTCCTGGGGGCTTGGCTCCAGAGCCGCAAGTGAAGTCACTGGTGGTAGGGAGCCCTGGAAGAGGAAGCCGACAGGACAAGGAGCTAAGGCCGCAAGAGAGCTGGGGGGGTAGGGGTGACCGAGACTGCCCTGCTGGGGCCGTGCAGAGAGGGAGATGTCAGTGGGGGGAGGCAGCAGCCATAGAGGAGCAGTCCCTGGAGCCTGTTGCTTCAGTCAGTTAAAACCTGGGGATGGGGTGGTGGGGTTGAGGACTGATAGGGGTTAAGCCTGAGGATAGGGTGGGTGGTTTTGGGGCAGATAGGGGTGAAGCCTCAGGGGTCATGACACAAGTGCAGTAAAATGTGAGGGTTGTGGTTGAAAAAAGGTTAAGCACCACTGGGCTGTAGGTTAAAAGGCCAGAAGGACCATTGTGATGTTTCTGGTTTGATCTCCACCTCTGTACACACAGGTGGGAGGAGACAAAAGGGCAGCTGTTCCACACAGCTGGTCTGTAGCCTGGCAATCTTCCCAACAAATGGGGTCAGGTGTCAGTATGGTTTTAGTCAGTGTGAATTGATCTTCAGAGTCTTCTGTATCCAAAAGTATGTGGAGCAGAGATTGCTAAGGGGATAGCCATGCTACTAGGTGGGAGGCCACAGCAGAGGTGAGTCAGAGATCTAAGATGGAGCCTATTTTTTTCCATGCAGCCTAGTTCTTTGCAATGATGCCTGGAGTAGAGTTTGGCAGAGCCCCTGTCCATGAGGGGGGAAGATGAGGTGGAAACTGTGAACACATTCCTGAGTTTTCAAGCAAACCTTTATTTTCCCTTTCAGCTGGAGGGTCCGTGAGGGGCTGATCAGAATGAATGTTCATATTCTGAAGTTTCTTTTGCTGTAGTTCTGGTTCTCGGTTTGTGGACTGTGGCAGGGCTAGGTGGTAAAAGACTGGACAGCATGAGGTAAGTGTGTTAGAAAGCTAGCTGAAATCTTGACAATTACCAGAGATCCTTTCCTGAAACCACATAGAACCTTGTGCAAGGCCGTCTTTTGCGTCAAATTGCCCAAAAATGGGCCTCACGGAGCCAAGCAACATGATTCCCCTGTGCAACTTGCATGAGCTCAACTCAGTTATGGGTTATGTACACAACGCCTGCATTCTTTACTTCTTAGCTGATAATTTGCAACCACAAGGGGCAAAGCAGGTGTGTGTGTGTGTGGTGGGGGGAGGTAGTAGAAAATGGAAATGAATGAGTACAGAGAGGGGAGGAAGACATGGGAAAGAACAGGTCTTGCACAGTGAGGATTTAGCTGAAACCCTTATGGAACAGTTTAATAGAATTGAATAGAAAATTGTAGGTTTTCTGTGGCCTTTTTGAGGCTTCCTTTAGTATTTGATAGCTCTATCCTGGATAAAGGTTTCTGTAGAATTGTTTAATACAAATTATCTAAAAACCTATAGTTTTTTAAGCACAGAACAGTTTCTGTGTAATCTTTTTTAAATTGCACAGGCTTTCTCAAAAGGAAATGCTTAAACTGAAATCCACATGTTGCAAAGCAGGAAGTTTATGTGCATTTCAAAGTTTGATTAAGGCTTACAAATATAGGAGATCAACTGGGATTGTAGCCTGGGATATCTTCCAAATACCTTATGTATTGCACTTGCATTAGGAAAATACATTCACTGATGAGGAAATTTACCCATTACGAAGAAGGTAAAGCAGGACTTCTACGTACCCCTCTTTTGAGGTCTCAAATGGAACTTCTGCTAATGCTGGCTGGCTGTGTGCAGGGGTGAATGCAGCCTTTAGAAATGATTGATCACACTACATTGCTGTACATAGCATGACATATGACCAAATGGAAACCCAAAGGGTCAAAAGACAGTATCAGGATTGTTGACACTTCTGGTTTGTTTATTTTCTAGGATAACATCATGAATAGGTGTGCAAAGCCAGTTGGCCCATTTTGCTGTGGCAGCATAGCTGTGGCTGGAATAAATAACAAATACTATTTTTTTTTTTTGTAACTTGCTGCAAAACTGCTTTAATGGAATGTTGGTAGTTTAAAACAGGTCCCCCCACCACCATACACAGCATTTGGCTGTAATTGATAGCCACAGCAGAGAGGGCAAGGACTGAATGGACTATGAAGATGGAGCTCTCTTTTCACTTCTTCCAGTTAAATGTTGAGGCCCACTGGAGTGGGGCGTGGAGTGGGTTAAATATGCATGCTATAGCCTGCACTGTTTGTTCTGTGTATAAACAGAACTCTAGGTCTCCAGGGTTGGCAGTCTGGCCTCTTTTACAAACACCAGGGGCCTGATCTCACTCCTGTGAGTTCAGTGGGGCTCTTTCTATTAACTGCTGCTGCAGCTGTTTGGGAATTTTCGAAATAAAGTGGCGAGGGGGAGGTGGGGAGTTGGTCAAAATGCCAGTTCATTGAAACCATGTGTCGGAAAGGGTCTGAACTTATTCTTTTGACTCAAATTTGAAACATTTAAAATAGTCTGTTTCATTTTTGATGTTTTTTAAGCAAAAATAAAATCTGTTTTTTTGGTTCTACATGACTTATTTGGAAATTTAAATTTGCTACAGCATAAGGTCAGAAGTAAAGCAAACCACTTGGAAATAACAAATAAAACTTTTTGGGTGACCTGAATTTATTTTTTTTTAAGTGCACAGGGGAGGTCCATGAAAACTTTCACAATTTTTGACTTTTCTCACTATTCATTATGGAGCAAATTTTGGAAATCTCATGGAAAAAATAATTTGAGTTCTATTCAGTGGGGCTTTAGATCATGCTCTATATCCATTTCCTATAGTTTAGGTACCTTGTCCAGAAAGTTTGACTGTATTAAGGATTTTTAGCCCTTGTGATCTTAGAGAGCTAGACATTTATGAACACATCTTTCAAGGATTTCAGTTAGTTCAGGCTGTTCAGCATATCCCAGAAGGTATTCAACACCTCACAGAAGCGAATCCTTATAGAATAAAAGGAACAAGCAAGACTGTAGGTTTCCTACAGCATAAGAGATCCAAATGGAAGATAACAAGAAGTCCTGTGGCACCTTATAGACTAACAGATATTTTGGAGCATAAGCTTTTGTGGGTAAAGACCACCAAAAGGTCTTTACCCACAAAAGCTTATGCTCCAAAATATCTGTTAGTCTATAAGATGCCACAGGACTTCTTGTTGTTCTCGAAGATACAGATTAACACAGCTAACCTCTCTGATACTTGTCACCAGATATCAGTCTATTTTATTGCTGGATAGATATTAACTTTAATTGCTGCCTCCTTCAGCCTATCATTTTTCTGTGTTTAATTATAGATGGCCTGTGACACAGGATTTTGCAGATGAATACTAGGTAAATTAAAATGGTCATAACTTCACCATAAAAAGTTTTCAGTTTTCCTGTGTCGTCATTTTCCTCCATCTTCTTTCTCTGCTGAGAGACTCCCAGTGAGCTTTGGAAATGTGAAGCCTATGAAAACCATGTGGTGATCACTCTGAAAATGATTCCCCATCTACAGAGTTTCAAAACTTCTGCAGGCTCAAAAACGTTGGCGCTTTCCCTAAAAACCAAACCACATAACCCACATGAAAGCATGTGACATTAAGCAGAATCATGTTGGTGGAAAGTTTACAAGAGGCAAACCTTACTATGCCCAATTTGCCAATCTGTCTGTGACACCCATTTCCAATATAAACAGTTGTTTTAATGGGGATGTGTCAAAGATTTCCAGTTTTTGGAAGGCATCAGGTTACTTTGTTCTGGCCAACTCAACATCATGGAAATAAGCTGCCTAAATGTGTTACCAAAGGCAGGGATTTTTGTAGCCAAAACAGCATGGCTTCAAAAGCCTCTTCATGTTGCCCACAACCCTCAAATAGCTATGGTTACTGGTAATCTCTTTAGTTTACTTTAGCCTTCTCTTTGCTCTTTATGGCAGTAAGCATCAGTCACTGAGGATGGGGGAACTAATTTTGAATCTATCTAATCATTGTGCATTGGAAAGCTCAACTTTAGACTCAAATGTTTCAGAGACTGCAGGAAGGAAGGGAGCAAAGGGGGTTGGATGTATCTAGTGGATTGGAACAGAGATGGCACCGAGAACAACTGAGGGAGAATGGAGGAGGAGCCAGGGTATACTTTTCCAAGGTCCAGATTTTTAAGAATATATGGGTGTTTGCTGTACTCAGTGTCCTAACGCCTCACTTATTGAGGAGCCTGAACCCAATTTTCAAAAGGGACTAAGGCACTTGAGAGCCTACATCCCAGCAATTGTAACTATGAGACAGGTCAATATTAGCCCCTTCATGCATAAGGGTACAAAAGAGGCATAGAGAGGCTAAATGACTTTCTCAAGGTCATGTATGGTTCTTGCAGCTGGGAACAGAACCCAGGAGTATTAACTCCCAGGACCTTGCTCTAAATAAGGCCTGGTTTACACTACCCAGTTAGGTTGATCTCAGCTAATATAAGCTTCACTTAAATTTGGTTCCTGCCAACTTTAGTTTAAGTACTTTAAGTACTGATCTATGCTGATTTAGTTAACACTGCCTCCCTGAGCAGCTTAGAGTCACTGGTGATGTAATTAGGTTGACATGGTGTCAGCATACTTATGTTGACTTCAGAGGCCATCCCACACTAATTTACAGTGATAATACAATCAATGAAGGTGCTCCTCGTGAGGAAGTGAACCATCAACTGAAGGAGCAGAATGTACACAAATACAAGTGAGTTAATAACTGTGACAGCTATATGCTGATATAAATTAGCTCAATATAATTTTGTAGTGCAGACAGGGCCTTAGCTGGATTCTCTGGTCTTTACCCATCTCTTTTGTACCACTCTGGCTAATACCTAGTTCTTAATCTCCCCAGATGAGGATTCCCCCCTTTGTAGAGCCAGTGTGGTCAGCACCTTTGTTACCCACCCCTTGCAGTACCTATAGTAGAAAGAACATGAGGAGGTATTATTCTCTGGCTATCTTTATGTGGGTAGCAGAGGTGGAAAAAGTACCCCAAAAGTTACTTGGGGTAAAGGTGCTTTCACTTCTGGCTACTTGAGTACAATAAAGATGTGATGTGTGTACTTTCCCTCATGTAATTTTCCAGTGGGACACCAGTGACTTGTACGTAAGTACATCCCACCCCCCAACACCAAAGCATCTGTACTTTTACTGAAGCAAATTTGTGGGCACCTTTTCTACCTCAGATGGGTAGGCCCTTGTGGGTCCATAATCAGTGTAAACTAAAGAACCTTCTGGGCTGCTCTAGTTTGTTAGGGTTGAGATTGGGGCTTTTCACTAAATCAATCACTGAGCTATACCAGGCTCCTTTTCAGCTACTTTCCTCTGCTGCTCTCCATTCTAGCAGTCATAGTGGACCTATGTCTTCAGAGTGCCAAATGATGGCATTGCCTCCATCCATTGCAGGTCTGAACAGGCAGCTGTTGAAATGATGTGATCCATCGCTATCTCCAAGTTGCGTTAGTAAATGTAGAAGGTCATTATAGATTTCCATTCTGCTAAGGAGAAAGCTCGAGGGACTGAGACACGTTACCTTACTCCTGCCACGGAAAATCAGATGTTCAAGCTGACGCTAGCAATTGCCTAGTATATGTCATTGGTGTTGCCAGCCTTAACAAATTGATAGTGGTAATTTGTTTTGCTATATTTTCATGGCTAAGTTATGCTGTAGTGCTTCTATTTACTTTAGTCTTTGATGGCGGGGGGGCATGTGCTGAACTGTTACAGAGTTAAGTAAAGTGCTGACAATGATATTTTTGTTGATGTAAAGATGAAACAGTAACAATCTCTATGTAAGTTACTACATAACTCCCAAAGAAGCCAGATGGTAAATTTAGTCAGGAGTGACTTAAGTTGCTCTCAGTACATTAATTCTTAAAAAAAAATGCTTATGCTATATATTTGAAATCTTCACTTGAAATCTTCTGTATACTCAGTGTATTATTGCAGATGCATTTCCAGCCATCTAATGCTAGACACTTTTACCATCAATGGGAAACAGTATCTGCAACCTACTGGGCTGTGAGGCAACTGTGAAAGTTTGAGCCTCCAGACTGCACCTCCTCAAACCAGCACTCTCTGATATGGCAGCATCTGTGGGCCAGCAGGACCATGGATGGTGCTGGACCTGAGAGCCCAGGACCCAAAGGGTAAGAGGGGTGGAGGGGGCAACAGTTTCAGAAGCGTGGGTGGGGGGCAGCATCCGACCAAGGCCAGAGTACCACACAAGCCCCATGGGAGCATGGTACCAGGGATGTAGGAACCCCTGGGAGTGTGGGGCTAGGACTGAAGCCCCGTGGCCGAATCCACAGTCTGTTTGCCCCTCCTTCAGCAGCTTGATGAGCAGTCCAGTCAGTGCAGAAGTGTGAGGAGTGGGGTGAAGGAAATGCAGGGTGCCTGCTGGGGCTATAGCAGGTGGCGGGTTTGGGGGCTGGTGGCAAGGGACCTCCCCTGGTTCAGCAAATTCTTTAATTTGGGGATGGTCAGATCCCCAACATGCTGGACCAGGGAGGTGCAATTATAGAAGAGCGGGTTGTGGTATTCCTATTATAATCATACACATCCCTGAGAGGAGTTTGAAAATGCCATCCTTAGTTTTAAACAAAGTGCAGACCTTCTGCCTCTATTCCTGGTGTTTTTTACTCCAGTGCATCTAAAGATCAGGTAACTATTCAAATCCATTAGAAACTGTTCAGTTAACAGGGGAAAATTGAAAGGATTACTGATAATCAGACATAACCACTGGCATTGCTTTTCATTTCAATTTCACTCACGGTCAGGTGTTTAGGTTTTATAACTGGCTTTCTCACAGTTAGCTTTTGAGAGCAGATTCAGCTTATCTGCAGCAATATGGTAAATGAGAATTTTAACCCAGCTTTGTATGCATTATTGAACAAGAACTAAATCTTCCTTTGCCTTGAGAGAGAAAAATGGGTTATTACTTGTATGAAGTTGACTGAGATTTTGTGTAGCTCAGTATTCCAGCCACCAAAGAGTACTTAGCGTTCTAATATATTATTGGTGGTGTAAAATCACTGAATGTGGCTTATTACTGCTATAATCCACAGAGAACTGGGCATTATCACAGCTAATGGCAAACTTCTTAGTGCATTAGCTGTTCCCTTTGGTTTTGCTTCTGGCTATCAACTAACAAAGTTGTCAGTGGCTGCTATCTAAAGATGACATTTTTGAGGGGGAGGGGAGCTTTTATACTGCTTAGCAGGCCAGCTGGGTTTTCATTATTTCATGCCTGCAGGCAAATTTATGATAGTGCAAACAAAAACAAAACAAAAAAGGGGGGTGGAGGTTGGATTCAGCGGCAGCTGAACTTCTAACACAGAAAAGAAACTTAACTGTTGTAGTCAGTTGAGGTGTTAAAACAATGGCTTTTGGAACTGACCAAGAACAATGTGGGTTACTGTGTTTCCTGTCCTGGTGTCTTCAACCTTGCTAGGAAGTAAATGGCCTGCATGTTTTTGGAACAACTGACCTACAGAGAGACTGTTGCTTCAGTCAATTGATTTCAATTTATCTCATTTTCATGGCGTACAAAGACCCTAAGAAAACAGATTGTACATTATTGGCTCCAGCTATCTATGGGATGTCCATTCCAAGACAACCATGGGACCAGGTCTCTGAGGTTAGATGAGAAAAAAACAAATGAACAAAAAAATCCCAGCATACATGCTGACATGTGGAGAGTAGGTATTGAATCCATCAGTTGATCCAGGTTGACTTATGGTCACACTTGGCTTGTTGCAATTAACAACTTTTATTCACTTCAAGTTGGCTCTTTTCCTCATGCACTTAGATATATTTGCCATTACACAGTGGTCTATGATTCTTTTCAAGTTTTAGCCAACTGTTGAACACAATTAACATTTTGCAATTCACACTTCACTTCTCTCCATCAAAACAGTTAAATAAAGTTTAAATAGATATTTTAATGTCTAAGTGATTTGCTCATTACTCCCAAAGGCTAGGGCTGGATGCAGGTGGTACTCTAACAGTTTGTTCTCATGGATAGAGTTTGTTAAATTTACAATATCAATATCCATTGTTCTGATTATTTCCACTGTAAAAGTATAATTCAGTGTCACTCTTTAATAAAAATCTCTTCACAATCTTGAAATAATCTAATTTAACTCTAGTGAACAAGAGTTTTAGCCACTTAAATAATTCATGTCACTCTTAGCAGACCTTGTTTAGAGAGCAACTTTCTGTCATGTAGATGAAGATGACTGGACGCAGGTTCTGGCCAAGGTATTTAAGCATGAAGGGCTTTTATCTCATTCTAGGGATTTATGCCATACTGAGTTCATGTTTTAAATCTTCATTTCAGTCTGAAAAGATTAAAATTAATACAGATGTAAAAGGGCAGGTAGATTTTTGGTTTTCTGTTTTTTTTGTTTTGTTTTTTGTCTTATCCAAAAGTACCTTCCCTCCTTGTTTTCATAATTCTCTGCTGACTTGCCCCAGATCATATCATGGACACTGCCTCTGTCTGTAGTTCTCTTCCACTCTTCTATAGTATCTCTGATTTCCATTCTGTGCTTTCACACACTCTTGATCTGCCTCATACAAGAAACTTCTTTTCAGCATCTACTCCCTTGAACAACTTTCTTGTTCAGGTTGAACCTCTCTTCACCGGGAACCTTGGGACCTGACTGGTGGTGAAAGAGAGACTTTGTTGGACCATGGGAAGTCAATATTGTCTAGCAGCATTATCAACACTTCTGCTGCTTACAGGATTCTTACAAGATATTTAGGGGTAAATTACAGGTAGATAACAACACAGAACACTGAGAGTCAAGACTTGTAGCTGTACACAAGCCATATGAGACTGAGGGAAAGTTGGTTACACCCATGATAAGTGGTCATTTGGCTGACTAAAATCATGTCTGATTACAGATGTTGCCAGATTAGAGAGGTTCAACCTGCATTACTGATTGAGTCTCCTAGTTCTTCTCACAAATTTAAAGTATCTTTTGGCCTGTGACTATACCTGTTCACTTTTTCTCTCCTTAAGGACTAGATTCTATATTGTTACTCATGACGAATAGCTCCCTGCGCTATTTTGTAACCTCTGACTCCAGTAAGACTATATATCAAGTAAGTGTGTCAAGATCTGACCCAAAGTGTACAATTATATTTAAAAGTCCATTTGGGAATACAGTTAGTCTAAAACATACTATTTTTATACTATGACTGATAACCAAATCTGTGAGACTCTAAAATGGTCTAGTTGAAAATTTTCTCCATATAATCCATTTCTTCTAGGGGTATCCCTCTGAATTTCTCTGCTGTCTGAAAGATTAGCCAATAATGTTTGGAATTAGATTGATTTAAAATTCTCCTTCAGTATGAATTATAAAATGTCTTACTGTCTGCAGACAACACCCTATTAAATATGAAACCTGAGATTTACTTTTGGGGCAGAGGGAAGGATGTGCTTCTGATTGATATCTACTAATATCAAGAGATGCTTTGTCACTTTTTTTTTTTTTTAAATCAACATTTGTTTTGGGCCTAAACTGCCATTAACTTTTTTTATTTTCTGAATTTACTATTTGCTTTAAGGTCCTGTCCTTTTATGATTATCACAATCTTTTTTCTTTTGGCACAAATTCTGTTAATGTTTAAGGAAAAAACAACCTGGCCAGTACTGCAAGAATACTTTGACCTTTGAATAATATTTATTTCTTATCAGTTTGGGGATCATTCAGGTTTTTTCTTTTTTTTTTCCAGGCATTAAAAATGCTATAGTCAGCCTTGAATACTCCTGTTAAAGTCCAAACAAGAAGGGTTTTTTGTTTTTGTTTGGTTACAGTGTAATTCAAACTCAGGCTGCAATTTAACTTTATTTTTTCCCTTTTGTCCCATCTAACAACCTCACAAAATGACAAATCAAAATCTGTATTCATTATCAATGGCTAGTGTATGTCAATGAGCAAGAACACCAAGTAAATCATGCTTGGCAACTTTCAAATCCTCAGTTTGAACTGTGACATGCATAGAGCTGGTCCAATGATACAGAAGTCACTGGAATACACTTTGGGGTTATCTGTGACAACAGTGCCAGGATTCATTGAACTGAATGCTCATGGAATTCAGCTTGCTGTTTGGATAATTAATTTCCCTGACTGCTGTCAGGTACTGGCAGATGGGGTGACAAAAAGGCAAGCCTTCATAATAGCCCTTTGCACGGCTGCAGTGCAACATCGACAATGGTGCACTTTGTCCATGAATGCCCACTGACTCAGTAGGATGAGTATTATTTCTCCCCATGTATGGAAAAATGGAAACCAGTGGTCTAATTGCTCATCTCAGTTGCTCACTACAGCTATCAGTCTAACCCCATTACTTCAGGGGCAAGTTATAATCTGATTTATCCACTCCCATCATCATAGAAGAGGGAAAGATCTTAGTCTCTGGTGGCCTCTTTTGACATGGAGCCAATCAGACTGGATTTCCTAACTCAGTCTAAACTCTTGCAACAGGGGTGTAGTTTTGACTTCTTGGGCTCAAAAGGGAGGAATCCTGGGCAGGGCTCTCCCAGGCCCTCACCTCGGGACCTGTTATCTCTGCTATTTCAGCTCTCCAGAAGTGCATTCTCCTGAACTCACTGAGAGGGAGGCTTTAACTAGTTCTAGCTGGTCCTTGACCGGTTGATTGGGATACCTAGAGCCAATCTCATCTGCTTCTAGCAGGTTCTTCATTTTCTCTGAGCATATGAATTAAGATTAAGACTGTCTCCACTGGTTGATGCAGGTTCTTGATTGACTCCAAGAGTCTTAATTCACCTGGGATAGACCTTGTATGGTTACCAGGGAAACAGGGACTTGTTTAATCTCAGGCTAATATACTTGCTTTCTGTTACTTTCTTGTAGAATTCTGACCTCAGTACATATAGTTTATTTGCATTGAGGTGAGTCATCTCTTTTCATTACCAGTGAAGTCAACCAGCAAACAATAATTTATCTATCAAGAACCTCTGAGCTGTTTAAATCCCAGGTCAAGATGTTAAGTGAATCTTAAATGGAGCATAGGCATGTTTCATTCACTTTGCACTGGGAAAAATTTCACGTGGCATCGTTAGTGAGAAATAGAAGGACTATGGCCTAATAGCTTAATGATGATGTATTGAATTCCTGTGAATCCATGAACAAGTAAAGGCAGGTTTTGAAAACAAACTATTATTTATGTTGCTCTTTAAGGCTACGTCTACATGTGAAGCCTACATCGAAGTAGCTTATTTCGATGTAGCGACATTGAAATAGGCTATTTCGATGAATAACGTCTACACGTCCTCCAGGGCTGGCAATGTCGACGTTCAACATCGACGTTGCACAGCACCACATCGAAATAGGCACTGCAAGGGAATGTCTACACGCCAAAGTAGCACACATCGAAATAAAGGTGCCAGGCACAGCTGCAGACAGGGTCACAGGGCGGACTCAACAGCAAGCCGCTCCCTTAAAGGGCCCCTCCCAGACACAGTTGCACTAAACAACACAAGATCCACAGAGCCGACAACTGGTTGCAGACCCTGTGCATGCAGCATGGATCCCCAGCTGCAGCAGCAGCAGCCAGAAGCCCTGGGCTAAGGGCTGCTGCACACGGTGATCATAGAGCCCAGCAGGGGCTGGAGAGAGAGCGTCTCTCAACCCCTCAGCTGATGGCTGCCATGGCGGACCCCGCTATTTCGATGTTGCGGGACGCGGATCGGCTACACATGCCCTACTTCGATGTTCAACTTCGAAGTAGGGCGCTATTCCCATCCCCTCATGGGGTCAGCGGCTTCGACGTCTCGCCGCCCAACGTCGATGTTAACATCGAAATAGCGCCCAACACGTGTAGCCGTGACGGGCGCTATTTCGAAATTAGTGCCGCTACTTCGAAGTAGCGTGCACATGTAGACACGGCTTAAGTGTCATTTTCAAAACCTCTAGAATTTGTAGACTAAATCCATAAACAACAACCAGAGGGGCTGTTTAGGGCTGGCAGGCTTCATGGAATGGATCTCTTTCAAGGAGAGCTGAGTTTTGTCTTTGTTGCAGTATTACTTCAAGCTGTAAGTTGAATGTTGCCTCTACCCCAACTTTCATCCACATACCAGAATATCAAGCTTGAGTTAAATAGTATATCAGACTTAAGCCGGATGGCTTGTTAGGTGCTATAGGTTGAACTCAAGTGCTGTTGATGCCTGAGCTTGTAAGGTAATGGGGCTGCAGCTACATCTTAAATCCACACAACTCATCAGTAGCTACTCTGATTACTCTGTAATTACTGTGGTTTTACAATGTGTCTACTCCCACCTGATCTAGGCTAGCTAGTTGTCCATACTGTATGTCTAGCCACCCATAAATGAACATACCCTGCTGCAATCTGTATTCAAACAACTGCTTCACCAATGATCTGGTCTCCAGCCCTTCAATTCTTCTTGTATCTTGATAAGACTGTTGCAGTATAGGTGCTGATTAGTGCCAGTTGTGTTGCTTGTTTGTGTTGGAATAAGTCCAATAACAGCCATCAGCATGTAACAGCTTTCCTTCATTAATGATCTATAGTGTATTGGCAGGCAAGAGGTGAAAGTTTCCAGATCCCATTCCTAAGCCAGTGACCAGCCTAGCCCTTCACTGGACTCCTCTACATCCACAAAGAGTGATGTAAATATGCCTATATTTGTGCAAAAATCAAATGTACATAAGTATATTTTAGACTACTAGGAATATTAAGATGCATTGCGGTGTCAGATGATAGCATAGTATATGATTAATTGATTTGGGGTTACTGTCAGTGTTTGGCATGCAAGTTAGACCAGTCAGGGATTGTGTCACCAATTGCCTTGCAACCCTGGGTGTTTTACAATGCTTTACTACTGTAGCTCCCAGCCAGGGATGCTTGCAGTCCGCCTAGAGCATACAGGTCACACCTTGAAGTATCTGTGTGCTGGAAAGCCCTGGTTCAGGATCTCTGACTCCATCAGCTTGTTTACAATCCCACTCCAGAATCCACCAGCCTTGGTTACTACTTGCAGGATAACTCCAACATGGTCTCAGATCTTCCCCAGACCATGTGCACTGTAATGTCTGTCCTGTAGGTCAGAAAAACAATAATATTTGTTTGTTCATTTAAAGAGATAATGAGCTGTTATTATTTTTTAATCTAACTGGGATGACTATACTCTTCCAGTTAAACACAGCAGTCAGTACAGTACAGTACTGTGTACAGTAACATATAAACAAATGTATTTGCAACAAGTAAAAGGAACAGTTACAAAGGATTGGCAGCAAATAAAAGAACACATGAATCTAAAACGGGGCAGGCAAGGTATGGTCTGTGGGCTGGATCAGGTTCACCAAGTCTTTAAATTGGGCCTGCAGCCAGCCCCCAGGAGCTGTGGAGGAGGGAGAGCTTAAGGTGCTGCCCCTGTCCCCAACAAAATCTCTCAAATCCCATTGGCAAGTTTCAGGTACTTCTCCAGCTCCCAGCTAACAGAAACTGACAGATTTTGCTGGGGGCCTGGGCAAGCCTGAAACTGGCTAATGGGAGCTGGGAGATTTTGCCAGGGAAAAGGGCAGTGCAGCACAATTTCTCAGCTCCCATTGGCTGACCTCCAGCTCCTAGGCTCTGGCAGATTTTGCTATGGGCAGTGCGTGAAGCCCTCCTCCACCCCACTGCAAACAGCCACATAGACCAGCCAGGGGCTAGGGCTGCTGTCAGGCAGAGAAGGCAGCCGGATAGTGCTGCTGGCCAGGAACTGTTTAGATAAGTGCCTTCCAGCTGGACCCTGCCTCTGGCACAGCACCTAGGCTCCCTCCCAGACCTTGCACTGGGTCCTACCCACTCCAGGCCAGAATCCTCTTGTGCTCTCATGCCCCCTCCCAGACCTTGCACCCAAACCGTGTCCTCTGCACACTCTGTGCCCCTGCCCCAGGTCACAACTCCCACTCAGACTCTGCTCCTGCTATTAAATCCTATTCCCGGGTCAGAGATCTCTCCTGCACCTATACTCCCTCAAGGACCCTATACCTCAATGCCCCACTGAAGGTCACAACCCCTTCCTTCAACTAATTCCCTCTCAGACCCCACATCCTATCCTGCACTCTAATCCCTTACCAGAATTCCTTTTTGCACCCAACCTCCATCCCAGACCCCACGCCCCCTCCGTAGATAAGTGCAGCCCATGACCACTTACCAAAATCATGGGACAGACTGCCCCCCTATCCAAAAGTATTGCCCACTCTGATTTAAAATTTAATCTATCAAGGTATAGACTTGAAGACCTGATTTAGACTTGTTCAAGATCGTTTCTCACCAGTTATTCTTTGTCCACACCCTGGCTGACTTTTTCCCTCAGTCATGACTTTCCTCAGAAGTACAAAATGCTGTCTTCACTTGTTTTCCTGCTGCGAGAATGTCACAAACAGGCTTCTCATCTATATTTAGTTTCCAGACACTTCAGCTGCCCCCTTGACTGAAAGACCCTTCTTTCTCATCTTGCAAGAGCTCTGTTCCCTTATCTGTCCAGTGATGAATGCCAAAAATGGCTTCTGTCCTTGCTTTTATCTTCCAAAGTTCAATGAAAGTGTTTCAAGTGGGTGGCAGGATGACTTCATACTGTTTTTTTTTCCTTTCCTGTGGCCTTCCCATCTCCCTGCTCGATTCTGCATAGGTGTAATCAGTGCATGCCTTTTTTTTAAAACAAAACAAAACAAAACAAAACAAAACACACACAAAAAAAAAAAAAGAACCGGTACTTAGTTGGCTCCACCCACCCACCCACCCACAACTCTCTCCCCAGCCAATTCTGCAGCTGGGGTTGCTGAGGCACCAGCACAAAAGAAGCACTGGGTGCAGCAGCTTCCACTGATTCTGGCTGATGACTGGGCAGTTGGTCAAAGAAGTAAATACATTTCTTTGTATAGGGCAGCCCTTTTTACCATATCCCTAATATGCTTGGCTTAAATATACTTCAGCACTAATTCCAGCATAATCCCCAACTAACGCTATGTACATACATCATGCAAGAATAATAATGATCAGCAAGTTATTAGTTTTGAAATGATACTTCACAAAGCATATTTCATACAAAGATCATTACAGTCATGGGTCAAGGGTGAATATGGGTGTTTAGGGTTATATCTCTAGCCTTACAAAGCTGTAGGATTAGCCAGGGGCTGACCCAAAGACAGCAGACCAGAGTTCTCTTTCCTAGATAGAGCCCCTGGAACCAAATTTATGTTCCCCTTTATATAGGAGAAACCTGTTTTGTCACTTTATCTGTATCACAGTTTCACGTACAGCATTGCTACAAGCATGT
Source organism: Carettochelys insculpta (assembly GCF_033958435.1). Lineage (NCBI taxonomy): Eukaryota > Metazoa > Chordata > Testudines > Carettochelyidae > Carettochelys > Carettochelys insculpta. Next base: position 20,668,060 of record NC_134153.1, on the reverse strand, counting down.
CAGATGTTACTATGTTAGAGTTCAAATGATTCCAACTTTGGAGATGCAGTGAGTATGACAGACCCAGCAAGTATTTGATACAGAGCAATGAACCACAAATGGGCCTCTGTGTCACAATTACTAAACAGTAAACAATAGATACTTGAGCTGAATTTTATGTAAGAGGGTTATGTAAGAGCCTCTGTGTTCTACTCAGATAACCTGTCTGATAAGAGCAGTAGCCATTTTTGATGTCCACTGCTGACAATGTTGTGGCTGCACTTGGAATATACACTGAACATGTTATTTTCAGGTCATGGGTTACCTAAAATGGTCAGGAAATGAGTGAACCTTAGTTTCAATTCACCTGTGGAGAGCTAACCATTTACTCCATGTAAACAAGCGGTCAAAATCTGTTCTTTAAATATTCCATGTCAAGCTGTCAAGCTCTATCATAAACATTTTGTTTTGGTTTTGGTATAGCAACACAAAGGGGAAAAACAACTTAAAATATGCAGAAGATTAAATACCACTATTCCTCCATCCACCAAAAAAGAGACAATGGGTGTGATGAGCATTAAGGAACAGTCTGGGGAAAAAATGTCAGCATCTAACTACACACAAAATTCTAGCTTTTGGGCTGTGTTGTCAAACATACTGATTTTTGTCTCTGACAGGTTCATAGGTTCTATGTGCAGTGAAATTAAGCCTGTCCACTTTCCAATTTAATTGAACAAATCTAATGTGATTTACATTTGTGTAGCATTTCTTTTCCTGCAGGGAACCTTAATACCAGGTCAGTTTAAAATGGTCTGCCGTGCTCACCTTCAGAAAGTTGTTGTTTTTGATCAATAGTGTTTGGGATTCGTGGATTGTTTCCTGTTTTAAATTTTAGTGTGCTATGGATATGTCTCTTACCATTGTGTGGTAACTGGATAACTATTGTACTCTTAAAGAGAAGCCCTGTGATAGACAAATTGAATGGTGATTGTTACCCACCACTTAAAATCAGCCACCTTTGGGGTTTATAATTGCCGCTATCTAACAGTGTGTCCTAAACTGTTGTGCAGAAAATGAAGAAACATGCAATAAATTCAACAGATATTGCGGGGCAAATTTAATGGATTGAATGTAATTATCAGAGCAGAATTATGGCCAGAATAAGGGACTAAGACCATGAATTTTGTGAAATATGTGATAGGCTCTTTAATTCAATTTTTTTTCTGACCATCCCAAAGGTGGATAAGTACAATGTTCTCTATGGCTGCAGTGGCAACTACTTTGCTTTTCTCTTCAGCTCCATACCTCATGCAGGTGCCTAGCTCAGCTATTTAGGCAGTATTTTGAAGAGAATTCGTTAAAACTGAAGAGCAAGAGCAGGAGAGTAACAGATAGGAAAGTTGAAATTTAACAATAAAAAATACCTGGTGCTTTCCTTATAGGGAGTCTGTTATAAGAAGCACTAGTTATGGATATGAGGCACTGTACAAACAGAGCAAAACAACAGTACCAAAAATGTGTCGCCTTTCCTGAATATGCATCTCCATCTCTGCCCATTCTTTCTCTTGTAGTTCAGTGACTTCATCCAGTGCTCTTCTTCTTGTTTGCATAACTTTTCCAGTTTCTTCCTGAGGGAAGATTCTGTCCTTTCAGCATTGTTCAAGAAATCAAATGAACAGTAACTTTTCCCCTCAGCAGGATGGAGATTCAGCGCTTTGTTCTGTAATCTTTTTTTCACCCATGTGAACTCAATCATGTTAACTTAGGATCACATATTCAGAGTAGATTGAACTAGAATGTAACTTTTGCACTTGCATTTTTGTGTGCAAATTATTGCTGGCCAGTTTACTTCTGTGTTATTTTTGGTGCCGTTAAGATCACTTGTATGCTGAAACACCTGATTGCATTAATAAAACAGATAATTATACGTGAAAGTAATTGCTCTCCCTGATACCGGTGGGAGCAAGAATGCATCTGTAACTCTTTGTGCTCACAAATGTTCAGTGTAAAAGTGGAGTGTGGTATAGATCCTGTGGGTTTGGAATCCACAGATCTTCTTGGAATCCACAGATCTTCATGTATTTGGACCTCAGGGATTGATATTTGTTTCATGGTTCATATTTTTTTTTAAAAAATAAGAGGTCCTGTGGCACACTATAGACTAACAGATATTTTGGAACAAACTTTCATGGGCAAAGAGCTGCTTTGTCAGATGCAATGTCATGTCATCTGTTAGCCTGTAAGGTGCCACAGGACTTCTTGTTGTTTTGGAGGATACAGACTAACATGGCTACTCCTCTGAGACTTTTTGTGGCATTAGCAAACTGTTAGGCTTGGTATTGCTGAAGTGGAAGACCCAAAGTCTTCAAAGCCTTGTGGAGAAGTTAAAGAGAGGGCCTATATGAAAAGTAAAAGTCCAGCTTCAAATTATGTCATATGGGGCTGGTGTCTTGTTGCTCATAGACCTACATAACTGAGCAAACCTAAAAGTATTGTGGTGTTACTCAGCTGCTTCTTAGCAGAATAGCATTGTGTGCTTTGTCCTGCCAAATGAATGTGTGTTCATGCAGCAAAAAGAGACAGGATGATTCTGGCAAATGGAATTCCTGAGCATTCTATGAACTTTTGACTCTTATTGCCCTAGAAAGTCTGATAGACACCTAAGGTAAAACTGTTTAAAATACATGAGGAAAAACCATGCAGATTTCTTGCCCGAACAAATAAATACAGAATGGAGAATAACTGGTTGGACAGACACAGACTAGCTAGTTGTCACACTCTATTTTTTTCCCCACAGAAGAGCTGGGAAAGAGAGTGCTGCACTCTCACTGAAGGCAGATGTGTTCGGCTCTGGGTCAGCACTTTCCTCTTACCTGACTAATCAAGGTGGAACCTCATGCAGCACAATCAAGCAAGCACATGGGGTCTTGCCAGAAGCAGCAGGCTAATCAGCGTACCTGCAGCCCAGTAAGACCAGCTGAGATTTGTTTAGAGGTATCTCTAGTCTGAGAGTGAAGAGATGCACTGAGTGAGAGCTGAGCTCTGTGAGCAAGCCAGAGTACTGTGGAGTAGCAGGATGGACTGGCCAGGTACCGTAGGTGCTGGGAGGGAATGTTTGGGTAAGTAACCTGGGGAAGAAGCTGCCAGGGTGGGAGTAAATGAAACCTGAAATTATGCTGCTGCTTTAGGGTCCCTGGGCTGGAACCCTGGAGGAGAGGGTAGGCGTGGGGTCCCACCCAAGTCTCCCCAAGCTGCTTCAGGGTTCCTCCGCATGAAAGTGGAAACCAGGACTACAGAGCGCCCTTCACCCTAAACTGTAGATTAGTCTATGATGAGGCTGACTCAGTAGTCTGTGACCCTTGCCTTCAGTAAAGGGAAAGGGGCTGTGTGGGGGAGCACAGCAAGTTTCTGAGGCAAACACTATCCCCCTTGTTCGAAAGCGTGACCTGTGAGCAAAGGTTGAAAGAAATGTAAAAAGTTATTAGAGTCGAGTGACAGTCATTCTCCCTACCCAGTGAGGATAGGAGAAGAAGTAATTACAACAAGAAAGATTTAGATTAGATTTAGGGAAAAACTTTCTAAGTGGATGTCTGCACTACAGCATCAAGTCGATTTTAAGACACTTAGCTCAATTTTACAATGTGACTGTTTTCACTGCAAAAACGATTAGGTTGATTTTAAGAGGCCCTAAGCTCAACTTTATCGCCCCGACACTCCAATGTGGTATAACCCTAAATTCAATTTTAAAAGGTCAAATTAATACTACTTTGGAAACAAAATAGAGTTAAATTTATGCTATTGGCCTCCAGAGGTATCCCACAATGCCCCGAATGTGTCTGTTCTGTCTGCTTTCACCTCCACTGCTGTTCAGGTGTGCAGGGAGTAGGTAAGAGGAAGCTCAGGATAGGTTAGAACAGGGGAGATTGCAGAATCCCCTTTACCATGGTCTAAGAACTAGCTAAACAAACACCTCTTAGGGATGATCTTGATATGCTTAATCCTGCTTTAGCACAGAATAATGGACTAGATGACCTTGTGAGGTCCTTTCTGCCCTTCATTTCTGTGATTCTGTAGTGTATGGGTACAGTACAAGATAAGACTGTGCCTGAGATCTGTTGGATAATAGTCATTCTAAACAACTCCCTAACTAATCAGCTCTTATGATGTTAGCTAATTGGTTTGAGTTGAACTGATGTCTTTTGGAAAGGTTTCAGTAACTATTTATCTTAACTGTCTCCCAGTAATAACACTTTACATATTCTATTCATCACTTTCAAAGTAATTTGCAAACACTAGTGAAGTCATACAATACTCATGGGAGTTGGATTTAGTAGCATCATCCACATAATTCAGAGCTGGGAATAGTTCCCATCCAAGTCTCCTGCCAACTTCTTTCACACTGAGATCACAAGGCCATCCATCTTGTCATCTGAATTGAACACCTTTTAGTGATAGCTGGGTGGAGAACTGTATTTGGGTAGTGACTCAAGAACTCATTTCACTGAGTCTGAAGAAGTGGGTCTTACCCATGAAAGCTCATTACCTAATAAATGTGCTACAGGACTGCTTGTTTTTTGTGAAGGTACAGACTAACACAGCTACCCCTCTAATGGCTTGTCTACACTTGCCCCCAACTTTGAAGGGAATCTGGAGTCATACAGCATTTTGTTTTCAGATTACCTGCTAACCAGGACAACTGGAAGGCTGTATTACTATGTGGGAAGGTAGGGTTGGGAAATACGCTTGACAGAGTACACCAAAGGAATTAGTCAGGTGACATGGGTTCATTGGAAATAATTGCCAAAAGTCTCAATACAACAATAAAATTGCTGTGATGGGTTATCTCAGCACTGTGTGCTAACTGCATTATTTATTCATATCATCTGCTCCAAGTATCCGGAGAAGATTCTTCAGCTGAAATTTATAAGGTCAAACTTGTCTGTATTTTTCTGAATACACTAAAATATGCTGCTGCTTTATAAAGGGGTATCTATATGCCATCCATCTTAATCACCTCTCAGTCATGCAGCAGTGGGAGCAGATGGACCTAAAGGGAAATAACATTTTTTCTCTCTTTCCGAAACAGAAATTTCTTCACTTCATAAAATATTTGAGGTATGAAATGAATCACTGCAGACATTGTCTATGGCAAATTTCCATGTACACAAACAAAACGGGCTCTGACTTTTTTAGCATGTAATTATGGTGCACTTTTTGGTAGCTCTGGCAAACTGGGTAATACCTAGAAATAAATTTTGTTAGTTTATTACCAGGAGACCTTTTACTATTTAAAATTGTTGAAACGTACATCCTGCTTAACTCACTTAGCACACAGAGTTCTATTATGTGATGGGTGCTGGTGATAGGTTTTGAACGGTGAATTCTATTTTAATGTAGGAGCCGGAAAGGATAGGTGAGGGTAAGGGGAAAGCAACCAACTTTCTTTTGAGGAAAAATATCAATCGGGTCTCTTCACATTTCTGACCTGAAAACTACAGCTATTCTTAGGATAATGAAACATCCATCCTTTACTGTCTCTAGACAAGATGTAATTTTTTGTCCTGTGCTGTAATAAAGGGGTGGGTTTTTTTTGCTTCTTTGTGTTAAAATCATTTTAAATATTTTGCTCTAGAGGTAGTGGCTCTTTTTTCTTATGGACTATCAATGGTTCTGAGTAGCACTGATCAACAATTTTCCAATGTAGTCAAGAAATGCTGATTCCATGAAATTCAAATGTTTTGCAGGAAAATGTCAGTACCAAAAAATTTCAATTAAAATTATTAAAGCATTTTGATGAGGTCAAACACTTCACTTTGACTTTATTGTTTTTATGTTTATATTGTAATTTATATTTAACCGCTGTTTGACTTAAGTGGTTAGTTAATTTTCAGGGTCTAATCGGCTCTTTCCTTTTAAGAGGAGAAATTGATGATAGGATCTAGTGTTTTACACAATCCTGTTTGTTTGGACAGAACACACAGAATAAATCACTTCTTTCTTATGTGGTTCTGACCCCTTTCAGACAGCAGAGAACCTAAATGTTCTCTCTTTTTTGGCTTTTTCTAAAGGTCACGCTGCCTGGCTTCTCTAGTTGTGCCAATGGTCTTTTTGTTCATTCTTTCTGCCCATTACTGTTGCTTTTGTGCATGTGTGTGCATGCGCACACACACACACACAGAGCGCTGCCAATCAGTGTCCCAACCCTGATATTTGCGACATCAGACTCTAAGAAAATCACTTGGGGACCACATGGTTCAACTTCCACAGAAATTCTACCATGTGGGTGGGGTGGGGTGAGGGGCAGAGGGGCTTCTATTGTTTTAGCTAGCTGGTTCCATAAAGGAAGTTATTTCTTACACTTATCCTGAGTGACTGTCAGTAGATATGCCTACCAGCTTCAGTGAAAATAATATAAAAGTATGATGCTATGTTATGTTATAAACTTTATATAAAAAAGTCAGGTGTGAGGCACATTGGCAGAGGTGAGAGTATTTGTTCTTTGAGTCTTGCACTGCCACTGCCTGAGTTATGCCTGTTTTGTGGACAAAGGGAGAATATGATGATTTGGGGATGTCATTATCAAGTTCCTCCTTCCTCTCCTCCACTTCCCAAGGCACCACACACACAACAATGCGCATCAGTAGAGTTAAACACTATAGAACAGTAACTGAAGCCAACATAACAAAGTTGTTGCAGAATATACTGTATGTAAATGCTTGTTTTATTGCAGCATCTCAGCAATACTGTATATTACACTTGAGACAGAGCCGCCAAATCTAGAGCACCATATTGGGGGGAAAAAAACTTCTGAAACAGAGAAACAAACCTATAATCTTTAATCAATCTTTTTGTTGACTCTTTGACTATCAGCTGCTCTACAATGACTCCATGACATAGTTTGTCTTCAGGAACCATCTGCAAAATGGGATGCTTAAATATCATACCAACTGATGGCCAAAGGAACCAAATTCCTCATTGGTCTGATTTCTGCCAGAGGGAAAAATATAGCCTAAAATATTTTACGGAGTTTGGCTCAGAAAGGAACAGGAATAGACCTATGCTGAACTTTAAAAATAACATGGGGCACTGGTTCAGTTTGGAGTTAGAGACACGGTTACCATTACAGAACAATTTATCCCTATTTCATGCAAAACCCTTTTCTTTGAAGGTCTCCCATCTGGGTACTGACCATCCCAGCATGCTTTAAGTTAAGAGAACTGAGCAGGTATATTTGCAAGCTACTAATATCTTATTTTTTGACAATTCTTACAAGTGAATTGACCTGGCAACCTCAGCTGCAGTGGTCATAAGATGGTAGATTTCAGGATCCTGACAAAAGGCAGAAAGGGGAGCAGTAAAATATACACCCTGGACTTCAGAAGAGCAGACTTGGGCAGGATCCGCTTGAAAGCTAATATGAAGGGGAAAGGAATCCAGGAGAACTGGCAGTATTTTAAGAAGCCTTGTTGAAGACACAGGAGCAAACATCCCAACGTGCAGTAAGAAAAGCAAATATGGTAGGCAACCAGCTTGGCTTACCAGGGAAATATTTGGCAAGCTCAAACTCCAAAAAGGATGCATATAAGAAGTAGAAACTTGGATGGATGATTGAGGAGTACAAATATATTGTTGGAGAATGCAGGTGAGTAATCAGGATGGCAAAAGCACAACTGGAACTGCAGCTAGCAAGAGATGTGAAGGATATTAAGAAATGTCCGTTGAAACTTGTTAACAATGAGGGTGATCAGGGAGGGTGTGGGGCCCTTTCTGGGTGAGGGAGATAACCTTGTGACAGATGATTTGGGAAAAGATGAAGTACTTGATGCTTTTTTCATCTGTCTTCACAGACAAGCTTAGCTTTCAGACTACTGCACTAGGAGGTGGGCAGCCCTTGGAGGGGGAAGAACAGGTTAAGAACTATTTAGAAAAGCTAGATATACACAAATCAATGGGTATGGGTTTGAGGAGAACGATTACAGAGCTGGAGTGCATGACCCATGAGGACGAACTGAGGGATCTGAGCTTCTTTAGTTTACAGAAGAGAAGACTGAGGGGTGATTTGATAGCAGCCTTCAACTTCCTGGAGTGGGCTTCTAAAGAGTATGGAGAGAGGCTGTTGTCAGTTGTGATGGATGGCAGAACAAGGATCTCAATTTAGAGGGGAAGGGGTAGGTTGGACATTAGGAAAACTATTTTACCAGGAGAGTGGTGAAGCACTGGAACACATTACCTAGAGAGTTGGTGGGATCTCTGTCCCCAGAGGTTTTTAAGTTCTGGCTGGGATGATTTAGTTAAGGTCGATCCTGCATTGGGCAGGGGGCTGGATTCTATGATCTCCTGAGGTCCCTTCTAGCCCTAGGATTCTATGATTAAGGTTTTGTTGAGCAGAACAATTGTTATTTTGATGCCAAAGTGAGCAGCTTGAAAGCATGCTGGGGAGGGAAAACCAACAATTCCCAGGAAGATTCACACAACTCCAGTGTTCTGAGCGCTTGCTCTACTGTTCAAATGTTGTCTCATGATGAGGGAGCAGGAGACATTCCAAGGTGATTGATGGAGGAAGGGGGAAGGCAACAGGAGAGGACCACAGGAGCCCTTTGCAGACTACACTGATTTGGAAACACTTAGGGGCCCCTTTCCAAAACATTCAGTAAGAACTGCCAAAAGACTGCTGCGTAATGATTGCCTGATATGAGTAAAATGGCTGAGTGTTCTTTTAAATTTTGCCCCTGGCAGGGAGACCCATGGTGCCTGCTGCCATATCAATAGCCTTTCGTGCATGAATACAGTTGAGTAGGAATGTCTCAATAGCCAGATAACAAACATAACAGACATTACCGGAGTCCTGATATATTCAGATGCCTGTGATCATGGAGACTACTGAAACTTGATGAGAGAAGTGCTTGTTGGCTGGGTTACAAGATAGCAAGTGTGAAAAATTAGGGTGAGAGGAGAAGGGTGGGTAATAAAATAAAGTCCCTAATATCAGGGTAGTTCTGATAATATCCAGCCATCTGATCACCTTGTTACTGGTTCACGAGAAGGGCATGTGTTTCCCAAGCCATGATTGTGTTTTTTCCTGTGGGTCAGGAAGGGGAATTCACTGCATCCATATCAGTCCTAAAGTTGCCACTTGGGGGAAGTGAAACTCATTTATTGGTATTTACAAATGTTTAGTGACTTTTCAGTCCCTCCTGATAGCATGTAATCCTAGTAGTGTAAGGATGCACTTTGTGGCACACAGTCTCGCTATTGTCAGGAGACAACATAACACATTGACCAAGAAGTGAGGAGACTTACTGATGTGTGAAGGGGAGGAACAAAGGGGCGACTCAAAGCAAGTGAAGCCATGCTTGCTGTGTGTTTGTAGAATCTCCTGGGCTGATTATGGTTTTACCGTGCCTTATGTAGGTCACTTGGCTGACATGCTGTTAATGGTTCTTAAATCAGTTATAGTTCTAGTGGTGATAAATGACTTTCTTCCTCGGGGAAAATGGGTGTTAAGGTTAGCAGTGTAATTGCCTTCATGACCGAGTCAGTGTGGACAGAGGAAAACGATTAACCTATTTAAATACAATTATTTTGGGGAAAGAAACTGTGCATTGACAGAGCCCAGTAGCAGTTCCATCATATAAGGAGACCATGGTCAATTATGTCCAAACAGATCAGCCTAGAAGACTGATGAATGGAAAAAAAATATTTGATATTGGTTTTTTAAGTTACTTGAATAATTTGTATATAGTCCGGTTAGAACAAGTTAAAGTCAGAGAAACTTCTATTGAAGAACAAGGTTAGTTGTACCTATAAAGTAAGCAGGCTAGTTCCCAACTTCAACTTGAAGTGAAGTTATTGAGTGTGATAGGAATTAGGAATTCCACCCACGGAGTAATCTCCATGCTCCAGATGCCAAGGAGATGGAGAGACTTTGCCCACCCCCAAGCAAAAGTCTCTCTGCTCCTTTTGTCTGGAAGCCATAAACCAGCCAATGAGAGCTGAGATTTTTGTAAAGGGAAGGGAGCAGTATACAAAGCCTCCCACTCCTTCCCACCATCAGGAACAGATTGCTACCTGGAGCAGAATTTGTTTTTTGTCTCTGAAGAACTGGTTTGTGCCTTGTTTTCTACGCTTGCAACACGTCTGAGCAGTGTCTTACAATAGAATTTTATAACTTTTACATGCAATATTGCTGCACACTTTACCAGGACAATAACAATCAGCAACTATGAATGTTTAGATTCTCCTGAGGCATACCTGTACAAAATTCATAAGTTTTGTAAAAAGGGTGAATATAGAGATTATGAGCTTGAAAATAAAAAAAGCTGTTTTGAAATACATACTTCATACAACACTAGTTTAGATTAATTTTGCTGCTGGTTTTGTATGTTATGAAAGCACCTTCTGATAGTGAGAAACTGGGAATCAACCACCATATGTGTAAATCACAGATGAAATATATTCAGAAATAATATTGTTACAGTAGAAAATTATCCAAGTGTTGATCTATATATATAGAGAGAAGCAGTTGCCAACTCCTGTCCTGTCCTAGTTGGAAGTGACCTGTTACTCCCTACTGTCTTCTTTCCACATTTTGGGGGGGCTTCTAATCTGTCTGGAAATGTCCTCTGGAGCAGAAATATAAAATTTTCCCTCCCTCCATTTTCATGGACTACATGGGACCAGACTCTCCCGGTATTTTAGCAGGTGATGCTCTGCTTCAGTATATCTGAGTTTAAAGGGCCTAGACAGTAGCTGACTTAACTCTGTAGTAAGATTTATGCATTTGAACACGAAAAATGGAAGAAAACATCATAGTTGAAATTTAAGGAACCTAAAGATGCATGTTATAACTATAACATCACCACATCAATGTGAAGTTCTTAAGAAGGTTCTTTTCGGAACAATGCAGACCTGTCTCCTATAGCCAGGTTACCTTTTTCTCCCAATGGGGAAGCTCTGCAAGAATTGAATGCTTCCCTTGTTCGTCCATGGTCTGTGATGTGACGCCCCACCAGCCCACATGTTTTGGCAGCCCTCATATTTTGGGGGCTGTAAATTCACTCAAATTATTTTATGGCCCAGTGAAAAGAAGTCAAAATGAACTTCAGTGAATTTACTTCCCTTTTCTGCTTGCTCATCAAAGCCAGAAGAACCTAATAAGCAGAAGATAAATGGAGCTCAGCTTGCAGAGGGAATAGGAAAAAATAACTGAGCTAAGCGCTGGAATTATTAAACAGAGGAAGATGGTATGAATAGCACACAGTATTAGAAACAATGTGCTCTCTGCACTGGTGCCAGTACTACTGGGTTTTACAGTAACCAAAAAAATTGATTTATCAATACTGTGCCATGGCATATACTGAACTCACGGTTTTGATCAGTCGCTGCTTTTCCCCATCATAGTTAACAATACATATTTTTAAATAAACTGCTGATTTGAGGGTCATTAACTTCTATGTTATGGGCGAGAACAACGGGCAACTTTCCATTTGCCCCTTAGGTGACTAAGGTCTTAATCCTCAACTACTATAGCAAGTGGGAGTTTTGTAACTGACTTCAATGGGAGAAGGAGGTGGACTTTAAGTGGGATATAACTTGTATAGAATTCTTTTACTGGGTGAATTTCATCCTTCACTCCATGACCCTGAAAAGCTTAGTGCACACCCTTACCTTTATGAATTCTGAGCAGTTCCTGAAAGCAGTTCCTGTAGTGTTTTGGGGCAATATATGGAGAGAACAAAATTTCAAACTTGAATGTCCAAGGTGCAGGTGTTTTACTCATTTAAGTACCTCCTTTTTCTTCTTCTTTTTCTTGGTAGCCCGTCGTGTATGACAATGACGTCTTGATCTTGCACAGGCTCATCGGTTGTGGACTCGCATGTGGCTGAGGAGTCCAAGCTTTGAATGGCATGGGTGTTCACAGTAGGAGCACGGGAATTGTCCTGCTCTGTTGGTGTGGCTGCTGCTGTTGCTTTTCTCCTCTCTCAGGCATCAATCAGGCATATGCGTTGTTGCTCTTCGAAGTAGTCATACGCATGTCGCACGAGAGCATGCCAGCCTGTTCCATCTTCTGCATGCTGCTCTAGCTGCTTTGGCTCTAATTCAGCATGAGCAATGTTGGCCTTCACGCAGTCTTTATACTTCTTTACGCCTGCCTTGATTCCATTTGCCCTGGGAGAGTTCACCATAGAGGAGCTGCTTAAGGACTCTTGACTCCTCCATTCGTATGATATGCCCTGTCCAGTGAAGCTGGGCTTTCAGAATCATGGCTTCCATGCTTGTGGTTCCTGCTGCATCAAGGACTTCCAGGTTTGTGAGTCTGTCCTGCCATCCAATATGCAGTCCTGACCTCAGGCTGTGTGTTGAAGCACTCCAGCAATTCCACAGGTTTTCTGTACAAGGTCTAGGTTTCACATCCATACAGGAGACTGGTCAGGACGGCAGCCGTATACACTTTCAGTTTAGCGAACTGTCAGATATTGTGCCATAAGTGTACAGTCATCAGCAAAAAGGGCTTCAAGGATGAGCCTCTCAAGCATCTTGGTTTTAGCATTCAAATGACAAAGGTCAAAAAGTGACCCATAAAGCTTGTACTTTATGTAGACTCCATGGTCCCAGTCCCTAAGTGTGTGGCTGAGGATGCATGTAAACAAGAGGTTGAATAACACTGGGGTCATCGTGCACCCTTGCTTTATGTCACTGGATATCTCAAATGGGTCTCACATGAGGACTTGCCATTTGAAAGAAAAAAGCCAGCCAAGTCATCATGGAACAGACATATGAAGTTAACGACTCTTCTTGGGCAGCCAAATTTTGACAGGATAATCCAAAGGGCTTCTCTGTTGACGGTGTCAGACATCTTGGTCAGGTCTATAAAGATGGCATATGTACCTAGATATGGAGTTAACTCATTTTTTTTGAGTGCTGAGCAATGCCTGACAAGCTAAGGTTATTCAGTGAGTGTTGTGTGTGCTTAGTGCCTCTGAAAATCATCACTTTTTAAAAATGTTTATGTTTAAGTATGAATATGTGCTTCACTTAATGTCAAAATTTTCATGTATGGATGTCTTTGCCCCATTTCATTCATTTAACTCAATTCTTCTTAGTCCCTCAGTGTTATCTTCCTAAATAAACAGTTTTAAGATGTATAAATATGGTGCCACATAGAAGACCCTCTAAATGTATCAGTTTAATCCAGGTGATATGCTGTAGCCATCTGAAAACAAACAACAATTATGTCCTGAAATGATGTGGAAATTTCCCCTGACTATTTCACATAAACAAGTTCATTTGTTCATTCAATAAACGTGGAGTACTTCAAAGCAAATGTCTATATTAAGGATGAAATGCAAAATTTTGGTTGGCAAAATTCTCTCTTCATACCTAAAGATTTGTTTATCTAACAGCTTGACACTAGAGAGCTAATGTGCGTGTACTAAAGGGACAGCTTGAGCTAAAAATTTAATTTTTTGGATAGAACATCTAGATGTGTTGGTCTATGTACTCATATGAATGGATACAGAATGACCAGTGTTAGCTGGCATGTCAGCTTTGGTAGACTAGCTTGAAGAACATGCACAATGGTTATGCACAGACTCCAATCCTAGTTAATGCAGCTTGAAGTGGCTCTATTGTTAAAATTAGAATGACAAAGACTTGGGCCACAGTCTGCCCTGACTTACATACTATGAAACCTCAGTGAAGTTGAACCTGGAAGGGCAAAGTAGTTTGTAAGTGAGAGCAGAATTTAATATCTCTCAGTCCATAGCAGGGTAATTGTCTTTGTATTTGCTCTCTATCCTTATTTTAATTTCTCAGTCAAATAGCATCTGTGAGTTTTCACTCAAATGCTGAGAGTTCATGTTTGGACCCCTTTTTTGTTCATTTTTTCCATGTGGATTCATGCAAATAAGTCTTTCTTCACCCAAAATTTTTGTGGGAAGTCTATTTTTTGCTTTGGAATATCTATGTTTGCCTGAGAACAATGATAATACTTATTCATGCTAGAAGTGCTTGTCCTCTGCTTTTAAAGCACGCATTATCCAATCTGGAAGAACAATAATAACCCATATGATTTAGGTGACTAACTGCATAAGACAAGTGACTGCTCAAACATATGATCATCAGCCAATTAGGTATAATGAACAAGTGTGTAAATACCAACATATAATTGCAGTCAGTAAATGGAAAAACAGTCAGTGTCTCACATTGCTCACTACAGATAGGTGGGCCACCTTTAATGATGTGGCTCAGATAGTAGGAAGACTCATTCATCACCTGAGAACCCTCCCATCCCCAACTTGTCTCTAATATATGCCACACTCGGAGACACTGGCTAACAATATCCTCCTCAGAGTGAGGTGGATTCTTCAGAGAAAACCTGTATGCCTCTGTTGGGTGTTTTCTTCTGCTTGCTGTCAACTCACGGCAATGTGGGCTAATCCTCGGGGGCTGCCATGAGGTGGGAGTGATCAATTTTGAAACACTCTTAACCTGGCCAAATCCTGAAACCCTTACTCTGTCTCAGCTCATACCCCTTGTAGAACTAGGAACAGGAGAGGCAGGAGTTTCCTTTGCTTTCTGTTTTGTGTGGGCATGTGTGTAAGGAGAGTGGTAGAGAGCTGTGGTTATCCTTCACAGAAGACTTTCATGAGATTTCCTGGGGGTAGGGTGGGATGGGGGGCAGCACAGGACCCATTTGTCTGGGGGCCATGTGCCACTGTATTAAATCTGAGCCTTCTGTGGCTCTGTGCTAACTGAAGTTGTGCTACTAGGGAATCTCCAGTTAGCGTTTTATCCCTGGAAATTCCTTTATAAAGGGGAGCCCAGCATGAAGGGGCTCCACATGAAAGATAATGCAGCATCTGACATGTTGAACTTTCCACTGTTTCTCTTCAGTGGGAAATGAGTGTGCATCCAGGCCTAGCTGTTCTGTCTCATCCCCATTTGCAGCTCCTCAGGAGAGGATAACAAGGCCGTTTGCCACTGGGGTCTAGGGCAAGATGGGAAGGGAGCTCGTATCTGCACCCCTGAAAGCGGCAGGGCCAAAGATGGTAAGCCCTTAGTGCTGCCCAGATCATGGTGCTGCCCCCCTCCCAGCCTGGACCTCTGGTCCCTTTGAAATTCTGGGCCCTGGGGCTACTGCCCCCTTTGCCCCTCCCCCCCACTGTTGGCAGGTGTGGGTGAGAGAAGGAAGAGTGGTGCAGAGATGGTCATTGCCTGTTCTGTGTAGGGCAGCCCTATGCAGAATCTAGGGGTGTGACCTGGGCTCCTGTTTTCATTCAGTGAAAGTTTGTGCTGATTAGCGCCAATGGGAGTTTCTCTAGAATAAGGCCTGCTTGCAGGCAACCCCTCAGGCTCTTAGCCTGGGAAGTGGTGATTTCCAGTGGTGTCATGAACACATCCATCCTCCATGGCTTTATGGATAAATGAGAGGCGAGACCCAGAACTATGCCAGGGGCAGATGATATTTTCTGTTCTAACATGGGTTCCTGGTATGGAAAAACCTGAGAACCACTGGGCTACAGACTTTGGCTCCCTATGCCAAGTGTGCAAAGAGTGAGTTTATTATTTGTATGGTAACCACTGGATTTTGAGTTGGGGCTACACAGTAACTCTTCCAATGCCACCAGCATGTCTTATAAGTCACCTCGGCTGCGTTTACACTACAGAGATCTTTTGAAAGAAGCTCTTCTGGAAGATCCGTTCTGAAAGAACTTCTTTTGAAAGACAGCGTCCACACACAAAAAAGCAGATCAAAAGAGTGATCTGCTCTTTCGAAAGAGAGCATCCACACAGCCCCCACTCTCTCAAAAGAATGGGCCAGGGACTGAAAATGAAGACTGTCCTTTCGAAAGAAGGGCCCTATGGAGCATCTACACAAGTTTTCTTTTGAAAGAAGCTTTCAAAAGGGGGAGCTCTTCCTGAAATGGGAAAGGAAGAGTGATGTCAAAAGGAGCCCCACATTCTTTAGATCTACTTTTGAAAGAATGCTTTTTGTTTTGTAGATGTTCCCTAGGCTCTTTTGGAAGAGTTCCCTTCTTTCCAAAAAATCTTACACAAGAACTTGCTAGTGTAGACTCAGCCCTCTACTTTTAGTCTGACCGTTCAAGCAACTTTGAGATGCTGTGTCTGTTTGCCTAAATATTGCCTGAACAGCTGAAGTGAGGGGGTAATAGGCCACCTTCTGTGCCTGCTTCCTTTTAACTAGCTACAGAATGATGAATGGAATGCTTTGTATGGCAGAATCAGAACTGAGATATTACCTGCCTGTACATATCCTCGAACGACAAGATGGGTAAGGGAATAGCTTTTATTGGGCCAGCTGCTGTTTGGTGGGACAGACAAGAGTTTCCAAGAGTTCTATGTGTCTCAAAATCTTGTTTTTCTTACCAACAGGAGTTGGTCCAATAAAATATTACCTCACCCATCTTGTCTCTAATATCCTCGGACTGACATAGCTACAACTACACTATGTATGCATGTCCAAAATTGTTTTCTGTTAACTTACCTAACAGTTGACAGTCTCTTCCCTGAAAAATAAAATTAAAATAAATTGGCAAACATATTTGTTGTTCAATGTATTAAATCTGTTAAGGATCTCTGGCCAAGCGACAAATACGCAATAGGCGTCAATTACATTAGTCATGGTGTACATTTTATAAAAATGTTGTTATCCTTTTATGCATTTGTTTCTGGAACTAAAGCATGTTGATAAGGGGCTAATTATAAACAGAGGTGAGATGAAACAGAAAACAGCTGATGATTGGAGGCATTGTAATGACACTTCCCTTAGCTACGAGAATGATGCCCGTTATCAGAGTTCTACACAAACTCTGCCTTCCTGAGGCTGAGGAGGAACTTGTGGGTGAACTGCAGGATCCTGTTAAGTATGATCTATTTAAGTAAAGTTTGGCTCAGATCCTCACCTCCTACTAAATTCTGTTTGCCCTGCCAGAGTGGAAGAATGGGATCTTAAACCAGCTGTAATGGGGCTACCATGGAGTCTCGGAACATGCTGACCTCACTCTACCTGTTCATCCACCTCTTCTCAGCATATAAGAGGGTATGTGAGGGACAGGAGAGGGTGTCAAATTATCCAAGGGGCCAGAATAGCCCTTTGTGGGTCCAGGATCAGCGAGGTTCAGAGTTCAGCCTGAGACTCTTGCTTCTTGTAGTTTTGTCCTGTCTTAATCTTGTTTTATTTAGGTAGAAGTGGAGATAGTGGAGTTCATTATGAAACAATGCATCCAACATCATATTTTTTCACAATAAGAGTGGGCCAGAACCAGAGCTGCTTAGCTTGAGTACCCATGTATGCTGAAATGTGGCGGTTCAGATTAAATTGGAACAGCATCCCTTAGCTTTGATTTTTGCAAAGCCTAAACCTAAAAAAACCCAAAAAACTCATACCGAATCATCTTCGGTTTTGCTCAGCTGTAGAGACAAATAGATTAAAAACAAAATAAGCCAATGCAAGAGCACTTTTGTGCTGGGAAACTCCAAATGCCAACTCTCTGGCCCATTGCTTCTGCTGTGTTGGGTAACCCAAACAAGCACCATACCAACAGATCAGAACATCCATAAAATACTGATCAACTTCTAAATCATTGTTGAGTTTTCTACTTTATTTTAATGCCAGGTGTTTAAAGGTGCATTAAAAAGTTGACTATGAACAACAACAGATCAATAAAAACAGAAATCCATAGTAACGGAGAGTAAGCCGTGCTAGTCTATACACTATCAAAACAAAAAGCAGTCAAGTACCACTTTAAAGACTAGCAAAATAGTTTATTAGGTGAGCTTTCGTGGGACAGACCCACTTCTTCAGACCATATCCAGACCAGAACAGACTCAATATTTAAGACACAGAGAACTAAAAACAGTAAGCAAGGAGGACAAATCAGAAAAAGATAATCAAGGTGAGCAAATCAGAGAGTGGAGGGGTGGGGGGGGAAGATCAAGAATTAGATTGAGTTAAGTATGCAGATGAGCCCCTATAGTGACTCAGAAAGTTCACATCACGATTTAAACCATGTGTTAATGTTCCGAATTTGAATATAAATGTCAATTCGTCCGCTTCCCTTTCTACAAAGGAGCGATAATTTCTTTTCAGTAACACACATACCTTGAGGTCATTGACAGAATGGCCCATTCCATTAAAATGTTGACTAACTGGTTTGTGGATCTGGAGTGTTTTGATGTCTGTCTTGTGCCCATTGACCCTTTGTCTAAGGGAGTTAGAAGTCTGTCCAATATACAAAGCATCTGGGCATTGTTGGCACATGGTGGCATATATGATGTTAGCAGAGGAGCATGAGAAAGTGCCCGTGATTCTGTGAGTAACCTGGTTAGGTCCAGTGATGGTATTTCCAGAGAAGATATGTGGACAAAGCTGGCAGCGGGCTTTGTTGCAGGGAAAGGTTCCAAGACTGGTGTTCCTGGGGTATAGACTGTGGCTGTTAGTAAGGATCCTCATGAGGTTGGGAGGTTGTCTGAAGGAGAGAACAGGCATGTCACCCAGGGCCTTCTGGAGTGTAGCATCCTGATTAAGAATAGGTTGTAGGTCTTTAATAATTCGTTGCAGTGGTCTGAGTTGGGGGCTGTAAGTGATGACCAGTGGTGTTCTGTTCTTGGCTTTTTTGGGCTGATCTTGGAGTAGCTGGTTTCTGGGTATGCGTCTGGCCCTGTCAATTTGTCTGAGCCATTTGTGCAAAGGAGCCACTTAATGCGGAGCTGCTACATTTAACTGTTTAAAATGGCATGAAAAAATAAGGAATATAGGTTGAAACTCTGAAATCTGGTATACTCTCATCTGGCAATATCTGTGGTCAGGCAGGACCATGGCTCTTCCAGAACCAAAGAGTCCTGGGGCTGTGAGGGGGAGGTGGGGGTGGCAGCTCGGCCAGCAGCTGGAGCTCAGCGCAAGGCAGCTACACCTGGGCAACAGCAAGGGAGGGCCAGCAGCAGCCATGGAGCCTGGGCCCAGGAGCAGCAGCGATGGAGCCTTGCCCTGAAAGGAGCGGTCAGGGTGGGAAGCTGGTAGCCCGGGCTGGGGAATGGCAGTTCACAGCAGCTCATCGCCACAGCCCAGGGAAGCTGCAGCTGGGTCTGGGAAATGGCAGCTGAGTCACAGCAGGGGAGCCTGCAAAGGTGGGTGGGGGAACAGCCGGTGACTTCTTGATGGGAAGCCCCGGAGCAGGGGCTGTAGGCCAGCGGGGGGCATTGAGCTCCCCTGGTCCGGCAAAATCCCCAGTCTGGTACCGTTCAGGTCCTGAGGGTGCCAGACCAGGGAGGTTCAACCTGTATATTATGTCTCCCAGCAGTCTAAAGAAATTGTCGTCACAACTAAACATTTGTGGAGGAAAAGGTGATGGTGGCTAATTAAAATGATCATTGGATGTAAGTCATAGATATTGGAAATGGAAAAGCTCCATTCCGTCATCAGTTTTCAGCTGTTGATTGTTAACTTGGTGCACAAGGAGCTGATTTGCAATTATTGATTCAAGAGGTTCCTTTCACTCATGTGCCAGCTTATTAAGAAAAAGGTGGAACAAAGGGGTTTGAGCAGGGACAAACTGATTGGCACTTATTCCCAAATCTGCCAGTTCAGCCAGTCTGTGTCTGCAGACAAATAACTCTATACTAAAATTTCTGCATTCAGCACCCCTATCTTGCAGAGTTGTTGAGGTACAATAAATGTTCAAGTGCTGTCAGCTCCAGAGGTGAAAGGTTCTGTGGGAGGGCAAAACTGCCTCTTTTTCTTCTTCTCTGTGTCTCTTGCAGTGAGAATTAAAAGTCACGCTGGATTCCTCCTTCCTTGCTAGCTGCCTGTGTTTTGGATAACCTAAGCTCTCCAAGCTGACTGGCACCAGCTGCTAAAGCAGCCTTGCAGACAGCCTTGCAGGCTTTCCTTTCCGCAGCGTGGTACGGTGCAGGGACTCTGCTTTCACTGGCCGAAAAACAAAACATTTTCACGGGTCGAAAGCACAGCAGCAAATTAACAAAAATATTTATGGCAGTAAGAATAGCTAGTTCAACATTAATTTTCTTGTGGAGATCAACCATTGCAAGGTAGTTTTCAGCATGGTAGCTGTGTTGGTCCCAGGTTATTAGAAAGACAAGGTGGGTGAGGTAATAATCTGCTGCTTTTTGTTTTGTTTCGTGGTTAGCAGTAATGCATATTTATTTACTGCAGAAGTTGGTCCGATTAAAAATATTCCCTCACCCACTTTCTCTCATTGAAATATGGGGCATCTTGCAAGAATTTCTGGTTTGGAATTTAGCTGAGAGAATCAGATCGCAAGAGTGACAAGGTGGGTGAGGTGACATCTTTTATAAGACCAACTTCTGTTGGTGAGAGATGAACATTGGGGCTTATGCAGAGCTCTTCTTCAAGTCTGGAAAACATACCCTGAATGTCACAACTACATACAAGGTGGATCAGATGGCTGGGGCACGGGGTCAAAATTTTGATGCAATCTGTACTTTTTTCTGGTCCCATGAATGGGTCTGTTATACAAACTAAGATTTCCTTAAGTCCTTTACATTTATTTACTTATTTAAACCTCCTTAAGCTACAGCTACACTGCATACTGCTCTCAGTGGTGTGTCAAGTATATAGCCAGGTAGCCCCCTTGGCACTGGTTTAAGTAGCAGCGCAGATGGTAAGCCACAGCTTATGCAAGTAGAATGCAGGCATGTCTGCACTTGCTCTGTGCAGCACCCCACTTACCCACGCCAGGCCTGCCTGTCTGCACTGCTGTGTAGTATGCTATTGTCTTCAAGCTTCTGGCGCCTTTCTCTGTTGTGGAGAGAGGCTCTGGCAGTACATGTTGGCGATGACTTGTCTAGGGCTATGTATATTCACTCAATAGTTGTCTAAGAGCAGTGTACACCCAAAAAGTATGTTAAAAGAATGCTATTTAGGTTATATAGTAAAGCACTTAAAAGTTAGGAAAAGTCAGATTTATGGTGGGCTGCACAAGCTGAATTTTACCCATTTGGCAATCTGTTCTGTGCACTGACTGAGGTGGGGGCCTGTAGGGAAAAAATAACACCTTAACTTGTAATTAAAGACTGAATTGTAATGCATATGTGCAAGGTGGAGAACTATGTTGCATAGGCAACCAAAAACCTGACAAGTGCTAGCATGTGAGTGCTTGATTTTTCAACAGAGAACATTCTTTTAAATAGTTATTTTCATTTTATTTTTACAACAGATTTTATTATGTGCAGCTGTAACATGTAGGACACAGAACCTCACCCATCCCTTCCTGTAATAGGCCCATAATGTCTGGCTGAGTTACCAAAGTCCTCATGCCTTGATTTAAAAGACTTCTAGTTACAGAGAACCCACCATTTAGTCCACTTTGAATGATCAAGTGACCCATGTTTCACACTGCACCTGGCTGGTTGGGAGTCCAACCCAGCCCATGTCTCTCTTTCTCCATGTTGCTAGGATGGGTGGAGGGGCAGTAGCTGTAACAATCGCTGGGGTAGTGTGCTAAGTATGTGGGTTCATGAAGGGAAGGGTCACAACCAGGGTCTCTTCTCAAAATTACAGCCCCTACAGCAACAACCTGGTATTCCCAAGGCAGGGTGTGCTGCTACTGTCTCTGCTTCAGTAGTAGTGTGTTCCTGAGTTTAGAATGGTCAGTGAGTTGGGCACCTGGTCAAAATTGTCCTGAGGAAAACAAGTTAGAGAAGGGAAACAGGGATTTTTTTTTTAAAGCACATAACATCTCACTAACTCTGAATGGAGTTTTCATGGCACTGAAGAAAGGCATTTTTCTCTAGCCCAAGAGCATTTGCTTTGACCAATAGCAAACGCCTGTTGCAAACAGCTGAGCTGGGTCACAAGAATCCTTCATACTAGAAAGTGTCTGGTCATGAAGAGATGGTTATCAGCTCCCCCTTATATGCTGGGAAAGTTTAATTTATATCTTCTGGCTCCACAGAGTGCAAATCACACCAAATTACCAGGATTATTAGCGCAAACTATGTGGAGCCCTATCTGTGCTTATTTTTCTGGTTAGTGGGGCAGGCATGAAAAAGCTGCAGTTGGGCCTCCTGCCTCCATGGGCTGTCACCTCAGAGCTCTCTCCCTGACCATCTTCATGGCTCTGAATGCAGAGCACATGGGGACCTGAGGCAGCTCCAGAGAAGTGATGGACTCAAGTACGAGGAGCAAACTGGACCTTGTGGAAAGGAGAATACGCTCGAGGCTCTGCAGTGGGGATGCAGCATGAGGTGTGACCTTGATGTGGGGGGGGCAGTAGAGAGGGAACCCTGTCAGGGGAGGAGCCTTGGCTAGGAGAGGAGGAGGTGTTTTGGGGTGATGAGGGGAGAACAGGGAGGTTTTTGGTGTAAAGGAAGAAGACACTGGACTTACGGGAGGAGGAATGAGCGAGGGAATGTTTGTGGAGAGGTGTTGTTTAGTGTCTTGGTGGTGGCTAGACTCACGATGGGGAGCTTGCACTCTGATGAGGGGTGGTTGTGTTTGCTCCTTTCTCTCTCCCAATTTTTCCAGCCACGTTACTGTACTGATAAGCTCACCAGACTGAGCACAGGATATAAAGTCTGGTCCCCTGAATTACTCTAGCCACTAGTTCCCTGAGGCTAGCTTATGTTATAGTAATGCTTTTGCTATTTTAGTGTCACAGCTGTGCTCATGGGCAAAACGAAAGGAGCTCAAGAAGATCGATTTTGACTTGTCAAAAATTTTTCAAGTTATTCACTTTAATAACTGCCTCACTTCACTTGTTTAACTCCACTCAGCCCAACTCATTACATGGTAAATGTGATTTACTGTCTTTAATGCAAACCTAACTGTGTACAAGGCAATTTTGTCAAACAAGGTTTACCCCTCTGGATAGAAAATAATAGCATCTTCTGGCAAAATTCTCCTCTTGATCCACATGCCGGATCTTGACTCCTATATTCTCTCTCCTTCCACGCACCTCACCCTCATTGGGAGAGTATCAGAGGCAAGATTCACCATGCAGATCTGAGAGGAGAATCAGACCCTTAATCATCATTGTTTGTTCTTTATTATGACTTGCTGAACGCCAATGGTATGTTTCACTCTGCAAATACATGTAAAGAGATGTCGATCTGAATCTTGTGGTTACACACCTTATTTTCAATCTTTATCTCATGCACGTGCATGCACACACACACAGTAGGTACAGAGGCAAGATGAATTGGAAAGGGGGGAATCCTGTCCAGTTAGTGATATTATAAGAATACCTTATTACGAATTTGCTCTAAGCTTTGATAACCTACCAGGGTCTTAACCCTGTACCTGAGAATCTGTGAATAAATTCCTGATGCAAAGGGGACTCTAGCTGCAGTATTAAATCTCTTCTTTTGCATCATTCACTTTGCAAGTGAAGCACAGGTAGAGAGTGGACATTTTGGCATCTTTCTTCAAATGGAGATCTCGATGATGAATATGAAGGGCTATTGAGAGGATGTCTTTTATGTGTACTCTGACATGTATTGGTGCTGTGCTGAAGTCTCTCATACTGTTGTCAGCAGCCTCCATTTCTTCTTTTATTTCAGAATCTTATCAGACAAGATGGCATGTAGGTTTACAGTAAACATACATGACTGGCAGCCCATCTTTTTTGCTAACGATGCACTTCAGAGACATAATATGAGTATGAGAGTGTAGCACTTCCATAGGAAAGTGTTCCTGAGAAAAGCTGAAGAGATTATATAGCCATATTTTTCTGTGCCAATGTCTGTCTCGTGTTGGATACATACACTGAGGTACATGGGACTCTTTTTTTTGTATAGGTGGGCACTGATGTGCACAGAATGATCATAACTCTACTTCATAGAAAAGAGAATATTTACGATATGGCTGTGAGGAGAATGGAACATGGGCTTTTCCAGGGATAGCCTCATATGAGCAGGTTTGGTGGGAACTCCTGTCACTTTATGGCCCTATTTATGGGTGGTGGAATATCCAGTGGACTGAGATGTCTAAGTGGGCTTCCACTCTGCAAGTACCTGTGAACCATCAACACTTAAATGTTACTCAGTTCACTCCACATATTTCCAATAACAATGGAATGTCCCCACCTTGCTTGGGTGTAAGTGTTTCTAAGTGAATCTGTCCCCACTTCCCTCTCCCTTGAAAGCAAGAACTGGATTTGTATCACAGGATGATAAAGAGCTGGCCAGCTGTGAAGTAGAGTTAACAAACAAAAGGACAGTTCATTTGTCATGAAAAGAAAAGATACAGCTGCACAGTATTTGGAGCTCACATTAATGCAAACGGTGTTTGGTTAGTATTCACCATTTTTCAAATACAAGTTGCATTTAGTATACATCTAAAAATTACATGTCCAGCTGCTTGCTAAAGGGGAAGAATGGCACAAAGGCTGACCCAAGCTGCTGGCTAAAGCCTCCTTCCCTGTTACGCAGGACTGCAGGGCTCTTGTCTGTGCAACAGTCTGTTACCTGCATGGGGCTGGCATTGTTCCTCATCCAAGCCCTGCCTGTCCACCCAGCACAGCTGTTGCTGCTTACCCAAACCCTGCCTGCCCTCTGCATGGCTGGCTGGCTGTTGCTTGCCTGAACTATGCTTCCCTACTGTGCTGATAGCTTTGCTGCTTACTCCCCCGCATGTTCCCCTGCACCTTGGTAGAGGTGCATGCCCCACTTTTTTGGAAAAAAAGTGGCATTTGTCCAATTTGCTGATGATCAGCTGGCAAGAGCAAATGGGATAAAATCCCACGTTTGTCAAAAAGTCAGGGCAACGGGGACAGGTCTCAAAAAAGGGACATTTCCAGCTAAAATGCAGTCATCTTAATTGTTGCACTGTGCTGAGATCCCCCAAAATAGGATGATTCATGGGAAAACAACAGATCCATGGCAAACTGCAGCACCATTTCAATTATGTGGGCTTCTCTGCTATACGAAGTGAGGTGAAGTTTGCAGACTGGAAAAAGACAGAATCAGTAGGAAAAGAAGTGTCCTATTTAAGCTCCAAAGATAGTTACACCCAGGAAATAAAATAAAATATTCTTAAAATCTGTGTAAAATATCTGGCAGTATTTTGCAAAGGACAATTGAGACACACACTTTTAAACATTCAATTGTTCAACAAATGTTATAAATAAATATTTTCAGAATAGATGTGAAGGCATTCATATCATTGCTCTAGTTTTCACATTACTTTTGCTTTTCACAAATATTGTTGTAGGTAAAGAAATTTCATCCTGCTATTTGAAAATTAAGAAGCTGTGAATGGTAGCAGCTGTCATCAGTGGGGTCTATTCTCAAGAATGGTCAGACATTTATTTTTGTTCCATTCTCCCAGCTCTACACTGAAATATATTTATATCAAGTGATTGAATAATATAAAATTTGCTTAAAAAAATCAAGTTTGTTACACCAACTGTGAAGAGCTGGATCACAGAAATCCACCTGGGGAGTTGTGCCCTGATGTGTTCATCAAGCCACTGATGCCCGCCTTCCTGCCCTCTGGGGCTCCACACCACCCTGCCCTGGGGTTACTGCCCCCCTGCAGAGCAACACAGATACTGAACTAGCTCAGCTATAAGGTCTTCGCTAGCAGCCAGGAATCCAAACTCCAAATGGGATCAAAACCCCAAAATGATATATCTTATTCTTTGTAAAACTTTTACACAGAGGAAGTTAATACAGGTGTTTGCCTCCTTTATCCAAGAAAGTATATGCACAGTGATTGCTCCCTACCCTAGGTAACAGTGATTTACATGGGGATTGATATTAAAAGTGTTAAGTATAAAAAATAGCATTTAAGTGATTGCGATTGAAAACAGACAGCTTAAAGGAAATTACGAAGTAAAAATAAACAAAAGGTGCCAGCTAATTCTAATACAGTAAACTCTTTCATATCCAGCAACCCTGGGGTGGGGAGGTTGCCAGGTGTTGAAATATTCCAGATAATAAAGAGCAGCTTCAGAATCACCAGTGGGAGGGCCTGGGGTAGGGACCCCACCAGCCCTGCAGCTGGGGTGCAGACTCCTGATGGCAGCTTCAGCCCCGGGGCCCAGCTGGGGCTGTGGGAACCCAGGCAGCCCTGGGGTTGGGAGCCAGCAGGGATGCAGAGTTCCACTGGCAGGTACAGCCCCAGGGCTGAGAGCCCCTCCTGCAGCTTGGAAGGAGGTGGGGCGCGCACTGCATAGGCTGGCTCTCGAGGGGTGGGGTGTTGCTCATGTGCTCCCGTGTTTGTGCCGGTTATCTGAGAGTTCCGTTTGAATGAATACTGGATAAAACAGAGTTTACCATATACAATGAAACTTGTTACACACAAATTCTTACCCTAAACAGTTGGTCTTACTTCAGGCCAGAGTTGATCTATTTCTGACCTGGGCCTACCAGCTTTGCCTTCACCATTTTGCCATGGTTCTTTTGTTTCCAGGTCTTTTTGTGTGTATCTTCTTAGGGTGGATGAGGCAGTTTGAAAGGGCACCTGAAGACAAAGATCTGATAGCTTGCCATTCCTTAAAGAGACCAAACCTGTTGTGCAGTCTCCCCATCCCCATGGAAAAATGGACTCCAGTAACAGGTGGCATGGACACATTCTGTGTCTTTTTAGGACCAGCCACAGTTAGGGCTTGCAGGAAAAACCTTTATTCTTCCTTAGCACAGTTAAATTAAAGCCAGATTCACATTTTATATTTCTAACTTCACATACAAGAATGATACATGCTCAAAAATAGGATATACACATTCAGCAGATTGTAACTCTAAAATTGATAGTTTACATGATGCATGTTGCATAAAGCATCTTTGAGCAGTGCATATTTATAGTCATAAGCCAATTTTGACACCAACTATTTGTGGATGTTGAGAAATGGGGGAATTTCACAAGTTAAACTCTTCACTGTGAAAAGTTCACCCAGCTCTTCTGGGGGGATAAAAATGAATGGACACTATGAGGTTTAAATTAACACTTTCCTAGACTTGTCACAGTCATTAGTTAACACACACACACACTGACAGGATTTCTTTTTTATCTTGAACACTAGCTTCTTAATAGCTGCATAGGGCTCTAAGTTAAAAAGAACTGGGACGTGGTGCAAAGAAGCATACATGAAACCTGAATATTTTATTTCTGGAAGGAAAATAGTAGGTTGTTAATCTTTAAGACATTCCTTTAACGAGCCACTTAGTTTCATCCAGGGCTAGTTTCTGCTAATGTTGAATTAATGCCCCTTTCCAGAAAAAATTCCAATAAACTGTCAGCTGCTGCTTCTTGAAACGATGCACAGCATTAGCTCCCTCTTTTACATTCAGATCCTTCTGGCATAACTTCACTCCTGACCTTTCGTGCTTTCTACACCATTTAAACTTTAAGTAGAATCATGAAAAAGGATATTTCACTCAATAGAGATGTTTAGCACCACCAGAAAACACAGAATCTGATGCACAGATAGCCAAACTTTGTATATCTGCAGTCTGTGTGGGTTATCTGCTAGGATCTCAGGGGCAGCGTATTACTTATTTGACGCAAAGAAGTAGGGCAGTGTTGCGAAGAGGGTAGAGCACACCCTGGGACTTGGGAGACCTGAATTGTGTTCCTGACTCTGATATTGGCCTGCTGTGTGACTTCGTACAAGTCATTTCCCCTGCCTGTCTTTAAGTTTACCCTTCTGTCAAATGGGGTTAATGATGATTACCTTCTTTCAAAGTGCTTCGAGATTTACTGATTAAAAAAACACTATATGATAATTAGGTATTGTTATTGCTTCATTAGTATGAGGGTTATGATCTGATGAACACATTTCATTACAGCATAAAAGATTCCATCCATTCCAGGTTGACTTCCAAAACTACAGAGTAAGTAGATATGAAAGAAGAAACAGCAGCAGCAGCATACCACACTTGACAAGAGTGTGTTATTGCCCCAAACCTATTCTCCATTTATTTACAAATCATCTTGGTCCTTGTTAAAGTTCTGACCTTATAAATTCTATTTATATCTCTTGGCCTACCAGAGACAACTCTCACCTTAGAGTTTAAACCCTTCCATTCTTGTAGACAATATGAATCCAGCTCCCCTTTCCAAATCTGGTTATTTTTGTCATTTGTAAGCCTTTCCTAAACATTGCATGGTGGAGAAAATATTCTGTGGCAGAGGAAAATATCCACTGAAGATCACAATGAATTTACATTTTACTGGGATGATATTTTGAAGTCAGTGCAGCATAGCAAAGAATTGCTCAAAACTGGCTGTAAAATAAGAGGGTACAGTAGATGCCCCAAAGTCGATTTGGAACAAGAAGCACCTCCTCTTTTACCTCTGATATTTCATTGTCAAAGCAAATGCATATTAAACAGGATTTCAGAGTTCCATAAAAGAAACAAAAGCTGTGAAGATGGTATGGAATATATGTGCAATATTTGCATTAATTAGCTTATCGGGGTAAACTTCGCAACATTCATAACATTTCCTTTGGATTCTCTAAAGCAAGGGGTCTGAATGATAATTTTTTTTGGACAATGGTATTTTCTTTCTTTCCATGCCAGAGTAATTAAAACAGCTTATTTTGCTTTGCGAGAACTGGCCCCTGGACCTTGTTTTGCAGAGGAACATTTGTCAGGGATTCCAGTCCACTGGATTTTATCTGTCTGAATAGCCCCTGAACAGAAAATGCTCCTTAATTTCATTTGGGTCATTAATGAGGCAGAATCAATGTTGTTTACTCAAAAGAGAGGCGTAGTATGGAATAAATTTGCACAGCAGTAAAAATAAACACAAAGACTGCATAAGAGTACAAAATGCAAATTGTATTTGTGTTTTGTTCATGAATGTTAGCTGATGGCTGGGTAATGTGTGGTGAGATACCAACTATGCCTTCATTATCATCCGAGACTTTAACTGCTAGAACGAGAAGTTCTTCTGCGGCGGGCAGCCTGGGTGAGGCTGACGGATGCCGCAGGGTCCTAAACACCCGAGTCTTTTACTGCTAGGACGGAGTCCCTTCTCAGTGGGCAGCCAAGATTGACTGATGGGCGCCCCAAGGTAGTACCAAGAGCCTCCTACACCCAAGACTTCAACTGCTAGGATGAACTGTCCCTTCACAGCGGGCAGTCAGGATTGACTGACGGGCACCCCAGGAGTCTGCCCCATGGAGGCAGCACGACTGTACGCTAGGCTCTTAGCACACTCACCAATGGCCAGGCTGTTATAGCCAAATGGGTAAGGTTCTTTTAATTGTGCCGGCTGTGTCACAGTAACAAAGAAAAGCAACAGTCAGGTTAAGGCTTAACTGGTTACAGGTTTATTAAGCTACAATTTCAAGCGTGTGATTACAAATGGCTATTGCCTGCTTCTTATATGTTAGCAGAGTACAGGTGTTAATAGGTCACATTACAATCAAATACAACGACATCAACTTATAGAGCTCTAATTCTTAAATGTGTACACTAAGGAAAGGAGACCTTAATGTGGGCACTTCTTACCCTCCTTGCATCTCTCGATGCCAGCGTAGCCAAGCCAGGATCGGTCACTCAATTCCGCGGAAAGACGAAGACGAGGTTGGCTGTCCCTAGTGGTGGACCTCGGGAAGCAATCACCTGACCCGACCAGCAGATAGTTGGTGAAAACACACTCAGAATCAGCGTGTTGCTGGGCCCATCTTTATACCCCTTGGGTCACGTATTCTCTTTCTTATCTGTAATGCCAGATTGTACTGGTGCGTCTTTGTGATGCCAGTTCTTACAAGGGTGGTTTCTACTTAATTTACACTTGTAAGAGAGGGAGATAAGTAATTTAGGAGTACAGGACATTCTTTTACTAGGGCGGGGATTTCTCTCCTGGGATGACTCTGTGGGTGCATCAATTATCAGTACCAGCCAAAGGCAGTGTCTGAGGCCCCTTTATTAACGGTTAGCCTGCTAATCCTCTTATCTATGTTTTCTGTTCCTCAGGGTCACGATGAGCCAGCACATCTGGGCCTCCTAGAAAGGCATCAGAGACTGTGCTGTTGACTGTTGTTTGGTCTCCTGTGTGCTTTGAGGCACCTTAGAGGGGCAGCAAACTGGTCTGTAACGGGGGAGATATCTGTCTGGCTACATTCCATCCCCTGATGCACCACACTACATCACAGAATGCAAGGTGGTGGTGATGCCAGCACCTCTTGCCCTCCTTGGAGAAATCTAAAAGTACCCAATGAACGGATCGGGGGACGTGGGATCGCGGAACTGGCTAGGATCACTTCCCAGCTCTATGTATCGGATTTGTATGGAGGAGATAGCCACATTAATCAACCGTCTAACAATACACAGAGTTATACAGAGAACAGTTACTACAATGAGAATGATTAAGACAGTGGTTACAATGGAGTGCAGAAATGGAGTGAGAGAAAATCCTAATTGTTGAGCTAACCATTCTAACCATGAGATCTTTTCATTCTCAGTTACAGCATGTAGGACTTTTACTGCATCTTTGATGGCAGATGCATCCTGTTCAATCTGTCCTGAGTGATGGACGTAAAAACAACAAGATTGATTTATTACAGCACAAACTGCTCCTTGTTGTGCTAGGATTGCATCTAGAGCTATTCTATTTTGGAGAGCGAAGTGAGCTACTGATTGGAGCTGTTCATTTAGGAGTCCTAATGTGTCTGCAGTGTGATTGAGGGCTATTTCCAATTGCCCTGAAATATTTACCAAAGCTTTTTCAAGTTCAGCTACTCCCAGCCAAGGGAAAAGTGCACGGGTAAATTTATGAAAACCTGTGGGTCGTTCGATGAAGGGATTGAGGGTGAACTTTTTCTTGGATCAGTGCAGGAAGCTTCCCAGGTTGGTTATGCCGGGAGCGGTGATGTGAGGATGTACTGTTAATCCTCCGGGCACAACATGTCCAAGCGAGCACTGTCCAGTCCAGCCTATTGGCAAATATTTATAGGCTTTTTCCCCACAGACGAAAAATAATCCGGGCTCCTTACTGAGAATAGGGGAGTAAGGCCCTTTGCACCACCCCTTCCCTTTGGGGTTAGGTTTGAGGGCATGATATAGGGTACAGTAGTCATCACTAGTGGTAGAACAGTGTAAAGCAAACAATAAGTCATGCAAAATTTGATCTGACTGGAAGAGGTCAGGCTTAGCACATTGGTTTGGTAACAAGGTGCTAGAATTTCATGAGGATGGGGTTACAGATGTGTCTCGTGCTAGGGAGAATAAAGAGAGAGTTATTATACCAAACTTAGCTCTCTGGGTACATATCAAAGTTTAAAGGGATAATTGCGGTGTTCCCAATACCAAGCAAAGGTCTGAGACCCGGGGAGACATTAATAATATTTCCCCAGCAGTTTAACGGTTCCCCTTCCTCCTGCCGTGAGTGGATGTCCCAGGCCCCCAATTTTTTATTCAATGATACAAGGTGAGTGCATTGATGATCATCTAAGCTGCCCAGCTGGGGCTCGGTACTCCCTTTGTTTTCAAAACAAATGGGGTACATTTCCTTAGATGATCCCACTACATACTCCACCGGTTGCCCCCATATAGTATGTTGCCATTGCCCCAGCCTACCCCAGAGTTATTGTGTAGACTGTCGTCAAACCATGCTGGTCCCCACCGGAAGATGTTGCTCTTGTTCCACTAGTCGTTTAGATTGAGCAGCACAAACTTGATTCCTAGTCCGGCGGAAGAGTTGAGCAGTGTACACATCCAGCAGTTGGTGGTGCCAGCGATGGAGGCGATGGTTTGAATGGCACCTTGGAGTGGGTGATCGGGTATGGCAATGATGGCTTGGACGAAGAGGAGGACTATGATGACTTGAAGGAGCGTGTCCCTTCTCAGCCGGGTTTTTCCTAAATAGCTCATTTTATAACTGAATACAACGATTAAAGATGATACAACAGTGAGCAGTAGATATACAAAGAGTTCATAATGTTCCTTAGTATTCGGGCAGGTCTTGGGAGGAGTCCATTCTGCCGAGAGGTTGTTTGGGGCCATTGAACTATCCTTGCAACAAATCACATCATCAGTCGGTCTTGGATATAATCCAAGCCTCAGTGATAGTTATTGGTGCCCGTCCAGAGCCGGTGGTGGTCCATACTCCCTTTCCTCTATATGAGTGTAGTACATAAGTCTGTGTTCCCAGGCTGGGGTGTTTGACCATTACAGCATCCCCGGGCGCATATTTAGAGGTTTTTAGTGGCACAGTGTGTGTAAAAGAGGTTTCCCTTGTGGGGAACAATCCCCTTCCAATTGGACTGCCCGAAGGGGTCTGTCGATAAGTTGGACAGGGTGGTGCAACGACTAAACAATCTCCCCAGGTACCGTCTGTGGGTTTTAAGTGACCTTTTAGTAGTCCATTCCAGCGTTCAACTATGCCATTGGACTGAGGTTGGTAGGGGAGATGGTAAACCCACTGAATTCCGTTTTTGATAGCCCACTCCTATATGACCTTTATTTTTAAAGTGTGAGCCATTATCAGATTGGATTTCCTGAGGTGTGGGGACGAGTGTGATTAAATGGTTCAGTCCCATGATGGTGGACAATCCTGTTGCCCATCGAGTGGGGTATGCAAACCCAATTCCTGAAACAACTTCCACTCCAGTTAGGATATATTTCCACCTTTGCCTAGTAGCAGGTAGTGGGCCAATGTAATCAACCTGCCAGGTTGCCCATAGTGTGTTCCCATCTCAGCCTGGCAAACCGTTGCCCTTTGGCTATGTGTTTTTGGGTGTTGGCACAGATAGCAGAGGCTTGCACCAGGTCTCTGGCCTGTTGGTGGGTGATAGGCCACCTCCTGATATGTGCTTGTCGTACTAGCTCCTCACTTCCCGTGTGTCCCAGGGTGTCATGCAACCATGTATACAGGCATTCCCAGTTTACCTGTGTGGCAAGGATTTGGGCTACTGCAACTGCAAAGTTATTTAACTATGCAGCTGGCGAATTATCCTTTTGGTGGGCCAACACATGGCCTATACTTAAGGCATTTTGGGTTGCATGATGATATATCCACTTCCAGTATTTCAATCCCCATACAGGTTTTCCTCCTATTTCCCAGTTGTTATTTTTCCAGTTGGTTATCCACTGAGTGGCCCCTGCCCATACTGTGTAGGAGTCAGTATACACTGTGTTGGCTCCTGCTTCATAAGCTAGTTTGATAGCAGCTAGTTCAGCCAGTGGGCTGATCCCTCTATATCTGTGGTTAGGGGTGCAGCCGACGCATCTGCTGGGACTGCTGCAGCTCTCCCTTTCCATTTCCCTTTAACCAGCTTTGCGCTGCCATCTGTGAACCATACTCCCTCAGGTTGAGATGGGTTAAATGGAGCAGCATCCTTAATGGGAGATGGCTATGGGGGTAGGTGGTATTCTGCAGGCATTCCCACCTTCCACAGGGATTCCTTAACCATGGTGGGGTTTTGTGCGGTGTCCACCCCACTGAGCCTGTGGTGTATGTAGAGTGCCCACCTCTGCACAGTCATCTTCTGGGCTACCCCAGGTGGCAACTCTTTCCCCTCTGATATAGGCTTGATGATTGGGAGAGAAGTGTGAAGCGTAATGGGTTGGCCTTGGGTTAGTTCCTCTGTCTCTCTCAGGGCTGTGTAAGCCGACAGGAGTACCTCCTCAAAGGTGTGTAGTTAGTCTGTGACCCCTGCCATGACTTTGAGCCAAACTGAATAGGGTGACGGGGCACAGCTTCACTCTCCTGCCATAAAGCATAGGAGGATCCAGTATTTCCCACCGTGAGATACAGGTGAAATGGGGCATTGGAGTGTATTGGGCCCAAAGCCTGATAGGTATGGATTTCACTTACTAGTTGCCTGAGGGCTTCCTCATGCATGGGAGCCCATTCCCATATGGCACTCTTTTTAAGTAAGTTGTAGAGGGGTCAGGCTATGATTGCAAAACCTGGTACATGTCTTCTCCAGAATCCTAGGACCCCTAGCATCTGTCTTAGTTGGGTCTTGTCCTCTGGGAATGACGCCTGACTCAATTCACTTACAGTTTCATCAGGTATTGACCTGCACCCTCCCATCCAAATAGCACCCAGGAATTTTACCTCATGAGGGGCCTTGACACTTGTCAGGTGGTAGATCTAAACCAAGGTCTTCCAGTGCTGTTTTTACCCTGGTCATGGCTTCCTGTACCTCCTCGGAGGTGTCCCCTCCTATCAGGATGTCGTCTATGTACTGTAGGATCTGGGTGTTAGGAGGCGTGACTAGGCTGTCTAAAACCTTTGCTAGTGTGCCATGGCAGATGGTGGGAGAATGCTTATAGCCTTGAGGCATGCAGGTGAACGTGTACTGGACCCCTCTCCAGGTAAAAGCGAACTTTTCCTGGTCCTGAGGTTGCAAAGGAACCACGAAAAACATGTCTTTTACATCTAATACAGCTAGCCATTCTTTATTCCAAGTTTGTATGGTACTTATAATGTCAGTTATGTTGGGGACTGCCGCTATTAGAGGCCCCGTGTTGCTGTTAAGTTTGCAGTAATCTATTGTGAGCCTCCATTTTCCGTTGGGTTTCTTTATAGGCCAAACGGGTGAGTTATATGGAGAGTTGGTGCGAATTAGAACATCCCATCTTTCCAGGTCTTTAATGAGCTCAGAGACTGGGCTTATGGCTTCTGCTGGGACATTATACTGTTTTATATTGGTCAATGTAGAGGGCGGGAGAGCAGGAGCGCTACTGAGTAGGTTGATTGTGTGCGTGGAAATGTCTCCCTCCTCTAAAACAGTAGTATGAGGCTTGAAACCAGCTCCGAAAGCCCATCTCTCTCTGTTTATTGTTCCTTCCTTTCCTCTCAAAATGTCCATGCCTAGTATGTTAGCATTTTCAAGGATCACCTCATGCTTCGAGGCTGTCTGTAGGGTTGCAAAGGGATGTCTAGCTTTACTTTGACCAGGGGGTATGTTACAGTGGTACCATTTACTCCTGTAACTAGTACCTGTTTCCGGCCAGAGGGTGGCAGGCTGTGAAAACTTTCTCGCTTCATCATAGACACTTGAGCTCCGGTGTTTACCAAAAAGGGTATTACATGCTTATCATTCACAGTTACATGGATTCAGGGGTCACTAGCTGATCTTTTCTCCCCTTTGGACTTGAGTTGATTGACAAGAAGGGGAGACTGACCCCTGCCATTTAGTTTCCCTGGTTGAGATCGATCGGGGACGACAACTCGTGTAATTGCTGCAGTAATGGCGTGTAAAGAGTATCTGAGTGGGGAGGGGCACTGGGAGTCGCATCTACCTTTTCCCAGTCAGTCTTTTAAAGGTAGCCAGAAACTTTTAGTCTTTCGGTTGGCAACCCGTGGATTACATCTCTGGGGTAGCCTAGAGCCAGGCACTGTTTCCATAACTTGGTTCGGAGTTCCTTTTCCTCTGGGGTTACCTCGTGTCTGAGCTTGAAGCCCCGCTGTTTCTTAGATTTAGAGCCTTCCTATTTGCCTTTTGGGTCTCCCTTTAGATTCCGTACCTTGGCCTTGGCCAGCGGTGCCTTGCCTTCCCCAAACTCTCAAAAATACTGTATCAAGCGGTGCAGTAGGCCTTGAAAGGTAACATTACTGTCGGCCTGCAGGTCAAGTCTGAGAGATAATGCAATTGCCTTATGGGCACTAGGAGCTCCCTTTAACACGGGTCTCAGATCGTTTACTTGGACCCGATGTTCCCATGGGCTCCTTTCTTCTCTTGCGGGGTTGTTATTTAACCGGCTGAGCAAACTGATAATGGCCACCATTTGAAGGGCTTGCTTAGCCTCCTCTATGTTCGTCCATGGCGCTACGGTGGGCTCATCCCGATCTGCCGGATGAATCCCTCCTGCCCATCTACAGGCTAGGGTCCAAAGTGATTTTGGGTTTTCATGCTTGGGGTGATCAAGGAATATTTCAGCACCTAGGTTAAGTCAGTCACACTCGCGGGTGGCAAGGCCTACGTGCCCTGCCCCGGCATTCTACATGCAGACTAACCATTCTGTTATTCCTTCCCTGGGTTCCTTAGCGAACTCCTCCTGTATTTCCTTCAGCTCTGAGGGTTTATAAGTTCGGGTGGTGACTCTGGTTCAGGGTACCTGTTTCTTTTCTTTCCCCCTTTTTGACTTTCTCTTCGAGCCTGTAAATGGCCCTGTGGCCGAGGCTGGCCCCTCGCTATCCTCTTCTGCTGCTGCACTCGAGTTGTCCCCTTCTGACTTTTGGTAGGTATAGACTGGTCGTAGCTGGTCTGGGTGTATCTCCTTGTCAGACAAGGGGGAAAATTCGTCACCGAAGAATCCCAGATATCCCCGTCCCAATCCTCAGCATCTAGCCACGGAGCAGTTTCTACTTTGGCTTGATTAATGCTCTGCGGTTTGGCTACTAGTTTCTCCCTGTGTTCAATACCTTCCTTCTCAATTGGGGGAGCAGCCTTTGCTAAGATGTTCTATATCTTTGTTCAGTGTTCGTACTCGAGTGTCTAAATTCTGGCATTCTTTATGCCGTGTGTCCCTCTCTGCCTGTATCTTAAGGAACTCTGTTTCCAGGTCCCAGTAGTTTTTACAGGCTTCTTGCCATATGTCGGTTAGGAGCCAAATGCAAGCATCTTTGCCTTTCCTTTCTTCATTTTGCAGGCAGTTCTCTAGTTACAGAAATGCTGCCAGATTTCCTTCAGTTTTCCCCAGTCTTTCCCTATCAGATCCTTGCTCCACTGCGGGTTGCCCCATCCTTCCTGGGCCAAATTCCTTTCTAAGTCGGGGAAATCCATGTTGTTTATCGTGACTGGTTTCATTTTGTTAGTGTTAGTACAGCCTAAGTCACAGTCCTGCCATGACTATACCAATTCTGTTAGCCAATGGCCGGGTAATGTGTGGTGAGATACCAACTATGTCCTCGTTATCATCTGAGACTTTAACTGCTAGAACGAGAAGTTCTTCTGCAGCGGGCAGCCTGGGCGAGGCTGACGGATGCCCCAGGGTCCTAAACACCCGAGACTTTTACTGCTAGGACGGAGTCCCTTGGCAGCGGGCAGCCAAGATTGACTGACGGGCACCCCAAGGTAGTACCAAGAGCCTCCTACACCCGAGACTTCAACTGCTAGGTCGAACTGTCCCTTTGCAGCAGGCAGACAGGATTGACTGACAGGCACCCCAGGAGTCTGCCCCGTGGAGGCGGCACAACTGTACACTAGGCTCTTAGCACACTCACCAATGGCCAGGCTGTTATAGCCAAACGGGTAAGGTTCTTGTAATTGTGCCAGCTGTGTCACAGTAACAAAGAAAAGCAACAGTCAGGTTAAGGCTTAACTGGTTACAGGTTTATTAAGCTACAATTTCAAGCTATTGCCTACTTCTTATATGCTAGCAGAGTACAGGTATTAACAGGTTACGTTACAATCAAATACAATAACATCAACTTATAGAGCTCTAATTCTTAAATGTGTACACTAAAGAAAGGAGACCTTAATGTGGGCACTTCTTACCCTCCTTGCGTCTCTCAATACCAGCGTAGCCAAGCCAGGATCGGTCACTCAGTTCCACGGAAAGACGAAGACGAGGTTGGCCATCCCTAGTTGTGGACCTCAGGAAGCAATCACCTGACCCAACCAGCAGGTAGTTGGTGAAAACGCACTCAGAATCAGCGTGTTGCTGGGCCCATCTTTATACCCCTTGGGTCACGTATTCTCTTTCTTATCTGTAATGCCAGATCATACTGGTCCGTCTTTGTGACACCAGTTCTTACAAGGGTGGTTACTACTTAATTTACACTTGTAAGAGAGGGAGATGAGTAATTTAGGAGTACAGGACATTCTTGTACTAGGGCAGGGATTTCTCTCCTGGGATGACTCTGTGGGTGCATCAATTATCAGTACCAGCCAAAGGCAGCTTCTGAGGCCCCTTTATTAACGGTTAGCCTGCTAACCCTCTTATCTATGTTTTCTGTTCCTCAGGGTCACGATGAGCCAGTACATCTGGGCGTCCTAGAAAGGCATCAAAGACTGTGCTGTTGACTGCTGTTTGGTCCCCTGTGTGCTTTGAGGCACCTTAGAGGGGCGGCAAACTGGTCTGTAATGAGGGAGATATCTCTCTGGCTACAATGACTTAATTCCCTGTTGATGGCACAACTCAACACTGGGGAAAGCGGGCAGTTTCCCTGATTTAAATAACTCCCTCTATACCTAACTTTGCTATGAAACTTTTAAATGCACCTCAAACTTGATGGCCAATAAAAGATCTGAGAATACTCATCTATTCTGTTTCCTCAAGTGTGGCCTTGTGGTTAAGGAACTTGATAGGGAAACAGGAGACCTTGATTCTGTTTGTGGCTTTTCACGTATTTCTTATGTGACATTGCACAGTTTTGATAATCTTTCCGTGCCTCACTTCTCCAACTCTAACCCAAGAATAATAAAATTTCCTTACCTCTCAGGTTTTGGTTGAGTAAATTCATTAACTTTTGTTACTCTATAGGTCAATTATGTGTGCTGTAGAAAATGACCTACCTAAAGAACTTCATTCATTCATTACAAGATTTATGTTCGGAGAAGGGGCTTCCCAACAGAGCATAATTAAGGGGAAAAATATGAAAACTTGTATGAAGGCAAATTAGGATTTGTGTCGTGCATGCTGTTATGCACGTGCAAATTTCAATTAGCTTGCACAGTTTATGGTTTGGCTGCACACCAGGAGGGTAGGCATTCTATTAATCACCTTTATTCTTTCTGCACAAATGATCCACCACTGTTGTCTTCTCCAATATATTTCTTTAGGCTTCTGCTGATATTCTCTCTGCCAGATTCCCTTAAGTATTCATTGTCTTTGGCATTCACAGCATAAATGGAGGTACCAGGCACACAGTGGTACAGAGTCTGCCAGAGTTAGACCTGTGAAAGGATACATTTGAGACTGGCTTACTATCTGCCACTGTCAGCTATTTAGATTCTTGAAATGAACCACTTTGTAATAGTGTTTGTGAAAGAATGGTGCACTGACCCCAAAATTATTTCAGTAATCTGGGACCTTTACAATGAATGAAAGTGAAAAGAAATTCTTAGTATGAAAACTCGCTCTCTAATGCAAGGTTTCTTAAACTTTTTGAGAGCACGGAAAACCAAACAATAATTTCTTTAATGTGGAACACCAACGAAAATTTTCTCCAAAAAATTGTTGTCAGATCAAAAAAAGTCAACAATATATGCAGCAAAAAAAAAAAAAAAATTGGCTGCTCCTTTCTGTGATAGCTACCTGGTTTTAATAACAGAACATATATACCATCAGTATATTTTTCCAAATACTTGTGGCACATCTGTGAGTTGTTCATGGAACACCAGTGTTCCGTGGAACATAGTTTAAGAAACGCTGCTCTAATGAACTCTTATTTTGTGCTGTTGTAGAAACATATTGGCTATGTCTACACTAAAGAGTTTTGTTGACAAAACCCTGGGTTTTCGACAAAATTTGCAAAGGGTCCACACTAAAAATGCATTCCATCAACAGAACGCTGCAATTTTGTTGATAGGCTTCTGCCTCTCTGCCACAAGACAGAATGCTTTTCTTGACACTCTATCAACAGAAAAGCCATGTGGGTGCTCTGGGGGGTTCTCTTTCGACAGACAAGGCTTCTGGGTCAATGGGCAGCCCTGTCTGCTGTGTTTCTGGTTAGACGTTCTGTCAAGACAGTGGCTGGGCAGTCTGGCTGCTTTGTCAACAGAGCGGACCAACAGAGTGATCTGCTTTCGTGTACAACAAGAAGTCCTGTGGTACCTTATAGACTAACAGATATTTTAGAGCTTGAGCTTTTGCGGGCAAAGACCCGCTTCATCAGATGCATGAAGCGGGTGTTTGCCCATGAAAGCTTATGCTCCAAAATATCTGTTAGTCTATAAGGTGCCACAGGACTTCTGTTCTCGAAGATACAGACTAACTCGTCTACCTCTCTGATGCCTGCTTTCATGCGTAATCACAATCTGTCAACAGAAGATTTGTTGGACAATATCTTCTGACAGTAACTTCCATCAACAGATCACTGTAGTGTTGATGTAGCCATTAAGTTTGCTTTTCATGCTGACTAAGCTGATAGAGGAAGTAGAATTGTGAACACAAACAACAGCACAAACCAGTACTTAAAAAGCCATGCGAATGCTTAGCTACATGGAGAACACTATAGACTTTTCTCAAACTTCTGCATCCAACCTGGAGTGCAGTCCTGCACTCTTTATTCAGCACAGCTACAAACAAAACATCCATTGACGTCAATGGGAGCTTTGCTTGAATGAGGTCTTGACCCTTGAATTGTAACTATATCTACAATAACTAGCCTGTCTGGAGGCTGAGACATACATTATACACAGTTTTTTATGGTTGATTTATGCACCATCTCCCTGCCCTCTCGCCCCAGCCTTACTTATGAATGCCTTGGAGGTATTTCAGAAAGTTAAATGGGAGCCCACTCATGGTCCCATGGAATATTACATTATATCTTGAATACAAGTCAAGTGGAAGACTAATCTCTCTTCTGTTTTATAATTATTGTGGGGACATAAATTGAGCAACGTATGCTTGGTTAGCTGTCCTACCTTTCTGCTAAGTAGTGAATTTACAGTGGATGCATGGGCTGAAGTGATTATTCTCAGAGTTTACGGGATCTGAGTTCTTTTTAACTGATAAATCTAATTTATATGGATTGGCAATTCTAACAATGCATTTTCTGGTTTCAGGGGGGCACCATGTGACACACGTTCAGTTTAATAACTTGCCCAGATTAGGTTTTGCATAATGTAAATCTGAGGTGCAAGATATTTTGTCTCTTACGCTATGAATGCAATTAGCAAGAACACAAGAGCAAAATTTATTTTCCTTGGAAAGAAATAGTCTGGTATGCAAAAAAAACCCACCATTATTTGCAGTACTGAAACTTCATAATATAGTCAGCAATGCACTGAGTGCATTTAGAATTCTGGGATGAATAAAACATGGAATTAATTGCCAAAGAAGAACCTTAGCCAGACTGCATGAGATCTACTACTGTACTGGATAAAAGCTGTAACTTATGACAAGCTGCATTCTAGTCCTAAAGGAAATGATATTAATACTGGAAAAGGTTAACCAGCACTTCACATAATTTGTGGTAGTCAATATTTCTCCCCTTGAAGATTCAGGCTGAGGGTGGGATTTGGATGGAGCCTACTGTGCTGGCTGCAGTTTTATATAGAGCTGTGGAATATACCTATCATCTTGCCTTAGGGTAATAACTTGGTTCAACGTGCAGTGGCTTATAGGATCAGAACACATTAGGAAAGAAAGAAAACTAGGCCAAAATTTTCAAACTTGAATGCTTAGTTTCTTAAGTATATACAGAGGCTCCTATTTAAAAGTGGCATGTATTTTTAAATGTGCTGAGTACCTATAAAATCCCTCCAGGGTAGCAGGGCTCAGCATGTCTTTAAAAAAAAGAAACCCAAAAAACAAAAAAAATCCACTTTTGTTTCAGAAACTAATTTGCATTTCAGAGCCTGCAAAAGGCACACATTTTTGAAAAATTTGTCCTAGTTTAGAAAACTTTGGATGAGAATTTTACTAAATAACTACGGATGGCTTCTCTTTGTTTTTACTGGAAAAATTTGATGCAGTTGTTGTGTGCCATAATCAAGCCCCAAAGGACAAACAGAAAATACATATTTTAAAAAATTTTCTGGAAACATATAATGGAGAAGCGTATCTGGTTCTGGTCTTTGATATGTCAAAAAGTTCCCTCAGGTTCACAAAACTGAGTTGTTTTATGGGCTTGCAATGAAATAAAGCAAAATCGGTGGTTTCATGTGGCCTTGATAAGAAACAAGGGAATGTGTGATGGTTGTCAGTGAATTTCACTTTGAGTGTGTGGGTCCACATGTTAAAAGAAAGATCCAAGGATGGAAAATTATAGAGTTCAAAACAAGAAAATATTCAAATGAACACCCTCAAAGTCCAACCAGCAAGATAGGTAGAGCTGGAAACAGAGTCAAAAAGGTTTAGGAGGAAATCCTTCTCTACCTTTTCTGGCTCCGTTGCAGTTCTTGCTGGCCCTTTTACACAGTGTAAAAGGGTCCTCAAAGCCCCCCAACTATTTGGGAGTGGATTCCACTGGTGCAGGGCTACAGACAACACTGTAAGGTTATCTCCTGAGGATCACCTCACAAGTCCTGGCATGGGAGGCATATTAGACGTGCAGCTGGGTTCAAACGGGCAGCAACACACAATGCTTGTAGAAATTTTCAGCAGCCTGGGGTTTCTTGCAGTAAGTGAGATATTCAGCATCTCAGTTCAACTGCAGGCCTTTCCAGGCTCTGACATAGCCCTGTATCAGGTGGGTTTACAAGTGTCAGGACCACAGGCCTACTAGGTCTTCGGATGGTATCCTTAGCCACTGTGCCACAGCAGTGCATTCAGCTGCTGGCCCTGACCAGTGGCCACACTTCCAGCCCCAGAGCAGATGGACAAGCAGGACTCTCAGTGGGTACCTGGACTGTATAACAGCCCCAGTGAGAAGAGGAAGCTGTCTGAGCTGGCCGGTTGCTGCCTAGACTGCCTTGTGCAGCTGCTCTGCATTGTCCTGCTGTTCTCCTACCTCCTCTCCCTAACTCACAGATTCAGCCATTTGCACTGGCTCTTCCAGCTACTGACCGCTGCAAGAACTCCGACCATTGCCCTGGATTGCTTCTAATATGGATTGACATATTGGCTCCTTCATCCCTTGTTCACCTTGACTACAGCTCTGGACTGCCCCCTTGGCCACCAGGGATTATAAAAGGTGGCTTAAAGCCTTGCTGCCCTGGGCTACCAATTTTGCACTATGCTGCTTAGAAGCAAAGCACAGAATCTCACTTTTAATCATGTCATGGTCCATGCTATCACTAATCCAAGGAGGACCTATTCCAATAAATGACCTACATAGATTTCTATTTTATTTTCATTACTTTTCTCCTAAAATGTTTCTTACTGGCACTGGATGCATCTATTTTTAGGTTCATTTTGAACAGAGCAGAATTGTCAGACAAGTTTTTTCAGGAGTGCAAAGAAACCCGTGGCCCGGTTCTCCCACACTTCACCTATTATTATTATTATTAGGCAGCCTGTGAAAAATACTTAGGAGACAGGATGTCAGATATTTTTAAGGGGTTATAAAAGTACTAATGTATTGGCTTAGTTTGTCTTCCTGCTGAAGATTGACAGTTGGATCAGAGCAAGTGGCAGAGACATAATGCTTTTGTGGGACTTTCAAAGGGTGCAGCAAAACTAATGAATCAGAGGAAGAGGAATAGCAGCTTTATTGTTTTCTACTTTTTGTACAAGAAATGCATGGACATACCTAGAGAAAAAGGGTGGCAAATATAAGAATATTTGAAGCTATGTGAGAGGTTCCAGAGTGACCCCCTCCCCACAGCCCCCTTGAAAACTCAACCCTTCTGGATACTGACTAAAATAAACGTTCAGTGTCATTCATAGATGGTGGATATGAGAATACGAACAATTGCAGCTCATGTCTTTTGTATGTAACC
Organism: Carettochelys insculpta; assembly: GCF_033958435.1. Classification (NCBI taxonomy): domain Eukaryota; kingdom Metazoa; phylum Chordata; order Testudines; family Carettochelyidae; genus Carettochelys; species Carettochelys insculpta. Next base: position 20,624,621 of record NC_134153.1, on the reverse strand, counting down.
AGAACTATGATAGAGGTGGGAACAGAGGACTCTTAAGAGACTGGTGCATGCCCAAACATTTTATGCAAAATGTATGTAGATTTTTGAGGTCCTTTTCATTTCTATGTAAATTATGACTGAAAAGGCTTCTTTATTAATAGTTCAATAAGTTTATGGGAAATCAAGTGAGCATCTGGCTGAGTGAGAGAGATGCAGAATATTTGTCTGAGTAGTATTGCAATGAACAAGGCCCTTCACACCAGAGCAATTTTGATGTTAGTATTTGCCCTACTTTTATTTGTTTATTTAAGCAAGATGTTTTTTTTGCAGCTCCCTACACACTCCTGATGTGAAAAGTCTTTTTTTTTAAAAAGTTACAGCATTTTAATGAGAAATGAATATCCATACCTTGAGTTTATGTTTCCAGTATAATTAATTTGAATTTGTATCTTTTCACATGCAAATGAAGTTATTGAGAACACTGCCAGCTCTAATCCTGCCACTCTTTGGAGCTTTGCAAGTTCACAGGCTACGTTTTCAGTTGAAGACACTTAAAACTGAACCTTTTCTTGTGATTTGTGCACTACTGGGGTGTCCTGTCACATTACGCTAAAAGTAGCAGTGTGGCCAATTTAATGTAGTGCTAACTAGTATGTCTTTTTAAACTGTGCCAAGAATAGATGGGCATTTAGAAGAATTCTCTGGTTTTAGAATTACTTGCCACTTTTTGTGGAAGGTTTGTTTACTTCCAGCTGCACTATTTCAGTTGTTACAATTTTTTTTTGTTTGTTTTACTATTGAAAAGTTTCAGCTATGTCTGCCACAGCAGAGAACTACTATGCGCTGGACCTTTCTAGACGGTACTCTATTGTCTGGCAACATCCATGGTCTGACATGATTTTAGTTAGGCAATTACCACTTATCACGGGGGTGGCCAAGTGTCCTGTTGTCTCATAAAGATGGTTTGCATTCACCAGTCCTGACTCTCAGTGTTCTGTGCTGTTGTTTAGCTCTATTTACCCCTAGAAGTCTTCCAAGAGCCCAGTAAGCAGTGGAATATTGATAATGCCGCTAGTCTATATTGACCTCCCGTGATTCCACAAATTCTCTGGTTTGGCACTGGTTATGTCCCAAGGGTGCTGGACTAGAGAGGCTCAACCTGTAGTCAAAAAGTTTAAAGATTCAAGTTACAGACATTGAAACAAGGCACTAATTTAGTGCTACAGTTGAAGATTCTGCAACATTTTAATTCAGGCTATCGTGGGCCAATTTTTCAGCTGTGACTGCTATACATTTGCATGCAAATTGGTCTATCTCGGTAGCCAAGCATGTGTGAATGGATTTGTTTGTGTAAATGCTTGGTTCATATCTGAAAAACATGGAAACAGAGTTGTGGTGAGCTGAAAATGTGTCCCTGGACAGCACGATGGAATTATATGCTTTCCATTTATCCCAGAAATTGCTGTGTTAGGTAGGATTCCAGTTACAACAGTGTAACTGCATCCATGTTGACAGATGTACTGATATCATTTTGATTTAAAAAAAAAATCATGCTCCTTACCTAAGTAGTTACACTGGTACAAAAATTCTATGTAGACAGGGACAATATCCCTTATGGTAAGACTCAGTTGTATTTAATGCAGTGAGGAATCTTAAGGATACTAGACAGAGTTGGACCCTGTAGTCCTGGGTTATTTGATTTCCAGTTAGACTCATGCAGTCTGTGCTATGTAGAGTCAACACACAGAGATCTCTGTTCGTCTTGGTACTCACAAAGCAGCCCTGGCTGGGACTGCTGACTGCTAATAATATGCTATCTTCTAGAACTACTATCCTGGCCCCTCTCCTGCTAAGCAGTGATGTAGCTGGCAACATCCCTGTCCCATCTGCTGGGATGCCCTCTCCCTCACTTTGGGGGAAATATGGAACAAATGTACCCAGAGAGAACTATGACATGGCTATATGTGACACAAAGCCATCTTAGACTTTACAAGGATTTTGGGTTTGCTACAACACTTACCCCAGGCCTGTGTATGGATTGTATCTAACCCTCTCTCCAATCCTGGGAAATGCTGTGGAGAATATTAGTCCTCTCACTGGCAGCCAGATGCTGGGATAGAGGACTGATGGGGATTTTGTTGTTTGTTTCTGACTGAGGTGTTCCAGTCTGAAACTCTAAGGGGTGGGAAAATCGCTTAGTCTTCAGGGTTTGCTGGGTCCTCCTAAGATGCACATTTTAATGTAATCATTTGAAAAATGACACAGTGTGTAAGGGAAAAAAAATTGCCTGTTCTATAAACTGAAAATGTGACATTGCTGGCACTCTATATATTAAACTGCCAAGGGGGATTTTTCTTCAGTTCTGAGACACCAATAGACGTATTAAGAACAAGTCAAAAGCTATTTCTTTTTCAGCCTGTCAAACCTGCCAGGTTTGGACACATCCCTTGTTTGCTATGTGCCTGTCTGAAGCCACTTTGTTCTACATCTGTACGGTCATCTCCGTTAAATTTTAAAATGAAAGCCTGCTGCACGCGGCCTGGTGAACTGACATTCAGGGATAAGGTCACCATCTGCTCAGATGCTCAAAGCTTTGTGCTGAAAATTGCATTTTGCTTTGACAATGACAGGCCCTGGATGGTTCATAGGAAGGGTCAAGTGAAAACAGGAAAACCAACAGAAGGCAACTTTGATTTACTAGAAAACCTGACATAACTCCTTAGCTTTCAGTTTAGAGAGCCCAGTTTGCCTTCTAATATATTTGTGTTTTGGCCTTTACAACGATCTGCACATTCATTGAGTGCACTCCACTATTATGCTGTGAATGTCACCCATGGTGTATTTGGCTCATCTGTCCCTTTTCAGGTATGTTGTCTGCCCACTCACTCACCTCTCACTGATCTGCTTTGATTTCTTCTTCAGTAGCACACTTTTGGCCAGCCCTGAAAGAGATGGAGGTAGCAGACTTATATGGTACTTGTGTACTGTATGATATGTGGTTTCCTTGAGTAAAACTTAGAACCTGCCCCAGATTTCTCATTTGGTTTGCTGCTGTTTTACATCATGAAACAAGAACTAGGTTGACACTAAAATAAGGACCCAATCCTACACGTGCTCCTTGTGCAGAATACCCGTTGAATTCAACAGGACTTTTGGCTTGCAAGATTAGATCTGAGAAGTCTAATCATACTAATCAAAGAGGTATTGATAATGGGATAAATGGAGATGAGTTAATGTTTGCATTTATGACCAAAGCCACAGTTGAACCCAGTTCTCTAATTCATAGGATCTGATATTGCTTTGCTAGTACAGCTGGACAGAGAATAGATCTTTCAATTTGCCGGCAATTCCAAAAACAAAACAACAACAAAAAAGAAAACATTACTTTTAGGCCTACCTGAAAAATATTTTTGATGAATCAAAGTAGATTAATAACACTTTGGGTGACAATAAATGTTTTGATCCCAAAATTAAATGTTTTTGTTCAGTTTCAAGTATTTTTAGTTGTTTAAAATAATTATGTTGAAGGACATTTTAAATGAAGTTATTTCAAACTGAAAAATGGAAATATTTTGTTTTGAAAAAGTTGAAATGCTTTGACTTTTTTGGATTGTTTATATAAACAGTTTGGCAAAACCAAACTTGACTTCTGGTTGGTATTAAATCTACATTTTCCCTCAAAAAGATTAGCTAAAATGTCATGCAGCTTTGCTGAGCAGTTTTACACTAGTGTAATTTCACTGACTTTGAGTTACTTCTGGTTCAAATCTGTGTAAGTTACAGCAGAATCAGTCCCCATGTACATATATATGCACACTGAAAAATCTTTTCTTTGGTCTGTTCTGAAAAAGACTCAGTGTTGCAAAATTGTCAGTCGAGACTTGAAGCTTTAAATCTGTTTTCAGTAGACCTTGTACTCTGTTGCTTTGACAGGTGACATAAGTATTGACCTGGAAGCTATTTTGCTAACTGAGGCTTTACATTTCTCATTCTTCAGCATTTCATTTTGGGATCCTTTTTATTTTACAGAGCTCATTGTATAGGAAGCAGCACAGCTGTGCAAATAAAGTGAAACCAGCAAAAACATCTGCAGGGAAATCTTACTGGCAAGATGTGTACATGGTTATCTTATAAGTATGTACTGCACTGCATTCACATATTAGAAAGCAGGGGAGAGTTAATTAAGAAGCCCTAGCAACCCAGCACATATTGATTAAAATGTAATTGAAACTAAATGGAAACCTTCATTCTTGGCATCCATCCAACAACCTTTTCATTTCTTTTCATTTTCGAAATAAGTCTGAAAATGTGATGTTCACAATTAGAAAGTAATTTAATTAGTCACCAAAACTTTGATTTGCAAATTAATATTCAAATATATTCCGCCTCGTGGCTGCTGGTTTCTTCTCATTCTAATTTTTTCTGAAAGAGTGTCAGTTACAGACTGATGTAATTACAAGACCAAATATCAGACATCAAAGGAGCAGGTTTCCTCCAGGATCTGGGAAACTAAGAAAAGGGAAAATTAAATATCATATCAGAATAAGATAGTCAGATCAAGGAATATAGTGACGATAATTGCAAAATTCGGACTCTGCTCATGCAAATACCAGTGTGGTGTAAGAAGAAACTCACAGAAAAAAACATATTTACTTTTGAGACTTGTAATGCCATTTTCTCACTTCAGGTTGCCACCGTTGGGTATAGCAGAACATTCCCTAATCTTCCTGTAAATAGGGGGTGAGAAAATGTATTTTTATTAATTGAGCTATCCACACACTATACAAATTTCCCTTACTGTCTATAGAAGGCAATTTAGTGCATCACAGCTGAATTGAAAACATGAGTTCTCTAGACTGTGTTAATCTTATCCAGCTCAGGAGGGGTTAACATTAATTTCAGTAATTGTTAGAAGTAAAACTCTTTGTGGGATAGATGCACGTGTATGACCCTGTCCCCATTTGAGTTTGGGTATGCATTTTTCATGTGAACTTCAGGGAAAAATCTCTCCCACTGCCATCTTGAAAATGGAAGTCCAGATTCTTGGGTGGTGTAAATTTGTCTAGCTTTGTTAAAGCAAATGGAAGTGTTCATTTACACCAGTCGAGAACATGACCCTTTAAAGGTCCTCAGAGTATAGCTATCCCCTTTTGGAAGATAGCAATTTCCTTCACATAGGAACCTCTGTTTTGCCTAATGTGTTTGCTTTAAGAAATAATACATGAGTGCACACTCCTCTTCCCCTAAAAGGGTGTGTTATGTCCCCTCCCCCTGCCCTGGCGTGGTTGAATTAGTAGCTCTTTTAGCCACTAAAGTTGAAGCTGAGCAGCTGGCTAGTGTTGTGAAGGGGAAAACAAAAAAATCAGCACTGACAAAGCAGCAATAAACATGCTGAAGAGGAAAGAACTAGAAAGAGCAATGGGATTAAACACTGGGAAGAGTGCATTCCAAGAGCTCAGAGCAAAGATTGTTGTGAATCTGCAGGCTCAATTCTGGGAGGTGCTGAGTACCCTCAGTTCCCACTGACCTATAATACAATGCAGACCTCCATTACAATACTGAACATTAAGATTCTCAGGCCTTGCAAAGAGGTGCTCAGCACCTTACAGGTTTCTGGTGCATTCCCTTTTATTTTTGACTTCCTATCCTCAACAGCCCTGACCTTTTGAAATATTAACAGGTAAATAAATCTCTTTCTCCATGCCTCTAAACCAGTGGTTCCCAAACTTTTCGGCATCATGCCCCCTTTTGATTTTTGAGAAACCTCACGCCCCCTGCCACCTCTTCTTTACCACGGGCCAGCCACCCCCAGCTGCTTGTGAGCCACTTGCCTGAGCCCTTCCCCTCCCCTCCGCTCCCCCAAAGCCAGGCACCACCAGGCTCTCATCTAACCCCATCTTCCTCTTCCCAGCCAACTCTCACTCACTCACCTTTGCAGGAAGTAGCTAGCTCCACATGAGCCTTTGTTTTTTATAGCGGCTGCGCTGGGTTGCCCACATGAAATGGCAGGGGCTGAGAGCTGGAAGCAAGGGCCAGCTTTTTCTTTGTATGGGAAGAATGACTGGCCGGGGGGGGGCTGGGTTGCCTCGTGCCCCCCCCACCGAATTTCTTCATGCTCCCCCAAAGGGGTGCACCCCCCGTTTGGGAAACCATGCTCTAAACAGTCTTATCCCCGATCTCTGGGCCTTTTTTGAGATAGTGCAACCACATGTGTACACTGCGGACACTCTGCTGATCGGCTGAGTAGCATTTGAATTTCTCCTGGGTGGCCACCCAAGTGCTCAGCTTGCAGGGAACACTGGTAACACCTAGGTCTTTTTCCCATGTACTTACAGATAATTTTGCACCCTGCAGAATGAATAAATGGTTTAAGTGAAATCGTGGGGTGAGGGGAGGAGGGGAAATGGATTTAAATAGCATGCTTGTGAATTCCACCTACTTGTTTGAGTTCCCCCATGAAAAAGAAGCTATTTGACAGAGGTGGTTCTGTCATTGCTTATAGATGACCAATGCATAAATGTGTTGGAGACCTTTCTGGTGGCAGGCAAGTCCTGAAAGATCAGCCATAAAGCCTGCCATAGCCCCAGACAGTACACAAATTTCTACAAGAACTTTACAAAGGCAGATTTGATGTTCCATGTCCAGGGTGATAGTCTCCTGGGCCTGGGAGGGAGGAGAAATTGTGTCTGAAGTATGGTTTTCTCCACCTGTAATTTTATGTAAAACAGAAAACTAAGCGAAAGCGGAACATAGCCCTGTGTGCATTAGAAGTGGTCAGCAGGCTGCACGGCAGTAGTCGCTCACCCATCTTCCAGTGACAAAATGCTGTATCAGATAACATATTGTTAGCAGAGTTATCTGTACCACCACTCTGGCCATCTTCCACACTCACTTATCAGCTCCCCACCAGTGAGTGCTTCGAGTTCCTTCAAGTACAGTCCCAAGTGTATTCATCTCCTATACTTACGAGCTGTTTACTTTAAAACTGCATTACAATTTTAAAAATACATCCTTTTGTCCTTGTTTTTTTTTTCTTTCACTCTTGTAATTCATTGAATACATTTTGTGCCTTTCAGCTTCTGGTCTCAGGGCCAAAAATGATATTTCAATCCTTGACAAAGTGGCTATGGGGTAGAACTGGTGGCCAAATTCCGAAGTGCACTTGTCCCATCTCAGAGCTTAATTTGCAGTGTATCTGTGTATGCCTGACACATTTTTGACTTTATCATAAACATCAAGTCTCTTATGGTCCATAGGCATTGATGGTCAAACTCTCTTTCATTAAATGAGTGAGCTTGAAAAACCCCAAATGTTAGAAAGTTAGCTGAGATTGTCTTGGCTCAGAAACATCTCTCTAATGATATTTTTAATTGAATCTAAGGTGCATGTTTGTGTCCCATGGTATCAATCCTAGTTAAAATCTTTCCTGTCAAAATATATCAGCAGTGACTGACACAATGAATTTTTCCACCTCTGAGAATTGTTAGTGCCATTGCAATAAGACATCTTAGTTTCTGCAGAATGTGTATCATATTCTTCACATTGCCTCTTAAATAAATGAGAGCAAGTGGAAAAACTAAATTCCATTTCTTCAGCTAAAACCACTTTCAATTGAAAGAAGCTCTCAAATTCCTTCTGGGTAATTCAAAGACAGATGGACGGTAAGACAGTGAATACTGCAAAGCATTCTACTTCGGTGCAGATAGCATGTTTGTTAGTGATATGATGCCACCCTGATAACAACTCTCCCCCCATTACTGAAGGTGAAGCACAATGAAGTTATACAACAAAGCAAACCAGATCAAAGCTGTATTTTTTTTTAAAAAAAAGGAAAATTCCACCGACAGACACTGAACCTCTTTGAAAAATATTCAATATCCACCTATGCCTTTGCTTATCAGCGTATTGTCTCAAGGAGGATGGGCATTCAAATATCCAGTCCTGTGGTTCTCCCAACCCCAACCCCCCGTCAAAGCAATAATAATGCTATTACTATAGGTATTTAGTAGCTCTACCTGCATGCAGAAACAATAACAGATAATAAAAAGATGTAATAAACACTTGGCAATGTAATTAAATAACTTTTGGGTTAGATCCTAGTATTCTGACATGTTGTAGGCTGCCAGCTTTCCAAGGGTATGTATATACCTATATTGGCAGCATCTGACTAGTTAATGGTTTGTTATGGCTATACAGACAGACTACACGCTTCAGAAAAATAGACCCCAGGCATAGCATGCATAATGCAGCTTTCATTCTGGAATTTTCATGCTGGAGTTGAGCTGCATTTGTATCTGATTCTCTAGCATGAAACTCAGCTGAGTAGATGCACGTGTGCAGAAAGAGCTGCAGCCCTTAAGATACATTTTAGCTAAAAACAGTACTGGATAATCACACAGTAGCTGTGTCTACACGTGCACGCTACTTTGAAGTAGCGGCGCTAACTTCGAAATAGCGCCCGTCGCGGCTACACGCGTCGGGCGCTATTTCGAAGTTAACTTCGACGTTAGGCGGCGAGACGTCGAAGTTGCTAACCCCATGAGGGGATAGGAATAGCGCCCTACTTCGACGTTCAACGTCGAAGTAGGGACAGTGTAGACGATCCGCGTCCCGCAACGTCGAAATTGCCGGGTCCTCCATGGTGGCCATCAGCTGGGGGGTTGAGAGACGCTCTCTCCAGCCCCTCAGCTCACTGGTGGCCGCGTGGAGCGGCCCCTTAAAGGTCCCCTCCCCATCCCTGCCTCTGCAGGAAGCTGAGGGAACGTGCAGGCTGCAGCCTGCACACGCGGCCAGCCTGCACCACCCTCAGCCCCTGAGAGCTGCGATGGCCGCCCGGCAGCCCTCCCAGCGCCCCCAGGGGACCCCCCCAAGGGGAGCCAGGGCAGCCAGCCCAGCCAGAGGGCCAGCCAGGCTGGGAAGCGGCAGCGGGGCCCCTTCTGGATGGAGGCCGAGCTGCGGGACCTGCTGGGGCTCTGGAGCGAGGAGGAGGTGCTCCAGGTAATGGGGAGCAAGAGGCAGAACGCGGATGCGTTCGCTTGGCTGGCCGACGGCCTGGCTGCCCGGGGTCACCCTGCCCACACTCCTGACCATGTTAGGAGTAAGGTGAAGGAGCTGCGGCAGGGTTACACCCGGGCCCGGGATGCGGCCAGCCGATCTGGGGCCGCCCCGTCACTTGCCCCTTTTACAGGGAGCTCAGGGACATCCTGGGCTCCCGGCACACCTCCTCCCCTCCGGCCACCCTTGACACCTCGGCTGACGAGCCCCAGCAGGCCCTGCAGCCGGAGTCCGCCCTGGAGGCAAGCCCTGCACCCCGGGGGCCCCCCCCCAGAGGCCATCCCCGGGACATCGCGGCAGGAGGAGGAGGAGGAGGAGGAGGAGGGGGGCTCCTCCTCTGCAGAATCCAGCCTGCAGATCCTCCTCCTGCCATCCCGGAGCAGCAGCAGGGCCTCCGACCCCCGGGGATCTCCGGACCGTGGGAGCGGACCGACAGGTAGGTACCCCTCTCTGGTGGACACCCCTGGGCTTGAGGGGCGGGGGTAAGAGATATGTGTCCAGGGCCCCCCACATGCTCACATGGCCATGGCCCCAAGGACACCAGGGCCATGGCCCTCACAGCACTGCAGCCATCAGCCCGTGCCCCCCCCACCCCACATGACAGTGCCATGCCCCATCCCCGGGCCAGGGGGGAGCAGAACCTCGAGGGGCCCCCGGGAGGAGAGGGTGGGACACCCCGCAGCAGCAGCAGCAGCATGTGATGGAGTTGGGGGAGTGCCAAAGGGAGACTCAGGCTACATATGAGCCACAAGAGCCGAAGAGCTCCCAGGGCCAAAGGAGGATCCTGGCGCTACAGCTGGCAGGTGACACCTCTGCCCTGAACAAACAGGAGGGAGGAGCCGAGCTGGCTTGGAATTGGGGGGCGAGGGCGAGGGCCACAGGTAGAGGCTAGGGGAAGGGAGAGCTGGTAGGCAGCCAGCCTGAGGAGGGGGAAAGCTGCATCCCAGAGGGGCCCCCCTTGGGGTCTTCTCCCCACGACGGGTTGGAAGGACTGTCTCTTCCGACAGCTGGTGCTGTCACTCCTGCCAGAAAGTGGCCATCTGTGGCCTAAGAAACCTCTCCTGCTCTCAGACCCTGCGGGGTGAAGTGAGAGTCGCTCCCACCAGGGGACGGGGTGCAGGGCAGGGGGACCCCTGAACCCCATCCATCACAGCAGCATCTCCCGGGGACGGGGATGGGGAACCTGCAGCACAGGGCTGGGGGGACAAAGGCCACGGCTCGGGGCCCACACTAACGCCTGTCTCCATTCTTCTTCCCCACTGCCTCTCCTGTGTCCTGCACCTGCACCATCAGAAGGACCAGAAGAGAGCGCCGGCGAGGCGTCAGTTGTCCCGGAGAGCCCTCCGGGACCATCGCTCCAGGGCAGCCCCTTGGCCGAGGACCGACCGGCCCCGCGGCGGGCTAGACAGCGGACCCCGCGCCTCCAACCGCCGCCGGCGATGGACCCCCAGCTGCTGGCCATCCTCCGTCGGCAGCTGGAGGTCGCGGAGCAGCACCTCCAGCTGCAGGAGCGGGCGCTGGCCTGGCGCCAGGAGGCATGGGGGGCCTATATGCAGACATTTAACCGCCTGGTGGACTACCTGGCCCCCCATGCCGCGCCGGCCGACCCATCGCCCGCCCTGCCCGCTCCTGCAGCCCCACCACCAGCTGCTCCGCCCGTCGCCGGCCCGTCCGCCGTCGCCCCGCCACCCACCCGCGAGGGCCAGAGCGCCGAGGGACCCCTGGAGCCACCTGACACTCGCCGGCCCCCATACCTTCCGGTCCAGCCCGCTCCCACCCAGCCACGGACCAGGCTGCGAGCGCGGCGGGGCTCCCGGACGGCCACGCCCAGTGCCGGGCTATAGGGGCGAGGGGCCCGGGATGTGGCCCCCCCCTTGTATATAGTTGGACCCTGTTTTTTTGGTCCCCCCCGTTTGCCCCGTCCCCCCCATGTAAATAGTTCTCCCCTTTCTCCTCCCTGGTTTTCTTTTTATTATTTATGGCACACAGTTGTTTCTTTGGATTGTTTTATTTTTGTACATATTGCTTTTGTTGAACGTTTGTACCTAGTTTTCTGTTTGTGGTTCACGTATTTATTTACATCCAAAAAAAAAAAGGCTCGGAAAGAAAAAAAAAATTTACGTTCAGCCACAAGTGCGTGCTGTCATTTGTCCAGGACAAGTTGGGGGGGGCGGTGGGGTGCTCCATGGTGTGGGCTTTGGGGCAGGAGTGTGGGGGAGGAAGGGGCGGGCAGTAGGGGGCCTGGGCAGAGTTCACCCCGCGGCCTGTTCGTCGAAGTGGGCCTGCAGGGCCTCCCGGACCCGGGTCCCCTCGGGGTCCACCTGCCGACTGGGGGCAGCAGGTGGCTGGACATGTGCCCTGCCGGCCTCCGCAGCCCAGCCCTGCAGAAAGGTCTCCCCCTTGCTCTCGACCAAATTGTGCAGGGCGCAGCAGGCACCCACAATCAGGGGGATGTTGTTGGGGCCCGCATCCAGGCGGGTCAGGAGACATCTCCAGCGTCCCTTCAGGCGGCCAAATGAGCGCTCCACCACCTGGCGCGCACGGTTCAGGCGCTCGTTGAAGCGCTCCTGGCTAGCGGAGAGATGGCCTGTGTAGGGGTGCATAAGCCACGGCCGGAGGGGGTAGGCCGCATCTGCGATGACGCAGAAGGGCATGGTGGTGTCCCCCAGAGGGATCTCCCGCTGTGGGATGTAGGTCCCCGCCTCCAGCTGGCGGCACAGGCCCGAGTTCCGGAAAACCCGGGCGTCGTGGGTGCTGCCAGGCCAGCCCACGTAAATGTCCTGGAAACGTCCCCGGCTGTCCACCAAGGCCTGCAGGACGACAGAATGGTAGCCCTTGCGATTCAGGTATCGTCCGCCACTGTGATGCGGGGCGCGGATGGGGATGTGAGTCCCATCCAGAGCCCCGAAGCAGTTGGGGAAGCCCAGGGTGGCAAAGGCGGCGATGGTGGCATCTGGGTCCCCCAGCCTCACGAGCCTGTGCAGGAGCATGGCGTTGATGGCACGCACAACCTGCAGAGAAAGCACATGGGACAGCCCCAATGAGGGGTGAGCAGGGTGTGCGTGGCCCTGCCCTGGCCCCCCTGCCCTGCTCTGGCCCCCCTGCCCTGCCCTGCCCTCCCCCCGTGGGTTCGCTTACCTCCATGAAGACAGCCCCGACGGTGGCCTTTCCGACACCAAACTGCTGTCCCACGGATCGGTAGCTGTTCGGAGTGGCCAGCTTCCAGACAGCGATGCCGACCCATTTCTGCACTGTGAGGGCACGCCGCATGGCAGTGTCCTGGTGCCTGAGTGCGGGGGTGAGCCACTGGCACAGCTCCAGGAATGTCTGCTGGGTCATCCTGAAGTTCCTGAGCCAGTGGTCGTCGTCCCACTCCCCAAGCACCAGCCGCTCCCACCAGTCAGTGCTGGTGGGGTAGCTCCACAGCCGCCGGCGTGTGAGGCGGGGGGTGGAGCAGGGTGCTGCAGGGGTAGGGGTTGAGCCCTGCTGCCCTGGGGGCATCTCCTCCCCTGGGGCAAGGAGGTGCTCAGCTGCCTCCCACATGGCATGGGTCAGGGCAAGCCCTGCTCCTGCCGGGAGGGCTGGGTGGACCTCTAGCTGCTGCTGCTGCTGCTGCTGCTGCTGCTGGGGGTCCATGACTGCGGCGCCCGGGGTCTGTGTGCCTATGGCTCCTCAGACTGCGTGCTGTGCAGGCTGAGTGTGTCTGGGAGGGGCCCTTTAAGGGAGCGGCTAGCTGTTGCCCCGGAAGCGCTAGTCCGCCCTGTGACCCTGTGTGCAGCTGTGCCTGGCAGCCCTATTTCGATGTGTGCTACTTTGGCGTGTAGACGTTCCCTCGCTGCACCTATTTCGATGTTGGGCTGCGCAACGTCGAAGTTGAACATCGACGTTGCCGGCCCTGGAGGACGTGTAGACGCTATTCATCGAAATAGCCTATTTCGATGTCGCAACATCGAAATAGACTACTTCGATGTAGGCTTCACGTGTAGATGTAGCCAGTGGGTGCTAGAATTTTTTCTACTGATTGAGTGCTCCAGTAAAGTATACAGTATTTGCTGATGATAAAATGATATAAAAGGGGAATCAGAAGCCTTCTGTGCTCTTTTTAAAGTTGGTCATATTGACTTTACGTACTCTGTAACTTAGATACTTAGTGGTTATCTACCACCTGCGTGAAGCATCATGCCAAGATAGTACTGCACATGGTTCACTAGGCATTTTATGAAACAGTCCCACAGCCTCAAGCGTGCAGGTGCTTAAAGCTTTTCAGAACTGTTTAGACTCTACTCTGGAGGTCCTGTTTGCCTTCAGGAGCAGAGTCCTTCATGCTGCTTTCATGAGAACAGCACTCTTATCTGATTGGGACTCAGTCAAGTAGAGGGAAATGTAGGTTTATTAGATTACAGCTTTTTGGTGTGCTCTTCTCATCCCTTCCAGATTAAATAAGGGAGAAAAGAAAACATACAGTTTCTACCTAGCAGAGGAAGCCCAGAACTGTGAGTGTATGTGGGAACGGGAGTAGAGATAGTGCAGCTCTGCAGTCAGTTATATTGCCGCCGCCACCACCACATGGGCCAAATTTACAGATCTGAGGCATGCAGACTGTGACTTATGTATAGAATTGTAATTATGTATGTAAATTAGCTACATTTTCACGTATGGACCTTATGAAAGTTTGTTAACATAGGCATAGTACATAGCCGCACATAGCTAAAGTCACTAATCCTTCATTGTCCTAATCTTCAAATTCACCAAACTATAGACCAGTGTGATCTGGCATTTGAGCCCTCATTAATCTGTGGACGGTAATAGGACTTCAGCCGTTCAATATGAGTTTATGGAAAATGGATCTTGTCAAAGTAACACAGTTTATTTCTTAATTATTAGCAGTTTGAATGATAAGGGTAATAGAGGTGATGCCACTCACTTAGATCTCTTCAGGGTGGTTTTGACTGGGTGCTACTCAATGCTTTGATAAAGAAACTAGACCAATATAAAATCATAGCGCCATATATGAAATGCATATATATATTTTAATAATAATTGATTGGAGGGTGTCTTTGGGGTGGTCCCATAGGGTCCCATGTAGCTTGGGCTGGAGACAGATTTTGCCAGTTCTCAGCAATTTGGGGGTTGGGGTTTGGGGGGTGTGGCTCAGTTCTGGGCTCGAGGAAGGGGTGGGCCTTGGGGAGAAGTGGTGGGGTTAGGGGGCAACCAGGCCTCAATGCCATCTGGACCATACCGCACAGGGCCTCAGTGGCAATTTTTAAAGGCCTGGAGCTGCAGCCAGGCATGCTGCAATTTAACATTTTTTTATCATTGACCTGTAAAAAACATTATTGGTAAAATTTACATATGACAAATATTGGGGATATAACTAAACTAGCCATGAGAAGTGGATAAGGGTACAGAACAATCTGAGTCACTGGTCACGTGAGTGCAAGCAAACAATATACATCTTAATACAGTCAAGTGTACAAATTCTTCAGACAGGAACAGAGAACGTAGGCCATACTTATAGGATGGGAGAGTCTAGGCCAGGAAGCAGTGACTGAAAAGGACTTGTGATTTATGGGCGATAATCAGCTGAATGTGAGTTCTCAGTGTGACACTTGTCAAAAGAGCTATTGTAATTCTTGGATCTATAATTAGGGGACTATCAAGTAGGAGAAGGGAGTTATATTATCTCTGTATTTAGCACTGATGTGACAACTTCTTGGATAACTGTGTCCCATTCTGATGTGAGAAAGTCAGAAGTCATGTTGATAAATTGGAGGGGGTTCAGAGAAGAACTGTGAGAATGATTAAAGAATTGGAAAATCTGCCTGTCGTGAGAGACTCAAGGAGCTCAATCTGTTTACTTTAACAAAGAGAAGATTGAGTATATATGTGTAGACTGTGATCAAATCACCCCTTAAAGAATAGAAATTGGGTGGGAGAGGGCTCTTCAGTCTAGCAGACAAATGTATAACAATATGTAGTGGCTGGATATAGAAATAAGGTGGAATTTTTTAGCAGAGAAAGTTATTGGCGTTGGAACAACTCAAGGGCTGGGTCTACACGTGCCCCTTCCTTTTGAAAGGGTCATGTTAATGAGCAGGTTTGAAATATGCTAATGAGGTGCTGCAATGAATATGCAGCTCCTCATTAGCATAATGGCGGTGCGGCGATTTGAAAGTGCGGCTTTTCGAATTGCGCTCTGCCCGTGGAGACGGGACCTTCCAAAAGGACCCCCCCAGTTTTCGAAAGCCCTTCTTCCTATCTGTGATCAGAAGAAGGGCTTTTGAAAACTGAGGGGGGGTCCTTTCGGAAGGTCCTGTCTCCATGGGTGGAGCGTGATTCGAAAAGCTGCACTTTTGAATCACCGCAGGCGCCATTATGCTAATGAGGCGCTGCATATTCATTGTAGCACCTCATTAGCATATTTCAAACCTGCTCATTAACATGCCCCTTTTGAAAGGACGGGGCACGTGTAGACCCAGCCAAGGTGGATTCTTAATCACTAGAAATTTTAAAATTAGACTAGAACGTTCTAATAAAACAACCAGAACTTATTTAAGGGAAGGATGCAGCTTGTTTTATACAAACTACATAATCACAGTGGTCTCTTTTGATCCTATAATTTATGATTCTATGAATCTATTATTTTATTATACTATATAGGGATTTTCTTTGGTAAAAATAACTACTATGTATACTTGATCAATTAGCCTGTTTGTTTATCAGCTAACACCCTCCCCCCACCCAAGACGAATAGTCAAAAATGGAAAATTGCTCTGGTTCATTCATAAGCCAACCCTATATTTCAGGGCTTGACAAACTTTATATCCCAACCCATCAGGGTAAGATGCTGGTATGCCAGGACATTTTGTTTATGTGAATCATCAGCAGTCACAGAGCCCAGTGCTGCTCTGAGTGTCTGCAATTCGCTGTTCCCTGCCAACTGGTGGCGGACAGCATGTCCCTGAGCCCACACTGCTTCTCTCTGCCCATATTGGCCGGGAACAGCAACGGGATGTCAAAGGGATCTGTTTCTCTCGACGCTTCAAGTAAACAAACACACTGGCGCACCAGCAGCTTACCATGACAGGCTGGGTGCCCACATTTGCTGACCTATTCATAAGCTGACCCTTTCTCTTTAATTCACTTGTTTTAACCAAAAAAAAAAAAAATCAGCTTATGAGCGAGTACAAATGGTAGGTTGTATCTTGTTGAAAATCTTATTCAAATGTTTTTCAATGAATAAAGAGTTGAAAATGCATCTTCTGGATTGTACACCAGTTACATAAAGTGCATGTAAAATACAGGTTGTATGGTGAAACAAAGTCATTTGTCTTTGACACCTTATAGACTAACAGAAAAGTTTTGAGCATGAGCTTTTGTGAGCACAGACTCACTTCATCAGATGCTGGTTCAGTGAGTCTGTGCTCACGAAAGCTCATGCTCAAAACTTTTCTGTTAGTCTATAAGGTGCCACAGGACCCTTTGTTGCTGTTACAGATCCAGACTAACACGGCTACCCCTCCGATATTTGTCTTTGACAAACCAAAACATTACGTGGCTCAACCATGAAAAGTGTCCCGGTTCATTTACTATTCTGCCTCAAAGCTGCTGAGCTACGGCAGTACAACTAAGTTGGCAGCATGGTAACCATCTGAATGTAATGTAATGTGCTATGACAACTCATAACTATAATGAACTCCCAAGGGCAGGAGATACTTAGATACATTACCTGGCTATCGACACTTAGACTCCCTTGGTTAAGTGGGTAAATGACACTGAAGGGACTATCTGTGAAAGCACCATGAAAGACAGAAACAATTTGCTTTACGTTTAGGGTGTGAAAGCTCTGAATAATTCATATAGTATTCAAGCTACTTTGGATCTTTATTTATCAGAATATGTTCACAAGTTCCATTAGGGTGTTTAAATACAATCAATAGAGTATTGCTGCAAGCCAAGATTAAAATTGTGCCACTGTGTCTAAATGATGGTAACACGTGTTTTAAAGATCCCTGTTCTAGGAAATGATTAGCACTACCAGTAAGATTCAGTCCTAGACAGCGTTATTGATCTGAATGTCAGTCCTTGGATCCTTGAATTACTACTTTATGCCTGCAAGATACTTCTGTACTTTCAGCCCAAATGAAACAAGTTTCAAGAAGCGGAGCAATAATCTCCCTCCCTATATCACATGTGAAAATGCTTGATTTGGGTGCCTCCCAGGGTTGTGTCCTGAAAAATCACATTGCTGAGATTTCTCTGCTCTGATTCTTTCACCCCCGCACACAGTCCTTAGAAACGTAAGGCTCAAATTTTCACATGTCCTTACTATAACTATGCAAGCAAATCCGGTAAGTATAACTCCAAACAGAGAATTAGATGCATTTATTGCTGTGGGTAGCAGGTATTATAAACTGGGAAGGGCTGTGCACAACAGACAACCAGCAATGGCTCTGTCCATGCTCTGTTCTCAGGCACCCTCCTGTTTCCCTCTGCCTCTGCCACTGTGCAGTGGCCCTGGCTTGGGCTGGGACTATATCACCTGCTCTCTGACTCCCAGAACTCTGGGGCCAGGGAAGCTGCAACTGTGCCACCAGCCTTTCTGGTGCTCCATGGCTGGGGAACCTGGAGCCATGTCTCTTGCCTTTCCAGTGCTCCAAGCCTGGGAGTACAAACCTGTGCCAGTGGGTGCAGAGATGGGGGACTCTGGCCATCAGTGGGGGTGAGGGGTGGGGTCACAGGTGAAAGGGGCGTAGCTGGAAATTAGACTCCTCCTGCAAGTTGTTCATGCTCCACCCATATTTATTGCTGTATTTGCTGTGACTGAATGTTCGGTTGTAGTATGTGAGTATGCACATTAGGCAAATTTCTGGGAAAGTGGGCATAAGAGATCAGTTAGATGATTTGTGTGAGTAGTTGTTGTTACAGTGGGATGAGATGTGTATATTTAGCTTACTGAACACTTTCCATGAGAAAAGATTCTCTGAGAAGCCCCCTAAGCTTCTTTCCTTCTTTCAGGAAATAACTGGTTTTTGCAGATAAGGAAAGTAGAGTGGATCTCATATCCTTGGATTTCAGTAAGGCATTTGATATGGTACCACATGGGAAATTTATTTAGTTAAATTAGGGAAGAGCAGTGCAAGGATTGTGAGATGAATTAACTGTAGAAGAAAGAAGGCAATAGGTTGCATTGAAAGGTGAATTATCATACTAGAGCAGTGGTGGGGAACCTGAGGCCTGTGGACCCCCTGACTGTCTCCCTTTCCCATGCACCTCTCACAGACTGGGGCACTGGAGCCCTACGCTTCTGACACCTCCCCTTCCTCTTTCTTCCCAGAACTTTTGGAGGAGCTGTGAATGGCCTAACTTGTGCACTGTCCCTGCTTCTCTCCCACTCTCCCAGAGCTGGAACACTGCAAATCAGCTGTTCACAGTGTTCCAGCACTGGAGGAGAGATGGAGGAGTAGGGACAAAGCACAAATCAGGGAATTTGTGCGCTCCAAAAGTGCTGGGAGGAGGGTTAAGAGGAGGAAGTGCGGGGCTCTGGTGCCCTAGTGCATGAGCGAGGATGGCAGGGGGAGGCTGTGGGCCACAGGTGGAGACCTGTGAGCTGCTGCGGCCCACCAAGGGGAAGGAGGGCCGCTCATTTGGGGTCACTCGCCGGTGGAGGTTGCTCAGTGCTGGAGCAGAGGGATGTCACTAGTGGAGTTCCTCACGGATTGATCTTGGGACCAGTCACATGGCTGGTGGACCCTCAGGACCTTCCTCATCAGTTGCCCCTGCCCCTGCCTGCACACAGCTCCAGATACCCCCTCTCTGCACCTTGAGCTATTCCCTGTCTTAGCAAATCCCCTAGCTAGCCTCTCCCGGCATCCTAAACTGTTTTCAGACTTTTTGAGATAAGCCCATCTTTGAATTATAATTTTTAATTGCCTCCCCAAATCCCGACTGAGTGAGTGGCCAGTTGAAGGGAGTCAGGGGGTGGGGGTTGTACTCCCTCCTTAGACCCTTCCTGCAGATGGAGCCTCAGACACCTATACCCAAGGCCCTTCCCCTGAGGTATCCTCTCCCATGCTGGGCTCTGTAGTTTAAGAGCACTGGGGACAAGGGAGGGGGCAGGAAATGACCCCACATCCATATTGCGATGTTCTGGGTTCAAGCATTGTTGATAAGACATTGTCGAATTTATGTTTTTCTTTACGCACAAAACAAATAACACACACCATAGGCAGGAACACTAACCCAGGAACCCATCCCTGCAGCAAACCCCGTTGCCAACCCTGTCCACATATTTATACAAGTGACACCATCACAGGTCCTAATTACATAAGCCACAACATCAGACACTCATCTACCTGCACATTCACTAACACAATATTTGTTATCGAGTGCCAAAAATGCTCCTCTGCCATGTATATTGGACAAACCAGATACCCTCTGCACCAAAGGATGAATGGACATAAATCTGACATCAGGAATGGGAACACACAAACCTGGAGGGGAACACATTAACCTCCCTGGACACTCAATAATGGATTTGAAAGTAGCCATTCTCCTACAAATACTTTTAACACAGAATCACGAGGGAGAGGTGAATTGGAATTCATTTACAAATTTACACCTTTAACCTTGGCATGAATAGAGATCTTGGCTGGCTTATGCATTTCAAGGACAATTTCACCACCTTTTGATACTCACAGGAATGAAGCACATCCAATTTAATTTGCTTCATTAACTGGTCCTACTACTGACAGGTAACTTCCTTCCCCCACTGCTCTCTGCTGTATAAACCCTGGATTCTGTTTGTTCCACTCCAAATCCATCTAATCAAGTTGGTTTTACCCAGGAAAACTCATGATCTAGTAAAATTGTTAGTTTTTAAGGTTCCATGGGCCTGTTTGTTATTTCTGAGGTTACCGACTAACACAGCTACCCCATGAGACTTTTTGCACACAAAGTATGTTAAAAGTGTAGTAGCTAGACTGCAAAATCTAGAACCTGAAAATTAAGAAATGCCAGTTTTATGGTTGCCCATTTAACCATAATTCTGCCCTGGTGCCCCCCATTGTGATACAATCTGTCATTACTTGATACAGTTTTTCCCAAAAGAGGGGGTGACCATCTGTCCCCTACTGGGTGGGACAGTTCCGTATTTGAGATGCCGAAAAGGCATCCCGACTTATTTTTTAAAAGGGACCAAATGTCCCAGGTTTAGGCCCTTTGGCGCTGGGGGAGGCAGGGAGGGCTCGGGGGCGGGAGTGCCCATGGCCATTGCTTCCCCAGGGCTCTGGGGCCCGGAGTGCCTGGGGCCACCGCTTTGCAGGGCCAGGAGTGCCTGTGGCTGCTGCTTCCCTGGGGCTTGGTGCAGCTGGGAGAAGCCGCCTCTCACTCCCATATCTCCCAGTCATGTACTTGGGACAGGGATATATGGTTGCCCTACCAAAAGACCATGCTTCATTCATTACACAGGAGGGTCCCACAACAGTCCGGGTGGACTCTTGCAATTTTACCATGATTTCGAAGGCCACAGTTGCAGAATTCATCGAAGACTAACACAAGAGGGATGAATCAGGGCTGGATGGCAATCATAAGCAACTCCTAATTCCTAAACAATGTTGATAGAGAGAGTGTGAGTGTCATTTCTAAATGATACTTTTGTAAATCACCAACAACATTGTCTGGTAACAGGTACTGAATACAGGCAATTGCTGTTCTGAAGAGTTTATATTATCAGTAGAAGAAAAGGAGAGAACAGGATACACTGAGATGCCCAGAGGACAGTTTATCTTTACGTTATATTTTTCCTGTTCATTACGTGTAGATGTTAGGAAAGAAATAAGCCCTGAGGGGGATTCAAGTCTTTGGTTTCAACACTCTTCTTACTAAAGCCAATGATAAAACCCTCTTGATTTCAGGGGAAGTGGGAGCAGGCGTTTTCTTCTCTGTTCCCACAAAATATGAACTCCGTGACTTTAGCCAAGCTCCTGCAAGCTCTCCAAGTGTCTGTGTTTTGAGCAGTGGTGGAATCAGATTCTAATTCAAGGGAAGCAAAATTCTTTTTCTTCCACTTCTTGGGGACAAAAACATAAGGAAGAGGGAGAAAAGAAAGAGGTTTCCTTGCCTTCCCCTGTGCCTCTGGCCAAAGACCTAAAGAACATTGTTGCCCCTTTTTGACCTGAGTCGGTGGTCAAATTTTTAGACCCTAGGTTGTTCCAATTGGAAACGGAAAGTGATGCGGTTTGGCAAATGCTGGTGCTAGTTTCTGGGCAGACTTTAACTAGGCCTTGTTTTAGGTATGCTCTCCTATCTGTCTCTTACACTGTGTAAATGGAAGGTGCATTCACACATCAGTTTGAGTGAGGTTTTAACTCAACCTATAGCACAGTTTCATCTAGCCCATAGCAATAAAAATGCCTATGTATTGACATTGAAATCATATGCACCAACTTTTTAGAAATATTATACCCATGGTATTAAACGTGTTTGAAATCACTGGGGCTTCTACCCAGAATCCACAATGCGTTTTCTGTATTGCTGATCTTAATAACTATTAGCCAGATGAAATGCTGTGTTCTGTTTTACAGCAACATTCCGAAGACTTCTCTCCAAATTTGTACTATCCCGCAGTCCCCATCGGCCTGCTTTTTCTTTTATATGGAGACACAGTTATGTAACAGCATTTGCCTGCATTATTTCAATCCACTGCCTTCAACAAACCTGTGAGATAGACCCAATATGCTCACTGGCTGTGACTTCAGGAAGACCTCTGTCCTCATTTCCTGGACAAAGTGCTTGGTAGCAGATTGCTTGGCATATATCAATTGAAAATCATAAAGAAAGCATGCTAATAAATGTTAATATAATGGCCTGAAACAGTGCTCAGAATTTCTGCTTGTATTTTATTTGAGAATCTGTATTTTCCTGTGCTAGACAGTGAGTGAACAAAAATGGCTCCCAGCTAATGTTCCCTGTAAGCTGAGCACTTGGGCACCCGCCAAGGAGAGATTCAGGTGTTGCTCAGCTAATTAGCAGAGTGCCCACAGCTGGGAGCATGTGTTCCTATTGGTGGTGCACATCCAGGCATGCCTTGGTGCACAAAATAAAATTTACTCTGCCCATGAATGAAAAAAATTAGAGGGAACACTGCTTCCAGCCTACAGCTGCAAAAGACAATACTTCCTACCACAAGCTGAATTAAATAGCAGTCTTTCCAAAAATACATTCATAAGTTAACTGCTGGGATCCCTGATTTCTAGAAAGCCTCTACAGCTCATTCTGAATTACATGCTTGATTTATATGAAGGTGTTTTCTACATCCATTGAACATGGTTAGCATGAACTCCATATTGTTAGCAGTCATTGACTAACAGTCACAGTGACCTGCTGTTTTATGAAACAAAGCATCTCTGAACCCTGGGCTGGGCCTGAGAACTTTGGACATACTGGGATAATTTGTTGAATGGGCGTCAACTCAGTCTCGCCTTTTAACAGGTGCACTTTTCTGCCTTCCATTAATTAAGCCTGCAAATGACAGGCTCTGTCAATCCATCTGACTGTCCCCATAGACAATAATGTGTAGTTGCTAGGAACCATACTGCCAGTCCATTCAAGTAGGTAGGTGATTAAATTCTATAATTTCCACCTGCAATTTGTTGCAGGTGCCAAGATACACATGCTAGTCTCTGTGGGTATAAAATTCACCAATAGAGTTAGAGGCCATCTTTGAAAATTAAATCCAAATGTCAAAAAATGCGTTAGTGAAACACTGGTGCCATTGTTCAGTTCAAATCCACAAGAAGCCAGAAAATATGAACATTAAGTTTACGACGGAAATGTTACCTCAGCTGTGTTGCACAGCCTTTGCATTTTATGGCAGACCATTTGGTACTTAATGAGCAAGATAGTAAATGGTCCTTGCCTGAGGGACTTGAGATGACCTTTCAGGGGGCCTGCCTTTTTCAGTTATTTTTCTTTTTAACAGATAGTTTTGATTATTTTGATTTTAACTTTGTCTAGTGCCTACAGAGTGCTGGCTGAGAAGCACAACTGCAGAAATGTTTGAAGAAATAATTTTATTCCCTCCTTTCCACAGGCTGATAAACTGAGGCACTGAGAGGTGTGGCTCAGCATTTTCTAAACTGAGTGCTTAACGTTATGGGTCTATGCACATATTTAGGTGACTAAATGGTTGGAATGGTTGTCCAAGGGCTGTGCCACAAGCGGCTCTCACTGAGTTTAGTGGAAATTGTTGGTTATATGCCTCATAGAAAATAAGCCCTCATGTTTAGCGGAATCACTTTAGGCTCTCCTTCTTGATCATCTCAATGACTTGCACAAGCTCTCATTGATTCAGAAGCAGGACTAGACTCCATGAATTCAGAATGCCAGCCTCATTGTCTAATCATGTGATAAAAGGCCTTATCACAGATCTACACCTTGTGTCGTAGAACAGCAGATTATTTTTAAACATCATTTTTATTTTTCTGGGTGAGAGTTTCAAAAGTGTGCATGCATGAATATGCATTTGCATGCATGCTTTCAGAGAGCTGGCTCGTTTTCCTTTTGGTTCCTTCTCATCTGGTTTTTGTTTGTTTCTGGGCATTGTGTTTATCAAAACTCTACTGACAGTGAGTCATCACGGGATTAGGATTAATGGTTTGGCAATGACACATTAGTTACTGAAACACTAACAGGATCATTATGTTCATTGTATTTTTCTGAGATTTTTATCATCCCCAAGAAATATGTGCATCACACTGAACTTTAAGTGCTTTTCACTTAATTATCCTTTGAGAGATCCACATAGGCCATTGTTGAAGCTAGTCCTGAATGGAGAACCATTTAATGCAAATAAAATACAATTATTGTTTTAAAACTATTAAGAACACATTTGAAATTGCAAAAACATTTAGCTAAATGGAAATGATACAACCACTAGACACAGTTGCACAGATGTATTACAGTATTAATTTCAATTTATATTTATGGTCGTCTCATGTACCATAAATAATAATATACTATTCTACAACCTTTTGGGGTTTTAGAACCTTTCCCATCTTTCTCAGCAAAAAGATGGTAGGATTTTCTTTCCCTCGTGGTCAGGATTGCTGTTTGCAAGAGCCTCACATTAAATTGATACTTCTGTCACATCAGTTTTCTTCTTCGTCTGCTTCTTCTTCTTTCTTTTTTTTTTTAAACGAGCATGACTTCATTTTTCCATTTACAGGAAATGAGATGAAATTGCCGCAGGTAAGCAAGAGTCTCCTTGATCCTGTTATACGTCTCTCCTTTCATCATCAATTGAATATCAAGGCAATTTGTTATGCAGAAGTTACATTTGTGGCAACTTCAGTATAGAAGCACTGTTCTGAATTATTTATTGAAAAATGAAATGGCAGTGTGCCAGAGAGCTAAAATGAAATTCCTTCTATTGATAGGTACTTTATTTTTCAAGTTACAGAAACATATAAAGCCTGAGTAAGTTTTTCCAGTAACTCTTTCATTCCTGAAGCACAACTTATATGTTCCTTCAATCCAGAATTAATTTGAAAGAATTGGCTTTCTAGGGAGCCTTATCATGCCATTATATCCAGAAGTGTATTGTATAATGGCAACAATAAAATCATACCAACCTGGAACCCCAGAAAGGTGTTACTGATTCAGTGAGGCTAGAGGGGAAAGAACAATGCAGATTTTTTTCTTCCAAAAGGAAGGAATGTGCATGTTTCTCTGTATCCAGGAAGAAGACAGTTTGCCAGATTCTCTCTGCTGCACAATAATGAGAGGCAGCTTGACTTCTCTAGCATAACTTGACTTGTGAGATGTAGTGTTGAGATTGTGGCTGTTAGGTTTGTGAAATATTATATCGCACATTCCGTGCTTCCCTTCCCCTTCTCTTTCTGCTTCTTTGACACTTCTAGCAGGGAGAATTTTCTAGCAGGGAGAATTCTAGCTTGATAAATTTTTGCAGGTTAGGTCCATAAATGGCTATTAGCCAGGGATAAAGTATGGTGCCCTAGCCTTCAGAACAAAGGCAGGAGATGGATGGCAGGAGATAAATCACTTGATCATTGTCTTCTGTTCTCCTTCTCTGGGGCACCTGGCATTGGCCACCGTCGGCAGATGGGATGCTGGGCTGGATGGACCTTTGGTCTGACCCAGTATGGCCATTCTTATGTTCTTATGTTCTTAGAATGCATCAAAGACAAGTTATGTTTTCAGGATGTTGGTCCTTAGAGTAGATTCCTAGTGTCTGTTCAGATTCGATTGCTGAACTTACAGGCTTCTGACCACATTACAATCAGATACTTTTCTGGATGAATCCCATCTTTCAAGAATCTGTAGATTATGGTTCTTTGTAGAAATGTTTTGCAAGTGCAGAAGCTTGCATGGCACATAGTTTAAGAGCTGGACAAAAGCCCTGATTCAGCAACGCATTTAAGCACATGCTTGAGGCTCATTAAAATCTTTCATTAACTTCAGTGAACTTTGAATCAGGCTTCAAATGAGGGAAAAGGGCTGGCATAATAGGACCAGTGAATTTCACCCCGTGCATCTCAAGTCAGAAGTTTGTAGTGCCCAACCAGTTCTGAAGCAGTAGCTACTATATTGTATAGATGTGTTTTCTTTAAATTGTAACTGGATACTCCTGAATACTGTTCCTGTGTAACAAATAAATCAACCCTTTTTTATGTGTGTATGAGGAATGTGTGTGTTAGGAGAAAAGTGCGGAGGCCATCACCAGACCACCACTATAGTGGCTACTGCTATAATGAACTAGCCACATTATCCTGAAAGTATATTTATTGTTCAAACCAACTAGCCAAACTCAACTAGCCAAGTAGCCACATGTGGCTAGTGGTTAGCATGTTGGACACTAAGGAATAAATATTCGTATGGCCAAAAGTCCTCTCTCTGTGATAAAAGAACTACGTGTTAATGAAGCCTCTTTAAACATAGTATGTTGAGCTTTTATGAAAGTGGCCACTAGTACCCTAACCACAGGACTTGAACTTCTGATCAAGGTTGTGGTGTGGAGGGTTGATGGCTAAAGGGTCCTGCACTGAAGCTAAAAGCATTGCCAATGGACAGTTATTTGAATAGCAGGTAAATATAAATCAAGAGCAGTGTGTGTTCAAGGAGGAATGATGGTGGTAGAGCCTAACAGTGGGAATGCTGAAAGCTCAGATGCTAGAACAAAAGCACACTGGACTTCTCTGCCTGCACTGCTGTCTTTTTTATATTTTTCTTTACAAACAGTGTTAGAATCCTAAGCCCTGGGATAGATGATACATTAATGTGTTTTAATAGGTACACAGAGATGATATGTAGAATGATTGACTACCAAATCCAATTTAGACTAGGCATATTGGGGAAAGGGGATACTGCTGGCTTTTGTAGCTAAAGAGGTTTGCTGCTTTGCAAAAACAAAAGTTGCATCAGAACAAGACCATCTTTAGCTGTATTGGAGAGATGGCTGGAGGAAATTATTGTGAGGACTCTCCCTCCCCATCCAGTTGTTTCATCTAAATCTCTGAGAAATCTCTTACTATAATGCAAATACAAGATTTAATAACAGCATAGTGTAAGGCGTAGCATGGAAAATACATCTCTAACTTAAATTGCTGATACAAGGTTTCTCATACACTTCAACACTTCCAATTCCATGTGCATTAGGGAAAAAATTACCATGGAAACATGTCCAGTTCAACTTTCAGCAAAGATGAGTGGTAATTAATTGTTCAAACTGATCCCCAACCCACCCAAATCAGTTCAACAACCCATAACTATTTAGAAAACCTTGGTTTGTAGTAGTATTTCTATTGATATTAATCTGGTTTGTTTATATAAAGAATCTGTGTATAATCTCTCTCTCTGTGTAAATACTTTATGGAAACTGAGCTTTGGCTCCTTCCCCTACTTTTATAATACATCAGTTCAGCTCCTCTTTATGTGTTACAAAGAAGCAAAATAAGCTATTCTTAAATACCCTTTGCAGATCTCATTCAGCACTGGTCGCTATACCTAAGAGTAAAGAGCTTTAGATTTTCATGTTGGTGGGAAATTACCAATAGCATGTGCTGATGAAAATTCTGAACTTGCTGCAGGCTGTTAATGCACCCGATTTCCAAATATTTGTGGTTTTGGCAGAAATCCCCTTGTGCTGATAAAATAATCCAGTACATAACATATTCAGAAAATGGTTGAGTTGTGTGTATTTGTATTATAACAAAAATGTATTGTTAATCTAGTGTAAGGGTTCTCAAGCTGTGTTTTGGGACCCCCAAATGGGTCACCACCTCATTTTAATGGGATTGCACTCACCAAGGCTGGCATAGACTTGCTGGGGCCCAGAGCTGAAATCAAAGTCCCCTGTTCCACTACCTGAGGCCGAAGATTGAGAGTTTCAACCCTGTACATTGGGACTCAGGTTATAATCCCCTGCCTGGGTCAGTGGGGCTCGGGTGGTCTCTGGCTTCAGGCCCTGTCCTGGAGCAGAATGGTCATTTTTATTGTCAGAAGAGGGTCGCAGTGCAATGAATTTTGAGACCCTGATTAAGTGGTAAATACTAGAGTTGAGCTTTGGACTCTTGCTCCTGGCCAGCAAGAATTGGGAAAGCTTGAGAGGATAAAACTCTCCATCCCTGTGGTAGTGAGAGAGAAGGGAATGGGCAAACTCTCTAGCCAGTATATGTATTGCTCATGATGAGCTCTGGATGAACCATTTACATGGCTCCTGATCAATGTTCCCTCTATTTTATTCCATCCATGAATAGAAAATAAAATGAAGAGATATTTAGGAGAGCCTACAGCACTGCACAACTGAATTTTCAATTGATTATCCAGCAACAAAATGTATGATGGAAAGCAAAGCTCAAACAGAGGCCAAGCTAAAACCCACTTTGAGATCAAAGCTGGTCCAAAAGCATGATCCAAAATTGCCAAGGTGACAAATTTAGAATGGGTTTATGGCCTAATTGCAATGAAGGAATGAACTGACTCCTCTGTTTTATTAACATGACTGTTTATTAATCATGGGAAGTCTTTGGCTTCCAAACATTACAAGAAGAACTCAGCATTTGCTGCACATTTTTGTCCTTTCGATGATGATTTGTTAGGAAGAACTTCTGCCTATTACAGGTCCACATTTCTCTTCTCTGCAGCTGAAATTAACAGCTTCCACACCAGTGCAAATTATACTTTTTGTCAAGTTTTCTTGCTGGTGAATAGTAGAGTTGATAAAGCAAAATGTGATCCCTATTTGTATGTTCTTTCCCCTGGGATTTCTGCCATGTGCCCTTTGGACAGCCTAAAGGCACATGCTCATGTGCTTATACCAAAGATGTTTTTTAATGCATCCTGAAAAGAGAGCGCACACACTGAACTTTCAGTGGGGAGGAGGGGCAAAGGGGGCAGTTGCCACAGGGTCCAGCATTTCAGATGGTCCCAGAGCTCAGACTGCTGCTGCTGTGGCAGCAGCCGGAGCGCTGGGCTTCTGTGAAGTGTCGTGGCAGCGCTGCTGTGCTGCTCCTCATGGCTCAGGGAGTGGGGGGGGATGTCAGTGCCGCAATCCCAGCACCATGAAGGGCTGATGCCCTTGGTCCTCCCCCTTCCCCCAGCTTGACCCTGTCCCTTCCAGGGGGCACAGAGCTAAGACACCCTCCTACCTTGCCCCAGGGCCTGTGGTGGTTGTCAACCCCACTGCTTTCATGACAGTTTGTTCTTCAGCGGCCATAAAGTCTCTGATTTTTACACAAGCCTCAGTTCCTTGCAAGCAGAGTTTTGCAGCTATAAATAGTAATACAAATAGCTAACGATCTGTTTGCTCCTACATACGGAGTATCTGAAAGTAGATGTCCAAGTGCTACCAGCTGTGGGAACAAAATTGCCAAGCACTATTATGCGCATATACCAAATTGCACCTGCATTATTGGAGACCATTGTTAAAAAAAAAATGGATCCAGCATGTTTTCTCCTGATCCAAATGGTTACATTGATCTAGTGTAATTGTTGGGGAAGAAGGTGGTGTTAAAATATTTTAATGTGGTGTCCCTAGGAATGTGATAAAGATTGCCAAACACTCTAAAACAAACAGCTCTCAAAGATGCTATGTCTACACTTACATTCCTCTTTTGAAAGAGGAGTGCAAATGAAGGAACTTGAAAATGTAAATAAGACACTGATTTACATATCTCATGCTTCATTTGCATAATCTCTTTTTGGAAGAGATTCTTTTGAAAGAAAAGAAGCAGTGTACACAGGGTTCTTTCGAAAATAAACCCCATCATTGATAGAGCCCTTCTTCCTGAACCGAAAGACCTGTGGTGCAGCTGGTGTGCGGACATGCAGGTTCACGCTGGAGCTCTGATTTTGAGACCCTCCCCTTTGTGGGGTGTTAGGGTCCCAAACTCCAGGCTTCACCTGAATGTCTATGTTACAAGTTTCAGACCAATGGCCCTAGCCCCACCAGCCTGAGTCCGCTGACTTGAGCTTGGAGACGTGTTGCTGAGAGATTTTGGTTGTTGTGCAGTCATGTCCTTAGTATCAGAACTGTATCACTGGGCATAGTATATATCACCCTGTCCCAGCCAGCACTGCCCATCTCAGAGCAGCTCCTGCTCATGGGAGGACCAGATAGGTACAAATAGGAACAACTCTGACTCCACGGTCTCACATTTTGGAGGGAAAAGCATGAGAGGCTCAGTTCCATTGCAGACCCACTCTGAACTTCCCCAGTCACCAAAGTGGGCATCTTTGAATCCAAGATTTTGATCTGAGCTCATCTCTGGTAAATATTTAACCTGACATTTTTCCTTTCTCTTTTCCCCCAGAGGTAGGCAGGGCCCTACTTAATTCACAGCCATGGAAAAATGTGTCATGAACTGTGAAATCTCCTCTCCCCCCTGTGAAATCTGGTCATTTGTGCACTTTTACCCTATACAGATTTCATGGGAGGAGACCAGCATTTCTCAATGTGTTGTCTTGACCCAAAAGAGTTGCAAGGGGGAGTCACAAGGTTATTTTAGGTGGGTCATGGTATTGCCACCCTTACGTTTTGCTGCATTCAGAGCTGAGTGATCAGAGA
Source organism: Carettochelys insculpta (assembly GCF_033958435.1). Taxonomy (NCBI): domain Eukaryota; kingdom Metazoa; phylum Chordata; order Testudines; family Carettochelyidae; genus Carettochelys; species Carettochelys insculpta. The sequence goes on along the minus strand of NC_134153.1, from coordinate 20,594,503 downwards.
GCAGCAGCTGTTGGTGGGATGCCCAGCTGGCAAGGGAGCACCTTGCCAGTAGTGTAAAGGATGACAGTACCATACCGTTCTTACTTCTGTGCTGCTGCCTTTAGAGCTAAGTACCCAGAGGGTGGTGGCTGCTGACTGAGGTCCCAGATCAGCAGGCAGCAGCACAGAAGTAAGGATGGCAATACCATACCATACCATACCATACCATACCTTCCTTCTGTGCTGCTGGCGATTCTTCTGCCCAACTCTGAAGACATAACATCCTGTACAATAACCTTGCAACCGCCCCTTCCCCCAAATCCCTTTGGGGTCAGGATCCCTACAATTACAACACCATGACATTTCAGAGTTAAATAACTGAAATAAAGAAATTTACTATTTTGAAAATCCTGTGACTGTGAAATTGACCAAAATGGTCCATGAATTTGGTAGCTCCTTACCCCTAGGTATTAAGTGGCTTTATTTAAAGGCACACTGTGTTCCCTCTTTAGTTCTTTCTTAGCTCGGGCCCTGCATTAGAGCTTGGTGAAATTTTTCAACCAAACCTTTTTGGTGAGACGTGCAGATTTGGGTCAACTGAACGATTTGCAAACTCCTGCTGATTTTGATTATTTTTTTTTCAGTTGCAAATAACCTAAAGAGATTCCAGAAAAGTAAATCCATTTATTTCAATATTTTCTGTACAAAATGTTTTGAGTTTTCCACTAGAAACAACTCTTTGTTTAGAAATTACCTTTAATTTAAAAAAATAGGAAAACTCAAAATTAAAACGAACCATTTCCACATCACTTTTTAATTAAGTGAAAGTATAAAAAAAATCATTTCACGTTGACCCCTCCGCATATTTTTTTAATTTCTGGAGAACTGGAAAATTAACAATCCACTAAGCTCTACTCTGCTGTGATCGTGTGAACTTTGCAAGATCTACTTTTGAATGTTTGCCACTGCAGTCTCATATTTTATGACTCCCACTGATGTAGTGTGACAGGTCTGTCCTTTAGTTTCCAGGACTGCTGAAGCCTGATGCATTTACTCTTAGTCTAGCATGCCCAGTGCTGATGCATACACATTCTCTGATTTCCAAGAACATTTATTCTAGCTGAAACAGTGTGAATTCTAAAGTAGTCATCAGATAAGTAAAGCCCTTCTTCTGGAGCTTTTGTTCTAATGGTTTGGCTTAAGATGCCTTGAGTAAGGAGATATACAGAGGCTTTCATGAGGGTATAGTGATAACATAGAATCACAGAGCAGGAAGGGACCTCAAGAGGTCATCGCATCCAGCCCCCTGTCCCAAGCAGGATCAACCCCAACTAAGTCATCCCAGCCATGACTATGTCAAGCCAGGACTTAAAAACCTCTAGGGATGGAGATTCCACTACCTCCTAGGCAACGCATTCTAGTGCTTCACCATCCTCCTGGTGAAGTAGTTTTACCTAATCTCCAACCTAGTCCTCTCCTTCCATAACTTCAGACCATTACCCCTTGTTTTGCTGTCTGTCACCACTGAGAACAGTTTCTCTTCATCTCTTTTAGACCACCCCTTCAGGAAGTTGAAGTCTGCTATTAAATCACTCCACAGTCTTCTCTTCTGCAAACTAAATTAGCCCAAATCCTTCAGCCTCTAATACTTAGTAGTATTTTCTTTCATTCTTTTAAATGCTCGTATTTTCAGTACTTCTGGGTTGCTGACCTTTCATAAAGATATCTATGCTTCACAAGCATACCTTAACATTTTCTTTAGCTTTCTAAAATAAATTTTATTTGTTTGTTATTTTGCGGTATTCAGTTTTATCCATACTGTTAGCAATGTTGGCCTATCTTTGGGGTTTTCATTCATGGATCAAATTTGAAACTGACTTGAATGTGAATATGAGTTGGATCCCTAATGATTTGCATCTTCAAAACATGACCAAAACATGTGAACATGACCAAATATTTTCAACAATCCTATAAGATCAGTAAGTATACATTATCCCCATTTTACAGATGGAAAAATTGAGGCAGAGAAATTAAGTAGTCTGCCTAAAATTGCAACAATTATCATACTCGAGCTTAAAACTCAGGAGTGGGTGAGCAGATGTCCAGATGTTATAGGGACAGTCCTGATATTTGAGACTTTGTCTTATACAGATGCCTTATTACCGCCCACCCCCCCATCCTGATTTTTCACACTTGCTACTGCTCACCCTAAGAGTCTAGGTCCCACTGCTGTGACCAGACTATAAAACTGCACGTCTTAGTAATTTTGTTATCCATTTTAACTTGGTGAATGGTAACATAAAATACTTTATATTCTGGTATAAATAAAATTAATTTGGAACAGTTTTTCTCAGAGCCCTCCAAAAGGAAAATAATTTATATCAATACATAGAAGCAAACATATGCTAAATTGCTTTGCAACGGTGCTGTTTAGAATTCCCAGCAAAGTCATCATGTCCTAATATTTTCAAACATGAACATGATCATTTAGGTAAGACCTGTACTGGAGTATCTGATTCATGACCTGCCATCATAACAAGACTGATTTCAGTCCTCCTTGCCTATCTTTAATAGCCTACTTCAAATCATGAATAAACACAAGTGGAAAAAACAAAAACTTATTGGAAGAATAAAAATAAAAGAGAATCCAAAATGTGTTTTGTTTTTTCATTAAAATTGTAATGCAATTTAACAACTGCTGAACATCTTGTTGTGTTTGAAGATTGTGTTTATTTCACATGAAGACAGCTTGGTTGTGTTTCAAAAAATGTTACTGTGCAGTAATCAGAGTTCTGTTGTTTATTGCATAATTCTTATCTGCAAGATCTCTGGATAGAGAAATCGGTTTGAACAAATAAATGCTTAGGTTTTATAACAACTAGCAGGCCATTAAAGAGTTTTAGCTTCATTTTTATTATCCCAAGGGAGACCCTTGTTTCTTTCTCACCTGCGACATGTGAGATGGATGTTTGAATGGCAACTGACTTCTATAACCATCCCATAATGCAGGAGCTTCAGCATATCTCTTGGTAACTCTGAAACATACAGACACTTTTTCACCAGTTCATCCAGACATCAGCAAACCAACTCTGCAGAAGGTACCAAATTAAAAGGCATGTATATTATTAAACAATTTAAACATTAATTTAGGTAATAATCCTGATATACTTGGCTAGTGAAAAGCAGTGACATGCCAAACATGTTTATACAGGTACAAACATGAATTTGACTGGTTATGACTAAAGACTATAATGAGATTTACCTTGTTTGTAGAGCTCTTTGAGGTGTACAGATGAAAAGCACTTTATAAAGAGGTGTAGGCACTATCATCTTTTTATTAGTATTTTATAAGTTTGCCAGGATGTTGGAGTAGAAAAAATACAAATAAAAAAGCACATTTTATGGGCTTAATTACTTTTAGACCCTTGAACAATATGGGGTCTAGTGGCAATGTGGACATCCCTCTGTTTTATGGCCATTTGTTACTCCATAAAAGATTTTAAACCACTTTGGTTTTATTTTTTTAGATTAGATTTCTCCAAGTGTCAGTAATTCATTATAGGGTACATGTGCATTATTTAATAAAGTGAATGTTATTTGAGGGAGTGTGGCCCAGTGACTTGGGCAATGGACAAATGATTCAGGAGATAAAGATTTTTATCTCCAGCTCTGCCTTTATTTTCCGGTGTGACCTTGTACGAGCATCTTCATCTCTCAGATCATGAAATTGTCATCTGTAAAATGGGAATATTGATTCTTATTTTTCCTTTATAAAGTTGTAATAGGGCAGCCTGCTTTAAGGGCCAGAGGCCTGGGATGCCTGTTCACTAATCAGACTTACCAGAGCAGGAGATAACTATTCCCTATAAAAAGATGTACGAAGCTCCAGGACAGGATCAATTGGTCTGTCTCCTGCAGTAGTTCCTGAGGAGGCAAGAACTATATGGGAAGCTCTGTGAATGGCGACTAGTGGGACCTGGCTGTGGACGGAGCCCCAGATGGCGTGCCGACAGCAGGGCCTGGCTGCTGGGTGGTGGATACTGTAGTTAATTGGAGCATGAGGCCCTGAGGGTGCAGGTCCTAGGGTAACTATCTTGCTCACCTTGCCCCAAGTCAGTCATAGTCAAGATTAGAACTTAGGCCTGACTACTGCTGAAGGTTTTGCTTTCCTGCTGTGACTTTGTGGGTGGCTTGGAAAATAAATGGGACTAGAAGGAAGGAGTGAAGACAGATTTGGGCTGTGGGGATAATTCCACAGGCTGTTGAGTAAAGCTGCTAATTTCCAAAAGCATTGTGAGATTCATGGATGAACAAAGTTATGTAGGTGCTAGTTATTACATTCTCACCGTCATCACACCATAGAGTACAAATGAAAGACATTTGCCTAACTAAGCAGGTATCACCCTGCTTAAACTTCCTAAACTGGGAAGTAGGCTGGTGCTTACACAAATCCCTCTAGATTCACACTTGCCACTCCACTAGGAGAAGTGACAAAAGTGCAGGCCCTCCACTGAGTACTTTCTGCCAGCTCTACCAGCATGTGCTGCAGCATCCTGCTAACCTTACACACCCTGGGGGCCAAAGTGAGAGGGTGTGTTGGCTCACAAGATGATTATGTGCGACACCCTGCACCATTCATGACAAGGAGAGTTTTGCCATTGGTTTCTGGGGAGCCTGTTCCCATAGTATTTCATCCCACTCTTTGCTTAGTATAAAAGAAATGTCAATAATCACACTGAGAAACTCTGGAAAGGACTTTATAAAGCCCCGGGGTTAAAGCATTATTCCTCAGCAGCAGAATAGTAGAAAAAAGGCAGTTCTTGGGTTGTAGCTCAGGCGGTCAGTGCACCATCAACCTTGTCATTCTTTGGAAACCCCCTGCGGTCTCTTTTCAGAGACCATGTGTAAGCCACACACACATTCTGGGTGTGGTGTATGATCCCCTGTTGTGGCAGTGAGACCACTTACAGAGAAGCGAATGAGTCTGCTCTACAGCCTTATCTGACAGGCATTTGGCTTTTAGTTTATGTGCTGGGGGCTCACGTTTTAAGTTCCAGAGTCCCAGGTTCAGTTCCACCTGTTAACATTTCACTGTCACATGCCACTTCCTATGCCAGAGGCATTGCTAATTTGCATACATACTCACAACACTTATGTGCACAAGACAATGCGAACAATGGGATCAGTACAACTGCCATGCCTAGTTCTATGATTTGTAGAGGGTTGGGTTTCCTTTGGGAAGGTGCTATGCTAAGTGGAAAGGCAAGGAAGAGAAGGGAGGTGAGCTGAACAAGGCAGGGGAGTCAGTGGCAAGTGTGGGGTGCAGCTGAGGTGAAGAGTGCCAGGATTTGGGGAATCAGTGCAACTTATGCATGCTGTGTGAGATTATGAACTCTTTGTATGTATCTCTACCAAGCTGGAGACTCCATTTTGAATTCGCACCACTTTGCCTTCTCTGTTGTCCTTCTACTTTTATGCAGGACTTAAACTACCAAGGGAGTAGTGATATAGGGGTGGCAACAGAGCAGAAGGTTGTTCAACTGGGCTGGTCTTCCGGTCAAATACAAACATCCTAGGCAATTAAGGATTTTCCAGATCTGGATTCTTCAGAATTTTCCAGATCTGAAGAAGTGGGTCTGTCCCACGAAAGCTTATTACCTAATACATTATATTGTTAGTCTTTAAAGTGCTTTTTTGCTTTGTCCCAGGCAATAGACTGTCTTCCACCCAGGAGAACTGGCTTGTCAAGAGAGATGTTGTTGGTAGCAAAGTAATCTGAGAAAGGTCTGTGATCATCTGAGGATCACGACCAACATCAGGAGACCACCTGACAGAGGGGTAGAAGAAAATCAGGAGCCAGTCTATTCAGGGTGTTTAGCTATTGTCACCATCTTGAGCAGAGGGAAGTTGTTTCTGAGTTCAGGCAATCCTGAACACAGAAATGGGTGAACTAGAGTGAGGGGCATTGAGTTCGGGGTACTTGTTGTTTTGTAAATGAGCTATATGCTCTGTGCTTTACTCCATCTGTTAGAAGAAATTGCGTCTATGTCATGCTGTACCTATGCTGTGCCCTTGAAGATTTTCCTGTGGTCTCAGAACACCCACAGAGCTGGAGGTCTGGAAGAAAGTATAGCTCAGCTATGGAGACTATGAGTTGTCAGTAGTAGTCTCAGGGAGTAGGCAGTTGGACTGTGGAGGTCTGAGTTCTCAAGAGGGGGTCCGAGACAGAGGATGTGCACCCTGAAGGTATGCCTAGACACCCCAAACTATGGGTACTGTACTGACTCTGTTCAGATTCCTGAAGCTTGAAGGCCACAGGGAATCCACATTTGAATCTCATAACAGTGAGCATCCAGGAAAGGAAGCTTGACTGGATTTGTTGCAGTGCTGACTGTGAGGGAAGGAGAGGGCTGGTGTAAACAGCCCATCAGCACAGGACAGAGAATATCGAGTTAAAACGGTAGGAATGTCCAAAGGCTCCTGTTCTGGCTGCTGCTGGTCCTACTGGCTGGAGTCTCTGCTGGCCCCTCTCAGATGTAGTCTATAAAGTTAAATATTCTGACTGACATTGATTTCAGGATGTAGAGTTGATTCCCAGACCTGAAAAAAGCTCTGTGTAGATATCTTGTCTCTCTCACCAACAGATGGTCCAATAAAATGTATTACCTCAACCATGTTGATTTCAGTGGCTGTTTAAATGTCCAATTAAGTCACTGGGCTGAATTTGCCCAAAAACATTTATTTGGACCTGGCACATAGGATAAAGTGACCGTGAATCAGCAGCAGCTGTGGGTGGAATTGATACTGAAGTTCAAGCCTAGAATACTTTAACTAGAGAAGTTACATCCACTGACCAGAGTCAAATCAAGGCTACCAGCAGGGGGGACAACAGAATTGCTGGGCCTGTGGGTGAGTGAGGGAGAAGCTGGCTTCATGTTACCAGAAGAGGTGGGGCCCCATGCAGAAGGGGCAGTGCTAGGGACAGCCAGCCCTCAGTGCCACCTCTACCACGCTATGCCCCTCCACACCCCCGCCCCAGCCAACCCTCTGAACTGCCCAGCGTGCAGTGTGCAGGTGGGGCTCCAGTGACAATTTAAAAGGCCCAGGGCTCCAGCTGTTGTTGTTGTACCAGGAGTGGTGGTTGGGCGCCTCAGGCCCTTGTAAATGGCTAGGCCCTGGAGCAGCTGCTGCCTGTGCTCCCTCTCTCCCTGATGGTGGGCCTGGCTATGAGGGGCTCAGCTGTTAGGGAAGGAGTCAGTGCCCTGGGTTCCAGGACTTAAGCTGCGTAACACCATTCTCTTTGTTAATCCTACATATACCTGTGCCGGCCTCTTGGCCTGAATAGTGGCACCTCCTTATCTTCTACTGAGTAGAGAAGGAAATTGCAATGTTCAAAAGCTGTTCTGAACTAATTGTCCTTTGCAGGTAGACGAGAATTTAATGTACTCTGTAACAGCGATGTTATTAGTTTAATGTTGTTTTAATCTTTTATTCAGGGTGTGTTTAGGTTCCCTGGAGTGGGAAACCGTTTCTATGAGCAGCAAAGATTAAAAGTACATTAAAGCCACTATCACCACTGCTACCAGGCAACACATTAATTCCTACTGCATATATCAGAGTTATATTCCTGCTGTGCACAGTGCAGCCTGAGTCTCCTTACAGAGTGAGAGAGGAGCCTAGCTCAGCCTCCATGGTGATTTGGGCATCAGCGTACCCTCTGCAGTCTGGCGGGTGGTATTCTGTCTGCCCCAAAATTCGTCCGATGTAGCCTCGTTGTTGTACACAAAGTACATTGGCTTTGAGCAGAAGACCTCTATGGGATTATAGAGACATAAGATGGATAGAAAGCAGGTCTATGTCTACACAGCATGCTGCTGCTGGCAGGGTCATGCAAATGAGGGCACTCAACAATGCAAATAGCCGTTCGTTTGCATAGTTGCACACCTCATTTGCATAGTCATGTGAAATCACTGTTCCCGCAGAGGTTTCTGTTGTCACAAAAGAAGCCGTGTAGTTGGGGGTCTGTTGGCAAACAACTCCTCCTCCGCCCAAATCAACAGGCTCTTATCCCTGAAAAAAAAAAAAAAGAGGGATAAGGGGCTGTCAACAAGGGGGGTTTTGGTCAAGAGAAATCCATGTACATGGCTTGTTTAGTGACAACAGAAGCCTCTGCCGGGACAGTGATCTCACACAACTATGCAAATGAGGCACGTGACTACGCAAATGAGCATCCATTTGCATTGTCAAGTGCCCTCATTTGCATGACCCTGCCAGCAGCAGCACGCCACGTAGACATAGCCCAAGAAGGAGAAGGGGCTGCACATCAGCACTGGGATGCATTGGCAAAGCTAGCGGGGGAAAGCTCGACCGCTGCTGCCTGGATATGCTCCATGCGGAACTCGACTCTCACTTTGTAGTACAATAACTTCAGTACTTAGTTGTTTTAATATATTGTAATGGGGTGTCTGTCCCACTCTGGAGAGAGAAGTGTTAAAAGCAAATGGGAGGCAGCATCTGCAAACAGTGAGAGGCTTAAAGGGAGCCAATCAGAGGGTGGCTTTTGCCATGAGCCCTGGTATAAGGAGCTGCTCAGCACAGCAGAGGGCAGTTGGGTCCTGGCCAGTGCAGGTGCAGGACCAGTTCCCAGAGGGAAACACATTGGATGGAGGAGTGCAGACCTGGCTCAGGGAGCAGAGAGAGAGAGGCACCAACCTGATACTTGCCTGCCTGTAGGCCGTGATACAAGGGCTGAGAAGGTGCAAAGGTCACGTGGAGTGACCCAGGGAACAGGAGCTGTCAAGGGGAGTGAAAGAAGGCAGGACATGGCTGCAGCTAGAGAGTCCCTGGGTTGAGACCCAGATCAGTGGGCAGGCTTGGGTCCCTACCTTGCCATGCACCGAAGCATCGCCTTTTCTGATTTCAGCTTGCCTTTGGGGCAAGGGGCTAGAATTTGGGGCTGCTGTTGGCCATGTTGGCAGGCAGAGTTCTCTCTATCTTTTTATCCACAGACAGAATAGATTTTGTTATGTGCAGGTGGACACCTCCAATAGAAACATATCCAGCCCACTGAGAGTGCCTGTAGACACTCGCTAATCAGCTGGGTGGCACCTGAATATTTCCTGCAGAAGCACTCATCTTACAGGGAGCACTGCGGCGGGTGTAAGGACTGAGGGCTGTTGATGCTGCTGGACGAGGGGCAGAACGGTGTGGTGTGCACTGCTGAAAGGCGGTCCCCTGAAGAGAGCACCGCGGTCCAGGAAGCAGTGCAGGTCCAGAGCCAGAGGGTGGAGACAGTGGATCAGAGTGATGATGGGTGGGGCACTCAATGGTCAGATCTAATTCCTGGTGTGGCCAGCAGGACATGCTGTAGCAGTGAGATGACCCTACTACACAAACATAGCAAAACCTTCCCATTTATGAAGTTTAATAAGTTATGAAAATAAAAGTGGTTCATGTTAAGATTCAAGATTTTAGAACTGGGCATACACAAAGGCATGTAAAATGTCACCTTTGTGTGTAATTTATGCATGCAGTTTCCATTATCATTTGTGCAGCTGAATGTGGCTAAAAAAAGTAGGTAATTAGCTGACTCCCTGTAGACTTGTATTTACCAGGTTGAAATGTGTGCAGTAGTAACATGGAAGATTTTATAAGCAATCTCTTCCCTCCATCCTCAGCCCCATCAGCTAGCAATATGTACAAGTTAGGAATAAAAGGAGAATACTTAGATCTCTTGCCATCTAGATTCTAAACTGCTCTTCTTAAATGTGTCATAATTTATCAGAAAGCTCTTCAGTCAGAAGACTGTTTGGCTGCAGAGGTAATCGTCTTGTGTATTTGGAAAGGGTACAAATACATTCTTTGAGAGTTGTTGTGGAAATAGCTCTGTAGTTAGCTGACAGGAGGGACAGTGCAGACGGGAATGGTGTGAAGTTATAATGGGTTCTTTCTAGCAGCCATCTATCTTCATGACAACAAATGCAAACTTTGCAATACCTCAGCTGGCAGATAATGAATAGCTTATAGTGCTACACTAACAAACTTCCTTTATAATTTCAGCAGATTCCAAAACACTATTCAGAGCATGACAGCTGGTTTGTCCTCTTTGGTTATCAATCTGGCAACCACTAAAGAACTGGAAATCAGTAAGATCCCATCTACTAATATAGGACATTTATTCAGCTTATACTTACACAGAGCTATACTGTTATTATGACAGCTTCTTTCTACTTATAAATAAGCTGCAATTAATTGTGCAGATATGACTGGAATTATTACCTAGTTAGGATGTTATTTTTATGTGTATGGCACAATAATATATTTCAAAACTTAAGAGTTAAATTTACTATGTTGTATCAAGTATCAGAGAGGTAGCCGTGTTAGTCTGTATCTTCAAAAACAACAAGAAGTCCTGTGGCACCTTATAGACAAACAGATATTTTGGTGCATAAGCTTTTGTGGGCAAAGACCTGCTTTGTCATATGCATGACTCTGACAAAGCGAGTCTGTGCCCATGAAAGCTTATGCTCCAAAATATCTGTTCATCGATAAGGTGCCACAGGGCTGCTTCCTGTTTATGTTGTATCAGATCTTCCAATGTTACTTTCTCTCCTTAAAACGAACTCTTGTCTTGCACTCTTTCTTACAGAGATGGCTATGTGGTTTTGGATCGTTATAAAACTTCCCCATGCCCCAGGACTGCCAATGTCAGATCCCATTCCAGAAGTTTAAGACTGCCATCTCAATAAGTATATGGTCGATTTTTAAAATCCCACTGGATTCCCCCAAAGTGCATAAAAAAGGAGTTACCTCATTCCTTGGCATAGTAAGATTTCATAAACTCACTGCTGCTCTTGTAGTTTCAGTGTTCAAACTGAGTGGGAGAGCAAGTAATGAAAGTTCAGTCTCTTGAGTACAGTATGGACTGCATATGTCAAGTCTTAAAAAAAATTCTAACATTCAGTTGAGTCTCATAAATTAGTTTTAGTATGGTACAAAGCAAAACATAGACAAAAGGAGACTTTTTCATTACACTCCATTGATTTATTATGGGCTTTTCCTGGATCCGAATCTCCGGGTTTAAATATTGCATCCCAAGGAAAATCTGTATATAGTACTTATAGTATATACCGTATATCAATATAAATGGAACCATTTCCAAATATATAGCCCTACAGTGTATTCATTATCTAACAGGAGACTATGACTCAGCTGCTTGACAAGTTTTAAAAGCTATAAAAAGAATGAACACCAAATTAGGCTTCAATGAAATCTGTGAACCTTTTTTTTAACTGTAGGCCAGATCCAACATCAGTGATTTTATTCATCCATTACATTTGTTTTCCGTGGAATTGACTAGTCAAAAGTGCAGACATGATCAAGGGCGTTGAAAGTTCTGTGATCTTGGTAATTTAATAAATCAGGAAATGTGGCTTGATGTTATGTGTGAGTACTGAGCACTATAGGTGGAGCCATAACACAAATAAGCAATAATTACATATCTTTCCATTACAGAGTGATGCCTCTGCAATGCCCTCATAAGATGAAGAATTCAAGGACAGAAGAGAGATTGTAGGAGGGGACTATAGGCCTGGGTGGGATTTAGGGAAAATCCCCTTTGGAGTTGGGCCTGACTAGTTATTCCCTCTCCTGGTTCTAGTAATGCTGGTCTGTCCTGATTACACCAATCCCAGAAATCTTTCATGTAATTGTTTTCTTAGAGTGAGCCTCCTTGGTTAGTCAGTGATGATGGTCCTGACCTAAAATTCAGGAAAGACCATACAAGTCTATTGTGCACAAGTCTTACTAACACATCTAAATGTGTTTTATGGGGCACAAGAAGTTATGTCCTTTAATTGGAACAAGGCCTGTGCCTCAGTGAGCAAGCATAAAGCAAGTTTCAGGTTTAGGTACCTTCCTAGGCAGGGTTTCAGATATATTGATTAGTGGTAGATAAGTGTCATTCTCAGACCGCAAAGGGGTAAATAGAGGGATTGAGCAGTGACACAACTTCCTCAACTTCACACGGTGTGCACGTGGCAGAGCTAAAGTGAAAACTCAGGAATTCTGCCCCCACCTCTGACTCATTAGCTGCATTGTGAACCAGTATATTGGTGAGAATCGTGAGAGAAAGTCTTTGCTATTTTAGTTCTGTTATGTGCGCTTCAAACTACAAAGGGAAAGACAGTGGGAGAATGAGTCTCAGTGACCACGCCTGCTGATTATGAGTTCAGAAAAAAATCGTGCTGGTGCAGCTGCCATCCTGCCATCCTGCCTTCCCTGAAGTTTGAGGAGATGGCTGAGTTTTACAGTGTAGAGAATTATCTCTTTCTCCGGCATGGAAAAACTACTATAAAGAAAGTCTTAGTGCCCCAAAAGCTGGCTGGTCCTGCCCTAAGGAATGGAAATAGAAGAGAAATTACTTTGCCCAAATTGTTAGTTTTCCCTTTTCTGCAGTGCCAGAATCCCATTTGAGCTGTAAAAATGGCTTTTTTACATTATAATACACGTGATTATTAGAATGTGAGAAACAAGAATAATAAACAATATATTTTACACAAAGACAGGGGAAATTTCAAATTGCCATAAATGATGCATTATGAGCTGCAGAGACCAAGGAACCTTGGCCTAGTAGAGAGTCTCCTGGTTTGAGTCAAGGCTCCGAAAATCAGTTTCACAACTGACTCAACTTGATCAGACCCATAGGTGACTCATGGTACCATTTGGGAGGTGCAGTGGCCTCCCTGTGTCCCTGTCAAAGTCTTAATTGCAAAGGGGGTGCTCCCTCATGCCCCTTACCTGTTCCTCTGGATGGCCCTACCTTGCACCCCCCCGCAGGCACCAGTGGCCTATGGTCAGACCAGGAGTGATATTCAGGGCAGGCATTCCTGTTTCTCTCTCGCACATAGCTGGGTGCTGCGGTGGAAGGGTAATAATGAGAGGAAGCCTCTTAGGCCCAGTTTTTTAAATGTATTTAAGTGTTGCTGCTACATGAAGCGTTGCAAACACTCACCTATGAAGAAGCCTAAAACTCACATCTAAAAATAATTGAAACACAGTGACAGTGGATGGGGTTTAGACTGCAAACGAGACTTAGGTTCCTAAGTCAGTTAGGTATTGCAGTGTTAGTGCAGCAATGCCTACATAAATTTAAAATTCTGTGCCTTTAAAATCGTAGTCCAGATCCCCTACCTGGATAATTTGTATAGCCCCATTTAAATCAATGGAGCTCTTCAGGTCATACCAGTTGAAGATATGACCTAATACTAATAAAGCTTGCAACGTGGTAAAGAAATATAGAGGCAATCATACATTAATTGTAGCTAGCTAGGTATCTGTTTGAGACACAGGAGGAATGAATGCACATCTATTTGCTCTGCACTCTGCTGAGTATTTTGGACTGTGTTTTCATTGCATGTTTCTCAATACAGGCCTGACCCATAGCCGGATGGAGTTAATGGAAGTCTTCAGCAAGCTCTGGATTATGTCCTATTTCTTATGCTGCTGTGAAATTGACTTAAACTGCCTAACACCAAAATTCCAGCTGAAGAGGCAGGAGCCTCAGGCAGAAGTAAACCTGCAACACACATCATAGGCTTCTTTGTGGGAAAGACTCAAATAAGAAGGCAGGCTTAGACCTGCTTCTGAAATGCAGGTTTTCAACTCAAGACCAATTCCCATCCAAATTCCCCTAGAACAAAGGTGGAAAAAAGGCAGACTTACCCCGTCCTTGAATTTGAAGGTATCAGACAGAATGTTATTTACCTCGGATCTTGATGGTTGTAATAAAAGACAACATTTTGTGACCTGCAGCCAGTGACTCAGAAAGGGTAAACGGAGAAGTCTGAAGTTTCCCTGACAAGTCCACAATAGGAGCCTGTTTTATAACTGTTGTTTTGATTTGTTGGGCCTTTCCCTGGGGAACCCCTTATCTGGCTTCAGAATACGAGCTCCTCATAAAGACAGTACCGTAATTTTCAGCTTGGTGAATGGGGAAATGTGTTGCTGTGTGGGGAAATCCTGCTGCAAAGGCACAAGAACTATGGAGAAGCTGAGATTTTCCTGTTCTGTGGGTAGGGCTCAAACAAGCACAGGAAGACAGTGGAAACATTGTGACCCATCTCTTTTCCTCAAGAGAACCCTGGCTAGATCTGCAAGGAGAGTCCTTTGTAAAAAACCCAACTCCTGCTTGGAGATGAACGTTAGTTGTTGCATTTTATGTTTCAAATGAAGACTTTTATCCTTTGTGGGGTCCAGTCCTGGAGGTCCCAATCAAGCTAACTCTATTCAAAAAGTGCTGCTAAGTCAAGCTGTGGGATGCCTTATTCCACGGCACACTACGACAACAGCCCCCTCTGCTGGTGAGCTCTGCCACAGGGTGGCTGCCTCATTCCCTGGCATCCCATGCCTTGGAGAAGCTCCTCTGTGAAGAAGCTACTCATTCCCCAGTGTGGCAATCCCTGCTGCCAGGGATCCACCGCTGTCGCATTCTCTGCCCCCGCCACCTGCCAGGAGGCTGAAGAGCCCCTATTTTGGCACCCCCCCAGGAGTTTGTGGAGCCCCCATCCTCCAGTCCCTCTCATTGGAGGGCTACTGAGCCCCCACCTCCAGTGCCCCACCATGTAGCAGTAGCCCTCATCACCAAAGAGCCCTGACATGGGGCAACAGTCCCCATCCTTGGAGGCTGGTGTCCTGTATCTGCCATAGGGCAATGTGGTCACCCTAAGTATCTGCCTTCCTCTTGTTAAATCAATAATGCAAATGAGAGATTATGGTCCATATCAGAACTCTCAGTGGGACATGAGTGACCGCTGAACTGTTTAATAATCCATTTCCTGCCAAAATTGCTGTTTATCTTCCACATTTATACCTAGAGCATTGCAGAGGGTACTAAATAATTGACACTGCTCTACCCTTTTCAATCCTTCCTCATAACCCGAGAGCTTGTCAGATTTACAGACTGCCTCAGGTCTTCATTTCTATATGGTGTGAAGATGTACTGCATTCTATTTAGACTGCAACTATTAGCACAGATCATCCCAACCTTACAGCTTCAGAGTCACTCAGAAGAAAAGGAGGAGATTGTTAGCCCAGAATGGGTGCTCTTATTATGTTTTCTAGGGGGTACATTATTTATGCTAATTAAATGGACAAAAATGTAAATCAGGTGTAGAAATGATCTCTGAATTGGTCAATTATCTTTCTCTAATGCATAGCCCTGACTGCTTGCTTACATGTACACTCTAAGCTTTAACATAGGAAAACCTAGGGATCTAATACCACTTGTATTTTAAAAAATGAGTAATTCCTTATGTGGTGGATCTGTTTCATTAGACCCAGGTAATGCAATACTAACAATAGTTGGTGAGTACTCACCAACTAGGGCTACACTGAGCTGTAGTGCCGACAGCTTGATGCAAATCAGCAGCCTTGAAAATGCAACTTACCGCTCATTTGCACATTCACACAAGATCACCCTGCTGGCAGAGGCTGCTGCCTACAGAAGATAGGCAACGTAGAGGTGGTTCTGTCAGCAAAAATGCCTTTTGTCGGCTGCCCCTCATGCCTGGAAAACATCAGGGATAAGGGGCTGCCGACAAAGGGGGCTTTTGGTGGCAGAGCCACATTTACATTGCTTGTTTCTGCTGACAGCAGCCTCTGCTGGCAAGGCAATTTCATGTGAATAGGCAAAGTAACCACACAAATCTGCAAATGCATATTCATTTGCGTTTTCAAGACCGCTCATTTGCATCAAGCTGCTGGCACTACAGGCCAGTGTAGCCCTAGCCACACTGGATAGCGTTTTAGTTGTTCAAAATGCCATAGAAACACTAATTAATCCTCTAAACACAGTGTAAGGTAGGTGAGTACTAATTACCTATAGGGATAGGTAAAATCCCTGAGGCACAGGAGGAAATAAAAATGTCCCTGAGCATTAAAAACCTGAGTGTTCTATTTTGCAATTACCAAAGATCCACATTCTGTTATTTCTGACCTATACGTGCAGGGCACCCTTGTGTTCGTTTGACTGAGTGTTCAACTAAGCAGGAAGAAATATCAACACGAAGAAAGCCTGTACAATGTCTCACTTTAAATGTGATCTCTTCAATAGTCAACATCTTCTGCCCCCAGTACTGCAGTAAGATCGGCAATGGGTGGATGAGGGGAGACATTGCTTCTTTATTACTGTGCTGCCTTTGAAACACTTTTCTTGCCAAAGGGGCTATTTCTCCCTCGTTCCTTTCAATGTACTTCTTCACTGCTGGATTCTTTACCCTCCTCTTGTGTTGTCTAATAAAGCAAAGATGTGCCCCACTTTCCAGGCATCATATGTAGATTTTTTTTGATAGGGAGAAGAAGGAAGCTTTGAAAAATCAGCAGTCAATGGTAGAGGGTGGGGAACGGGATAAAGCAGCTGGAAATGGCAGAGCTTTTTAGCATCTTGCAAAATAAACAGAGGCGAGAGCGAGTCCTTAAGCAACCATGACTGTCACAGTATCAGGGATGTGTCTTGTATTCTAAGAACTCAAAGTGGCACGTTTCTGGTGGTGGTGGGGAACCATCAGCTAAATATAAACTTCTGCTATCATTCTGCTTCTTGATAGCCTCAGCATGCTTTCCCTGTGCCCACTTTAAATATTATAAAGGATATTTAGCCAATTACTGTGTGAAATGTCTGTAAGGATATAATTTTACTTGCTTTTTTGCTCCTTTTTAATTTTTATCTTATGGTGATATTACTGTGAATCATTAATACCTTTGATTATTAATATAAGCATCTGAATAGAATCATTTATTACAAATGCATATTTTAAATTTTGATTTGCTTCATTTACAGAAATGTCCAGGCTACCATTTGGAATCTCCTGCCTTTTTCCCCCAACATTCCTTCCCCTTTTTTGACACAATATTTTTCAAGTCCTTAGTAGCTGAAGGCCTCACTGCAGTAGTCCACCCCTATTCATCAAAGCACTAAGGCCAGAGTGAGACTTAAAGATATGGCTAAAATTAAGCATATGCTTAGGTGCTTGGCTGAATCAGGGCCTGGGTAATTATTAAAATGCTAACACTCTTTAACAGCTATGACCCAAAGCTGATTGAAATCAAAAAGGCTATGGTTACATTACAGTGATCTGTCGACAGAAGTAACTGTTGGAAGAGATTTCCCAACAAAACTTCTGTCAACAGAGTGTGACCGCACACAAAAGCCAATCAGGAGAGCTCTCCGCTCTCTCGCCAGAGCGGCCAGACTGCCCGGTAGCTTTCTTGAAAAACCAGGCACCCAGAAGCACAGAAGACAGGGCTGCCCTGTCTGTCCTGGATGCCCTGTCTGTCGAGAGAAGGTAACCTCTCCCCCGCCTCCCCACTGAGCATCCACACAGCTTTTTCGTCGACAAAACCTGTTGACAGCAGCATTATGCCTCATGGCTGAGAGGCAGAAAGTTGTCGGCCAAAGTGCCGACTACTGTCAAAAAACTGTTGATAAAACACATTCTGTGTGTGGACGTTCCACCTGTTTTGTCAACAAAAACGGGGTTTTGTTGGCAAAACTTGCTAGTGTAACTGTAGCCCCAGAGTCTTTCCATTGATTTCAGGAGGCTTTGGACTGGGCCCAGAATGAATAAAATTGGCATCTGTAGGGAGTCTTGTGGTACTGCCCAAGTTACCTTGCTCCATCTCAAATACTCTGTATTTACGTTCACACTGTCTTCCCTATCCAGACTTACCTTGATCCCTTCAAGCAACTCACTCATCATTTCTGTGTCACTGAGCTTCTGGAGCAGAACTGTCTAATGTCTCCCTAAAGCCCACATGAATGTACACAGCTTCTCTGTTTTGTTATTTCATAAAAATGAAATCTCTCAGATTTCTTGAACTCGGATCTGTTTTTCCATTACTCCACAAGGATTCTTCCTAACTAAATTTTCTAGGTCTCCTTGTCGCCATTTGTACTGCATTATATAGGGCTTGTCTCATAATAATGTGGGGTCACAGAGGTTATTTGCTCAAGCTCAGGCAATCGTACAAGAAAATACCCATGAGTATTTTAAACAAATTAGCTTCAGCTACATATGAGCTCCTTGCACATTCTAATTTCATGCACATTCCTATACAAAGTGAATTTTAAGCTCATGTGCTCAAACACTCTTGGAAAGCTGCTTAACCATGTGCACCAAAAACCTTATTACAAATTTTTCATGCACCCAGTCGGGTAACACAAGTGGTATTGCAGGATATTGGTGAGCAATCTCATCTGAGGGAGACAGCTTGAATTTTGGATTTCAAAGTTTGACAGAGTTTTGTGTAATTTTCGTTCTGTCTATGGATTGCTTTGTCCAACAATTTCCAATAAGAATGCAATAAAAATAGACAGGTTGTGGACATTTTGTGAACATAATAATCTGGAAAAAATAATTTACTTGGCTTTGTAACTAACCCTCTCTCAACACAATAAAATGGTTTTTAATATTGGAATTTAGAGTAAATTTTGTCTTTATCGGCATTCTGTCATCCAGAACTCTCAAAATACTGGCATTTTAACCAATAGTATATTTTAGTTACATCTTCTCTAAGTTCAATATAGTGAAAGTAAACAAAAATAAATATAGCAAATACAATATAACTTTACAGTGTACAATGCTACTGTTGTTGGTAAATAAAGTACTCTGCATATATGCTTGTTTGTTTCTTATTATCTAATTTTGTTTTTCTTTAGCGTTATGCATTGCTAGGTATACCTCTCTATTATCCAGAATATTTGAATATCTGGCCACCTTCCAGTCCTGGGGCTGCCAGATATAAAAGAGTTTACTGTATCACAGCTTGGATTCCTTCTCAATGTGTATGCAATTAACATGTTAACACCTGAGCTACATTCAGACTTCACCATACTGTTTGTTCCTTTTTCTGATCCAAAAGAGGAACGGTATGTAGATTCTTAGGGGTTCTTGATACTTTTTGATAACTTCTTTTACAACAGTGGTTCTCAATCAGGAATCTGGAGTCTTCTGGGGAGGCATGAGTAGGTTTCTGGACAGAGCTAGTATTAAAGTTGCTCTGGCTCAGAGAAGCAAGCTGAAGCCTACTGCATGGGCCTGAATTTTGGGATTCCTGAGCCCTGCCACCTGGGGTGGAAGCCAAAGCTTGAGCTAAATAGCTTTGCAACATGAGGCCATGAGCACTTGTCCTGCTTGGTACCCTCTCATACCAGCCCTGGATTTTGTGTGCAGAAAAATAGTTATGACACATGTTGGCCATGGAGTTTATAGCAGGTTTGGGGGTTGGTCTCAGAAAGAAAAAGGTTGAGAACCCCTTCTCTAGAATTCTCTCAAACATGGAGTTTTGTCTCTTAACAGGCCAAAGCTGGGGATCTAATTAGGCTGCTTCAGTTGGCCTAAGTTTCTGTCTATGTGGGTATGGGAGGGGATGTGGTTAGGACATAATGCATTCTCATATCCAGCTCTTTCAATGTCTCATTAAGATCTGCTGCAGGCTGCCTGAAGTTACAGCAGCCATGAGACTGCTCTAATTTACACTGGAGGCCAAAAAACCTCCCAGGAGCAGAGGACTTTGGAGGAGGGGAAATATGGTTGTAGCTACCTTTGCCTCCTGTATGCTATTCTTTGCTGTCTGCAGTACATCCAGATCTGAGAACTGAGGCCCATATGTTTTGGTTTTACACACAATCTCCTTCCATTTTATTTCTGTGGGTGATGTGTCAGTTAATTCTCCACAAATCCTCTTTGTGAACACAGACTCAAATGATTAAGTAATTATATTTTAACAGTATTATTTTCTGCTGTTGATAAATCATGTTAGATGCCTCAACGGTTTTATTCCCTCTTTCACTGACGCATCAAATTTTTCACGTGCTTGACAAATGTCCAACTATTTATCTTAAATGCATGTGTAATCTTCTTTGTTTCTCACCTTAACCATTCCTATCATATTTATACTGTTGGCTCCCTTCTGTCACCTCTCCAGTTCTTGCTGTCTGTTGTTTTATACTTCCCCAATCCCTCTTTCATAACTTTGATTACTCTTGGTATGTTGTTGCTCATAAATGTTGATTTCTTTAATCCTAGTATTATTGGATGTAGGATACATAAACCCAGGTCAGGCACAAATTTATTTTCCCCCACTTTCTTTTCATGTCTGCTGCTTTGTTCATTTCATCTCACCACTTCCCACAGCCTTGCAAAATTTGCCCTTTGGAAGAAATCATGATTTGTGTTGGTTTCTCTAATTTCTAGCCATTTAAATTGTTTACATGCTCAGTCAGATTCTCTGATCTACAGGATGAACTCTTAAACTGTCATGTTTGGGTACCCTCCTAAGTAATTAATGTAATGATACAACCACACACTTATTTCACAGCATGAGGTTCTTACCACTCAATGGACATGATTTTCATTTACGTTAAGTCCCCTTTACAGTTTTCTGGCAATGTACAGCAGCCTTACATTTCCAATCACTTTGTAGTCCCTTTGCACTGCAAGAGTGTTGTAAAGGGGACTTACACTGCCATGCTGCCTACATTCTACCTGCTGCATTTCAAACGTGCACTTGCTCTACCCAAGCTGGTGCGCAAAAAGTAGCGGTATCTTGTGGGTAGCAAAGGCAGCTGCTCAGGCTAACCACATGACTGTGTTGGAGTCCAGGTGAATTTGTCCACAAGCAGCTTTCTGAGCTGAGCTAATGCCTATGCTACCCTCTGCTATACTGCTATTTTTAATGTGCTAACCTAAGCCTACCTAATGTGAGTCTGTCGACCTGAGCTGATTAGCACATTCCTAGCTGTAGTATGAACATACCCATAGCAAGAATCTGGCCCAGTCAATCTCAGGTTGTGTCTAGCTAATGGAAATCTTCCTTTTTGAACTGACAAGTTTTTAAACCTTTTGGGTTTCAGTTTATCATCTCAGTGTGAAAATCTTTCTGCTCGGGAGGTGTGTATAAAATTTTGAAGTCTATTTACTCTCTTCATGTCCCTGTAGGTTGGACGTAAAATTATATCTGTTGCTAGATCTTCCAGGATCTTTGATCTCAGCTTTTTTGTGAATTTGCTTTAATGTTTACTTTTTTGCTAGTTGTTCACTGTTTGTGTCCTCCTATGTTCTGTATGTCTCTTCCTGGCTTTTTAATGGTTTCTTTACGGTGTCCTTGACTGCTACCCAGGCCCTGTCTATGGTCCAGAGAGGCCCAGGCCACTTCCAGTTTTTAGGGTCCCTTGTCATATTAACAATAAAAAATGACGTGTGTGAAAGCAAAATAAGGCACCAAAAAGATTGAGACATAATCTGAATATTGTCTCTAGCCTTTTTCTGTACAATGCACTGATTATTGAGGAAAAGTCTAGTTTTGAGCCCCCCTTTGAGCTTGAGGCCACAGCCAAATGGCTGTTCTGTGGCTGCACACCCCTGAAATCCCCTGCCCTGATTGGCACTGCTGCTTCTCTATATCTGCTGTTTTCACTGGTGTAACATGGCCTTGTGGTTTGAGATTGGAGAGGGCTACGGACAATCTGGATTTTATCTTTTAGCTCTGCCTCTGGCATCTTGGGTGACCTTGGTCAAGTGCTGAAATTGATTCAACAATTTTTTCAACACTGGTGAGCCACATCTGGAATATTGTGTCCAATTCCGGAGCCCCCATTACAAAAAGGACGTGGATGCATTGGAGAGGGTCCAGTAGAGGGCAACAAAAATGATTAGGGGCTGGAGCACATAATTGATGAGGATAGGCTGAGGGATTTGGGCTTGTTTCGTCTACAGAAGAGAAGAGTGAGGAGGGATTTGATAGCAGCCTTCAGCTACCTGAAGGGGGATTACAAAGAGGATGGAAAGAGGCTGTTGTCAGTGGTCACAGATAACAGAACAATGACAATGGTCTCAGGTTACAGTAGAAGATGTCTAGGTTGGATATTAGGAAAATCTATTTCACCAGGAGAGTGGGGAAGCACTGGAATGCATTACCTTGGAAGGTGGTGGAATCTCTGTCCTGAAAGGAGTCCTGGCTTGACAAAGCCCTGACAGGGATGATTTAGTTGATATTGACCCTGCTTTGAGCAGGGGTTTGGACTTGATGATCTCCATCTCTTCCAACCTATGATTCTAAGAAATTTTCGGTTCCCTCTCTGTAAAACAGGGATAATAGTTCTCCCCCAAACAGTCAAATAAAGTTAAATTCATTAATGTTTTGGTGTTGTCAGGCCCCACTGTTATGGAGACCCTTTACTGTAAGTATCCAGATACTTATAAGATTCAGGGGCCACAAAGCTGTACAAAATCATACAGGGGCAAGTGTGGTTTGAAGCTACCTTAGCTTCTTCCTCTCCATCTGAACTGCTAACTCTGTACTTCACCTCTTGCGTCAGATCTACACCAAAGCAGAAGGCTGAATTAAGGTATGCAAATCCTGCTATGTTAATGATATAGATGGAGTCAACACACCTTTATTCAGGCTTCTTTGCCACCTCTGCTGTGGGAGGTCAATGGGTATATGTGCTCCCATCAACTTCCCTTACTCCTAATGAGGGTCAGGAGTATTGGCACAGGTGTAGGTGCTCTTTGAGTTCGATTTAGCATATACCTACCGGGTGAGTTAAATTGAACTCCGAAAGATTAACCGTCACCACATCAATCTTAACAGAAGTGAAGATGTAGCCTTGGAGAATCTCACTCAAAGCACTTAGCCAGTGAACGCACCTGAGCTGAATGCACAAATGCAGTCTTTGCATGTATAATAACTTGAATCTTGGAAGCACTATTTTGGAAGCTCACTGAAATCCTGTGTTCTTAAAACTTTGGCAATTGTAAAGCAAATGCATGGTGTGCGTTTTGGTAAGTCATGAGGATGGGTTTTCCCTCAAACAGTCCTTTCTGCCTGACATAAAGGCTGTGTCTACACTTGCATTCCTCTTTCGAAAGAGCATGCAAATGAGGTGCATATTTACGTATCGGGCACCTCATTTGCATATTCTTATTTCAAAATAGAAAAAGGGAAGAAGGATTCTTTTGAAGATGGGGTTTACTGTCGAAAGAGCAGCGTCTACACTGGTATTCTTCTTTCAAAAGAAGCTATTTCGAAATAAGAATATGTAAATGAGGTGCCAGATATGTAAATCTGCACCTCATTTGCATTTTTGATTTCCTTCGTCTGCATGCCTCTTTCAAAAGAGGAATGCAAGTGTAGACACAGCCAAAGAGCGGGAGAAGGATTTCATTCAGAACTGAACTAGCTGCCTACCTGCATTCCTAATGTGTGTGCCACTTTGAAAGCTGACTTTGGAAACATGGCCTTGTCAATATTTTGTATGTGTTTGAAACTGCTTTTAAATACCCCCGGTGTTCTCCCTTTTATTTGGTACTCACTCACTTTATTAAACTGTGCTAGTCGTTTGGTGTCTGTCAGTGAACATTCTTGTTGTGTCTGTGGTGTTTGGATATCTAGTGTAGAACTTAATCATGCTGGTAATGTCCTTTAATAAACCAGTAAAAAAGCCACTCACAAAAATGCGGGACTTGTTAAAATGCATAATCATTTGCTCTGCAGCGTGCTCACCTCTCTTGTCCAATTCCATAATGGGCAGCCTGCTCCTCTGATTTTGTATTTGTATTAATGTAATTGCGCTCCAAGTTTAGCTGACCTGAAATCAAGCTGAAACTTTTCCTTTATATACAACTCATTTTTTTTGTTCTTGTGTGCATCTTAATGGCTATAGTTAAAAACTTGTGAATAGTAGCAGTGATAGCCATTTTTGTATGTATATATTTGTAAGGGTGTGAGAAGAAGGCCAGCCAGGGCGGGGATTGAGCAGGGCCTGTTGGCCCAATCACAATATTATAAAAGCTGCAAATGTCATCCTGGGCTATATTTCCTCAGTCGTGCTTACACTGAAAATATATATATATATATATATCTCCTTTACATTCAGAATGAATGGAGAAAACCAATCAATAAAATGAAAAGACAAATAGTTCAGCAACCTTGATTATTTCTTGAGGAGAAATAGTGCCTTATGGGGTCTGTGACATGCTTTGTAGTACCCAGAGATTTCAGTTTGTACTTTTTTCCTCAGGCCACAATAAAAATCCTCCATTTGCCCTGAAAAGCTCCTCTCAAACTTAGAATTCTGATTGTCTGCATCATTGATATGCCTGCTACTGTGCAGAATCCAACAACTCCAATTCAAACTATGTCCCACAGTACTGCACTTAAAGCAATAATTATCTAACCTGCTGTGCTTTAGGATGGAACTGTGGTAAAGTCTCTCACCTCACTTTTATTAGGTATCCATCAGGGTATGAAGAACTGGTGTTGCTGTCTAGAGAAACAGGATTTAATAAAGCGATTTCTATGATGCCCGTGAGTTGCTGTCTTTTAGGGGAAATTGTTAACGCCATGCTTTTTTATTCCTTCTCTGTTAAAACCATGTAAGTTCAGCTGGAGCCACATTACAGCAGAAGATCAACCCACTCAGGGTTCATCTTTCAGGGTTTCATTTCCCTCATGTGAGGAATGACGCTCCCGGGGTGAACGTCGATCCATGTACTCCTCGTGAGAGGTGAGGAATAAGGAAGGTCGACCTTCTGCCATGTGGACAGACGTGGAAGTCAATCACAGATAAATCAATTTTACCTACGCAATTGGCACAGATACATTTGTGTATCAGTGGTAGACATCTATGTCTAGTGTAGACATAATGTTAGAAAAACAACTCCAAGTTGCACAGTAGGCACCATATTTATCTATTCAGTTTCAAATAACATTTGTTATTGCATATCGGTAAATGCTCTGCCTTACCATAGTCTGTCATCTCCTCAGCAACTCCAAGAAACTGAACTTGTCCTAAGAATTCTTACATTCTGAGACTCAGCTTTGTTGTACTGAGTGAAGACCTGCAAAAATGACCCTGAATTCATGAGTAGTGCAGCACATAGGAAGTTACATATGATCTGTAAGTCCTGCTCATTCAGTAGGTAAGATAATTGCATGGTACATAATAAAGGACAAAACTCAGAAGGAGAGAGGTTATTTTATGTATTAACTTCCTCTCACCAGATTGAAAGTCCCGAAATCAACTTGCAGGTGTTCGCTGGTTCTCTCCATGTATTTTTAAATCTGCGTTTTTTTGGTTTTTTTTTTTAGAGAGAGAGGGAGGGAGGGAGAGTTTTTGAAAGAGCAAAAATATTATTGAGCTGAAATCAGGCCTGGTTGCAAGACGGCAAAAAATTCCACTGATATCAGAGGAAGAGAGAGAGATCCTTTTGGCCAGGTTGAAATTTGGCCCTGTATTTAAACAGGCTTGATTTCAATAATTTTTCTTTCTGCATAGATTTGTAATTCACTGTTTGTTAAGAGAAAATAATAAAAATTGAGCACTGTCTCATCTGCAGGTCAAGGTCTAAACCCACCCTTTGTCTTTGTAATGACACTCTTATCTAAAAACCACACACATTCCTTTCTATCTGGTTAGCAGGGTAGTTAATTATATTACTCTTGGCTATGATAGGAGTGTTACTGCTGCGGCCATGCCTAATGTATATCTCCTTACAAAAATGTTTATCAGCTTGTCCATGCACAAAGGTAGTATTTGAAAAACCATAAAACAGAAGAGAAATTTCAACAAGTTGGTTTCTTTTGCAATTTCTTGACACTGGAAGTCCAGATGGCTTTGACGTTTATGAAGTTTGTCCTGCTCATTCCTTTCAACCTGCAGCATAATCTGTTTGCACCAAGACATAGTACTAAGTGGGTACTTCGTAATAAAGCAAAAGCTTAGTTATCTAGCATGCAGATAACTGGCATGTTGGGTTAATCAGCATGTGGTGGCTGCAGGGCTGGTTACCCATCCAGGGCCAGCAGCAGTCGAGCCAGTTACCCACGCAGGGCTGGCAGCTGTGGGTAGCTGGTGGAGCAGAGCCGGGGACCATCCAGCACAGTTGATTATCTGGCACTCCCAGTTTCCTGGGGTGCCAGATAATAGAGATTTTACTGTACAACCACCTAACGTTGAGATAGTTCTAACCCACAGTAATAGTATTGCCTCAGGTTCAGGAAAACACTTACATTTATGTGAGTGGAATTTTCAGAAGCACTCAGCACTGACCTAACTCTCATCCCATGGAAGTTGGTGGAACTGTTACCATTGATTTTCATGGAAGCGGTTAAGCCGGTGCTGAATATTATTGAATATCTCACCCACGTGGCTTTGCTTAAATGCTTAAAGGCTTTGCTGAATTAAGCCCATTTATTATCATTGTTTATTTTTATTAGAGTAGAACCAAGAGGACCTCGCTGAGATCAGGGCGCACTGCAAATTATTCATCTTATGCTATTAGTTACTAGTGAGCTTGTTGGAATGTTATGAATCCTTTACCCTTTCAGAGGTATTTTGCTGAAACTTCATAAAGGTAAGTGACAGCCCTAAAGAAAATAAGCCCAGATTTCGTGCCAATAGCAATAAATGTCAAAGTGTTCAAAAGCTTGAGGGAAAATTTTGCTAATGCTATTTTTTAAATTGCATGTTACAACATCACCTAAAGAAAAATAAATCCTCTTCTTTCTGGGTCTAGCAGTTCATTTAAAGTTGTTTCTGGCGTAAAAATCAATGGAATCCTGGCGACCCCACATCTGATCTTATGCCATTTCTTTCTCTGCATATGAGGCATAAACATGGTAGAGAGGCCGATACAACAAATGTTTTGCAAAATAGTGGGCTTGAGACAACACCATTTGAACAGTATGGGAAATGTTATAACTAAATTGTGCTGATGAAATAAGATGGAACGGACATTGCAGGTTGAACCTCTCTAATCTGGCACTCTCTGGTCTGGCAACATCCATGATCCGGCAAGAGTTTCGTTAGCCGGGTGGCTACTTATCGTGGGTGTGGCCAAGTTTCACATGGTACCATAAAGTTTCTTTATAGCCAACAGGCCTAACTTTCAGTGTCTGTGCTGTTATTTACCTGTAATTTACCCCAAGTATCTTCTAAGAGCCCAGTAAGTAGTGGAAGTGTTGGTTATGCAGCTAGACAATATTGACCTCCTGTGGTTTGGTGAATTCTCTGGCTTGGCACTGGTCAGGTCCCAAGGGTGCTGGACTAGAGAGATTCAACTTGTGTACCTGCACCATCACTTAGGACACATTTTAAGATTCGAAGGATAGAGTGGATTACTGTTCCTTCCTGGCAACTATGGAGTTTCTCTTGCCAAAGGTCTCTCTGATCTGCTGGCCCCGTCTGCGAGAGATTTGGGATCCAGGAAATCATATGCTTGCTCCTAGTCATGTCCCTTGTGATTACAGCTGTTAATTTTAAGGGGCTCAAGAACCATGACAGGTACACAGATGCATACATGAATGTGTCTGAAGGCACAAGGCCTTGTTACTGTGCCATAAGCATGTGTGCTCTTCAACAGCACCTGAGTTTAGACATGCAGATTGGGCTACTGTGCACATGTGGATCGGGCTTGTACCCTGGCATGCAAGCATGTGTGCATGCAGCCCCACACTTATACCTGGCATTTCACACTCTGAAAAGCAGTGCACTCAGGTGAACACACATGAAACATCTGGGCCTCAATGTTTTGCTATCGTACATGTTTCTCAAGTAATCTATATCTCAATTGTGCTTCACTCTAAGGGACAGAGCTCATTTTAGTGCCAGAGGTATTTAACTGCCACACAAACTTGATGGTGCCTCAATTTGTAGGAAGCTCTTCTACAATTATGGACTGTAGAAATTAGAGATATGTGTTTCATTTAATGGGATATTTCATTATTCAGTATGTGGTTTCTCCCAAATCAGAAAGGAAATGAAGACCTTCAAAATTTCCTACCGAATAAAATAGCTAAGTGGGTAAAAAGCATGTTTTGGGTCAATTGAAACGTGCTGTTTCAAAAACGGTGAAACACTTTGTTTCAGTTTGGAGGTTAATGTCTTTACATATTAATATAAGAGAAATGTTTTTTCTATTCCAGAAATATCATAACAGAACACTTTAACATTAGTGAGCTGTTTTTCCCCCATTTTAGTGTAATTTTTTTGCATAAATTCAACACTGCTCATATAAAATTTCAATCAATTATAGAATCGTAAGATTAAAAAGAACATAGAGCGGTCATTTAGCCCAGTCCCCTGCATTCATGTGCAGCTCAGAACTGGACACAACACTCCAGTTGAGGTCTAATCAGCATGAATTAAAACAAAAGTATTACTTCTTGTGACCTGCTCACAGCAGTCCTGCTAATGCATTCCAGAATGATATTGATTTTTTGCAACAGTGTTAGACTGTTGATCAATGTGCCCTCTAATCTTTCCATGCATGTGCAGAATAATTTTGCTATGTGCACTCAGATGTGTGGATGTGCACCACCAATAGAAACACAGGCTGCTGGCTGTGGATGCTGTGCTAATCAGCTGGGCAGCACTTCAGTCTCTCCTAAGTGTCTGCCCAAACACTCAACTTACAGGGAACATTACTGTTGAATCATTTTTAGATTGAGATCCACTCTGACCCTAGATCCCTTCCGACAGTTCGCCTTTCTAGAAAGCCATTTCCCATTTTGTATGGGTACAACTGATCATTCCTTCCTAAGTGGTGTACTTTGCATTTGTCCTTATTGACTTTCAGACTATTTATTTCAGTCCAGTTTGTCCAGATCATTTTGAATTTTAATCCTATCTTCCAAAGCACTTCTAACCTAACCCCAAATGCAAAACTTTCAGTTGGAAAATTATCTACTGGCTTTATAATGATACTAATCTCTTTTGTAAAGTGCTTTGAGATCTACTGGTGCAAAGTGCTGTAAAATAGCAAGGCATTTTTAATAATAGAGAATCATGAGCCTGAGAGTGTAGAATGTGTTAATTTACAAGAAATGTTGTTTCTCACAGAAATAGGTATTTTGTGTAGCTGATTGAGAAGTGGGTAACTGCAACAATGTGATGGTTAATAAGCAATAGAAACCCTTAGAGAAAAATACCTTACTGTGTTTGTAGACCTGGAATAAGGACTCTCTACATGGTGCTGTGTCTGAGCTAGCCTGACAAGCCTCAAGACTAAAGTCTGGCAGGCAAGTGTAACGTAAGCACCTCCCGCCTCTGCCTACATATCTGCTTCATAGATTCTCATCAATGCAATACTTCTCAGGGTATCAGAGACAGAAAAATATTGGGACTTTACTACCACCTGCTAGTTTGTGCCCCTCTGTTATCTTTTGTCTTATATTTAAACTCTTTGGGGCAGGGACTGTATTTTCTGCTCTGTGTTTGCACATCACCTAGTGCAAGTGTAGGCCACACACCTACTGGGTGTGGTACACTGTCCCATGCAGTGGCATTTAGACCACTTACAGAGAGAGAGAACGAGTCTCCTCTACACCCTTGGCTGAGAGCCAGCTGGCTTTTAGCACCAGTTGTAGAGACTCCTGCACGATGCTCCAGTTCTGCCTTTTGGTGGTTACACAAGCCCATGACTGAGAGTTCTAGATGTTACTTCAATATAAGTTAATAGTAATATTTGACAGTGGGTTTTAATTTTTACATATAGAAGTGAAGGCCAGATCATCAGCTGGTACGAATCATCCTATCTCTACTGACCAGCTTTTTCCAGATGGTTATTCTGTTTCCATACTCATTTTATTGCTGCATAACTCCACTAACGTCAGTGGACTAGTGCCTGATTCACACCTGTGTAAGTGAGCATAGAATCAGGCCTCTGCCCCCTGGGAGCTAGACTGGATCTCACTGATTTTACTCAGGTCCTCTTCAAGCAAGGAGAATGAGGAAATAATGTTCCCTCACCTTTGTCTCAGTCTGGATTCCACCCAGACAGCTAGCACGGAATGAGTTTGCTATACCTAACCCTTCAGCAGAGCCAATCATTCAGTTTTCACCCTGCCCACTCCTAATTCCAAATTACAGCACCTAGAGGACCTGCACATTTCCTGCATTATTTTCTGTTCTAAAGAAATATTACAGCTTTCTTCGGATCAATTTATATTCATTGCTTTTGGCAATTACCATGATAGAATTTATTCACACCAGCCGTATTCCCACTGCTGGGATAAAGAGGTGGTTATGTTTAGAAAGGAAAGCTCAGTTTTTCTATATGCCATATATCAACTCTCAAAAAGATCAGCTCCAAACTTACTGCTAGATCTGCTTCCACTTACCCCTCAATCAAATCCCCCTTCCCCTCTAAAGCACAACACCTACCTGTCTCCAGGGTATCCAAACATCTTTTCTCCATTTATACCAACCCCAGAGCAGTAACTCATATTCAGCTGGGAAATGCCTGTTTGCTATGTATATCATTGCCCTCTCTGAGCCAAATTAGTGCCGGACTTGCAATAATACTTTGGCTGTCTACACTAAGGCAAACATACAGGCTGACATAGCTGGCAGCATTACAGGTGGTGTATCTGAAGAGTGTGTGGTCATGGCCTTGCCTTCCTACCTCAACACACTGCTGATAGTGATAGCTTTGTGAGTAATAGAGCACAAAGAAGGGTGATGCTGGATCTTCTGATTCCTGGGGTGGGAAATGGACATGGAGGAGCAGCTGGGTAGGGGTGACTATGTAGCCAAAATTCAACAGTACTAGAAGTACTAGAAGTTCAGAAGAAGCAACTAGCAAATCGTGCTGTTGTTGGAAGGGGAGGAGGCCTGGAGAAATATACTTGGCCTGACTCATCAAAGGCAGGAGGACTCAATAAGCAGTGAACATGTGCATTGCTACATGCTTTTGTACTATCAAAACAAAAAAGCAGTAAAGTAGCACTTTAAAGACTAACAAAAGAATTGATTCGGTGAGCATCTGGGCATTGTTGGCACATGATGGCATATATGATGTTAGTTGAGGAACATGAGAATGTGCCCATGATTCTGTGACTAACCTGGTTAGGTCCAGTAATGATATATCCAGAATAGATATGTGGACAAAGCTGTCAGTAGGCTTTGTTGCAAGGAAAAGTCCCAGGACTGGTGTTCCTGTGGTTTAGACTGTGGCTATTGGTTAGAATCCTGGCCTGTCACCTAGGGCCTTCTGGAGTGTGGCATCCAGATTAAGGGTAGATTGTAGGTTGCAGCCCCCAACTCAAACCACTGCAATGCATTATTAAAGACCTACAACCTCCCAGCCTTATGAGGATTCTCACCAACAGCCAGTCTATACTGCAGGAACACCAGTCCTGGGACTTTGCCTTGCAACAAAGCCCACCGCCAGCTTTGTCCACATTACCTAACAGGTATCAGAGAGGTAGCCATGTTAGTCTGTAGCTTCAAGAACAACAAGTCGTCCTGTGGCACCTTATAGACTAACAGGTATTTTGGAGCACAAGCTTTCATGGGCAGCATCTGATGAAGCGAGTCTTTGCCCACGAAAGCTTATGCTCCAAAGTATCTGTTAGTCTATAAGGTGCCACAAGACTTGGACCTAACCAGGTTAGTCACAGAATCACGGGCGCAGAATCTCATGTTCCTCAACTAACATCATATATGCCATCATGTGCCAATAATGCCCACATGCTTTGTATATTGGACAGACTTCAAAGTCTCTCAGACAAAGAGTTAATGGGCACAAAACAGACATCAAAACACTCCTGATCCACAAACCAGTTAGTCTAAATTTTAATGGATTGGGCCATTCTGTTAATGACTTAAGCGTTTGTGTCTTATTGAAGAAGAATTTTCACACTGCTTTGGAAAGAAAGAAAGACTGCTCAACTCTTTCATATTCAAATTCAACACATTAACATGTGGTTTGAACTGGGATGCAAATTTTCTGGGACACTATAGGGGTTCTTTTGCATACTTAGCTTTATCTAATTCTTGACTTCCTCCCCTCCCCCCCCCCCCCCCCCGCTCTCTGATTTGCTCACCTTGATAATTTTTTTTCTGATTTGTCAATGTTGATTACTACTTTTTGGTTCTCTATGCCTTAAATATTGAGTCTGTTCTGGTCTGGCTATGGTCTGAAGAAGTGGGTCTGTCCCACAAAAGCTCCCCTAATAAATTATTTTGTTAGTCTTTAAAGTGCTACTTTACTGCTTTTTTGTTTGATAGTATATAGACTAGCACGGCTTTCTCTCTGTTACTTATTAGAAGTACTTACTTTTCATTAAGAAACTTTTAACCTCTGACATTTGACATGGCCTGTAGTCTTTGTCTCATCTTCATCCCTGAGCTTATTCTGCTGGTGTGTTGTTGTTTTGCATTTGTACAGATTTTAGAAAAATGAGTAAAAAGGTACAAAATGATTGGCAACACTGCTGTCCTCTGGGAACTGGGTGTTGCACACCATCTCATTTCAAATCCGTCTCCAAAGAACCATTAGAACTACTGACCTAAGGTTAATTTCAACTCGTGTGCTATAAAAAGTAAAAGGCTCTGTGTCCTGTTCTCAATCCCCAGGGTCATTGACTCCCACCTAAATTCATAAGGGATCACAAAAAAGCTGAAAAACAACAGCAGTCATATTTCTGTATATGCAGACAAAAATAAGTTCCTTAGTTTTTTCTTTTCTTTTCTTTTTTCTTTTCTTTTAAAAGTCCAATTTTCCCAAACTAATCAGATTAATGAAACTTTTTAGTGGCTGATGACTGGAGGAAAGCTTCGCTGATTAAATACCAAACCTGACAGAGTATCAGTCATTGCTCTTTTTGATTACATACAAGACTAATCTCTGTCACTGTATAATGAATACTCTGGCAAACAGTCTGTTGATGGTAAATCATTTACATTAATCAAATAAAGTAAGCAAGAGATGTCATTTGCTGTACAAGACAAGATGCTGGCTATCTCATTGCTAAAGACGCTGGTGGGACAAGCATGTCCTTGATGCATTGTGGACCTCTTTAGAGAGATGAAAACCTCCAGCTGGAATAGATTTTTTTATGGTCTTTTGTTCCAAAAGCAGAATATGGATTTCTTGACTCTTGCTTTCACTGACCCAGAATATTTCTATAAACAGTTCATCAGCAAAGCAAATTTTAAGAGGTAAGGAATTCCAACTATAAATAACAATGAGCAGAAAATTGATATTAAAAAGAAATCTTGTTCTTCATAGTGCTACATTTAGCAGAAGGATGACCATTGAACGACCAGTCCAAAGGAACAGCATTGTCCAGTAGATTTCTGTGCACTACAGTGATTTTTGAGGGGGTCACTGACTTAATAGATGGTGTTTATAGTGGGGGAGTCTATAGGAAATTAGTAGCTTTTGTACTCAGTTAAACACCCAAATAAAACTACACCTCCACTCCACAAATATTATTCTTGTTATATTATGCACTGTCAGATTGAGAGTAAATTTATGCACCACAAAATAAGGCATAATTGTAGTGCAGATAGGTGTATCCAAGCTAACTTTAAGCCAGCTAGCATGGGTAACAATAGTAGTGAGGGTTGGGTGAAACAGACTTCAGTGCAAGCTCACTGTCCTAGTGCTAGCTCACCTCGGAGAGTGAATATGAACCTGGGATGCTAGCTTGTGACAGGATCTATGTGATACAGACATATCTTAAGTGAGTGGCCCAAGCTCTCTTAGAAAGTTTGTGCCGGATCATGGAATTGAACCAAGTGCCAGGCTAGTGTTAAGACTTGAAATAAGATGAAGGTTTCTGACAATAAGAGGAGTGAATTTCTGAAACAGCTTCCAAAGGTGAGTAGTTATGTCTGGAAACTAACTGACTTCAAAACTGAACTTGCTAAGCATATGTGGGGATAGTCTAATGAGACTGCCTCTAATGGTGAGTAGCCAATCTGTTACTCCTAATGGCAAATATCCCCGATGAATGGTTAGGCCATGCTGGATGGGGAGGGCTCTGAGTTTCTGCTGAAATTTTTTTTCCTCTGTCTGGTTTCTGGCTCTTGCCAAAATGCTCAAGGTCCATGTGACAGTCACAGGAGTTGGGAAGGAGTTTTCCCATGGGTCAGATTGCCAGAGACCCTGTTTCATTTTGATTTGGTTCGGTTTTTACCTTCCTCTGCAGCACGGATCATGGATCATTTGCAGGTTTAAACTAGGATTCTGTTTAAGTTAAAATCTTTAAATTATGATTTGAGGACTTCTGTAAGTCATCTTGAGCTTAGGGATCTGTTACAAGAGGGCATGGCTGATATTCTGTGGCCTACTATGTGCAGGAGGTCAGACTAGCTGATGATCATAATAGTTCCTTTTGGACTTAAAATCTCTGAATCTATCCTAAGTGCTCTACCTTCATTCCTCTCAAGCCATTGCCCGGGAAGTTTTGATGTCTAATTGTGAAAGGGCAGAGAGAGACAGTGAATAAGTCCTTGCGAAAGTGGCCTGTGTGAAAAGAGGACTGGTGGCATTTCAGTATGTCATTAGGTCCTGCTGTAAAACTACTGACATCAATGTTACTGTGACACTGATAGACCAGATGCCAGCCCATGTCAAGGCCCCATGCCTCACTGAACACAGACAAATGTATAGTTAGAAAGAAGTCTGGCTTACCTGTGTGTTAATGTCCAATGGTAATGCTAAGTTGAGAAAAATGTGTTTAGACTGTTCAAAATGTTTGTGGGATACTCTGTGCATTGATCTCCCTTATAACTTCAATAGCTCGAGTCAATAAAATTACATTGTTTGCATTGTAAACCTCGAAATTTGCGTTACACCTAATCAGAATAGAAGCATTAATTAAGGCAAAGTGCTCAAGCTGGCCCATTGAAGGCAAATAAGGTATTGTGTTTCAGGGGTGTAGCCTTGTTAGTTCGTTTCACCACAAAGGAGAAGGAGTCCTGTGGCACCTTACAGACTAACAAATATATTTGGGCATCAGCTTTTCGTGTAGCATCAAAGGAGAAAGGCGTGCTGTCAACAGAGTCTATCGCCCTCCCCTTCTTGGAGGATGAACTCATCCTATCAGTTTGTACTCTGGAGTAGGTGGAGTAAAAATCCCTGACAAGGAGAAACTCAGTCTCTTTGCTGTTTGGACTCTTAGAACATCTGGAGCTAAGAAACAAAAAACAGGGATTCCCTGGGATCAGCCTGGGCTAGCTCTACAAAAACATTCAGTGCTGACAGATTATTATATCTCTGTCACCTTTTGGAACCATCACTCTGAGCTCATATGTGCACACATGTTAACTGCTTTAACTTGTAACTAACCAATTTCTCTTACTTTATCAGTGTACTATACAATTGAGTACCAGTGTTGTCTCTGGTATGAGATTTAAGGCACAAATTGGTCTGGGATAAGCAACTACTCTCTGGGGACAGGGAACAATCTGACCACTGATGACTGAGTCCAGGTTGCCTGGGTTGTAAGATAGACTGGAGTGTACAAGGGGACTGTCTGTGACTTCATTATAAGGCTGCAGTAGTAGTTTGAGAGTTCACATTTGTTACTTGGTTGGTGAAATCTAATGGTAGAACATAACATCTGTTTGGTGCGTCTCTCCTGCTTTTTGATGCTCTGTACTGAGATTGGCACGGTTGTGAACTGCTCCAGGTAGTGTGACAGTAGTTATGCCAGGAATGAACTCAGCCAAATGCTAATACGTAGATCAACTTTTGGTGGAACAACAGCATTTTTGTTCTGGGCTGTGATTGACTGAAATCTTTCTCCTATCATGTAATTGGTGATTGTAAGTTGCTATGTACATTGATGGCTCTACAGAAGTAATAAAATACCCCTGAAGAAATCACATTTGGATAAAGGCTGTGAGCAACCAGTAGCTAATTTGTAAAAGCAATGCCTTGTTAGTTTTTATATGAACAACTCAAGAAAAATGGGTTCCCTATATTACATGGCAGGCCTACTACAAATATGACACATGGGCTACGTCTACACATGCACGCTACATCGAAATAGCTTATTTCGATGAATGGCGTTTACACGTCCTCCAGGGCTGGCAACGTCGACGTTGGGCAGCACCACATCGAAATAGGCGTTGCGAGGGAACGTCTACACGCCAAAGTAGCACACATCAAAATAAGGGTGCCAGGAACAGCTGCAGACAGGGTCACAGGGCGGACTCAACAGCAAGCCGCTCCCTTAAAGGGCCCCTCCCAGACACACTTGCACTAAACAGCACAAGATACACAGAGCCGACAACTAGTTGCAGACCCTGTGCATGCAGCATGGATCCCCAGCTGCAGCAGCAGCAGCCAGAAGCCCTGGGCTAAGGGCTGCTGCCCACGGTGACCATAGAGCCCCGCAGGGGCTGGAGAGAGAGCATCTCCCAACCCCTCAGCTGAACATCGAAGCAGGGCGCTATTCCCATCCTCTCATGGGGTTAGCGACTTCAACGTCTCGCCGCCTAACGTCGAAGTTAACTTCGACATAGTGCCCAACGTGTGTAGCCATGACGGGCGCTATTTCGAAGTTGGCACCGCTACTTCCAAGTAGCATGCACATGTAGACGCAGCTCTGGTATGCTTTTGTGGTCCAAGATACTTTTTCAGAAGGAATCAACCACAGCAAAAAACTCAGTTAGAAACTTGAATTTAAAATCAAAAGACCATGATTTTCACCACATCACATGCAATTGTGTGCTTAATTTGCAAACATAATTACTGCACCTGCATGGGTGAACTAAGCAGTTATACATGCAATTGAACATCCCGTTGTCCATTTAGTGTTAAGAAATCAACACCCAATTTGGCATGTTGTTGCAATAACTGTGTGCAGTCCTCATTGGTAACATTTTCAGAATTAGAGCCCTGTAAGTGGAGAAGGGACTTGGAAGAATGGGAAGTGCAGAAAAGAAGAGGTCCAGTAAACATCCTAATTTTTAACGGGCATAGTCAAATATAATGTTTGTCCACTCATAGCTGTTATGGATTTTGCCTAGGATTTCTAGTCAAATGTAAGGAACCCAAGCAAGCCACCAAGACAGAGTACAAAGTGTATTACAAGTTAAACAGTGATAGCGGTAACAAAATTACAGCTCGAAAGCATTTGTACCCAGGGCCGATTATGAGATTTCATTGTTTATGTATGTTTTGCATGTACAGATGAGAGACAGACTGGGTCTTGTCTGCTTTTCTTTCAGCTCAGGACTTTTTAATGGTGATGGAAATTATATCGGCTATAAATAACTTTGAATGAAGTGTCTGAATTAAAGGTAACCAAAATACTTTGCACTACAGCCACAAAAGCATCTACTTAAAAATAAAATGGTGTACTTAAGATCCAAAAACATAGTAACTTCTTAACCACTGGGTATCTGAAGATACCGATAAATGTCAAGTGCAGAATTCAGATGAATATATAGTAGATCTAAGTCATAATCAAATAATAAAAGAGAATGGGTGGGATTTTCAAAGCACCTAAGGAGCATTTCAGGCAGCTCATTCTTCATCAGCTTGGCCTAGTTGATACATACTACATCCCACCAGGAAAAAGAAATGAAAGAAAGAGCTGGATGTGCCTAAATGGAGAGCCTTTGAAAGCCTGAAGAACACCGCCAAGAGCAAATTTCTTTTCCATTTTTAAAAAAGTATTTGTCCAACCAACCATGAGAGTTGGAACTTATGGCAAAGGATAAAAGGCTGCACCATCTCTGGAGGGTTGTTACAGCCAACTCTTAAAACAGTCTGTGTTCTGTTTGTTCCATTTTATGTTCCTGTATAGCTTTTAGCAGGCCCATGAAAAAGAATGTTATTAGTGCTATTTTTCTGTGATTGTCATAATAATATACTTTGGGAACAAAATGATACCTGTGCTTCTGTGATTATGCACTTGTGAAATAATGCAATGTTATAACACTGATTATAACAAGAACAAAAACACTGCAGACAAATTCATTGTTTTGACAGTTTCTCCATTTTGATAACAAAGATTCAACAAGACTAGGAAAGGGTATAAAAAGAATACTGATGTTGTGAGAGTTGCGATCATAATGTCATTGTTCTCAACAGAATGACTAGGGGGGAAGCAATTGATGAACACACTCTACAAAGAAAAGCATAGAGACAACTGCGCCATCCTTCAAAGCTAAGCTGGGCCAGTATCCATCATCTTAAACTGAGCCTTCCTTGTATTTATGTTATAAAACACAGGAGGTGATTTTTGCCTAGCTAGTACCATGGAGTTAAAATAATGGAATAAACAAAAGTGACAACCCACTGTCTTTTTAATATTATCTGAATCCCATTTTTTTAAAATATTCTACATTAGTATCTCTTGCAGTTAACATTTCGGGTCCTCATTACCATCTTATTTCATCTTCAGACGTAGGAACATAAAACCATAGAAATTACCAGACTAGATCAGACTCATAGTCCATTTAGTCCAGTATCCTGTCTCCAATAGTTGCCAGCTGCAGGAACAGTGTAAGAAACTGTGCAACAGTCAGTTGTGAGATAACCTACACACCAAAGGTCATTCTGATCCCTTATAATTAGAGATTAGTGTAAACTTTGATGCATGAAGTTTTATATCCCTTCCAAAAAATTAACCATAATTCTGCATAGTCTGGTTTTCCACATTTATATGGAATCTTGAATCTTGCTAAATTCTTGGCCTCAGCAATATCCTGTGACAATGAGTTCCATGGCCTAATTAAGCATAATGTAAAAAGGTAGTTGCCATCATGCATTTTGAATTTGTAACCTCTCAGTTTGGATAACCTCTTTTCCTTTTCATCAAAGTGCCAGATTCATTTCTTCAGCCTTGCCTGAAATAAATAAACATTAAACATTAAGAAAAGTCTTACATAATTTTCTCTGTAGGGAAAAGAAGTGGGAGTGAGCCAACCAGATGTGAGAGATGCTAGTCACGTTGCTTAATGCATTTTTGGAAAATAGCTCACATACCAGGGGTAGTATAAGCAGCAGAAAAAATATAATATCTTATCCTGGTTTTATAGTTAATTCTGTACTTCTGGATTGTTCTTGTTTGCTTTCTCAACAAATGTCTGGGCAAGATGGCCTTATTATAAAGGAATACATTTCCAAACAGTCTCCAAAAAGGCTCTTGGGTCATTTTCAAACATTCCTGTTCATATACATAACACCTATGTGATTATTTTAAAATTACAAGCTCTGCATCTCATGAAACTAATGTGTCATATAGAGGGGACCAAATCTCTTTACAAATGTCACATTGAAAATGTTCATTCAGTTTTGAAAGATTCTACACATTTGAATGACATGTCTTACACTTAATACGAGGAATGTTGTTGACACCAGAAACATTTCTAAAGTCAGAACCAAAATTTTGAGTCACACCACTGTATCTATATAAATATCAAGGGATGTGGCATCAACACCACACATGGGAGACAGTAGCCTAGGATGTGGAGAATGACGATGACTTGTCAGAGAAGGAATGTCAACTTTTGAGGAAAATTGCTGTGCCCTGCTCTCAGAAAAAAATGACAGAAAAGAAAGGACAGAGAGATGTTACGCAGCAATGATGGCCCAACCCTGACTTCCAACTCTACCTCCCATATCTGTCAATCAGCCTGTGGCTCTTCAGTTACTGAAGGACCCACAAAAAATAAAACTGGTGAAGGAGATCATCCTGGACATCAAGGATCACTGCTTTCTTCAGTAAAGAGAACCTCGACCCAGATGAATTGAGAACTGTGGACACAAACTCACTATAAGAAAAAAAATTCTCTGTGCAAAGCTGTCCAATTCATTCCAGACTGGTTAAGTATGATCCCATCTCTAAATTAGACATGGACACAGTAGATTAAGTGGGTGGTTTTTTTGACTATCCAGATTTCTGGGTCATGGAACTGTGAGGATGAAGCTGAGATTATATAGCAAATCTTAAGGAAATTGCCTTGTTAGCATATATGCCATTCAGCTTCAAATAGTTTGGGAACTTTGCAGGATGACCTTCAGAAAGGCCAATTAATCATGATATCAGGGGCACATATGCAAAATCTGAAACCCTGTTGACCGCTAAGGTGGGTAATACCTGTCTAGTTTCATACAATGCAGCCTTCAAAACTCAGTATTTTAGGAAGAGTTTTATGG
Source organism: Carettochelys insculpta (assembly GCF_033958435.1). Taxonomy (NCBI): domain Eukaryota; kingdom Metazoa; phylum Chordata; order Testudines; family Carettochelyidae; genus Carettochelys; species Carettochelys insculpta. The sequence goes on along the minus strand of NC_134153.1, from coordinate 20,554,556 downwards.
TGTGCCAGAGACACACCTTTCAAATACCCCAAATTATATGTAAGAAGCTTCTGTAAGCTGGTCTGACTCTAGCAGATTCTGCTGTTATTGCTGCAGGATGTTGCTAGTACTTCAGGATTGTTCCTTGTTTGGCTTTTCTTAGAGCTCCAGTGTTAGTAGCCCTAGTGGAGACTGCAGCATGTTGATTCAGCAGAGCTCAGTCTTACTCATAATGAAAGACCACAGGCTCAAGTCAGTGGCAAAGGTGCCTGGCCAGGTTTCTTGCTGACAAAGCATGGGACTAGTACCCCATGGGAACTGCATGTGTACGAACACATATATGTCCTCAACAAATTCATTCAGCATATTAGGATGGTGGCTCCAAACTAGCACAGAGATGTCCCTCCTATGACTTCTCCTTTCATACATAGATACAAACAAGTTATATATTACACTCCAGATGTTGTTAAGTACCAACCTTATCCTGGTGCCTAATAGTTTAAACAAAACATCCTCATCTGTTATCCTGTGATTCCCTTCTATATTGTTGGAGCATGAGTGTGGCTTGTATCATCTCTTGAGAGTATGTTCAATCTTTGCTTCCAAGAGTAACTTCTGTAGACAGATGCTTCCAGTGTAGACATAGCCTCAGAGAAATTATTATGTTTGCTGCCTCCAAAGATGCAGAAGACACTTCACTTTAATACACAGCATGGAAATGGTTTTGTAATTGAGCAAGAATAAATTTATTAACAAAGAACTGAGAGTTATGTGCTGATAAGCAAGAGAAAGGGAGAGAGCTATGGTTACAAACAAAATAAAACATGCTTTCTGAAACTTAATTTCAGCACGTTACAATCTTTGCTCAAGCAGTTTTTGTATGTTGCCAGCAGCTCAAACCCAGGCTATATGTTCACAGAATGAAAGGGTGCTGTTCCTTTGGAAAATGATGGATAAAAATAGTATCTCTCTGCTCCCCTTATATTACCCAAAATCCATTGTCTCTGGCTCAAGACACAGGAAGGATTCCTAGCTTTCAGACTCTCACCCCTTGTACTCACTAAACTGCTTGTTGGTTTGATGGCTTCATTTACCTGAAGTGTAAATGTATTTTCCTTGTCCTCTGCCAGTAATCAAGACAGTCAGGTAAATACACATTCCTTTATCTAGGGCGGGCTGGGTTTATGAGCTGCCTCACAAACACATATACATGTGGGCTGGGAGTATTTTCTTAATAACTCTTTCTGCTCAACCCATGCATTCATCCTGCAATGGTTTTTCGGGCTGAATATGTTACCAGTTGGCATATGATCCTTACTTGGCATCTTTAAGATAAGTATTGTGACAGCAGGGTGTTGAGACTAATGAATGAGTCAAGCTTAATATGAGTTACAGTATAATGGGTTCTCTGCCAGTTGGCACTGAGTGGCTCTTAAGGCCACAGCTATGTCCCCACGGTTCATTATCCACACATTTGCTTTGAAATGAGCCTGCGCCATTAGCTTCAATGTATTGCCCGCATTTCCCCACATCTCACACGTGTGTCACACAGCACTGAGGAAATGCAATCTCCTCAAAATGTTTCAGGGTGTCTTAATTAAGTGCAATGCAATATACCCCAGTGAGTGATTCGAGTCAGGAATAGCCTTCACCTGCTTTCACAGCAAAGCATATGCAGGCTGTGGCTTGTGATCAACAACTTTTGGTGCCAGTGTTAGGTGCCAAGGGTGTATTTCATTGCAGGCCAAGTGTTCCAGGCACGCACTGCAAGTTTAGAAGTATAATCAAGTTATTTATTGAGCTGAGCAAAGTCAAAATTAGACTCCAGAAATGTTATGTACGTTTGGGGTCTTTGAATCATTTTGTGTGCTGAGATGGCTGTGGTATGTTATGCTTTTCATCAGTCATGGGCAGTGTCATTACTTTCAATCTCTGGAAGTATTTTACAAAAAAATGTCTATTGGCAGAGGGTAATATCATCTGCTCTTGCTTCATTAGTGTTGTTTTCCATAGATTTCTAACAATCAGGCAAAGGCTCTGATTTAGAAAATAAGCTATTAATAAGAACAAAACCCTTAAGCACATGGGAAAAGAGCCCTTTCCTGTACTTCTTCAAGTTGTTTGATGATGATAATATCAGGTTTTTTTAAGGAGAAACCACAGTTCCTTAGTTCAGTTCTCTAAGGGGGAAGTAGTTTTCAAATATTGTGTTAAGAAAAGGCAGGGATCTGACTCAGAACTGTGGATCCAGACATCCATGGACTTTGATAAAGATTCTGTATTAGAATTTGGGAAGATCTCTATCTCTAGATGAGATCAAACCAGAACCCCCGATCCAGCTGCCCCCAAACTAGAGAACAGTTCACAGCTTGTTGGGGTCCACCTCTAATTTTGTGCAATTAATGAAATGTATGTAGCTAATAAAATACATTTATTACTATTTTAAACTGTAATTTTCAGGAATTCAGACACAAAACTGCATGTACAGTGAACCCTCGAACTACGCGGCTGACAGCTGCGCAGCTGCGGGAAGGCAAGGAGAAGTAGCCAGGAAACTGATCAGCCACAGTGGGCTGATCAGTTTCCCAGGTCCCGCGGGCAGCACGGAGCTGGGAACCAAGCAGCAGCCTGGTTCCTGGCTCCCCACCCCGACTTGCGTGAAAATTTGCATCACACGAGGGTTGCAGGAATGCAACCCCAGCATAACTTGGGGTTTTATTGTATTTGCACTTATAAGTTATGTATGCAATAATCATAATTGTGCTGGCAATATAAAAACCTGGGTCTTCCAGTCTAGACATCTCCTGTCTCTTCTCTCCAAAATGCCAGTTTTACTCTACTGCAATTTCACTATTTTAGTAAAGATAATTCTAATTTACTGTAGTGCAAATGAGGGTAAAATCAGGTCCATATTCAGTTCAGGCTCAAGTGTTCTTTGAGCACAACTGTGAGCAAGGGATGCTGGCTAAGCTGCTGCAGAAACTGAGTCATAGTTCCCTCCCTATTTCCCTTGTGCTCTGTAAACTGCCCTGTGGCTGTGAACTGGTGCTGGCCTGCATCACATGTGATATCACCTGTGCTGGCTTAGCTATGTTGGCTTGCAAATTGCAGAAGATGAAGCTTCTGCCTGACCACTGTTGCCTGTTCTGAATGAGGCCAGGAGTAAAGGGCCTGAATTCCTGACTTCCTGCAAGTTGCCTGAACCCATGGTCAGGGTAGATCAGGGTAGATCACGCAGAGATTTAAGGGCATTCTGATTTTCCCTTGTGTCCATTTGAAGGTGAATAATCCAAGTCAGTTGGAACAGATTTTAAATTTATACTTTGTTAGTTGTGTTAAACATACCTGGAATTACAGACTGAATGTAGCAGTGGCATTATGTTAATGTTTGAATCTGCCAAACAGAACCTGGAGAGAAATATCACTCAGGTATCTGAACAGGATTAGCATGATGATAATACAGACTGAACCTCCAAAAACCGGTATTCACTGGTCCGGCAGGGCTATGGATGTTACGGGACCAGAGATTCTGGGTTGGGAGGTTAGTAGGGGAAGCCCGGCTGCCTTGGGTAGAGGAGCCCAGTGGGGCTGTGTCCTTGTACAGATGGAGCCAGGGTGCAGGGCCGGGCCGTGACCAGGAGCCAGAGCTTGACCAGGAGCCAGAGCCAGCTTCTAGGGGTAGGACCATGCTGGCAACCCAGAAGCTGGAGGTGTCACCTATGGGGTTGGTGGAGTGTCCAGCACCCCAGCCAGGGCTGGAGCTGGCTGCTGCAGGTAATGGGGTTGTGGTCATGCTGGCAGCTCCCATGGGGCCGGGACCATTCTCGCAGCCCATTTGTGGTGGAGATGGTGCCCATGGTGCCATCAGGATGGTGTCATCCTGAGCTGGCACCTGTGGCACTGGGACCATGTCTGGCAGTCTGGCTGGGGCTGGAGCCAGCCTCCTCATCTGGCAGCCTGAGGTGGTCAGGCCAGTGTCAACCCAGCAAGGGCAGAGGTCCAGGCAGGGGATAATGGGGCCCTGGGGCTAGAGGTGTTACCGGCGGGGAAGGTGAGGGGGGCAAAGAGAAGCTGATAGCAGACTGGGTGACCAAAGCAGGGTACCTCCCTTTCCTTCATCTGGTAAATTCTCTGGTTTGGGACAAGTCAGGTCCCCAGGGTACCAGTCAAGAGAGCTGCAACCTGAAGGGACTTTACAGTTCTTTCTGCACTGAAGATCTATTCCAGCTTTCTGCTTTCATGCAAAAAAATCAAAGGTTGCACTGCACAGCAGAGTGTCACACATGCATGTCCCTTTTCCTGCTTTCTCCTCAGGAGTGCCATCTCACCAGAGACATGATCAGATCATCAAAAATGAACCCCAAACACAGTAAGGCAACCTGTTATTGTCACCTTCTGTTTCCAGCCATACCTGTGCAAGGCTTGATTAATTAAAAACAATTTTCAGGAGATGCACAGTGCTACCACTGAATACCCACACAAAGAACAGAATTTGTATTGTGCCTTCTTGAATTATGAAAAAGGAAAGGACTTACACAGACTCTTCTGAACCCTCCAGGCATGAGCTAGGTTTCAGGGAATCTCCATTTTATGAGAGAAATTCCTGTGTGAGCCAGGGAAATAAATTATTTCTGGACACAATAAATAATTGGCTGTTTCTAGCTAATATCAAAAGAGTCCCAAAGCAATTCTTTGCAGAGGAGCTGACATATAGGATACTGCAATTGTGTATGTGCTTGGAGTAGAAGAACCTAATAGATACATTTTTCCTCTCAGTGAATGACATGCCTGCTGAAATCAAAAAGGTGCTGCCTGTCAATCTCTCCTTCCCAGGCTGGTTTTGGCTCTCCCAGCTGTCTCTAGAATAGCACAGAAGTGACTGCTGCATTTCAAAGAGAAAACAGACAGATTGTTGCTTGTGTGCATGGACCATGAAGGGAAACAGCAGACTGAAATTAATTGAAGGGGGAAAAAGAAACCATTTGGTAAGTAACATAGTGATAGAAACCACTTTATTTAATAATTCCACAATGAAATGGGTCACAGCACCTGGTGAATAGAAAACAAAAACTCTTATAAGTGTAGCAAAGAATTTTAGGCTGGAGTATGCAGGGTCCAAAATGTGTTCCTTTCTGTTTTGCCCACCTGGTGGGATGCTATGGACACTTTGCAGGAAGTCCCCAACTTACGGATGGGTTGTGGACCAAAAGTTCATTTGTAAGTTGGTTGTTTGGAACAAAGAACGCATTTTCCCATAGAAACAATGTTATAACAGATAGTTAGCTTCCTAGGCTAGCCAACAAAAGCCAATTTAACGCATAATGTTGCTGAAATGCTGTATGTTTGCAATGGAAATATTGTACCTAGTTTCTTTATTTCATCTTGAGTGCTGGTGCTTGAGGAGAAGGCAGGTTTAATTAGAGGAAGTAAGTGGGTACATGGAGATTCTGAATGGAACTTCTGGATTTTTTCCTGGCCAGCAAACAGCCCCCACCTACGACTGCACTGAACACCCACTCACCAGTACGCGTGAGAGCAGGCTGGAGGATTCTGGAGGAGCAGCTGGTGGCTGTAGAGAAGCCGTGTTTGCCCTTTCAGAGCACCACATCTCTCCAGCCACTGGCTGTTCAGCTGCCCCCTGCTCCTCTGGAGTCCTCCGGCCAGCACTTGCGCTGCTTGGCACTATTTGTGCCTCTTGCCTGCTCCCCTGAGGCTGCAGATGAGCTCTTGTTTATGTGTGCATCTCTTTGTAAGTTGGATGTTCGTAACTCAGGGAGTGCTGGTACTTTGAACACGTTAATTCTACCTGTTTCCATTTCTTCCACATTCCAAGCATGCTTCCTAATTTCTGTAGTCCGTCCTTATTGTCTAGGTAGGAAGAGAATGGGGAGAAATCTTGCAAATAGCCAAGAGCTGACAGAAGGATAATATCACTTACAAATACTTCCCCAGGGAAAAAGAACACAATCCACTCTAAAGTTAAGAAATCTCAGTTCCCCCTTTGGTTCCTTCATGAAGTCTGGCTTGGCATTGAGGGCCATCATTTTGAAGTTTGACCTGGCTACTGGAACAAAATGGACAATTGCATGCTGGCCACTGAAGCCTTCATGGGACATAAATTGATTGGAAGGCTGATGTTTGCTGCAGGCTAACCTCTATCGCTCCTAGCATAATCGTTTCTGGGCCAAACTTTCGCTATCTCTGTAATAACACAGGTGAATGGCAGTACCAGGGACAGCTGCAAATGATTAGTCTCATCTCAGCAATAAGAAGTTAATAGGTGTACTTAACAGCAAGTCATGCTGCATCTGTGCCTGACACACTTCCTAGTTTTATCCTGAACACCTGCCTCGTATGGAACAGCTAAGTAGTTATGGGAGCAATAACAAATAAGGCAAGGACCTTCATTGCAGATTAATGAGCAGGGGGACAAGTCTTTAAATATGCCACTGCTAGGAGAAATATGTGGTACTTCAGCTTAGAAAAGAGGAGACTAAGGAGGGATATGATAGAGGTATGTAAAATTATGAGTGGTGTGGAGAAAATGATTGAGGAAAAATTATTTACTTGTTCTCATAATATCAAAACTAGAGGACACCAAATGAAATTAATGGGCAGCAGGTTTAAAACAAATAAAAGGAAGTTCTTCAGACAGTGCACAGTCAACCTGTGGAACTCCATGCCAGAGGAGGCTGTGAAGGCTAGGACTATAACAGGGTTTAAAAAGGAGTTAGATAAATTCATAGAGGTTAGGTCCATTAATGGCTATTAACCAGGATGAGTAAGGAATGGTGTTCCTAGCCTCTGTCAGAAGCTGGAGATGGATGGCAGGAGAGAGACTGCTTGATCGATACCTCATAGGTCCACTGCCTCTGGGGTAGCTGTATTGGCCAGTGTCGGCAGATAGGATATGGGGCTGGATGGACCTTTCGTCTGACCCATTATGGCTATTCTTATCTTCTTCCTCTTCTATAAACAAAAAAAAAAATACAGTCTTTTACCTTCTTATGAAGAATGCTGCAGGGAGACAGAGACTGAAAGATGCTAGAAGGATGTTGCCCTACAGGAATTATGTTTCCTACAATAATAGCTAGACATAAAATGGCCGTGTCTACACTAGCCCCAAACTTCGAAATGGCCACGCAAATGGCCATTTCGCAATTTACTAATGAAGCGCTGGAATGCATATTCAGCGCTTCATCAGCATGCGGCCGACTGCGGCACTTCGAAATTGACGCGCCTCGCCGCTGCGCGTCTCGTCCCGACGGGGCTCCTTTTCGAAAGGACCCCGCCTACTTCGAAGGACTTTCGAAAAGGAGCCCCGTCGGGACGAGACGCGCAGCGGCGAGGCGCGTCAATTTCGAAGTGCCGCGGCCGCCTGCATGCTGATGAAGCGCTGAATATGCATTCCAGCGCTTCATTAGTAAACTGCGAAATGGCCATTTGCGTGGCCATTGAAGTTTGGGGCTCATGTAGACGTAGCCAATATGTAGCAATTTCTGAAGGGCTATACTAGCTTACACAGAGGATTTTGGTTATCTTTGTTTCATTGTAAGAACTCGGTTCTGGCTTCATTCAAAAGTATTGTGCAAACCTAAACGGAGATTACAGGGTGGTCTCCTTCACACCTGAGTAGACAGAGTTAAGAACCTGAAACATATTTAGGCATATTTACTTAAGTGGAATTATTTTAGAGGTGCTGAATATTACTCATTTCCATTGACTTCTGGACTTGAAAATGGAAGACACACACATGAGTTCTTTGAGAACTGTGCGTTTTCAGTGCCTCTGAAAATGAGGCTGCTTTTATTTAGGTGCCTAACTACGCATGTAAGTGTTTAACTAAGATGGGGAAAATGTGGATCTGGAATTAAAATTCCATAGCTCAAGAACATTTAGTTTTAGCAGCTAACGTGGCAGGATATGGTTGTAAATTTCAGATGTGGATTTCATGTTGGTGTAGCTCAGCTATGAGGTTCTAGCTTGGGTGCATTTCTCCTCCCTAGGTCTGGCCCCATCAAAGTCAGTGCAATGTTTATCTATTTCTGTGCTAAGTCTCTTGATGAGTTACCCAGATTGCTCTTGAATTTGGTTCAGCAATACGGCTCTTCATTTAATTTTTTTGAATGGGAAAAGATAGGGTGCTCCTTCAGTGCCTTTAGTGATCATCTGACTTTTCTTATCTTTGTAAATTTCAAAACATAAACATCAGTGACACGTTTAAATCTCTGCTAATTAGTTGCAGTTCAGTTAATGTATGTATTCCTCTAGCAATTAACAGATGTACATCAGTGCCAGTGTCAAAAACTGGAAAGGAGCCAGTCTGGGGCTTATTATCCCACCAGAAATCCTTGGTTGCTAATCACTGCTTGATAAAGATTAGACAGTTCCCTGCTGATGCTTGACTATTAAATTCCATTTATACTGTTGCCCCATAAATACTATAAATTCTCTTTCATTAGTGCACTGCTCAGAAAACCCTTTGAAAATGGAAGTTTCATTTGAGGATGACTGAACAAAATGAAATTTAATTAGACCAGAAGACCCCTAAACCGCCATTGCTTCTTAGCATGTAGTAACTCTGCAGTAACTCTTTTGAGGCAGTTCTGCTACAGTGTTTCAAAATAAATGTGTCGTATTAAATCAGTAGGGCATAGTGAGCTGGGACACACAATGGCTTTGGTCTAAAGGCCATAGATTTACAGATATCCCAATTCTCTTTATCGATTTTTAAGATGAATTGCACCCATTCTATGCTGCTCCTGTGCAAAACAATCAGTTTTCCAAAACAAGATGCTCCATTGAAAGTCAGTTTTCCAGCTGGAGAAATTATGTCTGTGTTTTTGCACACAATTAATGTGAGAAGCATTAGAAATTTAGAACTGAAAGACATTGATCCAGAATTTGAAGGGTTATGTTCTTCTGAGTTCATTATAGATAGGTGAATTACAGTACCTGGATACTCCTCCTTTCTTGTTGGGTAGATGGGTTTCTATTAGGAGCAATATATTGTGTTGTTTGATAATTTGATTGGTGAATGAGCTTGCAAAGACCAACTTGAAAGCCTGCCTGTCCTTTTATCCATCCATTTGTACATCAGCCCTAAAAGCTGGGTGGTTGGCAAGAAATAACCTTTGAGGATCTTGTGTGTAGGACATCTTGCCTAATGATCTGTGTCATTGGTAAGACTGACTGTCCTTAGGGTTACCTTACGGCTGATGTTATGAATGATCATCATAGTCAGGGAGAAGAACTGCTAATGCTCTAAAACATCTTGCAGAACACATGGATTCTTAATAATGCTGGTAATCTTTAAGTAGTATTCTTGAAGTATTATTCTTTTTTTTCTGCCTTTCCATCCCTTATTCCATCTTATTCACTCTCCAAGCTTCCTACAATTTTCTTAGATCCCCTCTCCCACTTTTACCTCTTTGTTAGCGTCTAATTGATTTTAAAATGTCCTACATTTGGTCTCAATCAGCCAATCTTAGTGGGTGGGGGACAAAGAGGGTAGTTGGCCTGGAGCCCAGTGATTCAAAGGGGCCTGGGTCTCCCAGCCATCACTGATGCTACAGCAGCAGTGATGGTGGCCAGAGCTGTAGGTCCTTTAAATTGCTGCTGGAGCACTGCTCTGCTCAGCTCCAAAGGCGGAGGGCATCCAGCACTGCAGTCTGGGCAGTGCTGAGGGCCAGCTGCCCCCAGCCCCACCCATTCCACCTGAGGCCCCACCCATTCCAGGGGTGCAGAGCCAGCCCCCCTCTACACACACCAGGCCTGTGGGCCTACGGAAGCTCTTGGGCCCCGATGACACACATTTTCATTTCTCTGAAGGCAGCATTTATTTGTTCTTTCACTGGGTCTTTTGTCAATGTGCTGCTAAAGCTCTCTAACTGCACCCGCTGTGCTAGTGACTATGACAGAAGGTCCACACTGGGAAATTATAGGCATGAACTTCAGGCTGGGGAAAATGCATAGGCCAGTAAATGTAAATATTACTAACTGTATCATACCTCCAGATGCTATTCTCCTTGGGTGACTATCCGTCCCATGTTATTTTTTAAAAGGGACTAATTGTCCCGTATTTGGGCCCTCCCCTGCTGACCTTTTCCACCAGCAGTCACTTCCCCAAGCCTCAGGGAAGCCGGGGGAGTGTGGGCAGCTGCCACCTCCCTGCTGCTTTCCCAGGGCTCTCGGGGAGTGCTGGTAGCTGCTGCTACCATGGGCTCCCCGGGAGTACCAGTGGCTGTCATCTCCTTTCCCAGGTCTCTGGGGAATGGTGGAGCTGGGAGGAGCCATATTTGGGACAGGGAGATACGATCACTTTATACACCCCTCTACCAGTCAGAAAGTTCATCTGCCACACTGCTAGTGCTGCTTATTAGCAACATTGAGGCCAACAACACACCTGCTTATTTCAACCTGCAGGAAGGCTACTCATTACTCATAAAAGAACTTACTGGGAGCATCTACACTAGGAACTAACTTGGAAGTTATAAATTTGTACTTAGCTACAGTTAGGCACAACATCGAAGTAGCCAGCAGAGAGTCTACACACCTTTTCCCTTACTTCGAAGTTAACTTCAAAGGAGGGAGCCCAACTTCAAAGTCGTTACTCCATTCCCGGGAATAGAGTAGCAGAGCCAGAGTGTGTGTAGATGCTCAACTTTGAAGTTGCTTACTTCAAAGTTGTACTTCAAAGTAAGCAACTTTGAAGTTATTTTTATTGCGTAGACACAGCCAATGGCTATATGTTTGTGATTTAAGAAATCTGAAGCCATGGAGCCATAGAATCAAAGAGCCTGGGGACACCTACACAATCTGGTCTCCCACACAGGGGTGTTTGAATGTTTGTATTACCTTGATATTTGGAATTACAGGTGAACTTTTCACATCCAGCAATCTCTTGTCCAGCAACATCCGGCATGATTTGATTTAGCTGGATGACCATTTATCATGGATGTGGCCAAATTTTCCATGGCTCTATTTTGTTTACAGCCACAAGTCCTGGCTCTCAGTGTTCTGTGCTGTTATTTAGCTGTAATTTGCCTCAGACATCTTCTAAGAGTCCAGTAAACAGTGGAAGTGTTGGTAATGCTACTAGACAATATTGATGTCCTGTGGTCCGAAAAATTTCAGCACTGGTCAGGTTCCAAGGGTGCCAGATTAGAGAGGTTCATCCTGTACATAGAAGTCATGTTTAAAAACGGCAAAGGTAAGGTGGGTAGTTGAACTACACGAGTGCGGTAACTATGTGTACAGGTATGTCCAGATAAGTAGCTTATTCAAGAAGTCTCTTCTGTCTCTGTCTTCCATTGAGAGTCAGGTAGAAGATGATTCAGCCCCACAGAATGACTGACTGTCTCTAGCACAAGAAAGGTGAACTCAGTGGAGATGCAGGTATTCTGTGCACCAAACTGTAAAAAAGTTGTCCTTGAAATTGTGTGGTACGCTGACTGGATCTTCAGATTTGTCCCATAAGAAATGTTATTTTGCAAGCTTATTATTAAAGTGATGTCAGAATTTCAAGGACTGCAGCTTCCTGTTTGAGGCTGCAATGTCAGAAGATAGACAGCTGTATGGAATGAACTGAGAAAACCCCATACTAATCTTGTCCTGCATTGCCCCATTGCATTGATCCAAGAATTCTTTCTGGAGCAAACTTCCATATCATTAACCCCCTGCTGCCATCTTCTGTGGTTGTGAACTGGGCATCAAATAGAAAATGAAATTTCGTTCTGCCTTTTCCTCTGGCACATGATAGTCCTCTCCACCCTTCTTGAAATGAGTTCTGGGCAAGTGGCTGAAATGAAAGAACTGTTTTGTTGCCAACATCTGGAATGCGTTACACCCACAAATGTCTGGAGCAAGTGAGCGTCATTAAAGTCTAAACTACCCAAAAATAGCCTCTTGCAGATTCTTCCCTATCCATGTCTTCAGCAGCTACAAATTTCTAGCAGTGCAGCTTTATCACTCAGAGTGTTACAAGTCCTTTGAAACCTGCCATTTTGATAGAATTTGTCCACCTTCAGTAGAAACAGAACAGTTCTGATTGGCGATATCTCCTACAGGTATTAGAAATATAAAAAGACTTATTGTTTTACCCAGTCTCTTACCTACTATAACAACAAGAAGTGCTGTGGCACCTTATAGACTATGCTCCAAAAGTCTGTTAGTCTATAAAATGCCACGAGACTTCTCGTTGTTTTTGCGGATACAGGCTAATGTGGCTACGATACTTGTCTCTTACTTACTGTAAGAGTTCTTGTGTTTGGTGCAGTCTAGTGCTGGTATGAGATAGGAACCAGACTGAAATATCTATCCACCATGTTGTAATACATCAGTAGCCATCTGGGTCTGCTGCACACTATGGCAGACTGACCTTCACATTGTAGAAGGAATAGAATTCTCATTCTTCTGTGCCCAGAACCCAAACACCTGTCAGTTGAACTCAGTGAGGCCGATAGGCACGACAGGCTCTGGGGCAAGGTGAGGGAAGGGGCAGTGCCAAGGGCGGAAGTGGGGAGGCTTAAGGCAGTCAGGCCTTAGTGCTGCTCAGACTGTAGTTCTGCTCCACAATCTGAAGAAGTGGGTCTTTCCCATGAAAGCTCATTACCTAATAAATACAATTGTTAGTCTTTAAGTTGCTTCAGGGCTACTTCTTCTGCTTTACCAGCATGTAGCCTACCACAAAAGTAATAAATCATTTTGCTTTATTAAAACTCTATAATTGTTAATGGTAGTATCAGGAATAAGAGTGCTGCTCTGAGAACTGTAGAATACGCTAACAGGATCTCAGTATCCACTACACTTGGTGACAGTGGCAGATAGTGACAATGGAGCATCACGTACCAGTGCCTTGTAATAACAATGCTGCAAGTGGACAGTCCCATTAAGGTCTGGCAGTCAGCTGGCATATTTCACATTAGGAGGCTAAACCTGTGCAATTGTATTTTTCCAATCAGTTTTTAACCCTGTTCTTGTTCTGTGGGGATAAGGGGACAAAAGAGCAATTGAAAATTGTATCCTTCTTTCTACACGTAGCTCTTAAAAGCCCATGATGGTTTGTGCTAGAAACGCCAGAAAATTGTTGAATAATAGATAGCCTTTCCCTGCCACTCAGCAATAATGTCAGTTCTCTGTGCAGAATCATGACCTCGTGTTTGATGTGTCTGCTACATACATGTCTAATTGACTAACTAACTAGGAAGAAATGGGTGTTCTGACTTTCCTGGCTGATGGCTACATCTACACAACAGCCTGATTTTAAAAAAATAGTTATTTCTAAATAGCCATTTTGAAATAGCTTACTTTGAACAAATACAACCAGACACAATATGCATTTCAAAATAGCACCCAGCTATTTCAAACAAGCATTTCTGGTTCCGTAGCATCATTTTGAAATAGTGCCATTGGAGCCCATTATGGCCTATTTTGAAACAGGCATTATTCCTAAGGGAATTATGTTTACCGGAATCAAAATAACGCACCTATTATTTTGAATTTAATTTCAAAATAGTGTGTGTGTCATTTAGGCACTGCCAAATTTATTTTGAAATAACTGCATTTATTTCAAGATAACATGGCTGTGTATATACCTAGCTTTTTATATGGATGATAGGAGCTGCGTCTACACGTGCACGCTACTTCGAAGTAGTGGCACCAACTTCGACGTTAGGCGGTGAGACGTCAAAGTCGCTAACCTCATGAGGAGATAGGAATAGCGCCCTACTTCGACGTTCAACGTCGAAGTAGGGACCGTGTAGACGATCCGCGTCCCGCAACGTCGAAATTGCTGGGTCCTCCATGGCGGCCATCAGCTGGGGGGTTGAGAGATGCTCTCTCTCCAGCCCCTGCGGGGCTCTATGGTCACCATGGGCAGCAGCCCTTAGCCCAGGGCTTCTGGCTGCTTCTGCGGCAGCTGGGGATCTATGCTGCAGGCACAGGGTCTGCAACCAGTTGTCAGCTCTGTGTATCTTGTGTTGTTTAGTGCAACTGTGTCTGGGAGGGGCCCTTTAAGGGAGCGGCTGGCTGTTGAGTCCGCCCTGTGACCCTGTCTGCAGCTGTGCCTGGCATCCCTATTTCGATGTGTGCTACTTTGATGTGTAGACGTTCCCTCGCTGCGCCTATTTCGATGTTGGGCTGAGCAACGTCGAAGTTGAACATCGACGTTGCCAGCCCTGGAGGACGTGTAGACGTTATTCATCGAAATAGCCTATTTCGATGTCGCAACATCGAAATAAGCTATTTCGATGTTGGCTGCACGTGTAGACGTAGCCAGGATGAGCTGCTCCAACATGTTAGAATAGTTTTTGTGATTTAAAAAGAAAAATTATTTATTTAGCTCAAAATGTTTCATTTTCAATTCATCTTTTAACAACAACAACAAATTAAAATGACAGCTTTCCAAGTGAACCTTTTATTATTTTTAGGAAAAATATTTCATTTAGAAATATTTCTCTTTAAAATTTCAGGGATTTTTAATTTACTCTCACTTCTTATTATTTCTCCTGGAAAAGTGTGAACAAATTTGAAAAGGGAGCAAGAGAATTATTTTCCTTGAATATTACAAAAAAACTGCCTTTGCAGTTTTATAATAGGAAAAAGGGGACAAGAGTAAAATAAAAGTGAGAGAGAATGGGCTTAGAGCAGAAATTTCCCTGCTCCTTTCATATGGAAAATTCAGATCAATTCAAAACCTTTTGAAAATTTGTCATTATGAACATTTTTGAAAGCCAACAGTCATAAAAAATAGACCTTTTGATCTTTTAAAATTAATTATGATTAAACATGTTATTAATCACTCTGTTAAGCAATAATATATACCATTTATCTAAATATTTTTGATATTTTGTACATTTGCAAATATATTGAGTTCAGTTAGAACCCAGAATACAGTGTACAGTGAGCACTTTGCATTTATTTTATTACAAATATTTGCACAGTAACCATAAAATGAATATTATTTTTACTTCATCAGACACAAGCACTATAGTGCAATCTCTTTATCATGAAAATTGAACTTACAAATTTAGAATTATGTACAAAAATAACTATATTCAAAGATAAAATAATGTAAAACTTTAGGCCAGAGGTGACAATAAGTAGTCTGTGGGCTCGATGTTATTCACCAGAGTAAGCCTCTTGTGAGCCCCCAGGCACTTAATTTACTTGAGAGTCCTCAGGCACAGCCATTCACAGCACCCACTGGCTGGGAACAATGAATTGTGGCCACTGAGAGCTCTGAGCATCCGTGCTTGCAGGTACTCAGGTAAATAAAGTGTCAGGGGAATTGTGTCTGCCTGTGGGTCTCTTATTGCCCACTCCTACTTAAAAGCCTATGAGTCCACTCAGTTCTAGTTCTTGTTCAGTCAATCACTCAGACAAATAAGTTTGTTTACATTTGGAGAAGATAATGCTGCCCACTCTTTGTTTACAATGTCAGCTGAAAGTGGTAACAGGCATTCTCAGGCTACTGTTGTAGCTGAGATTGCAAAATAATTACATGCCAGATGCACAAAATCTTTGTATGTCTCTTCATACTTCGAACACCGTTCCAGAGGACGTGTAGCCATGCTGATGAGTTCTGCTTGATAACCCTCCACATCAGCATAGACTGATGCATGTTCATTTTCATTATCTGAGTTAGATGCTACCAGCAGAAGGTTGGTTTATTCTTTCTTTCTTTCTTTCTTTCCTTCCTTGGTTCAGTAGTTTCTGCATCAGTGTTGCTCTCTTAAGACTTCTGAATTTATGCTACACACCTTGTCCCTCTCAAATTTTGGAAGGCACATAAGATTCTTAAATCTGGCATCCAGCATTGTAACTATCTTTAGAAACATCCCAGTGATACCTTGTGCTTTGTTAAATTGGAAGCAAAGGGATTTGAAAATGACCATTTACTGTATCATCATCCAAGTCCTTTATAACATGAAATATATGGCAGAATGCAGGTAAAACAGAGCTGAAGACTTACAATCCTCCCACAAGGAGTTCAGACACAAATTTAATTAACACATTTTTTTTAATGAGCACCGCCAGCATGGAAGCATGCCTTCTGGAATGGTGGCCAAAGCATGAAGGAGATATGCATATTTATTCTTCTGGCACATAAATACTTTGTGAGATTGGCTACAAAAGTCTCTTGCAAACACCTGTTCTTGCTTTCTGGTAATGTTGTCAATAGGAAGTGGGCAGCATTATCTCCCCTGAAAGTAGACGTTTTGTGCCAGGAACAGGAAATGAAACTGAGTGGACTTACAAACACAAAAGTTTTGCATTGTTGGTTTTGAGTACAGTGATGTAATTTTTAAAAAAATCTCCATTCGTAAATTGCACTTTCACAATGAAGATTGCACTACAGTGCTTCTGTGTGGTGAACTGAAAAATGCTATTTTTTGTTTATTATTTTACAGTGCAAATCAATGTATTTAAAAAATGTAGAAAAACATCCAAAATATTTAGTCAATTTCAAATTGCTGTTGCTTAAAACTGTGATGAATTTTAATCACAATTAAATTTGCGTTAATTGCATGAGCTGTATTTAATAGACAGCCCTAATTTTTTTTTATATTTGTGAAAAAAATCCATTTGCAGTGAAACTCCATGTTTTGCCAAGAACACATTTTGTCAGAATAACATTAGCCATATCTTATTTTCCTACACTTTAGTCTGGCAACCTCATGAAAGAGGCTATTGCAGAGTATGGAATTTTCGGGACCCTGGTAGTTCATGCTAGAGTTGGGAGGGTGGGATCTGCGAGGATGGGCGTGTGAGGGTGATAGGGATGTGAGGTCTGGGTGTGAAGGGGATGGGCACGGGCATTCTCCTGATGCCAGTCCAGGGGGCATGTATGGCTCTGCTCCCCACCCCCAGCTCCCAGGCACTGCCTCCCACTGTTATGAAAGTGGTGGGGGCAAGGCCTCTGGAGACACTTTCTGCTGCACTGCCTTTCCTCCATCTGAGCCAGGGGAGAAGGAGACTGCAGTATGCAGAACCACTTCCTTCTGCACCACAAATGTCTCCAGATTAGGGACACTTGGAGTACGGAAGTTCAGGTGTATTTGTTTTGAGTTAAAAAAAAGGCATTTACTAATTTCACAATTAGGTGTGAAGAACATATGTTCACCTGCACAGTACTGTTACTCTAGGCTCGTCCATCCAAACAGACAGGTGTGACTGTTTATGGAAAGGATGTAGATGCATTGGAGAGGGTTCGGCTCAGGGCAATGAAAATGATTAGTGGGCTGGAACATGTGACCTATGAGGAGAGGATGGGACATTTGGGTTTATTTAGTTTGCAGAAGAGAAGAGTGAGGAACGGCTTGATAGCAGCCTTCAACTTCCTGAAAGGGGGCTCTAAATAGGATGGAGAGAGACTGTTCTCAGTGATGACAGATGGTAGAACAGGGAGCAATGGTCTGAAGTTACAGAGGGAGAGGAGTAGGTTGGATATAAGGAAAAACTATTTCACCAGAGAGTGGTGAAGCACTGGAATGTGTTACTGAGAGAGGTGGTGGAATCTCCATCCCTAGAGGTTTTTAAGTCCTGGCTTGCCATAGTCATGGCTGTGATGATTTAGTTGGGGTTGACCCTGCCTTAGACAGGGGGCTGCATTAGATGACCTCCTGAGGTCCCCTCCAGCCCTGGATTCTATGATATCAGTGTAAACTATGATTCTATGATATCAGTGTAAACTGTCACCAAAAGCATCACCACCACACACCTAACATGGCAAAAGACAACAAGAACAAGTTTCTGAGGAATTGGTATACAGGGAATGGTTATGATATAGGCTGGGCCCCCCTTGGAGTGAAGACTACATCTTCCAGCTTTTCTCCAGTGCAAGAGGGTAGACCAACTTGCAGAGCCCTTGAGCAAAGTGGTGGGGGACTAGCTCGGTGCTCCAGTAGGGGCAGGGACTCAGGCAGAAGGGACAGGGTTGGGGCAGCCAGACATCAGCACTTCCTGGAGTATGCCAGAGCTGCACCATCCCGTCATCTGCAACCAGGCCTCAGAGCCTCAAAAAGCATGCTCTGCAATGTTCTGGTAGCAATTTAAAAGGCTTGGAGCTCCAGCCACCTCTACTTGTGTACATTGCTTCCCCTTTAGCTAGGTGGAGAGTCAGGAAAAGCAGACAACGTTACCAAGAGTTTGCCAGAAATGCTACTGCCCCTTTGTAAGAAGATCATAAAATGGCAGTCAATTGATATAGCCCATGTCGTCCAAGAGAACAACATGCCTAAGCTATGGTGAAAAGCCAGAATAGTAGCTATATAAAAACCATGAAAAAATTGTGCCGTTCCAGCTAGCTACTGTCCAATATTGGGTCTGAGGTGTGTTTACAAACTTCCGAAGTTACTGATTCTACAATGAATCAGACCCACACTACAGCAGGCTCTAAGTGTTGCCCTGGGAGCCTTCAGACCTAATAGAAACACTTATGTTCAAGTTCTTGCTCTTATCCCCTTTACAGAAAATTGTTTCCAACCAAAGAAGATGGGGGCAGGGGTGTATCTTGACTTGGTGGCAGCAGCTTATGGGACCGTATGGCCCACTGGCCCTCTGGTTAAGATGTCACCCTTGGGCTACGTCTACACGTGAAGCCTACATCGAAGTAGCTTATTTCGATGTAGCGACATTGAAATAGGCTATTTCGATGAATAACGTCTACACGTCCTCCAGGGCTGGCAACGTCGACGTTCAACATCAACGTTGCACAGCACCACATCGAAATAGGCACTGCGAGGGAACGTCTACACGCCAAAGTAGCACACATCGAAATAAGGGTTCCAGGCACAGCTGCAGCCAGGGTCACAGGGCAGACTCAACAGCAAGCCGCTCCCTTAAAGGGCCCCTCCCAGACACACTTGCACTAAACAACACAAGATCCACAGAGCCGACAACTGGTTGCAGACCCTGTGTATGCAGCATGGATCCCCAGCTGCAGCAGCAGCAGCCAGAAGCCCTGGGCTAAGGGCTGCTGCACACGGTGACCATAGAGCCCCGCAGGGGCTGGAGAGAGAGCGTCTCCCAACCCTTCAGCTGATGGCTGCCATGGCGGACCCCGCTATTTTGATGTTGTGGGACGCGGATCGTCTACACGTGCCCTACTTCGATGTTCAACTTCGAAGTAGGGCGCTATTCCCATCCCCTCATGGGGTTAGCGGCTTCGACGTCTCGCCGCCTAACGTCGATGTTAACATCGAAATAGCGCCCAACACGTGTAGCCGTGACGGGCGCTATTTCAAAGTTAGTGCCGCTACTTCGAAGTAGCGTGCATGTGTAGACACGGCTCCGGTGACGTAATATACCTATGGAAATGATATTTTGACCCTGACAATCCCAACTGATGTGAGCCAGTAAACTGAGCACATGGAGGATCCAGAAGAACAAACACCCTTGGGGATCTGTCCCCATTCCAACATCTTTTAACTTATTTATAAATCATCTGCCTCTAACATTTTGAGACCAGTTAAGTTGGCAGAAGATGTTGGCTGAGCTTCAAGAGACAGACTTCAAAAAAGATTGAGAAAAACTTGAACTAAGAGAAGACAGTCCTCAGTGAGTATTTGAAGTGGAGACTTAAGCCTAATGAGTCAAAGATCGTTTGGAGCTGTTTCTAGCTCAGTTCTGCCAAATCAGTAAACCTTTGATTTAATGGACTAATGTGAGGGTGGGGTGTCTGTTAATGCCAAATGTCCATTAAACATGAGGGTTTACTCTATTTCCCTAGCACCACCCCCCGGCTCTATCAGCCCCCCACCCCCAAATATATTGATGACGCACCAGAACTGTTGGAGACACTGGAGCCTCTTGAGCCACCGTTGTGGGAGGAGCTACTACACCAGGAGCTGTGGCTACAGGATCCTCCACCATGGCTGCAGGAGCCTCATCACGGCCTGGACTGCCATCATGGCTGCAGGGGCTCCTCCAGCTGTGGTGGCTTTAACTGCGAGATGGCTCCTGCTGCTGCTCCAGTGACTCCAGCCACAGTGAAGGCCCCAGCTGCGGCAATGGCTGTTCCAACAGTGGGTCCGGTGAGTACTTTCATGTATAACGGACTTCAAAAACAATGGGGGAGCGGCTGGAGGATGCCCATTGTTTCTGAAGTCCACTGACTCGAGGTCCACTAAATCAGGGGTTTACTGTCTTTCATGAGAAGTCAGTATCTTCTTGAATTAAGGGTGACTGGCCCATGACCCAAACCCAGTATCTATAGGAATAATTCTGTCTCAGAAACTTACCCGCAAAGACCACCTCATCAATGCAGCTCAGATGATGACAAGCAGAAACAGCCTTTTAAACAGGTGCGTAGGTGCAACTTTTGAACTAGTACATTGCTGAGCATGAGGGCTCTCTACTCAGGTGAAGAATACTGTGCTCCTGTATGGTGAAATTCTTCCCATACAAAGCTAATTAATAGAAAATGGAATCAAATGAAGAGAACAGCAACAGGGGGTGTGAGACGGACAAACATGAAATGACCACCCTCCCCTCTCATATCTTGCATTCTAACATCAGCTGCTTTGTTGCAGCAAAGAGACTCTTTTAGAAATTTTGGGGGATGCCACAATTGTTACATAGGAAGCACCTGGCCACCAACTCATCAGTAGAAGACCAATTTGTACTATGTTAGTGTCCATCTCTATGGCGAAGGATGCCATATTGTGCTGAGAAGTATGGGAATGAGGTTTTCCCTTTGTAAGGAACTCTTTCCTCATCACCCAGACTGGTGTAAGACCACCTGGCTTTAACCTGCTATGCTATCCCCGGAGAGACCTTACTCATTTCAGATCCTGGGAAGTGAGGGGTGCTTCAAAAGGCATCCAACTGAATGTCTGCTCATCTCATGCTTGTCTGTCAGGACAACATTTCAGACTCCACACTGCTGACCCACTTTTTGAGACTTTTGACATTTTTCTCCTGTTTTATCTTGTTAGTTTATATTTTGTGTTTTGAACCTTTGTCCATCTTTATTGTGCCACTAGTACATTCTCTAATGATAAAAAAAATCAGCTATATCAGCGTGATAAAGGAGTTCCACTGCATTATAGCTGATTTCATAGGAATGAGATCAAGAATGCAATCATTGCCCTCCCTTCTGTTTTTCTCCATCCCTGATCCCTTCTGCTCCTAATCCTGGGAAGCCTTACTCAAATGTTCAGCTTTACTTCCTGTGAAATGAGTGGCAGTACACACAATGGTATAGCTAATTTCTATGCATGTATAAGTTTTTCCAGGATCGGAGCCCATGTGAACACAGGGGGAAGTGAGTCCTTCATAGCCTATTTTCAGTATATTAATTTCACATGTTCTTTGTGAAAAGCTCAAAGGTTCTGACTTCTTCTATTTCCACTCTCAGGCTTGCATGTAATTAAAATAGTGGCAGACATCATTTTACTTCATGAGTAATGAAACCAAAGCAGATCATATGTCATTTGTGATATATGTGGTTAGTCAAGTGTAAACTACTCCCTCACTATTTTATGATGTGAGTCAGCAATACATACAGTGCAGGAGCATTTCTGGGGCTTATAGAGATCCTACATGGACAATCCTAAAGCCCAGGCATCTTTCTCATATGCCCTGCAGAATCAGACTGGTGCATAGTTTGAAATGAGTGCACCAGTTAAAAATACCAATGACCCTGTTTCCTTAACTGATGCATTGATCTAAGACTGTAGTCATAACCAAAAAGAATATTTTTTTTCATATTCTGTGATGAAATGTTCAGTTTTTTGGGGGAATCCAGAAATAAGCAGTATATTTTCTGACACCTTCTGTATTCAAATTCTGAAACTAATCCCAAAGGATTTCAGATGTTGTGTGCAATTCTTCCTTTCTGTCTTTCACTAAACATTTTCTCCCACTTAACACCACTGGAGAAAATAATTGGTGACATAGAAACAATAATAGAAACAATTTTTTTTCTCAGAAAGGTGCACTTGCCTTGCATCAAAGCCCAGCATCTTGAGCTGCTAGTGCCTTCCCCATTTCATAGAGATGGGGATCACTTTTGCGTTGCACCATTCCCATGTCATCTAAAGAGCCAGCAAATATTGTAGATGAATCCTGCCAAAACTGCAGTAATTATTCTCTGAGAAGTGACGGGCGTGTTATTAAGGCCATATGGTGTTACACATAGTTGATATAATCACTCGTCAGAAAGAGCAGTATTTCTAGGGCAAGAATATTTAGCAACATAAACCTGACTGATAGTCTTAGCATTATACACATATGCACTTCTTGCCAGGAAACCAAGGAAATCATCTATTCTTAGAAGAGTAAATGCATCATCTGGGTAGCAACACAAATTATTTCTGGGACCCAAGATAAAAATGATACTTGTGCTCTGTTTTCTGGTCAAGCAAGATTGAAGATGGCCATCATAACCCTTAGGGCACACTGCATATTCCTCTCTACTAGCATTTTTTGTTGTGGTTGTTAATGGTGACTTCACTTTGTGTATAGATAACCTCTGACCCCCGGGGCAGCTGCTCGTGCCTCTTCCCCATCCCCTGACCCAGACACATGCAGCTGAGTGGTGATACCGGCTAGAAGAACAGTACCAGTTTCTGCTGGAAATAGAGGCATTTTGGATGCAATACCTTTGTCTTTCTTGTCTGGTTCTAGGATTTAGAGAATAAATATAAACTAACACTGGAGAGTCTTGTTTTGGCTCAGATTGCACAGTTCTTACTGGCCTGCTGTTTCTGGGGGTGTCATGGTGCCACAGTAATGACAGGAGAGCACTACAGCCATAATTCTTCCTTTGTTACTTCCGGAAATCTCATTGTGCATCTCTGCATATGGCCGGTTTAGCTAGAGATAAGGAGTGCATGTCTAAGTGCTTGGTTTTTGCCAGGAAACTCTCTTTACAGAGGGTCTGATTCAGGCCCCTTGTTGATAGGAATCCTACTCTGAACATCGATGGCCCATGGATCAGGCCCTGGTGAAGAAAGCTGTGTCAGCTGATAACTACAAAAAGCCTCTAGCTGGAAGCTAGCTGGCAGGGGGTGGCACACATATTCATGAAGAGATATTCCATGCCTTAGAATGAGGATCATATTATAGCGATGTAGAGGCCCAAGTCCCTCAAGACCCCAACATGTTAGACATTGTATGCATGTAGCAATGTCATGGCACTGGGAACAATCAAAGTTATACTGTTCTCCACAATTAAACTGCTTATCTTTGCTTGCTCCATTAATGATGATGATTGGCTAATGCGATAATAGTAAACTAAAGGTTTGTAGCTGATCTCCACTTTTTGAGTTTGAGATGCCTACTGATTGATCAAGAACAATAATGAGCGATACTTTCACTGTTGCATTATGGATTTCATGATACATGCTGGAGATGCTGAGACCAATTATTCGCCAGTGGAATTCCACTGACCTAAGTGGCATCACACCAGGGATGAATTGAGACTATTAAATTACCAAAAAATAGCTTAAATCCATGGATTGATTCATTATTCTGAATGTACTGAATCTCTTCACTTACTGATGGTAGATGTGCATTCAGTCCCTCTGGCCCTACGTGTGTCAAGGTGGGTACACTAAATGGGTGAAAACCTTTGAAAATACTAACCATAGTCTCCCAGGCGAGGTCCTCAAACATGCAACTGTATAGGAGTTAGGCAGCCAAACATCTTTGAGGATCTGGGGCTAATTGTACTTCCCAAGATTATTGTGAGGATCAGTTGGGTCCTCTTAGTGCAGTAAAACAGAGACAAGTATTATAATGAATGAGGCATACATTTGCTCACTGAACTCATAAACTTCTTTCCAGGCCCATAAATTGCTGAAACTGCTCAGGAGCAGATAGCACTTAGCCTTTAAAACATATTTTCAATAAAATCTTTGTGATAATAAATCTTCTTTAATGTTTGTGTTTTTAATGCCAGTTTCTAAGTGGTTATTACATTCATGGTCTCCAAGGGCTCCAAGATATTTTGTTGTTCCCACAGAAATCCACAGTGAAAAGCCTCTGATGTTAACTTTGATATTTGTCCCACAGTTCTGTTCCTTTATAATTTTCAGGTGCAGAGTGTTTTTCTGTATTTTTTCGTGCTTGTAACATATATTGCCCAGTATTCCATTAACTAGCATACGGGTATTTTAGATACAGACTGTCCTGAATTTTGTAAGTTCAGGAAAAGAGAAACAAATGTATTCACTGTTAAGAAAATACAGAAGGCTACATTAATCTCTGATGTTGCTTTATGATTTCAGTGAGGTGACATGAGGGATGTATTTGACCTGTAGAAATTGACATGGTGAATTTCTAACATTCACAGAGAATTTGCTTTTCCTTTCATTGACCTTTGTGTGCACTTGATTATGGTGCTACTTCTTTTAGCATGGCCTGAGCGGAATGGTGCTTTATCTGTGGAGGAAACATGCTCAGGCTGTGACAGCTGGACAGCAGGATCCCATCTCTCAGTGGAATGCAGTGTATTACTTAGAATTGAGGCTGAGTGAACAGAGAGGAAGGTAGGGAGAAAAGCAAACCCTCCTGCCATGGATAGGGGTAGAAGCAGGCAATGAACATCTCTGCTCTGAGGAAAAAACTTTTAATCTTCTGTGTAATGAGTGTCACTGCTGTTCAGCTTGGATAGGTTGTCGGGTTGGATATGCTTCTGGAGTGAAGCTCCTGGCACAGCCTGTTTAATGCATAAGTAATGTCTGTATTCAGTGGAAATAAAATGAAATTAAATGTGCATTAAAAGCACTTACAGCATTTTTATGGCTAAGGTTGATGAGCTTGTGAATAAAGCAGGATTCCCCTGTAGCAAGGTGAGAGGCCATGGGGCAGCCAGGCCAGTGGTGGACAAGGACTTTGTGTGGTGTTCTGGGAGATGCACTATAGAAGATGTGAGATGAGGTGTACAACTGCTCCTATGGGGCAAAGGGCTAATTGATAAATGGGCTATAGCTGTCACAGGGCCGGGATGTACACAACGGTCTTCATGAGATGCAAACCTGCCCATACAAATTAAAGATCATCCCACAAGGGCGGGCTTGTATCGATGAGTGTGATCCAGAGCCCACTGAAGCCCTTGGGAGTCTTTCCATTGACTTCAGTGGGTTTGGGATTGTGTCCTATATGTGTATTCTGAGGCACTATCTATGCAGGAGTTCAGCCCCAGTGTAGTTGCCCTTGTGCCATTGTATAGTGTAGAGTAAAATAAATGTAATTTCACCAGTGAAATTTACCATGATTTCAAGTAAAGGAAATTTCTTCTGGTGCAAATTCTTGTTTTTCTTGTCTCTCCTAGGGGCTTGCACTGGGCAGCTGTGCCAATTGCTGGCCAAGGATTGCAGAGTTGTGGCTAATACCCTGTTTATATACCACCCCCCACCCCACACACACATTGTTTTAGTTTAAGGAGGAACAAACATCAAGGTAATAATGACCACACAATAATGTTTCTCGAGTGGAATGGAAAATGCCTGAATAAGGCAGGCTAGCTGTTGTCACTATCCAGAAGGTGAATCTAAGAGTGCTGGCCAGGCATGATAGGAGACGGGAATGAAAAAAAACCCCAGAAAACAAGATTGCAAAAGTGAGGGCACCTGCTGTTTAAGGACAAATCTAGTATAAATGGAGGAGCTGAGATGTGTGTGAATCAGGAAACAGGCTGTAATGTTACAGTATTATGATTCACAGTATGCAGACATGCTAAGTTCAGTAAGGGAGGCAGGAGGAGATGTGATAATATAAACAAGGGTGGACATTATGTCTGAAGAAAGAAATAACATTCACATTGGATGGTAAATCTGAGACCCCACCAGCTCAAGGCTAAATACTGATGTGGTAAAACAAAGATAATAGAAAACAATTACTGATCTCCCAGGGCAAGGTGAGAAGACAGATCAGGAAATATTTATGCACATAGGGGACTGTACCAGAGTTAGACCATTGATCATAGGAGACTGCAATTACTCTGCCATTGACTGGAACGAGAATTATGGAGGGATTTAGGAAGCAGAGGATATATATATTGACAGATTTCCTTATCCTGCATTCTCAGCAGCCAACAAAAATCAGAAGACCTTTGGAAAAAACTTCATTAGCCAGGTGAAGGGAAGCATCTGCTGACTGAAATAATCAGATTTGAACAGAGTCTGTCAGCAGTTAGCATAGTGTAGTTGAAGCAGAGTTTGCCTCTGGTTTACAAACACAGGAGGACATTGGAGGACCTTGTTATTTTAGTTTACTTTTATTGCTGTAGCTTTCGGTTGAGCTGAGCATCATTCTAAGGACAAGGCATCCGCTTTCAGGGCTCTCTCTCCTGCCCTTGACTGAAAAGTAACCACTTTCCATCTTCAATTACCTTAAACAAATGCAGGCACAAACACTGGTGATAAACTCATCTCCAGGAGAGAAGTCAGAGAGGGAAGTGCGTAGTTAGAGGGCTCATCTTCAAAACAGGAGCACACTGAGGCCACTATCTGATGTCTTCACTCTTCAGAAATTGCCCATGTTCCAGCTCTTTTTATACTTTGCATCCCTGAGAAGGGAGCAGGTACACCTGGGTCATGGGACTTATGTCTCCTCGCCCTCCTAATGCACCATGTTTAACCTTGCCTGCTCCCTCTTGCAGTACTCACTCAGCCTTATGCTAGAACAGCCTTACATTCCCTTCTAGGGATGTGCAGAATCCCCTGTAACTCTTCACTGAGTGAATCCCAGCTGCACTGTCTGAAAGATGGACTGACAATCAGGCAACCGCCAGATTTCCAGATCATCCTTTGACTTCAATGCAGTGCACATGCTTTGCTTAGTCATAAACTTATTGGCTAGTCAGTACAACCATTTGAGTCCCAATGTCGCAGCCGTCATCTTGACTGACACTGTAAGGTCCTCCAGAACTAAAATCTTGAAGTAACGTCTTTAGATGGGTCTATAAGAGAATAATGTCCTCTGTGGATTGGGTACAGAGAGGGATCTGGAACACACACCCCCTCCTTGGGTACATTAGCATTTCCTCTTGTAAACACCTGCTACCAACATTCTTTTTACTACAAAGCAATGATGAAAATAACATCCCCTGCTCACTTAATGTAAATAAGTTATCAACATTTCACAAGCTCCTTTGTTTTCCCATCCCACATTCTCTTTGCTGTGACCTCTCAAGCTTTCAGAAAATGTAGAGTGAGCTGAAGAATGTTGCTTGGCATCAGCGAGGATGGAGCCTGCTTTAAAAGAAAAACTAAGGTGAAGAAAAACCTGTAAAATTAAACTGTCAGAAATGACAACAAAAGCCCAGTGGGAGGAAGAAAATAAGCAAGGAGCAATGTTAAACATATACATAAACATTGTAAAAGCCATTTTAAAAACTTCCTGCGAAAAGGCAGAATAGGTAAATACAGGCTAATGGAAGAAAAAATATAAGTACTGTATATTCACCAAATAAGGTACAATACCACTTTAAAAAGTGCCCAGAGTTCACTATAAACCAGATAAATATTAATGCAAATGCTGGCATTTCTTCTCTGAATTCCAATGAGACAGCAGGCTGTAAATCCAGAAGAGAGCTAATGGGGGCTCCATTCATGCTGTTTTCATTAAGATCAGAGCAGCCTACGTTTGAAGTCAGGTGACACATGCTACAGTGCCCAACCCAGGGGTTCATTTTCAACTTGTCAGGGGACTATGAACCTAATTTGCATATCATGGCCAAGTTGTAGCATGGTCCTAATCATTAGCACCAAACTGTTCAACAGTCAGCCACAAGCATGTTTCAAGTGTGGTATTCCGTTTCTGCTACCCCCCATCATGAGGGGGTAGGAGAAGCTTTGAAGGAGCTGCTTATTTCAAACCAAGTGGCACTGAATTGGAAACTGAAATTAAATTGAAATAACTTATGCAATTTGCATTGTGCAAATTTTGTAAGTTATTCTGAGTTATGGCTACACCGTAACTGTAGCCTTGATGTTCAGTGCTTGCAGGATCAGATTCTCAGCCAATGCAAATCAGCATAGCTCTACCAGCCTGGAATACATGGCATGTTTAAAGTTTATATCTACTGAGGATCTGTCCCTGTGACTGAAGGAATTGATATGCCTTACATTTCTGACACAAATATGCATTGGAAATATGCTTTCTTGGAATAAGCTCTATAACTCTACACTACAGAGATCTTTCAAAAGATGTTCTTCCAGAAGATCTCTTCCGAAAAAACTTCTTTCAAAAGAGCGCATCCACACATAAAAAAAGCAGATCAATTCGCTCTTTTGAGAGAGAATGTGCACACGGCTCCCCCTCTTTTGAAAGAAGGGGCCAGGGATTGAAAAATACAGCACCATGAGGACTGCTTTTTTGAAAAAAAGGCCCGGGGGCATCTACGTATATATCTTTCATAAAATATATATATATATATGTGTGTGTGTGTGTATATGTGTGTATATATATATATATATATATATATTTCCGAAAGAAGCTTTCTAAAGGAGGCACTCTTCCTTATCCAGGAGCAGAAGATGGCTTCCAGAAGAAGAGCACATTTTGTGTATGGACGCTCTGCATGTTCTTTCGGGAAATCTGCATGTTCTTTCAAAAAAGGGCCTGATTTTCCGAAAGAACTTGCAATGTAGATGTGGCCTCAGAGTGTTTTGCTGTTTTGTTGAACAGCCCTGTCTGTTTACTCCTGTGGTAGAATATTGTGGGAATGGAACAAAAAAGGAAAGAGGTTAAACAAAGAAACACTTGTGTGTGATTGCATATACACACACACAGATACATATAGTTGCAGCATGTACTCAGGGTATAAGGGTTACTGGGTTAAGCCCACCACGTTTGTTTGGTTTTTGTTTTTTTTTAATTTGGAGAATGATTTTTTTAGAGACTAAGATATTCAGGAGGGATTCAAGACCAAAGGACTGGGTAATTTTGTGGTAGATATAAGACAACATATCACAGACTCACACAGGAGGATCATACAATAACTGGGCCTGTCTATTCCAGGTAAAAGAGGAAAGGCAACCACTGAAAAATGTCACACTAGGAAAAATAAATTCATGTTTAATTAAAATACTCAGCTACTCTTATCAAGTCAAATCACTTCCACAGACAAGGAAATAACTTTCTTTGGACTCTTACTTCTTGCTTTTTGAATATCCTGAGACTGACAGAACTACAACTGCACAGGGTACAACAGTATGAAGTAAGTTTGTTACTGAAGTAGATCTGCTTATGGGGAGGGGTTGTTTTGTCTATACATCCCAATGGATTCAAGCAGCTAGGCCCAGAGCTCTTGGTATGCTGTAAACCATATACCCCTCCATGCTATATTACTAAGCACAACAGCTAGCTATAGTTATAACACAAAGGCCATTGCTTTTTCTGTACCAGGTATGTGTGATGAGTTCTCACAAGAAGCTCCGACTTGTCAACCCTGGGAACCTTGTAGCCACCACCAATGTGTCTCATTCCGAGACACAAAGAGAAGATAAAAGAACAAGAAAAACAGCATAGCTTTATTTTTTTAATTGCATGGGATTTAATTTTCTTAATGTGGCTATAATAGGCTGTGTTTTCTGCAAGCGGCACGACTAAAATGGACTAATACCATAGTTCAACAAGTTTGCCCATGCAAAGAGAATTAGCACCATCTACTGGCCCTATGAACAAAATCATCCATCCCTTTATCTTGGCCAACTCTCCCTTCCTGTGGAAGCAAGACCACTTCGGCCTTGTGCCACCTTGTCACACTGCAGGCTGTTCAAGCAGTGTGAGTAGCTGTAGTACAAGCTATTCATTCTGCCATT
The DNA here is from genome assembly GCF_033958435.1 of Carettochelys insculpta. Taxonomy (NCBI): domain Eukaryota; kingdom Metazoa; phylum Chordata; order Testudines; family Carettochelyidae; genus Carettochelys; species Carettochelys insculpta. Next base: position 20,524,800 of record NC_134153.1, on the reverse strand, counting down.
TGGATATTTAGGTGATAGTCACATTATAAAGGGGAGGCAGCATATTCCTGCAGATAGGGCTCTGGATTAGAAATCTGAGTGCTCTGTTTGGCTCTGCTGTTGGCTCAGTGTGAAAGTTGTCAACTTTCTAACAGCAAAAACACCCTTGCCTGCCTCTACACCGCCCGCTCCCTGAGGCCCACACTCTTGTCCCACCTCTTCTCTGAGGCTCTCCTCCCACTCCATCCCCCTTCCTCCATTGCTCACTCTCCCCCGCTGTCACTCACTTTCGCTGGGCAATGGTAGGAGGTTGGGGTGAGGTGCTGGCTCCAGGGTGGGGCCAGAAACAAGGTGTTGAGGCCGTAGGAGGAGACTCCAGGCTGACGCAGGTGGTTGGAGGTGCTGGCTGAATGAGGGGTTCAGTTGGGGGTGTGGTTTCAGGGTGGGGATGGGGATGAGGAGCTTGGTGTGCAGGAAGGGGCACAGAACTGGGGCAGGAACTTGGGGCAATGGGAAGGCGTTTCAGTTGTAAGCTCTGGCCGGGAGACATTTACTTTGGGTGGCTTTTAGAAGTGACTGGAATGTTCCTCTGGCTTTTGGGCTCAAGGTAAACCAGGGGGCTCTGTGTGCTGCCCCCTGCTTGACTCACTCGTTGCCCTTTTGTGTCGGATCCACACGTCATGCTTCTGAGAGCCACATGGAGCCCAGGTGGGCAGGGAGCCTGCCTTAGCCCCTCTGTGCTCCTGACTAGACTTTTAGTGACCTATTAAAATCTCCCGGGTTGGTTTCAGTAGTGACTGGAAGCTTGGAGCTGATTCTGGTAGACTCGTGACCAACCTGGGAAGGTTGTCAGTCTTACACTGTGGGCAATTCATTCACTCTGTCTTTGCCTCCTTTCCTCCGCCTGTAAAAGGGGGATTACAATACCTATGCACCTTTTTATTGTATATTGAGATCTCTGGATGGAAAGTGCTGTGTAGGAGCAAATCATTACTACATGTCTAAAATGGACAGATTAACTCTCTAGAAATGGTACTTACAGAACAATTATGAGTACATTCCCCCTTTACAAAATCTGGCCTTTCGTGTTTTGTCTTCACATCCAGCTCACACCACCAATCATAACCTCAGCACACAGCTGCCTGAGGCTCAGGGACCAGCTGGGGTTAATGGCTGAAGGAACAGCTGAGGGTAATCAGCCCTTTTCAGCTAGTCACTTTTTGCCAGTAAATGTCTCATGTTGTCATTATTGCTTAAGTAATATCCTTGCTACTGCATGTGAGAGGAGACAAAGAGAGGGCCTTTGATTTATAGGATATGATCATTTCTATGTGGCATTAATGTGTCCCTCTAGAGCATGATCTTTGGTAACATTAGTTCGGCAGTGCTCATTCTTTATCAGAATGACTTGTCTTGTCCACAGCCAGATGAAATTAATGATTTGTTTCCAAATGTTTATGAAACTTTTCACAAAAATTTATTTTCAAAAAAACCCAAGTAAGAATCATCATATCTCTTTACTCTTCAGGGTCTCAAAGCTCTTATACAGCAATGGTTGCAACTGGTGCTTGTATGCAGCCACCTCTAGGATGAAACGTGCTAAACAGGACACTGCAAAAATACTGAGACCAATGAGTGAAGAATTAGGTTCTAGTGGAACTTGCAGTGGGGGCGGGGGGCATGTTGGATTGAAATTAGAGAATGTGGATGTCTTTACCCTGGGTGGAATTCCATGAAAACCCTGGAGCCTGTATTTTCAGTCCATTGAGAGATTCTACAGTAATAATTAAAGGTTGATTAGCTGTAGTGCAGGTGTGGAATGCTGCATAGCTAAGTTCATGAAACAGAGTAATGGATGGGAAGAAGAATGCAGTGGACACTAATTCTGCATTAAGAGAGAACTCACATTTGTATCTCATTGCAGGTCTGAGTCCAGAGAGGGAAGTGTACTGCTAGCACCATGTTAGCCTAATGAAGATCATACTTAAGTCTGTGTTCTCTATAGATGCATCACATCTGTTCGCAGACCCTACCTCTTTCTTGACCCTCCCCACCTGCAAGCAGTGGCAATCATTGAGTTTGGAGAATTCTGCCGAGCACACGTTAATCTTGTGCTTATTCTTGCTCCTGTTTATGTGTAGCCTCTGTTTACATTTGCTCTGAGATACAACAATCCCTCGCTCTGCACTGAGTTAGGACTTGCAGGATAAAGGTTTTTGGCTTTGATGTTTATTGCATATTGCTTTACAAGCAATGAACAGTTGAGTGGAAGAGCTTTGTATTTGATGGGTGTTTGTGCCATTTCATTTCACTCTTTGAGCTCCTGTAGAAAAGATGGAACCAGTGTGGAGGAAGTTTCTGGAGACTGTTAGGGATAACTTCATGGTACAAGTGCTTAAGGAACTGAGCAGGGGCCATGCACAGCTTGACTTGCTTCTCACAAACAGGGAAGAAATAATAAAAGGAGTAGAAGTGGGTGGCAAGCTGGGCTGCAGTGATCATGACATGGTAGATTTCAGGTTTCTGACAAAAGGAAGGAAGGTCATCAGTAAAATACAGACCCTTGATTTCAGAAGAACAGACTTTGACTCCCTGAGAGAATTGATGGACAGGAGCCCCTGGGAAGCTAATATGAAGGGGAAAGGAGTTCAGTAGAACTGGCAATATTTTAAAGAGATCTTATTGAAGGCACAGGAACAAACCATTCTGATGTGAAGTAAGAAAAGCAAATATGGTAGGCAACCAGCTTGGCTTACAAGGGAAAAAATCCTTGGCAAGCTTAAGCTCAAAAAGGATTCATATAAGAAGTGGAAACTTGGACAGATGGCTAAGGAGGAGTATAAATATCTGTCTGGAGAATGTCGAGGGGTAATCAAGAAAGGGAAAGCACAATTGGAATTGCAGCTAACAAGGAGTGTAAAGGGCAACAAGAAGGGTTTCTACAGGCATGTTAACAATAACAGGGTTATCAGGGAGGGTGTGGAGCCATTACTGGATGAGGGAGGTAACCTCGTGAAAGATGGTGTAACCAACCAGGCTTGGGTTCCCCAGAAACGAGGCTGCACCCAGAAGGCGACTGCTATATTTGGTTTATTGAAAGCACGTGACATCCGTGATGGGAGCCCCGGAGACGCCGCAGTCACCAGTGGGGGAAAACCCGACGCGTCGGAGCTTCGCTCGGGGAGAGGCTCTGTAACAGGCCTTCTAACACGAGCTGATAAAGCTGAACTCATTAACATAAGGTTGCCTAAAATTGACTATGCATTCCTATCACTATCTCTTGTGGCCTACTGCCAGCATAGCCTTGAAGTCTTGGCAAGTGTGCCTTGTTCTGCAGTAGTTCCCATGGCAGTTATGTTGCTGCTTTTCACCTTGCACAGACTGGTCTGTTTAGATTCTCCTGAGGATTCACAGAGGGGTCGGACTGCACTCTTGACCGTTACAAAGTCTTCTCACACCCTACAGGTGGTGTGGGAAAGGCTGAAGTACTCAGTGCTTTTTCTGCCTCAGTCTTCACAGACAAGGTCAGATCCCTGACTACGGCACTAGGCAATGCAGTATGGGAGGGAGGTGGGCAACCCTTGGTGGGGAAAGAACAGGTTAAGAGCTATTTAGAAAAGCTAGACGTACACAAATCCATGGATCTGGATTGAATGCATCCAAGGGTACTGAAGGAATTGGCAATGTCATTGCAGAGCCCTTGGCTATTATCTTTGAAAACTCTTGGGGATCAGGAGAGGTCCCAGATGACTGGAAAAAGGCAAATGTAGTGCCCATCTTTAAGAAAGGAAAGGACGGTCCAGGGAACTATAGACCGGTCAATTTTACCTCAGTCCCTGGAAAAATCATGGAGGGGATCCTCAAGGAATCTGTTTTGCAGCACTTGGAAGAGGGGAAAGTGATCAAGAGTAGTCAACATAGATTCATCAAGGGCAAGTCATACCTAACCAATCTGATTAGCTTCTATGATGAGGTAACTGGCTCTGAGGACATGGGGAAGTCAATGGATGTGATATACCTTGACTTTAGCAAGGCTTTTGACACAGTCTCCCACAACATTCTTGCCCAGAAGTTAAGGAAGTAAGGGTTGGATACATGGACTGTAAGATGGATAGAAAGCTGGTTTAATGGATGGGCCCAGCTGGTAGTGGTCAATGGCTCAATGTCTGGTTGGCAGTCGGTTTTAAGTGGAGTGCCTCAAGGATCAGTTCTAGGGCCAGTGCTGTTCAACATCTTTATTAATGACATGGATGAGGGGATAGATTGCTCCCTCAGCAAATTTTAGGTTGACACTAAGCCAGGGGGTCAGGTAGATTCACTGGAGGGTAGGGATAAGGTCCAGAGTGATCTAGACAGATTGGAGTATTGGGACAAAAGAAATTTGATGAGGTTTAACAAGGAGGAGTGCAGAGTCCTGCACTTGGGACGGAAAAATCCCAAACACTGTTACAAGCTGGGGACCCACTGGCTAAGTAGCAGTTCAGCAGAAAAGGACCTGGGGATTGCAGTGGATGAGAAACTGGATATGAGTCAACAATGTGCACAAGTAGCCAAGAAAGCCAATGGCATATTGGGGTGCATTAGGAGGAGCATTTCCAGCAGATCTGGAGAAGTTTTTATGCCCGTCTACTTGGCACTGGAGAGGCCACATCTGGAGTATTGCATCCAGTTCTGGGCCCCCCAGGGTGGAAAGAATGTGGACACATTGGAGAGGATTCAGTGGAGGGCAACAAAAACAATTAGAGGGCTGGAGCACGTGAGCTATGAGGAGAGGCTGAGAGATTTGGGTTTATTTAGTTTGCAGAAGAGAAGAGTGAGGAACAGTTTGATAGCAGCCTTCAACTTCGTGAAAGGGGGCTCTAAAGAGGATGGAGAGAGACACTTCTAAGTGGTGACAAATGGCAGAACAAGGAGCAATGATCTGAAGTTACAGAGGGAGAGGTGTAGGTTGGATATAAGGAAAAACTGTTTCACCAGTGGGGTGGTGAAGCACTGGAATGTGTTACTAAGACAGGTGGTGGAATCTCCATCCCTAGAGGTTTGTAAGTCCCAGCTTGACATTATCATGGCTGGGATGGTTTATTTAGGGTTGTTCCTGCTTTGGGCAGGGGGCTGGACTAGATGACCTCCTCAGGTCCCTTCCAGCCCTAGGATTCTATGATTCTACAGAGTTCTGATCCTCTTAGGGACAAAGCCTACTAAATGTAAAAGGCAAATCAAAGAAGACAGTGAAGTTAAACAAGGGTTTATGAGCTAAACACTCACAGTCCACAGACCTGGGCACATATTCAGCTCAGAAATAAGCTCTTTTAAGTGATTATTTAACCCCCACCCCTACTCCACCCCTCTGTGAAATTCTCTTGCTGTTATCAGATTCCCTGAAAACACCCAAGAATGCATTATTATGTGACACCACAACTGAAACTCAAGTATCAGAGATGATGCTTGAGGTTCCATTTTAACCTTGTAGTTCACCTTACATCTCTCTTTACAAATGAATTGTTGACCTCTGGTGGGTGCGAAGTAGAGAAGAATTATTCTACTCATTTGGCTTACTGCATTCAAAAGTACCCTGGTACTGTTAGCCAATGAAAACAGCATGATTCTCTCATGCTTCAGAGCTGTTTTCAATGATATATTTATCTGAATCTCAAAACAGGCTGGGAGTCAGCATGTCTACAACAGGACTCACTAACGGGTGCTTTGGCTGGAAAAATCACTGTTGTTATCCTTAGAAAGGGGTTTTAGCAAAGAACTAAGATGAGCAAAATCTAAGGTTAGCATCCAGATTATCATAACATACTAGAACTAGAAGGGACTTCAAGAGGTCATCATGTCCAGACTCCTGCCCTCACAGCAGGACCAGGCACCCTCCAGCTCATCCCTGCTCTTAAGTATCACCTGCTATCTAACTTGCTCTTAAATATCACAATGAAGGAGATGCCACAGCCTCCCTAGGCAATTTATTCCAATGTTTAACCATCCTGAGAGGAAGTTTTTCCCTCATGTCTAACCTAAACCTCCCTTGCTGCCCTCAGAGGTCAAGGAGAACAATTTTTCTCTGTCTTCTTTGTAACACAGTTTTAGGTATTTGAAAACTGCTACCATGTTCCCTCTGTCTTCTCTATTTCAACCAAACAAACCAAAGTATTTCAATCTTCCTTAATAGGTCATGTTTTCTAGACCTTTAAACATTTTTGTTTCTCTTCTCTGGGCCCTCTCCAATTTGTCTACATCTTTCCTAAAATGTGGTGCCTACAACTGGACACAACACTCCAAAAGCATTGATAACAGGTGAGGTCTCTACTTTAGATGTCATTCAAGGCTACCCAGGACCAGGTTTATAAAGCCTACTGGGAGTTTCAAAAGTAACTGAGTGAGGTGTGTAATTCATATTTGACTTTCAATTAGCAAAACATTTTACTTGACTTAAATCTGCATATTTTGATGAAAAAAGTCTGAGCTCAAAAACACTGCTCAGCTCTGTTTGTGTCAAGTGGTGATTCCTTCCATGACAACACTGAAGGAGGCAAAAAGAACATCCAGAGAGAAACCTATAAAGCAATTACCTCTTCTTGTGGGTTCAAAGAGGAAATGAAAGAACAGCTCATGCTTCACTCTAACTATTGCAAACTCTATTATGGGCTGCCACAGGAAAGAAAAAAAGAATCCTGGTGATTAAAACAAAACATGGCTTTTTAGTCTCTGTTCTTGCTGAGACTTTTAACAGTCTTATTTTTTATTACAAGCAGTGATGAGCTGTTAGTGACTGGTAAGAGAGAGGATGGATTATGCGCTTAGATTTACCATCTGACTAGGTTAATTTTCCAAGATGTAATTATTTATTTTCAGTCCTAACTATAGTGAATTTAATGGAACACAGAGTTAAAATTAGAAATCTGACAAACAAATACTGTTTATTAAGAAGCCAATGAATAATGGAACAATCTGACAATCCAAGACCTATGCCATCTAAATTGAACTGGAGTGTATGGGAAAGATGTTACATTCCAGTGCTTCCTAGCATCAATTTCCATTACTGGTGACACACTGCTCCAAATATTCACTAGCTAGGGTTGTTTCACTACTTTGAAAGGAGCAGGATTGGGAGTTTGTGTTATGTATTTTAAATCTATTTTGAGTGATTTTTGTGGGTTTTGAGAAGAATGCACTTTCCTGCACATGTGGAACCACTCAGCATGCCTGAAAATTTATATGGACTACAGTCAGTCTGAAATTAATGAGGCTGAACATCTTTGAAGCTAGTTACACTGTCTCATAAGAGCAGTCCATCACCTGTGGTTCCTCCAGATGAGCAAGAGTGGAAGAAAGTAGTATTACCACAATAATGATATACAGAAAATTACATCATGTGCAGAAACAATGAGAAGTCCTGTGGCACCCTATAGACTCTCAGATTTTTGGAGCATAAACTTTCTTGGGCAAAGACCCACTTCGTCTACATGCATCTGACAAAGTGGGTCTTTGCCTCTGCTCCAAAAAATATGTCAATCTATGAGGTGCCACAGGACTTCTCATTGTTTTTGTGGATACAGACTAACACGGCTACCCCTCTGATACTTGTCATAATGTGCAGAAAGTTACATGCAGTGAAATTAGTTTTTAATATCATCTTAAAACTGATCATTCGGCTGTATTGATCAAAAATTGCTTTCTAAAAGCCAATATCTAGGACTGCTGATATTTTACTCCCTGCTCATATTAAAAGTTGGGTTCTCTGTGAAAAGGAGCAGATCAGACATGATCTCTTTAACATTCTTTGACTTTTAAATATAGATAATTTCAGACCATAATTTCATTTATGTGCAGGTAAAGAATGTAACAATTTGGGGAAGAACCAGTTTAAGGTAGCTGCAACTAGCTGACCTACTTTAGTATTAAAATGCCTGGCAGGTCACATTCTACCTTTGTTGGGTAAAGGTTTTGGGTCCATATGTGTTGTCAGTTAAGAAAGTTCACCCTTGTATCACTCTGGATGTATAGATATATGGATGACTCTGTGTGTATAATGGCCCAGATCCAGAGCAGGTGTAAATTTAAATCAAGAGCTGATTAATACCCACTGAAGAGTTGGCCCAATATTTACTTTATTACTGATGTCCGTTAAGATCAATAGGAATCGGGGAACAATATCCATAGCAATTCTGCCTTAGAAATTGCTAATGCACCATCACTGTATTACGTCCCTGCACCATTATTGCAAAGCAATGTCCATGCATATTTTTCAGGAGATAATTGAAAAGTATTTAATGAATAATTCTTTAGGCTTGGGGTCCCCTCTCTCCCTGCACAACATGGGCAGTGGGTATCATAGGCAGGGGAAGGCAATGCCTTGCCGAACTGCCTCATCTGGCAGTGCCCATGCTCCGCCAGAGGTCCCCAGGCTCACTCCCCAAGCCTTTCCCTGTAGGGGAAGAGCCTGGGGCAGGCAGGCGGGGAGCTGCACCTTGCTCCTGCTAGGTCTCCAGAGCTCTGGCGACAGGGCAGGCTGCAGCTGTGCCACCCATTGGTTCCCCCGCCATGCTGTTCCCATCGATTCCATTGCGTATGCATGGGCAGGCAAGAAGTCACGGGGGGGGGTGGAGCCTCAGGCAGAAGGGGTGGGGCTCTGAAAGCTTGACTCCCCAAGCCATGGCGTTCTCTACCACCCATGTTGCACACCATTTGGAATAGCAGAAAATATATGTTTTGGAGTCAATGCATGGGACCGGTTATCACTTTAAATCAACTCTTCGTTGAAGATGAGTCCAACAGTATAAATTTAAAAGTAAGAAGTAGAAAAATACAAACCTCTGATAATATTCAAGCGGACAGCACAAAAGAAAGCACAAGAACTGTGTGATGAAAGGGGTAAGCTTTACTGGGATCTCTAAGATGGGCTGGGCAGCAGCACACCATGCTAGGAGGAAATGTGGGATATGATCCAACCTCAGCCACTGACATACACACATCACTTCACTTCTCCGAGTTGTTTAGCAACTGGCAGCTGCAAAGCACTTTGTGTTTGCTAGGGATTATTAATAGAGAGGTCTAATGAAATTATAGCTGTGTAGTGGTTCCTGACTGAGAAGTGCAGCCAATATATTTCCAGAACCTTTAATGAGAAGGGTTTGCTCTTGTGCAAGTGGCATCAACTTATCATGAATTCCTTCTATTTATTTACTTTAGTGTCTGAAAAAGCCTACTCTTTCTCTCAAAGCCAGCGTGGTTTTTACCTATTGCTGTGAAATACTGGTGTTTCTGTAGATTTCTTTAATGTAGTTTACAGTTTTATTAGTGCCTTCAACAAAAACGCTCTGGTTATGAGGAGTAAAACTAGTAAGCATTAGCTTGCTCAGAAGGTTTTATGTGGCTCTGAAATGATTGATAATAAAATCTGCTTTTGAAGAGTATTTGTGGTTTCATAATGGATGAAGACAAAGAAAACATACTGGATGGTAGGTGTTCAGAGCAGGTATTTGAGAAAGGGTTCCAGCGTCAGGCTTATTACATTTGAGACAAAGGGTGACTTAATAGTTAGTATCAGCTTAGGACTTAAAATTGGAGTGCTCCACCACAAAACTTACTCTGAAATCTTAGATGTCACTTGGCCACAGATCCACAAAGGGACATATGCTATGTCAAAAATATGAGCTAGTGATGTGATTCCCCTGCTTGTATATACAGAATCTTGGAATACTGGAACTGGAGGAACTTTGAGAGGTCATCAAGTCCAGTCCCCTGCTCTCATGGAAGGACCAAGCACTGCCTAGACCATCCCTGAAAGGTGTTTGTCTAATCTGTTCTTAAAAATACCCAATGAAGGAGACTCCATAACCCCCCTAGGCAATTTATTCCAGCGCTTAACCAACTTGGCAGTTAGGAAGATTTTCCTAATGTCCAACCTAAACCGCCTTTGCTGCAATTTAAGGCCATTGCTTTTGTCCTATCATCAGAAGTCAAGAAGAACAATTTTTCTCTCTCCTCTTTGTAACACCTTTTAAATTCTTGAAAGCTGTTATCACATCCCCTCTCAGTCTTCTCTTTTCCTGACTAAACAACCCCATTTCTTTCAGTCTTCCCTCATAGGTCATGTTTTCTAGATCTTTAATAATGTTTGTCTTTGCTCTGGACCTTCTCCAATTTGTCCACATCTTACTTGAAAAGTAGTACCCAGGACTGGACACAGTACTCCAGCTGAGGCCAAATTAGTGCAGAGTAGAGTAGAAGATTACTTCTCGTGTCTTGCTTACAACACTCAGTTAATACATCTGAGGAGAGCCAACAGACCTGAAGCAAAACAAACTCAGAGGGGAAATGAAGAATATGCTTTTAACATTGAGAATAATTAACCCTTAAAACAATTCACCAAGGATTGTGGTGGATTCATTATCACTAGCCATTCTGAAAATCATCATGGGATGTTTTCCTGAAAGATCTACTCCAGGAATTATTTGGGGCAGTTTTATGGCCTGATTTATACAAGAAGTCAGACTAGGGGATTGCAATGGGCCATTCTGGCTGTGGAATCTACTGTATGAATCTGCAGGCTGAACCTCTCTAGTCTTGCACTCTCTCATCCAGCAGCATCCATAATCCAACATAATTTTAGTTATCTGGATCACTACTTATCATGGGTGTGGCCGAGTTTCCCAAGGTCCCATAAAGTTTTTTTATAGCCATCAGTCCTGGCTCTGAGTGTTCTGTGTTATTCAGCTCTAATTTATCTTTAGATGTCTTCTGAGAGCCCACTATGCAGTGGAAGGGTTGGTAATGCTGCTAGAACATACTGACCTTCTGGGGTTTGGCAAATTCTTTCATTCTGCACTGGTCAGGTCCTGAGGGTGCCAGACTAGACAGGTTCACTGGCCGTGTCTACACTAGCCCCAAACTTCAAAATGGCCATGTAACTGGCCATTTTGAAGTTTACTAATGAAGCGCTGAAATACATATTCAGTGCCTCATTAGAATGCGGGCGGCCGCAGCACTTTGAAATTGACGTGGCTCGCCACTGCGCGGCTCGTCCCGACGGGACTCCTTTTCGAAAGGACCCCGCCTACTTCAAAGTCCCCTTATTCCTATGAGCAGATGGGAATAAGGGGACTTCGAAGTAGGCGGTGTCCTTTCGAAAAGGAGCCCCGTCAGGACGAGCTGCACGGCAGCGAGCTGCATCAATTTTGAAGTGCCGTGGCCTCCCGCATGCTAATGAGGTGCTGAATATGTATTTCAGCGCTTCATTAGTAAACTTCGAAATGGCCGTTTACATGGCCATTTCGAAGTTTGGGGCTAGTGTAGACATGGCCATTGTGTATAAGCGAAAGGAAATAAGGCCTAATTTGTATATTATCCCTTGTGGCAGGATATGGTAGGGCTTGTATTGGCTATAAAGTTGTTATTTCACAAAGCTATAATAAACTCCAATTGAAAAAATAAAAGAAGGCTGAGTTCACGTGGGCTCAGAGTTAAATGGTGCATCCTTTGCAGATCCTTCATTTCCTAATATTGTGTTCATATGGTAGCTTCATTAACTCCCATGCAATGATTTGAAAGACACTTTTCAACCAAAAAGCCCCACAATTTTTCAAGCTCTGCTTATAACGTGAATTTGATTTTTTACGCATTAAAACTGTGATAAAACCATGCTAATTGTTTTTAATTATCTGCAGACAAAAATGCCTCACTCATGTAAGTAATTATGTATGCAATTTCAAGATGATTAAATAATCACGATTCTCTGCTTATTGCCCTCAAAGTACCTTTAACTAAATTTGATTTTAAGAAGGATCAAGAAAATAATGACTTGTTTCAAACATTATTTTCTAATTTTAATTCTAGTTGATTAAAAATGAGACCTGTTTTTCCCCTGCAGATTTTTCAGGGCATTTATCAATTTATAGTGTCTTTTTTAAAAAAAATCTGGAGCACACAGTCCCTTCTAGAGACAGTGTGCAGATCAGAGTCAGTCAGGAGTCATTCTGCTTCCATTCTTCCGATCACCTAGGGCGGGGGGGGGTCATTTCCAGACAAACCCCCCTCCCTCCCTCAGCAGCACAAGCCAGTCAGCTCTGGCACTCCAACCATGTAGGGAGCGCCATGGCTGGAGCACCAGCTGGCTTGCACTGCTGTGTGGGGGGCAGAATTGGGGGATCACCTCTATGTGCTACTTGGAATTGCTCTGTGTGGGCACCAGCTGCCGTCACTCCAGTTAATGGGAGAGGCGGGGGGGCCATGCGAGTGGCTGCCTTCCCTGCAGCATGCAGAGCCACATGGCGTGAAGTATGTCCCTTCTCCCCAAGTAGGTGTGCCATTGCCCCCATCCCCTGCACCCTTCCTTCCAGCCCCTGCACCTCCAAATCCCTACGTACCTTTCCCCTCACCCAGACCCTCCCATTCCAACCCCCAGCATGCTCCTGCACCCTCCCTTCCACTCAGACCCCACATGCCCACCCAGCTCCTCCTTTCCCTTCCAGCCCTCTCCCTCCCACCTGTAGCCCATTCCTGAACACTCCCTCCTGCCCTGACTCCCCACCCACCCAGCTCCTGCACCAGCTCTCCCACAGCCCCTCCCTCCCCCACAGTCCCCAGGTGCCAGTCCTGAGTGCCGCACTTCAAGTAAGATGTGGACAAATTGGAGAGAAGACAAAAAAAATTATTAAAGGTCTAGGAAACATGCCTTCGGAGGGAAGACTGAAAGAACTGGGTTTGTTTAGTCAGGAACAGAGAAGACTGAGAGGGGATGTGTTAGCAGCTTTGTACTTCCTGCACCCTACCTCCCACCCAGCCACCCACCCCAGCCTGCTCTTTTACCCTCCCTCCTGCCCAGACCCTGCAGCTCCTCCAGCCCACTCTGCAGCAGCCCCTTCTGTGCACTGAACCCCCTGGTTTTGAGGGGGTTGTTTTTCCTTTTGTTTCTCACTTGCATGTAGTCCTTGACTGACTTGTCTCTGGGTTAGTGGCTCCCGACTCAGAAAAGCTTCCCCACCCTGACCTAGGTTCTCCACCCCAGCCAGACATCTCATTTGTAAAGGGAAAGTCCCAGAATTTAAACGCTCCCACAGGCTTTTTTTTTCTTAAAAACATGTAAATTGTCCCACACTTTCCATCTCCTGCCCCTCATCAGTACATTTTTTCTGCACACCACCTCCAGGATACAGCCATTCCTATCCATCCACACAGCCAAACTCTGACAGGCTCTGATCATTCTGTGACTCGATTACAGCAGCAGCCGTTCTTTGGCCTTGCTAAATGGAGCTGTTCTGCTCATATGCACTTAGAGTGCTGCGTCCAAGAGATCTTTTCCTAGCCTGTTACTTTGACCACCTCTCCCCTCTCTTCACACCACTCCACTGGCTCCCCTTCTCAAGAGCATCAAATAAGAGCTACTTGTTGTCATCTCTTTTCAAGGCTCACTTTGCCTTCCCTTACCTCCAATCTGCCTGTGATGCCAGCCTCCATGGACCACTTACTAACTTCTCAAACCAACACCCTTATGCTTTTCTCCCATGCTGTCATCGCTGCTTTTGAGCTGGGTGCCTGTACACATCCTCAAAACTCTTCATTATTCTCCTTCAAATCCCTCCTCAAAACTCTCCTTTGCCGTGATGCTGGCCAACAGGGGTGATGTGTGTGGGGTGCATGTGTGTGGGCTGAATCACTTCCAGTGGGGTGGGGCAGTGACACACACACACACACACACACCCTGGAGCAGCACAGCTCGAGAGCCGGGAAGCTGCTTTCAAGTTGTGCTGCTCTGAGGGATTGGCAGTGGGAAGGGGGAGGGACTGTACTTGGTGTGGATCTCCTGGAGGAAGAGTGGGAGGGGTACAGGCAGGGCAGAAATGGGCTGGAGCAGAGCATGTTTGGAAGGGGGTGGAGCATGGTTACACAGGGGTGCGGAGTTGGCAGGGCAGGGGCACATGGCCAGTGCCCACCCCCTAGATCCCTCAGACCAGTCACCACAGCTGACCAAAGAACTTATCAGTCAGTGGATAGGCTGCTGATGTGCTAAGACCACTGCCGGTCAAGCTTTGCAATATTGTCTCACTGGTTTCTTGAATTCCCTTGTCTGTCTGCCTATCGCCATCTGCAGTCTCTTGTCTTAGATTGTCAGATTTTCGGGGCAGGGATCATCTTTTTGTTGTGTGATAGTACAGCACCTAGCACAGTGGGATTCTGTGCCACGACTCTGGCTATTAGGCACTATGGTACTACAAATAATAAGTCACAATAATTAACAGTAATAGGTTCTTAGATTTTAAGGCCAGAAGGGACCATGAGGGTTAGGCTAGGGGGGATTCCATTTTTACTGATAAATGTCAGGAAACGTCAATTTCACCATAACCACCAAACTGACAAAAAGATTTCCATTGGTATTAGTAGGAATTTTAAATAGGCAAAATAAGAAAATGCTGCTTGAGAATTTATCAGAACCCTATCTGATAAAATGTGTTCCAATGCCAGTGATAATTATGGTCTGTCCCCTCTTAATAATATCCTTAAATTGTAAATAGGGTTATCATATAAAAAAGAGGATACCCCCAGAGAGGGAGTGTACCTGGATCAGTATCTACTAACTCATGTTGTATTCATGTGTTTTAATATATATGGTACGTCAGTACTGCGTTAGTTGGTAGATACCGATATATATACATTCCCCTCTCAGGGGTGTCCTTTTTTTTGAAAGGTCAAACTGTAAACATGTAAATTCCTAAACTATCTAAAAAGTTTTAAATGATTATTGTTGTCAGTGGAAATGATAAAAAATAAAAAAATGAATTATGATAGTCTAGTCTGTCCTCTTGCATTACACAAACTGTAAACTTCTTCCAGTCACTCCTGCATCTAACTCCACAAACCTGTTTGAAGTAGATCACTTCTAACAATATCTGAACACTCCATCTAGTGCTATAAGTGCAGAGTGATAAGAGCTTCCATCGCTTCCCCTGGAAAACTAATAAACCAAGGTGAATAGATTATACCATAGGCCAATTTTTTGACATTTAATTTAATTTTTTCCACTTGGGGATTTCATGACCTTTCCTCTCACTTCCTGCCCCCAGAGAACTCCTGATTAGTGGAGATAGAGTGGGGTCAAGCTTCTTAGGGTGGATCCTGGGGAAACTGCACCTTCCAAAAGGAATGATTCGACTTGTAGAAAACAAGCCAAAAAGCTGCATTTGCTCATTTCGTTTGCATGTAAAACATTTTTGGATTTACCCATCGTGCTCACTGTACCTTACCAAATCCTGGGACAAGGAACATGGGTCAAAGCAGAGACCAATAATTCATCCCTGTCAATCTCACTGGACATCAATGTAACACCAAGAAGTGGTGCCAAGGGAAATAGCTTTATTGAGACTGTGTTGAGATCAGTGCTACTCTGCCAGGTCTCTACAGTAATTAAAATCTGAATATTTGGGAAGAAACACCACAAAATGTTAGCTGGAAAATCAGTGTCGACCAGAGCTCCCTGCATAAAACAGACAGCCTGTGAGTTTAGTTGTAAGAAAAGAGAATTAACTGACTCAAAGGGATTGACAGTATCTGAGGATGCAGAATGGCAACTCAGAAAGGAAAAGGAACTCAATCAGAAAGTTAAGACCCTCTTCTCGGCAATGGTGGAAAAGAGCATCACGCAGCTGGGGAGTAGGAGTGGGAGAGAAGTTGTCATTTGGTCTCCACTGAAGCTGGGCTGGCCATGAGCTAGGCTGGCCCAGGGCTGTAGCCAAAGTGAGACTGAAGAGTAGGCAGAGAGGGGTGCAGCCAAACCTGATCAACCCAAGAGCTGTAAGCCACTCACTCATGCTCTGCTAAGGGTCCCCACTAGCTGTTGTACCATGGTCCCTGGCTGTCTCGCTGCTTCTTGCAAGGTGGGATTGGCAGGTCCATAGAGGATGGTGATGTTGCTATGAAGAGGATATGTTTTTTCCTTCTGTGTTTTGGTGCAGGGAATAACCATCCTAGAGTGGCTGTCCCCAGTTCCTCCATAGCAGGCCTCAACCACCAATTTATTTTGGTGCTTCTCTTGTGGGGATTCAACATGCAGGGCCTCAGGGCACTAATCGGGGAGCTGCTAGGATGTCATGGACTTTCTCTGCACACTGGCCAGTTTCAATGGGTTTGGTGTTTGTCGGGCTGTACGGAACAGGAACGTCTGGCCCTAAATAATTAAAAATGAGTGATAACATTATAAACAGACGAGAGAGCTAAGGGAAAGGGCAAATGAGAACTGCACTGGGGGTGTACTCATGCACAAGACAAATGGCTTGGTTTAGCATGCAACATGAGAGCACAAAAGAGCTGCCAACAGGCACATTTAGTCAGGCTGATGTAAGTGCCATTGATATGTCAGATGCTGACTCCAAGGATGATACAACAGAGAACATAATCAAACAAGGGCAAGGCTCCTGGAATAAATAACCTAATAATCAACATGCTGGAAGAGCTGTCCCTGAGAAAGAAATTGAAAGCCACCCAAGGGGCCTGGAAAGAAATGTGAGAATCATCAGGAAAGAGTAAACTTCTCCCTGGGGCCTGCAATGAAGCCATTATACACTGATTTGTACTGTACACAGAGAGACAGACACTCTGTGTGTGTATTTGTATCAATACCCTTTAAGAACTGATTTTCCAAGTAAGGGGGAAGAAATAACATTGATATTTATGGCTCTTTCCTAATTTCTAGTAATAGTGACAGACTGGTGAGAATTCCAGCATTTTGTAAGCATCTGACTCTTACCAACATACATTGGAAGCAGTTGCGAGTTTCCTGTTGCCGCTCTGAAAAGACATACTAAACTACATCATATTCATTCATTCCAGTTCGTAATTATGCACAGTATTGATAGACTATTGGTATAAATGCCTCATCCCAGAGCTCCTCATATCCCTAAATTCCTGTTGAGATCAATGACAGTTAGGGTCCTAAGACCCCTGTGGACCTGGGTCTTGCCTTCTGATACCACTCACTATTTAAGATATTGTCATATCATAGGGCAGGTTTTTGCGTTAGAGGGCCTAGAGCTTTAAAGTTGTAGAACTGGCTCAGTAAAATCTGTCTCTTTTAGAGAACACTGTGAAAACCTGCAGAGGCTTTACCGGTTTCCAACAAGCAAGGAGTTAACTCCCTGTTCAACTGCAAACTCTTTATTCAGCTGATTGGGGTAATTCATGAAGCACAGCTGGAGTGAAAGGTTCCAATCAGGTAAGGCAGGGACCTCTATAAGAGCAACTGCTGAGGGGAGAGCTGGGAAATGCCTCTGTTAGGGCAGGGTTCTCTATCTGGGAGGGATGGGCTAAGCTGTAGTTCAAGGGGGAAAAGGGCTGGTTCAGATTCTGAACTATATTAGCTTATATTTGTGTTTGCCTTGCTACCTACCTCCTATCAAGCCATGAGAAGAAAGATTTTCTGTTGCTTAACCCAAATGTCTCACTCCTGTTATTCCTTGGTTTTCATTTCCCCTCCTCCTTTTCTTCTTTCTACATAGATTTACCTGGTCTTTGTTTAAGGCTAGTCTTTGTTGTGTAGTTTGTAACTTAGGAAGAAACAATTGTACTGCTTCATCTAGTATACTGGCAGGGGAGAGGAGGTGTGTTTTATGTTACTATCTGGTCATGTACCACTGCAAACAATAGTGGCCAGAGAGGCGGCCATTATTCGTGACTGCTACCGGTGGAATTTTAGTGTCAGGCACACCTAGGCAGATGCATCACACAAGGGAGTACAGAAAGTTGATTGGAACAACCCCTTTGAATGCTTCTTAGCAGGCTAAAGCAGGCCCTTTGTTCAGGGACAGAGATTTTGTAGCTTCAGCAGAAGCATTGTTCTTTACAGGGCTCATGACTTAGCAGCACAATGGGAGCTTTTCAGGGGCACATTTAAGTTCACTACAAATGGAGCAGGGAATGCTAAAAACATACCAGCATTAAAATCTTAGTTTTCAGGCAACTACAATTTTAGACCTAAACCGCCTGAGTAAAACTAAACTCTTGTCCTATTCTGTCATGCAGTAATGGATCAGAACAGTGTTTTAGTAACAATCATTACAAAGGAGTCCTCTTGAGAGCTGCCCTTTCCTTTGGCAACATTTCTTTAAGCTCCTCTGAACAGCAGGTGACCAAACTGTTAGGTCCTGGCCAGAGGCAGATAAGAGACAGTTATTACAAGAGCTGACTCCATCTCAGTCTGCTTCCCTTTATGGGGAGCTTGCAGAAGGGTCTCCAGCATGCAGGTGTAGGCCGCTCATAATTAACACTGCAACAGGGGCTTTCACTGGCTGAGCTCAAAGTTCCAAACAAATGTTATATGCTGTAAGTGAGCATCCCAACTTCCCTGGGAGGTAGGAAACATTGCATTTCCTGTTCTACAAGGGGCTAAAATGAGGCACAGAGCGGTTAAGTGATGCATAAAGTGGCAGTGGCAGAAGGGAGTAAATTACAAGGACCCGGTCAGTCTGTACTTCCTGCTCTCATGACAATCACAGTACAGCAGGTGAAGCCTGTGTATGGGGCTGGGCTGAGGGGTAACCATGTACCAGACAACCTTACTTAAGCAATAAGCAGTTTGGGTTTTTTCATAAAATTGTTATCAGTGGGATAGAATTTGATCACAGGCTGTAGCCTCCAAATGCTGGGCAAAGCCAAAACTGTTTTAATCCAAAGCAGGAAACATTGCCCCCTGAGATCCTGCTCTTCTACAGAGGCTCTTAGCTTGTACAGCTGCTGTAGCACTCACAAATGCATCAATATGTGAGAGAATGATAGCCTCATTCCAACATTTAGGTGATACACATACTAGTTTAGAGAAGAGTTGTATTGGGGTAAATGGCTGAATCGGGGATCACCTTATTTACAAAACTAAATCCTCTCCTTTTGTGAGTAAGCTGGTTTGGATTGGCTGACATTGTCTTTTATCAGTGAGTATTAGCCGTGTGTCTAGAAGCCCATTGATTGCCTCTGGTACCATTTAGTATGATCTGCTGTGCCAGACATTGATGAAATGTTTACTGTAGTTATCTTGGAAGCAGGCCTGCTTCAAATGATGCATTCTGTACAGTGCAAGGGTGACAGTTAGCAGCTACTGTTTTATAATTTCGAAACATTTTACAAACATGACCTAATAAATCCTACAACCTCCCTGCCCCAAAGAGGTAGACACATGAGAATTCTTATACCTGTTTTACCATACAGATGGGCAACTGCAGCCTGCTAGTTATGGGCCTTCCTGAAGTCCAGGAATGGGCAGGATCACAGCAGGACTAGAACTTTGGACTTTGCCTCTTCCCCTGTTTGAGCCCTTTGACACAAGAGAGGAATATTTTCTACTAAGCAGATTCATTTCACTGGCCATCCCACTGGGATTGTTTTTCCACATGCAGCTCCCTGCCCTGAGTATCAGCTCCACAGCTTCCATTGGGTGGGAACTATAGCCAATGGGAACTGCCACCTGTGAATGTGGGCAGCCCTCAGAATGGGGCTGTGCATGCTGGCCACTTCCAGGAGCTGGCTACGTGCCATCCAACTTGCACCCACACCCTGAACCCCCTTCTAAACCCTAACCTCAAGCCTTGGGTCAGAAGCTCCTCATGTACCCAAACTCTCTCCTCCCACATTTCAACCCTGCCCTAGCCAGCCCGATGAGTGAGGGTGTGTGAGAGCAAGCAACAGAAGGAGGGCCCTCAGAGAAGGGGTGGGGCCTTGGGCAGGTCAGCTGAATAGGTGGGGGCAAGCAAAGGGATCAGTTTGCCCCAGGCCCAGCACAGCAAAGGTGCTCGGAGCTCCAGATCTGTTTCAAGTGCCGCAGCAGTGCTGCTTGGGCTGCGATGAAGTGAAGGTTGGAGTCCCCACTCCATGTCCTGGGTGGTGCTGAGAGCTAACTGGTCTTGGCCCTGCCTCTTCCACTCTTGGCTCCGCCCCTTCTGGAGCATTAAGCCAGGTCCCCTCACACCTTGCCCCGGGGACCTGTGCCAGCTGTCAGCACCACTAGCCTTGGGCTAAGGGTGGATAAAGGCAGTTTGGTTTTGTGTGATTAGAAAGTTGACAGCCCCACTTGGGCTATGACTCTTTTTTAGTTCTGAAGATTCCCGCTCCTGAGCCGGCTTTGCTGACTTCAGTGGTAATTTGGCATGAGCATAGCCTTCTACCTCCAACAGTGCTCTCTTTTTCAGGCCTGGCCTCAAACTTCACAACTGGGCAGCCTCAGAACTGCTCTATCCTGTTGTTAATGAGAATTCTGAGCTGAAGCTGCATCTGTAGGTGGCACTGCATAAACTGTCAGAGCTGAGCCTGACAAAGTCAGTTTGACCAGCTCTCAAAAACAACTTTTCTGAACGCTGTCAACTTTTGACCTTTCCTAACTCTGCAAAGTCCTAAACTTTGTTTCACAACAAAGATCTAAAGGGCGTAACTTGTATAAATAAAATCATATCCTCTTTCATTGTAATATGAACCGTTTAATATTAAAATGTTCTAGCACGTATTTAATGAGAAAACACATACATTTTAATGTAAAAGAGTGCACAGTGTAAATGCCCTTAGATCATCTTCTATGTGCCTTTCATGTCTGTATGAACGGCGTAAATGTTGGGCAGGATTCTCATCTGGTAGCAAAAATCATATATACTGAAGACGACAAAACTGTACTGATTTACCCCAGGAGAGGATACTGGCCCCTGTTTTTGTTTCTTGCTTTCAATAGTTTTTTTTCTTTAGCTATCATTACAGTGAGTTTTAAGGGATATCTGTCAAGAAATGTCAATCTTCTCCTTCCTAATCTTGGAAGATCTAATCTTGCCATCGTCTTACCAGCAACTGGCAAGATTAGATCTTCCAAGATTAGGAAGGAGCACAACTGCTTTAAAACAAGGTGCTCTGCTGATCTGACTGCAGCGCAACGCATTCTGCAGTAACTGGCTCTTGTGTTTGGGATGTAACAAGAGACAGACTCACATAAACCTCTGCTGTGGACTGAGGTGGCTCAGAAGGAACACTTAAAAGTCAACAAAACAAACGTGTGTTCCCCCACCCCTTGCAAAAACACTGTCTGAGAATGAAGGACACAAAAACATTTAATAACTCAGGAAGCCAACATAACCTCCACAGAAGTGTTGATAAGTTATTTTCTGCTATTTGAAGCAATCAGATGAAGAAAATCTCCACAGCCAAGTGGGAAGAGATGATTTTAATGTAACACTTGGGACTAGATTGCTAACCAAATAAAAATGGACTTCATTAATGCCCTTTTCAGCACAAAAATAAAACACCCGCCCCCAAATAAAAACAAAAACAACAACAAAAACCCCTTCATTCTCTAGAATGTACATCACTCCAAACAGATTCTGGAGTCTCCCAACAATGAATTGTTTTAAAAGATACTATGGCTTTTCTACAGTAAGAGAGAATATTGTTAGGTTCCTCCAGTGCAGCTGAATTTTGTTAGATATGGGTGAATTGTTATTAAGGCACTCACTCCAAGAACATTATTTCTGGCCTGAGACTGCTGACATTCAGTATCAGTCAGTAATTTGGAGAACATTACTGCACTAATGCTAATACTGACAGAATGGAGAATGATTTTGAAACAGAAACAAATAAAGTACATTATATATACAATTCTTTTTCTTTTAACTTAAAAGCCTTCCTAATACATTTTAATAACTGTATTAAAGACTACTTAAATACTGAAAGGTTTTAAATAATGTAGAATTGTGTCCAGTAAACTGGGATTAGCTGCGTAATTGCCAGCATATTGGTCCCATTTTAAACAATATAATTTTATTTAAATCTTGTATATATAATAACATGATCCAAAACAGATACTCCACTCCACATAAATAACTATAGTTCTTCTGATGTGGTTTTAAAAACTACATCTGTTCAAATATCAGACTATAAGACTGCAATTTATTTTCTTTGTAATTTCTCCTAAAAATCCTTCATTGCCAGACTCTCCTGTAAAATATTATTGTATTTCCAGAATACATAATAGACCATTAGTAAAAAATGTTAACCCCAAACCTGACTGCTACAGTAAGTAAGAGGAAGTGATGGTAAGAAGTATTATGGAATGTATACTCTGCAGCATACAGAGATTGGTTCTCACTGGGCTGAAGAGGAAAATGACTCTAAAAGAACTTTGGGTTCATATGTGAATAAACCAGAAACTTGAACTACTCATGGTCCAAAAGTGCAGGTCAGTATGTTACACCAGCAGTATTCCTGTTGCTTTACAGACGACCACTGACCAAAATGATGCTGGCAATTAAATGGATGCCAGCTACATTACTGGGAGAGTAGATGTGCTTCATCTTGCTTTGCTTTATGGATCCATAACTTGAAGGCCACAACTTTCAGCCAAGAGCACAGCTGAGTCCTTAGTAAAGTTGCAGTTTCTTGACGTGGAGTTGCCATTCCCTCGGGGCATTCTGGCCGAAGGCAGTTCTTTTGTCTTGGCTATAGAGTGATTATGGTTAGAGAACTTCTCCAATTAGCCAAGGAACCACAAGGATCTTTGCTTGTATACAGTAAGCTTTCTCAGCAGGTGGGCCTTCTGGAGTCATCTCTTACTGAATACATGACACCCAGCACCTCCTCCCTGGTCCATTTAACACCACTAGTGTCAGTTGTTATGGGTTCTTGGGCAGGGTTGATCTCCTCTGAATGCTTTAATAATTCCATACCACGGGTGTCACTTTCATTGTTATAAGTCCCCATCTAAAGGTGGCTCACATAGCCTGTAGAGTCTAAAAGGGAGGATTAAAAATTTATGTTACATGGCATAATGATACTAAAAGTTATTAGCATATGACATTCAGTTTCTTTATTGCTCTAAAAACAGTTACTGATGGTCTGACAGGAAAGATTCAGCTCGTTGTAATTAATCACCTTGCAAACTAAATGTGCCATTAGGGAATTTCTAATTAAAACAGCGCTGTTATTATAAAAATTACTTCTATTTTTGAGACCTCACTCCCCCCCACCCCTGTGCAATCCAAGTCAGATTTTGGCCCTTAGCTGTTGACAATCTGTAAATTATTTAACTATTTCTCCTAGACATTTATAACTGAGAGAACACTCATTTCACTGTGATGCCAATTAATGTGCTTGTCAGTATGGTTGATTTAACCTTGTTTACAAAGAAATTTCAAAATCACAGAAATTGGAGCTAGACAAGATGCTGAAAGTGGGGATTTTTCTCCATCACTCCAGTGCATGATGGTGCCCTGCAGCAGGTTCTCCAGCACTTTGTTCTAGTTTAAGTTTAAACTCAAATAATGAGGCTTCCCTAACTTCCTTTCCAAGCCTCAGAGAGGTAGCTGTGTTAATTTGTATCTGCAAAAACAATGAGGATTCCTGTGGCACCTTAATGACTGATATTTATTTGGGCATGAGCTTATGTTTTAAAGATGCCATAGGACTTCTTGTTGTTTTTCCTTCCCAAGATTATTCCACAGTCTAACAGACCTCACTGCTAGGACATGTTTCCTGATACTTAGCCCAAATTCAGTTTACTTGAAATTAATTTACCTTTGCTCACTTCAGCTCCATTTAGTCTTATGCACAGCATACTGATGAAACCAAGTAGGAACCTGTGGCTCTGGGTGTTTCAAAAATAAGCTGTCTAAAATGAAAGGTTCTTTAAAACCCTAACATCAAATATGAGTCTTTTCTTACCTTCATTCTATCTTGTAAACCACAACTCTAGCTCCGATGGTATTTATCCTGAACTATTGCAAACACATTATAACTTTAGGATCATAAAAATGGATCCTAGGTAATGCATATTCATTAGAAAGGGGAAATGTCACTGCTACGGGAAGCGTGATGGCATTCAGAAAATGACAAGACTGGGCATGCTCATCCCTTATTGAGCTGGCACTTGGAATTTGAGGTGGGGGTGTGCAAATGTAGCAGAACCAACATATTGTCCCTGTGCAACTTCTCTGAGAAAGCAAAATTAGGCCAAACTGTGTCACAGACAACTTCACCTCAACCACCCACTCCTGTTTTCATGCCATAGGCTTGAAATAACTTTCTGCAAGCACCTAAAAGGTGCCATGGTCACCAAAGACAAGGGATTATTTAGGTTGACCCAATGAGGTATAGCTAAGAGAAACTGTCACGAAAAGGAAAAGTTGACTCTGAAATATACTTATGGTCTAAGCCTCAGCTCATAGGCCCTCCAAAATGGATCAGATCAGACACTTTAATAGGATAAACCTGCACAATCAAGGAGGGATGCTGCATATGCCTGCTCATGTCTAGGCCCAGAGCTGACTTGCCTTACTTAACTGAATCCCAGTAACTTCCAAAGGAGCAGATGCAGACTCATTGACTTCCATAGGCTACTTGCATAGACATGCAGGATTTGGCCCTAGCATTCTATGAATGGTCAATGCAGCTATAATGAAACCCTCTTCTCTCTCCTGGGTCTGTTTGGGAGGGTTGACTATGAAGGAACAGGGAGAAGGGAAATGGGTTAAATCAATCTCTCTCTGGCAGTAAAAACCAAAAGGGAGACACACTGACTATCTTCAGCTCCTTTTGGTAGTCAAGAGAGATTTGCAAGTGTGTAGCACCTATCAAGCTTGACCCTCAGACAACAACAGAATGGCTGTGACTTTGAACAACTGGTTCATCTAGGAACTGCATCATCATAAATTCACTCTGATCTTAGCTGCTTGCTCTTAAACCTACTCTGCAGTAAATCATGAGGCACTCTGACTATTCCAGACACTTAGCAGGGGTCTGGCCAAAATATTAGCTCATGAATTACCTTTGCAGAGTTGCAATTAGATCTGCCATTCAAGCATTTCTGCTCCTCAGCATACCACAGATAACCGAGAGCATCTGAGCTTTAGCCACTCATTGGCACTGTCAAAAAAATCAGCAGTGATGTTGTATTTAAATGACATTGGAGTCCTATAAGTTAACGGCGAGTGACAGGGGATTTTGAACAAAGTTTTTTAAAATACTGGTGCAGTTGGTTTAGAATAGTGATGGTTGGAATAGTTTTGTGTACTACTGCTGAAAAGTTTGTTGTTTTTGAAAGAAAAGAAAATGTCACAGCTGGGTGAAAAGATGCAATACAAATACTCAGGTAACACATACTGTACATAATAACCTACCGAGGTGCAGACTGTGGCATCTGATCCATCACTTTGAGATTTTTAGCAGAGATTTCAACCCTTGGTCCCTAAGGAAACACAGAACTTATGGCATTCATAATATCAATAAAACATCTGACTCATAGGGGAAAATATTGTATCAGGAGTCTGATTTCTATCTGACAATCCATAAACTACTTTTAGTAGCTCTGAAATCTACTGGGTGAGTACATCAGTCATCTGAATTTACTTAAGATGACAGAAGTCCCAAAGCACGTTATAAGCACTGCTGTCTAACACTAGGAGATTTCCACCATGTCGTGTTGTATGCAAGAGAACACATTCTGGCATAAACAGGACATGTATGTACACATTGTGTACATGTACACAATATGATCTACATTTTCCAAGACTCTTTTGTATGCACACTTTACAAGGACATAAGCCTACATATTCTGTACATTTTTCAAATATCTGTGCACATACTTTAAATAATGGAAGCCCAGGCGTGCAGTTTAAATACCCTCATGCATACACATGGAAATGTTCAAATTTCCTCCTGCAAAGTGTGCATGCAATTGCATAAAAGTTACCATGTCTGGATGTGGATGTGTTTATTCATAACGCACAACTCCATAGAAATTAACTGATATCTCTGCAAAGAGATCCCAGAGATTACGATGGTGGCACGCAGCAGATCCAGCTAAGGAACTAGTAATAGAAAGGACCTAAATACTCACTTGCTTTCTCATGATGTCTATAGCCTGCATGATACATTTGGGTAAAAGTCCATGACTTCGAGCCAGTATGGCTGCTTGTTCCAGGGACACACTCAATGTACTTCTGGAAACAGGCACATAAAGAAACCATAAATCCACAAACCATTCTTTAAAGTTACCTACGACTTTTAACAAAGCTACTTCGCTACTAACTGCAAAGGGACTTGGCCACTACACCATTTTTAGGTTTACTTTCTGGCTTCCCATTTAAAATATATAACCATTTATGCAGCTCAGTGACTGCCTGCTCTGCTACAGCAAATGGGCTCCAGAAGCTATTCTGCAGTGATTTCATGGTATCACATGTCTGTGTTTCATTGCTGTCCTAATGTGGTTCGTAAAAGTGTCTTCCATCAGTTAAAACTCTTCCAAAAATAAGTATTTTTAACATGGATATTGTGGCCCCTTTACATAAATGGCATCATTGGAGTGTAAAAGAAAGGAAAATAAATAAAACCATTTCTTAGAGGAGGTCACTGAAAACTGTGTTTACAGAAAGACATAGGCTCTGTGTGAAAGGTTTTCAGTAGTTGCACTGGGACATTTTGTCTCAACCACTGTACAGCCATGATAGACCTCACAATCTACCCTAAAATACAACTTGCTAACAGAAGGGCTTTTTTCATTCTCACTTTTTTCATTCTCTCTCTCTAGCGTCATGTAACTGGCTTAGGTATATTGCTTAGACTCCTATAGGGAAAAAAATTAGGATCTCAACAGTACTATGGAAGGTTTCTTCAGTCTCACCTGTGCATCCCAGTGCCACACATGGCAATCTGACAGGCTCCGAGCCGGTAACAGAGTTCAGAAGATATAGGCAGCAGCCCAGCTCCTGATGTGTTACTACTAGGATATCCCGACTGGGTGGGTTTTGTACTAATGAAGGACTTCATCAGTCTGCACAGCTCATCCATTGCATTAATGGGGCGAATAAGCTACATAGGAACAGTGAACACACACATCAGTGGCATATTTATGCCTTCGTTTACGTTGACCTGCACAAGATTTTTTCTTCCCATGTGTAATGCTCTGTGTTAACAGCTCCTTGGCAGTTCTACAATAACCATTATTCAGAGTAGAGATGATTTGCAGCATAAAAGGTTAGGACATGACAAGGGTTTGAGACCGTCTCTTGCAAGTGAACACAAAGCATATCTATCTATTTTACAGTACATGTTAACACTGCACTGACGGAAGTCCCTGACTTGTCTTTTCTATAATAAAAAGACCTGAATCTGTTTGCTTCTCCAGAATGTGCAAACATTCACATGAAATAGCTGCCCAAAGACAGACTAGGTTCACTATTGAATTGAGTTTTGGGCGAGGGCCTGAGTGAGGTTGCTTTTATTGTGGTTTTATATGTTGTGAACAAAAGACCCAAGAAAATGGAATTAAGTGATTGTTCGTTACTAAACTGATGGCACTGATTTCTGGGTGACAGAACTTGAAATGATCCTCAGAAAGACCTAGTGAAGACTTTAGGGTAGGGAATGTCTTTTTGTTCTGTATTTGTATAGCACTTTGTGCAAGAACATCATGGACCACGAAAGGGGCTGTAAAGTGCTACCACAACGTGAATTAATACCTGATCAATCTTCACTGCTGTTGTATTGGAATCAGTAGGCAAGTTGGATCTCTCAAGGTAAAATGTCCTGCAATTAGCCATTAAGAATTGCGTTAGTAGGTGAGACTCTCACTTCACTAACTACTGCAAAACATCTCAGATGGATCTGAAAGGGCGTTCCTGTGGTCAAAAATGGTGCATTTTCTTACTGAAGCACTTGGATTGTTTCTTTCTGTAGTAATTAAAGACTAACAAAGTCTCTTTAATTCTACTTTAGCTATGGCAAAAAGAATCTGAAGTCCAATATAGATGGAAATTGCTTCTGACACAATCTATATTGTAGGAGGACTTTACAGTTAAGGCTACTTTTTGCTAAATAACTTGGGGCTTGCAGTCTAGAGATTAAAAAACAACATGTGAAATTTAAACAAATTATCTTTTTTCTGAGACCTCTTTTTTCATAACACAGGCTTATTCAGAGAATCACTGTGCACAAGATATGAAACCATCAGCAAAAAAAAATTGGTCTATGAAAGGTCCTAAACACACAGTCCCATTTTCTTTTGTATTGGCAGATGGCGGGAGAGGTACATTACCTGAGTTTGCGGTAATACTGCTGCACTTTTTCAAGTGAGACTCCATTTATCTGTTGCTGGAATTCTTCTAGAGATGAGTCCCCTGGCTGTGACTGGTTGTCCAGGCTTTCAAGAGCTGGAAGGAGACAAGATTTTTAATAAGTGTATTACTCTGGCTATCATTTTATCACTTGTTTTTCTCCCTAGTTCATCCCCCGGTAGACAACTGCCAAAATATGTCAAAGACCAATCCTATGGAAAAAATGAGAGGAACTGAATTTATTTCCCTTTGTGAGGATGTTTTCTGTGAACCACAGCTTTCATTATGACTTCACAGAGGGCAATGGCTCCATAGTACCAGATCACTGCAATATGATTGTACTGCTATTTCATTGCAGCAAGTATCCTATGCTGGATGCTACAACACATGAAAATGATTAGCTGGGCCACAAGAGGTCCCTCGACTTTGGGCCCAGATGATTCTATGAATACATGTCTTTGCAAACAAAATGCCTCTTTTAGTCTATGGCACAGGCAGATGGGCATTTCCAGACTGGAGCAGACCCATGGTCTGTCTTACCCAATATCCTGTCTCTGACAGTGATTGTATGCTTCACAAGAAGATTTAAGGCATCTGTAGGGATAATCTGCTCCCCAGGTGTATCTCATCCTAACCTTCTACAGCATATTAACCCCCTACCCTGTGATAGCAGTTTGTCATTTGGGGGGTGGGAATCATGTTACCTTTTAAAATATTTTTATGGAGTTGTCACTTTTGTGTCAATCACAACTGTCTGAAAAGTCTCAGAGAGGTAGCCATGTTAGTCTGTATCTGGAAAAACAAGGAGTCCTGTAGCATCTTGGAGACTAACTGATTTATTAGGGCATAAGCTTTCATGGGTAAAACCCACTTCCTCAGATGAACTGGAATGAAAAAATTTCCATTCTAGTTCATCTGAGGAAGTGGGTTTTACCCATGAAAGCTTATGCCCTAATAAAGCCATTAGTCTGTAAGGTGTCACAGGACTCCTCATTGTTTCCACAACTTCATGCTTATTCCTTAACAACGAACATTAAAATGTTTAGCAGCTCATTCGATTCACATCACTTGTTTTTCTTGGTCAAGAATTTTGGGGGCACCTTTTGTAAAGAGCACTGCGTGCAGTTTCACGCTCCCCCCGTTCTGAAAGCGAGAGGGCAGTTTGGAGAAGTAGTAGCTGTCCAGGTAAAAGATGATCTTCAAGGCCTGCCGACTTCCTTCAATGTGGTAAAAGACATGAGTATCTGGGGAAACAAAAACAAAGTCATTTGTATTTTACCAAGACAGATGTGACTGGCAGTATCTCAGCATGCCAGTCTATTTACTAGCATCTTGTGAAGCAAAAGTTAGAAGTTGTAGCAAGCAAAGGAGGTTATGTAGCAAGAGATGATATACTCAGAACCAGCATGTTGTTTACAAGACATGGCATCAGCGAACGAGATGCTTGATACCATCATGCCAATTGCTTTGCTTGTACACAAGATCCCGTTCCCCCACTGTGTCTCTCTTTTCCATTAGATTTCTAACTCTTCAGAGTGGGAATTGTCTACTCCAGCTCCTGACCCAACAGGGCCCTGCCCTTGACTTGCCCTCAGCTCTAGCTCAGCTAACATGGTTATTAATATTAGTACTGTCATGTGAGCTTGTACTGGGTGGGCATGGCAGGGGGCTGTGCCCTTGTCCTTGCAGACAGGCTGGTAATTTACAAACATCTGTCTAGACTGGCTCACCCCAGCTGCCATGCCTTTTCAGTTGCTGGGCAAGAAACACAAACAGGGCCCCTTGGTTCCCAATTGTAGAGATTTTACAAGTGGCATCATTAAATGAACAATGGCAGTGAGGCTGACATTATCAGCCCTACTATCACGCAATCAATTAACAGAGCTGAATGCAAGGTTCTCTGCAATTATTTGTAGCTGGGTATAACATCTGTTAAACTTCAGCCACTAGAGTTGCCAGAAAGTCATTCCAAATCACTGACACCAAATTGCATAGCACCAAAAAGCACAGACTGCACAATACCAGCCTGCATTCTTATAGTACCTTGAAGCATGTAAGATTCCAAGATGCTCCACACACAGCAGCTGTTAAGTGCAGCCACCTCTGGGGGTAAGGAATTATAGCCAGGTGGCACAGCAGTGGAAGGAAAGAAGTTTCTTGGCTACTATAGTACATCACTTTCTGTGCATTCATGGAAAACTGCCGGGCCTCTTTTAGCATGTAGTGACCACCCAGGTTTTTAAGGGCTTGTTTAACTGATTTCCATGCACAGAAAGTGATATGGTGCTCAGTGTAGCCATCTTAGAAAGATAAGGGGCTGAACAGAGCCAGGTAGGATGTGAACCTGCAGTCTGAGTCTAGCTATGCCAGAAGTGGATGGCTAGGCAAATAAAAGATAGCAAGGGGGATGCTAATCTCAGTAAGTCTCCCCATCTTGCTCCCGTGAGGCAAAGGCTGTCTAGGAGGAAAGCTGACTGGCTATGTGCCTTGCCTACCCAGTCCAGAGTACAGGCAGAGCTGATCTGAGTAGCCATTCTAGGGCCCAGTTGTGCACGTTAGCCTTGGCTGAGGTGCTGAGTATCTTTAACTCCCACTACCAGTCATGGAAGTTGAGCGAATTCAGCTTGTCAGCACCCTTCACGATTGTGGATTTTGGATGGAGTTAATATCATGGCTACCCAGCAAAACAAGCAAGAAAGACAAGCTCATAGGAAAAACTGAAGAAAAAAAATCTCACTTGCTACGAGGCTTTCGTCCAGCTGCTTGAAATAAAAGGCAACCTTGTCCAGCTCAGACAGAGTGACTGAGATGTCTTCTAGCATGACACGCTCTTCCTTCTGCGGTGGGGAGAAACAGGCTCAAATGGGTAATCTGTCCAAAATGAGAGTGGAACCGACGAGCACAGACGTTCGAGGTGTGGAGAGTGGGATGGTGAAGGAGACAGACAATGGGGGATGGGGTCTTTCACCAGATCCAGCACAGGTCAGTACTGAGTGACGGTTGTTTCTATTTGACGATTGTGTGAAATGGACTTTGGCTGCCTCAGACCAGTTCTCAGCGGACAGGGCTTGGCCAAAATCAGCAGTATCAATTCCCTTCTTGGTAGACTCTGAGGGGAGGCCAAGGAATGAATGGCTCTTGGAGAGCAAACTCCCTTCTCCAAAAATGCACCTGCTCCCCACCCCAGAGTAACCTGAGGACTAAGCCAATTTGTTAGTTAGGGTGTGCTCTCATCCCCTGCAAGTTCAAGGAATAACACAGCTGTACACAGGACTGTATTTAATTGTAACACATTGTCCATCACATTTCTATTTAACCATGGGCGTAAAATGTGTATAGCTCTTGCTTTTGTCAGACCCGATTTCCCTTCATAACTCCACACTTGTTTTCCTTTTAAAATTATCATGTTAGCTGAGATCCTGCAGGAGCTGGTGGCACTTGCTTAAGAGCTTCCAGGTCACCACAGACCAGTGGATTTATGACTCCCGCCCCTCTTATCCCCAGATGTGGGGCCTGTCAGGGTTGTCAAAGCCCATACGTCAGCATAAGTGAGAATATTTAATACCTCTGCCTGTGCTGAACTTGTATGGTGACTTCAGTCAGTACATGCAGAAAGGACCGGACTTGTAGTTTGCCCTTTGCTCTGGGAACACTAAGAACCATTTTTGTCAGCTTGTTGAAATTCATTTTCTCACCAGCAGAGGTCAGGTCACGCACACTTTCCCAGCAACTCTGAAGTGAGTCCATGTAAAGAAGGCAGCGTTAATCCAGAGAATGAAACCTCTGGATGGAATACCAACCTGCCACTTCTCTATGGGGCAGGCTGTCTATTATCTTTCACTGGTGAAATGGGTTCACCAGGCCAATACTCTAGCATTTTGTGGGGCTCAATGTGTGCTGTATAGGATATTACAATGAGAAGAACAGCAGGCTCCATATAAACAAAGTCAGAGGCTCTGGCCAGGATGTGAGTAGGAAGAGTGTGTCTAGGTGACCTTGAAGAGACCAAGGGAGCCAGCATTTACTGTTGACGGGGAGGCATGTTCTTTAGCATGTCTCTTACCACACTGGGGGACAGCAGGGACTGGTAGTGGAGTAAAACCCCAGTGGCAGCTATCTGCTCCAGCCATTTCCTGCTGGCGTCCCTGCTGCTCTCTTCGTATTCCCCATTGTTGTTGTATCGGTAGTTGAGAGCAGCCAGCAACTGCTCCGAGAAAGTGCAAATAGCAGCCACGAGGGCCTGGCAGAAAATGACATCACGTCTTAACTGCAGCTCGGTATCTGTCAGAGAGAGAGGGGGAAGAGAGGCATAAAGGAGTCAGAGGGAGTTTGTCTTACATTCTGTCTCAGACGATCTCGCTGTATGGCCTTTGGCTTGCACTGGGTCCTGTTATCTGTCCCCTGGTGGGAGTGGGCAAAGGTGTGTGAGAGGATTTTCCAGCCCACTCTCCCTTTTGTTTCCCCCCATACAGTTGCCCTGCACCTGCTTGTCCATTTGTCTGGTAAACGCTAGATGGGGCTCCCTGTGTTATCAGTGCCAGACCTGGCCTGATCCCCTTCCTTGACAACTGCATTCATAAAACAGGGTCTCCACTATTAAAGCTGTTGCTTCCCCTAACTCCCATGTTATGAAGGAGTCCTGAACGTGATGTCCATTAACAAGGGTGCCTATACGGTACCACTTGGTTCCCGTTTGCCTTGGGGAATCTGCAGTGTTAACTATGCTTCCACTGGGCTTGCCAGTCAGCCAAAGACTAGCTAGATAAACTGTGTCGCACTCCAGGGGATTGCTCCTAGTGCAAAGAACATGCAAATGGCAGGAAAGGGAAGCACATGAATAAATGAGGAGTGGCTTCCTAGGCCCCTGGGGTTCCTCCTGATGTGCACTAGGTAGGGGTGTTGCGGCCTCTCTAATTCCTGAGACAGTGTTTTCTGCAGAATGAAGTGAAATACATCACGCAGAGACTTTGAAGATAGATTAGTTTTATGAAGCACTGAATGCAACAGTAAAAGAACTAAGATGATCAAGACCAGTGACCTGATCCTCAGCCCAGGGCAAGTCCCCTTCACATTGTTGGAAATACAGCAGAGAGACCTCAAAGCTGCCCTACAGCCAATAGAATCCATCAGTGATGTAAAGGTGGCACAGCCAGCTCCACAACTGCTCCTCTGCCCTCTCTACAGGATGTTCCATAAAGGGCTGAGGAGGAGGGAGAGGATGGGGTGAAGCCAAAGCTACTGCAGCTCTACTTTACACCAGAGGTTGATTTGGACCCCACCCAGCCTCAGGGTTGGGGGAAGCAAAAAGATTGTTTAGAGCTGCCCTTGCCTTCCATCCTTACTTTGCGCAGATGAGACTCAAGCCCTAGATTTTCAGCCATCTTGTGATCCAGCAAATGCTGTGGACATTTTACTTGTTATTATGTATTACCTTTTATACAGATACCTCTAAGTATTTAAATGTGCAAATGAAGTTACTGCACAAATAGGGAGAGAGAGTGGTCTCTGATTTGCCAGTGTATAATTTTTCACCTTGGAAGGATGAGACCTGCAATCTATGCTGGTGCAAATTCAGGGTACATTTACAATGCAATGTAAGTCCAGAGTTCAAATTCAGACTCAAAAGCCTAACTCCTCCCCGCCTTCTGTTTGCTCAGCTAGGGCTTAGGCCAGGGTCCTGGGACACTATGAGGTAGCTGTCCAAGCCCGAGCAAAGTTGGGACCCAGAGTTCAAGCCCTATTGCATTGCCGTGTATACACAGCTCCACTGGACTCATGGTCTGGGGATCACACAATTCTGGGGGCTGACTTTTTTTTGGGCTCTGGGCAGTCAAGCGTGGCATACAATCAAGTTTTCCCACACTGTGACATGAACAAAGAGCTAGAGTGGTCCCATTTTGCGAGGGTGAAAGGAAGTCTGGGACATAGATGGTTGGACTGAGGCCTGTGTAATGCAGTGTAGATGCTGGGGATCCAAGGTTCCACCAATTCCAAGCTAGCTTACAAATGAGTGTAGACACTCAAGTGCTAGGAGGACAAACTCAGTGATTGCTAATTTATGCTCTTCTAAGACTGGGCTTATGTTGCTGTACAGATGGACCCTTAGGGTCTTCGCCAGCTCCTATTAAAATCAATAACAAACCTCACACTGGCTTCAGTAAGGCCAGGATCAAGCCCTTAGGATTCTGATATGTATGCTTGGCTCTCCTTAACACTCAAAGGTTTAAAGGAAGTGCACATCCTGAAATTACACACAGGGAAAAACTCAAACTCCTTATCTGTAGAATCTGTTTGAAGAAGGCCACAACTTCATAGCGAATTGTGCACTGGGTTCTCATTTTGTGTGGGTCTCCATCACAGCAAAAAAACAGTGGAGACCTTCTGGGAATGATGCTTCTGCAAGGGGAAGAAGATGAAGAAAGGGCAAAGGGACAGGGTGTTTGACATTTACAACATGTCAGGCGGTACAGGAGCATACAGCTTGCAACCTCAAGACTAAGCAAGACTGAGCAAAAAGGTAGTGAAAGTATGAAAGAGCTACCCAGCATGAGGGATGCAAGAGATGGCATAATGTCATCAGAGCCTCGCCAAACAAGCACACCCCTTACTTGGATAATGCATTGTGACTGGAGAGAGAGAGATTCAAATATACATATACTGGCCAAACTACGCATTTTCACCTATCTGCCACATGGCGATGTTTTCCACCCATACACCAAAGCAGAAGGCCTTACCTGTGCATTTTAGCAAGGCCAGAAGAAGTTGATTCTTCCCATCTAGAACAGTAAAAAGAAGGAAGGCCGTGATAAACATGACACAAAGATGTATTTGAGGCCCCTCTCCCTTTCTATTTAGTGTAGAATTAATCCTCCATAAGACAAAAGTTTAATAAGACAGAAAGGCATAAATAAGGCACCTTTAGAGATTAAATGCTCCCTTGACTACTCTGAATTATTGGGAATAAATTGTCCACATGGAGGTGCCCTACAGAGCCGACCTCAGGGCTGGGTCTTGCACTTGAAAGTAGAAGTCACCATGCTTGGTCATCCTACCTGAATCCTACCCGTGCTTTTTAAGCAAGGCATTGTGTGATTGTAATGGCTCAGGGAGTTACACAGGCTGATTACATCCACTGCTTTCATTCACCTCCTTCAGAATCGGCTTAATTTTTTCTATTTCATTTTCTTTAAGTGTTTTTAAAAATTACACAGGCAAGTGTAAGTCCCTCTGCCCCAGTTCAGTCCCTACGGAAAGCAGGCTAAGAAAACTTTGAATGATCTTGAGGAATTTTTTCTATCTCCTCCTGTGGTGCTGCACTACATCATCACTGATAAGAACAATAACCCACCTAACCCTCTAAAATCCAGGTTCATTGATAACCTATATTTTAATTACCAAATTAAAAATAGAGGACAAAATTAACTACCAGACTGGTTGGCGGAAATCTTCCTAGCATGGCATCTGCAACCTGACATAGTCTGTAACAACGGCTTCCGAGGAAGATGCAAAAAAACACATTCTTATTGGTGCCAGGGCTTAATCCTCGGCACCTCTGGGTCTGCCATATTGATTATGAAAGTAAAACTGTGCTCGAGACCTGGCATCTCTTTCACAGAAATTAAGCCCTGAATAAAACCATGCACCGGGCAGTTACAGAATAACCTGCCCCATGACTGTTTCCTCCTGACTCTGACGGTTAAGATGTTGGCATATGCTCTATAAACTAAGCATTCCTGTAACACTGAAACTGAAAAATGACCCCCCCCCGCCCCATTCACAGACCTTCCACATGTTTCTGAATGGTTTCGACAAGGTTCTTTATACGCAGTGGAAGATTCCAGGGATCTTCTTGCACACTGAACTGAATATTATTTCGACATCTTATTGTGGTTTCTTCCTTCTGTTTAAATTCTGTGGTAAAATAGATAAAATCAGTCCAGGGAGTGAAGAGAGGCCACATATCTCAGCATAGTCCAGTAGCTATATAATTTGCATATACGTGTAACCAATGAATACGCCACCTACTGCAACCATCCGTGGATCTGATACAGGTGGAAAAAAGAGTGCCATTTCCTATAGCTCTGTAAAAAGCAGTTCTAGCTTATATTTTCTGTCTCATTAGGGTGACCACCGACCCATCTCAGGTGGGACAGTCCTGTATTTGGGAGGCCAAAAAGGTGCCCTGACTTATTTTTTTGAGTTCTCTGAGCCTCAGTGAAGCTGGGGAGCCCAGGTGGCTGCTGCATTTCTGCCGCTTCCCTGGGGCTTGGGGAGAGCCATCGGCTGCGGCTTCGCTGGGGCTGGAGGCAGCGGGGGCGGCTGCCCCTTTCTAGGGCTCCAAGGGACGGCTGGTGGCTGCTGCTTCCCCGGGGCTCCTGGGGACCACTGGTGGCTGCTGCCTCCTTCCCAGCTCCCCAGGTCTTGGTGGAACTTCCCCTCCCCCCATATCTCCCTTGCCTGTATTTGGGACAGGGAGATATGGTTGCCCTATGCCTCATACACAAAAATTAGGCATGCAACTCACATGCACAATACACAGGAATTGTGTGATTGACTTTTTTTTTTCAATACATTACAAATATATCCCTAAGCACCTAAGTTCTGCATTCCCTTCTTAAGGCTGCTACTGCTGGGAACGTGTAAGTTAATAGCCCTCTTTGCTTCACCAGGTAGAATCCTATGTATTTTGAACTGAAGGGATAAATTCTATTCCCTCTTATGCAGGTCAGCCAAACAATTTGATGTCACTGATAAAAACCTACGGCCGCACACATACTGTTTGCCAAATAACTGTTTCCAAAAGAGAGACAGAATGCTATGCAAATTCACACCCACCGCTGACATGTGACCCCAGTGAGCTCTCTCTTTCATGCTCATTTACAAATCAGGACTGCACTGAGAAGATACTTTCGGCAAAGATTCCAGCTGACTTAGAATCAGGGTTTGTATATTTCTGTGGTGTGATTCTTGGAGATTAACATGGGACAATCCTGAAGCTGAAGTGAACTGAAAGGCTCTTTCAGTGCAATTGATCCAGTATGAATGGACAAGTCTGTGTTCAAGTGAAGCAAACAAAATAAATCTTGATGGAAATATATGCAGGGTGGCTGCCATTTCCTTATTGCATTCAAAGAGTGTGAGGGCAGGGACAGGTATTCTACAGCTATTTAAATGTCACAGGGCCAGGGCGTCTTCAAAATATTTCCAGTGTCCAGGGGGCACCTCTCCTAACTCCAAGGAAGAGTGATGCTGCACTTTTTAAAGTTGACAGTGGGAACGGAGGATAAGAGAAAGAGATTCTGACTAGGGCACCTGAAGATCAGCCAAGATAATAGAGGAGACTTTAGGTCCCAAGAGAAAAAGGAAATGCAGCAAATGTTTAGGAAATAAAAATCCTTTTCAGAGAGAAAAAAACCCACATTCTGGTCACCAAACTCATGAGACCAAATTTCCATCATCCTCTTTGGGGGGAAAAAACTCACAGCATCGTTTAGTGCTCTCTCTGGGAATGGGTTAGTTTCTGCAATGTGAGTTGGTGGTATTTGAGGATGAGCTTACTTTGGCAATTATCCAGCCCCCAAAAGAAGTTGCATAAGTGCTTAAGCATACTTATTCAGAATGTTTGGGTGTCACAGAGCTGCAGAATCTGACCCTACGTCAGCTTGTAAGAGTTTTGCTACTGAGTGTCTTGTAAGAAGTATAGAGACGCTAGTGAACAGAATACTAACAGTCAGCATGTCACTAGTCACTTGTATGTCCAGTTACTGTGACTGCGTACATAACAAACTATAGATCACACTCAAAAGCAGATTTAAAATTAGCCATCCTGCAACAAAAACACTTCAAAAATGGACTCCAAAGAGAAAATGAAGAGCCACAATTCTTTTGCAAATCTGACCTCATCAATTTAGTACTGAACAAAGACTGGGAATGGCTGGCCAACTACAAAAGCAGTTTCTCATCTCTTGGTGTTCACACCTCCACATCAGCTGCTGGATGTGGGACACATCCTCCCTGACTGAATTGAACTTGTCACCTCTGGTCTTTCTCTTGTCTGGTACTCCTTTCTTTCCATGTGCCTGTATATTTAGACCTGCCTCTGGAATCGCTGCTACATGCATTTGACAAAGTGGGTCTTTGCCCACAGAAGCTTATACTCCAGTATAGCTGTTAGTCTATAATGTGCCACAGGACTTCTAATTTTTACATAACTATTGTAACCGCATGTGCAAATTATGCATGCACAATTTTGTACATAAGCTTGGGTGTACTGATTTCTGAACCTCTAGTTCTTTATATTAAGGGCTTGTTGTTTTCAACAAAATTACATTTTATTTAATATAAGCAAACCATTTTTCTGTTACCTTGTAAACTGTGGTCCATTGGAAAGTGCTTGGTTTCTTCAAAGGCCTTGGATATGACTGGTCCTTTGAGGAGTGCATTGATAGCATCCACCTAGAACAGGAATTGAGTTAGGTTTTTTAGTCAAACTTCAGGAGAAATTTTGAAGAGTCTACGCATTGTGTAAAATAAGTTGCTTTTAGTGCAGGGGTGGGCAAGATCTGCCCCTAGGGCTACAGAGGGGGCCAAGGTTCAAATGTTGCTTCCGCAATCGGAGTTGAGATACTGGGTTGCACTGCCCCACCCCCAGCAAAATCTCTCAGCTTCTAATGGCTGGATGCATAAAATTGACCATTGGGAACAAAGAGATTTTTCTGAGGGTACGGACAGTGCAGCACAATCTTTCAGCTCCCGTTGTCCAGCTTCTGTCCAATAGGAGGTAAGAGATTTTGCTGGGGGTGGGAAGCCCTCCCCCCAGTACAGACAGCCACAGGGAGCAGCCTTTGGGCTAGGGCTGCTGGCAGTCAGCTCAGTGGTTTGAACATTGGCCTGCTAAACCCAGGGTTGTGAGCTCAATCCTTGAGGAGGCCATTTCGGGGTCTGGGGCAAGTAGATTTAAAATAAAAATGTTAGGAATAGTGCTTGGGCCTGCCAAGAGGGCAGGGGACTGGAACTTGATGAACCTCCCAAGGTCCGTTCCACCTCTATGAGATGTGTGTAATTAATTAAAGCCTGTCTGAGAGTGCTGCTGGCCAGGAGCTGCTTAAGCAAGCACCTTCTAGACAGAGTCTGCTTCTTGCACTGCACGCCTACTCCCTCCCAGGCTCTACACCCCAAGCCAGAACCGTCTCCTGCACCCCAATACTCCGCCCTAGGTCACAATCCCCTCCTCCATCCAAATGTCCTCTCAGACCTCCCATTGTCTCCTGCACCCCAGTTCCCTACCCTGAGCTCCCTTCCACACCCAACCTCCATCCCAGACCCTGAACCTGCTCTATAAAAGAGTGTGGCTATTAACCACTTACCAAAATCTTGGAGTGCCCCCCACATCAAAAACCATTGCACACCCCTGTTTTAGTGCATGTTGGCACTGACACATTTACTTAAGCTAAGCTGGGGGTCTCCACACCACAGTCTAGGTCTATTGATGTTGATGGAAGTCGAAGTCTTAGTGTATATAATTAAACCATGCCAACCTCAGCTTTTCCCATGAGTATGGTCTATGGGTGTATAGTGTGGGCAGGAAAGTAATGATGTGGGCTGTGGTAAACAAGCTGCACAGAGAAGAACAATTTAGGGAAGGTTATAAATGTGCAAAGACACCTTCTGGTTACATTCTTTTCCTCGAATAGGGGATACATTTTCCAAGAACTCCGTCTGAGATCGATTCTGATCACTCATAATCAGGGTTGCCTGTAAGCTGAGCTCTTGGGCAGCTGCCCAGGAGAGATTCAGGTGCCATCCAGCTGATGAGCAGAGTGCCCCCAGAGGGCAGCATGTGTTTCCATTGGTGCTGCACATCTGCACATGCCTTGGTGCATGTAACACAACTTACTGCACCCATGGATGGGAAACCCTAGAGGGAACACTGCTCTTCATAGGAAGATTTCACTCGTTGGTTTTCACACATCTATTATCAAAGCCTCTGTCATGAATCCAAGGTTGCAGGCCCCCCTTGCTGCAATCACATAAAGTGACTTCAATGTTGGTGGAGACAAAAATGTTTCCTCAAACTATCTCACATCCACTTCCTCTCCTCTTACTCCAAAACCTTGTTATCTGGATCTCTACTGAGAGATGATTTGGTGATTGTCTCTGATAGTTCTGGGACGGACCGCAGGCTGCCCCATGTAATTGCTAGTGTCCTATACCTGGTTAAAAAGATGCTCCAGACAGCCATGGAGTTTGTCTTGTTTGTCTGAAGGAATCCTCATGTCACTGGGAAGTTCATCACCTAACAAGGAAAAGATGAATTTTTTTATGAACCTGGCATGGCCAAACTGTGGTTCATGAGCTGTGACTTAAAGTGTGGCTCTCAGAGCCTCCATTTACCCCACTCCCCTGCCCAGTCTCTGCCTATAAAACTGGGCTGCTGGGAGTTTAGTGCTTTAGCCCGATGATGGGGTGGTGGGACTAGGGGCTTCTGCCCTGCAGGGATGTGGGTCTAAGGACTTTCGCTTCATGTCCCAGCAGGCACCATCCTATGGGTGCATGGCTTGTGGGTCCTGAATACAAGATTATTGTTTGTGGCTCAGAGGGTCAGTAAGTTTGGCCACTCCTGAAATAAACCATCTAATCACTTGTAACGTGGTCATGGCTCAGCCAAAAAGGCCCTGTGACAGTGGTTTTAACTATGAAGAACATTACTGCAATATAATAACCTCAAAGAGCTCAGTGAAGACAAATTGGGCACTTGTGAGCTCTCTTTCCCCAAGCCACAAATCAAAATATTTTTCAGACTAGCCACATACCTTCTGTAAACAAATCAGAAACAAAGAACTCTAGTTTGGCCTATTTTCTCCGCTGTACACCATAATTACAACAGTCCCGCAAGGAAAGCACAGTCTTTGAACTCCTTAATTATTGTGTGACAAGAACTTGGCCTACGTTCCTTTGCAGGGATCACCTTTGCAGCTAAATCACAACCAGAAAAGCTCCCGTGCCCGCTGACATTGGAGAGTCTTTTATTGTGCCTGATTGAGAGCCAGGCACTCACTCACCTGATCCCATCTCATCACTGCCCAGGTATGAGCTGTTACTCCGCACGCTGGTATAGGAGAGCACTGAGTCCCGGTTACTGTTACATTCACTGGAAGGAGAAGAAAGGGAGAGACTGAATGTTTTTCCTTACCCAGGGCTTTGACTCATTTATCACTCAATTTATATTCAACCCTACGGTCCCTCAGTGAAATTTCCTTACTCATCAATAGGAGTTTATTTGACTAGCGATTGAATAATACAAATAAGGTCTCCTGATTTGGCGAGTAAAGGTATGTCTACACCATTGTTCCCTGTAAGCTGAGAGCTTGGGCAGTCAACCAAGAGAGATTCAGGTGCTACCCAGCTCATTAACGGAGTGCCCACAGTGGGCAGCATGTTTTTCTATCAGTGGTGCACATCCACACATACCTTGATGTGCATAACAAAACTTATTCCACCCAGAAATGGAAAAAAATTAGAGGGAATGCTGGTTTACATTGCAGTTAAAAACCCATGACAGGCCCATGCCAGCTGACTTGGGTTATGGGGCTGTTTAACTGCAGGGGAGATGTTCAGGCATGAGTTGGAGCTGGGATTCTAAGATGCTGTGAGTTCAGATGGTCCTAGAGCTTGCTCCACTGAAATTATACAGTCTCTTAGCCCATGCCCTGGCAGCCCAGGTCAGCAGGCACGGGCAAGACAGGGGTTTTAATTCTAGGCTAGATGTATGCTAAGAGAGCTCATTATATGCATATGAGGTGACTGATACAAAATTAAACTGTGGGCTTGATTCTCCATGCTGGTTACAGATTCTCAGGCATCTAACTCAAGCATAAATTAAGGCTGCAGGAGTATGGGGATGGGAACCTTAATGACCTTATGCTAGTGAAGAAGTGGGCATAGTGGAGCCTTCCTCCATCATGCCCACTCCCTCCTCTTCCCTTGCCACACTCCCTCCCCTTCCTGCCCCTGCCATTGCTTTCTCCCCTAATACTGGGAAGGGATTAGTGCTGACACAAGAGGCAGTGGAATTGGGAGGCAGAGCTGGCTCAAGAAACAGTAGAGTCACTTCAGCCACCTTTACGCCACAGGAGATTCCTTGTTCACATGGGGAATTCACCACCACAATTCACCTCCTGATTCAATTTCACTTTGCCCCACATTCACGGTGCAAAGAGAATGGGATGGACTGGCAAATCCAGTTCACTATTTTTAATCTCTCCTTGCCATAGAATATTTTATGTCCTAGCTTTGGAAACCAACCAGCATTGATTTTAAAAAATGCAAACCTAAAATAGAAGGGCTCTTCACTTTGGTACTGGAAGCATGAGTATAATTTCCATCCTGACTCATTAATACACAGAACTTACAAAGCCCTATATCTCCCTAAAGTGGGTTTTGTTTGCCTTTGTAAGACTTATTATCAGTAAGGTCTGTTTTCGCTTCCTTCTGAAGAAGTTTAAAGGGTGATAGGCCAATACTTATGATTGTTTCAGTCAAGTACGAAGCCTTATGAGAAACATGGCTTCTGAATTAGCTGTCCCAACAGTCAACAAGAAAGGAGCGTGGTTAATGTGAACAAGGCATATTCTTATCTAAAATTTGCTCATTTTTGTAGTTCCTCAGTATCCATTTTCGGGATCAAAAACTATCAGAATACATTTGAGTAATTATTGTATCTGTTACATGTACGTAATTGCTTGCCTCTGTCTAAAAATGATAAGACAGAATAATCTCTCTCATCTTACATTTACGTGTAAAATTTTGAAGCAAATGACAGCTGCACAGAGAATCTATCTTTGATGTCACTCTGTTACCCATAGTAGATTAAGTTCAGTTACAGAATCTCTTTGAGTAAATCAGGGTTCAGAAATGAGCTTTCTATTAAAAGAGAGAGACAGTTCTTTATATTTCATTATAAGACTTTCAAAGCACATACCTAGGTTTTCATTATGGGTTGGGCAAATGTCTACTAGGAACAAATTTGAACTCACCAAAGTCACCTACTTGGTAACTAGCCAAGGGTTTGCACAAGAAAAAAATTTTTTTGACTTGTGACAAAACTCCAATTGTAGAAGAAATAAATGTTAATTCTGGTGATTGAGACTCTACAGTGCAAGGTATCACTGTTCTATAACAAGAAAGATAACGAAATAACACTTCTAATCAAACCATTATGGCTTATTTTTCCTCACTTTGCAGATCCAAAAATACATTGAGGCTGTGTCTGCACTAGCCTCCTCCTTCGAAGGAGGCATGATAATCAGCCTGAGCAGGGAATAGCAACTTCAAAGCACCAGCAAGCCATGTAGCTGTCGGCTAGTGTAGACAAGCCCCGAGGGTTCCATATAAACTGACATGAACATTTGCTGGTTCCAGACTGTTTTTTAGTAAATTTCAGTGTTCAGTAGACACTGCTGCTATTACATTCTCACAAAATCCTGTCTAGCGACATTTCCACAGCAGGTAATGCAGTGGACATACTGAGCCTATCTATGCATCACACAGGGCAAGAAGAGACCATGTAGGTAGTTGTGAAGAATTCCAGGTTACCAGCATCAGCTAATGCAAAAAAGCTATAATGGCAAATAGAGTCAAGCCTTCTATAAGCTGGATGGTCTGTTCAGATATGTTGGTGTAAATCTAGAATAACTACACTAAACCCTTGAAATGCATGATTTCAAGTTGCACTGAACTCACATTAACGTGAGTTAAGTGCAACTCAAAATCCCACAACCCCCACCTGGCTCACCACCCCCATGCATAGTCAGTGACTCCAAGTGCTTCTCCTGCTTCCCTGGCTGCAGAACATGTGTTCTGCCAGGGGAAAAAGCTGTGCCTCGACTTACACGAAATTCAAGTTATGCAAGGGTGCATGGGAACACAACCCTTGCATAACTCAAGCAACTACTGTATTGTCTTCACTGACAGACTTGGCTGGGGTTACAGAGATCAGAATAAGGACCTTTGCATCCTTCAGCCCCAGGAGCAACCAAATATGTGCTAACTCCAACTGGAGTCACCCAGGACCAAATCACCACTTCTGAGAGTTTATCCCAGCCTAGCACAGTAAACAGACGCCAAAGCGTTACCACATTTGCCAATCTGGTTTTCCACTGCTCTGCATCTTGTGTTGCCACTTGCATCAGAGCACAAGGAGAGGAGCATGCAACCATTCAGCTAGAGTAGAATTTAACTCTTCCATTGCATCACAGAACACAAGGCACTGGAGAACCAGGTCCATACTGCACAAGCTCCAGAGATGTGTGATTAGACTGAATTATTCTTATCTTTGTAGCTTTCTTTGATGAGCCTGCTGTGTACTAGAGCAGGCCTAGAACATGCAAATCCATCTCCATTAGAAAATGGGAAAAGGACAACTTGTTTCATCTCTTATGAAGTCCTGCTTTTAAAAATATACTCTCCCAAGAAAGACAGCTCTTGTAGAGTGTGTGAGATTTCCTTCAGCAGTATGTATTCCAGAGAAGCAGCAAGTCAATCTTGTCTCAAAAACAAGATTTTGAGACACCTGAATAAATATTTGGGTTTGTGGTTTCAAAGACCCATTAAAAAAGACTGAATGTTCATTTCTGCTTCTCGGCATTTAATGCTTCTGGGAAAATTGTTCACAGACTTAAATGAAAAAAATCCTCTCACAACAGAATCTATTATAAGATTAAGCCGTCGATAAAGTCTTGAGCATCTTTGGCTCATAATTATATGGCATAGGATGGAAAAAGTCACAACAGACTTCTA
The DNA here is from genome assembly GCF_033958435.1 of Carettochelys insculpta. Lineage (NCBI taxonomy): Eukaryota > Metazoa > Chordata > Testudines > Carettochelyidae > Carettochelys > Carettochelys insculpta. The sequence continues at coordinate 20,479,963 of NC_134153.1, read as the reverse complement.
GATGTTCTGAGAAAATGTAACTTTCTAAAAGCCCTGGGTTTTGGGGGGTTGTGAGTGGGGTATAGGTAAGGAGCGTTGGCTCTGTTTTGCTCTGTGGTAATAAGTACAGTGAGATAACCTGAGCTTAATAATATAAAACTGGCTACAAAATAAAGCATCAACTTGAAAATACTGCTGTTTATTTCCTAAGAGGAAATAAACCCCAGAGAAGCTGGCTCTAACTTGAGCTGCACCCAGGGGTTCTAATCCCTAAACACATGGATTGGGATTTTCAGAACATTTAAGAAGACAGTTAGGTATCTTATTTCTCTAGGCACCTTTAAAAACACTAGCTCTGGTGGGCATCTCTCGGGACAATGGCTAGGGCACCGGTAATTAGGCTGTGCTGTGCACCTGAGACGAGAAGCTGGTTCAGAGTGCTAACAACCTGCAAAAAACATTTTTCTATGCTTAATTCTATCCTGCCAACCTGAAGAGGGACCCCAAGAGCTGACTAGCAGCTTCACAGGACTTTCTGCAAGAAATGGCACAGGAGCCTGTATGCCTACTGAAAAACCATGAGAAACACACTAATCTGCTTGAAATGAGGACCCCTCCCGGTCTTCTTGTACCCAAGGTAGGTCTTACTGCTTTCTCCTAATAGACTATAAACTATAGATTGATGCCCAGCTGATCAGCGTATTTGGGAACCAGAGGCAGGCAATACTGGAGGATCGTACATGGAGTAATTTAATGGGGAGTACATTCTGCTTTACACACTACATTGGTCTTATAACCTTCCCATGAACAGAAACACTCTTGGGGCCAGAATAATCCTTTGTGTATTTCTGCATACATGACTGGAGATACACCAAGGATAAATCTAGATGTCTGTGTTTGCCAGAGGAATTACATGGAAGTTTGTCAGCCCACAGTGCATAACTGTACCAAGGCTGTGTCTACACTAGCTCCCAACTTCGAAAGGACCATGCTAAGTAGGGTGTCAGGAGATTATTAATGAAATCCTGCGGTGCATATGCAGCACTTCATTAAGATAATTCTCTCCCGTGGCAACTTCGAAGAGGCAAACTTCGAAGTGCTGGCTTGCATGTAGCTGCGGCTAACCCACTGGTACTTCGAAGTCCCTTTACTCCTTTTCAGTACATTTTAAGGAGTAAAGGGACTTCGAAGTAGCAGTGGGTTAGCTGCAGCTACAAGCATGCTGGCACTTTGAAGTTTGCCACTTTGAAGCTGCCGTGGGGGAGAATTAGCTTAATGAAGTGCTGCCTATGCACCGCAGCACTTCATTAGTAATCTCCTGACAACCGACTTACCACGCTCCCTTCGAAGTTGGAGGCTAGTGTAGACACAGCCCAGGAGTAGTTATTGTAGCAGATCACCACACACACACACACACACACACATTGGGAACTACAGTCCAGTACACACGTTTATTTTGTTTCCTTATCATTCCATGTATTATCTAGAAACTTTCACTTCAAAACTAAAATCACAAGGGCCAAAGCAGCATAATTACAAGCCTACGGGTGAGCTCTCCTGAGAACTGGGGCTACGTTAACACTCTCTGCCCTCAAAAACTCAGACTGGGACCAAGATATAACCATCAGTATTATCACTACCAAAGTCTAATTAGTCTGTATTTTATGTTGACAAAAATATCTTGATACACAAGGCACTCAACCATCAGGACCAGAAACAGAAGCTGCTGTGCAGGTCTGGGTTACTCCTCCTGAACCCTGGGGAGAATTCCCACAAGAAGCTGCTGCACTTCACTGGAGAGCGGCTTTTTTTTTTTCTGACTTTCTGTGACTCTCTGATCTTTTGACCTTGCAGTAAATGGATCCTGTGATAGCCTGTGTAACGTATGAACCGTGTCCAACTGATGAGATGTGGTGAATCCTGTTCTAGATACACTTAAATGCGTAACATATGAGCAGGAACCGGAGCTTGTTCTTACGCTTTCTGATACCAGTGGGAGTATTGCCACAGGCTTCTGTGGGAATGGAATCAAGTCCTAAGTGTCCAGAATGATAGGCCCATTAATTAGGTAATGGGGAACACCCAAAAGCATTTACTGAATGGTAAAACTTGATATAACTTCAAGAAGAGTTGTGCTAAGTAAGCACAGTAGGGATTTCTGGATAAATTCTACAGTTTGGACGGCACTTTTTAAATTTCACAGGTGTAGCTGTGTTCGTCTGTTTCAGCAAAAACAACAAAAAGTCCTTTGACACCTGAAAGATTAACAAATTTACTGGGGCATAAGCTTTCATGGGCTGTGGAATCCTCCAACTCTTCTCATGCCCAAATAAATTTTAGATTTTCAAGTGCCACAGGGTGCTTCATTGTTTTCACTTTTAAGTGCAAGCATCATAGATAACTGCCACGTATTAGTGGTATAATTACCTTGCTAACCACAATTATGAGTCTCAACAACGTTCTCCTGTGTACAGTTACCTGACTTCCTGATTCTTAATCTGGCTTGATCTGTCTAGCTGCCATCCAGCACTGTAAAGTCAAGATTATATAGCCTCAAAGTCCCATGTTAACCACAATAGAGAGCCAGGTACATCTTTGAACTCACCTGTAGGAGTCTCTGAAACTCATCGTGTCATGTCCTGAGTCTTCCTGGTCCTCTTCCGAAACTTTGAAACAAACTTTCTTAATCCCACCATGCTCAGCTTTGTCAGTGTCACTCTCCTCAGCCCCCAAGGAAGGTGGGGATGTCTCCTCAGTGGACAGCGGTTCACATGTGCCAGTGGGTTCTGTTATGGTGGATAAAAGCCTATAAAGGTAAAACACATCATAGTCAGTGACTGGTACATAAACTTATGAGCAATGCAGTCACTATTGTGGTCTGAACCCAAGGGATGCTTGAAATCAAAAGCAACATTTCTACTCTTTGAGCCAGTTATATATAGATGTGAGCTACACAAAACTCACTCCATTTGATCCAAAGGGTTTCATGCAAATCTTTTTTGGTTTCAGTTTATGTGAACTCACAGTAAATGAATTTTGCATTCATTCACAACCTAAAATGTAACATGAGACATGGCTAAAACTGCCAAATTCAGACTAATTTAAGGTCAAAAGCACTGAGTTTCAGAGAGCTTGTACAAAAATATCAAGCCAGGCTCAAAACCCTAAGAAAATAACACTCAAAACTAGGTGAGTTTTGATTATGAGAGTTTTACACAGATCTAGAGGATCCCCAGAGTGTTTGGAATAAAAAGAAAAGACAGCAAACACAGAGTTGTCATACTAGGAACAGGCACCCACCCAGTTTTCTGCAAAATAATGTGAGACTTTAAGGCATATTTTAAAGTGTAATTATTTGCTGAAAATAAATTATTCTGCATAAACAGTCTCACTTCCATCAAGAGTGGAGAAATGGCACCTTGTTTGCCTCCTTTTTCCTACTGGATTTTTTTCTTGAAATACTAACTGGCACTCCAAAAGCCACAGTGTATACAACATAAATCTGCCTTTTACTTGCCAATGGAGGAAGGCCTCTCATCAGTATTTACTAATTCTCTCAGAAGAGCCCATCCAGCTAAGGCTGGCCTAAAGCAATGCAGATTTTTGTGCATGTTTTGAGTCTGCCAAAGGGTAATCACATTTATAAAGAGTCTTTTTTACTTGACCTATTAAGCTGACTCCAGCAGTGAAAGTCCAGTAAAAGGACTGAAAGCAAAGAGTGGTCTGCTTCTTCTGTTTGTATTAGAGTAAGAAAATATTATCCCTCACAATCCAAGTAGGATAGGTGTCAGAACCATCTATAATCCTGACCACACTCACAAACTAAAATGCACACACCAGGGACACAAGCACTGGCCTTTGTTTGATCTGATTTGTTTGATTCCCACTCCTGCCATATCCCAACTTCCCTCTTCATTCCAACATCATCAGCCTCATGTATTTCTTTCTTCTCCTGTTCCCATCTCTGCCCCTGTCCATGGAATGAGCTCTCCATCCCAGTCTGATGGGCCCTCCTTGTTCAAATCCCTCAGGACTACTGACTTCCTAGCTAAAATATCTCCTGCCTTTGGGCCTCCCAGAGTTTCGTACATTTTTATGGCAGTCTTATGGACAAACTCTTTGGGACAGGAATTTTCCCAGGGCCTGTGTCTCGTACACCACTTAGCCCACTCTTGAAGCTTAACAAATAACAGGAATCAGAACCAGAGTGGACAGCCTTTAGTTCTAACCCAGACGTCAAACCAGCAAATGCAAAAAGCAGCAACACTAGTTCATTATGTAAGTGGAACTGACATATACATAGATGGATCTGCATTTCAGCATGTCCATCCTTCTCCATCCAGCACAAGGCAGTGGCATGATGGGTGGGCAGGCACACCCTTACTAACCTAGTTTAATGTTGGGCTGATGGACTCAGAACATATTTCTGTGGTTGCATACTACCATTTTTGCAGCTCACGCATCCCTTTGTTTAGGAAGTGCTCTCAGCAGCCCACATGCAACACACACAGAGGTCTCTTTACTCACTTATTTATCTGAATAACATATTGCTTCATTTCCTTCACTGCCATATCCAATTTATTAAAAAGTTGAAGGTACAAGTCCTGTATCTCCCGGTCTTCTTGTTTCAGCAGAAAGCTCAGCCCTCTTTCCTCCTGGTTCACTCCCCCATTCTGTTGGCCAAAGTTACCCTCATATTGTTCATGTGGGTTGAGCTCGCCATCTTCTGTAATTAGACACCTCCATGATGGTGCAGCCATGGTGGTGATGCAATGTTGAGTGTAGGAGACTGGATTCAGCGTACCTACTAAACATGGAAGAAAGTAGTTAGTGTGACTATAGTGACAGTATGCACCGCTCTTGATACTTAGAAGAAAGTTTCTATGCAATTTAATAGAAATTAAAACCATAGGTTCATACAGGCATTTAAACGGGTTTGTCTCTAGAAACTGCTCTCAAGTCCTGCAGTGGTTAATAGAGATTGAACCTGAACCTCTGAAGCTTCTTTAAAGCATTGTGTTAAAAATATAATTGTCTAGTTGTTCTACAGGATTTCTCTGTGGCATGTAAACTAAGCTTTTCGACGTTGCTGTAGTTTAGGACCACACTACGTCATGTAACTACACTGCCCACTCATAGCACTGACCATCTGAGGAACTAACCACATTTTCAAAAAGCTAACAAATTTAAGATTGAAACAAACCAGTTAGGTTGATCAGCATTATTATTCCAGCTTTGCTGATGGGAAACTGACGCTGTTAATAGGAAAAGTAAAGAAAAATTACAGGTTGAATCTCTCTAGTCTGGCACACTTTCATTTGGCAACATCCATAATCTGGTATGATTTTAGTTAGCTGGACCACCAGTTACCATGGGCGTGGCAAAGTTTCCCATGTTCCCATGAAATTTATTTACAGCCACCAGGCCTGGATCTCAGTGTTCCGTGCTCTTATTTAGCTGTAACTTACTCCTAAATGTCTTCTAAGAGCCCAGTAAGCAGTGGAAGTGTTGGTAATACTGCTAGGTAATATTGACCTCCTGTGGTCTGGCAAATTCTCTCATTCAGCCTCGGTCAGGTCCCGAGGGTGCTGGACTAGAGAGGTTCAAACTGTATTTTCATTTACAACTGGAAAAACCCACCCCTGGGCATTTAATAGTGATGAGAAAACCGCATTGCTCAGCTGTTAAAGATGCTGGACTTGGAGCCATACCATGTGCCTGAAAGCACTGTGTTATTTTACTGTGGGCAGTTTAACAAAAAAAAAAAAAAAAAAAAAAAAGGTATATTGGCAAGGCAACATTTCTTTGGATCTGTCTTGAACTTGCTGAGCAGCTGGAAATGTAACTGATCTTTTTACTTAGATAATGTCAGTGAACCACTGGGAGTTAATTTCCACCTTGTTCCGGATCAAGACCAATTATAGATGGCTTCCTTCCAATGCGAATGCTGAATGACCTTCCTGCTGAGGTAGTGTTTTTGGGGTATGACACTTCCATGAGGTTAATGTGGCAGTTGGTGGGGCAGAAATCCATACTGTTGAGGGGGTGAGGCTTCATTGTGGCTTGTTTGAAGGCTGGGCTCACCTTCATTTTGAGCTCATCTGCAAACTGGGGATAAAGCAAGCTTGTGAGATTTTATTTGCAAGAAATGGTAATTCAGCTCAGCAGATCCTTATTTTCCCCAGCCAGCTTTCCATTCCAACAGCCATCTCATCTCTGCTAGCGTCCAGGGTCCTGTTTCAAAAATATCTATCACCAGAAAAAAATGGCACTTTGACTTCCTTTAAATTGTTTTAAAAATTCTTAGGGACAGATTTCAATAATGTCAGATAATTGCACCAAAATTACAGTTTGTATGGGCATAACACAATGTGCTTGTGCAATCGTAGTACCATATATGTACAGCACAGACACATGTGACAGCTCTTGTCATTACTGGGAGTGTTTAGCGGGTTGGACCCTCCATTAGGATGGGCAGGATGGCTCTGACTGCAGAGGAGAACAGGCATTCATTCTAGTCTGTCGTGAGGACAGCATAGTAAGTGCTCTACAAAAAGGTCCTCATTCCACAGAGCTTAACTTCTAGTACTTTGCTCAAACCAGTACAACACTCTCTCTAAAGCAATCAATGGAAAAAAAACCAGCAAAGAATATTCGGACCCCACTCTCTTGACAGCATAATATTGTCTAGATACATGACTGAGAGCTAATCACGCTGCACCTCGTGGTAGCTGGCGAGCCTTTTGCAGATACTCTCCAGCTTAGTGTCACAGGTTTGCCGGAAATCGTACTCGGGCATGGTCTCCACAGCTCTGCTCTGGGAGATGAGCTTCTTGCAATTCTTCACAAAGTGACTGTCATCTGCAGCAAATGCTTCTAAAATCTGAAGGAGACAAAATTCCAATGGTACAGGGCTGAGAGCCAGGAATACTGCAGTATCCTTCCACTGCCTAAGCAACGCACACCCTGCATTTTGGCATGTTTGGGGAAAGTGACACTCAGCACAAATCCAGCCTTTTGTTCCCTAATTACCTCTGCTGAACCACTGTCATGCCTAATCTCAACACTTCAAAACTTTGGCCAGAAGTTATTGGAATATATTTCATGTGCTTTGTCACACAGAATGTTTCATTTTCTGGCACACTCTCCCTCGCTTGTTCTTTCTGCTTTATCCCATCATGGACATGCCAATACGTTATTGTTATTTGATTCAGTCATTTATTGTTTGTCCGTTGGAGTGAACATCAAAATATAATATCAATCATTCCTGACCACACTGGGTCGAAATAATATCCATTCCTTGGATCAAGCAACCCAACCCATCTGACGGGAAAGCCTTCACAGTCTCATTCCAAGATGAAGCAAATGCTTGCCTGAAAGGATGAACCCCACATTTGCTCCAAGGAGTAGCAAACTCCTGGTCTACTGGACAGATATTAGAGAGAGAATTTGCTGGGGAGAGTTCCTAGCTCAGGGGCCCTTCTGCGAGAATGTCTTGATTCAAGTCCCCAAGTGCTGAAGTGAAGGGAGAGTCAGTGAAACTCACCCATATCAAACAGGCAAGGCCACTAGTATAACATGCTATGTCACCAAACAAAGTGGGTCTGCTTGGGTCATTGGTTTCCCTTACAGTGCTTGGGAGGGAGGCTGGCAGTGTATGGTAGCAGGTACCTTTGCAGTCAGGCTGAAACAACCCTTCGGCTCTATGATTTTCTCCAAAACAAAACACTTGATCCCAGCAGTGCTGACATATTCGTACACTACCGCGTGTTCCAGATGGACATTGTCCACGGTCAAGCTAATGACAGGCATGTCTTCACTCATGCTCATCGGAGACACTGGAACCAAAGGCAAGTTGTTAGGGGATCGACCTCAGTAACACACACATGCACAAATGCAGATTTATTTGCTGCATGCACACTCTAAGGACACATATTGTTTTAGCTGTCCCCAGCATAGATTTATAGCACAGATCCCAGTACTAGGCAGAGGCTCTCAAATGGGAATTAAATTACATTAGCTCTCAATGTCCTTGATGAAACACGAAACAGTTTACTTTCTTTGAAGCGCTGTTACACCTGTGTTCCAAATTGCAGTTAGTGCTCCAGGCTCACCCTGGTGGATGCAGTTCACATGCTGCAGAGCCAGAGGGACAGTCGCTCTAGAGAAGGGCAGGCCACGCTCTCACCACCTGATCCCCAAGGCAACTGAGAAATTCCACAAAGTATAAACATTGCCATCAGAGGCAGCCCAGAGGTGCTGACATGAATCTTGCAGCAACCTGTTGTCGGCTTTTTCTGGGCTGACCCCTGTCTTTAAGGGAAGAAGGAACAGTTGGAGGGGAGAGAGAGCTCAGTGGTTAGAGCACTGACCTGTAAACCCCTAGTTGTGAGCTCAGCCCTTGAGGGGGCCTTCCAAGGGCCTGGGGCAGGTTAGACTTTATTTTATTTAAAAAAAAAAAACTGCCAGGGATGGTGATAGGTTTGTTGGTGCTAGGTGTGAGGGCAGGGGATTGGGCTCCATGACTTCTCAAGGTCCCTTCCAGCTCTCTGAGATGTGCATATCTACATGTTTCTTGCCTTTTAGAAGCAGGGGCAGGCACAGGAATTTACAAATATGGCCCCTTTTAGGGAAGACACAAAAGTTCGCTGTATCCACCCCAGCCTTGGGAGGAGCTCTCTGTCTCAGCTGTGGGGGAGCTCGCTGCCTTCCTCCCCCAGGAGGAAGTCACTGCCCCACGCTGGCACTGGGAAGAGCTCAGACTTCTTTTGCTCCCTCCACCAGGCCCCCAGCTCTTGCTCAATATTGCTCTTCCTATTTCTGCAATGCCAGGGCTGGAGAAGTTCTATGGCCCCAGCAATTACTGAGGTGCCTCTATTCCCTCCTGGGGCATTCCCTTGTTTTAATAGCTGTAGTGTTTGGCTTCAGATCCCCAGGTATGTAAGGGTCTGCAGGCAACTTGCACTACTGTGAATATGATCCCAGATCTACTACTAATAGGGGTCCAGCAAGCTTGCACTCAACTGGTATATCCCTTGGAGAGAATTTGGGTTGCGTGTTTTTTGGGAATGTTCTCCTACATCAATTAACTTCATCCATCAGTATCTGAATAGGAAGTCAGTCTTCTTACGTAGCGTAATAATCTTCCACGCTAAGGGGAGGGTTGCCCATAGAAACAGATGCACCTAGAAATGTTGCTGACACAATTAGCACACTGTGGCTACGTCTACACGTGCACGCTACATCGAAATAGCTAATTTCGAAGTAGCGACATCGAAATAGCCTATTTCGATGAATAACGTCTACACGTCCTCCAGGGCCGGCAACGTCGATGTTCAACTTCGACGTTGCTCAGCCCAACATCGAAATAGGCGCTGCGAGGGAACGTCTACACGCCAAAGTAGCACACATCGAAATAAGGGAGCCAGGCACAGCTGCAGACAGGGTCATGGGGCGGACTCAACAGCAAGTCGCTCCCTTAAAGGGCCCCTCCCAGACACACTTTCATTAAACAGTGCAAGATACACAGAGCCAACAACTAGTTGCAGACCCTGTATATGCAGCACGGACCCCCAGCTGCAGCAGCAGCAGCCAGAAGCCCTGGGCTAAGGGCTGCTGCACACGGTGACCACAGAGCCCCGCAAGGGCTGGAGAGAGAGTATCTCTCAACCCCCCAGCTGATGGCCGCCATGGAGGACCCCGCTATTTCGATGTTGCGGGACGCGGATCGTCTACACGTCCCTACTTTGATGTTGAACGTCGAAGTAGGGCGCTATTCCCATCCCCTCATGGGGTTAGCGACTTCGACGTCTCGCCGCCTAACGTCGATTTCAACTTCGAAATAGCGCCCAACACGTGTAGCCGCGACGGGCGCTATTTCGAAGTTGCTGCCGCTACTTCGAAGTAGCGTGCACGTGTAGACGCAGCTTGTGAGAATTTGGTCTGGAACATCCACATCACTTAAATTACAAAATAGATATTATTCTAGCTGGAATTACTTGCAGACTTTTAATTTGCAACCACATCACCCACACATCTCCATGAAACACTTCTCCCTCCCTCTCTCTGCTTCTGCCATCACCCAGCCCTCAATTTGTGGGAGATGATAGCACACAGCTATCAAAAGTGCTCACTCCAGAAACTTCAATAATGAGCATCTCTCCTACAGGAGTAAGGCGGGGGATATGCCAATCAGTTTTCATTTGGCATAGGAAGCTACAAAACACAGATAGCATGTGGAAGAAATAAACACAGTAGCCCTGATTCTTGCTGAGGCCCTAGTTTTGCAAATGCTTTGTGCACATCCTTCACTGTATGCATGTCAAGAGAACTTCTGAAACCCATATGGCATGGAGGGCTTCTCCATGTGAGCTGGGCTAGCAGAATCAGCCCCAAAGGTTAGACTGTGCCATGGCAGAGAATCATGTCCAGGGCTTTGTTAAATTTGGTTAAGTTTTCTGTTCAGTACAAACACCCCATCTTTGTTTCAGTCACAGTCTAATGCCCATGACAGAAGCCAAATGCCAAAAGGATGGGGGGGGCAAATGTCTCAGAAGAAGAACCTCTTGGCTTGTCATTTTAGCCTTTCATTTTCATATTAGATTTATCTCAACATATGGTGGCTAGTAAACTCATTCATTTTGCATCCTTTACTCTAGCTGAGACCCCTTGCAGGGCTTGTTGAGTGTCCCATGGTCTAAGAGTTTATCACAGAATCAAAGAGGATTAGGGCTGGAAGAGACCTCAGGAAGTCATCTAGTCCAATTCCTGGCTCAAAGCAGGAACAACTAACTAACTAACCCCACCTAAATCATTCCAGCCAGGTCTTTGTCAAGCCCTTCCTCATAAACCACTAAGGATGGGGATTCCACCATTTCCCTAGGCAACTTATTCCAGTAGTGGGAGGCATGAAACTGGACACAATACTCCATATGTGGCCTCATCAGTGCTGAATAGAGGGGAATAATCATATCCTTTGATCTGCTCCTAATGCAGCCTAATATGATGTTAGTTGGCAACAAAGGCACACTGCTGACTTATATCCTGCTTCTCATCTACTGTAATCTCTGAGTGCTTTGCTGTATAACTACTGCTTCGACAGTCAGTCTCCAGCCTGTAGCAGTGCATGGGATTCTTCTGTCCTGAGTGTAGGACTCTGCACTTATCCTTGCTGAACCTCATCAGATTTCTTTTGGCCCAGTCCTCCCATTTGTCTAGATCACTGTGGAGCCTATTCCTACACTCCCATGTATCTACCCTTCCACTCCTCCACATCTTAGTGTCATCCACATATTTGCTGAGGGTGCCATCCAACCCATCATCCAGATCATTAATGAAGATGTTGAAGAAAACTGGCCCCAATAACAACCCCTGGGGCTCTCTGCTTGATATTGGCTGACAGCTAGATGTTGATCATGACCTGTTAAGCCTGATGATCTAGCCCAGTGTTTCTTAAACTATGTTCTGTGGAACACTAGTGTTCCAAGGACAATTCACAGGTGTGCTGCAAGCGTTTGGAAAAAATACACTAATGGTCTATATTTTCTGTTGTTAAAACAGATACAATGTTACTTCCTCGTTGCTATGATACTTGATCAAATTACATCATTTTGTTTTTGCTGCGTATGTTGCTATTTGGGGTTGTGTTGTTTTGTTTGTTTGCTTTTTTTTGACAATTTTATTGAAGAAAATGTTGATAGGTGTTCCACATAAAAAATATTATTGTTTGGTGTTCCATGATCTCAAAAAGCTTAAGAAACACTGATATACCCAGCCTGCTAGGTATCTTATAGTCCATTCATCCAGATCGTATTTCTTTAATTTTAATCAGTCCCTGCTTTTCAGTGAAGAAGCATTAGGAGAACTACCTAAAGAAGCTGAACTACGAAGTGGTGCAGGGGAGGGGTTCACTCTGTGAAAAATGTTTTCCAATGTGATGCATCTTGACCCAAAATTCAGAAACCCTGTAATTAGTTGGGCTGAGGCTTCATGTCACAGCTGCCAACTAGACAACTCCAGTTAGTACGCATTCTCTCAGCATGTGGGGCCCTCAGTCATTTACTGCATGCCATGGCATGCAAGAGAAAATACAAATCAGATGTACTGAAAAGAGGAATTTTTTTCTGCCTACCTAGCTTTGGGACTGTGGTACTCATAGAAGTTCCCTAAGCACCAGCCAGCAACAGGCATCTAAAAATCCCCACAATTATGTAATGCTGTCTCTTCCTTTCAGAGAAGGAGACATTCCTCTCTGTTGAGAGTCACGACATTGAGATTTCCATGTTCCATCCCAATTTAACATTACTCCCAAATAAACTGCAGCATGACAATATTTCACCTGGGAAGCTGCAGCTTTTCCCACACAGCTAGATTGAGAGATTTTCTCCAGCAATAATTACATTTCTCATTTCCACCACCCATTTTCTGCCAAGTAATCAGAAAAATGTCTGACTTGCCTGCCTACATTTCCTTCATGAAAGTGGGTGGGCTTTCCTTTACCTGCTTCCTGATGGCTTCTGGGAAGGGGTTCCAGTTCTCTGCTTCCTTCCACTGAGAGCTGTTCTTTGCTTGACTCAAGATGGCTGCCATTCAGGTACACATTAAATGCTGACTGCTGAGCTCTATCCTCTTCAGCATCTTCGTGTGTTCGGTACACCCATTGATACAATCCCTTTTAGAAGAGCAGGAACATTATGAAGGGATCCCTCAGCATCATCAGGGATATATACAGATTCCATGTGCTCTTCTCGCATGGATTTCAAACCTTTTTAAGATGGCCGTGAAAAGGTTTTCTTCTCTAGTAGGCTGGGTTTGTGTGCCGTGTGCGTGAGGGGTGAGTTTACTCTACTGGCAACTGGAACCTTGCATTAGTAACCTAAATACAATCATCTGAACACTCTGAGGAAGGGGTTTAAGTTTGGTGTATAAATCTGGATGCATGTGTGCATTTTGCAGCTGATCTCAATCTCCAAAGTGGGCTGTAGCAGAATCCAGATCCAATCCCTCCAGAAACTTAGACGCATGAAATATGAATCTGGGTTTCAATTTCTCAGCTCAAATGTGCCTCTGCTATTTTCTGGGATGTCTATGGACTGGAATACTTGTGATTCATACATATTTTACATTCTATTGAGGGAGGCACTCCATTCATCTTCATTAACTACAGCGGGGTCCCAAGGATGAGGGTATATAAGTGAAAATGTACTTTTGAAGGTTGCTTTTAAACATATGAAGAGTTTGTTTGTATAAGACTATTATATTATTTTTCCTTCTCACAATGTTAGGTTAAGTTCCACCCAGGTTGTACATCTGTGCACTCACCAGGAATTCTTGCTGCCTGTTCCTGTATGCTGTAAAGTGCTCCAGGACTTCTGTGTAACTTGCATTCATCATATTATTCCCATTAACTTTCAAAATATACTGTCCTGAATGGAGTCCCACAGCTGCAGCCTTGGAGCCTGAAACAGACAGACCAGAGAAGAGTTAAAATAGTTCAGCAACCCAAGGATGGAGGAGAATAAGAGACCAGAGGGACTGGAAAGCATGTACGGCTCAGATGTAGGCAGAAGCAGGTATTTGGGAAGCTATCTTATGCATTTGCTGGGTTTGGTGAAAGATCTCTGGAAGAACTTTATCATATGAGGGAAATGTTGTATATATCCATTGTCTTACCAATAACATTGAAAACCGCAGAGCCTTTTGTTTGGGACCCCAGCATGTACATTATTACGTAATGTACAAGGGGGATTGTAATTTACTCTCTGGTAAGTTTCTGTGTCTGATTTTCATAGTACTTGGCACTGTCTAGTCAGTTACGCCAGTGCACATGTCTACGTGGATACTAAGAATTTAGGATTGGAGGGGACCTAGAGTCCAGTCCTCTTCTATCACAGGCACCCACATCATCTACCATTTATAAACTTATCAAACACTGGCTGGCCCTGTCTCAGGAGAATAGGAAAACATGCGAGTCCCCAGCCCTCATTCACACATTCAGCTCAGAGTGTTTAGCTTGATTTCAGAAGGCACAGAGTATATATCAAAGGACTCGACTGGAGTGTTACACCCTGGAAAAGGCCTACAGGACTTCACTGGAGTGATTCCTGATACACACTGTTGTGAGAGGAGATTCAGGCCCTTTATATTTTCCTAAAACACAGTGACTGACAGAGTATATGTTAGGAATAGCAGGGTGTGTCTGTGCTCAATTAAACTCCCACAAAGGAGTGAGGGTCCCAGAGGCCAGTCTCCCACCCACATTCTAATGCCCATATCACAATTAAATAGACCCAAGTCAGCCGATCCATGCCAGCCACGGTTTTTTTAACTGCAGTGTAGATATGCCCATAGACTTCCTATTTTGACAGGCCTGTTTACCAACTCTCAGTGCTCTAAAGTGAAAACGGAATGTATAAAAAAGCCAGGAAGTAGTACAAATAAAATAATGTTGGTTACTTCATGTGGATTTTCTGCCAAGCACAGTATTTTATCAACTCTGCAGAAACTGGGTCTTTCAGGCTTGTTTTGCAACTTGTAAGAATTCCATGAGTTATTTTAACTTTTTCCCTCACTTATTACTGCACCTGGATGGTTTTAGGTAGGAGCTATCAGAGCAAGTTTTTGTAATAAAAAGTACTAGCGTGCAGCAAGTGTATTAACACTATATACTTATACTTACACTTTGGATCTTTGTCTAAAATTCATTCTAAAATCTCAGAAAATTTGGATACAGCTAGCTCATGCAGGTGGACATATCAGATGTGATTATCCTCTGGTCTCAGTGGATTTAATGCTGATTTATCTATCTGATTCACACCTATTAGAAACCAATGGAAAATCTGCTGTTCACTTCAGTGACCTTTGGATCACGTCCTAGTTTTAAGTAGGAGAAGGGAATCTGGTCCATTTAACAATGTAGAGTCCCCCTCTCTTTGACTGAAAGGCAGATATCTTTTTTTTCTGAAGGACTGCTTTTAAATCAACTTGAATTTAAGGTTCATCCATTCAAATAATGCAAGAACTAGGGGCTACCAAATGAAATTAAAAAACAGCAGGGCTGTGGCCACACTTGGCCAAGACTTCGAAATGGCCATGCTAATGGCCAAATCAAAGAATACTAATGAGGTGCTGAAATGAATACTCAGTGCCTCATTAGCATGCTGCCACTTTCAAATGCACCCAGCTTGGCTACATGGGGGTCCTTTTCGAAAGGACCCTGTGCATTTCGAAATTCCCTTATTCCTATCAGCTGAAATGACCCCCATGTAGACGAGTCGCACGCGTTCGAAAGCAGCACTTTCGAAGTGCCACAGCCAGCAGCATGCTAATGAGGTGCTGAATATTAATTTCAGCACTTCATTAGTATTCTTTGATTTGGCCATTAACATGGCCATTTTGAAGTTTTGGCCAAGTGTGGCCACAGCCCAGATGCAAAACCACCAAAAGGAAGTACCTCTTCACACAAAGTACAGTCAACCTGTGAAATACATGGCCATGTTGTAAAAGCCAAAAGCATAACTGGGTTCAAAATGGAATTACACAAATTCTGGGTCCATCAGTGACTATTAGTAAAGATAGTCAGGGATGTTACCCCATGCGCTGGGTGTCCCTAAACCTCCAACCTGCCAGAAGTTCAGTCTGGATGATAGGAGATAAGTCGCTTGATGGCTGTGTCTACACGTGCCCCAAACTTCGAAATGGCCATGCAAATGGCCATTTTGAAGTTTACTAATGAAGCGCTGAAATGCATATTCAGCGCTTCATTAGCATGCGGGCAGCAGCCGCGCTTCGAAATTGACGCGCCTTGCCGCCGCGCGGCGCGTCCAGACGGGGCTCCTTTTCGAAAGGATGCTGCCTACTTCAAAGTCCCCTTATTCCCATGAGCTCATGGGAATAAGGGGACTTCGAAGTAGGCGGCGTCCTTTCGAAAAGGAGCCCCGTCTGGATGCGCCGCGCGGTGGCAAGGCGCGTCAATTTCGAAGCGCGGCTGCTGCCCGCATGCTAATGAAGCGCTGAATATGCATTTCAGCGCTTCATTAGTAAACTTCAAAATGGCCATTTGCATGGCCATTTCGAAGTTTGGGGCATGTGTAGACGTAGCCGATAATTGCCCAAATCTGTTCATTCCTTCTGGAGTACATGGCTGTGGCCACTAGGGGAAGGCCAAATAGCATCTACACAATGCACTGCTATTTTGAAATAATTTTGAAACAGCGGTTGGCTTATTTCGAAGTAGGTAAACTTCATTCCACAAGCAATAGTGCTTATTTCAAAACAGCTATTTTGAAATAGATGCTGCTAAGACATAGAATAGAACCTATTTCAAAACAAGCCTTAGGCTGGGTCTACACGTGCCCCTTCCTTTTGAAAGGGGCATGTTAATGAGCAGGTTCGAAAGATGTTAATGAGGCACTGCAATGAATATGCAGCGCCTCGTTAGCATAATGACGACCGCAGTGATTAGAAAGTGCGGCTTTTCGAATCGCACACTGCCCGTGGAGACGGGACCTTCCGAAAGGACCCCCTCCCAGTTTTCGAAAGCCCTTCTTCCTATCTGTGATCGGAAGAAGGGCTTTCAAAAACTGGGGGAGTCCTTTCGGAAGGTCCCATCTCCACGGGAGGCACCCAATTTGAGAAGCCGCACTTTCGAATCGCCATGGCTGCCATTATGCTAATGAGGCGCTGCATATTCATTGCAGCACCTCATTAGCATCTTTTGAACCTGCTCATTAACATGCCCCTTTCAAAAGGAAGGGGCACGTGTAGACCCAGCCTTAGTGTGCCCAGTGTCTCTATTTCCAAATAGGCTCTATTGTGTTAGATGCTCTATTTCAAAATAGCTGAGGGATATTTTGAAATGCCTTTTGTGTGTAGCAGCATTATTTTGAAATAAGTTATACCAGAAAATCTCATCTGGAATAGCTTATTTTGAAATAACGCTGCTGTGTAAACATACCCTAACAAAAGAGAAGATACTGGGCTAGATGGACAATTGGTTTGACCCGGTATGACTGTTTTTACATAAACTTAGATACGCTCATGGCCAAAAGCTAATGAAATTCTTAGAGGGGAAACTCATCTTTTAGGAATTGTTGACAGTATTTTTGTTTTAGTCTTAATTAGCTAAAATGTTGTTTAACGTTCCATAACTATACAGTTTGCAGCCTGTCACGTGTTAACGAAAGAACCTGAATATTTTCCCATTAGGCATTTTGCCATAGTCTAGGAATAAGCCTCTAATGTCAGTTACACCACAGTAAATCCAGAGTAATTTACCTTCAGTAGATTTACACCAACAGATTTATTATGTTCTAATCAGAATTTAGCCCATAAAGCCTACATTTAAAGTTATAATTACTTTTTAAGATCAATTATCTAAGCAGAAAATAATTTTAGTCAATGTAATTAATCTCTTTTCTAGTAAAGGCTCCAAAATGAAAGCTTTCTTGCTAGCATGTTAAGAAAATGCTTTAGCAATTTGTCTTTAAGAAAAGTATATTTTGTGCTTGTGGAAACGTACGTAACAGAAAGGTGCTTTGAAGCAGGATACCATTGCCTGCTTATGGGATTATAACTCTTTGCATTGTTTCTAAATGCTGACATTATGTATTTGTACATACATACAGTCCTACTGAAGGAAGGAAGATGCATATAGCCGAAAGCTCTCTGCTGCTGCCAAGGATAAAGGTAGGAACAGAGTTTAATTTGTGGCTCATTGTCACATTTCAGTCACAGTACTAACGAATATCCCTGTATCTCGCTTTGTTTTCTCCTTTTAAAAGAGTTCAAGGACCCACTTCTCCTTTTGCTCATCATAGTGTAAAATAGGCATAACTCCACTAAAACCAGTGGCGTTGCAGCCGTACAAACTGATACGAAGGCAGAACTGATATAATGCATTGCAAAGGTCATGAACATTGGAGAGATGATCTGCCCACCTGACTGCAGAGGAGTGATTCCTACTGGGCATTGTCAAGGGCCTTCATCAAGTGATGAAGCTTCTTCAACAGCCCTTCCACAGTCTCTCAACACATTTCTCCTGGCATTGAGCCAAGCCACTTTTTGTTTCCCCTAGGTGGGAATACCCAGCTTTAATAGTGAAGCAATACTTCAACTGAACCTCAATTGTAAACTGTTTAGGAAAGGGAATGTGTTGTTGCTCTGTTTGTACAGCACTTAACACAATGGGGTCCTGACCTCTCACCAGAGATCCCAGAGGCTTCTACACTGTTTTCAGAACTTTGGGACAAAAGAATGTGGTTCTTGTTCTGTCGCAGCGGTGTGTTTGGCCGTATATATTTCCAGACTTAGCTACATCATACACCCCTTGCTTACCTCGGCCCACAGCACGGACGTATGGTGGTGCTGCTCCCCGTATCTGAAAGCACAGAGCTTCGTGGCAGTCTGGGATTTTTATAATCCTGTAGAAAACATGAAAGAAAGAAAGCAGCATATCAAACTGAGTAGCTAGACCTAGGCATACTGCTATCAGTTCTTGCATAAGATCCCACTTCTGTATGTTATCAGCTCAATAAAATATCTAGACTGTTTGCAAACAGCTTGAAATATACCTTTAATGTTTAAGAAGAGATGAGTTAACTCCATGCAGTAGCTCTTGTCACACAGGAGAACTTATTTTACCATTTCCAATGCCTTTCTGTCAGACAATAGTTTGACCTTTATTATATTTTGAATGTGGATTCTGGCCAGATTGACATGCCTGAAGGATAAAGATGTCTTCTGAGGAACAACAGAACTAGTATAGCCTAGGCATCATCAGTGCAAGCTTCCTTCATGCTGCCTGACATGGAAGGAGCCTTCTCTAGAGCTGAGGGGATAGATCGCCTGGCAAGAGTTCGCAGTTAGTGCTGACAGAAGCAGTGGAATTTATGATATGGACATCTGTCTTCTTGGAACTGTATTGAGACCCACCACAGTAACATAGGAGGCCACCAAACAATCTATTAAGGTAATAGCTTTTGACCTTGAACTAGATTTGAACCAGTGGCCTTGTGGCATTATGTACCATATGCAATAATGAAGCCTGGTATGGAACATTTAATCCTCGTATGCACGACAATGTTCTTTTGCAACTCATTAAATTAATTGTAGGTATATGGGCTTTATAGGGCCTGAATGGAGCATAATAAAGCCTACTCTGGTCTGTGTTTTTGTTGGACTGGTCCATATGGAAAGCCAGAGCATGACAAACTGGAAAGTAAACCTACAACACTCTAGCATGCTGTGCACTAGCTGCTTCAAAGTGCAGTAGGTCAAAGTGCACTACAGAAGTTTTAGCGCACAGAGTCAATTAATGAATGGTATGCAACAGCATTGTAGATTTACTTCCCATGGTGCTGAACATTAATTCTCCACATGGACGTGCCATGTAATAAAGTGACAAACAGAGTGAAGAAGAAACGAACAATACACCACGAAGTAGTTAAGCTCCCATTAGCACAGAACTGACCTGTCACTAAGTAGTTTGGTAGATTGTGTTTCTGACTGGAATGTCATCACAGCCTATGCAAATTACAAATGAGAGACAGCTGCTGCACATATCTCGGTAGTACAGCCTTCAGGGAAACTGAACATATGTTGGGTCAGCCCTCTGCCTGGAGATGCAGATCTAAGGAAGGCTACAGCTGAGCAAAGTGTGCAGGGAGCACAAGGGACATAACCTCAATTATTCTCCATTCAAAACAATACTTCTGCTGAGGTTTACCTAGAAGCCAGATACTCTCAGATCTTGCTGTCTCACAGCCCTATTGCTCAGAATGAAGCTGTGGGTTGTGTACCCCAGCAAACAAATATATATGGCATTAATACTATGTACATCATAACTAATTGGACCACCTTCCAGCCTGGATTCTACAGCAGTCTGGGCTAGACAATGAAATATTCAGACTTGCTAATTAATTTTGGTGGGGACACAGCAGGGTAGCGCAAGCATGAGTTACCTGTGGACTGGTGCTTTCTCTGAAGCAAAGACCTGCTGAGATGCTTTCTGCTGCTGATAAAGTTATATACCTTCTAACTCACAGAGAAGTAGCTATGTTAGTCTGTATCTTCACAAAACAAAAGAAGTCCTGTAGCACTTTAAAGACTAACAAAATAATTTGTTAGGTGATGAGCTTAAGTGGGACAGACCCACTTCTTCAGGTCAGATTTGAAGAAGTGAGTCAGTCCCATGAAAGCTTATCATCTAATACATTATTCTGTTGGTCTTTAAAGTGCTATAGGACTGTCTTTGGTTTTTCTTTTTCCCTTGTAACTTAGTTTCATTTGTGTACAGGGGGGCTAAGAGTTAGCTCTGAAGCACAACAGCTATTCCACATCTGCCTTAAAGGGCATAAGGATCATTAATGAGTAAGATTCACAAATTCTACCTTTCTAATAACTATATTTGTATCTTGTCTCAAATTAAATTGCAGACTCTGATGGGTAGCAAGTTTATACAGTTGCCTTAACAACAGACAGTTTAAAAAAAAAAGTCGATGTGTCTGGATAACCTTCTATGTCTGTCCCTCTGAGCACTTACTCTTTAGACTTGGTGGCCACCAGAAGTCTAAGTGGTCTCCTAGAGCAGAAAGATTGGTTTAAGATGGTTTCCACTTCTTGAAATGGACGCAGGAATACCAGGTCTTCATTAATAGAGTAGATCTTCCTTCCAACCTGCAGGCTGGCCATCTGCAAATGAAACATAAATACCACACATAAATCTAGGTCATTTGAAAGGTGTTTAACAGCTCAGGATGCAGGAAAGACTGGCTATTGTAGTACTCACTAATAGAGTCACTGAGATTTAGGGGGAAACATCAAGTATTAACTCCAGTACACACAGACAGAACTAAACATCTTACCAACACTCCAAGTCAGATCAATAACACAACACAGACAACAACTCAACAGTAATATACGGCTATAGTGCCATCTCTTGCTGGGGCTGCTGTCTACACCAATATTGCAATTTGCAGGTGTGGATCAACAGCTTTGACTCTTCCTTGAGTTGCAAGCTAGTAGATTATTAATGTCCAGAATACATATATATAAAATATAAATATAAATAAAATATAATATAGATATAAATATATATAATATAAAATAAAATATAAATATATATATAAATAAAGTTTATTTTTAAATTCTCTGGGTCACCAATCATTCATCAATTACATTTGGAGATCCTATAGCTGTCCACAACTACTAAAGGAATCTCTATCTTACAACAGTAACGTGGTAGTAGGGGATACCAAGAACATCCTATGACTTTGTGTTTCTTTTGTGCTTTTTGTTGGAGGATCACAAAATGAGCCTCACTGACCCTTAGTATGGCTATCCATAGCTGACAAGTGAAGAAACTGAAGCACAGAGACCTACATTTGCAATCATGAGTGACTAAATTTAAGCATATAATCTATGTAGATCTTTAGCTATAGATAGATAGATAGATAGATAGAATCTATATCTGGCCACTTAAATAAAGATGTCCTGATTTTAAGTAAAGCAGAATGTCTGCCCTGGATTTCGGCTTTCATATATCACTAATCATTTCATAATCACTCTTGGTTCCAATAGTGCTACAGCTAGCTCCTTATGCCCCCTAGGGTGAATTTAATCAGGCCCTGCTGACTTGAATACACTGGATTTTAATGTTCTTTGACCAGTTCCTTCCCTGTTCTTCTGTTCCTCCCTTCATGTTAATTGTGTTAAATGTCTGGTAACAATTAACCTTTTTACTGAAGACTGAAGCAAAATGGACATTAAACACCTCAGCCCTCTTGATGTCATCAGCTATTCACTTTCCCTCCCTGCTAAGTGGAAGAGCAGCATTTTCCTTCACCATTCTCTTGCTGCTCATATATTTGAGATCTCTTCGGATTGCTTTTTATTTCACTAATGTAGGTGTAACTCATTTTGTACCTTAGTCTTCCCGGATTTCGTCCCTACACGATTGTACTATTCTTCAGTATGCTTCACTGGCAATTTGTCCATTTCCACTTTTCATAGGATACCTCTTTGATTTTCAAAGCATTAGGGAGCTCCTGATGGATCCATATTGGTTTCTTACTATTTGTTATCTCTTCCGTTTACATCAGGAGAGTAAAACCTTTTATACCAAGTACATTTCAAAACTCACTGGACATTTTGTTTTTTGCTCTCCTACTTTTCCAGCAGATAGGTAGTTAAAACCCCAGTTACTAGGCCATGTATTTTAGATATTTCTATTGTTCCCTACTGTGACATCACCCATTCATTGTTCCCTTTTATCTTCTACCACACGCTGTCAACTGTTTGTCTCTTACCGCCTTCTAGACCTCAGAACATATGCATATATTCTTGATGTATAATGCAACACCTCCTCCCCTTTTACCCCTGCTTGTCTTCCACAATAAACTATAATTGTCTAATCTCTTTGCCAATTTTCCAGTCATGAATTTATCTTACCACATCTCTATGATGCTAAGTAATAATGTATTTTATATACTAATGCTTCCAGTTCTTTGTGTTTATTCCCCGTATGCCTTGCATTTAGATACAGATATATAAGATTCCGAGTAGATTCACTCCTCCTCCTTCTTCTTCTTGCTCCTACAATGCTATTATAATTTTCCATCCTCCTCTCCCTCAACCCCCAACATCTAGCCCTATTCTAAGGTCACCTTTATTAGCACCTAGATATGGGCTTTTGTCACCTGTTCTCTTTAATCTTGAGTAATTCTCCACTGAAGTTGACAGAGTCATTCCAGAGTCACACTAGTCTATCTGAAATCCTAACCTGGCCTAAAGATTTATGACACAATCTAATGAACCATGGTTGGGCACAATGAAGTGAAACTCCTTGACCTGGTTTTGACCCTTGAATGTTAAAACAGGCAAAGGATTTCCAAATGGTTTAAAGCTTCTGATCTGGCACAGAAACCTATGCTAGATAACTCTGTAGTATCAGAAAACAATTAAAGAGCCCAAGAATGTAATGAAATGCATTACTGCTAGGCTTTCAATCTTGGTGGATTGAGTTGACAGTTTTCCAGTTCAGTAAGATCTGGATTTGATTCCTTTAAGATTTTAAAGCCAAGTTGAAAAGATGGGCAGATGGTCACAGCTTGTTTGTCTTAGGCAGTCAAGAAGAAGATTCCTTAGAAAATTGTGTGCTTCTTTCGTCTCAAAACACAGATTTTCAGTGCAGGATATTCTACAGGCAGCTGGCCAAAGAAATGACCGACTGACTATCTGTCAGGCAACAGTCTCCCCCAGAGGTTTGCATTAATAAAATATTTGGCCAATGTATGTTAATTTGAGTATGAGATGAAGCATGAGCCCAGCTTTCCTGATGGCTACAAGAGAGAATAAGGAACAATATGATCATTTAATTCTAATATTAGACTGCCTTTTAAAGTTCCTATTTGATTTTGGCACTTTGACAGAATCCCAGTCTGGTTGGTTCCTCTCCTTGGGATCATTAAACAATCATAGGCAGCCCAGAGCAGTACCCATCCAAGCCTTCTGCAGCCCAAGAGTAGAAGTGCTAGGCCTGGATTTGGGAGATTAGAATTTTAGTTCCTCCTCTCCCACAATCTTCCTGTGTGATATTGGGTAAGTCTCTCCATGCCTCAGTTCTGCAAAATGGGAGTAATAGCTCTTCCCTACCCTGGGGTAGGGGTTGGGTGGGGGACACTGTAGAAATAAATACATTAAAAGATGTTAGATAAGCTAATATATATGAGAGTCCAATGTCCCCTCTGTAATGCCAATTACTGTCTCTCTACTCTCAGCTTAGCTTCTTCCAACACTGCCCAAGGTTTGCAATCATCACGCAAAGTTGTTGTCTGTTGCCTTACCACTTAATAAAAATGTTAAGAATGTTTTATGCAAAGCAGACAAACATTTATCAATGTACAGAGGCTGTTTATTACCAAAGGGACTGCGGAAGATCCCCAACTTCCTATTAGCTGCCACTGCCATGAAACAGTCTTCTAAAGCAGTGGTGTCCAATATGAATTGAAAGATTGCCACGCTTGTGGTTGTGATCTTTCTATATACAGTAGAACCCTGAGATACATGCACTCAACTTGTGTGTATCTTGGATTTACGTGACTTTGAATGGTAGGAAGCTGGCTCTGGGCTGCCAGGTGCCAGCTCCACACCACTGAGAGGAGCAGGGAAATCGACCAGCTGCTACGCTGGTCAGTTTCCCAGCTCTTGTCCAGGGTGGCAACTGAAAGCCTGACTCTCATCTGCCACCCCGACAGGAGTAGCTGCTCCTGACAGAAGCCAAGGAACTGTCCAGCGCAGCCTGACTCTTGCCACCCCGACAGGAGCGGTTCCCTTACTCTTGGCTGCTGCCCCTCATAGGAGCAAAGAAAATAACCTGCACAGCAGCGACATGCTGGTCAGTTTCCCGGCTCCCCGCCACTCTGGGGCACCAGTGCTGGTCGGTTTCCCAGATCCTGCAAGTGCAAGGGAGCTGGGAGCCAGGCTGCACCTGGTTCCTGCCTCCTCCCAACTCACATGAAATTTGAGTTACGCCAGGTTGTCCAGAAACACAACCTTTGCATAACTCAGGGATCCACTGTATTCACTGCAGACCCCCCAGCCAGGCTCTTCCAATACCCTCCTGCCAATAAATGCATGCCCCATCCTCCAAAGCCAGGCACCCCCCAGCCCTTCCACTGTAAATGCCTGCAAGTCACCAGAGCTGGAGCTGCCCCTGGGGCCACAGGAGTGACTGGGGCTGCGGCTGTGGTCAGAGCTGCATCAGTGGCTGGGGCTGCTGTGGCCACCAGAGAAGCTTAGAGGTGCAGGAGCCACTGGGGAGGGCCTTGGGGCTGTGGGAGCCACAAGAGGAGGGGGAGAGCTTTGGGACCATCAGAGCCACCAGGCACTTCTCCCACTGGGGTGGGGTGCACGTGTGAGCAGGAGGCACTCACATGTGGCTCTAGGAGGAGCTGCATTGAAAGGCTCCAAGAGCTGCATGCAGCTCCAGATCCAGTCACCACACCATGGCGTCCCCTTTGCCGCATGTGGTAAGTGGCAACTGTATTGGACTCCGCAGTTCTAAAGGATAGAAGCTTCTTCCCATTGGTAAAAGGGAAATGTTTATAATTGTCACAAGATCTCACCTCTGCATAAGACCCTCGCTGAACTGACTTGACCACAATTGCTTTGTTCTTTTCTTCAATGTCAAACCCATAGTCATCTTCTCCAGGTAAGATCTTTGAAACACAAAGAACAGAGGGCAATGTTTTATAGACATAGAAGTGTGTTTTGGAGGAGCTAAGAGAAGAGGGATTTTCACTTCTTGAGTCACTGTTGTCATAGATTCATGGATCTAAACATCAGAAGGGACCAACAGATCATCTAGTCTGATCTTCTATAACACAGACCCTGAAATTATATCCAGTCACTCCTGTAAGGAGCTTAATAACTCCTGATTTCTGTCTCAAATTGCACTGAGGTCAATCAGGTCAGCCTCATGCATTTTAGTGAATTTAACACAATTAATATACATCTAGTAAATAAGAACTGGGATGAAAAAGAAAAGTTTCCTATAATCTAACATATGCCACTATGAGATGAACATTACAGAAGATTATTCCCTTGTTCCTTGGCTTGAAAAGTGGCACAGAAATGTAGGACTATTAGTTTTATCACCATCACTTTCAATGAAAACAATCCCTAACTGGGGTTCACTTGTTTGACTTCTACACTACTAACAAGCACAAGACTTTTTCTGTTACAGTCAATGCCACCTACTGATCAACTTCCTCTTGTTATAGTAGTTCATCACAGCAGAAGATTATGAAAACAGAACTTCCTTTCCCTGTTCTAATCTAAATCTGCAGGTGCAAAATAACACCTGGGACACTTGAAAAATGCTTTGGCTATGGTTACACTGTGGTTTCTATTTCAGAATACATTTGTATCCCAAAATAGAAACCCTAGGGCTAAGCACGGTGCTCAAAATAGCCAGGCTATTTTGAGCATGGTATTTCATTCTTGCTACCCTTCATTGTGAGAGGGGTATTGGGAAGTTTGAAATAGGAGCTTATTTTGAACTTCAGTGCTGTTTGGATGGCACCAAGTTCGAAATAAGTTGCCTCGAAATAACTTATGTAATTTGCACTGTGCAAATTGTATATGTTATTTTGGGTTACAGGTACAGTGTAGCCCTAGCCTTTGAGAAGAATGCTACTCAAACATAATCACTACAAAGAGTTCCCCAGAAATGAGCACAGTGTTCGCTGGGTTTTGGCCTTGCACTGTTTCAAGTGGAATGAGTCTCAGCCCAACACAACGGGTAAGTGATTGCCTCAAATTTCGGATTCAGTTGAAAATGGCTCAAGCAACTCTTCCATTCAGCTGGTCATTTTCCATGTGGAAAAACATGCTCAGGGCTACATTTTCAACGCACCAAGTGGGGAGTTAGTCTTAAAATTGCCATGTATTTTGATGGGTGTCACATGGCTAAAGCCAAATGCAGAGTTAACCTTTTGGGAGAAAAATCAATCAACAGCATTAAGACAGGTTATAGGGGAAGAGTGATAATTTCAGATAGCTCCACTGGAAACAGTACTAACTCACTGTTCCTCTATTCCCTAATAACATGATAAAGTTGTCACTTTATATCACCTACTACACCTACTTGCAACAAAACTTTGGCAGCTTCTGAACATTCACATGTGGCATCCACATTTGGAACAGACCATAGGAAGAAAGATTAAAAAGACTGACTTTTCAGCTTAGAAAAGAGGAGACTGTGGTGGGAAAAGGGGTATGATGGGTCTATAAAATCATGACAGGTATGGAAAAAGTGAATAAGGAAAAAATATTTACTTGTTCCTATAACATACGAGATAGAGAGCACCAAATGAAATTAATGGCTAGCAGGTTTAAAACTAACAGAAGGAAGTTCACCACACAGCACACGATAGGCCTGTGGAACTCCTTGCTGGAGTATGTTGTGAAGACCAGGACTTTACAAGGGTTCAGTAAAGAACTAGATAAATTCATGGAGGCTAGGTCCATCAGTAGCTATTAGCCAGGAGGGGGTAGGTATGGTGTCCCTAGCTGCTGTTTGTTAGAGGCTGGAAATGGATGACAGGAGAGGGATCACTCCATGACTACTTTTCTGTTCACTCCCTCTGGGGCATCTGGCATTGGACACTATCGGAAGACAGGATACTGGACGAGATGGACCTTGGGTCTGACCCAGTATGGCTGTTCTTACGACAACCATTTTCAGCCCTCTGACACCTCTGGATGGTGAAATCAAATGATGCAGTATCTTAAAGATTCAGAGTATGTCTAGCCAGCAAGCAGCAGCCTACAGCCATAAGTCTCAGCACCCAAGTCAACAGTCTAGGGCTTAATGGACTTGCACCACACTACTAAGAATAGGTGTGTAGATGTTGCAGCTTATGCTGGGTTTGGGCTCTGAAGCCTAAGGAGCAGAGTAGGTTTCATAGACTTTGCTATAATGTCTTCAGAGCTATTTTTTGTGCTGTAGCCCAAGCTCTTCAACACAGGCGCTGAGAATCATTGCTGTGGGCTGCCACTTCTCCTGGAATGTGCACAGAGGTCTTGATTTACAAAACCCGAGAAGTCAAGGGCCACACAACTGGATGCCCAGTTTGTGTGCAAATGTCATATGATTACACTCCTTCATACACTGTTATTTTCTAATGACCTTCCTGCCCGTCTCAGCTCTAAAACTGAAGGCAAACGGAATAGTTTGTGATGTTTTTAATGTGAATTGTTTCAGTGACTATGATGATTTTGAAACTAATACTCCTGCATTTCTATGCCACCTTCCAAGCCAAAAGTTCCCAAAGCCATTTTATAAACTATTTATGCAAACTGTAGTCAGAGTTCACTTCATCTGTGGCTATGCAACAGTTTAAGAAAGCTGCCATGTGATTTCCAACTAATGAAATAGTAATACCTTGCATTTCAGTACAGTGCAACCTTTCATCCCACAGTAATTAAGAGATTTTCCAGATACAGGAACCACTTCTCTCACCTCTGAAATGCAGCCACTTTGGGAGTATAAAAAGGCAGCTGCTAAATAGTGAATAGCAGCATCACACCATCATACACTACAGGATGTAAAGAAGAATGTTCAATTGAAATAGCAGGGGAAGTTTAGACAGGCAGAACATCCTCAAATAGAATTTGGCCAGCACATAGGGAGAAATATTCTAAAAATAGCCCATTATATTGATTTCTATCACATCTGCTTTGCTTGCAACAGGTGAGATATGAGTTCCAGTCCTGGTAGCCCCATTTATTAGTGGCTGAACTCTTTCCCAACAGTCACCTGTACAGTGTCCATCATAACTGTTACATAGTGCTTTGTTTTGCTGATCACTCCAGTAAACAGGTTCCCTAGTGTGGTTTGCAGAGTCCTTTCTAGTTGTTCGTGTTTACAGATCACATGATGCTGGCCCTTCTTTCATTCCGAGCAGCTAAAGCCCATTAAAAGGCAGCTAAAAATACTGAAATATTTTTTTCATGATACCTTTCCATATTAGCTATTGTAGTGCCACAGGGCAGTCATGTGACTGCGAATGGGTGGAGGGCTGTCCATAATAAATTGTCTATTAAAAGATAGTCCATAATCCGGAAAAAAAAATCTGTAGACCCTCTACTTAATGTTAGCAGTATAATAAATATGTATATGGGACAGTGCTCTTAAGCACTTCTCTTTTCAGAGAGAAATATTGATTAAGATGTTCTTGTTGCAATGCACAGCCAGTTAGAACTGGACACAAAATAAAGCAGAGCTCTCACAAGCAACATATTCACAGAGGGTGTTTCTACACAGCAAAGTCATTTTGGAATAACGGCTGCTATTCTGAAACAATTTTGTGAGTGTCTACACAGCAAAACCACTATTTCAAAATTATTTTGAAACAGCGGATGGCTTATTTTGAATTCTGTAAACCTCAGTCTGCAAGGAAAAGTGCCTATTCCAGGACAGATATTTCAGAATAGGAGCTGTTAAGTCAGGGAACGGGCTATTTTAAAATAAGGTATAGTGCCTTCAGGGTCTCTAATCTGGAATATGCTCTATTTCAAAATAGCTGAGTGCTATTTTGATACCCAGTTTGGCTGTGTCTACACTAGTGAGATCTTTTGGACTAGCTGGGGCCCTTTCAAAAGATCCCACAGAGTGTCCATACATAAAATGCATCCTTTCTAAAGGAATTCAAAAGAATGAGGCACTTCTTTTGGAGGCCCTCTTCCTCTCCCAGATGAGGAAGAGAATCTGTTTTCTGAAAGAGGCTTCCAAAAAAAAAAAAGCATGTGTAGATGCTTCAGGGGCCCTTGTCTTGAAAGAGTGGCACTCATGGCACCAGATTTTTCCATCCCTGACCTGTTCTTTTGAAAGAGCAGGAGCTGTGTGGTTGCTCTCTTTTGAAACAGCAGATCACTCTTTTGATCTGCGTTTTTGTGTGTGGACCCTCTCTTTCAAAATATGTTTTTTTGGAAGAGATCTTTTGGAAGAACTTTCAAAGGATTGCTGTAGTGCAGAGGTGGCCTCAGTGTATAAATGTGCTATTTGGAAATAAGCTATTCCAGAAAAATCTCCTCCAAAATAGATTATAAAGAACACTGCTGTGTAGACATTACCTTAGTGATCAGTAAATGCTACAACTATGACCATCAGAGAACAAAGAATAAGATTATCTGTTCATTCAGGCTGTTTCCTTAAAAGTGGATGGTGAGAGAGGGCATGTTGAGAGTTCAGCCCTAAATTTTGACTTTGATACTGGTCAGTGAATTTTGTGGTGTTAAAAGAACATGGTATATGTGGATTTATTTGTTAAAAAAATTACATGAACTGAACAGCTCTATGCCAGTGTTCAGGTAAACAGCTAGGCTATGGCCACCCTAGCCCCGCCTTTTGGATGGGAATAAGGGGCTTTTGAAATCAGGGGGTCATTTCGAAAGGCACCTCCAGCTATATGGGCAGCTGTGTTTCAAAACCAGCAGTTTTGAAGTGCGCACAGCTGCCATTATGCTAATGAGGTGCTGCATATTCATTGCAGCACCTCATTAGCATATCCTAAAGTGCCACATTACCATAACCCCTCCAAAAGGAGGGGCTAGTGAGGCCACAGCCCGTAGTGCTGGACAAATAGCAATTCAATTCTATTATATCTTTAGAGCAAGGCTATTGGCAAAAGGGAAGATGCCTGGTTGGGACATGGCAGAGGCAGAAAGCATAAGCTTTAAGCTAAGGAGAATGTAACTGTAATTATTAGTCTGTTTCTGCCCTCAGATTTCCAAGGACAGCTCCCCACTGAAATCAGTGGGCTCTATGTGCTTCAGTAAACCAGTAGAACATTGTCGCAAGCCTACACTAGAAACATTGACAACAAAGAGTCATATGATTCAGTGAACATGGAACTATTTCCCTACTGTGCTATGGAAGTGGCCAATCATCGGGCAAGGGATTTTTTTCCAACACGGAAAATACATGTTAAACTGTTGTCAGTGGCCAGGAGATCGGATTGCAGTATAGTCTGTCTGAAAAAACAGTAAAACCAAATGGATAGCTTGTGGTGTCATTTTTCTCGGGTTAACCTTGATTTCAGCCATCTTCTGTACACAAAATAACCTGGGCTCAAAGAGTGTTAGGAGGGAAGCAGTGGTTATATCTGCTCCTCCCCATACACACTTTACTGTCGCTGGCTGACGGTGGCTATGCAGTTGGAAGGCTAAGAAAAAAGTAAAAGGCTGAAGATTTTTGCCATTACTTCTGTGTTTTCATTTTAGATCCATATCCTCCTTGCAAATCCCATTTACTGAGGCTTTGTTCCAGTTTTCAGAATTTGGCCAAATAACTGTGTGTTTAGGTGTTGCTCAGCTATATTAATTTTGAGCTAGACTGTGCTTCTTGTATCCAGCGTAACCTAAGATCTTAAATGCAATCCCCTTACAGATGCACATCAGTAAAACTCGATTGCATGGATGCTTGCAGAAATCGAACTTAAGGGTGGGCATGAACATGCTTGAAGTGAATTAATGAAAACTTCAAACACACATTACTGGGGAAAACATCTGCAGCATAAACCCAGCCCAGCTATGAGCCTTGCCAAGGAGGCCTGTGAGCCACTAAAATCTGTGGTGACACCGTTCACCAATCATTGAACACAAAAAAACCAAACCACAATAACCAAGATCCTTTTGATCCAGGACTTCCATGGTGAACTGAACATTCTGAATAAATTAACAATGGAAGGTTTACACTATAAGAAAGACTTACTTTCACTTTGGTGTTTGCTGAGGGTTTTAGTGGCCAAATCCACCCCAAAATACCCTTACCATGGCCTCCAACTACACCTGGATGACAGATGCTTCCTGTTATTGCCTTGCCAGCCCAATTCCTTGGGAGTTCAGAGATCCCTCTGGGACAGAATCTCATTAGTGACTCTGTTTCTGAGGGTGTTTTTAATCAAGGGTTTTGAATTCTCAAGCCTGAATAGACTTTGGGAAGTTAGGCTAATAAAAGGCAATGAGGCGGCCTCTCTCTCTCGCAGAAGCTGTGCTGAATGAGGTCATTTTAAATTAGCACAAGACACAAGAATAATTCCTCTGGAATAAGCAATGGGATTTTGTTAGCGAGCGAGCAGGACTTCTTTTTAAAAATGCAAGTCACAATTTGAGCTCTAAAGAAGAGGCATGTATTTTGTGGTACCGTCGTTTTATCAGCACATTAAAGGGGATTGCCCTGTTCATTGAATGGGTTCTTTCAAAAGTGCAATGAGATACATGAATGAGTTATAATGCTAATGAGTACCTACACACTTGTGACCCTGGAATGAGAGAATGCTATGTTATACAGAGTAAGTTCACAGTGCTATTATTATTTATTAATCTTATTTGATGGAGTACTTTTCATCTTCAAAGCCCCCTTCTCAATATGACAGAGGTAGTAGGTAAGTACCTTGTTCCAAAACATCTACAATACCAGGAAGCACTAATGTTGGTACTGACTTTCAGTGGTGGTTAGGGCCTTGAGGGGAGGTCTATACAGCAAAGTTATTTTGAAATAACATTCCCTATTTCAAAATAACTTTGCTGAGATCTACACAAAAATTATTTTCAAATAGTGGTTGGCTTATTTCAAAATAGGTAAACCTCATTCCATGAGAACTAGCACCTATTTCTGACCTATTTGGAAATACGCGCTGTGTAGACAGGAAATAGGCCCTATTGCGAAATAGGCCATAGTGCGTCCAATGGCCCTATTGCGAGACAGGCTCTGTTGTAAATTTACAGCTGAGGACTATTTCAAAATGCATTTTGAGTGTAGCAGTGTTATTTCCAAATAAACTATTCAGAATAGCTATAATTTTTTTAGGAATAAGGTTCTTTCGAACATGGGATTTACTTTCGAAAGACCCGTGTCTACACTGCTTTTTTTTCTTTTGAAAGAAGAATATACAAATGAGGCACCAGATATGTAAATCTGCACCTCATTTGCATTTTCAGTTTCCTCATTTGTATGCCTCTTTCAAAGGCACAGTGCTAGTGTGGACACAGCCTGAGTGACATAGGTCCTTTTGAAAAATAGGACTTAGACTCTTACTGTAGGGTTAAGCAAACTTTTTACATTGGGCCCCTGCTTTTCATCCCGGCAATTAGCAGAGGCCCCCTCAACCTGTTTTAATGTAATCTAAACCGACAGAACTAGTCATATGAAAAAATACCCTTTTGGCACATGTAAGAAAATAATTCTGTAGAAGGTAAAACTAGTATATAAATTTGAATACACACACATAAAACAGTAACATATTTCAACATTTTTAATGAGATGGATGAGCCTGAGACCCAGCAGCCAATTGTGGTGCATCCCTGTTATGAAATTTCATGTCCTCTGATGGGGCTCACCCCTGTCCTACAGTACTTCCTTAGGTGTTTTAGAAGCTGCTCCCCAAGATTTTTAAGGGCAGTATGTCTCCAATGATGGGAGAAGCTGGGACACCTCCCATTTAAGATCAGACAGATAATCCTGATGCTCTGGGTGTCACCAGACTGAATTGTGCATGTGACTCTTCTTGTGGATCCTACATAGCACGTTATATTCTTATAGCACATGCCTAAGCGCATTTGTGTGTCTGAGCTGGGAGTCATTAAGTGCTGGACCGGATGAGAAGTACAACTTGGAAAGGAGAATGTTGCAACACAGATACAAACCCTGTATCTGGTGGCAGTCAGAAGCTCTAATTACTTTAGAACTGTACAAAGAATGTTGTGTATTTTTTCAGCATGTCAAGATTTAGGTCCATAAATCAAAAACAGCTGCACAAATAAATGAATATCAAACTTTGTTTGAAGTACTTTTATTTTCCAGCCTGGAATCACTTTTCTTTGGCATCTGTGATTTTCACTGGCCAGAAAAGTCTTCTGGTTTCCCTCCTTTCAGTCTCAGGTTGTCCAAGATAAGGAAGTTGCGGGGAGAGGGGTCGAAGCTATCTCTACGTGGGTAGTAAGTTGAGTTTGTCACCCTTAAGCTATTTGGGTCACACTACAGAAGTAGTGTGTGAAATCCAGCAGAGAGGAGGCTGTGTTGCTCTAACTGCAATGCAGGGGCTTACAGGGAACCCTAAGGAATGGAGTGGTGCACAAAAGGCCAGTTAAAGGGAGACATGACAGAACTGTATTGCAGCCAGGGAAACACAAGAGCTGTATCTACTCTAGCCCCTTCCTTTTGGAAGGGGCGTGGTAATGAGCGTGGTCAGAAGATGCTAATGAGGTGCTTCCATGAATATGCAGTGCCTCATTAGCATAATGGTGGCCGCAGCGATTCGAAAGTGCCGCTTTTGAATCATGCACTGCCTTTGTATAGAGGGGCCTTTTGAAAGGAACACCCCAGCCTTCAAAAGCCCCTTCTTCCTAACACCAAATAGGAAGAAGGGGCTTTCAGACTGGTGGATCCTTTCGAAAGGACCCTGTCTACACGGGCGGTGTGCAATTTGAAAGCAGCACTTTCAAATCACCATGGCTGCTGTTATGCTGATGAGGTGCTGCATATTCATGGCAGCTCCTCATTAGCACCTTCCAACCCCGCTCATTACCATGCCCATTCTGAAAGGAAGGGGCTAGTGTAGACACAGCTAAGATTCCAGAAGCTTCTTATTGCTAACCAAAAAAGAGAAGTGTTAATGTTGTCATGAATAAATATAGTGCATTTCCGGTGCTTATATTTGTGGGATCGTCTATTTCACAAGCATTCAGGTAGCTCTTGGTTTGTTTGGGGAAACAGCAGTGAAGCGCAGTATTTTAGCATTTGAAAATCTGTTCCAAGAAACACGTTGTGTCTTATTTGCTATGCATCATTTGTTACTAATTTTCAACTGTTATCTTTTGTGTGAGATAATTGTGTTTGTGCACTGCCTAATATCCTGATATTCCTAATATTCTGATTTAGGAACTACCATACCAGTACAATAGGATCCCCACATTTGCAAACTTAAGGTTCACAAATTCAATTATTCACTAGCGGATGCTCCTCTGGGGCAGGGAGTGCCAGCAGCCGCTGCTTCTCCCAGGGCTCCAGGCAGGAGCACCAGAGGCTACCATTTCCCAGGGCTCCGGGGCAGGGACTGCCAGCAGCCTCCAGCTCGCCAGGGCTCCAGACAGGAGCCCCGGCAGCTGGGCTCCAGACAGGGTGTGCCGGTGGCTGCCATATTCATGAAATTCAACATTCGTAAGCGTTCTCAACATGGAACCCTCGCGAATGTTGAGACCCTACTGTAATATAATGATAAGTGTTTCTCCTATTTTAAATCTTTCAGTTAACCAGTCAGGGAGTCGATGTGACGTAAGCTGAGTCTACACTAGGCAGGTAAGTCAACTGCAGATATGCAATTCTAGTTATGGCAACTGCATAGCTAGAATTGTCTCATCTGCAATTGATTTACCTGGCTATCCACACAGAGGGAGGTCAATGGGAGTAACTCTCGCAATAGCAAGGAGCACAGGGGTTGACTGCTGACCCCAGACAGTTTGATTTCACATTTCCCTCCTAGGCACGAAAAATCAAACTCCAGGAAGATTAACCCTGACTGGGCCAATCTTCCCAGAAGTGTAGACATAGCCTTAGATGCTCAGTCATACACTACTTGTAATCAACAGCAAACAGGCAACGCGAACAGCCCAGGAGGCTGGAATATATCCACAGAAACTCTTCTATACTAATAAAAACACAATACATTAGCAGAAAATAAGATCAACCAGGTCTTCTGCTGACTTTTAAAAAGCTCACACGTTTCAGGGGTATAAAAAATAATGCAGTTGCTAGACAATTGCCCTTTTAAATGAGGGAGAGAGAGATAAGTGGAAGATGTACACTGGTTAATCTGTTTCCCCAGAAAAGGACCTCAGTGCACAGGGAAAAAAAATCAAAGTGGCTTGAGTGGTGACAGTCCCCTGTGGAAGAATATGAAGATGATCTCTGAGTGATTTGCAAAGCCCAGAATGTAAATTCTTGGCAGTTGGTTATTCCCTTAATAGCTTCTTTGTACCAAATGACTTTATACCAGGATGAATATAGTAACTTGACTCGTAGCTCACTACCACAGGAGCCGGGGAGGAGGTCACCAGTACCGTCCTGGAATCTCCAGAAATTACACCTTATGCCATGTGATGGAATCTATAGAAATACATTCAATCAAAACTGGCAACTTTATACGCAGGGAGCCAGAAGGGGCATCATTGCATGAGCTTTAAATATCACTCCTGGCCACTAGGACAAACACTGAATGATCACCCTGGAGGTAGAATAGGAGCAGGAGGGAACAATTTCTGCTATCTGCCAGGAAAACTCTTCCTCCTTTAATGGCCTCAGGCTCCTTTCCAGCAAAGCTGTTTTTGTTGTTACTGGCCTGGGCTTTCCTGCTGCTCCTGCATTCTGCCAGTTTTCAACAGAAGAGGGGAGTGTCTCTGAGCCACTGGCAGTAAATGAGGTTTTCTGCATAAATAGCGCCCAAGTCCAAACCAGGGCAGAACAGAATTTCCAGATCTGAAGAAGTGGGTCTGTCCTGTGAAAGCTCATCACCTAACCATTGTTAGTCTTTAATGTGCTATAAAACTGCTTTTTGTTTCAGGGCAGAACAGTCCACGTGCAGTCAACAGTGTGATGGTATTTAGCAGACTGGGGACCATGGGATAGAACTCTTTGCAGGGCAGTCGGCATGAAGAACACTATTATGGCCTGGAAAATGGTTTTCTTGGATCCTGTCTGTGATATTGGAACTGAAGCTTGAAGCAGATCTGTATAGGAATCCAGGCTATCTGAAACCACTCTGATAGTGACTCCCAAATATGTAAGAATCTTGGAGAGTCACCTGACTCTTATTACCTATGTACACCTACCATCCTGTTTATGTCCCCATGTTTAACTTCAGTCCATTGAATGCAAGGCCTCCTTTTGAATCTACCTTCCCTGTCTTGTGTCTCAAGAAAAAGAAATCTCACAGTGAATCAAAGTCAGATGCAATATCTGTCGACTGTAATTCCACAACCATCCTTTTTCTTCTGTACCATGGTATAAATTTGGTCTCTTAGAAAGCAAAAGATCACAATACCTTATATGAAACAAAAGCCAGATCAGCTCTGTCTTACCAGCAGGCTCTTTGCTAGGATGTTTTCAATGAGCTTGAAATCATTACGCAGCTGCTTGCTCTTGAAACTTGTACCTTCCATCTCCTCATCAGCATAAAAGCGGAAATACTGGGATTCATCCTTGAATTCGCTCTTCTCCAGGACTGAAAACCAAAGGTGACAGACGCACATGTAGAACACATATACATGGACAAAGAGAGGTAGAAGACAATGGGCAAGTTCTCCATTCTGGGAGTCATTTTGGTTTTGAACTGTTTGTACGAGAGCTACCATGGAAATGCTCACAGAATGGGTCAGGGTGTATGTCGAATTAAGAGTATTCAGAATATAGAGGAGAGCTGAAAAGGAGAGTGGGGTTCCACCCTCTGAGTGAAGCAGGCTGGCCTGTGTCTCTAACAGTAGCTTTTAAACCAGAGTCAATCTGGGTGCTTGTGCCCACAGACACCCATGCTGAGCCCCGTGATCCCTAACCCTACAGGTTGTATCCCCAGGGCTGCCTGTAGCTGGCAGTCAGCTATGGGGTATGTTTTCATGCTACTAGTGCTGCAACTAAAATACTCAAGGGGGAGGGTGCAGTATCTGCTCATTCAGCCACTCACTGGAGAAATTCCTGTCTGTAAACAGAGGCCTATTGTGAAGCTTCCAAAGGCCAGTTAGCTCCATACAACAACAAACAGCCTCAAAAGTATATTAACTTCTGAACAGAGCCTCTTTCCTTCAGCAGCTTTTTAAATCACTTGGCTGGCAGGGGTGTCCAGAACCAGTTGGGATGGGGTGTCTGTTTCATCTTCTGTAAACCAGCAACGGTGCTTCTGATTACAGCCTATATGTAAACACTACTGAGAAATCTACTGATAGTTTCTGGTGTGTCCCAGAGCAGCAATTCTTGATGCTCTCCTAACTCCTCCTCTTCTCCAATCTCAGACTCACCTTTTCCAAGGACACTTCATGGAAGTGCTTTTCAGACTTTTAATTTACCATTATGTATATAACATATATTTAAAAGCCTGCAGATGCTGCAAGGCAATGCACCCTAATACCCAGGCAATGGCCAGCGCATTTACTAGGGGTCTGCTAGAGATGGGAACTCTCCAGGGCACATTTTCCAGCTCTGTATTCAGGTCTCCATGCTTGTGCATTTGATTGCATGTACTCACTAGGGTGAAATGAAAGTTTTGGACCCCCTACTCAGTGTTCTAATTTTTTCCATCCAGGGGCAGAACAAATATTGTTATGTGCACTGAGATACATGTGGATGTGCACCATCAGGAGAAACACATGTTGCCAGCTGTGGGCACTCTGCTAATCAACTGGGTGGCACCTGAATCTCTCCTGGGTGGCTGCCCAAGCACTCAGCTTACAGGGAATACTGCCTTTGCTTCCCTGGGGATTGCTTATCACATGTCTCCCTTTCATTAGGCACCATATTCTGAGATACTTGCTCATGCTGAGTAGCACCTTGCCCTGAAAGGATCAGAGTGGCTTGTTGAGAGGTAAGGGACTATGCAACATGAACAAGGCTATCAAAATCTGACCCTCTTGTCCCACTTTCTTCAAGTTTCAGGACTGGGCTAATAGCTGCGGGCTGAATGGAAAGAGAGACAATAGAGAATTTCCACAGAGTACGTTCCTCCAATTCCACAAAATGAGATTAGCAGTGAGACTCTGGGAACAGGGTGTCTCATTACAATGCCTGCTTAGGGATGGGCAAGGGGGTGGAGAATGTAATGCAGTCTCTGAAGCCCCCCACACAGCTACAAATTCTCTGAATCCGTCTCCACATCCATGTGATTCTCCACTGGCTTTGCCCATCTAAATTGCCCATTGAGAGCTGGTACCTGTTCATTTGGGGGCAGGAATCACAGGGATGCTCCTTTACATTCCCTCACTAATTTCTACTCTTGTCCTGAACTGGGGTTTTGGATATTTCAGCTGGGTTGCCCACATGCCACATCTTGATGCCCATGAGGACATGGGAGACAGTATTACACCGCCAGCCCTTTTATTTTAGAGCAAATCTTTAGTGCAGTCAGGGTGCAAAAACAATCTAAAATAGCCAGGAGAAATCAAAGAACCAGGCAGACCTCAAACCACAGGGCTGAGCTTGAGAAGCTGGCAACTCCAACAGCATAGCTCCGGGGCTGCCAAGGCAGCTCTAAGGGACAGGAACCAGACTGAGCAATTTGGCAGTTCCTTTAGAACAGCACAGACTAGTGTTTGGCGACTCAGCCTCTGTCATGTACCTGGGACCCACTAGAGTGTATATCAGTGCAGCATTTCTGAGGGCACCAAAACACATGGTGAGAAAAATAACTCCCCTCTAAACTGGCAAGGTCAGTCATGCGCACCCAAAAATAGGGAGTGGGCTGCATGAGTGGCCCTCCTTCACCTCAGTGGGGTGCAAAAAACTCATGGCCAACTGGGGTTCTGCCTGCAGAGCCCCTGTCTTCCCACCCTCCCATGGGCATTTTGCACACCAGAGCTCTGGCCTGACCTGCTCCACCCCCTCCCTACATGTTAGATGTGCCACAAATCCACCAATTCCTCTCCTCTCCACCAGTCCCCACCTCTTCCCTCCCAGAGCTGAAACAGTCACAAACAGCTAATTTGCAGCATTAAAGCTCTGGGACAGAGGGGAAGGAAGAGGGACAAACACGAATCAGTGGATTTGTGGCACTCCTGAAGTACTGCGAGGGAAGGTGGAAAGTGTGGGGCTATGGTGCCCTGGTGGGCGAGAGGCAGGCGGGGAGAAGGGCAGACAGGGTCCATGGGTGCAGGTGCAGCCCCAGTGGACTGCAGATTGCCCACCAACAGGCTAGGTGCTGCAGTGTTTACTATGAACACAGTCAGTGTGGGAAACCTAAGGAAGTACTCTTGGTCCAAGCATCCTGCATTGGCTCAGTAGACTCTCTGGCTGCAACTTCAGATGGATCCTGCTGGTACCTCTGTGACTGTTCGAATATCAACATGTATGGCACAGCCTATACGAGAAGGATTTGCTGATATCTCTCATTAATGAGACAGAAGTGAAAGTTCTGTTAATTGGTGCTGAGATGGGTTATTGGTACATTACCATGATGCATGAAGCCATTATTGCAGAGTCCAACACCCAGTGCGACGGCTTCCTCCCGAGTCTGACAGTCTCCCTAGAAACAGGAGGAGAAATGTTACACCTCAGACTACTTCCTAATCTAAACAATTTCCCCTCCCTGCATTGCAGCTCTGAAATTAACAGTGTGCAGAGAACAATAGTAAGCAATTAACTCAGGCTTCCCTTTGCCCGAATCCCATTCATTCCTATATATAACACACCTTCCCTCCCACAGGAATTGGGAGGACAAAAGAGCAGAATTCTGAAAAGCAGCTATTTTGCCCGCACAGACATATAATATTACACCAGCGTGGAGACTTTTTTCTTTATTACCAGCAATGGTGATAACGACGGAGTTCGGTGCCCATTAGCCACAGACAATACCACCCATTCTTAGAGAGATTTTTATCTCTCTCTAAACCAAGGCAGGGAAAGCTCTTTCTGCATAATCAGTTCAAGTGAACTCCCAAAGTTTTTATTTCATTAAACTTCTCGGTACTCTGCTTTCTTCTATAGCCAAGCTGAATTAAAAAACGACTTGCTCGGTTAAATATCATTTGAAGCCCTTGGGCCAACATTTCAAAGTCATGTGCAGGAGGTGAGTCTGCAAACGTGCCTGTTACAAATCATTAAAAAGCAATTTGTGTGCACAACATTGGTTGTTCGCAATAAATGTGGAAATTCTGTATATGCAGCAACTTATTTGGTGTGCACAAAGGAAGCCTTAGGCAGGTGCTTGATCACTGCCAGAGCCTGCAAGGTGCTGAGCTTGGTTCACAGCTCTGAACAGCATCCCACTGAATTCTGCTCAGGAGCAGGTCTATTGAGGTGCCTTTATTACTAAAATAGAGGCCTCTCTTGCAGCCTAGTTGTTCTCATGAGGGAAAATACAAAGAAGCAAACAAAAATATATCTATGAAGAAGGACTAGTCTCTGCCCTGCAAACAATACCAATGTAGTGACACTACCCATGTAGTGTTGGGGACTCAGCATTCAGATTAAGCACACAGTTTGACCACAGGTCCCATACTGTGTAGGCCCACACCCTGCAGCTGCCTAAGAATAACTGACATGCTTAGCATAGGTTCCTATTGCCTTGGGACTTGTTTGCATTTAGGCTCTCTTCTTTCTACTTCCTGATCCTCTGCTTGCACCAAGAGATGGTGTAATTGCCACTGACAGCAAGACAAAAGCCATGAGCACTGCAAAACAAAAAGCAATGGATGCACCCTGGCCAGGATGCAGCATGACCTCCGGGGGTTGCCTGAATTGATTTCACAACCTCCCCTCCCCCAGGAGACACATGCAGTGGGTATTAATAAATATTACTCTCATTTTTTACTCTAAACCAATTTCACGGCTGTACAAGTCTCTTCTTCAGTTTCAACATCCTGCCATGTGACAACTCCCAGCAATCACTGTGACTTGCTTTTTAGACTGAACGGATAGCTCATTCTATATAGGGGCTGGGGTTTAAAATCCAATTTAATTCTGTAATGGGGAATAAAGTGAAGGGGAAATGCCTTCTGATATCATTCTTAAATTAGCCTGTGGGATCTGGTTCTCTTCCAGGCAACTGCCCATTAAAATTGTAATGTGCCGTGATTCTAAAGCAAACTTGGCTAGTCCTGACGACCTTAGGGTGCCCTCAGATCACATCCCTTGGAAACCAGCACCTTTTAAATTTTGAAGATAACTGACAATAGAGCATTTCAGATCCCCTCTGCATATTTCCAAATAGTATTTGGCAATCCCTTTAATATGAGCAGTAATACGTAGTTATAAAAACAACCTAAGAGAGAAATCCTTTAACATTCTACACATGATTTTAGATGCATCTTTTGCAGAAACTGCACATAATACTCAACACACCATCATGTTACTCTCGTTTTATACCTGCCTAAGCATATTGCACTCAATGGAGCTATGCCCGGGAAAAAAATAAGCTAACGTTGCGCTGAATGAGGCCCAATATCCTTTTATTATTATTTGTATGGCAGTAGCACCTAGGAATCCCAGTCATGGATTCCCCAATGTGCTCAGTGCTGTACAAACACAGAGCAAAAAGACATTCCAATTTACGCTTCAGGAGGCAACAGTGGAAACAGACAGGAGTACAAGGATAAGGCAATTGGCCAGCATGGTAGGCAGTGTTTTCAGTACACCAGCAGTCAAACTGCAGCTAAATTTTTTTGTAGGCATCACTGAAAAGGGAAGTTTTTAGAAGGGTTTGAAGGAGGAAAGATAAGTTAGTTTGGGGGATGTGTACAGGGAGCTCCCACCAAGGGTGAGGAGTATCAAGGGAGAGAGTACAATGGCACTTCTTTGAAAATTTTAGATGGCAGTGACGGAGGGTGGCATCACAGGCCAACTGGAGGCAGCAATGCTGGAATAATGTGTAGTGTGGGAGCGCTGAAAGCCACTGAACCCAACTAAAACCTTGTTTACAATAGAAACCACTTCAAGCCAGGGGATGCTGTAGCACTTCCTGCAACCCTAATTCCAATACCTACGATCCAAGGTGGGAATTGACATCTCAGCAGCATATGAGAGCTGGAAAGTGGGGTGGGGACAGGCCATGAAGGGCTTTCAGAGTGAAGACACATAGATGATGTTCAGTGCAGTAAAGAAGGGGGAGTCAGTGGTGAGGAGAGGGGGTTGAGGAGGGGGGAGGGGGTTGAAGAGGGATGACATGGTCAAAGCAATGGGCAAGGAGAATGTTCTTTGTAACCACATTCCTCTTTATGTTCTTCCTTTTACCTTCAGACCTCCTTTCCTAGAATTACCATGTCCAGGTCGTGTGTGGACCAATTATTGGTGGAGTGCTCTATGTCATCGCTGGGGATTTGGATTCAAATTCTGACAGGTCACAAGTGAACCGATTTGGTCAGTACCAATATAGTCTCCAGCAGATGCTTGTGATTCTGATAAAATCACAGTGCCATGTTGCACAGTTTTGCAGACTGACCAAGAGCGCTCTCAGGTCTGCATAGTCTTTTGTTATTTTCAGGGCACTTGCAGCTCACAATAAAGTCAAATTCAAGTCAATGGGACCTG
Organism: Carettochelys insculpta; assembly: GCF_033958435.1. Taxonomy (NCBI): domain Eukaryota; kingdom Metazoa; phylum Chordata; order Testudines; family Carettochelyidae; genus Carettochelys; species Carettochelys insculpta. The sequence continues at coordinate 20,437,200 of NC_134153.1, read as the reverse complement.
CAAGAACTCCCTTATTATTCAAACACTTATTTAGGTTGGGAAACCTAAGGAAGTAATGCTCCCACTTTAAGGTACACACTTTATTTCCAGGGTATAAGCTACCCAGATTCTCATTCTAGTTTCAAATTACTTGCTGCCAATTCAGTTGCCACAGCTGATGTGGTCTTATGATGGCCTGAGGTGATGTAGTAGCACCTCCTCTGTAACTGTCAGGACATTCTGTGCCTTAGAGATGCTTATTTTCCTCCGTTACATGTACAAGCAGATGGTATGTTGCTTATAGAAGCTGAATTCCAGAGAAATTGGCATTGAAGAGAGCATGGAGGAACGAAAAGGAAGGAATGGTTCATCCACTACAAGCATTCCTAGGAAAAACTTTGCATCATTAAGATTCACAGCCTAAACCAGAGTCTCTGCTGGTGTAAATTACCAGCATTGCAAACATGTCAGTAGAGCTATGCCTGTTTACACCAGTTGAGAATCACGCCCATGCTAAACAGGGAAATGCACAGAGATGCACACAAACACCCCCATGGTGAAAGTTTTACTGGTAACCAAAGGAGCTGTCCTTTGGTATCCCACTGGCATGCCCTCTAGGATACTTTCATTGGTGTTCTGTCTTTGGATTGTGATTATTATTTGGATTACAGTAGCAGCCACAATGTACTAGGTGCTGTTTGCACTCATAAGGAGACAGTCCTTGCCCTGCTTACAATCAAAGAAGAAAAGCAGCATATAAAAGATGGAGGGTAAGTCTAGAATATACAGTTACAGGTGCTACAGGCTGAGCCTTGTAACAGTCTCCTCACACTATTTTGATAATAAGAAGGGGAGGTAAAACCAACCAGCTGAACACTTTTTTCATACAGGAGATTCTCTGCGTGGCACAGGCTCCCCATAGCTAGCCTACACCACCTGCTTTGTAGCCCCAAATTTAAGAGACATGACCTAGAGAAAAGGACATGGCCAGGCTGCTCTTCTGTTAGGGAGATCTTTTGCCATTAGAATGGCCTCCTGGGGGCTGTTTCAGCTGGTGTAGTTTAGAGTAGCCGTGAAGTTGCTCAGAGTTTCTCTGGAGCCTGAACTGGCCCTTGGCTAGCCTCAGGATTGGAAAGCTAGAAAGGTGGGTGAGAGCCAAATTCACCATCAGTTAAGTGGCTCCCTATGCCAGCCTACTGTTGTTTGGCCAATTTTTTGCATCAGGATAGAACCAGACCTGGAGTCAGGATCTTAAGGAGGAAAAGGAAGTGGCCTTTACAGGTCAGTTCAGGGAGACCATCCTGTGTATACATAATGGTGCAGAAACAAGCCAAAAATGATTGCTGGACTTGCTTCCTCACAGCTACAGCTATTTAGTTTCTTTCTAGTACAATAGCCCTTGTTCCTAAGGGAAGGCCCCATATTCACCTCTTCTCATCCAGCTGTCAGTGAGAGGTAGATGAGGTTGGAACATGAAAGGGATAGGATCCAGCAACTCACCTGCACGAATGCCTAATGGATTATTTATAAATTTCCATAGGGACCTATCATTAAACTGAGAGACACCTTCAGTTGCAATCACAGAAGTTGGAGTAGGTACTTCTCCTTTCAGGCTAGGACTGTTGAAACCCTCACCCAACAAAGTTCAGAGGACCCCCTGAGAAACACCCAGCACAGGCTTTCTTGCTAGTCTTCATTTCCAGGACTTAACCCCACGCCATGAGATGAGACAGAAATACTCCTCATCTTCTGTCTGCAATGTTGCTAGAATGTTTCTGGCTTCAATATCATGGCTAATACTGCGCTCAGGTGTCAAATACAGAACACACCTTAGAAACAAATGCGGGAAACTGAATCTAGCCATGGTGAGCAAGAAATAACTAATAGAAAAGTCAAGCAGGATCAGTGTTAAATCCCCAGATCTTAGAGAAATCTCTCAGCCTCCCTCCCTCACACAAAGACTCTCTGATGTCGCATATTCGGTGCTAGTATTCACATTGCACAGTTTAATAGGCCTGATAGTGAAAAGTACTGATCAATGGCACCCCCTTTCTGTGAGGAGAGACTAGAGGTCAGCATCTGTCAGCATCTCTGATAATCAGGCAGTTAGTGCCTCTCTTGGCCTAGATTCTGAGAGTGTATGATACACAGGAGATCGCTTCACATATTAAATTTAAATGGCAACACATTAAATGCAAACATGGTTAATTCAGCTTGATTGTTAATAAATGCAAGAAAATATAATATTCCCCAAATAGGAGGCAGGGTTTAGGATCTCCAGTGATGACTAAAATATAATTTCTTCAATAGGGAAAAAAAGCTCTAACTCCTTTGTGTTACTGAATTTTAGAATATTTGTGAGGGCCAAGAAAATGAAAACCAGCATCTTCTACTAGTGTAAGATCCCCCAGAGTTTGCCGGTCCAAATTACAAACAGAAGGCAAATTCCATCTTTCAAGTACTATGCTGGGTCATTGAATATAAAGGAAACAATGATGCATACTATTTTTACAACATTGCTAAATCAAACCATGATTCTACTTAAAATTGTTACTCGAGAGGGCTTGTCGGAACCAAGAAGTACATTTTTTTCCAAATTCCTTTTTTGGCAGTTCTAATTATGAAATCCCATTAGACACCACAGCTAGTATTTTCAAAAATGTGGTCCTAAAGTTAAATTCCTAAAGCCCTATGTGGGTAACTGAAAAGTGGTCTGATTCAGAGCTGAGCACTCATTGCCATCAGCTGTCAAATACTTTTGTAGAAGATTTGAATTGTGACCAGCTGTAAGAGCATTGTTCAACTTCAGGGTAAGAATTCCAAGCAAGTGCACAGGAAAGCTGCTGTTTGTAGGTCTGTCTGAATAGAAATCTGATAGTCATCACAAATGCAGGGTGCTTATTCACAAGGATGATAAAACCTTAGTGTAGCCATAGTAAGAAAAGTGACCATGCAAAAGAGGTATCGTCCCCAGACTTAACATACTGCATATGCTCCCCTCAATGCCTGGAAGTTGCATCTGCTTTATTGATATGAACATCTTTCCATTCCTACACAGCTAACGCAGTTCTGGAAGAGCAACTGGGAGTCTCTTCTGTTCAATGAACATTAACAAGGCCACCAGCTGAATTCTAATGACAAAATCTTTATTACTGCACTTGGAGAAAAGTCCTAATAGAAGTCTATAGAAGTGCACTAGGGTTCTAGAGAAATGTTCATATACCAGCAGAATTTAGTAGAAAATAACTATTATCTATATATTTCTGAATTATCCTATAGGTTTCCCTGCTATGGAAAGAATTTTTATTAACTTCTATGGGATATTAAAAAAAATATACAAAAGAGATAATTTTAAGTTCCATAGGACTTATTCATAAAGAAAGGAGATGACATAAGTAGCAGGAAGAATCCATCTGGATTTTTATATTCATGGGAGAATTTGTAGTGCAACCAGTTAGAAAAAAAAATCATAGTTTCGATGTTTAATTTAGAAAATCTGGGATCCAGTCCGACTTCCACTAGAGTCAAAAGAATGTCTCCCAGTGACATGAATGGGAATTGGACCAAGGCCTCAATGCAGAAGTTAGATGTTGACAATGTTCCTATTAACTAAATTAATACGCTGGACATTTTTCTCATATAACACATGCACCAATCTAGCCTCTACACATAGATGAGTCAAGCCTAATGCATGAAGTGTAAAGAAAAACTCAGTGAACAGCAAACCTGCAGGCTGCATTAACGTAACAGAATGAGCAAAAGTAGGAAATAAAAAGGGGTTCACTTTCTCTAGACCTAAGACTGATTTTTCATTTTGCCCTCTGAGTCATCCTCTTGCCTACAGAACTGTGATAACTACCATCATGGCAGCATTAGATTGATTAAATTGCTCATCTTTAGCCACAGCAATCTCCTTTTCCCCAGTTCTCCATGGACCCTGTTGAGCCAAATGGAACAGATTCAACTACTCCAGTCTGCCTGTTTTCTTTCTGGCTTTGATAGGCAGGAATAGGTAACCCACCTTCAGCTGTTCTGTTTGATTTAATGGGGCTTAAATCACAGTCCTTTCCTTACCATCAAGAGATGTCAAAAGCAATTGGAAGGAACATTTCTGAAAAAGAACTTGCCACGCCCAATCCGCATTTACACATCGACCCTTCTATGTCATGCTGGCAATACAATAATACCTAGCTCTTTATGTAGTGCTTTTTGTCAGTAGACCTCAAAGTAATGGGGTCTTTATGTAAGTGAGAATCAGCTTCTTCATTTCACCCAAGGATGCAATCTGAATGTTAATTCTATTTTCGCTCTGCCTCCCAGGCTGCTCTAGAACATTAAAGCTCCACTGAAAATTCCTCACGGCTAGATTCTGATCCTGTGTAAATATGCTGATTTTATTTGCACTGGTGTCAGTGGCATAATTCCAGTGGCAATAACTCAAATGCATGTGTAGTTACACAATATTTACCCTGGTGTAATTGACACCTAAATCTGTTTCTGTATCTTCATGGAACCATAGTTGCAAGGTATTGAAAAGACCTATGAGAACAGGTTGGATAAATGGTGCTTGGTCCTGCTGTGAGGGCAGGGGACTGGACTTGATGACCTGTTGAAGTCCCTCCAGTCCTAATATTCTATAATTCTATGAGATCATCTCCCTGAGGGCCAATGCAGGATTTCCTTCCTCTGTCCATTGCCAAGTACTAAGGAGGAAACGCGTAAATAATAACACACATTGAGTTTAATGAGTTTTAAGAGCACAAATGTCTAAAACATATTGTAGTGCTACTTAACCTGATGTTTTATATTCACTGTACAATTGTGCTCAAGTGTTACTATTGTTGAAAGACTCAGAAGCTGTCAATGATAGCATGTGAGCAAGATACACAAATACTATTTATCTAAATCTTCCTACCTGTGTGATCAGCCAGTCCACTAGTTTACCAGCAGGGATTACTGATTTGTAGGTCTTCAAGTGGTAGTCTCGGTCTCTTAAGTCAAAACAAACAAACAAACAAAAACAAAACAAAACATCAGTACAAAAATGTATGCAATTCTATTAGGCTGCATAAATAAGTAAACTATTTCAACACAAATTTTACTTAGCAAGAGGAATTATAGTTAGGAAACACCTATGAGGTCAAGCAGATCTTCCCTGATTTTTGTAGCATTTGTAACTAAATGAAAGGAAAGAAAATGCTAGAAGATAGTCTGCCCTTGTAGAAGAAAGGACTGAGATTTAAACTGTGGAACACCTCACAGCCTGAATGAGGAACATATTCCAGATCCACGTGTCCAGATTCAGATCCCCATTTCTCTAAAACTTGGATATAGACTTTGTTTCCCCCCATATCCAGGTAGACGTGGACAAACACGGCATTTTTGAATTGCCAGTACTTAGATCTTCTAATAAGGACCACATTCATGCCCTTATCTAGAGCAGCACCATTCCTGAGACAAAGAAGAGACATTTATAAATCACTGCTCCTTAGAGGACTTGTCGATTCCCGTTCCAAGGTCAGGGAAATAACAGATGCTTTGAGTCTTTTTGAAAATATATTTATATCTTGAATCTTTAAAGCAAGGAAGATTAGGAAGCCCATGATATTGTCCTAAAAAGCCTTTTATCATTAGGGTACTGGACTGAATGCTTCTCATGGCAGTTGTGAATGAAAGTTGTTTTCATTTTATGGCGATTCACTGACTTGGGTGAAATGAGTTTGGTGATCTTGAGCCAATTCCTAGTGCCATGTTGCAATAGCCATTCTGAAATTAATTTGTATTAATTGGCTTGCTCTTGTTGGCAGTCTCAGCAGAAAAGCCAACTGATGAATGGAGGATGAATTCCCCTCTCAGCCCAGCGGAGGTCCTTCCAATTCAGGCTTGAGGCCCATTGGCACAACTCTGAGGGGAAAACTTTTACAGCCACTACCAAGATGTTCCTGTTCTGTAGCTCCAGAGAAGATTTTAGTCTCTGATGCTGTCAACTCAGCCCCTTTAATTAGCACCAAATTATATAAAAGTGCAGGGAGGGGTGGGGGTGTTGATAGAAAAAAAAAAGAAGAAAAATCTAAAATTAAAATTCACCTGCATGTATTTTTCCTTCACAAGTCACCTACAGAGGCAACTGTGCTGTGTGTGGCTGTTTTAAATAACTCCAGCAGCAGCAATGCCTGCATGTTTGCATAACCCAGAGAGTGTATGTGAGAGAGAAGGGGAAGTAACATTTCCAGAACTTGAAAAAACAGTGTGACAGAATTTCCAGAAATGTGTATCCTCAAAACAAAGCTTTCCCCATAGTGCTTACACACATTTTTGGCCTGGCTTCCAGTAATGCACTAAGTTCAGCACAAAACTGTGGGAGTTTTGAGAGCTGCTGCCCATATATCATGAGCAAATGCGCTTGGGAAATGTCAGCATAATAAATCGGAGCATGAAAATACTGAGCGCTAAGGAATAGGGTTTTGCATGTTGGGAATGACGGGTTCCTGGCATTTTAATGTTGGATGGCAGCATTCAGGGAGAGCTTTGACGCTGGAATGACAGCTCTAACGTTTCATTTGCTTTGGGCTCTTGGGCCAAGGCCCAGCTGCAGACTGCTGCCAGTTGAATGCTTGTGAGGAAGGATATTTGAACATTAACTCGCTGACCCATCGATTGCAGGTGAAGCCACTATATGAAACATATCTTGTCAAAAGCTGGATCTTAGCCAGCCACCCTGTCGCAGACAGTTAAAGTAGCACGATGCCTTTCTCCATCAACAGGGAGGTGTTGTCTACCACTCACACATCAGTGCCAGGGGAGTAAACAAATGACCCTGCTATGATTTCATGGTCTTGAGCTGGCCAAGTGCCCATTGCCAGTCTTCCACAAATCTATCAGTTCTCTGTTGAGATGCCCTCCTCATGCATTTTGCTCTTGAGGACACAAGCTCCAAAAGAAGACTTGCTCTGCTGCCAGTGGTGCCATCTTCTTTTGCCTCAACTCTTTATAAAAAGCCGTTGGTGGATGAGAACAAACTGCAAAGGCAGATGCTGTTTCGAGGCCACTGTGTTTTCAGTGAAGGAAATGGATTAGGGTTGCCACAGAGGGAATAGCTACAGAGCAATAAAATCAGACACTTCCTGTTTCCTCCCCCCCATTACTACTTGGCATTTACACACAGCTATTCCAATTGCATCAGGTCTCCCAGCTTGCTAGAGTGTCAAGCACGCTCTGAAAAGTGGCCTTCTTCAACCCAGAGCTTATGACATCTGGAACTGTAGGATCAGGATGCCAGACAGGGCAAAGATCGAAAGGCAGAACAGGTGGGTATTGGGGTGACTAAGAGCTGAAAGGTGCCAAGCTGCTGCCTGGTGGGAGAGGTGGAGACTTGTCATTGAGCAGTAAAATCAGACAGTCGGGAGAATAAGACATCAGTCCATGCTGTGGAGTTTGTTTGAAGGACGATGGGCTTCAAAGAAGAGTCTGAGAGTGTTGAAGGTACATCTATCCATGGGGAATCCAAGGTTCCAGTGCTTGCAATATTTCCCAGTACCAGCTCATACTCAGTTTAAATCCACCTCTGTCCTAAACTTGGATTAATCTTGAAATAAAAGAATGGCTAAACAATCTCCTGATAGCAAAAATGCTGCACTGAGATTTTTCCCTTGCAGATCTCATACCACTGCTGCAGCACAATCCATCTGTTGTGGCAGGGACCCTTAGGTCAGGACATTTTTTTCTTGGCTCAATTTTTTATTAGCTGTCTCTGCTTTACATAATAATTGCTCTCTTAATGGATGAGGCACACATACAAACATACACACACACAGCCACTTTGCCTACACAGAGCTTCACTGCCCTCCAGGGTAACTGCGTTTTCAATTAGGCAGTTAGGATTCATGAAGTGTGCCCATTCTGCAGATAGATCATTGTCATGCCAAAAGTATCTTATGCCTTTGAACATCTCCTGAGCATCTCAAGGACAGGAAGTCAACTCTGCTCAAACTGGGACTCCAGCCCTGTCCTCATATTAGTTTTTTTCCTAGGGGCTATTCTTTGTCAACAAAATTATATGAACCTTGAAACAGAATGTTCCTGTGAGTGAAAATGTCCCATTCTTAACCATGGGCAAGTGGACAGGATATCCAAATGGTTGTTTTGGAACCTCAAATAGACTCATGATACAGCCTTCAGGAACTGCAGATCTGGACGTTCCATTAAGGCATTAATGTTTGAAAAACCCATGTCTTGAAAGCAAATTACGTACTGCACCTCAATTATTGCGGTGCCTTGGGTAGATATTTATTTACACAGGATTACATCCCCATCCTGCAGAGGTCAGTAAGTTTTGCCAAGTTGGGACTTAACCCTCAGTGTTTTTTATAAATGTATATAACTTAAAGAACAAAACAAAGAATACTGCCTGCAACAAGCACCAGCAACAGCTGCATCTCCATGATCTTTCCAGGCATCACTTATTAATACATCCCATTCTAACTCCAAATTCAGGAGTATACCTGGGTAAATAAATGCTCTAAAGTTCACCAAGGGAAGGGTTGTGCTGAACAAGCAGAGAAAGCAGACTCCTGACACCAGTCCTCCAGAATTCAGTTCTATACTTCTTCAGCAAAAACACCCGTTAATCCCAGGCAGTGCTTTTTTTTGTGCCAGTACGTGCCACTATGGTGTACAAGCACCTTTATTCCCTCAAAGCTGGAGATCCTGTGCATGGGGCTGCATGCGGGGCTCTGTGCCCCAGCCAGCTCCCAGCCGCTGGACTGTGAGTCTTCCCATACTTGGCTGGCGGGTGAGTACCAGCACCTGTGCTTTTACAAAAAAAAAAACCCTGATCCCAGCTGTGGAGGTGGGATGGTACAAAAGGACCCTGGATAAGCTGAGCAAACTGTTTCATTACAGGTTATAGGGAGAAAGAGAGAAGATTTCAAATGGCAGTATGCTAGTCCCTTGAAAAAGACAAACACAACAGGCAAGTGGAACTTACTTTATCACGGGAGTATAAAGACTGTGCAGTCGGCAATAGAGCCTCACACCCTAAGAGGAAAGAAACAAATGTGGATTTATAATTGTGTATCAGATCCAGTGGTTTTTTTTAAACTATACTGAATGGAACTACAGTAGCGTGGTCATGGACAGCACCTGCTCATCAGGAATTAGACTGATCAAATGTTTCTTGAAACTCCTCTCCTTCTCCTCATTTTTCACTTCCAGCAATCTCTCTTCTCTCCCCAGCATTTAGGTGTTGCTCCTAAAACCCTTCTTTCCAGCATCCAGACCCCATGTAAGCCCATGCAAACAAATGCTGCTAAGACCATTCTGCCTGATTTACACCCTTGGTTGAGTCCCCAGTCATTGCCTTCCAGAGAGTCACTTCACCAAACATAAGCTTCTCATCTTTACCTTCACGTACATTTCCAACTCTCTCTCAGCTTTTCCATCTTGCCTCTTACTGAATCACCCCACATCCTTTGCCCTGCCAACAGCGGCAGCCGTGAGCGTCTGCTTGTCAGCTTCTCCCACAAACATCTCAGCTTCTTCCATGCTGCCTCTCCTCTTTTGATCTTTCCTCAAGAACCATCTCTGACGGGATGGCCATAAGAAACCAGCCAATTAATAATGGATTGGGGGCAGATGGCAATCACTGGAGCTCACCCTAGCTATATGTAAGTATCAAGGAAAAAAACTATGTATTTACACACAATTGCTATATCCCCTCTCTTCTCAGACTGGAAGGAGGCCTCAGCTGGTATAAGTTTGTCTATTGTGCTTTTTATGAATTCAACCCCTCATCCTGACAGGGGGCTTTGGGTGCAACCATAATATACATAAATAGTAATTTCTCACTGGGTCTTGCTTTCTCTCCTAATCAAATGACTCATCCAAAATGGAACTAAAAAGTGGGCAAGATGGGGAACGAGAGGGAGAGTATCTCCCACACTACCATGGTGGCAGGTTGATACAACAGAAGCGTTTTATTAGCTTTGCACAGTGTGTTGTATTATTCTTCACAGTTATTGGCTGGCTGCAACCTGGAAGGGAGATTGAATACCTTGGACATGATATCTTCCAATTCACTTCTTGGTTTATACGTTCCGTCATCATACCGAAACCTGTACATCACCTGCTCATTCTTAAATTGGTGCTTATCTGAAACTGAACCACCAGAGCAATAATTAATAATCCATCTATGCCTCCTCCCAGGCCACACATTATGACAGCACAGTATTTCTGCATGCAAAGAACCTGCCATTTTCAACAATACCTCTAATGGCGAAGGTGCACAATTGTCAATTTTGCACACACACAATTACCAGTCCTGCTGTTTAGCATCCATTGAAGAGGTGCCTTTCTGAATGGCTGGCCCCAAAGGGATGGTCCTCCAAAATGCTGCAAGTTCAGTAAAGTGAAATACCCCACAAATGTGGTGTTCTTCCACCAAGCCTTTTTCAATTGTTTACAGCCTTGGAACCTGCTTCACTGAAGTCAATGGGGGGTCTTTCCACTTACTTCAATCAGCTTTGAGTCAGGCCCTTGCACATTCAGTAACCCTCTAATATTAACATGAATGAAATGATTTTTGCAGCTGCCCATGGCTCTGACACAGGGATCTGCTGCAGTTCCTAAAGGAGAGAGCACGCTGGTGAGAAGCACAGCTGTTGGATGGATTATAACACCAGTGCCCTTGTTTTTAATAAGGTGTTAATGGGTTCAGTGATGTAATTAAACAGAGCTCTCTAGACACTACTTACTTTGCTAAAATGGTCATTCTGTAGTGGTGCAGCTGAGATCTTACTAGTCCACGCTGTACTGTAATGGTGACTATAAGTGACAGAATATAATGCATAGGGGATAGGGACATGCCCCAAAGGGAAAGATGGGTCTAAAACTGAAAACAAATACAGAGGAGGAAGGGTGTGGGAACAGAGCAACCAAAGAAGCAGGTAGGGGTGAAGATGGAGAGAGTAGTTCTAGTCAGCCATGCCATCTCTAAGAAGACATATGACTGACCAAAACTATCTGGCAGCCACGTGGCTTTTTCCGAAGTTCCGCATTCTGGACTGGGAACAGTGCTTGATGAATTGACTTAAAATGTGATTTAAAACTTGCTCATTTTAGACAAAGTTTGGCCAACTTATGAGACTGGGGAGTCACTGGTTGGCCAAAGTGGTTTAAACTGAGTTAGCCTCAGCCAGTTTAGTCCCAGATTTCTGTCTGAACCACAGAATGGAGGGGGCCCTCCTTTACAAGGCAAAGATTGTTATTCTTTTGTGGATATTTGGGGAGCGGGCAGAACTACCTATATTCACTGGGACCTCCTGTCCTGTGGGTGCCTATAAAGATGCTTGCTCTCTTTGAAATGGTATGCAATCTTTCCTTCCTGCCAAAAGGTGAAGCTGATTCCATATTGCAGAATCCAGTCACCATTCTGACACAGGAACACAGGACTAGAAGACACTTGTGGTCTCCTCTAGTCCAGTTTCCTGGTACTGACGGCAACTCCATTATATAATCCTGTTCATAAGCTTCTCAAGTTCCTACAGACATAGGGAATTTTGGGGGCCCACTATGATGGCTGCTGATTCGTCTCTCATTGAGGATCTGCATTCTCTAGGTCTGATATTTCTGAAGCTGATTGAAACTGGGTCCTGTGGAGAGGTCCCTTTGATCCTTCAGGCTTGGCACAGGTGAGGACAAAGATCTGATTAAACTCCTTTAGCTGGCTGTTATGTGTACAGGGCTGCCACTTACACACCAGCAGCCCCAGATAAAGGAGCCAGGATTAAAGGAGATGAGGAGGCAGCAGAGAGATAAAATGCACAAAGCTCAGCACTCCTGCAAGCCTGTGATTTGCCGTGGGTTTGTTCTGCCTTGTGCAGAGCCCTGTTCCCAAAGGAGGGAATGGACAGGCAGGCTACATGCATCAGCAATTTTCTTCTAACTGGTCATATTGTACCAAGGGAAAAACCAAAGATAAGACATATTGCCTAATGTGGGGCTACCTTGCAGTTTTGTTTTTAACTCAATTCAAGATAAGGAGACAGATACTGTGACTCTTCATGTCAGTAAAACTCAAAGCCTAATTACAAGGGATGTTTCCTCAGCTAAAATTAGGGCTGAAGATGTCTGCTGAAGTACACTAATTGTCACCGGGAGACAGTCACAATAGGAGCTCTAGACACAGGCAATATTTTAACCATCCATAGGGATCTGCTCTTTGTCAGGGGCCTCTCATGGAGTTTAATATTTAACTATTTTCATTTCTTGGTGCTGGGAGATTTTGCTGGGGCAATTGCAATCTTAAATCTCATCTAAGAATGACCAGTTCCAGGACAAGGGTGCTCTGTTAGAGCAGCCCAGATGGCTGTAATAAAATATCAATTTTGGATCATACAGTCTCAGCAAAAATTCCAGTGCATTGCAAGTAAGTCGTTGTGTGTAAGTCTGACCCTGCCTGGACAGTTACGGTCATGGACACATGCAGCCACACTTTCAAAGGCTCCAAATCCACAATCAGGGCTCAGTCTCTATACAGGCAGGTATATGAGCCACCAGTGTGAGGAGGGGTGCTACTGGGGAGTTTATTTTACCACCTATTTTGTTGCCTAAATGGGATGTGAGTTGCTTTGAAAGTGGGGCCCATAGTGTAAGTGTGCACGAATCAAGGTGTCTGCATGTGGGCAGCGTTAAGTGCTTGTGCATGGGGAAAACTGATGCTGCTGGTATTAGAACACTGCGAAGAACAGTTTCCCTGTGTTTTGATTAAAAGATGACAACAAACATAATTTCTTAATGCAGTTATAATCACCTGTAAGAAGCCCTTGAGGAGCCGTAATGCCAACAGATTAGTGCTTAAGTAATACTAGTCTAATTAGTAGCTTCCTTATTTAAACTGCATTAGAGAGATTGCATGGAAATGTGGACAACTGGTGACTTAAGACCTTAAGGAATAAAATTCTCATTCCTTCTAGCCACATACACTTAATGGCTAGACATGGGGCACCCGTTGTTTAACTCGTGTGTGACTGACGTACTCTGTCTTCTGAAATGGAAAAAGAATGGGAAAGAGGAAGGAAAATCTGGGCTTTGAAGGGCACAAAATGTAGGAGAACCCTTGTGCTTTACTAAAAAGACAGGCAGTGAATCAGATTTTCAAACAAGGTAAGTGCACAAATGCTCATGCAACTGCTCACACAAACAGGCCTGAGAGCCTTAAAAATCTGCCCTGGGAGTTTATGCAGAAGGGGCATTTTCTGGGCTTCATCAACAAAGTCACATGATGCTTTTAAAAAGTTCTGCTCTTGGAATGTGAGCTGGAAAGGCCAAATACTCCAAATGCTCTATGGCCAGGAATCTCACGGCATAAGGAGAATACCGTCTACCAGGAAATACTCTGAAGTTTTGCAGCTTCTGAGTCTGAGCCTCATTTTAAGGGGAAATTGGCAAATGTCTCTATAGTCAGCCAGCTACAGACCCCACAACCACCCCCGTTAATCCAATCTCTGGCCCTTTCCAAAGGTGCCCAACTTGGCCCTCCTCTAGCTTTCCATAGTAGATATCCAGAATCCAAGGCTGGAATTTTTTAAAACGGGAAATGCAAACCAACACACGGTTTTTAGGCTGGTGGGTATGGGTGCAACTACTGAGATGGTATCAACAAGTCAAGTAATCCCAGGTGTAAATGGACACGTAGGTGTGTTTGTGCATCCAAGTCGGAAAATGTGGTCCTCCCCCAAAGAAACACAAGTGGCTGTGTTGTCAGAGGTGAGGGCACTGCAGATGGAATGCCATTCTTCTCCCCTCTTGCTCAGTAGAACAGTGCCTGGCCACGGAAAAAGGAGTCACTTACTCTGTAATGCACTGGTCTCAAATTCAAGGGTCCTTTTTCCTCCACGTGCCACTAAGGGTTGTTCCCCAGTTCCAAGTTCAGACCTGGCCTTGGTTTACACACGAATGTCCCACATCCCATCACTGGAAAGATGCAGCTTTGCCTTAGGGGTGATGCTGAGTTGTCATGTTATGACACCACTAGTGTGCCCTGTATGCTGAGCATTTGGGTGGCCGCCCAGGAGAGATTCAGGTGCCATCCAGCTGATTAGCAAAGCGCCCCCAGCTACCCACAGTGGGCAGCCTGTGTTTCTATTGCTGGTGCATATGTGCACATGCCTGTGTGCACATAACAAAATTTATTCTGCCCATGGATGGGAAAAATTAGAGGGAACACTGGACACAACGACCCCAAATATGCCCCGCCAACGTGTATAGCCCCATTCATTGCCGTAGGAGTTAAACAGTCTCACACAGTGGGGATAATGAGGATTTGATGCAAACGAAGGAAGCTCTGTGAATAATCACAAGTGCCGACACACCTATGTCTCCAGGGTCTTCCTGAGATCTGGCATCTTGCTATGACTCACAGCACTCACCATGGTGAATGATGCCATTTTCCAACAGCGCCTGTCCCAAGTTGACCCCTTCCTCCGGCTTGCTTATTTCCCCAATCTCCATGAGCCAGGATACAAATTCACTGCATGGGGAAGCAGAACAGCAAAAGCAATTAGCTCTCTCCCCCTAAGGGCAGGCAGACATGTCTCTGGCAGACATTAACCAACCCCAGGTGACTTGCTCCTTGAAGCACCGCATTAACATTTACACACCACTTTTGGCTACGGTTGCCTCTTCCACCCAGCTGGATTTCCTACATGGCTGTAGGAAATGTGCTACAGATGAAGCATATTTCCTGTGGGAAACATTTCCCTTCATTCTCCATTACTAACAGCCTTGGGGAAAGAGAAGTTCCAGTTGCATCAAAAACATAAAAAGTCTACAAACGAGACTTATTTTAATGAGCACTCCAGACTCCCAGCTGAGAGCAGGAAAGGATGCGTTATGGATGCCCTTAAAGAGCAATACATCATACAGTCAACAAAAGGAGGTTTTTACCCTTGTATCCCTCAAAGCAACATAATCACCTTACGTCATTGGGTCTGATTCTCCTCCCTCACTGGTTTTGCACTGGTATAACTCCATCATTTGAATGGACTTATGGCAATGTCCATGAGAGAAGACTGAGTTCAAGTCCTGTTGATAGGCTAAGTTAGGGAGTCACTACATGAAAGCTGGGGCCTGCCTTTAAAATAAAGGATTATCAAGCCCTCCTGCTCAACTAAAGTCAGTGGTAGCGGGACTGCTAATTCTGAATGAGGAGGTGAATCACACAGCTTGTTTCTATGGTGAAGGCAAAGCTACAAACATGGGCAAATGAAAACTTCCAAATACAGCTTGCTATGTAGCGTGGGACTCAACTAGAGTGGTAGTAGGTATAGAAAATATAAACGGCAACAGCCTGATGAATGGGACCCTGCCAGTGCCCTTGGGGGATGAAGTAAGTTTGTCAGTTTACTCAGCGACTACATCAGAATGTGTCAAATTCATAGAAAAGGCATATTTGAATGCAGGGCAGCAGATGGGAAATTTGAGTTCAGTAAACCAGTTGGGTGCCTGCCAATTTGTGTAGGGTTGTTTTTTTATCGAACTCAGCCTCCATGCCTCCAATTATGGGCTTTCACTGCAGTATTTTTAGTCTTTCTGTGTTTGTCATGGGCTGACTCATCCCAGCCGTAGGTAGTGGAACTGTTTTGCTTTTAGAACAACAACAATAAAAAAACAGTTTCAGCTTGTTGAGGGACTGCCATGTAATTGCAAGGGCAAAAAAGAAAGCAGTATATCCATTACATCAGCGTCATCCTATGGAAACCAAGAGTTTGTAAAACACCAAAGTAAAGTAAGGATGTCTCAGGCCCAGCATCTTACGGGAAGCCTCACTGGTCTCCCAGTGATTCTGAATACGGAAATAAACTATCGGAACGATGGTTGGGAATCAGATGCTCAAGTCCCATTACTGGGAATGGGAGCTGTGCTACCTAATTATTTGCCTTCGAACTTGCATGCATGTCTGATTGCATCCCCTGGCATAGCTCCCAATAGGCTGTGCAGATGCAAGTGATACACTTGTGTGCCAACTGGTTTTAGGTTATTTAAAGGGAATGTACAAACATTAGGCTGGGCATAGGTGTTTGCAGCTGCAAAGTACAGATGCATTCTTGCCAATGAATGACTTTGTGTGTGCACAAGTAAAAGCTGAGAGTTGGAAGACTGGCACCCGATATTTTAGGGCAGGGGCAGGTGAAATAACTCTTTAAGGAGAGACAAACACTTTGAATTCCTCTTGGGGCTCAGAAGACCCTTTGCTTTCTCCCAGGGATTAAAGCTGAAGAAGGATGGGGTGTGTCTTTTCTCTGAGCCAGTCTGTGCTGTTCCTTGTCTCCCAGATCGGGCCACCAACAAATGAAATGAGGAACTGAGGCCGAGGGACCCATGGGAGACCAAATCAGACACTCCGAGTCTGATGTTTAAACACATGTAGTGCACAAATTAACATGCAATTAAATTGCAGAAGTTACCTGCAACATTATTACCTTTGTGCAAGGAAGTCATGGAAATCAAGTAATTGTGTGCATGCAAATGGTCAGTCAGCAATGCCTACCTATCCATTTGCATATGCATTATCCTAATCTCCATATGCATCTGCATGAACAGCATCCATGAGGCACCCCTGCCTAACGAAGGCATGAGGTTAAAATTCCATCATGCTGTACGCTCCTTGATTGTCTTTCTTTGGTTTCAAACAGATTGTTTTTGGCAACAGGCCAGCATCTGCCAATATTTCTGGGTCACATACGTCTAAGAGTTTATTAAGCCTGCAGAGCAAACACTTACTAATTTTGCTTGCAAACCAAATGCCACAGAAATCTTAAAGCAGCACTTAAAGAAAACCCGCTCACATTGCTAACGGCTTCAAGGTCTCAGGGGCAAAAATCAGTTCATTTTTTTAATCATCTCTTACAATCATCATCAATTTTACATTGAGGCTCTAGTTCTAAACAAAAACAAGCAGTAGCTGAAAGGGCTGTAGCATCTCTCTCAGATCTGGGTATAAATTTTCAGAGCACAGGTCAATGAACAATTTGTACCAACTGAGCAGCTGCCCAGTGTTGTCTAAAACATGGTTTCACTCCATGGTCTGTGCATTTGGAATGGGGCACACCACTGGTAAGCAGAGTTGAGCCAGAAGGCCAGCAAAGAGTAAAATCTACACTAAACTCAGGCTTGTCAAGCATCCAGTTTTTAACCGTAACACCTGGCTGAAAAACGATCCTTGTGGCTCTAGTCAGCACAGGTGGTCAGGCTATTAAAAGTCTGGTTGGTGGTGCAGCAGGACTAGGGCAGGCTCCCTGCCTGCTCTGGCTCCAAGTAGCTCCCAAACCTGGCCTGTGGCCGCTAAACAAAGAGTGCCCAAGAAGGCTACCTACATGTGTTGCCTCCCACCCCGAGTGTAAGCTCCACACCTCCCCTTGGCTGTGAATCGCAGCCAGTAGAAACTATGGAGGTGGTATCTATGGACACTGACAGTGTACAGAGCCTCCCAAGCCATCCCTGTACCTGGGGGCCACAGGGACATACCAGCTACTTCTGGGAGCCACACGAGGGACAAAGACAAGGTACTCCACTTACAAAGGAACAATCAGTTATCATACATACAAACTGGGAAATGACTTTCTGGGAAGGAGTACCGAAGAAAGGAATCTGGGGTCAGATTGGACCACAAGCTAAATATGAGTCAACAGTGCAAAACTGTTGCAAAGAAAGCAAACACCATTCTGGGCTCTATTAATAGGAATGATATAAGCAAAACACAAAAAATAATTCTTCTGCTCTTCTCTGCACAGATCAGCACTCAATTTAAGTATTAGGCCCAGTTCTGGAATCATTTCAGGAATGATTTAGACAAATTAGAGAAGGTCCAGAAAACAGAAACAAAAATGATTAAAAGTCTAGAAAACACAACTTGTGAGGGAAGATGGAAAGAATTGGGTTTGTTTAGTCTGGAAAACAGAATATTGAGTGGGGACATAACAGTTGTCAAGTACTTAAACAGGGTTACAAGGATGAGGGAGAAGAAATATTATTCTTCACCTCTGCTGATAGGACAAGAAGCAATGGGCTTAAATAGCAGCAGGGGAATTTTAAATTGGACATTATCAAAAAACTTTCTGTCAGGCTGGTTAAGCACAGGGATAAACTTCACAGGGAGACTGTGGAATCTCCGTCACTGGAGATTTCTAAGCACAGACTAGAAAAACACCTTTCAGAGATGGTCTACATGGTGCTTGGTCTGCCATGAGTGCAAGGGACTGGACTTGATGACCTGGAGGGAAGGAGCAGGAGTGGGGACTTGGAGAAGGGGCTGTGCTTCTGCATGGCTGTTTTGCTGGTCTTTCGAGCCGCTCTGCGGTCTGAACGAAATCTGTTGACAGAAGTTTTTTTGCAAGATATCTTCCAACAAAAACATCTGCCAATGAATCCCTCTAGTCTAGACATAGCTAAAGCTTGTTTAGATGTCTGCTGGTGCACCTGAAAAGAACTTTGGAAGATGGATTTACTCTCTAATAAAACATTCTTTGGAATCAAATTCCCATAAATAAATACGCTTGAAATTTCTATAATTCATAACACTGAGGTGTTGGAGGCATTTATGTCTAGTTCATGGCACATCTGTATTAGCTCTTCTCTCCACATCCATTCTTTCTCCCTTGAATCATTTAGAGCTATTGCTCTAGTGCAGTGAGATGCTGTGAGATAATCTCAGGGTGAAGTGAAATAAGTTTAACAGCCTCATTCATCTTCTCAGCTGACACCTGCTTGTACCTCAAACCACTAAAAACACATGCACAATTCAACATGACTGTAACCTCTTCTTCAAGATCCTGGGCTGTAAGGGCCAGCAAACTTGCAGGTCACTATGGAAATGAATTGTTCAGGGCAAGCCTGGGAACAGAACAGCAAGTTTGCAAAAGATAAGGATTGAAATGCCTTGGCTGAGCTATACTGGGGACCCAGCACTAGAAAAGCAAAGTTGTTTTACATAACAACTGACATGCACTGGCTAAGCTACTTTTTATGGAGCGTGATTGGCATTATGGATTAAATAACAGCTACATGGTATTTCTAGTGCATCGGCAGGTAGCTGGGACCTAGGTGGGGTCTGGACTGTGGGGCACTGGCAGAGCTGCATCAAGTTTGCAAGACTGGACTACCAATGTTGTTCCCAGGTTGGACTGAGGGAAATTCCATGGATGACTTTGAGAATGAGGCAAAATATGGGGACTGAGCAAAGGATCCAGTATTGTGAGAACATCACCTTTAGATCTGGCACTTCTGGTTGTGCCTAAATTGGAAAATATTAGAACTTGCCTCACATCTAGAGCCCAAGCAAAAATAAAAAGGAACAAAGTGCTCTCATTCCACCAGTCTGTTCACCACCACTGCTGTCCATCAGGCAGGAAGACAGGCCATCGCTTCCATGTCCCATTCTGCCTCTTTACAGTGACTGGGAACAGGAGGAAGGGGAAGCATCTGGATAAGCTGTCTCTCAAAATTATTTTTCCCAGCTGATAATTTCAATGATAGTCAGAAAAGTCTTCTCAGGTCACCAGCTCTGACTCCCCATGAGATACACAGTACATTGTCCTACAATAGTTTCCCTAGTGTCTTATCTAGTGTCTCTCCTTGACTGCTTCCAGTAATGGTGCTCTGGCACCTCCATAAGACTTTAAGAATTATGTCCTAATGTTAAGTGTGACAGAGAGAATCTTCTCCCACAGAAAAGTCCTTTTGATCCCTTCCTTCTACAAGGCATGCAGCCTCCTGGTGCAGCAAC
This sequence comes from Carettochelys insculpta, assembly GCF_033958435.1. NCBI lineage: Eukaryota > Metazoa > Chordata > Testudines > Carettochelyidae > Carettochelys > Carettochelys insculpta. The sequence continues at coordinate 20,417,441 of NC_134153.1, read as the reverse complement.
CACTAAATGTGCACACTCAGGATTTGAAACTGAAGCTGGTATAGTTCCACTGGGCCCAAAAGTTCCCCTTTAAGCATCCCCTTCTGAACAAAAGGGGACACAGGTTGGCTATAAAAAGAATCGGGCCCCTGGGGGAGTTAGGCTCTGCTTCTTATTCCTGCTGACTATCCAAAATAATTGTCATGAAATATGCCACACTGGAATGTGCTGCTACTGTACAGCCTGGGCAGAGCACTATGTAGGAATTCATGATTAATTTTAATAAACTGCAGCTGTAATTGGGGTTGTGGCCTTTCCAATTAAACCCCATCAAAGCGCACCCGGACTGCCCTCACAATACCATCCACAGAAAACCTACAGTCCCTTCTGCTAACTGGCGTGAAAGGCCCCTTTCAATCCAAAGACCACTTACTTGCCAAGAAAGCACTTGGGAACTGTGCTTAATTTTCTCCTCCTGTCTTTGATAAGGTTCACTTTCTTGCTCATCATCATGTGATACAACTTCTCTCCTTTCTCTGCAATCATGACGTACGCATCCCTCTCCATTCCCAGCTTCAGACCTGGAATACAAAGCAAGGGGTTGCCTCAGACCCTGGCCATCAAAGTGTTTACTCAAAGCCAAAAGCTGAGGCCAGCCTCATACACAAAGCAACAGTCACCACATGGAACAATAAGAGTTTATGGAAGCGTATTTTTTGACAAGTGTTAGAAAAATGGGCCCCTTCACCGTGTAGATGTAAAACGGATGGTTGGTTCAGTGTGCAGGTGAAGCTTGCAGCCTTTCTTCTCAGTTTCCCATGGAAATTGCTAGCTTAGATACAAAGGGCACAAATTTGAGGCCCCCAACACAAACCACAGTGTGGAATGGCCTCCGGAAGATGCACCGTGAACATACACAAGTTGGAACAAGCAAACAAATACATCACTCGTAATTCATTCCTGGTGGAGCTGGAACCCTCACAGGACTTTGTTCAATATGACAGAAATCTTCTCAGTACAGATGATTTGGAGAGACTTCCATCAGTCAGGGCCAAAATTCTGTTGACACTAAATCCAAACCCTGACTTAAACACAAACCCAGACAGGAATGGCCAGTAAACAAGCTGTTTAGGAATGCCCCTGTGTTAGAGGGTACACTTTGGCTACCGTATCAAGCAGTCAGCTGGAGAGATACTGGATGACTGAGGCGAGTGATGATAGGTTATCTGAAGGCTGTCACCTCCCAGCTGTCAGTTTGTTTATGACTCAGTTTAATTGTGACTGAAAGTTGCAACAAGCAGACAGCTGGTCTGAAATGACTCCAGCTCCTAGGGAATGCACATCCACATCACAGCTGGCCTTTCTTAAGACAGACCATGTAAACCTTATTAATTAATTGTCTTTATGAATGTCCCTGGCATTGAGGGTTAAGGCACTTGTGTGAGGTAGAGCATGAATGCAGTGTGCTCACCGGTTGTCCGTGCTGTATCTGTCTGGCAATGAACGGAGGACTTAGTTTTTCAGGGCTTTTTAGCATCTTTCACTATACATTCACTTTACAGACTAAAGCAACACCCTGAAAGCCTAATTAGAGAGGGTATATAATTATCTCTAAAGGATGCCCAGTTTACACCTTCTTGCCTTATTTTATTATTAAAGCTCTAAAGTTGAACAAAAATTAACAGCCATGGCCATCAAGTACTCCCCACACTGTCTCTGGGTTTCTTTAAAACAGTTATCGCATTTGTTTCACAGGTTTGCTACATGTGCTAAAGAAGTGAGAGCCTCATGCAGTACTTCATCCTGCAAAGGTAGCATTTGTTTCCTGTATCCAACATCTGCCTAAAAGTTTTGGTTCTGCCAGCCTGCTGACTTCGTATTCCCCACCTCCAGCCGCTGCTTCCCATGATCTGATTCAACTATGCATGTTGTCATATGTAGCCAAAGCTAACTTTCAATGAGAATTTGTGATAGAAAACAGCCGGTGTAATAGTACCCGTTTCACTCTGGTCTGACATCACTGAATTCCCCAAGCTCTGATGTAAACAGCAGGCTGCACACTCTACACAGCTCAGTCCAGGATCACACACCATTTGGAAGCTCCCCAAGGTTTCCAGTCCAAACACTGATAGCTCGGTGACCTTACAAGTACTCTGAGTCCAATCAAGCTTTCCAATAAGGTCTGGAATGTCTGCCACGACAGCCATGTTTATCCGGAGTTCCTGTCATCGACTGCCACATCATAAACCAGAATGGTGAAAAGCAGCAGAAAAGAAATCGTAGACTTGCTGACACTGAATGGAAAACTTAAAAAAACCCATTTCTTGGTGTGACCCCAAAGTAGGAGACTATTGTTTCCCATGTTGTACAGAGGCACACATGATGGTACACAGTTGATGCAATCATAACTATCAAAAAAGTAACCAACAATCCTGGATCAAGGCGATAGAACTGGAGCCTGTGTCTAAGCAAAATGGGTTTTTTTTTTAAGTTTTCTATGAGGCAGTTTTTTGGGAGTGAAGAGGGAGAAAAGAGCAGGTCTATACAAGACCGGAAAGTCAATAGTAGATACGTAATTCCAGTTAACCAATCAGCGTATCAAAAATCAATTTATCAAGCCGTCCTCACATAGTGAGGTTGACAGGTGAAACTCTCCCGTCAACCTCTCTTACTCCTTGTGAGAATCAGGAGTACCAGGGTCAACTGTCAAGCCCTGATGGTTTGATTTTAGAGCAACCTCACTAGGCATGTTAAATCAAACCCCAGGAGATCGAACATGCCCGGGTTGATTTTCCAGTAAGTATAGATGTACCCACAGTGTACATTGCATACTTTTTTCCCACTGTAGGTTTCTAATATTTACCTGTAAAACTATGTAGCATATTACAATATGATATCATAATACAATGCATGTGTGCATCCATGAGTGTGGGTAAAAAGAGCTCAGCTCCCTTGTCATCTCACATATACCAGCAAAGAGCCCATATCATTAGAATACTCTAATTGTTAATGGTTCTTGAGGTTTTGCTTTGTTCTCAAATATCCTGACGGTTGGTTCTCCTCTCCTTTGCCCAAGTGTTTATTTCACAGTGATTTCACTTGTCTCACCTTTTTTCCTCTTTTTTATTTTTAACCTGACGCACAGGAATTTTCACAAAACATCAAGTTGTCATAGAACAAGAGTTTTATCTGCGTTGAAGATTTCCCAAATCTTGGGAGTGATGTGGGCCACTGTTCCGAATGAAGGCCTGGGTGCTAGGTGCTTCATTTTTATGAAAAATGTTAAAGGAGAAAAGCAGGATCCCTCTGTTAGACTGTGATGCAGAACTGATTAGGGAGCAGACCTCCCAGCTACTAAGGATTAGAAACAGTCTTTTAAAAGTCAAAATTCTTTCACTGTACTTCACAGATATTCCTTTGCTTAATGATTTTGGTTAGAGGTTAGAAGTTCACTTTCATTTATGCTATAGTTGAACAGCTATTGGCAGGTACCTTGGCATTCACATATGGCAAGGCCTGGCCCACAGATGGGGCTGGGGAGCAACAGGAGCAACTGCCTCAGGGCCCAGTGATTCAGAAGGGCCTGTGGCTCCGAGCAGCCACTCGTGCTACTGCAGCGGCCCTTGGCCCTTTAAATCACCGCTGGAGCTCTGGGTGGCTCTGAAGGACTGGTGGGAGGAGCCAAGCTCCCCACTCCCGCCTGTTCCCCTGAGGCCCTGCCCTTTCTAGGAGCACATAGACAGGCTTCCCCACCTTGCCCTGGAGCCCAGCAATTCTGCTGGTTGCCCTGGGCAAGGCACATAATATATGATTCTTGTATTCCAAGATAACTGCCCCCATTGTAATTTGTCTTGTACTATACTACACTGTACTGCAGTAAAGCATTGTATTATAATAATTAGGACAAGGATTCCCAATGCAGTCTAAGGGATTAAGGCACCCAACTCCGATTCAATTTCAATCAGTTTTGGGTGCTCCACTCACTAAAAATTCTTTGACATTCCTAATGAAAGCCAGGATCACTTAACCTGGATAGGGCTTAGGTACCAAAGGGGTCTCACACTGACCTCGGTTAGCAGTGGCTAAATCAGGTAGTTTCAGCTATAAATGAGGCCAACTGCATCCATAAAACATTGCCTGCAAAATCGGAGGAAACCTCTAAAGGTCAGTCTCCCAAACTTCAAAGTAAATCAGGAATGTTAACCAGCAATGCCTCTGCCAATGAGTACTTATTCCCATACTGAAGACTGGGAAAAATCAGAGATAAGAGGCTACCAACAAAGTGGGTTTTTACTGGCAGAACCACATCTACACTGCTTGTTTTCTGCCAGCAGCAGCCTCTGGTGGCAGGGTGATCTCACCCAAATATGCACATTAGCCACACAAATATGTAAATAAGCATCCATTTGCATTTTGGAGACTGCTCATTTTCATCAAGCTGCTGGCACTATGGGTCAGTGTAGATGCAGCCTGACAGAGAACAGTTCCACAGACAATTGTGTGTTCTCTTCAGTTCCAGAAAGATAAAAGTGACACAAACATTGGGACACATTTGTCAGCTTTCCTCAGCTGAGAAGCCCAAACATTCCCAAAGACGTTCTCCCTGAATTATTTTATTTGACTTCAAAACCCAGAAACATTTAAGCTGACTCCTTTTGAGGGTGAGTCTGTAGCATGGCCTTGTAAAAGGCTATGTTTTCTCCCCGCAAAACTGTTTACAAATAAAAGACTTAAAATCAATTAAGTAAAGACAATATTTTGAAGTGTTTCAGTGCATGAAATAAACTGATTATTTGATTTCTCTAAATATAATGAAGAATGAGCATTAAAATGCCCAGAGGTGAATTAAGATGTAGCTACTTCCAGTCACTTGAGTCTCGTCATTAAAATTGGCCATTAAAAAGCAGCAACCATCACATAGAGAAAAAAGTTTAAGAAAGCAGAACAGTTTCTCTCTCCCTCAGACACATTTACAATCACCCAAATATGTATGCACACTCTCATGTACACACTCATACACAAATACATGTTCACACCGATTCCCTTCCGTACAAGTCACTCGGTGCTGTTAGAAGATATGCTGTCCACTTACTCTCTCTCTGCTCCCTTTCCTTGATTATAGCATCCAGCCATTTCTGTTTGTCCTCCGCTGTCTTGGCCATGCAGACAAACCATTTGTTTTTGGCAGTGTTGTGTATCTTCCAGCCATTAGTCACCGTGTAGCCATGGCTGTGGTAATCTGCTGCAGAAACACAAAGCACGGCCCAGAAAGTGAATGGAAGGCCTGGCCCTTCAATGAAAACAAATTAACCATGGATATTTTGGGCATAATTTCCATATTAAATTCCCTGAACGTCCCAGATGTTGGACACTTGCAGCTCTTATGAAGGCAATACGAGCTGAGGGTGTCTAGCTCCTCTGAGAGTCTAATACTCATGTAGGTGCCTATCTTTAGTGTGCCAACTTCGAAAACTTTGGTTCTGAAACTGTGACTGCTCCCCAGTCAGAAATCCCATTGATGGCAATGTGAATTCCACGCCTGAGCTGCAGTCCCTCAGCCAGCAAAGGTCTGGGCAAGAGCCATGTCAACAGGGGGAAGCCTGGAGTTAGCTCACCAGCGCCGTGTGGGACAGTGAAAATACACTGATACATTTCTGTTCTGTACTGGCCAGTCCCTTTGTGCAACGTCCTGTCAAAGCACAGCCCTAGAGACTGAAATTCTCTCCTCAGTCCTGCACAAGTGACACATAGCAGGCAGTGGCAGTGCCCATTTGGAAGCGACACACACTCCCTGCCCTACAGACACACCTTGCTTTCCCAAAAGATCGCCTCTACTTAAAGAGGGATTCGTTATGGCTGTGTTATAGGGGAGGACTGACTACCTGATCACAGCAGTCCCGTCTGGCCGTGGAAGCTATGAAGCATCCCTCTGGTTTCTCTGCTACCACTCAGACCTGCAGCAGCCTCTTCTAGTGTGAATCCCTTTTAGCTTCCATGCTTCCTGTCCTCGGCTCCCAAGGGGGTCTAATTAATGAAGCTTTATAGATGAGTCTCATTGCAACAGAAGTCAAGCCCAGCCAAAGAGTCTGCAGGGCCAAAGCTCACAGCAGGGCCTAATGCAACTGGGCCTGCTAGAATCTGGGACTGCTAGAAGCTTTCAAATGAAAATCCCTATTTGGATCTAACATTTTGAGTGAAAAACAATCTGCTCTTTGGCAAGACTCTCCATTCTGAGCCTCGTGGGAATCCACTAGCTTCTCCACAGCTTACATTGGAAGAATTTTTGCATAAAGAACATAGGGACTGTCACATTGTCCCCTTAGCCTGCCTCTGGCCTTAAGGACAGAATACCAACCCATGACTCAGTGCAAGAGCAATAGGTGTTGCTGTGCCATCGGGATTAGACCAGAAACCCTCTAGCTGTTTTCGATCAAAGCTAGATTCCAGCATCAGCACACAAGGACAGTGACATCTGATCATATTTCATTCAATGCAGCACATCTTTTATAAATGGCTTGATTCTCAAATGGCCAGGGAATACAATACTTTGTACTGCTCACCTAGGGCCTGAGCCAAAGCCCCAAGGAAGGTATGCAAACTGCAACCAGACGTGGTAAGTTTTGTATTTCATAGTTCACCAAGGGAGGAAGTGTACATGCTCTGTTCATAGCAGGAGGAAACTGGTCCCTTACCTGTCCCATCTTCAACATTCTCCACTTCCATGACCTCTGTGTTTATGCGGCCCCTGAAGATGTAGAGGGATCCATTGATTGACTTGGTACGTTTAGATGCTTTTTTCCCAGCAACTCTGAAATTAGGAATCAGAAATGCAATTAATAGCGCTCCTTTATCTTTGCCCAAAGGATGAAATTGGATTTTGTAAATGTGTTACTCTTCATTTAAATATCTTTAAAATAATTTGTGGTAATCCTGTTTTCAATTTGCTTTGTTAAAAGCTCAGAAAGGAATTATTAACAGGTCAATAAAAATAATACACTAAATGCAATAAAAATCTGGGACCGATGGATTTATACTGTTACCAATTCTACATGGTGGTGTCTACATGTGTCATTTCTTCCAGAAGCTGCATGGTAATGAGACAGAAGATGCCAGAGAGGCGCGGATGTAAATTTGCTGAGCCTTATTAGCATATGGGCAGCTGGTTTGGACTGCGGAATAAGCTCTTCTGGACTCCAAAATACATGTGCAGACGCACGGCCTGAGGGGATCTTCCGGAAGGAAACCCTCCTTCTGGAAGCCCCCTCTTCCTCAAAAGTTTGAGGAAGGAAGGGGCTTCTGGAAGGAGGGTTTCCTTTCAGAAGACCCCATGGGCTGCGTGTCTGCACATATATTTTGGAATCCAGAAGAGCTTCTTCCAGACTCTGAACCCTGTGCCCATACATTAATGAGTCTCGACAAATTTACAGCTGTGCCTTATTAGCATCTTCTGGATGGCTCTTTACCATGCCGCTTCCGGAAGAAGTGGCACATGTAGACACAGCCCATCTGAATAAACATTTGGAGATACCATCACTGGACCTAACCACATTAATTCCAGAATCATGGGCACATTCTCCTGTTCCTCAACTAACGTCATATATACCATCATGTGCCAACAAGGCCCACATGCTTTGTATATAGGGCAGGCTGCACACATTCTTCAGCAAAGAATAAATGGACACAGAGCAGACATCAAAAATCTCCAAATACACAAACCTGTCCGCCAGCAGGTTAATGGAGTGGGCTATTCTGTTAAAGACTTGAGAGTTTGTGTTCTGCAGAAAAGAGACTTTAACAACCGTCGACAGAGAGAATGTTTGGAACGAACATTCACATTCAAATTCGACACAATAACACATGGTTTGAACAGCGAGAGCAATTATAAGGACCCATTATAAGGACTCTTTCACAAACTTTGATGTTTGACCTAACACTTCCTCACCCCCTCATCCTCACTCTCTCTGCTCTTCTATCTGATTTGTCAACAATGATAACAATTGTACTGATTTGTCAACCTTGATAACAATTTTTGGACCTCTGAGCTTTATATATTGAGTCTGTTCTGGGATGGCTATAACCTGAAGAAGTGGGTCTGTCTCATGAATGCTCATCACCTAATAAATTATTTTTTTAGTCTTTAAAGTGCTACATGACTGCTTTTTTGTTTTGACTGAATAAATAAGTATAGCTAAAAACAAACCCCTTGCTTTAAATCTCATGAATACTAGAAACAATAGTTTTGCTCTGTTTGAGATATATTAACATAAAATAACCCACCATGCCAACTGCACCCATATTGTTCCAAATTCGCTTTTCACAGGGACCTGACCACTTAACATATTAATTTAATTATTCTATTATACAATGTTGTTTTCAGCATAGCAAAAAGAGCTGTTGAACAGCTGCATTTTGCAAGGTTTAATGAGCATTTTGACCTCTCTGAGTTTTACTTTGTTGTGGGTTTGAACCAGCCGGAAATGTCAGTGGGCACAGCTGAATTCCACGTGGTTTTTTGATGAAACCTCCTATTTCATGAGTTTGATGTAGAATGTTAAATTTGGCCTCTGCTTGGTTGACAGTTTTGGAAACTTTCAGAATTTCCGTTTTGAGTTCCTAGCTGGCAATGAAACACACAGAGGCTAGCGCAGAGGTCAGCAACCTTTGGCATGCAACCCATCAGGGTAATCTGCTGGCAGGCTTGTGGCTTGTGAGCTATTTTGTTTACACTGACCATCTGCAGGCATAAACTGCTCCCCCTGCCCTCCCCCCCCCCAGCTCCCAGTGGACACGGTTCACCATTCCCAGTCAATGGGGCTACATCAAGCGGTGCAGCTTGCAAGGATGTGCTGGCTGCCACTTCTGGCAGTTCTCATTGGCCAGGAATGATAAATCACAGCCACTGGGAGCTACCAGGGGCCATACGTGAAGACACGTGACATAAACAAAATGTCTGATGGCCCATCAACAGATTACCTAGATGGGCTGCGTGCCAAGGGGTGCTGAACCCTGGGGTAGTGTTACATGGTTTGCTGTCTGCATTTTGAAAGTCTCTGCATGTTGCATTCGTACCAACAGTGTTTGGCTTTAGAGCCCCACTGATGCGACTTTGCATCAGAGTAAGTACCCTTTTTGAATTTACAGAGTCTTTGTCAAAGTGTCTTATCAAAAATCCAGGAAAGCCCTTTTGGTTGGTATGTCCTAGATCTTCGTTCACAGAATACATCTAAAACTATCCAGCCCACACTTGCTGTGCTTTCATTAGTTCTCATATTTGAAAAGCAGCCCACTAAATGAAGCAAGGCAAACTTGGTCAAATGAACGTATTTTCAGATGGCAGGTACCCAAACTGTGACATTAATGGGTGGTCATCATGACTTGCCTGGAGCCCAAAAGACATGAATAATGTTGCGATAAAAAGAACTAGTCAGAGAATTTCCATTGAAATGAAAAACAGGTGTCAAGAGGTTGGGGCAGTGGAGAATTATAAAAAAAAATGAACATTATCTTGCATTTTCCAACTAGAACTGGCGATAAATAGAATTTGGTAGTGACCAGATATTTACATTCCATTAGATTGACAAGGGCTGAAATTTTAGAGGTGTTAGATCATTTCCTGAAGGGGACTGAGCTGATTCCAAAAGAGAAGGTCTCCAGACAGCCCTGATGAAGACCTTTGGATAGACAGCCCATTTCCCCAAATGAAGCGTATTCTTCCTGACAGCAGGATGCAATCTGAACAGCACTTGAAGCTGCTTCTAACATAACAGAACAATACTCAGCCCTGAAAACCTGTGTCATCCCTTTGTCAGACTTTGCTAGAGCCCCATTAAATGTGTGGGGAAGAGATAGCTTAGTGTTTTGAGCACTGGACTTCTAAACCAATAGTTGTAAGCTAAATCCTGGAGGAGGCACGGTGGGGCAAACAGATTTAAAAAAAAAATCTGTCAGGGATTGTGCTTGGTCCTGCCAAGAGGGCAGGGGACTGGACTCAATAACCTCCTGAGGTCCCTCCCAGCTCTATGAGATATGTATCAAATCTGTATGTAAAAATCTGGGTCCTGACTCTGATTCAAAACTCATTTTACATGGATGTAACTGCATGGAGCTCAACAAACCTTCTTCTGATTCAAATCAGAGTGAGACCCCCATGTTTTCCAAAAAAGCAGCAGCATTTTGTTTTCTTGTTGACATTTTACTGAAAGTTGTGGGCCTGATTCTGATCTCAGTGACACTGAAGTAAATCAGGATTAAAGCCATGTGAAGTCAGCCCAGTTAAAATCAGCATAAATAAGATCAGCATCATGTGAGGACTGTCAGCCAGGCACTGCTGTAGACAGTTCAAACCCTCACAGAATCTGCATTCCATTAATGTGTCACTTGTTTTTTATGCCGCTGGCTGACGCACAATACTATCACATGTGCACAGACTTTCATTGCCACTCAGGACTAGGTTATGAATAGCAACTAGACAAGGGAAATATCCAAAATTAAAGCAGCCCTTTAGTCCCTAAATAGATCTTTCATATTACGCAATGCCCAAAGGCTTCATAGACTACTCTGTTTTTTAATGGAAATCATATTTTGGAGATTTGGACAGTCTGTGGTACGTTAATAAAGAAAGACAAACAGCACCGATCCATTGGGGGAATTCAAGGAGTTAGCGCAGCCAGTCCCAAGCCAGAGTACAGGGCAGCTCAGTAACGTCTGCTGTACAAAAACACAGACACTGGCTTAAAAGGCAATGGAACATTTTGTTTCCCAAAACTTAGTGTTCCAGGAAAAGTGCATGGGGGAGGGGTTGTACCAACCTGAACGACAAAGAGAAGCAGAAAGAGAGAAAGCTATTAGGCAGGCAGAAATGGAGCGGTGAAAGGTCAGATGCAACATTCTGAGTGTGAGCCTTCCTTCAGGACTGATTTGTAAAGGGGGAAAATTAGCACACTCAGTGGAGAGAAGAATAGAGAAAATTGATGAGGGTCATGTGAGGGGATAAAATAAAAAGCAAGGGACGAGGAAGCAACAGAAAATTAAGAGAAGTGTGGGAATGAGATCAGAGCCACGAAGGAAGAACTGAAAACTGAAAGGAGGATTAAGTCAATAAAATGTGGACTAATTGCTGCAGTACAGGTTGGACCTCACTGATCCGGACCCCCTAGGGGTCTGACCTATCCCAAATGAGGGAAATTGATGGTCCAGGGGAGGTCCCCTGCCTTCAGACCCCCAAGACTGCCCCCTTCCCAAATGATGGCTCTATTTCCGCACTGGCTGGCCCCACTGCTGCTGGCTCAGTTGGGCTGCCACGATCCTCAGCCCTGGATGTTGGTCTCTGCCGGGCTGCCGTCAGGCCTGCAGATGCCAGCTCCAGCCCTAGCCCTCCAGACACTAGCTCCAACCCCCTGCCAGGCACTGGCCCAGTGGACATCAGCTCTGCCGGGCTCCTGGCACAGCCGGGCTGCCAGCTCCCTGCAACCGGGCTCCCAGCTTCTGGCTTTCCTCCCACTAGGGCGGTTCAAGAACATCCATGTTCTTACCAGATGTTGCAAGACCATAAAGTCCTGGTTTTGGCAGGTGCAACAGGTAACACTGTCCGTGAAGAGCCATGCACACTCTGAATGCTACATCAGTAATAATGGTCAATATTAACAGGGCAATAAGGTGGCAAGATAGGAGAGTTAGTATTACTAGCAAAAGAAGGGAAAATAACGCATACAGCTCTGTGCCTGAGAACCTAAAGACCCTGGGATCCCTTGCCTAGCGCAGTCCTCATTAAGGTACTGCCCCACTGCCATAGACCATGGAAGCCCTGGTTCCCCAAATCTAAGCAGTCTTCATGGAAATGCTGCCCTAGAGCCATGGACCCTGGAAGCCCATGCTCCCCAACAAACCATCAGGCAGAATTCCATGGTCCCCATACCTATATTTCAGTGAAAATTCATCAAAACTGACAGAGTTCTAGAGAATGTTGCAGTTGCAATTAATCTACATTTTACACCAAAAAACAAAATGAAAACAAAAAACAAAAAAAACTGTTCCATGAGAAACTTGCTAACCAGCTCTACTCTGGCGGCTGTCACATTCCATTCATTCTGGACTCCTCCACCCACTCTCTACTTCAAGTCTTCTTTCAGGTGATCCTGTTAGGTGTGGAACAACCTGCCAGTGAATGCTGGGGAGCTGTATGAACTCATGTCTTCAGACTACAGTTTTCAGAATAGGGACTCTGTTACTCTGCAAACCTATCCTCGTGTACAGCACTTTGTACATCCATGGGACTGAATGGACAACAGTAGTAAAAAGCAGATGAAAGGAACAGATAATAAACCTGTCACTCAGTCCTAGAGGCAGATGGGAAATAGCATAGATGGATGGTTGCTGCTTCTTGCCTGGTGGAGGACATACACTAAAGAACAATGAGAAGTCCTGTGGCACCTTATAGATGCATGCATGCATCTAATGAAGTGGGTCTTTGCTCATGAAAGCTGATGCTCCAAAAAATCTGTTAGTCTACAAGGTGCCACAGGACTTCTCATTGTTTTTGCAGATAGAGGCTAACACAGCTACCCTTCTTATAAACTTAACAAATGCCTCTGGAGCTCACCTGGATTTCCGCTTGCAGTAGACCAGGAGGTTATCAAACAGAAAGAATGTTCTCTCCTGGATGTTTCCTGCTGAGATTTTCAACAAAGTCCCTTGGAGCAGGAGTTGTGTGCAGATATCAGTCAGATTGGACCCCTAAATCAGAGAGAAACAATGTTACTTATTTTACCTTTTGTTTTCCCAGGGTTCATTTGCATATCACACCTGCCCAGCTAGGGCTGGGTAAAAATTTTCAGAGAGGCAGTTTGTTTCCCAAAAAGTGCAATTTCAGGTTGACTTAAACTATTTAGGAATCAGAATCAGATTTGGCAAATAGTTTTGAGAATAGAAAGAAAGAAGGAAAACAGTTCTATCATATTTGGAGTTGCCACTGAACAGAAAAACCAATTATTTGCTTAGCTCTTAATCTCAGCTACTGAATAGTGAACTTTGCACAAGTGAAATGGAAAAACTACTCTTTTCTTAATTTTGGAATGTAACTATATATACTGACCTCTCCCTTATTGAAAACCTTCTTTACCATAAGATTTCCCTCTTCAAGTTCATGACCTTTTCTTTCTCAGAAATCCCTTCAAGCCCAACAACTATTGTATTGCCACCTGTGTATATACTCTCTCCAGACCATCACGCAGACTGCTTGCCCAGTATTGCAAATGAGAGAAGTTGTAGCCTAAAGATTGGGCAACAGAGCCGGTTTGCTACTGCAGCTTTGTCAAGTTCTCTATTAATCATCTTTCTGGAAGATGGACTTACCAGAGATCCATCTCCTCAGTGCTGCTGCCCCCTAGCACAGATCGCTGCTCTCCCTCCACAAGTTCTCAATAAACATGTCCAAGTTAGAAACAAACCCTTGAAAATCATACGGTTATGTATTCTGTGGGCAGACTGTGTTCTGCAACAGTCCATGAGTGCAAAGATGGCTGTGCTAACTATTCAAAGGTTCCCTCTACAGGGACACTGTAGCTGGTTCCAGACCATCCTCTCCTTGTACCACTGTACACAGTATTGCTGCAGTGCCCTAGAACTTGGTTGATTCAGAGCTGGTGAAACAAAACCTTAATGGCCATTCCCTTTGGGCACAAAGAAAGCTGTAGGGATGTGCTAACTTGCACTAAGGGGTGAATCAGTTCCAGCCAGTCCTATATTCCAGGGACTATAACCACCTCTCCTTCCCCACTAAGCTTGAACCAAGGACAGTTTAGCCAATCCCTAGGATCTAGCCCTATGTTCCTAGGTTTAGTGTTATTTCACAGATACTGGTAGGCTTGGAAGTATTCAATCTTTACCAGTAAGATGTTGGCAAACATCAATTTCACCATACACACAAATTGATGAAAAATATTACTACAGATAATTGAAACTTCTAGATAAGCAGCATTGCTTGAGAACTTTATTCAAAATTATTTACTTTGTATATTCGGACAGGTGATACTGACCATTTGTGTTTTAAACCGTTGAACACCTTTAACTTGTTTAATCTCAACACCACCAGGACATAATTATTATCTGACCCTCCCACTGTCTCACCCCCTCAAAAAAGTTTCCTGCACCTGTGAGAATTTAAAATGGTAAAAATAGAAGAAATGTTTAAAATAAACATTGATATTATCTGTCAAAACTATGAAAAAACACTGAATTCTGCTCAGCTTAGTTATAGGGATTCAATTTACTCTGTGTTAACAAGGATACACTTACAACAAAAACACTGAGGCAATGGTAATGCATTTCATTTCTGTCTGACTCTGTGAGTAACACTTTTTGCATTTCTAATTTAGTTAGAAAGAAAAATACATCTTAGTGTAGCTGTGACTTTTTTAGACTGGGCAGTACGTCAGAATAGGAACTACATTATATAATTTGACCTTGAGTCTTACTGGAAAAGAGACATCACTTTGGATCATAAAACATATCAGCTCTACCGCTTAATTTGCAAAGAATTTATTAACACCATTTTCACAAACCCCTGCAACAATGTTGTGAAACACATTTAGACCCACTGAGATTGCAGATACATCTGGGCACAAGGGCTGAAATGTACCCCTGTGCAGATGATCCATTCCAGATGGGTTTAAATGGCATACAAGGATAAAGTTTCCCCATGATGTTCTTTATAGGGTGACCTGAGGTCTCTGTGGTATTATGTGATGCTATCAAGCTATTTGAAAGCCATCACTGACAAGAGTTCAGACTTTCTGAACACAATACTGCCCTGGTTGTTCTAGAGGATTGAGCTATGCTGGGATCCACAGGTTTCCAACCCCACTCCTTACAACTGTATTGCATTTTTCAAGCTTGAGCTTAGTAAAGGAAGCAGCTACTATTCAAAGACTGCTGTGTATGCATATCAGCATTCATGTGTTACACATCTGTGACTTTGTATGTTTGTTTTTAACACTAAGCAGGAACTGTTGGAAATATTTCCATTTCGTCTCCTGACATGTTTCATTTTCTTAAACGTTATATGGGACATTCTAAGATTTGCCCCAAAATGAAATGTTCTTTATTTTGAAGATTGTTAACAAAGTGAAGTGGCCAGCTGGTTCAGACAATAGAGATCGCTGAGTTCCAGAATCATGACACATACCCAGCCCCCACTCGCAGCTGCTCCTGAATAATTGAATTGGCCAACCTTAAGTTCGCAAATGTGGGGACCCTCCTGCACTTGTTAAAGATGTTGCAAATAGAGGCCTAACTGAAAAAATTCTTTTAAAAATAAAAATAGTATCTAGTGCTAACCTAGACTGAAGGTACACAAGGGTTACAGTCAATGGTCCCTCTATTTTTTTCCATCCATGTGCAGAACGCATTTTATTTTTTGCACTGAGGCATGTGAAACTGTGCACCACCAGTAGAAATGCATGCTGTCAGCTATGGGCAGCTGTGAGTGCTCTGCCGATCAGCTGGGCTGTATCTGAATCTCTCTTGGGCGGCTACCCAACAGCTCAGCTTACAGGGAACAGTGATTACAGTATAGACAAGGCACAAGAAGACATGATGGGAGCATGGGCCGACACCTTTCAAAGGAAAAGGGAGGAAGTAGGGGAGAAACAAGATGTCACACTGGCAGTGTAGATGGCAAATAGAATGAAGATTGGAGGACCCCTGCCTTTGACATCTGGCAATGAAGGCAAAAAATCTGCCGTGGTTTATTTAATACTGCATATAGATGTGGTCGTCTCTTCTCAAAAATGTTACATTCTCATTGGAAAAGGTTCAGGAAAGGGCCACAAAAATGATTAGGGGTTTGGAAGTAGTGCCGTATGAAGAGAGATTAAAAAGGCTGGGACTTTTCAGCTTAGAAAAGAGGAGACTACGGGGGATGGTCTATAAAATCATTACAAGTATGGACAAAGTGCCTAAGGAGAAGTTATTTGCTTGTTCCCATAACATAAGAACTAGGGGTCACCAAATTAAATTAATGGGTAGTGCATTTAAAATTAACAAAAGTTTTTCTTCACCCAGTGCACAGTAGGCCTATGGAACTCCTTGTTGTGAAGACCAGGACTTTAACAGGGTTCAAAAAAGAGCTAGATAAATTCATGGAGGTTAGGACCATCACAGGCTATTAGCCAGGATGGGTAGTAATGGTGCCCATAGCATCTCTTTGTCAGAGACTGGAAATGGATGACAGGAGAGGAATCACTCAATGAATATTTGTTCTGTATATTCTCTCTGGGGCATCTGGCATTGGCCACTGTTGGAAGACAAGATACAGGGCTAGATGAACCTTTGGTCTGACCTAGTACAGCCATTTGAGCTCCCCCCAAATTAAGTGTGCAGACTTAAACTGAAATCAACAAATTTAAACTGAGCTGCCCTCAGATTCTCCAGATAGCCGTGTGGGTTCCTTGGTAAACATAAAAAAGCTCAATATTGTATTGAGGTGATATCTGCTGCCTATTTGACAATGTACAAGCTGCGGATGAAGCCTGCGGGAAGCAGGGGGCTTTGCTGATTTAGAATGGCTGGTGCAGAGAGCTAACATTTCAGGTGCCACATCAACACCACTGCAAAGGGAAGAAGTCGTATTTTAAACACAACACTGTGATCAAAAGATTAAGAGAAAATGAGAGGAAAATCTTTCCATGCTTCTTCTCTTTCCACACCCAACACTGCAGCTGATATCACTGCATTGTTAAAAGAAACTCTTTTGCCTATAGTCCAGCAGATGGACGATCCCAATGATTGAGAGCACTGGGAACCAACTGTGAAATGTAACTGAAGACATGGTTCAGATTTGCGAATGGCATCTGGGCACTCTCACTGCTAGCGGTGGCCACCTTATTCAAACATGACATCATGTTGTGAGACCCTGCCAATGTGAAAGCCCAGGGAAACGAATTACAAACCAGCTTCCAGTGTGCTCACATGTACTTCAGAAGAAATGACATGGTCAATATTGGTATCTTTCTGCAACATGTAAAGGTACGTCAACCTTCAAAGCACCAGTAGGAGCCTCAGAAATGTATTTCATGGCCTATTGCTAGTGAAAACCCCTTCTGAGCTTTCAGACTGGCGGGCTTAGCGGTATTCTTGTGAAGATAAACTGATACAGTGCAGATAAACAGACCACAAACTCTGCTCTTCCCCACAGTGTTACTGTCCATTATTTAAGCCCTTAGAAAACAGGAGCAGTTTGAAGGGAGGGGTTTATCTCACATCACAGACACTGGCACAGTAGCCACAGAGGCTTCACAGTTCAAGACATGCCTAACTGACCCCAACTCATCATCAGACCTGTAGAGGCTTTAACTACTTCTGGGAGCCTTGATATATTGAGCTTTCTATGCCTTTGTGTGCTTAGCTTGCTCTCCAAAAACCACCCCACTGCACATCTGTATTGCTTCCATGTCTTAAGCTGCAGGCTAAGAACATCCTTCAGGGGAAAAATGAGCCAGGTTTAAAAGAAACAAACAACAACAAAAAAAAGTAGTCCTGGAGCACAGCCAGAAGTCTGAACATGAGGAAGTTTACTTGACCTCCGGAAAGATGTCATCAGAGATGGAATTCTTAGCAGGCAGCACTCAGCCTGGAAATTTTAAACATCAGGCGTACTAAACTCCCCATGCCAATTCCTCCAAGAAGTCATTTAACACCACTAGCTCCCTGTGGTGGAGTAAAAATGAGCTCTATCTCTCACTCCAGCCTCCACGACTGCTAATCCCTTGGCCTGGGCTAAAAACATCCAATTGCGAAACTGACAAACTTTTTTTTTTTTTTAAATTAAATCTACTGCCAGAATCTGCCACTGGATGGCTCCCTTCCAGGTCACCCTTTCCCCCAAATTTCACATTCTGTCTCTCAATCTTTCTCTCTTTCTCTGTGTTTCGTCCCCGGCATCAGCTAATGAATACATCACTAGAATCCCTTCTACGACTTTCTTAACTGCACCAAATATAGACAGAGCAGCCCCTCACTTGCTGTCATTTTGTGAGGGGGGAGAAGGCAGAGGGTCAGAAGATTTTTATGACAGCAGGTGGACTAACTTTGAAAACTCCTGGGAAACATCAAGACTTGTAGGAAGAGGAATTTAGAACCCGGGGTGATGTGTGGAGGTGCACGGGGGTCACGCGCACCCCAGTATCCACCACCGCCACCCACCACACACTCACCATCAGGGCTGCACCACTGCTGGTGAATGCGGGGGTGGTCCCGAAGGAAGAGGCAGGACATGGGTAGAGCAGGACCAGGGGGAGGGTGGGGCATCGACAGAGCAGGGCTGGAGGAGAGGTGGGCATTGTTGAAGCAGGGGCAAGGATAGAGCAGGGCAGGTGCATCTAGCCAATGGCATCTCTACCCCGGAATCCCTCTCAGCAGTGGCCACTGCCCTAGACTTCTGTGTTCCTCAGATAAGATCTCCTGATTTCCATTTTAAATTCCTTCAAATCTTACAAATTTCCTTCTTTCATGAAACCAGTGACGCACAGCTCCCGCTCCTAACCAAAACAGTGAATTCTAAACCCCCCTAAGTAATGCCACCCACACCTTTAAGTGCATTTGCACACCACATAAGATATACAGAGGTCCCTGTACACCCTGTGAATCATTACACCCCAGCCCTTTGGGCTATGCCATGTAATTAGCTCCTTTCAGGGAGCAGCCCCACTGATCTGCCAGCATACCTCCCATCCTTCAATGTGGGATTGCAACTGCTCGAGGGCCTCCAGCTTCTCCATCTGCCTCTTGGTTTCATTGATATTGGTGCAGACCGTCTTCATTGCCTGCAATGCAGTCTGGACTGCTGGGTGGTCGGGATGCTTAGACGGTGTCCTCTTAGCTAGTTCCTAAAAAGGGAAATGGTAGACTTGTGAAAGGCCTGGTTACTAGCATGGGATTTGAGTAGAGTTGGTAAGAGAAGCACTCAGGCGCTTGTCGAATTGAAGAAAATTGTATGTGTGTTGCTGTGCATGTTGGTCTCTGAAAGGCTGTCAGTCAGGGTGGGAATGCTAGCAGACATCAGTGCTTCTAAATGACTGCAGGCACTGCCTGCTGACAAGTATGCCAAAAGAGGAAAGATATGCAAAGCATGTTGTATTGTGCAATGGGGGTTTGGTGCTAACAAAAACCATGCTTAATTGCATTAAGTAATTACATAGAAAAACAAATCATTTCCCGCTGCACATATGCAAACAGACCTGGTCTGAATGACAACCCTTTTTCAACTGAAGTCAGCTGTGCACCTCCCATTACATCAGTGGTGAAAGCCAGGATCGACCATTCAGATTTTCAAAACAGCTCAGCCCTCAGTAACCTACAGAAGCTGCTTTCTTTCGAAAATCTAGCCCTGCATGTGCAGATGAGAGGTTAGGTATCTCCATGTGCAATGCTATGAACAGTAGTGATAGTAACACTGGGAAATCCTGGGCTGAAGGCACTGTGCAAGGACACAGCATTAATTAATCAATTCTACCAACATTTCTGGGTGGCAGGACCGTATTGTCCCTGTTATTCCACAGGGAAATTCAAGGTAGAGAAGATTAAGCGGGGAGAGGGATAGCTCAGTGGTTTGAGCATTGGCCTGCTAAACTTGGGGTTGTGAGTTTAATCCTTAAGGAGGCCATTTAAGGAGTGGGACAACTAGATGTCAGGAATGATGCTTGGCTCTGCCAAGAGGGCAGGGGACTGGACTAGATGACCTCCTGAGGTCCCTTCCAGTTCTAGGAGATGTCTATCTCCAATTCAAAAAAAAAAAAAGGTGACATGACCAGTGGTCACAGAGCTAGCCAGGGGCACAACCAAAAAGTCCTGACTCACACAGCACTGTGATAGCCCTAATGAGCTAAAGGCCTTTGTGGCCCCCCAGACAAAACACACAGCGATCACAGGTGTGTCCCAGAAAGGAAAACCATACTAAACAATCTAGGGTGGGCAGGAACAAAAGAGGACCCAGAGAGCTGCAAGACCTCAGCAGTTCTTCACTGGATGAAGTGTAGTTAATCAGTACATGTTGTCTGGACAGATTCACATAAATATGAGCAGACTGTCACCTGTGGAGAATTCTTAGGAGACTCCAACTCACATGGTTCAGATCAGAGTAGCCCAGCTGCTGGGGCACAGCCATGGGAATAGTTTGGAACCTGACAATAATCACCAATGATGAGGGTTTGGCAAATAGCGTAACCACTGTCAACTCATAATTCATCATTTTTCAGACCAATATTATTTTATTGCCAGCCTCAATTGGATAAAATAGCCATTAAAAACCCCTGAGTAAGATTAGCTGTTTCCACTTGATATATAATATGGTGTTTAAAATCCACATTCTTAGCCCAGCTGGAATATTTCACTTTCCCTCTATATTCTTTTTTCTTTTGAACATGGTTGTTTTTAAGTTCTGCAATGGAATGGCAAACTGCAGCTGAGCTGCCTCATTCCACATCTCCATTAAGGGGGCTTCAGTGAACCAAAGTGCTGGCACAGCAGAACAGGCTGCCAGAGTTAAGAACCGTCCCTTTGGGGCTACCCTACCCAGGCTGATGGCCTTCCCTCTAGGATGGACAATTGGTTAGGAGACCTGGCTTCAATTCCCTGCTCTGCCACAGACTTCTCATGTGATCTAGGACAGGGGCGTGCAGAGTGGGGGCACACCCCTGCAGTACCCTCTTCCCAAGCACCTCCCACATCCCTTCCTGGGATCCTCCCTCAAGTTGGGGAGACCCTGCTAATTGTAGGGACGAAAAGTGGGGCCCAACATAAAAAGCTGGCTCACCCCTGATCGAGGGCAAGTTGCATAAGCTATGTTTACACTGCAAAAAATGCAGCAGTGAGTCTCAGAGCTCAGGTCAAGCAGCTCAGGCTCACAGAGCTCATGCTGCTGATGGTTTATAGACTAGCATGGCTATCTCTCTGTTACTAAAAACAACAGGTTAGAAGTTCTCTTCAGGCTCTGGAACCTAGTGATGGAGCAAAGTCTTGGAGCCTCAGGACCAGCCCGAGCAGGAGCAGGACCTCCATGAGGGCTAGTGTGTTTGTTTGTTGATTTTTTTGACTTACCCTTAATCCTTTCTGTGCCTAAATTCCCCATCTGTAAACTGAGGACAAGAACACACTCTCCTCCACAGGGCGGTTGTGAAGAAAAATACTTCTAAGAGTTTGAAGTGTTGAGGTGGCAAACTGAATTGCACCAAAATGCCTTCGAACTGCAAAAATTACTATGTGACTCCAAAAGGCGGAACTGAAGCCTGAGCCTGTCGGAGCCCCATCACCCCAAGTGGGTTGGGGGGGGGGGGAACCTCAGGTTTCCAGCCCAGGCTGGGGGCCTGTGACCTGAGCCCTGCTGCCTGGGGCTGAAGCCCTTGGACTTCAGTACTGGGCAGTGGAACTTGGGCTTTGTTTTTGGCCCTGACTGCCAACAAGTCTAAGCCAACCCTAATAACCCCACTTAAAATGGTGTCACAACCCACTTTGGGATCCTGACCCAAAGTTTCAGAACCACTGAGCTATATGGCTACCAGGGTAAGCAAGGTGGGCGCAGATACGTACCTAAGACACAATATGGAAGTTCATGAGTCAATATCTGGATATGTTTAAAACTGGTAAAATTGAACATGAAAGAAAAGAATTAAAGAAGAGACCCAAAGCTAAGATTTAAGAAAAGACTCTCAGACAGTATTAAGGATTTAATAACAATATTATAAAGCAGGAGTAGTATTTTGGAAGTCTGGGTTTCATTTTTGTCATTGTCCCTAAATTCTTCATATAACCATGGGTAAATTATTTAATCAATGTACCCAGTTTTCCCCACTGTAAAATAAAGATAATAGAATCTACCTCACATGGGATATTGAGAGGCTTAATTAATTGATTTATGAGAAACCATTTAAGATCCAATGCTATAGAAGTGTAAAGTACTTTCATTACTTATTTACTAACTAATCAATTTTACATAACCTTCTAAAATGAAATTCACACCACGAGGCTAAACTACTGTTCTCTCGTGAGAATCATGATACACGGGTACTGCATTTTCTGGGATCTCTCTCTTGGTCTCACATATTGGGTGCTGCAGATAAATGAGTAAAACTGATCGTCTTTGTACAGGAGGAGATATATATATTTGTATTAATAAGTAACCATAACATTCAAAACAGTAACAGAGAGAAAGCTGTGCTAGTCTATATACTATGAAAACAAAAAAGCAGTCCAGTAGCACTTTAAAGACTAACAAAATAATTTATTAGGTGATGAGCTTTCGTGGGACAGACCCACTTCAAAACAGATAGTTTTAAAGAATAAACTCAGGAATTTCACTCCCTTGGATTTTTTTTTTCAAGCTCATCAAACCCAGAGCCTCTTTTTACATCATGTATGGAACAACCTATTTTGGGAACTTACTCCCAACTACAGACTTTCCTTCCTGAAAATAAGTGGTAATGGACAAAGGCTGTTGTCAGGCGGGTGATGGAGCAGAATATATTGTACTGACAACCAGGAGTCCTATTAGGGGAGCAGAGTTAATTATCTTAAACTTTTGGGTGATTTACAGACCGCGTAAAACATGCAACAGGGAAAAGCACTGGCTGACCAGTTTTCACCCTGCCTATAATTGTCAATCAAAAATTACAGAAGGAGATCCCATGGGAGGGATGTTCTTATTTCTAGTGGGCTCCAGGTAAAGCAGGAGGTGAGTGTTCAAAAAAAGAGAGGACAATACGACATGCATTCCAGTCATTTCACACAGCCTCACTTAGTCGAAGTGGTGCATGCTAGTTTTACTGGGTGACTCCCATTCGAATCCATAAAAGGTGTTCACATCTCAAAGTCCCAGGGACTGCTTTGGAAACGTACATGTCAACAGCAATGCAGTTTATACAGCTAGCCCTTGTGAAATACCACCGAGGTGTGGAGAAAACAGCTCGCCACTCCCAATAAGCCATCACACTAAACAGAAGCAAGAATTCTTCCTCTTCCAATAGAATATCTGCCTGTGTTTTAGATCAGACTCCACAGCCAGCGTATGGGTAAAAAAGAATGGCTTGCCATAGACTGGCAGAAGGCCACTCCCATTCAAACTTGCAAGAACTGAGAGTTTCCTGAGCCTGTACTCTGACATGTATCTCCCCTGGAAGGGCAGTGCCCAGGACTTCTGAAAAGCCGTGAGGTGATTTTTATTTTAGCAATGGATATATGAATGCTCCGAGCAAATTCTGAGAGCATTTGACAGCATGTTGCAAAGCACTCAAAGGACAGTGACCATGGGCTGGACTGTCCTCCTGTCCATTAAACCCATATATACTTTACCTGGCCTGAGTAAGGATTGCCAAATGCCTGGCGGATAGTCATTTATGTGCAACTGATCTTGCAGGGGGAAAGTAAGGCTGCAGCTTATAATAAACATACAATCACACAGGAGTCCTTACCAATTCACAAAATACACCAGCTCTCCGAAAAACCTCCACCAGGGAACTGAAAAGCCTGAGCTTTTCCAATAGCCATTGTCGTCTCTGTCAGGGACCTGGGATTTAGGTCTTCCATGTGAAAAGTGATTATCATTTCAAATGCATTGTTTTAACTTAAATTAGGGAATGAACCCCTCCCCTTGTTAAGGGAACTGAGATGACAGTGGAAACTGTGGCTGCTGGGTCTGTCAGGACTAGCTCTCTCACACACTCCTCCAATGTCTTGCAACATCACTTTCACAGGTGCATGGCCACACAGACACGCCACCCAAAGCACCGCAGCCAGAGCACTGCTAAATATCCTGAGATTTGGGAGACAGACAGGAATGTGCTCCTTCCTCTGGGGCTCCTCCTGCAAGTTCCTTCTGGTGTTCTCAAGCATTTATGTGTATCAGTGTGTCATGAAGAAAGATGGTCCAGTGCTTACAGTACTGGTCTGGGACTTCAGAGACCTGGGCTCAGTTCTCTGTGCTGCCCACTGTGACCATGGATGTGTCACTCAGGGCCTGTCTACAAGGTGGGGTAATGCACATTACAGGGGCATGATTTCTATAGTTCATTAACATGTTGAGCATGAATTGGTCCAGGTGGCCTGGTGCACATTAAAGGTTCTCTAATACACTTAAATGTAACACTACCTTAAAGCACCTTTAGCACCAGTGAACTATCTTAGGTGACCTTTAGTGTGCATCACAAACGTACACAGACAAGTGAACGTGCAACACAGTAGTGCACTTCAGAAATTATACTCTTGTAGTGCACATTACTGTTTTGTGAAAAAAACTTTATAGTGTCTCTGTGGCTCAGGTCCCCATCTATAAAATGGGGAGGCTTCCTGGGTAGCTACATGGAGGAATGTATTAAAGATTGTAAGGGGCACACAGATGCTACAAAATTATGGGCCACTGAAATACCACTGATGATAAGGCATCTGCCTTGGCAGGATTAGCATGATACAATATTGTTAGACTGTCTTGTAACAAAAGCAGAAAACTGTCACTATCGTGAATCTGTGACAATATACAGTGAACAATTAGGCTGTTGACATTGCTTCTCAACATTCATATTGGCTTGTACCATTCTCTTCTCATAAAACCTTCCTTTTGCACAGGAAGTACTCAAGCTTTTAAGTACTGTGTTATTACATTATTGTTTGGCTTTGTTCATGTAGTGAAGTACAATTAATGTTGAAAAACTTCTAAAAATGTTTAACACAGAAAGAAGTCTCTCTCTTTGTTTTGGCCCACAGCATTCACACAGAGGAAGCAGCAAGCTGTTCAGTTTTTTAGCATGCCTAATGCCAGAACCCAGCCCTTTCTGACAACCCTGGAATACAGGGTATTGATGCTTCATGGCCTTGCACCTTAGGCCCTTATTTATACCTCTGCAACTGCACGTACGCAGAGACTGTAGGATGCTACTATTCTGATGGCATACATGGCGCAAAGCTGGGGTGAATTGAGTCCTGCATATCCTCATTATTGCTAGGCCTTTCTGAGAGAAGTTTGTCCAACTAAGGCTGGTTCTGAGTTTCTTTAAAATATATGGGTATGTCTGTTATTTTCTCCCCTTTCATTGTTTTTAATGGGTTTGGTGCTAGAGAAAGATGCTAGCCAACATTTATACATGCAGAATCATACCTTCTCTTTGTTCAGAGAACAAATAAGTTATGAGCAGTAGCAGTGCAAGATTCTCCCATAGTGCCCCAACAATTTGACTCCACTCTGCCCACAAGATGCTGCCTCTCTTTTAAAGCACCTTGTGCGCATCAGCTGTGATCATATGGGTTGAATACAGCTTCTCTACCTGATGCTGATTTTCAATTTGTCTCCAGTATGCGAGTCGTTGAACCTCTCTAATCTGGAACACTCATCTGGCAAACTCCACAATCTGGCATGATTTTCGTTAGCCGGATGACCACTTAATCACGGGTGTGGCCAAGTTTCTGATTTGTCAACCTTGATTACTAATTTTGATTCTCTGTGCCTTAAATATTGAATCTGTTCTGGTATAGCTATGGGCTGAAGAAGTAGGTCTATCCCACAAAAGCTCACCACTTAATACATTATTTTGTTAGTCTTTAAAGTGCTAATGGACTGTTTTTTTGTTTTGATAGTGTATAGACTAACACAGCTATCCCTCTGTTACTTTTCAACAGACAAAAGCATGTGCTTGTTAATTGTGCATATCCCATCAACTTAAAACTAAGACCGGGTGAAGACGACTCAGTGTAATGTGTGTTTTAAAGGAAGGGAAGAACAATGCAAATTATTTAGACAGAGGAAATAAGAGGTTTTTCAAATATAAACTCAGCTGTAATACTTCCTAGAAGAAAGGATGTAATTCAGCTAAACTCATCTTTTGTTTAAAGACTCTGCCAGCCTCCACCCTCACCCCCATCAAATTATCTCTGGCTGTAGACTATAAATTGATAGCTGAGCACATACTTTGCAACTGAAAATGACAAGTATCCACATAAAAATATTTCCATCTCTCCTCCTCCATACTTTCTAGAACCACTCATATTTAGGACCATACACTACATTTTCCACACTGGAATCTTCACACTGCACTTTTATTGCTAATGCAAATGGTCGCCTGCCAGGCTGCTTAGATTTGCGCAACAAACTAGTGCATGTGTAAAATACAACTAAAGGTAGGGATCCTGTGGGTTGCATGTTGAAAAGCTTACGACAACAGATAAAGAGAACAAAGACACCAGATTTCCTGTTCTAACCTACTTGGAAACAAGCATTAATCGTTCAGCTCCAAACTATATTTTTGCAACAAAACCTAATATGAATGGAAATGATTCTATGCGTTTAATTGTTGTGTGATTCACTATTACTTTAAAGTAACTGGAATATTAGTAATAATAATAATGCACTGTCACCTTTAAAATTTAGTCTTTTTTACATTAAAGTTTACTTCAGTTTGTAGTTCTGTCCCTGAGTCTGCTTGCCAATTTATATGATTTTATAATCCTATTTTAAATGTATTTCTCCCCGCTCCTGATCTATGAAGGACTCTCACAAACTGTGGGAGAAACACTAGCACGGATTATACACAAAGTGCTATAAAATCCACAAAGTGAATGATCAGTAAATGCCAGAAATATTTTTTTTCTTTTTCATGGATGGGAATCTTATCTATCATTTGTGGAACTAGCAGATAGAATTATTTCATGCATAGGTGGGATTCTCAAATTGAATGGTGTTCCTGAAGATCAGCATGTCATACATTTATCAACACACATTTTTAAAATTTCAGTTCAATTTAGGGGAATGAATTAAAACATCTGAGAGGGGAAAGGGGAATTAATTTAAACATCTGATGCAACGTTGTGAACCCAAATACAATCCCGTTGTCTCTCTGAAGTGGGAAAATTAGATGGTAACACATTAAATGTTGGCTAATTAGATGTGTCTTTTCTTTTAAACAACTCTGAGGGGAATGTAGGGGAAGGAAGCATTTTTCCATCCCACTCTTTATCTGCACCACTGGCCTCATTAATTTTCATTTCAAAATTCAGGCCCCATATTCATCAGGGTTTACATATGCCTCATTGTCCTGTGTTACCTTTCAAGTGCATTCTGAGTTTGACAGCTCAGCTTTTGCCTCCAGGTCCTTCTTTCCCTCTCATGACCTATGTCTCTCCTGTCACATGAGGCAGCACATAATTACCACCTTGGATTTTCACTCTAGCTGTGCATTTTATGGAGCGCATAAGAAACAATGGTCTGGACCTTGAGGGTAAATGTGTAGCTAGATACACAATAACTCCTACACGTAATATGCATAAAACAGGAAACGTTCATAACCTTGTGGCATGCCATCACAGTGTTCAGGTGATTGCAGGGAGTGTGGAGTATCATGTGCTACACATTGTTGTTATACAATATCAAGTAGAGGAGGAGAGGTGAATGTGCCTATGACACAGGGCCAACACCCACCGCAGGCCCTGGAGCAAACTGGAAGGGAGGCTCGGCTCTACTCCCCCGGAAGGGGTGGGGCGAAGGGTAGAAGCCAACAGCACCACTCAGACCACGGGCCGCCCCCTCCCAACCCCCAGAACCTCCCAGAGCAGCACTGCCACAGTGCTTCAAAGGGGTCTGGAGCTCCAGCCACTACCACCGCTGCTGCTGCTGTAGTGTCAGCAGCAGCAGCCAAAGCTCTGGGCCTCTTTGAAATGCTGAGCGTTGGGGAAACTGCCCCCTTTGTCCCCCTCCATTGGCAGGCCTGCACCTATGGGTGTGATTACCTAACTTGCATGGTCACCGTTTCCCCACGTTCTGCTCTCACTGATATAACCACACTGAGGGGAGAGAATGGCTGTTTTTGTGCAGGGATTAGATATCCCACAGCAGCTCTTACTCCCAATGAGTGTAGTTCTCAATATAGAGTCCTGTGATTGTTAGCAGGGAGACAGAGGCCCTTTTAAATCACTAGGCCCTGGGGCAGCTGCTCCCTCCACTGCCATTGGCAGCCCTGTCATCTGGTAGGACTGGATGATGGTTGGTACTGTCAAGACATGTGCTGAGGTCACCTGATGTTGGAACCCATTTTGAATGTGGTACTTTTTCCATATTGGGTGGGGTGAAAGGGTTGAAGTTGAACATAAAGGATTCCCGCCCTGGGCAAAAATCTATTTATGGGCAGGGACCCAGACAATATGGGAGTTGGAAGTTGCGAGTCACCAAGACACCCCAGCTTACCATCAAGGTGACTGCTGTAAACAACTAAGACTGAACAGGTAGAAGAATTGGGCCCAGCCTAGGAGGCTGCCTCGTTTGTGAGAAAAATGATTAAAACTACTGTTAAGGTAAGACGTTGCATGCAGTAGTTTCTTAGACTGTTCAGCTTAGCTGGAGTATTTTGTTCTATTTTGCTTAGTAACTTTAGTTTATCACTTGCAATCACTGAAATCCTACTTTTTATACTCAATAAAATCACTTTTGTTTACTATTAAACCCAATGTAATTCATTGTTACCTGGGGGGTGGGGGATGACAGCTGTGTATATCTCTCTCTCATTGATAAAGGGGGCAAACTTCTGAGCTTGCTCCGTGTAAAACTTGTATGCACAATAAGATGAAATTATGTGGGGTTTTGATCCCATTGGAGCTGTACAGCTGGGTGCTGTGTGAGCTGTTCTTATTAGCTGCGTCTACACGTGCACGCTACTTCGAAGTAGCGGCACCAACTTCGACGTTAGGCGGCGAGACGTCGAAGTCGCTAACCTCATGAGGAGATAGGAATAGCGCCCTACTTCGACGTTCAACGTCGAAGTAGGGACCGTGTAGACGATCCGCGTCCCACAACGTCGAAATTGCTGGGTCCTCCATGGCGGCCATCAGCTGGGGGGTTGAGAGATGCTCTCTCTCCAGCCCCTGCGGGGCTCTATGGTCACCGTGGGCAGCAGCCCTTAGCCCAGGGCTTCTGGCTGCTTCTGCGGCAGCTGGGGATCTATGCTGCAGGCACAGGGTCTGCAACCAGTTGTCAGCTCTGTGTATCTTGTGTTGTTTAGTGCAACTGTGTCTGCGAGGGGCCCTTTAAGGAAGCGGCTGGCTGTTGAGTCCGCCCTGTGACCCTGTCTGCAGCTGTGCCTGGCATCCCTATTTCGATGTGTGCTACTTTGACGTGTAGACGTTCCCTCGCTGCGCCTATTTCGATGTTGGGCTGAGCAACGTCGAAGTTGAACATCGACGTTGCCGGCCCTGGAGGACGTGTAGACGTTATTCATCGAAATAGACTATTTCGATGTTGGCTGCACGTGTAGACGTAGCCATTGTCTGTATGGCTCTGCTGTGGGCTATAACCTCAACCCTGTGCCTTTGCTGGGGAGACCAGAGCTTTTGGCCCAGGAGAGGGTGGTGAGGCACCCAGAGGGCAGGTAGGTGGGCTCAGTGGCATGATCAGACCATCAGGTGACAATCTCAAGAGAATCTCTGTGACCCAACTTGTCATACAAATAATAATGCCTTTGGTTGCAGCTCAGCTGGGCTAGATTAGAACCTGTGGCTTAGAAGCACCTATTCCAATGTCCTTCCCTTTTCTCCATTGGTAAACCAACACATTCTTTATTAAAACAAAGCAGGAAAAACTGGCTCTATGGAAATTCTAATCATGGGCTGTATCGTCTCCTGGCAAAGAACCGATCACTGGCACTGAGTGCCTTGCACCACAAGCTACAGAGAAGAGACAGTCAGAGGGTGCCAAAAATTCATCATATCGCTAGAACTGCTATCTGACAGTCAAAACTGTCTGTCTCTGGCTGAGATGTTTCCATAGCAACTATGTGCACAGTATTTAAACAGTGGCACATATCCCATCTGTCTCTGAATGAAGGAGCTGAGGTTTCAAGATTTGCTTTAATAGTTAACAGTGTATGTTCTAATACAGGGGTGGGCTTTTAAAATAGAATGCAGACTTCTATTTGTGAGACAATAGGTAAGGGTCTGCATAGATCTACACCGCTTGGTAGAAATCCATGCTAAAGTATCTTATTTTCCAAAGACTTAGGAATTTACCAGCCCCGTCAGCAGTGCACAGGCTGACTCAGCAGGCGAGACTTACCAGATGTGGACAGAAAAGCAGAAGGCATTGAAGTGTCTGAGAGAAACTCCAAGTATGTGACCCAGTTGAAAGAAAAGGCGGAGGCAGAGAGAGAGCAAGACAGCAGGGCAAACGTAGGCATGGAGAACCAAAGGCCTGTGAGAAGCAATAATTTTCTTTCTCTTTTAAGACTCAGTTCGCTACTCTGCCCATTTTCCACTAGGTGCATCAGATGAGATCCCTGATTCTCTAATCAGCCCTGCACACAGGTGAAAACAGTCCAGGGACCATTCCCCAGTTAGGGGATGTCATGCACTAGCTGCTCTGACCATCCATAGCCAGAATGTCCTCACTGTGTTATACAAAGAGAGGTATAAAAGCCAGTTCTGCCACCTCTGCGCCTACTGTGGATTCTCCCATGAGGAGGAACTTTCCTGTACATTGCAAAGAGAAGCAAAACAGAAGTAAGAATCCAGTCCCTACTCTCCTGTGCGCGTCCAGGGCTTTGAACCCTTTGGAAACTCCAGGGAGGTCAAGGAACTTCAGATTTTCAGTCTCCACTATGCTGGATTTTAACTCTCTGATAAACACAGCTGGGAGCCAAATAAACAACCAGCCACAATGTGGAAACAAGGAAGCATAAATATTAGTAAGGTCCTTGATCTGGAATGCAAACCAACCACATTTTAGATTCTTCCTTCTTCTGGCCTGTTGACCTTATTAGATACCTCAGCAGCCATCTTTCCACGTTCAGTACTCTTGCTCACAGTCCTAGCGTAAATTCAAAGACTGAGCAGACACCCAGTCCTTCACCACCTAGCCCACATAAACAAATAAATCTAAGTATCTATATATCTAGATCTAGATACCAGGAGCTGAGATACCATTCAAACCTGGCTTCACATGGATGAGATATACCCAGTCTCATGGCCAAAGATAAACCAGAACTGGAGACACTGTAAGACAGGATATTGTCCTCTTTCAACTACTGCTACCAGGAAGGAAGCAATGTTCATAGCAGTCTTACTTTGACCTACATTTCTGCTGCTTTTGTTCACGCTCTCTTGTGTATGCAAACCTGATGTGGACTCGGCTCACACTTGGTTTGCAAACAAAACAGGTTCAGCGTATGTAAATCATAAAAGCTGCACCCATCCATGGTACGTGAAAAACAGCACATGCAGTGACTGGCTGTGTGCACAGTTGCACATGCATAAATGGAAGGCACACTTTGAAAAACTGACCCTGAAAAGGCTAGTCAAGTGTCTGGGATGAGCAGAAGGCAAATTAACAGGAAATAGAATAATATTAAATAAACAAACAGTGGGTTCATAAAACAAGAAAAAGACAAGAAGTCCACACCTAGACAGTGATAGTTTTCATGCATTTGGGATTAGTACAATGGTATTCTGTGACATACAGCAGCACTACAACATAATGCCTAGCAAAGCCGCTTCCCGAGCCCTGATTGGAACATACATTTTCTTACTTCATTACCCATGAAGGGACTTTTCTTTAGAGAAGCAAGGCAGTTGCTTTTTTTACTTTTAAGCCGTGTCTACACGTGCACGCTACTTCGAAGTAGCGGCACTAACTTCGAAATAGCGCCCGTCACGGCTACACGTGCCGGGCGCTATTTCGAAGTTAACTTCGACATTAGGCGGCGAGACGTCGAAGCCGCTAACCCCATGAGGGGATGGGAATAGCACCCTACTTCGATGTTCAACATCAAAGTAGGGACCGTGTAGTCATTGCACGTCCCGCAACTTCGAAATAGCGGGGTTCGCCATGGCGGCCATCAGCTGAGGGGTTGAGAGACACTCTCTCTCCAGCCCCTGCAGGGCTCTATGGTCACCGTGTGCAGCAGCCCTTAGCCCAGGGCTTCTGGCTGCTGCTGCTGCAGCTGGGGATCCATGCTGCATGCACAGGGTCTGCAACCAGTTGTCGGCTCTGTGGATCTTGTGTTGTTTAGTGCAGCTATGTCTGGGAGGGGCCCTTTAAGGGAGCGGCTTGCTGTTGAGTCCGCCCTGTGACCCTGTCTGCAGCTGTGCCTGGCACCCTTATTTCGATGTGTGCTACTTTGGCGTGTAGATGTTCCCTCGCAGCGCCTATTTCGATGTGGTGCTGCGCAACGTCGATGTTGAACATCGACGTTGCCAGCCCTGGAGGACGTGTAGACGTTATTCATCGAAATACGACATCAAAATAGGCTACTTCGATGTAGGCTTCACGTGTAGACGTAGCCTTAGTCTTAATAAATGAATGTGATTCTAGCAGAGGGCATGAGACAGGCAACCCAGGAGACTGTTTTACCTCAAAATAGGCACGGTATGGACAGTGGTGGTACAAGTTCTCACATGTTGGCCTTCTTTTGCCTACTTGCCTCAGTCCTGACCTACAAGGGCCACTGTTAGGGATGAGAAGTTCAGTCCTCATTGCTTATTCGTTCTTTGGCTCATCTGCTAAGGTTGCCAACAAGGGGGCCAATTAATGCTAACAGCAGGGGTGGTTTTTGCAATGTTACCGGTCACATGTCATCTGAGCTGAAACAACTGAACACATTTGAAAAAAGCTGCCAAACATCAAGAAGTTGTGATCCCTATGGACACAGGTAGATTCAAACCAGTGACCCAGAGATTAAAGGCTTGGTGTCCTATTACTTGTCTCCTGACTCATATCAACACCCAAAAGAGTGATTCCTTGTGTTTGAAAACCACTTTCCAGGAAGTGACTAAAACAGCATGGACACTTTTGAGCATGCATAAAAGGTTCTCAAGCAGGAAGGCATGACCTAGTCAGTACATCACTCTTTCTCACCTAGCCAAACTAGGGTGGTAATCACGTACCTGTTAAGACTCCAGCCAGCCTTTGACTCCACCTACAAAATTATTCATGCATAGGTGGACATTAACTTTTAGATATGCAAACTGAGAAAGCAGAAGTGCAGGTGAAAGAGCCAGATCTGAAAAATCTGCGGAAACACCAGGGACACTACAGCCAGCTGTGGAAATTCTGTTCTACATCATATACCTTTAGGAGAAGCGGGTATTTGCAAATTCTCTGAATTGGTGTCAGCAGATAACCCTCTAGCGGAATGTCTGTCGTCCTTCTGCCTCCCAAAAGCATGCAGCTCTGTAAACAGAAAGCAAAACAAACATAATTAATAGAAAGCTCCCATGTCCCCTTTATAATGACTTTACAGGTCCATAGCAAGGGTGGCCAACGCAAAGAAATGAGGCACCTGCTCTGAGCTGCACGCTGGGAGCACTTACCACTGCTCTGGTAAGCGTGGCACCCCCAGCCCCTCCCTCAAACTAATTCCCCTTCCCTCCTCCAGAGCCAGGCATCCCCAGCTCCCCCTCCCCCGCCCTAATCCAATGCCAGCAACTGACTGGAGCCACCACCACCGCTGCCGACACCACATGCTTCTCCCTCCAAGCAGGGGGCCGGGGGTGCCTCAGTCCGGAGGAGGGGTGGGGAATTGGGTTTGAGCAGGAAGATGGGGGTGCCTGGCTCTGGGTCAGGAGGAGGGCATTGAGCTATGAATTATATATTTATTTTCTATATCTATCTATAAATATATAGATATTATATGTATCTATATATAGAAATATTATAGATATAGGTATATGTTTCTATAAATCTAGAAAGAGAGGGAGAGAAATAAATATATAATATGTGGCTCTTTACACTCTATCCCCAGCTATCGTGGTTCTTCAAGTCTAACTGGTTGGCCACCCTGGCCCATGATATTGTTCACACATTATGATCCCAAAACACATTGTACAGGAAATAGACTCACTTCATCACCACTGCGGAGCAGCCTCCTCCTAGAAGTTAGCAACTGTTTATCTGCTGCCATAACACTTTACAGCATTTCATAACAAGAAATTAAGAATGCTGCATGCACAAATCCAGATGGACTGGCAACTCCTAACCTCTGTTTGGAAATGACATTCAGAGGAATTCTCATAAATTTTCAGGACAGATCAGAGGTAGGGGGCCAGTAGATTATAAATTGTATTTTGGGAGCACCTACATGCCCCACTCATGGACCAGGACCCCAGTGTGCGAGGTGCTGGACAAACAGAATGAAAAACTGTCCTTCACCCAAAGGAAACAATAACTCACACTAATAACAATTGATTGAGCTTGAATTCTGTATAGCGGTTCCCATCAGCCCTCTGCAATTATGTTCTTTTATTTTCTTTTTCTTCCACATTTTATATCCTTCAGTCTACTGTCCTTTTTGGTGATGGAGCTCAGCTCCCTCCAGAAAACAAGAATTGGACTTCACCTCCTAAAAGTACTTGCTGAGTTCACACACTGACAATACGGGACAATCCACCACCATGCAAGCCATGCTGAAACTCAATGGACAGGATAGTGGGTGATTTATGTATGTAAATGCTCTATGCAAAGGAAGGAGTTAAGTGCTCAAAGCTCTCCAGGGCTGTGTCTACACGTGCACGCTACTTCGAAGTAGCGGCACTAACTTCAAAATAGCACCCGTCACGGCTACACGCGTCGGGCGCTATTTCGAAGTTAACTTCGACATTAGGCGGCGAGACGTCGAAGTCGCTAACCTCATGAGGGGATCGGAATAGCGCCCTACTTCGACGTTCAACGTCGAAGTAGGGACCGTGTAGACAATCCGCGTCCCACAACGTCGAAATTGTGGGGTCCTCCATGGCAGCCATCAGCTAGGGGGTTGAGAGACGCTGTTTCTCCAGCCCGTGCGGGGCTCTATGGTCACCGTGGGCAGCAGCCTTTAGCCCAGGGCTTCTGGCTGCTGCTGCTGCAGCGGGGGATTCATGCTGCATGCACAGGGTCTGCAACTCGTTGTCGGCTCTGTGGATCTTGTGCTGTTTAGTGCAACTGTGTCTGGGAGGGGCCCTTTAAGGGAGCGGCTGGCTGTTGAGTCCGCCGTGTGACCCTGTCTGCAGCTGTGCCTGGCACCCTTATTTCGATGTGTGCTACTGTGGCGTGTAGACGTTCCCTCGCAGCGCCTATTTCGATGTGGTGCTGCACAACGTCGATGTTGAACATCGACGTTGCCAGCCCTGGAGGACGTGTAGACGTTATTCATCGAAATAGCCTATTTCGATGTGGCGACATCGAAATAGGCTACTTCGATGTAGGCTTCACGTGTAGACGTAGCCCAGGTGTCAGAGTCATTAAGGTAAAGATGGTGGTTTGGAGGGATCTGAAGCCAAAGATAAATGTCAATGTCAAACAATGTGAAGGGGAAAGCGTTCCATCAAAATAAAGGAACCCAACTAGCTCTTTACTCCCCAATAATCTGGCTGAACTTAATGTGACCTGTCCTGTGAGTTAGTTCTCACTTAACTAAGTCTTCCACCATTCACCCCACCAAAATATCAAACCAAAAGGGCTAAAACAAGATACCTTCATTAGGAATAACGTAAGAATATTTTGGCCAAAGTTTGCGCTACAGAAAACCAAGTTCACTGTACCCCATAGACAGTCTCACAGCCTAATCATCATGTCTGCACCCACTATTTGGTTCCAGAGTACGTTGTGTTTACCCTGTGTGAGACACCGAAGCTTCCAGATGCAAAAGGGTGTGTGGGCATGTCTGTACCCAGGATAGGGCAAACCCACACAGTTTTGGTCAGACAGAGTTAATGAAAGGGACAATATA
Organism: Carettochelys insculpta; assembly: GCF_033958435.1. Taxonomy (NCBI): domain Eukaryota; kingdom Metazoa; phylum Chordata; order Testudines; family Carettochelyidae; genus Carettochelys; species Carettochelys insculpta. Next base: position 20,381,748 of record NC_134153.1, on the reverse strand, counting down.
AACACTCCACAAACTATACACTCAACTAAGTTATTGCTGATACAAGAAGTAAGAAAATTCAATCCAAACCCAAGCAAGTCCAGGTGAAAGGGTCAGAGCTGTTCCCTAACTCATTCAAAATGTATTTGAAAGACTCACAAAACCAAAGCTGAGTGCTATGTTTGTAATGAAGCCCCAAACAAGCTAAGCTTCACCTGCTTTGTTCACTGAGAACACTTTCCCAATGCATTGTTGTTTGTAGTGGCCCAGAAGTACTCTGAGAGCTGGTGCTTTTGGGGCTGTAGGTTTAATTGTCTCTATTTTCCAACAGCCCTCACAGACACCATTTATCAGCAGCCCCGAGAGAGATTTTTACATGCAGTCTCCTGCACAATAACCACTCTCCAAGCCATTCGAGATCTGTGATGCTTGCTACCAGCTCACGAAACTCTCAGTTCAATTTTCCAACTGTCTCGTCTGATTCAATCCTTCCCATGCTTCTTCTCCGCCCGTTGCTCCAACGCTGGACTCAGAAGTGCCATTGAACTCTTACTGAGTTTTCAGATACACTCACAGATCTTCTGAGGCTGGGCTCTGTGTTTCACCGGCTGCAAGACGGCGCCTGGGCCAAACCGTTCACACAAGCAATGCTTTGTATTCCTAGGCAGCCCTCACTGCGTGGTGAGATTATAACATGGGCTTTCAGGGGAGATTGGGGATGGAAGGAATTACAGCAGCCATAGCTAAGCACAGACTTTAGTGTTTGCCCCATATTTACAGCTATTTTAAGAATCTTTTGAATTCAGGTGCTATGGAAAACGACAGTTGGCAGCACATCATCAATCACTCTGGGCCTCCTGCCCAGTTTGCCAGAGGAAGCCAACAACATAGCTAATGCTTTTTGTCTCTGTTGGCCCAATTAGCAAGTGCAGAGAACACTCTGAAACAATTGTCCTGTGCACTTCTCTCTCTAGAGCGGGGTGGGCAAAATATGGCCTGTGGGCCAGATCCAGCCCGCACCACAGCAGTAGACTTAGCTAGGTGCCCTGCCTGTCCCACTCCTGCAGGCTGCTCAGAGCAGCTCTCTGAATGCTGTGAGCCTTGGCAGGAGGGGAGGAGGCTTTGCACAGTGCCCCCACCTCCAGCACAATCTTGCAGCTCCCATTGGCCAGTCTCCAGTCAATTGGAGCAGTTTGTGAAGTACCCTCCCCCTGGACTTGCAGCATTCAAAGCAGTACACATAGGCCTTGCAGCTGGCTGTTCTGAGCATGTGCAGGAGTGGGGTAGGCAGGGAGCCTGCCCTAAGGACATGCTGGACTGATGGCCAGGAACTGCCCAGGTAAGCATCTCCCAGCCCCAGTCTACCTCTGGTGCCCCAGTCCCTCCCTTACACCAACCATCTATCCCCCTACCGCCCACCAGACACTACTACCCCCAGTCCCCTTGATCCCTCCTCCAGGTCACCTCCCAGACCTTGTACGCCTTCCTACACCCCTGCCCAAAGTCATAACCCCCTCCTGAACCCACACCCCACCCTGACTCTGCAGCACCTTCTTCACCCCAGTCTTCCACCAAATTCTTGGAGTGCCCCCCCATCGAAAACTGTTGCCCATCCCTGCTGTAGATCTTCTCCCAAATAATTCTCCCTGTGCCATGGCACACAGAGAAGCCAACAGACCAGAGAAGGAGCCATTTCAGTGCTTCAGAAACATGGTGATGTTATGGGACTAACTCAAACTCACAAGAGGGAAGAAGGCCTGAATATTTATGGGACTGAACTCTTGTTCTTCATACTTCCTGTAAGGTCTAGGAAGTGTGGCTAGAAAGTGCCAAAGGATGAGGGCCTACTTTGGAGGAATACTCATTCAGAAGAGGCTTCTGTTTCCCTCTTTAATCAGGGAGGACTAGGCCTTTGGTAGGTGGGAGACAAGTGGGGAGTAGAAGGCAATGTTATAAAGGGCCGTATTTTCAGAATGGCAACCTCCTTTCTACTTCGAGCCATGCTGCAAGAACTTAGCTTAACATCCTGACTCACCCTATCAGCTGATGGCAATGCCTGCTCCCAGTGCCTGGAGCTGTGGGGGGAAGGAAGGAAATATGACCTGGAACCAAGGAATAAGGGGTGAGGTTGTTAGAAGGAAGAAATGACATCAAAGAGAAATTAACGAAGAAGCGTTGTTTGCTTTTTTCACAGGGAGCTCTGTCTGTTGGTTTGCACACAGAGTGGGAAATCAGATCCACTGGCATTCTCGTCCTATCTCTGCCACTGACTTGCTGGGCAACTCATTTGATCCCTTGTGGGTCAGCTCACCTTTGGACAAAATGGAAATAACCTTCTATTGAAATTGCTCATTCCAGGGCTCAATTTAGTTCTGTGACTCAGTTTGTCAATCAAAACAATAGGTGTACTAATATCTGCCCTACCGGCAGTAGTGAGGCTCAGATAGTTCACAGCTTTAAAGGCCACAAAGGGTTCCTTGTATGTGCAGTACAAAGCTGGCTTGTAAAGTACAGGATGCAAAAGAAGGTGCTTACCAGGAGGAATGCCCTCACTGCTGGAATTTTGTTCAGTTCCATTAGAAGCCTGAGCGCTTTCTCATGGTTGCTGCAATATTCCTCATATACGAAGAACTTGTCTTTCTGCAAGAGAAAATAACACTTGTTGACTCAGAGTGTGATGGCATGGACAGAGCTATTTAATATATTTTGTCAGAATAATACAGATTAAACACTTTTAAAAGGAGTCTGAATTTAGGCACATTAACAATAAATGGAGGTGCTCCTCTAATTCCTCGCCTACTGTGTTGTAAGTAAACAAGACCCTTCTGGCCATAGACATGATGTCACACTGGCAAGCTGAAATGAAGTTTCCCTGTTAAAAGTAGAAGAAGCAGCTGGTAGTACCATGTTCTGCTTTGTTTAAACCACAGGGTGACTTTTTTTCTGAGTGTAATAGATTAGTGAGGCTGAGGCCACCGCAAACACCATATTTGGAGAACAACGTGCAATATTTTACAGAATGGTGACAAAAAAACATTTCCAGCACCTTGCAGTTTAAAGGCTGTTGTTCCCAACCTGTGGTCTGCAGATGCCTGGGGGCCAGCAAGTGTATTGCAGGGGTCCGTGAAAAAAAAAACAAAATAAAAATAAAAATGATCATAGCAAATAAGTTTTAAATTAATTGCAAAGTTACAAGCAATTATTATTTTTAAATTAATTATCTTTCAATAATGTTGCTAATTGCTCTCTGAAAATCTTACATTGTAGTTTCCCTTTTCATTTAATGAAGCGTACATAGTGGCTAAAATTGGTTTTGATTGGGTCCACGAATGGTTTGGGGAGGTGACAGAGGGTCAACACTAGTGTAAAGGTTGGGAACCACTACCCTAGGGAATGAAAGCTCATGTACCCTCCTATATTCAGGCACCCAAACAATCTGCCACAAACTATGAGAAGGGCACTTTTAGAAGCAGTATGTTGCCGGTAGTTGTCCAAACAAATCTTCCTGTGCAAACTGCAGACCAGATACTTGCAGACTTAACCACTTTATTTAGGTGGACATGTACAGATCCAAGCAAAAAATGTGTCTGTTTGAAACAGTTGAGTTAACATGGAGCTGGAGAAATATCCATCTGCATCCACAATGAAATCCACAGTGAAATCCCTTCCCTGTGACCTCACGGAAGACAAACTGTTTACATGCTGATAACAGGATTCTAACTCAGCATTCAGGTCAACAGATTGAGGACTGGACACGTGAACATGAACTCAGTAGAATGCTGCTTGGTGTTTTTTTTTATACCAAAGGAGCACTGATCTGATGAGCATTTGTTTCTCCTTTTATTGATGGGTGTAGAGCAAAGACTAAATTGATGTCTCCCCAAACACTATCACCACAATGGCAAAAGGAAAACAAAGCAGCAGTCACAAAGAAACTGGAGTGTGAAGCTGGCAAGCAGATGCTCTGGACTTTCATCTATCAGTTGCACAGCTTACATCAGTCAGTGGCTTTAATCCTGGGGAGCTAGATAGAAAGGTCGGCTCCAGACCGCCGAACACAGGCTGGGTGTATGAGTCACATGGACGGAGGCAACTGAAAATCCTAGGGCGGATTGTGTCTCTAAAAGAGCAAGCTGAAGAAGGAGAACTGGGTATATGAGCTGCTCAAATATTTTGCTCTTTGTGACTCCCACTGGCAGCTCTAGATGCACAGGAGCTGCACACCTGAAAACTTGCTTCCTAGAAATAGCATCTGTTAACAGGACATTTGTCGCAGACCAGGAGAAGAACTTGTAGCAATGCAACAGGAGCACATATCATTGCTCAGGTTACTTACTGCACCTCTGTGCCTTCAACACTGTGGGAGGTTATTGTTAGATCATGACAAAATCCCCCTACTATATTTGACTAAATACAATAATTACACATGCACCGGAGTGCTTTCTTCGATTCTTTCCCAGCTGCCTCTCATGTATAAGACCCACAAGCATTAGAGCTACCCCAAAACCCTGCCCCAGGTCACCACCCCCTCCTTCACCCAGCCTCCATCCCAGACCCCACAACCTCTCCACAAAAAAGTGCAGCCCTTGACCAATTACCAAAATCTTGGAGTGGCTCCCCATCAAAAATTACTGCCCACCCCTGCCCTAGAATAATGAGCCTTCAGTTTACCACTTTAATTATGATCAGAAAAGAGACCTTGTAACATGCCACCTTCTTACTCAGCAGATGTGCTCCCCAAGTGCAGTCAGCACCAGAGCTGCCGGAATGACAAAAGTAAGTTTTTACTGCTCCAAATTGGAATATGCCTAAAAGCCTTGTTCCACAGTGCTCTCTCTGAGCCTCACATGGAGTTCTGGAAGTGGGAAGAGAAAGTTACTCCCCAAAGGAGCCCCTCAATCCCCAATTCATCAAAGGACTTAAACACACGTTTAATTTTAACCATGCAGCCATTAACCATGCAGTCATTTCCATCCTTAGTCAGGATGCATCCTGACTTAGTTAGGAACTTAAAGCACATTCTTAAAGGCTTCGAGCCTGCTTCATGTCAGTGTAGCTTCAACCTTGAGACAAAATTGTATGATCAGACTCACATAGCACTAGACAAACAGCTTGTGTATCTAATTCAGTTATTGGGATCTCAGAAAGCTGGTAAGACCAAGTAAACCAGCTCTCCTCAACTGGAGGGTTGGAGCTGCATGTGGTACATCTACACACTATTTCTGATAGTCTTTCTTTTTCACAGCCAGTAAAGCTCCTACCTAGAGCTAGTAGCTTAGTTAGTCAGCAACCTGTCTTGTCCTCATCACGGCTGATCTAAGACAGAATGAAGGCTCAGATTGGCTTACAGAGCCAGCCAGTCACGGATGCATGCAGATGTGGTCTCCTCATCTCAGAAAAGATATACTGGCGTTAGAAAAGGTTCAGAAAAGGGCAACTAAAATGATTCAGGGTTTGGAATGTGTCCCATACGAAGAGAGGCTAGAGAGACTGGGACTTTTCAGTCTAGAAAAGAGGAGACTGAGGGGTGATATGATAGAGGTATATAAAATCATGAATGGTGTGGAGAAAGTGAATACAGAAAAGTTATTTACTTGTTCCCATAATATAAGAACTAGAGGACACCAAATGAAATTAATGGGTAGCAGGTTCAAAACTAATAAAAGAAAGTTTTTCGTCACACAGTGCACAATCAACCTGTGGAACTCCTTACCAGAGGAAGCTGTGAAGGCCAGGACTCTAACAGAGTTTAAAAAAGAGCTCAATAAATATTTGGAGGTCAGGTCCATAGAAGGCTATGAGCAAGGGGTAAGGTATGGTGCCTAGCCTTTTGTCGAAGGCGGGAGACGGATGGCAGGAGACAAATCTGGGCTAGATGGACCTTTGGTCTGACCCACTATGGCCGTTCTCATGTTCTTGTGTTCATAAGCATGCACTGATAGATGTTGCTTGGCAGGTTTGTGCCTAACTTTTGTGACTTTGATGGGAAGCCCCATTATTCCAGGAGGGAGCCATCAAGTAAAAATAATAGTGAACGCAAAGTCCCTTGAAAATGCTGGTGTGGCTTTTGGGTGCGGGAGAGGAGGGGATTCAGTGTTTTACTGAGACCATAAGTTTCATAGCAGCAGAGCAGGCTTGGCCTCTGAGGCTGTATCTCCGTAAGCAGGTATTTCACTACGATCCGATCCAGGAGTCTGCACGCAGACTTCCTGTACTTCTTCTACCCGACATGAATCAGCTCTGGCAATAACAGAGAGACCAAGGTCTGGCCAGCTTTGTGCATTTCTGCTCTGCAGACAGCCTGATGTTTCCATGGCCTGCACAAAAGAGCCTTTATGACAAGGAAACTCAGGGAAAACGTTTAGAACTCAGACATTCCAGAGGAACGTCAGGAAGAGACACCTCTGGGCTGCAGGCACTTGAGATTCTCAGCAGTGTTCCCTGTAAGCTGAGTGCTTGGCTGGCTCCCCAGGAGAGATTCCGGTTCCCCCCAGATGATCAGCAGAGCGCCCAAAGCGACCCACAGGGGGCAGCATGTGTTTCTGTTAGTGGGGCACATCTACACATGACTTGGTGCACATAATAAAATTTATTTTACCCATGGATGAGAAAAATAGAGGGAACCCTGAGGCTACGCCATGTAACTTATGGTCTGAACAAAACACAAAATCCTCTCCTCTTCCCCCACCCAAAAGCCCAACACACACCAGCATTTTCAAGGGACTTTCAGTTGTGTCAACCATGAGGCATAACACGGCGGTTGACAGATTCTGTTGGCAAAAAGGCTGTGTGGACGCTCAGGTGGGCCTTCTCTCAACAGACAGGGCGTCCAGAACAACGGGCAGCCCTGTCTGCTGTGCTTCCAGGTGCCTGTTTTGTCGAGAGATAGAGCCAAGCGCTCTTGTGATTGGCTTCTGTGTGTGGCCACACTCTGTCAATAGAAGTTCTGTTGGGAAGTCCCTTCCGAAAGTGACTTCTGTTGACAGATCACTGTAGTGTAACTGTAGACTGACTCTTTACTGAATGTAAGAGTAATTTTTTTTACAACAGCTATCGGCTGCAGGGGACCATCTGTTCTAACATCTGGCAGGTGACACAGAAGTGGTACATATCATTAGCAGAGATGATCTTGCTGTTAAGCCAGGTGATCATGAAGATACACGGGCACCAGGTGTACTACAGGCTCAGAGAAATACAGTTCCAGGAAGCAGAAGGGAGATGGCTTAATTTCTGGAAGCCAGTGGACTTCCAAGAAGGGCTGTCGCACTGAAGGGGGTTTCTCTAAGGGACCATATGGAGAAGAGAGTGTGTGTGAGTTCTGGGAGTCTATGACAGAGGTGTAGACAACACCTTTGTAAATCTTAGACATAGTCTGCAGACCCATCTGCAGACCCCAGGTTGAGAAGTACTCTTATACACTGTTACCAGAGGTGTAGTTGTGACCGTGTCTGTCCCAGAATATTCAAGAGACAAAGTGGATGAGGTCAAGAAAAAGAGCTGTGTAGCCTGGAAGCTTGTCTCTCTCTTACCAGAGGTGGGCACATTAAAGCATATTACCTCACCCACCTTGTATTTATATACAGTACAACAATCATACAAGAAAATACAATCGCTGAGGTTAGTGGCATTATACACCAGGACTGAACATGGGTGACTGACTATATACTAACATTTCTATGGACTCAGTGCTATTTCATAACAAACCCCGCAGTTTTCCAGCATCCCCCAGGCAACATCCTGTTTTAGTATCTCCAGTTAATACATAGCTGACAACCAATCTGTCCCATTGCCAGGCAGTAATATTAGCAGGTATTCAATGTATCCACCATAAGAGCAGGGCAGACAAACACCAGTCAGGGATGGTCTAAGTGGACTTACCCCTGTCTCAACACTAGGGGTGAACATAAGAACATAAGAACATAAGAATGGCCATACTGGGTCAGACCAAAGGTCCATCGAGCCCAGCATCCCATCTGCCGACGGTGGCCAATGCCAGGTGCCCCAGAGAAGGAGAACAGAAGACAATGATCAAGTGATTTATCTCCTGCCATCCATCTCCTGCCCTTGTTATGAAGGCTAGGGCACCATACTTTATCCCTGGCTAATAGCCATTTATGGACCTAACCTGCAAAAATTTATCAAGCTCTTTTTTAAACCCTAATAGAGTGACACCTTGAGGTTCAGTCCAGCCCTGTATTTCTATTATTTGTTTTGTTCTCCTGTGTGTTTGCATATCTATATCAGGGTGTGGCCCTATGCACCATGGCCTCTGGGCACTACTACAAAATAAATAATACCTTCTGCTACTAGTAATATTTAGATAATTGTCACATAATAGACAAACTAGGATCTGCAAAGGGAGTAGGTGATATGATCCTACCAAGGTAATGAATGCCTGTATATATTTTGTGCACTCAGAACCAGGAACACCGTAAAACAGTGGTGGGCAACCTGCAGCCCATTGGTGCTCTACCTGCAGGTCATGGACCCCTTAGCTGCTCCCTTCCCAGGCCAGCACTTCCTTGCCCCTCCCCGCTCCCTCACCTACTTTTGGAGCATGCAAATCACCTGAATCACACCCTGTCCCTCCTCCACCCCCTCCATCCCAGAGCTGGCCCAGCCTCAAACTGCCTTCTGGGAGGGAGGGGAAGGATTGGGGATGGAGTGCGAATCAGGCTAATATTATGCTCCAAAAGTGCTGTGAGGGAGGGGAAAGAGCAGGTAAGTGCAGAGCTCTGGTACACCAGTGGGCGAGAGGCTTGTGGGGGCGGAGGGCTGTGAGTCACAGGTGAAACCCCAATGGTCTGTGACCCACTGAGGTGGAGAAGGGCCACTCATGAGGCCCACTCACCATTTGTGGTTGCCCATCAATGCTGTAAAGTCCAGATCACCCCAGATAATTGAAGCATGATGGACTAGATCTGAATGGAGAGTTGCTACTGTTACGGATAGCTATTAGAGGTCTCAGCAACGATGCTGTGTGAGAAGTGTCAAATTTTCAGACTCCTTGGGAGTGCAGGGACATGTACAAAATGTCTATGCAATTAAGTATTTTGGTATGCAGATCACGTAACTTTGCATGCAAATAGCACACGAGTGAAATGCCAGTCCAACTGTACACATGCATAAGTACCTGTCTTACACACACAAAACATTTTATGCGCAAATTTGTCATGGGACTGCACACCTAAATGTTTGAAAATGAAGCTGTCATCGTGTAACCAAGTTATTAAGGATAACTGCTACAGTAATACAGAACTGCCTTAGTTTTGAATTTCCTGTCTTTTGACAATGAAAATCTCTATCTTATTTTGTATTAAAACATAGAGGGTTTTGCATTGATTCTATTTAGAATGGAGATAATTTTTGAAGCTTTTAGAACAAAAGAAAATGAACGCTTACCAGTAAAATGTGGTCAGCTGGATCAGAAGAAAAGAAAAAAGAAATTCTATGCAAAGGAAGAGGAAGAATTTCTAAAAATACCTCCTTGCTGGGTTTGATCTGGTTTCCATTGTTCCAGTCTCATTCATAAAGACTTTTCCCACCCCACATAGTACACATAAAAGATACACATTGTCGCAGTACAGCTACCCAGCCTAAGAGATTAGAGCTAGCTAAGGAACATAGGAGCATGTGACAGGAAGCTGCATTTACAGATAGCATTAAATCATTGTACTCACAAATTTTAGGAAAACATTTCCCAGTTCATGCTGAGATTGAGGTTCTGGTTGTAAACAAAATTCCAGGGCAGCCAGGAACTCCTTGTGAACGTCAAGAATGTCTTCGATGTTGGAAAACAAGATCTGAAATACCAAAAGAAACCCAGTGTTCACAGTACATGAAGGTTGGGGTGTCTTATTAAAATAGACGTGCCTAAATACAGCACCTTTCCTTTTGCTGCCAAGAAGGAATCAAAAGCACAAGCAGTAGTTTCATTTTAAAATGTCTCTGGGGTGTGAATGATTATGTGCCTTTCACACTCCCAGTCTTAAGCCAGGGAGGATCTTCCTATTTTTTTTGCCCTTGCCATTGACCTATCTATGTAAATAAAAATGAACTTTCCAGGTATCTAGCCCTGATACTCATCACCAACTTCTGTTAACTCTACAAAATGTTTCCCACAAATGCTCAAGAAAATAAATGGGAAATACCATGTGTGCTCAGAAAGGCCAAAATCATATCAAGGGGACAGAGGCAAAAAAAGTCCTGTGCCTTCCCCACCCACTCAAGACAAGTCATCTTTGACAGAAAATTGACACTAGAGGTCACTTGACCACCTCCACACTTGTGATCATTAAGGAGCTTGTGGTACTTTGTGCATGATGTCAGAGGTTAGCAACAATGTTCCAGGCAAACTGGCTGCCATCATTCTTACCCTTGAAATGATTATTATATTATTCACTCATACCATATGCACCATTTTGTCTGACCCTGCACTACAGTGTTGCTGTGTGCTGTTAAACAGCAGCCATGTTCCACACCCTTGGTGTGTTTTCCTAGTGAACAAAGCAGTTCCAGCAAACACAGTACCTAATGTTTAATACCATAATTAGGCATGTATTTACTTATGCACAACTGCACACAAAGGGCTTGACTCCCAGCTTGTGAAAACATAGAGAAGTGCACACGTGGAGATGACGGCTCCATTCTCCATTACCTTGCTCTTTGTGATAACAAAATCAATATAAAAATACTGTCCAATCAGCATAGCAGCATCTTACTCCCACTTTGCACAGATATAAATGGCACACACGATGCAGATGACAGAGCATTAGGCTCCTAATTTGCATATAGTCTACTGTGTGTTGGTGCAAGTTAGGTATTTGTGCATCCTCTCAGTAGGTAAGCGTTTTGCTAACCATGTGTGAAAATGATTTCTGACTCTGTGAGCATCTGTGGTAGTGAGTGTGCACAACCGCTTATGTGCAAATACACACACTCAGTTCTATCAAAACAAAAAGCAGTCAAGTAGCCCTTTAAAGACTAACAAAATGGATTATTAGGTGAGCTTTCGTGGGACAGACCCACTTCTTCAGACCAGAGCCAGATCAGAACAGACTCAATATTTAAGGCACAGAGAACCAAAAACAGTAAGCAAGGAGGACAAATCAGAAAAAGATAATCAAGGTGAGCAAATCAGAGAGTGGAGGGGTGGGGGGCAAGGTCAAGAATTAGATTGAGCCAAGTATGCAGACAAGCCCCTATAGTGACTCAGAAAGTTCCCATCATGATTTAAACCATGTATTAATGTGCCGAATTTGAATATAAAAGCCAGCTCAGATGTTTCTCTTTCCAAAACGGTGCGATAATTCCTTTTCAGTAACACACATACCTTTAGGTCATTGACAGAATGCCCCATTCCATTAAAATGTTGACTAACTGGTTTGTGGATCTGGAGTGTTTTGATGTCTGTTTTGTGCCCATTGACCCTTTGTCTAAGGGAGTTAGAGTTAGAGTTAGTCCTCACAAACAAGAGACCCAGCTAGGCAATACGCACTGGCAGTCACTAGAGGAAAGGCTTAGCAGCTGGTACACTGGATCTCTGCTGGGAGAGTTGTATTACGCTGTATTTTCCAGTCTTTCTTCTATCCAGGCCGGTTTCAAAGCAGGGAGGTATGTGGTGAAGCCAAGCCATCTCTCACACTGCAAACAGCCTCCCAGCTCTGACTTCATCAATCAGTGACACACTTAGGAAGGAAACAATACAGGGAGAAAGAGGCAGTTCTGTAGCACCTGAATGACTAACAAATTCTGTTCTAAATAAGGAGCTTCCATGGGTCAGACACAAGTGGGTCTTTCCCATGAAAGCTCGTTATTTAATAAATAAAATTGTTAGTCTTTGAGGTGCTACAGAACTGCCTGTTTTTGTGAAGCTACAGACTAACATGGCTATTCCTCTGAGACTAAATACCAGGGAGAACATAAGAATCACCCTACTGGGTCAGATCAAAGGTCCATCTAGCCCAGAAGCCTGTCTTCCAACAGAGGCCAATGCCAGATGCCCCAGAGGGAGCGAACAGAACAGGTAATCATCGTGATCCCTCTCCTGTCATCCATTTCCAGCTACCTCTGACAAACAGCAGCAAGGGACACCACTCCTACCCACCCTGGCTAACAGCCACTGATGGACCGAAGCTCCATGAATGTGTTTAGTTCTTTTCTGAACCCCGTTCAAGTCCTGGTCTCCACTACATTCTCCGGCAAGGATTCAACAGGCCGACAGTGCAGTGGGTGAAGAAAAACTTCCTTTTATTAGTTTTAAGGCTGCAGGCCATTAATTTCATTTGGTGGCCCCTAGTTCTTCTGCTATGGGAGCAAATAAATCACTTTTCCTTATTCACCTCTTCCATACCAGGCTCCCAGTTTCCTGGCACTCACTGAGTGAAGTGAAGGAGGCTCAGAAGCTTCCAACGCTCTTCCCATGCGCCCACATTTTAGCTATCATGCTCTCACCTTGCGATACTGTGTGCTGGATTTTACCTATTGGCTGTGATGGCACATGCTTCATTCAGACTGTTTTTAGCCTCTTTTGGGAGGAACCACCTTGAATTCAAGTCTGAATTCTCCCCAAGACGGGAGCACGTACAGTTCACTTGTGGCCAGTTTGTCTGGCCCCTGCCAGCAAGTGCAAGATTGAGGCTTCAAAGAGCTTCCCACTCTACCTAAAGCACAAACACAATTGTGTCCTTCCAGGAGGCAGTGCTACAGTCTCCTTCTCCACACTGGCAGGCTGGATGTGCACAGAGCAGCATACCGCATCCTCCTAGCAGAGCTGCATTGTGCTTGCTCTCTTTTCACTGCAGGAAGCTCTGCACTAGCCTTCAAACAGTATAGCCTGCACCACCCCAGAAGCAGGCCTGCACCCTCAAAGCCATCATTTGGCTCAAAAAGTATCAAGCATTCCAACCTTGTGCATTAGCATGGTTGGCCTTTGAACAGCTCCGTGGGCTCAAGCAAAGAGAGTGCAGGGAGGAGGAGAGGAACACAAGCGTCTCTCTCTCCACAGAGGGATTTTTTGTTTGCTTCCAAAAAATTCCCAGTGCAAATCCTTGCAGAACATACCAGTTCTCCAGCTCAGCTGTGACCGATGTTATGATACGTTAGCCTCTTGTTGCAGGGCCAGGAGGAAAGTTGTGCCAGAAGGAAATTAGCAAGGAAGAGGAAAACATCTGTCAGGCATGACTTTACCTTGCAAGGAGCAATCTTCAAGTGGGGTTGTATTTTATGATCCAAGGAACATCTGCTGTGTTGTAGACTGTGTTTGTGCTGGTCAGTGGGATCCAAGCTCCTTCGGTAACTAAAGTCACCTGAGGCTGTGGAGAAATCTTTCCTAACTTTGCTAAAAAGCCACTTTGATAAGAAGTTTCTGTTTCCCGGCATTATATCAGGAATTTGCACCTGGGGGCTTGTCTACAATCACTGAGTGTATCACTTTAACGACACCTGTACAGTACAAGTATGACAAGCGTCATGATGTGGCTGCAGTTAAATCCATACACACAGCACTTTATACTGAGATAGCTGTCTCCACATAGGAAGGTCTTACTAATGACAAGTAGCTTCCTTTTCCTTTCTGCTTTATATACACACCCTGTATTCTGTTATTTCCACTCCAACGCATCTGAGGAAGTGGATTTTACCCACAAAAGCTCATGACCTAGTACGTTTGTTAGTCTCTAAGGTGCCACAGGACTGCGTGTTCAGTTTGGCTTCCCCCCCGCCCTCCAAAAAAAAAAAAAAGGAGAGTAAATGCTGGGAACTCACTGGAGCTGCCGGTGCTGGAGGAGCTGCTGATGTGTCTAGGGCTGCAGGAGGGAATGGCGCCACCACTGTGGCTAGAGACAATGCCATGGCTGAAGGGGCCACTGCAGTGGCTGGGGCCACCACTGCTTCTGGGACTGCTGCCCTGGCTGGGGCCTCAGGAGTGGCAGGAGGAGCTGCCAGATTGGTTTGAGGGGCTGCCTGGGCTGGAAGAGCCACCAAGGCCACCACTGCTGGAGCCGCCACTCACTCCTCCCACTACAGGTGGGGCACGTACGCAAGTGCCACCTGCCAGGGCGTACGTGCCCGACGCCTGGTGAGAGGAGCCTGTGACGGTTCCAGCAGCAGTGGCTCCTCCGGCCCCAGCCACTCTGGTGAGTCGCCGGCCTTTATCCGGGGGGTGGGAGCTGAGGGAGTCTGGCTGGGGCACGGGTGATGGCGAATACAGTAAACCACTTGGATTTAACAAACTTTCTGTTTTAACAGACCCCCCTCCCGCCATTAGTCTGTTAAATCGAGGGCTTACTGTGTACTCTTCAGTCTGTGCCACAATCCAGCCAAGGTGCCAGCTACCTCACAGCTCCCTGGTAATCAGAGATACGCAGCTCAAGTGATAACCTGCCTCAACAGGGCCCCAGTGAGGTAGTGAGGGCACCAGTGAGATCCTGGGGAGGCCATGAAGGCTTCAGGAAACAGACTGAAACTGCTTTTGGTGAGAACAGAAAGGAGGAAAGACTGTTCATACTGCGCCACCATGAGCCCACCTCCACTGTAACGTACACTGGCCCTCATTGCCAAAGGGAAATGTGGTTACTGCAAGCTGGTTAAGATAATAAATAATCATTAATAAAGAAGAGCCTTTAAGGGCAGTGTCAGGAAGGCCCTCTGGGCACCAAGCAAAAGAAGAAACCAAAAATATAGTGATGCCTTCCCAAAAAGGTGCCAGGGAACGTCAAGCTCAAACCCATTGACTCAGCAGAGAAAGTGAGGTGTTTTCTAGATGGGCTGGTGGTTATTGTGTTTGATTATGAAACAGTCATAATTGGAACACGTTTTAGTAGTAAGTGAATAATAGTACCAAAAATAACATTGAGCCACATCTTTGTCTGTTCATCAAATCTGCAAATAGGTATGTGGGTTTATTGGTTTACTTGTTACATCTTTTGCAGCATGCATGTTATTCCCACACCTCCACTTAGGGATGCCTCATGATGCCTTCACTCTGCCTCACTTGCCCACGTCTACTTCTCCCTCCAGCTGCTCCCTGCTTTCGCCCAATCCCCCTCACCACATGCAGAGGGACAACTCCCTGGTAAAATCTATATCCTTATTCTTTTAAATCCCTCCTTCTAACCTCCCCTAATGCTTCGCAATCATTCCCATGGGGCACAGCTGGACTAAGTGACGAGCTGTGACTTTTAGCTAAACTCTTTTCATTTTATAGTTACCTCATCTTGCCAACTCACCTTCCCTTTGGTTTGTGCCTCCCATCTGTTCTGTCTGACAAGTAGATAGTTGTCTGCAAGCAAGGCCTGTTACTTTGTATACACCGAAGAGCACAGCCAAGGCATAAACATTGATTAAGAGTCTCTAGACATTATAGTCATACTAATTAATGAAAGGGAGGAGCCAACTCTGAGGAAAAGTAGGGGTGATCGATTCCTTATTCATGTCATGAAGAGGATGCTACTGCTGTCACGTTGTTTTGTTACTGTCAGAGCCTCACCTTTGCTCTCAGCAAATCTTTCATTGATTTCATCAGTACATGAGTAAGCCCCAATTCAATTTGAGCCTTAGATCAATGGCTGAAACTGTAGGACTTCCATATCTGCCTGCCAAAAATTTCACTCTCCAAAGGTTCCTCAAAATTATTTCCAACTAAAATTCCTAGAAGTCAAATGTCACTTAGAACAAATGAAAAACAAAGTGTGAATATGACCTATGGGCGTTTGGCTTCTTATTCAAAATATTCATGAATATTTTTTCCCAGGATTCTCTGCTCCTAATTATGAGTTTTTCACATAAATTAATAAATTTGCTAATAAAATGAGAAAGCTGGAAGAAATACCTTGACATTCTCCTCTGTTATGTATTTCTCGGCTTTGTCCACAGCATTCTGTTTGATTCTATGCAGAAATGCCTGAAGGGAGAGAAAAGGGGATTATTTTCAAATGACTTAATACTGATTGAGTTCATTACTTGTGCCTTCTGGCTTCTCCCTAGCCTCCAGCCACACAAGGGTGCAATGTTATAACACAACAGACCCATCGCTGCTGAGATCTGAATCTAAATCTACATCAAGTCATTACTGGGACTGTAGACCTAGCTTAGCATTTTAGATACATAAAACATATTCCCTCAAAGATGTTTGGGGTTTGCTTTGTAATGAGTATCTTGCCTCAGAAGCTCCACTGACACTTTTTGATTTAAACAGCTGTTAGCACTGGCAGACTAAAGTGAGGGACTGTTTGCTTATTGTCTTGAATGCTCCTCTTCTCTCCTATGGCTCGTCTATACTATCACAATAGATCAATCTAAATTATGCCACTGCCGCTACACAAATAACGTATTCATATTTAGCTCTGATTACCATGGTGCCTTCACTGTAGTGTGTTGACTGGAGATGTCCTCCTATCACTTCCAATTGTGCTTCTCAGGGCTTGTCTTTACTACAGGGGGAGTCTGATTTAAATTACACAATTTCAGCCCTGTGAACAGAGCAGCTGAGGTCGATGTACTTATCACCCGGTCTTTGCTGTGATGCACTGACATGAAACACTCTCCTCTTGACTCTCTCTGTGCTCCTCATTAAGGGGAAGCACCAGAGTTGACGGGAGAGCGATTGGCAGTTGATTTATTGCATCTATACTAAAGGCGATAAATCAACCCCTGCTGGATAGATTACTGCTCCATCCATTGAGCCCATAGCAAAGACATGCCCTTACAGACACAGCTGTTTTAACCTGACTGTCGGAGGCAAACCCCTGTCTCCCTTCAAGGTATATGTCAATGAGGACAACTGCAAGGAACAACAATGAATATTCACATTGCAGAAGCTGAGGGCATGTCAGAGCTAAGACCAGAGACTATGGACAACTTCAGTGTACCCAGAACTTGAGGAAATGGAATACTGCAGATGATGCCTGAATTGAATTTTCATTTCCATTTCATTTTACTTAGACTAGTTGAAAAGTGCAGGCAAACTAACGTCAGAACTCCTCCGACTCAGTACAGTAGTAGCTATCTATGACCACAATGTGTTTGACAAGGATTTATCAGAGGGCATTGAAGATACAGTGGTGTGGTTTAAAGCCTCCCTTGAGGTGAGAAGGGAATTTTATGCTTCTCTTCCACAGCATCCTAGCAAAAACAGAAAGCACCCACACAGGAGGCTGACTGCGGGGGAACCCAGAGGAGTGAATTTGCTGGGATCAATTAAAGTGGTCTGGACATAAAAGGAGAAAAGCTTTTTTCCTGTCTGTCCCTGTTATTGGTTTCTATACTCACCTCCTACATCAAAGGGCTGAGCCCTGGGGAATGTGGCAAGCAGGGGAAGAAGGAACCTTTCTTACCCACCTGAGACAAATAGGGGTGTGTGTCACTCCTTTCTACTTATGTGACAAAGAGGCCTAGCCACTGAACAATAATACAAGCCTTAAGAAACTGGACTGTGTCTGAACAGGGTCTATGCTGGCAGATGCAGACCCAGCTAATTTTTTATTCTGTTTCATGTGGAGCTGGCGATGACCTGTAACACCATAGGGAGCTGCACTGCTGAATCAAACCTGTAACCTGCCACTGTCGCTGCCTCTGGTTTCTTGCCTTGAAGAGTATAAGCCTGACCCATTTATATGCCCTTCAGCACTGCCTGGGCACCTACTCAGCCCTGGCTCTCTCACTCTCTCATTTGTTACCCCTGCCCCAGTGCAGAAAGGAGAGAATTGGGTGGTCAGACACTACAAGGAAGGGTGCCAGTACACAGTTAACTGTTGGGTGGATGGAGAGTTGGAAACAGACAAGGCCTGTCATAGATATATAATTTCCAGACCATTGATTCTCAACCAAGGGTTCACGAACAAATGTCTGTGGTCACAATCATCTTTCTCTTCCTAGATCACTGCATGGGAAGACATAGATCCCAGCTAAGTATGGGTAGTGGAGAGCAGAGTACCAGGATGGGAAGGTATGAGAACCAGTATTTTTAAGGGATAGAATATTTTTTGTAATGACCCAGGAGCCAGTCTATAAGAACACAGCCAATACCCTTAACCAGCAAGCTTGGTGAAGTTACCCTCAACTGTAATGTGCTTCCAAAGGTCCTGGCAGTAACTGGTGAAGCCATTAGGATTGTCTGAGATGAACTGCACATCATGACGAGCAATGGCACCAGAATTGTAAGGAAATATGGTGAGAGCGAGGATGGGGAGCATGCTGCCCTCCCAGCTCTAGCTTTGGGTATATCTGAGCACTAGGCATCAGGTGTCAAGATTTATGGAAACAGAAAACCTGTTCCGTTAATTCTAAAACTATAAACCAAGCAGGGACCCTTCACTTGCATTAATACAGGCTCCTTTCACTATTTGGAAATAACAAATCCAATTGGAATAATTAATTAATCATCAAGATTAGCAGCTCCACTGATGACTAATATTTACCAGCATCTAAGTCCCAGTAATATATATTTCTAATAATAGAAAACTGGTAGGAAGAAGGTGCAAATCACATTAGCTGTTACGGTCTAGTCACTAAAAAGCAGAGCCCGTGTTAATTTGAAAAACAGCTTTGTGTGATGCCTGTCTGAATAGATCATTTTGTGTGGGTGAGAGTGAGAGAGAGCGAGGGTCGTGCACAGAGACAGTGAGGTGAGAAAGCAGCGAGATGCAGGAAAGAGAAAAAAAAGAAAGAGGAAAAGGGCATGCCAGGGAGAAGAGAGACAGTCTATCTGTTCCAGCCTTCTGATCATTTTGATGTGCATAAAGAACAATCTATCCAGTATCCAAATAAGACAGTTGTTATATTACATTGTAGTTGTTGGGGGCAGGGTTATTTTTTTTTAATTTATTTACTTATTTTGTCCTAGAAACCTAGTAGCCAGTTTTTTCAAAATATAACCATAAAAATCTGGACTCATTAAAGCCAAAACTGTCCATTCTCTGGTTTTAAATCCCTTCTCTTCTAAAATCAAAACCTTTTGCAACGGTCACTGGGACTAAACTAAAGAAAACGGTCCAAGCAGTGAAATAAGAGCCCTTCAGCTAATGTTCTTTGTTGGGTTAGTATGACAATGCTACCTTCCTTCCAACGTGCTTCCCGGTATCCTTGGGGAAATAAGTCTTTTTCAGGGACATTTTCTTAAATTCTTTGAGTCAACACTTCACCAATCCTTTGCTGGTAATGCTACCCTGGCTTAGACCACACCCACACCAGCACCATTTCCCACTCAGTTGTTGGCATAGAAGTAGGGCACACTTTGAAGAATCTGCCATGTCTAGGGCAACCTTACCTCCCTGTCCCTTCCCTGAATTATAAAGAAAACTATGGCTGGTGTGGGAAGGGAGAGCAGCTTAAGACATACAGGATAAGAAAATTGTAAGTATGGCTGCATATTCGTCATGGTGGGAAATGTGTCACGGATGCTCCGATTTCCCCATCTGTCCATGACTCATCTTTGAGTCTGTGATTTTAATAAACTCACCCTGCAGTGATGTCTCCTGAGGCTTTTGTCCCATGTGATGCGTCCCAGCTCCCTGCTCTGGGAATTGTGAGCTGATGTGCAAGGTCACAATCATTGGTCCCTCTAATGTTTTCCCTTTAGGGAAAGAGTAAATTTTATTATGTGCACCAAGGCACTGTGGATGTGCACCACCAATAGAAACATCATGGCAGTGGGCACTCTGCTAATCAGCTAGGTGATACTGAATCTCTCCTGGGCACCCACCCAAGTGTTCAGCTTATGGGGAACACTTGTCACAATGCTGCTCAGGTTTGATCTGGTGGCTCCTCCTCCCATAATCGTGAAAGGGAGGCTGGGCCAGATTTCAGTGACTGGTGTTGAGACCTGGAACATAAGATTGACGTGTTGTTCAGATTCAGCGTGGTGGCCCGGCTCTTGTCATGACAGAGGGGTGGCCAGGCCAAACCTGAGCAGTGCCATGACTCCGTACAGTAGACCCCCAACTTATGCAGAGGTTACGTTCTTGTGCAACCCCAAGTAAGTCAAATTTCCCTGCTCCTGTGAGTGGCGGGCAGCCAAAAGCCAGGCTCCCAGCTCCCTGCCACTCACTGGAGATCGAGATATGTGCAACTTGAATGTGCGTATCTCAGGGTTCTGCTGTACACTAGGAGATTATACTTGGAGTGGAGATCTGGCCCCACATGCAGGACAGAAGCTGCAGGAACAATCTTTGCTGGGTGCAGGCATGGTGGGATCATTATCTTGCCTTCCCCTGATTCGTCCCCTTCTTCTCATTTGTGATGGCATTATTTTAAATCAGAAACAACTTTTACTAAATTTCCCATGAACACTCTGTGATTTTTAATTGAAAAATCCTGTGACAAATCTGCAGCTAAACTGTGAAGGTGTTCTGGTACCATGGCAGTGAACCTGGAAGGACTGGACGGACAGTAGACAGATACAGCTCCAATTCTAGCTGCCCATATACCTTGGTCCCATGCAGCCATTAGGCTGCATTTTACAGAAGCTCCAACTCAGTGGTAGATTGCTGCATGCACAACGGAAAAGGAGAAAATGGTGGCACACCCGCACAGAGAGGTAGAGCCTAGCTCAAAGCACTAGGGCTACACAACAAACATCTACAAGTAAATAGGGAATCACTCAAGTCAATGGCACAAGCCAGATCTGTAGAGGAAATTTTCCTTCTTCTTCTACTTCTTTAGAAACTCGAGGTTCCTGCTTCCCCATGTTTGTGCTAATTGCTTTAAAAAAGGCCCTTGCAGAAAAAAAGCCCGTGGAGGACTTTGGTTTTGTTTAAAACTCTGCTGCTGCATCAACATAATATTTATTTGCGTACCATGAGTCTGTAATTTATTGTCTTAAAGTTCTGCTGGCTTTCCAAACACAGTACGCCATGTCGGACTCACCACACATCACACATATTTATTTACTCAAGGTGCAAATGCCTCGCTAGATTTATGCAAACCTATATTAAGCGGAAGAGACATGAAGTGAAATGTTTCAATTCTGTACCGTGTGACAGGGAATTCTGCATCATGCCTTTTGATAAGAAGAGGAAAAATACAGTCCTTTCCATTCTTACAGACTCAAAGGGAAATGCACAATATTGGAATATTCAAACAATAGTTACATAGATATTTTCTTTTTACCAGGTCACATTTTTTAATGCCTCCCTTTGAATGCAAGTCATATGGCACTCAGTTTACTATATTGACAGTATATTGTCAGAACTGCTAGTCATTTAGTTTTAATTGTGCAACTCAGAATCTCCACTGCCTGTAGCATTAAGTTTAAGGCAAGAATTTGTGAATAGGCATTTTTTTATAGATCAATAATCACACTGGAGTCTCTCTGAAATGGGTTCTGATTGTGTCTTGTTGGGCCTTAATTACTTAGGCTGGGGTCAGTAACCAAAAGAGTAAGAAGACCTATTTTTTTCGAATTCGGTAAAATAAACTCAATAATTCAAGAGCTGCAATGCATGTGAATACAAGATGGTCCTTAATAAATAATGTCAACCCATACTTTTTGTAAGCTCTATTTTAAGAATAGTGCATACACATATCCCACAACAAACTGCACATATTAAATAGGGAGTTATCCAATGTTTCAAGATCACGTATCGTTTGCTATTTAGATATGAGTTGTTTGTTACTGGGCTTTTAGATGTTCACTAAAATATCAAAAATAATCAGGAGCATATTTTTGTTTTTGTTTTACTTTGCAATTATAACTTCGGGAGCCACAAAAAAGTCCTTAAAGAGCCACAGCTGGAGCATGCAGACCCCAGACTTAAGCTTTGTCTTCACTAAGGTTGCGTCTCGATTGGAGCAATCTGTCGACAGACCTGTCTGTTGGAAGATCTCGTCCAACAAATCCTCTGTCAACAGATTGCGGCCAAACTGCCAAGTGTGCAAACTTCTGGTGTCCTGGAAGCCCTGTCAGTCGATGGAAGGGCCCCCCTCACCCGAACGTCCAGACAGGCTCTGTCGACAAAGGTGTGCCTTGTGGAGAGCGGGATACGGCTGTTGACAAAAGTGCTGCGCTCTGTCGATTTACTGTAAATAGAACGACTTGGGAATCTGGACGCTCCCTGCATTTTGTCTATAAAACACCAGTGTAGACATAGCCTAAGACACAAGCCGTGTTTTTACCACTTGTTAGTAAATGTGATCACATGATAAATGCTGGTGTGGACAAGACTGGTGCAGTTTTAACGTGTGTTAGGAGGGAAAATTAAACATACCTCAGTACTTAGTTACAATGCATTAGCTAATCTGTGGTAAGGGCACTCATTTTCCTTGTGTGTACATACCCTGATGCTCAGCTATCTTCCTGTCTCCCCCTTTTTCCGCCACAAACCACTAAGAAGGCTTGTTAAAACCACACTCCAAGAAGCTTTGCACTCCCAGCCCTCAACAATATTAACTTCCAGACAAATGGAACCACATTCAAAAGTGAGTAAGACCTAACAAACTAGCTCTCTTCATAAAAATAACAGCACAGTGTTTGGCTTTGCAGAGCGACTGGATTAGCAGTAGCTGCTGCATCCCCTGAAATAGCAGCTCAAGTGTCATGTGCACTGGAATTTCAACCCCTCAGTACCTGATGGGCCATCTAGCTCCACCTTAAAGCAACACTTACCTCAAGCGAATACTAGTCTATGCTCTGGAGTTCTGCCAGCATAGCTATGTTGGATGAGATGGTGAAAAATACACACTCATGTAAGATAGACAGCAGAACACTCAGGATAGAAGTAACTACAGCTCTATGCCGACACAAGCTCTGTGGTGTGGACATGACCTAGAGATATTTGAGTGTGGATGGGAGCCAGGTTAGAGGCCAAACTTGAGTCATAGCCCTAGCTAATCATGCTGGGAGGATAAGTTCTAACCTACCACATGCAATACACAATGCAAGGTTAGGCTCTCACCAAATCTAAAACCAGTGATTACAAAGAAGAAATAAAAACAAGGAGAAAACAAAGTGGAAAAAACCTTGTGCCTAAAACAACAGAGCAGAGATTGCAAGGAGACCCATGCATAACTTCCCTATCCAAAATACAAAGCACACTTCCTCAATCGTGCAGTAAGAGAGAGAGATTTCCACGTAAATACAAGGAAGAGAAGCTGTGCATTACTTGGGAAGAAATGAAAAAGGGAACAGAAACAACCAAACAGAATCGGACAGCCCACCACAAAATCAGCAAGGGCACTATCTTGTAGCCTCTTCCCTCAACTGGTAGCTGATGCCGTACATGGGCTTGGATAAGGTATTTGACAGACTACATGGTTATCCAACCTCCGCTTATCCAACACTCCATTTTATCCGACACCAGCTGAGACAGTGTGGGATGAAACAGAATGTTGGATAACTAGGGGGGTTGGATAATGCCCCCCAGCATCGGAGCAGCTCCACCTGCAGCCTGCAGACCCTCTGTCTGCCCCCTCCCTGCCACATGCCTCTTGTGCATGAGGCCCCTGCACTTCTTATTCCTCAACCTCTCTCCCAGCACTTTCAGAGCACCAGGAATTGCTTGTTTCACACTTTGTCCCCACTCCTCCCCTGCCCTCACAGAGCCTGAATAGCTGCAAAGAGCTGATTAGCGGGATTCAGGGTTTAGGTTCAAGGAGGAGAAGGAAGTGCAGGGCTCCCATGCCCCAGTGAGCGAGAGGTGCATGAGAAAGGGGAGCAGAAAGGGGGCTGTGGACTACAGGTGGAGCCCCAGTGGGCCACATGTTGCCTGCCCACCACTAAGCTAGGGAGACTGAAACTAATAGATTTTGTGGGGCCACCGTCAGCTCTGGGGTGAGGCCAGAAGTGAGGGGGGGTTCAGTAATGGGAGGGGGTACTAAGGAGCAGGATGGGATGGGGATGTGGGGTCTGAGCACGAGAGAGCATTCCCTGCAAGATGAGGGTTTGGGCTGCTGCCCAGGAGAAACTCAGGTGCCACTCAGCTGATAAGCAGAGTGCCCACAGTGGGGAGTGGGCAGTGTGTTCTACTGGTGGTGCATGTCTGTGCATGCCTTGGTGCCCATAACAAACTTTATTCCACCCAAGGATGGAAAAAATTAAAGGGACTGTGGGAGTGGGGACCTGCAAATTTCAGTTCAGATAACTGGGCTAGTTCATGCTTTCTGGAGTTATTCTTTCAGGCCCCCTGCAAACTCAGACATGAGTTAGTTACATGCAGGCCACATTTTCAAGCTTTTGCTGCCTCTCGGAGGGAACAGAAACGTGCTTTTCAAGTGAAAGCTGAGATTCTGAGCTCATCATGTGCCTCCAGAAAGTGGGGCCCTGGCCACAGTTTCTATACTTTAATCAGGCAAGGCTGGGAATAACACCCATTTGCACTGCCCCACCCCCAACCGCTATGTGTGGAGAGGTTGCACACCACGCTGGTGTGTTTCAAAGGGGCCCAGGCCTGGACCTTTGGCCACTGCTGCTGCTACGGCCGCGGCAGCTGGAGCTCTGCGCCCCTTTGAAATGCTGGGCCTGGGGCAACTGCCTTTTCCCCACTTCCCCTGCCCACCCCATCAGTGGGCCTAACAACACCTCCTTGTTCTTCTCATTGATCTGGTGAGCACTGCCCTTGGGGGACTGACACAATGTGGTTTGGACCAATTGGGGCACCCGCTTGATGCTTGTATAACTTAATTATCTTAGCACAGCTCCTCAGAATCTCTTCAGGAACATGGATGTATTAAAAGAGTTGGGCAACTTCGAATGAACATTTGGTGAAACCCAGGTTTTGAATGCAGGTGCATCCTAGTTCAAGTTGCTTAATTGCGAGCCCTCAACCACTGCAGAGCGCTTGTGTTCTTCCAGTGTGGACTAGATGCACAAATCATAACCTGTCACCCTGCAGCAATTACAGGAGACATGAACATCCTTCATGCTCCAGGTGACAAACGCTCTGTGAGCCACAGATCTGCCCTGTGGGGGGAGAGAAGAGGAGGCCAAAAGGGGAAGTTGCACTGGGGCCCAGAGCTCCAGACACTGCTGCTGTGATTCTGAAGTGCTGCAGCATCTCTGGACCTGTGTGCAGCTGTGAGGCAACGGTAGGCAGGGCAGCCCTGCAGTCTGGGCAGTGCAGAGAGCTGACTGTCCTTGACCCCATCCCTTCCACTCTTGGCCTGGCCCTCCTGCTTTGTCCTGGGGCCCACAGGGCTGTCGACACCTCTGATGCCATGTGAGCTATTTCCAAGCACTTCAATTTGATGTGAGACATCTTTTCATATTAACACTTTCCAAGTAAACATGCAGGTCTAAGGAAAATCAGGCTTTGGGTACTTTTCCCTAAACAAATTGGAAACCACCGAAAGCAAGAATTTACATGAACTCTGCCATATTTCCCAGGCATCTTCAATTACAAATCAAACACTTTCACCTGGAAATGTAATTCTTCTTGTCATTTCTAAACTGTCCCATAGTGCTGTGTGCTGTTAAAAAAGCTAATTGGTTCCACTCCAGCGAAAGCTGGATTTTAGTAATGAATGGAGTGGTCTTGTCTCTACATGGACTGTATGGTATGTAAAACTATTGAGGCTGTGTCAGGATTAAAGCCAGTGTTTCACTGTACGCTATCGGGCTTGATTCAGATTTCACATATACAGGCTTTACATGGGTATAACATCATTTACATGAGTGTAAATCAGAGCAGCGCTGCTGACATCAACGACATTACACCCATGTAAAACTAGCGTGAGATCAAAACTATTTATTATTATAATTTACTATCACCCCTTTTATATTGCAGTTTATACTGCCCCAATTTATTGTGTTAATTGCAGAATTACTGACTGCTCATATTTAGGCTCCTATCAAACTTGTGGTAAAGGAAGAAAAGAAATGAAATGCCATCATATGAGTATATTGCCAAGAAATACTTATGTGTGGTGTTTACCACATGAAGAGCATTTTCTACCCCTTTGAAACAGTGGTAACAACTGAGATGAAGAATGAAGCTTTAAGAAGGGGTTGAGACCTAATTAATTCATTTGCAAACAGCTGAACAAGGACTTGCCTCATGAGCAGAGGTGTTTAGAGGCAGGAAATAGTATCACAATGTTCTTTACTGCCCTAATTTTGTGCTTCCTGTGTATTATGTTGGCTTCAAAGTCACAAACCTCACTGGCACATATTTATATGTCAATCTAATCTCTGAAGAGGAACTGAAATGCTAAATATCCTGAAATGATAAAAAAGAAGCAGAATGAAAGCAGTGTATTATACACGGGCAAGTCTAGAAAGCCCCTCTCTGGATCTGTAAGCTCAGGAGCTTGCATCATTGCTTTTTTCTTAGCAGAATATCACATCTACTTTTCTGTACCAATTGGCACTTTTTCTTCAAAGATAAAAGCACCTGCAGTGCACTGGGCTCTGTTAGCCCTGTGATAAGGTGGGTTAATAGCAATAATCACTTGTGTTTAGTACTGTACATTCCATCACCTTTTGTATGCGTCTATGCTTTCTGCAGAATTCTACCCAGAAAATTATTTTCTCTTTCTTGCTATTGTACGCTCCCTGCCTCCTCTAAGAGATATTGGGGTTTTTTTTCACTCAGATGTTCTCAGTCTTTAGGTTTATGCATGTTTTATGAACAGGAATCTTAGAGCAGTGTAAGGACCAAATCCTCTGCTCCTCTGAAAGGCTGCGTGAACATTTTTCAAAGGTAGCCTGCCTGTGATAGTCACTAGAAAACAAACACTGCTTCAGTCACAAAATCCAGAAGCAACATCTGCCTCTCGGAACAAACACTGGGAGAAGCACAGAGGATACTGCTGAAGTGTCCTTGAGATGGGTCAAGCCATGCTTACAAAGACCACTTTCAAGAGATTTTTGTAACCTCCTCAGACAGATAAATAATAATTATGTCTATAAGCATTATAAAACACATACTGGTACTGGCAATCTAATAAATAGGAGTTAAGCCCAAGCCCTGTTACAGGCTACAAGAAACCTTTTGCTCACACTTTTTAACACAGTATATGAGAAACTCCTATGAGGGCCAAGTGCACTGTGGAAAAGAACGCAGAAACTCAGCTGTTTAAAATTCAGAAGTGAATGAATAAACTGAAGGATTATTTCTTTAGATGTTGGACATGAGAAGTGGCTGCTGCTTACACAAGCCAAATCCTTAATAGCACGGCATTTATCCTTCCCCTTAACTAATCCAGCACCAAAAAGACCACCCGTACATCAAAATGAACGACTGACGTATCTAACAGCCGTCCTGTACGTGGGTATCATGCCATATAAAACAGAGGGTAATGAAGAGGACTGCAAAAATGTAGATATTGCATGGGACTGGGATTTTCAGTGGAGCCCAGGAGAGTTAGGCACTCTAAACCCCTGACACTCCTTTAGTATCCATTTTAAATCTCAGCTGATGTGACCAGATTGTGTCTGCAAGTCACTCAGTACCCAGTGCTGGCTTGCCTGGCTGGCACCAGTCTCACAGTGCAAACAGAAAATTCAAGAGCAAGTAGTGAAATGTAAGAGAATCGGCTCAACTCGTGTGTGTGACCGTGTCTCTCAGCACATAAGTGTGTCAGCATTCTTGCTTTGCAAGCTGCAGTTGGGATTATTGTTCCTGCAAAATGAATATGCATATACACATGGATATTCTCAGTAGAGCTGTGTTCTCTGGATCCATGACTTGTGAATTTTGTGACCTCACCTATCATAGTTTCCTGGAGAAAATCATTTACAGAACAGGGTAGGAAAGGACCTAGCTAGCGTCTATATTTCCATCATACTAATGTTTATACTTGAAACCTGCAAAAAGGGAACAAAAGTCATTTGTGCCTTGATAGCATAGAAAGGTGAGACCAGTGGGGAGTGAGAGCTACACGTGGCCAGTCTGACACTTCCGTCCAGAGGGGGAGATTCCTTTCTCATGGACGGTTTGTATTCATTACAATTCTAAAGACTGCTGCTTGCACTGACTGAGGGTTGTTGCTGCAAACTGGCTGAATAGCCCTTATATACCTTTGCCTTGACCTCAACCTAAATCCTCTTGGCTGTCACCACCTCCCACCTTTACACTGCAGCTTCCACATGGCTTCTCCCAGACCCAGCTCCAGAGGCAGCAGTGGCTGTAAAATGCTGCTGCTGTTCTCATTCTTCAGCGCACCAAGAAGCCAAGCCCATATGATCACATCATCAAGCGACACTCAGGATTTTCCATACATTTCCGGTGCCAAGTGACAATTGCCACCTGTCTTTTGAAAACCTTTTGTGGGCATGCTCCCGCATTCCCCATCTCCCTCCCCTTCCCACCAATCTGCCCTCAGTCAGTCAAACCCCTGCACATAATCTCACCTCTTCTGTGAGTCTTCTCCTGCCATCTGGGTAGCTTCTCACTGCTACTCCAGGTCCCTTCTGATCTCAGGTGAAAACAAGCCAGCTGGTATTTTCCAAGGGCTCTGTGTAAGCTGCATACCTATCTTCCCTAGGCTCCTTTGAAAATGCCACACAACTGCTATCCTTTCCTAGGCCTCTTCATTTGTCCCTCCCTATGCTTCTGTCTGATCTTTTTGCTGCCTCATCTCACTCTGCATAGTGCTTTAGGGCGCAATTTACATGAAAGGTGCATCGTATTCTATCCCTCTCTTATGTGGTCCATGAAACCAGAGGGCCAAATCCTGAGGGCCTATATTCAGCCTTTGACTTCAGTGGGAGTCAGCCAGAGGAGAAAGGGCAGAGTAAACACCGTATAAAGATCTCAGGATGTGATCTATGTTACCTAAACCGCCTGAAAGAGAGCTGCAGGCTAAAGCCAGTTCTAGCCCACCGACGCCTGTCCAGTGAAACAGAGCCCAACAGTGACAAGGAATGCTGGGATGTGTTCCACTGCTCCATTCTCTGTGAGGCAGTCGGGGGGGTTCAAGCATCAGAGTGTCCACAAACATCAACTGGTGCCAAATTCAGGTTTGGAAGAGGACCCACACAGGCCTGCTGAAGGTTAGGGGAGGTGCACAAAGGGCACAACTGTCCCAGGGCCTGGCCATTCAAAAGGACCCAAGCTCCCTTGAAATTGTTTCCGGGGCCTGCACAGTGTGTTCTGGGCAGCACTGTGGGCTAGGGAGGTGGCACACAGTAGTCTGGGCAGTGCTCAGGACTGGCTGTCCCCAGCCCCATCCCTTCTGGGAGCGAGGCGCCAAACCCCTGCTCCCCCAAACCTTTCTTAAAGACGCAGGGACGCTGTCGGTTCCCCGGCCCACAATCACACACAAACCCATGTCCAAATATTAAACTGGTGGAGAACAAATGGCTGGACCCTGTTGAATTTATACCATGATTGCAACTATATTGGTCTCTTCTGCTGTAACTGAAGAACTGAGAGAATGGGGAAATGACTGTCTCCAACATCTCCCTCTCTCCCTGCTCTTTTTCTTCTGCATGATACGTCCTTAGTCAGAATATCAAATACCTCACAAGGAAGTCTGAATTTTTTTAGGTTAATATCTTACCTCATTTAAATTAATGGAAGTTTTGAGGCTTATTTCAATGGGGCTGGGATTTTACCCTCCTGGGTCTTCCAATGGTGCGGAAGGGTCATTTCTGCTGAACACAAATAAATGACTGGACCAGGTGTGAACCTCCAGAAATCCACTAAAGGGCCGGACTAAATGCTCAGCTGAGGTAAATAACCATAGACTCACTTCACCAAAACCAAATTACACAGCTAAGGCTCTAGCCTTTGGTCTTCAGATTCCTCAGTTTGTTGAAACAGGTGAGATTCAGTCTGTTGCTACAAGTTTTATAGCCACCCCCAGCTTATAACCCCATCTTGCTCCTGGGCCTCACGAAACTGGGTGACCCACAAGCCAGGTATATGTTTTAAGCATACAAGAAAATCCTAAAATGAACATGTGTTTTGTATTTCATTAGGCACATTGTATTTCATTAGGCACATTTTGCTCAATTCTAATTGTCATCTGGTTAAAGGGCCAATGAAGTAGCTTAAGTTCCAAACTGGACCTTAATATTCAGATGCTGCTGTGGGACATATGCTCGATGAAATGTAATTTCATAGAGGCCTCACACTGGTCTCTATTTGTGTGTCTGTAAGTGTGTAACGAGCTGCATTCACAGTTTTGTGCATTCTGTCATTTAAAAGCCCAAAAGGTAACCCAATTGCCCACACAAAATGCATCAGCATTTGTGCATCTACTTTGCACGTGCAACTACATTACTATTCTAAGGTACCCTTTATAGTACAGAAAGAATGAGGTCACCAGTTCTGTACTTTGATCTTTGCATTAGATTTTAAAAGGACCCAGCAAGATACAGTGACGGAACAAAGATGATATTTCTCTGGTACTTTTCTGAGCCGCTGTAGTACAAAACTAAAAAGGAACCAAATAAAATTTTAAACTAAGGCAGACTTTCCCATCTGCAGGGATTTTCCCCAGGGCACAGTTATCCATGCAAGGGATGCTTGTTAGCCAAACTTTAGCGCTGATAAAGAGACGACAGCCTCAAAGCCTCCATGTGCCCTCCACATGCAGAGAGCTGCTCTTAGAATCTGGCAACAGCTGCCATGAATCCACTTCAAAAAACGTACTGAATTCCAGCGAAGACATATGGTGTACCTGAGTTAATATAGCAAGTGTTAATGACTGTTGTTATCAACCCCCCTGCTCCACATAAACCTTCTGAACAGGGGTGTAGGTTTGTGTGTTTGGGACCTGCATTGGTGGAGTTGGAACAGCAACTCCTCTAGTTAGTTCTGAGAATCATGCCGGCCTGGCACGGCATCTGTCCTTCTATGATGCATGGTTCTAAAGGTGTCTGGAGCATTCAAAAAGTCTGTTCAAACCTGGCACCTGGAGCTCCAGTATGGAACACAAACAGTGTAACTCCTGGTCTTTACCTCTGTGAATATCCTGCCAGGAGAACTTTTCTAGGCGGCTGTGATGCAACAGTGGAGAGCTCAGCTTTCTGCAGAGGCAGCACAAACCCCACAAAGGGCCATGACAGGCTGGGATTCTCACCGTCAAAGCATACCACCAGAGGCTGTTTCTCTGCAGCCGCTGGGCACTTTCCAAGAAATGCAGATACATAGGAAAACCTGTGATTTAGTGAAAGGGCAAATGCAGGATGATCCTCCCCTGGCATCTGGGAAAAAAGATGATTTCTCCCCCACCACACTATGCCCCTGAGAGTGTATGGCTAATACACTTTGGGCTGCTTTCAAAAAGCAAAATGAGCATTGAGGTTTTCTTCACTGTGGACTCTTTCACCTCATAAAACAAGCGGTTCGAGAATGCATGTCTGTCAGCTGCAGGATTAACCTGCTCAGGATAAATGGAAAAGAAACTCAATCTAGAGAAAGGCACATATTGAAATCCTCCACAAAAACTAAGAATATAGGGATTCCTCCTGCTCCTATTGACCTCGATGAAAGCAAGATCAGATCCACAGTTTGTTTATTTCTGTGGGCTTTTCAGGGAGGGAGGCATGTCTGAATTCAAAGTAATACTCCCTTCTACAGTTGGGTAACAAATACAACCATTTGTTTGAAAGCTTCCACCTTCCTTTTATTTGGCAGGAAATGAGAACAGAAAGCGCTAACCATGTATTTTTTTCTTAAGGAGCAACTTTGGCCAAGTCAAACATCAAGTCTGAAAGATTTCAATGCACAGTGAAATATTTGTTTTATTTGCTTTTTCATATTTATTTTGCCAAGCACTGGTCCCTGTGGCAGGGTTCTCAGCTCTCAATCCCAACACCAATTTGCTCAATTTCACGGGAATTACTGCAGCAAACTTCAGCTGAATTGTTCGGCCCTCCACAGCCTCTCCCCAGTACACAGCTTCATATCCACCTCTAAATTTTCCTCCCATTTTTCAACCCCCACCTTCCTTTTCAGCCTTGCATTGAGGGTTGTGCGTGTCTCCACTACATGGTGGATCAACACTGCAGCAATCAACCCACCAGCCTCAATTTATCGTGTGTACTTAGACATGATAAATTGATCTCTGGGTACTCTCCCATTGACTCAGGTATTATACCAAGAGTAGCCAATGTTAATGCAAAAATAGCCCCCAACAACCTTACTAAGTGGAAGATGCCGCAGTATGTCAACTTCAGCTACACACAGTTGCATAAAGTAGATAGACAAGAGAGTTTGTGTAGGCAAAGCCTATGAGACTAAGGACTGCTCTCATTTGCTATTCTTGTCCCAACAGCTAACCAGCTGGAGGTGCTTACAAGCAGAACAACTGCTGCTACCAGGCTTCACCCACCCAGTGCTGAGATCCAATATCACCAGTCAATATAGAGCTCACTTCTAAGCTACTTCTACTCAGTTTCAGAAATGTCCAATCTTGCTTGTGCCCATTAAGGTAGCTGTGTTCACCTGAAATTATCCACATGTTTATGCAGGATTCTTCATTTTCCTCTAAGAAAGAATAGCCCTGAATTATAAGCTGCAAATAGTCAAAGCCTGTAGGAGCCCAGAACAGATAAACATAATGCAGCGTTTCACAAATATTGCCTATTGAGCCCTCTGACTCCTGTTTGAAGCTAGCAGTAAAAATCCACATTTTGCAGATGAGGAAAGCAGGAGAAAGCTTAATGATCTATTCAAGGCCATACATGGAGTTAGTATCAGAGATAGAAAGTTTCTTATTTCCAGGTTTGTGGTGAGATGATCAAATCGTACCTTCGTCTGTAAATCAGGTAAAATCATCAGTAGAATTAAACAAGTCTTTTCCATTCTTCAAACCCTGATGCGTCCTCGCTCCATTCATTATTCCTACACACCCCGGGCTTGCCTACACTAGCCCCCATCTTCAAAAGGTGCACGGTAATCAGCCCGATCGGAAGAGGCTAATGAGGTGCTGAAATGAATATGCAGCACCTCATCAGCATAATAGCCATTGTGGGAACTTCAAACTTAGCAACTTCGGAGCACTGACAGGCAGTGTAGGCGCAGGTGCTTTGAAGTACCTGCAGAACTCTAAAGTTCCTTTACTCCCAAAACAGTTTGCATCACAACACCTCATTAGCCTCCTCCAATCGGGCTGATTACCATGACCCCTCCGAAGAAGGGGGCTAGTATAGACAAGCCCCCAGGGTAAAAAGTCAATGGGCGTTTTGGCACTGATTGCAAGTGAGGCAAAGCTGCACTTCAGGACTGGTGCTTCCATTTCTACAGAATGAAAACAGGAAGGCTTCTATGTTGAATTAAAACTCCTTTGTCATTAATGCTATTAATGTAAATTGTCTTCTTATAACAAACCCTCTCTTTATAGTTGCAGAGGAAGAAAATAACGGGCCAGATTTTGACAAGCTCAGTTCGGTATGCTCATAATTTCTGAAGCTTGCACCCCAGTCGCAGGTTAGGCATGCAAATCCTGGGGCTTACATGCATGTGACTCTGACCACACACTTCTGCACTTCTCAAATTTTGACCAGAAGGGGGTTTAGTTTTCCTGCAAAAGAAGTTTCTTTTCCATGTATGTTTTTTTTAAAAAATGATTAAAAGAACATGCTGAACAACTCACAACTGACAACATTAACAGGAACAAATGGTTCAGCTGATGAAAAGCTCACTGATACCAACCTGAGTTGCACTCTTTACTAAACCCACCACAGCAATGAACAGTTAGCCACTTGAGCGCAGTAAGACACAGAGATGTGAAGATCACTATCACAAAGTCAGCCCTTTATTTTTCTCTTAGCACCAGGACCCTGCAACACTGACTAGAAGATGTCTGTGCACCTCAGCAGCGTGCGTTAACACAAAAAAAAAAATCTCTGATCAATGAAAATAATGCAGAGTTGGGCAAAAAGGCAGGGTAAAATCCTCACAATGAAGAACTTTGGCCCCAAATTCTGAACCAATCCAAAAATTGTTCTGGAAGTGAAATGAGTCCGTTTTTTCCCTCTTTTCGCAGTTGCCTTTGCAGCCCTCCACACCATGGCCATGTCTACAGGAGAAGCCACTGTGGACAGAAGTCAGTTGGAGGGGATTTCCTGGCAAAAATTCTGTTGACAGATCGTGTCTACACACAAAAGAGGATCGAAAGAGCAATCGGCTCTGTCAACAGAGAGAAGCCAGACAGCCCAGCCCTCTCTCAACAGAATCGCTGACTCGAAGCTCTGCAAACAGGGCTGCTCGGTGAACTGGAAGCCCTGTCTCTTGTCAAAAGGGCCCCAGAGCGTCTACATGGCTGTTTTATTGACAGAACACTTTTTTGAGAGAGGCGTTATACCTAACAGGCAGAGGTATAACACTGCCAATGGATGTGCCAGGTTTTGTCAATAAACTGTCGACAAAGCACATTTGCCATGTCGACGCTCCGTGTTTTTTTCCAGCAAAAGCTCAGTTTCACCGGGAAAAGCCACTCAAGTAGACATGGCCCATATGGAAGAGCGAGCACCAAAGCGCTGCAAGACAAGGCTTCTCATCTACAGTCTTCTCCAGCTCATAGAACACACTAGATTATCTCCTAAGAAAGCTTGTCCCTGTGAGATTTCCTTCCCCGTTTTGCAGACTTCAAAAGTCAGGATTGTTCAGAGAAGCATCTACCATTTGGAGGCTACTTTTCAAGGCTGCTGTCCTGTGCCTCCCAAAACAAACATGAAATTGGGTGTCATTTCACCTGATCAGAGAGCTAGACAGAACACAATCTAAAGATATCTGCTCCCCGACCCCTCCAAACTCACAAAAGACCGGGTTTCATACTTCCCCTTCACATACATTTGTTTTGCCGTGATGGCTGCTCCTCGTTGCAGCATTTCTTCCTTGAACACATGTTCTTGCAGAACACAATCATATCACACACAGCCTCCAATGCCCACTTCCTCTGAATCAGGGCAAAGAATCAGACCATTATGTTTTAAACATAATGCAGCAGTTGAGAAGCCAGCTACTGTAACCTGACCTGCCAGCAGTGGCGGGGCAGGACAATTGTAATAAGGTATGCAGGTCTACACTTCCATGCAAGGCATGACTTTGCATGCCACAGGTCTGAGGTCAGTGTGAGAAGGATGCCATATTGTTCTACATGGCCCCCTCCATGTGCATTTGGGGACTGGCACAGCCAGTCAGGAAGTTGTACTCAGTGCTTCCATGGCATGCAAAATGCACACTACTGCCTGAAATGCAAGTCACCTGCCTTTCCAGCATTCCCATCACCTCAGACTGCATTCAAACACTAAGGCCTGGTTAAGTCGATTGAGCGCTTTCCCCAGCAGGCTTCCTCCTCATGTGAACTATGAGTTACTGGTAGAAATAGCTCAGTGACCGCGTTCCCCGTAAGATGAGCACTTGGGCAGCTGCCCAGGAGAAACTTACGTGCTGCCCAGCTGATTAGCAGACAGCCAGCAGCTTGTGTTTCTAGTGCTGGTGAACATCTTCACAGGCCTCAGTGCACAGAAGAAAATATGTTCTGCCCATGGATGGGAAAAATTAGAGGGAACCCTGCTCAGAGGCAAAGCAAGGAACCTACTGCCCAGACAGGCATCTGGAAACTGGGACAGCCTCTATGAACATGGGCTATTTGAAAATCCTAGATCTGAGGCCAGGATTATCCAGGGCTTTGGCACCCCAAAACACGAAGCCTTAAGAACGGCCCCTACTAATAGGAAAAGCACATTCATGATTCGTCCTGCATGCCAGCGCGCTGACTGGCTGGGCTCAGCAGCCCATTCATTCAGGCTGCCATATTCTCCTCTCATCCCCCTCCACCCCCAGCTGCCCTTTCATTAGCTGCTGAATAGTAGCACCTAATTTTGGGCCAAGAAATGCACACAAGGAGTTCCCTTTGGAACTGACACCCTGGCCATTCATCCTGTCTGTCAGCGTGGGAGCTGTGCGTCCAAGACTATCAGCATCCTCAGCCATTCCAAAGGCTGCCTGCACTGCATTCCCCACATGCTCCTTCTCCGTCAGCCCCCCAGAACAAGCTCATGACCGTGCTGCCAAAGCCCAGGTCTCCCACCACAGTGTCCCCGGCCAAGGCAAATAGTTGATTTACACTTCCCCCACCAAGTTTACACACTGATTGCATTTAATCTTTGTAAGAGTCCAAACCGCACGAGTGAATTCAGCTGAGTGCCAGTCACTGAGGGCTCACATAGAGCAGAGACTTTATTTGCAATCAAATACTGAAAGTAGAAAAAATAGATGAGTTTTTTTAATAAAAGCAACACTCGGCGATTGCCAGTGATTTGTGGTGCATCTGAAGAGATGCTCAGAATTCCGTATATAAATCTGGGCTTTCAAGTCCTGCCAGTTTAATAAATTCTCCTTTTTAGTCAGAATTTTGAATTGAAACAGTAACCAATTTTACTGTAAAATATAAAATAAAATGAATAAGATTGGCTCTTAAGTGTGAGGTCCTGATTTGGAAGAAGTAGACTCTGCTATTGGGTGCATTTCCACACAGTTACAGAGCCTAACTAGCTATTTGCACATACCGCACACCCAATTTGCATACCCAACCACAATTAAATCATGCAGGCCACTTTAAGGGCAAAAATGTTCACTCAAAAATGCATGCAGACCGTGGGCCTCTGGTTTTGAAAATCTTGCCTTAATTGTCCTATTCACCTTTTGACCCTTTATGGAATAGTCCTAGTGAACACGATGGGGATTAAAGCAATACGGATTACAGAAATTGAACGAGTTTACACAAATTATTCAAAGTCTACAGAACTCTAGCGCTGTTTCAACCTGTTTTACCCACTGCTGCAGCTAAGGAGATTGAATTAGTTCTTCTAACACCTTCTAAAACACAACTGAAAACACAGTATCAGAGAGGTAGCCGTGTCAGTCTGTATCTTCGAGAACAATAAGAAGTCCTGTGGCACCTTATAGATGAACAGATATTTTGTACCACAAGCTTTTGTGGGCAAAGACACGCTTCAAAGCAGTTCTACTTCAGAGCATGTTAAACCAGTCACATTAAAGAGGGGGAGGGGAAGGACAGGCATTTACAAAGGGCTGTCTTGACAAGACTTTAGAAGGTGGTAATTAGATAACATCACACCTTTAAATCCTAGTCTGGATAAGGTAGAATGATTTGGCCAACACATATAGATAAAGCTTCATGGTTTGTTTGCACTTGTTTACTGTAGACTAGCCTTTAGCCTATAATGTAAATGCAGAAGCTTAATGCTTTTTTGTGTAATATCTTGTGGTTAACACCACTGCTTGTGTGTGCACAGAAAAAAGTGTTAATTAAATGGCAAGTGTACATAAATCAGAGATTTGTCCAAGAGCAACCTAGGGGCTCGGGGTTGATGTTACATGCAGAAAACTACGTTGCAAGCCCAGAAACTTGCCTGCAAACAGCCTTCAGGTTCCAGCTTTCCCTATTGGCTCAAGAATACTGGGTGTTTCCTTCAGGCCAACTCTGTACAACTTCCTGTCACAATGGCCACCTGTTTGTTTTTAAACCATAGATTTTAAAGTGCAGTTAAGGAGTTTTATCAACAACATGAGAGGATTCTGGCATTCCTGTCAAACGGTGATTTGCCTCTGAATTACTGGGTCTTCCCCTCTGTTCATGCCCAAAAGGTTTTTCTGTTTTATTCCCTGTTCCCCACATCCCATTTTCACCCCCTTCATGATGTACATCGGATTTCTGGAATTCAGACGGAGTCCCACTTTAGAACTGCATGAGCAAGAGCAGAGGAGACCAATGAATATCCAGTTTGTTGGTCCTGTTTCCCCCATTTAAGTATAAGGAAAGACAGGAGACATAATTAAAGCCAGGCCTTCACTGGGATTGGCTCTGGCTACAGCCATCAGTGGCTGGACACAAGGCATTAGTCTGGCTATACCAGTGTAAATTTCTAGTGCAGGCTAGGAAACCTGTTATAGGCGTCAAATGGCACCAGTGCGCTTGCCCTGTTTTCGTAAGCTGTACTGGTTCAGCTAGTGGCGTTCACTAAGGGTTTCTACAGGTGCAGCTTCACCAATGACTTGTCAACAATGACTGTAACTAAGAAAAATCCACAGGGTAGGCAATGCTTCTGTTGAAAGACAGAGGACTCAGTCAGGTGCATTTGGTAATGAAGCTTTAGGGTAATGTGATGGAGAAAGGGAGCAACTGGAAAGCTGAGTGAAGAACCCTGATGACATTGACCCAAACCTAGAATAGACAATATACTGGCCTAGTGAAAAGAGGAGATCATGGCTGAGTTTGTTGCTGTATGCCAGATGCACATACAACTTACACTAGCTCTTTATTTATTAACAAACTTTGAGTTTGCTAAACTATGCAATGCTTAAAGGTCAGTGTACCCAGACTGGTTCCCATGAGAGATGTGTCATGGATATCCTGAAGGTGATACCTTATTTTATCCTGCCAATATCTGAAAGTAATATATAAGAACTAGAGGAGAAGAATAGGGACATACTTTTTAACTCCGCTGAAATCCATCAGAGCTGGAGAACTCTTTGTGTGAACAATCGGTCAATATTTTCTTAGAGATGTACAACCTGAAAACTCCCTGGAGTCTCAGTTTCCATCTTCTCCAAGGTTTCTTAGCCCTTCAGCATTTAGAGATTGAAACATGGAGGTCTGCCCAACTTGCTGCTTGGGAGTGTCTTTCAGATCATGTACAAATGAGGTTCTGTCTACGATGTATGGATGAGAGATCATCAGAGCAGGATCTTCCCCTAGTTTCCCCAGTCAATGTTTCCCTTCTCCATGGGATGTGAATACACTGCGTGCTCACTGCCCACCTCAGTGCACGTCTCCTTTCTCAAGTGTTTCTCTTTGTCAATGATACACATGCATATTTATGGAGCCTCTTAAGACAGATGGCATGTCACAGAAATCTAAAACATTTATTTGTGGAAGCCAGGTAGTCCATGCTGAATAACATACCAGGGACAGAAAAAGCAGATGCACAATCCCAGCTAATTATTTTCATGTACATTAATTACACCAAACCTGCTATCTATTGTTTTCCTCTCCCTGGCTCCATACATTTCACAATAAATGATCAATCTTTATTTGAAATGTGCATATTTATTGAACTGGAATAATTTTAAGAGATTTTAAAATAATACAGATCTCCATCCCTAAGGTGACAGCTCCATTCTTTTGACAGTGTCAGAGGCTCATTATCATAGTGTTAATTTACCCAGCTTTAATCATGCTGCTTGTGATGCCTTGTCAATTATTGAACATACAGACAGACTGGTACCTCTTCTTCATTCTATCCCTTTTGCTGGAGCTGCCAACAATGCCTCTAATTACAGAGGGATTGTCACAAACCACACAATCACACTTCTTTGCAGCATAATTTTTAAAGGAAGTGAGGAATGTCAGAAATCTGATGAGGTATATTGTACAGTCCTGATCATTTGTAGTTATTACTTACAGATCCCCTGGCACATTCCGCAGGAATTTGTGTATTAATCCGGCTGTCCAGCCACCTTTCAGTCGGGTAATTAATTGTGCACACTATGGTTACCTGGAGCCTCTTCCTATTTTCACTTCATTCCCTTTTTTAAAAAAAGGGTTAGCTGTTTTGTTTTGTTTTCTAAAAAAAGGAAAATAAACCACAATACTTCTAACTGTATGCCATTTATTATTGAGATCCCTCAATGAAAGATAAAGAGATGAATGAGAGATTTACTCCCTGGGAGATGATGAAATATTTCATTGTCATATTTTATATAATAATAATTTTCATTTAGTTTGATTAATTCATTTTTGAGATCAAACCTTGAAGCCAGAAAAAAAAAACACATTGTGATTTTGGGAAAACCAGTCTAAAGCATTTCTTCGGTTTGTTATCTTTCCTGCAAAGAATTCATAAATAACCCTTAATAATTTTGCAGCATACAGGAGGGAGTGGAGGATGTCACAAATCCTGCTAGATGTGAAAGGGTTTGATGGGCTTGAGCAAAGTATCTGAACAGTGCTAGGGCATTTCCAAGCCTCACTGTAAGCTGAATGTTTATAGATATGGCTCGTATTTAAAAGAGCTGCAGCTCAGTTTTGAAGTGTAATTCTGAGAGGACCTTCAATCAGAAAATTGATTGCAGTGCATCCAGACTGTGTTAGCAAACAAAGCTACAGGTAGAAACAGATAGCCGGCAGAACAAAGGGAGAGGACTATATGGGAAGATAAAAACTGATCTGAGCGAATCCAAGTTCAAAGTTCTCCCATAAGCAGCTTAATTTAGGAACACCAACTCTCCAACATTGCCTGTTAAGAGTAAAGAAAGGTTATAGAAGCAGGTCATTCAAAGTTCTTGTTTTCCTTTGCCTTCTCTAAGAATAGCAGTCAGGGTAGAGGGACAAGGTAGGGGAAGGAGAAGGAATGGCTTCAGATATCATGTAATCCCTGGTTCAGGAAGATGCTAAAAATACTAAAGATACTAAAGCACATGCATAACTTTAAGCACAAATCTCATTCACTGCAATGGGAGTTAAGCACTTGCTTAAAGTATAAGTGTTATGTACAGTCCTGCAATGGGCCCTTTTCCTAAATCCAAGCTGATATCTTGGCTATGGTCTGAAAGGTATTACAGCAATATGGAACTGTCCTGTATGTATTACAGTCACACATCTTTGCCAAGATTTCAGTGTTTCATCATCATCTCTCTCTCTCTGATTGTCCCAGTCCTCAAAGGTCTCGCTTATTGATTCCCAGCACGCAGTGTGATCTGAACCCCCTGATGTATGGTGGAGAGAAGTGGGCACGTGCAGCTCCTGGATGTGGTAGTGTTAACAAGGCACTAGTAAGTCAGGAGCATCTCTCCACCAGCCTCAAACACAAAGAGCATCCCAGAGTGCTTCCACACAGTCAGGTCAGGGAGATCTCTGCAGGCAGCTGAGCTGAGGCATTGGCCAGCTATACCCCTTTGTTTTGTGTTGCTCCAAGGTTCACCCTATAGAACATAAGGCTGCCTCAGAAATCCTTCAGGACAGGAAACTCAATATCTGCATTACTGAGATGCCTGAGTTTCCAGTATTTGGCATTTCTGGTGCCTTTTCTTGCTACTAGTCTATGATAAAATTACCAGATTCGCTAGATCCACAGGTTCAAATTTTGTCAAGCTCCCCCCTCAATTCTCCTTTTTCCTCAACAATCCTAGGTTCTCTGATCTCCATACACAGCTTGGAGGAGTCCCCCAACTTCTCCCTTAATACTTTCTTCTCCAAAGGCCTGCATTACAGGTGCTCCCCATTGGCATGGGAGGCTGGATGTAGCTTACTCTAGAGCTGTGAGTTCCAACACGTTAGCCACATGTGGCTATTTGGCCAGTTTAGTTTGGCTAGCTGGCTTCTACAATAAATATATTTTTCAGAATAATGTGGCTAGTTTGCTATAGCAGTAGTCATTATAGTGGCAGAACAGGTTGGACACCACAGGCTGTCAATGAAGCCCCTGAAATAATCCAGCATTGTCCTATGTGGTTGGTGGCCCGGGGGCTTCCTAAGAAACTATCACAAACAAGCTTCGCTTGGATCAGCTGAGGAATGTTTTAGCTAACAATAATTTGAATCCAATGTCAAAACAAAAAGCAGTCAAGTAGCACTTTAAAGACTAGCAAAATAGTTTAATAGGTGAGCTTTCGTAGGACAGACCCCCTTCTTCGGACCATAGCCAGACCAGAACACACTCAATATTTAAGGCACAGAGAACCAAAAACAGTAAGCAAGGAGGACAAATCAGAAAAAGATAATCAAGGTGAGCAAATCAGAGAGTGGAGGGGTGGGGGGGAAGGTCAAGAATTAGATTGACCCAAGTATGCAGACGAGTCCCTATAGTGCTCATCTGCATATTTGGCTCAATCTAATTCTTGACCTTGCCCCCCACCCCTCCACTCTCTGATTTGCTCACCCTGATTATCTTTTTCTGATTTGTCCTCCTTGCTTACTGTTTTTGGTTCTCTGTGTCTTAAATATTGAGTCTGTTCTGGTCTGGCTATGGTCCGAAGAAGTGGGTCTGTCCCACAAAAGCTCACCTAATAAACTATTTTGCTAGTCTTTAAAGTGCTACTTGACTGCTTTCTGTTTTGATAGTGTATAGACTAGTACAGCTTCCTCTCTGTTACTATTGAATCCAATGTGTTTGGTCAATTAATAACAACCCAAAAAGGCTGGCAGAGAATTTGTTCAGCTACGTAAAGATTTCCTATGGCTGAAATGGAAGGGTCTTCTGCATTGTTACTTGTTAGGTACCTTAACCACACACATCTGGATGTGCACCTGCACATCCAGACAGGTACACTATGTACAATAATCTTCCCAGCGTTCCCCTCTCTTCAATTGTCTAACGCAATCCAAAAGTTTTGCTTTGGGAAAAGAATTACACAGGGAATCTCAGGAGACTTTCTTTTCCCCTGCATCTAGAGAACCCTGATTATTTTTACATTCTGTCTCTTTTATATATTGTTTTCAGAGAACATCTCCTGCAGCTACACAAAGCAACACACCCAACCCACCATGGCAATTATTTACTCTGGGCCAAGGCACAAAGAATTGTTTAGGAAAAATTATTTTTATTTGATTAGAAATCATTCACTTTTGATGTCAAGGATTAGTTTATATTGCTCTCCAGTCAAAAATCTATTTTTGCTGGCCTTAAACCCATGACAAGGAGCCAAAAATTCCTGAGAGCTAATTCTATCCTTATAAAGACATAATCAGTAATCTGGAGCAAATCACCAAATTCTCAGCCTTTATTTCTCCATCTGTAAAATGGGAATAATACCATTTGCCTATGTCTTCATCACTGTGAGGATGTATTAGTTAAAATATTAGTTAGTTTTGAGACCAAAATTCTGGGTGAAACATTGGATCCACTGAAGTCAGTGGGAGTGTTACCACTGACCTTGATGGGGCCAAGATTTCACCCCTTAAGCATTGCCGACCATTAAATAAGCAGCCTTAACGCTGAAAAAGTTTCTAATATCCTACCCCTTTGTGCAACCGACTGTAACACTGAATGATTTTTTTTTCACTTTATTCCAAAGGCTTTTCCTTTATGGTCAGCATATTAAATTTTTAATAATTTTCTACCTACTACATTCACACCTTGAGTATCCACATGAGATTTATTTTATGAATTTTAAAATTAAAATTATATATAAATATTTGGATATGAGTTGAGAAATGTTTATCTTTCAGACAGCTTTGAGGCTGGGGTAGTTTACATTAACTGGTCAAAGAGTGTAATGTAATTAGTGTAACAGTATGTGAGCAATCTGAGGCGTTCACGGCAGGAGAGAGCATGGCATGCCAAAAATGAATTCTAAACAGAAAATATCCTCATACAATGTTGCTTTTAAATTATGACCGAGCAGACCAAGAGTGGGCCCAGTCCCACAGTCCTTATTGTGGCAACATTCAGATTGACTTGAACCGAAGCTGTGGACATTTGTCATCTCTGAAAATTAAGCCCTGTTTATATAACATTGGACAGCTAAAAATTAAGGCACTCAAACAGAAAGGCCGCTTTGGAAAATTTGGACCCGTTTACCTTGTCTGAAATCAAACAATAAACCAGTACCAGAGCCAGGATCAAATCTTACAAGTTCTCATTAGAAGCCTGCTTCAACCACTAGCTCCACTTCCTGCTCACATGGCTTGTATTCTTGAAAGCCGGGATAGAGAAGGGTTTTGGCTGGTGAACAAATGAAAACTGCAAATCCTTCACGTTCAATAACTCATTTCTGCTGGCGGGAAAGGGAACTGGGGGACATAAAGGTAACCTTTGGGAAGAGAGAAACCCAGGCTATCACATGTAAACAGAGACTAGTCTACCTACTGTTACCTGCAAAACATGAGAGAAATGTCTTGCAAACTTTATCAAATGGACACTAAATCTCTGAGAGAAAGAAGGACGAAGTTTAGTCTGTGATTTTAGGATGTAGTCCAAGCCAAAGTAATGAGAAGTACCAGCCTACTAACCTTGAATGTGTTTATGCCACACAATGCTAATCAATCATGCCTGTGCCCTTTTAAATCCTCAGACTCTTTTTGCACGAATCTTCAGCTATCTCAAAATGTTCTGTCCTGATTAAAGAGGTTCTAAAGAAGGGTGTGTCTTGCTGTGACACCTGACATTTTACCCAGACCCCATTCTCTAACATCTTACCTTCCTTCAGGCCCACAGGCAGGAGTGTGTGCGAAGGGTGCGAGTGCAACCCCCCACCCCAATGTCCAGTTTCTCTTCCTTCCTCCCTGCTGCACTATACAGGGGGAGCCTACAAGGCATGATGGGGGAACCCAAAGCACCCTGGGAGCTGTAGTTCCTTGGCCAGCTCACTGTCTAGAGAGCTGGCCCTGGAAAAAGGAAGAGACTACATTGCCCAGCATGCATTTGGCTGCCAGCAACAGGAAAGAGAGCAGGATGAGGGAATATTGTTTCTCACTTATGATATTACAGCAAGTCCCAGAAGGTAATTTCAATAAAACCTTTATTCTGCTATTCATTTTAGTATGCTATAACAAAATCATGTTACCGATCACTATTTCCACTCAATTTTTTCCTTTAACCTTTCTTATTCACACCCATTGCATGACTATCT
This sequence comes from Carettochelys insculpta, assembly GCF_033958435.1. NCBI lineage: Eukaryota > Metazoa > Chordata > Testudines > Carettochelyidae > Carettochelys > Carettochelys insculpta. The sequence continues at coordinate 20,337,286 of NC_134153.1, read as the reverse complement.
TGAACTTCTTTACATTTAAAAGAATTACAGTTCACATTTACAAAAAAACACACACAGCCCCCACCAAACTTCCTGTGTACAGGCCTGTTCTTATACATTGGATAGAAACTGTTGAGCAGTTGACCTCACAAATTATCCCCAACAGCGAGAGCTGCTGCCGTGTTGCTGAGCTGGCTCTGCTGTCAAGGGCTTGGAAAGTCACATTCCAGGGACAGAAAAAATAATTGGACAATGTCATCGAAGATGGCAGAGATTTATGGCTCCTTTCCCCACATCCCAGCAAAGGCTGTTACAACCACTGGTTCCATATTCACCTTCTGACCCATTGTTCGTACTGTGACCTTCAGTTCATTTACAACTGAAAGGATGAGCCAACCCTATCTTCTCATACAAAAAGGCTGTCAGTGGGAGGGGACTGTCCTACTGAACTTTGTTCACATCCTGTTCCACAGTAATGAATAGGGAAATATCTTGGCTGCAGACTAAGTGAAGGGTGGAAAGAACAATGATGGTGACAATGACACAGAGGTGATGCCAGCTACTGAGATTTTGTACCTTGTGCTAACACTTAAAGAGGAGACTGTAAATCTGATGGCAGTACAATAAAAGGGAGAGAGTCACATTTATGTCACTTCTTTCTTCACAGCATCTCACAAACGTAGAATTAAATCTCACAGGAATGCTGAGATGTTGATCCAGCTCTGTTTGGACAGTACCTACCACAGTGAGAACCTGGTCTGTGGCTGATGATACTAGAATATAAAAAGCAATAATAATAACAGGGTAAGTGACACTACTGAAATGAGATACAGAAAATTTAAGCAACTTGCCCAAAGCAGCACAGCAAGTCAGTGACAAAGCTAAACACTGAACCCAGAAGCTTCCTCTCTCTGTCCCCGATACAACCGTTAGGAAGACTTCCGTTAACATGCCCTTTAAATATTCTGCAGGTACCTCCAAAGATCCCAGTGCTGCAAAATGCTAATAATATGAATGAAGACAAAAATCGTAGAAATCTGGGACTCAAACCTTTCGTCCTGCACAGTTACAAGAATATTTGTTCAGAAGTTAGGTGCTGTCTAAAGAACAGCTCTCAGCAATTCTGCAGTTTGATTCTGAGTTATTCCACCTGCCTTGCTTTCTGTGAGAGAGCTGCAAGTTACTGGGAGGACTGATCTTTTGAAGGAAGGGCCCACGGAGCATCTACACATGCTTTTGTTCTAAAGAATCTTTGAACGGAGGTGCTCTTCCTGATCCGGGAGCAGAACAGGGCTTCCAGAAGAAGAGCTGTGTTCTTTCGATTTATTTTCGAAAGAACACATTGTGTGTGTGGACGCACCCCTTGTTCTTTTGAAAATGGATAGATTTTCTGAAAGGAACTGCTAGTATAGACACAGCCTGCGCATTCCTAAGCTCTCTCTCTAAAAATAATCCTTGTTCAGGTATTTTTAACAGTAGGAAAACTGTAGAAAGATGGAGAGAGTCTAATTCAAAATAATTACAATTCGCTATTTAGTGCCACAGAGAAGTAGACACACATACCGCGGCTGATGACAGACTTTACTGTGTCCTGGGTAATGGAGGTCCCGGCTCCAGGACTCCCCCATAACCAAAGGGGCATGGCCTTGAGTGGAAGGGTGGAGCCAGGGTCAGCCATCCCTCAGAGCTGCACAGACTTTGCAATGCCTCCCCAAGCCAGCCCTCAGCACCTCCTAGGGCTCCAGCCACCACTGCTGCGGCTGTAGCAGCAGCAGGGATCTAGAGCCTCAAGCCCTTTTAAATCACTGGGCCCCAGGGCAACCGCCTCCTTTGCCTCCTTCCACCAGCAGCAGCCCTGATGTGGATGCATGCATGCGCACACACACAAACATCACAATATTTCTTTTGTTTTCATTTGTGGAGTCAACACTCACATAATGCAATCAACTGCCATTTTCCAAAGCCAACAGCTGCACAGCCAATTAGTCCCCCTTATAATACTCAAACAGATGCTTAGGTTTTAAGCCAAAGTTTTACAGGAGAGAGGGAAAAGTTACCGAAACCTGTTGGTTATTCTTTTGCAAAGATAAATGCAGCTAGCCACTTTCCTGCTAGGTAGACCATGTCTAACCCTTTCACAGGGTGTCCTGAGGGACAAGTCTGTCCCAGAATATTAAACTTTTCAAAAAGATGCAGCTTTTTAAAAAAAATTACAGCATTTAGAAAGTGATTATTTTTTCTCTCCAGTGCCTTTGTGGGAACAGCTTTGAAAGAAGCATTTCAAGGTTTACAATCCTTTGATGAGCTCTGCCCAGAACAGGCTGATTTAAGTTTAATAATGCCAAGAAGAGAGATCTACATGTCAGGAAAGCAAACTTGGCTTGCAATTGCTTCTTTGTCAAATATTCGCCACAGCTACGGGGCATATTTCTCAGTAAGCAAAACAGTGAAACACTGAAACTAGGGCTTGGTAAAACTAAAAACACACCATTAATAACTTGATCCTTCAGACAAAACCTGAGCTGACACTTGATTGTATAGTATCAAAACAAAAAAGCAGTCATGTAGCACTTTAAAGACTAACAAAATAATTTATTAGGTGATGAGCTTTCGTGGGAGCTTTCATGATAGAATACAGACAACACGGCTATATCTGTCACTATTCAACACACAAGGCACTTTGATTGTATACTGTGTTTAGTGAATTATTTCTGCATTATTTTTCACGTCGATGCATCTCTGCTCTTCAGGCTTGCAAACAGAAGTGAATACCACAAGAAATAACAGATTTCATACAATTTCCAGACAGAAAAACATTACAGGAGTAACTGGGTAGAATTTAGGAGCTGTGAGACAGGAAGGAGGTGAAGGAAAGTTTATATCATTTTATTTCAGGGTCATATGTGACTGAGCAAAAAAATCCAACTTAGATCTGCCCCCAGATCATCCTGTTAATTTGTGCTGCAAGTCTCAGTCAGAGTGCCAACCCCGTGAAGCTTTGTTCGACTCACTGATATTTGCATAACATTACCTACTGCTCTCTTGATTCAGGATCCTGCTTTCAGCTCCCTTTCAGTGATTGCATTAACCTATTCTCCTGTGCTGATTGCATTGACACTGGCTCCTGAAGGGCACAGACTGTGACACTAGCTTGCTCTGGGCGGGGGTGAAAGCTCAGAAGGTATTTTAACCAGCCAGGGAAAGTGATTTTAAAGTTTCAGTGTCAAAAGCAACGTCACTGTAGCATAGCAGTGCAATGCAAGTCCCTGCTCTTCAATAGCAACCACCCTAACTGACACGGCCCGCAAACACACTCAATGAAAATACAGTTCTATGTCCTCCAGTCTTCCCTGTGCTGTCTAGTTGCTCCATTTACCCCAGCTGAGGATCCAGCTGATTGTGAGCCATGAAATGCAAGTTTGCCTCAGTCCTGGAACCTGTGGCACACCCACAGCATTGTTCTTATTCATTTCACTCGCAGAACAATAGGCTGCCTACACTTGTGCCTGACTGACTGTCTTTCATGGTTGCTTAAACACCTCACAGTCCTTTCCTGTCGACAAAGGGAAAGCCACTTATGGGAAGCTGACAGCCCCTGGGGCTAGATGTGAGAGGGCCCAGCTCCACATCCCCAGAAGGGCAGAGCCTCAATGGGAAGGGGCAGGGACAAGGGCAGTGAGCCCCTCATGTCACCTACAGCACAACACTGGCCCCCACCCCAACCAGCCAGGCGAAGCAGTGAGGTGACGCTCCTGCAGCATTTCAAAGGGGCCCGGAGCTCTTGGCCACCTCTGCTGCTAGAGCTATGCCAGGCCCCTATGCAGTTGTCCCGTTGGCCCTCACCCCCATCAGCGCAGCTGGAGGTAAAAGTGCAAAAGTGCAGAGAAACGCTGTTCACACACACTGACTTTCAATGATAGGGCTGGGTCAACACAGCCTCCTTGCTAAAAGCTGAGTAGCGTAAACATCACAACGTGGCAAAGATACAGGCTTGGATCAAACTCCCCAAATCGCTCTTGAGAGGGGGCCCTGCCAGTTCAGATGCAGATAAAAATACTGTCTCTCTCTCTCTCTTCCTACGGCTGGAGAAATAATGACAAGATTAGACTGTAACTCTGGGCTTTCAGATCACTTCTAAAGAAGCTGCCACATTGAACAATAAGCATTTACTTCCCCAGTGTCCTCCTGAGAAGTATTCACCAGCTAAGGGAAACACCAGCAGTTGTGCGACTCCTTCACAAAGAAAGAAAAGCTCCACTATGAAAGTGTCACCCAGCAACATTAGTTTTCATTGACCCAGAAGCATCAGTTTTACATTACAGCAATGACAAGATGGCACGGCAAGCCTCCTAGTGCAGGCGTTATTCTTAGCAGTGTATCTGCACATAGGAAATGTCTTTTCTCACCTCTCTTAAAGGCAGCTCCACCAAAATGTATTTACAAATCAGCCCTCACATAAGAGCCAGAGGATGTCTGACAGTTAAACGCAGGCAAAATTAGCAGCTTGGAGCAGTTAAAGGCAAAAGCAAATGTTATTATGTGTATTTAAATTTCATTTTAAATGGAACAAAAAAAGTTGGAGAGCCCACATGTCACCAGGAAATGAAAGTCTGCTCTCAAGAGGCCTGGTTACAAAATATCTCAAGGTTATAACCTGCAGAACATCCTAGTGAGTCTAATCACAATTCACAAGTAGGAACATCAGCTGACAAAATGCATATGAGGCTCAGCAGCCTGGTGTAATTAGAAGAACCTTGAAATCAATCTGAAATGTTACAGGCAGCTGATGTGAAGATTTCAGAACTGCAGAGATCAAGGTCTTTGTGTTCCTAAGGATACCACCTTTTAATCCCCTTCCTTTCATTAACATCTCCTGGAGAGATGTTGGTTCTGAATCCTTCCCAAAGCATTCAGGGACTCTCAGCCCTGGAAGGTTGCCTAGAAGGCTTGTAAACAGTTCTGAGAGGGAGGGGAAGGTTCCCTCTCCAGGGAATTGAGATTTGCACGGCTATTGAAAATTCAGTTGCAACATTAGGAATATAAATCCATGTGAAGACTAGAGGAATGTGGGTGGAAGAAACTGTGCTACCACTAGCCACAGTGGGGAAGAAGCTAAGCCCCTTCGACCCAGAATGGTGGTGTAATAACCACACGCTTCATGTATTTCCCTTAGCACATTAATTCACAGTCCAGGAGTTTGGCCAAGCATCTAACTGTGCTGCTTGTTACTAAAACTCAGCTGTCCTACTCCCTCTGTCTGCCCCAAAACATACTTATTCTGCACATCAGTTATTTATAGCTATAGATCTGGCTTTGGGAAAAATAAAAAATGGAACTATGCCCTAAAACAGACATAGAATTGTGAAGCAAAAGCCACTGTGTCCATTACCGGCTCCCACAGACCCCTGAGGTCAGAGACACCCTTGTAATTAGAATCCAAATTTCCCAGGCTCATAGGCAGAGCTAGTTGAAAGTTTTCTGGCAAAAAGTTCTTCCATCAGAACACGCAAATTCAACTAAATCAAAACATTTCATGGAAGCATATTGATTTTTGTCAACATTTTGGATGAAACTTTACTGAATTGTTTCAATAAAGTAAACATGTTTCATTTGGACCTTATTTTGATACAATATAGAAACAACATATAGCGACCTTACTGGAAAGCCATGTTTTGATATCATCATTTTGACATTTCTGAGAAACTTACTATTAATTTGATTTTTTTTTTCATTTGGGTTTGGGAGAAAAGCAAATTTTGAAATGTCAGAATTTCTTGCAGAAAGGGAAACCCGTCCATCTGCACAACCACTATGCTCTTGTAGCAAGTTTGTGGACTGTAAAGAGATGCAACTTGCTTAGATTTGTTCATTCATTCAAGGAAACCCTCACAGCTGTTGGACGCAGGGTTTGTCAAGACATAAAATACTGCCCATTCTTCAGCCTGCCACTTAATAGTGGAGCCCAATTGAGTTTAATATCCTAGAGATCTGTCACTTAAAAAAAAAAAGAAAACTCTGTTAAAAATATAGGCGTTGAGTGAAAATTGCAGCAGCCCTTCAGGTAAAACATCACTGGCAAAATATATTGTAACTGCTCTTGAAAAGAGATGTAGATTGATTTATAATTGTAATCTAGGGGTCTATTGAGCACTTTGTATTGATGTTACTAATGACCGAAGTTCTTGTAATAAGCAAATGCAGCTGCCTCTGACAATGGCCTACAGGTCTTGGTGGGCGAGGAGAGAACTGTACGGTGAGGTTAACGAGGTTAGTCTGGATTTTAAATTTTGTAAAACAAGCAGAGGAAGACACGCTGCCTTGTAATACACATATGAATACATTCTTGGCATATCTGCAAGAGAAACCTTCCACATTTAAGGAAACATTGTCAGGCCCCAGCATAGGTAGACGTTTTAAAGAGAAAAAACAGTTTCTGCTACATCTAAGACCAGTAGAAACTTTTTCCATATTTTTTTTATTTCATGGAAAATTTTTTCTCAAGTCTGTACCAGGCTGGAAACCAATCGATCCCAATGTGAAACTGACTAGATTATTTTTAACATGCTAACCTCATTGCAGAGATCAGGGAAACACTAAAAATAACCAAGAAAAATAAATAGTGACAGCTAAATTATTTTAATAGTCTTTTATATTTTAATAAGCAACAATAAATTAACAGTTAAGTAAATAATAATTACATAGGATAGAAAATGAAGACTCAACAACAGAAGCCTAATTTAAAGTTCCTAAGACCATATTTAAACACCTACATGATTTTCAAATCTACTGAGCAACCAGCAACTCAGTCAGATCAAGGGAAGCTGATGGTTGAAAGGCACTTCTGATGATCATGCAGGTATCCAAATGAGGCGTCTTTAAACATGGGATCTGATTCGGCTCTTGCCTTTGCTGGGTTTACTTTGTGTAGCTTCGCTGACTTCAGCAGATATTCTGATGTATGCTGGTATATGTGAAGTCAGAATAAAGTTCTGGATTTTTTACCTGGCAATATGCCTTTCATATGCTGCCCAGCAAGGGTAGAACACAGAGCTAAAGGCTGATGCTGCCTTCCAGACTCTAGCCTTGTGACTTGACAGAATAGGCTGCTGGTCACACAATCCCAATGTCATGGGTATATGCCTCCAAATCTGTTAGTAATTAAGACTGTGAGTTATCCTTTGAAGAAGCAAGATGTGCTCATGTCAATTCATCATTTTACTTTGTTCATGTTACCCCTGTACAAAAGATCTCCTTCAAACCCCTCCTGCCTGTGGTGACTTCCCACTGCTTTAGCCAAATGAGGCTCAACTCCTAGGAGCTTGCCTCCAGGGGAAACTGGAGAGCATCAGAAACCCACTGAGGATAAGACGCAGGCCTCAAAAAGGATCCATCCTCCTGCTATGTCACACATAAGCACACGCTTGAAAGGTCTCTGCACACATGTGCCCAGCTCTGCTTCCCACTCCAGTCATGCTAAGAGCACATAAGAGAACCTCTTTAAGCGTAGATAAGGGAGGCCTCATTTGGGGTTAGAATTCCACAAACAGGAAGACCCAAATGAGCCTGAGGTGGAGTGACGAGCAGCTCTTTCAGATAGGACAGAGATACAGATAACATTCAGATCCCACAAGAGGGCTCATTCTGCAGGTATCGGATCAGAATGACTACTTTGGAATTGCCCCAATTGGCGGTATAGCCAATGCTGCTTTATATCTCCTGGCCATCACACAGTGTACTTTCAGGTGTCCATTGTTCTGAAACAAGGGTTGGTTGTTTTATTTTCTGCCAGGCTTATCTGCAGAGCAGTTAAAATTCTCTCCTGAGGCCACAAGTGAGGCAAGTAGCAGACGCAGGCAGAGCCATCCTGCTACTTACAATTCATACACAATACGCTGCTACAGCTGCTAATCAATTACAGAACAGGAAAGAGGGCCCTGGATGGTTCAGGGGACGGGTAATGATACACAACTCTCCAACCAATCACCAATTTCAATCCACATTGGACTGCTAGTGCCTGAACCTTGTTATCATCTGACAGGTGATTGATATCCTACAGGTCCACCCATAGCAATAGTGGGCCCCAAGGTAGAAATCAACGGGCCCCCAGCCGCCACTGCTCCCCAATTCCCCTGTCAGGAGAAGCCCTAAGCACCCCACCCACCTCTGCCAGAAGAGCCCTGAGCTGGCCCAGGCCTGTCCTCTACCTGGTTGGATGAGCCCCTGGGCAGTTACACTGGGCCACCCCTCCTTCTCCTGGACCCAAAAGCCTCTTGATTCAAAAATGCAAGTTCTGGGGTCCAGTCATCCAGCCCAGGAACCTGCATGGGGGAACATCAAAAGCACCTGTGAATCATGATGCTTTTTGGTAGCACCATGGTGGCTGTGGCCAGAGCTCTATGCCCTTTTAAATCAATTGCCCCCTGGGCAATTGCCCCTTTTTCTGCACCCCAAAACTCCCAGTTCCTCACCAGGTCATTCGGATTTACACTGGTGCTGCCCAGTTACCCAGGAGAATCACACCAGAGTCGATCATGCCTTGCCCGTCCATTCCTTATGCAGATGAGGATCATAGACACAGTAGCAAACACAAAGCAGCCACATCAACTCTTGCTCCATTCAAACCACTGTGGGATCAATAATGCACATTTTCCAAGTATGAAAGGACATGTGCCGGTTGGGCTAAATGCTTTGAGCTGCATTCTGCTCTTACCTAGGCTGGAGTAAATCTGAGCAGTTCCCTTTCCAACTGAGCACTAAAGCTGGCTGTTGAACATTTAGCCTCTTCAAGAGAAGAGTTAAAAGTAGCTTAAGCCTTGAACCCCTTCCACAGGGTTCCACCCCAGAGATAGAGAGGGTATATGCCCACTGATTTCTCTCCCTGCAGTAGCTCGGGATTGTTCCTGATCCTCCTTCTCTCAGCTCAAGGCTTTATCGAGGCTGGAGTTTGACATTTGGGGCCTATCAGCCACATGTCAATGGCTTTTTAACTACCCAGAAGGTAATGCTGACAAGCATCCCTTCTACACCATGCCTACTGCACTAGTACTGCCAGGGTTAATCGTCTGAGTTAGTGCTGCAGATGTCCTCCTTCCCTCCTACACGCTACACCCGTGGGAACTGCTCTGCAGCCCTTAGGAACCACACCCCTAATTTAGGCCTAGCTGCCTCATATGCTCTGGCACCAGAGCCCTTTCTATTTATACTATGGCTTGTGATGTGGCATTCAATATGCATATGTGTGTCTGAAGCATGGGCACTTGGAGGCCAGCACCACCTACCACATCTGCTTCCGCCATTAGGCCACTCTGGCCTGCTTGGCAGGGTCACCTCAGGAAAAGGGGGCAGAGGTGAGGAGCCATATGATTGTGGCATTGTGTGTCTCAGCCCACCCCCTTGTGAACTCAGACGCAGGAGGCTCAATGGGAAATCTCCAAGGCCCATGTGGAGCAGCATATCTTTGGCTGCTCCCTTCCAGGCCCACAAGATTTATCTGCAGAGGTGAGTCAGGAGAGGAGAATCCAGTGGGGGGAAAGAGAAGAGCCATAGATCACTCCATGCTCTAAGCTGAGGAAGCCGTAACCCATCCTCCACAACAGAATGGACAAGCTGCTCCGAGAAGGGAGGCAAAATGTGAGAAAATGAACATTTGACCCAAAAGGTTTAAACATTGAGGGTTGTAACATTATTCTTTGCCTGTCTAGTAGAGACCGCAAAGCCCTATCCTCTGGACATACTGACTGATGAAATTTCAGATGCTCCTGAAGGGAGCATTATTATCCGCCCTATACAGAGGGGCAAACTGTGACACAAGTAAAGGATCATAACTGGCCTCAAAATGCCTAGTGACTCCCTGGCAGAGCTGAGAAAAGAACCCCGGGGTTCTGTGGTTCTGTCTTCCTAAATGAGCCACAAGACCACACTCCTGTCTCCAGCAGGGCCAATAGCTCCACACTCCTGGCCCCATGCCCCCCGAAGAGCGGCGCCTCAGGCAGAAATGGGGATGGCGAGGACAGCTGGTCCTTAGTGCCACCTGGAGCATGGCACTGGGCCCCCTCCCAGACCTCAAAAGACATCAGAGCAGCAGAGTGACACTCCCACACCATTTCAAAGGGGTCTGGAGCTCCTGGCTGCTGCAACTGCTACTGAGGCAGTGGCGGTGGCTGGGAGCTCCAGGTCCCTTTGAAACGCCCAGCCCCTATGAAGTTGCCCCCTTTATCCACACTCCCAGTGGGCCTGCCTTTCCCACATCCTGGCTACTTTATCATAGCGATGTGAAGGTCTAATTGGTTACCTTGTCCATCCCCCATTGTCCTGGCAGCTACAGCTCTGTGAGACTAAGAAATAGTTACTATTCATTCCGACCATCAACAAACACTAGCCAGAGAAGTGCTGGACGTCAGTGCGCTTGGAATTGAGGCCATCTACTTGGAGTCCAAAACACCTTTGTACAGCTCAGGCAGAAACTGCTCCTGCAATCGTGTTCATCAGCAAAGGGATGAGCGAAAGGGAGGAAAGAGGGCTCGTTAGGGTGTGTGGGCAGCCTCCTCATTTACCAGGGGTCACACTGCACCCTCGCACAACAGTGCCATGATGGTCAGCGAACTGACAGGTTAACGAGGGGGAAAATGTGCTTGTCGTCTCTTTCTCCCATTGAAAGCAATGTTTAAAAGCAAAAATCAAAGCAGTTTTGTAAGACAAGGCTAATGACACACTAGGGTAGCTCTGTGGCCATCTGCCTGTTATGTCACCATTGTCTGATGAGAGCCTACAGTACAACATGCCTGACGCTGTACAGTATGCAGTCTGTATCCTGCCCCTGCCCTAGTGCACAGTCTAAAGAGAGACGGAAAACATTAAAAATATGATCCAGCACCCTATGATAGGAGTCCTGCTGATTTTATGTCACTCACTGAATTCAGCTACAATCTAACCTTTGCTATTTAGGACAAAATCTTTAAAGCCCTACCTCCAAAGTCACCAAAGCTCCCACCAAGGGGCCTCGTATGACTAAGCCATGTGGCCTGAACTGTCTCACCCCTATAAATGGTCCATGCAGGCTGGGCTGAGCAGGACTGGGGTACACTGACAGGGAAGTGTGTGTGTTTCATCATCGTCGTCATCATGAACAACCATGGGCTCAGCACCCATTGACGTCTGATGCCTCTCTATTTCCTTCCATCTTTCCCAGTCCAGCGCGGAGTGGCTTAGTTTCTGTAGACTAGCTCCGCACCAATCCACTATATCACCTACCCATTCTCTGTGGGGTCTGCCTCTCCTATTCGAACCATCCATTATGCCAAATACCAGGGTCTTGACTGTTCGTTTGTTGTTCATTCTGCAAATATGCTGTAACTTCCGTTGTATAAACTTCTGCAGTAGGTTCTCTTTCGGCTGTATCTTCCTATATAATTCCTTCTTGGTGACATTCTGCATCCATCCTATTCTCACGATCTTTCTATAACAACTCCTCTCAAACATCAATATCCTTCCTCTCAAATGTCAATATCCTTCCCTTGGAATCTTTCGTTATCACCCATGTCTGTCTCACATCTGTACAACATGTTGCTGAATACACATGTTTTCAAGACGCTCAGCTTCATTCCTAAACTAATCGCTTTGCTTTTCCTGATCTCATCCACCGCCTTCAAATTCGCTCTTTCTTTCACTACTCTAACCGATTCTAGTGTGTGCATGTGTGTGAAAAATAAAGAAAAGTGGACATATATCAGTACAGAAGTAAATGACAAGAGAAAAAGCCCGTATTTCAACTCAAGCATCTCACCTTCAGTCTTGTTACTGCTCTCACTGATGTCAGTAGCAAAACTCCTAGTGACTTCAGTGGGGGAACAGGACTAGGCCTTTTGTGCCTTCCTGTCTACAGTTTGCGTGGATTGCTGACAACAAAGGACAGGAATTGAGCACCAAGCTGCAGGGGCTCAGTGAACGATATAATACCTTTGCCAACACAGTTTCCAGCTCCTAGATCCGCTACAGAAAATAAGTCTAAAAAATCCCCTCTTGTTTTGCTGAATACTCTGTTTTATGGTGCCCACAGCACAGAAACCTGAGGAGAGTCCAATCCTTTTAACAGCTCCACATTGCCCTTTGTCCATCTGGGGAGAACAGATCATTGGCCACAACTCTCTCCTGGAGGTTTGCTCCCGTTTTATTCCTGTGAGCTTCTATATAAGCATCTCACTGGGTGGTCGCAGAATAACAGATGAGTGACAGTGGGTGCGAGGTGAGCTCCATCTGACAGTGTCTCAGTGAGCCCCTGCCTTTCTTCAGTTTTCAGAAGTGGATTTGAGATATGAGAATTACACAGATTAAGACATGAAAAGCTCAGATCACTAAAAAAAAATGCACGTGTCATAAAAGCCAAGAACATCATATGGCTCAGACAGGATAGGAACAGAGCAAATTTACTGAGACAAATTCTGCTCACAGCAAAAGTCCAGAGTAACTTCCCTGATTTCAGGAGCTGCTTTCATGGCCCACGCAGGCCCCACTCTGTCCACTGTGCTGTTTTGTACCTCGTCAAGTCAGTATTTAATACTGCACGGTTTTCACCAACTGTTTTTCCTTGAGTGAATTCCAGTGTTGATGATGGAGTCACAATTCTGGAGATTACGTCTTCCATTTGTCCCCACAAGAGGGACTACATAGCCTGGACAGCATTGCTACAAGCATCCCCACTGGATGCACATCCCCAGATTATCCAGCCAATAAGGAGCAACCTTGATCTGAACTTCCGCATGATGGGAGGCTTGTTGTCTCCATGCCCACAGCCGACCTGGCCCTTTTGGTACCATTGTCATTAAAAGATAACTAAGGTCAATGCTATACATGGTCCAGTTGAGCAGACATCAGATGGTAACAGTTCTCAACCACCAATGACCTGGAATGGTGGCTTTAATCGATGTATCACACATGCCTTCATCAAACTTTTGAACCCAAAGGGTGCCCAAAGGGTGGGCAGGAGAAAGCATGGAGGATTTGCTGGACATGAACCATGACTAATACATGAAATGTACATTCAGCCATTGAATGCATCTCAGAAAGTGGTTTTTACCAACGAACCCTGGCACTCAGATAAATCCGTTAGTCTTTAAGTTGTCGCAGGACTTCTTGTTGTTTTTGCAGATGCAGGGAGAGCTACGACAGTTCACACCAGCTGATGATTTGGCCCCATGTCATTATACCCCTTTCAACTTTAATGCTTCCCCTGAACTTTCTCCATGGTGTGAGGCCAGTTTTTCTTACCACCATTGGTCTTTTTTTATAAATAGCCCCACCTCCCTTTGTTTTAAAGCACTGATATTTTCAGTGGTGATGATGGCATAGAGTTTGTATTTCTGCAAGCCACAGCCTCTTGGCAAGGAGCTGTTAATATATAGCAAGTTGTTATTGTGTAATTATTTATTCCCACTGATCCACTACCACCTTCATGTTCCACAAGAAGCTAAGAATCTATCCAGCGAAGCCCAGAGAAGTCACCCCCATTGTTTATTTCCAAATCTGAATAAAACGTGAAGAAGAGGGGAAAGAGCATCTGGTTGGATTAGTGGGAAGAGGATCAGAGCCCAGCTGGAGTGTGTGTGACATGTCACTCCTTTTTGGTACCAACATATGGCTGGTGGCATGGGACAGCCACAAAGCTGGTTTGTGATCCATGTCAATTCCAGCTGTTTGTATGCAATCAATCTTGTTAGGAATGAAAATGTGGTTTTCCCTGTCCTGGTTTGATTCCCATGTGGCTCTAAAAACCTCATCCCCACATCAATAAATGGCACCCATCCCCTTTGGTCCCAGTTTGTGGCCAAGCAGAGCATTGGGGGGGCATTGGGAATGTCCATAGGTAAACTTCTGAAAATGTACTTCATTTTCTAATCTGTAAGGAAAGAGATTTTTTGATGAATGTCCTCATTCAGGAGGGTGGAGAAATTGCAATAATAAGCAGTCCTGTGGCACTTTAGAGACTAACAAATGTTATTAGGTCATGAGCTTTCATGAGTAAAACCCATTTTTTCATGTGAAGAATGGAGAAATAGTGGGTTTTACCCATGAAAGCGCATGATGTAATCACATTTTAGTCCCTAAGATGCCATAGGACTGGTTGTTACTCATGAAGCTACAGACTAACAAGGTTACCCCTCTGAAACAATTGCTCCAATAGTATTGAAAAGCTGAGCAAGAGAGCCGCCTTTGGCAGCAGAGCTAATGCTGCCATGGCTGCCTTCTGTTACAGCAACTTAACCTAGCTTAGGACAGCTCATATCAACCTGTGACCATTGCCCCTTGAGTATGGAGAGTGTCTGCATGGAGCAGACTCTGCTAATTGCTCTGGCCCTACCAATACACAAACCACTAATTCATTCAACCCAAGAGTAATGTGATGTCTGATTAGCTGTTTCTGAACTGAAAACCACCAGTGAAGGTAAAACGATAGTGTCTTTGTTCCTGAGGTTTCACAGCCACCTGTCACTGCCTGGATGCAACCTGCCAAATCTATCCCTGGTGTAACACTGACAACTTTAGAAAAGCAGCACTAGGACTCAATTTACAGAAATATTTTCAAAAGCTGGGCATAAGGATTACAGATAGAAATTCTGCAGGGGACAGTCTGCTCTTGTAGGGCGAGAAGATGGGTTCCTTATGTAACCTCAGTTAGGGCTGGAGGCCCAATTCACAACCTTGCAAAGGAACCAAAGAGGCATTTAGATGGCTGGAGGCCAAGAGAGAGGCAATAAGCTGTGAGAAAATCAATTTAACTTTAATCCTTAGCACAACATACACTGTTGAATAATTAGGGGCCAATTCCTACCACCTGTCATCCTCCTCATGCTCTGACTTTGATGGAAGCTTTGCCTCAAGATACGGCCGCGGGTTCAGATAAAACCAAGTCATGGAACAGCCCCAAAAAGCAGGAATGCAGTACAAAGTGACGGGGCTGCCTAGCTGGGAAATGGAGGCTTGGGAACACCAGTTCACTGCTCTGAAGCTGCTGCGAGAGCCAACGTGCTACTTCCACAAGCTTGAGGTGCCTTATGTCCAGGGTAGAGTCACTGATTCCAATCCCAGGCAGCAGTTCCAGTTGCAGGTGCAGCTGTCCTGGGTGTAGCCACCTGCGTGGAACATGGCTGAAGGAGCACAGGTTGCAGGACGGAAGGATTTGGAGGAAGTGTCTGTGGGCTCAGAATACTAAGAGCAGTTGTGAGCTACAGCACTGAAATCAGTCCTCTTAATAAAGCCTGGACTGCTTATTACCCAGCCCATGATGCATGAAACACTGGGGAAGGAGGTTGCACAGCTAAGCCACCCTGCCTCAGCAGGAACTTTAGGAGACACGGGGACTCAAAGACGAACTCATGAGGGAATGTGTCCATTGACACACTTCTTAAGGGAGTGACGTGTGTGCTCCTTTCCTTGGCCTCCTTCACACTCCTGCTAGGGTGCTAGCCTTGTGCTTGAGCTTAGGGGAGCACAGAAACCGTTCCTTGTAGCCCCACCACCACCTTGAATGCCAACACGTAGGGGCCGGCCCCAGTCTGGCTGTAATCATGACTATACTGTTTACCAAGGATGCTGCACACGAGCACTGAGGTAAAGAGGAACCAGATTTGTCCCACACTTACAAAAGCCGTCAGAATAAGAGTGCTGGAGCCCTAAACTCATGTGACACTTTTAACACACAGTAAAGAATGGGATACTTTAAAAAAAAAGAAGCTAACTCTCCAGTGGCTGCCTGCCACAGGGTAATAATCAGTTCCAGAGGTTTGTTTTAGGCTGCAGAGACAACTCCTGCAGCCGCCTGAAAGGCCTTGCAAGATAAAAGGTTCAGTCAGGCAAAGCACAACACAGCCCCAGTTATTTTGTGATTAAGGCACAGAGATGGCGGTACAGAGCAAACCTCTTCCAACCTGTTTTCATGCAGATGGAAAAACATGTCCCCATAAACAAGCAGAAAAGGAATAAAAATATAAACAGAGAGAACCTCCCTTTGAGCACAAAGTTTTGCCCGAGATCAAAGTGCCAGCTGGAGCAGTGACCGACAGAGGAACGGTAGGAGCAGTGGGAAGAGGCACTGCAAGTAAAAATGCCCAGTAACGCTTTGCTCTAACACAAATAGAACCTTTCTGGAGATGCACAAACAGTTTGTGATTTTTGGCTTGTTTAATTTTGGAGTCCCTCTGAGCTCTCTGCAGCTGACAACAAGCAGAACAATACACCAAGAAGAGGTTTGTATAGGGTATTTCTGAACCATCCACTTCTCAACAGATTTCAAGACCAGCCTTTTCTTTGTAGACCGAGGCATTTCAGGGACTTCAGAGAGACCTGGTCCACACTACCTGGTGCTGTTGATCTACTTCAGCTATAGTAACAGAGAGGAAGCCGTGCTAGTCTATACACTATCAAAACAAACAGCAGTCAAGTAGCACTTTAAAGACTAGCAAAATAGTTTATTAGGTGAGCTTTCGTGGGACAGACCCACTTCTTCAGGCCATAGCCAGACCAGAACAGACTCAATATTGTCATATTCTGTCAATATTCTGTCAATATTGAGTCTGTTCTGGTCTGGCTATGGCCTGAAGAAGTGGGTCTGTCCCACAAAAGCTCACCTAATAAACTATTTTGCTAGTCTTTAAAGTGCTACTTGACTGCTTTTTGTTTTACTTCAGCTATGTTATTTGCACAGCCAAAATTGACATACTTACCACAGCATCTTGCGTGTGCTAAGGTGGACAGGAGCTGCTCTCCCATCAATGCCAGCTATTCCTGACATAGTGTCAGGGGTCATCAGCTCCCTGGCACGCACACCACTGGAGCCAATTTTCATCAACATGCAAGGTGGGAGCTTAGCTCCATTGCTCCTCCCTCATGAAGCCCCTCCCTCATACTCAAAGCCATGCGCTGCCTGTGGATTAACAAAAGACCATGCCCCCTTCAAAGTTCAGGGCTAGTCTAGACACAGCCAAGATGAGTGCTGGCAGCAGCTAAGATTGAACAGGGAGAAGGATCAGGACCAGACTGGGAAGCTTTCCAGCTTGTAAGAAAAGATTATTAGAACTGCTTTTAGGATAAGATATTGCATGTAATAAGACTTTCATTTAATGGATGTGTTTTGTTTTATTTTTGCTTTATAACCTTCACTGTTCTGTCTTGCTATCTCTTCTGACCACTTAAATCCTCCTTTTTACACTTAATAAAATCACTTTTGTTTAGTAATGACCCCAGTGTAATAACTGTTACCTGGTGGGGAGCAAACAGCTGTGTGTATCTCTCATAACATAAGAGAGAGGGCAGACAATAGGAGCTGGGTCTGTATAAAACTTTATACAGAGTAAGACTGATTAATCTGGGGTTCTGGTCTCATCGAGGCTGTGCATCTGGGTGCTGTGGAAAATCCTGCAACTGTGCCCTCCCAGAGTTGAGCTGATCTCAGCATCTGTATTACTCTGCTGTGGGCTGTGACCTCATCTTTGTGCCAACTGGGGAGGAAGCCACCCAGACACAATCATGCATGCAGAGCTAGGCTTCTGAGATACCTGTACTCTATTGCCAACCCCAAGTGTTCAAAAATCATGATTTATCATAAGACTGGCTTAAAGGTAACACAGTCTGGCTTCCTTCTGTTACATTTCTTTTTAAATCTTTTAGGATTCATGTTTTCAAGCTTATCTTTGCAACCATGAAGGCAAGAAATCTCAGGGCATTTTAAAATGAAACCTGAAATGTTCCCACAGCCCATGATTCCAGGAGCTGAGACTATAAGAAACACCAAGTATTAAAAGACTGATCATGAGATCTGAACAAATAATTGATTTTTAAGTTTAGTGGCTGAACCAAAAAAATCTGAAATTTTGGTCCAAACTAATTTGGGGCAGGGCAATTCGTGAACAGCTTTGGTGCCCTCACCACCCTTTTTTTTTTTTTGTTAAATTTATGATATGCCAAAAACCCATTACGCAGCTTGACTCATAATAAAATCATGGCAATGCTGGCCAGAGGCAGGGAGGGAATGCTGGCAGCCGGTAGTGAGCTTTCATCAGGAAATGTTCTGTGCCTTGTGGAATCCTCTCATTAAAGACCCTGTTAGCCTCTGTGTGATCCCCAGACTTCCAGCCAGTCCAAGGCCAGTGATCAAAGCAGAGCCTTATGTTGACACAACAGGTCAAATTTCCACCAGGCCTCCCAAATTGCGCCTGCAAAATTTATGGGTGCACCTCGGCACCTGCTATTGTGGTTAAATGCATGCAGGTTCCCACAGTGTCCATATGCATAGTATACACCAGCCTGATATTTGTGGGTGTCCGTCAGAGACTTATTTAAAAGTCTGCCCCTGTATATTTTTATAATCATCAGGAATGTTTGGTTTGAGGGTGACTAAAGCAGTAAGTTACCCAGAGCTTGCATAGCTGACTCTGCTCAAAGTTACAAATACCTGTCAGAGGGTTATTTAACAACTACATTTACACCGAGCAGATAATTTGCAGACAATTGCTATCAGGCAGCCAAATGTCTCCTTTAGATGATAACTAATTCACACAAGGTTGTAATAACAACAAAAAAAACTATTTGCTTTGCAGCTTTCTGGGTCTCCTCCCTGCTCAATGATAGCAGGATGGGGGGATTGTAACCCCTTGCCACCAGCTCAGACCATCTCTTCAGACACAGATGCAGAAAAGAGGGTCATTAAGTTGGTTAATGAAGACCAGGAGCATCAACTCAGTGCATCAGCCTAAGGGCAGGTCTACACTAAGGGACAAAGTCAAACTAAGTTATAGAACTCCAGCTATATAGCTGGAGTCAAGATAACTTACTTTGACTTACCACAGTGCCCCCACTTCAGGGGGTTCAATGGGGACTTCCCTTACCTCTCATGACCCCATGGAGTAGTAGGGTTGACAGGAGCAGCAATTGATTTAGCACATCCATACCAGACCCACTAAATCGACCCCTCAGAGATCAATCTCCCAAAGCGTTGATCTGCGGGTAAATTTAGACAAGCCCTAAGAAGCTAGGGGAATAGCCCTTCTCTGACTTCCCTCCAGCGTTCATCTGTACAGACAGCCTGGGTGCTGAGCTGCAACAGCACAGACTGAGGCTTGGTCCATAGTAGGTAGATAAGTCAATTGCAGATGTGCAATTCTATCTACAGAAATTATGTAGCTAGAACTGACTCACCTGGCCATCCTCACTGAAGGAGGTTGACGGTCAACCTCCCTTACTCCTTGCAATAGTGAGGAATACAGGGGTCAACTGCAAACCCCAGATTCTTTGATTTTGTGCGTGTCTACTGGGTCGATCTCCCGGTAAGTATAGACAAGCCCACACTTTCACTTCCCAGAAACAAAAGCCCATCCTGATCCCTTTATTAATTAATGCACTTGCTTCTGTTTAACTAGATGTGCCCTACTATGAACCTCCCCCCAGCTCTCAGAAGAATAATAAAAACACCTAGTTCACACAGCAAGGTTAACGCACATGCATTTCAGAAAGTGTTTCACAGATCAATGACAACAGCCAGGTTCTGAAGACCTTTCTCATTTCCACTGAATTCTTATGCTATCAACTTTTCCACTGATTTCAGTGTGTTTTTCCAGAGTGAGGATTGATGGTTTGGGAAGGGAGAGCGGGGGGAGAGGAAGTCCTTCTTCCAGCCTGACAAAGGGTCCTGAATTTCTGAACATTCTTCTGTCCTGGGCTTTTACTGTAAAAAGCCAGCAAAACATACCTGGGTGATCCATAAAGCCGGCAGAACCACCCAGAAATGCTCCTTTCAGGCCAACTACTTGGAATCTGGAGAATAAAATGGACATAGGCATCCTGTCCTGAGGTCCCTCACATGAGGATCTGTTATTTCTTGCATGTTGCCTGACCAGAGCACTCTGTGCAGGAGCACAAACACTTCACAGGCCCCCTTGACAACTACCCTTGCTGTCAGTTCTTCCGTGCTGAACTGGTTCCTCACTGATTAGTAGAAATTTGTGGAAGTGACCTTCTATACTGAATCACCACTTGCTTCTCCGCATTCTGGCAGTTTCTGCACTGCAGAGAAGAGGTTCACTCAGCACACAGCTACAGGAGCTTGGCCTTCCACATCTGGAAGGTCTGGACTAGAGTCAATGGTTGTCGTCCCAGGTTAGTATAACAATCAGGTCCCACTATTCAGTGCATGTTGGACACCACCAGCATCGAGGGCAGTCACTCCACAACCAGATCAAACAGAGGTGCAGCCATCACCTTCATGTGCGAGTTACCTTGTCGAGTCCATCTGCCTTTCCAGTACACTAGGATCATATGCCCTGCCTGCTTGATGACAAGAGCACTACATTCCTCTATGCCTCATCCCCATTGCTGATAAGCCATTTCGAATGCTGTGTGGGTAAATGAGGGATGGGGGACAGATCAGACAAAGATCTGGGCATTTGATTCCCCTCCTGCCACCAGCTCCCAGAATTCCCTGCAATACCAGCAGTCATCCCATAACACACAACACACATTTCCCACAGGACAATGAGCCTGCAGCCGTGCAAGGAATGCCAGGCTACTTATTCTAAGTTGCGCTATACCCAATAAATATTACACCAGTGCAACAGCTGTGTATACAGAGCTCTTGCTAAAGACACCAGGATGGGGCTAAGAATGGTGACATTACAGAGTACCAGATGGACAAAGTGAAGGACAAAGAGGAAAAGTGAGTTATATGTTGTACTGCAACTAACTGGTACAGATTGGAATAGGAGTCTGAAGTCTTGTTTCCTAGACCCCACACTAACCACTAAAACCACTGCCTCTCTGGAGGCAGATTTTCATAAAAACTGGGTGCACAATTGCCTGCATATGATCGTGCAGTTTCCAGCACTTCATATGCCAGTCTAGTAGCTATGCTTGCAAATCACCATAATGATCAAAGGCACTTGCAAAACATGCTGGGGCTGTCTAGGGGGCAAGGCAGTCTGGGTTTTCAGGAACAATAGGACACTGATGAAAATGATCTGAGACTTATACAGGCTCTTTAACGCCAAAAAATTCCAGTATGTGTTGAAAACTGTAGCTGATATCCAAATTATTAGAAAATCCAATCTGGCTAGAGACTGAGGCGTGCAGGGCTGAGAGGAATGGGAGGGGATGTTCTCTCTTCCCAGCCAGCAGAGGTTACTATGGACACATACAATCATGAGCAGACTATAACTGGGAGAGAAGCTGAGCTTTCACCCTCTGACCTGAAGAAAAACAAGGGCCCTCCAGGAGCCCTGAGGCAAGCCCACAAAGTGTGGATCCTGATTCTTTCTGGTGTCTCCATTCGGTAAAATAATCCAGGGGGAAAAAAAACTCTCTGGGTACATGTCATTTTCCATCGCAAAACGGGAACCAGTTGAGGTTATCTGGGCAAAAGATCAAGAAAAATTCAGGCTGCAAACAATGCACTTCCAAGCCAAACATCAATGGAGGCTCACAGAGCCTCTCTGCAAAGCTCTCTGGGAGCTTGGCCTGGGGAAGAAACCCTTCTGCTAGAAAGGGGCCCTGCATCTTAGCACTGTGAAATGAATAAAACCTCCCTTTGTGGCAGCGTTCAGCAGAGCAGGACAAAGGGCCTCTGCCACTGCCGAGTTTCTGAATGACAGAGGCCTCCAGCACCCCTCCCACCCACAGCAGATCCCAGGAAACTGAGTTTTTATTCATGACATGGGGTCTGTCCGTTTTCTGAGTTTCTCCCTGCCTCCTTCGCTGCTGAGCATTTAACAATCTCCTCTTTTAGCTCGTCTCTTGTCTGCTGCTTCCGCCTTTAATTGCAAGTTCATGGGTATTAAGTGGCCTGTACAGCTGAACTAAGTCATCTTGATTTGAAGTCTCCCTTTCCTCAAAAAAGAAAAGAGAAGAGAAGAAACAGTTCTTTCTCTGTTCTCCGTCCCTCGCATCTTTCCCTTTCTCGGCTTACTTTTCCCCTTCTCTGTCCTCCCCTCCAATCCTTTCCCTGGTCTCCTTTTCTTCGTCTGACTCTCCCTGTGCATCTGCTCAATAAGAAGGTATGGGGAGGAGGGGACTCTAAGAATCCCAACCACCTGCTTCCTGAATTGCCTATTCCCAGATTTCTGCAGGAGTTTCTACTCTACCACTATGTTCATAACCAGTAGTCTCTGTAAGCTGAGCACTTGAGCGGCCTCCCAGGAGAGATTCAGGGGCCACCTCGCTGGCAGTATGTGTTTCTATTGGTGGTGCACACTGCGCATGCCTTGGTGCACATAACATTTATTCTGCTTTGGTTTAACAGATGTGCCTGGCTAGATGACAAGCAACTGAGATCAGCAAAAGGTGTAACGCCTGCTGCAGCAGTGAGTTACAAATTGTGTATAGACCACACCCTGAAAGGCACTTGTACATGCCTGGATGTGACTTCTGTGCAAGTTACCTCTTCTTCTTGTCTTCTTTAGAGAAGTAGCAGTAAGGGGGGCTTTGCTCATACACAGACGTGCACACTCACTCATGCCTACAAGTTACATGCCAAGCCACAGAGATGTACAGTCTAAACCCTCACCAGCACTGGGTGTTCCCAATCACGCTCATAGTTGTGATCATGATGAGATTCTGGCTTACCATCCTTCACCCACTGAAACAAACTGATTTTGTGGAGTTGCCACTGTAACCCAGAGGAATGAACACAACAACAGGTGCCTGGTTGGAAGGAGCTGGAGTTTGTGCCAGTCTCATTACACTTCAGCTACTGTCTCAGCCAGGGGAAAGCAAAAAGCTGGTGCCAAAACCAAAAGCCACAGCAAACAGCAACCTCAAACAAGCAGAAGCGGGGCTGACACCTGGGACATAGATTCCCAGAGCTAATTGTGACATATGCTAACCAAAAACCTCACATTGAATTTTTCTTCCCTCCTCCCTGCACCCTGTCTGCAGCCATGCATGGAGTCATGATTCAGCCAGCTGGGCTCAGGCAGCCAAACTTATGGTTCAGGCAAACCTCACATTTAAAAACCTAAAAGGCTGATTCCATGTTGTGTGTGACTTTTCCGTTCTGCTTGAGTTCTGTATGGGATGAGGTCTGCTCACTGGCTCCTGGCTAACAACGAATGTTTTCTGTTCTAGGACAATAATATCAGCACCTTCCAATGACATCAAACCATCCTACAGACATTAATTTCTTTTGTGTACACTTGCTGTAATTGTCCCCTTCCTTAGAGAGCAGGCACTGAGAAGTAAGCGGACTAGTCTAGCAGCAAGTCACTGCGAGGGCAGGGAACAGAGTCCTGTGGTGAAATATGGGTCCTATTGAAGACAACGGCAAAAGTTCTATTAACTTCACTGGGGCCATGATTTCCTCTGTAGTCTTCTGAGTCCTATGACCTAGCCACCCGATAATA
The DNA here is from genome assembly GCF_033958435.1 of Carettochelys insculpta. Classification (NCBI taxonomy): domain Eukaryota; kingdom Metazoa; phylum Chordata; order Testudines; family Carettochelyidae; genus Carettochelys; species Carettochelys insculpta. The sequence continues at coordinate 20,313,932 of NC_134153.1, read as the reverse complement.
CTCCATGACAGAAATAGGGAGGAAAACGAAAACCACCTACTCATTCCTCACCCTGACAGAGGGCATATCACACAAACCTCATTGAAAGGTTTGGATCAAAAACATTTCCAGTTAGAAAGCTGAAATTTTCCACAGGAAAATGCCCATAAGCATGAAAATGTTTTGATTTTCCAACTGGAAAAAAAAATCAACATTCAGAAACTGAACTGTTTAAAAATTCCCCAAAATTCCTGGCTGAAAAATTTCAAAAAAGGGGATTTTTAATTTTCAGGAAAAATGTGGGTTTTCCAATCAAGCTCTGAAAGGATGTTTGATTTTAGATACCCTGTCGGCAGATGCCATCCTAAGCCCCTGGTAAAACAGATGAATAGATCTTTGCCAAAAGGCAAATCTATACATTAAAAGTGGGGAGGGAGAATACAATACTGTTTGCTTTCAATCTGGTCCAGATCCTGCATCGGGGTCTCAGCAGCATTTGTTGCTGTAATTAGGTTACTCTAGTCAACCAGCCAAAGCATCAGCAGATTAAATAATAAGCATCTGTTTTGGATTCCCATCTTCCAGATCCCATTGTTTAAATCAGGAAGAACAAACTTTTATAACTGGGCCATACTTTTCGTTCCCGCAATTAGCAGTGCCCTTCTGCTCAACCTGTCTAATTTAAATGAAGCTGATGGAAATTTTGGTTACATTCATATGAAGAATCCCTCTTTTGGCACGTGTAAGAAAATAACTATGTAGAACGTAAAAATGTTATTAACTTGTATAAAATGTGACTGCACAGATACAAAAACAGCCACCTATTTCGACATTTTTATGAGCTGGATGAGCCTGACACATAGCAGCTGATTATGCTGTGCCCCCCCTTTCGAAATTTCACCCCCGCAGGGGACCCACGCCCCACTTTGCTCATCCCTGGTTTACACCAAAACTCAGCCCCTTTTCCCCCCTCAAAGGGAGGGGCCTCAGCAGAGAGGGCCTAACATTTGAAAGCGAGTGATGACTTCTATGGAGACTGCAGAAAACGTGCTAGGGTCTGTGAGCACGAACTGCCTCAGCAATCATATGAATTCAGGAAATGGCATTTAAAGGAGTTTTCTTAATGCATTCATTTTATTTATTCAATTACTGCCTTCATTATGATTATGCAAAATAACAGAACTGGCGGGGACCGGATCGCACACGTGGCCAGGAGCGCGCAAGGGAGCGGCGCGCACCGGCGCATGCGCGGTCTGGCAGAAACTGCTTGGAAGATCCGATCTGCGGCGCCGGGCGAGCCCGACACCTAATGTGGAGCACCCACGGGGACACTCGAAGAAGAATTGCTCTTTTCCCATGTGTCCCATAGTCAGCCTGGCACAGAATGACCCATTGTGTGAAAACATGATTTGCTCTAGTATGTAAACGAGGATCTGGGTTATGAGTCGCAACTACCACAGAGTGAGTTCACGTGTCCTTTTAGGGAAATCCACCATCAAATACTGTTGCATGAGTACTGGCATTTTAAAAAACAGAGACAAAGATCTGAGTATTCATCAGCTGGTTGTTTTACACTGACAGACACTGACAAAAGGAAGCCTGAGTTCCGAGCTGCCCGCCTCAGCATTCCACTAGGAACCTGCATATTGCAGACAGAACGGCACACTGAAGGAAGAGGCCTGGGAAGAGAGCTGATCCATCCTGCTGCCATTTGCACAACCCTTTCTTAGCTCTGAAACACGAATGGTCACGAGGTGCATGCAACCCTGCATGGCCCAGCATTGGTTCTATTCTCCTGAATACGTCAGTCCACACAAAGGCTACCTACAACAAAACCACAGAGCGGGCAGACAGACATCGAGGCACACCCAGCCCCACATATCAGAGGGGCCATAACAAGGAGAAAGCCAAATGCCTCCAATGACAGGCTGTGAATGCTGAATCTCTCCCCGAGCCCCAACTAACTCTGTGACCTTTATTTGGCTGTTTTGATGAGTGAGCTGCCACTAGCTTGTTACATGCACTGTTGCCACCTGAGCAGGGACTGTGACTCACTGTGGGACTCTGATGCACAAGCAGCTTTTGCCCTTGTGGTAGGTTGCATGCAACTGCCCTGCACCAACTCCAGTAACGGATGCTCAAGCTGGAAGTCACACATTTCTAGTGATTTTGATTCTGCCACCTCTTTCAGGAGCTGGTCTTGTTCCTTAGTTGCCTGAGGAGATCTATGCAAAGTTCCAGCTTGGAACAAACGGCTAAAGGCAAGTTAGGTCAAAAGTCAGAAGTCTGTGGCACTAGCAGAAGGCAGTAGCATCTCTCCTCCTCTTTGCCTGCGTTAGCCAGCTCGGGACCCAACCCTCAATCTCTCTGTTCCGTGTGGGTTTTGAGGCCCTAAAGCAGGTCCCCTCATGTTTCTGTATGGCAGAAGTAAACAGCAGCCACTGGGACTTCACTGAAAAAGTAGGGTGTTTAAGGAAGCTGTAGTCCAACTTTGAGGTCAGACCAGCAGTGGGCAACCTGTGACCCAGGGTCATGTGTGACACATCAAGGTTCTGTGTGGGTCCGACAAGACATTCTGTTTACCATTGCCATGAAGAGGGTTGCCACATTCCACTGGTTTCTGTCCGTGTAGCTGTTTTCCTTCCAATATTACTGAAGTGACAAGCATGTAACGCAAGGGCCTCTGAAGTGAAGTGTGTGCTGATTGCACATGATATTGACTGTGAGAGCCATGCACTTCTTTCGGCACCCAATTAAAGCACTGCCACAGTTCAGTCAGCACATCGCACAAATTCTAGGTATTTAAGTGCAATTAGCAAAACTACCCCATCCCAGGAGACAATCTTATGACGATCTTGTCCGCACTGAAGTGAAGGTTGGCCGCTCATGCAGCCCACTCACTAGTCTCAGTTGCCTGTTGCTGGGTCAGACTCTGAGCCATTTGGTGCTGATGGTTAATACCAACTTTTGCCAAGTCTCCCACCCTGAATATGGGGGCCTAAGAAGAGCAAAGGGGAACCGCAGTTCTGCAGCCCTTTGCAGAGCTTTGAAAATGTCACCAGTTCCAGATGAACACTAGGCTTGAAGGCTTCCGATGAGTTCTTCCTAATGATCAAAAGGTATTCATTGTCCAGTCAAAGCCATCCATGTCTGACCAAGCCTTAGGTATGGGTCCATTGCCCTTTCAGAAGCACCCAGTTCAGGTTTACAGCTGTAGAGGCAATGAGTCCCAAGCTATCGTTAAAGGCAATGGGACATTTCAGGCTGTTGCTGCACAACAGCCAGCATGACTTCTGGCCCCAAAGAGAAGCAGCACAGCAGCATGAGGGGCAGTATGATGCAGTGGAATGAGCAAGGAACTCAGGCGCATGCCAAACAAGCCTCCCCCTATGCCACCTGCAAATTCTCAGGCTGGCACTGTGCCCAGCGGTGCCATGACGGTCGACAAGGAACTTTACAAATGGAGGGAAGGGGGGAACGGTCTTTTGGGGAAAAAAGATTGATTGTTTTTCAGACACACCACAAAATGCTGGCCTTGGTATACTGTAGAGCTCTCGTGCCATGGGCAAAAACAAGTCGTCATCCCAACTTTGACCATGAGGGCTAACCAATGAGTTACAGGACTAATGAAATAGGCTACCCTACTGCCAGCCCCTTTGTGGTCATGTTGCTTGCCTTTCAATTCCTGAGCTGCTAGGGTGAACTGACTTCGCGTTATCAAGCTTTTCGCAAGCGGGGGTGGGGGGAGCAAAGTGAGGGATTAAACTACTCAGTAATAGTGACCATAAAGTAATTAAATTTAATATCCTTACGAGGGAAAAACACCAAAGAAACCCACCACAGTAGCATTTAAGTTTAAAATAGGGAAACTACACGAGAAAGAGGAGGCCACTTAAATAGAAATTAAAAGGCACTGTCATAATTGTGAAATGCCTGTGAGCTTCATGTAAACTTTTAAAAACACCATAAAGAAGCTCACATTAAACGTAGTCTTCAAATTTAAAAAAAAAAATAGTAAGAGGACCAGAAATGCTGCTGTGGCTACACAACAGAATAAATGAAGCCATTAAAGACAAAAGAGACAACATTTAAAAACCTGGAGTCAAATCCTACCGAGGAAAATAGAAAGGAGCATAAACCACAGCAAGTCAAGTGTAAAAGTATAACTTGACAGGCCAAACGAGAATTTGACAAGCAACTAGTAAACGACACAGCAACTAACAGCAATATATTTTAAGTACATTAGAAGCAGGAAGTCTGCCAAGCACTCACTAGGGTCACTGGATGATGGAGGCAAGGCTGTTGCAGAGAAGCTAAATGAATTCTTTGCCTGAGTCTTCACTGCAGAGGATGTGAGGGTGATTCCCACACCAAAGCCATTTTTATTAGGTAATAAATCTGAGGAACTGTCTCAGACTGAGGTGGCAGTAGAGGAGATTTTGGAACCAATGGATAAATTAAACAGTACTAAGTCACCAAGACCTGATGGCAATGACCCAAGATTTCTGAAGGAACTCCAATGTGAAATTGCATAATCACTAAGACCATGTCTACACTAGTACCCCCCTGTTTGAAAGGAGGATGCTAATGAGACACACTGGGATATGCTAATGAGGCACTGCAATGAATATGAATATGCAGCACCTCATTAGCATAATGGTGGCCGCAGCACTTTGAAAGTGCCGCTTTCGATCGCGTGCAGCTCATCAACACAGGGTCCTTCAGATGTTGAAATCCTTTTATTCCTATTTGGTTATGTGTGTAGGCGCTCTGCGGGCTCTTTCAAAAGAGCCCCCTTCTTTCTAAAGCTCTTTCAAAAGAACTTGCTAGTGTAGACAGGAGACAGCCATAGATAGGAGAGAGCTAATGGATTTAGTGTATTTTGACTTTCAGCAAGCTTTTGACAAGGACCCTTACCAAAGGCTCATAAACAAAGTCAGCAGTAATGGAATAAGAGAGAAGGCACCCTGACGGATCAGTAACTGGTTTAAAGATACAAAACAAAGAGAAGGAAAAAAGCTGTCATTTTTTACAGCAGGAAGAGGTAAATAGCAGGGTCTCCCATGGATCTGTACTGGGGCCAGTGCTATTCAACATATTCATAAATGGTCTTGAAAAGGGGGTAAATTGTGAGTTGGCAAAGTTTGCCGACAGTAGTAAATTCACTCAAGATAGTTCTGTCCAAAGCAGACTGTGAAGAATTACAAAGGGATCTCACAAAACTGCATTACTGGGCAAGATGAAATTCAGTGTTGCTAAAAACACAAAGTAATGCACATTGCAAACTATAATCCCTACTATATATACAAAATGATATGGTCTAAGCTAGCTGTTACCACTCAAAAAAGAGATCTTGGGGTCATTCTGGGTAGCTCTCTGAAAACATCTCAAGAGCCGTGTCTACATGTGCACGCTACTTCGAAGTAGCGGCACTAACTTCAAAATAGCGCCCGTCACGGCTACACGTGCCGGGCGCTATTTCGAAGTTAACTTCGACGTTAGGCGGCGAGACATCGAAGTCGCTAACCCCATGAGGGGATAGGAATAGCGCCCTACTTCGACGTTGAACGTCGAAGTAGGGACCGTGTAGTCGTTGCGCGTCCCGCAACTTCGAAATAGCGGGGTCCGCCATGGCGACCATCAGCTGAGGGGTTGAGAGACGCTCTCTCTCCAGCCCCTGCGGGGCTCTATGGTCACCGTGGGCAGCAGCCCTTAGCCCAGGGCTTCTGGCTGCTGCTGCCGCAGCTGGGGATCCATGCTGCAGGCACAGGGTCTGCAACCAATTGTCAGCTCTGTGTATTTTGTGTTGTTTAGTGCAACTGTGTCTGGGAGGGGCCCTTTAAGGGAGCGGCTTGCTGTTGAGTCCGCCCTGTGACCCTGTCTGCAGCTGTGCCTGGCACCCTTATTTCGATGTGTGCTACTTTGGCGTGTAGACGTTCCCTTGCAGCGCCTATTTCGATGTGGTGCCGCGCAACGTCGAAGTTGAACATCGACGTTGCCAGCCCTGGAGGACGTGTAGACGTTATTCTTCGATGTTGCTACATCGAAATAAGCTATTTCGATGTAGGCTTCACATGTAGACGTAGCCAAGGTGTGCAGCAGCAGTCAAAAAAGTCAACAGAACGTTAGGAATCATTAGGAAAGGGATCATTAGATTGAAAATAGCACAATGCCACTATATAAATCCATTGCATGTCCACACCTTGAATACTGTGTTCTGTTCTTGTAGACACCGCTCAAAAAAAAATGGAAAAAATGTAAAGAAAGGCAACAAAAATAATTATATATAAGGCACAGCTTCCATATGAGCACAGATTAAAGAAGACTGGGCCCATTTAGTTTGGAAAAGAGACATCTGAAATTAATAGGCAGCACGTTTAAAACAATCATAAGGAAGAACTTCTCTACCCAAAACTCATTGCTGGAGATGCTGTGAGGTCCAAACGCATAACAGAGTTCAAACAAAGTATGGAGGACAGATCCATTAATGACTATTAACCAAGAAGGTCAGAGATGCAACTCCATGCTAGAGGTGTCCCTATACGTCTGATTGCTAGAAGCTGGGGATGGACGATGAGTGGATTACTCAATAAATTGTCCTGTTCTATTCACTCCTTCTGAACCATCTGGTATTGGCCACTGTCGAAAGATAGGACACTGGGTGAGAACCAGTGTTCACTGTAAACTGAGTGCTTGGGCAGTTGCCCAGGAAAGATTCAGGTGCTGACCGGCTGATTAGCAAAGCAACCACAATGAGTAGTATGTGTTTGTCTTGGTGGTGCACATCTGCACACACCTTGGTGGTCATAACAAAATTTATTCTGCCCAAGGATGGAAAAGATTAGAGGGAACATTGGCTGGGTTGGACCATTAGTCTGAGACAGTATGTTCGTTCTCACGAGAGAGAGAGAGAGAGATTGAGAGAGAGAGAGAGAGTGAGGTGAATATGAAGAGAGATCGGCATGGGAAACTGAAATGGATAGGATGTGAGCTGATATCAGATACTAAGCTCAGAGCATGAAATTTGTGAGCAGCATGAACACAAGCTCTCTAGAACATACACTATTAAATAAATGTGACTGTGTCTTTTTGTGGCTGGCATTCTGAGAAACTACATACCCTGTGTGTCTCTAGCCTGCCAGAGATTCATATGCTTCTTGGTGCAAAGCTAATTCTTCTTCTTAATTGTGTCACTAATTGTTATTTTATCATTAAAAACATTTTATTCTTATTAAAATAAAAGGCCCAAGAGTTGTCTGGGAATAATTATGTTTAGTACACCATCACCTGAGCTTTTTTAAAAATAACAATCAAGTCTAAGCAATGTTTAGACATTGCCTAAACTGCTGTGGCATACATAAAAGAGCCAGTTCCCTCACCCTGGGCATTTCTAGAAGGGTGATTTTGATACTGCACATTTAAGCATGAAACCAGAAATCAGATTTCCTGAAAGCCGCCGAATGGGCATATGCTAGCGCAGATCATATCTTGCAAACAGATTTCAGAAGCAGACTTTGGAAAACAGCACCATCTGGATTGCATTTGCAGCTCTGTCCATAAATAAGGAGGGTTAGCTTATGGCACTGCTGCAAGTGTATTTATAAAGTGCGGGAATACCAGGCTGAGGAGGGAGAGCATTAAAAGAAAAAAATGCTGTCTAGGGGAGTGAAAAATAGAGCTATGCCACTGTGTGTAGAAGCTACTTCCAAAGAGTAGTGATGCTAATCAAGATAAGGGATATCGGAAATGCTGCGGAGAAATGCAAAGAACACAGAGCAAAGACAAACCAAGTTCTGGATCCAGAGTTACTCACAAACTATGGGCAAAATTCTCTGGCATTTGCCCAGCAAAGTTCCACTATGCTCTGATGCTCCTTCGACTTGCACAGATCTCAGAGAGCCAGACATGTAGGGAGAATCCAGCTAAGGGTCACAAAATGTCAGGAAGGAAAACTTCACAAACCAACCTGAAGATTATCATGTGAGACCTGTGTAAATATATTAATAATTACACAGGTCTCACATGATAATCTTCAGGTTGGTTTGTGAAGATTTCCTTCCTGACAGTATCATGGCTGTACAAGGCACAGTACAAAAACACTCAAAGTGGCAAATTCCTATCCCATGCCTTTTATAATCTAGAGGATGTTTTCAATTCAATAGAAATACATTAGAATCACAGACAGTCAAACCAGGACACCCCTCTGATCTCATCTCATTTGATATGGACTGAATGAGATCAGACTTTGACATCCAATAGGCCTCTGAAGCTGTGTCTACACTGCAAAGTCTGGTCAACAGAAGTCACTGTCGACAGTTATCTCCTGACAGAACCTCTGTCGAGAGGTCATGTCGACAGAGAGTGGCCAGACTGCCCAGCCCTCTGTAAACAGAACAGCCAACTGGAAGCTCTGCAAACAGGACAGATTCTGTCGACAGAGACACTATGCCTCGTATGGTCAAGATGGAACTCTGCTGGGAAAACTGCTGCGTTCTGTCGACAGATTCTCCAAAGAACGCATTTGTATCGTGGACACTCCCTAGTATTGTCAACAGAAGGCCTCCTCTGTTGACAAAACTCTGTAGCATAGACCCAGCTGGTGTGCTTAAGTTAATCTCAGTTGACTCCCCTGTCCCAGTGCCACAGCTACCTCTCTGGAGTATTGATTCCAAATGTGGATTCACCTTTCAGCAGCAAATTGAATTTTTCCTTCAGCAATATCTGACACCCCAGGAAAACTGTTCTGAAAACTATTCTCCAGTGTTTTCTCTGCTGTAATCTTTCCCAAGCATAGGAGCAAAGGAGAAATGAATGGCAAGTGTTGTGGCAGATGAGTGGGTGGGAGGATGAATGAATCAGAGACAGAAATGGGTATTTAACCATCCCAGGGAACAAGAGTCACAAATTCTCTTGCAAGGATTGTCAGCAGTGTTCCCCGTAAGCTGAGTGCTGGGGTGGCTAACCAGGAGAGATTCAAATGCCACCCAGCTGATTAGCAGAGCACCCATAGCTGCAGCGTGTGTTTCTATTGGTAGTGCACCTCCACTTGTGCCTTGGTGCACACAAAATTTATTCTGCACATGGATGGCAAAAATTAGAGGGAACAGTGTTAGACCATTCTTTAAAATAACTTATATCCCTAAGGACCTGATTCTACCATCTACACTTACATTCACTCAGGGGCGCTGGGACAATTTGTACAGTGAGGATGCTGAAAGCCACTGAACCAAACTGTAAACTCCATAGATGATCACAGCCATGCAGTCAGTTGCTATTAATACTTCATCAGGGTGTGCTGTTGCATGCCAGTGCCCAGAGTGTCAGCATCACTGAACTAAGTTGCACCTTTTTTAATGAGCCTCTCTGGAGGGAGAATTAAGGGTGGCAGAGTCTGGCCTGAAGTGAACTTAGTTATCACTCAAGGTGCTGGAAGTAGGGCAACTCCCCTGTTTGTGCATGGGATAGCAAAGCACTGCCAGTAGCTATGCAGGCATCCTCTGTTATGCAGGGGGACAGACGTGCTAAGTTTGATATAAACCAGGGGTGGGCAAAATGTGGCCATGGGCTGGATGCAGCTCACCAAAGCTTCAGATTCAGCCTGCCGTGATCCTCCGGATGTTGATGTCCCATAGCCCAACAGGACCCTGGAGCAGGCTGCCTGCTTACCATGCCCTCACCTGCTGCTGAAAACAGCCAGCTGCCAGTGCCACTGCGTGCTTCTCTGCATGCCACATGCCTCTCGGAGGGGAGGGCCTCCATGCCGTGCCCCGCCCCCACTCCCAGCACAATCCTCACAGCTCCCCTTGACTGAAAACTGGCCAAGGGGAGCTGCCTGGGCCAGACTTGAAGCACAGGCAGTACGCAGAGCCCCCACCTCCCCACCATGGGTGTGCAACACTGACATACGCACTGGCCGCAGCTGCTGGATGCTTTGAGCGGCCTGTGGGGACGTGGCAGGCAGTGAGCATGCCTGAGAGTCCCACGGGGTGCAGGCCAGGAGCTGCCCAGTGTAAGCACCCCCTGGCCAGAGCCTGCACTTGACAGTCCCCCCCACTTTCCCCCAATTCCCTGCCATAGGTCACAACCCAAACCCTCTGCACCACCTCCTGCACCCCTGCCCCAGGTCATACCCCCTCCTAGACCATGCACCCCCTCCTACACCACTCCTTCAGGTCAGAATCCTCTTCTGCACCTGCACCCCCTCCCACACCCGAATCCTCTACCCCACGCTCCCTTCTTCACCCAGCCTCCATCCCAGATCCCGCACCTCCCTCCATTAATATCATAGAAGAGTGCAGCACTTGCCAAATTCTTGGAGCTGTTCCCCCACATCAAAAATTATGGCCCACCCCAATATAAACACTTGCTGTCTAGTAACTAGACTGCACAGTAACAACATAGAATTTGATATAACTAGTAACTCACTGGTATCACCCAGGCTTTGCCAAAGAGAAGTCCAGCCTGGAGCAGCAATAGGAATTAGAGAGTGGGGTTTAAATGCTTTCACAGCTGGAGTGACTGGGCCAGAGCTGTAGCATGTAGATGGAGTGCATTGGCAGAGCTATTTGGGGGACCCCAGATACAGAACAGCTGGGTCATCAAGATTAAAATGCAGAGCCGTTGGGGCAGGCGGAGGGGGCTACGCTTACCCTGTGCCTCACTCAGGAACAGCAACAAATTCATTGCTGAAAAGCAAAAACACATGGAAATGCTATAAAGCAAGCATCTGAGTGCCAAGCCTGCTCCTCATGGAAGACTGATATTGGTCCTGCACACATCTTTCACATTAATGTGTTTGGGACAAAGAGAGTTAAATCCTTCCCCCCACCCAGTCACTAAGACCAAGATAGAAATGGAGGACATTTTCTGGGACGTGCGTGTTTTCTGAAAACGTAAAAGTCATAATAATAGCCAACCCACTATAAGAGGAAAGCATTTACCAAACCCAAAAGACTCACATGTGGGTTTATTAGGACATCATATTTGCAGGAAATACCTGCAGTTTATCTAGGTGAGCATCAGTTCTGGAAAAAAAAATCCCTGGCAGAAAACACTCATGCTCCAGGAAAACTTGGGCAATATATTTACCCAGTTAACTACCTCAAGATGTGGTAATATGCTTCCAGTGTCACAGTACGTGACATACAAGATTGGTTCCACACCTGTGGCTAGTGGATGTATTTTTAAAACTACATTCCAAGATCCAGCACAAACTTAAGGGAAGCTGCCAGTAAAAACTTGCCTTCATTCCACTTCCTTTATCCTGAGATTTCCCAGCATCAAGCATCAAGTCTTCCTATATTTCATATATATATTTTATATGTTTTTTGTTTTGGGAAAGAAAGGGTAAAATTTTCAAAAATACCTAAGTCCTGTTTTTGAAAGTTAGGAGCCTAAGTCCCGTTGACTTTCAGTGAGGCTACAGAGATAGGGTAAAATGAGACCACATAATCAGAAAGGGAAGCTACCTAGAAGGAAGGAAGAAATGGCTGAATCTATCTCTGCTGCTCATGCTGAGTGAAATGTATAAACAATGAGCTTGAATGATAAGATGCAAATCAGACTTTTAAAAGCTCTTTCAGTTTTAATAGCTTATTAGCTGCACACGAGGGAATTTGTTTTATTAACAGTGTGTGATTTTTAAGCAGACACTGCTTGTCCCATTAATTCATATGAGTTCTTACAATTTAGTCTTTCTTGCTCTCCTACAGGGCTTTTGCTTCTCTTATTTGTGCTGCCTGTCTCCTGGCAGTGTGCTCTATGTAGTACAGTACTCAGTGTATGTGAGCACTGCAGTTAAAAACCCAGGGATGGCCTGTGCCAGTTGACTCAGGCTAAGGGACTGTTTAATCGGGCAGAAGACATCTGAATTCAGACAGAGCCAGGACTCTAGGACCCGGTGAGGAAGAGAGGGTCCCAGAGCTCAGGCTGCAATTCTACACTGTGATTAAACAACTGGAGTCACAAGGAATGGGCCAGCTACATGTGTCTAATTGCAGCATAACCATATCCTAAAGAGTGACTGACTACTTCTGTCCCTAATCCTCCCTCTCCCTCCCAAGGCCCTGCCACCCATTGGAGCTAAGCTCTCCCACCCCACACAGAGGCAGGCCTCCAGCCCTGGAGCATGGGGAGGGCAGGCAATGTGCAGACACAGCCTCCCCAGCACTGGAGCACAGGAAAGACAGGCAGGGCACAGCCACAGGCTCCCCTGGCCCAGAGCAGCAGGAAGGCAGGTGTCCACAGTCTCCTGCCCTGGAGCTAAAACAAAGCATGCTGCCCCAGTGTCCCCAGCATGACAGGCATCCAGGGGCAGCCCGGGAACCACGCTGAAGCAGAGGGCATGCTGGGACAGAGCGTGTGCAGGGCTGGACTGGCAGTTCAGGAAGCAATGCCTTCCCTGCCTCTAATACCCACCACCCAAGCCTCCTTATTACTTCTCCAAGAAAATATGAGGGCTGCTCTTGCCGGCAGGCACAGGCCTGAATCAGTGTGTTCTAGATCAAATGCCCAGCTGGGAAGCGTGAGTTTGCCGCAGGCTGAAATGAGTGATCAGGAGCCCGTCAGCAAGAAATGTGTGGCCAAATATTTCTTCTTAATGGTAACTGAGAGAAAGCCATGCTAGTCTACATACTATCAAAACAAAAAACCAGTCCAGTCCCTCAATTCTCGATTCCTGTGATTGTAGTGATCATCCTTGTTGCCCTCCCAGCAGGGACTGAGCATGCTGCCTTGGTACAATTACTCCTTCCTCTGCAAGATCGCTGCCTCAGTTTCCATCTCTGCATTTGTAACTTCCATTTCTTCCTTAATAAAAGCCAAGCCAGACTCCATCATCACTGCTTCACTGTTCATTTTAAAGAGACCGTACAAAAACATTCCTTCCTCCCCACCCCCACAATAATTAATTCTTAATCCAAGCTCCTACAGAGTAGAGAAGGGAAACAGCAGTAACTTCTCTCCCTCTGATGTCTTAGTCAATGAAACAAAACACTTTTCTAAATCAAAACGGATTTGTTGTTATTGTTTAAAAAATAGCCATTGCGCAAGCAAACAGCTAGAGACCTGGCAAGCCCTGGGGAACCACTGGGCAGCCTGGCCAGGAGCAGCATCATATAATACTAACTTCACACACTCTGTGCATGAATGCTCTTCGTAACTCATTCCAGACTCTGCTTAGATTTGCAGCTGGCGAATGCTTTAACAGTTGGTGCCATGCATCAATAGATTATGCATTTGGAGCCATGACTGCTATGTAAACTCGTCGGAGCTCCACATTAATCTTCAGTAATGACTGAGCATTCCCTGTCCAGCACGATGCAAACCCTAATTCTGTCATTGTTGAGGAGATACGGATGAGTAGATAGAAGGAATATGCAGAGTTACTGATATATTAGAATGCATTTACAAACACCAAGTAAACATAACAAATTGTGACATATACATAACCTTTTGTGGCACACATAGGATATGTCTAAGTTACACTCAATTTCATCTCTGCTCCCCCCTTGCTTCGGGAAGGTTATATCAGCAACAAATCACACCTTATATCAGCAACAAATTACACCTCCATAACCTCTCTGGCTCAGCTCTGTCCATTCCTCTCCCTCCCCAGCCACCTGTCTCTGGGATGGAAGAGTAAACAGATGTGCAGCACCTTACATCAATGTGCCCGGATCTAAAGTCCTGGTAGCCCAGCTGCTGGTGTCTGTGGGACACTCTTCCTCCTCTGTGTTGGTACAGAGCAGCTTCTAGTCCTAATCCTTTTACTTCTCTTTTGTAATCTGCATACGATTCATATTGTGCAGAACACCCACAAGAGAAATGGTTTAGAAAAATATATTGCTCCTGCTTTTGTATCCCCTGGTTCATATGAACACAAACGTAGCCTTCAACTGGAGCTGAAGCCACATAAAAACACCTGAAACCTATTCATTTTAGGGTCCACTCTAATCCTAGGTCCTTTATTTTCTAGAGAATTTACTGTATTTATTTTCTTGTCTCACTGGGGACATTTACATTAGGTGGGGAATGGGGTGGAGTTTCTTCTACTTCCTAATAGTTCATCTGCTTCCCCTGTCTAACTCACCTGAGATTAAAACCCTGCATGGCACCAAACTCATTGCCAGAGCACCTGCTCACCTGCCCACTACTCCAGAACATGCCTCAACACATCCAGGATTCCGGTTGCAGCTAGGGAATAGGCAGAAGGAGCAAATCAAGTCAGGAATAAAGAAATTACTTCTGTACAGCTGTCTCTAACAAAAAACAGTAGCACAAAGGCAGAAAAATTCCCACGTTATGTATCAGCAGAATTAGCCTCCAAACGAGCTGTTTTATTGAGTTCCCCATGAAACATGAGTGGCTCTTTAAACTGCTATTTGCCTCCCTTTCTGACCCTATGAAAACTTGTCTGGTCCACAAAAGGGTCAGTTTGTAAGCTGAATTATCTGTGTGTGTTCATGTCTCAAGCTACAACCCCTCTTCCAGAGCGAGAAATAAAAACGTGGAGAAACTGACATTTCTCAGCCTCCCAGCCTCTGAACTGAAATATGTTCCTCCTGAAACTCGAGGAGACCCTCCTCAGTGGTACGCAAAATGTTGCACACCTAGCACAGATCTCCTTTCAGGGCTGATTAAAGAAAGATGTGGAGAGAGAACTTGCTATAGGATTTCACTCTTTGTCACGACTTTGGAGCCCACATTTAAAATTCACGTGAAACAGATATGCAGCTTCTCCTTCTCCCTTGCTCCGAAAGCAAGCAAGAAAGAAAGAGTGAAGAGCCATCACTGATTCATCATGCCAGAACAAACAAGAGCCGAGGGAACCATATTAGGAAAGTATATCAAGGGGTCTCAATCACATTTTTCCTTCCATGCTAAAGTCAACCGTTCTTGTGTAGCTGTACACCAGATTCCTTGCAGCTCTCATAGAACTTCAAATGAGACTTGTGATCTGATAACGTGGGTTCTAGGCTGAGGGATGGTCTTGATGGGTAGTCATTGTGCAATCTACACAACAGTGTCAAAGGGCATCCTTGGGGGGCAGGGGGCAGGAAAGGTTGGGAGGAGGATAACATCAGGGGAGATAACAGAATTAGGAGAACTGTTAAAGGCTCAAGACATTGATTGATGTGTAAAACACTGGGGGAAAGAGGCCTCTTTCAATGCCCATGAGACCCTTCTCCTTCGAAACAAAAATAACAGCAAAACAGCTTTGCCCCAAGAGGAGGGAGGCTGGTAATGATTCACTTTGTGCAATTTAAGATTAAGGCAAATGAAAAAGACAGAGTTATCAATCCCTAAATAAGATTTGCCATGGAAAAGCCAGGAGACCCTTGATGCGCAGCAGATAGGGCTAGTATATATTTCACTCTCATTATGGTTATCGAGAGGATGTCCAACCCCAAAAGCTCCCTTACATGTATGTGCACTGGAGTTCCTGTTTCTTGTTAAAGCCTCAACCATTTGACTATATTTCATCAGTTCAGCTGAAGCTGCTGTTTACACAGCAAACCTAACCAACGTCATCATAAGCCCATAAAACAGAAGTAAAAAAGGCAGCAAGAGAGCTCTCTTTTTTTCCCTACATTTATTTCTTTTGAAGACATCTCTCAAGTACCTTCAAAAACAACAAAAGGTCTTGTGGCACCTTATAAACTAACAGATATATTGGATCATAAGCTTTCATGGGCAAAGACCCACTTCATCTGACGAAGTAGGTCTTGGCCCACGAAAGTTTCTGCTCCAATATATGTTAGTCTATGAGGTGCCACAGGATTTCTCATAGTTTTTGCGGATACAGACTAACACAGCTACCCCTCTGATGCTTGTCAAGTATCTTCTGCACTCAGCTTTGAACCAAGAAAAAGCTAAGGGCTTGGCTCCCAAAAAGCAAGTCCTATGCCAGACTATAGCTTCACTGCAGAGTGAGCCCAAGTGACCAGCACCCAAGTCTAAGTCTGAGTCTGGTTAATCTAGCCCAGGTGTGACTGTGCACACCACAAACCCTTACCCAAATTACAGCGCTGCTCTCACTCACTGGTGTTTTGGTCTACCATGTATGCCACTAAGGCTTTTGGGGGCACAGCCAATGGTTCTTTGTGCTGGAGTTAGTAACTGAGCCACTCTGAATCTTTCTCAGTGAATTCTGGAAGAATGTGTCTGTCCTCAGTACATGAGGGGAATTGTGGGAAGACACTGATGGATTATCAATACTCAAGTGGACTCTCACTGCGAAGTGAATTACCAGCCCCGAGTGAGCACAGAATCTGAGGCCCACCAAGTCAGACAGGTTCAAAGCACTACAAAAATTAACTGAGAGGGGTTTGTGTGTTGACAGGAGGTGGATGAGGGGTTACACCTGTCTCAGAGCCCGAATGAGTTCTACTGTGAGGACATACCCACAGAACAATGCAAAAGAGAATAGGAACAGGATGTACTCTTAAGAGGAACAGAGAAGTTAAAGATTCATAAATACGCTGGAGATAAAGAGACCCACTGCAGAGATCAGCATTTGTATCTGAAAAGTTCTACTTATTCTGCACGCCACATCCAGATTTCCCACACCTGTACCTCTAGTTTGGAAGCCTCCTCAGAAGAAGCTTCTTTCTGGTGGCATCTCCACATCTCTGTCACTAGGCAAAACCAGGAAGTGCAGAAGAAGCTGCTCAACTGAAGCATTCTCTGTTTTCAAATTTGAAACTACCCACACCTGTAAAGCTCACGGAAGGTGCAGTTCAGGTCCCAGTCAGCTTGTATTTTACTAAAACAGCTCTGCCCACCCCCAAGCGACAGAGAGGGCATCCTGGTCAGATCTCCTGACAAGACAAGACACGCCACCTGAGAGTTGCAGTTTGCAGCTGGCATTGAGCAGAGCAAACATGGATACAGACTTCAGGAGTGTGCTCACCTCTTGGTTAGAATGAGCAATTCCCTTTAGCAGTGAGATGAGATTGTTTCAGCACCATGTGTGACTATGAAAGCAAGTAAAGAACCAGATGTCTAATTACTCAGTTGTGTGAGCATTTGCTGAGATTGCTGTGTAATCACAACTGCTTGCACAACTGCGATCAAGCAATTGGACACAGATCTTTATTATTCATTCCAAGCAAGAAGAAGAAGGTGACTGACTGATCTGAAGAACAACGTCCTCCTTTGGCCACCCAACACTTTATTAAATGCTTCCATACCCATCTGTCCCAGGGGTACAGCAAGAGAAGCTTCCAGAAATGGATTCATGGAGAACTCCTTGAAGTAAGAAAAGTGTTATTCTCTCTGGCCCCATCAATTACTAGTGTGTCTACTGAGAATGTCAAACTGGCCAATTAAAGCCAAGTGTAATGCAGGCACAGCTCATCTGGGAACACCATCTCATTCTGCATGGATCAGTAAAGAGTTGCCAGATGGTTGTCAGAAAAATGAGTTAAAGCTCCTTCTTCATCCTTTTCCATCAATGGAGAAAAAATTTGTATTCTGCTTAGTCTCCCATAATGGGCCCAGGAGACCTGAGAGCTATTCCCAGCTCTGCCACTGACTGCCTGTGCAGCTCTTGGGCAAATCCCTTTGCTTCTCTGGGCCTCTGTCCTGTAGTCCTTTTGCGTCATGGAGAGGGTGCAGCTGCAAAAGTGCTACATAAATGCAAAGTAGCAATATTCTGTCTTTGATGTACTTCAAAGTAAAAGGTCCTTCTCCAAGTAAAAAGACTTTTCAGGAATTGTTTTTCCAACTGGGTTAAACTGTTTCCTGGTAACACTGCCTGACAGCACATCCAGAACCACATTAAAAGAGAACTTATGTCAGAAAGCACTGCCCCCAAACATGCCTCCTGGAACCAGTGACTGCTGCCACTGCAGTTTAATTCTTGCTGCCTGGTTGCAAATTTCAGTTCCTCTGGCTGTACTGCAGTAAAATTTTGATTCATACTTTACTTTCCAAACACTGTGGCTTTTTCTTGTGCAATCACTTACGAAAGATTCAGTGTTCCTTTGTTGTGTAAAAGAACACCGCCTTCCCACACAACACACACACAACAGGCACAGTCAGACAAACGGTTATTCCTTCTGGACATGTTTTTTGTCAGAATACTTATAAAGCTGTTCTTAAATGGAGGAAGGAAACAGGTTCAACGCAAAAGTGTCTGATGCAGGTTGCAGGTCTTGAAGCTTGTTATCTACACACGTGATCCGGCAGTGTGCTAGGCACCTCTTAACAGGGGCTGAGTTCCCTCAAATCCCTCTAGCTTTCACACTGCTCAGGATTGAGCCCCTGAGCAGACCAGAAAACTGGAGATACATTTGACCATACAGGTCTCAGAGGGGGATTTTAGTCAAAAATTGCTGTTTTCTTCTGCTCCTAATATAGCCTCAGTACATTCCTGAGACCCTTCATTCCAACACAGACCCTCTCTTTGTCAGCTGGCCAGCTCTGACTCAACCAGCAGCTGATCATGTTAACATTCTCTTCCCTTAAATATTTAACAGCTGAAAAAAATGGTCCTTCTTCAGGGAATGTTTTGTTCACTGTGTAAAACTATACAGAGCGTTATCCTGCTTGGCAAACATACAAAAAGTAAAGTCACAGCTCAGAAAAACCACATACAACTTCCAAGACTGTAATACCTGGAGTTGCTCACAGCTGAGTTTTTACAGGGCACCATAATAAAGATGGAGCAGCAACAGGCTTTATTAAATGCTTCCAGAGCCATTTGCCTACTCTCTCCAGTAATCTCACAGATCTTTCCTCCCTCGCTCTCAGCCCCTTCCATTAATCCAGTATCAGCCTCCTTCCTAGTTACTTTTAGCAAAAGAGCCTTGTCCTCTCTTGCAGCTTCCCTTCAGTGGTGCATTTTTCTTCCAGAATCTCCTGCCCGCTCCCCTCCTTCTCTGAGGGATGGTTACACTGTAATGTCCTGTGTATCATGTTGATACTGTTCGTGAGCATGGAAAAGGAGGAACATATGAAGATGAAAAAAAACGCATGGGCCAGGTCTTTTTTCGTTCAGAGTCTGTGCAAAGATTTTGCAGGCCAGTTGTAAGACTGGAGCTTGGGTGCACTGGAAGCTCAGACTTTTAGCCTAGAAGCAAAGCTGCAAGCCTGGCCTAGTTTAAAAAAACAGCTGCATTTTAAACCAGAGCCCGTGACAGGAAATTCTGCATTTGGTGCGGTGCAGTACCACACAGCTCTCTTCACCCTCCGGGCCTCAGTGACTAATGATACCTGATGCTATTTCCCCCTGGACACAGCTTGCAAAGATTCTAAATATGAAGGTGAGCTGTGCTTAATCTGTACCACATGGCAGAAATTCTGCCCTGTGTACTGGACCTGCACCACCGACAATCCACATTAAGGGCTTAGTAGAATTTAAATGGTCCAAAAGGCTTTATAGAAACCCCATGTCCTTCAGTGAATTCCACCACCCTGGCAAACATACAAGAGAGAACCCTCCTGCCCAAACGCCCTGCAGCACTGATTTGCTCTGTTCAACTCAGTTCAAGCGTTCAGGTCACTTGGCCTCACAGTTTCACTTGACCAAGAGCCCTGCGCAGGCGCAGACAGGGAGCTGTGTGCGCTCAAGAGGAACGCTTGCACATGCAGTGCTTTGTTTTCATCTGGAGGCTGCATGAGGGACATGGTCTGGAGTTTCTGAACCACCCCTTTTCCATTTCTCTTGTGGGATCACATCTTCGTCAGCTGCAAGCTCATGGCAGATGCAACTCTGAAGCTTTCTTGAGAAACGTTCCCCAGTTGCTCTTTCCTTTTTCCATAAGCATCTTGACATACCCTCTTCTTCAGACCCAGCAGCTCCCAGCTTCCCCCCACATCTGAGCAGACGTCTAGTGAGATGACACACGGCGCGCCATTCAAGTGCCCAGCTCAAGAGACAACATGGGGGTGTCCAGCAATGATCATTCAAAGCTTCTAATTTCCCTTGTCACAAGGGGCAGAGAACTGACAGATGTGCCCAGACAGCACATCTGGATGTGAAGGACCTACATGCACTGTCTGGAATATCCCACCTCGCAGACATTGGCAATGAATTTCCGAGCAAGCCAGCCACAGTCAATCTGTACTGCCTGAAAGAAGAATCCTCAACTCTGGGTCCCTCTTACTCTGTCCCAGGCCGGCTCACAGGAGGAGAAGGGCACAAAGTGAACAGCTGCCCTGGGGCCCAGCGACAGCAGCAGGGGCTGGAGCGCTGGGCCCTTTAAATAGCCATTGGAACACCATGCGTTCTGGGTGGCACTGAGGGCTGGAGCACGCTATGGTCCAGGCAGCTCTTTTTTTAATAAGCCACAAACCCACATGGCCCTCTCACTGTCAGCCACCTCTGACAGAAGCATGGCATCTGCACAGCTCGCACTGTGTCATGAGCACTGCCTAAAGGCACATGATCTCCTAGTACTCACAGAAACACTAGAACAGCCACAGCAGGGAATATTATGCCTTCCTGGAGGCCAGACTGGGCACAGTGGACGAACTCAGTAACGTTTATCAAAAATCCTTAAGTATTTGACTTCTAGGTCACGGAGGGGGAGAATTATGAACCAAAGGAGACCTGTCTACTTATCCAGTCTTATTCTAGGCCTGGTTTATGTTACACATTTAGGTCCACAGCTTGCACAAAAGGAGCTTTGCATACGTCTACGGTTCAACTTATCTCATGCCGATGCAAGCACCACATTATGGCAACTCATAACTTCACCTTCTCGAAGGGAACTGAGGAAAGGTTGATGGGTCAATGCAGTGACAGTATAGACATGGTTTAACTTAAGTCAACCCTAGCAGTCCGCCAACAGCTGTCCCACAATGCCCAACACTGACCACTCTGGTCACAGTTGTGAACTACACTGTCCAGGGGTTATAGACACAGGAAGCCACACACTCCCTTAAAATGCCATCAATTTTTGAAATGCCTGTTGTTTATTGCACAGTTTGGATAGCATAGCTAGGAGCTCTCCCATGTTTTGTGCAACCACCCAGTGGACTATGTCAGCTACATGCTCCAGATGCGGTCCTGCCTGGGTTGACAGGAGGTGTTGTCTATCCTGGGCCTGCAGAGGGAAGAGGTGATGCAGGAACAGCTGACATGTATGAACAGACTGCACAGGAGTATGACAGAGATCAGCAGCTGTGCCTCATGAAACTGACGGAACTGCAGCAGGCATAGCAGACCAAGGGAGGCCATCAGTCAATCCCATGCTGAGCTGCAGACTTACCACTTTTACAAGCTATAAACCATGCAGGGCCATCCTCAGAGAGGAGAAAGGCCTGAGACAATCCTCTCTCCACCCTAGTCCCCACCCCTACCCTGCCCAGCCCCACCCACACTCCACTCTTCCCCGAAACCCCAGTGACGGGGCAAAGTGGAGCAACCCAGCCCTGACTCCCTGACTCACAGCCCCATCACTTCACTTCCTGACATAGCCAGTGAATGCAGGGGTAGGCCTGACCCTTGCTCCCAGCACCCGGCCTCCCAGGGCTCACAGGGCCCCGCAAAGCACAGGGCCTGAGGTAGTTGCCCCAGATCATCATGGATGTGCCGGCTCTGATCTCATGCTTGGTGGAGATCCCATGCTTGGTGGAGATCCCATCACCACCTCCATGGACATCTTCCAAGAGCATGAATCACAAGCCTCTGCCATGAACGGCAAGGAGAAGAGGAGAGGGGGGGCCATGCAACTGGGGAAGTCCACCCGTTTGAGACCACTGTAGCCGAGCCAGTCAAGCACAGGAAAGCCTGATGCAGCTGAAGGAACCTCCTTAAATGTGTGAATGCATTTCTCATTACAACTCTAAAAGGCTAAATGTACTGAGCCAGCTTTGACTCTTCAGTAATGGACTTCACTAGAAGAGACTGTGGGTATAACAAAGGGAGATGAAGCTGTTATCTGCTTTTCCTTCCTGTGTAGAGCTAGGCAGGGGAGGGGAGGAGAGGTGAGACATGCTGTGTAGTTTGTTTACCTACACTGGGGTGTCCCTTGAATCCTCCTAAGGCTGAGTGATCAGGAGGAAACTTTCCTGGAGGTCCTTCCTGGAAGACTTTGAGGGAGAGCAGCCTTATTTCTTCCTCCATGTAGGCCACTTTCCCATGCTGCTCTGGGATCACTTCGGCATGTACCATTGCAGTAAAAATACTCGTAGCCTACAGGCCAAAGGGGCTTCCGGTCACCAGCAGCAGCAGCACTCTCTGTGTCTTTGTTATCCTCCTGAGTGAGATTTCAGCCAAAACCACCACCACCACCTGTGGAAAGCAGTGCCAGCACTCCGTGCCACTGCCCAATGCTGGCTTCATGCAACTAAACGAGCATCACACAGTGCCTAGCAGGCCCCAGAGCTTCAAGTCCAGGTGCAGTGCAGCCCATTACACTATGTTACTGTGGCTGCTGGCTGCAGAGCTCCCTATTGAACTTCTCCAAGAGCCCTTGACTTAGCTGTTAAAACAGAGCAGACAGTCGCTCCACCTCCGACCTGCCCAGCTGGAGACAGTTAATGGCACAGCTCACCTGCATCAACGTTCCCTCTTTTCCATCCACTTGTGGAATAAATTTTTGTCTGCATGGAGACATGTGCAAATGTGCACCACCAGTAGGCACAAAAACCTAGCTGTGGGCACTCCGCTAATCAGCTGGCTGGCACCTGAATCCCTCCCGAGTGGCCGCACAAGTGCTCCGCTTGCAGGGAACACTGACCTGCATTCCAACAATCCCCAGTGTGGACTTATCAACACCAACATGCTATTCTACCGACTGGCAGCAGTTTGGCACTGCACACTTCCATAAGCCATCCCCACTCGCAGCACAATTGTCAAAGCCACTCTCATTCTGGTGCCCTGCTCTGGAGGGCTGGGGCAAGCTTGGCACACAGATCTGGGAAGCTGGTGTTTTGCCTCCAAAAGTACTGCAGCCACATCCCAAACCTGCTTTTGATATGATCCCACCACTCAGCAGTGTTCCCTGTCAGTTGCGTGCTGGGCAGATGCCCAGGATGGATTTGCCACTCAGCTGATTAGCAGAGCACCCACAGCTGACAGCATCTGTTTCTATGACTGGTGCACATCCCCTGGTGTACATAACAAAATGTATTCCTCCCATGGATGGAAAAAATTAAGAGGAAACACTGCTGGTCAGTGGGTGTTTCTTGGTCCCAGAAGCAGTTGCTCCACTGTCCTTGACTAGATTGTAGCTAGCTACATCCCAGAGAGCACAGCATTTTTACAAGATTAAAAGTTTTATGACCCTCTGTGTCTGCTCCTTCAAAGAAAAGGAGAGGGCCTACCTTCCCCTCAGTCACAACACTCAAAGCAAATGGCTCCAGTGGGGCAATGAATTCAAAGCAATCGTCAGATTAGGCAGCCAACCCCTCAGAGCCAGAGACTCTTTGCTGCATCACTGAATCTCACCCACCTAGCTGAGATAAGGGCACAGTTTAGTCCAGGCCCCTTATTAGCACTTCATTCTTAAGACTTGGCCCCCCTACCAGGTAGAGGATCCTCTCCCCTTTCAAGAGCAGGGAACTCCCATCGCCAGCCTCTATTCCCCTATCCTGTTCACTGCAATGGTGCTACAAGGAGGAGGGAGAAAAATTATTCTCCTTAACCTCTGATGATAAGACAAGCAGCAATGAGCTTAAATTGCAGCAAGGGAGGTTTAGGTTGGATATCAAGAAAAAAACTCCTAACTGTCAGAGTGGTTAAGCACTGGAATAAATTGCCAAGGGAGGTTGTGGAATCTCCAGCACTGGAGATTTTTAAGAGTAGGTTAAACACCTAGGACATATTCAATGACCTCTTGAGGTCCCTTCCAGTTCTAGTACCCTATAAGTCTATGATTGGTATCCCCAGCTCACTTTTGCAGATATGGAAGTGGATGCATGTTTTGTATCTAGCACCCTGCAAATCTGCGGCCTCCGCTTTCTATCCGCGGCTCATCTTTGTGGATACCAATGCAAAAGAAGATATAAAATTTTGTCTCCATGTAGGGCTCTACTTCTCCAGACTGCTGGAAAAGCCACAATGCAACTCATCATGCTACTCTCTGTTCTTCCAGACATGCGTTTCTCTCCTGTTTCGTATCAGGGATCAGACAGCGTTATCATAAGAGTTTCCTAAAGCAATGCTAGAGGCTTTTAACAGCATGGATGCAAAACGGCTAGGATGACAGCACCCAGTGTAGAATGGTTTCATGGGGTCAAACTGTTGTCCCGGGGGATTTCAAGTTTGTTAGCTCTAGGACAGTGGTACAAACCCAGCCCAGTGCCCCAGTTAATATCTGTGGGCCATTCAGTGACTCCTCTGTAAAATGAGTTTGGCAGGTTTCTCCCAGTTTCATGTCCACACCACGTTAGCAGTCTCAGCAGTGAGGCTCAGGCAGGCTGGCCAACAGGAGGGGAAGGGGGGCAATGTTTCAAAGGAGCCCAGCACTCCCACTGCCGCAGTAGCAGCAGCAGTGGCTGGGTACTCTGGGCCCTTCTGAAACACCATGGAAGCATCAGTCCATCACTTGGTGCTGCCTCGGGGAGCGGTGCTAAGGGCCTACTGCCATTGGCCCCACCCCTTCTGTCTGAGGCTCCGCCCTTCCGGGGCACAGAGCCATGCCCCCCTAGCACTTGCTCACTGGCCCAGGTGTCTGCCCCACTGGGCTCAGGAGGCATAA
This sequence comes from Carettochelys insculpta, assembly GCF_033958435.1. Lineage (NCBI taxonomy): Eukaryota > Metazoa > Chordata > Testudines > Carettochelyidae > Carettochelys > Carettochelys insculpta. The sequence continues at coordinate 20,289,300 of NC_134153.1, read as the reverse complement.
CAACTGGGCTATTCTCGTCTCCTTAGAAGGGTCGGCCCAAGGCACATTGGCAGAATACACTCAGAGCTGTCAGTAGTAGCACTTATAGCCGACGTGCAGGAAATAGCAACTGGAAGGAGATAGGCCTGTGCCACTGAACCTATGCAGCCCTGCTTCCCCCAGCACTTTGATTAGTGCAGTCCAAACATTTACATGTGCATCCAAGCGCATGCCCCAGCCAGACAGCTCTGCACCTAACATGGACTACATGGAGCCTAGGAAAATGTGGCCCTAAATGCTGGCATCTGACAATTCACAGGGGGAAAAAAAAGTTCAGTTGTCTGGCTGTAAAGCAAAGCCTCTTGCTATTTGTCTAATGCAGCTCTTGGGACCACCTGAACAGCAAGCAGCCTCTGTTTTTGCAGGGCTAAACAATAGGGTCTGAAAAAGTGGGCTTGCATCCATTTTAAACAGGCAAACTAGACACTTCGGGAAGCACCACCCAACCTGTCTGCCGAGATCTGGGATTTGCACGTGCAAACCTGGGAGTGCAAAAATGAAGGTCAGGTTGAAATTGGCTGAAATTTCACCCTCTGGGCCCCTGAAGTCAATGGAATTACAGCAGGGATGAATCTGTGTGTAATTACTATGGTCCCTCAGTAATGACCTGCTGCAGGAAGTTGATAAGCTCCAATCCACTAAGTAACCAAAGGTTTACCTAACCTGAGCATAAAAGATCCCTCAGCTCAACACTCCACCCACAATCCAGCAATCCTTGGGGAACCTGGCCTAATCCTGAAATGACAACAGTGCAGAAATCTCTCACCTTTTCCCCAGTCCAAGCCATAAAGGAAGAGGAGGGCTGCAGCTGTGCTCTGCATTGTATAGCATCAGGCCGCCTAACACTACACAAGTCCCTGTGCTGCAGTGGTGCTAGGAAAGAGAGGGATGTGATTTCCTTCTGCTGGAGCCCCAGAGCAGTCAGACCCTGTCTTTCCGTCACCCAGCCTCCAAGTGCCTCTCACAGCTGCCAGTCAGCCCCTGGCAATCACTATCTCAGGGCCTGACATCTGGCTATCAGCTGTGCAGGCAGGGGGTTATCCTCCTAATGAGGAGGGCTCTGCTTTTTCCAGTTGAAGAGGGAAGGAATACAGCCACAGGTCTGTTTTCTCTCACTCTGGCATTGGTGGGTATCTGCAGTTCAAAGGATTCCTGAGGCTTCACTGAGAAAGTGTCCTCTGGGGCACGGAGGGAATTTGATCAGCAGAGCAGCAACAATTCTGGAGAGTGGCACCTCCCACGGGTTCTTTCCCCATCCAGCTCTGCCACCAGGTCTGAAGCTCCCCAGCAGCGTGACTCATGCAAAGGTCCCAGTCAGGACTTCAATCTGCAGCTAGACACTAGCTCACAAGTCTGCTTAGGTGGCAACTATAGCACTGGCTGCACTCCTGAGGCCAGATCTCAGCTTTTGGCCCAGAAGAGAACGGGAGCACTGCAGAGGCAGCAAACCCAGCCCCTGCATAAGAGGGACCATGTTGCCCTGCTCCATTGTGGCTGATGAAGAAGTGACACTGCTGGGCATTTCAATCCCCTGCCCCAGTCTCTGACTGAAAAGGGGCTGGGGAAGTTGCACGCATTCCCAGGAACACTTCAGATACATAACTTATGAGTGACACATAGGACAGGTCTACACTAATGGAGAAGATCAAATGAAGACACACAACTCCAGCTAAGCTGGAGTCAAGGCACCTTAATTTGCATGTCCACATGGTCTCTGCTGTGGATGACTGAGGGGACCAAACATTCCCATCGACTTCCCTTACTCCTCGCAAGAAGCAGGAGTGCCACATTAGCTGCTGGAAGTGGGCCACATCCTGACTGAATTAACCTCGTCAACTCTGGCCTTCCTCTTGATTGGGACTCCCTTCTTTCCATGAGCCTGTATAATTAGACCTGCCTCTGGAAAATCTCCCTCACACTGCATCTGACAAAGCAGGTTTTTGCCCACGAAAGCTTATGTTCCACAATATGTTAGTCTATAAAGTGCCACAGGACTTCTTGTTGTTTTTGCGGATATAGACTAATGGCTACCTTTCCGATACTTGTCAGCATTGACGGGGGTGCCCTGTGAGTTCATTTAGCAGGTTCCTACCACACTCAATCAAACTCCAGAAGAAGGACCGCAGCAGGGTCAATCTTCCAAAATACGTAGAGAAGACCTGAGAGAGCTCCAGAAGGGAAGCGTGAACATCTTCCATGCTTTGTGGACAAAAAACAACAGTTAAAATCCAAGACGATGACTGTGCCTTGCCCCTGCTTTTTAGCTCTTTAATCCAACTGACCTTCGTGTGTTTAAAACAGCACCACCTAAGTGATTATATTAATGAAAGAATCATCTGTTAATTCAGGGTATTTAACAGAAATACTGCTGTGTAAACATGGATTAAGTGTCCCACCACAATACAAAGAGGTTGGGAGTAAGCAGGCAGCACTAATGAACTGCACATTCTTTCCTGTCATCCAAAGTACAAAACAAAAGGCTCGGCTTTTGCACAGCTGAAAGTCGGGCTGCAGAGGATTCATGCCATGTTGTCAGCGAGGGGGGAAAGAGACAGCGGTATGTGAAGATTAGAGAGATTTCATGGACAAGACAGATTTTTTTTTCACCATAATGAGAACTGTTACTAGCAAATAAAAAATCTCTCCAAAATAAGAGTCTATGGTCCACCTCATTCCTCTCCTCCTCTCCAGCACCTCCGGGCTACCAGCAGCCCCACTGATAAACTCCTCCCCCTCACTTCCAGCACCTCCCACACGTCGTTCCCTAATGTGTAAAACTGGTGTCCCCTGCCTTCAGCCATATAGGCAGAAGATTCACTCAAATCTCGTGCCAGGGAAGGCAGCCAGAACTATCTTCACTAGCCATGATGGTTGTTTTATTTTTCTACCCACAGGTCCTTTGCTGTCAGAGCCCCAGGCTCTGTCCCTCACTTGCACTCAACCAGCTGCTATGCTGCTTCTGCAAAAATTAGCAGCAGAGATACCAAAGAGGCTGGGACACCATCAAACAATTCCTTGCTCCCTGCTCCCTGCCCCCTTATAATGACACATGAGCTGCGTCTACACGTGCACGCTACTTCGAAGTAGCGGCACCAACTTCGACGTTAGGCGGCGAGACGTCGAAGTCGCTAACCTCATGAGGAGATAGGAATAGCGCCCTACTTCATCGTTCAACGTCGAAGTAGGGACCGTGTAGACGATCCGCGTCCCGCAACGTCGAAATTGCTGGGTCCTCCATGGCGGCCATCAGCTGGGGGGTTGAGAGATGCTCTCTCTCCAGCCCCTGCGGGGCTCTATGGTCACCGTGGGCAGCAGCCCTTAGCCCAGGGCTTCTGGCTGCTTCTGCGGCAGCTGGGGATCTATGCTGCAGGCACAGGGTCTGCAACCAGTTGTCAGCTCTGTGTATCTTGTGTTGTTTAGTGCAACTGTGTCTGGGAGGGGCCCTTTAAGGGAGCGGCTTGCTGTTGAGTCCGCCCTGTGACCCTGTCTGCAGCTGTGCCTGGCATCCCTATTTCGATGTGTGCTACTTTGACGTGTAGACGTTCCCTCGCTGCGCCTATTTCGATGTTGGGCTGAGCAACGTCGAAGTTGAACATCGACGTTGCTGGCCCTGGAGCACGTGTAGACGTTATTCATCGAAATAGACTATTTCGATGTCGCAACATCGAAATAAGCTATTTCGATGTTGGCTGCACGTGTAGACGTAGCCATGGTCAGACAACTGGCATCCTTGTAGCAGGGGAAAGGTTGCATGGCAAAGGGGCAGAATGCTGGGGACTGTAATTCAGGGGAGGGGTAAATGCTGGTCTTCAAGCACACAACAGAACTCTGTTCAGGTTAGACACCTTGATCTGTGGAGGTGGTGAGCACCAGGACAGTGGCATTGAAAGAAACCAAACAAGACTCAGAAGTGCATTGGGCTGGAATGAAACAAGGAGAACAAGAGAAACAACACGTTAATCCCCACCAAATGGGCATGTCTTGTAGCGAATTGGTGACCACTGGGCAGTACGCAACAATTAGATCAGGGGGTTTTAGCACGTAACAATACCGTGGGTGACATGCACCACAGAAGAAATAGAGGTTCCAGTTCTCTTTACCGGAGTCTTGTTCATGCACCAAGGTGTGGCAGGGCAGGGTGGCCCCTTTGCATCACACTTGAGGTGGCATCTCTAGTGCAGGGTCTGCTTTGTTTGGTCATTGAGATGAAGAGGTGATGGCCTGGTCTTCAGACATGCTGAGCACCTATTGCTCACCTTGCCTTCAACTGGAGCTCTGAATGCTTAGTGCTTCTACCAATCAGGCCCTGAATGTGATCTTAGGGCTCCATCCATGTGCCACCTACTGTTTATAACAGACAATTTAAGGGACAGAGTGTCCCAAGGAGCAATCCATGAAATAACACTCATCCAACACACAAATACAATCACTGTTTAAATGTCCCTTTGGACTAGTCTGCACTCCGCAGCACCATGAGCTCAGTAGTCTGAGGCTAGTTCTGGGAAGATTGCAGTGAACAGGGTCAAATGTAAAATCTATCCTCTGCAGTAGGCAGGGCTCTGCTATTCTATCCATCACGTGTATGCAGAAAAGAGAATTTATTAGAAAGCAACAGTAATACACGGTAATTAAACAGCTCCCTTCATCCAAGACACCTGCAGCACCTTTACACATCTTAATTAATGAAATCTCCCTGCCAGGTAGCTATTACACTCCCCATTTTGCGGATGGAGAAACCCTTACATGAGCTCAGAAGAAGTCATTAGCAGAATCATAAAAGATTAGGCTAGGAAGAGATCTCAGGAGGACATCTAGCCCAATGGTGAGTGATCTTTTTATATCAGGCCCCTCTTTTTGCCCCTGCAGCTAGCAAGGCTCCCCTGCCACCATCTAATGTAAGCCAAATTGATTGAAATTTCCATTATGTTTATATGAAACCAAACTTTTCGGCATGTCTAAGAAAGTAAATCTGTAGAATGTAACAACATTAATTGGTATGTAAATGTGAATACAGAGACATAAAAACAGTAACATATTTCAACATTTTTAATGAGATGGATGAGCCTGAGACCCAGCAGCCAAACATGCTGCGCCTCCTTATGAAATTTCATGCCCGCTGAGGGGATCTGCCCCTGCCTTTGCGCATTCCTGATCTAGACCAACCACCTGCTCAAAGAAGGACCAATCCCACCTGAATCATCCCAAAAAATCATCCCAGAATCAAAAAGACAATGGTGGATTCCTTGTTCTCAATCCCCCGTTCCAGTCCTTGAGACCAGGGGTAGTCAGCAGGCATATGGCAGGTCAAATCTGAATCTGATCTGATCTGAATGGACCACAAAATCTTTTTACTTACTTGTTATCATCATTATTGTTATTGCTGTGAGAAAAACGTTTCTCTAGAGTCTGAAGCTTGTCTATACTTTGACCAAGAAATTTGGACCTTGACAAAAAATAATTGACTACCCGACCTTTAGACTATATTGTGTTGCTTTCCAATCACTACTTTAGAAGGAGGGTGAGAGGAAGCTGCTTTTACCTGCGCATTAAAACAAGTAAAAATGGGAGGGATCTCTCAGCTTCACAACACTTATAACAGCAAAACCATCCAGTCCCTAGAGTACTGTGCTCTGAACTACATGAGATGACTTCCACTGTAGGCACTGACAACAACTTAAAGCAGCAATGGTCAATCTAGGCTAGTCAGTGGGCCACATACGTGGCCCTCCTTCACCTCAGTGGGCTGCAAGATTGTAGTAACCAAGACAGTTTCCCAGGAGAGGTTATTCTGCTAACTGCACATGTGTACCTAGAATTTGTGGGTATGCCAGTGGAACTGCAGCAGTACTTTAATTGGATGCAGAGGAAGCACACAGCACTCACAGGTAATGTTGTGTGTAATCAGCACACACTTCCCTTCATGGGCCTGTGCTTTTCTTGTGTGTCACTTTCGTAATACCAGTAGGAAAAAAACTATGTGGACGGAAAGAAGCGGAATCTGGTAACCCTTCACATGGGCAATGGTAAAACAACACCTCTCGTGGGCCACACATAGAACCAAGATGGGCCGCATGTATCCCGTGGACCACAAGTCACCCACCAGTGTCTCTGCAGCCAGTTGGGGCAGGGAGGTGGGTGTGCCAGGGCAGGCCCCTGCACTGCCAGCAGGGAAAGAATGCAAGAAGCTGCATTCTAAATCTCCCTGCAAGAGGGGTGTCCTGGCCCACCTCTCCCAAAGCCCCTGCCCTGGGTCCCTGCTGCCTTTTATCCCCAGTCCCTGCTTTCATGCTGCATGCCTCGTCTCTGCATGACCCTACCCCTCCTTGCTTATCTGTGCTTCCTGCCCTCCAGATTTGTTGTGTGGAGGGAAGTAAAATCCAGATCACAGATTACAGATCAGATAAGGAATTGAGTCTACTGGATGCAGATCAGATGCGCCTCCATATTTTCGCATTCACACATTGCTCTAATGACACTGTCTAGGGTGAATCACCACAGTAGCAGCACATTTTCAGTGTGGACAAGCCCTTAGCATTCAGTTTTGCTGTACACTTACCCAGGTTGGAAGGGAAATCCCTTTTACAGAAAGCAATATTGTCAACCCCAAACATTCAGGTACCATGACTCAGGCCCCTGAAAAAACTATGGGATTTAAAAAAGAATAAGGCATTTGGAGTTTTCTTTTGCCTTCCGAAAGGCAGCTATATTTCATGTTTCAAGCTTTCCTCTACAACCTGGAGGGCTAGAAACTTTTTTTAAAAAAGGAAAGGGGAAATTCTCATGCATTTATACAACTGTGCAAGCTGGAGCTTCAAAAACAATGTTGACTATGAGACTCACAAAGAAAAGTCATAAGAGTGAGCAACACTGAGAATGTTCATGATTTTCAAAATGAAAACAAACAAGCTTTTAGTGCCTCTTACATACACTGCAGTAATAAATAAGTATGTGGCGCTGATTTCCAGAAACAAAAGGACAGCAATGCTGATTCAGATCTTTTCCCAGTGAGTTCCTTTCCCTGTTCCATTCTGCTCCTCAGACCCTCGTTAGCTGCCTTCTAGCAGAGAAACAACACTGACCTAAACCACAGGGCACACCTTACTGCAAGCAGAGCTTATCTGGATCTACTGAACCTGAAACATCGTAGAACAGGGTGGGACAGGAAACCACACTGCAAACTGGCTGTTTTCTTGACTCTGAACCCCAAAGCACTGATTCTGAATGCAAACAAGCTGGGGAAAATGAGAAAGAAAGAAAAAACTTTGCCTTTTACATGTTGAGATGGGTGGAGTGCAGAGGTCAGAGATACCAGATTGATTACAAGGCAAAGCAAGTAACAGAAAATTCTGCAGAGTACAGAACAAAACAATTTTAGTTGGTAGCATGTGGGCTAATTTATGTGATGGCACATACCCTAACGTATCACATTTACACAAATGATAAGCTGGAGAGAGATTTCTGGATTCTATCAAAAATATTATATAATATTTTGACCTAAAAATAGGTTGAGTGCAATTTCTTATCTTATACAAAACCTGACTTAGAGAGGAACAGTCTAATTTAAAAATTATTCTCATACCACCACCTTATACACAACAGTTGCTCCAGTGACCAGAAGGTATATTCCATTACAAGTTAGCAGTTTGATTTTACAAAGATGAAAAGTGGAGCCAACTTTTTATACAAATTGAGCACAACTTAGACCTATATGCTAACAGTTTCTGATTATCAGGCACAATTGTGGTAGCTACATGCATAAGTAAGGGCTCGAAGTTCACTGAAGTTCAAGGTATGTACAGAAATGTGCACACAATAGGGTACCTATATTTGCAGTGGGATATGTGGTTCATGCAATTATCACAATTCCCTAATTAGATCATATGATTACACTGGCAAACTGTCTAATGAATATGTAAATATGTAAGTCTGGCTATTTGTAAGCACCAGTATTTGGCTTGATCTTGGAGTCATAGGAAAAGAGCATGCATGCAATAGTGAATATATTTATTTCTAAGTTGACTTTCAGGCCTCCCTTACCAAAAATATGACCTCACACACTTGCAATGCTGCAGCTTTGATTAGGGGCTTTTTGAAATGAATATAAAGAAAAAACCACCAGTCTCCTTCTATTCTTTGAATTTATTAGTGAATTTTAGTGCTTTGGTGAAATAGGCAATGCTGGGGATCTCTCTTTATTCACAGACTAGATACAGCATGAGCACTAGTAGTGCTAAGCCAACATACTTCAGACTCACAGGCTACATCTATACTAGAAGTATCTGTCCACAGAAGCATCTTCCGACAAAACTTCTGTCGATAGATCACATCCATACACAAAAGTGGATCACTCTGTCGATCCACTCTGTCCACAGAGAGTGGCTAGACTGCCCAGTCCTCTCTCGACAGAATGGCCATCCAGAAGCACAGCAGACAGGGCAGCCTTGTGTGAAGACAGAGTCCCCTCGAAGCATCATCGCTTTTTTTGTCAACGGAATCTGTCGACAAAGGCGTTATTCCTCATGAAGGAGAGGCAGAAGGTTGCCAGCGGAAGTGCTGAGTTTTGTCAACAGACTATCAACAAAATACATTTTGTGTGTAGATGCTCCGTGGGTGTTGTCGACAAAATGCCAGTTTTATCGACAAAACCCTCTAGTGTAGAGGTAGCCAAAGACAATACTCCATTCTCAGGGATCTATTCCACTGTAGGCCTGTGTGATGGGAATACCAGCCAGGGCCAACAGAGATGGGTGGGGTGGTGGAGTGTATGCAGCTGGGCACTGGATTGAGATTAATAATGGATGTTCACGCAAGCCCCTGATCACAGCTTCTCATTTTGTCACACAGACCAAAGAACCGAGAGGAACCTTTCCAAAATCACAATGAAGAAAGTTAAAACAGGCAGCAGCAAGGGAGAGAATTAATTGAATCTTTAGGTTCTGGAGATTAAAAATTATTGTGGCTTACAATCTCACCAGACACCCAGGATAAAATTCTTCTTATCTCTCTGAAGCCCATTTTGTGCCTTCAGTGACTTTCAGTAAAGTTCCACCCTTTCTATTTTATCTCCTATTTGACCAATATTCCTTTAACAATGTTGGCATCCTCAGGTGTTCACCTTTCCCTCTCAAATGATGGTTTAAAAAGTTGTTGATGGAAAATTTTAGTCCCATCTGCATCACAAATGGCTGTAAAGAAATTATACTGTCTGAGTAAAATTACTCATGTGTGTACATATTTGCAGGGCAGGATTCTCATCTTCTAATGCTTTACACTATGGCTATGTTCATACTTTGAACTAATGTCGTTCCCAGCTCACAAAAACATACTCATGCTAGCTCTCCTCCAAGCTAGTGCATTAAAACTAGCACTGTAGCTGGGACAGCATAGGCAGACAGCCTGCAACCAGCACCTCTGAGTACACACCTGCCTGAACTCCCTGGGTGTGCATGCAGCATGGTTACTCTGTGCAGCAACTACCACTGCCAACACCATCCCAGCCTCAGTGTGCTTTCAGTGTGCTAGCCCTGGCAAGCACCAACACAATTATGTCTAAGAGAACTAGCAAACACACCTCTACTACCTTGCAGAGTAGATTAACAGCAGGAGCAACAGGAGTTTTATACCTCGCAGTTTCATGCCTGCTTAGGAGTATGGAACAGATAAGTGTGTGGGGGCGGTACAACATACATATCTACAACCATGATAAAATCCTTAGCCGTGGTTCATCAGTGGGTTGCCCAGAAAAAAACTTTGACTTTTTTTCATGGTGCTACACCTTAATTTAAGACAATTATAGGCTTTGCTGGCTCAGAAGGATAGTTAAAAGGCCATTAAAAAGGTTAGATCCAAAATCTAATTTTGTTTAAAAAGGCTGCAATTAAAGTGAAAGGGAGTGTTTTTATGAGATCTTGAAAAAAAATAAGTTGTTGGTTTTAAATAAATCTGTTTCTCCAGGATTCTGAAACGTAACATAATGCTACCTCCTATTCAAGTTGCAGAAAAAAGGCAGCAACAAAACTGTCTGGAGATTCTTTTCATTGTCCAAAGTTAAATGAAATGCAAAAGTTAATCAAAAGTGTAAAGGTGAAAATTTCATTAAATATTTTTAATCTTGCTAGATTGAACAATTTTAGATTCTAAACTATTATCAAGAACATGGAACATCCACTTTTCACGCCTGATTATTTTGGTAAAGATACTTTAAAATTAAATGTGGTATTTTATTTAGATACATAGTTATGACTTGACAACTTAGATCAAATGCCCCTTTCGTGGTATATCTTGTTATTCGTCAGGAGAAAAATATTCAACAGTTTTTCATGGTGACTGTCACAGTTTTTGTTGTGAACCTAAAAGAGGCTCCATTATGTAACTTCCTTGATGGTCACTTGACTGAGCCTTGGAAGCAAAATAAAGGGTATAGAATCTTTTATACAAAGCAAATAAAGGCTGGGCCTCTGTATGTTTAGAGACCCCCACCTAGCTTAGGGGGAAAAGGTCTCTAAGCACCAAAAAAAAAAAATCCTTTCTCTTTATTGCTACATGACCACATACTAGTCTTTCTAAAAGAGATAAAAATGCTCTTAGTTACTTTGATTTATTGGCAAATCCATAACATCAAATACCCATGAGATTCCTTTACATTACCAAGGAAGAGGCTGGTAGATGTCTGTCTCAACGCTGTGAATAAACCCACAGAATTTTGTTGTTTGTTTTTTTAAAACATTGTTTACGGAGAATACTAAATGAGGACGAAGGCTTGAATAGCAAATGTTAAACAGGGGACACGACTCCCTCTTTTCAATGCTGATCATTTTGTCTGAGTAAAGATGGAAGGATTTACCCTCCCTTACATTTATTAAACTAATATTTAATTTTATTAATGAAGGGAAAAGTGGTGCCACGGCCCTTAGGTCTCCCCTCTCAAGCTCTGACAGGAACCAGTTGGCCTCAAACCCAGGAAATGCACAGTGAGAATTCTGCCCAGACTTTTGCTCAAACTGGGCCAATAAATTTCTACTGCGTCCACCTCATGGCAATAAATTCCGCACCATCCAGTGAGCCGAACATGTTCCTCAACAACACTTGAACGTTAACTAGGTAGCTCCCTCAGAATGGGAACAGTTTACACTCACTTTAGAAAGTGCCAGGCAGTGAAGGATCAGGCCCACAGATGGGAAGCAGCAGTTCTTCAAAAATACTGCTGAAGGATGGTGAAAAACAAAGGAAAAAGGAGCAAAGTAGATCGAGGCATTTGCAAGGACCAAGTGCTTGGAAGCACAGGGCCATCTCTTCTTATGAGAGCCACAGGGCAAAATCCTTGCCCTACAACTGACTCCACCAATTGGATTATCCTCGATGTTGAAGATGAAAAGGACTGAATGGGTCACCCCAGCACCTCCTGAAAACCAGTGCAAATTGTTCCCTGCATGCATTAGAATTTAAGGCCAGAAGGGTACATCAGGATCATCTAGTCTGACCTCTTGCATATCACGGGTCAGTAAACACAACCACACACCCTCACGACCAGAATTAGACCAAAGTATTACAGTTCTCAGAACGCTGCAATTTTTTAGTGATTTATGCACTCAGATTTTGAAAGTACCAAGTTATGGAATTTGCACAACTTCCCTGGAGAGGATGTTCCACACCCTAGCAGGGTGTTCATTCCTAATCATTATCCTAAGCTCTGCCTCTCTGTTTCACCCCATTCAGGGCTGCTGACATGGGGGGAGGGGGAGGGGGAGGAGCACAAAAGGGGCAGCTGCCCTGTGGCCCAGTTATTTAAAAGAACCTGGGGCTACCATGGGAGCAACAGCAGCCAGAACCCCAGCCTCATGGGGAGTCGGTGACCCCACAGGTAGGGGAGGCCAGACTCTGCCAGCCATGTCCCTTCTGCCCAAGGCCTTGACCCCACTGTGGCCACTGCCCAGCTCCTCTCCCACACACAAATAAAGGGGTCGATGGCCCCCAGCTCACCAGAGCTTGGCCCCAGAGCTTCAGGCAGCTCATATGCAACACATCTGCAGCTGTCCTCAGAGCTCCAAAGAGCCAGCAAGCAGCATGGCTGCCCACCCACCAGCCTTCCTTCTCCAGCCTCTGCCACCCACAAAAGGAGGCTGGTGGAGGGAGCCTGGGGGCCTCCAGGAGAGCATGGGCCATGCCAGGTGAGGCAGTTTGGGAAGGTATTGCCTCCCCCTGCCTATGACACCCACCACCCACTCCTAGCTCTTTAAATTGCTGCTGGAGCCCTGCGCAATGCAATTCAGATGGCACTGAGGGCTATGTGGGAAAAGCTAACCTCCACCCCTTCTACTCAAGACACTGCCCCTTCTGGGGAGCCTGGATCCAAGCCCCTCCCCATCCACCTTGCCTAAGGCCTAGAGAAGTCTGTCACCAGCCCTTACCTCATGAGTCCTAGTCTTACTCTCATGCTCCACACTACATCCTTCTTCTCCTTTGCAGGAAAATATATTTATACATTTATTTATAGTGGGTAAGTATGCAGTAGCGAGCGTAGAATCTGGCCCATAAAAACTAGGTCTATGATTCAGGAAATCATCCTTATCCAGGGCAGTGCTTAAGCCCTTCAACACCAGCTTAAAGTTAAGCACATGCTTAAGTGTTTTGCTGAATCAGGGCCTATGGGTGGAAAAGACCTGTTGGGTCACCTAGTCCCTCTCCCAGGCCTGGTTTCAAATATTACTGCAACCCAAGTTTTCCAGGGATGGCGGGGGGGGGGGGTAAAATTATGTTGTAACAAGACAATATCCAAGCCAATCAACACCCAGCAGCCAGTGCAGCACAGAAGGATGGTGAAAGACAGACACCGCCTGCTGCTCTGTTCTTAAATGTGGAAATGGAAAGAACTGCCTTCCTCGGGGTTTCCCTCTGCCATAACATAAGATTGCCCTGAAAACTGTTAATGACAATAAATCACTAAATACATGCATTTGCTATTTTTTAAAACACATGAACCCCCCCCACAGACTGAAAAGGCTTTGATACACATTGAAGCAAAATATACGCAGCTGGATCTCGCCAGTGACTGACATTCCAGCTTGCAGATGACAGAATTGCAAATTCAGTACTCAGGACAGAGGAGTTTTTCTCCGAGTTTTTTATTTCGTTATGTCTGGAACTGGAAGCAGGTCTAGGAGCTTGCAACTTGTACGATTTTAGAGAAACTCTTCAAACTGAAATGGAATTGTATTTTTCAACCAAGCAAACTGACAGTGTCATTGGGAGCTTTCAAAATGTACAGACTCTGGAGTCTGTGTTCATTTGTGAGAGAAAAGGAGGATTTAAGCTGGGGCTAGTTCATAAAACATGAACCACAGTCTTTTCATTCAGCTTTTTATGTTAGAAAATTTGCCACTGAGGCAACACTGAAATACCCCACAGCCAAACTGATTTTCAAAAAGGAACCCCAACAAACAAGCCTGCCAGAAAGGACAATGGAGAAAGGATTCTGGATATAAGTTAGATGAATCCAGGGTTTAGGAGCTGGCTAGCAATCCACCAGAAAGAATTTCTGCCCTTTCAAATCTGCATGCAGCAGTTTCCCCAGCGTTGGCTCTTGAGCTATTACAATCAGTGTATTTAGTCTTTTCCTTTCTCTCCCTCTCCTCATGACACCTGTTATCTAGTTACTTTTAGTGAAGCCTCCTCTGGTTACTGCCATGAACGATTAAATCCTCTAACTAAGGTGCCCAGAAGTCTGTTGCCGTGGTGGTGAATTCCAGGTCTAGCTCCCCCCATGCAGACAGAAGGGCTGTGTCTACACTACAAAAATAACTTTGAAGTTGCTTAGTTCTAAGTACAACTTCAAAGCAAGCAACTTTGATGTTGAGCATCTACACACACCCTAATTCGACATTAAACTTCGAAGTAGGGCACTACTCCATTCCCGGGAATGGAGTAAGGACTTCGAAGTAAGGGAATATGTGTGTAGACTTTCTGCTGGCTGATTTGAGGTAATGCCTAACTTTGTTAACTTCGAAGTTAATTCTCAGTGTAGACACACTCAAAGAGATGGAGCTTTGGCTTCTGAACTTGTCCGCAGATAATTTCAGGGGAAGGGTATAACTGTCCCCACCCAATGACCAGCCACCCCCACCCCAGCTCTGGATTTCTGTGTAGTGTTCAAGTAAAAACCAGGCCACCAGGGGAGAGTTCCCAGCTGGGTGTAACAGACAATCACTTCTCCACAACAGCCAAACTAAAGCACAAGCAAACCTCAGTGCTCTGCAGCCTTATCTTACAAGGCACCAAAGGAGAATTCCCGCTCCCTCTCCCCCCAGCAGGAGGGCAGAGCTGTGGGACACCGCCAGCACGGGCCGCAGGAGGAGGCGCTCAGAGCAGTTGGCGTTAAAGGGTTTTCTTAACGTAAAAGAAAATGCTGTTGCTAACAGCGATGCTCTTCCCAAAGTGCCCGCGTGCTTCCCCATACTGTGCACACATCCGCCCCCCACCCCCATACATCTGCCCCGCCACACACGCCCCCACTACCCCCCAGCCCTCATACATCCACTCCCCCCACCCCACCACACACACACCCCACTGCCCCCACCCCATATATCTGCCCCGCCACACACGCCCCCACTACCCCCCAGCCCTCATACATCCACTCCCCCCACCCCACCACACACACACCCCATATATCTGCCCCCAGCACACACACGCATACAACCGCACACACGCCCCCCAGCCCCCATACATCCGCCCCAGCGCGCGCACACACACTTCCGCCCCCCACCACACACACCAAGACTCCCGCCCCTAGAACGCGCCCGCGCCTTGGCTCGCACAGCCCCCTCCTGCGCCGCCAACACTCCGCTGCGTAAGCACCACGACCGGCACCGTGTAAAAACCACACCCGCAAAGCGGCAGCGCCCCCTGGGCGCTTGCGTCCCGTGCCCCCTGGTCCGTCCCTTCGTCCCAGACGCTGGCCGCGGAGCAGAGCGCAGACCTCGCGGGCGCCGCGCACGCGTTCCTCGGGCAGTGCCCGGAGAAAACCCAGCTTGGATCCCTTGTGTCCTCCTCGCTGCCCCGCGCCGGAGCCCCGCGGACCCCCAGCTGGCTATGCTGCAGCGGCCCCGGGGACCCGCGCCGGAGCCCACTAGAGACCGTGCCCCCCCAGCCTGCCCCACCCGCGGTGCTCACCGACTGCAGGAAGCGCAGCGTGCCCACATAGTCCCGCTCGGTGAGCAGGATCTCGCTGAGGACGCAGAGGCGGAGGCGCAGCTGGCGGTCCGTGTCCTTGGGGCAGCCGGCGGGCTCCGGGGCTGAGGGGGCCCCCGGGGGCTGCGCGTCCATGGTGCTGTCGCCTCCCTGCCCGGCTGCGAGCGCTGCTGCCTCCGGCTCTTCCTTCCTGCCGGGCGGCTCAGGCTCCCTCCATCCCCGTGCGCTGCCCGGCGCGGAGCCCCCACTGCAGCCGCCCCGCGAAAGGGGGGCGCTGCCCGGCTACAAGGGCCGGCTGCCCAGGTGGGCCCGGCTCCGGGACATGGCGGGACAGTGGCAGCGGCAGCGGCGGCAGCAGCGCGTGCAGCAGTGAGTGGAGCGTGGAAGGGAAGCCCCGGCTCGGCGGGAGGGAGGGAGGCGGGCTAAGGAGGCGGGAGGGGTTGAGCTCAGCGCCGGAGGCGAGGGCTGCAAACTGGAGTGGAGGGGCGAGGGTGAGGGGCGGGCAAGGCACAGCCCGCGGTGCAAGTGCCGGGGAGAGAGGGACACACGTACACACACACACACACACACACACACACACACAGCCAGAGACTGTCCCCTTAGAGGCACCCGGTGCGACACACACACACACACCATCCGAGCCACAAAAAACGGGGAGAGAAAGAAACAAAAACACACACACGCAACCGACCAACGGCACCAGCGCAGCAACACGCTACGCCAAACAATCCCAAACTAGCGGAGAAGTCCACGCGACTATACGGCCCCGCAGAGACAAAGCAGAGGTAGGCAGATGCAGAGAGAAACAGGCATAGGTAAAGAAATGCGTGTGCACTCAGAAATATAAACACAAGTGACACACACAAATAAATGAGCGCACATGCCGAGATAAAAACACAAAAAAACGTGCACAGAGAGGTACACAAATATATGCCCATACACAAGTACACACAGACAAGCAAGTACACACATCGTCATCATCAATAACTGTGGGTTCAACGATGGTTGGTGTCTGACGCCTCTCTCACTATTTCCTTCCATCTTTCCCCATCCAGTGCAGAGTGGCTTAGTTTCTGTAGACTAGCTCCACACCAATCTACTACATCATCTATCCATTCTCTGTGGGGTCTGCTTCTCCTATGCGAAGCATCCATTATGCCGAATACTAGGGTCTTGATTTTTTGTTCGTTGTTCATTCTGCAAATATGTCCAAATAGTTGTAGCTTCCTTTTTGTAACCTTCTGCAGCAAGTTCTCTTTTGGCTGTATCTTCCTATGTAATGCGTCATTGGTGACCTTCTGCATCCATCCTATTCTCAGAATCTTTCTACAACAACTCCTTTCAAACGCCAATATTCTTCTTTTTGAATCTTTCATTATCACCCATGTCTCACATCCATTACCGAAAGAAAATTACACCTAAGTACACATATACTTAAACATAAATATGACAGGTAATGGAGAGAAAACCGTGCTAGTCCATATAGTTTCAAAACAAAAAAGCAGTAAAGTAGCACTTTAAAGACTAACAAAATAATTTATTAGGTGAGCTTTCGTGGGACAGACCCACTTCTTCAGACCATAGCCATACCAGAACAGACTCAATATTTAAGGCATAGATGGAGTCTGTTCTGGTATGGCTATGGTCTGAAGAAGTGGGACTGTCCCACAAGAGCTCATCACCTAATAAATTATTTTGTTAGTCTTTAAAGTGCTACTTTACTGCTTTTTTGTTTTGATAAATATGAAAGGCTGCACTCACAAGTACACACAAATATACTTGAAGAGAGAGAATACACACACACTACTACCCCCATATACACCTATACAAACAGATAAACATATACTGTACATACAGACACATGGAGGGATGAGCCATTTAAAATGGTGACTTGGGGCGTTTTTCTGTTGTCCACACACTAGTACCATGGCAGAGCACAGGACACAGAGAAAAGACTTTCTTCACTTGAGGCAAACAAAATGCGACTCTTTAAAAAATGGCCACGGGATTGTATGTGCTGAGGAGAACTGGGCAGGTGAGCTGGGATCACAGCAAATGGGCATGGTTCCCATTGACTTAATGGAATGATGTTGATTCAGTGTCTCCAATGGCTGTTGAACCCTAACAAAGCAGCCCAAGAGCCATGCATTCTGCAGACTGCAGTGTTAAAAGATATTTAATCTCTTTATAAAAACATTTTAACATCTCCCAGGAAAATTATGTACGTTAATATGAGCTATTAGTTATATCCTTAGATTTTATTGTTTTATTATATTGTCCAGAAGAAGGACAGAAAACTTATTAGATACATATTTAGGATTTATCTTGCTCACAGAATCACAGGATCATAGGGCTAGCAGGGACTTTTGAGGAAACCTCTAGTCCAGTCCCCTGCACTCATGGCAGATCTAAGTATTATTTAGAACATCCTTGACAGATTTTTTTTTAACTTGCTCTTAAAAATCTCCAGTGATGGAGCTTCCGTAACGCACCTAGGCAATTTATTCCAGTGCTTAATTACCCTGACAGTTAGGAAGTTTTTTCTTAATGTCCAACTTAAACCACCTTTACTGCAATTTAAGCCCATTGTTTCTTGTCCTATCGTCACAAGCCAAGGAGAACAATTTTTCTCCCTCTTCCTTGTAACAACCTTATTTGTACTTTTATGGACTTGAAAATAGTTACATATGCCCCCTCTCAGTCTTTTCTCTTCCAGACCAAACAAACACAGTTGTTTCCTTTATTCTTCCTAGGTCATGTTTTCTAGACCTTTAAGCATTCTTTGTTGCTCTTCTTTGGACTTTTCTCCAATTTGTCCACATCTTTCCTGAAATGTGGCACCTAGGACTGGACACCATACTCCAGCCGAGGCCTAAGCAGAGCAGAAGAATTACTTGTGTCTTTCTTACAACACTTCTGCTCATACGTCCAATAATTTTATATATATATATATATATATTTTTTTTTTTTTTTTTGCTACAGTTTTACACCGGTGACTCATATTTAGCTTGTGGTCCACTATGACTCCCAGATATGTTTCCACAGTACTTCCTCCTATGCAGTAATTTCCCGTTTTGTATGTGTGCAGCTGATTATTCTTTCCTAAGTATAGTACTTTGCATTTGTCCTTACTGAATCTCACCCTATTTGCTTTAGACCATTTTTCCAGTGGGTCCAGATTATTTTGAATTATAATCTTAAACTCCAGCGCTCTGGTACAATTGAAAATGGGGTGCAGAATGTGTAGAGCTAGCCAGGAAACTGAATTTTAGTTCTAGGAACACTTTCATATATTCAGATACATTTTTCATCCTGAATCATGACAACAGCACAAAATCTCAAAAATATTTGCAACAATGAACTGGTACAATATTTCATTTTGGACATGTGGCTTCTGAATGGCAACAAGGTGGGGGTGCAGCTTTTGGGATTTTAAGCTTCCCTTGTACCCCTCAGCTGTCCTCCTGGTGGTGGAACCATGGACCCCGGAAGCTCTGGTAGCTACTTACTGAAACTAACAGGATCCTTGAGGTTTTCACCACAGCCAAGAGTTGAACTGCAACCATGAAACTGACCAGACACTTTTATTGTTGTCAAGTTAACACCAGTCTGGTCAGTTTCATGACAGCAGTGAAAGCTTTGGAAGCACCTCTCCCAAATGGAAGGCTTCTAACTCAGTGGGTTGCCAAGAGGCAAGGTAGGCAAGCTGACAGGAAACCAGGAAACAAAGGTGATGTGTGGAGATGCACAGGGAGTAAAGCAACCATCCATTCCATGTTGGCTGGGACAGCCCCATCTTTCGGGCACTGGGAAGGTGTCCCAATTTAGTAATAGAAAGGAGCTAATTGCCCTGTATTTGCTGGCTCCTGTCTCCCCACACCATGGGGAGCCAGAGCCCGACCAGCACGCCTTCTGCCAGGTTCCCAGCTCCCCACACCTGGGGGGAGCCAGGAGGATCACATGCACGGCTGGCCCACATCATGCATGGCTGCTGCCTGGCTCCCCGCTGCTCTGGGGAACCGGAGCCCAAGTAGTGTGGCTGCTGCCTGGCTCACAGCTCCTGAACTGCAAGGAGCTGGCAGCACACTGGCACTGCTGGCCCAGATCTGGCTCTCCATGGCTTGGGGAAGCCAGAGTTGGACCAGCACGGCTACCACCTGGCTCCTGACTCCCAGCTGCTCATGGGAGCTGGAGCAGGAGCAGCGTAGCTGCTGCCTGACTCCCAGCTCCCAACAGCGTGGGGAAGCTGCAAGCTGCTGCTGCCGCCCGCAGCCAGGGAGCACCTCCCCCCGGCAATGTGGCATCCCCACAGGGCAGCCACCGCCTGGCTGGTAGGGTGACCACCTGTCCCGTTTTGGTCAGCACACTAGCTCATCCCCTGTCTTGTATTTGGCCTGGGGAGGTCTAGTCACCCTAATGGGGGTCACATACATCCCCCCATGCTGCCTCCCCCTTCACTTACTGGAAGCAGTGTGTCATTTCTACACGAAGAGGTGGACAGGAGCAGAGCAGGAAAAGTGTTGTAGCAAGGGTGAGGAGCAATGTTCCCTGTAAACTGAGCACTTGGGCAGCTCCCAGGAGAGACTCAGGTGCTACCTGTCAGATTAGCAGAGCACCCACAGCCACCCACAGTGGGCAGTCTGTGTTTTACTGGTGATACACATCCACACGTTCCTTGGTGCCCATAACAAAATTTATTCCACCCATGGATAGAAAAAAAATAGAGGGAACACTGGCAAGAAAAGGGCAGGATGTGGGCAGAGCCTGGTAGGTGGGGGAAGGACATAGGCGGAGCAGTTCACATGGCTAGTGCCCATCCTGGAATTCCCACACCAGTCACTTCTAATTGAAAAACAATTGTTTCCACAAAGCATTTTGATTTTCACCAACTGGCAAATTCCTACCAAAAACAGTTTGTCAGGATTTTTCCAACCTTTTTTAGACTTTCTATAGGCAGACAGACACGTTTTACATCTTGATACACCGTAACACCATAATAGTCCAGGCTCTGCTGAAGTGCATCATCTCCAATTGTTAGGGCGCAACCTGAGAAGAGAAATGTTTAGCACTCCTGGCACCCTGTAAACAGGCACTCTGTGAGAAGACCCGTAGGGGAGGTGGGAAAGCAATGGAAGTATTCTAACATTGCAATGCAGGTCCCACTCAGTGGGAGATCAGAGAACAGCTGCAGTGCAGGCCCAAATGTGGAGGTGTAAGAGCAAGCCCTGAAGAGCAGATCTGATGAGATCCTCAGATTAATTGCTCTGGCGTTGAAGTGTGATTTAATTTAATTTTATGTTGCTATCTCAAAGTCACTGCTGCATTTTTTTTTTTATTTTTCTGTTGCCATGAGTTAAATACTCTCAGATACTTTCTCTGTTACAGGCCAGTGCCAGGACCCAGCTCCTTTTCCTGACATAATTACAAACACAAAGCTTCCCTCTGTTTCTGCTGGGGAGCTCGACATCTCCAAAGCTGTGCCCCCACCCTGGGTCTGAACCAGAAAGCTGGTAGCTTGAAAGTTGGTGATTTGCCAGCTTTGTCTCCTGTGGTTACCTCAAAAGTGAATTTCATTTGCCTTTAGCAAATGCTGATGCAGAAGAAAGCCAAGCAATCAATGCAATGCTAACTGGGCAATATTTTAATTGCTGTTTAGTGTGTCCACCTTTTTCGTTGGTGCTGCTGCTGAACTATCTGGCTTTGAAGAGTTTCCTCATTTAGAAGCTAACTTAATGACTCCGTCCATAGAAAGGTATTACAGTTGCTAATGTGCTAATCTATGTCCAAAAAATCTCAAATTGCTAATAAAAGGCTTTCATTCTGGAATTAATTACTTCAATACAGGAGTGTTGAAAGAAAGACATAAGAACTAACTCTTCCACTCTATTCTGCACTGATTAAGCCTCAGCTGGACTATTGTGTCCACTTCTGGGCAGCACATTTCAGGAAAAATGTGGAGAAATTGGAGAAGGTTCAGAGACGAGCAGCAGAGACGATTAAAGCTCTAGAAAACATGGCCTATGATGGACAATGGAAAGAATTAGACTTGTTTAGTTTAGAAAAAGAAAAGACTGAGAGGTGACATGATAATAGCTTTGAAGTATTCTCCTTAATCTGATGTTAGGAGTAGAAATAATGGGTTTAATTTGCAGCATGGGAAGTTTAGGTTGGACATTAGGATAAACTTCCTAACCATCAGAGTGGTTAAGCACTGAAATAAATTGCCTAGGGAGGTTATGGAATCTCTAGCATCTGGGCTACATCTACACTAGCCCACTACGTCGAAGTAGTTTATTTCAAATAAGAACATCGAAATAGGCTACTTCAACGCGTATCATCTACACGTCCTCCAGGGCTGGTGCCGTCGACGTTCAACGTCAAAGTAGCGACGGAGAACGTCAAAAGGAGCCACCCCGGAAGGCAATGCAGAGCGTCCACACACATAAGTGCTCCCCATCGAAAGAAGGGGCCAGCAAAGCCCCAAGCCGCTCCCTTAAAGGGCCCCTCCCAGACACACTCGGCCTGAAGAGCACAAGATCCCCAGAGCTGACAACCGGTTGCAGACCCTGTGCACGCAGCGTGGACCCCCAGCTGCAGCAGCAGCAGCAGCCCTGGGCTAAGGGCTGCTGCACACGGTGACCATAGAGCCCCGGAGAGGCTGGACAGAGCGTCTCTCAACCCCTCAGCTGATGGCCGCCATGGAGGACCCCGCTATTTCAGAGTAGTGGGACGCGGATCGTCTACACACACCCTACTTTGACGTTGAACGTTGAAGTAGGGCACTATTCCTATCTTCGGATGGGAATAGCGATTTCAACGTCTCGCCACCTAACACTGATTTCAACGTCGAAATAGCGCACAGCATGTGTAGACACGACACATGCTATTTCGACGTTGTGCTGGCTACTTCGAAGTAGCCGGCTAGTGTAGATGCACCCGGAGATATTTAAGAGCATGTTAGAAAACATCTGCCGGGGATGATCTTGGCCCTTGGTCCTGCCATGAGTGCAGGGAACGGGACTTGATAACCTGTCAAGGTACTTTCCAGTTCTATGATTCTCTGGTTTCTTATGAGATGTTCTTGTGAAAGTTATGTCAGAAAGTTACTTTTCATATGGTCCACTGCACTGTAAGGATTGAATGGTTCACAGGGAAGAAATATGATGTAATAGTTAGAGCAAGGAATGAGGATTCAGGAGACCCAGATTGTGTTCTGGGTTCTGTCACTGACTCACTGGCCCTGTCTATGATAGCACACTTGATGCATATTTTTCAACACTGGTCTAGTTGCACCAGTAACAAGAATGGTGAAAGCACTAGTGTAACCATGTGTGATGGGGGTCAACATGCACCTCTCACAAGTGTCCCTCTAGTTGCATGTGTCTGCATTCTGTATCCTCTGGTGACCTCCTTTTTGTGGCTCTCAGGCATTTTCTCTCATCCCAGCTGGGGCTCTGTCTCTGAGCAACTCCAGCCCTGGCAGGAAGCCGTATCCCCAGGGCTTTCCCCTTGTTCTCCTGGATCCCCCCACATGCTCAGTTTTCACACAATCCCTGCAGCCAGCCAGGAGCTCCCTCATTGCTCCCCTAATCCCTGCTTGCAAATTTTCTTAGCTTTGCCCAAGCAGCTAATCAGGAGCCTCTCACTCCCAGGCCGCATCTATACATGCATGCTACTTCGAACTAGTGGCATCAACTTCGAAATCACGCCCGTCACGGCTACACGTATTGGGTGCTATTTCGAAGTTGAAATCGACGTTAGGCGTCGAGACGTCGAAGTCGCTAACCCCCTGAGGGGATGGGAATAGCGCCCTACTTCGAAGTTGAATGTCGAAGTAGGGCACGTGCAGACGATCCGCGTCCCGCAACATCGAAATAGCGGGGTCCGCCGTGGTGGCCATCAGCTGAGGGGTTGAGAGACGCTCTCTCTCCAGCCCCTGCAGGGCTCTATGGTCACCTTGTGCAGCAGCCCTTAGCCCAGGGCTTCTGGCTGCTGCTGTGGCAGCTGGGGATCCATGCTGCAGGCACAGGGTCTGCAACCAGTTGTCGGCTCTGTGGATCTTGTGTTGTTTAGTGCAACTGTGTCTGGGAGGGGCCCTTTAAGGGAGCGGCTTGCTGTTGAGTCCGCCCTGTGACCCTGTCTGCAGCTGTTCCTGGCACCCTTATTTCGATGTGTGCTACTTTGGCATGTAGATGTTCCCTTGCAGCGCCTATTTCGATGGAGTGCTACCCAACGTCGAAGTTGAACGTCGACGTTGCCAGCCCTGGAGGACGTGTAGACGCTATTCATTGAAAAAGACTATTTCGATGTAGCATGCACATGTAGACGTAGCCCCTGGGTCCCTGCCTTGCAGTTAGCTGTTGTTTTATACTGCAGTTCCTTCAGGCAGCTGGGCATGCATTCCAGCACCTTGTAACAACTCACTCCAACAACTCTTACCAACTCTTCTCCCTTCTGCTCTGTTCTGACACTCCTTTTTATATGGGCCTCCTGGGTCATGATTAGTTACTTCCAGTGCAGCCACTCTAGCTTGCTTGGAGGACCACTCCACTGCTCCCTTCCTGAAATGGGTGTGGCAGAGCCCCAAGGTCTCCAGCAGGTGAACTTTGGGCTCCATTCAGTCCCTCGCACAAGGGCTGACATTTTTTTACAGCTATGTCCTAAAGTTATGTACCCTGCTGCTATCACTCATACCAAGCTGATGACAACTATCAGAGCTCACTGAACTGATTGTATCAGCATGTTCTGTCTATTGAATCTCCATCAATTACCTCTGTATTTTATCAGGTACTGCAGTTCCATTCTGGCTTCTGTATTAGTCAATGGACACACTTTTGCAAGATGCATCTTAATCAACTGAGGAACATAATCAATTTATGTGATTAAAGTAGAGAAGGCCTGAGTTAGTCCTTTAAGGCAAGTAGCATAGACAAGCTAGTGATTTTTGAGGTGACGAGCCTCAGGTTTTTTACTGATGGGAAATTTTAGAATTTGTTTGCGGATGTGAACTCTTTACATGAGTCTGGCTTATTTGATCTCTTCTTCAGCCTATCTGCTCATCTGACTAGCAGAACCCCAAGAAGCCATATAGACCCAGAAGAGAACAGATAAAAAGACTTCAAGTAAATCACCCCAGGTATGGAAGAGACAGTGACTGAGGCCCAGTAATCTTGTTGCAGGTCAGCAGAGCACTTAAGCATATGCGTAATTTCAAATACATGAGTAGTTCTATTGTTTTCCACAGGTACTTACTTAACCACACACTTTCCTGAAGAGGAACCTGAGAAAAAGTAAGATGTCTTTTTGAGAACTTTTTTTGCCAAATAATAAAGTTTAATATCTCCAGAACTCTGGGATCGGTGGAATTTTGTCAGAAGATATCTTCCAACAGAAATGTCTATTGACAGACTGTGTATGTGTAGACATAGCCTTAGACTTATGAAGGAAGAAAGTACTTCAAGAGACAGTCTGAGCCCATAAGATGACCACCTGCCTCTCTCTGCTTCTTTTTCTCTGTTTAACTGCCCTGGATCATCCAGTTTTTGGGAGAACATCTGTTCAGCAGAAACAGAGTGGTTCCTTGAAAGTCTTCCCAAAAACACACTATTTTGTAGGATTGCCTGATGATCTAAAGGTCCAAGCTAAAGTCCATTGAAATCAGTGGGATTCTTTCCACTGACTTCAGTGGACTTTGGAGCAACATATATTACCTCTTGTGCATGGTGCATAATCCATTCAAACTGCATATGTGATTTATATGAATCAATCCTATACATTTATATATTTATTGTGGTGCCGAATAAAAGCCAGGCTCACATGCCTTGATTTATTAAAATGTTTATACAGCTTTTCAGTGAAATGTACTGCACTGCTGATTTGCAGTTTATTGTATCTCTCTGTGGTCAGAATTATATAGACAAATGAAGAAAGTGTAGTAGACAGCATGAGTGTAGGGGTAATATAACTGTGTGTTCTTTTGCAGTGTGGATGGGGAGGGTTCATGACTAGTTTTTTCCCTGTGGCTTTGTCAAAAAAGCAGCTAAATAGTGGCTACTTCTAAACTACTATGGCTTCGCAAACTCACAGTCACATTGTGAATATGGGCCACAGGAAGTCTTCAAGGGGACCTTGTTACTTTAATATACATTTTATGTGACAATATAATTCTTGAATTGAGATGCACAGTTCTCACAAATTGTTCCAGCAAATTCAGCTGCTACCTACTGACAGATTTTCCAGGGTCCATTGTGGCAGGACCAGGATGGAGGGCCCCCTCAGAAGGAGCCCAGACAAACAGAAGGGACAGCAGGAGAATCACAGGCAGCTGGGCAGGAGATGGCTCAACCTTACTGGGGCCAGCTGACCCCATGACTGGGCTAATGAGAGGCCTTTAAAAACCCTTCACAGGAGGAAGGCTTGGGAGAGGGTGTGAGAGGTGAGTAGAGGGATGTAAAGAAACCAGAGGAATGGGGGAGGGAAAAGAGCAGGTTTGAGAGGAGCAGAAGAGAGAACTAGGAATTACAGAGGGGGAGTGTGGAATTTCAGTGGATCAAGAGTGGGAATTTGTGACTGCTGCAGCCTGGAGAAGGTACCAGAGGGAATCATCTGGGGAAGTGGCCCAGGGAGGAGAGCTGCTGTGCTAAGGGAGTCAGCCCTTCCTACTAGCAGCTGCATAGGGTCCCTGGGCTGGAACCTGCCATGAATAGGTGGGGGCTGGGTTCCCCCAGACCACCCTGACACCAGCAAGGGCAAATGGGGCTTTAAGCCAGCCCAGTGGACTGAATAGAGGCCCAAGAATAGGACTGACTTTGTCACACCATATATTTCAGGAGGAACCTCTCAACAAATGCTGTTCAGCAGTGTCAGGCTCCTGATTAAGGATTACTTCCTTTACAATGTCTTCTTCTGTGGGGGGGGGAGGAGAAAAGAGAAGAGGTGCTGGTACTCAGAAGACTTGCCAGTCTTCTGGCTGGGGCTGCTGAGGTGCCAGTGCTCAGTACTGGTGCATGCACACACAAAAAAAAAAATTGCTGCTTTCTTAGCAGTCTTCTAGAGCAACAGTTGAACTATAAAACAAAGAGAAGTCCTGTAGCATGTTATGGGCTAACAGATCTGTTGGAGCATAAGCTTTTGTGGGCAAAGACCCACTTCAGTGGATGCATTGGACTTGTCTTTGTTTTTGTGGATCCAGACTAACACAGCTACCCCTCTGTTAATTGACCTATGTAGACACATAAGCTGTGTCTACACGTGCATGCTACTTCGAAGTAGCGGCACTAACTTCGAAATAGCGCCCGTCGCGGCTACACGCGTCGGGCGCTATTTCGAAGTTAACTTTGACGTTAGGTGGCGAGACGTTGAAGTCGCTAACCTCATGAGGGGATCGGAATAGCGCCCTACTTCGATGTTCAACGTCGAAGTAGGGACCGTGTAGCCGATCCGCGTCCCGCAACGTCGAAATTGCTGGGTCCTCCATGGCGGCCATCAGCTGGGGGGTTGAGAGATGCTCTCTCCCCAGCCCCTGCGGGGCTCTATGGTCACCGTGGGCAGCAGCCCTTAGCCCAGGGCTTCTGGCTGCTGCTGCGGCAGCTGGGGAGCCGTGCTGCAGGCACAGGGTCTGCAACCAGTTGTCGGCTCTGTGGATCTTGTGTTGTTTAGTGCAACTGTGTCTGGGAGGGGCCCTTTAAGGGAGCGGCTTGCTGTTGAGTCCGCCCTGTGACCCTGTCTGCAGCTGTGCCTGGCACCCGTATTTCGATGTGTGCTACTTTGGCGTGTAGACGTACCCTTGCAGCGCCTATTTCGATGTGGTGCCGCGCAACATTGAAGTTGAACATCGACGTTGCCAGCCCTGGAGGACATGTAGACGTTATTCATCGAAATAGCCTATTTCGATGTTGGCTTCACGTGTAGACATAGCCATAGAGACAGATATCCTCTACTGTTAGAAAGCTTTTAACAAAGACCTATTTGGTGGCTCTAAGTAAATGAGATGTCACTCTGGTGATGAAGTGAAACACATGGAGAGCCAAAATCTGACCCTCCCCCCCACCACCCACCCAGTGAGATAAATCAAGACTAAACCTACTGGAGTTATGCTAATATAAAACCACTACAAGTGAGATCAGAATCCAGCCAGAGGTTTTTGTCTGGTGGCATGATGCAAACACTTATAAATCCTGAATTAAGTTACAATAGTGCACTGCTCAAAGAATACAAGTGTAGCTCAGACAAAGTAAGTAATAATTTAGGCTGCAGCAGTGGGCTCTGTAAGCTGGGCACTTATGTGGCCATTCAGAAGAGACCCTGGTGCTGTCCGGCTGATTAGCAGAGTTTTTTTTTCTACTAGTGGTGCACATTCACACATGCCTCAGTGCACATAAAAACTTATTCTGCTCATGGGTGGAAAAAGGCCACACATGACAGGAAATGATTAGAGAACATTGGGCAGTGGCCCACCTTCTTTACACATCCCTGTTGGGCCAGGGTACAGCAACAGATGCAATATGTAAAAATGTCAAAGGTAAGTAGACAAGAGAGCCATGATCTAGGTGCTTCACTAGCTTGGCAGAATGGGGTCGTAAAACTAAATCTCCTTGCTCTTCTGAGTTTCCTGCATCACTAGGGTGATCAGATGCCACATTTTTAACGGGACAAGTCCTGTATCTAAGATCTCCTGTGGATGTGTCAACTTTTCAATTTGTTTTAAACGGGCAAATTGCCCCATATTTTCTGTTTCTTCCCACCCATCAATACTGGTGGGTCCTGCTTCTTGCCCATCCTGCTCACCAACCACCTGCTTACCAGAAGTGAGTTTGTGGGTGGGGGCATCCAGTGGTTGATGATAGCAGTGGGTGTGCAAGGCTGACGGCTGGATAAAGCTGCAGTGTGTGTGACCAGCTACTCCCCCTGCTAGCCAGGGAACACAAGGCAGCTGGGTTATGTTGGTGGCCAGCAGCAGCTTGGGGGTGTTAGCTGCTTTTCTGCACTGTACAGGTAGGAAGGGAGATGGGAAGGGAGAACCTCTGGAAAAACATGCTAGGAATGATATGGCTCATGTTTTTCCAGAGGTCCTCCCTTCCCTCCTGCTCATGTCCCGTCTGTCCCTCTGGTACTGACCTTCAGCTTGTTCCTGAACTCTGCTCACCCTGTACCAGCTCTTACCAGCAAGCTAAACCTCTCCAACTGGAAGCAGCTCCCTTCCCTCCCACACAGCAGCAGCCTTTCAGCATTGGCCACCTTTTGGTTTGTACCCTGACAGAAACCTGGGGAAGTGGGCCTGTGAGCCCCGACGTGGTGCCAGGTACCAGGAGAGGCAGATCCATCACAGGGGTGCTGCCAGTCATTGAGCGGGGAGAGCACTAGGTAGAGAGGATTGGGTCAGGTCAGTCAGTCATCCCTGCCCCCATCTTCATGTAAGACAGGTGTGCAGGAATGTGTCACCTCTCCCCATTCAAACCTTAAAGAAGGTAAATAAAGACTCCAGCTACACAGTATTTCTTTTCAAAGGGGTCGGTCAGCTTGATGATCATTTGAATGTTTGTACTGCATAGTTCTGATTGCTTGCTGTTGAACTTGCTTGACTATGAGTAATTTTACCAGTTGTCTCATGTTCAGCATAGGAATATGGTCACCCTAGGCATAACCATACCATTACTACAGCCTAATTTTTTTGGCCTTTCATTTCCTTCATCCAATTTGTTTTCCCTTTTACCCCCAGGACATTGTGTTGCCATCATTTTGTTTTACACACTGACTGCTGGTGAAATCCTTTCACTTCCATAATACACACTGTAATGGTTTCCCTTGTTGGCCTCATCTGGTGATGTTTTTCTCTTAACTTAAATATTTATGTTACTTTCAACATTCTTTACTTTTCTCCAAAGTATTCCAGTTGACTTCTGACTATATGAAATCTATTGTCTGAGTATAAACTTTAAACTATTTTTAGATTGATCTGGAAAGATTTTGAAATTTTTAAAACTTGGGGCATAGTGAGGTACTACGTATTTTAAGAAGCATGATTCAACTGATTAGCAGTTTGTGTACAAGGTTTCTTGCCTAGTGAGACTTGAAACAGATGAGAAGTTAAAATCAGTGCTGGTAAAGGATACCCGTGTTCAATAATGGCACTTCTGAATGCAGGAAGTATAATTATACCATGCTCCATGCACTTTGATATAACAGGTATCCCAGTACAGGGCCCACCACTGAAAAGATATAGGAAATGAAAGTAGATTTCTCAAATACAGGGTCAAATTCAGTAACTCCTTTGAATTTAATGGCTCTACATAGATACAAATGCAACAAGAATTCAACCTAATGTACTTATTCATTACTCCCCTAACATATCACTTCATTTTAGGATTCTCAGGGCATATGAACTCTGATAAAAAGCTAGCTGGTAAGGAGACTGGGCAAATTCACTGATTCAAAGATGCCCAGTTTCTGATCTTAGTTACGTTGGTGTAAATCCAGAATAATTCCACTGAAGATAAGGGAGTTACTCCAGATGATCACCAGTAAAAGAGATCAGAATCTGACCCGCATAAAATTGGAATGAATCTTATTACATGTACCCCATTTAATTTACTCCACTTCATAGACTCCAGTAGCACCATTCATGATCTATATCCCCATAAGGCAACTCATAATCAGCTCTTTCTCAGGCCTTTGTTTCCTACAAATGAATTTTCTATAACCAAGATAAATTGTGTTAGTTTTCAATGAGCTTTGCAGAAATAATTTCGCGAGTTCTCACTCTTCAGGAACAATTGCAGGACACTTGCATTTCTTTTTTCGGCATCCTCAAAAAAATCCTTTTAAAAAAAGTTTGAGGTGCATGACTACAAAATAATCTTGAACAAATATAAAGAGCAAAGAAACAGACTTGGGATGGTAAAAAAAAATGCTTGCATCTTTCACATGAGGATCTTAAAACATTTCATTTATTTAGACCAGTAAGACTTCTACAAGGCAGACAAGGGTTATCATGCCCATTTTAAATATGCAGCAACTATAGCACAGAGAGATGAAGTGACTTGCCCAAGGCCACATAAAGTCTATGGCAAAGCCGGGGATAAAAAATCACGAGTATTTGACTCTCCGTCCCCTCCTTTAACTGACAGGTACCATTTAAAGAGAATCTGCCACTGTTGCTGCCTCCAGTTCAACTCACTTGGTGATACAACTTACCCAAACAGGGTTCCATGCTACTACTGGTATTTTAACAATCCCACCATTCAGACTTCTTCTGAGCATGATAATAACACAGTGGTTAAAACATTGGGTGCTGCTTGGAGCCCAGCTGAAGCTGCCACCAGTGCAGGAGGGGAAATGTTATAGTATTGATACTCTTATGTCCTAGGAACCTCAGCCCTTCAGGGATAGGGGCTACATCTACACTTCAGGGAAGATTGATGTTACCACAGTCAATCTTCCAGAGTTTGATTTACTGCACCTGGTTGGGATACACTAAATTGAACTCACAAGGCACCCACATTGGCACTGGTAATTCTGCCCCTCCTTAGGAGTAAGGGAAGGTGACGGGAGCATTCATTCCCAGTGACCTCCCACAGTGGAGACAGTGTAGAAGCCCAAATTAAGGTACATCAACTCCTGCTATGTCCTTAATGTAGCTGGAACTGTGTACCTTAACTTGACATTCCTATTGAGTGTAGACTTGCCCTGGGATAAGAAGCATTTTGCTATGTCTCTTAAAGATATAGCACATTGATCTGAAGAAGTGGGTCTGTCTCATGAAAGCTCATCACCTAATAAATTATTCTGTTACTCTTTAAAGTGCTGTGCTACTGCTGGTTTGTTATATTATGTAAAATGCTACATTACAGGTTGGCTTAGCAAAAACCTGATGTGCAGTTTGGGGACATGGTAGTTGTGTGTGTTCAGCACTAGGATTTGAAATAAAAGTTTTTAGTACAAGAGCTGGTACAGGGTGAGCAGATCTGGTGCGGGTAAGAGCTGGTAAGGGTGAGCAGAGTCCAGGAACAAATCATGGATAAGTAACGGAGGGACAGAAGCCAAACGCCAGAGCCAGAGTGTCAACCGATATTGTAAGCCAGAGGCAGAGGTGGGGAGTAAAGTCAGAGGAGTACACACCCTGGAGCAGAGCAGGAGCTGTGAGGTGAGGCAGGGACTGGAAGCAGAGACTGGAACAAACTTCTTGTGTGGCTTAAAAAAAGTCTAGTTTCTAGAGTCTAGTTCCTAAAAATATTTCCTAGCTTTGTAATCTTATTATATACTTGCCTGTGTGCTCCTTTCACCCAATTTAACCCATCTGTTGTATTTTCCCTTCCCTAATTAACACTCATCACATTCCAAGAAGGGCATGATTGGGTTTTTATGATGCTGTTTCCTGACATAATAGTTTTGATTATGTGATTAAGAGCTCTCCTCAGGCTCTTGAACTCAGAGAAGATGTTGGGCTTAATCAGAAGACCTCAGTTCAGTGTATTTGTATATTTTAAACCTGTTCAATGCAAAAAAAAATCTTCATATAAAAGAAACCACAGATTTATCTGAGCCTTAATTTGTACAGCATTAGGTGATACCTTGTGTTGGACTTGATCATTCTCCTGTTAAAGTCAATGATGAAAATCCCCTTTGGGTTGAATGACATCAGGGTCAAGCCTTTACTAGCTGAAATATAGTAATCAGAGCTAGGGAAATAACTTGTGGCTTAAAAAAATTCAAGATGCTTTAAATGGGAGGATTTTTGTATCTCATTGCAGGTTTGAAATTGACCCCATTGTCATGAAATGCTCACATGAAAAGGGGCCCTTTTCCAAGTACAGCTGGCTTTCTTTCTCTTCCCCATAGGAATCGCTTAAAAATTCCAGATTATCATTTCTTGTGAAATTTCATGAAGCTTTTGGAGGATCAAAGAGAAGTATAACAAAATTACAGGAAACTTTACAAAAGTTGTGAAATATTTTTGCCCAGACCTGTAAAACAACCAAGCACAAGGCCACGCTTACATGTTTGCACTTGCAAGTAAATAATAAGCAATAGAGATTGTGGTTATTTTTGTTCATAACTAGCTGCCTTCTAGATGCATGTGTCTTGTGCTATTTTCCACTAGCCGATTCACTTGACTTGAAACACCCTTTCCTTGGGGTCAGTTTGACCAATGAAGATGTTGCATCTATAATTATGCAGCTACTTCTAAATTCTTTGTGGTTTCTTTAAATGGAACCAGAAAAACTAATTCTCCCTGCAAGAAGAGAGAATTAGAGATCAGACAAACATTGTCTTGGCAGATAAATATAACATACACCATCTCTCTTTTCCTTCTCGCTACCCCTCTCTTCTGCCTCTTTCTTTTCTGTCTGGATAACTCAGCTGATGATGACGGAAGCCTCCTAGAATAGCACAGTATCCTCCCTGTATGCCAGAGGCTTTCAACTTAAACACATGCCTAAGAATGTTGTTGAAAGGAAGGGAGTCACTCATTTCAAATCTTGCTTAAGTGCTTTGCTAAACTGGGTCCTCATTCCCACTGAGAGAGACCTCTTGAGTTCTGTGAGGGAAACAGACCTCATGCAAACATCTGGGGCGACATCTGACATCCATTTAGTCACTGCAACAAGCTAGTCTGAGCAAGTTGTTCTACACTTTTATTCGCAGTCTTCACCTGTCCATTTGCTAGTTTTCTTCCCCTCTCCTTGCTCATATTTTTTTCCAAAGGTAGCGGAGGATACTGTGTAACATTATGTACATGTAAGCTGATGTCTGAGGTGCTTTCTTTTAAATTGAAAGCACATGAGAGCACTGTAGGGTTCTGCAATATGTTTGCAATATCAGCATCTGTTTTCTTCTCTAAAAAGGCAAGGGTAGGTGGGCCCACAAAATACCAGATCCCCAGCAGTCACATTACCTTGCCATTACAAGTCACTTTCTGACAGTTGTATATTCAGGATAAAATGCTCTTCTGAGTTATCAAAGCATAAACCCTTTGGCAGTGGTGGGATTGCACTGATGTACCTGAGAGGTGAATTTATCCCTGCTGTGTAATTTACACCCCTGAGTTCAGCCCACAGAGGCCAACTGGAGTTAAAGCTACTTGTAGGAAGACAGAATCTAAACTAACATCTCAAAGGAGAGGAGCAGAGAGACAGGACCATTCCAAGGGAGGTGCAGAGCCTAGGGCAACCCCTCCCCCAAGCCCAGAGCAGCTGGCCCTGTTCCACCCCTGCTCTGCCCTCTGCCTGAAGACTCCTGCCCCCATGCAACATGAGCTGGGGAATTACTGGGGGCGTGGAGTGGCAGAAAGGGTTTCCCCCCAACATACACGCTCAACAGCGACAGGAGCTGGAGCCCCCACCCCAAGCGGTCTTATGGGCAGGATGGCTCTGTAGAGGGAGATCGTGGGAAAATGCCATCCAGCTCTAGCAAACTACTAATTAACTGAAGAAGTCACACTAGGTAAAGCCAGAGACAGGGAATGATAAGTTTTCTGCCTGATTGGTATCACTATAGCACACATTATCTTTTCTCTTGCAAATGTCCTGCTTAAAGTTTAATGAAGTACAATCTCTCCCCACCCCCTGATAAACTGACAGTATCACTCATGGACTTTCAATTCAATCATACAGCAAATGTCAAACAAGTCATAAGAGGAAACCACTGACAGTAAGTAAAGCACTTCAGGCAAGGCTTGCATGCTCTGCTGACGAAGATGGTATTGCATGGAAGTTCAAAATGATTTAGGCCCAGATCCTCTGAGAGTTTAGCACCTAATACCTCTGAGGACTGGTAGGTGTTAGGCTGAAGATGTAAGGAAACATATCAGATTTCTTGTTCTTACAGCTTTTGTGAGCAACTAGAATTACAGGGAACGCTGTGAATGTTTGTTATAACGCCCTTTTTTTCTGAAACTCACTGCTTTGGGGAGAATCTTCTTCCTAGGCCTAAACCTCCTGTACCTCCCTCACTCCAAAAATCAAGAATTTGAAGTAATTTGGTTGAGATCATTTTGAGTCTGGAAGGATGCACCCATAGTCTTCACAGCAATGGTGTTATGATTATGGCATAATTATGATCTAAGTTCCCACTTGCACAGCTAGGCATCTGCGCAGCTATCAAACAAGCCCTATACATGGGCACAGAGCACCCTGCTGCCTGCCAGCCCCTGCATGGAGCTGTCTGGCCTCATATTGAGGCCAGGAGAGGGCCACTTCTACCTGCGCAGCAGTAGCTCTGTGCTAGGGATGGGAGAAGGGCGCCTCCCTCACCCAGATGCAGCTGCTCCATGAGGGGAGTGCTCTGTCCTGGACACAGCAGCTCCATGTGGGCATGGGGCAACTTCCCTAGTTATGGATGCTCTGTACCAGGTCTGGGCCCATTCCTCCAGCACCAGCTGCTCTGTGCTGGGGCCAGCAGAGGGGTGCCTCCCACCCAACTCTGGCAGCTCAGTGCTGGGGTCAAGGGAGCAGCCCATCTGTCCTGGGCACCTATACTGGGGTAGGACCTAATTTAGCATTTAGTGCAGGAGGTTCAGAAAGTTCCCATAGGCTTTATTTTTGTCCCTTATGCATCAGGCTACAGCAGCAAATGAGCTCCTGATCAAACGTGCCCATTTTACTCTTCCAGATACACCTGTAGAAGTCAGGGGGCCTGCTCCCACTGCTATTTATGTCAGCAGATGACACATGCATAAGGCAGTGCTTGGCCCTGAGTGTATTTGAATGGTTCCTATTGATTTATAGAACATCTGAGGAGGAAATAATTCCCCATCCCCAATGCTTTCAGTGAACACTTTGAAGAACAATTTCAGTTTCGAGTTCCTGATAACACCAAACAATGATGTTTATGGTTTCATTTCGCTCCTAGTCAATGCAGTACACTGCAACATCACTTTGTATAGGATCTGACCTACAATTGTATCTCAGAGTTAAATAATATGAACACAGTCAAATATCAAGGAGGGAGAGAGACTAAAGGGGACTTATAATGAAATCTGAGAGGAGCCAGGATGGGAGGAAGCAGAGAAGCTCAAGAGGAGGAGATGGCTCTTGCTGCAAAACTGTGAAGATTAAGTGACTAAGAGTATGTCTTCGTTACAAGCTGGATCGATGAGCAGCAACTGATCCAGCAGGGGTCAATTTACATATCTAGTATAGCTGCAGTAGATAGGCTGCTGAGATCTCTCCTGTCAACTTTGATATTCCAACAAAACAAGAAGAGTAAGCGAAGCCGATGGAAGAGCACCAGCTGTTGACTTACCACGCTGCAGAAAGCAGATGAGAATAAGTGAATTTCAGCTATGTTGTTCATGTAGCTGAAGCTGTGTAACTTAGGCTGACTTCCTCTGGTAGTGTAGACAAAGTGTCAGAGGAGGTCATTGCTGGATGGCAAGGAGCAGAATGGAGAGTGGGATACAGGACGGCTGTTCCAAATGGCAGGAACCTCAGGAAAATCAAGTTTTAGATCCTTGGTGGAGCTGGCTGTATTGCCAGTTAGAACAAAAGTACCATTTGGTTTGTAAACTGAGCTGATTAGACCTCAGATGAATGCAGAAGAATCAGCGTGATGCTCCAAAGG
This sequence comes from Carettochelys insculpta, assembly GCF_033958435.1. Classification (NCBI taxonomy): domain Eukaryota; kingdom Metazoa; phylum Chordata; order Testudines; family Carettochelyidae; genus Carettochelys; species Carettochelys insculpta. Next base: position 20,253,519 of record NC_134153.1, on the reverse strand, counting down.
GATAACTGTACACTTTTTGCCTCTTTCCTTTAATCTTTCTACCCATCAAATACCATGTACCTCTGTAAAGCCTCAAGGGTAGAGGTTACGGAAGAGACACTCTGCAGAATTAACTTTAATTTTACAGAAGATCCCCAGAGACATGGACAGAGCTCCTGTTGGGTTGAACATGTCAATTCCCACACCACATGAGGAGAAAGCAAAGGGTAAATCCAGAAGAGGTATGTTGAATCCTTGAGGAGAGGTAGGTTTGATTAGAGAAGGATAAGGATGTAGGTGTAGATTCTGAAGGGGACTTCTAGGCATTTCCTGGCCAGCAAGGTCTCCACCTTCCCCGCACAGGCTCTGTGCTGGCTCCTGCAGTCAGCTCCATGCTCCATCCCCCAACCATCCTCATGCCCTGTGGGCTACAACCAGCCCCTGTTCACCAGGTACTGGCAAGCAGCATGTGTAGGCTGGAGGACTCTGGAGGAGCAGGGGCCAGCCACGCAGCTGGCAAAAAGCAGCAATATCTCCTTCAAAGCAACATGTCTCTCCAGCCGTTGGCTACAGGATCACCACTGAGTCCTCCAGCCACCACTTGCATTGCTCAGCACCATCTCTGCCTCTTTCCTGCTCCCCTGAGGCAGCAGGTGAGCTCTTGCTTGTATGTGTGGCTGTTTGTAAGTCAGAGGTTTGTGATGCAGGGAGTACCTGTACATCAGTTCCAAAGTGACCTGTAATTGCTCTGCCACCTTCTGTTTTTCAGTTTAAAATACTTTCTTTTCACAGAGCTATCCATCCAGGAATACAACCAATGCAGTGAAATTCTGCAGACAGCTTGTGATGACTTCTTAACAGTGGGACTTTTGAAATAGCCTATATTGTTCTTCAGTGCCTCTGATGAATAAGCCCTGGAAACCCACCTCCTCCACTCAGCTAATCCCACCAGGAGTATTCTAAGAAGAACCCAGAAGGCTATCAAATAGTGTTCCAGAAAGATACTTAAGGTCACTTCCGGCTCCCAATGAAGTTAATGGGAAAATTCATACTCAGTTCAATGGGATCAGAACATGGTTTGCTGAATGTGTTTAGCTCGACATTTGAACAGTCTATCCAGTGAGAGTCAGGGTGTAAATTTTCACATTGCACCGAAGACCACCAGGTCATGAGTTGGAAAAACTCTTGGGCTGCATCTACACTAGCAAGTTCTTTTGAAAGATTTTTCAAAAGACGGCTGTTTTGAAAAGATCCCATGGAGCATCTACACACACAGCATTCTTTTGAAAGTAAATTGAAAGAATGTGGTGTTCCTTTCGAAATCGCTCTCAAAAGCTTCTTTTGAAAGAAAATGTGTAAGCACTCTGCAGGCCCTTTTTTCCCCAAAAGAGCAGTCCTCACGGGGCCTGACTTTTTTGATCCTTGGCCTGCTCTTTCAAAAGAGTGGGGGCTGTGTGGATGCTCTCTCTCAGAAGAACAGATCACTCTTTTGATCCGCTTTTTTGGGTGTGGATGCACTCTTTTGAAAGAAGTTCTTTGGGAAGAGATCTTCCGGAAGAGCTTCTTTTGAAAGATCTCTGAAGTGTAGACTCAGTACTGGAGTTTTAAACTGCTTATACCTGGCACAGAGGAACCCTCAGTATGGCACATTTCAGAAATTAAACAGCTTACCACAGACCAACCTATAGCCAATGGCAAATCACTCTTTATTATTGTATGTTGAGAATCAAAGTTCCCCCTCATCATTGGGCTGATGCCATTGAGGCGTACTGGTTTCATAACCAGCATCATGTCTGACCACCTTTGACTGCCCACAGCCCAATGGATAAGGCACCTATTTTGCAGATGGGATAGCGGGGCTTGGCTTTTCAATGTGGGAATCAACCCCTCTGCACCCCACAGCCTCAGGACAAGAGCAGAGTGCTTTTACAAACAACCCTCCGGAGAAGAGCTTCCCAGCTCTTTGCAAAGCTCTGCAGTGTTCATAACAGTGCCATTAACAGGCTGACAGCTTGATCCATTTTGATGCTTTTGCTTTTACTTTGGAAAAATCACACAATAGAAAAATGACACACACAGAGCTGGGCCTGCTGGCTTGAGGCCCCACCTGGCATTGGCACAAAAAAGGCTTTTTTTTTTTGTAGGCTCATTAGAAATGGGCCTTTTGCTCACCTGGCTGATTGCCACTACATGATACTGCTCCATCTGGAAGCACCAAGCTGGGGGTGTCCTCATGCAGTTGTGATGATGCCTCTCCTTGCTGGTCAATTCTCAAATAAATGTGTTTCCTGTTTTCCTAGTAAGTACAAAAATGTGACTTGAAATGGGTAGTGGAAAAACAAGCTTCCAGTAACCTTTTTCTGCTTGCACCTGTGGGTGAAATCACTGATTCAAACTGTTCTCAAAAGAGATCTTGATCAGAAACAGACAATTGCTGAGCATGGATTACCATTCCCTAGTATGGGGGGAACAGTTTGCTTCAGTGCTGTAGCTACTCCATGTTGCCAATGATTTTATTGTTAGTCTCTCAATATTGAGTGGGTTTTAAAAAAAAAAAACAAAAAAAAACCCAGTTCCAGGCATTGTGATTCATGGGACTTTTAGCTTTAGCTTCCTCCTACTTCTCTTCTCTTTTTTTAAAAAATAAATAAATAATGTAGGAGCTTTCTACAGGTTTCCTTGATCTTTAATAAAAGACCTGCAGGGTGAATCAGGAAGCTTTTGCTTTTTGTGTATAGAACACACAAAAATTTAAAGGCAGAATCAGACAATCCAATAAATTTGCCTCTTTGAGAGAGTCAATCCAGAGATTAACACCATCAAAGCTATTTAATCCCCCCTTTGCCTAACACTGAGGGTTTGGGTAGAATGAAATTGAGGTCCAAAGGACCCCTGGTCAAGAAGCTGTTTTCCAAGAACTAACCCCAGTTCTACCCCACCTCCAGTCTCTGCCTTCTCTATCAGTTGCTGTGGCAGGGTAGAAAAATAACCCTATATCAGTCAGGAACCCACTGATTGTGGCATGCTCAGGCTTTGGAAGCATGACATCACATTGCAGTGACTCTTGTTAGTGCCTCAAATGTGACAATAATGCTTGTGGCAGCTCACATGGGCTAAATGAATGGCCAGCCAAAACCTGGGCTTTGTGGTTTGTGGCAGAAGATGAAAAGCTTTCATGGGCATGCTAGAGAGTTGTCTAGAGAGAGAGAAATCTTCATTGCCTCTATGCAGGCTTACAAGGAACAGCCAACATGGGTTTGTCAAGAACAAATTGTGCCAACCCAACCCAATTTCTTTCTTTGAGAGGGTTACAGGCCTAGCAGGAAGCTGTGTGTGTGACAGATCTTGATTTTTGGCCATGCTTTTGATACTGTGCCACCTGGCATTCTCAAAGGCAAACTAGAGAAATGTGGTCTACATGAAATTACTATATAGTAGATATATAACTGGTTGATGGATTGTGCTCCAAGAGTAGTTATCAATGGTTTGCTGGCAGACAGAAGTGTGCATTTTGTGGTGTTCAAAGGTTATGCTACTATTCAATATTTTTATGAATGACTTGGATAATAGAGTAGAGAGCACACTTATAAAATATGCAGGTAGCACTAAGCTGAGAGGAGTGGCAAGCACTTTGAAAGATAGGATTAGAATTCAAAACGACCTTGACAAATAGGAGAATTAGTTTGACTTCTAGAATATGAAACTCAATACAGACAAGTGCAAAGTACTTCACTTTGGAAGGAAAAACCAAATGCACAACTACGAAATGTTGGCTAGCTTCCTAGTTAGCAGCACTGCTATAAAAGGCCTGGATCACAAATTAATATGAGTCAACAATATAATGCAGCTGGGAAACAAAGCTAATATGAAACTATTCTGCACCAATGAGGCCTCAGCTGGGCAACATATCCAATTCCAGGCACCACACTTTAGGCAAGATGTGCATAAACTGGAGGGGGGTCCAGAAGAGAACCACAAAACAATAATCAGAGGGGTAGCCGTGTTAGTCTGGATCTGTAACAGCAACGAAGGGTCCTGTGGCACCTTATAGACTAACAGAAAAGTTTTGAGCATGAGCTTTCGTGAGCACAGACTCACTTCATCAGTTCCAAGACTAGCATCTGATGAAGTGAGTCTGTGCTCATGAAAGCTCATGCTCAAAACTTTTCTGTTAGTCTCTAAGGTGCCACTGGACCCTTTGTTGCTGTTACAAAACAATAAAAGGCTTAGAGACTTGAGCTTTGAGGAAATGATTTAAAAAGGGGCATGTTTAGTCTTGAGAAAAGAAGAGGGGGCCTTGATAACATTCTTCACATATATCAAGGGCTGTTACAAAGAGTATGGTGGTCAACTGTGCTCCATGTCCACTGACAGCAGGAAAAGAAATAATGGACATAATTAGCAGCAAGAGTGATTTAGATTAGATGTTTGGAAAAAGTTTCTAGCTATGATGGTGGTTGAGCTCTGGAATAGGCTCCCAAGGGAGGCTGTGGAATACTCATCAGGCCTGCTGATGGGGATGGGAGTGAGGAGCATGCAATTTCCATTGTGCCCCAGTGATACAAAAGGGCCCAGAGTTCCCACTAGCTGGAGCCCTGGGCTCTTCAAACTGCTGCTGGAGTACTGCATGCCAGCTCCAGGTGGCTCTTAGGGGAGATGGGAGCACTGTGTGGCATGCTCCAGGCAGTGCTGAGGCCTGGGAGGAGAGGGTGTCATAGTGCAGGAGGTGTTGAGGAGCAGATGCCCCCAGTCAGTCCTTCTGCCCAATGCCCCACCTCTTTGGGGGGTGCAGATCAGACACACCCACACCCCCACCTTGCACAGGGTCTTGGCAAGACTGTTGGACTCGCTCACCCTCATCAATGGTCACTTTTAAGAACAAGCTAGACAAATACCCATTGAGGATGACCCAGGGTTAATTGATCCAGAACAAGGAGAAGGATGTGATTGTCATATAGCACACCAGCAGACTGATCTGCAGGCCTAAAGGCCTCAGAGAGCAATAGTGGGAACTTTCATTCCTGTGGCACAACCAAGTTCCCATTCCTGTGTTGCAGCCTGTTACAGACTTGAACCCCATAAACATAAACATGACAGCCATATCATCCCCTGACACCTGGTCTTAGGCATGGGAACCAGAGACCAGTAGCCAGGGCAACCTTGGCTTGAGCCCCAGGGGAATGTTAGAAGTGGTGTCGAGTCAGTATGTGCACACCCAGTAAACAGCTAAGAGATAAAATCACTGTAAGGTCACCTCATAGCTGAGTTTTGACAGGGGATTCTCAGCCTCAGGAGCGTGCTGGACTTTCCCCCAGCTGGAGCAATGTCCGCCACAGCCCTGATGTGAGGCAATTTGGGACTGGAACTGTTATTGGCAGGAGGGACGTAAGCACTCCAAATAGCCTCTTGTCCAGACCTATACGTTCCTGTTTATTTGGCTTATTAATGTGTACCTTGTGAATAATTTGCAGTAACATGGAGCAGATAAGCTTAATAAAGTACTATTATCCCTAATTGGCTCTGTGTTGAAGCGAATCCCATAAATGCTGTCCAGCCTGGGCCTTGTGAGTTGACCATGATGACTTCTTGAGATGCCTCCTACCCCTCCATTTCTCTGATCCTATATAGAGTGAAACTGCAGGGAATTTTACTTCTTGTGAAATTGCTAATCACATTGCTTTCTTGCAATAGCTGGAGTTTTTTGCATTGCTCTCACATTCTCCTAGCACCATGAACTGGCCTGCATCCTGTACAGAGCTGAAGCAGTGCACCAAAGCTCAGCTTGCCAGTGTGGAAGGAGGCAAAAGATTCAAGGTCTTTGACATCAAGATTCCAGGCTGGCAGTAGCTGAATAAAATACAATTGTATGCCTGCAAACACATTTGTTTATTTTAGGTCTGCATTAATTGATGCAGAAAGGAAGTAGCACTTCCATTTTATGTCTCTAATTCCTTCTGCTTTTTACTATTTATAGAAAGTGTTTCTCAATCAGGTGCCAGTACTAACACGCTTGCAACTTCCCAGTGCTACATTTCAACATGACCAATGTTCTGAACCACTGCTGAAAGCACTCTCTCTATTGTGGAAGAAATGTCAAACACCTGTCATGTGTTTTTGCATCAACAAGGGTGTGGATTCATCCAGGGACCCCAGCAGAGGCTCAAACACCACCTGTAATGGAGAAGGGAAGTGTCATACTACTTAAGAATAGGCAAAGCTTGTAGGGAAAAGGACAAATTCTGTAGCATGTCAAGTTCAGGACAGTGTTTTTTACTGTGGGACTCTACCGAAATGTTTTAAACTATAATATAAGAGTCATGTTATTCTGGAGAGTGATAATATTATTCATTGTGTTTATCCATAGTTCTTTGAGACCGAGACCATCTTTTTGTTTGCTTAGCTGAATGGGCCATAGTCCATGAGTGAGTTCCTATATATAACAACACCCTCCCTCTTCTTTTCACCTGACCCAAGACATCTGATGAGACTTCTTACCTGTGCCAAAGGTTGTGAGAACCCCACCTGCTTAGAAAGGGTGTCACTAATGTCCAGTTGCAGTAGATGTCAACACCACTGTAATCGTGCATGTAAATCAGATTATCTAATTCTGAAAATCTGGTCCTGTTTTGGGAATACTGATGTGACTTCTTGGAAAACTGCTAGTTTGCTCTTGTTCCCGTTGCCTTTTGCTGCCTTTTTGGGTATAACAGGATTAGAATTCTCTCGTCTTCAGTGGAATCAAGGGGCTTCTAGAGATGAATGGTGGTAATATAGCTCTGTACTAACTACAACAGAGATTAGTAAGATGTGTGTCTTGATGTTCTCTCTTCCAAAAGACCTTAGCATGTCTGGGGCCATCAGGTGGCTCCCTTTGTTCAGGCTTTTTCTTGCTTTCCCTTTTCCTTCCCTCTTCTCTGTTCTCAGCAACCACAGACACACTGTAGAGAACTTGCTTAATTGGGAATTCAGACAAGCGTTTACGTATCAAAAGGCATCCAAAGCATGTTTGGAAGAGGTTCTTCATGCTTCTTAGTGACAAGTTTTCATGTTCCTAATCTCCTGCAAACTTTCCATCTACAGCTCAGTGAGGGACCCTGAAATTCAGGAGACCACAAAGAAAACTGATGTATCAAGACTAGTTAGTGGGAAACTACTTCCTTTTGGTTTCATACCTTGGCAGCACATTGAGTGACTTAGTACAGATTGAACCTCTCTCATCCACACCCTCAGGATCTGGCCGGTTTTGAACGAGAGAATTTGCCAGACCACAGAAAGTCAGTATTGTCTAACAGCTTTACCAACATTTCCACTTCTTACTGGGCTCTTAGAAGACATTTGGAGTAAAATACAGCTTAATAACAGCACAGCACACTGAGCCAGACCTGCTGGCCGTCAACAAACTTTATGGGACCAGGGGAAACTTGGCCACACTCATGATAAGTGGTCATCCAACTAATTAAAATGCTGGATTACGGATGTTGCCGGACAAGAGAGTTCTGGATTAGAGAGGTTCACCTTGTAAACCAAGTGACTGTAGAGGAAACCCATACTCCATTATGCTGGCAGCTTCAGAACTCTGTTATTTGTACTTGGCTAATATAGTTCCATTAAAAAACGGTATGCATGGTTTGGGACCTGACTCGTGATGTTTGTGTGCTTGGGATGGACAGGATGCCACACTGGCAAATCTATAACACATGCCTATGCTCCATGATAGGAAGTGGGAACACAGTTCAAGCAACAAATAGCATGGATTAGTAGCCAAGATTTAACACAGTGAATACAACTTCTAGATGGATGTATTTTGTAAGGATCCTCAAGACAACTTCTGATTTTGGCATGTATGACAATTTGTTCATGAATATCTCACTGCTCAATGAATAGTAACAGAGAGGGAGAGAGGTATGTAGCATGAATCAATTGCATATGAGTTTATTCCCAAGAATACTCTGGCTAACTCAAAATAATTAGGTCAAGTTTTAGGGTATCGTGGTGTAGGCAGGAGGAATCAGTTACAAGTGTGGAAGTAGGTCAGTGGTAAAATATATTTTGCAGGAGTACCCAAAATTACAAAAGTATGGCCCACAATACATTAGCTCAAACCTCTCATATCTGTGCTGGGGATTCCTTTCACTTGAGGATTAGTGAATACTTGACATTTTATTTTAAAAATTATTTTAAAAAGGTGTTAGTCTGTATTCAGGCAAAACAAAACACCAGAAATGTAGCACTTGAAAGACCAACAAAACAATTCATTTGATGATGAGCTTTCGTGGGACAGACCCACTTCTTCAGATCAATCGCATCACTAGTACAGAGTGACATTTTACAGAGTGAGATTTATAAGTACCAGGTCCAAAAATTTTTTTAGTTTTTTGTTTTGTTTTGTTTTTTAAGTTCTTATTGCAATTTTATGGACCGCTGTACTTAAATGTCACTCTGTACTGGTAATGGGATTGATCTGATGAAGTGGGTCTGAATAATTTTGTTAGTTTTAAAGTGCTACATTTCTGCAGTTTTGCTCAATGAATGTCAATAATGTATGCAAAATCAGAAGCTACATTTTGAAAAGTTTACGTATGAAGGAGGGGAATAAAATATGTGAACTAATTATGTCAGCATGTTAAACAAATGGTGCAGTAGCTCACATGCACTGTAAACACATCAACTTGAGCTAAAGAAATACTTTATAAATAGTCACAGGACGTTATTTAAAACATACTCGGCTTGGCTACTCCATTAGTCAAATGATTTATCTGTAGAAATATTATTTTGCATACGACATTAATTGAACATTGATTTCATTTCTTATGGGGCCTGTAAATGGGGTTTAGCAAGTGCTATGTGGTTTGCATGAAAATGCAATTGTGAGGCAAGCAAAGGTTCTGCTTATAGATCATGTCTGCCTAAATAAAGGCTGCCATATACATAACCTGGGAAACCTAGGGCAAAAATGGCCTCTTGAAGAGGGGAAAGTTGAGAGGTAGATAGGAGGGACTAAATGAAATAGACCCTTGAGAGGTGCCATAGAATCAGTCTGCCAAAGACTGGCCTACTGAAGGGTAACATCACAGTAATGGAACATACAAAGATTGTCAGTGAACTAGAGACGTGTGATAGAGGAAGATGAAGGGTCAAATCTTCAGGTCTCTAGCCAGTTTTCACTGATGCCACTTATCCGGGCAAAACTCCAATAGAGGCCCGTGGCAATTTTCTCAGGAAGGACTCGGAGAAAGCTGAGAATGGATGTTAAGATGTGGCCCTAATGTGCTAAATTTGGCACAAACAGATGCTTTGATTCACATGTTATTTATGCAAAGTGAGCTCTGGAGATATGACCTTAAATGTCTTCCAGGCACTAAATCCTGCTTTTATTTAGAATCATAGGGCTGGAAGGGACCTCAGGAGGTCTCTGAGTCCAGCCCCCTGCTTTAAGCAGGATCAACCCCAACTAGGTCATCCCAGCCAGGACTTTGTCAAGCCAGGATTTAAAAACCTTTAGGGATGGAGATTCCTCCACCTCTTTAGACAATGCATTCCAGTGCTTCACCACCCTCCTGGTGAAGTAGTTTTTCCTAAAGTCCAACCTCCTACTCTCCTTCTGTAACTTCAGACCATTGCTCCTTGTTCTGCCATCTGTCACCACTGAGAACTGTTTCTCTCCATCCTCTTTAGAGCTCCCCTGCAGGAAGTTGAAGGCTGCTATTAAATCACCCCTCAGTCTTCTCTTCTGTAAACTAAATAAGTCCAAATCCCTCAGCCTCTCCTCAGAGGTCATGTTCTTCAGCTCCTTAATCATTTTTGCTGCCCTCTGCTAAACCTGCTCCAGCACATCCACATCCTTTCTGTACTGGGGGACCCAAAACTGGACACAATATTCCAGATGTGGCCTCACCAGTGCTGAATAGAGGGGAACAACAATTTCTCTATATCTGATGGAAATGCTCTTCCCAATGCACCCCAATATGCCAGTAGCGTTCTTGGCTGCAAAAGCACGCTGTTTACTCATATCCAGCCTTTCATCGACCATAATCCCTAGGTCCCTTTCTGCTGTCCTGCTGCATAGGCAGTCGGTCCTCAGCCTATAACAATGCTTGGGAATTCTCCCATCCCAGGTGCAGGACGCTATACTTCTACTTGTTGAACCTCATCAGATTTCTTTTTGCCCAATCCTCCAATTTATCCAGGTCACTACTGATCCTATCTCTACCCTCCTATGTATCTACCTCTCCCCCTAGCTTAGTGTCATCCACTTTTGCTTATTCACTTTCTCCACACCAGTCAGGATTTTATAGACAGCTCTCAAATACCTCTTATGTGATGTCTTTTTTTTTTCTCTTACGTGATGTCTACCTTATAGCATAAAGTCGCTTTTAAGGCACTTAGCTGAATTTTACAATGTGACTGTCTTCACTGCAAAAATCATTAGGTCAGTTTTAAGGAGTGCAAAGCTCGACTTTCTTGCATTGACATTCCGAGGTGGCATAATTCCAGGTTCGAATTTAAAAGGTCAAATTAATGCTAGTGTGGAAACAGTGTTACTTTAAATCAATTATATTGCTCTCCAGAAGTGTCCCACAGGTATCCCACAGTGCCCCACAGTCATCCTTTCTGGCTGCTTTCACCTGCACTGCTGTCCAGATGCACAGGAAGTAGGCAACAGGAAGCCTAGGCATTTGAATTCGTTTTCTTTCTGATCAGCATGAATAGCATGCCTCAGGAGCCATCCATCGCATCTAGCCATCATGACTACTACGGTTCTCCTAATCTGAGTTCTCAGGGTTGCAAAAGAGCTCCAGCATGGAGCCACAATGAGATTTGTGATCTCATTTCTATGTGGGGTAAAGATTCAGTGATGAGCACAGCGAGAGTCAGCAAATGAAATGCAGATATTTATGAGAAGATTTCAGTGGGCACGATTGAGAATGGTTATGCCTGGGATGCTCAGCAATGCCAGGTCAAAATAAAGGAGCTCAGGCAGAACTATCACAAAGTGAGAGAAGCCAACAAGCGATTTGGGTGGTCTCCCAAGACATGTCACTAGTACAAGCAGCTGGATGCCATTCTTGGGAGGGATCCAACAATGCTCTGTGAGGCAAACCCGGACTCTTCAGGCCAATACAGAGGAGGCGGCCAACATTTAGCAGGCACTCGATGAAGCTGATCCTGCCAGGCCAGAGCTCTTCATTGACCTCGACCCAGTCCCCTCATCAATATCTGATGCTCCAGGGTCCAGCAGTGGTGCAGGGGGCTCTTTAGGTCAGTATTTTTTGAGAATGCTGCAAGTGGGTTGCGTCTGCGCTGGGGTAGAGGTTTACTTCTGTGGAGCACATTTTTTAAACTGCTACAGGTGGGTTGTGGCTCAGGCATGGTGGATCTATGCCCCTTAGAACAGCTTGTTAATTTTTCTGGGGATGGCGCATTTATCCTTTTTTGAGATTTCCATAAAGGTCTCAGCCAGGTACTCTTTTATTTTTAACATGAGGTTTTTGGGGAGGCCTGCTTTATTGTAGCACCTTTTCTGACCATCCCATGTAGATGTTGGTGAAATGACCTTTCTGATCCACCAGTGCCTCCAACACCATGGAGAAGTACCCCTTGCGGTTTATGTGCTCTGAGGCCAGGAGGTCTGGGGCCAGAATGGGGATGTGCATTCCATGTATCGCTCCACCTCAGTTAGTTAGGAAACCCCATGGCAACAAAGACATCGACTATGTGCTGCACATTTCCCAGAGGCATGATCTTCCACATCAGACCGTCACAGATTGCACTGGCTAACTGCGTCACCGCAGTCCCCATTGCAGCTCTGCCTACCCCAGACTGGTTTCTCACTGACCAGTAGTTGTCAGGTGTTGCAAACTTCCACAGAGCAATTGCCACTCACTTGTGAACTGTCAAAGCAGGTCTCATTTTAGTATTGCAGCGCTTCAGGGTGGGAGAGAGCAAATTGCAAAGTTCCATGAAAGTGGCCTTGCACGTGCAGAAGTTCTGCAGCCACTGCTGGTCATCCCTGACCTCCAAAATGATGCAATCCCATCCACTTGTGCTGGTTTCATGTCTCCAGAACTGGCACTTCTCTGCATTCAATGCATCCAGGACAGTCAGCAGCTCTACATTCCTGTATTCCAGTTCTTGAGTATCATCATCTGAATCATCCAAATCCATCTCACCCTCCCACAAGCTTTGTCTAATTAAATACTACATGACACTTCAGGAAGTGGCCATAACACACTGTAGATCAGCTGGATTGATCACTTCCCCAGATAATTGGACCAACAACTGTTGGCCACGTGTGCTAAGTTCACAAGCAAGTGAACTATAAGCACGCCCCAGTCGGGGTTGACTATATTTATTAGAATAAGGGTCTGATGAAACCACGTTAGCAGGTTATTCCTTTCCCACAACCAATAGTTCTCCACAGTCAGCACTGGAGTTAACTATCTTGATCAGTTTAGTATCACCTGCAAATTTCTCCACCTCACCCTTTACCCCTTTTTTCAGATCATTTATGGATATCTTGAATAGGCTTGCTCCTTTGCAGGACATCACAGCTACCCCTTTTCATTCTGAAAACTCACCATTTATTTCTACCCTTTGTTTCCTTTCTATTAGCCAGTTATCATTCCATGGGAGTACCTTTCCTCTCATCCCATGATAACTTACTTTACTTAAGAACCTTTGGTGAGGGACCTTGTGAAAGGCTTTCTGGACATCTAAATACACTATATCCCCTGAATCCTCCTTGTCCAGATGCTTGGTACTCCTCTAGAAGAATTCTAGCAGATAACTGAGTCATGATTTCCCCATGTTGACCTTTCCCCTGCAAAATATATTTGTGTCTGACAAGTCTATTCTTTACTAGAGTTTCAACTAATTTGCCCAGTATTAGACTTACTAATCTGTAAGTGCCACCTCTAGAGCCATTTTTAAAGATTGGTGTCATGTTAGCTATCTTCCAGTCATTTGGTACAGGGGATAAATTACAAATCACAGTTAGTAGATCTGCAATTTCACATTTGAGTTCTTTCAGAAGTCTTGGGTGAATACCATCTGGTCCTGGTGTCTTGTTACTGTTTAGTTTATCATATTGTTCCAAAATCTACTCTAATGACATCTCAATCTGGGACAATTGCTCAGGTTTGTCACCTAAAAAGAATGGCTCAGGTTTGGGAATCTCCCTAACATCTTTGGCCATTGAAGACTTGTGCAAAGAATTAATTTAGTTTCTGTGTAATGGTCTTATCATCCTTTAGCATCTCAATCCTTTAACATCTCAATCATCTAATGGCCCCACGGGCTGTATAGCAGGCTTCCTGGTTCTGATGAACTTTCAAAAAATTGCTATTACTTTTTGAGGTTTTGGGTAGCTGATTTTCAAATTCTTTTTCGGCCATCTTAATTATAATTTTACATCTAATTTGCCAGAGTTTATACTCCTTTCTATTTTCCTCAATAGAATTTAACTTCCACTTTTTAAATGATGCCTTTTTATCTCTCACTGGTTCTTTTACTTGGTTGTTAAGACACAGAGAAATTTTTTAGTTCTCTTACTTTGTTTTTTAATATGGGGTGTACATTTAAGTTGAGCCTCTATTCTGGTATCTTTGAAAAGTCTCTACACAGTTTGCAGGGATTTTACTTTTGTCACTGTACCTTTTTAATTTCTATTTAACTTACCCCCTCATTTTTATGTAGTTCCCCCTTCTGAAATTAAACGCCACCCTGTTGGGCTGCTGTGGCTTTTTTCCTCACCACAAGAATGTTAAATTTAATTATATTATGGTCACTATTTCCAAACAGTCCAGCTATAGTCACGTCTTGGACCAGATCCTGCACTTCACTTAGGAAAAAAATCAAGAATTGCCTTTCCCCTTGTGGGTTCCAGAATCTTGTGGGCTCCAAGAAACAGTAATTTAATGTGTCAAGAAGCTTTATTTGTGCATCCTGTCCTGAGGTAACTTGTACCCAGTTGGGGATAGTTGAAATAACCTGCTATTATTGAGGTTTTTCATTTTTATAGCCTCTCTAATCTTCCTTTGCATTTCACTCTCACTATCCTGATCAAGTGGTTAGTAATATATTTATTCTATTACTACTATATTCTTATTATTAGAGCACAAAATTATTATCCATAGAGATTCTTTGATACAATTTGTTTCACTTTAAGATTTTCACTTAATTTGATTCTATACTTTCTTTCACATGTAGTGCCACTCCCTCACTGGCAGGATCTGCTCTGTCTTTCTAATATATTTTGTCACCTGGTATGACTGTGTCCCATTGATTATCCTCATTCATTTATTTGTAAATTGTTAAGCCTGAGATACAGTATTTTCCTCCTTGAGCCTGCTGAGAAAGGCCCATTCACTTCCTGGAGCTAGGTTAGATCTTTGGTGCCCTCAAGTGGAGGATTCTGGTTTAAACCAGAGTAAGGACAGTGGAAAAATCCATCTTAACTAGGAAACAGTTTCTAACGTTGTAAGAAGAGGAAGGAGACAAGCTTAGGGAGAGTTTCTGAGCATAGACATCCAGTCGCCCGTGTTGCTAACACCAGGACGACCCTGATGCAGATTGGCAGCTAGCTCCTGCTAAGTTTTAAGTCCTATGTCATTTAACTGTGCTTGGAACACCATCAAGCTTAAAGAAGGGCTTCTATTGCTACACCCAGGCACTTAAATAAGTGATTTGATTTTTGAAAGTGCTGGGTACCTGGCACAAATGCTTGATGAGTATTTGCTGTCTGCAGACATTTGTGTGAACAGAAGTCAATGGCTCCCAAATTCAAGGGGCCAAAGTACAGCCAGAGCAAAGTGATTTTAAAATGTGTGCACATCCTTGCTCCCTTAGCAATGACAGATATGTCAACCAGGCACAGTGGGAGGAAAGCTATTTGCACTGGGCATGCAGAAAGGCCAGCCTTATAGGCAGAGAGCCCTGTGTTTGCCTGGGTGCATCCTGGCCACTAGTGTGTTCCCAAGTCGCTGGTATTGCACCAAAACTCCTAAAACCTGGCCCTCTTTCTGCAGTTGCCCCCGTCACACTACTGTCCTCATGGCAGTGTTGAGCACTCAAATGTAAGCTATGCAGGGTAGGAACCATCTCATTGTGTTGTGTGTAGCATCCAGGCCCATTGGCACTGCTATAATGCAAGTACTAAACAATTACAAAGTTCAGTCTGTGATTCTTTTTTGAATTACAAGTTTAAAAATATCTATCCTCTCCCTCTGCGACTAGCTCTCCTCTGTATCCCCATGCAGCCTTCAAGGTCACCATCTGGGTCAAACACCTGATTATGTGGTATAAACAGACCAAGCACCTTTGTCTTAGGCTATTTCCAGCTGCAGCCTGCCACCTCTGTGCCAGGCAGATG
Organism: Carettochelys insculpta; assembly: GCF_033958435.1. Classification (NCBI taxonomy): domain Eukaryota; kingdom Metazoa; phylum Chordata; order Testudines; family Carettochelyidae; genus Carettochelys; species Carettochelys insculpta. The sequence goes on along the minus strand of NC_134153.1, from coordinate 20,238,170 downwards.
GACTCAGACATTTGCTATTTAAAAAAATTATGCTAAATGCAAAAGAAGAAGAAGATTCTATTGCAAGAAAGCAGAAATGAGAGTATCTCAAGGCTGTGGTCATAGTGCTGTATTTGGAGATCTCTGGTCCCCCTCCCCCGACCACATGTGGGCGCAGCTGGTGTGTCTATAATATTATCTACTGGAGGCAAGTTACTGCCGCAGAAAAGTAGGTGACACCATCAGAAAAAAACACTGTATAAATAACAGCCTTGGTATTCTCCATCATTAAGCCCATGCTTTATCCAGCTGGGCCAGTTTTGGGGAGGCTATGTAAGAACTTGCTCAGGAAGTGCAATTCCCTCATGAAATAATGAAAAATGCCCCTGGGTCTTTTTTACTGTAGCTGGGGAAGTCCTCTGCTACACTGTCCGTGCCACTTGGAAGTGTAAGAGGGGTATGACATTACTGGAGCAGCATGATATGTCATCCAGTGATTATCCAGGCTGCATTTCCTGTTACTGAGCCTGTGAAAAGGTCCCTATATATTTCACTGAACTGTTTGAATGAATGAGACCTAAAGCATGAAGTCTTATTTTAGGGCATTGGAAATAACTCAGATGAACTTGTTTAGAAGCTGGAAAGGAACAGTGAATGATGACTCAGCCAGACAGAATGTATCCCATGGAATGTGTAGGTTCCTTTTTACCTTCCTCATGTGAGTTCAGTTTAAAATGTGGTGAGTGGGTTTGCTAAGGAGTAGAGCCCTCAAAGCCTCCAGGAGCTTTATTTGTCTATTTTCAGATATGCTCGGCTTGTCTTTTGGGAATGCTACCCAGCTGCCAAAGGACGCACAATTTGCTGCAAAATATTTTCTTTCCAAATATGTTATTCTTGTGCCCATAATTGCATTGAGTGGGCATGATGGCAGGGAAAGACATGCTCCCGGGAATTCTCATATAAACATAACAGCTGAAAGAGAAGACATCCACTTGGTCTACAAGTATTTTCTGACTCTTAAAACTCCCAAGTCAGTATCTGAAAACCAAGCTGGACCCTTCCTGTTTTTCACATCAGAGCTAATGCTCCTGTACAATACAGATCTGAAAATCAGAACGTAGCTGGTAATTTGGTTGAAAACACGTTAAGCACTCTTTCGCAGCTTTATTTGTTCTGCTCTGTGGCTGCCAGCAGTAAAACAGTTGTTTTTGTTTGTGTCAGTAAATTAAGTAAAAGATACAGGAAGCCGTACACTCCTCTTATTTATGACAGCTTTACACCACTGTAAGTCCACTGACTTCATCACAGTTATTCCTGATTTTTACACCAAGGTCAATGAGAGAAGGCCATCAGGCCCCAGGGGCAAACTTGGACTGTCCCAGTGTGATCACTTCAGAGTCACTTTCCTGGCTATGAACTCTTGAATTATTTGAACTGTACTGGTTTGAAAAGCTTATTCTCAGGGGCTATGGTTACACTAGCAAGTTTTGCTGGCAAAACCCTGGTTTTGCCTGCAAAACTTGTGGAGTGTGCACGTGCAAAATGCATTTTGTCAATAGCATCCGGACAAAACACAACACTTTTGCCAGCAGCTTTGAGGCAGAATGCTGTTGTCGACAGATTCTGTCGACAAAAAACCTGTATGGCTGCTCTGGGGAGCTTTCTTTTGACAGACAGAGAGTCAAGGACAATGGGTGCCCTGTCTGCCATGCTTCCGGGTGCCCATTTTATTGAGAGAGCAGCTGGGCAGTCTAGCTGCTCTGTTAACAGAGCGGAGCGCTCTTCCAATTGGCTTTTCTGTGCGTCTGCACTCTGTCAACAGAAGTTTTGTTGGGAAATTTCTCCCCACAGTGACTTCTGTTGCCAGAGTGCTGTAGAGTAACTGTAGCCAGTGAGCATAGAGAAAATATCTGGACATTGAAGTGAGTAATACAATCTCCACAGTGCATTGTGCAGAGTCCTGTGTAATGTGCAGGGACTTTAACTCCTTAACTTCTGTGTCTCTCTTATAGTCAGTAAATGCATTTCAAGGGAATATACTTGCTTTTTGCTGCAGGTTTTTCAGGAAAAAATATACCTGCATGCACAACAGACATCAGGCCAGATGCTCATCAGGTGAAAATCAGCCTCACATCATAAAAATCAATATCTCAATACCTCTTTACACCAACTAATGATCTTGCCCACCAACACCATCTTTTTTGCAAAGAAGAACTCATAAATGCTCAAACACATAATTAAATAAGAACTGAGCCTGGACTCGGCTACATGCAGCTGTGAGCAGATGTGCTTAACTACTGGAACAAATGAACTGCTGGGGCCTGATTTTCCTGTGACTTACACCTCTGCAGGTCAGGTGTGAGCCTGTTGTCATTAGGTGAATTTTCAGTCTCTAGAGCCGTGTCTACACGTGCACGCTACTTCGAAGTAGCAGCACAAACTTCAAAATAGCGCCTGTCACGGCTACACGCGCCGGGCGCTATTTTGAAGTTAACTTCGACGTTAGGCGGCGAGACGTCGAAGTCGCTAACCCCATGAGGGGATAGGAATAGTGCCCTACTTCGACGTTCAACGTCGAAGTAGGGACCGTGTAGTCGTTGTGCATCCCGCAACTTCGAAATAGCGGGGTCCGCCATGGCGGCCATCAGCTGAGGGGTTGAGAGACGCACTCTCTCCAGCCCCTGCAGGGCTCTATGGTCACCATGGGCAGCAGCCCTTAGCCCAGGGCTTCTGGCTGCTACTGCGGCCGCTGGGGATCCATGCTGCAGGCACAGGGTCTGCAACCAGTTGTCGGCTCTGTGGATCTCGTGTTCTTTAGTGCAACTGTGTCTGGGAGGGGCCCTTTAAGGGAGTGGCTTGCTGTTGATTCCGCCCTGTGACCCTGTCTGCAGCTGTGCCTGGCACCCTTATTTCGATGTGTGCTACTTTGGCGTGTAGACGTTCCCTCGCAACGCCTATTTCGATGTGGTGCTGTGCAACGTCGATGTTGAACGTCGACGTTGCCAGCCCTGGAGGACGTGTAGACGTTATTCATCGAAATAGCCTATTTCGATGTTGCTACATCGAAATAAGCTATTTCAATGTTGGCTTCACGTGTAGACGTAGCCTAGGTGAGTGAAGAATCAGGCTTTGCACTATTGTTAAGAGCAAGGCCAGGTTTACACTACATTTGCCACTTATGGGCCGTGTCTACACGTGCCCCAAACTTCGAAATGGCCACGCAAATGGCCATTTCGCAGTTTACTGATGAAGCGCTGAAATGCATATTCAGCGCTTCATTAGCATGCGGGCGGCAGTGGCGCTTCGAAATTGACGCGGCTTGCCGCCACGCGTCTCGTCCAGACGGGGCTCCTTTTCGAAAGGACCCCGCCTACTTCGAAGTCCCAGTTCGAAGTAGGCGGGGTCCTTTCAAAAAGGAGCCCCGTCTGAACGAGACGCGAGGCGGCAAGCCACGTCAATTTCGAAGCGCCGCTGCCGCCCGCATGCTAATGAAGCGCTGAATATGCATTTCAGCGCTTCATCAGTAAACTGCGAAATGGCCATTTGCGTGGCCATTTCGAAGTTTGGGGCACGTGTAGATGTAGCCATGTTGGTCTGGGGTGTGAGTGACTTAACTGTGCTGGACAAAGCCCCCAGTATTGACATCGTTATCCTGGCAAAAACGTATTCAGCAGAGACTGGTGATAGGGGGTTCCGAGCCATGTGCCCCGCCCAGTACCCCTGTACCCCAAGGTACTCCCCACTCTGCACTTGCCTAGCCAGTGCCTCTCTGCTCCCTGCCCTTGCCGCTCTCCTGCCCCTCCCTTACTCTCAAGCTGTGCTGCTCCACGGGAGGGGCAGAACTACCCCACACTCACCAGAAGTGGGGTGGCACTGACAGTGAATGGGGGGGGAGGGTTCATATGGCATCCTCTCCCTGAACCCCATGTGTTGTCCCTGACTGTACTTTTGCTAGTACTACCTATTGGCTTAGAGTGGTAACTGGAATAAATTATGCTGGCAAAAGCATTGTTTTGCCGGTATAAACTCTGCACACACTAGAAGCTCTTTGCTAGTACAGCACATAGCTATCCCTGTACCACTGGCCCTGTTTTCAGTTACACTCACGTTGAGTTCCACCAGCTCTAGACAAGTTCACTGAATTAAGTCTACTTTAAAAAAATCAAGCAGCCGTGTTTGGAGGGCTGTTTATTAATTATTCTGCATATCTGATATCTGAGTTGAAGAAGTTCAATACAGGATAATGTTCTGTGAGCAAGGCCAACCTAATATTTTACAAAACGATCACAAAATATCTTTACCTTTGTTACTTATAATGTCCCAGGTGTTTAAAGCTAAATGGATTTTTTAAAAGTTAAATGTAGTTTTTCTCACCACTGAAGTTTGTTTACTGTGTTCTCTTCATTCAGCTGGGGCAGTGAAACCAGTCTCGTTGGTTTCCAATTTTCCTTCTTACACAATGAGATGACATTTGGACTCCTTGCCTTGAGCTACTCTCCAGTGCATCTTCACTGGACTTGTTTGTTTTAAATGTCACGGAACAATTTCTATTCCTTTTCAAGCTGGTAAAATCAATGAATATCCCGCTTCTCAAAAAAAATCTGTATTTCAGATCAAACCCACTTTGTAGCATGGGCCCATGTTTCCAATAGAAAACTTTTAATAGGCCATGACCGATCCAAAGTCAGATTAATGTTTACAAGCACAAGGTTCTCCTCTGCCTGGAGGCAGAGAAGGTCTTCCAGCAGAAGGACTAGTGCAGTTTTGCTGAGCAAGCAGAAGACTGGATGCGGATGGGGGGATCTTTGAGTGTTGTCTTTCTTTCAGTGGAGGGAAAGTGCTAGGCTGGAGCTTCTAGGCAGTCTCTTACAGGAAGGTTTCTCCTTGGATGGTCAGGCTGGTTGCTTCAGAGTAGATTTGCACAACAGTGAAAAAAACAGGTACTTGATGATCTGAGGATGCAAATGCAGAGAATGTGGTTGTCCTTGTAAAATACTAATCTTTGAACATGGTAGTCTGTCCCTTTAAATAATGTTAGCTGTGGTGGGGAACTCTGAGTTGGATCAGCAGGATGTTTTCAAAGCACAGGCAGCAGAGACTCGTGATCACCAGCACCACTTCCACAATCATCCTCCTCAGGGGCTGTGAGTGCATCACACAGACCAATCAATCTCCAGCAGACAGGAGTTTTTACTAATTAATGGGGAAGATCTGAAAAATGGTTACACTGGAGGTTTTGTGAAGGGTATAAAGAAACAAGAAACAGAAGGATTAGCAGCATTCCCTGTCAGCTGAGTACTGGGGCAGCCACCCAGCAGAGATTCATGTGCCACCCACCTGATTAACAGAGCACCCACAGCCTTCCACAGCCAGCCATATGTGTTCCTATTGGTGGTGCACATTGGCACATGCCTTGGCACACACAACAAAATTTGGTCTGCATAAGGGTGGAAAAAAATTGAGGGCACATTGGTCACTACAGGTAAATCACCAAAGGTAAGAAGTTAAGAGAAGAAAAGTGTAAGTGCTTATTCAAATGACTTGGACTGAAAAATCTCATGAGAACAGATTTTCTTGTGAGGTTACCAGGGAATTCTGGTTTCATCCAGGTCACAAATACTTTAACAACATATCAGTAGAGCTATCCCAGCAAACCTGGCCCTATTTTCAACCAAACAGAAGCCTCATGTATAATATTTCTGCATCTAAAGCCAGGAAATTCAGTCATGAGTGAACGTTTAAAATAAATTGCTTAAAACAGGAGTTGCCAACCTGGGGTCCACAGTATTGCAGTGGGTCCATGAAAAAATAAAAGGTAAATAAAAATGATCACAGAAAGTAGAATTAGTTTTGATGGGGGTCTGTGAACAGTTGGGGGGCAGTGATTGGGGGTCCAAACTTGTGAAAAGGTTAGGAACCACTGGCTTAAAACATTATTTGTTTGTAAAATTCTATTCAGTTTGGACCTGTGTTTATTTCATGTGGCACCTCCCAGAAGACCAAGCACAAACAGGAAATTATAGATCCTTCAAGTAACAGCTCTTTGCTGGTTAGACAGGGACATGACTAACAACTCTACAGAATACCACTGACCCTCAAAAGCAAGGGTCCACCCTATTGACTCCCAGGAAATTGCAAGAAAAAGCTGGAACAGACCAAACACATTGTCACAAAGTCACAGGAAAGGAGTGGCTTATGGGCTTTGGTACTATTGCAGGAAGGTCTTGGATTTACAGGTACTCATGAAGCCTAAATCTTTTCTTAGCACAGGTAGCAACTGATCTGTCATCATCAAGGGATTCATCCTAGCCTTTGCCAGTCTTGCAATGCAAAGCACAAGGAGCCATTGCAGACACGTAGGACCATATGGGATTACAGACTGTGAATGCCTGGAAGTGGTTCTTAGACAGCTGTGTATGGCTAGAACTCCCCTTTTCATTTTCAATCACTCCTACTGATCAGACACCAAAACTGCGCAATGTGGTAGGATGAGTCCTCTTTCAGAGACTTCAGATCCAAGGATATCAATTTAATGCTGCCCACCTGGAAGTAAACTGTCCTGACATTCACTGCTTCTCATATTAACTTTTCCTGACTTGCACAAAGTCATGCCTGTCACTGCAGTTTACTGACCAGCAGCAGTCATGAATTGATATCCTTGAGTGGGGACCTCTCTGCGAGCTGGATAGGCTGGAACAGCACAAGTTATTGAGGTTCAAGCAGCTTTGGAATTTATGGTGAGCAACAGCAACTCTGCTGATAGGCATTCAACCCAGAAGCCCTTGCCTCTGCAGAGAGTGAAAACAACTAACTGGACCAGTCTGACAAACTGGGCAGCTAAGTCAGTTAGTGCAAGCCTTACTTTGAATTTTCTGTGCTAGCAAGGGCATCTTCCCCTAATCCAGACTCATCGTCACCTGCACAAAATTATCTGTCTCTCCTACACTCTCGGGGCACACACCTTTATGCAGTTCCTAGGTCTCCAGGTGTAACCTTGTTAATTTAAATACTCCCTCTTATCCAAATCCTAGGGTTCAGGGCTTAACTTCCTGTGGATTTCCAGGATCTTTTAGCAGTGAAAGAACTTTATGTAATAGTATCCTTACTCTCTGTTGATTAACAATTACCAAGCAAGCATATGCTGAGCACATAGTTCCATGTTCACCAATCCTGATCGAGGCAGGTGAACTTCCCCTGTTGGCCAGACAAGGTCAGTGTCATCTGGATTCTAGTTGCTGCATGTCACTGTCATGCAAATGATTCTTGGCAGCTCTGGTCTTAGGCATTATTTTGGAGGTGAGCCCTTCTTATTAGTCCTCCTGTTCCTTCTTTTCCTTTTTTCATTTCTTTTCTTTCTTCTCCTTGGACCCAGTTTATATAGTGAAACTCAAGTCCTGCTTAGATACACCTTAACCAATTGTTTTACTAAAATGTTATTAACCAAGCCTAAGATACTGTAAAAGAATTACCTAACGAAGTATACCCCCTCACCTTAATTTATTAACACCTAGCAAAATTAATTATACAGCAGACACAAGAATTAAAAACTAGACTGTGATCATACAAACAATAGGAAATAGGAAAAATTGCGTAGGGAAGTTGTGAAACAAATTTTGTTATGTGCACCAAGGCATGTGTAGACGTACACCACCAATAGAAACACATATTGCCAGGTACAGACAGCTGTGGGTGTTCTGGTAATCAGCTGACTTACACCTGAATCTTTCTTGGGCAGCTGCCCACACAGCCAGTCAGAAAAGCTGATGAGCTCACAGTGCTATCAAGGGTATGTTTGCCATGTTTGATGTCATAACCGTGTAAAGTGGATCCATGCACATGCAGCAGCATTGTGTGTCAGGGTTGCATGGAACTGGGACAGGGTTTCTAGCATACATGTATTGCTCAAGCTATGGCTTGGAGAAACTTGGACTTTTGTTGCTTTGTGAAACTCTGGAGACTTTTTTAGTGACCTGGATACCTAATTAGTCAAATCCTGTTACCAGTTATCTGGCTCCTTCTGCCTTAAACCCCACATTAACTGATACATGAGCAGAACCATTCTGCAATATTACCCTCTCCCATGCTAACAAACCTGTAGCCACTTACTATGTACTACTCATAATGGGAAAGGAAGGAAATAACCTTTAACCAACAAGTTTCCACACCTCTTTGGCTCCCACTGCATACTGAATGATTTTGAGTTACTGTGCAAGAGCTGTGTGAGTCTCGTCTGCGTAACAATATGTACAAGGCATCAAAATCCAGAGAAAGGTGTCTTGAAAAGCCTCCTAGGAACTAAGGCAGAAGTTATCATAGTGTTGGACAAAAGAAGATTTGGTTGGGACCAACAGTGAGAGATGGTTACAAACAGGTGTATAATCGGGGGGCCGAGAGAATTGCCAAGCCCCTGGGCAGTTTGCGGGGGAGGCTCTGTGCTCCTGAAGGGGTGGGGCTTCAGGCAGATGGGGGCGGGACTGAGGGTTAGCCTCCCACTTCCAGCCCTTCAGCGCTGCTTGGAGTGCACTGAATGGGGGTCTGGCAGTGATTTAATGAGCCTGAGGCTCCAGCCACTGCATAGCTGGGAGGTCTGGGCCCTTTAAATTGCCGGGTCCCAGGACAGTTACCTCCATCGTCACCCTGCCACCCTCCCACCTGTTGGTGGGCTTGAGTACAGTTTGCTTCAGAAGCACAAGAATTAGTCTCAGGAGCTACATACTTGACCGCAGAAACCACTTGCAATCTGGGACACTGTAACAGAGCATGCTGGGTCTTTAAGGGAATGCATGGTCCAGCACAGCTATTATGAAGCTTCAAGCCTGCTCCCAGTCTGGTTGAAGTCCCTTGGTGGAATGATGGACTTAAAAGAAGCAACTAACTTGGGGCAAGAAAAGCTTATTGAGGGCAGCAGGATATAAAAGCTCCCTGACCTCAGCGTTAGGGAGACTCTGATGAAAGCTGCAGCTCTCCCAGGTCTGGGGTCTGGGCTAGTGATTCCTTTCCGAGAAACAGCATGGAAGACCTTAGGAAAGGAACGCCCAGAGAGAAGAGGCTGAGGCTGTGTCAAGGGAGGAAAGACTGTTTGAATTGCATGAACTGAGGGCAGAATGAAAGGCCATACAGACTCTGTTGGTGCCTCTAGGTTCCCCGCTAGCAGCAATTTCCACGAACTAAATCCAGGTATAAGGTGTTATCTTCTCTCCATGCTAGGGGGAAGATCAGGGTTAAACTGGGATTATTTAATATAGTGGTTCCCAAACGCTTCAGCAACACAGCACACTTCAATGAGCCAAAGACCTCCACGGCACACCCACTTTCTCCAGCTGATTTGATTGCTCATAAAAGTCACATTTACTGACATTCACTATGGTTAGAGGCTTGTTTGAGAGATTTGCGATGTATTAGTGCATACAACAAGCTAAACAAGGATTAATGTTTCCAGTCCACCACAGAATATACCATCTGAGACAATGAGTACTGACAATTTGAAAATCTGCTCAACATCATTGTTGAGTAAGCAAGTAACCAAATTTTAGTGGTTACTTGATTACTCACAGGTGGGGGAGGTGGCTTCAGAAAGCAGGCTCTGCTCCCTGCCAGCCCCTTGGAGCCAGGAGGCTGCATTTAAACAATGTGTCAAACAAGCTCCCAGCTCCTTCCCTCCCGCTTGCCACAGCAGGGAGCGGGGATGTGCTCTCCACCAGCATTTCAGCTGCCTCCTGGCACAAACAGGGTCCTGCGGGGTTGGCATTTCTCTTAACGATAGCTCTGTAAAGGGAGGGGGGAATCGATGAACTCTGCGCCAGCTGGAATGCGGTAGCCTTGCTGCTTGAGCCCCAGCTGGCACATGGGCGTTAATTTCCCCCCTCTGGTGGCTCTGCAAAGAGCCATCACAGGGGGAAGTTGACGACATTTCAGGGCACACTTAGTTCTCATGGCACACGACTGATCTGACACATGCTAGATAACTCCACCTGACTTCAGCCTCTTTATCTAAGCTAGACAAACCCAGAGTTGAAATGTTTCATCTCTTTAGGATGGCCCATGTGAAATTTTCAAACCACGCTCTAAAACCACATGGGTTGCAGTCATATAAGATGTATTAAAAACAGAGAGCAGGAGAATCAGATTAAAGCAAGAGAAGCGGTGCGTATAAAATAGCGAATCTTGTGGTTTGCAATGGTTAAGCTAGCGCAGTCCTCTTCATGCTGTCACAGGGAAATAAATAACAGCTGACCTTTTTAGGGAATGTGCCTTCTCCTGTCCAGCTTGTCCCTTTTGGTAGGACTGTCTAAGATAGTCAGTGTGAAGGCAGCATTCATCTATTTTTCCTACCTGACTTACCGCTAATACATTTGTGATCTGGTATTCCATATGCTTTATGAAAGTATGCTTATGACACAAATAGAACATAACTGAGATGTGTTTTTTGCAGGATAGATCATGTAAGGTGTTATTGAAAAGGTTAAGATTTACTGCATACGAATATCCCATTCATAGGCACGTATCATTTTGGTATCTGAAGTTTAGAATATTGACCTATGTCAAGGGGGAAGGGATTACTTGTCTCATGTCTTTGCAGAGCTCCCCTCTACCCAAATCACACCCCACCAGAAAGCTGGAAGCAGTTTGTTGCTTCCTGTATGAACACTGCAGAAAGGCAGCTAATACCTCCAGGCTTTTGGTAGCCACTGACGTAACCCAGCCACTTCCTGTTCCAGCTACAGTATAGGCAGGAGGGGGTTAAGCCATAAACATACATTATGCAGTAGACCTAGGGAAGTGTTGCCAACTTTCTACTTGCCTAAAAGCTAACAACCTTGCCCTGCCCCTGCCTCTCTCTGGGATCCTGTCTCTGTCCTGCCCCTTCTCCAAGGCCATGCCCCCCCACTCACTCCATCCCCTCTCCTCTGTCACTTGCTGTCCCGATCCTCTCTCACTCATTACCTCATTTTCACTGGGCTGACTCAGGGGATTGGGGCAGGAGTGGGTTGAGGCTTTGCCTGGGGATGTGGGTTGTGGGGCAGGGGATTTGGAGTGTAGACGGGTGCTTCAGACTGAAATGGAAGGATTCGGAGTGTGGGGGAGGAGTCAGGGCTAGGGCGGGGAGCTGAGCAGAGAGAGAGGGAGGAGGGTTATGGCTGAGGTGCAGATTCTGGGGTGGGGCTGGAGATGAGGCAGGGGTGCAGGAGGGTGCTCCAGGCTGGGCTTGGAGGATGTGAGGGGGATCATGGCTTGGACAGGAGGTAGGGTTCCAGGGAGGGACTCCGCAGTGCAGGTTACAGGAGGTGCTTACCTCAAGCAGCTCCTAGAAGCAGTGGCATGTCCCTCCCACCTTTGGCTCTGAGGTGGAGGCCCAGCCAGGACACCCTGGCTACGTCTACACGTGAAGCCAACATTGAAATAGCTTATTTCAATGTAGCAACATCGAAATAGGCTATTTCGATGAATAATGTCTACACGTCCTCCAGGGCTGGCAACGTCGACGTTCAACTTCGACGTTGCACGGCACCACATCGAAATAGGCGCTGCGAGGGTACATCTACACGCCAAAGTAGCACACATCGAAATAAGGGTGCCAGGCACAGCTGCAGACAGGGTCACAGGGCGGACTCAACAGCAAGCCGCTCCCTTAAAGGGCCCCTCCCAGACACAGTTGCACTAAACAACACAAGATCCACAGAGCCGACAACTGGTTGCAGACCCTGTGCCTGCAGCATGGATCCCCAGCTGCCGCAGCAGCAGCCAGAAGCCCTGGGCTAAGGGCTGCTGCCCACGGTGACCATAGAGCCCCGCAGGGGCTGGAGAGAGAGCATCTCTCAACCCCCCAGCTGATGGCCGCCATGGAGGACCCGGCAATTTCGATGTTGCGGGACGCAGATCGTCTACACAGTCCCTACTTCGACGTTGAACGTCGAAGTAGGGCGCTATTCTGATCCCCTCATGAGGTTAGCGACTTCGATGTCTCGCTGCCTAACGTTGAAGTTAACTTCGAAATAGCGCCCGACGCGTGTAGCCGCGACGGGCGCTATTTCGAAGTTAGTGCCGCTACTTCAAAGTAGCGTGCACGTGTAGACACAGCTCCTGTGTGCTGCCTTGTCCACAGGGGTTGCCCCGTCCATAGCTCCCATTTGGGTCTGATTCATATGTACATCTAAGACCTCTTTTATACCACTTGGGAAACTGAAATGGGCCTTAAAATGAGGGTAACTGTGTAAAAGGGCCTTAGTGCAAATACGAATCAGGCCCTTTAGTTCCTAATTAGCATCACCTACTCCATGGGTAGTTGGCTCCTTTTTCTTATTCAGCAGCGTCATTTTCTATCCTGTTAATTTTGCCCTGTCAGGCAACTGTTTGCCTTTAAAAAGACAGGATTCAATGGCTCCCTCTTAATTTTATGTCTGTGCTCTATCAAAGATGAATTATTGACAGACCAAAGAAGATCTGTCACAACCTCAAATGGAGATTTTTCATCTGATTCTGACTACTTCACTTACACTAAAAGTCCAAACGCTCTACAAGGTTTTCATGTACACCATGGCACACACCTGCCTACCTCTAGGATACAGACTTCAACACTGGTGTTTCTTGTGAAGCTAATCGATTCACACACACAGATACAGATTCTCCTTGACTGCAGAGCTCACTACCACAGCTAACCTTCTTCTCTCTTTTCTCTTCTCCTCTTCCATTCATCTCTCGCTCTGTTTTAGCCTGTCTCAATTCCTTTCCTCCTCCCTCCTGCATGTGAGGGATGATTTAGCTGGAGGCAGCAGTGTTTGATTTCCAACTATTGGTGAGGCATATTAATCCCTTTCATTTCTAAACTAAATGAGTCAGGAAAGAACTGAAATTGTCACTTAATTTTTATTCTATCAGAGATGGGGCTTTTAAGTCTGTGCTGTATTTTTTGCCCTACAGATCAGAACAAATTAAATTAGATGGGGCTCAATCACTGAGACACCCTGTGGAGTGGATTAGAAAGCTTTTGATAGAGTGGAGCTGTAAGGAAGAATTCAAGGGCACAGCTGAGTCATACGAAATCTCCACAACCTTCCTAATTCACTACGAGGAACCCACTGAATCAGTACTAATCTGAGAAGCTGATTACCAGCCTTTGCTTTTTAGGCCCAGATTTCTGGTTTGAAAACTATAGTTAGATCCCACCATTTATCACCTTTAATGCTGATCCAATCTACCAATGGGACACATGACACCAGAACTACTCGTCAGTGCTGTTGGGACCCCACAGATTTTGCAGTGGTGTGGTGGCATGTAAGGGATTGAGACATAGACCAGGGCTGCAAACCCCCCTGATATTGTAACAAATCTGGAGGAGTATTTTGAGAATGTCTTGTGCAATTTAATAGCCCAGCATGCAAAATACTAAGCCTAACTGTGCGTTTTCAAAACAATCTTTTAAATCTGTAGAAATACTCTCCAAAGCTGCAGTATGCTACTCCAGTCATTCTGTGTTACCGTCCAGGACTGGAGTCATTCTGTTTCCCCCTAGTCTCTATTTCCCTCTCTGGCATTGCTGATTTGGTGACCTAAGGCACTTTATCTCTCGAGCCTCATTTTCTTCATTTGCAAAATGAATATTACGTGCCAGATTCATCCGTATGTAGCACCACTGATTTAAACACATATATAGTAGGCATGAATTTGGCCCTTTAATATTGACCAACTACACAGAAGACTTGTGATGCTTAACTTGCATTTTAAAATACTTCAGGAACTTGGATGAGAGTTTTGAGACACTTCTAACATCACATCAGAGCAGAGTGCATTCTGGGATTGACTTTCTGCTCAAAGACAAATTCTCAGGATCAAATTGGCTTAAAATTTAGTTTTATAGTTTTTAAATCATTGTAAAATCCAAGCCCAATAGAAATGTCTCCATGAATTTAAATCCCAAATATGTGTATGTGTCTTTGACTTAGACATTTTTCTGCAGTATTCCTTTTCCAAATTTTGCAGGATTTTTAGTGTGTAAAAATCTCAAAATTGTACTAAATAAAATGGAAATCATTAATCTGATTCCATTGTTGACACTGTTAGAAATGCTAATTGTGAACAGCATAAATAGTGAGAAAGAGAAGACACCAGATTTTCAAAAAATTAAGACGTAATTGTGAATAAAACTGCATATGTCGTTTCAGTGGTTGCTTGAAAACTGGGTAATTGTGCATGAAAATTTAACTGTTGTGCAATTTAAGCATATAACTTTAATAGCTTCATCTATAAAGTCGGCATAAAGTTCACATGCATTTTTTGTCCCCACCCCCGCCATTATTGTAGCAGTTTCCAGGTGCGTGACTTGTGGGTGCATCATGAGGTATTTGTAGCAGTTTCTCCTTAATATTTTACACTTCTGTATTTGGTACAGCTAGTAACACTTGTGTCATATTACAAACGTTAACTCAGGAAAATAATGAGATCCTATTCTCTATGCTGCTCCTGCAGTTGCCTGGAATAGTACTTGGAATTCTAACCCTTGACATCAGCATGCACCCACAGCCTTGATTCTATAGAAATTAAGGGAGCCGGATGCGTGGAAACATAACCCTGCTCAATTATGAAGAGTCGTCTTCTCATTTTCCCTGCAGAGGTTGAGAAAGGAGTCACAGAAATGTCACTGACAGATCAGTGATGCAGCCTTATCTAGCCAAGAGACACCTGGGGAGAAACATTTCTAAAGGAGGAGAGGAAATTAAAACTGAATGTTGAGTTCTAGCAAGATTATGAAGTCAGCAAATGGTCCTGAAATTGTTTTCAGTTCTACAAACTGTTCTGATTTCCTATTATTCCAACAAATGCAACATGGTTTTGTATATTTTCTCCTAAAATATTAGTGGAAAGTTACGCAAAGAGGCAGCAGAGATGTATATCTGAGAGCTGCATCTCATGAACTTCAGTGACCCCAGGAGACTGGATTTCTGCAAGGCAATCAGGCTTCCATTAAAACTACAGTAGGGTCACAACATTCACGAGGGTTCCATGCTGTGAACCCTCATGAATGTTGAATTTCGCTAATATGGCAGCCGCCGGCGCTCCCTGCCTGGAGCCCGGCTTCCAGGGCTCCTGCTCACAGCTCCAGCAAGGCAGCGGCTGCTGGTGCTCCCGGCCAGGAGCCCTGACAACACAGCACCTACCAGTGCTCCCTGCCCTGGGGAAGTGGCGGCTGCCAGCGCTCCTGCCCAGGGCCCCGGGAAAGCAGCAGCTCATGTATAATTGAATTTGCGAACCTTAAGTTCGCGAATGTGGGGACCCTACTGTATATGCAGAAGAAAGAAAGAATCACAGTGAAAGTGCATGTGTCCAAAGAATGACATGAAAATCGGTGGTTTGAATTTGGGAGGCATCACAGGTGTGGATTTTGTACAGCAATCCTTATCTTTCTACAATACACGTTGAACCTCTCTAATCTGGTCCCCCTCAGGATTTGAGTGGTGTTGGACAAGAGAATTTGCCAGACCACAGGAGGTCAATATTGTCTGGCAGCATTACTAACACTTCCTTTGCTTACTGGGCTCTTGGAAAACATTTGGGGTAAATTATAGCTAAATAACAGCACTGAACACTGACAGCCAGGACTGGTGGCTGTAAACAAACTCTATGGAACCACAGGAAACTCGGCCACACCCACGATAAATGGTCATCCAGATAACTAAAATTATGCTGGATTACAGATGTTGCCCAACAAGAGAGTTCCAGATTAGAGAGGTACAACCTGTATCACAACTTAAAAGCAATGCATAACCCTAATTTTCAGAAATGCTTGTGCACAATTGTATCACTACAAAATCGAAGCAGTTATTTGTATCTTCATTTAATCTAATTGCAAATTCAATGGTGCTAATTGAAGACTCAAGAGAGATGCACAAATGTTCGTGCAAGATAGAAAACTATGAGCTATGCTTTATTAAACAAGGAAAATGCAACATTATTAAGGAATGTAGACTCAAGATTCATTCTGAAATACTAGATACAGAGGAACAATAGCAACCTGGGACTTTGCAGGAAAATACCAGAAAAGAATCTGGACTATTTAGCATTCTATAATTTCAAGCAATTCTTTAGATGTTTAATAAAGTAAGTTGGTACTTTGAAGCTCACATTTTCTTTACAAGGCAGTCCAACATTGTAGGGAACATGTAAGAATTATCCATATGGTTGCTATAAAGAATGTGTACCAAATCTGTCCCTGCCTTAAACACACTGAAGTCAATGGAATCCTGCTGGAGATTAATACATGCCTATGTGTCAAATTCAAATGCTAACAAAAGTAAAGGTACGCTTTAAAGAAAACCTGAACTCACTAATAAATTTTCAGGTTGGAGGAGGACTTTTGGCAGAAAATTAAACCTACATGAAGGCTTCAATCCTGCAATGAGCTCTGTCTTTTAAACATTTTCATAGTTCCTACAGTCTAATCTTATTTAATATTATTTATCTTTGTCTTTCTAATTTTCCCATCACCATAATGTGTAGCTTCCAAAGTCCTCCTGCTTGAATAATTCTTCCTGTCTGCAAAGCCTGGCTCTTTACACCCTAATGCATTGGTTCTCCCTGTGGGTCACAAGGGCGCCCAGAGGGGCAGCAAGCAAGTTCCAAGGTGTCAGCTAAGATTCTCTAGGATAGCATTTCTCAAAGTGTGGTCCACGACCCAGTACTGGTCCTTGGTAAAAAAAATACCGGTCCTTAGAAAATATACAAATTATCGTGCACGATACTATTAATTTGGTACATTTCATATTTTCCTACGTAATCAAGGTAACAATAAGTTACGCACTTAAATCTTGATATAAAATGTTTATATTATTATGTACTATTATTATTGGGAATAAACACTGAAAATTTATTCATTTTTCATTCATTGTTCTTTTTATATGTGTTTATATTTTTGGGCCACAGAAAAAGGACCCAGGGCAGGTAATTCATAGAATCATGGGCACAATCTCATGTTTCTCAACTAACATCATATATGCCATCATGTGCCAACAATGCCCAGATGCTTTGTATATTGGACAGACTCCAAACTCTCTTAGACAAAGAATTAATGGGCATAAAACAGACATAAAAGCTCTCCTGATTCACAAACCTGTCAGTCAGCACTTTAATGGAGTGGGACATTCTGCTAATGACCTGAAAGTTTGCATCTTAATGTAGAGAAATTTTCACAACAGTTTGGAAAGAGAGGCTGATGAACTCTTTTTTATATTCATATTCGACACATTAACACATGGTTTGAACCGGGATGGAAATTTTCTAGGTCATTATAGGGGCTCTTTTGCATACTTGTCTTAATCTAATTCTTGACTCCCCCCCATTCTGGCCCCTACTCTCTGATTTGCTCACCTGGATAATATTTTTCTGATTTGTCAACCTTGATTACTATTTTTCATTCTCTGTGCCTTAAATATTGAGTCTGTTCTGGTATGGCTATGATCTGAAGGAGTGGGTCTGTCCCACGAAAGCTCATCACCTAATAAATTATTTTGTTAGTCTTTAAAGTGTTACTGGACTGCTTTTTTGTTTTAAACAGACCAAAGATCTAAAATATATGGTAGATAGCTGTCCCTTTCTCCATTGCTGCCACTATTGTGGCCAAATGGAGTTAGAGCTGTCCTGGCCCCCATTTCTGGGTGCTTGCTGCCCCCCCGCGGTCATTCTTCAGTATAATTATCCTTCCTACTAGACTCCCCTCCCTTACCATTTTATGAGAAACAATCAAATTCCAGAGTCATCCCATTGTCCTGGCACAACCAACCCCTTAGCTTCCTTTAAATAATAAGAGGAAGCTGCTAAATTTGCTGGTCCTAGCTCTTATGGTTTAGGAGGAGTTCTTGAACAAGCAGACTTCAGATGGATGGACAGAGACACACAAGGTTTCTAAGATATATAGCAGATTATTTTACTGTACTAAATATCACTTGCATTTGTTTTTGTCTGTTTATTGTGTTATTTTGTCAATACCCCACACAATCTAATTAAAACAAAAAGCAGTCAAGTAGCACTTTAAAGACTAGCAAAATAGTTTATTAGGTGAGCTTTCGTGGGACAGCTCACCTAATAAACTATTTTGCTAGTCTTTAAAGTGCTACTTGACTGCTTTTTGTTTTGATAGTGTATAGACTAGCATGGCTTCCTCTTTGTTACAATCTAATTAGTAAATGATGTTAGCACCTACTTCTGTGTTTGGGTCTGGGTTCGGGTTTCCACTGGAAGGCACCTTTAAAGTACCAAAATAATCACCTGAAATTGTAGAATTCGGGGTTGCTGCCAAAGATAATATAGTAAAGACTCCTTCTCTATCTCAGAATAGTAAATAGTCTCAGAGGGTACCTGTGTTGATCCGCAGCTTCACAAAAAACAAGCAGTCCTGTACCTCCTTAAAGACTAGCAAATTTAATGAGCTCTCATGGGTAAGAAGTGAAGTGTGATGTGAAGAAGTGGGTCTTTTATCTTAGCATACTTAGTCTGAGTCATTTTGATAGCCATCAGCTTGGACTTTTTCCTGAAAACTTGATGTTGATTTAGGGTTTCAGGCAGATGGGTTTTCCTGATGTATATGATCTACAACTTGGTTGCTTTAAAACTGCAATGTCAGCTCCTTGCTTGCTAATAAAAACAGTTTTCTTTAAGTCATTTCCTCCCTCCTGCTCAGTCAGGGGACTAAGGTCTTTTAAAATGAGAACTTAATTTTCTTTGTGTGTGAAATCACTTTTCTTCTTCATTATCTTTACTTGTGCCAAGACATCTGTTTGTTATCCTCGGCTCCAGCTAGCCTCCTCTGTGGAATAGTACATCATCTCTCAATGGAGGGCAATCACACCTGTTCCCTGTGTACAGACCTTGGGTTAACATAATAACATAGCTTCACTTTCCTTTAATATCTTACCTCCAAAGGTCTCAGAGCATTCTGAGCATTATTAATGAATGAAGATTCAAAACCCTCTTCCCTTTAAGACAGTGAAATATTATCCCAGAAAAGATAAGCAATAGCTGGACAGCCAAGAAATAGTGTGATTCAGGAATGTTTTGAGGGAGGATCTGAAAAGGAGCAGTGAATGGAAGGACTGGAGTAATACTTTGTGGGAGTGGTGGATTGGGGTCTTGATTTTTGACTGGGAGATTAGTTGAACATATGTGCAACTTAGTGGAAACTGTTTTAAGTCCTGCTCCCATCTGAAGTCCTTGTGTTTTCTATGGATGTCTCCAGTTCAAGAATGGATGTGTTACAAGAGTGATTAGCCCTGAGATCACTATCTACTGTAGGTGTGAGTGCAGACAAAGCCTACTAGTTCTAGTTCTTCTAGAGCTAATAGGTTTGGACTTCTGCTGATAGGAAATATGCAGTGTAACACAAGGGAAAACTACATGAAAAGTTTAATATCCTCCTGGATATTGCTCCATAGTACTCCTCCCGCTGCCCTGAAACTCACTCTGAAGTCACCATATTGATTTCAAGCAAAGGAAAGCACCCATGAGCTGCCTTACAACAATTTCAGCAGATGGTATTTCCAGGAGGATACTAATATTTACGCATAGTTTTCTCTTTTTTTCCACTGCATATTTCCTATCAGCGAAAAGCCAAGGCTACTAGTAGCTGTAGAGCTATTAAAACTAGTAGGTGGTGTTCCCTGTAAGCTGAGCACTTGGGTAGTCACCCAGGAGAGATTCAAATTCCACTCAGCTGATTAGCAGAGTGCCCACAGCACCTGCAGATGAAAGCATGTGTTTCTTCTGGTGGTGCACATCTGCATATGCTGTCGTACATATAATAAAATGTATTCTGCACAAGGATGGGAAAATTAGAGGGAATATTGCTAATAGGTTTTGTCTGCACTCACACACCTAGTACAGTAAACCCTTGATTTACGCAGAGGTTGTGTCGTGGGCTGGCCCACGGGGGTAAGCGGTGAGGCAGAGTACAAGAAAGTAGGGTCCCCCCGGATTCAACTCGCATTAATATAAAAACACATAAGTCGAGTCCATGCAAAGTGATAGTCTCCTGTAGACATTGATATCACTCTTACAACACGGCTTTTCTTTGGAAGTCTCCAAGTCAAAAATGGACAAGGACTTCAGATGGGAGCAGGGCTTAAAATTGTCTCCACTAAATTCTCCATTTGCTACCTCTGAGCCTTAGTTATTACCGTCGACTGATTCTACTCCCTTTGAATTATTTATTTTAATGCTGGTTGAGTCTACAGTCCTCATTGGCTTCTGGGCAATGGAATTGGTCACAAAGCACCCATCGCTCTTTCCTGAACGAGTACTCAACCAATGACTCTGAAAAATATTCCCTTAGGACTTCTTAGGCATGTTTTGGGTAAGACTAAATCCCAGTCCTGGCTGCTTAAGGACAGTTCGGTGCCATTTGAAAGGGTGGTGCTTCAGCCACAAGGACCTGGAAATATTCCCACTGACATAAAAATCAAGATAACCTGATTTGCCCTTGTAGTTTCAATTGGACAGTATACGTTCTTTTCTGTCTAGAAAGTAATGTAATGTATCCAACCCAACTAAAGCTATTAAATTTCCATGATGACAAGTATTTCAGGTAGCAGCTCAAGCACCCAATAGGGGTAGCCATAGGAGTATATTAAAACAATTCTCCAGAGATTGTTTTCAGTGTGGTAAGTGTGACATTCATTCAGTTATGACTTGGACCTTTGAACAACTGTGTCCCCTATTTCTCAAGCCTGGGGTGCCTTGTATACTACTATACTGTCAGAACAGCAACTCCACAGCCATTAGCATATAAAATCACTTCCAGATGCTTACACGAATGCTGTCCCAGCCATTCATGAAGAAGTGGGTATGTCCCATGAAAGCTCATCACCAAATAAATCATTCTGTTAGTCTTTAAAGTGCTATATTTCTGCTGTTTTATTTTGTTGGAGTACAGACTACCACGGCTACCTCTCTGTTACTATTAAGCTAGAAGATGACTCCATCAGACCCCTCAGTCCCAGCCTTGTTGCCCACAAATGTGTGTCTTCTACTGTGTAGTAGGCCACAAAACTCATAATTTAGTCCATCATTCCAGCCTTGTCCTACAAAGTGATTCCCCAAACACGTCAACAAAACATGCTGGTTTTGATAAAACAATAAACAAGTTTATTAACTAGAGAAAGATATATTGTAAGTGGTACAACTGATAAAATACAAAAGTCAGAATTGGTTACTAAAGAAATAAAAAGATAAAACTTCGAGGTAATACCTAAACTTTACCCATGCTCATAGTTCTAGAGATTACATAGGTTTTCTCACGGTTAGGTACAATACATTTCAGCAGCTGCTTCTTTTTCCAGTCTGGGACTGCTCCTCTTAATTCAGTGTTATTTAGGTATTGAGATCATGGGAGAGGAGAGGGTAGAGGTGGCTGGAGACCTCTTTCCTCCTCCTTTTATTTTGATCCTTTTTACTGGAAAAGTCTGCTGGATTATGGGGTCAGCAGTTCCACAGCATTTGCACTTTGCAAACTGTCCATCAGGAGAATTGTACATGTTTGTTTATTACTCCCCTGGTGGTCAATCTCCAAGCGTGTAACAGACTTTTTGTGCCTAGCTGGCATGCCAGTGTGCCTTTGTCTGAAAAATTGGTCTGAGGGCATTTTCCAAAACTACAGCATATTTCAATAGCAGTATCTCACAATTTTACACACATTTCAACAGGATAATAATATCCAGCAGATTGTGAGTTTTTAAATGATATCTCACCAAGCATACTTTGAATACTATATATCATAACCATATAATATGTGTGAACATGGGATACAGGTTATTACATGGGACACAGTGTGTCACAATGGGGCATCTGTTTTGAGGCCAAAGGGTCAAGAAAGAAGAAATGAAGAGGCCTTGGGGTTATAAAAAGAGACTGGGTGTCTGGGATCCTGAATCTTGTATCAGTTCTGGCTTTACCTCACAGTATGACCTTGGCCAAGTCTCTAACCCCTACACTTTCTCAATTTCCCAATTTATAAAATAGGAATAATTCTTCAAAAGTTAATATTGATAAAACATGTTGAGAGCATGTGATTAAACGTATGAATGAACAGTATTATGTTAACCCACCTCTCTTTCAATATTCATAATATTGTGCATACAAATAACAAGCAGCATTACATTGTTTCTGCATCTGTTTCTGGATGCAACTGAAGTTATGTGGACATCTAAGATCTAATGGTTCCCACACATCAATTCAGACCCACCAAGTGGTGGTGACAAAATGGGCAGCCATGATGACAGCCAGAGCCATGGGCCCTTCAAATTATCACCAGAGCACCAGCACAGGTGCTCTATGTGGCTCTGAGGGCTGAGAAGGGGAGGAGTGTGCTGGAGCAGCATAAAAAACTGACTGCCTCCTGCTCTGCTCTTCCTCACGAGGCCCTGCACCTTCCAGGGATGCAGAGCAGGGCTCCTCATCCCCACCTTGCCCACGGGCACAGCAAGGCTGTCGGCTGTGCTGGATCAGTTACACATTTTACGTGGTATGAGCTAGGCATGTAATAGCTTGTTCCCACAAGCACTGGGACAAGAAATGTGGCCAAATTTTCACCAGCCAAACAGGTGCCAAAATCCACAGTGTTAGGGTTTTGGAGCTCCCTTTGCTTCACAAAATCAGTTGTGCAGGTATAACCCAGGTACCAAAGAGGGAAATAGCTCGTTAAGAGACCCATAGGGAGGAGGGAGTTGTGTCAGGGTTGTTGTTGCTAAGCAAATTTACCACTCCACACCCAGAAACTTCTAGAATTGGGTGTAGTTTTGCTGTCTGCTCTAGTAGGTTCTCTCTCTGTTGCTGGGGTTAGATTCCAGGACAGCAAGCAGTCAGGGCAGCTGCTTTAATGGGCTATGCAGGGGTGCTGGAAAAAAAATATAGCAGAGGTACTCAGAGCCATTGGACCTGGCTAGAAATCCTATATATAATGGAAACCAGTTCAAACCAGGGTTTGCTGCAGCACTCCCCACACCCTTAGTTCCAACACCTATGGGGCCCTGTGCACTGTGGGAACTTAGAGAGCTGAACCCTACAATTCTATGATTGCTGATTCTGGCTCTGTCTGCTAGGTCTGGCTGTGATGAAAGATAAACGAAATAACAAAAGGTTTAGAAAACCTGAGCAGGCTTTAAAAAATGGGCACATTTAATCTTGAGAAAAGAAGATTGAGGGAGGATATCATATCAGCACACTCACTGATGCAGGGGACGAAGAGGGCAAGTGACCCAGGGCTTGGTGATTTAAAAGGGCCTGGGGCTCCCACTCACTGCTGGCATGCTCCAGGAAGTGCTGAGCACTGAGTGGGAAGCACCATGTTCTGGCTGGTACTGAGGGCCTCGCCCCTTCCACTTGAGACACCACTCCTTCCAGATCCAGCTTCTCCCTGTCTTGCCCAAGAGCCCAGGGAGTCTGTCAGCACCCCTGGACAACAGTATTCAAATACATTAGGGGCTGTTACGGAGAGGCGATCTTTTGTTACTTCTTGTCCAACTTTTAATAAACGTGGTAATTGGCTTCATCTGAAAGAGGGGAGATCTAGGTTCCATATTAGGAAATATTTCTTAATTGTGAGGATAATTGAGCGTTGGCATCAGGTTTTCCAGTAAACCATGTGCTTGTGCAGCCGCTCAGGAGAGATTCCAGTGCTGCCCAACTGACTACAGTGCCTACAGCTAGGTTTTCTGTCTCTACTGGTGGTGCAGTCATGCGTGCCTCAAGGCACATACATTTTGTTCCCCAAACGTAGACAGATGAAAAGATTAGAGGGAGGTTGTGGAATCCCCAGAACTGAAGGGTTTTAAGAACAGATAGCACAAACATCTGTCACAGACATTCTTGGTCCTGCTTCAAGGCAGGGAGATAGACTAGATGAGCAGTTCTCAGCCATGGGTCCAGAGTCCTCTAGGAGCCCATGAGCAGGTTTGAGGGAGGTCTACTGCTAGTGAGGCAAACAGAGTAGGCATTCCCATGCTAGCTGGCATGGGTAACTCCAGAACAGTCAGGACAGGTAGCAACCCACGCACAAGCCCTCTGAGGACCTTGCAATTCACACTCAGTTGCTAGCAAAACAAAAAGCAGTCAAGTAGCACTTTAAAGACTAGCAAAATGGTTTATTAGGTGATGAGCTTTCGTGGGACAGTCCCACTGCTTCAGACCATAGCCAGACCAGAACAGACTCAATATTTAAGGCACAGAGAACCAAAAACAGTAAGCAAGGAGGACAAATCAGAAAAAGATAATCAAGATGAGCAAATCAGAGAGTGGAGGGGTGGGGGGGAAGGTCAAGAATTAGACTGAGCCAAGTACTATCTAATTGGTTACTATTCAGTTGCTAGCAGTGCAGAAGCCAGGGCAGCCATAGGTGGCTAGCTAGAGTCAAACTGGTGGTGGGGGGGCCATAGGGGTTTCCCCTCCGTTCCCTGTAAGGCCCCCAGTTGTGACCTCATTATCAGCCCAGACCTCCCCCATCTTCCAGACAGCATGACCACGCCCCCCGCCAAGCCACACCCACACTCCCAGCTCCGCCCCTTTCCTTCTCCTTCTGTCACCATTGGCAGCTTCGTGGGAGGGTCAGAGGTCACGCCAGAAGTCGGGGGAGGGAAGGGAAGGGAAGGGAAGGGAATCGCCGGAGGAGTCACGTGACGGCTTCAATATGGCGGCGCCGTGTCCCTGTCTCTATTGCTGCTGCTGAGGGAATCGCGTCTCTTCCGAATCATGGGGCCCCGTCGCGGCCGGAGCCTGTGAGCCCCGTCCCTCCGCCCAACAACCCGCGGGGACCTTCGGCCATGCAGCCGCCGGCCCGGGAACAGGACACCCGAACCAAGAGCATGTTCGTCTCCCGGGCCCTGGAGAAGATCCTAGCGGAGAAGGAGGCGAAGCGGCCCCCGCATGGCCAGCTGCGAAGAGCCTGCCAGGTGGCGCTCGGTGAGTCCGCCCCCGGGCCCTGTTCCGCTGGAAGCCCCTGCGCTGCGGGGACCCTGAGAGGTGGCGGAGGGAGCGTCCGGTTTGCCCCAGGTCCCTTGTATTCCTAGTGGGGGGATTCCCCTCCCTAGCTGTGGGGGACCCTGACAGCTGGCTCCGGGTGACTTCCGGATCAGGGCCCTCCAAGTGGTAGCTATGCCCTTTGCGTGCCTACGCTCGTGTAAGGAGAGCCCGCCTGGTGTGGCTGGGCGAACCCTGCCGGGACTGGGAGTTCCTCACTTCCCCCAGCGCGCCTCGCTACAGGGAGTCATGCAATCAGCCTGCAGCCCTTCTGCCAATGGGCAGCTGCGTTATCAGTGACTGCGCCTGTCATTAGTTACTGTTCTGCAGGTTAATCTGCCACGTTGGATCCTCTTTGCTCAGTAAGCAAACAGTCTGCCCGACTCTAGATCTTCCTGTCTTACCAGCACTCTGTTATTCCTTGGGCAAATTGGTTTGGGGGCGGGGCGGTGTGGAATTAAAAAGAAACCTTTTTAAACTCAGAAAAAACAACAAGATCCAATTGATTTACTTCTGATGTTAACATAAAATATAAATGTGTGGTTTCTTCTTGAACTAGTTTACAGGCCGTACACCTGTACCTAGGAGGGACTGTCAAAGAACTATTAACTTTAATACTAACCCTATCAAGATGCTAATTCTTAAACTTTTTTTTCCTACAAAGAAATATGTTGGCTAAAAACTATTAGCTTTTCAGATATGTAGGTTCTGTCTGAAATATTTTATTGATTTAAAAAAAAAACTTGAATCAACAGTGCAAAAGTCTCTTGTGACTGTAATTGATTCTTTTATTGAATCAACCAATTTAATGGACTTGGGGAAAGTTACAGTGTAAAGGATAATGGAAATTAGTGTTTGAACAGCAGGGAGTGATATTAGATCAACCACTCCTGTTCACATAGTCAGAGTTTTCTGTGGCCCTTTTTGTTTGAATTCTTGGATTTCTTTTTTTTTTAAATTCAAAATTCAGGTCCTACACTTAACCTAACATACTTGTAAAGCCACACAATTGTAGAACAGTGTTGCTCTGTTTGTTTTGTTTCTTTTTAAGTGTATTCCCTTAGCATCATGTGAAATACGTAGAAGAGGAAAGGACTTTTTCATGGAAAACAATGAAACTAACTAGAGATAAAATGCTGTTAAATATACTGTGTAAATAAACTTAAAAAATACACTCCCCACCACAACTCTGCCTTATAGAAGCATTCTTGTGTTAATTGTTATGGCATTAGGTTGGAAGGTGGGGTAAGGAATTAGGTGTAAGTGATTTTTTTTTTCAATAGGTAATGTGAGTGTAGCATTATGCATGTTTCCTTAAGACAACCCAGGCCCAGAGATGCCGATGAAGATTAGGGACTCCCTTGTGCTTGGTATTATACAAATATACATGGAAAAAATGTTTTTTGTCCTAAGGAGTTCACAATGTAAGCTTCCCATCCTGCAACTGGATGTGTATATAGGCACAGGGTCTGCAAAGATTTAGTTGTAGGCCTGGTTTCTAAAATAATAAGATATAACAGTTGTGATAACTAGCACATTTCTAATTCTTTAAAAAAAGTTTAAATAAACCAGAGATTTTAATGAGATGGGAAATACAATATTAGCTACTAGTAGATGCCTGGATCTTGGCTGGTGGTTATTTTATCGCACTTGAGGTAAAGCAAAGTGAAATCTTGTGGTGCTAATTAGTGGGGCGGGGGAAGCTTCAATTCATTGTGTAGGATTATTTCTAACGTTAACCCTATGGTTACGCTAGTGAGTTTTGCTGCCAACAAAACTGGTGGAACATCCACCCACAAAATGTGTTTTGTTGACAGTTTGTCAACAAAACTGAGTGCTTTTGCTAGCAGTGTTCTGCCTCTCAGTCATGAGGCATAGCTCTACTACTGACAGATTCTGTTGACGAAAAAGCTGTGTGGACATTCTGGGGGGCCTTCTCTCGACAGACTGCACGTGGAACAATGGGCAGCCCTGTCTGCTGTGCTTCTGGGTGTGTTTTGTTGAGAGAGCAACTGAGCAGTCTAGTTGGCAGAGGAGAGCAGTCTTCTGATTGACTCTTGTGTGTGGCCGCACTCTGTAAACTGAAGTTTTGTCATGAAATCTCTTCTGACAGTGACTTCTATCTACAGATCACTGTTGTGTAACCATTGCCTATGTGAATAGCTGATAAAATTATTGTCTAGTTTCCTTTTCTTGAACTGCAGAATATCAAAAAGTACTTAGAGAAGTGATCAGAAAATATAGAGCTATTAAAATTTCTTGTGGGTCAGGCCATAAGAAGAGTGTTATAAGTGAATTTGGAACTAATTTCTTGTGTTGTTGTAAATAGACTGTCCTTGGGGAAATCTCATGATGGTTGCTGGCTGGAAGTTCACTTTTCACATTTTTGGATTTATGTGTCCAAACTATGTTGGGAACAGAGTTGGGCACGGGCAGATAATCTATTGCCCAGCTATTCCTGCTCATGTAGATCCTTGATTGCTGTGTTAAAGGAATCCCTGCAAGTTGTGTCTGCTGAATGTTGCTGAATTACTTTTTCAGCAGCCAGCATGATTACGTGCTCTTTTATTTATGCATTCAGGTATTAATATTTCACTACTCAATCTTACTTCATACGGGTGGCTGAACACCTTTTTCATTTGAAGGACAATAACTTACATTGGAGTACATTGGTATGAGTCACAATTAAGGAATCTTAAATTCTTTAAATAACATTATTAAATATGTATAGTATGAAATATACTTGGAAGCGTAGGAGTAACACAACCACTGCAGTTTGGGGAATTGAGGAAAGACTGCCTAATCCAAGGGACTGCTTTGGGACAATAACGCTGCAGATTTGTTAATAATTTTTGTTATTAATTAGCCTTTTTGTTTTTTCTGGCCACTCAAATCTTAAACATTCCTGTAATTGTGTTGTTTCTTTGCTATTGGCTATCATATGTTAGTTAGTTAGTAGGCATCCTTCGATCCCGAGGGATCATGGGTTTGCGCTCCAGTTGGACTGATTCGAGCAGCATCTTCTGTGGCTGTGCAATCCAATCCGGGAGTGGCAGTGCTTTCCGCACTGTGAGCAGCAGTAGGCAGATGTCGCTGTGGTATCACGGGCACAGATCTTCCTGAGGGCTCTCCTGCCTTCTGCTTCCTTCATCAAGGTAGTTTTATACATAACAAGGGCTTCCTTCACTCCCTGTTTCCAGACATGCCTGTCTGAGGCAAGCGAATGCCAGGTGCTCACACTGATAGAGAGAGCGCTATCACATGTAGCCGTTTTAAAATTAGCGGTCTGCCAGCAGAGCTAATTTAATGGAAGAAGAGCACAGTGCCAAAATATGATCGCGCGCGCGTGTGTGTGTGTGTATGTTTGTTTGTATTGACTCATATTATCCAGTTATCTGTCTTTTCTGAAATTTCTTACTTGAAATTCCTCTTGTTAGAATACTAATTTATTAACAGATCCTCATTTATTTCATGAGACTTGCTGTTTTATGCTCTGGCATGCTATTAAATTCAAGTGAGACCACAACACATTAATATATTAATGACACCCACTACATGTACCAGTGGAGAATATGATGCAGCTATGATGAATTCTCAT
Organism: Carettochelys insculpta; assembly: GCF_033958435.1. Lineage (NCBI taxonomy): Eukaryota > Metazoa > Chordata > Testudines > Carettochelyidae > Carettochelys > Carettochelys insculpta. The sequence continues at coordinate 20,209,603 of NC_134153.1, read as the reverse complement.
CCTAAATAACTGAGAGGGTGAGGTTGTCTACTCCATTCTTCTAAGTAACGATTACTTACTATCTAGATATATAACAGATCAATAAAACTTTCTGGCTGGGTCTACACTACAGAGTTTTATTGACAGAAGGGGTCTTCTGTAGATATAACTCAGGGAGTGCCTACACACTTAAAGCATTCTGTTAACAGATTATCGGCATTCACATTTTCCTCAACACTATTATCCCTCAAAAATTTGAGGCACAACAATCTCTGGACAGTCTCTGTTGACAAAAGTGCAGTGTAGATACTTCTATTGACAGAGGGCTTCTGGCTGCCGGGCAGTCGTTTGCAGAGCTGCCATTCTGCTTTCTGGCACCAGAGGGCAGTGCAGTATGGCAGTTCTCGGTCGGCAGAACAATCTGTTGCGAGTGGTTTGTCGACAGTAACGTCTGTCGACAGATGCTTCTCTTGTAGGCATGGCCTCTACGTCCTGTGTAATAAACTTGACCCTTGTAGCATACGCTTGGGAGCTTAATTTTTCTTTTTAACTTTAAAAATCCATCTCCCATAATTCTTGCCTGATTTAAGAGGCACATTCAAATAATTTTTAAATTGTAATGCAGTTATTTAAATTTGTGTGTGGGATTTTGAGCATTGGGAAGAAAATACAAGTGAGATTAAATTATTTTAGCAAATAAAACTGAATCCATAGGTCCCATAACTGAATTACTCTTGCAACTGTATCTTAAGTTGAATATATACAAATAATTGAGGAGTTCCTCAGCTATAGTATAAAAATATTAAAGGAACTATGAAAAGCTGAACTTTTGTTAAGTTTTTAACAGTGGGAACAATTTGTGAAATTTTGAAATCAAACAAATGTGTTTGATGAGAAAATATCACTGACATGTGAATTGCCCCTGAATATTGTGGTAGCTCCTGTCCAAAAGAGCTGGAGATCAGTATTCCTGCTAATTCTTTTCCATCCATGGGTGGAATAACTGTATTTGCACAAAGGCATGTACAGATGTGCACCATGAATGAAAACACAAGCTGGTGGCTGTGGGCACTCTGCTAATCAGGTGGGCAGCACCTGATCACTTCTCAGCTTACAGGGAATACTGGTAGAAATACTCTTGCTCTGTAATTTCAACGTTTTGGTACTGTTGACTTATATCACAAGATTCCTGCTCTCTGTGGTTGCAAGTAGATCGGCAACCTACAGTTTTCTCGAAAGAACTTCTCAATGTCTAGCATAAAGTTCATCATGCTGTGAAGATTTTTAAGTTGTATGTTAAACAGGAATGAAAGGAAAGAACTTTCCAGTTATGCTTCTAACTATGTCAGGACCTTTTTTGGAGAGACTCCACCCAGCAGGTCGATCTTCCTTTTAAGTGTGGTTGTAACCTAAGGTAGGAATGTACTATGAGAAATAACAGCAGACAAAACAATTTTGTCTCCATACATGTGAAAATCTGCTGTTTAATTTAAAATGGTGTAAACTCTGAAGCTTAAAATAACTGAAATGTTTTCATTAAGTGTGTCGCTGCTGATTACATAGGCTATGTCCACACTGCAGCATAAATTCGAATCTAAGGCGCTTAATTCAATTTTAAAATGTGACTGTTTACACGTCAACTACCATTATTATGAATTTGGGGGTGCTACAGCAGTTATTTTTACTCCAACACCTGAGTGGGATTGACAGGCAGTTTGAATGTAAGCATTCAGATTAATGGTAGTGTGGAAACAGCTTCCAATTCAGTTGGTTCTGTTGGCCTCCAGAGGAGTCCCATATGTATCCCACAATGCCATCAGTTGTCTGTTCTGGTTGGTTACATCTCCGATGCTTTCCAGGTGCTCGGGAACTAAGGTAACAGGAAGCCCATGAATTTGAATTGTATCGGGAATGCAAATTCATTTTCTTTCTGACCGGCGTGAATAGCACACCTCAGCCATCACATCCAGCCATCATGAGTACTCAAGGTTTTTCTCTGGAGTGAGTCCTCAGGGTTGCAGAAGAGCTCTAGCATGGACTCTCAGTGAGATCCTGGATCTCATTTGTGTGTGGGGAGAAGAATCCATAATGAGCAGACTGCATGTCTGCAAGCAAAATGCCACCATTTGCAAGAAGATTCAGACGGTATGACTACTAAAGGGTACAGCTGGGATACTGAGTAGTGCTGGGTGAAAGTAAAGGAGCTCTGGCAGAGCTACCATAAAGTCAGAGAAGCCAATGGGTGATCAAGATCATCTCCCAAGATGTGCTGATATGAGCACCTGTACAGAATTCTTGGGAATGACCCAACCATGGTCCCCGAAGCTAACAGGGACTCTTCAAGAGACCATTCTGAGGAGTGCAATGTGAGCAGAGAAGTGGAGCAGGTGGAGGCTGATGATGTTCAGCTGACACCCATGGAAGCTGATCCTGTCAGTCCAGAGCCATTACCCTCCTTATTGACACCTGAAGCTATGGTGTCCATTGTGTCCAGCAATGGTGCCGAGTGGGGCTCTTCTAGTGAGTATCTTTAGTAATGCTACAAGCTGGCTGAGTTTGGGGTATGGGTTTACTTTTGTGGAGTGCTTTTTTTTTTTTTAAACACTGCTGCAAGCGGGCTAATGATCCAACACACGCAGTGACTCAAAGCCCCCCCCCCCCTTTTTTTTTTTTTTTTTTTAAAGAAAAGCTTGTTAATATTTCTGGGGATGGAGCACTTACCATAATTGGAGATCTCCATAAAGGTCTCATACAGGTATACAGGTACTCTTTTATTTTTTTGCCTGAGGTTTTTGGGGAGGCCTGACTTACTGTGGCTTCCACAACAGCACACTTTGTCATGCGAGGCAACCATTAAGTTAGCTAGCATCATGGCTTCACACAGCATTTTGGCAGATTTTCCAGCCTTGCGCTGACACAGTGTGAGCATATTTTCTTTTTCACTCTCTGTTATTCTTAGGATGCTGATCTTTCTTTTTGCAGCCTGTAAGAAGCATGGGAATTTGAATTAGTTTTTTGCACTGCTCCCTTGCCTTTTCAGTTTGTGATGACTGCCTTGTCACACCACTTGGCTGACAGGCTCTCCATCTCCCTCCAACATACGGCTGGCAGGCTTTCCTGGTCTTCTCCCCTTCCACCAGACTGCTGGTTTTTCCCCTGTACAGGATTGATGAAGAGCCAGCCCTCAAACACTTTTTGGAACTCCTTTCATTTTCCAGGGATGAATTCCCCCTGGCTTGCCGTGTGGCTGGTGGAATTGAACTCTCCCTATCCCCCACCATGTGGTTCCTGGGTTGTCCAGACCCTGTTCCCAGAGACTGGCATGTACAGCACAAGCTTTTCTACCTTTAAATGGCTTTTTCTGTGTACAGGATTGATGCGAAACCAGCCCCTGAGAAATTTTTTTGGGGCTCTTTTCGTTTTCCAAGGACAGGAATGACCCATCCGCACCACCCCACCCTTCCCAGGCTGCCATGTGGCTGGTGAAATTGAACTCTTTCCCCCCCACCCCCACCATTGATAAGCCCAAAAATCACACTATGTCCACAGAGAAATTGGCTAAATACTTTATGCTCTGCACAGGCTGCTTCAGTGTCATCCTTAAAAAGCCAAAAGTGGCCTTGGAAAACAAAAGCTTGATTATAAAACAGAGCCATTCAGTCTATGGGTAATCACTTTGTCATATTTGAAATATGTATCTACATTTTGACCTTCACTGTCTTCCATGGGCAGCTTATGTGGGGGAGACCAGGTTGGCATGATGAGGAGGAAGAAGAGGAGATCCAAGTAGGACCTGATCTTGCAACAAGTAGAATAGCAGACAGGGAGCGAGCCAGAGTTGTTGTTTGACCAAAGGTGGACACGGCAGTAGTGCCAAAGCGTGCTCCAGTCCAGGAGCAAGGACTAAAGCGAACTCAGGCTCAGTTCCTGTTGCCTGCCCTCCCCTCCCTGCCCCATTGTTGGGGTCACTGAATGCTGGGGGAGGGGTGGGGCGGGAGGATGAGGACGTTGTCCTGCCCCACCACCAGGACCTCCCCTGATACGAAAGGCTTACATACCACCAAACATGATGGCTTTTGCGTTTCTCTTTTTTTTTCTCCTAAATGCCCTTTCCCCCATTTAAATAAAAAGAAACTTAAAAAAAAAAAAAGTCTCATTTATTGGGTCCTATGTTGTATGGTGCACTTGAAGATGCTTTCAGAAAGATTAATTGGAAATAATTCTGTGGTGTGTGGAGAGCAAATTCATTGTGTGAATGTAGGCAACAGATTCATGTGGCTATGGGCTCATTCATAAATCTGTTTTTCAAAGCTTCCCTGATTGCTATTGCTTCTGCATGTGCATTTGCAAATGCTCTAGTGTCCGGCTGTGCATAAACCCTGCTCGTGGCATCTTTCTCAGCAACCCAGGCTGGTATTACATTTTTTGCCTGCTATTCGCAAATGTTATGCAGAATACAACAGGCTGCAACCGCTTTGGGGATGTTTGGGAAAGGTCCAAATGGGTCAAAAGGCAACAGTTTTTCAAATGACCAAAGGTATATTCCACCACGATTCTGTACTTGTTCAGTCTATAGTTGAAGCAATCCTGGCTACAGTCCAAGTTGCCAGTATATGGCTTCATGAGCCAAGGGACCAGAGGATAAACAGGTCCACCCAGTATCACAGTGAGCATCTCCAGATCGTCAATCTTGATTTTCTGGTCAGGGAAGAAAGTCCCATACTGGAGCTTTCAGTACACACTGGAATTTCTACAGATGTGCGTATCATGAACCTTTCCCAGCCATCCCATGTAGATGTCGGTGAAACAACCTGTGTGGTCTACCACAGTAACACCACTGAAAAGTACTCCGTGCGGTTTATGTACTTGGAGGCCAGGGGGTCCCGGGCCAGGATGGGAATGTGAGTCCCATCTATTGCCCCACCGCAGTTAGGAAACCCCCATGGCAGCAAAACCATCCACTATGTGCTGCACGTTTCACAGAGTCACGATTTTCTTCATTGAGGGTCACAGATTGCATTGGCTACCTGGATCGCCATGGTTCCCACAGTGGATCTACCCATTCTGAATTGATTTCCCACTGACCAGTAGCTGTCAGGCATTTCAGACTTCTAAAGAGCAATGACTACTCGCTTGTGAACTGTTAAAGCAGGTCTCATTTTCATATTGCTGCGGTTGAGGCCAAGGGCCAGCAAGTCGCAAAGTTCCATAAAAGTGGCTTTCTCATGCAGAAGTTCTGCAGCCACTGCTGGTCATCCCATACTTCTAAAATGGTGTGGTCTCACCAGTGTGTGCCGGTTTCCTGTCTCCAGAAACAATGCTCTACTGCAAGCAATATGTCCAGGGCAGCCAGCAACTCCGCATTCCTGTTTTCCAGTTCCTCCATATCATCTGATACATCTATCCTATCGTCCCACTCTCCTCTAACACTAAACTGCTAAATGACAAATTGGGTACTGGACATTATGCACTGTGCAATGGCTATGAGCTCTTGTGTATTCATGATGGCACTTTGCACGGCATGCCCAAAAAAGGTCGCAAAATTCCTTTGACTCTCCCTTTGTTTTCCAGTAGTGGGTGCTTTGCACTATGGGAAGATGATGACTTTAAGCACCCACCCTCCACTGGACCATGTGGCTGACTAGCATGGGATGGTGGCCTTTTTACCGCACAAGATATAGTAGGAATGTCTGAGACCTCCCCCCTCCATTGTTGGCACAAGCCCCTTCCTCACCACACCACATGGCGGCTAGGCTTTGGGGGTCACGTTTGTATGAGAGGCTGAGAAACTTCTTTTCTGCAGTTCACATTTGTACAAGGGCAGCTCCCTTCCCATCCCTGTGCGCACACACGCAGGTGTCATGCTGTTGGGATCTGTCCCCCACCCAACCACATCACGTAGCTAGCCACTGACTGAACCAATAAAAGCATGTGCCTGTGGGGCAGTGCAGACCGTGCTGCCAGACAGCAGAATGTCCTGGCTTGCACGCGGTGAAGGTTCCAAAGGCAGAAAAGATTTTGGGGGCTGGCTGTTGCCAGGGTGGAAGTCTTTCCCCCATGGCAAAGATTTTGGGGGCTGGCTGTTGATGGTTGAAAGATTTTTCAGAGATGATCGCTAGTGGCTCGGATCCCTCCTCTGAGTTCCTCGAGTACTGTAAGATGCTGCCCAATCTCATTAACAGGAACAGATTACAGCTTGTGATATCTGGCACTGGGGGGCCGGCCCCCACAGTCAGTGGCACTTGGGGCTGGCCGACCTGCTGGAGAAAGTCCTGGAAGGGGCTATCTCAGCTGGCTGTTCAACCACCTCCCCCAACACAGCCCTCATAGAAAGTAGCCCCTGCGGTCAATGGCATTCAGGGCTGACTCCCCCCCACCCCCGCCAAAAAAGCCCCTGAAGGGACCCTGTCAACTGTCCCTTCAACCACGTCCCTTCATAGAATGTGTGTGGCAGGGCGGGGGGCAGATATCACAAGCTGTAATCTGTTCCCGTAATATTTTCACCCAGACTGGGTGGCCAGTTGAGATGGTACAGTCACCTGGGTGATCCCAGGGCACAGAGTCATTCTGGTGTGTGGGCATGGCAGTCCCCTACCTGGTGTGCTAATTGGGTGATCAGGCAAAAGTTGTACTTGAAGGTAAGCAACCAGTTTACATGATTCTGAAGCCAGCCTATTTGGTTTTCTTTCTCCTAGGATTCTCTACTTTTCTTCTGAAAAAATGGCCATTTGCTTTCCACAGGAGGGGAATGAGGGCAAAGCAATGTGGGAAGATGACATCACATACCTACAGTCACTTGTGGGACATTTTTTCCCCATACTGCCCCAGTGAAAAAACCCAGAATGCCATGGGGCTGAGGGAACTCTGGGGTAGGTTCCCACAATGGACTGCTGCAACAGTCGATCTTTGGTGATTCAGTGTGGCAGCATGAACTTGAATTTGTGGGGTGGTGAGGATATTCTCATTGAAATTTAAAACTCAGTGTTACACATTCCAATTTCATAAATTTGAAATTCTCATACTATATACATAGCCAAAGAAAGTCATTTGTTTTGGGATTGTGGGCAAAGCTTAAATTCCATTTTCCTGCTTTAATCTGACTTTTGGACCTCAGCATTTTAAACAAATAAACTATGCCCAGCAAAAAGTCAGTATGTTAAGCATATTATTCCCATCCTCAAAACGCAGTGTATGTGATCAACATTACTTAGTAGTGATATAGGTTCAGGCCACTGCACAGAAAGGGGAAGCAGATGGTTTATCAACATGTTGCTTTTATTAGCTACGTGCAGTAACAATTTTGTTTCCCATTTATTTCAGCTTCCAACATAATTTGTAGGATCCTCTTAAGGTAGCTTTGCCTGTTCATTCACTGTAATCAGCATTCCCATCATTGTGGCATCTCGACAGCAAAAGCAACATTCTTGTCTTTTTATGGAGTTTGACTACTCCTTGTTGGTGTTTGACTTAGTCTTTATTACTTGACATTATTTACCAAAGTACACAGAAAGCCACCTTGTTCAGCTTTTTTCTTCTGACTTTCATCCATGAAGATGGACGGCAGATCTTTTTGTTCTAATATTTCCTGATTCCTAAACATAGGAGATGGGATAATGTTAAGAAAAAAAAGGCCCTCCTCTTCAACAGATCTGCACCCTCCATTTCAGGGGTTCTCAACCTTTTTCTTTCTGAGGTCCTTCTAAAATGCTCAATTCCACAGCCCACTGTTCCTATAAAAGCCAGAGTCAACATTAGCAAGCAGGGCAGTTGCTTGGGCCCCATGCCATGGTGGCCTCAGCAAGAGAAGTTGTCGAGACTTGGCTTCGGTCCTGTACCTGGGCTTCAGCTTTGTGCAGTGGGGCTTTGTCTTGCTCTCCTGGGCCCTAGTGAGTCTAATGCCAACCTTGCTTTGCTGGCTCTCTGAAACCTGCTCGTGGCCCACCCAGAGGCCCCTAGATTCTTGGTTGAGAACAGCTGCTATATGTGTTTGGGTTCATATCGTCTTATGATTGTGACCAAAAAAAATTATTTCTGTTAACCGTGCGGAATCAGCAGAGCTTAAGAAAAGTGAGAATTCTATTCTAGCTGGTGTATATGTAGCAGAACGGCTAAATTCTGGAACTAGAAGTTAGCTGTTTCTCGTGATGATGCATGTCCCATAAAGCAAACAGTTGGGTTCTTGAGTTCCAGCCTGGGTTCGCCGAGCTAATAGTGGAAATTGTCTTTGTAAACTTCTGTTGTGTCAAAAGAGCTGCTTTCTGCATTTTTATTCCTGATTACGTAATGCTCAGGAAGTTTGCTTGTAGTTTTGCTGTTTCAACCCATTTAAAGGGCTAATATAATCCTTTGAGGGGTGCCAACAGGGATGTGGACAAGACATATCCAGTGTATAGAGTGTACTAAGATTTTCAGAAAGCCTTCGGAAAGATCACCAACAAAAGGCTGTTACTGAAAAGCTGCGTCTACACGTGCACGCTACTTCGAAGTAGCGGCACCAACTTCGACGTTAGGCGGCGAGACGTCGAAGTCGCTAACCTCATGAGGAGATAGGAATAGCGCCCTACTTTGACGTTCAACGTCGAAGTAGGGACCGTGTAGACGATCCGCATCCCGCAACGTCGAAATTGCTGGGTCCTCCATGGCGGCCATCAGCTGGGGGGTTGAGAGATGCTCTCTCTCCAGCCCCTGCGGGGCTCTATGGTCACCGTGGGCAGCAGCCCTTAGCCCAGGGCTTCTGGCTGCTGCTGCCGCAGCTGGGGATCTATGCTGCAGGCACAGGGTCTGCAACCAGTTGTCAGCTCTGTGTATCTTGTGTTGTTTGGTGCAACTGTGTCTGGGAGGGGCCCTTTAAGGGAGCGGCTTGCTGTTGAGTTCGCCCTGTGACCCTGTCTGCAGCTGTGCCTGGCATCCCTATTTCGATGTGTGCTACTTTGACGTGTAGACATTCCCTCGCTGCGCCTATTTCGATGTTGGGCTGAGCAACGTCGAAGTTGAACATCGACGTTGCCGGCCCTGGAGGACGTGTAGACGTTATTCATCGCAATAGCCTATTTCGATGTTGGCTGCATGTGTAGACGTAGCCAAAGTGAGCTGCCATGGCTTAAGAGGGAATGTCCTCTCGTGGATTGGCAACTGGTTAAAAAACGGGGAGCAAAGGCCAGATATAAATAGTGAGTTTGAGACTGGTCTGTAAAATCATGACAGGTGTAGAAAAGGTAAATAAGGAAGTGCAATTTACTCTGCATAACCCAAGAACTGGGAGTCGCCAAATGAAATTAATAGGCATCAGGTTTAAAACAAGCAAAAGGAAGTAGCTCTTCACACAGCACGCAGTCAGCCTGTGGAAGTCTTTGCCAGAGGATGATGTGAAGGTCAAAAGTATAACAGAGTTCGAAAAAGAATTAGATAAATTAGAGGAGGAGAAGTCCATCAGTGGCTAATAGCCAGGATGGGTAGGGAGGGTGTCCCTAGCCTCTGTTTATCAGAAGCTGGGAGTGAGTGACAGGGGAAGGATCACTTGGTGATTGCTTGTTCTCTTGGTTCCTTCTGGGGCACCTGGAATTTGCTCTTGTCAGAAGACAGGATACTGAGCTAGATGGACCTTTGGTCTGACCCATATGGCTGTTCTTATCTTCCTTTTCTTAGAGGACTTCTTTTGGACTCTCTCTCTTCTGCTCTGCTCCCTCATAGTGTAATGTGGCATAGTCTGTCTTTTTTGAGAGAAGTAGGTTCGATCTCTTGCCAGTAGCACCTTGCCAGCTTGTCAGCAAAGGAAACTAATGCCGAACACTATGTTTGACATTAGGCAAATCTCTTGATGTGTGGTTATAAGAGTCTCAGCATGGCTTTCAAGTTTTCATGCTTGTGTTTTGATGCTAGTATATAGTCTGTATTCCACTGAATTCTGCATAAGCAAGTACTGTCATATCACAGAGGGTACAAAATTTAATTCTCCTTGCCCAGTAGTGCTTTACAGGTAACTAATGAAGCCACATGGCATGCTTGTGGTGTACTGCTGCTACTGTTTTATAGATGGTGTAACTGTGGTAGAGCAATTAAGTGAATGGCCCAAGTTTCTACAATGAGTCACGGAAATGAAACTGCAATTTAGCTAATCTTTCTTTTGATCCTAAGATGTCTCTAGCCACTTCCTCAACTCACTATAACTTTATATACTGAGCTAAAGGGACTGTCTTAAAGTAAATTCAGCTTGTGTTTTAAGCTTTTGATTATTCTTCCATATTATCCTTTAAACAGAATGTCCTACTGCAGTGAATAATGATAAAAGTTTTCAACTCATCAGCTCAGAAATTCTTTAAAAATATATTAAGTTTGTATTGATATACAGGATTTTAATACTAAAATTACCTTACCTTAAACTTGTGTTGGGGAGACAGCTAGAGGATGATTCATAATAAGGAGTGTACTTTGAGCCTTGAAGACTGAGAAATAAGGTAGCTTAATAAAGCAAGACAGCTTTCCTTGCAGGCTTATGGGAAGAAGTTAAGGCCAATACTATTCAGTTGGAAACTGTTTTTCTTGAGTAAGCCAATGTCAGTTTGGTATCTGCTGCAGCATTAGAAGGAAGATGTTCTGATCCGTTAAAATTGATTACATACAATGAAAAAAAAGAACAGCTTTTAGTGGGGGAAGGAAACTCAGAAAAAAACTGACTTGAACTATATTGGAAACTGAGGGCTTTTATGGGGAAGTTGTTTCCAGAATAAGATCTGGCTTGAATTTAAAGTACTATAGCTATTGTGAAATAATTCCCCATGTAAGTGTTTATTTGATAATTAGAATGCCTTTGTAGGCTAAACTGCAAAGAAGCAGTCGTCTTCTGGGAATAAGAAGGTTACACAGGGGAGTTATTCTGGAATAGTGATGCTGATTAAATTCCCCAGAAAACCAAGCCATTGCATTATCTGCTGTTTGAGTCAAGAAATGGCTAGTCTAAGCAGTTGTAGAGAAGTCATGTTGCATAAGAGTGATGGTGAGCAGTTTACATACAAGCATGACTGGTTCAGAGAATGATTAATTCTGTAATTCTAACAAAGGAAAATTAGTTTTTAAGAGCTGAAAGGAAGAAATAGCAACAAAGTTTTTTTGTGTTTTTTTGTGACAAAATAGACATTAATGAGTTTGGGAAATGCCATTGACCATATAAAATCTGTCTTCCTTCTGCACCACCATTTTGGGCCACTCTCATAGCTTCATGTGTTAGGCTATGCAGTAGAATCCTGACATATGCACACTCAGGTTGCGTGAATCTGGGGTTAAGGCAACTCTGAATGGCAGGGAGCTGGCAGCTGGCTCCAGTCTGCCCACAACTTGGGAGCAGGGAAGCTGACCAGAGCTGATGCGCTGGTCATTTTTCCTACTCCTGTGAGCTGTGGGGAGCTGGAGCCTGGCTCCCTGCTGCTCACAGGAGACAGGGAACTGACCAGCGCTGCTGAGCTGGTCAGTTTCCCAGCTCCTGTCACTGGCAGCAGCTAAGAGTCAGGCTTCCACCCCTGACAGGAGCTGTGAAACTATGGTTTTCCCGCTTCAGTCAGGGGCAGTGAGAGTCACGCTGCTGCCACTGACAGGAACTAGGAAACAGACCAGGCAGCAGCACTGATCAGTTCCCTGTCTCCTGAGAGCAGGGAGCCAGGCTTCAGCTCCCCACAGCTCACAGGAGTGGGAAGACTTACCAGCACATTGGCACTGGTCAGCTTCCCTGCTCCTGCGAGTGGTGGAGAGCTGGAGTCTGGCTCCCAGCTTTGTGCTGCTCACAGGAACCTGTCCAGTGCTGGTGTGCTGATCAGTTTCCTGGCTCCCCCACGAAAGGCAAAATTTGACTTACGGGGGTTGCACAAGAACGCAACCTCCGCGTAAGTCGGCAGGTCTACTGTGTAGTAAAGCCCAAGCTCTATCCCCTCTTTCTCATGCATGCTCAACTTTACAAACATGAGTAGTCTTATTGAAGCCAATTCATGTGAGTAAAATTAGTTGAATCAGCAAAGTATTGTTTAATTTTATCTGGCTTTTGACAGCACCAGGAGAAGCTGCCACTTGTTATAAACTGTTTGTTCTTCTTTCCAAAATAAAATCTGGTCAACAACAGTAATGAAAACTTTGTTAAAATACTGCTTACAACCATGCCAGGTCTACACTGAAACCTTCCTGATAGGACCACTCCATAGACATCTTTTAATAAAACTCTGAATTTCTGTAGTTCCGAGTGTCCAGTGAACTTGGGGTATTTCATACATCGATATGCTGCTTGCCTGTATCTCAACAAACCAGATGGAAGCAGGATTGTTAACCATGATATACTATTAAATGTCTAGTTAAATGTTTTTCAAGCTCTTACACTTCATTAACTTGAAGCTTGTTCTGAGCAGAATAGATAGGGTACTGCCCAAAGATCTCCATCTGTTCATGGGCTATTGCTAATTGCCAGGGTCTCTTCCTTCCCTTCTTTTAACTGCTGAACAGCTTGACCTTTGGTAGTATGATATTGAATGAGTGTGGCTAATAATACTTCTTGAGATGGCTTTGAAGAGCAAGTGCTGAGTTTTTCTCCCATCGTTCAGGATTATCACTTGAAAAAAAATGAGAGAGCATAGTATCCTGTCTGGGATACCGAGTACCATCTGCTATTGAAAATTAGGTCACTGTTTAAAAGTACTGGGATCTTAAATTATTTGGTGTTCTGACTTCCCTGCAAATGTGGCTTAAAGACCATAACATTTACAGTGTGTAATTCTGATTGATGGTGAAGTTTGCAGTATTGATGCTCCTGAAACTTACTGTATTTAAAATATTCTGTTAACTGTTAATGTACACGTAGGGGGATTTATTGATGCTTTGAAACTTTGTTTCATATAGGAATAGGAGGCACTAATGAATATAACACCTAGTTTGAGACTAGTTTACTTCATAACCACTAGTATGTAAAATGAGTGTAATCACCATTTTTGATGACTGTTATGATATCTTAACTGTTTGGTTTTTTTTTCCCCCTAGATGAAATAAAAGCAGATCTAGAAAAGCAAAGGTAAGATCTTAATTGGTACATTTTTATAGCAATCTCATTGGCTGTTACTTGTCAAAGATTGCACAGTAGTGAGCATGTGAGTATCTGAACATCAGTTTTTACGAAGTACAAACAGGTTGCTTGTTGGAAAGAGTTAGAATAGCTTTGGTACTGTGCCTGTGTAAGGAAATGTGTGCATGTGGAGAGTACTAATTATGTAAGGCTTGTGGTTGTGGGTGATACAGCCATAACTGCCAGCACATTTCATTAAAATAATTGCCACACTTCTGAAGGATTCCAGTTTTTCACTTCTGTTAGTTAACTAAGTTGGTCTGTTAATAGTCATGACCATTTTAACTAATAGAACATCCTAACCCCTTCTTTATCGTTCTTTGTGTTCAAGTAGTGTATGCTTTTAGTTGTTTTGATCACTAATGCTAGTCTACAATAACATTTAAATAGCTACCGGTCAGTCAAGTCACTGGATTTCTTTCTGATATTAGCTGTTGTTTGTATCGGTGTAAAAAGATATATATATGGTATGGCTCATCTCTCTCCCTCCCTCTTCTCGGTGGGATGGTATACCGGATTAATGGTATCTTAAAGGAAAATTTTTTTATGTTCTATGTACTTCTCAGTGTTTTAGGATGGTGGTTTGGAGTTGGAGGGGGATAAGCTGACAAATAGTGATGTTCTAAAACTTAATAAACCAGAATCTAATAAAATATTTAAGCAATACCAGGTTGCTCGTTAAAGCCATAGATGGCTTTTGAGGAAGAGAGTACAGTAGACCCATGACTTATGTGGAGGTTGCGTTCCTGTGCAACCCCATATAAGTCAAATTTCCCAGCTCCCTGCCACTCACAGGAGCCAGGAAACTGACCAGCGCTGCCACCCCTGACAGGAACTGTGAAACCTCTCTTCTCAGGGGTGACAGCCAGACTCTTGTCAGGGATGGCAAGAGACAGGCTGCCATTACTGTCGGGAGCGGTTTCCCCATTCCTATCAATGGCGGCAGCTAAGAGTCAGGCTCTCAGCTGCAGCCACTGACAGAAGCGGGGAAGTTGACTAGCACAGGAGCGCTGGTCAGTTTCCCCACTCCTGTGAGCGGCAGGGACTTGGCGCCTGGCTTCCAGTTGCCCGCCACTCCCAGGAATCAGGAAACTAACCAGTGCTGCTGCACTGGTCAGTTTCCCTGCTCCCCTGAGTGGTGGGCAGCCTGGAGCAGGTGTCAGCTCCCCACCACTCAGTCGCGTTAACCCACGATTTGCACAACTTGAGTGCGCGTATCTCTGGGTTCTACTGTAAAAGTGTGTGCATGATCTTACGAACCAAGTGTGAAATCAGAAGTACTTTAGAAAAGACTCTTACATTTGGGAGGCTGTGGGGGAGGGGGAATTCAGGTCATGCAGATGTTTGTCTCTGAGAGAGATTTTTTTTTTTTTCCCTGCTCATATCACATTCTCCTTCAGAAATAAATTTTCAGTATGAACATCAAAATGTAATTTAAAGGCTAGTTCTCTTTGAATTAACAGCACATTTATTGCCATATAAAACGTCAGCTGACGCTGCACATCACAAACTGAAGGTGAATCTACGCTACTATGGGAGATCGATCTAAGTAATGCAACTTCAGCTATGTGAATAGTGTGGTTGAAGCTGACATACTTAAGTTTACTTACTGCAGTGTCTTCACTGAGATGTGTTGACTGGAGATGCTCTTCTGTCTGCTCCCCTTGCATTTCTTGTTGAGGTGGAATACCAGGGAGTGACAGGTAAATGATTGGTGGTCAGTTTATCATGTCTGGTACTGATGTGATAAATCATCTTCCCCCAACACACACCTGGATCGGTTGATGCCCCATTGATCCTACTGGTAGTGAAGACATGCCCTGAGTGGAAAATTGGTGAGGGTAATTGTCAGAGCCTATTTAAATGCTAAGAACTGCTACACTTAATTGAAATGCTTTGGCAGTGTGAAAAAGCATTACTAATTCCCAAATGGCTAAATGGCAGTTAAAATTTATTTCCATACTTGAGACTTCAGATCATAGATATGCCATAGTTTCACAGACTTATCAACCTTGGGGTCTGTAAATCAGTTTCTGAAAATGTCACTGGCTTCTCTTGCTCTGTCTGTCAAGAATAAGAGTGTCTGTCTAACTCTCAATGCTTGTTACTAGATTGCAAGTTTGAAAATATCAGGAATTCATATAAGTCTCTTTTTTAAAAAAAATTGCAAACACACAGCTTGCTGTCCAAAGACTGAACACTTCTCATCCATATATTAGACTTTCACTTCTCATAATGTAGCTTGTTACATAAAATATTTTAAGTCTCCAGTTCTGCAGATAACTCCACATAGTGTCTGTGCTACGCGCTCTTATCACCAAGATCTTAGAATCATGTTAGAAGGGAACTCAAGAGGTCTTTTAGTTCAGTCTCCTGTTCTCATGGCAGGGCTAAATATTACCTCTCTAGACCATCCCTGACAGGTTTGTCTAACCTGCTCTTAAAACATCTCCAATGATGAACATTTCACAACTCCTGGGGCAATTTATTCCAGTGCTTAACCACCCTGACAGATAATTTTTTTTCCTAATTGCAATTTAAACTCTTTTTTTGCTGCAGTTTAAGACCATTGCTTCTTGTCCTATCCTCCAGAGGCTAAGGAGAATAATTTTACTCCCTCCTCCCTGTAACAGCCTTTTATGTACTTGAAAACTGTTAACATATCCTCCTTCAATCTTCTCCAGACTAAACAAACAATTTTTAAAATCTTTGCATGTGTCCTTGAATAATTTTTGTTGCATCTCTGCATTTCTCCAGTTTGTCCACATCTGTCTGTGGTCCCAGAATTGTATGTAATTCTCCAGTTAAGGCCTAATCGGCGCATAGTAGAGCAGAAGAATTGTTTCTTGTGGCTTGCTTACAATAATCCTGATAATGCAGCCCCAAATAATATGTGCGTTTTTTGCAGCAATGTTTAACTCTGACTCATACTTAGCTTGTGATCTACTGTAACCCCACATCCCTTTCTTCAGTGCTCTTTTGTGGGCAGTCATTCCCGATTTTGTATGTGTGCAGTTGAGGTGTTCCTTCCAAAGTGGAATACTTTGCATTTGTCTTTGAGTTTCATCCTGTGTACTTCAAATCTTGTCTCCAGTTCATCAAGATCATTATCAATTATCCTCCAAAGCACTTGCAACCCCTCCCAGTTTGGTATCACCCACAAACATTGTAAGTGTGACCTCTATGCCATTATGTAAATCATTGATGAAAATACTGAACAGAGCTGAAACCAGAACTGGTCCTTGTGGAACCCCACTCATTATGCCCTTTTTATGTGACTTTTGAATCATTGGTAACTGCTCTCTGGGAATGGTTATCCAACGAGTTTTTTACCCACCTTAGGGTATGTCTACACTTGCTCCAAACTTTGAAGGGGACATGGTAATCAGGGGGATGGGAGATTACTAATGAAGTGCAGTGATGGCTGCACTTAACTTTTTTCTCCCCTTTCAATAATTTTCAAATTTTATAAACTCTGACAGGCTAATTCTCAGAATGCTGAATGTAAGGTGCCCTTAAAACTTCTACAGCTAGCTCTCATCTTCCCCAAATCCCACTGTCATTTTGTTTCATAGACAAACAGAAATATGAGCTTTCCTGCTTTTTCAGCTCCCAGTTGATTTCTTAGCTTTGAGTGAATAATACCAAACAATGAAAATATTTCCTCTGTGCCTGCAGAGGAAAGTGCTTCTGTGAAAAGTTGACTTAGCAATTGAGGAGTGATTTTTGAGATGCCTGTTCCACGGCAGGAGCATCATCTTCAGAAGTTAGGCGTCAACCATTATATCTGGGGTTAAAAATGTTTGTAAGAAAATGAGGTGAAGTTAACGTTTGATCCATTCTGTTCTTTGTCTGCAGTGTAACTTTCTGGTGAGGTATTTTACCAATTTTTCTTGAAGTTCCTTCCAAATTTTATCAGCATCAGCAATGCAGCAGCAATTTCTCTGAAGTTTGTTGAAGGCTACGGATAATAGGTTTCAGTATACACTCCTCTTTAACCCATCGTTATGCGCTTTGGAGATATTTCTGTCTAATCCCAGTTTTCTTCACAAAGTTTAATGATAATAAGCCAAATCTTAATAAACTTTTCAAAACCATCAACCACAGAATTCCATTAAACATTGTGAGAGGGAATTTATTTGGACCCTCCTTTTCGCTGCAGTGATGCTGAAGCAAAATGGTTGTTATGGAAGTACTTTGTGTCTTCAACAATGTTTTCTTTCCTTCCTGGAGAAGGTGTACTTACGTTTTTGGCTAAAAGATACATTAAATGTGCACCGCAGCCATATGTTAGAAGAAGAAACAGAATAATATTCCTGAATAAGTTTCTTCTCATGTTTGCAGCGTTGTTTGTGACAAAACTGTGCATGCCACGGTAGAATTTTTGTTCAGTCTATAACAGATTTCACTGCCACTTCTTTTAAATATTCTGTTTGGACATTTGCTGAGGTATCTGTTGTTTCTGAAAGATATACAACCTGGTCTTCTGTTGTCACACAGACACATCATACTTATGGATCATTATGTGTATATCATTCTACTCATGAAGTTTAAACTGTAAAATTTCCCCTCAGTATTTCATGCACATCAGTCAAGTTCCTTCCTTGTACACTGTCTAGCAACTTTCCACCAATATCTATTCTATCAGGTAGAGTGTAAGTTTGAGGACTCAGCCATGTCAGTGAAGTTTTGTTGTTAACAAAGGTGTATATTTGTTCTTTTTACAAACTCATCCATGATAGTACTTTTACCAGGTGATTTGAAATCTTTTGCTTGCTGCTGATACTTTGTTGTCTGAAATATGTTTAGTTGCAGCACTGCTGCCAAAATTACCAGTGAATGACGCAAGTTGGTGCAGATAGACTGAGTTTCTTACACTTATGTGGGAACTGGAAAAAAATTGAATAATCATTCTTCAGTCTTATTCAGTTAACCACTTACATTTTTTTCAGCAAGAATGCAGATTCAATTCCATGTTACCAAAAAAGCTAAGGCTGATGGTGTCTAGAGTGCACTGAATTTTGGAGTAAGCCCCATTGAACTCACTGCTACTTCTGTTTTCTGAGAAAACGAGTATATGAAGATGTTCCATTCTAAAAGTGGAGTTATGCTATAGTAAAATGGGCAATAGATGTATGGCATAACCATTCTGGTTTGTGGCCCTGATGTCCCAAAATAAGAGACGTGTAATATGAAATAAGAAAATGACACTCAGTGGCAACTTGCAACTCTAGGTTTCTCTTACTGCAGCCTTCTTTACTGTATACTTGTCTGATAGATGTTAAATCTAGTTAGCTGATTAAACAAGCCACAAGGATTAGCTAAACTTTTTGTTCTAGCATCATACAACACAGCAAATAGCTTGGAAATTTACTTGTCAAATCATTTATACTAAAAAATAGAGAGTTTTGAAGCATAATGGATTGCAAAGTGAATTATTTAAATTTCTAACCTGTTGAGTTGCATTGTTCTTCAGACAGATCTGCTTCTTGATCCACATCATTTTCTCCCAATAATCAGTTCCTTGCAACTAGGCCCTGTATCATTTTCTTTCACTGCTTATTTTCCTTTTTAACCCTGGGAATGAATTTCTTCAGAATAGTCCCAGATGGGGTCACTGACACCCAGCAAAAGTGTGGAGGAATATAGAAAGCTGTGTGTGCGCTCAATAACGTCTTTCCAGTCCACTCCACTCTTCCTTTCTGTGCTGCCGCCATCCTTCCCAATACAGTTAACCTTTGATGCGTGATTTCAAGTTGTGCTTAACTCACATTGACATGAGTTAAGTGCAACTCAAAATGCTGCTGTGTGCCACTTATGCTTGCTTTGATTTTGAAGAGAGAGAAAATGTAGTAAATTTCAGAACACAAGAAATAAATTGTTTCTCCCTTGAACTAGGCAAGGTGCTGCCCCGCCACCAAAAGCAAATTTCATTGAAGCAGATAAGTATTTTCTTCCATTTGAGCTGGCCTGCCAATCAAAGTCCCCACGCATCGTCAGTACCTCTCTAGACTGCTTGCAGGTAAGTGTTCTGTCTAATTTAGAATAGGGTAAGCTATGGGCAAAATTGCAGGTCTAAAATATTTTCCCTTTATTAGGAATCATGACACTGAAGGCCTGACATTAGTCAGAATGTATACAAGTTACTTCTGCTGGTCTTCTGTGCCACTGCGTAATAGAGCATTTTGATGCAGAATTAATTAATAAATAATGCACAAGTTATTTTATCTTCTCTCCTTGCCCATCTCTCCTGCCGGCCACCAGCCCTAGGTGGCTGGGGTGCTAGCAGCATCATTGTGGTGTTTTTGTCAAAACAACACATCATTTTGCAGAATTTTAAAATTCCACATGCGGAATTTTTAATTTTTGGTGCAGAATTCTCCCAAGAATATTTTCTATGTTAAATCACACAGACTGAGGCTTGACAAAATTGACTGAAAAACTGAAAGCTGGTTTTTGATCTGGAAGTGAGAAGAGTAAATGGTTTCTGTGCAGTTTCCCAAAGATCCCTTTCTTCTGCCTTTCTTCACATCATTTTTGGACTAAAACATACATCTGCTTTAACTTTTCAGGCACTTCAACATTTTACATAATGTGGTAAAGCATTTTCTGTAAAGATTTGAAGATGGAATCTAGCATTCCTAATGGAGCTTTGTAATAAACCCTAGAACTGCCTTGTAGCACCCACCTGAAGTCAGTTGGCGCTTTGGGTGCAGGATCAGGGCCTTTGTTTAGTGTCCATTTTTATCAGCTGCGTCTAATAATTTTAAAATGGGCTTTTTCAGGAATTTTATGATTTAAGCAGACAGTCTTTCTGGGGTGTTGGAAGTAATACCCCAGGACAAAGCTTGTTCAAGCTACAAGAGAATTTTGCTAATGCATATTTGTATTCTGTTGCCTGTAGTATGGACTGACAAGCCTTTTTGTGAGGGCATTTTGCATCTGTCTGCTCATTGCTGTACAAAGTTGCAAAGGAATGATCTATCTGTTTAAAAAAGTTGTTTTCAAGGTTAAAGCTTTAGTTGTCTGAAATATGAACAGTGCACATGATTCCAGTCTGGTTGGGCTCATTTTAGTGCTGTACTGTAGGAGACTGTTATTGGTCAGGAGAGCCATTTATAAATATATTTTCCTGTGCTGTATTGCAGATTGTCTTGTAGGTGACCACATGTACCGCTCTAATTTCTATTCTCTACATGTAGAAACTCATCGCCTATGGACATATCACTGGCAATGCTCCGGATAGTGGAGCTCCTGGAAAGCGTCTGATTGACCGAATAGTTGAGACCATTTGCAATTGCTTTCAGGGTCCTCAAACAGATGAGGGAGTGCAGTTACAAATAATTAAGGTATTTTAGTTTACCCTTTTAAGGTTCATTTTAGGACTTTGTTTGCTTAATGGAAAATTCTTTACTTCTTGTATTGTACATTGCTGCAATAGAATTCCTAATTTTGAAAGCCTGTTTAAGGCCCAAGTTCTTCTCTTGCTTACTCTTTATGCAGCCCCATTGATTGCAGTGGGGTTTCAAAGAGTGTATACAGGTGAGGAATGGGAACCATATATCTATTTCTTGTGATAAAAATGAAAACAAATTGATCATCAGTTGCTTGAGAGTCATATTTTGGTGGCTCAATAGACAATTCTCTACTCTATATTGTGCTCAGGAGATTTGGTATGCTAATGTCTGGTTTTGGTCCAGGCATATTAGAGTATTGCAGGTCAGAGCAAAAGTTTTGCTTGGTGGAGATTTATAAATCATTTTTGAGGCAAACATTGATGAACTTTTAAAAGAACTGTAGAGAATAGATTGTTTGTTTGATCTCTCCAATGTCTTTACAAATTTCAATTATAGCATCACAGGGCTAGAAGATGCTGTAGTCTAATCCTCTGCCAAGATGCAGGTTTTATCACATAATCTTCTTCCAGTCTAATTTTGATTTCAAAGAAATAGAAGCCTTATAAAGGTAGATTAGACATGTGTATTCCACAACAAAGCCACAGCCTACTTACTTACCTGTGTAAATTTTCTAAAATATGGTTGTTCCTGCTTATTTGGTTTTCTTTCTTACTGTATGTGGGTTTTCTGTTTTTGTTTTTCTGAAGGCTCTTCTTACTGCTGTGACATCTCCGTATATAGAAATTCATGAAGGGACCATCCTTCAGACTGTTAGAACCTGTTACAACATCTATCTAGCCAGTAAAAATCTCATTAATCAGACTACTGCCAAGGCTACCCTCACTCAGATGCTGAATGTTATTTTCACCCGGATGGAGAATCAAGCTGTATGTCATTATTGCTTTTACTAATAAATTTTCTTTAAGATTTAGCCTTGAAAAATGGATGCACAGCTTTACTTTTGTGTGTGTGTGTGTGCGTGTGTGCGTGCGCGTGTGTGCGTGCTGTTGGGATTCAGTAACTCTTGCTCTGTAATGGAGAAAATCTGGGCCAAACTGGCCTGAAATGTGTTGTTGGTAAGAGAATTCTACTCTGGAATTTAGGCTTAGTAGACTGGTGTAAAGAACTGAATGCACTGTCAACAATAGAGCTGCATCCTCGAGGACTTTTGTCCTGGATTTGCCCTCAGAAGAAATTATATACTTTTTAATGCCAAGATAACATGACTGTATTAATATTGGCTAATCAAATACCATATATGCAAGCACACTGTATAAATATTTGATTTGATCTTCAGAATGAAGCAATTTGTTACACAATCAAAGCATGGGAGGCTTCAGACAAATACAGATATCACTTTTTTTAAACATAATTTTTGAATCAATTCATTAACATTCAAAATTTGAAAATAATGGAAAAAATAGGGCTTAAGTTTAAAGGGGGATCTATAATAAAACAGCTTGAATAAAATTTAAGATGAAAAGTCCATGAAACTTGTAGCTAGAGCAGAATGCTTGGTTTTAATTGAATTAACCATTAAAGTAGGTGCAGTCAGTAGGCAGACTGCAGGTCAAATTCAGGTTATCAGGTGCTTTTGAACAGACCCTGCAATATTTTTATTTATTTTATTATTATTTTTTTCTCTGGAGTCTGAACTTTGACTGAGAAATTTGGACCTTGACAAAAAATAGACAGCTCCACCTGTGAATTGTGAACTTTTATGTATTCTTATTGTATATTTCATTGTCTGATACTTCAGTTGTGTGTTAAGCTTCTTTTTGCTTTATTATGGGGTATTTTTTACAGAAACAGTATCACCTTGGTTTTTAGATACAAGAGGCCAGAGAATTAGAAAAAACAAATCAACAAAAATCCCAATCTCCCATGGTTCAAGCTGTGGCAGGATCTCCGAAGATTAATCTACTGCAGCATAGCCTGCAGGAACGGAAACCCTCAACCCCTGAAAAAACAGATTTAACAAATGGCGAGCCTGAGAAGAAAGAGACTATAGACCAAAAGTCAGAAAGCGATATGGCTCCTTCACTCTCAGGTATATAAGATCATGTTGCTTGTGCTGACTTAGATAAAATAAGTTGCCCATAGAGGTAATATTGAGTATATTCCTATAGTCTCTTGTAAACTTTTTGGGGTTCTTTAATGATTTATTGAATTGTGAAAATAACTCTGCCGTTCTTTTGGCGATCGGGTCTGCCTGGCCTCTCTTCCCTCCTGTTCTCTACTCTGGAGCCCAGGCCAACATGGCCATGTCCGCTGATGGGAATTCCGGGCCCACAATCAATGGGCCCCCTGCCCTCCTCCCTCAAACAGTGCCTCAAGTTACCCCTACCCAGGAAACCCCAAGTGCCACCCTACAATCAGAGGACACCCTGGTCAGTCTCAGTCCCACCTGCCAGGAGGTGCCCCACCCTTCTTCCACTCTGTGCCACTCCCATCAAGCTTGCACAGCTCTTCCCCTTGGTTCTTTTGTCTCCAGCTCAGCCCCTCCTGATTTCTGCTCCCAAGCAATCCCCTGCCTACCTTCACCCACGCCCGTCTGCTTTTTTCCCTTCCCAGCCCTGTTTCTCTGCTGCCTTCGCCCTCACTCCCTGCAGTGCTGTGTTCAGGTCTGCCCCAGAGTTCTGTCCTTCCTTCTCTTCCCAGCCTGGATCTTCCCTTCCCACTCGCTCACACAGTTACGATCTTCAGACCCCCTCCTCCTGCCTTGCCACTCCACTGATCCCAGCTCTGGGGCTCCCTACAGTCCTATGCTGCTGCTACAGTAGTGCTATTTAAAAGTTCCTGGGACCCAGGTAGGGCTTTGGCAGCAGTGTGAAAAATTTCTTTGTGTGCAAAAACAGGATTTTGGTAGTGAAGGTGTTGAAATGTAGGTTTAATTCTCAGAAAAGCAAGTCTTATCTAGTTCTGGAACTACCAAGACACACATTCTAAGATAATGCATTTATGGCATTTTTCTTGTGGACTTGTCAGTAAAAACAAATAGATATCCTTGGGACTCAAATATTTTCTCTACCAAAGTCTAACCATTTTAAAATGAGGGAAATGTTAGTCTTAAATTTTATATTACCAAATAGCGTATGGGTGCAGGGTTGTACTGGGTTTTGACTTTGTTGTTTACAGATGGAGGGTAAGGAGGAATGGAGAAGGTAAGATGTGTAGAAACAACAGAGCTAAAGGTAGTTGAAAGTCTTGTGGGGAAAAATTGTGTGTGAACATCTACTTCAAAACATTTCATAATGTTACACTCAAAGGTCTGAATGGAGGTTGCAGAGGAGGCCTTAATTCTGGCATTTCCTAATCTTTCAGTGCTAGATTTTCATACTTAAAAACTTTACAGTAAAAGAACATTTAATTTTGTAAAACAGTACTACTAACACATTTGTGCTTAGTAATATTTGACGACTGTAAACACAGTGTAGAATGGTGGTGTATGTACAAAACACATTTAAAAGAAAATACTAAATTGCAGTATTCTTCCTCCTTCCCCCCCACAAAAACACCTATTTCTTGGCATATTTAATCAGAGGAAACAACTGATGGAGGGAAGGAAATGGTTACAGCCATCTTGGAGGATGTGGTCATCTCAGCTGTTAAAGGTAAAAAGTCTCTTGAGAAAGGTTCTTCCCATATGAAACACATTTGTCCAATTTTTGCTTTGTGCTTTTAAAAGTATGGAATACCTTTGTCCTTTAAGAATTTTCTGAGAGATCCACATATCTTGTCTAGTACATATGGAGGCCTAATGCAGCAATCCTGTCAACACCCTCCCATTTATCACTGTAATCCTTTGTTTGGGTCACACTTAGACAAGCTCTCTCTGGCCAGTTAGTGTTGTTCTTGTCCATGAACCACAAGAGTGCCACCTATGTGCCCTAAGCATTTGTATGACGACATTCATATTTTAGTGAATTTATATTTCAAGGATTTGGATTTTTCTTTTTTTTTTTAAAGAGGCTGAAGAAAAGCATGTCGTGGCTGAAACAGCTAGGCCCTCATCTGAACTAGAAGCTTCGGATCTTGCTCCAGCTGCTAGTATTAATGAAAATGTACAAACAAATGGAATTCCAGATGACAGACTGTCTATCTCCTCCACGGACAATCTGGTAAAAACCAAACTTGAATATTGCAAATATCTTCTGGGAAAAAGAGAAATCAGAATGTGTTCAAAAGGACAGCCTTTGGTTTTTAAAACTGGGAATGGGACAGTATATTAGTTTTTGCTTTCATACCTAAAAGCTTGCATTATAAGAGCATGAAAGTAAGATCAGGTTGCATTATACAACTTGACATAGGAACATTCATACCTGAATGCCTGTAGGTATTAGTTTACATACATAGTCTGTTTCAGTACCCAGCTCTAGTCATTTTTCGTGTGAAAGTTTGGAATGACTTTTTGATAGGTAACTTGGAAAAAACAACCCTTTCACATTTATGACGAGTTAGTTTTTATCCTTACAGTCCCTCCTGTTTAATGCCCGCCCTTATATTACTAGCATCTTAGGGTTTGTCTAAATGAAACCTTAGTTTGTGTCAGTCCGGGCTGTAAATATATCACACACTAGCCTGCAATGAACTATATTCATAGACGCTGCTGGCCCACACTGAAGGGTCTCTGCTGTGCTTTGAGCTATTCCTGGGAACTTGCAGTGCACAGCAAAAGAGGCTGCACAGGCACTTAGTGCATAGCCAGCTTGTCAGAGTAGAATTACATCCCAGTTCTCCAGAAATTAAAGATTTATATAGTCAAGTCCATAAATGGTTGAAACAGTGTGTTTAAAAAAAAAAATAAAATTTACTCTGTTTGTGGAGTCTTTTACATTTCTCACATTGGACAGCGTAAGCAACTTAATTTAACTGTTCTTGCATCACAGTGCTGCTTTGATTACTATCACAGCAGATGACGACTTTTGTTCTTTATACACAGATTACAGTGGACCTTCAAAATAAACCATTGCTTTCATGCTACGTTGTGCAAAGATGACTTTTGCTGAACTTAAATTTGTGGCTCAACTTGGCATTACAGTGACTTTCATTTTTCACCATTTCAGTTGTTGTTGTAATGAAGTTCTGTTGTGGTGTTTCCTTGCTCATTAGGAAACTGATGTATCTGGATCTCAGTCATCTGCCAAATTCTCCCATATCCTGCAGAAGGATGCCTTCCTTGTGTTCCGGTCACTGTGCAAGTTGTCGATGAAACCACTTGGCGATGGACCACCAGATCCAAAGTAATGAGATTATTTTTAACTGTTTTCCTCTCTAGAGCATTTAATTTTAGGAACAAAGGGAATCGGATTGTGTATGTATTTTATAGTACAGCTGTAGATCATTCAAAACTTCAGTTCCATCCCTATTTTTGAATATGTTGAAAGACCTGTTTACACTGGAAGTTTCTTGTATGCAAACCATTGTGTGCAGATGAAACAAATAGTCAAGGAACATAGTACTACAGGAAACCATTACGCAGTAGTTCATGAGGACACAAGTTGTTTTAGCTGCAGTAACAGCGAGAAGTTCTGTGGGACTTTATAGACTAACAGACTTATCGACACTTAAGCTTTTGTGGGCAAGGACCCACTTTGTCAGATGCATGATGCACGAAGTGGGTCTTTGCCCTCGAAATCTTATCCTCCAATAAATCAGTTAGTCTGTGTTACAGGACTTCTCATTGTTTTAGCAAATAAAGACTAACATAGCTTCCCCTCTAATATTTTAGCTACAGTGTCCCTGCAATTCTGTAGTACGAACATCTACTCCTGCAGTTTGAATCCTGTGCTTTATGCAAACAGTAGGATAAACTGACTCCATCCCATAGGTTGCAAGCATCTAACAGTCTCTTAAAGAAGACTTTCTTAACTTAGAAAACAGCGACAAAGGGTCCTGTGGCACCTTATAGACTAACAGAAAAGTTTTGAGCATGAGCTTTCGTGAGCACAGACTCACTTCATCAGATGCTGGTCTTGGAAATCTGCAGGGCCAGGTATAAATAAGCCAGAGCAAGGGTGGGGATAACACCCTTAACTTAACTTAGAAAGTTTCTCTTCCCTGGTATTTTTAGCAAAGAATTCAAGCAAGCTGTTATCCCTGAAATGAGCAGAGGTAGTGCTCATTTCACTGAGTAACAAGAGAGAGAAAAAAAGAAAGAAACCAGTTTTCTTCTGTTTCTTCCCTAGGTCTCATGAGTTGCGTTCAAAGATAGTGTCCCTCCAGCTGCTTCTCTCCGTATTGCAGAATGCTGGAGCAGCATTCAGGACACATGAAATGTTCATCAATGCAATCAAGCAATATCTCTGTGTAGCTTTATCTAAAAATGGAGTCTCGTCTGTTCCTGATGTTTTTGAGCTGTCTCTGGCCATCTTTCTCACACTACTTTCAAACTTTAAGACCCATTTAAAAATGCAGATTGAGGTAAGAGTGCTTTGTCTTCATTTTACCTAGAAAATGTTAGCTCAGTGTAGTTTGCTAATAATGCAAAGCAAAGTACAATAGTTTAAAAATTACTACAGGTTGCACCTCCAAAAACCAGCATTTTCTCATCTGGCAGCATCCCTCTTCTGGCAGGATGAGGATGTTCCTGGAGCAGAGACCCAGGGCAGGAATGTTCCTGGCCCAGTAAGTTGGAGGGCAGCAGGGCTGGAGCACTGGCAGTCCCTGGTGGGTCACCAGGGCTGGAGTGACGGTGTTCCCCAGCAGTCCCCGGTGAAGCACCAAGCCCAGGAGGCCAGCTGTGGTGGCGAGCTGCAGCTAGGGAGCTGAGGCAGAGGGCCAGAGGAGGGTAGCCGGTCATTAACTTCCCCTGGTCCTGCAAAATCCCTCATTTGTGACCTCAGTGGTCCTGGGGGCAAGGGGGCGGGCCAGACCAGGGAGGTACAACCTGCACTTCAAACTTTTGCTTCTTTGCAAGCTGAAGTACTACCTTCTTCACAAATTGTATGTGTATGAGGTGAAGGCTCTGTTCCAAGTGAAATTACTGAGTATGCTCATTTCAGCATGTTTGAGAAATTTTGCAGTAGAAAATTGCAGACATCTTTGTCTCATTTGGTATGCACAGGTGTTTTTCAAAGAGATCTTCCTGAATATTTTGGAGACCTCCTCAAGTTCTTTTGAGCACAAATGGATGGTGATTCAGACCTTGACTAGAATTTGTGCAGGTATTTTGTTACAAAAGTTACCCATTCTTTACAATGTAGAAATAATTTTCATTTAGGTTTGACAGTGAAATGGGAATACTTAAATTGGCTAATATCGGAGTTGTGCTTCTTTTAAGGAAACACACTTTAAGGAGCATGTGTCTCTTTATTTTGATGTAATCAGAGAGGAGAGGTGTTCCGACATATATTTTCTTAATTAAAATATTTTGAATATACAACTGTATGTCAGAACAGCTCTCCTCTATGATTAAGTATATGTCTAAGGTGTGTTTCTTCTGAGAACTGTGTGCTCTGATACCGTACTCATGAGTATTCTTTAGCAAATGGACTTAAATTCTTTCCACCTTCTGTTCTGTTCTGTTTTTTTTTTTTAAAGTTCCATAACTTTGAATTCTAATGCTCTGATTTTTCTCATTTTTAAGATGCTCAGTGTGTGGTGGATATTTATGTTAACTACGACTGTGATTTAAATGCTGCTAATATTTTTGAACGCCTTGTAAATGACTTGTCTAAAATCGCTCAGGGACGAAGTGGACATGAGTTGGGAATGACACCTCTACAAGTAAGAGCAATAACAGTGGAGATTATAGTATAGCTCTGTTTTTCCCTTCAGTGCTGCCTCCTTTAAGTAATTAGTTTTGCTTAGTTTTTAGTTGTATGTAACACAACTGCAGTTGGTTTTATTGAGAGTAATTTATGGTGGTCACTGGGGAGGTGGTCCTGTTGTTTCGTCTTCCAGAGAGTGTAGGTGTTTACATGTCCGATGATCATACTCATAGAAAATGTCCTGGCTACTCATTTATTGGAGAAGCTGAGGTATGGTTAGCACTTCCAGGAGATGATGCTTTTCCCTACTTACTCACCGGACTTCTTTCTGTGGATAACCTGGAGGGTAGCAATCTTTTGGGTTACAGTACTTGCATTGTGTGGAGTCCATTGCTTTGACATCACAGCTTGGACACACATTATTTTTTCCTGTCTTTAAAATGGCACTCTCATACCTGCAAGGAATGAGGGGGCGTAACAATTCTTCTTCAGCAAGTGCAAAACTATCCTTCCAATATTGCCGCTGAGTGATGGTAACCTATTTCCAGCTGACAGCAATGTAGGGGCCATTCATTGGCATTCCTTGCCATGGAACTAAACTCGCCTTTCCCTCCAGAGTCACAGATCCATTAACATTCCCCCACCCTCCTGCCAGCCCCTGAAATCTATTGGCCAGGGAATGAAATTGACCTGAGGATTTATAGCTTGATTACCTGCCTGTCAAGGTAATGCTGTGCAGCTCAATTACTGGGATGCACTATTTGCTTTTATTTAGAGAGGGTCTGAATTGTAAATCCTCCTGCAACTATTAGCAGTAGTGTTCAGAACATTTGGATGTTATTTACAACAATATTTCTTGAAATAAAAAAGATTGAAAATTGGGATCTGTGATCCAGAACTTACTCGACAGACCTTGTCCAATGTCAAAAAAGAGGGCTAGATCAAAGAACTGAGGTAGCTTTGTATTCCTACCATATTGACATTCTTGTCTTAGTCTCTTCTGCCATTCTTTGAAGTCTTGGTAACAGCACTGGTTCCACTTTACCCTTGGAAGAGCCACTTTATCAATAGTTGCATATAACATGGCTCTTCAAATGAAACTACTAAAACTCTTTCAAGTTTAAACTCCCCTCTCCCCTTGACCCCCCACAAGCTGTTACCACTGGTGTCTAAAGGCAACAGTGCTGCTGTACATCAGAACAGCTCTCCTCTGTGATTAAGTATATCTCTAAGGTATGTTTCTTCTGATTTTTATGGGTGTGATGTAACTAGAGAATTTTTTCACTTGTTGTTTCTGCTTTAGATGTATTGTCTCAGCACAAATGTGTAGGCTTTGACTTATCAAGAACAATGTGATTGATTGTTTGTTTGTTTGTTTTTCCTTCCCCCTCAGGAACTCAGCCTGAGGAAAAAAGGTCTTGAATGTTTGGTTTCTATTTTAAAGTGCATGGTTGAATGGAGCAAAGACCTGTATGTGAACCCTAACCATCAGGCCAGTCTTGGTGAGGTTTTGTTTTTTTTTTAACTTTTCCCCAGCAGTAGAAAAATGCATTAAAATTTAGTTGTCAGTCCACGTGTGTATTCAACAAACATATAAAAAGTAAGAGAGAGAGACAGAAATCTTCTTAAGCATACAGACTAAGAATTTTGTATATTATTCAAAGTAGTGCTGTTACAAGAGCAGCAGTGTGCTGTGTGTTTCCATGGCAAACAAATAGAGGTACCTGTCCTGAAGGGCTTACAATCTAGAAGATGGACTGTGAATGAGGAGACTGGGGGAAAAAGGAGAGAGCACTGGTTTCAGAAATAAGATTGTGACAGTTTGGTTAAACATACAGTCCCATGTCTGTAACCCATTTTCTCCTTTTTTCCTGGTTTTCACTCCTGGTATGTGAGCCTCATTTCTCGGGCAGTACAAATGACATGGCTGTACCTACTTGAGATAGGGTTTTTTTTAAACAGCCAGCAAAACTTGTGGAAGCTTTAAGCTGGAAAAATATTATGTACTTGGTAGACTGAGGAATATCAAAACTCTGCGGCCATGTCTACATGAGAAGCCTCTGTTGACAGAAGTTACTGGTGGACGGGATTTCCTGGCAAAACGTCTGTCGACAAATTGCATCTACACGTTAAAGCAGATCGAAAGAGCAATCCATCATGTTGACAGAGAGCAGCCAGACTGCCCGACCCTCTCTCAACAGAACAGCTGACCAGAAACTCTGTAAACAGGGCTGCCTGGTGAACCAGAAGCTCTGTCTGTCGTTAAAAGGGCCCCGGAGCGTTTACAGGGAGAGCTATAACGCTGCTGATGGATGTGCCAGTTTTGGTCAACAAATTGTCAACAAAGCACATTTGCTGTGAAGACACTCTGCATTTTTTTTTTGTTTGTTTGTTTGTTTTTTCTGGCAAAAGCCCGGTTTTGCTGGGAAAAGCTGCTTGTGTAGGTGTGGCCTATGAAAAGTGAAGTTTCTTATCTATGAATGGATAGTTCACAGTGAACAGAGGCCAGTTTATGTATAAAATTTTCTGTTTAAAAGCTGAGGGTCTAGGAGTTGAGCAGGAAATTGAACTTGATAGCTCATATGTTTGTTAGTAGTGTCTGTAGGCTCCAGGAATTTTTAATATATCACTCATGAGATGGGGTGCTATTTAGTAGTGTGCTATCCTGCTCTCATCCTGATCAATTAGATGTGAAGCTGGTGCTATTGTAAGTACCAATAGCAGTTGTTCGGCATCCTATATACCCTTCATTTTTAGGCGGAGGGGCAGAGAACTTTCCTCCACTGTTCTTCCTCACTGCTTGGGGAAAGTGGTGTGGGGCATGAAATGCTCCTAATCATTACGGGTGTGTCTACACTAGCTCCCAACTTTGAAAGGAGCATGGTAAGTAGGGTGTTGGGAGATTATTAATAAAGTGCTGTGGTGCATATGCAGCACTTCATTAAGCTAATTCTCCCCTGCAACAACTTTGAAGTGTTAAACTTCAAAGTGCTGGCTTGCGTGTAGCCATGGCTAACCTGCAGGTACTTCAGTCCCTTTACTCCTCTGGCTAGCCGTGGCTACACGCGAGCCCGCACTTCGAAGTTAAACACTTTGAAGTTGCCGCGGTGGAGAATTAGCTTAATGAAGTGCTGCATATGCACCACAGCACTTTATTAATAATCTCCCAACACCCTACTTACCATGCTCCCTTCGAAGTTGGGAGCTAGTGTAGACAGAGCCTAAGTGTTTGGGGTCTGTTTGCTGGAGAAAGTGGGGAACGTCTGGTAGGAAGAAGGCTTGGATGTTTTTTGGGATTGTTGTTCAAATGTTCCTTGGGTACACATTGGCTTTTCTCACTAATCATTCAGATGCTTCTTTCACTCTTCACCTGCATGCAGGTCCTGATAGGCCTTCCGATCAGGAAATGGGTGAAGGTAAATGTTTGGAGACTGGAAGAAGACGGAGTAGTGTGAGTTCCTTGGATTCAACAGTGTCCTCAGGAATTGGAAGCGTTGGGACCCAGACTGCTGTCCCTGATGATCCTGAGCAATTTGAGGTCATCAAGCAACAAAAAGAGATAATTGAACATGGGATAGAATTGTAAGTGAATTGGCAGGGAAATAAAGGCATTCTAGCGTGAATGTTGGATGCATGTTCACTTTTTCTGATGTAGTCACTACTTATTATAGGAACCATGTTTGTCACATTATCAATTTAAAGGGACAGTCATATTAAAGTAGCACAGACAACTAAACATTACGTGCCCTTCTGAAAACCTTTGTCTCCTCTTTTCACAAGCTAACTATTGAGGGTATGTCTGTGGATTATGATGTCAGCTGTCATGGGCTTCAGGGCTAAAAATTGAATTGTAGATGTTTGGACTCAGGCTGGAGCCTCATGGCTGTCAAAGCCCAGGCTGCAGTCTGGGCCCAAGCATCTATACTGCAGTTTTTAGCACCATAGTCAGACCACCATGTGTCTTAGTTGATAGGGGTTCCGAGCCTTTGCACAAATGTATTTTATTTTAGTGTAGATGATCCCAAATTCTATTATAACTAAAAGAACTTGGAGGTGAGGGACTTGTGTACTCCGTGCTCTTGACACAAGTTTGTGGTTGTCTCGTTTTAGGCAGACATCCGCAAAAGACAAATCTTTTTCTTAATTAAAAAAACCTGGTAAGTTATTAATTGGTTTAGGGCAGGTGTAATATCAAAGACTGCTCTTTAATTTTAAAAAATGGTCAGAATTCAAGTTGGTAGTGACCCTTTTAAAATGCTATTTTATAAAATGTCTTCCTTCCTTGTATCACTGATGATAAATCTGAATTCTGCTTTTTCTTCTGTCTTTCATACCGTTTCTTAACATAAACCCTTGTACTCCAGCTGGAGCATAGGTCATCTACAAGTCTCCTCCACTTCACTCTGTCTCGAGACAAAACTTCTAGCTGACTCCCAGGACTACCTCAGTTGTTGTCCTTCAATCTCAGTAGATCTCTTCCACATCGTCCGAGGTCATCGTCTTTTGTGTTTTCCTTGCAGGTTCCATACGAGAGCTTGACACGCTCTGCTGGGTGGTGGTTTTCTGAGCGTGTGGCCTAGCAATCCCTGCTTTCTTCTCTTGATTTGAATGCCAAGTGGTTCTCGTCCTGCTGTTCCAAAGCTCCTCATTTATGACAGTCTTGCCATTAGATGTGAAGGATGTATCTGAGGCATCTGTTCATGAATGTCTGTAGCTTGTGATTTGAAGACTTGTTAGTATGCTAGGTCTTGCATCTATACAAGAGCACATGCTTCCCATGTGTGTTAAAGATCTTCAGTTTCATCTTCACAAATATTATTTGTAAGCTCCATATGGGACACAGTTTTGAATGCAGCTGTTGCTTTTCCTATCCTGGCACTGATGTACTTGTCTGTTTTTCCGTCTGTTGCCCATAATACTCCCCAAGTACGTGAACTGCTCCACATCTTTCAGGTCATTCCCTCGCAGTGTGGTGGTGGTATTGGACTGGCTGATCCTCATTGTCTTGGTCTTCCCCTTGTTAATGCTCAGTCCAGTCACTGAGGAAGTTTTGTCTAACATGTGACCTTCTCTTCCATGCTTTCATGTTGATGTGAAAGGAGTGTGACATCGTCAGCAAAATCAGTATCCTCTAGCTGTTTGAAAAGTGTCCACTGAATGCCCTGTTGATGGCTATCTGTTGTCCTGCTCATAATCCAGTCCATTGTGATCAAGAACAGGAAAGGTGACAATAGGTGACCTTGTCGCAGTCCTGACAGTAAGCTGAAGGATTCTGTCAAGACACCATTGTGAACAACTGGCATGTCGAGGGTTCATACGTTGAATGGATCAAGTTTAATAATTTTGGATGAGATGCCACAGTGTTGCAGCAGTTTCCACAAAGTGTCTCTATCAACGCTGCCACAAGCTTTTTTGAAGTCTTTGAAGGTTATGTACAGGGGGAGTTCAACTTGAGTGACTGTTCTCTGATCACTCAGAGTTGCTATCTTGGTCACTACAAGACCTCTTGCTGTGGAAGCCAGCCTGTTCTTCACTGAGCTGTCTGTCAATTTCTGTCTTCATTCTCTCGGAGAGAATCCTATTGAACCTGGAGTGGACAGGAAAGTGGTGCCCTTCCAATTTTTGCATTCCTTCAGGTTGCCTTTCTTTGGAAACTTGATAAGGTAGCCATGTTTCCAGTCTTGTGGGGTCTCCTCCGTGTCCCAAATTTTCCTAGCTAGATTATACATCATATTGACTGATATCTCACTACCTGCCTTGATTGCCTCTGCGGGGATGTAGTCTGGACCAGCTGCTTTTCTGCTTTTAGGATGGGCAATGGCTTTTCTGATTTCTGCTGCTGCTAATTTGTGGCAGTATATGTGCAGGTGGTAACTTTGGAGGTTCCATGTAGTTAGGGCAGTGCAGTAGCTCTTCAAAATGTTCCTTCCATCTCCTGAGCTACTTACTTGGGTTTGTTAGCACACACCCCTTCTTATCCTATACTGGCTGACCCTCTGTACACTGTGACCCAGCTAGCTTCCATGTGATGTCAAACAGCTCTTTCAGGTTTCTCCATCTTGCAGCGTGTTCTGCTTGTTGTGTAAGGTTTTCCACAAAGTTTTTCTTGTCCTGTTTTACAGCCTTTTTTACTTCTCTGTTGGCTTCTGAATAGAGTCTCTGAGCTTCCACTTTTGGCTACACTTGTTTTGCTGTTGTTGATTCTGCGTTTCTGTACTTTTGTTTCTCCACTTATTTCAGAGTTTCTGCTGTGATCCATTGTTTGTGATGCCTTGTCCTCTTTCCAAGCTGTTTTGGTGTGTTTCCAAATTTGTTCTATGGTAGCATCTTCCATGATAAGGTTTGTCAGAAGTTCATATGTATTAGGCAGCTCCACTTGCAAACTGGCTCTTGCCTCTAAATCCTGCAGTTGCTTTGTGTTGAATTTCAGTCTTGGCTTGGTCAGTTTTATGGTGTACCTCTTGAGCTTGAATTTCAGTTTTATCGTGACTAGATGGTGGTCTGAACCTACATCTGCTGCTCTTCGTGCATGGACATCCTGCATCGATCTTCTGATCACGTGTGTATCAGCAGTTCTTTCAATCTGGTTTTCTGACTGATGGTCTGGTGAAACCCTAGTGACCTTATGGATCCTTTTGTTTGGAACAACACCGTCCCCTATCACCAAACTGTTGAAGGAGCAAAAGTTACTTTTCGTTCATGTTACCTAGGCCGCCTTTTCCAATCTCTGTCCTCTGTTTGTATTTGTTTCCAATTTTCTCATTGAAGTTGCCCATCAAAATCAAGGTATCCTTCTTTGCTTTCTGGTTCACCACACTTTGTAGTTTCTCATAGAAGTCTGTTTTACATTCCTGAGCTGCTTCGTTGGTTGTGCAATGTTATGCACCAATCAGTACTTTCTGGACTTTGATATAGAATGCGGCTTTGGTACACGATGATACTGCTGTCCACTCCATTGAAGCACCAGATGCCTCTCTTGATAACATCGAGCCCATGCCTTCAGTGTATGGTGTGCCCTCTTCTTCATGTCCTGAGTAGGTGACAGCTTTACCTGTTGCCGGGGTAGCTGCCCTCATTGTCTATCTTGTTTCACCCAAGCCCAAAACTGCAAGCTTGTATTCTTTCATCTCTGCTGCAATCTGTGCTGTCTTACCTGCTTGATACATGGTCCAAAAATTCCACATATCAGACTGGGTTGTTGTCCTGAATGAAAGAAGGGACATCTGCAGGGCAGCTTCCTTTCAGCTTTCCCTGCCATGCTTCATACTGAATCTGTGCAGATTGCCAACTCCTCCAAAGACTTGTGTAGTTGTAGGTTTCTTTATAATTTTTTTTACGGATAGGGTTGTTAACACTAAGCCAACCCCTTTTACCTTGGGGAGAAGTGATCCAAATTTGTTTGGTCTCTATCCTTTGACCTGTCCAGCTTGGGTGACCCTTCCAGGAGCTGTAGCTCCTGCTAGCATATTTCTCCAGGTCATTGAGACACCCAAGCCATTTGTGAGACACCACAACATGCTTGGACCGTGGGGTGGTGCCATTTCTTACTCATACAAATAGGTGAATAAAACAGTTTGTAAAGTGACGACAACTGAAATTAGACTAAGGTAAATTATACTGGATGTTCCTACATTTCAAGTGCTGTAGAAGAGCATTTCTTTAAAAAAAAAAAAAAAAATCCAAACATGCACACGAATTTTATTTAAATTGTTTTTAGTTTATGAAAAAGCTATTTATAGGATTTGGAAAAAAATAGGTTTTTTTAATTAAATTTAAAAGGGTCTTGACAGCCTTAATTGTAAAAACAGTGGCCTTTGACTATATCACATAATACGCAGGATGGCATGTCCTTGTGTTTCCTAATTAATGCAATAACATTTTCTTCACAATTCCAGACATCATCATTTTCCTAGCTATGCACCTTTAAGAGAGAAGTGATGTGATTTTTAACTAAGAGCTCTGTACATGCAAGTAAACTTTATGTACCTTGATGTCTTGAGAAATTGTATCCCAAATGTAAGCTGTAGCTTTTCTGCCTCTTATTCAATTATATTTATTTTCTGTCTGTATGAGTAGATTTAACAAAAAGTCAAAAAGAGGACTACAGTATCTTCAAGAACAGGGAATGCTTGGCACTACCACAGAAGACATCGCACAGTTTCTGCACCAAGAAGAACGTCTATGTTCTGTAAGTCTGCACGTGACATGAGAAAGTAACTTGTTTTACAAGGATATTCCTCCTCTCTCCCCACCAACACTCGTTGTTGCTTCTTTCGTATTCCATGCCACCTTACTTAACTTTTCTTTAGTTGTAGGAACTCTAATGAAGGTTCTCCACTCCCTCCCGTCAGGTTAACATCAAACCACCCCCTTACCAATGCTGCCAATTCTTGTACTCCCTCCAGGCCCTTTGCAGAGTTATTTTGGCAATGGAGAGTTAGGTAGGATTCCTTCATGCTTTTTAATGATGCTTTCATAATGGCTCAAAAGGGCAAGCTAGCTTCTCACTGGCATTGACTTCCAAAGGTTGTGCTAATGACACTTAATGGGTCATTATGTTGGTTGAGCAGATTCAGCTTTCCATATCCAACAGTGGTTTTGCTTACTATGAATAGCATACCAGCCTGATTATGAAAGTGACTACAGTGCAACTGTTCTAACAGAAGTTCATTGAAATATAAATGGAGAAGGTACAATTACTTTGATACATAACATTCATAACTGTGTCTTTTGTGTTTAGACCCAAGTTGGAGAATTTCTAGGGGACAGCAGT
This sequence comes from Carettochelys insculpta, assembly GCF_033958435.1. Classification (NCBI taxonomy): domain Eukaryota; kingdom Metazoa; phylum Chordata; order Testudines; family Carettochelyidae; genus Carettochelys; species Carettochelys insculpta. Next base: position 20,172,649 of record NC_134153.1, on the reverse strand, counting down.
AGATTTAACAAGGAGGTGATGTATGCCTACGTAGACCAGCTTGATTTCTGTGGGAAGGACTTTGTCTCTGCTCTGCGAATATTTCTGGAAGGCTTCCGGTTGCCAGGCGAAGCCCAGAAGATTGATAGATTAATGGAGAAGTTTGCAGCTAGATACATTGAATGCAACCAAGGGTAACTTGAAACGTATTGGATAAACTTAGGAGTGATCACCTTGTAGGCAGTCTTAGGAAGTAAAGCATGGCTTGACTTGAGTGTGCACCACAAGGTTGAGGCACATTGTGTGGGGTGCAGGGTGGTAGATTTTGCTGGTGCTGTCTGTGCTATACCTGTTCTGTGGCTAAATGGAAGACTTGTGGGATGGTCCTGTAGCAAGCTTACTAAATCATCCTGAAGTCTTGGACAGTAGGTGTACAGTATTGCCACATCAGAGAGAATTTTCCTCACAGATGCATGGGATCTCACTGAGCAAGAATTGCTGTATGTATACTTGGCCAATTCAACAAAATCACATTTTTGTGAACCTTGTTAGTGAAGGATTCAAAATCTGGTTTGGTAAGAAATGTATCTCTGTTTAATGAGACATTTTCCCACTTGCCTTCAGCCAGTCAATGGGCCAATATATATGACACTATAGAACATTTTACTCTAAAACAAATCTGAAAATGCAATTCTTGCTTGGACATTTTGACACTGTCTGCTTAATATTCCAGCCTTGATCAATTGCCACTCTCCAAATAAGACACAGATTGCTGTTATAATAAATCTGAGTATATTTAGAAAGTAAACCTTGATGTTGGTGGATAAGACAATAGTGGATAAATCTTACTGTAACTGCTTGTTGAAAAAAGCAAACGTATCCTTTTATATTCTAAAGAATAGCATTTTTAAAATGCTTTTCTCTGTAATCTTGTAAATGTGTGGTCTCGTCACAAATGTTTCACTTTGCCAGTCATTGGCCTTGCTGTATCTTTCAGTGTATGGTATTTTAAACTTACTTTAATATAAAAGGCTCACGCGTGAGATTCCTTATCAGGTTTTACTTTGTGTCTGAGTGTGAACTGCTTCTTAACTCTCTTCTCTGCATGTGCAGAGAGCTAGTGGATAGAGGATCTAGAATTTTAAAACTTTTTTGTTTCTTTGTTTGTTTCAGGCAAACCCTGTTTGCTAGTGCTGACACTGCCTATGTTTTAGCATATTCAATTATTATGCTGACTACAGACTTGCACAGTCCCCAGGTAAGGAAAAATCACCATAGAACTGTTAGAAGTGCTTGTGTCTAGAACTTTGTTCTCAGAATTTAACACCTGCATTTTATTCTTCTCACTTTTTGTCAGGTGAAAAATAAAATGACAAAAGAACAATATATTAAAATGAATCGAGGAATCAATGACAGTAAAGACCTGCCAGAAGAGTATCTGTCCACTATCTATGAAGAAATAGAGGGGAAAAAAATTGCAATGAAAGAGACAAAAGAATATGCAATTACAACTAAATCTTCTAAGCCAAGTAAAATTTTAATTAGAAACTCAATATAATGCTCTGTGACTTTTTTTTTTTTTTCCAACAGCATTTGTATTTCAGGATTAATTTTTATACAAAGAATTTAGTTTTGCCAAAACTTACATGAAGTACACAAGGCTGTCTGGGGACCCTTCTAGCATTTTTTCAAATGTGGCTGCTAAAGTGTGGCTACTTCTGTCCAAGAGTATCTAGCACAACTAGACACTGTTAAGGAGAAGAAGTGAATACTGTAGCAATTTGAAACAGCAGTGGGACTTGAGAGGCAGAATGTAATATAATCTAATTTAGCACTTGGCCCGGAGAAAGAAGCTATCAGTCCTCCTCCACTGTGTATTATGTGACTCATCTTGTGTTATGCTTATCAATTGCACTTCATAGTTGAGACTGATTTGCTGTTCCTAAGGAATTTGCAATCTGAATGGATAACTCGGGGGCTGGTAGCTGACAAGATCGTAAAGTCACATGAAGTTAGCTGATCTTTCTGTACCTTTATTACAAAACTAGCTCTGTGATAGGTCACCTACAAAAGATAACATCTCCAGCTGCACTATGCTCTGCATAACATACCGAGGAATTAATGGTAACGGAGGGAAGAGAACCAAGTAGTAAATCATCAGTACTACCTCCTTCAGGGCTTACATGCTTTGAGTTCTTCCATTCAGGTATTGACTCTTTAGCCTCAAAGTGGACTAGTTCATAGCCTGATGTGTTATGGCTGAAGGAATAAAGAAACAGGAACAGCTGTTTTAACAGGCTCTTATACCACTTACGTCTGTATAACTTATGTCACTCTGGTGTGGGGGGAAAAAAAAATCTGCTGAGTGACATAAGTATCAGAGGGGTAGCCATGTTAGCCTGTATCTGCAAGAACAATGAGATATCCTGTGGCACCGTATAGATTAACAGAGTTCTTTGGAGCATAACCTTTCATGGGCAAAGGCCCATTTTGTCAGATGCAACCAAAGACCATAGGGGGTCTTTGCCCACAAAAGCTTATGCTCCCAAAAATTTGCTAGTCTGTAAGGTGCCACAGGACTCCTCATTGTTTTTGAGTGACAAGTTACACTGACTGACAGGTGCTGGAATGGACAGCTTCTGCTGCTCAGTGGGGGTGGATTAATTCTGTGGATGGGAGAGCTCTCTTCAGACAGTGTAGAGCAGCTGTACTGAAGGTCTGAGAGAGGCACCGCTGCATCAGTACGGTGGTGCCACTGTAAGCTCTCTAGTTTAGGCATAGCCATGGAGTTGGTTATGCAAACTTGGGACTAGAAACGGAAGCATTTCTAAGCAGTTCACACAAAGTAAATTATTTACTGAAATATTCCTCTAGACTTTTAATTTTATGTGAAGCAGGTCATAAAGTGCGTTAGGCTGTTAAGGAGAGAGTCATGTAACTGTTGTACTAGAAATGTGTGGCGTTTTTTTTCACCCAAAGGCGTATGCTTTATTTTGAAGACAAAATTCCATGACCTCACCTTGAGTAAATTCAGATGCTTCTGGAAAAGGTTTTATAAACTGCTGTCTCTTGGTAAAAATTAAATCTGTCTTCAGCATTTGATATCCAGAACTTAAGGAGTGGTGTCTGATAGCAAAAATACAAATAATAATTCATATTTTTGGGATGCTCTTCATAGATGTAGCCAATGAGAAGCAGCGGCGGTTACTGTACAACCTGGAGATGGAGCAAATGGCTAAAACAGCAAAAGCCCTCATGGAGGCAGTAAGCCATGCAAAAGCTCCTTTTACTAGCGCCACTCACCTGGACCACGTGAGACCCATGTTCAAAGTGAGTGCACATACCTTTGCTAGGTCATGTAATGCTCTTCATTCAATAATGTGCCTCGTTGAGAGTTATGCTAATTGCATGATGGAGAGCAGCAGTACATCTCTTTTGTCTGATGTGGCTAGGAATGTTGTCTTCTGCCTTGAGTAAAGGCTCAGGAGGGCGAAGAGAAAAGCCAAGAATATTGCAAGGGAGGAAAGGTGTTTTTTTTTTAAATATGGGATATCAGTGTACTCTAGATGCTGCAGAAAAAGATGGTGAAATTTGTTCCAATGCTTCATTATATAAAAGGGAGACTGTGGTTTTCATAGGAGCAATATCTGTGCTAGCCACTGCTTGAGCAAAAATCATGATTTAATTGTAAAGAACTTACAAAGGTTTCCTTTTTGCCAGCTTGTGTGGACTCCATTATTGGCAGCTTACAGTGTTGGCCTTCAGAACTGCGATGACACTGAAGTCGCATCTCTCTGTTTGGAAGGAATACGATGTGCAATTCGAATAGCCTGCATTTTTGGAATGCAGGTTTGTATAGCTTAGCCATACTGTATCTAATACACTGGACATCGTGATGGACTCCAGCGTCTCAGATAATAACATTTTTACAAAAATGTTAACTTAGCAAAATCAAACTGGAAGATGAAGTAACTGAGCTACCTGGTCATCTGAAGCAAGTGAAGATGATTAGCAAGCAAGTTAACATACATCTATTGTTTTTATGAACGGTTTTAGTTTTAATCTGTCTTGAGCTCTTGTTCATACATAAAGATAATAGTGGAATTTTATTCTTAATTCTCAAATGCCTCCCACTTCTGATGCTTTCATGAAGATCATTTCCTAGTTCATCTCCAGCTGTTCTATAATGTGCTGACTGGGAAATATTTTACCATAATTGCAGTCACAAAGCCATACTAAGAAGGGAAGATAGCCAAACCTGTACATTTTAGGGCGAGGGTGCTTTTGCTGTAGTATTTGCAGACATTTGCATTTCTCTGGCTTGTTTCTATTCCCATTGTAGCTTGAACGAGATGCCTATGTACAGGCCCTTGCCCGCTTCTCACTGTTGACTGCCAGCTCTAGCATCACAGAAATGAAACAGAAAAACATAGATACCATCAAGACACTTATTACTGTGGCCCATACAGATGGCAACTACCTTGGGAATTCCTGGCATGAGGTACAACCCTGAATATTAAATGTCTTTAGTGTGCACTCACAGCTTGCAAAACTTTATTCACGGGGCACTGCCTACTCTTTGCACAGCCCATGGGATTTGAAAGTCCAGCCCATGGGATATGAAAGTCCATAGAACTCTACTGCAATGAAAGTATTTATTGCACAAACTGTGCTCTGGCATCTCATTTTTTTTTCTGTTTAATAAAATTTGTTTTGCCTTTAATTGTCAAGATGCCTTAAACATAGGGTGACCATATCTACCCCAGCCAAATATGGGACAAGGGGGAGTGACGCTGTCCCAGCCAAAATGGGATGGATGGTCACTTTACCTGGAAATCAGGCAGTGGCTGCCCTATGGGGGCTGTCACCTTGCTGGGTGGGTGCAGGGGCAGCTGTGGCTCACGGCTGCCCCATGACTTGGGCTACTGAGAACTAGGCTGATGTCCCACCAGCAAAGCTCCTGGATCCACCCTGCTGGGGGAAGTCAGGCAGCAGCCACCTATGCTAAAAAAGAAGTGGAATACGCGGCAATTAGCCCCTTTGGCAAAATAAATCAGAATACCGGGATGGTGCCTGAAATATGGGGCTGTCCCACCTAAAACAGGACAGATGGTTACCCTACTTAAACATGAACATTGTAGCCAGTACTTTGGTTTTTCTAGCCCATATGAAATAGTGTTCAAGTCTGATTAACTCTGAAACCTAATGATGTTTTGGAAGTAAACTTTTGTGAACTATTGTGCCATTTACTTTTGCAGAAAAATATATGCTTAGTCCATACCTGAAACCCTTTCTTTCAGAAATCTCTACAGTGTTTGTCAGTGCATATGCTTTTGTACATTGAAAGTGGAAATATGCGGAAGAGTAAAACTGAATTGAATCTGAAAAATGCAAAGACTACCCTGACTAAGAGAATGTGAAAAGGGAGTCAAAAGTTGGGATATAATATTTATTTTTAACCAATCTGGAAACTTCTGAAGAAGTGGACCTTGCTGCAGAATTTAGGTTCACTTCACAATAAAGAACACGTGTTCTTGACCTAGTTGTATGTTTACGTTCTCCTTTGGTTTTCTGGAAAACTTGTAGGCTGTGTCTAGATTTGGCCTGTCTGCTGGCAGTGTGGTGCAAATGAAGGTTCATGAAATTGCAAGTGGCTTTTCATTTGCATATTCACAGCAGAAAATAAGCCGTGTAGACATGATTCTGCTGTCAAAATGCCCCCTGTGTCACCAGCCCCTTTTCCTTGAAAAAAATCAGGGATAAGGGGCTGGCGACGGGGTTTTTGCCAGCAGAACCATGTCTACGTGGCTTGTGTTCTGCCATGAATATGCAAATCAGCAACCATTTGCAATTTCATGAATCCTCGTTTGCATCATGCTGCTGGCAGCCAGACTGAATCTTGATGCAGTCATAAAAAATAATTTTAAGCCCCATAAATCTGGGGTAGATGCCAGATACTGAGGTCAAGAGCCATTTCCATTTCCTCTTAGCCCAACTAATTTCTTCCAGTATTTCTCTCAATATTCTTTCAAATAGATCCACTGAAAGTATATAATTCACACAGTATTCTTGTGAGTGTTGCTGTTGTAACTCATTTGCATCCTTTCATGCTCCATTGTCCACACAGATAGCCACATCTTCAGGACAGCCAGTAGCAGAGAAAAAGCAGAAAGGAAGTAAAATTGAGAGTTAGTGGCGGTAACTGCTGAGATGGAGACTGTGAGAAATTCAGTTCTTCACAAACACCCTTTCCTTCCTCTACCCCACAAAAAAATTAAATAAGGTGTCTGTTATAGTCTGGGAAGGAAGGAGTCACTTCTGTTTTACTGTAGGGCTTGTCCACACTACAAGGACAATTTGACTTATGTTAGTAGCACAACTCAAATCCAACATAGCTTAGATCTGCTTACCACAGAGTCCACACTATGAGGTGGCGGTGGGGGGGTGTCAATGGAAAAACCTTTCCCATAACCTCCCCTTACTCATCTCATTCTGCTGGAATACAGGAGTCAACAGGAGAGTAATCAGCAGTCAGTTTAGTAGGTCTTTACTAGATTTGCTAAATGGACCACTGGTAGATTGATCATTGTAGTGTCAATCCACCCTGTAGTGGAGACAAGCCCATAGTTGGGTGGTATTTGGAAGCCACATTCAGTAGAGACCGTGTAAGTACCTAGGTAAAAAGATGTTAGTATGCCACTGTCTCCTACTAGAAAGGATATCGGACTAATTGAAGATACTGCAGTTCTCTTGAATTAGTTGACCTAGCAGGATAGCATCTCTAGATCTTCAGAATAAGGCCAGTCTTGGAGTAGAAGGCTATCCAGCATCTATTTTCTGTGTATATGTTGTCATTGATCTCAACAGTTGCTTTATATTTGAGAAACACCAGCTTTGCATTTAGCTATTGAATCTAGTTTCCTATTTGTGTTCAGAGATTAATCTAATAATGTTGGCATCAGAGAAGGGAGTACATAGACTTCGTGGTGCATGGATGGCTTTGAGAGACTGCACTAGAACTGAAGTAAAACACAAGACTTGTCAAACTAAATTGAAGTTATGAAGTTTAATTTGTAATCTTTTTCAGTGATACATTGTGGGAATTTCATTGCAGTGCCATGCATAGTAGTGGAATCTCGCTTATTTATCTGTGTGGGGAAGAAGAATTATTGGCTAATTACCCCAATAATATACACATTTTTGCACGACCCCCAATCCCATTTCTTAAAAGAAAGAAACTTAATTTATTGACTAGAGAACTTAAGAGTTGGATTTCAGCTGCCACTGACTCATTGTGATTTGGGCAAGTTGCTTAACTCCATTGGAAGTTAGTAATAATATTTGCTTACATCCCAGGAGTGCTGAGATGTAATGTTGGTAAAATGGATTGTGAACCTGTGAAGTATCATGAGGTAAAACATGTTAGTGATTGCTTACATTATTGAAATGTGCCTTTATTATTAGATCTTGAAATGCATCAGCCAGCTGGAACTAGCACAGCTTATAGGGACTGGGGTTAAAACTCGTTACTTATCCAGCTCTGGACGTGAAAGGGAAGGCAGCATTAAAAGTTACACGTCTGGAGGAGAAGAATTCATGGGTCTGGGACTAGGTAAGATGAATTGCTCTGTTCCCGCACAAGCCTGCATTTACAAGTTAATTAAATCTAAACATTTATCATTGTGGGGTAACAAATGATCAGTTTGTCACGTGATACTGGGTCATATATCTACCTGCTTTCATTTTAACGTAGTGACATTAGTCTCCACATAGTAAGTAATGAAAGTGGCCATTACTTCAACTAGCTTGGTAATGATTAAACATCTGAACTCATTCCAGTGTCTGTAAATCAGTTACATAAAATGACTTCGTAGCTCAGATTAACTGCCTTGTAGGAACTTGAACATGGTCGTAACTCTGTTAAGGGTGGCCATAGTCTTGTTACAGACATTAAAATCTCTACTTTTTTCATTACATTTTATAATAAAATGTTTAAAATTACTGAGATCTCTGTGCATACTAAATTTTTGTGCTGATAGTAATTTTGCTTTGAAAACCAAGTAGTGCCACATCTCAGGTTAATGATTTCATCTTAGTGTATGTTGCATGGTTTAAAATCCAGTTTTTAAATGAGGATGAAAGGGAGTCTGCCTTCACCTGAGAAATGAAGTACACATTCTCCATGCGCAAAATGTAGAATTACTCTAGACTTCCACTGCGACAATATCATATTCTGTATATGAATGTGATTAAACTACATATGCCCCATACTGATTGCTCAGATTCAGTTCGAAATGTTAATGTAATACCAGTGTTACACTGAATTTTAATTCCAAAGTTTTTATTATAGGCTTTAGGCATAACTGTCAAGATGACTTTTGTTTAACTACTAATGCATTTCCCAAATGTTAAAGTTGTTTTGTAACAGAAGGCCCTAGGTGACAGGCCTGTCCTTTCCTATGGACAACCTCCTAACCTAAAGAACGGTCTTACCAGCAATCACAGGCTACACCACAGTAATTCTAATCCTGGAACTTTTTCCTTGCAACAAACCCCGCTGCCAACTTCACGTATTTATTCTGGGGATACCATCACTGGACCTAATCATGTTAGTTACAAGATCAAAGGCACATTCTCATGCACTTCCAGCAACATTAGATATGCCATTATGTGCCAACAATGCCCTGCCACTATGTGCATTGGACAAACTGGGCAAAACCTTCACCAAAGAATAAATGGATGCAGAGCAGACACCAAGAAACTCAATACACAGAAGCCAGTCAGTGAACACTTCATTGGAGTGGGCCATTCTGTTAAAGACCTGAGAATTTGTGTCCTGGAGCAAAAAAAATTTGAAAACAGATTACCTCGATAAATTTGCAAGTTGGAATTCATATTCAAATTCAACATATGAACATGTAGTATGAACAGAGACATCAGTTACCTCACGTATTACAAGGATTCCCTTCCTTTGATGCTCATAATTATCTCAGGCAGAACAATTAACCATCCCCCCTTCCTCCAGTCCTATGTATTTGATTTGTCAGTTTTTAATTGAAGTTTTTTTTTGGTTTTTTTTTTTTTTTTTTTTTTTGGTCCTCTGTACTTATAAATGTCAGTCTGTATTGGAAATGAGATTGCTCTGATGAAGTGAGTCTGTCCCACAAAAGCTCATCACCAGATAAATCCCTTTGTTAGTCTTTAAAGTGCTACATTTTTGCTGTTTTGTTTTGTTTGTAACATTAGTGTAATCCTCATGACCTGCCTTCTTATAATGGATGCCAGCCAGAAAAATGAAGGATTTGTAAAATTATATCCATTAAAACATCTCTGTACGCTCATCTACCACAAAATCTTCACATGCTCATAATTTTTTGCTGAAATATTTTTCAGGCAGTTAATGGTTTTTAGAACTCGCTGCTTTGAGACTAAACCTTCAATAATCAGGTGCATAATTTCTGACCTGTAGCATCTGTCCTACATAAATTTTAAGCTTCTTAGGAACAAGGAGCCATCTAACTTCACCTACGTCTATACTACAGAGATCTTTCGAAAGAAGCTCTTCTGGAAGATCTTTTCCGAATGAACTTCTTTCGAAAGAGTGCATCCACATACACAAAAATGGATCAAAAGTGATCTGTTCTTTTGAAAGAGAGTGTCCACACAGCCCCTGCTCTTTCCAAAGGATGGGCTAGGAATCGAAAATGAACACTGTTCTTTCAAAAGGGCCCTGTGGAGCATATCCACGTGTTTTCTTTCAAAAGGAGTGCCACATTCTTTCTATATGCTTTTGAAAGAATGCTTTTTGTTTGTAGATGCTCCATGGGCTCTTTCGAGAGAGCCCCCTTCTTTCGAAAAAATCTTCCAAAAGAACTTGCTAGAGTAGATGCAGCCTTCCTGTTTTGTACAAAGTTGAACATGTGATTGGTATTTAATCTGATGAAGTATTCATAATTAAATTTTTGGATCTGAATGTTTTATTGTAGGTAGCCTAGTTGGTGGTGGAGTTGATAAAAGGCATATCGCCAGCATTCAGGAGTCTGTTGGTGAGACCAGCTCACAAAGTGTGGTGGTGGCAGTGGACAGGTACTGTAGTGCTTTCTCTTTGTCTGTCTACAATGACTGCCAACTCAAGAGTTACTCAGACTGTCCTGATCTCCCCCTGCAGACTGACAGGGCAGTCGACTCTCAAAGCCTGCCATAAAACCAGTTTAAAAGGAAGAAGTTTACATTCACCCTGAATGGTGCAAAATCTCCTAGACCTGATCATGATAAAATGCTGTTTTTCTGCTTCAGTCCTGCAATATTAACGAGAAGCAAAGACTGTTCCAGTAAACTAGTCTCATGTTGCCGTTGATAGCTGCATAACTGGAAAAAAGAACTTATATAAGCTAGCGTAAGTGGGCTTTGAGGGTGGGAAGAAAGAAGAGAGAGGATTTTAACCCTTTCCATGTGGAGAAGTGGAGACCAGAATTCATTAAATTGGTGGATATGTACTGCAAACTTGGTGCTTTTTATGAAGTGTGTCTGCTACTGTGATATTTGGCCAATTAGACTTTTTGCCATTGCTCGCTAACTAACCTGAACTAAAGTGTTGCAAATGAATCTGTGCCCGCTATTAGACCATGTTGATTTCAGTATTTCATCTTTCCATTTTTTAGTTCCTCTCTGCACCTTACTCTTTCCACTGTTGAGGCACTGGTGGAAATCGTAATGCGTTACTTTAAGTTCCTAGTTTATTTTAGAGCATCATGAGAGATCAAGATTTCTTTATAAACTTACACCTTTTTGTCTGGAAATACTTCTGTCTGTTATGTCGTTCTCCTTTATTTTTTTTAAAGTATAACCAAAATTTTGTCTCGCATCTTGATTTTGTTCTGTAGAATATTTACTGGATCAACACGGTTGGATGGAAATGCTATAGGTATGTAAGCTGAGTGTAGGAGTAAATTAACTGTGGTGCAGAAGAACACCCGTAAACTCATGGTTTTTAATACCTGTTTAATGTTCAGTTGATTTTGTCCGATGGCTGTGTGCTGTTTCCATGGATGAGCTGGCTTCCCCACACCATCCTCGCATGTTCAGCTTACAGAAGATAGTAGAGATCTCATATTACAACATGAATCGAATTAGACTACAGTGGTCAAGAATATGGCAAGTGATTGGAGATCATTTTAATAAGGTAATTCAAAATGTAAAGGTTGTAGAACAGGGGTGTCCAACCTTTTTTCATTGGGGTCCACATAGTGATTTTTTTTTACGTCTTCCAGGGGCCAACCACAAACTCTTCACAAACCTTCCCCCGGCCCCCAATCCCCAGGCTTAAACCCTCTCAGCCCCAAACACGTTCTTCCCCCCCCCCCCCCCCCCCGCCCGGCTTAACCACTCTCAGCCTCAAACCCAAGATTAATTGACCTGAGACACAAGCTCCGCACACTGCCAGTGCTGCCCCTACACTGCTTTTTTGCAGCTGCCACCGCCTCCTCAGCACAGGTGTGTGGCTCCCAACAGCCCTCTTACTCTCTTCCCCTAACTGCGGCGTGGGCGACTCCCTGCCTTGCCTTGCTGAAATAATGCAACTCAATTAAATTGGTTTAACGGCCAGATCCCTCGGGGATTTCAGCATGGCAGGGCAGGAAGCTGGAGGAGCAGTCACCAGCAGCAGTGTCTGGAGGCGCAAATGGCTCCTTAAAGACCCACATGAAGCTCGAAAGCTGCAGGTTGCCAACCCCGCAGCCAGTTATCAAAATGGCCCCACTGCCAGCTCTGTGGGCTGGATTCTGGCTCGTGGACCAAATGTTGGCCACGCCTGTTATAGAACATGCTTTTATAATACTATTTTTGGGTCCAGTTGGAATCATGAGCATCAGCTTTCCCTTAAGATATGCAAGAGAGTATCTTGGAGGGCTTTTCTGCTTCAGATGTCATAGGTTTTGACAAGTATTGATCCACATGAATTTAGTTGAGACCACTATATTCTTTACATTTGAGTTAGAGAAATCCTAAGACTTTCATACATGTTTGGCTTTTAACGGAATCTGTAGTGTTGGAGCTATAATATTGGCATTATCTTAAGTGGAAGGGGAAAAGTGTTTGTCCCCCTTTTTGGTAATTATATGACAGCTCTTTTTCTCCTCTGTTTCCCCTTTTTGTTGAGAACATCAGGACATGGTTTCTGTTTTTTTCCCTGTGCTTTCCTCCAATATTTAGGCATTTTTCTTTGTGAATCAGTAATGCCTGATTAGCGTTACCTTATAAAATATGTGTAGCCTAAGAGGCAAAAACCATGTGAGTTCTTTTATGGTATGTTCGGATTACTTATTTCTCTCTCTTTGTAATCTCTACTGTTAATTCTCTCTTCTACAATCAATCCAAGCAAGAAAAATGCCCATCTGATTCTCTTACTTTATTTTTAAAATTCTGAATTTTCAATTTGTTTCACTAATGCAGGAATTTGTTTCCTTAGTTTGAACGTGAGCAAAAGTACGCACATTGACTTCAGAAAAACATAGTCTAGCCAGAATATCTAGACTAGGATGTGATACTTTGGTGACGTGGAGCAAAAATACCTGGGTACATGTACATGAATCTTCAATTTAATGAAATTCCCCCATTCACATTTCATTTGAATGTTTTGGCAAGGATTTAGTTTCCTAAAATGAGGGAACTAAATCTTAGTTCCCTGACTTCTTCCACTCCCTATAAGGTATACTGACTACCCATAGCTACTATTGAAGTCCATGGCTGAGTGGTCAGAATCTCTGGAAAATAATCTACTCGTTACGATCCCTGTCTCTAAGTTTTGGCATTTCAGCAAAATGTTGATGCTTGAGGTTTGTTCTTGCTGTGGAGTGTTACCTTACTGAAACTAGAAAGATAATGAGTATACAGGGAAAGCCTGAGTGTTTGCAAACTCTCGTATTATATTGACTCTCTGACACAAAATGATTTGTATGTGCCCTTGCCTGTTAACATGGTAGTGTACACCTTCTCTCATGATGTCCTCAGTAAACTAATCCCTGGGGTTCTTTTAGATGGCTTCTATATGTCTGTAAGAACCACTGAGTAAATAAAAGCTGAGTCATGACAATCAAACTCCCTCTGGTGGATTTGTCTAGTATAGTTCACACTAACGTTTTAAATGGACACTTAAGACAACTGCGCCCCCCATTTTTCTTTACTCTTATTAGGTTGGATGTAATCCTAATGAAGATGTGGCCATCTTTGCTGTTGATTCATTAAGGCAGCTGTCAATGAAGTTTCTTGAGAAGGGAGAATTAGCCAATTTCCGTTTCCAGAAAGACTTCTTAAGGCCCTTTGAGCACATTATGAAGAAAAACAGGTGTGTGTGCACTGAAACTTCTGGTCTGGGCTTGTTTTTTGTGCAGCACCAGGTTTCCTGTGCTAATGTGGGTGGGATGTCCTCTTGTGTAGGTAGTGGCAAATAACTTGGCGGTTAATTTGTTTTTAAGATCTCCAACCATTCGCGATATGGTAATACGCTGCATTGCTCAGATGGTGAACTCCCAGGCTGGTAACATTCGCTCAGGATGGAAGAATATCTTCGCAGTATTTCACCAAGCAGCATCTGACCATGATGGGAATATTGTGGAGTTGGCTTTCCAAACAACAGGGCATATAGTTAGTAAGTAGTGAACACCTTATCTAACGCTCTCCGTTGCTGAGGCTTGTGCTGTAAGGGCCTATCTATATAATAAACTCTATTGTGATGGAGGGGGTGTGCCTTTTTAAGTGCCCAAATTGCTCAGAATATGTAGTTGTCTTTCCTGCTCCCTTAGCTCTGACAATTCTGTATTATGGAAGACCAAACTGTTATATGGTGTCTGAGAGTTTATGGCATTAACCTGCAAGCATCCTCCTGTATAATCTCATCCACTCAGGTACATGAAGCACAGGGTTGGGATCAAAAAATACGTATTCTATTAAAAGTATAATGCCTCTGGGCACCTAGATACATTTTCCAGCCTTACAGATTTAGTTAAGTACTGTGTCGCTGATATAGAACCGCCTGCAGAAGTACTGATGGATGCCTTAGAAATGTCACGGATGGTGAAAAGAAAACCTTAAAGTCCAAGTGTAAGCTGTTCACCAGCCATTTACCATGGTTAATGCAACTTAAGACAGTACCCTTCTTCTTCGAGTGTCCCCGTGGGTGCTCCACATTAGGTGTCGGGCTCGCCCGGCGCCGCAGATCGGATCTTCCAAGCAGTTTCTGCCGGACCGCGCATGCGCCGGTGCGCGCCGCCCCCCCGCGCGCTCCCGGCCATGTGCGCGATCCGGTCCCCGCCAGTTCCTCTTAACCGCCGTCGGCTGCAGACGGAATCCAACTAGGCTAAGGCCAAGTAGTGTATTCAATGGCTTTATCTGTTTTTTCTTAAAGTTTTTTCAGGCACTTAGGCTACTATAAGCTAGCCGTTTGTTATTTTGTAAAAAAAAAAAACAAAAAAACAACAACGAACAAGCTAGGAGAGGGACAGCTCAGCCAGTCCCAGTAACAAGCGCCGGAGGCCAGGAGCTAGGGCTATCAGCCCTCCGGCTAAGGCAGACCATCGGACGGGGAAAACGGCACAAAGAAGGTGCTAAGTACCCACTTAAAAACACAAAGACTCACCAACAATGTCCTCTTCAGGCTTTAAAAAAAAAAAAAAAAATGCTGCTTCTTGACAAGGCCCTCCAGCCAGAAGTGCCGGAGCGGCCGCAGCAGGAGGGACCCTCCGGGGCCCTTAAAAGGAAAGCTGCCTCCCTCACCCCATCAGCGCAGAAACGGAGGAAAGTATCTCCAGCCCGATCCCTGCCGGCAGCAACAGCGAGCGGGACGGGAGGAGCAAGCAGCCCCCAGCCGCAGCAACAGCTGATCGGCGGCGGCACGGAGAGCCACGTGGAAGCGGCTCAGCCTCCAATACTCAGCCAGCCGCCCCGCACCGCAGGCAGGGCGGCGGCTAAGCAAACGCCGGTACTGGCGGCACCGCAGGCAGCGGCACCGACCCCCGGGGAACCGGCGGTGCAGAGCGCGCAGGCACGCAGCCTGCCGGCACCGGAGGACACCGCACATGCGGCATCGCCCTCGAGCGTGCCGAGCTCGGTGCAGACGGGGCCGGAATACCCTGTATGCTCCCCAGCCTGATCCCTGCCGGCAGCAACAGCGAGCGGGACGGGAGGAGCGAGCAGCCCCCAGCCGCAGCAACAGCTGATCAGCGGCGGCACGGAGAGCCACGTGGAAGCAGCTCAGCCTCCGATAATCAGCCAGCCGCCCCGCACCGCAGGCAGGGCGGCGGCTAAACAAGCGCTGGTACCAGCGGCACCGCAGGCAGCGGCACCGACCCCTGGGGAACCGGCGGTGCAGAGCGCGCAGGCACGTAGCCTGCCGGCACTGGAGGACACCGCACGTGCGGCGCCGCCCTTGAGCGTGCCGAGCTCGGTGCGGACGCCGGAATGCCCTGTATGCCCCCCAGCCCGATCCCTGCCGGCAGCAACAACGAGCGGGACGGGAGGAGCGAGCAGCCCCCAGCCGCAGCAACAGCTGATCGGCGGCGGCACGGAGAGCCACGTGCAAGCGGCTCACCCTTCGATAATCAGCCAGCCGCCCGCACCGCAGGCAGGGCGGCGGCTAAACAAGCGCCGGTACCACCGACCCCTGGAAAACCGGCGGTGCAGAGCGCGCAGGCACGCAGCCTGCCGGCACCGAAGGACACCGCACATGCGGCACCGACTTCGAGTGTGCCGAGCTCGGTGCGGACGTGGCCGGGATCCCCTGTATGTCAGGGGCGGAGTTACCTCCTCAAGGGAGGGGGAAGACTGCACACAAGAGGAGGCATTGCAGCCCCTCTCCGCACAGGGCTGTGTAGTTGCTTTCTCACAGCCCTCCGCTATGTTGCAGACTCCAACTAGAAGGCAGGGGTCCCCCCCCTCCTTGGCCTACCCAGAGCCCCCTTCTCCATTTCTGCAACCAGCCTCACCCTGGCTGGGACCACCTCCACCCTTCCTGGGATTTGAACCGCTGGACTATTAGGCAAAGTCGCTCTCTCCAGGGTCTCGACGGTCTCCCTCCCCCAGACGCAAAGGGTATGCACCAAGGGAGTGGTCTAGGTCACCTTCCCAAGACCAGTGCTTATACTGCCGTGGTCGCCCCTACCACGCAGGGCATAGACACCATCGGCAATCTACTAGGGAAAGATCCCTACGAACGATCTCGTACCCCCAAGGGCAATTGTGACCGGGGACAGAGACTTAAGCATCTCAGGGGGGACTGGTTATGGAACCCCGAGATTTTTCCTCGCACACCTCTAGTGAGAGGGTGTACCATCATCAGCAGGAACCGGAAGGGTCCAGAAAGACGTACCCCAGCAGTTCCTCGCTTTCCTCCCCGGATGAGGCTACGGCCCCGGGGGGCGTCCATCCTCCGGACGATCTCAAACAGTTCCAAGAGCTGTTTTACGAGGGTGGCCTTCACGCAAGGCTTCCAGACAGCAAAGGTGCAAGAGCAACACCATAAGCTCCTCAAAAATCTGAGACCTCCGGCCTCCTCCAAAATAGCAATACCGCTGATGACGCAATCTTGGAGCCTGCCACTATGATATGGCAGACTCCTGCGACTATTCCGCCTGTCCACAAAAGAGCGAAAAAAGAAAAAAAAAAAAAAAAATACTTCGTGCCCACGAAGGGCATGGAGTTCCTGTTCAGCCACCCACAACCAAATTCTTTGGTGGCGGAGTCGTCGCAACGTGGGGGAATAAACAAACATGCCAAAAAGCTAGAGCTGTTGGGCAGAAAGGTCTACTCCTCCTCCACGCTACTGTTGCCAATGGCAAATTACGCAGCGCATCTAGCGAACCATAATTTCAACAACCACATTAGGTTGACCTCCCTCATGGACTCGCTTCCAGAGGGCACGAAACCAGTGCTCAAGGCCATCATCCGACCATTTTATAACCAGTGGCAAAGGATCACCACAGACACATGGGTGCTGGAGATCATAGCCACGGGGTACGCCATCCCCTCCCAGTTGCTCCCACCGCCATGACCTCCACCCGGGGCCCCACCTCCAGGAGACCTCCCATGTAGCGAGGCTCAAGCAGGAGGTAGACCATCTCATGCTCGTAGGGGCAGTGGAAAGAGTGCCGGAGCAACTGCAAGGGAGAGGGTTCTACTCGAGGTACTTCCTCACGGGGAGGTCCATCTTAGATTTTCGAGGCCTCACCGGTACCTGCGCAAGCAACGTTTTCGGATGATCACAAACGCCTCCATCCTTACGGCACTAGACGATGGAGATTGGTTCGCAGCCCTCGACTTACAAGGTCCTACCGTTTGGGCTCTCCTCAGCCCCCAGAGTCTTCACCAAGACCTTGGCAGTGGTGTCAGCCTACCTGCACAGACAGGGGGTATTTATATTCCAGTATCTGAATGACTGCCTACTCAAAGGGGCCTCAAAGGAGGAGGTACTACGCATAATATGTGTCACAGCAGGCACGTTCTCTTCGCTCGGCCTGCTTATCAATCTGACAAAATCAAAGACAGACCCCACACAGGACATAGAGTTCGTAGGGGCACGCATAAATTCTATTACAGCGAGGGCGTATCTACCAGAGACTCGCTTTCGGGCCATCGGCTCCCTCGCGCAAGGCTTCACCTTCAGCCCTATGGTGCCGGTTCTGACGTGCTTACAGCCGCTGGGCCACATGGCAGCAGCAACGTTTCGTACAACAGAACGCCAGGTTACACATGCGCAGCATGCAGCATTGGCTGGCGAGCGTATACAAACCGGCAGCACACACTGTTCACAGGATGGCGTCGCCCACAACGGAGGTGCGCAAATCCCTGCAATGGTGGGTAAACCCAGAGAACCTGCTAACAAGGGTACCCTTCCACCAACCACACGTATTGGTTTTTCTTACTACAGATGCCCCCCTCATAGGGTGGGGAGCACACATGGGCGAAGAGGTGACGCAAGGGCTGTGGTCCTCTATGGAGCAGTCACTGCACACAAATATACTGGAGCTCAAAGCAGTGTTCAACGCCTGCAGACACTTTCGAGACCAACTGAAAGGCAAGGTAGTCGGGATCAGTACAGACGATACCTCCACCATGTTTTATATAAATCGGCAAGGAGGAGCTCGGTCCCGTGCCTTATGTGTGAAGCAGTCCGGTTGTGGAACTGCTGCATCGCCAACAATGTAACCTTGAAAGCCTCGTACTTACCAGGCGCTCGCAATGTGAAGGCAGACCAGCTGAGCAGGCGTTTCGCACTCACGCACGAGTGGCAGATCCGTCCCGATCTGCTGCAACCGATTTTTCCACGCATGGGGTTTTTCCCCAGATAGACCCTGTTTGCTACTCAGCACAACAAGAAGTGCCCACAATTCTGCTCCAGGGCAGGACTGGGACGGGGGTCCCTGAGGGATGCCTTCGCGATCTCATGGAGGGGCCCCCTGCTTTACGCTTTCCCTCCCACAGTGCTCATCCACAAAGTGTTGCAGAAAGCCAGGAGGGAAGGAACCTGAATGATCCCGATAGTCCCAACGTGGGATCGACAGCAATGGTTCCCCCTATTCCTGCGCATGTCGGACCGGCCACTGAGGTCCCCTCCGGTGGCGCGGGATCTGCTCACGCAAGCCCAGGGGTCCATAGTGCATCCGCACCCCCAAAGCCTGCGACTACAAACGTGGTTAATCCATGGCTCAGCTCCCTAGAGAGCACATGTACGGAGGAAGTGCAGCAAGTCCTAGAAAGTAGCAGGAGGACTTCCACCAGGAAGACCTTCAAGCAGAAATGGACTCGCTTTACGGCATGGTGTTCTACCAAACAGCTAGCCCCCTTTCGGTGCCTATGGCTGTGATATTAGAGTATTTACTGGACCTCAAGAGAGGAGGACTCTCGCTATCCTCGTTTCAGGTCCACCTGGCCGCCATTTTGGTGTTCAGACACGAAGAGGAAGGGCACACGGTGTTCGCCCATCCCATGGTTACCAGGTTCTTCAAAGGGCTGGTAAGCCTATACCCCCCTCAGAAACCGCTTCCACCTCTGTGGAACTCGGACCTGGTGCTTAATGCGAAAAGGGGACCACCGTTTGAGCCTTTGGCCACGGTTTCCCTCCGCCTCCTTATGATGAAGACGACCTTTCTTCTCGCAATCACGTCAGCTCGCAGGGTGAGCGAGCTTGAGGCAGTTATGGCAACGCCGCCCTGCGCTGTTTTTCCAAGGAGGCGGTAACCATACGGCTGCATCCAGCTTTTGTTCCTAAAGTTTCTTTCTGAGTTTCATACTAACGAACCTATTGTTTACCCTTGTTTATCCAAAGCCTCATAACTCTAACAAAGAGGTGCGCCTACACCTCCTGGACGTGAGCAGGCGCTAGCTTTCTATATGGACAGGACCAAGTCCTTCCGGAGAACGGATAGGCTCCTAGTCTCTATCGCTCCCAAATCAAAAGGAGAATGTCTCTCTTCGCAGAGAATCTCTAAGCACATCGTATCTTGCATAAAAATGTGCTACAAACTCAAAAAGACTCCTTTACTGGCCACGCCCAGGGCTCATTCCACTAGGGCGGTGGCAGCATCAACAGTCTTTTTTCAAGGGCGTTGCGCTAAAAGACATTTGCAGAGTGGCGACCTGGTCATCCTGTGACACCTTCGCCAAACATTACGCCCTTCACAGGGTATTCCAAGAGGATACCCGTCTCTTGGCAGCGGTCCTCTCGGGGACAAGCTGCACATAATCCGATTACCCACCTCCTATCTTGGGTTACTGCTGGGTAGTCACCTAATGTGGAGCACCCACGGGGACACTCGAAGAAGAAAGAAAGGTTACTCACCGTAGTAACGGTGGTTCTTCGAGATGTGTCCCCGTGGGTGCTCCACTACCCGCCCATCCTCCCCGCTCCGGATCTCTGTTTAGTGTTTTGCAGGAGCATCCGAGGCGGTTGGTCAAGGAACTGGCGGGGACCGGATCGCGCACATGGCCGGGAGCGCGCGGGGGGGCGGCGCGCACCGGCGCATGCGCGGTCCGGCAGAAACTGCTTGGAAGATCCGATCTGCGGCGCCGGGCGAGCCCGACACCTAATGTGGAGCACCCACGGGGACACATCTCGAAGAACCACCGTTACTACGGTGAGTAACCTTTCTTTATGCTTCATTTTTCACATGGGTTTAAAAAAAACCCTATAAATGACTTGATTTCAGGGTTGGACTAGATATTCCAGTAGTACTTGCTCTCCTTCTTCTGCTGATACAAATTGGTATTAACCTCATTCACTCAGTGGAGGTGTGCAAGTTTATATCAGTGCAGGATCTGGATCAAAAAATTGAGGCAATATTAGTATGTTTAAGACATTTCTCTTTCCTTTGTTTCCCCAGCCAATATTTTTCAACAACATTTTCCGGCAGCAATAGATTCATTCCAGGATGCTGTAAAATGTTTATCTGAATTTGCCTGTAATGCAGCATTCCCAGACACCAGCATGGAAGCAATCCGACTTATCCGATATTGTGCTAAATATGTTTCAGAAAGACCACAGGTATTTCCTCTTCCTGTAAGAACTCCTAGTTTTAAACTACGATTAGTACTGTAGGTAGGAATCAGCTCTTTAAATGTAGAAGTTAGGCTCTTAGCAGTGAATATCATGCTGAAATGTTTACCTCAAGTTAGAAAACTGAGGCAAACCTTGTTTCAGTCAGGTGTGGAAACAGCTGGATAAAATTGGCCATAGCAGCTTTTGTTTAAAAATGCTACTTTTAAGGGCCTGCTTCTCTGCTGCTGCTGCAGTGGCATCTGGAGACCTGGGGCCCTTTCAAATTGAGGGCCATGGAGTAGCATCCCCCTTTTCTCCCCCCATTGGTGGGCCTGTGCATAAGCACCAGCATTGACTTATGCAGAGCTATACGCACACATCTGTCTGGATGAGCAACAGTGTATAAATGTGGGTGCAGTTAAGGAGTCGATCTGAAATCGTGTCTCCAATGTACCAAAAGAACCAAATATTTTTAAACTTAGGGCATGTCTACACAGCAGCTTTATTTCAAAATAAGCTTTTCCAAAATAGCTTATTTTGAAAAAAAAAATGCTGCTACACACAAAAAGCATTCCAAAATAGTGCTCAGCTATTTCAAAATACAGTGTCTACACACATTGAGCCTATTTTGAATTAAAGCCATTGGATGCACCATGGCTTATTTTGGAATAGGGTCTATTCTCTGTCTACGCAGCCCCTACTTTGAAATAGGCGCTATTCCTTGTGGGAGGTTTGCCAATTTCAGCGTAAGCCAACTGCTGTTTCAAAATTATTTCAAAACAATGGTTGTGTAGTGTAAACGCTAGGGTAGTTACTTGAAATAACTGTGCTGTGTAGATATCCCTTAGAATAGGATTGTTTAGAATGAGGGTACTTGAAGGAATATCCTAAATTAGGAAAAGGCTAATCGTATATCTTATTTGACTACTCACCACTTATTTAAACCTGGAGTAGTCGAGTTCTGTTTAGAAGATGCAATTTAGTTTTTAATTTTAAAGTCTTTCAGATGTGACTTAAAGGTAATGTTTTTCAGGTATTGCGAGAATACACAAGTGATGACATGAACGTTGCTCCTGGAGATAGGGTCTGGGTCAGAGGATGGTTCCCTATTTTATTTGAACTTTCCTGCATCATTAATCGATGCAAATTAGATGTTCGGACAAGGTACTGAGGATCTTTGCTTGTTACCTGCATTCAATTACTGAAATTCTGATCGGAGGCACGCATTATTGCATCTTATTTTTTTTTATTCTTCTTTCCTCATTGTAGAGGTCTGACAGTGATGTTTGAAATAATGAAGAGCTATGGCCATACCTTTGAAAAACACTGGTGGCAAGATCTGTTCAGGATTGTATTTCGGATATTTGACAATATGAAGCTCCCTGAACAACAAACGGAGGTAACAAAAGCCCTCTGAAGGATCCTGTTGTGACAAAATAAGAGGTTTCCATACAATTGTGAAATTTCACTTAGTGAAATTCATCTCTTCCTGAAAGGAGCCAGATTCTCAGACCTGGTAGACTAACATCTGGTATCTTCATTTAAAACAAACTTAGTCTAGCATGGGGAGTGGCATTGTGCATGTTCCCACTCTACCTTGCCACTGTTCCTCAATCATTTTCTGAAGGAACTTGCTCTAGGGCTTAGAGGATTTCAGTGTCTTAGGCTTCACTCCCTTGTGTATGAGAAACTGATAGCTTAATTGAAATATATTCTGGGAAAACCCCAAACAATAACTAGATTTTAATCATCCCTCTTTCAAGGTACTTACAAGATGATTCAATTTTATCCAAACTATGTTCCTCTCTGTACAATGCATCTCTTTTTGTATAGCCATTCATATCCCACATACAACTGTAATACCAGAATTCATTCTTTCAGTTCAACACTCACTGTAACAAAAATAAAGGCCTGTCCTTGTCTTGCAGAAATCTGAATGGATGACCACCACATGTAACCATGCACTTTATGCAATCTGTGATGTATTCACGCAGTTTTATGAAGCTTTAAATGAGATCCTTCTTCCTGATATATTTGCACAATTGCACTGGTGTGTAAAACAAGGTAGCTTATTTATATATATATATACATATACACATTATGGTTTTAAATGCAATGTTTGGACTTTTTTAACTTTAACTGCTTTAACTTTTTTCCTAAGAAAATTAAAACAAGAAAAATAAACTGCTATTTTATAAGTAAAACTTGCAAGAATGTTTTCATGCCTTTTAATCCATTTGTGACTCTTCTCCATCTCTGTGATTTTTGCCAGATGTGTGTACTTCTACAATACTTACAAAAGAGCTTTTGTAGTGAAGCAAAAAAAGTTAACGCTTTGCTGCTATTCTTTCTTCATTTGGCAAAATTAGCATTTTTTCTTTGCTGCATGAATAGAATTCAATCTCTATTACTTTCTCATTTCTGAAAATTGTCCCTATGTCTGTATAAACAGTGCAAGAGGCATATGGGGTTAACTACCATATATTTGTTTCTGGAATTTTAAAGTATATAATGTTTTTACGCAGACAGCACTGAGCATGTGGGGAAGACTGGAAGGGGAAAAAGTGGCTTGTGAATTACAAACTCAAACTGTTTTTAAGTCCTCCATTGTACCTGGTTTATTATTTCATAGGAGACTAATTTAGGTCACTACTGGGAATCGGCAGACCTCATCTCTGTTACTAGCTCTGTCACTGGCCTGCTATGGCGCCTGGCCAAGAGACATTGTTTTTCTGTACCTCTTTCTGCTTTTACTCTTCGTACTGTCTGTTAAGCTTGCAGATTCCTCAAAATAGCTTTGTATACTAGATTCCTGGTCTTGGGGCTACTGACACACAAATGATTACACGCTAAACAGGCTTTGAGCTATTGAAGACTTGATACAAATACCAGTGGTGGTATAACATCAAACATGTATAATGATCTGGCAAGCATGGTAGATGTTTGATTCACATTGCTTGAATAGAAGAGCATGTAAAGATTCATAAATAAGGGTAACTATTTTACAGATAATGAACAGCTGGCCCGATCGGGTACAAACTGTCTAGAAAATCTGGTAATACTAAATGGACAGAAGTTCAGTCCAGAAGTCTGGGACCAAACATGCAATTGTATGCTAGAAATCTTCAAAACCACCATTCCTCATGTGTAAGTTAGTCTAACAAAAATTTTGTTTTGAGTCCAGCTGTCATGTGAAAGTTATTTATGGTATCTTTCTTCTCTGTGAAGCTTGCTGACATGGAGGCCGGCAGGAATGGAGGATGATTCATCTGAAAGGCATTTGGTAAGACTTAAATTGTTCTGCTAAGAAATATGTAGGTGTAGTAAATCTCTTTTCTAAAGGCACATATAGAATAAACCACAGACTAATGCTGTATGCTAAGGTCAACAGGTAATCAAGTCAAATGTGAGATCTCAGTACTTCAATAGTAGGAAGCTTAAGCCACATTAGTTATCTCATGGCTGCGGCTATACTAGCAAATTCTTTCAGAAAATCTGATCCTTTTCCAAAAGAACCTGTGGAGCGTCAGAACATAAAACACACCCTTTCGATCTGAAATCATAAGAACGTTGTTCTTCTTCCAGAAGCCTTCTTCTGCTCCCAGAGCATTAAGAGCGCCGTTTTTTTTTTTTTTTTTTTTTTTTTGAAAGAATCTTTCGAAAGAGAAAAAAGCATGTGTCAGATGTTCTGTGGGCACTTGTTTCGAAAGAGCAGTCCTCATGGCGCCAGATTTTTTGATCCCTGGCTCTTTCTTTTGAAAGAACGGGGGCTGTGTGGATGCGCTCTATCGAAAGAGTGGATCGATCTTTCTATCGCCTTTTTGCGTGTGGATGCGATCTTTTGAAAGGAGTTTTTTTGGAAGATCTCTTCCGGAAGAACTTCTTTCGAAGGATTGCTGTAGTGTAGATATAGCCTGTATGAAAAAAGAGTTGACACATTTTAAGTGCGTTGGATAAACAGAATTGTATGTTCGATTGTCACTTTTAGGACGTGGACCTAGATCGCCAGTCTCTAAGCAGTATTGATAAAAACGCTTCGGAAAGGGGACAGAGTCAGTTTTCAAATCCCACAGATGACAGCTGGAAGGGTGGTCCTTATGCAAGTAAGGATGCATTTCAATATTAATTTCTTTATCTTAACACACACTGTAGTCCCTGACAGTCTTTAATTTTTTTTTAAAAAGCTGCTAGCTTAAAAAAAAACAAAACCACAAAACAAACCCCAAAAACCAAAACCCTAAATTTATATTTCCAGTCCCGTAGGTTTTAATGAAAACTTACTAACCAAGGCACATAATCCACTCTCCCATTTCTACCATGATTAGAATGGAGAAAATGTTTGACTAGGCCATGTGGGACTTAAAAGATTATACATAAAATAAGTGGGTGTGGAGATGCTGGTGGAAATAAGAATTTGTTTTCTCATTTAACACATACTTTACCCTAAGTTACTTGTGAAACTAGACTGAAAACCAGAGTTGCTCTATTCTGTCAGACCAGAAACTGTTTGCTGGCCTTCTTATTAAGTGTGTGGTGCAGCTGGAATTGATACAGACCATTGACAACATAGTATTCTACCCAGCAACTAGCAAGAAAGAGGATGCTGAACACATGGCTGCAGCCCAGGTAACTTATCTCAAAGATTCCAAACACAATAATCTTTTTGTCTTTGCATCTTCATACCATAGTAATAATTCCCACTTTTAGTAGTGCTTGACAGTGTGTGGAAGGCTGTACAGCCACTAAGAAAACAAACATTTTGAAATGGGTTCAGTAGAATAACTTCCACAATCACTTTCCCCTTTCTGAATAGGCTATACACTGTAGTTTTTGGAAGGGGTATCTCTCTTGCTGCAATAATTTTGCAGACAGACCCTTGTCCTTTGTTGTTGTACCTGTTTGTGCATTAGAATGCATATTCACTGTGGGAGAAGTTACACTGTTTAGCATCTATTCTTTGCATTCACCTATGCACAACTTATACCTCTTCTTCTGTGTACCCTCTTAGATGTTGAGCTCAGCTAAAATGGTGCACCTTGAAATAGCGGTGTCTCTCTTTTTTTGATCGATTGTAGGAGTAAGCAAAATACAGCCCACAGGCCTGATCTAGCCAGCCAAGCCACTGGATCCAGGCACAGAGCAGCCAGTCACTGCTTTAAGTGGCTTTCTGTTCCATGTAGTTCTTTGCTCCAGAGGGCAGGAAGGAGGGGGAGGCTTTGAGTGCTGCTCCTGACCCCTTGCAAAATATCACAGCTCCCAATTTATGGCTCCTTCTGCACCCAAACTCTATTCCAGACCTTGTACCTCCTCCATTAATATGGAAGAGTGCAGCCAATGACCACTTTCCAAGGAATGGAATGCCTCCCTCCCCTCCCTCTGCCGCCATCAAAAAGTATTGCCCACCCTGATCTTGAAAATCTTACCCCAATAGCTAAGCTAAATGACGTGAAGCATTTTTGGAAATCAAACTAGTTTGAAGGAGAGCACTAAATTACAGGACAGCACTGGAACACATAGCCCCGACATTCTCCAAACCCACCATATCTGTTTCCAAAAGATCGTAGCTATTTTTAGCCAAACTTTGTCATGAATGTAAATGTAATTTACTCAGTGTCTTTATTCTGGACTCAGATGCGTCACTGAATGACACAACCGAGGGTTTTGTTGTTGTTTTATTTTACCCCTTCTCTGCTTACCTGCACCCATAACTTGATTCCCTGTAGAGAGATGCACTGGATGAAGATATCCACATTGACACAGAGGAGCAAGGAATGTACAAATACATAACTTCACAACATCTTTTTAAGTTACTGGATTGTTTGCAAGAGTCTCATTCCTTTTCAAAAGCCTTTAACTCAAATTATGAGCAGCGAACGGTCCTGTGGAGAGCTGGTGAGCACATGTTACTTAGTACTGATTTTGAGTTTCCTCACTTGTGGGTTTTTAAAAAAAATATTTACTCCAACCTAGGAATGTGTAGGATAGCAAAGGTGACTTTTTCCAAATATACTATATAAGTTTTTAATCACATTGTGCTTCTTAACTAATCTATATTAGACTTGTCACTTTTCTGATGGCCTTTGAGCTATATTTCAATTTTGTAGTTAAAAACCTATTTCTTTTACAATAAAATAGAAACAGGGAGGGGAAACATTGGGTTTTATTTATGTAATTACAGTTTTGTCATATAAACAATACATGTATGTAGGGGCGTTGGGCCAGGGAACGATGGAGTCTGATCTTTTGGACGGAATGGCTCGTCACCAGTGATATTAGTTTTTCTGTGATTTAAAACAAAAAAAAAAAAAGCCCTTCTGATACAAAACCATAAAAACCTGCTTTTTTCCATGATGAAAATGCAATCCTGAATTTTTGTTTCCCTAACCACAATATTAGGTTCAGCACAACCCCAATTATCTGATCTGGAGCCAAATTGGGTAATCAAAAACTTCAATCATCAGGAGAGCTTCAGCCCTGTGTGGGGCCAGGCTCAGGCTGTCAGTTTGAGTTTGGTCAATATGGGTATCTGGATAACAGAGGCTCAGATAAACAGGGTTCTACTGTGGTTTTTACATTTCATGGGGGAAAAAAAAATGCAAATTCCTTCTTTTTCCGTAGCAAATGGATTTCTAGGATCCCTGCTAGGGATTTCTAGGATCACTAGGCTACTTTATGGTAGTATCTTTGACCAACTCTGCTACTTGATTAATAATTCTGTATCAACTTAGGGAGCTATTTAAAAAAAAAAAAGTTAAATCATGCAGTTGTGCAAGACTCTTGCTTCTGACTTCAGGCTATATGTGGGTGTGGGTGTGTCTGTCTTGTCTCAAGGATAAAACTGTTGTGTGCTGCACTGACTTTTTGGTGGGACCATATCTGGACTGAACAGTAAAATGCACAGGTATTTTGGAGGCAGATCCAAACTGCACACCACCAAAGGCCTCAGGCTCTGAAAGCGTTCCCCTCAGTTGTCATGTCAACAGCCTGCACAATTAGTTGTTTTAAACATTTTTGTGTAATTAAGTTATCCCTTAAGATGATTTAGACAGCACTGCAATAAGTTGATCTGTCTAGCTGGCATCTTGAAGTTTTTATTTCCCTTTTTACTGCTTAATGAACTATGTGTAAAGTAGTATGAATGTATCAAATTGTAATTCATTTATAGGGTTCAAGGGTAAGTCAAAACCCAATCTTTTAAAACAAGAGACCAGCAGCTTGGCTTGTTGCTTGAGAATCCTCTTCCGAATGTATATTGATGAAAGCCGCAGAGATTCCTGGGATGCTATACAGCAGCGACTCCTAAAGTAAGAATAGTGTTTTACCTAATGAATTTTGGGCTTCAGAAAGTCTCTTTAGGGGTAGGTGGTCATGCACTGTTTTTCCAGGACTTACCACAGTGGGACCCTGATTCTGATAGGAGCTGTTGAATGCTAGAGCAATACTAATCATGCTGCTGTTCAAAGTAGCTGAGCAGATGGAACATAAATTGATTAGGGAAAGAAAAGGGGGAACTCTCCTAAAGGGATTTTGGCAACCCAGAGTAAATCCACTAGAAGTAGAGACCATGTGTCCAGACAGCCGTTCCCACTGAGAGGGAGGTTGGGTACAGTGTGAACATCAGGAATTGGGCTGTGTGAACATTTCCAGGTATCTCTTGCCTCGCAGTTTGGAACTTTGGGCAACAAGAGGCAATAAAGAGACCCTCTTCCTTCATACCCTGAAGGTGACTTGCTGCTGATTAGACGCACAGAGGGTTGATATTGAAGTTGTGTGTCTGGAAAACTTATAGGTTGTCAGTTCAAATCTATCTGAGGCTGGCAGCAGAGTGGTTACCATTACCTGCTGGCTAATTATTACTTTCTAAAATCAGTGTGTGTAATGGGCAGTCTTTCTTCCTTTTCTAGTCAACGTAGCAGAAATCACCACAATAAATAGCACTGATTGTGCCTCTTTGTTAGCGGTCTTTCCAGAGGAACAAAAACTCTGCTTCTGTCACTAAAATGTCGTGACAGATCGTTATTAAAAGGATGGTGGTTTGGATGGAGAATCTTGCACTGCTGTTCCTGTTGGGAGGTTCAGGAAAAGATTTATCTTCATGAGACTCATCAAATGGATATCTCTTTAATTATGATATATTTTTAAAACTTCAGTATGGGTGGAAGGGAGATTGAGAGAGAGAACCTTTTGTCATCCTGCCAGCAGAAAAGTATTAATTTAAAGCAAATCCCAATGCCAATTAATTGTTAATAGCAACTGGGATACATTAAAATCTATAGGCTACCTGGAGGGGTCTACATGGGTGATTTGTCAACAGAACACAGTCAAGAGGGGCATTATACCTGAATGGGGATAGGTATAATGCTGCCGGTGGATGTTGTGGATTTTGTTGACAAACTGTTGACAAAGCCCATTTTGCATGTAGATGCTCCGCAGTTTTTCCCAACCAAAGCCCAGTTTTGCTGGGAAAAGCCTCTCATGTAGACGTAGCCATAGAGACAAAGCATTATACTCGTTAGCAAATTTTGATTAAAAATGTTGCTTATACAAAGAGGAGAGAGAGCTCAAAATGCAGCTTGCATTTAAACACAAAATACTGCTGTTACAGATGGGGTAAACTTTATGGCTATGTCTATACTAGAGAGTTTTGTAGACGAAACTCATGGAGCAGCTACACACAAAATATACTTGGTCGACAGAAACAGTTGACAAACACACTGTGTAGACGCTCCAGGGGTCATTTTGTCGACAGAGTCGCTCAAAAGCTTGATCCACTTCTATGTGTAGACAGGATCTATTGACAGAAATTTTGTCGAACATCTGTTCTGAAAGTAACTTCTGTAGACAGATGCTTCTAGTATAGAGAGCCTATTTTTGTTTGCTGTGCCTTTATCTGCACTGTTGTGTGTTGGTTTTTTTTTTTTCCAGTGTGTGCAGTGAAGCCTTGTCCTATTTTATCACAGTAAATTCAGAAAGCCACAGGGAGGCCTGGACCAATCTCCTATTGTTGCTTTTAACAAAAACACTTAAAATCAGTGATGAAAAGGTAAGATTGAGCTGGAAATCATTTATAGTTGCATCCAAATATACTTTCTGTTATCTTCGCTGCTGCTAAGAGGTTTCTGTCTTATGAACTCTCTTGTGTTTCAGCATATTTATTAGTTAGCTTGTTAATTTCCTTTGCTGAATGTGTGGGGTTTTTTTTAATTTTGTTTTGTGAGTGCTTCACAGTTCATAGTGGGGATTGTCAGTGAAATGTACTTATTCACTAAGGTATGCAGGAGAAATATTTGCACACCAATGTAGATATTCATGGTGCTTTAATGTACAAATGGATAATGTAAGGTTGTGAGGATATTTGGGCTTATGTCGCATATGTTCACAATAGCGTCATACAGTTTAGTTTGCAATTGTAAAGAAAATTTATGTAGTAAACTTTCACATCCAGCATTCCATTATCTGGAACTCTCAAATGACTGGCATTTTAGCCATAAGTAAATTTTAGTAAAGTTTTCCATAAGTGCAGTAGAGTGAAAGTAAATATAAATAAATACAGCAAATACAGTATGTTTAGAGTGTACAATACTAGTGATGTTGGTGAATTAAAAGAAACAAAAATATATGCAGAGTACTTTAATATCTAATCTAGTTTTTCTTTAGTGTTATGCATTGCTAGGTATACCACTCTATTATCCAGAATATTTGAATATCTGTCAGCCTCCTGGTCCCAGGGCTGCTGGATATGAAAAAGTTTATTGTAGTTGTAAATACAAAAGACTCCTGGGTTTTCTGCATCCTTCAGGATGTGGACCATGCAGAGGAAGATCTCTATAAAAAGTAAAAGTAATATGAGGCTATTGGTATTCACTGCCCTGTGGTTCACACAGATGATTACGAATGGTCCAGTGTTGCTGCCACAGCATTGTGTTGATAGTCAGAAATAAGTATAAAGCCAAAACTTAACTAAATCTTTTATCTTATAAATACTTTACTTAACTATGCATTATTATCAAAACAGGAAATTCCCAGCACTGATTTAGTGCACTGTTATATTGTCTGAAATGTAATCTTGCTGCTCTGCAGAGTTAAGAAATTGGCTTTAAATATGGCTCAAGCGTATAATAACAATTCCTTCTCTTTAATGGGAAAAATATAATGCCAACTCCAGAGTTTTATTGTTGTAACACTCTAGGTAATGAAGGTAACTTTGTTTTTGACTTGCATTAAGTCATTTTATTCTCTTTTCACAAAAGTTTAAAGCACATGCTTCAACTTATTACCCGTACCTCTGTGAAATCATGCAGTTTGACCTGATTCCTGAGCTCCGAGCTGTGCTACGGAAGTTCTTCCTGCGTATAGGTGTAGTATTTAAAATCTGGATACCACAGGAGCAATTACGGACAACTGGGACCCGTTTGCCTTCATGGTAGCCCCAAGTAAGACTGGCCATTGCTGCTTATTCACAAAGCTCTAGTCATGCTACATTCAAGGAATGGATTCAAGAAGAGGAACAAAAGTCATTGGTACCTCTTGGTAACCCAAGAAGGTTGTAGATCATCTGGATCAAGTTGCCATGTTTGGAAAAGTGGATTTTTGTTCTGTTCACCCTACAAAAATATAGCTGTCAGCAGTTCTGTGATTTTATTTAAGTTGTTACCTACAGAGTTAACAAAGTAGATGTAAAGTCCGTTTTTCAGTGCTAGTCATTCTTATAATTCTTTTTCTGCAGATCAGTTACTTGTTTGGTTTTGTACGTTCCAGCTTATTCTCATAAATCTGCTGGAAATGGTTCTTCAGTGGAAAGTACCCCTCTTGGAAATAGTGAATATGGTTGTATAGGCTCTTAATGTTAGCACATACGTTAATAATAAAATATATTGCAATGGCTAATGGCCTCCAAAAGATCATGCTGGATTTTTTTTCTTTGAGTGCACATGACTAGAACAGTTAGTGTGGGTTTCTTAACTTTGTTGTAGAGTGGCAGTAGATACACCATCTGGGGGGAAGGCTTTCCTCTTTCAGGCTATGTTTTAAATTGGTTCGCTACACTTTAGTAGCAGTGTTTACCTTCCAAGATCAGCTTTCATGGGGGGTTGATTTGTGTCAGGAGTACATAGTAACAAATACTTTCAAATGAACTCAGAAGAATCTAGGTGGTAGAAAGCAGTATAAGTCCATTGGCTTTATCTTTTGCCTGATCATCTAGGTGAGAGAGTAAAACTAAATAGGGTTATTTATTTGATTTTTCTTTGAAGTGCACGCTGAACAGATTAAGTAAAAATTATACTGATTTATCAACCTCTTCTCTTCTGAATTTATATTTCATAGCAAAGATGTCTATTCAAGCAGAAGTAATCTCTTCAGTATATCAGGACATATCTGGTTTTACTGCCAGTTTGTGAGTATTGGTTATTCTAATGCCTCACCTTTCAAGTTCTCTCACTATGGCTTAGGAAAATAGTCAAGCTCTCACCAGGACTACTTTAGTTAATTTTTTTTTTTTAACTTAAACACACACCTATCACAACACACCGCCAATACTTTTTTTTTGAAAGACCAGACTCCAGTGTTCTTGTTACAGTGATTTCTCTAAGGCACTTTTGGTTTTAACTGAAGTTCAACAGAACTGAACCTGTCCATAGGATTTATCTGTATTTTCAAGTGACTTTTTGAATGTCTAACTCTCTAAAGACAGCATAGGATCCATATGGAGGGGTGGGAGGAAAGTTGCCACCTTCCTTAATGTATTAAGTATGCAAGTGAAAAATGTATTATATCAAGCACTACTTGTGCTATCCATATTTGCATACAAGAACTATATAAGTGTTAACTAAATGAAATAAAACATTTGTCTTAGAACTAATCCTTTTGCTTTGTAAATAGAGATTTTTCCTGCTAATGAAGTCTGTTAATATGCCACTGGAATTATCCAAGCTTTGGATTTGACAGGAATTCCCTATTTGTGGGCTTCTTCAGAGTCAGAATGGTGCTCTTAATTTATGTTGATGTGGTTTGTTTTTGCTAGCAGTGCTCTGTGATTTACACTTAATTTTGTCTTTTTAATTTTTCTACCAAAGAAAAGTAAATTGCAGATATGGCTTT
The DNA here is from genome assembly GCF_033958435.1 of Carettochelys insculpta. Taxonomy (NCBI): domain Eukaryota; kingdom Metazoa; phylum Chordata; order Testudines; family Carettochelyidae; genus Carettochelys; species Carettochelys insculpta. The sequence goes on along the minus strand of NC_134153.1, from coordinate 20,140,047 downwards.
TTACTTTAAGTATACACTAGAAAAATATATACATTCTTTCATTAGAAAAGAGTATATGGCTATAATTTACCATAAATAAAGACTGAAAATAAGTAATTGCACATATACTGACCTCAAATAGAGCAAGTTGGTTATGTCCTTGATGTGGCATTGTAAAGCATAGCAGTCACTTATTCCCTGCTACTGTTTCACTTCATCAGTTACAGTAAGAAAATAAATTGAACTATTCATGTACATTTTATTTAATGTTTGAATTCATTCTCCTTTGTTAAGGAATGTGCAATGTATGACGTTAGTCCTGTCTTCTGTTAAAACATTATCTTTCAGGGTGCATGCTTTCTGTTCCTCTGAGGTAGCTTGATATCAATACAACTAAGTCTTAAAATCTGAATTATAAAAAATTGAACTTTTCCTGAAAATTTTCACAATTACATTATGGATTTTCTTGCAATATAGTTTTGAAGTGGTTTTAATGAACATGTCTATACATATATGGATACTCAAGATAATAAAATTAAAGAGACTTTATCAGTATTGGAGAGCCTTTAACACAGCCTTAGAGTTGTGTGACTATTTCCTTAGATCAGGTGTCTGCAACCTGTGGCTCTTTAAGGACTTCTTTGTGGCTCCCAACGCTACATTTACAAAGTAAAAAACACCCTTCCTGATTATTTTTGATAAAGGCAAATGTCCTATAGTAAACATATATCACATTACCAGTGTGCGCACGGTGTTCTTAAAATAGGGGTTACACAAATTATGGTTTGATGTTATTTGTTAAGGATCATCTCATATTCACATGCATTGCGGCTCCTGAATTGAGTTTTTTTACCAAACTAAAAAAGTTGCTTCTTGCTTTTGTGGTTGCAGACCCTTGCCTTAGATTGTTTCCTTTTTAAAGGAATTACCACTTAACCACTTATAGACTGCTGGTAATTGATCCTACATAACAGATGAAACATTCTAGATTTACCATCAAAACAAAAAGCAGTCAAGTAGCACTTTAAAGACTAGCAAAATGGTTTAAAAACCATTTTGCTAGTCTTTAAAGTGTTACTTGACTGCTTTTTGTTTTGATAGTGTATAGACTAGCACGGCTTCCTCTTTGTTAGATTTACCATGTAATGCATGCAGTGAGGAGAGAGTGTAGCAGCCTTGTTCCTGTCTCAGAAGTTTCTGAAAGTTTCTGCTAAATGCAAAGAGAATGGTACGTTAGTAATTGTAATATCTGACACCTTTAATTTTACACTAGTTGTTTGCTTCTCTGTACCTTTTTGGAAAGACAATAACCCATGAACATGATGATAATACTAAGGCTATGTCTACACAGCACTCTAATATCAAAATAAGATACACAGTTTGCCTGGCGCAAATTGCATATCTTATTTTGAGTTTATTTCAAAATAGGCTATCTTGGTATTGGGCGCTGTCTATATACAGCAAATGTTGAAATAATGTGCTATTTTGGAGCATCCCTAACTCCTCCTACAACAGGGAGTACAGGGATGCTAAAATAGCACACCTGTTGTTTTGAAAAATATTTTGAAATAATGGGCATATTTCAAAGATGTGGTATACTGAAATAGCTCTGCTGTATGGACATAGCCTAAGAGTGCTCAGTCAGACTCCAAGAGTAATGACTTTCTGGCTCTCATCCTGAACCAGAGCACAAACTCCCACACTGTGGAGTCTTAGTGGCTTCTGTGGGACTAGGAATGAGAAGAAGAGTTAGCATATTCTGATAAGGATCTAGGCATCCATCTGCACTACATTGTATCCAGATATTGAATTTTAAATGGTTAAGATGTTAGGCAACATATTACAGGCAGTCTTACAATTTAATGGTATTATTGTGGAGTATCTGCAAGTTTTTATGATTTTGTTACTTTTTACTTGGATCCTTTTTGAAGAGGTTGGACAGTGGGAGAGTTATGCTAATTATAATAAACCCTCAAAATTCCCTTCATCCCGGTGCTTCTAATGCTTGTTATGGTGAAAGTGGACTATTATATTGAACCTTGGTTACTTTTCTCCCTATGTGATTACGCTAAATTCTATGGCTTCTAAAATGCAGGCGTAAAATTTTAGTTCAAAACTTCTACCTAAAAATTCTGACATTATGGCAGTATGTTGATGATGATGATGATGATGAATGTTTTCAAATAATAAAAAAAAGACAATAGACAATATTCTGTCCTTGGCCTGAAGTAAATTTACAAGCTTTTGAAGATAAAGCTTGCTTAAAATGTCTTTAAACTTCATTCCATCACTTTTACAACTTCAAACATAATGCTATTTCTGTGTACAATGTATGTTTTATGTATGTAAAATGCCTAAATTGGTTACCAGTAACTTTTCTGAAAGATCACCATATTAAGTGCATTTAATAAGTTAATGAAAAGCATTCCTTGCCCGATGGATGTATACATTTTTGAGACAATAACAGAAATTATATAATATGAAAAAAACTATGTAAAGTTTTCTACATAAAAAGATTGTGTATAATACTGTTATAATCCATGCTTTAATCAGGTGGTAAATCAATAAAGTTTTAAGAAGTGAAGTGGTTTTTATGTCGTGATTAAAGCTTATGTGAAACTGTATTGTTGTATATCTGGTTTATGAGATGTAACCATTCCTGTTTTCTAACTTCTGAAAATCAAAACTTTTCTCTTTTGGTGAGTAACAAATATAAATGGTCATAGTCTAAGTTTCCTGTATGCTGTGCAGGTTCTATTTAGTGCCATGCAGGGCAGGAGCCTGTGGTAGCCGGGGGGAGGGCTGCCTCAGCTCCAGTGTTGCACTCCAAAGTGCCATGCAGGGCAGGATCCTACCATGGCTGGGCATCCTGGCCCTGGCTCAGATCCTGCCAAGGATTGGATGTTCTGACCTTTACCCGATAGAGCAGCCAAAACCCAATCCTGCCATGACAGAGTTGGCTTCACATCTCCCATGGTGTGGGGAGGAAGTGCCATTTCCTACACACCCACCTCCCACTCCCTCTGTTATGGTGCTGCTGTGAGGAGAGAGAGCAGAGTGAGTCTTGTCTTCTTGCAGTAGCCTCAGGGCTTCCTCCTTCCTCCAGTCTCTGTCCCACTACATAGCTTGTATCCCCACCCAAAGCCCTCACACCTGTGCACCCCAACCACTTGCTCCATTTCTGAGCCTGTCATTCCTGACACAAACCAGAGCCTGCACCCCCTCCCAGAGCCCTCAGAGGCTTGCACTCAACCCTCTACCCCGTGCCAGAGCCCACTACAAACCCCGTGGTTTCACTTCCTGACACATGAATTTTATGTGCATCAATATGAAAATAATGTGTCACAACTCACCTACATATTGGTGCACATACAAAAATTCATTCTGCTCAATAGTGGGAAAAGTTAGAGGGAATGCAGGTGGTCATGTACTTTTTTTAAACCACAAGTTTTCAGAAAAGGCAGACATGTAGATACATCTTGGTTACCTACATAAAGGGCTTGTCTACACTAGCTCCCTACTTCGAAGAAAGAATGGTAAGTAGGGTGTTGGGAGTTTATTAATAAAGTGCTGCGGTGCGTATGCAGCACTTCATTAAGCAAATTCCTCCCCCGTGGCTGGCTCATGTCTAGCCACAGCTCACCCACCAGTATTTCAAAGCCCCTTTATTCCTTTGAGTAGGCAACTTTGGGCTTGTCTACACTAGCTCCTTGAGGAGTAAAGGGACTTCGAAGTACCGGCGGGTGAGCCACGGCTAGACGCAAGCTGGCTGTTCGAAGTTGCCCCGGGGGGAGGGGGGGATTTGCTTAATGAAGTGCCGCATATGCACTGCAGCACTTTATTAATAAACTCCCAACACCCTACTTACCATGCTCTCTTCACAGTAGGGAGCTAGTATAGAAGAGCCCAAAGTTGCCTATGCAGTTTTGTTAACGAAAGTGATTTGTTTAAACACTAGTGTATAGTATATGTAGGAAAAATTTTGCAAACTTTAAACTGGGGACAATTTTACTGTGGGAGTTACCTAGTAGAGGCTATCTAGAAAGCACTTATAGAATTGAAAGCTATTTTTCATCTCTCTTTAAATGTGTATGTGGGGGTTACTAGCATGTAAATTCCTTATGATTCTTCTATGAACAAATGAAGTACGAGTTCTTATGTATACTTCCATGATTAGAAGAGCCCTTTTCTAGGTTACTGTTCCATAGAATACCTGTTTATTGTTCTTATTGTTTTTGGGGGCGGGGCAGAGCAAGGAAGGGAATATTCAGAACAGGTAATGTTAATGAATCAGAATGTTATGAGTTGCAGAACTATCATTTCTAACTATCATTACTACTCATCTGACTCGTAGCTTTTCAGAAGGTATGAGTGTGTGGGTATAACTAGCAGGCTCTTGTACAGCACTGTGTGCTATGTTTTTCAGTACCACTTCAATTATATCAAAACCTCTACATTAGTCTTAAATGTTTCCTATTAAGTTGATTTGCAACATATTCAAGTCAGAACAACTCATAATCTGTCCACACTGGACAAACAGTGCCTAGTTTGCACAGTCAGCTGATGTGGAACCATGAGGCTTAGTTTGATGTGATCTGCCTGAGTATCAGTTTCCTTATTAGCTATAGATTATGACCAATCTTAATTTTCTGTTGACTTATTTTGCCACCAGCTGACATTCTTTTCTGGTGAATAGTCACAGAGAGGTAGCAGTGTTAGTTGGTGTCTTCACAAGACAAAAAAGTAGTCTTGTAGCACTTTAAAGACTAACAAAATAATTTATTAGGTGATGAGCTTTCATGGGAGAGACCCTCTTCTTTTGATCTGGAAATTTCCACATCTGAAGAAATGGGTCTCTCCCACAAAAGCTCATCCCCTAATAAATTATTTTGTTGGCTTTTAAAGTGGTACATGCCTGCTTTTTTTGTTTTGTGATTCTGTTTTGCCACAACTGGAAAGTCAAGAAAAACACTCTGCCTCAAGAGAAATGAGACTTAAAGGTGTTACAGCAATCACAGGTTAGCAATTTTTGCAATTGTGGGAGTTCAGAAATAGAACAACCACTGTAGGTATATCGCCAACTACTGTGGGTCTTCATCATAAACTTTCTGCCCAGGATCATAATTATTAATGCAAATGGAAGACCATAAATATGCACACTTAACACAATGTAGTATTTTGTGCACACAGATGAATTTTTTTCAGCTAGTGCTTTCTGGAATCATTAATGGATTGGGGAAAGTGCATTTAATGACCACTTTAATTTGATGTAAATCCTCACAATGTTATGGATTAAGATAGTGCTTTCCAATGTTTCCTCTAGCAATCCTTAATACTGCTGTAAAATTACTAGTGTGGTCTATTATCCAAACTTTTATGAGTCTTAGGTGCCACCGGCCTCATTGTTCTTGCATGTACAGACTAACATGATTATGCTTCTGTGGCTCAATAGAGACACTGGATATATTGTTTATTGTAACAATCTATAACCCACTTTCCCTTCTTTTGAATGGAGGAGTTTTACAGGCTATTTCACCTTGAATGTTCCCTTGAAATGTGTTAAATAGTTAAGCTAAAAGTCTTGAAGTCCTGTTACACCTTATAGACTAGCAGCTTGAGTGGAGCATAAGCTTTTGTGGGCAAAGACCCTCTTTCTCAGATGCATGTCACAGTTACTGCATTTGAGGAAGTGGGACTTTTGCCCGCCAAATCTTATACTCCAATAAATCTGGTAGTCTATCCACATTATAGATGAACAGCTACTGCTCTAATGCTAATGTATGGGGTTTTTTTTTTTTCATTTAGTTGTGACAGTAAGTCTCCCCATTTTTAAAAAAAGCAAAACAAAAAAACCTGTTTTCTCTCAAAAGCTTGTCTCTGCTGCTAACAGATGTTGGCACAATAACAGGTATTACCTCACCTACTATACTATTCATAGGGGCAAGTTCAACAACATTGCCCCGTTGAGCACAAGGGCCAAGCTATGCTGTCAGTTGTTGGTTTTGTTTTTTTTTAACGTTTACAGATGCATCAGATAAAGTGGTTTTTTACCCCCAACCTGATGCCCAGATAAATGTTAGTCCCTTGGGTGCCACTGGACTCCTTGTTACTTTTGTGGATACAGGCTACCACAGCTGTCCCTGAGAGACTTGTAAAGCTCATGTATCAGAGTGGTACCCGACTTAGTCTGTATCTTCAAAAACGACACGAATATAATACATTATTTTGTTAAAGTGCTGCTGGGCTGCTTTTTTGTTTTGATGGTATATAGACTAGCACGGCTTTCTCTCTGTTACTATTCAACATGAGGACCTGTGGCACCTAACAGCTATTTTGGAGCATAAGCTCTCTGCCGCTGGTGATTCAATACGTGCTACAGGGAGGCATTGTTGAGGGGCTACTAATGAGACAGGTAAGTTGCCCTGGTGGGAGCAGCAGCCATGGCACGAGCGCAGGCGCGTCCCTTACCGATCTGAGGGGGCGGGGGTGACTCTGCTCGGCTGGGTGGCTTTTAGGTGAGTGGTCAGCCATTGGGCTGGAAGGGGGGGCGGAACGTAGCGATAAACTGAAAAACGTGGCCTCTGCAGGCCCCCGTACACCGCTATCCAACGCCCCGTAGACATGCACAGTTCCACAGCGGCATTGTGGGAGGAAGCTGGTGATTGGCAGACTCAAGGGCAAAGACGCCGGCGATTGGTCCACACTGGGGCTGCTCGGACTTTGCAGATTGGCTCAGCCCCGCGCGCGTATTGTCGCTCTGCGTGATGCGGTCAGTGCGTCGCCGCCGTAGTCGCCGCGCCCTCTCGCCGTGGTTTGAATGTGAAGCGGAGCCGGAGCTGTCGCAGCTGCAGCCCGCAAGGGAGCCGCTTTAGGTGAGGTCATGCTGCGCGCGCTCCTGTACGCGAGATTCGGAGGGTGGGCCCCCTTCTCTGTCTACGCTGGTGTTCCCCATTAATGCCGGAGTCGGGGTGGGCTCAAGGCCCGTGGCCCAGCGGGAGGCGTGGCCCCGCCTCCTTCGCTTGTTCTTGGGCTGAAGTAATTGGGGGGAGTCCTCTCTCATTGGTCAGTGTCGCTGTCAGTCTTTGGGGGAGCGAGTTCGTGTGAGGGGAAGGAGGGTGCTGTCTCAGTCTCTCTTCCCGGGACCCTGTGCGCGCCCCTTGGTGGTAGGTCCTGGGCGCCCAGACCCGCTGATTTAGTAGCAGCGACTCATGGTGGCGGTGCCGCCCCCTATGTCCTCTTCAGCAGACGCTCAGGAATAGTCTCCCCGCTCCTCTTGCGCGAGCTGCTCCGATCGCGCAGGGAGAGGATCAAGGAGGCCTCCTGTGTTCTCCGTTACGAGCATCTCTCTCCTCGTGCACGTGGTCTGGTTTTAGTATGATGCGATGGGTAGAGACGCGCGGCAGCTGGTTTGCACGGCAGTGTTTCGGAGGTCGCTAGGTGATAACTATCGATAACCAAGAAGCCTCTGCACGTGGGTGGGATCTTTTCAGTCTTCGCTGCAGAAGTCTGGGGTGCTGAGTCTCATTCTCTCCTCCAGTTCTCAGTACATACTGTATACTCACCGTAAAACCAAAGGGGAGAAACTCAGGCTCTCCTTTCTCCATGTAAGTTGGGTTCACTTTATAACACTGTAGGTTTGGGAAGGCACCAGCCTTAGTTCCAAAATACTTGTGTGCACTTAGTCCTTGTTCCAGTTTAACTTTATGCCTGGTTACTGGCTGCAGTTGGAAGGGAAAAGATAAGTTAAGATGTATTTGTGAAAATGAGCTAAGAGTTAGGGAAGGAGGAGGAATATTTTGATCCAATTATTGCTTTGTTTGGGCACTGTAATCAAAGCAAGTGTTTAGAAACTTAGAATGGGTAGTGGCGGTGATTGTGAAAACATAGTAGGCCTAATTGTTTTAATATGTTTGTGGATTTTCAAATTAACTCCCTTTTTTCCCTCCATATCTTTCCTGCTCATTGCAACACAAAGTGGGAACAAGAGCTCTGCTGCTAGGGTAAATGTGATTACTTGTAATTTTGAGAGAAGCATGGGATGAAGGGAATGGGCAATAACAGCTTGGAGAAAAGTACCAGAATATGAGAGAGCCAGTACTGCAGTGTTGGGTATTGACATTGTGCTCTTCCATTTATGGAAATCTACAACTGAGGTCTAGGTTGCTCCTAATATTTAGACTGGCCTCGCTGCTTCACTCAGGACTGTAAAAAATTCATGCTTCCAAAGGACGTAGTTAACTCAACTTAAACTCTGGTGTACATATGGCTAGATTAATGGAAGAATTCTTATGTCAACCTAGTTGACAGCCTTTCCAGGGGGTGGATTTACTGTATTGACATTAAAAAGATGCTCAGATGATTGGTTTTGTGGTATTTTGGTGGATCATTAGAACAGTAAACCATACCACACAGCATTGACTTTGCCCGAACTCTGTCTTGCTTCAGGTAATATACCTGCTATTATTTGTTTTCAAGGCATTGTGGCTTAGTCAGTAGATATTCAGTTTACTATGTTTTCACCAGAATTAAGGAAATAAGTATTCCTGGGAATGAAACTCATGTCTGATAAGTGATGTAACAATTTAAAGCAGAAATTCAGTGTTCCCAAAAGTTTTTGATTGTGTACCATAGAAGTGGAGTGGGGAGCGATGTGTTGTCTTTTTTTTTTTTTCTTTTGTGACCGGGTGCTTGCGAACAGGAGGGAGTTTTTGAGAGGCTCTCCTGGAGGAGGAGAAGGAAGGAGCAAACTAAAGCAACTTTGGGTAAGTGGCTGCTTGTGTTTGGGGGTTCTGGGCTTGTGTGTGTTTGTTTGTTTGGAGTTTGGAGTGCTGAGCTGAGTGTTTGTTTGAAAGGCTGTGTGCTCAGGCAGGCAGTTGGAAGCTGAGAGTCTTGATTAGGTTTGAATTGAAATTGAATTGAAACACCGTGTGCTGATTGGCTGAGCTGTAGGCAGAGGGAGGAGCTATCAGGGAGGCCGAGCACTTAAACCCGCTAGTAAGCGACCAGGTGCTTGCGACCAGGGTGAGTGCTAACAGGAGGGAGTTTTGAGAGGGGAGTTTAGAGGGGGAGCTTGGAGGGAGCCAGTGACTTCTATTGCCCTTAAACCCAAATCCTTTATAACAACCTGTATCTGAAACATTTAATTAAACCCTCATATATAATTAGAGTAGGAAATGGAGGCAGAAGCCCAGCAGCAGAGTGGGGGCTATCCTGTTTATTGTGTCGAGTGCAATATGTATGACTACCTACCCTGTGGGTGGGTGGCGTATGTGTGCACTCGATGCAAGGAGCTCCTGGCCCTCAGAGACTGAGTGCGTGCTTTGGAGGCCAGGGTGGCTGAACTGGAGGAGCTAAGGAAGGCAGAGGTGTTTGTTGATGAGACTTTCCGGGACATAGTAGGGCTGTCCCACCTCCAATCTGACAGTCCTGATGCTGTTACGGAGGATGAAAGGCTCAGGGAAGGAGAGCAGTCAATGGGAGCAGAGGGAAAACATCCCATAGTTGGGACCCTCCTTCCAGAGGGTGCTATGGTATCCTCTCGCGCCGAGGATACTTCTCCGGGGGAGGGAGTGCCAGCTGTTAGGAAGAAGCAGGTTTTAGTAGTGGGGGATTCGATCATTAGAAATATAGATAGTTGGGTTTGTGATGACCGGGAGAACCGTATGGTGACTTGCCTGCCTGGTGCGAAGGTTGCGGATCTCTCGAGGCATCTAGACGGACTTATGGGCAGTGCTGGGGAGGAGCCAGTGGTCGTGGTACTTGTTGGTACCAATGACATAGGGAAGGGTAGAAGAGATGTTCTGGAGGCCAAATTTAGGTTACTAGGAAAGAGACTGAAATCCAGAACATCTATGGTGGCATTCTCTGAAGTGCTTCCAGTTCCACGCGCAGGGCCAGATAGACAGGCAGAACTTCAGAGTCTCAATGTGTGGATGAGACGATGGTGTAGGGAAGAGGGGTTTAGATTTATTAGGAACTGAGGACACTTTTGGGGTAGGGGGAGCCTATGCAGGAATGATGGGCTCCACCTAAATCAAGGTGGATCCAGACTGCTGGCATTAAAAAGGTCATAGAGCAGTTTTTAAACTAAGAGGGGGGGGGAAAGCCGAATGGTGCGGGGGGAGCACGTGGATCGGACGGAGACTTCTCTTACACGAGGCTCCAGAGATAGGGATTCCCTAGAAGTTAGTCAGATAGGGAACGTGGGAAATAATATATGGGCAAGATCAGATGTGAAACAATCGCATATAAAAAATCCAAGGTGTCTGTGAAAGGCAGACATATAAATAGTGGTAGTTTTTTAAAGTGCTTTTACACAAATGCTAGGAGTCTGTCTAATAAGATGGGTGAACTGGAGTACCTCATATCAAAGGAGGAAGTTGACATAATAGGCATCACAGAAACATGGTGGAATGAGGACAATCAGTGGGACACTATCATACCAGGATATAAATTATATCGGAAAGACAGAACAGGTCGTGCGGGTGGCGGAGTGGTACTATATGTGAAGGATAATATAGAATCAAATGAAGCAAAAATCCTAAAGGAATCAAAATGTTCCATAGAATCATTATGGATAACAATTCATTCCTCTAATATGAATATGGCATTAGGAATATATTACCGACCACCTAACCAGGACAGTGATAGTGATGCTGAAATGTTAAGGGAGATTAAAGAGGCTATCACAATAAAAAACACAGTAATAATAGGAGATTTCAATTATCCCCATATTGATTGGGTACATGTCACCTCAGGACGGGATTCAGAGATTACATTTCTTGATCCCTTACATGACTGCTTCTTGGAGCAGCTAGTACAGGAACCCACAAGGGGAGAGTCAATTCTCAATCTAGTCCTGACTGGAACGCAGGATCTGGTCCAAGAGATAACTGTTACTGGACCGCTTGGAAATAGTGACCACAATATAATAACTTTTAATATTCCTGTGTTGGGAAGAACACCGCAACGGTCAAACACTCTGGCATTTAATTTCAAAAAGGGGACTTACACTAAAATGAGGAAGCTAGTTAAACAGAAACTAAAAGGTAGAGTAACTAAACTAAAATCCCTGGAAGCTGCATGGAAACTGTTTAAAGACACCATACTAGAGGCCCAACTTAAATGTATACCCCAAATAAAAAAACACAGTAAGAGACCTAACAAAGAACCACCATGGCTTAACAGCCATGTTAAAAAGGCAGTGAGAGAAAAAAGGGCAGCTTTTAAAAAGTGGAAGTCAAATCCTAGTGAGGAAAATAGAAAGGAACATAAACACTCCCAAATTAAGTGTCATAATGTAGTAAGAAAAGCCAAAAAAGATTTTGAGGAACAGCTATCCAAAAATTCAAAAAATTATAGTAAAATGTTTTTTAAATACATTAGAAGTAGGAAGCCCGCTAAAAAAGCAGTGGGGCCCTTGGATGATAAAGATATAAAAGGAGCAATCAAGGAAGACAGTGCCATTGCGGAGCGATTAAATGATTTCTTTGCTTCAGTCTTCACGGCTGAGGATGTTACAGAGGTTCCTAAATCTGAGCCAGCCTTTTTTGGTGACAAATCTGAGGAACTCTCCCAGATTGAAGTGACATTAGAGGTGGTTTTGGAGTTAATTGATAAGCTGAATAGTAACAAGTCTCCAGGACCAGACGGTATTCACCCAAGGGTTCTGAAGGAACTCAAATGTGAAATTGCGGAGTTATTAACAGTGGTTTGTAACCTATCCTTTAAATCCGCTTCGGTACCCAATGACTGGAAGACGGCCAATATAACACCAATATTTAAAAAAGGCTCTAGAGGAGACCCTGGCAATTATAGACCGATAAGTCTAACATCAGTACCAGGCAAATTAGTAGAAACAATAGTAAAGAATAAAATTGCAAGGCATGTAGAAGAGCATGAATTGTTGGGCAAAAGTCAGCATGGTTTCTGCAGAGGGAAGTCGTGTCCAACTAATCTATTAGAATTCTTTGAAGGGGTTAATAAACATGCGGACATGGGGCACCCAGTGGACATAATATACCTAGATTTCCAGAAAGCCTTTGACACGGTCCCACACCAAAGGCTTTTATGTAAATCAGGCGGTCATGGGATAGGAGGAAAGATCCTTTCATGGATCGGGAATTGGTTAAAAGACAGAAAACAAAGGGTTGGACTAAATGGTAAATTTTCAAAATGGAGAGGAGTAACTAGTGGTGTTCCCCAGGGGTCAGTCCTGGGACCAATCCTTTTCAACTTGTTCATCAATGATCTAGAAAATGAGGTAAGCAGTGAGGTGGCAAAGTTTGCAGATGACACCAAGTTGTTCAGGACAGTCAAACCAAAAGGGATTGTGAAGAACTACAAAAAGATCTCAGCAAACTGAGTGATTGGGCAGCAAAATGGCAAATGAAATTGAATGTGGGTAAGCGTAAGGTAATGCACATTGGAAAAAATAATCCAAATTACACGTACAACATGATGGGGTCAAATTTAGCTACGACAGATCAGGAAAGGGATCTTGGAGTTATAGTGGATAGTTCTCTGAAGACATCCACGCAGTGTGCAGCGGCAGTTAGTAAAGCAAATAGGATGTTAGGAATTTATTAAAAAAGGGATCGATAATAAGACAAAAGATATCATACTTCCCCTGTATAACACTATGGTACACCCACACCTTGAGTACTGTGTGCAGATGTGGTCTCCTCACCTCAAAAAAGATATATTGGCATTAGAAAAGGTTCAGAAAAGGGCAACTAAGATGATTAGGGGTTTGGAACGGGTCCCAGATGGGGAAAGGCTAGAGAGACTGGGACTTTTCAGTCTGGAAAAGAGGCGATTGAGGGGCGATATGATAGAGGTATATAAAATCATGAATGTTGTGGAGAAAGTGAATATAGAAAAATTATTTATCTTTTGCCATAATACAAGATCTAGGGGACACCAAATGAAATTGATGGGTAGTAGGTTCAAAACTAATAAAAGGAAATTTTTCTTCACACAGCGCACAGTCAACCTGTGGAACTCCTTGCCCGAGGAGGCTGTGAAGGCCAAGACTCTATTAGGGTTTTAAAAAGAGCTCGATAAATTTTTGCAGGTTAGGTCCATAAATGGCTATTAGCCAGGGGTAAAGTATGGTGCCCTAGCCTTCAGTACAAGGGCAGGAGATGGATGGCAGGAGATAAATCACTTGATCATTGTCTTCTGTTCTCCTTCTCTGGGGCACCTGGCATTGGCCACTGTCGGCAGACGGGATAGTGGGCTAGATGGACCTTTGGTCTGACCCAGTATGGCCATTCTTATGTTCTAATTGCTGACACTGTAATCCCTGCTTTCAGTTAATTTGTCTCGCTCCTTAATATTTGAATTATTTTAGTGTCTGTCAGCATAGACACTCGCGTTGTGAAAAAGTGCAAAAAAAATTTTGCTTTCTCAAGGTGAAGTTGTAGTCTGTTAAGGAAGATAAGTTATGTGTAGCAGTGTATAGGAAATAAAATCTGCTGGTAGTATGGCACCAAGTGTTAACAATATTTATGTGAATGGATTCATTTTTCCTTTGGTTGGTGCAGATATGGGCTCATTAATATCAGGGGATTATTTATATAGGGTAAGCAATATTTAGTCCAAAATCTGAAACGGGACAGTGAAGACACACTTCAGTTTCATTCTGTTTGAGTTTTTTCTCTTACTTTATAATAAACTCTCCAAGGAGTAAAGCCCATTCTGTCTTAGTGTGAAATTACAGAGGCTTGGAGATGGGCTTTCTTATGACCTTAGAGCAGTGTTTCCCAACCTTTTCAGTAACACGGCACACTTCAATAAGAGACAATTCCATGGGACACCCACTTTTTTTCAGCTGAATCGATTGCTCATAAACATCACATTTACTTACATTTTCTATGGTTACGGTCTTACTAGAGAGAATTGCAACATAGCAGTGCATACGACAAGCTAAAGAAGGATTAAATGCATTAATATTTCAAATACACAGTCAGTGAGCTCAGGCACATTATCACAATCTGCTCAGTGCTATTCTAGGGATGTTGAGTAAAGGAGTAACTACTGAAAGCAGGCTCGCTGCCCCAGCAGCCCATTGGAGCCAGGATATGGCATTTAAGCCATGTCTCAGATCACAGGCTCTTCCCTCTTGCCACAGCAGGGCATGGGGGTGGGCTCCCTGCTGACTTTTTGGGCTGAGAAGCAGCATTTCAGCTGCCTCCTGGAGCGAATGCAGTCTTGCAGGGTTGGCATTTCCCCTCACTGTGTCTTTGACAAGAGCCTTGCTGCTTGAGCCCAGCTGGCTCAGGATTTTCAATTCCTCCTGCCCCTCGCCCACCCCCCAACCTCTGCAAAGAGCCACAGTAAAGAAAAATTGACAAAATTTCACAGCACACTTAGACCTTGCACCACACCACTGTGCCATGGCACACTGGTTGAAAACCACTGTCCTAGTGTATGAGGTACTGAGTAACATGCAAGATGCCAAAAAGGGCTTTGAAATTCTTAACTCCTACTTTGAGATCAGAGAAGGAAAGTAGTCATCTGAATTCAAAGCTGTTTCAAACATCAGTTTCCTAGAGAGGAAATCTCTGAAAAGCAAATAAATAGGTTGAGACTGGTGGGAATAGAATTTTAATTCAGTAGCGCATGGCCAAAGTGCCTTTTATTTTCTGATTGTAACAAGGATGAAAGCAATCAATGAGATCCGGAGTATGAAATGGAGGAAACCTGTTGTAAAGATGAAAACTTGCTACTTATCCCTACTGTAAATCCCATTCACCTGGGATTGTACGAAAAGGGCACTGTTATGGTTCGTTTCTTATCACTGCAGCCATGTGTTCAAGTCTAATTATTCACAAATGATGTGAATTTGAATAGGGCAGAGTATGTCTGTATACCTATATTGTACAGCTGCTTACCAAGACCAATGTGGGGGAAGGAGATGCGGGGGTGGGGCACTTGAATGATATTGAAATGTCTTGATTCTGTTTGAGCGATATTGCCACTTGAATGATCTCAGCTAAACACAGATGAGCTGGGAAATGTGTAGGATAATGAGGGGAGAGGAAGAGTAGCAGAGCTTGGCTTGAAAGAGCTTTCCTTCATAGGGTGTGGATTTTATTCTGAAAGTTCTTTGCAGAAGAAAATGCGCTCTTAAGCAAGAGCCAGCTTTGCAGAGAACTTAAAACTGTTCTACTGGCAGTCTTCTAGGTGCTGAGGCATAACTCAGAATAGTTGTTAGCAATTGTACATAATTGAGAGAAATGTCATGCTTTCTGCTTTTTTATGTATATTTAATTTCACAAGTTTTGTTTGATTCTAATATAGGTTATAAAGGCACTTTCTGAAATTGCAGATTATATTGTAGTGTAAACCTTAAATAATTGCATGCACAACTTATTGGGCTGGTAAATAGATTGCATAGGAACCATTTTTTACTTTGATTTCTTAACCAGATATTTTTATGAACCTTTAGGTTCTGTAGTTATGGAGCTCAGTGATGCCAATTTACAGACTTTAACAGAGTACCTAAAGAAGACGCTAGATCCAGATCCTTCTATACGGCGTCCAGGTAAAATAGTTAAAAATGCATAGCTTATGGCTGAAAAGCACAGTAGCCACTCAGCTCTTCTGTCTGCCTGAACTGCCACTGAGGTTTGTTAGACACGATCTTTTTCCTACCTTTAAACTATTTTGAATTGGTTTCTAAAGTAGTTGAGTCTCTGAAGGAACCCTGCAACAGTGTACAAATAAAAGCCATCTA
This sequence comes from Carettochelys insculpta, assembly GCF_033958435.1. NCBI lineage: Eukaryota > Metazoa > Chordata > Testudines > Carettochelyidae > Carettochelys > Carettochelys insculpta. The sequence continues at coordinate 20,124,326 of NC_134153.1, read as the reverse complement.
TAACCCCTCTTTTTCCTTCTCTTCCATTTCCCTTCTTTTCATAATTTCATATTTTGTTGACTATATTAATATCATTGTTGGTGAAAAGAAGCAACACTGCTTCCAAGCATAAATAATGCTAATTAAAAATAATCCAGGATATGATGCTGGGGTTCGTTGCTTTTTAGAAATGGTGAGGATGCAATATTTCCATAATCAGCTCTGCATTAAAAGCTTTTATTTGTAATGGAAATGCTGTAGCATCACTGTTACTAAATATTTGTCAGGTTTTCTTGCATTATTATTACATTCTATTTCCATACATCTCTTCTTGAGACATTTAATGTAACGCTAGTCTAATTAACTAAGTGGTGGCTTGTTTTCTGTCAGCATTGAGAAATAAGACTTTGTGTAAAAATTGATGAATTTTTTTGTTAAATTTAGCATATTATCTTACAGCGGAGAAGTTTCTCGAATCAGTTGAAGGAAACCAGAATTACCCATTGTTGCTCTTAACACTGCTGGAGAAGTCTCAAGATAATGTCATCAAAGTCTGTGCCTCTGTAACATTCAAGAATTATATTAAAAGAAACTGGAGAATAGTAGGTATTTTGGTGACTAGATACAATAAAATGTAATGTAACATCTCTGATGTACAGCAAACTATTTTTTTGTGACCAGTAATTCTAGAAAATGTTTGCATACCCATGCTTTGAGAGATGATAGATGCATCATTCAGAAAAGTACAGATCTTGACTTATTGAGAGGATAGGAACTTACAGTATTTGGGCTCTTGATATCTGAGAGAAGATGGTCAGCTTCCTGTTAATCTCATTCCCTTGATGTGTCGTAAGAGTGGAGGTGGATAATGAAATAAAGAATATAGAATTTTTCATTCACTTATCTGTAAAATAAGACAACCGTACTGCAAGCCCAATCTAAACACAACATTTCAACTAAAAGCGATTTAAAAAAAAAAAACACTTGAGATATATCAGTACAATTTTGTATGTAGACCCTCTTTACATTAGTTTATCTTTGCTTACGTCAGGCTGTAACTAACATGCTAACTCAGTTTAAAGACTGCCCATATTTGGGCATTCTATCATTTTAGTTAGTCATGGTGATTTTCCTGAAGAGCAGATTGACTGATTGATGTGGGATATATTGAGAACTAGTTCACGATTGTTGTTGGCATACATGGAGCAGCTGCAAGTATTGGAATGCTGGTTTTGGCCCTCGGAAATGGATACTGACCGATGGGCTTGCATCATAATGCAGGCTTGAAATGAGGAGCAGTGGCTACAAAATACTCAGATATGCACTGCCATGTTCCTAACAGCCTTCCAGTGCGGGTACACATGAATGAGTTTCACTGAAAGTGGGAAAATGAGTGGTGGTCATGCTGTGGAAACTTGCAAAGCCAGTTTGTTACTGTTACTGCAAAGTCATTTTGGAATTGTAAAATCCACTGTAGGGACTCTTGTCATGGAAGTGTGCAGGGCCATTAATCATATCTTTCAACACAGGATTGTAACTCAGCAGTGTGCAAGACATTACATTCATGGATTTGCCGTGGTATGCTTTAACTGCAGTGGAGGAACAGGCAGTATGCATCTATTTGTTTTGACATTGGAGCACTTTGCCTCAGAGTACATCAAGAGAGAAGGATATTTTTCAATGGTTATGCAAGTGCTGATGGCTCATCAGGGACACTGTACTGAAATCAGTCTTGGCTGCTCAGGGAAGGTGCACAACACTAGCATCTTTAAGAACACAGGACTGTTGAGAAAGATACAAGCAGGGACTCTCTTAATTGGAAGATTACCATTGATATATGGAAATGGCAATACTGATCCTCAAGTGCTCAGCCTATCCTTTAGTCCCCTGGTTCGTGAAAATATATGCTGACCATCTTGGTCGTGCAAAGGAAAGATTGTTATTGGCTCAGCAGTAGGGGGAAGGCGGCTCAATGAATATGCTTTTGGTAGGCTGAAAGGGTGCTGGTGTGTTTATTCAAAAATTGAATCTCAGAAAGAAAAATATCCTAATGATCATAGCTGCCTATTGTGTCCTGCATAATATCTGTAAAGTAAAGAGTGAACAGTAGCTGTCCACTGAATATGAATAGCTAGACAAGAGTTGTCGAAAGAGCTCAGCGTGGAGCTATATCATTCAAGGAGACTTTGAAAGACCATTTTAACAGCAAGTTGTAGTAATATATTATGTACTGTGCTCTATTTGGGCCTGTAGTTTAGGGCTTGATATGAATTGTGTGGTGCTTGGTGTGCATCTGATAATGACACTTAGTTCACTGGTTCTATGAATTATGTTACAATGTATAGTAATGAGGGGGGAAGGGGGCATACTTTCAGTACCACAGGGCATTCTACAGCATATATTAGAACTAATAAAGATGTTTTTTCCCAAACAATACTGTCTTTTTCAGTAAATGAAAATACTTAAAACAATCTGTACGAGTTAAAACTAAGTACACTAAAACTTTAAGAGACTTTTGTGGAACAGAGCTTAAAGAAGGGTGGGGGAGGAGAAATAGTAATGTCCATTTGAGCAACCTATACACTGACCTGTTAGAGCCATGACTGTTATATTTGAAGTTGCGGCTATCCTTAACATCTCCCAGTATGATGTGGTAAGGATGTGGCCACTGATGCCACATGGAATATGGGGGTGTACTGGAGTTCCCGTGGACTTCAACAGGAGGTGAACCAGGGATTTTTTTTGAGTCATTAGGGCCAGAAGAATCCAAAGCAACTGTGTTGCCGAAAAACCAACAAACTCCAACTCCTGTGCTTTTCTCCTGTTTGATACTTTCTTTTTCCTGTCATTGATAATGTTCATCTTCCAGGTCCTCTGTTCATGGTCTGATGCAGTACTGGCTTGAAGTTTTTGCTAAAAATGTTATCCCAAGTCATTCTTTCTCCTGTGGCTCAGACATTCCACCAGTGTAGAAAGCAAACGCCCCATTGCTGCAACCGCATCAGCTATGGATATAATACAGAAAAAACATTTTGAGTATAGTCAAAGTGAGAGTTAAGGTTCAGAACCCCCTTCCACTGTTCTCTAAATGTTAAAAAAGGGATTCACTTTTCTGCTTCAGTGGGATTGTGCACCATGCCACTCACAGCTTAGCCACGGCCTCCTGAGACTGAGGGAGATGAAGGTGGCCCTGACTTACAATTCATGCAATCAAGTATGGGGCAATGGCTTTAAATACTGGCATTATTTTTTGCATAGGCACGGACTGCAATGAAGTGTCAAATAGGTCCTTGCTAATGGTTTAACCATTCATCACCCCCTGGTTGCATGTCTCCCTGTCGCCCTCATCCTTGCTGTTCGTACCAGGGATTTATGATTTGGACTCTTCAGTGGTATCCAAAAGGGAGTGTAGGGTGGTGGTGGTGGCATCCAAGTATGGCATGCAGTTCTTTGTAAAAGTACCGGGTCTGCAGCTTAGCTTTGGATCAACTATTGGCCTCCTTAGACTTCTGATATGCCTGCTAACATTTCTTCTGCTTTGATGCAGCTGATCCCAGTCATACGCCTTCTGTTTGCCCTGTGCAGTCTGTTCACAGTTCATGTTTCTATGGCTGGTCCATATCTGTATTTACACATCCTCTTCTGCCCTTTGACCCAGTAAATCCAATTCAGTCTTCTGGCTGGAGCACATCTGGAGCATGTAGCTGATCTGGTAAGATGGGCAGTTGCCCAAAACAGTGGAAAAGTGGTCATTGTGCTCAGTGAGATGGACAGTCAGGAAAAGACATTTCAGCAATGTACAGAGCTTTAGTGAGGGATTTCCCTTTTCTGTGGTGATTGGCCAGTGGAGTGACCAGAATGATGGATGTCAGTATTGTGAGACAATTGTTGGAGGACTGTTAGGATCAACATAGTCTCAGAGGGGAAGCTGTGTTAGTGTGTAGCTTCACAAATAACAAGAAGTCTTATAGCACCATACAGGCTAACAAATGTATTAGGTCTTGAGTTTTTGAGGGTAAAACCCACTTCCTCAGATGAAGTAGAAAAATAGAATCCAGGGTTTTATATAACGGGGGTGGGGAACAGGGGAGAATGAAAAGGAGAAAAGGGATTACCTGTCACTGGTAGGATCAGTTAATGAAGCAAATTGAGTAGGATGGGTCACCTGTTAATATCAAAGGTGGGGAGATTGTAATGCGTAAGATAGATATGCTCTCTGTTCAGGCCTAGGTTAAACGCATCAGATTTACAAGTGGATTCTAATTCAGACTTCTCCCTTTGTAATCTTTTGGTAAAATTCTTTCATAAAAGAATGGCTACTTTTAAATCCATTATTGAATGTCCGGGAAGACTAAAGTGTTCCTCTATAGGTTTACGTGTATTCCAGTTCCTGATGTTGGTTTTATGTCTGTACATTCTTTGGTGCAGAGACTGTCCAGTTTGTCCAATGTATGTGGCAGAAGCGCAGTGCTGGCACATGATGCCGTATATCACATTAGTGGATGTGCAGGTGCATGAGCCCCTGACAGTGTGGCCGATGTGGTTAGGTCCAGTGATGGTGCCGTATTGTAATACGTGGACATAGTTGGCACCATGGGTTGTTGCAGAGAGAGGTTCCTGGCGTAGTGGTTCTGTGGTATGGTGTGTGGCTGCTGGTGAGTGTTGGGCAGTTGCCTGTAGTAGAGGACTGATCTGTTGCTCAAGACCTGTAAGAGTGAGAGATCATGTTCCAGTATAAGGGAGCTAGTTGTCAGTGATGTGCCCTAGGTTACAACAAGTGCTGTTCTTTTTTTCTTGTTAGGCCTATCGTGAAGTAGATGACTTATGGATACTCATTTGGCTCTGTCAGTCTGTTTCTCTCCTTCCCCCAGGAGGATAATTGTTTTAAGAGTGCTTGATAAAGAGCTTGTATGTTTTTCTCTGTCCATAGGATTAGAGTAGTTATGGTCGTATCTTAGGGCTCGGCTCATGTGATGTCTTGGGTGGAAGTTGGAAGCATATAAGTAAGAAAACAGTCAATGGCCGTGTCTACGCTAGCCCCAAACTTCGAAATGGCCATGCAAATGGCCATTTCGAAGTTTACTAATGAAGCACTGAAATATATATTCAGTGCCTCATTAACATGCAGGCAGCCGCGGCGCTTCGAAATTGACGCGGCTCATCCAGACAGGGCTCCTTTTCGAAAGGACCCTGCCTACTTTGAAGTCCCCTTATCCCTATGAGCAGATGGGAATAAGGGGACTTTGAAGTAGGCAGGGCCCTTTCAAAAGGGAGCCCCATCTGAAGGAGCCAGGCGGTGGAGAGCCGTGTCAATTTCGCGTCAGTTTCTTGAGCAGATGTTTTAGTGTCTTTTGGTATTCTTCAGTGGGATCAGAGGAAAGAGGCCTGTAGAATGTGGTATTGGTTACCTGGCAGCCTTTTGTTCATAGTCTGACCTATTAATGATGACTACAGCTCCTCCTTTGTCAGCCTCTTTGATTATAATGTCATCTGTTCTGGAGGCTGGTCAGTTTCCCAGCTCCTGCAAACAGAGGGGAGATGAGAGCCAGGCTTCTGCCTGGTTCCTGGCTCCCCACCGCTCACAGGAGCAGGGAGCTAGTCACAGCAGAACGGAGCATGAACGTGGCAGGGCCCCTCCCCTACCCAGTCTCGACTTGCATGAAATTTGGCTTATGCATTGTTGCCCAGGAACACAACCTACATGTAAGTTGGGGGTCTACTGTATCATTAAAAATAAAGATGATAGCAAACACTCAGTTTTCTGTGCTAGGTTTCCTTATAGTGATGCAACATGCTCAACTTAAGTGAAGAACGCTAAAAATATTTGAGTATTTTTTTCCTTTTCTTGCACCAAGGTGTAAAATATGTTTGTCATTTAACTAATGTTTTACATTTAGATTGAAGATGAACCAAACAAAATATGTGAAGCAGACAGGAGAGCTATTAAAGCCAACATAGTCCACTTGATGCTGAGCAGTCCAGAACAAATTCAAAAACAGGTAAGATGACAGAATGAAATGGGTTTTTGTTTTTTTTTCGGGTTGTTTCACTGAGACCTTCAGGATACTCTTGTGCCCAGAAGTCCTGAAAGGAGATCAGAGCCCTGTTCTCTCTCTAGTTATATACAGGTTCCTCTCTCTGAGAACAGGTGGATAAAATGTGTGGGGTTTTTTTTCTTTAATTTATAATTCCCCTCAATCTGACTCACCTACAGCAAGTGAGCGTTTGAGTCTTTGTCATGTGTCAGTCACTGTATTCTCCGCAGAGACTTTTGCACCAGAAAATAAAAATTCTGTGCACAGTATTTGAGAATTCTGCATATTCTATTTATCAGTTTAAAAAAAAAAAATCTGGAGGCTCAAGCATGGCAGTGGAGAGCACAGACCACTGGCTGCATGGAGGTGGGAGATCATCCGGCATCCTAGCTCCTGGACCCAGTGCTGGGTGTGCTTCAGACCCTGGCATATTCAAGGGCAGGGCCAGCTCCAGAAACACCCTCCAACGCTTCGCCCCTTCCTGCCATGCATACCAAGATAGCAAGTGATAGGGACAGAGTTTTGCATGCCTGTCCCTTATCGCTGATTCAGGTGTGGGGCAACCAGATTTAGTTCAGTAGGAGTCAAGTGTAAAGGGGCTTAATACAGCAGAATCTAGTTGTGGGATGAGGGGGTTTTGTGTGGGACAGTCTGGGTGTGGGCAGTTTAGTGGAGGGGGGATCTGGATGCATAGAAACTATTTGAGAGGTTCCGGGTGCAGGTGAGTGGGATTTCAGGGGCAGGGGTTCCCAGTGAAGGAGGTTGGGGCTCAGCAGAGATGGTCTGGGTGTAGTAGCAGAGGGCCAGATGCTTGCGGGGAGAGGCTCAGCAGGTTTGTGGTTGAGGATTACGGTGGTTGGGGGTTTGGGTATGAGAGGCTCAGAGGGGTCTCTGCATGTGTGTTTGGGGACCTCTGTATATGGAGGGTCGGGATGCATGGGCGTGGAGTGGGAAGCAGCACTGTACACTAACCACACCCACCATAGCTGAGGAGCCAAGGAGATAGGAAGTGCTGGCTGGGTTACAGAGCTTCCTGCAGTCCATGAAGGCTTCTGGAGGTGGCCCTGGCTGCTCTCTGCAGGGGAAGAGGAAGTTCATCCTCTGCAGCCTAGCCAGTATTAGCAGCTGACCTCCGTGCCGGGTAGGAGCCACTAGCAGTGGCACATAGTGATCAACACTTATGCCATCTGTGGACAACATAGTGTAATATATGATATAATGGTTAAATTTCATTTCCAGTTAAGTGATGCCATTAGCATTATTGGCAGGGAAGACTTCCCTCAGAAATGGCCAGACCTGCTGACAGAAATGGTGAACCGTTTTCAGAGTGGAGATTTCCATGTCATTAATGGAGTCCTTCGTACTGCCCACTCCTTATTTAAAAGGTATTAAGGGATTAATTTGTGGATTCCAGAACTTCTACTAAAATGCACATACCTTTGCTTATTAAATTGAATTTCATGGTTGTGTTCATCATTTGCGGCTTCTAATTGAAGTTACTGACTTTGTAATGATTGATAGCTTTATTTAAGTGGTTATTGAATTTCATACCTTACATGGGTATTTTTAATAGTAGCATTTGGTTCTTACATTTGCTTGAATTGACTTGTCTCAAGGTTCTGAATTCCGTATAAATAATTAGACAGACATTAAATTGGAATGAAGTGCTGTTACCATTCTTTTTCCCCCTCCCTTCATTTACCAGGTACCGCCATGAATTTAAATCAAATGAACTGTGGACTGAGATCAAACTTGTCCTTGATGCCTTTGCACTGCCCTTGACAAATCTCTTTAAGGTACAGCATTATTTCTGAAGTTTTGTTTATCTTCTTTTAGGGATGATTTAATGCTTCGGATAGACTTGTAAATTGTCATGGAGTGCAAGTTATTTAGACATTGTTTCTTAGAAACATGCTGAATTTTAAACTGACAACTGAAATCTGTGCTCTGTAACATGCTCTCAATAAAATTACAACATTATGTGGCATTTGCAATACACACAGTACTTTTCTGTTGGTTTCCTGTTAATTCTTTCTTCTTTTCTAGGCTACCATTGAACTTTGCAGTACACATGCAAATGATGCCAGTGCTTTGAAGGTTCTCTTCTCTTCTCTAATTCTGATTGCAAAATTGTTCTACAGTTTGAATTTTCAGGTGGATCTTACTTTTTTGTTCCTACTTACTGGGTTTGCTCCAAAAAAGCCTAAGCTGTTACAATTATTGCTGTAGAATACCTTAAAGTTCCCTTGTGGGACATGTGATCTGGTCAAGTATTAACCTGTGCCTACACGAGGGACTGTGCAGAGGCTAAGATTTGACTTAGATGTTTGCCAACCTGAAGCTAATTTTTAGTCTTCCTGAGGTGGTAAAACCAGGGGTGGCCAACATGTCCCCCGGGGTGCCAGAAACAGGCCTGTGGAGCCAGCAGTGGTGCCATTTTGAAAGCCGGCTGGGTGGTTCTGAGCCGCATGTGACTCTTTAAGGAGCCATTTAAAGCTCTGGATGCTGATGCTGCTCGCTCCCTCCTCTGGCTCCCTTGCCCTACTGTGCTGAAAGAGTAGAACTCAATTTAATTGGTTGAACAGCCGGCAGGAGGGATCTGGCCGTTAAACCAATTAAATTGAGTCCCGTTATTTCAGCGTGGCAGGGTAGAGAGCCACGCACACTGTATGATGGAGAGGGGAGTAGGAGGGTCGGGGGTGGCAGCATGTGGAACTCCTGTGTGAGGTAAGTTACTCCTGGATTTGGGACAGAGAGAGGTTAAGCCCTGGGGGTAGGGGATGGGGCAGTTTGGAGCTGAGAGGGGTTAAGCATGGGGGTGGGGTGCCGGGCAGGTATGGGGTTATTTTGTGTTCCGTCCCTGGTAGAGGTAAAAAAAATTGTGGCCCCTAATTAAAAAAGGTTGGCCACTCCTGGGTTAAACTCTTTAAGTAGCGGATAAGACAGGGAAAAGTACAAGGCTAGTAAGTTGCAGGTGAATTGCTAAACGCTCTTAGAAACAAGAACTCTTTTTGTGGCCACTCTGCTTCTTCGTGATGCATAAAGTTTGAGTCCTGAAAAGCTTTTGTTGTTTCTTATAAGTTAAACAATAATTAAAACTATCAAGACTGTCAATTTGGGACTTCTCTATTTTTGTTTGAGTGTTCAGTGTTAATTACAACAGCAATGGTGGCATTCACTGGACATTGTTTCCTAAGTATCAGACTGTTTTGCATGCCTAATAAGGCTTGGCAGAAGACAGCTGTGAAGTGTCTCAAGCAAATCAAATGTAAAGTGATTTTATTAACTTTAATTTTATGATAGTAGGATAATTTCACTATTGTGTTGCCATAGAATCAATAAAATATAAAACAAGCATATCTGCTTTTAAGAACAAGCTAACAAGCATACTTTTAGATTCTGTAAAGCGCAAGGGGCCCATGTGAACATGGGCCCTAGAATAGTAACAGAGAGGTAACCGTGTTAGTCTGTACTCCAACAAAACAGCAGAAATGTAGCATTTTAACGACTTACAAAATGATATATTCTGTGATGAGCTTTCATGGGACAGGCCCACTTCTTCACATCCTAGAAGTGTGACACATGTTCCCCTTAGGCTGTTGAAGTCTACTCCTGTTTCTTTCTTCTTGGACTGAAGAGAAAGATTGAGCAAAAGGAGCAGCCTGCACTTTTATATTTTGAGCCAAAGGGAGGCAAGAGGAGTGAGGACAAAAAGGACCATGAACAGATTCTCCCCTGCCATCTTTCAGAGGAGAAAATCCAGCCTCCCTCATGGCTCAAACGTTCGCTAATGTGGAGTCTACAAATATTAGAGACAGAAGCAGTAGTGTGTGGTGTCTCTATACCAGCCACGGTCTTGCTCTGTTTCCTATATACTTTGTCTTCCTTTTTGAGAAAATAAATTGTTAATGGACAGTGGACTGTAACTGTATAAAGCTATCAAACAAGTAGAACCCCTGGACTGACCTTACAACATGTTTGTCATACTTTCCTCCTTCATAGGATCTCCCTGAGTTTTTTGAAGACAACATGGAAACCTGGATGACAAATTTTCATAGTCTTTTAACATTAGATAACAAACTTTTACAGACTGATGTGAGTATTCCATAAAATTTCCCTCTGTTCAAAACTGTTTGCAGTGGGAAGGAATGACTAAAAATTCAGGTCTGCCATTATCTGAAAATCCTAATTTCTTGCATGTAGGCACCAAGGGAGTTTATACAGTTGCAAACAAGGAACATATTTTGGGGAAATTTAGAAAACCCCATTACCTGAAACCATTAGGCTCAGATTGTCTGTCTGAACTGTATGCATGAAAATAAGTGTATAGTGGCATAGCAGAGTCATGTCCACCATTGAGCATGTGCAAGTGAACAAATTCTTCAGAGTCACTGTATTTTCCCAGATTACTCTCTTAAAGAGCCTGAGCCATGTGGCTGTACATGGTAATCCTGCACATGAGCCTAATTTAGTTATAGTACCCAGAGCTAATAAATCACTGAAAATTTGTCAGCTCAGGGAAGAGACTTCTTTACAAGACTACCTTTATGTCTCAATCCATTGAAAGTGCTGGGTATTGGCCTTTGTGCTGTGCAAGTCATCTGTGGCATTGTGGGTATTTTCTCAAGTAGTGTTATTGTTTTCAGATGCTCATGTGCCTCATTTTAAATGACTCCAATAGCCAATTCTCAAAGTTTGAATCCGTGGTCTGGGCCTTACTGCATTTTTCATAATTTTAAGAGTAACATAATTGGTTTGCAAATATGTTCCAACATAGAGGTATAGTAAAACCTTCATTTAACAGACTAATCAAGGGGAAGGGTGTCCGTTGTTCTTGAAGTCTGTTAAATGCAAAGGTTGACTGCCCCCACCCAAAAAAACCCAAAACAAACCCCCAAAAAACGAAACCAAAAAAACCCTGCCAGTCATCAAAGCCACTGCTGAAGGAGCCCCCGGACCCTCCCTGGCTCAGATCCCTTCATGCATCTGGGACACCACCAATGTGCATGGCTGGAGGCACCTGCTGTGTGCAGCTAAAGTCTCCTCGCTGTGCACTGCTGGAGGTGCCACCTCATGACCTGTGGGAGCTAGAGCCGCCACTCACTCCTCCCAGCAAGGGTGAGGTTTGTATAGAGCGCCATCTGCGGCAACGATAAATCCTCCTCCTTTTGGTAGGGGGGAGGATTAGGATTTTATGTACTCCAGCAGACTTTGGGAACAACGAGGGTTGGGGGGAGCATCCATTGTTCCTGAAGCCCACTAAATCGGGGTCTATAAAATGGAGGGATTAGTGTAGTACAGTGTTCTGCCACTTGATGGAGCCAAAGCATTTTAAGAACACTGCTTTAAAAAGCTGTAGGAAAGTGCAGTGAGTAGCTACAGCTTTTTTGGAGGAAACCCTGTCAGTATCTGTTCAGCTGCGCATTTCACCAACCTAAAGGTATTCTTCTGTAATTGAATTCTTTGCCAACTCTAATTCACATCAGAAGCACTGGAAGTACGTCTTCATAGCCGCTTTCAAACTCTTTACGTTAAGATAATTATATTTTTATAAAGTTGTGACTTTGTAGTCAGTAAGTTCCAGCATCAGACATTTTAATAGTTCCAGGAAAATGGGGCTTTGATCTTTTAAGAAATCATAAGAATGGCCCTACTGGATCAGGCTCATGATCCCTGTAGCTCAGTACCACTGCCAGATGATTCAAGGGCAGTGAACAGAATGAGACAATTGAGTGATCTGTCCCCTATTGTCCAGTCCCAGGTTTTGGCAGTTGGAGGCTGAGGGTCTACTGGAGTCGAGGGTTGCATTCTGACTATCTTGGCTAATAGGTCCATTAACAGCTATTTTAATACTGTTATATTTTTGGCTGTCGCAAGATCTCCTGGTAGTGAGTTCCAGAGGTTGATTGTATGTTGTGTGAAGAAATACTTCATTTTATTTGCTGCCTATTAATTTAATTGTGTGACACTCCCCCACAACCAGACACATTGTGTGTTATGTGAAAGGTTAAATAATACTTCCTCATTCACACTTTCTCATAGCAATCATGATTTCTACCCTTATTAGCCTCTTTTTCAAAGCTTGAACAGGCTGTCTTTTTAATCTCTCCTCATATGGAAGCTTTTCCATAGCTCAGTCATTTTTATTGCCCTTCTCTATACTTTTTTTTTCCCCACCCAATTTTAATATATCTTTTTGGTGATGGGGCAACCAGAACTTCACATATAATTGAAGGTGGGGCGTACATTGATTTTTATATAATAACATTGTGATGCTTTTTTGTGTGATGTACCTCTTTTGTACTGGTTCTTAACATTCTGTTAGTTTGTCTCATGCTGTCCATTGTTAATAGTTCTCTGAAAACATCTGATCAGTGACATCAAGATCTTTCTTGTGTGGTAACAGGAAAATTAGACCCCATGTTTTCCAATGGGTATTACTTTATTTCAGGACTGAATTTGATTGCCCGTTTTGTTGCCCAGTTTTCTGAAACCTTTCTGTAACTTCATGGATAGCTTTAGTCTTAGGCTACATCTACACTACCAGATAAATTCAATTTTATTAAATTTGATTTTATAATGCTGGGTTTTATAAATTGGATTTTGAGCATCCTCACTTTCCACAAAGTCAAGTTAATAGCGCCACTCTGAATGGCCAAGCATTGACTGTTGCAGAAGTGCATTGTGGGAACCTATGCCACAGTTCCCTCTGCCATGTATTCTGTGCACTCCCCACAGGCCCTGCTGCACCCCCACCACTGGCAGCACTCATCCTGCTACTAGATTCCCAGCTCTCCATCACTTACAGAAGCTGGGAAACTGACCACTCTGATCAGTTTCCCAGCTCCCACAAGTGGCAGGCAGCCGGGAGCCAGGTGCAAGAGCGCCAGTCATCCTCTGAAGGCTAATGAATTGGATTCAAAGGCATGGCGCTTCCACAATAACCTGTATTCGAACGGTTAAATTCAAGCTTGATGCTACAACCACACAGTTCCAACAATATTATGATATCGATGTTAGTGCTCCTTAAATGGAGCTAGTGGTATTTACAGGAAGACAGTCACTTGATACAATCAAGCTAACTGCCTTAAATTCAAATTTCTCTTGTAGTGTAGATGTAGCCTTAAGCATGTTGGATAATTTTGTATTGTCTGCAAACTTTCAAGCTTAGTAGTCACCATCTTTTCCAGAACATTTACAAATATTTTAAAAAGCCCTAGACCCTGTACAAATCCTTGAGGGAGCCTGTTATGTGTTTCTCTACATGGTGACCATTCACTCTGTATCTCCTACTTAGAACTGTAAAGCACAAGTAACACAATATTATAAAATACTTTCCTCCTTTTTATATTGGTTCACTAGTGTTGAAATGTTTGCATGTTTTGCAATGTTTTGCAATGTTTTGCATTTGCATGTTTGAGTTTTTAGTTTTGTTTTATATGAGGATGAAGAGGAAGCTGGATTATTGGAGCTGTTGAAATCCCAAATTTGTGATAATGCTGCTTTGTATGCTCAAAAATATGATGAAGAATTCCAGCCTTACTTGCCTCGTTTTGTCACAGCGATCTGGAATTTGTTGGTCACAACAGGCCAAGAAGTTAAATATGACTTGGTAAGTTGTTTTATATTTCCATCTACTTTTAGAATTTACTGTTCCATTATACTAAAAATGGGTCTGTTTTATATTCTAGCTAGTAAGCAACGCAATCCAGTTTTTGGCCTCAGTTTGTGAGAGGCCACATTATAAACATTTGTTTGAAGATCAGAATACCCTGACAAGCATCTGTGAAAAAGTTATTGTTCCCAACATGGAATTTAGAGGTAATGCTAATTCAAGGCATATTAATAGCAATTATCACCAGTGAAAGATAATTTTGGGTGTAGTGGTGGTTTTGTTTACATCTTTATTAATGTGAGGACTGCATGGTTGGTCCCAGCACACCCGTGCACAAGAGACAAATCAAGTCTGTTGTATAGTGTGTTGCTTTACTGTGGAAATAATGTACAAAAATCTGTTTGAGAGGAATGATGGCAGCCCCATCTCTTGTAATTTCAAGTTAAGCTATTACTATGAATTTTTAAAATTATTGCCGCAAATACCAGAATAATTCTGCAGTGCAACGAGGGGATGTTTTTGTAATTCTTCTGTCCGGCTCATCTGACTCATTTTGATCCTAGCGCCTGTAAGATTTAACTTGAAAGGAACATTTACAGTAATCCCTCAAAATGCATGATTTTGAGTTGCGCTTAACTCGCATTTAATGCAAGTTAAGCACAACTCAAAATTCCACTCCCCCAGGGCCTTCGTGGCCCCATTTCAACCCCCCCCCCCAACTGTGTGGCCCTGGTTCAAACACCCCCCCCACCCCGTGACCCTAGCGCACACTCTTACATGTGCATGCGCACACAGCTCCAACTCAACTCCATCCCATTACCACCACCCTTTGCACATGGCTCCAGCTCCCCCCTTCTCTGCAGCTCTAACCCACCCCAGGCTTTGCCCCACTCCCTCGGCCTCAACCCACCACCACCTCTCCCTAGCTGTCCCCCACAACCCAAGGACTTACCTTTCAAAAGGCTCTCCAGGTGCTCCTGTTTCTTCCCTGGCGGCAGAATGTGCATTCTGCTGGGGGAAAACACCACCCCCCTCAACTTGTGCGGAATTTGAATTATACAAGGGTGAGTGGGAATGCAACCCTTGCATAACTCGAGGGACTACTGTATTGTAGCAGTTGGAAATTTCCTTTTTTTTTAAGTGCATGAGTTTGAAATCCTCTTGATTCAATTACATTTAAAATATATTGAATGTGCCCCGCATTTTCTACATCCAGAGTACAACAGCTCATGACCATGAAAGGAAATGAATTACTTATGTCAATTAAAGCACATTGTGCAGCTTGTGATGTAGCAAGCTCAGTATGCTGTGTAGTAGCTGGCAAGATCGCTTAATCCCATTAATTTCACAGAACACTGTTAACTTATCTCAACATTTATGATTTATCTCAGTTTCTTGACATGAACCAGCCAAACAAGTGAGTTCTCACTAGTGAATATCATAAACGATCTATTTTCTCTGCAGCTGCGGATGAAGAAGCTTTTGAAGATAATTCTGAAGAATACATAAGAAGGGATTTAGAAGGATCTGGTAATCCACAGACATACTGGGATATTTAACCCTAACCTATAATGCCAAAGAATGGAAGCAGTTTACTGAAGTTCGCCTATCATTTTTCACTCTTGGAAGGTTTTTTCCTAATATCAGTTACAAGGGGCTTTATCCAAATCTAGAGAAGGTTGACTGCTAGAGAAAGAGTGGTTAAAAATCAGTTCATTGCAATTGAAAGACACAGCATATTTTTAAATTCCACTCCTATCTGGAGTTAGCCATACTTCAGATTTACAGCAATAATAATACCTGGTACTTGGTTCTAATTTAGTGCTTTTCATCCATTGATCTCAAAATGCTTTATAAATGAAGTCAATATCATCTTCACTTTACAAGTGGGGAACTGGACTAGAGTTGAAGTGCTTTGCCCAAGGTCACCTTATAGAGCCAGAAAGAGAGCCTATGTCTTCTGAGGCAATACTGCCTTCACAATTGGTATTTAGTCATTAAATTCTATGACCAGGCCTGCTGACAAGGTGGCAAAGTGTGCAGCTGCTTCAGTGCCCAACAATTTAAAAGTGCCCAGGACTCCCAGCTTCTGCCACTGCTACAAACATGGACAGTGCAGACCAGGTGGCACTGAAGGGCTGGCTGTGGGGGAGGGTAGCTTCTAGCCCTGCCCCTTTTGCCCCAAGGCTGTGCACGTTCTGGGGGCCCAGAGTCAGCCCTCCAACCCCATTTGCCCTGAGTCCAGTGAAGTCAATCCCACCTGATTACATATATGAATTTTGAGGCTATTTGGGATTCTAGGAAGTCAGCTTGTTGCATCTACATTTGGATCTGATTTCCTTTTCCTTGGTTATATTATGTTGGAGACTATAAACTGCAGATAGTTATGAAAAATAGGTTGTTACTTGGTACTTGTGTTTATCCAGTTGGAAACCTTAAATTTTTAATCCTTTTTAAAAGCATGTCTTATATCTCAGGTTTCTTTAGAATAAACTCTAGTGTATGTTTTTCCTCTTTGAAAAGAAGAAAATGCTTTACAAAATTGTCGTGCAAATTAACTAGCCCAGGTTCTTTTATTGTAAGGGTAAAAGAGAAGATTATGATAAAGTAGAGTGTGCCCTGCGTGCCTGTCAAAAATTTTTTTCATGAGGCAGTAAATGTGGAGCGCATGCTATCATCAGCGTTAACATATTTTTGCCTATACCCAAAAACGGTGTTTCCCAAAGTATGGTGTGCGGCCCAGTGCCAGTCCATTTGGTGGGGAAGGGGGGGAATACCAGTCCTAAGAAAAAATACAAATTAATTTGGTACATTTCGTATTTTCCCACGTAATTAAGGTAATAACAATAATTTAGTCACTTAAGTATTTTATATCAGGATTTATATTATGTACTATAATTATTGTGAATAAATAATGAACAGTGAAAATTTATTCATTTTTCATTCTGTTAAAATATACGTTTATATTTTTGGGCTGGCAAAAGGTACTGAAAGAAAAAGGGTTCCAACTTTATAAAGTTTGGGAAAACCCTGCCCTAGAACATTGTCTAGCTCTCTGTTAATCTATTGCTTAAATTTTCTGCATGGACTTAAACATATCATTCTATGTTCATAATGGTAAATAAAATATTTGACTTTATTGTACATGATAATCATTGTTGGCAGTCAGTATGAACTATATTAGATAGGTATGTGACCTAGGTCCATTCATTCTTGCATTCTCAAATAATCCTTTTTCTTTTATTCAGATATTGATACCAGACGCAGAGCAGCCTGTGATTTAGTACGAGGCTTATGTAAGTTTTTTGAAGGACCTGTAACAGGAATCTTCTCAGGCTATGTTAATTCCATGCTGCAAGAATATGCAAAGAATCCATCTGTCAACTGGAAGCATAAAGATGCAGCCATTTATCTTGTAACATCTTTGGCATCCAAAGCTCAGACACAGAAGGTACTTTTACATTTTTAAACCAATATATTTGCATACTAACATCATAGAGTTTGAGGCCAGAGGAGACCATTAGATTATCTGACTCCCTTGGCTATGTCTAGAGTAGAGGGATTTGTTGTCAGAAGCTTTTGTCAGAAGATCTCTTCCAATAAAAGTTCTGTTGACAGATCACAGCCAGACAGCCTGGCCACTCTGTCAGCAAAGCAGACACCCAGAAGCCCAGTAGCCAGGGTTTCCTAGGTTTCTGGAAGTCCTTTCCATCAATGGAAGGCTGCTCCTTCTCTTTCCCTCCCCCCCCCCCACTCCCCCCCGGATGTCTAGACTGGCTTTTTGTCATAAGATCTCGGACAGAGGCATTCTTCCTTGTGGAAAGCGGAATACAGCTGTCCACATAAGTGCTGCATTCCATCGATTTACTGTCATCAGAATGCCCGTGGGAATCTAGACGTGCCGCAGGTTTTGTTGACAAAACGGACGTTTTGCTTACAAAACCCTCTAGTCTAGACATAGCTATTAAGTTTCACCAACAGCTGCCATCACCAGTACTTGCATACTAAACTCGAGCGAAAATTAGGTCTAAGTATTACAACCCACAGGCAACTGAACTCTTACGTGCCATAGATTGGTCGAGTGTGTTACACAGTATACACTGGCAATAAATTTGTTGAAGGGAATGGCATTACGATAGTTTAAAGCTGACGGTCAAAATTTGGCCACAATATGTGAATTGGAATGGCCTTATGAGAGAGTAATAAAATCATCTGGAATTCAGCTTGTGAAAAATGTTGTGCAAGCTTCCCTCTTGTTCTACCAAAGTACCCCAATTCTGCCCTGTAGCTCTCTTGCTTTCCAGTTGTGAGCCACGAAAGAGCGGTTTCCAGTTAAGGTACATTATGTGGCCATGATATAGGTGAGCCTTGCAAGGATTACAAAACTGCCATGAAATGCATCTCCACATGATTTAAGAAGAATTTTGATTTCACCTTTACATAAGGGCAATTAGGACATTAATCTACAGTGACATCCATTTTACCTTTCCTACTTTGTTTAGTGATTAACATTCTAATTTCTGTTACTTTGCACACTCAGTTGGCAAATATTAATTCATCTCGCACCCCTTGGGTGAGTCTACACTAGCCAGCTACTTCGAAGTAGCCAGCACAATGTCGAAATAGCACACGACGCGTCTACACATGCCGTGTGCTATTTCAACGTTGAAATAGACATTCCCATCTGAAGATAGGAATAGCGCCCTACTTCGATGTTCAACGTTGAAGTAGGGCGTGTGTAGATGATCCGCGTCCCGCTACTTCGAAATAGCGGGTCCTCCACGGTGGCCATCAGCTGAGGGGTTGAGAGATGCTCTGTCCAGCCCCTGCTGGGCTCTATGGTCACTGCATGCAGCAGCCCTTAGCCTAGGTCTTCTGGCTGCTGCAGCTTGGGGGTCCGTGCTCCACGCACAGGGTCTGCAACCGGTTGTTGGCTCTGTGGATTTTGTGCTGTGCAGGGCAAGTATGTCTGGGAGGAGCCCTTTAAGGGAGCATCTTGGGGCTTTGCTGGCCCCTTATTTCGACGGGGAGTGCTTGTGTGTGTGGACGCTCCACATTTCCTTCCGGGGTGGCTCCTTTCGATGTTCCCCGTCGCTACTTCGACGTTGAACATTGACGGCACCAGCCCTGAAGGACATGTAGACGATACGCATCGAAGTAGCCTGTTTCGATGTCCTTACTTTGAAATAGGCTACTTCAATATAGTGTGCTAGTGTAGATGTAGCCCTTCTGTTCAGTAGATATAATTCCCTTTTTACATATGGGGAAGAAATGAGGCAATGAGCTGAATTGACATGCCTAGGCCTAAAGAAGGAGTCAAGCCAAACTTAGAAATCAGGAGTTCCTACCTCCATCCCTTTGGAACAGATTGCATCTCAACAATATTCACATTACTGCTTTTCTACTAGTTTATATTTAATGTTTTGACGTAGTACTTACCATGACACTTGTTAATCCTTTCTCAATTCTAGGCCATATTATGTTGAGCCTTTAGCATTGCAGCTAGAAACTGGATGCCAAAACAACTGTGTGTAGAATAATTGGAGAGGATGTTCTGAATGAGGTACCTATGTAGCATCTAGACTGGTGATTGAGCACTTTATAAATAACTAGATAAATTTGGGTGCCTCTTGTAAAACCACGTGGAAATCTATTAGAAAAATAGATGACTGTTGGTGATTTATCTTTTATTTATTTTTTTTTTTCTTAGCATGGAATAACACAAGCTAATGAACTTGTAAATCTGACAGAATTCTTCGTGAATCATATTCAACCTGACTTAAAGTCTGCTAATGGTAAGCTCAGGGTCATGTATGCCATAATGTTCCTTTTATATCCTACCAAAAACCTCTTTGGTGGTCACTGACATTTTATTCATGCACAAAAGTTAATAGTAAAAACACTGATGGTCTGCCTGTAGCATATACCAACTCTTTTTTGAATAAGGCAGCTAAGTCTGAAGTTTGGTTCTTGGAGACCAGGGCCGTTTCTACACAGGCCACTTCCTTCGGAAGTGACGTGCTAATACAGGGAGCGAAAGATGCTCATGAGGCGCTGATGCAACTTCCCTGCACCTCATTAGCATAACATGTGATTTGGAGTCCAGAAGACCGTTCTTCTAGACACCAAAACGCCGTGTAGAAGTGCAGCCCCCAGGGAGTGGGGGGGTGCTTCCAGAAGGAAGTCCTCCTTCCGGAGGCCTCCTCTTCCCAAAAATTTTCAGGAAGAAGGGGCCTCTAGAAGAAGGACTTCCTTCTGGAAGCCCCCCCAAGCGGCTGCGCTTCTACATGGCGTTTTGGAGTCCGGAAGAATGGTCTTCCAGATTCCAAATCGTGGCGTTATGCTAATGAGGCATGGGGAATTTGCATCTATGCCTCATTAGCATATTTCGCTCCCTGTATTGTAGAAATGGCCCAGATGTTTGGTATTATGTTGCAGCTCTTTATTCAAGTAATTGGTGGGGATAGTGCACAGGTTAGTCAACGTTGCTGTTACGCGCTGCTGCAGAGAGAATCAGATGCCACCGACCTGATTTAACATAGCTCCCACACCTAGTGTTTTTTTTTTTTTTTTTGTTTCTACTGGTGGTTCACATTTGCACATGCCTGGATTCACATAACAATTATTCCACACATAGGTGGAAAAGCTTAGAAGGAATATTGGATGAGAGTGAGAGGTTTTTCATATTCCCAAGTCATTTGATCCATGATAGAAAGCTGTCTTCAACACGGAAATACACTTAACTGTTAATGTACAAAACACCTTTAGTGTGTGTGTGTGTGTGTGTGTGTGTGTGTGTGTGTAAAAACACACACATGCACCCTTTTAGATATAGATATATTTAAGTACTTCTTTGAACTGTCCCTGGGTTACCTTGAATCAGTTCCGTGATCTACTGTCAGTGTGATGGCTAGTGCCATGTTGTATTGTTGCATGTCAGGCACATGGATAACTTATCAAACCAACTCAAAATCCATATCTGATCCTAAAATTATGAAAAGAAAATATGGAGGGGGAGAGAGAGAGACAGAGAGACATAGTGTTTTCACAACTGCTATATGTTCTGCAAGTACTCCTGAGCAACATGCACAGTACAAAACATGCACGTGAGGGGCACTAACAATGTACAGGTAACTTAGGAAGAATCCTTTCAGACCCTGTCAACTCTACGTAATTTTATGTTAAGCTCCAAAAGCCATAATTCCAAACAACTCACTAGCCATCTCTTTCATTTGTAGTGAACGAATTTCCTGTGCTTAAAGCTGATGGCATCAAATATATCATGATTTTCAGGAACCAAGTAAGTTGCTCTTTCAATCTTATAGGACTGTTGTCATTTTATACGTGCCAATCCTAGTGAACTAATTTCCGCACAACGTATAATAAATTACTTAAATAGATATTCCAGTACTGCGTTTCATGATAAATTAAGTCTGAAGGTGAATATTAGTGGTATAAAATGTTCAGTTACTGTTGGAATAGTGAATAGTTAGGATTTCTTTTCCTTTCATAAGCTTCCTTGGCACACCAAGAAATGAAGTGACTTTTAGCTTTGGCATGTCAAGTACTTTGTCGTGACATCTCTTGCTGTAGGAAATATAGTAGTTTTCCCCTCTCCTTGACTTTTGAGATGTAGCAAGATAAGACATTAGGTATTCAATTTTATACTCTATTTTTGGCAAGTTTTCCAAATCACAGATCTGTATTATTTTCGAAGAAAAAAGGGTCTGATTCCACGCTAGTGAAGTCAGTGTGATCCTTTTTTCATTAACTGTAATGGGAGCAAGATAGGGCCCCAGAATAAATAAACTGGAGCCATATATTCCTGCCCTTAGTCCTGTTGAGTAGTACCATATTCCACAAGATTTCCTGATCAAATTGATGTCACTTTTCATGAAGAGATACTGCTCACTCTAATAATGGAAGTGAAAAGTATTAAGAAAGGGAAGAAAAAATATTTAAAGTATAGGTTGCACTTTCAAAACCCATCACTTTTTTGATTTGGCAACATCAATTGTCCAGAAGGACCACACTTGCTCCTGAACCAGAGAGCTTGAGATACTAAGGGTAGGAGGGACAGCTAGGGCCCAGGGCAACAGGGTTGGCAGCCTGGCTAGGAATGGAATGGCTAGGAATGCCCTGTGGCAGTCCTGGCAGCCTGCCTGAGGTCAAGGACAGAGTCCCACAGCTGGAGCCAGATCTCATGCTGCCTAGGAAGCTGGTAGTAGCTGGGAGGGTGGAGGCAGGGTGTCTGTTAGGATGATAGCCTGCTGGCAGCTGGTGGTTTGCTTGGAGGCTGGTGTCCGGTGTCCTTCCCTGGTGGAGCAAATTCTCTTGTTCTGGACTGTTCAAGTCCTGGTTGTGCTGGGCCAGGGAGTTCCAACCTGTATATCAAACACTGCTAGAGAAGTATATAAAAATGATCATCTTTGATACTTACTTGGGGAAAAAATACTTAATTTAATCCTAATTTAGTGATTCTTATGTAATAAACAGCAAAAAAAATTACAAAAATTATATTGATAGGATTGGTATGTTGATGCATAAGAGATAACAGAAACAAGGTAGTCACCCTCTGGATATCAGTTGGTCAGGGAGTGATAGTTACTAGAGAAGCCTGCTAGAAATTCCTTCTAGTCCTCTGCAGAACGTCTCATTCCAATGAAACAGATTCTTGGGTGAATATTTTCTCAAAAAACAGGTGTCTTGATTCTGAAATGTCAATTTTAATCCACAAATGTTGCCACTGTGTTTTCATAGGTACCTAAAGAACAACTTTTGGTGTCTATCCCTCTCTTAATCAATCATCTTCAAGCAGAAAGTATTGTGGTTCATACTTATGCAGCCCATGCTCTTGAGCGATTGTTTACCATGAGAGGCACTAACAATACTACACTGTAAGTTTTCAGATATGAGCAATTTTATCTTTGGGTTTTTGTCATCATTTTAGGGTCTCCCCGCCCCCCCTTATCAAAGCATCATAAGTTATTCAAATAGCCTTTTGAATAAATCACTGAAATGTTGCAAAACTGTTTTTTATCTACAGCATAACAGCTGCAGAAATGGCAACATTTGTAGAAGTGCTACTAACAAACCTTTTTAAAGCACTGACGTTTCCTGGCTCATCTGAAAATGAGTATATTATGAAAGGTAAGAAACTCCTCATTGCCCTGAGAAACTCACTGAGCCTGAGCTAAGAAGCTGCTAGCTGTGATCCTCTGTAAGTCTGATTTCAAACACCTGATTATGCAGGGTTTTTTAAGTGGATACACCCACTCAATGCAAGTGATTGATTTGGGTTAACATTGCTCATTTTCCCATAGCCCAAATGTGGAACCCAAGAAAAATAGTATTTGTAGCAGGTTTGTATGTAATCAGAAATGTGGGAAGGCCTCAGAAAAGGAATATCAGTCATTCTTAAGACTAGCAGGGAAATAGATTAACAGCTGGCTTTGTGTGTACTAGGCTGTGTCTACACTAGCCCAGAACTTCGAAATGGCCATGCAAATGGCCATTTTGAAGTTTACTAATGAACCGCTGAAATACATATTCAGCGCCTCAGAATGCCAGCAGCCGCAGCACTTTGAAATTGGCGTGGCTCGTCCAGATGGGGCTCCTTTTCGAAAAGACCCCACCAACTTTGAAATCCCCTTATTCCTATCTGCTGTTAGGAATAAGGAGATTTCGAAGTTGCTGGGGTCTTTTCGAAAAGGAGCCCCGTCTGGGCAAGCTGCGTCCATTTTGAAGTGCTGCGGCTGCCAGCATTCTAATGAGGCGCTGAATATGTATTTCAGCGGTTCATTAGTAAACTTCAAAATGGCCATTTACATGGTCATTTTGAAATTTTGGGCAAGTGTAGACACAGCCCTACTGTCTTGTAGATAATGCACTAGACAAAATTCTGAATCTTAGGGTTTGATTCTTGGCTTTACCACAGATGTATGTTGAGCAAATCACATAATCTACTAGAATTAAGGATTTATACATATGGTTGTAAAATTCACTCTCTCAATTTACAGCTATCATGAGGAGTTTTTCTCTGCTACAGGAAGCTATAATCCCATACATCCCTTCTCTCATCACTCAGCTTACACAGAAACTACTGGCTGTTAGTAAGGTAAACAGAAGGCTATCTGAACAGAATGCTCACTTCACTGTTAACTGCTTTTGCTATTTTTAAGGCACAAATCCAGTCTATAAATCTGTATTTGTCACACAGTCACATAAGTTAGTGAAATATGGAAGCTGTAAATGTTATGCATAAAAATGTTATACGTAAAGAAATTAACTCTTGCTCTTGATGTCATTAAATCTCTTGATCACTAGCAGATCGTTTTCAGTTCAAGTTGGACTGCAATATTTGAATATAGAAATTCCTGTGAAGATTACAGACCACCTTTAACTGCCAACCAAATCAACTCCTTAAAAAAATTAAAGCCTACATTCAATGTAGGGAATAGTGGGCATTTGTGTAGATAAAGAAATTGTCATTGTTATGTAACTGCAAAGAAGTTTCAGTAACTTCCCTCATTGTTTGTTTGAATTTGTTTTGTTTGTCTAGTTATAAACATTCTGTGTACTTCATAAACTTTAGAAAATTTAATGTTAAAGATCTTGCTGTTTCATCTCTAGTGTCAATTAAATTTATTGGTCATTAGCAAAAATAGTATAATGTCCTTATTCTTTGGTTAAAATTAGATTGTAGGATGATGCTTTAGCTTTCTATTTAACTATAAGTTGGTGTATAAAATAAGTGACTTCTTCAAAGTCTGAATTGTTTATTTGTAATTTGTTTTTAGAACCCAAGCAAACCTCACTTTAACCATTACATGTTTGAATCAATATGCTTGTCCATAAGGATAACTTGCAAAGCAAACCCTGCTGCTGTTGGAAGCTTTGAAGAGGCTTTGTTTATGGTGTTCACAGAGATACTACAAAATGATGTGCAAGGTGACTAAAAGCAATAAGTAACTATAAAATGCTGTATCCCAACATCTGGTTGTTCCTAAAGGACATGTCAACTGAAAATTTATCTAGTTTTATAAAAAAGTAACTTAAGACTCCTACCCAGTGAATCATACTGTAAGGTTTTTAGCTATGTAACACTTCAATTTTTTTTCTCCTCTCTGTTGCATTGTTAAAGACCCACAGAGAGAATTTGAGTCTGACCGTACACAAAGGTCCTTGCAAAAGTATACAGTAAGTAGGGCCTTACCACAACATCATGATCCATTTTGATCAATTTCATGGTCATAGGATTTTAAAAACCTAACTTTCATATGTCAGCTATTTAAATCTGAGATTTGTGTTGTAATTCTTGGGATCCTGGCCCAAAATGAAGTTGTGGGGGACAATGACAAGGTTCTTGTAGCTGGGGTTGTGGTACTGCCATCCTTACATCTATCTGTACTGCTGGTGGTGGCAGCACTGCCCTCAAAGCTGTGTGACTGGAGGGCAGTGCTGTTAGCTAGGATCCCAGTTCTGAAGGTAGAGCCAGTGCTAGCAGCAGTAAGAATGATACTGTGCTGCTGCCTGCATAGCTAGGCCTTCAGTCAGCAGCCACCACTCTCTAGACACGCAGTTCTGAAAGCAGTGCAGAAGGGGAATTGTGATATTGCCACCCTAAAATAACCTTGACCTCTAGCACCTCCCACTTTGGGTCAGAGCTCTCAAGTTGAGAAATGCTGTCTCCATGGTGAAATCTATGTAGTACAGGGTAAAAGCCCACAAAAGACCAGATTTTAAGGGCTGGGGGTTGAGGGGGAGGAAGTGTGATTTTTAGGACTTATAATGCTTTTTCATGTCCATTAATTTGGTAGGGCCATAGCAATAAGTTTGTTTTTTTTCCATAATTTTGTTTACAGGGATTCTAATATTGTAACAATAGAATTCAGATGGAAATGTGTTTGTATGAATTGATGGTGACTTTTTAAATTGTATGCAAATGTAACTTTTTACTCCCTTTACAACAGAGTTTATTCCATACGTGTTTCAAGTCATGTCTCTGCTATTGGAAATGCACAAAAATGACATCCCATCATCCTACATGGCATTGTTTCCTCATCTCCTCCAACCAGTATTGTGGGAAAGGACAGGAAACATTCCTCCTTTGGTGAGACTCCTCCAGGCATACCTCGAGAAGGGTGCCAATACAATAGCAAGTGCTGCAGCTGACAAAATTGTAAGTTGGGTTAATTTGACTGCAACCTACCTACTCACTACACTATTTAATTAAGCAAAATGATAATGCCACTTAACAGGCAAGCACCTGTTTTGAATTACCTCTGGCATTCAAGTAGTTTTCAAAGTTAATAGTAATTCTTGGAACCAAGGCCTGGCCTACAGTAGGGATCAAAGTTGATCCCAGATACAGGATTCTAGCCACGCCATTTGCGTATCTAGAGTCATCATACCAGGATTGACTCTCTCTTCCCGGGTGTAAATCAGAACTTCGGTTTGCATTGATGTTCCTTACTCTATGCCTCAGCCTGGAGTACCAGGGTTGACAGCTGAGCCCAGAGAGATCCATTTTGCCACATCCTCATACACTCCGCAAAATTGATCCCTCTAAGATCATGGTGCACCAACACCTGCCCCGCCCCAACCCCACCCATAAATATAGACATACCCTAAGTGTATGTCCGTGTTTTTTACTAAATGCTTTTTGTCCCTAACTGCAAAAGTAAAATTGTCTCATATTTATTTGATTCACCTTGATAAACTATTTTAGGGAAACAGGAGCATGACTTTTACATATCTGCTAAGTTACATGAGGAAAAAAATGTTGTTTTTCATTTGTTTACTTACAGCCTGGATTATTAGGTGTGTTTCAGAAGCTGATTGCGTCTAAAGCTAATGACCATCAAGGATTTTATCTTCTCAACAGTATTATAGAGCATATGCCTCCGTGAGTATAACCATGGGTGACCTGGATTCAGGCATAATATGTAAAACTAGACGTGTATGTACTTTGAATTTACCAATGGTATTTTCAATCAAAGATTATAATTGTAAATTAAACTTTCATATATACTTTCTGTAAAACTGCATTAGTAGTATGCAGTTGTAACTTGAAATAATTGTTTTACATTTCTAGAGAATCAGTTGACCAGTACAGAAAGCAAATCTTCATTCTTCTATTCCAAAGACTTCAGAATTCCAAAACAACAAAGTTTATCAAAAGTAAGTGCTGTGTCATGTATGAATTCTGATATACAGAAAACCCAATAACTTAGAACACAAAAATTGACTAGATGAACTTAACATAGGGAAGAGTTCTACAGCAGCCAAGGGGGTTGACTATATAGCCTACTGGGTCTTTTGCATTTCTGACTTCTGAGATTTATACCAATTTATTTTCATTAGCAAACAAAAACTACATCTTGAGACAGTTAAGGTTGCAGCAGGGCACACTCCATCTACTCAAAACCTAAAAAATAATGGAAACAAGAAGTTAAAGACTTATGTTCATTTCCATCTTCATATTGCTGAAATCACTACTGATAAAAAAAAAACCTGTAAGGCTATGTCTACATTACATGATAAAGTAGATTAAGGCAGTTAGCTCGATTTTTACAGTGTTACTGTCTTCACTTTAAATACCAGTTTGCTCCCTAAACCAAACAGGCTGGCTTCAGAAGGTGGTGTGCTCCAAGCAGGGTGTCTGTGATACTGACTTGGGATCACCCAAGTGTCTGTGTCATGTCAACTGCCCTTCCAGCCACTCCCCTGCCCCCCCCCCCACCCCACCTTGCATCAGAAACATCATCCCTGAAAATATTGTAGGAGCAGAGCACAGCTTGAAGAAGGAGAAGGATAATAAAGCTGAGATAAGGTTTAGGGAGCACTAGGGTCCATATTATAATATTGTCGAAAGCGACTTGGTGTGGCATCAACTTCAAATTAAAAGTTCATACTAAGGCTAGTGTTGAAACACCATGTTTTTAAATAAACTTTATTAGCCTCCAGAGGTGTCCCATATGTATCCCACAATGCCCCAGTGTTGTCCACTCTGGCTGCTTCCATCTCTGGTTCTCTCCAGGTGCACAGGAATTAGGTAGCAGAAAGCCTGTGAATTTCAGTTTGGCACCAGGAAGCATGTGGCAGCTAGCCTGTATGAGAGGCCAAGAAACTGGCCCCTTCAACAGGAAACCCCACATTCCACGACACACCTACTAGAATGTGTGAGGGGCTGGCTATGGCAATCCCATTTTGCCCAGGTAGGGGTGTTTTCAAGGTGGGGAAGCAGTTGAGATGACACAGACACCTGGGTGATCCCTGGGTGCACAGAGTCATTCATGCATGTGGAAATATATTGAGCTCCATCACCTGTGTGTAATGAAGTGTGAAGCCAAAAATTCTGCATCACATTTTTTTTTCTTTTAATCTCAGCTTTACTTTCCTTCTCTTCAAGCTGTGCTCTGTTCCTACAGTATTTTCAGGGATGATGTTTCTGATGCAAGGTTGGGGGGGCAGGGGAGTGGCTGGAAGGGCAGTTGACATGACGCAGACAGTTGGGTGATCCCAAGTCAGTATCACAGACCCCCTGCTTGGGGCACTACACCTTCTGAAGCCAGCCTATTTGGTTTTCCCTCACCTGGGATTCCCTACTTTTACTTCTTTTGCTCTGGAAAAATTGCTATTTGCGTTGCCCTCAATCAGTCCCATGGAAAGCAGTGTGGAAAGATAACATCACATACCCACAACCGCTTGCTGGACTTTTTTTCTCATATTGCATCAGCGAAAATACACAGAATGCTATAGGGCTGAGGGAACTATGCTGTAGTTTCCCACAATGCAACAGTCGATGTTTGATGATTGAGTGTGGCAGCAATAAGCTGACTTTGTGAAGATGTGAGGATAGTCAAATTTGAAATTAAACACAGCATAAAATTGACCTTTAATAAAATCGAATTTACATCATAGTGTAGACGTAGCCTCAGATTCATTCTTATCTCCAGTTGATCCCCAATACAATATGTACCCCAACTTCATCAAACTTGCACTTTAAATACAGAACCTTAACACAGCTCTCAGGTTCTCGTATATTAATTCTACCAATAAATCGGTACATGAGATTCTTGTATTTCATGCATTTGGGAAGTTATTCTGCCCTTAAACAGCTTTGGTCATTAAGGTTTTGTGTTACATAAGCACAGTGCATGACAAATGACTGAAATGTGAAGTATGTTCTGTTAATTTACAGATGTTATATAGTACAGATTCTTGCTTAATAAGATTGTCTTTCACTATGTAAATCATTTAATATGCTACAGAATCTTTAATCTTGTAGTTAAATTAGTATCTTTGGCAGGAATGAGTGTTTTAACAGCCTATATCAAAAGGAAATTAAGCAATTCTTCTTAAAAACTTAATGTATGTCAGCCACATAGGAAAGAGCATAGAGAATTGTGTTCCAATGGCTATAATTTTTAGTTTATCTAATTGTGACAGGAGCTTTAGCAGGTTGCTTGAGAAAATTCACTTTGTTCATTTCTTTTGAGATATCTATAACTGTACCCCTTACATAACTTTTTGAAAAAAAATCTTGATAACTGGAATTAATCTAGGTCCCTTAAATTACATTCTCAAAATCACCATTTCTACTCCTATCAAAAATGCCACTTTTTGATATCCTATGTTTTATGCTAGGTTGCCTAGTAATATTGCAGTCTGCGGCTCATTTTAAAGCTTGTTCTGGGAAATCTCTTATTGAATGTACTCTTGTATAAATATTAAGATTTTTTTTTTAACCTGTCCTTTTTTTTCCCCCCCACCCAATAGGTTTCCTAGTCTTCATTAATTTGTACTGTGTAAAGTATGGGGCATTAGCACTTCAAGAAATATTTGACAGCATACAGCCAAAGTTAGTATCATTTAAGCCTTTTGTATATTCACTACTGTTAAGGGGGAAATCGTTGGTCTGCTGTTTTAGAAATCAGAAAACAAGTGGTCCTTTCAACTAAGTAGTCATTTTATTCCCCAACTCTTTTGGAGGAGAACTTTATTTTCTAAGGTTTCTTCTACTAAATCAAAGGCTCCATGTACAAGTAATACTTTCTTCTGCTGAAAGTAGTTGATTTGTGGTTGTTTCCTGAATCATTCTGCTTGTCTGAGTATGCACCAAAGGGTATCACCAGAATGGGAACAAAAGGTGTTTTCTGTTTAACCTCAGTCCATAGGAAGAGTGTGCTGCCTATACAGAATTTCCAGCTTGAGTCCTCTGTGGGAATTCTCTGTCCATGCTAGATACCCCCATACTTGTATGGTTTACTGATGCCTTTGTTGTAAGACTGGGGGTTTTCATGTGTTCTCCAGTGGTCCAGTCAGTGCAGAGACATACATGTAGAAATAGATGTGGTCTATGATAATAAATAGGTTGAGAACCAGTCTAGTCTCTCTTCCTAGCATATAAAATCTCCTTTTCTGTGTGATTTCTATTGAGTGAACTCATTAGATCATTTCACTGGTGACCATGGAGAACTGTGAAGTTTTTCTGTTCTCATTAGGAAACTAATCTTGATCTGGCTTGAAAACTCTGTGATATATCCTTTTCTTTGCTTTGCTTTAGAACACTCCTTGAAGATTACATGTATAGTTGAGTATATGTTTATTTCAATTATAAGTTCCTCTCATTTTTATTTACACTTTTTCTGTTTATAATATCACAATAGGATGTTTGGAATGGTTTTGGAGAAAATTATAATTCCTGAAATACAAAAAGTATCTGGACAAGTAGAGAAGAAAATCTGTGCTGTTGGTATTACTAAAATACTAACTGAGTGCCCTCCCATGATGGACACAGAATACACAAAGTTGTGGTAAGTGCACAACACCTTGTGATGGTTTGTTGAAGATAGTAATTATCAGTAATGCAATTGAACTAATCAGACATTCCTTTTTTTATAACAATTGTTTGTGATCTTTCTGCTTGCTGCAATATGGGGTGACTGTTCAGGCCTTGTTGCTCTTACTAAGAGAGAGATTACACTATTCTTTCCAGAGAAGATGTCAGTATTGTTTTGAAACTTATCTGATGGGGATGCAACACTGGACGGATCAGGATGGACCTAACTAGTCCAGGACTATCTGGCCCAGCAACACCTGAACCAGAGAAGGTCAATGCCAACCCCTCTGCTCCTGACTTTCAGCCACCAGCTCCCTGATCTCTCACAGCAGAACCACAGATGTTGCCAGACTAGAGAGCCTAGTCATAGCTGGGAGCGGTGCCAGGGCTGGAGGCTGTCTGCTGGGAGCAGAGTTCCGCAGCTGGAGGCCGAGTGTGGAACATGTAGGCCTGCATCAGAGGGGCTGGCAGTGACCTCCCCTGGCCTAGCAGTTTCCTGGGTCAGAACTGGTCAGGTCTTGAGTCAGACCAGGGATGTCCAACAGATATTACTTTCCTTTTGGCTTTGTAATACTTATGAAAAATCAAGCCAGATTTTAACTCGCTTGTCTTCAGTATGGCAGCACGAGTGAACCTGTGTGTAACTTTGAATTCTTATGTTGCCATTGTTCTGTGAGTAGAATTCTTGTTCGCCATCAAGCCTCACAGAAGTTTTATTGTCTATGTGGCAAGTAACATATTTTGTGTGTTAAAAATTATTTGTATCTTGATGTTCAAATATTAGGAAAAAATGAAAACAGCATGGAATGAAGTAATTTGAAAGAGTTGCTTTCTTTAGACACTTGAGCTTGAGACAATCCAAGATGAATACATTTTCCATCTTTTTAATAAGACAACCCAACTAGTGCCAGTAATTTTTCATAAACATTCATTTCACCTACAAAGTCCTTACTTGCCCCAGTTCAGGACACATTCTGTTAATGCCTGACCCTTTGTTAGTTCAGGTTCAGATTAATTTCAATTTTCAGTGTTCTATTAAAGTCTGTCCACACTGACATAATGTGCTTATACTTTGGTTTTATCTTCCTTTGTCTTGTGATAGGACTCCTTTACTGCAGGCTCTAATTGGTCTCTTTGAACTGCCTGAAGATGATACCATCCCTGATGAAGAACACTTCATTGATATAGAAGATACCCCAGGATACCAGACTGCATTCTCTCAGCTTGCCTTTGCTGGGAAAAAAGAACATGATCCTGTGGGTCAAATGGTGAACAATCCTAAAATCCACCTGGCACAGTCTCTTCACAAGCTATCTACTGCATGTCCAGGCAGGGTAGGTGACAGTTAATATATGGCATGTTAATCTCCATTTCTACAGAGGAAAGGAACCATTTTTATGACTGATTTCTTTTGCTCAAGTGACTTTGCTAGCCAGCAAAATTGAGTTGTTTTACTCATTTTAGAACTGAAATATTTTTCTATACGGTATGTTTTGCTAGGGTAATAAGGGTCCAGATCCTTTTGTTTTGATTCTGAGAAGGGATTATGTAAAATGTCACTACCTTTTAGGGTAAATTATCTCCCCTAGGGCATGGGGTGGGTTGAGGTGAAATTTTTTTTCTGAATTAGAGTCTAATGCATTTATTGATCTTTTGGGGATGACGGTGCTTGGACTGGCAGTAGAATCCAGATAAAATATCCAGTGCCACTGAGGAGTTAAATGGAATGGTAAATCCAAATCAGTATCTGCAGATGTTACTGTAGTCACAGAAAACATCTTGCCATGACAAATAGTTACATACCTGGACATACTAGTAGGTTGCAGTTAAAAACAACTTAAACTATGTAATAGTTTCAAGTTTTCATAACTCTTAGAAATCTTTAAGATTCTGAGAAGCTGAGAGATCAGGGTACAGCTTACTGGAAAAAGGCATCTGGTTTTGTTTTCATTTTTCTCATTCTTCCCAAAGGGGTAATATAACAACATAAGTGAAGCTACTCTCAATTTGTTTCAAGATGCAGAATTAAAAAATGCTGAGAATTAAGATCTCTGATGCTGGCAGACACTGACACATCTGATGCTCGAAGTGCTTTCACATAGCACTACTCGTGTCAAATTCAGCACAATCCTGAAATGAAAGAGGTATTTAATGCACACACACATTAATTCCTTTATCTTATTTTTGTTTAAGGTTCCATCAATGCTGAGTACTAGTCTGAATGCAGAAGCTTTGCAGTACCTCCAAGGATACCTCCAAGCCGCAAGTGTAACACTGCTCTGAATTGCATGTTTGAAAAGCAAGATCAAAAGCTGTTTGAGAAGAAAGATGACATTGACTTTCTTTTAAGCAGAGATCAGACAAGATGAAGTTGCTACTTCATAATGTATCGCAGAATCCATCTTGTAAAAAAGATTAAATGTTGCTTTAAGCAGAAACAGAAAATTGGGTGGTTCATGTGATCATAAATAGCAGCTAACTTCCATCTCCAGTTTAATTTCAGAGAGAATATTAACAGCAGTTTCTCGTGTGACATTGATTTGAGTTCTGCATCTGCAGTGTTAGGATAATAATTTGAAATGGATGGAAAGCACTGGCTATAGAAACATCTTCTGTCACTTAAATTTCTTTTCATTTTGATGTTGTCATTTGTGTTTTCTTTTGTCTCTGTCTTTAAACTATCTAAATTTGTGAATAAATAAGAAACACTTGTTTAAAATGTCTACAAATGTGCTCTTACTGTTGTAATCTGTAATCATCAGAAAATTCTAAAATTTAGAACAGAAAACGATAGTGGAACTTCAGACTTTTTTTTTTGTGCTTCTGATTCTGAACACTGTTCAAAACAAAAGTAAAAATATATTTGGAAAAAAATTCAAATCCAGTTATTTGTCTTTGAAATAGGAAGCAGTAATAGTGCTTATAAAGCACCCCTTCTAGGCAGTGAATAATAGCATAACATACTAAAAACTAGTAGATTCTTTTCTTTAAATGCATTTTTACTAATGCATTGCATTAAAGTTGCCATCATATAAAATTATTCTGTTGCACTTGAATAAAGACTTTCTCATCCCTTCAAATTTATATAGAAGAAACTGAAATTGTGTGGGTGGGTGCATTTAATTTTAACTGCATCTCAGTTTATACCTAACCTTGGGACTTATGATCGCACATGCCGATGTTCAGTTAAGTGCACTACTCATTTGTATTTTTGAATGCTCAGTTTGCACACCTGTAATGTCTGCAAATCGTGCCTTCATAGGACTAATACCATAGCGAGACAAAACTTAGGAAACCCTAGAAACAGGAGCCAGAGAGAACACTTCAGAGCTTTATCAATGTCTTGGGGCAGAGGAGGTCCTGTGGCACCTTATAGACTAACAGAAAAGTTTTGAGCATGAGCTTTCGTGAGCACAGACTCACTTCATCAGATGCTGGACCAGCATCTGATGAAGTGAGTCTGTGCTCACGAAAGCTCATGCTCAAAACTTTTCTGTTAGTCTATAAGGTGCCACAGGACCCTTCGTTGCTGTTATAGATCCAGACTAACACGGCTACCCCTCCAATACTTGGGGCAGAGGGTGGGAGGAAGTATACTTCTAAGGAATAAAAGAAAATTCAGTGCTTGTCAGGCTTGCTGGCAAATTACTGGAAACAAAATTTCTCCTGACGGATCCACAGGGGCTAGGTAAATCACCGAAGAAATATGTAAATATTACATTTTCTTAATACATTGGATAAGATAATAAATACTCATGCTTTGGGGGCACAAGACAACCTCTGATAAGGGTTCATTTATGGACAAGAATAAACTTGTTTATTTCAAAGCAACTTGCTATGTCTCAAATCATCCAGTACCGGGTATTGTCACAGACAGGATGCAGTTCTAGCCAAGTTCTTGTGCATCCACCTAACTGATAATGATGTATAAACAACATGACTACTAGGTTTCACATGGGGGATCCATTCACCTTTTCAGTTGGAATATTGCCGATCAGGATGGCTTTACTGAGAAGTTGTGTGCTTAAATTTGTAAAGTCAAATTTTGAAGATGTGTGCTTTGTACTCAGTACAGAAAATGGTAAGTATGTTGGAATAGATATATCAGGTAATCCCTCAACAAATGATTTATGTCCACTTCTAGATGTTCTTAGGTTGTCTGGTTGTGTTTTGCAACTACCTTTTCACTCCCCTTTATTATGAGACTAAATCCAAAAGGGCTAATGCAATCCTTGGGAGCATCACTGGGAGTCACCAGTGCTTTTTTCCTAGCAAAAAAGGTAGTGGAACTCAAGTCACAAGCTGTGCCCCTCTGGCAGTTTAAACCCACCCTCCCCCATGTGGGGCCCAAACCAGCCCCTACAGCTTAACTGCCCCCCAGCGGGGCCAGAACTGCTCCCTGGTGGTTTAACGCCCCACCCCTGTCCTGGGTATGGGACCTGAGCCAGACTGCGCTGGCCCCCTCCCAGTGTGCCCAAGCCAACCTCCATCAAGCCTAAGCTGCTCGCCCCAGCAAACATACAGGGCCCAAGCTGGCCTGTGTGGGGTCCAACTACCCCCCACCCCATGTGGGGCATGAGCCAGCCCGAGCCAACCCCAGCATGTGGGGCCCAAATTGCCCTCCTGCATGGGGCCCAAGCTGCCACGTGCCCCCCCCACACACACACAGGGGATGAGCTGTGGCCCAGCCACTGCTTGCCCCAGCTCCAGATCCCCACTGCGCGCCCCCTCTTGCCCCAGCCCTACCACATACCTGAGCGAGGCCAAGCATGATCCTGGCCCAGCAGGGCCGGAGGCTGTCAGGCAGGGAGGGGCAATGGGCTGCACTGCTGCAAATGCCTGACTCTGCCCTCATGCCACAGGCAGGGAGGTGCAAATGGCTATTTAAAGAGCCACATGCATCTCAGATCAGTCTATCTGCCTTTAAAAATAGCAGCTATGGGGGGGAGAAGGTAGCAGAACACTGTTCTGCAGCGTTCTGTGAGGAAAAAAGGCCCTGGGAATCACAAATTGGGCCAGATATTTTTGACTGTATTTGGCACTGGTGTAACCACCACTTGAGTACTGTGTCCAGTTCTGGTGTCAACTGCTCAGACAAGAGCCATAAGAATTACTAGAGGATTGTCAAACGTGCTTTAAAGTGGTAGATCAAGCAGCTCAATCTACTTATTAACAAAGAGGAACATTGAAGGGATGACAATTGTAGCTTATAAATACTTCTACAAGTAATGTACGGCTTGTTCATCTGCACTTCTACAAAGACAACAAATATTTAATTATGGGCTCTTCGATCTAGCAGTGGAAGATATACGATCCAGTGGTTGGAAGCTGAAACTACACAAATTCAGACTGGAAGTAATGTGGACATTTCTAACAGTGAGTAATTAATCATTGGAACAACTTATGAAGGGGGACAGACCATTTTTAAATAAAAGTGTATTTTTTTCTAAAATGTATGCCTTGGGAATTATTTTGGGACAGTTCCGTAGCCTATTATACAGGAGGTTAAGCAAGGAGATAACAGTGGCCCTTTCTGGCCTAGAATCCTATGAACATCTGATGTTGCATTAAAACCACAGAGTGTTGCTGACTCTTTGTATATGGTTTGAAGTATTAATGCTCTTACTTCTGTAGAACCTTCCATTCAAAAGTTTTAAATCATTTTACTGAACAGATTCTCTGTGGTCCTCTCTTCCTTCTCCCCATCTCCCCACAAAGCTTCCTGCAGAAATTAAGGCCCAAAGAGATTTAGTGGCTTGCTCAAGACTAACTAAATCTGTAATACAGCTGGGAATAGAACCCAGATTTCTTCATTTCCCCTCCTTTCCATTAATCACAAAACTATGCTTCCTTTTTCTGGCCTGGCAATTAAACAGGAGCTGGACAAACACCAGGTGCTGTGCATCATATACACTTTCAAGCAGTCTATTTTGAATAATTTTTCATCAGACAGGTCTTTAATAGCAT
The DNA here is from genome assembly GCF_033958435.1 of Carettochelys insculpta. NCBI lineage: Eukaryota > Metazoa > Chordata > Testudines > Carettochelyidae > Carettochelys > Carettochelys insculpta. The sequence continues at coordinate 20,087,884 of NC_134153.1, read as the reverse complement.
AATCTTATATGTTATATAACAGTACTAATGTAAGGCGTGTGAAGCATAATTTGCAAGTTTTTTTAATTTACCTGGCTCACCAAACAGTATACTTGAGGTACTTGTCATTTTTCAATTAAAGTAAAACTTGTGCAGAAATGGTTGTTCATTCTGACCATGTCTGTCCAAAACAATATGGTTCATGCTATTAGCCTTTGCCACCAAAGTGGTGGCAAAAGTCACAAGGAATGGTATAATAGAGGTTTTCAACCTTTTTTCATTGCAAACTCCTAAAAAATTTCAAATAGAGGTGTGGATCCCTTTTGAAGCTTTAGACACACCCAGGCAGCAAACAGGTTGAAAATGGCTGCTGTATAGTAATGACCTTTCATAGACCCTTAGACACAATCTGCATACTTGGAGGAATCCATGGACCATAGGTTACAGAGCACTATGAGACTAACTTTAGAACCACTAACTTGCATGGTGCTTCACAAAATAGGTAGGTAGGTTCCTTTCTTCAAAGATAGTATTATCTTAGGTGAGAGGAGCATCCAATGTGACAAAATGTTTTAAAGTTAATAATTAATTTAATCCTTCCTGACTTGCAGAAAGTTATCATTTGTAATGTATAAAAATGACTGACTCTCCCTCTGGATAGTGTTTGACTTTTTACCTGCAAAATACAGGGAATGCAGGCCTTGGCTCCTCTGCTTTTGTTGCTGGATTCTTTGGATGAGGACAATCAGGAAACAGGAATCTGCACTTTCTCAAACCTCAGATGCAGGTGGGTGAATCACAAGGTTTTTCTTTCAAGTATGTCAGATGTTTGACTTAAGTGTTAGCAAAAACAAAACTGCTAATCCTCCAATAGCTCTGATTTCAGACTTGTGATTGTAATTGCACAGGTCCTCCCTCAAAAGAGATGTCCCAGACCTGACACTTGTAATTTTGGAGGATGGAGAAAATCTTTTTGAAAAATTCTTTAGTTCAATTATGCAGCAAAAAAGGGAGGCTTTTTTCTTTTGGTGCTTTCTTTTAAATAAAATTCCTTATGCCTAATAAGGAGAAGCCACTATTACTGTTTGTTATAGAGAAGGGAGGTGTTCCTGACGCATACTAAGCAAAATGGAAACAAGTGAATAGGATGTAACAAAAAACGAAGACTGTATAGAGATCACTTATTTTAGTTGACAGCTAGTACAATCAGGCTATGGCAACACTACAGACATATTTCAAAACAGCTATTTTGAAATATTTCAAAATAATACAGCTACACACAACGGCTACGTCTACACTACAGAGATCTTTCAGAAGCAGCTATTCCGGAAGATCTCTTCCAAAAGAGCTTCTTTTGCAAGAGTGCATCCACACTCACACAAATGCAGCTCAAAAGAGTGATCTGCTCTTTTGAAAGACAGTGTCCACACAGCCCCCACTCTTTTGAAAGACGGGCCAGGGATCAAAAATGAAGACTGTCCTTTCAAAAGAAGGGCCCTGCAGAGAGACTACATGCATTTTCTTTAGAAAGCAGCTTTCGAAAGGGGGCGCTCTTCCTGAAACAGGAAAGGAAGAGCAATTACGAAAGGAGTGCTGCGTTCTTTTGATTTACTTTTGAAAGAACACTTTTAGTGTGTAGACACTCCATGGGCTCTTTTGAAAGAGCCCCCTTTTTCGAAAAATCTGTCCAAAGAACTTGCTAGCATAGACGCAGCCAACATGCATTTCACCTGGCTATTTCAACATAGTATTTCCAGACACAAAGTTCTGTTTTGAAATAGTGACGTTGGGCACCATTATGGCTTACTCTGTGTCTTAATAGCACCTATTTTGAAACATCTATTTTGAAATAGGCATTAGTCTTCCTGCAATGAGGGTTACCAATTTTGAAGTAATGCACACGCTATTTCAATTTTATTTTGAAATGGCACATGCATACTATAGGTGCTTCCAAAGTTATTTCTAAATAACAGCTTTTACCTCAAAATAACTCTGTAGTATATGTGTAACCTCACAGAGCATTTCAAAGGGGTGAAGGCCTTTCCTTGACGTTATCACTTTATGACTACTGAAAATTAATGAGCTTGAATTACTGTGCCAGTGTTTGGAGGATATGATTGGACCTCGTAAAACCTTATGTTCTTCTTCGAGTGTCCCCGTGGGTGCTCCACATTAGGTGTCGGGCTCGCCCGGCGCCGCAGATCGGATCTTCCAAGCAGTTTCTGCTGGACCGCGCATGCGCCGGTGCGCACCACTCCCCCGCGCGCTCCCGGCCACGTGCGCGATCCGGTCCCTGCCAGTTCCTCTTAACCGCCGTCGGCTGCAGACGGAATCCAAACTAGGCTAAGGCCAAGTAGCGTATTCAACGGCTTTAACTGTTTTTTCTTTAAAGTTTTTCAAGTACTTAGGCTACTGCAAGTTAGCCAGCTGTTATTTTTGAAAAAAAAAACCAAAAGCAACAAACAAACTACAAGCAGGACAGCTTCAATCCAGTCCCAGTAACAAGCGCCGGAGGCCAGGAGCATCGGGCCATCAGCCCTCCTGCTGAGGCAGGCCATCGGACGGGGAAAACAGCACAGGGAAGGTGCTAAGTACCCGCTTAACAACTGAAAGACTCACCAACAATGTCCTCTTCAGGCTTTAAAAAAAAATGTGAGTCCTGCCGAGAGGCAATTAAGGAGAGACAGGGAGATGCGGCTTAAAATGCTGCTTTTGATAAGGCCTTCCAGCCAGAAGTGCCGGAGCGGCCGCAGCAGGAGGGACCCTCCGGGGCCTATAAAAGGAAAGCTGCCTCCCTCACTCCATCAGCGCAGAAACGGAGGAAAGTCTCCCCAACCCGATCCCTGCCGGCAGCAACAGCGAGCGGGACGGGAGGAGCGCACAGCCCCCGGCCGCAGCAACAGCTGATCGGCGGCGGCAGGGAGAGCCACGTGGAAGCGGCTCAGCCTCCGATGATCAGCCAGCCGCCCCGCACCGCAGGCAGGGCAGCGGCTTAAAACTGCTTTTCATAAGGCCCTCCAGCCAGACGTGCCGGAGCGGCCGCAGCAGGAGGGACCCTGCGGGGCCCATAAAAGGAAAGCTGCCAAAAACGGAGGAAAGCCTCCCCAGCCCGATCCCTGCCGGCAACAATAGCGAGCGGGACGGGAGGAGCGAGCAGCCCCCAGCCGCAGCAACAGCTGATCGGCGGCGGCAAGGAGAGCCACGTGGAAGCGGCTCAGCCTCCGATAATCAGCCAGCCGCCCCGCACCGCAGGCAGGGCGACAGCTAAACAAGCGCCGGTACCGGCGGCACCGCAGGCAGCGGCACCAACCCCCGGGGAACCGGCGGTGCAGAGCGCGCAGGCACGCAGCCTGCGGGCACGGGAGCACACCGCACCTGCGGCACCGCCCTCGAGCGTGCCGAGCTCGGTGCGCACGGGGCCGGGATCCCCTGTACGTCAGGGGGCGGAGTTACCTCCTCAAGGGAGGGGGAAGGTTGCACACAAGAGGAGGCATTGCAGCCCCTCTCCGCACAGGGCTGTGGAGTTGCTTTCTCACAGCCCTCCGCTTCTGTTACAGACTCCAACCAGAAGGCAGGGGTCCCCCCTAGCCTACCCGGAGCCCCCTTCTCCATTTTTTTGCAACCAGCCTCACCCTGGCTGGGACCACCTTCACCCTTCCTGGGGTTTGAACCGCTGGACTATTATGCAAAATCGCTCTCTCCAGCCCTCCCCCAGACGCAGAGGGTATGCACCAAGGGAGTGGTCTAGGTCACCTTCCCAAGAACAGTGCCTATACTGCCATGGTTGCCCCTACCACGCGGGGCATAGACACCATCGGCTATCTACCAGGGAAAGATCCCCACAAACGATCTCGTACCCCCGAGGGCAATTGCGACCGGGGACAGAGACTCAAGCATCTCAGGGGGGACTGGTTATGGAACCCCGAGATTTTCCCTTGCAAACCTCTAGTGAGAGGGTGTACCATCACCAGCAGGAACCGGAAGGGTCCACAGAGACGTATCCCAGTGGTTCCTCGCTCTCCTCCCCGGATGAGGCTACGGCCCCGGGGGACGTCCATCCTCCGGACGATCTCAAACAGTTCCGAGAGCTGTTTTACGAGGGTGGCCTTCATGCAAGGCATCCAGACAGCTAAGGTGCAAGAGAAACACCATAAGCTCCTCAAAAATCTGAGACCTCCGGCCTCCTCCAAAATAGCAATACCGCTTAATGACGCAATCTTGGAGTCTGCCACTGTGATATGGCAGACTCCTGCGACTATTCCGCCTGTCCACAAGAGAGCGGGGAAAAAAAAAACAAAAAAAACAAAAAAAAAACCAACTTCGTGCCGACAAAGGGCACGGAGTTCCTGTTCAGCCACCCACAACCAAATTCCTTGGTGGTGGAGTCGTCGCAATGTGGGGGAACAGACAAACATGCCAAAAAGCTAGAGCTGTTGGGCAGAAAGGTCTACTACTCCTCCACTCTACTGTTGCGAATGGCAAATTACGCAGCGCATCTAGCGAACCATAATTTCGATAACCACATTAGGTTAACCTCCCTCATGGACTCGCTTCCAGAGGGCAAGAAACCAGTGCTCAAGGCCATCATGCAAGAAGGCTACGCGGCCTTGAGGACGGGAGTTCAGATCGCCCTGGATGTTGCGGACTCAGCAGCAGCGTCCCCAGTACCACAGGGGTTACGAGCAAGGGCGACATCAACAGCACCAGCAGTACAGAACTCCCAGGCGTCGTTCCCAACACAGCCGTGCATCCTCGGGGCAGGGCCAAAGGCCACAAGTTTGACACACAGATCCAGGGCTGCGCCATCACTACCGTCGCAAGGTCATCCGAAGCGGTTATTCCACCATCGCCTCCGACCATTCTATAACCAGTGGCGAAGGATCACCACAGACAAATGGGTGCTGGAGATCATAGCCACGGGGTACGCCATCCCCTTCCAGTCGCTCCCACCGCCATGACCTCCACCCAGGCCCCATCTCCAGGAGGCCTCCCACGCGGCGAGGCTCAAGCAGGAGGTAGACCATCTCATGCTCATAGGGGCAGTGGAAAGAGTGCCGGAGCAACTGCAAGGGAGAGGGTTCTACTCGAGGTACTTCCTCACGGAGAAAAAGACAGGAGGCGGGAGGTCCATCTTAGATTTTCGAGGCCTCAACCGGTACCTGCGCAAGCAACGCTTTCGGATGATCACAATCGCCTCCATCCTTACGGCACTAGACGATGGAGATTGGTTTGCAGCCCTCGACTTATAAGACGCGTATTTTCACATAACTATTCATCCGTCTCACCTACGATTCCTCTGGTTTCTCATGGTAGGCAAAGAACATTTTCAATACAAGGTCCTACCGTTTGGCCTCTCCTCGGCCCCCAGAGTCTTCACCAAGCCCTTGGCAGTGGTGTCAGCCTACCTGCACAGACAGGGGGTATTTATATTCCAGTATCCGGATGACTGCCTACTCAAAGGGGCCTCGAAGGAGGAGGTACTACGCATAATATGCGTCACAACAGGCACATTCTCTCGCTCGGCCTGGTTATCAATCTGACAAAATCGAAGATAGACCCCACGCAGGACATAGAGTTCGTAGGGGCACGCATAAATTCTATTACAGCGAGGGCGTATCTACCAGAGACTCCCTTTCAGGCCGTCAGCTCCCTCGTGCAAGTCTTCACCTTCAGCCCTACGGTGCTGGTTCTGACGTGCTTACAGCTGCTGGGCCACATGGCAGCAGCGGCGTTCGTACAACAGAACGCCAGGTTACACATGCGCAGCATGCAGCACTGGCTGGCGAGCGTATACAACCCGGCAGCACACACTGTTCACAGGGTGGCGTCGCCCACAACAGAGGTGCGCAAATCCCTGCAATGGTGGGTAAACCCCGAGAACCTGCTAACAGGGGTACCCTTCCACCAACCACACATATTGGTTTTTCTTACTACAGACGCCTCCCTCATAGGGTGGGGAGCACACATGGGCGAAGAGGTGACGCAAGGGCTGTGGTCCTCCACGGAGCAGTCACTGCACACAAATATACCGGAGCTCAGAGCAGTGTTCAACGCCTGCAGACACTTTCGAGACCATATAAAAGGCAAAGTAGTCGGGATCAGTATAGACAATACCTCCACCATGTTTTATATGAATCGGCAAGGAGGAGCTCGGTCCTGTGCCTTATGTGCAGAAGCAGTCCGGTCGTGAAACTGCTGCATCGCCAACGATATAACCCTGGAAGCCTCATACTTCCCAGGCGTTCACAATGTGAAGGCAGACCAGCTGAGCAGGCGTTTCGCACTCACACACGAGTGGCAGATCCGTCCCGATCTGCTGCAACCGATCTTTTCATGCATGGGGTTTTTCCCCAGATAGACCTGTTTGCTACTCAGCACAACAAGAAGTGCCCACGATTCTGCTCCAGGGCAGGACTGGGACGGGGGTCCCTGAGGGACGCCTTCGCGATCTCTTGGAGGGCCCCCTGCTTTACGCTTTCCCTCCCACAGTGCTCATCCACAAGGTGTTGCAGAAAGCCAGGAGGGAAGGAGCCTGAATGATCCTGATAGTCCCAATGTGGGATCAACAGCAATGGTTCCCCCTACTCCTGCGCATGTCGGACCGGCCACTGATGCCCCTTCCGGTGGCGCCGGATCTGCTCACGCAAGCCCAGGGGTCCATAGTGCATCCGCACCCCCAAGGCCTGCGACTACAAACGTGGTTAATCCATGGCTCAGCTCCCTAGAGAGCACATGTACGGAGGAAGTGCAGCAAGTCCTAGAAAGTAGCAGGAGGACTTCCACCAGGAAGACCTACAAGCAGAAATGGACTCGCTTTACGGCATGGTGTTCTACCAAACAGCTAGCCCCCCTTTCGGTGCCTATGGCTGTGATATTAGAGTATTTACTGGACCTCAAGAGAGGAGGACTCTCGCTATCCTCGTTTAAGGTCCACCTTGCCGCCTTTTTGGCATTCAGATACGGAGAGACAGGGCACACGGTGTTCGCCCATCCCATGGTTACCAGGTTCCTTAAAGGGCTGGTAAACCTATACCCCCCCCTCGGAAACCGCTTCCACCTTCGTGGAACTTGGACCTGGTGCTTAATGCGAAAAGGGGACCACCGTTCGAGCCTTTGGCCACGGTTTCCCTCTGCCTCCTTATGATAAAGACGATCTTTCTTCTCGCAATTACGTCAGCTCGCAGGGTGAGCGAGCTTGCAGCAGTTATGGCAACGCCACCCTGCGCTGTTTTTTCCAAGGAGGCGGTAACCATACGGCTGCATCCAGCCTTTGTTCCTAAAGTTTCTTTCTGAGTTTCATACTAACGAACCTATTGTTTACCCTCGTTTTATCCAAAGCCTCATACCTCTAACAAAGGGGCGCGCCTACACCTCCTGGACGTGAGGAGACGCTAGCTTTCTATATAGACAGGACCAAGTCCTTCCAGAGAACGGATAGACTCCTAGTCTCTCTCGCTCCCAAATCAAAAGGAGAAGGTCTCTCTTCGCAGAGAATCTCGAAGCACATCGTATCTTGCATAAAAATGTGCTACAAACTCAAAAAGACTCCTTTCCTGGCCATGCCCAGGGCTCATTCCACTAGGGCGGTGGCAGCATCAACAGCCCTTTTTCAAGGGCATTGCGCTAAAAGACATTTGCAGAGCGGCGACCTGGTCATCCTGTGACACCTTCGCCAAACATTACGCCCTTCACAGGGTATTCCAAGAGGATACCCGTCTCTCGACAGCGGTCCTCTCGGGGACAAGCTGCACATAATCCGATTACCCACCTCCTATCTTGGGTTACTGCTGGGTAGTCACCTAATGTGGAGCACCCACGGGGACACTCGAAGAAGAAAGAGAAGTTACTCACCGTAGTAACGGTGGTTCTTCGAGATGTGTCCCCGTGGGTGCTCCACTACCCGCCCATCCTCCCCGCTCCGGATCTCTGTTTAGTGTTTTGCAGGAGCATCCGAGGCGGTTGGTCAAGGAACTGGCGGGGACCGGATCGCGCACGTGGCCGGGAGCGCGCGGGGGAGTGGCGCGCACCGGCGCATGCGCGGTCCGGCAGAAACTGCTTGGAAGATCCGATCTGCGGTGCCGGGCGAGCCCGACACCTAATGTGGAGCACCCACGGGGACACATCTCGAAGAACCACCGTTACTACGGTGAGTAACTTCTCTTTCTATATGTTTTTAAAATAATGCTGCATAACAGTGGAAAATAGTGACATAAGAGAAAAAATATTACAAGCTACTAATGCAGCAGAAAAGCAAAATAGGTGCAGCAGGCAAAGCTTGTTCACATGTTTAACTGCCTGCTGAAAATTATTTAAACACATTAAGATGAATTGTGACATCAGTATTGGGCTACTGTGAAGCAAGTATCTAAACAAATGTGTGATAACATTACAAGAATATGGTAAATTTCAAGTGATTGTTTCACAGTTTGCCGGAAAATATTGTGTATATTAATGTGTGTATGGTACTGTTTTTTGTTAATTGTTTCTAAAGTACTTTGCACAATGGTATTAACTACTTTGGTGGAAAATGAAAGAAATGGATCCATGCCCTTCTTTTGCAGCTTAATGATATATAAGGAAGTCCTGTCAGGTATCTTATAAAGAACTCTAACATTTTTAGGAATATAATCTTTACTTGAGTGGGAGCAGTTTTAACCCTCTGTTGAAGAGGCAGGCGTGTTATGGTACCCTCAGACTTTCAAATTAGGTAGCTATTTGTTTAAAACTTGATTTTCAATTTTTGTAATCTGGCTACATATATTTTTCCCACTGTGAGTTTAGATTTCACATTATTACTTCAGATGTTCATAGTTCTTTGGGAAAAACAATGTAGGTAAGATCTGAATTTCTAATACAAAACGTAATCAGAAAAAAATTGACCTCCCCAACATCAAAAACCTGCCCCTTCCATTTCCACCCCCAAAAGTGTACTCTATTGCCTTTTCTCTCATAGGTCACCTTTAAGCCTCACAGTAACTGGTAAGTCAGTAGCTTCTATAACTTCATCTATTGTTGAACTGCAGCAATCTCTAGTATGAAATCCAAAGATATGCACAACAAATCAAAACAAAATAGGAACTGATATTTACGTACAACATGTAATGGATGTCTAGTATTTTATTATTGGCAAATGATCTTTTAAAGGCCATCTTGTCACTGTATTTAAAGCTGTACAATGTATTTTCCCTGTGGCTCATTTGGAAAGCATCCTCATAATAAATATAGACTTGGATAATGTATGTAAGTTACGTGTCTATTGGTATTGACCGAAGGGCTTGTAGGTAAATTATTTATCCCTATATTCAATCCTTTCCCCTTTTATAACTGCTATTTACACATGACTGAATAATGCAGACTGCCTGCAAGAGTGTTTTTTTTCCTGTTTACCAGTAAAACAGAGGCAAAATATTTTTTAGTTTAATGAGGGGTTTAAATATCACAGGGTCTTAAATGTTGGATTGTAACTTCTGAATTCACTTTTTTACCTGCTGCATTAAGAAAGAATAAGCACTTCTGAACAGAAGATTCCTCCCACCACTTTCCCTGGCTAAACAGATTGACCCGATCTAGCTGGCTACCTGTTTTCCTTTCCAGGAGGCAAAAAAAAGGATTATTTAAGATTATTTTTGGCATTACACCATAATTTTCCTATCATTTTGCCTTTGTTTTTAGTACAACATCCGCAGTTTACTGCTGTTTAATCAACAGAAAAGAGACTTGAGGATTGAGGAAAGCTTAGCCTCCTCGAGATATTAATGATTATGTCTAAATATTTGATAATGATGGTTAAATCTCATACAACATTCCCATTGTAAATTTGATATTTACAGTGGTTTAGGAAGAAAAGCTTCAAGTACAATCCTGCACAGTTGGTCAGCTGGATAATGCTGCCTTTCCCTCCCTCCCCTCTCCCCTTCCTTTTGGAACACAATGTTAGTGGCTATTTTTGGAAGGAGAATAAGGTTATTAAAGGACTCTTGACAAGAAATGTAAATTTTCAAATAGCAGGATTCTGCTTGGAATCTGTCAAACAAATTGGCCCATACATTGTTTTTGTCTGCCAGACAACTGGTATGTAATAAGAACATCATTTTCTCCAGGTGCTAATTTGAGTCAAGGTGGTACAATTTTTAAATAGTGTCACAAATACAGAAAACACAACTAAGTTTAAATTAGTGACGGTTAAAGACAAACAGTTTCTTTTCGGGAGGTGGCGGGGGACAGGCATGCAAAGGGACTATCCATGTAAAATGAAATCACATATGCAAACTAAACAAATAGTAAATAGCAGTCTAGGTCATACCAATGCTTATTTTCAAATTCTTTCTACATGGCTATGTCTACACAGAAAGCTTCTATCGAGAGATGTCGCTGTTGGAAGGGATTTTCTGGGAAGACATCTCTTGACAGATTGCAGCTACACGTAAAAGTGGATCGCTGTACCGATCTACTCTGTTGACAGAGAGCATCTATACGTGCAGCCTGTTCTGTTGACAGAACCAGCCCTGTAACAGGGTAGCATGGCTCATGTGTTGGGCAAGTCCTTCTTCCTAGACCACTGACCCTGTGTGACCTTAAAAGGCCCCCCCAAGCCCTGCTCCCTGCCCATGCCAAGGCTTGAATACTTCCTGGAGGGACAGCAAAGCCATTTGTGTGAAAACCCATCCTTGCTAGACCACTACCATGCCAGAGCAGCCCCTGGGCTTGCCCTGGACCGAGGCCAGCTGCTGCTGGCCCTGTCACTCCTGATCAGTCTGTTCCACCACACTGGGTGGGAAGACTCTGAGAGGCAGCCCACAGTGCACACCCATGGTGTCCTGCCTGCCTTCACCCCCCTTGGGGCTCAGGAGGGTCAGACAGTACCCCACTAGCTCTGATTGGTGGGACCGGCTGGTTGTGGGGCATTGGGGCATCCAGCAGTGGACACAGAACTTCTGAATAAAGAAGGCAACTTTCCTCAAGCTGTGCATCTGGCTCGCCCTGGCCGTCCACAGACAGGACACAAAGATGCGGCCTAACCTCCCCTTCAAGAAGTGGGTCACCATTGCTCTGTGGAAGCTGTCCATTCCTGACAGCTACCGGTCTGGGAGGTCCACCATAGGGCCTATACTTAAGCAGGTAAGGCACCCTCAGGCCACATGCCCTGCACAGGAAGCTGGGGACTGGGAAGCTCACCAGGGCCCTCAGCAGCTATCCCCCCAGTCACTCACAGACATGTCTGGTTTTCCTTCCACAGGTGGTGCGTACCATCAACACAGTTCTGCTTTGTAGGCTCATCTGCGTCACCAATGTGAATGTCCTCTTAATCGGCTTTGACGCCTTCAGGTTCCCCAATTGTTTTGGGGTGTTGGACAGGACCCACATCCCCATCCAGCTTCCAGAACACAGCTCTGTACATTTCATGAACAGGAAAGGCTACCACTCTGTGGTCATACAGGCCCTGGTGGACCACTGAGGACAATACCTGGACATCTGTGTTGGGTGGTCAGGGCGGACCTATGACTCCAGGGTCTGGTGGAACTCCAGCTTGTTCCAGAGGATGGAGGTGGGCACCTGCATCCCCCTTCCAGGAGCTAGCCAGGAGGGATGCACACAGATGCCTCTGTGCACTGGGGGGATGTAGCCTACCCACTCCTCCCATGGCTGCTGAGGTGCTACACCGGGCACCTGGGCCCCACACAGGACCTTTTCAATGCCTGCCTCACCTGGGCAAGGAACCCAGTGGAGCTCACCTTCAGATGCTTGAAGGGGAGGTTCTTCTGCTTGCTAATGGCTGGATGTGGGAGAGCTGAACGTCCCCAACGTCATGGCTGCCTGTTGCACTCTCCACAGCCTAGTGGAGTGGAAGGAGGAGGACTTCCTCCAGGACTGGGTGGTGAAGGGCAGGGGGCCCTATGAACAGCTCAGAGCAGCTCCCAATCAAGACTGGGTGCACATCTGGGAGGCCCTGTGGGACAGCTTTGCCTGTGGACCCCTATGACCCTCCCCAGCACACCCCGGGGGGTGCCTCAACTCAGCATCCCTACCCTCCCAACACCCCTCCCTTACACCACCTACCCCCAAGACCCCACCCAATAAGGAGGGACATGGAGTCGTGCTTAAAAATAAACCTTTACAAAAAAGAACTTGTGCAAAAAAAAAACTGTTAAACGATTTACAGATGGTAATGTTCCTATGTACAGTGTGGTGGGGGAGGGACATAGGGGCCCATTCAACTGGGGGGGGTCTTAATCTGCAGTGAGGGTAGAGGGCCACAAGCCAGGCTGGCCATGAGATCCCCTCCCACCCCAGGGCCAGGGTCCACCTCGGGGCTGAGATGGGGGCAGGATTGTAGGGAGGTGGGGGAGTTGCTGTGGGGTCAGTCTTGGAAGGGGAGACAGAGGAGGCCGGGGGCGGGGCATGGACACCTGCCATGTCCACGGCCCACCGCAGGGCCTGGAGGAGGACATGGAGCCAGGGGGCTCAAGGGCAGGTGTTGGGGGTGGGGGATGCTAACTGCAGCGGGCAGGGGCTATGGGCAGGGTGATCCAGGCCGGCCAGCCAGGCCTCCATAAGGTCTAGCAGACGGTTGACCCAGGCCAGCCACTGGTCACAGGCCGCACCCAGTCCCAGTGCCACTACTCTTCTCACTGCAGTGGGAAGGTGTCATTTTACTGCCAGAGGGTAGCCGTGTAAGCCAGTAGGGTGTCATCCTCTGGGCAGCAATGTCCTCTCTGGGCGTGGGTGTGCCCTTCTGGTGGTGGACTGCAGTCTCTTGTGAGGGGGGCACTGCTCCAAGTGCTGCCAGCTCCAGCTCCTTCCTGGGGCTGGCATGGAGTGCAGGGGGGTGGGCTGGCCTGGCTCTACGAAGGTGTAGCTGTAGGTGGAGAGGGTGACTCCTTCCCACAGCACCCCCCCCACCCCCGAGTCCTGCTCCAGGCCCCCCAAAGCAGCAGCCCCCACCCCGGGCCATGAGATGGAGCTGTTCGGAGTGTGCATGTCTGCGCCCCCTTCATGGTGGGCCCTGCTGCATGGGGACCCTGTGGTGTCGTGGGGACTGGCCTGACTGCTGCTTCCCCCAGCCTGATGGCCTAGGGGTCTGGGAGTGGGGAACAGCCATGGAGGGGTCCCAGCATGGATGGCAGGTGGCCTGGGTGCAGCCATGTTCTCCCATGTTTCCCAAACACATACATAGCCCTGGCGGAGCGCTTTCACCTTCGCTCACACCTGCTCGAGGATGCGGATGGGGTGTCTGTGCTCCACCAGGGCTCCGGTGATGCGGATGTAGGCAGGGGCGTTGCAGCGCTGGGCGTTGCAGCGCTTGGCATTTGGGTCCAGTGGGACTGACTCATTGGCCCAGAGGGCCAGCAGGTCCCAGATCTTCAGACTGGAGCAGGATGGGGCCCGCTTCCTGGTGCCCTGTGGTGGGAACCCTTTCTGAGGCTTGGGAAGAGTCAGGAGGGTCTTGGTCAGCCTGGGCAACACTTTTAAAGGCCGCTGGGAGCGGCTGCCAGGGTGTGTTGCTGGCCGTGTGCAGCAGGGTTGCAGCCACGCCTCCATCTTCCTGCCTGTGGCTTCTAGGGCTGCCTGCCCCTTTAAGCATGTCCAGAGGCCCAGGCCATAGACCCATGCCTGCAGTGCGGAGGGTACCTTCCGTCACCAGCAGTCTGGCACCATGGAGGACCCCTCTGTCGACAAAAGGGGCTTCAGAGCATCTACACAGCAGTTTTGTCAACAGAATACTGTCCAGAGAGGCATTATACCTTAACAGGAAAAGGTGTAACACTGCTGGCAGACATGTCCGCTTCTGTCGGAAAACTCCTGACAGCACATTTGCAGTGGAGACGTGCCGCAAGTTTTGTCAACAAAACCCTCTCTTGTAGACATAGCCCATGGTTTAGGTTCAAAGGGTATAGAATTTGAACGGATACACACTTCAGCAATGGGCATATTGTAAATTGTAGAACTTTTTATTCAGAAAATCTCTGCCCAACTCTGTGCCAGCCTGTAGTTACTGGTTATAGTTGAACAGCCATAATCTTTATAACTCAGTGGCTGTGTCTACGCTAGCCCAAAACTTCAAAATGGCCATGCAAATGGCCATTTTGAAGTTTACTAATGAAGCGCTGAAATACATATTCAGCGCCTCATTAGAATGCCGGCAGCCACGGCACTTCAAAATTGATGCAGCTTGTCCAGACGGGGCTCCTTTTCGAAAGGACCCCACCAACTTCAAAATCCCCTTATTCTTATCTGCTGGGGCTCAGCTTTGGCCCTGGATCATTGCAAGTCTAAGCCAGCCCTGATTAAAATGAGGTTGTGACTCACTTTGGGGGTCCTGACCCACAGTTTGAGAACCACTGCTCACTGCTTTATATTATTGTAATACAAATAATTATTAAAGAGTTATCTGCTGATAGGAATAAGGGGATTTCAAAGTTGGTGGGGTCCTTTCCAAAAGGATCCCCGTCAGGACAAGCCGCGCGGCGGCAAGCTGCATCAATTTCCAAGTGCCACGGCTGCTGGCATTCTAATGAGGCGCTGAATATGTATTTCAGTGCTTCATTAGTAAACATCGAATGGCCATTTCGAAGTTTTGGACTAGTGTAGATATAGCCAGTGTGATTACAAGTCTTGGAATGTTACAAGCTGGAGAAGAAAAATTGATCTTGCTTCATGATTTTGGCCCTCAACTTCAAATAGTGAATAAACAGAGAAAAACAAGTCTCCACAAACTGAGAGGCCTTATTTTTAATATTCTACTACTAGTTTGGAAAGGCGTGCATATGTAAGACTAAGCTTTTTATTCTTAAGCAGGATCCAGGTAATAAAACTGCTATTTTGAAGTCAATAATTAAAACCATCAAATCCCTAAAAGTTCTCAGTATTGACCTGTTAAATTCTATTTTATTTCCTTATTGCACTTTTTTCTTCTCTGGAATTATACAATTAACAGCTTTCTAAGTAGGAACCTAATTTAAAAGTTCCCTACTGTTTTGTTTGAACAAAGAGATGTGTAAAAGTTCAGCTGGGCACAATTCTAAGGCCAAACAACTCAACAGTGTGTTCATGTCATAGACTGCAGAGTCGGTAACTCTTTAATAATTATTTGTATTACAATAATATAAAGCAGTGGTTTTCAAACTGTGGGCAAGGACCCCCAAAGTGGGTCACAACCCCATTTTAATCAGGGCTGGCTTTGACTTGCAATGATCCAGGGCCAAAGCTGAGCCCCAGCACCCAGGATGAAGCCTAAGAGTCTCTGCTGGAGGCTTTGTGACTCAGTTGCCCTGCCTGATGCTGAAGCCCTTGGGCTTCAGCTTTGCTGCTCTCTTCCTCCTACATTCCTGCCTGGGACAGCAGACCTTGATTCCCTGGCTTTGATTCTCTATCTGGCATTGATTCCCTCTCTGGGGGTCATGTAACTTTTGTCATATGGCAGTTGCAGTGCAATGAAGTTTGATAATGCTTGGTGTAAAGGGCCGCTACTGAGAGTTGACTATGTACCAATAAAACAAACCCAAAATGGTACTTCTACCAGGGTAGAGTTTATGATCTCATCTCTTTGAGAACTGTTGTTGATGCTAAATGGTATAGATAATTCAAACTAGACTGCTTAAACTCAGTCTGGAGTATGGATCAGAGCTGGAAACTCTTCTTAGCTATAGACTATGGTAGTGGTTTTCAGCCAGCGGTATTCCCCTCTTCTGGGTTGTATCAACTCACCTAGATACCTACCTAAAGTTCCAATGAGCAACAGAAGAACTAGTGAAGTTGGTACAAACTAAAATATCACCAAATGACTTATTTATGTTGTTCCATACACTTTACATGGAAAAGTAAATACAATATTTATATCCTATTTTATTTCTAGGTCGGGGTGGTGACCATATAGATCCTCTTGAATCAATAGATGAGCTGGCACCTATCCTGCCTTTAGGAGGGAGAGATTGGGGGTGGAGCAACTGCACCTCTCCCTCTGTACCTTTCCATTTCTAGCAAAAGAACCTGCAGCTTCTAGTCACTGGTACCTTTGCACTACAGGTCTTAGTCAATACTAGCTCTGCTGCTGCTGGGCCCAGTTATGATCTCACATTCAACACAGCTGTAAACTGCCTGCCTCAAATAACATCTCTCTCAAGCCCCTCTCTCCTCCGGGCACTGATGTAACCACTTTGCCTATCCACTAGCCTGCTGGTGTCCAACACACTTACCACATGTGGCTGTTTGGCTTGAACATTGTTATTTTCAGAATAACGGGGCTAGTTTGTTCTCAGAAGTGGTTGGGCACTCGGATTAGGGTTCCTGGACATCCTGCAATCTTCCAAAATTCCATGAAAAGTCCCACATTTATGCAAAAAGGTCCTGTGGCAACATTTTTGCATAAATGCAGAACTGCAGGACTTGTCATGGAAATTCCTGGCCCCAGCCAGGTTTCCTGTGGCTGGGGCTGCCGGTGGGGCTTTGTGCCCCAGCCGGCTCCTAGCTGCAGGAACCACAGGTTGGGGGTTGGAAACCCCACCAGCCCCACATCTAGGGCTGTCAGTGGGCCTTCATGCCCCAGCCAGCTCCAAGCCACAGGAACCCCAGTGGGTGGGGGTAGACCCTAGCAGCCCCACAGCTGGGGTGCAGAGCCCTGCCAGCAGCCTGAACCATAGGAAGCCAAGCTGTGGGGCAGGGAGAGAACCCCAGCAGCCCTGCAACTAGGACCTGGCTGGGATGTGATGCTCCATGGCCTGGCAATAGCCTCCCGGTTGTTGGGCTGCTCATTTTCTCCCCCTACACAATCAAGGGATTCCATGGCTGGGGCTGCGTGTCCCACAAACCCTCCCCAAAAAGCTGGTACCCCAGACCCTGGCACTAGCACCTACTCTGCTGAGCTAAAAACTGGGCCACAGAGGTCCTGCTCTCATTCCATCCCTTCTTGGCTTCCTTGTCCCCGGAGCTGTGTCTGCACTTGCTTTCCACTTTTGAAAGAAATGCAAATAAGGGAAATTGAAAATGCAAAAGAGGTGCAGATTCACACATCTGGCACCTCCTTTGTGTATTTTTCTTTTGAAAGACTGCAGTGTTGACGTGGCTCTTTTGAAAATAAACCCCATCTTCGAAAGAACCCTTCTTATTTCGTTTCAGGAAGGGCACTTTTGGGCTACGTCTACACGTGCACCCAACTTCGAAATAGCTTATTTCGATGTTGCGACATCGAAATAGGCTATTTCGATGAATAACGTCTACACGTCCTCCAGGGCTGGCAACGTCGATGTTCAACTTCGACGTTGCTCAGCCCAACATCGAAATAGGCACAGCGAGGGAACGTCTACACGCCAAAGTAGCACACATCGAAATAAGGGAGCCAGGCACAGCTGCAGACAGGGTCACGGGGCGGACTCAACAGCAAGTCGCTCCCTTAAAGGGCCCCTCCCAGACACACTTTCATTAAACAGTGCAAGATACACAGAGCCAACAACTAGTTGCAGACCCTGTATATGCAGCACGGACCCCCAGCTGCAGCAGCAGCAGCCAGAAGCCCTGGGCTAAGGGCTGCTGCCCACGGTGACCACAGAGCCCCGCAAGGGCTGGAGAGAGAGTATCTCTCAACCCCCCAGCTGATGGCCGCCATGGAGGACCCCGCTATTTCGATGTTGCGGGACGCGGATCGTCTACACGTCCCTACTTCGATGTTGAACGTCGAAGTAGGGCGCTATTCCCATCCGCTCATGGGGTTAGCGACTTCGACGTCTCGCCGCCTAACGTCGATTTCAACTTCGAAATAGCGCCCAACACGTGTAGACGTGACGGGCGCTATTTCGAAGTTACTGCCGCTACTTCGAAGTAGCGTGCACGTGTAGACGCAGCCTTGATTATGCAGTCCACTTTCGAAAGAGCCACGTCTCTTAAAAGAATATGCAAATGAGACATATGTAAATCTGGACCTCATTGACATGTTCAATTTGCCTCCTTTGCATCCCTCTTTCGAAAGAGGAATGCAAGCGTAGACACAGCCTAACGGTATGGGCGGAAGGGGGAGAGGGCTCCAACCGCCTCACAGAAGGCATCAAGGGGGGTCTGCAGGGCTGTGTGCCCCCAGCGTACCTGCCCACCCTTCCCACACTGTCCTCCGAGCCATGGGCCGGCCCGGAGTACAGGCGCCCCCGCCCAGGGGTAAGCGGGGTCTGAGCCCACCGGGAATGAGGCTTTAGGCCTCGCATACTGAATGGTCTCCGGCCTTGGGCCGGGGCAGGGCCCCAGGAACCCACCCCGTTGTGGGGCCCCCTCTTGCAGCGCTGCCTTGGGAAAGTTTGAGCTCGAGTCTCACCTGCGGGCATGCCGGGAGCTGTAGTCCCCGTGGAGATGAGACGGCGTGTGGGAGTGATGCATGCCGGGAGCTGTAGTCCTCTTGGAGATGAGAGGGTTGACCTGAGCGATACATTTCCGGAGCTGTAGTCCCCTCAGAGGGGAGGCGGGCTGAGTGAGCAGTGCATGCCGGGAGCTGCAGTCCGGGAGGAGGCCTGTGCTTCGAGCCGGTGCGCTGGCGGATTGGCCGCGAGTGAGAAGTTGGGCGGTGCTATGAAGTGCTGTGACCCTGCAGATTGGTTAGCACCGTCCCCGGCGTGCTGCGGTCACTTCCTCCCCGGCCGGACCTGCCCCCGGCGCTCATTCTCTTTAGTGTTTGCCCTGTGTCCGCCGCCTCCCTCCGCCACTGCGATTCGCCCCCCCCCCCTTCCCGGACCCCCTCCCCGCCTCGGGACCCGGCCCATGGACTGAGACGCCCGCCTGCCCGCCTGCAGTACCAGCTGGCCCGGGAGCCGCAGCCCAGGCAGCCAGGTGAAAGCGAGGCGGCTCCGGATTCCCCGGGGGGCGCCGGGGCCTAGCGGGGGCAGCAGCGGCTCTGGTGCCTCTCGCTGGGGGCGGGGGTGAGGGCGGGGGCGAGGAGGCCGGCAGCGGGGCTGGGAGTCGGGGCTTGTTAGGGAGCAGCGGCACCCGCTAGGGAAGCGGCTGGGTTCTCCTTCGCTTTTAGGGTGAACCGGAGCCCCGTCCTCACGGCAGTGGCAGGCGGGCCCTGGGGGGAGCCGGCCTGGCCTGGGGCGAGGGGGCCCGGCTCTGGTTACAGAGTGGGCCTTGCCTGAGGCTTGTAAAGAGAAAAAGGCCGTGCGCTGCGGGGGTTCGGCGCCCTGTCCCTTGTGGGGAGGTAATCCCGGGCCTTGTTCTGTCACACGCCCCGATCCCCACGCGCATAGACAGCTACAGCGCCAGGTTTCCTCCTTCCCACTCACCCCCGTAGCGCTAGGGCGGGTGTCAGCTGCAGCATCAGCCACCCCCCACGTTTTCCTATCATGAGAGCAAATTGTTAACAGCAACAGGTTCTTGTGAAAACTCTCCTCCCTGCTGTCCATGTTAGAGCCCGTGGTACAGGTGCATTTACCTAGTTCGTACCTGCTGTCCCATTGTGTTAGAGCAGTCTCTAAACTTGATACACAGAGGACAGTCTTGTGTTTGTTTTACTCCAGTGAAAGAGGAGGAAGAATGTATTGGTGTTGGTGGGTAAGTTAGATCATGATGATAAAAACAAATAGAAGTGTCAGACAAGGAGCACAATTCTCCATCCACTGCTTTTGTTGAAAGTGTATAAAATAGATGCACAAAGGTTTTCAGAGTTTATTGTAATTTTCAGTTAAACGTGAAACTACAGTAGCTTGTGGTAATGCTTGTACCATGAGGGGAGCTATATTTTTAACATGCTAATTGAGTTGTTAGCATGGGTCTGTCAGTGAGGGCAGGAGACTGGACTCAACTCAACTCAATGACCTCTCTAGGTCCCTTTCAGTTCTGTGAGAGAAGTAACATTATGCTTCTCTTTCTCTGTATCTAGGTATATATATAATGAGTTGTAATTCTAACATGTATTATTTGGTCAGGGTAAACTCTAGAAATCCACTTAGAATAAACAATACCAATTTGGGAATTGTCCAATCTAGTCTTTACAAAGGTGTTAGCTATTTTAAGATAATTACCAATCAGTTAACCATGTACAAAGCTTTAGTGTAGACATATCTTGTATAGTTGAGTCCCTCCTCCTCCTCCTCACACACATTCACACACTTTCCTGTCCCAAAATCCTCATTGGGTCGTATAATTTCATTTTTAACAAAATAAAGCTCTGTACTATGTGTGTGTAAATAAATAAGAGTACACCAAAATCCCTAGCTTTCAACAGCCAGGCTTCTTGAAAGTCATACTTTTAAAATTTTTCCTGCATGGGCATCTGTCAAATCAATCAGTGTAAATGTTAAACTATCCATGGACTTACCTACATAATTACAGGTTAACAGGTAAATTGAAAAAATGGGCTGCCTATATATTGATGTCATTAAATAATATAAATTCTGCTTTATGAACCTCTAATAGTCTGTTTTGGTAAATCTAGAAAGTGGTTTATTTTTACATATTTAATTATTCCAAAGAGGGGAGTTGATTTTGTCTCTCATAATGCTTTCAACAGTTGCATTAACAACTTTTCATAGACATGAAGATGTTGATATTTATACTGCATGGATGTGTCTTGATTATTTTATTGGAGTAAACTAATAAAAGGCTTATTGTATTTTGATAACTACAAGCATTAGCCTTGAGTGTGTGTATTTTCAAACCTTGTGTTTTAGAAGGGTAAATTAAAGTATAATTTAAAATATTTTGTTATAGTGGAAACTGTTAGCATTCAAAGGCTTACTGTTATTTCATTTCTTTGCCTTCATGTCCTTTCTTTCTGGTCTTGGTTTTGTGTTTTTAAATCATGGTGTTGCTTCTGCTTCTCCTTCAGATTCCTTTTTAAAATCTCCTGTTGTGTGTTTTGTCGTCTGTTTCCCTTTTTTTATCTTTCATCCACATCCTCTGTTCTGGGATCTTATCTGTATTTGTGAAGCAACATGTAAGTTATCAGTTATCTGAATTATTTTGAGCTTCATCGTATACTACCACAAATTCTGGCTTTGAGATATTCTTTGGCTAATCAAGGATTTGTGAGAGGAACATGTTTGGGGTTTATAGAAAGTTCCCCAGGAAAATGACCTTGCTCAGCTAGAGTATTTTTTACATTTTTTCCTTGTAATTGATAAAGAATGAGGAGTTAGTGACTTTTTTTGTGGCAGCTATTTAAACCTTTAAATCGATATTTGGCTATTCTATTTTAACACTGATTATAAACGTTAAAATACTCAGCTACATGAAAGCTACTTCATACAGTCGGTTATCAAGCCATGGTTACTGAGAAGTGGTTTACACCTAAAACTGGGGTCAACCTAGTTATATTGCTCAGGTCTGTGAAAAAATTTGACCTAGTTAGGTCAACACCCACTTACTCTGCTTCCCCTTCCCTCTGTAGATGCATCTAGGCCAATAAAATAATTCTTGTATCCACCTACCTGTTGCTTTTTCAAGTGGTTGTGAAAAAATATTCTTTGATTACTGCACAAAGTGTCTGTTCTACAGGAACATAGCTGTGGCTGTATTACTGTACTATAAACATGTCCTGATTTGGATTATCATGGAGGTTTTTTTGTTTTGTTTTTTTGTTTTTTTGTTTTTGTTTGTTTGAAAAAGTCATAAGTTTTCAGAGCTATTAGTTTGTGGGAATTTGGACTCAAGATTCTAATAATGATTTGGTGTAGGGGAAGAGAGAGAAGGAGCAGAGGCAGTTAAGTCATCAATTCCTGCAGCATTAACCTTCCATGTTTTTAAAAAGCATGTAGCTTTTATAGTCAGTCACAAGGACAATTCAACTTTGTGATGTGGTCCTATCTTCCTGGGTCTCCAGGAAGACAGCTTAATTAGTTTCACTGCTGCCATGGGATTCTGATTATCAATGTGCGTGAAATGACTTCTGCTAAAACCGATAATTTTTCAGAGTATTAATGTATTCATTTAATAATAAAGAAATCCTTAGTGGAGTTCAGGAACAGCACTTTGTGTGAATTTCCACACGCTTCCTCTTTTCACTGGCTTTAGGGAAGGTGGTTGTTCTCACTGGTTGGAGTAGGCTGGTAGATGTAGTATTATGGTTATGTGGGTATCAGGTATATTTTTCAATATATCAATTCTGGGGCTTCAGTTAATCACCACTATTATCTAAACGATTACAAGTTTATCTGTTGAATAGTAGTAGAGAGGAAGCCGTGCTACTCTATACACTATCAAAACAGCAGTCAAGTAGCACTTTAAAGACTAGCAAAATAGTTTATTAGGTGAGCTTTCATGGGACAGACCCACTTCAGACCATAGCCAGACCAGGTCTGGTCAGGCTATGGTCTGAAGAAGTGGGTCTGTCCCATGAAAGCTCACCTAATAAACTATTTTGCTAGTCTTTAAAGTGCTACTTGACTGCTTTTTGTTTTATCTGTTGAGTGTAGAGTAGTAATAATTCATAAAAAATGTGCTATGAAAACCATTCCTTTCAAACTGCATGCCACCAAAACCCTACTCCTTTGCAGACTGAGACCTTGGGCAAGTGACGTAGCCTCTCTGTGCCTCTGTTTCCCATCTATAAAGTGGGATAACACTATTTCAAAGGGACATTGTAATAATACATTAGACTGAGAGTCTGATGGGTACTATTATAATGGGGCCCATGTGAGTGCCTAAGATCGGTTTGAATAAATCTGTTAAGTTCAGTTTGTCGTCTTTGTTCATGGGCAAAAACACTTACTATTCCTGATCTTGAACTGAAGTTCTCCATATTTCATTTTATAATTACTTCCATCTTCCCTTTTATACCCCTGAATAGGAATTTGTTGGTGATTAGTGAAAATTATTCAGTCTACAGTATAATTCACACTTTGTGACTTTAGTTTTAGCTGAGTATGGTAGTGCACAAAGCTCTAAAGCTCTATTGTGCCTTCTCAGTTAGTGTTACTCCCTCTCTTTCTGTTCCTGAAAAGCAGTGCAGTAAAATTAGAAGAAAATTTGCAATCCCCTTCAAACAAAGAATGACAACATTCATAAAAGGGTTTCTAGGGACATGCCAGTTTCAGCTAGCTTCTAATAGATTTATATTCTATAATTAAAGACTGATTTACAAACTACTTGTTCACAAGTATGGTGGAGAGGATGCTATTAAGTGCAAAGCAGAGGACACTTAATAATGTTAGCAACATGATGACATGTTGGTTTTGTTCTGCTTTTTAATTCTTTATTTCAGATGACTAACTTTTAAACAAACAGATTATGGGCATATTTTTTTCATCAGAATGGATGAAAAATATTATCCGTCAGATGTTAAACTTCGTAAATCTGCCCTATCAGTTATTCCTCTGTGCAAATTAGATGTTCATAAGGTTTGCTATATTTATTGTGACTGAAGAATTCCTTGAGTTTTTAAATATCCGAGGAATGACTATAATGTCTCAGTTTGGTGTAACTATCTGTAAACTATGATTTGTGTAATTTTTATTAGTTTTTCACAAAGTATCTTGAGAGAATAAACTCCATTTGCTCATCTAAAAAGATAGCCAGAAATGTTAGTATGTCTTGTACAGTTTTCATTTGTGTAGACTGAAAAGTCCTTGTCTGTTACTATTTATTGCACAAACCTGTTCTCATCTTTTCTTTTTCCAGTTATATGTTGTACTGCTTTGTAGTATAAGTACAAAAGTAATTATCCCTGTCCCACTTTGTCTACAATTAGACCTATAAACTATACTAAAAACTACACATGATGCATGTATTGGAGGTCAAAACTTCATGTGGTCGTTTATTTTTTTAAGTAAAAATTTAAATTTAATACTTAATATGTATCCTTGCACTGCATCACACAGTGTTCTGAAATTGAAGCATTCAAATTTTTTGAGCAAGGTCACTTACAGAACAGTGAGAAGGGAATTAAAAGGACACGTCCAAGCGTTTAATAAATATCCCGCTATTGAAAATGGTTATGATCATTTTGCACAGTAGTTTTTAAAGGCTGTATTGCTGCAGTGAAGGAATGCTTTTCTCCTTTTTATACTGTCCAGTTGAAAAATCCTATGGACAAAGTGGAATTTAAACCTGTTTTTAAGTTTTGGTTTTAATAAGATACTTGTAGTTATAAGACTTTTACATTAGAGACAGAAACACACTTTGGGATTTATTTTTCAGTGTTGACATATGTCAGAACAATACCAAGAGACTATCCACCGCCTCTCATATAATATTAGGAAATAACTGAGTAGGAAACAAATTCTCTTTTTCAAAACCCTAGAGGCTAAACTGTGGACATGGTATGTGTATTGTCTGCCAAAGAAAACATAAAAATGTGTGGTGTAAGAGTGGTTTAAATGCAAATTGCAAAACTGACACGATCTTAGTACTGAAAGCATTTCAGTTAAAAAAAGCCTGGCATTTAACTACACAATGTTTAATACATGAGAAGTGACCAAGTTTGAACACTGCTTTAGTATTACTTAAGTTCTGAATCTTAACAAAACATGTAAGCATTAACTCTTTCAGAAAGTTTTGGTAATCAATCTTTTTTTCCCCCCTCCTTTTCACATGGTATCAGTATATAGCACAAGAAGTTGCTCAGAAATATGAAGGGGCCTGGCCTGGGACTTGATTGTGTAGTCAATTGTCAGATAAAACTGACATTGAAGTGAGGGATTTGGAGTTTGATTCATAGTTGTTAAGGTTTTTCTACTGAATCAGCCTTTATAAAAATCCTGCAATACAATGCCAGAACCAGCACTTTGATAATACTGTCTTCTCAGCTATTACTAGAACTTTTAAAGATGACTGCAAAACTCGGTTTTTGAATAACACTGTCTGATACCATGAACTGGTTATAGTTCTTTGGAGGAGGCATAAATACTGTTTCCTGTCTTGGGCCTCTGTTGTTAGATCACATGGCAGCGAGATCAGGCGTTGCTCTAGAAGGGTACATCGTATGCAAACCTTATGGCTGGTCAATCAGCAGAATTGATGGACTCCATAATTTAATCATCCTTCCAGGTTGAAGGTTTGATCTAACCTTACGAGCCTTTGGCAAGGGAGCCTATCAAATTTGACATAGTGATGTTAGTCAAGGATAGAGATGTAGGGAAACCACACCTTCTGACCCGCATAGGTATTCTGACTTAAACCCCAGATTAGACAGAGTGATGAAGGAAAGAATGCTTCCGTCAGTATAGCTGCTACGACTCATGGAGGTGGTCCTTGTGTCTCAACAGGTAAACTTCTTTTGTTGGTGTAGGCTGTAATTACACTACATGGTTGTGCTGGTGTAGCTGTGGTAATATAGTCTCTGTACAGTAGGCATCCCTAAGGGAGGGCATGGGAACAAGAGGAGGAGGGCTGTCAAATCAATCTGTATTTCTGCATGGTAAAAAGTGAAGCTAATTTGCAAACAATCTGTCAGTGAGTACATGTTTACATAAGTCTAAGGCTGAAATTCTCATTTTGGCCTAGGGAAGTTAGGCATTCAGCTCCCTTAGGCCCCTCTGGAATTCACAGCCTAAATACTTACAATGCATATGTTGAATGCATCTTATAAAATAAGTCTGAGAAACGTAAAATAATGTAGAGATAGCATTTTTCAGAAAACCAGATCCAAAATTTCCAAGTAGACTTTAGTCTCAGCTACACTTTAAGAACATGAGAACAGCCATATGGGTCAGACCAAAGGTCCATCCAGCCCAGTATCCTGTCTGCTGACAGTGGTCAATGCCAGGTGCCCCAGAGGGTGTGAACTGAACAGGTAATAATCTCTCCCCTGCCATCCAACTCCAGCTTCTGACAAACTGAGGCTAGGGACACCATTCCTTCCCCATCCTGGCTAATAGCCGTTAATCGACCTAACCTCCATGAATTTATGTAGCTCTTTTTAAAACCCGGTTATAGTTCAAGTCTTCACAGCCTCCTCTGGCAAGCAGTTCCATGTTTTGACTGTGTGCTGTGTGAAGAATGTTTTATTTGTTTTAAACATGCTGCCCATCAATTTAATTTGGTTTCAGCTAGTTCTTATGTTTTGGGAACAAGTAAATATTTTTTTCTTGTTTTTCTCCATACCACTCATAATTTTATATACCTCTATCACATCTCCCCTTAGTCTTCTCTTTTCTAATCTGAAAAGTCCTAGTCTCTTTAATCTCTCTTCATATGGGACCCATTCCAAACCCCTAATAATTTTAGTTGCTCTTTTCTGAACCTGTTCACTTTGGACAGTTTTGCTTTCATATTCAGACATTTCTTTTTTTTTTTCCTCTGATGATAGTGTTTACCAATGAGCAGTTAATTATAGAATAACTTAAAATACTTCAGTAGCTTCACAAAACAAATTACTAACACTGAATTATTTTTCGTCCTAGGCTTTCTCCAATATAAATATTTGCCTTGGAACTAAAACAAAAACTTCACTGTCCCCGGATCACCGGAAGGTACAGAAAACATTAAACCTATCATTCAGGAATTTTTATCAGTAATAGTGTCTATCATTTTTACATACTGTTCAAAGAGGTTGCAACTGGCAATATTCTGTTGGAATAAAAAAGGTCTTATCCCCTTCTGCGCACTTGAACTTATAAGAAACACCTTTTATAATTTTGTGATTAAAGGAATCCAGAAAGATCAGTTGCCTGCAAAAATTTCTCTAAATACCTTTTCTTGTGAATATATGACAATTTTTTGGCTGAGTGAAATGAGGTTATAAGCACAACTTGATGGTATTACTCCAGATGTAACACAATAACTTTAGAATAACATTCCTGATCACTTCCAGAGTTTCAGCGAATATTGTAGACAACAATTGACAGAATCCTGGTGATTTTGATGAAAATTGGAAAATCAGGATGGAGAAATTGGGGAAGCACATTTCCTAGCATCCGATTAGCACACTCATCAACTTTAATCAGCTCTGTCTCTGTTAACAGAACAAAGAGCATTCCTCAGAGAGCCAAAGACTCAAAGAAATAATCCCCCTCCCACCCACCCCCAAAAAAACATTAAGTGCATTGGAAGGAGGAAGTCTGCGAAACAGCCAGGGGGCCAATGGATGACTGAGGTAAAGGGGCTCTCAGAGAGGGAAAGGCTATCCTGCAGGAACTAAATGAATTCTTTGCATTGGTCTTCTAAACCTGAGCCGTTTCTTTTAGGTGATAAATCTGAGGAACTGTCCCAGATTGAGGTGTCAGTTCAAGGAGATTTTGGAACAAATTGATAAACTAAACTAATCATCAGTACCAGATAGTATTTACCCAGGTATTCTGAAGGAACTTCAGTGTGAAATTTTGGCATTACTAACTGCTGTTTGTAATCCCTCATTTAAATATCAGCTTCTGTAGCAAATTACAAGGGTTGATAAAGTGACACCAATATTTAGAAAGGGCTCCAGAGGGGCTCCTGGCTCTAATGGACCATTTAGCTTGACTTCAGTACCAGGCAAACTGGTTGAAAGTTTAATAAAGAATAAAATTGTCAGTTACATAGATTAACATAATTGTTGGATAAAAATTATCATGGCTTTTATAGAGGAAAATCATGCTTCACCAATCTACTAGATTTCTTTGGGGCGGGGGGGCTCAACAAGCATGTGTACAAGTGGAATCCATTGGCTATCATGTAATTACGTTTTCAGAAAGCTTTTAACAAGGTCCCTCACCAAAAGCTCTGATGCAAAGTCAGCTGTCATGAGATAAGAATGAAGGTCCTCTCATGGACTGGTAACTGATTAAACAAAGCGTAGGTACAAATGGTCAGTTTTCAGATTCAGGAGAGGCAAATAGTGTTGCCCCCAAGGGTCTTTATTTGGACCAGTCCTCTTCAACATATTCATAAATGACTTGTAAGAAAGGGTAAACAGTGAGATGGCAACATTTGCAGATGATATAAAACTACTTAAGATAGTTCAATCCCAAGCAGGCTGCAAAGAGCTTCAGAAAGTTTCAGAAAACTGGGTGACTGGGCAACAAAATGGCAGATGAAATGTAATGTTGATAAATGCAGAGTAATGCACACTGGGAAGTATCCCAACTATATATGTAAAATTAGCTGTTACCACTCAAGAAAGAGATCTTGGAGTCATTATGGATGGGTTTCTGAAAACACCAACTCAGTGTGCAGGGCAATCAAAAGAGTGGGCAGAATGTTGTAAATCATTAAGAATGGGGTAGATATGACGGAAAATTTGCCTTTATATAAATCCATTGT
Organism: Carettochelys insculpta; assembly: GCF_033958435.1. Taxonomy (NCBI): domain Eukaryota; kingdom Metazoa; phylum Chordata; order Testudines; family Carettochelyidae; genus Carettochelys; species Carettochelys insculpta. The sequence goes on along the minus strand of NC_134153.1, from coordinate 20,059,759 downwards.
ACGTCTACATATTGAACACTTCTTGCAGATGTCACCTCTTCTTAGGAAAAAGTTCAGAAAAGGGCAACAAAGACGATGAGGGGTATGGTTCATCTTCTGTATGAGGAGAAATTAAGACTAGGACTTTTCAATTTGGAAAAGAGATTAAGGAGGGCATCGTAGATGTCTAAAAGTTGTGACTGGGTCGGGGGAAAAAGTAAATAAGTGTTGTTTACTCCTCATACACAAGAATTAGGGGTCATCAAGTGAAATTAATATGCATCAGGTTTAAAACAGAAGGAAGTATTTCTTCACACAATGCAAAATCAACCTGGGAAACTCCTTGCCAGAGGATGTTATGAAGGCCAAGGCTATACAGGGGTTAAAAAAGAACTAGATAAATTGATGGAAGATAGGTCCATCAGTGACTGTTAGCCAAGATGAACAGGGCAGTTGGGAATGGGCAATGTGGGATGGAATACTTGATTATCTATTCTGTTCATTCTCTGGCAGTGGCCACTGACAGAGGACAGGCTATTGGGCTACATGGACCTTGGTCTGACCTAGTTTGGCCATTCTTATTTAACCTGTGCCCATAATTCCAGTGGAATTTAAAATGCAGATACCTTGAATGCCTTATTTCCCAGACAGGAAAAAGAAAACTAACTACAAATGAGAGTTCAGTGACATATGTAAATCGCTAAGGTGGGGAGGAGATAAAAAGGTGGTTATGTGGAACTGTCTGGGTGGTGAAATGGAAGAAGCATGAAGCCCTTGGTGTGTGCAATGAGCTTGACATACCGAAGCTACAAAGTATAACTCTGATCTAAAAAAGTCTTAATGAGAACAGGATTGCGACTTGGAGCCAAACTGCCTTTGTTCACTTTTGTACTCTGCCTCTGAGTGTTGTGACTTCAGGTTTCAGTTTTGCTATTAATATCTCACAGGGGTCACCTATGCTTTCCCAGGTAATTGTCATTAAAGAAAAGGTTGAGTAAGTGTGAATTTTTTTAAAATTATGGTAATTTTTGAAGGCAGCTGGCAAGCAATTATCTGTGTTTTCACCTAAGTATTTTTTACTTCACTTAAAATAATCTCGTTGTATATTAAAGACCACCTAACCAGAAAGAAGAGGTGGATGAGGCTTGTTTTAAACAACTGAAAAAATCGTTTAAAGTACAGAAGTTCGTGGTGATAGGGGTCTTCAAATATCCAGACGTTTGTTGGGAAAATAACATGGCAGGGCACAGATTATCCAAGACATTCTTATAGACAGCTTTTTATTTCACAAGGTGTGGAAAGCTACCACATGGGAGGCTAGTCTAGATTTTAACAAATGAGGAGGAACTGGTTGAGAATTTAAAAGTAGAATTCAGCTTGGATAAAAATGGTCATGAGGCGGTAGGAGAAGAGCAAAATGAAGACAATGGATTTCAAGAGGGCAGATTTTAGCAGACTCAGGGAGCTGGAGGGTAAGGCACCGTGGGAAGCAAGACAAAGAGGGAAAACACTTGAAGGTGGTTGGCAGCTTTGCAAAGGGACATGATTAAGTGGGCAGGTTCACACTATTCCATCGTGTAGAATGAATAAGTGTGGCAGCAGATCATCGTGGCTTAAGCAGGAGATCCTGAACAGTCTAAAAATCAAAAAGGAGTCCTATAAAAAGTAGATGAGCTCAGTCTAGCGTGGGACATAGAATGAAGCAAGAAAACATTGTACAAATATATTTTGGGTATTTGCCCATGAAAGCTTATGCTCCAAAATATCTCTTAGACTATGAGGTGCCACAGGACTTCTTGTTGTTTTACAAATATATTGAAAGCACGAGGAAGAGCAAGGTTAGGGTAGGTCCCTTGCTGAATCAGAAGGGAAAACAGCAAATGTGGTAATGGCAGAGATGCTCAATGACTTTGTTTTGGTTTTCACCGGAACAGTTTGTGATTGGATGTCTGGCATAGTGAATTCTGAACAAAATGAGGTAAGATCAGAGCTTAAAATAGGAAAAAAACGAGTTGAAAATTTCTTAGAAAAGTTAGATGTCTTCAAGTCACCAGGGTCTGATAGAGTGCATCCTAGAATACTTAAGGAAGTGTCTGAGAAAGTATCTGTCATTAGTTATCTTTGACAAGTCATGGAAGACAGGAAAGATTCCAGATGTCTGAAAAAGGGCAAATACAGTGCCCATCTCAGGAAACAGGGAAATAAGAACAACCCAGGAAACTGCAGATCAGTCAGCTTAACTTGTGCCAGGACAGATAATGAAGCAAATTATTGAGGAATCCATCTGCAAACATCAGGAAGATAAGGTGATAGTTAACAGCATGGATTTGTCAAGAACAAATTGGGCTTGTCTACACTAGCTCCCTGCTTTGAAGGGAGCATGGTAAGTAAGGCATCGGGAGATTATTAATGAAGTGCTCCACTGCATGTGAAGTAAAGTCCCCTGGAGTAAAGGGACTTCAAAGTTGCCCAGGCACTTTGAAGTACTGGCGGGTTAGCCGTGGCTACACATGAGCCGGCACTTCAAAGTTTAACACTTCACCGTTGCCACAGGGGAGAATTAGCTTAATGAAGTGCTGCATATGCAGTGCAGCACTTCATTAATAATCTCCTGATGCCTTACTTACCATGCTGCCTTCACAGTAGGGAGCTAGTGTAGACAAGACCATAATGTCAAATTAATCTCTTAGCTTTCTTTGATAAAATAACAAGCCTTGTGGGTAAAGAGGGAAGAAGTAGGTGTGGTATGACTAGACTTGGATAAAGTATTTGATACAGTCTTGCATGACTCTCTGATCTTGTAAGTAGGGAAGTATAAGGTAGATGGGGCTACTTTAAGATGAGTGCATAGCTGATTGATTAACCTTTCTCAGAGTACTTATCAGTGGTTCACACTCATCCTGGAAGGGCATAACAAGTGGGATTCATAAGGGATTAGTTTTGGTTCGATATCTTTATCTACAGTTTTGGTAATGGCACACAGATTACACTTACAAAGTTTATAGATGATACCAAGCAGAGAAGGGTTGCAAGTGCTTTGAAGCAGAGTTTCTCAACTGTTTTTTAATAAAGTACCCCTTTAAAAATTATACCCTCAGACCTGTCTCATGTATCCCTAAGTGTATGCATACTATTGGTTAAGAAACATGGTCCTAAGGTAATCTGAGGTCTTGAACAGAGTGCCGTTCAACCTTTCCAGGTTGCTGTACCATTTTCAGAAGTCAGATTTGTTTTGAGTACCACCAAGTTACAGCTCACTTAAAAACTACTTACAGAAACATGCAAAATATCACAGAAGAGACTACTACTGAAAACTTGCTGACTTTCTACCATCTTATTAAATAAATGAATTGGAATAGAAATATTGTTCTTACATTTTTGCGTAAGGCATATATATTTATAGAACATTCCCTAAAACGAAGTATGACTGATCCATGTGCTTCTCTACACCTGTCAGCTTTCCCCCAGCCCTGAGTTTAAAAACGACTCTACCTGTGTTTCCTGTATAGGCTACCACTTTCCCAAAAGTTTCCCCAGTTCCTAATAAATCCAGACCCCTCCTCCCTACATCATCATCTCATCCACACATTGAGACTCTGCAGTTCTGTGTGTGAAAATGAAAGTGTTTCAGAGAATATTATCATTGAGGTCCTGGATTTCAGTCTCTTTCCTAGCAGCCTAAATTTGGCCTCCAGGACCTTTCCTATCCTTCCCCATGTCATTGGTATTTACATCTACCATGACCACTTGCTCTTCCCCTATACTACACACAAGTCTATCTTGATATCTCGAGGTGCCTTCACACCAGGTCATCGTACAGTTCTCCTGGTCATCACAAACCCAGCTGTCTGTTTCTAACCTTACGTTTAGTATTCTGAGGATTTGTCAACTTTTTATAAATTTTCTTAAACTCAGCCATCAGCTGGCAACTCAGGAGACTGCTACAATTGCAAATGTGAAACATTTGTATAACATTTAAGATTTAGTTTAATGAAGTGGGGAGGGGTTGGGGTGGGTTAGTTCTTACCCTTCTTAATGTACTGCATCTGCAGCTTGTTACATATAATACATTTTTCTTAATCAAGTTATCTAAAAATTATACAAATACCCTCATAAATATGGTAAAACGCTGTATTTAGTTGCAAATTAATGTGTTTTACTGATCAGATTTGCACCACCGTTTAAACAATTTGTGAAGATGTATCAGTGGGAAATTTTATTTAAATCACTCAGGGAAAAAAATTGATTTTAATCGGTCTATGCTGCAAACCAGCTGGGTGCAACCAATACAAACACAACAAATGCTAATTTAATTGTGTGCATATAATGATCTATTGGGATCAATGGACTTGTAATCAAGATACTTTTGGTAGTCAGGGACATCCGTTAGTAATAACGCTTCCTCATGGATATCAGTATGTACTTACCAAAACAATCAACCGCAGAATTCCATCAAGCATTTTGAGGGAAAATTAGTTTAGATCCTCCTCCTCTCTTCAGTGAAGCTCAAGCAAAATGGTTGTGCAAGTAGTTTGTAAGTTCAGCATTTTCTTTTATTCCTGGAGATGATGTACATAAGTCTTTGGCTGAAAGATTTATTTAAGGGACACTGCAGCCATATGTTAAGGAGAATACTTTCATCCAGCTATACTTACCTCTTGCACTAGATCCTGACATCTGTTTATGACTAAATCAAGAATTGCCTCTTTTCCTTTGGGTTCCAGAGCCACCTGCTCCAAGAAGCAGTCATTTCAGATGTCAAGAAACTTTCTCTCTTCATCCCAGCCTTAGGTGACATATATCCAGTCAGTATGGGGATAGTTGAAATCCTCCACTAAAAGCTTTTTTTTATTTTTAGCACCTCTCTAATCTCTCTTAGCATTTCATAATCACTATCCCTATCCCAGTCAAATGGTCGATAGTATATCCCTGCTGCTGTATTATTAGAGAATGGAATTGCTATGCGTAGAGCATCTATGAAAAACTTTGATTCATTTAAGATTTTTACTTTGATTGTTTTCTTTCACAAATAGTACCACTCCCCCACCAGCACGACCTCTTCTTTCAAATATATTTTATACTCCATTAAGGCTGCGTTTCATTGATTTAGTCTCATTCCATCGAGTTTCTGTGATGCCTGTTCTGTCTATATCATCCTTTAAGGCACTCTAGTTCACTCATCTTATTTAAAATTCAATTTTGTTTTATTTTTAAAATTATTTGTTCTCCCGATCAGTATTTAGGAAATAGTAGGCTTTTGTTGTTACCCCAGAGGCTTATATCAAGTAACCTGTGAAATTGTTCAAGACTGACCGCCTAGAAAAAGAAATCTGCATGATGCTGAGTGGCTAGGTGAATGCCTGGTGGGAATTTGGTACAATTTCAGCAGTATCTAAAGAGAAGCCTAAAAACCTCCCATTTCTGTAAAAATTTAGCTGAGGTATTGGGTTGCTTTGACAATGTAAATTATCACTGTATGTATTCATATATGACTTAATTTCATTTTTTCCCTAGTTTTAAATTTATAAGTAAAAATGAGAAGTGTCACCAAATTTTAAATTTGGCCTCCTCAAACTTCTAACAAGCCCCATTTTTTACCCAAAGGGAACTGCAGAGAATGTTAGTGATCTGTAGTTTAATATTTATAAAAAGAAAAGTCAAACTTAGTCTTTTGTTACAAGGACTGAGAATCCGTCCAGAAAAGTTGCAACAAATATTTTGGGTTGGTATATCCACTCTCTAAGTGCTGTCATTTCTATAATGTATTGTTTCAGAGTCTGCTTGAGTGTACTCCATTTTAGGAGCTGTTTTTAATCTTTGGGGATACAGTGTATAGTGCATTCTTGCTGTAGTTTGTGTGGTATTTTTAAACTGGCAATTTTGGAGAGATACACAACATCTGAATAGGTAGCTTTTATGTTTGACATTTAGCCAATCTCTATGAAATCTTAATTATGCTCATTGGTAGACCTTAGTGCTGACTTGGAAACCTATGAAAAATGTAATGGGCAGCATGGAACATTGGAAATAGACTTATAAAAATCAAACTCGAGTCATCATCCAGCGAGCAATATAGATTAAATAACAAGCAACATGGAAGGAAGTCTGCCCTTGATAAAAGCATGAAGGGTGTTTTAGTAACTTTGCAATTAAATTAAATATTGTACTTCATTAGTGTTTATGTGCTGACAATGTTTGTTACTGTGACAATGCAAGCTGAAAAGGCTTTGGAACACCAGCAGTGCAGCTTGCTTTCTTTGAGCAACTAGTGTATTAGCAAGCAGAAACCAGCAAGCAAGCAATAACCAAGCAGAAAAATCATTAAAGCAAAAAATCAGCTTTGTGACATTGTGAACACCTGACATAAGACTCTGCTTTATTCATGAAGACCTTTTGGAAACTACAGTTAGAGATGAATTTGGTGACTCACTTAAGCTTTGTCTATGCTTCTAAAATTAAAGCGCAGAGACAGCAGCACTTCAAAGTGCAAGTATGGCTATGGCTGGAACCTTGGGAGACAGCTCTCTCCGCAGTCTATCTAAATTCATCTCCACAATGGGAGTAACTTGCTGTGTTGCGGGTGGGGAGAGTAGGGTGCTTTTTCATACCCCTGCATTAGAAAATTGCAGCTCAGTGAAATGGAAGTGTAGATTTAGCCTGTACCTATGTTTACACCAGCTCTTATATTGCTCTTGGGTGTGAAGAAAAGTCTTATTTAGTAGTGTTTCCCACAGAAATTACATCTTTTTTTAATATTTCCTGCACTTCTAGCTTGACTCAAAGTGAAATTTAATGTTTGTTTTGCAGCTTAGCCACCTGAGATTCTCTCTTGGTACCAAGGTAGTGGAGTTGAATTGAAAAATAAGTGCACTGATTTAAACATATGGGAGCCAGGGGCAAAGATTTCTTTGAAGGAACAGCAGCTTTAGAACTTGTTTTCTACTTTATATTTTCAGAAAAGCAGTTTAGTTGTATTAAGAGGCATGTTCAGACTATCAGTAATTTCGTCTATCTATTAGACATTGCTCTTGAGTAGAACCTGAGACCTCCTGTTATTTGGCCAGTTATTTTTTCCGTACAGTCAAGACTTTTCAGTACTTTCAGAAATACTCATTGTAATTAGGTGTAATGATTAAAATATCATTACTCTGGACCTGCCTTATAAATTTACTGCATTTTGCCTTCTGTCAACCACCAGGTCCTTCTTTGTAAACACTAACAACCGTTATGGCGTACCAAATGTGAAACTTCTGTTAGGCAAAATAATGAACTTGCTGTCAGATATTTGACTATTTGCTGCATATATGAAAAGCTAGTTTACCTGCACTACTTTATTCTCTTCTGTTAGTTAAAGCATTTAAAATACTATGAGTGAGTCATGTAGAATTTTACTGGCAACTTTTAAAGTAAGCTTTAATTAGCAGGCATATCACTTTTTTTTTTTTTAATTCAAAACATAATGGGAGGAAACGTACTTCAGAGTTTAAACTGCTTTGAATATTTACAAAATGCCATGAGATCCTTGTTATACTTGCTAGTATTTTTATCTTTAATGGAAATTGGAACTTTTTAATCCTTCTATAGGTATATATTGGCATTTTTTAAAAAAACTGAGTATTACAATAAAACAAGGTGAAAATATGCAAGTAAATAATTTGCGTCAGACAGTCAATTGAGTACATAAATAATAAGTAAAGGTAACCATTAATCCCAGAAAGAAACTCCATGTAAGCTTGTAACACCAGTATTATGATAGTCTTCAAAGTACCATTCTTAGCAAATATGAAAAACATATTTTGTCTTTCAGGTGAGAATGGATGCTCCCACTTTCTTGCCAGAGTAACTTTTACAAACATCAGGAAAGATACATACATAGGATATGACTGCTAGTTGTCCAAACCTAATTCATTCATGATCGATTTGTAGATAAAGAAACAAGGAGTACCTTTTTTGAGGCATGGAATCAGAATCAAGAGTATTTAAAGGGAACTTAATGGAGATGCACCAAAAAAGTTTAGGAATATGAAGAGGAGCATCAAAATCAGTGAGTTTAGTAGAACAGAAACAGTTATCTGAAATCCATTTATTAGAAATGCCATCAAATACAAGTATTGAAATATTACATGACTTTCAATCTGCTGGATTAGCAGAGGAAGTTTAAATTAGCAAAATTATCACTTTGCCTTCTAGAAGTTTTCTTTTTAAAGCTCGTGGTGTATATTCATGAGCACAGGTTCTCACTGCAGGCTTAATTTTTTGTTAGCGTTAGCTAAAAGGATTACTTGGGTACATCTACACTGATGCAAGCTCTGTTGCCCAAGGGGAGAGGGTGTCAAAGCCTTAGTCCCACTGACCACGCAGGGGGGAGCAAAGCCCAAAGTCTTGAGCGCCAGGCAAGGAGCCTGTAAGTTGAACCCTATCGCCCAGGGTGGAAATTTTTGGGCTTTGACTTTCGTCCCAGTTTGTGGGGCTTAGATTTCAGTTTTGGTCCCAGCAAGTCTCTACAGCCAGGGCAACCGTATTAAAATTGGGTTAGAATCCACTTTGGGGTCCTGACCCACAGTTTGCATGCAGCAGTAGGAATGCAGCTTGCTTTTCATTGTGGCATGTAGCCACTTCCAATAGTTTGCAGTGTAGATATTCCCTTTGAGTCATCCGTCTTTCCTTCTTAAATTTGGAAGGTCTCTTCACAGGCTCAGAATTTGAAGCCCACAGAATGTGGATAATTATATTGCTAGTAGACGTACCTTGATGGATTCCAGATGAGCAGTTTCACTTGTATTCTTCATCTTAAAGTTATACAGGCATAAAACTTAGCCAGCTAGCTAGGTTTTATAGAAATCTGCAATTGGGAATGGTGTGTAAAAATACATTAATAGTAAACGTTGCAGTAAACACTTGCTTTGAACCAGTAAATTACAGGATGGCTGGTACAAGGATATTGGCTGTTGGCTCTGGCAGATATAATCTTCAGGCTCAGTTTGTTAGCATATATTTAAGCTGACCAATCTGGGCATGAATGTTATGTTGCATCCATGAAAAGCAGAATGCTGCTACTAACTTGTTAGAGGAAAGTGCCACCATGTATAGTATTTATTGTTATTTGTATATGTTTGTCACTCAGAGCTTATGTCTAATACAAATAGAAGCTTAAGAGTAATTCTAGCATTTGGCTAGAGGTCCATAAAACTAAACAGTGCTATTCTAATGTATGAACAGTGAGTGCGGCACCTAATTCAAGTATGTATCCCTTTGGAATGTTATCTCTGTATATTATATGCTGAACTCTAGTTACCTAGATTATTTCTGTTGGACCCCTTTTATTTTGTGTTTCTCCTGTAGACATTTGTGCGTTATCTGTATTGCTTTTGGACATTTTTACTGTTTGGAGATAAAACAAACATACTTTGAAGACGACCTGTAAAACAGGTGTTCTTAAACTTCACATTGTATTGCAGTGTCCTTCTGACTTAGTTATTACAAGACTAAGGGTTTAAGGGGCCGGGGGGTTGAGCAGCCCAATTACTATTGCCTGAAGTGGAGGGAAGAAGGAGGCCACAGCGTACGCTCCACCACCCCAGGCAGAGGTGGAGCTCAAGCTTGGCCTTCAGCCCCAAATCTTAGCATGTCGAACATTGGGCCTGGTGACCTCATTAAAATGGAGTCACAACTCACTTTGGGGTCCCAACCCACAGTTTGAGAGCGTCCACTGTAGAGTCAGTCTGCTAGTGCTGAATACTGCGACTTACAGATAAAAAGTGACATAAAGTAAACTCTGTGCTATCCGGCATCCACAGGACCAAGAGGTTGCAGAAAAATCAAATATTCTGGATAATAGAGAGTACTTGTGGTGGGTAGGCGAGCAGAGGATCCTGCAGCTGCACTCAGAGCAGCATGGAGGGATGCAGGGCAGAACTGAGAGGGCTGGCCCCCTCCCTTGTGGGTGTGGAGCTGCTCTCCCTCTCTGTGTACAAAACTCAGTCCTGATGCCGCTTCTCCTGCCGGCTGCACTAAAAGATGCAGCTTGGAGGGATGCACGGCAGCAATGAGTGGGCTGCATCCCCCCACCCCCAGGGGTGTTGGTCTCGCACTCTGTACAAACCCCAGCCCTGATGCAGCTTCTCCACACTCCCACCTGGTGTCCGCGTACCAGATCTGCCCAGCTGTGAGTTATATCAGTTATTTGGGTGTGCTGGTTAATCAAATACCAGTTAAACAAGACTTTACTGTATTCAGTGAAAGCCACAGTATGTTTCCTGTCTGAATCAAATCTGATTGTGCTGGCATATACTTTGAGCAACTGTTCTGTTAAAAAGACCACATTATTACTTACCTTTTAAATTATAAACTTTAATTCTGAAAAATAAAGCTGAAACATAATATAATTTTGAAATTTAAGCTGTTGTGTATAGTAGCAGTAAATCATTTCAGGTTGCTGGATATATTTTCAAAGTGGATTCAACGATGTATGAAATATGGGTGGTTAAGTCGTGGTAAACTAGCATAAAGGACACTGAATCAATGTGAAGCTTATGTATTTAAAATATTTTAAAGTTGTTGAGTTGCAGGAGTATTTTTTATGTTCAAAATGGAAGTAATGAGCTGCTTGAAGAATATTTGAACTCCTTTTTTAATAACAGATAAATCTAATTATGTCCAGTTATAAACACTTTATACTTACTGATGTTCCTGTCTGTGAATTATTGGAATTTAAATATTTGGTTTAATCTTTTTTTTTCTTCTTCTTCTTCCTTACTACTTTTAGGTAGACCATTAGGCTCCATTGCACCAAATTAATCTTCCTTCAAAGCTGTCTGCCTGCAGTAATTCGCTTTGGTTACAAATGAACATGTCTCAAGTTCAAATTCAGAATCCATCTTCTGCTCTTTCAGGGAGCCAAATATTGAATAAGAATCAATCTCTTTCGCAGCCTTTGAGTATTCCTTGTACTACTAGTTCTCTGCCTTCTGAAAATGCAGGTAGACCTCTTCAAAACTCTGCTTTACCCTCTGCATCTGTTACCTCCACCAATGCAGCTGCAGGTAAGCATGTTGATGATGAATATCTATATTTCTTAGCCTCATTCGGTTTTCGGATGGAGCAGGTTGCTGACATAAAAATTGTTTTATAGCCATTACTCTAAAAGCTGTATTTGCCATCTGCATTAGCTTTCACGTTTATCCCTGTCTTAAAATCATAGGACAATTTCATTTAAAATGAACCAATCTAAAAATAGATTTCAAAAGGCTTAAGAGAATTAGTTAAAAATCTGTTAAAATAACTAGATGATTTTGTTGAATGAATTGACAGCAGCATTTTAATCAATGTTCTTCACAGAACATATTCTTTAAGTACAATATTTTAAACTGACTTCATGTCTTCAAATCACATGTACCAGCAGGAGGATTGGTGCATGAGCAAACCTCTTCTGTCATTTTAGCAATGCTGTTTCTTTCCAGATCAAAAAGAATGTCTACAAGTAATAATGCCAAAGCCCCTTGGTATCTGACTACATTTCTTTATTCTCAATAAACCAGTTAATGAAGGTAGAAATTTAGGACTGGAGGGGATCTTGAGAGGTCATCTAGGCCAGTGCTTCTCAACCAGGGGTACATAGAGGCTTTTCAAAGGGTGCAAAAGGTCATTTAGATTTGCTTAGTTTTACAACAGATTATATAAAAGGAAATGGCAAAGTCAGTACAGACTAAAATTTCTTCCAGACAACAGCTCCTTTATACAACGAAATGTAATTACTCATATATATATATATATATATATATATATATATATATATATATATATATATAATATACACGCACACACACAAATGCATACATTAACTTTATAATTACATGGTAAAAATGAAGTAAACAATTTTTCAGAAATAATGTACCGTGATACTTTTTAGTGTTATGTCTAATTGTGTAATGAAGTAATTAAGTGAAATGAAACTTGAGATGTGCAAGACAAATCAGATTCCTGAGATGAGTAAAATAGATATGGAAAGATTAAGAACCACTGATCTAATCTAGCCGCTTGTGCTGAGGACTGGACCTTAGACCATCCCTAAGAGAGATTTGTTTAAAATGTTCTTAAAGACACCCTCCCTTGAAAGATTAATTTAGTTTAACTGTGCTTATATTTAGCAAGTTTTTCCCCCTAATATCTGACTTATATCTTCAGCAAAGCAGATTTAAACCCTATTACTTCTTGCACCACTTTCAGTGGACATGGAAAACTGTTGATCACAACAATTGTTGTAACTGCCCTTAACATGTTCAAAGACTGTTCTTAGGTTTCTTCTTCACCCCTACCCACAGTTAGTCTTCCTTTCCCAAGACTAAGCATACCCAATTTTTAAAGATTTCCTCATAGGTTTTGTTTTCTAAACCTTTGTCCACGTTCTTCCTAAAATGTGGCACCCAGAATTGGACACAGCCTTTTACCTGAGGCTGTACCAGTGCTGAGTAGAGTGAGACAGTTAGTTCCCATGTTCTGCAGCCTGTTAATACACCCCCAAAATATTAATCTTTTTTGCAACTTTGTTGCACTATTAAAGCATGCAGTTTGTGATCCACTATAACCCCATGATCATTTTCAGTAGTGCTACTGCCTGACTAGTTATTCCCTATTTTGTTAGTGTGCATCTGATTTTTCCCCTTCCTGAAAGCAGCACTTGGATAACGAATAGCATAAGGATCATACTTTTTCAATGGGGGGGATACTTAACAAGGGTTTACATGGGAAAGAAGTTAGAAAGAATGACAAAGCTAGGGAACTAAATTAAATGCATGTGAAAAGACTAATTTGGCTTACATGAATCATTTTAATTTACTTAAGGTAACTTAGACTTTTGTGTGGAGGAAAAATGAATACAAACCAGAATAACACAGGAAAATAGTTTCCCAAATGAAGAAACAAAAAGACCAGTAATAACTGACCTTCTGAAATTGTCCAAAAAGAACATTGTGCACAGTTAAGGAATATTGAATGCATATTGCATAGGTCAGAGTTGAAGCCTCAGCCTCCTAAACTTTAATCCAGATTGACACGTACTTGGGTAGATGTGTGAAAGCAAATTTCCATTTGATCCTTCGTTGCTGTCCCAATTATGGCATTTGCTTTTAGATCTTGAAATTAAATCATGCCCTCCATTCTGTACACTACTGTTAGAGATCCCCAAATCCACTTATGTCTCAAACCAGTGAAGATACGGTTAGCGGTCTCTATCCCAGCAAGTACCTGACAATGAAGTAATATGTTCCCCTGAACCAGCATGGATTGCAAGCTGCTATCAGTACTTCCTCAAAGGCACAGAAAATTAAGTGTTTGAATCTATGGTAACTTTTTAAATTCTGGAATCTTAATTATGGTCTAATTTGTGACTTTTTTTGTCTTATAATTCAGCTCCTTCTAACATGGCAAACCCCAAAGAGAAAACCCCAATGTGTCTTGTGAATGAGTTAGCCCGTTTCAACAAGATTCAGCCTGAGTATAAGCTTTTGAGCGAGCAAGGTCCAGCTCACTCTAAGGTAAATACTGTTCATTTACGCCTTCAAGTAACTTTTATGAGTGGACACGCAAAATGGCTGCCAAATTGTGCAAAGTAAAAGTAATCGACAGCAGTCGAATTACATGTAGTTTAATGGCATACTAAAAAATTAAAACCTTAGGTGGTTTCCAATTGCCTGTCCAGTTTTTATTGTGGAGGCCTATTGGGTACGCTGCAACATATTTATGTTGAGCAGGGAGTGTTATTCCATTGGTTAAAACTTCTCCAATGCTAATTAATTGTCTTTAAAGCACTCTACTGGAAACCTACTGTTTACTGTAGTTATTGCACATGAAGCATTAACGTTTTTGAGACTTACCCTTAAATGTACACTACTTACTGTTTTTGTTTGCATTGCGGTCATAGCTTTAACATACAGTGTTCAATGGAGCATGAATTAGCAATCGGTTTGTTATAATACCCAACTTTTAATTGTTACAAATATGCCCTGTCTGCTGAAATTTCCCATGGTGTTCCTACTTAACTGTGATTTTATTTTAAAATGAGCTAAATTCAGTTTCCCCCTTTCCCCAAAAATATGATACCTTCAGATTCAGTAAAGATGGCTGAAGTTTGTATGTAACAGGAGTTGCTACTCCTGCTGGAACTGTTTTGTTTGTGAGAATTGTCTGAAGTGAATCTTTGCAAAGCTTTTAGTAAAATCAGACTGGAGAGAATATGGGGAATTTTTGCTGCATTCTACGAAGTGTCAGTATTAAAATAGAGCATTTCCAGTGCTAGCTTTCTACAGATTGCTTCACCTTTTTCAGGTAATGCAATGCATTAGGAGTGCTATAACAACTTTTAATGCTGGAGAATAGACTATTAAACAGTCTGAAATAATGCCTAAAGGCCCTCGGTGTTCAGATTTACTTTTTTGAGTGGCTCTCACACATCTCATTTATTTGCTACTACCACGTTGTAACTGACAGTGAAGTGCAATTTACTGGAATCCTGCTTTCCAGATGACTGAGAGCAACATTTTAGTAAATTTCACTTAACTGCAAATATTCAATACAGTGGAACCTCATAGGGCATTAATCCACTTTGAAATAAATTACTTTAGTATTAAAGTCTTCAGTCCCCTATGGAATTAGTGGCACTTGTGGTTTAAAAATATTACATTGCCTGGACCCATTTATGTACATTCTGTGCCACAATATTCTATTGACATTTTGGCAGGTTGTATTAAATACTTCATTTCTTGAATGTCTGCTATTAGCACGAAAATGCTTACCTTAAGAGGCTGTAGCAAATGTACACGAAGTTTCTGCTGTTGCAGAGGGTAGGGAAAGGAGTTTGAAAATTAAACCTTCTTCCTTAGTAAAGCACTGCATTTACTGTGATTCCTGAGATTAAGACCTGACAAGGAAAATCTGGTGGAATGTTTTTATCTGTTTAAGATGTGTCAGGCAAGAGGTCTATATAGTAGTAGTGATCATGAATGTCATGTACACTAGGACAGTCGTTTTCAACCTGAGATCTATGAACTGTCTAACATTTTTATTCACATTTTTAGGGATGTGCAAAAGGGTTTAAAACCTCTGCCCTAGAAGAATATGCGAAAATGTGAATATTTTAAAAACTATTAAAGTTGATAAACCTCATTCCATTACTTATCTAGTGTCCTAAACCAAAGATTCCATGTGCAAAGCTGAAAACTCATTTAAAAAAATGAGTATTATGGAATACCAGTCAAGGCATATACTTATTTGCATTGTAATTTTCATCAAAATTAAACTTAACACGTAATGAATCAGATTCATTTGTGGAAAATTAGGTTACTAGGTCTGTCCTTACCCCACTTTACTTAGAATGACATATTGCAAAATTTCTGCAGTTGTTGCATGTGGTGTAAAGCAGCTGTTTTGTCACTATATTGGACTGAAAAACTGTGCACATATGACAGTGATTCCCCAAATCTTTTCTGTTGTTTACTCCTTGTGGCAGCTGGGGCGGAGGCCAGAGCAAGATCGGGTGATGCTCCTCTCCCTTGCGCTCCTTGGGAACCAGCATGGGCCCCGCTATGTCCTCAACATTCCCTCATGTCCCCCCATGGGGCATGCCCCATGCTTTGCAAACCAAGGACAACATAAATATTATTCCTTAGTGCCTTGTGTGTCTTTTTTTTCTTTAATCTGAAACCCAGCTGCCCAAATTCAAAAGGATTTGGATAAACTGGAGAAATGGTCTGAGGTAAACAGGGTGAAGTTTAATAAGGACAAATGCAAAGTGCTCCACTTAGGAAGGAACAATCAGTGTCACACATACAGAATGGGAAAGGACTGCCTAGGAATGAGTACAGCAGAAAGGGATCTAGGAGTTATAGTGGACCACAAGCTAAATATGAGTCAACAGTGTGATGCTGTTGCAAAAAAAGCAAACATGATTCTAGGATGCATTAACAGGTGTGTTGTGAACAAGACACGAGAAGTCATTCTCCCGCTCTACTCTGCGCTGGTTAGGCCTCAGCTGGAGTATTGTGTCCAGTTCTGGGCACCGCAGTTCAGGAAGGATGTGGAGAAATTGGAGAGGGTCCAGAGGAGAGCGACGAGAATGATCAAAGGTCTAGAGAACATGACCTATGAAGAAAGGCTGAAAGACTTGGGCTTGTTTAGTTTGGAAAAGAGAAGATTGAGGGGGGACATGATAGCAGTTTTCAGGTATCTAAAAGGGTGTCATAAGGCAGAGGGAGGGAACTTGTTCTTCCTTGCCTCTGAGGATAGAACAAGAGGCAATGGACTTAAATTGCAGCAGGGGAGGTTCAGGTTGGACATTAGGAAAAAGTTCTTAACTGTCAGGGTGATCAAACACTGGAACGAATTGCCAAGGGAGGTTGTAGAATCTCCATCACTGGAGATATTTAAGAAGAGGTTAAATAGGTGGCTTTCAGGGATGGTCTAGAAAGTGCTTGGTCCCGCCATGAGGGTGGGGGGCTGGACTCGATGGCTTCTCGAGGTCCCTTCCAGTCCTACTCTTATGATTCTATGCCTGTCTTATCATTTATGCTTTCTTCTTAACCTTATCTGTCTTTAGCCATCTGTCCATATTTCACAGTTATGTACATATATGGCATATAGGCTGGGGCTGCTGGCAAGAAAGGTATTTGCCTGAAAGTGGTGCTAGTTGGGAGAGGCTTAGGTAAGTGCCTCATGGCCAGAACCTGGCATTGGCACCCCACCCGAACTCCCTCCCAGACCTACTCCCCCTTCTAGACCCCTCCCCCAAGACTGAATCCTCTTCTGCATCCCTATATCCTCCAAGACTCTGCACCCCAGTCCCACCACCCAAACCCTTTGTACCCTCCCCCCCGCACATCCCAGGTTATGACCACCTCTTTCAACCAAACTCCGTCAGGCGCTACACCCCCTCTGTAGAAAACTGTGGCTCTTGTTCTCTTTCCAAAATCTTGAAGTGACCCTCCTTCAGAAACTTCTCCCCTGGATTAGGAAATTGCTGGGCAACTGAACTTGTGCTTTATACAGTAAACACCAATATTTGGTAAACTGGTATGCGCCAATAACCGGCATGACTCACAGCTGTTCAGATCTGGTCAGTGGACACTGGATAGGAGTGCAGAGAAGCAGCATCAGGGCTGGGGTTCGTACAGCGCGTGTGAGCAACACCCCCCAGGGGAGGTGGGGAAGGAGCCCCCTCATTGCTGCCATGCGTTCCTCCAAACTGCATCTTAGTAGAGAAGTGGCCAGCCCTCTCAGTGCTGCCCTGCGTCCCTCCATGCTGCTGTGACTACAGCTGGTAGGATCCGTTACCCACCCATCCAGCTTGAGTCCAGAATATTTGATTATCAGGCAACCTTACAGTCCCATGGATACCAGGTATCAAAGAGTTTACTGTAGTGATTGGAAGAGAGCTCTGTATGTTTCTCCGTGTTCTCACTGGTACATCTTGAAGTCAGTTAACTGCCGTTTTTTATATAACATTCCCACGGAGTTTTAAAGTTTCATCTGAGTAGCCTATTATGAAAATTCAATGAATAAAACCCACCATTACCCATTTTCTCCTGCGTTCCTCCTCCCCCCGAAATGTCTTTTATACCTGGGTGACGTACCATGGTTTGGGAACCCCTGACTTGGGGAATATGAAAATGTAATTCTATATAAGCAGTCTGCATTTTTAGAAAATTTAGGAGAATCTCATTGACATTGTAAACATTAAAACAGTGGTGGACAACCCGCGGCCTGTCAGGGTTCTATGTGTGGCCTGCAAGACATATCATTTGTTGTCCTCACACAGGCAGCCAGATTCTGCTGGCTTGCATCTGCATAGTTTTTTTTTCCCCTACCAGTATTATTATAGTGACATGCATGGAAAGCAATGGCACATGAAATGTGTACCATCAGCATGCTTTTCAGCAGTGAGTGTGAGAGCCATGCACTCCCACCGCATCCAATGGAAGCGCTGCTACGGTTCACTTGGCACAACCCACAAATTCTAGGTATGCAAGTGAAGTTAGCAAAACTATGCTATTCCAGGAGACAGTCTTGGTTATGACAATCTTGCTGCCCACTGAGATGGAGAGCCACTTTTGATGCATTAAAATCATACAATCAATTCCTGGCAGTGACAGTTCCCAGTTTGTCCATTAACTGTCTACATTCTTCTGTCCACAAGCTTCAGGCAGATGCCCCAAACCTCTTGCAGCGGCAGTTGTGTGGCTAATATTGTTGTAATAGTTTTTGTTAATGCTAGCATTCAGTAACCTGGGAAAACCAGAAGCGTAACATCAGCTACAGTGCTTTATAAGCTTTTATTTGAATTGTACTTAGTAATTAATAACCTTTCTGGTTGTGGCAGAAGGTCTGTTTAAACATAAGAGGTCCTAACAAATAATGTGAAATGGTGGTGTCAGTTATAATAAAGAACTTGCACTTTTTGTTTGTAGGTGTTTACAGTGCAGCTGACTCTTGGGGACCAGCACTGGGAAGCTGAAGGAACTAGTATTAAAAAAGCTCAACACGCAGCAGCTGCCAAAGCTTTGGAAGGGACAAAATTTCCTAAACCTACAGCTCGCCCATCTCGCAGTGAAGGAAAGAACCCAGGTATTTGCTAGGGCAAGCTCTTTAAAAATTTGTGTAGGATACCCACAGGTGAACTTGGTATGTATAAGGTGCTTAAGATTGTGCTGACTTAGTGATCTTGAAATGAGGTTTTGTACAGTCAGACCATCATTTTAACCTAAAGGTTGGTGTGTATCTAGTGTGGAACTGTTCAAGTGTTTTTGGCCACCAGAGTATATTTTAAATTGTAATTTGTTCTGTATGCCTAGACATGCACAGTAGTAACTTCTAAGAAATGTCAGTTTAACGTTTACTGTTTGGCTTCAGATTTTGCCATCTACCACTTCAGTTAGAGTATCCTTGTAAAAATCCGCTTATCAATGGATAGAAATTTTTACTGTAATTGAATTGTAGTGAGGATAGGTAACAAGACTTTTTGGTTTGCTAGATAAATGTCTTTAGCAATTCTGAAAGCCTGATTTTTTTTTTTTTTTTTTTTTTTTTTTTTTTTTTTTGAGACTCCATAAGATATTATACTTAGTTTTGTTTCTATTGACACTTTCTATCGGGTAGACTTCAAAGGATTTTATGAGGGCTTACAAATATAATCAGAATACATGCATAAAATTCATAGTACTGAATGTAAACTTATTGCAGTTCTCTTTTGTGTTAAAAGGGTTCATATTGCGAAGTTACTATTTATGTGGGACTTGTATGTTTGAAAACAAAGGTTCTGATTTCATTAAGTTTCTGTAGGAAGGATTTTTTGTAGTTGGTAAAGTGAAGGCTGAATGTTCTTACATTACTGCATGTTCTTGACGTAGCTTTTTCTGTACTTTCTCTGTCCAGGCCTTTTTACTCAGATCAATAAAGTTGTATGGCATCTTGGTAATTAACCAATAACATCAGCAAAATTAGTACAGATTTAAAACCACTGTATAAAAGAGAAAAACATTCAACCTTCTCCTAAATCTCACTTTTGAAACACTCTATAAAGTAAATACTTAGCTCCCTGCATGAGTATATTTATATCCAAAGATATAAGGCAGATACCTGCAGAGCTGTAGGGCTGTACAGTGTTGGAGTCCCGTCCATACATCAGTGTGTCTCCCCTATCCAAGAGCATGAGAGCCACTTATACGCACTCGAATGACCAGGGACAGCTGTCAATGAGCCTGGTGCCTGCCACAGTAGGCAGAGCTGGGTCTGGCTCAGCCATGCTGCAGGAGGTACCTGGTCAGAGTACTGGTTCCAGCAAACAGCAGGCCGACATACTGCTGCAGTCCCTGTTGGAGCCTTGCAGCTCTGTGGATATTCACGTTATATCCACATAGATCAATTTTGTTTTTGCTCAGAGCTTTACAAACAATAAAACATGAATAAGTTGGGCCATTTAATGCATAAAGATGATGCATGTCACATCATTTTTTCCTATTTGCCACTGCCTAGGCAAATAGAGGAACTGCTCATATATAACCAGCAGGTTATTACTACGTATTTTTCTTTGAGTGTTTGTCCCTTCATGTATTTCACTGTGGATGCATGTGTGTCCAGTGGGAGAGAATTTTGAAAGCCATGTCCAATTATCCCCACGTGCTTCCTTGCTCATCTCATGTCTTTGATTGAAGAGAGAAATGATGCAGTGAACTGACTGCCTCTGTGGTTCCTTCTAACCTTGCAGGGTCCAGATCAGAATCTCAGGTGTCCAAAGCTTTGGTTTTATTCCTTTATGTATGAATTTATATCTCTAAACTAGTTTTAGCAGTTCATGGAGTTTAAAGTTTTATCTGATAGTTTTTAATGTTAGCTCCTCTGTCATGGGGAGCCTTCCCAACCCCTGTACTCAGTTTTAGGAATTGGACTGGGCACAGCCCTATGAACACCAAAATTTATTCTTTCTGCCCAGGCTCCTCCTTCATCAGTGACCACTAATGCTGCTTGTACTACTTTAGGGAAGCCCCCATCACAGTGAGGTGTAATATCAGACATACATTTCTTATTTGTACTCAGGAAGGGTGAGAATTTTGCCCTAAGAAGCACCTCCTGGAAAGGGACCTGAGACCGCAGTTAGACAAAGCCAGAAAACCCACCGGACATCATCCTGATTTAACATGATTCCCACCACAAGGTTTGACTCAGGAGTGAGGAAGTTGATTCTTACAAGTCTGCCATCATTCTCCTAAGCCTGAGAATAAATTGTCCTAAAAGGATTTGGAGACGTGGTAGGATTCTGCTTAAACTGAATAAGTCTTGAAGCTCAGCCCAAGAGAAGTTAATACACCCCAAGTTTCAGGTGTCTGATAAGAAAGCCCACAAGTCTAGGGCTCCACTGGCGTCATATGTGATTGGGCAGTAACGGTGCTGCTAATATCACCCAGCAGAAACTTGAGATCTGCTGGCACTAAGGAAGAGTGATCAGAGATCCATGGCTATTCACGTTACTGATTTTATTTTCCATAGCTGTGGTACAAATGGTCTCTACTACAGCTGTTTGGTGTGGGTGGACAGGAACCCACATGCTCCTGGAAAAGCCAAGTATGCGCCTTCTGAGGATGTCTTAAGTCTGATACCTCCTTCTCCATCAGCCTCTTCTTCTTCAAGGAAGATTTTAATTCCATCCAGTTTTTGGGAGCAGTCTATCTCCTATTCAGTCTTCAGGTTGTGACTTCCCTCCAGCAGAATCTTGGGTGCCACAGCTGGATCTGGACTTGGCATTCTGATGCTCAGGAGATTCTGATATCATGATAAAGTGATATTGCCTCTTCTAAGATGGCTTCCTAGTCAGCAGGCTTCAAACAGCTTGGAATCAACCTCTGTCTCATCACCTGCCTTGGAGCCATTGTTCGTTTATGTCAGGGGGAACCCTCTGCAGCTCCCATTCTATCTACTATAGGCCATAATGGTGGCTGTGGGGCCCATACCATCCTGCAGTCAGTCTAGTTTTCTAGGGAGTCATCCTATTCCTTCCCTCTGAGAGGGCAATCAGAGCTCCCTCCTGATCCAGTTTTTTCAAGTTTTGATTTTTTTTTTTTAATTTACAAACTTCTGAAAGAATCACTGAGCAGATAAACTAGTGGAAGTCCATGAAAACTTTTGCTCATGAGTTTTGTGGGGGGCAGGTTTAATGATATTCATGGGTGTGAATAACTGGTCCCTGAGGCCTCACATTGGCCCCCAAGTTTAAAACCACCAAATGGGAGTTAACACCACCAGATGAAGGAGGAATTAAGCTAGCCCACTGAAGCCCAATGGCTCCCAACACTGGGCAGTGGAGATCAGCCTGGCCACTGAATTGGGAATTTAAAGGGGAGCGAGAGACTAGTTGATGAAAACTATCAGGGCCCAAGCAGAAGGAGAATCTTGTGTCTGGGAGGAGTCACTTGCACATCTTGCTGAGCCAGATGGTATCACTGGCTCCTTTAGTTTTGTTTTTCCTGTTTGCTCAGGAGGCTATCACTTCCTCTAGTGAAGCTCTTATCCATTAGGTTCAACTGTAAGTTATCTACTATGAGATACACATGGTTCTGCAGCACTGCAGTTGTCTTGGAGATGTTCTTGGCAGCTTAGATCTTGCACAGCTTGATATAGCCTGGGTTCTTCCTCTAGTCTCGGCCAGTCATCTGGGCAGCCATGGCTTCCCCCTTTGCCTGGGCAATCTTCTGCTTCTGCTTGGTCTTCTCCATCAGGAACTGGGCTTGCTGGGCCACTTTGAAGAGGAGTAATATGTGCCAGATCTAGCAGCTCTGCTGGAATCAATAAGGTTGTATCTTTATACCCGGGTGAAGCTGTGGTTCTGTTGCCTTGATCCCTTCTCATCCCCCAGTGCCTATAAGCAATTCCAAGAACTCAGAATTGCAAGGGAGCTGCAGATTATTCTTGAAGTTGAAAATCCTGAGCATAACTTCTGGGCATCCTTTGATTCTCAGATTCCAGTTGAATAGCTCTCCCTCTTAATGAAATCATCCTGGAGTTGGTTAAAGCAGTTTTGCCCTTGTACCTTTATTTCTAAGACAGCAGAGAACTGTTACTAGCTACGTCTACACTGGGATGCTACATTGAAATAGCTTATTTCGATGTAGCGAAATCAAAATAAGCTATTTCGACGAATAGCGTCTACACATCCTCCAGGGCTGTCGACGCTGGACAGCATTACATCGAAGTAGGCGCTGCAGGGGAGCGTCTACACAGCAAAGCAGCCCAAATAGAAATAAGGGTGCCAGGAACAGCTGCATACAGGGTCACAGGGCGGACTAGCACTTCCGGGGCAACAGCAAGCCGCTCCCTTAAAGGGCCCCTCCCAGACACACTCAGCCTGCACAGCACGCGGTCTGCAGAGCCACAAGCACGCACACCCCGTGTAAGCAGCATGGACCCCCAGCAGCAGCAGCCAGAGGCCCACACACCCGCCCCTGGAGGAGCAGTGGTTGCCCTGCTCAGTGCCATGCAGGAGGCAGCTGACCATCTTTTATTTGAGGAAGATGAGCTGTCCTCGGGGGATGAGGAAGCAGCCCCAGACCTTGCTGCCCTCCCAGCCCCCCCGCTGCACACGCCACCGGCTGTGGAGATACCCCACGAGCACAGACTGGTGGGAGCAGCTGGTGCTCGGCGAGTGGGACAACAACCGCTGGCTCCGGAACTTCCGAATGAGCCGGCAGACATTCCTGGAGCTTTGCCAGTGGCTCACCCCTGCCTTACGGCACCAGGACACCCCCATGCGACATGCCCTCACCGTAGAGAAATGGGTCAGCATCGCTGTCTGGAAGCTGGCCACTCCAGACAGCTACCGATCCGTAGGGCAGCAGTTCGGCATGGGCAAGGCCACCGTTGGGGCTGTCCTCATGGAGGTAAGAGGACCCGGGGGAGAGGGGGGAGCCCGGGGGGAGGGCCAGACACACCCTGCACACCCCTCACCGGTGCTCTCCCATGTCCTTCCCCTGCAGGTCGTCCGTGCAATCAGTGCCCTGCTCCTCCACAGGCTCGTGTGGCTTGGGGACCCGGTTGCTGCCATCACAGGGTTTGCTAGCCTGGGCTTCCCAAATTGCTTTGGGGCTCTGGATGGGACCCATATCCCCATCCGTGCCCCGGAGCACAGTGGAGGACGCTTCCTCAATAGGAAGGGCTACCATTCCATGGTCCTCCAGGCCTTGGTGGACAGCCGGGGCCACCTCTTGGACATTTTTGTTGGCTGGCCTGGCAGTACCCGCGATGCCCAGGTGTTCAGAAATTCGGGCCTGTGCCGCCGGCTGGAGGCAGGGACCTACATCCCCCAGCGGGGGACACCACCATGCCCCTCTGCGTCGTTGCAGATGCGGCATACCCCCTCTGGCCCTGGCTCATGCACCCTTACACGGGCCACATCACAGCCAGCCAGCAGTTCAACACACGCTTGAACCATGCGCGCCAGGTGGTCGAGCGCACTTTCGGCCACCTCAAAGGGCGCTGGAGGTGTCTCCTCACCTGCCTGGATGCAGGCCTCACCAACATCCCCCAGGTTGTGGGTGCGTGCAGTGCACTCCACAACCTGGTGGAGAGCAAGAGAGAGGCCTTCTTCCAGGGCTGGGCTGTGGAGGCTGGCAGGGCCGACCATCCAGCCACCCACTGCCCCTAGTCGCCAGGTCGACCCTGAGGGGATCCGGGTCTAGGAGGCCTTGCGGACCCATTTTGACCAGGCTGCGGGGTGAACACTGGCAGGGCCAGCTGCGGGTGAGCCACCCACTGCACCCCCCCATCCTCCACAACACTCCCTGCCCCCACGCCCACACCACAGAGAACCCGAGAGCACACACACACCCCCCACACTTCTGTGCAATAAAATGGAATTTTTTTAAACAAAACCCTGCAACCTTGTATTATTAATTATTAAAACAGAAGAAGAAGGGGGAAACTATGTACATGGGACGGGGGCAGGTACAAAACAGGTAGAACAAAAACTATTTACAAAGATGGGAGGAATGAGTCCAAAGGAGGAGGCCTTGGGGGGCAACGTCCTTGGCCACGCACCCCCCTATTGTCCTGCGCCTGGTGTTGGGGGGTGTGACCCACATCTCGGCCGGAGGCCCGGTCGAGGCTGCGTGGGGGCTGGGAGAATCAGCAGACAGGGCCGGTCGGAGTCCAGAGGCCCATGGTCCCCCTTGGTGGCAGGCCCTGGGACGGGGGGTGGAGTGGCGGGGGAGGCGGGGGCCAAGTGCTTTGCGATGTCATCGAACGTGCGCATGAAGGCCCCCCAAGCCTCCTGGCGCCAGGCCAGCGCTCGCTCCTGGAGATGAAGCTGCCGCTCCACCACCTGCAGGGGCCGCTCGGACACCTCCAGCTAACGCTGGAGGGTGGCGGGCAGCTGGGGGTCTGTGGATGCCCGCAGATGGCTTCGCTGCTGTCGGGCTCGTCCTGGGGCTGGTCCGTGCTCTGCCGAGGGGCTGGCCTGGTGGGATGGCCCCGGTGGACTCTCTGGGACCACAGACAGTGCGCCGGTGCTCTCCGGGCCCTCCGATGGTGCAGCTGCAGAACAGAGGCAGGGGGAAGAAGAGTGGAGACAGCTGTTAGTCTGGGCCATGGCCCTCGTCCTCCCACCCCTCTGCTGCTGATTCCCCATCCCCGTCCCCCGGAGATGCTGCTGCTGATGGGTGTCCAGCCCCCCCCCGCCCCCCCGGGGGACCCTAGGTTCTGCTCCCCCCCATCCCCAGGGATGGGGCATGGCGCTGTCCTGCTGGGGGGCAGGGGCTGATGGACTCTTCTGAGGGACATGCCACTGCTGTCCTCGGGGCCATGGTCATCTGGGTGTGTGGAGGGCCCTGGTCATGTCTCTTGTCCCTGCCCTTTAACCGCGGGGGTGTGCACCAGGGGGGTACATACCTGATGCTCTGCTCCCATGGTCGGGGGACACCCATTGGGCAGACGCCCTGCTGGAGCTGCAGGAGGGGAGGTTGATCTGGAGCCCCCTGTCGCTGGAGGCCCCGTTCTCCTCCTCCTCCTCCTCCTCCTCCTCCGGTGTCCCAGGGGTGGGCTCCTGGGGGGCCCCTGGGGTGCAGGGCTAGCCTCTGGGGTGGACTCTGTCTCCGGGGCCTGCTGGGGCTCGTCAGCCGATGTGTCAAGGGTGGCCGGGGGGGAGGAGGTGTACCGGGGGCCCAGGATGGCCCTGAGCTCCCTGTAAAAGGGGCAAGCGGCGGGGGCAGCCTCAGATCGGCTGGCCATGTCCTGGGCCCAGGCGTAACCCTGCTGCAGCTCCTTTACCTTACTCCTGATGTGTTCAGGAGTGTGGACAGGCTGACCCCGGGCAGCCAGGCCCTTGGCCAGCTGAGCGAACACATCCGCGTTCCGCCTCTTACTCCCCATTACCTGGAACACCACCTCCTCGCTCCAGAGCCCCAGCAGGTCCCAGATCTCGGCCTCGGGCCAGGAGGGGCCCCGCTGCCTCTTCCCCCGCTGTCTGGCAGGCTGGGAGCTCTGGGTCCCCTTGTGGGGGGTGCTCTGTGGGCACTTGGGGGGGCTGGCTGGATGCCATGGGGTGCAGGGTGGTGGGTTGGGGCTGCTGAGGGACATGCAGGCTGTGCATGTGGCTGTGCTGCTGCCTGCACGAGCTCTCAGCTTCCTGCACAGGAAATAAGGGGGTGGGGAGCTTTAAGGGGCTGCTGCACGCAGCGACCATAGAGCTCAGGGGCTGGAGAGAGCGTCTCTCAGCTGATGGCCGCCATGGAGGACCCCGCTATTTCGATGTTGCGGGACACAGATTGTCTACACGTGCCCTACTTCGATGTTCAGTGTCGAAGTAGGGTGCTATTCCCATCTCCTGATGAGGATAGCGACTTCGACGTCTTGCCGCCTTACGTCGATTTCAACTTCGAAATAGCGCTTGGCACATGTAGACGCGGTGGACGCTATTTCGAAGTTGGCACGGCTATTTCGAAATAGCCGGCTAGTGTAGGCGCAGCTACTATGTCCCAGCCAAAGGGACAGAATTTCTGCATTCTCCTCCTGCCCCCAACTCTTCAGTGGTCTAGGCCGCTGCAAAGATCAAGGCAGCAACTTCCTTGATCAATCCCCAACAGACAGGGTGGGCAAGCATCTCAGCTTTTAGAAAGCAGAGTTTTTTTCTTCTTTCGTGTGTCATTTCAGGGATAGCCAGTTACCAAGCCAAAATTCCTGAACCATTCAAAAAATATTCATTTTTGCTGACAGACTCCTGCCCCCGAAAGGAGTTCATTTCAAGCCTCTTGAAGAAAAAGGCAAGATTTATGCCAGGATTGCCTTTCAATCAGTGGTAGATGCCATTGATAAATCTTCAATGGCAATGGCTACTGCCATTGTACTGTGTAGGAAGTCATGTCTTCATGCTTTCAGGTGTCTCAGGGAGACTTCGAACACCCTTGAGGACCTGTCCTTTGATGAGACTCATGTATTTAACCAGA
Source organism: Carettochelys insculpta (assembly GCF_033958435.1). Taxonomy (NCBI): domain Eukaryota; kingdom Metazoa; phylum Chordata; order Testudines; family Carettochelyidae; genus Carettochelys; species Carettochelys insculpta. The sequence goes on along the minus strand of NC_134153.1, from coordinate 20,032,808 downwards.
AGACAGATAAGAATTCCAGTACTGCCCTCTGCTCCCTAAAAATATATGCTTTCCCTCAATGAATATTTCATAAGTAGTCATACAAGAGGAGACTGATGGCTCAACAGGTCTTCCACCAGAGACCTTATGAGCCATCCCATGAGAGGCAGTGGACTCAAAAGACCTAATTATCCACACCTTCCTCATCAGATTCTTCACACACACACACCCCCGCCCACCAACCCTTTTCTAGGTGTTTTTGATGGAAGCTCAAGAGCTGTAAACCATTAAGACCAGCACCTGCCAATCCCTACACACTCTGGGGGTTGCCCAACACACTTTTTCCGTAGCTGATGTTTAACAGACAAATGTGTGAACAACGTCATACGTGATCATTTGTCTCTCATCTGCATCTTGTCCCCCACCTCTTTTCAGAGCCCATTGTCATGAGAAGATTCTCTGAGCAGTAGAATTCCACTTAGAGCAGGCTCCTCTTTGGTACCAAGTTTTTAGCGGCCATATTTCCTAATACCAAAGGTATGAACAAGGGTGCACATGAGGACAAAGGGGTGCCACTTTCAGAGTTATCTTCAGATTTTGGACCCTGTGAAACAGTGTGCCTAAACTAGAGAGCCATTTATTTCTTAAATGATGATAAAAGTTCCAAGATAGCATGGCAAATCTTCATCCTGGCCAGATGCTCCTGAAGACAAACACCTGTACCTCTTTATACCATTATATAAATGCCAGAGATGATGGTAATGTTGGTTAATGTAAAACAAGGCACCTCCTGGAGAGGAAACTTGCATATTTTGTGATTTATTTTTTTCTCCCCACCATAACATTTGGTGGTATAAAGAAAATAGTGTAACTATTTGTGAGAACATAGAAAGCTCAACTGATTACAGCAAGACTAGTACAATAGTGGTACTAGGTTTACATACATGGCAAACATTTTGTACGTGGCTTTACTCATATTCATATTTAGAAATTCACTCAGGTTGGAACTCCTAAATCTGGCATTCTGTGGTCCAGCAACATCACTGGATCAGAGAGCTGGGCAGGAGGGTGCAGTCCGCATTCTCAGGCAGCACTCGGGGCTGACTGCAGTGGAGCCTGTGTCTCCCCAGCTTCCCCTTGGGAGGCCAGGCACACAGGGCTGGGGCTGGCATCCACCAGCAGCCTGGAAGGCCAGGGCAGCTGCACAGAGCTGGATCTGCATCCCCAGCTCAGGCCGGAGACAGCTTCCCCAGGCAGCCCCAGGGCAGCAGGTAGGGGAGCAGCCCAGTGGCAGGGGGAGTGGTAGATTGGGGGCCGTGGCAGGAAACCTTCCCTGATCTGGTAAATTTTCTTGTCTGAGACCGGACAGGTCCCCGATCATGCTGGATCGGGGGGGTGGAACCTGTACCGATCTCTGGGATATGGGCACCAGCAATCTAGTCCCAGTCTGTCCTGCTTTGAGGCAGCATGAGAATTCACCTGATTTTACTCTGCTTTGACACTTGGCTATGTCCTGTATTTCTGTTTATCTAGATAGCGTAACCCCCACAGTGGAGCTAAATGCCCTTTGCATGAAGCTGGGAAAGAAACCAATGTATAAACCTATTGACCCTTACACAGGGATGAGACCGACCTACAACTATAATATGAGAGGTGGTGCTTATCCTCCACGGTACGTACTAGTTTTTCAGTTTTGTCACCAATCCCCTATTCTTTGAGATTCCTTTCTTTAATGTGTGTGCATTGCTGCAGATACCATTTGAATAACATCTGAAATTAAAGCATGCCATAAAGGGACACTCAACTATAGCCAGCATATTATTTGGAAATTACTCTTGTCCCAAGTAACTGCAATTTTTTTTTCTTAAATCATATTTCTTTAAATTTTTCTCTCTACTTTGTGGGGAAGAATTGAAACAAGGAAGTGGGGAGTTAAACAAAACAATGAAATTGTGCATTATTTAACAAAATAAAGTGAAAACATTTCCTCAGTTACAATCTTGGGTGTGAAGTAAAATAGGCAAAATGTGTAGACATGTTTTATTCTGAAGCTGACTGTGTGCTTTCATGAGTATTGACTGTGGTCTAAAATACTTAATTGTGTATAAAAATCCATTGTTCCTTTACTTAACTAATTTGAGCGTATTAAAAACTTAATCTATTATTTACTTCTGAAACACAGGGATCGAAATGTTTAACTTTTCCTTACATTGTAGATACTGTACATTTTTTTTAAAAGTCCTACATTAAACTCCTTTAGAGTTAAGTTACTGCATTCAAATTGAATCTCTTCTGTGGAAGCTTATTACTGAGCTCAAGTTGCAGAGACTCATTGGTATATCTTTTTTAACCCTAAATATTTGCTTTGTAGCTTACCAGTGGTTTTAAAATAGGCAAGCTTTCTTTTCTAATTTTAGGTACTTTTACCCATTTCCTGTTGGACCCTTACTTTATCAAGTTGAGCTCTCTATTGGAGGACAGCAGTTTCATGGGAAAGGAAGAACAAGACAGGCTGCTAAGCATGATGCAGCTGCGAAAGCACTGAAAATTCTGCAAAATGAGCCCCTGCCTGAGAAACCAGAGGTAGGAATAACCTGGGAATGTCTGAAGTGTGAATTGAGGTACAAGATGAAATACAGTGTTGTGTCCTTTGCTAGTTTAAAAAGAAACTGCACTTTTAGAAGACTAAATTTTATGGGCTTAACACTCGCTAGTATCTAATGGAACCACTTATAGCACAAATAGAACTACACAATCAGGGTTTTCTTGTGAGGTCATTTTCATTGCTTTGTGCTGTCTTAATTCTTGTAGCATTGTCTACTACAGACTGATCCCTTATAGGCAATAAGCAGCAGGAACAGATAAACTGGTAATATTTTATCCAGTGATGACAGCGTGCTTTGGGCTGTACAAACCTATGATGAAAAATCTCTTTCAAGCAATGGCAACTTAGTTCAGACACCTCTACTACAAAGTGTCAGTATGAGTTTGACATCCTGTAGGAATTTTTCCAGGAGTGTGCATAAACACTATAGACATTTGTAGAAGCTTAGGAAAATGTGAGCCTATTGAAAGATGAAGGGATTGTATCAGATGCATGAAGAGGTATGGGTGTATTGCTTGGGAGTAAGTTTCTAGGTGTACCTTGGGAGAATTTTCTGTCTTAAATTTTTAAACTTAAACTTAATACATAACTACACTGAGCAACAGTGCATACTGAGCATGTGTATTTTAAAAAAAAAAAAGATACATGAGGGCTCCAGAGGTGAAGAAGAAATGCTTGAAGTCAGTTTGGATGATGGAGAATCCGGATATTTAAACTTAATGACATGAGTGGAGAATGAGAGAATTACTCTATTTTCTGAATGGACTGGAAGCAAAAAACTAGAAGCCAGAATAAATTAGCTTGTGGTATTCAGGGCCACAGATAAACTGTTGATTAGGCTTATAGTGCTAGACTTAAAGACTACGCATTTACTGGCAAATCTCTGCCTTAATAAATAGCAAACATTAATGCAGAAATATTTCTAAAGATTTTTTGTGATTTCTCCCCCTCCCCAGTTTGTCCGTGAAGTGTCAGCTGTTTACATTCTTCATATATATTTTATCATTTGAGCGAATCTAGACTACAAATCATAACACAGCTATTATCTATGAAATAAGCTCTGGGTTTTTTCTTGGCCTGCCCTCGCTTGTGTGCTTCCAAGTGGTGGGGGAATGTTAGTCCAGTAAAACAAAATCTGGGAGGAAAATCCCTCTTAAGTGGGAAACGTTAAGTTCCAAAAATTCAAGCAGGGAGGGTATGAATGCATTGAAAGCTAGATGGAATTAAGGAAGATTATTTTGATGTGGTTAAAACAATTGTGGTAGTTGATATTTTGAAACTGAAAGGGCATCAGCAGAGGTGGCACTGAACAGGCTACTACACTTAAAGGGTTTCAGATAGACTGCACTGAACTGTTAGGGTTATTGCTTAAGATCTGAAATGATTGTTCTGTGTCTTTCATTAAGAGCCTACCGTGGTGCATCAGAAAAGTGTTATATCTTTCTGTAAAATCCTTTTGACAACTGCTTTTGGGTCTTAAGTGCCAGATGTGTTAACTAGGTTGTCTCCTTAGGTGCGCTTCCAAGAGATGAATCTTTTAGTATGTTGGTATGGCCTGAAGAGCTGTCATAAGCTATGGCGCACAGAGTATATGCCTCAATTCCATTCCAGTGGTCTTTATGAACATTGAGAATACTTACCTGTGTGTCTCTGTACTGAAGAAACCACAAATATTGGATGTTTTTATTGTGAGGAGCACACTGAAATTTGCACATCCCTCTGGAGTGTTTGTAACTTAAACAATGAGTATTGTTAATGCGTGAGAGAAAGTAAAACTGACTGAAAATAAGTGAAAATGGCAAGTTTATTTTGTTTACTGATGTTTCTCTTTAGTTGGGTGGTAGAACCATAAATGGTGAGTCATAAACTAGTTTTTTAATGCTTAATATCTTAATTTAAGATGGTAGTAAGTCAAATAAGGAAACTTTTTTAAAAATTAGAACTGTTTTTAATCTGACGAGGTCTCATCAGGGTATATTTTCCAGTTTTTGAAAAAAATCTCTCTGCTTTTCCATATGGTGCTGTGCACTGAAGAGATTAATAAATTTGCATTGTTTCTCTGCACTGTGGTCCCTTCCACATCAATGACTGACAGCTCAAGTTTCTCGGTCATTGTTATTTTAGCTTTGTACCTTGCTTGGAACATTAGTGCAGTTAAGGCCATAATAAACTTTTGAAATAATGTGATGTGCACAAGACTGCATCATCACAGGACTAGCACTCTTCTAAGGAAAAGTGCATGATCTTAGACTCAAGTATTTGATTTTTAGGCATCTTATGAGCATTGCATTATAATAAATTGTTTCTCCAGTTAGAAATATCTGCAATGCAAATGATTAAAAAGAAGCACGTGGAGAACACATGACTACCCCAGAAACTAACCATCATGCATGACAGTCCCACACTTGGAATTCAAATTTTTCCTGCCTTTCTCTTGTCTGATAGTCTTACAAATTCCAAATAGCTGATGAGACTGCAGTACATTTGTGAAACACATCAATTTGGAAACCAGTTCATTTAATGGTTGAGTTCGCTTTAACACTTCCAAAAACGGTTTTGAAGTTTATTTGCTTTTGTAATGCATTTCTTTCCTTCCCTCAATGAGCACTTGTGCAAATGTGTAATCTTGTCAGCCTTTTGCATAAAACATGTCTTTGTCTAGACTACGTGTGGCGTATTGTACATTTTCATGAAAAGTGACGTACAGGTTAGACAACTTAAAGATTTATGAATTCCATAAACTGGTTTGTTAACAGTTTAATTCTTGAGAACTTTATTGAAATGATTATGCTTCTTTTAGGTTAATGGAAAAGAACCGGATGATGAAAATCTCAATAAATCTGAAATAAGTCAAGTGTTTGAGATTGCACTTAAAAGGAACTTGCCTGTGAATTTTGAGGTATGTTTATTTTACAAGTTCTAGAGTTATTCTTTGTTAGAATATTAGTTTGAAACTAATATAAAATTACTAAGTGACCATTTTAGCTAAACAAAAATGACCTTTAAAGTTTCATGTTAGTTGTGAATATGCTTTTATCACAGTGCATTTCAAGCTGATCATTCCAGAGCTGTACAGCTTAAAAAAAAGTGCTATTCCATAATTGGCACCCTGTGCAAATTATATCACATGTAAGCAATTCAATTGCAGGATAGATCATGAATCATGCTTTTTGAAAATGAATCCTGAAAGGATCTTGCACTAAACTTCTTTTAAATCAGAGTTAAGAAAGGAAAGTGTTTAAAGTGTCCCTTTAAAGGCAAGTTATAGGAACATTTGTTTATTTGTGCACTTAGGTGAGTGGCACACAATGTGGAATTGCACAAAACAGGTTCCCTTTCCATATGACTTTAATCCTCAAGAATCATCATCTGTTCCCTCAAAATTGCCCTCCTAGCTTCAGAATGATTGGCCTCATATGCACAAACTATTCTGCCTTTTGTTACTGCCTCCCTGTCCCACTCTCTCCCAACTATAGAAGTTATATTAATTCCTGTCATAGAAACCTCTTTTTGCACTAAAATTTTAATTTATCATATTGCTGTGATGTTCAGAAGACATAATGATTCTTCATATAAACCCCTGAGTTCTTATGCAGTAAAACTCAATTGTGTATCACTGACAAATTTAAGTTACATTTTCAGTCGTCTGCTTGTCATAGACTTGGGTTTAAATTTTCATTTATTTTTCATCTCTTTACTGTCAATTAATATATGGGGATTTAGTGTCTTTAAAGTGTGTGTAGAAATACAGAATAAGTCCATTCAAAGACCCAGTAAGTTGTTGCAACAGTACCTCATGTTTCTGCAGTGTGCTATGTATCTGAACGAAAAGCACAGTAGAAACACTAAACTAAAGGAAGTCAATATTTGGCCTCGTGGTCATGTCATATGTTCAGAAATTTTATGAAGGGCCAGGTAGGGAAGGCTGTCCCTCACCGTCCCTCATCCCTTATTCAACCCTCCTGCCCCCTAAGAACCCCATTGGGCTTTCCTTCTCGTCTCCTCTCCAGCCCCCACTGGCCAGAGCACCAGGACTAGTGGTGCTGCAGCCATGGCTCCCAGTACTTTGAGGCAGAGGCTGCAGGCAACAGCAGGTGAAGGGGAGGGGCTGGGGATGAGATCCCACTGTGGGAGCTCAGGGGCCAGACTGAATGATCTGACAGGCCTGATGTGGCCAGCAAGCTGCAGTTTGCCCCCCTCTGCTTTTGACCCTAAAGAATGACTTCATACTGATCAAATTATTGTAATATGAATCATATTAATGGGATGATGTGAGTTGGGTAGAAATGCACACTCAAAGAGGAACACTCGTGTTTTCGGTTGAAAACTAAACACAATTTAAATATGATGTGGATGTCTGCAGCATGTGAAGTCTGCTTACAGCTTGCTGTACGTACACTTTTCTAGATACAAATATTTTAGAAAATTTGGAATGGGTTGATGATTTCCATTCTACTTAGTGATGATGCACTGAAACAACCCCTGTTTGGATTGTTTCAGGAATGTTACCTCATGTGAGTGTTCTGCCTTTGAGAGTTTCTATGAGTGAAGTTTGCTATAACCACTGTGCCCTACCATTTTTAATAAGTGTTTATCACGCTTTCACTCAGTTTTTCCCTCTGAAACAGGTGACCAAGGAAAGTGGTCCTCCCCATATGAAGAGCTTTGTAACCAAGGTGTTCGTTGGAGAATTCATGGGTGAAGGTGAAGGAAAGAGCAAGAAGATCTCAAAGAAAAATGCTGCAATAGCAGTCCTGGAGGAACTGAAGAAACTTCCACCCCTTCCTATGGTTGAGAAAATGAAGCCACGAATCAAAAAGAAAACAAAATCAATAGTGAAGGTAAAAAATACTTCATGGTGGACTCAGATTTAACTCTTGTAAAGTGTCATAGGAGAGGGACATTCCCAAGCTGATCATAAATTGCCTTTTCAAATGCTGAACCATCACCAGCAGTCCAGTGCTGCAACTGAGATGTTAGTTAGCCAGCATCCTCTCTTAATGGAGCTTTTGGCCTTGGTGTAGCACTATTGACTTTGAGAGCAATGAGAAAACATGGGAAAATGTTCTCCCTAACTAGTTCTCTCCTTTTCTAGTGTTTAATGGCATTGTAGTTTGTTGATCAGTTTCCGTGGTGCCACCTCCCTCCAAGGCTGCGCTTTCAGCACTAGTTTCCTAACATTCAAAATAAGCTGAATTTGTGATGCTTGCTGGTGGCAGGTTATCAAAGAATTAAGTTGGCTACTTCTGTTTGGCTGTTGGTATTGCTCTTTTGTAGTGTTTCATGAAGCAGGTTTTGGTGTTCTAGGGAATCTGAAGCCTAGAATTGACTGAATGAATTGGCACACTACATTTGTGATGACTGTACTCAAATATTCACAAGTGTCAGCTTGTTTCTTCAACGTTATTTCCACCTTAGCTTCAAACAAGCCCAGAATATGGCCAAGGAATGAATCCCATTAGCAGACTTGCTCAGATACAGCAGGCCAAAAAAGAGAAGGAGCCAGAGTACATGCTCATCACAGAACGTGGTCTTCCAAGGCGCAGGGAGTTTGTTATGCAGGTTTGTATATTGATTTCAGATCTCTAGTTACCTGGCTTTGATTTGTTTGTTTGGTTTTTGTTAGCTTAGGGTTACCAGACTTTACAACAACGACAAAGTTAGCAGGATTGCACTCATCATTCCATTGAGCTCAGTAGGAAGTATTTCCTCTGACTCCATTGGAGCAGGATAAGGACTCAAGACAGCAGATCTCTTCTATTTTGAGTCCTGTTTTTTAAAAGCTGGATTGGCTCCTCGAAGACTCATCTACATCATGCTCTTTCCTTTAGCAAAAAATCCCAGTATGAACAGCAAAATGCTGTTGTATGTGCTAATATGTGTACTTTGTATATCTAGAGTCTGAGTGAGGTTCATTGAAATGTAGATCTGAGAATTCCTTGGCTTTTTTCCATTTCCTTCCTTCTCCCAGTAGATGTAGTCCAGTAATATCATTCTGTGTTGCAAATTCCAGTAATTTGGTAGAAGTTGTGATAGTAGGTATTTCTCCTGATTTGTGGTTGATTAACTACTATCCTCTAGTTAAAGTGCTTAAATGCTTTCTAGCCCTCTATCTATTGTGCTGAGCAAGGCAGAAACTACCACTGTGTCCAAGGATGTGAATTCTTACTGCACCTATGAGAGCTACGTAATTCTGAGCCAATTGCTTTACCGGTGGACTTACTGAATATAAATTTCCTGGCTTGACAGAGCATTTAAGCCAGTGCCAAAGTGAGATCATGAAATATAGCTGAATGTTCTATTTGTATGTGCCTTTATTCTGTGGGGTTCTTAATGAACGATATCAATAGACAAACTTTTTTTTTGGTTTGGTTTTTTATTTGTCCCTGTTCCTTCCAGGTGAAAGTTGGCATGCACACAGCTGAAGGAATGGGTACAAACAAGAAAGTGGCTAAACGCAATGCGGCTGAAAACATGCTGGAGCTCTTAGGTTTCAAAGTCCCCCAGCCTCAACCCCCAAAGCCAGCACTAAAAACAGAAGAGAAGGTAACAGAAATTGACCCAATATGGTATTTCAGCAACTGTTGAGTGAAATGACGACTAGCAGAGGTGGTCCGGGGACAAGACTATATCAAGTTCATACTTCACACCTGAGTACACTAGATAAGAGGCAGAAGTAACCCAGCCACGCTGCATTGATGAAAGGGAGTTCCAGTCCGTAGTCTGTTGGTATCCAGGCCCTTGTGGATTTCTGAACAAGGATATAATCATGGCCCTATGCACTAGCCACTGGGTGCATAGCAGTGTTGGGGCACACATAATACTGGTGGTCCTGTGTTTGGATAATAAACCTGTTCCTGTTCCTGACTTACGCAATTATAATGTTGCCAGAGGGTCATCTCTGCACAGAATGGTTCAGAGTCTGGAATATTTAAGGTCATTGGTCTGAGTACCTAGGCTTCAGTAGGCCTATATCAGACCTCATAATAAAAATGTTCTGTAGCTTAATAGGAGATACTGTTGGGTACTTAAAACAATTGAACAGGTTTTTTCCTTGGTTGATACCTTTAGAAGTCTGACTACTCCTGGGTAACTTGGCATACTTCACAATGAGGCTTGAAATTAACAGGGTATTTTTCTCCCTTTGTGTACCAGTTTGTCACTGCTCTAGGAACCATGAAAAACTAATGTTCACTAAACTGGCTATGCTTCATTAAACTCTTTTCATGTAGATCCTAGGGAAATAACTTTGGCATTTGATTTCTTGAGTAGGAGTGGTGAACTGTTCCCAGATTTGTAGAATGCATGGACCCAAAACTTGGCTTAATTTGAAACGATGAATTAATTAGGTGTTGTTTAACAAATTCTCTCATTTAACAGTTAGGGTGCAATACGGTAATACTTTTCTTTTGATAATGCATAGTAATCAGGCCACTCTTGAGGCTGTGCTGTCAGCTTTAAAGAGTCAAACTAAGCTTGCGTATTTTCAGCCCAGGTTCATTTTAGCTCATTCAGTTTAACAATACCATCCAAGAGTATCCACTTCTGAGCAACGGTGCTTTTTTTCTATAGTACTTAGTCTTAGACTAAATGTAGTTTTGCCTACTTAGTGTGTTTATAGACCACTTAATTTGTTTTCTTCTTGCATGTCTATATAAAGATTAATTTCTGGGCATGCCACTGGAAGACTTTTTTTCTAAAGTTTTATGATACTTCAGTCACTTAAATCTTGAAATTTTTAAGGCAAAGTTAATGGTGTTTGGGTTTTTTTTAGACACCAGTAAAGAAACCAGGAGATGGAAGGAAAGTAACCTTTTTTGAACCAGGCACTGAAGAAACTTCAACTAGTAAGTGAAATTACTGAAAATTAATTTTATATGGGTGCATGTTCATAAGACATATTTCTCTCTTGATTTGATTGCTGCACTTAGCCTGCTGTGTGTATGGTGTACCAGACTAGCTTGCTTTAAGGAGCCAATTCATGGTTTGATTTATGCAAATGGTTCTGGTTCTAGTAGAAAGGTCTCTGAGCATGAATTTGTGTGAATCAGTCCTTAAAATTTGTTAAGAGGGACTTGATTCTGCCCCAAGTTACACCATCTTCCTGCTCTGAAACCCCAGTTGCTTCCAATATCATTTTCCTGGATTGTGCTCTGGCTTTATCATCCCTTCCTTCATCCATTTCTATTGTTATTCTGAGTCCTCTAATGGCATAGTCCTGTCCTACCTAACTTATTTATTCTACCATGATTCTTACCTCTGCCTTTGGTCTGACACTGGACCTGCACTTTTCCGTCCTCCTCAAACTCACCTGATATTCTCCCATGGTACTCCTTATGGACTGTCCAGGGATAAAGGGACAGAACACCTGCAAAAAGTCACTACCTTATCTTTCAGATCTCTTAAATTTAACTTCTGCCGTGGTGCCTACAAATAACTGCTAACTGAAAGTGGTTAGGCAGATAGTGAGCTGTGGCTTTTGCTTGTTGTATGATAGGCATGCTTATGAAACCCATGTTCCTTTTTATGTGTTTCCAATCTCAGCTGCCTTGTTGTAACCTAAACTATAAGTTGCCTTGGTCCAGATTCATTTAACCGTCTGTTCAGTCTTAGCATAGTGAAGTCTGGTCTTTGTGTGGTGTCCTTATGCTTCTATTGGAACTCAACTAATGTGATATAATAAGAGACCTTGATGTCAAAGGCCACCTGGAGTGTGGAAGTGTAAGAGAGCTCCATTGGAAAGGCTGTGATCTTAGGGATAAAGCAATACCTTTAACTGAAACAGCCATTGCGTTCAATGAATAATTCAGCATAGTGCTGCAAATACTACCTAGGATGCAGTTGCACCCTTTTGTACCAGTTGAGATGAATCAAACCCAGTAAGTTTCACTATGTTTCAAACCTAGTCAAAGCTTGTACCTCTGTCTTTTTCAGGTAATAAAGATGATGATTTTAGGATGCCTTATCTCAGCCATCAGCAGCTTCCTGCTGGAATTCTTCCCATGGTCCCAGAGGTTGCACAAGCTGTAGGAGCCAATCAAGGACATCACACCAAAGAGTTCAACAGGGCAGCCCCTAATCCTGCCAAGGCTACGGTAACAGCCATGATTGCTAGAGAGCTGTTATATGGTGGTACATCTCCTACTGCTGAGACCATATTGAAGAATAACAACTCACCAGGCCACGTACCCCATGGACCACTCACTAGGCCCTCTGAACAGTTGGACTTTCTTTCCAGTGTTCAGGGAATCCAGGTAAATGTTCAAGCTGGATTATACTGGAAAAATATTATATAGGGTTTGCCATACTAAATTAGATAATTTAGTTTCATAAAACTCTGCCAGGTGCTTCTGACTCAGAGTACTTCAGGTGTCCTCAGCTTTCTATCAGTTATTTTTCATCAGCTGGAAAATCTTTTGAATGTGAAGTTTTAGTATTAGAAATATGTATTTCTTTGATATGTGTCTTCCTTTAATTCAATGCTACTATAAAGTCTCTTTTTAAGAAATGGGGTTAAGTTCCATTTTGTAAAGTGTTTCCTTAATGTGGGAATCAGCTGACTAATGTTGGCCGATCCAAATTTCAGTTTCTGAAAAAGCCTGAGTACTTTGACGCTTGCTGTAGGCTATAAATTATCCATCATACATATTCTCTTTAATCAGAATTTACATTTCAATGACTCCACTGCATTAATACAGAAAAGAATTTCATGGATAAATTGTATTGGAAAGAATTTCAAATGACACTTATTCATGGTTGGAATAAAGTAACTTTTTTACATGACCTTTCACCTGGAAGACTTTCACGAGCTCTTGTAAATGGTCAAGAACGATTACAAGTTCAAAGTTAGGTTACACAATAAATGATTTTACTAATTTTTAAATAAGCATTGTGCAAGTAGAGTGAACATACCTTCTTGGTGAAGGCAAGTACAACATAGTAGCTGGAATAGGTTTACTCTTTTCAGAGTTCATTGAGAACAAGTATTTTTCTGTTTTTCCCCCTTCAGGTGGAATATAAAGACTTTCCAAAAAATAACAAGAACGAGTTTGTATCTCTTATAAATTGTTCCTCTCAGCCACCACTGATCAGCCATGGAATTGGAAAGGATGTAGAATCTTGCCACGATATGGTATGATCATCATCGCTGTTATACTATCTTCTTTAGTCTGCATTGAGCAAGGGGTGCAGTTGATCACTCAAGATGTCATTTCACAGGAAAATTCAAATATCTATGGTGTGCAGTTGCTATCTGCCATGTTGCAAGTCTCAGAAGCACTTAAATTGATTTACACTTTACTGATTATGTATTTCAAATGTAGAACAGACCTTTTAAATGCTAAATATATGTTCACCATTTTGGTGTATAAAAATGTACTTGCTTTCTTATTGTGTTGTGCTCAGTTATTTTACATGATTGTTTAGTAAAGAAAATGTAGCAAATGAACTTTCAGAACATAAATTACTTATTGGTATTTTCTCCCTGCTAACTGGGAGATGCTTTGTCTGATTCTATAATTTCTTTGGACTTCCTGTTGGAAGCATACCATGTTGGGAGCAATGTCGTTCTCATTAGATAGTCCAATACATTCTCAAACCTACTGGGTTTTAGAAGAAGATCTGTAACAATAGTTTTAAACAATGGTTCTTTGTGAAAGGATGAATCTCCTAGAATGAAAGTTTTGAAGGAGAGACTGTCTTTGTACTAGTCTGGAAGATGCTTATATTGTTGATGATATGCACCTAGTCTGGTAGAACACTGAAAAAGTTTCATTTCTGTGCTCTTCAGTGGGGAATTTGTGTTCTAACCAATAGCCTCGGACTGTTAGCATGGCTGCTTTTTAACTCTTAGGTGAAATATAATTTAAATCACACAAATATATCTTTATAATTGGCTTCTTTATAATGATGTTATAATGTTTTAAATTTGCTAGAGATTTTTTAACCTGACTTATGTCTTCAGTTCAAAGTTTGCAAAGATGTAGATCCTGTTCAAAGAATTTATATGAGTAGGTATACAAACCAACATAATAGGAAAAGCAGTAAATTTGGGGAAGAAACTTTGAGCAGCCTTGCGAAATAATTTTTACTGTCTCTTGCGCATGCTTTTTTATTTTTAATTTAGGCATATGACATAACTAATCTTTAACGTTAATGTAAACCAAAAATATTTATTTAAAGGGAATAGTCCAAACCTGATCCGAACCAAATAACTGTAAAATCTTGAACCCATAAGACTCCATGTTTCTCACATAATGACAATATACCCATAGTTTGTTAAACACTAGTTACGCTATGTCTATATTTTCACCAGTATGTAACTTCGTAGCTCATTTTTTCCTGAAAAGCATTTTCTGGTTTTGTTCATTTTAACCATATATAGCTGGTCTCAGTATGGTTAGAAATAAATAATTAGTAATGACCTCTTTAAAGACACCAGTTGCAGGGCAGTGGTTGTGATGTATTTGGCAGTGAGGGATCCATTGTTCCCTCCTGTGAGAACAAATGCAGTAGGAAACCCAAAGCCATGGCATCCTACCACTTTATTATAGTACTTATAGGATGCTCTTAAATGATGAAACCTTCACCTTTTACTCAGTACTAACTATGCTAGCAAAAAAAGATTAGACTTGGCTTTCCTCTTGTGCACAGAGTTTCAAGTTGGGGAAATTTGAGGAAAGGGCACGTTACAAACACCAAATACTATCCCTTTTCTTTAGGCTGCACTGAACATTTTAAAGTTGCTGTCTGAGTTGGACCAACAAAATACAGAGATGCCACGACAAGGAAATGGACCAATGTCTGTGTGAGTGAAAGCAATTCTGGACAGTATTTTTTCCTTGCAGTAAAATACAAGCAGCTGTTACCTGTAGTGCAGCCTTACCTCAGGCACATAAAATGTTGTAAGGTTGGTTTTTATCATTAGGGATTTTTGACCAGAAGAATTACAATATCAAGCTATATCATCTTGGTAAGAGGGAGAGAGAGCAAGTTTTATGATTACACTTGCGTGGTTTTATGACCAGTTGAACAAAAATTATTGGGTTCAATACAGGAGATAATTGGATAAAATGTGATGGCTTGAGATATATACAGGAGATATAAGTAGATTATCTGATTATCTTCTGTTCTTATACTCTATGAATCTTATTCTTTCTTAGTCATTTTAAGAAATGTTTAGTAGTTCTTTTTCAGTAAATCTTCTATCTGTGTAACCATAAACAGACTATTCTGTTTAGCCAGTTTACTGTCATCTAAATTGTTTCTACTATGGAATAATAAATGAATTTCTTTGCTGATCAAAAATAATGTTCTTTTGCAGGAAGTTTGAGTTAATTATATTGTGCAACTGGCAGTACGCTTTCTATCGATTCATAAAAGTCATTACAGGAGACTGTTGATTCATGTGAATATAAAGTCCTTTTTTCTGTATTGCAGCCAGAAAGTTAACAGTAGTGAAAATAGAATTACAATAGGCTCCTCTGAGTAACACGTTGTTTCTCATTTCTAGATGTGTGAAACAAGAAATGGAAAGTGACCCTCTCCTCAAACCGGCTAACTCAAACACTTTGGGACAAACACTGGACAGCACTGCCTGAAAAGGCTTTTGACTGGACCCAAACCTGAAAGCACCAGAGAAAATCAAATGCTTCCTCTTAATGTAACCTTACTGTTTTAGAGTGCTACAGTCTTTCCAACCTACTGTAGTATCTAAATCATAACCGTTGCTTTTTCTTCAAAGTGATAAATTTTTAGTTTCATTATACTGTTTTGATTGAAATGACACTATAAATTTTTCATTTAAAAGTTTCTTAATTGTATCTAGAACAATAGCACAGTTTAGAAACTTTGTCTTCTGAGACTGATGTTATCTGTGAACTAACTTGGGAAGATCATATCCATGTATGTAGTTACTTTGTTTTTATTGAAATAGCAAAGTTTCATTGGAAACAAATTTGTGTGCCCTCCATTTAAAAAAAAATAAAAAATAAAAAAGTCCAGGACTTCAGCAAACTTAGCTTAATTCTCCAACGGTTGTATGAATTAAACTTTTTAGGCATTTTAAACTTTGTTTGATCATTTTGGTTAATTTCTAGTTTTCATGAGGGGGTTGGGGGAACTTGAATGCAACAGGAATTTAAATAATCTCTGATCTATGTTTTAAAGATTGTGTGTGCGCGTGTGTGTGTGTATATATAGTGGCACACAACTCACTACATTACAGGATATGATCTCAATGTAGTGCATATAAATCTGCAGATTGATTTTCCTTGAGTGCTTTATACTGTTTAATTACATCTCCATGTAGGGCTGAAAAAAATTACCTATGTTTATATATAAACTGTGTTGCTTTTGATGTTGTGTTATTGTGCACAATTCTGTGCACAATAAGTTTTTGCATATGGTCCAGGTAAAGCACGATAGCCTTGCAAGTTAAGTACTGCTTCAGTTCATTGTTTACGCTGGAATTTTTTCTCCCCATGGAATGTAAGTAAAACGTAGTGTTTGTCACCAATAAATGGTAATACTAAAATTGTTTTGGTTAATTAATTTATTCTTGTATGCCATTACTGGGGCTCCTTTTGGATAGGATTTGTAATGCTTGTGATATAGTATGGGCTGTAATGTAAAATGATGAAGTAACTGTACAATGGTTAATCAGTAACCTATAAATAACGACTTTTTGGTAATGTGGCGGTTGTGACAAACTGGCTAGGCCAAGGAAATCGAAAAGTAAAATGGGTTCACTTTCTGTCTTTGGTGCCACAATATATTAGCTTAAATGAATTAATGGGAGCCTTACAAAAGTATAACCTGGCACAGCAGGTTGAAATGATCTCTGCCTAGATCTCTACTTTTACGTTTTCTTGCTTGCTTGTAATGTGTGTCATAATCTTAGTTTTGCAGAGTAATTTTGGCGGGTACTACTTAAACACCCAAAATCTTCCCTCTAGCAGCAAGAATTGGCACCATAGACTGACCGTATACCAGTGTTTGGATGTGAACTACCTTAAATGTATATTTATCTGGTAACCTGTAGCGGCTCTTCCTAAATATCTACATTGCAGCATGTGAAGTAAATAAAAGTTACTGCACATGCTGCTTATTCAAAGCTAAATGTCTTGGCCATATTAAAATTTATTTTGTTCACATTATTAAGCAATTGGAGCATACTAACTGCTTACCAAATTTTATTAAATCAGTTGTTTTGTGATCATTATAAGTACAAAAAGCATTGTAAAGTTTTTTTTTACATTTGTAGAATTAAAATGCTGTAAATTTAAAAATTAAAACAAAAGAGACTTGCCAGGCTGAGACTCTGTATTGCAAATTCTTACAACCCCGCGTAGGAATTCCCTGGCAAATCCTTTATCATGGAAATCTGTATGGTGGTGCAGGTGGTCGCTGTGCGTTGGTTAACTCTCTTCTCACTAAGCTGAACAGGAAAGCTTTGTAGTTCTGGCTGTCTTGGCTTGTGCAGCAGTTGAGGTATTACAGTGCTTCACGTGAACTTTTAACAAAACCCCATAAAAATATCAAACACCTAATCCTTTCCTAAAGGCACTGGCACCACAGGTGTATATGGTTCATTGGACACAGGATAAGGTCCCTGGCCTAAGTAGCCTGGAGGCAAAGCCAGATAAGCCAGGGACATCAGATTATTGGGAAGGGTTATTGTGGGCAGGGCTGAGACTGCTCGAAAGGAGAGCTGCTCCTCTCTCTTTCCCCCCCCCCCCCCCGCCCCCAATCTATATCAGCTTGAGTTGCTTTGCTCTGTTTTGGTTAATGTCCTATTTAGTCTACTCTTAATTCATGGTAGCATAGGACAACAGTGTAATAAACACCCACCTCTAATACAGAACTTTCCATTAGTAGCTCTCAGAATGCTTTACAAAGAAGGCTTGCATCATTATTGCCATGACACAAATGGGGAAGCCGAGGCACACAGCAGTGATGTGGCTTGTCCCACATCGCTCAGCAGGCTAATAGTGGACCTAAAACTAGAATCCAGGTTATCTGAGTCCCTGTCTAGTATCCATTAGGCAACAGTGCCTCTCTGCTAAACTCCTGTAGCTTTGATTGTAAAAATGTATGCACGTAATTAAAATGTACAGTGTTCACCATTGGCCAAACTCCTCCTGTTGAAGTCCAAGTCCCACTGCAGTCTGTACAGCTCTGAAATGTCACTACATAGAAGAAAAAGGCTTTTTTCCTTTATTTTCTTAACAAAGTACTGTACTGTATTTGCTTTTCTGGTCTCTGCTACAGCTGGATTGTGTACATCTGATTCCAAATGACGTGTGTGTTGACTGGTCAGTTCCTAACATTGGTGTTTAACTCCGAGGCTCTACGTTCCGTGTAACCTGCATGGCCATGCAGAAGGCTATGGACTGCACAAGTCCCCTGGCCCAGCTCAGCCGCTCCAAAGCTGCTTGGAAGAGGAGCCCCTCCCCTGGTCTGGCCTAGGCCTCCTAGAGCTGCCATGGCTAGGAAGAGGAGCTCTTCCTAGGATGGCCCGGCCCGGGCCAGCCCACTGGAGCTGCTGTGGTGGGGAGAGAGCTAGGTGGGGAAGCCTACATGCTAAACCCATTATCTACAGCTCCAGCCTGGAACTTATGCCCCCAGCCAGAGCAGTCCCCCACTCTGCCCCAGCCCTGAGCCCCTTCCTGCACCGCAAACCCCTCATGCCTGGCCACAGTTTTCTGCCCCAACCCTAACCCCCCGCCCACAACCCAAGCCATTCATCACCAACCCCACTCAGCACCCACAATCCTCACCCTCCAATCTTTTGCCCCAGCCTAGAGCCCCTCATCCCTGCCCCCGCATAGCCCTCGACCCCCAGACCCAAATCCTCTGCCCCAGCAGGGAGTCCCCTCCCACACTCTGAACCCCAGAGTCCCACCTCACCACGTGAGTTTTGGGTGCACCACATCACCTCCATAATGGAGCACATAACAAAATTCATTCCACACATGCATGTGAACAATTAGAGGGACCACTGCTGAGGTTCTGTACTGGGTTTGCCTGTCAAATCATGACTGAGTGTAAAGGAAACTTAAGTGTTAAAATCCTAGTCCTGTTCTACCCATCAGTCTCTGAACAATACACTAGCAGCCATTGAGACAGTGATTTTCCTTTTCCATCTTTGCTTTCTCTCACATGGTCAGAGCAGTTCTATAGCACTTGACATGTTTTTAGTGCTGTACAGACACTAATCCTTGCAGCATCCTTGGGAGGTAGGGGGAAAAATGAAGTTCGGCTGAATAATGTAATGACAGACCTGAACAGGGAGTAAATGGCTCCAGCACAAGGCTAATGGTGGTAACTTAATTTTACTCTTGTATAGGAAGCCAATTTTTGGCGAAATGGTGACTATTCAGCAGGAGCAGTGAGGCTTTGAAAATTCCACTAATGTGCTTTCACTAAGCAGCTCCTCATCTGTAGACATCACAGTGGCCTATCTGGTATTTCCAGTTCAACACTGACTTTTCAGGTCTTGCTTCTGACTGGCACCTTGCACGGACAGTTGAGGCAAGTTTCCCTGTGTTTCACACTCTTCTTCACAGCTCTGGTTTGCTGTCTGTGCAGTGGAACTGAGTTGACCTATCTACTCGACCATGCTTCTTCCTCTTGTCACCAAGTGACCTGCCTCCAGCCAAGGCAGGCACTCCCTCTTCAGCTGCTGCGTTTTGGTACAAATCCTACCAAGTACTGGTACAGGAGCAGCTTTTGATCAGAAATGGAGCCCTTCCTCCACATGGTGGAAGGGTGATATCTGGAACTGTAAGCTTTCCCTGCCTCAGCAGCAGGGTGTGGAGCATTCAAACAAGTGTTTCAGCTGCAGCAACTAACTCAATTCTCATCTGTTCCCAGGCCAATGACACTTTGCTGTACTAAGTAGAGGGACTTCCTTGGAGATGGGAGGGTCTTCCCTAGCACAGCCTGGGCAGTCCAGAGTTGGTATTGATCTACATCGCAAAAGAAGCACATATCTTTAACAAGGACTCTGGGGCCCCATTAGCCTAAGTATTCCTATGATTTCCCAAATGGGAAATCAAGCAGCCAATCCTGTAAGGTCTCCCAGCTTTCTAATGGAATTTCCCTATTGGGGGTGGGGTAATAGCTGATGAAAAATGGGGAGGGGGAAATCAATTTTATGAGAAACAGGGAAAATGTTCAAAACTTATAAAATTCAGAAGGACACCCAGCTCTAAGAAGGGGCTCCCCACCTCCATACCCATTAATCTTATTCACAGCTGAGACCATAGGGAATAAAACGTCCCATCCAAAAGCAGCCAAGGGAAGCCTGTCTGAAAATACGTGATACTCTGCACTTTTTATAGTGTGGTGGCCAAGAAGCCCAGAAAATAACAAAAAAAATCCTGGAAAGATGTTTGTTCTCATCATCTACTTGATGGGTCCTGGGACGGGACTATAGGTCCAAATACTACTACAGCTTGTGCAGCAGAACCAAGGACCTGATCTTTTCCAGGTCTAATGCATAATGCCTAAAAAGGTGGGATTCTTCACAAGTGCCTCAACCATTCAGCTGATCCTCCCCCTTGAGTGTAGTAGCTATCACATAAATGCTTGATGTCAGAATTCTCCAGAGAGCCTGTAGACATTGACCAAAAGAGCGCACACGGATCAATTCAAAATGCTACCCTATGTGCTTCTACACAAGTGATTTTTATTGACCCCATTTTCCTGGCTGAATTTAGGTTAAGAGAACCTTCCAGAAGCTGCTAAATTTGTGCAAGGACTAATCTTCATCTTCCTGTTGCTGTGAGATGGCATTTTGCTTCCCTTTGTCTAATGAATGGATACGTGCACTTATCAATACCCAGAAACTTGCGAACAAGAACTTGAACGTCCCATGGAAGGAGGCTGGAAATAAAGTTTCAGTAATTAGAAAAAGATTTTAATTTTCTCAGATCATCCTTTATTTCATTCTTTCAGCACCTCGATTGAATCTGTAGACTTGTTCTAATTGATGTATTGAAAGCT
This sequence comes from Carettochelys insculpta, assembly GCF_033958435.1. Taxonomy (NCBI): domain Eukaryota; kingdom Metazoa; phylum Chordata; order Testudines; family Carettochelyidae; genus Carettochelys; species Carettochelys insculpta. The sequence goes on along the minus strand of NC_134153.1, from coordinate 20,012,215 downwards.
GAAGAAAACATACTCAAAAGAGTATCTATGCTACCTTCTCCATTCAAAGAAAAAAAATCTTGTTACTAATGCTATTCCAATATAGTAAAATTTTGTAAGACTGGAGATGAAAAAGCTGTAGTGGTATTAAACAATCCATCTTCTTCCTGTCAGATTTTAGGATGTGTTCCCCAAATTGCTAATAGGTATGTTGAACATTAAATGTAATATTAGCTGACATCTGCAAAAGCCTCTGACAGTATCTTATGTCTCCTGTTCTAAAACATCTTACCACCTTAGTCTGTCTTATTTCAAACATAAGACGTAGGTGTAGTGTCTTGAATATTTAATACAATCTTTGTGCAGAGGGAAGACCAGGGTTTCCTTACTAGCAGACATCAGTCCTGTGCTAAGGCTCATATGCTTTTCCATTAAATCAGTGTTCTAGCCATTTTGAGACAATCACATAATGCTCCAGCCAATCATTTCACTTTTAGATGCATCTTAAAACAGAGTCCTGTCTAAATGAATTAACATGGCTGCAATTCCCTGAGTGGAAATACTTACTGTTTTGAAACGGCTGCAAAGTACATCACTCTGGGGATACATATTATGGGCTGGTTACTCGGTATTCCTTTCATCGCTGTCTTCACACAGTCATCTGGTTTTAATGAAGGCAGAAGAGCAGCCAGCTCTCACCTCGCAAAACAATTGGCAAAAGTTTCATTAAGAAAAAAAATCATAGGTAATTCGGAGATGATGCAGTTCTGTATAACCCTGCTGAAGCCACCTCTGTATGAAGGAAAAAGTGGCAGCTTTTCCTTTTAAATCTTATTAGATCTAAGGGAGTTCATAGAGGAGTCCCGCCTGCCAAACTGTTCTAAGGAGGAGCTCAGATACAGCCATTGTTGGCGATATACAACTTCACGTGCTCCTGGCTTAAATGAATTTAAACAATGCCTGCTCCTAAAAGGATTACTTGTAATAATTGTGGCCTTCTTTAGAATATGCTAGTATAATCAAATCTGCACTGTTCTGGGAGTCTCTGGCTTCCGACAGGCAAGGAAGTGACCTGTTGTGACAGTGTAGTTGATTTTTAATGGAGTTGTGGATGCTGAATCAGATCTCTTGTAAGTGGTTCAATTAAAATTAAACTGATTTTAGATAAATGACCAACATTTAGCACAGCTCATGCTTGTGAGTAGTGACCCCTGACTCCATGGTCACTAAATGAACACCAGTCTTCCCTAACACTTAGATCAACCTGGATAATACTGTTTATTGTGATCATCTATCTTGATCTCATGCTCATGGCAGGCCACAGAACTTCATCCCTACCCACTACTGAAATGGACCCCCAGTGTGACTGGTGGTGGGGGGCTCCAAGTGGCACAGCACTGATAGTGCAAAAGGGAGACTTAGGGGGTACACCTTACGCACCCCCAGATCATGCTCCTGTAGACACCTAACTTCTGTCTGAGTTACCGAAGTCCTCAAATCATGGTTTAAAGATCCAGTTACAGAGAATCCACCATTTCCACTAGTTTAGACCTGCAAGTGACCCAGGAGATGCAGTTAAGCTGTTCTAAGCCCCAGGACAGACATCACAAAGTTGACCAATAGCTTCTCCCCTCCCCTTAGATCAGAGTATCCAATCTTTTTTCATTTAGGGCCAAACAGTAATTTTTTACGTGTTCCAGGAGCTGAACACAAAATAGCCCCGAACCTGCCTCCCCCCTTGCCAGGCTTAACGCATACACCCTGCAGCCCAATCTGTTGCCCACCCCACCCCCAGGTTTAATACCCCACTGCCCCTGCAGCCAGGCACCCTACACCTCACCCATAGTGACTTGCCAGAGCCCTGAGAGCTGAGCCATGCCCAGCCTGCCCCACCCCATGAGCTGCACTGTGCCCAGCCCCAGGAGCATGCAACTGCCTTTTAAAAATGGTGCTGCTGCCAGCTCCGGCCATGTATTGGACACCTGTGCCTTACATATTGCTTCTTGAGAGAGTGGCTTTACTACAGCCACAGAAAAGCCACTTCTATCATTGTCACAAGTGTCCTATACTACAGTGGCTTAGCTGCACCTGCACCACTCTCGTGCTTATAAGATAGATATGAATGTCTGTCTCCACATTCGTTAAGTTCTGGTCGAATTGAGGCTTTAGATAGGTGAACTGGGAGCTCACCTTTTAAATGTCAGTTGTATGTGAGCTTTGCAGGAATGCAGAGGCCTACCTCCAGCCCTTACCCCCTGCAAAACACACTTAAAAGGTATTGCCACCTTTTTAGCTTATGACTTTACTCTTGGGGCGGTTGGGGGGAGAGCCCTCTATACCTCTAACATTGCATCATCTGGAATTTTTTATTCTCATTTCCTGGGCTACTCAGGCTCAATCCCCTGAGTCAGACAATTGTGCACTCTATAAATCTGATGAGAATCTTTATACACAGTCTACTTCATTAATGAAAAAAAAAATCTTGGCATAAAAATAGTTCCTTGTGCCCAGGGGCTTTGCAATTAACTTTCCTGAGATTTTGTAAATAGGTAAATTTGAAGGTAAGCAACTCCTCCAAGAGCTCAAAGTTGTGCCATTGGTAGAATCAGGAATCCAACAAGGGCATCCTGTCTCCTGGGCCTCTGCTATAACGTGGAAGTGATCTCACGGGTAGAGAAATCCATTTCAGTGTAGGCTTCCTCCCACTCTTGAATTAGTGTATCAACATTCAGTACTTCACTCTAAGTACTTTGTGACTGAGGGAATATGAATAGTGACAGCTCCTGCAATTTGAAATCGCCAGAGTTTGCTACAATTTTCCACTGGCTTTTTGCCAATCCTCCTTCAAGAATTAGTGGTTTCTGTCTATCCCTTCGAAGAATGATGGGTCCTACTTTTATAAAGAGATGTCAGCGTTAACTTCTAATTGTGCTGTCTGCTTTGAATAACATGTCCCAATGTTCTTCACATGTGACCAAACTGCTCTAATTCACCAACATTAAAGGAGGTGTATTCTTGGCTAAATAAAGGAGTTTAATCATGATCTGAGTAGTTGAACCAGTGCTGTGCAGAGGGTTCTGCTGATTCCAGCTGGCTCTGAAGTCAGCTGGTGGTGGTCTTTCAGGGTCCCTAACAACTGAGGAACTGACCCTGGTTGCAGTGGGACCGGTGCAGTAGAACATAAATGGTTTTACCTGAGTCTACATCCAGCGAACATGCCTGTGTCCACTAGATAGGGGCACACCAGCGTCATCTTCACTCCATTTATTCGCTTGGGTTTGAGCTGGTGGCTAAGAGCTTTATGGAACCCAACCACTGCAAATTTGCTTGCACAGTAATCCTGCAAAACATGAGAAGCTTTACCTAGTGCTAGGTAAGGGGAGTGCTAGGAAACACTCCCTGGTTGTAGCTGGCGATTGCTCATTCAGCTACAGCAGCGTCTCCAACTGGCTTGTCCACACCCAGCAGGTTTGCTCATTGAACCCAGGTGTTCCTGTGAACATACACAGAAAATGGAGACCTGGGACCTGGAAAGCTTTCTAGCTTGTTCTGGCTTGGGTGAAAAGCTCATTGAGCCTGAGGGGCATGAGAAAGGGCTGTAAAGCACCACCTAAAACAAGGCAGAACGGAGTCTGTCCAAAAACTAGTCCCATGTGGGTGAAGGGTTTGACCACAGGACAAACTGAAGTGCATAAAATTGAGAAAGCACACAGTACTGAAGTAAGATATGCTGGGAGAGAGCAAGAACCTGGACTAGCATGGTGTATGTCCCAGGAAGAAGCTGGAGGGGGCACTTCTGGTTCTGATGCTAGCTAGAAAGGCTGTAAGCAAAGAATCATAGAACACTAGAACTGGAAGGGACCTTGAAAGGTCATCGAGTCCAGTAACCTGCCCTCACGGCAGGACCAAGTACCAGCTAGACTAGGAGTGGGGAACCCCAGCCTGCAGTCCGGATCCAGACTGCGACTTAGCTGGATCTAGAGCCTGAGGCGTGGGGCTCCCCTCCGTAGAATCTGGCTCAAGGTAGGTGGAGGGTGTGGAGCCCCAGGCTTTGTGGGCTGGATCAGGCAAGCTGTGGTCTTGGTCCAGACTAGGGTCTCTGCCATGGCCTGGGGAGCAGGAAGCGGCTCTGGGCTCTGGTGTTGGTCACTGCTGTCCTCCCAGGTGTGTGGGGAGGGGCAGTAGCAGCCTGGAATTTCGGCCAAGCAGAGCAGTGGAGGTTGGTGCCTGGGAGCAGGGGAAGGGGGTGCTGCAAAAGTAAGCACAGCCTGGTCACCCAGCTCCTGTGCCTTCCAGACAGCCCCTGCCTGCCTCCCATTCAGACCCCCATTTCACCTCCTTCCTGCACCCTGCCTCTGAGCTAGACCCAAACCCCCAGCCTGCTCAGACCCTCACCTTTCCATCCCCCCCCACCCAGGTCATCTAGCCCTGCCCATCTCTGCAGGGACCCCGCTAAATCCCTTCCTCCCACCTAGGCCCTGCACTTCCCAGCCTGCTCCTGCCCACTCCCTCCTTCCCAGACCCCATAGCCCTGGCCCCCATACAATCAGGGACCACATCAGTGAGGGTGGTTGTTGTTATTATTATTATTATTATTATTTTGCTTTCACTTGTTCGCTCCTGACTGATTTGTCCACCAGTCAGTGGCCTCTGACCCGAAAGAGGTTCCCCACCTCTGCTCTCTAGATCATCCCTGACAGGTGTTTCTCTAACCTGCTCTTAAATATCTCCAAAGGATGGAGAGTCCTCAATGTCATTAGGCAATTTATTTCAGCACTTAACCACCCTGACAGTTAGGAAGTTTTTCCTAATGTCCAACCTAAACCTCCCTTGCTGTAATTTAAGCCTATTGCTTCTTGTCCTGTCCTGTCATCAGGTCAAGGAGAATAATTTTTCAAAATCCTCCTTGTAACACTTTTGTAGGTACTTGCAAGCTGTTATCATGTGCCCTTTCAGTCATCCCTTATAGCTAATTTGTTTTTCACATCCTGTTGCATTAGGAGAAACAGGATTTTTACACTCCTTGATTTAAAAAACAGAAAAAGGAAAAGAAAAGCATCAAAGAAAATACCAGACTCCCTCAATTTCTGCTCAAAGCTGGAACAGCCTCAGGGCCCAAGCTTTGACTGGTTAGTCAGGTCAAAAAGAGGTAACAATGTTATGGGACAAATAATGGTACCTCCCCAACTGCCCCCTGCAATCCCAGGATTTACCTTTCAAAAGGAGCTCTGGGTACTCCCGCTGCTTCCCCAGATGTGGAATGTGTGTTCAGCAGGGGAACCCCCCCCGACTCACACAAAATTCCAGTTATGCAAGGGTGTGTGGGAACACAACCCTCATGTAAATTGAGGCACTACTTTATCTTATTGCCTCTATAGAAATCCATGGTCTGCCCACATCTTGAATATTGCATACAGGTGTGGTTGTTTCATCTCAAGAAAAGATACCTTGGTACTGGAAAAAGTTCAGAAAAGGAAAATAAAATATTAGGAATTTGGAATGGCTGCCATATGAGGAGAGATTAAAAAACATGGGACTTTTTGAGTGAGAAAAGAGGGGATATGATAGACCTCTATAGAATGATGACTGGTGTTGAAAAAATAAATAAGGAAAAGTTATTTCCTTGTTCCCAGAGCACAAGATCTAGGGGTCACCAAATGAAATTAATAGCTAGCAGGTTTAAAACAAAGAAAAGGAAGTATTTCTTCATGCAATGCACAATTAACCTGTGGAGCTCCTGGCCAGAGGATGTTGTGAAGTCCAGGGCTTTAACAGGGTTCAAAAAAGAACCAGATAAATTAATGGAGGATCGATTCATCAGACTGTTAGCGAGGATGGGCAGGAACGGTGTCCCTGGCCTGTTCATCAGAAGCTGGGAAATGACTGATGGGGTCAGATCACCTGAATTACCTGTTCTGTTCATTTCTCTGGGACACCTGGCACTGGCCGCTTTTAGGGGGATGGGATATGAAGTGAGGTGGACTTTTGGTCTGACTCAGTATGACTGCTCTTGTGTTCTGCTTAGATCTTCCTTTCAGAGAGCTTCACTTCCACCTTGATTCATAGATACTGACCTCTACGCAAGCTGTCCCAAAAAGGCCCAAGGATCCTGTAATAGTCACAATGTGGCCATGGTCCATCTCCATCATTTTGGGAAGGAAGGCCTTAACGGTCTGCATGGAAAGAAGGAAGAGAGCTTATTCATGTGTACCCTTCGCCTGCTACACTCGCACACATCAGACAGTGGGTACTCATGGCTCAACTATTACTCCAGAGAAGCAGCTTCCTTTACAGGTGATTATTCCATTATGTGGAGTAAATGATTTTTAGGCATTTGCAATTTCATTATTTGGAATGACCAATATTTCTGATTTGGCAGTTATATGGAGATTCTCCCAACATACTGGAAATGTGCTGATAAGTGTCTTTTTAATAACCTTACACGTTGCCTCTTAGCAGCATTGCTGGTTTAAAGGAGATTTTTTTACGGCTTTCAACCTGTATTCCCTCGAACTTTTTTCCTTCCATGGGCAGAACAAATTTTGTTCTCTGCACCAAGACGTGCAGATGTGAACCGCGAGTAGAAACACATGCTGTTGGCTGTGGGTGCTTGCTAATCAGCTGGGTAGCACCTGGATCCCTCCTGGGTGGCCACCTAACCACTCAGTTTACAGGGAACACTGCTTTCCAGTCAATGCATGTAGTTTAAAGTGAGGTGGTTAAGGGAGATGGATTTTAACTGTGAAGTTACAACCTGGATTGGAACGAAGGATATTAAAATGATTAGCCATTTAAACTATAGTGCTTAGCCAGAAGTGAGGTCGTCTCACTGCCTGGTCTGCCAGCTTCTCTGGGGCTGCTCCAGCCCAGTGCAATTGGCCACTGCCACAGTTCACCAGCAAAAGCGGTGAACCAGTAACCCTCATGCTTACGAGTGTGCTTAACAGGTAGCCGTCCCTACTTGGAACTTGGGGGTGTTTGGCTCTGGGGTTTTGGGTTAGCTCATTATTTTACATAGAGGCCTAGGTGTTTTGACCTCAACTCCATCTAAATTTGGGGAAGTTCAGATCCAGGGATCTGGATCTAGCCCATATCTAGTAGTTAACTGTTTACATACTAAACCCTTGAGGACCCCACAGAAACTAGTGTCATCCAGTTTGGTAACGCTGAAGTTTCTCTTGTTTAACTTTTATTTGGGCCTGTTGGAAAATGACTGGCAGCACAGGGGTTTACACTGAGGTGATTGAAAGCATGTCCCTTTAATGTTTAGATGCAAATGAAAGTTTTCCATTTTGTAAAGCAGTGAGTATCTGCACACTGGGGACGGCAATGAGTGCATCGGTGTAATTCCAGGCCTCCAGCAGCCTTTTAAACCCTCCCAGTGGGGAGAACTGCTCTGTGTAGGCTTAGACAATGCAGTGGTTCCAATGCCAGTAGCAGCCACTCCTGCGATGGCGCTTGCAGGTGGAGGTGTGCTGTCAGGAGAACAAGAACTTCCAACATAGACAGCCCAGAAACATCTTTACCTTGCACAGCTGTGCAAAAAGCATCTGTGCCAAGAGAGGGAGAACTCTGCTAGGGGTACAGCTGTCATCAGGGGGGGTGTCTTCTGTTGGCTAATGCACTGATTAATGGCTGGAATCCAGCAATGCTTTCATGGGCGGGCTGGCTGGAAGCCACTGAAGCTCTCAGAGAGGAGCTCTGTTTGCAGTCAAAAGTGAAAAACCGTGGGAGCTGAGGTGGGTTTTGACCATCTCACTCTGCTTTTGTCAACTCCAAGCAAGGTGAGAATCCATATTTAAACACTACTTCTGCCCAAGAGATTTCTATGAAAAAAATCTGAATGTTATCCAGGGAGATCAAGTAAATCCAGCTGTCTGTTTGATTCTTAGCCCTATGCACTTTCCCTTTCCTGCCAATTTCAGAAACACTGATGCCCACTAAGTTTCTTTTCAGTTGCACATGTGAGATGATTTTGCTGTGTAACAGGATTAGTTTTCTCTGTAATCCTCTTCAAATGTCCTTCCTCAGATTGTCCTTTCATCTTTTAGGGCTCTGACACTGGGATTAAGGGGATCCAGAACTCATTCTCCAAGTCCTGACCGATAAGCTACTTTCCAGAATTAGCTGCCTACAACCACGAGTCATACTGAACAATAACTGCTACCAGAATTTAATTGGGCAGTTTCATAAGACCACGTTTTTCATAATGCCTAAATGCACTCAGCAGTATGTCTCCATGTGATCCGTTTAGTTATGGAGATGGATGAAACCACATTGGCTAGGTTGTTTCAAAGATCAGGAGTAAGAAATAACTCCCTAGGCTAGTTCTGTAGAGAGAGTTAGCATATTTTCCGGAGTCTAGGTTGAACATATGCATGATATCTTCTTGCACTCTTTTCTTCTTGGTTTCAGATAACTCCCCTAACCTGTCCTCTCCACTAGGGTTTTTAAACTTGCTCTTCTTTGGCTTGTTTTTGTCTTGGCTGCTGTCATGAGAATCTCACTGATGAAAAACAAGTTGATTGGTTGGGTTGAAAAACCAGTGTAACAAATCAAATTGAGCTACAGCTTCAACCGACATGGAAGAGGTGAACAACCGTATGGCTATATACAGTGACTCAGCAGTACCAGTTTGCACTGTACATGGAGAAAAACTGGGGTGCAGAGCCCTTACATGAGAAAGAGCTGTTGAGGGACTCACCAGCAGAACAGGCTGCATGTGGGACCAAGGAGTGCTCACTTCCTGTTCCTTTGTTTGTTCCAATATATCACTCTGCTTCTCAAAGCTCACAGATGGGAAGCCCAAGACATGAATGCAGAAAGTTGCCTCAGCTTTCCCCTTTGCTTTCCTGTATTGCGCTAACCCTTCAACACCACCTCTTTTGTTGTGGATCTTAGCCTGGCACTCATATTAGGTTACATTCACCAGGGAATTCTGGGAAGCAGCTCAGAGTACTACCTTGGAAACCACTATGTCGTGCATATGTTATCACCAGGAGGGGAACACTCTATGGCTACATCTACACTAGCATTTCTGTCTTGAAGAGGCATGCAAATGAGGAAAATTGAAAATGCAAATAATGTGTAGATTTACATATCTGGTGCCTCATTTGCATATTTTGAAAGAAGAAAAGCAGTGTAGATGTGGCTCTTTTGAAAGTAATCCGCATCTTCGAAAGAACCCTTCTTCCTTTTTTAGATGGATGCTGGAATTCAAACTAAGACATGCTAGAGGGTGAGTACCAAGAGTCAATCCCTGTCATAAACTGAACAGGAAGAGCTGTGGAAGCTCAAAAGCTTCTCTTTCACCAGCATGTTGGTGCAATAAAAAACATTCTCTCTCTAATAAAGAGCATAACTAGACAACTAAAAGATGCACACTAAGGTAAGGAGACTCCTCCAGGGTCACAGAGCAGATCAGAGACAGAGTAACAAACCAGAGTACCAGGACGTTCAACCAGTGCTCTACCCACTAAGTCACACTGCCTCTCCATCATCTTGAACCTGGTTTGTTGAGCTGACACTTACCCAGAAATGTCCATGGCAGTTAGTCTTCATGGTCCTTTCCAGAAGTTCATCTGAGCACTGAAGAATTGGTTTCCCTGCTACTACTCCAGCATTATTGATCAGGAGGGTGACATCTCCCACCTCCCGCCGCGCTCTCTGCAGTGTTGTAGACGTCCTCTTGCTGGCTTACATCACAGGTGTAAGGATAAGCCTTGGCTCCCAGCTCCCTTACCAGCACAGCTGTCTTTTCATTACCAGTGGTGTCTATATCCCACAGAACAAGTGTCGCGCCTCTTTGGGCAAATTCTAAAGCAAAAAGTCGACTGAGCCCTTTTGCACTGGCTGGACCTGTTATCAAACATATTTCATTGTTGACTCTTTTCTCTGTAGGCTTCTTTATCCACCGCACAAGGGACTGGAGTGTGTAGCCCACAACTTCAGCTGTGAGTAGCAGAAAATCTACAAACACACTCATTGTTTTACTTTTTTAAAATAGGAGCAGCCTGTGGAATGCCAGTGTAGTGAAGGCCTCAGACTGGCAGTGCAGAAAGGGTATACAGGGAAATGCAGGATTAAGAGATTTTACTGGCCTGCTACTGCTAGCAATAAATGGGAGGAATCTGTCCCACAATGGAGATATTTCCAGCCAGATCCCTCAAACTGCAGTGCCCTGACTTCTCATGTTCTTCACCAGGAACAGAGAGCACATAGAAGCTTGCAGGAGGATCAGACCTTAGACATTCAGCTTAGGGATTTATTGAATTTGTAACAGTCGGGGAACACTTCTTCTGACAAAGTGGGTCATTGCCCACAAAAGCTTATGCTTCCAAATATGTTAGTTCTATAAGGTGCCACAGGATTTCTTGTTTTTGAAGATGCAGACCAACTCGGCTACCTCTCTGATACTGGCACAAATTTGAACTCTTGAGTGCCACTGTGGTTGTCTGGAAACCACTGATGTGCTAAATATCAGTGTTTCACCTGCTTTGCTGTAAAAACTTGAACTCTTGTGGCACCTTATGGACTAACAGATATTCTGGAGCATAAGCTTTCCTGGGTGAAGATCCGCTTCATCAGATGCATTATGTATCTTGTTCTCAAAGCTACAGACTAACATGGCTACCTCTCTGATGCTGTAAAAACTGCCATTAGTGCCATGGTCTGGAGGAAAGAGATGGTGCTTCCAAGGACACTTTCACTTTGCTATCAAAACAAAAAAACATCAAGTAGCACTTTAAAGACCAACAAAATAATTTATTAAGTGACCTTTCGTGGGACAGACCCACTTCTTCAGACCATAGCCACACCAGAACAGACTCAATATTTAATATTTGCCTTAAATATTGAGTCTGTTCTGGTTTGGCTCTGGTCTGAAGAAGTGGGTCTGTGCCACGAAAGCTCATCACTGAATAAATTATTTTGTTGGTCTTCAGAGTGCTACTTGACTGCTTTTTTGTTTTGATAGTCTGTAGACTAACACAGCTCCTTCTCTGTTACCATTTCACTTTGCTATCTGTGCTGTGCTCAGGCCCATCTCGGCAAAGGACCTGCTTGATGGAGCATTAGCAACCCAGCTTCCCCCTGGTGTGGCTACCCTAGAAAAGAGCCATACCAAAGACTTGCACCGTACAAACTGTGGGCCGGCGCTCTGGATTTGCACAGCCTTTCTGTGTGTCTTCGGATTGTCCAGGGGGCAAACCCTAACCTATCAGCGAACACCCACAACGCATCTGTACTCAGACGGCTCTTTTGGGACTACGTTTCCCAGGTACTGGTGGGTGGAGCATGCGCAGTAAGACACAGTCTGCTATATAAGGACGTGCCGCGGGATGATTCATCCTTTCTCGTTTTCTGCGCTGGGTGGTGATGAGTGAGGTGAGCGGGATCGGGGTGGAGGCGTGTGCAATCCATTGTAATCCGCGGCCATCGGCGCCGGTCCCTGTACCCTGTCCAGCTCCGGTGGTGCCTCGCAGCCTCTTCTGCTGCACTCGGTCGATATTGCTGAAGTGCCTCCTCCAGGAGGGCCGCGGGAGCCGGTTTTTGGGGGAGACGTTCGCTTGCGGCGGCTGCTCCACGCTGCTCTCCTGGCTCCGCACCGGGTTGGGGTGTGTGCATCCTCGTTCCGTCGCTGGCTGGAGGCTCACTGGTGCACATGATGACTAAAGCTTTTTTCCCCATCAGAGCGACAGTGTTGATTTCGCTGTTCTAAGCCAGATTGCGTCTGATGCACCAGCCTGGGACCTGCCTTTGAGCGCCCGGCGGGAGCAAAGCCGCGGGACTGTCTCTTTTTTACCTCTTTCTTCTTCAGCTTCACAGTTCAACAAGCGAGCAGCATGGGCTGCGGAGCTGCCGGGGTGGGAAATGGCCCGGCCCAGGCCAGAGCCAGCAGGAAGGATGACTGCTGTGGTTATGGGGCCCGCGGTTTGTCCATTCCGCCGTGCGAGCGTGTTGGAGGGAGCGGTAAGTGTATGAATAAATGTCCTTTGCTACAGCTTTCCTAATATAAGGTTGTCCTGTATACAAATACTGCTATGCTTTGTGAAGGGCCGGGGGTGGCTGTAGCTTCCACTTTTGGGTTTGCTAGCCATGTGGCCTAAATAGTTATTGACCCAAAGACTTTGCAGACTAAATGACTTAATATTCAGTATCATCCCCTCCGTGATGAATATTTACACACTGTATCCTAGCCAGCAGTTGTAGACAGTTCTAATTTTGTACCCATTTTGCCACTTTCTCTGTCCATCCTCCTAAGCTCTCTGTGCTATGTAGACTCACATCTTTAAAAGTGCTGTTCTTATGCCAACCTTATGTCTATCTACCCCATAACATTACTGCTGTTTCTCCTTCTCTGCTCCCTGTTTTTCAGCATGTTTTTTTCTCCTTTTTCAAGTGTGACCAAACAGCTGGCTCTCTTAAACTTGCCTGCTGCAGTTACATCTAGGATGCTTCAGCCTCTAATCTTGTTAGATATTGGATGATCGCAATTTTCCATCCAAAACTGATATTCGTTTCTGAGTCTTTTTGAAAATAAAAAGAAGTGAAGAACACTTTTTTATAGTTGTATGCCAGCCTAAAGTGCAAATAACCAGTTATCTATTTGCCTTGTTGGAACTATGCGTGCCTGCTAGGGTGGTGTTTGAATTCAGACCTGGCACTGCCTTCCTCCAGCTTATACTGGAGCTGAGATCTCTCTGGTGTGTGTGATGACTAAACTTTTTTCCCCATCAGAGCGACAGTGGTGATTATCACTGCTTCAGCCAGTTGTAAGTCTGATGCACCAGCAGGGAAGGGCCTGTCCCCTGCCCCTCCTTTCCCCTCCCCATGCACAGTAGTTAATCCTGCCTCTTGGTTTTGTGCTTTCAGGCCCAAGGCAGCAAGTTGGCGGAGCATGAGCCTGGGAGACCTGGATCAGTGAAAGGAAGGTGACTTGGAAAGAGGCCATTGCCCAAGTTTACAATCCACTTGTGAGCCACTGCTAGTGAGAGTGGTAAGTTTCTGAATATATAGCTTTGCTGGTAATCTCAAATTTGCTCCCTACAAGGGAGAAACTGGCTTTAAGCCCAGTCGTATAGCCCATCGATTTCTAAATTGTGGTAGTTCATACGGGACAACTGAGAATGGGGCCCTGCTGTAAGAGGCCCTTCATAAGCAGTAGATACTGAAGCATTTACACTCTAATAAACAAGACAAATTTAATCCCTTTCTACTCAGGCTAGAAGTATAAGCGGGTCTTTGGCCATGAAAGCTTATGTTCCAAAATATTTGTTAGTCTGTAAGGTGCCACAGGACTTCTTGCTGTTTTTAAACATACAGACTGACTCAGCTACCTCTCTAATATTTCTGGCTAGTGACTTCCATGGAGGAGTGACTGCAGCATTTGCTTTTAACAGTCTAAGTGTCATTTAAAACAAAACTTTCTGCAGAAATACTTTTGTGTCCATTGCGCCCAAATGTCTGTTGCTGACTGAATCTGCCAACACTCGACTTAAGCAGCAAATACGGGACATATGAGTGGCTGTCCCGTGGTGAGAAATATGAAGGGCTAGGACCCAGACAATCTACCATTGCTTAGGTTACTGGATGGCAGTGGTCCCAGAGTTGACTGTGGTCATTAAGTCCCACAAATAGCACACGAATGAGGAACAGTGGTGGAAGTCTAAGAACGGTCTGGAAACTTTCCCATGATATGCAGGCAATTCAGGATGGAAGGGAAAGGATTTGCTGCAGGTGTTGTGTGGCAACTTGCAGAGCTCTGAAGGTTGTCTAATGCACAAATGTTGATTCTGTATAGTATTACTTCAACCACCTTGTCTCTCCTGCATCCTGTCAGGCAGGGGCTATTACGTTAAAAATCTTAATGGTTTGTCCTGGAATGGGTAAATGACAAAATGAGTGTGGGAACAGACGTGTATTATAGCAGTAGTTGTCAATCAAGGGTATGTGTACCTATTGGGGGTACTTGCAGCTCTCTGAGGCCACAGTAACTCAAAAATTGGACTTATTTTGTATCAATCTAATTTTATTTATTCTTTTTGCACAGTTGTAAGTATGATAACTTCTTCCAATCAACCAGTTATGATTCTGTTGGTTTTAAGCAAATACATTGTAGGAAAAAAATACAGTAGTAGGAAAAAAGTCTGAAAATTGTAGGTACTGTGTATACTTCATTATTTATTTATTTATTAAGTTGAGAAGTGCTGCAATGTAGGCTTGGTGGCACTGTCCATGTCTGTAAATAAAAATGAGCAGTGACTCCCCAGGTGTAGACTAACCTTTATGGCCTTGTTACAACATTGCATAATGGGTTAGGGAACCAGACTTTGATGAAATTTAGTGCCATTTCAGGGCCATCTTAGCTGTGCAGACCACCAGGGCATCTCTGTGTATAACAATGGTAAAATTTGCAGCATTGAGGTGTATTGTGATTGGTGTGGGGTGCCTACAGTTGTGCTGCCTTTTACTTCAAGTTCTAAATGGTTTTGAACAAGTAATGACTTGGTTTATTGAGTGCGTATATTGATGGAAAAAAGAACGAAGCTTTCTGTGTTGCTGTTAGTATTGTTTGATACTTTTTAGCAATTCATTGAGATAACTAGCAGCGCTTTGTGTGGAATACAAAAGTAAACCTTTGTCATTCAAGTATGCGTACTTGCTGTTTATATCTTAGGCTGTTAAGAGCTGCTGACATTAAAAAATACTTGGTCTGTATTTTAGAAACTAATTCCTTTGTATAATTTCTCCTGCAGGGAACATTGCATTGTCCGTAGACATAGATCTGAAGAACTTTCTAAAGGTAAACAGACGATAAGAGCGGGAGAGAGGATGGTGTGTGTGTTTGTGGGGTTTTTTTAATTGATAACTTGAAAATGTCATTCTGTGAAATGTGATGACTTGAAACTTTTTTCCCCATCAGATCGGCAATGTTGACCAAAACTTGCATTTTAGCCAGGCTGTCTGATTTCACAGATGCAGAGATGTTTTTTGTGTTCATGCTGCTGTGTAAATACCTGTCAATTACTTAATATAGAGCTCCATATCCAAGGTTTGTGTGCTCAAAGTATTGCACATAAAGGCAGACTGCTTTGAAGGCAGATGACAATTGAGGGTGCTGTTTATCTGAATAATGCTTAGTTTATATAGTCACCATCTTCAAAAACCATTAGTGGATCAGTATTGAATGGGATCTGCAGTGACTGCTGTGCTAGTCTAAAACAAAATGTAGGTCACTGAAGTTACTTCACTGGCATAGCTGACTGTAAGAATGGCTTGTGTGCTACACAGTAAAGTTGTGACATTCATGAATTCAGTTATTTGTGAGTGGCCTGTCCTCCCTGGCGCTGTAGCCACCCGTGTGGTGCCCTAGCCACCTGTGCCATGCATCTGGATGTCTGCAAAATTCAACATTCCCAAGGGTTCTCAGCACTGAATCCTCACGAATGTTGTGACCCTTCTGTACTGCTGTGTTAAAGGTGATGGAGGCTTTTAGGGGGCAGGAATGGGGGTGTCTCTGGGGCTTCTTTTCTTCTTGCTGGTTTTAAAGATGTTTGTGGGTGGGTCGTCAGCAGACTTGTTAGCACTTCAGCTCCCATGTGGGCTGAAAGACTGCAGGTGGCCCAGGTTTTGGAAAGGCAGTAGATGTCTCAAGATGCAGACAGATGCCTTGTAGAGTTTTCCAAAACACCTATTGATTGATTCCCTTGTAAATAAATGGGAATTAGGTTTCCCAGTGCCCATGAACATTACAACTTCTGTTCGGACACTTTAAATCCCCTTTAGTGATTTTTGTGTTTGTATCACTGGACCTGTGGCTGGAAGGCTGACTCAAGGAAGGGGAGGAGAGGAGTCTGTTGCTTTGAAACTTCTCTTACTATTAAATAGAACTTCAGTGAGTGAAGAGCTTTTGTTGGAGACTATTGTGAGCTATAACTCTTTATTCAAGGTGTTAGTGCTTCCTTCATGGGACCCAGGAAATGGCAGACTTCGATGTCCCTTGTTTTTATGCTAAGGGTAGGTCTTGCTACCCGAAAGATCTACCTTGTCAGGGTCAATCTTCTGGGGTTTGAGCTATCAGGCATCCACAATTGTCCCCGGTACTCCTCAATGTCATGAGGCATAAGGGAGGTTGATGGGAGAGTTTTTCCCATTATCCTCCCTCAGTGAGGCGGAATTGCATGTCTACAGCTGACTTTAAGGTCTAGTGTAGACCTGGCCTCTGTTCCCAAGGTTTAAAAAAAACTTAAAAGAAGATGGAAGAAGCAAACAGTTATGTCTTGATACACTTTCTTCCCAAGTTTAAACATGTCTGATTGGATTTTTTTTTTTTTTTTTTTTTTAAGTTTGATATATAGGTGTCCTGCTATAGTAAGTAGCAGTAAATGCAATCTTGTATTAGCTCTCAAGATGCTTTAACTGATGGGGTGGTGTGAGGGGAGGGAATAGCTGCTCTGTATTTTAGCCTGTGGAGAACCAAAAGAAGGCTGCATTCTGTCTGACTTCTGTGTGTCTTCTTAGAAGTGCAGTGTGTCAGTTGCTTTAACTTGAAACAGGTGACAAGGATGGTAGCTGGCTCAAATTCTTAAGACTTAGCTGCAGACAGCTGTCTGTAAAATAAACAGAGTTCATGTGACTAAATCTTGACATCCTCTTGACAGGCCAAGGAGTTGTCGATGTCAGCAGGAAGCAGAGTTGCCCTGTGAAGCAGCAGAAAGCTCTGTTAATATTACATACATATGACAAAGTGACAGCAAAATCTCCCAAGTCAACGGTACTAGAGCCACATTGCCCTGCAATGACTTCTTTGTCAAGTGCAGAGCATAAAATACTGAAGTCCTGCCTCCTGAAGAGGTGCCAAGGAGCTTTAGTAGCTTATTCTCTCAAAGCTCATGAGCCATTTCGTTGGAAAGGATTGACTCTCTCTGGATCTTGACCTCCGCTCTAGACAACCTGTGTCAAGTGTTCGTGTGTCTATGGTGGCTGTGTTCAGCCCACCAACGTAATGTGTGAGGTTCCAATGTACTGAAAATCATTAAAAACACCAATAACTTACTGGCTTGAAGTGTGTGCTTTTGTCCTTATAAACAGGCACGTCAGATGGTTAAGCCAAGGGTTGGGGGAAGCTGGGGTCCAGATCAAGCCCCTGAGGCTCAGGGCTCCCTTCCTTGCCTGTGGTGGGGCAGGGGATGCGGAGCCCTAAGCCTTGTGGGGTAGAGTTAAGCAAGTTGGATCCAGCCCACAGACTCTGCCTGGCAGGAGCAGTAAGTGGTTCTGGGTTCAGTTGCTCTCCATCCTACAGTCGCGGAAACTGCAACACTGCCAGTAGAGGGTTTTCCTTGAAACTATGGCCAGTACCCTGGCCAATACAGCAGGGGAATGCCAGATACCTGCCTCCCATAGTCTAGCACCTGCAGTCCCTCCTGCCCAGACCTCCCCCCTACTCTGCACCCCCTTCCCAGGCACCCCAACCTCATTCACTCCTGCATCCTCCCTCCTGCCCAGGCCCCATACCTCAAACCTGCTTCCTGCCAGCTTGTGCTGAACTCATTGGTCCCAACCAGAGCCCAGAGTGCCCACAAAATACAGCCCTGGACTCCCTTAGGCTCTGGGGCTGGTATGTCAGGGAGTGAGAGGAGTGTCTTGTCTTTCAGTCAGGGACCACATCAGTGAGGATTTTTTGACATTTGTGGTTCTCCCACCCTGACCTTACCCTGTGGGTCAGTGGTCTCTGGTGTCTGAACCAAAAATGGTTCCCCACCTCCTGCGTTAAGCAGAACTTTGGTTTCACAACAGGGTTAGATTTGGGTTGTGTCAACTGGCTTTGTGGTGGAATCTTAGCCAAGTCATTGAATCTCCATGCCTTGGCACCCCATATGTTTTTTTAAAAAAAAAAAAAAAAAAGGGGGGGTTGTGCTTTCCTCTGTGGGGGAAGAGGAACCTATTGGTGTTTGAGGTGCTGAAGTGGAGATGACGAAATGGTTTGACACCAGTTTTATCATGAGATGGTAGCATCTTGAAACTTCTGTACACACAAATGTTTAGAAGGGGGAA
This sequence comes from Carettochelys insculpta, assembly GCF_033958435.1. Taxonomy (NCBI): domain Eukaryota; kingdom Metazoa; phylum Chordata; order Testudines; family Carettochelyidae; genus Carettochelys; species Carettochelys insculpta. The sequence goes on along the minus strand of NC_134153.1, from coordinate 19,994,182 downwards.
ATAACCCAATTTTGTGACAAAACTACCCTATTATTGTCAACCTTAGTTTATAAAGTACCCCTTGGGGGGAAAAAAAAAGTAAGTACCCCCAATAGCTACAATTTTTAGGCGCACACAATTCTATTATTGCAACACTTGATTAAACAACTTAATTGTAACTGGTTTGGAAGAAATTGCCTATAGGCAATAAACTTGCCATCATAAAATTACTCTTTTTGCACAAATAAAAATAGAACATAGAGTCCAATTTTTTTTTCAGAAAAAAAGACAGGAACATGAGTTAATACTCTCTGGAAGAGCTCTGCATACCTCCCAGGGCTACAAGTATCCCTGGTTGAGAACCACTGGTCTACCCCAATCATCTGAATATAAGTGGGTCTTACCCAGAAAAGCTCATTACGTAAAATTTTTTGCCTTTAAGGTGGTACAGGACTGCTTGATTTAGAGTTGGTCATTTTTCCCCCGGTGGAGTTTGCATACTCAAAGGCTACTGTGATAGCCAGACCTGCTGCAAAATTGATACTTAAAGTCATAATGTAGCTATCTCTGAGATGCCTTTTTCACTCTCCTGACTAAGGTGGGTTGCCACAACTTCCAGGTATAGACCAAGCCTTGGAGCAGATGGGGCTTAGTAAGAGTGGTATGCTACAGAGCAGCTGTTGCTATCTTTTTCTCTTCACATAGTTTCTCATTCAATGCCTGGAGTCTGAAAAAGCCATGTCATTAGGGTGGCATGCTCTTTTTTCTACTTGGATTAGCTTGTACCCTGAGATGAAGTAGAAGAGTTGGTCTGAAGGCATTCTAAGCCACTCTTCCCTCATTTCTTTTGATTTACACACAAATAAAATTAGGCCCATCTAAGGCCAATGATTACTGCTATAAATTTACAAAACAAGCATCAGATTACAGAATGCACAACTCAGGCCTACATCTCATTTCCCTTCCTTAGATATACCCAGGTGCTGTCAGAACTGAGTCTCAACTCTTCATTAGGGAACAAAGTTGATCCCCCATACTCAATTCCAGCTATGCCATTAGCATAGCTAGAATTGACATCAGGATTGATTTTGTTCCTTGGTGAAGACTGGGACTCTGGGCTTGTGCTGATGTCCCCTTACTCCATTTGACAGGTGAGCCCAGAGAGACTGATTTTTTTGTCACATCTTCATATACAGCAAAACCAAACTCCGGAAGCTTGATCGTGGTGCATTGAAGGCAGGTAAGTGCAGACATACCCACAGAGAAATGTGCTCTGAAATCTAGGGTCCTTTAGAGGAAGGTCTACAAACCCCCTTGTAAATTGTGGGGAATCCAGCTCTATGGCTTCAACTGATTGTAACCATCTTATGACGGAAGGCAACATCTTTACTGCTGGCATTTGTCAGTTCTGACTTGTTTGAACTAATTGGTGAAACGGATTCATTTAAATGCTGCAGCTTTCTACCCCATCCTGCTGTCATTTGTGTCTCAGATCCCCCTTCCCTCCACCAGCTACCTTGTAATACCAACCCATGTAATGGACACTAATACAGGCAATTGCTGAGCAGGAAAAAGTGAGTAGCAGTTAGAGCCATGAGATGGCACCTTTCCTATACCTCTGATTTATGCATTCCGATTATATTAAACCGTATTAAAAATAAAATCCATTTTCCCTCTCAGCTGCCTCCAGCCCATTCTAGTGAGCATGCAATGATTTACCAAGAGGTATAAAAATCCGAGCTCCAGTCTTGTGCATGATGAAGCTGACTCAGGTGAGGCTGCTCCACCGTTCCTTTAGGAATGTGAATGCCATTTTCCATCTGTATGGTTGGTATGCATACACACAGGATGCAGGGTGTGTGCAGCACCCTCCCAGGTTTTGCTTCCTCTGCCAGATTCCTGGCCACCAGCTCCAGGGGGTTCTGACCACTGGCTGCTACCTCCAGGGATCTCAGCTCTGCAGCTGCTTGCAGCTGAAATGGTGAGGAGCATGGATAGTGCAAGGTGGAGGGAGAGATGTATAGCTCAGCACCCCCATCCTAAAACTTGTTCCAACTATACTGTTGCTATGTGGCGCACAGTGATCCTGGTTGGGTGCAACTGGAAGCCATTGGGTCAGGGTAGCTGGCGTCAGTCCTCGCAGACACTTGACCAGGTGACTGCCAAGGTGTGGCTAGGTGTGAATAAACAGGCGGGCCATGCACATGCATGCACTCTTCAGTGCTGTCAGTAAGAGCTGAAGAGTGTGTGTTAACCAGCAGCCTCAGAGTGAGGGGATGCAATTCAAACTTCAGGCTTCCTGATGAACATTGCTACTCCTGATGTGCTAATGTAACACAGCAGATCTCTACATTAGATGTGTTTTCAGAAATAATTTTCATACTCCTCTAAGTCATTGGAAGCCCCACCCCTGCCCCCCAGGAGCAGGGTTTGCTTTCTAGGATTGTAAGACAACATGTCTGCAATGGCCTGGATCTGTGGAAACCTGGAACTAGTTATAGGCCTGCTATAAGCAAGTGAGCTGCATTTGCCAGGGGGCAAATGGCTGTGGCACTTAAGCACTGTGGCAAGCTAGTTAAGGAATTCCTCAGGCTTCTTCCACAAACAGCTGCCAGCTAGGCTGAGGGAATATTTAGGCATTAATTTCCTACAGCATTTAAAGTGTAGCTTTTAGTTCAATGCCCAATAGCAAGAGCCTAATTAAAACTATAACAGATTGCGCTTGCTGTTAATCGTTTCCAGGACGGAAGGGCTTGCATGTTTGTAGGGTATTACTGCTACTTAAAACCATAAATAACAGTTTCCATGGAGAAGGGAGGGAAATGACTAGCTGAGCTAATAGCTGCCTTGAGAGAGAGAGAGAGTGTGTGTGTGTGTGTGGCCACAAGACAATGAAGGAGGAAAACTGCCTCATAATCCAAAGCAGTTTTCCATTAATCTGAGATTTCTCTCAGTGATTTACTCCAAGCAGAATAATGTCTTGCACTAGACTAGAGCATATTGATGGAGACAGGGTGTGTGCTAAACTGCTTCTAGTATATAGACATTGTAGTGTTAATAATTTATGTATGTTTACCAGACACATCCTTTCCGGGTTCCAAGGGAACCCAACAGGAACCATTTATTTAGACAGTCTCAGAAAGACCAGCTGGGATGGCATTTTTTTCTTGGCATATTCTCTCAGTGTCTTCTCTCCAAGAATAACAGGTCAGGATTCTGCTCTGTATTACAGGGTTGGTCTGCATTTGTATGGGAATACAGCTTAAAATCTGGCACTGCCGATTTGCTCACAATGGTTTGGACATCCATGTGAATGGTAACAATTCTGGATGTTAGGGTCTGCTGTGCAGGGACTGAATATATGTGGGTGGGGAAATTGCATACAGATTGAGAACTAAATTCAGAGATTTGCAGTTAATTATGGATCTGCAGGGGGTGCTGTGTGCCTGTGTTTGCCAAGATTTTGTACGGGTCAGATGGAATTCTCTGTCAAATACTTCCATCTGTTTGAGTTTGAGAAGGTGGCTGTGTCTGCCACGTCATCGCTTTTTGTGTTCCTGTATTTGGCACTTTCTCCTTATTACTTGATTAAAGTTGTAATAAATAAATCCAGGGGTTCTAGATCAGAAAAGTTCTTCTCTATGTTCCAAGAGGGGGGAAAAAAGTGAAGCGAAACAGATTTGCCACATTGTCCCCTGAGAAGCAGCTCCTAAGTAAATCTGAAATTGTCAGGATCTTACACGGGGGGAGAGGGTCAGATGAGGTTTTTTGCCTTGTTGCTGAGAGGCACAAAGCCCAGATAGAATGCAATTTTCCTTTGCTGTATCAAAAGCTTGGTTTAGTCCGTGTGTATCTTACAAAGTTTTGTTTTAGCCAAGTTTGGTCAGTTTCTCAAGACTTGCTTCTGTTAGCGTTCCTGACCCAGAGTCAAACAGAAGCATAAGGACAAGACTTTAAAGAAGAGGTGTTAAAAAAAAGGGCTTCTAAGTGATGAGGAACTTTTCAATTCTCAGCACTTGAAAAATCTGGCTAGTTAAAGATATTTAGGTGTTGATGTGCTCAGCATTGTCAAAGGGATTTATACTCCCAAGTGCCTAAATCCCTTTTAAAAGGAGACAGAGTCTCCTAAATCATTTGTGTTGTGATGCTGAGCCCAGCAACATGTAAATACTTCTTAAAATCTAGGCCAAAACAACTATTTAAGGTACTGAGATGCCCCACCATCTCAGTTGAATTGAAATACCTTATAATCTTCTTATAGCATCCCTGTGAGGTAGGGAATGACAATCATCCCTGTCTTACAGGTGGAGAATTGAGCCACAGAGAGTCTATGGCCCAGATGCTTAAAGGCATTCAGGCCTCTAATTCCCATTGTGAGCTCAATGAGAGTGAGGCACTTAGTGGACCAAAGTGACTTGCCTGAGGTCACCCAGGAAATCTGTGGCAGAGCAGGTTGTTGAGCCTACCTGTCCCAGATTAGTGATTCAACCATTAAACCAGGATGTAGGAGCACCCCCATTTGAAAATGTTGGCCTTAACCTATTCCTTTAATAAATGGGAGAGTGGGGTTTATATCTGCTCTAAAGCCTCACCAAGTGAAATCTGAATTCTTTTTCTGGCTGGGTCTCTCAGCTTCTGGCTGGAACTAGCCAATTCCCTATATAACCATTGGCGGGTGGTTTTGGAACACCAGCTGACGGCAGAATTTGTGGAATGAAATTGAATGCGGGGGGGTTTATCCCCTTTTAAACCAAGAGCCTCAAATCAGAGGCAGCTTAAAGGAAGGTTCCGGTATATTCGTGTTGCACCCATCCCTGGGTGGAGCAGCAGGAGCAGTAGAATGCAGTTTTCCATTAATCTGAGATTCCTCTCGTTTAGTTGCTCCAATCGGCATAATCTCTTGAACTATCATATTGCTGCTGGGAGTTGAGTGGATTCTCTCTCCGCCTCGTGGTATCATTGCAGAAACAGACAATCCCATGTATATTTACATAACTTTAAAAAAAAAAAAAGTTAATCTGGAGTCTGTCACTGGGTTCCTATTTTAAACAAATGTTTACTTTTGTCAAACAGATCTTGTTCTTCGTTCCATGAGGGGATACGGGATGGGGTGGGAGGGGGAGTAGGCCAGAAATAAGAACAAATTATTTCTCTGTATGTTGCTTTTAATAGGTTTAGTATTTCCCATATGCTGTGAGTGGTTTAACACTTATATTCCCAAAGACCCTATAATCTTTCTGGCCATATGCTGATTATAATATTATTTTAGAGCCTGTCCTAGCTCTACTGTGCAGCTGCATTTACTGATGGGTTAGCATGAACTAGTTATTCACTGCTTCATCCTCTTCCCCACATCCCCATCTCTAATCTGAGTGATGAACTGAATGGCTGTTAGCTTCAGATACACCAGTTGTGTTGACAGACTAGACTATATTTGTGATTACTCTGAGAGATCTAGGTCTTTGGACTGCGCAGCACAGTGCAATTAAATGCTTTTGACTGTTGTAACGTCTTTTTTCCATTTTAGGTTGATCAACTGATTGATTAGCTGATGATGGTGACGACATGCCTCTCCCTTTCCTTGAGGCTTCCACTCAGCTGATTGTTTTACACCGAGAAACGGTAACAGGGCTGCTCTTGAGACTGTGTGTGGTGAGTTTGATTTCCTCTTTGCCAGGGCAAGTGTGTGTTTAATATTGGTTTCACATCAACCATTTATCCATGACAGTGGGCTGACGGCCACCACAGGCCCAGTGGCAGAGTGTGTGTCAGGGTGGGACGGCTCCATGCAATGGAAGGGAGAGGACCATGGGTAGTCAGCGCTCAGCGCTGCCCAGAGCATGGTGTTGGTCCCACCCTCGCTCTTCTTTCCTCATGCAGCCAGTTGCTCAAATTAACAAAAGACCAGCAAATGTTACCAACCATCACCTAAACAGTCAAGCTCTGCATCTTTATTTATTTATTAATGAAGCTGTTGTAAGTAGGGCTATAGTGACTTTAAAAAGTGTCACCAGTTCTCAGACTATACATAAAGGTGAAAAGGTCAAATTTCGGCTCTCCATCTTGGAAGGGTTGCTGATGTAGACTCAAGAAGGGAACACTGCATGGTTACACTTGATTTGCATATAGTTCACATTACAAAGGCTTTCCATTCACGCAGAAGAGCTAGAAACCTAGTAGGTCCTTTTCTTCAGGACAATGGGGACTCTGCGACGTCTGCTTTGGGCTGCGTAAATATCTTGAGCAAGCACAGTTCACGCCTCTGAGCTCAGCACCCAACACCAGTGTTTCAGATCAAACATTTCCCAAACATTCATTATGGTGACGGTTGGTGTCGAGAGCCATTTATTTACAGCTCTGATTTTCCTGGAGATCTAGAAAGGAATCTGTTTGAGCACTTCCTTTAGTCAGCAGTTTATGTTGCCATGGCAACATTTTATGCTGCTGTAAGGACTAAGGGAAAATGGCTCCAGACAAAAGCTGTCAGACAGGCCAGGAGTAATTATGGCTTCTCACTGGTGTCTAACTCACTCCCTGTTACACCATAAAAAGAGGCCAGTGGTAGGCCAGGGCTGCCATTAGCTCATTTAGTGAAAATGGTTTGCATGCTTCATTTCTTTGATGAGGCCCTGTTCTCTCTCCTCAGATCTGTGAGGCAGACTCCTTGCCAGGCTTCCCACTGATGCTTCTACAATGCGTAGTGCTACAGTAGTTTTCACACACAGCAGGTGGTGTCCACATGTGAGGTCACAGGCTTGATGTCAGATACAAGGAGGTGTTAGAGAGGGGCTAGGTCATGCTGGCTAATCAGAATGAAGAGTTGTGTGCTGTCCGGACTAATGCCCAGGTAGCTGATGGTTGTGTTTGCACTACAACATGCCTGGGGTTTTGTCCAGCTCATCTCACTGTGTGCGCTCTGTTCTGTTTTGCACTCTCTGTATAAGCGGGGTGGCCACTGAGATAGGGCAGCTCTGAGATCAGCCTGTGTGTTTATGCAGCAAACACAAATAACTCCCCTCTTGGTTCTCTACCCTAAAAGGATATTGGAGGCTGATGTTTGCTGTGGCTATCCCATAGCTCCTAATCCTGCCCAAAGTATCCAGAGTAACATGGCACTGAGGAAGAGGAGGCAGCTGGCAAGTGCCCAGATTGCAATGAAGCACAAAGGGCCAAGATATCAATTCCTTAACATCTATGCTTCAGATTGGACAGCTTCTGAAATCTGCACAGATAGGATGTGCCAGGCACAAAGGAGGGCATGAGCAGTTCCCTGTGAGGTGTGGTACTGTCTTTTCTCCACAAGTGGGCCTGTTTCTTCAGGCATTGTATACAGATATGTGATGTTACCAGCAAGTGTCCTGCAGTGTCTTTTTGAGACATCAGTGAAGCCCTCTCTACATTAGGAAGGTAGGGAGCATCCAGGGTACCGCATTCTGTTTTCCCACGTCTCCTTTCTTCTTGCAAAGCAGAAATCAGGGAACCCTGCCACAGAAGAGGTTGTGCTCTTTGTTAGTTTCTAAAGGAAACACGTCATTCTGAGACATGAAGGAAAGCCGGTTCTTTGCTGTTAGGAAGCCCACACTTGGTTCTGATTCAAGTCAAACTCCTACTGGACTGAGGGAGAGCTGAGTGTCTAAATCACACCTCTGCTTCCAAATCCCTGTAGTGATCTCCCTCGTTCCTGTCAGAAGGTGGGTTTGGCTGACTTCATCTCAGCATTCGCCTCCCTCTTCTGAAAACTTTGCTCAGTGGCTGCTGGATCTGTGTGGAGGGCCATGGTGGGCTGGGAAAGGAGTGGGCAGGTTGACAGAGGATGGATATAGGACACCTCTCACCAACTCTGAGAAATTTGTGACCGAAATATGCTTTTTGGGGGTGCCTCAAGGAAGTGTCAGAGACAAGAGCCCTGGTAGCACCATTTCAGTGAAGCTACACTACAGAGCTGACCCACCAGAGACCCTGAATGGGAGGAGGTGTGAGGCCTTCTCAGAGTGTCAGGGCCTTCTGTGGGCCCCTTTCTCTATGATCTGTGTGGATCTAGAGGGATTGTGGAGGTGGCTACGGAAAGGCCCCTCTGGTGGAAGGATTGATGAGCAGTCTCCTGGAGGAGAAACTTTGTGGTGATTTCTTTAGCGTGACCATATCTCCCTGACCCAAATATCAGACAGGGAAATATGCAGGGGAGGGACCACTCCTTCAAGCCCCAGGGAGCTGGGAAGGAGGCAGCAGCTGCCGGCGCTCTCTAGGAGCCTTGGGAAAGCGGCAGCTGCTGGTGCTCCCCAGACGCCTGGGAAAGAGGCAGCTGCCCACGCTCCACCAGCTTCAGGGCAGAGGCAGGGGGGTCAAATACGGGATGGTTAGTCCCTTTAAAGAAAAAAAAGGTTGGGATGCATTTTGGGCGTCCCAAATACGGGATGGATGCTCACCCTAGGTTTCTCCATCTTTAGCCCCCTTCCCCCAGTGGTTGCGACCTCAGGAGATGAAGCAATGTGAATAATCCTGACATGTCTGATATGTTTATGCCTGCTGTGCCTTAGTTTTCAGCCAGGCTGCTCATGTTGTGATTTGGTTCCTAGCAGCCTTAGGGATGTGGTGTTACATGGTGCCCTTGGTTCACCAGACCTAAAGTAGGTAGAGGGTGGGTAAAGTGCCTTTTGCGGTCTAGCCTTTTCTAATGTTAGTGCGTGCTGTAGAAGCCAGGCGGGTGTGGAGAAAAAAGGGGCTAAAAAGTCTTAGGAGCAAAACATTAGTCAGAAAAAGAATGTGCATAACAGTGCAATGGTGGGAAATAAATGCAATCAGGCCAGCTGCTGCTTTCATGTGCGGGTAAGTCCAGGTTCATGCTGATGTTATGGAGATCAGAACCTGACAGGAAAATGTGCAAGGTGAAGCGACAGGAGCTCACTAGGGATGTAGAGAAAATTCCAACTGAGAACAGGGACTGAATAAAATATTCCTTGATATAATAAAGCAGACCTGACCTCATAGCAGCAGCCTTGTAATCATCATGTCATCTTGCTCAGAGCTCTATTAACAGAGCACTGAGCATAGGAAGGAGAAAAAACCCTAGGGGGCAGGCAGACGTCCTTGTTTTGTTTTTTGTCTTGTTATGTTAAAAACAATAATATCCACCAACTCTGAGTTCCCAGCATAGGAACCTTCCAGGGGAGTTTGGTTGAAGTGAGTAAGTTGAGATGGGGGGGTGGATGGTTACATGCTGAGGGCTGTAACTGAGGGCACAGTCTTGTGCAAATATACCCAGCTGGTCAGTGTGGGGTTATGCATCTTCCTTCCAAACCAGCAGGGGCCTGGGAAGTAGGAGTGTGTGGGTGCTTTGGGTGTCCTGGCCACACACCCCTGTCACCTGCTGTCTTGGCCACCAGATTGCTGAGCCTCGAAGGCTCCACTTCCAGCTGGCCCCGAGTCCTACTCAGCTGCTGGCCCCACCATGAGGCCCTGCATCCTGGTTCCTCCCCAGCCCATCAACCCCCACATGTTGGGTCCCAGCTGCCAGCCCAAGCTCTGCAGGGTGGTGAGGGGTGTGGGCAGAGTGAGGGGTGGAGTACAGCTCAGCACCTCCACTCCAAAAGGTCTTCCAGTGCCACTGCAAACGATGTAGAATGTGCATCTGTTACGGCTTCCAGCTACCGTGCCTGGCTCTTCAGCCTGAGAGATCTCCAGTTTATTCCCTGGTGTCAGTTAGGGTGGTGGCCATTTCACAAACGTCACTAGAGGAGGTAGTCCCTGCTCCAAGGAGCTCATAGTTGAAATTTGTTGCAAACCACGTGAGTCACATACCCAAGCAAGCTGAAACACTAAACTAAGCAAGACAGGTGTTCCTTTATTTAATAGATTTACCAGAATATTCAAATTTTTCCCCATGCAAAGATATCTACTCAGTTTTGCACCTAATTTGCCTTGGCAATAGTTGCCTCATTTCACAGAAGGCTGAGTAATTGAACATTCAAGTAGCCAGTTATATTACTTCACATGTACAATTGGCTCATTTGCATGCAGATTAGGTCCTGCTGTGTGATCGTGCATGCATTTTTGCATGGGCAAGACTGACGCTATGGGTCGTGTTCTGTACTTGGCAGGTAAAACTGAGAGACTTGGCAAGAGAAATGCATTTAAGGAATGCTTTAAGAGGTGGCCAAGGGGGTGATTAGCTGCACATGGAGCAGAAACCATTATTAAGCTCACCAAGCCTTGTCTGAGTGACTTACCTACCAAAGCTGTTTCCCTTCCTGATCCATGGAAAGCGGAGATCCAGGTAAAGGAGCTAACCTGTTCTGCAGTCTCTTTGGTGTCTGGGGCCTTCACAAATTTGAGCCAAATTAATTTGCGCACGTGTGTGGTGTTAGTGAATCTTAGCACTGGCACAAGGTGCTGAGCCAATAATCCTGGAGACTGAAGTCCTCCATTTGTCCAGTACAAGCAGTGGCAGATCCAAGGGAAGGATAATGAGCTAGATCTCACCTCAGACCTTCACCATGAATTTGTCTGTCACCAGGATCTAGCTGTTATAGTACTGTACAGGGTGCATTATAAATGCATGGAGAGATTTCATCGGGGCAGCTTCTGAGAAGTGTTGACCCCTGATGGAGTGCATGTAGAGCAGTGCTTCACAATCTTTATCAGCTTATAGCAAACTTCAGCACTGGTTATAATTTCACAGCACACCCAATATATGTAATCCAATCCCCTTCCACTATAACTCAATGCCCTCCTCCTCCCCCAAAACCAAGCACCCCCAGCTCCCTGCTATAACCCGATCCCCCACCCTTCTCTGAAGCCAGCCACACCCAGCTCCCCACTATAAGTTATCCCCCACCCCCAGAGTCAGGCACCCCAAGTGCACACACCTCTAACTCAATGCCAGTGACTCACCAGAGCCCCGCCACTGCTGCCCCAGAGCTGTTGCTGCCACTGTGTGTTTCTCTTGCCAAATGGCTCCTTGTAGCCATGTGCTGCTCCTTTAAGGTAGGTGAATAAATTCAGGCAGAGCAAGCTCATCCCCCTTTGTGGGTTCCACAGGAGTTCTTCTTATTAAAGACTAAACCAGGTGCTCTCCTCTGGCCTTTTTATTTTTATCAGTGTGTTGCACTCAATAGGCCTAAGTAAATATGGTTTAACAATCATGAGGCGATGCCTGTAACTTTTCTGCAAGGCCCCAAGCAGCATCAGATGCATCTGCCCAGGATAATTAATTCTCAGCTATCTTTCCTATGCCACCTGTTTTAACCAAAAAGAAGAAGAAGAAAAAAAAAACACCCCACAACCAACTAACCAGTGGTGGTTTTTGGGCCTTCCAGATGTCTCATTGGGTGTCTGATGACCTATTTATTTGGTGTTTGTCACTGTTGCTTGCTACAATTCTGTTGCACTTCATTTTACCACCTGCCCTGGTTATGTCCTCTACAGTTACTATATTTTTGCTACCCAAGCAAACCTCTGCAGTGACCATGCAGTCATCTGACACCTTTGTGTGGGGTCAGGCCTATGCAAACCAGTCTCAAAGATGTCTGCAGCCCTTGTCACTGAAGGTTTTGCTTTTCATTTTGAATTATCAAAAACTGCCAGATTTCACTGAAAATCTGACTTCAGTGGAAGTTCTGCATGAAGGGCTCCTGCGGCCTGACTCCAGACTTAGTATCGTAAATGTTCCATAAAAGGCCATGAATTTACATAGAATCTTGTAGTTAAAGAGGAGGTTGGCAAACCCAGAGATGAACAGAGTCTGTGAGAATCCAGGTGTTCTTTGGGTTTATTGCTGAAAAATATTTACTTTTAACCTGTGGGAAGAGGAGTTTTGAAGAGGAATTAATATTAATTATAATATTTATCTAACTAATACAGATCCCACTTCCAGTGAAGCCCAGGCAAGACATCTCATGATGCTAAAAGGGCTTTGATCAGACCCTAATTTTGCTGTTTTATAAAGAGGTCTTTGTGTTTCTCAGGCATTTCAAACTATGATTTTGAGGTTACTTGTTCTGTGTTAAATTCTACAGTTCTCTTGTAATCTACGCACATTTGACCAAGCATTTTCAAACATAGCCTGGGCCAATCAGATATTGATGGACTGAATCTTTAGTTACTGATGGCCTTCTTGCTGGATGTCAGTGTTTCCCTTGGCAGTTTAAAATCAAGGACATTTTATTTTAAATGTAATTACTTTCTTCGGCAGCTTGCATGGCAACCTAATGAGGTTATGTATGATGGCCCTGATGTATCAAAGCATTTAAGCATGTACTTAATGTGAAATATATACTAAAGTGCTTTGCTGACCCAGGGCCTGATTTTTCTTTCCTTGGTAATCTTAGTAAATATTTGACAAGTTGAATAACTGGGTGAACAGGAGAGTTTGAATATATACTGATGCCCTCCAGTTGTTGTTGCTAACACTTAGAAACTGGATAAGAACTTTGGAAGTCTAGAGCAGGGGTGAAGAAAGTGGGGGGTGGGCCATTTTGGGTGGGTGAAATTTAATAAGGGGGCACAGCATGATCAGCTGCTGGGTTTCGGGCTCATCCGTCTAATTAGAAATGCTGAAATGTGTTTGTTTTTATGTCTGTGTATTCACATTATACACCAATAATAATGTTTTTACAGTCTCTGTACTTATTTTCTTACATGTGCAAAAAGGGCTTTTTTCCACATGAACATAACGGAAATTTCTGTTGGTTTGGATCACGTTAGACAAGCTTGGGAGGCCCTGCTAGTTGCATGGGTGAAAAGTGGGGGCCAATATACAAAGTTGGCTCACCCCAATCTAGAAGTCAGTCTGAGCCTGAAGTGGCAACTTGAATTTGTCCATGACGTGTCCTTTGCACTTGCTACCTTCAGATAATAGGCCCTGAAGAAACAGTAAATAAACACAACTAAACGGCTTCATTAGTGTTGTCTGGACTAATTTATCCTGAAACTCACATGGGCTACGTCTACACTAGCCCCAAACTTCGAAATGGCCACGCAAATGGCCATTTCGAAGTTTACTAATGAAGCGCTGAAATGCATATTCAGCGCTTCATTAGCATGAGGGCGGCCGCAGCACTTCGAAATTGACGTGCCTCGCTGCTGTGCGGCTCGTCCCTACGGGGCTCCTTTTCGAAAGGACCCTGCCTACTTCGAAGTCCCCTTATTCCCATGAGCTGATGGGAATAAAGGGACTTCAAAGTAGGCGGTGCCCTTTCGAAAAGGAGCCCCGTCGGGATGAGATGCGTGGCAGCAAGGCGCGTCAATTTCGAAGTGCCCCGGCCGCCCGCATGCTAATGAAGCGCTGAATATGCATTTCAGCGCTTCATTAGTAAACTTCAAAATGGCCATTTGCGTGGCCATTTCGAAGTTTGGGGCTAGTGTAGACACGGCCATGGAGTTGCATCTATAAAGCCCATGCGCCATGCAAGGAAAGCAACTATTTTTTCATTGCCTTTTCAGGATAATTCATTGTGAGAAAACCTTGACACTTTGCTTAGATTCATGAGTTGTCCTAAAGGAGGGATATGTTGGCTTTGCATTTTGGTCCTGTGTCATACATTAAAACCATAAACAAGGCTTGAACTCAAGCCAGAGCCAACTTGCCAATATTTCCTTCAGAGGCTTAGGGGGACAGAGTTGGCTGGGGCTACCTTGCTGCTTTGGGTAACTACCTAATTTGCTTAAAACTAGAGTGGCCCATGGCTGTAAATATACCATAAAGACAGAAGAGTATGGGGGAGACAAGGAGGATTTATGTGGATGGTGCAGAGGCTGAGTGGAGCAAGTCCATGGAGGATTCTGAAAATCTGGAGAGTGATTGTGAATTATCTGGGAGATGAATAGGGAGCCTGTGGAAGTGACAGGAGCTTTGAGGCATCTGTTCCCTCTTCCAAAGTTGAGAGCATGGCCAGGCCAATTTGAACTGTTTTCAGGAGTTAGTCTTCTGAGGTCAGAAAAATTCCTTGCTAAGACCTTACAACATGGGGTCTGACCAGGAGAGACCCAGTGATATCCCAGTGTGAGTGTGCAGATACTCCAGCATTCACTGGACAGCAGCTCTGCCCTTGGCTTTCCCTCCAGTTTGGAGAAAGTAATCACTGGCCTCTGCTCATGGGGAGTTGTTGAAGGGCTGTTTCTCAGAGGCTTTTAAATATATTCTTTAGGAGAGACAGAGCAGGAAGCCAAAGCGGTCATCTGGGGGCCTAATGTGCCAGTTCCAAAGAAGCAGGTTACTCCTGGTGGGGAACAAAAGAACAACAGAGAAACTACTAAAAGCTTTAAAAAGGTATTTTTTCACATTGTTTTCTGACCTCAGATTAAAAATAAATGGCCTGGCCACTTTGGACCCACTCCTGCTGCCATTCTAGGCAATGGGAGTTTGGCCATGGATGGCAGAGTTGACTCCTTTATGTCCAGTGTCACACATGAATCCCCCCTTTTCTTCCAATTCATGAAGAGAAGACAGAGCAAACTGCATCAAATCAGTTATTTGCTATGCAGAATCCTGCCTCACCCAGCCTGAGCCTTCCCCTGTGCTGTCACTAGTGCAGGGTTGTTATTAAGAGAGGGAAAGGTAGAGTGACAGGATAAAACTTGCCATGCTGTGGAGGTTCAGCTCTCCATTGGTGGAGTCCAGCGAGAAAGGCCAGCTCTGGATTAATGAGCTGGCCATGGTTAATGTTCTCACAACTAAGAGCAGAGCTGAAGTCCCTGAGGGCTGTCTGCTTTCCCTATAAAGTTACACATGTAACTTGCCTCCTTCCAGCGGAAGATTCTCTTAGCTGCATCTTGCAGCTCTAAATCCTGAGAATAAAGCTGTTGACATGCATCCAGCTGAACAACTGCATGGCTTTTGGACCTGGCTGATCTTAAAATAGGACAGCAGAGGTGGCAGCAAGAGTGAGCTGCCCTCATCATCTCTTCATGCCCAGCTGTCTTGCACATGAATGTGATCTCCTCTCCCCATTTGCAGTAAGGCAGGTGCCCATGTTCTATGGACATGGAGACAACCCTGGTTCTTCCTCAATAGGTATCAGAGTCTGGAGTTTTGAACTGGCACAGACTGCAGCAGAGCCAAGAAAAAGTTGGGTGTTTTTTTTTGGGTGAGATGTTCTTTGGTCTCTGGAGCAATACTCTGGTTAGAAATGTTCATCATGGTCCCCTTTAGTGTGAAAGGGGCCACGTTTATTTTTGTTCAATTTATACAATTAGTTGCGAAGGGTATTGGTTGCTGATGGTGTTTAGGATTTGAGTGTTCAATGGTCTTTGCCTGGTCTAGCAGGAGACAGAACACCAGAGTTTATGAAACAATAATAAACTTGGGAAATCTTATGTGAAACACTTCTAACTTCACCTGCTGGGAGAGAGGCTCACAGGCAGTTACAGAAAAGTAAACACAGGTTGGACCTCTCTCATCTGGCACCTTTGCGACCTAATCGGTGCTGGAAGAGAGAATTTGCTGGACAATGGGAGATCAATGTTTTCTAGCACATTACCAACACTTCCACTGCTTACTAGGCTTTTAGAAGACATTTAGAGGTAAATTGGAGCTAAGTAACAGCACAGAACACCAAGAGCCAGGATTGGTAGCTGTAAACAAACTTTATGGTGCTATGGGAAACTTGGCCGCACCCATTATAAGTGGTTGTCTGGCTAACTAAAATCATGCTGGATTACTGAGTTTGCTGGACAAGAGAGTTCCAGATAAGAGAGGTTTAACCTATATAATAATTCCATCCAAAGATCCCTTTCATCTGTTGTTCACAACAGTACTCAGCAAGAAGTAATGAATTAAGGTTCAGAGTCAGACTCTCCATTAAGTTATTCAGAGTCGAACCATCCTTAAAGCTTAGAACCCTCACACCCACCTTCTTGTGGAACCAGGCTGGATAAATTAAGAACTCATTTAACCTTGCCAAATCATGAAGTTTTTTTTGAGACTCAAATGTTTTCTCCTCCCTCTTCTTCCCTCTCCCCTCATCACTTCTTTTAATTACAGCTTTCCATGCAGGGTGCCTGTGTTAAGAAGGTGGAATGGGGATTTTGAAAAAGGAGGAGCAGGTGTGAAAGTAAATTGGTCAAACACCCCTTGTTTCAGGAGAATTACTTTCAGTTCATCAAAAGAAAAAATAATCTCTTAATTCCTCGCTTGGATCTTTTTTCACATTAGATCTTTTTTTTTTTTCTTGCCCCTAAGACCTTGTCAGCTTGTTCTGAATCGTTTTCAGTTGGCCTTGAATGCATGCACTTATATTGTGAGTGGGTTGCCTGGGAAAACAAGCCTAGATCAACTCCCTCTATTTCTATTGCAGTCAAGGCCAGCAGTCAATCTATGGAATGGCTTGAGAGAGACAGCACGGGGGGGAGTTTTAACATAAATATGGTAATTCTATAAAGCCCTTAATAACAGGTCTCTTTGGAATAAAACCTAGGAGTACTGACATCTATCCCCAGCTCCCTCAACAAGACTAAACTGCCTCCTCTAGTCCAGGATTAATGAACATCGCACATTGGTCAAACCCAGTATTGTCACAGCAGTGCAGTAGGCAATGTGCTCTGCCCTTTGCTCTGGGAAGGTTAGAGCAGCCCCTGGAAGGAAGAGGAGAGAGCACCTTATGCATATCTGGTTCTGGCTTATGCAAGGAATGGCACTGTGCACAGCTTTTTCCAGCAGCTGTCATAGGGAGGATTATCTCAGTGCTGGATGCTGGAGGGACTGTGATGATCGTGAGGGTGGAGTGAGGGCTGGTATTGGGACCCTTCAAGGTCCCCTGCTGCCACTAACTCAAAGAAGTCCTGTTTTGTCTCGCTCTTTAAACCAACAAATGCTGAGCAGAGTAACCTTTCTGAAAATGATCAAAGCCACCTAGACTCATGGTTCTAAGGCCATGGAGTCCAACACGCTAGCCACTAGTCACATCTGGCTGTTGGGCCAGTTGAGTGTGGCTAGTCAGCTTGAACAATAAAAACCCCAAAATCATTGCATTTAAAAATTTTTTTCAATCAAAACCCAAAATTTTTCAGAGAATAAACAAACAAACAAAAAAAAGAATTCAGAAGTTCTTTCTGAATTCTAAAGTAATTTTCCATTAATTTGACCCATCTGCTGAATGGACACTTCCACCAGTTTCTGGAGTAGCTTACATATGCTGCTTAGGCTGGAAATCATCACGTATCATCGTAAGCCACATCTTACTGTTTGACTTTTACTTCTGTTTTTGAAAATTTACCATTTATTTACATTTTTGGAATAATATGGCTAGTTTGCTATACCTTCAGAACTGGTTTGGCACCACAACTCTAAGGATCCCCAGCCTGGGGATATTCGTGGTGCTGGAGTAGGGCTAACAGAGATGATCACAAAACAAAGCAGCAGAAATGTAGCACTTCAAAGACTAACAAAATGATTTATTCAGGCTACGTCTGCACTTACGAAAAACTTCTAAATGGCCATGCTAATGGCCAAATAAAAGAATACTAATGAGGGGCTGAAATGAATATTCAGTGCCTCATTAGCATGCCGCCAGCTGCAGTACTTCGAAAGTGCTGCATTTTGCTCGCATGAGGCTTGTCTACATGGGGGTCCTTTTCAAAAGGACCCTGCAAATGTCAAAATCCCCTTACTCCTATCAGCTGATTAGCATTCTTCGATTTGGCCATGAGCATGGCCATTTAGAAGTTTTTCGTAAACATAGACACGGCCTCAGTGATGAGCTTTCTTGGGACAGACCCACTTCATCAGATCAATCTCATTTCCAATACAGACTGACATAAGTTCAAAGGACCAAAAAAAAAATTGCAATAAAAACTGAAAGATCAAATTCATGGGACTGAAGTAGGAGGTTGTCTATAGGAGAGGACAGGCCTGTCACCCAGTGCCTTCTGGAGTGTAGCATCACGACAACCTCCTAACCTTAGAAAGATTCTCATTAGCAATTACAGGTTACACCATAGTAATACTAATTCTGGAACTTTTCCTTGCAGCAAACCCTGCTGCCAACTTTGTCCACATATTTATTCTGGGGATACCATTGCTTGACCTAACCATGTTAGTTACAAGATCAAGGGCACATTCTCATGCACTTTGAGCAACCTTATATATGCCATCATGTGCCAACAATGCCCTGCCACTACGTACATTGGACAGACTGGGCAAAACCTTTGCCAGAGAATAAATGGATACAGAGCAGACAGCAGGAATCTCAATAAACATTAGCCCAGTCAGTGAACACTTCAGTGGAGTGGGCCATTCTGTTAAAGACCTGAGAATTTGTGCCCTAGAACAAATAGAATTTAAAAACAGATTACCTCAAGAAATTTGTGAATTAGAATTCATATTCAAATTCGACACATTAACACAGTATGAACAGAGACACTAATTACCTTACACATTACAAGGACTGCTTCCCTTCCTTTGATGTTTGCAATTATCTCAGGCAGGACACTTAACATCCCTCATACTTCTGCCACCTACTTCAGTCCTATGTACTTGATGTATCAGTTTTTATTGCAATTTTTTTTTGGTTCTCTGTACTTATAAATGTCAGTCTGTATTGGAAATGAGATTGATCTGTTGAAGTGGGTCTGTCCCATGAAAGCTCATCACTGAATAAATCATTTGGTTAGTTTTTAAAGTGCTACATGTCTGCTGTTTTGTTTTGTTGGAATACAGACTAACATGGCTACCTCTCTGTTACTATTCAGAGATGATCACAGTACTTGCTCTCCCCGGAGCTGGATGCTTTCCCCTGTGTGACTTGTAGAGGAAAGGAACTGGGAGGAGAAGCTATTCAGTAAATGGCAGAGACAGACGAGTGCCACATATACAATGGCCCAGCAGTCTCTTTGGCCTTGGCATAGAGCCAGTGCTTCCCTATTCTGCCAGGTCAGTGAAGCACATGCATAATTGACGGTGTGAAAGGGAATATTAGTGAAGTATATTGGGAAGCTGTTTAGTTTCTTTTGATTCCTGTTGTCCTCCCACCCCCCTGCTGCACTTTCCCTCTGGCTAGGGCAGATGGGGAGCAAGAGCATACATTGTTACATAGCCAGTCTTGAATTGGTGCCCTGTGCTAAGAAGCAGCACAATCCAAGCCTTGCAGCTGACAAATTAATCCAGCATTATTTCCAGCACCACAGGAAACTGTTGGTGAAAGGGGAAAACAGCATTTGCGGGAACAGCAGAAACAGAGGACAAGGAAATGAAACAGAACAGGTAAAAGGTCTTTACTAAACTCAAGCTTACGAGCCAGACTTCAGGGTGTGTGTGTGTGTGTTCAGAATCTATAACTGAATGGTGCAATGTTTAACAGGCAGAACCAAAGCTCCAAACCTCTCCTTCCTCCCCTTTTGTGCTCCATGCATCTTCAGCACCTTCATCTGGATCCAAATCTTGTGGCTGGAGCTTTCCTGGTCTTGTTTGGCTTTTCTGATAGATATTATTAAAGGTCCATTATGAACCAGAATATTTCTAACACACTGCCGTTTAAATAATATCCCCTCTCCCAGCATTGGCTTCCCTTGGGCCCTTGTTACAAATGAAACAAGAAATGGTGAAATATTGCTAGACCTCTTTGTCATCCTGGTTATTGTTTGTAATGCAGAAGGACCTACTGCAGCAGGGCCTTCAAGCTCCAGTCACAGCTCAGGGCTCTACTGGGTTTGGCACTGTGCAAACATAGAACAAAAAGATGATCCCTGCTCATGATGCAAATGGAAGACAGGAGAAATCGTTGGACACCAATGGACCGATTGAGGGAGCCAAGGAAGCAATATCAAACAGCATCCCGGGCATTGCACCGGTTGCCTAACCATTGTCAAGTTTTTTTGTAGGCATCACAGTTGAGGAAAGTATAAAGAAGGGATTTGATGGCCCTCTTTGCTTGTGGCACGATGATTCCCACCAAGTGCATCCCCCTGGAATGCAGACGCCACTGATGCAGGCTGGTGAGAATGATGAACAGTCCCAAGCGCTGTCCAGAAGTGAACATGAGAAGAAGAGTTCTTTTGTGTCTACTGCTTTCAAGGACTTTTCCCTCTGGCATTCTCTTTATGGTTATGTGTTCAACCAAAAGGGACTGAGAGTGGAAGTCTCTGGGAACTGGGTCACTGGCAGCTCTGCTGCAGCACAACTTGCTTAATTAAGGCAGGAGAAAAGAACTAGAGGAGAAGGAAATCCTGAGAGGTTGGCGGCAGGAAAGGTGGCTGTGTGTTGAAAGAGCAAATCATAGAACACTAGGACCGGAAGGGGCCTCGAGAGGCCATCGAGTCCAGTCCCCTGCCCCGACGGCAGGACCGCCCACTATCTACACCATCCCTGATAGACATCTATCTAATCTGTTCTTAAATGTCTCCAGCGAGGGAGATTCCACAACCTCCCTTGGCAACTGATTCCAGTACTTGACCACCCTGACAGTTAGGAACTTTTCCTAACTTGGTTGCAGCAAACAGCCCATCGGGTTTCCCTTAGTGTGGCAGGCACAGCGGCCAGTGCCAGGCCCACCAGTGTGATCTCTTCCTGCTTCCGAACTGCTGTCACTTGGCAAAGCGAGCTAGTCATGCTGCCCTGTGATAAAGCAGAAATTGCCAGGAGCTTGGATGGTCTTGGAATGGGCCTGCTAGCCTTTGCCAGGAACTAAGTGAAGCATTAGGCACAGGAACAGCCAGCACCAATTAGTGGAGTTGTTTCTTTGTGGAAGCAAAATGGATCACATCAACTTCCACAGGCCCCTCAATCTGACCCTCCTCTCTCACCAGTACCATCATTCTCTCCTCTCCCAATGGGGTCTCTCACATTCTCCCTCATCTTCCATTCTCTGCTCTTGTTCATTGGCTCCATCCTGTCTAGCGTCCCATCAGCACTCTCTGACTCTCTGTGGACCTTAGTGGGCGCTGGATCAGGCCTGCTATTTCATTCTCCCATGGAAAGACATCTGTAACTTTAACTTGTTGGCATCAGAGACAGCAAAAGGGAGATGCCACGCTGTGGGTCAAGTTCTCAATGTCAGAGATTGTAGGAGCTAGCACCAGAGGTCACATTGTTTGACTTGTCACTCAGGCACACTCAAGATCAGCTTTGGGTTATATCCCACTGCCACTCATGACCTGGGTTCCCTCTGATTTTTTCTATCTGTGAACAGAACAAATTTTATGTGCACCAAGGCATGTGCAGATGTGCTCCACCATAGAAACACATGCTGCTGGCTGTGCATGGCTGTAGGCAGTCTGGTAACCAGCTGGGAAGCACCTAAATCTCTCCTGGGCAGCCACCCAAGAACTCAGCTTACAGGGAACATAGCTCACGACACTGCAGTGAATTGTGCACATTTTGTCAAAGTTGGACGAGGCGCTTTCTGATCTGGAGATCCAGGAGTGCTGAATGGCTGCACACCTACGTGTTCCTGCTGTACAGTAAGTTCACTGAGAGAATTTGTCTGGGGCTAAGTCGCATGATGGTGTCAATTGGCCAGTAGGCTTTCTTCTAGTGCCTGCAAATTAGGGGGCCTGTCACCTTGCCCACGGGGTCTTGGCAGGGTTTAGCCAAGGAAAACTGGGCCCCTCTTTTCCTTTCCAACATTAGAGCTTGTTCACATTGAAGTCACAAAACCACCTCAAAGGCAGAGCTCACACAAGGCTGGTCCCTGACTAGTTTAGCACAAGAAAAAATTAATTCTTGTCCTTTAAAGCTAGGCCAAGCAGCAGAGTTCCATTTCAGCGCTGGAGGTTATCTATCACAAAGTTTAGGGTGGGTTGGCTTGAGCAAGTAGATTGCCACACAGTCTGGATCCTGATCTGAATTTCTTCAATGCTTGGGTTTGTCCATCTGTGTATAAAACTATGTTTTTGCATTTGTTGTCTGTGGAACAAGTTTCTGCTAATCCAGTAGGCTGTTTGCCTTAGGCTGCTGCTTGAAATGGTAAGACAATGGAGCGTTCCTTACTTCAACTTTTGACAAGCTGAACAATGACAATGTAGAGACAGTGACACGAAGGGCTGAGCTTTAGTAGCAGTCAGCAGTGTAAATATGTTTTCCTTGTGCCCCAGTGTGGTGGGACTCTGACCACTGATAAAATAGCAGCAATTAGTGCCTGAAACAGAGGAAATCCCTTTGAATTATTCTCCATTGATGCCACTCTGTGTAATGTGCCACTGAGGACCTCTGGCCTTACGCTGATCGATTAGTTAAGCCACACAGTCATCTTATAGGCTACATATACACTAGCATTCCTCTTTTGAAAGAGTTGTGCAAATGAGGAAAATTGAAAATGCAAATGAGGCACATATTTACATATCTCACACTTTATTTGCATATTCTTTCAAAAGAACTTCTTTCGAAAGAAAAACAGTGTAGATGTGGCTCTTTTGAAAGTAAACCCCATCTTCAAAAGAACCCTTCTTCCTAAGAAAAATTTAGGAAGAAGGGTTCTTTCAAAGATGGGGATTACTTTAGAAAGAGCTGCATCTGCACTGCTTTGCTTCTTTTGAAAGAATATGCCTGACATGTAAATCTGTGCCTCATCTGCATTTTCAATTTTCCTAATGTGTATGCCTCTTTTGAAAGAGGAATGCTAGTGTAGACACAGCCATAGTGATTAAATGACTCACCCATAGCAAGTCCATGACAAAAGGGAAGAATTAGAACCCTAGCATCCTAAATTCTAGATCCCTTTCTGTGAGCATTAGACTACATTTCCTCTTATTTTCCCAACTCCTTCCCTCCCCCTGCCACCTGAATTCCTTTATCAGAGCTGCACCTGGGTATAATATGGAAGACAGAGTTTCTTTTTCTTTTGAAAGGCCTGCTCCTGAGAGGGGCTAGGTCTTCTGAACTCCCAAGTGCTCAGAACCTGTCTGCTCTATAATAATACACTCCATGTTTTTAGAAATGGCTCCAGTGCAGCCTTTCTTAAGAGGAGACTTTATTTCTCTCCCTTGCCATTAGAAATCTAGTCTAATCACTTGCTACAAATCAGTGGATGGGTTTTGCATCACCCTATTCACCACCCACCAAGTAACATGTTGTGATCAATATTTAAAGCCAGTCTCTTTGTTATAAAGCTAAAGTAAAACTTTCAGATCCCCAATGAATAGCTAAATAATTCAGAGGGGTTGCTCTAATAACTTTAAGCTTCCGTCATGTGAAAGCTAGCAAAAAAATTGATAGCAAAGTTGTTGCAGAGGGGTAGGCTAGACAGCTGGGCCATTTTTATTACAAGCTGCTGTAGTGGCCTCCCAGATTTGCTGGGATTATATCTGAAAAAATAGTGTCTTCAAATGTTGTTGGTAGTATTCTTTGTGTCCCATTTTTGGAGCTTGAGCTGGCTAACAGCTGGCGCTCATGTCTACATGTAATAGCCTTTAGTTTCACAGGCTGCAAAAGCTGAGCCATACATCATGTTCATCTCCAAGTCTCAATAGGTTAAAATCAAGGAACAAGCAGGTATTGGCATCAAGGGCAGATAGAATTATCCTAATAAAAACACTGTAGTGTTCTACATCAGTGGTCTGAAATCTAACAGCCTGAGAGGGAGGCAGGGATTGTCTTTTGCCTCTGCGTATGGCCAGTGAGGTGTGATACCCAAGTTTACCATATTTGAACATAAAAAAAAAAGGACACCCCAAGAAGGAATGTACAGCATCTGTATCAGTACCTACCAACTCGTGGTATTAATGTGCTATACATTAATTCTAAATGGCCTTTGTTGATTGATTAGTTAAGCCACACAGCTGCTTTATAGTGATTAAATGACATACCCCTGGTCGCATAGTGAGTGGATGACAAAGGGAAGAATTAGAACCCTAGGATCCTAAATTCTGTATCGGTATCTACCAACCCACCTTGTATTAATGCCCTGCACATTAATAGGACCCGAATACACATACACTCCCTCCCAGGGGGTGTCTTTTTTCAAACAGGGTAACCCTATATAGAAGTAACAGGATGCAGCCTCCCCACTGGTGGCAGAAGAGGGTTGGAGCCTGGCAAGGGATACGGGGCAGGGGTTATTAGTACCTAGTTGTGTTGCCACAGCTGTAGGGTGCCCACCCAGAGGCCTCTGCGGTGAAGAGCTACTCCGGGATCTCGCGTGGGGCGCGGAGACCCCTGGCGGCGCTCGCTGACCCCGCGGAGGAGGGGCGCGCCGGATCCGCAGAGCCGTTACCGCTGCACTGTGCAGTGCTCAGCCCGGAGGCAGGACAGCCGGGCTGGAGCTGAGCCGCCGCAGAGAGCACGTGTGTCCCGGGGGCGGGCGCGGAGCAGGCGGGCTCTCGGGTCCCGCCCGGCCTGGGGCTTCGTCCCCTCCCCATAGCTGAGCGCGACGCGGCTGCTGGGACCGCCTGCCCCGGGGCCGGGCCGGCCGCTGTCCTCGCCGCGCAGCCCGCGGCCATGGCTCGGCGCCCCGGCTGGGTGGCGGCCGCGCTGCTGCTGCTGCTGCTGGCGCCCGGCTCTGAGGCCGGCTGCGCCGAGCTGGGGCGCTGTTGCCCGGGCAGGGACCTGGCTTGTGTCAGCAGCGGCTGGAGACCGGACCGCTCCCAAGGCGCCTGCTACTGCGACCAGGCGTGTGCCCGCACCATGGACTGCTGCCACGACTACCCGCGGGCCTGCCCAGGTGCGTGAGCGCCCGGCGGGGGAGGGGCGGCGGGCCTGATCCGGGGAGGTGCTGAGCCGGCAGCACTCATCAGTCAGCGGGTGCCACCGGCCCCTGGGTCCCATGGCGAGGCAGAGAGCATCCACCGGTGGCCTGGACGCTTGGGATGCCGGGAGGTGCCAGGGCTTGGTGGCTTCATATCTGTTACCTTGCCCAGGGCTTCACTGAAAGGGATTTGTGCTGCTGGTGCATCTGGAAGGTGTGAGTGACCCAGTGCGTTTCCTGGCCTGGATGCACTCCTGTCAGTCTCCCGTGCCACCCCCACCGCCTTTTCTGTAGTTCGGGAACACCCGAGGGCGTTAAAGGGGCACCCTCGGCAGGCACAAAACCAAGTCTGTTAAAATGGTGTGTGAGCAGTTTCAAATCCCACACCTGTCTCCCTGGCCTGTCCCCTTTCCCGTTCAGTGTCGTGTGGCTGACTGCCATGCGTGTCTCATTTGTAAAACGTCTCACCCGCTTCCTGGTGTGACCTCCCTCTCCAAGAGCAGGGAACTGGCTGTGCAGGAGAAGCACCAGAACAGGCCAACACAAATGTACACAATCCACAGACAGGTGTTTTCTCATCTCCTCCATTGCTTGTAATGAGTGGGGAAAAGGGTCTGAGGCAGCAATACCTGATAAGTTGGTGGCTTTTCTCTAGATTATGGTCAATTAATCTACAAGCCAAGTCATGAGACTACTGAGGTGAGGGTTATTATTTGCCTGATAGATGTATCACCATGGTATCTGAGCATCTCTGCAGGCATTAATTTAGCTTCAAAAAGCTCTGTGCAGGTCTGTGACGTGGGAGAGGAAGGGGACTGTTGCCCCAGGACCAAGGATTCAAAAGGGTCCAGGGCTCCTAGCTATCTCTGCTGCTACATGAGCAGCAGCCAGAGTGGCTCTTTAAATTGCCTCTGGAAGATGTACACTCTGGGCAACACTGAGGCTCTCTAGGGAGGAGGGGCAGTGGCCTGGCACACTCTTCAGTAGTGCTGAGAACTGACTACTCCCACCCTGCCCCTTCCAGTCACACAGAGCTCCCTTACATCCTGCCCTGGGTCCCAGCAAGTCTGTCGGCCCTCCTATCTCTGTGAAATAAAGAGGGTCATAACTCCATTTTACAGAGAGGGGAACTGAGGCACAGAGCAATTAAAGGGCTTGCTCAAAGTCACACAGGAAGTTTGAAAAAAGAGATTTCTTGACTCAGTCCTGTGTGTAAATCAGCGCTCAGCAGCCTCTGTTGTTATAATTTCATGACACACCCAATAGATATAACCTAATTTCCTCCTCCTCCTCCTCCTGCAGAGCCAGGCATGTCCAGCCTTTTCCCAACCCACTCTAACTCAGTGCCCTCTCCCAGAGCCGCCTCCCCCCAGGTGGTCTAACTCAATGCCCTCCCCCTTCCCCTAGAGCCAGGCATCCCTAGCTCCCTGTTCTAATCCAATCCCCCTCTCCCCTTCCAAAACCAGGCACCCCAAACTTCCCACTATAGCCCAATCCTCCACCCCTTCCCGAGAGCCAGGCACCCCCAGGACCCCCCACCCAACTCCATGTCGGTGGCTCATAAGAGCTGCCACCATCACCACGCCAGAACCACTGCTGCCACCATGTGCTTCTCCCACCAAGTGGTGGGGGCTCATGTTCAGAGTGCGAACGGTGCTCCCAGCGTGCAGCTCTGAGGCACATGAAGCGCCGCTTTGCTGCACACCAGTTGAGGAGCACTGGTTTTAACAAAACTAGCTTTCCTCCCATGAGGGAATTGCTAACAGTAAAGCTAGATCCTCTGCTGGTGTAAATTGCTGGGGCTCTGCAGTAGTCAGTCAGTCAGTCTCTGTGCCTGGGCTGGGTTCCGGCTGGGATCTGAGCAGGCTGGATCATGAGCCCATGGGCAGCTGTGGTTTCCATGCTGATGTGCAGAGCAGTACTGCAAAGGAGCAGAGCAGGCAATAAAGTGCTTTAGAGCAAAGTGCAAATCTAATCAGGGAGGTGGCATTTTCCAGAGACTGGGAAAATCACCTGCCTGTTTCCCACAGTCGCCTCAGAGTCTGATGCCCACAGGGAAGGTTCGTCACAGTCTCTGTATATTTTCCTCAGTTTGGCTGTCCTGAACTAGCCTATCCATAGGAGGAACTGGGATGGCCACCCCAGGCTCTGCACTTTTGGGGGCCCTGCCTGCAGTGACTGCTGCAGCTGTCCAGTGGGTGGGAGGGAGGAGGATTACCTGGGATAAGGCATGGCAGCAGCACCCCCGCCAGTAGTCACCACTCCTGGTAAGGATAGACAAGCCCTGGGTCGCATTTCAGACTTAGCTCCTCTGGTGTGAGGCCACGGCTCCAGCCTTTTTATGTCCACCAGAGGCCAGCTTCCCCACTCTGTCCTCTTCTGGTCCTCCCCACTCCCCCCACAGTGTGCAGTTGTAGGGTAGCACTCCTAGCCCACCTTGGAGTGCTGAAGAGCTGGCAGGTGGTGTGGCCCTAGCCTGCCCTGGACCTTTGGACCTGACGCAGTTGGTGCTGTAATGTAGAAGCAGCGGTAGACAAGCAGCCAGACAGCATCTATATAAGCCAGGGGGCACATGGAATCCAAGCTGTGTATGTTTTGCATGCCTGGCCGCCCATGATCCTGGATGCCGGTGGGGAGGGTGTGGTACATATGAGCAAGTGTCTTGGAAGAAAGCTGCACAAGAAGAAGCTACAGTCACAAAGTATGCTTGGAAGATCACCCCTTCCTCAATGTGCAGGGCATGAGGAGAGATGAGCCTCTACAACCCATGTGAGTACAGTGAGTACAGTTGATCTGAGGGACTACTCAACCCAGTTCTGCTAGGTTTTAGGTACTGCCTCTCAGTGGCATCATTCTCTATCACATGAGTTGTCTGCAGGGGTCGCATATTGATATTGCAGGGTGATGCTTAGATGTCCTCAGGCCATTGTAGAAGCCATTTCACAGACATGTAACAGAATGCTAGTCCCTGTCTCTAAGACTGCACTTGGGGAAAGGGACTGGCATTCCCAGGTGTTCATGGGAAATAAGACTAACCATCTCTGACAGTTCACTTTGTAAGATTTAATCAAAAATGTTATAAGTAAAATGGGGGTAGGGTGGAATTCATAGGGACCATTGTTCTCTGCTTTGGGGGGATCTTTTGAGCTCTGGCCTGCACTGCAGAACCACTTCTATATAACTGTGTAGCTCAGGTCTGTGAATAATCCTTAAATGAAATAGTTATACCGATCAAAGTGCAGGTGTAGACAGCACTGTGTCAACAGGAAAGCTGCTTCCACCAGCAAAGCTAAGCTGATGGGAAAAACTCTCACCCTCGGTTTTTAGAGCAACTTCATTGAAGTGCTACAGCAGTACAGTTGTGCCAAAGCAGCATTGTAAGAGTAAACCTGTTGGTGATGTCCTTTGTTAAAGGGACTGTAGAGGGCAAACACCCCCTTCCCAAAGTTTTCACTCGCCCTCTTTAAAAAAAAAAAAAAAAAAAAAAAAAAAAATCACGTAATTTCTTCCCTACAGGCCTCCTTAGAAGATTATGCAAATTAAGTGGAAGATTTCTCAGCCCTCAATTTAAGAGTCTGGGGGTTGAATTGTTAACCAGGAGGGTTTTCTTCCTGATTGTGGGTCTGCTATATGAGTTAGCAAAAACATAATTCTAGTTAGGTAAATGAAGTAATATTTTGTTATTGGATCGGTTTTTGTTGGTGCAAGAGGCCAGCTTTCAAGCTAAGCAGAGCTCTTCTTCAGGTTTGTGAAAGGGTGACTCACAGTGTTGTAGATATGTATCTGGTGGAATGGCTGGTTTGGCATGAGAGGGACCATTCAAGGTGAAGTGGACAGTTTACACCTCTGCAGTCATATAGGAAACAGGTGGTTTAGGGGGTTATTGATTGCTATAATGATCCATGACTCTATGACACGTCTCTATTAAATCCGTGATTCTTAGTGTCTAATTAAGTCATGAATTTAAGCTTTTCTTTTGAGTTGCTGCACATGTTTTCTGAGGACTGAGAGATCACATACGGAGTGATCATTTTGTGAAAAGTGTTCACCCACAGATGACATCGTATTTTCGTGTCTCGTCATTTTTCTCTGAGAACTCATTTGAGAGCATAGAAATTCTCACTTCACCCACATAGTTATTAGGGCATTTAGTGTATTAGGTAAGATACACCATGTGTTGTGATATGTGTCGGACTTACAGACCTTGATAAGCATGTGTGTGTGTGTGTCGGGGGGAGGTTTGATCATCGTAGCAGTGGGGATAATATATCTCCAGGTTTTGCATCTGTTGTTCTGGCAGGGTCTAGTGTGCTTGCTTCTAAGGATGAGCTCATGGCCTTCAGGCAACCCACGAATTCACTAGAGGGGGTCTGGGGAAAGTTTCTTTCAGGATGTGGTCCCTATCCAAAAGACCCATAATTGACTGTCAATTCTGTGTCCTCTCAATTAGGTTTCACGCCCAGTATTGGTTAGACTGAGCAGTAGTCAGGAATAGCTGATTTCCTGTATTTATTTTTAAAAAATCCACTGATTTGGCTGTGAAATACTTGATCTGTGTAACTTGGGTGATTCCATTACTTTAACCCTATCCTCCTTTACACCCTGTCTCCATTAGGTTGTGAATTCTTTGGGGTTGGGGGACTGTCTTTTCTGAAATGTTTTTGTAGCATCTAACACAGGAATGGGCAATAATTTTTCATGGGGGTTGGGGGGCATTCCAAGAATTTGGTGAGTGGGCAAGGGCTGCATTCCTCCATGATGCTACTGGAGGTGGTGCGGGGTTTGGGATAGAGGTTGTGTGCAGAAGGGAGCGTGGGGTAGGGGATTGGGATGCAGGAGCGGGTGTGGGATCTCGGAGGGAGTTGAGTTATGGACTGGGGCAGGGGACTGGGGTGCAAGAGGAACTGCATGGATTTGGCTTGTGACCTGGGGCTGCGAATTGAGCTGCAGGGTCTGGTAGGGTGTATGGGTACAGGAACCCAAGCAGAGGGTTTTGGTTATGTGGGCTGAGGGGGCAGGAGTCGGGGGACAGAGGGCTGGAGGAAGGGAGGGGCTGAGGTGCCAAAGGCAGGCTCTGGTGGATAGACACTTACCTGGGAGACTCCAGCCCACAACCCCTGCTCCAGCACGCTTCTCCCAGCAGCTGACTGTGGTGCCATGTGCATATGTAAACAGCTGTGAGCCCCTGAGGAGGGTTACTTTGCACGCTGCCAGTTCTTCAAGCAGGCCGCTCCCATTGGCTGGGAGCCCTCCAATGGGAGCTGCAGGATTGTGCTGGGGGCGGGGTCATTTCACAAAACATCTCTCCCTATTCCCCCAGGTTCGCAGTTATTCACAGACAAACAGGGCCTCTCAGCCAGGTATTCTGAGTGGTGTGCAGGGGCGGGGAAGGCAGTGACCCAGACTGAAGCTCCAGCAGTTCGCATGGGCCAGAGCCAGTGGCTTGGTGGGCCAGATCCAGCCTGTGGGCCATATTTTCCTGGGCCCTGGTCTTTATAATAGGCCCTTGAACATCATTGGAGCCTTCAGACTTTACTGTAGTCCAAATAATAACACTTTACCTGTTATAAAGGCAAAATACAATTTTCCCCCTTTGCAGGTTACTTTTCCAAAAGCTGCCGTCATTTGAGCAAACCAGTTGCTATGAATACTGCCTGTTGTTTGTTTATGCATCACAATAGTACTGTATTCTGAAACAATACCATCTAGTGGCAAATTGTAGGCATAACAATATGCTGGGCACCAAATTCTATCTACAGTTAGAGTGGCTGGCAGAAGCAGTTTCTCCTGTTGATGTTCACACCTCCACATTAGCTACTGATAATGGGTGACATCCTCTGTGACTGAACTGACTTTGTCTACTCTGGCTCTCCTCTTGACTGGAGTCCTCCTTTTCATGAGCTTATATATTTAGACCCTCCTCTGGACGCACTCATGCATCTGATGAAGTGGGTTTTTACTCAGGAAAGTTTATGCTCCAAAATATCTTTTAGTTCATAAGGCGCCACAGGAGTTCTTGTTGTTTTTGAAGATACAGATTAACTCAGCTACCTCTTGGATACAATTACTTGGTCATTTTTTGTATACAGATATCTTTTGGCTCTTAAGTTATTTCTCATGGTTCATTTTTATTGGATGCAAGGAATTCAGATATATTTGGTATTTGAATCATAGTGGTTGACCATTTCCAACATTATTTTTCCCAACTATAGACTGACTTTATCCAAGTAGTATTAAAATTAAATATTTAAAGTGTAGTGTTAACATCTGAAGCTGGACTTGGCTGAAAGAGCAGGCGGTTCTGAAGAGCATTCATTTGAGGATTAATGCTGGCTGTTATACAACCCAATACACATTTAGGGTTTATTGCTGTGCATTGCACAGAGCAGCAGGTCATTTATTTAGTTCATTAATGCCAATTACTGATATTGAAGGAGGGTTATACAGTGAAGGGTTCAGAATTGTTTATATAACAGATGGTGCCTCAGTATTTTTCTTCAGTTTTTGTTAAGGGCATGGGAACTGCCCCCCATTGGCCACTCCCTCCTCATTCAAAAGACAATAAAAGCAGCATTTTAAAAGTTAATTAAGACATTAAAGATTAGCTGATTTTTTTTTTCTGAGGCATTGTGACTTGTTTGAGGATACAGGGCAAGTGCCCAATGTGGTAAGGTGCCAAACATGCCATTGATTTTAATAGAAGACAACACAGTTGGCACTTCTCAAGTTTAGGTCTCAGCTTCAAGGCAGAGCTGTGGTTAGAACTCAGGAGTTCTTCCCATTAGAGCCTAGCATCAAAGCTTGAATTCTGTCATCTGTATTCGCTGGTGGTTGTACTTTGTTGTACTCCAGGTAGTCATGGGGAAGTCAATGCGGGCTACTCCTGGAACACTATTGTTGATGAGCATGTGTGCTAGACTCTGGACCTAAACTAGTAGCCTGCACAGCTGAGCGAGATAGTTACTCAGTGAAGCAGAATGGGAACATCTGGACAGCATAAATTATTATCACCAGGAGAGAGAAGCAACTGGGGTCCAAGGAGTCCAGTGGAAAGCAAGGATCTGTCAGTAGGACACATGGCTGTTGTAGTATGGTATGGCTGTCTGCGCAGTTTCTACATGGAGGTTTGTAGACAGCTGCCTAGCACCCTGAGGAAGGTGGCTGAAAAGTGGAGAGGTTGATTGTAAGATTAGAAGGTGCAAGGCTCCACTCGCAAACTCGTTATGAAGGTGAATGTTCTAAACTAGGAAAACTGGATGGATGGAACGGAAGCAGAGCAGACTCCCAAATAAGCTGGGCAGCAAATGTCCATGCCTATTCTCAGTCCAGCAAGGAAGACTTGAAGCTGGGAAGCATTTTAACGTAGATGGATAGGAAGCAGCATGCCTGCATGTCCCGGACAGAAGGGCTGGCAACAGAGTGCGGCTAGAGAAGCCATCGGTAGACTGCCTGGAGGCAGAGATTCCAGAATGGTCAAGCTGAAGTACTGGCATCCTTTCCTGCTGATTCAGGCACAGAATGGTCTGGTGCGTGTCAAATATACTGGGATGAAATAGGACTGCTGGAGGAATGTGTTGTGGACTGTGTATAAAACACTGTATAGTACACTAAAACAAGGAGTCCTGGGGCAACTCAGAGACTAATGGATTTATTTGGGCCTAAGCTTTTGTGGGCAAAAACACCCTTTGTGAGATGCCTGAATGAAACTTGCATCTGATGAAGTGCGTTTTTGCCATGAAAATGTATGCCCAAATAAATCTCTTTGCCTCTAAGGTGCCACAGGACTCCCTGTTGTTTTTGTGGATACCAACTGACATGGCTACCCCTGTGATGCTTGTATAATGCACTGATCTTTGTCTGCAGGAACTGAGTTTACAACAGTATCATCTGTTCATCATATTAGTGCAATAAATCAATGCTCAGTCTAGCACTGATGATGCTACTTTCCTGTGTAATACCTGTCTTAAGTGCTGCATGCCTGCTGCCTTCAGTGGGATATGAAGGCTCTTAGCACCAAGGGCGAATGCTGATCACATCTTCATTATGATATTGGGAGTTTAAATTTACAAACATAATTTTGACAGGTTAGCACCTGCCCAGAGAGATGGCAGCCAGGGCTGGAGCTAGTGAAGTATCCCTGTAGTGATGTCTTGTCTGCTCTGGTCTAGTGGGCTACACTGGGTCCTTCTGTGAGGGATAAAACAACACATTTCAAAAGACACCAGGGCAAGTGATGGTAAGTGGCAACCTCAGCAGAGAGGTCAAGATTGAAAGGGAAATGTTTACTGGAAGTGGGGTAGGGGTGAGTAATCCGCTGATGATTGACAACTGTGGAGGTGTTGAAAAAACTAACATGAGGCAAGCCAAAAAAGGTGGGGTGGGGTGTAATCGCATGAGTAGAGCACAGGAACTGGACTTTAGACATGTTCGTAATGCATGTGAAATTGGAGGACTGATAGTCACTTCTGTGTGACTCTGTTCCTACCAGTACTGGGGTGGGGGGTGCTGTATTTCCCCTTCCCCACAGGCTTAGTTCATTTATCTTTGCAAAGTCCTTTGAAACCCCCATGTGGGAAGCTCAGTTGTATCAGCGTTGTTTATTTTGTCTGCAGTCTCTCCTTTATCCCAGTGAAAGGCAAGAGGGATTTGAAAGGCATAGGCATTGGGTACAATATAAAAGAGCTGGGGGAGGCACAAAGCAATGGCCAGAAGACAAAGTGCAAATGTAGAGAAGACTATAGGAGCCGTTGCAGCTCCGCTTACAAGCAGAAGTTGGGCTGGAAGAAAGTTGTAGACAGAAACTTGTTGTACAGTCAACTCTTTCATATATGGCAGCCTGGGACCAGGAGGTTGCCGGATGTTTAATTATGTTGGATAACAAAGTTCAGTTCCAAACCCTAGCACCAGCTCCTGCTCAGCCACGGCCCCGTTACCTTGTTGGTGGGGATGGTGGGGAGCCGCTATCACGGCCTGCACGTGGCTGTGCCACGTAGGGTGAGCACTAGGTAGGGAGCTGTCCATGTGTGAAGACAGGGTCCTGTAGGTAGACACCAATTCTCTGTAGTGTCTGCTCCTGAACTCTGTTGATGGTGGCAAATGTGAGCTGGACTGGTAATTGATGTCCATTTGTGGAACATTTGTCTCCAGGGCCCTGACAGCCTGACTGACACAGCAAAAATAATATATATGATGATGATACAAGGAGAACTTTTGTATGGGTGAAAGCTATTGGACTGTAGAAAAGCTGCCAAGAGAATGGAATTGAGGCAGCCTTAGTAGGGAAACCCATCAGCAGGTTAGAAAACTCTCTCAGAGAAACAGTATACTGGATAATGTGACCCCTTTAGAATCTTTCTTTGTTTCAAAGTACAAAAGAAAGAAGAAAAATATAAAATTCAATAGGCTGTCCATCTAGTGTCTACAATACGCATGCATAGAAAAAGAAATACAAGGGAAATAATATTCACGTGTGAAAATAATATAGGCACCAAAGCACTTTACAAAGGAGCTCAGTACCATTAACCCCATTTTATGCTGTTTATTGTCACCTCCTGTTTACCTGGTACTCCCATATCTATGTGTCTGCATCTGCCAGCTGTCTCTTGTCTTGGATGATAATCTCCTTGGGACAGGAACCCTCGTTTTATTATGTACAGCACTTAGCACAGTGGGGCTCTCATCCCTGACTGGGGCGCTCTAGATGCTGCTACTACAGTACGAATACATGGTTATAATAATACTTAATCCTGTCACAGATACAGCAACTAAAGCACAGAGCTATGCAGTGAATTGCCCAAGGGAAATTTGTGGCAGAGCCAGGGACAGGAAGCCAGTTCTCCCAACATTTAGTCCTGTGCTCTAATCACTAACCTATACAATCACCCATCTACTGGTAGACATTGGTGTATTTTTTTGATGTTCCCTGCCTCCCACTGCTTAGTCCTGTAGCTGTTTCAGCTTGTGTTTCCCAGGTAGTTTATAGGCCAGCTTAAAGCTCTAGCACACATTCAGTCCTGATTATTGCTGCAGGGTTCTATTCTAGTCCAAACTGTGCTTGGTCCCGGAATGAAGCTACCACTCAGGTGGTTGAGAGGCCTTGGGGAAAATGGAAACCTTGGTTCTACTTCCTCAATATTTCCTGAATTAGCAGGAACAGAGGCAGTGAAAATATAAACATTCACTGAATAAACCCAGAAGTGCTACTGTGTCTAAATACTATTGTAATGCTTGTGTTACTAGAACAAGGCCTAACGACACCATTCAAGAAACAAACTTCACAGCCTTTTCCACCATGCTTGCTTTGGTGACTGAAAAGGATAAGGAAGGAAAGCGTTAGAGTTAGAATCCTTACCCATATGCTGTATACATAAGTGTGTAGGCCACCTGAAAATTGGGGAGCACTTCTGGGTCTCAGTGTCCACCTTTCTGCCTCTTCCCATCCGTGTTCTGTGGTTCTACTTCCTCTGGAGGTGATTTATTTAACTTAAAAGTGAAAAAGCCTGCCAGACCTCTTAGCTGAACACAGAACCTGGGAAGAGTCGTTCAAGTGGCAGTGACGCTATTTAACAGGCATTTGCTAGCCCCAGGTATGTACTCTCAGTTTGTGGATTTACTATGTTAGTCGAGGGGACCTTAGTTTAAAATTTGCTTTAAAAATATTTCAATAGTTTGTTGCTGAAGATTATAAAATTACCTCTCTAAAAAATTGCCCTCCCGCCATCACTGCCAGCGGGTACAGTGGCAGCAGTTTAACAGTACATTGTAGGGCCACGTAAATCCAAAGGACAACCCTGAGGAGGGGTCTTTATTTGAAAAGTATTTTAGATTTCAAATAAATATAGCTAGTTTCATTTTTTTTTTTTTCGGTACAGCTCACTTGGCCATACAAGATAAATGTAATCTATAACTTATCTCTGGGGAGAAGTGAGTGAACTGTTCTGCTGGTGTGTTATCTCTAAACACAGTTTCGATTTATTCAAATGTATATAAAAATTGAATCAAAAAGAGTTGAGGGTTTTTTTTTCTGTGTGATTTTTGGACTCTGGTCTGATTGCAAATGGTTTTCCATGAATGTTTTGGACTTGCTATTCAAACCGTGTTGGTTAATTGTCATTGTCCAGGTAAATTAGATGGTAAATCCACATGCCTTGTTGGAGGATCCTGCAAATGATTATTTTTGTGGGCAGATTTTAAGTTCTTTTCCTGTGATGCGGTGGAATCTTCTCCCTGCTAAGATTCATGTCTGTGAGACTGGACTGCAGGAATTTTCATGGGAAGACAACATGAAAAGGGACCTGAGCTTTGCATAAGTGGTGGTACAAACATAGTTCCAATGTTGATTTAGTGTGTTGCAAACTGATTGAACCAATGTAGGAAAGAATATGAAGAGAAGAAATGTTTCAGTGGTCCTTGTACCTAGGGTTAGGAATCTGGGTAAGAGGGAAGCAGAATTGATGGGAAAAATTGGCTTTACTGGATTCTGATTGGACAGTTCAGATGATTGGAATGTTAAAATCACTAGTGATAATCTGTTCAAGAAGGGTGGGGTGGATAAAAAGAGGTGTCTGGGTGTGGTGGCGTGCTATGTTAAGGACACCAGTGCCTGTTCTAGAGTTGTTGATAACTCAGAAATGCCAGATCTTGGATCCATGTAGATCAACGTGTTAACTTCTCAAATCTCAACAAAGCACAGGTTAAATGGATTAAGTGGTTGCTAACTGACATCTCAAAAATTTATTGTCACTGAGAAATCATCATTGAATGAGGATATTTCTAATGGGTTCTTGAGGGATCTGTACTAGGACTGGCACTGCAGCATTTTCATCTTTGATCTGGACCAAAATATAAGATCACTGCAGCTAAACATTTGTGGATGACCAATTGTTGGAGGGGTAATAGTGAGGAAGATGGGGCAGTCATACCACGCGATCTGGACTGTTTGGTAACTGGGCCAATTTGGACAGAGTACATTTTAATACATCCAAATGCAAAATAATACATCGAAAAGGAGCAAAGATAGCAGGTCATACCTACAGACTGGGGACTGGATGTGGGAGAGCAGAGACTCTGACAAGTATTTAGGGACCATAGTAGACAAGCAACTCAACATGAAATTATAGGGTAAGATTGTGGCAAAAAGCACCAATACAGTCCTTGTATGTGTAATCAGGGGAATAGTGAGTGGCAGTAGGGATGTGCTTTTACATCTGTATATAGCAGTGGTGAAAACAGTGCTGGAATACTGCATGCAGTTGTGGTGTCCACATTTTTAAAAAGATGTTGAAAAGTTGGAGAGGCCAGAGGGAGACGACAAGGATTTTTTCCAGATCTTGGTGAGAAACTGAGCAGTTGTTCTATGTAGCTTATCAAAAAAGAAGGTGGAGAGGTGACTTGATTACAAGGTATAAGCACCTTGATGGAGAGAAAATACCAATACTGAAGGGCTCTTGATCTAATTGAGAAAGGCAGAACAGGAGCCAGTAGCTACAAGCTGAAGCCAGATACATCCAAATTAGATATTTGGCACAATTTTTTAACCATGAGGATGGTTAACAATTGGACCAAATTACCCAGGGATGTGTTAGATTCTCATTTCTTAGTGTTTTCAAATGAAGCCTGGATGACTGTTTTGAAGAGATGTTTTAGTCAGACCCCCAAATAATTGGGCTTACTGCAGGGGTAAGTGGATGAAGTGTAATGGTCTTCTGTGATGTAGAGAAAGTCAGGTTAGATATCTAATGGTCCCTTGTGTCTTTACACTCTGTGATCTATTGTGGAAAATGTTTTCGCTCTATTTACCCCATAGTACACATCACATAGCAAGTACATGTGGTTCGTGCATTCAGCACATCTAGTGTGTGTGTGTTTAGCGGTCAGCATGATGTTACGATGAAAAAGTGGTTTGCTGGTGGGAGAAGGGAAACAAGCCACTTAAAATGTTGCTAAATAGTGGGAGAGCTTCTACTTCTGTTTATCAGGTGCCATATGATGGCTGAAAAAAGGCTCTTTTGGCTTGTCTACATTTGGGATGTTTGCAAGGTTGTAATTTACTCTGGTTTCACATTGGATTAAGTACAGGCATCTTTTCACAGCAGCACCTCCCTGGAGATTTGCAGCAGTGTAGCAACCTGGGTACAACCCCCACTAACACAGATCAACCTGAGATGCTGTAACTTCCTCCAGGGTCACGTATTTCCCTATGATAGGTGCCTAGGGCTTTCCACTGAAACTGCTGGGATGTGGTCTGTGCAGTCAGATATGGCAGGCAATCTTGGCTGGCTGTAAACTTAGCATCCTGCCGCTTTAGGTAGGGGAGGCTGCTATGCTGAACTGAGTCAGAGTCCCTTTGCATGCTTGATTTCTGCAGCCTTCATTGTTGTTTCTCACCTTGCTCCCAGAGGTCTCCTGTGCTGTGTCCGAATGGAGTGACTGGAGCGGCTGTGCAGAGCCTTGCCGGGCAACGTACCGAGTTCGGAGGAGACATATCGTGCAGGAGCCTAGAAATGGAGGCGCTGTGTGTCCTCCTCTGGAGGAGAAGGCTGGCTGTGTGGAGTACTGGAACCAGCAAGGAGTTGAGTGCAAACAGTACCTTAGTAAGTGCATGGAAAACACAACCTCTTGGGCAAAGGGCTGAGCAGAGCTCGTCTGAACCTAGGAGCTTGGCCACAAAACCTTCTTTCCCGGGTTTGTTTGACTGGAATTCTTTTCAGATAAAGCCTTTGGGCCCAATTCTGCTCTGTTACATCAGTGTAAATTTGTAGTCACTCCACTGAAGTCTGTGGAGTTGCCCTAGAATTATTTTACACCAGCATTACCAAGAACTAAATTTACCCTCTCATATCGGACTCATGGGCATCCTTTCTGGGACATTTATTTGAAATCGTACTTGCTGTTTAGTGTAATCTGGTATATTTCCAAAGTAACATGCTAGGAGTCTGATTGTTATCTCACTGATGAGTGTAATTCCTGTGGCGTTGATTGAGGAAAATTCTTGTAAGGAGGGGAGAAAATTTGTCTTAGAGGTGGAGCAGTAGTTTTATAAATCAGCTGCAAAAATCAGGAAGGAATGGCATCCATCAGAGAAAAGGTATCACTTGTCCCCCATGCAGTTTCCCCTTCATTTTGGACACTGCGTGCGAGTCTTGGATGTAAGTCTGGAATAAATCCTGATTTGATTGCAAATATATTGATTTCCAGTAACATTACTCATGACTTCTGGTTTTTGCGTTTTTGTTTTTTTTTCCCCTTCTGTCTTTGGGACCAGAATCTGGCCTTGGCTTCTTTACTCATCTGGATTTATTAGTTCAGGGCTATTGCAAATCAGCTTCTCAAACCTGCTGAGAGTTGGTATTAAATTAACCAGGGTTTTGTTCTCCTTTGGTTGCTGCTGCTCTGCGAAGCCACTTCCCTCTCTCAGGCAGTAAGAGGGGATGAATATAAATTTCACTCCAATCAAATGCTGGCTGTTCACTGATAATAAGGAATTGTCTTTGATTTCCTGACGAAGTAAAAATTAGGTGCTCTTAAAGACCATCAAAGCCCAGTCTTTACCATTTGACAGGCACAAGTGGCCTCCACGTAGAAGTGTCACTTAGCAGGTATGCTCTTTCTCTTTATGCACAGTTCCAGCATTAATAACCACAGGAGGTTATGGGAAAGCAAGGAAAAAGAGAGCTGTGTCCAAGGAAGAGGAAGGAGAGGGGTAAGTAGGGGGCTGAGTGCTGCAGTGTAATTATACTTCTCACATCTTTTCTCATTGGTCTCAGCATGTGCAGGCTTGCACCTAGGGCCTGCAAATGAGCAAATGTTCAACAGGATGTTGACTTCTGGGCTATGTCTACATTGAACACTAAGCCTGGCCTGTGACTAAGGTTTGAGCCCAAACCCCTTTTTTGGCCCATATACAAATGGGCTGTGTCTGCACTGAGCCCTAGTGCTGACAGCTTGATGCAAATAAGCAGTCTCAAAAATGCAAAATGGTGGCTTGTTTGTATAGTCACACAGCTAATGTGCGTATTCATGAGGTGAATTTGCCTATTGCAGCAGAAATCAAGCAGCGCAGACCTGGTGCTGCTGGCAAAAAAACCACTTTGTTGGCAACTCATTATGCCTGAAAAAAATTAAGCATAAGTGGTTGCCAACAAAGGAGATTTTTACTGGCAGAACCACTTCTACAATGCTTGATTTTGGCTGTGATATGCAAATTAAGCTAATGACTATGTACATTAGCTGTGTGAATACGCAAAGGAGCCACTATTTTCCATTTTCAAGACTGCTTATTTGCATCAAACTGTTGGCACTAAGGCCCAATGTAGACACAGCCATGAAGATCCTGGTCTCATGGTCTGGGAAGGTGAGTGGGTCAAAAGCTGAGTTCCTCAGTGACATTTTGCATTGTGGCCACAGGTCAAACCCCAGAGCCAAGTCAGAAGGTCTGCACAATGCAGTAGAGATGCATTAGCACAATTGTGAGACCCCAGGTTCAGTAGGTGTTGAAGTTACTTTACACTTACTGTGGGTGCTGAAGTGTGGGTTTGGAAGCATTGACACAAGTCAAGGTCCCACAAACCTTTAACTCCTGATTCTAGTGCAACCCCAGCCTTACAACATAAAGGGCTTAACTCTGCCTGGGGACATCAGTGTAAACTGGAAGTAGCTCCTCTGAGGTGAGCAGGGCTGTAGCGAAGTTGGTAGGATGGGGAGACTTGGTTTGTGGCTGTCTCATATTGTTGCTATTTAGAATACCAGAAGCAAAGATTAGTCATTACAGCCTGTTCCTTTGACCTGTTTCTCTCCGTGTACAGTGCCCTTTGTCTCCATCCTCATGTGGTGGGCTTGCTGGTGTGGTGGCTCTGTCTTGCTGTGCTTTTTGCTGTTTATATTGCACCACGAATAGACTTCCAGCATAGACCATAATCTAAATAGTCAGAAAAATGTGCTTGTGTATGCACAGTTACTGGGATTTCACACAGTCATAGTTCTTAGAATAAATCAATTGCTGACATGGGAACTCATTATCTCAACCATATAGGCCCTTGATGCCTATTAATTGCTGTTGAAGAGGAGTGCATTGATGAACCCCCTCGGTTTTTTCCCTGTATGCATCGGTTAGTTTTTGTTACTTACTTACAGGCGAGCATTTATCTTTAGCTTGATAAGAGGGATCACCATTTACATTCCCCTCTTGGGCTGCAGTGTGAGCCATACTTATCCTCAGCATTAAAGGAAAAGCATGGTCTTTGGAGACTCCAGCTCCCCTCTAGTCCAGGGGTCAGCAACCCCTGAAACGTGTGCCAAGAGTTGTACACAAGCTGATTTTCATCAAGGAGCTCAGCCCTGCTTCTCATCTCCAGTGCAGCTGGGAGCTAGCTTAAATCCGTGCTGCCCATGGATTAACAAATGAGCAGCTAATGTTACCCACCACCACCTAAAGGGTCAAGCTCTATATCTTAATTTATTTATGAATGAAGCTGTTGTCAGCTGGGCTACTGGTGACTTTAAAAAGTGTCACCAGCTGTCGGCCTGTACATAGAGGTCAAAAGATCAAATTTCGGCACTCTGCCTTGGAAAGGGTGACCCCTGCTCTAGTCTCTGTGGGACGCACCTTTGTATTCAAGTGGGAGCTAAAGTGGCTCCTGGGATCTGGTGACTCAAAAGTGCCTGGGGTTCCTGGTCATCGTTACCATAGCGGCGGCATCTGGAACACTGAGTCCTTTGCATCGCTGATGGAGCACCATGCGGCCCATCCTGGGCAGCGCTGAAGGCTAGCTAGGGGTGCGTGGAGCACAGTGCATTCTGGGCAGCGCTGAACGCTGGCTGCTCCAAGCCCTGTGCCTTTTGGGAGTGTGGAGCCTGGCTCCCACCTTGCTCAGGGTCCTGGCAAGTCAGTCACGGCCCTGGTGAAGCTTGGTGCAGCTGGCCTCCTTTTATGCAAATTGGCTTTGACCTTGGGGATTCTGACAACTGAGGACCAGCGGAACAAGTTCAGGTGTCCCTGCTGTGGAGGAGGCAGGTTATTGTACGGGTTGGTTTGATTTCATTATGAGCTTGCGGGAGATTCAGCTGACGTACTTGGCTCCCTTAAGCTCCTGCCTCCTGTTCCCCGCCAGCGTCCCTGTCACACAGTGCAGGAACCAGCGAGCATCAAGGTTCTGCATAAGACTTTGCACTTTACATCCTATGAGAGACAAATGTGCAAGTGCTGGTCAGGTGCTCTGTGGGAGGGTCTCAACACAGCTATGAATTTGGCCTAAATTCCTCCTTTACACTCAGCGTAAAGAGCGAAGATCTGTGAGGCTGCTGACTTCAGCTTCCCCTGCCTGCTCCTCATCTCATAGGGGCTGTGACTGTTACTGAAGGGCTAAGTAGCAGATTGCAAAGGGGTATTGCTGCCTGTTCTTCTGTATCCTGTTTTACTCTGTTTTGCAGGCTGGTGTATGATCCTCTGTCATATCTTACAGTGAACTCTTTCATATTCAGCATTCTCTTATCCTGAACTCTCAGATAACTGGCACTTTTACCATGAGTAAATTTTAGTAACATTTTTCATAAGTACAGTATGGTGCAAGTAGATACAAATAAATACAGCAAATATACAGTATAAGTTTACAGTGTACAGTGCTACTGTTGTTGGTAAATAAAGTACTCTGCATGCATTTTTGTTTGTTTTCTTAATATCTAATCTTGTTTTTCTTTAGTGTTATGCATTGCTAGGGATACCTCTCTATTATCCAGAATAGTTGAATATCCGGCAGCCTCTTGGTCATGGGGGATGGTGGATATGTAAGAGTTAACTGTATTTCAAGCTTGTGTGTGTGTGTGTGTTGGGAAAGGGGTGTGTTCTTTGTTGTCACCTGCTATTCTGTCAGTGTCACATGGAGGCTATTGATGCCTCTCGTCACTGTAAAACAACTGCGCACTTGCTGGTTCCTCACTTTTGCACACACACATTTTTCCATAATATGCACGCACCCATCACCCTCATTTAGCTTCAGCAAGGAATGAGCTTCTGCTTCTGCCAAACTCCAATCATTGATATATTTGTGGACAGTTAATGCCACCTCCTCAAACTTCCGTTCTCATCGCTGAACAAGGCCAGTTCTCAGCCTTCCCTCCAGGGCTTAGTTAAAAGCATGAGAACACCAGGATGTGAGCATGGTATGAGTAGAATGCTAAGTCTCACTGTCTGGTAATCCTCCTCAAAAAGCTGGCAGCCTCACCCCACTTCCAAGCAAGTACATTGCCATGGAAAGACCTCCACTTGCTTAAGATTTGGATACTGTTAGAAATTATTCCACAGCTAGAAGGTTTACCTGGCATTGCTCTGGCTCTGCAGGGCAGGAGGCTGGGAGCGTGGGGGACTCAAGGCTGGGGTGTAGGACACACAGGAGTCAGGGCAGGGAGGTGGGTGGTGCAGAAGTCAGGGAGGCTTGTGAGAAGTGGGGGGCTGAGAATGAGGGGTACAGGGTTCAGGGCAGGGGGATGGGCTTACCAGGGCCACTTGTGGTGGTGAAGGTGGCACTGCTATGATGGTGGCTCCTCCCAGGGTGCTGGGGCTGTGCTGTTCTGGTGGGTAGCTCCTTGTTCAGGGAGCA
This sequence comes from Carettochelys insculpta, assembly GCF_033958435.1. Classification (NCBI taxonomy): domain Eukaryota; kingdom Metazoa; phylum Chordata; order Testudines; family Carettochelyidae; genus Carettochelys; species Carettochelys insculpta. Next base: position 19,950,999 of record NC_134153.1, on the reverse strand, counting down.
GAGGGTGGGTGCCTTGCCCAGCCAGCCTGTTTGTCTAGTCCCCTTGGCAGCATCTCATGGGGTGGAGGGCCAAGCATAGGCTGTCCCATGGCTTCTCCTGGGGCAGCGGCTGGCCATCAGAGCTACCCCCCATCCAGTGCTGTGGCTGGGGGCCAGGGGGTAAGGCTTTGAAGGCAGGGTGGTGCTTACCAGGGCAGGTGGCTGGCTATACGGAGAGCCCCAGCCAGCCACTCTCTTCCTGGGGCAGCTACCCCCAGCTCCTGTGGTCACTTTCCAGGATAACGGTCCCCCACACTCACTGCCCCCAGTGGTCATTGCGGAGCACAGCTGTCCCTCCTATTAGACCCCTCACTTTCCATGTTATGGAAAACAATCCCATTCTAAGCCCATCCCGTTTTCCTGGCGAAACCAAACCCTGAGCTTGCTTTAAGTTAGGGTAAGAGGAGGCCGCATATCAAATCTGTTAGTCTTCTCATTCAGGAGTAGTTCTTGTACACATGGATTTGCAGACAGATGGGCAGACAGGCAGACACACAAATGTTCTAATATCTACCTATATATGACAACAAAATATCATTAATCATATTAATCATTATATTACTATAATAATCCAAACTGAGCAGTTCAGTGCAGTGAACAGGGCACTGGACTGGGAATCAGTCGACCTGGATTCTGTTCTTGGACCTATCATTTACTTGCTGGGTGTCGCTGGTCAAGCACTTGACTCTATGCCTCAATTTATAAAATAGGCATCAATGATACTTACTTTTGAGTGAGGAGCACTTTGGTATCTATGGGTTGAACTACAGTAGAACTGAGTGTTTGTTATTCAGCCGAACTTTCCAGAATAAATGCACACAGGGTGTTTTATGGTGCACTTCTCCTTTCTAAAAAATGGTCTTCATTCAGCCCTTTTGCTCTGCGTCTCTTGGTCACTGGTAGGTCTGTAATGCACCTCGCCTGGACTATCATTTCTGCTGCAGGTACTGTGTCGAATTCCAGCTCATGGCTATCACAGAAGGCTGTTTGCAGGGGAACAGTTCCTATACTCAGTGGATGCGGTATCTCAGTAAAGGGCACATTGTCTGCGTGGAGTGTCAGCACCCAGCCCTGGATTCCAGGCGCCTGCACTGCCATGGGGATGGGAGTGGAAGCAAAAGGTAAGAGCACTGAATTCTGCATCATTAGTGTCTTCTTATGTTGAATTTTTTATTCTCCTTCCTTGAGCTGCTTGGAGAGATTTGTACCAGTTTAATAATACCCTGTGATCATCTCTTACTTTATATCTTCAGAGCCCTATACATATAATAATTAATCCTCACTGCATGCTATGAGTTAAGTTGGTGATATTATAATGTTTATTTTAGAAAGAGAGAGGTCTTGACGAAGGGTGCATGGTGAGCCAGTGGCAGAGGCAGGATGAGCATTTAGGAGTTCCTGTGCTTAGTCAGCTAAATCACACTGCCTCCTAGTTTAAGTAGCACAGACATTTTTAAAGGCTTTCCTGTCCTCTGACCAAGGTGAACTATCCTCCCACTGTCTAGCACAGGAGTGGCCAATCAGCTACAGAGTAAGAGCCAAAATAGCAGTGGATAGAGTGTTAAGAGCCACGTATTCTGTCTAATCTAGCTATCTAAATGGATAAAAATAAATATAAAATACAAGGCTTAGTGCTCTTCCCCTCCCCCAGAGCCAGGCACTCCCAGCTCCCCTGCTCTAACCCAGTGCCCCACACCTTCTCCAGGGCCAGACACCCACAGCCACACCCCCTCTCTAACTCAATGCCTGTTATATGTGGGACTCACCAGAGCCACCACCACCACCACCTGCTTCTCCCTCCAGGCAGCGGGGCACGTGCGCAGAGTGACAGTGAGCAGTAATGGCATGTGATTCCAAGCAGGAGCTCACTTCGAGCCATATGCAACTCAAGAGCCACAGGTTGGCCACCCCCTGGTCTAGCAAATAAAACCAACCAGGCTGTCACTGGTTGTAAGAACCATTTCCTTCACTGGAGTGGACCTGGGGCTCCTCTAGACCTGTACATTGTTTCCAAAAGTGACCCCAACTGGGTGGTTCAGAATAGCGTGTTTTGCCCTGACCCCCTCCAGTGTGAAGCTCTGGTACTGAGGACATGTACCTACTATATCTGGACATCAAAATAAATTTTTGCCCTCTAGCACTCTTCATGCAGGAATCTCACATTACTTCCGCAAGCATTAGCCACACAGCTCCTCCGCTCTTCCATCACTCAGTTCCCTTCATAATTACATCTGTGTAACAGGTGGAATTTAATTTTGTTTTTAACATAGTTGAAAACAAGCCCAAAGCACCATGGAACTGCAGGGCCATCTAGAAATGACAGCATGGAGAGGCTGCGGGTGTTTTGCTTGTAGCTCAATTTAATATTGAAATGAATAGGTTTATTTTAAATACAAACCATAAACAAGGATTATGAGTCTTGAAACCCTGCTATATATTACACACCCACTACTGCAGCCAGCAATAGCCTTTTTAGGTAGCGGCTGCCCATGGCTTTTAATGAGAACAAGTCATGTTAGATTCTTTTCCTCCCCCTCTTCCCCTACTTGTTAAGTATGAAGGTTGGAAAGATCTTTAGATAAAGAGCAGTGAACCCAACTGATGCGGTCAGAGGAGTCTAAAATGGGTAATAAAAATGTTAAAATCTTGGAATAACAATATTTTGTTGGAAGCCCTGGAGCCAGAGAAGATCAGACTCTGAAATAAAAAATATCTGCAGCCCACAGCTTCCTTCCAAGGGGTGTAGAGAGAGACCCTCCCTTGATTACCAGGTGTCTGGTGAATAACATAATCTACACCAGTGAGGGGCAAACATAAATAGTGAATGAGCTGCATGAGTGGCCCTCCTTCATCTCAATGGGCTTCAAGATTGTCATAACCAAGATGATTTCCTGGATAGGATAATTTTGTTAACTGTGCTTGCGTACCTAGAATTTGTGGGGCATGCCAATTGAACTGTGGCAGTGCTTTTGATTGGATGCTGAGGGAGCTCATCCAGCATCCATGTAATCAGCATGCACCTCACTTCAGGGACCCTCGCTTTACACTTTTTTAATATTAGGAGTTAAAAAAATTATGTGGAGAGAAAACAGCAGAATCTGGCATCTCTGTGTGTGTAATGGTAAAATGTGTTGTGGGTCACACATAGAAACCAATGGGTTGTGGTTACTCACCATTTACCTTCACTGATATCTTTACAGAAATCAGTGAATTTTTTGAGCATTTTATTCACAGAAAAATTCGATTTTTGGGTCAACTGAAATTATGCACGCTTGGGTCAAATTCAGTGAATAGTTTTGGTTGGGAAAAAATTCCAAAATACAAGAGTGTTTCATTTCACTACTTCTGAAATGAACCATTTTGACCTGTTTTTTTTTTGGTTTTTTTTCAAATGACTGTTTGGTTAGAAATTAAGCTTGCTTTCTTTAAATATAAAAAGCACCTGAAAGCAGAAGATAAAATAAGCAAGTCATTTTGGGTTGAACTAAATATTTTGTTTGACCCCAAAAAAACTTTTTTGTTTCTTTGGCTGTCTACCCCAAAGGCTACGTCTACCCTAGCCCCAAACTTCGAAATGGCCATTTCAAAGTTTACTAATGAAGCGCTGAAGTGCATATTCAGTGCTTCATTAGCATGCGGGCAGCCGCGGCACTTCGAAATTGACGTGCCTCGCCGCCGTGCGCGTCATGGGAATAAGGGGACTGCGAAGCAGGTGGGGTCCTTTTGAAAAGGAGCCCCGTCAGGACGAGCTGCATGGCGGCGAGGCGCGTCAATTTCAAAGTGCCGCGGCCGCCCGCATGCTAATGAAGCGCTGAATATGCATTTCAGCGCTTCATTAGTAAACTTCGAAATGGCCATTTGCGTGGCCATTTCGAAGTTTGGGGCTAGTGTAGACATGGCCAAAATCAGTTATTTACTCAGCTCTAACATTTTAATGCACATGGCAAGGAAAAACAATATTGTCTCTATTAAAAATAATAATCTCTGATGGCAGCCAGCAGAATGGATGAGAGTAGGGTTAGTAAAATATGGAGTGAAATTCTGGCCCCTTTGAAGCCAATGGGAGTGTGACCATTGGCTAGAATGGAGTCAAGATTTGGTGCCTTTCATCTCAAAGGAGCTGTATTGATTCCTTTCTAGTTTAGTAAAGATGGAAATTGTTCCCATCTGCTTGCTGCATAGTGGTGTATGGGTGATGAGTTGCTGAGCTGAGGCCAGGTCTACACTAGAAGATAAAATCCATCTTAGATACATTGACTCCAGCTATGCAATTCTCATAGCTGGATTTGTGTATCTAAAAACCTCGCAACTGCCAGGAGTACTGGGGTTGATGATGGCACCATGACAGTTCGATTTAGCACATCCCCTCTAGGTGCACTAAATCAAGTGCTGGGTGATCTACTGCCAGTGGACCTATCTCCCCATAAGTGTAGACATACCGTGAGCGACTCATTTCCAGGCACATGAGTAATGGAGAAGTGACAAAGCTTATAAAATACAGTGAACTTCAACCATCTCGCTTCATTGTCCAAGCGGAGTGAAATCAGTCTGATGGGAAGTGGCACCAGTTTGCTCTCTTGACAGAGAGACCAAGATTTGGGTGGGGTATGGAGACTGAACGCTCCTTTATAGAACTAAAAATGGTCCTTCCAGACAGGGCTGGGGCTGGGTGGGGGAATCCAACACTGCCGCTGCCTGTGCCACATCTGTTTTGGGGATGGCCTGTAGGGCTGTCAGTCTGGCACCTTCCACCACCCATAGCATCACTTGGGTTACATCCATGCTGCAGAGGTAACATCAGTGTTTGGCAGCCTGGTGTGAGCCCCTGGCTGTGGCCGCACTTGGCCAAAACTTCAAAATGGCCATGCTAATGGCCAAATCAAAGAATAGTAATGAGGCACTGAATTGAATATTCAGCTCCTCATTAGCATTCGTATGCTGCAGGCTGCAGCGCTTCGAAAGTGCCACTTTTGAATGCTCTCGGCGCGGCTACATGGGGGTCCTTTTTGAAAGGACCCCACACATTTTGAAATCCCCTCAGCTGAGGAATGCGTATGTGTATGGCTACACGGGGCTCAGCAGCACTTTCCAAGCACCGTGGCCAGCAGCATGCAAATGCCAGTGAGGCACTGAATATTCAATTCTGTGCCTCATTAGTATTCTTCAGTTTGGCCATTAGCATGGCCATTTTGAAGTTTTGGCCAAGTGTGGCCACAGCCCCTGAGTTAGCCTAACCTGGGTGTGAGCCTTTCCACTGCAAAGACTTACCCACATTACTGCAGCCTCACCACTCGTGTAATGATACTAGGAGTTCTTGGGGCATGTTCCATTGTTCTGAGTGCTGCTCTGAGATGTGCCACTCCGTGAATTCTTTTGCAGTATGTCGTGGGAGATGCTTCCTATCTTTGGTGGGCAGAAATGGCCTTAGCCCACCAGCTCAGTAAAGTAGACAACTTCGTGTGGTGCGCTCTAGATCGTCAACCTTTGGTCAAAGGATGGATTCAGCTCAGGACAATGATCTGTTCTGCTGTTGGTGTTCATTTCACAATGAGGAGGCAGAAACAGGGCAACCAGCTTGTTGCTCTAAGGAAGTGTTGGGAGGTCTTGGTAAGGAGAGTGTGCAGAGATGGACCAGTGGAAAAGCTGATGTAGACTTTAATAGCTGTTGTGTTCTCCTTTGATAAATGGTGGTTCTGGAGCAAAGCCAGAAACTGTCGTGCAGTCCTGGAAGGACCATCAGGGGCCCTAAAACATTCATATGAGGAAGGGCATTTCCTGGAGCTGAGTGAAGAGCTTGCTGCAGTTCTCACCAGCACACAAAGATGAGAGAGGTCATACTAGTCCAGAAGAATTGCTGTTTCTGCCTGGAAGCTCCATACCTCAGACTGCTACAGGCTGACAGCTAATCAGTTTGGCACTGGCAGGCCAACAGCAGAGTTGAGGCAATGACAGTTTGCTAGGCAGATACTACTGTGAATTATCCTCTGGTGGTGGACATTGCAAATGACCCTGAAATAATCGTGGGTAAGGCTATGATTATGTCATGGAGTCCGTGACTTCAAGAGACCTTTGTGTCATTTTCTGCCCCAGGGTTGGAGCTCCCAGCCACCCCCTGCAGCTGCCCAGCCACCCTATAGGTGTGTGGGAATCCTGAAGTACCCATTCACCATGGCAACAGGGGATCTCAGTACTTCACCTTCCCTTTTTGTCTGGGATATTTTTAGTGAAAGTCAGGGCCATCTTATGAGCTTCTGAGAATTTTTGTTTACTGCCCATGATGTGTCCATGACTTTTACTAAAAATACCCATGAGAAAAATCTTAGCCCATTAATGGCGGGCTTTGAGCCAATGCGTTTTCTGAACTGTGCTGGCTCATTCATGACACACCCATTGTCTGCCTCCACCCAGAGCTCGTGCATATGCAAACCAGAAGGGATACTGCTCTGTCATCATGCAGGTCCTGGTTAACTATGGGACATACTGGTAGGGTACATAATCCCGGGTTATCTTGGTGATTTGTCATGTTCAAATTTGGACAAACTGGGGTTTTATTCGGCCCCTGTAGCTCTCACTGGGGGGCGTCCATGTGTTGAACTAGTAGCACTACTGTCTCTGTCTAGTTGGCAGTGATCATTTTGGCTTCTAGAGAACTATAAAGCAAACACGAGCAAGGGCTCAATCTGGCTACTTTGCTGACAGCTCTTAATGCTGGGGCGAGGACTGAACGAGCCGTTGGGCCTTTCCAACAGGGCTGAGCCAAGGCCCATTGGCACAGGGTACAGCGTGTGCAATGGAAGAGGAGGCTTGCAGTGCTGCTGCCTGTGCTGTATCTTTTCTATGGCTAAATTTCAAGCTTCCTGTCTGTCTGGCCAGCACCTTTGGTGCTGATGCTAAGGGTATGCTCAGAGGAGAGCTGGGGTGTGAGTAGACATGCTCTTGTTGACATGCCTCGAGTTGGCATGCTAGAAATAGCAGTGTAGCCAGGGTGCCACGGGCAGTGGTGAGGGGTGGCGCTGTCCGGCTGTGCTGGGTATAAGCCTGCCTGCACCCTGGGGGTAGGCGCTTGGCATGGCTAGCTTCTGCCCCCTCTGCCTATGCTGCCGTGACTTCACTGCCAGGTTTATCAAGTTAGTGCGAGTGACTCTAACATGAGCTGCGGCTCTCAAAGGTGGGGTCTACACCACTGGGTCTCAGAGTGTGGGTTGGGACCCCACAGTGTTTTGTGATTCCATTTTAATGGGGTCACCAGGGCTGGCTTAGACATGGTAGAGTCTGGGGCTGAAGCTGATGCTGCAGACTTCAGCCTTGGTTAGTGGGGCTCAGGTTATAGGCCCCCTGTCTGTCCCCTCACCTGAGTCAGTGGGGCTCAGACTGTGGCCCCTCACCTGGGGCAGAGAGGCTTGGGCTTTGCCCCTCTCCTGGGATGGTGGAGGTTGGGCTTTGGCCCTTTATTTGGGGCAATGAGGCTCAGGTGGGCTCAGGCTTGGGTTCCCCAAAATTTTATCATCAGAAAGGGTCACAGTGCAGTGAAGGTTAAGAACTCCTGATCTTACCCCTTACTTACATAAGGGTAAGTACATAAAAGGGTTTGTTTTAAGTGGAACATTTCTCTAGTCAGTTCTGGATAAACACACTCAGTGACTTACTGGGAACATTCAGAACCTCACTGAAAATAATTTAGAAGGTGACAGTGAGATTTCTCTTTTCCTGCTTTTCCTGCCTTACAAATAAAGTACTACATGGCTCTGTATAGCACAGTGTGTACTCAATCAGTATTAGCCACGTCTGTGGATGACAGTGGGAGCTCTGGCCAAAGGAGGAAGGCAGGATATCAAGCAGAAAAGAGCTGGAAGAATTTTTTTACACACAACTTTTTTTGGCAAAGCCAAAATATTTCATGAACTCCTGTGGATGTCACCAAGTTGTTTTGGTCAGAGGAAACTTAAACAAAAATAGAAAAAAAAATCAAAACCTTTCATTTTGCCATTTTTGAAATGAAAATATTTGTTTTTTTTGTTTAAAGCAACATTTTGTTTCAAAATTTCTTTTAGTTAAGTTTTTAAAGAATCAAAAACATGAAAAAATTCTCAAAATTGAAACTCAAACATTTTGCTTGAGCTATAACAATTTGGTTTTTAATTCCCTCAACCACTCAATTTCCAGTGAACCAAAAAACAAAGTCCATTATTCGGCCAGGTCTAGAAGAGGCTGGCAGTTGTGCATCAAATACTTCAGTACAAGAGGACTGATTGTGATGACACTTGACACTGCTTTTGCACTGATAAAACCCCACTGGCGTCAATAGAGTTGGTCATTTTTTATACCTGTGTGAGATCAGAATCAGGCTCAGGTGGACACAAACTGGTGTCAGAGGTGGAAGCGTCAGGGTTTACTGCCTGAATTCAAACCATGACTTTGTAATTGGCTGCTTCTACAGAGCATCCAGCTTCCTGTCTGGCAGCCTCGCGGGAGCCCCCATCAGTGATGGTGCATGATGCACCCAGGCGTTGTCCTTGAAAGAGTTAATGTACTAATCCCTTCCCTGGACCTTTGCTTTGTTCTTTCCAGGAACCAGCTGCTGCACTGGCAGGCCATGGGGAATCCTTGGTGCAGAGGAACCTGGAGGAGAGTTCGCCAGCTGGACGCTTGCACCTGTCCTCCTGTTCACAGTTTCTTGTTCATCTGACACTTCAGAACTGGCTCAGTGCCTCTAAGCCCGAGTCATGCGATTGTGGCTTTGTCGCAGACTTTCAAAGTAACAACCCCAAATGACCTGCTGATCAGCCAGTAAATCCCCTACTGGGCAGCTTAACCTGCCAAGGCTGAGGCTAAAACCTCTTTATATCCACCCATACCCTGGGCTCTCTGAAGAAGACAGCTGGCCACTTCAGTCTCTTTGTCCCCACATTTCCGTGATAGGTTGAATCACCAAAATCCCTTTGCGGTTATTGTCCCAGTGTGATAACCAGGCTGTTGATGCCCACCTTCCTGTTCTCTGGGGCTCCCCACCACCCTATCCTGCAGGGCTTGACCTCTTCCCCCAGCCAGCCCACAGAGGGGTGGTTACCACTCCCCTGAAGAGCAACACAAATGCTGGACCAGGTCAACTCCCGGAAGGCTCATTTGTCAGACCTTTCTTCTATGAATGTCTGCTGTGCCTGAGAGCAGCCATCCTGACCTCGCCATTGGTCTCTTCTTCCACGTCCCTCTTTCCATGAGCTTTGCAGCGAGAAATCACCAAATACAAAATTTAAAAAACAAAATTAATATAAATGTATTGTTTAAAAATCCAGCTAAGCAGCCAATCGGAGACATGCAAAATGAGTCCCCTCGAACTGTCTTCTCTCAATACTTTGCTCCACTGCCTGGATGGCTAATTGTTCCCTTCCCCCCTTGCTTTGTTATTTTATGTTAGGTTCTTGGTCTCATGTGGGGGCCAGAGCTGTACCTATTGCAGGTTGGGGCCAAGATCTGAGTGACTTCAATGAGAGAAGGTTTGAGTCGTTAGGGCTCATCCTGAAGAGTGCTGGGTGCTTCCTGGGTGTTGCTGAGCACTTTCTGCTCCTATTGAGGTACATATGAATGGGTTTATAGGACACATTTGCTTGCAGTAGCAAGGGATTGTATTTGATAACTCAAGAGGTCCCTTCCAAGATTATGTTGGTTTATGACATTTTCATTTCAGGGTCAGGCCTGTTGAACTCAGTGGGAGTTGAGGGTACTATAGATAATGAAATCCTTTTGACTTTAGGCTTCAAGGTGGATGCACCACGTTATATTAACTATCTGTGAATTGCGTAGGAACACCTCTGGGGGGTGTAGAAGAAGTAGCCATCTCACATGCACTGTTCCTTTTTGTATGCCCCTGGAAATGTTTGAAGTATTTTTTTTAAGCTCGGTTTGGTTTTTAAGCTTTCTGGTAGTGAATAAAGAGAATTTGGAGACATTTTGACTGTGTTTGTTTATATGAGCTGTTTTTATAGAGCCATCGTTTGAGCAGCTGGTCATTGAGAGCTCGGTCCAGCTGGCCGTGCTGTCCCCTTCTCTGCCACAGGATATAGGACAAGGAGGGATTTCTGAGATACCCAATCCCTTGGTTATTTAGAATTTCAAAACAAAGTGCCAAACACCTTGAGCAAAAGACTCCCACAGGTGGACATGATGTTGTTACATTTGCTTTGTTTTTAAATGTAGTTCATGAAAATTAAACATAGTAAATGAAACAAAAAGCCCAGTTTTCTAGCTTTGTCTTTGATGGGATCCCTCAGATGGGTAGTCAGAGAGACTCTTATGCGTGCTAATACCCATTTGATGCACCTAAGTAACACAGCACACAGCAGAATTCTATAGGGTGAAGGGGAATTCCATTTTTTCCGTTCATATGGAATGGAGAGATGGTCTCCCTCCATTCTCACAGTGAATGGTATCCTAAAACTAGCCCTCGGTGAGCTGTTTCCAACTCTCCACTGTTTGGGGGTTGATGAGTTCAGGGCTAGTTATACTCAGTGTTGTGATCTCTGTGGCTCTGTCATCTTTGGTAAAAGAGTTATATATGTACATTGAAAACTGACTCCAGTAAGCTCTGTTGCTGCAAAATCCTAGTGGAGCCGAAGCACGGATACTTACCTATCTCCCTTGAGCTACTTGAGGTTGACCCTAACTAGTTAAAAACAGTGCCTTGTCCCCTCTAGGACTGACAATGAAAGAACTGTCTCAGGCAAAACACATTTATTTCTTGCAGTGAAAACAAAACCTTTGATCTTTCCCTTTGGGTCTATATGAAGCCTCTAGCATCCCTTCTCTTACTCTGGTATTCACAAATCCACCTCCCCAGAGGCCTGTTTAGAGTCACTCAGACTACCATGAAGTATCTTTCCACCTTCCCCACACTAGTGGGTTTTTCTTTGTCTGCCTTGGGAATTTGCCCTGGTTAACTTCTTTGCGCAGGTGATGACACAGTAAACTCTGACTGTACAGCAGGCCTCTGCTTTTTAATTGTATGGTACACAGGCTCTTAGCTGACTACTGACTCCCAAGGAAATGATCTCCTCTCAGGATAGCAAGATAGAGAAAAACAGGTGCGTGCTTTGCTGTCGCTGACAGAATCAGTGAGTAACTGGCCTTTGTGGCCTCCTCAGAGATCTGTTCTGTTTTGTGATGCAACCACAGCAAATGCATCAATATGTCCCAGCAGAGGCTGACACCAAGCACTGGTTTAAATACTGCCCATGAGACAGAAACCCAAACTAACCCAGTTGGTAAGTTTTGAGAAGGGAAAGCAAATACACTTGACCCTCTTTAATCTGGCATACGCTGTTTATAGAATTTCCCAGGCCTTGGAGGGTGCGCCAGGGTCTGGGTGTAAGGGGGTTGGGTTCTTACCTGGTGCCTTGCTCCACGCGCTCTCCTGCCACACCCAAACTCACCTGTTAATTCCCTGTGCTCCTGTAGCGGTGAGCGGGGGAAAACCTCCATAGAAGTGTGTCACTGCAGTGACATTTCCCTGGGTGGGGAGAGGAGTGGGAGCATGCAGAGCCACTGCTCTTCACCCTGTCAGGGTCTGAACCACTGGTGTGCCTGGATTAGGGTCACCTGGATTAGGGAGGTTCTAGTGTACTACAAGTGTCTCTGTGAGAGAGAACCATATATCCCATTAGAAAGAGAGCTTAATAGAGATGATGGTCCAATTTCCCCAGCAATGACAAATGAATCCCTAGTACTGCCTGCTGCCCCCAGGGTCTTTGTCACCATCTGTCATCATCCCTGTAACATCTTAATTCCTGGATCTAAGGGAAGAAAAAGGTACTAGAAAGCCCAGGCTAAATATTGCTGAAAAGTGGCTTCAGCTTGCAAAAAAGACAACCAGCTTTGCAATGAGAAAAAGGCTGTTTGCTGGAGATGACTGTTGTTCCCATGACAACACTGTGAGCCTTTCACCATTGGGTATCAACAGGAAAACAGCTCCTGCAGTGCATGGATGAAACCAAGAGTCTTTGCCCACTAATTCATAAATCATCCTGGTGGTCAAGAGCAACCGGGAACTGTTTCTTGTGTACATGCTCACATTTTAGTGATTGGCCTCGAGTTCAGGCAATTTATCAAAGTTAAAAATAAAAGCCTCAGTGACACCAGTTAAGGGGTTTGATTAAAAACCATGTTCTTCTCCTTTTTCCCTGCTTAATCTTCTGTGTCTCTGGGGCTGAGGTAAATGGGTACCGGGAAGTGCTCAATGGAAAGTGGAAGACAACTTTCCTCATTGAAAATTTCAGCTCGTCATCAATATCTGGAAACAAAAAAATGCTCTGCTTTTGGCAACTAAAACCAAAAATGTAAGGCCCCAGACTGAAAGCACATGGCCCAAACCACCTCCTCCCCTCCCAGCTTTGGTTGGAAAATGTTGGCTTTTCCGGTCTTTGGCTTTTCAATGAAATGCTAACAATTTTCAAGAGAAGCAGACACTTTACATGAAAACTTTCAATTCATTGAACACCCAATTCTCTGGGAAAAGAAGGTGGAGATGGAAAATGGTCGTGCAGTTCTAGCTTGGAGCCGTTATGTAGCAAGCGGAGCAGCATGACCCTTCCATGATGGAAACCCCAAAACTCGAGAAACTGTTAGTTTGGGGCATGAACATGGAAACTGAACTGAGGTTTATGCAACACTTTTTGGGCCCATAATTCTTCAACAGAAACAGGGATGGACTGACTAAAGGGCTTTTAAATGTTCAGCACATTGTGGCTTCTCTGATAAGGGGATTAAGTTTAGGTTTGGACAGGCACAATTCTTAATAGCAACAACAGCAGGCAATGGTCTGCACCACACTGAAACCAGCTTAGATTCTGGTGGTTGTGTAGTTGTTGTACGTTTTAACTGATCTCCCTCCAACAATCTTTTATGTTCCTGTGCAACTGGGGAACTAATGGGTGCCCAGGTGATTAACGTGCAGGCTCACCTGTTAATTTCCTGCACTCAGTCACAGTGACAAGGCAGGCAAGAATACAGGTCATTTACCAGAGTGGTGTAGAGGCCAGCAGGTTATTTTTCTTACAGACATGTCTATAGATAGCAGGGGAGAAAGATAGGCCTGGGAAGGAGCCATGCAGATTGTGCTGGTCTTGTAGCATAGTCTGTGATTTAGCCAGTTTTCTCCAGTATTGAAAAGAAAGCAGCACAGGATCACACCTTACTAGGGGGGCTTAATCAGTGTTGCCAACTCTGTGAATCACACAATATTTTGTTTTTCTTAAAGCCCCAACTTCTGGACTCATGTGACTGAGAAGATGAGAGCTCTTTTTAAGATAAACACTATGTTTCTAGCTCTGATGGTTGTGGAGAGAAGATTGAAAATGTGATCCAACTGCCTGTGAAAGGCTCAGAAGCTTGAAGGTAAATAATAAACCCCTTTCCAAATGTATTTTTAAGCTAATCGCAAGACATTTTGGGTGCGAGAGGGATGGTAAATCATTAATACTGTTTCATGTGTGAAAAGGTTTCAGAATGACTCAGTTAATACTAGCTTTGAGAATTTGACTTTATTTTTTAGTCTGTTACAAACTTTTGGGCAACTTCCTTTTGGATTAAATTTTCCCTTCCTAGATTGGGGTTTGTGTTTTGGTAATGAACCTTGTGGCAGTTGCTCATGCTCTCCTAGGTTAACAAAACCTATGGTTTAATGTTACAAAGCATTTTTAAAATGTGAAGCATTACACAAGGTTCTGATTGTTACTGCTAAGGCCTTACTTATGTTGTATAGAATTAGTTGCTGTGGAGATGACTGTCTTGTTGCAAACAGAGGATTATAATTTACGAGGATAAGTATTGAGAGTAGAGGCGATTCCTAACCAGCAACATTATTTTGTGCTGTAAACGTAAATCTCTTACAATTAACCTCCTTCCCTGGCCTAACAGAAATAAATATGTATTTCTAAACTGAGTTTAGTGTTTTCTGTTGAAATTTAGAGTAGATCAGGATCTTCGCTGACTCTATGCTGCCAAGGATAACTTTTGTCCTTGGACATAACCACTCAACTCTGAATAACGTCAGTGGGAACTGCATGTACATAGGGCAAGATTTGTTTAACTGCTTGTTCCCCATGTCATAAGCACAAAGGGAAGGCAGGAAGCTGAAAATGTGTTATCCATCCATACAGCATTTCAATGGAGTGGGCCATTCTGTTAAAGACCTGAGACTATGCATCCTACAACAAAGAGCCTTTAAAACCAGATTGCATAAGGAGATTTGTGAACTGGGCGTTCATATTCAAATTTGACACATTAACTCTTGGTATGAACAAAGACAGCAATTACTTCATGCATTACAAGGACTGCTTCCTTCCTTTGATGTTCCGCAGTTATCTCAGGCAAGACCTTAGCATCCCCCTCACCCACCTCCTTCAGTCCAATGTGCTTGATTTATCAGTTTTTATTGCATTTTTTTTGGACCTCTGTACTTACAGATGTCAGTCTGTATTGGAAATGCTATTGATCTGATGAAGTGGGTTTGTCCCATGAAAGCTCATCACCTAATAAATCATGTTGTTAGTCTTTAAAGTGCTACATTACTGCTATTTTGTTTTCCATCCATACTTGTAATTAATTATCATAATATTATCCATTTATTTTCTTACATTTACCAATGGTATTTGATCTGAAAACTTCATTCAGCAGGACTTCTAGAGGTCATTCATGTGTTGGAAAAAGACATACAGTATTTTCCATTGCAGGTTGTAAAATTTACCGCCTCTTTAATTCCACGATGTGCCCATTTCTGAGTATCAGGGTAGAAAGACTGTACCCACAACAAGGTCTTGCATCTGCTAAGGTCAATGGTTTTATCTTTTAATGCATTTGATTTTGCTGTTACTTGCTTTTTTCCTTGAGGGTTTTTTGTTTTGTTTTTTTGGTGGTCTTTCATATAAATGTGTGATTGAATTACTGGGAGGAAGATGCAGGAAAGTGTCAGAGCTAATGGGTTCCAGCTTTCTCTGCTGTTAAAACTAATCTGGGATAGCTTAGTGGGTTGAACATTGGCTGCTAAACCTCGGGTTGTGAGAGCAATCCTTGAGGGGGGCCATTTAGGGATGTGGGGCAAAAAAAAAAAAAAGGGGGTGGGGGATGGTGCTTGGTCCTGCCAGGAGGGCAGGGGACTGGACTTGATGACCTCCTGAGGTCCCTGCCAGCTCTATTCAATGTGTGTGTATATTCAGTCAACTTGACATTTATTCCTTGACTCTGTACTTCAGACACTAGCTCCTGAGGTGGAACTAATGTTGTCTGCAAAATGCAAGAACAGGACATGGAAACAAGTGCTTCACACAACTCTGTTTGTCATGAATGCTATTGTGCTGCCACACTTCTCTTGTGAAAATATATTGAGAGTACTAGACCTAGTTTATGAACAGTGGCATCTATAACACCAGTGTTAATTTTGTAGCCCTGCTAACATCTCTATGACCTGGCCAGGATTTACTGTGTCTTTCTAAAAATCTGCAAACTCCAACAATCATATGGGTAGCTAGAACTCATGGTTCAGTACATATGACTCAGTAGGGGTTTTAATTTTTCCTCCAGGGAACTACAGCATCAAGAAAGTAACTATGCACATATTCTGTTTTTTTAAGCCTTCTGCTGAAGCAGAATCTATTATCCACTGCTGGGTGCAGGTTTTGGATGGATGGTCTGATCTGGTTGGACAATTCCCAGGCATCTGTAAATCACTTGCCATTCCACTAGAAAGATGCTATTCCCGGAAGTTCAGTCTTTTTTTTGATTTTCGAGAATCCATCTATTTTTCATCTCTTTGTTTCAGCTCAAATCACCTGTGAATCCAGCAGACTGGTACAATATAGGAAGAAACCTACATGAAATTGCACTAATTCGATTGTGATTCGAGGTAGGAGTCTAATTCAGAGAGGACATGTAGATGGATAGTTTCACAGGTGATATTAAAGCACAGCTGACAACCCTAAAATACCTCACCCGCTACTTGGCTGCACCAGTGACTACAGGCTATGCCCATGGAAACATAATGTCTGGAGCCCTAAAAGGAAATACCTCATTGCAATAGAGTTGCTACCTCTGGCAGCACTGGCGTTGCATTCTGCTGAGCTTTTCCACCAAATGTATCTGGCTAGGCGTGCATTCCAGGTGGTGAAAGTGTGCGGTTTTTGCGTGGTAAGCACCTCAGCCCTGAGCATTGTGTACTAATCACATCTCTCCATTTTAGGAACAGAGCCATAAGTTCATTTTCCTCAGGCACAAGAGCTGAAATATTTCCAAGAAAAGGGGCACGATTCATCCTGCAGCGCAAACAGGTAAGTCTCAGCTGTACAGCATGCTGCAGGCCTGAGGGTGAACCTATGACATGTTGGATCACACGGGTCCCCTTGAGATTGTCACCCACTGTGCTGATCGAGCCACTGAATCTGGCTACCTGCCCCCTGGGACTCCCCATCACCCTGTCCGTCAGGGTCAGAAGCTCTAGTAATCCCCAGCCAAGGCACAGAGTTGGGGTAAAGTGACCATCCCAAGGGGATTTCAGTGATCTGACATGTCACACGCGTGTGCACATACGAACACTGGTACATACACAGACAGTGAATGAAGAGGGAGGGGGCTGGCAACGGTTTTAATTTTTTTTTTCTGCCGTTGATAGTTAAAACAATCGTCAGGAAGCGGCGCTGGAAACTATACACAAGGGGAACTTGGGAGGTGCATGTGGAGAAGGGCATCAGCAAGGGGCTATAAAATGCCTGTGGGGAGACTAACATTTCAGGCCCATGACCTACTTTATTCCTGGTGGGCTATGAGTGTGAGAGTCTGAAACTGGGCTGCTGGGCAAAATGGACAATGCGAGCTATTTACCACTACAAGCAGAACAGTCAGTGGCCCCTGCACAGGCAAACAAGCTGTGCCCCCAGGGACACGGTCCACCTGATATTTGGGCCTTGCTGTGCCTGCATTGGCTTGTGCCCAGTGAGCTGCTGGCTGTGCTGCTGGATGCTCTTTTCCAGTACAGCTGGGGTTTTCACATGCCCGCCAGGTAGAGTTACCAGTTGTCTTCTAGCAGAAACTCAAAGCCCCTTGCCCACTGCACCAAGGCCGTGACCCCCTCCTGTCCCTTCTGCCAGGCCTTTCCCCTTCACTTACTCCCCACCCCCCTCCCTTGCTTGGTTTCCTCTGCCCTTGCTCACTCTCACCAGGCAGGGGATTGGGGTGTGGGCTGTGGGCTGGAGTGGGAGTGTGGGGTGTGGGTTCTGCCTGGAGTTGGGGTGCAGCAGGTGGTCATGGAGCTGGCGCTTACCTTGGGTGGCTCCTGGGGGTCCCTGTAATGCCCATCTGGCTCCCAGACTAGGCGGAGGCAAGAGTCTCCCCGTGTGGTGTTGCCCACAGGCACTAATCCATAGCTTCTCTTGGCCACGGTTCCTAACCAATAGGAGCTGAAAGGCTTACACTGGGGCAGGGCAGCAGGCCAAGACCTCCCCCTCTGGAAGGGCCCTCGGGACATGCTGGTCGCTTTCAGGGGAGGTGCAGAGTGAGGGTGGCAGGCAGTCTGTCTAAGCAACTCTGCACTGCACTGCCTGGGACTCCCAGGCATTTGTGCTCTCCCGCACCGAGGAATGCAAAGAAAGGCATTCCTGGGTTACACCGTTCCCTGAGACTAGAGATGAGCATGCCGAGAACCCAGCCCAACAGGGAATTCCCATGGGGTCGACGTGTCCCAACTGCTGCTGCTATTGGTAGCATAGATACTTCTGTGTGGTAAATCCCATACTGAGCAGCAGGTCAAAGCTGCACAGTTCCACTCCTAGAAGTCAGGCTGAGACCTACCTAGGGTTTGGCAAGAAAATCTGTTGCCCTGGGCAAAACTTCATTGTGCCACATCCCATCCGGAGAACCTGTGTTGTGGGGCAAAGGTGGGGCAGCTACAGAGTCTGAGAGCTGGACAGGTGGTGCATGTGGTGGTGTTAGCTTGGGACTGTGGGTAGGAGGCTGCAGGGCAGGGCCTTTCCCACGTGCTGAGGTCCAGGCACTGAAAGGGGAAGGTGGGGGCTGGGAAAAGAGAGCTGAACCTCATCTCTCCCCTGGCCCCTGAGGACAGGAAAGGGATAGTCCAGCCAGCTAAACTGGGGAGAGCCAGAGGTGGGATTGTCTGTGAGGAGGCTGGTGGTTTGGGGATGGTGGGTGCCTGTGGGAGGCAGGAAAGATTGTGGGGAGGTCGGGGAGGTGGAGAGGCAGAGGGGTCCCATTTTTTTCTCTGTCCCTCCCTCCCTCCCTTATGTACATGTCAGGAGTGGGTACTGGGTGCCCAGCCACGCTCTGCCTCTGACCTGCCAAGCCCAGGGAGATGGGAGGCTCCTCCTCTTCCATCAAACCTGATACTCCTACAGCACATGTGTGCAAGGATTCTTCAAACCAGGTAGCCATGCAGCCTGTCTGATCCAGACAGATTATACCAATGTGCTTCATCCCAGGGGACTACACAGGCAGCTAGATCCCTACACATCAGAGTGCTCTCCCTTTCACGTCCTTGCAGACCTGTCCGCAGTGCCCCCCCCCGAGAGCTGGCTGTTTGGTTATAGCTAGTGGCCTCTGCTTGTGGGCACATGCCCAGCGTTTGCTCTGCCCCTTTGTACATGCATAGGTGCACCTTTCATTACACTAGCCATTCATTTCATTGTGCAATTGTTTCTTGAAAGACCTGATCATAGCAGACAATTAGATAGCAATATTAGTCTTGTGTACACAGCCTATATTCTTTGTCATCACAGTGCAATCATTCTTCAGTGGCCTAAAGGTTTTACACACTCTTCTCTCTCTAGGGTCTGTATATCTATAATTAAGGCCCCTGACCCTGCAGCCACTTGTGCACATGCTAACTTTACTCAGCCAGGCAAGCCTTTTGGCTTCAGTGGAACAACTCTTAATAGCAAAGTTGTTTGCAGTGTTGTTGCTGTGTTGCTCCCAGAATATTAGAGAGACAAGGCCGGTGAAGTGATATCTTTTACTGGACCAATTTCTGTGGGTGAAAAAGAGAAACTTTGAGCTCTGTAACTTGACTATTGCTTAACACCATTGCTCCAGTTAAGCATGTATATCAGTGTTTGTAGGACAGTGGCCTTACGAAGCACCCATGTGCACTGTATTTTATTTTCCAGGTATCAACATAGCATTCTTTAGATGCAGTTCAGGGAATGAGGTATTAATTTGGTGGCTATCTGCCTAGGAACCACTCAGGGGTGAGGAGGCAAATTCACACATGTTGTAACACCTCTCTGCAAAGAGATGTCCTACCACCTGGAGAGGCTTGCATGTCCTGGATTCTTGAGAGACCATCAGACAAAGAAAGGACTTTTGGATATGCAGCCTGAGGCTATGTCTACACTACCTGATAAAGTCAAATTTAGTAACAGAGAGGAAGCCGTGCTAGTCTATACAGTATCAAAACAAAAAGCAGTCAAGTAGCACTTTAAAGACTAGCAAAATAGTTTATTAGGTGAGCTTTCGTGGGACAGACCCAAGTGGGTCTGTCCCACAAAAGCTCACCTAATAAGTCAAATTTAAGGCAGCTAGCTCAGTTTTTACAATATCACTGTCTTCACTGTAAATATCATTACCTCAATTTTAGGGAGCACTAAGATTGATATAACATCATCGAAAGTGACTGGGTGTAGCGTCAAGTTCGAATTGAAAAGTTCAAATAACGGTTAGCATGGAAGCGCCAAGTCTTTAAATCGAATTTATTAGCCTCCTGAGGTGTTCCTTATGTATCCCACAATGCCCTACAGTCCTCCGCTCTGGCCATTTCCATCTCTGCTGCTCTCCAGGTGTGCAGGAATTAGGTAACGGAAAGGCTGTGAATTTGAATTCGGCACCAGGAAGCCCATGGCTGGGGAGTTGTGCTTGTATGAGAGGCTGAGAAACTTCTTTTCTGTAGTTTACATTTGTTCAGGGACCTCCCCCCCTTTTTGCCCCAGACACCATGCAGTTGGGGGTCTTTCCCACACCCAACCACATCACGTGGCTAGCCCCCCACTCAATAAAAGGACATGCTTGTTGTTCAGTGCAGACCACGCTGCAGGCAGCACCATGTCCTGGCTTGCGCGTGGTGAGAGCTCCAAAGGCAGGAAAGATTTTTTGGGGGGCTCGCTGCCAACAGAGGGACCGTTTCAACTGGTCCTGCAGCCACAGACTCCACACCTCCCTGCTCAGAAATATTTTTGGGGCTTGCTGCCCTAGGGGGGACCACGTCAGGTGGCTCTGCAGCCACAGACCCCACACCTCCCTATGGTGATGAGGGCGCAGTCGCCCCCCCCCACTGTAAGCAACACTGCTTGTTGAAATTGGCGAGCCCCATCCCCTGTGTTGGACAACTCTGTATAGTGAAGTGAGACGTCAAATCTTTTTCCTCGCCTTTTCTATCCTTCTCTTTCTTCAAGCTTTGACATCCTTAACACAAGGAAAAATGGCTGGCGAGCCAGTTGAGAAGGCAGACTCCTGGGTGATCCCAGGACACAGAAACACTCGTATGTTTGTCAATTTGACACGCCCCCCCCCATCCCCCCTGTTGGGCTCTGTGTAATGGACTGGAAAGCCAAAAACCCTGCTTCACAAAATTTTTCTTTTCCAAACTTTTACTAGCCTATTCTTTCTTCAAGCTTTGCCTTGTTCCTGTATTATTTTCAGGGATCATGTTTCTGTAATCAAGGGAGGCAGGGGGATTGGGGGGTGTGGTGGCTGGAGGGCCTGTTGAAAAGACTCAGACACTTGCTGTGTTTTGTAAAATTTTTGATAATTCATTTATAAAAAATAATTCAGTTATAGAAACAAGAGATTTCGGTTACTTTGGGGCTCTTTGTTGAGGCCCTACTTTTCCTTCTTTCGTTCTGGAAAAATGGCCATTTTGCTTTCCACGGGAGGGGAATGAGAGTAATGCAATGTGGGAAGATGGCATCACATACCCACAATCACTTGCAGAGCATTTTTTTCCAATGCTGCACCAGTGAAAATACCTAGAATGCTATGGGGATGAGGGAACTGGGGGACAGGTACCCACAATGCACTGCTGCAACAGTTGATGTTTGGCGATTGAGTGTGGCAGCAATAAGTTGACTTTGTGGGGAATCTGTGGGGAGGTGAGGATAGTCAAATTCGAATTTATAAAATCCAGCTTTACAAAATAAATTAAAAAAAAAATCAAATTTATGTTGTTGTGTAGATGTAGCCTGAGTTTAAATTGACCCAGGGCCTGCTTTCTATTTGTGCAAATGGAGAGGACCTTCAGAGAGGGGGAGGCTTCATTCTTTCCTGAGAAGGGTTGGAAGGATCTCATCTATTTATGGGAGGTTCTTGTTCTGAGCAAAGACTGTTCTGAACTTGTGACCACATAAAATGTTTGTGTGGGGTTTCAGAGACTGAATTCCGTCAGAACCCCTGGGGCCCTCTGGGAAGCTCATTAGCATGTAGGTTCTTTGACTGTTCTAATGATTTTTCTGTAATGCTTTCACTTTGCTGCTTTTTTGTTTTGACAGTGAGTGGGACTGATTAGAAAGGGTTGTGTGTTAACTGTGTGCAGTTACAGCTGTTCATGGCCCCTGAGGAGAACGCAAAGTAGGCCTGCTCTGGCCATCTGACTTGCTGGAGACACACCAATGTAGGCAGGGGACTGTGAAGCCTGGAAATATTTTGTCAGGAGGGAAAGAAATGTGACTGTCCTGGAGAGGCAGCAGCTGAAGCCAGGGGTGTGTGCCCTCAAGGGACCATGAGGGGAAAATCCATGTGTAGTTGCCCTAAGCCATGACAGACTCTCCATGCCAGCAATTTTTCATTATTTATATTCCACTTAATCCACATAGTATGCTGTGCAATTTTCTGTGTATCTTTCATATTTGTGACTTTGTCTGCCTACATGAGCGTTCTGGATGGTGGCAGCTTTAAAAAAGCTTATCTGTAGTGTTTGAGAAATCGTGTGTGCTCAACTAATGTAATTAAAGGCTGCAGGGTAATTAGAACTGGTTGTAAACTTCTGACAAAAATGAGGAAATAAAAAAGTTAATCCTTTCCCTCCCCAGTTTCCATGCAGCCTTGTGCTCTAGCTCACATGCAGACAGTGGCAGGCGTAAGAAATGTGTGAGCGTAACTAGGTCATTTTTTGAATTTTAAATGGGTATCAGTGACTCCATACCATTCTTTCACCTTTATTTTTTTAAACAAAATGAAACTCCCCTGTTGGTTTTCAATAAAGAGGAGTGAGTGAGAAAACAATTCTCAGTGATATGGAACTACTGAGCTAGACACTCCTAGACTGCCATGTCCTCTGCACTGTCTGATATGCATCTCCTGTGAGCTGTGTAGCTTTCTATCTGACAAGATGGTAAATGGCTAATTTTGCTGCTGCCTCCATTTTGATTAGCTTTTACCATTGATCATAGACTCTAGAGATGGGAAACACCTGTTAATCAGCCTCCCCTATGAAACATTGTTCCTCGAAGCTCACTTTATTATGCTTTGTCCAATTCTATATTCAATATTTCAAATGAGGGAGCTTCCTGGGAAGTCTTTTCTGCTGCCTGCTGTATTTCATTGTCAGGGAATTTCTCCTGGGCCATTTCTACACATGGCACTTTTTCAGAAAGAGGCATGCTAATACACAGCCCGAAATTGCTAATGAGGCATGGATGTAAATTTCCAATGCCTCGTTAGCATGCAGTCACATGATTTGGAGTCCGGAAGAAGCTCTTCCGGACTCTAAAACAGCGTGTAGAGGCACAGCCCCTGGGGATTTCCCGGAAAGAAGTCCTCCTCCTGGAAGCCCCTTCTTCCTGAAAATTTTCAGGATTTCCTTCTGGGAGATCCCCCAGGGGCCGCACCTCTACACGCTGTTTTGGAGTCCGGAAGAGCTTCTTCCAGACTCCAAATCATGTGACAGTATGCTAATGAGATGCCGGCAATTTACATCCGTGCCTCATTAGCATTTTTCGGGCCGTTTATTAGCATGCCACTTTCGGAAAACGTGGCATGTGTAGAAACAGCCCTGTAGAGGTAGCTGTGTTCATCTGTATCTTCAGAAAACCAAAAAAGCAGTCCTGTAGCACTTTACAGACTAACAAAATAATTTATTAGGTGATAAGTTTTCATGGGACAGACCTACTTCTTCAGATCTGGAAAATACTGAATTTCCAGATCTGACAAAGTGGGTCTGTCCCACAAAAACTCATCACCTAATAAATTGTGGTGTTAGTCTTTAAAGTGCTACAGGACTGCTTTTTTGTTTTAGGGAATTTCTCCTGTAATACAGCCTAAATTTCCTGTTTCTTAATGTCTTTCTTGTCCTAGTTAGAGCTTCATCTACCACATGAAATTATTCCCCTCCATCACCGGTGTTTGCAAACTTCAGCTATTTGTAGACTGTTAACCTGCCCCCCTCAATCTAACCATATGCAATTCTGTCCTTTAGTCTTTCCTCGCAAAACAATCCCTCAGTATCCTGGCACTTTGCTGAACTCTCTCCAGCCAGAGCTGACCCAAAGGTTTTTGACACCCTGGAGGAAACTATGACTTTACTTCAGTGCTCCCCACATTCTATCTAGAGGAAAAAGCAGCAGCTAGAATGAATACAGTAAACATAGTAATATAAAGCTGATTTTAATTTATATTATCACTAGCAGATTTACTTGGCATTGCTTGGGTCCTTAACTCAATAAAAACATTAATTTTTTTTTTTAAAGAAAAATGCACATGCTTTATTTAAAGGACTGTATTTTTCAAAAATAGTGTTATTTTTCTGAAGTTATTTTTTATTTCAGATTTCTTTTAAAAGGAATTGTTAAAATTTGTCTGTTTAATTTTTCTAGTAATTTTTTTAAACTGGGATTTCCATCAAGTGTATCTTTTTCTTCATCCCTGTAAACTCTTAGCATTCACTACGTTTTAACAAAAAAGGGTTACAGTCAGTTTGGTTTCCAACAGCAATTTCTTCTAATTTTCAAGCCTGAAGTATTGATGTAGCAGTGCCAAAACAGCAGTACTTCAAATTATTCTGTTTTATCTTTTTTTGGTAACAGTTACTGTGAAGCAATCCCATTCCAGGCACATCCTCTTTTCCTGACACAAGCAAACTCTTACGTTGCTTTAAGTTATAATAAACAGATGCTGTATGCTGAAGTTGGTGGTCATAGCTCTTACCATTTAGGAGTTCTTGATTAAACTGACAAACAGCCAGAGTTTCTGAAATATATAGTGGATTTCAGTGTTCACTTAAAACTATTTAAAAAATAAACTAGGTTAGAATTTTTATTATTATTGAACATTATTGCAATTCACATGGAAAGGAAGGTAAGGAATGGTAAGTGGCAGACAGGTGTTTGAAAGTCAGGGCTTTACTATTACTTTCACAGTAATAGTCTGTCATAAATACACAATCTTAATACAAGTACTTATGATTCTCCTTTTACAATATTGTACAAACCTCTTACCAAATTTTTCAAGCTCAACACAATTCAAATTCTTCATGGGCACAATGTCTTCGTGATCATGGCTCGTTACGTGACTGCTGTTTGGGTCATTGACTGACCTTCACTAAGCGTGAGCTACACAGACTCAGCTGCCTGACTGGCCTACACTGGGCTACCAAGAATGACTGAACTGCCAGACTCCGCCCCCAGACAGTGTTCTTTTGAAGCTATGCCTTGACACATTTTAACTGTATTTACATAAATAGGTGTGTTCCCCAATTTGCAATAAATAATACAACTCATCTTCTGTCAGGGTAATGATGCATTTGTTTTACAAGCGCGATATTTGATACTCTTCTTTAGAATAGATAACACATTAATAGATTTTTAAATAGAGAAAAAAATAACTTCTGTCTAATTTGGCACCCCTTAAAACCTACCCAAGGTGACTGTCTAGTTCACCTGTATGGTCGGGCTGGCCCTGCCTCCAGCTTGTTCAGATCTCTGTGGCGTTTATTCAGGTGCGGTCAACCCTGAACCGTGGAGAGAGGAATGGTGACCTTTTAAAATAAAGTGCTTTAATTCCCAGTTATCAAATTGGTGTGTGAGTGGCCACCGACCCTTTCCTTCTGGCTAGCTGAGATGGTGGGGGAAGCAGGGGAGATCCTAAAACTTAATCATTATAACACAGGATTACAGCATAGAAATGATTGAGAGCCACTATGCTAGTTCATCAATGCCAGGTTATTGGATGGGATGTGGTAATCACTAGTTTAAGTTTTTCTGGCTTGTGTCATGCAGGAGATCAAACTAGATGTTCATGCTGGCATCTTCTGGCCTTAAAATACACGTGTGAAAACTCGCAGTGCCTGTGATGGGAAGGCAAAAATGGTTCTTTGTCAGTTTTGCACCCTCCTGATTCCAGGCTGCCCTACTGTCTGAAGGGGCTTGTTGGAAAAAGTGAATAAGGAAAAGTTCTTTACTTATTCCCATAACAGGAGAACTAGGGGGTCACCAAATGAAATGAATGGGTAGCAAGTTTAAAACTAACAAAAGGAAGTTTTCCTCACACAGCATATAGTAGGCCTGTGGAACTCTGTGTCAGAGTAGGCTCTGAAAACTAGAACTTCAATGGGGTTCAAAAAAGAACTAGATAAATTCATGGAGGTTAGATCCATCAATGGCTGTTAGCCAGGGTGGGTAGGAATGGTGTCCCTAGCCTCTGTTTGTCAGAGTCTGGAAATGGATGACAGGAGAGGGATCACTTCGATGATTAACTCTACTGTTCACTCCCTCTGGGGCATCTGGCATTGGCCTCTCTTGGAAGACTGGATCCTGGGTTAGAGGGACCTTTGGTCTGACTCATTATGGCCATTCTTATGTGGTGAAGAAGCCTGTCCATTCCTGCTCATGAATGGCAGTTCATCCAGAATTCCCGTATCACAAGAGGCTCACCCCTTCCTGCTCCCCAGATGCTCTCTCCTGCCTATTGCACACCCCTGTGCCGAAGCTTGTGGGGCAGATGCGTAGGACCACTGTAGCTGAGAGCTGTTCTGCGCTGTACTGATACCTGAGAAATTCTCCACTGTTGTAGGGGTGGGATTGTCCTTCTGGTGCTGTCCAGGATGGACAAATTCAAATGGTACTCTGTGCTGAAACTGTTTATTATGTGGGTTATCATTCTGCTGGCATAAGATGTCATAGAGAACTATCCTCAAACCTTGGAAGTAGGGTAGTTACTCTGATCATAGGGCAAGTGTGAATATTCTCTTAGCACACCAGCTTTGCAGCTTTATTTTGTGTCCTACAACAAACAGACGGCTGCCAGATGGGAGCTCTGGGTTTGAGACTTCATTCAGTTCCGTTCGGCTGCTTTTCGACACTTGAAATTGCAGTATTAATGGTGGTTAACATAGGTTTCCTGGAAACAGAGATGACAACTTGAAAACAAATACGTGAGCTAAATAGATAGGTTTGTGGCTGTGAAGAACAGTGGGATGTTTGCAAGAATGGTGAGGATGGAGACAAATATTTCTACGTATCAAGACAACATTGCCTCCTCCAGGTAACAGGTGGAAGTGCAACTTCATCTGGCAGTTGGCATTGTGGGAGTGAAGGCATAGCTGGGATTTGAAGCAAATGATTGGATCAGATCTTAAATGCTGGGTTGTGAGAACAAAGACCCAGATGTGGCACTTAGCACAGAGGAAAGAGATGGTGATAGAAACAGTGAGATTACTGATAAGAATGGGTGAGTGCGGGAACCTGGTGACCAAGTCCTCTTTCAGGTTGGTGGCCCTTAGGGAAACTTTCTCTGGTGCCCCCCCCCCCCCCGACACCTGTCCCAAAACTGTCCTTCCATTCACTGCACTCAGTTTGTAAATCGTATGAGGAATATTCAGCAACACAGGCGGGTAATCATAGCCGGGAAAGTATGCTCTACCTTGACATGGCAAGCCAGGAATGGAAGGAAGCAGGGATAGGCTGTCACAAGGCGGCAGCTGGAATGGTGCATCTACCCTGATGACAGCCAGGGTCTGTCTACACTACAGGGTTATTCTGGGATAGCTTATTCCAGAGCTATTACTCCAAAATAAGCTATTATGGAATAATGCATCTACATGACAGGGAAGCCCGAAAATAAGAAAAAACTTATTCCAAAATAGTATGTCCCCACACAACAGAGCCTATTTTAGATTAAAGCCCCTGGAAGCGCTAATTCAAAATACTATGTCTGCACAGCAATTTGATTTTGGAATAAGCTATTCTGGAATATTCCCTGTCTACACAGCCCCTATAGCAAAATACCTATTTTGAAACAGGCACTATTCCTCATGGAATGAGGTTTACCAAATTCAAAATAAGCCGTCTGCTATTTCAAAATTATTTCGAAATAGCAGTTGCACTGTGTATATGTTCACAAAGTTATTTTGAAATAGCGGCCATTATTCCCCAGTAGACACGCCCCCAGATGCTCTTAGGCACCTAGCTAGTGACGCATCTGCAAGGAGGCGCCATCCCTTTGGGATTTGTCTGGTTGATGATGAGGAGTAGAGGAAGGAAATTGATGACACATTTGTATATGTGAAATAGGAATGTTTCAAATCAATACATCCAAAGACACTTACATTCAAGATTGCTCATCTCTCTGTAAATACGCAATTAAAAAGGGAACCGATAGTTGTAGCTACATTTATTTATTAGGAATGGCTTCTTAAACATTTACAATTCAGCAACCAGCACTACAAAGCCATTTGCTTTATATTAATGGTTGCACATTTCATTGCAAATGGTTTAATGAGTATATTCAAGTCATTTATTGTGAAATGTGGAAGCCCTAGAATTAAGCAAATGCATTTTCCAGAGTTATAATTGTACTGTGCTCACTACATTCTGCAGACTATTTCTGAGCTGTGTATCCAAAATCCCCCCTGTACCCTCTTGATAAAAAGCATATAATGGAGAATAAATATGCATTCTCCCCCTCCCCCCATAGCACATGAATGAAGAAAACAATCAGGATTTTTATTTTGTTTAATCTGAAAAGCCTTCTCAGTACCCACAAGAAAAATGGCAGATTTGGACCTTACAATTGTAGAAAATTTGGTTACAATTTAGCATTTATTGCAAACCCTTCAGTTAAAGAAAAAACAAAAGTCACACAAAGGCAACAGCAGCAGCTGCTCTGGGGACAGCAAGCCTAGGGTTCACATGCGAGCTCTGGATATTGTTCAGAAGCAAGCCTTACTTCTGACTGCCTGTCTGTCTACTCATTTAATCAACCTGTGATTTGATACCAGGCCCTTGACTGTCGTGTCCTGCAAGTGTGCAGCGTGAGTGTGTGGTGGAGGCAGTTATAAACTGGAAGGTCTCAGCTGGAGTAGCTGAGACACTACTTACAAAGGTACCTTTCACAGCAGAACTGTGCTTTCAATTAACATTCAATTTCCTGCTAGCAGAGTCCGCTGGAGACTTACAGTACAAAATTCAAAAGCATTTACATGACCGAGGAGCTGAAGTCCAATTTTTGAAAAGTGACTCAGACTGGTATTTTCAAAGATCATCATCAATAACCGGGGGCTCAGCGCCCGTTGGTGTCTGATGCCTCTCTCGCTATTTCCTTCCATCTTTCCCTATCCAGTGCAGAGGGGCTTAGTTTCTGTAGACTAGCTCCACACCAATCTACTACATCATTCATACTACTACTACATCATTCATACTACTATTCGTTCTCTGTGGGGTTTGCCTCTCCTATTCGAACCATCCATTATGCCGAATATGAGGGTCTTGATTTTTTTGTTCATCGTTCGTTCTGCAAATATGTCCAAATAGTTGTAGCTCCTGTTTTATAACCTTCTGCAGCAGGTTCTTTTTCGGCTGTATCTTCCTATGTAATTCCTCATTGGTGACCTTCTGCATCCATCCTATTCTCAGAATCTTTCTATAACAACTCTTTTCGAATGCCAATATTCTTCTTTTCAAATCTTTCGTTATCACCCATGTCTCACATCCATACAACAAGCTGCTGAATACACATTTTCAAGACGCCCAGCTTCGTTCTTAAGCTAATTGCTTTGCTTTTCCAGATCTTATCCATCACCTTCAAACTCGCTCTTGCTTTCGCTATTCTAGTCGCTATTTCCTTTTTACAGTCTAGATCATACGTTATGTTGCTCCCCAGATATGTGAACTTCTCTACATTTTCTAGTTCAATACCATCCACACTGATCTTCCTTCCTATTTCCTTATCTCCAAACAAAAACATTGTTTTTGTTTTATCGATGTTCATAATCAGTCTGTACTGCTTTCCTTCTTCGTTTAACACCCGCACCGTTTTCGCTAGCTTCTCCTCATCTTCCTCAATGATAACTACATCATATCACAGAATCATAGGGCTGGAAGAGACCTCAGGAGGTCGTCTAGCCCAGCCTCCTGCTTCAAGCAGGATCATCCGCGAACCTCAAGTTGTTAATTCTTTTCCTGTGCACAGATATCCCTTCTACCTCTTCCTTGATCTTGTCCATCGCTCTCTCCAGATGTGCAATGAAGATACTTGGCGATATTGGATCTCCTTGTCTCATACCTCTACTTGTTTTAAACCAACTTCCCAACTCCCTGCATGTTCTCACTGCTGCCTCCGCATTATCATTGATATCTTTCAACAACTGTATTAGTCTGCTATCCACTTCCTATGACTCCAACACTGCCCAAGAGGCCCAAAGGAATGTGGTGCCCAACTCTCACTGGAATTTGAAGCTAAGCTTCTAACTTCCTCAGGTGCCTTTTCAAATCTCAGCTTTCAGATCTAGGAGCCTCAAGGTATGTCTACACTGCAATAGCCCTTGCAGCTGGCCCATGCGCTCAGACTTTGGTGCTATAAAATTGCAGCGTAAATATACAGACTCTGGCCAAAGCACAGAACATGGCTGGAGCCCAGATGTTGATGGTGCAATTTTATAGTCCCACAGCCTGAACCCTTCGAGCCTGAGTCAATTGATGCGGGCTAGTGGTGAATATTATTGCAGTGTAGACATAGCCTAAATCACAGTGTTTTTTTGGTGAGATGCAGGTAGTGAAGGTCCCAATTTTTAAAGGTATTTAGGTGCCTATAAGTACCAAGAGCAAGTTTCAAAAACATCTGACCTTGGAAGTTCATTGATTTGAATGGGTACATAGGAATTTTTGAAAAGACAACTCAGGACCTATTTGCATCTTTAGGCACCTACATACCTTTAAACATCTGAGCCTAAGTGCTGAAGTCACTTTTTGAAAATGAGATTTAGATCCTAAATCACTTGAGCACACCTGAAAATGTTATTGAAAAAAATCTCTCTTTGCCCACTAATGACTAGGATTTATGTCTGATCAATGATGATGTGTCAGAAACAATAGACCTGATGAACCTTGGATGGGGCAGTGACAAACTTGGTAAGGGATGGCAAGGGGAGCAGGACATGGTCTATGACAGTTGGTCTAACTCATATCTTTCCTAAACACTCCAGTGCTCTAAGATCTCCTCTTTGAGGACCTCATCACCCAAATAAACTTAGTGGTATTAAGTGTTTGTAGGTTCCGGCTCTAACTTGGCACAGTGTTTCTCCATACAGAAGTACTATGATTTATTTTCACTGAGTAAGTGCATGTAGCATTTCCATATGGAAAAGTCCCTCCTTGCCACCCCCCCCACCAAAAAAAAAAAAGTAATAATGTAACTTGAGAACATACAGTATCAGACAACATTTCCAGCACCAGTCAGTGGGGAGATTTTGCTGATGAAGTGAATTAACATTATTTATATTTATTTTGGGGTAGAGCCTAGTATGGGCTGTGGGTTAGCCTGGGGCTGGGGGAGGTAAGCCGCCAGCCCTGTCCCTTCTATCCATGGCCCCACTGTGAGAGACTACCCCCCACAATGTAGGGGCAGGTCCTACCCAGGCCTAGATGGTCCATGGCCTGCAGTCTGCTCTGCCCCAGCACACATGTCCCCTGCAGGCAGCTCCAACCTCCCCATCCCCCCAAAGGTGGCCCAGGTGGCCCTTTTTCTCCCTCTCTGTGGAGCATGGCCCTGCTTGCCCCATCCCTTGGAGCATGGGAAGCCCATGAGCCCAGACTTGCTCAGCCCCAAAGCATGGGGATGGCTGGCAGCACATGGCCCCAGACTCCATGGTGCTGAGGGAGAAGGTAAAACATGCTGAATCTGGGTCAAAGCCTACTGAAGCAATAGGGATGCCCTGAGGTTGGGATTTTCAAAGGGCATTAAGAGAATTAGGTGCCCAAATCCTATTGAAATTCAGTGGGAGGTAGGTGCCTACATCTTTGAGATTCCTTTGAAAATCCCAGACCCTGTTGACTAGAATGGTTTTAGGATTTGACTCGTAGTGCATGGGAAGTGTGAAGCTCATCTGTGCACAGTGGGTGTCTTCATAGAAAAGGTGAAGTCAGGAATGAATGAGAGTCAACATCACATCGTCAAAGACTTGTTAAAGGTGAGGTGGAAATCTTTCCAAAACCTACTATGTTAAAGCCCCCAAAGCTCTGTCCTGCATGTCATCTCTCAGATACGTTCATTTAAAAACAAATAACTGGAAGTCAGGACAAGGCCTCTGTTCACTTGGACTTTACATTCGTTCTTCCTTATGACCTTTGTAGCAGAACCAGGTTGAAATGGACAAAGTTAATAAGACAATTAATTTTAGACAAGATCCCAGGCATGTAGATAAGTTTCCGTGTAATTGGCTATGGTAATAAAGACTCATCTGATGTGCTCCTTGCCTTGATCTTCACATCTATTAATTATTCTGGAATAGTTCTAACAGATAACTCATTGTCAGTTTCTGCTGCTGTTCTGAAATGATACTTGGCGGGATAGGCCCAGACATGCACAGTTAATTGGGTTTTCTCAGAAGGAAATTACACAGTATAATAATGTGCCCAGGGTACCAGAGGAAGTGCAATTTCTCATTGCCTTGGTAAACAGGGTTGGGACAATGCAAGTTTAGGATTGCAAATTGCTTTAGAATTTATTCCAAAATTGCAGATGTTTTGTAAAACAATACCCCAGCAGATTCATACCCTCCTTCCCTTATCCCTGGTCCAAAACCATTGTTTTCTCCATAGCTTTGATGGAATCACATTGGTATTTTTCTAACAAGTTCTTTATCTGACTGCTCACAGAATTCAAATGTTGCCTTCTTGCTGGGGATGGGGAGGGTTGTTCTGTATAAGTTTGATGGAGATGGATCAGAGGTTCATATTAACTTAGATTTCTTTTATATCTTCCTTCCTCCCTCCTGGCTTCCTTCTGTATGCACACGCTAGGGCCAGTCCATTGCTCTTATAAATCAATTGAAATCAGTGGACTAACAAGCTGGATAATGTTTTTGTTTCACTCTTGTTTTCAGCAAAGCTGGTTAAAATTTTAAAACTTTTTGTTAAAAATTTCATTGATATTTTCAAGGTAAAAGGAGGCAATGCAAATTTCACAATTTACCTGCCCAGTTTATTGATCAGTTCCAATGGGATAGTCCCTATGATAGCCTGTAAGTACTACCACAGTAATAATAATACCTG
Source organism: Carettochelys insculpta (assembly GCF_033958435.1). Taxonomy (NCBI): domain Eukaryota; kingdom Metazoa; phylum Chordata; order Testudines; family Carettochelyidae; genus Carettochelys; species Carettochelys insculpta. The sequence goes on along the minus strand of NC_134153.1, from coordinate 19,918,438 downwards.
TCTGTCTATCTGCCCTGGCTGCATCTCTCTTTCTGACATCTTCTTTGACATTATAGTTATCCCTGAATTGGATTCTCATGTGATGCCTTTTGCCTTTTACAGTCATGTGGAACTGGGTGAATGAAGAGAGAACCTAAGACAATTTCTCCTGCGATGTGGGGGGGCTCAGGCCAGAGGGGATAAGTTTGTGGGGAGGTGGGTACAGGAGTCAGGGCAGGGGGCTGGGGATGTCAGGGTTTGGGGTGTGAGGAAGGACTCAGGGCCGGGGGTTAGGGTATGTGTGTAGGGGTGCAGGAGTCAGAGCAGGGGACTGGAGGTGTGAGGGGATCAGAATGGTTGTGTGTGCGTGTGTATGTGTATACATACAAGAGGAGGTGGGAATGCAGAGAGACCTTGTGGCTGGAGCAGTCCTGTGCCAGTGAGGGAGTTTGGAGATGGCCTGAGGCAGTCCTGGTCACACCTGCATCACCTGTCTGGTGGACAGGTCCCTGCCTCGCGAAGCTCCTGTTCCTGCACTGACCGGCATCCAGTCGGCATGGCGAGAAAGGGGCTGCCCAAGCTGGGATGCGGACGCCCCTCCAGAGCCTGCACACCTCCCACAGTGCACCCCACCTGTTCCCTTTAACCTGCCTGTCTGCCTACTGCTTAGCGCGACATGCAGGGCTGCTGCCAGTGCCAAGGAGGCAGGGTTCCCCTGCAGGAGAATGCCAAGACCCAGCAGGAGCCCAGCTGGGAGCACACCGTGTGCTGCCCCTCCTGCAGTGGAGTCCCCAACACCTCCTTACCCAAGTGGTGCACCAGGTCACACCACCTCACTGGGGCAGAGGGTAACAAGGTCTTTTACTGTCCTCAGTACCCCAGGAATGGTCACATTGACAATTGGAGTTGTAGATAATGCGACAACCTGGCAAAGAAGGCTGAGTGAAGAGCGTAAGAACACAATAATTCTGAGGACGGTGCCTGCCCTGGCTCTTACACCCCCACATACCCATCTCCTCCCCTGAGCCCCTGACACCACCCAGCCCCCCTGCCCTGAAACTTCCCAAGGAGGTTAGTTGCAGTAGGACAGTACCTGTAATGAACTCAAGTTACTTTCACCCCTGCTCCAGGTGTTAAGGAGTGTCTATTATCAGCCTGTTAACGACCCAAGCACTCTCTTCTGGTCCATACCAGCCCTGACTTTGCCTTGCAGGTTAGCAATAGGTGCACCCCCTGTCCCTATGATCCCTGGAAATGTTCCTCTGTCATGTCTAGCTCCAGGGCGCCCTGCCCCCAGGGAGCAAGTTACCTCCCAATTGAACCTTAAATCACTATGCCTGTATAATGCCAGCACTTATAATAAAGTGGGGGGAAAATATATTTAAGAATGAATAGACTCCACCAGAAACAAAAGAGATGGATGGATACAAATGGTTACAATGCAAAACAAAATAATGCAAATTAGTGCCTATGCTTAGGAAGAGAGACTTTTCCTAGCTAATAAAGCAGATCTCTCCTGCCAAAAGTGCAGTCTTTTGCAGAGCTGGCTGGCTTCACAGGAACCTGTTTTTCATGAAACGCCCTGCTCAGCAAGATGTCTCTTCTGTGAATGGACGCAGAGTGCCTCTCCCCACTCTGCGTTATAATCAAACACTCTGTTCAGAGCCAGGGAACATCTCTCGTTGGCTGTCATGTTCCTTTATACCCTCCCAAGTACTTTCAATCCTTTGCAGTTATCTCTGCTGGTTTTTCATTCACTGCTCTTTAATGAGGCAATAGTGGGCCACAGACAGACTGGCATATCTGTGGGTATCTTCAGATACTGGAGTGGATACCCGTGTAGGGTTTGACCCCGCCCCCCCGTGACAGGCAGAGCGGGGATGCACCAGGGCAGGTGCCTGTACTGCTGGCAGGGAACAGATTCATGAAGTGGTGTCCTACATCTTCCTGTAGGAGGGACAAAGTGCTGACCCTGCCCAGCCCTCTCCCTCTGACTCCTCCCCTTTGTCCAATGAGCACTGACCTCTGAAGTCCCTGCCCCAGGTCCCTACTGTCCCTTACCCCCCCGCCCTGTCCTGTTTTTCTGCTTCCTGCCTCTTCTCTGCACGAGCCTGCCTCCCCCTTGCTAGGCTGTGCTCCCTCTCTCCCAACCCCTCCAGATTTGTTGTGCAGAAGTAAAATTCAAATTGCGGGTTGTGGCTTGGAGGAGGAGTTGACCCTGGTAGACACGGGCTGCGTGCGGGCCCACAGTTTTGTATCCACAGAGGGCTCTTGATGGAACTTTGAATTACCTCAGCGGTTCACTGGGGGTGGGAGGGGGTGGAACTTCCTCCTATAGGACTAGGCTGCCACCAAGTAGTAGTAATCCCTGGGGATGCTTCCAACTTCACTGTCATAAAAACACAAACTTCAGTACCTACTAAGTTGCTTTTCTTAAATCAGGGGTGTCCAATACATTCGCCACGTGGTGAATAGGACACTGCATTGTGGAAAATATGAAGGTGGCCAACACGTGGTGCTCGAGTTGCACGTGACTCTTGGAGCCTTTAAATGTGGCTCTTCCTGAGAGCCGCATGCAGGGAATGCCATCCGCGTGCTCTGTGCATGCGCCTCACTGTTTTGTGGGAGAAGCGTGTGGTGGCCCCAGCAGCTGTGGTGAGTCACCTGCATTGAAATAGAATGGGCAGGCTGGGGGTGCCTGGCTGTGGGGGGCATTTATTTAGAAGAGGGGGGCTGGGAGTGCCTGGGTCTGGGGGGAGTGGGAGGGGATAGGGTGTGCCTGGATCTATACACTTTTGTATAATGTAATGTTGTGAATATGGAACGATGACCGCCAGAAGTGTGATCAAAAGTGAAGATCTTTGAATATGATTAGGGGGCTGGAGCACATGACCTATGAGGAGAGGGTGAGGGATTTGGGCTTGTTTAGTTTACAGAAGAGAAGAATGAGGGGTGATTTAATAGCAGCCTTCAACTTCCTGAAGGGGAGCTCTAAAGAGGATGAAGAGAAACTGTTCTCAGTGGTGACAGATGGCAGAACAAGGAGTAATCGTTTGACGTTACATAGGGAGAGATGTAAGTTGTATATTAGCAAAAACTACTTCACCAGGAGGGTGGCGAAGCACTGAAATCCATTGCCTAGAGAGGTGGTTGGATTCTCCATCTCTGGAGGTTTTTAAGTCCCAGCTTGACAAGGTCCTGGCTGGGATGACTTAGTTGGGGTTGATCCTGCTTGAAGCAGGGGGCTGGACTAGATGACCTCCTGAGCTCCCTTCCAGCCCTATGATACTATGATTCTATGAATTTGTATTGGACACCACTGCTTTAAGGCTTAGAGACTAACTCATTTATTAGCTCATGAGCTTTCATGGGTAAAACCCACAGGACAGCTTGTTATTTATGAAGCTACAGACTAACACGGCTACCCCATGAAACTATTTAACATGTGGTGCCACGATTATGAACATGAGTAAGTTGCAAGTTTTCAGTAATTTTTGTTACAGAATTATGGTAATGTTAAGGAAAGTGCCTTTGTAACAGACCCCACTGTGGTCCTGAGAAGGGCTTGACCCAGGGACTAGAGCAGATCAAAAGTGTCTGGTATTTTTGTGAAAAGTTTTGAAGAAAATAATTCTTACTCATTTGAGTTTAAATATTTCCTTGATTTTTTTTTTCTTTGAAAAACAGGAAAAAAATGGTTCTCTTGAAGAAGAATGGAGATTTTCCATGAAAATTTTCATTTATGTAAAAAAAAGCCATTTTAAATCTAAAAGCTCATTGAATGACAAATGTCAACCTGCTGTACTGGGGCCCTTATCTGCAAGCAGCAGCAGGCTCATTAGCTTGACATATGAACCATCCATTAGAGGGACAAAGTATGGGTTAGTTACACTTTATGCCTCAGACATCTTCCTGCATGAGGCAACATGGCTAAAGCACAGAAATGACAGCCAGGAGAGTGGGGTTCTAATTTCTTACTCTGCTCCAATCACCTGACCTCCTGGTGAGTCACTATGAGCCAGATGTTCACAATTATTTACACAGCTTACATCACAATAAGAGGTAGGTGCCCAACCACTTAGATACTCATGAAAATATCCCTAGATGCCTATTTGCATCTTTAGATACCAAAATGTCTTAGCAGCAACGAAGGGTCCTGTGGCACCTTATAGACTAACAGAAAAGTTTTGAGCACGAGCTTTCGTGAGCACAGACTCACTTCATCAGATGCTGGTCTTGGAAATCTGCAGGGCCAGGTATAAATTTGCTCTGGCTTATTTATACCTGGCCCTGCAGATTTCCAAGACCAGCATCTGATGAAGTGAGTCTGTGCTCACGAAAGCTCGTGCTCAAAACTTTTCTGTTAGTCTATAAGGTGCCACAGGACCCTTCGTTGCTGTTACAGATCCAGACTAACAAGGCTACCCCTCTGATACTTGACAAAATGTCTTAGAAAATCACGCCCTTCATCTCTGTGCTTCACTTTCTCCATCTGTAAAGGGGGAATATTTGTGGAGCGCTTTGAGATCCTTGGTTGAAAAGTGCTATGGAAAAGCAAAAAATTAACATTCTGTGCTGGATACTGAATGTGAAACCTCTTTGAGGCTTCCTGGTTAATCTCATCAGAACTCTGGTCTGGGGAGTTGGAGGTTTTTGGTGGATTTTTTTTTTGTGCTGCGGCTGTTGCCCTGCATCAGGGATCATTCTCCTAATCCAAGTGGAAGCTCTTGAAGTAGCACATCCAGGGCTGGTGACAGACTTCATTAGGCGCTGGGCTATAGGGTGTGGAAGGGCTCAGCTTTGGGCCCTTCAGAAGAGGTGGGACCTTGGGGCCAGCCACCTGCAGCCAGCCCTTAGCGCTGCCTGGACCATGCCACATGGGGCTTCAGCAGTGATTTAAAATGCCTGGGGCTTTGGCTACTGATGCTGTTGCAATAGCAACAGTGGTGGCCCGGAGCCCTGGGCCCTTTTAAATTTGCCAGCCCTGGGGCAGCTGTCCCCTTTCCCCCATTGAAATCTCTGAGTACATCAAAACAACACATATGAAATAGCAAAACTTGGGAAATTCTTACCTTTAGCCGAACAAGAATGATTCATGCTTGATGAAATGCGTGTGAAGTGTAAGACCTCGCTGCTTCACCTTTCCCCAGGGCAAGTTGGTACTGATTTTTTTTTTCACTGATTTGACTTTTCCCTCTTGTTTTAGTGGCAATAATTTGCTATAATCTCTATCTGTTAGAACCATCACTGCCAAACTTTAAATACCCAGAAAGTGCCATGAGTTTATTTTCTTGATGCTGCATGGAAAAATTAAGATGTGGGGCCCAACCAAAACTACCTCAGCAGACTTTGGAGAAGCTTAACTCCCAAAGCTGTCTTGGAAATTCACAACCTCATATGCGTCTGCATCCACCTCTCAGACCATTTTTCTGGTGCTCTCTGGACTAGATACTCCTGTCTATGTACTGTACTTTGCACAAGCGACCAGAGATGGCCAGTGGAGAAATTTCTTCTGGGCTGAGAAACTCTGCCAGCATATCCCCCTTCTGTACTACATGCCACCTTCCCCATAGCTCTCTGTCGAGGGAATGCAGGCATATTTCATATGTATGGCCACCTTCACGGGAACATTTTGTTCCCAAGTCTGGGGCTGGTCCTTTAAATCTGGCAGAGGTGAGCGGTTGTAGCTCTGGCCATTTTTCAGCTGGTCACTGCTGTCTGTGTCCCTCTGTCTTCCAGCTAGTCAGCAGCTGATTTTTCATCTCTTTCTGAGAGCTGAGGAGGTGTCATGTGCTCACTGGCATCCCATCTCATGAATGTCCTGCCCCATGACCTCCCGTGGGTAATATTCTCAGGCAGGAGGCCTCCTACCAAAGACACAAACAGCTGAAGGCATCTTTCAACACAAAGCCCCTGACGTGGGACATTGTGGGAGCTGGTAGGGTCCAAGGATCTTTCTGAAAGGAAGAAGAAGTTTGGCTATGGCAGACCATCGCCCAGCTATACCATGATTGTTGCAAGGTCCCAAGGGAGTCTTGGCCGTTGGGAACAAGACAAAGATTGCTTAACAAAGAAGAGGGGCTGGTTTGGCCCTTGGCAGGTTTGGGTTGAGGGAACCCAAATCATCTCAGCAGCAGCCTCTGAATAGCACAGAGATAAACTCAGCCCCAAGATCTTACCTTCCAGCCCTCTTGGACTGTCTAGGATCATGGACCTTCCAGGAGCTCTCCAGCTTAGCAGCTCTTCACACCATTACAAATCAGACCTGAAACCCTCTTGTCTCACTTTAGAATGTCTGCCCCCTTTTGCTTCTGTGTCTCTCTGGAACGGTGCTGTGCCTTTTTACTCCAGACGGGCTTTGTGTGTGTGTTGCACAAACACCTCCATGCAAACCAAAGCTATTTTATGAGGTGTATTCTACATGAGATCGGTTTGCAAACCTCCTGTTGTTCTTGTCAGTGGCTATTCCATGCACAGACTGTGGGCAGAATTCCTCAGGGCACCTGGCGCTGGCAGTGAAAATGGCTTCATTTTATTCTTGTTGACTGGATGGCTGGCACATGAGAGTTTAACTACATTTTTTAAAAAAAAAAAAATTTGGCTGGGACCAGGTCTGCCTTGTGCAATCTTGACTTCCCAGCTGCTCATGCTGCCTTTTGATTGCATTGCAGTCTATGAATGGATTCTCTGCACCAGTTTTGCTGGAGGTTTATCAACACAAAGAGGACCCATTGTGCTGCCCGGTGGTGTGGACAATTTGTTCCAGGTGCTTTCTGCAAAGGGTATTTTATTCTGAAGATCTCTGGCTCCATGGAAGGATTAGGAACAGGTCAGAGAAACACCGCTGGGTTTTCTTATTGTAAGTTGACCAGAGGTGGCTGATTCGTCCCAGGCAAACACATCTTAATGCCTTCCAGGGATCTGAGCCCAACAGCCCATGCTCGCTTGTGCTCTGAGAGGTCAACGAACCACCTGAAGATATCCAATGGGGAATAGTTCTGCCCTGAATGAGGAGCTAGACTAGATGGCCTAATAGATCTTTGCCATTTCTCTGTGTTTAACTAAGTCAGGGCTGGTGAAAATTACTGGATTGAAAGTCCTAAATGCCAGTCATCTATCTGAACACATAATAGGACCTGGACTGACTTCTGTGCAATACACAATAGCTCCCTTCTCACTGAACTGCAGCTCTATCCCAAGCATGATCCAAGGGTGACAGGAGAATCTGCCTCCATTCACCATTCAGTCATTGGATTCTTTTCTAAGGTTTCTAAGGAGGCTGTCAAATAGCATCAGGTTTTAAGAATCCCACATCTAATGCATCTGCCTCTTATTATGCCCCCGTTCATTGGGCACTAGATTGATCCCACCAACCTCATGTCATTTCACCCCTTGAACATCGCTTGGGTGCTCACAGGTTCAATCTGGGAGGGCTCTGAGCTCTTCTCTCAGCGCTGGAAAGAGGAGGTCTTGTGTGGCTTTAATCCCCACCATACACACACTTTTGTTGTGAAGCAGGTAGGCCTGATATGCTCAGAGCTCACCTGACACTAACACCACAGCAAAGAATGGTACTGAGCCATATGACAGTGCATCTCATCTAGTCACCTGACTATTACCACAGCTTGCACCACAATGGTGTCAGTCTTAACTTAACTCTCCCTTCCAAATGCACAGCACTGCCCTTTGACACCCTGCCCCCCGCACCTGCTGTGTCCTCCCTGTTGATGCGAGTTTTGTGTGGCTGGATGGGGAGGCATGTCTGATGTGACGCCCATGTTCACATGCATCAAGTGAGAGGAAAGAAGCCCTGTTATCCCCATGTCACAGACCGGGAACTCAAGCACAGACAAAGGACTGGCTCAAGATCACACAGAAAGCACACAGCATGGCCAGGCCCACTGACAGGGTAGGCAAAGGGGCAGTTGCCCCGGGGCCCAGCAATTAAAAAGGGTCCGGAGTTCCCAGCTGCTGCTACTGTGGCAGCAGCGGAGAAGGTGGCTGTAACCCCACGCTCTCTAAATTGATGTCGTCATGTCAGGCAGTGCTGAAAGGCTGGCGGGAGGATGCTAGAAGCCGTCCACCCCAGCATGGAGGGAACGCTTCCCTGCCCCTTCCAGAAGCATGGAGCCCCTCCGCCCTGCTGCGTTCCCCCTCACACACCTGGACAAGCAATTTCTCTTGAGCATGGTCAACAGAGTCCCACACTGATGCCTCATCCATGCAGCCATCCTTCTAATTCCAGTCAGGAGTAGTTGCAGGGCAATAAAAAAGCGCTTTTCATGGGACCGAAATATCAATTGAAATAATAAAGCAAATGTAGGACCCCCATGATGATAATCGCCATTTAGTCATTTTGTCAACCTCCAGGTTTTGTCAACCTCCCATTTTGTCAACCTCCCTCACCCTCCAGGTTGTAAGCTGTCATCACTCAGACAGGCTGCGAGGCCCTCCTCTGCTGCCCCCCCTGCACTGCAAGCTGACGCAGGCTTGTTGGCAACCAGAGGGGCGCGCGAATGCCAGCTCTCCCTCAATCTGCTAGTCCCACACGTGAGCTGGCAAGTCAGTGTCCGCGCCTGTGCTCAGGTGTGAAGCTGCTGTGACAACGATGGTGAGGGAAACTGGGTCCTGACAAGGCTGAATCTGATTCTTGTCTCTGAACCAACCTAAACTGGCATAAGCAGACACCTCCACGGCCTGGTGGCCTCCAGCCTTTCTGCAAACCAAGCCCTAACTATCTCCCCCGCTCCACCCATGTCTAAAATCAGGTGCTCTGACATTTTTGGACGGAAAATAGCAATGTAAATGCAAGACACACATCCACTGCAGGACCCCTGTAGATATTTCCCACCTTCCTGACTGTACTTCTCAACAACAGGGTCCTGCCATTGCTATATCCCACACTTTTAAACATGTCACCTAGTCCCTGCTCCAGGCCATCTCACTTGAGGAGAGAGTGTTCCCAGGAACTCCAGGGAAATTAAGTGCTGCTAAGACACTTCCTAGGTGTCCAGAATGAGCATTTTGTTGTGTGTTTGGACTCCAAGTAATTCCCCATGCATGTACTTGTGTTGCTTCTGCCACGGCGACATCCTTCTTCCTCTTCCATGCCTCTGTCCTCTAGCACTCTCCTTGCTGGCACTCTTCACACATCCTCAGCCAATTTTCTCTGCGCTCCCCTTTTAAATAGATACTCCCTTTCTTCCCCCACCCCGCAACTCACGTGTACTCCATTAGGTCTTCTGACACATTTGTAAATTACATTAAGAACATGGTGGCTGTGGAGCTTTTTCAATGCTGCAATCCAATAAAGACTGTTGTCTAGGAGCTCCTGAAATAATTAGAGTTGTCTTAGGGAGGAAAAGCAAATGTAATTAAGAGACACTAGCAGTTTTTCATATCCAAAACACAATGCTTTGCATTGGAGGGTTATTTTGGTGGTTAGAACAGATGGTCCAATTCTAGAAAGTTAACCTGATCTAATTTTGGTATTGACTTGCTAAGTGGGGGAAAATAGTTCCCCATCTGATTCCAGTTCACACCTGTGGAGAGCTTAATGGGAAATTAGGCAACGGAAGCACGAAACGGCATGTCGGGTTTGAATGGGTGAGCCAGGGAAATCAGGAAGGAACTCGGCAGTGCACATTAAGAGCCAGGGTCCACTTCAGTATGCCAGTCAGCACCACAGAGAAAGAAAAGGGTATGTTGTTATTTTAGGCAAATCTGTGTATCCACGGTGCTGCCTCCCAAAGAGATGGGAAAACACAGCAATGAATGATGCAGCCTGCAGATGGCATTTTTGCTGGGAACGAGCTGTTCGGCCACGTGTTCTCCAGGACAATAAATAGAGTCAGTCATGTCCTTTTCGTTCTTGGTCTAAATGCTATGTGCTGTAAGAAAAGTTCCCCATCTGAGGCCATCTCGCACACATGGAGAGCTTAAAGGGAAAGCTTGGCCAACAGGTGCCAGGATCAAGCTGTGGAGGAAGGCGGCTGTTGGGCCAAGGCTAGATTGGCCTAGAACTGGGAGATGAAGGTTCTGTGCCACTGGCTCCTGAGGCTAGACATGTTGCTTTGTCTAGAACTTCGTTTGAGGTGGTTTCAAAATCTAGTTTACATGCAGAGGCCATGATGAGGGACTGTTAGAAATACCTTTTATAGTGAGGTAAATGGAGCCTTATCAGCTTCATATTCCCCCACATGGTAGATTGGGTACGTGGCTGCTACCTAAACGTGATTGGTCAATTTCAAAATGATGTACAAAGGAGGTCTGTGTCATACCCCTACTTCAGAGTGGGGGAACGGAGACACTGAGCAGCAACATGACTAGTCTCAGGATCCAGTGGCACAGCCAGGAATAGAACTAATATCTCCTGACACTCCGTCTAGGACTCTCAACTAGACTACATTGCTTCTTACATTTGCTTCTACCTGTTAGTCAAACACTATTCCCCTCCAGCACATCAGCAGCGTTTTGACTGTTTTGCTCTCATCTATGTATACATTCTAGAGAGTTTGTGCCTCTATCTGTCCACGAATCTGTCTCTTCAAGAACTCCTCCTAAATGGTAGCAGCTAGGACCACCAAATTTGGTATACAGCTTCCTCTTATCCTAAGTTAAAGCAAAGTCAGGGTTTAGTTGCACCAGGACAATGGGATATGCCTGGAATTCGATTGTTTTTCATAACGTGAAAAGGGAGAAGTCTGATAGGAGGGCAGTTATGAGCTGCAATGGCCACTGGGGGCAATGAGCACAGGGGACAAATATACTTCAGCATGGTGTAAGGGAAGTGGCTGGACCAGGACAAGAGTGGTCAGCTGTGGCTGGGGCTCTCCGTATTGCCCCCTGCCTCAAGGCCCCTCCCCCTGGCCCTTGTCTGCTGGATGAGGGTGGGAAGCTGTGGCAGCTTACAGCCCTCCCTACTCCCCTGAGAAGACGATGGCTAGAAGGTCTGGGAATTACAGCCCCAGCCCTCCTGCTGACAAGGAGCCACTGGCGGGCAGCTGGCAGCCCATCTCTGGCCCTCAGGCTTCCATAAGGAGCTGCCAGGGCCTGGGAGGAGGGACCAGGACAGTGCCCTCACTCACTAGGAGGAGCCACTGTTGGAGCAGCACCACCCTCGCCACCATGGGTGGCCCTGGTAACCTCTCCTGAGCTCCCAGCCCCATCTCCTGTGCCCCCCTCCCTTGAATCCTGTGCCCCCCCACCTTGAGCCTCCCCGGAGCCCTCCACCCCCTTCCCTCACTCTTGTACCCCCACCCCTGCCTTCAGCTCCCCACCCACACCTCCCAGTCCCCTGGCCTGACAACTAACCCTCGCACCCTCTGCCCTGAGCCCCTCCAGCTCTTGCCATGATGTCTGCACCCGCCCAAACCTGCAACCCCCTGCTCTGAAGGACACACCCAATGCCAGGTAAATTTTCTAGTCATGTTATAAAGAGGAAATGTTTCTGTTAAATTAACAACCAACCCAAACCTTCACTGAAGTTAAAAAAAATCTGTAATCCCCCCACCCTTTCCTTTCCCTGTGCTTTATTTTTAATAAGATGTCTGGGTTCTTCTGAGGACCAAAAGCAGATGAGCCAAAGTACAGCGAGAACAAAAGTTTTGTAGCTTTTCTGGCTCTATCCAAAGCAGAAGGTACCAGATATACTGCACAAAAACCTGTTTGTGCAAGATTTTAAGCCCAATTGTGCAGGCTCGGGAGGACTGAAAAATCAGTCAGACATGAGTGTGATACTAGAAGATGTGTCACAGGGATGGGATGCGTGATCTAATAGGCCTTTCCCCCCACTCTTGTATTTGACTTCTACCATTAGAATAATCAAATCCTAGGGCTGGAAGGGACCTCAAGAGGTCATTGAATCCAGTTCCCTGCCGAAAGCAGGATCAACCCCCAACTAAATCATCCCAGCCAGGACTTTGGGACCAAAGAACCTCCAAGGATGGAGAATCCACCACCTCTCTAGGGCTGTGTCTAGACTAGCCCCAAACTTCGAAGGGGGCATGGTAATTAGGGTGTCGGGAGATTACTAATGAAGTGCTGCGGTGCACATGCAGCACTTCATTAGTCAAAATACCCCCCACGGGAACTTCGAAGTGTGAAACTTTGAAGTGCCAGCTCACGTGTAGGCACAGGTCAGTGGACTAAAGGGACTTTGATGTAGCACAGACACTTCAAAGTACCTGCAGCTGACCAGTAGCTACACGCAAGACAGCACTTTGAAGTTTCACACTTCAAAGTTGCCACGGGGGAGATTTTGACTAATAAAGTGCTGCATATGCACCACAGCACTTTATTAGTAATCTCCTGACACCCTAATTACCATGCTCCCTTCGAAGTTCAGGGCCATTCTAGACACAGCCTCGGTAATTATGTGAAAGGAACCTGTGAATTGTTGAAGTTCACCCATTGTCTGCTTCAGAGTCTGTATTTTCAGGAAATTCTGTTCAGGGCAGTAAGTGCGGGTAATTAATTATTATGGTGGCTAGCAAAAGTTATCCTCTAAGGGCATCCCAATAAAAATATACCCCTAAACCTCTGACATATACTTGATTTTATTCCAGCCATATCTTCAGACTTTATAGATCAAAAATGTAGGCTGTTACGGGAGGGAAAGAGTAAAGGGCAGAAGTAAAAACTGCTAATTTTTGTTTTGTCTCTGGCAATTCAAAGGAGGTCTTTTGCTGTTACTAATTTCTGAAGGCAGTGGAAGTAGTTACAGGTGACATTATCTTCAGGATTCCCCAAAAGCAGGTTTCACATATTCATTGATTTTCAAATGATGCTGTACTGTGGTTTGGAACAGTTTAAGCCTGATGTGGCATAGATTCTAGAAGGAGGAAAAAAAACCAAACCCCTTAGGAGCAGCTATGGCAGAGTCTTGCTTTGATCAAGAAACAGAAGCATGTGCAATAATTATTGATAAGTGAACCTCAAATTGTGGGTGTGGGGACAGAGCCCGGAGAAGACTGTGGAAGCAATTTGTTGTAGTAGAAGGCTCCTCTAGGAATGAGGAGGTTTAGCAGGGTTTATTTTTTTCACCTTTAATAATAATGACTCTGAAATAAACTTTCACATGAAATCCTGGCCCATCTGAAATCAGTGGGAGTTTTGTTATTGATTTCAGTAGCTGATCTGGACTCTTGATTATGAACACCCCATGAGCGGGAGAGAGGAGGTCTGGAATCCAGACACCCACACCTGGATTTGAGGCTGGTGAAAAGTGGGAGAGATTAAAATGCATGAGGCAGTTGTTCTTGTTAATTCTCTAGCTCTTGGTTGGTAGCCAGGGGTATTGCTAAGAGCTGGAGGGATGTGTCACAGGAGGGAAAAAGAGAAGCAGATGGTGGATGGGAGTTACAGTGGGAGGAAAAACCCAATTAGAAGTCCCAGCCTGGTTTGTGGCAAGGATCTTTATCTTGCACTCTGGCTAGCTTCCAGAAACAGAGAAGATCCTGGTTTAGTGCCTGTGCTTGGGTTAAGAACATTCTCTGTTCAGTTAGAGACTGATATTGAGGCAGCCTCTCAAAACTTCCATGGGATTCTGTTTGTTGGAAGACAGAGAAATGGTGAGAGAGAAGCAGTAGATTAGCTGCTTTGATAACACAAATTGGTTACTGCTGTACAATATTTTACCTGGCAGGCTGGGTTTGTGGTTGAAGCACTGGACTGGGAGTCTATGTTCTGCATTCCTCTTCTAACACAGACTACTTGGGCAGGTTACTTAGGCCAAAAAGTGCAAAAGGCCCATTGATTTTGGGCACCTCAGATTTTATTTCCCCAAACTGATATGCAAAGGGCCTGATTTTAAGAGGCTCAGCACTAACAACTCTAGTTAAAGTCAGTGAGATGAAGGTTCGGTGCCTTAATTTTTCCTTCTGCAAAATGGGATTATTGACTTTCCTTCCTCTCCTGGGTCCACTGAGGCTAGATTCCTTGATGTTTGTTATGATGGCAGATATGCCAGTGCTGGATACCATAGAAAAGCCAATTAAATAAATATATCAAAATGTGTTTTCAGCATAACCAGTGAGACTGGTCAGGCCAGGCCTCATCTGGCATTTTCATCCTCATGCTCAAAAGCAGGGAGCCTGGTTTGAAGGGTGAGCTGAGATGGGATTATTTTGTCCTTGCTGGAAGGATAAATATGTTGTGTCAAGCCTCATTAATAAGTCACTTCAAGCAGAGTCCCTTCTGGTTCCTTTATTCTTTAGTAACATAAGGTGAAGTTCTGCCACTCTAACGCAAGGCCAGATTCTGAGGGGAATCTCAGTATCGGCTGAGTGTGCAGCTCCAGCTGAAGTAGGTGGGAAATGCAGGAGAGCAGAACCTTTCCAGAGCAGGCTGTAGTCCTTATTCAGGCATGGCGCCCATGGGAGTTCTGCACTTGGGTTCCTAAGTCAAGTGGGATGTGTGACACATCCCTCCATCTCTTATCCTACGTAACTTAATTTGCTTTATCTACTTGTCCTATTAGTGACAGGTAACCCCTTTTTTCCTCCCTTCCTCATCCCCTTCCCACCACAATATAAACCCTGGATTCTAATTGTCTACTCCAATAATTTGAAGAAGTGGGTCTTACCCATGAAAGCCCTTTACCTAATAAATGTGTTAGTTTTTAAGGTGCTACATGACTGGTTGTTATTTGTGAAGCTACAGACTAACACGACCACCCCTCTGAGACTTGATTCCTAATGTTTGTCTTTCAGAAGTTAACAGTCTGGTGGGATAATACCTCTTGGATGTGGGTTGGGTAGGCTTTCCCTGGGATTTAGCTCAATTCTGTGAGGTGCTGAGCATCTTTATTTCCAGTGGAAGTTGAGTGCTCAGTTCATTGCAAGACTGGGCCTGTTATCAGCACTGACTGCTCCTGAGGCGGGGATGATATCTGCGATTTGAGTTAGCCTGAAACGTAAGTCAACAAAGGGGCAGCTGCTTCACTGCCTGGGTTGGGTGCTCCAGACCCTGTTGTTTCCTAAAGGTCAGAGCAATTCCTTTGCTCAGCTGCAGCCACATGGCTAAGAGAGAGATGAGTGATGTTCGATCCCTGAATGTCACAAACCATCCTGCCTAAGGAATGAACTTTAGCAGCCATGCAGTCATAAATCAGTCTCACCTGTGAAAGTGTAAGCCACACACCTATGTGTGGTTCACTGTCTCATGTAGTGCTACCTAGACCACTTCACAGAGAAAATACCAAAGAACAATGACCCTTTCTACACAGACATGGGGTGCTCTGTCCTTTCTACAACAATAATGGCTACTAGGTAAAATAATTCCAGTGGATTGCTGGTCCAGAAGCTACCAACATTATGGATCAGGGACAACCTGCTTCCTCCCTATTTCAGAAACACTACATCTCCCACTGACAGTGAGATGATCAGCCACATCAGCCCAATGATGCTTTTTTGGTCTCAGTTTATGGAGGCATTTAGCAGAGCGCCCCCGCCAACCTTTCCATGTCCAAGAATTCTGGTAATCTTTTCCTTGACAAGCACTCACAGTCCTTGAATATTCAGCAGGGGAATGTCCTCAAGCAACAGAAGTGCTTTGTGCTGTTCAGCTTTTGTCGAGATACAAGCTGTTAAAAAAATCAGCATTTCCCTTTTCTCACTCATGTCCCTCAAGCAACTCTGGAGGGTCAAGTCCTGCCATTCTAGATCAGTGCCAGATCCTGAATGGGCTCTCAGTATCAGCTGAATATGCAGCTCCAGCTGGCATAGATGGGAATTACAGGAGACCAGCACCTTTCCAAAGCCAGCTGTAGTACTTATTCAGGTTGGTTGTGTACCCATTTAATAAGTGAGTGCTGGACTCACCAAGACAGCAGCATGAGCAGATGAAGCTATGCTGAGAAGACCTGCTGGAACAATTAGATGGGTAAGAAGGCTGATCTGGGATCCCTGACCTGGACTAAGCCATAGCCACAGGGGCCAGTACCCACCTCTGAGGGTACCACAAGTGGTGGAGCTCTTCCCCAACTCCTCAGAGACAGAGGAAGAGATCAAGAAAAGGGCTCAGCTTCCCATACACCCAGTACCAGTGTTTGTTGTAAACTGAGCACTTGGGTGGCCACCCAGGAGAGATTCAAATGCTACCCAGCTGTTCAGTAAAGCATCCTCAGCTGGCGGCATATATTTCTTCTGCTGGTGCACATCCACACATGCACATAATAAAATATATTCTGCACATGGATGGAAAACAATCAAAGGGAACATTGCCCACGTTAAAATCATCATGAAACCATCTGCCCACCCTGGGATAATATCCTGCTTCTGCTGCTACCTAATGTTTTGAGTCCTACATCTTGAGCAGTATCAGTCTGTGCTGAAGGTTCAGCTGTTGCTGCTGGAGCAGCATGTGGCTATGGAAGCTGTTACAGGTAGGCACAATGGATTTTTACCTTTTGCCTTTTAAAAAAGCCTATGCAATTATGTACAAAAAAGCTGCATAAAATAATATTATTTAGTCAGTAAAGTCAAGAATTCAAAAGTTGCACCGTTAGTACTGACATCAGATGTTATCAATGTCTAGGCAAACTTAAGTTGGCATCCTTGTGAATATACATTTTAACAGAGATTTTTAAATAACACAGTCACATGTTTTTTCCCCACAGGACTCCTGTATCATTCAGAACACAGGCTAGATGCACAAGGAGATAGAATCAAGGTGACATGATCAACCATTAATCTGCCATGGCCTCATTTTCAGTTATTTGACTTTGCCACACAAATAATCCTTTTAATATAGTTTCTTTTGTTTGTAATACAAGAGGCACTTTTCTGTCTGACCTACATACTGAGTGTGAAAAACTTCATCCCCTCTTAGGCAAAAATTAACAATCTGTAAGGAAATGGCTGGGTGTCCTCCTTCTGGGATCCCTGAGAGACTCCACCAAAAAAGCATGGGAAATAAATTAGCAAAAACAATTTCAGAACAGCATGTAGCTGTAGCAAAAAATGGAAGCTATTTGCATATTGCATTTATTTTTTTAGTACTGTAGCCACGTCTTGATTCTGGAACCAAGAATCTATCTGTCACTTCAGTCTTAACAATAATTCTGAACACTTCCAAACGTCAAAGGCATTAATATTAACCAATTCTCTCTCTCGGTGGTTACTTGATAATGAGTAGAACATCTTCCCAGCACCCTCCTACTTGCGAGTCCATTGATGGCAGATCAGCCCCATTCTGGAACCATAGGGCTTATCACAAAAATTAACCAATTACTCCCCCACAATATTCTGCTGATATAGTGTGGAGTATTAGCCACATTATGGCTACGTCTACATGTGCAGCCAACATCGAAATAGTCTATTTCGATGAATAACGTCTACACGTCCTCCAGGGCCGGCAACGTCGATGTTCAACTTCGACGTTGCTCAGCCCAACATCGAAATAGGCGCAGCGAGGGAACGTCTACACGTCAAAGTAGCACACATCAAAATAGGGATGCCAGGCACAGCTGCAGACAGGGTCACAGGGCGGACTCAACAGCAAGCCGCTCCCTTAAAGGGCCCCTCCCAGACACAGTTGCACTAAACAACACAAGATACACAGAGCTGACAACTGGTTGCAGACCCTGTGCCTGCAGCATAGATCCCCAGCTGCGGCAGAAGCAGCCAGAAGCCCTGGGCTAAGGGCTGCTGCCCACGGTGACCATAGAGCCCCGCAGGGGCTGGAGAGAGAGCATCTCTCAACCCCCCAGCTGATGGCCGCCATGGAGGACCCAGCAATTTCGACGTTGCGGGACGCGGATCGTCTACACGGTCCCTACTTCGACGTTGAACGTCGAAGTAGGGCACTATTCCTATCTCCTCATGAGGTTAGCGACTTCGACGTCTCGCCGCCTAACGTCGAAGTTAACTTCGAAATAGCGCCCGACGCGTGTAGACGCGACGGGCGCTATTTCGAAGTTGGTGCCGCTACTTCGAAGTAGCGTGCACGTGTAGACGCAGCCTATAGGTGTGGGTAAACTCAGGCTGCAGCATTAATTAACTTGGCCAAGAAATGGAGGACTCAGAGAAAATGTCAGCTTTTGGAAGCTTCCTCAAGCAGTCTTGGATGCCAATACTATGCTAAGGCTACCAAACCATTTCTGATCTCTCCTTAGTTATTGTAACTGGGGATGAATTATGTGGACCCCCCCGCCTCCCCTTTTAACATTTTTTGCTGTATCCGAAGAGAGCAAATCTTAAAAGCTGTTGCTGTATTAGTTCATTCTGGAGTTCCACTAAAAGCCCTAATCACATTGTCCCTGGAACAGCTCTCAGGGATTGGAAAGCCGGAAATGGTGGTTATTTAAGCAACTTGCAAAGCATTGTAGGACACAGCGTCTCCCAGGTAAGTATACCTGTAATAGCTGAGCTGTAAACAGTCTCTCAACATGTCTGGGGATGCATCACAGTCCAGCCTTCATTTATCACCCATCAAAACAGCACACCAAAGTCACTTAGTCAAGAAACAGGCACCTACACTCTATTAGTTTCCTTTTCCTTTTTAATCATATACATTTGTATTTCCTGGTATGGGGACACTGAACTTCTGAAAGCCATCTGACATCGCTAATGAGCTCATGTATATGAGTTGAAATTTAATTCTTTTTCTTATCAGAGCTCTGCATGGCACAGACAGAAGGGTAACACCTTTAACATGCTGGCCTTCACACGCCTTATATGAATGTGAAATTCTGTTGAACTTCTGTTTGCCAGGATATGTTACACTTTCATGTAAATCAATATTTCTCAATCAGAAACATTTTAGAGCAAGCAACAGGCGCTCTGGACACTACGTCCTTCAAGAAATGGGCTTATTGACTGTATATCAGTGGACAGCTTTTAATAGCTGTCTTCCAAAGGACAGCATCATATACACATACAGTGCTGTTATTAATCTTTTAGTATTATTAATGTTATTGTTATTATGTTAATGTTAGTGTTATTAATCTTTTAGTATTCTTTTTATATTAAACTTGTGTAATTTATTGACCAGACCTTGCAGAATCTTTTCTGTTAGCTGAAAGTGCTGGCTAAACTCTAATTGTAAAGAGGTTTGTTTTGGACAAATGAACCTCTTTGTCCCACTAGGCCTGTATTTTATTATCCACTCTGCTCTGCTCTCAACTATAGCTGACTCTGGTGTACTATCAATAAAGTTGAATTTTAGCTGGACTGAAGCATGTTACTAAATAATGGATTCTGTGTCCTTTTAATTTTACATTCTTGCCCTTTACGGAAATGTCCAGAGAGAGACCACTTGTAACCTGTTTGGGGGGTAGGTGTCTGCAAATAATAAGCTAGTAATCAGTGAAGGATGCTTTTAGTTTATCAGGACTTACACTAACAGATGATTTCTGTCATAAAGGCTTGGTTACAAGAAATCTTTTGTAACTGATGAACTGGTGGATGGTTGATCAGCTGGCTTCAGCTTATCAGTTATGTAAATCAGCCACCATCAAAAGACATCTATGATCTGTAGACAATTTGCAATGATCTAGAAAAGGAGTGTCTTACATCACACTCTTTTATTTAAAGCATACTAAGCACTTGGGACGTCGAATGCCCAGCAGAGGGAAATCTTGGCTATGTCTACATGGGCAGCTTATTTCTAAATAAGCTTGTCCTGTAGACATAGCCATTAACAATTTACCAGCAGCCTAATCTCCCATAGTGAACGGGACTAGCCATTTGGAGCTACCCTGACCTTTAAGGTAGAACTGAGGCCTGTGAAATTAACTCTCTTCCTCCTCCATGGAATGTTCCAACACAAGCCTGCCAGTATAACATTAGTTAATTGTAATTGGGTTGTATGTTTCATTGCATAAATGAATGCTCTGTAGGGGCCAGGAATGCATTTCCCTCTCTAGCTCACTACCGCACAATTGCAGCACTGCACAGCTGGTCAGGTAGGAGAGACAATTCCATTAAAGTCCCCACAGTTGCAAACTCAGTGTTCGTGAATTCAATTATTCGCAAGCGGCTCTGTGGCGGGGAGCACCCGCTCCGCTTCCCGGGGGCTCTGGGGCTGGAGTGCAGGCAACTGCTGCTTCCCCGGGGCTCCAAGCCCACCGCCCCCCCATTTGCAAAAATCAACATTCGCGAGGGTTCTGAATGTTGTGCCCCTACTGTACCATCCTGCTATGTACGCATCATGGGGCAGACGCACAGCTGGGTAAATGGTCATTGCGCCACTGAAGAATGGTGCTATGACAATCAGCTCTCCCGAGGCACAGCTCCCAAGCGCTGGGCATTGGCTGGGGCTGGATGACAGACACAATGGCTCAATGGACTGCTATGGAATGTAGCAAAGCCTACATATCTAATGACACTGCGGTATTAACTACATTTATTAAAAAGCTATAAATACATCATGGGTTCAGATACATTTCTTTTGTGATCCCATTGAACAGGGGCTACTCTACTGCAGACTACACTTTGCCACGGTGCGTAGCGTGCACACATTACATGCCTCCGAAGCAGGGGTATAAATAGCAGCGCAGACAGTGAGGCACTGGGTTGGTGACCTGAGTACCAATGTGCCAGACCCTTTGGATGGGAATGTTCCATGCATCTCTACGGCTATGTCTACACAGCAGCATTATTTTGGAATAAACTATTCCAGAAGAGATTCTTCTGGACTAGCTTATTAAGCAACAGGATGGCTACACACAAAATGTGTATTGAAATAGCACTCAGCTGTTTCAGAATACCTCCCCCCCGGCCCCCACGATTGGCCATCAGGGCACCCTGGATGGGGATGAGGGTGGAGGCCCCCCCCATTTTGAAATAGCCCCTATTCCCTGTCTATATGGCCCTTATTCCAAAATATAGGTGCTATTACTCATAGAACGAGGTTTATGGACCTCGAAAGAAGCCGGCTGCTACTTTGAACTTCGGGTTTTGCTGGGTAGACACCTGCAAAGTGATTTCAGAATAGCACCTGTTGTTCCCAAATAACTTTGCTGTGTAGACACACCCTCCATGCCCAGGCAGTTCCTCACGTGTCTTCCTTGCTCATTTTAGCAGCATAGTGTTCTGCTACCTCCCTGCTGCCAGAACCTTTTCCTGCCTGTGGGAAAGGCACCGGCAGCGGGGGGGAAATGCTCCGACAATGTCAGGTGGCAGGAAAAGGCTCCAACAGTTCCTGTCTGCCTCCCCACTGCTGGACTTGCTCCCTGCTGCCTCCCCCATCAGAGCCCTTCGCTGCTGCATGTACCTACTCACTGAAGTGTGGCCATGCCCTGCTTTTGACTGGAGGTGTGCAACTCCATCAGCTGGCCTACATGCCACCAGGGTAGGCAAGGCCTGTACACGTCAGAGGCTAAAGTGCTGCTGCTAAGCGAGGAAAGCCGGTTTGAAAGGGTTACGACATAAGAATAGTAACCACAGTTTTCAGATGTTAGGCACAGCGCTGTGGAGCGTAACAAGTGCTTGGCATGCCCTGGCCTAGGGACAATTTTTAGGAGCCTGCTCAGTCTCTCATGGGTCAGATCCTAATGGCTCCGAGTTATTGCATTATTTGACTGGCAAATGTGTCTGTAAAGAGGACTAAAACTAGCTTGTGAACACTGCTGGGAAATCATTTTCCGCTCCCCCCCCACATTTACATATTCTTATGACTGGCTGAACTTAGCTTAATGAATCTTTTTGTTAACCTTTTCCTTTAGCTGCAGAACTATCACTCCCATATATTTATAGGCTACTTCTCAACAAAGCATTCAAAACTTTAATGGTCTAGCTTAATACCTGTAACACATTTACATATTTCATGAAGTAATATTAGCAGCACAACTAAACAATAAAATAGACCTGAAAGACAGTAGAAAGCAGAAACACACAAGGCAAGGAATGTGGAGCCGTTGTTGAATTAAGTAAGGGGCAAACTTTGCAGACGTGATTGGCTCATTTCCTGCTGTCATTTAGTTATTGGTCCAGTTGCTTTGTTTGCTAAATAATTTGCTTCTTGGTTTTACTAGTTCTATTATTGCGCTCCTTGGCCATAAGGAACTAAGAGGATGAGCGAGAGAATGTCCTATTTTAAAAATATGTGATCCTCCCACTTGAGGCCTTCCCCAGGGAGCGTTCCCTCCGGGCTGGGGGGGGGGGGGGGCGCGCCGTGGTATTGACCGGTTTTTTGCTTTTAAACAATAGCAAATTATTATAAAAGCACTGAAACCAAATTTGGTTTTTGGCATATGTAAGCCAAACGTTTTTTTTTTTCGGACACAGAAAAATATTTCGCTTTTCAATTGTGAGGCAGCGAAACATTTTCCAGTTGCTGGGTGGGCAAAAACCACTCTGCATAAAAAGAAGCCCCCCCCGTCCCCGGCCTCCCCAACCAAAAAAAAAAAAAAGAGGAACTGCTGCCCAAATTCAGTCCCAGTGGGAAACCCCATTGGCTGCAGTGGTGCTTTTACACTAAGAAGTTAGTTGACCCTTTTTATTTAAAAAAAAAAAAAAAAAAAAAAAAAAAGTACCACACACAGTCTTAAGGTTATGCTGTGCCCTCTGCCCTTTACAACCCAGTATTTACCTGCTAGAAGGCTTTCCTGCCATGGCAACACTTGTACTGTAACGTGCGCCAGGCCCCCAAGCCCAGCTTATTTTTTTTTTTAAACAAGTGAGCATAACTGCATTCTACAAGGGGCTCCACACCATTGTGATGTCAGCCGGGGTGGGGGGGGAACGGGGGGGGGGACGGGGACTGGAGGCCTAATTACAAGACTCGTTTATACAGTCTAGGCTCTTTCCCCATAGACTGGCTGCCAGAACACTGTGCAACTGTTATTACCCTATGTGCTGATTTCACGGCTCCCTTCTGCTGCAATAAAGTATGATTAGGCATTGATGGCACTGAGCCACTATTGCTCTGAAGCTGTTCTGGTCCCTGTTCCTTGCCTGGTCGGCTTATGTGCATCGCCTAACAATTAGCTGGCAGTTTAGAAAAAATGTGGTGAGCATTGGCAGGATTAGCTATTGCTTCAATCAGGGTGCGTCAAGCGCTTGCTCGCACCTGCGTGTTGTACCAGCACATCCTGCACACCACGAACAGCAAACGCTGCAGAGCGGCCACATGCACACACAACAGCAGGGCCAGCTGACAGAATTGCTAGCCGCGCCCCCCCCCCCCAAAACAGCCTCTGTGCTGTTGGAAGGGGCGGAGACAGGGCAGCCAACATTTAGCGTGGCTCAGAATGCAGTCACCAGGGCTCTGTTTGCCACCGCTACAGCAGGCGCTCCAGGCCTTTTAGAAGTGCTGGGCCCTGGGGAAGTTGGCCTCTTTGCCCTCCATGGTTGATGGGCCTCTTTAACAGCAATGTGTTGGAGAGCTGCGAAAGCGTGACTCCCCAGGCTCACATTGCAAGTTAAGCTGTTTTACAGCTATGCCTTTTAGCCTCAGAGGAGCCTGCCTGGAGCTAAGTTGGTCCTTTGAGGACCCCCCCGCCCCCCCCCACCCCACCCTTTATGCTGCGCCCCCTCCCCCCCCCCCAACTTTTATTACCTGGGGCTAGCAAAAGCCCTACAGCACCCCTCAGAAATGCAAGGGGCCCCTTCTGAACTGCAGGTTTGACATATACTGGTTTCCTGAAACTCAAGGGTCAGAGCTTGGTGGCAGCTTTTGTTTTGGAGTTACTGCCAAGTATTGGGTGTAGGTGCTGGGGAGGAAAGTTGACGTCTTTAACGGGAGGGCCACTGCAAGGTGCTGCATGAATATTGGTGGTGTGGCCTGTAAGCGTAAGGGCTGTCGGTAAACATGAGCAATGGCCTTACCCAAGCCTCCCACCCCATCCTCTCCACTGGTGTGATGCGTGCCATACCCTGTTTGCGCTCCAGCCATTACTTCTGAACATTTAACAACCGTGCCATTAGCTAGCTCAGTTCACTCACAGCCCTAGAAAGAGACATGCCCCCTTCCTGAAAGCACTGACAGTCAAACACAGAACAAGATGCAAGACAATGGGTCAGGAGTGGCAGGAGGACAGTGAGCATAGTTGGCAAGCGCCTAAGGGATGTGGGCTCGCCTGGTGAAGCAGATTTGAGAGAGGAGTGAGGGGGTGCTGGGCAGAGAAGGCCAGAGAGAAGAGGCTGCAGTCCATTTATATTGCATGTATAATATATGGAAAGTGCTTTGGGTTCCCCAAACAGCTGTGAAAACTCTCGCTGCTTTCAGGCCTGTGCAATGCTCCTTCTTCAGTGTCACTGTCTGATGCTAGGTTGGGCTACTGCTGAGTAGGTAATCGCCTCTGTTTTTGTTCTTGGGTCTAACACTTTGCTTTATCAATTGCCTGGACAGGCTGTGGCAGCGTTGCCCATGCACTATGCCCCCTAGTGGAGGTGGGTGGTACGGCAAAAGTTTCCGCTATCCAGTTATTGGCCTATTTTGGCTTTTGGTGCCACCTGATCATCCAGCCACACCCGGTTCATCCCTTCACAGGAATTCAAAGTGTCTATTTTAAAGTAAAGCAGAAAATAGCAGCGCCTTTTACCCAGGCCTTCAGGAAGGTTCCAGTTCCCTGCTCAGCACCTGTCTCCAGGTAAGTTTCTTGCTCAGGTCTCAATGTCCCCGGTATCACACAGCCCACTATCCAAGAGTGGATACTCCCAGCTAACTCTCAGGTGATGTTCCTCGCTGGCCTGTCTTCCAGAGTGGTGTTGCTCATTCCTTTATGAAGTTTCAGCCCACCCCTGGCTGGTTTGAGCACCAACAAGGCCTAACACTCCTCTAGGAACAACCCTCCCTGGGGTAATTGGCTTCTAAAGCTATTTTTAACCGTTTTGTTATATATGTGTGTGTGTGGGGGGGGGGGGGGGGCTATACCCACCATACATGTACCCAGCGCATGGAAAGAGCGCTGGAAAAGCCCATGTCCCTTTCTATTTTAGCTGGCTGAGTAAATGTGATAAAAATGAGGACAAGCCTGAGTAAAACTAGCTCAAACAGAATACACACAAGCAGATTTTTATGATCCATGCATCTGCAATGTAAACCCTTTCAATGCACAGTAATGCAGACTGCTTATCAGCCAAGCTCCTTTTCTTTACACGCTGTTGTGATCTTTTATTTCAGTAGACTGTACAGGTTGAAACTCTCTAGGTCTGGCACCCTTGGGATCTGACCAGCGCTGAACAAGGGAATTTGCCAGGCCACAGGGGGTCATTATTGTGTAGCAGCATTACAAAAACTTCCATGGATTAGTGGGCTATCAGAAGACACTCAGGTTAAATTACAGCTACGTAGCAGCACAGAACACTGAGAGCCAGGACTGATAGCTGTAAACAAACTTTATGGGACCCCAGGAGACTTGGCCACACCCAAGATAAGTGGTCATCCAGCGAATTAAAATCAAGCTGGATTATGGATGTTGCCAGATGAGAAAGTGCTGGAATAGAGCGGTCCACCCTATAACAGGCCTGGCAACATTGTGGCCTGGAATCTGGATTTTTCCAATCAAAACAAAAATACTGTAAATTGTCCTTAACTAGGTTAAATGCCTACTTTGTGCTTCTCATCTGCAAAGGACTTGACAGACAAGCTAACTAACCTGCCCAATACCATGCTGTCGCCCAATTTGACGGATGTGGAAATTGAGGCAGCATGAAGACTAGAATCACATTACACGTCAGTCCCAGGGCCTGTATTAGTGCTCAGCCTGTTAAGCAAGCAAGAAAAAAAAAATCTGTGGGGAATATAGACAAATGCTGTCAGAATGTTTTCTTCCCAGCATCAGAGGTTGTACGTGACATTCGTAAACTTTCTCTTGAGTGCTAGACCTCACTGCTAATGATGATAGATATTATAAGCTGCTGTGATACCAAACGCTCATTTTAAAAACTTAAATTGACGTGAGACAAAAAAAACAGCCATTCAAAAATGCTATGTACCTAAATGGACCAGATTTAACCATTTGTGCCAGAGCAATAGCTGTGTTAGTCTGTATTGTATTAAAACAAAAACGCAGTCACATTGCACTTTAAAGACTAACAAAATAATTTATTACGTGGTGAGCTTTCGTGGGACAGACCCAATTCTTCAGCTCATAGCCATACCAGAACAGACTCACTATCTAAAGCACAGTGGGCCAAAAATTGTTATCAAGGTTGACAAATCAGAAAAATTGTTATGGGGGGGGGGGGGCGGGGGGCGGGTGTGTGTGTGTGCGCAAATCAGAAGAGCAGAGGGGAGGCCGGAGGAGGGAGTGGGGAAGTCAAGAGTTAACTAAAATAAAACAATCCTCATAATGGGCCAGGTAATTGCTGTCCTGGTTCAAGCCACGTGTTAATGTTTCAAATTTGAATATAAATGAGAGTTCTGCACACTGTCTCAACTGTTAAAGTTCCTTTTCAGCAAAACACAATTTTTGGACCTCTGTGCTTTATATATTGAGTCTGTTCTGGTATGGCTATGATCTGAAGAAGTGGGTCTGTCCCACGAAAGCTCATCACCTAATAAATTATTTTGTCAGTCTTTAAAATGCTCCTTGATTGCTTTTTTGTTTTTTTTTAACCATTTGTGCATATGTCTTCAGTTTGCATGTGACAGGTGGAAGCTGCATGGACTAATGTGCATATATTGTGTACTTTTTTGCACAAAAATTAGGTATGTGGTTACTGTGAGTGCTTGTGTAGACTGGGAAACCCAATGGACAAATGACTAATTCTGGTTAAAATGTATGCTCCCATTTTGTTAAAAATTGGGTCATCAGTTGAACTGTTTGCATGAAGTGAGTATCAGAGGAGTAGCTGAGTTAGTCTGTGTCTTCAAAAACAACAAGA
This sequence comes from Carettochelys insculpta, assembly GCF_033958435.1. Taxonomy (NCBI): domain Eukaryota; kingdom Metazoa; phylum Chordata; order Testudines; family Carettochelyidae; genus Carettochelys; species Carettochelys insculpta. The sequence goes on along the minus strand of NC_134153.1, from coordinate 19,891,685 downwards.
AGTCCTGGGTCACCTTATAGACTGACAGATATTTTGCAGCATAAGCTTTCACCTGCACATCTACTAATCTAATATGTGCCATCACGTGCCAGCAATGCCTCACCGCAATTTACATTGGCCAAACTGGGTAATTTCTACGTAAAAGAATAAATGGACATAAATCAGACATCAGGAATGGTAACATACAAAAACCTGTAGGAGACCACTTCAGTCTCCATGGGGCCTCAGTGACAGATTTAAAAGTAGCAGTCCTATAACAAAAAAACTTCAGAAATAAACTCCAAAGAGAAACTTCACAGCTGTAATTCATTTGCAGATGTGACACCATCAACTGAGGATTGAACAGAGACTGGGAGTGGTTGGCCCATTACAAAAGCAGTTTCTTTGCTCTTGATGTTCACACCTCCACATTAGCTACTGATAATGGGCCACATCCTCCGTGACTGAACAGACTTTGTCAGCTCAGGACCCTGCCTTGACTGAGACTCCTTCTTTAAACCCTCCTCTGAAACCCCTCCACTCAAGCATCTGACGAAGCGAGGCTTTCCCTATGAACACTTATGCTCCAAACTATCTGTTTTTCTACCGGGTGCCACAGGACTTCATGAAATGAGACTAGTTGTCTTTAGAAAAAAGCATGTTTGTATTTAAGGTTTGAAGAGTCTTATCTTACACTGGAAGTACGTGCCAGTTTTAAAAAATATTAGTTTCACCAAGGCAAGCAAAAGCACTGCTGAGCAGTACACAAGGCCCTTTGTTCTAATGGCTTGCACAACTTAACTAACACCTTATTATTTCATCTTCTGGAGAAGGAAAATGCAATTGCTCAGTCAGAAGTTTGAGGTTCTTGACCCAGTTAACTATCCATGCCTCCTGTTTAGCCCATTTCCACATTCACAGCTCTTTATCTGACAAACTCCGCTGTCATCCTATCCGCTTGTGGGCAATAACAATGTCAAAATCAAGGCTTAAAGATGACAGGGTGCTCATTGTTATGGTTGCCTGTCTGATCTCTGTAAATACATCACTATTGAGCATGTAATACAGTTTGGGAAGTGCTATGTTTCTGTGAGGTGAGGTGCAAATAGATCAGGCCATGTCTCGACATAGAAGTCCAAAATGCTAAGGCCCAGGACATAAGGTGACTAAATATTTTTGAGGCTCTGTGCCTTCAGCCCTGATTCAAAAAAAAGCATCTCTATTCAGGTAAGTGCTTAGGTTCACATTTAACTTCATGCCTATGGACTTAAGTGCCTTTGTAATCAATGGCTCTTACATACCTGGTTAAAATTCAGCACGTTCTTATATGCTTTCCCAATTCAGTGCTCTAGATATGGGCAAATATGAAAACCTGCTGTCAGTTGCTTGCAAGTAGCCTAAATCTCTGTGTCAAATGATCATTTCTTCTATTGCTGGACAGTAAATATGAAACAAACCAACCCAAGGCTCAGTTTTATCCATTACTTTTTATTTATTTCTGCAGTAGGGGACCATTGCTTTAAAATCTGTAGACATTTGGACATATTTTACAAGACAGTACAGTTTCTGAATGTCACACATTGATCACAGTTTCATACCACTACATGCATATAACGACATTGATTTTTAAATTTTTTTAAATTAATTTTTACGGAAAGAACTGAAGTGATCAATAAACTTCAACAAAGAAAGACTAACTTAACTAAAAAAAAACCCTACAAAAACAAACAAACAAACAAACAAGCAAACAAACAAAAACCAGGTAAGACTCTAAGTGCACCAGTATATGGCTAATGGGATTGTAGTTACCACCAAACATAAGGGTGGTCAGTAGATATTATTCCAATGGTGAACAAAACATCTTCTGATGTACTGTTCATTCGTGCGACCCAATCCAATAGAACAAAGAGCGCATGCTAGTTGGTACAGGATCTGCTTGGGCAGTAGGAATTATATGGCACCAACTACCCTTCACTATACATTTTGGATCTAATTTATCAGTGCCTCCACTTTCCATAGGTATAAAATGACTAGATACAGTGCAAAGCATTGGAGCATCAAACCTTCTATTTTCTGCCCCTTCTCACTATAATTCCATCCAAATCTGCCAGGAGAGTCCCAGGAATTGTGTCCAGTTTTTTTGGTGTTAAATATTAGCTTGGCTTTTTAACTTTTTAAAAACCCTGTTCCATTTTCATTGCACTAGCGTATGGGTTAGTGTATCCTCCCCCAGCGAATACAATCAAAACTGTTCGCCCATGGCTCATAGGCCCTATCGTGCTAACAGAGTATGTATTTTCTGAGGAGGTGAGGGCCTGTGTTTTTGGAGACTTTAGTTTGTCCCTGGAGGCACTGTGAGAGTTTGAAAGACAATAGTGATTTCCCTAAATAGTCATAGCTTTGTTGCAACATGGTATGTCTTTGAGAGCATAAAGACCAGTGCATCTTTAGATGTTTTCCCTCCATTAAAGAACCACTTTGTTGTATTGATTAAAAAATAGGATTCTTCCATGTCAAAATTGGCTACAGCAAATCAACATATTTTAATACCTATACTATATAAAAAGGTTAAGACTGGTGCAATTGGTGGCTGGCCTTTCAGTCTTCGGTATTAAGAATCACTCGTTATCATGGCTTCAGAGTTCAGTGTACTATGGAAGACCTGCCACAATGACAACTCAGAAGGGAAAGCAACTCTGTGCACAACTGTAAAAAAGTTGGTAAGGACTGAAAAGTGTCCTATCCCACAGGTCTGAAACTGACAAAACAGAAAACAAAGCTGGGCGGCCACAGGAGGCAAGGTGAGCTCAACAGTACTTCAGAAACAGGATAGATGAGGATAAAAGACAAGAGACAGGACAGGGACGGCTCAAAATTGAAATATTGCACCACAACCATGAAGTACTTCGCATAGATCAGAATTCACTTGCTCTGACAGAGTTTTAATTACAGATTAGCAAGGAGACTAAAAGGTGTGAGACAGGCAAAGAAACCAACACAAAATCTGTTGGTAATGTCTGCAAATCAAGAAGTCCTTCTCTAACATCCCAATACATTTTAAAACTATGGGGTGAAATCCAAGTCCCACTGAAGTCAATGTTGTGAGTTTTACCTTTGACTTCAATGGGACCAGGAGTTCACATATTTGAAGAGAAATAGGTAGCATGATCATAAACCAACAGAGCTGAATGAAATGATTATCATTCTCTTTCACACACTTCTGTCTAATTATTACTACTTTTCACCGCCCTCTACCAAGACAGTTTTCAAACAGGTGCTGTGAACAGATGTCTTCCATCCCTGAGATCACACAAAGCCCTAAAATATATTTGCTGGCATCTCAAACAGATCTATCTGAATGAAGTGGATTTTTGCTCTGAGTTCAAATTTACTTGTTTTATTTAATGCAGCACAGCTGAAGTGTCATGAGCATCCCTTTAAAATTCCAAATGTTTATCCTTGCTCAGACCTACGGCAGCTCAGTAGAATAGAATTCATCTCAATTTAAGAATCACAAGTATTTTTTTCTAAGCCTCTCACATGAAGATTCATTGTGCGATGAAGCCAGAATCAAGGAAAGGAAAATTGAGTCATATTTACAGATATGAACATTTGTGGCACCTGACCACTGGTGTCAAAGGACACTTATTGGTAGTTTGGGTAATATCAGCAACAAAGGGGAATATGAACTTACAGCTTTCAGAAGGGGTTGTTTCTCTTGCAGAAAAGTAACATTCCTTTAAGTCCAAAGGCCTAAATTATATTAGTACCTGATTGCACAACACACGTTGGAAAACAATCACCTTTGATTTGGTGAGACGACTGGCATTGGGATGTGTTCTTTCCTACTGCAGAAGAGCTGGCAGAAGATTAACTTTAACACTGTAATAAGCAAAGGCAGATGACTGCAGTGATGAATTTGATCTATAACATGCCAAATAGCCCAAGTATTTTATTGGTGTGCCATTTTGGAGGATATTTTATATGACTGTAGCTGTCAGACATGCTGGGTTATTGCAGGGGTTAGTAGGAGGTGTGACTCGCTTTGAGAAAAAGAAACATTTTCCATTCATTTATTTCCTCACTTGATAGCTGAGCCTGGCTAATCTATAAATACGGGCAAAGCACCTTTGGCTCATCTTTACAAGTTTGTTCATAGCGTGAGTGCTGATTGTGTATACATTTTCAAATGTACAGATTTCTAATTAAATCATGTTTCAGGTTTGCTCTCTAGGGTTGCAGGCATATAGGAATATTCCATAAAGAGACCATGGCCGTGTAAACAGAATCAAAGCATACTAGAACTACTAGAGACCTCAAGAGGCCATTGAATCCAGTCCCCTGCACTCATGTCAGGACCAAGCACCATCTAAATCATCCCTGACAGATCTCTAACCTGGTCTTAAAGATCTCCAACAATGGAGAGTCCACAACCTCCCTAGGCAAGTGTGGAGCTAGGCTAGCAGAAGTTGTGCCAGACTTTCAACTCTGGAAAGAAATGGCCAATGTGCAAATAGTCTCCTCTTCTTAATTTTATGTTTAAACATTTCAACAAAGAAATATTTATGCACAGATTTAGGGACAAACTTACCCAGGCAAACTGCCCATTAACTTTATGGTCTGTTGCAAGGGATTTGTTTTTCTCTTGCATTTTTGTTTCATTGTCGGTGACATCGTAATTCGTGAGCAGCAAAATGATTAAGAAAAACTAAGTACATGGAAAAAGCTTTGCCTTAACCATACCCAAAACTAGTCTCTTTCTGAAACTTGTATATTTAGGAATTTGGATAAATAAGTATTCTCCAAATTCCTGGTTTTGCCCAGGACTGAGTGTGGCAATATCAAAATACAGAACAATTGCTTGACGGTGAAGTCTTTACTTAGGCGAAAATCTCATTGAATTTCAGTGGGAGCGTCACATGAATAAAGAATACATCATCTGGTCTTTAGGTTGGATAAGAGCCTGAACGTTCACCTCTGGTGCTTACCCCATCTCTATTGCTAAAAATATTGTAGCTGATTCCATCACTAATCATGATGATTTCCAGATCTAATCCCTTCCACACACTGGGCAAGATTCTGAAACTGACTTAGCAGCATGAATCTGGAAAAGCTCCACTGAAGTCGAAGGCTGCAGCTAAGGGTTGAAGTCAGTGGAGTCCCTCCAAATCTGCACTATTGCATTTGAGAACACTCTCTGGCCCAGTCTCTCTTTTTCTAGGAAAACACCTTACTTTCCATTACCTGTCCTGTTATCTTGCTTATTTTTAAAGATTATAAGCAGGAAAACACAAATACACAACAACATCAAAGAGACTGTGACCTTTTGGAGACCCACTTCAGGTGTTCTCAGAACAGAGATATCACAAAACCCCCCTCAGGAAATCAGCTATGTAAATGAACAATAGCTGCTGACACGTTATTCTGCAATACAAAAAGAAGAAATTTGACTTGTTTGCCCTATTATAAATTTGCTAAAAATACAGATATTTATATTATATATATAATATTTAAAATCTGAACAGAAAAATAGACTACTTTGGAATGCATGAAAGTCACACGACTTTTTCATACACCAGATACTTATAGAGCCAACACAATGGCAAACAGACGGTACAAAGGTAACAAGAACATCTGTACTTTAATCAAGAATGATTTAAAGCCATATTCTGACCAACTGGGTGATTCTAAAGCAATCTAAGCTAATGCTTGGTTCATTTTGGTTACCATAAGTGTAATAATTGGTAAAACATGAGAACTTTTCTGAAGAAATACATATATATATATATGGGATGTACCATACCTTCAGTTTGTTGACTGTCTGAGCTACAATGTAAATGCCAGACAGTTTTGATTGTTTCATTACCTTGCCCAGGAATTCTATTATTTGCTTAAAATTAAGTTCTTGAGAAGTTTGGAAAAACTACTGGAGATAATGTTACGTGGAAGAACCTGGCATTAGCAACCTCGTCTTTGTGATGACTTTTAGACACCCTTGTTATTTATTATTAACGGCACTAGCCATAATTCCTTTAAAACATAAATATACAATAGATACAAATATTAACAATACATTACATTTTTTTTCTTAGAAATGTTTATCATATTAGCTGCAAGGGAAGAAAAGGCTACAGTTTATCACAGCCATAATTGCCAAAGAGACCAACCACGCAGGATTTCGTTTCTATGTGACGTGCACAGATTAAGAGTTCCCAAGGCCTTTGACACAGTAGGTTCAGAAAGAGAATGTGTTCCATTGGCATTCTTTCTTCTTCTTCTTCTTCTCTCTCATTGAGTCTTGAAGCTTTCATAAAATGTGGGTTTCACAGGAGAGTCTATTTTTGTTTTTTCCTTAAATGTGCTTAGGTGACGTTTCTAAGAAAAGGCACTGAGAAATCTACTATAATAAGTTCCTGCTGTTTTCCTTTGTACAAAGCTAAAAGTCAAAAAAACCTTTTGCATCCTGATTAAGAAAACTGCACCCATTCCTTCCACAAATATATATGTATATATATTTAAAAAGCTGTACATTGTGTGAGACACAAACAAGAACCCAGACATCACGTGCACACAGTCCTTTCAATTTTTATGCCTTTTGTTGCAGTAGATAGAACTTGTATCAGCTTGCTTGATGCATGGAACACAGTAAAGAGGCCCTGAACACCAGATATTAGTGACTGAACTGCAGACTTTAGCTTGATGAAAGAGATATAACATATTTCCCCTCTGATTTTAGAAGATCAGGGAACAATTTACCAAATGAACTGTAAAATGAAGTTGTACTTTAAATATTTAATGGGGGATTTGGTGAGCATTATGTTTTCAAAGCACTGCCTTTTCTTCTGTAACGAGTACAGACTCCCAGGCTAGCTTAGTTTTTCATGACAGTAGATTTCCCAGTGCTTACATATGTATATATTATGTACACACACGCACACATATATATAGATATATATTTCTTGTTCAGACTTTATTTCATTAAAATAAGTTAATATTTCATTTTTAACTGGGCACAAAATGAGAGCTACATCTTCACACACAAATAAGAAAGAAATGCTCTTCAAGCATATTATATGCTTAATTGTACATTATTCTCTTTCTATAAGAAATCTATAGGACTTTGGCCATTAAGACTTAAAAGGTAGAAATTTAATGATACTTTTGACAACCGAGTTCAAAAGTGATTCAATAAAATGCTACTTTAATGGTAAGACCACATGGATGAAATAAGGTGTGTGTCAGATTCGATCACACAAGGCAGAGAGAGGGCCTTTGGTTACAAGGAGAGTTGCACCAGTTGTTTTTATTAAAAAAAATGACATTTTTGTTAGTGCCATCTATAAACCAAATACATCACTTTGAACAGATGTGTGGTAAACCCTACATTGTATGGCTATATTTAAATATGATCACTTTCCTGATATGTAAAATATGATATTTTTACATGAAAGCATCAGCTCTAAAAAATATTTAAATCGGAAATCACCATTATTTACTTTATCAAAAAAGTTATTTTTCCCTGAATTCATTTTTTATTTAATTTTTTTACATTTGTGCTGATGGCAGACATGGCTGATGACTGAAACATCAAGATCATGCTGAGACTGCCCGCTTTCAACTGTTTTGTTTCCACTCTATAGCCAAGCAGCCAATAGAATTAATTAATACTTAAAGCTTTGTCCGCTGGCCAGTTACCTTAACTTTACTTTCTAACAGCCTTGGCAAGTATCTCAGCAACACACTACATTAGTTCTCCTAAGTACACTTGTATTTATGATGGACCAACACCTGAAATCCTCAGCTAGGCAAAATGCCCATTCCAATGAATGAGTTTTGCAAAAACTGACTAATGACCCTCAGGAACTGACCCTATATAAGTGCTCTGCAGATGCTTCTGTTACATACATACTGCTATTGATTCTGAGTACCTGCTGTATAATACTTTGCATGGAATGAGGGCTGTTCTCCTGTCACTGGGCTAAGACGGGAGGTCCTTATTCAGTTTGTTCTTTCTTTCAACTCACTTAGGAAGTTTCCCAGGTTTTAGCCTTATTAAAGAGCAAGTAAAAACTCTGAGGAAAGACCTCAAGCTCCAACCGAATGTGAGGAGAGTAATCTGGATAACTGCTCTGCATATTCAGAGCAGAACAAATCCACATACATGTACAGTATTATGCCAAGGGCAGACCTAACAAAGCTATAGTTACAACCCATAACAATTCCTAAAACATACATGTGCTTATTGCTTTCATCTGTACGTGCTGCATTCATTTTACTGACAGACAGAAGTATAGTCTAGCATGGACAGACAATTACATTCAGGACTGACCAACAGCTATTTTGCAATAGAAAGGAACAAAATGCCAGACCCCAGATAGTTTATCTTCCTAGAGATGTAGAAGTATATATAAAGTGACACCTGATATTTACGTACCAAGACCTGTTGCATGCAAATAGTTACACATCACAGCAGGTACTCATAAATATGCATCAAACTCTTATTGATATAAGTTATTTACAGTTTAGCTTTACAGTAGAAACAGACACAACGTAAAGTTTTACCATCACAGTTATCACAGGACGGATTGTGCTTTGTCACAAGTGTGTAACAAATCACAGCCACGACAGGAGGCACAAATGAAGATAGTGCTTGTGTAAAGTGCTAGGTTCTTACACTCTGGTTTGTTATTCCACCTTCCAAACCAACCCCAAAAATAAAAACAAAAAAGCCATCAACAGAAAGTGCTCTTTTTTTTTAAGGAATATTAAAAATTAGAGAAAAGATATTTCCTACACAAACTGACATAACTTTACATGAGGACAATGTTTAAAAACTAAGCTGGTTGCTGTTAGTTGCATTTGTTTAAAATAGTCATTTAAAAAAAATCGACGATCATTCAGCTAGTTGACCTGATTCGCCTTTCACTTATATCTGCTTTACACTGGCGTAACTTCGTTGGTTTCAAGAGCGTCCCTTCTGATTTACACCAATGGAAGTGGCAGCACTATCAGGTCTGTGGTGTATAATTCAATAAGTCCTCTTTTTGCATATTTAGTTCACACGTGCATATCTAGCCATTCTACAGCGAGTGCAAAATGTTTCAGACTGGCTTCTTCCTTTTCTCCTACTTTATGAGCTAGATTGAGGCTGACCCCCAAAGTGAACATGGAAGTCAGAGCAAGAGGAGCACAAGGGGCCATCGTTGCCCCTCTTGTGTAGGGGCCAACTGCAATATAAGCAGTATATATGCCTAGAATCGCCACTGGCTCCTGGGCTCCTGCTTCTGCACAGGGGCAGGGGTATGGGGTAATAGACTCTTGGAGGCGAGCGCCTTACACCCTGTGCACTTAGGTACATTCTCCCACAGAAACTTGGAAGGATTCTTGCTGAATCAGCCCAAGTGTCCTAAGAGACACCTTCTTCTGCACATACCCTTCACACTCCCCAAACGAGGGTTGTGGCTTAGAAGCCTCGCTATAGCCCCAGAATAGCTATTGGGATTAGCAGTGGGTAAGCGCAAGTTTCACTACATTCTAAGGGGAGTTTTAAATTAGATACAAGTGGTGCAACTCACCCTGATGACATTTCAAAGTAAAACATTAGGTCCTAAAGTATCTGGAAGAATTAAACAGACACAGGGCATTTTAATAATTTATTTCTCTAGACCACTGGTAGTTTAAATAGACATAAGCTTAGACTTGCCCATAATGCTAGTGTTCCCTGTTACCTTTAGTCACTGTATCCATCAGAAAGAGAGATGTATATGGGGACACTGGAACAATTGCTCTGAACCAGCAAGTATTGTGTTTCTGATAACTTTTATACGAACCCCAGGAATTTGTTCCAGAGTTCAAATCTGGCTGCCTCGGCCTCTTCTGTGGAAGTGATACAGATCAGAGGTTAACGTTTCCAAAAGGAGATCCATTGTACAAGGGAGTAGATGTATATTTGGTCATGATGACTTCAATGAAGGACATGAAAGGAGATCAAAGCGTGAGCAAGATCTGCAATCTTATTTTCATTGATGTGTATAGGTTGAATTGGGCAGCATCTCTATACTTATTCCAGAGAAGGATGTTTTCATAAATCCACAGCTGGCTTCCTCTCAGACTTTAGAAACAAGTGGCTTGTTTCAGTCAAAGTTCATGCCATGCAGAAGCTCTCTTTCTTTGTATTGACTGTAAAGACATTCCTTTTAATGTTGAACAAGTTTGTTTGGAGCACATGTCAAATGCTTTGCTCACGGGTATTAGCATGTCCTCCACTACCTGGTAATATATGGACCTCGGGTGAAATGTGATTTTCTAGTTTGACAGTCTCCTGATTGACCGAGGCTCTTCCAGTGATACCTTCCATGGCGTAAATGCAGTTTTGTCCTATAAACTTAGGTGAGGTTGGTAAAACAGCACTCTCTAGATGGTTTTTCTCCATTCTATAAATGTTATCTTTTTGCTTTGGATAGCCGCTGTTTGTAACATTGTACTTGGGACTCTCGTTTCCTGGAGGGCTCGAGTCATAAAGCAGCTGACCTTCATCATCTGTGTCAGCATCTATATATTTATGTATGCTGGCATCATGAAAGTTGAAAGCTATTGCTATCTGCTTCTCTGGCGATGTTGGGGGCGTCCTGGTACTCGCCGTTGTGTAGATAGAGGTTTCTGGACTCACTAAAGATCGATCAGAGAGTATGGAAGTGTCTGCTCCAGAGGCAGCCCCCCTGTTCTTGAGGGCATCTGGATTTATTCTAATTACATTTGGTGGTGGTACCAATGTGCTACTGTCATCTTCCCTAAAGTTGACTTTCGGAGATCTTAGTTTTAAAGGGTTACTGGCTTTTATGGAGCTGCTAGGACTTTCTATGAAAAAAGTAGAGCGATGGCTGCTCTCAGAGTTTGGGTTTATCTCCATGAACCTTCTCCCACTTCCCTCTGCCCTGATTGGCTCCTGAATGGGATTAACACCTCCTTTGCAGGGAAGTGTAGCAAGTGGACTGTGGGAGAATCTCCCAGTGTCTGGGAAATCTGTAGCACAGCTTATAAAACTATCAATGCTGGACATGCTCCTCATGTCAATGATCCCGTCAGTACGAGTGGGCAGCAAAGGGACCACAGGGCCAGGAATGGTCTCCATTTCTAGTTCTTCCTTTTGTTTTCCAGGATGACCTGTGTCTTTAGTGTTGAGGTTTGGCTGTGACTGAGTCTTTGCCATTTTGTTGTACATGTCCTCCAACTGTTGGACATTAAGGTGCTGAGGGCTGGAAGAGGATCGGGCCTTTTCTGGAGAGCCTTGCTCCCTAGTTTCAAAAGATTTACTGGAGCTAGTTTCAGAGAGTGTTCTCTTGGTCCATTTCCACTTGTTGGGGGATAAATGATTGTCCTGAACTTTATCCTTTTTGCCAGTGCTTTCTCCATTCTTTTCAACCACAATGTCCATCAGTTCTATACTACGGGCAAAAGCATCCTTCATATTCATGGAGACAATGCTGCCATTTCTTTTTGCTCTTTCAAGAGCTTCTCTGCGCTTGATGGCTTTCTCCTGCCTCTTCTGCTCTTTGTAGAACTCAGAGAAGTTATTTACAATAATTGGGATGGGAAGAGCAATCACCAAGACTCCAGCAATGCAGCACAAACCTCCGACTATTTTGCCTAAGAGAGTTTTGGGATAGATATCTCCATAGCCTACTGTTGTCATGGTGATAGTTGCCCACCAGAAGGAAGCTGGGATGCTCTTGAATTTTGTATCATCCTCATCTTTTTCTGCAAAAAACACTAAGCTGGAAAAGATCATAATGCCCATGGCCAAAAACAAGATGAGTAATCCAAGTTCATTATAGCTCCGCCTTAGCGTAAACCCTAAGGACTGTAAACCAGTTGAGTGCCTGGCAAGCTTTAGAATTCGGAGTATCCTCATGATACGAAATATCTGAACCACCCTGCGTACGTTTTGGAACTGAAGTACACTTTTATTTGATTCTGTGAGGAAGATAGTGACATAATAGGGTAAGATAGCTAGCAAATCAATAGCGTTAAGGGGGCCTTTGAAAAACTTCCATTTCTTAGGTGAGGATAGGAACCGCAAGAGGTATTCCATTGTAAACCATGCAATGCACACCGCCTCCACATGGGCAAGCTGAGGGTTGTCGGTGGTTTGTCCAAATTCATCCATGCCTTGTAGTTCAGGAAGCGTATTAAGTGACAAGGCTATCGTAGACAACACAATGAACATGATGGAAATGATGGCCAAAATCTGCAAAGAAAAGAGAAACTAGTTAGTTCTGCTCAAAAGATATGCTCCAATATTTAAGCTCAGCGTTAATAACATACAGGATGCTTTCACTGACATATCTCAGGCTAATTTTGCCCTTAGTTATGCAAGTGCAGCTCCCATAAATAAAACATAACAGAGCATGTTTGGGAAAGGCTTTACTCTGCGAACTGTTTTAAAATGTGTCTTGTATACAAAGAAGGCTGAACACAGATACTCCAAACCAGTTTGTTCACCTCTATGTATTCAAGGCACTTGTATCAGAGAGATAAACTGTAAGGAGGACACTGAATAGATCATTCAGAGGAGTAGCTTTGCATTAGCCATTCATAAAGTACCCATTAAAGTTCACCTGGAGATAAGAGCCAGATTTCCACGCAGTTTGAGGATGTCCTGATGCATGCAAAAAGTGTGCACAGTAATGCGTCCCATTTAATGTACAGTTTAACATAATGGTGTTCATTTGGTAACTGCGTGTGCATACAATTAATAATACTCACCTGCATGTGCGAGCCACACACCTCCTGGGTGTGGTGCTCTGTCCTCTCAAGTTCTACCAAAGCCACATATGGATAAAAGAGTCTGCTACAGGCTTCACTAAGAGCCATGTGGCTTTTATTACATGCACTAGGGGCACATGCATTTAGATCCAGCGGTCCAAGGTTCAACCGCACCCAACAATAAGAGAGGTCTGTTGGCATTACACACACACACACACACACACGCCCCATTTTGAATGATGAAAACCTATGGAAAACTGGTATGATTGTCTTGAAACCTCCTAAAACTTTCCCAAGATTTTTTGAGAGATTGTAGACTTTCAAAATATTCTATATTTGCCTGGTCTGCTTTTCAAATTCATCACCATAGCCTGGGGAGACAGCTAACTTGCTGGTGAAAATCAAATTACACAACTTTGAAAGGGTGAGGGCAGGTCAGTACCAACCTCCAGAGGGCTAAGCAGCCATTAGAAACCCATTCTTGGAACAAAGAGTGCAGTGAGCAGAAGAAAATGGCTAGAAGGAAAAACAAAAACAAACAAAAAAAACCCCCAAAACCCCAAACGCCCAAACTGCTGTTCCTGAATCACTATTGTACAGAGACTGGGAAGTGGTACAGTGCTGGCTTAATCAAAGCTTATTACAACCTTAAGGGTGTCTATCTGAGTTGTCCGGTAGATGTTCTATGTGGGCATTAAAACTGAACACATTCCATTTTTCCCCCGTTTCCCTGCTTCAAAAGCTGATGACATTTTCTTTTAACTTATTTGAGAGATGCTCTTGAGTTGACAGATCATCTGAGAAACACTCTCTTGCTGATGAATTAATTCTGCTGTTTGCTAACTCGGTGAGAGGATAGGTCTTTTCTTGGGCTACTGGCAAAATATGGAAATGCATTCAAAATACAAGCCTAGGATGATTTTTATTTATTCATTATGCTGCAAGGTGATCCTTTATGCTTACTTCTCTGCTGCTCTGCTTTGAAAATAAGATAAAGTCAAAAGCTCCCTTTGCTAAATACACCACAATACAGAAAGAACTAGAAAATCCCATGGCAAGGCTTCAACCCAATGAGTTGAAAACATGACAAAGAATGCCCCGCCCCCACATCCCCCACAATAGATTTGTTAGAAATGTTAGTCTTGCTCACAATGACACTGCTTAACCAACTATTATGCACAAGCGTCAAGAATTACCGTCAGTAGCACCGAAGAAAGAAATTCTTATGTATCACATTTTCACCTGTAAACCATGCAACTATCATTGCAGTGAAGATACCCCAAGTGTTGGAACACATCTGTCTGCATGGACAAGAACTACAATGGAACACAGTGCAATCCAATCCTCTGCTGCGGTAGCACAAGCAACCATTTTCAATCACACACCTTGACCTGTCTCTTATTCAAAGAGTGAATACTGAATGGGTTCTGCAATGCTTGGACGCATCCTGTGAGTTAGGCTGATGCAATACACTTCAGATGTAGTTTTGGAATAGAAGTAGATTATATATACTCTGAAAACAAAGAGACACATCCAGGCTCAGAACTGTAGATTTTCTGTGGATTTCTCTAAGTGTTAAAACATTCATTTGTAATTTTCAAAAGTTGCATGACTTTTTCACAACAATGTAATTCAAAACTTTTTCAGATTGGCTAAAGAATTTCCCCTGTAAATTTTGTATCCCAGGAAATGAAACAGAGCAGCCTTATAGAGAGAATGGTGAAAAGTATACTGGATTTTTACAATTCCACTGCTATCAATAATGAAATTATTGCTGGCAATGTAAGTAGAAAACATGCCTATCCTAAGTGTTTCTTTCCATTCTGGTTAAATATAACTTTATTGTTAGAGAACTGGAAATACACAAGTCACTAGAGACTTCCAGTAGGAAGCAGCTTAGAAATGAATGTAAATAAGTGTGTGAACTGAATGCCAGTCAGAGGTAATCAGGAATACAATCAAACCATGAACAATAGAAAAGAAACAAGGAATTGAAAAGAAATAAACTATGGTGGCCCGTACAAGCCAATTTTTTGTTTTAGTGACCTAAGCAGTGAAAAGTGGAGGAAAATTTCACAGATATGTTGCAATGAAAAATATGGGCAAACCCTCAGTTGAAGACAACTTCATCAGTGTCAGCTCTGACTTGGCACTGAGTGATAGATTTTTAAGGCCAGAAGGGACCACTAGTAAGGCCATGGCTGAACTACAAATTTTAGTTTGTGTAAGTTACATCACTGAACAGCTGCAAAAGTTTGAATATTGCGTGTGCACACGGCTGCTTCTGGGAGCGCTGCATGCACTTACCAGAATTGCTTGCTTACATCAACAAAAAGTGTGGTGCACCACTGTCACACAGCCCAGCATGGCATGTGCTGCCATCCCATGCTATGGCTTTTGGGAATTTTTCTCAGTGTATTGTGAGGTAACAATCACACTCATGGAAGTCCCCTGGGTGTGAGTCAAGTTCCCAGCCTGCAACTTTCTCCAGTCCATAAAACCATTTCTGTCCTATAATTTCTGTGCCTGTTTTTAAAAATCCCACAAAACCACACTGCACATCTCAGTGCCCACCATCTCTGACAGAAGCCTGGTTCCCACATAGTTCCACAGCGTTCTTATTAACACTGCACAGAAAGGATGCATGAGTCTCCTGTCTTCATAAACCTGAAAGAAATATCACCGCCAATGGGGGAGGTGGTAATAACTTTAAGGACAACTTGGTAAGGGACATACCAAAAATCAAGTCAAGGGGTTTGGTGGCATTCACAGAGTGGCTGCAGATGGTGGCATGCTGCTTCAGGGCCTGAGAAATGAACTCTGATTGGTGGGATCTTCTCATAACGCTAGTTTGAGATGACTAGCAGGGACTGCAGAACTTTAGGATAGGAAAGGCTACATTTCCAGATCTGTGGGCCAAGCTTGCCCCAGACCTCCAGCACAGGGACACAGGACTAAGCATAGCATTGACAGAGGAGAAGTGAGTGGCGATCACTGGGGAAACACTCTGTGGCAGCTGAGCTGTCTGGGTTGCTTCCAGTTAGTGGACATTCACTTTGGAGTCAGAAAATCCTTTGTAGAAGCCATTGTCATGCAAGTGTTTAAGGCCAATAATTATGTCCCGCTACTCAGGACTGCGACTCTTAGCAATGTGCAGGACTTAGTGGCTTAATTCAATGGTTCCCAACCTTTTCGGTAATACGGCACACTTCAAGAAGACAACAAATTCCATGGCACACCCACTTTTTTCAGCTGAATCAATTATTCATGAGCATTGCCCCTCCCCATCAACCTGTTGGAGCTGAAACATGGCATTTAAACCACTTCTCAGTTCTAATAGGCTCCTGCCCTTCCTCCCACCTTGCCACAGCAGGAGCAAGCGGCCTTGCCTCTTGAGACCCAGCTGGCAAAAGGTCATTAATTTTTTCCTGTGGTGGCTCTGTAAAGAGCCATGGCCAAGGGAAATAGATGAAATTTCACAGCACATTTGGACAGTTCTCACACCACATTGGTTGAAAATCACTGGCTTAATTTACTGTAATGGGGTTCTTGAGTGGAAACAGATGACAGATGGCTCACACATTCCTATTCTGGCACAGCCAACCTTCCCACATCTTCTATCCCCATGCAAACACTGATTGAACATTGGAGACTCTTCACCAATTTCAGTGTGGTCTGGTCTGGTCAAGGAAAATGTATGACACTTGCATCTTTAATAGTACAGAACTGTTTGGAAAGCTGCAAGCACAGATATTCTGTCCAACCAGTGGATTAGCACTGGCAATATTGAAATGCTAATAGTAAATTCTGGTGGACTGAGTCTTCCCCTTGCTCCTCTGGTTCATGAAGCTATATGCTGGCCACCTCAAAACACCAAAGCAAGATTTAATTTTTGACTAAGCAGTTGCAAAACAGCTGTTGACTGTGTTTCTGCTAGACTGAAGGGACGCTGGCGGTGCTAATACACTAGCTTTGATCTCAGTGAGACAAGTAGTTCAATAGATATAGATGTTTGTTGTACTGTGGGATATTTGTGAAGCAAAAGGGGAGAACCCACAAGCTCCTGAGTCTCTGGTCACTCTCCTAAATGCTAGCTCAGGGGTCTCAAACACCTGGCCCATGGGCCATCCCCAGACACAGTAGTTGTGCAATCCAGCCAGGGAGTAGCAGGAGGCCGGGGGTACTGTCCATTACTGTCTCTCAAGCAACACCCCCTTCCTGCCACCACCATGCTCCCTCCCCCCATGACATCCCATCACCCAGTGATGTGGCCTCAGGGATTATTGGGGGGACATATCATGGGGCAGTAGCAGCGGTTGGGACCCCCCCCCACCAAACTTGCGATGGCAGGAACCATGGGGAAGTGGATCGAATGCACTCACTAAAAGTGCTCCACTTCCATGGAATGTGTGTGTGTGTGTGGGCTCTTGGTAATCCACAAGTTTGCATCCTTGGGGAACAGGGTGCCTTGGAGGCATGGGAGAGCAGGGTAGTGGCAGGAAGGGCTGGGGTTTGGGAGACAGTAATGGACAACTATCCCCACTTCCCAGTACTCCTGGGCCAGACTGTGCCATTGATCCAGCCAAAGATGGCCCACGGGCTGGGAGTTTGAGACCCCCTCCATCTAGACTATGCCATTTCCCCAAACCAGGTGCCTATTAGGGCTACCATAACTGGCCCTAACAGTTCAGGTCTGAGTGGATCTGTATCCAAAATACATCCACAAACACAATTCATATGTGTTTGATACAACTTAAAAATATACAGCCCATTCCTGCTATGGAGGGTTTTAAACCCCTTCAGTTAATTTATCTTGTATGTGACATAGTAAATATTTCTTTCCTCAGGCTGGGTCTCCTTTTGCTTTGTTTAACTGTGGGCTGTTACGATTCACCTGCCTGAAAGCAACACAGATTTTGTTAGTCCCAATGAAATAATTCTCCAGGCATCTGCCAAAAAGTACTGCATTACACTGGCCACTAATGAAATTGCTGTATTGAAACGTGAGTTGCAATAGGTACAAGCAGAATTCCAGGGACACAAGGAAGCTGTGGAGTCCAGAAAGTTTTGCGTACACTAAATTGTTTCTACCATAGCAAAGACTTAAGTGAGTAGCCCTCTGACTGAATTTTTGTGACTGTTAGTGATTCATTAGTGTTAAGTAACCTCAGAGAAAGTAGGGCAAGGTTTTTTAAAAGTATGTAAGCACACAAAATACATGCCTAATGTGCATGTGTGATTATCATATGCATGCATATGGACTGGGTATGTGCAAATGAGTCTAATGAGCCAATGCTGCATGAAGGCTGTGCATAGAAGTGCTGTATCCCTGACCAAAGATACTTTGCTTTCATATTAGTGCATGCAATTATTGTAACCAGGAGCAAAAATGTTTCATATTCCCATTTGCTCTTGAAAATTTGCCATGAGACCCCGCCCCCCCGATAAACCTGCTAAGGTCCTTATTATTGGAACTCTGCATTAGCATGGGCGGTGAGGTATGTGGGCCTGTGGTACCCAGGCACCAGGAATATTCCGAGCTGGGAGCCTTGCTCCAGCAAAGTTCATGGCCAGGTGTCTCCTCTGGGTCCACCTGCTGCTCCCATATGCTCCGCTCCTCATGTGCCTCCAACTTGCCCTTCACCCCAGGTGATTTAAAATGGCCCGGGGTCCTCATTGCCCACACAGGTAATGCAGAAGGGCTAGAGTGGCTTCCAGCTTCTAAGAATGGCTAACCCATACCTGCGGGCCCCAGAGGGGGTGTCTGCTCACCGCCACTGTCCCAACTGCCCCTGCGGCCAATGGGAAGCTGCAGGGGTGGTGCCTGTGGAAGCAGTATGTGGAGACCCCCCAGGAGCTGCTGTCAGACTGGGGTGCCCCAGATAAGTGCTGAACCCCGCACCATCTCCTGCCTCTCCTGCACGCACCCCCTCCTACACCCCAATCCCCCACCCCAGCCGAGAACCTGCACCCAGCTCCCAAGCTCCATCTGAGAACTTGCACCCCTCCTCCACACCTAAACTCCCACCCAGACCCTCCCGGCACTAGGAGCGGGAAGAAATGTGGGTGGGGGAAGGGTGTTGGCTCTGGGCATTCAGAGAGCCACCAAAAGTTTGACAATCTCCCTCCCCCGTTAGTGCCAATTCCTGCTTACTTCCTATGAGCAACCCCATGGCATTAGGGTCCACCCCACTGACCTTGTGGAGGCCTACTGATACAGGCAAGGTGAGCACAGCTTGAGCCTTAGGGCTCGTCTCCACTACACAGTGGATCTACACTGTAGCAATCGACCTACTGGCTGTTGATTTATCATGTCTGCCTAGACATGATATATTGATCTCTGAGCCCTCTTCAGTCAACTCCGATACTCCACCAGGATAAGAAGAGTAGCTGGAATCCACAGGAGAGCAGTCCCTGACAAACGTTCCATCTGGAAAACACCGCGCTGAGTATGTTGATTTCAGCTACACTATTTGCATAGCTGAAGTGGCGGAGAGTAGATCAATGGAGTTTCATGTAGATAAGACCTTAATTGTGTCCAGCCTAAACAGAAATCTGCTCAAGAATTTCTTGCTTCTCTCTTCCTCTTCCTGGCAGAAAAAGTTTGCTGGCAGCAAAAATGAGGTGCAAGCATTTTCTTTCACTAGGGAATGGGGCGAGTCTTTGGGAGGGAAGGCTCTCATGAGCATTCAGGTCTTGAGATATGTACCGCAGTACAGGATAATTGTTACCTGTATGGCAGGAGCGTGTAGAGGCCCCAGATGAGATCGAAGAGCTAAGCACTTCAAAGCCACCGACCAGATCTGGACACCCAAGTTTCACGAAAATGAATGGGAAACGAAGTCCATGTTCCACAGGTGGTTTGAAAAATCCCAGCAATCTCTTTTGAGGTATTTCTGATCATGGCAAAAGGACCCTCACCCACCTCCTCTTTCTCCTTCCTGTCCCCACTCCAACACTTCCTGCAAACCCCACCTGGCACAATTCCATCCTTGCCCCACACCCCCACTCACACTCCACCTCTACTCCACTTTCTCCTCCCTGTCCCTGCTCCCCCGCACTTCCCTCCCTGACTGCTGTGAATCAGCTGCTTTGTGACAGTCAGGAACTCTGGAGTAGCACCTTATAGACTAACAGAAAAGTTTTGAGCATGAGCTTTCGTGAGCACAGACTCACTTCATCAGATGCTGGTCTTGGAAATCTGCAGGGCCAGGTATATATCTGGTATATATATCAGATTTCCAAGACCAGCATCTGATGAAGTGAGTCTGTGCTCACGAAAGCTCATGCTCAAAACTTTTCTGTTAGTCTGTAAGGTGCCACAGGACCCTTTGTTGCTGTTACAGATCCAGACTAACACGGTTACCCCTCCGATACTTCGCATCTGGAGTGAGCATCATACCTGCCTAGCTTATCCGTTGCCATCTAGTGGTGACATACTTATACAACACAAGCTACACTACCGGTGTTTCTAAAGTGTGAATTAGTACCCAGGAGCATGCCATGTATGGCTAAGCCCTTCTACTCATTCACAACCATGAGTGCCTCAGGGGTTTCATGGCCAGAACATGACTAACCAAATGAATGTTACATTTTTGAAAAATTTGGGTTCTTCAATTTTCTGCTCCTTGATACAACTGAGGCTTGGTCTCCACTAGGCAGGTAAGTCGGTTGCAGGTACGCAATTCTAGCTACAGCAATTGTATAGCTAGAATTGACTTATCTGCAATTGACTTACTTAGCCATCTTCACAGAAGGAGGCCAATGGGAGAAACTCTCGCATCGACATCCCTTACTCCTTGTGATATCGAGGAGTACAGAGGTCGACTGTCGACCCCAGATAGTTCAATCTCATGTGTCTCTACCAGGTGTGTGAAATCGAACACTGGATGATCAACCCTGACTGGGTCAATCTTCCATGTGATGTAGCTATACCTTTAGTCTGAGTATTTTAGCTTAGTTATAACCACTGATCCCTCTATTTATCCATTCATGTGTGGAATAAATTTTGTTATGTGCACCAAGACATGTGCAGATGTGTATGACCAGTAGAAGCACATGTGGGCACTCTGCTAATCAGCTGGGCGGCATTTGAATCTTTCCTGGGTGGCTGCCCAACATTCAGCTAACAGAGAATACTGGTTATAACTGTAATAATTGTGTCTGCCCTCGGATCTGGCATGTGGTTTAAAAGGAAATAAAGGAATGTCACTAATTAAGTTTGAGCAATTCATTTGCTCACTGCAGCATTTGCACAGACTCCAACTGCTTCTGACACTGAGTTGAAGTGGCGGGGAAAATACCTTTCAAGTGCTTGCTTGCAAATTCCTTAATGCTGTTAAGCACATGGTTAATTGTCAGAGGGCTGTCAAGTCCCATTAAGTGATAAACGTGGTCTCTCTTCCTTCAGAGCAGAGCCCAGATTTCCTGCTGCAAATGGCTTGCAGGGTAAGTAGAAAATGATAAATGAAAGAAAAGGCAAAATTCAAAGGCACATGATGTCCACGGATATGTTTCAAGGAAGAGACACGAAGGCATCTCCCAGCTCACCTGAAGTTCCATTCTAATCCTGCTACTTTTAGCACAGGAAAACATAGAAGTTGGCTGACATAAGTTGAGACCAGCTTCTTGCTACAAAGTTAGGCCAATATTAGCTCCCTTGTGTCAGCTGAGTTGTGCATGTCTACATTTGAATTTCTCACTGTGTTGCTGCACCCCATTTTCTTCACAGTGAAATTATTATGATAGGGTTACGGTATAATTATGACGTGTTTTGTGCAAAAGCCCTGTGAGGTGTCCTGGAAAAAGCTGTGATTTGCTGAGTTACGACTGGTCTAAAGGTAGAAGCGGGAACAAAGATCCCACAAGCTATCCTTGGGGAGAGACATTTGGCAGCTTTGTTTCTGAAGGGAAATTAAAACCAAAACCTTAACAGCCAATGCTAGGAGCATGATGTAATGAGACATCTACTGTGCTGCAGCTACATAATGCAGGCTGCAACCACCTCCTCTGTAATAACTACTGTTTTCTAAGGATTTCTGAATTTGGAAAATATTCCTCTTGTTGCTCGGTGGTTGCTAGATGTGCTTTACCCCTCTCCCTACCCCCTTTTGATTGACATTTCCCTCTATTTTATTTTACTCATCATTCCCACTCCAGTCTGCAAACTGCCCCCAGTATTACTGGCTTTGGTCCCAGGCTTAGTTCCCTATAAGCTGTGTGGCCTCCTAGCTCCAGGCACGCTGCACAAGGAGGGGAGGAGAGCCACGCCGCCCCCAACCTGGTGCCTCCAACTACCTGGGCTGGGGAAGCCCAGAGCCCCCACCATGATCCAAGCAGCCAAGATTCCCTTCCACCCCCATGAGCTTCCCAGTCCTGGAGCTCCGCTGCCTCATCCTGGCACCAAGCCGCACCCACGCTTCTGCCCCCACCCCAGCCAGAGACTTCATCTCCCAAACCTCTGCCCCATCCCTGAGCCACTCACCCCTGGTCCCATCCCAGTACCCTCACCCCTGAAAGGCCTTGCACTCTGCACTCCAACCCTCTTCCCCAAGACTGAGCCCCCTCCCACACTCAGAACCCCTTGGCTCCACCCCACCACAATTTTATGTGCACCAATAGGAAGTTGATGGGTTGCACTTCACCTCCTCACTGGTGCACATAACAAATCTGCTCAGATGTAGGAAAAAATAAAGGAAACCCTGGCCCAGGCCAATTTCCCTACCTGTCAGTCATCCATATTTAATGCGACGCATTTTACTAAATGACCAGAATCTGAAATCTTGTTTTGATGGCCAGAATGAAGGCAACTCAGCAAAAACTGGGGGGATGGCCAAGAATGGGCAATAATTACTTTGTTATTTAATTACCTGACTTATTTGTATAGCAGGGGTACTGCAGAGCCCTCATTATAGACCAGGACCCCATTGTGGTCGCAGTGTATAGACTCAGAACAGAAAGCTCTTTTCTGTCCCACAGAGCTCACAACAAGACAACAGCTGGATACAGACACAAACACTGGGGAACACAAGGAAACAATGAAACAATATTGGTGAGCAGGATTAGTGCAGTGGTCTCAGCACATCAGTACCCTAGCTACTGCCAAGAATCAGAGAATCACAGAGCTGGAAGAGACCTCAAGAGGCCATTGAGTCCAGCCCCCTGCCCCAAGCAGGATCAATCCCAACTAAGTCATCCCAGCCATGACTATGTCAAGTTGGGACTTAAAAACCTCTACGGATGGAGATTCCACCATCTCCCTAGGCAACGCATTCCAAGCTCTTTAGGCACCATGGCAAACAGTTAGATGTGGTTCAGGTCAGGTCTCCAGCTAGCTTTCCAGACACAATTGTCAATGCACTTCAGTGCTGACCTGCATCACTCCTGTATTGCTGGCTAATCTTGTCAAACTGCACTGTAGTTTTGCAGTGTGAACAAATCTTCAACAGGGACTAGACCAGTTAATACCACCATGCTTAACATTCAATGTCAGGTCTCCAAGGGGGGAAACTAATGTACTCACCTCCCACGCCAACCAGCTCAGTGGGAAGAGGACTCTTGTTGAGAGGCCTTAGCAGTTTTATCATCTTTGCACCAAAAACCAAAGCTGGTTAAATACCCACGGCCCTGCTCCACTCAGCCCTGGCAGCTTCTGACAGGAAATGTCAAGTGCAACCTGTGCCTTTGTCCTCTGGGATGGGGTGAGGAAGGAGGGGCTAGATTCCATCAGCAGTGTACCAAGACATCCTGAAATCATCTAAATGTAATTGAGCAAAAACTATTAGCTTGATTGCTTAACCAGCCTTTCTCTTGTGAATATGCATGAGAATAACTGATATTAACTCCTTTGAAAAGCAAAGACACATTCTTATCACATACTATACTGTGATATTTTTTATGAGTAAAACAGTTCCACTGTCATGCTCTAACCGAAAGATGTAATTATTTTTTCCTGCTGGGAGGCATACACAGGTGCTCATATGACACAAGCTTGCCAACTTGTTAGGAAATAAGAAGAGCATGCAAGTGAAGTTTACCTTGCGCATAGGGTAACCACTTGAATAGACCCAGCTACATATTAATTTCATTTGGTGACCCCTAGTTCTTGTGTTATGAGAACAAGTAAATAACTTTTCCTTATTCACATTCTCTATGTGATTTTATAGATCTCTATCATATCCCACTTTACTCGCCTCTTTTCTAAGAAGAAAAGTCCCAGTCTTCTTAATCTCTCCTCATATGGCAGCTGTTCCAAACCCCTAATAATTTTGTTTGCCCTTTTCTGAACTTTTTCCAATGTCAAGGTATCTTTTTTAAGATGAAGTGATCAGATCTGCACACAATATTCAAGATGTGGGCATACCATGGATTTATACAGAAACTATAAGATATTCTGTCTTATTCTCTATCCCTTTTTAAATAATTCCTAACACTCTGTTTGCTTTTTGACAGCTGCTGCTGCAGCACTTGAGTGGATGTTTTCAGAGATTTAACCACAATGACTCCAAGATCTCTCTCAAGTGGTAATAGCTAATTTAGTGTCCATTTTATATGTGTAGTTGGGATTATGTTTTCCAATATGTATTACTTTGCATTGATCCACATTAAATTTCATCTGGCACTTTGTTTTCCAATCTCCTAGTTTTGAGAGATCCCACTGAAACTCTTCTCAGTCGGCTTTGGACTTAACCATCTTGAGCAGTTTACTTTCATCTGCAGATTTTGCCGCCTCACTCTTTACCCCATTGTCTAGATAATTTATAAACATCTTGAATGGGATTGTCCCAGTACAGACCCCTGTGGGATGCTTCTAGTTACCCCTCTTCATTCTGAAAGCCTACCATTTATTCCTACCCTTTGTTTCCTATCTTTTAACCTATAATCAGTTCATGAGAGGACCTTCCCTCTTACCCTATGACAGCTTATATTGCTTAAGAGCCTTTGGTGAGGGACACAGTCAAAGGCTTTCTGGAAATGTAAGTACACTATATCCACTGGCTTCCCCTTGTCCACTTGTTTATTGGTCCCCTTTAAGAACTCTAGTAGATTAGCGAGGCATGATTTCCCTTTGCAGAAACCATGTTGACTTTTCCCAAAAAATTTATGTTCTTCTATGCATTTGACAATCCTTTTCTTTATTATAGTTTCAACCCATTTGCCTGATACTGATGTTAGACCTGGATTTATGTGGCCGGGCAAGGCACAATCTGGAGTAATTAAGAATTTTAATCATTGATACTAATCAATTTTTTGGGACGTCCTCACCAAAACACGTGAGGAGGGTGAAGGAGGAAAGAGAATAGTGAGGGGAAACAGAAGTCTCCCCTCCCTCCGCAGGCAGTGATTCAGGGGAAGGTATGGGATGCTCCCAGAGAGAGGTGCACCAAACCTCTGTAAATTAGTGCTGCCAGGGTTATGGGGCCCATGGGCCCTTCTCCTCTGATGAGTGAGTTTGGAAGGATAAGGAAGCTCCATCAGATGATTGTTATTGTCGAAAGGGTGAAGGCTGCTAAACTCCCCATAAATAGTGCAGGGAAGGAAGAAGCTTCCTCACTAACAAAGGTCACAGGACGATCTAAGGAGGGACCTCAGATAGCCTGATTCATTCTGAGGAGATGGACAGGTAGGAGATGGACGTAGGAGATGGATGTAGGAGATGGACGGGTTGAAAGTCTCTGGGTTAGACTCAGAGGAGTGAAAAACACGGATGAGGTCCTACTAGGAGTCTACTACAGGCCCCCTAGCCAGGTGGAAGAGGTGGATGAGGCTTTCTTTAAACAGCTAACAAAATCATCCGGGGCCCAGAATTTGGTGGTGATGGGGGACTTCAACTATCCAGGTATATGTTGGGAAACTAATACAGCAGGGGACAGACTGTCCAATAAATTCTTGGATTGCATTGCAGACAACTTTTTATTCCAAAAGGTTGAAAAAGCTACTGGGGGGGGAAGCTGTTCTAGATTTAATTTTAACAAATAGGGAGGAAATTATTGAGAATTTGAAAGTGGAAGGATGCTTGGGTGAAAGTGATCATGAAATCATAGAGTTCACAATTCTAAGGAAGGGTAGAAGGGAAAACAGTACAATAGAGATAATGGATTTCAGGAAGGCAGATTTTGGTAAACTCAGACAGCTGGTAGGTAAGGTCCCATGGGAAGCTAAACTGAGGGGAAAAATGGCTGAGGAGAGTTGGCAGTTTTTCAAAGGGACATTATTAAGGGCCCAAAAGCAAGCTATCCCGCTGCGTAGGAAGGATAGAAAACATGGCAAAAGACTGCCTTGGCTTAACCAGGAGATCTTGCATGATCTCAAAATAAAAAAGGAATCTTATAAGAAATGGAAACTAGGACAAATTACAAAGGATGAATATAGGCAAACAACACGAGCATGCAGGAGCAAGATTAGAAAGGCCAAGGCACAAAATGAGCTCAAGCTAGCTACAAGCATAAAGGGAAACAAGAAGGCTTTTTACAAATACATTGGTAACAAGAGGAAGACTAAGGAGAGGGTAGGGCCATTGGTCAGTGAGGAGGGAGGAACAGTAACAGGGAATTTGGAAATGGCAGAGATGTTTAATGATTTCTTTGTTTCGGTTTTCACTGAGAAATCTGAAGGAATGCCTGACATAGAGAATGCTAGTGAAAAAGGGGTAGGCTTAGAAGTTGAAATAAGAAAAGAACAAATTAAAATTTACTTAGAAAAACTAGATGTCTGCAAATCACCAGGGCCTGATGAAATGCATCCTAGAATCCTCAAGGAGCTGATAGAAGAGGTATCTGAGCCTTTAGCAATCATTTTTGGTAAATCGTGGGAGATGGGAGAGATTCCAGAAGACTGGAAAAGGGCAAATATAGTACCCATTTATAAAAAGGGGAACAAGAATAACCCGGGATACTACATGCCAGTCAGCTTAACTTCTGTGCCAGGAAAGATAATGGAGCAGGTAATTAAAGAAATCATCTGCAAGCATTTGGAAGGTGGTAAGGTGATAGGGAACAGCCAGCATGGCTTTGTTAAAAACAGATCATGTCAAACCAGCCTAATAGCTTTCTTTGAAAGAATAACGAGTCTTGTGGATAAGGGAGAAGCGGTGGATGTGGTATACCTAGACTTCAGTAAAGCATTTGACACGGTCTCACATAATATACTTATCGATAAACTATGCAAATACAACTTAGATGGGGCTACTATAAGGTGGGTGAACAACTGGCTGGATAACCGTACCCAGAGAGTAGTTATTAATGGTTTTCAATCCTGCTGGAAAAGTATAACTAGTGGGGTTCCGCAGGGGTCTGTTTTAGGACCGGTTCTGTTCAATATCTTCATTAACGATTTAGATATTGACACAGAAAGTACACTTATTAAGTTTGCAGATGATACCAAGCTGGGAGGGGTTGCAACTTCTTTGGAGGATATGGTCATAATTCAAAAGGATCTGGATAAACTGGAGAAATGGGCTGAAGTAAACAGGATGAAGTTTAATAAGGACAATGCAAAGTGCTCCACTTAGGAAGAAACAATCAGTGTCACACATACAGAATGGAAAAGGACTGCCTAGGAATGAGTACAGCAGAAAGGGATCTGGGGCTTATAGTGGACCACAAGCTAAATATGAGTCAACAGTGTGATGCTGTTGCGAAAAAGGCAAACATGATTCTAGGATGCATTAACAGGTGTGTCGTGAACAAGACATGAGAAGTCATTCTCCCGCTCTACTCTGCACTGGTTAGGCCTCAGCTGGAGTATTGTGTCCAGTTCTGGGCACCGCAGTTCACGAAGGATGTGGAGAAATTGGAGAGGGTCCAGAGGAGAGCAACGAGAATGATCAAAGGTCTAGAGAACATGACCTATGAAGAAAGGCTAAAAGAATTGGGCTTGTTTAGTTTGGAAAAGAGAAGATTGAGGAGGGACATGATAGCAGTTTTCAGGTATTTAAAAGGGTGTCATAAGGCAGAGGGAGGGAGGTAACTTGTTCTTCCTTGCCTCTGAGGATAGAACAAGAGGCAACGGACTGAAATTGCAGCAGGGGAGGTTCAGGTTGGACATTAGGAAAAAGTTCCTAACTGTCAGGGTGATCAAACACTGGAATGAATTGCCAAGGGAGGTGGTAGAATCTCCATCACTGGAGCTATTTAAGAAGAGGATAGATAGATGGCTTTGAGGGATGGTCTAGAAAATGCTTGGTCCTGCCATGAGGGCAGGGGGCTGGACTTGATGGCCTCTCGAGGTCCCTTCCAGTCCTACTCTTCTATGATTCTATGAATATTCTTGCTCATTTTACAGATGGGAAAAGTGAGACATGGAGGTGAAGTGAATTAGGTGAGATCACGCAATGAATCGATGTCAGAGCCTCATGTTTAGATCTGCAGAGGTTCCTAGCTCCTAGTCTTTTGTTTGGACCACATCTCATGTTTTCACAATCAGCTTCTCTCTGCAATTACTGTGTTTATTTTTGTATCTGGCACACAGGACTTGTATCAGAGACAAAACCTTTGATTTTTTAAATCCTGGATACATATTTTTATGCAAGCTGATCCATTCATTAGAAGCCAAGGTCCCCAAAGCTTTCATCTCACTCTTCTAGATCATAAAGCCCTTTGGTAGGGTATTGCTACCAATGCAAATGAAAGTGTTTTAATCTCAAGTGCAGATGGTTCTTGTCTTTGAAAGTACTATAGACTGGATTAGATATCACATATTTAATAAATAGTAACACTGCATACAAACCAAAGCAGCTTAGAGCTAATCCTTGGCAATTACTCATTCAGTTTTAACATGAGGCCCCAGTGACTAGTAAATAGAGGCAGTGGATATGGAGTCCGTTTAAAGGGGGGAAAATCAAAACAAAACCATTCCTGTACATTAGCATTTGAACAACAAAGTTTGATACTATCTGAATTAAACTATTTTGATGCATTCTACATATGCATATAGAAGACAGGAAGTAGAGCACTGGCCATGAATATGTATTGGCTTATTTGTAAAACTTTTAATTGAGCTCAGATACCCTTTTAAGTGTCAGCTGGCTGTCTTGAAATACTCTTCACTTATGTGTGAGCTGATTTCCTACCTTAGTGATGGGAGCAATATTAATGTAATCAATAAGCTTTTCACACAAGGATATAAACACCTGCTACCTCGATATCATTCCTGATGGCTGCATCTTTTCCAGATCTTTCATAATTATACTTATGATGTACATCCCAAACAGGCCACTCTCAGCCAAAGACCAGCAAAGAAATTAATCTACTCACACAACAGAAGACACACACAAGGGCCACTGTGTCAGCCAGGAACAACCAGTGCTCTGGCCTCATCCTCAGCTCCATCAGGTTCCATATACCAAAGCCAAATGAGCCATCTGAGATTCATCTATGCTGGATCCAGAGCAGCTGGGGAACTCCCTTCTGGGACAGGGGCCTTTAGTGGCCCCTTTGCCATGCTGGAAACCTGGAGCACAGATTTCATTTCTCTACAGTTGATCTACTGAATTTTATCCATTAAGCCAAAGTCCTCTGAAACCTTTTGATAAACAGGGATGTACTGTCTTCTGGTGTGTGGGAGGGGGCAGAGGGAAGCTTGTGCTGTAAATGACAGACTAACATTGCCGCACTGTATATTGCATTATAATCCACACATGGAACAGCAAAGATTGTCTAAGATTAAGGGAGATGATTCATTTCACTGGAGCATTTTGCATTGTTCTTTGTTTGTTACAAGTTAATGTAAGAGGATTCCATATGGTGCTGAAATAAAGCCTGCCACAAATGTGCTCCTCTGCTAGGTTGATCCTTCTCTGATACTTAAAATTGAGCTGGTTTCAGAGCAGCAGATTTTGTAATAGCAAAGATGAACCTTTCTTGAACTTTGCTCCACTAGAAATGTTTTGACCCTGTCCCCATGTCCACTGAGGATAATGCTCAGTACAAGTTCTTTAACTAGTGGGGCCTCCTAGTTGATGTTTGCTAAACTGACATCAACATCATTCCTTGGCCAACAAAGTAACTGGGGGAAGGACGTGTAAAAGAGTTCTATTTTTCTTTATTCCAAAGATAGAACTTGTCATCTCCATGACCCATACAATTCCGATGTCCTGGGAAACTTGGGACTGCAGTTCTTCCAGATATGTTGCTCCTGCTTATTATCACTAGTCAACACACTAGTCCTGTGCTTGCTGCATAAATGACTTTGTTATATTTTGAAGAAAAAACAGTAGCTATTGAAATTCATCTCCTTTAAACTTCGCATCCAAGGGCTGAAACCAAGGGTCAGGTTTACAGACTCTGTGTATGCTAAACTGTGAGTGGCTAGAATGCTGAACTGTGTTCCCTTTATTTTTTTCCATTCATGAGCAGAATAAATTTTGTTATGTGCACTAAGGCATGGACAGCTGTCCTGCACCAGTAGAAACACATGTGGGCAGCTGTGGGTGCTCTTCTAATCAACTGGGCAGCACCTGAATCTTTCCTGGGTGGCCGCCCAAGCACACAGCTCACAGAGAACACTGCTTAGGAAACTGGAATTCCAGGCCCAGTTCTTCTGCTGGACTTTTGGGTGGTCTTAGGGCACAAGTAATTTTACTCTTGGTGCCTCAATTGCTCCCTCTGCAAAGTCAGGAGCAGGATAATGACTTCCTTAGTAAAGTGCCTTGAGATTTATTGAGGAGAGATGTTAAGAGCTGGGCATTATTTTGTGCATTCAACTTGTGAATGCAATTACTTTAATTAGAAATAGAAAACTTGTGAAGGTCGTGATCCTGCACATGACTGGTAGTAGGTTAGGACAGCTTTCCACAGGTGGTTACTGTTTCCAGTACAACTCAGAGAGATTGTGACCCTCTAAGCTTTTCCAGCCATGTGTGGATTTTTTCCATTCAGGTGCAGAATATATTTTTATGTGCACCAGGGGACGTGGGAATGTGCACCACAAAGCCAGGCTGTGCACATTCTACTGATCAGCTGGGCGGCATTAGAATTTATCCTGCGTGGCTGCACAAGTGGCATAGCCAACAGGGAACACTGGTTGTGACCAAAAGGAACTATCATACTTAGCAGCATAGATGATGTGTGGGGGGGATGCTCAGGGGGCTACAAGCAACCCCGTCAGCATCATCCCCCCAGCATTCATCATCAGCGCCAGGCTACTTCCGATGAGTGTGGGGCAGTCTACTTCTCCCCTCCTCACAGTGGCATGGCTAGAGAGCAGTGAGTTTCCTAGCTTGTGCTACCCTCCATCTGTGCTGCTCCAGAGGTGGATGGGGGACTGCCTCCACACCCACCGGAACCAGTGCGGTGCTTCCACAGGAAGAGGCAGGGCCAGGGAGGAGCAGGGGCAGGGCATGGGCAAAGCAGTGGTAGGAAGAGGAGGGGCATTGTTGGGGAAGGGGTGGAGCCGGGGCAGGGCAGGGGCATGTGGAGGGTGCCCCTCTGCAATCCCTGCACTGGTCATCTCTGTTTAGTGGCCTATGTGGAATGAGTTTTAGGCCAGTTAGCCATCTATACATGTCCATCTCCATATGCAGACTCGGTCTCATTTTGGTTTTGCAGAATAAAAACTAATGGAGGACTGGGTCTAACTTCCATTTTGCTTTGTTTTGTTATGTTTTGTTTTGTTTTGCTCCCCCAAAGTTTCACCCAGGTCAGCTAACCGGTTCTACTTTTGACCCACTGCTCTTTTGAATGGCTTCATTTCTGAACCTGGTTTTGCAGTTACTGTTTTTGAATTATAGCAACAAAGCAGCTGTAAAGATACTGCCAAGTGGCACACCCTGATTAGGAGTGAGAAGCACAGGGCGGGGGAGGAGGTGCGGCATTTTGTTTTAACTCATGATTGTTAATGGTTCTGTCAACACAAAAGTCAAATCCCCTCCTCTGAAGCTCTGGTGCCCCTGATCAGATAGTGGGGCTGGAGGGGTCAGAGTCAAGGTATTAATTCCTCTGACAAGGTCAGATACAAGCCAGCCTGTGAGTTCAGCTAGTCACTGGATTATGCTCTGTCTACAGTCAAACTGAATTATCCCTAATTAGCACTGTCAGACACTTCCACACACTGCTTTTCAATCAAGTCGAACTAGCAAAACCCCACCTTCTTTAGGTCTTTTAGGCAAAGCCTATAACTACCTTGTTTTACTCTGGTTGGTTCTGTTTGCTTGCAGATGCCCAGCTGCCAGCTTGTCTGCACAGGCACTGTGATGGATCCACAGGGAAGCCTGTTTCTCAGACACAGGCTTCTTAACAAGACACCCACAGGCAGACAGTAAATGCCTGTTTTTGCACCAGTGAGTTGGATTTGAACAAATTCAGGATTCTCATATGGGCTCTCGGCCTGAACACAGACAGATGTTCATACGGAAACACGGCTAGGAGCTTAAAAATAAAACAGCGAGAGGTTTTGCTATTAGAACACAAGACAGAGATTAGATCAGACTCCAAATGCCCTCAACATTCCAGGCTGTTCAGACCTAGGACTTTAGTCAGGGACCAAAATCCAACAGGCTGATGGTCTCAGACCATTTTGGGGTAAACAAGAGCCCATAGCTTATACTTCTTGAAGGTGGCAGAACATCTCTGCTTGTGAAAGACTACATGTACAAATAACAGAGTTGTTGACTTGTGTGATTTTACTGTGTGTTTCATGACTTTTCTTAAAGCTTGGGCTCCTGGAATCATGTGAATGTGTGAGAACCTTGTCCATGTGGTTGGGGAGAAAAGCTTGAGAACTCAAATTCTAAAAGTAAACAAAATAGCCCAACTTTTTATACCAACCAGAGAGCAGCATGTGTACATTAGCCTGGTAGTTACAGAAATGCCCCATCCCCTTCTCTGCTCACAAGTTCACTTACAGAGGAAATCAAAGAGCTCCCAAGTTTGCTTGCCCTAAGGTTGGTTTATGGAGGTGTCTTTACTTCTCCCTCTCTCTTACTCACAGGGTTTCTCTTCCTTGCTCTGCTGACTGAGCACTCACTGGGAGAGGGTATGACTGGCCTCAAAACGCTAATCTCCTGTTTCCTGAACCCCTGCCTCATATATTTGACCATTGCTGCAGGTTGGCTTTGAGTCCTACTGTCCCATAGTAGTAAGCTTCTGTGAAACAGGACCTAAAAGCTTTTTGCGTTCCACACTTGGGCACCAAAGTCCCTTTTGGGAAGTACATGTAATTACCAAAATATTTTTAAGTGGAATCACACAAGAGGATATAATAATTTAAATGTGATGCAGACACCAGTCTGAGCCACACAATTCCTCATCTGCATTTTGAATATTGCAGCAGCTGGGTGGGGCTCATGTCTGGACTCTCACTGAGTCAGGGAGTAGCTGTGAAATTAAGGGGTGGACGTGGAATCCTGGAGTTTGAGGGAGAGCTCAGACTCATAGGTTCATAAACTGTAAGGTCAGAAGACACCTAATCTGGCTTCTTTCATAACCCAGGCATAGAACTTCCCCCGATAACTCCTAGGGCAGATCTTCCAGACAACCATCCCAGCTTGACTGAAGAATTGCCAGTGATGGATGATCCCTGACCCTTGCTGTT
This sequence comes from Carettochelys insculpta, assembly GCF_033958435.1. Taxonomy (NCBI): domain Eukaryota; kingdom Metazoa; phylum Chordata; order Testudines; family Carettochelyidae; genus Carettochelys; species Carettochelys insculpta. Next base: position 19,858,412 of record NC_134153.1, on the reverse strand, counting down.
CCTTGCTGTCCCAATGGTTAATTCCTAGGGTTTTAGTTCTGCCCCTTCTCTAGTTTAGGAGCAGGGCACCATCGTCTGAGGATTAACAATAATTTGCTGCTTGCAAGATGACAGTATGTAACTTGCATGAAATAGGGCTTCCAGCACAGATGCTCACATTACAGGCACAGCTGCAAAGCTGCAGGTTGATTTCTATCACCTTCCACCTGAACAGGAAATCCCTACAATACTAGGAAGATTCCACATCCCAAGTGGTAGATTGGGCAGCAGTCAGGGAATGTAAAATTGTCCTAGGAGCCCTGAGCGCACCTGCCGCCTGCCCTTCGCCTTTATCCCGCTCAGGAGAACATGCTGAATTCTTAGCCTGTGCAAGACCTGTAGCACAGAGAAACTACAACAGAAGCAAAAAAGCATTCAAGTAGCACTTTAAAGACTAAGAAAATAATTTATAATTTTATAATTTATTAGGTGAGCTTTTGTGGGACAGACCCACTTCTTCAGACCATAGTCATATCAGAATAGACTCAATATTTAAGGCACAGAGAACCAAAAATAGCAATCAAGGTGGACAAATCAGAAAAAAAATTATCAAGGTGAGCAAATCAGAGAGTAGAGGGACAGAAGGGGGGGTATGCAAATGAGCCCCTATAAGGAAGCAGAAGCAGTGGGCCTGGTTGCAGGGGGTGATAATCATAATATAATATATGGAGATACATATCTCATAGAGCTGGAAGGGACCTTGGGAAGTCATGGAGTCCAGCACCCTGCCCTCTTGACAGCACCATCCCTGACAGAATATTTTTTTTTAATCTATTTGCCCCAAATCCCTAAATGGTGCCCTCAAGGGCTGAGCTCCCAACCCTGGGTTTAGCAGGCCAATGCTCAAACCATTGAACTATCCCTCCCCTAGGTGCAAGAGATGAGAACAGCATAGAGACTTGGCCAGCCAATGGGTCTGCTCACAGCACATGTGCGTGAAGAGCCAAGCACAAATCAGGGCCTGAACCAATAATCGGGGGTAAAGGAAGGAAGTGCGGTGCCAGAGCACTGCCTAACAGCAGCTGTACCAGTCCTCTCTTCACTGTCTCACCAATTAAATCACCCCAGAGTAAACCTAAGGAGCAAAGTTGTGTCTAACGGACAGATTAGAATGGGCAGGGGACACTAATGGGCACTAATCAGCCCATTAGCTGAGGGAACAGAAGACAACCATGCAGGGACGAAGTGGAAGAGGAGAGAGTGACAGAGAGGCAGGCTTTGAGAGCCTGAGCCAAGAGAGGTCTCTGAGGGACAGCTCTCCTCCCTCTGTCTCCTATCCTTGCTCAAAGGGGCTGAGGAATGATATATTATTGGAAATATGCCATTGCAGAATGCCAAGGAGGGGGGGACTCTGTAAATAAACCCTGACAAGCAGATTTTCTCCAAGTAGTCTGTGTGCACAGAGGAAGACAAGAGTGGTGGTGGTGGGGGGGTGTAGCACCCTGTCACATGCCCCCAAAATCTTTATTCTTTCTAGCAATTCCAAATGACAGAAAAATCCCAAATCCCATTTGTCAGCCCAAGTTGGAAATTGAGCTAAATAGGGTGGCACTGCCACAGGGAAAACGATTTTTTAAAAAAAGTAGCCTCATATTTATCGCTTCCTCTATTATTCCCCAGTCATCTTGCTTTCTATAGAGTTTCACTGTCAAAGTCTCGAGGGAGGTAAAACAGGAGCAAGTTATGAGCACTTGTATAACCATCCTGTGTAGTGACTTAGCTAATGGTTACTAGGATGTAAGTTCTTAGAGGCGGGGAACTATGTATTTGCTTTGTGTCTGTACAATGGTAGCACTAGTACCTGGTTCCTGAGCTGTTTGAAATTTTTTGAATGAAAAGCCTGGCAGTGTTAAAAAATTGGCCTTTTTGTCATACTTCTTCCTGGGGAGATGGGTTGCAATAAATTGTTGACTTTTCAAAAATTTTTATTTTTTACATTTTTTTTCACATTTTAAAATTATTTTTCATTGAACACTTTTAGGAATGTAACCTCTACTGTATACCCATTTTGGGGGGGAAGGGAATATTCACTAATTGTTTCAAAGGTAGTTTTGATAGTGTTCATGGATTCAGAATTTGATTGAAATTTAAAATGGAAAATACTGTGGAAAAAAAACTCTGAACAAATGGGTTTGTTTAAAACTCTATGACACAGAGACAAGTCTAATATTTTCCACCATTTCTGTGTTAAAACTTCCAAGCAGCTCTCCTGTTTATCACAGCATTCAAAAGCATAAATATAAAAGACACAGCATTAAGTCCCAGCCCTGTCGAATTTCAATGGCAAAACTCCCATTGACCTAATGGAAAAAGGATTTCACCCAGGTTCATTTCTGATATACTATTTGCTAGCACAAAATAAACTGGCACAACATGGTTTTGTTTATGGCAAAAACATGTCTAATGAAGACAGTCATAGCACAGCTAGAAAACAGAATGACAGAGGGAAGCTTGATACTTGCTGAGAGCATCAGGGATAGACCCTACAAATTCCAATGTTAAACCTTCTGTCACAGATATGATTCAACTTCAGGCCCGAGTGCTCTGATAGTTGTGCATCTGTGTACTATGAAACCCCAGTGGATATACAGCTGATTTCCTTTCACTCCAAATTGAGGCAATAATCCCTGGCAGGTCATGTGGGGTCAAATTCCCTGGGTGAGATTTATGGATTAATTCAAAATAATCTTGAAAAAGTTTTGACTCCCAAGCAGGCACAACTTGGTAGTTTTGGTAGAGTTTTGCTTCTGTTTGACTGTGAAAGTTAAAGGGAAATCACAGAATGTATGAATACGCCCAGAACCAAACCAGCCAATGTCCTGTGAGCAGTAACAGCCAAGTTTTACAGAGAGCTGTTTCAGAAGAGAAGAAGTTGTTGATATTTAAAGACATTTCAGCCAAAGCTAGTTCCCCTCCTCTAATGTTAGATTTTGTTTTACAAACACTTTGGACAACTCAGGGTAGCAAGTACCCCAGTTACTGAGGAAGAGGTGAGATAGCGAAGAGATGAAAAAACGAAACTGGTAAATGAACACATGCTCCTGGTTTTGTTCCACTGCGCAATCAGAGAGCTTTAAAATGATGTAGTTTTTGCATTTAAATTCCAAAAAGACTGATACAGCATGAATATAAACAGCAACATGCCAGCAGGGGTCTCTTTGCCACCGAGTGGCATCAAATCCTCTATGCTTTACTGCACTGCATCATTTTCTCTGTCACCCTCTAGCTTACGTCTCTCTGTTGACAGAATTCTCTCTCTCTTTTTCTCTCTATCCCAAATACACACAGAGTTGAGGGAAGTCAGGCTCCCTCTCTCTTTTGCACTTTTGCTCTCTCTCTCTCTCACACACACACACACACACACAGTGGATGGAATACAATCTCTCTCTCTCTGGTACTATTACAGATTGTCAGAGTAAGGAACAAACCATTTAGCACTGGAGCTACGTCTACACGTGTACGCTACATCGAAATAGCTTATTTCGATGTAGCGACATCGAAATAAGCTATTTCGATGAATAGCGTATACATGTCCTCCAGGGCTGGTGCTGTCGACGTTCAACGTCGACGTTGGGCAGCACCACATCGAAGTAGGCGCTGCAGGGGAGCATCTACACGCCAAAGCGGCCCACATCGAAACAAGGGTGCCAGGAACAGCTGCAGACAGGGTCACAGGGCAGACTAGCACTTCCCGGGCAACAGCAAGCCGCTCCCTTAAAGGGCCCCTCCCACACACACTTGCACTAAACAGCACAAGATCCACAGAGCCAACAACTGGTTGCAGACCCTGTGCATACAGCATGGATCCCCAGCTGCAGCAGCAGCCAGAAGCACTGGGCTAAGGGCTGCTGCACACCTTGACCATAGAGCCCCGCAGGGGCTGGAGAGAGTGTCTCTCAACCCCTCAGCTGATGGCCGCCATGGCGGACCCCGCTATTTCAATGTTGCAGGACGCGCAACGACTACACGTTCCCTACTTCAACGTTCAACATCGAAGTAGGGCGCTATTCCCATCTCCTGATGCGGGTAGCAACTTCGACGTCTCGCTGCCTTACGTCGATGTTAACTTCGAAATAGCGCCCAACACGTGTAGCCGTGACGGGTGCTATTTCGAAGTTGACGCCGCTACTTCAAAGTAGCCGGCACGTGTAGACACAGCCTGGCAGAATCAACAAGGCAGACCAAAATCAAGTATTGTGGTCAAATATGTTGCTGCAATAATTCTGGGCTAGCGTCAGTCACAGAGAAAGTATGAATCTTGGCTATCTGAACAGTTTTCAGAGATTTATACAATAATCACCCTCCACATTTTCACCCCCTTCTTCCTCCGCCCTCAGAAAATCCACAAAGGAAATGAAGCTCTTCAGTATACTATTGAAATGAATATGCAAATACCATATTGTTCATAATAATCACCCAAAGCACTGTCATATCACTGCTGTAAGCTGTAGCAAATGGGACCATATGGCAGTACATTTTATTAAGGGCAGGTTGGCAAGAGGTTTAATAAGGCAGGTTGCTCTGGCTGAAGTTGACTTGTAATGCACAGGAATGGTGTATTGTTTATTTAAATAGTTTGTGGTGACTGTTTAGTAACTCTTCCCATCTTCTGTCCCTCAGAAGCCGGCAGACTCCTGCCAGAGCATATGTATGTAGCTAGGCCGTGCGCTTTGTATACAGTTATTAAACATAGTTATTTGGACCCAACTCAGCCCCTGTGGTGTCTTCGTAAAGTGCACAGAGCACCACCAACAGACATTCTTGTTCCAGGTGATGTCCTGCAATGAAGCTCACATCCTTTGCCTCAGCAGCAGCTCCTCACACTAGACATACATCTTCCCTCATCCCCAGCTCTGTCATGGAAGCTAATCTTCCAGGACTCCCCCTTACCCCTCTCAGTGGATGTCCTGGACTCTCTTTCCTGCTCATCCTTTCACAATGGGACCACATCCTGGTTTGGCCCTTTTCAACTCCTGCCCTGGGAGTCTTTATCTTTTTTGACTAAAGCGAGCCTTTCTCCTGATTGCTCTTCCCAACTGCTCAGTGGGTAAAAGCAAACCAACAAATGCCCAGTTCACCAAAGAATTGGGCGCACTCCTCTAAGGGGGTGTGGAGGAACTCTGGAGGGAGGTGGCCATGTGAGTTACCAGACAGCAGGGCTTGGGGGGGTCTGTCCCAGCTCCTTGTGGCATGGAGCTCAGCTGCATCCCCAGTCTCACTTGTGCCAGCTCCAGATGGCATGGAGCTTGGGGTGGGGGTGCACTCAACCTCAGCAGGGACTCAGGTGCTCAGCCCCAGCTGCAGGTAGCACGAAGCTTGGGTGCCCAGCCCCAGGCAGTGTGAAGCTTGAAGTTCAGCCTTGGTTGCTGGTGTTATGGGGCTTGGGCTCTAAGCATCAGCTGCAGGTGTGTGTGTGGGGAAGGGGATGGCACTTGTGAGCCCTGTGCCTGGGGAGAGAGGTTGATCTGTGACTCAGATGAGTCCCAGTGTCCTGTGTTCACTTTAGAAAATATGGTCATCTTAACATTGATTCTTATGCTACAGTAGCCACCACTGCAGCAGAGCCAAGGCAAGATTTACCTTAGCTGTGTTTAGCTAAAGATAGATGATCATCTAGAATTGTGGGCCCAATTTTCTACCATGGTCCCGTTTGACAGGAATTCTGCCTCCTGCATATGAATGGGCACTCAGGCTTGACAGACAGAAACTGGACCATGCGTGACACAAAGTGCCTGGGCACAGAAAATATATTTGAAATTTCTAATTTTCTCCATGTAAAAATAACCATTACTTCAAAAGTGAGAGAAAAAGGAAAGATGAGATTTCCACATTTGCATGAAGAAAAATGGCAATGGCTTTTGCAAATTCCCCCTTATGAGCCTGCACTGCCAGTGGGAGCCATGTGTGATGCTCTTTCGGGGGTGGGGGGGTATTTAATTCAGCCACTTGCTGTCACTGTTGTGGTACTTTTTGACTTCATTTCTGGTTTTATATTTTATTAATTTGGAGAAAACAGTCAATTATGTCTCTTTCCCAATGTAGTAATCTGGGGAACACTCACTGGAGGGACTCCAGGTGACTGGGTTTTGTCTCATCATAGAGGACAGCTGGATTACCAACAGGATATCCCACACTTTCTGAAAAGTGTAAATGGTGGGCATATTCTCATGCTGGCTATGCCACCTGGGGCTCCAATCACAGCAATATTAGCATGCTGGGCAACTCCATGTTCTTCACTGGGTTTCCACAGTCACTCTGGTGTCCGCCATACTGCTCCGTCTGCAGGATCACAGCCTTAAGGAGCTGTGAAATGTTTCATGCCTATTCTGTCCCAGGAGGCGTAATCCAAAATCTAGCTTTAAACTGCTGTTTTGGATGATGCCATTTTCTTTCCTAACTTTTCCCCTAAAGGGGCTTACCTCATTTTATTTCCACCAGATGGGGTTAAAATCTATGGAGTGCCACACACACAAGACTCAAGTACACCTACAGACCTGCCCTCGTAGCAGATTTAGTTTGGTGGATCCAAAACGCTTATATCATTGCTAGTTTGCCACTACTGATAACCTGCTGTTTGACTTCAATGTTTGGATTTAATGCCCCAGAAGCCTTCCTATGTGCTGTTCTGAAGATATTAACCACAGAGACTGGACAGATTTTACTTCACTGAATCTAGCCATTGACCATTCCACATTTGTTTCCAATGCCAGAAAAGCCCAGTCCTTATTGTGCACTACTGCCCTATAAAAAACCAAAGCCTTCTCATAAAAAAAAACTAACCCACGTGCTTATGCTGAGCAAGTGCTTAGTATGACTGTGCCCTCAGCCCCTACATTTGCACACAGGTGGATCATTAGCTGTGCAAACCGGGCAGTTGCACATGTTTGTTTGTGCATTGCGGATGCAACAAGTGCCCAGGTAGCTTTTGCAAAGGAACTCTAGATGCCTGCCCTTAAAAGTGTGACACTAGATGTGTGGGGTGATTTTTCACATCTGTAATTTTAAAATGCCCAAACATATTTTTTAAGAAACGCTGTAAAATAATGTACTGCCGGGGTGAGCGCTTCTGGTTAAATTATACACCCATGAAAATCATAGCGTGCAAAGGGAAATGCAGAAAGCTGACAGAGCCCTAATTACGGCAGTATCTGTAGGCGATACTGTAATAGTACTGCAGGGCTTTATCAAGTTGGCACTTTAAAGTCACCATTTGATCAGGCATATTTTCCATGCACTCTTTTGAACTGTGTTGCTGGTAAAACACATCTACAGGTTGATTTCCAGTTTTTTAAAAAGAATGGTTTACAAAAATTACAAAATATAGAGTTCTCATGTCAAGTTTTTTTGACATTATTTTCTAAGTGGGTTATTTCAAAAATACAAAAAGGCTTTTCTGCCCAGTGTTTTTAGTAGCTGGTCCTTTGCAATATGTACATTGTAAAATACATAGGTTTTGTGCCACTCATTCTCACGTCTCTAGCATTGGGTTTAAAACTAATGATCCTCCCATCATCTCGCACTAAGCCAGAAGTCTCAGAAATCTTGCTACCACATTGTTTGTGATCTAGGCAAATGCTTTCAACACTGTGATGCAGGAGGAATGAGGAGCCTCTGTTGCTGAAAAATGTTGGACTAAGAGGGTGATCTGTAACTGCAGGTAGCTTCCAACAGGCTATGGCAGTGCTGATTTGTATACTGGAAAGCATATAAACACTCGAGCCAGGGTAGCACTAGCTTGAAATAAGATATGCAATTTGTGTTGTTATTTTGAAATAAACTATTCTGGAATACCTCTTCCAGAATAGTTTATTCAGGAATAAAGCTGCTGTGTAGACATAGCCTTAGAGAAAACAGTGTCTCTGCTTTGACTTATACAGTTTAATTATGCAAATAGAGCTAATTTTGCTGCTGAAAGAAAGTTTCAACACAGCTGCTCTCTTAAAGGTTCTGCTATTTGTAGAAGAGTCACAGAGCTACACATTGAAAATGTTGGCCAGCCTTTAACATGCACTATATCTAGGTATTTATAGGGCTCTCCTATTGTGCTGTCTAATCAATTTTCAGCTGTTAATGAAATTATCCTCCCAGTGCCCCTCTGAGACAAGGAAATACTGAGGCATGGAGATGTTAAATCACTTGCTTAAGATCTCACCAGGATGCTGAGCTGGGAGTTGACCCCCGATCTTCTCAATCTGGATCCAATGTTTCAAACACAAGACACTGGAATCTAACCAAGGAACATGCACCAAAGTATGGATTTAACAGTGTCTGTCAACACCCTGATACTACCATGTCCTTTGCTGGAAGCTACTGAGAGATTTGTTCCTAAAACTAGGGGTAGAATTATTTTACCAGTAGGGATGTCTGAAACAGCTCTCAGAAGAGCTCACATTGTGTTTTCTATTTGCTAAACATTTGGGTTATGTCTACACAGGATTTTCTGCATCACCAGAAATTTTCACAAGAATCGGTCACTTTATTCAGTGAGTAGTTGCCCTGAGGCTTCAAGTGAACAAACAGAACTTTGTCCCCACAGCTGTGGTGAAATACAGCACACACAATCAAGGTCACAAATTTCCTCATGCGTGAGTCATCCCCCTTTTCACTTGTGTCTTTCAGTGAAATGCCACTTTTCATACAGGCTCCAAGAGCCTTCACCAAGACTGTGTCTACACTAGCACCCCCCCTTTTGAAAGGGGGATGCTAATGAGACACTTTGGGGTATGCTAATGAGGTGCTACAATGAATATGCTGCACCTCATTAGCATAATGTTGGCCGCGGCACTTTGAAAGTGCCAATTTAGATTGCGCAAGGCTCATCTACACAGGGCCCTTTTTGAAAGGTCCCCACAGACATGGAAATCCCCTTATTCCTATAACCAAATAAGAAAAAGGGGATTTCGAAGTGTGCGGGGTCCTTTCAAGGAGGACCTTGTGTAGACAGGCCACGCATGATCGAAAGTGGCACTTTCGAAGAGCTGTGGCCACCATTATGCTAATGAAGCACAGCATATTCACTGCAGCACCTCATCAGCATCCCCCTTTCGAAAGGGGGGTGCTAGTGTAGACACGGTATTGGTGAAGGCTGTTGGAGCCTGTATGAAAAGTGCCATTTCACTGAAAGACACAAGTGAAAAGGGGGATGACTCACGCATGAGGACATTTGTGACCTTGATCGTGTGTGCTGTATTTTACCACAGCTGTGGGGATAAAGTTCTGTTTGTTCACTTGCAGCCTCAGGGCAACTAATCACTGAATAAAGTGCCTGGTTCTTGTGAAAACTTCTGGGGATGCACACAAAAATCAGAAGGTAAAAACAGGTAATGGCAAGATTTTGTTTTCTACTGGACCCTACTTTGAGTCCGCAGCATCGTTTGCTACCCCTTCTGCCTTCACCTTGTGTTCTGGGAGCTATGCAAAATAAGTTAAGTTAAAAGAAAAGACATGATTTATTATAACCCACCTCTCGACTACAGTGGTTTGGCCAACTTCTACAACAGTTAGTGTAATTTAGAGTTTACATAACTCAAGGAAGACCTTCACAAGTGCTACCAGACAGTACTCAAAGTGACTGTAATGCCACTATGCTTTTGATGGATTTACTATAGTTCCATGGTCTACAGCAGCTCAGCTGGAGTTAAAACAAACCCAGCTCATTAGTTCATAGTGACATTTTGGATGGAGATTGATTTTACACACTCTCTATAGAACTAAATCTAGTTTAAAATTGTAGAGAACACTAAGGGATCTGTAAAGATTAAGAGCAGCTTGCTTGGGTGTGTATCAACATTCCCTCTTATCTCCATCCACATGCGGATTTTTTTCCATCCATGTACACAATAAACTTTTTTATGTGCACTGAGGCATTTGCAAATGTGCACCACCCATAGAAAAAAATAGTTATGGGCACTTTGCTAGTCATCAACAACTTACAAGGAACATTGGTGTGTATAAAAGTCCTGAAATTGTTCTGTCACTCAAATTTCCGCTACTGTACCAAAACCAAAAAAAAAAAAACCCCAAAAACCCAGAGGTAAGAAAATCATTGTGAATATGCCTGTTGGAAGGTGCATTAGGGAAATTATTCCTTCACAGCTGAGATCTGTGTCCTTTTAACCTACTTGATGTGACATTACCTCAGTGCAGAGCAGAGCAGATTGAGCCCTGTGATATCTATAGACAGAGGAGGGCTTTGGAATAGCATTAAAGCCATGACACCAGCTAAACTCAAACTGAAAGCCACATTACTGTTAATTAAAAATAGCAATAACAAGATTTTACATTTCTGTATTGCCATTCGAACAATGACACAGATTAAACGATACAGTTCCCTGTGAACTAGCTCTTGTTATCCCCATTTTACAGAAAGGAAAACCAAGGTACAGATATGATAACTGACTTTTCCACTACCAAACAGAGAATAAAAGCCAGAAATAGAACCCACGAGACCTGGTGTTCTGTTGCTGACTCTTAACCATCCCAGAATATTTCCTCCCACTTTCTACAATGACAAAAGTTCATGTCCCTCCTTTATCTCAGGCATGTGCATTATTTTGTAGGAAAGGAAAGACTCTTAACTGGGGTGAATGAGCCCAGCTAGGGCTCACTGCTCCTAAAATGTTCTGTATCTTTTATTATATTAGTTCCACAGTTCAGTGGCCAAAATGTTGGCACAGCTCCTCTGACATGGCAGCGAGTTCTCTCCTTTCCCTCACCTGTGTGGACTGACACAACTGCAGCTGGTAAATGCATCATTAGCCATCCAGCTCATTCTACAGGGTTCCTCTGCCTCTTTCTCCCCTCCCACGCTGTTACACTGGGAATTTCAAAAACGCTCAGCTCTTGGCTGGACTCTGTAGAGTCAGGGATAGAACTCCCACTGACCACAATGGCAGCAGGTCTTTGCCCATGAAAGTTTATGCTCCAAAATAGCTGTTGGTCTATAAGGTGCCACAAGACTTCTTGTTGTTCTCGAAGCTACAGACTAACACGGTTCCATCTCTGATAAATGGCAGCAGAGTTAGGTCAATGCTGGGTACTTTGGAAAATCCCATCCTTTTGTGTTTTGTCTAGATTGGCACAGTCTAGACTCACTGCTTTTTCCAGGCCTCACTAACAGTTGCCACAACCTGCCATAGTCACTGATGGTTAGTAAGAAAGAAAACACTTGAAGCTGAGCATTAATGTTCGCTGGTTCTTTGAAGGTCCAGGACTGGCAAGCACTAGCTTCAGCATATTCTAGCACCTTGGCTTACCTATACGCACAGGACACAATTCAGTCCCATGCAAACCGACCAAGTTATTAACCATATAACAGAAACTCACGCTTGTCTTTTAGTTCAACGAATCCCATAACCTCCTATAGTCGGTGGGTGCACAACTACTCAGAGGCACCTGGGTTTAGCTGACAGTCTGTGACAGTGTGGTTCTACAAGGGATAAAATTCAAAAGCTGTCATATGGCTGACGGAGCAGCCTCAGTGACTTCTCGTGTATATAGCCAGCTAGAAGTTACCAACATTTCAGCCCAAAGACGACAATACAGTGAACCCTCAATGTAATGGACTAATGGGAGAAAGGGGTGTCCATTAATGCTGAAAGTTTGTTATATCCAAATGGTTCTAGTGTATGATGATGCACTGACCTCCCCAGCCCATCACTCGCGCCTGTCCTCTGTCCTCCTCTTCCCTTCCCCACCTCCATCTCCCTCTTCCAGTTACTGGGAGAGAAGCTGCATGCCAGCTTGGCTCCTTCCATCTCCCGTGGCTCTAGGTGTGCTCAGCACTGTGGCTCTTCTGGCCCCTGCGTCCCCAGCTGTGGTGGTGGCCCCAGCTGCTACAGTGGCATTTCCTGCAGCCCCAGCAGCTCCTCTGGCCCCAGCAACCCCAGCTACGACAGCTGCTCCTCCAGCAGCAGCAGTGGCTCTTATGCTCTGGTGAGTCACCAGCATTTGTTTGGGGGTGTGAAGCTGTCGGACAGGGTCCATTATTACCAAAGTCCATGAAATTGAGGGTTTACTGCACATGTATCCTACCAAGATAACAGAGTCTTAGATTTCAATTTCAGGACCATGAAAAGGTATTAGAGAGCAAAAAATGTGGCTGACCTGTTTTGTGATCTGGAATATGTATTATTCATAGGCTTTTGATTTGGAAGGAGGGACTGTTACTATCTGGAAATCAGACATTAAGGCAGTGTATTTCTCCCCTAAGTATTTATAGCATGCATAACTGTACAGTAAATAAAAAGCAGCCTGTGAAAAGATTTTCCTGCTGGGTAAAGGCCCATTAGGAGGACTTCCTGGCTTACACAGCTGTATATAGCAACAGCAATCCTATCATGCTGATCCTAGACTGTCCTCCACCGAACAGTGAAATGAACTTTACAGAACTAGAAGCTTAATTAAGCCTTCTAGCCTGTTAGGAAAAGCACAATTCAACCTCTTTGCAACTGCACAATCATGTTATCCTGGAAAACATAAATGACAAACCTGCACCATATTTACACTGTATATTGCTTTGCCCTCTTCTGTCTGCTTGTTTTTAATCTATACAAGGAGTCCTTTGTAGGAAGCATGACCCTATTATTTCTTTATTAAGAAAGGCTGATTCTGCGCACACTAACACACGTGGGTAATAGTATTCTCCTAAGTAGTTACATTGAGCTGACGGTAGTAAAGGTACATTACGCACATATGTTTGCAGTCTTGGGTTGTAAACTCTTCAAGGGCAAGGACTGTGATTTTACTTATTTCTGCAAGGTGCCTCATACGTTTTTGGCAACTGAAAATGAACGTTAATAATCAGTTAGTGGTACCTTAGGCCCCTGGGGTTAGTTTTGGAAGATCCTTAAAGAAATCCTCATCTGCGTCAAGAATGAAAACAAAAAAGATTTTCAAAATCAATAGTTAGGTTGTGATAATTCAAGCACAGTTTCCTCTCTCCCTGTAAAATGATTTTCAGAGAGCTGGTCTCGCCTGAATCCTTTTTTAAATATGCATGTAGAACTATGGAGGAGAACAGCTGTGTCAATCTTTACTGTGGAGGTCACGGCCATTCCTCTGTCCCAGGCATTTAACTTCAATTGTGTATGGTTAAGAACAAAATCATATTTTCCTGACTCTTTCCATGGTGTTTACACTAGATACTCTTTCTAAAAAATAAACATACTCAGGTAAAGTTCTCAGGCAGGAAGTATGGGACCTGGCTACCCAGGAACCATTCATATTTTCTCTCCTGGAAACCTCCATCTACTGGACAGTACATCAATGAATGTAGGCCAAATGAGTAAAACTTGAATTGGTTTTCACTTGGGTCACAACCCACCATGCTCAAGCTTCTCTGTCCCTCTGTGTACCTGCTTCCCCATTATCACAGCACAGCACTCATGGCCAATCGCCGGGTGGGGGAACAGGAGAGCCATTTGGCCTTGGCCTCAAGCGCAAAGGAGACCTCACACCTGGATTTTCCCCCCAATAATTAGTGCATTTGCACAGTAAAAGGCTAGAAAAAAATTTGTTAAATTAACATATTCAAATTATGTCCCACTCTTTTTTGGTGCCTTATTTTGTTTTCATGTGTCATCATTTTTCATTTCTATTGTGGCAAGGAGTGCCAAAGCTGGAAGTAGTGCGGGCCTTTCTGGACCTTGAGACAACCTGCTAACACACTTCACAGGGTTGGGCCTTATGTAGGTAGGACAGCTGATATTACCTAACATTGTCAAGCAACAGCTGCATAAGGGCCAATAGCACCTAAGCACCAACAGATACTGATTTTTGCAGGGTCTGAAATCAAACTAAGACAAGCTAGTTATGGAAGGGACAGAGCAGCCTATGGTTACTGCAGCCAATGGTTCATGAAAGCAACCTTCAGTTGTTAGTCTGGAGGGGTGTGGGTGGAAAGCGGGACAGGAAAGGCTGTGCAGTTGTATTTCCCTGCCTTACTCCCTCGTTGCGAGAGACGGGCTCTATTGTTTCCTGCGAGAAACAAATATAGTTAGATGGCTGCCATTTGGTGGAATGGTGTACAACAGATTATATTTAGTGTTCTTGCCTTGCCCTGGTGCTAACCCAAATATTATTAGTGAAGCACAACTGGGTCATGAGAATTAATAACAGCATCCGCGTTAGTTGCCTTATTTATATCACGGTAGCTGTCAAAAGTGGTCGGTGGGTTCAAATGACTGCGGTTATTCAAGCTGACACTTACAGTGATATAGAGGGATTACCAAGGGCTGGCTCCTCCATACCAACAGAACAGGCATCCCCCTCCAGGGAAAGTAAATTCTAAGGGGCAGCCAAATGTGGAGCTAATTGTTTAGTGGATTGGCAAATATGGGGCTGTAAGGTGCAGGCATTTTCCAGTTTGCACGGGCCAGCAAAAGACTCCATAAACAAGACTTAGACTAATTATTATTATTATGTATACAACCCTCAAACTATTTATGGTGCTTTACAAATAAGAAGAAAAAGAACCCAGTTTTCAGAAGAGCGCAGCTTCCATTTAGGCACCAAAATACACACTAATACCTCTTCTGAAAATCTAGTCCAAAATGCCATAATGGAAGATGTTGGACTCTGGGCATTTCCGAGTATCTGGCTACTTTCCATTGGGGCAAAGGCAGGCAATATATGGTCTGTGAGCTGGATCCAACCTGCGAAGCCTTTGAATCTGGCTCACAGCTGGCCCCTGCACATCTGAGCTACATCTACACGTGAAGCCTACTTCGAAGTAGCCTATTTCGATGTGGAGACATCGAAATAGGCTATTTCAATGAATAACGTCTACACGTCCTCCAGGGCTGGCAACGTCGACGTTCAACATCGACGTTGCGCAGCACCACATCGAAATAGGCGCTGCGAGGGAACGTCTACACGCCAAAGTAGCACACATCGAAATAAGGGTGCCAGGCACAGCTGCAGACAGGGTCACAGGGCAGACTCAACAACAAGCCGCTCCCTTAAAGGGCCCCTCCCAGACACAGCTGCACTAAACAACACAAGATCCACAGAGCCGACAACTGGTTGCAGACCCTGTGCATGCAGCATGGATCCCCAGCTGCCGCAGCAGCAGCCAAAAGCCCTGGGCTAAGGGCTGCTGCACACGGTGACCATAGAGCCCCGCCGGGGCTGGAGAGAGAGCGTCTCTCAACCCCTCAGCTGATGGCCACCATGGCGGACCCCGCTATTTCAATGTTGCGGGACGTGGATCGTCTACATGTGCCCTACTTCGACGTTCAACTTCGAAGTAGGGTGCTATTCCCACCCCCTCATGGGGTTAGCGGCTTCGACGTCTCGCCGCCTAACGTCGATGTTAATGTCGAAATAGCGCCCAACACGTGTAGCCGTGACGGGCGCTATTTCGAAGTTAGTGCCGCTACTTCAAAGTAGCGTGCACATGTAGACACGGCTCTGGAGAGGGAGAATTTGGGTGCTGCCCCTGTCCCCAGTAAAGCCTCTCAGTTCCCATTGGCGGATTTCATGCACCGCCCCTGTCCACAGCAAAATCTGTCAGCTCCTACTGGACAATAGGAGCTGAGAGATTTTGCTGGGGATAGGTGCAGTGTAGCACAATTTCTCAGTTCCTATTGGCTAGTTTCTGTCCTATAGGAGCTGAGAGGTTTTTCTGGGAGTGGATGCAGTGCAACACCCATTTCTCAGCTCCCATTGGTTAGTTTTGTTCAATAGAAGCTGAGAGGTTTTTCTGGGGGTGGATGCAGTGCAGCACCCATTTCTCAGCTCCCATTGGAATGTTGATCCACAGAAGATATGAGTTTGGTAGAGTCTCCAGCTACAGACCTATGCCTCTTTAGCATTTGCTTTTAGCTCCAGAGACCCCTTCCCCTACTTTAGTCCCGGTTTGTTGACCAAGATGGCAGCTCTCAGTCACACTTGCCCTGATGATGCTGTGTGGCAACTATTCTGACAGTAAGCAGAAGACCTCAGTGTATTTATGATGAGACATCACAATCCACTGAGTCTTCAGTGTTGCAGTAACAACCTATGCATAATCACTATCTGTAGTGTGTGTGACTGGAGCAAAACAGATGCATTTACCTGAAAAAAATGCTGTTAGTTAATTATAGGTCCTGCACATTTGAGATTGATTGTAAAAATAATAATCGGTGTCCCTTTGTTAAAATAAATTGGGATGCCTTCCTGGTGCCCAAAATACGGGACTGTACTGGCCAAAATGGGACAGATGTTCACCCTAGACATAAATTTTTACGGGTGAAGCCCACTTCAACTCCAGTACATCTGATGAAGTGGGTTTTACCCAGAAAAGCTGATGCCCTAATAAATCTGTTAGCCTTTAAGGTGCTGCAGGATTCCTCGATGTTTTAGCTTTTTTATGTTAGAAGTTGGAGCACATCAAACTGCACTCAGGGACATTCAGTACATTCTAGTAGTGTTCACATGGGATGTTACTACACAGCAATTTGGTGCACTGTGGATTTACACCCTAGCTTAATGTGCAGTAACCTGATGTGTAGACAACCCGGCCTAGATCAAGGTATGATACTGGGAAAGTCACATGAACTGCTTTGTACTTCAGTTTCCCTACTTACCTAATTGAAAGCAGTCACTTTGTTCATAAATGGCTGTGTAGCATTTTAAGAGCCTTTGGGATGAAAAAGTGTTATGGTTAATGATTCAATAATAACCATGAATAAATTCCTAGCCCATTAACTCCATTTACTTCAAGCACTGCACCTGGGCTGCAGCTGTCCCATTAAAAGTTATGATTAAAAGGTCGATTTTTTAAAAAAAGATGATCATTGGTTCATGAAGGAATTCATTAACTGTCCAAGTAAAAAATGATGCATGCTTCATCCATATTTCCATGAATCCAACTGGCTCCTCCAATAGACAATAATATATCAGAAGACAATGTCATTTTTTATTCAGAGTTTACTTTGAGAAAGTCACATGGAATTACAGTGTATATATTGAGATGCTGGTAGGTTTGCACACCCCAAAACTGTGAAAATGACTTTGAATGAATAACATTCTGCAGTCAAAAGTTTTGGAGTCTGTAAATTCATTTTGAGTGATAAATTGCATTCACATACCCAACTAGAATTGCTGTCACAGTGACTGTGCATTCAAACTGTATAAGAGCATCTACCTCAGATCAGTGTAAGTCATTCACACATGAAGATGTCCAATTTGCACATTCAGTCATGGTAACTATACATGCAAATTAGGTATGCAGTTGTTTATGCAACTGCACTCTAAGCTGTCAAGACAATCTGGCTCTGAATGAAAGAGGACCTCGGAGAACATTGTATTTTTACAACTGAAGTGTTTGCCTTGCTTTCTCTCTCTGATTTTTTGTCAGTTTATGATAAACCCAGGCATTTTTGTACTGCCCGTCTGATATTAATCCTCAAGGGAAGAGAGTACATATAGCTTTTCCATTTATTCTGATATCTGGAAGATGGCTTCAGGACAAATAAAAGCACCTCAGCCCTACAACCAACCCAGACTCTGATTCAATCTTCATTGCTGTCAACACTTTGGAGAGAGCATTATTTGCTTGTAGCAATTCCCTAATAGGCAGATTCTGCTGCTGTTTCCACCAATTTCTCTACTGTTACTTTAGCATTAATAATAATCCCACCGATAACAGAATGATAATTTTAACCATACCAGTTTAATTCCCCAGGCTGATTATCATTCATTCCACTAGGCAAAGAGCAGCCAGCACTTACATTTAAGAGAGAGCTGCATCAAGGTTAAGTAAAGAGAGAAATAACTAGTTTAATCCTTTGAGAACAACAAGAAGTCTTGTGGCATTTTATAGACTAACAGATATTTTGGAGCATAGTTTAACCCTTGTCTCTTAGAAACCTTCTCTTTTCAGCTCTGGAGATGAATGTTCTGGTTACTACAATTCCTCTGGTAAGTGTCACATTTTTTGATCATGAGAGAAAAACCTTTCAGTACAAGTAACATTTTACTGAATGACAAAAGCATTGGCTAAGCCATGAGAAGCTTCCTGGAGCTGGGTGTGGAAGGAAAAGGAGTTCAGAATGCAGATGGTTGAAAGTGCAGGAGAATCTAATAGCAGCAAAAGTGGATCATAAGCATTCTTTAGTAAAGGAAATGGAAGTGGGTAAAACTGACCACAGGGTCTGTGGGCTGAAGAGAGGGTTGGGAGCCAGGAACCTGTGACTAATAGCCCCAGCTCTGCTACTGACTCATTGTGTAGCCTTTGCTCCATCATCCAGGACCAGATTTTAAAGGGAGTTAAGTGCCAAAATAGGCAAAGACCCTAAAGCACTGTTTCCCGGAGTAATTTGGTTATGGAAAACTTTTGGGCTTGGATTATATTGATGGAATACACACCTGCTGGTTGGGGAGGAGGAAGGTTTCATACCAAAAAATTGCCATGCGTACTGTTCAAAAGTTGATTTAAAACAGTTCTTAAAGATGTTTTTTATTTTACAAAGAACAAAAAATAACAAAAGAAAATCATCTGAATGAACAACTAATGCCCTTCTGATAGGAGGACAGTCAGCAAATCTACAATTAAATATTCAAATTAAAAATTAAGTACAAACCTAAAACAAAACATCAATATAACAGCCAGAATAAGGATAGTTAGTGTCATTCTTTTGTATAAAAATAGAAAGGACAATATTCTTCAAAAAAGGACTGTCTTTCCTTAAAACTTAAAAAATATTTTTATGAAAAAAAGCTGCAAAATAAATTAGGTATAGAAAAATATTTTTAAATTTTATGCTTTTATATATTTGTTATTTAAAAATACTAGAAAATAAAAATAAGTAATATTTGATTTTTTTTTAAATGGGAAGAGTGTTTTTGCATCTTTTGATTACAAATTGGCTTAATATTTGGAACAATGCTGGAGAGTTGGATTCGCATATCAGATGCAGCATCAAGTCTATTCCTGTATTTTGTTTTCATTGCAGTGTAATGCAGTTTCACACAGGTACGTTGTAGCAAAGGGAAGGAGCATTCAAACTGCACATTTTACCACTTTCAGGTACTCTGCAATTAGGCTGCTCCAAAAATACTTAGGGGAAGTTCATTAAACTTTTGTTTCAGTTCAGAGTCTGAAATCAAGTCAATCAGACTCTCATAATCTTGCGCTGCTAAGATGACTGGCTTGGCTATAATTGCAAATGGATTTCAAACTCAAGCATTATGGTTGTTTATCGGAAGGAAATATTCTGAGAGCAGGGTGCAAGCAATGCAGCTGCTGTGCAATGGCACTCCAAATAGCCTCGTCAGCTGTTTTAGAATTAGTTTAAATCAGAAAATTACCTAGCATAGGAAAGCAGTCGAAGTTCTTTTCTCCTGCGGACGAGGTCCAAAATTCCAGTTTCCTTGACAATGAAGACATTTCCTCCATTGTAGTAAAAATGGTCACATACTTTCCTCGCAGCAACAGATTTACTTCATTTAATTTTGTAAAAATATCTGCAAGGTATGCAAGTCTCAGAAGCCACAAGGAACTTATCAGACATTCAGACAGTCAAAAGTTGGAATCCAAGAAAACCAATAGTTCACCACAAACCTCAAAAAGACTTACAAGCACTTTGCCTTGTGATACCCACCTCACCTTTGTATGTAGAAGTGCTGTATGCTGACTACCTACTTCTTCGCAGAATATTTTAAATAGTCTAAATGAAGTTGTTGAGCTTTAATATAATTAATCATTTGCACTGCCTCATACAGCACGTTTTTCAGAGATGTGGGGATTTTTTTTAACCACAAGTACTTGTTTGTGTAGAACACGATTGCTAGGATGTGTCTACACTGAGCCCAAGTGCTGACAGTTTGAAGCAAATAAGCAGTCTCAAAAATGCCAAATGGCTACTCATTTGGATATTCATATCGCAAATATGCAAATTAGTGCAAAGAATAGGCATATTAGCAGTGTGAATATGCAAATTAATCAGTGTTTTGCATTTTTGAGACTGCATATTTGCATCAAATTGTCAACACTGGGGCTCAGTGTAGACACAGCCATCGTGTTTTCTAGTGCCACACTTCTGATCCATGTTACAGCTCCTGCCATTTTCCTGACCATTACCCTGGTACCATCGCTACACACATCAACATATTTTTCCCAACTAATTTCATGTTTTTTCATATAGTTGTTAATGCAGTTGAATATTTCTTCACCAGTCTTGTTCCTTTGCAAAGATTCACATAAGAGCACATCCTCTTCAATAGATTTATCAAACCTACGTAACACCAACAGACCTGCGTTGCCAGCCCCAGCAACAGAACCTGCAAGCATAGAGTCTAAAGCCCTGCACTCTACCACATGAACTAAAGGCCAGCTGGCTTTCAGCTGAGGCTGTAGAGCAGAGATTTCACTCACCCCAGATGAGGTCTCTGGGTACTACACCTACAATGGATAAATACAAGCAGCACAGCAAACCCAGATATGTCAGTGGACTCATCAAGCTGCAATGATTTTCAGTCAGCAAAGTAGGTCTTTTTTTATATCAGCAGCAAGATCTTTAATATGGCGTGCAACAGTATTGTTTGACAGCTGTACTGTGTCAATATTTTTACTGTAGTTTTCAATAAACATGCAGTTGGCTTGATGAGTGTTTCTCCAGTTGTATGAACTTCTCTGGCGAGTGCTATCTGGTAACTTACTTTGTAAGATGCCTCTGTTACATTTTCATTGTCTGTTTTAGCAATTTGAAGCACTGAGAGTTTACAGTTTTCAAGTGAGTCAAGATGTCGCTTGAAAAAATTTACCTCTTTGTCTTTGTATTAGCGTGATTGGTTTCCAAAATGCCTTTGAAGTGTAGCAAGGACAAGAGAGCTGCTGGATAATATTTTGTTGCACACCACGCACTGCACATCAGGAGCATCTTTATTTCCAATGCATGTAAATCCAAAAGACAAATGACTTTCATCATCCTTTTGTTTCGGTATCTTACTACCCACTGCTAATTTGGTGGGCTCTGGCTGGAACTGTTTCATCATGGAGAGCTCACTTCCCAATTTTCCAGCAAAGAAAGGCTGTGATTGTCCACCCTCACTTTGAAGCGTCCTGAGATTTTGCTTTCCTTTTTTTTTTTTTTTTTTTTTTTAACTGCACTTGGAGTACACGAAGAAACTGCTTTTTGTTTCAAAGTTCCTTCTTTCAGACACAGAGCCATAGGGGGAGAGTTTAATATCAATATTTGGAAATCCTGATTTTTCCCTCACAAAAATATTGCTATAAGACAAACAACCTAAAATACACAAGTTCACAAGCACCATTAGCACACTGTGTGGGCCTGAGGCCTGTGGTAGCATCGTGTGACCACCTCCCATATGCAGCACAGGCTCCCCATGGATCATCAGGTGACTTTTTTGAACATATGGGGAAATGAGGCACGTTTGGTTAATGGGCATGCCCACCTGGGGACACAGGGCATAGGTCAGTGACCCAACTGATCCAGCAGCCAGGAGGCCTCATGTCCCTGCTGGGGCTGGCAGCCATAGGGCCAGTGTCCCCAACAAGGGGCTGCTGTAATAAGGTGTCCCTGCTGGTTCTGCAAGCTGGTTTCCAGCCAGGATCAGCAGCTGTGGAGCTGGTTTCCCAGCCAGGCCAGCAGCTGTGGGGCTAGCTGCTGTGAGCCAGTTTCCTGGCTGGGGCCTTGCGAACGCCAGCAACCACAGGGCTGGTGTCCCTGTCAGCCTTGAAGCTGGCATCATGTTCGGGCTGGCAGCCGAGGGGCTGGTGTCTCTGCTGGGGCCAGCAGCTGCTGAGTTGGTGTCCCACCACAGAGCACCTATTCATGTCCCACAAAACACCAGGTGTCTGCCTCCCTGTGGTTCCCAAATTTCCCCGGTCAGCATTTTCAAATCAGCCTAAGTCAGGTGTCTTCAATCTGCAGCTCCAGAGCTGCATGCAGCTCTTCGAGGACGTCTTTGTGGCTCCCAATGCTATAATTCCAAAGTGAAAAGACAAAAAAACCCTCCTGATTATTTTTGATATAATATGAACCTCTAAAAGCCCAACAATGAACACCTCATCTCTAAACAGCAAACAATATGTGATTTCCAAACATTGGACAGCTCCCCCTTTAATATGTGCAGTGCATTATAGGATACAATCTGGTATCTGTGTTTTGGTTGTGATGCAATAAAAGTCTTACTCACGTGCATTGCAACTCTTGAATTATTGAGGTTTTCCCGAATTCAGAAAATATGGCTCTTCTTGCTATTTTGGTTGATGACCCCTGGCCTAAGTCCTGTTGCCAACCCACAACTAAGGAACTGGCCAGAAGCCAGAGCTCAGCTGACGCCTCAAAGGCCCTGAAGTGGGATTTTAAAACTAGGCTGGGCAATGCCTATCTCACCAGAGGGGCCCGATTCTGGAGGTGTGCTGCACCTACTCGTTGATACCTGCCAGACCCCAGAGCAGTAGGGCTAGATGGAGGCCACACAAAACACAGCTGGGGACACTGGGAAAAAGGGTCCATATGAGAGGGGTATTGAGGAGAGCAGGAGAGAAAGGTAATTCTGGCTGCTAGGGTGTGGGCTTCCTAACGGACTGAAAGGATTTCAGTGCCTAACTCCAGGAGACGGGTTTTGAATGGGGATCATGAGGACAGGAAGATGCCTACCTCTGGCCTGTCAGCCAGGCTCACCAAGGTGGACAGATTCTTCCTAAAAGTGTGGGGAGAGGTGTATGGGACCCTGCCCCGTTCCCCTCCCTAGTCTTCCTTTTCTTCCCACCACCTTATCCCCTGGCCAAACTGGAAGCCAGAGTCAGGCCTGGTAGCCTTGGCCCCTCCACCTGCTTGAGGGAGGAGACCTGAAAGCAGCCCCTGGCCTATGTCCCTGCCCTTAGAACCCTTGTCCGTGCAGGCAGAGGGTCTGTGGCTCTCCATAGCTGTGTACACAGCTCTTACTCTGGCCTTATGGAGAGGGGCCCATAACAAGAAGTGGACAGGCCTGTCCACTTTCAGAAGTGGGAAGGGCCACAGTTTTGGCTCTCCCATTTGCATCTGTGAGGCTCAACAAATCACCTGCTTGGACACCTAAGCCCCCTCCTCTCTCTGCTCTTCCCGTTGGCATTTCACTCCCAGCTAGCCAAACAACAGCACAAAACATGGAGAGCCAGGATTGGTGGCCACAAACAAACTTTATGGGTCTGCAGGACACTTGACCACATCCGTGATAAGAGGTTGTCCAGCTATCTACAATCATGCTGGACCACAGAGTGCTGAACTAGAGAGGTTCAACCTACAGTTACATGGACCTCAGAAAACAGCAATGCGGGCATCAAATACCCCAAACTTTTGTTTTAAAGTTCTAGCCTATCCAACAGTAACCAAGAAATCCCGGTATCACGCAAACTGATCAATAAGCAAACACAGCAATGAGGCCGCCATAGGAAGGAGGCATTTAAGACTATAGTGTTGCCAACTCTCATGATGGTTGATGTCTGTCCTCAAAGATCCAGCTCCTCGAGTCATGTGATTATATGGAAACACCAGCTTTCCTTTACAAAAGGTTTCCAGAGCTAATGGTTGTGGAGAAAAATTTGAAACCATGGACCCACCAGGCTCAAAACCCAGAGGCAAATGAGCCCAAAATATACATTTTTTAAAAAATAATCATCAAATGATTTTGAAGACAATTTTAAACATTTTGTGTCCTGACTCAGGAGTTCTGAATGGTGGGGGCTCACAGTGTTGCCACAAACAGGGAAACATTCAAAAAAATTTCTTCTCCTTTGACTACAGTTCAGCTCTCAAATATATCTCAATGAGCCATGCACATCTGCATATGAAACAAGCCCCCGAAATTCCAATGGCCTTAAGATATTTCGTCCAGGCAGCATACTTTAAAATATTCATGTTTTCCACCTTGTTCACCTGTTTTCATATGTGCATCAGTGGGCTTTTCCAGTTACTCTTTTATTGCTCTGTGTGTATATAAACCTATAGGGACCAGTTTTGTCACCCATACTCATGCTGAACAGTACTACAGACCAGATTCAGCCAGCCCTGCTCATGCTGAGTTGTACCTTATTCCTTGACTAGTTCCAAGAAAGATCAAGATGCTGAGGCCCTTATTTATCATAAGTAGCACTGCATTCCAGGAATCGCCCCAGTTGACAGCAAGGGATATACTTGTGGAGAGACGTGCTACTCAAGGAGAGTAAGGGTCACAGAATCTGGCCCCACACCAGTAATCCTGTGAGGAAGAAGGCAGGAAAAAGGCCCCTAGAGATATGACATCAAAACACGTCTGGGACTCCATATTTTCTCAACATTTCGGGAGTCGCAATCCTAACAATGGATGCTTTGTCAGTGACTTCAGCTGTTGCAAAGTCAGAACCTATCCTGCTAGCAGATACCAGATCTTCATATTTTCTACAGAGTGACGCTTCTGCCTTGTCTATAATTGCTGACACTTTTGAGGATCTTCAGTTCTGAATCTACAATTGCAATGATAACATAGGGACAATTCCTCCTAACCTGGGACTCTTCTGTTTTGTTGAGGCAAAGTATGAAGCACCTCCTTTCTTTGGGGTCCAGCATATACCCAGACAGCTCTGCTTAGTAGGTACCAGGGATAGTGTGGAGGAGCTATGGCTCAATAGATTCTACATCCTTCTCTGGCCATTTCCTCTCATGGGGAGCACTTTGAATGCAGCCCTGTGCTCTAGCAGCTGTGATCTGGAAAGCCTCATGAACCCTGCAAATTATAGGGAATCCTCATTGCCCCAGACAGCTGTGCTAAGGCTAGGGACAATCTGGCCCTTATATTAGAGAAAGAAGGTCTAATTTATGTCTTGCAAAATAATTCTAAATGGGGAATCTACATCGGAAAATGTGGAAATATAGCATTCTCCCCCACATCAGTGGGATCTCAAAAGTCAATGATATGCATATTAAAGAGTCTATGTGAACTGTGCAGGGAAGAGTGATGGAGACTGCTGTGAAGATACAATGGGCCTCCCATATGAACCATGAAAACTTATTTTTGATCCTATTTGTATTTTTTATGTCTTTTTTCTTTATATGGGCAAACCTACAATCTTCATGAGATCACAGAGGCAACATATGTTTTTAAAAAATCAAATATGCATATTTAAAATGTGGTGGTCCAAGAACCCAGAGGTATTTTCCTCAGGGGGCTGTGATATAAAAAGCTGATAAGTTTCTTTATGGCTTCAGGAAATGCACAAGAGCCATCTGGACATTCTGTCAACGCATGAAGATTATGTGATTGTTAAATAAAAGCAGAAATCTGTCCCAGGGAAAGCAAGGACCAACCCAGCACTGAACATATGGAAGCCAAACTGGACCAACAGAAATTCTGCTGCATTGGTAATTGGAAATGTCTGAATGAGAAGAAAAATTACAGCTAAAGTGCTAAAATTAGAATCGGAGGGAGAAGACCTACTGCATTTAATCTGTGCTTGGCATTGTCTGTATATCATGTACTATGTTTGCGCTGAAGTCATTGGTTCCACTACAGACACACGGTCCAAGACTACAGGAGAAGAATGTTGCAGTCTCTCTCAACTATTACGGGCCAGAATCTGTCACGTTTACACGTTTTATGTGCCTAAGGCTGAGTATTCCCAATGAAGTCTGTGGGGTCTAGTCAGCCTTTGTGTTGGTGCCATGTGAATTTATTCTTGGTAAGAGGTCCTGACAGTGCTGGAGACTTTCTGTTAACCCTCAGAACAATTTTGAAAATCTTGAAAATATTCATGAGATGGGAAACCTATTTCCTGTCCAGCTCTTCTTGTATCTTACACAGGCTTGTTCTGTGTCCAGTTCTAACTGCCTGCATTATTGATTGGCTTTCGAGTTTCTTACCAGTCCAGTACCCTCATATTATCCATAAACATATCACTAGTTTTTAATCACAAAGAAAAGCTACAGTGTGAGCGACACAAATACTCATCAACTGTGGAAGCCTTTAAAAAACAACTTGTGATGTCCCTGCCTTGCTGTTTGTTATTTGCTGATGAAAGGCTCAAGTTATTACTTGCAGCTTGTGAGGAGACCCAGCAATTCTTCTGAAATCACTGGGATTTGTATTTTTCCCCTTAGCTTCTTAGCATGGGCACCCAGAGAGTTATGTTGTACTCTGAGATACCTGTTGGTTATCTTGCTATATCACTGGAATCACATATACTGTGGGATTTCTATAAAGTTCATTGTCATGGTCAGTCTGAAACCCCTTTTTATACATGGACATCCCAGTTTCCAAAAAGTTCTCCCTTAGTCATTACTACTAGCAATAGAATTTAGGAGCCTCACCCCCTCTCTTAACCTAAATGTAGGCATTTATCTACCAACCCTATGTCCATTTCTAGCTCAGATCATTGAGGAAAACCTGAAATAATTATAAAACTATATTTCTTCAGTTGGCAAATTTAACTGACCTCAGCCCAGCTCTTCAGGTTCTGTCTCACCATCTGCCATTTCTGCTCTGCATATGCAGAACTATTAAAGGTTACCTCACTTTGTCAAAAGTCCCCCAGAGGGGTTCCTAAGAGCTGACTTGCTATAACTGGGCATGCACTCTTCTCACCAGCACAACTCTTTTGATTTGTAACAGAGAAGGAGCCGTCTATGTAGTATCAAAACAAAAAAGCAGTCAAGTAGCACTTTAAAGACTAACAAAATAATTTGTTAGGTGAACTTTCGTGGGACAGACCCACTTCTTCAGACCATAGCCAGACCAGAACAGACTCAATATTTAAGGCACAGAGAACCAAAAACAGTAACCAAAGTTGACAAATCAGAAAAAAAAATTATCAAGGTGAGCAAATCAGAGAGCAGAGGGGTGGGGGGGGGGCAGGAAGTCAAGAATTAGATTAAGCCAAGTGTGCCAAAGAGCCCCTATAACGTCCCAGAAAGTTTGCATCCCGGTTCAAACCATGTCTTAATGTGTCGAATTTGAATGTAAAAAGAGAGTTCAGCAGCTTCTCTTTGTAAAGCAGATTGGAAATGCTTCTTCAATAAAACACAGACTTTTAAGTCATTAACAGAATGGCCCACTCCATTAAAATGTAGACTAACTGGTTTGTGGGTCAGGAATGTTTTGATGTCTGTTTTGTGCCCATTAACTCTTTGTCTGAGAGAGTTTGAAGTCTGTCACCTGGGCATTGCTGGCACATGATGCCATATATGATGTTAGTTGAGGAGCATGAGAAAGTGCCCGTGATTTTGTGAGTAACCTGGTTAGGTCCAGTGGTGGTATCTCCAGAATAGATATGTGGACAAAGCTGGCAGTGGGCTTTGTTGCAAGGAAGAGTCCCTGGACTGGTATTCCTGCGGTATAGACTGTGGCTATTGGTTAGAAACCTCATAAGGTTGGGAGGTTGTCTAAAGGAGAGAACAGGCCTGTCACCTAGGGCCTTCTGAAGTGTGGCATCCTGATTAAGAATAGGTTGTAGGTCTTTAATAATTCGTTGCAGTGGTTTGAGTTGGGGGCTGTAGGTGATGACCAGTGGTGTTCTGTTCTTGGCTTTTTTGGGCCTATGGAGTAGCTGGTCTCTGGGTATTCGTCTGGCCCTGTCAATTTGTTTTTTTATTTCTCCTGGTGGGTAATTCAAGTTTATGAATATTTGGTAGAGATCTTGTAGTCTTTGGTCTCTGTTTTTTTCTGATTTGTCAACTTTGATTACTGTTTTGGTTCTCTGTGCCTTAAATATTGAGTCTGCTCTGGTCTGGCTTTGGTCTGAAGAAGTGGGTCTGTCCCACAAAAGCTCACCTAATAAATTATTTTGTTAGTCTTTAAAGTGCTACTTGACTGCTTTTTTCTTTACATTTGATAGCTCTGCCTGAAAGCTCAACTGTGAGAGATCATCCGTTCATCATTTCAGTTATGGCTGACACCAGTGTCCCCTTTCTGCTGAGCAGAAAATTCCAGGCTCTTTCAGGCCAGCTTCGCACAAGAGGAGAAATCAGTGATGTGGTTGCTGGACATATTCTCGGTGTAATTTTATTTACACCTATATGCTAGTTTGGGAACAGAGGTGACCGAACAGCTTGCAGGAAATCCCTTCTTTCAGAAATCTCAGCCCAGGAAATCATTCCCAGAAAGCTATTCTGCCCTAGGATTTAGCTGTAGTTAAAGAAGGTAAAGGGAGGGATACCTGTTTGGAAAAGATCTTTGCACACCCACAGTCACACCAGCCCATACATTTCTTCAAGACTAAAAACTTGTTCACATGCCAAGAAAAGGAATTTGAAAGACTACGTGCAACAGTGCTAGTTGGTGGTGTAATCCACACACCTACTGGTTCACTGGCCCAGGAGCTTCCTCTACAGCTTTAGCTGAGAGGCAGCTGGTTTTTAGTTCAAACTGTAGAAACTCCTGCACTAAGCTCCAGAGGTCCAAGTTAGAGTCTGCCTGTGGGTGGTTGCAGTGACACCTGACATAATAATAACAGAGAGGAAGCCGTGCTAGTCTACACACTATCAAAACAAAAAGCAGTCAAGTAGCACTTTAAAGACTAGCAAAATAGTTTATTAGGTGAGACAGACAGAAGTGGGTCTGTCCCACGATAGCTCACCTAATAAACTATTTTGCTAGTCTTTAAAGTGCTACTTGACTGCTTTTTGTTCTGACATATTAATATACAGGCTGCACTAACCAAGCAGAGGAGTTTACTTTGGGGTATCAGTCATCACAAGAAACAAGTGTTGGCTAGGGAGTGCTGACGAATTGTGCGCTCATCCCTGAGCATGTGATGGATTTGAAAGAAGTGGAGACAGAGGACAGCACTGGAATGACCTTTCTCTTGGACTGTCAGCAGAACAGGTGATTTCAGTTTTTCCTTTCTGGGTCACACTTTTGTCCACTTCC
Organism: Carettochelys insculpta; assembly: GCF_033958435.1. Classification (NCBI taxonomy): domain Eukaryota; kingdom Metazoa; phylum Chordata; order Testudines; family Carettochelyidae; genus Carettochelys; species Carettochelys insculpta. The sequence continues at coordinate 19,829,543 of NC_134153.1, read as the reverse complement.
CCCAAGCTCACTGCTCAATGCAGCTGCTTGGTCAGGGAGTGGAGGCCGAGCAATAGGTACAGGGCTCTCTGGCCACTTCTAATGAAAACAATGTGCACTCTGTCGTCTGGTGTTCATGCACGGGCTTGGGATGGGATTGAAGATTCTGCTTGGTTAAATTAGAGTGAGCTGGGACAAAAAATCCTGCTCAGAACCAGGGAGAGCAGGAAGTTGAACCTAGGCCTCTGACATCCCAGGCTAGGACACTAACCAGGCTATGGGGAGTAAGTCAAACTTGGGCTTGTCAAAAGTCCCTGGAAACCCCTTGATCTGCCCTGCCGCCATTTCCTGTCCATCTCAGATGAAAAAAAGATATTTCAACACAATGCATTGTCGTGAGGTTTTGTTCCAATGACAAAAGCAAATTTGGAAAACTTGAAGGCTGCTGTGAAACGGAACTGTCATGTTCCTGCCAGCTCTAGTGCTGACCTCCAGGCTGTGCTGAAGGGCAGAATGTGGGGCCACGAAGTAGCTACCAAGGCTCTTGGAGAGGAAGGGACATGCAAAATGGAAGCTCTCCGTGTTAGGGAGAGCAGTCGACTGTGGTTGGTTCTTTTTGCTTGGGAGCTGTGGAGCAGACCCAGTTTCTACTTCTGTTAACTGGATTTTGAAATTTTGGCAAGAGTGAATGGAGCCCAGGAGGAGTGCTCTCTCCTACATGTCATTATAAATCAAAACTAACGTAGGAAGTCAGATAAGTGAAGAAAAATATACCACACAAAGCCTGTGCGTGCCAGTCACAGATTCTCCATCACTGGCAATTTTAAAATCAGGATTGGACATCTTCTACAAGATCTGCTTTGAGGCAAGTTCTATAGCCTATGCTATACAGGATGCTACTCCAGAGGATCATAATGTCCTTAGAATCTATAACTCTACAAAACTATCTAAGAATCATAGCCCTGTGAATTACCTATTGAATAAAAAGGCATAGATCTAAGTGCTATAATTCTTGGGAGCAGCCAGAGTTGACTACCTTGGAAATTATTATTTCAAGCCATTATACTCTGGATGCAGGATTTAAATTCACATTAAGATAAAGAATTGCAGAGGAGACAAAGATTTCAGTCTTTCACATTGCTGTATTCAACTCAGTTAAAATCCCTCACAACTGATATCTCTATATATCACACCATAATGTCCAAGCTAACGAAAAGTGTGGGCTTGAACTTCCCCTGGGTGCCTGTCAAACTCATGCTTGGAAATTCACAAGTACCACCTGTGCAAGATAAAAGCACGCGGCCTTTCCATGAGACGTGAATGTCTCACAACAACTCCCGAGGAGTCTATAGCACCTTTCAGCGACACCACCCCCAGACTGCTTTCAAGGCCATACATTCTTGGCTGCGGATTGCTTATTGCCTCTGGTTTGGAATTTTAATTTTTAAAAGATAATAGAAACAGGGGATTTTCCTGAAGATTAATGACTAACTGTAGGGTCCCTCTTCTGTATTTCAGGACAATCAATTACTCCCAGCAAGATGTTAATCCTCAAAGAATGCCCTGAGCTTCTGTTGTTATTGTTTGAGTAGCGCAAAGGATAAGTGCACTAATAAAAAACAAGGCTTGGTTATTTCCACACTCTAACAATGCAGTTAGGGGGTACATACTAGAAACTCACTGATTGCACTTCATCTGCAGAGTGAATTCTCTTGCTGCCCAGTTTTCATTATGTGGCTTCAGAGAAGAGGCATTTTGGTGATAAACTGTTCTTTTCTTTATTGTGTCCTAAGGAAGTTGAACATAATTCTAAGTAGTGTTTTTTTTTTGGTTAAAAAAAATTCTAAGCAGTGATTTTTTTTGTGATAAAAACAAAACAAAACAAAACAAAACAAAAGAACAGCTGATACTCAGCTGGTTCCCTGCCTTCTCCCCCCGCCAGTCCCACGGTTGGGACTGCTGTGGTGCCAGTACTCGGTACTGGCAAGTACTGGCACAAAAAAACCCCACTGGTTCTAAGACTTCACCAAAGCCTGAGAAGGATTAGGTTGTTCCCTCTATTTTTTTTCCCGTGCTATATATTAATTTTATTTGGAATTGGAATAATAAGATATTAAGCCACATGCATCTGTGTGATGATTTCACATACATCTCGCATGTGATCACATGAAGGAAATTTGTTTAAAGTATATTTGGGCTCTGTGATGTTGCAACATTTCACTGGTGTTCATATGATCTGCCAGCTAGCAAGAGGTCATAATCATTCCTAACATATATGTTCTCAAACCAATGGAGAAAGCCTGTCGTTTCAGAACATTTCCACTTGGTTTTGTATGACCTATACATTGGTTCCTGCAGTTTAAAGGACGTATCCCCACCATTTTGCTGTCCTCAGGAGGAGTCTTCCCTGTCAGCTGAGCGTTTGGGCGACCACCCAGGTGAGATTCAGGTGCCACCCAGCTGACAAGCAGAGCACCCGCAGCCATCCCCAGTCAGCAGAGTGTGTTTCTACTGGTGGTGCACATTTGCACATGCCATGGTGCACATTAAAATTTATTCCACCCATGGATGGAAAAAATAGAGGGAACAGTGTTCAGGAGTCTGTGTGCCTGTAGGAATGAGGCACTTCAGGGAAGAAGTCCCAGGGCCTGTGTTGTATAGGAGGTCTGATGAGATTATGCTGGCCCCTTCTGGCCGTAGTCTTTCTGCATACCTCTTACTGACTATAAACTCCAAAATGGGTTGTTGTGATTGTACAACATTTGGCCCTTTCAACTTCTTGCTGGAGCAGCTGTCTTGCTGAAAGATATGAGTTGTGTCTCTGGATGTGTGGGAGCCCAGAGTAAGAGTATGCTTGTAAATCAATTTGCAGCTGGCCTTTGATACTTGTGGAAGAGAAGAAACACTGCCAGCTTTAGTATTTCATTAAATTTTTAAAAACTGAAGCACTCTCTCTAATGAGAATTAAGTCAAAAGAGAGAAATATTTACAGCATGAAACACTATTGCATCAAAAAAGCTTAAAAAACAGATCCTCCCACCAATCACAAGATTAGCTAAAAATCATGGATAAATTCTGGACTTTTTATTTGCCTTCTGATATTTAGGGTTTACATTTTCAATTTTTATTCTGCAAGCATGGATCCATAAGGGCTAGAAACTTCCTTTTAAAATATGAAAGCTGAGATTCTGATAAAATCATATGACTCTAGAAGCTAAGACTTTAAGAAAAACAAAGTATCAACACAAGATATCAGAAAAGTTGGAAACTGCTGAAGGTTGGGCTTCCTACTTCAACTAAGCCCAAATTCGGGGTGACCTACACAAGAGTAGCTGCTAGAGCTGGTGGATTTTGAATCTTGTCATGTTATTGGTTACTATTGCCTTCTACTGCATCTTAGTGTACATCATGTCCTCTGCCAGGTAAACTTCTGCTAAAATTCCTCGTGCCCTCTCATTGTGGAACTTATCCCAACATTAAGCTCACCTTGGAATTTCATCCTTAAAATTATTATTCAGAAAGACAGTTGCTGGCAGCTCATTAATTGTGATTTTTCATTTACCATGCACATGGTTTTGTATCCATTTGACGTAACTCTACAGCTATGTCTACACTAGCTTCTTCCTTTTGGAAGGAGCATGGTAATGAGCAAGGTGGAAGACGCTAATGAGGCACTCCGAGAATATGCAGTACCTCATTAGCATAATGGCAGCCACACACGATTCAAAAGTACCACTTTCGAATTGTGTGCCACCGATGTAGGGGGGGGCCTTTCGAAAGGATCCCCCCGAACTTCAAAAGCCCCTTTTTCCTAAAATCAAATAGGAAGAAGAGGCTTTCGAAGTCTGGGGGGTCCTTTTGAAAGGCCCCCATCTACACGGGCAATGCGCAATTCGAAAGAGGCACTTTCGAATCATGCATGGCCTCCATTATATTAATGGGGTGCTGCATATTCATGGCAGCACTTCATTAGCATCTTCCCAACTCACTCATTAACATGCCCCTTCCAAAAGGAAGGGGCTAGCGTACCTGTAGCCTATTGGTATTGTAGCTCCCTGGCTGAGATTCACCAAGGTTACTAAGGGTGGAAAAAAAAAAACATTTAGAACATATATGATCTTGTAATATTTAAAATTAAAAGTAATTTTTTAAAACCACACACATTTGGTTCTACTTCATAAATGCTAGATGTGAGCAAAACAAAGCAGGCAATATTTGCATGGAAATAGCATATGAAGCAAATTACATTTTTAAATGAACAAGCCACTTGGACTAATGAGATTCCAGTTAATAGGGAAACTATCTTTTCATGTCTGATCCAACATATCATATATGATGGCTTTCATGCTGCTCGGTGAGAATAAAACTCTCTGGCTTCTCCAGTGAAGACCTGTCAGCAGGGGAAGTCTAAAGATATTTTTTCGAAAAAAAAAAAAAAAATCAATCACACTGGCCAGAAGTGGATGCTGAAAGCTCACCATGGTGTTATGTCTATTACTATCAAAAATGTTCACATTTTTATGGCATGACAGTTTTCTTAAACACTTCTAGTTTCAGTGAGTCCCCTCCTCATCCAAATTTGGAAAAAAAAAAACAACAGAGAACATTTTAGATGTATAATGGTTTGAAAAACTGCAGAAAATCCACGATATTCATGAAATTTGCTATTTTTTCCTCCCAAGCAGCTCTAATGATGTCTACTTAAGCTCTGATCCTCAAAGACAGTAGGCGTCTAACTCCCACTGAAATCAGTAGAAAACATGTGGCTAGATACTTTCGAAGTGCTGCGGCCACCATTATGCTAATGAGGTGCTGCATATTCATTGCAGCACCTCATTAGCATATCCCAATGTGTCTCATTAGTATCCCTCTTTTGAAAGGGGGGTGCTGGTGTAGATGCAGCTATTGCAACCATGAAGATTATGAAAACAGACCATTAATTTGGTAGGCCCCTAATTCTTATGCATCAGCCTCCATGGACAATAAGAACTTGCACTGTCTTACAACATGGGCTGAGCATCTCCACTCGACTGCTGAGCACTCAGGCTGCTGCTGCTGCACTGAGCTTTCAGAAATTCTCCAGTGTTTGAGTAGCACCTATGCACTTCTGCCAGTGCTGGCCACAGCTGGAATGCTGGTGCAGACTATGCGCAAGTGTTTTAACTCTGAGTCTTCTACTACATCTTGCAATGCTCTAAAACTGTTTCCGCAGTCACTATTGTATGTGACGAGCCGGCAGTCTGAATTTCCCTTCTGCTTAGGAGAGGAGGAAACACTTATGGTTACAACCTGTTCTGTGATGGTTCTGTGCAGAAACAGGGATTTCTGTTTGTAGAGCTGTAATAATTTGCATACATTTAAAGGTATCCGGATGTCTCCAGGTGACATGCTGTTGTCCTTGAACCTGAGTAGCAACCTTGCACTGTGAATCTGAGTTCTGGCAGCTTTCTAGGCATGTGTGTTGTTCACATTACAGTCGGGTCACACCATTTGCAAGGGTTCGGTGTGGAGAACCCTCACGAATGTTGAATTTCACGAATACGGCTCCTGGGAAGCTCTGGCCAGCAGAGGCGGGAGGAGGAGACTGGTGGCAGGGCCACGGGGCAGCTGCCAGTGTTCCTGGCTCTAGGGAAGTGGTGACTGCTGGTGCTCCTGGCCCCGGAGCCCCAGGGAAGTGGCGGCCGTGCACGAATAATTGAACTCATGAATGTTGCACTTGCAAATGTTGTGACCTTGCTGCACTCCCATCTTGCAGGCACTCATGGAAGTTTTTTTATTTCCTTACCTATGACCTTCATTTGTTGTCCTCATTGCTGACTCCTGAGCAATTCAGCGGTCCTCTGAGCGCAGAGGCAAGCCTTTTGTTCTTCTCATGGACTCTGCCCTCACTCCAGGAATTAAATAAGCAGATGTCTTTCTTGCCCACTAATTCACATATATTTTTGCTATGGAGAAATGGATGCTGAAAAGCTTCTGTGGTTTGGTAATATGTTTTATTTCCTTCTAAATAATGCTTCCTAGTAACGGGTTGCATTTATCCTCAAACCATGGCGGTATATATAATTTAGTCTGTCCCAGAACTAGCTTTTTTCAAATTAATGCAAAAGAGAGTTCAAATTAAATCAGTTCCCAGTGATGACCATTTTGATGCCTTATCTCCTTTTGATACTCCCAACTTTGATTACAGATAAAAGGGGTTGGTCCAAGTCATCAAAATAATCAGGGTAACCTCTAGGGTTGCCAAGATGCTAACTGCACAAAACCAAACAGCCTAGCCCCGCCCCTTCCCAGAGGCCCTGCCCCCTGCGCTGTACATTCCTCCTCCATTGGTGGCTTCTGCTACCCGACCCTTACTCACTTCCACTGGGCTGAGGCAGGGAGCTGGGGTGTGTGTGTGCGGGGGCAGGGAGTGAGGGCTCCAGCTGAGGCTAGGGATGAGGAGTTTGGGGTGCAGGAAGATGCTACAGGCTAGGGGCGGGGAGAGATTTGCACTGCAGAAGAGGGCTGTGTGTTGAGGCAGGAGACTGGGGTACAAAAGTAGGTGAGGGCTCAGGGCTCTAGAGTGGGGCTGGGGATGAGGAATTCAGAGTATGCGATGGGGCTCTGGGTTGGGACTAAGGGTGGACGAATGGGGGGTGAGGGCATCTTCTGGGTGTGCAAGCTCTGAGGTGGAGCAAGGGTGAGGGGTTGGGACTCACAATGGGATTCTAGGTCTGGCGGAGGGAACACTCAGGCCTGGGGTGTGGGCTTACTCTGGGCCACTCTGGTGAATGTCACAGCAGGGCTAAGGTAGGCCTCCTCCCTGTCCTAGCTCCATGCTGTGTCCTGGAAGCAGCCACAAGGTCAGTTTTTAGGCAGGTGGGCCAAGAAGTGCTGTAGTTTGTGGGTGGCTCTCGCCCGCAGGCACCATCCCAGCAGCTACCACTGGCCACTGTTCCCAGCCAGTGGGAGTGCAGAGCCAGTGGTTGGGGTTGGGGTAGGGGCAGCACATGGTAGATGGCAAGCCATAATTTCACCCAATGCTGCCTTCTTTTTTCCTTGTTAAAAGCAACACAATGGGTGCTGTTTCGTGAGGAAAGCATTTGGACCAGCCTTGCTACACAGAACATCTTTTCTAGCCTGGTGTGATGTACAGCAGGAGCAATCAAACATTTCCCAAGGGGCTGGGCCAAATTGTATAAAATGGGGGCAGATTGCATCTGTCCATATTTTTAATTCCTCCATGCCTAAGTTACCAGAACTACCACACAGTGGTCCTTGATCTGAGCAGCATGACGTCCCCCACAGAACTCAGCTTGAGTATTTGGCCCATAGGCAACAGTTTGATTATAGCTGAATTACAGAATTCATTAGTTTCCGTGCAGAACTTTTAGGCTATAACAAGGCAACTAGGTCTGAAATACCAGACTGTGATATCAATTACTTCTGGTACAAATCTGGAGTAAAAGTTAAACAAAAACAAAACCTTATTATATTTTTTCTGTTCTGAGAGCAGAATTCAGTCCCAAGCAGTCAGGAAACTTTCCCTCTGTTTAATGGACAATCTTCAAATATTCAAGTGTTAGGTGATTTTATATTGTTTCTCATTCCTTTCAGTATTAACATACCAGAGTCTCAAGCTGTAGATTCCTCAAGAAGTTCTACCTTCAGAAGCATGAAATAATTTATGTGATGTCTCTAATCAGGGATTTATTTCCTTCACATTACACTAGGCTGCACCAAGTCACGTACTGCAAATTCTCTTAGTCACAGAGATTCTTTTTCCCCCCTCCTTGAACTGGTTCGAACGTTTTCAACCAAAAATCTTTTATGGAAGGAAGTTGTGAGAGAGGCATCAGACACCAAGGAGCCCATGGTTGTTGTTGTTGTTGATGATGGATGATGATAAATCTTTTCATCAGAGTATGTTTTTTCACTGAAACAGAAATGTTTCTCAGAGATGTATCCATGTCCATGAAGTTTCTGATGGGAATATTTTGAGAACTAAGGCTCTTTGGTCACTTCTAACAAAAGAGAGAGGACAGGCCCAAATTCCATTCCGTGAAAATATTTACTAGGCTTAGTCTTCATTCCAGTGTGGGATGAAAACCAATTTCAAAATCTCAGAAGTTGTTACATAGTGGGATTGTCATCCCCTGTCCAGTTCTGCTTCCATTACACTGAAATGCAGAAATCATTATAGTGACAGAGTTATCTAGGATCTGCAAGCAGCAAGTGACCAGTCCCAGAAGACAGAGCAGTTACTTTATCATACTCAGTAAACGGTGCTTAGAGAAATCCTATGTCCTATTTCATTGCAGGCAGCCTGTGTGGGAGCTGGCTTTATGGATTGCTAAAGCGAACAATAAGCCAGCTTGGACAGCAGATCTATTCTGATTGCTCTATGCCAAGGAACTGTATTGTTACATTTTTAGTGTCTTAGATTTCTCTGTGTGTGGTGTCCCCCCATCCAAAGAGTTGTATGTGTTTTTTTAAAGTATCTAACATTTTAGGAGCTTCCCATGAAAAATGTTATAAGTGGTGATTAACAGCTCCCCCTGGCATGAAGTGAGCAGTTCACTTCATTAGCATTACATTTAATCACATTTACTATCAAAAGCAAAGTTTTTTTTTGCCAGCCACACTCATTGAGTTGTAAATATTTTGGTTGTGAAATGGGAAGTGAATGAGGAGTCAGTCAGTCCATGCTCAGACCTAACAGTAGCAGGAAACAAATACATCTTTTCACAAACACCTGAGTGCTTCAGAAATCACAACATTGGAAAGAACATTGTAAAGTGGATGGTGCCAAACAAAGGATGGCCCTCCATGCAGGAGATATACCTATTCTTGTGGAGCTGGAAAGGACATTCCAAAGTCATCAAGTCCATGCCCCGGCCCTCAGAACAGGACCAATCATTACCCCAACAGAATTTTTTTTTTAATTTATTTGCCTCATATCCTTAAATGGCCCCCTCAAGGAGTGAGCTCACAACCCTGGGTTTGGGGGCAAGGGGGTGTCAATGCTCAAACCACAGAGCTACCCCTCCCCTCTCAAGGTAGGCATTTCAACCAGGATTATGGAGACGGTTCTCTCAGTATCAGTGCAGTGAGAAAGGAGGAGGAAAAGAAGAAGTGATTAATTCTAACAGAGTTCTGCCTGCTTTGTATCTTTATGCACTCTGGAATAAATTTTCAAGCATGTGTTTCAACACTAAGTCATGCCCTTATCACGTAAGCACAAAGCAGATAATTGTGCACATAGAACAGGGATGGGCAAAATAGGGCCCACAGGCTGGATCCAGCCCACGAAGCCTTTTGATCCAGTCCATGGCTGGGAAGGGGGAAAACTTTGCTGTCCCCGCCTCAGGCAACATTTCTCTGCTCCTGTTGGCCAGAAACTGCACCCTAACTCCCTCCCAGACTCTGCACCTCTCATATCATCCTCTCTCAGGCAAAATCTTCTCCTACACCCATACCTGGCATCCCAATACCCTGCCCTATGTCACCAGTCTGCACCCTCCTCCTCCCACCTCAGGTCACAACTCCCCCTCAGACCCTGCAAGCTCTATTACAGCCCTCCGCCAGGACAGAATCGTCTCCTGCACCCATGCCCCCTCTCAGACCCTGCACCCCTCCCCTCTGCCCTAGGACAGCATCCTCTCCTTCACCCCAACTCCCTGTCCTGACCCTCAGTCCTCTCCCCAGAGCTCCCTTCTGCACCCAACCTCAATCTCAGACCTCACACCCCCTCTATAGAAAAGCACACCCCTTGACCACTTGCCAAAATCTTGGAGTGGCTCCCCATCAAAAATCATTGCCCACCCCCATACAGAACATACTTTTATGTGCTTAGGATCCCAGCAAACCTCTGCTCTCTGTACCTGCATGGGTATGTGTTATAGGCCCTCCTTACTTATGTACATTTGAAGCATAGTCCCCTTCTTTTCACTCACACTCTTGGAATGGGCTCTTCAGTATATTACGTTTCCCAGCAGAAATCCACCTGCACTGCCAAAGCTCCTGTAGCAAGGGATTCACATGACACCAAAGTAGTTCCCTGAGGCTACGTCTACACGTGCACCCAACTTCAAAATAGTTTATTTCGATGTTGCGACATCGAAATAGGCTATTTCGATGAATAACGTCTACACGTCCTCCAGGGCTGGCAACGTCGATGTTCAACTTCGACGTTGCTCAGCCCAACATCGAAATAGGCACAGCGAGGGAACGTCTACACGCCAAAGTAGCACACATCGAAATAAGGGAGCCAGGCACAGCTGCAGACAGGGTCACGGGGCGGACTCAACAGCAAGTCGCTCCCTTAAAGGGCCCCTCCCAGACACACTTTCATTAAACAGTGCAAGATACACAGAGCCAACAACTAGTTGCAGACCCTGTATATGCAGCACGGACCCCCAGCTGCAGCAGCAGCAGCCAGAAGCCCTGGGCTAAGGGCTGCTGCCCACGGTGACCACAGAGCCCCGCAAGGGCTGGAGAGAGAGTATTTCTCAACCCCCCAGCTGATGGCCGCCATGGAGGACCCCGCTATTTCGATGTTGCGGGACGCGGATCGTCTACACGTCCCTACTTCGATGTTGAACGTCGAAGTAGGGCGCTATTCCCATCCCCTCATGGGGTTAGCGACTTCAACGTCTCGCCGCCTAACGTCGATTTCAACTTCGAAATAGCGCCCAACACGTGTAGACGTGACGGGCGCTATTTCGAAGTTACTGCCGCTACTTCGAAGTAGCGTGCACGTGTAGACGCAGCTTGAGTGTGGAATAGCACACTTGGATCCTGACTATAAACATGTAAGGAGCTGAAGGTGCTCAGCCCCTATGAAAATGAATCAGACCATTTTTATTTAAGTGCTTGCATTTGGATTTTGGCACCTAAGTTCAGGTACTCCAGTCTAAAAAGACTGGCTTATGTTCACTTACTAGATAATAATTCGGCTGTTAGCATAGGATTGGGGTTATTTATGGCTTAGTCTGTGTCATTGCTAAGTGATGGATGGGATGCGGGAATCGAAAATCCACAGTCCCTTGAAGTGCATTGTCATGCTATGAATTGTGTAACTGGCTCTAGGTGGGGAAAGATCTGCTTATTATAGTATGGCCAACTGCCTATCCCATGATGGCTTTGCCTAGGCCAGGTTTCAGAGAGACCTCGTTTGGTGACTGAGCCAGTTTGAGAGTTAGAGAAACAGAACTACAGGATCTATGTGCACCACCTTCAGCTAGTCATTTTAGCTATGCCTTGTCTCTCCATTGCAAGAGATATTATAATTATATGGTCAATAGCAAGGTTTTATTGTCTGATGAAGATATGACCATAAAATATATCTGCTGCTTTTACTGAACAGCAGAGTAAATGCAGGTGAAAAGCTTGTTTAACATGATGGAACATAAATTACAGGCATGTCCATAGGCTAAAGTGTCTTCTGCATTCCACCCCCTTCTATTCCATCAATTTCATTTTTTTGAATGCTTCTGGTTTTTTAAAGTCACAGCTAGGGCCATATGTCTGGTCTCCTAGCTGCACCATCAAAATCAAGCAATTTTTAGGTACCAACAGAGAAATTCTCCACTTCTGGGGGTCAGCAACCAAAATAGCAAGAAAAGTAATTTTTTCCAGTTTGGTAAAAGGCTCAATAATTCAAGAACCGCAATGCATGTGAATAGGAGATGGTCCTTAATAAATAAAGTCAAACCCTACGTTTTGTAACCATTATTCTAAGAACAGCACACACACAATGATTTGTAATGCAATTCTTGTTTACCGCAGGATGTTCATAAACTTTTTACATATTCTATTTCCTCACACTTTATTTGTGTCTTTGGACCACCGTCTTCTTGACTTTCACTCCCTAACCTATTATCTCTCTGGAGGACACTAGGGGGAATTAGCCAACATTTTGAGATCACGTACCGTCTGCTATTTAGATGAGTTTTTCATTTTCGGGCTTTTAGATGTTCACTGTTTATTGATAATAATCAGGAGGATGGGGCTATTAATTAATTTATTTATTTTTAACTTTGCAATTAGTGTTGGGAGCCACAAAAAAAGTCCTTATAGAGCTGCATGTGCCTCTGGCGTCACAGATTGCAGACCTCTGACTTAGATAGAGGTAAAGGAGATGTAAGAAAGCCCAAAAGTAAACCTTGCAAGCAGCTAAAAAAGTAAAAGGTTCTGTTATTTTAAGAGAAGGAATATTTGGAAAACTACCAAATGATTTCTTAGGAAAAGAATCTTATAAATAGGCACAAAGAACAATTACTGAAGGTCTGATTACTGTGGAATTGAACTGTGTAATACACATTACTAGCAACTTCATTATTCCTATTATAATCTTTATATCAGGGTTTAATTATATGTGACAATTTTAATAAACGAACTTCTTATGACTTTGGATTATATACTAGGAAGGCTTTTTTTACTTTTTTTTTTGGTGGAGGAAACAGGGCCAGTATTGTTGGATGAGCTGGACACAGAGGCAAAGTAGCATGTGGAAAAGTTTTATTTACTTTGATTTGTAATGCGAGCACTATACTTTAGTCAATATCGCTTACTGTAATACGCCTTCATAGAGGGGACTGAGTCTAATGTACTTTTGAATAATAGAAGATGATAAGGATGGACAGTGCCAAGCTATTCACCCCAGTGGCAATTACTGAAGAAAGTTATTAAAGTCGCATTCAAAAATAATTCCCCAGTTAATGATGTTTAATTCATTATAAAATGTAGCTCATTGCTGTTAGAAAGACCATTTAGCTTTAGCCTCTTCAGTTTTGCTCATGTTGCTGTTTTTGTGTAATGGTCGCATCCATGGCAGTGAGGAGAGGATTTTTGGATACATATTTACCACTGGGAAAAACAAGAAGCCCTGTGGCACCTTACAGACTAACAGGTATATTGGAGCATAAGCTTTCATGGGCAAAGACGCACTTCAAGACTAACACGGCTACCTCTGTTATTTTTACCACTGGATACTCCTCCAACTCCCTCCCCCAGCCTCATCCCCCTCACTTGCTCACTCATTTGCCTGACAGAGTTTAGAGACAAAAATAACACCCAAAATCTCTGTTTCATCATAAGCCTAGAACCCCAAGTTGTTTGCCTTAGGGCATAACATTTTCTTCTCGTGAGCCTTTTAAGTACTAGAGGCCTGATTCAGGAAACTAACCCTAGTCAGGACAGGACTGCTTACATCCCACTGACTTTTATAGGAGTTAACCACCTGCTTAAAGTTACATCTTTGTGTCACAGCTTTCTGGAACTGGGAACCTAAGTATTATGGCTTCAGTTGTGTTTATAGCCTCTGAAATACAGAGGAGAATATGGAACCCAGCAACAGAAAAGGAACTTTATATTCCCGATATTTAACCTTATGCCTACAGAGACGAATATATTGTTCATCTTGAACTTAGACTTACAGGACATTAGGATGCTTGAGGTATTGAAGGTGATACCACAAAATGTTTCACGTTAGAACAGAAGCTTATCAGTGTTTGGGGACTCAGTGTATAAAACCACTTTAACGTTTTTCTGAGGTAAAATCCTTGGTTTTCTCTCTAGCTGCAGTTCCAGTTTAGACCTTGGTTTTGTTTTTATTTAATCCAGCGTGTTTGCAGTGAGAATTTCCCTCAGATAATGAAAAGAAGTGCTGCCACAGTTTTTAAAAAAGGGTATTTGTGTGTGTGCATGAGAGAAAGAGAGCAATAACTTTTATTGCCATTCACTATAGATATGACACTGGCATGTGATGTTGCCACAAAGCTTCAGTGCTCATTAAAAGGGACTATGAAGTAAAGGAACTAGGTGATGGAAGGCTTGGGTTCTATTACCTGTTATGCCACTGACAAAACAGGTGATCTTGGATATCACATCCAACTCTGTCTCAGTTTCCCCACCTGAAAATGGAGATAAGGGTGCTGGTTGTTTGCCTTTGGAAGACAAGAAGCAATGCTGAGCTGCAAAGTGCTATATCAGAGCTGGGTGCTATATTTAGCAAAAAGTAATATTGTTGTTGATGCATCATGTAGCAGGATGCAGTCTGTTTATTAACAATATTCTGCACATTTGTGAATTTCTATATATTTCACTTAAGCATACCTCAGAAAACTCCCAGGAGAGAAATGAGTAAAATTTTTACCATACTTAACCCTGCTTCTCAGTGCCCACTCCCAAGGGTGAAACATCAACTCTATCTCAGTCTTCCAAAACGTGGTGGGTGTTCTCAAAACTCCTATGAACATGATCTACTTATTTCTGGAAAACAATATCTTTTGCTTGAAAATAAAGGAGCTAGGTAAAACTCTAGTGCTAGACCCACACCGAAAAGACACAAGATTAACCACTAGTTCAGACACACAGCGAGGCAGTAGAAAACTGTTTATTTGGGCCAATAATGTAGTTTCTAGGTACATGGTATCTCACTCCTACCCTACTGTTCTCTCTACTGGACCATGCTGCTTCCACATTTAGGATAGGTCTAGACTGCAGTCATTCATGGTATGTCTACGCTATGTGGATGACTGACTCGCTCAGAGTCAATCGTCCGGAATTCAATTTCCTGTACCTGGTAGAGATGCATGTAATTGAACTATCTGGGATCAGCAGTCAACCGCTGAATTACTTGATATTATGAGGAGTAAGGGAGATTGACTGGAGAGTTCCTCTTGTTGACTGCCCTCTGTGAAGATGGCCAGGTAAGTTGATTGCTGATAGTCAATTTTAGCTACGCAATTGCTGTAGCTAGAATTGCATATCTGCAATCAACTTACCTACCTAGTGCACACCAGTCCTCAGAGTGACTGAAGTGAGAGTTTTCATCTCACTAGCTTAGGTCCTGAAGTGCACAGTCAACTTCAGTGAGGGCTACCCATGCCTGCTCGGAATCCTCTATAATTATACATGGAGCTAGTTTGAGCTGAAGGGTATGCTGCCATGGCTTCACTGCTCTGGGACTCCTACGCTACGTCTACACTAGCCCCAGACTTCAAAATGGCCACGCAAATGGCCATTTCGAAGTTTACTAATGAAGCGCTGAAATGCATATTCAGCGCTTCATTAGCATGCGGGTGGCCGTGGCACTTCGAAATTGACGCGCCTCGCCGCCGCACGGCTCGTCCCGATGGGGCTCCTTTTCGAAAGGACCCCGCCTACTTCGAAGTCCCCTTATTCCCATCAGCTCATGGGAATAAGGGGACTTCGAAGTAGGCGGGGTCCTTTCGAAAAGGAACTCCGTCGGGATGAGCCGCGCAGCAGCGAGTCGCGTCAATTTCGAAGTGCCGCGGCCGCCCACATGCTAATGAAGCGCTGAATATGCATTTCAGCGCTTCATTAGTAAACTTCGAAATGGCCATTTGCGTGGCCATTTTGAAGTTTGGGGCTAGTGTAGACACGGCCCTAGTGACATTAAAGCTAGTTGGGTATATGGCCTTGAGCTGTTGATCAAGGAGTTTATGTTGTCTGTTACTAGGATGAAAATATCATTGATATGTCTTAGGAATTGGAATTGCAATATAGACCTTTTGAATATATTTGAATGTGTTTAGCTTATTTCTATATGATATTTGGTGCTGTTCTCCCCCAGTGAAACATGTAACATAAACATGGAAATCCACAACCACAAAATAGCATTTGAGTTGCCTAGGGAATGCAGCTACCCAGTGTCTATTAATATTACAAAGAATTGGATTTACAGCTGTTAGATACCTCTGAAAAATTTCAACCTTCAGCTCTTTTCTCTTTCTCCTCTTGTAACTTGAAAAGAATAGACTGAACTGACAAAAAAAAATTCTGGCTCCAGTATGGAATTCCACAATATTTATATGTTCAAACTTTACCTTTAAAACAATGTTGTCACATCAACAACCAAAATCATACCACCAGCCAGTCTATAGTGAACATGTGAGACAATGGGGTTTGAGCCAATGAGCCAGAAGAGCTTGAGTTCTCATCCCAGCTATGCCACTGATTTATTGCATGACCTGTTTCCTCATATGCAAAATAGGGATGGTAATACTACTAACTCAGCAGGCAATGAGGGCTATTTCTTTCACTAAGCACAGCTCTGAAGATGTAAATGGGCTTCCTGAGAAAAGCTACAATTCTCAGTACCTTGAAGACTCAGGCACTGCATAGAGTTATGTTATGCCATTCACCCTTAGTTACACCTAAGACACTTATAGACAGACAACTTAAACTCCCTCACGGATTTCCACCACAACTTCGAATGCCACCATTCCTCCATTAAACACTCTCTGGAGTACTCCTGCACCAGCATCAACTTCTTAGATACCAAGATCAGCTTCAACAATGGAACACTATAGACCACTATACACAAGTAACCCACAGATCACCAGAACTAATTTCATAGACCATGTAACCATCCCCAAACACATCAAGAAATTTGTAAATCTAGAGCTAGGCACTCAGACTCCACTGAATACACTGAGGAGACAGTCCAGGATATACATCTTAAGATGCTCAACAATGGCTTCACCACCCAAGGACACTCCACCAGAGAAACTGGTTGCATTATGGAACTGGTCACTCAGCTACCCTGAGATAGCCTGCTTCAATACGTAAATAAAATATCCTCTGACTATGCACCCCTAGTTGTCACCAACCACCCCATACTGGAATCTGTGTGGGGCATCATCAAATAACTACAACCTGTGCCCTATAGAGGCCCCATTCTGAAATGAATCATTCCTGAACCTCATGGTTTGGCCTTCAAACAATTTAAGCTCATCATCAAAAGTAATCTTCCCCCCAGACCAGGACAAACCAACTCAAAGCAGCACAAGACCACACCAGACCCATGCAAAACCTGCAAACATAGCTTCATTATTGCAGTGATCCACATCCCCCACCACATGCTTATCACCACATGTGGAGTACCTCATCCAGTGTCCTAAATGCCTCAATAGCACCTCTGTGGCTGAAAGCAGACAGACAACCACTACGCTCTTGAATGAACTCACACAGGACAACAATGATGAAAGGCAAAATCACCCCATCATCTCTGAGTGGAGTTTTCACATAGGAGCCTCCCTGTATCTGACCTGGCAGCCCTCCTCCACAAAGGAGACCAGCACAACACTTTCAAAAGACAAGCCTAGCAGCTTAAATTCGTAACTTTGACAGACAATAAAAATCATGGACTGAATAAAGACGCCAGCTTTACCTCTTAGTACAACAATCTATAATCCACTAACAACCCTCATCCTCATTTCCTTTTCTCCCTATGACGGGAGAGTTGTTAACGGGCCACATGCGCCCCTGCATCGCTCCCCCCTCCACTCAGCATGAGCGTAGGATCCTTTCCGATTAGCACAGGGGTAGACCTGCAGCGATGCAGCCTGAATGCGCTACTCCTAGGAGCGCTCCTCTTCAGGCTGCACCCCTTTAAGGGAGAGAGGGGAGTTTCCCTGCACCCATGGAAGTGATGCGGCAGGGAGTGGCCAGGGCATGGGCAGAGCAGGGATGAGAGAGGCATGGACAGGGAAGGGTGGGTCATAAATGGAGCACAAGCAAGACAGGGAGGGACATGGGCAGGGAAATGGTGGGGGAGCAGGGGCGGGGCAGGGGTGGGGCATGGGTGGATCAGTGGCAATCAGGCAGTTAGATAGGGGCACTTGGCCAGTAGCCCCTGCCCAGCGCTGCAGGTAAACCACCTCTACAAGGAGGTTAGCTCTCAGTGCTGGGAGCCTGTATACACTGGCACTTTACAGTGCTTTAACTTGCTGTGCTCAAGGCTGTGGTCTTTCAGAATCCTGAATGAGAAATAGGCAGTCCAGTAGCACTTTAAATACTAACACAATACTTCATTAGGTGGTGAGATTTATGGGACAGACCCACTTCTTCAGACCGTAGTCGTACCAGAACAGACTCGATATTGAAAGCTCACCACCTAATAAATTATTTTATTAGTCTTTAAAGTGCTACAGGACTGCTTTTTTGTTTGACAGAACACAGACTAAGACGGCTCTCTCTCTGTTACTGAATGAGAAAGTTACAACACAGTAACAGCGCAGTGTAGACAAGCCCTACGTTTCCCAGTCTGAACAAGTGTTTTGGGTAATCTTGAAAGCTTGTGTCTCTCTCACCAGCAGCTGGTCCAGCAAAAGATATTTCCTCACCCACCTTATCTCTGTAATATCCTGAAAAGAACACAGTGACAACACTACATCCAACGTGATTAGTTGCCATCTATTCCACCTACAGCATTTATTGCAGACAACCTGTCAGCTTTAAACCATAATTTACTGCTGGTCTTTATGGTCAACTTGACAATAGTGGCTTGGGAAGTATAAATGCAGTTATGAATAATAGGACAATTATTAACTGTTCCAGTGCATGCTGAGAGGTCTAGGCCAAATAGGAGATATTAAAGTTTGCAATGCAGTGATGTACATACCTGAAATATTCACACAGGCATCCTGGAAAGAGCATGAAGGAACTGGACAGTTTGGTTTATCTGACACAATGAGACAAATCCTGAGTTCCTTGCTCCATTTTTCATTTAGTCCTTATTCAGGCGAAGCTGTTGTCAAAGCCACAGGGATTTGAAGTACTGAGCACATCTCAGAATTTGCTCTAATGTGATTTCACAATTAGTGAGCTAAGGAAATTGGGCTGGGTGATGGCAGGTTATAAAACAGGCCCTTAATGTGCCTTAGTTTAATTAAGATAATGAGACAGGGAAGGATGGTGAGCTGTGGTTCCACACAGCAAAAAAGAAAGGGGAAAAGCAATTGCATCTGGAACAGGAGAGACTCTACAGAATCAGGAGTTTGGGGAATAAGACCTGGCAAAGGTAAGATGTGCATTAGATTTATCAAAACCAAAAACAGATACGGGGGGTTGGATGGCTGGGCACATTTCTGAATACAATGCTCAAGTTCCTAGTAGATGATCTGGAAGAAGTAACATCCATCATCATAACTAGCACTAAGTGGTGATCTTAGCAGTGAGGCTGAGGACTGAATAAACCATAGAGAACAAAATCCCCATTCGGTCTTAAATTGGCCCCTCCTGGCTAGCACCGCAGCATACGAACAAAACAAGCCAGCAGTCATGTAGCACTTTAAAAACTAACAAAATAATTTATATGTTTTTGTTAGTCTTTAAAGTGCTTGATGACTGCTTTTTTTGTTTTGTTAGGATACAGACTAACACTGCTACCTCTCTGTTACCACCGTACACTGTCCATGGAAATGTATTTTTTTTCCTGAGCTTTGAATAAGTTGTACAACCAGTGTTCAGCTCAGGAGACTATTTTGTGACATACTGAATTATAAGATAGAAGTTAAAAGTGACACTGGCTCTGAGAAGAAAAGGAATAGAACTTTCTTCACAATGAATCAGTTAAAAATATTCATGGATTCTACCAAGCATCTAAGTGCTTAATATGCAAAACTTACATGACTCCAGAGAGATCATTCTAATGCTACAGTATTAGAAAGGTACTGAATGCTGAAAATAGGATGCCCATCATTCTCAAGTGATAACAGTAGTTCAGAGGCATTTAATGAGAGGAGACATTGTTATGTAGTGGTTGAAAACAAGAAACTGATGAGCTGGGAAGTTCTGAGGTGGTTGCACTAAAGTCAATGGGAATTTTGCCATTAACTTCAGTGGGGCCAGGATTTCATCCCTTGGTTCTATATTTGATTTAGCAGTTGATTTACTTTGCAAAATCTTAAATAAGTTACTTAGGCCTCAATTCAAGGAGGTTCTGGAGCATATACCAAACCTTAAGCAGGTGAGTAATCCTATTCTTATTTGACAAAGCATTCAAGCATTTGGGGTTTTTTTTTTCCTGTTGGTTGCAAATGAATTTAAACACATGCTTAACTTTAAGTCTGTGTGTAAATGCTCTGCTGAATTAGGTCTTAATCTCTCTTTTACCATAGGGAAATAATCCTTACCTACCTTTGCAGTGTTTTGACTGGATGAAAGCCACAATGTTAGTGCAAAGAATTACAAACTCCAGTAGCTCTAGATTAATTGCCAAACGACTTCAAGACTCCCGAGGGTAAGAATAGCCATTACTGATGGGAAACAGACTATGAGTTATTTTTGCCTACCACATATCTCCAAAAGCTCAGTAACTTGATAGCTACATCTACACTAGCATTCCTCTTTCAAAAGAGGCATGCAAATGAGGGAAACGGAAAATGCAAATGAGGCATGACATTTGCATATTTTTCTTTAGAAAGAAGAAAAGCAGCGTAGATGTGACTCTTTCAAAAATAAATCCCGTTTTCGAAGGAATCCTTGTTAGAGTTGAAAGTTATATTCTCTTTTATTCTCTTTATATTTTGAATTTTAGGTTTAACAATGTAGCAATGTAAGGTAACATATTAACATTTAACATTTTATTGGTTAAATTCTTTAATGGAATATACATCTCTTTATTTCAAAATTTAGTGAGTTTAGTTGGTAAAGAGACAAGAGTTTTGGTATTATGTCTACGTTAATAAGATTAGAGGGATGTTGAAGGCTGAAGCTGTAATTGTTTAATTTACAATGGCTTTTGTTCTATTCTCTGAGAGTCCTTTTAAGAATTGCTTACATGTGAAAGTGGTATGTCTCTGTTGAGATAAAGGTGTGCAGGGCATCCCCAGAGCCAGACGGCCAAGAAAGGAGGGGCAAAGCATGGGTGAAGAGAAGGAACTTCAGTGCGTACCCCTGGTCAAGAAGTGATCAGACTGGCAGATAGATGATTCTAAAGCATGGAGCAGGCACCCATAAAGATAGCTGATTACAGGATGAACCTTTCAGAGATGTTTTGAGAACAACTGGCATCGACAAGATAACACACCAGTCACAGACTGACACAGCAGACTTCAACAGAGAAAAGGATTATAAAAGCAGGGTGCTTTGTCATGGGACTTTGGGTTTGTCTTGCCACGAACTCCAGGAGAGCATTGGGTCATGACCTACAAGACCCTGTTCCCCTTCTGTGATTAATTTAGTTGGCCACTAGATTGATCCAGGGTCTGGACTGGTAACTATATCATCATCTGGTGGGACTGTGTGCATGATGTGTGTGTGTGTGTGTAACTGAAAAGCATATGCTACTGTTGGATTCTCAATAAATGCGGCGTACTGCCTTTTCCCCTATAAAAGATCTCATGTGCTTTGTTTTAAGCATAACACCTTTATTCCTATTTTTTGGGGGGCATAAGGGTTCTTTCAAACACAGGGTTTATTTTTGAAACAGCCGTGTGTACACTGCTTTTCTTCATTCAAAAGAAGAAAATGCAAATGAGGTGCCAGATATGTAAATCTGTGCCTCATTTGCATTTTTTCATTTCCCCCATTTGCATGCCTCTTTTGAAAGAGACATGCTAGTGTAGACGTAGCTGGTAGGATTGTGTATTTATTACCACAGTCTATAACACACTGACTGGACTATCCACTAAGTGACAGGATTGGCCACTGAGACAAGAGTTTAAATCCTGGCTTCGGCAGAAAAAGAAAATGAACATAGTTGTCTTTCCTCTATCTCCACATTACTGTGTTTAGGGCAACCACATCTCCCTGTCCCAAATACAGGACAGGGAGATGTGTGGTGGGGCGGGACAGCTCCTCCAAGCTCCGGAGAAACGGGAAGGAGGCAGCTCCCCGGGAGTCCTGGGAAAGCAGCAGCTGCTGGCCCACTCGGAGCCCTGGGGAAGTGGCAGCTGCTGGCGATCTCCTGGAGCCCCGGGGAAGCTGCAGCTGCCGGCAATCCCTCTGCTTCCCCGAGGCTCAGGGAAGTGAGTGGGGGCAGGACGGCCCAAATGCAGGACAATGAGTCCCTTTTACAAAATAAGACTGGACTCCTTTTTGGTATCCCAAATACAGACCCTCCTGCCCAATACAGGACAGACAGACGGTCACCTTAACTGTGTTATTATCAGCCTGTATTAAAAGGAAACAGAAAGGGGATGCTGCAAAACACAATACTTCCACACCCTGTTGTTGTATATCCTGCTTGGACTATATACAGTTCTACTCTACTCTCACATCCCATTATTGGATTAGAACGTCTGCAAAATCCTCCAACACACACACTGATATAGATTTCATACTTCAAGGCTACTGACATTTGATAATGTCATAGATGTTCAAGAAGAAAGGGACTTAGGGTCCTACCTGGGTCATTCTTGGCACTCCATTTTCCTGTCCTTTAGACAGTTTACCTTTACACATCACATTCCATTGCTTGGAAAACTTTTTCACAGCCACCAGCTAGAAAATAGTATTAAAGTTTTTTGTGACAGAATCCTGAGGGGGCCATATCTGTTTAAATACACACACTGTTGAAATAGCACTAAACCCCTTGAACACATCCTTGTTATTTTCGACTTCTTCATCTTCTAAGCATCCTTGACACCAATAACTCCCCTAGTCTGACCAAAGAATTCAGCCTACCAAGCAAACTATGTCAGTTCTGTCTTTGAATTGTTCAGATTCTCAATCTTTCCCCCAAGGCAAATGCATGACATGTTCTGGCCTACACACTGGAGCTCTGTACCTTGTAGCATTTCTGCTTCATTACTGTCCTTCCCCACCTTTGACATCTTTTTTGTTTCCTCCTCTCACTCCTGCCTTTGCATCATTTCTCCATGCTGTCTGTCCTGCATGGACTGACCTATCAGAAAGGGAAGCCGGATGACCTTACAGTTAAGGTAGTAGAACAGGGATCTGGCTTTTATTTCAGGCTGTGCCACAGACTACATCTGAAATCTTCAGACCAGTCATATGGGGGATATTTTCTAAAAGGCAAAGAGGGTACTGGAGGATTCTCTATACTACAAAATTAAATCAGCCTAACATGTCAGCATACAGACACTGAAGTAATCATGTCACTTGTACATGTCTACACTCTGCTAATTGTATTGGCCATCCTTATTGCTGGTGGTGGCGGCGGCACTGCCTTCAGAGCAGGGCTACTGGAGAGTGGCAGCTGCTGTCTGGGAGCCCAGCTCTTAAGGCAGTGCCATCACCAACAGCTACATAGACACAAGGGTGCCATGGTATGGTACTTCTACCCTTTCTTTTGCATTGCTGTTGGAGGGACACTGTCTTCAGAGCTGGGTGCCTGGCTAGCAGCTGCTGCTCTCCAGCTGCCCAGCTCTGAAGGCAGAGAGCAGAAGATTGGTAATACTGTGATTCCTGTACAATAATTTTGAGACCCTCCCATGGCCCTCTTTTGGGTAAAGACCCCCAGTTTCAAATGCTGGTCTCCCCTTTGAAATCTGCATGGTATAGAATAAAAGCAGACAAAAAGACCAGATTTCATGGGTGGAGACCAGATTTCACACTGTGACACCTTTTTCATGGCTGTGAATTTGATAGGGCCCTGATTATAGTACTTCACTACCTAACAGGTTTTTATGACAAGTACTGTAAAGAATATAAGGCACTTAGATATTATCTGATCAGGGTCAAAATAGGTACCTAAGATAGATACATATTATACCAACTCATCATCCTAGGCTTATTTAAATCCATCCTCAAAATGTATTTCTTCCCTGAGCACCGCAAAATAGAATAAATTAAAAAACTCCTTGAACGTTTAAAATTATATAAAGACAACACCTCTCTCCCAGTCTCCCAGTATGTCATGTATCATGTGGACTTCTAAGCCAAGAGCTTTTTGGGCCATGGGTTTCTTCAAGACCCCATGTTGTACAGCTCCAAGAATATTGTTGATGCTTCCCTAAAAATAATATTCTGGAAAGGAGTTGGTTTTTGTGCCCACACCATATCGTACCAAGCACTGGCTACTTTCCATTTATCTTCTTTTTCATACACAGCTTTGGATAAATAGACTCGCTAATCACATGCCTTCTTTTCCTGCAAAACTGTGTCAATGGTAGCACCACATAAAAAAATTATTCAAGGAAATCCAAATGCCATGCTACAATATAAATGAAGGTAAATTCCAAATAGGTCTTTACACATATGCTGAATAATTTAGCATACTATAATTAATTCAGATTGCTTCATTTTACAAGGAGTCCTTTTGCAATGTAAGTAAGCCACTCAGTGATCAAATCTGGTCTGACTTCAACACTAGAACTGAAGTTATCAGATACAGTATCAATAACAGGTGTAAAGGCAAGAAAGTTTAGACTAGAAAAGTGAACAAAGAAAGAGTCAGCATATGCTTCCGTAATAAATTTGCATTTAACTTCTGTTCCACTATGACAGTCTTACTCACTTGTTTGATATTATATCACTATGTGGATTTTATAAGCTGAATTTCAATAGCTGTAATTTATTGACATTATTTAATAAATCTTCAAAAGACCAAGGGAGACCACCTTAGAAACCCTTCCCCTTTATCTGGATTTGTTTGAAATCAAGTTGCTTTATTCTTGATAAAATGCAAATGACTAATTATTACTTGATTTTTTCTCCTTCCTTTTGATTGTAATGAATGCTTTCGACTAATTAAATTCCCATTCTCCAAGTACCATTGAAGACTCAATCCTACTCACATGAATAGCCCTTATTTATGCAAGTAGCTCAGTTGACTTCAGAACAGAGCTAAATGCTTATTCATAACAAATAATTTATCTGACAAATGTTGCCCTTTATTCTGTTTGCAAACTGCCTAAGCACAGAGTAGAAAATTCCCAAATTTATTCATTATTCAGAATAATTTGTAAAGTTTGTCAGTGAATAATTCTTGGTTTGCAGATTGAACATCTGTAACAAAGCAGTTTTAATATGTTTTGCTGTGCTGGTTGATTAATTAAAGCAAATGGCCTTTTTTTTCCTTCAGGTGAATGATTTAGGTAATTTAACCAACACCGCTAGAAAGCAACCGTTTTAATTTCAAATGTACTGTTTGAATTTTGTTTCTTGTGGCTATTTAAACATTCAGGATTGAAATTCTGTTTCTACAAGAAGTCCTTAAAAGCATCAATGTGTGTAGAAAGCCACTGGATGCAGACACAGTTGCAAATACAGTTGCGTTGTGATTTGTAGCACTATCAATAGTAAATATTTCCTACTGTTTTCTCACCTCCCTCCAATACAGAGTTTGCCCCTCAGTTCCTGAAGGCAGCTGATTGTCAGGTTAAGTTCTTTGCAAGTAGCTTGATGCCACACCAATAATTTCATATTGTCTTTAATTATTGATGCATGAGCCCAGAGACGACATAAAGAATTGGTGTTAAAATTAAAATAAGTACACAAATCTATCTTTTATCCACCAGGGTCACAAAATGCCCAAGCAGACACAGTTTAAGTGAAGGGTGCTACAGAAGTTCAAAGTTCTATTATTGTCGCCTTCGCCTTCTTTTCTTCAGAAGTACATGACACACATTCCTTAGGATACTCAATCATTGGAAATTTAAGCAGACATTGTGACTTTTAATCTTCCTGAAAGGATTTCAGCAGGTAATGGAGATATTCATTGGGATACATCAGAGAGTTTACTCCTCACTGAAATGTTGAACAGGCTGCTGAAGTGTTGTTTAATAAGACAAGTGCATACCTGAAGATTCAGTGCCAGGGTTTCAATTCCATAATTTTCAGTAGTGAGAGAACCTGCACCTGTCTGAGATATTTCTGAGGCCTTGTCTTCATTGGTAAAAAATGGTCTGTTTTTCACCTCAGGGTAACAAACTCTTATGAGCTATCCTGAAGTAAGACAGCGAAACCAGGCATTTGATTTATATGAGGTTAATTCATTGAGAACAATCCGGGGCTGGGGGGGGCGGGCAGGCAGTGGATTTTCCAGTAAAATGGAAGTGCCTGGTCTTCATGGTGATTTACCCAAGGATAAACTCATGTATTTTAACTACCCGAAGGGTAATTTTTTTTAAAAAAAAGCAGCACCTTTTCAACAGTGAAGAGAAGGCATTAGGCTCCCATCACATATGATGGACATCCCCGGAATCTCTTCCTCTCTCCCAACTATCACACTGCAAACAGAAGCAACTTGTTTTCAGAGCTCTAGCCCCTTCTTGGAAAGAGTTGTACACAAAAAAGAATTCATGATCTTTTCCACACAAATAAAATTCTTTACTCCCTCTCCAAGAACAGAGAGTAGGCAAATAAAATTAACTCCCATAAGGAGAACACTCTTTGCCTGGCAAAGTATTTACAATTATTGATAAAAGGCAGCAACGTTATGAGCCATGTTAGGGGTCAGAAACAGGTCTGAAAGCCATATCCAAAATGCCTTCCAACTTGAGGGAAATTCTTGGCAGGGGGACTGGAGCAATCTCTTGACCATCTCTACCTGAAATGTCACTGAATGCATGGGGGAGCCAGGTGCAGCCAAGGGATCTGAGGACAAGTCTAGGAGGTAAGAGTTCTGAGCTTTGATCTTGGTCTGGACATTTACTACTCTGTGATGCTGGGCAGGTTGCTTAAACTCTGTGCTAAGTTTGCCCATGTGCCAAATGGAAAGAATAGCCCTAACTCTTAATGCCTGGGGCCAGACTCATTTCGCTCTGCTTTGTAACACCTAACTTCCGAGGCAGCTTGCTGCCCACTGAAATTTTCAGTCCTAGACAAGATGTCCAAGTTCCCCATAGAATGACAGGGAGACCTAGGTGCCAAAGTATGGGATTTTCAGATGCGAAGTCTGCCTAGAAAAGCCAGGCATGATATGCTGAGGAGAGGGGCTTAGGCGTGTGTATAGCTGGCAGGGCAGAGATAGGCACCTTCTCTGCTCAGGATCCTGAGCTGTGAACCCTATTCTGGAGTTAGGCACTGGAGTCAGGACAACTTCTTACATAACCTATGCTCCAGCAGCTGAAACCATCTTTTCCTCTGAGCCTCCTGCTCTTTCTTGGTGCCTTTTTCACACTCACCTTACATCTCCCTGAGCTTCCAGCTGTCTTTTTGTGGGTGTTGTGCTACCCCCATCTTCTAGCAGTGGCCTTCTTTGCCCTCTCGCTGCAAGGTCTGACAGGTATCATGTCTTCCATGTACTCAGAGCACATCTACAGGACCAGCCTCCCAGAAAGCTAAGTCTTCCCTTGTCTAGTTTGAGATTCCTGCCTCAGGGCTTCCAGAGGCTTTGGTTTTATCTAGGACTCCTCACTGCTTGTGAGCTGTGGCGTGGCAGCAGCTTGTTGGCACCTTTGCAAATGACAACCAGTGAAAAGTTGGCACTAAGGGTTTCTCTACGGAGCAGCTGGCCTATGCCGACTGACTGAGGCTGGGACTTTATAACCTTCTGGGCTTGGGCTGGACACTGAACTCTGGGGTCTTCGTACCTTCCAGGATTCCAGACAGCCCAAGCCCAGAAGTCTACACAGAAATAAAACAACTCTGCAACCTGAGCCTTATGAGCCTGAGTTGGCTGGTGTTGGCCAGCCATGCGTGTTTAGTAGATGTGTAGACATACCCTTACGCACCTTGAGAGGCCAGGCAGCTGAGCAACAGCTCTAACAATGGCAATGGAGCCTAAATGGGGACTTAACCTATGCCCACACATTCAGCTGGGGGTTTAATTCCAGATGATATGTGCTAGCTCTGGATCAGTTAGTGCGCTAAAAACAGACTAGCTGCAGCATCATGCAGGGTGGGAGGGTGTGATGGAGTAGGGGATACATGTGTGTACGTGAGTGGCTCTCAGAGGGTGTGGGGTTCCTGCTGAGGGTAACCGAGGCAACCAGGTGACACCTCTGGACTGCAGACAAAGGAGGAGGTGGAGCCTGAGGGGTTTGAATTGGAACTGGGAGCTGGCAAGCAGTTAGTCTGGGCTGGGAGAGAGAAAGAGACAAAGGAGGGGGAAAGGCTCCGGCTCCAGGGGCCCCTCGGGGCCTCCTCTCCCCAGCATGGATTGGATTGGACTGGCTGTCTCTGCCGGCTGTACTGACTTCTACTGTACGACGCTGTGTCCTGTCAGCTAATAAACCCCCTGTTCTCCCGCTGAGTGAGAGTCACTCCTGCCTACAAATGGGGTGCAGAACTTGGGGACCCCTGAACCCCATCACAGAGGGCTTGTCCTCCTGAGCATGTGCTCATCACAGGTGTTAGTTTCTCCTGCTGATTGCATTGCCATGGCTTCACAAAGGTTTTATGTACATCAACATCTCCTGGAGGTAAATTCATAGTACATCAATAAGAGCTACTTTGCGTTTGTTTCATTGATCTTGAATTTCAGATATACCCTTAGGCACCTAAAGAGGCAGACAGGTAACTCAATATTTATAAAGATTTTGATGTTCGAATGTTCGCTGAGCTTGGCAATTTGATTTCAAACGTTTCATTACCAATTGAGGTACCATTGTTAGTGTGCTGTAAAGATGTGAGACTTAGGCCGTGTCTACACTAGCCCCAAACTTCGAAATGGCCATGTAAATGGTCATTTCAAAGTTTACTAATGAAGCGCTGAAATACATATTCAGCGCCTCATTAGCATGCAGGCGGCCGCGGCACTTCGAAATTGACATGGCTCGCCGCTGTGCGGCTCGTCCCAACAGGGCTCCTTTCGAAAGGACTCCGCCTACTTCGAAGTCCCCTTATTCCCATCTGCTCATAGGAATAAGGGGACTTTGAAGTAGCTGGGGTCCTTTTGAAAAGGAGCCCCATGGGGACGAGCTGCGCGGCGGCAAGCCACGTCAATTTCGAAGTGCCGTGGCCGCCCGTATGCTAATGAATATGTATTTCAGCGCTTCATTAGTAAACTTCGAAATGGCCATGTAAATGGCCATTTCGAAGTTTGGGGCTAGTGTAGGCATAGCCTTAGGAGCCTAAGACACATTGAAAGTCAATTGGCTATAGGATCCTAAGTCACTTTGGAAAACAGAACTTAGCCATTAAGTCCCTTAAGACTTGCAACACTGAGTACAGCAGTGCCTAAAGACCTTTAAAAATCTGTGCCTTAATCACTGTCCATATCCTTAAGTGGTGTATTCTGAGAGTCATCACAATACAAACATTTGTGACGTGGTCTGCAGATGGACAGCACCTCAGTGTTAGCACTATTATGATGATGACAACAATGACTGCTATGTTAATGTTATCTTCATCTGAGAGCCAAGATTTTTGAGCCTGGATGAAAGACAGATTTTTTTTTTTCGGAACAGGTCGCTGTAAACATCCTTGGGACTGAGTTCAGTGCTGTGTACACATGGGAAAGGGAGAACTTTTATTTGTGCTGACAATATGGGATGATTATCTGACACTGAACAACATGCAGTAGCATACACAGGTCTTCCTACTGAGAATTTCTCCACCCTTTGCATTGAATATTAAATGTAAATAGAACTAAGTTTTCTCCTGAGAGGCGTTGGCCAGTAATGGGGGCAGGGGGAAAAGGGCAGGTGCAGGGAAATCGGTAGAAAGAAGTCTGTGGATCGTGCATGAAAAGATGCTCTATAGACGCCATAGGGTAAGTCCCACGTCACACACAAAATCCTTGAGAAATTCTCTGCTTCTGACCCCGTGGTGGGCAACCTGAGGCCCGTCTGCTGCTCATTGGGGTTCTATGTGTGACCCAAGAGACATTTTGTTTACCTTTGCCCATGTGCAGAATTGCCAGATTCCCCAGTCTCCATCCACATAGTTTTGTTCCTACTGGTGTTACTAAAGTGACAGATATGTAAAGGAAGGGTACATACAGTGAGGTATGTGCTGATTGCAGACAATACTGACTGTGAGAGTCGTGTGCTCTTTCTGCATCTAATCAAAGCGCTGCTGTAGTTCAACCAGCACAGCCCATAAATTCTAGACATGCCAGCACAGTTAGCAAAAGTATCCTGTCTCCAGAGAACTTCTTGGTTACTGCAATCTTGTGGCTACTGAGATGAAGAAGGGCCACTCACAGGGCCCACTCACTAGCTTAGGTTGCCCACTGGTATTCTAAGCCTGCTGATCGCTAATGTAATTTCATCTTGTACAAGTGAAATCTGGCTCTGTAACTGCGGGTCCTTGCTGGTTGCCATGGGAAATGGACAGACAAAAAACAGAGACAGTTTAAAGAAAAACGTAATTCAACTGAAATTGTAGAACCTGGTTCTTCAGCCTGGCTTTGATAAGAAGGGTAGTAACGTTTCCTTGCTGGTACAGCCATTATATAATTGAACTGCATTATTGATCAACCATGCATTACAATACAAATGGATTTAAATACGGCTTAGATGGATGCAGGGAGTGTGGTCATGTAAATTTGATTCGTGCCAGGGTCTGCTCTGCATTGATATCCGTGGGTTCCAGCTCAGACAGAAAGATGCTAGCACGTTTTAATTATGCTTTGACACAGTTTTATATTTGTACTTGATCTTGTCAAATCAAAAGGTCATTTTTGAACCCATTCAGGAAACACAAAGCTGCCTCACTAGGCACCAGTTTGCCAGTGATTGTTTTTGAAATATGGTTGTTCTACGGTGCATCAACATTCACTGGACAAAGAAAATAACAAGACGAAATAGACACTACAGCTGCTTTGAGCTGGGTAGTGGGCCAAACCAAGGCCAAAGAAGAGGGTGATGTTAACAGAAAGGAGGCATAAACCATCTTTGTTCCTTCCAGTGCCCCACCCAGTGTCACCAAGAGCTGCTCTATTTCAGATGTGAATCTAGCCTCTGGAAAGGAACAGCAGCAGGAACCAACGGTCTCTACTGATGGAAGGAGTGTGACCCAGAGATAGGACCAAATGACTAGGTGTTGGGATTTATGGGTTCTATTCCCACCTCTGCCTGTGCATATGATCTTATCCTGGAGCATGTCACTTCCCTGAACCTTGGTTTACCTGCAAGAAGCTGGGACTAATAACACTCTGGCTGTGTCTACACGTGCCCCAAACTTCGAAATGGCCATGCAAATGGCCATTTCGAAGTTTACTAATGAAGCGCTGAAATGCATATTCAGCGCTTCATTAGCATGCGGGCGGCAGCCGCGCTTCGAAATTGACGCTCCTTGCCGCCGCGCGGCGCATCCAGACGGGACTCCTTTTCAAAAGGATGCTGCCTACTTCGAAGTCCCCTTATTCTCATGAGCTCATGGGAATAAGGGGACTTCGAAGTAGGCAGCATCCTTTCGAAAAGGAGTCCCGTCTGGACGCGCCGCGCGGCGGCAAGGCTCGTCAATTTCGAAGCGCGGCTGCCGCCCGCATGCTAATGAAGCGCTGAATATGCATTTCAGCGCTTCATTAGTAAACTTCAAAATGGCCATTTGCATGGCCATTTCGAAGTTTGGGGCACGGGTAGACACAGCCTCTGTCATTTAACAGGGAGGAGTTTGTAAAGGGCTTTGCAACTGTTGGATGAAAAGAGCTCTAAAACGGGTGATGATGTTATCATTTCCCTGACCCAAGCTTCACTTAGCAACTATGGCCACATTTTTTAAAGTTGATGCCCATTAGGCAAAAGATAATGTTGTTGCCATGACAGCAGAGGTTTCTAAAAGCACTAAGAGCAGCGTGAGCTTTTCATAACGTAAATGAGAACTGTCACTGTTCACAAACTGAGTCTCCCAGGGAAACCAGGTGAAGAAGCTCAAGTCATTTGCCAAAGGGCAAAGATGACAGATTCCTTTTATTCCATTCTGAACACAACAGATATTTTATCATCATTTCATCTACAACAGACCAGCATCTGAGAAGCAGGGTCCACTGCATGGCATGGAATGCAGCACACGCCAATGACAGAACATATGCGGTACAATTCAGTTTATGACAGTGCATTGAATATATGTAGTATGTGCAATGGATAACACATCCTAAGGTTTATGTTCTCTGCAGTACATACAGAACACTACAATGCAATCATTGCAACGCATGCAATGCAGACACAAAACTTGAAGTCTGGACACAGGGAAACTTTTAATTGACTTCATGATACCTTTCTCAAGACTTCAGGATTTGGTTCTACGTCCAGTCCAGTCCAGTCCAGTCCAGTAAACCCTTGAGTTATGAGGGGCTCACGTACCTGCAACCCCCACGTAATTCAAATTTTCACGCAAGTCAAAGGGAAATGGGAACCAGGCTGCAGCCTGGTTCCTGGCTCCCCTGGGCTTGCAGGAGCTGGGAACCAGGGGACAGCCTGGTTTCCAGATCCCTGTCCCTTGCAAGAACTGGGAAGTTCACCAGCCATGAGCTGGTCAGTTTTCCAGGTCCTGCAAGCAGCAAGGAAAGGGGAACAAAGCAGCAGCCTTATCTGGGGCTCCTGCTGGGCTGGGAGCCCAGCCACAGGGTGGTGGGGTCTCGCTGTCCCCCAACTGGGGACCCCATGGCTGGCCCTGCCAACCAGGTGCTGCCCAGCTGGCTTCCAGCTGTGGGTCTCCTCCCCCCACAGCACTGCCCCCCCCAAGTAAATATGATAAATGCACATTTCAAATGGACGTATCTTGGGGGATCACTGCATAGCATATGCCAGGGGCGGTGAAGCATTGGGGACCAGAGGAAGAGATTTAAGGATGTGCTGAAGGCACACATGAAAAAGTGCAGCATTGGTGTCAACACTTGGAAGAACCTTGCCCAGGACTGCCCCTAGTGCAGAGCCGTAATCCGTGAGGGGGTGGCATAGTTTGAAAGGTCCTGCCACGGCGCAGACAAGGAGAGGCAGAGAAGGAGAAATGAGCAGAAAAACTGCCCCACACCCCTCCAACAGTTACCAGCACCTGCCCCTTCTGTGAAAAGGCCTGCAGCCCCAGAATGGGGCTGATCAGCCCTCAACGGACTCACAAATAGGAGGGTGACATGAAGATGTCCTACTTGTTTTCAAGTGACTGACGAGAGAGATAGGACATTGGAAACTGACATATCATTCAAAACTAGTGGCCCATCTGCATCATCATCTTGTTTCCAGGGGTCACCAACACCTGAGGGTGCAATCACAAGGTCACAAAAGAGACCTCTGAGAAGGAAGTTGCAATCCCCACACCATGAAGATCTGATCCTAACAGCTAACCAAGAACGGTTTTCACCCTTAAAGCGTGAGGTCTGATACACTTTCCAAACTCTTTTGGAAGAATTAACAACTGTAGATCGGGATTCTCTTGTTACCCATATAAATGGTCAGTCCC
Organism: Carettochelys insculpta; assembly: GCF_033958435.1. NCBI lineage: Eukaryota > Metazoa > Chordata > Testudines > Carettochelyidae > Carettochelys > Carettochelys insculpta. The sequence continues at coordinate 19,796,576 of NC_134153.1, read as the reverse complement.
TTTTCCAGTACCTCTACGCCTATAGCAGTGTGCAGAATACAGACGTTGTGTGTTCAGCTAACATGCATATAACAAAGTAGACAATGAAGCACAGTTAGGTTAATGCAACAAAGTGGCCCACTAGCCTGAGTCCCCTGCATATACACCCATGTCTGCGCTGCTATTTTCAGCAGTGCAGTGTTCACCTACCTTCCTGCTGCTGGAGCCTTGTCCAATAAAAGGCACAGTGATGGTCTCTGCAGCAGGGAGACAGCGGGGAAGGCTCTGGCAGCTGCACTGCCTTTTCCTACTGCCTCCCTAACAGTGGAGCTTTCCACTGCAGTATGTGGATATGTATACATGGTGCTTGCACTCCACATGCGGCCCTAAGCCACTGAGTCCTGCTGAATTCATAGCTGCAGTTACATTCTGTGGCTATGAGTTCCATAGTCAAACCTCCTGGATTTCCTTTTATCTGTTCTAAATTAACTGCCTTTCATTGAATTATCCCTCAGCCATGTATTATGAGACAGAGTGAGTGGAGCCTCCTGATCAAAGGGTCTCTGAGATGTGACCAGTCAGTAGTGGGTACCTCTTGGCAGAACATACCCCAGTGTTTAATCTCATCCCAATAGACAAAGAATGCTGGGCCTTGGGAACCCCAGTGAGTCTAACCAGTGACCCTGTGAACCTTGGCAGTTTGGGGGTTCCATATTCTTTACCTCCATTTGCTGTCCAGCCAGTTATTTTTAAGTAGTCCAGGACTGGACTCTCCCACTGCAGAAATGTCCCCTATGGAAATCAGTCAGTTATTCAGACCTTTTGGAAAGAGAATTTGGCCCTAGCAGCATGTATGCATGTACAGAGAAAGGGTTGTTTTTTCACTCTACTGAAGGTTGAACCTCTTTTGTTTGGCCCCCTCGGGACCTGACCACAAGGAATTTGCCCAACCACAGGAGGTCAATATTGTCTAGCACATTACCAGCACTTTAGGGATTCAGCACAGAACACTGAAAGCCAGGACTGGTGCCTGTAAACAAACTTTATGGAACCATGTGAAACTTGGCCACACCCACAAGACGTGATTGCCTGACTAACTAAAATCATGCTGGATTACGGATGTTGCTGGATGAGAGTTCTGGATTAGAGAAGTTCAACCTGTACATACATTGGGGAAAACGTTTAGAACAAGAGACATGACTCAAGGGGTTGGAATTAGATCCTCAGCTGCACAAAACATCTTGGCTCTGATTATCCCCTATAAAAATCCCTAATGAAACATGTCTGCAGTTTTGTGTAAGGTCTTTCCAGTGAGTGGATATACTCAGCCGTCTAACCTGTCCACACAGCACGCAAATATCTGTGCTCTTGGCACATCATGTCTCTCTCTCTCTCTACTGCACAAGCTCCATCTTCAGATACCAGCTTAAAAAGCTTAGACTCCCTGTTTATCTTAGGAGAGCTCATTTGCCTCTTAGCAGCAGTAGGGTCAGTATCAAGCAAAAAACTCAGACTGAGAAGGAAACAGGCAGAAATAAATAAGGAAACAAAAACAACCAATCAACCCTCTCCTGCTCTTTACTGTCCCTTGTGTTCCATCTCGGGGACCGTCCACAGAGACATTTCAAGTGCAAGCTGCAAAACTGCTTGGCTGCATCCTGATTTGAAGACAGGGTTTATCCCACAACAATCTAATCAGGAATTCAGTGTATTTTAGTGTCTCAGACTTCTAACTTTGTGGGGTGCTTTATAAGGACTTATTTCTGTGGGGTGTTATTCTGTGTTACAGAGATATAAGTAGGGCCCTGCCAAATTCACAGTCATAAAAATGTATCATGGACCATGAAATCTGGTCTTTTGAGTGATGTTACCATGTACTCTACAGAGTCCACTGGTGACCAAATTCACAGTCATAAAAATGTATCATGGACCATGAAATCTGGTCTTTTGAGTGATGTTACCATGTACTCTACAGAGTCCACTGGTGAGACCAGTGCCGTCCACAGTGGACTTCCTGACCCGAAAGAGAGTTGCAGGGGCTCACCCGGTTTTGCGCTCCTTACTTCTTGCTGACTTCATAGGTGGACAGCCAGAATGGTGGCTGTTGGCCAGGTGCCCAGCTCTGAAGGCGGCACCCCACCAGCAGCAGTACAGAAATAAGGGTGGAAATACCACACCACGTCATCCCTACTTCTGCATTGCTGCTGGTGGCTGCTCTGCCTTCAGAGCTGGGCTCCTGGCCATCAACCACTGCCTTGCAGCTTCCTGGCTCTGAAGGACACATGGCAGACAGCAGCAGTGCAGAAATATGGGTAGCAGTACCACAAATGTAAATTTTCTCTAAGCTGTGTGGCCATGCAGCTGCCTATTAAGCCCTCCACGAGGGCTCAGGGCTGCCATGAGGAGAGATGCTTTTGCCCAAGCCTTGCACCTACTGTAGCGGCGAGAGGTGCCTCTCCCCTCTGGCCCAGCGTGGAGCTCCCATGGCTGGGGGAAAGGTCCCTCTCCCCACCAGCCCCAGGACAAAGCTCTCCCAGATTTTCTGCAGCCAGAGGAGTGGTCCCCCTGCGCTGGCCCCAAACCAGCCTCACTTGGACATGCCAGGACCATTGAATGGCGCCCCTCCTTACCAAACACCATCCGTGTTCAGAATAAGTTCTGTGATGTGCCCCATTGGTGCACATGATGACATTTATCCTGCACATCAACATAAAACATTAGCAGGAACCCTCCCACATACCCCCCTCACAATAACCTTGCGACTAACCCTCAACTCCTTTTTTGTTCGGGATCCCTACAATTAAAACAAAATGGACCTTGAGTCTGGTAGGGCCCTAGATACAAGCGCTAGCACTCCCTAGGGTGCTGTGCACCAACCGGCCAACAGAGGCTCTGCTTTTCTACTTCTTCCACTCTCCTAATCTCTCACCGAGTGGTTCTCAAAATATTTTATTCATCAGATCAGGAGGACACAGTCTGCCTGGAACTCACTTTAACACATGCTGTGACTACTAGGGCTTGTCAAAAATTTGCCATACAAAACCAAGATTTTGGACTAAACAAAGTTCTTCACAGGAAGAGTCAGAAACTTTTGACTTAACTGACAACCACAAATCTGACTGAGAAATGTTGTCCTGGTACAGGTTGAACCTCTCTAGTCCAGCAACATCTGTAATCCAGCATGATTTTAGTTAGCCGAACGACCACTTATGGGTGTGGCCAAGTTTTCTGTGGTCCCATAGAGTTAGTTCACAGCCACCAGTCCTGGCTCTCAGTGTTCTGTGCTGTTATTTGGTTGTAATTTATCCCTAAATGTCTTCTAAGAGCCCAGTAATCCATGGAAGTTTTGATAACATGCTCGGCAACGTTGACTTCCCCTGGTCTGGCAAATTCTCTTGTTTAGCCCCAGTTTGGTCCCAATGGTGCCTGAAGAAAGAGGTTCAACCTGTGAGTTGTGGTTGCAGTTGGCTGCTTCCTGCTCCCATTGTTCTCTGGGCTTCCTGGTCAGATTACATCTCACACGGCGCTCCACACTGGCTCAGCAAGGGGGAAAACGATGGGGAACTAAGAACCATTGGACAAAAGGTCTGATTCATAGAGAAGAATGAGGGCAGGAGTCAACTGACCTACGGCTCCTACAAAGCCAAATCAAAACAATGTTTTCAGCCTATAAAAGCAAAAGCTTTTGGTTTTTGTATTTCAACAGCAAGTCAACATTTTCCATTGGGGTAAAAAACACTATCCATCCAGCTCAAGTTATAACCCTTATTTCCCATTATTTAATACAGTGCCCCATGAATATTATATTGCATATCTAGTGCTGTTAAACTACTTCGAGTGCACATTATCACCTGACTGAACAAGGCATTTGAGCATCTGCCCAACTTGAAGCACACAACCAGTCAGTGGGACTACTCACAGGTTTAGGAACATTGATGAACATAAAGAATGCCTTAATGTCATGGCACCATGTGCAAAAGGAGCTGGCCTTTTCCCACCTCTTTCTAGAAGAGAGATGCTCAAACATATGAAGCTTCTAAATTGACTTTCCATTTTTCACTTACTTAAGAAACAAATGATCAAAACAACTTAAAATGCCAAATCTCCAGGACACTTCATATAAAATTAATGCCCACTTGTATAGTAACCTTGCTAAAGCCAGAAATAAGTGACCCCCTCATAGAGCTGTCTTGTTCATGTTTCTCAGTAAGAATAAGAAGATTAACGTACACGTCTGCATTTCTGTTTGAATAAGCAGCTTAGATAATATTATTGAAGGTCACTCTGTATAATAACTCTGTGTAATTATATACAGTTCTGCTCTGAGTAATAAGTGGATGAGGTTTTTCTGGACTATAATTGAGGTCTTTGATGAACCTCCTGGTTAAGATTAGACCTGGTCCAAACTTGGAATTTACATTTGACAAGAAATTCTGACATTTCAAAATCTGTGTTCATTTGACACCAGAACAAAAATCAAAAATGTTTAGGAACTTCCTGCAAAACAAAATTATACTGTAATTATAAAAAATGTTAAATGTACAAACCAGAATAAAACATTTCAATTTTGGTCAAAGTGGAATGTTTTTAACCAACCCATATGTTCTGTTTCAATCAAATGGAAATGTTTTCTTCTGGTTTTTGATATTTTATCATTTGTATATTTCACAATAATTTATGATACAAAATAAAGTAAATTTAGGCACAAAGAGTCAGTGAAAAATTAAAGTATTCCATTTTTGCTTCACCAAAATTATATTTTTTCTAGTTTTTCTAACCAAAACTTCATCGAAATTGATGCATTCCCATGGAAAGTTTTGATTTCAATGAAACAGCTTATTCCGATAGAAAAAATGTGGCATTAGGAAACATTAGACCAGCTCTAGTTAAGACTCTGGACATCATCTTTAATTTTTAATTACCCAGCTAATAGCACTTACAATCCCTAACTACTCCAGTGCTCTCTTCAAGCCACACAGGTCTGCTTGAATTCAGTAATGATGTACAAACAGCAGAATTCTCCAGAGTATCTCTATTAGAAATGCAGTGTCCTGCCCAGAGAATTTTTCCTGTTATGTCCATTTTCACATACAACTTCAGTAAGTGCTCACTTGTGCACTGTTGTACTTTAAAACTCCGGCCCTAGAAATTTGGAATCCAACAAAGACCCTGAAACCTTTTAGTGTGAGATGCATTGACCAGAAGCATTTTTACCAAATGGGTATCCACCACCTCAAACTTCCACATGTGGTAGTGCAATTTAGTTTACTACTAGCCTGAGTTAGATAAGGACCAGCCAGCGGGGTGAGAACAGCTGTCCACGCTAGCTCAGGACGGTGCAATCAGTTATAATGCCTGTCCTAGTCTCCTGAGTTCTCCAGTTCCCTCCCTGGTATTATAAGTGGAATCAATAAATATTACAACACATCTCAATTTCTGAAGCATGTTATTACGTTGTAGCTGTGTCTACATGTGCACGCTACTTCGAAGTAGCAGCACTAACTTCGAAATAGCACCCGTCGCAGCTACACGCGGCGGGTGCTATTTCGAAGTTAACTTCGACGTTAGGCAGTGAGACGTCGAAGTCGCTAACCTCATGAGGGGATCGGAATAGCGCCCTACTTCGACGTTCAACATCGAAGTAGGGACCGTGTAGACGATCCGCGTCCCGCAACGTCGAAATTGTGGGGTCCTCCATGGCAGCCATCAGCTGGGGGGTTGAGAGACGCTGCCTCTCCAGCCTGTGCGGGGCTCTATGGTCACCGTGTGCAGCAGCCCTTAGCCCAGGGCTTCTGGCTGCTGCTGCTGCAGCGGGGGATTCATGCTGCATGCACAGGGTCTGCAACTCGTTGTCGGCTCTGTGTATCTTGTGCTGTTTAGTGCAAGTGTGTCTGGGAGGGGCCCTTTAAGGGAGCGGCTGGCTGTTGAGTCTGCCCTGTGACCCTGTCTGCAGCTGTGCCTGGCACCCTTATTTCGATGTGTGCTACTGTGGCGTGTAGACGTTCCCTCGCTGCGCCTATTTCGATGTGGTGCTGCGCAACGTCGATGTTGAACATCGACATTGCCAGCCCTGGAGGACATGTAGACGTTATTCATCGAAATAGCCTATTTCGATGTCGCCACATCGAAATAGGCTACTTCGATGTAGGCTTCACGTGTAGACGTAGCCTGTCTGTATAAAAGGGTTTCAGCAGTGATCGATACACCAGCCATCAGTTTATCATGTCTGCTTAGACATGATGAAATCAATCTCCAAGCACACTCCTGTTGATGCTGGTACTCCACGGAAATGAGAGGAGTAGCCAGTGTCGAGGGGAGAGCAGCCTCACCCACCTTACTGCACACAAGACAGCATGGTGAGTATGTCAATTTCAGCTACACTGTTTGCATAGCTGAAGTAGATCCACGGCACAGGGTTAGTGTGGACAAGGCCTGAGTTTGTATCACCCAGTAACATTGCCAGCACAGTGCTGGGACACAGCAAAATGCATAAGTAAATGAAGTGGCATAGTGCGTTTCGAATCTGTCCTGGAAAAGATGTTTCAACATTGTATAGCTATAGCATCTCATTCCACTAAACTGAAAATTAACTCACCCAGGGTCTGAGCCTTCAGACCGATGGCACTGTGAAGTAAAGGGTTGAAAAATCAGACCCCAAACTGTTGTCAGTAAATAAGCAATTATTGACAGAGATTGTCCCTCAGATGCATGTTCAATGGTGTTATATACTGTAGTGGTTTCGAATGTAGAGGCATTTAAATGCTGTCTTTTGTTTTGAGAACTGAGTCTGCCCTCTGAAATACATTACTTACATATGTGGTTATGCACATGCTGTTAATTGTAGGCAAAAACCAAACAGAGTACAGATACCCATCTAACAATCTTATTTTCAGGCCAAGTCAGGCCATCCACTGTTAATTGCAGCTGTATGTATCTATGAACACACAATTAAACCTTTGGAAAAGGATGGAGATTCTCCTTCCCCATATCCCACCCACTAAATGCCACTCCAGAAGGGGATGTGTAGGAGGCAGGCAGAATAGATCCACACTGCATGCTGCTACAAAGATTTAGTGCTGTGGAGGTGGCCCTCAGAGGCTGCCATAAGCTACAGTACCCTTGGGGTTGCTCTAACTTATGCTGGGAATGCATACTGTTGCCATGCCCCAGTGCTGTGACTTCTATGCTGTGACTCTCAGGGGTACAGCACTGACATGCTTTGAGGGATTGGGGCAAAGCGCATCTGGAAATCTTGCCCTTAATCATCACAGTGAAATGGAGCTTCTCTTTTGCAGTTCAGATTACGCTCTGCTCAAACTTCTCACTTGCTGTCTTCAATGTAAGGAAGCCAATCTAGCTGAACTGTAGCGGTAAGGACCTTTCAGTGGGTGGAAAAGGAAAGCTGCCCACAGAACTGCACAGTTCTCACTCTGCCGTGGCGTAATGACCTCACGGGGAACCTCTACTGAGCCGTAAGTCTGAGAGTACTACCAGGAGGGGCCAGTTTAAATATCAGGCAGCAAGACAAGCAGGGGCAGCTAGCCCCCAGCCGCTCCCCCGCACTCTGTGCTCCCCCAGCCTCAGGGCATGGCTGCTGCACTGCTGGCCCTGGTGCTCTGGGTGGTGCAGTTAGTGGGCAGGGAGTCGGGACAGGATAGATGGAGGCAGACATGGGCAGTGGGTGACCTTTGCCCTCAGTCCTGCCCCCGCCCCACAAAGTCCTGCCCCCACCTCCCAGGATCCCATGGGAGCCAAGCGCTTCACCCACCCTAGGGGCAATCCATCCTTGCCTCAGTGGGCGGCACTGTGCCCCAGTGGGAGCAAGGGCAGAGGTAGCACTAGCCAGAGGGGTGGTGGGTGACATGTGCCCCAGCTGTCCTCGGCCCTGGCTGGGGCACAAGGGAGGGGTCACACGGCATACAGCCCCACACTTCCCCAGAGTATGGGAAGGGTGGTCCCCAGCCCTGCACTTTTAGGGGACTTCTGCCAGTGGAGCCATGGGGTAGGGGTGTGTGTGTGTCAAATTCTGCACCTGAATTCCTATGGCCTGCAGTTTGGAGGGGGAATACTGCCTCCCCCCACCAGCCCCCAAACTATGCCCAGGATGGATAGGCAGCTGAATGAGAGCACGTGAATAATCCCAGCAACTGTACAGTCCCCACCACTGCCGCGGCTTTCTGCGTTAGCAAACGTGGAACCTCGGCTAGCTGATGGGATACAGCCACAGCTCAACATCCTGAAAACTAGTCAGAACTTCCTGTCTAGCAGCTTATGCAAAACATACCTCAATGACACCTGAGAGCCCCCAGACCACTGTGGATCACAAGGGACCACCTCAGGTCACTGGCTCCAACTAGGGAATGGCAAAGTGTCTGCACCTCACCTACCATTCCAAAGAAGCACATTATTACTGACCCAACACAACAAGCCACCCTTCTGCTTTCCCTTTGCCACGTGGACGTCAGACCGCACTGAACTGCATTTGAACCAGCCAGGGAAGCTCTGGCTACTTGATGCAGAAGGGGAAAACAATGGCTCCTTTTGCGTGTGACTGCAGTAAGTGCACCCAAAGCTCTCTCTCGGCAGTCACTCAACAACAAGCAGGGTGCATCGTAATGCAGTGACGAAGATATGGATTCAAAGGTGAGCTGGATGATATCCACAACCTGACAGCGGCAGCCTGGGAATTACTTAGGGACCACAGTTGCATCTACAGAATGTTGCTTTGCAGGTGCCATATGAGCACGTGACTGAGAGAGAGCGGGATTGTCTGGGGTGGGAATGAGGTACCTGAGGCAGAGCCCTTGGTTTGAGGATTCATTCTCCTCACAGGTCCAAACAAGTTTGTTTGTTTTTTCCCTGGGTCTCTACAATCAGAGGTGTAACTGCAGCAGGTGGACATACCTGAGCTAGCTATAGTCCAGCTAACTTGGGTACCAAGAGCAGCACAGCTGCTCATGTGAGCAGTCCTGGCCTCACTGCTATAGTACTGAGCAAACTGGATGAAATCTAGCTTGGGGCTGGCTACATGGACTGCAATAACACCTCCAACTGCAGCGCAAACTTACTGTTAGAGTGCAGAGAAAAGTCCAGCTCTTCTCCCTGGGTGTCACCCAAGAAGTATGACAGATAGGCTGAGATTTGTCCTGAGTTAATGCCCATTATCTGCTCCTCAGGTTAAAAATTGTAAACATATGGGCCAAATCAATGTGGCACTGTTGAAATCAACAAATTCATACCAGGTGAGGCTCTGGTCCTGGTGAGTTCTTTTATCCTTTACAGCACTTCCCCAAACAAAACGGAGTGTACAAAGGAACATGGCTTGTTTGCACCCATTGCTGGTTGCTCTGGGATGTTTTGCCAGCACAGACACATACGGTAGTTGTGACTTGACACTGGGTCAACAAACACAAGGAACATGGGGAGCTAGTACTACATTGCTGGAAAGGCAGGATGCCTCAGTTCTGCCTTTCCAAAGACCTTTGGTTTTCCTGTGAATTAGTCAAACATCTACTGAAACACTCACTCTCTACTGTACAGTCCTGAGAAAGGATTTTTGGGTAGGCCCTAAATTAGTGCCTGCTTCTCCTGGGTGTCATGCACTCCCAGTGCTATTGAGTTTGACAGCTGAAGTCAATGAAAATTAAGGTTTCTGAGCACCTGGATGGACCCAAAAATAGCTAATTGAGGCAAAGCCTCTTCGGGTTTCATTTTTAAAGCTATTAGGAAAGAAACAGCCATAGATATTTGTGTCAGTCAGGCTATCTAACCAGCAGGATATGGGATTGACAGGCTCTGGGGAGCAGTGGATAGTACAGAGAGGCTCTCATCTCCAAATACATGACCCTGATGGTGGCTTGGTGGCCCATGTGAAATAAAGTGGTGGGTTCAGCCTGGTTTTGTGTGGACAGATGTCTATATCATACAAACTGCTATCACCTTAATTACTCCCCATCTGTTGCCAGTGTCAGAGAGTCCAAAGACTGAGTAGCCCACACGAACTCCCCTCTTACCCTCAGGAGCTGGGAGTGAGCCTCTGTGCCTGTGCAGACAGACAGACTTGTCATAGCAGGGCTTGTGACAGCATGCTAAAAATAGCTGCTTGGACATTGCTGCATTGCCAGAGGCTTGGGCTAACCAACTTGGGTCAAGTCTCTGCCAGTACTGCAACGTTCACACAGCTATTTTTAGCACGCTCGCGTGAGCCTTGCTAACACACATCTGTCTACTTGGGCTGGGAGGTCTAGACACACCCTCAGGGCTGAGGCACGTCAGCTGCAGAAGCCGTGGGGGAAGCTTGCACTGCTACCGCCTGGGTTGAATGTGTTCTAGGGCACTTAGTCTTTAGGGCTCTAAATCTAGCACTTAAAAACTCATAACATCCTGTGTGCTTCTACCGAGGAATTGCTCTGCAGCTCAGACAACCTTAGTACAGCTACATGCATTTATTTATCGTTCAAGATGCTTCCTTTTGAAACTGAGAATTTCACTGCCACCTCCTTTTTGTTCCCAGCTGATTGACATTTTAGAAAGCTCTTTGATGCTAATAATTCTCTGCACAAGAGAAGGAAACCATATTTTTCTTCCCTTTTTCCTCCAATGATGACTTATTCTTCTAAGCTCTGTGTCTGTCAACTCTCTCCTCCATAAATCAATTATTAATGCCAGGACTGATTAGACACAACACAACTCCAGCACTTCATATTCTTCCTGAGTAGAGATAGCAATTAGATCAAAGCCTGCGCATTAAAAATATGGATCATTGTCAAATGAAGTTTCAAACTGAAAATCAGATCTCTCGTTTTCTTAATCTCTGGAGACAGTAGAATGCAGGTGAACTACAATGCTTATTTACTGTGAGTTCTCCGGTCCTGTCCATTCCTTCCACCAATGCATTGCTCTTTTTGCTACATTTTGGAGTGAACAGGTTGCATTAAAAACTTCCATCACAATACCCTTTCGCACTAATCTCCCAGCCAGCAGATCCATCAAGATGTCTGAGTAAAACAGAAAAGGCCAGGCTTACCTCTGCAGGACTGATCTCTGGTGGCTGGTGAGCACTCCCAGCCACTTCGAGCCTTGCAGATACTCACTTTCAGGCTGCTGCTGGGGGTCTGGCTGGCTGTTGCTGTTGAAAGGTCTATGCTAACATCCATCCCAGTGGAAGCCAGCAGAGCCCCTATAGTGAATCTGGCTCTGTCACAAGAACTGCACTTCTATAACAGCCTCCATGCCCACACTGTCCTGATCTTGATTAGAGAGGCATTCACACATGGGCCTTTTATTCGACCCAGGGGCTACGTCTACACTAGCCCCAAACTTCGAAATGGCCACGCAAATGGCCATTTCGAAGTTTACTAATGAAGCGCTGAAATGCATATTCAGCGCTTCATTAGCATGCGGGCGGCTGCGGCGCTTCGAAATTGACGCGGCTCACCGCCACGCGGCTCGTCCCGACAGGGCTCCTTTTTGAAAGGACCCCGCCTACTTCCAAGTCCCCTTATTCCCATCTGCTCCTTTTCGAAAGGACCCCGCCTACTTCCAAGTCCCCTTATTCCCATCTGCTCCTTTTTGAACGGACCCCGCCTACTTCCAAGTCCCCTTATTCCCATCTGCTCATGGGAATAAGGGGACTTGGAAGTAGGCGGGGTCCTTTCGAAAAGGAGCCCCATCGGGACGAGCCGTGTGGCGGCGAGCCGCATCAATTTCGAAACGCCGCAGCCGCCCGCATACTAATGAAGCGCTGAATATGCATTTCAGTGCTTCATTAGTAAACTTTGAAATGGCCATTTGCATGGCCATTTTGACGTTTGGGGCTAGTGTAGACATGGCCTTGCAAACCCGTGAGGGAACTGCACCAGCACTGACAGAGGTCTGCTCTTCATTTCTCAGCACCATGAGATTAATAAAAGAAAAGAGAGGGTATTTTACTCACCCCCCAAAAGCATCTACAAAGAAATCATTCCGGCTCTCAAGTCAGCAGGAAACTAAGATGAATGACTCTGAACACCAAGGCGAGGGCATGGAAAGGCTCCAAAGGGTTTGGTGTGTCCGTTTCCCCCAGTACAAGAGCTCTGCATTCTCCTTCTAACCTTTCCAACTTGTTTTAGTTGAGACTCGATGGCCCATGGTTTTACCACAGTTTTCTTTCCTGTATGACTCACTTGCAACGGGAGTTTTGGGCTGAAATTCAATGTTTTGGCAACACACATATAGAATCATAGAACACTAGATTTGGAAGGGACCTTGAGAAGTCATCAAGTCCACTTCCCTGCTCTCATAGCAGGAGCAAGCACTGTCTAGAACATCCCTCATAAATGTCTATCTAACCTGCTGTTAAATATCTCCAGTGATGGAGATTCTACAAGTTCCCTAGGCAATTTATTCCAGTGTTTAACTGACCCAACTGTTAGGAAGATTTTCCTAATATCAAACCTAAACCTCCCTTGCTGCAGTTTAAGCCCACTGTTTTTTGTCCTATTCTCAAAGGCCAAGGAGAACAATTTTTCTCCCTTCTCCTTGTAGCCATCTATTAGGTACTCAAAAACTGCTATCATGTCCCCTCTCAATCTTCTCTTTTCCAAGCTAAACAAGCCCAATTCTTTCAGTCTTCCCTCACATCTCATGTTCTCTAGATCCTGAATCATTCTTGTTGCTCTTCTCTGCCCCTTCTCCAGTCTGTGTGCATCTTTCTTGAAATGTGGTTCCCAGAACTGGACACAATACTCCAGTTGAGACCTAATCAGCACAGAGTAGAGCAGAGCAGAAAACAGACTTCTCACGTCTTGATCTCTACAACACTTCAGTTAATACATCACAGAATCATGCCTGTTTGTTTTTTTTTTTTTGGCAACAGTGTCACACTGAAGACGCATACTCAGCTTGTGGTTCACTATGGGCTTCAGATCCCTTTCTGCAGTACTCCATCCTAGTGAGTCACTTCCCACTTGCATGTGTGAAACTAATTATTCTTTCCTAAGTGGAGAACTTTGCATTTGTCCTTATTAAACTTCATCCTATTTACTTCAGGCCATGTCTCCAGTTTGTCCAGATTGTTTTGAATTCTGACTCTATCCTCCAAAGCAGTTGCAATTCCTCACCTCTTTGGGCTGCCTGTCTCCTGCCTCTTTAAAAGGCCAAGACCATTGCACCCCATAGCTGAGTGTCCTTCTCTGCAAGGGCAGGAAGTTCTGGACCATTTGGGTCCATCACAGCAAACGGAGCAGCTGCTGAACTTAAAACAACCTAGAAAAATATCCCAGTGGGCAACTGTATGGTGGGAAACTATTGGTCAGGAACAGCATCGGAACTAACTTTTGGGCAGATCATATTGGACCTAAGGGGCTTCACAGAATACTATTAAGGTAGAAAGGATTTGCACTGAGCCTAGCATAATGGGGTCCAGTCCTTTTACTGTGGCTGGGGGTGGTGGTGTTCCAGACTCTAAGTAATAGCAGACCAGAGTTGCTGAACCCCACCGCCCACCAGAGCCAGACGGTCTCCTTTAGAGGGAACACAGCTACGGCGGTGGTGTTAGAGATTACCACAAAGTGTGTTACCTTTCTCCTTCAGCTGTACGGGGCTGCTCTCAACGAACGAAGATTATGGGATTGAAAACTCGTTGTTACTCTGTTGGAATAAGGTGGGGTCATCTGAGCAGGAGAATGACAGCCAAGTGCAGGGCACTTTCAGCAGCCCAGGGGACATCAAAGGGGGATTCCATCCGCACTGCTTAGGCAGAGGCAGGGAGGGGACCCATGCATACTGTGAAATGCAACAAAAAGAGAGGCAGAAACGTGAGCCAAGGAAACCAGGCAGGCTCGTTGGGACAGGTGTGTCTCCTTCCCCAATAAAACTGTGTTTAAGGGGACTGCTGTGCTCCAGAAAGGTTCTTCCTTTGGAAAACCAGGGACCTGCTGCACAGCCTCCTAGCATCTGGCTAGTCCCTGCAAGGATGACATTTGGGCCTACAAATCCAGCATAGGGCAGTGGGAAGGGCAGTGATAAGATGATGCCGGAGATCTCAGGCCATAAAGGGGTCCTCATAGAAGTCATGCTGCTCCTGGCCCCTTTCCAGATGGCAAGGTACGCATGGCTCATAACCATGTTTTGCAGCAATAGGGAAGGTCATTGCCAGGCACATAGTTGTGCTCTGTGCGTGGTGCAGGAAGGGCATTATACAGCTCTTCAGAGCAGCAATGCAAACCAAGCTGCATTGTGCAGGGAGGCCCTGCTGAGAACAGCCTGTGTAAAACTGCTCTTCTCCCGGCTCTTCCTCATCCTGCTGGTCCTTTACATCGTGCATGGGCTGGAACTGTGGGTTGTGTGCTTAGCCACCTCCCCCGTGTTCTACCCCCAAGGGCGTATGGGCAGTCTGCCCTGCGTAAATACACTCACGTTCTGGAAACTAGAATAACTTGGTTCAAATAGCAGAAAAGCTCCATCTCCTATTACTTGCAATACTGCAAGTAACTGAGACTGTGCCAGGGGACCGTGGTTTGTACGAAGGCATCCTACCAATGGGCAGTAAGTTGCAAAGGCAGAATGTGAGAGAGAATAAAGCAATTCCAAACAGACCATTGGAGGGCAAATTCCTAGCTTCCGTGCCCCTGCCATTCCCACCTTCTACACTTCTTCCTTGCACTCCTCAGACACATCTCTTGTGCTAATCTTTGTAGTAACTGGACTTTAAACAATTAATGTTAATTGCACACTCTTTGGGCCCAGTCCTGTGCTCCCAAGCAGGGGCATCCCTTGATGTCAAGCGTGAGCAGGGCCAGGCTTACAATTCATGGGGCCCTACGTGGGTTACATAAGGCTGAGTCTCACCGCCAGGGCCCCATGAGGTGTGGTCCGGGCAGTGTTGAAGGGCTAGTGGGGGTAGGTTAGTCCCAGCCCCACCCCTTCTTCCCAAGGCCCTGCCACTTGTGGGAGTACAGAACCAGGCTCAGCCAACCTTGCCCAGGAACCCAGCAATTACGTTGCTCCCCCTGATCTGTACCTCATTTTCCCCATCTGTAACACTGGGACAATGGTGCCCCTCTTTGTAAAGTGCTTTGAGATGCAGGGATGAAAAGTACTCTGCAAGTTTTCAGTATTATTCCTACAGTAGTTATTTGTCCCCTATATTCCACCACCTCTGGAAGCTGCACCAGCAGCGAAGGGGAAGGCAAGAAACTCCACTTAGCACTCAAGCATTATCAGCTTCATTTTATCAAATGGCACAGAAGACACTGAAGGGAGAGCCACTGAGCTTCCACTTATAATACCTCTTCTTTCTGCGGCCAAATTTTCCAAGGCCTCCTTACTCAGCAGCCTCAAGACCTCCCCAGCTTTTCACATGACCCACCCCTGAGCTGCATGCCCGCCATTGCTAAACCACAGCAAAGAATCATGGAAAAGCCCCATCTCTCCCTTCCCTTGGTTAGTGCTGTCATGTTCCCCTACAGCACAGTTTCTATTCTGATTTTTAAGCATTCATATGAGGAGCACCCATCCCCCACCCTGAGTGTCCATGCTCACACTTAAAGGAATTTCATTGGACCAGTAATTTCTTTGTGGACCATCTATACAATCATAATTCACTCCCACACACTGCTCTTTTCCCTTGCAATTAACACTACTTCCCCCTCATCCACCATCCATCCCCTCTTCCCCACTTCAGACTCAAGGGTCACCTTGCCTCACCTTCCCTCTATGTCACGGGAGAGCTAGATCAAATGCCTCCACTCTACATTGACACATCCCCCTTGAAAGCCTGGGCCCCAAATGCTACAGCACACCGCGGAAGAATAATGCAGCCAAAGCAATCAGTCACACCAGAAATTCCTCGCTGATGGCTTGGAGGTCTCCAAAGTGCTATTAGCTCCTTCACTTGAAATGGCTTTAGTAATCAAATGTCTTGTTGGGAAATTTCCATTTGTACCTTGCACAATTGTAGATTCTGATGCATGCTAAAATCTTACTTTAATTATGTATGAAATGTCTGTCTTGGGCTCTTAGGGACAGAGGAGACAGGCTCTTCTCAGGAATCACAGAGGTTTATTTTGGCCTGCAGCCCTATTTTTGGTTCACTGTCTTGTGGATTACTTTTTAAATGCAAAAAGTTGTTCGCTGTGGGTCCATGTCATTAAAAAGAGAGAGAGAATGAATATGCTGGTGTGCTCCTGACAAATTCTCCCTATGAGCTGGTCCAAAAAGAGAAAATCTATTTCACTCTGTGTGTGTGGTGCTTTCCCACTTCCAGAAGCAGCAACACATGGGAAACGCATGCATTGGAAGTTAGTCTCCAAGGCTCTTCAGGAAATTGCAGTAGGCATGTAGCAGTGTCTTTAGCTACCTAAATACCTTTAAAAATCTGTCTCTGAATGCGTAGGTCACTTTTGAATTTGGACTTAGGCTCCTATATCACTTAAGAGCTTCTGAAAATACTACCCCAGGAATTATGCACCTTCTGAGAGCATGAGAACTGCCACACATGGTTGAGGATTACCGACCTGCACCAGCATGCACAGAGTAGGCACAACTGCAAATGTATGACTGCATGCAAAATTTCTGCTTGAAAAACAAGCCCAGCCATTTTGGAACCTTGTGTCGACTGGGCTTTTCTGAAACTAACTTTCCTATGATTTGGCTTTGGAGCTGCTTGGTTAGACAAGGTTGGGGTTTCATGAACATTTGCCTGTGTTCATAGCTAAATGGAAAATAGAAGTGTGGGGGTTACTAACCATACATTCCAACCTGTGAGTTTACCCAGTGAACATATGTTATACGTGCCTTTGATCAGCTGCCCCCAAAGGAGTTTCAGATACCCAGAAAGAGCAGAAAAAAAATCCAGGTTCTTGGTTCTCAGGACACAAAAAAAATGTTATAGGGAATCATGTCCGGTTTGCTAATGTAGATCACAGCCAAACTACAGATGATATTGAAGGATGTCCAGTCCTGACCTCATTCTTCTCTTCCACCCAGGCCAGACATCTACTCTGTCAATTCCTTTTATCTGTCCTGATTTCACTTCTACTGTTTTCTTCTTACTCTTAAACCAATATATGAGAAATCTTGGTGACATCCAACCTTGCTTTCTAGCCATGTACACAAAGTGCTCTGCATAGCAGGTCACCCAAACCTTGGCAGCATAGGGGTGATCCTCAGAAATACTTTCCCTGAGTTCTGAATCTTGACATGGCAGGAGATCATGAACTGGAGAATTTGGCCACATACTCTCTAATTGGTTCACTAATCTCTCATCCCAAAGGGCTGCTAATCTGTAATACATTATAACAGTGCTGCATGGGATATAAATTATACAGCTGAGACTCCTCAGCAGGGAAAGCTCCCTTGTGGCATATATCACTGTGGAACTGCTATGAATTTGCTTTTGGTGGATTGCACCTTCTCTCTAGGGGCCTCCTCCCAGCAGGACGCAGCTCCCGGTTTGTGGGGCAGACTGGATAGAGCCTGTCAAAGGAGAGCTGCTGTCCTCTCCCATAGAGGCCTCACTTTTATGCTTGGTTTGTTGTTTCCGCTTAATCTAAAATAAATCATTCAGACTGACAGTGGGCTTTGGCTCTGTGGGTGTGGAAAATCGTAACAGCTAATACAACCTCGAGGTCCCTCACCCAGGGGGCCAAATTCTGATCCCCATATTTGTGCTGGGTCACACCTGATGACTTCCATTGGCTACCGCGGAGGCTGACCAGGTATCCTATTATTAAAGGGACAGTTCTTTATTTTAAGCCTCCTGGAGGCATCCCAGTTTTTTTCTCTGAAAAGGGCAAACTGTCTGGTGTTTTCTGTCTCTTTCCCCCTTTGGTACGGGTCAGGCTGCTGCTGGTCAGGCAGTTGCCCACCCACCAGCAGTGAGAGGGAGATTGCAGTGGCTGACGATGGGGGAGGGAGGGCCAGGCTGGTGGCAGTGCTAAGCTGCAGCATGCATGGGCCAGCCCCTCTGCTGCCTCCCATTGCCCCTGCTGTTTTCCCCTGCTCATTGCCCTCTCATTACTTTGTCCCTTCACTACCACTCCCCAGCCCTGCCGCTCTTCCATATCCCCCGGAGGGATACGGATAATCAGCCCCCGGCCAGAGCACTCAGCTCACCATCGACTTGGCCAGCTGGCTCCTTCCTTCTACCATTGCCTCTGGGTGGCATGGTGCCTGGGAGAGCCCAAGACCCACTGGTGCTGTGTGCTGCCCATGAAGAGCCAAGCTCTGTGTGGGCCAAAGCCCCACATAGTGCTGCACCAGGAAGCCTCTCGGCCCCTCAGGTAAACGATGAAGTGGTTGGGGGAAGATGGTGGGGTGGGGATGTGATTTCTAGACTATTTGTACCCTGACCGTGCAGGCTCCGCATCTGCCTGCGGGTAGGGCCTCATCACACAGCACCTTCCCTAGGTCCAGCCTCCAGGGAGTGTGGAACTGCTCCATCTCTTAGGCTTCCTTCCCTGCTGAGCCACCTCTTTGTTCAGGTTTGCTGATGCCTCTGCAGTGAGGTTCCCTGGGTGCTGTGCACGATGCAGTCTTAGGGTTAAATCCTTACTGCCCATGCTGTATTGAGGAGAGGATGTGGCTGGGTTATACTGGTGGCCTGCAGCAGCCTGGAAGTGTTCGCTGTCTTTCAGCACTGCGCAGACACAGAAGGGACAAGCTGCATCCTCTCTCCCTCCCCTGTAGCTGGAAGCAGTCCTTGTACCTTCCTGTCCCTTCTTGTCCCCTCCTGAGTGTTGAAGGCTTATGCTGTTCACATTCCAGGGTGAATATTCTGGCAAAAATCAGAGGAAGGAGGGGGCATGTGTCCCATTGTGGTGCCCACTTCCCTGCATATTATCTGAGGAAAGCATAGTGCCAGGTATCAGGAAAGGCAGGTCTATTCCCATGGTCCAGCCAGGTACAGAGGGCAGAGAGCACCAGGCCGGGAGATTCGGGTCAGTCAGTCACACACATCCCTATGTAATACTGCAATAGAAATAATGATGTTATTATACATAAATGGCTTCTGCCTTGCTTCACTTGGGCTGAGTCAAATACAAAGCTTGTTTCGCTAGGGGAATAAAAGACAATAGATCAAGTACTACCTTTTAGCTCTGCAAATGTCTTGATATAAGTTTTGCTACCTGACTTCCGGGCCATACAAATGCTGTCTGTTTCCAGACTGCGCTTCTGAGGAAGAGCAAACAATGCGAAGCTGCCATGATATATTTAACGATGAGTCATCCTCTTAAAAATTATCAGCTGTGAAAGGCTTTCACCACTCTGGGGATAAGGCAGTGATGCATTTCGTGTGAATCACAGCAGAGTGTATCCATGGCAACTCAAACCCAGCAGTTTGCCAGCAGCTGGGGTAACTGGACCGAAAGAGTTGAACACCACAACACTACATATTAAGGGCTTTTACAGGAAAAAAAAAAAAAGTGCTGTTGGGAATTATAAATTGTTCTTCTGTATGTTCAGCTTATGCTTGTTTGACTGGCACACTGTGAGAACCTAATTGCATATAGTTATCTGGTGGTGTCCTCGTTGTCTCATATCAACACCAATTCCCCCTTAAGAGGGGGCTGAACATCTGAAGTCTGCTTACTTTGAAGTCACCCAGCGGTAAAGATCACAGCTTCAAACCAGATTGTCATACATTCACAAAGTAGGGCAGGAGCCACCACTTATGGAGCTTTTGGTAAATGCCAAACCAACCTTGATACCAGGTCCTAGGAGCACCTTAACCAAAAACACTGAGACTCAGCAGGTGCAGAATAGTACCCAATTCTTCGTTCATACTTTTAATCCACAGATCTCAAAGCGCTGTATAAAGCAAGTCAGTGTCATTACCCCCACCTGGGGAAGCTCAGGCATAGAGCTGTAAGGCCAGAACTGAGATAGTAGGTCCTATTGCTCTATCAATCAGATCACACATAAACAGGCTATCTATAGACCCTATGTATACGTCACTTAAGTCCCATCCTCAGAATTGACACTGGCACATAAGACTAAGTTCCATTGACTTTCAATCACACTGAGGCGTCTAAGTCATTCAGGGGCTTTTGAAAGCATTATCCCTTGTCCCCAGTGCATGGGACATCAACAGAACACTGACTATGCTCCTGGCCAGCAAATGTAGCTGTACAATAGGGGATGGATTCTCTGAGGTGGTTCCAAATTTTTGGTTAGGAATCTAGAAGGTGTGGGGACACTTCCTGGACATGATGATCTTATTTGGAACCAATATTCCAGAGCTAATTGATATTTTATCTCAAATATAGTTAAACTTCTGTCATGGCTTTGCCAGCACTGTTTGGAACTATACACTCCAGAACAGTGTCCTCCTCCAAAAGATATCCTCAGAGGCTTTTGAAGCTAAAAGATCCATTACCTTAATTATGAAACTAATAAACAATATTTGTTCCAGCATTAAGGAGTTCTCCATGGACTTAAAAAACACAGCTCATTAATTTTAAAATAGTTATTTTTATGTTGGAACCCCATTGGATACAGTTGGGACCACTTCTGTGCAAAACACCGTAACCTAACCTGAGACTGTATATTTTGGGCACATTGTTGTACCTAGCGTGGGATTTGCCTAGAATTAGAAACCTCAGAGTTGACAGGAATGTGCAAAATTCTACAAATTAACTATTATATACCTGTTCTTGTAGATATATTAAATGTGGCATATGGGCAAAACTGAGCCTTTCAAAATCTGGACCTGACATGCAACAAAATAAACCTTAACTGCAGTAGCCAGAAGTTCCTGAAAAACAGTATCTCTGGGGCTGCTTGGGAATTGGATTTAAACAAGTAAATGTTGTTTTTGCCTTATGCTGCACGCTAGTTTCACCTTAATAAAGCCGTCAAAGCAAAATATGGTTCATTCTACTTTTTATGGGGCTGTTACAAACTTTATCAGACCCTTTGCCAGTTTTGATTGTACTAATACAACCGAAAGAAAAAAAAAAGGAACTGTTCTTTAATGATATCAGAATTCATATGGAGCTGCTTCAAAATAATATCCTGCAAAGATTTACAATTTACATAATGGCGTGGTGAGTACACTTACGAAGTTTGTGGATGATACCAAGCTGGGAGGAGTTGCAAGTGCTTTGGAGGGCAGAGTTATAATTCAAAACATTCTGGACAAACTGGAGAAATGGTTGGATGTAAATAGGGTGAAATTCAATGAGTACAAATGCAAACTACTGCACTTAAAAAGGAACAATCAGTTTCACACATACAAAATGGAAAAAGACGGGATGCATGAAGAGGAATAGTGTAAACAAGACATGAGAAGTAACTCTTCCCTTCTCCTCTGCACTGACTAGGCCTCATCTGGAGTACCATATTTCAGGAAGTGAGTTTGTGCAAACTGAAAAAGAGAAACCGAGAGAGGACATGATAACAGCTTTTAAGTTGCTAAAAGATTGTTACAAGGAGGAGGAAGAGAACTGAGCGGATGGGAATAAGGGGACTTCGAAGCAGGCGGGGTCCTTTTGAAAAGGAGCCCCGTCGGGACGAGCCGCGTGGCGGCGAGCTGCATCAATTTCGAAGTGCCGCGGCCGCCCGCATGCTAACGAAGCGCTGCATATGCATTTCAGCGCTTCATTAGTAAACTTCGAAATGGCCATTTGTGTGGCCATTTCGAAGTTTGGGGCTAGTGTAGACATAGACTCAAGGTGGTTAAGTACTGGAATAAATTGCCTAGGGAGTTTGTAGAATCTCCATCATTGGAAATATTTAAGAACAGGTTAGACAAACACCTGTCAGGGATGATCTAGATAGTGCTTAGTCCTGCCATGCCATCAGAACAGGGGACTCGACTTGAGGACCTCTTGAAGTCCCTTCCAGTTCTAGAATTCATTAGCAATCAGCCTGTGCTCTATTTGAAAAAGGTATTTCTTTTAGCCCAAACCTGTTTAAATCTCTTCACAAACTCCTCTCCCCTTGTAACCTGCCCCCCACACCCCATAGGGCCTTACACAGCACCCCTGGAGATAGAGGTACAGTTAATCTTTGAGGACTGAAGGAGCCTTACAGCTGTTAAGGGATCAGGATATGCCACAGAGTGTGTGAACGAACTAGCTCACTATCGGAGGTGAGCACCTAGGGACAGACTTGAGCTGCAAAGTACAGATGTAGCCCTGAGCTGGAAGGGTAGAGGGCAATGGGCTAGAGGTAGAAGAGCTAGAAGCTGGTGGTCCTAAGCTGAAAGGGTAGAGGGCAATCCAGGCTTTGGGCTCAGGCCCATCTCTAGGTTTAAGAGTAAGGGTGAGTCCGCATGTCGAGCTGGGAGGTATATTTTCTAGCTGGCACACCTATGCTAGCTCTGGTCAAGACAGGGGGCTAAGAAACACTGGTGATGTGGGGTGACCATATTCCCCCATGGGCTTGCTTCAGCCTTCTCCCCCTAACACAGGGATGGCCTGCACCACTCGCCCAAGCTATTTCCCTACACAAGGCTGGTGTTGCTGCTCACCCAAGTCTTGCCTACCCCTCCTAAACTCTGTCCCCTCCACTCGCCACTGCTCTCCACTTACAAGTGGGCATTGTCCTATTTGCTCCTGCTAAAAAAAGCTAGGACGGGGATGGGATTGTCCTGGCCAAAATGGGATGTAGGATCACCTTAAATGTCATCATGGTGGTGTGAAAGACTAGCTGACCGAATAAGTACCAAATGCCTTGGTGAGGCTGTACCCTGGGCAGCTGGCCTCTCCTGCTCACATTGCACTGGCTGAAAGTAAGAATCCCATAGAACTTACATCTACTCCAGCCATCAAAAGAAGCGGGTCTTACCCACAAAAGCTCATGACCTAGCACACTTGTTAGTCTTTAAGGTGCTACAGAACTACTTATTATTATAGACCGTACATGTGTATGTTAGACACTGTTCTTGCTTGTTACAGGGCTCCTAACTCAGACATGTGCTGGGCAGCATGAGTTAGCAGCTGTCCCAGTTTCCTCCACCCACATCTCCCGATCACTCTCCCATGCATGCTGAGCTCATTTTGGCAAGTCCCCCAGTTCAGCAAAGCACTGAAGTACACACTGTAAATTGAGCGCATGTGTAACTCCCATTGGAATTAATGGGACTTGTGTGCACAGAGGGGCTTGCAGAATTCATTCCCAAGGAAAGCCAGGACTAAAACCCTAGGCTTCCTCACTCCCCAGGATGATAGAAACAGCCAGAAAACCTTGCTGATCCCTTCAAGGCTGTACCTCTTCCTACTCCACAGGACTTCAGGCTTCATCCACCAGAAGGTTATGTTACAGAACCATGAAAAAGAGTCCAAGTCCATTGGGCTTTACAGATAAGACCTCCTCTTCATCATGATTATCACAGGGAGAAATAGCTTTGGGTGGAGGGATAGCTCAGTGGTTAGAGGCCTGGCCTTATAAATCCAGGGTTGTGAGCTCAGTCTTTGCTGGGGGCCTGTCATGGGCAGGTTAAATTAAAAAAGAAAAATCTCTTCAAGATGGTCAAAGGTCCTGCTGTAAGTGCAGGGGACTGGACTTGATGACCTCTCAAGGTCCCTTCCAGCTCTCTCAGATATATTTATCGCCATGTTTCACTACATGGGCCCTAGAAAACCAGGTAGGGGTTGATTGGCTCATGGACAGTGCACAAATACAGGCATTATCTCTATATAATACACTGTACATCTAGTTTTGTGACAAATGCTTAGAAAAACACACATGCACAGCACAAGGGTTAACAAGCAGTGCTAACCACAAGATAACTATCCCTCTCACACTAGTGCTATAAGGGATGCTTAGGTGACAGACTCACTTTTCATCTCACCAGCTCCCTATTCAAATTACAGTGTCTTAATGTTAACACATGCAAAGCACATATATTTATCTATGCATGCCATTCTCAGCCTGTACACTAAAACACACATCGCCTGAGGGCAATGATGTAACGTGAATCTGTTTCTTGAGCACTGAAGATGACAATGTTAAAGTGTGCATGGGTCCAACCTATTCATTATGAATTCAGATACAGATTTGAACAACCCCCAAACCAGCAGGCATGGGGGTTCAGGTTCACTCTAATCTTTTCCACCCATGCATGGAATAAATTTTGTTATGTGCACTGAGGCATGTTGCAATGTGCACCACCCACAGAAACACAACCCTAGCAGTGGGTGCTCTGGTAATCATCTGGGCAGCATTTGACTCTCTCCTGAGTGGTTACACAAGTGCTCAGCTTACAGGGATCACTGACTGGGGTATGGAGTTTTGATCTGGACCTCCCTATGCATTGCAGAGGGTGCTTTCACTACCTCCCTCTCACAGATTGGCAGGAGAAAAACTAGTAGGAGGTCTCAGTATTTGGAAAGTACCTTCATGGTACTGAACTCCCTCCACTGCCTGTGCTGCTGCTTTGCTGCAGCAGTTCCTGTCTGTTCCCCCATTCGCCTCTCTCTGCTGTTACTCATGCTCTATTGATAAAAAACTCTTCTTGACCTCCTGTGCATTGCTCAAGCGGGCTTGCTTGGAAAGGGAGTTTTCTCTCATGACTATTTGACTTCTGCCAGCAGACTGCTTTTCTCCAGCAGGTTCCCTTTATGCACATCCATTTCAGCTGGTTAGACCATGCAGCTATGTTAATAACCAGCAGATAAAATGGAATCATAGTTAATAGGCTTTGCAAAGTGTTGACTATAATTAGTACTGTACAAACACCTGAAGGCAGCTGTTTCAGCAGAAATGCCTCACAGGGTGAGTTTGCCCAAAATGGATTGACTGCATCTGCTCAAACCATTTTGTGTTCCTCTGGTAAACAACAATATATTTGTCCTGGATGACTCTGGTCTTGTGCAATGAATTCCTGTCACATTAGAGGAACTCGGTGTGGTTTTCCCAGTCCCATTGCCTCTCTGGAGATAAAAAGGTAGTATAGGATTACCATTTTATATAAAGGACACCCCTTTTTAAAGGAGTGTATCTGTATCAACATCTACCAACTCACTTTGTGTATGTGCACACACATTAATATAACATGAGTTGGCAGATAGGGAGTGTATCAGTCTCAGGGGTGTCCTCATTTTTAAAAGGTCAAATATGGTAACCCTAGGTATTATCTATAACAACAATGCTGCAAGTTGAACCTCTCTCTTCCAGCACTCTCTTGCGCAGCAATATCCATGGTGCAGCATGATTTTACTTAGCTGACCACTTATCATGGATGTGGCCAAATTTCCTGTGGTCCCATAACATTTGTTTCCAGCCACCAGGCCTGGCTCTCAGTGTTCTGTGCTGTTATTTAGCTCAAATTTACCCCTAAATGTCTTCTAAGACCCCAGTAAGCAGTGGCAGTAACATGCTAGATAACATTGACCTCCTGTGGTTTGGCAAATTCTCTCGTTCAGCATCAGTCAGGTCCTGAGGGTGCTAGACTAGATCGCTTCAACCTGTAGTAATATCGTTATTTTAAAAAACACAACACATATATGTGACTTATCAGTGACTCTTCACAACATAATAGAATGATATTTATTTTTAGATAAAAATATATTCTAAGACTCTGATTATGCCTAGTGATCTGCTGTCACAGACCCTGGCAATGTTATAGAGTTCCACAGAGTTTAATTAGACTGCACATATGGATCCTTATGAAAGATCAGGGTCTACATTTCTGTTTGCAATGCTTTGGTGCTAGAGAAGTCATGGTGGCTGCCAGAAGTGCACTTTTATGGATGGCCATGCCCTTTCCCCAATAGATATGTTAAAGTTATTTTCTGGAAATATGGCCTTAGATTTTCTTCAGAGAGCTCGAAAATTGCAAATTTCCTTGAAAAGCAAACTACGAAACAAATTCTTTCAATTGGTTACCCATGATATTTTGTCCTGTTTTGTAGTAACGTGTGTTCTAAAGCAATACAAGATGAGCTGGAAAATGAAGCATCCGAAAAAAAACCCCATCAAGAGTGTAAATATACATAGTGGCTACGACAACGGGGATGCTTTGTTTAGATTAGCGTAAAATGGCCTAGAGGTGAGAATAAAAGACCGTGCACAAAAAATATAACTCACTCACTTTTAGTTTTGGCTCATTTAGTTATCAATTCCACTGGCCATAAAATAAAATGCAGATGGCAGAATTAACCTGAGTCACCAGCTAGCAAACAGGTGAAAACCAGCAATAAAAACAAATTAGGATTACAGCATAGATGCTTTTGGGAATGATATTAAATTGCTTTGTTAACCTGCTAATGTAGTAAATCCACGTTTGCTTCATGAATAATGCCCTGAACACAGAGACCAGGATCCTCAGCCTTCCTGCATAAGGTGCCATATGAAAGCTGGGAACCCTGGGATAGAGAGCATTCTGGGTAGGCTGCAGTATGTGGGGCACATGTTGGGGTGGGGATTGGGCCAAGCCATCAGACACCCTGGTGATCCTGTCTGGGAGTACAGCTGTTACCCAGCACAGCCTTCATTCAGGGCACCATTACTTGGCTGGCACTTGGTTTAGACTCAACCACCTCCAGAACCAGAGGGTGGAACAGTGATGGAGTACACCCATGCCTTGCCCCCATCCACCCACCGGGCCAAATGCTGCTAGGGTGAATTCTGGTGACTAATCCAAAGGGTCTATTCCTAGTAAAGATACTAGTCTTCTACTATGTATTTTAGAGTGTCTGTCTTTCTGTTGGTGCTACTTGTTCAAGAACTCCTCTTAAAGCCTAAGATCTACAACCACAAAATTTGGTACGTAGCTTCTTCTTACCCAACTTAAACCACGGTCAGGGTTTGGTTGTGCCTGGAAAAGTGGGAAATCCCAGGATTCCCCAGAACATGGAGAGGGAGGGACACTGACGGGGGGGATGACATACTCCAGACTTATTGATGGGGGCAGTGAATGAAGGGCACAGCAATACTGCAGACTGATCCCAGGGCAGCCACATCAGAAAGACACTAGCCATGTGGAGCTAGGGCTCTCCACCCTTCTGAGAGAAGAAAGCATCCCTCTGCCCAACCCTCCCCCGTCCCACCACGGCTTGGCCACAGTGCCGTGCAGAGAGAGCCCTGCTGCCTCCCCACAACTCCCACACACAGTTAGCCACCTAATCATTTGCATAACCCATATCCCTTTCCACTGTATTTTCCAAACAGGAGAAACCCAGTCCTTATTTCACTTAACTACCTGAGCAACACTGGCTCAATTTGCTAGTTATTATACACATGCAATAGCAGCACATTGGGAAAATATGAAATAAGTATGTGACCCAGTGGTGGACAGCCCTTCGAAGTGATGTGTGTGGCCCATGAGACATTTTGCTTACTGCTGCCCACGCCCAGGGCTGCCAGATCTAACTGGTTTCTGTCTGTGTAATTTTTTTTCCTACCAATATTACTAGTGACACACACGTAAAGCAGGGGCACATGAATCATAGAATGCTAGGACTGGAAGGGACCTTGAAAGGTCATTGAGTCCAGCCCCCTGCCCTCATGGCAGGACCAAGTACTGTCCAGACAATCCCTGATAGACATTTATCTAACCTGTTCTTAAATATCTCCAGAGATGGAGATTCCACAATCTCCCTAAACAATTTATTCCACTGTTTGACCACCCTGACAGTTAGGAACTTTTTCCTAATGTCCAGCCTAAGCCGCAATTTAAGCCCATTGCTTCTTGTTCTATCCTCAGAGGCCAAGAACAACAAGTATTTCCCCTCCTCCTTATGACACCCCTTTAAATACCTGAAAACCACTATCATGTTCCCCCCTTAATCTTCTTTTTTCCAAACTAAACAAGCCCAGTTCTTTCAGCCTTTCTTCACAGGTCATGTTCTCTAGACCTTTGATCATTCTTGTTGCTCTTTTCTGAACCCTTTCCAATTTCCAACCCATGCGCTTCCTCTGCATCCAATCAGCACACCCTGCAATTTCAGTATGCAACTGCAGCTGACAAAACTGCTCTATTCCTGGAGACCATCTTGGTTATGACAATCTGGTGGCCTATGCAGCACAAGGAGGTCCACTCATGTGGCCCACTTACCAACTTTGGTGAATGTGAAATCCCTAGCTAAGATGCTGCAACAAATCATCACACATTGTAAGCTATGGAACGCTGATCTCATTTACAGAAAACGATTCTGGGATGATTCCACTGGAGTCAGATTGAAACCCACGTCACTGAAATCAGCATGTCCAACTTTTTTTATGAATTCATTTTCATTTTCAAGCCCCAGCAGTAACTTCCATGACTTTCAGAAAGCAGCAGATCTACAGCAGAGCTCCTGCTATTTCCAAATATTGGATTTGCATGAGAAAGACAATCTTCCCTGACTGAAACGTGGGCGACTGTCTGTAACACTGAACACTGCTGCATGACAGAGGACTCAGCATGAGCAAACAATTTCTCAGCAGCTGTCAGGCCAACCTGATGCCACCCAAGAACAAAAAATCATCATACAAGCAGAATCTAATAGGTCTGTTTCCTGGATCCATGATTCCAGCATAATTATCCTTGATTCGTTTTCCACTGAACAAGCAGGTTACAAAATCACTGCAATTTCAGAGGTTGGTGCCTCCCTACATTACACAAATGTGATGGTGGGTTTATAAGAGGGATCCATATTCCCTGCCGAGAAGCAAGAATCAGCTCCGATTTTGGTAAACAGAACAATGAGAGTGATAGAAAAGCCAGTCAGCATCTTTCTTGGATAATGCGGCTATGAGCCGTGAAGAGGTGAAATTAAGGCATGGCGGTGGAGGGTACAAAGGGAAAGGTGCTGCCGTTTTTGAAAGCCAAAGGAAAACACGGCTCTTGCTAAAGGGAAAACGACGATGTAATTCAGTTCATTTGGAACCAAGTGCTATCCCCTGGCAGAATGCAAAGTATAACCCCTTCTCCCCCCAAAGCATTGCCCACTTCCATATTGAGCAATGTTATGCACAGCAGAAGAATCTCAATATTCCAGACTCAGTTGCTGTGCCTGTCACATCGCTGTGGAATCCAGCAGAACTGGCCAGACAATGGAATCCCCATTTTGTATGAAGTTCTGCCATTTCCCAGTTGGTTTATGTTCTGAATGGAAAGCTGAAGTTTTCTAATTTCTCAAGAAATGGAAATACCAAACATGTTCTATTCAGAACTCTCAAAACTAGGGTGACCACATTGCCCCATGGCAAATATGGGACACTGGCCTCCTGGGATGGGGGCGCTGCTGTTCCATGTTAGGGCTCCTCAGTGATGGGGGCAGCTGCCCACAGTGAGGCACCAGGGATGGGGGGTCCACGGCCACCTGATGAGGGGGAGTGGAGGATGAGGGGGGGGGCTCTGCAACCTCCCAGCAGGGGGGTGCCAGGGAATGACGCAGCTTCTCCATGGCAGAGCTCACCAGCAGTGGGAAGTGCCTCTGTGGGATGTCGGGGGATGGGACAGCCTCCCAGTGGAGGAGCTCCCTGGCAGGGGGGCTGCTGCCTCAAGACAGCAGGTGCCAGGGAAAAGCAAAATATGGGTCAATTTGTCCATTTCTTAAAGTCGGGACACTTGGGAGACAGCTTACATAAAGGACTGTCCCGGGAAAAACGGAACCGATGGCCATCCTACTCAAAACATTGTTTCAATAACAGTTACTACTTCTGATAATGTCAAAGCAGTATTAAAAACAAAATATAATTTTAAAAATAATATTGTATACACTATAAAAAGACTACATTTAATCAAAGAAATAAAGTAAAAACAAAACATTTTACTTTATAAAGGCAAATGTTTCAACATTATCCAAACAAAATGAGAAAGTCTAAATGATTTGGCTTTTTAACCTGTTGACTTTTTTTTCCAGAACCAACACATTCTCCAAAAAAGATTTTAGTTTTGACAAAACTGCAGTGTCAGAAGGACTATGATATTGACAACTATCTCTCGCACTCAGGCTTTCTGGCTCCAAATTGTTCTCTGTGTAACTACATGGAGGCGGCAGCTTGTTTCTACATTACATAACGCAGCTTGAACCTCTCTAGTCTGGCGCACTCTGGTCTGGCAACATCCGTGGTCCGGCATGTTTTTTAGCTAGCCATATGTTCATTTATCATGGGTGTGGACAAGTTGCCCCACAGTCCCATGAAGTTTGTTTATAGCCACTTGGCTCTGTGTTCTGTGCTGTTATTTAGCACTAATTTACCCCTAAATGTTTTCTAAGACCCCAATAAGTAGCGGAAGTGTTGGCAATGCTGCTAGATAATATTGACCTCCCCTGGTTTGACAAATTCTTCAGGTCAGCACCTGTCAGGTCCCGAGCGTACTGGATTAGAGATTCAACCTGTTCAATATGTTCAACCTGCATAATCAATGGTCCAACACACAATGAGCTCTGCTGTTCTCTCTCAGGAAGATCTATACCCAGCAGAATGATAAAACTAGAATGTAACAGGGCTGCAGAAACCTAGTTGATTTCAGAGGCCATATCATTTCCTGGCCTATGTTTCTGTGGTGACAGAACCAATCGAGAGAGGGCAGGGAGGCAATGAAGTGTAACAGAAAGAGGGTCCATCATCTCCCCATCTGGTTCACACTAAAATGTTTGGCTCTGTGTAGCTGTCAGATGGCTGGGTTTGCATTCAGGTAGCTTGTTGGACAATGGTACCTTAACTGGCATTCTGTGAAAAAATGAATCTTGTTTCCAGCTTTTGCAAGCAGGGAGATAATCCTGTGTTGTTTAAAAACCCCTATGGTCCTTTCCATTTGCTTTGATTCTGAAAACCCTTAAATATTTCCCCAGAGGTCCATGCCAATCACACGAGAGATGTGCACGCAGAGTGTACCTGCATTCTTACTTAAAGCCACTGATATATGCTAGGGTGATTTACTGGCTTTTGCCACCATTAAATAATTGCCCATGAGGTGTCAGCTCCAGGTAGAAATTCCACAGGTTGGTGCTATTAATGGCTCAAAACCCGACATGTTCTGTTTAAGGTATTTTGAAGCACAGGTTGTCTGTGTATTCTGAGGCTTCGATCCTGCATGAGACCAAGCATTAATTCAAGGGCATCTAGGAGTGCTCAGCAACTTCTAAGTTGGCCCTGGAGGGTGCTAACATCTGAATCCAGGACTCTGACACTATATTTCATATACCCCCGTGGAGAAATCCCACAAACGTGACTAGGGATGAAACTTGTTGAAATTAATTGGGGTTCCATAGAAGAATTAGTCAAGTAATCTGTAGATTTTAATAGTTGTACAGAAGTTTTAAACAGTCTTCTCGATTCTTTAAGGAATCCTTATCTCAGCTATATAACTATGAGCTGGTTTCAGCATCAGGTTTCATATTATTCTTTATTAATTTTATTTCAGTTTCTCACAGAAAACCATTGGGATGAGAAGTACGCTATATTTTTCAAGTGATTCATTTGGAATGGGAAATATATTTTTACTACAGCAAAATAACAAACATCCAAATATAAGTCCAAATAGACTGTGCTAAGTGCCTGAATATTTTTACATATAGTTTTGCCACTGCAAATGGAATAACACCAGCTATGTATTGTAAAAGTCATTGTAAAAACAGAGGATGTTATTCAAATATATTGAAATTTGATATTTTCAGGCTGGTCTTTTAATATTCTCGGGAGGAAATATTCTTTTATGTTTAGATTTCAGGGAACTTGTTTACCACCTGTTCATAAAGCAGTGCCGGCACTAAGCAATTATTTAAACATCAGAACAAAGACTGCATCTGTGATTCTGCTAGGCTTCTTCCCCACCTTTGCTACTGTATACAATTTCCCTTCTTGCCCTTGGCCTTTTCTGTTGACTTATCCAGACACTGAAAAAAAGCTGAGCCACAAGTGATTTGCTGAATCCCTTCTAGCCAGTTCAGACACAGAAAGGAGTAGGAAAACCCTCTTAAAAACAATTCCACCAAACCAGCCAAGACATCTCCATGGCTCTGCAGTCAGATCTGGTGAGCAGTTAATAGATCCGCCTGCACAGTAGGTTGATATTAGCAAATACCTGAGCAGACCATAGTCCAACTAAAGCATCAGTGTTCATATCAGTGCACCCTGTGTAAGTACCGCAAAAGAAAACAAGGTGTACGTGTTATTGTAATCTTGGCTCACTGTAAGTGAAGTTAACGCAACAGGCCAAAGCATTCTGAAGCTCAACAGTTGGGATTTGTGGCATACTATTATGTAGCACTTGGCAGCTGTAGTTTTCACAGCACTTTACATAGGACGGTAACTTTCCTTATGCCCATTTTACAGATGGGAAACAGACAGAGAAAGATGAGAACTTGCTAAAGGTCACACAGCAGACCAGCAGAATAGTCAAGAAGTGAACACAGCACAACTCCCATTTGAATGCCTATGCCCTGTGCTGAAGCATGGAGAATACACCTGCTTTTGTTAGTTTATTTCAGCATGTTAGCCTCATTTGTTAATCCATTGCACCTGCCATCTTGGATTTCTATTCTGCAATTGTGCTCAAGACTTTGGTTTCTTCATGGAACACTGTCTCTCTCTTTCTCTCTCTCTCTCTGTGTGTGTGTGTGTAAATGGTATTATTAAAAAAGAGGTATTACACAAATACAGCACAGCTGGATATGAAACCAGAAAAATGCCTAAAGAAACCCATCTCAGATGGATGGATGAGCCTGCAGTCCATCAGATGAACATACTGTGCAATGTACTGACAGAGCTGTGATCTATTGTCATGCATCTAGACAGACCTGACAGGCTCTATCTACTCAGCAGCTGGGTGGTGTAATTCTCAGCTTGGGTAACCATACATGCATGAGCTCTGCTTGACCCAGTGCTTAAAAATGCTAGTGTTGCTGAAGCAGCACAACCCACAGCTCAGGCTCACTGTGCAAGTATGTAGTCAGGTTGTCAGGCAGCTGACCTGAACTGCCTCCCTTGCCAAGGGGGCTACATTGTTTATTTTAGGTGCTAGCTCAAGTGGAGCTTATGTCCTGTGTACATCTACCTGAGCTGGGAATTATGCTTCCCAGCATCTGTGTAGACATACCCACAGTGGATGTTCAATGGTTTTCCTAATGAATGTGAAAAAAAACACTTTTACCACTTTTTCAGGGTGTGGGTTATATTGAGGGAGTTTAGTTTAACTTTAACATTTAAAGTAAATAGAAAAGAACAAAAATGACAACAAGCCTGACAGATTTGACCCAAAGAGCTAAACTGGGACCAACCCCGAATGTTGGGACTTTTCAGAATGCAAACCCTGATCCAGACCAAATATTGTGCCTGGATGCAACTCTCCAATGAAAGCAGAGCCATGTCCCCAAATTCAAACAAGCCTGAACTTTCAGGGTTTAGATATCCAGATACAAATTTTTTGATGAAGGCCAAGATTTAACAAATGACCCTTTATTTTAAATCTCTCTTTTTTTAAATTAAAAATGCACACACATTTGTGTGTGTACACGCACACCCTCCCTTGCATGCACACCCCCCAGCTCTAAGCACGAGGCTTTAATGTACAATTTCATCTAGGTCAGAATGAAATCAGATTGTGAACAAATCATTAGTTTGGACCATTTGTCACCATGGTAGTTAGTTGGTTAGCATCCCCAGTATAACTGACTTTTTACCACTTTTTTGGCAGTGAATAGATGGCCTTTGTCAGGTTCTCAAACATATTCATACTTTAATAAAGATTTTACCCCATGGATACTTCCTTCTGTGACTGTCTTCACTGCAAAAAAGAGGTGTGGTTTTATGTTGAGATCACTAAGGATATCTCCACAAGGATTGTTTTTAACCTCAGTGTTGCTAGGCAAGGTCAACCCCAAATACAAAGTAGAAGCTGGATCTCAACTAGCTACAATTAAGTTTTAAAACACACACACACCCAACCGCCCACTATCTGTGCCTTATTTCCGCTAGGATTTTAATTATGAGAGCTGTTCCAGGCACAAGTACAACAACAACTGGTTTGCATCGCTGAAAACAGGAAAAAACCCACAACAAACCAACCAAAACAAAAACCCAGCTAGTTTGGAACCAAAACTGAATTTGTGATTTTCTTGCTAAAATAATAATAAATATAGTAATAATAATAATAAAACTCATAATGTCAAAAACTCATTGTGAATCTTTTGTTAATTTTGAATATGACATTTCAAAGTGACATGTTCAAAACCATTGGTTCCAGCCAGTGTTTCCTGTTAGCTGTGCAGCCTGCTCAGGGGAGATCAAATGCACCCCAGGTGATTAGTAGGGTGCGCACAGCTAGTTTCTGTGTCCTGAAAAATAGTGTTTTTTGCACGGGGAGGGAAGAGGCCAAATTTGCCTATCACAATAGCATAGGTAACCTAACCCTCTTAGTGGGGTTCAAATAAATTCCCCTTGGAACTACAGCAATAGCTTACACGGGAAAGTAATACTAGGAAAGAACCAGATGTATTTTTTGCTCCTTTTAATGAAATTATTGAAAGATTAAATTTCAAATCTGTTGGAAATGCACTCAAGCTATGCTCAACAGCATGAAATTGCCAGGATCACATCTGAAGCCTCTGCAAAGGTTTGAGGATCTAATAGGGCACCATATCCAATGCACTTCTTCAATGAATGGTGGTAAAACACAATGCACAGATGTCTCACTCAGATGGTATGTGGACCCTACACAAATATAATGCAAACAGGCAATTTTGTTTCAAAGAGCACTTCCAAATCCTGACAGGCACATGGGGCCTAATTTTCAAAAAGGCACTTATAAATCTACATCTGACTGAAGCATGCAAATAGCCCAGTGCCTGTACCCACACCCTGATTTGTGCACAGTTCTTAAACAGGGCATTTGCTGGACAAGAAGGATGGTCTTGGGGAAAACGTACAGGACTGGGCCTCAGGAGATCTAGATGGTAGCCTATGTGACCTTGAACAAAATCACGAGTAATGAAGCTGCCAAGAGAGTCTAGAACATGTTGAGAATCTGGCCCCACCTGGAAAGAGCTGACCACTAAAAATATCTGGTCTTTAATACATCATCGAAGGCCCACTGTGGTCCATGGAATAGCATCCTTTGCTTCAGTTGTTTTCGACTGGGCTGGTTGTGGCTGTAGCCGAGTTCCTCATCTTTACATTGAGGATAAAGATACTTCCTTTCTCCCACCCATTGTCCTTCTTGTCTATATAGATGGTTTCAAGCTGTTTGGGGTAAGGACTTTCTTGCTATAAGTAGATGTAGAGGCAATGACAAGCACAATGGAGTCCTCATCCAGAATGGAACATACAAGTTCTGCCGTAATAACAATAAATAATAAGTGGCATGCCTGACCTAGGCAGACGTGAGTGACCCATAACGTCATTAATTCACACAAAGTCAACTACCAACAATTATTCCATCCTGGGAACTTCAGAGTTAAAAGCCAGGGGGTAACTGGCCCATAACAGACTCACTCCCTTTGCAGATTTCGCACTGAGTGGCCTACAATACACACTCACCAGTGGGTTACCCCAACTCTCCCATTAATACACAAGTGGCATCTGAGATCTGCATTAATGGGAATAATATTTGCGCAGAGACTCCCACACACCAAAGGGAGAGAAAAGCCAGGTGTGCCCTACATGTGTGTATACACTGTGATGGACCCCTTGACTGTCCCTTAAGGGTCCTGCGCTTCTAGGTGGCTCCTTGTGTGCCTCAGAGAGGCCCCTCTCATTGCCCTGGGACTTGCCAAAGGCAAGAGTCACTCTCTACTGAGCCATTTTTGTCTCTGGCCAGTCTGAATTTGGGGGGTGGAATAGGTCCCTCTTCTCCAGCCTCAAGCTGCTCCAGCTCTGGCCCAGTTGGCTGGCCCTCTGGAGGTGGGGGGAAGTGGTGGTGGAAATCCATTCCTGCCTACTGCCCTGGACTCCGGCCCAGGGACCCTAGGGAAGGAGGGAGCTGGTGGGGGCTTTTTGCCCCTACCCCATAGCAGCAACCTTTCCCTGGGCACCTTCACCCACTACCCTCTGGGGTCTTCCCCACCATACCATACTGTTCTCGTCTGGTCTGGTTCACTCACTACACCTCAGTGACCTTCTCTCTAAGTACCTCTCCTCCAGCTGCCTGGGGAAAGGCTTTTAAAGAAAGCCTCGAGGCCTTAACTGGCCACAGGTGCTTTAATTACAGCCTGTTGCTGGTGGGCTCCTGATGAGCCCCAGCTGCTTATCTAGCCGGCAGCCTTCTGTGCACTTAAGAGGGCAACAAAAAAGGGGTTCCTCCTGCACCCAAAATGTTCCTATCAGGTGCTTGTCCACTGCAGTTTGTGATCTGCCACAACATGTACAAGATTAAATCTTCAGCTGGTGAAAATTAGTCTGGCTCAATTCACTCCAATGGACTTATGCTGATTTACATTAGCAAAATACCTGGCTGGTTGTTTGTTAAAAATACAGCTGAATCATCCATTAACTCCATAGCTCTACATCAGTAGTACCACACTGTGTGCTGGATGCAGCATGAGACAATGAGATAGAAGGAACAGATCCTGGCTATTAATAACCGTTAATCTGTAGCTACAAAAACATCTGACAAAACAGTACCTACACAGGGTCTTTAAAAATAGATTTGGCACCCTCGCCAAAACAAATCTCCCTTTAAATGAGGAAGATCAGCTCTCACACAGAAATGCAGTTCCCACGTGGAAATTCTCGTGACCCGAGAAGAGAATGCAGCACAAATCTCACAGGGGGCACTCAGAAACAAAACAGACTGATCCCAACCCTGAAACTTGGCTTGTGCATTTCACTGGCCCCTTTCCCTCCCTGTGTAGGATGACCGGGGGTCTTGGTTTTTAAAGGAACAGCCCCCTATTTAAGCCCTCATACAGATTTTCTGACTTTTTCTTAAAAATAGGCAAACTGTTACTTGATTTCTCTCTGCCCCCATCAGTACTAGTGGCTCCTTTGTCTGCCCACCAGCTGCCTGCCCACTAGTGGTGGGGGGAGGGATCCCATGGCTCACAATGGCAGAGTGTGCGTGCAAGGTTGGTGTCAGGATAAAGCTGCAGTGGATGGGGCTAGGCAGCTGCTCAGCTGGTGTGTCAGTGCAGGCCTGCTGAGTACTGGTTCTCTGCCCGCACGTCTTGCCCCCATGCCATTGAGGCTGGCACTAGCTGTGAGCTGCGAGCTGCAGTGGCTAGTGTGTCTGGG
The DNA here is from genome assembly GCF_033958435.1 of Carettochelys insculpta. Lineage (NCBI taxonomy): Eukaryota > Metazoa > Chordata > Testudines > Carettochelyidae > Carettochelys > Carettochelys insculpta. The sequence continues at coordinate 19,759,508 of NC_134153.1, read as the reverse complement.
CAGGCAGGTGTTGGTTACATGTTGCCTCTGCTGCTCACCTACCCACCCTACAGGTTGTCCTTCTCATTGGCCTCTCCTTGCCCTACCCTTTTAACTGTGCCCACCACACTTCTCTAAACCCCACCCCCAGCAGGATGCATCTCAGTCCCAGTGCTGTGCTGAGAACCAGAATATGATTGGCGCATTCAACTCACTGCAGCCTGACTGGTAGGTTCCTACTTTTCCCCACTGCCTCTGGCTGGATTGGCACCCAGGGAAAGGTCAACAGCCTCTGACCCAGAGCACGGATCAGAAGGAACAGCCCTGCACGTACCAAAGTCTTTCACAGTGCTGGCATGGGAAACCACCCCTCCCTTCCAGTGTGTTTCATAGAATCCGTGGCCTGGAAGGGACCTCAGGAGGTCATCTAGTCTAGCCCCCTGCCTAAAGCAGGATCAGCCCCAACTAAATCATCCCAGCCATGATCATGTCAAGCTGGGACTCAAAAACCTCTAGGGATGGAGACTCCACCACCTCTCTAGGTAACACATCCAGTGCTTCACCACCCTTCTTGTGAAATAGTTTTTCCTAATATCCAACCTACACATCCCACTCCGTAACTTGAGACCATTGCTCCTTGTTCTGCCATCTGTCACCGCTGAGAACAGCCTCTCTCTATACTCTTTAGAGCCCCCTTTCTGGAAGCTGAAGGCTACTATCAAATCTCCCCTCAGTCTTCTCTTCTGCAAACTAAATGAGCCCAAATCCCTCAGGCTCTCCTCACAGGTCATGTGCTCCAACCCTTAATCATTTTCATTGCTCTCCGCTGAACCCACTCCAATGTTTCCACATCCTTTCTATACTGGGGGGCCCAGCACTGGACGCAATACTCCACATGTGGCCTCACCAGTGCTGAATAGAGGGGAATAATAACTTTTCTAGATCTGCTGGAAATGCTTCTCCTAATGCATACCAGTATGTTGTTAGCCTTCTTGGCCATAAAGGCACACTGTTGACTCATATCCAGCCTGTAACAATGCCTGAGATTCTTCCGTCCCAAGTGCAGAACTCTGCACTTCTCCTTGCTGAAACTCATCAGATTTCTTTTGGCCCAATCCTCCAATTTGTCTAGGTCACTCTGGAACCTATCCCTACCCTCCAATGTATCTACCTGACCCCCCAGCTTAGCGTCATCTGTAAACTTGCTGAGGGTGCAATCCATCCCCTCATCCAGGTCATTAATATAGATGTTGAACAGTAGTGGTCCTAGAACCAGTCCTTGGGGTACTTCACTTGAAACCGACTGCCAACCAGACATTAAGCCATTGACCACCACTCGCTGGGCCCATCTGGCAAGCCATCTTTCTATCCACCTTATAGTCCATGAACGCAATCTGGCCCTGTAGGGTCCACAGCATCCCCACTCAGCAGGAGCTTAGCACCCTCCTCACTGCCCCCTACCCCGAATTCTGCCCTCACGGAGCAAGGGGCTGCTCTGTTCTCTAGGCCCCCTCCTCTGCTGAGTCACCCCTCTGGCCGGGTTTGTTGAAATCCCTCCAGTTAAGTTCCATCATCCCCCTTAGGGCTTATCCCCTTCTTGTCTGCACTGAAGCTGAGTGTCAAGAGGCAGGTGGGTGATTTCAGTAGCCAGCAGCAGTCTGGAGGTGTTAGCCTGCTTTCAACACTGCGTGGGCAGGAAAGGACAAGCTTCTTGGAGACATAAGAGTTGAGCTCTGCAGAAACACAGTCTTCAAGTCATCCCTACCCCCTCCCTCCTCCTCCTCCTCCTCCTCTGCAGCTGGAAGCACCTCCTGTCCCTTCCCTCCAGGACACTACACAAAGGTTGCTGCTGGCCATATTCTGGTGTGAATCTTGGCAGAAATCTGGGGAGCGAGGAGTGACCCTGCATACCTCTCCCCTTGCTCACTCTTTGTCTTGCTTCCTGAAGACACAGTGCCAAGCAGCGTTCCCTGCAATCTGAGTGCTTGGCTGACTGCCCAGGAGAAATTCAGGTGCTGCCCAGCTGATTAGTAGAGCAGCCCTCACAGCCTCCCACAGCTGGCAGCATGTTTCTACTGGTGGTACACATCCACACATGCTTCAGTGCACATAAAAGTTATTCCACCCATGGATAGAAATAAATTAGAGGGAACACTGTTGCCAGGTACCAGGAGGTCTGTCTCAAGGGCCCAGTCAAGAATGGAGGGTGGAGAGCTCCAGGCAGGGAGGTTCAGGTCAATCACACACAGACACACAGTGTGAGAGGTGCACAGGAGTTGTGTGTGTCACCTCTCCCCATGTGAACCCTAATGCCTTAAAGAAAAGATGTTAAATCACAACTACACAGTATTTCTTTTAACAGGGGCCAACTCCCTGTTAAATTGAACAAGCCGTCCTGTAGCACCTTAGAAACAAACAATTTTATTTATTAGGTAATGAGCTTTTGTGGGTAAGACCCACTTCACCTTACCCATGAAAGCTCAATACCTAATAAATACAATTGTTAGTCTTTAAGACGCTACAGGACTGCTTGGTTGGTTTTCTTTCTTTCTTTCTGAAGTGCGACAGACAGGTATGGTTACCCCTCTGGGACTGGTAATTTGAATGTCTGTATGGCATAGTTCTGCCTGCTTGCCATGGAACTCTCTTGAATATGAGTAATTTTACCAGGCATCCCATATTCAGCATCACAGAATATGGTAACCCTAATTTTAAAGTAGGACGGCTGGAAGAAGAATGGGTCCATCATTCACTCAGTCAAGTTTATATCCTGCACAGTGCTTAATTTGTGCTGAGGCTTGCCTAAGCTTGGTAGATCATAGCCCAGCACTTCTAGCTTGCTACATCAATTATGAATGTAAAAAAAAATTAATTGAACCCAGGCACCTAATTGTTTTTGCCCCAGATTCTCTTTAATTACAGCTTAAACAGTGATCCTTCAAGAAATCGCTCAGTAGTCTCTGTTCTGTAACTTAGAGAAGATGTCAGCAGTAAAACTGATCAAGATTGATATGTGCAATACCCTGAAAATTTTCCCTTCTAGAGAGACAGATCACTGAAAGGATGGGTCATTCAATTACATCCACCCCAGAAATGCCCACGTACTAAAACACAACACTGAGAGGAATGCAGCAAATGCTCTTTGCATCTTCCATGTATTAGGCATCAGGATCCAAATGTTTAGCTTTGTGTCCCATGGAAGTGTTCACCTAAACAAAGCGCAGCTCTTAATTAGCACCTTTCACCTCTACATCTCAAATAAATGCAAAGACAAGTATCATTTGCCCTGATCTATTGATGAGGTGACTAATAATGGAAGGTGACTTGCTCAGCATCACACAGGAGGTGAGTGGCCCTGCTGGGAAGAGCCCTGAGATCACTGCCTTTTCCACTGGACCCTGTCCCCTTTCTATGGACAGTGGAACTAACTTGGTTGAAGGGCAATTCGTTCACCTAACACTCCAACCAAACCCCAAACTTAGTTGTAGTTTGGAAAAGTTTGGTTCATTTTTCTTTTTAATTTGCCCATGGTATTGAACTTCCTGGTCTGAGCTGAATCTCTCTCATTAGTACATGCTGTTCTCATAGCTTTTCTGACCTGGCTTTAAAAAAATAGGAACATTGGCAATCTCATGGGGAAAATCTTATCTTGCAAGAATCTCAGTTCCAAGAGATGAGTTCGGATGTGCTTCTGAGAAGTGTCTGCTGGACCATTTTCAGAACGGAGCTTCTGAGCAACATGGGGGTGCAGGAGCTTACTTAGGACTTGAGCCAAAGCCCAAAAAAGGCAGTGGAAAGAATTCCATTGACTACAATGGACTTTGGATCGAGCCCTAAGGGGCCCTGCTGTCACTTGCACTACCTGGAAACAGGAATGATTCCACTACAGTCACCTGACTGACAGTGGTGTAAAATGGGTATGAAGTGAGGTCAGAATCTAGCCCTAAATCACTGCTCCATAATATCCCCCACTAACATCATGATTTCATCCAAAGAAACATGAACCACAGTGGCAGTGAAAGGGAATTTAATATCTAGAAAAGCCAAGATTAAAATAATAAAAACCAATATTCTCACACAGATAAAGACTTATTTTTCCTTTGCAAAATCTCAAAAGGGGAGGGAACATCCAGAATAATTAGCCCAAGTAACATGGTTAATTTCAAATAGAAGGAATGCATTTGTTGTGATTACATCCCTAGAGGAGGCTGAGAACATTTTTTTTCTGTGTGGTATAACGATGTTACTAGCTTACTTGTTGCACTTTATTTGCTTCTGCCTTAACCAGAAGAAGTCATTACCGGTGGCCTTTCAGCAGAATCTAGTTATTGCCTAAGTATTTCATATTACTCTCACTGCTGCTTCACAGCCAACATGCGGTAAATAACATAACTCTAGGACGATCTCCGTTGCCAAAGCTAGCTGCTCTTGCTGTTTTGTCCTGGTTTGAAACAGAAAACAGGAAGTGGTAATGGACTCGACTCTTTTCTGATGCAGATGGGGGCAGGCAGGGGAATCAGATGTAACTGTTGAAACCAGGGGAGCTGTCCAGACATAAACCTTGTGTGAGAGCGGTATTACTCAGATCTCATTGCTTGTATTAAAGCACCAGTCAGGTTTGCAGTCCCATTGTGCTGGGTGCCGCACAGGCATGATCCTTCCTAGAATCAGACACATCTTCTGTTTTTCCCACCGACTGGCTCTGTGCTCTTGGTTTCTTGCTTTGAAGAGGAAGCTGGGTGTATTGATATGCTGTGCAATGCTACGCAAATCTTAGACAAGGGGATAAGGAGCCAACCTGCCTGAAACATGCCATCTCAAACTACTGATGTCATCAACTGGTTCCTAAATCCATGAGGCAAGAAGGATGCTACAGCTCGCAGCACAGGTCTGTAGGTTTGTGCAGGGACAGCTATCTATCAGGAAACAGAACAAGAGACTTGCCTACTCTTTTCATTTAAAGAGGAAAATGTCCCTTTTCTGTGAGACAGACATGGAGCATCTACATTCTCCAATGATTTTTTGTGGTGAAACTCAGAAGTTTCCCCACAAAAAGAAAACCATCTCCATGAGAACTGTACAGGTCTCACCAGGGATGGTTTTAAAGTGATCTGCAAGTGGAGACATGCTCTTGCTATTTTAGAGCTTTTAGTCTCCATAGGATTTCCCATAGTGCATAGGTGACCACTCTGGCCAGACCCCACCCCCATGAAACTCCCCTTCCTATCTTCTTGACAAATGCTCACTGATAACGCCAAATGATAATTAATGCCTGAACCCCAGAGCAAACAATCCCTTTCAAGGAGCAATGCTGAGCTACTGGAGCTGATCAGTGTTGGAAGTGAGTGTTGGAGGTGGGGGCGCTCTGAAGGAAATCAGGAGTCCCATGATTAACCCCCTTCCCTCCTTTACCACAAGACCTATAGTCAGAATGAAGAAAGCTGCACTATGAGATAGCTGCCTTCAGGGCACTCCTCTCATGGGTGATGGAAGTGCTGCAAATGTGAACTCTCTGTTACCTGTGGAAGTGACTATACAAACCAGCATTTTTCTATTAACTATCAACAATGAAACTGACAGTGCAAAAACTCTTCAGCTACATCTACACAAGAGGCTTTTCCCGGCAAAATGGGGCTTTTGTCAGGAAAAAACACAAACCATCTACAAGCAAAATGCGCTTTGTCAACAGTTTGTCAACAAAACCTGGCACATCCACTGGCAGTGTGATACCTCTCCCTGCTCAGGTATAACACCTCTCTTGACAGTCTTCTATCAACAAAACAGCCATGTAGATGCTCCGAGGCCCTTTTGTCAACAGACAGGGCTTCCAGATCAATGGGTAGCCCTGTTTGCAGAGCTTTCGGTTGGCTGTTCTGCTGAGAGAGGGCTGGGCAGTCCGGCTGCTCCCTGTCAACAGAGCGGATTGCTCTTTTGATCTGCTTTTATGCGTAGATGCCATCTGTCAACAGAAGTTTTGCTGGGAAATCCCTTCGGACAGGGACCTCTATTGACAGTAGCTTCGGGCGTAGACATAGCCTTCAAGTGTAGGCATAGGCTAATACTCACTGCACTATAGCAAAGACCTACTGGATGCACATGGATGGTAGAATCATGGGCATGTGTAACTAAGCACTAGGGCATCCTCAGGGTAACCAGTTCCTGTAAATTTCACCCTGCCATTACTCATTTCTTTGCTGTCAACACTTTGCCATTTCTAAACTTAGGATCCACTCTTGTAAATATCTGCTGGTAGATTCAGAGATGACTCCAGTTCACTACACATGGCAATAATTACTCTGCCCAGCAGTGTTTGCTGTGCTAGAGTCTTAAATTCTCAGTTCTTTGGAGCAGACATCATTATCATCATCATCAACAATCACAGGCTCAAGGCCCACTGGTGTCTGATGCCACTCCCACTATTTCCTTCCATCTTTCCCTGTCCAGTGCAGAGTGACTTAGTTTCTGTAGACTAGCTTTGCACCAGTCTACTATATCACCTACCCATTCTCTGTCAGAGGGTCTGCCTCTCCTATTTGAACCGTCCATTATGCTGAATACCAGGGTCTTGATTTTTCATTCATCATTCATTCTGCAAATATGCCCGAATAGCTGTTGCTTCCATTGTATACCTTTTGCAGTAGGTTCTCTTTCGGCTGTATCTTCCTACATAATTCCTCTTGGTGACCTTCTGCATCCATCCTATTCTCAGAATCTTTTTATAACAACTCCTCTTGAATGCCAATATTCTTCTCTTTGAATCTTTCGTTATCACACGTGCCTCACACCCATACAACATGCTGCTGAATACACACATTTTCAAGATGCTCAGCTTTGTTCCTAAACTAATCATTTGGCTTTTCCAGATCGTATCCATCACCTTCAAGCTTGCTTTTGCTACTCTACTTGCTATTTCCTTTTTACAGTCTAGAGCATAGGTTATTCTGCTCCCCAGATACGTGAGCTTCTCTACATTCTCTAGTTCAATCCCATCTACACTGCATTCAATCCCTTCTATATTTTGGAGCAAACATTGCATCTTATTTCTCTGCAAAGAGCTGTACATATTTATGGTATTCATTAAACCAATAAAATAGCAAATGTATCAAGAATGGGAAATTTATGGCTTTTGCTGTACAAAGGTCTTCACACACACCTGGAGAATTGCGGTCATTTTTAGTGAAAGTAAAAAGCTGAGGGGAAGTTTTTAGCCAATACTATTTTTATTATAACATTGGAATCCTGATCTTGTTTACCACGAATGGAAGCCAAAGGGCCTGGGGTGAGTTCCCTCAGCACTACTGTGTGTTTGCAGCTTGGCTAAGCAGCCTGCAGGCTCACAGCAGGAAGAGCCGCGTGGCTTGGAATCCAGAGACAGAGCTAGAAGTGCAAAGGAAAAGCGCTGCTTAAGCAGGGAGTTTGGTGACAATCAGTTGCTATTTCTGTTGCTACAGTTGGGGTGAGGGAGAGCTGCATGGGTTTTGCCAAGGTGGCAAACAGCACAGAGCAAACTTTAATGCAAGCAAGCAAGGGCACTGGAAAAAAGAATACGGTAGGGGTGTTGAGAGCCACTGAACCAAAATGTAAACCCTGGATCTAATGGAAACCATTTCAAGCCAGGGGGTGGTGCAGAAAACCCCCATACCTCTAGTCCCAATACCTCTGGCTGCAAGGGTCTGCTGGCATGACTGGTAGCACTTCTGCAGGGGTACTGGCGCAGCCTGCCACATCGAGCAGTTGCTTCCAGGTTCCTCCAAGAAGGCTTGAAAATCCCAGTGTGCACCAACCCTTAACTGCACAGAGGAGTCTCTCAGATGCTTGAGAAGACCAGAGAGTATGACTCACAGCTGCATAATTTGCGTACTGTCTTCCACTGTGATGGAGAGGCCCCTTCCACCCTCTGCACACATCACTCCTCCCCTTCATGCTGTGACCTTTACTTGCCTTTGTTTACAGGCCCAACCTTCTGCACAAAAGGATTCGGTTTGCTCTCACTGGTTACAGAGTCAGGCTCACTGTGAGACCTAACAAACCCTCATTTGTTTGCTCCAGCAAACAGTCGAAATGCAGCTGTCCAGCCTCACGGATACAAGGAAACAGCCCTGGAATGGTCTCAAAGTCCCTTTGTCTCAAGGGTGCCACTTTGGGAGGGCGGTGGGGGCAGCAGCCCTGTGTACTGAGATGCTGTTTTCCCTTCTTCCCATTCCCCTGACTATGAGGGAGTTAGGAAAAAGTACCGTTTGCTTGCACCCCTCTCATTCCTAGCTAGTCATGGAAGAGGCCAGAAGAGTCATTCACACAATCTGCTTACATTCCCTTCACTCCCTGACAGTCAAGGGAAAGGGAAGAAGAGCAAGCAGCCTCCTAGTACACACAGCTGCCGGCCCTACCTGCCCTCCCAAAATGACATCCTTGCTCTGTCTCTTTCAGGGGCATGAGGGAGGACACTCTTTGCTGTCGGGCGTTGGATTAGTGGTGTTCACACAGAACAACTTTTAAGCCCTTACAATCTGCTCTGCATCATAGAAACCTGCCGCTGTTCCCCTGAGATTATGCACCAAGTTCTCTGCAGCTCAACACAGAAGTGTCACTGTGGTGACAAACACATCAGTGGTACTGCAGTTGTTTCTCTCTCATCTGAGAAATTACTGCCGTGGGTGTTCATGCCACACCAGAGTCATAAAATCAGAATACTAGAACCAGAAGGGACCTCAAGAGGTTATCAAGTCCAGTTCCCTGCCTCACAGCAGGACCAAGCACCACCCTGATCATCACTGTTAGATATTTATCCAGCCTGTTCTTAGCTATCTCCAATGATGAAGATTCTACAACCACCCTAGGCAATTTGTTCCAGGACTTAACCACCCTGATAGGAAATTTTTCCCAATGTCCAACTTAAACCTCCCTTGCTGCAATGTAAGCTCACTGCTTCTTGTCCTACCATCAGCGGCTAAGGAGAAAAATTTTTCTCCCTCCTCCTCGTAACACCCATTTTAGGTGCTTGAAAGCTGCTATTATGTCCCCTCTCAGTGTTTTCTTTTCCAAACTAAACAAACCTAATTGCAGCCATGGAAAGTGGGGCTTGACATAAAAAGTTTGCTCACTCCAATCTAAATTACGGATGAAGATATGCAGCAGACAAAGTGGGTCTTTGACCACGAAAGCTTACGCTTCAAAACATCTGTTAGTCTGTACGATGCCACAGGACTTCTTGTTGTTTTGCAGACACAGACTAACACGGCTACCCCTCTGATAGATGAAGATATTGAACAGAACTGGCCCTCAAACTGACCTCTGTGGAAACCCATTGCTATTGCCTGCCAGCATGACTCTGAACCATTAGTAACTATTATCTGTGAACAGTCATCCAGCCAGTTATAGACCCACCTGACAGTAGCCCCATCTAGGTTGCATTTCCCTAGATTACTGATAAGAAGGTAATGCAAGATTGTATCAAATGCTTTTCTAAAGTCCAGGTATACCACATTCACCGCTTCCCCTTTATACACAAGGCTTGTTATCCTATCAAAGAAAGCTATCAAGCTGGTTTGACATGATTTGTTCTTGACAAATCCATGGTGGGCGTTATCTATCACCTTCACACAACAAAAAAGCAGACGTGGCACTTTACGGACTAACAAAATAATTTATTAGGTGATGAGCTTTCATTGAGCAGACCCACTTCTTCAGATTTCCAGCTGTTTGCAGATGGATACCTTAATTACTTGCTCCATCATCTTTCCTGGCACTGAGTTAAGCTGAAACAAACAAATTATTAAGTACTTCTGCAATTTCCATGTTTTCTGTTATTGCTTCTCCCTCTTCATTGAGCAATGCATCTACCCTGTCCTTGGTCGTCTTCCTGCTTCTATTACACTTGTAGAATGTTTTCTTGTTTCCCTTTCCATCTCAAGCTTGACTGAGCTCATGTTGTGCTTTCGCCTTTCTGATTTTCCTCTGCATTCCTGTGTTATTTGTTTATATTCCTCCTTTGTACTTTGACCTAGTACTCATGATCTATTAGAGTGATGAAGGAGTTGACCTTTGCAAGAGGTGGTCTAATTTAGGCTCCATGAAAGGTCACTCTTTCATGCTTATGGCATAATGGGTCCTCTTTCATGCCAGGCCTTTCTCCCCTAAAAAGGTTACTTTGCCATTATTGTATTATGTCTGGGGGTAGGAGGGGGAGGAGAGCTGAGTGTGAGCTAATTCAGGCTGAAGAGCATCAGATACTCAAAGGCTGGGCTATTGGTGTGAACAGTGTCCTGAGCAATTGTCAAGAATGGTACCCCTGCTGCTAAATTCAAAGCATACGTTTTCAGGATGCTTACAGAGCTCCCATTTCAAGTCTCTTAGGCTGTTATAAAGGGAGCAGTCTCAGCCGTGGAAGTAGAGCAATGCTGCTGAAACGCTGAGTCCTTCTCTTCCCCATGCACAGCAATGCTGTCCTAACGTTCACACCTAAGGCTTTGTACACTTGCACCTAGGTTCATCAACCAAGCTGCTGTGTAGGTGGCTCAAAGTCAAACTGTTTTGCTTCTTTACCTATTCATTTCAATTGTAAAACTCTGCCTGCAGGCAAGGCTCTGGGCACATGGACAATGCAAGCCATCAGCCATGCAGAATTCACAGGATTCACCTTCTCCTCCCTTGGGAGAAGCCCTGGGAGAACAGACGGTGTGCTAGAAGGTGGGCAGATAGCAGCTCTGTCACACAAGGGAGGGAAATGTGTTCCAGGCTCCCTCACTGGGAAAGCCCTGCCAGCTGCCCCCTCTCTCTGAAACCCAGGGACTGTTAGCTTGAGCAGCTCAGCTGAAGAAACATGGCTAGGTCTCAGACTACTTAAGCCTCTTGGGTTACAACTCGCTGCCTTGACTGGCTCCTGGACTGGAAATGAACTGGAAGCTGTTGCATAGCATGGGGTCAGGCCCTATGTTACTGGGGAAGTGGGAACTGAAAACAGAAGCGTGTGTTACACTGTCCTCTAGAACTTGACCAGCCAAGAAAGAGTGCATCCCTGAAATCATGGGTGTCTTCAAACAAATGTTCATGTTGCCACGTTGTCCTAAGTATGAGACCTTGACACCAAGGCAGTTTTGCTAGGTTCCCAGTGGGGTGATCTAGACAAGAGCCGCTGGCAGTGAGCAGTAGATTCCAGTGGTGAATGCTGGCTCTACTGTGCAGGTTCGCCTTTGCTAACAGGCACAACATTGAGGTATACAGTCGCCTATACCTTTGTGAGAAGCGTGGTGCTGCTTTGCTAACCCCTGCCTGTCTCAGACCCATACAGGAAGCAGGGTAAAGCTGAAGCTTGAAGTTGTTCATGATTTCTATTCCCTTTAACATTAGACACGCACATCTCCACAGAGCAGAGATTCTCGTCTTGACATTTCAGTGTCTGCGCCTGAAGTCCTGCCAGACGAATTCTTTGAGGTGAGCACTTGTGCTTTGTTCCGTGTTTCTGAGACAGGGAACTCCGTGATCATTCTAGTCTGTTTTTCTAAAAACAAAAGCAGTAGTTTTCCTCCCCCATGTCCCTCCAAAATATTTTGTCTTGGCAGAAAGAGCACCCTGGGATGTATTAAGGTAAATTCCACCTCCATGCTCCCACTCTCACAGCTAGTTAAATTCATATTTGCTTGTGAGATGCTACAAACTGTATATACAACCTGCCACAGAACTATGCAATTGGAGTAAGCCAATACCATACATGGCTGGGAGTCCTGGGTGTTTTAGGAAAGCTTTTGTGCAGGCACAGGAAAACACAAGAGTAGCAGGGGTGCCATTTAGACAGTGCAGTAAAATCCTGAATTGTTGTTCCTAAAGATCAATATTAGGGTCCAGTTGGCCAGAACAATCTCAGCAGGAATCTCAGGTTAAACAGTAAATCTCCTCTCCACATCTAAGATTTATTTACAGATTTTTCTTCCCCCTCAGTGCAGCCAGAATACTACAAAAGTTAAACAGGTCCCTGGACATGTTCCCCTCAGGTCGTTCAGTGGTCTTTGAATGCCTGAAACAGCCATATAAATAGCAGTTACAGATCCAGAACACCCTTATCTTGGTATTAAGATAGGAAATCCTTTCCTTTATCCCAAATGTGGAAGAACTTGAGTCTCCAAACCTAACTAGACTCAGCAGCAGCCACCCATCTGTTACTGTAGGTATGGCACCTAGTGACCAGATTAACTCTGGTCTGGGTACAAAGGGTACTTCCCACCTACTGAGGCTTGGGAAGGCACTCCACGAGTGCTGGGATTGAACCCACAGATCCGCCACGCCAATGTGCAACTTGACAAGACTACAGCACATCTTGCTTGCAGCCACACAGACATACACAGCTCATCATAGCATTCATGAGAGATAATCCTGCAAAGTAAAGCCATGAACAACAGCCTCGAGGTAGAAATATTAGTTCCTTCTACGGAGATGTGGGCTGTTTCCCTTGAGCACACAAATGGCCCTCTCTAATCAAATCAGCTGCCCACCATCAGGTCTTGATGTCAGAACAGCCACTATGATACACAGACTCTTTAGACAAACCTTGGAGTCAGAGTTAATTTTACAAAATAATTCCCCTGAGTTTCTGGCCTAGAAACAGAAAGCTAAGTCAGCTTGCGGGTGTACTAAACCAAGGTCAGAACAAGTCTAAATTTTCTGTTTCTATTCATAGAACTTCTGCGAGTGACTCCCATGGCGTTCCTTGCATCACAAGGAAATGGGTTCATCCAGCTGCCCTGCTAAAAAATGAAAACATTCACAATGGTGATGACCTAATTTCTTCCTAGCACAAGAGAGGGAGATTGGGTAAGACGGATATCACAGCCAGGGGCTTTGTTCTACATTCACTGTTCCCTTCAACAGTGCTACAGATACCAGCCAGTCCTACAAGTCATTATGTAGCAATACCTGAGGAAGTGGGTCTTATCTATGAAAGCTCATGACCTAGTAAATTCATTAGTCTTTGAGGTGCTACAAGACTGCTAATAATGGGGACAGACTCCAACACAGTACATTAGTGGTCATAATGTCTGTCAACAGTAATTACAGCAGCTGAAAGATAGCACGAGAAACACGGGGTTAGATGATATAATAAAGTGAGGATGCTACTAAAATCCTGCCTGTTTTTGAGTTTGTTTGAGGCTTGTAAAGTTTTCTATAGGAAGAAAGTCCCATATAATACTGAACCAACACGCCTGCCTCAGCAGCTATGGTTTTCATCTACTTTCAGTAATGGAGAGGAAAATAACTAGTGGAACTTAACAAGAAGAAAGATGTCCTTGTGGTTAGTTTATCAAACAGGGTTCAAGAGTTCTGGCCAGGCCCACTAACACAGACGGTGGTGGTAAAGAGGTGCCCAGCCACTAAAAAGGGCCCCTGGGTCCTGGACACTGGCACCACTGCTGTGGTAGAGGCAACAGCTGGAGTCCCAGGCCCTTTAAGTTGCAACCAGAGCAATGTGCAATGCACTTTGGGCAGTGCTAAGGGTTGGCTGGGAGAGGTGGGGCAGTGCAATGCGCCAAAAGCAGTTTTGAGGGCTGGCTGCCCACAGCCCCACCCCTTCTGCACGAGGCCCTGTCTGTTATAGGAGTGCAGCCCTGCCCCCTTCCCGCCCCATCCCCAATTCTGTCTTTAAGTCATTTAACCTCCCTCTGTCTCAGTCCCTGATGTGTAAAATAGGGCAAATGTTTCCTTACCTGACAGGGCAGCTGTGAGGCTGAGATGCACTGATATGTGAGTGGAGGGATACCATAGGGGTCCTATAGGGCCACAAAACATGGAAAATGAATACATTTTTAGAGCTATGCTCAGTCCTGAGTTGTGCTTACTCCTCTCATTCCCCTCTCCCCAGTCTCTGGAGTAAGGAGGCACAATCTAATGGATGCTGTTTCAGGCACAATCCATTGGAAACCTCTAGAGGAGCCTCAGCACTAGAGTATGTCACAGGTGGGCTGTCACTTTACCATCTCAGGAGCTGAAAGCTCATACTTCAGCAGCTTTCTTTGATGTTTAATGGAAACACACACGCAGGCCTGTCTGAGGTGACGGGCACTGCCTTTAAAAAACCCAGCCGTGAATGATGGCCTCCACATAGAATTCATGGCCTAAGAACATTTCTGAATTTTCATGCTTATTACTATTATTATAGTATTATTATCATAACAATACAAAGACTGGCAAATGGGACTAGATTAGCAGCCAAAAATCTCTTGGATCCAAGTTTTGCCTTTCTTCTCCACCAGAACCTTATCCCCTCATGCTATTTAGGGACAGGCTCAAAGAACCTCCTAAACGGCACCTGTAACATCCGCATGTGACCCCATTTGTGTACGCACAGGCATTTTTGTGGGTGGTTACACATTCTGAGCTCTTCCTATGCCCAGGAAAAAATGTATATCATGTTTCAAGTGCAAAGCTATACGCTGCTTTGGAAATCGCGCCTGGGGGCGGGTTGGGACAGGAGGTACCGTTGGAAGGCTGGGAGGTGCACTCTGATCCTGTCCAATTGAAGGCAAAGAACTGAAGGCGGGTGGCCCCTCTAGCCAAGCGCACAAGCATTACGTATGAACAAAGAAAAGATACCTGGTTGTTTCTAAGCTCATAAACAGGTTTGAAGTCAGTACCACCGCTTTTCTTGCCCACTAGCATTATGTTCCCCAGCATGTTTTGAAACACAGGCACTGCTGTGCACAAGTTGCTGGATTGTTAAATTTCTCATTTAAAAATACATACGTTTTAAAGCGGCTTTTATCAAACAGCACGTTGCTTTGTTGTGGAGAGAATGAAATACTAACATAGGGGATTGAAGTACCTCTTCCCTTTTACTCAGCCATGGTATTTGGCAGTTGACATTATTGTGGGCCTGATCTAAAGTCAGTGGGGGGCGGCGGGGTCTTTCAGTACATGAGATTAGAGGCCAGATGAAATACAATCTCAGGAGAAACTGAGGCACAGAGCAATGACGTGACTTACATAAAGTAGCTTAAGATGTCTGTGGAATAAAACCTGAATTTCTCATCTACCAAGCCAATGTCTTAGCCACAAGTCCACCATTTCTAGTGGGAAATCATAACTCACTATTCAGTTAGAATTCTTCAAAGGGGCCAAGAAACACATGGACAAAGGTGATTGAGTGGAAGGAGTGAACTTGAACTTTCAAAAAGTGTTTGACAAGGTCCCACACCAAAAGCCTTTTGAGCAGTCAGCGATGCACTCGGAAGAAAGGTCCATTCAGAGTTACTGATGGATAAATTGCCATATTCAGTTCATTCCCTCTGATGCAGCTGGCTCTGGCTGCTGTCAGAAAACAGGCTACAGGGCTAGAGGAACCATTATTCTGACCCAATATGGCTATTCTTATGAGATTTATGAATAACAGTCACAAGCAAATTACTTGAGGATCTCTAACAGCTGAAGTAGAACCATCATTTATCAGTTTGCTACAGCTTTTAGGTTTTTATGTCTAGGAAATCAGCAATGAGCAACCTAGGTTAGTGAGTGAGCTGCATGCGTAGCCCTCCTTCTCAGTGGGCCATTAGATTGTCATAACCAAGATGGTCTCCAGAGAGAGGGTAGTTTTGCTATCTGCACTTGCGTACCTAGAATTTTCCTGGGGGTGCCAACTGAACCTTAGCTGTGCTCTGATTGGATGCAGAGAAAGCACATGGCTCTCACAGTCAATGTTGTTTGCAATCAGCAGCACCTGACTTTATGTGCCTTTGCTTTGTGTGTGTGTCATTTTAGGGGAAAGAAAACCTACATGGACGGAAACTAGCAGAATACAACATCGGCAACGGTAAACAAAATGACTTGTGGACTACACATAGAACCCTGATGCGCTGTGTGCATCCCGCAGTCTGCAGGTTGCCTACCACTGTTGCAAAGTCATCATGTAATAAATTACCTACAACTGACCTATTTTTATGCCGCACAAATAAAGAAAAACACTTTTTAAGAATGCAGATGGGCTATGGGAGACAGAGGGGATCAGCAGATGTTTATTATATTGAGAGGAAGCCAAGTCTTTTGAACAAACGATCCAGACAAGAGGATGATTGGTTTGTTTTTTCACATTGATTTTTAGAGGAGTAAGGACAGTGATGAGAAAACAGGAGTTCATAAGCACAGACTGAACAGAAATCTAAATTAGTAAAACTACCATGGAAGAAAGCACTCTGAATCTGACTGCCTTCCTGACCACAGCCCTGACTCAGCAAGACTCAAAGTGTCTATGTAATACGAGATTAGTCCCATAAACATCTAGGGGATTGCTTACATGAGAGGCTGCAGAAGCTCCAAGTGGCGCGAGTGCCGGACTGAGATTCACAGGATCTGGATTCAAGTTCCAGACTGACATTATTTTGCTGGTGACCTTGGCCAAGTCGTTTCCCACTGAGTACCTCACCTTCCCTATCTGTGAAACAGAGGCAGTGCTACTGTCCCCTCTGCAAAGCACTCTGCGATGTAGGGATGTAAAATACTTTTTAAGGAGTAAACACTCTTATGACAAATTACATGTTCTGAGTTTTTGGGAGGATGGTGAAGATTGAGGACAGTATTGTCAACCCTAAACATTCAAAAATCACAAGAACGGCATAGAAATAATACTCTAGAGGATTCTTTTTATTTGCCTTCTCTTTTGTTCACCTGTAGCTTCCATGTTTTCAAGCTTTCCACTGTAATACTGAGAGCTAAGGGCTCATTGACTTGGCCCTGCCATTTGGACCAGAGGGTGTAAACTGCAGGGTGGACTGTGCTTTAATCCCCCTGTGTATCTGCAGCAGGTGTTGAACTCAGTCATACCAAATTCATGTTCTCTCTAAACAGGGCTAAGTTAATGTGAACTAGCTTCTCCTTAGATCTCACCTGCAAAGTCCATGCAGGGGATTTACAGCCTGGCATGCTGATGTGTGCTGCTGCAATTCACACAGCCCTAATTAGAACTGTGGTACTGTGCAGACATAGCCATAGGTTTTAAGTTTTTTTCAAAGAATAAAATGTGAGACTTTCATGTCATCACATGACTTCAGGAGCTGAAACTTTAACATTCCAGGAAATTTATGATAAAAAGTGTGTTGTGTGCAGGTTTTAACATAATTAAAATCACTATAATTAAAATAGTTATTTTGTCCCAATTTGGTAGGTTACTCTACAGCTGTAAAAACCCAACTTGTCTGTAGCAAGTAGTATACAGAGATCGGCCTTAAAACTTACCTTGGTTTTCTCTCCTGGATATATTCATGTATGTTTCTGGGTCCCACAATGTTAAGTAACCACAACCTAAACAGTTACCACCAGAAGCCCAAGCAATAAATTATTCCCCACTTACTCAAACAAAACAGTGGAGTTCTTCTCCTTTTATTATTCAAACGAATGCAGAATTTCACTGAAGATTTGCCAAATATCCTAAAAATTAACATTGCTGCAGAATTCACATCTATGGCTCTTTAATCATTCATTGCTACTGCTGCAAACTGACTTTGCCCAAGATCAGGTGGGCACTGAAGTCAAAGGCAAAATGTCCTTTGATTTAAGAATCCAGGATTCCACCCTATGTGTCTTCTCTGTTAGATCAACAAGAGTTGATTCAGTATTACAGCTGGTTTGGGAATATTCTAAAAGAAAAATTTTCCAGCGGAGAGAGCTCCACTCACTAAATGTAAATAGTCTGGGAGGAAATTTCAAATTTTCCTTAAAAATTTAAATGTTCTGTAAGGAAAAGACAATATCTCCCCAGAGAAAGATGGAACAGAAAGATGGAACCCTTCTGGGTAAGCAGGTAGACAAGCCAAAACAGTCCATGTTAGTTCTCCCAAACCAGAATTTTTCTGCACGCCCCTTCTGGTAAAAATCTTTGCATTTTTAACTTTTCATCCTGGGATGGTAAAAGTCTCAAAAGCACAAAATAGCAATGAAGGGTCCTGTGGCACCTTATAGACTAACAGAAAAGTTTTGAGCATGAGCTTTCGTGAGCACAGACTCACTTCATCAGATGCTGGTCTTGGATCCAAGATCAGCATCTGATGAAGTGAGTCTGTGTTCACGAAAGCTCATGCTCAAAACTTTTCTGTTAGTCTATAAGGTGCCACAGGATCCTTCGTTGCTGTTACAGATCCAGACTAACATGGCTACCCCTCCGATAAAAGCACAAAATGTGTCTGAAGAAGGGATCTGGAATTTCTGTCCCACTCTGTTCATTAGCAACAAATAAACAGATGTCCTGATAAACGTAGCTGCTGCAATGCATCCCACCGCATTATATAATCAAGCTATACCTTAAAATGATGGGATGCAGTAGCACAACTTGTTTCCTTGGCAAGTGTCATAACGTGATGCAACTTCTCATGAAAGTACATCAGAAAGCTGATACCTGAATCTAAAAAAAATACATCTTCTTTCAGAAAAAATAAACAAACCCCACAAGCCTGAAACTTAGCAGACAGTCAAGGACACCTTGCCTGCGCATGGCCTCTAGTTCTGCATACACTGTCATTTAGGCATTAGGAAAAATCTCTTTATCAATTGTTGCACATAGTGGATAACCCTGCTATTAATAACGATAATGCACTAGAATTAGATGTGCCCTTCTTTGCAGCCTCTTTTTACTGTTGTGTATTTATAGCTTCCTTCAATCCAGATAACGAGGCTGACAAAGCAGGATTGACTTGATTAGCATGCAAGTTAAATCCAATTGCTGCTGCTTTCTTGTCTGTAAGGGCTCATTTTGCATGGGATTCCTGCCTACCTTTCCTTTTGACATCTTGTTTGTTGCATTTACAGTAGAGCTAGGTGAATAATGCAAAGGAACTATTCACTGGAATTTGAAACAGAATATCAAGTTGCTTGTTTTTGCAACCCTTTCAGGTTCCCTTTTCAGGAAACATTAACTGCTCAAGCATCACAGTCTAATCTGAAGGCAAATTCACCTAAGTGAATCGAGCTGCACCTATTTACACTGACAGAAAGTTTGGCAACTGTTATTACAGGTTGAACCTTTCTAATCGAGCACCTTCAGGACCTGAATGGTGCTTAACGAGAGAAATTGCTGAACAGGAGGTCAATATTGTCTAGCAGCATAACCAACACTTCCACTGCTCACTGGACTCTTAGGGATAAATCAGAGTTAAATAACAGAACAGAATACTGAGAACCAGGACTTGTGTCTGTACACAAACTTTATGGGACCATGGGAAACTTGGTCACATCCATGAAAAGTGGTCATCTTGCTAACTAAAATCATTCTGGATTTCAGATGTCGCCAGGCAAGAGAGTTCTGGACTAGAGAGGTTCACTCTACACTACTGTGCATTGTAGTCACGTTGAATAAATAATATTAGTTAAATATTAGGATATGTGTAGGTTCAAAATTAATCAATACCCCAGAAACTCAGCTATCAGTACTATCCCACTTCTTTGGTCAACAAAACTAAGTAAGAAATCTCAAGACCACAGGTTCTTGCCTCAAGATTTCCCAGATGTGATTTCCTGCTTCTGACTGGTCCACAAACAGCAAGAATACCCTCCTATGGTATTTCAGCACTGTACTACAGAGATCTGCTCTATCCTGGAATTTCCAGTTACTTTGAGGAATGGAAATGGCAAAGACCAATAGAGAAATATTCCCCAAAATAAACAGAGTTTGGGGGATGCTCTGCATAGCTCAAAAACTTGTCTCTTTCACACACACAAGTTGGTTCAGTACCAGACAGTATCTCACCTAGCATGTAACATAGTCTTTTGGGGTTTCACATCAAGTCATGACTGAAAGAATGGCCTGATTTTGAATGTGCTGTTGCGAAAACCCAGACAAAAGTGTGTTGGAAGAAGATATGCATGGAGGAGATATTATTCCCTACGCAACTGTACTTTGGAAACAGCAGATTGGCCAAGGAAGGGTATCACTCAGATCAACATGCCTTAGTTCTACTGAAAGTTTGATAGGGTAGCTTTCAAGACTCCTGGCACCATAAGAGCATGCTGTCTCTCAAATAAATTAAATTATTTCTTGCCTGCTAGGCACAATGCTTATTTGATTTAATCTGGGTGTACAGATTGACAGGAGACAGTCTGAAAAGGAAACTTAGCCTCTGCCTCAGCTGCTTCTTCATACGTGCTACCAAATGGCAGAGAAAAGGGTTGATGGCCTGGAGCGACTGAACAACCTGCTCAAGCCAGCTGTGGTTGAGTCAGAGTTGGGGAGGGACGGTACGACACCCATTCTGACAGTATTCTCCCCATGCTGCAGTATGGGATACAGCTGCTTGTCAATGGAACCTGCAGGCTTGATTCTGATGCACAGACCTCTCCTTCCCACCATGGGAGTGAGAGAACTTTGAACTCTGCATGATGTAGTGGCTCTGCTTGTTCCCTATGGTAAGGTACCAGCAAGATGTGACCTGTTCCACACCAGGCACCTCACAGCAAGTAGAGGGAGAGAGGAGGAGCAGAGCTCCATTCCTCCAACTGTATGATTTGATGTAATGGTGTAGTGGTTGGATACTAGAGCCACAGCTACTTTGCCATTGGACCCTGAGGGAATGCTGCTCCAGTGTGCAAGCACAGAATTAATGTCCTCTACAGATTTTTTTTCTCTTACAGAATAATTGATTCCGACAAAGGCTACGTCTAAACTGCAAAATAAATCTGAATTTATTAAAATCGATTTTATAATGTCGGTTTTTCTAAATTTGATTTGGCGTATCCTCACTTCCCACAGGCGTCCAACAAATTCGACATGTTGCTTCCACACTGAAATCACCAAACTTCGACTGTTGCAGCAGTGCATTGTGGGAACTTATCCAACAGTTCCCTCAGCCCCGCATTCTGAGCCAGGAGCCACAGCGCTGTCAGTTTCCTGGGTCCAGCAGCTTGGGGGACCCGGGAAACAGACAGCGCAGCAGCCCTGGTCTATTTCCTAGCTCCCGCGAGAACAGTAAACTCTGCATTTACTGGACTAATAGGGCTGTCCATTCTTCCCCACAGTTCCTTAAATATGAGGGTTTACTCCCCCTCCCCACAGGCTCCCCCAATCCCAGTTCAACCCCAACTTCCCCCCCAAAAAAAACCTCTCAAAAACAACCCCCCAAAAACACTCCAGGCCCCCCAAAAACCCTTTTAAAAACCCAAACCCCTGCCACCTACCAGCTCTGCTGGAAAAGCTGCTGGAGCCTGCTGGGTGGGGCCACCTGGTCACAGGTGGGTAAGGGCACCTGCAGGGTGGGTGACTGCCCATGGACATCCAGCCCAACGTACGGCTCAAGCTGCCTGGCCATGAAGTGCCTGGCCCTGTGTGCAGCTAGAATGTGGGGTTCTTGGCCCATGCCAGCTCAAGCCTCCCAGTGGCGGGGTGCCTGGCCCCGCACGTTGCTCCAGCAGCCCAGCTGCGAGGTGCCGGGCCCCAGCTGCCTCAAGCTGCCCGGCTGCAGGGTGCTTGGCCCCGTGAGCAGCTCGAGCTGCCCGGCAGCAGGATGCCTGGCCCAACCACAGGAGTGCAGCAGCCTGGCCAGTTTCCCAGCTCCTGCTAGTAGTGGGGGTTGGGAGCCAGGTGCAGCACACACAGCTGTGTGGGATAGATCGGGGAGGCTAATAAATTCGATTTTGGGATGTGGGGCTTCCTCACTGGCCTGTAATTGAACTTCTCAATTCGAGCTTGACGCTGTACCTGTCAGGTAACTGCCACGTTGTAAGCTCGAGATTAATGCTCTCTAAATCGAGCTCATGGTATTTTCAGTGAGGACAGTCACGCGGTAACAACAGCCTTAAATTCAAATTTATCTCTCAGTGTAGACGCAGCCAAAGAAGCAAAGGGAAGCTGCAGGTATGCCTTTCACCCAAACTGCAGCAGCCAGTTGTGGAGAGTGAGGGTGCAGAGGCTGCCTTCATCACAGCATCCTGCCCATGAGCCAGGTGAGGAGGCACAGGATATGGCAGGGGTACGGAGGAGCAGGGTACATGGGAGTGGTAGGGGCTCACACAGACAGGGGGTTAGAAGAGCTAGTGGGGGGCTTACTGGGGTGGGGCACAGGAACTAGTGGGTGACAACATTGAGACAGGGGCTGAATGCAAGCAGGAGTGCATGGCCACATGGACACTGGGGCAGGGTTGAGAGGAGGTGGAGGGATATACGGGTACAGGGTCAGCTATGCCTGACTGTATGGAGAATGGGAATGCAGGTTCTATGCCCTGTAAGGAATCTGTGTATCAAGAAGCATTATCTTAATTTTTTTTTTGGTGTCTGTATTGTGAGAGACATATTTGGTGATGGGCATTTTGAAATAACTGAAAGGAGCACTATTACATTGTGTTATTTTGACAAATAAAATATGAAACATTTTGCAGCATTTTAAAATATCTTTTTTTAATTTTAAAATTTTAATTTTAGGCACAGAATTCCCCCAAGAGTAAATTATAGGAGGCAATGAACAAAAAGGACCTGATTTCTATTTTAAACAAAGACCCTTTTTCACTGCCAGAGAGAGAAGGGGGTGCAAAGGGATTTCAATTGAGAATCAGGAGCAAGTTGTGAAGAACTGTCATGATGATAATCCTGTACTCACCCTTAGAGATGATGAAGCTGCATGCTGAGTTGCACGAAACTCTGCATCCTAGCCTCAAAAATTTGATGTTTGTTCTATTATCTTGTTTAGGTAACAAAGGTTTTCTCCTGGAGTTCTGACACAAATGAGCTGAGGAACTTGGAAAAATATTGCTCTTAAAGGGTTAAAATCTTGGTCTTCCTGGAACAGAAAGAGAATAAAAGAGAACTGATTTTTTTAACTCTGTTCAAGGACCAGGCTTTTGTCATGGTAGTGGGGACTGCCCAGTGTGATGCTTCTCTGGGCTATCGAGAAGATAATCTGGCTGTTCCTCAGAGAAGAAAGTGCAAGGAATGAATATAGCTCATTTCAGATGAAAAATCCCCTGTGTTTGCCAACAGAAAACAGTTCCACCAAAAATGTTTTCACCAGCGTTAATGGCTTGTCTCCTTATCGCCTCAGTAATAGGAAGGAGAGATGAAGTGTAATCTGGTCCAACGATTAGGGCTCTAGGACTTAACTGGGAGATGTGGGAGACGTTGCTCACTCTGTGACCTTGGGCACGTCAATTAATCTCACTGTGCCTCAGTTCCCAGCCATAAAACGGAGGCGGGAGTATTGGTGAGGATATATGCAAGCTCCTCAGCTCGTATGTTGCTTAGGTTCAGATGAGGAAGCAAAACCCTCACTGGCTTCCATGTCTATCTACGGAACAGGGGCTTCCACAGCAGTTATCTACGAACCCACAGCCCAGATGATTTCCCCAGGGACTGCATAGCTGGATCTCCATCAATCCAGGTTTCTTCTGGCTGAAGGTCCATTTGCACCAAGCACACAGGAAACGTCAAGCATCTCATATTTTCATGGAAATTTCATGAACTACAAAGATTCGGGTGGCAAAATGGTCTGGAACACATGGTTTGAGCAAATGAGGTCATGAGGAACTCCTGGGTCATCTTCAGAACAACCTTCACCCACTCTTTGCAATTGATGTTGTAGGCACTGAGCACCCCTGAGGGCATGGCCTGAAATGGAGATTTTTTTTTTCATGGAATATGGCAAATTATTTTTGGTCCCTCTGACAAACACTGGGGACAAAGTGTCCAAAGTGCTCAGTGTTCACCTAACTCTGTTCCCATTGATGTTAATGGGGATTTTTACTGCTGATTTCAATAGAAGCAAAGAGAGGCCATCGCAGACTGCTTCACAATAATTTGTGCAAAACCTCCCAGCCGGCTATATAATCTGTTCCATGTTGTGGATTCCCACTTATATTTTAGAAGTCCTATAACACCACTGCTTGGGACAGGCACTGGAGTCACATATTTCATGTTATATTTTAGCACTGAAGCCCTACAGTATAATACATCAGAAATTAGAGATGCTGATACCTCAGTATTTATCTCGTAATGAAATTTATCAGCTGAATCTCCCTGTAATTAGAAAACAGACTGGCAGGCTGCACGACAGGATTGTAATATACAAAGAAAAGCACCAGCCAAAGAAGATGCAATGCCGCTTTCCCTCAGTTGAAATGTTATTAGCAACTCCATCTACAATTGGGCAATACTGTTCTGCCAGCTGTACTCTGGCTCTTTGCAGTGTTTTGAGAAGCTAATGTTAATTTATGTTGGAGGGAAAGACTAACACCCACACTAGCACAAGCAGTTCGTGCATTTATGATGGTGTTCCCCTCCCCCTGCCATGCATCTGTTTCTGTGCTCAAGTCAATTTGATTTTGCGTGTGCATAATCTGCATCTGCACATGCAAAGTAAGCAGTTGGAAGCATGATGTTTTTGGCTCAGATAAAACTCCTGGTGTGCAGCTGTGTGCCTAGTTTAGACTTATACAACTGGATACAACGACACAAATCATTTGTCTGCTCAGACATAGCAATATGTCTCTGCTTCATGCACATAATGCCTGATTTGCTCATATATGTGGTTGTATGTGTGCTCACTGAACCACACGCACACAAATATACAAGAGTGCACTTACTAAATAAATGCATCTCAGTGGCCGTGTCTACACTAGCCCCAAACTTTGAAATGACCATGCAAATGGCCATTTCGAAGTTTACTAATGAAGCGCTGAAATACATATTCAGCACCTCATTAGCATGTGGGCGGCCGCAGCACTTCGAAATTGATTCGGCTCGTCCAGACGGGGCTCCTTTTCGAAAGGACCCCACCTACTTCGAAGTCCCCTTATTCCCATCTGCTCATAGGAATAAGGCGACTTCGAAGTTGCTGGGGTCCTTTCGAAAAGGAGCCCTGTCGGGACGAGCCGCGCGGCGGCGAGCTGTGTCAATTTCGAAGTGCTGCGGCCGCCCACATGCTAATGAGGCGCTGAATATGCATTTCAGCGCTTCATTAGTAAACTTCGAAATGGCCATTTGCATGGCCATTTCGAAGTTTGGGGTTAATGGAGATATGGCCAATATGTGCAGAAGGGCATGCCAACCTAACCAAAGAAATTATTCTCTCTCCTCCAGATTTTTTTTTCTTCCTTTCCAGCACAATTTTTGTCACTAACTCCATCAGGTGCTTTTGAAAACCTCCCCCAAAAGGTGCAATATAATTACACCTGGCAGGGAGATACTGCAGTAGTATACACAGGCTTGGAATGACTCCCTTTTTGTTGGTAAATATCAGTCTATGTCAGTTTTGCTGTATGTACACCAACCAATGAAAAACATTTCCATCAATAATAATAATAATAATAATAATAATAATAATAATAATAAAAATTTACAGATAGGCAAAGAAAGAAAAATGCTGCTTAAGAACTTAATAGAGTCTGACTAAAGTATATTTACTTCTTATAGCATTTGAACAAATTGTGTTTTAATGATTATAAAATCTGTGACTTTTTGAATCTCAACAGCTACCGTCATTGACTGTCTTATCCCCTAAAAATTCCTCAAACTGTGAAAATGTAAACTGATAAAAAGCAGAAAAAATGATTAAAACAAACATTGATAATATCTTATGAAATAATTTTAAAAAATCTAATTTTACTATCCTTAAAGTATATATACTGGGATGTAAGCACAGACACTGAATGTTTGGGCAAAGCATAGTTCTGTCTCTCTTACTACCTGCTATTTTTATCCATTATAGAGATCTAAAATAGAGATGCTTTTTCAGGGACTTCAGGGGAAAGCATCAACTGAATGAATCTCTTTGTAATATTTGTGCAGTTTCCAGAAGCTGAGCCCGCCAGGCACATCCTGAAACCCACCTCCCCAACCGCTTGTGCCCTACTCCTTTACCCAAAAAAAGGCTTCACCCTGTAGCTATCTTGTGTGTTGGTTGTTTGTTTGCCTGTCACAAGCCATGAATCCCTCCCTCCAGGGTTGGTGCTATCAGCCTGTCCCAGTGCTGCTTGCCATTTTTGGCAGTCAAGCCCAGAACTATGCAAGACATAAATAATTCCTTTTTAGAATTTGGTCCAAAGGACACAGCACCGCCTCTTGCCAGAGGAACACTATAACTTAGGCTGCAAACTGCCAGCTCTGGGGAGTGAGGGGCAAGACAATGAGTGAAACACAGGGATCAATGTTAGGCACTGGGAAAGACAAAATATTCCCCTTTTCTTCTAAAGCAGCTACCTGCTGTCTCCAAGCGCGTGCGCGAGGGAGACAAATAAACACAATGCACAGGGAAACACAATGACATAAAAAAGAATTATGCAAGGACTCTTGTATAATTCAGCATTAAAGTTGCGACAGAGAGGGTCTACTGAATCACCAGTGCTGCTCCCTCTCAGGCATAAATGGAGAGGAGAAAAAATGGATCTGAGAAACTCCCCAGTCTTGAGAAATAAAACATTATTCCAATTATTATTAATAATTAAGTGTTATCGTGGAAGCACTTACAAGCCCCTGTCCTGGGATAGACCCTATCGTGCTAAGAGCTGCACAAACACAGAACAAAAATATGGTCCCTACCCAAAAAGCTTACAGTTGTCAAGGTCAGGTTTTGAGGACTCTCTGTCCTTCTCCACCATTGTACTGGAGCGTCCCTCAGAGTAGGGCAGAGATTGGAGTTGGCTGGAATGAATATCTACAAGATTCTTTACTAAGGCTGCTGTGCCCAGAAATAGCCTGTGGTTTTCTTGGCCTTGCTGAGTAATCATAAACCACAGCTGCCCAATGTTACTAGAATGACCACCCCTAAGCCCTGGCCCAAGCAAGACGACAGTGGAAAGGAGTGCCAGTTCCTCTCAGGCTGCCTGAGTACCAAGAAAGGATTGTGTGCACAACCCTCCTGCCCAAGGTCCAAGCAAACAGGCTGGGAAGCTGATATGCCGGTTCAATTCCCTTAGCTGCTTCGTGCAGGAGATGAGTATCAGAGAGATAGCCGAATTAGTCTGTGTCTTCACCATTTATTTTATGATGCCTTTATAACACACCAGCTCAACCTTGATAACAATTTCTGGACCTCTGTGCTTTATATATTGAGTCTCTTCCGGTGGGGCTATGATCTGAAGAAGCAGGTCTGTCCCATGAAAGCCCATCACCTAATAA
Source organism: Carettochelys insculpta (assembly GCF_033958435.1). Taxonomy (NCBI): domain Eukaryota; kingdom Metazoa; phylum Chordata; order Testudines; family Carettochelyidae; genus Carettochelys; species Carettochelys insculpta. The sequence continues at coordinate 19,732,465 of NC_134153.1, read as the reverse complement.
ATTATTTTGTTAGTCTTTAAAGTGTTACATGACAGTTTTTTTTGTTTTGATAAAATAAGTGGGTGAGATTAGAAGTCTGTAACTTCCCTGCAGCCTTGGCCAAGCAAGCCAAAGGGCAGCCAGGCTGAAGCAGTGCCACCCTCAGCAGGTGGGATGCTTCCCTATTCAGTGCCAGGCTCACCTGGATTTTTAAAGTGAATTTGTAACAGCCAAAGGTGCCTTTATGGCACCTAACCTAAAAGTTCTTTTACAAGCACAAGATAGGTACAGAATGGACAGCAGCTGCTCCACAGAAGTTGGGGGGTGAGGGCTCTGGCTGGGGGCGGGGAGCAGACTCTGGGATGGGGCTGTGGATGAATACCTTCAGGATGCAGGAGGGGGGTTCCAGATCTGGAGAGGGGTCTGATCTGGGGGTTGGGGTAGAGAAACAGAGACAGACTCTGAGCTGGGGATGTGGGATTTGGTGTGGGGCCATGGATGGGGGCTTTGGGGAGCAGGAAGGTGCTCAGGGCTGGGCGGGGGGCTCAAGGTGGGGCTATGAGTTGAGGCTTGGACTTACCTGGGTGGCTCCCTGCGGGGGATAGCAAAGAGGAGCCCCTTTCTCCCAGCTACAAAAATTTGAGGAGGAAGCAGCATGGGTAGCATGGTGTCTGAACACCAGCAGGAGAGGGAAGACCTGGGGAATATGTCACAAGAATGCACTTCAAAGCTTTGCTTAACTATAAGAAGCAGCAGAAGGAACCTTCTGGAAATCCATTTCACCGAGGAACATGCCTGGTGGGGGGGGGTGTGATAATTTATGGAAAATCTGGGTCCTGCTTTGACGGAAAAAGAGTCTGAAAACTTTCCAAAAGGACTACGAGGGTGAGAAAATGGCTGTAGGCAAAGGCCTGTCACTGGCTGAAGCGATGTTATGCTGCTTGGAAGTGGGTTTTACTTTTGTTTCATTTACAACCACAAGTTTCTACTACCTTGGCACAGTATCACATGAATATATATCTTCATTAATAATGTTTTCTTTGTGTTATCGTAAGTAGCTCTCAGTGCTGTAGGATTAAGTGAAGTGGGCATCTCCAGCTGAGCTAATGGGCTGCAGCATATTCAAAATCTTTAGGACAGGACGGATTCTTTGAGTGTCCAGAGAGGGACTGGTACTGCAAGGGAACTCCCCCCTCACTTACCCCAGGATCTTCCTGGTAGGCAAAGCAATGGGGTAGCACAGTCCTGAGATTCTGAAGCTTGTCTGGGGCAGCTAACAGGTGGGAGTGGCAGGGAGCTGTCACTCACTACAGAACTAGCAAACCTCCCTTTCACTAAGGCAGAGGAGTATCCTGAGAAAGCATCCCTGGTGGCCTGGTGAAAGCATGGAGCTGCCAGCTGAGATGCTGCTGCAGCCCATTTAGAGGTAGAGAGCAATGGGCCCTGAGCAGCAACACAGCTGAGTCTGACAGGGTCCTGACTCCCAGCTGCCCAGGGGCCAAATCCAAGAGCTAAGAAGGCACAACTCCCACTCCCAGAACAGGCAGCTGTAGCCAGCACTTAAGGACACCAGGGGTAGGAAGATCATGTGTGGGGCAATTGGAAACATATGAGAAGATTGCCTAATGCTGGGCCCCTGGTGGATTAGGGACACTGCTTCAGCCTCAGTCACCTCCTTGCCTTCCCCACTATCGACCCACTTAACAACCGTGCTGCTGGGCTGTAAACACTAAGCCACCCAGTCCCCTCCCCCCGATGTCCCCATTTCAGATCCTTCCCATACAACAGTGCACGTGTGACAACCTCATTCCCTCAAAACAAACTCCTCTTGCATCAAAGAACACACTCCCTGGCAGTTTCCAAATAAAGGAAGGAGGGGGAGAAAAAAAATCCCAGCTCCTTGCGTGTTTGCATCACAGCTGCTTAATTCACCAATTCGGCTCTTCTTCCTTCCACTGGTTATAAAGAATAAAAGAGACACTCGTACAGAGCCAGGGAGCCAGTAGGTTGGCAGCAATAAGTGAGTCATGAGAGGGGTTCAGGGAAGCATTTGTGACACATGAGATTTCCTGCCCTCGCCAGCACACCAGCAAAAGGTGACGGTCTTGGCAACGTGGAAGGTTTCTATCCCCCTCCCACATGCTCCTTTCCTATCTTCTCTGTTGTTTCAGATGCTTCAGGAATATACCTTTTCAGAGGCAAGCACCCAAGAAAACACCTCAGAACCTCATCCTTGCTTCTGGTTACGGAGCCTGGAAAAGTCTTGCTGTTCTAAGTTGACTTGGTGTAATGAGAGGCTGTGAAATCATCTACCCTAGCGGGGCGACGCAGGCGGGATGCACAAGGGGTCATGCGCACGTCCCAGCACCCAGCCCCTCCCCGCCACCGTTCAGCACGGTGCTGTTTCTGGTGAGTGCAGGGTTGGTCCCTTCCCCCAGAGCAGCAGGGCCATGAGTTAGAGCAGCATAAGCTGCTCTCAAGCCATGTTGTTCGAGGGGTGGGACGGGACCATCCCCACACTCACCAGAAGCGGCATGGGGTATCCCACAGTGCCTAGGTGACCACTCTAGCTAGCACCTCAACTGCTCTGATCCCAGGTGAACACACATCTGCCCTTCCCCCTGAAAAGCCCCAGGGAACTCCGCTTCCTCTTTTCTTGGCAAGTGCCCACTGATGATCTGGCCATGTGACAATGCCTGGTCCCTGGAGTAAACAATTCCCTGCTTAGAGCAATGCTGAGCTTCTGTTTGGGGAGAGGAGGCTATGCAGGGACCCTCCCCATTCCCAGAAGAGCTGCACTAGGGGATACCTGCTCTCACAGCACTGCTCTCATCAGGGATGGAATTGCTGCAAATCTAAACACTCTCTGACACCTGTGGAAATAAGAATACAAAGCAGCCACCCCCCCTTTTTTTTTTTTTACTGGTTTTCCATCACTGGTGAATCTGCCAGGAGAAAAACTCCAAAAGTGTAGACACATCCTAACTCAGGTGTCTGACCTACATGTGCTGCCTTCACACCTCCAGTTGCAGAGCAGACCTACCCTGAGTAGTGAAAGTCCACTGAAATCGTCAGCACAGTATTTATTTCAATTCCTAAGGTTACTTGTCGGGGGGAAAATAGCTCAAATGTCCTCTTGGAGCCCTGATAGAGCACAGACTGCGGTATTCATGGGATAGAGACTCATCTCATGTAAATAAGTACTGATTTCAAAGGAGCTCTGATGATTTACGCCGTAGGTAAATCTGGCCCACATGCGAATAACTTGATTATGCAATAGCATTACATAAATTCTCCCCCTTCTATTAGCCAATGACATGCCAACACAACCCAGGACAGCTGCATTTTCTTAAGGTTTCAAGGACACATCCTGTTCAACACTTAACCTGCCTCTATATCTAACAGCAATAACATCTGTGTGTGACTGGTGTTACCCCCACAGGGTGAGACAAATGACAGGAAAGTAACTGGGATACTCGCCCTGGGTCAGACTTACCGTTGGCGTTAACAGGGGAAAGCCACTGAAATCAAAGGCGTTGCACCAGCAACTCATTTGACCCATCCTAGTGAAGGTCTCAAGAGGGCTCCTTTATTTCCTGCCTGCCAGTGTGTGATGGATTGTAGATTCCCTGTGCCCAGTAGGGCTCTGAGCTGGTTGTTTGCTTTATGCTAATCAGCAATCAAGGCTTCTTTATGTTGCAGAAACACCATGAAGAAGAAGAAATCTGATGTTAACTCAAAAATGTATTCCCTGTAGGGGCTGTTCTAGTAAATAACCTGTGGAGACAACAGAGTGAAGTGGTGGAGACTTGTAGATGACCTACACTCCACGCAGAGTACAAGGATTAAGTAGTCGTAGTAGTAGCAAATATGCCACAGCGATCCTGGTAACTCATCGCCCCTTCACATTCAGTGCTTCCTTTTTTCCCCTGAAATCTCCGTTAATCACTAGATATCAACTGAATAGACAACTTGCCTTAAATCAGCTGGTGCACATGGAATGGATGCCACCCATTTCAATACCACTTAGTTAATAATTTAGAACTATTTAGGATGGCAGAGCTCCCTCCAGATAGGACTCTACAGTAGTGGACGGCAACCTGCAGGCTTCACCTGTGGCCCACTGACCCCATGGCACCTCCCCTCCCTCGCATGGCTCTTGTGCACCAAGCAGACCCGCTGCCAGCTGTGAGCAATGGAGGCAGTGGCCCATAGGCCCTGCGTCTGTCCTGGCCCCCGTCACTGCTACTATGGTACTCTGGGCCCCTTTGAAATGCCACGGCAGCATTGCTCCAGCTGTGGGCAGCTCTGAGGGAAAGGTGAGAGGGGAGCAGCACTGCAGTCCAGGCAGAGTTGACAGCTGACAGCTCTTGGCCCCGCCCCTTCTGAGATGCAGGGCCAGGCCCCCTGTCCCACCTTACTCTGGGGCTTGCAGTGGCTGTCAGTACAGCTGGCATCAGGCCACCTCCTCATCCTCCCCTCCTCCCCCATCCCCACTCCTCCCCCTCCCTCCCAGAGCTGGAACCTTACCAATCAGCTGTTTGCAGAGTTCCACCTCTGGGGTGGAGTGGGAGTGGTGGGGAGTGGGGAACTGTACATGAATCAGGCAATTTGCACTCTCCAAAAGTGCTGGGAAGGATGAGGAGGAACAGGTAAGTGTGGGGCTCCAGTGCATGAGAGGCATGGGGTAGGGGGCCCACAGGGGGGCTGCAGGTGGAACGCCAGTGGGCTGCAGGTTGACGTGTTCAACTGAGGAGAAGGAGGGCCACTCATACAGTCCGCAAACTATTCCTGGTTGCCCATCACTGCTCTACAGAGATGCTCAGTGAGATCCTCTCAAAGCTCCTTGTCACCTAAAGACTGATAAGAGCTTCCCCTGTTTGAAGTTTCTGGGCATACAACATGTTCCTTTAAAGGAATAATACCCCCCTGCCTATATGCTGAGTGATGGCAGTGAGAAATTCTTGGGCTGTACCATGGACCTTTCTCCTTTGGAACTGGTATACACTGAGGCACCTCATCACAGACAGCTCTGTAACATGAAGCAGGCAGGGAGCAGCAAACAACCTGGGGTCTGCTAGTCGGTGGGATTTGCAGGATACAAACATGAAGAATATTTGTATTTTTCTTCTCATTTTCTTAATTATCGCTTGTCACAGCTCTGAACTCGCAGGCTGTGAATCAGCTGCCATGGAAACCTGGCAAGTGCCCTTTTCTCATAGTTCCTTCCTAAAACACAGCTGAAAATCACTCCTAGCAACTCAGAAATATGACTGAAATTACCACTCCTGGTCACTGTGGAATTCTTTCTCTGGTCGCAATATGAAGATAAGTGGTTTTGAAACCGATTGTGGAGCGAATCAACCACAAAGGGTGATAGATACAAAGGGATAAGCATTCAGAATGCAGGTTTATATCAGGATATTTCAATCTTGTATTGGGCTAACATGATTCCATTAAGCGAAAACAACCAAAGTGCGGTGCATTCCCCAGAACAGCGCTATTACTGTTAGAAAGGTCATAAGGAAAAAAGGACTATGGAGCCGGTATGTGGATTTTTTTAAACAAGAGAAAGATCGCACCTGGGTAGCCTCTTTCCTTAGAGCATCATAAAGCACTTTACTGCCTTCATTAGCCTCAGGATATTCTGGTGTGGAAGGCAAATATTATACCCGTGGGTAATCAAGTCACTGAGAGATTACAACTAAATCATTCCTCCTAAGAGGCTGAATTCTATGGGGTTGAGGGAGGCAGGAAGTATTAAGCCCTTGAAAGCCTACGGCCTCATAGATGCTAGAGGTAGCATGGATACATTAGAACACGTAGCAAGCATACCGCCCATTCCCCATTATGAACTGGTCTGTGATGTATGAGGCCTCACTCCCTCCCTATACTAAGGCGTAACTTATCCCTAAGGACAGGGCTCCCTCTAATTTTTGACATCCGTGTACAGAATAAATGTTATGTGCACGGAGGCCCACCAAAGGTGGGACAAAGAGGGCAGCAGCCCCCGGGATCAGCCCTTCATCGTAGCAACAGTGGCAGCTGAAGTGCCAGGCCCCTTTGAACGGCCACAGCAGTGCAGCTTGGGCTATGCGTGGCTGGGGGTGAGCACCACAGTCCCAGCAGTGCTGAGGGCCAAGTGCCTTAGGCCATGCTTCTTCCACCATTGGCCCTGCCAGGGCCCCCCTCCCACTTTGCCACAGGGCCCACAGCAACTCTCAATGCATGTGTGGATGTGCACCGCCAGTAGAAACACACGCTGCCACTGTGGGTGTTGTGGACACTGCTAATCAGCAGGGCAGCACCTGAATCTCTCCTGCGTGGCCACCCAAGTGCTCAGCTTACAGGGAATGCTCCCTAAGGGTCAGGGTTTCCATACTCTACAGGTGATTAAAGATGCCAGCAGACATCCAGTGGGATTTTCAAAAGTGCTTAAGCAGTTAGGTGCCTAAATCTTCTTAGAATCAATGGGATTTGTCCCCTGGATGGGAAAGAAGAGCATTTCTGTCCCTGCTCTAGAGCATAGGGTCAAAGCCGTATCTCTCACATTCCAGGAGAGCACTCTAACCATTGGGGTCTTGGGTGTAAAGCAGTGATGTTTTTTGTATGACTTTACATGTTCTATTAGAGAATGTTGAAACTGATCATTTGGACACATGGCATCTGGGGCTCCCCATTTCTGACTTATGCTAAAACTAGTTGCCAAAAGTTCATGGAAAGTTCTGGTCGATCCAAATCTGCACTTGTTGGCCAAAAAAACAACCTACAAAGTTTCACCGGGAAAATATCACATGGCTCTAGTTTGAGGCACTTCACAGTCAAAAATAAAGCTAAGATCAATGTCTAAAGTGCTAACCGTCTAACTGCTCAGCACAGAGTTGGGTGATGGGATTTTCTCATGAGTCTCAAGTGGTGTTTTTTTCTTGTAGAAAAACACCACTGGAATTGAAGTCTGATGATTCTTCACAGGGGTTAGGATGTTCAGTTTTAATGCCCCAGTCCCCATGCTGCTGTGGGTCAGTGGGGGCTCCTGCCCCGGTCCCTATGCTGTGGCAGGACCAGCCAGGTCTCCTGCCCTGGTCGCCGCACTGCTGGGGAACTGGCAGTGAAAGTCTTTCTGGTGTTCTAATGGAAAAAAGTGCCAGAACTCCATTCCAGTGCATTCCGTCAGAAAAAAAGCCCTCGTCTCAAGATAATTACTGTTGTCTTTAAAATCCAATATCCTGGAGTCAAGTGACTCTGTGATGACTTCAGCCTTCATTCTTAAAGAAAAAGCAAGTTTCTAGTTCTCACCATTAAGGAGAAAGCATCAAAATGTGACCCCACTACACTGGAAAGTCTCGAAAAGCATCAGGCAAATAAAAAATCTATTATTTTTACATCAGCGTATGATTTTTGGTGAGCCTGATTCATGATATTTGAACATTTGGGGCTGGCAAAACTGCAAGGCACAGAGCAACGATGTTTACCACACGGCATCATGTTAGCTCCAGGTTTCTTTAATTCAGTTTTGCTTGAGAAGGATCCAAGACTTTTTTGCCATCTGTTTAGGTCAGACAGGTTTGAAGAGCGGGGTGGAGCTTCACAAACCACCTTAGAAAAGTTTATTCTGTTGGTGAATGGGAATGAAGGAGCAGTGGGTGGGGTAGGAGTCAGGGAGGACACATGAATGAAGGCGCAGAAACGGAAGGAAGACATTAAGAGGATGATGAAATGTGAAGCCAGATTTTCTAAAGAGCTCATGGTTCATTTAATTTTTCATATTGTTCCAGGTGTGTGGTACAAGTATTTAAATAATTCATCACTGAGCATTGCAAGCAACGGTTGTATGGTGACAATTCATCGATTACCGATACCTCCTTGTCATCTGTTGTTTTGTTCATTTGTTGTGCTTGGCTAATCTGTCTAATCATTTCAAATTATCTACCATTCAACCAAGATGCCATTTATAGACTTAAATTGCACGGTTCCTACCATTTTTTGTTGTTGCAAAGCCTTTTGGCTGTCAGTCAGTGATGGTCCCTTGCTGTAAGATAACACCACTTAATTTGTCCATACAGAAGAAAAGATCTCGCAGGCAATTAGCATCTAATTACTGGGGAAATACAAGAAATGGATAATAACTTCATCAAAACACTGTACATTGTGTTCGACATATAAAATAGCCATGGCTGAAGGCATGGCTTTGTCATACATTTTCCAAATGCTCAGCTCAATTCTACTAGGTTCTCATACACACCCTATGGCTTAGTGATGCAGAGGAATGGAACATGGTGTATCCTCTAATTACTCAAGTACCATGGTGATAAATGCAGGGGAGGGCCAGCTGAAAGTAAATCACCAGGAGTCCAATGATCTGTTTGTCATTCCTGATTCTACTATTATGTCTATTGTGTAACCTTTGGCAACTCACATGAACTCTCTGCACCTAAGTTTGTCCATTTCTAAAGAAGAATAAAAAAAGTCTCCAACAAAACTTTGCCCAAGTTTGGGGGCATAATTGCAGCAATTGCAAGCACAAATTACCTAACTAATTAGCAATTTCTGCATGCAGCTACTCAATTTGCACATATAATCAAAGTGTGTAGTGTGTGCAAATTAGGAACACAATTGGGTAATGAACATTTCCAAAAACCTGTCCCTCAGTGTGTATAGGAGATTCTGTTCTGTATGTGTTAAACAGCTCGTCATTCAAAGCTCCCTGACTTTGCATTTTCCCACTCTCGTCATTATTGAGTTATCCATGATCAGACTCTTGTTGAACTCAGTAACCCGTCAAACTGCTTAAACTTAAAGCTATATTTCTCTGCTTGCCAACTTCAAAAATGAAAGTGCTGGCAATAAAGCTTCACTGGTGACAGGGCAGACAAGATTTCACTGGTGGAAAAACCTTTAAATAGTATCATTTATTTTAACTAATTTGAGGTTTCCAGGCCCACCTTAAATAGAAACAAAGATATTTCCCCTCCAATCCCCCACCTGATGTTGCTTAAAAGAAGAGTTAGGACTGTGTGTGAGAGAGAGTCGCCTGTTGACAGAGGAGAGCAGAGGAGGAGTATATAAAATGCTAGAATCTGAAGAAAACCAGAACCCTTGTGTGAAAGAGTACAGTGTCAGGCAGATCAGGGAGGCGAAACCTCCCTCCCAGTGGAAACAAAGCCTCTGAAGACATTTGAGAGGATTCCATGGGCTTCTTCTCTACTCAATAAAGAACAAAAGAATCAACTTCTTAAGTGCTAATGTCACTTTTTGTTTCATTTTTTAAAAAGAGTAATGTATGTGCTGCGCGTATCAGTTCTAAGATCATATTTCCCATGATTAAATATGTGTATAGCAACATAGGGTGTGCACCAATCAAAAAACACCCCTGCTATTTTCAAACATGCAGTGATAGTGATATAACATTTGAAGCCCTGGTTTTCAAATAGGTTTGAGGTGCACAACTGTGTGCCAGATGATAATCTGGGCACACACTTACAACTGCAAACTTGGTGTAACAGCCCATGCAAGTAACTGATTATTGTCATCAGTACACTCTGTTAGCCAATTTGCATGCACAATTGGTACTTGGATTCCACGACGATGGGCAGCATAGGAATGCTTATAAATGAATATCTTTGAGGTAAATGTGTGTACAAATGCAATGGAGAATTGCATGCTCATTTTGCATGCACTATTGCCCAGCTAGATTGTATACATTTGTCTCTATTGATTTAAAATAAACCAGCTACTGTATTACTACCTTAGAATATGGCTACACTGAGCAATCTACAGAGTTGGTTACTTCAGACTCTACAAAGCCTTTTCAAGCATCCACACCTCTGCCCATCTCTGTTACTTTGCTGGCTTCCAGCTGAGCTCCATGTAATAATTTATGCTGACAAGACCTAATTAGGTTTCAGACACAATCTGATGTGGGTGGCAGCCGGAGGCTTTTGAAGGTCTGAAAGGTGCTGTAGTTACCAAGCCAGCACTTCTCTCAGCAGGGGAGAAGAATGTCTCAGAAATCATGCAGTGGTGAAAAGTTGTTTATTTATTTGAAGAGGTTCTGCTGTAAGTGGAAGAAAGAGATGGAGCCATTATCAGCCTGGAAATTTCAAATGTCTTTTATAAGTGCAACCAAAGTTAAAGTTTCTCTCTCACTGAAAAAACCTGCTCCAGCTTTTTTTAGATTTATGATTATTTGAAACCAACGCCAACTATTTTCTATCTTGCATGCTTTAATCAAGCCAAGCACACACCCTGCATACAGATTTTACTGGAGGGGGAAGAAGTGGTGTATTTGTAGATTAACTTTCACATTGTCTTTTATGGAGTGTGAGGCATTTCCTTAGGGTCCAGTACAGCTGGAATCTATTCAAAGCTGCAGTGCACCAGGTGGGAAAAAGGCTTTTTAGATATTAACATATACTGTCTTAATTTTTTTGCCCACAAATATACATGCTTTGTTAACAATCAGACGGTTTAGTTATTCAATTTCTCTGCAAGTATTTCTTGCTTAGAGTCTCTGTAGTTAAAATGTCTTTTGGGAAAGCACACAGGGTATGTCCATACACAAATGAAGACATGACTAGCACAGACAGACATACCATACAGAATCATAGAATACTTGAACTGGAAGGGATCTCGCGAGGTCATCATGTCTGGTCCCCTGCTAACATGGTATGACCAATCACCATCTAGAGATTCTAGACCATCCCTGAGAGACACCTATCTAACCTGATCTTTAATATTTCCAGTGGTGGAGATTCCACAACCTCCTTAGGCAATTTATTCCAGTGTTTAACCACCCTGACAGGAACTTTTTCCTAATGTCGAACCTAAGCCTCCCTTACTGCAGTTTAAGCCCACTGCTTCTTGTGCTATCCTCGGAGCCCAGGGAGAACTATTTTTCTCCCTTCTCCTTGTAACCCTCTTGAAAACCACTATCATGTCCCCCTCTCAGTCTTCTCTTTTCTAAACTAAACAAGCCCGGTTCTTTCAATCTTCCCTCATAGCTCATGTCCTCTAGAACTTTGATCATTGGTTTTGCTCTTCTCTGGACCTTCTCCAATTTCTCCACCTCTTTCGTGAAATGTGGTGCCCAGAACTGGACACAATACTCCAATTAAGGTCTAATCAGCACAGAGTAGAGTGGAAGAATGACCTCTCGTGTCTTGTTCACCACACACCTCTTAATACATCCCAGAGTCATGTTTGCTTTTTTTTGGAACAGCACCACACTGCTGACTCATACTCAGCTTGTGGTCCACTGTGACCGCTAGATCCATATTTCTGCAGTAGTCCTTCCTAGACAGTCACTTCCCATCCTGTCTGTGTGAAACTGATTGTTTCTCCCTAAGTGGAGTACTTTGCATTTGTCCTTATTAAACATCATCCTATTTACCTCAGACCATTTCTCCAGTTTTTCCAGATCATTTTGAATTCTGACTCTATCCTCCAACACAATTGCAACCCCTCCCAGCTTGGTATCATCTGCAAACTTAATAAATGTACTTTCTATGCCAATAGCTAAATCATTGAAGACAATATTGAACAGAACCAGTCCCATAATAGACCCCTGCAGAACCCCACTTATTATTCCCTTCCAGCTTGATTGTGAACCATTAATAACTACTCTCTGAGAATGATTATCCAGCCAGTTATGCACCCACTTTACAGTAGCCCCATCAAAGTTGTATTTGTCTAATTCAGGGGTCAGCAAACTATCACTCCAGAGTCACATGTAGCTCATTAAGGAGCCGCTTGTGGCTGCGAGCGCTGCCGCCGCTGACTCCTCTTGCAGCTCCAGAGGCTGCTGCCGCTAAAACAACACCCACTGGTAAAATGGAACTGAGTTTTTTCTTTAAGCGGTGGCGACGGCCTCTGGAGCTGCTGAGAAGTCAGCTGCGGTGGGGGATGAGGGGAGAAGCCAGCAGGGCAGGGAACTCTGTAAGAGGAAGCTGGGAGGGCTCCACAAGGAGAAAGTCAGCCTGCAGGAGAGTTGGGGGGAAGGGCAGCTGAGCCTGCCCTGCCAGAGCTGCACAGCGGTGCAACGAAGGAGGTGGCAGGGGAAGGTGGAGACTGTGGAGGAGGAGCAGCAGCAGCAGCACATGGACCTCGTTGACTGATTCAGGTAAACCCTGGGGATGGGTTGGGGACAACGTGTCTGGGGCTGAAGGGTTTAATCCCGGGGTTGGGGGGAAGCAGTTTGGGGCTGATAAGGTTAAGCTTGCGGGCAGGGGGAGGTTGGGGTTGTTAGGGGGTCAGCCTGGAGATGGGGGGTTGCAGTTGAAAGGGGTTAAACCTGGAGGTGGGGGGCAGTTTGGGGCTGAAGGTGTTAATACTGGAAAAGGGGGGTGGCTTGCAGGATGGGGGGGGTAAAGCTTGGGGATCAGGGGCAGATTTGGGGGTTGAGGCAAGTAAAGCCTGGAGATTGGGGTAACAACTTTCTAACTGATACAAATCATTGCGTGGAATGTGCTGATCTTACAACAGGGGTGACAAAACGCGCAGTTTGGCATTACTTATTAAGGACTGTCTCAGTCACATGCATTACGGCGCTTGAAGTATTGCTTTTGTAACGGAATTCAAAAAAATGGCTCTTCTCGCTATTTCGGTTGCAGACTCCTGGTCTAGTTTATTGATAAGAGTATCGTGTGAGACCATATCAAATGCCTTTCTAAAGTCTAACTATACCACATCCCCTGCTTCTCCCTTATCCACAAGACTTGTTATCCTATCAAAGAAAGCTATCCGACTCCTTTGACATGATTTGTGCTTGATGACATGACGCAATCTAGTTAGCATGAGTACCAATAGCCACATAGATGTGGTCCTATTGACTAGCGAGTTGAATACATCTCCACAGTTCTGTGTGGGCTTCTCCTGGAGCAGCTAGCCCACGCTAAAACTCTTACAACCTCCTCTTTACTACTGCTATTATTCATACCAGCTACACTGAAGTTACAGCAGGTCAATCAAGTGCAGGGGGAAGACTTGTAAACACTCACTCACCAGTGGGTAGATTTCTATTGTCCCTCCATAGGCAAGATATTTGTCTATCCTGAATACAGCCACCTGCCCTAAGCTCCCCCACTTCACCCCACGTCCTCTGCCCTCAGGCCCCCCCCAGGGGGAGGTGTGATACAAAGAGTACCGTAAAGAAATTTAAGTTCCTTTCACTTCTGGTTTCAGCCCCCACCTGAGAGCTCTAGCTCAAGCTGTGGTTTTAGCTCAGAAGAACTGTGGTCCACTCCAGTGTCTGCTGTGTGCAACAAGATGGCAGTTGTCATGCTCAAACTAGTTTTATGGCAGTGTTACTGCCCCCTCCTCCCCCACATTTCAGTGGAATTATAGCTGCTTGATCTATGTGAGAATGGAACTGGGCCCCTGATCGTGGCTAGATTTGGCTCATTCTGATCGCTACTGGCGGGGAATGTCAGAATCAGGAACCATCTGCTAAGAAGATCCTGCCTTTGCCTCCTGACTGACACAGTCATGGTGCTTGACAGAAGCAGAATTAAGATAAAGTCCTAGGACCTTACAGCCTAACTTATACACAAATCACACTGGGCCAGACTCTGATAACCTTCTGAAGTAAGGTACAATTTGACATCAGAGTCTGGTCCACTATGATTCTAAGCAGCAAGTCATAAGGGGGTTGGATGAGGAAGAAAAAGGAAAAATAAAATTGTGTGTCTGTTGATTAAACCCTTTATAAAGGAGAATTGGCCCACTTCACCTCACAGTCATGTGAGTTTTCAGGCTATATTAATACCTCTTTTAATTGTTTTTTTTCCTATATGAGTCAGGTGCAGCAGAAGCAGCAAAGGAGACCATGGCTACGTCTACACGTGAAGCCTAGATCGAAGTAGCCTATTTCGATGTGGCGACATCGAAATAGGCTATTTTGATGAATAACGTCTACACGTCCTCCAGGGATGGCAACGTCGATGTTCAATATCGACGTTGCGCAGCACCACATCGAAATAGGCGCAGCGAGGGAACGTCTACACGCCACAGTAGCACACATCGAAATAAGGGTGCCAGGCACAGCTGCAGACAGGGTCACAGGGCGGACTCAACAGCCAGCCGCTCCCTTAAAGGGCCCCTCCCAGACACACTTGCACTAAACAGCACAAGATACACAGAGCCGACAACGAGCTGCAGACCCTGTGCATGCAGCATGAATCCCCCGCTGCAGCAGCAGCAGCCAGAAGCCCTGGGCTAAGGGCTGCTGCACACGGTGACCATAGAGCCCCGCACGGGCTGGAGAGACAGCGTCTCTCAACCCCCCAGCTGATGGCTGCCATGGAGGACCCCACAATTTCGACGTTGCGGGACGCGGATCATCTACACGGTCCCTACTTCGACATTGAACGTCGAAGTAGGGCGCTATTCCGATCCCCTCATGAGGTTAGCGACTTCGACGTCTCGCCGCCTAACGTCGAAGTTAACTTCGAAATAGCGCCCGATGCGTGTAGCCGCGACGGGCGCTATTTCGAAGTTAGTGCCGCTACTTCGAAGTAGCGTGCACGTGTAGACACAGCTCATGTGAGTAAGAAATAATGGTGAAACACTCCACAACAAGAGAATATGGAAGAGGATTTAAAGGCATGAGAGGACATCGGCTGCACCTAATCATTGTGGGTTACTTATAAAACTGCAAATACGTAATGCAAATGGAAACACTGAAGCGTTGAGCTCAGCAGCCCATTTTACATGTTTAAACAAATGTAGCTTTTCTAGGCTATTACTAGAGATGGTCAAAAACTGTCTCTCCCCTCCCCTGTTCTCCAGAAGAGTTTTAACTTTTTGGTGAAAACTCACTCATGATTTTATAGATCTCTAGCATTTTTCCTAAGTCATCTCTTTTTCGTGCTGAAAAATCTCAGCCTTTTTACCTCTCCTCATATGTAAGCTGTTCCAGGGCCCTAATAATTTTTGTTGCCCTATTCTGAACCTGTTCCAATTCTAATGATGGGACAACCAGAACTGCATGCTATATTCAAAGTGTGGGCATATAATGGATCTATATATTAGAATTATTATTTTGTCTGATCTAGCCCTTTCCTAATGGTTCTTAGCATTCTGTTGGCTATTCTGATTTCCACTGCACGTTGAGCAGACGTTTTCAGAGAACTATCCACAATGACTCCAAGATCTCTTTCCGGAGTGGCAACAACTAATTTAGACCCCCATCATTTTGTATGTAAAGTTGGGCTGATGTTTTCCAATGTGCAACGCTTTGCATTTATCATCACTGAATTCCATCTGCCATTATGTTGCCCAGTCCCAAAAGGAATTCTAGGAAGAGATTCTATAAATATTACTAATTTATACAGTACTTTTTTATGCACAAGATTCTTTCTCCATTTAGCAGAACTCATGACCACAATGAGTCTCTGCCTAACCCTCCATTAACAAGTAACAATTATGTTCTCTCAGTTTGAGAGAATTAAGTAAGGAATATTTTATCTCCCTTTTCCTCTTGTTAGGTTGCAGTGGGTCTGGGGGACATGTGAGACGCAACCTCTCTGCTCTGTGGGGTGGCGAGGAGCCATGTCTCCCATGTAGGCAGATCCCCTCCTTATTTCCAGTGAAGCTAGTGAGTAAAAGAACCAGTTCAATAAGTGTTTTCATCAGGGATAAAAGTACCATGGTGACTGGCTGCTTCCTTGGTGGTATCACATTCTCAGCTGAAATATCCTCGGACTCTGCCGCTGTTTATATACACACTTCTTTAAGGAAGTATTCATTTGACTGTCTTTTTACTGCTCCAGTCGTGTCTCTGATTCAGCCAGCCAGAAGCTGCACTCTCTGATCAGTGGAACAATACAACTTGCCTCACATCCTGCATGCCTTAATCACAGGAGCAGTCACCCCCTGGTTTTGTAGTTTATGGCGATGGAACAGGAGTCCTTCAAATAATTTCTTATTCCTTTCATGGAGTTCACTTTGTTCTCTTCTAGACGCAGCAGCAGGTTCATACTGTCTGGCTACATCTACACGAGAAGACTCTGCCAACAGAGCTCACTGTCGGAAGGGATTTCCCAGCAAAACTTCTGTTGACAGATTGCGTCTACACATAAAAGCGGTTTGAAAAAGCAATGTGCTCTGTTGACAGAGAGGGCCAGACTGCCCGGCCCTCTCTCAAACGAACAACGGACCAGAAGCTCTGCAAACAGGGCTGCCCAGCAAACTGGAAGACCCATCTGTTGACAAAAGGGCCCAGAGTATCTACAAGACTGTTTTGTTAACAGAACACTGTCGAGAGGGGTGTTGTACCTGAAAGGGGAGAGGTATAACGCTGCCGAAGGATGTGCCGGGTTTTGTCAAACTGCATTTTGCACGTAAACTTTCTGCCAAATTTTGCCGACAAAAGCCTGGTTTTGCCAGAAAAACCCTCTTGTGTCAATGTGGTCTCTGTTTGCTGTTATTTGGGACCCAGAGAGGCCCATGAGCTGGCATATGATTCTTGAGCAGAAGAAACCCAAGATTTCAGTGGGCCACGTGAGGCCACCCAAGATAGAGCTGCTGGTGAGAAGTCAGGCAACCAAAGCAAACAGTTACAGGAGAGTGGACAAGAGGCCACAGTTCTGTTTTGATGGGCGACACCAAACTGTCCTCTCCAGCAAAGCACACTCAGAATCAGCCAGAGCACTACAGTGTCAAAACAAAAAGTTACATACAAAATTGTAGGGAAAATCAGCTCTTGTAGGCCTAAATCCTGAAGTTCCCCAGACTGAGAAGCTAAGTTATATACAGGGGAGCTCCCTGGAGGCTGAGAGGAAGGCAGCCCCCTCTGTAAGTTTTGGAGCAGCTGTAGAACCACTCCATACCTAGTATTGCAGGTTGAAGCCTCAAGGTATGTACATTTACTTGCTGATTAATCACTGTAGTCCTGGATCTACTGGCCCTTGACCTTGCTCTGCTCCTGCCTTGCAGCCAAGTTCCAGCTGTACTGGAGAAGGATTCTGCTTAGCACGACCAGATGTCCCCATAGAATCACATCTGTCCTGACCTTTAGCTGTTTGTCCTGTGTCTGGACCGGGGTACAGTCACAAAGCCATTTGTTCTGATATTTTGGAACAGGGCTGGAGCACACTGGTCAGTGCTGACCTGGGGCCTGGTGGTACAGGATGCTGCAGCTCCCAGGCACAAGGATGTCCAGAGGGTTGCTGCATGCTGCACCCACCACAAGTGCTTGCTCCATCGTGGCCAATAGGAGCTGCAGGGGTGGCGTCTGCAGGCACAGGCAATGCCTAGGAACCTCTCGCTGGGCAGCCTGGCCTGGGACATCTGTGCACTTCTGGTGGCTACAAGAACATCCCATCTTTACAGCTCCCAGCCAGTGGCAGCTGGAGCTGGTGCTTGTGGCAGGCATAGCCCAGAGAAACCCCCCAGCTTCTGCTGAGCTAAGGACTACAGGGACCTGCCAGGAACTTCCCAGTAGGAGCCAGCCCAGGTAAGTGCTGACAGGTTCCCACCCCCGCCTGAGCAGGTCCCTCTGGCTCTTAGGGTTGGGGTGGAGAGGGGGCTCTGCATGCTGCCCATGCCTGAAATCCCCACCTCCACTGCTCCCATTGGTTGGAAGCCACTGTCCCTTAGCTTGCAGTGGGGCTAGAGCTGGGGCTGTGCAACCTGACCTGCAGCTTCCTCAAGCTGTGCATCCCCTCCCCCATGGCTCCAGTGGGGCTGGGGCTGTGAGCCTCTGGCTGCCTCTTTTCTTGTGTCTGGCCACTCTAGTCATGCCCTGGACATATTCTGCAGTGCTGTGCCCTCTCTCCCCGCCACTTTGCTGAGGTCAGGCCCTTCTTCAGGCCTAGAGAACAGTGCGTGGTTTGTCCTGTAATTGCCAAGTCACTCGGCAGAGCACTATAAACAGGAGTAACAGGGTCCTAGCCCACCTGCTGAAGAACATTCAGTATGGAACAATCCTGAATGGGCTGGGTTTGGACAAACAAATTGCTAGTGTCCCTGATGTTTCAGGAAAGTATTAGGCAAGAGCCCCTCCTTTGCAGTGGCAGGCTGCTAAAGTCAAGCAAGAGACCAGCTGCTTTTTTCCTGACAACTTTAAACTCCTGGTGTAACATTTCCTTTCTACACAACCTAGATTCTGTAGCTCACAAACTAAATCACTGTTACTATCTATGGTTTTAGAGAAGCGTCTAATAATCTCAGCTGACAATGTCTAAGACAGGGAGCCTACAGTCTAACCACCCTCCCCCGCACCCCGACCAAAACCAAAAAAACCCCAAAAAAACGAAGACAGAGGCATAAAGTAGGCAGGTGATTTGCCCAAGATCACCCCTCTAGGCAGTGGTACAGACCAGTCAGCTACAGCTAATGACCCATCCATTAGAGTACATGAGCTACGAAGGAAGACTGAAAGAACTGGGCTTGTTTAGTTTAGAAAAGAGAAGATTTAGAGGGGTTACAAGGAGGAGAGAGAAAAATTGTTCTCCTTGGCCTCTGAAGATAGGACAAGGAACAATGGTCTTAAACTACAGTAAGGGAGGTTTAGGTTAGACATTAGGAAAAACTTCCTAACTGTCACGGTGGTTAAACACTCGAATAAGTTACCTAAGCCGTGTCTACACGTGCACGCTACTTCGAAGTAGCAGCACTAACTTCGAAATAGCGCCCGTCACGGCTACACGCGCCGGGCGCTATTTCGAAGTTAACTTCGACGTTAGGCGGCAAGATGTTGAAGTCGCTAACCCCATGAGGGGATAGGAATAGCGCCCTACTTCGATGTTCAACATCGAAGTAGGGACCGTGTAGTCGTTGCGTGTCCCGCAACTTCGAAATAGCGGGGTCCGCCATGGCGACCATCAGCTGAGGGGTTGAGAGACGCTCTATGGTCACTGTGGGCAGCAGCCCTTAGCCCAGGGCTTCTGGCTGCTGCTGCGGCAGCTGGGGATCCATGCTACAGGCACAGGGTCTGCAACCAGTTGTCAGCTCTGTGTATTTTGTGTTGTTTAGTGCAACTGTGTCTGGGAGGGGCCCTTTAAGGGAGCGGCTTGCTGTTGAGTCCGCCCTGTGACCCTGTCTGCAGCTGTGCCTGGCACCCTTATTTCGATGTGTGCTACTTTGGCATGTAGACGTTCCCTCGCAGCGCCTATTTAGATGTGGTGCCGCACAACGTCGAAGTTGAACATCGATGTTGCCAGCCCTGGAGGACGTGTAGACGTTATTCATCGAAATAGCCTATTTCGATGTTGCTACATCGAAATAAGCTATTTCGATGTAGGCTTCACGTGTAGACGTAGCCCTAGAGAGGTTGTGGAATCCCCACCACTGCAGATATTTAAGAGCAGGTTAGATAGGGGATGATCTAGATGGTGTTTGGTCCTGCCAAGAGGGCAGGGAACTGGACTCGATGACCTCTTGAGGTCCCTTCCAGTTCTAGTGTTCTATGATTCTATGATCCACTGAACCACACCATCATCATCCCCCCTGCAAGTCACAGCAAGGAAAGTAATTGCAGTATAATAAAATACCTGCCTAACCCACATAACCTCAGTACTTGAATAAAAAAATGGTTTTGTTCAATATCTTCAACAATTTAGATAAGGAAATACAGAAAATGCTTATAAAGTTTGTGGATGATACCCAACTGGAAGGGGCTGTAAGTGCTTTGGAGGATAGGATCAAAATTCAAAATGACCTGGACAAATTGGAGAACTGGTCTGAGGAAAAAGAAGATAAAAATTCAAAAAGGACAAAAAATGCAAAGTACTCCACTTAGGAAGGAGCAATCAGTTACACACATACAAAATGGGAGGTGACTGTCTAGGAAGGAGTACTGCAGAAAGAGATCTAGGGGGTCATAGTGGACCACAAGCTAAATGAGTCAACAGTGCGACTCAATTGCAGGGAAAAAAAAAAGAGAGAGAGAGCAAACACCAGTCTGGGAGGTATTAACAGGAATGTTGGAAGCAAGACATGAGAGGTAATTCTTTGCCTCTACTCCATGCTGATTAGGCTTTAACTGGAGTGCTGTGCCCACTTCTGGGTGCCACATTTCAGGAAAGATGTGGAGAAACTGGAAAAGGTCCAGAGAAGAGCCACAAAAATGATAAAAGCTCTAGAAAACATGACCTCTGACGGAAGACTGGAAGAACTGGGTTTGTTTAGTCTGGAAAAAGAAAAAGATGGAGAGGGGACGCAGTAACAGCTTTCAAGTACCTAAAGGGTTTCCACAAGGAGGATGGAGATAATCTCTGAAGATAGGATAAGATGCAATGGGCCTAAATTGCAGCAAGGGAGGTTTAGTTGTACATTAGCAAAAGCTTCCTAACTGTGAGGGTGGCTGAGCACTAGAATAAGTTGCCTGGGGAGGTTGTGAAATCTCTATCAATGAAGACTTTTAGGAACAACTTAGACAAATGCCTGTCAGGGACAGTTTAGACGGTGCTTGGTGTTGCCATAAGTGCATGGGACTGGACTCGACTTCTCAAGGTTTCCTCCTATTCTAGTGTTCGATGAGTCTACGAGCTGGGCTTCCTTCTCTGATTAGAGCCAATAACTCCAAATGACACCTTTTATTATTGTACTGCTACATTAGCTTTCAACTTTTAACATGCGTTATATCAAACCCTTTGCTCCCTTGTCTCTAGCTGCTGTATTTGAGTGGGGATATTTCTTGCTTCCACAGGCAGAACCTCATATTCTTACAGTGAATCTCAAAAGTGCATCAAAAAAACCATCAGACTAGCTTGCTCCCTGTGAGGGATGGCATAAAGTTTGTAATTATCATTTCAAAGCTATGATCCAGCATGCAGGCAGAAAGCAAACAAGGAGGAGATACACATCTCACAGAGCTGGGAGGGACCTCAGGAGGTCATTGAGTCCAGTCCCCTGGCCTGTTGGCAGGACCAAGTACCCTCCTTTTTTTTTTTTTTTTTTTTGATCTATTGGCTACAGACTCCTAAATGGCCCCTTCAAGGATGGAGCTCACAACCCTGGGTGTAGCAGGCCAATGCTCAAACCATTGAGCTATCCCTCCCCCTACACTGAATTCAAAGGGATGGTGAGAGTCCCTTTGAAACTAGCACACTGGGCCCAACCTCGTTCCTGGTGTAACATTATTAAACTCTTGCCTGTTTTCTTATCTGCATGCTATTCTCCTGGCCTATTTATGTAAAAAGCTTCAGTAATCTGGTATCCTGCCATTGGCCAGCATTCTCATGTACACACTGAACCTCTCTAGTCCAGAATCCTTGGGACATGACCAGTGACAAACCACGGTAGGTTCATATTGTCTAGCAAAATTACCAACACTTCCACTGCTTACTGGCTCTTAGAAGACATTTAGAAGTAAATTTAGCACTAACTGTAAAGGGTTCTGCAAGTAGAGTCAAAAGAAATTGATCCATACAAGGAACCAGTAGGAATGAGAAGGAAAAGTAGACGACTTTATTACACTTGTTTGTCTCTGGACTGGAGAAAAGCCTAAGGCTCTGACCCTGCAAACACTTATGAATGGGCTTAACTTTATGTATGAAAACAGTCACTTTGAATGCAATTGGACTAAACAGAGTTCAATGGAACCACTTATGCGTATAAATACCTGCTTAGGTCTTTGTAGGATGGAAGTCTAATGTAGCAATTTTATTACAGCATTGTAGGAGAGGAATGTAATGTGCATGGAGGAGTGGAAATGTAGAGTGTTCATAAACATAAATCTCTTTTGCATCCATCAATAGAAGACCTGGATGGTTTGGGGAGGAAAACAGCACCTCTTGAGGCAAAGAGTTAAGAAAAGGTAGTACAGGCTAAACCACACTTGTCTGGCACCCTCGGGACCTGACTGGTGCTGAACAAGAGAATTTGCTGGAGCATGGAAGGTCAATATTGTCGAGGACATAACCAACACTTCCACTGCTCACTGGGCTCTGAGAAGACACATTCCAAGAGGGATGTCATGGTGGAACCTGTTGAATGTGTGGGTGCCAGAGATCACAAGCTAAAATCTGCTACCTGTCAACACCCAGCCCCCGAAATCCTTGCCGCAGGAGCGGTGGATAAACTTCCCTCTGGTGACAGGCAGGCCCTGAAAATTTTTCCTGCCTTTGTAGCCTTCGCTATGCGCAAGTCAGGACATGGTGCTATCTGGCAGCATGGGGGTCTTCCCTGCACCAGAGGCACAAGCAAAATACATAAATACACAGTCACTCATCAGAGTAGATAATATTATAGGACATTAAATAGGAAAGAAATGTGAATGAGCGTATCAGACATGAAAAGGGCTGGCAGCTATGGATTTGTTCTGTATCTGACTGCCTCTTTTGGAGGGCAATCTTTTCAGTTTCCTTTTCCATTGGCTTCTTTCCTGATGTCAAACCAACTGTGGTTATCGATATGCATTTTGTGACTCATTAATCATTTTATTGGTAATCAAGCCAGGCCATTGTCTCCATTATACCAGGGATTTCAAGTGGTTTTTTTACATAAATACTAATTACCAGATCCCACTTCATAGCAATTAGTCTTCCAGATAGATACTGCATAGATCCCTCCACTGCTAGGGGCATTTGTCTTGTTCCCTATAAAGAATCTGAGTTATGAGAGAAGTTTTATTCCACATCAGTGGAAAAGGAGAATGAACTGCACTTATATCATACCAAGCAGCCCTACTTTAACATTTTTCAGGAGAACTATGGCACACGCTGTTTACAGCAGGGTGGATGTGCAATATAAAGCCTTTTTCTAGAGAAAGGGAGAATATAAGTTTTATTTGGAGGTAACATTATGCAATTGTTCCACTCTGAATTATTTAGCCTTATTTTTGAGGGGAAGGGGGTTGTTTTGTTTGGAGCTAGTGACATTGGATTGGCAGCCATACTAAATCTTCTCTTTGTCCCTCAGCAAAACATGGCAGGAACAGAGATGGTACAAGTTTCCCCAACTTTTGCCTCTGAGCTGGGCAGCCCAACTTGAGGGAAAAGCAGGTAGTTCAGACTCCACTGCTGTGACAGAATATACCCCGGTGATCACACCCCACACACAGCTGTAATATTTTTGTATGTTCAAGATATCATTTGAAGACTCATAATTTGCTGGTATTATCCTAATTAAACATGTGTGGCAACCACAGGTGCTGGCTCCATGGACAAAAATTAGTGGGTGTTTAGCAACCACCTGCAGCCAGCTCCTACTTCCCGCCCCCCCAGAGCCAGCCACTCTCTTGATGACCTACTGATTGACTCCTCCCTCTTCCTCCTAGTGCCTACCACCTGCCCCATCCCCTAAGTGATATGGCTGGGAGCTAGGGGAGTGGAGTAGACTGGGGCCAGGTTGCTCCTCTTCCCCTGCAACTCGCTAATCTTCCAGGCTGCATTGCTCCCATCCCACCTTGCCCCCAAGCTCCCTCTCTCAGGCAAAGTGGAGCTGGAGCAGGGAAGGGGTGGAGTGGAGCCTGAAGTGAAGAGGGGTTGTCCCAGCCCTCCATCAAGCTACAGGTGGTGTGGGGAGAAGCCATATGGGGAGGGTCATCACATGGCTGGTGCCTCCCCAGTGTCCCTCCTCCACAGTAGCCTGTTTCCTAGTGCTCAGCTAGAAATTATTTCCAAGAAAGAAACTGAAACAAACACCCCAAAACACCAGCCTCTCTCTGTCTACCTACCACATTCACTGCACCTGAAAAGAAAAAGGAAGTGGGTGATGAACTCTGAAGAAGGGGTCCTGAGCGATCAAGTTTGGTCAGCAAGACTGCTGAAAGGGTTTGGTGAGAAGCATTGCTTCAATGTGATACAGTTTAAGTCAGGCTTTAGTAAACACCTTATCTTTGTTTTTCCTGTAGCCATTTCTGACTTTTATGCCTCATTCTTTGTACCCACTTAAAATCTCTTTGTAGTTAATAAACTTGCTTTAGGGTTTTGTCTCATCCAGAGTGCTGAAACTGAAGTGTCAGGATAACTATTTCATATAATAAAATGGCACATTATTTCCTTAAAGGAATAACATACGTAAAATATTTTGTATTGTCTAGGAGAGGGCTGGGAAATATTAGACGTACATTTCTAGGTAAAAATCGGAGAGTGGGGTTGCATTGTGGTTCCCCTGCAGAATAACCAAGGCTGGTGAGAACCAAAGTGTAACCCATGCATGGCTGGTAGGCTGCAGTAACACAGAGCCATTCAGGGTGTGGTGTGCATGCTGGGCAGGTGTTTGCAAGTGGCCTGTGAGGGAGCTACCACAGCAGGGCAGGAGTGAACAGCGCCCCCAGTGGTCTAGACTGTACCCTGGTATGTTTCAACTGCCCGTTCATCCATTAGTGTTGAACATCTGTGTGCTAGAAACTAGCTTAAAAGTCACCAAACCTTGCTATTTCTGTTACCAGCAATCACCAGCTGACAATGACTTTAAGACACGCACATACTTCATGGACCCTGGAGACTTCCAGTCCCCAAGCTGAGTAGGTTATAACTTCTCTTATTTGCAGTGATGCCTACAAAAATCTTGACAATACTAAGGCAGCTAATATCCTGAGATCACTGCCTATCATGCTGACTAGTATTGTCTCATCATTTCTTTGAGGTTTCCCTGTCTGCCTGCATCCACTTGTTATCTCTTTCCTGATCCTTAGACTGTGGACCAGGGAATACCTTCTTGTTTTGTATTTGTACAGCACCTACCCCTATTCTTCCCACAGCATCTAACTCAATTATGCATAACCCAGTTCCCAGTGCTCGTGTGGTTCTATCCTCACGCAATAGTCTCCTGGGATGACTCAGATGTCTAAATCACACACACAAATGTTTGTGGCATCAATCACCAAACTCAAAATTGTTATTTATTGTTTGTCTTTCTCCAAAAACACGTTAGTTGGTCACTCCCTGTTTCATATGCCTTCAATTCAATGCTGAGCTGCTTGTGGGATGCTCCGCTGCATTTTCCAGCCATGGGTGAGCTGGAAGGCAATTAACCACCATACTTCCTAGCAGCCAGCACTGCTGTAGGCTCAATGAACAGTCACCAATGACTGCTGGGAATTGTGATCCATGGCTGTACTTCTGCCACTGCCACCAGAAGCACCGCTACTAAGTTTGTATTACATCACGAGCTGGTGGAAATGGTTAAAAATGCCTGTTCCATTTTACTGACAGCCTATTAGTGTCCCCAAAACATCACGCATCTCCCATTTTTTGGGGGGGCAAAAGGGTTATTACACCTATGAGCTTGGACGATTCGGCGGCTAACTATCATTTAACTACAGACAGACCGACCCATGCTGCACGTTCATATCCAAACCTCCCCTCTTCAGGGCTGTTTACATGCTGGCAGCCTGTTGGTTTGGGCCCATCTCACGAATTTTATCTGAAGAACCTCACTTGGTTTTTATTTGGGATTTGTCTGTTTTTAAGTGGCCAGATCACTTTGCTTTCCACCAGATCATATTTCCAGCCATATCATCATCCCCCATAGGCATCCACTGACATTGTTTTGCCTTTTTTAACTCGTAACACCATCCCCATGGACAGACGTTCACATTGTTTTGATATAATCTCCACAAGCTGCCAACGAGTGTTGCGTTTCACTTTGTTCAGTTTACAACACTCTTTGAATGAAGAGTCTCTGCTGTTATGACCTCAAGAATTATGGTGCTTTTCTTTAGGTAGGGGAAATGGAATCAATCACAAAAATACTCTGAGAAAAAAGCATCCCCTGGGCATTTGTTCACAGAAGACATTTCTGAGACTTAACTACACTCCCTGCTTCCCAGACCTTTATTATTTCATTCTATTTTTATTTTAAAACAGAAAATATTTAGAACTAGGGAAAGACTCTCAGGGCAAGTTATTCCATAATTACTCCTTTCACCAACTGGGCCTTTCTCTGAAGCATCTGCGTCACGTTACCGTGGGATATAGGATTAGATGAACCACTCCTCTGATTCCGTTGACAATCCCTCTTATTTAAGCAGTAATTTCTTGGGTTTAGAAGTAAAACACTACCAAACTTTTCTTTTTTTACTAGTGCACTTGCAGCCCTAAAACTAGAGAGACAGCATCATTAATTAGTCATTTTTAACATGAGTCCCGATGCATGGTCAGCACATTAGTTTAGAGACCACCTCATCATAGAATCCTAGGGCTGGAAGGGACCTCAGGTGGTCATCGAGTCCAGCCCCCTGCCTAAAACAGGATCAACTCTAACTAAATCACCCCAGCCAGGACTTTGTCAAGACGGGACCTAAAAACCTCCAGGGATGGAGATCCCTTGTGGCAGGGATCCAAATTCACGTCTCATTACCAGCCTCATGCAGAGGAGGGGTAGGCTTGGGCTCACGGCAAAAGGAAGTGAACCCAATTTCCAGTGATGATGGAGCACCTGGATGCCTGGAGTGAAAGACTCAAGCGTCAGCCAGCACGAGGAAAGGTCTTTAAAATACAGGGACTTTTGGGGCAGTGGGTAAAAACGAAGGAAAACCTTTAGATTCTAGGGGCTTGAGGGCCTCAAACACGTACCTGCTGATCTTGAATTACACAAAGCTGGCCCAGTGGAGGAGTCCAAGGTGGCATGCTGACCGGTGGGCAGTGGAGGTTATATTCAGTTAGAGTGCAAGGCGCTGAAGGTGTGGGACTCAACGCAACTGCCTTGCTCTAAGGTCAGAACTGGAATACACATTATATTTTGGGCCCTACCAATTTCAGGGCTCCAGCAAGTCTAGTATCAGCTAGATGTCCTTACATCTGCGCCATTGCTGGCGGTGGCTCTGCCACCAGAGCTGGGCTCCTGGGCAGCAGGAGTTGCTCTCCAGCCGCCCATCTCTGAAGGCAGCACTGCCACCCACAGCAGTGCAGAACTAAGAGTCTCAATAGCATGGCCTCTCCCAATAATCTGGCTACCCTCCTACAACCTCCTGTTGGGTCAGGACCCTGACAGCTACAACCCTGTGAAATTTCAGATTTAAATATCTGAAATGATGAGATCTATGATTTTTAAAATCCGGTGACTGTGAAAAGTATCAGAGAGGTAGCCGTGTTAGTCTGTATCTGCAAAAACCACAAGAAGTCCTGTGGCACCTTACAGACTAAGAGATATACTGCAGCATCAGCTTTCATGGGCGAAGGCCCACTTCGTCAGATGCACCTTTGCCCACAAAAGCTGATGCTCCAATATATGTTAGTCTATAAGGTACCACAGGACTTTTTGTGGTTTTTGGTGATTTGTGAAATTGCTCAATATGGAACATGACTTTGGTAGGCCTGAATTATATTTAATTTCAAGGAATTTCAAACACCTCTCTCTCTGCATTATCCCAATTCAGCTTTGAACTTCATGGACTTGCATAGTTGTCTATGAAGGATGCTTAGAACTATACTGAAAGACCTGCACAGCTATGTGACCTTGTGATGTGATCAAGTCACACCCCAGTCAGGAAGAAGTTAAAGTGTTCCTCTGGGTACAATCAGCCTCAGCCCCCTGAAGAGGGAGGACTAGAACTCAGTGCTCCCAAGCCCCGGGAATGGGGTTGCCCACCAGGGAAATGGCATGAGAGCTTGGGCTGTCCAGACCCTCTCAGACAGAAGGAAGGAAACTTTTCCCTTTGGCTTCTTGAAGACCTAGGACTGTGCTTGGACTACTGTAACTCCTCCTGCAAGGGGGCAGACACACTGAGCATTACCAAAAAGACTATTGGCCTGACTCCATGCCCTTTCCCTCATGGGTCACTAGCGAGATGGACCCTATTACAGACATCTTCACACAAAACAAGGCAGCGGGTAGAACTTCCCTTGTTTCAAAGGAGCAGACACATAACTGGGTTAGAAAAGCAAAACAAAAAGCACAAGTCAATCGATGTTGCTCGTAAGAGCTGAGAAACCATTGGAGGGACTCAAAGATGAAAATGATGAGGTAGGATCCTTGGCTTTAGCAACAGTGCTTTGAAAAGACTGAACAGGGGCTGCCCTGGAAGATAACGCAACCAAACAGCAGCAAGCCAGAGAAATCAAGGTGAGAAACAACCATCAGATGGACAAGAATTTTCGCAGTGGAGAACATGGGAAAGAGCAGATCTTGGTGCTAAGAAAGAGAACAAAGCAACTGTACATAGCTGGGAGGATGGATGTGGGGCTGATGGATGGGGCATACAGAGAGAAGAGTAAAGATAACATGGAGCTTACAAACCTGTGGGGCTGGAAGGACCGTGGAATTGTCAGTGGAGATAGTGCAGGAAGATTAGATCACAATCATCACACACTGTAGAGTAATCTAATACACCAAAGCTGCATGGATTCCAAGTAAACAGCATCCAAATGCTTATAATCAGATCA
Source organism: Carettochelys insculpta (assembly GCF_033958435.1). Lineage (NCBI taxonomy): Eukaryota > Metazoa > Chordata > Testudines > Carettochelyidae > Carettochelys > Carettochelys insculpta. Next base: position 19,704,215 of record NC_134153.1, on the reverse strand, counting down.
GGTCAAATGATTCAATGCACAAAGCAAAGAGTATTTCTTCTATAAGGGCCTATTATCTCTCTGCAGTATCATGCACAGCCACAAGTCCAATGAGAATGAAGAACATAAATAAAGCATGGGGCTGGAATTGATTTCATGGAATTGTTGTAGGCTTTGGATGGCACTGTAACAATTCAAAATACATCACTCTTTATTTAGACTAGTTCCAAGTGGAGTTCTGTCTGCACACACACAAACATCACTAGCTCTCATTATGCTGAATATTTCAGCTGTCACTTCAGAACTCTTTGTTAGGGAAACCTAAATACATTTGTTTTCTGAGCGACAAAAATCAAACAGGAGGACAGGCTGTTGTGTTTTTCTCTCTAATAAGGTTCAACCAAGAGGAGTTAATGAAACAAAGTGGTGTAAATGCAACAGAACAATTACATGCTTCTGGGTTTGTGTTATATTGTGGGAATTAAATGAGGAATGATGTAATTCATCAAACTCTGATATTCTGCTGGAAACATCTGTCCTTGATGCTCATGTGTTAATCCCAGCTGTGAAAATTCAGAGTAAGATTTAGCCAACAGCCATGTTTCCTTGGGAACTGTTTGCAAGTTCAATTTGCTTGTGTTATTTTTTTAATTTTATTTTTTCTGTACAGTAAACCTTTGAGTTATATGGAGGTTGCGTTTCTGCAACCCCCATGTAACTTGAATTTTTATGCAAGTTGAGGGGGGACTGGAACAAGGCTGAAGCCTGGTTCCCAGCTCCCCTGGGCTTGCAGGAGCCAGGAAACTGACCAGCCCAGCAGGACTGGTCAGTTTCCTGACTCACAGAGTGGCAGAGAGCTGGGAACCAGAGGGCAGCCTGGTTCCCATTTCCCCACTGCTTGCAGAACTCAGTTTCCCCGTGTCCCGAAAGTGGCAGGGAGCTGGGAATCAGGCAGCATCCTGGCTCCCAGCTCCCCTCTGCTTGCAGAGAGGGGAAACTGAGCAGGTCAGCAGCCGTATTCAGTTTCCTGGCTCCAGCCAGTGAAGGGGAGCTGGGAACCAGGGGCAGCCTGACTGCTGACTCCCTTCTGCTGCTTGGAGCCAGGAAACTAACAGGGCTGCTTCCCTGCTCAGTTTCCCAGCTCTGCAAGTGGAGGGGAGCCAGGAGCCAGGCTGTGCCTGATTCCCAGCTCCCTGCCCCTGCAGAGACCAGGAAACCGCTCCTGTCAGGGATGGCAACCTGACTTGCAGCTGCCACCTTTGACAGCGGCAGCTGCTGCCCCTGACAGGAGCAGAAAACTGCTCCTGGCAGGGGCGGCAAGAGTCAGGCTGCTGACCCTGACAGGCACAATGCGATAGATGAAATGTCAAGAGCACCAAAGGAAACCAGAGGTCCATGGAAAGGAAGCAAGAATTTGCTCACCAGAGAGTCCTTCAGGGATCCAGGGACCAAACCGCTGCAACTTCATTTGTAGAGTCCCTATATTTACTTGCTGGCCTCTCATGAGACATTCAGTTGTTCCCAACCCAAATGCAGCCAACAAAGGAGTCAGGAGTTCCCTTGCACCTGCCCAGGGGGCTGCTCCGACTGTTCCCTGGGGCACGGAGACGTGAGGGAGGAGGGAGTGTGTGCTCGATACTCTCCATCCACACCATGACAAGTAAGTTGGCAAGAAGCAGGTGGAGCCACGGCAGGTGTGAGGGGAGCAGCACACTGCAGCATATAAAAGGAAATAGAACAACATGTACAATGACCAAAGAACTAAAAACCATTGCCTTAAACAGACTCAGGAAGATCAACCTATCTATCTTAACAGAGGAACAGGTGAGTGACATAGAATGTAACTAAACATACCTAGGTGGGGAACAAATAAATAACAGTGGGCTCTCTCAGTCTAGCAGGGAAAGGTAAAACCAACGATTGCCTGGCTTTGACTTCCAAATTCAGAACAGGAAGGAATGGATTTAATACCGATTGTAATTAACCACTGGACTAACTTACCAAGGGTTAGGGTGGATTGTCCAGCACTGAATTTTAAAATCAAGGCTGGGTGTTTTCTTTTAAAAGATCTGCTCTAGGGATTACGTGAGGGGTCTCTAAGGCCTGGGTTATATCCAGGAGGTGAGAATAGATGATTACAATGGTCTCTTCTGGCATTAGACTCTATGAATAGTCTCCCTTCTCTCTAGTGCATGAGCAGAACACTGGGAAGACAAGCACAATCCCCTCTGTGGCGACTTTTGAGGTGGCACCTTTTACGCACCATTGCTTGCTCAGGCCACAGTCTAGTCCTTAAAGAGAAAGCCTGATTAATACCAAAGTACAAACACAGGTGCCCAGGTAGGACACATGCTCAGTCAAAATAAAGTGCTTGAAAGGACTCTGCTGAACAAGAACACTGTTCTGTACAAAACTGTACGGAAATAATTTCAGGGAAAGGAAAGATACTAAAAAAATGCATTTTCATAATTACTAAGTAAAAAATGTGGCCATTTTACTGAAACATTCATCTCAGTCATCTGTTTTTATCATTTAAGATCCCTGCCCCCAGTTCCCAATGCAAATGACAGTGAGTCAAGTTGTAAACTACAATGGTGTATCCAGAACAGGAACATCCTCCCAGGTCACAAGCTGGAGCTTGCTTGCAGCTGGTTTTACACCCAGGCCCGGGGCTGGTGAACATAACCCTATTTCAAGTAGAAACTGTCACTTTCCGAGCAAAAAAAAGCAACTTTTGAAATTCAAAATATTCTATGACTGAATGGGACATATTTCCAGCATATGAAGGGCTAGCTTGCTTAAATGACTTGAAAAAATGGAATTTCAGGGGAGCAGAAATGTAGAGTGAAATTTCATGAAGAAATTTCCCACCAATTTCACAGAGCCCTAACCACTCTGGACAGAGGGTATGTATGAGGGCACAGGTGAGTATATGCCAGTGTGGGGTTTATTTGACAGACTTCCCTTCCACTGAGGTAAATAGCTGGTAAGCATGAACATACATTGCTTTCAGCATGCTGAAAACTTTATAGGAAGCTGACTTTGAGCCTTTATGGCACATTTTGTTTCTTCATTAATATTTATATAGCTCTGTGTTTGAACACTGTTTTACAACAGGAAGGATATTAAGCACATAAAACAGTAGAAACCTCATATCCCTTACCACGCAAGCTGTTCTTACCCCTGTGTGTTCAAAGTCAATGAGATTATGCAGTTTATTTGTATGCATAAGGGTTTGTAGATGGGTCCCATGAAGACAGTAAATGTGAGGAGGGCCACATTTTTTTTTTCAAAAACTGCCTGAGCAACTGGGCCCCCCATTTGCAAGCTTAGCTGTACATTTAAAGGGTCAAATTTTCCTCTGCAGTAAATCTGTATGGCTCCAGTAACTTCACTGGAGCAATGCAGATTTACACCCGTGGAGAACCTGTTTCAAAATACTTTTAAAAATCTGTTGAGTAAGACTATTTTGTTTGGAACCAACCAAAGAAAAAGAGGTTTGTGTAGATGTATCCACCCACAGGCAGTCTCAAACCCGGCATCTCTGGAGTTGGCACCTCTACAATTTGAGCTAATAACCAGCTGCACTTAGCCCATGCTGTAGAGGACACTTATCCTTTCTCTGTGATGTGGTCTAGGTGCCAGTACATGGCACAGTGAACCACACATAGGTGCGTAGGTTACATAGAGATTTAAAAAAAATAATGATAACCTCACAGTACACAATATACACAGATTTTTATAGCACTCTGACCAGCTTTGCACATGTCAAAATGGTCTATTTTAAATAAAACAAGTGAACACACTTTCTTTATAACAGATGTTTCCAAACTATGCCTGGAGCAGTATTAGCTAAATCTAAACGAAGTAGCCATCTTATGACTCACACTTTCCAGTCTCCGTAATCTTTATCCGTAGGTTTCAGACTTGAGAGTTTTACTCTCTCTACAGTTTTGCCATAATTCATGCACCCGCCTTTCAAGGAATCACTGCAAGTTTGACAGCAAAGAAACAACATTTTTAGATATATGACAAAGGGTGTAAATAATTCCCCGCTGAATTCTAGATTACGAGGAAATTTGCTTGTCTTCTGTGTGACTAACTTTCTCTCAGGCTCATAGTAATCTTAGTAATGAAAAATAAACTACCAGTAATCCTGTCAGAACAAGTGCAGAATTTAAATGAAAGATAAGTAGTTCAATTTGGTCAGAGATGTGTGACTGGCAGAGCAAATTGCTTGTTTTCATTACACATGTACAAATTATTTGCTATCTTGTATACAAAGGCCTGATTCTGCACATCTTGAAACCAGAAGAAAGACATTCACTGACTTCAGTCAGGGTTGCTGGGGCCCCACAGGACTCCCAGATATAATATGTATCATTTCAGCTCATGTATATGTATTTATTCCAATTGTACTGCAACTTATCACAGTTCATTTTCTTAAAAACATTATAGAACAGTTTTTCATGAATAACTCACAGGTGTGCCATAAGTGGAAAAATACACCCATGGTATATATTTTCTATTATTAAAACCAGACACAATGTTACTTCTTTGTTGCTATGATACCTCTTCATTGCTATGATACCGGATTAAATTACTTCATTTTGATTTTGCTGTATATGTTGCCGTTTGTTTGCTTTTTTTGGCCAGATAATTTTTTTTGAAGAAAATTTTCAGAGGTGTTCCTCATAAAAAATATTACTGTTTAGTGTTCCATGGTCTCAAAAAGGTTTAAGAAACAGTTATAGAATCACCAGTTCATACTTTAAGTTTGTAGATCATGACCCTTTTCTCACAAAACATGAGAGTGAAATCCAGGCCCACTAAAGTTAATCGAGTTTTGTCATTAATTTGGGGGCAGGATTTCACCTCAGTCCCAGTCTTGGGGGTCTAGACATAATTGCTGTATTCCTTTTTCATACATCCGTCTCCAGTTTGTCCCCAGCTGAAGTTACCTTCTTCTGCCTCTCCACTAATGGTCTCTCTCCTGATCCCCCCCATCACTTGTTGCTAACAAAACAAAGAGTCTTTTGCTTGGGCTAGTGAAGTTCATTTAGCCTTAGTTTTGACAGTCTGTTGTCCTAGATCATTGTTGTATATTTTTAAAATGTTTCTCACTAGGTGGATGAAACAATCAAAGTTCTACCAGAAATTATGGCTGCTGTTTCAGAGAACTGAGCAAGCATATGTGAACACCTGATGCAGGCCTGCTGAAAGCCAATCAGTTTATCAGCTTTATTTCTAAAAAGTCGCATTACCCACTTGACAGCCTGTAAATGATGCCAAATAACTCTGCATCCTGATTATGTCAGGTTATTAGAAACCCAGGTGATGATAACATAGAACTCCAGAGACTGAGTCATCTGTTTGTAGTCCCTGTTTATCATTCTATGGCAAATAAGTGGCTCTCCTCGAAATGCTTAACATCCTTTATTGTCCACAAATACAAGGGCTGCAAATATTTCTGTAGGAGTGAGAGCTCTGGGAATTATTCGGCCCCTGGAAAAGCACAAGAAAATTAAAAAAAACACTTTCTTCAGTAGAATTCCCTTCCCTTGCATGTGACTAGCAGACCTGGGATGCTTTGAGACTGAAACTATGAATAATTTAAAGAACATGTTGGGGCCAGTGTAACACTGACAGGTGGTGCAGAACCTGGGACCTCTGGAGCTTAGCACGTAAGCGTCTATTGCACAGGTGGACAAAGTATGTCTCACAGATCAGACCTGGTCCACCAAGCCACTGGATCCAGCCCATAGATTGCCAAGCTGGGAGCCTCAGGCATGCAGCAGGAAGCTGCTTAAAGCAATACAGAGCTGCCCAACGTTGTTTTATGTAGCTCTCTGCTCCAGACCACAGAAGGAGGAGGTGGCTTCACACACTATCCCCGACCCACAGCAAAAATCTCTTAGCTCCCACTGCTGACTTTTGGCCAGTAGGAGCTCAGCAATTTTGCTGAGGGGCCAGAGCAGCACAAGAAGCCTCCCCCTCCTCTCAGTGTTTGCAGCAGATAGACACATGGAGTAGGCTTGACTGATCTGGGGTGCAGCAGGCAAGAATCCCTCTCAGAGGGTTGCTGCCCAGGAGCTGCCTACTCAAGCACCTCCCAGCCAGAGCCTGCCTCAGACACCCCAGCTTCTCCCTCCCCGCAAACTCCCTGCCCCAGATCACCACCCAGACCCTCTGCAACCCCATTCCCCAGGTCACAACTCCCTCCCACATCTGCACTGCTGCCTACACTCCTCCCCTAGGCCAGAATCCTCTCCTGCACGTATACCCTTCTCCCAGACCCTGCCTCTCACGCCCTGTTCCCACTCTCTCCTGCATCCCAGCCACCTACCCTGAGTTCTGCTCTGCACCCAACCTCTGTCCCAGACTCAGTACCCCCTCCATAGAAAAGTGCAGTGCTTGAGCACTCACCAAAATCTTGGCTTCCCCCTCCTATCACAGGAGTTAAAAGCCAGCTGGTTGCCAGCTACAGCTGTAGAAGAGACTCATCCTCTCTCTCTGCAAGTGGTCTAAGTACCACTACATGGGACAGCCAACCACACCCAGTAGGTATGCGGGTTACACCAGCAGGGGCTGACTCACCAGAGGGCGGCTGTTCTAACATTTGATAGTAAGAGCCCATCACCAGATATCGCCCTGTCATGTGTGACCTTGATTGCTGGTGACTGATGTGAATAAACTGCCTCATGGAAAGCTTCTTGTCTCATATATCAAATTTAAAAAGGAACAAAACTGGTAAATTCGCCCCTTCTTCACACCCCTCCGTCTCGCAGTGGTTCACTGCTATCTTGGAAACCTCAGTTCTAGCCCAGATGCCAGTACTATAATTAGATCCATTAGGTCATTTTTATTGCAACGTGTGTTATTCACTTCATAGACCAAACACCCTGCAGTAACACCTACACATTGTGCACCTTCCCAAAGACTTGGAAACCCGCACATGATGTGCTGCTCAGTACATTCGTGTACAGCTTTGATGCCTGCTAAATCATCATGTAGCTTGTGGCATACCTGGCCTGCAGCTCAGCCCAGATTTAATTAGCTATCTCACAGGTGAAAGAAAAAAAGATTGATTTTGTCACTTCTTTCTCAGCGTGCAGCCCTGTATTAAGGGATTTAATCAAATCTTGTTGAAATTCACAACAGGCAGCCTGGACGCTAGGTAACAGCAGCCCTGTGGATGACTGCACAGAAAACCTGTCACAAGTGCAGGGTTTTCATCTTCTGTCATCAAGCATTTTTGCAACCCCACCAAATGACAGCCAGCATCAGATCACCGCGTCCCCTTCTGTTGGATTCTCTGCTTTAATCACCCAAATCAAATCTTGCAAATCGCCCCGGATCACTGCAGTTACAGGGGAAACAAACAGCGCCCAAAAGTGTGGGTAATTCAATTTATAACAAGAACTGGGCAAAACTGGTCATGGAAATAATCAAAATTAGTTCATGAAAATGTGTCAAAAAAGGCAGTTTTGATCAACGCAAAACTATTTGTGAATTTGCCAGATGTTCACTAAATAGTTTCAGGCAGGAGGCCTTCTGCCCACCCCGCCCCCCACCCGCCCCTCCAATGCCCACTCACAAAACAGCCAAAGGGAGGGGGGTGGGCATCCCACTGGGCATTCTGAAGCAGCAATTTGAATCCAGACCTCAATTTGCTGACATAGTCTGAAACTTTTGGATTCTGTTCAAAGGCATGTTTTAATTTTCCTTTTTCACTCCCAGAACTAACAGCAATCAAAAAAGTCAGCTATTTGATTGTTTTACTTACGACCCTCTCCTAGGATTGCTTTTGCTGACAAGTATCAGAGGGGTGGCCATGTTAGTCTGTATCTGCAAAAACAATGAGAAGTCCTGTGGCACCTTATAGACCAACAAATTTTTGGGAGCCTAAGCTTTCATGGGCAAAGACCACAAAGTGGGTCTTTGCTCATGAAAGCTTATGCTCCAAAAAATCTGTTAGTCTATAAAGTGCCACAGGATCTCTTGTCGTTTTGGCTGGCAACAAGCTATTCAGTGGCAACCATCTTTCAGAGTTTGACATCCACTTGATCAAGTCACTTTCAGTACATTACTCTGAAAACCAGAAGTAACAACATGCTCTTGTATCCATACTTCACTGTTCGGCCTAACAAGGTCCAAAATATATCATTAGCAAGAGAGAAACTGAAAAGAGGCTTTGAGCTGAGATTTGATTTGGATAAAATGTGGATATTTTCCTGAATCTTAACTGAACCAACCAAATCTTGAATCTGCAAAAAATTTGCTAAAAACCCTATAGCATCACGTTGAGTTTTATGACATTTCCTATTTTCTGTCAAAGCAGAAGCACCAAAATCCACTTCTCTTGAAGAGTTTCTACATTTCTGGTTCTGACCCTAGACAGAAAATAATAGGCAAAGTGCCTCACCATTTGAGAACCTTCAAAACATCTGAGAACCTTCAGAAACTAAAGCTGGGCCTAAGACACTGGACCAAAACAAACAACTAACATAAGAACACTTTCAAAATCTAAGGAAAAGCTGTATTTAAAGTCCAAATTCAGAGCCAAATTGTGCTAATAGCACCTATTTTTATACAGTGTCATGTGCCCCACCAAGTTTTTTGAAAACTGGCTTAAGAATATGCACAACTCAAACACAGTTTATGCAAAATGAGTGATGTAACGCATCATTTTAAAAATTGTAATCTGCTGAATCTGTATATTCCATGTATGTGCATGTATCTTTCTTACATGTGAAGTTAGAAATATTAAGTGGAAACCTGCTTTATTAGTCTAGATATTAGTAATACTTTAGTAACTTAATGGCTTAGTGATCAAGTCAATCACCTCTGTAAGGTTTTGCTTTTCCTGTCAGCCTGAAGTGGCTGGTCCTAGAAATGCATGTGACCATGTCACCTGATGCTGGAACCCTTTTGGGGTCTGGTACTTTTCCATTCCAGATGACACACATGTAAACTGAGCACAAACAATTCCCACCTTGGGCGAAATGAACATAAAAGGAGAAAACCAAACAACAGGGGACTGGCCAGGTGGCAGAGACCCCACTTTCCACACAGGAAGCCTGTTGAAAACATCTAAGACTGAACGGGGGTGGGGGAGGATTGGGCCCAAGCTAGGAGTCCCCCTAGCCTGTGAGAGAGAGATGATTAGAACAACTGTTTGGGGTAAGAATTTGTATGTAACAAAAGTTTCTTAGTGTATTTGGTTTAGCTGGCATGTTTTGTGTATTTTGGCTTCATAACTTACCTTGGTCTGTCTGTTTTTACTTCCAATCATTTAAACTATGCTTTCTATACCTAATAAAAATACTGTTGTTTATGATTAAACCCAATGTAAATAACTGTTACTCAGGGGAAGAGGCAGCAACCATTGTGCATATCTCTCTTCTCTTCGCTTGATAAAAAGGGATGACCTGACCTCATAAGCTTTCTCTGTGTAAAACTTTACTACACAGTAAAATGGATTTACTGGGGCTTTGGTCCCTTTTGGGGGTTGTGCTCCAGGGGCTGCCAATGGCCCTATAGCTGAGCTGGTTCAGCATCTTTGTTGCTCCGCTAGGGAGCAGTTACTCCCAACTTTGTGCCTTGGCTGAGGGGGGACAAGAGCTTATGGCCCAGCAAGCCAGCGTGGTGGGGAACCCCAGAAGGCGGGCAGCTGGGCATCAGTGACTTGATGATCTAATAAATATCTGGTTGAATTATGTATTTTTCTAAGCAGCAAATGTTCATGTTAGAGCAGGCACACAGCATGTTGGCAAAGGACTGGTTAGCAGTTAACTTGTCAATGTAGCTGTGTTAAAAATGACGTACACCTGAGCCCTCCCTGTAGCTGCCAGTCTTCAGTGATCCATCCTGTCACAATGTGGAACCAGAATCTCTAAACCCAAACATGCCCAAACTTTGATTTAAAAACCAAAACAAAACAACATCTGAATGTTGGGTTCATATCCATCCACCTCACAGCCCTATCTCACCAGGATATCCACTCTCAGTAAAATATCCTTACCCTGTTGGGCCAGGACACAACTCTAGGACTGCAACTGCACTGATATCAGGACATATGGTCATATTCAACAGGAGCTGAGTTTTTTTATCCTCTAGTTTCCTTTAACCCAGTCCCTATATAATTTTTATGTTACCCTGCCAATGAATAAGTGCTTGTGGAAATCACAGGACTGGCAGCTCTGGGGAAGGAGGTGGTGTGTGTCATTTTCAACATAGCTACGCTGACAAGTTAACCGCTAACCAGTCCTTTGCTAACATGCTGCGTGCCTGATCTAACATGAACACTTGCTGTCTAGAAAAAGACATAATTCACCCAGAATGCTTACATCTAATTAAACAGTATTGATTTTGTTGCTAAGTCCTGTGATCACTGAACTACTAAAATATTTTTTCCACACTGTCTAGGAACAGGAGTATAGGGTTACCGACAGCAAATAATTCATCAAAACAGCAGCATTCATTTCACGCTGAAAAAATACTGAAGTTGACAAAAATCCAGTCTATGTACGCAGTACATTTCCTCCCACTTGACAATCATTCGTTGCAAAATGTTCCCTCCCTTCATATAATCAGCTATATTTTAATACAAGAGGAGTCATATTTTTCCTTTAAGGGGAATGCAAAGTGGCAAGATCACCAGTAGAAATGTAGATGAACATTGCAGCTGAATCTATTGAGGAGGATGGTCTTGGAAAGAGATGATAATATTATCTACCCATGTGAGAGAGGAGAGAAAGGCTTTGGTGTTTGGAAGCAGTTACAGGAGAGGGGTTGTTGGGTGGGAAATGGATTCTCAATGGTTGTGTCTACACTTGGCCAAAATTTCGAAAGGGCCATGCTAATGGCCAAATAAGAGAATACTAATAAGTTGCTGAAATGAATATTCAGCACCTCATTAGCATGCTGTCAGCCCCGGCCCTTGGAAAGTGCTGCATTTCAATGGAGCATGGCTCGTCTACACAGGGCCCTTTTTGAAAGGACCTCCCAAATGTCAAAATCCCCATATTCCTATCAGCTGAAAGCACTTAAGCACATGCCTAAGTAGTGTTGATTTCAAAGAGAGTGAAGCAGCTGCTTAAAGCTGATAGGAATAAGGGGATTTTGATGTTGGCAGGATCCTTTCGAAAAGGGCCCCATGTAGCTGACCAGCGCGCGATTGAAACGTGGCACTTTTGAAGTGCTGTGGCTGGCAGCATGCCAATGAGCAGCTAAATATTCATTTCAGTGCCTCATAAGTATTCTCCGATTTGGCCATTGGCATGGCCCTTTCAAAATTTTTGCCAAGTGTAGACACAGCCAATGAGGATATTGCCAGGGCTGGATGAAGCACAGATAGTCACTACAGACCCAGGGTTAAGGCCCCAGCTATTGGAGTCATTTTGATGAGGGCATACTCTCAGATTTCACAAACAAACATATTTCTAGCCCATGTAGTTCTACAGAAAAGCTTGAAAACATGATCTCAGTATAACAGGCACAGCAAGGTCTGTCCGAGTCTGAAGACAAATTGAAACAGTAGCTGTGAGCAGCCCAACCTTCCCCATTCATCTTGATTGGCTTTGAATGTCAAAACCGACAGCTTGCGGAAAGGGGGTCAGGCTGCCAAAGCCATTCCAACAAGGGACAGTGGGCTGCAGAGGGCGTGAGGCAAATGGGCTAGGCAGCCACTCAAACCCAGACAGCACGACTGCTGAGGTGAGTTCTGAGGCACCCACTGTTGTCACACCTACACATCTGGGATGCTGCCACATCCAGGAGAGACAGTTGCGTCAGAATAAAGAGATCCTGTGTCATCCCTGGAAGAGGAGGAGAGTCCCTGCCATGGCCGCTTCTTCTAGGACAGGGGAGGGAGAAAGGATAGGACAACGGTTGAGGTGAGGCCATGGCAACGGTGCTATGGTGACTTAAGTCACAGTGTTCCTAGGGACCCACATTACCTTAATCCAAGGGTAAGCAAAGTGGGGGGCAGGCCCCCTTGGGGGGCATGACATTTGTAAGGGGGGGCACAGCATGATTGGCTGCTGAATCTCAGGCTCACATATCTCATTAAAAATGGTAAAATATGTTATTGTTTTATGTCTGTGTATTCACATTTATATACTGATTAATAACGCTTTTACATTGCACAGACTTATTTTCTTACACATGCTGAAAGGTTTTTCTTTTTTTTTTTTTCATATGAACATAACCAAAATTTCCATCGGCTTGGGTTACATTAGACAGGTTAGTGGGGAGCTGCTAATTGCAGGGATAAAAAGTGGGGACCCCTGTAAAAAGTTTGCTCATCTTAATCTACCCTGAATGCTGATAACTGATGTTTGATTCAGGAAAGCACTTAAGCACATACCTAAGTATTGTTGATTTCAAAGAAAGCAAAGCAGCTGCTTAAAGCAAAGCACCTGCTGGAGAGCCTTCCTGAACTGGAGTCTGGAAGAGGTTACTGCGGGGAGGAACTGCTTCAATTTGTTTTTAAATAGAAACAATAATGATCTATGTAGACCTAGAAACTGCATCAGCAACTCTTCAAGAACACCACAGCAGAGACAGGGAGAGAGATCACCATTAAATATCAATAGGTTTCACACAGTCACAGTAGTAGTCCCCTACTCAAAGGATTTGTCCACACTAACAAGCTTTTGCCAGTACAGTTGTACTGCGAGGCTGGGTCTACACTAGAGAGTTTTGTTGACAGAAGGGACTTTCTGTTTACATAACTCAGGGAGCATCTACACACTTAAAGCATTCTGTCAACAGATTCTCAACAGAACTCTGCATTTGCCTCAACAGTATTATCCCTCAAAAATTTGAGGCATAACAATCTGTCGATAGAAATGCCGTGTAGACACTTCTGTCAACAGAGAAGACTTCCAGTTCCTGGGCAGCTCTCTGTGCAGAGCAGCCATTCTGCTTTCTGGCACAAGAGGGCAGTGTAGTCTGGCAGTTTTCTGTCGACAGAGCAAGTTGCGTGTAGATGCGGTGTGTCGACAGAGGTTCCATCACGATTTCCCTGTCAACAGATGCTTCCAGTGCAGACATAGCCCTAGAGTTTTGATAGCAAAACCCCACTTGGAGATGCAACTTAGACCTGGAAGAGAGTTATTTTGCTAGTTTATACCTGAATGGAATAAGTTACACTGACTACAGGACAATTTTTGCCACTAAAACTGTGACTACACTAGAGCTTTTATTAGTGTTTGTTGATCAAGTACATGGATTTTTCACACTCCTAACCAATATAACTAGGCCTATGGGGAAAGTACTGGATGACGAGTGTGGTAATATCTGGTAAATACTAACTTTTAAAAATTATACCCATTGTGTATTGATTAATTGGAGATTTTGGCCATTTTCTATCCTCCAACTTTTTGCAACTTGTTAGGTGCCTGCTTACCAGTGTAAACCTCTGTACAGCATCCAGGGGTCTATAACACAGTTTCTGTGAAGTCAGCAGACCTTCACCTTACAATATAATGGGAAAGCACACAAGTGTACATCATCCAGAGAGAAAGCAGCGCGTGAGGTGCATATTAATCTCTGGTGGCATACGGCCCAGACAAGGCTGCTACTCCATAATCAAATGACAAATCTATCCAAATAGGATTCTGAGCATGTTTCCCTTGTTTGCATTGAGAAACTTTATGACCATGTGATTCTTCACCTGCAGAGGAACTGTGTCACTGCATCACCAGTTAATGATTGAGATTGATGAGTTGATATAAAATGGCCTCAGAGGTTACCTGTGTCTGTGTCCCAGGGAGGGTCTGTACTAAGTTCCTGTTGGCTGGCTGTAGCTCAGGCTGTTCTGAATGTCTGATACAGATGTTACAAACTTCCCTGAAAATAATAGGTGAAAATATAAGGATGGCTGACTCATCTGTTTCCAATATGGAGGGACCTTTAGGAGGGATGGTTTAAAAAGGGGAACATTTTAATTTTTCATTGAAAAGTTACAAAAGGTTAAAAAATTGACCAACTCTATTTGTTATAAAATCATGTATTGTCCAGGATCATTGCTCTAACTATCCCTTTGTTAAACATTTGTACTGTGTATATAAGCACTTGGGATATTATTCTGTCTTTTGACAGCTCTGCTTGTGCACAAAATTCTGACAGTTTCCAGATCATCTATCCTAAAATGGGATAATAATATGAATTTCCTTTGTAAAGCACTTGGAGACTATGGATGAAGAGTGCTGTACAAGAGCTACGAATTATAATTATCATATACTTGTTTAGGAACGTGCTATCTGTCCACAAGAACCAAAGTTGTGAGAGCTTTTTGTGATCTCAGAAAACAGAGATGAACATGAGCAATTCTAATGCAAGGGGGGTGCCTCCCTTTTCTAGTCTACATACTGTAGGCTTTATTTTGTGATTTTCCCAAGAAAAGTGAGATGGCTCCAATAGGTAAAAAACACTTTTGCAAATTCACTGCTAGGCACCTCGGTAATACAAATAGTGATGATAATAATTACTGAGATGCTCTGCAATGGCTTCTTGACAATTACATAATGAATTGTTTTTAGACACCTTTAGGGATGTATTAAATGGCAGCACTGGGCCATACCCTTAGGGCCTCAGCTAATGTCAACTGGCATAGCTCACTGTAATCAATGTACGTACACTGATTTATGTCAGATGAGACTCTGGCTTCCTGGGTGTAAATCAGGGGCCAGCAACCTTTCTGAGGCAGAGTGCCCAAATTTGACCTTTTGATCTCTCTGTATGGTCTGAGTGCCGGTAATACTTTTTAAAGTCACTAACAGTCCTGCCTACAACAGCTTCATTAATAAATAAAGATGCAAAGCTTTACCCATTAGGTGGTGGGAGGTAGCATTAGCTGGTCTTTGATCTCCCACCTTGCATGCCGATGAAAATTGGCTCATGTGCCGCTGCTGGCACTCGGGCTGGAGGTTGCTGACCCCTGGTCTCAATACTCCACCAAGCTATTTAAAACTTAATAAAGGTGCATCCTTTCACAGTGGTAGGGATCTTGGCCCCTAGAAAACGGCTGCGTGGTCTTCCATTTTTCTGCAGTCTGCATGAGGAGTGGACTTCTGAATGAGATCCAACAGGTATTTGGAACTTTTCACTCAGATTGAAAGACCCTCTGTCTATTTTGCAGTTTTCTACCATACCAAAACTGGCTCTTCCGTATTAGCAGGAGTAACCAAAATCTTTTTTTTAAATCAGTGAGGTGAAAGGAACTGATTGGAATGTTCATTAGAAAGTAGATCAGCTGAGCAGAGAGGTAGGTGTCTTTTTTTAATCCTAACCACACTTTAAAGTTCTAGTTCTAAACCTGTCCCCAGTGAATTAGTGGGGGGTCTTTCCAGCTGAGTTCACTGGAAGATGGAAGGACAGAAAACTTTCTTTGGAGGACAAGTTCCTACAGGAGGTAATTGGTAAGATCCTTGTTCCTCTTCTTTTACTTCCTCACCTCACACTTAACTACACCTATAAAATATGAGCTATTTTTCATGTATGCTCATACAGGACTGAGGACGAAGCTGAAACCACTTTACGTGCATGAATAATCCCACTGCTTTCCTTAGAACTACTTGTGTAAAGCTAGCAATTTGAGACCTTAAAAAAAAGCAGTTAGAGCTCTATGGGCCATGTAAAGTCTCCTATATGGCAGCCATTTGAAATAAGGTTTTCATGGGTGGGAGAGTTGTCTGAGCGGTTAGAGCTTTAGACTGGCACTTGGGAGACAAGTATTCTGTTTCCCACTCTGCCCTTGCCCTGCTGTGTGACTCCTCTCTGTGCCTCATTTTTCCCATTTGTAAAATGAGGATTGTGTGTAAAGTGTTTGGAAATCTAGTGAGGAAAATCTACTCCATAAATATTTGGATTGTTACTAAAAGTCAAGATATCACAGGGCTACACAGGTACGCTTACACATTTTTCAGTTCTGATTAATTAGATATCTGTAAGTGGTAACCAGTGTCCAAATCAAAACAGTAATCCAGATGCCTGAACATCTGCTCCAGACAAGAGATCTCTCCAGGCCCTCAGGATGCTACAGATGACAAATTACCCTCAAGCATTTTTCAAGTATCTTAGTTTAAGGAGGGAGAATTTCTGGTCTTCCCCAGTAATTTAGAGACTGGATGCTCTTCGTGTTCTTAAATAAATGAGCAATCTATTAATGCCCTAATTCTGCAAAAACAATGGAGGAGTCCAGTGGCACCTTAAAGACGAAAAGATTTATTTCCCATCATCTTTCGTGGGGAGTGGAAACTCCATGCACCTGACAAAGTGCATTTTACCCAGGAAAGCTGGTGCCCAAATATATCCATTAGTGTTTAAGATGCCAAAGGGCTCCTTGTTGCTTCTGCAGATACAGAATAACGCAGTTACCCTCTGAGACTGATTCCACAAAATGCTCAACTACCTGCTTAATTTTACCATCTTATTGATTCAACTGGACTACTCACATGTTTATATTAAGCACATGCTCAAGTTTTTTGTTGAACTAGAATGTGGGGGTGGGGGCTGTTAATTTCATCAAGAGTGGCAGAACCACCCAGAGGGTATGCCAGGATTTGAACATCATGTACACTTTGATCATATCTATATGCCCACTTATTCCAATCTGCTTTGGCATTTGCGTTTTTGGGGACAATAATACTCCATCAATCTTTGTTCCCGTCTGAATATATCTCACATTTCTAAAGTCTCCATAGGCTCCAGATTCTTCAGAAGACCTTTAAAACACTCCCTATTCGTTAGAGATTTCAATCCATTCTGGACCAGAATTTAGTAAGCCTCAAAGAAAAAGAAACAAATGCTCAGCACTGTAGAAAACAAAACAAAAGCGGAACAGGTATTGTGGCTGGAACTTTGCCAAGTTTGCTCTGTGAACTTGGAACATCTTTGCCATTATTTTGCTCTGAATCTATGAATGCATCAGAACAGTTGAAGGAGCCAGGCAAACAGTAATGTGCATGGAACTTGACACTAATACTTAGTGAAAGATTATCAGTAACCCTTTGTCTCTACATTACCAATAGGATAATTGACCCAGATAAGGTTTGTGTGTGTTATTTTACCATCATAGAGGTATATGGTGAAGCACAAAGAAATAAAAGGTGAACATCATTATTTGTTTTTACCTGAGCACTAAGAGGCCCGAACTGAGATTAGGGCTCCAGTGTTTAGGTGTCATACCTATACCTAGCAAGAAGCCATCCCTGCCCAAAAGAGCTTATACTGTACAAAGACAAGATGTACAAAGGTGGGAGAAAGGAAGTATTATCCCCATTTCACAGATGGGAAACAGAGGCAGAAAGAAATTAAAAGACTTGGCCAAGGTCACACAGGAAGCCAGTGGCAGAGCTGGGAATTACCCCTTTTCTGTGGAATTTTTTAAGACTATCCTTCCTCTCAATACTTCTTTGATCTAATGGCGGTTCTATAGGATAAACCATAAATCAGAGCAGAATTTGGCCAAATGGCTCTGACCCCAAGAATTTACATTTTAATTCAGATGTAAATGGTACACCAGAAACACTTCCTTTGTGTGAGGAAGCAGCCAGGAGAGCCGCACTGACTGACTCTTACTGTTGGGAATAGGTTTCAAAGAGGAATATGAAAAGAGCTTTTCATCCATAGGGAGGTCACTTTACACACAGGAATGCGGGGGCAGTATTTTAGGGCACAGCATGAACGAAAGGGCATAGCCAATAGAAGGAAAAAACAGGTAGATAGGTACAAACAGGACTCAGCAGACGACTGTATATTGTCCAAAGGAAACGAGCACAGAGAGTGTAGGCAGGAGCAAATTGTGTAACACCTTGGTGGGGAAGAAAGGATTGAATAAAACCAGGCAAAGAGACTTATTTAATTTCTCTTAGAATGTAACGTTTAGTTATTGACAAAGGGACACTTTTTCTGACCATTCAGGTATACAACTGCACAATTACACATCTGATTTGCATATACAGCTATCCCGTATTCCATGTGCAGATAGGCTAACTATTTATATAAACTGCCAGGTATATTTGCATATTTCAATTACTGATTTGCATGCTAATTCAGTCATTGTGGCTACGTCTACACGTGATGCCTACTTCGAAGTAGCTTATTTCAATGTAGCAACATCGAAATAGCCTATTTCGATGAATAACGTCTACACATCCTCCAGGGCTGGCAACGTCGATGTTCAACTTCGACGTTGCGCAGCACCACATCGAAATAGGCGCAGTGAGGAAACGTCTACATGCCAAAGTAGCACACATCGAAATAAGGGTGCCAGGCACAGCTGCAAACAGGGTCACAGGGCGGACTCAACAGCAAGCCGCTCCCTTAAAGGGCCCCTCCCAGACACAGTTGCACTAAACAACACAAGATCCACAGAGCCGACAACTGGTTGCAGACCCTGTGCATGCAGCATGGATCCCCAGCTGCGGCAGCAGCAGCCAGAAGCCCTGGGCTAAGGGCTGCTGCACACGATGACCATAGAGCCCCGCAGGGGCTCGAGAGGGAGCGTCTCTCAACCCCTCAGCTGATGGTCGCCATGGCGGACCCTGCAATTTCGATGTTGCGGGATGTGCAACGACTACACGGTCCCTACTTCGACATTGAACGTCGAAGTAGGGCGCTATTCCTATCCCCTCATGGGGTTAGCGGCTTCGACGTCTTGCTGCCTAACGTCGATGTTAACTTCGAAATAGCTCCCGACACATGTAGCCGTGACGGGCGCTATTTCAAAGTTACTGCCGCTACTTCGAAGTAGCGTGCACGTGTAGACATGGCTTGTGTGTGCAAACTGAGTATTCATTTCTTTTTAGTGCACGAGTGAATAAATAACTCATCCTAAATGACCATTCTAGATTTTGTCAACACAAAAGTACAATTACAGACCGAATTTGTTAAAGCCATGCAAAATCCCTGCGTGGATGCTCAAACTGATGTAACCCAGATGTAAATCAATTCAGTTTTAACCAATTCCTTTTATGTAGCTCAAATCAACATGAAATAAATTAATATGTACATGGGTTTGAGCCAGTATAATCAAATGGTTTTAAAATCTACACCTCTGCACATAGACCGTGCCTTCCAGCCTTTTCATAATTACCATGATACAGAACACACATATGGATACAAGTTCTCCATTCAAAACAATAAAAATGTGGTGGTGCATGAAAGATCTGTCGGTATCTACTAGATCACTGAAACTTCAGAGAAAGAAACCAGCTTGTTGTGGGCTCTAAGATGGTTTATGTTTACAGGAATTAAAATATCTTTTCAACAGATGACTTTTTAAAATGTCTATTATTTAGGACTTACATCACCACAGCACCTAGTAGTCCTGAATCATGACTCCATTGCGTTCCGTGCTGTACAAACTCGAAACAAAAAGGTGACCCCCACCCCTAGAGTCCTGCAATCCAAACAAATGGTTACATGACTTCTGCAAGAGGTGGTGTCCATGCCCAATTTATCTATAACCATGTAACAAGTTTCCCATTCCAAAGAACAGTGTTGACTCATAAGCATTTGAACCCAATGCAAACTTCTACAAGCAGCCTCTTTAAAGACAATCATTCAGTAAATCAAGAGGGGATGGATGGATTCATTCACTACCCAGAGGTCACAAATCCCTAATTCATCATACAGAAATATGGAATTATACATGCCCCAGTGACTGCCAAAACCGAACTGGAATCAGCTGTCACTCAAGAGAGAGACCAGTTTGTTTGCCTGGCATGATAAAAGTCCAATATTTCATTTGGTGAAATGAATAGCCTGACGTGGCTCCTGGCCAGTGATAGGAACATGTAATTGGACCATATTGTCTTGCAATCACTGGCACTGGTGCAAGTCTTTAGTTACTTCTATCAAACAACCTTCTGTGTGTAAACATACATAAGGAATACATTGTACATGCCCATTGACAAAATAAGCCCCATTAAGTTAATTGCTTGGAAATACAGCACAGGTATCATGTTCGGGGAATATCTTTGTACCTGGGCAGCTTGGTGAGGATACAAACACTCTGAATAGTACAGAAGAGCTTGGAAGCCCCAGTAGTTCAAAAGTGGTAGAGCAATGATGGGAGCTGTTTAGGGCTGTCTTCTGCTTTTGTCAGTCTCCCAATGAAATACACAAGAGCTCTGCCTAGATAGATCTGCAGTGCGAGCCCCAAATCAATGGGAGTTTTACCACCAGACTGGCTGAAAATTAAGTGCACAATTCAGGACTGGAGTCTATGGATGTAACCCACCTGATTCAAATTTAACTTTGAAAATCAAATTAAAAAAAATAAACCACTGTAATTTAGTCAGTTATCCATCTCAGGGTTCATGGTCAAAATAGTAAATTAATTTTCTGACATCCGATTCAGCACCCAAGGACTTGATTTCAGAATTTCAGACCTCTCCTGCAGCAACAATATAATCTGACTGGATACGTTGCAAAAGCAGACAGACATGCACTTAATATAGTCTGCATAAGCAGTAATCGTGTCAGGATTCCCTCTCAATGGTAAAGGTACCATAGTCTGTAGATAGGGCTGTTAGCAGGTAAATGCTCCATCACCTGCTGGGATCAATCAGAAGTTTATGAGAGAAAGATCAGAGGTTAAAAATTGCCATATGCTGAATGACCTAAATTTAATTCAACCTGCTGGCAACATGTGTTTTGGGGGAGGCGGGAGGGGGGATTCTAAAAGGGGAAGTATTTGAGGACATTTACTGACATAATCATATTTGGTATTTTTCTGTCTCTGATTCTCTCTCATTTTCCAATTCAAAAAACAGCTGAAAAACCTAAACCCTACAGGAGGAAATGCCTATTCCAGACCCCACCCAAATGGGACTTGAAAATAACAGCAGCTTTTGTATCCACTTGTCTGACGCACATATACACACCAGCTCTGCAGGGCACCCTAAAAAAATCTTTTGGAGCAAGGATTGTACCTTTCAGAGTTGAGCATCCTTTCCAGAAGCCCCCTGATGCCAGCCTCCTTCCTTTTAAACCAAGGAACTGCTAAATTGAGTTCTACTGCCAATTGCAATGTTCCTCATGCTGGCAATGATGATATTCCCTAGGTCTAGAAAAATATATCACACAGAGTCCGTCTTGGGCCTGGGCCTGAATTTAGTCATACTCAAGCGTGTTGGTCCCTAAATAGTACAACAGTGATAGGTAGATTAGACAAATGTTATATGATATAGGAGTTGCAAAATTACAGTAGAAAATATTCTGGACCAGCTAGATATTTTTAGGCCAGGTTTGATATTATTTGTCTGAATCCTGAAGAGGATTTTTCTAGTTGTTATTTCCTCTGAATTGCCATTTTAAATGTAGACGAATAACAGCTCTCAGCAGGCAGTCGTGAGGCTTAGCCAATTAATATATGCAAAGCTCTTCGAAGAAAGAATCTAAGTGCACCATATAATTAGTAGGCATTATTAATAAACCTCTGGCACACTGATAGTGGAGAGATGTTTGCCCCCCAAAAGTTATTACTTTTGATATATGAAAGACAGATTTAAGACAAAATTTAAAAAAGCAAACTAACAAAAAGAGATTTTCCCCGTCCCAGTAGATTGCAGGTTTTTCCTCATAGAATCTAGAATCACCACCAAGTAAGGCAAATTATCAGACAAGTTTTTTTCCCCTCAGGTTTTTGAGGAATACACAGACTGAACTATGAAGACAGAGAAGGGGAGTTATTTTGTTCTGTGTCACTGGGGTGAGTGACTATACAGTAACAACTCTGAGAAGTTGTAAACAGAGCTTATTAAATGCACAATCAATAAGGTTAAAAACCATACAGTGCTGGAGAAAAAGATGCTTAGAGCAATGGATGGATGTTTTGATACATACAGGAAGATTAAAAAAAACCAAAAGTGTGAGTCATGGGCTGTGGCTACACTACATTCCCCTTTCGAAAGGGGAATGCAAATGAACGAGATTGGAAATGAAAATGAGGCATGGATTAACACATCTTGTGCCTTATTTGCGTATTGTCAATTCTGGAAGAGCCTTTTCTGGAAGCAAAATAGCTGAGTAGAGAGGGTTCCTTCAAAGACAAACCCCATTTTCAGAAGAACCCTTCTTCCTATTTTGTTTTCAATATATGTAAATTCACATCTCATTTGCATTTCTGAGCTTGGTCATTGCATCCCCCTTTTCAAAGGGGAATGTAGTATAGACACAGCCATGATGTTTACACCCTTAGCATGCCCACTGTGACCTATGTATTTTGAGAGGTCAAGAGATACTGTGTCAGATTCTCACACAATTTTGTGGAAATGCTGAGCTCTCTTTTCTAGCAAAACTATCCCCTTAGCATTCATGGGTAGATCATAACAAAAAGCAGTAAAGTAGCACTTTAAAGACTAGCAAAATGGTTTATTAGGTGAGCTTTCGTGGGACAGACCCACTCATAGCCAGACTAGAACAGACTCAATATTTAAGGCACAGAGAACCAAAAACAGTAAGCAAGGAGGACAAATCAGAAAAAGATAATCAAGGTAAGCAAATCAGTGAGTGGAAGGGTGGGGGGGACGGTCAAGAATTAGATTGAGCCAAGTATGCAGACAAGCCCCTATAGTGACTCAGAAAGTTCCCATCACGATTTAAACCATGTGTTAATGTGCCGAATTTGAATATAAAAGCCAGCTCGGCTGTTTCCCTTTCCAGAATGGGGCGATAATTTCTTTTCAGTAACACACATACCTTTAGGTCATTGACAGAATGCCGCATTCCATTAAAATGTTGACTAACTGGTTTGTGGATCTGGAGTATTTTGATGTCTGTTTTGTGCCCATTGACCCTTTGTCGAAGGGAGTTAGAAGTCTGTCCAATATACAAAGCACCTGGGCATTGTTGGCACATGATGGCATATATGGTGTTAGTAGAAGAGCATGAGAAAGTGCCTGTGATTCTGTGAGTAACCTGGTTAGGTCCAGTGATGGTATTTCCAGAGAAGATAGGTGGACAAAGCCGGCAGCGGGCTTTGTTGCAGGGAAAGGTTCCAGGACTGGTATTCCTGGGGTATAGACTGTGGCTGTTAGTGAGGATCCTCATGAGGTTGGGAGGTTGTCTGTAGGAGAGAACGGAATGGGGCATTCTGTCAATGACCTAAGGGTATGTGTGTTACTGAAAAGGAATTATCGCACCATTTTGGAAAGAGAAACATCTGAGCTGGCTTTTATATTCAAATTCGGCACATTAACACATGGTTTAAATCGTGATGGGAACTTTCTGAGTCACTGTAGGGGCTTGTCTGCATACTTGGCTCAATCTAATTTTTGACCTTCTCCCCCACCCCTCCACTCTCTGATTTGCTCACCTTGATTATCTTTTTCTGATTTGTCCTCCTTGCTTACTGTTTTTGGTTCTCTGTGCCTTAAATATTGAGTCTGTTCTGGTCTGGCTATGGTCTGAAGAAGTGGGTCTGTCCCACGAAAGCTCACCTAATAAACCATTTTGCTAGTCTTTAAAGTGCTACTTTACTGCTTTTTGTTTTGATAGTGTATAGACTAGCACGGCTTCTTCTTTGTTACTATTCAACATGGGTAGATCATGTATCATTGGAGAAGAGGGATGTCTTAGAAATTAAGGTGATAGTGATCAAGGAGATTATATGGTGTTAGGGGCCATATAATAGTTTGGCCATTAGATGGTGAATACCATCAGTTCAGATTGGAAATTGCCATGTTAAAAATGACTGTTTCAAACCCCAAAATACCTACTCTCTATGCTGCCAGTTCTGATTTTAAAATGGTAACGTATCTGTTACTTCAATGGATCTCTGGTGATTTGCATGAGCTAAAGAGCTGATCTATTGTATTTACAAGGAAGCAACAACCACCAAGGAACATGGAAGATTTGTAAATTCCTGTTTAGATTCTTGTTTATCATTATTGCTCTCTTGATCTTGAGTTGCTGAGAAGTTTTGTTAAAGCCTCCGGGCTGAGAAATGTGAGAACACTTCTGGAATCTAGTCTGGGAATCAGAGAATCCTAGACTTCATAGTGCTGAGGACAGAGGTGCACAGTCAGAAATTACAAAGTTTGAGAGTTTTGTAATCAGTCACCAATGAAGCCAAGCAGATATACAAGACTTCATGTGCCATGAAATGTAAATTGGAAGTTCTAATGCTAATCGTACAGTCCAATGCATGCATTTGAAAAGCCTTTGTAGAGAGTCTGAGACAGGTAAACCTTTGATAAATTATTCAATTTACTCTTTTAACAGAATGATTAGTTTAAAAAAATGTTGCCACAAGTTATCTTCTTCATAGACACCAAAATTGATTTCAGCATTATGCCTTTGAAACAGTTTCACTAATCATTGCCAATTAGAGAGTATATATGGCATTAATTCTATTTACATAACACAAATGACACTTACAAGTCCAATTTGTTAGTAGATGAGAGATGACAGAGTAATCAGTGATGGCGTATAAACGGGACAATAAGAGTTAATTTACAACAAACGTTATTTGCAAGGAATTAACCACACAGCTTCTACATCTCCAAAGGGAAGATTTATTTTCCTACACCCTGTAATAATTATGGCTGGGAATCAACAGTTGTGTGACTGCATGCAATTTCTTGGACTGCTGAATGAAATAGCCTGAAGCAGAGTAACCAGATTATCAAGTACATACACTACTACTGTTGAGCATCCTTCTAATTCATGTGATGGGTGCTTCATCAAAATAAATGCTCTTATTTGTATAGAGGGATAGTATTCCCACTTAGACAAATCAACTCACTGGAAAGATCTTTCAGAAACAACAGTGTCATAGATACTTCTGTGGGTTTTACCCACAAAAGCTCACAAATCTATTAGGTCATTAGTCTCTAAGGAGCCATAGGACTCCTTGTTATTTGTCAAGCCACAGACTAACACAGCTACCCCATGAGTATAGTATCCTAGATAGTACCTCAATACTGTATAATATTAAAATATGTTGACTGTATTAAAAAAAGTTGTGGCCTTTGGGTGTCTTTAATGTGTTTGAAGAAAAATGGGCATGGGGTGGAATGGAGAAAAGCAGCTTGCTGCTGTTACAGAACGTCCCTAATTAAGTGTGATTATCAGGAGCAGTTCAATACCATACATGAACAGGTTAATGATTTCAATATTTGATAAGAGCTTCTGTATGGAAAAAATTACTGTAAAATTAATGGAAAATAAGAATATTTCCACGGAATTTCTGAAACATTCTGCAAGACTTAATCAAGAATTGTACCCCTATCATAGAATTCCATGGGATGGTTCTAAAATCTATCAGTATAGGCAGCCCTACTAAATTTCTATACAACCTTTCTTTCCCTATTAAGTTCTATAAGGCTTCTCCATAAGGGTTGCAAGCCTTAAACTAGACATAACTGCTACATGAAGGCAAAGATGGATTTAAACTGCCTCCCCTGAGGAAGGACATTCAGAGGGCTGCAATCTATCATCTTTGGTACATCAACTAATGGTTTAGTAGTGCAGAACACAGACTAGGTAAGATTTGATACCTGGAAAACTTGTCTATCCTAGCTACAAAATCATGTTGTGGATAACGTGGTCTAGTGGTGACAATGAGGCACTGCATGACAGAATTCCTGGCCTCCCATCGTGGCTCGGCCCCTGATTTGCAATACGACCTTTGGCAAAGCCACCTAATCTTTTGGTTCACTTTACAAATGTTAAAATGAGATAATTACATACCACGGCTATGATTCAAGGTCTAAGCATTCAATCTTTCCAAAGCCCCTTTCTGAGCTTTGTTTGATAAGTGCAGGTATCATTATAGTCAGAAGGAAATGTTCCAGTTCAATTCAACAGGAGTTTTACCTTCCAAGAGTTGGATCTGGACCCTCGGCTGACACCATAAGAGACAAAGAACTATCATGTTTTGGCTATTTCTGTTTGAGCATTTACTATGTGTGTGTAATAAGGGAGCAAACTCAAAGGCCCTGCATAGGAATGTCAGGCTCTTCTCAGGGGTCTCTTTAGGTGTCAGAGCTAAATCCCAGCATTAAGATTGAGAATGGAATACTGCTGAGTCATGCTAGTAGAGATATCCTGTAAGCTCCAGCAGGTTTTAAAGGGGACAGAGAAAACTAGGACACAGGAGAACCTGGAGGGGAAAGAAAAAGTCTCAGAAACAAGCAGGCTTGGGGAGAAAGATAAGGCTGAGATCTGTCTCTGCTGTGTTCTTGTATTGAGTTCC
The DNA here is from genome assembly GCF_033958435.1 of Carettochelys insculpta. Lineage (NCBI taxonomy): Eukaryota > Metazoa > Chordata > Testudines > Carettochelyidae > Carettochelys > Carettochelys insculpta. The sequence continues at coordinate 19,678,021 of NC_134153.1, read as the reverse complement.
CAAGAAAAAGGAAACCCCAGGGAAGAAAGGGTCCGAACAACACTACCTCAGCCGCCTTCAGAGCACAAAATTCAGAGATACCAGAAACCAAGACACTAAATATAAAAAAAACTATTAGGTCATGTAGTCTGGCTGTGCTGCAAGAGAGACGTCTCCCGTCTCCGACAGCACGAGTACAATTTTTATCCACTGAATTTAGTGGGAGGAAGAGTTACCAGCTTCTTTAGACAGGACTAATTTTAACATGTTAACCATACTGATGGGCCACATTTGCCTCTTCTGCTACTGCCAGGTACCTCCATAAAGTAAATCACATTGACTGTGTTTATTATAAGAACTAAATAATCAGCTGTGAACTTTCACTGACATAAATATTTTGCCATTAGTGATAACAAATAGCAATACTCTCCTAATTGTGACTGTAGCATTGGATTAGTCTGCTTTGCGAGTTAGGAGAAACTAAGGCCACCCTGAATCAAAGGACTAGACAATGGAGGGAGCTGACAATGAGGCACCAGGTTCATTCCTAAAAATCAGTGGTGGGGATGATTTATTCAACCAAACAAAATGAATTAAATGTGGTGTTTCTTTAATGGAAAGGAAAAGATTTTCACACAGTTTAAGGGTGCAACTGAATACCCCATCTGGCATGCAACTACAAATAAAGTAACGGAATGGTCTGTAGACCAGGACTGGTAACCACTGTATGCACTTATCTTATTTGCACTTACAATTACTCTACGGCTACGTCTACACGTGAAGCCAACATCGAAATAGCTTATTTCGATGTAGCAACATCGAAATAGGCTATTTCGATGAATAACGTCTACACGTCCTCCAGGGCTGGCAACGTCGACGTTCAACTTCGACGTTGCGCGGCACCACATCGAAATAGGCGCTGCGAGGGTACGTCTACACGCCAAAGTAGCACACATCAAAATAAGGGTGCCAGGCACAGCTGCAGACAGGGTCACAGGGCGGACTCAACAGCAAGCCGCTCCCTTAAAGGGCCCCTCCCAGACACAGTTGAACTAAACAACACAAGATCCACAGAGCTGACAACTGGTTGCAGACCCTGTGCCTGCAGCATGGATCCCCAGCTGCCGCAGAGGCAGCCAGAAGCCCTGGGCTAAGGGCTGCTGCCCATGGTGACCATAGAGCCCCGCAGGGGCTGGAGAGAGAGCATCTCTCAACCCCCCAGCTGATGGCCGCCATGGAGGACCTGGCAATTTCGACGTTGCGGGACACGGATCGTCTACACGGTCCCTACTTTGACGTTGAACGTCGAAGTAAGGCGCTATTCCGATCCCCTCATGAGGTTAGCGACTTCGACGTCTCGCCGCCTAACGTCGAAGTTAACTTCGAAATAGCGCCCGACGCGTGTAGCCGCGACGGGCGCTATTTCGAAGTTAGTGCCGCTACTTCGAAGTAGCGTGCACGTGTAGACACAGCTGTACATGTGCAGTTTATGTGCACAACTGCATAAATAAAAACTTTGAAAATTCAGCCAGGAGTTCTTCTCATCAACATCAGTAATAATCATCTGTAGTTAGAACTGAGTAAAATCTGGAATTTGAATCCTCCAGGAGATTCTCACATGAACAGTTTTTTATCCCAAATTGGGATTAAAAAATGAAATTTTTCACAGAGTGGAAATCCTGGAAAATGACAAGTTCGATAGGTCAAAAGTTTTCATGTTGATATTTCTGATCAAAAGGTTTTGACATTTCTAACACCAAAATGTTTTCATTTGTTGAAATAACCCAAAATGCCCTGTTTTGGGTTAGTTCAAAATTTAGCTGCATTTTTTTCATTGCTTTCTGAAAGCTTTAATGGAGGGGGGAAATCAGCAAAATTGAGGTTTTCCCAGAGAAAATTTTTGCACAATAAAAAACAGTATTTTTGCCAGAAGATCATTCTAATGGAAAACACCTGAGAAGTCTATCTGCAGTCATCGTCATTTATGCCAAAAATATTTGTTCAAATACAGCTCTGATGGAAGGGACACAGCCCCCTGAAACCACCAAAGTTGCATCACAGTGGAATTTGGCTCACTGAGTGTAAGATGGGCTTGCAACAGAATATTTTAAATTCCTCCCAGCAGGAAACAGACATGTGGTCTGTGTGTATCTCACACAGCACTGAACACACTGCTGGTTCTTAACCACAAAGATCCCATTTTTATAAACATGGCTACTCCCCTCTGGCACTAAGGTAAGGAAGGAGATTTCGGGAAGATCTAATTAAGATCTAATAAATTAGAGATGTTCTCCGCTGGTGAAGGAACGAAAGCAGAGTCTGAGAATCCACTAAGTGAATTTCTAAGTCGGGCTGTTCAAAGCACAGGAGACTTCGTAAAACATGGCAAACAGACACTGGGCAAATTGGAAGGATAAGGAAGGACGAAAATGTAGTGATGTGGAGAATGAAACCTTTACAGGAGAGATTTTCAGAGGTGCAATGGGAGTTGGTACCTACCAGCCCTTCGGGCTTTGAAAGTTTCACCCCTGAATATTTTGCACATCAGTAGCACCTGTCATCATCCTGAGGAACTCAGCATTAGCAGATTAACTTCACAATCACCTCCTGAGGCAGGCACTGTCATACAGATGTAAACACAGAGAATTCAAGGGACTTGCTCAGCAAGGAGTAGAACCAAGGAGTTTTGCTTTCCACTCCCCTGTTCTAACAGCTAACCCCATTCCCTCTGAACAGGATGAGTGCTTGCTGCAAACATGCAGGATTCAGATTGCAGGGACCAGCGCAAGCGAGGAAGGCATAGAGCAAAAGCAGCAGAGTAGGGCAGTTGCAACGCACTTCACTTACTGGTGCAGTTACAGATGCCCATCAGGTAGTTTTACATACAAGCAACTACGTGGATGTATTTACATGTTCAGTTGTAGTCATTTCAGACCCAAATTAGACATGCAATTGCATGGTTATTCTGACAAAACCATGGCTTATAATGTGAAAAGAGACCAAGTTAATAGCATGTGAGACCAAATAAAGGGCTCTAGTGAGGCAACAGAGAATATTTTTGTGCATGTCAGCTAAAACATTTCATTTTGATTTCAAACCTTTTTTTTTTAAATGTCCAAATTAGCTTAGATTTCAAACCAAAAACATGTTTCAACTGGAAAACTCCAAATGTTTTGTTACAACAAATGTCAAAACAAAGCCTTTTCTTTTTTTTTTTTTTTTTTAAAGTTAGGAGATTCACAGACCCTGTTTCACACTTTTGTTTTTCAAAATCTGGAGTTTTCAACCAAAAAGAATTTAATGAAAAAATTCCAGACCAGCTCATTTCTTGGGGTTGTAGTTCAGAGGAGCTCTGGGAACTGTAGGCATGGTAAGGTGCTCTGGGAAGCTTGTTGGTGAGGCACAGGACAGGCAGAAGAATACTGAAGGGAACAGAGCACAGTGTTGGCTCTCTCTGGGAAATGGGTTTAAGTGTGATTTAGAAAGAAAGAGCCTGGGAAGAGAACGAGAGCTACAACTGAAGGACTGGGAAATGTACCTGAAGAAGGAGGTGACGTTTGAGGCTAGAATAACCAGTAGCTAGGAGGAAATGCAGAGATGGCAGCAGCTGCTTATGTGTCTCCACCAAACTGGTATGGCAGAAGCACAGTGGCAAAATGGTTGTATGATCTGGCCCAAAGGAGGTGAATCTGTGCACCAAAGGGTGGAGGCTTTGGGCTGATGATAACTTTCTGATTACCTCAGAAGGAAGGGGAGGAGTTTACTTTACTTACATGCAGATTTAAGTTGACCTACACACAAGAGGGGAACCCAGGCAATAGCCACATTGTACACTGAAGAAGGAAAATGACAGCTACAAGCCTTCAGCTGAGCAAACCAAAATCAGACAGCCTTGCTTTGTGGAATGAGCTGACATATGATCCGGCAACCTGGCTTAGAGACAGGAGAAAATCAAATTATGGGAGTGAAAAGGGGAGAGTCTGATATACTGCTGACTGTTGGAAAAGGTGGTGAATTCATACAAAAGAAGTTAGAGAAACTGATGTTGTATGGGAGGTATAAGAATTTGAAGACATTTATAACAAGCAAAATGTTATAGAAGAAGCAACTGAGAAGCTTTTTTTTAATTATTATTTTTGTTGCTATCATAATAGTCATAAGGAAAGAAAAGAATTTATGGAGAAATCTCTTTAACCCCAATATAACACATTTGGGCTATGTCTACACGTGAAGCCTACATCAAAATAGCTTATTTCGATGTAGCAACATCGAAATAGGCTATTTCAATGAATAACGTCTACACGTCCTCCAGGGCTGGCAACGTCGATGTTCAACTTCGACGTTGCGCGGCACCACATCGAAATAGGCGCTGCGAGGGAACGTCTACACGCCAAAGTAGCACACATCGAAATAAGGGTGCCAGGCACAGCTGCAGACAGGGTCACAGGGCGGACTCAACAGCAAGCCGCTCCCTTAAAGGGCCCCTCCCAGACACAGTTGCACTAAACAACACAAGATCCACAGAGCTGACAACTGGTTGCAGACCCTGTGCCTGCAGCATGGATCCCCAGCTGCGGCAGCAGCAGCCAGAAGCCCTGGGCTAAGGGCTGCTGCCCACGGTGACCATAGAGCGTCTCTCAACCCCTCAGCTGATGGTCGCCATGGCGGACCCCGTTATTTCGAAGTTGCGGGACGCGCAACGACTACATGGTCCCTACTTCGACGTTGAACGTCGAAGTAGGGCGCTATTCCTATCCCCTCATGGGGTTAGCGACTTCGATGTCTCGCCGCCTAACGTCGAAGTTAACTTCGAAATAGCGCCCGGCGCGTGTAGCCGTGACGGGTGCTATTTCGAAGTTAGTGCCGCTACTTCGAAGTAGCGTGCACATGTAGACACGGCTTTGGAGATTAACAGCACAGAGAAATGGGTAGCTGTGGGTGCGGGGGGGAAAGAAAGCTGCTGTACCAGTGCTGGAAGCTGAGACAGGGAAATGCATTCAAATTTAGCCACACCAGAATGGGGAGATATATATTCCTAAATTAAAGCTAAAAGGAAAGGCAGAGTATCATATAGTCCTACATGACAAAGAGGATATGGAAGTTCCACTTGATATGACAATATGCAGAGAAGCTTTTTATCATTAAGGGGACTTGGGCAATTTTAACATGCTGCTCTAGTCTAGGTCTCCAGGGCATCAAAAATAAAATAAAAATCAGGTCATGCAGGAAAGTCTTTAAGAAGATCAGAAGTTTTTATTTTTTTCCCCAATGGGACACTACCTGCTCTTATGAAAACTAAGGAATGAGGACTTCTTTTTCTGAAGAGGCAAGCAGACTATTTGTTACAGAGTTATCTGGAAGGTCTAGATGGTCAGAGGATTTTCAGAACCTAATCTCTAGTAAATGAGCCAAGTACACTAACTAAACTTTACCTGATTTGTTTGATATTGTATTTATATGACGGGACCAAATACAAAGTCCTGCCATCCAGCCAATTTTATGGCTTGGCAGAATAAGACCCCAAGGTTGTGCCTACACTAGCATTCCTCTTTCGAAAGAGGTGTGCAAATGAGGGAAATCAACAATGCAAATGAGGTGTAGATTTACACATCTGGCACTTCATTTGCACATTCTTCTTTTGGAAGACGAAAAGCAGTGTAGACATGGCTTTTTCATAAGTAAACCTCATCTTCGAAAGAACCCTTCTTCCTTTTAAAAAAAAGGGGTTCTTTTGATATGCAAATGAGGTGATAGATATGTAAATCTGTACCTCATTTGCATTTTCAATTTCCCTCTTTTGCATGCCTCTTTCGAGAGAGGAATGCTAGTGTAGACATAGCCCAAGAGAATGACTATGGGGAAGAGGTCACTGAACTGGATTTAAACATCAAGACCTCAAAACCAGAGAATGGCCAGACTCCAAGGATGCCAAGATCTGACATACTCACGAGGTTCAAGTCCTAGAAAAGCAATATTCCCATTTGGCTATAGGAAGGCTGATTTTCCGTAAACTGCAAGATAAACCACCCTTTAAAAAAAGTCAGGGTGGAAGGAACCTGCTACTCAGTTTCACCCAGGTTAAATCCAAACAGAAGCAAGGGCAATAGAGGCCAATGTGGTTAAGTTAGGATGTAGTGGGCAATCCACTGTATAAGTAGAAGGCTTTTAAAAAATATAAACAAACTGGTAAGGAGGATTGGGAGATCTGTGAAAATAAGCTGGTATAAGCTTCAAGGATAATCAGAGGAACAGAAAGAAACACTGACTATAAGTGCAGTGAACATTTCAGCTAACAGTAAAGGGTTCTGCAAGTAGAATCAGAAGAAATTGATCCATTCAAGGAACCAGTAGGAACAAGAAGGAAAAGTAGTGGACTTTGATATACAGGTTTGTCTCTGGACTGGAGAGAGACCTAAGGCTCTGACCCTGTAAACACCTAGGAACGGGCTTAACTTTATGTTTGAAAACAGTCACGTTGAATACAATTGGACTAAACAATAGCTCTGTAGAACTACATACAAATCTATATACCTGTGTAGGTCTTTGTAGGATGGAAGCCTAATGTAGCAATTGTACTCCAGCCTTGCAGAGGAGGAGTACAGTGTGCATGGAAGAGTGGAAATGTACAGTATTTATAAATATACATCTCTCTTGCATTCATCAGCAGAGAACCTGGATGCTTTGGGGAGGAAAACAGCACCTCTTGAGGCAAAGAGTTAAGAAAAGGTAGTACAGGCTGAACCTCTCTTGTCTGGCACGCTTGGGACCTGACTGGTACCAGGCAAAAGAATTTGCCGGATGACAGGAGGTCAATATTGTTTAGTACATCATCAACACTTCTCCAGCTTACTGGGCTCTTAGAAGACATTTAGGGATAAATGACAGCTGAATAACAGGACAAAACACTAAGAGCCAGGAGTGGTGGCCATAAACAAACTATGGGGCCACAGGAAACTTGGCCACACACATGATAAATGGTCACCCGGCTAACTAAAATCATGACAGATTATGGATGGTGCCCGACGAGAGAGTTCCCTATTAGAAAGGTTCAACCTGTACACATTTCTCAAGTTTTAAAGAAAATGACATTCATCGTTAATAAGACATAAACTGCTCTTGTGAGAAGCTCTCTGACACTAGGTCCAATGTTTAGAGGCTCTCAGGAACCAATCTAACAATACTATTCGTTTTTTATTTAGCCAATATGCAGCATTGTACAAGACAAACAAGACGTTTGTTACCCTGAGGTGGTTGTAGCATAAAAGCCAATCAAAGATACAACAAAATGTATGGAGAAACTCAAGGAGATGTCAATGTAATGTTTATTTTTAGCTCATTCACGCAGTCTCACTCTTTCTTTTAAGAGCCCACTTCTGCCCTGATGTACCAACCTCTTTCTTTCGTGGTATCGGTACCAGTGTAGAACTGGGCCCAACATGTCTATTATATATACTGCAGCAAGTTATTATGAGTTATTAGGTTAAGTATGGTAGAGAAAATATTAGAATAGAAACAACTAGGAGAGATTTAGGGAGCCCACCTTGAAAAATTTAATCTGATTAGGACTCGTTCCTTATTGCCTGAGAGAGGGGAAAAAGCTGACAAAGGCACTGCATGTGTGGGCGAGGAGGAGGAGGGTTAACACTTTGGCGAAGGGCCACATTGGCTTATACAAAGGCTCATGGTGCAGAAGGTTTGAATTATTTTAAAAATTGGTTAAACAGGAAACTGCCACCAGCTCCTATCAGCGACATAGTTCACTGGAAAGAGCCTTCTAATGGGGAAAAGAGGAAGGAAAAGAGCAACTAGAACAGGGGAGAAGTGGGATCAAGAGGAGAAAATTAGAAAGAAGCTGTCTAAGTATTTCAGTCTGGCCCAGGTGCAAAGTGGGGAAGGGGAGGGGGAAGACAGAAAAGACAGGAGATGCTGGTTTGCACCAACTGAGGGACACTTGGGTGATAATTACCGGAATAAGTGACTATGGTTGCCTTTCTATGAGAAGGACAGGATGAGGTAGGAGAGTAGAACCAAATTCAGAGAATTCAGTCTTCAAGTGATGATAACTGGGCACAGCTATTTGATAATAGTGGGTCAGATCCCCAAATCCTCACTTAGTCCTTTCCATGGTCAGCAAAGACTACACTGTACAAACACAAGAGTCACAAGTGGAAGTGAGTGCAGAAATAGCCACAAGAAAAGAGGCAGAGGTTTCACGAGGCCTAGTGGCTTTTTTCTGCAGAAGTTAATCCTTAGTCGTACCTCTTTTCCATGCTTAGTTACAACACCAATGATCTGTGTATGGGAACTGCTGGAATATTTGAAGACAGACAAATGAACAGCACCACTTCAACTATAACAGTGGAACCTCACAATGGTAGCTTAACAAGAGAAAGGCCATAATGCCTTTGCATTTCACTCTAGATTACTCCAGCGCCTGCAATGCCGAACTCTCTTACTCTGAGAATTTTCTCAGAAGATAGACCTTGAGTGTATTTCACTTATAAATCACACAAGACACTTATTTGGCAAGAATGATCCCCTGTTCATAGACAATAAATTGTAAACTGCAACAGTCCCTAATGGATTTTGAGTCAGTGCCACAGACAGCTAAGCCCAAGGCCTGTGTTTCAGGATTCCATAACTGTGCCAAAATATGCTTATAAATTATTAACATCTTCAGCACAGTGTCATCTGTGCCATTTGAAATAAAAAAGGCATTCTGTGGCTCCGTCTGTCATAAAAAAAGTGATCGATTCATCAAAGCAACACACCTTTCCTTCTCCCTGCCAGAATAAATCACTGATCCCACACACTCTTCAAACTATCTTGCCAGAACTTCAAAGACACTTTTGTTCATACCCGAAATGCTGCAACAAAAACAAACTCCAAGTTTTCAAAATCAGAAACAAACAAGATGAAACATAAGCCACTTGCTACAGGTACAAAGATCCAGTTTGCATGTGGAAACGTAAATGAAGATGACACTGAGGAAAACAGCTCCACTTTCATTTTACTTTGTAGTGGTTTTGTAGGAGCATTGGACCCAGAAATTTCAACTTGTCAATCCTTTAAAGATCTTATCCCTTGTGTTTTCCACCTCTTTTAAGTTTATTTTTACCTCTACCGTTACAGAATAGCCAGGTTTGTTTGCGGATGTTTCATCGCTAATGAAAATGTGCAGCTGCGAGGACATTCACTAATGTGAAGCAGCTAATTAGCTGTCAACTATGACACTGATTTCTCAGAACTATGATATTCTTTTAAAATAGAACTGCTGGATCCAAGCACAACAGCTTCCAACCAAGCATCACATCACTGATGTATTAACATACAAGAAACTTGGATCGCATTGAATAGAGGGGAAAATTTACGTCTGTGAAAAGTGGGTAAGAAACAGATTTAAATCACTCTCTGAAGTAAAGTATTTCCTTGGGGTGTTTCAGTTTCATCCTAAATAGTTAAGATACCCATTTAAAGGCACCATTTACTAGCTTATTGCCAGCTGGTCAGAAATGATTCTGAATAGCCATACACTGAATGATACACACAATTATATTTTTACTAGCTGAACTCAAAAGGGCAAAACTCATAGGCAGGTTGGTATAGATCATTACAGCTGTGGACCAAGATTGGACATCTACTAGAGCAGTGCATCAAAACAAGACATAGGACAAGCAATAGATAAACCACAACTGCTTCTCAGAGAACTCACCAAACCCACCTTTAAAAAGCCCAATGCTTTTAATAAACTAGGGAGGTTACATTTCTCAGTGCAATTGTGCAGCAGTTCCCACCAGCCTCACAGGACTGCATGGCTGCTGGTGGTTATTTCCCTTTCCTCAACTCCTTCTTCTAGCCACAGATAATGAAGAGAAGCGCCTTGCTCTGCTTTGCATGCCAAGGGTAGAATGGGATGGGAGCCCTCCCCTTCTCCATCCCCCATAAACCTCATCCAAAGAACCAGAAAAGACCAGAGATTCCATGAAGCCCGCTAGAGACCTGGGTATGGTCAATCGTGGAGACATGAAAGGCCTCAGCCAACAGGGTGAGGGGCTCCCGTACAACTCTTCCGAGGCACATCCCAAGCAGCGCCCCTCACTTTGCTCATGGCAACTGCCTGCCCCAGCCCCGCTCCAGCCCCCACAGGCTCTACTGGCCGATGGCAACCCAGGAGCAGCGCCTGGAGAAGTTACCTTGGCGGCTACTGAAGAGTTGGGCTTCTCCAGAAGATCCCAGAGTTTCTTCCTCTTGTCGGCGCAGCAGGTGTTGTCAAATTCCTCCCCTTCCCTCTCCCGCAGCGTCTCGGCTTCTCTCTTGAGCTCCTCGTTCATCTGCTCTTTCTTCTGGTGGTACCTGGCCTGGCAGCAGGACTCTAGGTAGATCTCGTCAATGCCCCAGTAGTCCAGCTCTTGGCTGAAGGACAAGGCGCACATCTCCTCCATCATGTGCAGCTTGCCGGTGCGGTAGAAGTTCAGGATGGAGGTGAAGGCCCCCGGGTGCCGGTCGAAGAAATACTCGTTCTCCTCCAGGCTGTAGTCGTCGCAGATCTCCAGCAGGGCCTCGTGCGCGTTGCAGTCCCGCAGCTTGCCCAGCCTGGTGCGGGGCAGCCGGTCCAGCGTGCGCCACAGCACCTCGTGCGCCAGGCCGCCCACGTTGAGCTTCACCCGGCGGGAGCAGGCCTTGCTGCGGACGATCTCCATCGGCTCCGGGGGCAGCGAGGCGGAGGAGCGCGAGCCATGCTTGCTCAGCCCCGCCGGCATCGCGGCGGCTCCCGCGGGGCGCCCGGCGCTCACGCTTCCCAGCCGGCGGCCCTCACCTCTCCTCCCGCCCCTCCATGCCGCAGCGCTGCAAGAGACAAGGCGGAGGCGCGCGGGTCAGGGCGCGGGGCAGGCCCCGGGGCGCTGTTCCGCCTCGTGGTGCTGAAACCAGCCCGCGCCGGCAGGGACGCGAGGCACGGCCGGGCCGGGAGGCGGCCCCAGCCCCCGGCGCTGCGCGTTTGGGGGGGACCAGCCTGGCCGGGAGGCTCCGGGCGGAGGGAAGGGGCTCAGCGCGGCGTCGGCTCTGCCCCGAGAGCAGGGGAGGAACCGGCCTGAGCCAGAGCGGGGCCAGCCGCCCGCTCAACACCCCGCCCCGGCGGTAGGAGGCAGGAGCTGCTGTTTCTGCTCCGCCGGGCTCCCCGGGGAGCGGCGGCCGCCCTGGAGGCGGGTTGGGGGGGGAAGGGAACATGCAGCGCCGTGCACCCGGCGCCGGTTACTCCGCGCTCCGCCCGGGGGCTGCAGTTTGCTTTGCCGGTGGGGCGCTTCTTCCCCCCGCCCCCGGCTGCCATCGGTGAAGGCGGGGAAGGGGCTGGGAGCCGCGGGAGAAGCCACACACCGGCGGGTAGCCGGGCCCGGCTGCGACGCAGGCTGGGGGACGCGGTGGGTACGGCCCTGCCCAGCCGGGCTGCGGAGCGCCCCAAGGAGCCCGGCGGCTCTGCCGGAGCCAGGGCTGCGCCCCCCCGGGCAGGCACAGCCTGGGCCAAGGCGGGGCGGGGCGAGGGGGAGCCCCGGCACCGGGTAACTGCGCCCCGAGGCCAGGCAGGGCCCTGCCCCGGCTCGAGGCACTTGCAGGGCCGGGCCCCGCAAGCAGCCTCCCTGCACCCGCGGCGGGTTACGAAAGCAGCCGCGGCGCCGGGCACTGTTGCTTCCCCCCCGCGGCTCGGAGCACGCCCGGGGAGGAGGGGAAGCGGGGCGCGTTCGCCTCCCCGCAGGGCTCCCCGCGCCCCCGCCCTCCACCGAGCCAAGCCCGGGGCTGCCCCGGCCCGGGCGGTGACCTCTGGCCCCCCGCTCCCCTCCGCCCTACCTGGCTGGCCAAGGATCGCCGCAGAGCCGGGCTGCCTACATCCCGCCGCGCCGCGCCGCCCCTCTCCCGGCAGCCGCGGGCCGAGCGAGCCCACGAGCAGCCCAGGCAGCCCGAGCGCCTGCGAGCCGCAGCGGATTCCAGGCTCCAGTTGACAGCAGCTTCCCGCGGGCCTGCCCGCCGCCCCCGGCTCACTTCCAAGGTGGAGCCACCTGTCCCCGGCTGGGAGCCGCCGAGGGACGCGCCTGGCTCCTGGCGCTGGCTCTGAACGGAGATCAACAAGTCAGCGCTGCCCCTCCGGCTTTTCGGTCCCGGCGTCGTTAGGCAGCAATGAGGCACTGGAGGTGGAGGAGAGGACAGCAGCTCCCCCGTGAGCTGGGATGCGGCATTGCAGGGGGAGTGAACGCGGGCCCGGCCCGGCCCGGCCCGGCCCGGCCTGGCTGCACTGGTGCAAGGATGCTTGACGAGGGAGGAGGAGCCTGGGAGCGCTTCGGGAAGTGCAGCGATTATACAATTGTTTTTCCCGGGGAGTATTTCCTTCAGGGAACCTGCATCGCAGGTCTTTTCTCTCTGCCTCCCTCCCTTCCTCCCATCCACCCACCCCGCAGGTCTTCCCTCCCTCTCTCTCTCTCTCTCCCACACACACATTCTCTCTCCCTCCCCCCCCCCCCCCCCCGCCCCCGACCAAAGGTCCATCTAGCCCAGTATCCTGCCTTTCAACAGTGGCTAGTGCCAGGTGCCCCAGAAAGAATGAACAGAACACCTAACCCTCAAATGAGCCCTCTCCTGTCGCCCAGTTGTAGCCTCTGAGAAACACAGGCTAGGGACCCCATTCCTACCCAGCCTGGCTAATTGTCAGGGATGGACCTCCCTCATATGACTTCATCTAGTTCTTTTTTGAACCCAGTTAAAGTCCTGGTCTTCACAACATCCTCTGGCCAGGAGTTCCACAAGCTAACTTGGTGCTGCATGAAGAAATACATCCTTTTGTTTCTTTTAAACCTACCTGTTAATTTCAGTTGATGACCAACAAGTAAATAACTATTCACTTTCTCTACACCTGTCAATTTCATAGGCCTCTATCGTATTCCCCCCTTGGGCTCCTCTTTTCTAAGCTGAAAAGTCCCAGACTTTTTCATCTTTCCTCATCTGTCACCAATTCCAAACCCCTAATAATTTTGTTGCTCTTTTCTAAACCTTTTGCAATGCCAATATAATTTTTTGAGATGAAGTGACCACATATATACACAGTATTCAAGAAGTGGGCATACTATAGATTTATACGGAAGTGTTCAGGTATACTCTGATTCTCTATTCCTTTTTAAGGATTCTTAAAATTCTGTTTGCTTTTTTGACTGCTGCTGCCCATTGGGTAGATGTTTTCAGAGAACTATCCACAGTGACTCCAAGATTTCTCTCCAGTGGTGGTAACTAATTTAGTCCCCATCATTTTATAGGGATAGTTGGGATTTCCCCCCGCCCACATGCATTACTTTGCATTTATCAACATTAACATCACACATACACACACCCTCCTCCCTCAAAGTGACACCACAAAAAACCAACAGGGATTGGATTCAGGGTAGTAAATTTTATGTTCAAAGACTTCTTTTTTCTCAAGGGACTGGCCGATAAGCCGATATTGTTTATTGTCTAGTATCTGTAAAATACTCCCCTTTTTGATTTTCCCCTAGGGATTGGGATTGATCCAAAGGCCAATATCTTATATTGTCTGTTACTTTAAAGTATTTTCCCCTTTTTCTTCTCAGGGTAGGGATTGGTTAAAAGGCCGATATTTTATATTATCTCTTGTTTGTAACTGTGTTTTTTTTCTATCTGAGACTAGTTGGGTTTCTTGTGTAAGTACTAAGATGCTGTTTACTGTATATTACGCTCCATAACCTGTTCTAGTTTCTCAGATGATATATCCCTGTGTATGTTAATTTGTTATGCTCCTTGCTGTATTTGAAACATTCCCTCAATAAAACTCATTTAAACTGTTAGGAGCTGAAACAAAAGATGATACACACGTCATGGCCTTTTCCTGCTCATTGAGCTAAGATCTAAGGGGAGCTGTGTTGTTAGATAGGTCCCATGTAGGGCTTTCTTGTTGTCTATCCCCTAGCCCTTTGCAACACTGTAATGCATTGCTCCTGACTGCAGTAGAAGCAGGCCTACCAACACCACAGAGATTAATTCTCCTGCTAATAGTTCCTCTGCTTATTAAGATGCCTCTTTCACCACCCAGGCTTTCATCCTTGTACTATCATCTAATTAATACCTATATGTGAATCTATTAATACCTACATACGAACCTATTTTAAACTCTTTTAGTTTGCAGAAGAGCAGATGGAGAAAGGACAAGATAACAGCTTTCAAGTACCTAAAAGTTTGCTACAAGGAGAAGAGAGAAAATTTATTCTCCTTAACCTCTAACAATAGGACAAGCAGCAATGGGCTTAAATTGCAGCAAGGGAGGTTTAGGCTAAACATTAGGAAAATTGTCCTAACTGTTGGGGTGGTTAAGCGCTGGAATAAATTGCCTAGGGAGGCTGTGTAATCTCCATCATTGGAGATATATAAAAGCAGGTTAGATAAACATCTGTTAGGGATTATTTAGCTGGTGCTTGGTCCTGCCATGAGTTCAGGACTTGGACATGATGATCAGGGCTGGTCCAAGCCAACTGGTGTCCCTGAGCAGGGATGACCCAGAAGTGCAAGCAGGGCAACAGGGGCTGGCCTGGGAGTGGGGGCGGGAGGTGGTGCATGGGCGCACAGGCAGCACAGCAGAGGCTGCTCAGACTGCAAGCAGCATGTTGGGGGCCGTCCAGGACCAGGAGTCCCTCAGGACTGCAGGCAGCACCTGGCTTGTTGCAGTCCCTCAAAAGTGGCAGCTCTGGGTGACCGCCCAGCTCACTGGCCCCTAGGATTGGCTCTGTTGATGACATCTCTAGGTGGTTTACAGTTCTAGTGTTATGTGATTCTACTCTTATGACTTCATCCTTCAAATCTTCGCATGTAAACACCACTGATAAACACGACTCACAGTGTGTGTAGGGTCAAGACTGTTTATCTTTGAAGGAATAATACCTAGCCCTCCATCACACTTTTCGTTAGTGCTGCTCGAAGCGAATTACAAAGGACGTAAACATCATTATCTAAACATTACAGAAGGGAAAAATGGAGAAATAAAGAAGTGAAGCGACTTGCCAAATGTCACCCAGTGGCCACTGGCAGAGCTGAAGATAAAACCCCTCCTGAGTCCCAGCCATCATTCCCTGTAAACTGAGTGTTTGTCCATCTGCCCAGGTGAGATTCAGGTGCCATTTAACAGCATCCAGAGCCATCCACAGTGGGCAGTATGTGTTTCTGTTTGTTATGCACAGACCCCCACACCTTCTTTCACATAAAATTTATTCTTTCCATGAATGGAAAAAAGTTAGAAGGAACACTGGTCCCAACCCAATGCTCTAGTCACTAGGCCACACTGCCTGAAAGACAGACTATTCCTGTCTTTAAAGCACATGATCTGCAGTCAGAAGATATGGGTCCTATTTCTGCTTCTACCACAAGCTTTGTGAGAGGCCTGGGGCAAGTAATTTCAAATCTAGGGCTCAGTTTACCCATCTGTAAAATGGGGATAAGAATAATAAAACTGCTTGCCTGGAGTGATAAGGGTGAATTATTGACATTTGTAAAGTGCTTTGAAATCTTCAGTTAGACAGTACTATGAGAATAGATATTTGCCTGCAGTACCATCCATGATATCCTAGGTACATTACCTTACATTATGATAAAGTCAGGCCTCTTCTTCTGTAAGAAGAAACATCTCTGAAGGATTGTAAACATTGTAAACAAATGGTACAAATTGAAATCCAGTGCAGAGATCCTTTTTCTAATTAAATGGGCCCAGTGCTAATGTGGTAGGATCAACTGCTGCAAATACTTACCAGATTGTTGGCGAGAATAATTTTCAGCTTTGAACCAATGAAAGTAAATGTAAAAGACCTCACACACAATGGCATTCTGTCCCAAAAGAACCTGTGCATAACACATTCAGTGACCTCTGTGCTGTCCAAGCAACAGCATCAGAACTAACCTCTGCTTGCCTAAAGGGAGTAAGAACACAACAAGTAATATACAGGTTACACCTCCCTGGTTGGGACCTGACAGGTCCTGAGGGACAGAATTTGTTGGACCAGGGGAGGGCCAGATCTTTTGTCCCAGGTGGCCATAGCCTCCTCCTTCCCAGGAACTCTGGATTCCTCAGGCTGCCACAGAGTTCCAGCCTCTGTGCTCCTGGGAATGCCACCAATTGGCTTGGACCAGCCCTGGTCATCATGTCGAAGTCCAGCCCCAGCCCCATGCAGCGGTGGGGACACCAGTGCGGGGCTTGGGCTGGAGCCCAGCCCCACAGTGTGGCGAGTGTTCTGTCCTCCCCTTCTCCATGCTGCAGTGGGGCCAGTGAGAACTCTAGCTCTGGTCCTGGCCAGACTTCCAGCTACTGCTCCTAGCCCCAGCAGTTGCTCCACAGATGCAGGTCTGGCCCCAGCCTCTGGGCCATGGAGGTTGGCAGGCCAGAGAGTACCTGATTTAAGAGATTTATCCTACATAAAATAAATCAGATTCAAAGCAGATAAATCTAGGAAAGAGGCAACCTTTACTTTTAAGACCAGAGGTTTTATAACCTTCTACACCATTTTTATGAAGCTGTCAATACCATTCACATGCCACTTTAGAAGCAATGGAGTACTACAAGAATAGTAAAGAAGGGGAAAATGTCCACAATAAAATAGGCTGAAATCAAGTTGGCAACACTTTGCTGATGGGTCACGTTAGACTCCTTCCTGTCAGTTACTACTCAAATGAGTCTGAGTTCTCTTATAAAAGCTGCAAGATCAGCCCCTAAATCAGGAAAGATTGCCAAACCAGTCACACCTGAAAAGAGTCTATTTAGTGAGAATGTCTGTTCTGTTTGCCCACACACTGCTCACAGGGTCAGCAGAAAGGTGAAGTGATATAATACATGATGGACCTTCTGGCAAAATTCTCACCCAATAGCACATCGTCTCTTTGGATAACCTCTCTCAGCTGGTATTTTTTTATACCCCAGACATCTCAAATCTTAATTTGTGGCTTATGCTTTCAGGGCCTGTGGAGCCAGCCAAATGCTTGAACAGCAATCATTGACAAATCCTGTTTGTTCCCAGGCATTTCTAGTTATTAACTAGGGGATTCCTTAAACCTCAGATACTTCAGAGATCATGGCAAGTATATGGTGCAAATGCACATTCTGAGATTTAGCATTAACTGAAATTACCTATTTACCTATCCAGATGTTACCTGGTAAGCAGTACGAAGGGGAAACCAGCATTTACCTGTGGCTTTCAGCAATACCATGCAATACTCATCACTGTATTTCTGTGGAGGAATCCTCCCTGGCATGCATTAAATAATCTTTCAGCACTCACCAGCAATGGGCATGCAGGCATTGCTGCCTCATGTCCTCAGAGTAGGTCAGTAAGACCTTGCCTTCTCAAGGTTGTTAATGAAGATGAATCTAAAGAACTAAGAGCTCGTTAAGTGCTGAAGAAACACTGGTATGTTCCCTAAGGTGGTTGTACATGAAAAGCTACCTTGCCCACAGCCACATGTATCTTGGTCGCATCCGGAATGCTCTGAATTTGAGACAGCACATAAAATGCACAAAGAAAAAAAACTTTGTGTGAGTTTAAAACCCTCACAATGAATTGAATACATCCCTGATGTAGCTGCAATGATTTCAATTAAGTTATCCAGGAGATTAATTTAGCCTTATTAAGCATTATGGTCCTGATGTTTCTCCCAAGTCATCCTTAAGGGTTCACAAGGCTGGAAGTACAGCAACAACTACATGGTTCCCATGTGACAGGCTGCACAAAACTCCATGTCCTCCACAGGCTGTGGACCAGCTTTCCAAGGCAGGAGGCCCTGGTGACCACTGTTCCCTGGAATTTTTTCATCCCTGGGTGGAAAATATTTTGTTATGTAAACCACCAATAGAAACATGCTGCCAGCTGTGGGCCCTTTGCTAATCAGCTGGGTGACACCTGACTCTCTCCTATGTGGCTGCCCAAGGGCTCAGCTTACAGGGAACGCTGCTAGTGACCTTCAGAGAAAGGTCGTCGGGTGGTATAGCGCAAATGATGGGTCTATGGTCAGTGGGGCAACTTTCTGGAGTAGCCAAAACCAGAAGGTGGATTTGTCCCATTGTCTGACACTACCTTGAAGAACAAAACTTTATTCCCCTTATCTCCACTTTTAGCTCAGGCTTTGAACTGCGGACAAACATTTATCCCATGAGACTGGCCAGCTGCCATGCCTCCTGAAGCTCTGAATTCTCCAAAGGAATTTTACTGTTATATTATTTAGGTCTGTAGGGTTAAATTATGCTATTAGTCAAGCTGGTGTAAGTCAGGAGTAAAGCCACTGGAATCAAAGAAGTTGCTCCACACTTGCATCAATGTAAATGAGTGCAGTAACTGCCAAGCAGCGTTCCCTATATTGGATCAAAGCCTTGGTACACCAAGGCCAGTCGTTCTCCTTGCACTGAGGCCTGCAAGGACTGAGCTGCATCGTACACTGTGTGACATGTCTGTATCTCTTGAAGCTAAAGTCCTTTGTGACCCTCCTGTGTGCAGTTCTGCTTCTGTGGCTGTATAGACAGTCATGAGCCAGGCTGGGAATTGCTCTCCTCGCTGGAGATACATCTAATTCACCTATGCTGCTGTTACCCAACCCTGGATCTGCAGTGCCTCTCTTCCCTTGCTGACACAAAGCCAGGACTTGCATCACGCCTACTCCCAGCAAAGCATCCTGCCAAATGTGTGTCCTTGGGGAAAACCATATTTCCTGACCCCTTTGTGTCCTGAAATATGAGACAGATTCATTCTTATCTTAGCAAACAAGTTTGCAAGTCTTAAACCTTACCTTGAGTGGCATTGAGCAATGACAAGTCCCATTAGCATCACAGCATTCAGTTGCTCCTTATCATCCATCATGGTTGGACCCATCCAAGCTGTCCATGGGTCAGTCCTCTACAAACCCAGCCGATGCATTTCCCTTGCTGGCTGTCTGGGGAAGTGGATGCCAGCCCAAATGCCAGAACACCCCTGGACTCTGTCTTTCAGTCCCACTACCACCCTTTCTTCTCTGTAACTCTTTGGGAAATTACAAACTTGTGCAAACCATTCTGTGTAGGACTGGAATCCAGATTTATGCCCAGGTAGGACAGGTGGTCTGAGAGAAGGAACTGATTCCTTTGGGCCAGGCTTTTGGGCCTCACCTTAGTCACCAGGGAAAAGCTAAGATAGGCTTAGTTAGAAAAACAAGAACTTTCACACCCTTATTAGTTATGGTAATTGCTGGCTCCTGCAATGAGCAAAGCCAGCTGATCCTCTGTCATGCTCACACAGCCCCATTTATCCATGAAAACATAATATTAATTATGAGGCAGGACTACTAATCAAGTTTTGTGGCCTTTTGGGATCCATGTGCACCTGAACACCATCGTAGTCAGCACTAACCACACGTCTGATGCAACCCAGTGGCGTGGAGTAGCCAGTAGCCTTAAAGGGGACATACATAGCTCCTGAAACAATCCCAGCTGGTGAAGAAAAGACAGCTATGGAGGCCTTCTTGCAGGCTTCAAGTGATGCATCTGGAAGAGAAGGAACAAGCTTAAAGTAGTAGGCCCCTCCCAAAGCTCCCAGGTGGTGGGGGAGGGTACAGAACTAGCAGCCCCTAAAAACAAGGGACCTTGGGTGAATGTTTATGTTGTCTGCTCCTAACTTCAGCCTTGTATATGATATGGGCTCTTAGGTTACATTAATGTTGGCAATCTGGGTACATATATTTGTTAATATATTTGCTAATCTCAAGTACTCAATAATGGGTTAAACTCGCAAAAAGAAATCTCAGTGGATAGAGCACTGGAATGGGACTCAGGAGACCTGGATTCTATTCCCAGCTGTTACCAGTCTCCTAGGTGACCTTGAGCAAGTGGCTGCCCTCACTTGTTTCAGTTTCCCCAGATGTAAAATGGGGATCATGCAATTGGTCTGCTTTATAAACTGCTTTGAGATTTATGGATGAAAATATATCCGTGAGAGCACGGTATTCATTATTATGGAGATTCTGATTTGGCATTATAATTATTAATCCTTAATGGTGATATTTTTACAGAGGGAATGGAGTTAGGCCCTTGCTGACCATTTCCAAAAATATCTCAGCTTTAATGTGAAAGTCACAACTTTTATGCTCCTCCATGGCTGAAGGGCTTTTGAAAATGTTACCTTCTATTTACATTTAATGTGACAAGGACATGGTGTGCTTCCTGAAGAGAGCTTTCTCTCCATGCAAAGTGGAATCACTCTTTCCAAATACATCATTAATTCAATTGTTATATTGAAAGTGTATCACTTGTCAATTAAAAATACTGAACCCAAAAACATGTGATCTGTCAGACTCAAACATTTTGACTGCACCCATCATTGTAGTATCTAGACCCCAAACCTTCAAAAAATGAGACCAACATTCTTGTAAGATTTTACATCTGACTAACTTTTAGAAATTCCTGACATTTCTTTTTGAGACTGCACATCTTTTTTCCCCTCCACTTAATAAATAAGAAATTGAGCTGTGAGGATGCCTACAAGGTTACCTTCAGAATGACTGGAAGATGCCAAGATTAGATTCATAGGAGCTGTTTTTCCTTTTTTTTTTTTTTTTTAAAGTCTGTAGCTGATAATGGAAATACACATCTCCAGTAATGGGCAGCTGCTGATTTTAGGCAGCTCTAGCAACCTTCAGCTGAGAGCAATGGGATATAAACAGAGCTGTAGTTAGAACAAAATATATATTATTGACCCTACTACATTTGTAGGAAGCACTGTTATTGTGTGGAATGGCAGCTGAGTCACAGGCTGTGAGTGAGCTCTCTGGGTGGGAGAAAGCCCTTCCGGCATTTGGAAAGCCAGGTCTAGCCCTGTAACGGGGTGTAAAACCACTTCTGGCTATTGATTAGGGTATTGCTATGTAAGAGCAAATTGTTGCAACCTGGCAGGTTCTCCAGTTGCAGGTGACAGAAATTGTGCCTCACTTGAAGTTCTAGGACAGGATCTTTGGTTGGAAAAACTTAGTAATGTCCTCCAAAGGCATAACTAGCAGTCAGGTTGGTAAAGAGATGATTTACCTGGATATATTTTGTATTATTTTGCACCACATATGTTGATTTAAAGAATTTTAAAGGCTATTGCTGTTCTTTAAAACATAGCTATGTAGGACTTTATTATGGCCACAGGAAATCAAACTTAAAGTCTCCCCCACAGAAGGACAGGATCCTAACCTTGAGCTAAAGAAGACTCTCCATTAATGATTAACATGATAGAATCTATGACACACAGAAGCAGGTTCTGTGTCCATCCAGCAGAGAGCAGGCATGTGTAGGCATACCATCCATGTCATTAAATGGGTAGAATACAGCATAGTACAGAGAACCCTCAGCTTTCAATGACATCAAGTAGAGTTGAGGGCACTTCCATCCAGAGCTTTGCAATTCAGTTGCTAATTTCAGTGGCAGTTATGTGCTTCAGTACCTTAGGGGAGCTACACCTCAGATGCTACCAAGATTTGGTCCTGAGCAGTGTTCCCTGTAAGCTGAATGCTTGGGCAGCCACCTGGGAGACATTCAGGTGACCCAGATGATTAGCAGAATGGCCATAGCTGGTAGCAAGTATGCTGTTGGTGGTGCACATTCACACATGAATTGGTGCACATAACAAAATTCATTCCATCTGGGATGGAAAAAAATGAGAGGGAACACGGTTTCTGAGGTGCAATTCACCTGCTGTCTTAGGTTCCCCATGAAACAAACACATAGTTGTACTTATGCATCACCCTATGTAACTAACTAGCAGGAGGGAAATGAGTTAACAGTTTCAAATATAAAAGGTACTGGGTTTTTTTCTGGTGTACAGATTAAGGCTACATCTACACTAGCATTCCTCTTTTGAAAGAGGCATGCAAATGTGGGAAATTGAAAATGCAAACGAGGTGCAGATTTACATATCTGGCACCTTATTTGCATATTCCTTGGAAAGAAGAAAAGCTGTGTAGATGCGGCTCCCCATCTTCAAAAGAACCCTTCTTTCTATCTTTTTATTTTAGAAAGAAGGGTTCTTTTGAAGATGGAGTTTACTTTTGAAAGACCCGCATTTACGCTGCTTTTCTTTCGAAAGAAGAATATGCAAATGAGGTGCCAGATATGTAAGTCTGCTCCTCGTTTGCACTTTCAATTTCCCTCATTTGCATGCCTCTTTGGAAAGAAGAATGCTAGTGTAGATGTAGCCTAAAAGAGAAAAAAAAAATTCCACAATAAACCTCAGTCACCCAAGCCCTGATTAAGGCTAAAATTAAAGATATGCATTAAGGACTTGTACAGTCACATCAGCTCAAAAGTAAAAGGACAAGAACACCATGGCCAACATCTGCGTATTGAAGTTCACACATTTAAGAAAAAGCTGTGTTAACCAGGGACATGCCAATAATATTTGTCAGTTTTCATGGCACCTGTCGCTGCAAAGCATGAGTTTCATTGGCCAGATTTTGCAGGAAGCTCAGATTTAAAGAGTGAATCCCCTCAGTTCTGGATTGTAATTCTTTATTACTCTGAAGTCCACCACCCCTCCATGTACTCTGCCAGACCCAGATAGGCACTGACAGTTCCCTGCCTGATTCTTAAGCTTGTCAGCCAGGCTGAACTGAAAGAGGAGTCACTGGTTGTCACAGTTCCAGTCTTTTGCACAGTGTCAGCAGGAGTAAGTTTGGGCAGATGCGCGTGCTAACCATTGTGTGCAGCATGGCCTACCAGACCGGCCCCTGGCACAGTCTAGTCATATGACCCTGCCTTGATAGCCCCCTCCACTCTCCTCACCTTTTGATTTCCATTTGCACCTTCCCAGAGCTGAGGTTTCCCAGCTTCACCTCCTCTCACTCCTTTTAACTGAGGTGGAACAAGAACACATCCTAGAAAATAATATTAAACACATAACTAGCCCAATTAGTAAACTGCCCAGACAAGTACTAGAAAAGGAGACATTCCTGGAAAACTGCATCATACCAACCTGCAAGGCCTTAGATGGTCCTTTCAGGATATTGATGCAAATAATACTATGTGCACCAAGCATGTGGCAAACAATTCTCTTTCAAGGCATCCTTGGGCGGGAGAAACTATTATGTCCCTTTTGCAGATGGGGAAACTGAGGCAAAGAAAGGTGAAATGACCTATCCTAAATTGCAGAGGATGCAAATAACCAGGACTTGTTAAAGATTCAGGAGATAAAATACATCAGCTCTGTCTGTGCAATGAGTACTATATGGATGGACTACTGCAGCCATGCACAGCTAAGTTAACATCCAAGTGACTCCCCTATGTGCACTGAGGGTGTAAAATACCAGCTTGTTGGTCATGGTGCAATCATGACCTTAATGCTCAACATGATTCTCTCACTTTGTGATAGCTTCTTGCAACTAACCAGAACCTTCATTTTTTCAGATGTCAGCTGGGGGAGTGAGGGATGCCCTCAGAGGATCACACTTTAGTGAGGAAACTTCCAATATTGCTTTCATCTATTTCCAAGTTTCATTTATGTATTAAAGTATTTTGGAGTTAAATAGCAGGATTTAGCAAATCTGGAAAACCTACAGTGGAAATTTTGCCCTTATCTATGTCTCTGTGTTAGCCCCCATGGAGTGGCAGCTCAGGGCAGAACTTTGCCCTCTGATTTTAATAATCATCACTGCTAATTTTCCCCGCCTGTGTGGTACCGCAACAGTAATAAAAGCCACAGGGGCTTTGCACTGTAGAATATTTTATGCCAACTACTGTGAAGTAATAAATGTAAAAAGGTATTTTCAAGTGAACTTTTAGTGACACAGCTGCCACTTGTGGAAGGAATGCGATGCAGGGCCACGTGCGGATGGGAGCAGAGTTACTGGGAGCAGCGAAAGTGCTGCAGCAGCCTTGTGAAAGAGACGTCTTGCCAGTAACTGGACACCCTCAGCCAAACCAGGCTCCCTGAAATGCTAGAAACATGCTCTCTTCTTGTCCAATAGGAAACTTACATAGCAAAGAGCCGCAGAGTTCATCCTCCAAAGAGATTCACCCAGGATCCATCTGCTGGTCCTATTGCAGCCACCTGTGTACGGCTGTCCGGCATATGGCTGAGTTAGAGGAGAATGTCCAAGATCCTCATGCTACAGCCAAAGCCCATTTTGAAAGGTTGCCCAAAGGCCAAAGTGGATTAAAGCAGGGTGTTTGGAATTCCCAGCACCAGGGCCTGGCTATGGTGAGAGCCTCCAAATGAGTCACTCATGGAAATAATACGACGCACTGTAATACTATATTCCCAGATTAGCACTCAGGAATACGGCGCTCCCTGCCTCTGTGGCTCAAGTATTGATCTGTGGTTGATTTCCTCCGTAGCACGAGGTCCTAAGGGAAGAGGACAGCACAAAGAGCTGGAGAGAATTATAGCTAGCCAGCCCTCTCCTGCTCTTGCAGGATAACAAAGCAGCAAGGCCTTTGGGTTTTAATTCTCCCTCTGAGAAGTGCAGTTGCAAGAGTGGCGCATGTCTCTGGTGGGATGTGGGCAGCAGTGGGTTTGCTGGCTGCTGGATGTGACTCCATCTCCTGTTTTCCATAGATGCCCTTTACTGGGTATTTCTTGCCGTTGTTATTATTTACTCCCACTACTTGTTTGTGTTGAGGTAGCACCTAGGAGTCCTAGACATGAGTCTAATTGTTGATGCTCCAGAATCCAACAGAGACTCAGAGGTTCTCTTGAGAAGCAAAACATCCCATTGTCAAACAGCTGCATCACCATGGCCCTTGAACAGGCCACTGATAGGACAGGGGAGGGACGGGGGCACTGCTCTTGGGCTAAGCAATTCAGAGGGCCCCATGGCTTCCAGCTACCACTGCTGTTACTGTGGCAGCGCCAGCAGCTGGTGCTCTGGGCCCTTTAAATCATCACTGGAGCACTGTGCCATGCGCTCTGTGTGGCTCTGAGGATTGGGTGAGAGGCCAGGCGGTGCTTGAGGTGATATGAGGTGCTGGCTGCCGGAGGCCCCACCCCTTCCACCCAAGACCCTGTCCCAGAGGTGTCTAGTGTGGGGATTCCAGGGAGCACCAGCTACATCCCCCTGTCCTGCCCCCTAACCTCCCATCTGCTGAAATCCACCACCCATCCCTGCTCCACCCATGCCTTGCCCTCTCCCAGCCCCTGCTTGGGTCCCTCCCAGTGCCACCACTGCCTGCCTCTCCCTGCGGACGTGTTGCACCACATCTGGTGGGAGCGGTGGTTGTCTCCCAGAGCAGTGTGGTCCAAGAACAGCAGGAACTAGGAAGCTTCTTGCTGCTCTCAGACAGAGCTGCTCAGGGGAGAGGCAGGACTGCCCCATACTCACCAGAAGCGGCTCGGCACTGCGGGGGAGTGCACAGGGCGCGTGATTGGGGGTGCACTCCCACGTATCGCCTCTGCCCTGCCTCTTCCGGAAGCATGGGGCCCCCTCCACGTTGCTCAGCGGCCCTCAGAGGCTGTTGGCTTCCCTGCACTTGAATGGTAAATGAAGCAAACCTGAGAAAAAGTGGGAGGACACTGACCTCCTGTGTGGAGCTCTGCTCTGAAAAGCAGCAGTGAACAAGGCAGCACAGGCACCGGCTTTATTTCATCACAGCCATTTCACCTAAGTTTGTTCAGCTGACGAGTAATAAAGACACTTTGTTGTCTGTGCTAATGTAGCAGACTCACCCTGTGACCTGAGAGCCAAGCGAGCTTCTCTCTGGCATCATCAATAGTAATTCAATACATAAATCTTCCAGCCCAATGTAGCTGATCATTCTGTTGGTGAGGCACGAGCCAGACTAGAATCCATCTCTCCTTGCCCTGACTGTACAAGGCAAGAGAGAATAAAAATCAGGAAACAATTGTTGTTGTTAGAAAAGTCAGAAGAAATGATCCTGGGTACATCCTACATCCAGAGGAAGTAGATCTCCTGGGTAGAGTCATGCCCCCCGCTTCTGTCTCTCACATACCCACACCTATTACCACTGTTGTTCTGTCCTTTGCTTTGCTCAGCAGAAAATACAGTATGTTCCCTTGGACTTGAAATCGATTGGTGCAACTGTCCCTAAAGGACACACTTATCAATTAGTGCCTCTTCTTTTTGCTTTTTATCTTGAAGCTGAACGGGACTGAGACCCTCAGATTGTTTTGTGAACATTGTCATACTAGCTGCTTATGACTTTCGGTCAAACGAACCAGGGCTGGATTTGATTTTGTGATTTGGGTCAGGTTCCTCCCCATTGGGCCCTATTAAAAAGTCCTGCAGCCATCCAGTGCAAGGATATCTTATATCACCCTCTCACCTCATTCGTGGTGACTGTTATCCCAGTTCTGTCCCTCTACACGCCAGTTTCCCCATCCACATAATCTTCATGTTTTTCTCCTCTCAAATCTTGATGAGGCATCTACTGGAGCCAGTTACCACCAGGATTCCTTCTGGTTTTCCATCCCCAGACAGAGCACATTTTGTTATTTGCACCAGGACGTGTGGATGTGCACCTCCAATGGAAAGACATGCTGCCCCCTGTGGGGGGCTGTGGGCGCTCTGCTAATCAGCTGGGCAGCACCTGAATCTCCCTTGGACGGCCATCCAAGTGCTCAGCTTAGAGAACCTTGGTGTGCGCCTGTGTTTTGTAAAAAAAAAAATAAAAAATAAAAGAGGAGCTGGTACTCAGCCAGCTACCCGCCAAGGTTCCCACAGCTGGGGCTGCTGGCAGGTCTCCACACCCCAGCCGGCTCCCAGCTGTGAGGCTGATGGGGTCTCCTGGCTCCCCGGCCAGGATTCCTACAGCTGAGGCTGCTGAGGTGCCAGTACTCAGTACCAGCAAGCACTGGCACCACAAAAGGCATTGGTTACCCCTATCCTTTTGTCAGCCACGGGGGTCACAGTTGAGCCGGTTAAGGAAATTCCATTCCCCCAGGACAGAGCCTGCTGCTTTCTGGAGAGAATTTTCATTTTTCTGTTTCTAATGTGTGTATTTTATTGATCAGGTTTTAATTAACTGGAGGGAGAAGACCACTTTAAAACAACCCATCTCACCTTCTTTGTTTTCCTCAAAGTGCCCTTCATCGTATGATATCAAAGACTAAAATAAACTATCCTTGGAGCTTGATTGGCCATTCCCCATGAAGTCTAATGAGCTCTTTTACATGTGCCCGTTTTTGTAGCATGCATGAGTTAGCGGAGCACGGCATTCCCATTCCTGGCTCACCTAACAATTCCAGGTGTCATTAAACAATTTAAAAAAACCAAGCCAGGTAAAATAATATAAATTAAGGGTATATCTACACTGCCCTGTAGGTCGACCTGGTCAGGGTCAATCTTCAGGGGTTCAGTCTTGCATGCATAGTGGAGACGTGTGAAATCAAATGACCAGGGCTCAACAGTTGACCCTGTACTCCTCAATCTCACAAGGAGTGAGGGAGGTCAGTGAGAGAGTTTCTCCCATTGACGTCCCTCAGTGAGGACAATGAGGTAAGTCGATCGTAGATAAGTCGATTACAGCTACACAATTGCCATAGCTGGAATTGTGCATCTATGATCAACTTTAAGGTCTAGTGTAGACCTGGCCTAAGGTTCTAGCTCCAAGGCCTTACTCAAGCTATCCAGTGCCTCCTCACACAAGTAGTTCCATTAGCTACTGCTGGGGAGCACTGCTTATGAATGTGAGTAAAAAGTGTGTAAACTGACCCATAAGGAAGTGAAATGGGATAAAAGGCAGAGGTAAAAACACCAAGAAAAGCAACATCACTGGCCAGATTCTGAAAGCCTGACCTGTGCTGTGTATCACCACATTTCACTGATGTTAACAGGCTTGCTTGGGGAGTGAGGTAGAAAGGGCATCAGTCTTTGGTCTGGTATTGTTAGCTCTGTCCTAAACAACACAAATCAAGTCAGTGGTGACAAGCTGTAGACTGTAGTAACAAAACACAAAGACTGAAAAAGGCCACCTTTTATTAATTGGGGCTAATGAACCATATGCCACCACGCAGCTAAAGATGTGATGAGTGCTTAGTAGCTTGAGAGATCATTTCTCACAACAAAAGAAGTTGGTCCAGAGAAAGGTATTTTCTCACCCACCTCGGCTCTGTTATTCTGGGACCTATATGGCTACAAAATCACTCCAAACAATTATCACATAGTTTGCTCTTGTGTTGTACTGTAACTTTCCTCTCATGCATCATCTTCTTAAGGCTGAAAACTCTTCTGGGCAGAGCTGCTCTCTCTATTGTTTGTACAGTGCCTACCACAACCGGGTGCCAATCCTGCCACAGGCACTGCGGCAAGCAAAATAAAAATAGCAATGCACTTTTTTAAAAAAAAAAGCCATAAGGAGAAATTATTATGGATTATTTTTTCAAAAACTGGCATCTTTCTGCTTTTGTTTTTCATTGTGCATTAAATATTGACAATTGAACAGATTGAGGCAAAGGAAAAGTCTAATTTAGGAGGTCATAAATTGAAATATTACTGTAGACTGGGTAGATACCCAGAAACTCCTGATACTGCATTTTGTATGCCTAAGGAGGACACTGTTTGAACTATCTATAATTGTCCTCTAAATGAAGCACTGCAGACTTTTGCTCATAGTTTAGGGACTATGTCTCTAATGGAATTGGCTCTAAGAGGCTGTTTCAGTACTTACTTTGGCCACAAATCACATGAGCCATTTGATTCTTGATATTTGGGTGACTTTTTATGGTAAATAAGAAGTTGATCTTTCAGACTTTCTCTTAATAAAGGATCACAGCAGCTGAAGCCTTTAACATAATCTTTCATGGAACAGAAAAAAACTTAGCATCATTGTTTTTTCTTTGGGTCCCTGGAGCTGCTGCCAACCCATATGAGAAGTGTCTTACTTCTCATTCCATATCAGCTCAGCTGTACTGATTAGCATAATTGTAGGTGAGAGAAGAACCCAGGCTCCATCCCTTATCCTCTCCCTCTCTGTTTATGAAGAGGTGAAGGGAGCAGTGGCTTTACTGAGTCCGTTCTCCTTCACTTACGCCCTCTCTGCTCTTATCCACACATGCCCACCCACACTGGGGAAGTCTCCCAGAAGATATAGGTCTCCTTCCAGTCCACTATGTCCCTGCACAACCCCAAAGTGCAGGTCATGATTTTGCTCTTGATTACTAGCAATGAGTAAACCTCACATTTGATTTTAATCTGATACACATCAGCTTGCCCATTCAGCAAATTACAGCCATTTTGATGATACCTATATCTAGAAATACACATGGCTCACGAGCGTCAGAATCAATGGCTGATCTTCATGGTAGGATCACATCAGCAAAGAGGCATCCTGCATGTCTCAGTCCCATGATAAATGCAAGTAAAGTCTATCTTGATCTAATTCCACAGAAAGCAAACAAATACCTCCTTTTGAGATGCAGGGTAAAGCCTGTTCAATGTAATTTATTCATAGAAAGATTTAGAAAAACCTAACAGCTGCCATCCTTTTTAGAGCATGGGCTGCAACAGAAGTAGCTTTTCAATGTAATGTATTAAGCCTCATCATACAGTTATCCTTTATTTATAATCTACCTGATTATCTAATGCATGTGCTTTTTTGCCAGAAATGTATAGTGTACAATGCTAATTATTTTCAGAATACCATGCACAGATGCAGGTTTTTTTTCTCAGTGACCATTCCTAACCATATCACTTCATGAAAAATGATCAGTTATCTTTTCTTCCAAATACAAAAGAAAAACCTGTGGAAATCCACTGTGCAATCGAATTTCTCCTCTCTTCATTAGTTCAGAATGTGAGCTTTCACCTGGTACGCAAAAAGCAAACAGATTTTAGCTTTCCAGCTAAAGTGAAGACCCCCGCCCCTGCCCACACACGCGTATTGAAGCCATTTGCTTGACCTGTGATATGCTGAGTACCTGCAGTACCCACTTACTTCCTAGCATTGTTCCAGAGTTACGGGCATGGAACACCTTGCAGAAATCATTCACTGCCTCTGAATATTGAACACTTAATTTGCAAGATTTAAAACAACCTTTTCCCTGAAAAATGCCCTGTTTTCTTCCAATGCTCATGATTCCTTTGCTTTTCACAATCTTTGTCTTTTTCAACGGGATCATGCCATGAACTTAAAATACCAAAATAATGGAAGTTAAACACTTTTCTCCCTTTGTCGCCTTCAGGTGAACTTCTATACAAGTTAGCTTGATTTTTAGAAGGATTACAGTGAGATGCTATGCACTACAGTTCATATCCTAAAGGCAACATTCCTGAATAGGCTGGGCATTTTCTAGATCAGCTAATCTTACTTTTCCTTGTGTAGCCACTCAGATTCTAGGCAGTGCTGTGCTATACCACAGAGACAGAATGTAAAGAGCTTATTAGGCCTTGCCAAAAGGCTGCTTCCCAGCATCCTTGGCCTTTGAGAAGGGTAGAGAGAAAAGTCTTATGGTAATGCTCTGGGCTGGGACTCAGAAGATCTATATAGCTCCTGACACTGACAGACTCCCTGTGATCCCATCATCTTTCTGTGCCTCAGCTCCCCAGCTGTAAAGTGGGGGTGACAACACTTCTCTAGAAGTAGACTAGCAGGCAGACCTAGCAGCATCCTGACAGCCGGGACCTGAGCCACCGTATGGGTCAGTGACACGCCACAGCTCCAGGGGAACAGTCTGATTGCTTGGGTGCATGTCCTGCCCCGACCTCCCCATGCACACACTGCAGGAGGCAACAGGCACCACTCTTTCTGGAGCAGCAGCAGAATACACTCACCCCCCTCCATTCCCACCTCACACAGCCAACCACCCAAAGCCATCCTGACTCCATGGCCATAATGGCTAACAGATCTCCGTGTGCCCAGAAACCTCCACAATCCTCCCCTGTGCCCTTGCACATATAAGACAGGACACTGGCTTAAAGACCTTATTTCAGGTCTTATCTCACTGCAGAAAGTCCAGAGCTGCTGTGGTATCACATAAGCACAAAGGCAACCTGTTAGATGTGAGGCCCTAACCACCTGGGAACTTATAGGTCAAGTATGGTCCATTCTGGATCTGTGGCACCCCATGGGACGGGGCTCTTCCTTCGCAGACTGTGCTGTTTAAGAGCTGCTAGTTCCGGGATTCCTGAGGTCACTCAAACTTTAGTCTTCCAAAGAAAATTGGATGTGCTAATGGCTTGAGAGTAACAGTCAGCTCTATTGAAGTGCTTTTCTCAGCTGTAATTTAGACTCATTTCTGCAAGCAGAATGGGTATTTTGAAAGAGATTGCTTTACGAAGGCAAAGGGCAGCAAGTAATAGGACAATTACCAGTTTGAATATAAAATATGGAAGATGGAATAGGCGTGATAAATGAACATAATCAGGGCTGTATTAAGCCCTGGGATGGGGCCCAAAATGTGGGATCCATGTGTGGGAAGGGACTGCAGATTGAGGAAGGAGGGTGGGTGTGGTGCAGAAGGGGGTGAGGGTTCCAGCTGAGGGTCAGGGCTCTAGGGTGGTGCTGAGGATGAGGAGTTTGGGGTGCAGGAGTCTCCAGGCTGTGGTAAAGAGCCATGCGAAGTGGGAGGAGGCTCAGGGCATGAGGCTGGGTGGGGGTGCGGGATCCAGACAGGAGTGTGGAGGCTCAGGGATCGGGTGTGGAATCTGGGAGGGAGTTAGGCTGCAGGAGGAGGCTCAGGGCTAGGGTTGGGTGTTGGGGTGTGGGCGCTTATCTGGGGCAGCTCCCATTTGGTGGAGGGTTGGGGGGACACAGCCCATGCTCACTTGCAGGCACCATCCCTTACAGTTCCCATTGTCTGAGAACTACAGCCAATGGGAGCTGCGGGGGGTGGGGGTGGAGCATGCAGGTGAGGGCAGTGTTGGAACAGACTTTTCCAGTGCAGTGCTTTTTCCAGTGCAGTGCTCATCACTCTGATGTGGCTCCAGAGGCAGGAGGTGGAGGGATGAGAAATGGCAGCACGCAGAACCATCTCCCACCCCGCCAGGCAGAGTCAGTCTGGAACGTAGCACACGGAGGTCTTAGTGGCTGCAGCCCAGTGCCTGGCCTATGAGAGGTCTCAGGCTGCAGCTCTTAAAGCCCCTTTCTTAATCCAACCCTGTATGTAATGCTAATGAAAATATCCAAGTGGAGATAATGTGTCATCTTAGTGAAGGTGGGTTGATAGGAGAAGAGAGGTTTAAATAAATCTCTGCTGTTTTAGGTTGTGTATTGCCTTCAGGACCACAAAGACAAGTGTTACTGTGTGTAATGAAAACAACCTTTTGTTAAAACTTTGCTCACAAAGCGATAAGGGTTTGGTTCTTACACTGCCACAGTGCCTTATGGCATCAGCTGTTTCCTGTCAGGGTGATATTGCTCATGAAAATTGAACATAAAAATGTCTGATCACGTGAGCACCTGTTGTATTTTGATACATACACACAAAGGGGATGAATTAAAGTTGCACAGAGAACTTCAGTGTGAGCATTCCAAATCTGGTGTCTGATTTTGTAAGCTTACCGTTCTTTTAATGTGGTCTTTGGTCTACCTAAAAGAATAAATTTATTTATATGTATGACGTGGGGATGGGGGGAGAATCTTGTCTTTTTTTCTGGTAAAATAAACAAAAAAGCATAATAACATTTCCTATTTCATAGATTTCAAATGGCATAGAGTCCTTATGTCTTTTTCAAAGCATCCAGTAGACAGATTTCTGGATATTTGTAGCTAGTAAGCAAAAAAAGCAGTGATTTTTCATTGGCAATTAAATTTAAAACATAAAGAATTTGAAAATATTTTCTTTACAAAAATTAATTGGGAGGATAACATGAGCAAATCAAGCAGCTCTGGTTCAGAAACCACCCCAGGAACAGACACAGTGGCTCTGCACTATCAGGGGATTGTGGATGCAAACAAAGCATAAACAGATTCAGCAGGGTCAGCCCCATACAAGTGGAATCCTTCAGTGGCACAGAGTCAGTGCAGAGGCATCTGTGTCAGCTTCCCTTCTTGTTGCCTCTCCCTATTACCCAGTGCCTTCTTTGCAAAAATAAGAGGCACTGGCACTCAGCCGGCTCCCCACCCCTCTCCACCAGCCAATTCTATGGCTGGGGCTGCTGAGGTGCCGGTACTCAGTACCAGCAAGAACCGACACAAAAAATGACAGCGGCGACCAATGCCGTTGGTATGTTTGGAGGAAAGGGGCACAGAGCAGCAACCCTCTGGAGCCCTCACCATCTTCCAAAAACTAGAGCAGCCTGATGTGGCCGGCCTGCATCCACCAGCTCCAAGACCAGGGCTATGTCTACACTAGCCCCAAACTAGTGACTAGTGACAAAGTTTACTAATGAAGCACTGAAATACATATTCAGCGCCTCATTAGCATGCGGGAGGCCGCGGCACTTTGAAATTGACGCAGCTCGCCCCGACTGGGCTCCTTTTCAAAAGGACCCCACCTACTTCAAAGTCCCCCTATTCCTGTGAGCAGATGGGAATAAGGGGACTTCGAAGTAGGCGGGGTCCTTTCAAAAAGGAGCCCTGTTGGGACGAGCCGCGCGGCAGCGAGCTGCGTCAATTTTGAAGTGCCGCGGCCGCCCGCATGCTAATGAGGCGCTGAATATGTATTTCAGCGCTTCATTAGTAAACTTCGATATGGCCATTTACATGGCCATTTCGAAGTTTGGGGCTAGTGTAGACACAGCCCAGGAGAGTGGAAACAGGAGTAAACATTGTCAATTTCCAACACTCTCTCCCCTCACCACACACCTCTCCTAGCTATTTGTGCTGTGTGCAGTTTGGCCATGCCTCTGGAATCTGGGCTGTAAACCTACGATGTGGACTGGCACCTTGCTTTCAGCAGTCAAGATGAACAGATATATCTACTAACACACCTTATGCATAGGGCCCTACCAAATTCACAGCCATGAAAAATGCATCACAAACCATGTATTCTGATTTCCCCCCAGTGAAATCTATTTTTCCTTGTGCTTTTACCCTATGCTATACAGATTTCATGGGGGAGACAGGCATTTCTCAGCCTGGGGGCCCTGATCCATCAGGGAGCTGTGATGGAGTGTCCCAAGGTTATTTTATGATGGTCATGGGTCTGTGTGCTGCCCCTGCCTGCAGGCACCACCCTGACAGCTCCACTAACTGTGCTTCCTAGCCAGTGAAGAACTGTGGAGGTGGTACTCTGGGCAGCGGTGGCATGCAGAGAGCTGCTGGCTGCCCCTGCACCTAGGAGCAGGACATGTCAGCTGCTTCTGGGAGCTGTGTAGAGCCAGGGCAGGTAGAGCGCCTGACTTAGACCCACTATACCACCAGAGTTTTAGTGGCCATCCTTTCTTCTGCACTGCCTTCAGAGTGGCAGCTGCTGGCCAGGTGCCCAGCTCTGAAGGCAGCACCCAGCCAGCAGCAGCGCAGAAGTAAGGGTGTTAATATCACACCATGCCACTTATTCCTCCGTTGCTGCCTTCAGACCTAGATTGCTGGAAAGTGACAGCTGCTGACGAAGGGCCCAGCTCTGCCCCATCCTTACTTCTGTGTTGCTGCTGGCAGCGGCTCTGCCTCCGGAGCCACGATCCTGGCTGACAGCCCGTTGCTCTTCACCTGCCCAGCTCTGAAGGCAACACAGACACCAATAGCAGCTCAGACAGCAGCTCAGACAGTGGACCAGGCAGGGGCTGGGGCCAGGGTGCTCTACGTCCCATAGCTGCAGTAAAATGGAGCAAGCCAGGTAGGCAATGGCTTTGAAGCAGAGCAGGCTGCTGGGTTGCTCTGCTTCCTGCTGCTCTGGTGAGTGGAAAGGGCCCAACCCCTACTGCTGCCCCACACCAGGCCCCCAGCTAAACCACCAGACTCCCTTGGGCTCCACATCAAACATGTGGGACAGTCTCTTCCATAGGCAGCCACCATGGAGGGCCCCCAAAGTGCGGGGCCAGAGGCAGTGCCCCAAACTGTCCTATGGATGGGGCAGCTTTGAACATAGAAGTGAGGGTAGCAATACAGAACCTCCACACACACACACCCAATACCTTATGACCCTCCAATCTTTTCCTGGATCAGGACCTCGTCAGTAACACCACCATGAAATTTCAGATTTAAATAGCTGAAATGAGGAAATTTACAATTTTTAAAATCCCATGACTGTGAAAATTGACTAAAACGGACCATGAATTTGGCTGGATCCTACTTAGGCTTAATGACAGTGACTCATTCAGGAGTATCTTCCTTTCCAAACCCGGTGGCCATCCATCCCATTTGCCTGGGACAGTCCCTTATTTCAGCTGTCCCACAGGTGCCCGGACTTTTTAAAAAAATGGGCAAATTGTCCTGTATTTTGGGGATTTCTGTTCCCTGGCACCCAGCGTCTCAGGGTGGCAGCCTCTTCTGCCAGTGAGCCCCACTGCAGGGCAGCTGCCCAGTTCCCTGGTGTCTATGCTTCTGGGCAGCATCCCCACTGCCAGGGAGCTCCTCTGTGGGGAGGCTGCCCTGTTACCTGGTGCCCTGTGCCTCGGGGCAGCAGCTTCTGCTGCAGGGGAACTCCTCCATGGGGAATAGCTGCCCCAGTCACTGCCAGCAAGCTCTGCCACAGGGCAGCTGCCTTGTTCCCTGGCACCCCAGGCCTAGGGGAGGCAGCTCTTGCTGCCCAGGAGCCCCTCCATGGGATGGCTTCTTCGTTCCCTGGCACCCTGTGCCTTAGGGCAGCAGCTCCTGCGCCAAGGAGCTCTGACATGGGAGAGCATCTCCAGAGACAAGCGTCCCGTATCTGCCACGGAGCGATGTGGTCGCTCTATTTCAAAAGCTCTCTCTCATGATCGTCGACAGGAAGACCAATCCTGTGTATGGACACCAAGGCCCAGGTGCTCAGAAATAAAAACTCAGCTTTCTGTTGTGGCTCTGTTAGATATATTTAGTTGTACCCCAGAATTTGCAGGAAACTCCATGAATGTGCAAAAAGATTGAGAGTTACACATTATAACTTATGACAGCTACATCCTCCCTTGAAATGTCCTTCCATGACATACAATTTGCTTTGACCATATCTAATGGTTCATTTCTAAAATGACTGAACAGTGTGTTGATAGTCCCCTACTAACAACAGTCACTTAGCATTAAAGCTGCAGTCTAGCAGGTACAAAGCTAACACAATAGTGACTATTTTTTAATGTTCTTTTTAGCTGCTACCATTACTCAAGCCTACTGCATTAATTAATAAAGCCAAAATACGTTACTTGGATCTAGAACCAGTTCATTGTCAGTTCTCAGAAAACACAGAGGAAACCAGTTGGGTGACGGAAGGAAAGCCATTTATATTTTACTACTCTTTCAATCTATATCGAATCATGATGTCTTTCTCTGGCTGTAACATTCCAAAGCCATATCTCCCCTTGTCAAACCCTGGGATTCTTGCTTCAGGATCTTTCAGTTCCAAGTCAAAATTGGTTAACAAGAGGAATACAAACCTAAAATGATAAAATGACCAGGTGAGGGCCGCATATGGTATTGACAATCCATTAGTTACTATGCTTAGAAGGTAAGTAAAGAGGTATTCTGTAGTTCTTCCTGTAGTTAAGATTGCTGAATGCTTCCCATTATTAACACCCAGTTTTCAATTGCTTGTAACTCTGCCACATTTTAACCATTTGGGTGGAATTTTTCCATGCCAGGTGCCAGCCACAGGCTGAATTATTTTGGAAGCTTTCAGGAAAAATGGTTTACTCATTTCTATGACTGACATTTGGGGAAAATACATGGTACAGAGTGAAGTGAAGGAGTGCTATTGACAAAATGGTACACGATCATAACATTAAAGATGGTATCATAATGCATGCATGCAATTAGCTCAACGCAGACAGAACAGGAAAACTTAACTCTGGAATTGCCTAAGCTTTGCATCCTTGATATAACTTTGACTTCACAACTTCAATGTTCTTTTGAGCTAGTTTTTTATGTGTGATATATACATAAGGTTACCATACAGTGAGAGGCCTGGGAGCATATCCACTTTACCTCCCCAAGACATGGCATAAATAACTAAGTCACAAGTCATATGCCAATTTTGTAGTCTATGGTGTTAAAAAAATACTTGAAAAATAAATATGGTTTTCCAAAAGAGTTTCTATGGGTTATTGAGGAGTAGATACAGCGTTTACAAATGCTCATACAAACTAGATGGCAGAGGCATTGGATAAATATTATTGGTTTTGCTATTTTTTTGAATAGAGGTCAAAGTTTTACATAACTCCACAAGAAGTTTCTTATCCTTGATATTAAAATTACAGGTGGCCAGAAGAACTAAGTGTCACGCACTTGCTGCATTTACTTACTGTTTAATGCTGTTGACTGCATGGAACTTTCCAATACATGTGTTAATTCCTGCTCCCCAGGGCATGTTGTAATACTTGAGCCTTTCCCCTCTTTTATAGAAATCCCTTTTCTCTGTGTTGTCTGCATTCAGGAATCTGTCATATTTAAATGTCTGAAAAACAAAAACACACTTCCCTTGCTCAGTTATTCACTGTCCCACCGGAGCAGATGGCCATTTCTCAACACAGAAACAATCACTTGCTGTATATTTGTATTCTGATATCGCCGAAATGCTGTTGTAGAGAAAACATTAGAAGCTTTTTATATACTGAGTGGAAGATGCTCTGAGGCCTGGTCTACACCAGGAGGTTAGTTTGAACTTAGCTAACAGGTTAATTTTCCAAGCAATCAGTCCAAACTACACGGTCCATTCCACCAACTCTAAGGGCTCCTAAGGTTGACTTTTGTAATCCCAGTTTTCACAATGAGTAATGTCAAAATAGACTTTGCATGGTTGACTTTAGGGTCGTGGAGATGGAGTGTTGTGAAATTCAATGGCCTTGGTCTCCTGGAGGTGTCCCACAATGCCCCAATATGACCACTCCAGACACCATTTTCAACTCCTCTGTTCTCTAAGGCTGCATCTACACGACAGAGATTGTTCAAAAGAAGATTTTGCAGAAGAGACCTTCTGAAAAATCCTCTTTTGAAAGGTCACATTCACACACAAAAAGTGGATTGATCTTCCGATCTGCTCTTTTGAAAGACCACGGCCACAAAGCTCCGTGCACTCTTTCAAAAGAATGGGCCAGGAAACGCCACGTATGGGATCGCATGGCCAGCAAGCCATTCCGGGAGCATCGGCCATGCGCTCCTTCAAAGGGCTGCTCCCAAACACCCACTCCCTGCACAAGCTGCTGAGGCCTGCTGAGCTAATCACAGTGAAGCTGAGCCAGTGCCTGGTCCTGACCTTCAGATCTGAGAGCCATGGACCCACAGCAGCCCCCGGGCTGCCTGCATGTCCTGGCTGGGCTGCTGACCACCCTCCTATTGGCTTCCCTCCACCTGTTCCAGTGGCTGAGCCCCATCCATGGGGCCCTCCACTCATTATGGACCTAGCTGCAGCCTGCCCTTGGACCAGCTGGCACCTCTGGAGCTACCCCACCAGCTGGTCCTGTCCAAGAGAGACGATGTGTGCTGGCTGCAAAACTTCTGAATGAAGACTGACACCTTCATAGAGCTCTGCAGCTGACTCGTCCCCACCCTCTGATGCTAGGACACCCGGATGCAGCCTATGCTGACCCTGGAGAAGCATGTTGTCCTCACCATCTGGAAGCTGGCCACCCTAGACAGCTACCGCTCTGTGGGGCAGCAGTTCGGGGTGGGTAAGTCCACCGTTGGGTCTGTCCTCTTTGAGGTAATGTGTACTCTGCTTGCTGGTCTGGCATGGGGAGGGGCTGCTGGGAAAAGGGAACCCTTGGGGGCTGGGACCAGGGGTACGAAGCAGTGGGGCAGGGAGGGCTAACACCAGGGGACCATGATGCCCCACCCTTACACAGGCCCTCTGTTGGAGGGGTGGCCTCATGGGAGAGGGGGGCCAGGAGGGAACTGGGGAGGGTGGGGCCAAGAGAGAGCAGAGCAGGGGCACCCTTTACACATTCACAAGTGTGCTCACTCTCCATCCACTGCAGGTCATGATGGTAATCAATCAGGTGCTGCTCCACAGGCTGGTGCATGTTGGGGACCCGGACATGGATGTTGCAGAGTTCACCGACCTCAGCTTGCCCCACTACTTTGGCACGATCAATGGCACCCCCATTGCCATCTGAGCCCTGGCCCACAGCACTGGCCCATCGTTGAACCACAAGGACTACCATTCCGTGGTGCTGCAAGCGCTGGTGAACCATAGGGTCTGGTTCCTGGACATCTGTGTGGGCTCGTTAGGCCAGGCCCACAACACACAGGTCTGCAGCTCCAACCTCTGCCAGAGGATGGAGGCAGGGACCAACATCCCCCAGCAGGAGCTCACACTGAGGGATGTCACCATGACCCTGTGCATGGTGGGTGACCCAGCCTACAGGCTGCAGCCCTGGCTTATACAGCTGTACACAGGCCATCTCACCCCCCCACAGGAGCTTTTCAATGGCCATCTCACCTGGGCATACTACCCGGTACAGTGTGTGTTCGGGCACTTGAAGGTGAGGTTCAGGTGCCTCCATACACTCATTTCCTAGAACTGGAAGGGACCTTAGGAGGTCATCTCGTCCAATCCCCTGCCCTTGTGGCAGAACCAAGCACCATCCCTGACATCTATTTGCTCCAATCCCTAAATGGCCTCCTTAAGGACTGAACTCCCCACCACAGGTTTGGTAGGCTAATGCTCAAACCACTGAGCTACCCCTCCCCCCATGTCAGGGTGCAAATGTTCCCCCCCCCCACCTGGTCATGGGGGCATGCTGAATCCTCCACAACCTGGTTGAGGTGAAGGGGGAAACCTTCCTCACAGAGTAGGCAGTTGAGGCTGGTCCTGGATACGAGCAGCCCACCACGGCCCCTGACCATCAGGCTCACTGCAATGGGCTCTGCATCTGGGAGGCCCACCAGGAGGCTTTAGCCCGCAGGCCCCAGTGACCCCTCCCTGAGCACCCCCTGCAGGCTCCTCCAGCCTGCAGCCTCATCCCGCCCCCCTCATGACCTCTCCCACCCACCCCCCAATAATGATGGACATGGGGGTGCTGATAAAATAAGCAATGTTTTCAGGCAAACTAGAACTTTTTCAAACAGATAAATACTTGCAGAACTATGTATGGGGGGACTACAGACATTGGGAGGGCTATGATGGGGGTGCACCTGAATGGGGAGGTGGGGCCTGAGATAGAGGGTAGAGGCCATCAGTCTCCAGCCCCAGCTGGCTGGTGTTGCTTGAGGGTACTGGTGGCCCTGGCTCCTCCTCCAACACCAACACAGGAGGTGTCTTTGCCGCTATATTGAGGACAGTGAGGGGTGGGGGATTTGTCCTCATCCCCAAGGAGCCCATGGAGCTCCCTGTAAAATGGGCAGG
Organism: Carettochelys insculpta; assembly: GCF_033958435.1. NCBI lineage: Eukaryota > Metazoa > Chordata > Testudines > Carettochelyidae > Carettochelys > Carettochelys insculpta. The sequence goes on along the minus strand of NC_134153.1, from coordinate 19,637,714 downwards.
TGGCTGGCCCTGCCCCCGAGCGCGCCCTGTTGGAGTTTTTTCACCTTGGAGTGCACCTGCTCAAAGGTCTGGGCAGGGTGGCCTCGGGTGGCAAGGCCGGTGGCCAGCTGGCCATAGGTAAGGGCATTGCGTCTCTTGCCAGCCATGGTGCAGACGATGTCCTCCTCCTGCCAGAGCCCCAGCAGGTCCTTGAGCTCCAGTTCGGTCCAGGAGGGCACCTCTGCTTTGTGGCTGGAGAGGGTAGTGGGACCCGTCTGAGGGCTCTGTGGGGGGGTACCTGGGGGTCGCATGGAGGCTGGCTCTCTGCCGTTGTGGCAATGGTCAGTTCAGGGGGTGGCCATGAGGGTGTGGTGCTGGAGGGTCACCTCCTTGCTACCACTGCACTCTCAGCTTCCAGCCGTGGAGCCTGCAGGGCTCCATGTGCCTTTAAGGTAGCTGGATGCAAGTAGCACAGAGCTCCACTAGCACTGGTCAGGGTGTCGCTGTGCCCCAGCTGGCCGGTGCCATAAAGGACCCCTGTTTCGAAAGAAGGGCCCATGCAGCATCTACACACATTTTTTTTCTAAAGGATCTTCCAAAAGAAGGCACTCTTCCTGGTCTGTGAGCAGGAGAGGCTTCCAGAACAGCCACGTTCTTTCGATTTCAGAATGAAAGAGCGCATTTTGTGTGTAGAGGTTCTACGTGTTCTTTAAAAAAAAAGCTGGATTTTCTGAAGGAACTGGCTAATGTAGACATGCCCTAAGTGTGCAGGAAATGACCCAGGAAAGTTTGAATTTCATTTCCTCTTTGGCCACCGTGGCAAGTGAAGCAGACAGCAAACCTCAGCAGCACATCTGGTCATGAAATCCCAGGGTCGCAGACGAGCTCCAGCATTTAACATGCAGGAGGTCCAGGACCTCATTGCTCTGTGAGGGGATAAAGCTGTGCTGGCCAAGCTGCAAAGCAGCAAACAAAATGCAGACATCTATGTCAAGACCTCACAGGGCATTGTGAAAAAGGTCTCGTTCTGGTATTGCTGCAATTCAGGGCAGAGGAAAGCAATTTGCAAAGTTCCATGAAAGTGGCCTTATGCATGTGGGAGTTTTGTAACCTCTGTTTATAATCCCATACCCAGAACAATGCAGTCCCACCTGTCTGAGCTTGTTTCACAGCACCACAACTGGTGCCCCACTGTGTACAAACCACTTGGTGCATCTAACATCTCCCTGTTCCTCCTCTCCAGTGTTTCACACACAGTATATGTGTGTTCTACTCGGAGTCTTCATTGCTCTCATGGCTGCCTGGGCTCTGCACATTCTGTAGCACAATGTGTGAGGTGCTTATATTACAGTGCCAATACTCCTAGGCCATGTTCTGGGAGCTCGAATGGGAAAACATCGGCTCGTAAGAAGAAGCAATAAGGAGCTGACAGGACCCAGGCTAGATGAGTTACACAGCTGGACCAGGCATTGTTCTGTAGAATCAATGCACTGACTCCTGAGGGGGAAGACAACATTCCAAAAAGTGCCAGACTCATTGCTAAGATCCTTGTCCATGTTTGGGCTCTAGGCTTTCACAATGTGCAGCAACGTCTCAGGAATCAGACTTTTCTAGCATGTCATTTCCTAGCAATTACAGAAACTGTGTCTCTGCACCAGCTGTGCTTGCAGCACAAAGTAAGATAGATTGGTCTGGGCTGCTTCACTCCTCTGGGCTGCCCCCTCCTCCCCCGATAGCAGAGTCAGCTGCAGCTCTTCTGTGTTCAGTTTTCCCTTGCTGTACTCTTGGCTAGCACATCAACCTGTAGCATGTTTTCTCCGGCACGTTCTCCAGCAGGACTACTATACAACCCCAGCAAACTCTGGTCGCTATATTTCAAGACTGAAACAGGCCATTACAATAATCTAGGAAGCTATCCAGCAAAACACAGGCCATAGGACACTTCCCACCCCCATGCCCTAAATAATCTTGCTTAGAGCCAATGAGGCAGACCCTCACCCGTAAGTTGTCATAGCTCCAGTAAAGCTAATGGAGCTAAGATGATTTACACCACAGATGATCTGCACCCATAGCTCATGGATGAGCTATCACTGGCTTTCAGCGAGATGTCCAATGTGGCCTTTACAGACTTTGAAGATTGAAGGATTCACCACTCCCTCAGGTAAAGTTGTTCCAGTGACTGATTAACCTCTGCTAGAAATCTACATCTCATTTCTTGCCTGAATTTGTCTAGCTTCAGCGAGGTCTCGTTATGCTTCATCTAATGACGCCTCTTTTGTGCAATTAAAGAGCCGCTTACTGTCAGAAATTTCTTTCCCATGGAGGAACTTGTAGACAATGATCAAATATTGTCAGGCAGCCAGCTGCTGCAGGGTAGTATCCTAGCAACACACTGGACCCAGGGACCCTAAGGGGGAGGGGGCTGCCTGATTGATTGCACTTCCTGATTGGTGGAGAGGCAGTGCTAGCTACTATTTAATCCAGCAACAGTCAGTGATGACTGGCTGCTCAACGTGTTCCCTCTCTGCAATGGGCTTCATCTGTCTTCCTGCACCAGCTACTTCTCTGCACCCCCTTCAGCCTGTCTCCTTCTCCATCCTTAACACGCCAGCTCTGCTTTCTGAGCAAAGCTCTGGCCCAGCCATGGTCTCCAGCATTCAGCTTCTGATCCCTGGATCTGAGCCTGAGCTCTGTTCTCACAGTTAGAGCCTCAGGCATTCTGCGACCCCCAACCCTGACTCCAGCTCAGCTCTGGTGACCTCCCGGCTCTCTCCAGGAGACCCAGCTGGCCATATTTTTGATGAGTGCAAAGGAACCAAAAAAATAAAAGTTGTAGCCTGGGAAGCATCTGGGCAACTCAACATCATAAATGTAGAATCACGTTTCACCCTAGAGGAAAGAGGAAGCTATAAATTCCCCCAGGTGACTGGGCATAGACAGAACATCCACTAACCACTTGAAGTTGGTGCTGGTGGAAAGTGATAAACTGACCAGCCTGGCAATAAAGTCTTGAGTTTACCCACAAAAAGAGAAGCTGCAAGTCTTCTTCACTGGGCCCTATTAATGCCCTCAGCGCTGAGCTGTAGGTGCCTGCAGCCCTTACATATGATTGATGCATGATTTGGGAGCAGGCTGCACGAACACTCATCAAACCAGCTCCCTTGGGTTTCTTCAGTGAATCTTTCAGAGGAAAAATGGCACTAAGGCTTAGCATGGAATGAGCTCAACTTCAAATGGCAACCAAGCTGCCAAGATTTGTCCCCTGCAGGCCCTCAATTTTGACACAATTCCTGCTGCACCACGATAGCACTAAAACTACACAACTACACAAGGAGACAGACGTCACCTAAGGTTCTATAGCTGCGTTCTCTACAAGCTGGGCACTTGGGCAGCCACCCAAGAGAGATTCAAATGCTGCCCAGCTGATTAGCGGAGCGCCCATAGTGGGCAGTATATTTTTTTCCTGGTGGTGCACCTCCGCGCATGCCTTGGTAAACGTAATAAAACTTATTCTGCCCAGGGATGGAAAAGTTAGAGGGAACGTTAATGCTGAGCTGCTATTGCTGTTGAGAAAGGAGTGGTAACTAAACAGGAAACATGAGTCAAGTTTTCTCCAGTCTGAGGATTTTTTTTCTTTTAAACTGGCTGGTTATAGGTTTTCATCGCATTAAACTAATATTTGCAAACCGAACACTCGGTCTCCAAATGGAGCACAGTAACTTAATCAGTTCTAAGAGTTCTCTTGACCCTGCAAACTGTATCTAATGGCACTTACATTGCTGTTACGCTGACATAATTTCTGACATTTTGGCCCACAGCTGACTGTATATAGAGGAAGCAAAAACAGCGCGTTTCTTTGTTACCTAATAGCTATTAGCAGGGGGCTTACAGGGTAGCAAGTTTCTATATTTAAAGATTGCATCGAGTTGTTATGGCAACTGGATAGTGGAATTCCAGTCATCATAACAAGTTGGCCTTGTCCTCACATACCATTGTTTCCACAATTTCATTTTTAGAGCTCCAGTTTACATAACTTACCAGCTTTCCCAGAACACTGAATGGGAAGGAGAAAAATAGAGCGACTGTTTTGATCTTTTCCAAGGCAAGCCTTTCCCCTTAAAATGAGAAGTGGTTGAAAGGAACATGAGCAAAATTGTCCATAAATCTAAGCAGCATTTTTTAAAACAAAAGCCAATTTCAGAAATCCTCAGAACCCGCCAACATACTGGACCACAGGATCCAGATGCAGTTGGCAGAAACCGAACGTGCTAACCTCTGGTAGTCATTCTTAAATGGGCCATTCCAACTTGATTTCAGTTACACAGAGGACCACTTTGGTAGCTGGTACCCCTAGGCAGGAACAGGAGAGAAGCTACTGCCTGATTGGCCCATGTGGAATAAACTCTTCTTTCTTACCCATAGGTGGCTCCCATCAGGTCACGCCTGAGACAATGTTACATTATGGCGGAGAAGTCAGCACTGCTGTGGGCCTGTTTGGCCTAAGGAAAGAAGACTTTGGTCTCTATCAGTGTTCCCGCTAATATTTTCCATCCATAGGTAGAATAAATTTTGTTGTGTGCACCCAGTCATGTATGGATGTGCACTACCAATAGAAACACATGCTGCCCACTCTGGGTGGCTGGGGACTCTGCTAATCAGCCAGGTGGCACCTAAATTTCTCCTGGGCAGCCACCCAAGCACTCAGCTTACAGTAAATGCTAGTCTCTATCCCCAAGGCTACAGCGATCTTTCCAAAGAAGTTCTTCTGAAGGTCTCTTCCGAAAAAACTTCTTTTGAAAGAGCGCGTCCACACACAAAAAAGTGGACTGAAAGATCGAACTGCTTTTTCAATAGAAAGTGTCCACGCAGCCTGTGCTCTTTCGAAAGAATGGGCCAGGGATTGAAAAATCTGGCACCATGGGAACTGCTCTTTCAAAAGAAGGGCCTGTGGAGCGTCTATACATACTTTTTTTTCAAAAGAAGCTTTCCAAAGGAGGTGCTCTTACTGATCCAGAGTGGAAGAGGGCTTCCAGAAGAAGGGCTGCGTTCTTTCGATTTCAGCTTGAAAGAGCCCATTTTGGGTGAGAATACTCCACATATGCTTTCGAAAGAGGGCTTGAGTTTTCAAAAGAACCTCCTAGTGTAGACACAACCTAACTGGGTACTTTTGTGGTCTTCATCTCCACAGTCTCTGAATCTCGTGGGTGTCAGGCCAAATCTCACATGGGTGTTGAAAATCCATACTGTTCTTAAAAAGAATACTTACAATGCACAACAAGATACCCTAAAGAAACATCCCTGTTGTACTGCCCACATCCCCGCTGAAAGAAACCTCATGACCGTTTGGCTTCTATCTGCATTTTGTGCTGTAGAAACTAGCTCATATATCCAAGCCTCTACCTTACAGTTGTAAGTTAATGGGACTGTTCACCTGGTCAACCAGATTCTTGCCTTTAGATCTTAGTTTCAGCTCTCAAAAATGCCTGATACACAAGGTGCGCTGCACAAAGTGTTACCCTTTCTTCCAACACCAGCAGCAGATGTCCAGGACCAACATTCTCTCTAATTTTTACCATCTATATGCGCCCTTCCCCAAGTTCTCACTTGGACAATGCCAGCCCCTCTGCTGCCAGTGGAGCAGAGCCCTGCAGCCAGCAGGAGCAGAGGGACTCACCTTAACCTTCCTGGTCCAGCAGATTCCCTGTTTTAGGGCTGGTCAGGTCCCCCGGGTGCTGAGTCTGGGAGGTACAACCTGTAATTACTGAGTTTGAACCGCAGAAGAGCCCTTTCCCTCTCCCACGCAGTGCTAACCACTAAAAAAGCCCGTCTGCAGCCCACAGAGAGCAGGAAAAGAAATCCCTCTCTGTATTCTAATGTAACGAGACTGCATTAAACCTGTTCTCTAGATCTGGTTACATAGCCCAGAACTGTAAATCACTCAGCCCTTTCAGCTCTCAGTACTTCAACATACTGTAATGTACATTCAGTTTTAAAGGGCCTCATGTATGTCATAAGCATCTGACAGCACAATCCGCAGGTGAAGAGGATGAGCCGCGCCGCTTTCCAGGAGTGGGGGAGGCAGCTGTCATTAGACGAGGATGCAGCCAGCACACCCCAACCACAGGAGCTGCACTGAGATCCAGCTGTGAAAACCTGCATTGTGGTAACTTTGCATGAATCAGATGACGCTTTTCTGAAATTTAACTTCAATCTGGGCAAAATAAGGTCCAGGCTATTTAAATACTAGCTATTGCAGGCACTGCTTCCAGAGTTCAGGTACAGAAGTGCGTGCAGAGCTCAGGTAACTGCATGTATAAATGACCAGAACTGGGTCCCTCTCACATGCTGTTGACTCATTTTCCTATGGACTACTTGGCCACAGTCTCTGTGAGACACCAAATGCGCAAGCCCCCTCTACGTCAACTAAAAGAGCAACCTTGCCAGCTGTCAAAAGGGAGTAGGTTCTTTGCTTGGTCTGGCCACTAGATGGAGTCTTGATCAAGTTCACTAAACCAGAATATACGTGATCACAGCGGGCGTGCTTGCAAGTGAGGCACACAAATGCATCCTTAACCTCTCTGAAAATCTAGTCCTTATTTTAGAATTCGCCTCAAAGGGCCTCTGTTCACAATGGCATGGTAAGGATGCCACATTCAGGTTCAATAAAGCAGTGACTGTATTACAAGGTTAACTCAAAAACAGCAAGGAGTCCTGTTGCACCTTGAAGATTAACACATCTATCAGGACATAAACTTTCATGGGCTGCAGCTCCCTTCATCAGTTGCATGAAGTGTTAAGCTTCAGAATACATACACACAAGGATGGGAGTGTTACATTACTATGTGGAAGACCAGTGCTAACAAGGCTAATTCAGTCAGGGTGGATGTGAACCACTTCCAACAGTGATAAGCAGGTGAGAATACCTAAAGGAGGAAATTACTCTTTGTAATGTGCTAGCCATTCCTAGTCTGCATTCAGACCCGTTGGTATAGCGTTAGTTGTGCATATGAATTCCAGCTCAACCTTTTCACGCTGCAGTCTGTTCTGAAGGTGTTTTGCTTGAGTATGGTAACTTTTAAGTCTGTAACTGAGAGTCCAGGGAGAATGAAGTGCTCTCCTACTGGTTTTTGAGTGTTATCCTTTAAGGTGTCATGGGATTCCTTGTTGTTTTTACTGAAACAGACTAACACGGCTACCTCTCTGAAACATGTTCAGCTTGTTCATTTTAGATAAAGCTGGTACATTGAGAGGGGACAGCACAGAACATTGTCACAAGAATTACAATTCAGAATGACACAAAGTTACCTCTGGATCCTCATAGATGTCTAAGTCCATCTGTGGGCTTAAATATGGGAAAAGACAGAGCCTATCTCCTTTTCTCAGGCTGAATTTCCTGCCATCCATCAGTCTCAGTTGCATGTCTGCAAGGATTTCTCTGCTTATAAAAGGTGCTGCTGTCAAACGCAGTGTTTCACTCAATACACTGTCTGTACAAGAGGAACAGCAAAGAGAGAATTACAGCATCCAGTAAACAAGAGTAGGCTGACTGCAGGCTGGCTGCTTTACAGTTATGCATAATGACTGCAACTGCTTAATTAAGTTCCTCCACATAATATACTACCAAATGGCAGATACAGAGGGCTTGTATCTCCTGCCTTCCCCAGGAAACTGAACTAGATATAAAAGGAGAGACCATAAAAACACTAGCCATGTCTTCCTGGACTTTATTAGCCATTCTGCTGCAAAAAGTATGAATCCAACCATTTGCCACATGTCATTCACTCAGGTGTGGTCCACACTAGGCAGGTAAGTAGATTGCAGATATGCAATTCTAGCTATGACAATTGCGTAGCTAGAATCGACTTACCTGGTCATCTACACAGAGGGAGGTCGACAGGAGAAATTCTCCCATCAACTTCCCTTACTCTATGTGATATTAAGGAGTACAGGGGTTGACTGCTGACCCCAGATAGTTTGATTTTGCACATCTCTACTAGGTTTGCAAAATCAAACTCTGGAAATCGACCCTGACCTAGTCGATATTCCCCATATTATAAACAAGCCCTCAGGAGTTAACTGCTTTGTTACTGAATAACGTGTCCAGCTTTCTGATTTCAGCAGTATTTGTGCTTTTAACATACATATATATATACATTTATGTGGTCAAAACCAAGGAGAAATTCCTCTCTCATTTCAAATCCATGTTTTGATTATGTAGAATGCTCAGACTATACAAATTCAAGGTAGAGTGGCCTGGTAAAATTACACTGTCAGACACCAAAAATCATGGACAGAATAGAGACATTGGATTTATGGCTTATTTCAATTATCTCTAAGCCACTTTTTGCCCCGCAGAGGTGTTAATGGGTCACTCTATACTGAATAGTGTCCTACTGTACGTGCAAAAATAACAAGAAGTCCTGTGGCACCTTATAGGCTAATAGATATTTTGGAGCATAAGCTTTCACGGGCAAAGACCCATCTGACGGAGCATCTGACGAAGTGGGTCTTTGCCCACAAAAGCTTATGCTCCAAAATATCTGTTAGTCTATAAGGTGCCACAGGACTACTGTATGTGCTAACTTGTTATCCTAGCTAAGCCATGAACACAGGACCATATCTGGTCTGTGGCTTGCCTGACTCTGCCCCAGAAGGCTCAGGCCTTTTCCTTCTCCCCAGATATCAAGCCTGGTGTGGAGGGGTGGAGCCCCAAGCCTTGCAGGCTGGAGCCAGGCAAGCTGTGGCTAGCTTGGCTTCTGATGGGGGAGCAGCAGCTCTGTGCACTGGGGGGGATGGCAGCAGTGCCTGGAGGCTTTTCCCCTAGAACTGCAGCCAATAGGAGTAGTGGGCGGCAGTGCCTGGAAGTGGCAAGGGACACAGAGCCCCACTGCCCATAGCCCCAGCTCCCTCCAATTGATCGCTCCTACTCCAGTCTGTTCTTGCACCCTCCCTTCCTCTTGCCCAGACCCCACACCTCAAGTCTGCTTCCTGGCAGTCCCCTCGCACACTGAACCCCTCAGTTTTGGCCCCACCCCAGAGCCTAGGGGGTGCTCCTTAAATCTACTAGCCCCAGTTTTGTTGAAAATGAATATGTTTTAGGGGAAAAAAGTTTTGAAATTGTCATTATTGTTCCACCATTTTTAAAATGAAAGGGCTTTATTTTTTTTTCCAGTGCAAAAGGATTTTTCTTCAGAAACTGAAGTTAACTTATAGTAAAATTATATAAGAATAAAGATGGTCAAATTGAAATTAAGAGTTTAAAAATCTTTTAAAACTGCAACATTTTGATTGATGCAATCCAAAGACAAAGTGGATTTTGCTTTTGTGAAAATCTTTAAGATTTCAACTTTTTTTGTCTCAATTCAGGACAGTAAAAATTGTTGGAACCTTGAAAAGTCAGGAAAATCGATTCCTTACTCTCTCTACTAAAAATATTCTGGTTCATTGAAACCTCAGTTGAATATTACAATAGGTTCAATTACCCTATCATTGCAGCCAACCACTTCAAGTCATTAACTTCAGTCTAAAAGACTATACTTCATATACAAACACAAGGACTCCCACCTCTCTAACAACACTTCTTGAAAGAAGTTCTCGTTAAATCTGTCCAGTGCTGCTATTGAAACTGGGTTGACTGCTCGCAACAGCATTATTTACTCTCACTAGGCAGAAGGCAGGTGTAAGATCAACACGTACTGTGTAGGTGCATTTTATGGAATAGAAAAACAGAAAGGAGGTGATCAGTGCACACGCTAGATGATAGAAAGCACAACCAAAACAAAGAGGTGTTCCCTAAACTATGGGGAAAAGATTTACATTTCCCAAACAGTTTCCAAACCCACATCTCCAGACTAAATATTATGCCTAGCTCTGTCATGGAAGACTGGTGTATAATTACACCTTCTAACTTTTCAGTTAGCATCAATATAGCTAATCTGAAACGTGTAAAACCTTGAATAGTACTTTGCAGGCTATAGGCCAGATTTCTCAATCTCTGAGCTCAATTGGGAGAGCAAGGAGAAAATGCCAATTGCATGCCTTCATGTTGACATTTCCTACGGATTTCTTCCCCAAAGCCAAACATAGCTGTCTGCAGATTATCCCCTGATTTCCATGAGCAAACACAACAACTGCATATGCAAATTAAGACCACAATTTCATGCACATTTTATGCCCACAGTTTTGGTCTAAATGCCTTGAAAATTGCCCCTAAGCTGCCAAAGAGAATTTAAATCAAATGGTACATAGATGTCCCCAAAAGATATGTACTAACCAAAAACAGGAGTGCTGTCCAGCATCTCTTGGCTAATGACTTGCATCTGTTTCATTGTTTGCCCTCTGTTTCTAATTACTTTCTCTAATTCACCTTGAACTGCTGCCATGGCTGCAGGATGCTTTAGAAGAAACAGGAGAAGCCAAAAAACTGCAGGACCTGCGTTGCCCTAAAAAATATAATGGTCCACAAGGAGTCAGAGATATCAAAGCTGTAAGGAGAAGAATTTGAATAAACACACCTTCCATTACATCATAAAAGGAAAATGTTAGTCAACTGCAATTCCATTTTCATTACACGCAAACTCTTTTTGGTCAGTAAATGAAAACAAATATGCTGGCAACACTTGAAAATTAACATAAAACAATTCTTGATGTACCGATTTTAAAGGGTGATATGTATTGCTCAAGCTCTCGTACATTATTAAAGGTAGCATCCCAGAACAAATGGCTGCCTGAGAAATTTGAAAGATCTCACAACTCTGAAGTTAAAAGAAAGAGGATGGCGGAAGGAACTGGAGCAAGTATCCTACAGTCAGCTAGGACGTCTAGTGTCTGGCAGCAGAACCCTACCAGCCAGGCGGTCTAGTGTATGGCAGTAGCAGGAAGTTATGGTATAAAATGCAACCTACTGTAGGAACCTTGTACTCACTTTAATAAGATTCTCTGAAGGCAACAAGAGAGTTTTACAAAGACAGTAATAAGCCAGGATTTAATTATCTGTGTTTCAGCTACAGCATAGAAAAGTACTCTCATCCCCCTTTATATCCAGTGAGGAGAAATCTATCATAGGGATAATGTCCCACCTATTGTATTGTGGTGAGTGGGATGTAATATACACAGAGAGTGATTTCAGAGAGCCTGCAGAAAGCTCATACACAAATTAAGTCCCACATAACCCGATTTTAGTAGGGTTGATTCTACATCATCTGCAAACAGCACCTCTCACTAAGGTGTACAGTGTAGAAATCTATCAGATTCAATAGGAGATTAGCAAGAAAAAAATATCACAAATTGGTCAATGCTACTATTTTCTTATTTGCCCAATCCTTAGTATACTACTGTATATAAATGTTTTCACTAACCTAACACATAGTCCTTTCCAACTCTGCCAAAACTCACAATTGTATCATAATATATGGTGTTTTTCTTATAGCCTGAGCTCTTGTAGTCAAGTGATTACAAAAGAATCTCAGCCTTCATCTAAAACAGAAAATAAATTTCTAGTTCGCATGGCTGCACAAAAAGGAATGAAAATATAAAAGGAAATGAAATAAAAACAACCAGAATTTTTTCCCTAAAATGGTTATTTTTAAATTAACCTCACAATTTTGATTAATCCTATGTAGTTGTTGCCGTGCTTTTCCCAGAATATCAGAAAGACAAGGTAGGTAATGTAATATCTTTGATTGGACTAACTTTTGGGGGTGAGAGGGACATGCTTTTGAGCTTACACAGAGCTCTGAAGGAGAGCTCTGCATAAGCTTGAAACTTATCATGATGTTTCTAATATGGCCATAAAACCCCTGGCTGTTACCAGGACTCCCTCTAATATTTTCCATCCGTGTATAGAATAAATTTTGTTCTGTGCACCAAGGCAGGTGTTGACATGCACCACCTCAAGGAACACATGCTACTGGCTGTGCATGGCTGTGGTGCTCTACTAGTCAGCTGCATGGCACATGAATCCCTCTTGGGTGGCTGCCCAAGTGCTCAGGTTACAGGGTACATTGATTGCTACCGCTGTTACAGACTTGCAACAAGTCTTATACCAAGTATGACAGGTGGTCAGTACCAGTTAAGCATTCTGCAGGCCAAATGACTCAGAGAAAACCCTTTGACGACACAGTAGAGAAGTTTGTAAATGGCAGCTGACACCCTTCAATGCTAGTTAGGCTAGAACTTTGAAATACAAATGTACGTTGCTAGAAATTAAAGGTAGGGTTGAGGACAGCCTTCACTGGGTCTGGGGTCAGAAGGCTCCAGAAAGGGTGAGATGGATGACTATCCCCTCACCCCACTCCACCCCACCCCCCAACCAGCCTTTCAGTGCTGCCAGACATGCCACCTGGACAAACAGTAGTGATTTAAAGGGCCCAGGGTGCCAAACACTTTCACTGCCCTGGGCCCTTTTAAATCACCAGGGCCCAGGGCAGTTTTCCCTTTCCCCCTCAATGGCGGCCCTGGTTAGAGGCAGTACTTATTGTACGTGTTTGCTTCTAGAAGCTAACCATGTAAGCAGACATAGCTATTACTATAGCTATTGATGCAGAGATCAAAAGGGCATTGCTTACAAGTCTCTTTAAAGTTTGTGATAAACTGTTTAATGGCTATGTTAATTACCAGGATATTTGGGAAAAAGAAAGTTACATCAAAAGCCTATTGCTTGCCCAGAACGGTATGGTCAGGAGGCTGCCAGGAAATGGTATAAGACGACGTTTGGGTCCTGACTCAGTTATTTCAATTCTGTGTAAAGTTTCATGCAGGGGAAAACTAAGCCATAAGGACTGAGGTCCCTGAATACGATGTTGGACATTGGACTATATTCTAAAGTAAGTCTTTGCTAATACAAAGCTTATCATCTCTATTATAAATCTGGTCTAAGAACTGCACTCGTATCTGTATGTATATTGATCTTTTACCCAATACTCTCTCTCTTTTATTTTGTAATAAATTTTAGTTAGTTAAGAAGAATTGACTAGAAGTGTGTATTTGGGATAAGTTTTGAAATATTCTTTGACCTGGGAGGTAATGTGTTCAATCCTTTATTTGACATGGGTATCTGGGAGGGATTGTAAGTGTTTCCTTAAGAGAGCTGTGTTGTTGGCCTCTGGGTAATCAGTAAGGTAATGGTAGAGGCTGTTTTGTTCTGTCATGGTATAGTAAACTCTTTGATATCCGGCAGCCATGGGACCAGAAGTTGCTGGATAATCAAATACTCTTGAGAATATCTAGCAATGCATAACACTAAAGAAAAACAGGATTAGATATTAAGAAACAAACAAAAGTGTATGCAGAATATTGTTCTCAGTCTTTTTCCACAAGCATGAACATACAGTAGAAGGCTCTTACCCACTTCCAGCAGGACACAACCCCCACTGGGTAGCTCTGGTCAGCATCAGTAGCTCTCGGTAGCTGCTGGGTGGGAGAGCAGAGAACCTGCTGGCTGCACTCAGACAATATCTTGTGTCCCAGAAGAGGGAGATCGGATAGTTTAGAAGAGTGTTAATGGTGGTTGTTAAAAATGACTGCCTGATGGCTACTTGGCAGATCCTCTGTCTCGCTTTTTTTGAAGAAACAGCTACATTGCCCTGAGGGCAGGGGGCTGGATTTGATGAGCTCTCGAGGTCCCTTCCAGTCCTAGTGTTCTATGATTCTATGGTTGTAATTGGAATTAATTACCTCTTAATGGGGAGTCCTGCGTACCTCTGTGCTGCATTTGAGTGCAGCCTGCAGGCTCCTCTGCTCTCTCTGTGCTCCTGCCTAGTGTCCGCTAACCAGAGTTGCTGGGCTGTAAGTTATGCCAGTTATTGAAGCGTACCAGTTGCTCAAACAGCGTTAAACGAGAGTATACGGTACCTCTAAGCATTGTACTTATCACCACTTTGCAGAGTGGTTGCCCCATTCTCTGCAGTTCACCCTACCTGAGTGACCTCAGCTAGCTCTCCTGCTTCCCCCGTCACACTTGTCTTTCTTAAAATCTGCACATGCCTTGGGGCACAGAACAAAATTTATTCTGATGGAAAAAAGGAGCAGGAACACTGGTAGCAACAACGTTTTCATGGTTGTACCATAAATATCACAACACATTAATTCAAATAGAAGTTGATCCAATTCAACATACTACCTCCCCTTTCTTGGCTGTCTAGTTTGGATTCAGAACAACAAGAAGTCTTGTGGCACCTTATAGACTAACAGATATTTTGGAGCATAAGCTTTCGCGGTCAAAGACCCACTTCATCAGATGCATGAGTGCAGGGGTGGTTTCAGAGGGGTATTTAAAGAATGGGGTCCCATAGTTTGTATTCAGAAGCTTTTAACACTTGAGTATGGTGACGCTGTCTGTTGATCTCCTAAAGTGTAGCTTGTAGGATCCTCAGAGCAATTATCATTGATGTTTTGTTTTTATACAGCACCTAGCAGACTACAATCCTTGCCTGGGTTCTCAAGGTATTACCACAATACAAATAATAAATCTTAATTATAACCATAAAAGCAGGGCTGGGGACAGACTTCACCCCTGCATCTTGTTGGTCTTGTTTTTAAAACAATTGTGACGATCCTGTGAAAAGCAAAGCAGCCTTGCTGTCAAGCCCACTGAAAAATCTTTCCAGAAGCTTCCATGGGGTTTGCATCAGGCCTTAAATGAGTGTAATATCAACAGTGTCACAAACAACAACAAGGAACACTACAAAGCAAAGAAATCATAATTTCACAAAGCAAAGGCTACTCATGAGATAGTGTTGATTAAGGCCCTCATGGACATAACATTGCAGAAAACTGAATTAAGGAAAATTAGTATTAAAATGTTGTTTTGTAGCTATATCCTTCTAAGATACAGACATAAGCACTGATCCAAGAGAACTTTTCATTCACTCCAGTGGGTTATCAATCAGCCCCATAAATAATAAACTGAGATTATTATCAGGAATGCATACACCATGTCGTAATACTAATACCTAGCTCTTTTTACTTTTGACCAGTAGATCGGAAAGTACTTTAGCAGGGAGGTCAGTACCACTGCCTCCATTTCACAGATGGGGAAACTGAGGCATGGAAAAATGAAGTGACTTACTCAAGGTGTCTCAGCAGAACAGTGGCAGAGCTGGAAAAACAGCCTAGCTATGCTAAGTTCCAGTTCTGGTGTACTATCCACGAGTCACAATTGGTAGGCTGATCCACCACTATAACACACCAGTGTACTAACTCCAGTGACATCAGCATATTCAAAAGTGGTCTCTGAGTGTTGGTGTCCAACTTAAAGAAACCTTTGGGCAAGTGCCTGAATACAAATCAAGTCACATCAGATAAAACCACTTCTGAAAATTCAGATCTAAATCCCCATTAAAATTTGCTTGATAACTCCCCTGAGTGTCATGAAGGAACAAGAGCCCCTGAAGATGGATTTTTTTTCCAATTCCTGTGTAAAGCATTGCTTGCCTGAGTGTCTCCAGAAAAGTCTCTGGATCTGAGATAGGAAAATGCTCCCTCACACTACTAGGCCACTCTTAGGGGAAACTTTTTTTACAGAGCCTTAAAGTACTGTTGCTTAGAAAATAACCTTGCTTAGAAACTCAGTTGTGATCAAATGTGAATGGAAAATACATAGAGATAGACTGTCATCGGCCATCCGTGCCAGACAGTACGCATCACTGCTCCTGGGAAAGCAGCACCTTGGCCAAGGACACTAATGCACCTTAAAATAAGGCACACATCTCCCTCAAATATTGAGTCTGTTCTGGTCTGCCTATGGTCTGAAGAAGTGGGTCTGTCCCACGAAAGCTCATCACCTAATAAATTATTTTGCTAGTCTTTAAAATGCTACTTGACTGCTTTTTGTTTTGATAGTGTATAGACTAGCACGGCTCCCTCTCTGTTTCTATCTCCCTCGAGTGGGGATTTACGTTCTGTATCTGTCTAGAAGGTGCACGAGGAAATGTTCACATAGAATCATACAACACTCGAGCGGGAAGGAACTTTGAGAGGTCATCAAGTCCAGTCCCCTGCCCTCACAGTGGGACCAAGCACCATCTAGATCATCCCTGACAGGAGTCTGTCTAACCTGCTCTTAAATATCTTCGATGATGGAGATTCCACAACCTCCTTAAGCAATTCATTTCACAGCTTAACCCCTCTGGCAGTTAGGAAACTTTTCCTAATGTCCAATCCAATCCTCCCTTGCTGCAATATAAGCCCATTGCCTCTTGTCCTGCCGCCCTCAGAGGTTAAGGAAAATAATTTTTCTCCCTCCTCCTTATAACAACCTTTTAGATACTTGAAAGTTGTTATCATGTCCTCTCTCAATCTTCTCTTTTCCAAGCTAAAGAACCACAGCCCTTTCCCTTCGACCCAAGAACCCTCCCTTCCAGGAGTGTGGAGCCAAATCGCTCCACCTTGCCCAGGGGCCCAGCAAATCTGCTCACCCCCCTGAATGTAAGTGATAATATTCAAACACCTCAGGCCTCTTTCTGAAAAAAAAAAAATCCAGGCCAAAATTTCATGGTGATTACCATTCACTAACCTGGG
Organism: Carettochelys insculpta; assembly: GCF_033958435.1. Classification (NCBI taxonomy): domain Eukaryota; kingdom Metazoa; phylum Chordata; order Testudines; family Carettochelyidae; genus Carettochelys; species Carettochelys insculpta. The sequence continues at coordinate 19,621,217 of NC_134153.1, read as the reverse complement.
CCTGGCTGTTGCAGCTCATACAGCCCTCTGTGAAAGGGCCTCAGAACAAGGAACAATCACACAGGCAGTGAATTGAAGATGGCAGGTTGATATAGTGCTGGACTGATGATCTCTCACGTCCCTGAAGGACTGTATAATGTGCAGTTGAAATCTGATGCTGAGTACATTAAGGACAGGGCCAAGTCCCTGCACTGCAGGAAGGGAACCTGCACCTTTGCATTTACATGCTTTTAGGAACTACAGTCTGGCTGTTTCTTTGATGGTTTACTGGTCTTCTTGATAAAGCCTGTAGTGAACAGGCTAGATCTAGTGCACCACTGCCCTCAACTGGAGGGAACGAGAATTGCTCCCCTAGGTGTCAGATCTACTCGATGTTCACACCTCCACATTAGCTACTGATAATGGGTGACATCCTCACTGACTGAACTGACCTTGTCAACTTTGGCCCTCCCCTTGACTGAGACTCCCTCCTTTTCATGAGCCCATATATTTAAACCCTCCTCTGGAAGCCCCCGACTCATGCGTCTGACAAAGTGGGTCTTTGCCCATGAAAGCTGATGCTCCAAAATATCTGTTAGTCTATAAGGTGCCACAGGACTTCTTGTTTTTACAGATCTGCTCTGCTAACAATCCCATGATTCTTCTTTCTCTCTCGTGGTATAAAACCAATGTTCCCGCTATTCTTTTCCACCCATGGGCAGATGTTTTCCATCCATGTGCAGAATAAATTTTATGTGCACAAAGGCACATGTGCATCTGCACCACCAGTAGAAAGACAAAACCTATCTGTGGGTGCTCTGCTAACCAGCTGGCTGGCATGTGAGTCTCTCCTGAGCAACTGCACAAGTGCCCAGCTTACAAGGAGCACGGGCACAGACTTGTGCCTTCAGGGGAGGAAGCTGAGTGACCTGTCCCACTGCTGTTTTGTAGTTCAACACAGCCATGAGGAAGTTCCCTGCTGGGCCCTGGCTTTGCCACAACATTACTGTAAAGCATGCAGGCATTTTATTTCCTTTAGCATCTTCTCCATGCACGTATAATTTCTTTGGCATTTTCCAGTGGCACCTCAATCTCTCTAATAGCACCAGTATTATTATTGTTAGCCCTAAGGCAATTCCTAGCTTTCTCTCCATCTTACCATCTCTCTGAAAGAGTTGCTACAGATGTACCTGTGTGGCCCAGAGCTGCATCAGCATGGCTCTGGATTGCATATCCTCATCCACTCCCAGTTCCTCGAGGTGCTGCTGGTAGCTCTCTAGCCAAAGGCTTTTGTTGGCTTTGGATTTCAGCCTTCTTATAGACAGCAGCTTCCAGAGATGCTCCTTGATGCCAGCAGCTTCCTTCTTTTCCGCTGCACACACAAAGGCAAAGGTTTTGTGACTAAAATAAATATCAAGCAACACTGCAGGTGACCAGCTGTAACGACTGCCAATCTGAAGCGTGACATGGAACCTAAAACTTCCACGAGGGTGCCATCTGCTGCCCGTACTCACTCCTTCTACAGATGCTGCTCAGAAATCACTCACAACTGAAATAGTTCAATTTCCTGGTTGTTTCCTGAGCAAAGGTCCTTTCCTGTGTACTCTCAGCAGTCCCTGGCAGTGGGACTCTAATCATGAGTGCTGGACTTTGGAAGGAGAGGTGAAAAGCAAATCTGTTAAAAGGCTGGAAACGAGGAACAGTTAGACCTCTCCACAGTGAAGTGCTCGGCAGCCAGCAGCTCCCTGCTCCTCCCATGCCTGGACTTCCCCGGGAGCTGAGTTGTGGTAGAAAATGTTGTTGATTAGTTGAACCCCTCTTAGCCCCGTGTGTAGACAGTCATGTTTCAAAACACATTAGCTACTTAGAAGTGTGGGATTGAGCATGAAGAACTAAGACATTTCTAGACAAGCCCTTATACCCCACTACCCTGTGCTGATAGGCCAGTGAGGTTTCCAGTCTCTTCGCCAGCACAAAGCCCAGGTAACTGGGCTCCACGTGAGCTGGGGAAGTTTAACTCAAGCCCTGTTTCTGGGACACAGCTGCACGACAGCCCCGCCTGGCCATTCTTCCTGCCACACCATGAAGTTTGGTGTGAATCTGGAGGCTCTTTCGCTGTCCTGTCTCCCTTCACTCCCCTCCTCCACATTCTGCACCAGACTATGCAGGGCCAGTGCAGACTTCTCCAAGGCTTGGTCTATACTAGGCAGGTACGTCGATCACAGATACACAATTTTAGCTATGGCAACTGGGTAGCTAGAATCGACTTATCTGCAATCAATTTACCCGGCCATCCTCACTGAGGAAGGTCAACGGGAAAGCTTCTCCCATTGACCTCCCTTACTCCTGGTGATAGTGAGGAGTACAGGGGTCAACTGCTGACCCCGATAGGTCAATTTTGTGCATCCCTTCCCACACACACAAAATCGAACCCTGTAAGATCAGCCCTGAGTGGGTTGATCTTCTGGGTAATGTAGACATGGCCTAAGCAGTGCACAAATGAAACACAATGGCCAATTCATTGGATCCCATTCTTGCAATGCAGGGAACATCTCAAATAACCTCAAGCGTCTCAGTAACTCCTGGGGAGAGGGGCAGGACCCTGAGCTACTGAGGATCTTAACCATTCAGGACTTCATTGGTTAAAGACAGCACTTTTAAATTGCACCTGGAAATGGACTGGAAGTGTCTGCAGATCAGGGAGTACAGGCACAGGACAAATGGTCAGCTGCATTTGGAACTGGCTAACATGTCCAAGGTGCACGCCAGGGCATATTATATGATCTCATTTGCATGTGCAATTGCATGAACTGCAGCTACTAGTTTGGTGTATAACTGCAAGCCCCACATGCTGAAAATGTGGCCCTATGCCCATGAAGCTGGTTGTTTCTGGCCCACAGGCACTCACCTCCAGTTAGCAGGGAGCGGGCGGCTCTCATCAGCAGCTGGTCCAGTTTATAAAATTCATTGTAGACCTCAGCAGAATGGGCCTGATCTTTTTCTTGGCTGGAAGGATCATTGTAGTTTTCCTCTTCATTGCCATACAAGGTCAGGTATCCAGCTCTGTTTGCGATAAAGTGGGAAAACCACCAAGGCTGACAGCTACTGTGGGTTCTGGGGCAAAGTGTGGGGGGGCAGCTCTGCTCCCCAGAAGGAGCGGGGCCAAAGATGGAAGGGGCGGGGCCAAGGGCAGGCACCTTTTGCACCGCCAGGACTGTGGCACCAGGCTTCCCACAGCTGCACGGAGCAGCACCACAAAGGGGCCTAGAGCTGTTGTCACCACTGCTGCCAGAGTAGCAGGAGTGGTGGCAGCCTGAGCTCCATGCCCCCTTGAAAGGCTGGGCCCCAGGGAAACTGCCCCCTTTGCCTTCTCCTGTCAGTGGGCCTGGGGAAAATCCATGAGTATTTTAAATGCAATGGGTGAAACCTTGACTTTACGGGAGTAAGGGCAAAACTCCCAGTGAGCTGAACACAGGCCATGATGTCACCTGACCTATTAGTATTTTAACCTTAATACAACACACACGTTCTGTGCAATGTGTAGAGAAACCTTTTCAGGTGATACGTGCAACAACAGTTACTTCTTTAAACAGAGCAGAGTGGCATAAATTGAGTTTTGACGTTTTACTGTTTTGCTTTCCATAGAAAGATTTGCCTTTAGTAAGTCCAACATTAAATAAGATCTGTTGTATCCGATTAGTAAAAATATGCAAACAGGCACAGAGTCTAAGCTTGCTCATACTAACCTCCCTTCCTGATGTTTATATACTACATGCAAAAAAAAAAAAACATTTCTGAAGTTAAGCACTCAAAAGTTAGGAAACATCAGAATTAAGGTTGCCCCTACAGGCTTCATTTCCACTCACCCCTTGTGCATATGCATTTCTCTACTGCATTTAATTATATGATTAGTTATTTTCCCCCAGGCTCCCTGCTTCACTCAAAGCACACACAGTGGGTGGTCCTCACTTAAATGAGCAGTTATTTAACATTTTGTTTCTTCTTCATTGGCCAGTATGTGATCCACAGCTTTATGTTCTGCATGCTATTCAACCCCTGCTCTGAAGACAGAATGATTAATTTCCTCATGAGCTTTTCTATGAAGCTCACCACTGCAGTGTCTGAGTCCTTCACAAATGTTAATTCATTTATTTTCATTTTTTTATTCCCATTTTACTGACTGGGATCTGAGGCACAAAGATTATGCCAACAGTTTCTACTAATTTTGGGTTCCCAGGCTGTGAGACCAGGGACAGGTCTATGCTACAAGGCCTTAAAGTCAATTGCAGATACACAATTTCAGGTATGGCAATTGTGAAGCTGGAATCGACATATCTACAATTGACTTACCTGGCTGTCCTCACTGAGGGAGATCAATGGGAGAAACCCATTGACCTCTCTTGTTCCTCATGAGATTGAGGAATACAGGGGTTGACTCCAGATAGTTTGATTTTGTGCATCTCCCTGAGGTGAGTGAAATCAAACCCCAGAAGATCGACCCTGACCAGGTTGATCTTCCAAGTAGTGAAGATACACCCTCAGACCTCATTTGTCTGAAGACTTAGCATCACACAGATCTTTGCATGTTCAGAGCACAAATCCCAATTACTTTAGTCGCAATTAGGTATGCTCAGCACACCTGCAAATAAAACCCCATGTAACAAAGTGAGTCCTCTGAAAAAGACAAACACATCTTTAGTGGCCATCTATGAAAATCTGAGTTGAAGTGACTTGTCCAGGATCACACAGCAACTCCTTGGCAAAGGCAGACACAGAATCCAGTTCTCTAGGACAGCATTCAATTGTCTCACCCATGAGACTGTCCTTTCTCTTTCTGACCCCACATCTCACTAATTACACACCTTCCAACTTCTCCAGCAAGGGAGGAAGGGTCTTACACACAAGAGCCTGCTGGTTAAAGATACTTAAATCATCTTTACAGCAGGTCCAACCTATGCACTGAATGAGCCAAGAATCCTATGGAAAAAATACTGTGCGACCATGTAAATAAAGGAAGTATGATAATGCATATGCACAAGAGGATGGAGTTAATATTGCATAGGAAACCTTCATTCTGGTGTTTCCTAACTCTGGAGTGTTTGACTTCGAAACCTTATGATATTATCTTAATATAGCTATTAGCATGTCATCTCCTAGGTTTTTAAAAAAAGCAAACAGAACCTCTATCACTTGGCACTGTCTATGTGTCTATTCTATAGGATATAATTGTTTTTCAATAAATGAACATTTCCCTTCACAATGTGCAATCCGAACATTGTGGTGCTGCCACTGAAATGTTTAATTCAACACCAGTGCCTTAGATATTTTGACAGTGTAGGATGTACAGTGAGACATACGTCCATACTGCAGGTCAGTGACCTAGACCGTGGGCTGGATTCTCCATATCCCATGGCACAGAGTTCATTTAATTTGAGGTTTGCACAATGACACTAACTCCTGAGGTAAGGTGAAAGCCAGAATAAGGCTGGCAAAAGCATATCCTGATTTTGCATTTCGATAGAACTTTCTATGCAAACCCCACCATCTGCTTTCTACATGGCAATGAACATCACTTCCGTAAGGCAAGTAGGTTTTTTACCCACAATCTACAGATGGACAAAGTGAAAGACAAAAAACAATTACAGGTTGAAACTCTCTTGTCCATCACTCTCTCGTCCAGCAACACCCATGTCTTGGCCAGAGAGCACCTGGAACAGAGTGTCCCAGATAGCCAGAGCTGGGCTGGCTGGCAGGATGGTCCTGCTGATGGCAGGGAGCCCCGCTGACAGCCCTGCTGTGGGGGAGCCCCACCACCCCAGTGGCAGCGAAGAGCCCTTGGGGCTTCTATCATCTCCTTGACCTTCAGTGTTCAACATCAGTGTTCTCTCTAATCTTTTCCATCCATAAGCAGATTTTTTCCATCCACGTGCAGAATGATTTTATGTGCACCGAGGCATGTGCACCACCACTAGAAACAAAAATCTAGCTGTTGGCACTCTGCTAATCATCAGGGTGGCATTTGAATCTCTCCTGAGTGCCCGCACAAGCTTACATCCATTCTTTTTTAAAAATGAGCCACAACTAAAAAAATAAAAGTAGAACTGACTTTGAAATCATTCCACTCCCAGGCCAAAGGATGATACTTTATAGGACACCACTCACCTGAGCATCATACTATAAGAGAGATGAAACAAGCCTTCTTGTATCCACATCTGGCTTAATTTGCTTGGGTCAGAAAGCAGAACAGTTTGAAGGTTGAAGAACATTGCCTTTGTGAGGGATGGAAGGTTCTTGTTTTGCAGAGCCCTGTAGAAGCAGAAGTTACTCTATGGGACACCTTCATTTGTAATAAGCCTAACTGCTCTATAATCAGTGTTTAGTTAGGGGCAAGTCTAATTTATTTATATCATAAGCATGCCTGGGTATCTGAACCTAGTCACTGTCCACATCCTAGGCAGCTGTGTTCTGTGCAGAGGGGAAAGTGCTGGACAGAATCCTCTATGCCGCACTAGAGCACCACAAAGTAGCTATTTCCATAGGACAGGGATTCCCAACCTATGGGTGGGGACCCAAACATGGGTCATGATTAGATTTGTTAGGGGTCGCCAGGAGCTCAGAGTGGCATGTGGCTCTTAAAATAGCCCTTTGCAGCTCCTTAAAGCTGCCACATCCACCAGCTCTATCAATAGAGAAACAATTAGGCTTTACAAAGACAGCTTCTCCGCCTTTGATATTCGTAGCCATCCCAGGCAAGCCCCTTAATAGACTCTTGCAGTGAGTAATTAATTCTCATCCCCCTCTCCTCTCTTTCCTCCTTTTGTCCCCCTTCTGTCCTATGTAGCTGATTTGTCAGTTTTAATTTTTGTTTGTATCTCTGCCAGCCCCTGACTGTGACTCCCCCAGCTCCCCCAGGCCCTGAGTGTGACCCCCATCCATTGAGTGTGATTCTCCCAGCCCCTGTGTGTGACTCCCTGCCACAGCTCTTCCAGCCTCCGAGTGTGGGGTTTAAGCTGGGGAAGCAGCGGGGGGAGCAGTTTGGGGATGAGGATCTTTCCCCCACCACAATTCAGATCACCTAGAATAATAAAATAATAATTAACTATAATAAATGTAGTGTTATTTTATTAATGTATTTCCCCTTTTCCTACATATAAACATGAGGGGGTACAATTTTATATTCTTGAGTCAGGTGCAAATTTAGCTAGTTATGGCACTGCACAGCTCTTCCCCTGCCCTGCATTTTTGAATTGCCTTGGGTCACCAAGTCTTCCTGAATTGTCAAATGGGCCCCCCTGTGGAATAGATTGGGAACCGCTGCCACAGGAGAAGTAGCATCCACGCCCTGCTCTGGATTCTGTTCTTGCCTGTTATGGAGAGTGAGCCCACAGGCTGAGTTCTAACGCACACTGGAGGCTCCCCAGCTTTTGGGAGTGAGGCTGAAGGCTGGCCTTGGACATTTGCTTTGGACCCATGTTCTGGGATACAAGCCACTGAGAAGGAATAAATGATGAGCATGAGATGCCATCTAGGTAGATTTGTTTTTTGTTTTGTACTCTTCTGTGGCTGTGAATCTGTGATAGATGTAGCAAAAGAAAGGCGCCTTTCTTATGCATCTAGCGGGTGTTTGTCTGTAGTGGTCAGATGAGAGCAGTAGTACATTATTTTTCCATGGAGGCTACTGTATTTCTTATGCTGTACTTCCAGTGAGTTAGAACTTGGGCATTGCATGATATTAGGGCATTGAGCGTGGTTCTTAAATGAGCAGCCGTTCTGTGACTTCATTACCCACACAGGCCCCGCTGCTCTCTTGGTGCTATTAAAATGATTTTCAAGGGACTGATTACGGGTCATTCTCCTTAGTGTATTGTCAGCCTGGGACTTGCCACAGAGGACTTTCTGGGTAGGGACTTGCATGGCACTTCTTTCAGGTGAAGAAGCTGATCTATGCTGGCTGATTCAGAACTATACACCACTTCAGACCCATTAACCAGAGAAGCACTAACAAATGAACCTATCCACCTTCCAGTTCAGGGCTGACCATCAGAGCACTAACCTAATGAAACATAACATTCCCATTCCCATAAGAGCACAAGAAAGTGCATACAATAGATTATCAGCACCCTTAGCCACTGTGCAAATGCTAGATTGAGGAATAAGTGATCTGAAACCAGCCTCGTTTTCTCCAAACCCTGTTTCCTTGTGAACTGCACCAGCACAATAAGGAAAGCCATTCCCCTGTAACAAGAGAGAGTCCAGTCATTTTTAAACCAGGGTGACATCTGCCTGAGGATCCCACATCTCAACAACTCACATCAACACTTCCCAAACCTTCCAGCCTCAAGTGACAAAGAGTTGGAAGTGGGAGATGCCCCTCAAAGCTATTTTCAGACATTCATGTCACTGTGTGCTGTAGCTATTGGCAAAGCAAAGACATTCCCAGAAGTTCAAACCACAGACTCTCCCATTTGTCTGCCATTGGAGTATAAACATGATCTTTCATTGCTTTCAGTCACGCTGATGATGCTCATTCAGCCAGACATTCTCCTGGGGCTTTGTTTACCAAAGTAAACTATGTGGTTGGCATATTTATTTCCAGCCAGGTTGCTTCCCCCTGTTTTCTTAAAAGGCTTTAAACATGTCTCGCTGCTATCACACAAGCAAGACCCGATTAAATGTCTTGAATATCTTCAAATATTAGATGGAAAAACAGATCCTGGGGAGACGAAAACAATGCTAGTCCCAGGGCTCTGTTGCTTTTTACTGTCTTCGGCTGAGTAACTGTAATTGCTTCTGGATGATTTTACCAGCAATCAGGGCGGGGACAATATCTGCTGGTGTACAAGTGTGGTAAAGCCGAGACAGCGTAAGACAGGCATTGCTAATTCACAAGGTTGAAATCCTACCCTGGTGAGCACAAGAGACCTGAAATCTTTCTTGCCGTTGGCTCTACACCTGGATTCAGCAACCTTTCTGAGGTGCAGTGCCGAAATTTGACCTTCTGACCTCTATGTACAGTCTAGAGCCAGTGCTACTTTTTGAAGTCACTAATAATCCTACTGACAACAGCTTCATTAAAAAATAAAGGTGCAGAGCTTTAGTGTGTAGGTGGTGGTTGGTCGCTTGAGCTGTCTGTCTGTTAATCCACAGGTGATGGGACAGTGAGCATGCTCCTGGCTGCACAAGGAAGGAAGAGCTCCCACCTCGCACGCTGAAGAAAATCAGCTTGCATACCACTCTTGGCACCTGTGCTGGGGGCTGCTAACTCTGCTCTACCCTGTGAATCTGAGGTCCAGGGCAGGACACAATGGGAAGGATTGAGACACTGCATTGTGGACTCCACTTAGCTGCTATTCCAAACAGCATCCAAGTGCAGTCCACCTGCTGTTGGCTAGAGTTTCTGGCTGACTGACACATTCTGACTTGTCCCCACTGGCACAAGCCCCATTAGACCGAGACCTCTCTTTAGACCCTGAGTGATTGCTTGTGCAAGAGACATGGTGGAACACCCTGTGTCCTCTCCTTCCACACACCTGTGTCCCATGCCAGCCAGAATCAGAATCAGAACTGAAGGTGAACATGACATCTGCTGCCTGAAGCAAAGACTGATACACAAGCATGGTTTGTTCCCAGATGTAACCTGGATGACTTAACTAAGTTATCTATATTCCCTCGTGAATTATATTCATTCTCCCACCTTCTAACCAGTCTCATTATAACTTTTGTTGCTCTTCTTTGAGTTTCCCTTCCATTAACCCACATGATTCATATGCTGATGCTAACCAATACACATTTGTTAGGCATAGCAGACACCATGTTAATAGGTATAATGTATATGGTTATATAGTGGTTGGGAAGCTATATTAACAGAATTTACTGTTCTTTTCCCCCTGTTCCATTCACCCCACAACACTCTGAAAAGCTGACATTAGCTCAGGCATTAGAAAATAGAAAACTTGTCTCAGCAAGGATGCAGGGACACTTTGTACCACGTACAGTTAGGGAGCATTTCCTGGGCACTTGAATGGCGCGGGGAAGCACTCCTCTCTCCTCAGCACTGGGGATATTGTATTCAAAATGAGATACAGGAAGGATAGCCAGGTACCAAGAACAAAACTGGCTCAAACTAGTGGGTCAAACTACAATGACATGTAAAGATCTTTTAGCTTGGAAACAACCACAATATAAACACAATCGGTTCTGATGTTGTATGTGTGAAGCTCACCTTCTTTACAAGGTGAACATGCTGAGAGAGCTTGTTTCCCAGAAGGCTTGTCTCCACTACAGCTGGGATCCATGCTGCAGTGATTGAGCCAATCAGGGTCAATTTAGCAGGTCTAATGAAAGAGCTGCTAAGTCAACCACCAATTGCTTGGATGTCAACTCTGGTACTTCTCTGGAAAAGGATGTGTATAGGGAGCCAACAGGAGACTTTCTCCCATCAAGCCTGCACAGTAGGGACCCGATGGAAAGTAGATCTAAGCTACATTCACTTGAGTTACACTACAAATGTAATTCAAATTAGGTAGCTTAGATCAACTTGAACCAACAGTGTAGACCTGCCCTATGTCTCCTTTGCATATAGTACTATTAGGTCTTTAGACAGTGACTTTGACTACATTCAATTATTTGGTCTCTTGAACATTATTAAAAATGGCCATAAATATAAATATAGTTAAACAATTGGCTCTACCTTTTAGCCAATCCTGCCCTGAGCATATTACACCAAGTATGACCTCTTCAGAGCCATGCACAGAGGTATTATCACCTCTTTCCTCTGCATGTGCAACCCCAAGCCACCTTGGCCTTTTTTTTTCCTGCCAAATCATGTTATATTTTAAACCCACTAATGCTATTATCAGCTATTTCTTTTTCAAGTTAAGAAAGATGGTCAGGATCAGAGTTCCCTCTAATTCTTTCCATCCATGGGCAGAAAAAATTTTGTTAGGTGCCCCATCAGCAAAAACACACGCTGCCAGCTGTGGGTGCTACGAGCCCTCTGCTAAGCAGCTGGGAGGCATCTGAATCTCTCCTGGGTGGCCACCCATGTGCTCAGCTTACAGGGAACATGGTTCAGGATCTATCCATGTTCCCAGTGCAGCCATCTCTAGTATTTAGAAGCCAGGTATCTAGGACAGTTAGCCCATTTTCATTTCATTTTTACTGAGTGCCTCACTGGGAATATCTAGATAGACCTCACATCTTACCCCTTCTATGCTGCTTGGACTTACACTGTAGTTAATATTCCCAGCCTGGACACCAGGCACATCACCTCCATGGTGGAACTGCAGGGCTCTCTCGCTGGGAAGTAATAATTCCCCCAAGCAATCTGGAGACATTGGCACAAATTTTCCTTAGCATAGTACTCACGATCTCAGCATGACCTTTTCTTCCTTGGGATCATAGTCAGGCAGTTTGACATCAAACATTCGATCCATTAAAATGTGCGCATATTTGCTGAAATCTAGTTTACAGCTTGATTCCCAGAGCACGGAATCATACGAGTGAGGGTCCAGTAAGACAGTGATAAATTTCCCAGCAACCTGGATCTAAAGAAGAAAAACAATTCGCAGTACAAAGTCCATGAGTCTATTAGCTCAGTGAATACCAGAGCATATTAAAAATGTGAAATATTACAAAACAATGGGACAAATGCTAAGTCAAAATATGCAGTAATAAGCCCAGTAACTCAGGCACAGTCCTTTTACGTTGTTATTCACAGCTGGGCACATATCTTCAGCTGGTACCCCGAGAGCTGACAGCCTCAATGGAGATACACTGATTTACAGCAGCCAAGGTACAGTATTCTGCAAGTGTTGCCACAATACTCTTTTAACTGTATAGGTGATGATCTGAAACCCCTTCTGCAGTCAGTAGAGAGCAGTGTTCAGCCAACAGCTGCCAGGAAAACACAGCAATTCATTGATCAAGACGGTAACACCTGGTGGCTGTTAGTTGCACCTCTGGGTTAAGGATTCTTAGGACCTGAAATGTTATGAGTCTGAACACCCAGCAGGCCTCCAAATTAAGGGACCCGACCTGCACTCCTTGCTCAGGCAAAACTCCCACTGACTTGAATGGTGCTAATGTCATTTCACCATATGTCCCAAAGTTGTCCAATATTATGAGGGCATCCGCCTGCCCCTGAAGCATGAAGATTTGGTCCCTCCAGGAGGCTGAATGGACTGCAGACACAAATAGTCTGAGTCATGCATGAAAAAGAAATGAGTTACCCTTAAAAACAAAGTTGTTCTGGGGCACGGACACAAAAGGATGTTAAACACATTCTACAATCAAAGCCACTCCTGCAGGCGTCATATAAAAGCAGCTGCAGGCTGGTGTACGGCAGCTGGGGTGGGGAAAAGGCAGAGCGATCCAGGAGAGGTGGGGGAAAGGTTGCGGAGATCTCTGTGTGCCTGTGACATACAATCAAAGTGGTTTCCGCAAAGCTTTGGGCACTACTTATGGCTGAACAGCTGAGCAGTACCCCACACAGGAGCTAACCCCCAGCAGCACAGACACATCACAGCTGGCACCTACTGTGAAAATATCCCCGTGTTTGCGCTTCATTTTCGACAGGAAGCCAGCAGCATCTTTTCCAAACTCCATCGCGTGTCCCAGCCAAGGAACAAAGCCCCTGTCCAGTGGCGGTTCATTTGGTAGCCTGGAGAAAAGATCAGTAAAAGCTCTTAATGCCAGTGGCGGGATTGTCCTGCCATTGCTTCAGAACCTTTGGCACTTAAGCTCCTGCTTTCAAGTAGGCTATGGGTGTATCAGTGTGAAATGACATTACCGTCTACACCTGGCTTTGGTGCATAGCTCAGACAGGCTTTATAACAGACCCAGAGAACTTTTCTTTTGGCTGTGGTGGGAGGGGAGGGTGCTGACCCTCGGAAAAATCAATTGGGGGCCACGTACAAGTGAGAAACAAACAAAACTCTCTGATCTGGCCCCTAAAAAGGGGTGGGGGGCACCAATCAAGATTCACTGACCTAGCCTGGTCTGGTCTAGGAAGGGATCAGGACAGACACTATTGCTGCGTATCTTCATTAAAGAGTAAGAAATGGGCATATCGACAACGCTAAAGGAGGAAACAGGAAGTCATCAATGAGAATCAGCAGGATGGGACAATAGGGAAAAGATGATAAGGACAACTTCAGAAAATATGAAGAAACTTCTAAAGATCACAAGCCTGTCCAACAGGATGCAAAATCCACAGATCCCAATGCTGCTATAAGAAGGGGGCTTCTGTGCCACAGACTTTGGGTTCATCTGCCACTTTCACTGGGATCTCAGCCCAGGCTCCAGAAACCTGGGACTGATCCATCCTCATATTTCTGATTCACGAACCATCCTTCTATTTCATTAGTTTGATTCCGTAACTGAATGCAAGCAACAGCCTGGTAACTGGAAAGACTCTTCTCTGTGTGTGTGTGTGTGTGTGTGTGTGTGTGTGTGTGTGTGTGTGTGTGTGTGTGTGTGTGTGTGTGTGTGTGTGTGTGTGAGAGAGAGAGAGAGAGAGAGAGAGAGAGAGAGAGAGAGAGAGAGAGAGAGAGAGAGAATGAATGTTAACTGCTTTTCTACTGCATTCTCAATAAATGCTGCATATTGCCTTTCCCCTACAAAAAGATTCCTTGTGCTTCATATAGGCATAGTATTATTGCACCTTGACATGAGGTGTCCTGGCTCTGAGCAATCACATTCTGATTTCATTATCACTGGTGTAAAAGTAAAGCTGATGAAATTATTCCTGAGTCTCGCCACCAGCATAACCAAGATCACAGTGACAGTGAAACAACTGCCAGGGAACATTTTCAAAAGGCCAGGTTTTAATTATGAGTAAGGGGATGTAGAGAAGAGCCCTGCTGGAGGCTGGTTAGTGAATCAGAAATATGAGGATGGATCAGTCCCAGGTTTCTGGAGCCTGGGCTGAGATCCCAGTGAAAGTAGCAGATGAACCCAAAGTCTGTGGCACAGAAGCCCCCTTCTTACAGCAAACAAACCTGAGACTGGGGTCCTTAGCAATTCAGAACACACTCTGGGAGCTTTCTGCACGACAGGGTTTGGCACAAATCTCTTTAAACTTTCCTGCTCTGCTTCCCACTGATGACTGTTGTGTTCATCCTAATCAGCCCATTGCCAGCCAGTGAGGCCCCAGCTCAACAACTAGCCATGGGTGAATCTTACAGAGCTCAAGGGTTTGACAACATGAATTAACTCACGGTTCTGTAGGATTAGTCTGAGTTCACAATTTTTTCCCCTGACATTTAAACCTATGGATCATACTCTTCCTCCCCCTACTCTCCAGAGAATAATTCAGAAGTGTGTTTAAAACATTCCTGGGTTTTTCTTCTATCTAGTGGGACGCCAGGCAACCTCTTAAGGACAAAATCATTCCCGAGAAGTGATGCTGGCCCAGGCCGAGGCCCTATACATGCTATATGGCCTTCAAGTGCTCAGTCACGATTTTCCTTCCTCCCCTTCTCCTTTGCTCACAGTTTATTCGCTTTTCTCTTCATCCCTGTTTTCCACTGTTCTTTCTGTCTCCTTTTTACTCTTCTCCCACTTACTCTAAACAGGACCCATCGGTTTCCGGGGGAATACCACAGTAGGGCGACGGGCTGAACGTACCAAGCAGAAGAGGTGGCACACACTGACACACACACACTCATGCACACAAACACACTCACACCCATGCTGGATCCTGCAGTGCCTGGGGACACGGCGTGTGAGGGGGTAATGGGGTTTGGAGACAGATGGGGGAGTTGTTAATCCGTCCAGTCTCGACCCAGTTAAAAGGGGCCGGCCTGAAGCGCCCCCCACGCAAGAAGCCAGCCAGGCGTAGCCACCCCACCAGCTGCCTGGGGGGCTGGGACCAGAGCCGGCAAGGCTAGAGCTCTGCAGCGCAGTGCGCCCATCACCGCGCTCTCAGAGCCCGGACCGCCCCACCACCGCCATCGCCACCCCCAGCCGGCTGCTCCCGCGCCCGCCCCGCTCCGCTCCGGGCACAGGTGCCGGCTGAGCACTCACCGCCTCCGCTGGCAGCGCAGCGCCAGCAGCAGCAGCAGCAGGAGGAGCAGCAGCCCCAGCGCCCCGGCTGCCGGAGCCCAGCACATGGCGTCGGGACACCGTCCGAGCAGCTGCTGCCTCTGTCACCGCCGCCCGCGTCTGGCCGGCCGGGCCCCTCACTGGCCCGCCTGGGTCTCCTCCCCTTCCTTCCGTCCGGCCAGCCGGGCTCCTGGGAGGCTGCCCCAGGGCCCGCTGCTGCTCCAGCCCGGAGCCCGGCCACGTTGCGCGCTGGTCCCGGGGAGGCGACCCTGTTAGCGCTGGACGGAGCCAAGGCGCCACTGGCCGAAGCCCACCGCTGCAGCAGGGTTTGGTTTTGATCCCCAGGGCCTGGAGCTTGTTTCCAGCGCTGCGCCCCATAGATTCCCCTTGGCTTGCGGAGCTGAGACACGCGCCCCCTGTGCCCGGTCACTGCTTGTATCTGCTGCTGCCATTGCTAGTGGCAACGCGGGCGTGGCTGGGAGCCAGAAAGCAGGTTGTGCTCTGCAGCCCCTGGGGGGCAGCAAGGGCGCAAGGCGCACAGGGGTGAGCTGCTGGCAGCTGAGGCGGTGGGCGGCTGTGTTCAGAACTGGGGCATGGGGGTGAGGACCACTCCCAGACTCAAGGGGTTTCTTCTTTGCCCCGCAGAAGGGAGAGTGTGAGCAGGCAGGCAGGCAGTGCAGCCCGGGAGAAATAGTATATTATTAATTATAATTAAGAATAAGAGAGGCACAGCTCATAGCACTGGAAGGGACCTCCGGAGATCACTGAGCCCAGTCCCCTGCCCTCTTGGTAGGACCAGGCACCATCCCTTTTTCTAACCTATTTGCCGCAAAAATGGCCTCCTCAAGGACTGAGTGCGCAACCCTGGGCTTAGGAGGCCAATGCTATCCCTCCCCTAGTTCCCATTGCTTCAGCCTTTGCCTGGGTGGCATTCAGACCACTTTATCCAACTGAGTTGGCAAAATTCTTTTCAGTTAAATACAAGTCATGCAGGTTGTATTAATCAGGTGGAGTATTTTATTACCATTTTATAGCACCAAGTATACAGTGCACTCCACAAAAGACTGATGCAGCCTCATGTCTAATGAAAAGCTGCAGCTGACATAGAATACATAACCATGCCCTGTGACGGCCATAGCAAGGTGGGCCTTACTCAAAAGACCTTTGGTTCCTCTGGCACTCTGGATTGGTACTCTTGCTATTGTGCAGTCACTCTGGCTACACCCACACAGCAGTGTTATTTTGAAATAAGCCATTCTGGAAGAGCTATTCTGAAATAGCTTATTTCAAAACAACACAGCTGTGTGCAAGAATGCATTTCAAAAGAGCACCCAGCTGTTTCAAAATAGCATGTCCAGCCACACAGTGTCTATTGTGGAATAGTGCCATTAGAAGCCATTATGGCTTATTTCGAAATAGCACTATTCTGTGTCTTAGCAGTGCCTATTTTGAAATAGGCATTATTCCTCCTGCAATGGGGTTTATGAAATTCAAAATAACACATCCGCTATTTTGAAGTTATTTCAAATAGCATGTGCGTAGTGTAGCTGCTTGCAAAGTTACTTTGAAGTAATGGCTGTTCTGTCAAAATAATTTTGCTGTGTGGCTGTAGGCTCAGTCCTGGGCGTGCCTGTATCCAGATGATGGTTCAAATGAATTCATACTATGTGCAACACCATGAGCACTCATTTGCATAAGCAACTTGGCATAAATGTTCATTATTATTTATTATTTGTGTTTGAGGTCACCTCGGAGCCCCATTCACAAGTCATAGGTCTGTAAGAGATGCCCATCACGTTGTCAAACTTGCTGCTCTCACCGCTAATCTTAACCCAAAGACTCTCAACAGGCTTTTCCCTTCAGTTTCTTATTGGAGCTGTCAGCAATCCTACTGCTCTCTACAACAGTGGGGCTGACAGCCACTGTGGACCCAGGGGCAAAGTGTGGGAGGGCTGGTGCCATGTTCCAGAAGAGGCAGTGCCTTGGGCAAAGGGGCAGGGCCAAGGGCAGCCAGCCCTTAGCAGTGCCCAATGCGTGGCGTTGCCTCCCCCCGCCAGCCCCTGGAAGCTGTGCAGAGCAGCAGAGAGATGCTCCTGCAGCATTTCAAAGAGGCTGTGAGCTCTCAATCACCACCACTGCAACTCCCATTATACCCTATAATGATGACTGAGCTTAAGGCTACATAGAAACCCCCAGTCTGGGTTTTACATGTAAATCATAGAACCATAGAATCACAGAGCTGGAAGGGACCTCAGGAGGTCATCAAGTCCAGCCCCTGCCCCAAGCAGGATCAATGCCAACTAAGTCATCCCAGCCATGACTATGTCAAGCTAGGACTTAAAAACCTCTAGGGATGGAGATTCCACCACCTCGCTCAGTAACACGTTACAGTGCTTCACCATCCTTCTGGTGAAGTAGATTTTCCTAATATCCAACCTCCTCCTCTCCTTCTGTAACTTCAGACTATTGCTCCTTGTTCTGCCATCTGTCACAACCGAGAACAGTTTCTCTCCATCCTCTTTAGAGCCCCCCTTCAGGAAGTTGAAGGCTGCAATTAAATCACCCCTCAGTCTTCTCTTCGGCAAACTAAATAAGCCCACATCCCTCAGCCTCTCCTCATAGGTCATGTGCTCCAGCCCCCTAATCATTTTCGTTGCCCTGCACTGAACCTGCTCCAGCATATCCACATCCTTTCTATGCTGGTGGGTCCAAAACTGGATGCAATACTCCAGGTGTGGCCTCACCTGTGTCAAGTAGAGGGGAACAACAACCTCTCTAGATCTTCTCAAAATGCTCCTCCTAATGCACCCCAATATGCCATTGGCCTTCTTGGCTACAAGGACATGCTGTTTACTCATATCCAGCCTTTCATCCACTATAATCCCTAGGTCCCTTTCCACTATACTGCTGCTTAGCCAGTCAGTCCTCAGCCTATAACAATGCTTGGGATTCTTCCATCTCGGGAACAGGACTCTACACTTCTCCTTGTTGAACTGCATCAGATTTATTTTGGCCAATCCTCAATTTATGCAGGTCACTCGAGATTCTATCTCTACCCTGCAACGTATCTACCTCTGCCCCTCGCTTGGTGTCATCCGCAAACTTGCTGAGGGTGCAATCCAGTCCCTCATCCAGGTGATTAATAAAGATGTTGAACAACACCAGCCCCACAACTGAGCCTTGGGGCACTCCACTTTAAACTGACCGCCATCCAGATATCGAGCCATTGACCACTACCCGTTGGGCCCAACCACCAAGCCAGCTTTCTATCCATCTTATAGTCCATGTATCCAATCCATAGTTCCTTTTTATGGGCAAGAATGTTGTTGGAGACTGTATCAAAACCTTTACTGAAGTCAAGGTATACCACATCCACTGACTTCCCCATGTCCACAGAGCCAGTTACCTCATCATAGAAGCTAATCAGATTGGTCAGGCAGTGGGCTATAGTAAGGTGAGCAGTTACCTGGCTCTTGGCATTCAGGGACTGTCTTTTTATTCTGTGTTTGTACAGCCTCCAGCAGAGTGGGGATCTGGTCCGTGACTGGGCTGGCAGGCACTGCTGTACAGAACATGCACCCATAAAACAAGGAGTTAGCCGTGCGTATATGGATTTGCGCTTGTAAATATTTTTGGTACATCTTGGGAGAACCCTGAAATTTGACTCTCCCAGATGGAAGATTCTACACAAAAACTGAAGAAGTTAATATTTTCCTTCAGTGCTGAATGCTGCAGTAAAACATAACAAGAACTATACACCACTCCTATCCCAGGTTCAACTCCACTGATGCATGGGGGAGTCTGAAAAATGCTTTGGAAAATAAAATAAAGGCAGGACACTGGTTTGATGCTTTCTATCAGGAGGCGACCCTGTTTTAGTCCTCAAATGCTTACTTTCAAAGTAGCCTGAGTCATGCATGGAAAAGTAGCCATGCCAACTTCAAAATAGCGCCCGCCACGTCTACACGTGGCGAGCGCTATTTCGAAGTTGAAATCGACGTAAGGCGGCGAGACATCGAAGTCACTATCCCCAACAGGAGATGGGAATAGCACCCTACTTCGACGTTGAACGTCAAAGTAGGGCACGTGTAGACAATCCGCGTCCTGCAACATCGAAATAGCAGGGTCTGCATGGCGGCCATCAGCTGAGGGGTTGAGAGATGCTCTCTCCAGCCCCTGAGCTCTATGGTTGCCGCGTGCAGCAGCCCCTTAAAGCTCCCCGCCCCCTGCGTTCCTGTGCAGGAAGCTGGGAGCGCGTGCAGGCAGCAGCACTGCCACGCGGTCAGCCTGCACAGACCTCAGCAGCCCCAGCCCGCACCCTGAACCTCATGGCAGCCAGCCAGCCCCCCATGCACCCCCAGGGCACCCCCCCAAGGGGACCCAGGGCTCTCAGCCTGCCAGCCAGCCGGGGAAGAGGCAGCGGGGCCCCTCCTGGACGGAGGCCGAGATCCAGGACCTGCTGGGGCTCTGGGGCGAGGAGGAGGTGCTCCAGGTAATGGGGAGCAAGAGGCGGAAGACGGATGCATTCGCTAGGCTGGCCGAGGGCCTGGCTGCCCGGGGTCACCCTGCCCACACTCCTGACCACGTCAGGAATAAGGTTAAGGAGCTGCGGCAGAGTTACACCCGGGCCCGGGATGCGGCCAGCCGATCTGGGGCCGCCCCCACCACTTGCCCCTTTTACAGGGAGCTCAGGGCCATCCTGGGCCCCCGGTACACCTCCTCCCCCCCGGCCACTCTTGACACATCGGCCGACAAGCCCCAGCAGGCCCCGGAGACGGAGTCCACCCCGGAGGCAAGCCCTGCACCCCAGGAGCCCACCCCTGGGATGCCGGAGGAAGAGGAAGAGGAAGAGGAGGGGGAGTCCTCCAGCGACGGAGGGCTCCGCATTGCCTTCCCGTCCCACAGCTCCAGCAGGGCGTCCGCCCAGTGGGTGTCCCCTGACCGTGGGAGCGGACCATCCTCTCCCTTGCTCTCCACCAGGTTGGTGAGGCCTGCATCCAGGCGGGTGAGGAGACACCTCCAGTGCCCTTTGAGGCGGCCGAAAGTGCGCTCGACCACCTGGCGTGCATGGTTCAAGTGCGTATTGAACTGCTCCTGGCTGGCTGTGAGATGTCCTGTGTAAGGGTGAATGAGCCAGGGCCGGAGGGGGTACGCCTGCGATGACACAGAGGGGCATGGTGGTGTCCCCCACAGGGATCTCCCGCTAGGGGATGTAGGTCCCCGCCTCCAGCCAGCAGCACAGGCCCGAATATCTGAATACCCGGGCGTCGTGGGTGCTGCCAGGCCAGCCAACATAAATGTCCAGGAAGTGGCCCCAGCTGTCCACCAAGGCCTGGAGGACCACAGAATGGTATCCCTTCCTATTGAGGAAGTGTCCTCCGCTGTGCTCCGGGGCACAGATGGGGATATGGGTCCCATCCAGAGCCCCAAAGTAATTTGGGAAGCCCAGGCTGGCAAACCCCGTGATGGCAGCATCCAGGTCCCCAAGCTGCACAAGCCTGTGGAGGAGCAGGGCATTGATTGTGTGGACGACCTGCAGGGGAAGGACATGAGAGAGCACCAGTGAGGGGTGTGCAGGGTGTGTCTGGCCCTCCACCCCCAGGCTCCCCCCCCAGAGCTCCCCCCCCGGGTCCTCTTACCTCCATGAGGACAGCCCCGACGGTGGCCTTGCCCACGCCGAACTGCTGCCCTACAGATTGGTAGCTGTCTGGAGTGGCCAGCTTCTAGACAGTGATGCAGACCCGTTTCTCGACGGTGAGGGCACGTCGCATGGAGGCGTCCTGGTGCCGTAAGGCAGGGGTGAGCCACTGGCAGAGCTCCAAGAACGTCTGCTGGCTCATGCGGAAATTCTGGAGCCAGCACTCGTGTTCCCACTCACCGAGCACCAGCTGCTCCCACCAGTCTGTGCTCGTGCTGCTGCTGCTGCTGGGGGTCCATACTGCTTCCATGGGGTGTGCGTGCTTGTGGCTCTGCACACCGCGTGCTGTGCAGGCTGAGTGTGTCTGGGAGGGGCCCTTTAAGGGAGCAGCTTGCTGTTGCCCCGGAAGTGCTAGTCCACCCTGTGACCGTGTCTGCAGCTGTTCCTGGCACCCTTATTTCGATGTGGGCCGCTTTAGTGCGTAGACGCTCCCCTGCAGCGCCTACTTCGATGTGGTGCTACCCAACGTCGACGTTGAATGTCGACGGTACCAGCCCTGGAGGACGTGTAGACGCTATTCATCGAAATAGCTTATTTCGATTTCGCTACACCGAAATAAGCTATTTCGATGTAGCATACCCATGTAGACATCGCTTTAGTGTGCAAGGGATCCTGGACAAGCCCTCCCCTTGCTTTTATCTTCCTACATGGGATGATTTAGTTAGGGTTGATCCTGCTTCAGGCAGGGGCTGGACTTGATGACCTCCTAAGGTTCCTTCCAGCCCTAGGATTCTATGACTTAATGCAGCTCTTGTGCCCACCTGTTTCCCAAACTTGGCAACTGCCGACTAGCTATTTTAAAGTGCTGTGCTAGGGATAACAGAGAAAACATTGTGATATTTTTGGTCTCCATTTTAGGGTTTTGCAAATCTGTAGATATCCTCTTTCTATCTGCAGGGATATGGATGTGGCTATCCATAGCTCATTTTTGCAGATATGGAGGCATATGTGGATATCGATTTTGTATCCATGTTGGGCTGAATCTGTTTTCTATTAACTGTTATGGGGGTCAGTAATAATTTGAAATGTCCTGGGTGAGATATACGCTCTTTCCTCGGCATCATTTCATGCTTTGGAAGTAGTGTTCACTGTAGTGTTACGGTGAACGATCTTTCAGGATGGCCCAAGTGGCTTTTGCCAAATGAAATTTCGCTGTGAGAGTGTATTGTGAAGACTTTTACAAAGGCAGGTATCCTGAGCTGATGCTTCTTTTCTCAGAAATATCAGGCTTGAGCAATAGCTCCACAAAAAGTAGAAACAGAAGGATTAATCTTGCAAAATATTTTGGCACCTAGACCAATGTCTTTGTACAAATAAATGTCAGTCTGGACTTCTTCTGTGTTAAATTGTTGGCTTTCATTTGTATGGATGAGCAACAGGGTTCTGCTGCTATCAGTAGATCCTCACATGATACAGGCTTTGGTATCACATCAGTATGTTGACAATACTCAGGCCTGCAGTTCTTTTTTCACTGGCCTCAGCTCCAGACTCCCCAAAAGATTTCGCAAGAGCAAAGCCCGAGAGGAAAGCCAGTTGGCTGAAGTTCCATCTGGATTATATGCAGGTGGTGTAGATTTGCAGTGAAAAAGCATTCCGAGGAGATGACAAATCTACAGCTTCTCCAGCCATTCAAGGCATCTTCTGCCCAACCTCTACTGAAGTGAAAAGCTGCCTTGGAGACTTATTAAACATGTCACTACTCATCAGTTCCCAGACTACAACAGCAGTTGTCAAAGTTGTCCAACAAACACCTTTTGAAGTTTATGACCATTAACTCCATGTGGATCTAACCCCAAATGCACCTCAGAAGTTATGCTTAGAACAAAACATTTTTTGTCTCCAGAGTGGGGTCAGAAGTTAATGTCATCTCATACTTGTGCACCTCTAATTGCCTGGCAAATTACAGATGACAGTCAGGGCACTCACAGCTGAACAAATAATTTCAATTATACTTAACTGGCAGATTTACCTCGAATTGCTCAGGATCTTACCTCAATTATGTTTTTTAATAAAAGAAAAATGAACATGTTGTATTTAAATGATTGTATTTTTCAAACATACAATGTAATTTTTAGGAAGCTAATTTTTATTTCTGATTTTTTTTAAAAAAGGATTGTTAAATATTTTCTGTGTAATTTCTTAGTAATTTAGATGCATTTTTTCTTGCTTATAAATTCATATGATTGACTATGTTTAAACAAAAAAAAAAGGGATTCTAGTCAATTTGCTTTGTCCTAGTTTTCATACCTTAAGTGAGGACTTACCTGTGCCAAACCAGAACACTACTCCAAATGTCTCTGTCATATCTTTTTTTCTGTAAGGTTCATTGAGAAGCAATCCCATTCTAGGTTCATCCTATTTCTTCTGGCTCACCTCGGTTCAGTCTCTTTCAGCATTCACTCAGTTCTATCAATTTTGAGGACTACTTGATTTGGTGATTCTGTCTCTTCTCTGGTTGGCCCATTTCAGACACAGCCCATTTACCTGGCACTATCAAACCTTTACTTTGATAAAGGCAGGGGTGGGTCTGAGCTCTTAAATGTTGCTCTTCCTTGGAGCTGTGTGCCGGCAGTGCATCCACTGCTCTGCGCATGCGCCCCACCGCTCAGTGGGAGAAGCAAGTGGTGGGGGTGGAGGTGGCTCCAATGAGTTGCCAGCATCAAGTTTGAATGAGCAGGGGAGAACTGGGGGTGCCTGGTGCTGGAGGAGGGGCAGGGCATTGAGACATGTATTATATATTTATTTTTGTCTATATCTAGATCATAGTTTCCCAAATTGGGGGGCATGCCCCCCTGGGGGAGTGTGAAGAAATTCCAGGGGGTGGGACACAAGGCAACCCAGCCCCCCCATCATTCCCCTCTCCAAAGAAAGACCCGGCCTTTGCTTCCAGCTCTCAGCCCCCGCCATTTTACATGGGTGATCTGGCGCAGCCTCTATAAAAAGCAGGCAGCGGATGAAGACCCATGAGGAGCTAGCTGCTTCTTGCACAGGTGAGTGAGTGGGGCTGAAGGAGGATGGGGGGCTGGCCTGGCTCAGGTGAGAGGGATGGGGCTAGGGTAAGAACCGGGGGCTGGTGGTGCCTGGCTTTGTGGGAGGGGAAGGGCTTGGTGGGCGACTCTGGCCATGCAGGTCTCAGGCAGGCGGGTGACTGGCGTGGGCAACTCTGGTGGCTGGCAGAGGGCACTGGAGCTGGCCCGCTGGGACTGCACCAGGCACCCACAAGGGGACAAGAAAAACTATTTGAGCTCATTTTTAATTTTAAATAACATTTTTATGTCAAGTTTTTGTGTTTATTTTAAATTATGAACTGAATTTTTTGTTAAAAGAGGGGTTGGATGATGGTAGAGAAGAGTTGGGGGCGTGAGGGTTTCTCAAAAATCAGAAGTGGGGTGTGATGCCGAAAAGTTTGGAAACCACTGATCTAGGTAGATAAAAATAAATATATACTACGTGGCTCTTTGCATACTATCCATGGCTCTTAATCCCTAAGGCTATGTCTAAACTGCAGGCTTCTGTCAGGGGACCGGTGGTCTCTTGATGGAAGTCTGCCATGTCAGGAGCATTCTGACAACATCCCTGTCTTCCTCATTCCACGAGGAAGAAGGGAAGTCTTGGCAGAGGGGTTTTTCCCAACATCTGGCTGCGCGTGGATGGGCCAAATGTCAGCAAAGCCTCTCCCAATGCATCTGTCCAGAGGAGAGATGTAAATGCATGTGCAATTCATGTATCTTTTGCTGACAGTTCCCTGCAGTTTAGGCACAGCCTAAATGGTTGGGCACTCCCTCTTTAAAAGTGTGATGAGAGGAAGCTGTACACTGAATTTGGTGCTCCTAGCTCTTACCATTTAGGAGGAGTTCGTGACAAAACAGACAAACTCTCTAAAAGATATAGTAGACAATTAAAATTGTGAATAGTTTTGCCTCTCAGAGTGCAAATATTGCAATTAGTACAACTAATTTAGGTGCCTTTTAAGAATTACTTATGAAGTTATGGCACAAAATGATTTTTATATTATACCATTCATTGTTTGAGATGCATTGGTGAGTTGCATAAGTAAAGTAATTAGGGTACAGAAACAAACAATTTATGTAACTATCCCTGGGCTGGAACAGGTTTTGCGGCAGAGAACAGAGCACTCATAATGCTATGTAAACATTGGTCAAAAGTATAGGAAATCAATAAAATCAAAGTGATTTAAACTGGCTGAAGGTCTGGCACGCAGTCTGGAAAAAACTGGTTATTATTTCTTGCAAGTTAAGAGCATGTGCATGATCTCACTTATTTGTTACGCAAGTTTTCTTATTATGGCAGATATGCTGAACTTTACATGAGCAAAAGAATCCAGAATTATTAATCACTGGTTATCTAGTTTACATCTAATGCAATAAGGTATAAACAATGAAACAGGGTTAATTGGATTAGAATGCAACATCAGTCTTTTCCCAGGTGGATAGTGACCAAATGAAAGGTTCTAGAAGAAAAAAAGAATGTGGAAATGCAGTAGTGAAAATGCTGTTGATGACCAAAAATTCAACATGGGTCCTGCCTACCTGGGATACAGAATCCAGAATTTGTAGAAGGTCAGTGGAAGTTTTGTGCCAAACACTGTCATAGTCCTATGCTTATATAACTACTGGATTTCTTTCAAGAGTTTTAATTCAGTTATCTGAGGAAGCTACTCATGCTTCTCCCAGCAAGCAGTGCAGCACATGCACGGATCCGGCACACAGCTCCAAGGAACAGCTGCATTTAATGGCTCAAAACCACCCCATCTGAGGAACCTGCTCAGGTAAGAGTCCTAGGATGTTTGTAGCAGCCTATCAGCCCAGGGTCTGATTGAAAGCTCTTTCAACAGTCTTTGGCTCAGGCTCTTCAAGAGTAGTTTAGAATGGCCAGTGAAACTCGATAGTGTACATTCCAAGTTACTATCATCATTTAATCTCTTGTGGTTTTACTAACTTATCTCCAGAAACAAAATGTTCAACAATTCAGAGCTTAATCAGAGAACCCACTATGAACTCTTAAGTCACAGTAGTATTTCAACATTCTAAGTTAAAGCCTATTTTAGTAATAAAGCCAGATTCTCCGCTAGAGCTGTGGACCTGGCTATATTTCTGCAGAACTAGAATAACTTTCCAAAGCCACTTGAATTGTGTTTTTATGTTGAGACGCTTGTATTATTTATTATTTTTATTATTATTACTAGGATTCTTCTTATGACTAGAAACAAACAGATGTCCCAAATGTTTGCCATCTCCCATTAAAAATTTCAGGTTGTTTGCATGCTATCAGCCCTGACTAATCTTTTTGGCATAACAAGAAGGGTTGCCTAGATAGGAAAACGTTTAGGTCACTTGGAATGGAGAAAGTAACACTGGAAACATAGTCATGTTCATTTACCAAGTGTATGCTCCCCTTGCCCAACTGTTACGGACACTTGTGGAGTCACATACTGGAACACTAGTAAAGTTTTGTTGCTGTGGATTGTGAGGGCCGGGAAAAGTTATTTATTCTTCTGTTTACATACCTTTTAAAAAATGTCCTATCTGAAGCACACCCACAAGATGTAATTACATTGGAAATATAATTACATGCTCTAAGCATATGTCTGCATAGTCAAAACCCCTAACTGGAAACCAGTCCCATAAAATATAGAGATCATATAACCTGGCTAATCAGAAATGTGTTTAAAACTCAACATAAAAGAAGTAAATTGCAAACAGCTGAGCAAGGCTTTGACCTAAATGTTGTTTTTATAGATATCAAGAGAGAAATCCTTGCAAATAGAATAATCTTGGACCTCACAGAAAGAGATTTAGCTACTTAAGAAAGAATTCTAGTTGCTATATTCAAAAATTGTCTGTTGTCATTTTGCTAATCTCTTAAGATTGAAGATTGATCTGAATACTAAACCCAAAGCTGCCTCAGGGACTCTCAGGCAGCAGAAACTTTGTAAGTTCCCAACTGATATGTTGACAAATGTACAGACAGAAATTTGTGAGTAGGAAATAGCTATTGCTGGATTTATTTAATTATATCCCACATAAAGCCACCTACGTTACATGCCATTACACTGTCTATGTACTGAATTAAGGCGTGCTAGGGTTCAGTCTCAAACAGTGTAAATATCTATCAACATATTTGTTATTTTTATCTGAACAAAATTTTAAAAGTTCACTTGGAAAACTGCCCCCAATAAATTGTGTGTCATTTGGGTTCCCCTGATTCAAGTAAGAGTTACTTGACTAGGCATAAGTAGTATAGCTAATGAGAACTCTTGCTGACATTCTTTATCAGCATTACTGGTGCACCCAGCCCCCTATACAGAGTGCTGGGACTGTACAGAAAATACCGCAAAACAAGGTAGTGTGTCTGCTCCTGAAGAGTTCCTTTCCTGAAATGACTTGACACTGACCTTCATACTGCTGGTTCTTTCTTTTCTCCGTGTAAGTAGCCAGATGCTGACACTTGCCCCTCCTGCTTCTGCTGTTAAGCCCTTTCACTTCACCTGTGCTGCCCAGAGTTGTAATTTAGATTCAGATGATCATATCAATTTCCATTCCTAAGATCTTACAGATGCCCTCTGCAGCAAACCCTTTGTCACACACCTCTACATGGAAGCAATAACTCTTCCAGCCACTTTCTCTGCAGGCTCCTAAGAGAGCTAAACATTTACATTAGTGGCCTCCACTGTTTACCTCCTCAATCACGCTTTTTCCTGTTTGTCTTTGGTCCTGCTTCCTTCACTTCCTTCACGAACATACCAGCTGGTAACTCAGAGAAAACTGCAACCCTGTGGTATTTTTTTAACCTGCTCTCTTGGGCTATGTCTACACAGCAATATTATTTTGAAACAAGCGATTCCAGAATAGCTATTCCAAAATAGTTTACTTCGAAGTAACACAGCTACACACAAGAATGCATTTCAAAATAGCACCAGTTATTTCAAAATAGCATGTCTGGACACACAGTGACTATTTTGAAATAGTGTCATCGGCCGCCATTATGGCTTGTTCGAAATAGCGCTATTCCGTATATTAACAGCACCTATTCTGAAATACCTATAGGTGTTATTTCTCCTGAAATGAGGTTTACAACATTTCATATAATGCACCCATTAGCTCAAAATATTTATTTTGAAATGGCATGTGTGTGTAGGGTAGATGCTCGCAAAGTTATTTCAAAATAATGGCTGTTATCTCGAAATAACTTTGCTGTGTGGCTGTAGCCTTGATCTGCACGAAGTGGAAAAGGTGGATAACCAGCCATTAGGCTGTGAGAATCTTATGCTTGCAGAGCTTGTACAATACCATGTGTTGCTGTACAATAGATATCCAAGTGGGCTTGGATGCGATGCCTGGAAGGATACCTCAGCTGAACTGCAAGGCAGGTTTCTCTATAATTGGTCAAACACTAAACCTGACCATACTGGCTGTTGGAGCCTGAATTACTGAGTGTTTAAATGTGGCTCTTAGTGAAGAGCATTATAAAAATATGCAATGTGGCTATGAATTCAGGGTTCAGATCCAGAGTTTTGGTGCAGGCTCATTGTTATCAGTAGCAGATACTGAATCTCAGGAGGAGGGCCATACATGATCACAACACATAACTTTGGCTTTTCTTGGGATTCTACAAGTCTCAGGCTGATACCATCTGCATCAGCTTGAGATCTGTGGAATTGGTAGGAACCGCAATGCAGCAATCTCTCTGGGCTCTGTTCAAAGTTAGCAGAACTGGTGTGGGAGTCACCCACAGACAAACTGGTGTTATTTTAAGTTCACAAGCATCTAGGATAACTCTGGCTCTGGCCTGTAATTGTACTGTACACAGAGAACTTGTATGTGTTCCTTTGGATCACTGGGGGCTACATGGACACCTGAGAAATGGACATGGCCTCCTAGCCAGGTAGTGCATGTCCAGGAATAGTGATGTCTATCATGACCCTAATGCTTCGTGCAGACTAAACTGACTGATGTGTCCTCAGCTGTTGGTGAATTTAGAGCAGGGGCAGGCAATAACTTTTGATGCAGGGGCTACTCCAAGATTTTGGTAAGTGGTCAAGGGCCTCACATTTCTGTGGAGGGGTGTGGGGTCTTGGACAGAGGTTGGGTGCAGAAGGGAGCTTGGGGCAGGGGAGAGGGGTGCAGTAGAGAGTCAGAGGGTCTGAGAGGATCTTGGGTGAAAGAGGGGGTTGTGATCTGGAGCAGGGGATTGGGGTGCAGGGTCCAGGAGTGGGTATGGGTGTAGTAGAGGATTCTGACCTGGTGGAGGGATGTAGGAGCAGGTGCAGGGTCTGAGGAGGAGTTGTGTGGAGAGATGGGTGCAGAGGGTTTGGGTAGTGACCTGGGAGAGGGGATTGGGCAAGGTGAGAAGGGGACCAGCCCTGTGACCCAGAAGTGGTGGGGCCAAGGATGGAAGGTGCATGGCCAAGAGCAGTCAGCAGAGCTGCCCCCAACACACCCTGTGGAGTGGCAGAGCCATGCTGCCAGCAGTTCAAAGGGGCCCAGCACTCTGGCACTAGCAGTGGCAGTGGCTGGAGCTCCAGGCCCCTTTGAAATGGCAGGACCTGGGAGAGATACCCCTTTTGCCCGCCCCCCCCTCAGCGAGCCTGGGTGCAGGAAAGGGTTCTGGCCTGCAGGAGGGGTGTAGGAGGGGTCCAGGGCCTGGGAGAGAGGTGGGGTGCAGTGCCAGAAACAGGATCTGACCAAGAGGCACTTACCTAAGCAGCTTCCAGCCGACAGCACTCTCAGGCTTCCCTACCAGCCAGCAGCTCCAGCCTGCTGGCTGTTGTATGTGGCTCTTCACGCTGGTGGGGAGGGGAAAGCGTTGCTTGCTGCCCCTACCCCCAGCAAAATCTGTCAGCTCCCATTGGCCAGTTTCATGTGCTGCCCTGCCCCCAGCAAAATCACTCCATTCCTATTGGCTGGAAACCAGCCAATGGAAGCTGAATGATTTTGCTGGGGGTGAGGTCAGTGTGTGCAGCTGGCCAATGGGAGCTGACAGATTTTGCTGTGGGGGCAGGGCAACATCTGAATCTCTCCCCTTTTTGCAGCCATAGGGCCTGGATGAAAAGGCTTGGTGGGCCACAGAGGCCTGGCCCTGCTCTAAAGGGACCGTCTTTAGCTGTTACAAGACAATAGTAGTCATCTGGGAGTTTACGTTTGGTACAGAGTTGATAAAATCTCAGTATAGGTCAGACCTTATCACTTTGGGATGTCTGCCCTGCTCTGGGCACTGTGCCTGAGGCTGGCACTCCGAGTACTGAGTCACTCCAGACAGAATAACACCCCTAAACTGAGAGTGGTTTAGAGCAGGGGTGGCAAGATGCATCCTGTGGGTTGTATCTGGCCCCTACAGCTGTGGAGCAGGGACATCTTTAGGTGCTGTCCTACCCACGGCACAGGGGGGCTTTTCAGGGGGGCACGGAGACCACTGGACTCTGACTCCGAACCCTGGTTTCACTCCCAGCTCAGCCATTGATCTGCTGGTTGACCTTGGACAAGTCATGCCTCAGTTTCCCCAATTGTCAAACAGGGATAATGCTACTCACCTCCTTAGAAAAGTGCTTGGTGATCTACTGTTGAAGAGCAAAGGGAACTATTGAATTTGAAATGGTTTGCGTCTGCTTCTTACACCAATGCCGTAGCACCTAAATGTTCAGATGATAGAAAATAGATTACAGTTATGTCCTATGGGAAATAGAATTATTAAATATTTGTACTACAGTAAAATCTTAAGGCCGCACCCAAGATTGGGGACCCATTGTGATCAGCATGCACACACAGGAAGAAACAGTCCCTTACCCAAAGAGCTTACACTTAACAGACAAATGGTGAGATTGGAAACCAAGATGCAGAGAAACAACTTGCTGAAGGTTGCAGAGCCAGGAATAGAACCTCCGTTCCCACTGTGTTTCCCATGCTCTGCAAGGAAGTCAAGGTGCCTGAAAGGAAGTGCTGCAGCAAGCAAGCTGTGTGTTCGTTTGGACAGAGCAAAACAATTGTAGGGAAATCTTAAAGGACACAGGCCAAATCCTGGTCCTGAATCAATGGCAAGACTCTCATGGAGCTCGGCAGGGCCCCATCTGGCACCGAGCGAAGAGAAGGACCGAGCAACAAAAATTAAATACTTTGCACTATATGTGGTGATAAACACAACCCGTTTGGGAGAGAGAAAACCCTGAGCTGGTTTGACAGTGTTTATCTGACTAAGATGTCTTGACTCTTTCTGATGTTCAAGGCATCTTCCCTAAAGCAAAGCAGCATGGTTAAACAAGAGCCAAAAAAACCACAGTGTCATGCTGGTATGGTGTTCTCTGCATGTGGGAGGCTTCCATTCACTCACTGACAATCTTGTCACAGCCAGCTGCTGAACTGCACGGAGGTCATGAATTGCAGCATGGTTTTCAAAACTCTTACAGCATGAAAACACGCTGCCGCTGGGAAGAAAGTTAACATGGTCACCAGCCTTTCTAACTACTGCTTTCACTCTTCCAGCAGTTCCTTTCGTGCTACCTTGTCTCTTTCCATGTTCTCTTGGGCTATGTTTAAACGGCAGAGCTATTTTGGGATACTATCCTGCAATAGTAACTACACACCTAAGAAATGCACCTGGTATTTCAAAATATTTTTCAAAATACTGGGCATGCTATTTCAGCATCTCTCTACCTATTGTTTCAGGAGGCGTAAGGGATGCCTTGAAATAGTGCCTTATTTCAAAATTTGGTGAAATTATCTCAAAATAGGATATGCAGTTTGCATAGTTTAGAGCAATGTGCTCCAAAGACTAAGAAAAAAATCAGCTGTGTCAGTTCCTGCTGACAAATCTCTTTGTGGGTGACTCCTCTAGCAGTGTACACAGGTAAGGCAAAGTTTACCAAACTTCAGTCTTATTCATGCAATACTCCTGAGGTTGTTTGACGCAATTTTTTTCTTTAACTGCAACTTCCACTACTTTTGGCATGTAGAATCTCCAGCCTGCAGGTTACACGCAATTCATCAGGGTTAGCGTAAGGGAGTCAGGACAACCCCATTTTGACTATAACAATGTCTGCCTTTACCAGAGTACAGTAAACCCCCGAAATATGCAGCTTCAAGTTGCACGTAACTCGCTTTAATGTGAGTTAAGCACACCTTGAAGCAACTCTGCAGCTGTTAAGACAGGTTAAGAGCCCCTTCTCCCTGCCTTCCCCCAGCCGCGAGGCTGGCAGGCTGACAGCTGTGCAGCTGTGAGGAAGGCAGGGAGAAGCAGCCAGCAAACTCTGGTGGGCTGGTCAGTTTCCCAGGTCCCGCAAATGGCAGGGAGATGGGAACCAAGCGGCAACCTGGTTCCTAGCTCCCCACCCCGACTTGTGTGAAAATTTGAGTTACAAGGGGGTTGCAGGAACACATCTCCCGTGTAACTCAGGGTTTTATTGTACATCTCTCTAACAGAGCAAAACTCAGGCCTGTTTGAAGCCTGATGCAACATAGGCATGCAGGTAAGGCTTGGGGTTCTGAGGAAGGGATGCTGTTACACAGTCATGCATATTCAGCATGGTTCAGTATGATCACATTTGGTGCATCAGGAGTGGCCTGGTACATTTTTACTGATAAGCAAAAAAGCAGATGTAACCATAAAACTGTTGACCAAGCCTATAGTTTTGCTATTGTTTTGCAAAACAAAATTATTTTGTTATAGTAGTGCTCAGTAGCAGGGTGAACCCCAAATATAAGCTTGCTTGGAATTCTATATGCCATATGTAAACATTTCTGTATTCATGTGTAGTTATTTTTAGAACGACCAAGTCAAGTATAAATATAGGTGAAAAAGAAATAAGCAGTGGACTGATTAGGGCGAGGTAATCCCACAACCTCACATGCTGTAACTATAAACCAGCACCTGTTCTTACCAGCAAATGCACTGTGGAGGCCTCTGTATGTGGGAAAGGAAAGAGGCCATGACCTTCCATCTGCCAACTGTAAGTTTGCTAAAGGCAGAACTGTGTATAATGTATAAAGCAAGTTCATGCGTATTCATGTCACTAGGATGGAGTATAGCACCCTGGAGCTCCCAGTGGCTAAGATCTGCCACTCCTACTGGGAGTGGTGGAAAGTGCTGTGGATTGGGTCATCAGTTCTAACAGCTCCCAGTGTCTGGAAACATTGAACTGCAGCCAATGGGAGCTGCAGGGCACCGTCCCTGTGAACAGTCAGGTAAACAAAGCGTCTGGCAGCTTACCAGTGGTGAACCCTGAGGAACTGCGTGTGGCCCATGGGCTGGAAGTTCCCCGCTCCAGCTATAAATAAATCTGGTAA
Organism: Carettochelys insculpta; assembly: GCF_033958435.1. Taxonomy (NCBI): domain Eukaryota; kingdom Metazoa; phylum Chordata; order Testudines; family Carettochelyidae; genus Carettochelys; species Carettochelys insculpta. The sequence goes on along the minus strand of NC_134153.1, from coordinate 19,588,199 downwards.
GCCCAGGAGCTTGTTAACCCTTAACTAAATACTGAAGCATTTTTTCAAATCCCTCACGCACAGCCCAGAGTGCCTTAGGGGAAGAGTGTGAGAATAGTAAACCAGTATTTCAGCATCTTATCTTTCCCAGCTAGCAGAAGGAAGCTGCCCTCTGCTCACGTCTAGTTAGCCCCAGACTAACTTCTTTAAAAGCAGCAGCAGCAGCAGCAGTGATTTAAAGTAGGGGTGAGCAAACTTTTTATGTCAGGCCCCACTTTTCATCCCTGATATTAGCAGGGCCCCCTGACCTGTCTAATGTAATCCAACTTGGTGGAAACTTTGATTATGTTCATATGAAAAAAAAAAAAAAAGCCCTTTCAGCACGTCTAAGAAAATTATATGTAAAATACAAAAGCTTTATGAATCAGTGTATAAAAATGAATACACAGACATAAAACAGGAGCATATTTCAACATTTTTAATGAGCTGGATGAGCTTGAGACCCAGCAGCTGATCACACTGTGCCCCCTTACAAAGTTTCACCCAACTCTTCCTGCCCATGTTGTGCACTCCTGATTTAAAGTGTTTTCCACTCCTTGCTATAGGCCTAGGGCTAGAAGAGGAAGCACCACACTTCAGAAAGCATGATAGTCTTCCTTCAGTGCGACAATAGTACAGCCTAGGGTTCAGACACAGGAGGAAAGAGCAAAGAATCCGATACAGAGCCTGTGTTTAGATAGGAAGACTCTCCTATCCCATGGCCACCTCAAATCCCAGTAGGTGTTGCTAGCTGGCTTAGAGAACCCAGCAGTTCCAATGTGGAAGTAACGTGTGCGTCTAACGCAAGGGCAAAGGCAAAGCTTTCAAATCACAAAGTTTGAGTTCGGAGTCTGGGCCTAGTTTTCAAACAGAACCAAACACCCTGCTCACCCGTTCATAGCATATAGGGGCGCAAACACTAGATCTGGTCACTGAGCGGAGACAAAAACTTCATAAACAAAATTAATCCCCAGCAAAAAAGTGAGATGTTTGATGAATATCATTGAGCCAGCGGTAGAAATTAACCAGTAGCAGAAAACAGGCACACAATGTATCAGACATGAAATGAAAAATTTCACTGCGCTATCTGCAAACACTATTCACCCAGCATTTGTGCGACCATTTGAAAAGCCAACCATGGACGGATGAATCACAACACTTAAAACATTCACCACATGAAACCACGTCTGATCTATAGCATCCAATTTCTGCACCCGTGTGTGCAGCCTTTCCTCTCCTCCTGAAGCTGTGGGGACTGTAGTCAGAGAAAAACCTTCTTGAGGGCCAGGTCCACCATCTGAGGTGGTGAGGGTGGGGGGTTACCCAGGGATCCACCTGCACCCCAGCATCCACGACCCACATGCACTGTCAGAGCCTCGTCACTTCCAGTGAGCATGGGGCAGCTCTGGAGGGAGAGGGGACATGGCATGGGTGAAGCAGTGGCAGAAGGGGTGGGGCAGGGGCACATGGCTAGTGCCTGCAATGGAATACCTACACCGATTGCCACTGACTATCACTCACCATAGGAGCTGGAACAACTCTTTCATCAGGTCCCAGCTTAGTCCTCCGAGCACCGGCCCCCTTCCTGAACAAGAGTGGTCAGGTGGGGAGGAGGCAGAGGCTGGGGAAGGAGCAGGAAGAGGAGATGAATGGATGGTGGGGCCATCAAAGAGTGGGAGGAAGCAACAGCCAAACAGAGACAGGGCCAGGCCTGAGCAGCAGTAGCAGGAAAGATGGAAATTAGAGGGTCCCAAGGGAAGAGGGGAGGTGAGGAGTAGCAAAAACCAGGAGCTAAGTGGGTGAGACGCAGCTGGAGACAGAGGAGCTTGGTAGTGTGGGGGAGGGGCAGCAGTGATCCAGCGGTAATGAGGCAGGAGGAGAATGCACTCCTAGCACGTGACAAAGCTGCCTGAGATCAGAGTGTCTTCTAGTGCCCAGTGGACACCAGCAGAGGTGGGGATCTGTGGAGGATTCCCACACACACCTGCTGCTGCAGCTGGGGAGCCTGCAAGGATGTGGGGGAGGGGCAGGAATTCCCAGCCCCCATGCAGTCTCTTCTGGTCTAAATACTTCAAAACTGTTATGTCCCCTCTTAGTCTTCTCTTTCCAGGATAAACAAACTCAGTTCTCTCAGTCTCCCCTCACAGCTTATGTTCTCTAGGCCTTTAATCATTTTTTTTCCTATTTATCCACATCTTTCCTGACATGAGTCACCCAGCTCTGGAGACGATACTCCAATGGAGGCTTGTCAGCATAGAGTAAAGAGGAAAACTTTCTTGGAGTGAGCTACACATTAGCTGGAAAAGGAATTCCATACTTCACTGTATAAGGCAATCAATTAATCTGGCAGCCACTTAGTGTTTGAAAAGCATTTAACAATTGCACTTCTCAACACACACACACACAAAAAAAAAGCATTCAGGCCACGGGGACCTGCCTCTTGACATTTGTGCTGACATGTTTATCTATCAGTGTATTAGAAAACATTTAACCTATTACTGGAGTTGGAGTCAGTTGTTTCTACAATTAAAACAATTGCTCTGCAATTAAACGAAATGCACTTTCCTGTCAGGAGACCTTTTGGCTCTCATGCAACAATTAAGCAAGTGCCATCTCAGATAAGGAAGAGAAGCATAGCCAGCTACTCCGCTTGCGAGGAAAACTGCTTTCTCTCAATAGAATCCCAGGAAGTAGGTGCTTGATTCTACCTCTCAGGAATTCAGACAATCACTGACGTTAGTACAGCAGCTAGCTCTAGGGGGAGACCTTCTGCACGATAGTGCAGAGTCAGGACACGACCTAGGCCAGGGGTCTGCAACCAAAATAGCGAGAAGTGCTATTTTTTTCAAATTCAGTTATAAAATCAATACTTGAAGAGCCACAATGCAGGTGAATATGAGATGGTCCTTAACAAATAATGTCAGACTGTACTTTTTTGTCATCCCTATTTTAAGAACGGTGTGCACACAATGATTTGTACCGGTTAGAAAGTTGTTAACTCCATCTCCAGGCTTTACCCACCTCAGCCCCCAAATCCACACCCCATCCCCAAACATTACCCCCATCCCTCAAACCTCCCCCCAGCCCCAGGCTTAACCCCTCTCAGCCCCAAACTGCCCCCCAGTCCCAGGTTTAACCCCTCTCAGCTCCAAACCTGCCCCCCATCTCTAGGCTTTACCTGCCTCAGGCGTCAGCCCCCAAATCTGCAGGATTAACCTGCCTCAGCCGATGAGCTCCTGTAACTCTGCACATTGCCACTGGTCTGCTGCGGCTGCCACCACCTCACACCCCCCCCGCCCCCTGCTGCTCCTCTCCCACCCGTCATCTTCTCAGCTGGGCTATGTGGCTCCAGCAGGGGCCGACTTGGCCACCTCAGCTGTCCTGCTCACTTCCCCACCTGCGGCGTGGGCAGCTCCCTGCTCTGCTGCGCTGAAATAATGAAACAAAAGTTGATTGGTTTAATGGCCAGATCCCTCCTGCCAATCTGCTGGCCATTAAGCCAATTAAATTTAGTTCAAGTATTTCAGCGGGGGCAGGGCAGGGAGCTGCAAGGTGAGTCAGAGGCGGCAGCATCCAGGGCTGCAAGTGACTCCTTAAAGAGCCGCATGAGGCTCCGGAGCCTGAGGCAGCCTACCCCTGGCCTAGGCATAGGGGCTGAGATGAACTAGTATGCAGATGAGCCAAGCAACAGACATATGTTCAGTTACTTCTTTTGCAACCCAGGAGCAGCAGTTTCTTCAAAACCGTTAAGAGCTGCTGTCAGAGGAAAGTGGCCCATAATGTGTTTGGGATTGTCTACAAAATCAACAGCCCTCACATCCATAGTATTGCTGGGTATGGTGCCCTTGCTGGCCTGCAGCACCTGCTTCCTCCCTCTCTCTCACCAGCCCATGATGGAAACGGAGTGAGCCAAAACATTGTTGAGAATCTCCCAGATAAGGATTAACGCGACCAATAAAACAAACTGGGGGCTCAATCCTGAGTCAGGTGGTGTAAATCAGAACAGCTTTTTTGAAGGCAGTGTCAATTTACTCTGCCTGAATGTGACGGGTGTTCCCCATGCTTTATGAAAAATGGGTTATGAATATAAATATGAATAACTTGGCGATGCTTCAGAAAAAATACCTCTTGTTGCCTATCATTTTCAATGTTATAACCTGCTGGATCTGTATGTCCAGTTTTTGTGCATGTATCGGTCTAGTATGTGAAGTTAGGCATGTGTAAGTCATATGTCTTTATTTGTAAACACATCCGTGAGGGCCATTAATGGTGTGCCTGGGACCCTGATGACTGAGCAATCAACCTGATAGATTGTAAATGGCTTTGTTTGTCTTATGGCTCCCGAAGGTGGTTCTTTTAGAAAAACATGTGCCTATGCCACCTGATACAGACCTCTATTTTGCAAAGCTTGAAGGCAAATTTGGCAGGCACAAGCTTCTGATTCCCTTGGCTGCACAAAACCGCCTGCTAGATGAAATGTGCATTCATACACTACTATTACTACTACTTTTCTTCAGTTTTTTTTTTAATATCTTGCTGCTCCTGTTCTTGTGGCACAAAACAACATCAGGTATTGATAAAAATTTCCAAAAGCCATGTAAATGCTAGCTAATGTAACTAATCCTTCTGCAAACAAAATAAGTGGGTATTTCAACACCCTCAGATTTGCTTTCTATAAATGTTTGAGGTCTCTTTCTTTCTTTGGAGTGAAAGTCCTTATGTTTGCCTCTGAAAAACATCTGGATTCAGTTTACGTCGCCATCCCATAAGTGCAGAGAAGGAATTACTGTGGAATGCAGCACGCCAAGAAGGCTCAAAGCAGAACCAAGAAAAGGGAGTGGGAGGGGCTGCTTTAAAGTTTTCAGCATGTCCCTGAGGAGCAGAGAGGAAAAAGGTGATTCCTGCTGTATTTTCACAGAAAATGAGGGTTGGAAGAGACTTCAGTAGAACTAGTCTAGCCCCCTGCCCAAAGTGGGACTAACCCCAACTAAATCATCCCAGCTAGGGCTTTGTCAAATGGGACCTTAAAAACCTCTGAGGATGGAGATTCCATCACCTCCCTAGATAACTAATTCTAGTGCTTCACCACCCTTCTAGCAAAAGATCTCCCTCACTGCAACTGTGAGACTTGTTCTGCCATCTGACATCAATGAGAACAGAATAGTTCCATCCTCTTTGGAAGCCCTTCAGGCAGTTGAAGGCTGCAATCAAATCCCCCTTCATTCTTCTGCAGACTAAATAAGCCCAGTTCCCTTGGCCTCTCCTCATAAGCCATGTCCTCCAGCCTTCATCATTATTGTTGCCCTCCACTGGACTCTCTCCAATTTATCCACATCCTTTCTGCAGCAGGGGGCCCAAAAATGGATGCAATAAGACTCCAGATGTGGCCTTACCAGTGCTGAACAGAGGTGAATAATCACTTCCTTTAATCTGTCTTCTTGCCTCCAAGGCACACTGTTGACTCTTATCCAGCTTCTCATCCTTTTCTGCAGAACTTCCGGTTAGCCAATCTGTCCCCAGCCTGTAGCAGTATGTGGGATTCTTTTGTCCTTGAGTGCAGGAATTTGGCTTGGTCACTGTGGATGTTTTCTGTACCTACCAGTGCATCTACCTCTAACCTCCCTCCTCCAGCTTAGTGTCATCTGTGAACTTGCTGAAGGCACGATCCATCCCATCATCCAGACTTTTAATGAAAAAGTTGAACAAAATCAGCTCTAGGACTGACCTCTGGGGTATTCCTCTCAATACCAGGTAACACAGGATAACCCACTACCTTGTGGGTTATCCTGGGAAGGAGCAAGGCTAAGGAAGTAAACCCTGACAGAAAATCTGGACTGGAGTCCGAAGGCGGTTCAGTGTCAACTTCTGGCACTGTTCCGGCAACTCCTGCAGCTGAGCTGGTACCAGACGTGGAAGTTATCCTCTCCTTTGGACTATATCAGTAAAGCCGAGAGGGGGACACTGGTGTCTGGGCAGCCCAGAGTCTCCTTAATAGGTGCCCAGGCTTGCACCCGGAGAGGTACTCCGGCATCGCTGAACAGCGTTGCATCAACACGGGAGGCAACAGATACCAGTTATAAGCTCTTGCTCGACTGGCGTAGAGAACAAGAGCCAGGGGTTGCCTTCGATGGTGGGAGAGATCCTCGCATCTCACTGGACAGTCACCGCCCACCTCAAGCTGGGCAGCCCCCAGCCAATAGGGTACTGTCCTGCCACAGTTCACCTGCCTCACTGGGTGCGTGAGGCTTAAGGTTCCTGAACCTGACAAGTGACTGAAATTTGGGCACTAGGCAAACCAATAAGAAAATCAACAAGAAATGAGAAACATCAACAATTTAAACTTGCTTGCTGGAATGTGCGGACCATGCTGACCAGCTTGACTGAAGATCTTCAGGCCATCAGTGACACCCAAAAGACCGCTGTCATCATCGAGGAACTGAAGAGGCTCCGAGTTGATATCGCTGCACTGCAAGAGACACGACTCGCAGATTCAGGATCTCTAAATGAAAAGGACTACACCTTTTTCTTGCAGGGTAAAGCCCAAGAAGAACCCAGAGAGCATGGTGTTGGCTTTGCTGTCAGAAACACCCTTCTACAAATGGTGGAATTAGTCATGAGCGGATCAGAAAGACTTCTTCGGATCACGCTTCAAATTTGCACCAGTCCCGTCCACCTGATCAGCGCTTATGTTCCAACCCTGTACGCCACACCAGAAGTAAAAGACAAGTTCTATGATGTGCTTAGTGCTGCTGTAGCGCAAATGCCTGCTCGTGAACAACTGTACATCTTGGGTGACTTCAATGCAAGAGTTGGAGCTTATTGGGCCTCATGGCCTTCCTGCTTAGGACACTTCAGTGTGGGAAAAATGAATGACAATGGACAGCGTCTCCTTGAACTGTGCAAGTACCACAATCTGTGCATCACAAACACATTCTTCCAAATGAAGCCACAGAACAGAGTGTCATGGAGACACCCACGCTCGAAGCACTGGCATCAACTAGACGTGGTCATCACTAGGCGTAATAACCTCAAAAACGTCCTTCTGACACACAGCTATCATAGTGCTGACTGTGATACAGATCACTCGCTAGTTTGCTCCAAGCTCAAGCTGAGGCCCAAGAAGCTGTACCGCTCTAAACCTGCTGGAAGGCCCTGCATTGACGCCAGAAAGACGGCAAACTCGGAGAGAGCTGAAAAGTTCAGAGAGACCCTCCAGGAAAATCTGCGCAGCAGCCCTGGGGTGCCAAATGGCAACATCTGAGGGATACAGTTTACAACACAGCCTTGTCGGTATTTGGAAGAAGAGCTGGAAACACAAACGACTGGTTCGAAGCTAACTCCAATGAGATGATTCCAGTCATTGAAAAGAAGCGTGCTGCACTCCTGGAGTACAAACGCTCACCGAGCCAGAGTACTCAGCAAGCACTTAGAGCGGCCAGAAGAACAGTACAGCAGACAGCCAGGTGCTGTGCCAACAACCACTGGCTCCAGCTATGCAGCAGCATCCAGACCTGTGCTGACTTTGGTAATCTCAGAGTAATGTACGAGGGTATGAAGAAGGCATTAGGACCCACCCAGAACAAGATGGCACCTCTGAAATCCAAATCTGGTGAAGTCATCGCTGACAAAGCCAAACAGATGGAGCGCTGGGTTGAGCACCACTCCGAGCTGTACTCACGCGAGAATGTTGTGGTTGATGCAGCCCTCGCTGCCGTCAAGCTCCTACCAGTAATGGACGAAATGGATCAGGAACCGACTGTGGATGAACTGAAGGGAGCCATTGACAGCATTGCAGCAGGAAAGGCCCCTGGCCAGGATGGTATACCACTAGAGGTAATCAAGTGTGCCACGGACACACTCCTGGAACCCCTACATGAGCTACTGTGCCTGTGCTGGAAAGAGGGTGAGGTTCCACAGGACATGCGCGACGCTAGCATTGTAACGTTGTATAAGAACAAAGGAGACAGAAGCAACTGCAACAACTACCGTGGAATCTCCCTCTTAAGCGTCACTGGTAAACTGTTCACTCGTGTCATCCTTGGCAGACTCCAGAAGATTGCTGAGAGGGTGTACCCCGAATCGCAGTGTGGATTCCATGCAGAGAGGTCTACTGTTGACATGGTCTTCTCTCTAAGGCAGCTGCAGAAGAAATGCAGGGAGCAGAGGAAGCCACTCTACATAGCCTTCATTGACCTGACCAAGGCCTTTGACTTAGTCAGCAGGGATGGTCTGTTCAAACTGCTCCACAAGATAGGCTGTCCTCCACGGTTACTCAAGATGATCCAGTCATTCCAAGAAGACATGAGAGGAACCATCCAATATGACAGCGCTTTTTTGGATGCTTTCAGAATCAGGAGCGGCGTCAAACAAGGATGTATGCTTGCTCCGACATTGTTCGGGATCTTCTTCGCACTCCTCCTGAAGCATGCCTTTGGATCTTCAACAGAGGGCATCTTGCTGCACACAAGATCTGATGGGAAACTGTTTAATCTTGCAAGGCTGAAAGCTAAGTCTAAGGTGCGGGAAGTCCTCATCAGAGACATGCTGTTTGCAGACGATGCTGCTGTAGTGTCTCACACAGAAGACCAGCTTCAAAAACTGCTGGATCAGTTCTCCAAAGCGTGCAAGGACTTTGGGCTTACCATCAGCCTAAAGAAGACAAACGTACTCGGTCAGGATGTTGCTGAATCCCCATCAATCAGCATTGACAACTATACGTTAGAGGTTGTCCATGAGTTTGTTTACTTTGACCATCACTGACACCCTGTTGTTGGACACTGAGCTAAATAGGAGGATTGGAAAAGTGGCCACAACTCTGTCCAGACTCATCAAGAGAGTGTGGAATAACAACAAGCTGTACACTCACACCAAAATGCAAGTCTACAGAGCCTGCATCCTCAGCACCCTCCTTTATGGCAGCGAGACTTGGACCCTGTATGCCCTCCAGGAAAAGAGGCTGAACGTCTTCCACTTGCGCTGCCTCAGGCGCATCCTTGGAATATCATGGAAGGACAGAGTGACCAACACTGCCATCCTCAAGCAAGCTGGAATCCCAACCATGCACACCCTCCTCAGGCAGCGTCAACTCTGCTGGCTTGGCCACGTCCACAGGATGAATGATGGAAGGATTCCAAAAGACATCCTGTATGGTGAGCCAGCCTCTGGCAAAAGACCTCCCGGACGCCCCCAGTTGCGCTACAAAGATGTCTGCAAGAGAGACCTCAGAGAGGTAGACATTGAGCTGGACAACTGGGAAGAACTAGCAGACGACCGCAGCAGATGGAGGCAGGGGTTACACAAGGGCCTTCAGAAGGGCGAGATGAGAATCAGACAGCTAGCAGAAGAGAAGCGAGCGCACAGAAAGCACAATAAGGACTTGCCAGACACCCACCACATCTGCAAGAGATGCAGCAAGGACTGTCACTCTCGTGTGGGCCTTCATAGTCACAGTAGATTCTGTAAAAGAAGCCCTCAATTGAAACTATAAAGGGCGCGATCCATAGTCTATGAAGACTGAAGGATGCCTACTACCGGGTAACACTGAGCCATTGATTACTTCCTGTTGAGCCGATGCTGTATCCAGTTTTTCTATCCACCTTATAGTCCAGTGATGCACAAAGTGGGGGGGCAAGGCTCTCTCAGGGGGGCATGAGATTTACTAAGGTGGGGGGCAGCATGATCAGCTGCTGGGTCTCAGGCTCATCCATCTCGTTAAAAAGGTTGAAATAGGTCACTGTTTTGATGTCTGCGCACTCACATTTATGTACCAACTAATCATGTTTTTACAATCTACACACTTATTTTCTTACACATAGAATCATAGAACCCTAGGGATGGAATGGCCCTCAAGAGATCATCAGGTCCAGCCCCCTGCTTCAAGCAGGCTCACATGACGAAAGGTTGGTTTTTTTTTTGTTAATATATGAACATAACTGAAATTTGCATCTGTTTGGATGACATTAGACAGATTGGGGGGAGGGGCATTGAGGCTGCTAATTGCATGGACAAAAAGTGGGGCCTGACATAAAAAGTTTGCTCTCCCTGTTACAGTCCATTCATCCAAGCTGTACTACTTTCAGTGGAGGGGACCATATCAAAAACCTTGCTCAAGTCAAGGTCTGTCACATTGACCACTTTCCCCCTGTCTGCAGAACCAGTTACTTCACCCAAGAAGGCAAAAAGCTGGTCAGGCATGACTTGCCCGTGGTCAGGAGCAAATGGAAAGGGGAAGCCATAGGGAGCCACCAACCAGCCCCTCCCCCTCGCCTGGGAAAGGGCTGGGACAATTTCCCTCCACCCTCGCCACCCTGCTTCCATGCTCCTGTTACATCCACTCCCTGCCTCTTTCCCACCCTTGCTAGGCCTTCTGGAAGATCCCCACGGGCTGCACATCTGAATGTGTACTTTGGAGTCCATAAGAGCTTCTTCTGGACTCCAAACCACTTGCCCATCTGCTAATGAGGTGCAGGAAATTTCTATCTGTGCCTTATTAGCGACTTCCGGACGGCTCATTACCATGCCACTTTTGGAAGAAGTGGCACGTGTAGCTGCAGGCACAGTGTCCAATCTTCCCTCTAATTTTTCATATCCCTGTGCAGAATAAATTTTGTTATGTGCACTGAGACACATGCAGATGTGCACCACCATAGAAATGCCAGTTGCTGGTGGCTGTGGCCACACTGCAGCACCTGAATCGCTCTTGGGAGGCAGCCCAAGTACTCAGCCTACAGGGACCCTTTGGGAAATAGTCACTCTGTCTAGTGCAGGCACAACTTATAGCTTGCAGCTTATCTCCTTCAGGGAATTGCTCGAAGCGGTAGTAGAGAACAGCAGTGGAAGCTGTGTCTGCACCAGGAAGGTTTGCTGGGATAGCTATACAGATAAACCTATTCTAACACAGATGCAGCCTCAGCCTCTGCCAGGTATTTCTCCTGCCCTGTTGCTGGCATCTCCCCATCACTGGCACCACCTAAGGCTTTTTGTTTTGTTTTGCTGTAAAATCAAGCATGCATTGATCTTCTGACCAGGCAGGAGGTAGATTTAATTCACCTGCCAGAACCCACTGAAGTTACACAACATTGTACATATATCAGGGCAAAGATGGCTGAGGTAAATGGTACGTAGACCTGTTGGCTGAGCCTCCATGTTGAACACTCCAGGGGAACATGAAAGAAGGAGCAGGCTGGGGGCAGGGGAGAAATGAAGGTGGCTTTCTGGCGTCTTTGCACCATTCCAGGTTTGAGCTGTTCAGAGACCACAGTGGCCTTAAGATCACTTCAGCAGCCCTTGGCGCTGCTCTAAGTTATGGCAACCTCCCTGATGCCCCTCTGCAGCTTACACAGTGGCCCCAATCCCTCCCACTCCTGACATGACTCCTTCCACTTCTGGCCCCAGCCTCTGGTTTGCCCCTTGCATCTACAACAGCCCAACAGAGTCCCAGCCCCAGAGGAACTCTCTGGGAGTCACTTGTTGCCTCTCTTCAGCTCCTATGTACTACAGGAGGAGGAAGAGGGGCAAACCACTCCATGCCCCTAGGACCAATCATGCACCCCTTGTGGAGTTCTCTGCCAGGCTAAAGGTAGAAACAACAGGATTCAGCCCAGAAACACCCACATGCAACTAAGACCCAGGTGCTTTGTGATATATGAGTTATGTTATAGTAATGGAATCTCTAGTGAAATGGAAAACTCTTCAGGAGCAGGAAGAAAGTTTCACACAGGCACCAGACCCAAACCTGCTGCTATTCAGCTCAACAAGAGTTTTGCCACTGACATCAATGGAACAAGCTGTGACCTTCAATCTTGAAAGACCTATGTTATTTTTAGTCCTTGTTTTGAATAATTCCCCACCCTGCTCCAAGATTTCAAGTCCAATCAAAAAGGAGAAGGGGGACAAATGCTCCCCGGGGGTCTCCATAAGGATCTGTTCAACAGAGCATGTTGTTTTCCCCTGATTTCCTCCTCCAATGAAGCCAAAAGGGAAGGAAAAAGTGTGCTGTTTGCTCATATTAACTTGGGAGGCTTCCTGTACAGCCAGTGTCTTGCTGATTGTGTCTGTCCCCTACTTAGGGTTGCCAACATTGTAATTTAAAAATAAGGATATGTTCTCTTGGTATCCCCCACCCCCTCCCAATATGGTCATTGTTATAATTAATAACAACAATACTAAGCAGCACTCACCTACCTTTGCCAGGAACATATCTTGCGGCTTTTTGCAACCCCGAGCAATGCCTAATCTCATTGCACAGAGATGAAAAAATAAGGGGCAAGCCTCATAACAAGAGACCATTGGCAATGCCCAATATTTATTCATTAAAGACTTTCTACAGCATGGGTCAGCAACCCCTGTCCCAGGTGCCAAGAGTGGCATGCAAACTGATTTTCATCAGTTTGAGTCTGTTCTGGTATGGCAATGATCTGAAGAAGTAGGTCTGTCCCATGAAAGCTCACCACCTAATAAGTTATTTTGTTAGTCTTTAAAGTGCTACTGGACTGCTTTTTTGTTTTGATTTTCATCAGTATGCAAGGCAGGATCTCAGCCCCGTCCCTCCTCCCCCATGCAGCTGAGAGCTTGTTCAAACCCAGGCTGCCTGTGGATTAACAAAATACCAGCTAATGCTGCCAACCACCACCTAAATGGTAAAACTCTGCATCTTAATTTATTAATAAAACAGGACAACTATGGGTATGTCTACACAGCAGAGTTATTTCAAAACTATGGCTGCTCTGATCCATCCAGGTTCACCGAGTTTATATGTTCAAGATTTTTCTGCAACCATTAAATTTAGAACCTTGTCTGCCTGTTTCTTAAAGGAAAGCTGAGAGTCTTCTGTAAGCACGTGACTCCAGGGGCTGGGGCTTTAAGAAAAAACACCAAATATCAAGAGGCACTTCAGAAAACAGACAGAGTTTGCCACACTGAAGTGTGCTCTGCCTCCGCTCCTGTACATGCTTCTCCTGCTACCTGCAATGCGTCCTGTGCCACAAGGATTCTCAGCGGCCACTTGAATTCTCTGCGGACATGAAGGGGCCTTAGCAGGGACTGAGGAGCTGATGGGCCCCATGTTTTACTGATAAAGCAGAATTCCTTTGTCAACAACCCCCTTGCTCCTTGCTGAAATCACACTGAATTGTAACATTCTGTTGTCGGGGAGGGTTTTCATTTTCAGTCTTATTTGGCTGTTCGTATTCTCCTGGGAGAAAGCCAGTGTGACTTCTGCCTCCGGCTCATTTCCTTTCGCTTCTTGTGCATGAGCACAAAGCTGCTATGTTTGGGTTACGAACATCGCAGGGAAAGATTTAAATCCAAAGAAAGGCAAAAGATCCTATTACCTACATATGGAAATAAAAGAAAAATACAGTCACAAAATCACTGATATGGATATTGGATTTTACACTCCTTTGAAAATAACCATTTGGGATCTGAGCCACAGGTTCCCTCTAAAATGTCAGTTCATGTAAACCTGTATTAGGGAAGCAATGGATTTCATTCTTGTGGCTTGTGACTATGAACTGGGTTAGAGTAGTGTCAGGAGGTATTTTTCTGATTGTCATAACATTAGTTAATTCCCTGTTACTATTTCAAGGAAACAAGGCAAACTGAAAAACGGCATGAAGTGGCACTGCCCAAGCACTAAAGAAAACATGCTGCTTTGGACAAATCTACACTATATCATAAGCCATCTTGCACTGACCTAGTCCTGCATGTGTCTACACTTAAATTTGCTTTCCACCAATGTAAGTTACACCCATCACCTTCCCAAGCAATACTAGGCCGTGGTCAATGGACTGAGGTTGACATAGCACAAGGGTAGACATTGAGTTAATTGTGCTTCTCCATAAAGGAAGAACTTGGGGATTTTACCATTTGGGGCATATTTCTGTTGCTGCTGCTATATGTACAGAAGTCTGCTCTGCTTCCAGCCTTACTTGTTACATGCAGGAGAGTTTGTATACAGACAGCCAAGACTTGGTGCTTCAGGCAGATTCATATTGGACCTATCACTCCCCCGATAGTGATTTCCCCTCCTTCCCTGAGTAAAAGGGAAAAAAATGTTTTTTTACTCATTGCAAAGTTCATAAAGACACACAGGATAAAAATGATTCCTTCACCACCAACCCTGGCTACAATCTCTAAGGGAAAGTGCTACAGAAAAGTGATGTGTCATAAATATTAACTTCACAGCACCCCTGTTAGGAACCTCTCTGCAGAAGGGATGTCTTTGAAAAAACAATTTCCCCTACTATTGTTCAGCTCCTCATTTCCTTTGTGCACATCTGAAATTTCATCTTCTCAAACTCACAGGTTACTCTCATTGGACAGTTGGGTTTCCCTTGTTTAACCCTCTTTGAAAGCTGTGGTTTGCTGGAAATAAATGTAAGTAACAGAACTTTTTCAAAGTCTGTTAAATTCATCTGAGTAAATGTCAGGAGTTCATCATTATTTTTGAAGTGGATGGAACAGGAATGGTCTAGTGATATGTGTGGATCGTGAAGGGCTAAAAGAAAATTAAGTAGAGCACCAGTAAGTGTAAGCAAGAAATTTAGAGAAAATTTGGACATGAAAAGGCAACAGCCACTTGGAGACTAGTCTTTTGTGGTTAACAGTTCTTCACCCTGCCAGATTACCTTCCATTCAAGAAAGTCAAAGCTCGTTACAAACATTAATTAAGCAGCTCACCTTCTCCCCCACAACACCATGCTGCCAGACAAATATTATCACCCTTTTTTACAGAGAAATAAACTGAGGCACAAGGCACTTTAGGGCTGTGTATGTATGAGACCACACAAATCTGCCCTCTTGATTTGCCTGCATGGTTATTACAGCCATAGCTGCAGTCATACTGAACATGTGGCTACCCAGTCAAAGATCTACCAGGACATTAAGTATTGCATTCCAAGCATAGAATCATAGGGTTGGAAGAGACCTCAGGAGGTCATCCAATCCAACCCCTTGCTGAAAGCAGGGCCAATCCCAACTAAATCATCCCAGCCAGGGCTTTGTGCAGCCTGGACATAAAGAACTCACGGGAAGGAGATTCTACTGCTGCCCTAAGCAGCTCACCGTCTCCCTCACCCACTCATTTTAGAGGAGGATGGAAGTTGAGACTGCCACCACCCTGACCAGCTGAGTGACAAGAGCCAAATTAATCCACTCACAGCTGCTTCCCTTGAGAGGCCAGTGATTACTTTCCTCAGGTCCTTCACTGCCGACAATTCTGCTTGCAACTGCAAGAAAAGCCCTGCACCATGCTGGGGAATTAAGAGCACCGTCTTCCAGGAAGATATTGTCTTGGTCCTGTTGTAGTTACAGAAAAAAACAGAAAACAAATCTGCTTCACTCTTGTATTATTGGCATCCAGAACAAGTTCCAGCTTAGGGTTGCCAGGTCTGGTTGGATGTATTCCTGGCCCTTTACTGCCACGATATCTTTAATTCCTAAAGACTCCAGCCCAATCTCGAAGGATTACAGCCCTATGTTTGTTACCGATTAAATCACCTTTCTTTAGCAACCAGTCTGGGAAAGATCTGCTAGCAGCCAGTCTGATGAAGGCAATTTATTCAGCAAGGTGTAGTACAGCAGATCCAAGGGCAGACCTTGAGTTTTAATCCTCCACCTAATGGCTAAGTCTCACCCATGACCATAAGCAGCAGAGAATGGGGTAATGAAGAGAGTTGGTCACCATTTCTTTCAGCAGACTAGTTTACCATCAGACAATGCCGTTTTGTTGAAATGGAAATGCTTCCCCTGAACGCGTCAAGGTTAATGAAATTTTTAAAAAGAAGAGTTTTCAAAGGTTTCCTTTTTACTTCCTCATGTAAATGTAGAACATAAATATTAAAGTGAGAAAGTAGAAACAACACATTTCAATAAGGTCGTTCCAATTGTTCTCATGGGAAATCATTTGGAATGTTCCATTCTGCAAAAGTTGGAGTGTTTCACATTGTCTTGATTTGTGACAAAAACCAGTTTCACAATGTCAGAATTTCCCACCTGATGGAAATTCAATTTTCCAACCAGCTCTTGTAATGAACCCTTGGTTCTACATATGTAAGACGATCAGGATGGCTGAACTGACCTACTCAAAGATACCTGCATGTGCCCTGGCCCAACCCTGCCTCCCTCTTGAGAAGTAGAATTGAATCAGTAAAAGGGACAGTATTTGCCCCTCAGAACTGCAGTAAGGCTTATGCACTGCAAGGGGGCCTTGCAGCAACCACCAGCAGTGGTAATATGGCACCCTTAATATAAACCACATATTGAAAAAAAAAATCAGGGACTCCTTTAAACAAAATAGCATGTTCAAACCAGTGTTCCCTGTAAGTTGAGTGCTTGGGCAGCCTCCCAAGAGAGATGCAGGGGCCTTCCAGCTAATGAGCAGAGTGCAAACAGTCAGCACCGTGTGTTTCTACGGGTGGTGAACATCTGCACATGCCTTGGTACACATAAAATTTATTCTGCCCGTGGATGGAAAAATTTAGAAGGAACCCTGGTGCTTTTCCTTTGTTTTCAGTGTGTCTAATGAGGATAGTTTTGAAAAAGCCTTTTGTGAATGACACAAACTGGGAGAGAGTTTTTGGCAAAAGGAAATAGCCAAAACAAACTTTTGAAAATGGTGAAGCCTGTCGTCTTTGCAAGACCACCAGGAACAAAGCTCTTTAGTTATAAGCTGGCCTGCAATGAAGTTATACACACTCCCCTTTTATAAAGGCCACAAGCTTGACCTTAGCAAGAGCTGTTCTTCATTTCAGAGACTTTGTTTTAAACTCCAATTAGCTGGGCTGCAGGAATCCCAAAAATATATCTGCAGCTCAGTTTTATCAAAAGCCTCCTACATCCTGCTTTGGCTGGGAGCTTTATCCTTCTTCAAAGCACTTACAAAAACTGAGGTTTAAGTCTATTTCAGAGAGTTTATTTTGGTTGCTTTTCCTTCTTTACCTAACAGACCAGTGCTGGTTTCCTTCATAAACACAATTGTTGTATCAGGTCAGAACTCTGTGGAGACAAGCTGCTTATCTTGCATTAAAACAATGCAGCTTTTGCTAGAGAAATTGGTGGGATCCCCTGGCTCTGCATGAAATCCACTTCTGATATTATCCAGACCAGTCTTATTTCTTCCTAGCACAATTCTAAAGAGAATGGCTTGCTGGAACAGGTACTTGTTTTGGAAATGGTCATAATGATTTCTCACTGAATAAACATCCACTTGTGGGCCACTCATACAGGGTCCTTCTGAGCAGACATGCATCAGAAATGAAATAAATGAAATAATGGCAGCATTTTTGATGATATAGGGAATTAGTTATAATAGCTCCTTCTTTAATTACCTTTATAATCAGATCCCAAGGAGCTGAGCACCTGCTATTCCCATTATCTCCTGAAGGGGGCAGAAGGAAGGTCCAGTTCTCTGGTCTGCCACAAACTACTTTTGTGACCTTGGGCAAGTCAGTTAGGTGCCTAAGTGGTCCCTTGTGGATTTGGGCCTAAGTGCCAGATATAGGTGCTGCTGTAGTCCACAAAGCCCTTACTTCACTGCTGCCAAACTCCTTGGAAATCAGGTGCCTGATGCCTTTGGGAGATCTGAGCCTACCTGACTTTCAATGTAACTTTGGCTTCTCAAAAACAACAAGAAGTCCTGTGGCACCTTATAGACTAACAGATATTTTGGAGCAAAATAGAGGCGTGAAAAACACGGATGAGGTCCTACTAGGAGTCTACTACAGGCCCCCTAGCTAGGTGGAAGAGGTGGATGAGGCTTTCTTTAAACAGCTAACAAAATCATCCAGGGCCCAGAATTTGGTGGTGATGGGGGACTTCAACTATCCAGGTATATGTTGGGAAACTAATACAACAGGGGACAGACTGTCCAATAAATTCTTGGATTGCATTGCAGACAACTTTTTATTCCAAAAGGTTGAAAAAGCTACCAGAGGGGAAGCTGTTCTAGATTTAATTTTAACAAATAGGGAGGAAATTATTGAGAATTTGAAAGTGGAAGGATGCCTGGGTGAAAGTGATCATGAAATCATAGAGTTCACAATTCTAAGGAAGGGTAGAAGGGAAAATAGTACAATAGAGATAATGGATTTCAGGAAGGCAGATTTTGGTAAACTCAGATAGCTGGTAGGTAAGGTCCCATGGGAAGCTAAACTGAGGGGAAAAACGGCTGAGGAGAGTTGGCAGTTTTTCAAAGGGACATTATTAAGGGCCCAAAAGCAAGCTATCCCGCTGTGTAGGAAGGATAGAAAACATGGCAAAAGACTGCCTTGGCTTAACCAGGAGATCTTGCATGCTCTCAAAATAAATAAGGAATCGTATAAGAAATGGAAACTAGGACAAATTACAAAGGACAAATATAGGCAAACAACACGAGCATGCAGGAGCAAGATT
Organism: Carettochelys insculpta; assembly: GCF_033958435.1. NCBI lineage: Eukaryota > Metazoa > Chordata > Testudines > Carettochelyidae > Carettochelys > Carettochelys insculpta. The sequence continues at coordinate 19,569,791 of NC_134153.1, read as the reverse complement.
AGAAAGGCTAAGGTGCAAAATGAGCTCAAACTAGCTACAAGCATAAAGGGAAACAAGAAGGCTTTTACAAATACATTGGTAACAAGAGGAATACCAAGGAGAGTGTAGGGCCATTGGTCAGTGAGGAGGGAGAAACAGTAACAGGGAATTAGGAAATGGCAGAGATGTTTAATGATTTCTTTGTTTTGGTCTTCACTGAGAAATCTGAAGAAATACCTGACATAGAGAATGCTAGTGAAAAAGGGGTAGGCTTAGAAGTTGAAATACAAAAAGAACAAATTAAAATTTATTTAGAAAAATTAGATGTCTGCAAATTACCAGGGCCTGATGAAATGCATCCTAGAATCCTCAAGGAGCTGATAGAAGAGGTATCTGAGCCTTTAGCAATCATTTTTGGTAAATCGTGGGAGACGGGAGAGATTCCAGAAGACTGGAAAAGGGCATATATAGTACCCATTTATAAAAAGGGGAACAAGAATAACCGGGAAACTACAGGCCAGTCAGCTTAACTTCTGTGCCAGGAAAGATAATGGAGCAGGTCATTAAAGAAATCATCTGCAAGCATTTGGAAGGTGGTAAGGTGATAGGGAACAGCCAGCATGGTGTTGTTAAAAACAGATCATGTCAAACCAACCTAATAGCTTTCTTTGATAGAATAACGAGCCTTGTGGATAAGGGAGAAGTGGTGGATGTGGTATACCTAGACTTCAGTAAAGCATTTGACACGGTCTCACATAATATACTTATCAATAAACTACGCAAATACAACTTAGATGGGGCTACTATAAGGTGGGTGAACAACTGGCTGGATAACCATACCCAGAGAGTAGTTATTAATGGTTTTCAATCCTGCTGGAAAAGTATAACTAGTGGGGTTCTGCAGGGGTCTGTTTTAGGACAGGTTCTGTTCAATATCTTCGTTAATGATTTAGATATTGACATAGAAAGTACACTTATTAAGTTTGCAGATGATACCAAGCTGGGAGGGGTTGCAACTTCTTTGGAGGATACGGTCATAATTCAAAAGGACATGGATAAACTGGAGAAATGGTCTGAGGTAAACAGGATGAAGTTTAATAAGGACAAATGCAAAGTGCTCCATTTAGGAAGGAACAATCAGTGTCACACATACAGAATGGGAAAGGACTGCCTAGGAGTGAGTACAGCAGAAAGGGATCTAGGGGTTATAGTGGACCACAAGCTAAATATGAGTCAACAGAGTGATGCTGCTGCAAAAAAAGCAAACATGATTCTAGGATGCATTAACAGGTGTGTTGTGAACAAGACACGAGAAGTCATTCTCCCGCTCTACTCTGTGCTGGTTAGGCCTCAGCTGGAGTATTGTGTCCAGTTCTGGGTACCGCAGTTCAGGAAGGATGTGGAGAAATTGGAGAGGGTCCAGAGGAGAGCAACGAGAATGATCAAAGGTCTAGAGAACATGACCTATGAAGACAGGCTGAAAGAATTGGGCTTGTTTAGTTTGGAAAAGAGAAGATTGAGGGGGGACATGATAGCAGTTTTCAGGTATCTAAAAGGGTGTCATAAGGCAGAGGAAGGGAACTTGTTCTTCCTTGCCTCTGAGGATAGAACAAGAGGCAATGGACTTAAATTGCAGCAGGGGAGGTTCAGGTTGGACATTAGGAAAAAGTGCGTGACTGTCAGGGTGATCAAACACTGGAACGAATTGCCAGGGGAGATGGTAGAATCTCCATCACTGGAGATATTTAAGAAGAGGTTAGATAGATGGCTTTCAGGGATGGTCTAGAAAGTGCTTGGTCCTGCCATGAGGGCAGGGGGCTGGACTCGATGGCCTCTCGAGGTCCCTTCTAATCCTACTCTTCTATGATTCTATAGGCTTTCATTGGCAAAGACCCACTTAGACACATGCATGAATGGGGAGGTTTCAGAGAAGGATTTAAAAAGGGAGTCTCAGTAAAGAGTAGGGCCAGAGCTGACAAGGGCCATTCAGTCAGGATGGATGTGGCCCATTGTCAGTTGCTACTGTGGAGGTTGGAGGTGTGGTCACAGCTCTCCAGCCACCCAACGTCAGACATTTGTTTTAATACTTCCAAAATCTGTCCACAGGAAGATTTGAGGAGAAAAAAAAAAAAAAAGGTCATGGCCAGAAAAGCCTGGACAGCTAATGACCCTACTCAACCGGCACCCTGGGATGGATTTGTCTTCTGCCCTAGTGATCTCCAGCGCCAGACCCTCCACTCCTATCCACTGTAGGGGGAGCTCCTGCCTCCATTCTCTCCATCTCCCTATGACAGTTGTTCCTTAGCAGTTTCTCACTGTCCAATTGTTCTGTTTTGGTAGCTGTATTCTTCTGTTCCCATTGGGTTGCATTTCTGGCCCCACAGACTAGCAGGTCTCCCTCTGGTAGCTAGAGGAACTTTGGCATCTGGGGTAGGGGGTGGTCATTCCTAAATGGAGTAGGGGGAAAAGGAGAGTCATCCTCCAGCTGGGGTCCAGCTCAGTAGATACAGCAAGTTTTAATAGGGCTCTCATTACCCACTGGGGGGGACAGTCTCAGACGCGAGGTGAATAATTTTCTCAGGGTCTCGTTGCCTGGCTTTTGTCAGTGCCACTTTTCTATTGGGTCCCATTTCCCATCTGGATTTCTTACCTCTGATGTAGCAGGAGTCTGTAGAGTCTGTAAATCCCCTCCCTGGCCACCGACCAATGTGCTTGGCTGGGTCACTGGTGGACCACCACAGCTAAACTATCAAGTTCCCTAGTTGGGGAACAGTGCTGAATTCTAATGGAAGGGAAGGAGAAGGGGCTCCACCAGCATGCTCCTGTCAGCTCCCAATCTCCCCAGAGGTGGAGCCTTTCTTCCCTAAGTTCTGCTGCTGGAAACACTGGGGGAGACGTGCTGCAGCTAACCCCTCAGTTCATCTGCCACCAAGGGATCCTGAAGCAAAGGGATATAGGCAGGGCCCTCCATGAGGACTTGCACCCACAGCTTCTCCAGGGGAACAAGAAGGAGCCCAAGGCCAGGCATAAATCTAGCTGGAGCCAGCCTTGGAAAATGGAGAGACCTTGAGAAGGAGCCTTCCAGCTGAAAAGCCACAGAAGCCTCCAAGGTTGCCCATTCTCTTGCCCCTCTGTCCTGCCTGGCTGATGTCAGGGTCTCTCTCTGAGTTCCTCCCCTCCTCACCACTCTCCCTCAGTAGGCTGAGGTCCTGCAACAGACCTTTGTGATGTCACTGCCACACCCACCCCTCCCTTGTCAGGTGGATGTTCAGGACCCTGGCCAGCCTTTCGGAAGTTTGAGTGGTGTCCCCTGGATCATTCCACTTACTGACTGCTAAGTCTGGGGATCAGCCAGCTGCACAGTAAAGCCCCAGAGGCAGCTCCTAATGCCACACACATTCTTTTTCATTATTTAGTAGACTTTAAGGCCAGAAGGGGCCATTAGAGCATTTGATCTGAGCCTGTATACCCCAGCGCTTGTGGATCTCACAGGAGCTAAGTTTTGACCTAAGCACACACCTGCAGTGGTGCAGAGAGCTGCAACAGGCTGCAGGGCAAGATGGGGGGTGCCCCGTTAGCCAATGGCCGGGGGTGAGGTACCACGTGTGCCCTTATTTCATCCAAGTCTTTAACTGCTAGGACAGTCAGTCCCTTCGGCACGGGCAGCCAGGGGTGGCTGATGGATGCCCCAAGGTTTTACCACCCAAGTCTTCAACTGCTAGGACAAAAGTCCCTTTCACAGCGGGCAGCCAGGGAAGCTGACGGGTGCCCCAAGAGTCTGCCTTGTGGAGGCAGCACGACTCAGCACTCAGCTCTCAGTATGCCTCACCAACGACCATGCTAAATACAGCCGAAAACCAGCTGGGTTCTTTTATTTGTGTTCGGTTTGCACAGTAACAGGGAGAGTCAGGTTAAAACTTAAACAGTTACTATTTATTTGAAAAGAAGAACTTAACTCTTATGATTACAAGATTTACAGTTTCACTTCTTTAGTTACAAGCAGCTAGCATATAACAAAAATACCTTAATTCGTAGATCTATTATTAAATGCACGCAAAAGCAAAACAAAGACACATAGCAGGTCTTATTCTCACCCCTGCATTACCCGACTTGGCGTGGCCAGTGTCTGTCACTCAATCCCTCAGGAAGAAGTAGTATGAGGAGGGTGTCCCCTGGGACCTCGGGAGGCAACGACCTTCCTGACCAGCAGGTAAAGGTAATTGGAGCTCAATTAGAGGGGGCTGCTGGACCCTACTTTATACCCATTGGGTCACGTACACTCTTCCTTATCTTTAAAGATGCCAGTTGTGTTAAATCGTCTCATGACTCTAGTTCTCACATGGAGTTTCAAGGGCGTAATTCACACCTGCGAGGTGGAGATAATTTAGACATTCTTTTCTTATGGGCGGGAGATTCCTCTCCTGGGACAATGTGTAGGCGTATCAATCACTGGTACTAGCCAAGGGCAGCCTGAGGCCCTGGTTGTCTGCTAGCCCGTTTGTCTTTTGTTGTCTGGTTTTGGTCCGTTGAGGGTCATGATGAGAGAGTCCATCTGTGCTCTGAGGCATCAAAGACTGTGCTTGAGATTAGCACGTTTGTGCTCTCAGGCATTCCAAGACTGGGCTGTGTCCTTTTGCTCCTTTGTGCTCTGATGCACCTAAGAGGGGCAAAATGGAGTAGAGCAGGGGGAGATTCTGTCTGGCTACAGCCCTGGAAAAGGCAGTGCAAAGTGGGGAAAGAGCAGGGCTTAGAGCATTCAGCCCTCAGTGCCGTCCTGACTAGGACACCACACTCCCACAGACACGCTCCCTCCCACCAATGCATAGTCAGAGCAGTGCTGCTGGGGCACTTCAAAGGGGCCTGGAGCTCCAGCTACCACCACTGCCTTAATAGTGGTGGCTGTAGCTGGTACTCTGGGCTCCTTTGAAACACTGGGAATCGCCCTCTTAGCCCCCCGGTTGGTGGGCCCACACACCAGTAAGATGTCCAGTCTTTAACACCTGACATTTTCTCTCCAGCAAGGCACTAAGACATTTCAATGCCATCACCCCTCAGCTTTCCTTTGGAGAAGCTGAACAGAAGTTGTTTTTCTTTAGCCCTCAAAACACTGGGCTCTTTGCTGCCCCATCTCCAATTTTTCAACACCTTTCAAGATGTGGCCCCTGAAACAGGCTGCAGTAGCCAATCTCTAGGGTCCCCTTATGGTCCCAGAATCTCCACTGAAGCAGGAGAAGATGAACTTAACTCCAAACTATCTCATTCCCTGCTCTGACTCTGCCATCCCATGAGGAACACTCCTGACCCACAGCCCAGGCTGCTGCAAACACTACATCCTATCTGAGCCAACCTGGAGTCAGGAAGCTGGGGTCAGAGGTCACTCACGCTAAATTCAGGCAGGGCGATAATGAATCAGAACAGGCTCTGCTGTTCCTGACAGCCTTGGTTCTCTCCTGGGACACACTGGTTCTGATGCAGAAGTTGACACACTGTGGGGGAAAGAGGTGGGTCAGGCTCAATAGTTCAGAGCCCATTCTATGGAAATGAGCTGACCACCATTGCTGGGGCTGAACCATTCTGCTCAGGGTGGAATATCTGATTCATTGATCATGGCACTAGAGAAGGGGATTGTCCCAGTGCACCTGTCTCTCTAGACTGGGAAAAGGTCCAGTGGCTGGGCTGGGCTGGCCCCTCCTTTTTTGAGCTCCTGATTGATAACCAGTTCACCAGAATGGAGACAGACCTTGGCCCCGGACTGGCTCAAAAGCCATTGCTCCAAGGAAGGGTGTGACTGTGAGGCTAATTCCCCCTCCCACCCAAACTTCAGTGCAGATAGGAGAGAAAAGTTCCCTTTGGGCTAACCTGATTCTCTAGGAAGCAGTCTGTGACTCTTCTGTGAGCACCATCTCTGGATCTCGTGGCAGGAGCAGAGGAGTGTGGGCAGGGGATGGGGGATTTGAGGCTCTCATCCCAAAGCCAGCCAGGACCCTGACTTTTAAGTTCCATCTACCTCCCCTGTCCTTAAAGGAGGAAAGGCTCAACACAGCCCTGCCCTGAGCCCACTGGGGTACAGGCTAGGAGGACAGACAGGAGAATGGATTGCCAGTCTCCCCTTTCCAGTCCCCCTCCCAGAAAAAAGGTCAAACTGCCCCCTGCCCCTCTTGATGGTGCTTACCTCCCAGATATGTTGGAGCCTGTCTGTGTCTGTGGAGAGCCATGGGTCGAAGACAGGAAAATGGAGAAACTTCTCCTCCATGTCAGTAGCCCCTTCTTGGCCAATCAGCATCAAGACTCTGAGACGTGACTGGTTGAAAGATCTCCTCCTGTGGTCTCAGTCCCGAAGGATGGCCCTGGTCACCACAACAGGGGATCAGTCTCAGAGCAATTCCAGCCTTTTTGGGACTGCCTACCAGACAGCCCTGTGAGAGCAGGGGGTCTCTGATATTGTCCCTACTTTGCACCTCTGTCCTGCCTGGCTGAAGTCATGGTCTCCCTGAGATCATCACTGCCTCACCATCGTTCCCCAATAGGCTGAGGTCCTGCAACAGGCCTTTGTGATGCCACTGCCACACCCACCCCTCCTATGCAAGGCTGATGTCCTGTCCCAAACCTGCCACTTTGGACTCACTGACCAGAACACAGTGCCGTAAAATGATTGCTTGTGACTTATGTGTCTTCCCTTTCAATAACCATCTGCTTGACCAATCATCATCAGGACTCTGAGAGCTGGGAGGTTAGAGGGGTCTCAGCACAAGTCCAGAAGGATGGCCCAGGTCACACCCCCTCCCCAGTGGAGATCAGTCTCTGAGAACTCTTCCACCATCAACCCATTGTGAGACCCTCCCACAATAACAGCAATCCATCCTCCACCTCCTGACACACCCCCTCCAAGGTGGAGGCAGGGAGGAATGGAAAAGGGGGAGAAAAAGCAAGAGAAGAAAAAGGGGGAAGGAAGGGGGGAGGGGAAACCTAAGATGACAAACCCCCAATATCCCCAGTGATTCTATGGGACAAAAGTCCTTAGTAGGAAAGCACATCACCTTAACCTAGAATTCAGATGGTCCCTGGTGGACCAGACTGAACAGATTCCAAACCTCTCTGAGGCTCTTACCTACTAAAGAGAGACAACAGAATCAGGAGTAGGGAAGGAGAAAACTCCAGCGAGGTTCCTCCTTGTGCTCACGTACACTAATCTCAATTTCACCTTAGTCCCCAAGGACAGACCTTGAGAAGGAGGAGCCTTGCTGCTGCAAAACCACAGGAGTCTGATGTTGTCCCTGCTTTGCATCTCTGTCCTGCCTGGTTGATGTCAGGGTCTCTCTCTGAGTTCGTCCCCTTCTCACCACTGTCCCTCAATAGGCTGAGGTCCTGCAACAGGCTTTTGTGATGTCACTGCCACACCCACCCCTCTCTTTCAGGACCCTGGCCAGCCTTCTGGATGTTTCAGTGGCTTCCCCTGGATCATCTCTCTTACCGACTGCTGAGCCTGGGGATTGAACTGGCTGCACAGTAAAGCTCCAGAGGCTGCTCCTAATGCCTCACTCATTTTTCAGTCAATATGGGGATAGCTGAAATACCCCATTATTACTGAATTTTTATAGCCTTCCTGACCTCCCTTAGCATGTCACAGTCACTGTCTCCATCCAGGTCAGGAGGTCAATCATATATCCATACTGGTGTATTCTTATTATTACAGCATGGGATGCTGAGCCATACAAATTCTGTGGAATAATTTGTTTCATTTAAGAGTTTTACTTCCTTTGAGTCTGCGCTTTCTTTCACATATAGTGCCACTCCCTCACCAGCACCACCTGTTTTGTCCTTTTGACATATTTATGCCCTGGTCTGACAGTCTCTCATTGATTAGCCTCATTATACCAAGTTTCTATGATGTCTATTAGTTCAATATCCTCATTTAACACCAGGCGCTGCAGTTCACCCATCTTACTTAGACTTCTACCATTCTCATATAAGCACTTCAAAAAGGGTTACTGTTTAACATCTGCCATGACTTGAGGTGATTGAATGGGGCTCTTTTGCATTTGAATGTTTCTCATCAGATCTTACCTGTATTTCATAGTCTTCTTTCCTCTTCTCCTTACTAGGACACAGAGAATATCTATTAATAGACCTTTTGTTAGCTCACATGCTGAAAAAAGAATAGGAGGGTTGTATAATAGCATCACCTGCCATACCCACAGTAAAGGTATAAAGAGGGGGAAATCATGAGGTGCCTAGTCAGTCTATCAACTAACCTTAGATACACAAACAACCACATATATCATATTTCTGACTATGTGTAGACAACTCAATAAAGATGAACACGTTCTCACACTAGTGGCAGTATAATCTGACAGGTTAATTATGGCAACAGTAAGTTTATTTTCCCTTACACATAGTCACACATTTTAAATCATGATTCTTGTATTTATCAGGTTCATATTGTAGTGACACCTACAGGCCCCAAATCAAGGATGAGAACATACTGTGCTGGCTGCTGGTCTGAACACAGAACAAAGAGGTGAGCCCTGACTCGCAGAGCTTATAGTCTATCTAAATATTACTAACTAGTTTAATTTGGACATCAAAGTGAACTTCTTCACATGTCAATGAAAGAGAAACTACACCACCCCATCCAAGTCTTTTTGGAGTTCTATTTTCCCTTTTGATATTTATAAAAACAAAAGGGCTGTTTCACATATTTTTCCTGCATATATATAAAAACCCCATTTTCTATTGTATCGCACTATTAATCTTTTGGCAACACCGAAAACATTAATGACCTAATCTAAACAATTTTACGGAGCCACATCATAAGCAAATATTTATAATTTGGCGGTGACAGAAAAACAGCTCACCGCTGACTAGAAAAGAGCACAGAATTTGGAACTGACTCATAGGAACTCCTTCATGAGACCTCAGAAGGCCCTTTATTAAAATACTTTTCCAGATCAGGGTGTTCTTTCTGTTCCTGAACTTCTGCTCTTTTTTCTGACTTATTAGTCATTACAACCATCATTACCTCACGCTTTCCACTCTGCAGTTTTTTTAAAGAATTGTTAGTTTATTGATTAAATCATTATGTGATGCATACATCCAGCTTGAGAGAGATAGAGAGAAAGAGGTGGGTGGGTGGATAGAGCCAGCCACTTGCAATTGCTAGGAAGTTTAAAGGAAAGTCTTTTGACTCCTTTGATGAGGCCTAATTTAGACCCAGGTCCTATTGCTCCTTACCAAATTCTAATTGGCTGGTGCAATTAACTTACTACGGAAAGAGAAAGTGACTCCAACTGAACCCACTACAGGATAAGCCCATTTAGTTAAAGTCAGAATAATTGTCCCATCACATTGATAGGCAGATCTAAGAAAGCACCCAAAATGGCAATATCTTAGCTCAGGAATAGAATAGAAATATAGCTTACGCAGATGCTCAGAATGTCCAAGTAAGGTCTGCAGCCTATGCATAATGTAAGCATTGTCTCCAAAGAATTTACAAAGGGAGCTTACTCCATCTAAACAAGGAAACACCACAAATGTGGGATCTACTATCTCATCCTGTAATGCTCCGAAAATCGCAGCCAGCATGAGAGGCACTGTATGCTTTAAGTGGAGTAAATAAGATACACAGCAGCCAGATGTAATGCCACGACATTGCACAGAGGGATGGGCATATGTTTAGCTTAACATGCAGAGAAGCTAATGTAAACACCCCAAAGCAAGCATGAGCCAATCCAGATCCTCATGATGGCCGCAGGCAATCTTTCAAGCATCTTGGAATGGACACTAAACCTACAATGATTTTAATAAAATAAATTAAATGACAAGTAACCAGTCCTAAGAAGTTCCCTACTCATTAGCTCTTCTAGTCTATTTTCTGCTGACCCATTAATACAACACTTCAATAGACTCCCGGGGTAGTCGTGTTAGTCTGTAGCTTCACAAATAACAAGCAGTCCTGCAACACTGTAAAGACTAACAAATTCAATTGGTCTTTAAGGTGCTATAAGACTTTCATAGATGTCATCTTGTGGCATGAAAGGACATCACAGCAGGCTACAAAATCCAGAGATCGTTTTCAGTCTTTTACATGCGCATCAGTAACAAATGAGATTGGGTGTCTGTTCTGCATGGCAGGCAGGCTCTGTTTCTCCAGCTATGAGCATTTCCCCTTTAATCGCATTAGATTTTGGTGGAGGAAGAGGGACAGTCACAGTAGCATGCTGAACGATAAATACAGGCCATCTCCTGGCTAGAGCCATGTTCACAGTAGCAAAGCAGGGTTTTCTAAACTTTATATACAGTTGGGATCTGGGTTTTTTTTCCAGCCTTTTTTTTTGCGGCCCAAAAATATAAATTCATATAAAAATGAATGAAAAATGAATAATTTTTCACTGTTTATTGTTTATTCACAATAATAATATAAATCTTGAAATAAAATACTTAAGTGCCTAACTTATTGTTCTTACCTTAATTATGGGGGAAAATACAAAATGTACCAAATTAATAGAATCATGGACAATAATTTGTATATTTTCTAAGGACCGGTATTTTTTTCCCCAAGGACTGGCACTGGACCACGGATCACACTTTGGGAAACACTGAACTAAAGGATCTGCCTAATGGAAACAGTGTAGCTGAATGCCACAGACCTGGTTTGAATGCCCAGCAAGCCATGCAGAAGGAAGCTTAGATGGATAAACCATGTAGGGTGGATGGTGGAATGGTAGCTGAACTGGGCTGAGGAGTCCAAACTTCTAGGGTACGTCTACACTGCAAAAAGAACCCATGACACCTAGACTCAGAGCCTGGGTCAGCAGACTCAGGCTAGCAGGGCTTGGGGTGCAGGGTAGATTTGCAGACGTAGGCTTGAGCCTGGTCTTTGAGTCCTTCCTCCCACCTCCACCATCAGGAAGCTCAGAGCTCTGGCTCCAGCTTGAGCCTAAATAGCTACATGACACTTTTATAGTCCTGGAGTGCAGCCTGAGCCCTGCGAGCTTGAGTCAGCTGACCTAGGCAGGCTCCAGGTCTCTTACTGTAATGTAGACATATCCCTAGGTTCCAATCCTAGCTCCAGCTGACTATCCAGCTGTAAATAGTGGATGTAATAATACCTCCTGAGAAAGCTGATGTAAACATGTCTGGATATCCTCAATGAAACATGCCAAGTGCCGTTATTAAAAACTGTACAGCATTGGAGAAATGGACTTTCTCTTTGCCAAAAAAGAGCGAAGAAGGTTCCATGCTCTTAAATAAGCACATCTGCTATGGATTACCAACAAAGGGTCAGATTGCCAAGTACTGGGCGTTAGCTATTTGAAGCGAATTACCTTTGAGATGGGAAAATATCCTTTTAAGCCAATAAAATGCCATTTGAAAATGTGCTGAAATGGTTATTGCTCAAATCTCTCCATGCCTAGAACTTCTGAAACCCCCATCTCTTGAAAAATTAGCATTTTTATTTAGGTAAAGCAAACAACCCAAGCAGCCCTCCCGCTGCTCCTTCCTGGTACCAAACAAAGTCCTTGGAAGCAGAAACAAGCTGGCCAGTGAAGCATTCAAGAAGACAAAGTAGTTCAAGAAATGGCTCAAGAGCAAGACCACCATCACCGGGCAACCAAACAAGAATCATTAGCTGCAGCTCATTAGGATCTGTCTCTTGCTTCCCTCCCCAGCTTTGGATGCTTTTCAAGCAGTGAGCTCAACAGCACCATTGGGGTGCAGCATAGGTGCTTCCCTGCCTCAAGTCCATGGGCTTCTGACACCACAACACAACAAACTTATGAGACAAAACAGGACCATTGTTCGCAGCATGTGGCCACCAGCTCAAGCTCATGTATGTGGCTTGATACAATGGTACAAATGCAGAGACCTATGTTTTCAAAAGTCATGTGAGATTTTGAATGGCTCACGTTTTATGTGCTGGCTCAACACCCATAACAGGACCTGGTTTTCAGGGGAGGAGGAGGGTCAGACTTTTCCAACAATCAAGCCTCATTGGACAGTCTCAACTTGGGCACTCAGAAACTGAGGAAACCAAAAATCACCACTGATTTTGGACGCTTGGGCCAGAGTAAGGCCCATGAAGACAAGAAGCCATACACATGTTTCACTGAGGGCAGAATTACTGTTCTTCTGCTTGGACACTCATAGTCAGGAAAAAAATGGTAGAAGTGGCACCTCCCCATTAGCAGAACTTCTCCCTGTGCATTCAGGGTCAGCTTGTTTTATTTTCCTGATGAAGACACATAGATCATTTTCCCTCCTGTAGCTTTACAGAACCACCATTGCTCTGGGGTGGCAGCTGGAGCCTGTTCTCAATTCAAACAGAGACTATTTACCAAGATGCTTGCACCTGTGCCCCACTTGGCAGGCTGGCCCTGGGGCAGTATGCAGGATTGATAGGTAGAAACTGGTCAGATGTGCCTACCTCTGCTCCTAAGTCACCTCAGTCTTCTTGAGAAGTCTGCCCTGTTCTATGTGTGAGCAGTTCCCACCTGGGGCTGGGTGGCCTAGTGGCTAGGTCCCCTGGCCAGGGCTTTGTGTGCGTCTTCAGCCCCACCTGAGAGTCTATGGGTTATGTTTGGGACGTGGCCCAGACAATTTAGTTCCCACTTTGGTGGGAGAGTGGTTCCCTGGGGAGGGGGCCTCCCCACTCCCTTCAGTGCCTACGGGAGGGTCCTGGGCTTGCACCCTTCGGCTGCCTACCGGGTGGCAGCATTGGCTCGGGCCCTGCTGCCTCAGATTCAGCTCCTGCCTCTTGGCTGCTCAGCCACGAACTGGGCTGGCTTCCCTCCTTTTATACTCCTCCAGGCATGAGACTGTTTGCAGGTGAACTGGGGTTGGGCTGATTGGACCAACAGGCCCTGGTTAACACCTGCCCTGCTCTCACCCTCTTACACTGCATTATAAGAACACCACCACTGTTGTAACCTTTCTGCCAGGAGCATCATAGCACCTACTAAGGGCAGGTTCAACTAGGGGCAGTGACGCACTCCTCTGAAAATAAAAATGCCAGCTGCCCAAGTCCCTCAGCTCCACGCTTCTGAGATCGCTGCACACCCTCCCTGGGCAGCCTCCTGAGGCAATGCTTCCCCTCGCACAGGCACCAAGCCTGTGTATGGAACAAGGACAGGTTTATTAGAGGGAAAGGGAACAGCATTGTCTTGGGGAAACAACAAACAAGCAGTCATGTAGCACTTTAAAGACTAACAAAATAATTTGTTGGGTGATGAGCTTTTGTGGGGCAGACCCACTTCTTCAGATCTGGGGATAGATGATATAAATGCAGATACGGATGTATCATTTTCTCCTTCCTCTTCTTCCTGGCCTGGCAAGTCTGACTGGCGTCCTTGGGTCAGCTGTTAAACTATATTTAAGCACATAATGCCGATAGATATCAATGGGAGTTAGGTGTCTGGCTTCTTAGGCTATTTTGTAAAGCCCTGCACAGATATAAGATGTGTACCCTGTGGGAGATCACAGGCAGCACACTGCAGGAGCTGCTGTCTTTGAGGTCCTACTGGGGACCAAGAATGTGAGCAGGCACAAGCCTACCCACAGCTAGAAGATTGCCCCCCAGCCGCTAAACACAGAACACCCCATCAATTGAGAGGACAACTAAAAAAACACAAAGCAGGGGTGAGCCTGAGGGACGGAGGTCATAGGGCCAAAATGAGAGACCATACAGGAGCATAGTAGAAGGCAAATGTATTGGGAGGTGGGTCAGTGCCTTTTTGTTCCCCACCTAGGCTCACAGAGTGCAGCCCACCAGCCAAGGCAGGCAGCTGTGGCTCTTTAAGAATCAGTCTTCAGCAAAAAGGCTAATTAGACACCTGCTTCCAGTTAAGGCCTTCTAGCTTGCTATGAAAGGTTTCCCCACACACACAGGCAGAGAGGGAGAAGGAGATAAGGAGTGGGCCAGGAAGAGAGGCCAGAGGATGGAGGTTTTGGAAAAGTGAAGAGGCTCAGCACAGCGGGAAAGTGCTAAAAGGAAGTGGTGGGAGAAGTGGCCCAGGGAAAGGCTGCTGTGTTTGGGGCCAGGGGAAAGCCCCATCAGTGGTCTCCCATCTAGGACCCCTGGGCCAAAGCCCAGAGTAGTGGGCCATGCTGGGCTCCCCTGACCTTTCCCCGGGACAGCCACCCTAGTGGAAGAACAGAGGCATCAGAACCTTCTGAAGGGGTCTTGATCCCCCTCTTAGGACTTGCCTATGAGAACGGCTCAATAAACAGAGACCCTTGCCTCTGGTGAGACCTAAGGCAGTGGAATGACTACCATGAATCTCTGAGACACCCTATAAAATTCCAACAAGAAGCACAAAACCCCTAGGGGGGCCAACAAGGGACTTGTCACAATCTGCATCTGCAAAAACAATTTGCAGATATCCACATCCACTGAGGTAGAGACCCACAGACAGACATAATGAGCATAGCCACAAATTTGCAAGATTTGAGATACAAAATTTGTATCCAGATCTGTATTTATATCCACAAAAATCAGCTGCAGATATCCGCTTCCATATCCACAGATCTGGATATAAAGTACATATCTGCAAATTTGTGTGGCTCTACTCTTTTGGAAATCCCACTGGTTACCTCTGAAGCTTTGAAAATCTGGGCCTTGCCCTCTGTCTCTGGGCACTTCCCACAGAGTTCATCCTGAGCAAGCCTCCACCAAACTCCTTATGCCTGCTTTAATCACTTTCCATCCCCTCCCTAGTCTGGAACTGCCAGGGAGTTCCAAATCCTGTGGCCAGACTCAGGTCTGCCCAAAGCTGAAGATGAAGCATATCACTCACTTCCCCCTTCACCTACACTGGCTCCCTCTCCACCCTGTTGTGGTCTGGTTGTCAAATCCACTTTCCTGGGGACCGCCCTTCCTCCCACTCATGGTGCTCTTTTAGTCCTGGCCCTTCTCCAGTGCCCAGAACATCACATCTCTGCATCTGTGCTGTAGCTGTTCTTCCTGTTTGGAACACCCTCCTTCTTCCTCCCACACTCACTTCCTCTCCTTGGGACAGACTTTCCATGCCTCAGCTTTCCTTCTCCTGGCACTAGTTCTGGCTGTTAGAGAACTGTCTTTCAGAGCTGCTGAGAGCTCCCTGTTTCTACTGGCCTGGCTGATGATGATAGGTTTCAGCTCATGTGTCAGTCAGGCCCTTAGTATAGTCTTGATATCTGGTCACTAGATATGGCACTATTAAGATTAGCAGCTACATTTCACAAGCAGGTGCATATTGGTGCAAACAGGGTCAGCCTGGTGATGTGGCCCAACTGCTAAATTCAGATCCATTTTGGAGATGTTGAAGCTCCGTTTTGGAGATCTTTGGCTCCAGATAATGGTTTGGCCCATTCTAAAACTAGAAGCCAGCTGAGCAGCTCAGCTGTGGATCCAGGGTCTGATTGTGAATTCCCTGAAGCCCAGGAGGCTGAAGCTTGGTTCAAGCCCATTTTGATATGGGGACCACCAGCTGCACCAGTCAAGCTCAGACCAGCTTGGTTGAAGGCATGAATGTTTTAAACCCCTTCCACAGCCTCTCATTAGAAACAAGTGACGGCCTTTAGCAGAAGGAAATGGAAGAGCTGATGGAAGGTGGCTGCCTGAGTGCAGAATTGGGTCTGGTGCAGGGACATGGAGGCTTGCGTGCTGAAGGAGCTCTCCCCCATGCATATGCATTTGGCACTGGGGAAACCACTTAGGCCGTGTCTACACATGCCCCAAACTTCGAAATGGGCACACAAATAGCCATTTTGAAGTTTACTAATGAAGCGCTGAAATGCATATTCAGCGCTTCATTAGCATGCGGGCGGCCACGGCACTTCGAAATTGATGTGCCTCGCCGCCACGCATCTCGTCCAGACACGGCTCCTTTTCGAAAGGACAGCACCTACTTCAAAGTCCCGTTATTCCCATGAGCTGATGGGAATAAGGGGACTTTGAAATAGGCGGCATCCTTTCGAAAAGGAGCCCCGTCTGGACGAGACGCGTGGCGGTGAGGCACGTCAATTTCGAAGTGCCGTGGCCGCCCGCGTGCTAATGAAGCGCTGAATATGCATTTCAGCGCTTCATTAGTAAACTTCGAAATGGCCATTTGCGTGGCCATTTCGAAGTTTGGGGCACGTGTAGACGTAGCCTTAGAGTGGTAAAAAGAAACTCAAAAATGTTTTCTGTTGTTCGCTCAGCTCAGCTTCTTACTTCCTATACTGGAAATTCCCAAATCACACGCTGGTCCAAAATGGAATGGCTCAGCCTGTTCCAAACACCACAGTGTACAGGAGGATACTGCCTAGAATCCTTGCCTTCTCCTCTCTTATGCCCACAGATGGGAATGAGGCTGGCTGATATTAACATAAGCGCTCCAGATTTGCCATTTGCACTCCTTGCTGTTCTGCAAAGCTCTAGAATTCTGCTGCCCCCGGAGCCTTTGGTGTCTAATTATACAGAGGATAAAAACCTCATGGAAGTGAAGCCTGAAGACTGGAGAGGAATTCCAGATGTTCAGGCTTGTGAAGCTGCTCAGTACCTCTGTGATGTACATTGCTACTTGAGTTCTTTGCAGTATTGTCCCTTCACAGTGTTTTTCTGGTATAAATCTTTGGGTAGGGCTAGACTGCAATGGCAGCACTAGATCACAGCATCTATCGCCCTACCTCAGCTAGCTGTATGCTTCCTGTCTTGGGCATCGGAAAAGCTGCAGCACCCTAGGCCTCCATGTAGGCTGTGCAAGTGTTTCCCAGGAGGCAAGCCTGTCGCAGCTTCACCACTATCCATGCCAAATTCAAACTAGCTGGGGTGCACGTTGCAGCCACTTCCCAGGACTGGAGCACAGACACATGCAAGGGCTCACTTTGGAGGTGCGTGTTTGTTTGCTTTCCAGAATCCTGACATGGACTCAGAGGGGCAAGCCCCAAGTTGCAAACTCTGTCTTATAGTTCCAAATGGGTTTTGGTTCAACATGGATGATGTCCAGCTTCAAACCTTGGAACAGAGGCAAACTTCTTCTAAGCTCAGATTTGTCCACACTGGCCAGTTTCTAGCGCTGAGGCCTTGTCTCCACTATGCGGTGGATCACCATGGCTATGCTCGATCTACACTAGCCATTAATTTATCATGTCTACTTTGGATACGATAAATCAATTTCCGGTCTCACTTCCATCAATGCTGTATTCCACCAAAACAAGAAGAGTAGACAGCATCAACTAGAGAGCAGCCCCTGACAACTTCTTCACGCACAAGATGCCACAGTAGGTATGTTGACTGCAGTTACACTATTGGCATAGCTGAACACATCAAGGTAGGGAAATGTTGACAAGGCCTAAGCAATCAGCAGCCTTTCATCCCGTTCCATATCCCGTAAGACAATCCATGCACCGTCCCACCTTTGTACTAAAGCCTCATCTCTCACCCAACCTCAGCAGGGAAATGAGACTGCGATGTTTGGGCCCCCTCATCCTTAGGAGGGGTTAAGGGGACCAAGTGCGCCAGCTCTGGAGACTTCCTCATTGTGCAGAGAGAAAAGGGATACCCCATTCGCAAACAGACTTTTGGTAAGAAAACAAAGGGGCCAGATTTAGAAAGAAGTGAAATTCCCAGCTCCTTACAATCATGAGCCATGGGACAGGAGGACCAATCCTGTTCCCCGTGTGGGGGATGGGGAATTTGGCTGTTGACTCCAGTGGAGGCAGGATCTGACCCCATCAGTGCTTATGGCATTGTGTCCAATGAAGTGGGTTTTACCCACCCAGGTTTATACCCAGATAAAATTGGTTAGTCTTTAAGGTGCCACAGATCTCTTCATTGTATTTGTAGACACAGACTAAACCAGACGCCCTTCTGAGACTTGTCACAACATGGTCAGAGCAGAGCTCCTGGTGGCTTAGGAACTCAGCTCACACTGAATAAAGGAGGAAGTCCAGCTCCATTGTACTGGGTGCTGAACACACATATAGCAACATTGCCCACCCCTAGCACTTACTGTCTAAAGAGATCAGACACACAAAGGGTGGGGAAAAGCAAGGCTCATTAATCCCATTGTACAGATGGGGAGTAGAGGCACAGAGAGGGTAAGTGACCTACCATTTATCACATAGTACATCTGTATCAGAGCTGGAAACTGAACTCAAGTCTTCTGAGTCTTGGTCCAGTGCCTCACCTGCAACACCATATGCACACATGCAATTTCCTGAGAAGAGGTTGGCAAATCACTTTAAACACGTCACATCCCCCAGGAAGATCATCAAGTCACTTTCTCTTGTCTGATTGTCTAGGGACAAACTGATGTTCTAACATTTACTGGGAGTTCAAAATTATTTTCTGAATGATTTGTGGCCTGTTGCTCATTCACAAGCAGGCTCAGTATTCAAAAACTGAGCCAGGTCAGTCAATGGCTTTGTTTCTGCTCCCTGATTGGACAAGCATAATTCTTAGAATTAAGTTTCCAGAGTGAATCCTCATGATTACAAATCCATAGGTCAACAGCTCTCTAGAGTCTGCCAGGGTCACTTTAAACTCACTGTTTCTGCCAGACACTGCTGCCAGCATTTGTGCTCCCTGCTGGTGAAATCAGGGAGCTGTTGATCTAAGATCAAAGCCAAGAGGGGCTCGGAAAAGAGAAGGGAATTCATTTACAAACCCAAACCAGCATGCCTCAGTATTTTGTATTATTTCCTCCAGACTCCCCTGGAATCCCTCCCCCCCAGGGTAAGATTAGTGTTGATCTTTGCTACTACATAGGTGGTCTGGTTGAAGTTCTTACGGTAGCAGCAGCATTTTTACAGAGTACACTAACATCCAACTTTCCACAAATAACAAATTAATCTAGGCCTATGGGACCAATCAATTACCGCTACTGCACAGTACTTAGTATGAAATCTCAGAAAGGCAGGCGTGTTAGTCTGTAACTTCACAGATAACAAGCAGTCCTGTGGCAATGTAGAGACTTAAATTTACTAGGTCATGAGCTTTCATGGGTAAAACCCTCTTCCTCGGGTGGAAACAGTGAGAGAGAGAGATTGAGTTATGGTAAGAGATAACCTTATGTGCAAGTCATTGACAGTGTGTGATGAAGGCCCAAGGTATCTGGGCACCTAATTCCCATTGATTTAGAGCTTCTTATTCTTTCCCCTTTTAAAAAGATGGACT
The DNA here is from genome assembly GCF_033958435.1 of Carettochelys insculpta. Taxonomy (NCBI): domain Eukaryota; kingdom Metazoa; phylum Chordata; order Testudines; family Carettochelyidae; genus Carettochelys; species Carettochelys insculpta. Next base: position 19,550,677 of record NC_134153.1, on the reverse strand, counting down.
GGATTTTGTCAGAGAAGCTGGATGGAGAAAGAGAACGAACGCACAGTCCTTTATGGCTGCTAATTATTTCTCCCAGCTCCAAGGCTATCTAATGTCTCCATCTTCTGTTGGGTTTATTCCATAACAGCTTGGAATTTACAAACTCCAAATGCCTTTTAAGAGTATTTTCTAACTTCCCAAAACTATCCCTGGGCTTACTAAAAGGAATTGGAGTATGAGGAGCAGTGTTCATTAGCTCAGTATTCTTAAAGTATAAACACAGAGGCTAAGGTTATACTGACCTGAGCTGCCAGCAGCAGTATGCAAACGAGTGTTCTCGAAAAAACAAATGGATGCTTATTTGAATATTTGCTAGCTGGAAAAGAAGCAGTGTAAACATGGTTCTGCTGACCCCCCCCTCCTTTGTCAGCAGCCTCTTAGGGGGACAAAGCGGAGGTTTCACTGGCAGAACCACATTTACACTGGTTTTTTCCTTCTGCCAGCAGCAGACTCTGCTGCCAAGCAAATATGCAAATAAGCATTATTTGTATTTTCAAGAATGCCCATTTGCATTTTTGAGAACGCCTATTTGCATAACGTTGCCAGCGGTTTGCGTCAGCATAACTGTAGCCAGACTGTTTGGGTGAGTGTGATTGGCTCACACAGGGTCAGCCACCTTACTGAGGTAGAGGGCCGAAATTTGACCTTTTGACCTCTGTGTACAGGCCAAATGTTGGTGCTACTTTTCAAAGTAGCAAAGGCTGTGTCTACACTACAAAAATAACTTCAAAGTTCAACTTTGAAGTAAGCAACTTCGAAGTTGAGAGTCTACACACACCCTAATTCAAAGTTAAACTTTGAAGTAGGGCACTATTCCATTCCTGGGAATGGAGTAAAGATGTCGAAGTGGGGTGCCCTACTTTGAAGTTAACTTTGCAGTAAGGGAAAATGCATGTAGACTCACTGCTGGCTGCTTAGGTGTAGTTCCTAACTTTGAAGTTAACTTCAAAGTAGGGAGCCCCACTTTGACGTCGATGCACCCTAATAGTCCTACTTACAACAGTTTCATCAATAAATCAAGATGCAGAGCTTTACCATTTAGGTGGTGGTTGGTAGCATTAGCTGGTCTTTTGCTCATGCACAGGTGGCATGGCTGCAAGCAAGCTCATGGCTACTTGGGGGAGGCAGGATAGGGCTGAGCTCCTGCTTCGCCTGCCAATGTAAATCAGTGTGCATGCCACTCTTGGCACACGTACCAGGGGTTGTTGATCCCTGGCCTAACACATCGATGTGGTTTTTATTAAAAGTGAGTGCAGTTGCTCACCCTGCCAGTTCCAATAGCACTCTAGCAAACCGGTGTCTGTGCATGCAATTGACCGGGTACTCGGAGTGGCCTGTGCAGTTACACAGTGTGTATGTGGAGTTCTGTTCACTGTGGGCATGCGTCTTTGAAAACTCAGGCAGCACATATTACAAACAGCATAATTATAGGTCAGATTTCAAACTAGCATCAGTTATGGTCGAGGGGCTGACAGACTTGCCAGGCCCTGGGGTCCCCAGATCTGGTATCAAACTGGGCTCTTATGCTGGGGAACAGACAGAAGACCGGTATGCTACACAAGTGACTGTGAACTTGCCATCCCTGTATATGCTGAATAGCAGAAATAAAGAAGCCCAGGCTGAGAACTGGGCCAGCTCAATAAAACCAGCTGTTTTTAAGCAGACCCTTGCTTGGTCTGCCCTGTGGCACACGGCAGCCTTTTCCATTTTTCTCTCAATGATCAAGAGGGCTTGCAGTTTACTTTAAAAAAAAAAAAAAAGAAAGCGTTTTGCCATCACATGACCTCTGGCCCTGGGGCTTGTAGAAAAACATCAAAGGTAGCATTTTTTAAAAGCACTTCAGTGACGTCAGCATCTCAGACCATTGTGAAAAGTGATTTAGGACTCTAAGTCCAACTGACTTTTGAAGACTTGGAGAATAAGAGACTTAAGCACTTCTCAGCTGAACTACTGTATGACTTTCAGTAAAATCATGAGCGTTGGCAATGGTGGGCATCACCAGTCTGCGGTTCCCAAATACTGCAGGGCTACAACTTGCAAGCATTTGGATTCTTTCTGAAAAGTTTCTGGCCCAGAGTCTGAGCTGCATCCACTATGTATTGGTTCCTGGAATAGCTTTAGAGCAGCCTTTGGGCTGCAGTAAACTATGCTGGTTGGCTATTGTCTCCATACAGCTGGTAGCAAACAGATCTCATGGTGGGGAGCAGACAGAAGACCAGTATGCCACACAATTGACCATGACCTCATTACCCTGGTGAACCCAGTGTACTGGTGCTCTGGCCACATTTCTCTAGGCTGTAATCAAAGCAGGTGTAGCCCTGAGTGCACTTCTGGTCTCTCCAACTCAAATGACAGAGTAGAATGGGAAAAGATACAGAGAAAGGCAACAGAAATGATTAGGGGTACGGAACAGCTTCTATGGAGGTAGAGATTAAAAGGGTTGGGACTGTTCAGCTTAAACAAAGGAACAGCTAAGGGGGACTATACAATCATGAATGGTGTAGAGAAAGTGAATGGGACGTGTTATTTATCCTTCACATAACAGGCCAAAAGTGTGACTTAGTTAAAAAATATTAGCTAAGTTCATGGTGGATGCGTCCCTCAAAGGCTGTTAACCAACATGGTCAGGGATGTCTGGGTGTCCCTGAACCTCTGAAGGAAAGAGAGGGAGTGGACAACAGGAGATGGAACACACACACACAGCGATTACCCTGTTCTGCTCCTTTCCTCTGAAAGCCGCGGTATCACCCACTGTCAGATACCAGGCTCCTGGGCAAGCTGGACCATTGTTCTGAGGATGGCCATTCTCATGGCCTTGAGAAAACCAGAAGTGGGTCATTCTAGGTCTAAGCTCCCCAAGGACTCCCACGTGCTGGGGGAATCCTGGTATGTAGTGACATGAGCTTCCTGGACCAAGGGCCATGGATCCACCCCCCCTCTATGCTTTGTGCATGTGATAATATTGGCAGGGTTTGGGCCTTCTCCAATGCAGTTTTACTAGGCTGCCAGAACATGCTTTTGTCAGCAGGTGGTGCCTTTGGACTGTTTTTATGAAGCTTAGTCACGGAGAGGTAGCCCTGTTATTCTGTATCCTAAAAACCAGCAGTCATGTAGCACTTTAAAGACTAGCAAAATAATGTATTAGGTGATGAGCTTTCATGAGACAGACCCACTTCTTCAGATATGGGTACTTCCAGATCTGAATACATTATAATACCCTAATACATTATTTTGTTAGCCTTTAAAGTGCTACAGGACTTTTTTTTTTAAATGAAGCTTGTTCTGAATGAATTAAAATAAAAGATATCCTCTCTCCTAGGTGGGCCTTGTTTAGCTATGTGCACAGTTAATAACCCCACAGTCTGTGGTTAGGAACCAATGAAAAATAACCACACACAGCTCTTCCTGTAGGCCAGCATTACTCACAGGCATCATTTCCTAAAAGCAATGAGGTGGCTCACCTGCGACATGAATGGACACATCAGCCAGACCATTGTAAGTGATAAATCCAGTGCGCCCATAACTGTGCTTAGGTAGACTTCCCCACGTGTTGTGAGAGGCCCAGAGGAACTAGACCCCACATGAAAGAGACGAATCAGGCCCCATAACCAGAGTTTCCAAGATTTTTTCCATCCATGGGCAGAATAAATTTTATGTGCACCATGGCATATAGAAATGTGCACCACCAATACATACATATGCAGCTGGTGGTGGGCATTCTGCTAATCAGCTGGGCGGTACCTGCCGAAGTGTTCAGCTTACAGAGAACTCTGCCCTAACTCGTGTTTTGTTTGTCCAGCTAGAACAGCTCCTGATTTGCCTCTTTTTACTCTCAAACATGCAAGATGCTCAGAATGGCAAAGAACTTGCCGCAAATCCATTACTACTTATTCTCTGCCAGCACCACCCACCCACTTCCCCTGTTGCTGCCTGAATTAGAGCAGCCTGAAGAGAGTGATAACCTTCCAGCTCTGAGTTCATTTATGGGAAGATTTGCATGGTGATTTTCATACAGATTGAGGCTGCGAGGGATTGCCTGGTTGCTAACGCTGCATAGTATCCTCTTATTAAACCCAGCAACCAAAATGAACCAAAGCATTCCAGCCCAAAGGAGACTATAGTGTTTGGTGCCACGGAGGTGCTCTGGAATTCCCCTGGAAATGATTAGCTGTGATACACCCAGATAATCCTGGCAAATGACCTGCCCCCACACACTGCAGAGGCTGGTGAAGAATTCCCCAAAGGCACTGCCAACGGAATTTGAAGAGAAATTGCTTCCTTACCCCACACAGTGATCTGTGAGTGGGACTAAGTCAGCCACTCTGGGGTTATTGACTCATCTATTACTCACCCAGGAAGCCCTTTCGAAGGGCACATTCTGCATTCCTCCGAAGGGCATGGATCACTTTGGCAGGTTACCAGCCTGCAAAGATATTCAGGGCCACATCCCTAGCTGGACCACATCAGCATAACTGTGTGGAACAACACCTGTTGGGACACATGTGGCACAAAACATTGATCCTGATCCTTTCTGCCCTGTTTAATTGACCACCAGGATCCCCATCTACAATCTCTGAGACGTTACCCCTGGCCCCTCCGTCACGAGAAGCGAGTCAGGCAACTCTGCTGCTGTTAAAGGCCTGTTCAGTTCCATTCGTCTGGCAAAAGTGAAAATCTCCAGCTAGCTCCTTCCTCTGAGCCAGACTGCATGGGTTGTTGCAGTTCCCCTCAAGGTGCAAATGCAGAAACTGAGCCCTTCCCGCTGACTGTCCCCTTCACCTGGGGGAAGGAAATGGCTGAGCACTATGAATCAGACTCCATGCTTCACTGTGGTGCCTTTCATTGCTCTGGCAGCCAGGGTTACCTCTTATTTTTTCCAGGGTGAAGGGGAAGGAAACCAGGAACAGATTCCATACCCCGCACCAACCACTGACTCCTGCGGACCCCATGCTCCAGCACTGCGTCTCCAGCCCCACTCCCTGGCTTAAATCCCAGACACCACCAAGTCGCTCCTCCCACCTTCCCCCACCTCCTGTGTGTTGCCACAGACACCGTCACCCCCACTGCCGCCTCCTCCTCCACATGGCTCCCTGCTGCCCGCACCTGCAGTGCGTGCAATCCCTACCTTGTCGCACTGCCTGAAATGGAACTCAATTTCATTGGTTTAACAGCTGGACATTAAGCCAATTAACTTGAGTCCCATTTTAGGCAGAGTGGCAAGGCAAGGTAGGGAGGAGTAGAGGAGGAGTCAGCCAAAGGCAGCAGCGTAATGAGCTGCAAATGGCTCTTAATGAGCCACATGCAGCTCAGATGGAGCCGCCCAGCTGGCTAAATGCACTTCCTGAGCTGTGGCACCTGAGGCAAGTACCTCAGTCACCTCATACTTGTTTGGGCCCTGAGTCTTGTGCTTAGGAAATTCCATAAGAATTTGTTTTCTGTTCCCTGTGTGCTCACTGGCAGAAGGCGAGCTGAGCTGTCAGGCTCATTTCCAGTACATTGGGCAGCCTGGCAGCACTTCTGGAAATGGCCCTGGCTCCACCGACCTGAAGTGACCAAACCACTTAAGGAACCAAGATGGCATGAAATGGTGAATTCCCATGGAAAGCACCCAACCAACCACATGCTTTGCAATAGTGCCATTGTGTTGTATCCACACCTGGGGTGCCTTATGCTCATTGTGCCCGTGGAGTCTGCAATACCAGCAGCCCTATATTTTCACTGGGAGCAGTGGGTTAGGGATTACTTCCACAGACACCACCAGGCATTTTGGGATGGATTTAGAGAGACTGGCTTCTGCAGTGTTTTCTGCTTTCTGTCCCCACGGGAGATGCTGTTACTACAGTCTGCAACAGAGCCAGGGACCTTGACCCAGGTACTGCCATCGACTGGCACGATCAGTGCTTGTAAAATGCCTGGGATGTTTACAGTTGGCGCACTTGGAAAAGAGGTGGCTTTAAGCCATTTTTCTGCTGCTCTAATCCTTGAACTGTGGGAGTGGAAAAGAAAAGGGGGAAAAAAAGGCCCCTGCATAATTTACAGCAGTGCAGGGGTCGCTCTAAATCACATTGGCTGGAGCAGCTCACAGGAAACACTGTCAGCCGAGGATTGGCTGGGACTTAGTGCTACCCTCCCTGACTGGCTCCACAACCTACAACGTACCTACCCAGCTGCTCCCTGCACCCAACAGGCCCCTTTGCCAGTTGGGGAAGCAGGTGGCAAAAGCAGCCTTAGGCAAGGCAGAAATTGTGTGAAGCAGCAGGAAGCCTCTGTCACCTCTTAGAGCTGGTTTCAGGCTCCTTTGTGCCAGTCCAGTGATTCTAATCTTACCCAGACTGCCCCAAAGACATCACTGCCTTGGCCACTTTCTATTCCTCTCCCCCTCCCCCAGGGCCGCTGACTGGAATTCTGGGCCCCAGAGAAGCATAAACAATGGGCCCCCTGACCCTTTCCTTGGACAGAGCCACACACCCCAACCTCCCCAAACAGGGAAACCCAGAGCTCCACCCCTCAGATGAGCCCCTTGTTGGTCACAACTTCTGTATGGAGGTGGCCATCCTATCCTCCTTGCCCTCTGTCAGCCCTGTCAACCCTGCCCAGCTCTGGTCCCCAGTGGTCCAGTGGCTAGCTCGGCCCTTCCCCTCTCTGTCCCTTCCAGAAACCCCCAGCCCAGCTCTGCACCCCGTTGCTTCTGGGCCAAGCTCAGATCCTTCCCCTCCATGCCCCCCAGCAACCTCCTGTCCAGTTCTACCCCTTCTCCACTCTGCCCCCCAGCCCAGCTCTGCCTCCCAATGTCCCTGCATCCAGCTCAGCACCTTCCACTCTGCCCCCCCACCCCCCGCACCTCTGCCTCACCTCTCCATTCTTTCCCCTTCCCAGACTGGTTCCTCCCACTTCCCACATGCACATTGGCCTTTGCTCCCTGAAGTCCTGTGCCCGGCCTGTGCCCTGTATTTAAGTCATTCTTTGCTGCTCTAATCCTGGAACTGTGGGAGAGAAAAAGAAAAGGGAAAAAAAAAAGCCCCTTTATAACTTACAGCAGTGCAGGGGTCGCTCTATATCACATTGGCTAGAGCAGCCCATAGGAAACACTGTCAGCTGAGGATGCCTGGGGCTTAGTGGTTAGGTTCCTCTCCCTCTTCCCAGCCTGCCTTCTCCACTCCCCACATTCCCAGTGCCCCCTCTCCATTCCCAACCCAGCTCTCCCTTCCCCACTTATATACACAATTACAGCCCCCTGTCCCCCCCACGCCCTGGTCCTACCATGCTGCTGCAGCAGTGCTATTTAAAAGGGCCTGGGACCCAGGCAGGCTACAGCAGTGGCAGTACCAACCTGGGGCCCCCCTTAAGTCCACCAGGTCCCTGTGCAATTGTTCCCTTTGCTGCCACCCCATCATCAGGAAGCCCCAGACCCCCAATGCCAGTGGGAGCTGCAGACACCTGTCTCTCACAGGAGCAGGCTGCTGCTGTGTCCAAGAGTGCTCAATGCCACCCACTAACAGCTCCCCCATCCTTTTCTGTATCGCTAACACAGTGCTGCCTGTTGAGGGCTTAAAAGACCTTTGGCAGCAATGAGTAATTCATTACACTTGACAACACCCTGAACATTAGGGAACCCTCATTAACCCGCTTGGATGGAGAAGCAGAAATAGAACCCAGGACCCTGGTCTGCCTGTCTCCAGCTGCAAATATGAGTCGCTCCACCACCTCCTTACTGCGTGGATGTGGTGTGGGGGGTGAGGATAAATACCTTCAAGACTGAAGCACTGAGAAGCCCCCTGAAAAGCAGGTATCAGAGAGCGACATGATTACATTTGATAGCCCAACTTCTCTCTTTCACCACAGCCTGGGGGCAGGGGCCTTTTAAAGAAAGAGGCTCTGTTAAAATTGTACTGTCGCTCCCACTCCTCAGCTCTTAATTTCTATTATTGCTAATTTCCATCTTCTGCCACTTGTCTCCAGACACGGTGGGGCACCTAGCTGCACAGGAGGAATGTGTGTGTAGGTGTTAAAAGGATTACTCTTGTGTGGGCAAGAAACTATTGTAGCAATTAAACGCAGATACAAACCCTGCAAGGCTTCCTTATTGCATAGGTTTATGGCCGTATAGTTCACTGAGATAACCTAACAACATGCAGGTCCAGATGCAATTTGACGAAGGTCTTGGATGCTGCTAGTGACTGGAAGGGCTCACTCTGCCGGGCCTGGGGACCTTTGTAACCCAGGGCAGAGTGATTAGTACCAGAGTGAGCTCACAGCTCACATGCAGGCAGGTAGAAAAGCTTAGGGAACAACTGGCCTGCCAGCAGCCTCCCAGCCCAGGCAGACACATGCTAGCTCAGCTTCAGCCAGCGTGCTAAAAACAGCAGGCAGCTTTGGCTGCAGTACCAGCCACCTGCACAGGGACCTGGCCAGCCAGGCCACCTGGGACCTGCCCCAAGCCAGCCCTGTGTTGCGATGTCTGTGCTGCTATGTGGAGAATGCAAGCACATGAGTCTGTCCTTCTGGACTGGGGTCAGTAACCCCCGGCCCAGGTGCCAAGAGTGGCACGCAAGCCGATTTCCACCGGGGCGTGAGGTGGGAGCTCGGCACTGCCCTTCCTCCTCCAGGCAGCCGGGAGGTTGCTCCAAGCCGTGGATTAACACAAGACCAGCGAATGCTACCATCCACCACCTCAACGGCAAAGCTCTGCCTCTCAGCGTGTGTACTAATGAAGCTGTAACAAGCCGGGCTATGAGTGACTTTAGAAAGTAGTGCCGGCACTCAGACCAAACACAGAGGCCAAAAGGTCCACTGTGGTGCTCTGCCTCAGAAAGGATGTCCACCCCAATCTGGACTGTCTGGGAGGGTTGCTCCCTCCTCCTGTGTACACGTCCCCTTTGGCTGCATGCATGGCACTGGGCTGGACTTCTCTCTGGCTGAGGTGGGAGTGGCAAGTGGTGATGGGTAGGAAATCCGAGGTAAGCAGGGATCTGGCTAATAGGAGTGCATTAGACGGCAGCTGGCGGGGGGGGGGGGGGGGGGGGGGCTGGTTTGGTTTAAGGCCAGGCTGGCTGATCTATCTGCAGTGCCAGAGCTTTTGCTGTTTAAATAAAGCTTCCTGATAACAGGAGGGCGCTGCCCATAAGGGAGGCTGCCCCAGTGATGGGGAAGGAGGAACTGAAGTGAGGGAGGGACCCAGAAGGTTATCTGAGGGAGCCCAAATCACAGCACTTCTTTCCCCAGCACATGCTACTCCTGTCTCCAAAGCAGCACAGAGCAGCCTGTGGTAAATGCTGGGACCTGCCTGATTACAAATGTGATGGGGTGGGGCAGAGGGAAGTGGAATGGTCAGTGAGAGGGACTGAGCCACTGACTTGCGATGTGTCCCTGCCCCTGAAAGCTCTCCTGCCTCAGCTCCCCAGCACATAAAAGGGACACAAGGGGCTGGCCGCCTTTTGCAAATTGTTTTGAGAGCCTCCTCCCACAGGTGCTGTTGTCTAAGAGCAACGTGTCGGGATGGACTTGCACCAAGAGTTGAGGCCACACAGCAGCTCCAGGGAGTCACGTGGCTGTGTGAGCACAGCCCGCAGGTACCTGCAGAAGCGTACAGGTAAACTGAGCTGACCTGGCGAGAACATCCCGGGTTCTGCATCTTTCCAGCACTGGATTGGACCTGACTCCCACACACACATTGTATGCGCACGACTCCCTGATCCCTCACCAGCAGGAGAGTTTTAGGCCCAAATCCTGCATCTACTGATTCATTGGGAGCAACAGGCTCTGGCTCTACGGGACAGCGAGAGTTTTAGGAGGCGGGATCAGTTTTTGCAAAATCAAAGCAGGTTTGGATTTAGCACCTGCCTAGCTGAACCCTCCCTCCAAACTTCAACCGAAGAAGCACGAGTCCTGGCAGGCGAAGGAGGGAGTAACTGATGGCTCAGCTCCTCCTTCAGATTAGCAGGGCCTCCATGAATTCAATCCCCAGCTAGTCTGCTCAGCCTCTTAAAGCTGACCCAGACCTTTGGAACAGAAAACCTCTCTCTTCAAAACAACCTCCCTCCCCTTCTGCTTTGGGCACAGCTCTTACTGGAGCCTTGCACCCCTGCCTAGCATATGTGGCCACCTAACTAAGGAGGAACTTCCACGTTGTGAATGGCAGCGAGAAAAGAGGGATGGGCTGGATCTCTGCTAAAACCAGAGGATTAGGATTTAGAGTTGAACTGAGACACTGTTCTTGACAACAAAGCTCTCCCCTGTGCTTGCCTGCCTGCCCTCGGGGACTGGTCCCATGATAATCATACAGCTAACAAGATTAGCTGCTTAATTCAATCAGAGTGAGAGGCAAGCCCTGGATTACAATAAGAGCAAAGCATGTATCCTGCACACACAGGGTTAGCAGCAACATGAAGGAAGTTGGCCACATGTTAGGGTTAAGTTATTTTCATGCTTCCCTGGGGCCATCCTTTGCAGACGGGGGCTGCTGCTGCTGCTGGAAAGAAGCTGTGAATTACTTGGCGTGGAGACAGCCAGTCAATCCATCCATCCATCCATCCATCCAGCACTAATTCATAACACACTGGGCATTTTCCCCTGTGGATCATGTGCCCCTCAGTGCATGTGAATCATTAGGGCCACATTTTCCTCTGTCCTTTCACATGACACCATTTACTGTGCTGGAAACCCACTGATTGCTATACTTACCTACACCCTTCTAGCTTCCATCCTGCACACATAACTAGATCCATTGTTTACAGTCAAGCCCTTACGTACAATCGCATTTGCTCTGATCCTACTGACAGAACAAAAACTACAAGATCTTTACCAAATATTCATAAACGTGAATTATCCACCAGGAGAAATAAAAAAACAAATCAACAGGGCCAGACAAATACCCAGAGACCAGCTACTCCAAGAGAGGCCCAAAAAATCCAAGAACAGAACACCACTGGTCATCACCTACAGCCCCCAACTCAAACCACTGCAACGAATTATTAAAGACCTACAACCTATCCTTAATCAGGATGCCACACTCCAGAAGGCCCGAGGTGACAGGTCTGCTCTCTCCTACAGTCAACCTCCCAACCTTATGAGGATTCTCACCAAACAGCCACAGTCTATACCACAGGAACACCAGTCCTGGAACCTTTCCTTGCAACAAAGCCCTCTGCCAGCTTTGTTCACGTATCTTTTCTGGAAATACCATCACTGGACCTAACCAGATTATTCACAGAATCACAGGCACGTTCTTATGTTCCTCAACTAACATCATATATGCCATCATGTGCCAACAATGCCTAGATGCTTTGTACATTGGACAGACTTCAAACGCCCTTAGACAAAGAGTTAATGGGCACAAAACAGACATAAAAACACTCCTGATCCCCAAACCTGTTAGTCAACATTTTAATGGAGTGGGCCATTCTGTTAATAACTTAAGAGTCTGCGTCTTATTGAAGACAAATTTTCACACCACTCTTGAAAGGGAGACTGCTGAACTGCCTTTTATATTTGAATTCAGCACATTAACACGTGGTTTGAACCGGGATGGGAATTTTCTGAGTCACTATAGGGGCTTGTTTGCACACTTGGCTTAATCTAATTCTTGACCTCCGCCACTTCTACCCCTCTACTCTTTGATTTGCTCACCTTGATCATTTTTTTCTGGATTTGTCCACCTTGCTTACTGTTTTTGGTTCTCTGTGCCTTAAATACTGAGTCTGTTCTGGTCTGGCTATGGTCTGAAGAAGTGGGTCTGTCCCACAAAAGCTCACCTAATAAACCATTTTGTTAGTCTTTAAAGTGCTACTTGACTGCTTTTTTGTTTTGATAGTATATAGACTAGCATGGCTGCCTCTCTGTTACCATTTAAAACATGTAATATATATATCTATATATCTATGTATATGTATATGTATATGTATGTATGTGGGCTTAAATAGTTGGCTATATATATCTATATATATGTAGTACCCAGAGGCACTGAGACCTCATACTAGGATGAGTGAAGTCTCTGCTCTACAGCTTTGGCTAAGAGACAGCTGGCCTTTAGCTTATGCGGCAGGGCACAGGGCTTTAGCCCCTATGATGGCATTTTGAATCCCTGGTGCTGGCAACCTGGGACTGTCAGCGTTACATATACAAAGAGCCACTGCCTACTCGTATAGCAGGGACAATCTGAAGACATCTGGTTTGAGGGCCTAACATCTGGGGGTGACTGAGCTCTGCTCAGCACAAGGCCCAAAGGGCAAGTAGATACGGCGTTATTTTTCTTTTATACACGCTCCGTCCTATGACCAGCTTTCAGGCAGTTCTAATTTGCACTGGCTGGTAATTGCCCCCAAGGGGCTGTTACATCAGTTTTGAATCACCAGAGCTCTGGGAAAGCTGGCTATGCACCTCCCAGCTCTGCCCTCTCCCCACACACACACTGCAGGCACACTGATGTACAGGGAGTTACATCAGATTGACTTCAGCCAACTATTCAAGCCCATCTTCCAGCACACACCACAACAGGAGTCAGGATGTTGAGTATCTGTTATTGCCGAAGCCATCTGTGGTCAGGTTGTGCCTAACCTTCAGAATGCAAGAGTGAATTAAAAAAATAAAAATAAAAATCAAAGCTCCACACAAGTATCTTGTATTGCTGCATATCGCTTCGCTGGCTGAGTGCATGTAACTGGAGTAGCTGTGCAGTTAGCACAATGAGATTTGCATTTTCACATACGGAAGAGCAGTTTAGCTTTCTGCCATTTACACAAGCAAATAGATACTTTGTGCTTCCATCCACACTAAATGGGCATGCGTCCTGGGACAGGCAGTTACACCTCTGCCCTTTCAAGATTTAGCCCTTTTTGATCTACACAGATATTCTTCGAATAGCTTGGGAGGGATTTTAAAGGGTTTCGTTCCCAACCCTACTTCAATAATCAAAGGCAGACTGGATACGTGTGCTTGCCAAAGCTACCTCTGCAAACACATCCACCCACACAGCAAAGACACATAGCTTTACTAATTTCAAGAGGAGTGAAATTACTGTAGCATTGTAGAGTTAAGGAAATCACACTTTGAACGTCAATAACGGTAAATAAATTCCTTTATTCTCCATGGGTTTCATTTGTTTTCACTTCACCAAACGCCTCTGGGGAGGGTTAATGGTTTTCCTTTTTCTCCCCACCTCTTATGCCAAAAACAATTAAACATGAGGGCAAACCTTCTGCTATTGTCTGGAAGCTTGGGGAAAAGGTTGTATCCGGTTTCTATGAGGCCAGTTATTAGTCCAGCTCTAAAACCCAGGTAAATGTTATCAATCTCTGAGTCACATTCTCAGGCAACCTAAGATGTGCTGGAGAAGGGCCACATGAGGAAAGCTGGAGAGCTAACTCCTCTGTCTGCTGCAGCCAGTCTCTTACCTGCAGCATGAATGGGGCAGCACTCTCCCCGGACAACACAATATAGCAATCGGAACCAAGACATGGGAACCTTGTAGTGTATTGGAATCATAGAATCCTATGGCTGGAAGAAACCTCAGGAGGTCAGAGTCCAGCCCCCTGCCCAAAGCAGGATCAGCCCTAACTAAATCATCCCTGCTGGGACTTTGTCAAGTCAGGACTTAAAAACCTCTATGGATGGAGATTCCACTAACTCTCTAGGCAACGCATTCCAGTGCTTCACCAGCCTCCTGGTGAAAGGGTTTTTCCTAACATCCAATCTACACCTCTCCCTCTGTAACTTCAGCCATTGCTCCTTGTTCTGCCATCTGTTACTACTGAGAACAGCCTCTCTCCATCCTCTTCAGAGCCCCCCTTCAGGAAGTTGAAGCCTGCTATCAAATCACCCCTCACTCTTCTCTTCTGCAACTTAAATCAGCCCAAAACTTGCAGACAATTAGCAAATAGCACTGTATCTGGCTTCTATAAACATGAGTATGGTCTAGAGGTTAGAGCAGTGGACTGGGTTACAGTTGTAGATCTGCCCTCCACAGGATGAATTGGGGCTTGCCCTCTCTCCTCTCTATGCCACTGATTCCCCAGGTAAAGAATGGGGCTTATTTTACTGCCCTTCCAAGAGTGGTGTGAGGCTGAGAACAGCACAGGTCGTTCAGACCCTCAGTGCACGCACTGAGTTCTTAGCCCTGGGCCTTTCCCCGTGCTGTCGTGTGCCCTGTCTGACCCCTGAGAATTCAGTTATGTAGTGCTTTTGCTGATGTCCTTTAAAAATAATTCACAGCAAAGATACGCAAAGGGTCAGGGTTGTTAGACGCCAAGGACAATCTGAAAGAAAGATGCCGTGTAGCACTCAGAGAGGGGTTCACAGGCTCCTCAGCCCACAGGTGCAAGCTCTTCAGCAGAGAAAGACTATAAAAGTGCCCTACCCCTTCCTCACAGGGGAGAGACGCAGCTACTCAGACTCTAAGACTTTGCCACTTTGCTTCAGAAGCCAGGTAGGTGCCAGCCCAGCCCACGGCCATGGGTGGAGCTGGGCTGTTTATTGAGTGCAGGGGAAGGAGCAAAGCCTACAAAACATGAAACAAACACTCAGCCTGCCCTGTCTGAACTAGAAAAGCAACAAGGAGGAGGATTTCTTTGGCCCCTTCTCTCCACAACAGAAGCTGCAAACGGATGCAAGAGAGATCTTGACTGCTTGTTTTGCCTCTTGACTCTCCAGCCCTTCCCTCAAATGACCATCAATGTAAACAAGCAGTGCTCGGGGTGGGGGGGGGGTGGGGAATAAATACATGGGAACAAAGTAATCCCTGTTTCCAGCCGCACTAAGCATGCAAAAAAGGCTCCTCTCTCTGACAGGACACGTAGAATCATAGAACACTAGGACCAGAAGGGGCCTCGAGAGGCCATCGAGTCCAGTCCCCTGCCCCGACGGCAGGACCGACCACTATCTACACCATCCCTGATAGACATCTATCTAATCTGTTCTTAAATATCTCCAGCGAGGGAGATTCCACAACCTCCCTTGGCAACTTATTCCAGTACTTGACCACCCTGACAGTTAGGAACTTTTTCCTAATGTCCAACCTAAACTTCCCTTGCTGCAGTTTAAGTCCATTGCCTCTTGTTCTATCCTCAGAGGCCAAGAAGAACAAGCTTTCTCCCTCCTCCTTATGACACCCTTTAAGATATC
This sequence comes from Carettochelys insculpta, assembly GCF_033958435.1. Taxonomy (NCBI): domain Eukaryota; kingdom Metazoa; phylum Chordata; order Testudines; family Carettochelyidae; genus Carettochelys; species Carettochelys insculpta. Next base: position 19,535,524 of record NC_134153.1, on the reverse strand, counting down.
TGAAAACCGCTATCATGTCCCCCCTCAATCTTCTTTTTTCCAAGCTAAACAAGCCCAATTCTTTCAGCCTTTCTTCATATGTCATGTTCTCCAGACCTTTTATCATTCTAGTTGCTCTTCTCTGGACCTTCTCTAATTTCTCCACATCTTTCTTGAATTGGGGTGCCCAGAACTGGACACAATATTCCAGCTGAGGTCTAACCAGCGCAGAGTAGAGCGGTAGAATGATTTTTCATGTCTTGTTCACAACACACCTGCTAATGCATCCCAGAATCATGTTTGCCTTTTTTGCAACAGCATCACACTGTTGACTCATATTTAACTTGTGATCTACTAGGACCCCTAGGTCCCTTTCTGCTGTACTCCTTCCTAGACAGTCTTTTCCCATTCTGTATGTGTGAAACAGATTATTCCTTCCTAAGTGCAGCACCTTACATTTATCTTTATTAAACTTCATCCTGTTTACTTCAGACCATTTCTCTAATTTATCTAGATCATGCTGAATTATGACCCTATCCTCCAAGGTAGTTGCAACCCCTCCCAGCTTGGTATCATCTGCAAACTTAATAAGCGTACTTTCTATGCCAATATCCAAATCATTAATGAAGATATTGAACAGAAACTGGTCCCAAAACAGACCCCTGCGGAACCCCACTTGTTATGCTTTTCCAGCTGGATTGAGCACCATTAACAACTACTCTCTGGGTGCGATTAGCCAGCCAGTTATGCACCCACCTTATTGCAGCGCGATTTAAGTTGGACTTGCCTAGTTTGTCGATAAGAATATTATGCGAGACCGTGTGTACATGTGTACTTCCAGGAAGCTCGACGTTCCAGAAGTCAATCTTCTGGGGTTTGATTTAAAGCATCTACTAAGGATGAGATAAATCAAACATTGAGGGTGTTCCTGTCAACTCTGGTTCTCCCCACAGTCACAAGGCATAAGGGACAGTTTCTCCCGTCAACCTTCTGCAGTGGGGCCACACCAGAAAGCTGACAAGGTAGGTCGACTCCGGCTATGCAATTCTTGTAGCTGGAGTTGCATGTCTTCAGAAGAACGTTTTTTGTAGCATAGCCCTGGCCTCAATGCAGGGAGCACTACTTAGCTAGGCTTCTGTCCTCTAGCTTTGGTCTGACTAAAGTCAGTTGAGTCTGCATTACACATTGCAGTCAGGCTAGGGGAGAAGAGGTTCCCCGCCAGGGTTGTGGGATAGCTAGGCCTTAATTCGCCAACTCAGTTGTCAACAATCGTGCCTCTAGCAAGGCCCCAGTATGGGCTGAAAACAGCATCTCCAGAGGGTGAGTCAAAACAGCAGCCCCTCTCCTTTCCCTCCTCACTCTGCTAAACTCCTCTCACCAGACAGTTGCTAGTTACTGTCAGCCTCTCTGTCTTGCTGTCCTTCCAGTGACATCCTTCTCACATTGGACACTGAATAGTGGGCTCAGGCAAAGGATCAAGTTGCTCCTGTTGAAAGGAAATCAAGGTCACATCTTTCTAACACTGAATCTCACTATGAGCCACATCCTGGCTGAATCAAGCCCTAGCTACTTTGATTTATGAACCTCTGGAATGAGACAGCTAAACCCCAACTTTTGGAGCCAGTGACAAAGCAGGGTTGGGAAAGGGCATCTGGCTATAAAACAGAGGAATTCAGAAAAATCCAGAGTCCGAGCATCTTTAGGAAATACTGCAAATTCTTCCCCTGCATAAAGTCCTTGCCACCATAAACATGAGACTTTCAGCCTATACAAGCCTCCTTTCCCAGGAAATCACACCCCCCCCTCAAAAACAGGAAATTAACAAAACAATAGTAATAAAAGACCAAAAAAACCCTTTGCCCAGGCAGAGAGTTTTTCTCAAGAAGTGCTACAGAACTCAAAAAGTCCCACAGGAACTTCAAGACTGCTTGATCAGCTGTCAGAGGAGCTGTTACAATCACTATGGGCAGCAGCATAAAACTCCAAGTTTTGGAGTTGGATTTTGCATGTCTGATAAAGAGGTGTGAAACTGATCTGTCTGGGATTGGCAGTTGACCCCTGTACTCTTCGCTGTCACGAGGAGCAAGGAAGTTCGACAGGAGAAGTGCTCCTGTAGACCTTTAGTGAAGACAGTCACAAAAGGTGCAATTGCATTAGCTGGAAGCGCGCATCTGAAATCGACGTTCAGGTCTAATGTAAACCTGGCTTAAGATAAACAGGCAGATCCTACAAGAAGAGCGCGTGGACCTGGCTGGGTGGTGTGCAGCTGGAACACAGCAAACAACGGGACTGTACTATGATTCCTTAGCACTTTGATTTGTTACATCAGCCTTCCATCATTCTCCCTAGCTGCATGACGGACTCAGCTGGGCTCACACTGAATCACCTAATTCCTCCAGACCCAACTGGCCTCATCTGAACAAGGATGCTCCTCCCGTTCTTCAGGGTGGGGCAAAGGGTGGGGGAGAACGGGGTGAGGATGGGACAAGGATTATTAGGTGCAAAGCCCTTGTCTAACTTCAGTGTTTGGAATGGTATCCTCTCTGGGAAGCTTCCCTTCTGTACCGCTATTCTGGGCAGAACACCATCCGCTGTAGGATGGATAGCTAGGCAAGAATTCACGTACCATCTCTCTCCATCTTCCGGATTACACAGCCTGGGACATTTCTAATCTCTTCTCACATACCAATAGCTGCATGTTTCTTTTCAGTTTCCTTAGGCTCTTTAAGGCAAAAAAAAAAAAAAAAAAATGTCCAAATAGCCCAATTTTTCCTGGATTACAAATCGAGCAACCACCAGCTGAATCAGAAATCTGTGGTGAGCCATACATGGCATGAAGCAGTTAAGCTCCAGCTGTCTTGAAGAAGAAAGTCATTACAATTTCCAGTGATACTAGTTGTTAGGAGAGTCTAATTTCTAGCCTGCACGTTTCAAAGGGCAAGAACCATAGATGGCAAACATTATTATTCACCGAGTATTATTGCCACTTGATTATTACAGCTACACTGACTGTACAGCCAGCATCATCCTGAGCTGCGCTATTCGTGTCTGTGATAAGAACCAGCCTTACAATTCTCTGCTAAAGCAGCTACTTACAGACTTGAAAGCAAAGCAGAAATGTCCTCTCCTGCAAAAGCAGATGCTGTGAAAACATGCATAAAGAACCAGAAGACCAATTTCTGAATCATCTGCGTTTTCTTTACAATAGTTCCATTATAAGTGCCCTCATGACAAATATTTTGAAAGTATCTTTATGCAGTTAATCAAGGCTCATCTCAGAAAACTGCTCACAGGGCTAGCCAGCACAGGTAATGAATCAGGCACAGTAAGACAAGGCCTTTGTAGTATGATTTATTATGCTGCACAGAAAAAAGCAAGTTACCCAAACTTTGTGAAATATGATAGTAACTCGGAAACGCTGCAGGATTCAAGTGCATTCTATTTAGGGCCATTCCAGGGAAATTGGGACATTTGTAGACATTTTGTAGAAGGAAAAATAACCCAAGATTTATGGAAACTGCATCAGAAAGCCAAAAAAAAAAAAAAAAAATCCTTACCTGGCGTCGCTAACAAGTTGACTTCAGAGACTCTGCATCTCTGGTTTCAGAGACAGACCTAAGACAGCCCCAGAAATGAAACTTTACCACCTCCACTCCCAGGACATGGGAAAATCAGGACTGAAATTCAGTTCCAATGTATCTTTTTTCTCCTTCAACGTAAGGACCTTTGAAACTGTAAACGCAAGAATACCACTGCAGTTAGTCAGAGGCAATAGCTCTGTCCCTAACAAAGGCAGTTATTGTTCTGCCGAGACGATCTTCAAAACCTGTCAGCAGCATCTGAATGGAATGCTTCCTGGATTTTGTGCCTGGCAGACAGAGAAGCACATACACAGAGCACACTGCCCCATGACTTCCTACGTGATCTGATCAGGATATAATCAGCCAAAAGAAAACATCTCTTGTGGAACTTCACCTAGGTTGGGCAGGCAGCAAACACTATTTTAATCTACCTCACACATGCAGCCTCGTCCTGATGGCTAGGTCAGCTGATACTGCCAGGGGCAAATGCTCACTGGGTGGCATAACCAGCCTCTGGTACCTGGGGATCACGCTTTTCTGCTGATACTCAGGTACTGATTCCAAGGAAGCACGCAGGTATGAGCCCAAGGCTTCCCATCTAAGCTGCTTTGTCTTCTGTAGGATCTTGAGTTTCTTCATGAGATCATGTTTCCTTCAGTGGAGCATTTGCTCGGCCAGTGAACAAGTTCATGACTTAGGCCAGGTCTATGCTAGATCTTAAAATCAATTGTAGACACACAATTCTAGCTATGGCAATTGCGTAGCTGTTATCAACTTACCTACTATCAACTTACCTGCCTGTCCTTGCAGAGGGAGGTTGACGGGAGAAACTCTCCTGTCAACCTCTGTTACTCCTCACACTATTGAGGCGTACAGGGGTCAACTGTCAGACCCTAATAGTTCAATTACTTGTGTCCCTACCATGCGTGCGAAATCAAATCCTGGAAGGTTGACCCTGACTGGGTCAGTCTGCCAGGTGGTGAAAACATACCTTCCATGGTGAATCAATAGGATGGCGCCTACTTTGAGAGAAGTCAGTAAGGCCCCCCTCACAGGCTGGAAATTGCAGTTGTGGATATGCAAGTGACAGATAGGCAACCTGGACCCTCTTTAGCCAGAAACTACAAACCCTAGGCAGCAGCCACAGCACCTTCCTCTCATATGCTCTGCTTCCACCCTGCCCTGTTTGTCCAGGGCCCACCCAAGCCTTGGTATCCCTGACAATGACAACCATGAGGCTAGTGAGTGACACTGTGTTGGAGTGCAGACTAACATGGCTACCTCTGTTACTATTCGACACGCAACCCACTGGTACAGTTTTTGGAATATGGACAATTGTCCACTGAGAACCCACATGACTTCTTCACCTTACTGACTCAGACCTGGGTTAGAAGAGATGGAAGATTGCATCTTTGCATCACCTGGTCTGCGTCTTTCAAATAATGTTATCCTCTCTGATGTCACGTCAACAAAAAGCTTTCACCACAACCAGATTAGTAGCCAGTTACCTTCTGCTGCTCAGTTCCTCCTGAAATACGCAGAATGTCCTCTTTCCTGCCCCTCGCAGATACCAAGAGATTAAGGCACTGGGGGGAGGACTTTTCCATTGCTCCATCAGTCCCAGGAGATCAGTTTCAGAAGCTCAGTGGCGAACCGAGAACCTAGTTTCAAAACTACCCTTCATCATGTAATTAGAATGAACAAAGCTCCTCCAAGACTGGTTCCACGGAGCCGGCCAGCAACATGAATTGGGCAGATAACTTTAAAAGTATCACTTTCAGGAAGAGCATTCAAATTATTGTAATCTGGAAGCAGCACATTACCCCACAGAGAAGAGTTACACGCACAGCAAGGGAAAGGGAGTGAAAGGAAACACCAGCTCCTTACCTGTGCCGTACCTGCTCGTCAGGATGTGTTGTGCACATGCATGTGTGTGCACCCACTGCACTTGAGTTGTAGACTTTTGCCAACAGCACCTCTAGGTGGTGGATGAGCCTCTGCTCTCAGGCGAGGGGTAAGTGGGGCATGTTTACTTCCTCCCTCTCCCTCAGGTAACTTGACCTTACTGTAACCAGAAGTGAACTCAGATGTATTGGATCCTCGGATACAATGAACATTTGGCCCCTCAACATCTCCCTCCCCTGCTCCTCCTCTTTTCTCCAAGACCTCCCCCTAAGCCTGGTCAGAGGCTGGGGCCATGGTCAGATGTGCCCAGGAAGCCTAGGCCGTTGTGGGGAACGATGCAGGTCTAGGGCTGTTCTCAGCACCCCGGTCACCCACCCAGGGAGGGGGTCTTGGGTCAGCTCTGTGCAGCTACTGGGAAAGGAGAGAGGGTTTAAGGCCCACTCCAAGCCAGGTGCTGGGAGATAAAGGGAGAGGGGGGATGAGCCACCTCCACATGGTTGAGAGCGGGAGGAATGTACTCACACTACACAGACTATCACCAGGCCGTAGTGGGAGAGGAGAAGGGCTGAGTGGAAATGAGCAGCAGGCGTGGGGCCAGAGGACCAGCACCCCTGCAGAGGCTCCTGTCCTGGCTGGGGCCCCTGGGCACAGGCCCACGCAGGAAGGAGTCTTGCCTAACTCTAACTGAAGGAGCAGGGAAGGTGCAGGGGAGGGTGGTGTGGACTGTCCACACACATTCCACCCCACCTCAGTTCCTGAGCAGCTAAAACCAAACACTGGGTCCTCCTCCACACATACCACATCAGGGGGCCCAGCAGCAGGTCCCCTATAGCATTGTCAGAAGGCTGAAGTGGTGGCATAAAAACATACAGAGGACCTTTGGTTTTATGGGGCCCAATGCAGTACTGTTAAACTGGTGCGCCCCATGGCAGACACCACCCTCCTCCCTCCCACCCAGACCCCACACTGCACCCCCGTCCCAGACCTCTTGCACCTCACCCCCCACCTTCACCTTACATCCCACCCAGACCCCACACTCCCTCCCCCACCTTCACCCTTCCTCCTCCCACACCCCACAGTCCCACATCAACCCACTCCCTGGCAGCCCCTTCCCATGCACTGAACCCTTCATTCTTGGCCATTCTTCAGAGCCTGGAGGGACACCACAAAATGTACTAGCCCCAGCCTCCTTAGCATTTGGGGTGGAGAGAGAGGTGAACGTCTTTTTAATTGCCTCTCGGTTGGGGGCCACATCTGCGAGGGTCTTTTCACCTCCCCACTTTAGGCCACTGTGGTTTTACTTACTAGCTTTCCTGCTGGTTGCTCTGCTGCTAATAGCTCTGGTGGGGTTTTTCCCCACTGTTAACTAGATCCTCTCAGGAGGAAGCAGAGTCACAGACCAGGGATAGAAAGAGTAAGATGGGTGGACATTAGGCCCCAGTAGTGCCCCAAATCTACAGATGTCCTACACAGTTGTGTGGTCTCCATACGGGTGAGGACGATTCTAGAGGACCTCGTTTCTGAGTTACCAACAATTGGATGAAGGTTGATGAAGTGGACGGAGTGCTCATTCTAGGTGGACTTAACCAAGTTTGTAGTAGAGCTTAATACAGCCAAAATCCAATGTGAGATTTTTTTTTTTGTGAGCTGACGGCTGTGAAAAGCCCTCTGCCTTTGGGTGTGGAGTCCAACATTGTAGGCAGGTGGCAAAATGCCCGAGACAAGTCCTGAAAGGCCTTGTGCAATCCAGGTAGAATGCCACAGTTCTACAAAGGCCCAAGATACAAAAAGTGTTTTTTCAGCTTTAATGTGGTTTCAGGGGAAAACACAAACCAACAAGTAAATGAATCATGTGGTTTGGGCAGAAAGCTGTCAGTGCCTTCGGCACACATTTAGAATAAAGCCTTCCTAACTGACCACCAGTATTGGCTTAAGGAAACCCTTCTGAGGGAATCTACAATGTGTTCCTCACCCCTGGAAAGCTGAAGGCTTTCAGGGAAACATTGTGACATATGGACTACACTGCATAGGAGGGTAGCTTCCTGCCATAATTGAAACTGCTGAGTGTACGAGACATACGTCGGCAGCAGAATGAGTGCACACAAAAATCACTCATGGAGAAGGCAAGATTCCGTCTTGGAACTAGGATGCCAGTTGTTTATTCTAGTGTATTGGCACTTCAAGTCTTGAAAAATAAGTGGCAGGAGATAAATTTGTTCTGGTTGGCTAATTGAAGCTGACCTCACTCCTCCCCCTGAAAACAGATGACTGAAGTCATTTGAGGGAATGGTGAGAGCTCTGGGGTGGCTAAAATCCCAGTGCGTTTTTTATGTTAAGCTCAGTCACAGATTACACTAAAATCAAACTGCAAATTGTGATGCTATGACCAGAACCCATGTAGAAAAAGAAGCCTTTCATATCCAAAGCAGTCAGAGTTCAACTTCAGTTACAGCCCAAGGGCTTCAAAGTCTTAGGCTAAGTCTATACCAGGGAAATAAGTCGATTTCTGATACTCATGCCAGTGCAGGTTGTGGTAGGCAGCTGACATAGGTACCGCCCCCATAAATCACTTCATATGTGTTGAACCTCTCAAACCTGGTATCCTCAGGATCTGACCAGTGCTGGACAAGAGTTTGTCAGATGACATGAATTCATATTGTCTACCATATTAGCAACACTTCCACTACTTATTGGGCTCTTAGAAGACATTTAGGAGTAAATTACAGCTAAATAACAGCACAGAACACAGAGCCAGGACTGCTGGCTTTACACAGACTTTATGGGACCACAGGAAACAGCCACACCCTTGATAAGTGGTTGTCCAAGTATCACGGCAGATTACAGATGTTGCCGGACTAGAGGTTCAACATGTTCTGAACTCATTTCACCGGGCCATCAGCCAACATTATCCAAATCTAATCCACAGTGCTAACTCTCCAACTGGCAACCTGGCATGCATCCTTCCCACATATAATTGCACTATTTGAACAGCAAAAAGGCAAAGAATCTCCTATTCCTCTTTAAGGCCTGAACAGTGTGACTTTCACTTCCCTTTGCACAGATGCTTCAGAGAAGAGTGATCGCCGCTGACCAAAGGGGAGAATGCCTGTGGGAATGCCTAAGCAGCTGCTGTGCCAGTGCACTAGTTATTTCAGGGGTACCTATGCTTCCCTCATGTTTGCAGCATCCATCTGCTGTCTTATCTGGCACTTACTTTTAAGTTCTCCAGGGCAGTGACTATCCTGATTATGTGGTTGCACAGTGCCTAGCACAATCAGGCACTGATCTCAGAATGATGCCTCTGCCTGCTACTGCAGTAAAAGTAACGTTGGACTCCAGACCCAAAGGCAGAAGACTGGGTGGACCCTCAAGTGCGCTTTTCTTCCACTGGCATTTTGCACTATTCTAAACATTTATCATTCAGGGTACACAGACTTCATCCCATCCACCGCCACCATCAGATACAAGCCAAAAACCTCCTCCCCTCCAGTTCCTCCCCTAAAGAGCATGCAACATAAGAGACTCCACTGCAATTTCTTGGTTCTTGAATATGTATTTTTTTTTTTTTTACTGAAAAATCATTCATAAATTAAATACAAAAATGTACAAACACATGGGTAAATAAATGTAATGATACAAAGGATTGCTCTGCTGAAAAAAGCGTGTGTGTGTGTGTGTGTCTTACCACACTACATTTCAGTGCAATGTACCCTGGCACCTCTTAAAAACATAAGAGAAGATCAAAAGTCATGATGACGGACAGATATTACCTAAGGTTCAACTCCACCTCAGACGGTGGGTGACTAGAAGTGTGTAGCTGTTGCTCATCTGGTAAATTCTTTATAGAGGAGGAGGTCTAAAAAAAAAATGAAATTTCAATAAATATTTAAGCAAATAAAACTCCACATGGCTTGTTAAAAATAAAAAAAACCAGCATTGAATACACCCCGACTCCCAGCAAGTAGACAATGTTGATGTACAATGGGTGCACAAGTGGCCTTGTTCAATTTCAGCTGCCAGAATATGTACAGTTCTTTTCACTATGAGATTTTTTTACACCATACACAGCACATGCGCTTGACAAAATTTTTTAACAATTAGATTTCTATACAATATTTGATTTCGCTCATAAGATTAACAGTGCACATTTTAAGATATTCCACATTTTAGAGAGGGGGGGAAACTCAACCTGATTGACAACAAAAAAAAATGTGACAGATTTGGAGACACGGGCACTTTCAGGCCAACGTTACATGAGTGCATTTCTGAGTAGAGGTAATGTCTTTTTTTGTTCAAGATAGAGGGTGCAAGAGATGGCAAATATACATTAATGACTTTTGCAAACTAAGATATTGCTTAACATTACTCACACATGCATGCACAATTCCTGTGGTGGTGAAAGACCATTTGAAATACATTCCTTGTTTAAAGCACCATTAAAAACATCAGTTGCTACCAACATTTCAAGATTAAAGGAATAAGGGGGAAGAGTGTTCAGCATTTGAAAAGGGTCCACAAGAATTACAGAGATCAAGAATCAGAAGCAAGGGAGTCTTTTATTGCTATATGTGCCATAAAAAACAAACTATAAATAACCATCAGGAAACAGATTTTGAAGCACATGTACTCCAAGACTTTAAACCTAAATTACAAACTTACCAGCACTTTCAAGAGCAGATGTACTGTCCTTTCATGCAGGCTGGTAAGATCTATACAACAAGAACTCCATGTTTTCTAAACTAGGCTATTCTCAAGAGACAAAAAAGAGGCCTGGTCAATCACACCCACAGCAAACATGTATGGGGATCATATGTCCATGGAACCAAGGAAACAATGTAAACCATAAGAGTTCAGGAAACAGAAGGCAAACAATGTGATAAAGGAAAGTTAAAGTACTTCTGAGCTGAAATACTCACACTCTCTATATGTAGATATATAAAAAAATCAAACCCAAAGCACTTTTACCACATGTAAGTTCAGTAAAAGTGAGTTTGTACATATGGTGTTACTGACAGATTGTTTTAAAACAGGGGAAAAAACCCAAAAAACAAAACAGTCACAACCCCCAACGAGAACAGTTCAGAAAAAAAAAAATCTAAATCTGTAAAACTGAATGGGGTATCGACCAAGCACTTCAGTTGTGGATACTCATGTTTTTCTGAACTAATCAGAATGCCCTTCATTCTTCTGATTTTACATCTGTGGATAAATCCAGTTCACTATTTGTACTTGTGCAGTGCTTGCCCTGGATAGGGAAAATAACCAAGGGTTCTACCTACAGTTAGAATGTACATTAGATCAGTATTATACTGTTCAATGTCCACAATAAATATATCAAAATACTATTTCATAAAATAAAATGTTACATTAGAGGAATTACGGTAGAACATTGTTAATTTGGGGGCAGAATCCACAAACTGCAGCTGACTGCCCAAAACTAAAAGACAGTGACCAAGGATGGATGGTAAGATTTTTGGGATTTTTTTCATGGAGACCACACTGGCCTACTGGTCAACTTTGTGGAGGGAGGGGAAGAGGAGGGATGTGTTTGAATAAGTAACATCTACGCCTGCACTTGCCACTCCTGTGAAATAGAGGGGGATGGGCAATGAAAACCCAACAAAGATAAAGTAGAAAAACTTCATATGAACCATAAGTGTATACATTATCTACCACACAATGATATGAGCTGGATATTTTGTTCTTTCATTAAGTTTCCCTTATCCCTCCCTTCACCCAAAAAGTTCTCTTCCATGTCCATAATAAGCAATGAAGTGGACTCCATTATTTCTGAACCCCAGGATCTTAATAACTCAGGCCCATATCCTATAAACACTTTGGCATGCGCCTAACTTTACATCACATGGACTCCTCACATGAGCAGAAGGAATTGCTCAAGAGTAAAGTTATGCACATTTGCAGGACTGGGGCCTGTATGAGGGACCATAATACGTAAACCTTTGCTTGAGTTTTAATTGCAAAAGAAATTTAAAAAGGCATTTTTCACCACTTATTTACACTTACACTTCTTTAAGAAGTGATTCTGTTGTATATATTCCAAGCAGGTATTTTTAAAAAAAAACCAACCAAACAAAAAAACCACCCACACACAGATGTGTAAGACTGGTATCATCTGAAGTTTCATCTGATGTCCTATTAGGGGAATTGCCTACTGAATAGCTTCTGGTATCCAAACTCAAGAACTCAAGTCATTCAGCCAAACTGGTTCCAGAAAAAGAAAGCACATCAAATTTGTTGTGGTTCTGGAGACTGGTGGAGATGGAACGCAGAGATGAGAAAAGCAGGTCACACCATTGTTCTTGAAACCAGAAAGCGAGTGAAGTCCCCAAATTGGCTGCACAGTCCGTTCGGGGTAGGTGATTTGTGTGCGCTCTTTCAATTTTTCAAAATACTGTAATCCTTCATTAGTTAATGTATTTCTTGTCCTTGGTAACCCTATAAAAGAATGTCTAATGTGTTGCTTTCTTGGCGAAGAGCAAAGCAAACTTATTTTCTCCTCTTAGTATTCATTTACCAGAGCCAGCTCCGGTGTCAGGTTAACAGTTATGTTTTTATACAAGGCGTCATACGTAACGTTTGGAAAGTAGTTCAAGTTATTGAGACCATCCAAGACTTGCCTCTCTTTTGACTTCCTCAGCAATGCATACCTGTTTAAAGAGAACAAAAGATGGATGCATCCACTCCCAACACCTCAGAAATTTACGCTGAGCACTAAACAATCCCAACAAGAAAAAACTAATACCAGAAAATCCTCCTGAGCATAGGCCCCTTAAAATATATGTCTAAGGGTTTGTCTACACAGCAGCATTATTCTGAAAAACTATTCCAGAATAGCTATTCCAAAACAGCTTATTCCGAATAACACCGCTACACATAAAAACGTATCACTTAGCTGTTGTGAAATATACCCTTTAAATACAGAGCCTTTTTTGAAATAGAGCCAGTGGATGCACTGTGGCTTAAATTTTAAAATAGGCGCTATTCCGTCTCAACAGCAGCTATTTCGAACTAGGCGCTATTCTCACGAAGTGAGGTTTACCAATTTCGAAAAGTCAACCACTAGTTTGAATTTTTTTTTTAAATAGAGGTTGCATTGTGTAGACACAAGGGTAGTTATTTTGAAGTAACACGTGTTATTCCGAAATAACTGTGCTGTGTAGACATACCTTAAGGAGAACACTCCAGCATTTAGACATGTAAATATTTAATGCACTTTGCAGAAGTAAAATTCTGACTTTCTGGAGCAATGCACAGCAAAAAATCAGATCGGTGTAATTTTTTCTAGGCTAGTATGTTCCCTGTGTATCTAGGTGTCACAGTTTTATCAAACTGTCAATATGCACAGTAAAAGAAACTGATGTCCTTCACCAAAACTGTAGATTTTGCTGACGTGAAGCAGCTCAATGACCTCTGTGTTTTCACAATATAAAAATAAGATATGCCTTTGTCTCTGAGAACTCACCATCTCAATGAGACAGAGCAAATGGGGGGAAGGAGGGATGACAAGAGACTGGGTTTTTGGTTTTCATTTTATTTTTGTCAAAAAAAATAAAAACACATTCCCAAAAGCTGCAGCAAATGAAGTTGGCTTAATGACTTGAGGTGGGACATTAGTCAGAAGAAATGAATTTGAGGAGGTGAAGCACAATGGTTCTTGGTGCCCTCATTTCAGGCCTGGAGGGAGCACAGAAGAGAGCCATGGAGGAAAATGACAGCATATTGTGTGAGATGGAACAGATGGAAACATACAGAATAGGTTCTTTGGTACTTGCACAGCCTTAATTACTGTACTGTCAAGGTGTTTCACAATCTTCAATGCTTTTCCAGGGTGTTAAAGTAGAGCATGAAGACTTTGAACTCCATCCAGTGAAAGATTAGTTAAGGCACATGGAGGTGAAGCAGTTAATGTGACAGGAGCAGCAGGAAAAGATTTATCTGAAGTATGCTGGATAGACTGAAGAGGGGAAAGGAGCAAGTCCAGAATGGAGGAGATTACAGTAGTGAGCAGGAGAAAAACAGTGGCATATGATAACAGTTTTGGCAGTGGGAATGGCAAGGGCAGAGCAGAGGGACCACTAGCAACAAAGATTTGGCAAGAGATAACTGGCTCAAGGTCTGAGTGGGAGGGGCTGCACAGACAGCGTGTAAGTAAGGACAATTCACAGGGAACTGACGTTCCATTTGATGAATTAAAGTTTGAGAAATAGTGAGATGCAGAAGAAACTGTCAGACAGACAGATATGAGGAGGCTGGAGGTTGATCAGCACAGGGCTCTGAAATTAGAAGCAAGAGAAACGGGATGAAAATAAGCCACTAAACAAGCAATCCGTAAGATAAGGAAGGAAAGAACCGGTCATAGGTGAGGAAGACAAAAGTAGAGGAAGTCTTAAGAAATTCACAGGTAGGAGACACCAGAGATCCAAGAGATTTTTTTCTCAAAAATATATCCATTACGAGAGCTTCTCCAGACTCGGGGCGCACCCTGATTGCTCCCACAGTGTAACTGCACTTACCTGTGGGGCTTTGCAGCTCAACAAAGCTGTTTATGCCAGTGACATCAGGTAAAGCAGAACTAAGTTGCACCCCGGCAAATACTAGCTTGGTCTTATATACACTAGGGAGCACTCTCCAGTAAATAAATTGGTGGCTCTAACCAGACAAAGCTCTAGTTTACAGAAAAAAAGGGGAATAAAAAAAAGCATTAGGTTGAAGCCTATGAACTAAGTTAGGCAGCACATACCCTTTGTCACTGAAACCTTGACAGTCAGAGCTGGGCTAATTTGTTATGCTCTGAATTGCAATACCCTCAACTATTTTAAAAAAAGGCAGACTTCTTCAAAGCCCTCTGAAATACACTATCAGGTGGCAATACACATCAAGTAACTGCTGCCAAATACCTGACAGCAGTTCACTGGATTATGCTGACTACCAGGCTAAAAAATTCCAGATCTGATGAAAGAAAGGCAGCAAATCTAAAGCTCTCACTTCCACTGCAATGTAGCCCTTTGATGCTTCATACAAGCTGTTAACAACTGTGACGTTTTCCCCCTGAAATTGACTTCTTTGGTTCAGCTACAAAGGACTGAAAAGACAGACATTTCTTTTCCTCACCATAACTGCTTTGGTAGTGAAAGAAAAACTAGATATAGAGAGGAAATAGATTTTTCTCTCTATCAAATGGAAATGAGGCGAACGAGAAAGTTAATATTGGAAAGAGGCCCAGTGCTTAATGAACGGCTGGTTCATTCCTTGCTTGGATTTGCAGCTAATTCAAAAAGGTATTAGCAGGGTGAGCTTTGTGAGTTTCTCTTCTAGACCTCTCCAACCAGATCTGCTTCTAGTATTAGTTATGGATAATGCAATGTATATCTAATTGCCATTTGAAAGACAGAGTTATAAGTTGTGAGGTGCTAAGTCATGTAATTGCTCAGAAATAATTTCCATTGGTTCTGGTAAATTAGCTCTTTTGCACCATTTCATAATGCTCCTGGGGTCCCTTGGAAAAGAGGGAACAGCATGTTCTGCATTTATACTTGCAGGAACAATTCTCTGGTCTTGTCGGAATGCCCTTCATGGTGCCAAGAGTCAGGCTGTGTATCCTCTTGAACAGGAATGAAATCTAATGAGGTGCAGCTTTTCCTGGTGACTTGGCATACTGTTTCACCTAGAGTATAAACTTGGTAGAGCAGAGCCCTGTTTTGTTACTTATCTTTACAGTCCTAGCACAGAGCCTCGATCTTTAGTTGGCATTCCTAGACACTACTATAAGGTAAATAATCAGAGTTAGCTGAATGAAAAAAATCTTGCTCACTTTAAAATTATGGTAAAATTTATTTTTTTCCTATTGCAGCTAAATTTTGAGCTACAAAACTGAAAAAAACTGGAAGCTAATTGCACCTCAAACAAAAAGGGAGCAAAATGTTATGAAGCAAAGACAGCCTGCTTTTGCAAAGGAAGCTACCTGCATTATGCAAATACAAGAGTTTGACATCTCTCATAAACAAGGTCTAATAAAACAGAGGTTGCTATAGTAACTATAAGAACTGTGGTTCCTGCTATAATCCCTCTTACTAAGCAGGGCTGTCCCAGTTCAAAAGGAATACAAACACTAGTTCAATATGTGGTGCTGTCTATTTCACAGGGAGGATGGGAGCCTAGGGCAAGAGGAGGATGATCTTTGAAACACCTTGCTGCCAAAGGGGCCTGTGCTGCTGAAATCTGCTCTCTTGAAAAAGTAACAAATGCTAAAGAGGACATCAGAATAAAAAGAGTCCAGGGTATTAACCAGGCCACATAAATCCCAGTTTGGATAATTACATTCTGTTTCCCTGTAGTTCTGATGACTCATTTCCTGTCCTAAGAATATTGTGAAGAAATTCTGTGCATTGCTTGACAGCTGCCACATTTCATCCTGCAGATAAATGAAGTGAATCTCATATACACAGTATGAATGAGAATTTGTGAAGTACTCGACTACCTAACATTAGAACATATGAGCTGCCACATAGGATTGGACCATGGTCCATCTTGTCCAGCATCCTGGCTCTGAAAATAGCCCATACCAAAGATTTCTAGAGTGTGTACTGAACAGGACAATTTTGGAGTGATCCACCTGATCTATCACTTCCAGTTTCTGGTAGTCAGAAGACTGGGGTCATCCCAAGCACCAGACTGGGTCTCTGATCATTTTGGTTAACAGTCATTGAGGGACCTATCTTCCCATGAACTAACTCAGTTCTTTTTTGAACCCAGCTATACGTTCACCATCACAACATCATGTGGCAACTAGTTCCTCAGATTAGCTGTCTGTTGCCTGAAAAACTTCCTCTTGTTTGCATTAAACCTGCAACCTATTAATTTCATCAGGTGACACCTGGTTTCTGTATCGTGTGAAGAGTTAAACAATACTTATCTATTTGCCTTCTTCATATCATTCATGATTTTATAGATCTCTATCATATCCCCCCTTAGTCATCTCTTTCCTAAACTGAACAGACCCAGGTTTTTCCGTCTTTCATATGGGAGCTGTTCCATCCCGCTGATTATTTTTGGCATCTTTTTCTGAAATGTTATTGGCCTCAGTATTGAAGGTGTAGGCACATAATGGATGTATCTAGTGATGTGATGATTTTGGTACCCTTCAGAATGAAACATGAATCTTCAGTAATAAAAATCTCACTTGCCTTCCCAAGAACTGCACTTCGCCTCGATGATGGTGCGGAATTGACTTGTATTTCCCAGCGTCTCCTTCTGGTCGAGTCACTGAGTAGCCTGCATACTGTACCCTGTATTACAAAGATTAGGCTGATTGTGGCAAATTCAATACTTGCAGACACTGAAAGATCATGAGCCACAACATACTTATGTGCAGCAAGTACAAGTTTTCATCAGCTAGCTAACTAAAGTGGGAAGATTTCAACCAGTTCAGGCTTTGGGCAGACTGAGCTGCATTCAATCCATTCAGTTATAGCTAAGAAGTCAAACTGGTCCTCAGATGAATGTCAATATGAGAAATAATACCCAGTACAATTTTACAAAGTCACCTATGGTAAGAACTGTGTTTCCTCATTCTCTGGCAGTTATGAGCATTCAATCAAATTTGCTTTAGTAGAATGGACTCAAACCTCAGTCCTTCCATTTATCAGGACACCTCAAAGGGCATTTCATTTATCTCCCTCTCTCCTTCCCCCTTATGGAGAAGGTATGAAATAACTCCAGAGCCAATTCACACTGTGTATGGTGGAGAGAGATGGCTTCTTGTCACATGTTGTGTAAAGCCCCTCCTTTAGGCAATCAAACAGCTGGAGATGTCTGCAAGCTGCTCAATAAAATTAAGGCTTTAAGAAGATGGGCTTAAAGCCAGTTCACAGTAGTATGCTTTTGATCAAACCCCCCCTCCCTTTCCCTTAGAAAAAGGAAGAAAAACCCTGTGGTGCTTCCACCATCAAGAAGCTAGGTGGGGACTGTGTGCACAAGGAAATACATCTCTAACCCTGATGGCAGCACATTCCTGTACCAAGCCAGCCACTATTGTTTGTGCCACTTTTACCAGGTGTCAGGAGTTAGATGGTCTGATAAGAAATCATTAGTGAACAAAAGCATCATGCCATAGGAATGTCTGCGTGGAAGCCTGTCCATCCCCATATCCTTTGGGAAGGCACAAGATAAGACACACATCAGTACCTGTTCCAAAGGTCGTCATCTTCTCCACCCCAACCCCAGAATGCATTAGGAAAGCCATTGATTTTCTGAAACTGTTCCACTGTCAAGCCACTCACTCCACCAAAGAACTCATTATAAGGGAGCCTAAATAAAAGAGAGTGCATTAGTCAAACCTGTGTGAACAGTATCACAGGTCAGGGTTGATGCAGTTGCCAGCTCACTGCACGTCAGAACAGCCATTCTCCTGGATGCAGCTAAATAAATCCTTGAGCTATTGGGATGTTTGCCTCTGTTGCTGATATATTTACTTGTGCAAAATCTGAAAACTGAACTGAAATTAAATAAAAGCTAGCCACTCCTCTTTATTATTGCATAAATCAGGAATATACGTGCTCACAGGTACATATATTTATCCAGCTTGGCTGCAAAATGTCTTGGCATTTGTCCACATCCATAATAGTTACGATCATTTTCTGGTATGTGGTCCACATCATGAAAGATCAGACAATCCCAGTCCAAGTCCTTCATTGCTTCTCGAAAGCCAATATTGAAGAGCATGGCACGGTTGAATGGTTGATTACCAGCCTAGGAAATAGAGTAGTTTCTCAGGAGTAGCTTAATATACAATTCATATATTACATATAAAATTTGTACACATACATACACACACACAAACTCTAGGTACACTATGGCTGCATCTACACTACAGTGGTCTTTTGAAATAAGTTCTTCTGGAAGATCTCTTCCACAAACACTTCTTTCAAAAAGAGTATGCCTGCACACAGAAAAGCGGATTGAAAGAGCAATCTGCTCTTTCGATAGAGAGAATCCACACAGCCCCCACTCCTTCAAAAGAACAGGCCTGGGATCAAAAAGTCCGGATCCACGAGGACTGCTTTTTCAAAGCAGAGGGCCCCGTCTTTCAAAAAATCTTTCAAAAGAACTTGCTAGTGTAGACAAGTGCATGTTTGGAAGTTTGTCAATCTTCATATGGCCTCTCCCACATAAATTCAAGCGAGAACCCCCTTAAATTCCTGTTTTTGTAAACTCTTGCCCTGGTTTAACAATAGACACATGCGCTAAACTAACCTAATTTATTCTAAGACACTAATTTCTCCAGAAGCATTCAGGGAGTGTCTGCATCCAACATAACATTCAGGTGAATGGCATACTTTGAGAAGGTAGTTATTGTGCACATGGCAATGTTCGAAAGTGACCTTTAGAAGCCTACAGTATGTTATCTGCCTAATGAACAAAAATACACACAGGAGACACTTTGGAAATTTGCCATCATTGTGCAATAACTGAGGGCAGAAAGCAGTAAAGAGCCTTTTGTAAGTATCAGAGAGGTAGCCGTGTTAGTCTGCATGTTCAAAACAACAAGAAGTCTTGTGGCACCTTATAGACCATATAGTAATATGATTTTGTCAGTCTTTGCCCACAAAAGCTTATGCTCCAAAATATCTGTTAGTCTATAAAGGCGCCACAGGACTTCCTTTTATAAGTGAAATTCAATGGACAGCAAACCTGTCACACACCAGCAAATTTCATTTTTCTGTAGTTATTGCCTTTGATGGATTAGACTGAAAAAAATGCCCTGTGTATACATGGAAGGTGACTCACTTGCTCAATGACATAAAATGCGAACTGTAAACGTTGGCGCTGTAGCATTGGAATAAGATGCCGAAAGAGAACTGGAAGATGTTCATAACGATTGCGGAATGGTATTAGTATTGCCACCTAAGAGATGGAAGACATCAGGTAGTTATTACTATATCTAGAAATCAGATTTCACTTTGGCAGTCCACAAACCTTTTGCTCAGGGCACTGGGTATACCTGAAGCCACATGTATGTGAGCTTACAACCACAGGACCACAGACAATGTCGATGGGAGAGGCCTACAGATCCAACCCATTTTGTGGGGTGCCAGGCAGGATTATTTTATAGTGCAACATACAACAAGGGAGTAGACAATTGTGTGTTGGCATTCACTCATGTTTCCTTTATTTTGTGCATTTTCAGCACTCTACCTTTTTATCCTATATACTACTTTGGAGAGATGAAATTTCTTTCAAACCTTAACTAAGTTTTATGTTGGGTCAGGGTGAGAGACTATCAAAATCCTCTATAAAATCTCTTTCAACTGAAAAAATAGTACGATTCTCCTATACCATATTGTTAATCTGACTCCTCTTTCCTAAGCAGGGAGCTCCTCTAGCAAAGACACACTTGTTGTCTCCAAGGTCCATGTTACCCTGTTTTCGTGGCCTAATTCTTGCTCAAAACCAGAGGTAAATTTGGTGATCTGTATGCCTGTCACCTAGGAACTAGACTGAAACTAACTGTACAACCACTAAAAGGCAATCTGCACACAACATCTTTCAGCCACTGTCTGCTGGTACAGAGCTGATATGGCCCAAGGTTCATTACCAACATACAACCCTCTCCAACACTTTCATGTACGAGATATGAAGCACTGACCCATCTAGCACAAGGCAATGGGCCCCTGGAGCTACTAATTTATGGAGGACTGCTGTAGCCAGACAAGAAGTCCCTTTGTTACAGATATTCTTCTGTTATTTGTCATGCAACTTAAGGTATTTTTCTGTGAAATACCAAAATGTAACCTTAGCCGAGTTCTTGCCAATATCATTGTTTTCATTCCTTTGTGCTCAAAAATGGCATCACGTTTTAATGGAGACTATGGTTGTTTTGAAGCTATGGTTTACCTTCCAGCGAGGCAGGCAGTCATCAGGTTTCCAATGGCCTCCTAGCTTGATAGCTGGGTCTTTAGAGAATAATTGATGGATATCTTCCATTCTGATTTCACTCATATTTACATCAATTGGGCCCTCTGTACACACAGTGGAAAGAAGAGGTCACTATATCAGTCCCAGCAAGAGACGGTGCACCTCAGGCTTCTCTCACACTTCAGTCTCATGGTCCTACCTTATCAGCATGCATATTTCTACCCACTTCAATTTTCATACACTTACTTGGAGGGCTAAACGTGAAATGGGTCTTTTCCTCCCTGCCAGCTATGAAAAAAGCCAAACAGCAAATGTTACTACAGTACCTCATGCTTCCATTCTGCTCTATAAGCTGGGCCCCCAATCAGACTACATATCCCATGATGCATCATGGTCTTCCCTCTTGAAGGTGAGGCAGTGTATCATGGTGCACAGTAACGGCTGTAGTCTGCACTGGGGAGCCCAGCCTTTAGAAGGAAGCAGGAGCATAAGGAATTGCAGCAGCATTTCTAAATCTAAATCATGAGATTTGACAAAAAGTACACATCTTCAGCAGAGAGACTTCTCACAGGAAAGCTTCTTTTGTCAAAAGCCAATTTTCAATCTGAAACAGTTGGCACGATGTTTCTAGTTCCTTCTTTCCCGACTAGCACGTGGCTTCCCAACATGCCACCTATTTTCTGACCAAAGCAAAAGGAAGACATGCTTGCCCAGTGAAATTCATAACAGGATTTTTAAGAGGAAGTTTGGCGATCCCATTGATTCTATTCCATTACTCTTTTTCCAGGGCTAGTCTAGGTTTGCAAATGTTGCATTAACCATTGAAGAGAAGTAAGAAAGCAAGAACTTCTATCACTCCATAACAACCACTAATGATACTGAAAAGCTCCTGTGAATAACTGAGTTTTCACTGGTTCATGTTGCACAACTTTTTGATTAAAATTGTCCAAATGATGGGATTCTTGCTTTAAAAGGAAAAGTCTTTCAGACAAACTGTTTCCCAAAGACGCTCAATGATTTCCCGCATTTGTGCTTCCAGAACAGCATTTCTCTTCATTCCCCAAACATCAAACATAGCTAAATAAAAAGGTGCAGCACATACCTCAGGAGATAGAAAAATGGTACTACAACACACCATCCAAAAACATGCAGGAACAAACAAGGACTCTGGAGCAGTTGGGTAAAGCAGGGAAGATACCCCCACATGTGGGTCTTGCAGATGGGTATATTTTAATTGTTATCAGTACAGCTCTCCATTTCCCAAAGACTGCAGTATACACCAAACTGTGATGGTGCAGAACTTGTAATAAAACAGCATATTTTTCCTACCTCCTCCCACTCACACAGGAAAAGGGGCTCTTTCTAGGTTGTAACCTGGAAGGAAGGGGCAACATGGAGGCGAGGATAGGGAGGGGAGAAGACAATGAGTCACGGCACTACTCACTCATAGAAGGGAGTCTCTCGGGACAGGTATGGTTTGGAAAGTAGGTAAAATCTTCAGGAAGAAAAGTTGTGGTTTGCAGAAAGGTTTCACTGTGGTTCAAATCAAGAGGATAATCTAGGTAGGGTAAAAGAAAAAGCTACTTAAGCTATGCAGGATTTTCGATTCTCAATATTCTATTAGTAATAAAACCATTTAGCTGACTACGTCACAACTACAGTGGACTGACAGGACATCAACTACAATGCACTAACGCATCCTTGACTAGCATGCATTTCCACACAGCTTTATTCCTTGGTTTGCCATGATCAGACTAGAGTTTCTTTGCCTGGCTATTTCTACAGACAGCGCACATTTGGCACCAAGTGAACATTCAGGAACTGCCCCAATATTTCTGCTAGCCAGACCAGCTAATGCTGAAAGGACCATAAGAAAGGCACATGGGTCATTTCCTGAGGGTTAGATTACACTAACACAGGGGTCTGCAACTGAAACAGCGACAAGCCATTTTTCAAATTCAGTTACAAAATTCAATACTTCAATAACTGCAATGCATGTGAATGAGACAGTCCTTAATATATAAAAAAAAGTCAAATGGTACTTTTTGTAACCCCTATTTTAAGGAAAGTACGTATACAATGATTTTTATCAGTTAGAAATTTAAGTTACCCCCATTCCCCAGCTTTACCCCCACCTGCAAACTGCACCCCTCTAGGTTTAACCCCTTCGGCCCCAGACTGCCATCCCAACCCCAGGTTTAACCCCTCTGAACCCCAAACTGCCATCCCAACCCCAGATTTAAACCGTCTGAGCCCCAAACCACACCCTCGACCCCAGGTTTAACCTGCTGGCTTCCCCCCACTGCAGCTGACTACTCAGCAGCTCCAGAGGCAGCCACCATTTTGGCTCTGGTTAAATTGATATGAACTGCTGTCAGCAGTATGCAAATCGGCGGTCTCGAAAATGCAAACTGCACTTCATTTCCATATTTGCTCACCAGCAGACCCTATCTACGGCACAAAAAGAGCTGTGTAAATGTGGCTCTGACGGCAAAAATCCACCCTATATCAGCAACCTCTTATGCCTGATTTCTTCCAGGTATAAGAGGCTGCCATCAACGGGGCGGCGGGAGTCAGGGGGAGCTTCACCAGAAGAACCACATTTACAGCTTTTTTTGTGCTGGCGGCAGCATCTGCCAGTGAGTGAATATGCAAAGAGCGTCCATTTGCATTTTCAAGACTGCCCATTTGAATACTGCTGATTGCAGTTCAGGTCAGTGCCTTAAACAAAAAACTAACTAATTTTCAGATAACTGGAAATAAAGGATAACGGAGGCTGACACTATGGCAGACCATGTTACAGTATCCAAAGGGCATGTTTCTCCAAAGCAGCTCTCTTAGTTTTCAGTAACATGTAAGCAGATTCATCACTGAGTTTCATTTATTTCAAAAAGGTTCCGAGCTTCCAAGAAATGCATTTCAGTTTTCTGCAGACATTGCATACTCTATTCTTTTCCAAAGTGTTTCATAAATAGCTACTTTAGACAACTGCTGAGATCAAAAGGGAAGCTGCAATTGCTTTCAAACATTAGGAGAAACTTCTGAATTATGTGTAACATATGACATCTAAATAAAGATACTGTACCTCTCATAAAATAAAGGGTTTAGGAATCAAGATATTTTCTGTAGAATCTGCCTTTTGAATCTAATGTCATCTCACTTTACAAATAGGGGAAAAAAGCCTGGGGACTAGGTTTTATGCCTGCCCACTCGCCACACACAGAATTATCGACAAGTCACTTAACACCTCTTTGCCTAACTCCAAGAAAACAATTCCCAAGTGAAAAAGCAGTCTAGTAGCACTTTAAAGACTAACAGAATAATTTACTAGGTGATGAGCTTTCGTGGGACAGACCCACTCCTTCAGATCGTAGCCACACCAGAACAGATTGTTCTGGTGTGGCTACGATCTGAAGGAGTGGGTCTGTCCCACGAAAGCTCATCACCTAGTAAATTATTCTGTTAGTCTTTAAAGTGCTACTAGACTGCTTTTTTGTTTTGATCGTATATAGACTAGCACGGCTTTCTCTCTGTTACTAGTTCCCAAATGGTATTAAGTACTGTCTCAGCAGAACAAAAAGAATCCCTGTCCCAAAAAAGCTTACAGTTTAATAGAGGCTATACAAATATGTTGTACACAGCAGTACATGACACGATCTGTTAACACTACATGACCAGAAGTGGTTTTCTTGCTGGACACTAAATACATCTGGATAACTATTTTAAAAGTTGGGGGAGGAGGTGAATTAAAAAAATAAAACCCCATTGAAATTAACAACCTCTGCTAATAATTGAATATCACACTGAAGCTGCGTCTACACGTGCACGCTACTTCGAAGTAGTGGCACCAACTTCGAAATAGCGCCCGTCGCGTCTACACGCGTCGGGCGCTATTTCGAAGTTAACTTCGACGTTAGGCGGCGAGACGTCGAAGTCGCTAACCTCATGAGGAGATAGGAATAGCGCCCTACTTCGACGTTCAACGTCGAAGTAGGGACCGTGTAGACGATCCGCGTCCCGCAATGTCGAAATTGCTGGGTCCTCCATGGCGGCCATCAGCTGGGGGGTTGAGAGATGCTCTCTCTCCAGCCCCTGCGGGGCTCTATGGTCACCGTGGGCAGCAGCCCTTAGCCCAGGGCTTCTGGCTGCTGCTGCGGCAGCTGGGGATCTATGCTGCAGGCACAGGGTCTGCAACCAGTTGTCAGCTCTGTGTATCTTGTGTTGTTTAGTGCAACTGTGTCTGGGAGGGGCCCTTTAAGGGAGTGGCTGGCTGTTGAGTCCGCCCTGTGACCCTGTCTGCAGCTGTGCCTGGCATCCCTATTTCGATGTGTGCTGCTTTGACGTGTAGATGTTCCCTCGCTGCGCCTATTTCGATGTTGGGCTGAGCAACGTCGAAGTTGAACATCGACGTTGCCGGCCCTGGAGGACGTGTAGACGTTATTCATCGAAATAGACTATTTCGATGTCGCAACATCGAAATAAGCTATTTCGATGTTGGCTGCACGTGTAGACGTAGCCTGAGTTAAAGAATCCTCAAATTTTAGGAAATAAAGGAAACTTAAGAAGTATACACAAAAATCAAGGGGAAAACGCTAATTTCTGATGTCACCTCAAACCAACACCTCACTGTCATGCACTGCATTAAGTACCTATATTCTTTTCAGTCATTATAAAGAAGCAAATGATGGTGATTCCATTTTCCCCCAAGGTAAATACTTTGTTGTGTAAAAAGCTTTTACCTTGATTACTTTTGGTTCCATCTAGCTAGCAAGTGTAGAGAAACTATTTCTTCATTTGGACTCATTTGTTTAAAGCTGAAAGACTACTGAGGAACTGAAAAAACTGGAAAGCTTACTTATTCATAGCTTCCAATCTATGCATGTAAACCAAGGGGACAAGAATGGAATCTAATTCTCAAGAATAGGAGGCCTTGGAGCCAGATTTTTGAAGATACAGAAGCATGTAAAAATTGGTATTTGGTGCATACTTGAATTTTAAAAAGAAAATAAAGGCGGCTAGGCACCAATTCCCATTGATTTCTATTTTGTTGCATTAAAATGAGAGTTAGGCACCTCATGTGCTTTAAATGGTCTTGAAAATCCCACAAGGTTAGCTGTATCTATAGGTACCAAAATATTTTGAAGATCTGGCCCATGGTGACCAGACACATTTATTAAATCAGTTTTAAATGCAAAATATACTTTGATATACAGTATACTTAAGGAAAAATGTGTATTTGAGATAATTTAAAAACAAGTTTTAAAATGCTCTCTGTATATTTGCTTTAGTTGAATTTCTACTCAAATGCAACTTGAAAAATATTAAGTGCATGAGCTGCATAACTGCTTCAACAAGTACCTATAGCTGCACTGTAATCTCCTGTAATAAAAGATGTATTTGGGTTTCAAAGCAACATGTTTTGATGGTTACACCAAACAAGGGAAAAAAACCATTTCTCTAAAAAATAACTACAGCACAAATGCAAAACATGATTATAGGTAATTATTTAAATCAAAGATTCCTTCCTTGTGTGTCTCACATTCCGAGACCAAAATGGCTATAAAACACTGCAAATAATTACGTTAGTGAGAACAGACTCTTCTCAATATAGTGGTTTTATAGTACAACTCAAAACAGGTGTCTAGTTTGGAGCCTGTTCTAGAGAGATCATTTTCTTTATATTCTTAAAAAAAAAAGAAGCTGTGCTCTACAGAATTGTTAGGCTCATATTCTGTTCAAGTTCCTACACAGAGCCCTCAACACCATGGTATCCACTCACTTTCCAGATGCATATGGGTGTGACTAGCACTTCTCAGACACAACCCATTTACTTCCTCTCTCTGGGGACAATCACAGGAGGATATTTTTCTTCTTTTAACTATGTATACACTATGATATCTGTTTATATTAGCAAAGACAAGGTCAACAATGTGTGTCTTGGACCAAAAGGTGGCAGGCATTCCCCACTGTGGGGAGTACAGACAAAACTCCATTGTTCTTCAGAGTCTCCACATTCATTTAAAAATAAAGTTTCTCACTGTTATAGTGGTGAAAAAAACCTTCAAAGAACAAAACAGTGTCACTGAGACAGTGATCTACTTGAGAGTTTGCAGAATGTCTGATACTAGGGCTCTGAGGTGTGAGCAGTCCCGTTCACTTCAATGGGAGGGAAAGCTGATGACAATGTGGTACATTGATAATTCTGAGATTGTTAGCCATTTCAATTTTCATGACACATAAGAGAAGAGGAAGTGTATTAGAGATCTACACCAGACCTTCACAAACTACAGGGCATACAGCATGAGGGATCCAAACAAATGGATGAAGAGGGGAACACCAGATTCATAAAAGATTCCCCATGACAGTCCTGGACGATGCATTATGGGAAGGTGGAGGGCAGCCATCTGTGGGGAAGGAACAAGTTCTGAGCTATCTAGAAAAACTAGATGTGCACAAGTCCATGGGTCTGGATTTAATGCACCCCAGGGTACTGAGGGAATTGGAAGAGGTCATTGCTGAACCTTTGGCCATTATCCTTGAAAACTCTTGGAGATCAGGGGAGATAGCGGATGACTGGAAGAAGGCAAACGTAGTGCCCATCTTTAAAAAAGGAAAGAAGGACAATACAGGGAACCATAGACCCATCAGCCTTACTTCAATCCCTGGGAAAATAGTGGAGGGAATCCTCAAGGAATCCATTTTGGAGCACTTAGAAGAGGGGAAAGTGATCAAAAGTAGCCAACATGGATTCACCAGGGGCAAGTCCTTCCTGACTAATCTGATTAGCTTCTATGACGAGGTAACAAGCTCTGTGGACATGGGGAAGTCAGTGGATGTGACACACCTTGACTTCAGCAAGGCTTTTGGTACGGTCTCCCACAACATTCTTGTCCACAAGTTAAGGAAATATGGATTGGATCCTTGGACTATAAGATGGATAGAAAGCTGGCTTGATGGTCAGGCCCAATGGGTAGTGGTCAATGGCTCAATATCTGGGTGGCGGTCTGTTTCAAGCCGAGTGTCGCAAGGCTCGGTTCTGGGGCCGGTGTTATGCAACATCTTTATTAATGACCTGGATGAGGGACTGGATTGCACCCTCAGCAAGTTTGCGGATGACACAAAACTAGGGGGAGAGGTAGATTCCTTGGAGGGTAGAGAAAGAATCCAGAGGGACTGGGATAAATCCGAGGACTGAGCCAAAAGAAATCTGATGCGGTTCAATAAGGAGAAGTGTAGAGTCCTGCACCTGGGGCAGAAGAATCCAAAACACTGTTACAGGCTGGGGACCGACTGGCTCAGCAGCAGTACAATGGAAAGGGACCTAGGGGTTATGGTGGATGAAAGGCTGGATATGAGTAAACAGTGTGCCCTTGTAGCTAAGAAGGCTAACGGCATACTAGGGTGCATTAGGAGGAGCATTTCGAGCAGATCTACAGAAGTAATTATTCCTCTTTATTCAGCACTGGGTGAGGCCACATCTGGAACATTCTGTCCAGTTTTGGACCCCCCAGTATAAAAAGGATGTGGATTTGCTGGAGCAGGTTCAGCGAAGGGCAACAAAAATGATTAAGGGTCTGGAGCACAAGACCTATGAGGAGAGGCTGAAGGATTCGGGCTTGTTTAGTTTACAGAAGAGAAGACTTCGAGGTGATTTAATAGCAGCCTTCAACTTCCTGAAGGGGAGCTCTAAAAAGGAGGGTGAGAAACTGTTCTCAGTGGTGTCACATGGCAGAACAAGGAGTAATGGTCTGAAGTTGAAGAGGTAAAGGTGTAGGTTAGATATTAGGAAAAACTACTTCAGCAGGCGGGTGGTGAAGCACTGGAATGCGTTGCCTAGAGAGGTGGTGGATTCTCCATCCCTCAAGGTTTTTAAGTCACGGCTGGACAAGGTCCTGGCTGGGATGACTTAGTGGGAGTTGATCTTGCTTGAAGCAGGGGGCTAGACTAGATGACCTCCTGAGGTCCCTTCCAGCCCTGTTATTCTGTGATTCTGTGAAAAGATGCGTCAGCCTTTACTGCCACATGCAACGGTAGAGAAAAGAAGGGATTAAATTGGTTTCTTTTCACTTAATGTATGGGCTTAGTTTTCAGAAGCTTGGACAAAATTGTTTTAATCTATTTTCACATATTAAAATAGACTGAACACACTGAGTTGTCAAACCCACTGCAAATTCTAGTCTTTTAATCTGACACTGAAGACATGTAGAAGAACAATTTGTTGGGCAAAAGTCAACATGGTTTCTGTAAAGGGAAATCATGTCTTACTAATCTATTAAAATTCTTCAAAAGGGTTAACAAACATGGAGGCAAAGGGGGATCCAGTACATATAGTATACTTCGATTTCCAGAAAGCCTTTGACAAAGTCCCTCACCAAAGGCTCTTGTGTAAATTAGGCTGTCATGGGATAAGAGGGAAGATCCTTTCTTGGATTGAGAACTGGTTAAAAGACAGGAAACAGGGTAGGAATAAATGGTAAATTTTCTAAATGGAGAAGGGTAACGAGTAGTGTTCCCCAAGGGTCAGTCCTAGGACCAATTCTATTCAACTTATTCATAAATGATCTAGAGAAAAGGGTAAGTAGTGAGGTGGTAAAGTTTGCAGACAACACTAAAATGTTCAATATAGTCAAGACGAAAGCAGACTTAAGAACTTCAAAAAGATCTCACCAAACTGAGTGACTGGGGAACAAAATGGCAAATGAAATTTAATGTGGATAAATGTAAAGTAATGCACATTGGAAAAAATAACCTCCGTCATACATTCAATATGATGGGGGATAATTTAGCTACAACTAATCAGGAAAGAGATCTTAGGGTTATTGTGGATAGTTCTCTGAAAACATCCACGCAGTGTGCAGCAGTAGTCCAAAAAAACAAACAGGTTGTTAGGAATTATTTAAAAAGGGATAGAAAAGAAAGAATATTTTACTGCCCCTTTATAAAACTATGGTATGCCCACATCTTGAATACTGCATACAGGTGTGGTCTCCTAACCTAAAAAAAGATATTTTGGCATTAGAAAAGGTTCAGAAAAGGGTGACTAAAATGATTAGGGGGTTTGGAATGGCTCCCATATGAGGAATGGTTAAAGAGACAGACTTTTCAGTTTAGAAAAGCAGAGACTGAGGGCGGGGTATGATAGCGGTATATAAAATCATGAGCAGTTTGGAGAGGGTAAATAAAGAAAAGTTATTTACTTGTTCCCATAATATAAGAACTAGAGGACACCAAATGAAATTAATGGGAAGTAGGTTTAAAACAAATTCAGTTCTTTTTCACATAGCAAACAGTCAGTCAACCTGTGGAACTCCTTGCCAGAGCAGGCTGTGAAGGCTAGGACTATACGAAAGTTCGAAGAAGAGCTCGATAAATTCATGGAGTTTAGGGCAATAAATGGCTGTTAGCCAGGGGGTAGGAATGGTGTCCCTGGCCTCTGTTTGTTAGAGACTAGAGATGGATGGCAGGAGACAAGTCGCTTGATCACTGTGTTCAGTCCATCCACTCTGGGGCATCTGGTATCGGAGGGGTAGCCGTGTTAGTCTGGATCTGTAACAGCAACGAAGGGTCCTGTGGCACCCTTCTGGGATGCCTTCTGGGGCATCTGGCACTGGCTACTGTTGGCAGAAGGGATGCTGGGCTAGATGGACCTTTGGTCTGACCCAGTAATGGCCGTTCTTATGTATAAATGTGAGCTACCTGTTGCTTGGGTAATTTGAGAATGCATTAATTATCAAATGGTCAACGATCTCAATTTAAGGTCAGGAAGCTTAAGAAATGATGTGACCAAACACATAGCTGCAACTATCACACCCTCTTTACAAAGGTAAGGCAGAGGGAGGACCCTGAATTTTATTCATAAAAGAAACATTTGTCTTGTAACACTCTGCCTTCATTTGTTCTGACTACTCAAACCCAATGACACAGCAGGGATTTACTCTCAAGTTCTGAAGCTTGACTGAGACTCTGACATTATTTCAGCCTGATACTGCATGAACGTAGCTAGACACTTTCGCAACGGTGACTCATTTGTTCTGTCTTAACACTGAAAGGAGCAGTCTGCTTAACTAAGTTTTAGTAAGAAATGCCTTCAGCTCTCATAATCAGTAACCGTTTTACATTTATTAGGCTATTTCTACACTATCAAAGGCTTGCTAATACAGTTTATAATATTTTACCCCAAACCAATAAACTATAGAAACATAAGGGTTTTTTGTCTGTGTTTGTTTGCTGTGTGTATTTACAGTAGGGATTCCTCTGACATAGCTACATCAGTCAAATGCAGAGGGTATGTGAGCATGACCATTTTAGCTATGCTGGCTAAAGTCCTGTCTGAATTCTTTATGCAGCCAGGAGAGCAAGTGACTATTACCTAGACCAGGGGCTCTCAACCTTTCAGGACTATTGTGCTCCTTTCAGGAGTCTGATTTGTTTTGAATATCCCAAGTTCCTCTTCACTTAGAAACGACTCTTTTATAATATCAGACTTATATAGCCGCATATTATCACTGCAAATTTGCCTACTTTTTTTTCACTTTTACAATTTAATTATAAATAAATCAAATAGAATATAAATATGGTGCTTAAGTTTCAGCGTATAGCATAAGAGCAGTATAAATAAGTCACTGTATGAAATTTTAGTTTGTACTAATTTATGCAGCCTGCTGTAAAACTAGGTAAATATCTAGGTAAGATGATGTATGCCTGCATGACCTCTGTGTACGACAGGTTGAGATCCACTGACCTTAAGCAGTGGGTTTCCAATTTATTTGCTGACCGCCCCTTCTTTGGGTCTGTAGTCACTTATCCTGCTTACGCTCTCTCCACCCCACAGCCTTCCCAAGTACATATACTGTCATCTGGCTTTCAAAGCAGAATGAAGAACAATGCTGGTCTCCAGCTCTGAAGGCAGCATCACACAAGCAGCAGTGCAGAAACAAGCATAGCTTTGCATGACCAATTTAGTGCCTTATCACCACCCTTACTTCAGCCCTACGGCTGCCTAATGGTGAGGAATTGGAGGGTTAGGGGAGGAGAGGGAGAGAAGAGACCAAGGGACGTGGCTCCATTGCCAGCCAGTGTTTCCTGTAAGCCGGGATTCCCAACCTATCGGTCGCCATTAGATTTTCTAAGGAAGAGTCACCAGCTGGGTGGCTCTGAGCCATGTGACTTTAAGGAGCCATTAGCAGCACCCACCACTGCTGCATTCCTCCGGCTCCCAGTCCCTGCCCTGCCATGCTAAAATGGAACTCAATTTAATTGGTTTAACAGCAGGCATGATGGATCCGTCCTCCAAACCAATTAGAGTCCCATTTCAGCGCAACAGGGCAGGGAACTGCCCATACTGCAGGTGGGGGAAGGGTGCAGGAGGGCTGGGGGAAGCTGCACAGAGGAGGCAATGGTGACCCAGCGAAAGAGGAGTGGAGGGCGGCAGCTGCATTCGTGTGACGTAGGTGGAGGAGCAATTTGTGGCTCTGAGGGATTTAAGACTGGGGGTGGGGGCAGGGAGAATCAAGATTTACAAAAAATTTTCCCAGGGGAGAACCTCTCCCCACAGCCCCACAGGACTGAATTGCCTTGGGTCCAAAGTCTTACTGAATTGCCAAAATGGGTCCCATCTCGAAAAGGTTGAAGCCCATTGCTGTAAGCTGAGAGCTTGTGCAGCTACTCAGGAGATAATCAAGTGCCATCCAGTTGATCAGCAAAGCACCCGCAGCTAGGTTTTGTTTCCACAGACATTGTACATTCACACTTGCAGCCAGGAACATAAAAAAATGTATTCTGCACATGGATAGAAAAGATTAGAGGAAACACTGCTGCCAGCCCCAGGGTGATGGGAATCCAGCTGTTAACTTTATCCTATCTGCCTCACCACCTGGGTGTGCGTGGTCCTTCTGCATGAGTCCTAGCCACCCATGGCTGACACCTGGATCTCTTAGGTACACAGCTTGCCCCTCCCTGATAGGCCCATTCCATAGTTTGACAACTGCTCACCTAGACCAAAAAGAAAATTCCATTTTTTAAAATCCTTGATTCTCCACCAGGAAAGAATTTCTCTGGGTACAGGAATTAAAGAGGCAATTTTAGGTGGCTCAATCTGCAAGCTCCAGTTTAGGTAAGTGCATTCTGGAAGCTGGAAGACATGGAGCGACAGCAGCAGTATCTTACTAACGCATGGCCTCCCAGGGTCCAGCA
Organism: Carettochelys insculpta; assembly: GCF_033958435.1. Lineage (NCBI taxonomy): Eukaryota > Metazoa > Chordata > Testudines > Carettochelyidae > Carettochelys > Carettochelys insculpta. The sequence goes on along the minus strand of NC_134153.1, from coordinate 19,502,933 downwards.
GGAGCTCCAGAACTGCTAAAGAAGCAGGAGGCCCACTGACACCAGAACTGTGGCCCCATATCATGGTTCCTTTCCTTTTCTCCAAGCCCCACCCTCCGGTCAGTATGAGAGGAGGAGCCAGGCAGTGGTAGGGCGAGCACATATTCTAAAGGGAAAATGGGACAATGTGTGCGCCTTGTCAGAATCCCCTTTTCACAACACTGCATGTAGCTGACACAAGATCCTCTTTCCCTCCCATCACTGCCCTGCCAATCATCAGTTGGCAAGAGCAAACAAGACAAATGCCCAGTTTTGGTTTAAAAGGGAAAAAAAAATCAGGGCATCTAAGGCAGGGCTTAAAAAGGGAACCATTCCAGCTCACTGGGCCATATCACCACCCTCAGGTATGGAAAGAGCTGCATGGAGAGCCCCAGACACCTCACCTATCTTGGCCAGTATACAGGTGTCTGAGTGCAGCCCCTGGCTTATTCACCTGCCCTCTGGGGCATGCCATCCTGGGCAGATGGAGGGTCTGGGGCTGCCCACATCAGCTCAAGCTGCCTGGGCATTTCTTACCAGTGTCTGGCTCTGGAGAGACCCCATATATTTTTTGTATCCAGTCCCCCAATAAATTTTAACTGGCTTTTGCACAGCAGACGCTGTTAGAGCTGTTTTATATGGCACTGCTATCAGTTTGACTTGTGCTACCTAAATTGAAAACAATTGAGACAGTGCAAGAAATGACAGGCACCAAAACTCCCTCTTTTGTGGGCTGTAAATTTTGTTGTGTCTGTCCTAGTACAGGTTGAACATCTCTAGTCAGGCACCCTTGGGACCTGACCAGTGTTGAACCAGAGAAATTTGCCAGACCATGGGAGGTCAGTATTGTCTAGCAGCATTACCAACCCTTCCCCTGATTACTACGCTCTTAGAAGACATGTAGGGGTAAATTACAGTGAAACAACAGCACAGAACACTGAAAGACAAAACTAGTGTCTGGAAACAAACTTTATGGGACCATGGGAAACTTGGGCGTACCCATGATAAGTGGTCAGCCAGCTAACTAAAATCATGCCAAAGTATGAATGTTTTTAGATGAGTGTGCCGGATCAAAGAGATTCAACTTGTAGCATAACATAAATTTGCAATTCTTCTCTAAAGAAAAGAGATAAAAGGATAAAGTCCAGACTAAGAAAACTGGCAGGAAAATTTCTTGTGGGTGATTTAGATGTAGGCCACTTTTGGAGGAGGATAGGGATGTTTGAAAAGCAATTTAGTTCAACCAAAATACAGAAGTCATATCCAAAGTAGTCAAACTAGTACCACCTTATTAGTGGGAATACAGCATAGTAGTTTAGTCTGAGAGCCTAGCATCAGAAACCCTATATCTACTTCCCCTTCTGAACAAAAACCAAAACATACACATGTAGGGCAATTTCAGGTCCTTTCTTGCATGCGAATGGTGAAGCTCATAAGTGTTTTCATACTAGTTTCTGTTGTCCTTTCCAGATGACAGAATGTGATTTCATACGTGCTAAGAGACTGATGTTATGCACTGTATACCTAGAAAACAGATGGAAGAAAGGATGCTAACCTGAATCCATTCTTCTCTTATTTTGCAAATACCTCAAAGTTACTAGAGGAATCTGAAGAATTTACAATATAAAGGGTGAGCTAAAAGCAAGTTCCTCTCCTGTGTCTACCCAGGCATTCAGTCCCCTCAATAATAAATGTTTAAGTTGAGTCACTTTCCAACAGTAATGGGAATTCTAATCAAAGTGAGTAAATTACTAAAAATATACCTGAGTCATTCATGCTGCTGTTCCTCTTGGCATAGGCACTGCGGACCACCTGCTCAAAAACCTGAGCTCCTATTGTTCTCATATTCTCACGAATCATGATGCCTTGGGCTTGCATCATGAAGAGGTAGGTGTTCACTGCAAGAAATAACCAGAGAGATTAAATTAGCAGCAAATTTTATAGGTATGAGAAACTCAAATCCTTAAACCTTTTTGAACGATTACTATTTCTGGTTTTGCTTCACCTCAGTGTCCTTGTGCCAGGAAGTTCTTTGGATGACACATGGCCAAGTTCCTCAATGGGAAAGTTCATACAATTTCACAAGGGTATAGCTAAAGCATATTTCAAAATATATCTGGCACAGTAAAAGGAATTTGAACTATTTAGTCCTGAAATCCAGGGCTGTATTTTATCATGAGAAGGTACATTCCTACTAACCCCAGCGCAATAGTTTTTATCAAACCAGGAAATAAAGGACTTTGCAAATGTTGGAAGACGTGGGGGCTTTATGGGTAAGTTAAGTGGTTTCAGTGCTGACGGTGCACTACAGCCTGATAAGTAATACAAATCAGCACATAAATATAAAATGTATTCCTTTTTCATTAGCCTTGAAGCTCACATTTAATCAGCAAAGATTAAGAAATTTACTATGTGCCTCAGGACTACTTGTTATTTGTGAAGCTACAGACTAACATGGCTATTCCCTGAGATAGTAAATACAGATCACATGCCTTTTACTGACTTTAAGAGAAATGTATGTATTTTATACTGTTAGATCAGGTCTACACCAGAGACCTTACAGTGGCACAGCTGTACTGATGCACCTGCACATTGGAGGATCTCTCCCACTGACATAATTAAATTATCCTCAATTAGTGGCACTAGGTATGTCGGAAAGGGAGTATCTTCACTGGCAGAGCACTGTCCACTTTGGTGCTTCTCACAAAGAAGTTATAATCACTCCCGGGGGAAGTAGGTTTCTTCACATCTCTGAGCAGCATATGTTATACCCAGATAAGTGTTAATGTATACACACCCTTAGTCAATTTCTAAATAAAGTCTATTTGAATAACTGCATCAATTCCACAGATCATCAATAATAAATATGTATCCCAGGAGCAAGTTTTACTGCATAGGGCCCAGTTCTTCTGTGGCCACCTTTAAAAGCTGTCCATAAGTTTTTTAAAAACATAGAAAAGAAAAAAAAAGGCAGAGAAGTTCAGATCATCTCATACCATAGACTGTTGAGGGTAGAAATGCCTACCTGTCCAAGGAAAATGGAATTAGAGGATGGGCACGTAATGATCTGTCAAGGGATTTCTAACTATTTAAAAAAAAAAACATTAAAACATTGTGTAGAAAGAGGGAATTTTATATCGGGTTCAAAATTAAAACATAAGGCTAACTGACAATTTTACATAGGCTTTGTTAAAAGCGTGATAATGACATGCTCCTTTTGGTTTCATCTTTCAGTTAAATTTTAATATGCTACAACAAATAGTTCCATGAAAGACCATGGACTGACTCAGGAAAATGTGATGAAATCTAATATTCTCATGCACAATTCCTCAAAAAGTAACACCATCTGATGACTCACTCATGAGACATGATTTGTCTCAAGTTCCCAGGGAGAGCAAGGGTTTCTGCCATTTGGACAGTGCCAGTTTATGGAGTGAGATGCCTTTTTTCCTTTCTGTTTTTTGTAAAAGCTCTTGGACAACTCAGAGAAGATACAAAGACCCAGATGTCAATCTTGGCACTTAGAATCTCTCATTGGTGTACATGAGAGTAGAGGTTGGTAGAAGAGTCTCTAAACCAGCGATACTCAGACAGTGGCTCGTGAACCACAAGTGGCTCTTTAATGTGCCTCCTGTGGCTATTTGCAGTATGTGATATTAAAACTCTGATTTACGTATCAATTTATTTGTTAACCAAAATCAGGCTACTATTATTATGTTATTAAGTAATTAAATTATCAACTTGTACCAAGTTACTAGTGTATATTTTGTACAATTTTTCCACAGCAAACACTACAGGAAAATGAAATAACGAATTCATAGTGATGTGGAACTTCTGAGTAATGTTTATCACTAAACTGAACCCCTGTGGTCAGACTATCATTGCGCTAAAGCTTGCAGTCCCATTTTTGAGCAAAATTTTATCTAATCAGCACCACCTCTGGCCTATGTCTTCTGAGGATATCATGCCTTACTTCACAAAACAAAAAAGAGCAGTCCTGGAGCACCTTAAAGGCTAATAATTTTCTTTATTAGGTGATGAGCTATCCTGGGACAGACCCACTTCTTCAGATCTGGAGAATCCTGACAACCGAGAGGGAGAGAATTTTAAAGAAAAAGAAAAAAAAAAAGTTAAGAAAAAAATGACAAATCAGCTAGATAGGGCATAAGGGAGGAGAAAAAAAATACTCTAAAAGTGTCTATTAAGTTAAGTGAGATAGCTGTGGTCACTGAGAATACCAAAGGTGGGGAAATTTTCCTTCGAGAGACTTCCCCCACCCCGCCTTATAGCGAACAGCACTGAGTGATAAACGTTTTCCCCTGTGATTGGAAAGTTTCTATTGTCTAAGATCATTACTTTATTTTACCTCTGCTCCAGAGGTAACCTCAGATAAGCTGTTCTACTCTGAGGATGAAGCACGATGCAAATGCTATGTATTCGCTGTTCTGTTCCCAAACCCTTTAATCAGGTTTCTTGCCAGCTATAAGGAAAATTCATTTTCACTAGTCTTGTCATTGCCAGATCCTCCATTCCCTTATGCCAGTTTGCATCACTATTTTAATGAGATTTAAAATATTTGTATTAATTTTTGGCCTTAATTGGAGGGGGAAACAGACTATTTTAGAGTAGAGGAAAATCACAGAACGTTAATTTAATCCAAACATAGGTAAATGATTTAAACAAGAATATTTAAAAGTGACCCAAGGCCCCCTGAAGCACTGAATAGTTAAAATGCAAAACCTACTAGGAGTGGTGAATATACTAACTAGATAAGAAAAGATGCCTTCATTAATTAAAAATGAGGCCCTCAGAAGTGGAGTGAGCATTAACCAACATATAACCTCTGAACCCAAGGACAAGCATCAAGGAACATAAATTTCTATAACAAGAAACTAACTTTTGTAAGTACTTGGAAAACAAAGGTTGGCTCATATCAGGAACTTCAAGCTTCAAAGCTTGTTACGCACCCATTCAGATACCGAGAGCCCAGGTTACAAAGATTACTCCAGAGGAGCAGTTTACAATTTTTCCAGATAACTGTACCCCTTTCGGGAAGCTGACTTGTCTTGCATAACCAAGTTTCACCTAACAAACTACTTCCTTTAAAAAAAAAAAGACATAAGACAGAAGTGTCCCTGTCCAAAAATAAATTAATTGGAATATAAATATTCAACATACATTCAGAAAAGTATAAACAAAACACTGTATAATATGTTAGTGTGTATTAATTTCACTAATACTTTTTATGTGGCTTGCTGCAAAACTTGGCAATAACCTAAATCAGTGGTCACCAACTGGTCAACCGCGATCATAGAATCATAGAAGAGTAGGACTGGAAGGGACCTCGAAAGGCCATCGAGTCCAGCCCCCTGCCCTCATGGCAGGACCAAGCACTTTCTAGACCATCCCTGAAAGCCGTCTAACCAACCTCTTCTTAAATATCTCCAGTGATGGAGATTCTACCACCTCCCTTGGCAATTCGTTCCAGTGTTTGATCACCCTGACAGTTAGGAACTTTTTCCTAATGTCCAACCTGAACCTCCCCTGCTGCAATTTAAGTCCATTGCCTCTTGTTCTATCCTCAGGAGGCAAGGAAGAACAAGTTCCCTCCCTCTGCCTTATGACACCCTTTTAGATACCTGAAAACTGCTATCATGTCCCCCCCTCAATCTTCTCTTTTCCAAACTAAACAAGCCCAAGTCATTCAGCCTTTCTACATAGGTCATGTTCTCTAGACCTTTGATCATTCTCGTTGCTCTCTTCTGGACCCTCTCCAGTTTCTCCACATCCTTCCTGAACTGGCCCGAGTAGATCACTGATGTATCCTTGCTGTATCACTGACCAGGAGCCACCAGCTGTAAGTGCCACCCAGTGGCAGTCTGCACACAAACCCTTAGTGCCCTCTGGAGCCTGCACCCAAACTTGCTTCCAGAGCTTGCATCTGTCTCCCCTTCCTGCATCTCTGCCCCAGTTTCAAGTCCCCTCCCATATGGTGGACACTTTGGCTTTGGCTCAGAGCCCACATTGCTCCCAAACCCTAATCCTCTGTTCCAGCTCAGGAAAGGTGGGTGAATGGTCAACCTGTACTGCAAGCACCAGAGCAGCCCAGGCTGCAGCATGGCAACTACACCACGTAACCCTTCAACAGGTGGATAGTTATGTTGATGACAGAATTCATCCACCAAGCTAGCAGCGTCTACAGTGGTTAGGTCAACATAACAATGTCACATAGGGCATGTGATTTTTCACAGCCCTGAGCAATGTAAATAGTTTAACCTAAGTTTTAGATATAGAACTGTCCTGAGATACTTAGTATGTGCGTAAGCCATACCAAATGTTACTTTATAAGGTAAAAGGTAAAGCTTAGTTCATAGTCTCTTTTGTTCAACTTACATAGAAGGCAAAGAGCAACTACCAGTTAATGTTCAAAAACTTGAGCAAATTACAGAATGTGCAAACCACCAATTAGAGAAACATACAAAGGTTGCTCAGGCCAAACAGGCACATTTAATCCATGGGTTAGTTTTATTGATTAGATTTTAAGTCTATGCACAAAGTGCTACAGAAAAGACAAAAACTACTTGGCTGGTCCTTCTATACAAGCATTCATGGTCAGAAAAGCCTAACTACTAACATTAATCAACCCGTTCAAATTGCTGCTTTGAAGGACTGGATAACTCATGGGAAAAGAGGCTGTAAATTTACTCATGCTGGTCTTGTACTTAGCCAAAACAAATCCATTAAATAGTGTCTATATGATCATTTAGACTAGTGGGATTTGGGGGAGTGTTTTTAAATCAAGTTCCATTAGGTCAATTGTGCTAACCTGGCATTTTCTGCCTGCCCCCAGATAGGACTCAGGAGTAGTTATTAACTGATGGATCCTAAATGCCTTGTGTACAATGAATCTGTTGTCCTTCCCAGGTTTGATACCCATATTCAAGAACACCATAATAATTGGCTTTCTTGATGACAGTGTGCAGAGAAAAAGGAGAGAATGGCCCCAAAACAAGTGAATTTGCAGTGTGATTACAACAGCTCTTAACTAAGCTTTTATTCTCTCTAACTACAAATAGATTTCAGAGTCTCTAAAAAGCTTTGTTGCAGAGGTAAGGTAAACCTGAAAGGGATCTGATGAACAAGGAAAGCGAGCAATACCATAGAACAGGTATATCATTGAGGCTATAAGGACGATTAGTACAACAACAAAAAAGCAACGGTTTCTGTAAGCATCATTCCCTAAAGGACGCTTGGGTGTCCACCCATGAGAGATTAAAGCATCTCCCTGCTGATCAGAAGAGCACCCATGGCTGGCAGCATGTGTATCAACTGGTAATACACTTCCACATCATTTTGGTGCACATAAAATTTATTCCACACATAAAAGGAAAAAATTAAAGGGAATATTGTCCAACAAATTGTTCTAACACACAAGAAATAATAGATCTAGAAAGACTGTCTACAGTTCTCTGCAATACAATTTGGTGAAAAATTAAAATAAAAATTTTAAGCAGAACTGATTTCCCTGAATGTGTTAGTCTGAAACTGTGAAACTTTAAAATTCAGCTGTTTATATTTTAATGTATTGGTAAAATTAAGGATATTTTATGGTTTTAAAGGAAATAATTGGTAATAAATACACTGCCCATCACAGTAACTGTCAAAGGATACCTTTATAGCACACGCTGAGCACTGGGAGTTACATGATCGCTGACTTACAGAAGGTAAAGATGACGTATCTAGAGAAAATAAGTAACTTCTCCAAAGCCACACAGAAAGACAAAGTTGGGATGCTCAACATCTTAGAAAGTGGATTTTAGATCAGGAGATTTTGTGCATTTCATCGTTTAGAAGCATTATGGAATAGGGACAGTTCTGACTTGTACAGCACCATGCTATTTGCTAATTCTGAACAAATTATTGGTTCTATGTCTACACTACTGTAGAAAATTGACCTAAGCAACAGAACTCCGGCTCCATGAACAACATAGCTGGATTCGATAGGCAGACTTAGGTGGACTTACTGCAGGATCTACACAACAGTGGGTTGATGGGAGAAACTCTTCCATCAATTTATCTTACTCTTCTCTTTCATCTACTTGGGGAGTATTATGGGCAGAGATGGATGAACAGATAAGGATATCAACGCCAGGATAGGGAAAGCAACAGCTGCATTCAAGACTCTTCATCCCACAGGGAGTTCACAAACAACATCTGAGAAGACAAAACTGCGTCTCTTCAACACAAATGTGAAGAATGTGCTCGTGTGTGGATGCGAGACCTGGCATACTAAAAAGTCTTCAAATCACAAGCTACAGACATTCATACACAAATGCTTGAGGTATATGCTTCACATCAAATGGCAAAACTCTGTCACAAATGAAGAGCTTCAGAACAGATCAGGAAAGAACCACTTGACATTCAAATCAAGAGAAGAAAGTGGGGATGGCTAGGCCACACTTTCAGAAAACTATCATCCAACACAGGCCATCAAGCTCTCAGTTGGAACCTGCAAGCAAAAGGCAAAAGACGAAGACCTCAGATAACATGGAGAAGACCTATTGTGACTGAAGGTTCTCTGCACCTTAAATACTGAGTCTGTTCTGGTGTGGCTATGGTCTGAAGAAGTGGGTTTGCCTCACGAAAGCTCACCACCTAATAAGTTATTTTGTCAGCCTTTAAAGAGCTACCTGACTGCTTTTTTGTTCTGATAGAATATAGACTAAACACAGCTACCTCTCTGTTACTATTCAACAACTGTGGCACTCCTGGAGCCAGCTAGAAGTTTTGTCCTAAGACAGAATGATGTTGAGGAGACTTGTAGATGCCCTATGCTCCACTCAGAGTACAAGGGTTAAGTAATAGTAGTAGTAGACTCATTGGGGGAAGAGTACAGGAGTCAACTGCACAGCAATCTGCGGTCGATTTGGCAGTTCTTCACTAGACCCACCAAAACGACTGGTGGTGGATCGATCTCAGAGCGTCGATCTCTGCTGCAGTCTATGCGTAGCGTAAGAGAGCCTTTATTCCAGTATGCCTTATGCACACTGGAAATATATTCCATTAGGTTTTGAGAGTACTAATAACAAATAACCATAGGACCCATATTTACATTTTTCTTAAGACAAAGGTTTGTTCAGTTTACTAATCTTCTGGGTTTTTTTTTCCTGTTCCATTTAATAGGCCAGATGACACACAACCTAGTAAGATGCAAGACAAGACATTATTGACTTACATTAGATTGCAGAAGGAATTTAACAGACTGTCACAGGAGTTATTTAATGGCAAATTGAAACAAGGACAAAAACAAGCCATGTTTAAATCAGAGACGGTTGATCAGCCTGTCAGATATTAATCCCTCTGTTAAAATGACACAGGCTGTAATTCCAAAGTATTAGATGAAAAAAATAATTCATAATGGTTACCTACCACCTAATCTTATAGGAAGACAGCCCATTCTCCAGCATCTGAATGTCAATGGTGCAAAGGACCGATCACCATGAAAACATGCTGCCATTATTATTGACCTTAAAATTATCCATAACCAGGACATGCAATTTGTTCAGCTAATCATGGACTCAGATTGCATGGAGCCATTTTAAGTGCTTCAGTCTTTATACCTATAAAGCTCTTAAATGACTTCAATGGGAGTCTGGCTGCTCAGCATGTCATGATCAAGACCAAATATAACCATGTTTATGTCTTCAATAAGGAATTCCTGAACTGCATTCAAACCTCCCCAAATAGATGTTAGCAGCTTCCAAGTGGAGTTTCAAGGTTATTGGTTTTGACCTATAAAATGCTGAATAATTTGGGACTTTTCTACTTCACAAGCTGTTTCTTTCCATGCAGAACTGGCACATCTGTGATCCACAGAACTCAATTTACCAAATATCTTGTTGCTGTTTTGTCTACAAAAGAATGTGCCTATGTACACTTACGGTTGCAGTGTTTGTTCAAATCGAACTATGCTTTAGTTGAGCAGTGATTCTCCTTGGAATGAGATCTGCACTGCTGCTCTTGAAGAAACTCTGAAATCTTATTTATTGTTTGTTATTTTTGTTTAGGTCTGGACCTTGACTATATACCTTTGCCTAGAAATTTGGATGTCGACAAAAATAACTGATTACTAATCTAATGGATCATACAGAAGTCATACTATTAAACTATACTTGAATAGTGCATTCAGTCTCATAGCAGCAGTAATCAATTTACTAGTTACATTTATACAATAGGTGGCAGACAACTGGTATATATCATGTTGCAGAACAATGTAGGAAGGGATAAGAGTCCAGTGACAGTCACTGCCTGTTGGCATGTTCCTGAAATAGGAAGAGGAAGTAAATGCTTACTTTAGTGCCTTATTATGGAGAGGAAACAGCAGGAACATCTAGTCTGTTTCATTAACGAATTAATAATCTCAACAGCAAGTTGAGTGAAGATAAAGATACAGCAGGAGTTGCTAGATAACAGCTAGCAAAAGTACAGGGAGGAAATTCAGTTAACAGACAGAAACCTGAGAGAATCAAAGGAGTGGGTTCACATGCTACAGAAACAGGTAACAGCTTGGAACACTGGGGGCTGATATTTCCTGATGTGCCAATCTTCCAACACTACTACAGTAAACCCTCGAAATACATGGCTTCAAGTTGTGCATAACTTGCTTTAACGTGAGTTAAATACAACTTGAAGCTGCTCTGCAGCTGTCAGCCTGCCTCCAGCCCCGGTGGGCTGTTCAGTTTCCCAAGTCCCACAAGCAGCGGGGACCAGGGAACCAAGTGGCAGCCTGGTTCCCAGCTCCCCATCCTGACTTGCCCAAAAATTTGAGTTATGTGGGGTTGCAGGAACCCAACCGCAGCATAACTTGAGGTTTTACTGTATTTAAATGGTTTCAGAGGAGTAGCTGTGTTAATTTGTAGCTTCAGAAAAAACAAGCAGTCATGTAAGCACCTTTAGAGAATAACAAAGGTATTAGGTCACAAGCTTTCATGGCTAAGACCCACTTCCTCTAACAAAGAAAGCTCATGACCAAATAAACTTGTTAGTCTCTAAGGTGCTAAAGGACTCTTACTATTTAAATACTCATGTACTCAAAACCACCACCCACAACAAGTATGCAGTATGGTTCTAGGGGGCTCTCATACCAACCTCTGTTTCTACAACATCTGGTACTCATCAAGATTTGCAAGTATGACTGGAAGCAATGGTCCCTATAATTTTTTTTCCATCCATGTGTGGAATACATTTTTATGTGCACCAAGGCATGTGCAGGTGTGCACTATCAATAGAAACAAATGTTGCTGACTGTGGGCAATCTGCTAATCAGCTGGGCAGCATTTGAATTTCTCTTGGGTACCCGCTCAAGCGCACAGCTTACAGTTAACATTGCCTGAAAGCCTTGTTTAATTCATAAGTAATATTTCTCAGTTAACAAAAATACTCTAAGCAAGCTATCGTAACTTTTTTGTAGAACAACTAGGGTTTATGGAACACTATTAACCTGCATTCCAGAATATAACTGGGTGACCAATCCCAAATCATCATCTAGGGACAAGTCTGAGAGGAAACTCTAGAAAATGACCCTGTGAAAACTTGATATATTAGAGTGAACTTATGCAATTGTTCACTTTTCCTCATTGATGCCTCTAATAAATAGGCACAGACTACAAACTCTTTCGGTTAAGGGCCTTTTTCCTCCTTACATGTTGGCCAAGCCTTTAACACAACAGGACCCTGATCCATCGCTGCAGCACCTTGGCACTATTGCAGTACAAAGACTGAACACAACTTTCGCAAATAATGCCAAGCTGAAATTATTATTAAAAATATTGCATTCTGTAGTGCACATGCAAGACGCTAAAGAACCTGAAAAACAAGTCTCTTCAATAATCACTTTTACTACAACTAACATGTATTAAAGTGCTACAGAAGCTCCAATCATAATCAGGACACCATTTTGTTTGTATACTGACTAATACAGATGGACATGTTCCCTGATGCAAAGACCTTGCAACGTGTCTTAAAATGACAACGGAGGTAATAACCAACAGAGTCTTCTCTACAGCAAACCTTTCATTAAACTCTTCCCGCAGTGCTATGCCCCAGAACAGCTGCATGGCTGGTAGTGGTAAGAGATTTTACCAAAGCTCAGCACAGACAAAACCTTAGAGGAAAGGATGGACATTGATAAATAACTGTGCAACTCATATGACTGTGTTAGGTCATCTAGAGCACAAAGTGGGCAGCGGGTGATTAGGAGGCTGGATTTGTTAAAATTCCCACTTTCTGTATTGTACATGCAGAGATAAACAAGCAATTCTACAGGTCTTCCACACAATTTGAATAATTAGTATCCCTCAGTTAAGCAGACTGAAAAAATGTGCAGTTTTATAGGGCTTCACACTCACTTTACAGAACTAATGCTTATTCTTAATTTTGGTGACATTGGTATGACCTCTTAATCTACCATTTATGAATCAAATTATTCCTTGCTGCACTATTTATAGCAGTAGCTAGGCTAAAAATTAACAGCGCAGAGGCACCAAGCAAGTAATTACAAAACATGTACCCAGAATTGGCCCGTTTTCAAGCTGCAAAGGCACAGACTGACTGAAGAAAGTGTTACTTAAACAGAAATTGGATACTGAGTGTTTATGTACTACCATAAAAAAATGACATTATTTTGAGGCTTCAAAAAGAGAAAGAGTTGTAAATGTTAAGACCAGAAAGGACCATTATGATCATATAAACTGATCTCCAGCAAACCACAGGCCATAGAATTTCACACAGACATTCCTGCATCCAGTCCATAACTTCAGAGTTACAGCATTTTGTTTTTTTAAACCAAAGACCTGCTACAGTCTTAGTTCATAATTTTTAATGGATCAAGAATGTACCACATTTCACAATGAATTGGTTCCAATGATGAATTGGGATAACAACTTCAAGAGAACTAGCTTCCAAAATAGGATGACAGGACTGAGAGGGATATGAAGAGGGCATCGAATCTATTCCCCTGCACTCACGGCAGGACAAAGTATTATCTAGACCAGGGTGAGCAGTCTTTTCGAGGCAGAGTGCCAAAATGTGACCTTTTGACTTCTATGTATGGTCTGAGTGTTGGTGATGCTTTTGAAAATCATTAAAAGTCCTACTTACAACTGCTTCATTAATAAAGAGGCAGAGCTTTACGGTTTAGATGGTGGTTGGTAGCATTAGCTGGTCTTTTGTTAATTCATTGGCAAGCATGGCTTTGAGCAAGCCCCAGCTGCAGAGAGGAGGAGGGGCAGGGCTGCGATTCTGCCTTGCATGCTGATGAAATTTGGCTCATGTGCCACTCTTGGCACCCATGCTAGGTGTTGCTGACCCCAAGCTAGATCATTCCTGATGCATCTAGCTGCCTCTTAAAAATGCCCAATGATGGAGATTTCTGCAGCCTCCCTAGCCATGGGACTTGAATGTTATTCCTTGTTGTACTATTCTAGTGATTAACCACCCTGACCATTAGGAAGTTTTTTCTAATGTTCAACCTACACTGCCCTTGCTACAATTTAAGCCCATTGCTTCTTATTCCTAATATCGGAAGATAGGACAATTTTTCACTCTCCTTCTTGGAACAACCTTTTATGTACTTGAAAACAGTTATGTCAGGATTTGAGTGTGACTTTCATTCAAGGACATCAAAGCTGCATAAATTAAATCTTCAACCTCTCTGAGGTAAGATGAGTTGTTATATGATCAAGCATATAACTGGGAACCAGAATTCTAATCTTCGCTGCAGTACATAATTATGTGTGGCCCCAGGTAAGTAATACAAGGGTAAACTATGTCCTGGATCATCCATGCATAAGATGAGGGAATAACTAATCCTTGAGGATGGTTATGAAAGTGATGGGGTACTGTGTTTAACATGTTAGGCAAATCATCTTCTAGGTAGCAAACAGGCACAACATTTAAGCAACTTGTATACTGTCTGTACCAAGCCAGTCAATTAAAAATCAGTCCTGATTCCCATGTTCTTGTTGTAATGGTTAAACCCTTTTCCATGAAAAGTGACACACATGGTCCAAACAAAATATGAAGCACATCAAACATTTGTCTGAATTTAGGATTACTCTTACTAGCAAGATTCTGACTCTTATTTTAAGGTAATTAGATCTCACAAAGAGATTCAATTCCACATTAGCCTGTCTCCTGTTTATATTCCTTCCTTCCCCCTTCACAACTATATGATCCCCATTTGTTGCAATCAGAGTTAAGAGAACAGATTCTTAGCTAGGGTGCCTATCTCCAGGGCCAGTAACTCTGCCCTTAAGAGGAAGACATACATTAGCTGCAGATCTGATTTTCCACTAAGCCAGGGACAGTAATGCTACTGTGTCCAATTGGGACTTACGGGCATTACACAGTTAAGCCTATAATGCTACAGACTTTCTCCTCAATAAACCAAGTAACAATATCAGTAACCAACACCCTAGCTCCTTTTATTGTAGCAACCCCTACATATTGTTGAGAAGCAGAACTCTGTCAAAGTTCAATGCAGGAAACAAGTAAAAGAGTTACCTCAGAGTCTCAAACACCATGTCAGAACTGCTTTTACTTTAAGACATGTATAAATACCTTTTTATACAATGTGCACTGATTCTTCATGATCCTTAGGTAAAATGGGATTTTGTGTAGCTTAAAGAGCCACCTGTTTTCAATAAATTTTCTTGGGAGAATGGGAATTACCCAGGCTTTCCATTAAATGCAAGAGACAAATAGTTGCTCCCCACTACCACCCCTTATTTCTTGGGCCAGAAGGTGGCAAAGGTGATACAGGGCCAAAAAAACCAACCAACCAACCAACCACCACTTTTGAGACATCAAATGCCACTAAAGGAATGCTTAGGTTAAGCCAGTCAGCCTCAGCTAGATCTAAGAAGGGATCTCCTGAACCAGGGGAAGCTGTATGTAAAGTGGCATTTATTCCTGTCTCCAAAACAAGAAAGCACCATGTTTTTTTTCAAATACTAGATACCAAGGAAAATGACACATGGGGAGGTAGGAAGGATTAAATCTGAGATATTTCCAGCACTTTCAAAATAAAATGATTATGTTTATGCACAAGTTGTTTCTAGCTATTTTGAATTTTGCAGGCCCAAAATTCAGCCACTCTGCAGATGGCTCCTAGATCTAGGGAACAAAAGACAAATGAAAGCTATTTTTCAAAAAGTTAAAACTATATCTACATCATGTTCAATTTAAAGAAAAATAGCATTTTGTCTTGTTAGTCCTCTAGATTAGAAAAAAAATCAACTATGCCCAGGAGAGATTACAAATTATTTTTAGCCTGGAAGATTTTAACTGACTAATGGGTTTATCTGGTTTAAGGGATTAAATAAAGACTTGCCACCCAATCCATTCTGAGCTTCCTAACCAAGCTGTAGCACCCCAGCCACAAGGATAAACAGTTTATGGCATGCAGTAATCTAGGGCATTCCACATTAGCTGGACAGAAGTAAGGCACCTGATTCATTCTTGGCAAAGCGGCATTATTTCAGTACTGGTGAAGGCTGAAATGAACCTAAGATGTTAACACAAACAACTAGAAGCTTTTGTTAAAAACTGATCTGTTTTTAATGGACTTCAAATATTTGTGTTTCTGGTCAGTAGTCAGCTAATACGTGTCTGACCTCTCCCAGGGGTCGAGGTCTTATTCAAATTCTGATTAAGCTCTTCTACCAAATAAGAAAACTACATATTTAATTAACATTCAAGGCTTGTGCAAGAATGTCAAAGTAAATAATGTAGAAGGGAAGCATGCATCCTAAATTCTCCAATACAAGGCTTGCAGTTATTTACAAAAAAAAAATGGAACATACTTGCTGTACAGTCACTGACACACACTGGATCTCACAGTTGCATTGTTAAGTGTACAACCTAAAAATATTTCAATACTCTTTTCATCTCCAAAACTTGAGTTGAAAAATTCTCATCCAAAATTCCAAAACTTCTATTCAAAAGGGATTGAGAGGCAGTGCATTAATTCGCCTCAGTGTGGCAAAAAGTAAGAATTTGACAGTCAGTCTCAACAGCTATGGAGCAGTATATGTGTGGTTCCAATTTTTGGAAGGAAGTATTTTATATTTTAATCACAAGGATGATTTTGGTTGACATGACATGACATGACAAGAGCTTGGTACCCTTCCTCAAAAAGAGGGATCATTCTTTTAATATTATTGTAAAAGCTCCCTGCTGGGAAATTTCCACAGAATTTCAGAACTAAAACTACAGAGTAAACCTATGCCGTAAAACAATTTTGGACTTCTGGTCTACTTCACTACAGCAATTTCCTGTAAGCAAGGTGCACTATACTTATGGAAAAAATTTTAAGATGTTTAGCTTCAAAGGAAAAGAATGCATTAAACAATGCATTCAGGTTAGCAGATTAAGTTACTTACTGATTAAAAAAAAATTAAACAATTTTGTCTTGAAGCTGTTACAAAATTCATACAATGTACCCAGATGCTGCATAAGATTTCAGAGGGATTCTTACTGTCTGACCTTATTAAACCTGCAACAGTAACAGAATTGCTACAGCTGCTATAAAATAGGAGAAAGGGCCAATATTGATGCTTTGCCATTTTGCGTGATTCTTCTAAGAATCATGCAGTTACATGATAGATGTTTATATTAGGTTTTATAATGAATTATTCATGTGGACTTTGGATAGCTTTAAAATGTTTCTTCCACTGGCTGACAGAAAGCCAACAGAGCTGACAGTATTCAGATGGTCCAACTCACTACTAGAGGACAGGGCTGCCATTTGGTGAGGAAGAAGTTATTGTTCCAAACAAGACTCTTTTTTTATCCCTTCTGATTAACAAATGCACCTGTCATTTACAGGAAAGCCAAGATGTGGGCCATCCAGGGTCAAGTTTAGGTTTTGTAATTTCAGGTGAACAAGGATTGTGCTCTGGACCAGAAGTAAGGATAGCTGAATCCTTATTTCTGAACTTCCTGTTTTGTGAGAAAATTCAGAAAAGGGGTATTTTATGGGGATACAATGTTGTCTGTGTATGAAGCTTATACTCATGAATTTTTAGCGCAAGAGGCAGAATAAACACAAACTGATATTATATAAGACGACAACTTTTATTTAATGAACTGACAGTCCAACTTTTAGTATTGAGAAGTTATCTTGCCAGTTTGGGTTCAATATTTCCCATACCCACTAGGTTTTCAATGTCAAAATAAGAGCCACATGAATGTAATTTACAAAACCTACTCTGGGACAGAATCTTTTCCTATCTTTCCTTTTATGGTTGAACCAGTGTTTTTTTGTTTTTAGGTTGTTGTTTCCCAGACCATTGTGGGAGGGGAGGAATGGAAGAGAGATGAGGATTTCTCTCTCCTCCCACAAAGATAAAAATACACACACACACACACACACACTTTCAAAGACCAGAAACACATATCAGTGCAGGCAACCAGAATTCTAAATGGGAATCTGGTATCTGAAGGCCAATAGGGCCTTATTTAGCTCTCTTAAAAAATCCCTATTTGTAAAGTAGCCACTGCTATGCTCAGTTACTTTGTTTACAGGAAATGGCTTCCAGAAACCATTAATATTCACCCCCATGTAGTTACGACATGCTTTGAGTCATGGAGTGCTATGTTTGCTAAAACTAGGGCCTGGACTGACCAGACATGATCCTGTGAGATTGGTGTGCCTTCCTCTCTCAGAGCAGGAAGAAAATGACCAAAGCACTGCAAGCACACAAGACCAAAGCATTACTACTAGACTTTACTGCCAACAGCATACTCACATTGGCTAGTCTACACTTCAGAGTTTTGTCAGCAGAAAGGGCCTTCTGTTGACATAACTCAGGGAGCATCTACACACTTAAAGCATTCTGTTGACAGAACTCTGAATTTTCCTCAACAATATTATCCCTCAAAAATTTGAGGCATAATAATCTTGTCAACAGAAACTGCAGTGTAGACACTTCTGTCAACACAGCGGGCCTCTTTCCAGAGCAGCCATTCCACTCCCTGGCACCAGGCAGGCAGTTCTTTGTCGAAAGAGCAAGTTGTGTGTAGATGCAATCTGTCGACAGAGGTTCTGTCGAGATTTCCCTGTCGACAATAACTTCTGTTGACAGATGCTTCCACTCCAGACACATCCATTCTGTCTAAGCTCTTAAAATTAAACATCAGACTGTAGACTTTATTTGTAAGTGCTAACAAGGCAACTCTGGGAAATCAAGTTTACCAAGGGGATAAGTACCTCAGCAGCACTTTAGAATGCACCTTGAAGGCAATTAAGCAGCCCCCCACCACAACCTACTGCTTTCTCTACAGCACAAAGCCTGAATTGTGCGCTACCAAATTCAGAGTTACCAGAATCAACTATTAGCATTACCTAGTCCATCTGCTAGTGGTACTGTACACTTTGCCCTTTGAACACAAAAACAGGTTCTGATTAAGTAAAATGCTGCACCATTGCCATGATATATAAAAAACAATCTTATGGTGCCTTTTAACCACATTGTGGAATTTTAGAAATGAAACTTGTTTAGAGTCAAGGCACTACTACCTTGGCACTCTTGAAAAATTCTAATTCAATACATTTTGCCTGCCTAAAGTTTCTCCTATAGCTTCAAGCACAGCATATTTCACACTTCTTAATTATTTCACAGTGTTGATATGAATTATTAAATTGTTGGTATGTTTCATTCCTAAAGCTGCTTACACTTATTTTGGGGAGAGTGTGACAACAGCCTCTTAATTATCTCTTTGGTATGCCATGAAGCTTAGATAATAGATTTTAGGGCAATGAGATTTTTAATTACAGGTGATGGACAAGAGCAAAGAATTATTAGTATTTTTGCAAAACTATCAAAACTTCAGTGTCCTGAAATATACTCTATTACTGGAATTATTAGATTCACATTTTGCATCTGAGCTATTAAAACTTAAGATCTTAATGCATGACACTGAAGGGATGGAGGAGTCAAAGTTTTAAGCGTTCACTTTCTGTTCCATGAATGATTCAGAATTTTCATGGTCACAGGCCACAAATAGGTCTGACAAGCCAGTCAACTTATCAGTCATGTAATGTCATCTGACTATTCAAACATAATCAAACATCACCCAGTATTCCAGCAAGAATACCCTGATATAGACTGTGGTTTACCTTTTTGATTTCCTCATAGGGCGACCTGTTAGCAAGCCTAAATATGTCTTAGTTGTTCACTTGACTACATGCTAACTGATTTTGGATGAACTAAATGCATCCTGATTGAATCTTCTAAACCTAATGGAGACCACAAAGTCTCTGTGTGCAGAGAGTCAAAAAGTAATAGAAAACAATTGTAAGTATATCAGAAGCAATAAGTCTGCTAAACAACCAGTAGGACCACTGGACAATCAAGATGCTAAAGGAGCACTCAAGAATGATAAGGCAATTGCAATGAAACTCAATGATTTTTGCATCAGTCTTCACGGCTGAGGATGCGAGGGAGATTCCCAAACCTGAACAACTCCTTTTCAAGTAATAAATCTGGTGAACTGTCTCAAATTGGGATGTCATTAGAAGAGCTATTGGAACAAAGTGATAAACTAAACAGTAATAAGTCACCAGGGCCAGATGGTATTCACACAAGAGTTCTGAAGGAACTCAAAAGTGAAACTGCAGAACTACTAATTGTAGTTTGTAACATGTCATTTAAATCAGCGTCTGTTCCAGATGACTGGAGGACAGCTAATGTGATGCCAATCTTTAACCAGGGCTCCAGAAGCGATCCTGGCAACTACAGGCCAGTCAGTCTGACTTCAGTACCGGACAAACTGGTTGAAACTCTAGTAAGGAACAGAATTGTCAGACACACCGATGAACTTAATTTGTTGGGAAAGAGTCAACACAGCTTTTGTAAAGGGAAGTCATGTTTCACCAATCTATTAGAATTTTTTGAAAGGGTCAACAAGCATGAGGACGGGGGCGATCCTGTGGATGTAGTGTACTTAGATTTTCAGAAAGCTTTTGACAAGTTCCCTCACCAAAGGCTCTTAGGCAACGTTAACTGTTATGGGATAAGAGACAATGTCCTCTCCTGGATTGGTAACTGGTTAAAAGATCGGAAACAAAGGGTAGAAATAAATGGTCAGTTTTCAGAATGGAGAGAGGTAATGGAGAGAGTGGTGTCCCCCAGGGTCTGTGCTGGGACCAGTCCTATTCAACATATTTATAAATGATCTGGAAAAATGGATAAACAGTGAGGTGGCAAAATTTGCAGATGACACAAAACTACTCAAAATAGTTAAGTCCCAAGCAGACTGTGAAGATCTACAAAAGGATTTTTTATAAATTAGGTGATTGGGCAACAAAATGGCAGATGAAATTTAATGTTGATAAATGCAAAGTAATGCACTTTGGAAAATATAATTCCAAATATACATATAAAATGATGGGTTCTGACTTAGTTGTCACCACTCAAGAAAGAGATCTTGGAGTTACTGTAGACAGTTCTCTGAAGACATCCACTCAGTGTGCAGCAGCAGTCAAAAAAGCTAACAAAATGTTGGGAATCATTAAGACAGGAATAGATAATAAGACAGAAAATGTCATATTGCCTTTCTATAAATCCATGGTAAGGCCACATCTGGAACACAGTGTACAGATGTGATTGCACCATCTCAAAAAAGATATATTGGAATTGGAAAAGGTTCAGGAAAGGGCAACAAAAATGATTAGAGGTATGGAGTGTCTGCCATATGAGGAAAGATTAATAAGACTGGGACTTTTTAGTCTGGAAAAAAGACAAGGGGGAGATATGATAGAGGTATATAAAATCATGACTGGCATGGAAAAAATAGATGAGGAATTGTTATTTACTCCTTCTCACAACACAAGAACTAGGGGTCACCAAATGAAATTAATAGGCAGCACATTTAAAACAAACAATAGAAAATATTTTTTCACACAACGTGCAGTTAACCTGTGGAACTCCTTGCTGGAGAATGTTGTGAAGGCCAACACTATAGTAAAGTTTAAAAAAGAACTAGATACATTCATGGGAGAGAGGTCCATCAATGGCTATTAGCTTAGATGGGCACGGATGGTGTCCCTAGCCTCTGTTTGCAAGAGGCTAAAAATGGGCGACAGGGAATTGATCACTTGATAACCTGTTCTGTTCATTCCCTCTGGGGCACCTGGCATTGGCCACTGTCGGAAGACAGAATACTGGGCTTGATAGGCCTATGGTCTGACCCAGTATGGTTGTTCTTATGTGATACTGTTAGAAACAATAACGAATAAGACAATAGCAGCAACGAAGGGTCCTGTGGCACCTTATAGGCTAACAGAAAAGTTTAGAGCATGAGCTTTCGTGAGTTAACTCACTTCTTCAGATGCTCAAGACAATGACACACAGCCTTTGGGAAGTAGGGAGGGCCTTATATGAATGCCAAACCTGAGCTCCTATTCCGCCTACAAGGTACAGAGTTATTAAGCACCAGGATGACACTGCAGGGTATCACCAAATGCATACAAGGTCATGTGCTGCTCCTCTGCAGTCATCCAACAAAGGTACCAGCCGCAAAACTGATTCCTTCCATGTCCCTCAGTGATCCCCTGAAAGGGTGTGATGGGATTCAGTGATGCCAAAACTCGACTTCTGGCTTCAAAAAGATGAAAAACAAAAATCATCCACTCGCTAGGACTATGCCTACACTCGAGACCTTAGAATGGCAACACTGCACTAATGCAGCTGGCATCTCTAAGATTTCTCATGTAGCCATTCTATGCTGACAGGAAAAAGGTCTTACATTCGACTTAATTAAACTGAGCAGCAGTAGCTGTGTTGACAGGAGAAACTTTGCATGCTACCATTTATGCTGGCAAAATATATGTTACTCAATTATGTTTTTTTCCACATCTGAGTGACATAAGTTTTGTTGACATAACTGGTAGTGTAGACATCACCTAAGAGTGTACTGATCTCTTCACAGTAACAGCCTCCTACAAACATAGCACTCAAGTCTCATCTCTTAAAGAGTAATTTCTGGTGAAATAAATAGAATAGTGACTCCTTAGTTTCAGTCGTCAGGGCTTAAAACATTTACCCAACATTCACTGCCTCACAGAATAAATCTCACCTTCAGGGTGGAGAGTAATCTGAAAGTCATTCATGCCCCTTGCAATTAAAAAGTGTTTCATTGTGCACCATTTGCAGCAAATTTCTATTTAATAGATTTTTTTTAAAAAAAAAATGCTGCTATATACTTTGCTTCCAAGCCTCAAACTCTTGGGTTTACATTCTTACCTTGGACACTGATCACATTAACCGCTAGGCTCTTCATTCCCTCCTTCTCCAGCATCCATAAAATGAATACTATGACTACTTATCTACTATAGTTCCTTTTAGGATGCTAAACCCATAAAACCAATACACTATGAGCACCTTGAATGGAGGACAGCATTGAAACACACAGCATTTTTAACTAACGATCAACACTACCTTTACATTTTGTCTTTCCTTTAGTATTCAAACATTTTAGAGACAGAAGGGTGCTACTGCCATTGCACATTGCCGTCTGTTTGAATTTCTGGCATAAGGTTGTTGGCCAAACTACCGTACTATAATCAAAATAAAAGAAGGCTGTCCCTATGTACCACCTTCTTTGCTGAAATGCAGTCAAACATTTTAGCTTGACAGTTACTGTCCGACCTTCCGTTTTCAAAGGGTTTGATACATTTCAATAAGGCAATGAGCTTATCCCTTGATTAAATATGTAGCATAATCCACCTAAATCTTGTTAGCTGAGAAGCTAGTCAATCATCTTGCTAGTCATAGGTGGTATTTATTTCACTGCCTTGAAAACACTAGAGCCATCTTACTACCTGAAACTACACTGTAGAAAATTGCAGAGTGTAGAAAGTCACCTGCCTAATATGGCAAAGGAGAAAGTGTACTCAGAATTATTTGTGTAAAAGGTTCCAAAGTTTATTGAAGCACCACAATTCAATGCACCTGCTGCAGGTAGGTTTAGATAGCTTTAAGGAGCTAAAGACTGTGGTTTTCTTTTATAGTCCTATAAATTCTTATCTTTGTCCACAACAGGCAGCAGTAAGTGAAAAGATGCAAATTCATCTCAACACAGCATTGTTAGACAACATAACAGATTGCCCACACACTACTTTAGCGACTGGGTCTCTATGGTGTGCTTTAGCTTGCTCAGCATTACGGATTCCACAGTCCAATTTTTTAGGATTTTCAACAGCTTCATTGAAATACAATGGTGGGACTGGAGGAAGAGAGGCACCACAATTTTACTGATAAAGGATGCGTCTTTTTTATGGGGATTGTGATATTGCTCTCTTCTCAAGAAGAGCCTAATAGGTACAGCAAGCAGATCACATTTAATGGAGGGGAAAACTAAAAACAAAAATGATGC
Source organism: Carettochelys insculpta (assembly GCF_033958435.1). NCBI lineage: Eukaryota > Metazoa > Chordata > Testudines > Carettochelyidae > Carettochelys > Carettochelys insculpta. The sequence continues at coordinate 19,479,476 of NC_134153.1, read as the reverse complement.
ATTTCTAGGACCATTCTCAGTAAGCCATGGTCTTTTAAAAGTCATACTGTATAACTTATGATGGTGAGGGGTAGGATTTTTTTTTAATTGTCATACCACTAAAATCCCTAGTACAGACACAGTTACAACAGCATAAAAATGTGTTATACCTGTGTAATGTTCCCATTCTTGTACAAAAATAGTATGATACGCAAACCACTTGCATCTCAAGGGCTGCCTCCACACGAGGAGAATTATACTGCTATTGTGGCACAGCAAAGCATTTCAACTTTCTAGTGTAGAGAATGCCTAAGTCTGCTCTTCCACCACATTGCAAAGAAACCCAGAGGATGCTGCTGTGTGGGCAGAGCTAGCTGACTCTTAACGCCTCTTCCATGTTATGAAGTACGTTAACAGTAACAAACAGAGACACTCTACTCAAGGGATTCCACTGTTAGTCAATTATGTTAACTAGATAAAACAAAAACTCACTAAAGTTAATTTTAAGCAAACTGACTAAAAATCCCTTTTCCTCTCAGTTGCATAACTTTCATTCGTTACATTGGCTCTTTTGAGGTCATCCTTAAAACTGTTCACCTGCTAGAGTCTTCCAAACAGGAGATGAGTTTCTACTGATAAAAAAAATAATATGACATTCTCTTTGTTTAGCTTTTGAAGAAATAAGAGACACAAAGACTCCTTTTCTGCATAGCAGATCACTTTTAAAATGTTCTTTCCATCTCTATCCTTACAGTGCAATTCTATTCTGAAGGGAGCTCCATATTTCACTGATTTCTGCATCAATGAACTCCGTAAGACTTTTTAAATACCAGCATTATAATACCAGTTTGACTCCAAGAATCAAGCTGGGTTCTTTTCTTCTCACTGTTCACCAGGAAAGGTTCTGCAGGCCCAACTATGCCACGCTGTGTAAAGCTAATATCTTCATTGGTACTGCACTTTGTAATTTAGTGGAAATTAACAAACAATTCTACTGATAATGCATAAGAAGGGCAGAATCCAGTTCATGCTCAGTTGTGTTGGCTCAGCAGAACTGGAAGGAATAATAAGATGACTCACAAGGGTGTTGCACCAAGTGCACATGTATCTACTGTATATTTTAGAGAATTTATCTGTTGGTCTGTTTGATCAAAAACTCCTAAGCAATATGAGCTATGACCACTAAATTCAGTACACGGCTTCTCTAATCACAACAAAGCAACATAAGGGTTTGGTTGTGCCAGGAAAACGGGAAGTGCCTGGAATGGGATTGCTTCTCAAGAAACGAAACAGAAGAGAGACAGAATCATTAAATCAAGAACTGTCCTAAACACTGACATAACTGAGTGAATGCTGAAAAACCATTAAAGCACGAAGAGCCAGAAAAATAGAATGAACCTGAAATAGGACTGCTTCTCAATAAACCTTACAGAAAAGAGATAAAACAGAGAAATTTAGACTAGTACTCTGTTTTGGTACAGCTAAATCAGTTAAGATTTGAAAACTAGAAGAAAAAATTATTGAAAACCAAACTGGCTATAGCCCTTTTTTGTTAAAGCACTGCAAATGCTAGAATTTATACAGATGAAGAAAAAATACACTTGATGGAATTCCCTTTTAATAGATTTACTAAAAAAATTACCTAGAAAACATTTACTACTTTAAGAAATTTGAAATAAAAATTAACTTCAGGAAAAATAACAATTTTTGAAAAATGCAATCATTTAAACAAAGCATATACATTTAAAAATAACTGAGGTAAGGACCTGAGTAATATCAGATAAATCCACTAGTATTGATATATATGCCAATACATCTGTTGATTAATTTATACAAAATGTATACCTTTAAGTCTGAAATTTGCTAAATGGGTACACAGAGAATTAAATTTTTCAAAATAAGCACTGTGAATGAAGTCCTTGGATTTATGACATAATTAGTGCTTAAAATTGTGTAAGTCAAAATGTGAACTCAATCACAATCTACTCCACTGCTGAACCAAACATTATGAAGTCAAAACCAACATGCTAAATCAAGTAAGGGTGTCAATTCAGAAACATCCTAAGCGCTGTTTGTCATAAGTCAACCCTCATAAAGTGAAGGTCTTTTTGTATACAGTAGGGTCGCAACATTCGTGAGGGTTTGGTGTCGAGAACCCTTGCAATTGTTAAATTTTGCAAATATCCTTTTATCCCACTTTATCCCGGCGAGGGGAGTGGAACTCAGTGGGCTTCTGGGCAGCTCTGGGCAGGAGCAGGGGGAGGCACAGCCCAGAAGGAGGGCTGTGGGGAGCTGGTCAGTGGTTCGGCCATGCCCCTGGCTGGAGGCAGGGTCAGGCACCCCGCTCTACAGAGGCCGGGCCAGGGCCTGCAGCCACCAGTGTGGTGTGGAGATTGTCGGCGCTGCCAGAGCTGCTGAGGCTGCTGGAGCAGGGGGGACCCTTTTGCTCCCTACATCCATCAGTAGGGTGAGCATATCTCCTTGTCCCAAATACAGGACAGAGAGATATGTGGGGTGGAGGGGCAGCTCCTCCTGGCTTCACCACACCCCAGGGAGGCCCCCTCTCCCCGAGTGCCCTGAGGAAGCGGCAGCTGCCAGTGCTCCCCTTCCCACCACCTGGTGCCCCTTGCTGTATATTTTGGAGGCCCCAGATCAGAGTAAATTTCCCATTCAAAAGAAGGAGATACTCTCTGAATAGGTGTATTTAAAAGTAAAATTGCTCTTGTACCAAAATACTGCATATAAGGCATTTGGTCTCAGTCATGGTCTATATTACAGAGTCTGTAGCTGACTTCAGTTTCAGTCAGCCCAACTTTAAGCATTTACCCTAAAATTCAGCTCCCACTGATATAACTTTCCCATTAAGCCTACTTAACTTCACCACTACGGAAAGTTGTTTATGTCAAATATTACTACCGTTTAGAAGCCATCCCACAATACCCCAAACTGACAGTTAAATTAGTACAAGCATTATTGGTGAGGATATACATGGCTGACACAAGGAGCATAGCAGGGACATGAAAATCAAGTTTAATTATTGTGGTAATTAAGTCAAAGTAAAGTTGACTTAATTTTGCAGCGTAGACTTGCCCTCAAGAATCTGACTGCACGCTAAATACTTTAGCAATGAAGTATTTTTTAACAAAAGGGACACTTTAAAGTCTGAGGTACTTTCAAATCTGATGTGCAGAAAAGTCACACTCCTCACAGATTCTCGTTCAGTTTTCCAAGTACAATTATTTCAGATGTGTAAATACTGCCTACACATTGCATTAACCACACCCTGTTCACCTTAGTCTAATCATGTGAGCTATCTGCCAGAAATGGAAAAAAAAAATCCAAGCTTCTATGAATTCTTAAGAGCACTGATGCTGGTTACTGCTGTCAGCCAGACGCATTCTGACAGCTACTGAAAGAATTCAAATTCATTTAACAATTTAAAACTATGATGTGGGTTCTGTAATCTCAATGATGTTGAAGAACACAGATAGGAGAGAGGGGGCTAGTTTACAAACTGACCAACAATCCCACAGACAGGCATAAAGAAAAAATTCAAAGGATAATTTTAAAACAAAGGAGATAATGTGTATCTATGTTTAATCAGATACTCCACAGCATTTCTTCTTGGACAATTTTTCTCACATACTATGAAGGGCTCTCTAATCATCCGCTGTTATAGCAGCAATGTTTCTTTGGAATTTGCATCTCCAGCTGGAGTATCTAAGGGGAGACGGGCTTCCTGCAAAGTAATCATGGATGATAAATGACAGCACCTCAGCACTGCAGGGGGATTTCATGGTTTTGGAGACTTCTCTGACTCAGCAGCAGAAAGGGATGCTGGGAAGGAAGCACTGAAAAAAAAGTTATGCATTATTAATATGGACTCTGGCAGCAAGGTGAAAGTTGGAAAAAACACTGAAGAAAAAACGTAACTGCAGAACAAGAGAGCTGCATCCATTTAAGCACTTCACACCATTGTGTTTACATTTCCCCTTCAGAATGTAGCTATATCAGATACTTCAGGGTCTGGCGTTGCACTGTACATGTTAAACTATGCTGTTGTGATTTCAGCTTTCCCCATTTTTGATTTATTACGTCTCTTTTGACTATTTCAACTGCATTCTGTGTCATCATGGGGCATAGTTGTTTTTCTTTATTTGGCTTCTATTCCACTACTAAATTCCCTTCCAGGTTTAAGGCCACCAGCTCTCCCTGCCAATCCTGCCCAAGCAGCCCATTACGTCACAAGCTTGAGGAACTGCATTAGAGACTGGCTGTCAACTGCTCTTTCCTCAGCACTGAGTAGTTTTATATAGGAAGCAAACAGTCTGTAGAACAAAAAAAAAAAACAAAAAAACACATTTCCTTCTTCAAGGTCACACGTGCAAAACTGAAAGCACCAGCTGTGGAAAAAAATCTCCCTTTCCCTTTTCACTGGTTTCAATGCCTCTGGGGTTACATACTTCCCTCAGTTGAGAAAGTACATCCCAAGCTTATGAGACCTCCCAGCAGTCTACCCTGGATGACTCATCTGGGGGAGAAAAAAAAATCCCCAAAATCCACCAATGTTGATTATGCTTTCAATTCTCTCCAAATCCTATCATAATAGATGCCAGATTATCAACATCACCAAGAGATAATCATACTACATCTGCTGTACATTATTCATACGTATCAGGAAGATAATCTCAACCACGAGGCCTTAATAGCAGGTGCTGAAATACATACAGGTGCTCCCTTCACACACAGGGTGCACAACCATGACACAATCACCACGTGACTACCCAGGACACTGCATTTAGGCTTTTTATTCTCCTAGTTCTTCTACAGGGTAAGTAAATTTTTCCTAAATGATTTGGGCATGTTAGTACATACTTTTATTGCTTAACCCTACACCTAAATATTTAGCTTGACAGGTGTTGATACATAGCAACACTAGAGGAGGTTAGCACAAAAAGCAAAGACGACAACTAATTCAACATTCATATGTACAAAGTTGCCACTACAATGTCTCTGTAAACCACTGAATCTCTCTCATTTTCATCAGTCTATAGATTTCTTCTTTTAAGAAAAGAAATTCAGCTGCCTATTGACAAAACAAACATTCAACAGAAGGGTGAAAAACATACTGAGGGTATGTCTAAGCTGCAATTAGACACTTGTGGGTTGCCTGTGCCAGCTGACTTGGGTTCATGGGACTTGGGCTAAACGGCTGTTTAGCTGCAGTATAGATGTAAGCATGCTGTGGCCTGAGCTCTGTAAACTTTCCTGCTTGCAGGAGGTACAAACCCAATGCCTACACCTGAGTCAGGTTTCACAGGTAGTCATTTTCTTCTACATACCCTAAGTTACAAGGTTATGAGACTGGCAAGAGAAAACAGATGGTTTGCAATGCAACCCTAGTACCCCAAAAACAAAAGTTGGTAGCACACAAAAGAAATTATAGTTTTATACCAGGAGCTCTAATCCAAATCAGAACTGCTCAACTATTTGCCAGGAAATTCTCCACCCATATAGAGAGAGACACTTCAAGGCCTTCATACACATACAATTTGTAACAGAAAATTAAAGAGTAGTTCTCCCAGAAGAGATTGTGTAGTTTGGAACCACAAGCTCTAGCAAGGTAAATTTTCATTCACCCTAAAGTTGTCCCATAGCTATCATTTCATTGTACTGTTTGGTGATTTAGGCCTTTGCTTTTAGGAGAGTGGTTACACAATCCAATAATTTGTCATTTAAAAAAAAAATCAGTGAAAATAGATTGATTTAATCCTTCCCCACCACTGCTTAGAGGTCAGAAACTAATATTCACACTGACAGTACCTAACAAAAATGGAGGAAACCACTATAAGCGCGTAGGAAACAAAAATGACCTCCACAAATTTCAATATCCAGGTCAAACAGATGAAAAGTGAGAACAGCTTAGCACATTAAAAAAGTTTAACAAAGGCACACACACCATCTCCAACTCTCCATCCCCATATGTGCACCACACTGATTTCACAGAGTTGGGAACATTGGCCAATTTGTAATCCAGATAGAGCCTGTGATGGGCAAATGTAGATTTGGTCAGTCCAAGCAATTGAGAGGTATTCAGATGTCCTGCTGGCCTCCAGCTTGTTTCCTTCCAGACAGCTAGGGGGGGATGTTGACATTCCCTCTCACAGTGACCTTTAATGTGTCCTTGGAGTTGTAGGCCTACCAAGGAGAGTCAAATATAATGCTGATCAGCTGTAGCTGAGGACAGCTCTTCAACACCCAAACAATCTCATCTTAAAGTGCCATTGGAAAAATGTCACATCAGTTCTAGGCAGCTTACCTACCTCAGAAGAATGAAACATGAAGATCTGACTATTTCACACAAACTGTAAGTGTTTTTAGACAGAGACTTGGTTCTAAACAACATCGCACCACGGGATAAGAATATGTATGTTTTCAGATTAAATTTAAATGGACACTGCCCCTCAAAAAAACAAAACAAAAGAAAAACACCACCCTGGAAATTATCCATTACAACCAAAGATGGGAGAGTGTGTCTCTGCCTTTTGAATGTGGTATAGTAACTACACATTGTAGAGGCGTTTCCTGTGGGGCCTGATTTCATGTACAACCTTTTCATTGCTTCTGGGACTATTCCAGTAACAGATTAGAATGCATTTTTGTAGCTCTAGAGATATCCTGGATGAGAAGTTACATCATATTTCAATTATTATTTGCATTATCATAGTGCTTAAGTGTCTCTGTGATAAAGCAGAAACTCTCTATACAAGGCATTAGAAAACAAAAAGACCCCAAAACTTGCAGGGGCAGATTTTACTTACATTGAGGTAAATAGGAGGATCGGAAAAGCGGCCACAACTCTGTCCAGACTCAGCAAGAGAGTGTGGAATAACAACAAGCTGTACACTAACACCAAAATGCAAGTCTACAGAGCCTGCATCCTCAGCACCCTCCTTTATGGCAGCGAGACTTGGACCCTGTATGCCCGCCAGGAAAAGAGGCTGAACGTCTTCCACTTGCGCTGCCTCAGGCGCAGCCTTGGAATATCATGGAAGGACAGAGTGACCAACACCGCCATCCTCGAGCAAGCTGGAATCCCAACCATGCACACCCTCCTCAGGCAGCGTTGACTCCGCTGGCTTGGCCACGTCCACAGGATGAATGATGGAAGGATTCCAAAAGACATCCTGTATGGTGAGCTAGCCTCTGGCAAAAGACCTCCCGGACGCCCCCAGTTGCGCTACAAAGATGTCTGCAAGAGAGACCTCAGAGAGGTAGACATCGAGCTGGACAACTGGGAAGAACTAGCAGACGACCGCGGCAGATGGAGGCAGGGGTTATACAAGGGCCTTCAGAAGGGCGAGATGAGGATCAGACAGCTAGCAGAGGAGAAGCGAGCGCACAGAAAGCACAATAAGGACTTGCCAGACACCCACTACATCTGCAAGAGATGCAGCAAGGACTGTCACTCTCGTGTGGGTCTTCAAGGTCACAGTAGACACTGTAAATGAAGTCCTCAATTGAAACTATAAAGGGTGCGATCCATAGTCTATGCAGACTGAAGGATGCCTACTACAGCACACATACAGATCCCAATTTATTTTCGTATTCCTCTCACTTCTGTTCTAGAGTTTACTTCAGATACTATCTGAAGCAATATAATTAGTCCATATGGAAAGGACAAATGGGGTCAGGAGAAAAGTCAGTTGCCGCTAGACCCTTTATCTCTCTGTCACAGCCACCAGAATTGTCTTGGACTCGATCAACACTACAGCCCTCTGTGCTGTCAACTCTAGCTCTTCAACTTCCAAGACAGCTTACTATTCAGGCCTTAATGGTCACTACTGTGATTCTCCTTTCCCCCACCCCCGGCTTCCAAAACAGGAGGCTGGATTTAAAATAAATGGAGATGCGCATCTCACAGAATTGGAAGGCTATTGAATCCAGCCCCTTGCCCTCGGGGCAGGACCAAGTGCCATCCCTGACAGATTTTTTTTTAAATCTATTTGCCCCAGACTCCTAAATGGCCTCTTCAGGAATTGAACCCTCAACCCTGGGTTTGGCAGGCCAATGCTAAAACCGCTGAGCGATCTGTCCACCTGAAGGGAGCCACTGATGCCATAAGAACACAGCTGTATGCCACTCAACCTATTGAGAAAACTCTCAACTAATCCAGCTAGGAAAAACACTTGTGTGGGTAGTGATAGTGGGGCCATAGAACTATGTCCAAGGGCATCAATCTGCAGAGCTGCACTACATGTGGTAGGCTGTTCATGGAGGACCCAGACAGTTGATTCCTCCATCCACTTGAGCCCAATCTGGCAACATTCAAGAGAAGAAAGCCATTGTTTACCTAGTTTGGTAACAGAATGATTGGGTATGTTGCTAGCTGCAAGCAATATTTGATTTCTGCTTGCTGCCCTGGAGGGAATGTTGATGGATTCAACTGCTGTTTTGAAGCCATGACATTTCTACAAGGCATTCATTCATTGTGTAAAAACGTGCTACTTGACTGCTTTTTGTTTTGATAGTGTATAGACTAGCACGGCTTCCTCTCTGTTACTATTCATTTTGTAGATATGGGAGAGCCCAGCACAAGACCATAACTGGTTGGTTAGTGTTAATGTTTTTGTCATAAAAATCCACTGCATAGTGCTGTGAACAGGATTTGACCCATTTAACCAATTTACAAGAAAAAATATGAAATAGGAAGTGACTGTGGCTTGCTCTACTACTTTGCATGGAATTCCACCTCCCAGAGAGAATACAGCAAAGAACATAGGAACAGCTATACTGGGTCAGACCAAAGGTCCATCTAGCCCAGTATTCTGCCTTCCAACAGTGCCCAGTGTTTCTTCAGAGGGAATGCACAGAACAGGACAATTTTCCAAGTGATCTATCCTTCATTCTCCAGTCCCAGCTCCTTCCAGTCAGAGCTTTAGGAACATTCCAACCACATATAGTTGCATCACTGACCACCTTGAGCAACAGACATTGATGGATATATCCTCCATGAACTTATCTAATTTTGTTTTGAACCCAGTTATGGTTCTGGCCTTCACAATATCCCCTGGCAATGAATCCTACAGACTGTCTGTGTGTTGTGTGAAGACAGACTCTCTTTATGTTTGTTTTAATCCTACTGTCTGTATGGGCAAGCCCTGCTTTTGTGTTAGAGAATAAAGAACGCTGACTTATTCATTTTCACTCCAGCATTCATGGATAGACCTTTTTCATAATGCCCTTTAGTCATCTCTTTACCAAACTGAACAGCGCCTGCATTTCTAATCTCTCCTCCGATTGCCTGTCTAAGTACCTTTTCTCATTCTAATGCGCCTTTTTTCACCTGGGGCAATTAGAACTAAACAAGTATTGTGTGCACTAGGCATGGGTGCACCCCATATATAGCTACATCATGATATTTATGATATAATCCCTTGCCTAATGGTTCCTAACATTGTTAGTTTTTTTGACTGCTAAAATACACTGAACAACAGATGAAGACTCTTTCTTGAGATCTAAATTACTGTTATCACTCACTATTAAGGGTTTTCAACTTCTGTTCCCCCTAACCTCCCTGAGCATTTCATAATCAGTTACCCATCCTGACCAGCTGGTCCGTAATATAGCCTTTCTGCTATATTACTCAAAAATGAGATTTCTATCCATACAGATTCTATTTTGATTCCATTTAGATTTGTATTATATTTGACTCTACTTTCCTTCTCTTACTGTGCCACTCCTACACCAGCATGATGTGCTCCATTGTTCTTATATATTCTGTATGCTGGTATCACAGTGATGCATTGATTATTATCGTTACACCAAGTTTCTGTGATGCCTATCATTATCTTAATTTACTACAAGGCACTCAAATTCAAATACCTAACTTATAAAGAATGCTTCCAACTAATGCAGGATATACGAGAGTGTGAGAGTGCACTGACATACTGTAGCCCTGACATCTTCTGTCACTTGGATATTAGACACACTGACTTCAGAAGCCAGGCTTGTAATAACTATGTAAACTTGGCCATAAACTCGGGCCCCACCATAATAAATGGATAAAGGGAGTCTCCATAGTAGCATGTTCCTTTAAGATAATCAGATACCCAAAAATTAATCTTTGAGACATAAAACTAGGATCATTGTGTTTATAGTCAGTATTATGCTATGCTTAACACAGATGTGTCAACTCTAATTCTAGCACTGAGCAACATGCTTAGGGTAACCAAGCATTTAAAAGTACCCAAACATTCCATCTAAGAGTTTTGTACTGTTGGCCATTGCTGTAATATCTGGCAACAGTGAGATCCCCAGTGGATTTCACAGAGAGCTAGTTCTGTTCCTTTTTTTGGAATAGAAAACATCTTTAAGGCACAGTGTTTTTTGTGTGATCTGCTTGGGATCTTATTTGTTTTTACTCTTTTCAGTGGGGCAGATTGTGATCAAGGATATGAGTCATCTGATCTGGATCTACACTTGTAACCGCACAATCTGAATAGTAACAGAGAGATAGCCATGCTAGTTTATATACTATCAAAACAAAAAAGCAGTCCAATAGCACTTTAAAGACTAACAAAATAATTTATTAGGTGATGAGCTTTCATAAGACAAACCCACTTCTTCAGACCATAGCCATACTAGAAGAGACTCAATATTTAAGGCACAGAGAACCAAACATAGTAATCAAGGTTGACAAATCAGAGAAATTATCATCATGGTCAGCAAATCAGACAGCAGAAGGGCGGGGAGGGGGGGAGTCAAGAATTAGATAAAGCAAAGTATGTAAAAGAGCCCCTATAATGAGCTAGATAATGTGAATCTTTACTGAATCTGAAGAATAAACTAACACAAAATTACTGTCTGAGTGGCAGATGCCCAGGGGATAAAAGGATGCTCAGGCATTGCTTTTGTCCTTGGTACTTATTTTGTCTCATATATATATATATATATATATATATATATATATATTTCGTGGGGATTTTTCTTCATGTAAAAAAAACTTCACTGATGTTTGATGCCCTTCCCCTTGCAATCCCTCTTTCTCTGCTTTAGTAATTCTGGCATTCGCCTTCTCACCTCTACTTCTGTCTGAAGTGCCTAAACCTGACCACCTCTCTACAGGGCTCCATCCACCTAGTCTACTGTAGTAAAACAGAGCTCAAATTAAACTGCACCTTTACTATACCGTCAACTGCAATTGGCTCTTGAGCAGTTTCCTACCTATATCAGTGATCATCATCACAACCCTCCCAGTCTTGTCAGCTATGCCCAGTGTTCCTCATCACCATATGGTAATATTTACACCACTAACTGCTCAACATTTGACATCTGTCAAAATGATACATTATACAATTAAATTGTATCAATCCCATTTGAACCCTCAAAACAGACAGTTGTGTCATTTTAGACTCCTTTTCATTGCACTACTGTTAATTGAGAGATGTCTAACCATTAGGGTGAAGAGACAACATGCATTCAAGAATTTTGCTACAATGCAAAAACCAAGTTCCTGTTATTTGACATAACCCAGTTGGTAAGTGTGTAGCAGGCATCTGCTCTCCAAATTGGTAATGGACAAGTACAACCAAAGTGAACTGAAATTCTCTACTAGACAGAAAGAGCTTTTTTAACCAAATGATTTCGCATCTCTGTGTTTCCTGTGTTTCAGGTTCAGACAAAAGAAACTCCCAAAGCAATCCCAGGTCTAAAGAAAAAGTCTTCATATCAAAAGGCAACATCTGGAGAATGACAATTCTGACATACAGAAGGCAATACACAGTTCCCGTCTGAAGGGCTTAGTATCTTAAGAACAGTAATCCCTCAAAATGCACGATTTCAAATTGTGCTTAACTCGCATTAACTTGAGTAAAGCGCAACTCGAAATCCTGCTCCCCCCAGACCTGGCTCAAGCCACCCCACCCCCAGTCCCACGTGGCACCAGTTCAAACACCCCCCTGCATGGCCCCAGTTCAACCCCCCTGCTCCTGGCTCAACCCCACCCCCCACATCCACACCCGGCTCCAGCTCACCCCTCGTACTTGGTAGAGATTACATGCTGGGAGAAGTAAAAAAAACAGATTGACAGGGCCAGATGAATACCCGGAAACCAGCTACTTCAAGATAGGCCCAAGAAGGTCAATTACAGAACACCACTTGTCATCACTTATAGCCACCAGCTGAAACCCCTGCGACGCATCATTAGAAACCTACAATCTATTCCAGATCATGATGCTATACTCCAGAAGGCTCTAGGTGACAGGCCTGTACTCTCCTATACACAACATCCTAACCTGAGAAAGAGTCTCACTAACAATCACAGACCACACCACAGTAATACTAATCCTGGAACTTTTCCTTGCAACAAAACCCATCGCCAACTTTGTCCACATATTTTTTCTGGGGATACCAGCACTGGACCTAACCAGGTTAATTAAAAGATCAGAGCTCACTTTCATGTACCTCGACCAATATTATGTATGCCATTATGTGCCAGCAATACCTCTCTACAATGTATGTAGGACAAACCAGGCAAACACTTCGCCAAAGAATGAATGGACACAGAGCAGACATCAGGAATCTCAATACACCGAAGCCTGTCAGTGAGCATTTCAATAGAGTGGGCTATTCTGTTAAAGACCTGAGAATACGCATGCTACAACAAAGAGACTTTAAAAACAGATTAGATAGGGAGAATTTGTGAACTGGGGTTCATATTCAAATTTGACATATTAACACTTGGTACGAACACCGACAATTATTTCACACATTACAAGGACTGCTGCCCTTTCTTTGATGTTCGTAATGGTCTCAAGCAAGACACTTAACATCCCCCACCCCAACCCAGCTCCTTCAGTTCATGTATTTGATTTGTCAGTTTTTATTGCAATTTTCTGGACCTCTGCATTATATAAATGGATCTGGACTGGATATTCTACATATCTGAAGAAGTGGGTCTGTCCCATGAAAGCTCACCACCTAATACATCATTTTGTTAGTCTTTAAAGTGCTACATGACCGCTGTTTTATTTTGTTAGAATACAGACTAACACAGCTACCTCTCTATTATAGTTCCACAATTCGTGAAAGCACTGCTGTTACTTTGAACTGAGCTAGGAAGCTGGATGTTACTCCTTAATTCCTGTTAAGTTTCAAACACTGCAAGTGCAAGAGAGCGCTACATTTTTAACCAGCCACATTGACTATGGCATGAAGCCCACGTACCACATTTCTACAGCAGTGGCTCACCCATGTAACAGTTAAGGAACACATAATATAGATTAAAATGCCAAATGAAACTGTTTAGTACATAAACTGAGTGTATGTGCTGTTGTGTTGTGTGTAGATTTACAATGCCCTGATTCAGTGTTGACTACTAGGTACGTATGCAAGGTATGCACGTTTATTTCTGAGCATGTATCCTAGTGGAACTGTGCGCTGTTCTTAATTGGAGGACACAAGCATAGAGTTAGAATTAAAACAGAAGAACCATATTTTCAGAGCTTTAGGAAGAGACTGAAGGGTATGTGAATGGGTGGGTCTTCTATTTATTGTACAGTTCAAGCCAGTCACAGGGCTGTCCTTAGGCATATGCAGAGTGTGCAGCTGGGAAGGGCACCCAAAATTTGGGGACTCCACGCAGCCACGTGATTGTGTGCTTACAGATGGCCCTGATCACTATCGGCTGGTTCCCTTCTGGCCCAGCCCTTCCCCTGGTTGATCTCTCTGCCACCAGCAACAGGACTGCCTTCTTCCTGCCCCTGCTCCCCAATGTACTCCTATGAGCCAGCCAGCCAGCCACTGAGTCATTGCCAGCACAGTTGCATTTTGTGATTTAAACCACATTTGCTTTATGGCCCTTACTGAAGTTATGAACAAGACACTGAAATAAGACACTTTCTAAGGTAATATACAAAAACGTGTCTCATGATTCTGAGAGTTGTCCCTTTAACCTATTTGCTGTCCTGGTTAGTCTTACTGTAAGTCAGTAAAAAGACTGCTGTATCAGTAAGGAGCTCATATAAGAAATGGGGGCTCCCTGGGACTCAAACTGACTTTAGCAACTAATCCATATTCATAGTGCCACTCAGTTTATCAAGAATGGTAACTATTTACTGTCATTGGGCATTATATGGCACTCTAATAATCCTTTCCACACCAGGAACACGACAGTGAACTCTAGGCTTCAGGAAGTCCTTAGTAAAGATTCACAAGCTTCTTAGGGTGGGGAAACCCCATTACTTCTATGTTCTGATGTGGGCTGGGAAGACAGATTTTACTCAAACATGTGCACACATGCAGAGCTGACTATTCTGTTCACTTATCAAGGACACTTAGAGGTTGGGTGTGTTCAGATTCTTTCATACTGCACAGGCTCTAGCTTGCAGGATACTAAAGAGAGTAGATAGCTTAATGAGTAAGGATGTCTTGTCAAAAACAGGGAAGGGTAGGGCTACCCAAAGTTCTGAGAAGAAAAAAAGGTCAATACAAACAAATCCCAAGAACAAATCTGACCATTTCCTACAAAATTTGACTGACAAACTACTTCCTGCATCTCCCCTTGGCTGAGAACAGTGATCCATGACCAATGAGAGCTGCAAGCCACTGTACCTATTAATACGCAGGTAAATAAATTGTCCAGCAGCCTGCCGGTGGCTAAACCTGGCGAACAAAATTCATCCCACTTATTGACAAATTGTGATCTAGCCTGACGTTCTGTTTAACACAGTCCATAGAACTCCCCGCTCCCCCCAAAAAAATTCCTGGAGCACCCCTTTTATAACAGCATCCAACCTTTATTTAAAAATTCACTGACAAAAATTCAGTGACCATTGGTCACCTATTGCAATGGTTAGTTACTCCTGATGTTACAAATGTATACCGTATTTCTAGTATGAATTTGTTCAGTTTCAACTTCCTGCCACTGAGTCGCTTTATACATGTCTTTGCTAGAGTGAAGAACCCAGGTCAACAGACTGCAATCAAGTCAACCTTTAACTTTTTTTTAGTAGATTGCATTCCTGGAATCTAACTACTATAGACAATCATTGTTGTCTAGCTCTGTTCAGTGCATGGTTAGACATGCCTAAAAAGGTGGCAGCCACTAAAAGCCTGACTAGTAAGTTCCCACAATTACTTCCACTGGCTGAACTGTACCAGTGGAACAGTTTCCAAACAGCTTAAGAAAAGGTCAATGCTAAAGATTGTGTGCAAAACACACCACAAAGATTAAACAGCACCAAGGAAGTGTGAACTGTTCATTAATTCAGAACGCTGTCAATCCTGACACCTGATTAGTCCAACTAGAAGCCTTGAGTACTTTAGGGAAGTTTTAAAAGCAATATTTTATTCTAGAATTGTCAATTAACTTCAGTTATCTCAGGCAAAACAAATTAACCAGATTTTAAAGTCACTTTAATCACAGCTTTATTATAAATTGTTATTCTATTTAACGGTACAATACATTTAAATATTGTGGACATTTTTCTATATTTTCCAGATAGTTTCATGTTAGTTTCAATATAATGAAGTGTACAGTGCTTACTTTATATTTTATTACAAATATTTACACTGTAAAAAAGTTATTTTTCAACTCACCTGGTGCGGGCATTGTAGTGCAATCATCTTTACTCTGAAAGTGCAATTTACAAATGTAGATTTTTTTTTCTTACATAACTGCACTCAAAAAACAAATGTAATACTTGACATCCTACAAGTCCACACAGACCTATTTCTTGTTTAGCCAATCACTAAAACACAAGGTTTTGTTTTAGGGAAGATAAAGTTCCCGCTTCTTATTTACAGTGTGACTTTAAAGTGAGAAAGATGTTCACCCGGTGTTGTTGTTGCCAGCATTGCAAGGTATTTACAAGCTAGACACACTATGTATTCATATGCTTCTTCATGCTTTGACTTGTAGACTGAACTCTTTACAGTACAAATATTTGTAATAACAAATACACATTGAGCACTGGACACTTCACATTCTATGACGTAACTGGTATTTATTATTGTTCAACAGTGTGATTAATCACATGTATTTATTTACTCTCATGATTAATTCTGAAAATCTTTTTTAATAGTTCAACAGCCCTAGTTTTTTCCACCACTTCTTGATTCTATCTGATTGGATCCAATCAGACAGACACTGTACTTGCAGCCCATCTATGAAAATTCCTCCAGTGAGGCTCACACCAGGGCTGCTGAACTAGCAACAATAGTGGAAAACTGTCATTAGAATTCCTTAGAGCAGTCAAGGCTAAACTATCAAATTTTCAGCAACTTTATTGCATTAACATATACACAAATGTGAACCTGATTTGCATATGCACTGTTGCAGATTAGAATATATAGTGCTTCCCTATTGTTGTATGAGTTTATGTTTCCTTTAGAACTAGGAATATCCTTACCCGTGGTTTTAAAATGAGATCAACTATTACACGTTGCCTTAATGTAGTCAACTTGCAGAATTTTGTGGTTTTCTACAAAACTGGGTCTAGCCCCGAAGATGACAGTCATTTATTAGGCTTATTAGTACCAATGCATAATTATTTTTGTCTCAAGATTTTGTATTAAACCAAACCAGTGGTTTTCACCCCTTCAGGATTGACAGCCCCTTAATCAAAGTTGAACATTTTTGTGGGGCCCACAGATTTAATGTAGAAGTCAAGATGTATGAATAATAAGGCTGATCTGTGTGCATATTTCAAAAGGCTGATGGAAAGTACTTGACCTTGACATGTGTGGGCATGAGAGGAGAGGGGAAACAAATTATTCTTTGTCTTAGATGATAGTACACTGTACAATTTTCAATGCCTCATGCCTCTGCCCCCAACTGCCTTTTGTGATCCCTTTGAGGGGCATGATTCATCAGTTCAAAAACTAATCTAGAAGCTTGGGGTCAACTGGAACTAACCAAAGCAATTGCTTCTTATTTGTATGAGGTGATAAAGCAATTAAAACAAAGGACAACAAAAAGATAGTGGGATCTCTAACTTTTAATAATATTAATGGTAGTCCATCGATCCGATGATGACAAATCTGTGCATATCATCTGTTATTGGTCTCATGGTGTGCCCTCCGGTGACTGTATAAGTCAACTCTAGAGGTGCAGATTTTGCTGCAGATAGTGCATGGGAAGTTTGCAATCTGTGGGTTGTGCATTGCTGATGCTCTGTGACGTCGTTCGCGTGCCTCTTGTAGACGCCAGCAGCAGTCTTCCTCAAAGGCAATGCAGGTATTTCTGACTGTTGCACGCCACTGTGTTGTCACTGGCGGCGTCCTCAAGGTCCCTAGGTTTGATACTGCTGTAGTGCAGATTGGCTTTGATGGTATCCTTGTAGCGTTTCCATGGATGACCTATACGCCGGATGCCATGGGAGAGTTCACCATACAGAAGCTGGCGAGGGATTCTGTTGGCATCCAGGGGGCTGACATGACCTGTTCAACATAGTTGTGACTTCATAATCATCATTTCGATGCTTGTCATCTGGGCTCTCTCGAGGACCTCAAGATTGGGCACTTTGTCTCGCCAGCGGATCTTCATGATGTTACAGAGGCAGCACATGTGGAATGCTTCGAGCTGCTTGATGCGATGCCTATATAGTGTCCATGTTTTACACCCATACAAAAGAGATGAGAGAACAACAGCTCTGTACACAAGCAGTTTTGTTGACATCCGGATGTCACGGTGGTTTAGAACTTTGACATGCAGACAGCCAAGTGCCTGGCTCGCTTTGGATATTCACGCGTTGATCTCATTATTCAGTGATCCATCACTGGATATGACACTACCCAGGTATTTAAAGTTCTCCACTACTTTAAGCTGAGTGCCATCAATGGAGATATTCGGGACAGGAGCATTTGATCCAAGTGCAGGTTGATGGAGAACTTCTGTCTTTCCGAGGCTGATAGTTAGTCCAAAAAGTTGCGAGGCCTCAGCAAACTTATTGACAATGTGCTGAAGACTGTTTTCAGTGTGAGACATAAGGGTACAGTCGTCGGCAAAGAGTGCCTCAGAAAGGAGTTTCTGCACTGTCTTAATCTTTGCATTCAGGCGACAGAGGTCAAAAAGTGAACCATCCTGCCGGTATTACAAGTATATACCTCGATCCAGATCTTTCATTGCATGGTTAAGGACGCACAAAAAGAACAGGTTAAATAAGACAGGAGTGAGAACACATCCTTGTTTCATGCTGTTGGTGATGGTGAAGGGGGCTGATGTGGCTCCATCAGACAGTACTTCGCCTGTCATATCGTCATGGAAAAGGCATATAATCTGGACAAGTTTTCTTGGGCAGCCAAGTCGTATTAGAATGGTCCAAAGGGCTTCTGGGTTGACAGTATCAAACGCCTTTGTCAGATCTATGAAGACAGCATACAGGTGCATGTTCTGTTCAATGCACTTCTCTTGTAATTGTCTGATCTCTAACTGCATTTAATACTTGCTAACAGTTAATTCTTGTTTTTAAAACTTAGCTCTCAGGTTCAAGGAACATAACGGTTTGCATTTTTGGTAAGTTGAGACCACCAGGTCGAGTTAACAATGGCAACACAGGATCAGATCCTGAGTTTGCATAGATTTGAACTGTTTGACTTCTATTAGCTTGAAATCAGCGTAAATACAAATGCACCTCCTTTCCCCATTAGAGATACAGTTATACCACTTTAAGCCCTCTTATGTTGATGTAGCTTGTTCCTGTAAATTTAGGGAAATAAGCTAGTGCTGCATAAGGCATCTTTATACTTGTACAGTTATCCACACATGGATTTGTACAGACAAATATTTCAGTTACAAGAAGTCACACTTCACCCAACTGAAACAGTAAAATGAGCAGTAAATCTGCATCAACAGGAAGATTCAGTTGTGTAGATTTAAGAATGTATGACTCTCCTTGAAGTCAAGGGGAATTATTGGTTCATAGCACCCCACCAAGATGAGCAATTGGGACCCAATCTTGCAAAGCCTTCTGTAACTCAGAATTTTTTTAAAATATTTCCCCTGATTTTAACACTGAAAATACAAGTGTAGACTGGTTGGGGTATTTTATTTTTATTCTCTCCCAGGGTGGGTAAAGAACCTCAAGTTCTGTCTACAAGCAAATTGCCTGTGGAGACACAGCTATAATAGATGTTAGATCTGAACTTTTTTTCTTGCAATGTTTAGGCTGTAACCACTGAATGTCTGCCTCCATAAAGTAAAGCTACTCACGGGACATTCTTCAGAACTGCAAGGGAAATTGGTTTGAGCTGAAGGGTTGTGGTTTTAAGTCTATGTTGTAGCAACAGGTCTTATTAGGAGAAATAACTAGGGCTTAAAGTAAACTGATGGATGGCATTTCAACAATGGAATTCAGAAGGCACAAGCACTTTATGCGCAGCACTACACTTAAAATCCTGTTTATAGATGCTGTCTAATTTGTAATGCACGTGTACACTGAGCAGAGCCTAGAAGCCACCACCAAAAGTAAGGAGTTTCTTTACTTCCTCTGAAGAAAAGTTAATAAAATGAACCAAGGACAACATTGCTCTTCAGACAAAAATCCCTTCCCTCCTCATCCCCATCCAAGCCTGAACACTCATAATAAGCAACCTAGAAACATCCACACAAAAAGTTATTGCTGTCTTTTCTGAGACTAATAAAAAAAGAGGGAAAAACCTAAACCTTTCCCTAAAAGGATGTGCTTCGACAACAAGCTGGAATGTGCTGTTAATATTGCAGGTTAGACTTTATTCAAATATAGAAACACTACAATAATAAAGTAAAATCTTCGATCCTGCACTCAGTTAATCAGAAAGCTCAGTTAACTGGCATTTCTGATATCACCCAATACAATCTTCAAACTAATAACTGAGATTAGTATACTGCCCACCATGTATATCCTTCACTCCACTTTTATGCAAAAGAGGCAGAAGACAAGTAGGCAAGATGAAATAAGGGATTTAGTAAAAAAGCAGCTTCCAGGTATGTCAGAATCATTATAGAGTCAGCCCAATCTTTCGCACCTGTAATAACGGGGAGCTGATAATGACAACTCTGAGGCATTGCCAAGACCTTGAAGTGCCTTCTGAACCAAAGATTAAGTTATGTTCCACATGGTTTTAGTGCTGGGCGTATTTTTGGTGATCTGTGTATATGGTATGCACAACCCATAGTGACAGTACTGTCATAAGATAACCTGCTGTACAGAAAACTTTACATATATACACACCTTAGTGCTTCAAGAAACCAACTTTTTGCAATAGTACTGAAATTAATGATGAGTATATACAATATTATACTTATTCATTTTACTGCATTTTAAATATTTGAAAATTGGAATCCCATTGGCAAAGCACAACTGTCAGTTAACAAGAATATTTAATCAGTACCCCCCGATATCCCAACACACTAACCAACAGAGCTTTTGCTGTACAAAGGTATATTTGATTAAATATTCAGCAGATCAGCCCAGCCTTTTACAGCCTTCGGCAAACTGGCTGTAAGATTTTTCTAGCCTCTCCTTACTGAGGTATCCAACATGGGCTAGAAGTAGGACAGCCACTTCTCCAAGTTCTTCAGAGTAAGAAAAAACAGACCTACCTCATTCCTTTGCTAAAGAAAGCCTCCAATGGCTCAAATGTTGATAGAGTTACAGAATAAAAATGATTGCAACAGTTGTATGTCACTCCCCATGCAATCGAACTAGTAAGAACTAGAAAGCAATCTTAACCTTCCCCAAGCCCTTCTTCATCACTTCTGACTTTCCCCAGATAAGAGTAGGTAGTGTGGAAACTATACAGAGGCACTGTCATTTAGGGATGTTAAAATTTATCAAGGATCGCAGAATTCACCTCCCTAACAGCATCAGATTTAGTTGCCAAATCAAGAAACTATTGTGAATACAGAACTCTTAGTGCCAATTTCCACAGTGGTACAATGCTGATACAGGACATCACTGCTAACTGAGCTGTAGCAGAAAAACCTTTTAGAAAAAGGGCCGATTAAAGAATTCTGGTGGAACTCAGGCATTATTGGTGGAACTTGTGAAGAAAATATAGGATAATTCTGCCCCAATGGAACAAGCCATAAACCCTGCAACACATTTTTGCTGATATGTGTGGAATTAAAACCACTGCATGAAAAAAATGAGAGCATTTTCCAAAGGGTACGCTTGGTAAGCAGTGTTTCCTATCAGCTGAGTACTTGTGCAGCCACGCAGGAGAGATTAAAATGCCACCCAGCTGATTAGCAGAATACCCAGAACTAGGTTTTGTTTCTATTGGTGATGCACATTTGCAGTTGTCTCAGTGCACACAAACATTTATTCTGTTCCTGGATGGAAAAATGCCACTCATGGATAGAAGAGATGAAAGGAATCATTGATGGTGAGCCCATTCCATCGCAGTATATTTTGACTGCAAGGTTCACATAAACATTTTCTTTCAGGAATAATGTGATTGTGAGATGACCTAGAACTTCAGAATTGTTCACTAGCAGTGGGCAAGGATAAAGTGGCAGAGAGGGACACCTCAATAGTTTCTCAGCTTCCCATTTTAGAAATGCAATAATAGTCCAAAGTAGAGAATATGGACACAGGCATTCATATAAGAGGCAGGTTTTCTGATGCTCTTAAAGACCTTTTCTACTTCAAAAAGTAATAATTCAGAACTATCTTTTAAGATACCGCAGTAGATCCCCTATACCTTTGAAGACTGTATCCATTCAGAAATAAATAGCCAACAATGAACTACAGTGATTCCAGATTGAGAAGAAACACCACTTAAGTGAGATAGCAGCACAAGAATTCCCATAAGAGGAACAAATATTTCATTTACAGATGTAGGATATCTATATACTTCTGGGGTCATGATGGAACAACAGTACAACATGGAAGTCTAGCAAAACTAGTCACAGATCTCACCAGGGCATGCAAATGTGGTACATGTTGGCATTTAATTCACAGTGGGCCTTAAATGAGAGCCCACATTTAACGTATTTACCAACCCATCCTACAATAAAATAGATTGATGATAATACAGGTTGAACCTTTCTAATCCGGAACACACTGATCCAGCAATATCAATAATTCATCATGACTTAGCTGGATGACCACTTATCACAGTTGTGGCCAAGCTCCCCTTGGTCCCACAGAGCACTTACAAACACCAATTCTTGTTTCTGTGTTCTGTGCTGTTATTTAGCTGTAATTTACCCCTAAATGTCTTCCAAGAGCCTAGTGAGCAGTGAATGAGTTGATAATGTGCTCAACAATATTGACCTTCCATAGTCCAGCAAATTCTCTCATCCAGCACCCATCAGGTTCTGAGGGTACGGGATGAGAGAGGTTCAACATGTAATAATTCTAAATTTACTTGACAAAAAGAATTATTTGTCCTAGATGAGAGGAAACCTATAATTTTATAAAGCCAGAATAACACATGACACATACTTCAACATTATAGGTTTTTATAGAGAGGGGTTTCTTTTGATTTCCATATTCTGTTACCAAAAAGAGAGAGATCAACTTAAAGGTCAATTGAAGAAATGTTTTTAATCACTGCAACCAATCTGTATGCAAACCAAAAATAAAATCATATAATTAATCTGTTAATTTATTATGTTCATGTTAATCTGTGCTCCATTAGGATCCCGAAGTCCCCAAAGTTTAATTTTATATACACAGGGAATATAGCTTCATCCTTCCTGTTTTCATATTACACCAGCAATACCTAAATCACTAAATGAGTTAGTTCTGCACAATAGAAAAGGAAATATTAAAAAGTACACTAAAGGTGCTGAAAATACTAACATTACATAAACTGATCTCCACAGAGAGGGAAGCTTGATCAGAAGCTCAGGGGACTCAGGATTGCTGGTTAAATACATTACTTGCACCTCATTAGGAACATTTGATTTCAAGCTGTCCCTGTTAGATAGTGCAAACACCATTAAGACTTTTAACTTTTGTATTAATATTTTTCACTAGACAGCAGAACTAACTTATCCACAGACAAGAAAACTAGCCCCTGAAAAAAGACTGATTCATCTTCTCAGAAAACGCTTAATAGGATGTGGTGCAGTCTTTGAATGGGGGGGGGCAACTTTCACAAGTTATAGCTATTATACCAAATTAGAAACGGTCAAACTCATCAAACGGAGAACATGGGTAATCCAGCACTCCTGATTTTTTCAAAAGAAAACAAATAACCATTTTCCTAACTCAGGGGTTGTCAGTAAGACTCCTAGCCACCAGAATGGCCCAACTGTACAGCGTAGGTGCCTCTGAAGATAATAGCTGTTTGGCTGACTGCAGTTTGAAAGGGAAAATGGTGTCACTGGCCACTGGCTTTACAAACTTCCTTCCCCTTCTCTGCCCTGCGTCCTGACACCGGGCGGGGGGGGGGGGTACAACGGACGGGGATCGGTGCCAGTGGGCGCTCTCTCTAGACACACACATTGTCAGACGAATTGCTGAGCATTTCCTGCTCTCCCTGCATTCTCGCCCTCTTAGACAGCCCCGCTCTGAACTGCACCAGCAGCCCCCACCGCCTTCTGCGGCCGTTCCCCCAGGCGTGCCCAGAGCATCGCCCCCCCCCCGCGGGATACTGCCAGGAGCTGGCGGCGGGGGGAGCAGGTGGAACGTGCCTCTCTGGCTCGGGGCCCAGCCGGCCTCTCTGGAAGTTTCTGGCTGGCGCGGCTCATCCGGGGCTGGCACCGGTTCCGCCCGCCCCTGCCGCTGCCCCCGCGCGGGGGGGAGGGGTGCCAGGGCCCCTTGCCCGCCCGCCCCCCGCGGCCTCTCACCGATGCCGGGCGCCACATAGACGAAGTAGAGGAAGGAGGAAGAGAGCGAGAAGAGGAAGAGCGCGGCCAGCAGCGAGCGCCGGGGCAGCAGCCGCCAGGCCCCCCGGGCCCCCCAGGCCCACCGCATGGCCCCCGCTCCGGTCCGCCCGAGTCCAGCGCCGCCGGGGCGGCTCACAGGCGGGGAGGGGGCGGCCGCGCGCTCTACCGCCGATCCACCGCCGCCAGGTCCCAGCCCAGCCGCATGAATGAGGTGCCGGCTGCGCTCCCCCCGCTGAACTGCCGGCGCGCGGGGCGGGCGGGGCCCGAGGGGAGGAGGCGGAGCAGGGGCCGTCTGCAAACTCCGCGCTGGCGGCTGGGCGGAATAGGGACTCGCGGCAAACTCCCCTCCGCGCACGCCGCGGAGGAGGGACGCCAACTGCCGTCCGCTCACAGGGGTGAAGAGGGACCCGCTGCGAAATAGGGACCAGGGTAAAGTAGAATGTGAATTTAAAGCAGATTAACTATTATATTCCTGATTATCTTCTGTCTGCTCACACTGCGTAATAGGGAGCCACTTCAAACTGCCCTCTGTGCACACTGCAGAATGGGGACCCACTGCAAACTGCCCTCTATGTACACTGTAGAATAGGGACTCACTGCAAACTGCCTTCCATGCACATTGCAGAATAGGGACCTGCTGTGAACTCCCCTCCACCATCACTGCAGAACAGGGACCCTACCACAAACTCACCTCAGCCTACACTGCAAAATGAACAGGGATCATTTGAAAAGTCCCTACTACCTACACTTCTGTGCTGGGAACCATTTACAAACTACCCTTGTTTCATAATAAAACATGCAGCTGGCCTCTACATACTAGTCTTAGTTAACACTGCAGAACTCTGGGATCATCTGAAAACTCCCTTTTGCTCACTCTGGGACTATTATAGTTTTAAAACAAAGGGCCTTTTGCAGTGCTTATCACTGAGCTGCAAGGAGATTCGCTAAGTGCCCTCCACTCTCATTCCAGCATCCACAGAACCTGTATAAAGCTCCCCTGTATAAAGTTCTCTCTTGCTGTAGATAGAGCGAGTCCCACAGTACACATTACACTCACACTGCATTCATGAAATATCTGCAAATTACCCATCCCTTCCAGACCTACTGCAGTACCCATGTACCTCTGTCAATTCGCTTCAGTTCCCTTCCCACTTGTTTTACAACACTCAGAAGGCCTCTGAAAAGTATCCTCCCCTTCTCCCACGTACATGGCAGCACCGGCATGTATCTGTTCCACTTGGCTTTTACACTGTTAGGCCCATAGAATGTTTACAATCATCTATAAATTACGCTTCTGTCCCAGTCACACTGTATTGGCTGCAGCATCTTCGTATCACTTTTCAGTTCTACTCACTTGCTCTTTGCCTTCATGTTACATTGGTTTGAGTGCACATGCAAATTATCCAGAATAAAGTAGCATGCGAATTTAAAGGAAATTAACTCTTATTTATTCCTAATTATTTTCTGTCACTGTCCAGTCAGGGTTCAGGAGTGAAGTGTAGAGCAGAGAGGGGTTGTGTCACCCACCATATGTCCTGCAACTCTGGGTGCCCTTCCAGTGCTTTGCTGCTGAAGCTCTCCAGCCTGGGCCACTCTCTACAAGAATTTAAGTCACACTCCGAGTTTGTGTGTGTTAGACAGCCCGGGTCCAGCAATTCTGACCCAACAGCCTGTCTACAGCCCTGCAGCTTCACGCTGGCTTCTCATAACCTTGGTAACTACTAGCAAAATGACCTCTACACATTCTGTCCCAAATTTCCCTGAAGCCTTGTGTTCTGAAGGGTCCAGACCTCTCCTGAACATCTCCAGGAAACAGGATTCACTACTCCTATGAAGAGACAAAACAACGGTACAGCTTATTAACTTAACTGGAGTAAACATGTCCTTCCTTTAAACACAGCACTGAGTTGGTTTATCATAAAATAAAACAAATGTATTAACAATAGGACCTAAGTGGTGTCATGGGGTACCCCCATGTTTTTATGAAAGTTGGCTTATAAATATGAATATGCATAATTCAAAGATGCTTTAAACAAATGTGTCACAGGACATCATTTTTAAAGTTACAATCTGCTGAATGTGTGTATTCTATTACTTTGTGTAACTCACACACTTAGGTATGGGTCACTGTCCCATGTAGTGGCACCTAGACCACTCACACAGAGAAAGAATGAGTCCCCTCTACAACCTTAGCTGCAAGGCAGCTGGCTTTTAGCTGAAACCTGCACTAAGCTCCAGAAGTTCCAGGTTGGAGTCTGCCTGTGGACAGTTACATTTGCATATCTCTCTTTCACTGATAAAGGATAACCTGAGGGTTACGGCTGCATTAGAACACCTGTTGACAGGCGTGTGACTATGCACTAAAGTGGATCAAAAGAGCAATCCACACCATTGTCAGAGCAGCCCGACTGCCTGACTGTTCTCTCGACGAAACAGCCAACCAAAAGCACAGCAGACCGGGCTATCCAGTGCCCGGGAAGCCCTCTCTGTTGACAGAAGGCCCGCCAGGGAGTCCACACTGCTTTTTGTCGACAGAATCTGTCAACAAAGGCACTCTTCCTCATCTCAGCGAGGCAGAAGGTTGTTGGCGGAAGTGCCAAGTTTTGTCAAAAGACTGTTGACAAAATGTATTTTGTGTGTGGATGTGCGGCAAGTTTTGCCAACAAAACTTCAGTTTTGTATAAAAAACTCGCTGGTGTAGCCATAGCAAATGAATTTTCTCTATGTAAAACTTGTAGACAGTGTAAGATGCATTTATTTGGGGTTTTGGTCCCTTTTGCAGGGCTGTTCCTTGATGCTGTCTAGCAGAGTGGAGAGAACTGTCAGCTCAAAAGAGCTGACATCTCAGATGGAGATAAAGGAAGCGAATGCTGGAGGAAAGACTAGGACTTCAGGATCCAAGGAGGAAGGCTGTTTGCTTCTTTCATCTTTCTCAGATACCTCTAGGAAGCTGCTGTACTTGTTTTTCATATTGCACCCAGGTCTGTCCTAAGCCAGTTTCACAATCTTATTTCTATCTGCCAGGTAGGTACAGATTTTGCTGATGACGCAGAACAGCCTCCACTTCAGTATCAGCCTGTCTGTCCTTATCAAAATAAATAGCATCCCTACTTAATAGCCTTGTTTGGTTGTGTTCACCTTGCCTACAGTGGATGGATAGCAGATAGTTTGGTGGTAGTAGCCATGAACAAACTATTAATGCATTCTATTCTGTCAGTAAACACACAGGTTTAATGAAAAGTGTAAACTGGTGAATGCAGAGTACAAATCCAGAACAGGCTGACATTGTGGAGCGTGAGGAAGCAGCCAGTGGCATAGAACTATAAAGAGGTGAACTGAGCAAAATATTCCCACATGCTGCTTCCTGTAAATGAAAAAGAAAATGCAATCACTTATGAATAAAGCAACAAAAGGGACAATATATTTGTCCTTTTACTTCCTCAGTCAGTGCTACAACCTGCATACAAATATATCTACTTGTTATGGATTTGAAGGGTGTATGAGTGAGGCTAAAGACTGCACATAAAGGGATACAAAAGCTAATGAAGAACAAAAGTAAAGTGTGTAGACAACATAGACAAGAGTTAGGGATTTTTCCGAACTGCACCACCACAATTATTCATGCAGAAGCGTGAACATGACCAAACACACAACTTCCACAGTTGTTTACTCTGTTGTGCTAAATGCAGGCAAATAACCACTTAGATTTCTCAATGACTCATTGCCAACACAGTAACCATCACTATATGCACACAACTGCAACCATTGGCAATGCAAATTAGTCATGCAATTGCACAAGCATATTTTTTCATGGACAAGTCTAAGAACCTCGAGTTATAAGTTTGAAAGCCAAATTGTGATACTATAACTTCAGCTTGACCTGCTAGGAGAATCTGATTCCATGTGAAGTTCTGTTAAAGTCAGTTGGGACTGTTTGCAAAGTAAGGTGCTGCCAAATATGAGTAAAGATAGCATAGTGTGTCCGTAAAGGAGGAGAAGAACATAAGTACAATTCTCAGAGCACTCCTTCACCCTGTAAAACAATTAACAACACTTTTTTGGAAGTACTCATTAAATGACAGTCCAGTCTCTGACCAGCTGGAAATTTATCCAAGTCTGTCTCTCACTTCCTGCAGACCTCTAGCATGGTGTGAGTATCCAGGTTAGAGGGGTGATATTTGTACTGCCAGCTTCTACAAATTACAGAAGGTTGCTATGACATTAAAAGTCCAGCTAGCACTGTACTAGTTTGCACCTTCAATTCAAATGTCAAACATGAGAATATGTAGTGGTCTAATCTTCTGTATGTAGAACACCTCTTCTGTAAGGTTGTGATGGTCAGCACCTCTCACCATCAGACTTTTGTTATTCAGTACTATAGATTGAATCTCTCTCATCCAGCACCTTCGGGACCTGACCACTGCAGAATGAGAGAATTTGCTAGAGTATAGGAGGTCAGTATTGTCTAGCACTTTACTAACACTTTCACTGATTACAGGGCTCTCAGAAGACATTTAAAGGTAAATTACAGCTACATAACAGCACAGAACACTGACAGCTACAACTGGTGGCTGGAAACAAACTTTATGGGACCACAGAAAACTTGGTGACAACCATGATAAGTGGTCGTCTGTCTAAGTAAAATCATACTTGATTACAGATGTTGCTAGACAAGAACATTCTGGATTAAAGATGTTCAAACTGTAGTTAGTTCACGCTTTTGTTTTCCCTGCAGTTCTTGGTATGATCACTCTCAAATATTTTATTTAAGAGATATGGTAGGTGATGGTAGCTGTGAATTGCAGCCTGTGACTGAGTGTTAAGGCTGATTTGATCTTGGCTGTTACTTTATTTTAAAATCCTCACTCAAAATAACTTGATATTTTTTCCATTTTTCAAATATTCAGTTTTGTAATACATAGATCTGATCTTGTTCCCTTTCGAGTCAGTGAGTGTTGTAACTGGCTTCAGTGGGAGAAGAATTGGACTATAAGGATACGTATGCGCTAGCAACATATATATTTAACACTAACACATCTACATGTGGACAGAATAAATACACAGCACATGGCTCTTCATGCAGGACCATTGAAAAATTATTATTGATGCAGCCACTAATCTAACTGTACAAGTTTTATAAAAGACACAATGGCTACGTCTACACTAGCACAGTACGTTGAAGTAGCCTATTTCGAAGTAAGAACATTGAAATAGGCTACTTCAACGATTATCGTCTACACGTCCTCCAGGGCTGGCATTGTCGATGTTCAACGTCGAAGTAGTGACAGGGAACGTCAAAAGGAGCCGCCCTGGAAGGAAATGCGGAGTGTCCATACACACAAGCAACCTTTCGAAATAAGGGGCCAGGAAAGTCCGTGGATCGGGTCACAGAGCACACTAGCCCTTCTGGGGCAGCTGCAAGCCGCTCCTTTAAAGGGCCCCTCCCAGACACACCTGGCCTGCCCAGTACGAGGTCTGCAGAGCAGTAGCCCCTCTCTCGCAGACCAAGTCACAGCAGATATGGACACCCAGCAGCAGCTGCAGCAGCAGGAAGCGGAGGCCCTCCAGGTAGTCATCCAGGGGGCAAGCACCCTGCTAGGTGCTGCCCGGGAGGCCGCCCAGTGGCTCCTGCCAGAGCAGCCCACCCCAGAGGCAGACAGGGACGCTCCTGACCACCGGGCTCCCCTCTTCGTCCCTCACCGGCTGCTCCCTTGCCTCTGGAGCTACCCCACCAGCTCCGAGTGATGGGAGCAGCTCGTCATGCCAGAGTGGGATGATGATATGTGGCTCCGGAACTTCCGCATGCGCCAGCAGACCTTTCTCAAGCTCTGCCAGGGGCTCACCCCAGCACTGAGGCACCACGACACCTGGATGCAGCACGCCCTCCCCGTCGAGAGGAGGGTTGCAATAGCCGTCTGGAAGCTGGCCAGTCCAGACAGCTATCGCTCCGTGGGACACCAGTTTGGAGTTGGAAAGGCCACGGTCGGGGCCATTGTCATGGAGGTAAGGAGGCCCAGGCACGCAACTCCGGGGTGGCGGGGGGGCTGGGTGTGGGCTTGGGGAGGGAGGGAGGGAGGGAGAGGCTGGGTGTGGGGCTGGAAAGGGAGGGGTACCGGGGAGGGACGGGCTGGGCAAGTGGGATACCCGGGGAGGTGCCTGGGAGGGGGGCCTGGGGGAAGGGCCCTGGGGCACCCTACACAGCCTCATGGGCACCTGTGTTCCCTCCCAACAGGTGGTCCATGCACTTAACGCCATGTTGCTCCAGAGGGTCGTTTGACTCGGGGACTTGGACGCAGCCGTCGCTGGATTCGCCTCCATGGGGTTCCTGAACTGCTTCGGGGCCCTGGATGGGACCCACATCCCCATCCGTGCCCCGGACCACAGCGGAGGAAGATACATCAACCGCAAGGGCTACCACTCCGTAGTCCTGCAGGCCATGGTGGACAGTCGAGGCCGCTTCCAGGACGTGTACGTGGGCTGGCCCGGCTGCACACACGATGCCCGTGTTTTTAGGAACTCAGGCCTATGCCACCGGCTGGAGGCGGGGACGTACGTCCCCCAGAGGGAGATCTCTCTGGGGGACACCACCGTGCCCCTCTGCCTTGTGGTGGACGCGGCCTACCCCCTCCAGCCCTGGCTCATGCGCCCGTACACCAGCCACCTCAACGCCAGCCAGAAGCGGTTCAATGCCCGCCTGAACCACGCCCACCAGGTGGTGGAGAGAACATTTGGCCATCTGAAGGGCCGCTGGCGGTGCCTCCTTGCCCGACTGGACGTCAGCCTCCAAAACATCCCCCAGGTTGTGGGAGCATGCTGCACACTCCACAACATCATTGAGAGCAAGGGGGAGTCGTCCAGGGGTGGGCGGTTGACGCCGGCACGGGCTTCCCCCGGCTGGCCACCGCACCCAGCGGCCAGGTCCACCATAAGGGGGTACGGGTCCGTGAGGCCCTGCGGGGCCGTTTCAATCAGGGAGACCACTGAGCACCTCCCTGGCCTTCTCCAGAAGACCCCTCCCCACACACACAGGCTGCAATGCCCGCACACCACCCCCAACACCCGCATGCCACCCTCCCAACAAGCACATGCCTCCAGCTTTTTGGAAAATAAAACCTTTTTTTTTTAAAACTGGATAACTTGTTTGGTTCACCAAAGAAACTGCAACTAATATACAAAAAGGGGGACAACTATATACATGGGCCAACAGCCGAGCCGTCCGCCGGGCCCCCATCAGTCCGGGGTGGGGGTAGAGGGGCATGAGACCCGGCAGGTATGGCTCGCAACACCCCCCCCATGTCCGTGGTCCCCAGCGTGGCCGGCTGGGGGCTGGGAGGACCGGCAAGTATGGCCAGGATGCCTCCACTGGATGGTCTTCATCCCCCAGTGGGCTCTGTGGAGCTTGCCGGTGATGAGGCGGGTGGGGCGGCAGGTGGGGCAGCAGGCAGTGAGGTGGGTGGGGCAGCGGGGAGGGCGGTCTGGGGGGCAGTGGGGGGTGGGAGCCGGACGACGGCCCCCCGGATCGACCCAGCTATGTCCCTGAAAACCCCCATAAAGTCCTCCCATGCTGCCCACTGCTGGGTGGACTCCTCCCGCTCAAAACAGAGTCTTTCCTCCGCTACCTCTGTCTGCCGCCAGAGAGCTGCCAGGAGCTGCGGGTCCACCGGGGCCATCCCCAGAGTCCAGCAGTGGCGGGATCGTCCCGCTGGCCTCGGGGTGTCTCCGGGCACTGGCAGTGGCTGACCTCCGGTGGGCTGTCGGGGACAACAGAGGGTGCCTGGCTGCCTGGGGCGTCAGATGCTGCAGCTGGAGAGACGGAGGGGAAGGCTGTTAGTACTGTGCCCTGACCCATGGCCCGTTCTCCTTGTCCCCTCTTGGGTGCTGGGTCTCCGTCCCCATCGGTGGGTTTCATGTCCCTGTTGGCTGTCCCCATGGCATTGTCCCCCAGCCCCCGGGGTCAAGACTGAGTTCTGTCCATGGGTACGGGTGCTGATGGGCGCTGATGGCCGTGCCACCGTCCTGGGACTGTACTGTGGCTGGGCATTCACGAGCTGGGGTCCACTGGGGGTGTGTGAGGCTTCCGGTCGTGGCTGTGTGCCTGCCCTGTGGCCCATGGATGTGTGCTCTGTGGGGTACGTACCTGACCGTCCATTGCCGCAGTCAGGGGAAGCTCGGTGGGCGGATGCGTGGCCGGTGCTCTGGGAGGGGAGGTCGATGAGGAGCCCCCCCTCCTCCGCTGTCCCGAGGGGGGGCTCCTCGGGTAGGCCCCAGGGTGTGGGGCTGGCGTCCGGGCCGGACTCCGGCTCTGAGGCCTGCTGGGGCTCATCAGCCGTGGTGTCAAGGGTGGCTGGGGGGGAAGAGGTGTCCTGGGGGCCCAGCATGGCCCTGAGCTCCCTGTAATAGGGGCAAGTTGTGGTGGCAGCCCCAGACCAGCTGGCCGAGTCCCGGGCCCGGGTGTACTCCTGCCGCAACTCCTTCGCCTTACTCCCGACGTGATCCGGAGTGCGCGCAGGGTGACCCCGGGCGGCCAGGCCCTCGGCCAGTCAGGTGAACGCTTCTGCATGCCGCTGCTTGCTCCCCATCACGTGGAGCACCTCCTCCACGCCCCAGAGCCCCAGCAGGTCTCAGAGCTCGGCCTCCGACCAGGAGGGGCCCCGCGTCCTTTTGGCCCCCCGCTTGGCTGCTGGGGGCGCCTGGGTCCCCTCAGGAGGGCAGCCCTGGGAGCGCTCAGGGGGGCTGGCTTCAGGCCATGGGTGAAGGCAGTGGGGATCGGGGCCTCTGAGAAGTGTGCAGGGCTAGCACATGCCTGTGCTGCTGCCTGCACACTCTCAGCTTCCTGCCACAGGAAATCCAGGTCCGTGGTGCCTTAAAGGCTGCTGTGCGCAGGGACCATAGAGCCCCGCAGGGGCTGGACAGAGCGTCTCAACCCCTCAGCTGATGGCCGCCATGGAGGACCCCGCTATTTCGAAGTAGTGGGACGCGGATAGTCTACACACACCCTACTTCAACATTCAACATCGAAGTAGGGTGCTATTCCCATCCGAGGATGGGAATAGTGACTTCAACATCTCGCCACCTAATGTCGATTTCAACGTCGAAAGAGCACCCGGCGCGTGTAGATGCGACGGGTGCTATTTTGACGTTGTGCTGGCTACTTCGAAGTAGCCGGCTAGTGTACATGCACCCAACATGTTGTGTGCTTAATTTGATAGTAGGAGCACAAGTAGGTGGCACTGGTAGCATAAGACTGAAGGCTGGGTAGGGACCGCCACTCAGGTATACTGCTAATTTATTTAATGTTATTGGGTCTGGAGTAAGAAACTGGAGGCAGATAACTATTTATTAAGATGCTTTAATAATTCAATTGCAAGTAAATCAGAGCTGAAATGTTCTCTTTATAGGAGGGACTGGGACAGACCCATTTTCAGGCTATTCTACCTGTCAAGCTGTTTACCAAGATCATTAATGCCCAGATGCTGACAGAATTTATACACATGCTTAAATTCAAGAATGCGAGCTAACCCACTAGAGTCAATGAGATCAGTTACATATACAAAATTAAACACGCCTGCCTTAGAAAGATTAGGACTGACATTAACAGAATAAAGATCAAGTGGGTGGGGTAATATCTTTTAGTAGGTCAATTTCTGTTGGTGGAAGAGACAAACTTTCAAGCTACACCGAACTCTTCTTCAGATCTGAAAGAAATAGGTATTGGTTACTGATGACTCTTAGGGCTCGTCTACATGTCCAGGAAAACGGACCCATTCGGGGTTGATCTTCTGGAGTTTGATTTTGCGCACTTGGTAAAAACACATGAAATCAAACTGTCTGGGGTCAGAAGTCAACCCTCCTTGATGAAGACAGTCATGTAAGTTGATTTCCGATATGTCGATTCTAGCTACTCAATTGCTGCAGCTAGAATTGTGGATCTAAAATTGACTTTCTGGCCTACTGTAGACCTGGTCTTACATCACATACTTCCCAAGCATTGTTTGAGGACGAGTCTACACTAGGAGGCAAAGTCGGACTAAGTTATGCAACTCCATTTACATGAATAGCATAGCTGGAGCTGACGTAACTTAGTCTGACAACGGGAATGCAAGCAGCGGCCAAGTTAGCATGTCCCTACTAGGTTCGCTAAGTTGACCCTGGAAGATGGATCTCTGGAGCTTCGATCTATTGGCAAACGTAGACAAGCCCTGAGAGCTGACATTTTTGCAGCTGCTATGAATGTCACATTCCCAATCAAAAGAGACAAATGTTCACCTTCAAAGTAATTTAGGAGGTGAATAATAGGTCAAGATATTAAGAGTTTGTCTCTGAGCTTTTCACAAGGTTGAGGTGCTTTCTCTGAGTATGTCTACACAGAGATAAACAAAAACTTGTGGCAGCAACTCTACAGACTCAGGCTTCAAGTAACTACTTATCTCGGGTTCACAGCCTGAGCTGAATATTTACATGTCTATTTTTGGCATCTGGAGACCCCTGTGGCGGGGGTCACTGTGACAGGGATTTCTTGCAACGAAGACATACCAATACCATCTGGCTCTGCCCCTCTCTGAATAGGGATAATTTATCTCTACCAGAAGCGATGTAGCATGGGTCTCATAAAAGGCCTCAGAGGAGCAAACTCCCTGGTCTCTGGATCACACCAGATGGCAAATACTTTCAAACATTTTCCAAGGGAAAACACTCCAGGCTCTCCAAGATAGTAGATAAAGGAAAGACAGTGGTTATCTTTTACAGGTTGAACTTCTCTCGGGTCTGGCACCCTTGGGACACTGATGCAGAACAAGAGAATTCACCAAACCACAGGAGGTCAATATTATATAGCAGCACTACCCACACTTCCACTCCTTACTGGGCTCTTAAAATTCATTTAGGGGTAAATTGCAGCTAAATAATAGCACAAAACACCAAGAGCCAGGATTGGTGACTGTAAACAAGCTTTTCAGGACCACGGGGAACTTGTTCACAGCATGATAAGTGGTTGTCCAGTTAACTAAAATCATGCCAGATTACAGATGTTGCCAGACAAGAGAGTGCCAAAATGTACTTGGATTTTCAGAAAACATTTAACAAAGTCCCTTAGAAAAAGCTGTAAAATAAAATAATTGTCATGGCATGAGAAGCAATGTACTGTCATGGATTTGAAATTGGCTAACAGGAAACAAAGAATAGGAAAAGATATAAATTTTCAATATGGCAAAAGCTTAACTGTGGAGTGCCAGATGGTTCTGTAGCAAAAGTGTTCTTTACGATATTTATTAATGATCTCGGAAAGGGAGTGAACAGTAAGGTAACTAAAAGTGACACAAAATTCATTAGGTTAGTAAAGCCTATGAAAGATTGTGAGGAACTTCAGAAGGACCTAACACAGCTATATGAATGGGCAACACAGTATTAGATGACACTGTCAATTCATGCAAACCAACACACACTGAAAGTAAAAATGTTTACCATCTTAGGTGCACCTCTAGATTTTAAATTAACAACTTAGAAAAAAGACTGGAGGTGAAATTCTGGCTTCACTGAAGTCAATGGCAAAACTTCCATTTACTTCAATAGTATCAAGATTTCAACATACAGTGTAAGTACAAGCTTAATGGAAATCTTTGCTTTTTAAGCCATGGAAGTCAAAACAAGCAAAATGTTGAAGTGTGTAAAACTGTGATTAAAAATAATCAAATCAATGTTAAAATGCTATTATAAAAATAAATTATATGACTTCACCTAAAATGTGCTCAGTTCCTGTCAACCTAGCTAAATATATATGCACAGTGCTTTTTTTTGTTAAGAAATAAAAAAAAAAGGAGGAGCTGGTAGTCACCTGGTCCTCAGCTAGCTCCCCTGTCCACCCTCAGCCAGTCCGATGGATGGGGATGACAAGGTGCCAGTACTCAGTACCAGCAAGTACTGGCACAAAAAAATCCACTACCTATATACAGCAAAAATAGAAACAGTCCAAACATAGGCAATTAAAATTATTAGAGAGATGGAAAAATTTCCATATGAAGAGAGATGAAAACATTGGAAGGGTTTGTTTAAAGAGCGGATGAATAAGAGGGGATGTGATAGAGGTAAATGATATAATGAACTAAATAGGTATGATACATCAAGCACTCTTATTTACCTTTTCATAATATAAGACCAACAAGCTATTCCAGAGGAAACTGGAGAAAAGAATATTTTAATAAAATGCATAATTAAGTTGTAGAACTCACTGCCACAAGTTATCACGGAGATGAAGAATAGAATTAGAATATTAGAATAGAATTCAAAAATATTAAAGATTTGTAAGGATAATAAGAACATTCACTGTTACATTAGATAAGATTTTTTAAAAATATTGTACAGTAAACCCTCGATTTAACGGACCCTGATATAACAGACTTCAGAAATAACAGACGCTGTCTGTCAGCCCCCTACCTCCCCACCTAAATAAATGCCAGAAACTCACCAAAGCCGCTGCCAGGGCCGAAGGAGCTGCTGGTGCAGCTGGGACCGCTGGGGCTGGAGGGGCCACCATCGCAGCTGGGGCCACACTCTACCTTTGCGCTGGTGGCTCAGAGCTGCACTGCTGAGAGCTGCAGGAGGTGGAAGGAGCCAGGCCACCATTCAGCTCCTCTCCTGGTAATTGAGAGAGGGAGATGGAGGTGTGAGGGGAAGAATGGGGCAAGAGGAGGGAAGGGAAAGTGGGGGCAGAGGACAGGAGTGAGTGATGGGCTAGGAAGGTTCGTGCATCATCATCATACAGTATAACCATTTGGATATAACGGACTTTCGGCATAAATGGACACCCCTTCCACCCACTAGTTTGTTAAACAGAGGGTTTACTGTATAAAGTCTTCATGGCATAGATTACACATGAACTTTTATAGCTGTCTTAACATCCTCCTTTGAAGCATTGGGTTTTGGCTAGTGACGCAGGCAGGCTGTTAGACTAAATGTACCACTCGTCTGAACTGATCCGGTAATTCCCGTATTTCAATAAGCCTTTCACTTCCTCCATGGAGTAAAGTATAAACTTGTCCAGCAAACAAACGATTTACGTTCGTTTCTTTCTTCCTTCACTCTAATTATAGGAAAGTGGTTTTATTTAATTAGAAAGGCAAAGAACTAGACTCTTTAAGACCCCCACATCTTGTCGCTGTGAGATCGTTCACTTCTAGAGCAAGGAATTAAACATAGGGTAGTGGGGGAAATGTTGGCATGAGTCTTCTATTCAGCTATTGGCAGCACTTCACTTCCCATATCAGAATATTCTCAAACTATGGGGGAATTGGAATCCACTCCCAAATTTCACAGCTCAGGCCTGTCTTTAGATATAACTATGTTCCACCACCCCTTGCATTGATGTGAATTCATTTTTTCATCTTTTCTCTTTAATGATGACATTATATTCTTTATTTGTGTAACTAAACTCTCCAGCTGCCACACACAAGGTATAGGGTGAAGACTAGCGGCTAGCAATAAAGATGATCTCAAACTTAGGATGTGGCCTGCAATACATGAACATTTAAGAGCTGTGTCATTTAGCTCTTCAGATGGAAAGAATTATTAAAGTTCAGCTTCCTCTTACCTTGTATGGCATGCTGCTCCCACTGATCGGAGATGGTTAACCTAGACCTGGGAGCTTTAGTTTAATTTCTAGTAACTTTCATTTTGTGGTTTTTTAGCATTTAGTGCAAGTTGACAGCGGCTGGACTGAAAAAACACAGCCAGGAAATGTCTACATTCAAATATTTGTATTTGAATTTAAAAACCAAAACATTTCTGGTAATACTAGCTTTGTTTTGTTTTGGTTTGGTTTGGTTTGTTTTTTTGTTTTTTAAATAACCCCTGAGTTCAATTTCACTGCCACAAAATGGCTCTAAAGCAGTTATTAGACAGCCTCCAGAAGATCACTGTAGCATAGATGGATCCTCCACAGGTTTACACAACAGCTTCTATTATTATTGTTATACTGTAGTAGTAGTATTGCATTGATGACTAAGAGCCCCAGCCATATACCAGGGCCCCATTGTTCTACATGTTGTACAAACCCAGAACATATCACTCTTCCTTTTGCATCCAATATTAGGGAAGTGCCAAGGGTGAAGGGAAATGGCTGGGCCTCCCTTAAATTCAACAGATCTCAATCTTTGGTTACTTGGCACAAGTTAGAAAAGTCTCCAGGTGAACAGCTGGTCCAGAACTGGAGGAGTACAAAAGCGACTTCAATCCACTATTGCACAATTCCTCCTTTGCATAGCCCAAGGTTTAGATTCCTGACATTATGACACAAACTTGCTAATTCTACCCTTCTGAGAATTTCTCCCTGCTATTCATTTCTTTATTTTTTTTCCTTTTCATGATTTATTGACATGACTGAAGTTGAGAAATAAATGATTTTTATGCAATGATAAATGCTCACAGAAGAAGTTCACTTCTGGCTTTTTGACATACAAGTCTAGTTAAAAGTAGTGCTGCACTGTTTTAGCATCTCCCTTAGCTAAGGAAACTATGGAATGTAAATGAGGAAAATAAATATATTCAGGACGCCAAGATAATGTATCCAGGTACCTTACAGAACTAGCATGATAATACCAGGATCTAGGCAGTAAAGTTCCTCAGACCATGAAGTAAGACTCAAGGCAGTAGCATCAGACTCAAAAAGTAGTAACTCTAACTTGTAACCAAGAACAAAGTTTAACTGAATAAAGTTGGTTCTAGATATAAAATAACCTATGTGTAATTCACATCTGGGATCAAGTGTAATTATAGCACTGCTTTAGTAGCTGCAGCAGAAAAGGGGAACAGAAGATGTGGGAAGATATATTCATTCTTATGTCATAATCCCTCCAAGTTCTTATTAGAATGCCTCTCAAATAATGTGCACATCAAATGGTTACTTCCAAACATTATTTGTGTGCTAATACAGTTGTGTGATGGGCACTGAGAGTTTGGGCACTGAAGTCAATTGAAGCATTGTCACTTACTTCAATAGGCACAGGATGAGAACTGGAAGGCTAAAATTTCAAAGGGTGCTCAGTTCTGTCTCTTATTCCGTGTAAACTGTGGGAGCAAATGACAGATTTCAGACTTCAGTTGTTCTCAAACAGCAGTGCCCCTGGGCATGCACAAAGAAGCCGTACAAGGGTTCAACAACTCATCTAGATGTTTGCCTAGATTTAAAATAGACTATATAAAAACCACTGGCTGAGTCAGTAGAAACTCAGATTTCACACAATTACTTCTTTATATTGCTCTGCCTGTCAGGTGTGGCCAAGTTTATTGACCTTCCATGCCCAAAGCGATGATCTTCAGAAGTTCAAGAGCTGGGTATGCTTTTTGGTGCTTGGGGCTCCAGCCCCACAGGAAGCGCCAGTCAGGGCTCATGACTTCCATCGTCTAGAGTCGGGGGTAGAGAGCTTCAGGACTCAGTGCTCCAGCCCTGTGTGAGTAGCTGGTCAGGACTTCTGCCTCATGGGAGGAAGGAGGTGGGATTCAGGGCTCCAGACCCTCAGGCAGGGGCCTGCCAGGGCTTGAGACGCTGCCCTGAGGGGAATGGGCTGCTGGGGCTCCAGTTCCATAAGGCAGGAAGTTTCAGGGATTTAGTCTCACAGGAAGGAAGGCTGAGGTCTTTAGACCCAAACGGCATCCCTGCTGGAGCTCAGAACTGCAGGCCCTGGCAAGTGCCTTCTACAGAGCAGAAGCCCCTAGCTCTACGACCTTGGTGCAGGGCTGAAGCCTTGAGCACTGGGCAGAAAATGGGAATGGTGTGGGGGAATCCACGAGCCACAAATTCACTCTAAAAGTGCTGCATGCAGCTTGCAAGATGCAATTTGGCCACCCCTGCTATCTATTACATATTTGAGAGTGTTTGTTTGTCTGTCTGTCTGTTCAAGAACTCCTCCTAAATGGTAAGAGCTCAGACCATCAGTTTTGCAGCCTCTTAGCATAAAGTAAAGCAAGGTAAGAGCT
This sequence comes from Carettochelys insculpta, assembly GCF_033958435.1. NCBI lineage: Eukaryota > Metazoa > Chordata > Testudines > Carettochelyidae > Carettochelys > Carettochelys insculpta. Next base: position 19,439,707 of record NC_134153.1, on the reverse strand, counting down.
TGGTTGTGCCAGGAAAATAGGGTGTGCCTGGAATAGGACTGATTCTCAGAAAACCATGCAGAAAGAGACAGGATGACCAGGCACCCCTTAGGGAGGGCAAGGGGGCCAAACTATGCCCGCTCCCCCAATACCTTGCTCGCTCTTCCACTTCATCAGAAAGCGGGGAAAGTACACAGTTTGTTGCATTTCTCACTCTGGCTGGGGGGCATAGGGGGCACACAAACTTGGACTTGCCCCTACCAGGGGACATACAGCTCTCCCCGCCGGCTGTGCCTGCTGGAGTTGCAGCAGTCATGGAGAGGCACATCTCACCTGGCCCCAAGCTGTTGTTGTGAGAGGGTTGGGGTAGTCCTCTCTTCCCCATGGCAGACTGTGTACTGAACACCTCATCTCCTTCCCCAGCCCAAAGCAATGATGTACATTTACATTTTATTTTAAAAAATTAATTGAGTTATGGACCTGAGCAACAGTGGGTAAATCTTCTAGTATAGTATACCCTGAAATATAAGTACAATGTTTTTAGTCTAATTGATTTATTTGATAGTGATATGGCAAAATAAGAAAATAAACAATTTTTTCAGTAATACAGGTTGAATCTCTCTCATCTGCACTCTTGAGACCTGACCGGTGCTGGAGGAGAGAACTTGCCAGATGATGGGTGGTCGATATTGTCAAGCAGCATTACCAACAATTCCACTGCTGACTGGGCTCTTAGAAGACACTTAGGGGTAAATTACAGCTGAACAGCCACACAGAACACTGAGACCCAGGACTGGTGGCTGTAAAAAAACTGTATGGGACCACAGAAAACTTGGCCATGCCCATGATAAGTGCTCATTTAATGAAAATCATGACAGCTTACACATATTGTTGGAAGAAAGAGTTCTAGAACAGAGAGGTTCAACCTGTAGTGTGCTGTGACACTACTGTATTTTTTGTATTTTGTATGTCTGATTTTTAAGCAAGTTGTTTTTAAGTGAAGTGAAGCTTAAAGAGTGCACACAACAAATTAGACCCTTAAAAGGGGTACAGTAGTCTGGAAAAGTTGAGAGCCATTGTTCTGTCTCTCTGAGTTGCAGGCACAAATAGCGTCTTCGCTCACCTATCTGGTAATTATTACATTTGATCATTTACAGACAAACTTTATTGTGCCTGAAACTGACTGAGATGCAAACTTTCTGGCTTCTTGAAATGTGGGGCCCACACACCATACATTGTCCATTTATCCTCCATTGATACCAAGGGAAATTTCACAACGTAGCAAGAAAACCCAGGATCTTACCCCTACTTGTTAATTTATTATCATCCTCTTTTTCAGACATCTACTACCATCCCATCACCCTCCCCCCTGCACACATCCAGGCTCTCATCAAGTCCTATCACTCTACCCAACTTTTTACTTCAAAATCTGCTGCTTGCTATCAAGCTGTCCTGCTAAAATTTAAACTCAGTTCTTAGTCATATCTTGAATCTGCTACTCTAATACCTTCCTCAGTCTCTTCTGCTACTTTGAGTCACATTCTAAAGACACAAATGTAATGCAGACCGACCTATGCTAATTATTACTGGAGTGCTCCTAGAACTAGATAGGCCTTCACAGGACTAGGAGGACACATGCACCACTAATTAGGAGGCTAATCCAGGCATACTCGCCTCTGTGAAAGAAAGCATTGAGTTAGGTGTGGGAGGAAGGAGCAGCCAAAACAAAGAACTGGGTGGAGCTTGGAAATGGAAAAGGGTGTGGGGAAAGATACTCAGGACTTGTCTAGTGCTCCTCACCATTAAAGAGCTCTACAAATATAAGCACCTGTATCTACATTACACCCTGCAATCCAGCTATTATTATTTCATTGCATAGATGAACAGCATGAGACACAGTGATGTGCCCATAGCGAGTAACCATCAGTGCAGGGATTAGAGATCAGGTGTTTCTTGTTTCCAGTGCAGTGCTCACTCCAAGATGACAAGCTATCTGTACATACTAGCACTGCATTTGATACAAGTTGTAGTACACAATCAGAGCACAATCCTATTGGTTTCAAACAGAAAGATTAGGCCCAATAGCACACTTTCATTTATTCAGATGAGGCAAGCAGCATATGGGTCAGGCAATGGCTCACACTTCCAGACAAAATACATTTGTCCACTTCCCCCCACACCTTCTAAGATAACTCCAGGGACTCACCTGCATTACAAACTACAGGATTCCACTGTATCATCTCAAATGACGAAACTATTTTTAAAGGATAGTGGCATAAAAGAAATACTTGAACTCAGTAACTCATTACTTTGGGTTTCCTTTGTCTTGAAAACAAAGACATGGAATTTTTTCCACATGTCAAGTTTTAAATAACTTCATCATGAAGCCTCTACGGGTTCCATGTCAGTCCTAAAACTGGATGAAGGAGGAGGGTTAGTCAGATGTGTAGTGATGTGCTGACTGCAAAACAACAATATGAATGAAATCTGATGCCAGTACAAATAAATGATAAAAGATGCCGGCTTGGACATCGCCCAAATAAACAAGGTCCGTGATACCAATCAAGCGACCAGGGTTGAGTCAGTAAGTTGCCTACAGAAAGAAAATTACAATGCAGACACGTACGATCAATTGGAATGTGGAATGTCCGAACACTGTGGGCAACTGGAAAATCAGAGCTGCTTTAGAAGGAGATGGAGAGATACCAATGCAATATACTTAGACTGGCAGAGATGCATTGGACAGCACTGGGAGAGATGTACAGTTGTGAAGTCATTTGGTCAGGGAATGAAACGAAGCATGAGGCAGGGATCAGATTCCTTTTTAGCAAAAGAGCTAGAGAAGAATTGCTAAGATACAAACCCGTAAGTGCAAGAATGGTGGTAGTGAGATTCAAAGCAAAACCGTTCAACATCTCAGTCATTCAGGTGTATGCACCCACATCAGAGAGTACGTAGGAAGAGACAGAGCTATTCTACAAAGACACGACAAAGACACTGGAGGAGAGACCAAAGAGATATGTTGATCATCGAAGGAGATTGGAACATTAATGTCGGAAAAGATAATGAAGGTTGAGGGAGAGTCACGGGAAGGTTTGGATATGGAGAAAGAAACGAACAAGGCAAGAAAATATTAGAGTTTGCTATGGAGCACGAGATGGTGATCTGCAACATGAGGTTCCAACAAAAGGACTGTAGGAAGTGCACATGGTGATCGAATAATGGGAAGTCCAAGAACATGATAGATATTATTTTAATAAGAAGATAGGTAACATCAATACAGCAGTGCCAAACTTTCCAAGGAGCGGGTACAGACTCAGACCACAGTCTAGTGACCACAAACATCAAGATGAAACTCAAGAGAAAGTGTAAGACACTCTTGAAGAAAAGAAGACACACAGTGAGGCTAGGCAAGGAAGATATCGGGAATGCGTACAGAGTAGCACTCGAAGAGAAGATTAGGAATGAGGCCACAGAGAAAGACCTAGATCAGAGAGTTGAAGGGATAGCTATGGCGATAGAAGAATGTGCTACTATGAGCAGACTATTCTGGAAGAGAAGATCAATAAGAAGTGGATTATGCAGGAGACACTGAAGTTGGTCCAAGAGAAGAGAGTGTTGAAAATCAAAAGGGATGTTGCCAAGAGGGCAGAACAACAATATAGAGTGAAATGCAACAAGCAGCCAGAAAAGATGAAGAGAAATGGTTCAAGGAGCAGTGTGAACATATAGAGAGGTATTACAGTGAATGTAATATCTGGGAGGTACATAAAATGATTAGGAATATTAATAGGAAGTGACAGCCGAAGCAGATGTTGATCAAAGACGAGAACATAGGTGTTCATGAACAAGGAGAACATTGTGCAGCAATGGACGAGATATTGCACTGATATATACAAAGCACACGGTTGGACCTGAGTGTCTCAGAGAGACTGATTGAAGAATGGAAAGAGATATCTCTGCTGAGCATCGAGAGTGAGACCCATATTTCGAAGGAGAAAGAGCAGTGAAACAACTAAAGAACAACAAGAGCCCAGGAAATGATAAGATCATGGGAGAGATGATTAAATATGGAGGACAAAGTATGATTTAGGAAATACACCAACTATGTAATATAGCATGGAAAAAAGGGAAGGCACCTAAGGAGTGGACAAGATCCGTGCTAGTAACAATACACAAGAAAGGAAGTGCATTGGAGCACAAGAACTACAGACCAATTGTCCTAACGCGTCATCAAGGCAAGGTGCTGATGATGACACCGGTGGAGAGACTAAGATCAGAGATATAAGAACATCTAGTGGACAAGCAAGCAGGGTTCAGGAAATACAGAAGTACCATACAATAGATATAGGTACTAAGATTGATAGCAGAGAAAACTCAATGAAAGAACAAGAACATCTACGTTTGCTTAATTGATTTTCAGAAGGCATTTGACAGTATAGAGCAGAAAGTGACTTGGGCGGTGATGGAGTTGTATGGAGTGGATATAGCAGACTGATACGGTTGTTGAAAGATAACAAAGACAATGCAGAGGCAGTGGTGAGAATGTGTGGAGAGTTGCAAAGTTGGTTTAGAATGAGTATGAGTAGAGGTATGAGACAAGGAGGTCCAATATTGCTGAGTATCTTCATCACTCATCTAGAGAGAGTGATGGACAAGATCAAGGAAGAGACAGAAGGGATATCTGTGCATGGGATAAGAACTAACAACTTGAGATTCATGGGTGATATAGTTATCATTGAGGAAGATGAGGAGAAGCTAGCAAAAATGGTGCCGGTGCTAAACAAGGAAGCAATCAGTCCCTAATCAGTCCCTACTCATTATGAACATTGATAAAATAAAAGCAATGGTATATGGAGATAAGGAAATAGGAAGGAAGATCAGTATGGATGGGATTGAAGAAGAGAACGTAGAGAAGTTCACGTATCTGGGGCATAACATAACGTGTGATCTATACTGTAAGAAGGAAATAGCGATTAGAATAGCAAAAGCAAGAATGAGTTTAAAGGCAATGGATAACATCTGGAAAAGCAAAGTGATTAGCTTAGGAATGAAGCTGAGTGTCTTGAAAATGTGTGTATTCAGCAGCATGTTATATGGATGTGAGACATAGGTGATAATGAAAGAGTCGAAGAGAAGAATATTGGCGTTCGAAAGGACTTGTTATAGAAAAACCCTAAGAATAGGATGGATGCAGAAGGTCACCAACAAAGAATTACATAGGAAAATACAGCTGAAAGAGAACCTACTGCAGCAGGTGATACAACAGAAGTTACAGCTATTTGGGCATATCTGCAGAATGAATGACAAATGAAAAATCAGGGAAGTCCCTGATACTCGACGTAATGGATGGTTCGAATTGAGAGGTAGACCTCAGAGAAAATGGGTAGATGATACAGTAGATTGGTGCCAAGCTAGTCTACAGAACTAGGACACTCTGCCCTGGACCAGGAAATATGAAGGAAATAGTAAGAGAGGCATCAGACACGAACCGGCACTGAGCCCATGGTTGATGATGGTGATGATGATGATGATGAAGTTTTAACTCTTGAGTCTATTTTTATGGCCTAGTAACAAATACTGAAATATGACGGTTTTACCACAGAAATAGTATCAAGCTGGCACCGGTATAAAAACACAAAAAAAAAAGCTCCTGCCTGGATAAACATGAAATAGAAAAATAGAGTCCAAATCCATCCTCCTAATTAACTCCACAAGTGGGCTGAAGTATTAAAAGGATTAAATTTGTTTGTCATAAAATATCTGAACCCTTCCAAATATATGGGTGTCAGTTAAACAGCAATCACTCTGCTAGGCTTTCCACACAGGAATGTGCATGATAGATTTCAAGCACCAAGTTCAAGAAAAGAGAAGTTACTCACTTGTGTGGTAACGATGGTTCTTCGAGATGCGTCCCCGTGGGTGCTCCACATTAGGTGACGGGCTCACCCCGGCACCGCAGATTGGAAATTTCCAGCTGTGTCTTGTCGGGTCACGCATGCGCCAATGCGCATCGGTCCTTTGTGCGCTTTCGGTCACATACGCGATCCGATCCACGCCAGTTCCTCGATCAACCGCCCCGGATGCTCCTGAAAGACACAAAGCAGAACTCCAAAGCGGGGAGGAACGGGTGGGTAATGGAGCACCCACAGGGACACATCTCGAAGAACCATCGTTACCACACAAGTGAGTAACTTCTCTTTCTTCTTCAAGTGGTCCCCGTGGATGCTCCACATTAGGTGACTACCCAGCAGTGACCCCAAAAATGGAGGTGGGTACCAGATTTATGTGCAGCTTGCCCTTGAAAGGACTGCTGTCGACAGACACGTATCCTCATCCAACACCCGGTGCATCACATAGTGCTTGGCGAAGGTGTCGTAGGATGACCATGTTGCCGCTCTGCAGATGTCCTTTAATGCGACTCCTTTGAAGAAGGCTGTCGACGTCGCCATTGCTCTAGTGGAGTGAGCCCTGCGCGGAGCTAGGAGAGGGGTCTTACAGAGCTCGTAGCACAGTTTTATGCAGGATACAATGTCGTTTGAAATCCTTTGTGAGAATAGGCCTTCCCCTTTTGATCTGGGTGCAATGGACACCAGGCGTCTGTCTGTTTTTCAGAAGGGCTTAGTTCTGTCTATGTAAGAAGCCAACACCCTCCTCACATCGAGTAAATGCAGCCGCGCTTCCTTACTAGAGGTATGTGGTTTCGGATAAAATGAAGGTAAAACTATTGGTTCATTAATGTGGAACTCTGAGGCAATCTTGGGGATGAAGGCCAGATGTAATCGTAAAATCACCGCCTCTTTTGAAAAGATCGTAGAGGGTGGTGTTGCCATTATTGCTGCCAGTTCGCTCACCCTGCGGGCTGATGTAATTGCGAGAAGAAAAGTTGTTTTTATGGTAAGCAACCAGAGGCGTACCGTGGCCAATGGTTCAAAGGGGGTCTAGACAGTGTGTCTAGGACCAAGTCCAAGCTCCATGAAGGCGATAGCGGTTTCCGCGGGGGGTATAGGTTTGCCAGCCCCTTTAGGAACCGTGTGGTAATGGGATGGGCGAATATGGTTGGCCCCTCCTCTATATGTTGGAACGCTGATGTGGCCGCAAGGTGGACCTTTAATGACAATAAAGAGAGTCCGCCCTGTTTCAGCTCCAGTAAGTACTCTAGGATTGTGGGAATGGAAACGTCCAGAGGAGCCAACTGCTTGGACAAACACCAGGATATAAAATGTGTCCAGTTATGAGCATAAGTCTTCCTGGTAGAGGCCGATTGACTGCACTCTAGGACTTCTTTTACTCCTTCTGAGCATGTTGTCTCTAAGGCACTAAGCCATGGATTAGCCATGCTTGTAGGCGGAGCATTCGAGGATGGGGGTGCGCTATGGTCCCCGGACTCTGTGTGAGAAGGTCCGGCACTATCGGGAGGGGGAATGGTGGGCAGCATGACATGTGTAGGAGCAAGGGAAACCATTGCTGTCGATCCCATGTTGGGGCTGTAAGTATTATTCGCACCTTCTCCTTTTTGGCTTTCTCTAAGACTTTGTGAATGAGCTTTGTGGGAGGAAAAGCGTGCAACAGGGGACCTTCCCATGAAAGCATGAAGGCGTCCCCCAAAGAACCTCGCCCAATGCCCCCTCTGGAACAACACTGCGGGCATTTTTTGTTGGTGTAGGCAGCAAACAAGTTGATCTGGGGAAACCCCCATCTGTGAAATACTTCGCGGAGCAGGTCTGAGCGGATTTGCCACTCGCGTGTGAGAGCAAGGCGTCTGCTTAGTTGGTCCGCTTTCATGTTATGGACACCTGGCAAATATGAAGCTTTGAGCGTTATGTTGTTCGCAATGCACCAATTCCACAATTGGACCGCCTCTGTGCATAGCGCACGAGATCTGGCCCCGCCCTGACGATTGATATAGAACATTGTGGAGGTGTTGTTGGTATTGACTCCGACTACTTTGCCCCGCAGGTATTTTCGAAAGTGCCTGCATGCGTTGAACACTGCTCTGAGTTCCAACACGTTTATGTGCATTGCCGTCTCTGCGGAGGACCATTGCCCCTGTGTCACTTTGTTGTGCATGTGCGCTCCCCATCCTATGTGGGATGTGTCCATCGTGAGAAAAACCGCAATTTGTGGTTGGTGCAATGGCACCCCTAGAAGTAAGTTCTTGGGGTCTGTCCACCATGTCAGTGACTTTCGCACCTCTGTTGTGGGCGATACCACTTTGTGGACGGTATGAATCATTGGCCTGTAAACGCTTGCTAGCCAGTGCTGTAGGCCTCGCATATGTAGCCTGGCATTCTGCACCACAAACGTGGTGGCTGCCATGTGCCCCAGGAGCTGTAGGCAGGTTAGGATTGGCACTGTGGGGCTGTACGTTATCGCCTGCACCAGGGATTCGATGGTGCGAAAACGGCCATCGGGCAGATATACCCTTGATGTAGTAGAGTCTAGGCATGCCCCATGAACTCTATGTTTTGTGTGTGCTCCGTCGTCGATTTTTGGAAATTGATGACTAGGCCCAGTGATAGGAAGGTCCTTGTAGTGATGTCGATCATGCGCAGGACATCTGCCCTTGAGACCCCTTTCAGGAGGCAGTCGTCCAGATATGGAAAAATGAACACACCCTGGCGGTGTAGGTAAGCTGATACTACCACAAGCATCTTGGTAAAGACCTGGGGCACTGAAGAAAGACCGAAGGGGAGGACTCTGTATTGGAAGTGCTCCATACCCACTTTGAAGCGAAGAAAGCGCCTGTGTGCCGGGTGGATTGTTATATGGAAATATGCATCTTGTAAGTCAAGGGCTGCGAACCAATCTCCAGAGTCCAGTGCCGTGACTATGGAGGCAACTGTAGTCATCTTGAAGCGTTGTTTGCACAAGTACCGATTGAGAGCCCGTAAGTCCAGGATTAGCCTCCAGCTCCCTGTTTTTTACCTCTGTTAGACAAGTATTGGGAGTAGAAGCCTTTCCCTTGGAATTCTTCCGGGACTCTCTCCACCGCCCCTATAAATGTGAGGTGGACTACCTCTTGCTTCAACCTTGTCTCATGAGAGGGGTCCCTGGGGAGGGACTGGGTAGGGGGTTCTGGTGGCGGCAGGGATCAGAAAGGGATGGTGTATCCCTGGGCTATAATTTCCAGCACCCACTTGTCTGTCGTGATGCTTTGCCATTGAGGATAAAATGGTTTGAGTCACTGGTGGAACATATGCTGTGATTGGCAGTGAGGGATGGTCTTGGTATTGCAGTCCTCAACATGACTGTCAAACTTGCTGTCTTGGGGCTTGCCCCAGTGGTGTACTCCCTTGTTGGGGACACCGCCTGGATGCCCTATGTTGCTGTTGGTGGTGCCCTTGATCATAACCCTGCTGATACTGCGAGCGCTGGGGTCGGTATGCATAATGCCTTTGTTGAGGGTAAAATTTCTTTCTCCTGCATGGTGGGGGGTGTACATCCCCAGTGTTCTAAGTGTGGCCCTGGAATCCTTACTGGAATGTAGGACCGAATCAGTGGAGTCAGCGAACAGTTTCTCCTTATCAAATGGGAGGTCTACAATTTTCGTTTGCAGGTCCTTGGGGATGCCAGATGCCTGGAGCCATGACTCCCTACGCATCACCACTGCTGTGGCTGTGGAGCGTGCTGCTGTATCTGCTACGTCTAGGGCGATCTGTACGCCTGTTCGTGAAGCTGCATAGCCCTCCTGAACTACTGCCTTCAAGACCAGTTTCTTATCATCCGGGAGGAAGTCCATAAGGGAGGTAAGTCTAGTATAGTTGTCAAAGTTATGATTTGACAGGTGGGGAGCGTAGTTAACCATTCTCAACAATAACGTGAAGGAGGAGTAAACCTTCCTTCCAAATAAGTCCAGTTTCCTTGTGTCCTTGTTGGACCCCACAGACTTGTATTGTGGTGCCTTAGATCTGTGCTGCGAAGATTCGACTACTAGGGAATTTGGTTGGGGGTGGTTAAACAGGAATTCCATACCCTTGGATGGTACAAAGTACTCCTTATCCGCCCTTTTGTTTGTAGGTGGGATGAAAACAGGGGTCTGCCACATATTTGTGGCTGCTTCCATAATGGCTTCATCTAGTGGGACGGCTATTTTAGATGATGCTGGGGGCCTCAGCTTTTTGAGGAGTTTGTGATGTTTCTCCTGCACCTCCGCAATTTGTATGTCCTGAGTGTGCGCCACCCTCTTGAAAAGCTCTTGAAATTGTTTGAGGTCGTCAGGGGGAGAGAGATCCTCGGGGACAACCGCCTCACCTGGGGAGGACGAAGAGGCATCACTGTGATAAATCTCCTCTGGTTCCTCAGCCCCCTCGTGTGCTCATTCCCTTGAGGGTTCTCGGGGGAGGTCCAACAACTCTGGGCCCATCCCCACTGGAGAGTCCTGTGTTCTTTTTGAAGGGGGAGGAGGGATGTAGGTATGCACTGAAGGTTGAGGCGGGGATCTGCCCCTCGATCTTGAGCCTCGATGCTGATAATGTCCGCCATGATATGAGCGGCCGTAACAGCAGGGGCAGGGTCCCAGTGATGGAGATCTAGACCAAGACCGATGTCTGTATGTATAGTGCCGAGAGGAGCATGACTGCCTTGATGATGTTGAAATCAGCGGGGATGCTCTGTAGAAGTACTCATGAGGTTCCATTGTGGAGACCGGTGAAGGATGTCTGAGCCAGGGAGACGGTGGTTGAAGAAAAGGAGATGGAGGTCTGAGGAAAGCTGTTGGTGTTGCTGCCTGTTGTGGCATACCCATCTCAGAAGGAGAGCTAGGAGACAGTGGCATTCCAAGAATGTCAGAGGATGGACTATGGTGCTGGGTTTTGGATATTGCTTTGCACAGCCCATGCATTTGAAAGGTCGGTGCTGTCATCTCCGGTGCTGGGGACCTCAGTGCAGCTGTCGGTGCTGTGCCCGGTGCTGCTGCATGCGGTTCCATCAGAATAGCTTCCTCCGGCACCATTGGGTCCCGTGCTGGGAACTCCGGTTCCGGCGCTGTTGGTGCCGCAAGACTCAGTGCCGTGGCCTCCGGTGCCTGCCATGTCAGCGCCTGCAGAGTTCTCGGTGCTGACTGTTTACTGGTTGGGGACCCAGGCACTACTCCATGTTGTGCAGCCTTTCCGCTGCTTTGAGCAGCCAGCAGTTCTTGGCCTTGTGCCTCGCTCGTCCTGCTCACAGGTACCACCGGCAAGGATCGAGCTGGGGAAAGCCTCTCTTTCTTATGCATAGAGGAGGTTAAGGAGGTAGCCTTCCTCTTATGTGGCCCCAAGGGTCCTTCCTTCTGGGGCTTCTCCGACGGCTCAGGCTGGAGGGCCTTGTCAAACAGTATCACTTTTAATCTCATTTCCCTGTCCTTTCTTGCTCTGGTCGTTAGTTTAGAGCAGTGAGGACATTTCTGGGGAACATGGGCCTCTCCCAGACAGCAAATGCATTTGTTATGGCCATCAGAGGCAGGCATGGCCTTGCGGCACAACTTGCATTTCTTAAACCCTGGCGAAGACATCTCTTCCAGGGTGCTTAACTCCCTTCAATGTTAAGTAAGGTAGTTAACAGCTATTAACAGCTACAAGCGGATAACGTTTACAGTCTCTAAGATAGCAAACCACTTGAGGCGGCTGCCTCCTTTCCTCCCCTTTCTTCTCTCTTTTTTTTAAAAAAAAAAACTATACACAAGAAAACAACTTTAACAGTCTTAGAAAAGCAAGAGAAAACTAGTAACTATATTAAAACGAATTTATCTGTCTCAGGCGTTGCAGACGGAGTGGATTCCGTCTGCAGCTGCTGGCGGTTGAGAGGAACTGGGGTGGACCGGATCGTGCATGTGACCGAAAGCGCGCAAAGGACCAACGCGCACCAGCGCATGCGTGACCTGACGAGACACAGCTGGAAATTTCCGATCTGTGGCGCCGGGGCGAGCCCGTCACCTAATGTGGAGCACCCACGGAGACCACTCGAAGAAGAATAAGTGTTTGATTACCTATTAGCACTGAGAACTGTATTATACACAGAACCAGTGTTTGAGAACAATAGGCAGAAATATTTGTGCGTATGATCACTAAATCCAGGGCTCAGTTTGATCCAGCCACAACAGGGCCATTTTTGTCTGCTTTTCTATGAACACTGCACAGCATTTGCAGGTGGGCAGGCAGGGAAGTGGGGAAGGGTTTCTTCTGTTTGTGTGAACACAGGTACTTGTGAATCATCAAGGGTGCATCTACACTAGCCAGCTACTTCGAAGTAGCCAGCACAACGTCAAAATAGCATGCGTCGTGTCTACACACACTGCGTGCTACTTCGACGTTAGGTGGTGAGACATCGAAATCGCTATGCCCATCCGAAGATGTGAACAGTGCCCTACTTTGACGTTCAGTGTCGAAGTAGGGCGTGTGTAGACGATCTGTGTCCCACTACGTCGAAATAGCGGGGTCCTCCATGGCGGCCATCAGCTGAAGGGTTTAGAGATGCTCTGTCCAGCCCCTGCAGGGCTCTATGGTCACCGCGTGCAGCAGCCCTTAGCCCAGGGCTTCTGGCTGCAGCTGGGGGTCCATGCTGCGTGCACAGGGTCTGCAACTGGTTGTCGGCTCTGTGGATCTTGTGCTGTGCAGGGCAAGTGTGTCTGGGAGGGGCCCTTTAAGGGAGTGGCTTGGGGCTTTGCTGGCCCCTTATTTCGACGGGGAACACTTGTGTGTGTGGACGCTCCACATTTCCTTCCGGGGCGGCTCCTTTCGATGTTCCCTATCGCTACTTCAACATGGAACGTCAACGGCACCAGCCCTGGAGGATGTGTAGACGATACACGTCAAAGTAGCCTATTTCGATGTCCTTACTTCGAAATAGGCTACTTTGACATAGTGTGCTAATGTAGACGTAGCCCAAGAGTATCAAAATGCCAGAGGATGGAGACCAAGGGATGGATCACTCAATGGTTACCCTGGTCCATTCTTTACCTCTGAAGCATCTGGCACCAGGCAGTGTTAAAAGACAGGATGCTGGGCTAGATGATTTATTAGACAGACCCAATATGGATGTTCTTACATTAGGAGCCAGAACTCCAGGTTGTCTTACAATTTCAAAGGTTTGTCTACACAGTTATTTTTAGAGCATTAGTGTGAACCCACAAGTCAAAGTGTTTTGATCTCGGCTATGAAGGTCATTGCCATTGATCATGTAGGTCTACCCTCTGGGTCCTAAGCAATGGTTTGTAGAACTGGGGCTTTAGTGGAAACAGCACTGTCTACACAAGTATATTCTGAGTAGTGGCACAAACCTAGGTTCACTGCTGTGGACTGTGTAGACATACGCATTGACTTTAATGGCATTTAAACACAGGTTTAGAGATTAAGAATGCTGAATATGGGCTACTACAGATCCAACCTACACTAAAATCTAGGTGAAAAATCCACATCCCTGACTGACATTCAAACTGACCTAACTCCTGGTGCAGGCAGCACTAGATTAATGGGAGAATTCTGTGAACCTAGCTAGTATGTCTCAGGAAGGTATATTGCCTTTGCAGAAAGGAGAACCCCTCCCATCACTGTAGGTACTATCGACGCTGGAGCACTATCCCTGTCCCTGCAGCCTTTTAAACACAGAAAAGCACCAAGGGTCATTTTTGGTTCTCTCTCTTCTACATTTAATTTCTGCCTAATTCCCAGCAGTTAGTACCATTAGCATTTTTTACTTTTACTTTTTTTCCAGAAGGAAGGTTTTACTTGCTCTTTCTGGAATTAGGAAATCCTGCTTATTTTCCTGCTTTGCTTGGTATTGTTCATATTAGTGGGGTGAGAGGAGGGAGGGTTCTTGCTGTTCTATAAATAGCCAATCCCAAAGTCTTTGCAGGCAAAAGTATGACTGAGAGTGGAAAAGGTGATGTCAAACTAGAAAGACCTTTGCCCTGCTCTGAGCACAGCTGCTACAGCTGCATCTATTTCAGATGATTTATTCCTCATCTGGACAACAACGTTTCAGAGCCCAGAGTTATTGCCATTAATGATTTACTTGGCTACACTAAGGTTTTGGAGACGTGCTGTGTAATATTTTTTTGCAAGGAAGTGTCACTATGAAGGAAGTTAATTGCTTCTAATGTGGATGGTGATGAGAATGTTTTCAAAAAGCTATTTGCATACATTTGCTAGGACATAAAATGTGTAACTCCATCCAAAGCTGCATGCTTAGGCAGACTGAGTTCGTTTAAATGGATTAGTCACCTTCACAGTATCCATCTGAAAAATTAACAACTAGAAGTTTCCCAGCATGAAACATGACTAAAGACAGACCCATTTTACATGTAAAATAAAATAATAACTTACTTAGACTACCAAGCCATAAACGATATATACAAACCATTAGCTGCTTACAGCTTCACAGCCCTCACTCTGCTGTATAGTAATGCCATTCTGAATTTTATAACAATGGGAATAAAGCCAAAGTTCTCTTATTTCAAAAGCTTAGGCTTCACCCACTTGAGCCAGAGAAACTTTATTATCTAGTATATCAGTACAGGGCCTGTGACACACAGCTGATCAGTTCTGATTCCTTCCAGCAGAGTGAGAAAAAGGAAGTGTGAACATTCTCTCTCTCTCTCTCTGGATACATACACATAGCGCAGCAAGCCAGGGAACTGTCAGTCCCGCATATTAGGGTGTCTGTTTTCCAGGTGTCAGTGCCATGCTAACAGGAACCTTAGTGCTCCCCTGGGGAAAGAGTACCTTGAGTGTGAGCCTCATGAATAAAAACTGTGCAGTAGCCAAACGGATCAGTAAAGATGCTCACGGGAATAAGGGGACTTCAAAGTAGGCGGGGTCCTTTCGAAAAGGAGCTCCGTCTGGATGAGCCGCGCGGCGGCGAGGCGCATCAATTTCGAAGCGCCGTGGCGGCCCGCATGCTAATGAAGCGCTGAATATGCATTTCAGCGCTTCATTAGTAAACTTCGAAATGGCCATTTGCGTGGCCATTTCGAAGTTTGGGGCACGTGTAGACATGGCCTTTAAGGGGCTTATTCATAACTCTGCCACTGACTTGTTGTGTCACCCTGTATAAGTTACCTGATCTCATTTTACCCATTAGTAACAATGCTCCAGGGGCAATGTAATCCAGTGGCTGGGGCACAGGCCTGAAAGGCAGACATGGGTTCTAAAAACTAGCTGCAGGCTATTACCTGGGGCTCCTAAGTTCTACTGTAACGTCTAAATTTATTATTAATTATTGGTATTTGCACTGGAAATAGAGGACCTGAGCCTGTGAAATCCCTCAGTGGGTCAATTAGACTTGTCCTCCAACTGAAGACAGGAAAAGGCTAGGAAAGATACGGATTATGCAGCATTCCATCAGATGCCTGCCAATGAATGCTTCCCTCTACTGCCCACTTTTAATGAATGAGCCTGAATTCTGAAGAGAATCAGTGGGGATTCATGCTTCATGGCCCACTGTCCTTGGCCAGTCTGCTGGGTCTGCCAGACAGAGTGTGATATCACAGTATCCCTGAACAATGTCCCCTTTCTGCTCCCTTTGGCTTTCTGTTGGGCAGGTCTGCATCTTTATTATTTTATGAGTACGAACAGTCATAAAATATTGATTCAGCAGCTGGTACATCTTGACCAACACTACCCACAGTCCTTATGATGTGAATTATTTACACCTATAACTACCCAGTATAAACTCAGGATTTATCACTTTAAAATATAAAAACATTTAATGAAATGAATACACACAATTGTACTCCAAATTATCTACCAATTTCCAAGTAACTAATAAAAAGGCAGCAGGAGAGGCACACACAGATCTCTCTAAATATATTTTATTAAGACTATATATATTAAAAAGATATAAAAATAAATCTGTTCAATGAAGGGTTTAAAACAATTGTCAGTAGTTTCTCAGTCATCCTGTGAGACTCTTCCCCATCTGCCAGAAAGAAATAAAGCAAGTACATGACATGGCTGTCTCCTCCCTTCCTGTCTTTCAGTGGCTTGCATAGCCTTCCTCTCTATAATTAATGCTTATCCTGAGTTTGCTAGCAAAGGTCATTTGTCATCACATCACTCAATGTACAATGAGTTATCTCCTTCTCAAGCCCACACTGAGGTACCAGGGGGAAATAAAACAAGGAACTACAAGCACATGATCTTCTGATAAATAGACTAGCTCCTATCAGCTAATTGGCATCCACCCTGTCTGGCATAGGTGACAGCATTTTAAGAGCAGCTGTGGGACTGATCCTGAGGGATGCTGAAAACGTTTCAAGGGAACTGAGCTCCTCTGAGGCACAGGCATTGATCAACAGAAGGATGGATGCTGGAGCACTGCTGGCATAATCTACTATTTATATATATGAGCTTTCTATCTGTCTGTCTGTCTGCCTGTTCAAGAGCTCCTCCTAAACCGTAAGAGCTAGGACACCAACATTTGGTATGCATCTTCCTTTTATCGTAACTTAAAGCAAGGAAAGGGTTTGGCTGTGCCAGGCAAAAGGGATGCACTTGGAATGGGATTGTTTCTCATAAAACCACACAGAAAAGAGACAGAATCAGCAAGCAGGTGAAAAGGGCTGGCTGGGGGCACCCCCTCCACCCTCTGTCCAGTACTGCCCCAACTCTGAGCCTTCCACCCCACAGGGGACAGTAAGGAGAGTGGGAATGCTGCAGCACCCCATCTCCCAATTTGTATGGGGATGTTGTTGGCTGTTCCCCTTTGTCAGGAAGTGAGGGGAATGCGCACAATTTCCTGCATTCTTCACTCTGGCTGGGAAGCACAGGGGGCAGATGAATCTGGACTGGACCCAGCCATGGGACATGCACCCCACCTCTGGCTGTGAGCTGCAGTGGCCACGGAGATGTGTTTCCCACCCAGCCCCAAAGTGCTGCAGTGAGATACAGCTGGGGTAGTCCTCTCCTCTTTGGGCAGCCTGCATGCTGATCCCCTCACCCCCTGCCCCAGATCAATGATTTTAATGAACCATGTACATTTTCATTTTATTTTTCCAAAAACAAAAATTAATCAAGTGAAGGACCTGAGCAAAGCTGGGTAAATCTTCTAGTCCGTCTATGAACTCACAGACATGCAAACAAGAGACATGGACCACCTGAGGCCCCTTTAGGTTCTGATGGTCTGTTTCATCTTTAGAACACACATCTGATTTTTTCCAGCAAAGTGGGCTAGCATCCCTTTTTGTACACGCAGCTTAAATAGCCAGCATGTATAAAAGTGGGCACCTCTAATCAAAAGCTGTCTTGAGGTCAGTGAAAATTTATCCCTGTCTTATCTTCACTCAAAAAAAGTAATTCCTTCCACTAATTTTTTTCCAGATGCAGATTTCAGATAACATGGTAAAAAAAACATCTGAGAAACACCTTAGATAGAAAGGACCAACTTCAGCTATTAGTTTCAGCAATATAAGCATATCTCAGGCTCTTCTAATTGTTAGTATATTTATCTGAACAACACCATTGCTGTGGCCACACTTGGCCAAAATTTCGAAAGGGCCGTGCTAATGGCCAAATTGGAGGATACTAATGAGGTGCTGAAATGAATATTCAGCACCTTATTAGCATGCTGTTGGCCGCAGCACTTAGGAAGTGCCGAGTTTCACTCACTTGTGGCTCAGCTACATGGGGGTCCTTTTCGAAAGGACCCCGCAGACTTCAAAATCTATTTGTTCCTATCAGCTGAGAGCTGACAGCTGAGACTTGATAGCAATAAGGGGATTTTGAAGTCTGCAGGGTTGGCAGCATGAGTATTCATTTCAGTGCTTCATTAGTATCCTCCGATTTAGCAATTAGCATGGCCGTTTCGAAATTTTGGCCAAGTGTGGCCACAGCCCATGTGAGGTAGGAAAGTACTGTTATCTCCATTTTACAGATGGGGAATTGAGCCATGGAAAGGCCAAGAGACTTAGCCCAGGTCACACAGCAAACTTTTGGAATTGCAAGGAAGATTTCTTCCAGCTTCCTAAGCCCAAGGGTATTACCCTCACCACTGGACAATCCTTTCTTTCTTCCAAACTAAATCTACAATAGCTCTGTTGACTGCAGCTAGTTACCTCCACATTTACACTGATATAACTGAGAGCAGAACTTACCCTATACTTGGAAATTAGTTATTTCTCCCAAGGATGCAGTGCATAGTTATAGAGAGTCAGTTATTCATGTGTCTGCTCTTAATGTGTCATATCGTTATTTATTTAGGCTTCTCACATTATTCAAGAAATAAGACTATGATCTGTACTCCCTCATCACTGTGGATGAGTTTTAAACAATTATGAAATTTCTGGTTTCTTTTAAAAGAAACATTGCAACATACACATTGGCCAGCAGATGCTCATTTGACACACACACAAAAAAAAACCCCATAAATGAAAAGTCTGCAAAAAGTCCTCCTGCAAAAAACTATCAGTTTGCGTTTTGTCAGTTCTCTCAGAGCACGAGGATCCCATCTGTGAAATTATACCAGGCTAATATTTGATTCAGTTACTATCAATGTCAATGATAGTTTGTTTTTTGTTTCCTGTAGCGATGTCTCCAAGTCAAAATATCAAGCAATGTGTACATTCCCCTTATGAATAGGAACAGAGAGGTAGCCGTGTTAGTGTGTACTCCAACAAAACGAAGCAGCAGAAATGTAGCACCTTAAAGACTAACAAAATGATTTATTCAGTGATGAGCTTTTGTGGGACAGACCCACTTCTTCAGATCAATTTCATTTCCAATACAGACTGACATTTATAAGTACAGAGGACCAAAAAGAAAAAAAATTGCAACAAAAATTGCCAAATCAAATAGGATAGAAGGAAAGGGACATGTCTACACTAGCCCCAAACTTCAAAATGGCCACGCAAATGGCCATTTCGAAGTTTACTAATGAAGCACTGAAATGCATATTCAGCGTTTCATTAGCATGCGGGCAGCCGCGGCACTTTGAAATTGACACGGCTCGTCCCGACGGGGCTCCTTTTTGAAAGGACCCCGCCTACTTCGAAGTCCCCTTATTCCCATCAGCTGATAAGGGGACTTTGAAGTAGGTGGGGTCCTTTCAAAAAGGAGCCCTGTCGGGACGAGCCGCGCGGCGGCGAGGCGCGTCAATTTCGAAGTGCCGCGGCTGCCCGCATGCTAATGAAGCGCTGAATATGCATTTCAGTGCTTCATTAGTAAACTTCAAAATGGCCATTTGCGTGGCCATTTCGAAGTTTGGGGCTAGTGTAGACGTAGCCAAGGACTGATAGGTGGGGGGATATTAATTGTCCGGTCTGAAATAATTAGAAGCATCAAAGAAAGGGAAGCAGTCTTTGTAATGAATGAGGTAATTAATGTTTCTGTTCATACCATGTGTTAGTGTGTTGAATTTGAATATGTACTCAGAAATCTCACGCTCTAATCTGTTGTTAAATTCTCTGTGATGGAGGACACTAAGGATTCCCCTTATGACTCAAGGACAGGAAATGAGAGCTGTTTTCCTTTCATGATCATGGAGCATTCTGTAGTTTGTAATCTTATGTAGGTTGGGTCCTGGCTGTCTGAGAGATGCACCAATGAGATCACCTAACATAAGAACAGCCATACTGGGTCAGACCAAAGGTCCATCAAGCCCAGTAGCCTGTCTGCCAACAGTGGCCAGTGCCAGGTGCCCCAGAGGGGGTGGACCAAAGACAGTGATCAACTGATTTGTCTCCTGCCATCCATCTCCAGCCACTGACAATCAGAGGCCAGGGACCCCACTCCTACACTTGGCTAATAGCCTTTTATGGACCTAACCTCCATGAATTTCTCTAGCTCTTTCTTAAATTCTATTATAGTCCTAGCCTTCACAGTCTCCTCTGGCAAGGAGCTCCACAGGTTAACTATGTGCTGAGCGAAGAAGAACTTTCTTTTATTACGATAAGAAGTCTTGTGGCACCTTATAGACTAACAGATATTTTGGATCATAAGCTTTCATGGGCAAAGACCTGCTTGTTTTAAACCTGCTACCCATTAATTTCATTTGGTGTCCTCTAGTTCTTGCATTATGGGCACAAGTAAATAACTTCGCCTTATTCACCCTCTCCACACCTGTCATAATTTTATACACCTCTATCATGTCACCCCCCTCAGTCTCCTCTTTTCTAAACTGAAAAGTTCCAATCTTTTTAGCCTCTCCTCATACGGGACCTGTTCCAAGCCCCAGATCATTTTAGTTGCCCTTTTCTGAACCTTTTCCAGTGTCAGGATATCTTTTTTTTTAGGTGAGGAGAGTACATCTGATTCTTGAACAAACAGACGAACAGACAGACAGACATTCTCAAATATATAATACATACTGAAATTTAAGAAAAATATTTATATTCCAAGTGTTTTATTTTATAATTAGATGGCAAAAAAGAGAAAGTAAACAATTTTTCAATAATAATGTGCTGTGACACTGTTGTATTTTTATATCTAATATTGTACACGTTGTTTTTAAGTGAGGTGAAACTTGAGGGCATGCCAGACGAATCAGCCTCCTGAAAGGGATTCAGTAGTCTAGAAAGGTTCTGAGCCACTGGACTAGTTCAGACCAGTCAGGAAATATAATACATCCCACTCCCCACACCACCAAAAAGCACTATTAAATAGTAAACTCCAGCTACCATGGCTAGGCCCAAGAGTCTGTTCTTTTGTGGCAGGCAGCTCATGTGGCAGGGAGGGAAAAGTGGCAAAAATGGATGTAAGATACCCTTTTTTTCACAACAGTCCAAGAGCGATGACTGAAGGATGCTTTATGTGGGCCAGCTGCCTGTGATTCCCAAGGACCATTCCAGAAGCTGAGAACCATCAGGGCACACAACAGCCCTAGACATGTCCCCTTTTCTTTGGGTGTGCTTACGGCATGTGGTTCTGAGGAGCGTAACATATAAACCCTAATGGCGACTCTAAGGCTTTGTCTAAACTACAGGGCCTTTAGCAGCACGGCAGCATGAGAGCGCTCCTGCCGACAAAGTGCTATTCACACGAGCACTTGGTGTCAGCTGTCACAATATCATTTTAATGCCTCTGAACAACCAAAGTATTGTCGTTCAGTTGGCAGGGTAACATAATCTATCTATTCCACTGATGATATGCAGCAGCATTAGGGAAGTATGGTACCTCATAGCCACCCAAGTAAATTGTACAGGAAGAGTTGTGATTTATTTTGATGCATTAGAGTAACACTCACAAGCATGTGTATAGACAATGTGAATATGAAAGTGTCTAAACAACGCTAGAACATTAAGTCATAGAATCATACAATACTATGACTGGAAGGGACCTTGAGAGGTCATCAAGTCCAGCCCCTGCCCTCATGGCAGGACCAAGTACTGTCTAGACCATCCCTGATAGACATTTATTTAACCTGTTCTTAAATATCTCCAGAGATGGAGATTCCACAACCTCCCTAGGCAATTTATTCCAGTGTTTGACCACCCTGACAGTTAAGAACTTTTTCCTAATGTCCAACCTAAACCTCCCTTACTGCAGTTTAAGCCCATTGCTTCTTGTTCTATCCTCAGAGGCCAAGAAGAACAAGTTTTCTCCCTCCTCCTTATGACACCTTTTTAGATACTTGAAAACCACTATCATGTCCCCCTTAATCTTCTTTTTTCCAAACTAAACAAGCCCACTTCTTTCAGCCTTTCTTCATAGGTCATGTTCTCTAGACCTTTGATCATTCTTGTTGCTCTTTTCTGGACCCTTTCCAATTTCTCCACATCTTTCTTGAAATGTGGTGCCCAGAACGGGACACAGTACTCCAACTGAGGCCTAACCAGGGCAGAGGAGAGCAGAAGAATGACTCCTCGTGTCTTGTTCACAACACACCTGTTAATGCATCCCAGAATCATGTTTGCTTTTTTTGCAACAGCATCACACTGTTGACTCATATTTAATTTGTGGTCCACTATAACCCCCAGATCCCTTTCTGCCATACTCCTTCCTAGACAGTCGCTTCCCATTCTGTATGTGTGAAACTGATTGTTCCTTCCTAAATGGAGCACTTTGCATTTGTCTTTATTAAACTTCATCCTGTTTACCTCAGACCATTTCTCCAGTTTGTCCAGATCATTTTGAATTTTGACCCTATCCTTCAAAGCAGTTGCAACCCCTCCTAGCTTGGTGTCATCTGCAAACTTAACAAGCATACTTTTTTATGCCAATATGTAAATTGTTGATGAAGATATTGAACAGAACTGGTCCCAAAACAGACTCCTGCAGAACCCCACTTGTTATGCCTTTCCAGCAGGATTGAGAACCATTAATAGCTACTCTCTGAGTAAGGTCATCCAGTCAGTTTTGCACCCACTTTATAGTAGGCCCATCTAAGTTGTATTTGCCTGGTTTATTGATAAGAATATCACGCGAGACTCTATGAAATGCCTTACTAAGGCATTTAAGACATTACTGAGGCTGATCAAAGGCAATCAAGGGAACAAAGGTCAGGAACTCAGTCCCAACTGCCAGAGAAACTGAAACCACCCACCTGAAATGAGAATCGCAATTCAAAATTCAAACAGCCAAGTACACTCACTCACCCCAAAAGCTAATGTTCTCACCCGGTAGCCTCTTCAGCAGCAGGATCACTTGCTCTCCCTCTTAAACTCCCCTGTCTGCAGCCCCCTGTCCGCTTCGCTTCCCTGGTCGCTCTACCTCTCAATTACATTAAACATTACTCAAAAACATTACTGGATTGTGTGTGAATAGTGACTATATACATGGTCCTGTTCATCTTTACAGACATTTGGATATTGTGGATGTGAAATCACAGTTGGGTGTTGCAGCTTTTTTGATGACTGTAAACATCCATTCTGGACAAACAGATTTCACCTCACTTGAATGGACACCAATCAGATATTAGGAATCTGAATCCACATAAACTCATCAGTGAGCATTTCAATGAAGCAGGCCATAGCACTCAAGACCTGAAAACCAGCAGTCTAAAACAATGAGACTTTAACACCAGATTACAAAGGGAAACATCTGAACTGGAGTTCATTCTCAAGTTCAACATTTTACCCCTTGGGCTCAACAAAGATACCAATTACCTTACGCATTACATGGATAGTTTCCCCATCTTTCATGTTTGTAGTGATCTCAGGCAAACCACTTAACTTAATAGACACTTGCAGTAAGTAATTTTCTTACCCCGCTATCCCCCCACTCCTTCTGCCTCTAATGCTTACAGACCCAGGTCCTCAGCAGAAGGGATTGAACATGCAAGTATAGGGGCTAAAGCTCTGTGCTCTACTGCATGAGCAAAAGGCCAGTAAGGCTATAAAGCAGATACTTCAGTCTCCCTAGTATGTGGTCTCTGTGTCTCTGGGGTTACATCTCCTATGTAGCTGACTCTTCAGTTTTCATTTAATTTTCTACTATCTGTTAAATTCTCATCATGTCAGTTTACTTTTATCAGAATTTTCCAGATTTGAAGAAGTGGGTCTGTCCCACGAAAGCTCATCAGCTAATAAATTATTTTGTTAGTCTTTAAAGGGCTACAGAACTGCCTTTTTGTTTTCTAATACAGTCTGTCTTTTCCAGGTCATCCATCATACACAGGCACAAAGTCCTGACATTCCAACTTTCAAGCCTAAAATTATGGGTTGTTTTTTTCATTTTGCCTCGTACTGAATTTGTGGTCTGCTTTTGAATGTTATCCTAGTCTCACGTACCCAATGAGGCAGGCAGACCATGGCAGGTCAGAATCCTATTGAATTTTCCCGCTGACAGAAGATACACCTAGCGGTGGGCGCTACACACAACCATTTTCATGATGCACTCATACTGGAATGTGGCAGGTCCATAAATTCTCTGCAGGAGCTAAGAGACTTACAATGGAATAAAATGGAACAGCTATCAATATTTTAGTATTTCTATGGGCCCCATCACTGTAGTATCTCACCTTTTTACAATCTTCAACGTTTTAATGTTTTATCCTCACAACACCAAAGTACTCTCATCTGTTTTACAGACATAGAACTGTGGAGAGATACTGAAGCTAAAAGATACAGGTCACACAGGAAGTGTGTGGCAGAGCAGAGAATTGAAACTGCATTTCACAAGTTCTGGGCTTATTCCCTTACCCTTCAGTTGTCCTCTCTTTTTCCTTGGGCACAATTTGGTGATTTTTGATCAATTAATGAAATTTTCATCCAAGCATGTTTTGACACTGGTTTTCAGACACAGTATTCTGATTAAGGTTAGTATGACACAATGATATTTAGAGTCCTCTTGATTTAGCAACAGGATGACAGAACCAATGTGTGGCAACATGAAAATATTTCAAAATGATGGGCTTGCCCCACTTCAGCGACTAAACACGGAGACTGTATCAGTGGTACAGTACTTCTGATGCAGTCACTACCGCAGAACCTCACCACGTTTTGCAATTAAAATGACACTTGGCCTCCCTTCCAACCATGCAGAGTTTCAGTATCACTGAATCCAAACACTACACTATGCTGCTGTAGTGTCTCACACAGAAGACCAGCTTCAAAAACTGCTGGATCAGTTCTCCAAAGCGTGCAAGGACTTTGGGTTTACCATCAGCCTAAAGAAGACAAACGTACTCGATCAGGATGTTGCTGAATCCCCATCAATCAGCATTGACAGCTATACGTTAGAAGTTGTCCACGAGTTCGTTTACCTCGGGTCCACCATCACTGACACCCCGTCGTTGGACACTGAGCTAAACAGGAGGATCAGAAAAGCGGCCACAACTCTGTCCAGACTCAGCAAGAGAGTGTGGAATAATAACAAGCTGTACACTCACACCAAAATGCAAGTCTACAGAGCCTGCATCCTCAGCACCCTCCTTTATGGCAGCGAGACTTGGACCCTGTATGCCCGCCAGGAAAAGAGGCTGAACGTCTTCCACTTGCGCTGCCTCAGGCACATCCTTGGAATATCATGGAAGGACAGAGTGACCAACACCGCCGTCCTCGAGCAAGCTGGAATCCCAACCATGCACACCCTCCTCAGGCAGCGTCGACTCCACTGGCTTGGCCACGTCCACAGGATGAATGATGGAAGGATTCCAAAAGACATCCTGTATGGTGAGCTAGCCTCTGGCAAAAGACCTCCCGGACGCCCCCAGCTGCATTACAAAGATGTCTGCAAGAGAGACCTCAGAGAGGTAGACATCGAGCTGGACAACTGGGAAGAACTAGCAGACGACCGCAGCAGATGGAGGCAGGGGTTACACAAGGGCCTTCAGAAGGGCGAGATGAGAATCAGACAGCTAGCAGAAGAGAAGCGAGCGCACAGAAAGCACAATAAGGACTTGCCAGACACCCACCACATCTGCAAGAGATGCAGAAGGACTGTCACTCTCGTGTGGGTCTTCATAGTCACAATAGACGCTGTAAATGAAGTCCTCAATTGAAACGTTAAAGGGTGCGATCCATAGTCTGTGCAGACTGAAGGATGCCTACTACTACTGAATCCAAACACAGCATAATGCCCCCTGGCAAGGCTGGGGGGGTGCGGTTTATGCAGCAAAATAAGATTTGGACGTGGTGTGAGGACACAGCACGCTGGCAGGACTGCACGCAATCACCCCATCAGCTGACAGCCTTGCTTGCCAGCACTTGCCATTACATGGTGAGTCTGAAACGATTTTGTGTTTTGTTACAGCGCCAGCTCCTGCAAGCATGAGATTACACTCCATGCTTGACTGCCACTGTGAAGAGCTGCCCTTCCCCGCAGCGCCCTTTGCCTGCTGTGAAGCAAGTGCTGGACTCAGCAGTGTGTACGAGCGTGCAGGGGGGCTGCAAACAGTCTTCTACGGGTCGGGGATGAGGGTGTTGAGAACCATTGTAGCAACTGGAAACGCTGTATATATAATGGAAACCACCTATGCCGCCGTCTCACGCCCTGGATGGCAGTAACTGTCACCCCAAGGACTGGTATGAAAGCTCAGGAACCGGGGGGGGGGGGGGGGGGGGGGCTGGTGACGACAAGATAACACAGCACGATGCCATGGCAACCGCAAGGGGCTACAGCTCGAAGCCATAGCAACCACATGACGACCCCACCCACTAGCATGACCCGACAGCCGTGTCATTTCTCGAGGAGGGCGGTGGTTCTCTGACGGGACTTACTGTTTCCACGCATCATGTGACACCACCACCCCGGCTCAAGTGAGAGGTTCCCATACCTTTCCCCTGCCCGTTAAACCTAAACCGCCTCTCGGACGCAATGCTCCCGCTTCCCTCAATTTCTCTCGCCATAGAGCTGCCCAGAGCGCCGCCGCCGCCGGAAGTAGGCGGTGCGCGGCACAGAGCGCGGCGGAGACTCAGGCGGAAGGGGCGGGGAGAACGGCGCGATGGCGGAAGTGGAGTGAGTTGATTGTTTGTAGGGCGCTGCGGGGCGGAGGGAGAGTTCGCAGAGCTCGGGGAACAGTCCGTCTCCTCTCGGGGCCGCCCCCGAGACCGGGCGGGGATATGAGGCGCAAGATCGAGTCCCTCGTTTCAGGCCCCGTCGCTGGGGGGAGGGAGATTGACAGTTCCATTACCTGGGCTCATGCACCGAGTGCACAACTGAGCGCCCCCCATCAATGGGCCCAGGCCTCGCTGCGGGTCTCCTTGGCAAACGGGGCCACGCGGCCTTGTCGCCAGGCCTTCCCGTGTAATGGGTCAGCGGTGTCCTCTTAGCGCAGCCTCTGTGATCCCCCTGTGAAAGGGGACTGTCAGCTCCCACGACCCCATTAGTACAGGCATAACGAGTCCCTCCCCAGCACTCTTGCCAGGACGCGCAAAATAACCCAGAGGCGCTTGTGCGAGGCTCATATGAGCCTGTCAGGACCTGCCCTTCCCTTGAGTTGTGAGCCAGTCTGCTCCACTAGATGTGTTTGTCTTACAGTTGAGGTTTGGAAAGCCCTGTATCTGACCAGTTAAATGATGGCCGTGCAATGCTGGTACAGAGCATAGCAGAGGGATTTATCTTTAAAGGTGGGAAGGAGTGAGTGAGTACTCCTAAGGAAATCATAATATGCCATTATTGGTGTGGATTCAGGGCATTTAAGGAGCATCCTAATTTTAACATGGCGACAAGGCAAAGAATGTTCATCATATATCCTGATACAGTATTTGATGTATATGTGATGGTTCCATCAGAATGCTGCCACTTGCTTGGTACAGCAGTATGTAAATGTAACATCATGACAACTCCATGGAGGTGTCTTATTTATGTCACCATAGATTTGTTCTAATGGACAAACTAAACAAAATGAGTCCCCACCTAACTGCACATCTTCCATTCATCTTTGTGTAAAACCCTAGCTCATACAGTTAGTGAAAACAATAAATCGGTGAGCCCGAAATCCTAGTACTTGTATATGGGCCCATTTCTTTAAGACAGATGCACGTGATAATCAGTAATTCTGCTACTTACATAATTTGAAGGTGATGTGTTTTGTTATTAATCTTCATTCAGTAGTTTTGTGCTTCTTCTTGTCTTCCCTTTCCTGCAATATCCAGTTTTTGTAAAGTCTAATCCTGTTCTGTTTTGCCCAACAGGTTCTCAAATGCCACCCATGAAGTCCTCAATGTCACCCTCCACACCACATTGTCTGCTACTGCTAAACTGGTGGTTCCTACACCTGCCAAACCTATCCTTCCAGTACAGACTGGAGTCCAAGCTCAGCAAGAGGAGCAATCTAGTGGCATGACTATATTCTTTAGTCTCCTTGTATTAGGTGAATGCTGAACTACAAAATTTCTTACTGTTCACTGTTGAGTACATCTGAAACATTAGTACGATGCATAAGTTGTGGGGATACAAAACTTTTTTTTTTGTTAAGATGCTGTATTTCTCCTGCAAACCTCTGAACGCGAAAGCTTGTCATATAGAGCCAGATTTTTGGAAAAGTTAGGTGTGTATTTACATGTGTGAAAAATTAAGGTGGATCTGGGTGTTTGTGGAATAATCTCCTGAAGGAATGAGGCACCCTCACAGACCTCACCACCTTCTGCTCCAAGTGCCAGGCATGTTTGTTTGATCTTGTATTCTCTAACATAAACACATAGCAACGTGTGTGTCCAACTTTGTCCTACCAAAACAAACAAATGCTCAGTCTCTTCCTTAGAGAGAGGATAGGGGATGAGAGAACACATGATAGACATTAGAAGGCGCTCAACTGTGGTGAGAAGTACCGTGTAAGAACCTGCGTAAAATTTGCATACATAGTTACCTCACTTGTACGTGAATCAGGTAACTGTAATTGGCGCGATTACCCATTGATATTATATACTTTCCAAACTTGAACACTAATTGTGATAGTAACAGAGAGGAAGCCGTGCTAGTCTATACACTATCAAAACAAAAAGCAGTTGTCTGAAGAAGTGGGTCTGTCCCATGAAAACTCACCTAATAAACTATTTTGCTAGTCTTTAAAGTGCTACTTGACTGCTTTTTGTTTTACTAATTGTGATAATTGCACAAGTATTTTGCACATGCAGTTGCACAGTCAACTTTTCTGAAAATCTTTGCCATTAGTAAGGCTGTCTGTTTAAAACTTTTTGATAAGTATTATTAATTGATATGTGTTTAATGTAAATTATAAAGTGGTCAAACTTGTAACAACACCGTTTCAGTAGAGCATTTAAGGGGTTTATCCTACTTTTGCTATATTAAATACAAGAAACTGGGGATACTGAAGAACTGAACAAGTAATATTACGTACCTCCTCAGAGAGGATCTTTTAGGTGGTCACTGTTTGCAATGTTGATATTTGGCTGGGTAGGTTCCTATGAAAGCTCAAAATTCAGGAAGCCCAAAAGTGACACTGTTTAGTCCCTGCTCCCAGGTTTCTGCTGCCTACTTATCTATTAAGACTAACTCTGGATTAACTTCACTACGTTGTTTGTCCAAAAGGACCTATTTTGTAATGCTTCTGTGTATTTTACACAGCATCCTAGTAGATAAACATGATCCACCGGCTCCCCTCACCTGTGTTATGGACCATTAATCTGTTTTGCAATCCATAAAAATAGTTAAAGCACTTTCTCGTCAATCTCTCAAGTGCTTCATCCATGTCCAGGAAAAAGGGCGCAGCCAGAGAAGATTAAATTGGGTCAATTATTAACTGGACAGACTGTTGCCAAACTACCAAATAACTCTGGAATTAGATGGGCAGCCAACCTGCTGATTATTGTAATATCTGTACTGGAAGGAGTCCATTCTCTAAGTCTACAGTTGTATCACAGGATTTCTTTATTGCCAGGAGAAACAGAATAGAAATAATAAGGTGCTGGCATTTGGCTTTGCTAAACCTAAATATGGTGGTAGTAGTAAGACTTTACATTACAGAGCACTATATAAACATTAATTTATTGTACAGATTCTCTTGTGAGATGGATATTATTTCCATTTTATAGCTATGAAAACAGATATAGAAGCTAATCGATTTGCCCAGGGCCAACACTTTTCCACATTCTAGCTAGTATTACTGTATACATCAGGATCTTATGCTTATTTTTTTTAGCCCGTAGTGCCTGTCATTTTTTAGTGTGCTCCATTTGAAGTGCCTAGCAATAGGAGTGTAATAATGTGCACATTTCTGAGTGCAGTGGCATGGCTTCCATTTCTGAACATTATATAGGGAAAGTTCTTTTCAGTGAAACAAAGGACAAAAATGACACACTCAGCTCATGCTTTCTGTACATGAAAATCGTTATTATCAATGAGGCCATACTTCAAAGGACTAGCATATAAAATAATCTACAGGTTGAATTTCTCTAATCCAGAACTCTCTTGTCCAGCAAAATCCATAATCTGGCATAATTTTAGTTAGCCTGGAGACCACTTATGAGTGTGACCAAGTTTCCCGTGGTCCCATAAAGGTTGTTTACAGCCACCAGTCCTGGGTCTCAGGGGTCTGTGCTGTTATTTAGTTGCAGTTTGCCCCAAATGTCCTCTAAAAGCCCAGTAAGCCATGGAGGTGTTGGTAACATACTAGAAAATACTGAAACCCCCCTTCGTTCAACGAATTCTTTTGCCCAGCACCAGTCAGTTCTTAAAACAGCTGGATGAGAATCTGATTGAAAACCACGCTCAGCTCTTGGTCAGAAACACATTAGCATAAGAGACTGGCTGCTTAGACTGTTGCAGGGTAGTGAGGGTGAGCTACTAAAGCTTAACATTAGTAAGAGAAGCTTATTTGGTTGTGGAATCAGAAACCAGTTTTGTTGCAGTCTAGTTGCAGGAGCCTTCTGGAGGTTGGAAATTGAATTAGTGTAAGCCCCTCCCCCATGATTATTTGGCACAGTTAGGTAAGTGGAATGAAGAGAGCCATAGTAATTATGTTTCTGCTTTATCACTATTAGCTTTATCAAATGTCAAATCGTTTAAAGGCACACTGTCCATAATTGGATCCAACCTGTGTTAATTGTTAGTGTTTATGTGTGTATGTTCCCTTTCCCCTTTGACCAATTCAGCTTTTAATTCTTTTAACTTGTTTCTCAGAATCATTGAAATATTTGAACAGTCTATAATCTGAATACTTTCAGATGTATTTTAATCTATTAAGAAGGTTGCAGAGTTTGTATTTGTGGAATGTTATTAAGAATGTATTTTTCTGTCATACCAGTTATGTATTTTAATACTACTTTATTGCTTCTCCACAGCTATCTGCATCATATTGGTGCATTTACTGATAAAATACAGACTGCATTTCTTGCCAGAGAGTGTGGCTGTTGTTTCTTTAGGTGAGTATTTCTGTGACCATGCTTTTACTGTTTTTAATGAAAACTTGGTTCATGTTCTTCTGTTATATTTTTAGATAAAAATAGAGGTTACGAACACAGGTGCCCTCTTGACTGGTGTGACAGTGCCTAAAATACTGTGTTCACTTTTGGGCTGTTGCTGGAAAGATGTATGTATACCGGACGTAGTGTGTAAGATTATTAAACCATTAAAATTATTAAACTCTTCCTCAAACCTGACTCCTTAAGCCCAATTTAAAATCTCAGCCTTTCTGTCTCTCCACTTGTATTTATGTGTTTCCCCCACTTTAACCACTAGACACCCATGCCCTCCCAGTGCTGGGGAGAGAAAATGGGAATCCCGGCTACCAGCCCTCCCACCCTCTAACCTACTAGGCCCCACCCCTAGAGCAGCAAGAGAACATGTCATTGTATCTTCTTTTGTTGTGAAGATAATGGTCCATGTGGTCACTTCAGACAGTTCCACTGATATCTACATCAGCCACAGGTGGCACTTGGGTATCATGGGCTTCACCAGGGGAATTGATTCTTGAGCTAGAAGTAGTCTTCCCTGAATTTACTTGAAATAATGACAGTATTGAGACATTACTGTGTTCTGGGCAGATTGGCATAGCAGTAGCCAGGTCTGACAGTGTCAGTCATCAATCCTATACCCTATAGGGGTTGGGCAGAATGACCTAATAGTGCCTTGCAGTGTTGTAGCTTTGTGGGACCTAGAATATTAGAGAGAGGAGATGGGTGAGCTTGTCCTGAAGAGGATCTCTGTGTAGATCAAATCTTGTCTCTTTCACAACAGAAGTTAATCCTATCTATTCTATATTTGAAGAGTTAGCCTGCCTGCCTGCCTGTCTGTTCAAGAACTCCTCTTAAACAGTAAGAGTTAGGACCACCAAATTCAGTATACAGCTTCCTCTTATCATGACTTAAAACAATGCAAGGCTTTGGTTGTGCCTAGAAAATGGTCTGTACCTGCAATGGGATTGCGACTCATAAAACCATACAGAAACGAGACAAAATCACTGACAGGTAAAAGGAGCTGGCTGCGGGTGCATGCCGCCCCTGTCTGGGACTGCCCCAACCCTAAGCCTCCCATCCCAGTCTCCTTTGGGCGGGGGCGTGAGGCTTTGCTAGCTGTTCCCCTTGGTCAGGGAGCAAAGAGAAAGTACAGTTTGCTGCATTCATCGTGCTGGCTAGGGAGCACAGAGGGGCAGACAAACCTGGTCCTGCCCTACCGAGGGGACAAGCACCTTTTCACCAGCTGTGCCCACTGGAGCTGCAGTGGCCATGGAGAAGTCCTCCTCACCTGACGGCAAGCTGTTGCAGTGAGAGAGGGCTGGGGTAGTCTCTCTTCCTGGGGCAGCCTGTGCACTGATCCCCTCATGCCCAGCCCCACCCCAGAGCAATGATTTCAACGGAAAAAAAAAGAATTGAATTAAGGACTTGAGCAATGCCAGATGAATCTTCTAGTAAAAGATATTGACTCGCCCCTGTTGTTTCTGTAATAGTAGTTCACTATTTCTGATATCTCTGGGACAGATTTTCAAAAGAGCCTTATTCCCACTTAGGCATGTAAATGAAGTGACTAGATTTTCAAAAGTGCTTAGCACTCAGCAGCTCCCATTGCTCTTCATCAAGTGATGAGTCTGCTAAATCAGTCAGTAATCAAAAAGAAAAAAAGTGTCCTCATCCAGTGCTAGTGCTGACGTTATAGAATCTTAGGGTCAAATTTTCAAAAGTGTTGAGCTCTGCCCTGAGAGCTCAAACGGAATTGCTGGATGCTGAGCACCTCTGAAAATGTGGCCCTGGGATTCTGTAATTTTAATACTAGAGCTGGGTCCTGGTTCCATTTTCCTTTTTCAATTATTCCTGACTGACTTGTCCTGGCTGGCTGATTGGGAACATGAAGAATGCTACTCTGTCTTTCAAAAGTTAAAATCAGGAATGGAAGGAAATCTGGACTCGGAGGTCAAACAAAGTTTAAAAGGATAAACTGGCCACTAGGGCCAAATGGCAGGATGTGCTTAGTAAGCCATATTTCTGTTCAGTGTGCTTTATTTTACTGTCCAGATTTTGAGACCCTGATTCAAAGAGGCACTTAAAGATGTGCGTAAGACCACCTCTAGACAGTAAAGCACTTCAGTATGGGATTAAGTCCCACTGAGTTGGAAGGTGGACTTATGAAGTGTAATTCTCTGCAAAAACAGGATGCAGTTAGGAAGAGGAGAATAATTTTCCAATTTCCTCTCCCTCATGCAGCCTCATTAGCCTTGGGCAAGATAAAGTGGTGACTCCTGCTACCATGAATCTTATCATCTCCCTTTATGATGTTAGTTTGTGTTTGTCTATACAGCAGCCTTATTTCAAATTAAACTTTTCCAGAGTAGCTTATTTCAAAATAATGCTGCTATGCACAATAATACATTTCAGAAGAACACTTAGCTATTTCAAAATTCAGTCTGTACATAAATAGACTCTATTTGGAAACAGAGCCGTTGGACATACTATGGCTTATTTTGAAATATACTCTATTTCCTGCCTTAACAGCATCAATTTTGAAATAGCTATTTTGAAATAGATACTATTTCTCTTAGAATGAGATTTACCAATTTCAAAATAAGCATCCACTTTATTGTAATTATTTCAAATTATTTCAAAATTATTTCAAAATAAACGGTTGTGTTAGTTTTTTCAAAATAACAGTTCTTATTTCAAAATAATTGTGTTGTGTAGATCTGCCCTTGAACTGCAGAAGAGCTTTGGTATATGTGATTTAACTTTCTCTGAGAATATAAGTTTCACTGGGAGCCTGAAAGATTGCCTGGATTGCTATATGCTTAACTGTCCCTATTGTGCCACCACAAGGGTTCTTTCTGTGACTTGAGATAAGAGAATGTCACTCTAAATTCAGGTCAAGCTACTAGCCACTTTCTAGTGAGTTTGAAAGGTTCATGAGCCTGATTCTGCTCTTAAAATGTTGTAGATTGTATGACTACTGATTTCAGTGCAGTTATTCTGGATTCTCAAATCTGTAAATGCGAAGAGTATCCTGACTCTAGTAGACGCTAGAGGTCCCTGTCACTGAAATATAGCATTTTATGGCATAGGTAACCTGAGGCTGCAGCTTTCCAGCTGTCTCTGTAACTGCTTACCATAGTCTTTGTGCAGTGGTGATATTTTTGCTTCAGTCACTTGTGGCAATCACACTGTCAGTCTAAAAATACACTCTAAAGGAAAAGATCCTTAGTTATAATACTAAACTGTAAGTGTATTGGTTTCACACCTAGTGACAGAGAGAGAGCCCTGTAAGTCTGTATTCTATCAAAACCGAAAAGGAGCCATGTAGCACTTTAAAGACTAACAAAATCATTTATTAGGTGATGAACTTTTGTGGGACAGAAGTGGGTCTGTCCCATGAAAGCTCATCACCTAATAAATGATTTTGTTAGTCTTTAAAGTGCTACATGACTGTTTTTAGTTTTAGGTTCATACCTAGTGCACAAGTAGTTCTCATCTTTATCCTGGACTTCTGCTTGCAGCGTTTTCTGTTAGGGTTTCTTCATATGTAGGTTAACGTTGTTTTCATACATATTCTTGAAGCTCTCCCAATCAGATTACCGTGTGCAAGGAAACAAAGCCCTCCAGTGCTTGCAAAACCTTGGGGCTTTCATGGGAGTATGAATGTTGCAACCGTCTGGGTATCGTGTCAAAAGGATCCCAAATTCAAAGCTGTTTTTAAGGGAAAAGGAAATCAGATTTTCTCCTCCCCAAGCATGAGACTTCCTGCAGTTGCTTTTTAGTTCACACAGTACTTGATTCATGGCACATTGCATTGCCCACAGCAAGATCCATATCAGGAAGCCCTTTAGCTTAAAGGGACATTCACCTGAAAAATCATATTTGGGCACAGTCTCGAACTGAGAACAGTTCATAGATTGATGGAAAGTACTTCTTTGATCATCACCTCTGATATATAGATAGATTTTTAGATCAGCAATTCTCAACCAGAAGTCTGGAGCTCCCTGGGAGTCTGCTTTCAGGGGCCCACCAAAATAAACCCAGGGCTGGCATTAGACTTGTAAGAACACAGGGTAGAAAGCCTGAGCCCTGCTGCCCAGGGCTAAAAGCGGAAGCCCAAGCAATTTAGCTTTGCAGGGCCACCTGTGGCGTTGAGCCCTGGGGAATTGCCCTGCTTGATACTTTTTAATGCTGACTCTGGTTTTAATTGACTGGATAAGCAGAAAATAGCAGTTGTGGTACAGATGGACTGTGGAATTTTTATAGTGCTTGGGGAAGGTGGGGAGCTCAGAAAGAAAAAGGCTGAGAATCCCTGCCGTAGGTCAGTGGTTCTCAAAGCCTGGTCAGTGGACTTGTAGTGCCAGTCCCTGACATCTCCTTCACAGAGTTTAGGAAGGCAGCAAGCCGGTTCTTGGTATCAAAAAGGTTGAGGACCACTATTCTAGAAGACCAAGCTTTCCGCTGTGCCTTGCTTTACTTCAGCAAGAGGCATGTTATGTGTTTGTCTAATTTGGACTATAAGGTCTTTGGGTAGGCAAGTATCTTTTCATTTTCTGTAAAATGCTGTACCTATTTACAAAAATCTGTTTGTTTTTCCATTACTTGCTGAAAAGATTTAGGGAAATAATGCACACACTTGAGCGTGAACTTGTTGTTTTGCTTCAACTGCAGTAAAACCAAAGGAAAATATGGTACATGATGGCGTTAGAAAAGCAGCTGACAGGAAACAGGGAAACATCAAATGTTAACCATGATCCCTTAGGGCAATTTTCTTTTTACAGCAAGCATCATCATGAGACTTAATAGTGCTTCGTTGTGACATTATGAAATGACATTAGAATGATGGCATTTAGTGCATTTAAGCAAGTAAATTTGCCTAATCTCTATTTCCTGAATGTGTTGCATTTTCTGTGCTGCTTGAAGAGGCATGTGTGGGCCAAATTCTGCCTTTAATTACTTTACTGAAGTCTGTTGACGTATTGGAGGTTTTTACAGTAGAATTTGGCCCAGCATGTGCTGTGTTCCTTCAGAAAAGGGGTTACTTTGTTATCAAGGCAAATATGTGAATAAAAGTCATTGTTAGAGAGGGACACTGCCAGAATATTTCCTTTTTGTTTTCCGTATCAGGGCTTCAGTTTAGTGTTTAGTCTGTTGGAAGGACAGAAGAGGTTATCACCATCCCTCTTTCCTGTACCACTTACACAAGCTCAGATGAAAGGATATCCGTTCCTTTTGGCTCCCAATCCAGTTAAATGTCACTGTGATTTAGATGAAGTCAGATATAATCTCTACCCTGAAACGTAGCAATTCACTGATTGCACCTTCTGGTTTGGTTTTGGACACGGTGTCTTTTGGCTCATTCCATAGATTCTGCCCCAAGGGCTTCCCAAGCACCAGAGTTACAGTGATGTGAGAAACTAAGTCAGTGTTGTTTTGCTATTTCTTTGTGGGAACATGGCGCAGGAGTAGCAGAGGTGCTTGCTCTCGCTCTCACTCTTGTTCTCTCTCTTTCTCCTCCACTTCTCCAGAGCATTCCCAGCTGCAGTGAAGAATTGTGACTAGGTCACTGTGGTCATTACTGCTGCTCTTAGCATAAGCCTAGTAGAAGCTACAATGAAACTTTCTAAGATCTCTAACTAGGCATCTACCTACAGCAGGCTGCCAATCTAAGGTATGCAACTTCAGCTATGTCAGGGGGTTTGCAACCTGTGGCTCCGGAGCCACATGTGGCTCTTTAAGGACTTCTATGTGGCTCCTGATTCTGTAATTGCAAAGTAAAAACAAAAAAACCCCTCATTATTATTTTTATAAATGATGAACATGTAAAAGCCCAACAATGAATAACTCATACCCCCCCAGTGTTCTCCAGAGAGAGAGAAGATTGGGAGTGAAAGTCAGGAAGACAGTGGTACAAACACACACGTAAAGTGCGAGGAAACAGAATATGTAAAAATTTGTGAATGTCCTGCAGTGAACATGTGTTGCATTACAAATCATTGTGTGCACACTGTGCTTGAAATAGGGGTTACAAAAAGGATGGTTTGATGTTATTTATTAAGTACTGTACTGTATTTGTATGCATTGGGCTCTTGAATTACTAAGTTTTTTACTGAACTGGAAAAAATGGCTCTTTTTGCTGTTTTGGTTGCTGAACCCAGACCTATGTGAATAACACAGCTGAAGTCAATATACTTTGATCTACTTAGCACAGTGTCTTCACCAGAACAAGAAGCAGAATGGAGAGTTTCAGTTGTCGATGTAATACAATGAAGTACCAGAGTTGACTGGAGAGCAGTTGGCAGCCAGTTTATCCCATCTATACTAGATGTGATATATTGACCCATGCTGGATTGAATTCTGCCCCTTGATTTGGTGGCTAGTTTAGGCTTGCCCTGAGGCTGTTCCTGCCACTGAGGATT
Source organism: Carettochelys insculpta (assembly GCF_033958435.1). Classification (NCBI taxonomy): domain Eukaryota; kingdom Metazoa; phylum Chordata; order Testudines; family Carettochelyidae; genus Carettochelys; species Carettochelys insculpta. Next base: position 19,402,600 of record NC_134153.1, on the reverse strand, counting down.
GGTAATAGCGGGTGGTGGTGGCGGCGGCGGCAAAGGCATCTAAAGATGTTTCTGAATTGGATGGCATATAAGATTACCACGCAGTGCTCTCTTGTCTCTGCATGGTCCCTGGGAGGAGCCCCCTTGAGTGTGACAACTTTTCTCGGTGTTCACACCCATTCTCAGGCATTAAGCCCTGGGCTCCACTACATCCTGGAAATGCACATCTCTGAGCTGCCAGCACACCTGTCTTTCACCGGGAGCCTTCTCAGGGAGTCCACTTGCTCGCTGGACTCCCAGACCACCCACACCCAGAGGGAACAATGCAATACCGATCTCTAGACTGCCGTGGCTTTCAGCGTTTGTGCATCTGATGAAGCGGGTCTTTGGCCACGAAAGTTTATGCTCCAAAATATCCATTAGTCTGTAAGGTGCCACAGGACTTCTCGTTGTTTTTGAAGATACAGACTAACATGGCTACCTCTCTGATACTTGAAACGAGCACAGGAAGTTTTCAGGGTCCTTGAGCCTTGCAGTTAGCAGCACAATCCAGCTAGCTCTGTCCTAGTTCCAAGGGACTCAGGCTGCTCTATATCCCCAACCTGAAGCCTCCTCCTTCCAGTCAATCATCTTAGAGGGAAGATAAGTCCCTTTCTCCATCCAGGGTCTGTGGTCCCAGGCAAACAAGTCACCTAGGCTGTTTTCTTCCATCCCTTGTTTCTCCCACTGGCTGATTGATACCCGATGATCAGCTTGGTTCCTCTTTCCTCAGTCCTTTGTCCTCCTATGGGCCAGAATTGTCTAACTTCCAACTGGAAGGTGGAGCGGGCCTCTCAGTCATCAGTAGCTAGGGTATCCAATCTCCAGGTTTTTGTCCAGGATTCCAACTGCTTGGTGAGGCCACATCTGGTTCTCTGCAGCAACACACACCCTCTCCCACCACCTTGTTAAGCTTGCAGCACACAGGGAAACAGACACGCACAGGATTCATGCAAAGCACTCAGAAAATTCCCCACTTTGTCAAGAAGACAATACATTCAATGCTGTTTTTGAATGTAAACAACTACCTGGCTGCGGTCTGCCCGTATCTAGACCTGGACTAAGCATGTTTAGTTGCACTGAAGTAAATAGGGTTTGAGCCCCTTACTTCAGGGCTGAATTTGGCCTTAATCTTTATAGAGTCATCTGTGTTTAGTTTACTGTCGGAATCACATTTTTGCTCTTGTCAGCTCTGCAGAGGGGTTACAGCTTCTGCTCCATCAACAAAATTGCTGTAGTAAAGAGTCCTTATTACTGGTGATGATATATACAGCTGGAAGAGCACAGCTACATTTTCAAGTATGCCTGTAGCACCAGAAGTTAGATATAAGCAAACATGCTGTGGCAGTCACTGAGAGAGAATTAATAGCACAGTAGAACAGTTGTTTTTTGATCACTTTTCTGCTTGTTCATCTTCTTATGTGTTAGTTCCTTTTGCTTTTAGCAATTTCTAGCCATGCTTTTCTTATGGAGGGGCAGGAGATGAGTGTATTCTCTGGACCAGATTCTAACCTTCCTCACAGAGATGAACATCCCAAGTAACTCCATTGAAGTGAATGGAGTTACTCTGGTGCAACAGCAATGGGAGGAGTCGGGCTGTTTGCTTACCATTGAACAGTAACTCATTTCTTAAGACAATAAAGATTATTTTCAACAAGGAGCTGGATATAAAGTGAACAGAGGAATGGCTTTTGGCTCTTCTGATTATTAACTTTCCAGTTTGCACTTTGACAGAGTTGTTGAGTAATAACATAGTAAGAAGTCTGCTCTATAAAACGGCAGCCATTAAACTAACCTCTAAGGAAGAGCAGTTTTAGTGTCCACTAAAAAACAAGGTGGCTTACCTGCATTATCCAAACCAGCATGGGTGAGGTGTTTTTAATTCTGCAACCCTGCAAGCTAGTATACCATGAATTCCATGTGGACAGCTGTCCTTTCTTTCTATGGTAATCATAGAGGTGTCTTGCATGTTATGTAGCTAGAACTAACTTGTATCTATTAAAGAGTCAGAAGCCTTGTATAGTTTGTGTTTCTTCCATTTTGGGAAGCTAGCCCTATGCACCGCCTCTTTCTCCCAAGGCCTGGCCCCAACTCCACTCTTTTCTGCCCCCTTCTGCTCTCCCCAGCTGGCACACCAATGCTGCCCTGAACCCTGGCCAGCCTGCTAGTGTCCAGAACAGTTGGACTGCCCAGAAAAGCTCTGAGTGCTGCCTCAGCCTTGGGGTTTGTGGAGGCTTAACCTTCACTAGCCTTCATTTCTCTCCACCCTTGCTTCCTCCCTTTACTCCTCCTCTTTAATGCTCCCACTCTGCTGTGGCCATATGAACTTTTTACCATTCAACAGGCTTCTGACATCAGAGGAAACTCATCTACCTCGAGGGGTGATTGGGACATTAAAGGTTATTCTTCCTGCCTCCGTCAGTGCCTTCTATTAACTTTCGTGTGGCTAAGTGGGCTGTAAGTGCCATGTAAGCCCGGTGCTGGTCCTCTGCTTGGAACAACTTACACAGAGACACTGCACATGTTGTGTGCCTCCTGTAACAGCTGAAAAAAAAGTGGTGGTTCTGTCCCATTGAGTGACTATGTCACAGTTCAGGGCAGCTCAAGGGCTCCCACTCTAGGCTTCCCAGCTATCACTTCCCTATGGCACAGATGTACATCTCTGTCTCCTCCCCTTGACTCAGTTTTTTCAGGCTGCACAATTCCCTGTCTATTTGCAGCAAGTCAGATTGCCTCTCTGGACCAGCAGCTACACTTTGCCTTTTCCTCAGAGGTTATGAATAGGTGTAATTGCCCACAATTCTAAGTTACCACACAGCTGTTTATAAGCAAGCACATCTGTTCTTAAGGTAAAAACAATACACAGAAAACATGTAAGAACTAATAAAGATTCTTATAGACATGCTAATAGCTTACTGGAGATCACCCATCAGTCTTATGTCACAATGACCTCCCACAGTTGAAAGGATTGGGGCCCTCCTTGGACAGATTGTCCCGTAAGTTTGCTCGATCAGAAGGTAGGCCCTGAGTCCATTTAAACTTAGGTCATTTATCCAAAAGTCTTTTTTCTGCCTGTTTAATCTCTGGAGAATCGAGTTTGAGCTATTATGTATGAGTCTCTCCAGGTGATGGTACATCTCTGGAGATATTACAGCCTGGGGTTGTGGGGGGAGCAGCAGGAAAGAGGCACACTTTTGCGGGGGGAGGTGGGGTGACAGTGGAGCAGCAGCAGGAAGTGGTGGTGCGGGGACTTAAGAGAAGAGCTGAAATGGGGGCAGGGCCTTGAGCAGAGGGGTGGGGAAGGTCAGGCACCACCAACCCCCTGTAAGATGAGAAGTCAGAGTCTATGTGCCTGACCACGTTGCACTGTTCTTAAATCTTGGGGGAGGTGTGGTCATGCTTCCCTGTGGAATTATATACATTGATACATATGTTTAATACAGTAAAATTGTGCAGTGGCATTGTAGGAAATTGCCATATCTGTTACACCTGGAAATTCTTATGTCTGTTGTAATGCAAATTCATTTGATCATATCTTTTATCTGCAATGCCTATTTAAAAGAAAAAAAATGGAAAGATTATACCCCTCCAAACAGGGACTGTCTGTTGCTGTGTTTGTGCAATTCATGGTCCATTGCAACCTCAGTAACTTCATCTTTAGCATTACAATAATAAATTGTAGCTAAATTGGTAAACTTTTGTCAGTTTTGCAAAACTGATTTAGAAGCACACAGTTCTGATCAATATATTGATAGTGCATTCTCCGTTCATTGGACATTTCTACGTCTGTTTTTATCACATTGTCTTAACTACTTAATGGATTCCTAAAAGCAGTTTGTGATAGTCATGTAGTAAATTGACTTTGCAACACTGCAGAAGACTAAAGATCATAGTTTATATTTATTGTGTTGATAAAGAATCAACTATTTTAATGTAGTTGAATATAAAACAAAGGAAGTTTTTCTTTATCCAACACACAGTCAACCTGTGTATCTCTTTGTGAAGGCCAAGATTATAACAGTTAAAAAAGAGCTAGATAGGTCCATCAATGGCTATTAGCCAGGATGGGCAAAGATGGTGTCCCTAGTCTTTGTTTGCCAGAAGCTGGGAATGGGCAACAGGGATGGATCACTTGACGATCACCTGTTCTGTTCATCTCTTCTGGGGAAGAAACAGGATATTGGACTAGACAGACCTTTGGTTTGTCCCACTATGGCTATTCTTATGTTCTAAAGCTAGAGATGATATATCTAATCTTTGAGAATAATCCACCAAAGAAATCTATTTAAGCATTTTAAAAAGTTGATTTGCGAACATACCCAGTCTGACTAAGCTTTGAGAGTTAATTGAAGTGTTAGATTAGAATATAACAGAGTGTATTCTTTGAGAAATCAACCCAAAGGTGTGAGGAGTAAGAAATGAACAAGGAATGAAGGCAGTAATTAAAATAGATGCAGGAGATCTATTGTCTGCAGAGGTTTCAAGTTATAAGCTAAGTGGCTACCATTTCCCAGAACCGAACAAAGCTAAAGTAGAAAGTTCTCTGAAAAAATTTCGGGCACTGGTACAACAGACTTTTTGGGAGCACTTTTTTTTTTTCCAAGAGGGAACAGAAGGCCTGGTGAAAGGCCTTTCCACATCCATGCAACTACTGTGGGGTGCAGCCTCTGATTTAATTCTTCCATCTTCCCAGAAAAAGAGGTTTTCCCAGATGGGTCAAACCTACTCATGCACCCTGACTACAGAACTAGATACTTGTAGATGAAGACATCTAAAATCAACAGATGGCCTCACTTCCTATGAGGTTCAGAACCTCATTTACTGGCTGCTGAGCACCCTCTGCCCCACTTGACATCAATAAGAGTAAAAGGTTTCCAGCAAGTACCTTGAAAGCTTGGACACGTGCCAGGTTGCCTGCGCCCATTCTGCAGTGTTCCTTTGCTCCATTACTCTTGTATACTTAACTATGAATTGCTGGTAGGGTGGGAAACAGAAAGAATTTACCAAACTGTGAGTCACACCTCATTTAATGATAAATCACTATGTAAACTCAGGCTATAGCGCAACTCTCTTGTCTGGAATAAATTGAAACGTTATATCATCATATATTTGCCCTCAGTGTTTGTTGATAAATGTTATATAACATCTTTCATACCCATCTGTCACATACTTCCCAGTGTTAATAATGTTACTACAAAATTGTATGTTCCGATGTCTAACACTGACAAAATAGCAGAGGGAGAAGTAATCTTTCCCCAGGCCGTATTGTTACAATTATTTCCTCTTCCAGTTTCCAACACTTCTCCTTCCTGAATGATCTATTTGTATCCAGCTTCCACTCATCTCCTCAGGCCTTTGTGATTACTTGTGTTCCATACCTGTAATTCCCTTTCAATAATTGTTTACTGTGTCACTTCCTTCTTTTCATTGAATTCTCTCCTCCACCCCCCAAAAAAGCCACACTCAGGCTATGTCTACACTACATGATAAAGTCGATTTTAAGGCAGTTAGCTCAATTTTTGTAATGTCATTGTCTTCGCTGTAAATACCATTAGGTCGACTTTAGGGAACATGAAGGTCGATATTATAACACCATGGAAAGAGTCAACATGGGGTCAAGTGTGAATTCAAATTAAGGTTAGTGTGGAAACACCATGTCTTTAAACCAACTTTATTAGCCTCCAGAGGTCTCCTGTATGTCTCCTACAGTGCCCCAGGGTTGCCCACTGTGGCTGCTTCCATGTCCAGTACTCTCTGGGTGTGCAGGAATTAGGTAACAGGAAGCCTGCAAATTTGAATTCGGCACCAGGAAGCCCGTGGTGCCTAGGCTGTGGGGGTCATGCTTGTATGAGAGGCCAGGAAACCTTCTTTATTAACAGTGCGGCGATTGTGCTGAAAAAATAGCCCCAACATGGAGTGGTGGCTTCCTCCCTGCACAGGATATAGCAGGAGAGGCTGAAATTTTCTTTTGAGCGCTGGCACCAGCCTGTGCCCCACTGCACCACAAGATGGTTAGGCTGTAGGGGTTGTGCTTGTATGAGAGGCCAAGAAACTTCTTTTCTATGGTTTACATTTGTACAAGGTCAGCTGCCTCCCTCCCCTGCCAGTGCCATGCAGTCGGGGTCTATCCTGTGCCCAACCACATCACATGGCTAGCACCCAACTGACCCAGTAAAAGCACGTGCCTGCCACACAGTGCAGACCATGCTGCAAGGCAGCGTTATATCCTGGCTGACGTGCAGTGAGGGCTCCAAAGGCGGCAAAGATTTTTGGGGCTTGCTATTGCCAGTGTGGGGGAAGAGTCTCCTCATGCAGCAAAAATTTTGGGGGCTGGCTGTTGCTTGAGGGGAAGTCTCCTGCCCCTGTGGCAAAGTTTTCAGGGGCAGGTGTTGACGGGTAACAGAGTACAGCTGGCAATATCCTGCACCTGCGTGATACCCCTTATAGAATGGGGAGGGGCCAGCCTGAACAGTCACAAACAGTTGGGGCTGGCCCCCCTGCCAGAGGAACACACTGAAAGGACCATTTCGACTGGCCCTTCAGCCAATCCCCCCTGCATCCCATGATACCCCTTATAGAAAGGGGGGAGGGCTGGATATCCCAATATTTTCAGGAGCAGGGGTGCTTTCAACGTAGGGAAAAGTGCTGGAGGGCTAGTTGAGATGAGACAGTCACCTGTGTGATCCCCCAGGACGGTATGGTAGTCCTGTGCCTGGAGTGCTAGTTGGCTTATCAGGTAGAAGCCATATGATTCTGCCCAGGAAGGGATGCTTTCGGGCAGGGGAGGGAGTGGCTGGAGGGCCAGTGGAAATGACTCAGGCACCTGGGTGATCCCAGGGCAGAGTGTCATTCTGGTATGTGGAAATCTGGCAAGCTCCATGCCGTGTGTTGGACATGTCTGTGCAGTGAAGTGAGAAGCCAAAAATCACGCCCCACAAATTGTCTTCCTTCCCCTGCCTGAGGCAGTTTGCTTTAGTTGTTATGGTTTGCACTTTCCCCAGCTTTACTACCCTCCTCTTTCCTCAAGCAATCTGTTTTTGTATATTTCTGTGTATAGCAAGAGGATGTTTCTGGTTTCAAGGGGGTGGGGGAGTGGCTGGAGTGCTGGGTGAGATGGCACAGTGCCCTAGGTGAACCCAGGGCAGCATGACAGTCCCCTGCCTGGAGCACTACACCTTCTGAAGCCAGCCTATTTGGTTTTCCTTCACCTGGAATTCCCTTCTTTCATTCTGAAAACATGGCTTCTTGCTTTCCATGAGAGGGGAATGAGGGCAATGCAATGTGGGAAGATATTACACATGCAGAACCACTTGCGGGGCCTTTTTTTCCCATAGTGCACCAGCAAAAAAACCCCAGAATTCTACAGGGCTGTGGGAACTGTGGGATAGGTTTCCCACAATGCACTGCTGCAACAATCAGTGTTTGGTGATTGTGTGGCAGCAATAAGTCGACTGTCTTCACCTCCCCACAAAGTCAAATATGAATTTATAAAACCTAGTGTTATAAAATTAATTTTAATAAAATTGAATTTTCATCGTAGTGTAGATATAGCTTTATTCTGAGAGGCTTCTCAGTGAAAATCTATCAAACACAAAAAGTGAAAGTGAAAAATACACTTCTTGAAGTCTCAGCCTCCAATTTTTGTCTCATATATGTAGACTATACTGTCTTTTTCATTTTGCCTGTAAGTTCCCTAGGGTATAGTTTTTCATCAGTACTGTTTCTAACAGAGTTAAGACTACTGTTGGTACTCAGCAAATAATAATCAATGTTGCAGTCACTGGCTTCCAACGTAGCTCCCGTCCCAGAGTGGATAGGTTACATATTGGTAATAGGACCTGTGCTGTATCACTTACGAACTACTCTGATTCCATCATCCATCAGTAAACAGCAGATCTTTGACTTTCCTGCATTACCATTTTGTTCTTTGTCTACTCAGAAAGCATCTCACTGAGCAATTATTTGTATCCATTTGGACACGCCTCTTGAAATATTTTGTATGAAAGAAGGCTTAGTCTTTGTGGAACATCGTGTATGACAGACACACTCATCAGGAGTGCTGCATGTGATGCTGTTTGTGAAATTATTTTGATAACTATCATGGGACAGAGTAAATATTACATATGTTTGCTGAAAAACACTCTTTAAAATTTCTTAGTTACTTAGTCACCTGGCACTTTTCATGCAGTATACTTCCTCTTCCTGTAGTGCAGTCATGTGATTATTACACCCACACTGTGAAAACAGAGAAACCCAAAAATGGAGTCTGAGTAATAAGCAGCAGCTTTGTCTCTTTCTCTAGTCCATTTTGGCAGGCTGCGAACTGTCCCCTGATTCACACTAAAAGCTGTCATCATAGTCTGATGTTCATTCAGATTTCTCTGGGGATGCATTAGTTGGGAGAGCATCCTGAGCTTTTGCAATTCAGCCCTTAACATATGTGATTAGGTTAGTAATTATTTAATAAAATGACCTCATGCTGAAATGGGCAATCTGTTTAACACCTGTGGGTTACTTACATGGTTTGTCTACCCATTTGAGGCGTGGTTTTGTCAGTTTCCCCACACAGATCAGAAGGGGATTCCTTGTTTGCTGCTTATAGCTTCTTGCTCACACGTGGGTGAAATTCACCTCAGTGGGTTACATCTGTGCATTCTCAATTTCCACTCATGCCCTCTTCTAATGATTTCAAGACCTTAAGTGCTGTGTAGAGCTAATGCTCACACAAGGTCAGATTTCACCCCTTAGTCCGTATTTGGATCATTGACTCAGTGGGAAGAGAAGTAGTTACTCATTTGCATACAGGTGAGTAAGGTATTCGCATGTAATGATGAAAGAAATGAAAAACAAACCCAAATTTGTCAGGTTACAAGTGTGTTCTCCAAAATCTACTTTCCTTATTAGGTGTGCACAAATCCTCAAAAACGGTGGCCATCGTTTAAATGGCCTATCTGGTAATACTTGTTGCAGTATGGAGCATGTTTTATTTTGAAATACAGAAACTTTATTAAGAGAGAGCTAGGCCTGTTAATATGCTGTTATAGGAATGGGAAAATGTGTTGCTTTATGTCTTGCTTTGTTTTGCTTTTAATAATGTATGCAGAAAATAGGTCAGTTGAGTTCAGATAATATTTAAGATCCTTTCAAAAGAGTGGTTAGTGACAGTAACCTGAAGAGTTGTTTGTTTCATGATTAGTGCATTAAGAACATTCTCTCTCTTTCTCCCCCACTTCAGGTATCCTCATGGGAGCATTTATAAAAATTATAGAGTCTCAAAAACTGGCCAACTGGAAGGTATATTTGCAGCAATTCATTTTTAATTATAGTTTTGATCTCTAGGATTTTTAAATGTTGATTATTGTGTGCATTATTAATTATTTTAGGTTTAGTTCCAAATTGTGGAGGTTTGGGAGGATTTTTGGTGGTTGGTTGGTTGGTTGTTGCTGTATGCCATGTTTGTTTTCAGTTAACTTCAGCCGTACACTTTGGCTACATCTACATGTGCCGCTTCTTTGGGAAGCGGCATGGTAATGAGCCATCCGGAAGCTGCTAATTAGACACTGCTGTAAATTTCTCATGCCTCATTAGCATATGGACACGTTATTTGCAGTCCGGAAGAAGCTCTTCTAGACTCCAAAATACACGTGTGGATGCGCGGCCCATGGGGATCTTCCAGAGGGAAACCCTCCTTCCAGAATCCCCTTCGTCCTCAACATTTTCTTTCCGGAAGATCCCCAAGGGCCACATGTCCTCACGTGTATTTTGGAGTCCAGAGGAGCTTCTTCCGGACTCCAAATCACGTACCCATAGGCTAATGAGGCATAGTAAATTTACATCCGCGCCTCATTAGCATCTTCCAGGCGGCTCATTACCATGCTGCTTCCGGAAGAAGTAGCACATGTAGACATAGCCTTTGGTAGAGAAGAGTGGAAGCTGTTGTATGAACAACTGTTTTGCTAAAAATAAATAAAAAAGCTGAAAACAGCCCTTGTTTTGAAAGTTTAGCAATTGATTATGTTTGGCACCAATGAGTAACAAATCAAACCTTTTGTTAAAGCACTCACATTTGGTGAGGTTTGTGATGATTGAGAGAACATAGTGAATTGCCTGTCAAGAGTAAAGGCTTCAGACAGTGTTCCTGCTAATCCTTTCCATACACGTGCAGATTTTTTTCTAGCCATGTGCAGAATAAAACTGAGTGTGCACTGAGGCATTTGTGAATGTGCCCCACGAGTAGAAATAAACTAGCCGTGGGTGCTCTGCTATTCAGCTGGGTGGCATTTGACTCTCTCCTAAGTAGCTGCACAAGTGTACAGCTTACAGGGAACACGGGGTGCAGATCTCTTAAGACAAGTAGACAGACTTACGTGCAGTTCAAGAAGGAGCTGGTGGTCATGGTACATGTAGGAATAACATTGGAAACGTTAGGAGAGAGTTCCTGGAGGCCAAATTTAAGCTGCTAAGTAAGAGATTAAAGTCCAGGAGCTCCATAATAGCATTCTATGGAATACTGTTTCCACATGCAGTGCTAGTTGTATAGGCTGACCTGCAGGGACTCAATGTATGGATGGTGTAGGAAGGAAGGGCTTAGATTTGTTAGGAAATGGGGAAACTTAGGAGAAGAGAAACCCACGTAGAAAGGATGGGCTTCAGCTAAACAAAACAGAACCAGATTGTTGGCGTGTAAAATTAAAAGGTCACGGAGGAGTTTTAAAGTAAGGGCGTGGGAAAGCTGACGGGTCGCATGACTCAGACAGAGCTGGCCCTTAGGGTTAGTGGGATTCCCTATATCCTGGCAAAGAGGAAGGGATAGCTGTTGATAAAGTACAGATCAGAACTGAAGAGAAACAGACAAATGAACAAGAATCCTATTCAATTACATCATATAAAGGCAGACGGGCAAATATTGACCAGTCTTCTAAGTGCTTGTATACAGATGCTTGAAGCCTAAAAAAGAAGATAGGTGAACTTGAGTACCTTATATTAAATAAGGACATTGATATAATAGGAATCAGAGAAACTTGGTGGAATGATAATCAATGGGACATAATAGTGTTAGGGTACTAGAGTGACAGTTGATTGTGCTGTTGGGGAAGCGGCATTATATGTTGAAAGCAAGCATAGATGAAAATATAGTCAAAATCTAAAGGAATCAAATTGTACCCTAGAATCTCAATGGATAGAAATTCCTGGATTGAATTACAAGAGTATAGCCAAGGAAAAATGCTACTGACCACTTGACCAGGGTGGGGGCGGTGAATGTGAAATGCTCAGGATATTAGAAAAGTTATAAAAATAGCAAACTCGATAATAATGGGGGATCCTTTTAAAATAGCCCTGTAACAACTAGGGTACATGTCACCTCAGGACAGCATACTGAGATAAAATTCCTAGAGTGGCAATTCTTGATTAATCCTAAGTAGACCACAAGATCTAGTCCAAGAGATGACTGTAGCTGAACCATTACCTTGATGCAATTAATTTTCACATCCTTGTAAGGGTGGAAAGACCAAAGACGCTCACCACAGTAGCATTTAACATAAAAAATGGGAATTACACACAAGGAAGCTAGATAAAGGGAAATTGAAAGGAATAATCACAAGAGTGAAAAGCCTGCTGACTGCATGGAAACTTTTTAAAAACACCATAATAAAGTCTCAAATTAAGTACATAACCCAATTTTTTTAAAAAAGTCAAAAAATGCCCCATGGTAAAACAGAATAAAAGAAGCAAAAAGGAATCCTTTAAAATGGGAAGTCACATCCCGCTGAAGAAAATACTGTAGAGCAGAAACACTGCGAAGTCAGGTGGAAGAATGTAATTATGCATCCCGAAAATGAATTTGAAACACAAAATTAAGACACTGACAGCAAAATGTTTTAAGTGCATCAGAAGCAGGAAGCCTGAGAAACAGAGGGGCCATGAAATAATTATGTATTGAAGGAACTTTCAAGGAAGACATATCGATTGTGGAGATGCTAAAGACATATTTTGAATCATTCTTCACTGCAGAGGATATGAGGGAGGTTCCTACACCAGATTCCTTTTTAGGTGATAAGTTTGAGTAATCGTCCTATACTGAAATGTCAATAGAGGAGAGCTGGAAAAAGATGATAAATTAATAAGTAGTAAGTCACCAGGATCAGAGGATATTCACCCAACAGTTCTGAAGGAATTCAGATGTGAAATTGTAGAACTACGGACTCTGGTATACAGCCTATCACTTAAATCAATATCTATACAAGACTACTGGAGGATAGCTATTGTGACACCATTTTTTCAGAAAGGCTCCAGAAGTGATCTGGGCAATTACAGTTTGATAAGCTTTACCTCAGTTCCAGACCAAATGGTTGAAACTGTAGTGGAAGACAGGCATATTACCAGGCACAGAGATGAACACAATTCTTTGGGGAAGAGACAATGCTCACTTTATAAATGGAAAGCATGCCTCACCACTCTGTTGGAATTCAACAAATGTGGACAAGGGTGAGCTGGTGGATACGGTGTATGTGGCCTTTCTGAAAGCCTTTCACAAGGTCTATGTCTACACCACAGTGGTCCTTTGAAAGAAGTTCTTCTGGAACACCATAAGCAGATCAAAAGATCAATCGCTCTTTTGAAAGAGAGCAGCTACACAGCCCCAGCCTCTTCTTTGAAAGAACAGGCCAGGAAACACTGCAGACAGGGTGCATGGCCAGCCAGCCCTTCCGGGAGCTCTGGCTACACGCTCCCTTAAAGGGCCTCTCCCCAGCACGCACTCCTTGCACATGCTGAGGCCTGCCTAGCAGACCCAAGCGCAGCAGAGCCTGTGCATGGTCCTGAAGCTCAGACCTGAAAGCCAGGCCAACAACACGGAGGTCTTCTTCAGCTCCAGCCTCTGCGAGAGGGTGGAGGTGGGGACCTACATACCCCAGTGGGAACTCGCAGTTGGGGGTGTCATCATGCCCCTGTGTGTGGTAGGTGACATGACCTACCTCCTGCAGCCCTAGCTCATGCGGCCATGCACAGGTCACACCAACCCCACCCAGGAGATGTTCAACAGCCACCTTGGCCAGGCTACCCCATTGATTGTGCCTCTCACCATCTGAAGGTGTGGTTCAGGTGCCTCCTCCTGTGTCTGGAGGTCAGCATAACCTCATGGAGGCCAAGGAGGAGACCTTCCTCATGGGGTGGACAGCCGAGGCTGTCCCCAGGTACGACCAGCCTGTCCCAGCCCCTGACCACCAAGCCCACTGTGACAGGCTCTGGATCTGGGAGACCCTTGGGGACAGTTTTGCCCACAGGGCCCCAGTGACCCTCCCTCAGGCACCCCCCGTCAGAGTCTGGAGTTGTGGAAGACCCACGCTTTGTGGGCCTGGCCAGACCAGCCCGCCCAACCATGCTGCTGTGAGTCAGTGACTGCTTTCACCTCCACTGCTTTCCAGGTGTGCAGGGAGTACGTAACAGGAAGCCCAGGAATTGAATTCATTTTCTTTCTGGTCAGCGCAGCTAGCACACCTCAGAAGTGATCACATCTAGCCATGAGTTCTCAGGGTTGCAAAAGAGCTCCAGCGTGGAACCATCAAGAGGTCCAGGATCTCACTTCTGTGTAGGGGGATGAATCTGTGCTGAGTAAACTGCAAACCAGACAAAGAAATGCAGACATTTAAGGAAAGATTTCCCAGGGCATGCTGGAGAAAGGTTACACCAGGGACACTCAGCAGTGCCGGGTGAAAATCAAGCCCCTTCACACACACACACCCCCCATTACGTGGCTTCCAGGCTGCACATATCTGACTTCCTGACACTGGCATGTCCTGACCCACATGTGGTTTCAGTGCCTGAGAAGGCTTTTTCCCCTGTACAGAATTTAGCAGGCGCAACTGAGAAACTTGTTTTGTGCGCTGTACATTTTACAGGGTTGCTCCCACCCCAATCCACCATGCAGCTCTTAAATTCTAAAGCGGTCCCTGCTGGTATTGCAGATTGCCCCCTCCACGGAATGCACAATCATACAGCCTCCTCCCCATGCACCCTGGTCTCCCCTTGTCGGGGGCCCAGAATGCGGGGGGATAAAGGGAAGCAAGGACAGCCTCATTCCCTGTATTAAAAAAATGCCATTGTGAAAACCACAGTGTCGTTTATTGGTTAACAAGGGGTGGGGTGCAGAAGGAGGTGCTTTCATAAAGGTCAGGCACACACCAATGGTGGTGGTGGGAGAGAGACAGTAGTTAAATGCAGCAGATTCATGTGGCTGGCTGCTCATTCATAAAGCTGCTTTTAAAGATCCCTCATTTTCATTGCATCTGTCTGTGCTTTGTTGATTGCCTTTGGGTCTGGCTGTTCATAAACACTGCCCAGGGCATCTGCCTCTGCCCTTTTCTACATTTGGTATTTTCTAAAGAGAGTTGTCTTTTGTACCTTTTCACAAAGTAACCCCAACAGGTTCTTTGGTTAGAGAAAGTTTCCTATGCTCTCCCTGCAGGGCCACCCTTCCTTCCCAAAATGTGTGGTTCAGGGGGGATGATTTCCCATAAAATGATGGAGCTTGTGGGCCTCTCACTTCCTTCCCTCTCCCACCCACATTGAGCTAGTGCGTTTTTACCAGAAAAGGCAAGGGAATCCCTGCTTTGCCAGTCTACTTCTGACAGGCTCCATGCCTCATGTTGGACGTGTCAGTGTAAAGAACCGGGAAGCCAGAACTCTCAAGGTTTCAACTTTCTCAACTTTACTTCCTCTACTACTTCCTCAACTTTTCCAGTCTACTGTGCTCTGGGCAGATTGGCACATATATAGCCAGCTCTGACAGTGGCAGTAATCACAGGGTTGGACTTTAGGAAGTGTCCCAAGTAAAAGGGAAGCCAAATTTGTCAAGCTTCCCACTTTCCCCAACTTTACTATCTTCTACTACTTCCTTAGCTTTGCCAGTCTTCTGTGCTCCAGGCGGAGTGGCACATACATAGCCAGCTCTGACAGTGGCTATAATCACAGGGTTGGACTCTAGGAAACATCCCAAGTAAAAGGGAAGCCAAACTTGTCATGATTTCTACTTTCCTCAACTTTACTATCTTCTACTACTTCCTCAGCTTTGCAAGTCTACTGTGCTTCAGGAAGACTGGCACATATATAGCCAGCTCTGATGGCAGCAATATTTGTTAGTCTATAAGGTGCCACAGGACTTCTAGTTGTTCTCAAAGAGACAGACTAACCTGGCTACTCTCTCATAGCAATCATCAAAGCATCCTGATTCGGGGCAAGTTTTGGGAATCTGGCCATTTGATTTCAGCAGCAGGGGGAAGTAAGGGCAATTCACTCTGGGATGATAACATCACATGCTCACAGCCACTTGTGGCGAGGTTTTTTCAATAACACACTGGCCAAAAAACCCGGAATGCAATAGGGCAGCAAGAACTGTGTGATAGGTGCCCACAATGCACTGCTGCAACAGAGGAACTTAGGCAATTTACTGGGGACACACTAGGTTGACTTTGAGAGGTCTGGATACTATTCCTTGACTTTATAAAAGCTACTGTTAAAAAGTTGACTTTAACAAATTTGACTTTATTCCCAAGTGTAGACAAAGCCATAGGGGTGTCTACACTATGAAATAAAGTCAAATTTATCGTCATTGAATGTGTAACACTGGATTTTATGAAGCTGAAGTTGCAGCCACATCTGCCCACAAAGTCAACTTAGTGCGTCGCCGCTAATTGCCAAAGATCGGCTGTTGCAGCAGTGCATTGTATGGACCTATCCCATGGTTCCCTGAGTTCCATTGCATTCTGGGCTTTTTCAGTTCTGCATTATGGGAAAAAAATTCCCTGGAAATGGTAGTGGGAGTGTGATGTCATCTTCCTACACTGCATTCTCCTCAAAACAAACAGCCATTTTTTCGGAAGTCTCTTTGCCCAATGAGGTATTGCTTGAGTTATCTGTATCATGCATCCTTTAACCAAATGTGCCCTGACAGCACCGACTGTCATCTTCCCAGAGTGTATTGCCCTCCTGCCACTCCTTTTGAAGCCAAATGGCCCATTTTCAGAGGGAAATTAGGAAAAGTTGTGAATCCCAGAAGCCACTGGTGTCCATTGGTTGGCATCACTCAGAAAAGGAAGAGAAGCAAAGAGAGTACCTCACTTTCTAGTGGTTAGCCTCCCTTTCCCCACTGAAAATCACTGGTCCCCTTTGGCAAAGGGGATTGGCACAGGTGCTCATTCTAACAGGAATCTCACTGTTCTCCTGGGAAAAGAACACCTGTAAATTTTCTGCCTTCAGTATGGCTGTGCAGCTGTGTTCCCCCCTTGAGGAATATTTTTCCTGAGAATAGCAATGGTGCCTTTCCCTGTTCTGACTCTGTCATGCTAACAGGAACCTTATTGGTTCCCTGGGGAAAGAACACCAATGCATTCAGATGTGCTGTGTTGAATAACTGCCTGGAATTCAGGTCAGCAGCCAAGCAGATTGAAAAAGGTGCTCAGGTTACAGTTATCTCTGAGCAGTTGTGCAGCAAACATGACACTGCAGAGACTGTGCATCTGCCCTGAGCCACAACCCACAATTCCACATTGGCCAGGGCGGACTCCCCAATCATATGGGGCCATGGGAAGCAAGGGGTTGTAAAGGAGGCTCCCATTAGCATGTCGCAGGCACCAGGGTCTCATGGGGGGGCAGCCCACAATTCCATATTGGCTACGGCTGCCCCCCAAATGTATGGAGTCACTGGGGGCAAGGCGGGTTCCCAATAGCATGGTGTAGGAATAAGGGTCAAGGGCCCCCCTGGCAACATCCATCCAGCCCTCAAAATTCTTTGCTGCAGGGGGAAACTTCCCCTGGGGACAGCCAGGCCCCAGATCTTTCCCGCCTTTGAAGCCTTCGCCGCACACAAGCCAGGACATGCTGCTGTCTGGAAGCATGGATGGCACTGCACAGCAGGCATGTGTTTTTATTGGGTGGGGGCTAGCCATGTGATGTGGTTGGGCTGGGGATAGAACCATGACTGCATGGAGCCTGTGGAGAGTGTGGGGAGGTGCCCCTGTACAAACGTGACCTGTAGAAAAGAAGTTTCTAGGTCTTTCATACAAGCATGACCCCTCACAGCCAAGCTGCCATGTGCTGTATTGGGGCTGGGACTAGCCCACAAGATTAAATGAGTCCCTGGCTCTCCTGATGGCTCCAGGCTGGAGCTCTGTAAAGTAGCTACAGGTGATCACCACACTGATCATAAACAAATGAATTCTAAATGCAGGGCTTCCCATTTCCTACTTTCTGCTCACCTGGAACGATGATGTGAAAGGACACCTCAAGGGGCATTGTGGGACAGTTTCTGGGGCTAATAAAATCAATTTTAACCCTGGGTAATTGACACTGTTTTAACTTGACATTGCAAATTTGATTTTTTGAGTAACTTTGTTGTGAAGTCAGTGGTACAGAAGTTGGCGTTACAGCTGCTTAGAATCAACTTATGGACTGCTGGGGTGTAGATAGAGAGTTTATAAAATCAACCTTAGAGCCTTACATTCGACTTCATCTCCTAGTGTAGATCAGGCCTCAATATTAGACCTTTTGAGACCCTGACCTCTTTCTTCATTGGTTTCTCTGTCCCTTGAGAAAGGGATAGTAAACCTTCTGTAAAGCACTGTGAGTTCTTCACTTTAGAAACACGAAGTATTATTGAGTGCACATCTACCCAGCAGGAACTATACTGAGATAATGAACTGATTGCACATGGTCATATGATCAGCTATCTCATGGCAATAATGTTTGATAATTACTGTCCTGGACTAGACTCAGATCAGTGACCTAAAGGTGAAAGGGGTATCCTTTCAGCATTTTCCACCTATTACTTTTCAGGATTTAGAAGCTGTCAATAAAAATTATAATGCTTCTGTAATACAGAATTTTTTTTTTGCATGCAATCTGTTTTCCATACAGTACATTTGGGAACGGTGGTTCATGGTAAATAACACATCAGGTGCATCTACACTAGGCACTAACTTCGAAGTTGGGCACTACATCCAAGTAGCCAGCAGAGAGTCTACACATATTTTCCCTTACTTCAAAGTAGGGAGCCCAATTTTGAAGTTCTTCTCCATTCCTGGGAATGTGGTAGTGCCCTACTTCAAAGTTTAACTTCGAAGTAGGGTGTGTATAGATGCTCAGCTTCGAAGTTATACTTTGAAGTAATCAACTTCAAAGTTATTTTCATAGTGTAGACACAACCAAACCATTCTGTTTCAATCATCAGATACAAAAAGGTAATTAAAAGGCAATCCTCAAGTTGTTTACCATCTTGCAATCCTCTTTTATTTAGTGGCAGGAAATGTGACAGGTTAAATACCATTTGTATTTCCAAGCATTCATGTTTTTAAAAATGCTTCAATTTAGTTAGACACTTGAAGGAATTAGATTTGCTTTTTATATATGATATTATTTCACTTATTGTGCACTCCTTGAAATTCCTTTGCATTTTTTGTTTGGCAGGAGGAAGAAATGTTCCGTCCAAATATGTTTTTTCTTCTCTTGCTTCCTCCTATTATATTTGAATCTGGGTATTCATTACACAAGGTGAGATGATGACAGTCATTTTAAAACTTGATCTCTTCTCTGGACCAAGTTCTTCCTCAGGACTGGTCTATACTGGACCTTAAAGTCAATCACAGATACGCAGTTCCAGCTATGGCAATTATGTAGCTGGAATCGACATATGATCGACTTATCCAGCCATCCTCACTGAGCCAGGTCAATGGGAGAACCTCATACTCCTTCTCCAAAACATTTCTAAGCTGATGCAGGCAAATCAATAAAGAAGGATCTAAGATGAAATGTAGAAAGTTTTCTCTTCCTTTTTAGAATTTGACTGTAGAGTCTGCTGTTTAAGCCTTCATTTTGAGCTTGGTGGAACTCAAGAAAGGCCAGTTGTATTTTAAGGTCAAGCTGGAAGATACATTCTTTGTCCCAGAGAGTTTAAAGTCAAAGTTGTTGGCCCTAAATAGGAAGTAGGCATTGTATTAAATATATTCTTTGTTACAAAAAATTTTG
This sequence comes from Carettochelys insculpta, assembly GCF_033958435.1. Lineage (NCBI taxonomy): Eukaryota > Metazoa > Chordata > Testudines > Carettochelyidae > Carettochelys > Carettochelys insculpta. Next base: position 19,383,565 of record NC_134153.1, on the reverse strand, counting down.
TTTTTTTGTTTTTTTGGTTGCAGCATATTGGGTGGTACTTTTAGTTGCTCAGCTCTTTAATAACAGCTTAGATCTGAGTGAACTTTTAATTCCATGATTAATATCAGCCAGTGCTTCTAGTATCACTGTGTGGATAAGCTTAACCTTACTGAGCTAGATGAGAATTAGGGCCTGCATGAAGAAGACCAGGAAAGAGATTAGTATAATCTCTTTTAATTATTAGGAGTAAAGTAAACTATTTGCAATGAAACAAAATTTCACTGTAATCATACTTGTAAAGTACAACCATTGAAATGTATTAGATTAAAAAAGTACTGCACATAAAGGATTTCCTGATTTGTGGTAGGAGAATATGCATTTAATTGGAAGGATGCAAAACGAAATAGCGAAACACGCAAAGAGATTGTGAGTTAAGGGTGAAACACTGTTCTTAAAGGTCAAGGCTGATGGAAGTAAACTCAGGCCTCCCAGCTGTTCTTTGGTACATGTGTATGCACACTGTCAAAACAAGCCTTGTAAATGTGTTTACCCTGCCTGCTTAGTATAGAAACGGGTACATAGAGCCCAGTCCAACCAAATGCTGAGCACAGATAACCAAATAATCGGAAGATAAATATACAAGAATAGGTTATTTTGGTTTTTTTTTAGTTTGGCAGTTCATTTTCACTACCTCACTGTGTCTTTTGTATTTTCAGGGTAACTTCTTTCAGAACATTGGTTCGATCACTCTGTTTTCCGTGTTTGGCACAGCAATTTCAGCTTTCATTGTAGGGGGAGGGATTTATTTTCTGGGTCAGGTAAGAGAAATTTACTTTGAAACTCCTGCATGTAAGATGGGTCAATAGTCAACAGAGAAAAAATACATACAGTAAACTTTTTCCTAACTGGCTTTCTACCATCCAGAACTCTCAAATAACTGGCATTTTAACCATAAGTAAATTTTAGTTATGCTTTCCAAAAGTACAGTATAGTTAGTAGTAGTAGTTAAAGTAAATACAAATACATAGACAGCAAATACAGTATAAGTTTACCATGTACAATACTACTGTTGATAGTAAATAAAGTACTCTGCATACATTTTTGTTTGTTTCTTCATATGTAATCTTGTTTTTCTTTAGTGTTATGCATTGCTAGTTATACCTCTCTATTATCCAGAATATTTGAATATCTGGCAAACTCATTGTCATGGGGCTGCTGGATATGAAATAATTTACTGTATAAAAAAGGAACTTGGGATAAGCTTTGTATTACCATGTATCCCACATATTACATTGTAAAAAAACAGGGAAGCGCTATCATCTTATGCAGTTTCCTAGTTAGCTCATTAAATCAGGGAACTGAGGTGTGCAAAAAGGTGGATCCAGGTGAAAAAGTGTGTTAAACAGGAAATTCAGAATTAATTGCTTTTTGAAAAAATATAACGTAGGCTAAACTGAAGAACTGATCATATGACTGGGAGTCAGGCACCTCTGTGCGTTATGACCTTAGCTCTGGCACTGACTTAGGCTATGTCTACACCAGATGCATCTTTCGACAGAAGTTACTGTTGACAGGGAAATCTCGACAGAACCTTTGTCAACAGATTGCATCTACACACAACTTGCTCTGTTGACAGGGAACTGCCGGACTGCACAGCCCTCTAGTTCCAGGAAGCAGAATGTCTGCTCTGCAAAGAGGGCTGCATGGCAGCGGGAAGCCCTCTCTGTCAACAGAAGTGTCTACGCCGCACTTCTGTCAGCAAAACTCTCTAGTGTAGACACAGCTTAAGGCCATTTCTACACATGCTACTTTTTCCCAAAGTGGCATGCTAATAAATGGCCTGGAAAATGCTAATGGGGTGCAGATGTAAATTTCCAGCACTTCGTTAGCATACGGTCACATGGTTTGGAGTCCGGAAGGAGCTCTACCGGACTCCAAAGCAGCGTGTGGAGGCGCAGCCCCCATAGGATCTCCCGGAAGGAAATCATCCTTCCTGAAGCCCCTTCTTCCTGAACATTTTCAGGATTTCAGGATACAGTGGCATGTGTAGAAACAGCCTTACTGTTTAGCTTGGGCAGATTCATTTAATCTTTCTCCTATCTCTTCTCTTCTCATCTGTGCAAAGGGGCTAACAGTAGTTTCCTACCTCATTTGTGTCTTGTGAGCACTAGGTAGAACTTAGTCTGTAAAACACTTCTGAGGTACAAATTTATTATGGCAATTTTCATAATAATTTTGGTGTATGATGCACAACTGTACATCAGTATTAAAGCCAGGTTTGAAACAAAACTGCTTATGAAACTATCCAAAATGTTTACCCTGTAAAAATAATAAAATGAAATCTTGACACAGCTGATTGTAACTTTTTTTTGTTGGCCTATCCTTTTAGGCTGAGGTAATTTATAAACTGAACATGACAGACAGGTAAGTTCTTGGTGAAATTGCCGAGTATCTTGCTAGAGGCATTTTCTATAATACTGAAATAGATGTGACAAGCAGTATTGCACAGATTTTCTGATTGTATTCTGAATCACTCAGATTTAATATCACTTAGAAAATCATCGATTAAGAATTAAACATTATAAGAATTAAAAATGTTGTTTCCTAATGAAGCATATTAAGACTTACTAATCGGTAGCATTCTCTGAGCAAAGTGGCTGGAGCAGCGGGAATACAACAATGAACAGTGTGGCACAAAAATATTTGCAGATTTTTTTTAAATTCTTTTTTTCAGACTTCATAATTAATTAATTCATTGTGAGCTCCAGTTGATTACCTGGCATGATTAATACATGTTATGGAGGCATAGTTTTCTTGCCCAGAACTACTTCTTAAGGAGTGAAATTGCGAGAATCAATACCACAGACTTTTCAGAGCACTTGACTGGCTTAGTTTTCTCGAAACTCCTCCAAACTACGAAAGAAATCAGATTTCTGTTTTTGGTTGCACTAGTGTAAGTACAGTGTAACTTGGTGGACAACCTGTATCTACTTTTTTAGCTTTTGTTTTAGTTTGTCTTTTACTGTGTACGTAAGCACAGTTTGTATTATAGTCCACAAATCTGTTGGCTTAGTCAGAACCAATAAATGTGATAAAAAAAGGATGTGTGACCAGCAAACACCTGTCTTAACTGGCTCCAACCTCTGGCTTTGCACAGTTGAGAGCTCCTGATTTTGTGGTCTCCACCTTTTAATTTAAGATCTAAAGAAGCTTCAGTATATGTTCTTAAATGTTGCCTCTTTTGCTACATAGTGTGAGCATTGTGTGCAGCAACTGATAGCATGGCTAAACAACCTCCTTGTTTTGGTGTGACTCAGTATATTTTATTAGCCGCCTAGTCTGTGAATAGGTATTTCAGAGACAGTTTTTATATTCTTTGTCAAAATTATAAAGTTCCCTGCTATATATGTGCAACTAAAACCCACACTAGTGATGTCAGGAGACCTAGAGTTAAGGGAAAAAAAGTTTGACAGTCTGACAGTATATGTAAAGTTTGAAATGTAAAATCTTGTAGCTGTGATAGACCAGGAGTAGGCGTCACCTCAGTGATAAAGCCTCTTTCAATTTCAGTAACTTTAATGGCATGACAATAGATATAATTGTCACCAGAGTTAATTTTTCAAGGACAGTAACTGTCTAGTGCGGGTACATTGTTAATGGGACTCTATACAGTCTTTTCACTCTGTCATCATAAGTTTCTGCTTTGGTGGTTTGGATTGATACATAGTGAAAACCCATTTGTAGACAGATATACAGTTTCCCTCTCTTGCTTTTAGTGGAACATTTTTACTAATTTCTGAAAGTTTGGGGAGGCATATTGTTCCTACTTCTTTGTAACTTGGACATCTGTGAGTCAGCCTGAGTTTTCATGGTTGGTGGGAAATTCAGAATACACAAGATTCCCATGAATGCATGGTGTGTAAACAGGTTTTGTTACATTTAACAGGTGATCCTATCTTCCAAAAAGGGACAAAAATGTTCTCTTAATTTTTATTTTAAATATTGCTACTCAAGTAATTCTTATTGCGGGGATACAGCTTTCTGCAATGTGTATCTATAAGGTGCATCTACACTTGCATTCCTCTTTTGAAAGAGGCATGGAAATGAGGTAAATCAAAAATTCAAATGAGGTATAAATTTGCATATTCGACACCTCATTTGCATATTCTAATTTCAAAAGAGCTTCTTTCGAAAGAAGAAAGCCAGTGTAGATGCTGCTCTTTCGAAAGAATCCTTCTTCCTTTTATTTAATGGGAAGAAAGATTCTTTTGAAGGTGAGGTTTACTTTTGAGAGCAGTGTCTTCACTGGCTTTCTTCTTTTGAAAAACACTCTTTTGAAATTAGAATATGCAAATGAGGTACCAATGTACAAATTTATATCTAATTTGCGTTTTTAATTTACTTCATTTGCATGCCTCTTCGAAAGAGGCGTGCAAGTATAGATGCACCCATAGTGTTCTCTAGGAAATCCACTGGGATGTTTCATGCTTTTTCATTGGTCAGTGTTATCAAATATGCTTATGTTGAAACTGGCTGGTTTTTTTTTTTTCAATTTTATTTATATTCGCAGTTTTGCCTTTGGCTCATTAATATCTGCTGTGGATCCGGTGGCTACTATTGCCATCTTCAATGCTCTTAATGTGGATCCTGTGCTTAACATGTTGGTTTTTGGAGAGAGTATTCTCAATGATGCAGTCTCTATTGTCCTGACAAAGTAAGTGCATTTGAATTTGTGCTATACTGTAGCACGGTCTTGTACATGCCCATAAAGTTTTAATAAATTTTCTTTTTTTAGACTTACAAATTCCCTGATTCTTAAGAAACCTAGTAGGAAATACATGATTTTATCTCTTTGTATTGCTTGCCTGTGCTTTCACAAGTTTTAACAAGGGAATCAGTGTTGCTATTCTGCTTTTCTTCTAGTGTTAGAATAGTGATCACATTAGCTTGACTATCTCTTACCCTTAAAATGCAGTACTACTCTGAAAAATGACCTTTCTAAATGACATTAAGTTCCATTTCAGTTGCATTTCATTGATCAGATTTGCTCTGTTTACATATTAAAGGATATTCTCCCCCCACCAAAAAAAAAAAAGTCCTGTGATCTGAAAACCAAGCCATGTACTTTCTGGCTTATGTAGAAAGATTTTACCAGCCAAATATTTCTGTCACTGCTCCTGTTTGACTCCCTAGTCGCTGGTTTATGGAATCCTGACTGCAAGCCAGTGGGTTTGCACTCGTGGCTCCCCCCCACCCGCCCGAACCCGGGCAATTAAGTTAAGAATTTTACATGAGCCAGAAAAGAATCCAATTCACTCTCTCTCAGCTGTGTTGGTTCTGCTGGGCTGACAGGAGTACATAGTTTCCCAATTCAGTAGATGTCACTAAGGCTACATCTACATTTGCGAATAAAGTCAAAATTTATTAAAGACAACTTTTTAACACTAGATTTTATAAAGTCAAAATTGAGTGTCCAGACCTACTCTCAAAGTCAATTTAGTGTGTCCCCAGTAAATTGCCTAACTTCAGCTGTTGCAGCAGTGCATTGTGGGCACCTATCTCACAGTTCCTGCACTTCCCTTGCATTTTGGGATTTTTGGCTGGTGTGTTATGGGTAAAAAATGAGCCGCAAGTGGTTGTGGGTGTGCAATGTCATCATCCCAGAGTGCATTGCCCTCAATCCCCCCTGCCATTGAAAACAAACGGCCACTTTTCTGAAGGCTCCCCCGAATCAGGATGCTTTGATGATAGCTGCCATCAGAGCTTGCTATATATGTGCCAATCTGCCTGGAGCACAGTAGACTGGCAAAGTTGAGGAAGAAGTAGAGAATAATAAAGTTGAGGAAAGTGGAAATCTTGACAAGGTGGCTTCCCTTTTACTCGGGACGCTTCCTAGAGTCCAACCCTGTGATTATTGCTGCTATCAGAGCTGGCTACATATGTGCCAATCTGTGTGGAGCACAGTAGACTAGTAAAATTGAAGACGTAGTATAGAATAGTAAAGTTGAGGAAAGTGGAAACCTTGAAATTTTGGCTTCCTGGTCCATCACATGGAGGTATCCAGCATCAGGTGTGGAGCCCGTCAGAAGTAGACTGCCAAAGCTGAGGAAGTAGTAGAGGATATTAAAGTTGAGGAGAGATTGTGAAGCATTCCGGTCATTTGGCATCTGTTCGCCCCACTCAAGAGTTATTTTCCTGCGAATAGCAGGGATTCCCTTGCCTATTCTGGTAAAGATGCACTAGCTCAACTGTCTGTGTGGGAGAGGGAAGGAAGCGAGAGGCCCATAAGCTCCATTACATCATAGGAAATCATCCCCCAAGCCACATGCTTTGGAAAGGAAGCATGGTGCTACAGGGAGCGCATAGGAACCTTTTTTTTTAACCAAAGACCCTGTTGGGGTTACTGTGTAAAAAAGGACAGAAGACAACTCTCTTTACAAGATACAGAATGCAGAAGAGGGCAGAGGCAGATGCCTTGGGCAGTGTTTATGAACAGCCAGACACAAAAGCAACCAACAAAGCACAGACAGATGAAATGCAAATGAAAGATCTTTTAAAAATAGCTTCATAAATGAACAGACAGCCATGTGAATCTGCTGCTTTTAACTGTTGTGCTCCCCCCCCACCACTGGTGTGTACCTGACCTTTATGAAAGCACCTCCATCTGCACCCCACCCCTTGTTAACCAATAAACGACATTGTGGTTTTCACAACGGCTTTCTTTATAGAGGGAATGAGGCTGTCCTTGCTCCCTTTATGCCCCCCCGACATTCTGGGCCCCTGACAAGGGGAGACCAGGGTGCATGGGGAGGAGGCTGTATGATTGTGCGTTCTGTGGAGGGCGCAATCTGCAGTTCCAGAAGTGACCGCTTTAAAATGTAAAAGCCACATGGGAGGTTGTGGGTTCTGTAAAATGGACAGCACACAAAACAAGTTTCTCGGCCTCTCCTGCTAAATCCTGTGCAGGGAGAAAGCCTTTTAAAACACTGAAACTCAGCACAAGTTAGGACATGCCAGTGTCGGGAAGCCAGGTCCATGCAGCGTGGCATCCATGTGGGAGGGAGGAGGGGCTTGATTTTCACCCTGTAGTGCTGAGTGTCCCTGGTGTAACCTTTCTCCAGCATGCCCTAGAAATCTTCCCATAAATGTCCACATTTCTTTTGCTGGTTTGTAGTTTACTCGGCACAGATTCATCCCCCCCACAGAAATGAGATCCTGGATCTCTTGATGGCTCCATGCTGGCGCTCTTTTGCAACCCAGAGAATTCATGGCTAGAAGCAATTGCTCCTGAGATGTGCTAGCTGCAATGGCCAGAAAGAAAATGATTTCAAATTCCTGGGCTTCCTGTTACCTAATTCCTGCATACCTGGAGAGCAGCATAGGTGAAAGCAGCCAGAACCTGTGGCGCATTATGGGATACCTCTCGAAGCTAACAAAATCATTTTAAAATAATGATGTTTCCATACTAACATTAATTAAATCTTTAAAATTTGAACTTGGCATTATTTCAAGAAAGTTGACTTTAGTGCCCCTTAAAATCAACCTAACAGTATTTGCAGTGAAGACAGTCACAGTATAAAATTGAGCTAAGTTCCTTAAAATCAACTTTATGCTCTAGTGTAGACATGGCCTTAGACTACATGAGAGCAGCTGATCTCCTAAATAAAAAAGTGCTGTATTTTTCATAGTCATTTTCAGGGAAGAACAGCACTTTAAGCACTACCTATCATATGTAGGTACTTTTAAGTAAGGCTATCATGTTGAAGTATTCTCTGTGCACTCTAACACATTTGAGCTCCTTTTTATTGATGTTACCTCATTCTTTGGCAGCTTCATATTTTTAACATTAAAAATGCATTTTCTTTTCCCTGTTAAAAGTATGGAACCTGGTTTGCTGCATCACTGTAGCCTATTTATGCCATTGTGAGACAATTTCACAAGAACAGTGCTAGATTTCCAGATTTTTAGTGAAATTAGGTTTCCCTTTGGGGACTATACCAACAGTTGATTTAATATTTTCTGACATTGTCGTTGTTCGATTGCAGTAAAAGCCTTTTAAGAGCAGCAGCAATAGAGAGAAATGTAGATTGCTTGAATTTTTTAAAGACATTTGTCTTTTTCAGACTTATAACTGTTTCTATTTTCCTTTCCTTTCTTAAAATCATTTCCAGCACAGCAGAAGGTTTGACAAGAGAAAATATGTCAGATGTAAGTGGATGGCAAACCTTTTTACAGGCACTGGGTTACTTTCTTAAGATGTTCTTTGGCTCTGCAGCACTAGGCACTCTTACCGGCCTTATATCTGCATTAATATCCTTTCATTTGGTAAAGTGATGCACGTATATGTTGGTGAATTCTACCATTCTAGCAATGATTTTCATCTGGTCATTCAGTAATGTTTTTTAGGGGAATGATTTTTACATAAGCTCTTTTTGTGGGCCTATTTTCTCTTGCTCATTTGTTTTTAATATTAGTGCTAATGGGCCTATTTTAAAAACTTAAATACAGTGAACTTTGTTTTAACCAGTATTCAGATAACTGGCCTTCTAAATTAACCTTCATTCCATTCCATGTGTGAGCAGCCGGTGGTTGTTCAGGTCTCCTGCCCACTGCCCGCCTCCCAGAGCAGCTCACCACACAGCACAGCGCCCCACCCAGAGAGGCGTGTCTGGAGCAGCCATGCACAAACCACCCAAAGCAGCTCCCTATGCAGTGCCCCACCCAGAGCAGCTCATAGTCACTCACAAGCGGCACAGTGCCCCGCCCACAGCACTCGGCACACTGTCTCCCCAAGGGCAGCTGGTGGTGTGGCCATGTGTGAGCTGCCCAGAGCGGATCCCTACGCAGCGTGGTGCCCTGCCCAGAGCATATTGGAATATCTGGCAAGCTCCCAGTCCTGGGGCTGTCAATATGCAAGTTTATTATAAAAGCTTTGTATACTTACATGAATATAATTAAGGTCTAAATTACCGTATGCTATTTTAGATTATATGCAAATAGAGTATTTGAAAATATGCTAGTTGTTTTCTCAATTCCAGTATTCTGTTTTTCAATTTCATTATCAATGAAAAATGTGTTTTCTTTTCCCTCTTAAAAGTGTGGAACCTGTTTTGCTGTACTGGGCAATTTTATTTGACTAGCTTATGTCCCAGCTTTCGCATGTAAAAACGGTAAATCCATTGTTAAAAACTAAGGGAATTTTAAAGTCAGACCATGAAATTTTCCAGCCTTACATGTCATATTCAGCCGATTGAATATGGGTACAGCCAGTGGGGCTGACAGCCACCACAGGCACTGGGACAAGGTGGGAGAGGGGCCTGGCTCTGCACCCCTGAAGGGGTGGGGTCAAGGGCGGAAGAGGCAGTGCTTGTGGCTGTCAGTGGAGCAGCGTTGCCAGCACTTCAAAGAGGTCCAGAGCTCCAGTCACTCCTGCTGCCACAGTAACATCAGCAGTGGCTGGAGCTCTGGGTCCCTTTGAAATGATGGGCCCCGGGGCAGGGGCCCTTCGCTCGCCCCCCTCCCCCCCAACACACATCGACAGGCCTGGCTATAGCTCAGTTTGGGTTTGGATGTTGAATTATATCTGTGTCTTTCTGCCTCTGCTCGACTTGGTTGCTAAACAACCCAAAAGCTTCTCCCTTATGATAAGAAAAGATGTTTGTTTAAACCAGATGCTTTTGTTGCTTTTGAAAGCTTGCTTCAGCATTTAAAATAGAAACCTGTATAATTTTTTTTTGCGCTAGCTTCATGCTACAGTTATTCCTTTAACCTGCCTATATGGTCAAGCATTTTGTTTTGTAAATGAGGGGACCTGAGTGTTTGCTTAAACATGAGCACATTTGCTGTCTTTGTTCATTAGAATTATTCCATGCTCCTTTGATTCATTTACAGTCTCTCAGCCAAAGAGAGAGACTGACATCTTCCTGATTCAGTTAGATAGTCAATGAAAAATAGCTGTAAGAGGCCAAACACAAGAGCAGTTTAACTGCGCTGATATTTTATTGTTGTTTGAGCCTCAAAATATTAGCCAGAAGCAAAATATTTCTGTGAAGCAAAGGAAATTTTGCCAGCAGACCAATAGGATTGAAATGTTCCTGACCGTTAGCCTGGAGGAATGTGAACTTCCATGTCACAGTGATCTGAATTTTAACAAAGATAGACAGAATATTTTGAAAGTGGGACAAGAGCATGATGCTTCAAGTGCATGGACATGTTGATGTAGAATTTATCGCTGATCAGTCCTGTCCATCAGGAACTAACTCAAAGGCTAGCTGCGTATGCAACTGATGATACACACAGCATGTTTGCTCTACTAAGCTGAAGGTGAAATATTACATCACTCCTCTGCAACCATGTTGCATTTCCGCTGCATCAAGTGGACAGGGGAAGAACTTGAGACTGTGTATACATGGTTCCATACTCAGACAGGTGGCAGAGGTCTGCTACAGTGAACCTAAACTGGTAGATTACACTGATTCACAGGTAATTCATGATGAGCCACTGGTTTAATCCCCTCCTGAGTAGGGAATGCACTTAATTTGAGTGCTGCTGCAGCCAAGAGGCTGTAACACCAGTAATGGAACAGCCCTGATTCTGCGCTGCTCCATTTTTTCTGAGAGAAGCCCAACTTGGAGCGTGGCCAGCTGGGATGTCTGGGCAGGGTGCAGGTTTGGCTCTAATTTAATTAAACTCTTTGCAATCTTTTTGCTTTTAATTTATTCCACAGATTTTTTTCCCAGTCTTTGATGCTAAGTGGAAAATTACTGTATTTCACTTGCTTCAAAGGAGATCTAGGCCAGGGCAAAATCCCAGCTTCATTAAAGTCAGTTGAATCTAAGTCATTGAGTTGAATGGATCCAGGATTTGAGCCCAGTCACTCTTTCTAGCACATATACAGATGCAATATAAGGTTAGCTCATGTTCTTGTCCTAAGCAAGGACAAAAGAGGATTCTCGTTTCTGTCAAAAGTAGAAATGAGAGGCACTGTGCGGGCCAGTTCACTTCTGGGTCCTGGCTTCTAGCCCTTCCCGTATCCATAAGAATTATTGTTTGAAAACTGTTCCATGACTTCTCTGCAATAAATTTGGTAGTTTCTTTTCTGGTTCTGAGGGAACAGGAATCCATATCATGATTGGAAATGACTGGTAGTCTGTGTGGAGGGGTCAACAAGTAAAGTGCATAGAAACGTGCTTCCTTCAGATCCAGATTTAAGCATGTTGTCACGCTGCTCTCCATATTTTAGGTACTTGTGTAAATAAACAATGGCCTTCAATTTCTAGGGCTGGCATTCTGACAGTTTCCACCCACTTTAATTTCACTTAAACTCCCCCATCCCAGAAATGATCAATCAATTTACAGGGTGCTTTGCAGTCTTAATATTAGCTATTTGCTAGACAAATATATGAAATATGGTGAGTGGTGTTTGATATAGATTTGAATTTTTCTGAGGATTTCTCTTCTTACTTTTTCCTTAATGGTTTGAGATGTACATACTAAAACACATTGATTTAAGGAAAACACCCTCCCTGGAATTTGGGATGATGATTATTTTTGCTTATCTTCCTTATGGACTTGCAGAAGGTATCTCCCTCTCAGGTAGGTAGAAAAATGAATATGTGCAAAATTAGTTATCGAATTTTAAAAAGTTACCAATATGGAATGATAGGATTTTCAGCTTCTGGTACTCTGCAGCCATGCTCCTTTGACGCCTATTGATACTAATATTAGTACTGTCATTTCAGATGACGGATGCTGCATATTTGCATGCACAATTACTGTATGCGTAGTGTCATTGTACTTGGGCATACAAATGAAAATGTCAACTATTTGAACCCTGACCTTGTGGTTTAATGTGTTACAGTATTTGGGTGTTGCTATGAAAATAGACTGCCCTGAAAACAAGTTATGCTAAAATATTGGTATGCATAAACATTTCAGAACATGAATCCTTTTTATTCCTTGTATGTATTGAATAGTAAATATAAAAATCATAGTAAAGTACTGTAAATTAGTCATTAATTATTGTATGACTTAAATGCTGACATTATAAAATATAGTACTTTTTGAATTACATAACAGATTGTATGACAAGCCCCCTAATTGGTTTAAACTACTTTAAAAAATGATTTATCGGAAGTGTATAAACCCTGAATGACCTTGGTCGAGTTCTGTACCTGTAGAGTTCAACTCTACATTCCAAACAAAGGGCTCTTTTGAGCACACCTCAGGTACATGTTCTTGTTCTTCCATTCCAGTGCTTCAGGGCCACTCTTGTTTGGGCATGTCACTGTTAGCTTTTCAAACTTCCTTGGTTTTTGACTAAAGAAGGCATTGTGTTGTAACGCTCAGTGATGTTTAACCCTCAGTGAAGTTTATCATTATTCCCAAATGTTATTTTATCCTGTCCATAATCTTCACTGCAGTTCATTTGCTCTTATGGGTCATGCTGTGCCTTGTGATTATTTATCCCACGTGTTCCTTGTAGGTGACACCTTAGTAACTTCACAAACGGATAACGTAATGTGCTTCCACAAAACTGCAAAGATCACAGTAAGGTCGTCCTCCCTGAACTTGAAGTAGGGGAGCAGGATTACAGCATTCTACCTGACTTTGTAAGGCTGCTGCTCAAACTCATGGAGTGGAATACCTACTGGTTCACCCTGCCACTTGTATTTGGTGTTAGGGCCACTAGAGCTATATAACAGCTGCCTTGTCCTGCTTCCATTATGGGTCTTATGTATTGTGCCGTCTCTCCCTACCAATGGAAAATTTTCCTCCAGTCTCAGATTCATAGTGAGCTATAGAGTATATTTGTTTTTGCTGTTCCCTCCCCTGTGTGCATCATATTGTTGGGATTAGTAAGAGGGTAGATTGCAAACTCAGACCTTCGATTCCTTCCCTTTTTCATATACCAATGCTGCCAGGCTGAGCAGCATGTAGAGTGGGCAGACCTCCTTTGCTGTGGGAATGTAAATGATGCAGTTTCCTAGCCCTGTAGATTAGAGGTTTTTTCCTTTTTGTCTTATCTGTCTTTGCTGCATGTCAGGCAAATTAAAAGCAGGAAATCATGGTTCAGGTTCAGCATATTGTACGCTACACAGGCATCCTGTTAGGAAAACATGAAGGAACAAGGATTTATTTTTTAAAACTAGACAGAGTTCCAATCCTGCCCTTGAATACACCTGTGCAATCTTGATTTGGTAGATTGCATTCCAGCAGCAGCCAGCAATCCATCTAGACTATAGCTCCCAATCTCTTTTTGATGATCATGGAGTTTAACCTGTATTAGCAATGATAGGACAATTATAGCTAGAGCAGGCACCACCTTAATCTCTTCCTCAGTTTCCCCAGCTATAAAACAGGACAGTCTTAGCTCCTGATGGTGTTATGAGGATTGTTTGTAAATTTCTATGTAAATGCTAAGTAATATTCTGCTGTTTGATACTATATTCGCAGGTATCATGGCAATCCTGTTCTCTGGCATTGTGATGTCTCACTACACACACCATAACCTTTCCCCAGTTACACAGGTCCTAATGCAACAGACATTGAGAACTGTTGCTTTCATGTGCGGTAGGTGCTGCCTGTAGCTTGAGCCTAATGTTCTTTAAACTAACATTTCTTGTGTATGAAAGAAAGATGTCATTCAGGTCAAGAGAGAAAGCTGATTCATATGTCATATGTCAGTGCTGCATGTCTCTACTAACACACTTAGTAATATGAAGGCTGCAAGATAGTCTAAAGTCACCTTTGCTGACAAATTGGGTGAATCTCTTTCCCACATCCTCTAGTCCATGGGTGTCCAACCTTTTGGCTTGCCTGGGCCGCATTGAGTGAAGAGGAATTGTCTTGGTCTGCGTATAAAATATATAATATAGTTAATGTATGTAAATCACATAATAATCTTAAAAGTTTACAATCTTGTGGGACCACATTACTAGCTGTCCAGGGCCGCCGCAGGTTGGACACGCCTGCTCTAGTCCAAACTCTAGCTAACACTTGCCACATAATTGAGAACCAAATAGACCTTCCTGCCACCTTTCCCCCTCTAGGCTAGTTTCAGTGGAAGGAGACTTAACATGTCCCTATTTTTAAAATCATTTTGAACAGAAAGAAGCTATTTAAAAAAAAAAAAGGTGTTTCAGACATTGGCAAAGATTGATAGGTATCTCCATTCAAACTGCCAGAGCACTACAGTTGGTAGCCTTTCCTTTCATTCCTCTGGTCTAATGGAGGGAGGAAGATTCTGCATTACGAATACAACTGTATGTTTAAGGGCACCTGCACGTTAGTATTCCATACCTTGTTCGTGGAATAGCACTTTGTGTCTGCCTCTCTTCCTAACAAAAAGCCTACTTTGCTAGGATTAAATCAACTGCAAATGCAGTAATCACATACAGGCAGAGTGTAATCGTTTTTAAACACACTGAATGTGCTAAGTAGCATCTTGACTTTGTGCTTCTGAAATAAAGTGGCATTATGAATATGCCTCAGTAATTGTTAATAGCACTATCAGAGACATATGTTAAAAATAACTTCCAGGTGTTGTTAGAACAATATGTTTGCCTCTTCAAGGTAGTATTATAATTTATCATGTAAAGTGCTATGAAGTGCAGTTATTTAGTAAGATTTCAATATTTATGCATGTAACTTTGTAGTAAAATGCTTAACTCAGAATATATGAAGTTAAGAGAGAGATTCATTTGTATATAGGGTCTGATATACAAAAGTCCATTTGAGTCAATTGGAGTCTTCACTGTCAGTGGGCTTTGAAACATGTCCAAAATCTTCAAGCAAGCAAGCAAGCATACCAGTGAAGACATTTTTCAGTAATCTAGGACAACGTGCTGCTAGCATTCTTCATGATGGTTAATAGTTACTCTTGAAATCAGACCACTCTGGAGTAAAGTGTTTCTTAGTAAGAGTAAGGGTGGTGCATTGTGATAGATACATCTATTTTGAATCTGGCCTGACTGAAGGAATCAGGGAGCGTGTGCACACATGTATGTAATGTATGTAATAGCCTATTTCAGGAGTAGGAAAAATCTTAGGGATCAGCTTTTATTGACTAGGATCATTTTATTTGAATAACTAAGTTTGAGATCTCTTTTTCAGAAACCTGTGTTTTTGCATTCCTTGGTCTGTCGATTTTTAGTTTTCCTCACAAGTTTGAAATGTCCTTTGTCATCTGGTGCATAGTAAGTATTTACTTCCTCCTGAGAGTTTTCAAAACCTTTTAGTAGTATTTGTAAAAAAAATACACAACAGTATTTTTCATGGTCTGTTGGGCTCAAGTAATGTCTTTGCAAAACCTCTGTTTATATTTTCATAAAATGCTCCCATGTTCTTTATATATGATTCATCTGAAATCCCCAGCAGTGAGCTGGAATTAACTATTTCTTCTGAGTATTCCCCATGGCTTTGGTAAAGACCTCTAAGAGCATATATAAAGGAATTCTAGTGTACCGTCTCCTTTGCAGCTTGCGCATATGAGACTATTTGAAAAGAGCTGAAGAATCCCTGCACGAGACTGTCTTTCAGTCAGGTTTATTAAAATAGCATCTTTTCAGAAGTTGCAGAGAATGTAAAGGTGATAAGGGGAGTGTTGCTTCTCCATGTAACGTTTTCAGTTCTTGGGTTTTTTTTACAGATTTTAATTACAAAGAAAAAGAAGCGTTTGGTATAAATGATACTTTGTGCCTCACACAAGGATAACCTACCTGTTAGCATTATCATAATACCAGTCTGCAAATGCATAATGTGTTCCCCTTTCACAGAAGGAAAAGAATAACCTATTAATTCCTGCTGGGCCTGACCTTGAGGACAGCACTGTATGCTGTCGTATTTGAGTCTATACTTCAGAAGCACCCTTGTTCTGCAGTCAGAGATGTTGAAGTGTTAGTCTCAGCTCCCAGGCTGCTCTCAGTGTATTACATTTAACTGCCTCTCCTCCCAAGCAGAGTGTCTTTTGTTCTCGTTGGTGACAGCCGTCACAGCCCAAAGGCAGTAATGATGACTGTTTGCCGTGTGGCAAAAGGACACAGCCATAGGAACTCCCACATATTCTAGCTCCAGGATATTTATCTTGTCAAGGTGGTGTTCTTTCAAAAGCAACAGTACCAGGAACTCCACCTGATTCTTCTGAATTTTCCTTTATATTTGTTGACATTGAGTGCACGGAAGAAAATGATCCTCAGGTCTCATAATGCTATTTGCATGTGTTGAGTATTTTTTTTTACAGTGCTACGTGAGGAAGTGCTGAGGGACTGAATTATAACCAGCCCTTTAGCTTTCTGCCCTTTTTTATGAGGCATTGGCCTACGGGGAAGCAGCAGAAATTTCTGCTTGCCTTTCAGCTGCTCCGCACATAATTAAAGGAGCTGGACTGCTTTTGGAAAGCTATCAAAGATGCTCAACCTACACGCAGATGAATCCCTGGGATTTTTGGAATGCCCTTGCAGCTTCCAATTCACTTGCTATTTGTAAAACCAGCATCTGGTAACATTCTCAGTTATGTCTATGGTGTTTGGCTATGTCTCCACGGCAGCGTTATTTTGGAATAAGCTATTCTGGAATATTTTATTTTGAAATAGTCCCTATTCCTTGTCTATACAACCCCTATTCTGAAATATCTATTTCAGAATAGGCTGTATTCCTTGTAGAATGAGGTTTACAGAATTCAGAATAAGCCATCTACTATTTAGAAATTATTTCAAAACAGCAGTTTTGCTGTGTAAATGCTTGCAAAGTTATTTCAGAATAGCGGACGTTATTCCAAACACACCCTCTGTGTAATGAGTTTTAGTTCCAATGACTCCATGTTTGAAAATGTAAGCTGTACATTGACCTATGCTGAGCAGTTGCTGTTAGTTGGATTACCATTATAGCTACTTACGATGCATGTGTGGCGAGAGTAATACATTCCCCCTGTTATTCACAAACCAGTTACAATTTATACTGATCTGTTGGGGACAGAAATAATACATTAAATAGCCTCTAATTCTAATTCTCTAACTCGTTGCTTGTAACAGGTGCTTGTTCTGTTTGGCAGAGCTGTGAATATTTTTCCCCTTTCTTACCTGCTCAACTTCTTTCGTGATCATAAAATCACGCCCAAAATGATGTTCATCATGTGGTTTAGTGGTAAGTGTAAGCTTGCGGTTTACAGAGTAGTGTATCATACTAGATGCTGCTCTGCACGATACTGTGCCTCTGTGTATGGAGCAAACACTAAATGAGCATTTGTGTGTTCCTCAAATCCCCATGTAGCGGCAAAGCTATGTTTTCCTTATGTAAGTGAACCACACAGTAAAGAGCCTAGTCTGGGAAAGTATACAAAGACGACCTTTAAAATAGCCTAATTTTAGGTACCTAATAGCTTGAACGATTTGCATTCAAAGGCTATAGAGATCTGATTCATTTAGCAATTCCGATAGGCAATCAAATGCAAGGGCAATGGGCACAGCATAAGAACCCAGATAGTCTTAAAACATGAATAGGTTAAGAAGAAGAAGAAGCGACTTCCAACATGTTGAACACTACATTGATTTATAAGGATGTGGAAGGCAAATCTTGCTGTTGATGTAGTCACTTATTCTTGGTTTATAATCCTCTCTGTCCAGGTTTACGTGGGGCAATTCCATATGCTCTGAGCCTCCATTTGGGCTTGGAGCCAATAGAAAAGCGGCAGCTCATTGGGACCACAACTATCATTATTGTGTTGTTCACAATTTTGTTGTTGGGTGGAGGAACCATGCCCCTTATCAGACTGATTGATATCGAGGATTCTAAAGCACGAAGAAGGAACAAGAAGGATATTAACCTCAGCAAGACCGAAAAGATGGTTTGTTCCTTCTAGTCTTTTTTTTTTTTAAATGAATGGCCATTGATATTTTTCTTTAATTTTCCATTCAATCAATTCATAGTAAATATACTGTGGTCCTTCCTGTTGGAAAATGAGATGAAAGCAGTGAAAAGAGTTTTTAAATTAATGGCTAAGATGGCACAGAGGAACACACAGTGTAGACAGAGCCATTGTCTCCACTACACAGCCTTTAGCAGCACAGCTGTGTCTCCACAGTCTGGTCACTAAATGTTGTGCAGTGTAGCTGCTATTTCTCAGCTTTTTTGCCAACAAGAAACTTCATCCGCATTAGCTTTGTTGGCTAGAGAGCACTCCTGCCAACAAATCACTGTACAGTCCAGTGCCCGTTGTCAGCAAGACTTTAATCTCTTGGGGTTTGTATGTTTCACTTTTCCTCCTCTGAAAGACAATTTTTTTGTCATTCCCCTCGGGCGTATTTATTTAGGAGATACTCTGTATCGCTGATTTTCACCCTTTATTCAAGCTAGTTTGTCCAGAACTGATTGCATATAGTTATAAAGGATTCTTACAAAACTGTGGACTGGACAGCTGATCATATGCGGTGTAGTTCTAGCTATGTAAGTCCCAGGATGAGACCAGCTAAAGCAAAAGGTGCAGTGGTCCCATTTATGAGATTATGCCAGTATGTCTGATCTTTTCAGGGTAATGCCATAGAATCTGAACATTTGTCAGAACTCACAGAGGAAGAGTATGAAGCCCACTACATAAAGCGCCAAGATCTCAAAGGCTTTATGTGGCTTGATGCCAAGTATTTGAATCCGTTGTTCACAAGGCGGCTCACACAGGAGGTGGGTTCCTCTTGTTTTGTTGAAAAAGAAATATTGCAGTAAGTGTTGGTGTAGCGTTTTTTGGAATTCTCTTCAAAGGCAGTTGGGGGTCTGTGATGTAACCTTGCAGCTTTTGAGCTGGACACAGTGAGGTGACCAGTTTTACTCATTTATAAAGAGTTGCTGAACACTAAGTTGATCTAAGATACGCAATTCCAACTGTGACAATTTCGTAGCTGGACCCGACGTAACAAATATCAATTATTTCTTTTCTGGCCACCCACACAGAGGGAGGTGGACAGAAGAAACTCTCCTGTCCACCTCCCTTATTCCTCACAACTGTGACGAGTACCATGACTGAATGTAGAGCCCTGATGGTTGGATTTAGCGCATCCTGACTGGGCGCACTAAATCACACCCCAGAAGATGAACCTTGAAGGAGTCAATCTTCCGGTAAGTGTAGACATACCCGGAGACTGCCTTGTAAAATGTCAGTTTGATTTAAGTTAATACTTTGATGACTTCCAAAGTTTACTAAATTTACAGAAGTGTGACGTTTTATTAAACTCTTCTTTAATCTTACAGATTTAAGACCCCTATAGCAATAGTTTGGTTACTAACCCTATGCTTAGTTGACAGTTGTGCCTAAACATTGTCCACACATTCATGCCTTTTGAAAACCCTATGGCACAAGCAGTGGAAGGACTGGTTATACCCAGGACCCCGTGCATAGTACAGCTGTGGAATTCTCTGTAAAATTCTCCCCTTCTCACACTGTTGTGCATTAGAACTGCTGCTCTCACTTTAACGTTCTACACCTTCTCCTTGTAAAGAAAACTTTGAAACTGTCATTCAGAAGTAATCTGATGCCTCTGCTTTGGGCTCTCCACAAATAGTGACTTAGAGGTGTGAACTGTTCTAATCTTCTTGCTCAGAGAATGCCCTGTAGACTCTGGGATCCTGCAGCCATGGATTGGGCATTTTCCTCCTATTAAGCATTTTTATTTCTGAATTCACCATTTTGCTGAAGCAGGCCTGGTTTGTTTGGTCCCTGGGTCCTGGTAAAGGCTGCTTTCAGCTACCTCTTGGTCTGTGCCTTTCCCTGCCAGAGAGAATAATTTGATTCCTGTATGCATTCTGTACTGTTCCATAGAACCAGGCAGCCGGGGGGTTGGGAAACCAGAGCTACAGTCCACCTTGTGTTGGGGAGACAGAATATAGTCTGTCTGAAGAACAGAGCAGCATCCAAGGCCTAGGAAGATAGGAGGAGCCACTGAAGCTGACTATAAGCTTCCTGCTTCAATCTGATGCACATATAAAGAAAAGAGATTCTGAGCTAGGCCACCCAGAAAACATTGCTGGTGACAGCTCAGCTCTGTGGGCCTTTGGAGAACACAGCGAGGGAACATCTCTTATCAGAAATAATTGTTGCTTAAAATAACCACTGATGGAGGGTACATTGATGTGTGTTTTCCACTGTGAGCCTCACTGTGTCTACGGTTAGGGAGAGAAGTGATGAGAATGAAGGGTCTCACACAATGCTGAATCTGAACAGCAATTTTGATTTCCTTTTGCCTTAGGACCTACATCATGGCCGCATACAGATGAAAAGCCTCACCAACAAATGGTATGAAGAGGTGCGACAAGGACCCTCAGGGTCTGAAGATGAGGAACAAGAACTGCTATAGCAGGCTAGAGGAGGAGAACTAAAATGAGTTTATCATTAGCGCTTTCATAACTAAATTTAAATAACAGAAGATTCTGACTGTACAAAAGATCAGGGTGTTAAGATTGAAGACGTTCCCACTTCAGGTCCAGTCATATGCTGCTGTACATCGGTTTCACTGAACTAGATAGATTGTATGTTGTAAGACCAGTCCATGCTGGACACCCTTTACAGTAATACAAAAGGAGCATGTGCATTGAGAACAGATGCCTGCCTTTTAGTTGTGAATGTCACAGCACTTGCAAGTTTCACTCAGCCCTGCTTTGAAATAACTTCAAAGAAGGGAGCGTTCCCTTCTCATGTCAGCTGTGAACGCATGTTACAGTACAGGTTCCATAATATGGCCACACAAAACAGAATGAGTTGCACTTTATTATATACTTTAATACTTATTCACATCTTAGGGAGTCATGATGGTTTATACCGTGAATTTGTTGTGCCAATAATAATTGAATCTTTGTCTGGAACAAAACTGCAATATGCATATTACAGATCCAGAATGCACAGAGAGCCACTAGACAGGAATCAGATGTTGTACATGGACAGAAGCACCAGAAATTTTTTAAAGACTCAGTTTGTTTGCCATTTAAAATCATTGTTTTTAATGTTGAAATGGCTTAATCCACATTAATTGCCATTTCCTAAAGTGTGCTTTTACATGAGAAAGCATAGAACTGGACTCAAAATGCATATACCTTTTTATGTCTTTCCATGCACACACTCAGCCCATACAAAACTCAAAGCACCTGCGTTGAAATAACATGAAAGAATGTAACTTAAAAAATGGTTACACTTTAAAAAGTGACCATAAAAAAGTTGCTGCTAGCTGGCACGACAGGCTTTGATTCTCGGAAAGTGTTAGTTTTGCTTTGCCTAAGTTGCTGAATGTCTCTTACACAACTGAGGGTTCATAAGTGATGTTGGGAGGTTTTTTAATTCACCACTAGACCCCAGTAGCAGGCTTTTCCATAGAGGATTTTTTTTAAACAGAAGTTTCCCCCACCCCAAAACAAAACAAAACCTTAGACATAGACATCTTTAATATTGCTGCTTTTGGCTGCAGCATCTTCTGTGGAAAAGTTCCAGACACCTAGCATTCTACTAAGGTGTCCCATTACTTTAGCTTTTTTGTGGTCCTAGTAACACACAGAAATGATCTGCGCTGTTTTGCTTTTCCCACATGCCATGGACCATTTGTTCAGAATTGCATATGCCCAAATGTGCACATTTTCATGCAGCACACTCACTGGCTTTCAGCTGCAGCAGTAACAAAATTTTAATGACCTAGTTGGTCATTTGCATGTTTTTAACTTTCCTGAGCATTTTCAATCATGGTTCTAGTAGATTTTTTCTGGACAGACAGAAGACACTTCAGGAATGTATTCAAAAAGCATAAATGTTCAAAATCCTAAATGTGGATTGACTAATTTTGAATGTGTGTTTAGGAGTTAGTTCTGGTGTTTTAAAAGAAGAAAGAGCAGCAGCCTCTGGCTAATGTCTATGGTCAGTAATCTGTATTAGCCACTGTTAATGACATATGCAGCCCTTACATTAATACAGATTAAGGCAAACAGGGTAGTGGATTAGAGTTTTGTTTAATTTTCTACATATTCACTTTGAAACAAGTCCAATAGTAGCATTCAATGCTGGCAGCTTTCCAACAGCTATTAAACCTGTCTTTAGTCAGGCATTGATATCTGATTAAGTTACCTTTGAAGCAGAACATTGCTAAACATGTAGGCCCCCTCAAACTCTGTCCCATACAGAAGAGGAACTGTAAGAGAATTGGTGACAGCACAATGTGTGATTTGCATGATGCTGTGGTTTAAAGGTTGATTGTGTAGTCCACCCCCCACGCCTTTAATTTCACCCTCACTTCTGCATTTTCACTTGCAAACTAATTTCACTAGGGAAGAACACTTGGGGGGTAACAAATCAAACCTGTCTCTGCTAATCAGCCATGAAATACACTTTCTGTCTTAGATGTACATGAATAGAATTTGGCTTTGTGCTTTATAGAACTGAAACGTGCTGTGTAATGTGAACATGAAGGGAAATGAATTCAGATTGTTTCCACTGCTGAGTACTGAAGATCAACATCTTGCTCATTGTTTATGAGGAGAACAGACCTGTAGAAATTCATACATTAGATGTTTGTTACTAGTCAAGATTTAGGAGTATATTCTTGAAAACATTTTTAGGATGTAAAAATCCTAGCAACAGTACCATCACTTTTTCAGATGCAGAAGCTCTTTGCTTACAGGAAAATAGTAGAAATTGGGGGTTTTTTTTTTGTTTTTTTAAAAGGACAGATCAGGTGAGACCCATCTTTCCCCAAACCATATGATAAAACCATTGCAGAGAGACTAAATGATTTCTTTGCTTCAGTCTTCACGGCTGAGAATGTTAGGGAGATTCCCAAACCTGCACCGTCCTTTGTGGGCGATGAGTCTGAGGAAATGTCTTGGATTGAAGTGTCATTAGAAGAGATTTTGGAAGAAATAGAAAAATTTAACAGTAACAAATCACTGGGACCAGATGGCATTCACCCAAGGGTTCTGAAAGAACTCAAATATGAAATTGCGAAATTATTAACTGTGATTTGTAAACTATCCTTTAAATCAGCTTCTGTACCCAAGTACTGGAAGACAGCTAACATCATGTCAGTATTTAAAAAGAGCTCTAGAGGTGACCCTGGCAATTACAGACCGGTAAGTCTAATGTCAATACCGGGCAAATTAGTTGAAACAATAGTAAAGATAAAATTGTCAGACACATAGAAGAACATAATTGGTTGGGCAAAAGTCAACATGATTTCTGTAAATGGAAATCATATCTTACTAACCTATTTGAATTCTTTGAAGGGGTTAACAAACTTGCAGACAAGGGGGATCCAGTAGATATAGTATACTTAGATTTACAGAAAGCCTTTGACAAATTCCCTCACTAAAGGCTCTTGTGTAAATTAGGTTGTCATGGGATAAGAGGGAGGATCCTTTCATAGACTGAGAACTGGTTAAAAGACAGGAAACAAAGGGTAGGAATAAATGGTAAATTTTCTGAATGGAGAAGGGTAACAAGTGGTGTTCCCCAAGGGTCACTCCTAGGACTAATCCTATCCAAATTATTCATAAATGATCTAGAGAAAGGGGTAAGTAGTGCGGTGGTAAAGTTTGCAGACAATACTAAACTCAAAATAGTCAAGACAAAAGCAGACTGTGAAGAACTTCAAAAAGATCTCGCCAAATTGAGTGAGTGGGCAACAAAATGGCAAATTAAATTTAATGTGGATAAATGTAAAGTAATGCACATTGGAAAAAATAATCCCAAGTATACATTCAATATGATGAGGGCTACAGCTAATCAGGAAAGAGATCTTGGGGTTATTGTGAATAGTTCTCTGAAAACATCCATGCAGTATGCAGCAGCAGTCAAAAAAGCAAATAGGATGTTAGGAATTATTTAAAAAGGGATAGAAAATAAGACAAAGAATATTTTACTGCCCCTTTATAAAACTATGGTACGCCCACATCTTGAATACTGCATACAGGTGTGGTCTCCTCACCTCAAAGAAGATATTTTGACATTAGAAAAAGTTCAGAAAAGCACAACTAAAATGATTAGGGGTTTGGAATGGGTCCCATATGAGGAGAGGTTAAAGAGACAGGGACTTTTCAGTTTAGAAAAGAGGAGACTGAGGGGGTATGATAGCGGTATATAAAATCATGAGCGGTGTGGAGAGGGCTAATAAAAGTTATTTACTTGTTCCCATAATATAAGAACTAGAGGACACGAAATGAAATTAATGGGTAACAGGTTTAAAACTAATGAAGTTCTTTTTCACAGAGCGCACAAACTGTGTAACTCATTGCCAGAGAAGGCTGTGAAGGCTAGGACAATGAGAGAGTTCAGAGAAGAGCTAGATAAATTCATGGAGGTTAGGTCCATAAAGGCTATTAGACAGGGATTAGGAATGGTGTCCCTGGCTTCTGTCTGTCAGAGGCTGGAGATGGATGGCAGGAGACAAGTCGCTTGATCATTATCTTTGGTCCGCCCCCTCTGGAACACCTGGCACTGGTCACTGTCGGCAGACGGGATGCTGGGCTAGATGGACCTTTGGTCTGACCCAGTAATAGCCATTCTTATGTTCTTATCACATAGGTCCACACTATGCTGGGTCACCAGAAGAAAGAGTCCTGTCAACTTCCCTCACTTATCTTATTTGGTCAAGTAACTGACTCAACAGGAGACTGATCAGCAGATGATTTAGTGAGTCTTCACTAGACCCATTAAATCACCCCCGCTGGATTGATCATCACTGCTTGGCCCACCCCTGTAGTCAAGAGATACCCTGAGTTGTAAATTTTTTTCGCCTTCTGGTAATAAATAGCAGCTATTGTTCTGATATACCTGTTCCTAAAAGCACAATGGCACCAGTCCTTGGCTACACCAGAATAAGTGCACAGCGCACCTCCAGATGGGGGCAGGAGAGCTGCAAAGACTGTTCTCATGCTGCTACTTGTGTGTCAGACATAACTTGGACAACCCTGACGGTTTCCCTAAGACACTCTGGCTGCTTGGCTGTACCTCTTGTTCCCTAGCCACTATGCGTTATGAATGTTGAGAGAAAGGGTGGCTTATGAGTAGCTATGTTGTCTCTTGCCCCACTGGAGGGTTTCCTGACACCGGGTTGATTGCACTGTGGCTGTTAGGGTGGGTTTAAAGCCGCTTTGTAATGGTGAAGGAGTGTAAAAATGGCCAAAAACCAGATCCAGTGTTCTCAATTAGCTGTTTCACTGAAAGAGCCGGCAATCTCTAAAATGCATGATGGTCTATGCTAATATATCAGTCTTCTGTAGAAGTTAGATTGCGTCATGATAAATTGATGATTTCCTGCCCTCTGCTGGTAATTTGTAAAAATAGTTAGATGTAATTGTAACCAAGAGGTAGCCGTGTGAGTCTGTATTCTAACAAAATAAAACAGCAGAAATGTAGCACTTTAAAGACTGACAAAATGATTTATTTGGTGATGAGCTTTCATGGGACAGACCCACATCTTCAGGAAGCTTATGATCCAAAATATCTTCGTCTGTAAAGTGCCACAGGACTTCATGTTGGTTTTGAAGCTACGGACTAACTCGGCTACCTCTCTGATAGCTCACACCCTTTTCACAGAGGCCAACTAGAACACAGAGGACTTGTCTACACTTGTCCCCAACTTCGAAGGGGGCATTTTAATCAGGGCGACGGGAGATTACTAATAAAGTCCTGCAGCGAATACACAGCACTTCATTAGGCTAATTTTCCCCCGCAGCAACTTCAAAGCATCAAACTTTGAAGTGCCAGCATGAGTGTAGCCAAGGGCACTTTGAAGCACCTGTGGTACTTTGAGGACTTGAGAATCTTGAGGAGTGAGGGGACTTTGAAGTGGCACAGGGTGCCCACAGCTACACGCAAGCCGGCACTTTGAAGTTTGAAGCTTCAGAGCTGCCACAGGGGAGAATTAGCCCAATAAAGTGCTGCATATTCACTGCAGCACTTCATTAGTAATCTCCCATTGCCCTGATTACATGGCCCTCTTTGGAGCTGAGGACAAGTGTAAAAACAGCCGGAGAAGTCTGTGACTTGCATGGGGTGCCGCCTAGTGGCTGTGGCTGAGGAGTGATTTGAAGTGAAGTCCATGTGTGATACCACAGCTGCAACTCTATCCTTCTGCTGGCATTTCAACTTTGAGCGTCTTTCCTTTACGAAAGGCGTAACATCTTGTTTAAATGGAGACTGGCGAGGTACAGCGAGGAAGAGAACATCCTCTTGCCTTTTGAGGGCACTGTTAAGATTTCCCTCGACTTCAGAATTTGCTCGTTTTTTCCAAGCAGCCACGTGTCAGCTTGTCTAGCTAGTTCTTGTGTCAGTTGCGGACCTTGCTCCTGACTCCTAGTACTCCATCCACTTGAGGGCGCGTCATCCTGTTGTAAAGAGGAGCAACAGGACTTGGAATAACGTCAGGGTTATAAACGTGTTTGTTAAAAGGGTGGTACGTGAGGGCAGGATTCTGAAATTGATACTAACACAAGCTCTCAGATAACAGCTCTTCCTTTTTACATGTGGGTGCATGATTCTGAAGAGCCTGTTTCATGGTCCAGAGCTAGAGGATTCTGCAGCACCAGCAGAAAAGTTTGATATGCTGCAAAAACTAGGATGTGCTATTCTGCCATGTATCACCACCAGAACTTACTATGTTCTAGCACCACAAAGACGGTGAGGCTGCCACTGGTAAAAAAGCCCCCACACTATGGTATCATAGACCCCAAACTTACAGCTTTTAATAAAAACCCTAAGCTGTTACCAGGAAGCGATACACCTCTCTGTCCCTGTGCACTTCCCTTATGCAGAACTGCAAGAGAACTTGTGGCCAGAGTTTCCTGACATTGGTAGTGGCACACTTCAATTGAATTTGACTATTGCTGAAAACAGAGTCTAGACAAAGTCCTCTGAATTGTGCAGCATGGCGCTCTGGCAACCATTTAAAGGGCCCAGGGCTCCAGCCACCATGACTGCTACAGTAGCAATGGTGGCATCCGGGAGCCCAGATCCCTTTGAATTGCTGAGGCCCCTGTCCCCTTTACCCTCCCCGCACCATCGGTGGACTTGGGCATGGACTTTGTGCACTGTGGCAGGTTCCACCTGTAGGCATTGCCCATGCAGCTCCAGTGGGCTCTGGTTCCCAGCCAATGGGAGCTGTGGAGCCAGAGCTCAGGATGGGGTGGGAGCAGTGCAAGGAGCCCCTATGGCCATCCCTCCACTGGGAGCAGCTGGGACACGTTGATGCTTTAGGGGAGCCATGCACGAAGCAGGGCTTGCAATGAAAACTCAGCAATGGCCTTGCAATGAAACTCAGCAATTGCAGTTTGTAGAGCTTTCTGGTTGGTGCAGGGCCAGATGACACAGCTTTTAACTGTACATTGACAGCCAAATGGAATCTGGGCTGTTCAGAGACATTTCTCCAGCACTTTTAAACACTGCTTTAACTAAGTGGTGTTTCTGCCAAACAAACCAAAAAGCTATATTGATGGTCGTTTTCTCCAAATCCTGAATTTCAATTAATAGTGTCACAGGGAACACACACCCTAGCTACGAAAGAGTTTAAAGTCCAGCTGTGCCAGTTGTATTCTGCAATGACTCAAATGACATGCATGGAAACGTACATTTCCGTTTTTGTTCATGTCGATAGTGGAGAAATGCAGGAACAGTGAGAGAGGCCAGTAGGCACTTGTTAACTCTGTATAGATATGTTTGTACCAAAGCGATTTTTAAATTACCTTATTTGCATGCATAATCATGGAATTTTTATGTGTAAATTAAAGCCACAATTCTGAGAATCTGGGCACAGCTATCTTTTGAAAATTGCCTTATGATTGTAACTGTGATGTTTGTTTCAGTCTTTTGCAGATTCCTGCCTTTGAAAAATGGTTCTTAGTGCAATGGATTTTTTAGTAAATGTGTATTTCTAATGGGTGTACAGAATCCAGACCGACCTATTTGTCTGAGCAATGTACACCACAAGGAGTGGGAAACTGAATGGGGCATTTTATTTATTTTGAAATAAAAGTTATAATCAGAAAACTACTGTAATCTTTCTTATTCCAGTATTACAAGGTGTTGAATGTGATGTAATTCTGCTTCATAATATTCATGATTTATTTCTGCGGTGTTCACTTTCCTAGCATCCAAGTGCCAAACACAACTGAGGTAGTATGGTGTAGCTGCCGTTTGTGCCGTGCTGGCAGAAATCAAAGACAGACCAAGTACTCCACCTCTCTGCCAGTCTGGATTGTTCCATCAGTACTTTCTAGATGTGCATGGTGGCCCTCACTCCACACCCAGCCAACCTCCCTCCCACAGACTTGAACTATGTGATGTGTTAGATTGGGGCTGCTGGGGCATATGTCCCCACTAGCTCTGACCTGAGCTCAAAAGTTTGGTCTAGTTTTTGCAGGGATCGAGGGGTGTCAGTATCATGTATTCAACATTTCTCCCTTCTTTGTTTCAGACAACTGTAAAATGTCTTGAAATGTCACGTTGTATTAAGTCCTGGAACCATACGTAAAGTTTAGAATAAGTGTTGTTGGAGAAAATAATATTGAAAAATGGGGAGTACAGGATGGGGGCTTAGAAATGGTCTTTTGTCTTGAATTGGCAGGGTCAAATCCTTTTAGGCTCCTCATCCTACAGGGCTTTGATACTTAATGTGACATGAGCTGGTGACCTCTAGACAATTCTCAGTGAGCTGGTACATACCCATTCCTGCAGGAGACCATAACCGAACTAGAACTGTGATTGCCGTGCTCTAGATGGTAGTCTGTCTTTTTTGTCCCAGTACAAATTTCTTGGTCAAGGCCTAGACGCTAGAGAAAATAATTTAACTAAGTAAATAAAAATCTTTTGGGCTCCATTCAAACACATAGGACAGTCCAGGTTTGTCCTGTGGTCTGCTGTTGACCCCTGCTCTAGAGCCTAGAGCTCACAGGGCGAGAAAACTTGCATTACTGCTCAGCTCCAAAGCTAAACAGGACTTATTATGCCAGATATGGCATTGGCCCGCATAGCCAGTCCCTGAGGCCTTATTGGCTCACAAGTTACATCAATTAAAATAAAATGGGTTTACTTTAAAAACCAAACAAAAAAACGCGGCCTCATTGTGTGGGCATAAACTGATTTAAGAGTACCTTATAACCTTACATTGGTAAGGCACTGGCTTAAGTACCATTGATCTAAAGCACACTGACCAAGTCTGTTCTGGTACGGCTATGGTCTGAAGAAGTGGGTCTGTGCCACCAAAGCTCGTCACCTAATAAATTATTTTGTTAGTCTTTAAAGTGCTACTGGACTGCTTTTTTGTTTTGACCAATCTAAACTTTGACAAAGGA
Source organism: Carettochelys insculpta (assembly GCF_033958435.1). NCBI lineage: Eukaryota > Metazoa > Chordata > Testudines > Carettochelyidae > Carettochelys > Carettochelys insculpta. The sequence goes on along the minus strand of NC_134153.1, from coordinate 19,354,282 downwards.
CCAAGTCATTTTTGAAAGCAACTTAAGCATCCAGGAGAAAAGTCACCTGCAGCTTTTCCTCTATCAAAGAGGCAGCTTTCCCTGTTTTCTGTACTTGTTGATGGTCATTTCTTTATATTTAACCCCTTACATGGGGGGCGGTACCTGGTGACATGTCTTTTAAGCCTGCTAGCACATAGTGCGATTATTTTTCTGCAATGGCACCTAGAAGCCTGAGTCAAGGCCCTGGACTCCATTGCACCAGGTACTGTATAAACAAAAGAAAAAAAGACAGTCGCTTTCCCAGAGAACAACCTGGGTTGCACCGAAATCAAACCATTCTGCTGCTTTGAGGCAATAACCAGTCATAGCACCCATTGCAAAGCATGCTGAATTAGTGAGCGCACAGCCTGTTGACCTGCTGTTCCCCTGAAATGTTGTTAGTGTGGAAAAAGCTATCATCTGTTTTATACCACCTCTTAAAAAAACTGGCCAGTGTTTGAAATGCAGTCCCTAGGCCAAGGTAGTAAGTTCATAGCCCCATTAACCTTGTTTGGTATTGTCTTGCCCTAAAGTCAGCCATCTAGGGGTTTTGCCTCCCTATCTACCAACCCTTGTTGAAAAGCAGGGCTGCACCAGTAATAGGCCCTTGTATAGTTTAAACATGGGTTTAAAAGAAACCATCACCACTAGAGGGCAGAAGTTATTCATAGTTATATTCTATTTGTGGCCTCTAGGTCCAGGCGTTTGCTAGGAAAGGCATCAGGCAGTTACACAATGGGCCTGCAAGCCTCAAGGCAATAATTTCTTTAATCAAGCCATTAAGCCCAAGGCAGCCAGGAGTGAGCACAGCGCACTGGATATACTTGTTAGCAGTTTAGTCAGAGAGTGCTGACAAACAGGGAGATGATGCCAGCATATGCATCTTTAGGTGTGCATGAGGGGAGGGAATCAAACATTCAGTGAGCAGAATGCCAGGGTGATTGATGTACAAAGCAGGAGGCAAAAGGCCTAGTTACCTGCAGGAGAAGGGCACCAACATTGTTAGGAGAGGAAATACTGTACAAGATATGGAAAAGCACGGTACTCTTCCACGGAATAGCATTAGGTATCATGAGAGACAGCATAACACCAGAGCAGCTGTAGCCCAGCCTGCGTTCCTTGGGAGATGCCAGGATGGTACTATCCTGATGATGCTGGTGAGGTTGATCAGAATAATAACCAACACTTCTGTTTTATTCCTGCCTGTGGCAGGTGAGCGTAGGGCTGCTCAGAGGCTGGGTGTTTTAACCCGTCTGTATTCTCTACTACGTTGTTTGCTTTTGTTAATTGTGCTAACAAAAATATCTCCAGGGCAGACCCCTTTCCTAGGCGTAATTGTCTCCCAGGTCTGCTAGGCTCCTTGTAATAACTCTAAAAATGGGTGGGGCTGGTCACAAGGCAGACCCCAGCAAAGCTCAAGTTAAAGTGACACTTCTAAACAATCAATTGAGAAACAAGGTGAGCAAGACAATATTTTATTGGACCAACTTCTGCAGGTCAGAGATGAGCCTTTGAGCTGCCACAGACCTGTTCTTCAGGTCTGGGAAAGGTGCTCAGTATCACAGCTAGACAGACAGTGAAACAGATTATAGTAAAATGGTAGATTTATGGCTTATTACAACAATCTGTTCTGCCTTGTATTTAATTGTAGACAAGAGCACCTTTCCCAGAGCTGAAGAACAGGTCTGTGGAAACTTGTCTCCGACCAGCAGAAGTTTAGTCTAATAAAAAGATATTACCTCACCCATCTTGTTTCAATGTCATACACAGCCTGTAGACCAGGCAACACGTTGTGTGTGAATAAATCTCTATTAGCCAGTTTCCAGATGCTCCAGCTCTGCTCCTCCCCTCGCTAGAATGTAGATGCTTAACGATGTAGTAAGAGCCTCGTTCTAATAACGGCAATGTCAAGAAAAGAGGCCAGGGGCCCAATCCCCAGCTACTGCAAGTTGTCATCACAGCTCACTCAATGGTTTCCTCAGTCGTGATCGGAGCCAGCCCAGTGGAGCCCAAGGCAGCACGCCGACAGTGGGGCCCGGCTGGTGGGCCATGGATGCTATAGCCAATTGGAATGGGAGGCTTGTTTATGATGGTACTCTAACAAATTTAGTATCAGAGGAGTAGCTGTGATAGTCTGTAGCTGCAAAAACAATGAGAAGTCCTGTGGCACCTTATAGACTAACGGATAGTTTGGGCATAAGCTTTCGTGGGCAAAGTCCCATTTCGCAAGATGCAACATCCGTTAGTCTATGAGGTGCCACAGGACCTCTCGGTGTTTTAACAAATTTTAGACCAGGTGAGGGACCTGTCCCCAGGTCTCTGTCCATTTGGCCATAACTGCCTGTAATGGTATCTGAGTGTTTTCAAGAAAAAAAGGCCACCAACTGCCTTAGTATTAGATGCTACAATGGAGATCCCGTGACACTTCGTGTTAATTTTTCCCTTGACTTGTTAGCAAACTGAAAGCTGCGAAAGGTAGATGATAGAACGGTGCGAAGGCTTTCGCATTTCTCCAGCCCAGATTGTCACGAGCAGTCTGAACTCTTTAAAGGAGAAGGGGAGCCAGTTCCATTTGTTCCCAAAGCTTCCACTGCTTCGCAGCCTGATGGGGTAAGATGAATGGGGTCAGCTGTGTCCACATAGACACAGGAGCCTCATTAAAGGCCAGAGAGAGCTCATGTGGAAGACAGGAAGTACAGGATCAGGTTCGGCTTCTGTAGGAGGCCATGTGAAGTAGGGCCTGTCAGGGGCTGTTGGGTCCTTTGGAAGAGGAGGCAGTGGGGAACCTGCTAGGAAAGAGATTCAGGGCAGAAAGCTCTGGGTTACAGTCCTTACAGTCCTCAGTGAAGAACAAAGAAGAGCTCTGTAGCAGTGTTCCCTGTAAGCTGAGCGCGTGGGGGAGGCCATGTAGGAGAGCTTCAGGTGCCACCTGGTTGATTAGCAGAGTGCTTGTAGAACCAAGAAGCTGTGTTCCCTTTAAGCTGGATGCTTGTTTGGCCACTCAAGAGAAATTCAAAAGTCACCCACCTGATTGGCCGAGCACCTCAGCTAGGTTTTATGTTTCTGTAGGTGGTGCATGTTTGCACAAGCTTTGGGGCACATAAAAAGTATTCTACACATGGATGGAAAAAATCTGCAAAAGAGAAGGCGAAACATTGCCCAGGAGTAAGGGCAAAGAGCAGGGGGCCTCCCAGGAAGGAAGCCTGGGATTTAGTACTCTGTAACAGAAGGGGCCGAGAGCTGAGTACAGCAGATGCGGCTTGTCTTCACTACAGATACTATAGAGCATACCTACACCACTGCAGTTGCACCACCCTAGTGTGGGAGACACTTGCTATAGCTGTAGTTAATCCACCCCTGTGCGTGGCCGGAACTTGGCCAATGGAATAATTCTTCTGGTCACTTCTTAGTTGTGCCGCCCACCTTAGACTTTGTGACCCCGTGCAGATTTTGTCCCCTTTCTGGGCAGTGGAGATCATACTTCCTTTTGTCCATTTTATGTCACATGTCAGCAAATCAGGCAGGAGCCATGTCTTATGGTGTTTGTACAGGTGCACGGTGTGTACAGTTTTTACAACCCTATCCTCTCCCCCACAAGCCCAGGAGCCACTACAATAATAGCATAGTTGCTGAATACCCAGCTAGAAAAAAGAAAAAAAAATCAGGATTTGTAAAGCCTCTTAGCCGTAGCAAAGGTCTGCAGGTTTTCTGGGCAGTTGTGAACTGTGCCACAGAACGTGTGGCTTAGGTCAATGACTACACAGCCGGGGAATCCTGCACGCAAAACGTGCCCCCAGTGGCAAAGCCCATTTGCAGAAATTAATCTTGGGTTTGCAGCAGGATCTCGCGAACCCACCCACCCAAAGGAAGCAAGCACTTCAGTGGAGATAAGAAACCACCCGGCAACACCTTTCTGGGCATCCCTGTTCTTGGCATTGTTTCCCTTTGCTTTGACATACTGTTCCCCTTCTGGCATTGTTTCCCTTGCTACTACGGCAGAGAAAAGGGCACCAGATTTACAGCATGTGAAAATGTTGTGTCACCCTGCACAGCAGTTGTCTTTAGACTTTCTCCATCGTTCCAATGCTCTCAGGTTGTACTGGCACATGGAAAGGGAACAGATGTTAGAGCAGGGCAATGGCCCAGAACCATTTGCAGAGCTGTAATGGTTCCACCCAGGCAGCACGTGCAGACTGATTGTGGGAAAAAGCAGTGCAATGCTCCAGGAAATGACTCTTCCATGGGAAGAGAGCTTACTTTCTGAACACTGATGAGCTGTGCTGGAAGCCAGAGGACCTAATGTCATTGACTCAGTAGGTCTTCAAGCTCTCTTAAAGACTTGATACCTTTCTGGGTGACTGTTGCTTGGCACTCAGCATGAGCCAGACAAGAGCTGACACATTCCCTTATCGGAAGGCTTCTGTACCGGGGTGATGGGTGCAGCACCAGAACCTGAAACAGCATAGAAATGAGAAGGGAAGTTAACAAATATTGGAAGTTGAATCTCAGCAGGGATGGACGGTCTCCAGAAATTCACAAAGAAATTAACATCCCAGCAGCTCTGCTGCAGCGGCACATTTTCCAGAGTGACTTTTCAAGTCTGTTTAAACAAATTCAAAGCAATTCAGCTGTGGATGGTGTATGTACCATGCAATGCTAACATTTTAAAGCAGAGTGTTGCTTGTGCCAGCGATAAACACCACGTGATGGAAACACTGGCCCTGGCTTGTGCTCACAGGATGCACTCCAGCAGCACAGCAGAGTGTTTGCAGAATTCAGGAGGAATGAAACTAACATCCTAAGCTGGGACTTTCATTATGAGCCGCTTGCTGCAAAAGAAGCTGGGAAATGTAGCTAGTTTCTCCTTTTGGAATACCTGGTTCACCGTCTGCACAACTTAATAGCCTAAGCCATTGGTCCGGCATTGTACCCCGCATGAACTCAGCCACTGCCACTTTTCCTCAGGTAAAAGACAAGTTGAGGCTGCTTTATTCAGAGAAAGCACAAAGCTCCCTCAGCTTCCCCCCACCCTTTCTATTTCCTGAAAAACCAGGCATTATCTGCCTAGGACAGAAAAGCCTCTAAAGCAGGGGTCAGCAACCCCCCAGCATGGGTGCCAAGAGCGGCATGCGAGCCAGTTTTCATCAGCACACAAGACAGGAGCTCAGCCCTGCCCCTCCTACCCCATGCAGCCTGTGGACTAACAAAAGACCAGCTAATGCTACCAACCAGCACATAATGGCAAAGCTCTGCATCTTCATTTATCTATGAATGACGCTGTTGTAATTAGGACTCTTAGTAACGTTAAAAAGTATCACCAGCACTAAGACCAGACATAGAGGTCACAGGGTCAAATGTCATCTCTCTGCCTTGGAAAGGTTGCTGACCCCTGCTCTAAAGCATGAGCAATTTTGTCTTCATCTGCATCTCTGCAAGCGGTCTTCAAAGGCAGCGTGTGAAAGCTAGAACGTGGAACAGGATCTGGTGACAGTTACCCAGTTCTTTTAGCTAATAAACCCAGCAGCTCATCTAGTCTTCAGCTTGTAAGTGAACTGAGCTGATTAACCTTTGAACTCGAGGAAGAAGTAGACAGAGCACAGTGATCTGAAGGTGGAGAGCACAGTGTACATGCTCAGGCCTGAGCTGTCAGAAGTACTGCGCTTAGGACAGCAATGAAGGGTCCTGTGGCACCTTATAGACTAACAGAAAAGTTTTGAGCATCAGCTTTCGTGAGCACTGTGCTCACTGTGCATCTGATGAAGTGAGTCTGTGCTCACGAAAGCTCATGCTCAAAACTTTTCTGTTAGTCTATAAGGTGCCACAGGACCTTTCGTTGCTGTTACAGATCCAGACTAACATGGCTACCCCTCCAATACTTTGCACTTAGGACGTGATTCACAGGCACTCTGCTAAAGCAACTAGCAAGCAAGGGTAGGACGAGATTCCCAGTTGCCTTCTTCCCTGGCCAGCAGAGCACACCAAGGCTGGGGAGCATGTGCTGCCACCACGGGAAATGCTTAAAGTAGCAATGGGCAACCGAGGCTGGTGAGTGGAGTTGTCATAACTAAGACGATCTTCTGGGCTAGGGTAATTTTGCTAACTGCGCTTGTGTACCTGGAATTTGTGGGGTGTGCCGAATGAACCATAGCAGTGCTTTGATTGGATGCAGAGGGAGCACATGGGTCTCACAGTCAATGCTGTGTGCAATCAGCACATACCTCACTTCCCCTGCCCTTGCTTTATGGGCGTGTGATTTTAATAATACTGATGAGAAAAAAAATACATGGATGGAAACCAGCGGAAGCTGGTAACCCAGTGCAACATGGGCAACGGTAAACAAAATGTCTTGAGGGCCACATCTAGGACCCCAATGGGCTGCAGTGCCCACCCCTGCTGTAAAGTCTGCCTTGTTCGTGTCTATTGCAGTACAGTTCAGAAGCTATGCTGCTGGAAACGGCTTTGGGCCCTGGCCAGTGCCCTCCCTCAGGTGCGTGAAGACCTGCTGGGTGGCTTGGCATGCTCAGTGCACGCTTCAGCAGAGGGAAGTGAAAATTAATAGCAATCGCCTTGCTGCACAGCATAAGATTCAGGTTTAAATTAAGATTCAGCGTGGATCAAAGAATTGTGATGAGAAAATAATTAAACTAACCATAAGATAGTAACTGACAGGGCCCTAATTGCTCCTGCTAGAAAAGCGGAGGAAAAGACAGTGAAGGGGGACTGAAAAGATCCTGTTGTTTCTCCTCTTTCAGTCCAGGAGGGGCATGAGGCTGTCCTAGCCTGGGCCTTGTTGGCTTGACTTGGGGCAGGGCACAGGCAGTGCGAGCAACTCTCAGATTCAAAGAGTGCCCTACTGGCCAACTTTCAGTAGCAGCACTGAGACAGAGGGGCAGTGGGACTCTCTACCGTGAGACAGCAGTGGCCTGCTCACCGGAAGAGCCATTTCTCTGGTACTGCAGCCAGCACCTTTCCTCCCAAAGGAGTACTAACAGCCTATTCTATAGCTGGATCAGGACAACGGATGCCTGCTCCTACTCCTCCTGCTGTCAAGTAGGAGGTAAGGCTGGCTGTTGGTTTTCACAGGGGTGGTTTGCTCCCATTTTTCCTGATGGGTGTTTCCTGTGAGAAGTAGAAGACACAGTTCACCCTCCCTTGAGATCAATGTTTCCAAGTCCCAAGGGATGGAAGCTGTTTCAGCACTAGCTATTCTCCCAAAAGGAAGTGCTACAGCTGGGGGAGCTCTCAGGTAGGGTGCTGCCTTTCAAATGGACCGTGGTCTACAGCTATGGTAAGGGCCATCGTAAACTACAGTGGGATTAATGATTAGCTAAGGGTCTGTGGGGACAGAAGAGTGATGGGCTTCCTGCACCAGGGGAGGAAGGTTGTTGACAAGTGTTGATAATGGGACATGCCACCAAGGGCACTGGTGGAACACCCAACCCTGGAGAGAGTCAAGGAGAGACAGGGCACCCATCTCCGCAGGCCCATCTCCCCTTTATTTCCTCATGACTTGTGCAAGGCACCATGGGAAACGGGGTGGGGGACTGTCTCAGAGAAGAGCCAATACCCAGGTGTGTCCATTTCTGTTGCTCTAGGAAGTGATGTGTTGAGTGAAAAAGGCAAAGCAAAGAGTGTTGGCTTGGAAGCCAACATCAAAGGGAGCCCAATAGGTTGTGATGTTCACCTGACAGCCATTTTCTTGTCCCCTTGGGGTCCAGTGTATAGCTGAGGATAGGCCTTGATGTGGAGCTGCAACATCTTCCAGTTGGCCAGATCGCCTCATTTTCCCTTATTTGTGCCACAGGATTAAACAGTCTCAGGGTCCCACTCCCCGCTGTTCCTTCCAGATATGTCCCCCTTGACTTTCACTGCTGTTTGTTTAAGGCTAGCTCTTTGAAATGGATTAATGTGGGAATTGTGGGGGCGGGTCAGATTCCCCTCAGCAGCAGTCCAGTGAAGTAAGTGGATGAGGCTCCATTGCCTGCAGCCCCACAGCTTACCCTGCCTGCCACAGGGTCCCATGCATTAGCGCTGTTCCTAGAATCCCAGTCAGGAGATACCCCCAGCATGTGATCCACACCCAGACCTGACTGCAGGAGGTTTTTCTGCCTGAAGCATCTCCCATAGCTGTGTGTCAGTCTCCTCTCAGCTCCCTGAGGACACCCTAAACACTTTTCAGATCAGAGCAGGAATTTAGCTGCAGCATTCACCCGCCTCCCCCATCTGTGCAAGGTGTGAGCTGAACCCAGGTTCGCAGTCTGCAGGGCAGATGGCAGCGCTATTTAAGTATTGGCTGCAGCTTACTTGCAGAGCAGGCTGGTTTACCCCCGTCTACTCACCCAAAAGGGATTTCTGTTCTCGGCAGACATTCTATAAGCAGGTAGAAGCTGTAAAATGGGGAACCTGTGAGCTGAGGCACCATCAGACTTTTCCACCTCCATCTAGGTTTTTATGAAGATGTGCAGAAGTTTGTGTTATGCAGTACCACACAGAGCACTACGGAGGTTGCACGTGGGCAGTTATTTGTTAAGCTACAGTAGTACTTAAACAGTCCAGGCAGGATAGAGGCCCCCCAGGGCTCGGTGCTAAACAGACACAGTCGATGATAAAACGTTCCAAGACAAAGGGCTGGAGAAAGAAGATATTTATTTTCTGTTGATGGGAAAGAAGGGCCAGAGCAAGAGACTAGCCTAAGGTTACACAGGTTGTCAGTGATTGAACTGGGAATTTAGCTCAGATCTCTTGAGCCCCTGTTCAGTACCTTACGCACAAGGGCCTCCTTCTTCGTCTCTGGAGATTTGCTAAGTAGGTGAATATTTGAAATTAGCATGATTGTACTTGAAGCCATCTGAGCTGCATTATGCTACCTCTGTATAGCTCAAAAGCCTGTCTCTCACCAGCAAATTTGGTCCAATAAAGTGTTCTCTCATCATAGTAACCTGCAATGCGAGAGCACCTGTCACCCCAAGGACTAGTACAGGCTGTGTCACTGTACCTCAGTTTCCCCTCTGGTCTGGCACTCATCAGTCTTCGTAAAACTTTAGACGTCCTTTTGGGGTAATGCTACGTGTGTGCAACTCCTGGAAACACCAAGGAAGAGGCATTACATGCAGCAGAAGAAGTAGCAAAAACTGGGGCTAAGAGGATGAAAATAAGCAAATCTTCCTGAAAGCAACATCTGCCACCTAAATGAACAGGCGCTTCTGCTGGAAGAGACATCACATGGGATGTGTAAAACACATAGGACAGACCCTGCAAGATGTGCTCTAGGAAACAGAGCTACACTGACAGTATCCAGTTTCTGTGACTCATCCTCTCACGCGCCTGATGCCATGGCTTGATCAGATGCTGACAGAGCTAACATATGCCAGTAAATGCAACATACTGAGTCTGCTCAACAAGACAAGGGAACATAAATGTCACCTTATAATTGAATCGCTTGACACTGATCTTGAATCTAATCCCTCACCTCAAGACGTGAGCCAGGGGAAATCCCAAATCTGAAAATGCTCCAAGGGTGGATGTGAGGGACCAAAGCGGAAGAATATTGTACATGCAGGCGTAAGGGTGGGAGAAGAGTCCCTTTACAATGTTGTGACCCAGGGAGAGCAGCCTAGCTGCCCCATACATGTGAACAATGCCTGATAGGAAACTTAAGCAGCACCTGAACAGATCAGGGGAAATCCAATGTCCTAACTGAGTGAACAGTTATATAATCAGGTCTCAGCAAGATAGGGAGCGTATAAAAACCACACTGCTGGGCAGCAAATTGGACTTCTCCGTTGGACCAGGCACCGGTGCCATGTGACTTCCTTGGGGCCATCTGCAGCATTCCGGGGTCCCCGACTGCTGACGGGACAAAAGAGCAATGCTGGGAAATTTACTTTTGGGGGCTGAGTGATGATTGCCTCAAATAAATGTTTTTCAACTAGCCTTGGTGTCGTGTGCTTTCTTTTCACTCGTGATCCTTGATCCGGTTTCCTGTCCTACTTGCACATTAAAGTGGATCTGTGGCCTTCCAGGTTACAATGCAAATGAAAAATTAGCATCATCAGAAACAGCAGAAAGTCTGCGGATCCCCCAGTAACAGGGTTCAGTCATCATTGGGATGCTTCCTTGTGGCTACGTCTGAGGAGAAACTGTTAGGTCTGACGCCCTCCTTCCAGCTGCTGCTCACGCTACATCCCTTCTCACTCCCCAGGGCTCTCAGTGCTCCCTCTTCATGTCCTAGCCCTCCAGCCAAGTCACTGTATTCTTCGTCTTCCTGGGTATCAAAGTCCTGCTGGATCAGCTGTCCAGATGCCATTATAACCACAGTCTTCTGCTTCAAGGCTAGGTCTAGGGCCTAACGCCCAGCAGCTCTGAGGGGAACCTAGACCCACCTACTACTCTAGATCCCAGACATCTTCATCTTCCATTAGGCTGAGTGCTGGCCTTTTCCAGGTGCAGCATATAAAGTTAATTTACCTACATCAGCTTGCTCAGTTTTGTGTGGGAGTGAACACCCTGTGACACCATCATCACACACACCTGGCCATGTGACACCAGCCTCTCCCATTTCAGTGTTCTTCTGTAATTGTGTCCATTTGTCCAGTGACTGTTCTTAGGACCCAAAGGTCACTCTTGTGCCTTTATGTGAATGTTGATATGAGACAGTAAAGACAAATATGGGCCACTGTTGAAGGGATAGTTTCGTTTCAAGAGCAGACTTCTCTTCTGCCGCACAATGAGATTCTGACCTTCTGAAGTAGCAGTCTGTTTTTAGCTCTGAGTGGCAGAAGATAAACGATACCAAGTCCCTTGAGATGGCAGCAGATGGATTAAGATTGTCAATATTGTTGAAAAGTTGAACATAGCTGCGTGCGCTAACCATTGTGCCTATGATGGGCTTGAACAGCAGCTGGGTTAAATCCATGAAGCAAATAACCAAGAGATAATTTCACCTAGAGGAGGAAATGAGGCTCGGATTGCGTCTGGCAAATTGCTTGTCACTACGTATGCTTTAGGATCCTTCAGCATGGCAGGCGCTACAGGACAAGTGTGTTTGGGCCTGAGTCCTGATAGAAAATCCAGACCTTGTACTGCAACAATACTTTGCCTTGTTTTTTTGCAACAGGTAGTGAGAATTGTGCCAAGGTATGAAAACAACCAGCTGCAGTGGGCCTTAACAAGAAATGAGGTGGCAGCTGTAATTCAGAAAGATACCTTCCTGTGCCTCTAATTCTAGGCTGAGCTGGTTACCTGAGGAGTTTCACTGGGCTTGAAAGGAAAAGTTTAATGTTTATTGAGGAAAAACACATGCTGCTTGCTCTACGGCTGCATCTAGATTGCCAAGAACGGTCGGCAAAAGATGCACAAACAGCACAATACATTTGCATATCTTTTCCCAGCAGTTCTGTTGGGAGTGACTTTTTCAACATTTGGCCCATTGACATGGGGCCAAATGTCAGAAAAAATTCCTCTGCCAACACATGCCTTCTTCCTTGTAGAATGAGCTGCACAGGGATGTTGACAGAATGCCCCTGACCCACAGATCTCTTCCAAGAGATCCTCAGTCTGGACACACACTCCGTTGACAAAACGTCTGTCGACAGAAGTTTTGTTGACAGAAGCCGTGGTCTAGACACAGTCTTAGTCTCCAGGTTTGGGAGGGTTGCAGCCTGCTTGATCCGACCACAAGTGTCTCTGCAAATCTGTCAGTCCAACAGCTTTATTCTTTGGGGTTCTTAAAAAAAAACAAAAAAAAAACCAAAAAAACCCCTGTTGTTCTGTTCTGAAATACAACCCAGTGATGGGCAACAAAGATCTATTAAAAAAAACAAACCAGCAGTCATGTAGCACTTTAAAGATTGATTAGGTGATGAGCTTCCATGGGACAGACCCACTTCTTCAGATCTATAGAATGTCCAGTCCAGACTCGGTTATACAATACAGAGGTCCAAAACAATTGCAGTAAAAACTGACAAATCAAATACATAGAACTGAAGGAGGCAGGTGAGAGGTCGGGGATGTTACTTGTCGTGCCTGAGATAATTACGAACATCAAAGGAAGGGAAGCAGTCCTCATAATGCATGAGATAGATCTTCTATAGATCTGAAGAAGTGGGCCTGTCCCACGAAAGCTCATCAGCTGATAAACCATTTTATTTTTCTTACAAGGGCTGCGTGGCTGCTGTTTTGTTCTGTTAAGCTGCGTCTACACGTGCACGCTACTTCGAAGTAGCGGCACCAACTTCGAAATAGCGCCCGTCGCGTCTACACGCGTCAGGCGCTATTTCGAAGTTAACTTCGACGTTAGGCGGCGAGACGTCGAAGTCGCTAACCTCATGAGGAGATAGGAATAGCGCCCTACTTCGACGTTCAACGTTGAAGTAGGGACCGTGTAGACGATCCGCGTCCCGCAACGTCGAAATTGCTGGGTCCTCCATGGCGGCCATCAGCTGGGGGGTTGAGAGATGCTCTCTCTCCAGCCCCTGCGGGGCTCTATGGTCACCGTGGGCAGCAGCCCTTAGCCCAGGGCTTCTGGCTGCTGCTGCGGCAGCTGGGGATCTATGCTGCAGGCACAGGGTCTGCAACCAGTTGTCAGCTCTGTGGATCTTGTGTTGTTTAGTGCAACTGTGTCTGGGAGGGGCCCTTTAAGGGAGCGGCTGGCTGTTGAGTCCGCCCTGTGACCCTGTCTGCAGCTGTGCCTGGCATCCCTATTTCGATGTGTGCTACTTTGACGTGTAGACGTTCCCTCGCTGCGCCTATTTCGATGTTGGGCTGAGCAACGTCGAAGTTGAACATCGACGTTGCCGGCCCTGGAGGACGTGTAGACGTTATTCATCGAAATAGACTATTTCGATGTCGCAACATCGAAATAAGCTATTTCGATGTTGGCTGCACGTGTAGACGTAGCCTTAGAATCCAGACGAATACGGCCACCTATCTGTTACTAAGAGCTAAGAGTCACTAAGAGCCAGACCAAATCCTATTCATACAACCAGGACTGGCAGGTTTTCTGAAGTAACTCAGGGCTATGTGTCTCTTCAAAGGAGAGCTAAACCCAGAGCTGTAAACCTGAGATGAGATGGTAATGCCTGCTGGTGTGCTGCTGAGCTACGAGGGTAAGGCCCTGCAGCCCTGCTCAGGAGTTCTGACTGAATGCTTTGTCTGCTCCCAGATGAGTCTCTTGAGCGTGTTGAGGCTGTTTATTGCCTTTCTTTCCCCAGGCTGGAAAACAGGACTTCCCATCTTCTTGTCTGCTTTGGTCTGGGACCGCTTGCAGCGCACAGCTTGCAGCGCACAGCTTGCAGCGCACAGCTTGCAGCGTGGATGAATGCCATCCAACCGGAATGGGCAGCTGCAGGACAGTGCACTGCCTGGCCAGGGGAGATCGTGCAGGGTGGGAATGAGGCAGCAGGAGAGAAGGAACACCCTGGACCTGTACAGCATTCTAAGAGCAGTCAGATGAGTTCTACACTGGTGAGCTGGGAGCAGACTCTGACCACGCAGACCCCATCATGTGGGGTCACGCAGCTTATGTCGGCACAGGCTGTCAACTCCTTGGAGCAGGGACTGTGTCACAGAGAGTCGAATAGTCTTCATCCCGACGTGCTAATAATGAGAAAGGGGAGGGCTATGCAGTGAGCTCCCAGCAAGGAGCAGGGGCTGTGATCACGTGCTACCCCCTTCAGAGCTGCAGACAGCTTTCACACCCTGAGCTGGGGTGCTGCAGAAATGCGTAATTCCTGGAACAGCATCGCCGATGGCTCCAGACACTTGGCTGGAGAAGACGGGTGGAACGCGTTTGTGAGCAGTGCTGGGGGCGATAAAGAGGTAGGTTGCAAGGTCTGTCCCTCAGAGCCCCAGAACCTGCCTATGGCAAATCAAAGCTGTTCAAACGCATGCAGGCTCAGAAATCCAGCTCTCCCCTCCCTCCTCAGTGTTGTTTGCCAGAGTCTTTTCTGACTGGCACCTGGTGCGATCCGCCCAATGGGGCTGCTCTCGGGAGCGTCTGGCTTTTAGGGAGGCCCCTGAGCCCGGGTAACTCATGGTAGCCCTCGAGAGGTGAACCGCTCCCCTTGCCCTTACCAAAATTTCAATAGCTAAATGTGGTGACCTCCTATGTCCCCACCCTGTCTCAGTGGAAGGCCCTCCCTGAACCCGCTTACCCTACAGTTGCCACTGCCCTGCGTGACCTGAGAGCGGTCAGGGTAAATAAGTTCAGCAGAGGCTTGAGTGGGTGTTGGAACTGCATTGCATCAAGGGGGCTGCTTTTGTGAGTCGGGCTGACAGGCCTGGGCCCAAAGCTCCGAGCTGCAGGAGCAGGAGCTAATTCCTGCTCCTCACCCAAATGTTTGAGAAGCAGAACGTTCCCTGATTCAGGGCAGCCCATGGGAGTATTCCCAAACCCCAGCTGAGCCCGCACTGCAGTGGCCTCAGGGCTGACAGAAGCAGCTGATCCCCAGCTGTGGTCTGTCAGGCCAGCTGGCCTGTTCTGCTCTTTGCTCCTGGAGACAGCAGGCAATGCTCATGCCTTGGCCAAAAGCAAAAACAAGTCGTCAGCTCAGGAGTTTGTTCCCCTGCCTGGAATCCAGGTGGGTGTCCTTAGCTGGCCACACATCGCCGATCAAGGGCAATTGCACTGACAGCTGCAGAAGATCCTGCAGAGGCAGCCTTGTGGCTGCTAGAAGAGCAGAATCAAACAAAGACAGCGCCAAGAAAGGAGCTCTGCACCTGGCAGTAACATGGAACCATGCTCACGCACTGTGGCACAGGGCTGGCACAGAGAACGCCGGGCGGGGAGCTGGGAGGGCAGAATTTTGTATTAACTGGCCATGTAATCTTGGACCACACCACTTTGTGCCTCAGTTTTCCCCCTACCTCTTGTGTGTCTTGCCATTCAGATTGTGTACCGTAAACCCCCAACAAGTGCGATTTCTATATATGCTCAACTTGCGGTAACGCGCGTTAAGTGCAAATTAAAAGGAGCGCAGCTCCCTGCTCCAGCCACCGGCTCCCCCAGCTGGGGGAAGCCAGGGAGAAGCTGCAGCGTGGCAGCTGTCTGCTCATCTGGCTCCCCCAGCTCAGGGACCTGGGCAGGCAGACAGCTGCTGCAGCACAGCTTGTCCCCTGCTTTCCCTGGCACCTGCAAGCCCAGGGGAGCCAGGAGCCAGGTTGCTGCCTGGTTTCCCACCCCCCAAAACTTGCATGAAATCTGAGTTATGTGAGGGTGCGAAGGAGCACAACCCACGCATGACTCAGAGGTCTACTGTGTTCTGGAGACCGGGAGTACCTCTCGCTTGTACAGCACCTAACACCAGGGGGCCGTGAGTGAGCTCATACATTAGAAATAATATTGGCTGCCTTCTCCAGAGATTTCAAAGGCCTCCTCTTGCTGTTAGCTTTGCAGCCTAAGTGAGGGCATTGTGCTGTCAAGCTAGCTCCTCCCAACCAGTCAGAGGAGGGCCTAGGCTTGCGCTTTGTGTTCACAATTAAGCCTGGATCTGAGGAAATATTTTCCTTAGGGAGGGATCAGTAGGCAGAGGAGTAGTCTCCCAAGGGAAGCAGTGGCCACCCAGCTTTCTTGAGAAATTACATATACTGCATGCGACAAAGCTGAGAAGAATAAATGGTGAGGAGCAATCACAATGTGATCTCCTCAGTGGCTTGGAGTTTATTGCTCTGATCCCTTGTCTGGCGTATGAGTCTTTGATACTACACAGTAACTTCATTGGCTTGAATCTCTTCCAGTGTCACCAACTCGCTCCGCTGCAGTTATTCTCATTGACACCAATGTGAGTAAATCAGAACTGGCCTCAGTCTCTATGGGAAAGAGTGCCTGGGGAGTGGCTGATCTGCTGGCTGAGATGTGACCCTTTGATAAGGGCTGAAATTTGGAGAAGAATTTCTGTCCCAGCCCTACTAGTTCTTCTGACAAATGAGCCATTCCTACCATCTTCTTGATATAGTGCTCTTAATCCATGAGATGGAAACCTTTCCATATACTTCTGCCTGCGGCAACTTGCATTAGCAATTATCTTAGTTCAGCAGAAGGCGGCGAACTGTCCTTTATACTGTGAATACAAGGCTAACTGAAACTGACTTTAAGAGCAGTTTTGCAGGAGTGACTTTATTTTAAAAACATACGATTTTGCAAGACCATGAATATTAAACAGAGAAAGAGAGTGTTTGGTATTTCCTCGTGGACAGGGGTGTCACTGAGGCGGTGGCATTCCCAACAGCAGCCTGACATATTTTTGTAGCACCTACAGAACTCGAGCAGGCTCAGGTGGGATTTGCTGTCATGACCAGCCAAGGTGGCTGTGACACCCCGAGCTGCAAACATTTGAATCTTATTTTCCCTTTGGCTCATCTTCATTCTCTGACCTGATTTTTTCCCCAGCTTTTGCAAATATTGTAAGTTTTTGCACAGCACGCATGGAAACCAAAGCCCAGATTTTCCGAACTCGACCTGTTCCAATTGTACAAGGCCAAAGTCTAAGTCAAACAGTCATTTGCACGTGTCCAGCAAACCACAGTTCCAGGGAGATGGGTAAATGTGCACTCCGCTCTGAAAAGCTGAGCCCCATTCTTGTTTACAAACCTGCCCCCATGGTGAGGAATCACTAGTCAGAAGAGGCTAAGTAAAGACACTGAAGGACAAAGGCATATGTCAATTTCCACATGACTGCCATGCTCGCACATGCTAATTACATATATATGCAGCAGAAGCTGATAGTGACCATACACGTAGAAAGTACCTTTCATTTAGCATGGGGGGGCAATAATTTTCACAGGGGGGCCACTTCACAAATTTGGTAAGTCACCACGGGCAGACTCCAGCCCCTGGATGAGGCAGGGCCTTGGGCAGAAGGGGCTGTTGGGAGGGTAGAGAGAGGCTCTGTCTGCGTAAGAGACTGAGACTTTGTGGCACAGATTGTGTGTGTGGCACAGAGACTGGGAGAGTGTGTGTGACAGTGATTGAGCGTGTGCGTGGCATACAGACAGGGTGTGACACACAGTAAGTGTGCGACAGACTGTACGTGTGAGTGCGTGACAAAGTGTGCGCTGCATGCTGCTGGGTAAGTTTCTGAGAGAAACTGTGTGCTGCCTCTTTGGCTGTGGCCACAGCAGCCCCCTCCTCTTGGCAGGGGCATGTTAATGAGGGATTTCAGAAGACAGGGGCTTTGAAAATCAGGGGTCCTTTCAAAAGGCCCCCGGCTACACAGGTGGTGCGCGTTTTGAGAGCAGCACTTTCGAATTGTGCGCAGCTGCCATTATGCTAATGAGGCACTGCATATTCATGTCAGCGCCTCATTAGCATCTACAGAAATCCCTCATTAACATGCCCCTTCGTAAAGGAGGGGGCTAGTGTGGCCACAGTCTTCAAGTCGAACAGCTGTCCTGCTCTGTCTTCAGCTCCCACCCCCACGCTGCAGAGACAGTGTTATGGGGTGACGTGTGGTGGGGGGGGACCTGCTGGAGAAATCTTATGAACAGTGCGCACACACTGCTAGATATTGAAGGTGCTGCCTCTTAAGACAGCCACTCCTCTCAGTCACTCACCCTCCCTACTTCAAATAGGAGCAGCTCTGCCCTGTCTGCCCCTCTCCCCAACCCCTGCCCTCGCAGAGATGGGATACAGGGGCCGGCAGACACCCTAACTACAGTACACCCTCTCTGTTCACCCCCGGCTCTGCACAGTTAGCAGGAAGGTCCTGGGAGCATTTTGGCTGCAGAATGGAGGAGACAGGGGGAGGAGGAGCTGGCCGCATGCTGAAGATTGTCAAGCAGGGGTAGGCAATAACTTCTGGTGGGGGAGGGGTCACTCCAAGAATCTGAAAAGTGGTCAAGGGCCGCACTCTTCCATGATATTAATGGAGCAGGTGTGGGGTCCGGGAGGGAGCTGGGGTGCAGAATTCAGTGTGAGGTAAGGGATTGGGGTGCAGGAGGGAGTGTGGGTTTTGGGTGAACAAGACAGTTGTGGGACCAGGGGTGAGGGAGTGGGGTGCAGGATCTGGGACAGGGTATGGGAGCAGGAGGAGGGAGCAGAGGGTTTGTGTCAACATGTGGGGTAAAGGGGCAGAGGGCTGGGGTACCTCAGGCAGGCTCTGGTCAGGAGACTTACCTGGGTGATTCCTAGCCCATAGCCCAGCTGATTTCTCAGGCAGGCTCCCTGCCTGCCCAGCCTTGGCAACAGCCATGTGCATGCGTGACTACCTACCAGCCTGAGGGGTGGAGGAGGTGTCCTTCAAACAGGAAGATCCCATTGGCCAGAAGCAAGCCAATGGGATAATACTGGCGGCAGGAGCAGTACATGAAGCCTCTTCCCTTTTCTGGGTGTTATATAGGGGGCAAGGGAGGCAGGGAGGCTGCCTGAGGCTCCACACTGAGTTTGCAGGCCAGATCCGGTGGCTTGACAGGCTGAATCTGGCCATGGGCCGTATTTTGCCCAGCCCTGCTCTAAAGTATGGACACTCTGCTAGTCAGCTGGGTGAGCCAGGTTCAGCTTGTGGGCCGTGTTTTGCCCCACTTTGTCTAGCAGGATCCCAGAGTATTGTTACAAGCCTTGCTGACTGATTTATAGTCAATGTACAGCAATCATTTTACCCCTTCTCAGCCCCACCCCATCCTCCCCTGCAGGAGTGCAGACACCTCTGGGCTAAAGTGCAACAATGGTTCAATGATCTATAACAACACTACACAGTGGTCTAAGGGCAGGACATGAAAAATTCAGACTTTCCAAGAAAGTTGGAATTTGATCGGGACATTCGAAGCGAAAACTAAAACCCTTGGAAAATCCACAGCAGGAAACAGTCTTCCATCAGCGTAGCATTTGAAGCAATCCAGTCCCCACCGTAGTAAAGGGAGTTTTGCCATTGGTTTCACTGGTCCAGGATTTCACTGTAGCTGACCAGTGACAGGTGCCTTCTGTCTCTAACCCCTATTAACCCCTTTTCCCTGCACTTTATGTTTCCTCCTTGCTCCAGTCCTCAGTCCCTTCTGAAAGTCTTTTAAATGTGCACAGCAACTGGATGGGATGAGTGATGGCCCTGGATAACTTGTGCATTTGCACAGTGCCTGATTCCATGAGTTGAAGAGTGGGCAGGAAGGTGTGTCTGCACAGCCACCTGTTGAAGAGCAAAGAACTCGCAGAGTATGGCCATATGTTTGGGCCCCGGTGGGCATCCTTTGAAATGTGGAGAATGAAGATTTGCTGGGATGTGATGATGGACAGTAATCTAGCAGAGAGTAATGGGAATTTTTAGGGTCTCCTCCCTGGGCAAGGAGCAGCATCTCCCTCTGCAGCCACTTGGTTTGTGGGTGTCTTTTGGACATCTGTAAAGCAAAGCTTGTTTCTGGTGACATTTTTCATTTCTCTGGACAGTACCAGCCCAGTGGAGAGAGACACTTCTTGAAGCAGATGCACTTCCTCAGTGAAAGAGACACCCACAAATTTATCTCACATGAAGCCCCAATCCACAACCAGTATCAAATTACAGGAGAAACTTTCAGATTGTCATTTTATCAATGGAAGAATGATTTGTCTCCTTCCTGTTTCCTGCACAGAACACAACTCCCTCACCCTGAGAATGTGAGATTTGCTTTCTTCTTCGAACCTGTGCCCATTCTTAGTCCTAGATGTTTTAGGCACTGTTGATAAACTCTGAACTAGGGGAAGAGACTTATGCAGCAGAATTATGCACATGGCAAAGGCATGGTATTTGAACTACAAGCCTGACTTTTATTCCCTGCTCTGCCCCTGCTTGACTGTGTTGCCTTGATCAACTCTCTTAACCTCACCATGTCTCAGTTCCTTGGTAAGCAAAATGTGGGTCAAACTTTTCTCACTTGCAAGATGCTTAAACTAATTAATATTTGGTAAGGTGGTTTGTGTCCTTGAATAACAGAGCCTGCCATGTATAAAGTATTAGCGTCACTGAAAAGGCCACACAATACTAAGAAAAGATAGCAATATTCCACTGCTGAGAAAGTGTGTTCTAAGAATAGCAATATCTGTATCTGCAGAGAATAATCCAAGGGAAAGAGATAAGAATCAGATTACAGAATATTGATGACAAGTAATGTATCATTTGCCGTGAAAGAATACAGAGCAACATATTATCAGAGTAGCATGGTGTATGTGAGATATTTGCCAATAGCTCACTAGAGAGAAAATAATTTACCATTCCCCTAAAATAGTTTAATGGTCTAATGCCACTCCCCTGCAGTGCTGCTGAATGGATTGCAGAGCAGGGTAGTTTTGTTAATTAACTCATAGTAATGAAAAACTGATGTAGAAAATCACTTTTTTTAAATGAGACCACATTTAAATGAAAATCACATTAAATGAGACCAGGAAGACAGCTTGTTCTAATCACTATGTGAGGGAGCTTGGGTTTCTTTCCACCTCTGCTACTGACTCTTTGTCTGACCTCAAGTGTGTCTCTTGCCATCTCTGCTTCTTGGTTGACTCTTTTGCAGATACAGCAAAACCATTCTTAATCTGCCTCCCAGAACCATGGGAAAGCTACGATACTTGCTCACTGCAAAGTAAGGCGAGAGCCTGTGATGAAAGGAGCTATGTGAGGAGCATCATAATTTCAGTGGTAAACAAAATGATGTGAGAACACAGAGTGCTGGATTTTGAGCAGCAACACTCCCTGACTTAGAGGTGGTCCCATCCTGACCTCACATACTTCAGAGCTGCTCAGAATTAGTTTGGATTCCAGGAGGACACATCTGTCAGCAATAGATTACTGGAGCACAATGCATTCTGGCCCTGCCTCCATCATACTCCCTACACTGCAAGGCAGCATGGGGTGGTGTAAGGGATGGCTATAGCTGCTCTATGCCAGCTAGAAATTCCCCAAGCAGAGAGGAGTCCCCCCCACCACTAAGGAAACCTGGTTGTTTTCCAACCCCATTTGCACTGTTAGAACAGTGTGAAGAGGCTTTAGTGCAGCTTAGACCTGAGAAACACATAAGGGTTTCAAAGTAGGCAAGAAAAGCCACCTCTTTGTCTTGCTGTATGAGCCAGTTATGATGTGATCTAATATATTGTAGCAAGATGCCCCTTCTGCCTTGGTTTAGGCCCCTTGTCTCTGCCCCTCAAGCTGGAGGAACTAGGCTGTAGCTACCCGATTATTCCTGTCAGGGCTGGTCTCCCTCCCTCTTCACTCACTACCAAAGCTGGTGAAACAGCTACAAGCAGAGCCCACTGCTCCTCCCTCCCCAGATCTGTTGTAGACACTCTCCTCCCCTTTAGTTACTTCTCTCCTGGCTCACTCATTCCTCTCCCCTGCGTTGTTTGCCTCCCCCGCCCCTGCTTTTGTGCCTGGCAGTTAGCTCAGCTGGTCCTTGTCAATTGATTGCTTGCACCACACCCTACTGCCTCCACCTGGGAGCTTAATTAACTCTGTCTTTCCCCTAGCCCAGGCTGGGTTATGGGCTGCCTTCCACCCAGGGGCTGCTAGCCTGATCTTTTACCATGTGTTCAGGGCATTTTGAATGGTTTTCTTACTCTGCCAGGTTACTCCTCTACTGTTGCCAACAATTCCACAATATCAGTTGTTTTTCTTAGAGCTCCAGTTCCCAAATTCATGTGATTAGATATGAGTCTAACTTTTCATTTCATTTGTTTGTTTATTACTGATGGTTATTGAGAAAAGCTTGAAAACCCCCTGGAGGCTCAGCAGCCAGAAGGAAGCATGAAGTACTCCAAACTTTATTTAAAATCTCATGAATTTTTAAGCCAATCTCCTTGGTTTCTGGGAACTGACTCAGGGTTTGTGGACAGTTGGCACTGGCAATTCTGCTCATTCATTTCTTATTGGTAGTTAGTGTCCCAGCTACTGCCATGAGAAACTGACTGGAACAGCTGTTGTGCAGTCCCTGGCTCTGAGAATCCCTCTGGTTTATGAGAGCCCTACATTTATTAGTATTAAACAGAAGTAAATATTTAGAGGTCCTGAGAAACAAAAATCCTACCAACAGTGTGTTTACGTTCCCATAGCCCCTTTCATCTAAGGATCTAGGATAACTTTGGAAACCTTAGCCATAATCAGGCTTTCCCAGAGGCTAAACTATCTTACAAATGAGGAAACTGAGGCACTGAGAGGTTCTGTGAGTTACCCACAGTGGTACAAAAACTGGGTCGGAATAGATGACGATAGATGTTGTGAATGATGCCTCCCAGCCTCGAGTGGTACGTTTAATAAGAGTTGAGGAAGGAAGAGAGAATTTTGCAATCTTGTTTTAATTGTGTCGGTCAAATTTATTTAGTCTAGGAGCAGTTTCCATGTTTCATGGGATTTATTTTCTTTAGGCATCTGGTCAGCTGAATATTAGTGCAGTACCATGAGCCATTTTCTTAATGTCTGAGCTGCTCTGTTGTTCTACTGGGTGGAAGAATCTGTTTATTTAGTGCCAAATTTTGCCACCCATATTCACACTCCATAGAACCTCACCGTAGCCCCCTTGAAATCAGTACAGCCAATTGGGTTAGAACGACACTAGTCAATGTGGATTATGGGCAGCGTTCTTTGTAGGTGAGTGCCTGGAGGCCATCCAGGAGAGGTTCAGGGGCTGCCCAGCTGATTAAGAGAGCACCCACAGCTGGCAGCTTGTGTTTCTATGTGGTGGTGCACTTAAAATTTATTCCACCCATGGGTTAAAAAAATTGGAGAGAACTCTGGTTTTGAGACATCAAAACCTGGACCTCTGCTGCTATTATAGGCACAGGAAGGAAGGGGGCTTGCACCCAGTGTCTCTATCACTGGCCCCACAAAAGGGTCCCAACCACCAGCCAGGGTCCTGGCTGCTGACTATGGAGCCTCTGCTCCAGGCCCCAGAGCCCTGACCATTGACCCCAAGTTGTGGTCTGCAGACCCATGCCTGGGGCTCCACTGGTTCAGGGCTCTTCAGCCATCTCCAGCCATGCCCCCTGCCTAGGAGAGTGAGGGTATGGACAGTGTGGTGGGGAATGCATCTCAGCCCCCACTCCCCACATACAAATTGTTCCAGCCCCACTGGCTGCTAAGAACTATGTATTCATTTCCCTCCCCACCCCAGTGATAGTGTATAAATCTCACACTGGTATTGAGAGGGTGTAACAGGAGCCTGTGAACTCCATTAGTTTGCCTGCTGGCACCCATAGCCCCTGCGGTATGTAGGTCTGTTAGCAGATACACCTGAAGAAGAGTAAGGTGGGCCTTAAAAGGACTGAATAGCTCAGCGTGACAGAAGGCCATGGGCTTTGCAGAAAACAGGGGAGTATGGAACTGGGAAAAGTCCTTGGGTAGGCGGCTAAGGAATGAGTCAAAATAGGGCTGTGACTCCAGGGTGATAGTTGCTCAGTGGAGGGAGAAGTTGTAAAGGATTATGGCCCTGGCCTAATGAGGGCTCAGGTGGGTTAAGTTCATATGGTTGGTTTGCAGTTGTTTAAAAAATGCCAAGGGCAACCCTGCCGACCGTGGCCCTGAAGGATGGGGGAGGAATATTGCTACGTGATGAGCCCAAGAAAGGGGCTGCTGGGGAGGCCTGCAGATGGCTGAGGTAGGAAAAAGCAGAGAGCTCAAGCAGACAGCATGTTGGCTTCATGCAGGGTCCCTGATCTGGAACCTAGAAGAGAGAGCACCTCGGTCTCCTACCCAGCTAGCAGAAAAGGTGGTTGAAGACCCCAATGACTGAGGAGTGATACTGGTATGATCAACGAGTCCAGACTTGAGACAAAGATTCAGCTTGAGGCTGTGGTATTCTTGTTATCCCCTCTGTTATCCTTGAAAGGATGATAAGCAGTCAGGCTGGAGGGCTCAGTCACAAAGTGAGCCATATTGCTGCAGCTGCTGCCTGAGAAGGCATCTGCTAGGCCATGCTCCGTCACAGAAGATGCTCCAGCAGTGAATGTATTCTCCTACACCCCATTCTATTTTAGTTTTTGTATCTCCCAGTCTGAACCTATGTCACTTTCCACCCTGTACTTAGGGTAGAAATTTTTCTTACCCAGTAACATCTTCCAAAAGGCACTGCTTTCAGTGCATCCGAACTGTATTGGAGTTACCTGGCTGTCTACTCCATTTCCCGTGTGC
This sequence comes from Carettochelys insculpta, assembly GCF_033958435.1. Classification (NCBI taxonomy): domain Eukaryota; kingdom Metazoa; phylum Chordata; order Testudines; family Carettochelyidae; genus Carettochelys; species Carettochelys insculpta. Next base: position 19,330,187 of record NC_134153.1, on the reverse strand, counting down.
ATATTTTATCACCCTCCTGGTTTGATTAGTGTTCTGGGTGACAAACAGTTTCTACAAGATCTTAGAAATGCTCTGTAAGTTACACAGCATGAGTGCTTGTGTTCCTTGTATTAAGGATGTGTTGTTTTCTTTTCCTCATTTGTCTTATGGTTAGGGAAATGCAATTCCAATCTCCAACTCTATAGTAAAGCTATTGCGTGTTTCTGAGTCTTCCATGTACCCACTTCCTCCGGGCTGGGTTCTTTTGGACCTGGCATTTCTGCAGTTGTACGTATTCTATACGTTTCTGGTTAGAGCTGTTTGTGTCCAGGGCTGAGCAGCCTTTTTTTCTGTCCCCTCTGCCACAGAAGGCTGTTCTTGTTTTGAGAGTCCCTTTATCCAAATGTTTCATTAAACTGCTTTTCTTGCAGTTCCTGTGCCGGAGCTCTTCTGTATATATAAATTTGTAAAATGTATATTTTGTACCTACTCTGACAGTTTTGCTGTTAGAGGGTAAAGTTCTGGGACCGCAACTTGAAATGACCAAATTGAGTGCAGTGGTGCCTCATTTCCATCTTCTTCTACTTAGTAAATTGCCCTGTGACAGGGCTCAGCATAAAGCATGAATTCTTCCATCAACTTCAATGGACTTTGGATCAGGCCATTTGATAATGTCTCTTCTCACCTCTACCCCAGTTCCCTCCCCGGGAATGTGTTGCCTAAATATCTGAATTGCACCTAAAAGCTAAATGGATGACCAAGCCCAGTCTTGCAGTCCTGCAAATCCACCTAAAAGGATGTTGTGCCGCTGCAGTCTTGTTGTTGGCAGTGTGGAGCAGTGAATGGGATCATCTGACACACAAATCCTTATCTGTAGGACAACGCATTATTTTAGAGTAGCGCTGGTGGTTTCCATGAATGTCATAATTGCTTTTTATGGCATAAGCACAAAGCTCTCTTGAGATCTAATACAATACAGAGTGTTTATATAGGGCTCTTTGGAGCCAAAGCAAACATTAATTACTTAATCTTCATAGTCCCCTGGTGAGGTAGATGAGTGGGAAAACTGACATGATTAAGTAAGTTGATTGCAGAAGGCTACAGGAGTCTGTGCCATAATTGGGATCTTAACTCAGGACCTCCTTGTACTCGCCCTGCCTGCTAGGCGATACTTCTCAAGAGAATAAAGTTCAGGCTTGGCCATCGAAGCACCAGAATATGTTGTGTGGGGGAAAGACCCTGAGGAAGTTGTTTCAGCAGAAAGGTCCATAACTGTAATACACAGAGGACCAGCTTTTCAGACACGACTCTCCAGGTTTGCAGGGACACATTAATTGTCCAAAATTTCAACAGTGAAAATGAAAGGCTGATATATGGTTTTCTGTGTCACATTAGGGCGTCTTGTAGGTTAGGACCCATCAGCCATATAAGTAGGTTTATTTTTATAGGAAGCTGAAATATTCCTGGTTGTCTAGGGTGCAGGCTGTGTCACCTTGCTCAGGAGCTCCTGGCCTCTCTAGATGCTCAGATAAGATCTTTTGCAATGTCTGAGGGCAGAATATTGCCCGATACACTTGTAGTCCCCATTCCTGACTTCTTCCTTGTTACAAGCACCATGACTTGCACAGTTCTCTTCAGAGCTGACTGGTAAGCAGGCCCATCTGCCAGTGGGTTGGGCCTGGCTGTAGGGTTGAGCTGCTGGGTGAGCTTATAGCACCTAGGATAGTTACTGAAACATTCGAAAGTATCATTGCAATTCCTGCAAGCCCCAGGGGAGTCAGGGAAGGCTGTGGAGAGCCTGGCCGAGGTTCTGCCTTCTCTTGTCTGGAAAGACTGGAGTGTGATAACATTTTGGGGACTGCAGCAGAGGATGGCCCAGATGGCCTGCAGGAGGGACAGGTCTTTGGAGAGGAACTTCTGGAAGTTGGGTTTGAAGAGCAGATAGACCAGAGGGTTATAGGTTGTCGAGGACTTGGCGAAAACGGCAGAGAGTGCAAAGGCCAGAACTGGGACCTGACTAGCATCTCCAAAGGCTGCCCACATGGCAACAATTGCATATGGGGTCCAGGCAGCCAGAAATCCAATGCACACAGCAATGCTTAGCTGGAAGAGAAAAGAAAAGAAAATGACTATGGTATGAAACACAATGTTCTCAGCCCTTTTCCAGTGAGCACAAAAACAACAAATCTATGCCGAAATCCCAAGTCCAAACCTCCCTGAGCTTTGAGAGGATGGGGGGGAGGGTGTTATACTTTGAGCTTACCCCAGACCACTCAGCTAGGGCCCCTCGTGGCCCAAGCTCTGGCCCTCTGGCTCAAACATTCCAGATCAAACTTTTCATCAGCTGCATACGTGTGCAAACAGAATGTAACAAAGGCAGCTCCTTGCTTTGCAGTGAGCGTTTTCCTGCAAATAGGTTGGCAGTCAATGCGTCTAAGAAAGGAAAGATGCCACAGACCTCTGGCACAAAAGGGAGGTGGGTCTGTTTATCTACACTCCGTCCCAGTCACCAACAGACCCTCCCCACTAAAAACTTCTGTGAAGCCCGGAGACCTACCTGTGGGAAATAGCTCCCGAAAGAGACAGGAGTGCTGAGAAGAAACCAGGTGTTATGTGGGAGATCCTTCTTCTACCTTCTCCTGCAATGAGATCTTAACCCTACCTGTAGGCTGGGATAGATGCCTGTCGGGGTGGTATTTTGAACATAGGCTGAGAGCTCTACTCTTCTGCTTATTTAAATAGCTGTGGTCTAAAAAGCAGCCTGAATGAAGATGCAGTCTGTAAATGGCTAAGTTGCCACCTGGTAATTTAACCGACTCAGGAAAGCAAGTCAGCACGGTACAGGTCTGTTACATTAAACTGTCTATCGCTTCAGCCATACCATTTCGTTCTGCAGTGCACAGGATGCTTGGTGGGGAAAGGTTCAGAAACCTGAGCGCTTCCATATCATGACAAGATGTGAAGGCAAATGGCACAAGTGGACTGAACATAATAAAGTCTTTGGGACAGAGAAGAATAGTTGTATAACAGTCACATCCAAAAGCCTGAAATCAGGGCTCTGATGTGCACAGTCCCATCCTAAAGAACATGTAATCCAGAGCAAGAGCAAACAAAGTGGGTGGGGTGGAGTATTATATTCCCTATTCAGGGGTGTCCAAAGTTGGGGTGTGACATTTTGCAAGGGGGGTGCAATGCAATTGGACCCCCCCAGCTTCTGTTGTGTCACCAAGGGAATGCCACCCCCCACCCCTGGGCCAATCAGGGATAGTGGACAAGTGCATTTGTGGTACCTGCCCCACTGCAGGGCTGAGGCAGCTGGTTCCTGACAGCGGGGTTCATGCTGGCTGCGGGGGGTATGTCCCAGCACCTGGGCTCCCGCTCTGACACCACAGCCAGCCCAGCCCTGCAGCACTTCCTCCCTCCCCTCAGAGGAGATGCTGCTTGCCCAGCGCCTGAGCCCCCGGGCCAGCATGCACTCCCGCCTGTCCCCGCACCAGCTGGAGGGAGAGGGGGCACAGAGACCATGAGACAAGTGATGGAGGCAGCTGGGAACTTCCCAGCTTGATGAGTTACCCTCTTGGGATCCTTCCTGGGATCCTCCCCCTGAGTACTTCCCCCAATCACCCCTCCCACTTTGGAGCACCCCCGGAGCCTCCCAGCACCCCCTTCCTGAGCATCTCACTCCCTTTTGGAGCACCCCCCCACATCCTTTCCTGTGGTCCTCCCAAAGGTTGGGGGAGAGGCTAATTGCAGGGCCAAAAAGGGGTGGGGTGTGACCTAAAAGGTTTGCTCACCCTTGTCCTATGTTACAGGTGAAGACCAAAGACACGAAGGAAGTTAAGTGCAGGGCTGGGAACTGATTGCTGATCTCCTGAATGGTGGCCCAGTAGCTTCAGCACAAGTCCACCCTTCTTCCAATGCTAGATGCATGTTTGTCTATTAGAAAATCTTTTCCTTTCCCCTTTAAAAAGAACATCAGTTCTTTTTACAGACTTCTCCCCCAGCCCCTGTTAAATTACAGTGTTAGCTTCTAGACTGGGGGAAAATGAGTCACAAAGGCAGCATTTTTTATTATTTCCACTGTAACTGAATATGAAAACAAAGCCATCCACCGGCTTTAAATGAGGAGGAGGGCAAGGGTTTTATTACTAGCGGAACAAATGTAAACACCTGGGGAATTAACCTCGTTTGGCAAATGCTTTTGTTTTTCAGAAGCCCTCAAGGAGTCTCATTATTTTAGGTGCAAAGAACCATGGACTCATTCAAATGCTCAGCTTTGGATTCCAAACAAACCGGGGTCTGAGTCAGCGAGAGAGAGCCTTGCATGTTTGGGTATGGCCCCCAGGAAGCTGCCTCCATCTGTCACTGGTGAAGGTGGCTTTGCCTTTCTGGCTCCAGACTACTCCCTAATAAAAGGAGCCTGTGTTTGCCAACAAAGCACAGCAGCTCTGGGAACAGTCAGTTATGCTGCTGTCACTAGACAGTCAGCAGTTGCTCAGCTTCTGAGAGACAAGCAGGGAGGGGAATCACACCACATCACCAGCACTTCCCTTCGTTTTAATGCTTTGTGCCTGGGAAATGTGGGGGAGGAGGAATAGTTGCAGGCATGATCATTTGTTGCCAATCTAATGAGAATTTTTTTCTGCAGTCAATGACCCCGGTTGTTGCTTTCATGTGTCACTATGCAGGGGAATGGCAATAGCCATCTTTTCCCTTCCCATTTCCATGTTCTCACTTGCTGGCCATGCTTTCCCATCGGTCCACAGTGTGCTGTGCCTGCCGTAGTGTTCGAGGGGTATTGGAAGATTTGGACAACCACGTATGTACTTTTCCTCTTTGCTCTATCTTTCCTGGAGCAGTTCAGTAATCTGGCGCCAAGCCCCCTGCCCCGCTTGGGGTGGAGGAGCTGGTGTATGAGGAGAGCACTGTGCCCTTCAGCATGCCAGGATTCCAGCTGGCAGCTCCCTCCTCCTCCGGCCAGGTTGTGGAAGGTGGCTACCCTGGGCATTTCACCCCACCAGGCACTCAGCCGCAGCCGTGGCTCCTCTCCAGTGCGTGGTGGGGAGGTTGGGGACTGGCTGGTGGAGGAGCCCAGCACCACCATGAAAGCTTCCAGCCTCAGCAGCTGCTGCTCTGCTGGGCTGCTGGTGCTGAGCACAGGAGCTGCCCCAGCAGGAGGTCTGGGGACAGCAGCAACACACACAGCACTGGAGGATGAGAGCTGCAGCTCCAAGGGGAGCCCAGAGCAACAGGCCCCCACTGCTCAGTCCTGAAATGTGGAAGGTGTGAGCAGGAGCATGCAGAGGAGGGAGCAACCAGAGGGGAAAGTAAGCCAGTACTGAATGCTTTGGCCACTGTCTTATGGCTTCACAGCACCAGCTTACTTTAACCTCTGATTTTAAAGGTGGGGGATGTTTTACATTATTTTCACACTTAACTATGTGCTGCCTTCAGAGCTGGGCTGCCAAAGAGCAGTGGCTGCCCATCACCAGCAGCAGCAGCAGCAGCAGCACAGAAGTAAGGCTGGCAATAGCCCACCATGCCACCTTTAGTGCTGCTGGTAGGGTCTCTGCCTCTAGAGCAGAGCTCTCAACCAGCAGCTGCTGCTCTCCAGCCACCCAGCTCTGAAGGCACCACCGCTGCCAGCAGAAGTCAGGGTAGCCATGCTACAACCTCCCTATAACAACCTTGTAATCTCCCAATTCTTTCCTGCGTCAGGACCCCTCTGATTGTAACACTATAAAAATCCAGATAGCTGAAATCTATTATTTTTAAAATTCTATGACTGTGGAAATTGGTCAAAATAGACCACGAATTAGGTAGGGCCTTATCTATCAGGCACTGCCCTCAAAAGCATTGGACAGAGAATGGAGAAGAGATACAAAGTGCATGATGTTTTAGCTTGTTGGAAGCTGTACTCAAGCTGCAGAATCTTGCTGCAAACTAGCTCAGAGCCTGAACTTCCCCAATAATTCAGCAGGTTCAGATCAGATTTTTTTCCAGTTCCTTTTTGTTTTAAATAATTGCCCATGCTTAACACTTTGCATGCAAGAGCTGCACAAAGTGGATGAGCATCACTACCCCCATTTTACAGGAAGAGAAACTGAGGCACAGAAAGCGGGCCTTGGCTTCCTGAGATCACAGAAGAAATCTCAGGCTGAGCTGGGAGCAAAACACAGGGATCCAGCATCCCAGTCCATGCTGTATCCCCTCGGTAACACATCCCCCTGGGAAGAGAGCTCCCACCAAGTCCCTATGCTTTCACTGGTGCACGCCAGCCCTGTTGCCCTACCTTTACAATCAAGTTGTGCACGCTGCTGGCTTTGCTTTGCGGTGACATGTGCTGCTTCACGGCTCTTCGGGATACTTTCACAGTCCAAAGGATGAGTGAGTAGGAGATGAAGATCAGCATGCAGGGGAAGAGATAACAGAAGACAAAGAGGGCCACAACGTAGATCATTGCCTCCCTAGTCGAAACTTTCCACTTAAGACAGCAAGCTGTCCCATAGGGCTCTGGTCCGTAACTCCCCCAGCTGGCAAGAGGAGCTATGGCAAAGACAAGGGCATATGCCCAGACACACAGTAACAGGACACCAGCATGTGTGGGAGAGAACTTATTGCCTGCAAAAGAGAGAAATGACAGCTGTTGGCAGGTTTCCTGAGACAAGGGCTGACCTCCCTCAGTTTTCAGGGGATGGCTTCAGAAAAGGGCTGTAAGTTGGAGCAATTTCTCCGAGCCCACCCCAAATGTGGGGCATTGACATGGAACAGGCCCACATATGAACCAGCCCATGTCTGGTTTTGCAGAGCAAAGTTAGAAAGGCAGGCTAGTGTTATCATCCCCCCATTTTAAAGATAGTGACACTGAAGCACAGCTAAGCCTGGTGTCCTGCCCAAAGGAGAGAGAGACACAAGGCAGAGCTAGGGACAGAATGTGGCTCCTGCTTCTCAGCTTTAGGCTTGTCTGCAGATACATGCTGCTTTCCCTGCAAGTAGCAAATGCTCTTTTGGACAGATGAGGTTTTTTTTTTGTTTGTTTTTGTTGTTTTTTTTTAAAACAGAGATTCCACTCACTTCTCTTCTCAGCTCAGCCAGTAGTGACACCTGAATAACTATTGTCCTCCATTTTTACTTTCTGAATAATTAGGTGAGACTGTGTTGGCAATTCCACTAAAGGTTCTAGACCAAGCTTTACATTTTACATCCTGAAATATACTTGGGCTCAGGACTGCATTTTCAAAGAGCTTCCGGAAAGGCAGTAGCTAATGCACAGCAGTTCGTCAGCACCTCTGGACATGTAGCTTTGTGTATGTACACATGTGTGTGGCTGCACCTGCAAATTCAGCAGCCCTTTGAAAATGTGCCCCTTAATGTCCATGCCAATGGAAAGCTCCAATCCCAAGGGGGATAGCCTCCTCTTGATATGTGCCAGTCACGTCCCTGTCATTATCAGTATGCATTAGCAGCAGATTAGCAGCAATGATCAGAAGGAGAATTCAATACGCGTGTGCACTGAAAGCTGAAGCTGTCTATATACCTAACCTACTGCATGCCGGGTTAGGTACTTTTCTACATTCCCATATGTAGGACAGTATTTAACATTTGACTTTAATTTGGGTTTGTATCTCAGGTGAATGGTGCATTGGCTGTCCGAGTTAGTTGTTTAAAGGAAAGGTACTAAAAACATGGAGCTTGGAAGTTAGTATTGCTTGGACCTGCATTTTCAGTGAGCTGCTGATGTAATTACAGGCCTAACTTGGCACAAAGTCATCATGAACATGTGCACAGTTATGATAATTGCATGCCCAGATGCACTGGTCTGTCTGTAAGTCTGGGTTCTGAGCATGAGATCCACACTCGCGCTGGTCTTTCCCAGTAAGGTGTACCAAAGCCCTGGTCCTGCTGCTAAGAAAGCCCCATCTCCTACTTCCACAAGCTCCACTTGAGGTCAACAGTATCTAATTCTGAGGAAAGCAGCTGTGGAGGGAGTCATTGTCACAACAAGAGGCATTCTGAGAAGTATCTCAGGACAATCCCCTACATGGCCTTGAAGCTTAGGTCTGAGACCTTGAATTTGATACAGTGTTCCCTGGGGATCCAGGATAGTACACTGAGCATCCAGAGGTGGGGCGAATGGAGTGTTCTGGGTGGCTGGTGTTGCTGAGGAGAAGACTGATGTCTTCTGGAGGTAGTGAGGCTCTCTTGATGCTGGAGTGCTCATCTCTAGATCAAGCAAGTTGCAAGCACCCACCCAGGAAGGTCACAATGCTTTGATATCTGTGACCAGGCCTTTTTGCTGAGAGTTGGGACAGTTTTCTGGCTCGTCACAAAGGAGAGAACAATGCATGTGATCACAGGTTGGTGTGATATTCTGCCCTCAGCAGCAGCAAGGAGTCCAGGAGGGCTGATGTCATCATCTTCAGCAGACACCTTTGATGCTTGGCAAGGTGATGATGGTAGATAAGGTCTCCACAATGTTTCCATCTTCTGTGTTGTACTTGGTTTCTTGTTCAGCCAGGCAGAGGGAAACAGGGCTGTTTGCAATGATGCACAGATGATGTCCTCTGTGACTTTGGCATGAGAGGCCACGGCATTTCATAGTTTCCCGTAATGCCTCCACAGAGTTGAGGAAGGAGGACTGAGCTTTGTGGGACTCCACCGGTCCTCTGTGTGAATGGAGGGGAGGGTTTGCTTACCACTATTCTCTCTGAGCAGCCTGTACAGTAGGACGAGATCAGTTCCATTGCAGCCCTTCGACTTCTACAAATCCAGTGGCCTGCTGGGAAAGTAGGCTTGACAGCCTCCTGGTTTGCAGGCACATTATCCTATGTCCAGTGGGTTAAAGTCACCTATCGTGTAACTCCACATGGGACAGAATGATAAGCTGTTAAGTAGTTGGTTGCTGGGAAATTAACCTTGCCTGCTCCACTGTAGTTACTTTCAGTGAGATGAGCTGAGGTGATGATTGTTACAGGAAGCTCTGCCAGTGAAACAAACTCTGGGTGTCTGGCCTGCGCTGCCTGACACCCACCACTTTGACCTGTGTCCATACAGGAGATGCCTCCACAATCAGCGCACAGCACAGCACTGCACAGCTGAAGCATTCGGCAGTGGTAGAGCAGAGAGAAGCTGGAATGGATAACGACAATCTGTGGTGAGCAGAGGACCTAATGAAGCCTCACCAAGATGCTGGGCAGGGCAATATGCTAGGGCTGAACTTGTAATGACACTGGTGACGGAACTTGAGCAAATGTTTTTACTTTCAGAACTGATGCACCAAGGCCAGAAGTACTGGGGCTATGAACTTCCAAGTTCAGGGGTGCCACGGCTCAGCCCTGGCAAGCCTTAGCATAAATTAAGCCCTGCAATGTAATGTACTCTTATCCTCCTCAGAAGGGCAGGAAAAATGAGGCTCAGAAGCAGATGGTATGACTTGCCCCATTAGTGGTAAAAACCTTACTGACTGTAATAGCTAGAAAGTCTGGTCTTCCTCTTCCTTGCAGCAGCCTATAGAATTCAGGGTGAGATGATCCGCCTAAACCAGAGGAAATTGAGGTAAAGCCTGTTTCACCTGAATAATGAAAGAAATCCCCTAGTGAGAATTACTTACCTGGCAATAGTCTCATATGCAGGACACAGGGGCTATGTCTACAGTACAGCAATCTGTTGACAGAAGATGCTGTAGGAAGAGATCTTTCGGCAAAACTTCTGTTGACAGATCACATCCACACACAAAAGCAGATTGAAAGAGCAATCCTCTCTGTCAACAAAGAGCAGCCAGTCTGCCCAGCCCTCTCTCGACAGAACAACCAACCAGAAGCTCAGCAAACAGGGCTGCCTGGTGAACTGGAAGCCCTGTCTGTCAACAGAGGGCCCCCCCAGAGTGTCTACACAGCTTTTATGTTGACCAAGGCGTTATTCCTCATCGCAGAGAGGCAGAACACTGTCAGCAGAAGTGCTGAATTTCGTCAACAGACTGTCAACAAAACACATTTTGTGTGTACATGCACACAACACACATTCTTCAAGAACAAGCTCTGCAGTTAATGTGTACTCTGTGCTACACTTTGAAAGTGTAGCAAGTTTGCTGTGTACGGCGGGTGTGCACGCTTTACAGATGATTAGGTAACTATAGTTCGTAGTCACTAGTCCCCATATGTATAACATGCTACCTACGATAGAGAGGCTAGTGATCAGGGCCAAAGTACTGAAGAATAGGGCGAGAAGAGCAGCTGTGCAACTTCTGTCCTGTTGTGGTTCCAGGGGAGGCTGCTTTCTTTGGTGGACCTTTTCCAACTCACGTTTCTATGATTCCCTAGAATTCTGGAGGTGAAATGCTAAGTAAGATGCAGGTCTCCTAAACCTTGATAAAAATATGGGTTTGAGGGAGGCACCATGGGGGATATGAATCTGGAAATGGAGCAAGATAAGAACTTTTAATTTAAATCAACAGTGTTATCAGAGTTTACTTCAGAAAAGCCAGTTGATGAAACACGAGTTAGGTTTTTCCTCTGTGTTCCGTCCCCCATTTCTTAAATCCTAAACTATCTGATCTTCTAAGGGTTTAATTTAAAGAGCTCAATCTTCAAACATATGTTTAAAATAACTTTTCTTTGAAACTAAGCAATTAAAATTATGCTGAGATTAGTCTTTTCCTAGTGGAAAAATGCACAAATGCATTACAGGAAGATAAGCTTGAAAAGCCACACAACCAAGGGCAGTCATAATCCAGGGAGCAGAAACAGAAATTGCAGAGGGAAAAGATGCTGCCACCTGGCTGCTTTTTAATGGCCAAATTTAATCTTTATCTTTTTTCCCACCTTTTGTGATAATTTCTGCAGATATAAAAAGTGATCCCATAAGCTTTGTGCTGGCTGTTTAACTAAGGTGACTTCCTTCCAGTAGTAGCTCTGTGAATTGGACTGTCATTCTCTGTAGACAATCTGCTTTTGTGTCCCCCTCCCCCATCTTGATTTGCCAACATTTGCAAGACAGTCCACATGTCCCTGCAGACATGGAGTTGTGCTTTCAGGTGTCAGGGGAGCTGTGGCAAAGCAGGGGTGTGCATTGCGCAGAATGGAGGTACTATAGGTCTGACAGATGAATTAATGAGACATCAGCTGAAAGTTTGTCTTTGACTTTCATCTAGGAATAAATAACAGTGGCACTTTGCTAATGTCCTTCACTTCCTCCAAAGTGCTTTACATACAAATCATTAATTATTGCAAATCCCCAAATAGCAGGTCACTATTTATTATCTGCACTATACAGCTGGCAGACGCACAAACAATCAAATTACTTTGCCAGTGTACCACAGGGAGTCATTGGCAGAAATGGAACTAGAATCCACATGTCCCTCCTCTAGTTACTGGGAGTTGCTTTCCCCTACCACTAAGGGCTAGCTCTCCAAAGAGATCACAGAAAGTGAGGCTGCAGTAACATGAAACGTACCTGCCCGCAAGTGAATGGGCATTTTGCACATGTACACTGGGTAATGCTGCTGTCAGTACTTCTGTGCATCTGTGATCACGTCACTGGGCTATGGATGCTGAAATGTGAAAGTGCCAGTGCCTTGTACTTCTCACATCAGAGAATGTGGCCGCTAATGGCAAAGTTCTACAGGAGGTTTTCTGGTTGGTTTTCCTACAGAATTTAAATTTTGCTTCCCTCCTTTTGGTTCTGCATCCTCCCATTATGTTGCTGAGATGGAAAAGAAAAAGTTTGAGATGGGACATGCCAGACATGCCTGCTAGAACACAGGGCACACTTTCAACCTGTTGGAAGGATGTGCTCCCAGCCAGGTAGAGGCAGCTGCCGCTGGTTCTCTAATGCTCAGGTCAGGATCTGCAGAAGCTCACATCACAGTCTGTTCTTCAGGTACTTGTTCACTGTGAAGAGGAACACCAGCTTAGTTACTTGTGTCTGGCTTCCTACAAAAGCACATGGCATGTTCAGCTCGACTGGCTACACAGGAAAGTCTTAATTTCAGGGTCAGGTGTTCAAGCTCCATGATAAGTAGTTTCCTTCCTGAGCTGTTATCAGCCTACACTGGATGAGGGGATGGATTGCACCCTCAGCAAAATCTTCAGATGAGCCTATACTAGCGGGAGAGGTAGATACGTTGGAGGGTAGAGATAGCGTCCAGAGTAACCTAGACAAATAGGAGGATTGGACCAAAAGAAATCTGATGAGGTTCAACAAGGACAAGTGTAGGGTTCTGCACTTGGGAGGGAAGAATCCTAAGCATCGTTAGAGACTGAGAACTGACTGGCTAAGGAGCAGTGCAGTAGAAAAGGACCTGGGCATTACAGTGGATGAGAAGCTGGATATGAGTCAACAGCATGCCCTGGTAGCCAAGAAAGCTGATGGCATATTGGGGTGCAGTAGAAGGAGCATTTCCAGCAGATCTAGAGAAGTTATTATTTCCCTCTATTTGGCACTCGTGAGGCTGCATCTGGAATGTATTGCATCTAGTTCTGGGCCCCCCAGTATAGAATGGATGTGGATACATTGGTGAGGGTCCAACAGAGGGCAACCAAAATGATTAGGAGCCTGGAGCACCTGACCTTTGAGGAGAGGCTGAGGGATTTGGGGTTATTTAATTTGCAGAAGACAAGAGTGAGGGGCGATTTGATAGCAGCCTTCAACTTCCTGAAGTGGGGCTCTAAAGAGGATGGAGAGAGGCTGTTTTCAGTAGTGACAAATGGCAGAACAAGGAGCAATGGTCTCATGTTACAGTGGGGAAAGTGTAGGTTGTATGTTGGTAAAAACTATTTCACCAGGAGAGTGGTGAAGTACTGGATGCGTTACCTAGAGAGGTGGTGGAATCTCCGTACCTAGAGATTTTTAATTTCCAGCTTGACAAAGTCCTAACAGGGATGATTTAGCTAGGATTGGCCCTGCTTTGGGCAGGGGGCTGGACTTGCTGACATCCAGGGGTCCCTTCCAGCCCTAAGATTCTATGATCCTATGATCTGCTAAGCATAAACTCCTCGACAGGCTTTGTCTTCCTGCTCATTGAAGTCAATGGCAGAATCCCTAGTGACTCCAGTGATGCAAGCTCAGGCTCTAATTGCACAGCCTCACGGCTTCCTTTGAGATGCTGCATTGTAGACTGGCCTAGGCTTCTCTTCACAGAAATACATCGCTGTGCATTGTTTATAAATCAATCCACCAAACAGATGCCACTTAAACGAGTGACTGAAATACAGCTACTCAGGTTCTTCCCGTTGAGTGTCCATCCTGGTCTGCCACAGAGAGAATTTATTGGAGAATATATCTTGGATAACAGAGCGACATCTGCCTACTGCTGCTCACAGTGCGGAAAGGACTGCCACTTCCAGATTGGATTGCACAGCCACAGAAGACGCTGCTTGAATCAGTCCAACTGGGGCGCAAACCCATGATTCCTCAGGATCGAAGGATGCCTACTATGCCTATATCTTGGAGAATTTATCTGCAAATCAAGTTAACGTTGTTGGGTTTTATTGTGTTTGTATTTGTCTGTAATCCAAAATCTGTGAAGATATATGTTGGTTGGCAGGTTCAGCTGCCTAAATGAGAAAATGTAAGTAATCTCTTCAGGACAGTCTAAAACCAGAGAGGGTACATGCCTAGATAGGCATCTGGACCTCAGCTTCTCTTTCGTGGGTGCTTTTTGTACCCCAATTTTTGTTCCCAGACAATGAATTGTAGGTACAAATCTAAACACATGTCTCCTTAACTGGCTGATCTACACTCAAATTTGGGTGGAGTTGCAAGCACTCAGATTAGCATCTGCAACTAAAGTGCAGATACCGTAGCTATAAAGTGGCTATCTGCGGAGTTGCAGGGATCTGCCTACACATGACCCTGATGTGGCGTTTAAGTGGTGTGGAGGGCGGATGTTACCCACCAGAATTCCATCTGCCATCTAGCCCTATCCTGCGGTGGGAATCCTCCCAGGCTTCCCACTCACATGATTATGAAGCCAGCTCTAATGCTCTAGTGTCCCCTGGACCTACTATGGAAGCTGGTTCCTTGGACATTAGCTAAAGCACACCATTTTGTCAGAAAAGTCCTTTCTGCAGCATTTGGCTGCATTTTTGGGGCCCCCTGGCTCCTTGCCTTCGCTCAGTGTCAGAGCAGTGATGGGTTCCTGGCAGGGGTGAGAACACAAGCTTGTCCCTCCATGGAAAACAGCCTTCTAACAACTGCAAATGGACAACTAAGGATCCCAGCAGTCTCCCAGCTCAGTCTTCCCCCCAGCTTCCCACTCCCTCCCCAGTCTCAACCTTGTAAAAAGCCCCTACCTCCTAACATGTTTTGGGGCCTGATTCTGCTACCTTTACTCACATTGGCTAGTGTCTGACAATTCAAATACTTCTACTCACTGAACCTCTCTAATCTGGCACTCTCTCATCCAGCAATGTCTCTAATCTGGCAGGATTTTAGTTAGCTGAGTGACCACTTATCGTGGATATGGCCAAGTTTCCTGTGGTCCCATAAAGTTTGTTTCCAGCCACCAGTCCTGGCTCTCAGTGTTCTGAGCTGTTATTTAGCTGTAATTTGCCCCTAAATGTCTTTTCAGAGGCCCATAAACAGTGGAAGTGTTGGTAATCCTGCTAGACAATATTGACCTCCTGTGGTCCGACAAAGTCTCTTGTTTGGCACCGGTCAGGTTCCAAGGGTGCTGGACTTGAGAGGTTCAACCTGTACTGATTTCTGAGCAATTATTTGGAATCAGGTACCATTCCAAGTGAGTAAGATATTGGAACTGGGCTCTCAATAAAAGCCTGTATTGTGGCCTGAAGGTCAATTGACCTGAGCCATTTCAGACTGAGAGCCCCGATGGAGAAAGTACTATTGCAAACTCCTTCTCTTTTAAGTGGAGGGGGAGTCCTGTGTGGCCATGTCAGTAATGCCACAGATGTGAGAAGGGGTGCTCCAAAGTAGGGAACACCAAGAAAGCTAGCCTCTGTGTTTCACATAAGAAATATGAGTCAAGAGGTCTGTGAACTCCCTCCAACAGGGGAAATGAACACCTGGATATTCAGAATTCCAAGTGTTCATCTGCGCATGCTGTCTATACACCTAATTTGGGACCACAGTTAATAATCATTTTCCAGAATGGCAATAATCCTTTACATGTTTAATCACAATAATTGTGTTCACCAATTAGGTGTGCAAATGCATGCAAACATTTACAGGTGCAGTCCTAAAAACCTAAATACTGGGCCTAGAATACATTTTTGTTTGCTGTCTCTGCACTATAATCTGTCATAAGGATCAGTTCAGACAAACCTTGCTATAATTTTCTTTTTATTTCTATTGTGCACAACACCAGCCACAGGACCTAACATTTAACTAAGAGATGATGATTTTATTGGAATAAACCTTAGACTGAGAGCCATAAAACAGGCAAGGTTGCCAACCCTCTAGAATTGTCCTGGAGTCTCCCGGTGTTAAAGATTCACCTTTAATTAAAGACTGACATATGACAAAACCTCCAGGAATACATCCAACCAAAACTGGCAACCCTAACACGAGGAAACTTCCTAAATCAGATGTGCCGTGTTTCCACTATGCAGGGACAGTCAGCCATGCAAAGAGGCAGGAGCTCACATATGCAGTGGTTGTCTTCATCTGCAGCCCAGCACGCAGATTAGTGTGAAATTGCCTGCCCCGAGACAATGTATGAAACCCTTCCTAGTCTGATCCTTATGATCAAAAGCCACACAGAGCAACCTGGGCAAAGGGGCAACAAACACAGTGGTGCACTTAGAAAACAGCTTTTGACAGTAACTGTGATCTCTAGAAGCAGTGAGCCCTCAAGTGACACTCCATTGCATGTACAGTACATGGCAAGGATAGGGGAGCTCTAACACATCCCCCTGTTTAATTAGGAGCTGTGAAATAATAAATTTAACTTGTTCCCACCCACGCTTCGCAGGACCTGCTGTGTTGATTGTAGGGCACCAAACAAAATGGGATGGTGGTAAATTTACATATACAAATTAAAAGAGAAAAACCAGTAGCTGTGGTATTATTGTTTGTGTTAATTAGGGTAATTTAAAATGTTTATGAGTAGGTTCCCTAATGGGGAGTTTTTCAGGGCGATGTTGCCAAGAGATTTGTGACTAGCCTAAGCTGTAAAAGAATGGGGCTGGCAGGGTGAAGCTCTTGAAGGTATAGCAAGGATGGCTGAAGTGGGAAGAGTAACATGGGTTACAAATCCCTGCACCTACCGCATGCTGGATAACAGACCTTCAGGCAGCAAACTGTGCTTAGTACTGTCAGGCTGGTAAGACTGCAGAGGCCAAAGAACATGCTGGAGAATGCATAGAATGTGCACATCGCATAGTTAAACAGCCATCTGGAAGGGAGAAAACATTAAGTAAAATTGAAACCTCCCCATTCATACCAAGTGCTAAGCTTGCATGTCTTGTGATTCTCGTGAGAGGGAACTTGCCTGAGTTGTTCCGTGTGGTTCATAAAGTAACAAGGGTATTTCTCACTTGGCATTTCAATCCAGATACCTGATTACTGAAGTCTGGCATCACTCCAGCGCATGAGGTGACACAGGAAGCAGAACTACTTAGGCTGTAGAGCTGGGCTGTTGGAGGATCTTTTTCTCGATGCAACACAAGAAGGAATAAATACCTAGGGCCTGATCATCTAGGAGTGGTGTATGTGATTGTGACCCTGTGTTACACAGTTACTTTGGCTACGGGCACAAACTGAGTTATTGTGAATGCAAATTACTTGGATTAGCTGTTCATACACGCAGTTGTACACATAAACTGCATTTGCTAAAACAGTTTCACTCTTTGCTCATCACTATCTGAGCAGCAGTTTCAAGAAAGTAATAACATTTAGCACTTACATTGCACTTTTCTTCCATGGTCCTCAAAGATCTTTACAGGGAATGGTTAGTGGCATTAGCCGCATTTTACAGATGCGAAAACTGAGGCATAGAGGCAAAATGACTTGATCTAGTTCACACACCAAGTCAGTGACAGAGGTAGGAATAATCTCAGATCTCCTGACTCCCAATTTCATATCCTAACTATTGGTCCACACTAACAGCCTCAAAACAGAAAGGTTTTGGAAGGACACTGTACAAGGCTAAAAAGTTTTGCCTTAGCAGACCTCAGTTTAAATATGCTACAGCAACTGTTGGTATATACCTTATCAGTTGTGCCATACTCCTGCCATGGGATTAAGCCTGGGATGAGGTCTGCTTGCACCTAATTTTAAAGCCTGACCTGGACCAGAACCTGCTCCCTGCACAGCCAACCCAAACCCAACCAGAAAGTGTCAGCTTGGTTCTGAAAAGTGTTCCACCCAAATACAACACTGCCTTGACTGGCAGTGCCACCTAGTCCTCAAGGGTTGATCTAGGCGGGCTCTCTATGCCCCATGATCATGATGTGTCTCTGACTGCCTCCTGGTGGTGGGACTGATGTGGTGGCTGGTGCCACCTTTGCTGTGTGTACTGCAGAGAGAGGTGCTGTCATTGTCACCATGCATAAACAGCAGCAAGGTGGGGTCAGCCAGCAGGAGTGAGGCACACAGATGCTGTGCCTACTGCATGGCCAGGAGAAGGAGAGCAGAGATAAACCAACCCATGGCTAAGAGGCTCAGGTTGTTTTCATCCCTGATCTGAGCCTGCCTCTTGTAACTGGGTCCTGCAAGGTCGTAGGGCTCCAGAACAGGGGACCGACAGCTCATGAGCCACATGTGGTTTCTCTGGGCCAATTTTGTGACTCTCCCCACTGCCCTATGTGCCATGCAAAGTCCAGTGGACTCCAACCCACAGCACCAGGCATTGGTTGGAATCCTGGCTGGGCGTGGCTCTCTTGCTAAGCTATGGGGGGAGAGACTGCACCCACAAACACCCCCTATACCAAAACAGAGGAGAATGAACAAGGGCAGCAACTTGAGCCGGTGCAGCTGGAGCCACTGCCTTTGAGAGGAGCATATGTGGTGGGTGCAGTAGAGCTGGCAGCACTAGCTTGTGTCCTGAGCCAGGGGTGTTGCCTGTTGGTGGGTTTGGCTCTTCCTGTTGAGTTGGCTCATGTCGGATTCTGTTTGGCTCGCTCCCTGGAGAATGATCCTTAGTCCCAGTGCTGGGTAAGAATTCCTAGTAGGAAAAATCTGGGGCTACACTCTGCTCCCACTTACACCCTTGTGACTCCCTTGCCTTCAGTGGGGTTATTCGGATTTTACACAAGTGTGACTGAGCTCCGACATTGGCCCCTAGTCTTCCTTTGTGCTCAAGGATCTGAGGGAGAGCTACAAATCAACACCAAGAGAAAACCCCATTAAATGCCTTTCCATGCAAAGGAGCTACCTGTGTGCAAAGAAGGATGGGGTAGCCAAAGGGAAGAGGGTCACCGTCATGCCCAGGTCACTGATAGCCAGGTTCACAATGAAGAATTCAGCAGGCTTCAGCATGGATCTCTTCCGGTAGGCCACCAGCAACAGCAGGGAATTTCCGAAGAGAGAGACTATGCCTGAGAAAAGCCAGAGAAAGATAGAGACCCAGTGTAGGATACTTCAACTCACTAGCAGCAAATCAGTGAATGGCACAGGGACAGGCATGGGGGTATGTCTGTCTTGTTGATCACCTGCTGTCCTCAAAAACTGATGGGCTGTGCTTATTTGATAACCGGGTTTGTGCAGAGAGGCCACTCTCTGCATGTATGAATGTGTGGAGGGAAGAACAGACACGGATCTTACATGCTGATTTCTCCCCAAAAGTCTGTGGGGCCCTGTAACAATCTGGGTCATATCCCTTCTTTATTGCTAACCAGGACATTGAAACATCCACTGAGAAAACAGCTTCTCAGCTTTTACACAGAGTCCCCTGTGGGCTGGTACAGGACTTTGGGGTCCTTGGGGAATATTTGGCTAATACAACTGTGATCGGTGAAGCCCCCAACTTTCTCCCGCTGCTGCATCTCAGCATCTTGTGCAGTGGTTAGCGAGCCCTTGGCCAGCAGACTGGCTGGAGATGAGATGCAGGGCTTTCTATGAATGGACAAGCACAGGGTCCAAACTGTCTTTCCTGACTCTTGGAATGCTATAGTTCACGCTGAGTCTGCTCAGAAACACAGTCACTCCCATTCTAACATTGCCTGTCTCCTCCATAATCATGTCAGTTCTAATACCTTGATAACTGTCATTTGGTTTGCTTTAAGGCAGTCCAGGTAACTAGCCATAGGACAAGGGCCAAGCAATTCTCCAAGCTCTCCTGGAAGCATCATTTCCCTCTATAACAAAGACAACAGTGTCTTCCGACTTTTCGAGGCTGGTTATATCCTGGTATATGATCTGCCTTCAGGACTTGCTGTACTTGGCAAAAAGATTGTCTTCATCTGGCACAGTGATTAATAATCACTAGACACCCAAGGACACTTTAAATGGGAGTGTAATTGTTAGAAGCATTTGGGAATGGGGCAGCAAGCAGAAGGTCAGTGAAATGGACTTATGGTGCAGAGTCCAAGACAGAGCTGACAACAGGGTGCCTCCAACCCTTTTCAGCTCGATAACTGGGGGGGGGTGAACTTTGTCATATTGTTATGATGGAGATGCCAAGAAGTTGGGCATATTCTATTTTTAATTTCTTCCTGGTAATCTTTCTCGTGTGAATCTGTACTGCACAATATTCTGTGTATAAAATAAACAAAAGGAAAGACATCACGGCTACGGCTACTCTTGCATTCCTCTTTTTGAAAGAGGAATGCAAATGAGGGAAATAAAAAATGCAAATGAGGCACTGATTTAAATATCTTGCACTTCATTTGCATAATCTCTTTCCTAAAGAGATTCTTTCAAAGGAAAAAAAGCAGTGTAGGTGGGGCTCTTTTGAAAATAAACCACATCTTCGAAAGACCCCTTCTTCCTGAAACAAAATAGTAGAAGTGAAAGCATTTGAGTGAGGTTGGATGGATGATAATTAGGATGTTTGCAGCATCCTAGGCAGGGGTGTGGGCAGACTGATCCTTCCCTCCATGGGTTTGGCTGGGAATCAGCTACTGCAACGTTGCTTCACTTCAAGCATTCAAAAACCACGAGCTGGGCTCCTAAAAATCATGAGGTTTAGACAATTCAACCAAGTTAGATTGTTTTTCTTTTGCCTTTTGGTTCTTGAGCTTTCAGGGGGCACATTTTCAAGGTTTTCCTCAACCACGAGAGCCAGAAATTGTGTTGAAAGGGGATGCATCTGGAGAAGCTGATCTTTAAATCGCAAGAGCTGGCAACATTGCTGTTGGGATTCTAAGAAGATAAGAGGAAAAGAACGGCCATGCTGGGTGAGACCAATAGCCCAGTATCCTGTCTTCTGATAGTGGCTAGTGCCAAATGCACCAGAGGGAAAGAACAGATGACGTAATCATCAGTGATGCCTCCCTCATCACCTATTCCCAGCTTCTGACAAACAGAAGATAAGGACACCATCCCTGCCCATACTGGCTAATAGCTACTGGTAGACTAATCCTCCCTGAGTTTACATTATTCTTTCTGACTCCTGGTATAGCAGAGATGGGCAATAATTTTGATGGGGGGGCACTCCAAGAATTTGGTAAGTGGTCAAGGTCTGCACTCTTCCAGGAGGAGATGCAGGATCTGAGATGGAGGTTGAGAGCAGAAGGGAGTTAGACGTAAGGGACTGGGTTGCAGGAGGGGGGTTTAGACCTGAGGCAGAAGTGGGTGTGGGGTCTGGGATGGAGTTTTGCTGAAGGAGAAGGGATACAGGAGGGGGTTCAGGGCTTTGGGTTGAGAGCTTGGGTAGGTGGGGGTTTTGACCTGGGGCAGAGGACTGGGGTGCACGAGGAAATTGGGTTGTAACCTATGGCAGGAGGGAGTTTCACTTGGGGTAGCAGATTGGGGTGTAAGGTCTGAGAACAGGTATATGTGTGCAGGAGGGGGCCAGACGGTTTGAGTTATGTGGGCTAAGGAGGCAGGAGTGGGTCAGCAGCTGGGAGGGATGGAGGGGTTTAGGTGCCAGAGGCAGGCTCTGGCCAGGAGACACTTACTTTGGCGACTCCAGGCCAGCAGGTTCCCTGGCTTCCATGCCCCAGCAGGCAGGTCAGAGGAGTGGGCTGCAAGGACACGTGGGTCTGAGCAGCTGCAAGCTCCAGGGGAGGATCAGAGGGGTCCTTTGAGAGCTGCCTGTTATTCAGACAGGCAGCTCCCATTGGTTGTAAACTGGCTAATGGCAGCTGCAAGATTTTGCTGGGGGTGGGGGACAGCATTCAAAGCCTCTTTCCACCCCCTTGCCCTGCCCTCCCTGTCCTCCTGAGCTCACAGCTGTTCACATATAGACTCCTGCAGACGGCTTTTCTGAGCAGCATGGGAGGGCAGGGAGCCTAATGAACAAGAAGCTCTTGTTCTGCCCAGGGGATGGATCCAGTGGCTTGTCCAGCCTGTATTATAGGCTAAGTTGCCTTTCACAACAGCCTCTGGCAAAGAGTTCCAAAGGTGGGCTACACATCATGTGAAGAAATACTGCCTTTTCTTTGTTTTAAACCTGCTGCCTATTTATTTCATTTGGTGACCCTTAGTTCTGGTGTTATAAGAAGGAGTAAACATCACTTCCTTACCTACTTTCTCCACATCTGTTGTGATTTTACAGACATCTATCCTATCCCCCTTAGTCGTATCCCTCCTTAATCTTTCTGCTTTAGAATAACCTGCCACCTTCAGACACAACTCACAAGAATGAAGGTACAAGGACTTGACCAGCTTGGCTCTAAGCTGCAGGTGGGGATGCAGGGTGCAGAGGCACAGCAAAATGCAGATTCATTGGTCAGCATACAAAATTCTGAGACATATGGCCTGTGTGATCCATGAATAGGTTTGGAACCCATGCCTGATCGGACACCTAGGTGATCCCTTTATGTTATAAACTATTATTTCCGGAGGCAACCAAGCCATTAACGCATTCACTCCCTGACAGCAGAGATCCTTTGTTCAGTGCATCATTAAGCATCTCCTAGCAGTAGACAGAAACGATGCTGATTAATTTCCCTCGCCGTCTATTGAAACCTGCAATGGACAAGTCATTGAGAAGGCAACCGTGGGACTGTGTGTCAAGTCCTGCTTTCACTGAAACTGGTAACTCCTCTAGCTGCAATGGAGTTACTTCAGTGTTACAGCAGCATAACTGAGAGCAGGATCTGGGCCTATGAAGGTTGGGTTTCCCAAGCATTGCTTACAGATGAGCCTTAATTTTCTTTCAGAATGTATTCACCTCTCTCCACACCATAGCGTGCACCACAAGGCCTCTCTCACAGCTCCCTCATCCCCAGGCAAAAAGAGCTAATTCCTTTCCCAGAGGGTTTTGGTATTTCAACATATGGTTTCCTTTCAGTCAAAAACTAAATCAAAAATTCCAACATTCTCCCCAAAAGTGAATGGAGCCCCAGCCTGCAGGGTGGTCTGCATGGTGAGCTGCCTTTCAGTCACACCCTGCGATCCCTGGGGTTCCCATCCCCAAAGCAGTCTGCCAGGGTAGCCTGCCCCAGAGCCACAGGCTCCCCAGCAGTTTACCAGGTAAGCTGCCCAACAGCAATGATGGCCCATGATCGGGAAACCAGGCAGGGTTCTTACAAAAACCCTCGCAGAATTCCAGTGGCACTTTGGCCAAACTTCCCCATCTCCACAGATCATTTTGATTTTGCTGAACTAACAAATTCTGACAAAACAATGTTTTATTGTGTTTTCCTCACAAGCTTTTCTCCTTATTTTTCTCACTGTGATGTCTACAGGCAAAACACTGCATGTCTGATTCTTGCGAGTTACCCCATGGGAATAAATAGCTTTGCTCACTTTAGCTAGGGTTAGGCATTGTCCAAGCATGCCTTTGCACCTCAGTTTTGTTGGCTTTCAGGTGACCCTGGCTGCAGGCAGGTCAGAGGTGTACATATTCCTTGGAATTAATGTGTGCTTGAAGCTAATAATAATGTGAAGTATTTGAGACCTGCTCCTGCTCCCAGTGGCTGGCTGCATTAGGAGTTGTATCAGGCTCTTATTTATCTTCAGCTTCAAAGCATTTTAAAACAATAAATCTTCACAATTCCTTTTTATCAACCTCATTATGTATGTGGAGAAACTGAGGCACAGAGCATCAATGGGGCTTGCTCAAGAACCCAAAGGGAATCGGTGTCAGGGATAGAACATGGAGAGCCCTGGGATCATAACACACCGGTATATGATGAAGGAGAGCATGGATGGGATAAGCCCAGGTGAACCCAAAGGACATGAAACATTTTTCTAGAAGTAATAAACTATGATGAACTGCATGGTGCCTGAATCTCACTGTGACAGACATATCTATAGCTTGTGCCATCCTTGATGGTGATGGTTGTAAGATCACCTGCATAACAAGAAGTCTTTCCTTACCAAAGATCAAATAGAGTGTGCCGAAAATCAGGTCTTCTCTCTCCGATAAGGAGGATGTGAATGCTGAGGAATCAGAGGTATTTTCCATCTGCAAAACACAATCCAGATGAAAGGGAAGGTGAATTTTGGTTCCAGGCCCCATGGTAAGACAACTGCTCACAGGTAACCAGTGTGAGAGCCTGAGCCATAGCCCAGTGCAATCCATTAAATGACTCATCTTTCCAGTGGTCTTGCCTCACTTTTATGGATACAGTTTGTGCCACTAAATGGTATGGGCTCAAAATTTGTACCCAGGAATGTTTTAATCTGCAATTTTGTACTGACAATTCCTAAATATTAACACATGAGCAATTAATTACCTGCTCCATGCTCGTAAGAGCTAATATTTGTACTTGAACATAACTGTAGATGTACAGTTACCTTTGTGTGGGCCCAAAAATGAAATTTCACTACCACCTTTTTTGCAGGTGGTTGTTACATCTACAACTAGGGCAGCTATGCCTGGGCCCGTCTGAAGCGTAGTCCTTTAGTGGCCATGCACAATAGACAGAACCTTGGCTTTGACATCCCCCGTGAGAGAATCATGTATAATAAATTACCAGTTTCTCAGATTACAGAGGCAAAGTGGGTGAGGTGATATCTTTTTTTGGACCAACTTCTGCCAGTGCAAGAGACCAGCTTTTAAGCTTACACAGAGCTCCTCTTCAGGTCTGGCTTCTCAGCTCATCTCAGAGGGAGGAGCCACTGAAAAGTGTTACTTAAGGCTATGCAACAGACTCCCAGTATTATAACCCCTTTGCTTAACGAATTTTAGAAAACAAACAGGGAAGGGAGAGAAAGAGAAGCAAGAGGTGCCAAAGGAACCAGCAGTTTTCTCTTTCCCAGTCTTCAGGTGATATATTTCTCAAACTGTGGCTGAAAAAAATTGATCCATCAGAAAGACATTGATTTGTATTGTATGTATACCATAACTAACCACTTGCCTGCATGGACAGAAAGTCATAACCAGATACTCAAGGTCATGATTTCAGCATGCCCACAGCTGTGTGCACAACTGATTGATTGACCTAACAAAAACGAACCTAGTGGTGGCTTGCATGTGAATATGGCTTTCAAATAGGTAGGAAGGATGAGTTTGCACATGCAAAGAACTGGACACATAACAGAAACGATACTTTGGGTTTGGCTGACAACTTAACTCTTCAATTTTAGGCTTTGTCTACACTTACAAAAGTGCTGCAGCAGCGGCGCTTTAACACAAGTGTGGTTTGTACACCAGCATCAAAAGAGAGCTCTCCCAGCATTTACAAAACAACACCTCAATGATTTACTTAGCTCCCAGCACTGGGAGCCTGTCTACATTGGCAAGTTACTGCACTTGGTGTGTTCAGAGAGTGATTTTTCACACCCGAGTGAAGTTTCAGTGCTGTAACTTGCCTTGTAGACAAGTGCTTAACTTCAGCTAATCACCGTTTATGTGAACGTGCATTGCCCATTGCAATGCAAAAAAGGGAAGTCAGACATGAAGGGACATCCCCTCTTCAGCACATGAGAAAGATGCTCGATATACAACTACTTCCCTAAAATAGGGCAAAATTCCTGTTGACTTGAATGGACTCAGGATTAACCCACAGGGAGGATCATGGCAATGGGTTCACGGAGTGGCCTTTTTCTCATGTGACATATCCCAGTGTAATCTAGAATTAGCCATACCATGCTCTGAGTGAGGTGACCAGTCAAAAATGTGTTTTTTCAACCACCATGCCCTCCAAGGAAGAGGAAAAGTAGAACTTTGCTTAGATTTATTTTTATAATGTTGATGATGTGTTAAGGTTTGCTTGCCTCTTGAACAATGTGGGTCAGTAGAAGCTTTCCCGGACCACCAAGCATTGTACAATATTTATCTTCAGGCTTCACCCATGTCCTTCCTCCAACAAAACAATTCACTTTGTATTCAGTTAAAGAGTGCACGCTGGATCGAAAGGCAAACTGCTACTGGGGGCAGGAGGGAAACTATTTATAAAGGCACTCTATGACTAAGTCTCCAAAGCCGTGTCTACACGTGCACGCTACTTCGAAGTAGCGGCACTAACTTCGAAATAGCGCCCGTCACGGCTACACGCGTTGGGCGCTATTTCGATGTTAACATCGACGTTAGGTGGCGAGACATCGAAGCTGCTAACCCCATGAGGGGATGGGAATAGCGCCCTACTTCGAAGCTGAACGTCGAAGTAGGGCACGTGTAGACGATCTGCGTCCCGCAACATCGAAATAGCGGGGTTCACCATGGTGGCCATCAGCTGAGGGGTTGAGAGACGCGCTCTCTCCAGCCCCTGCGGGGCTCTATGGTCACCGTGTGCAACAGCCCTTAGCCCAGGGCTTCTGGCTGCTGCTGCTGCAGCTGGGGATCCATGCTGCATGCACAGGGTCTGCAACCAGTTGTCGGCTCTGTGGATCTTCTGTTGTTTAGTGCAACTGTGTCTGGGAGGGGCCCTTTAAGGGAGCAGCTTGCTGTTGAGTCCGCCCTGTGACCCTGTCTGCAGCTGTGCCTGGCACCCTTATTTCAATGTGTGCTACTTTGGCGTGTAGACGTTCCCTCGCAGCGCCTATTTCGATGTGGTGCTGCGCAACGTGGCTGTTGAATGTCGACGTTGCCAGCCCTGGAGGACGTGTAGACGTTATTCATCGAAATAGCCTATTTCGATGTCGCTATGTCAAAATAAGCTACTTTGATGTAGGCTTCACGTGTAGACGTAGCTCAAGAGTGCTGCATTAAACTTCTTTTGTTACTGTTGGTGTTCCATTACTCTCCTTTCAAGCACTTTTCTGATCGGCATAGTACAGGAACCTGTGCAAAGTAGCATAGAATGTTCTGACCCATCAAAGCTGCAGGTGGCTCATTAACTCAGTTTACCTAAAAATCTAAAGTCTGATCCCTATGTGACATGAATCAGTTTAACTCTACAGCTATCCACACATGTAGGCCAATTTATCTGGCTGAAGATGTGGCCCCGAATTTTAGAAAAACAAAGTCTTTTCCTACTGGAAACAAATTGCGATCATTCTTGTCTCTACAAAACAGGGCCCTTAATTTTTACTTTTCATTTGAGACAATCGGAGGACAATAGCAAACAACTGTCCACGTCTTCATTTGCTTCCTCCCAGTGCTTGCAACATCTTCCATGACCCCATACAGCCTGCACCCTTACTCTCTCCTCCAAGGCCCTTTTTAAAGGCTCATTTTGTAAAGGCAATCCTCCATCACTGACTCCTGCCTTGCTTTCACCCATCTCTATCTCCACATTACATATTGCAGTAACAAGAAAATGATGCCATTTTATTCTGAAATGATTGACTCCACTCTCCCTTTTTTAAAAAAAAATCTACTAGGCGGAGGCCACCCAGTGAGGGAGTGAAGGAGCTGAGTAAAGAGCACTAGGGCTGATTTTCACTAGTTTTTTGCACCAAACAGTTCCAGCAGATCTCAGGAGGAGCAGCGGTTGCCCATCACCTTTGGAACCCAGACACTAAGGAGTTCAAACCACCGTGTGCCAGATTCGCAATGATAGATGCACACAATGCGGCACAGAGACATGTGTGCCCCCGATTTATAGCTGCAAACATCAGCACACATGCATACATCAACTAAAAAGTGTGATGCTCTAGTCTAGGCTGACCACATATGGGGTAAACTGTGCTTGCTCCTTCTGTAGTGAGGCGGGGGAGCGGGGGGGGCTGGCGAGGGATGACCCCCTCCCAGAGTCCTGGTGGGCAGAGCCCAGCACTATCCTGCCACCTGACTGGAAGCCAGGAGAGACAGGACTGGAGATATAAAACGCCAGCTCAGCAGCTCAGTCAGGCTCCAGCTGCCAATGGCACCAGATGCCTGGCCTGCATTCTGAGCAGAGAGGCTGCTGGGGACCTAAAGGGGGCTGAGGAATGGACAGGAGTGCTGGAACCTCAGACAGACAGACTTGAACCTGGAAGAACTGCCAGCATTGCCAGGGATTCCAACCCCCAGCGGCCCAGAGGACCCGCGTTGGGGCCAGGTACCCCGGTGAGGGAGTGTGAAAGTAACCCAGGAACAGATGACCTTAGTCTGGCTGAACCAGAACCTGTGACTGAGTCATCATGTTGCAGATAGGCTCCCCACCCGCAACACGGATCTGCCACTGTTAGGGCCCTAGGCTGGGGCGCAGTGCAGTGGGTAGGCCTGTGTGCCTCCCATGACCCCTATCCTTGAGTGGCAGTCTCCCCCAGTGCTCACGGCCAACCCCTTGTGCTTGTCGGCTCTTCACCAAAGCTAGGAGACTGGAAGGCTTTGCAGCCATGCCCTGAAGCAGAGCCTGGGCGAAGTGACTGCTGCTTCAGCACAGGCGTGCACAATTGAACTGGTGGTGTTTGTTGCCCTGCCCTGAGCTAGGGCCTGGCCCTATGCACTGCTGACTTAAAGGCTCGACCTGAGCACAGGCCCCAGCCCCTGGGTTGTTGTTGCGTCCTGTAAGCGAAGGCCAGGATTGCTTGACTGAGCCCCAAACTAGTGGTGCAGCTAATTCCTGTGTGAGGGGTGTAGTGAAGCAGAGCGGCCACACACTGATGCAGAGGGAAAGGAGCCCCTCCCAGAGCCTTGGTGGGCAATACTGTCATGCAGATGCATGGTGGTGCAGCAGCAGGATACAAGGACTGTGTTGTACTTTATTGAGTGCATCTAAGAACTAGGCACAGTTGAAATTCTGCTGCTCTGAGGAGCTCAGGGACTGCTCCTTCTCTGCTCCCATGGAGAGCATGCTGGTGCTCAAAGAGGCCACGGTCCCAACTTTCTCCATCTTACCAGCTCCCAAAGTCTGGCTGGCATGCATGGAACATGGGGTACTGAGCATGCCATAAAGAGTTGTAGCTTGCAGGTGCGTTCCTACTGCTCAGCAACAAGTTCTACGGAGTGTGGTGCCCCCCAGATCCCATAGTCTGATGGTGTAACTTCACCTCACCCCAACGACAGGGAGGTGCCTTAAAATCCCTGAGGCTGTACGACGATTTGTAAAGAGGCAGCCAGTGAGCGTTCAATAAAAAGTGTCCCTGTGAGGATAATCATGCGCACAGCCATGCAGTTTGATTCCAGTGGCAAATGGCTCTAGGATACAGTGTCCCCTCTTACAGTCACCCAGGATAAGTAGGTTCACAGCCTGTGGAAACTCTGTCATGTGTTGCAGCACCTAAAGAACTAAGAGGCTGGATTCCAATACGTACTTTTTGGAAAGAGATGATACTTCATACCATTAAATCGCCTTCTGCAGCCAAGGGTGTATAGCTGCATCTTGAAGGTGCACCAAGGCCCAGTATTGGTATGCCAGCCTTCGGGTGTTTTTTTTAATGATTATCCTTTCTTATTCAGTTCAACTAACTGCTGTCCTGTGGGTAACAGTAAATTCCCCAGCCAACGTAGGCTATAGGATTTGTTCCTGGCAACCCAACAGTTTTTAGTTGTGGCATTTGTTTTAAGCCATTTCTGTACGCAAGTGATTAGGCAAACTGCTTCATGGAGATTCCTACACATAACAGGATTTTGATTTTACATCCAGAAGGAATTCAATTAAAGGAATTGTCGGTTTTATATCCTTAGAGCCCACATTAAAAAAAAAAAAAAGTTTTGTTGTTTCCTGTACTATCCACCAGAGGCCAAGACCTCAGCAGGTGTAAATCAGCATTGTACCACTGAGTTCAGTAGAGTGACACCAATTTTACATCAGCTCAGAACCTAGCCCCAGTTCTTCATTTTATGGTGTGCTGTGAAACTTTCAAAACCATTCCTATACCATCGGAACTTTTTCTAATTTCCATTGCCATTTGGTAGCTGAAATGGCACAGGACAGAAAATGAGGCAGAAATCTCTGTTTGTGAGGACCTGTTGATTCACATGTTATTCCCACATTTCATGGCTGGTTCTGGCTGCTAATTTCCTCATTTAAAAGTCTGGCAGGATAGACCATAAGCTTGCTGATATGGGTGTATTTTTAACAAAGTAAAAAAGTTATGTTCACTTTCTTAGGATGCCTAAGTCATCATGTTTTATTGGTCTAATTAGTTTTCATGTTATTTCATGCAGCTGAGCCAAAGGTTTCAAGGAGTTTAGAAAGTTAATAGGGAGTACTAAAGTGGAACATTTGATGCTTTTTAGAACATTCATTCGCTCTGCTGATAACAAAGAAATGGAAAAATATTTTACTTGTTAAAAATCTAAGGGAGGGAGGGGGGAAAATAATAAGCTAATTATGTTCTAATGACTGCTGGCCTGCATGTGGGAGGTTTAATACCAGCATTATTGCCCCCGGCCACATGTGTGCCATATGAGTGCCTAATAAATAGGAGCTGTGCCAATATATAATAGAACAGCAGGTGCTGTAAAAGAGATTCTGCTGAAGACAGTGTAAGGAGAAACGTTCTCATGTGCCAGGCAGGACAACTGATGTTGGCTCAAACTGGGGTTGGAATGAAGACTTCCCACTCCACGATGAAGTGTGGAGCCAGAAGAAATAGGTGCTGGAGGTGTGTTAAATGAGTTCTGTAATTAGATCTATCTTCAAACTCATGCACACTAGAGGTAACTGATTGTCCATTAGGCATCTCCCCACTCCAGGCAAAGCGGCTCAGAAGAGTGGGACCTGAGCAGTGTGCAAAAAAAGCTGCTATCCACCTAGGATAGGCAGGCTATGCTATACTGAAAACATGACCAGTCTGTCCCCTGTGATATGAAAGAATAGTGAATACACAGTAATATCTATCTCTAAAAAGCTGGCGTGCTGGGGTGAGAGCCTTCTTCCTCACAGCAACTTCAATGTGGCAACAGCCTTTCTTGTGTGCGTGTCTCTCCCCACAATGACGAGTGGGATCCTATTTTCAGAGACATGGAATGTAACCGAATATCGGAATGTAAGATGGGACTGCTCCAGTCAGAAGGACAATGGAGTGCTGAACTGAGCTTCCATGTGCAGGATTTTAATGTCTCGGTAGAGTGCCAGCAGATGTGAACATGATAAAAATTTGGCTCTGTCTCTTTTTGGCTCTTGAATTATTTACGAGGCCCCCTAGGGGGATAACCAGGACTAATGGGCTGGAACTGAGAAAGGAGAAATGTGAACTGAATATCAGGAAAGACTTCCTGACAGTGAGTTGAGTCAAGCACAGGATTGCCTCCAAACGGAAGGACTGAAAACCCCAGTGCTTAGAATTTTAAAGCGGGACTGGACAAAAAAATAGCAAACATGTGATAGGGAAAACGTGCATTATTCTCAGGGATACGTGGGCTGGATCTTTTCTCCTGTCAGCTTCCATGATTCTGCAAGCAAGCTGAGTAGTATTATCTCTGTTTTACAGACAGGGAAACTGAGGCACGGAGCAGTGAAGTGACTTGCCGCAGACCACAAAAGTCAGTATCAGACTGGAATTCAGGTTTACAAACTTCTGGCTACCAGTCTTGTGCTCACTCTGCTAAATCGCATTGCTCACTGTGGGATGCTAGGAAACTGCTAACAGGCTTTTATCTGCAGTATTTTAATCAAGACACAAGACTACTCACTGAAAAACTATGGGGACAAATTGCTCTGGGGGATACAGTATTTCTTTTCATGAATTACTGATGACATTGGGTCTTACAAATGGAGCAACCACAAATTGTTACTCATACATGTGTAAAAATGCCAGACTCCCATCCAAAACTGAACTCAGACAGATGAACCTAATTACAACAACTAAATTAACAAATAACAACTTAATTGACTTTGAGTATAAATCTATTTTAAGGCATTAATTGGTGTTAAATTGCCACTAGATCTTCATATCCTGAGTTATCAGCCCCTGTACACCACTTCACCATGAACTCTAATTAGCTTGGCCTGGTTCATGACTTTCTCAAGACATTGGGTTGATTTTGCACACAAGTCATAGGGTGCATCTACACTAGCCAGCTACTTCGAAGTAGCTGGCACAATGTCGAAATACCACGTGTCGTGTCTACACACGCTCTGTGCTATTTCGACGTTGAAATCAAAGTTAGGCGGTGAGACGTCGAAATCGCTATTCCCATCTGAAGATGGGAATAGCGCCCTACTTCAATGTTCAACGTCAAAGTAGGGCATGTGTAGATGATCCGCATCCCGCTACTTCGAAATAGCGGGGTCCTCCATGGCAGCCATCAGCTGAGGGGTTGAGAGATGCTCTGTCCAGCCCCTGCGGGTCTCTATGGGCGCTGCGTGCAGCAGCCCTTAGCCCAGGGCTTCTGGCTGCTGCTGCTGCAGCTGGCGTCCATGCTGCATGCACAGGGTCTGCAACCGGTTGTCAGCTCTGTGGATCTTGTGCTGTGCAGGGCAAGTATGTCTGGGAAGGGCCCTTTAAGGGAGTGGCTTGGGGCTTTGCTGGCCCCTTATTTCAACAGGGAACACTTGTGTGTGTGGAAGCTCCACATTTCCTTCCGGGGCAGCTCCTTTCGATGTTCCCTATCGCTACTTCGACGTTGAACATCGATGGCGCCAGCCCTGGAGGACGTGTAGATGATACACGTCGAAGTAGCCAATTTCAATGTCCTTACTTCGAAATAGGCTACTTCGACATAGTGTGCTAGTGTAGACGAAGCCATAGAGTTGTTATAGTCTGGTTATCTTTCCCCACTGGTTATCACTAAGGGGATTCAACTGGGAACATTTCAAAGGCTTTGTAGATGGAACTGGGGATTAAGGTAGAGATTAAACCTTAGCCTGACAATAAAAATACTTTCATGATTAAATTATTCCCATTGGATTAACGTTCAAGCACTATAAAAATGGGAGGGTTGCCTGGATAAATTAGACTGCTGGTCAAGTAAGTTAGAGTGAGTTGTATTGTGACAGCTGGGCCTGCACATTTACCAAAATTGAGCGCTCAACTGGCAAAAATTACTTAAAACTTCACAAGACATGACAGTAACGCAGATCAGTGATGCTCAGGCTTCAGTGACTTTGGGGCCAAATAAGCAATTAACATTACCCAAAAGATCCACAGACATGTGAATTCATTTTTTTATTTACTGCAGAATCATATTTAAACAGTGTGACAGGGAAAATACAGTGTAATTTTTTGGCAAAATGACTGACCCAGTATTATTTTATCAACTACAATTTGTTAAAATAACACAGTAAAAGCATCCTGTAGGCTAATAACTTAGAATAGTTCATTAATCACAGTTTCTTTAATACCACATGCTACAAAGAGCCACAGGACACCCATTAAAGAGCCACTTGAGCCTCAGCATGGGGAGTGGGTAACCCCAAGGTTTGGGAGAGGCAAGTGTCCCCAGCCCTGCCCCTTCTGCCAGGGGCCCTGCCCTGACTGTGGCCACTGGCCTCTGCCCAATTCCCCTGCCACACACACACAATGGGATCACTGGCCACAGCCCAGGACAGTGTGGCCCTGCAGCTCCCAGGAGCTCAGAGGGCAGCACAGCTACAGCCTGTCTCCTCCACAGAACTCTGGGGAGCCAGCAGGCAGAACAGCACAGCCCCAGCCTGCCAGTGCCAGCCTCTGCCACTGCAAGAGCAGATACAGGTAGGGAGCCTGGGAGCCTCTAGTGGGAGGTGCCAGAGGAGGCAGTTTGGGAAGGCATTGCCTTCCCCTGCCTATGATACTTGCTGCCCATGAGCCTCAGTCTCAGAAGAACAAAGGATGATGGGGAAAGGTCTGAGAAAGAGACAAAATAACTGAATTAGTCTAAATTAAAAGGTCAAAGAGAGAAAATTCAAAGACTGTATTGAACTCATGCTCATTAAAAAAGGATTCATGCTGATTTTGAGAAGTGTGACCAGAAAGGGCCAGAGAGAGCAGGACCCAGATAACATCACCATCCCTACCAGCTCCGTCCCAAACACTCCCTGGGACCCAACTTATTACCATCTCTGATACCATCAAGAGATGGTCACCAACAGGGCTTTTCCTTATAAGACAGGTTTTTAATAACAAAAGCAGCAGCATGTCCAGCCCACCCCAACTAATTTCTCTTTCCCTGCGGAGGAACAGTTATTGCCATCTTTGATAACACTTGAGAGACTATTAAACCACAGGGGGGTTTCCCCTCTCTCTCACTTAGGAAAGTGAACAAGGAACACGGTTAAAATGAAGGATTTATTTAATACTTGACATTTCAAATGGTTTGATTCTCCCCTCCCCACACCTTATTTTTTTTGGAATCTTTTTAATAAATCTCTTAAAGGGATTTTTAAAGATTTGCGTTCCATGGTGCTAATCAGGGTGAGGTCTCTGCATATGAATCCCCAGACCTTGCTTAACATTGTTTAATGTTGGACAGTGACTGAATTATGATCATAGCTTTGGCCCATTTATCCCATTTAAATTGGTGTAACAGTGCCTTTCTGCACTGGTTGGTTAGAAATCTAAGCCTCCATCTATGGAACAGCCAGACTTCCTGGGCAAACAGGCTTGTATGTTGGAGCCCTTCATCACTCCACGGGAGATGAATTGAGTGTAATATAAGTTTCTGCATGTGGGCCTTCAACAAGCAGTAGTAGCCCTGTGGGCCTTACTGGGAGAATTCATTCAAACTTAATCTGTCCCAAGCCAAAAGAAAAGCAATTACCTCCATGCACACCTTAGGGAGGTCTGCAGGCCCAGCATGGGTTATGAAGTTAGAGGGCTATAATCTGTGACAGCTGTTGGGTGGGGAGCCTGGGTGGGGTCTCAGACCCATACCAGACAGCCTGTGACTAAGATGTTTGTGTTTCCTTGGGCGAACAAAGTGAGATTATAGGGAAGTATTAGTAATAGTGGCATGGATATAGGACCACATGATATTTGAAATGCATTAAAAAGTCATTGGACCAAAGAGGAAGAGCCTGGCTCTGGATTAGTCTGTGTCTTTTCTAAGAATTAGATTTTACACTGAGAAAGAACCACACTAATATAGGTCTGGAAGGAACCTCAAGGGGGCCTCTCATGCTTCTCATGCTTACTCTGGAGCAGGATTAAATGTAGTCAAACCAGATGAAAATTTGCATGTAAATTAGGTTTCAGCTCAGGACATCACTAGCAAAGCTGAGTAAATGGGAGTGTTCCCTCATTTTTCCATCTATGGAAGGAATAAATTTTGTTACATGCACCAAAGCATGTGCAGATGTGCTTCACCAATAGAAACACATTCTGCTGGCTGTAGACAGCTGTGGATGCTCTGCTAATCAGCTAGGCAGCACATGAATCTCTCCAGGGCAGTGGCACAAACATTCATCTTACATGGAACCCTGGCAAGGGCTAGCAGGGGCTTCATCTCCTTTTCTTCATTTCTTTTCACTAAACACTCACCAGATTGGTTGGATGCTGCTAGGGCTATGTTTTAAGGGGGGCCACAGGAGACTGGAATTGTCTGGCTAGACACACAGACATGTAAGGAACAGGGTTGCCATTTCAGTCAGCAGCAGAGAAAGGCACTTTTTCTTTTATTGGGGAATGCAAACAAACCTGCATGGCCTTTGTCCGCAGGGGAGCTTTCAGCATCCTGAGGAGCCATTTCTATCACTTGGATGAGGCAGATATCTAATCCCTTGATTAAAGCTTTAGCAGACAAGAATCAAGAGAACATGAAGGCAGGCAGCTGCAGGAGAGCTCTTGGGAAGGGTCTTTGACTCCCAAAGGACACTTAAGATTTGGCAAAAAGAGAAGTGAAAGGAGTGTGCCCATTGGGATGTGTTTGGAGACAGGATGGTTGCTCACCTAATGATCCTGTCACATAGGCAGGTGTTTCAGGCTCGCATGGCCAGGACAGGGAGACATACTTTTCTTTCCACCTTAAAACTACTCAATTACAACCGGTGTTTATCTGCTGCTAGGGTCAGGTGAAAAATTCCTCTGTGCCAAAGAAGTAATTGTTGACCTACACTGCAGGTAGTAGCTCCTGTATCCCCCTCTGTAGAAAATCCTAGTGCACAGAGCTGACAAATCCTGTAGTCTTCCTCTAGCCACTTGGCCACATGCCCCAAAAACTCCACGCACAATAGGCCACCTCCGTGTGAAGCCCTGTGTGAGCTCTTCAGTTACCATGCTTGTCCCTTTTGGGCAGTCCTACCATGTCTGGGAGAACCTCTGCAGCCATGGGGAGGAAAGGGCAGGATGTGTCTATCAGAAACACCTTCAACAGTGCCAGGTGACAAAGATCTGCCCTAACTGGAAAGACAAGGGATGCCTGGGTGGTGTTAATAAAACCAGCGTAGCTGCCTGTATGTCATCTCTTCTCTCCTTTCCACCCTGCCCCACATTCAGAGGATCTGTGTGACCCAGGGCAGAACAAGGCCACAATCTTAGATTGCTGTAAATTAGGCTGGGACCAGTTTTCCCCTGCCCCCTTCAGGCTGGAACAGGGCAACTTCCTTTCTACGCCCACACAAGGTCAGATACTGAGTGAAGCTCTGCTGAATACAGGGAGCTGGGTCTGAACTACAAAGCTCAATAAAAGAAGGAAAGAAATATTAACGCGTATTTCAGCAAAAGCATTTCGAGCCAAAATCCCCTATTGAGCTGCTCCAGTCTCACAGGATACCATTTTACGTTCTAATGAATATCATTGAACAAAGAGGTGGGGAGACCAATATAGCTGAGCCATGCAAGCTGGGTCACAGCACTTGGTTTGTCCTGCCAAACAAGGCGTTATACATAACATAGCACCATCACCCCAGGAAACAAGAAATCAGTTCTTGACTCCTTCAGCAACAGCCACAGCCAAACTGCTGGGCAGCTGGCAAACTCTCAGATCTTCAGGACCCCTTTAGTGGTTCACCAGCAGAAGCGTGAATGTGATCTTAAATTAAGCACAATGCCCTGCATCTGACGAGCCTCTTAAAAACCTGTCACATTAATTCGCCTTCATCTCTTCCCCGGTTCTTTATTTGATAATGGGAAATAACTGAACATCCTCTTTAGAAATGTCCCAGCCTCATGAATGGGAGTATAATGAGCCCAATTACAAGGCACAGTGAGGACATGTGTGAAGATCAGGATGGTGACCTGAGTGTATTTGTTCAGGTTTTGCATGACAGAACAGCTATCCAGCCAAATTGTTCTATTCCAGCAAACCTGCAGCTGCAGCTGATCAACTTGGACATGAAGTCAAACTTCTAGTCTGTGAAACAAGGTGTTTGTGGTGCAAGAAAAAAATGTTTACAGGCAAGTAGGGCTATTTTTATGCTATATTATGAACATAAAGCTAGAGTCTGATATTGGCCTGGGCCTTCTGCATCCAAGTTCAATGCTGGATCTGTTGGACTGAGCTATCTCCCCATTGAACAGCAAATTTGTTAAGAACAATTACACTGGGCTAATTCAGAGCCAAAGAGACTTTGTGGCTGGTGAACATTTCTGGTCACACATTGGAACAAATCTGTATCTAGCCTCAAAATGGGGTCTGATTTCATGCACCCAAAACCTCCATCTTTTTCTTCTGTTTTTGTCCAGCATCTAGCACAGCATGCACCAGCTCAGTGTGGCTGGAGACCTTGCTAGGGAAGGACTTACCTTGGAGAGCACTGTGTGGAAAGCTGACCATGACTGCGAATTGCAGATAGGGCCCTGAGAAGGGCAAGGACTATATCGAGGGCCATAGAGCTGTGGGGAAAGGGCAGGTACTCGCAAGGCCCATGGTTAAGTGGCTCAGGAAAGTGGCTGCTCTAAAGTTGGATTTGGCACCTAGCTGCTATTTATGGTTTCCCTGTGCTGGGGTCTGGAATTGAGGGTGGGAGGTTCCCTCAACATTGGTGTCCTTGGGGGAGAAGGAGGTAGAGGCCAGAGGCTGGAACAAGAAGGGGCTGTGAATCAATGACCCAAATGCCATCTGCAGGAGGGGAAGCTCTAGAGCTACCACTCTCTCTGAGTGGGGAAACCATGTGAGAGACTTTAGCAGAGGGCACCAGGATGGGCCCTCTTAAATGGGTACCCTGGAAGGGGTTTGTTTGACATCAGAACTGTGATTCAGCTGGAGGGCTGAGGAGCCAGAAGGCAAAAAGGGCTGAGCGCAGTACAAATGTGCACTTGACCAGATGGGGGTGTTTGTGCGAGGTGAGTGCCACCCCGTTACAAATGGGTACAGTGTTTGTTCCGTGAAGTTTGGACAGTGTTACATTACCCTAGAATGGTAGTCGGAGGCTTATAATCGAGCTGGTTGATGGGCTGACCACTTCAGGACTGAAGTGACTTTGAGTGTGCCAAAGGAAAGCATGTTGCACCAGGCCCAGCAACAAGACGGTGCACTGGCTGGTGAGTCTCTCTTCTTGTGTGCATGTACACGAGTTAATTTGCTCAGTCATGCAAATAATTGCCTATTTGCATGTAAAAAATCCCAATTTGTGAGGACAATTGAATGTACAAATTAGGTATGGGGCTACACGGTTTTTGATATGTACTTACAAGACTGCATTTTTGACAATGAGTCTTAAAATTTCATTCTGTGTTAATAAACTGGCAGTAAAATCATGAAAAAACAATCAGTTAAAATGTTCATCCTGGAGGTCTTCCACTGTAATGAAGTTGGTGTCAAAGAGGCAACGCCAAACACCGTAAAAGTTCTCACGAAAGAAAAATACTCCCTCATTAGTATGTGCTTTTAATCATTAATTGGACTCATAGCTAATATAATTTTTTCTTGATTGTCTTGTTCAATGAGTGTTGCTGTTCTGCAGTTATTGGTCTGGCATAATGGTAATACATACTGATAATCCAGTCCATCTTTAACATACTCATTGGCATGATGGTTGGTTCTTAAAGCATTTGTAATTCACAACTGTTAGATTTATTCCCTGTCCCCTCCCTGTTTTTCTGTAGCTTTCCTAGCTGCATGAAGTGCAGTAGAAAATGTCACAGTTGTCTCTGCAACAGCAAAATACATCCGTAACAGGGTCTGAAGTTTGAGGCCTCCATATGTAACCCTGGGGCACTGAGAACACTAACAAGGGAGAGGGACGTTTGCTCTATAGCCTTAGCTGAAAGCCAGCTGGCTTTGAACTCATGTGGTAGAGACACATGACTTTAACCCCTACAGTCGCTGTTGGCTCTCAACCAAGGCTGCATAGCAGAGACCTTCCTCCATTTGTAGTGCCTCTGAGTTACACATGCACCTACTATACTTGTTCTGGGCAGAGTGGAAACTACCTGATCCTCCTTAGGTAATTATGCTATGAAGAAGTGGGTCTGTCCCACAAAAGCTCATCACCTAATAAATTATTTTGTTAGTATTTAAAGTGCTACATGACTGCTGGTTTGTTTTGCTGCCTACATGAGTGTGTC
This sequence comes from Carettochelys insculpta, assembly GCF_033958435.1. Taxonomy (NCBI): domain Eukaryota; kingdom Metazoa; phylum Chordata; order Testudines; family Carettochelyidae; genus Carettochelys; species Carettochelys insculpta. Next base: position 19,291,517 of record NC_134153.1, on the reverse strand, counting down.
CTAAGAAACAGGATGCAAAAAGTCACAACATGCTGTGTTTGCAGCAAAAAAGTAGAATCAGATCAGCACAGGAAATCAAAACAACTAATGTTAACTCTGTGAAACTATATACTTGTTCTTAGTATGAACTAAATAAACAAGGGAATCAGTTCACTCCCTCCATGCTTGTGTCATGCTAAGTACCCCTTACCTTTCCCACAGGCTTTCCTTCATTGATTTATAGTGAAAATGACTGTCCACTCTGTAAGACTGATGGAAACTAGAAATCCAGCAAGCTTCCTCTTGCTAATTTCCAAATCAGAGGGTGTGACCTGCAGATTGACAGCCTGAGACTTTTTTCCTCTTGTAAATTGTCAGGCATAGTGAGATTTGAATGGATACAGCTATTTAATCTGTGTCCACAGCATGCGATCCAGCCAAGGAGAACTCAACATTGATCAAAAAATGGAGCGCAAAGGTGACTTCAAACCACATAGATGTTCCCACAATCCTGGGTTGTTCTATGCTGTGCCAGGGTTCCAGCATAACTAAATGCAGCCTGAAAACAGCTGTAATTTTTTTCTGGATGCCAATTGCATAAAAGGCCCACATAAACCTCAGCCACACCCCTTTTCCTGGCTACAACCCCTCCTGTGTTGTTGCTGCTCTTCTGTCCAGTTACATCCTAGTGCACTCCAAAACAAATTGAGCTAGTATCTCTTTCATTTCTTTGTGATGGATAAAGAGAGGCTTTCATAATACTAGTTCATAATACAACCTGCCAATCTGAAGCAAATCCTAACCAGCAACTATACACCGCACCACAGTCACTCTAACTCAGGGACCCATCCATGCAACAAACCTCGTTGCTAGCTCTGCCCACATATCTACACCAGCAACACCATTACAGGACCTAACCAGATCAGCCACACCATCGTGGGTTCATTCAGCTGCACATCTACCAATATAATTTATGCCATCATGTGCCAGTAATGCCCCTCTGCTATATACATCGGACAAACTGGACAGTCTCTACGTAAAAGAATAAACGCACACAAATCAGATATCAGAAATGGCAATATACAAAAACCCGTTGGAGAGCACTTCAATTTCCCAGGCCACACAGTAGCAGACTTAAAAGTAGCTATTCTACAGCAAAAAGTTTCAGGACCAGACTCCAAAGAGAAATTTCTGAGCTACAATTCATCTGCAAATTCGATGCCCTCAGCTCAAGCTTAAACAAAGACTGAATGGCTGGCTAAATACAAAAGCAGCTTCCCCTCCCTTAGTGTTCACACCTCCAGATCAACTGCTGGTGGTGAGCCTCACCCTTGCTGACTGAGCTAACCTTGTTATCCCCACCCTTGCTCTGGCTTATTTATACCTGGCCCCGCAGATTTCCAAGACCAGCATCTGATGAAGTGAGTCTGTGCTCACGAAAGCTCATGCTCAGAACTTTTCTCTTAGTCTATAAGGTGCCACAGGACCCTTCATTGCTGTTACAGATCCAGACTAACACGGCTGCCCCTCCGATACATAATACTAGTTGTTTTCCTATCTTGGAAAAACTGGCAGGTGTGATCTTCCTTGGTCTTGCTGGAGAATTTCTGGGAAGACTCTGGTTTGTTGCTCTACTACTTTAATGGAAGGGGTGAGGATTCTGGATCTTTCATAAAGGGTTCCTTTAGCCAACAATGTTAATTAACCATTAATGACAAGTAGTATTAAATCCAATCTCCTCCCCCGCCCAGCCCAAAGCTTTAAGTACCCTATGGAAAAGACACTTCTGCCTTTAACAGTTCAGGTATTGCTCTCTTGGCTCTTGTCACCAGTTCACTAGTGTTTGAGTTTGTCACCCCAGAGAGGTGCTTTTTAACATGAAAAGCAAGCAGAATAAAATAGAAAAGCCTCCAGGATTAACCTTCTCTATCCCAAAGAAACATAAAGGAGCAGAAGGCCAACTCTCCCTCCACTCCTCATCACCTAAAATGAATTTCTGAATTCCAGGTGCTCTCTTATAGCACAACAGAACCCAGCTGGCCTCTCCTATTTACTTGAATGTATGGAAAGGGGCAAGAGAACTGGGATGAGAACACTGCTTTCTTAAGGTGTTTTCATAATTGCCAGAATGAAAAAGCTGTTTCACAGTATTTAATTTCACAGCTAATGACAATCCAATCTCTCTGTACTTTGTATGATAAATGTCCTTCGAAGCTTACTCCTCATTTTCCTTTTGTGTCTAAGCATTTTAATTGATTCTATGGCTAAACCTATTAGACCCCCAAGTTCTAATATCCACAGGATTACCATGCTACTGCTGCAATGGTAAGGTAGTGATTTCTTCCCTCCCCCTGCCCCCATGCATTATTAATCAACTTTTGAATTCCTCTTTGGAATTTCATGAGGAAGTGCTTCATGTGTTTTCTCAAAAGCATAACAGATAGAAAATGCAAAGAATCTCCAAGTGACATGCATTCAGTTTAGGGCTGATAATTAATTGCATTTGACTCATGCGATTTAACCCAAAAAGTTAATTGTGATTAATAGCAGTGTTAGTTGCACTGTTAATAGAATACTAGCTTAAATTTATTAAATACTTTTGGATACTTTTCTACATTTTCAAATACATTGATTTCAATTACAAAAGGGAATACAAAGTGTACATTGCTCATTTTGTATTATATTTGACTATAAATATTTGCACTGTATAGACTTTTTTCAGTTCACCTCCATTGTGGGGAAGTTGCCCCACTCCTGCAAGGAAAGGGTTAATACAGCCTGGAGGGAGCCTGTGCAGTACCCCCAGCCAATTAGAGAAGGGCTTACAAGCAGCCAATCAGAGGGCAGCTTGCTGGAGCTGTTCCAGCAGAGCTGGGTCAGTGGGGTCCTGAACCATGGGAGGTGCAGGACTTGCTCCCAGTAGGAGCCAGCACTTTAGTTAGGGCAGTACAGGGCAGGTTAAGGGGAGGCAGGAAGGTCCTGACACCTGCCAGGCTGCTGGCCCTGACAGAGGTCTGGAAGATGCAAAGGGGAAGTAGCTCAGAGTAAGGCAGTAAAGGGGAGAGAGGAGGAGGTCAGGACAAGGTTGCTGCCAAAGGGTCTCTAGGCTGGGACTCAGAGAAGCTGGTGGGCCTAAGTCCCTCCCCTTCCCCCTCTTACTGCACCTGGCCACCCACCAGCTTGGCCATTACGGACTGTAGTTTGTGCCCAAGGTGGAGGGGTTAGACTGAGGCTGCGCTGGGTCGCAGTGATGGGTGCCCGGAACCAAGACTGCTGAGTCCCCCAGAAGGGAGTGTGAGACTAGTCCACTAGGCACTGCCAGAGGGCAATGTCCTGAAGGACATGCTGCAATCTAGGGAGCAACGTGGGTCCAGAGACTAGATTGTGTGGAGAGAGCGGGTGGTGGATGACACGTCAGCCAGAGGGAGGCACTGGGTTGGAGATTGAACTAATTCCCTGTCCAACCGGCAGGAGGTGCTGTGGTAGTGAGTTCACCCCATGACAGCCTGATACAAGACAGTGAGATCACACTACAGTTCATGAATATGCAACTTACAAATAGAGCTATTTGTATTACATAACTCCATGCTGAATCCCCTTGACAACTATACATTAGAGGTCGTCCACGAGTTTGTTCACCTTGGGTCCACCATCACTGACACCCTGTCGTTGGACACTGAGCTCAATAGGAGGATTGGAAAAGCAGCCACAACTCCGTCCAGACTCAGCAAGAGAGTGTGGAATAACAACAAGCTGTACACTCACACCAAAATGCAAGTGTACAGAGCCTGCATCCTCAACACCCTCCTTTATGGCAGCGAGACTTGGACCCTGTATGCCCGCCAGGAAAAGAGGCTGAACGTCTTCCACTTGCGCTGCCTCAGGCGCATCCTTGGAATATCATGGAAGGACAGAATGACCAACACCGCCGTCCTCGAGCAAGCTGGAATTCCAACCATGCACACCCTCCTCAGGCAGCGTCGACTCCGCTGGCTTGGCCACGTCCACAGGATGAATGATGGAAGGATATCAAAAGACATCCTGTATGGTGAGCTAGCCTCTGGCAAAAGACCTCCCGGACGCCCCCAGTTGCGCTACAAAGATGTCTGCAAGAGAGACCTCAGAGAGGTAGACATCGAGCTGGACAACTGAGAAGAACTAGCAGACGACCGCAGCAGATGGAGGCAGGGGTTACACAAGGGTCTTCAGAAGGGCGAGATGAAGATCAGACAGGCAGCAGAGGAGAAGCGAGCGCACAGAAAGCACAATAAGGACTTGCCAGACACCCACTACATCTGCAAGAGATGCAGAAGGACTGTCACTCTCGTGTGGGTCTTCATAGTCTCAATAGACGCTGTAAATGAAGTCCTCAATTGAAACTTTAAAGGGCGCAATCCATAGTCTATGCAGACTGAAGGATGCCTACTACTACTAGTACTACTATCTCAAATTCAGACTTATGATAGTTTAATTTTTACCCTTCCACCACCAGTATATTCCTCGTTAACTTCTTAAATAATCTCTTTATTGGAATTTTCTTAAATTGTACATACCTTGCAGGAATACTGCAATCATGCAATAATGTGCTGTGTACTGTACAGCATGTCTCTTTATCAAATGCTCCCAGTGAAGAATGAAAGATAGCTCTAAGACAGAACTATGCATAAGCAGAGTCTCAGGCTAGAGTCACACTGCAGAGGAAGATTGACCTGTTCGGGGTTGATCTTTTGGGGTTTCATTTGGCCCATACACAAAATGATGCTCCAGGGGTCAACACTGAGTGAGGAATAAGGAAGGTCAACCTTCTGCCGTGTCAACATACATGGCAGTTGACCACGGATAAATCAATTTTAGCTATGCATTTGGTTCAGCTAAATTGTGTATCGGTGGGCAACTTTGTGTCTAGTGCAAACATAGCATCAGAAATAAAACCTAAGGGGTCTGTCTACAGTAGACATAGAAGTCCACTGCTGGTACACAATTTTAGCTATGCCAATTGCGTACTTAAAATTGACATCTGCTGTCAACTACCATGTCTGTCCACACAGGGGAAGATTGACAGGGGTGTTTCTCCCTTTGACCTTCCTTATTCCTCACCTCTCAAGAGGAGAATAGGAGTCACTTTGACCCCTGAGTGCATCATTTCAAATGTGCATGAAATCAAACTGATCCTGAGCAGGTCGATCTTCTGCAGTAGTGTAGCTGTAGCCCAAGATGGACCTACAGTAAGGAAACTGATAGGAAGGCACTCTGAGAATAGTTAACAGTGGTCCACGGTCAAGCTGGAAGGGCCAAAGCACTTCTGGGGGCCTATACTTTGTGGCAGGAGCAGCCACCTGCTGCCCCCCACCAGAATCTTCCCTCCTCTCAGCACATCTGGCCCACTGGTGGGCCCCACTGATCAGCACCTCCCCCTCCCTCCCAGCAGCCATCACCTGCCATGGATCAAGTGAAGCATCAGGAGGCACCTGGGGGAAGGGGAGAGGAGTGAGAGAGCAATGTGCTTGGAGAAGGGGGTGGAACTGAGTGAGGAAGAGACAGGGTGGGGTGCAGATGGTAAAAGGGGGAGCAGGGGTGGGGCCTTGGGAGAAGGGATGGAGTGGGGGGTGGGGCCTGGCAGAGCACCCTGCAGCAGAAGAAACCTACTGCCTATGCCCCAGACCCCTTTAGGGACAGCCCTGGAAGGACACATCAAGTGAGGTCCTGCAGGGATGAGTTCCGGTTCTGGTTCTGTTCAGAATCTTCATTAGCAATTTTAGCACAGAGAGTACATTTATAAAGTTTGCAGGCCACACCAAGCTGGGAGGGGTGCAAATGCTTTGGCGGATAGGATTAAAATTCAAAATAGTCTGGACAAACTCGAGAAGCGGTTCAAAGTAAATAGGATTAAATTCAGTAAGGACAAATGCAAAGTATTTCATTTAGGAAGGCACTACCAATTGCACACAAAACCAGGGAATGACTGCTTAGGAAGGAGTACTATGGAATGGGATCTGAGAGTCAGTGTCACTAGTTAAAATATGAGTCAAGAGTGTAACATTGTTACAAGCAATTAAACAAACAAAAACAAACAAACCACATTAGCAGGATGTATTCGCAGGAGCGTTTTAAGCAGGACACAAATAGTAATTCTTCCACTCTACTTTGTGCTGATTAAGCATCAGCTGGAGTATTGCATCACTTTCTGGTGAAATCGTAAATAAGTGGGAAACATTATCTCTCAAAAAACATATACATGCTTGTCTGAATGACTGGCTGAACAAGTAGTAAGACTGAGGGACTTGCAGACACTAAAGTTTTGCAATTTTTCCAATGTTTTATTTCTGCATGGAGTTAGTAGTAGTAGTAGTAGTAGTAGTAGTAGTAGTAGGCATCCTTCAGTCTGCATAGACTATGGATTGCATCCTTTAAAGTTTCACTTGAGGACTTCATTTACAGCGTCTATTGTAACTATGAAGACCCACACGAGAGTGACAGTCCTTGCTGCATCTCTTGCAGATGTGGTGGGTGTCTGGCAAGTCCTTATTGTGCTTTCTGTGTGCTCACTTCTCCTCTGCTAGCTGTCTGATCTTCATCTCGCCCTTCTGAAGACCCTTGTGTAACCCCTGCCTTCACCTGCTGCGGTCGTCTGCTAGTTCTTCCCAGTTGTCCAGCTCGATGTCTACCTCTCCGAGGTCTCTCTTGCAGACATCTTTGTAGCGCAACTGGGGGCGTCCAGGAGGTCTTTTGCCAGAGGCTAGCTCACCATACAGGATGTCTTTTGGAATCCTTCCATCATTCATCCTGTGGACGTGGCCAAGCCAGCAGAGTCGATGCTGCCTGAGGAGGGTGTGCATGGTTGGGATTCCAGCTTGCTCGAGGACGGCGGTGTTGGTCACTCTGTCCTTCCATGATATTCCAAGGATGCGCCTGAGGCAGCGCAAGTAGAAGACGTTCAGCCTCTTTTCCTGGAGGGCATACAGGGTCCAAGTCTCGCTGCCATAAAGGAGGGTGTTGAGGATGCAGGCTCTGTACACTCGCATTTTGGTGTGAGTGTACAGCTTGTTGTTATTCCACACTCTCTTGATGAGACTGGACAGAGTTGTGGCTGCTTTTCCAATCCTCCTGTTTAGCTCAGTGTCCAATGACAGGGTGTCAGTGATGGTGGACCCGAGGTAAACGAACTCGTGGACGACCTCTAACGTATAGTTGTCAATGCTGATTGATGGGGATTCAGCAACATCCTGACCGAGTACGTTTGTCTTCTTTAGGCTGATGGTAAGCCCAAAGTCCTTGCACGCTTTGGAGAACTGATCCAGCAGTTTTTGAAGCTGGTCTTCTGTGTGAGACACTACAGCAGCATCGTCTGCAAACAACATGTCTCTGATGAGGACTTCTCGCACCTTAGACTTAGCTTTCAGCCTTGCAAGGTGAAACAGTTTCCCATCAGATCTTGTGTGCAGCAAGATGCCCTCTGTTGAAGATCCAAAGGCATGCTTCAGGAGGAGATAAGTGTATAAAGTACACTACACTAAGGGAGCTACAGATGTCCTTACATGAAATTAAGCTGGGAAAACCACTAGGATATGGATTTCTATTTATGTATGCCCTATTTGTATGGTTGTGCTAGTGTCATTTGTAAAACATAGTTTTCTCAGCATTGATAAAAGTATCTATTACAGTGATATTATCAATACTGACTACAATCAGTTACAGATCAGTAAGAAAATTTATCAACTTTAGCCTGTCAACTATCCCTTAACACTTACCTTGCTCTAGATTTTGGTGAGCAAGTTAAACTAGAATCAGTGGAGAAAATGTCAAGGAAAAAAATTAGTCTTCCATTAGCTACCTTAGTTTTGGGACCCTCACATCTTTTCCCCCAGCCCCCTCTGCACCTAGCAGACATGGAATTCATTTCTTTTATCTAAGATGGGATGGACCAGTTCCAGGGAGATTGGTCCAGGACTAGATATAAGTGTTCCAAACCCAGCCTAGGGCTGTAGTCACTAAAAATCATAGCTCTTAAATGGTCGCTTGCTGACCAATGGAAAATAGACTGGTGGATCTTTATCCCCTTCCTGGCTTGTACTATCACACTGTAACCTCCCCTACCGCTGCTGGAACTCTAGGCAGAGGACTAATCTAACATTTCAGCCCAGCCGCAGCTGATCCCTGAGTTCAGGGCTTGTAGTACTGTGGCAGGCAGGAGGCGGGAAGCTTGTAGCCCTTTGCTCTGTACTGGACCTGTTGTGCTGAAGCCCGAAATCCTTTGTCAGTCACAGCCCCTGACATAGCTGGTTTCACAGTGTTGGCTGCTGGGGGCTTATGTCATCTCAGAGGGGAAAAAATGAAACTCTTGTCGAGTCACCCTAAATCCTCTTTGCCGCCAGGGGAGGAGGAGAGACTCCCTCTTGTCTCTTCCTCCCTGGCCCCAGCGCTGCACCTTTCAGCCACCTCCTCTTTGGCTGTGCAGCGGCGCTGCGGAATTGGATGTCAGGGCCATGGCCCAGCCCAGTTCCCAGAAGAGGAGGTCTGGGAACGCTCCTTTCCCTCGCGGTAATCAGACTGCAAAGGGAGAGGAAGTTTTCCGAGCAGTCGCTGACGCAGGTGCTGGAGCAGGCGGAAGAAAACGGAGGGCAGCGCAGACCGAGGGCAGCAGCCAGCGTCCGGCGCTGGCGGCTGTGGGGAACCGCCCGGGGGTGGGATTCGCAGCTCGCTCTGGCTCAGGCCCCTGCCTGGGATCTCTCCCGCTCCTTTGCCAGGGCTTTCCAGCGGCCCCGGCCCCGGCCCCGGCCCTGCAGGGGGCGGTGAGACGGGCCCCCCGAGCCCCGCTGCATGGCTGCAGAGTGCGGGGCGATCGAGGAGCGAGGTTCCCAGCCCGCAGGGGGAGCCCGGCCCCGTGCGGAACAAGCCGCGGAGCTGGCCGCAGGTGCGGGGACCTGGCCCGAGGCGGGATGGTTATTGGAGCGGGACCCGGGCGGCGGACGAGGCATTTTCCCCTAACCTCTCCCCGCCCCCGCCGGATCAGCTGTCCCGCACCTGAGCAGCTCCCAGGGCGGGGTTACCCCCCCCCCCCGCCCGCTGTCAGGGAGGCAGAGCCCCCGCGGGGGGAGAGCCCACCACAGGTGTCCCCACCCGGCGGGCGCTCGCTTTCACTCCCACGGCAGAAGCTGCTCGGGGGGACTCGCAGCCCCAGGTCCGGGGGGTGTCGCTCTCTTTCGCCCACTACCGCAGCCCCGGCTCCGCGCGTGGCGGGGGTCACCCACCAGCCGCGCTGAGTCAGAGGGGGGAGCGTGTCACTGGCACAGTCCCGGGCTGGAGGGGTCTGACACGCTAACACCCGCCCCCAGCCCAAGCTTGAAGGTGAGTGGCTCTGAGGCACTCACACACAGAGCCCCAGCTGGGGGGCTCTGAGACACACACACACACACAAACACAGCCCCAGCTGGGGGGCTCTGAGACACACACACACACACACACAAACACAGCCCCAGCTGGGGGGCTCTGAGACACACACATACACACACACACACACAGCCCCAGCTGGGGGGCTCTGAGACACACACACACACAAACACACACAGCCCCAGCTGGGGGGCTCTGACACACACACACACACACACAGCCCCAGCTGGGGGGCTCTGAGACACACACACACACACACAAACACAGCCCCAGCTGGGGGGCTCTGACACACACACACACACAAACACAGCCCCAGCTGGGGGGCTCTGAGACACACACACACACACACACACAGCCCCAGCTGGGGGGCTCTGACACACACACACACACACACAAACACAGCCCCAGCTGGGGGGCTCTGACACACACACACACACACACACACAGCCCCAGCTGGGGGGCTCTGACACACACACACACACACACACACACACACACACACACAGAGCCCCAGCTGGGGGGCTCTGACACACACACACACACACACACACAGCCCCAGCTGGGGGGCTCTGACACACACACACACACACACACACACAGCCCCAGCTGGGGGGCTCTGACACACACACACACAAACACAGCCCCAGCTGGGGGGCTCTGAGACACACACACACACACTCACACACAGCCCCAGCTGCGGGGCTCTGAGACACACACACACACACAGCCCAAGCTGAGGGGCTCTGAGACACACACACACACACACACACAAACACAGCCCCAGCTGGGGGGGCTCTGAGACACACACACACACACAGTCCAAGCTGAGGGGCTCTGAGACACACACACACACAGTCCAAGCTGAGGGGCTCTGAGACACACACACACACACTCACACACAGCCCCAGCTGGGGGGGCTCCGAGACACACACACACACACAGCCCAAGCTGAGGGGCTCTGAGACACACACACACACACACTCACACACAGCCCCAGCTGAGGGGGCTCTGAGACACACACACACACACACACACACACAGCCCCAGCTGAGGGGGCTCTGAGACACACACACACACACAGACCCAGCTGCGGGGGCTCTGAGACACACACACACACACAGCCCCAGCTGCGGGGCTCTGACACACACACACACACACACACAGCCCCAGCGGGGAATGTCTGTCTGTCTGTCTGTCTGTCTGTCTCTCTCACGCGGCCCCGGCTGGGGGAAGGGGTCCCGGGCACCGTCCCGGCTGGTGGGGGCGGGGGTGTCTCAGACCCACCCCGAACTTGGGGCTCTCCTGACACACACCAGCCCCGGCGCATTCCCAGCCCGCTGGGGGCCCGCGCTCAGGCACAGCCCTGCCCGGGGGGTCTCCCCAGCCCCGGCCGCCCCTCACCTTTCCCGCGTGGGCTCCGCGCCTCAGCCGGGCCGCCCGGTCCCCCGCAGCGCCGAACTTCTGCCCGCCCGGGCGGCGCCCATGGCCGCGGCTGGCGCAAGAAGGGGCCGCGCGAGCTCAGGGAGCGGCGCCGAGCCGAGCCGAGCCGAGCCCCCGCCCGGCCGATCAGCACCCGCAGCCCGCGGACAGCGCTCGCAGCCGCCGCAGGCGGGGGGAGGGGAGCGAGGGGGCGCGGCGCGACGGGACGGGAGGGGACGGGACGGGGACCCCTCTGCCGGCAGCAGCCCCTCCCGGGCAAGGCGCCGCTGCGCCTGAACGCCCCGGGGAGGGGCCGCGGGCACCACCGTCCAGCCAGCCCGGGCTCCCACAGCACCTTCCCTCCCCGCCCCCGGCTGCGGTACTGGGGGGGAAACTGAGGCACGGAGCGCTGACGTGCGCCTCGGCACAGCTGGCAGTAGCCCCCTGGAGTCCTTCGGCCCCGGCCATCCAACCCCCCTGCCTCGCCGGCTGGTTTGGGACTGGGCATGAGTGAAGGATCCAACATAGACACCTGGTCCCTCAGGGTCTCACAGCCACCGCCCTTCTGCCCCTCCCGCAGGGCCCTGCGTGTAGCCCCATCCCCAGCTGCAGAAATGAGCAGGGCTCTCCCCAGCCCCTCCCCTGGAGCTGGACGCCCTGGGGCTACAAAGTGGGTACCCGCAGGCGTGCCAGGTTCCACACACAAAATCTGTGTCCACACCCACAAGCAAAAATGAGCCCGGGATACCTGCATTCACGTCCCTGGGGAGGTGGATGTGTGTGACTATAAAGGCGATATCTATGGAGTAGCAGGGATTTGTCCCATGGGACTGTCAGGCTATGTGTACATGGCACCCTAAACTCAAGATATACAATTTGCATAGCGCAAATCGTGTATTTTATTTCGAGTTTCTTTCAGAATAGGCTACTTTGGCAAATGGTGCTGTCTAAATAATGCGCTATTTCCAAGCATCCTTTAATCCTCCTGCAGTGAGGAGTACAGGGATAAAGGGCATGTCTCAAAGATGCAGTTAGCTTTTTTGGGATACCAAGGTATCCTGCAATAGGTCTGCCATGTAGCCATAGCCTCAGAGAAGGGGAAGCTGCTCCACAGAGTGAATGAAGTGTCCCTTGCCATGATCAGCGCCAGCTTCTGTTTTTCATTCAAAGCAGTTGTCCCAGCTCTGCTTGGTACATCCCTAGTCATGACCATCATTTACCCCTTTGCAACTGTTCCTCCTCTCCACCTGAAGAGTTCTTCTTTGCTTGCCAATTAGCTATGGGAGCCATTTCAAAAATCCCGCTGTTCATTTTCAAAGCTCCAAAGCATATAAGTGTTGCCAGCTAACTGTGATTTGGGCTCTTCAGTTGTACTTCCAAAGGTCCTCAAAATCCAGTTAACTGCAAATAACTGAAGCTTTAAGATTTTTTTTAAAGGAATTCAACTAACAGTGTAGTTCCTAAGCAGGCAGACCCTCCCAAACAGACTTGAGCCAGCCTCATGACTATAGTAGTGTGTATCACAGAGACACAGGCTTAGCCTTTGTTGCCTCATGCACCAAAAACTCTTTTAAGCCCCTACATAAACAAAAGATGAGCTGAGCACTTGTCCCAAAAGGACCAATCCTTCATTGATGGAAAAGAATCCTGGGAGGTCGGGAATATTACAAAACTAGCACTAGATAAGGCCGTATGATTTCTAAGGTGCAACAGCATGTCACACATGTACAGTGTGTAAACTGTCCCCATATGAGTGTCTTTGGGTGCTGACTGGGACAATGTAAACAAGAAAGCACTCACCAAGCAGGTTATAGTTTGAGACTGGGACCATACAGTTTGGAGAACTCCATTCTCCTGTCAAATACAGACATTAACTGTATCCTTAAGCCACTTAGCAGCAAAGTTGTAAGCCTGCTCCCATGTAAATCAACAGCAAAATTTTCATGAACTTCATTGAGGTGGGATCAGATTTAACATATTTTCAAACGATGACAGTCTTGGTTCCTCACTGTCTTTTGGTGGCTGAAATTTTGTATCTCTTCATGTGCTGCAGAGACTTGTAGTCAAACCCAATAGTTTTGTACCATGCTTTGGCCAGACACATAGCTTTTCTATGGGCAAAGTGGCTTTGCACATCCATTTTGTGCATCCATGTTGTTTTAAATTCAGACTCTATATTAGCTGTCCAGCAGCTACCCATGGGCAGATGTTATTGCCCTTGGCTTATTAGATGTTTTTAAAAAGTAGGTAAAGTCACTAAAAGGCTAGCGCAGAGCATGGAAGGGAAGATTCCTGGTGTCTATTCTTGATTCTTCTGCTGAATTTCTCTGTGATGTGGACTAATCTATGCCTCAATTTGAAAAAAATTTATGGAGGGCAATTTTGAATTGGATCCTGTAATGAAGGGCGAGCCAACAGCATGCTTCCTGAGTGGGATACTGTGGCCACACATATGAAAATTAGGCAGGTACATGTGCTGGACTGTGGAGAGGTGGAACTAGGGAAAGCATAGTATGTCTCAGCTTTGTCAACATTAACAGCCAGGTATGTCTGTACAGTGGAAACTAGTGTTGGTATTGTGGGTGGCAAACCTGATAACAAAGCTCTTATCAAGTGAGTCACACTCACAGAGGCAGCAAGTGGCAATGACGGAAAATGCTGGACCTATCTATATGCTTTCCAAGTCCTACTAGCCACTTATTAAACTGAGTTAGCTTGGATTAAGTTTAAGAAAAAAGTCTGTTTTTTTACACAGGCACTTTCTGGGAAATGATACAGCTGATTGTCTCAGAACAGCAAAATCCCAGGTGGTGGTGGAAGTTGCTGAACGAAAAAGATGGTGACAGGGATTAATCAGCATTTTGACATTTATATAGCTATTCGGAGATATTTCTGGGCAGGACTTTCCATTTCTTTCAAACACAGCTACCATCCCCAGGAGCTGACACCAACTCTTCTCATTTGGAAACAAGTTTAGCCACAAAGAGCCGTAAGTCCTGTGGAAGCAGAGGTTATGCATGGGCATGCAAGCAAGATAGTCCAGTGGACAGAATAGTTGAGAGAGCAGAGGTCATTCCATGGTAAGAGGGCCTTGTCATCAGCTAGATATTGAAAAGCTTATGCTGGAAGGGTATTTTTCAGGGCTCGGTGGGGAGCCACAGTGGCCCAGAGCAACATGAGGTTGTTTACTCAAATTGAGCCCACATGCAAAATCTTTGCAGGCTCATCCAGAAGCACCATAGAGTCAGAATTCCAATTGCTCTGGGCTCAAATATTTGTATTTGATTTAAAACAAACAAACAAACAAGCTAGTCCCTGAAACCATCTTGTTCATGGTAGCAAAGTAAACAGTCCTCCCAGCACAAAGATGTCATTGGTGACAATGACTTCTTGTCACCCTCCTCTCACTTCTGAGAGCCAGTGCCACATGGGATATTAATATCTCCGTGTGTCATCTTGGCATTATGACAAGGGGACGCATGGCTGTAGGCCTGTATAGCTGACAAAGTGGCATGGAGAGACATTGTCTCACCTTATTCTTATATTTACATCTACCTGATCTTTTTTTCTTTCAAGTGTTTGGTTGGAAAAAGAGAATTCTGTATGTTATCACCTTTCATGGCCCCAGGAAAACTGTGTATAGGCTTTAATTGTTTTCTCTCCCTGTAAATCTCCGAGCTGAAATAACAGCCTTTTTCTTAACCTGTTAATACAATGGCAGAAGAATGGCGAAGTCAGTTCCTGAACAAGTGGACACGGAACATCCCACATAAAAGGACAACACCTTGAACTTACAAAGTAACTTGTAAAGGACACCATCAAGGGCTGGCTGAGTAAATTTCTAGTAAAGGGTCTACAGAGGAAAATTAAGTTTGCTGCCTGGAACCCATTAATTGCACTTTGGTCAGGCAGGCAAAAAACATTTTAGAACTATGAGCTTGGTAGCACAGGCTTTAATGTGGAGAAGGCAGTGTGATCTAGTACCACATCATCTCCCTGATAGCCATGCAACCATGACAGGGTGGTTCAGGCATCCATTACGCACCATTCACTGCCCCCTCCTCAGACCCTTTAGAGGGATCTCCATATGGTCCTGTGTCCACACAGAGAAAGGTAGGGGAGCTAGGGTGGGGCAGGGGCAGGGGCAGGGGCAGAAGATTGCTGGCTGAAGGCAGGACAGGAAGAAAGCACATAGTCTCCCTCTGTGGCCCAGTGGAAGATGATGGGGAAATAATACAGCCCCAGGATGTATTATTTCAACTATACCTTCCTGCCCCTCGGATTCTAGGCAGGGGAAGCCATGCTAGCAGAGAGCTACTGGGGAAGCTGCCAGGGCTTAGTTCTACAAACATCCCGGAATCCACCAGGTCTCTTACTCGTGGTACTGGCCCCACTCTCATGGGTCAACTTGTTTTATTTCTAGATAGAGGGAAAAGCAAAAGTTCAGGTCACCACAAACAAAGCCCCTCCTGGGGTCAATAGCAGGGCAAAAAATGTCCAAGGAAACAGCTTTCTTCATAGTGCCTAGGTAGCAGCTTGTTGGAATCCTACAGGTGAGTAGGTGAGCCAGGCTTACTCTTGGGTTTGTTGGACACCTAGCAGAGCTGGAAGGTTTCTGGTATGAGGGTTGCTGTTCCAGGAACTAATCTTCTCAGGGCTTTCCTCCAGGTGTACCAAAGCTTACTCACTTTAGAGCCCTCCTCCTGACCATGCATGACAGCCGGGGCCGGAAGGGGCTGCCTCCCGTAGCACGTAGAGGTTTCCTTCTCTATTTGTCCCAGTATCATTAGCCCTGTTCTACAAATAGGCAAACTGAGGCACAGAGTAGGGATGTGAGTTAGCAGAAGAGTGATAGATACGACCCAGCGTTCTGTATTCCTAGTCCCCTTTTCTAACTGTTAGAAAATCCTACCAGTGCAAGTGTTATTTACTGGCCCCCTAGAGCTCAAGTGATTATAGAGATGTAGAATGGTCACTGTGATGCTCAGACTATCTATAGCTGCCCACTCAGAGGAGCAGGAATTCTGCCAATCACTGACTGCTGCTGAGCCTCATGACGTAACTACAGGCTGACAGTGAAGAAACTGCTGAATGTTGATCAGTTGAAGCGTGCCCTCTGTGCAATGCAGAGAGCTCCCCAATGGCAGCAGCCTAAAAGGATTCAGGGGAAAAATGACAAAACTAAATACCTGATTGGTATGCTGACAAGTTAATTCAGTTTTTAACCCTACTGTGAAGCAGGTGTCTGAGAGCCAAATTACCCGTAAAGACTCATTCCAAGAAGATTCCAGTGCAGCATACAAGATCTTCTCACCCTAATTGTCTTAAGTATTACATAAGCACATAACTGACAATCACTCAGTGCAACCCTCCACCTTCACAAATTAGTGATGCTGTGTACAACAAAGGAGAGAAAGTGTGTGTGTGTGTGCGTGCGTGTGTCTGTCTGTCTGTCTGTAAACAGGAGCTTTCACAGCTGTGTAACGTCCTATTAATAATTTGGTAAATGTTAATTTAAAGGAACAGTGCCAATTTTATTCAATCCAAAATTTAAATTTGGGTTAAAATGGTATTTTATGAAACTGAAGACCAGTAGAAACATTTCCACTTATTTAATAATTTCCACTGTAATCAGTCTTTTTTCTGAACAAATAAGCTTGCCTATGGAAAGCCAAACATTGCACCACTGAGACCTGAAGGTGAAATTGTCTACAAAAAAATAAAAGTGGCCCGTGTGATTTTCATTGTCCATGCTGAGGAAGATGTAAAAATAAAACAAAGAGAACAGAATAGCAACGCGTACCCTGGACTTTTAAACTTCTTGAATGGTTAACAAAGTAAAGTATGATTAGTAATTAGGGCTGTCAAGCAATTTAAAAAATAGTGATTAGTCATTCAATTAAAAATCAAAATTATGTGATTAATTGCATAGTTAAATAATAACAGAATACTGTTATTTAAATATTTTGGATGTTTTCAACACTTTCAACTATATCAATTTCAATAACAACAGTGTTCACTTTCAATTTATTTTATATTTGCACTGTAAAAAAAAAAGAAAGAAATTGTACTTTTCAATTTCACTATCAAAGCATGCAGCCATCCTTATGATGGGTTCAGCTTCACAATGACCCAAAGCAGTGTGGACAGATGTATGTTCATTTTCATCATCTGAGTCAGATGCTGACAGCAGATGGCTGATTTTCATGTTTGGTGGTTTGGGTTCTATAGGTTCTGCACTGGGGTGTTGCTCTTTTAAGACTTCTGAAAACATGCTTCCCACCTCATCTCTCTCAAATTTTGGAAGGTACTTTAGATTCTTAAACCTAGGACTGAGTGTTTTAGCGATCTTTAGAAATCTCAATGGTACCTTTTTTGCGGTTTTTCAAATCTATAGTGAAAGTGTTCTTGAAACGAAAAACATGTCATTCAAGGCTGCTATAACATTAAATATATGGCAGAATACAGGCAAAAGAGAGCAAAATTCTCCCCCAAGGAATTCAATCACAAATTCAATTGATGCATTATTTTTCATACAAGTGTCTTCAGCATGGAAGCATGTCCTCTAGAGTGATGGCCAAAGCACAAAGGGGCACGCAATGCCAGCTACAGAAGTTCCATATGAACTTTATTCTCACTTTGTGATGGCATGGCAAATAAGAAGTTCATAACATTATCTCCTATAAATGTAAACAAAGTTGTTTGTTTGTTTGTCTTAGTGATTGCCTGAACAAGAAGTAAGGACTAAATGGACTTGTAGGTGCTAAAGTTTTACATTGTTTTGGTTTTGAGTGCAGTTGTATAATAAAAACTATGCTTGTAACTTGTGCTTTCATGATAAAGAAATAGCACTATGGTACTTGTATTAGTTAAATTGAAAAATACAACTTCTTTTATCATTTTTACAGTGTAAATATTTGTAATCAAAAATAATAATGGGAACAGAGACCTGTACACTTCATATTCTGTGTTGTAACTGAAATCAATATATTTGAAAATGTAGAAAAGCATCCTGATTATTTAATATATTTTAATTGGCATTCTATTGTTTAAAAGTGTAATTAAAACTGCAAATCATTTTTAAATCATGAACTCTTTTAGCTAATTGCATGATTTAACTGTGATTAATTGATAGTCCTATTAGTAATATATCAAGAAATGTATTTGTGTATAACATACAGGACCAAACCCTGGTATAAACTGGCTTCCCTCCATTAAGCTCATTGGAGGCCAGTGTCTCCTATAAGATAAGCACTCAGAGGAGCCACACAAGAGAGACTGAAATTCTGCTCAGCTGATTAGCAGAGTGCCCACAGTTAGGTTTTGTTTCTTCTGGTGGTACACATTCACACATGCCTCAGTGCACATAAATAAATTATTCCACACATGAATGAAAAAAATCTGCAGGTGGATGGAAAATACTAAAGGGAACATTGTTGGAAGTGTGCTGATTTAAATCAGCTGAAGAACTGGACCATAGTTTTTAAAGTAACAGTGGCTCTTAAAGCAAAAACATATTTGAGCTTATTTGTTTTTAAAATAATTTAAACATTCCAATAACTTTGAAAATTCCCTGCCTCTCTCAGGTATTCAAATGT
Source organism: Carettochelys insculpta (assembly GCF_033958435.1). NCBI lineage: Eukaryota > Metazoa > Chordata > Testudines > Carettochelyidae > Carettochelys > Carettochelys insculpta. Next base: position 19,273,134 of record NC_134153.1, on the reverse strand, counting down.
CAGCGATAGTCCTGGAATCCTGTGTTGGATTATCAAACTGGATCTTCTTGTGGGAAGTTTCAGAAGGCAGCTTTCACCAAGGCAGAGAGAGATCATTTACAGTAATAGAAATACTGCAACAGAACAAAGGTTTTTTTCTACGTGATCATGTCAATAAGGTACAGGATGAAGCTCTCTCAACTGGCAATATCCGTAATTCAGCATGATTTTAGTTAGCCAGACAATCACTTGTCAGGAGTGTGGCCAAGAGTCCCATGGTCCCATAAAACTTTTTTAAAGCCACCAGTCCTGGGTCTCAGTGTTCAGGGCTGTTATTCATCTCAAAATATCTTCTAAGAGCTCAGTAAGCAGTGGCAGGGTTGGTAATGCTGCTGGCAATACTGACATCCCATAGTCTGGCAAATTCTCTCATTTGGCACCAGTCAGGTTCCAAGGGTACCAGACTAGAGAGGTTCAACCTGAAGTAATGTTGATATAGCATAGACTTCTGAAAGGCATTTATTTTGTGATGTGCAATGTTTGGATTAAAACACCTAGACTATAAAATTATGATGACACACTTTACATGGGCTACAAACTGATTAACTGATAGGTCTCAAAATGTAACAGTAACAGGAGACCCTCATCTAGCAGGTATGCCTCAGTGGGGATCAGATCTTGACCCTGTGCATTTTAACATTTGTATCAATGAATTGGAAGAAAACATGAACCCATCACTGACGGAGTTTGCAGATGACACACAAAGTGCAGGAGTGGTAAATAATGAAGAGAACAGATTCAAAGTGATCTGGACTGTTTCTTAAACTGGGCACAAGTGCTTATATTTTTTTAATATGACAAAATATAGATGTACACTTCTGAGAACAAAGGAGGTCAGCCAGGCTTATGGGTTAGGGGATTCTAGCTGGGGAAGCAGGACCATTGAAAAGGAATTTGGACTCCAGGCAGGTAATCAGTGGCATTCCCAGTGTGATACTCTGGCCAGAAAGTTAAGGCAATCCTGACATCCATAAACAGGGGAAACTCCCCTATGTTTAGCAAGGTTATTTTACTTCTGTATTTAGCACTGGTGTGACCACTGCTAGAATGCAGTGTCTATTTATGCTGTCTGTAACAGGGCATGACACAGAACCATGGCACCTCCTGATAGTCACAAAGGAATTAGCTCCTCTAGAGCTCCTTCCTCTGGCCGACGTCTCACCCACTGTTACCTGCTAACTGTTCTCCAACTATTTATGTCACCCATTTCCTTCCCAAACCACAGTTCCCTTCCATCAAGCTCCTGCCCTTTTGCAGCACCCCATACCCTGGGATCCTCTCCTCCCAGGGAACATCAATTTCCTACACCCACCTTGTCTCAGTAACCCACTGCCAGCCATCATTTAGGCCCTTGTCACAGGGCAAACCATAGTTTGGAATAGCAATTCATCAGTAGGAAGGGGTTTTGTAGACTAGCTGCCTTTTGATACCCTGGCTGCTTCCCTACAGCCCTGGTCTCGGGCCCTCCAGCTTGAGAGCCAGCCTGCCTGCCTGCCTTTTCCCCAGCCTAGCTATGCATTAGGAAGCCACTGTAGTTTTCCTAGCAACTAGGTCCTTCCTGTTCCCCAGCTGGAGCAAGAGTCTTTCCTTTATACAGCCATCAGCTGGGCCCCAATTGTCTGATACATGTCACATTTGTGGGCACAATCTCAGCCCTCTCCCAGGGCTGGGTTTAACTGATAAATAGGAGTGGATGTATTGAAATGCCATGAGACTGATTAAAGGATTAGAAAATGTCTTATAGTCATATACTGCAGGCGCTCAATCTATTTAATTTAACAAAGGGAAAGTTAATGGGTAACTTAATTACTTTGTACAAGTACATACATGGTGGGCCAAATATTAACTCATGGGCTCTTCCAGAGAAAGGTGTACCAAGATCCAATGGCTGGAAGTCAAAGGTAGCCAGATTTAGACTGGAACTATGGCACACATTTCTGACGGTGCGTAACCATTGGAAAAACTGACCAAAGGGCATAGAGTAATCTCTATCACTGGCAGTTTTAAAACCCAGATTGGATGTCTTTCTAAAAGATCTGCTTTAGGAATCATTCTGGGACAGTTCTCTGGCATGTGCTATGTGGGAAAATCAGACTGGATGCGCAGCTAGCATGGTCCCTTCTGGCCTGGCATGCCCTGCTGGAGACTTCAGTGAAGCAGTAAGTGAAAGTTCCTGTACGAGGAGCTTGTGTCCAGCATTGAACAAAGGTTCAGATGCTTTATCCTCAGCTTCCAGCAAGAACAACAGTAAAGTGAGAGAACAAGTCTTACCCATCAAAATATCTTTTGTTAGAACATGGACACGCAGTTAGATTAACAGCTGGTGTAAACTGGCATTGTTCCACTGAACACAATGGAGCTACAGTGATTTACACGCAGTCAGGATCTGGCCCCCCTGTGTTCTGATTACCTGATTAATTTATTTCTGTAAATCATTCTCTTGCAACAGTTTTACAATAAATTCTTAGAGCCAAGTTCAGACCTGGAATAAGTGGCTGTGACTTTGATTGCAGCAAAGTTCCAACTTAAGCCTGGTCTGACTTTGGCCCATGAAGGGCTGCAAACTCCTCATTGGTACTGAGGGGGTTAACAGGAGCCAGATAATCCCCACCTGTGACCCTCCGGAGTGGAGGTAAATTGTTCAATTAGCAGGTCCACCTGGCAAGGTGCCAGATTTTCTTTATAAGCATGGAGAAAGCACTGTTTGTGAAGAGCTGTAAGAGAAGGGAAGGTGTGTATGGAAATCAGGGGAAAATAGCATTAAGACAAGCCTTAGGATGGAGAGGCATTGGTTCCTGTAGTAGGGCTTTGGAAAAAAAGGGTATAAGTCTAGAGAGCCTCCCCTGGGCAGCTGGTGTGAAGCTGAGTATCAGTAAGAACTAAACTTCCAGTCTAGTGAGGGTAGCGGGCCATAAGTATATATTGGTCTGGGATTCATGGAAGAACTGCTGCATGCTGTGGCCCTGAAGGAAGGGTGAAGGCTGAGATGCAGGGTTGGGGCTGAGGAATGTGGCTAGACAGGGAGCCTAGGAAGGAGCAGTTAAGGAGACCTATAGATGGCTGATCTTTTTAGGCTCCCCTTCATCCTTCTTGACCCTCTTCCTACCTCAATCTTGCCATGCTTAGCCCAGGATCTCTGGGCTAGAATCCAGGCAAGAGGGAGAGCCTGGGATCCCCTGCCAGTCAGTGGAAAAGGTGGTGGGAAGACTGTAAATGGCAAGGGTGGAAAGGCTAGAGTCTGGACCCACCTCAAAGACTTGGCTTGAGGTGATGGGACTCTATCTTCAGTTCCAGCTTCCCAGGGTAACCTGGCTGCAGAGCCAAGTGATAAGAAAGTACAGATGACTGCAGGGCCAAAACAGCTGTTGGGGCAAGAGAGGCTCTAAATTAGGAGCTTGGGCTTTATTCTGCCTTGCTTCACTGCAAGGGTTGGAGGCTGCTGTCCCTGAGTACATAGTTATGGAGCCCTAAAAGTTAAAGGCCTTTAGTTGTCTCCAGAACAGCAGTACAAGGCTTCCTAGGAAGGCAGTAGCTAACTGTCTTTAGCCTATTTCAGTCAGCTGCAATTGAGAATTGCAACCTACTATCACTTAAGAGGGGGTCTGTAGTGATGTGTGGATGCAGGCTGCTTAGCAGTTGCCAGGTGGTAAGACTGTTAGAGCTATGCTGACCAGTACTGCTACATTTGTATTGGTGGTCTTAAGGTCAGATATTCCACTAACCATAACTGATTCTTTGGCCTCATCCAAATCTGCAGATGAAAAATATCATGATGGGTAGAGTTCCATTCTGGAGTTGGTCCTTTCTGTCAAACTTAGTGGCATCATAAAATGGTTATATTAGCAGCCTTCCAGCAGAGGGTTTTATTATAAACTGTCATCCTAACTCATACCCTTACAGGTCTGGTCATTCAGACAGTGCATTAATCAAACTTTTCAGTCTACCTGGGCTGCTTAAATGAGCAAGGCAGAGTTTTCTGCTTCTACCTCTTGAACTGAGGGATCTGTACATGGATTGCTCACATCTGCAAGTCATTTTAGTTGTACAAAAATGCTATTAGGGTTCCATATGTTACTGACCCCTCTCCAAGGCAGCTAGTGGTGGTTTTATTGCATGTACCTCATGTTGTCCCAGTTTATTATTGGATTTATTCTTTTTATTTTATTTTAATGTAAAAAGGGAAGAGATCAGGAGCCCAAAATTGCATTAAGGGGTTTTATAGTGTTATGGCTGGGAGGTAGTTTGTGAATTTATTGGATTTCAGTGGTTTGGATGTAGACATGCTTTATTTTTAAATTAGATGAGGTTATCTGCTACTCCTTTGCAAGCGCTTCAGCCATTGTTAAAAGCACTGATTCACTGAAAGTCAGAAAAGGTTGTACATTGTGGCTGATCAGGTTGGCTGAGATTAGGTTGATATTTATAGATTTCCCATGTCTTTGGGGAATTTACTTAATGGTTTGTTAGTGAGTAATAGTATTTGATCACTAATGATATCTTTGGCCCTCTTTAATAGCTACGGGCTTGTTTACCCTAGCTGCATTTAATGTTGAGTTTAACTGGAGTTTCCCAGCATTACACAAATAGCCTGCACACAGTCTGGTAGTACAAATACACACTGCAATCACGTGTCACTGTAGTTTTATGTATTTGCAGCTGGTAGGAGTGCATTTAGTTGCTGTGTGAAAATCCAAAGTGCATCTTTGTTCTTGAAGTATCTTGTCTTCAGTCTCGTTTGAGAATGTTTGGGGGTTTTTTGCCCAAATTTTACTAGTTTTAAGTTATGATATCTAATTTATTCTTGTTTTGTTAACCTTAGCCAAATAACATGGAAAAATTGCAGCCTCCTATTGCTTTATTCTGTGAATAGGCTTGTACATTTATTTTTCTGAAAGGGCTTTTTCATGCTGTCTGGACAAATGCAAGCAGTACATAAGGCCTTTTTGCTGGGATGCTGCTTACTCTTCTTCCCGTTCCCTAACTGTCAGCTAGAGAGGGGAAAGTAACTGGTTTATGTGAATCACTCTGCTGTCCCCTCCCCTCTCCAGCCAGGAATCTGAGACATGCACATAAGTCGTATACTGTCTCTTCACTTCCTGATAATAGGGATGGGAAGAAAAGCAAGTGGCATCCCAGTACACACAGCTCCTACCCCCACCTCCCAAAATGGTGCCCTTGCTGTTTGACCTTGGGCAAGTTAATCTTGCCTAAGCTTCATTTTCCTGTCTGTATCCTTAGGTTCTACACGTGAATGTGAAATGCTGTGATATGGTTGTGCTTGACTTACTTGTATAATTAATAACCTACTTAAAGATGAATAATACCAAGCACTCAAACAGAGCTGTACAAGCACCTCACTAATTTTTTGAAGGATCTTTCTCAGAAGTTAGTTCTCCCATTCTGCAGATGGAAAAACTCTAAAGGTTAGTGAAGCATAGAGAACAGAACCCATGGCCCTGCCTCCCAGGTTCCTGCCATAACTGTTAGGAAACAGCTTTTCCTGGCCTTGATTTGGATTCATGAACATACTTCACACTGTGGCATATGTACCTTGTGATCTTTGAGTGTCAGCTGAAACTCTCAAAACCAAAACAAAAATTTACCCCCCAGGGTCAAACCCTGCATCTTCCCAAGACAATGTTTCTTTCAGTGTTGTACAGCACAATAGATTTGGATGGTACAAACAAATGAAAAGCATGTTCCAGGCTCCCAAACTTGCAACTTAAGTAAAATCACATGCCTCTGATAGACTTCCTTTTAACAAAATGATTTAAACAACCCAATCTCACAAGTGCAGCTGGGTTTTTTCAGAGATACTTGCACAAACCTCCCCATGAAGAATGAATTAGAGTTCTGCACAGCTCAAACTTTCACATGAATAGACACTCAGCTGATCAGATGTTTGACTCTAGAAAAGGAAACTCATTTAGCTCCATTAGAAAACTGTCAAAAGACCTGCACATTTTTTGTGTGGAAGAAGTCTTGTAATTAATTCTCACCTTTCTTGGAGCCTACTAGACTACCGGCCCACTGAAAGACTAGGACACAGACTTCAACGCTCTAATCAGCAAAATGCTCAAAATGAAACATACAAAAACACTCTAGCTCTCCAAGGAAAATAGCAGTTTGCTAGTTTGTGTGAAGCTGAGAGCTAGAAACTGCTGAGTTCTAATCCTGTGTATGCCGCTGACTCATGGCTGTTGGTAAAACACAACTTTTCTGGCTTATTTTGTCCTTCTGTATAATGAGTATAACACCCACCAACTTCATTGGGGCAGGGGGATTAATTAGCTATTATACAGCTCTTTGAAATGTAAAATTGCTATCATCAAAAAATCAGGCTACATCTACACTAGCCCCTTCCTTTCGAAAAGAGCATGGTAATGAGCGAGGTCAGAAGATGCTAATGAGGCATTTTCATGAATGTGCAGTGCCTCATTAGCATAACAGCAGCTGCGGCTATTCAAAAGTGCCGCTTTCAAATTGCATGCGGCCCATGTAGATGAGGGCCTTTCGAGGGGACCCCCCTGTCTTCAAAAGTCCCTAATTCCTAAAACCAAACAGGAAGAAGGGGCTTTCTAAGTCTGGGGGTCCTTTTGAAAGGCTCCCATCTGCACAGGCAGTGCGAGACTCAAAAGCAGCACTTTTGAATTGCTACAGCTGCTGTTATGCTAATGAGGTCCTGCATATTCATGAAAGTGCCTCATTAGCATCTTCTGAGCTCACTCATTACCCTGCCCCTTTTGAAAGGAAGGGACTAGTGTAGATATAGCCTCAGGGTTGAAAATTCTTCATTCTACCCTCAACCTCTAAATGAAGGCTTCATCTTTTAAGTGCCCTGAATGCTGAGATCCAGATTTTGTAACTGCACATATTGCATCATTTGTATCCACATCTGTGGTCATACAAAGCAGTATATTAACACTTATGGATAATTTTTCATAGGAGTCTTAAGAACAAGTATGATTCACATGAGCACTTAGACCAGAGCACCACATTGGCAGGGAGTTGGATGATAGGAGGACCTAGGGCCAGGAACCCACAGCAGGGTTGGCCAGTGGTGAGCTGGGCATCTGCCCAGCAGCAGGGATGGTGGGCCTGGGAGCCTCTCTACTAATCCAGCTGGCAGTGGTGGGTCCAGGAGCCCAGCTAGGAATCCAGCCAGAAGCAGCAGAAGCAGCCTGGGAGCCTAGCTATGAGCAGCAGTGGTGGGCTTGGTAGTATGGCTGAGGTCTGGATGTTGGTGGCCTGGCAGCCTAGCCGGTCCTTGCAAAGCAAGGCAGGTAGCCCAAGCAGGGCAGCAGCTGTGAATGTGGTCAGAGCAGGCAGTAGAGCTGGCTAGGGGAGGAGGAGGGTGCAGAGGCCAGGTCTGGAGGCTGGCAGCTGGAACCACAAGAGCTGGGTGGGTGGGGTTGGTAACCAGGGCTGGCAACCAGGGCTGGCAGGGAAGGTGGCAGCTGGGGCTGGGAGTGGAGCTGAGCAGGGGGCTGGAATTGACCTCCTGTTGTCCATCAATCTCCCTCATTTGTGACCAGTCAGGTCCTGAAGGTGCCTGACCACGGAGGTCCCACCTGCACAAGTAATTTTACCAGATCTCCCATGTTCAGCATAGGGAAATATGTGGTCCTAGTATTCACAGCCACTCAAAACTCAACCGGCCAGAGCACAGTTAAGTATCCTACAGAGAATGACCCTGCAGTGGCAGAAGGCTGACTAGGATCTGCCATCTCTCGTGATGATTCTCTTGGAGTCTCAGTTTCCTCAGGAGTGAAATGGGTTGATGATAACCTGTATCACAGTGGTGTCAGAGGCTTAAGTGTACTGCTTGTAAAAGTGTTTTCAGACCCCTAAAATTATCCTCATCTGTACAAAGTACACTCAGCAATGGAGGTTTAAAACAGGTCATATGGGGACCCTGCAGAGAAGCAAGGTTTAGCTTACACCAAGTGTAACTGACAGCTGCAGAGCAGGAACATGTTCCAGGACATGAGCGGGAAAGCAAATTGCCAGATGAGGAGGTAGTGAAGCCTGAAAGAACCCAATTTGTTTACATGCAAATGAGGGAGTTGTCCAGAGACTCATGAACCAGTGACAGGCTGTGCGGATGAAGACAGGAGAACATCCGACCAAAACTCATGTAACGGAGACGGGCTGTCCCAGTTCACGCTGTCATGTAAATCTAGCTTCTTCCTGCAGAACAAAGCATCATGTACTGCAAACTGTTCTCATCACTAAGCGAGACTAGAGCAGCAAGGCAATATGACAAAGTGCAGGGACCCAGGCATCCCCTAGCTGAGGATTTTGTATTCAAATGAACAAGAAAGTAATGGATTTGCCATAAAGAGGGGGTCTGAATCATCACTGTCAGTGGCAGAAGATGACAGAGATCTGGGGGTGGAGAGGAAGGTCTTAGCCTTCCCAGCGCGTCAGTGGGGAGTCCCCTCCGTCCCCACCCCAGCAGGTATGGAGGAGGTGAAAGAGGAGGCATTAGCATTCTCTGTCCCTACTCACTCACCTGTGATGCTAGAGGGTCTGGGAAGTGGAGGGAGGGGAGCAAACGTGTATAGGAACACAGGGGACCATCACGGCACAATCAACAGGAGATGGATGCTCAAGTCCTGTTACACAAACAGGAAGGTTGTTGTGCATGTGCAAGTAATTAGAAATAGCGCCACATCCTGACAGGTTCTGACAGCCAGGAGTGCAAGGGAGAGACATGAGCAGTACAAAGCAGCAGTGCTGCATGCCCAGACCTACAGGACAGAGGCTGTAGTGTCTGAGCTGAAAGGAGGGGGATCCTCCAGGCAAATGAAAAATTACTCAACATTGTTTTCAACACACAAGGAAGGACAGAGACAATCAGGAGGGAACTATTTCCAGGGTAACCAGCATAAATTACTTGAAGTACGGGCCGAACAGCTGTAGAAACTATCTCTGAGCAGCAAAAGACTGGGTACCCACCACAGCCCACTATCTCTTTCCTACAGACAGATGCTGGAGTACTGGAGAAACCCTATATTTAGAGTATCCATTAGGATAATGTTGTGGAGGGGCTCAGCCCCAGTAGTGATAAAAGATAATCACACCTGTTTGCAGGGGCAGTAATGACACTTTGCACATATATAATATGTCAACCTGCTGTAAAGGCATTATTGAAAGGAGTCTCACAACCCCACTGGGATGTAGGTCACTAAGCATTATTTTCCCCATTATCAACACAGGGTCCTGTGGCACCTTATAGACTAACAGAAATGTATGAGCATAAGCTTTCATGGGCAAAGACCCACTTCATCAGATGCAGGCCTTTCCCCATTATAAGGGCTTTCAGCATTACCTGCATGGGTCAACAGCGGAGCTTAACTTTAGGAGTTAGCATTGCAGCCTAACTCTATTACATGCACTAACAGAGTAGGAGTAAATGACTAGTCACTAGAAAGAGATGCATACACACACAGACTTTGCCCACGTTAATGTTCATACATTCTCATGCATAACTATTGCAAATGCACATAGTCACTTAGTATCCAACTGGCTATTTAATGGGACACATATTCAAAAAATGCCTGTGCACATTAACATGTGCATTGGTATGCACATGTAATAAAGATTGGGCTGGCAGCTAGATTAATGCTTTACCCAAAGCCAGGCTATGAAACTATGGCAGAGGTGGATTTAATGCCCAAGAATTCCTGGCTCCCTGCCTCCTTCTCTAACCTTTAGCCAACACTGCTTCATTAAAACAAACTGCCTCCAAGAACAGCAAACAGCTTCTTAGTTTTCTGTGCCCAGAAGTCTGCAGCGGGCTGTCTAAGCGGGCAAGAGTACTCATCAACCAAAGCCAAATTGGTGAGTTCATTCAGAGCCTATATAAATATAAAAAGCATCACCTTGAAATTGGTTTCTCTCTTCCATAGTTTTTACTTAAAAGTTCTGCTCCATCAGACTCCCCTAATGTTTATCACCTTTGTAGAACTATTTGATTGATCTTTTTTACTTGTGTACCTCTGCCTGCACTAATTCATTTTCATTTGACTTGGCAAATTTGAAAGTGAGCTCTCTGAATACCTGTGTAGTGCTGCCGCCTCTGCAGCAAGCTCAGTCTGTCTTTGCATGGTGGGTAGAACAAGGGGCTGTGAAGAGGGACATCTTACTTCTAGCTCAATTTCTGCCTCTCCTGTAAAAACAAGGAGGAGTCCTGTAGCGTCTTAGAGGCTAACAGATTTATTAGGGGATGGACTGGGATTTGGGCTTATTTAGTTTATGGAAGAGAAGACTGAAGGGTTATTTAATAGCAGCCTTCAACTTCCTGAAGGAGTGCTCTAAAGAGGAAGGGGAGAACATGTTCTCAGTGGTGATATACAGCAGAACAAGGGGTAATGGCCTGAAGGAGAGGAGTAAGTTGGATATTAGGAAAAACTACACCAGGAGGGTTGTGATGCACTGGAATCCATTGCCTGGAGAGATGATGGATTCTTCATCCCTAGAGGTTTTTAAGTCCCAGCTTGACAAGGCCCTGGCTGGGGTGATTTAGATGGGGTTGATCCTGCTTGAAGCAGAGGGCTGGACTAGATGACTCCCTGCGGTCCCTTCCAGCCCTAGGATTCTATCATTCTATGACTGAAGTGGAAATACCACTGGTACCACTCCAGTCCAACTGATGAAGTGGGATTTACGCACAAGAGCTTATGCCCTAATAAATGCGTTAATCTCAAAGGTGGTACAGAACTCCCCATTGATTTTACAGGTACAGACTAACATGGCTTTTCCTCTACCCTTGTGTTTGACTTCTGACAAGTGACTCCATCTCCCTGTGTCTCATGTTCTCCCACCATTAAACACGGCTAATGCAATGACTTTACCACAGAGGGGTACTGTGAGGCTTATTTAATGTTTATGAAGCATTTTTAGTCCCTCAGAGGAGGCCTTGTTCAGTGAAAATTTTCACCATCCCTACGACATATAATGCTAATAGGTAACTCTCTTCGACCAGAGACCTGTTAACAGCTTTACCACAGAGAAGTGTCCTCATACCTGCTTTACAGAAACGGAAACCACGAGCTAAAGAGCAGTGACATGACTTGCTCAAGGTCAGGGACAGAGCTGGGAACAGATGAACAGCTTCCTGATTCACTAGTTTGTTTGGTGTGAGTCTTCCCATCACTATCCTCTATCCTGGGTATGTCACTCCTGCATGTAAGAGCTGGAGAAGTCACTACAGAACTGGAAGAACTAGCAGTTAGAACCTTAATCTATCCCTCAGATGGACCAGACCTCTGCTAGGTTACATAGTTGGACCAGCTCAGATTCCTGTCCTTTCCCTGACATGAACAGGCCTGCGGCTTCCTCTTTACCAGCCATGTGCCTTTTCAATAAGCTCTGCCACAGGCAAGTGGGAAATATTAAAGAAATACATGGCAGGCATCCAGCTGAGAGTCATTCAAGTTAATCAATGAAGAGGGCTCCAGTAGCCAGCACAGTTCCACAGGGATGTGTAGATCAGAGTAAGCCATAGGCTGAAAACTATTAAAAACATTGAGTATTTTATGGGCAAAGATCTATTAGAAATAAGTAGTGTATTGAAAGCATAATCAGTGAAGGAGAAAGAGCCCCTGGATGCCAATCTGGGGAACACTTCAGCTAAAAATAAAAAAAATTAAAAAATTACAAATACATTATCAGTAAACACAATAGAAAATTGATCAATTAAATAAAACTAGTGTGAAACTGACAGTAGGGGAGTGTCAGATTGTTAAGTGACTGTTTTATGTCTATACAGGTGGGAAATAGGGGAGCAAGCTGCCTAAGGCAGATGGTAGATCCTCTCTAAAGCACTTTTCATCATCAACACACTCCGTGCGCAGTGTATGGTAGGTGAGCGAATCACAGATGACTTCTGAAGTCACTAAGGAGGTCAGTAGTGAAGCCAGGATTGGTACATGGCCACATCCGGCACCCACTAGGCCATTACATTTAGAAAATGAAGCAGGACAAGTATTAGTCCTAGAAGAACAGACTCATGACATTTTGAAGAGGTAAAAGTTATTTTCCCAGGCGTTGCACCTGTCTCACTGACTCCAGTGGGAGAAGGATGGAGCTCCAAGTCCTCTGAGAGGTAGAGATGGGTGAAATTAAGCCCGTGCTCCCCAGTACACAGCTCTGGCAAGAAAGAGTCAGCCAGTTGGAGCACTCAGCTGCACAAGGTGGTTTGTGCCCACAGGTGGCCTCTCGGGGCTTCCTGCTAAGCAGCCGACTAGCAGGTTAAAGCAGCCAGCTGGATGTGCTCTCCCACTGTCTGGGACTGCCTCAGCCCTGAGTCCACCCAGGGAGCCATTTAGGGAGGCAGAGGGCTGAAGTCCTCCACCCACCAAGATTCATGCAGTGAGGCTGCTTGCTGGTCTCCTTCCCCTCAGGAAGTGAGAGCGAAGCACGCATTGTGCCTGCCTGCCTCTCTCCTGGCTGGGGAAGCGGGCCAAGGAGTGACTGACCCATGCTGTGAGCTTCCCTCTTGCTTCCTGAGAGAGACAAAGGGAACAGCAAGCAGCCTCCTAGTATGAATCCTTGGAGGCGTGGCTTGAGACCCCCGCCCCTACGCTCCCTAAATAGCACCATTGGCCCTGCACTCTCTGCAGTCACACATCCCCCAGCCTCCTGCCCTGAGCCTCTCCTGCGCCCCCACAGCTGCTGCCCTGACTCCTGCACCCCACCATCCCCTACGCCTGCCCTGACTCCTGTACCCCACCATCCCCTCCTTCTGCCCGGAGCCTCTGACATTCCACCTCACACTTGCATCTCATACAGGTACTGTAGTATCACAGCCCCCACCCCAAGGGGATCTGATATGACAGTACCAGTAAGAAATGTCAATTGCTTTCGCCTCTGGGTATGGACTAGGAAAACTGCTACACTTTCCCACAGGCAAAATCCCGAATCTAAAGTACCTCTGAGTTCAGGTGTTTGAAATTCGGATTTGGATTTGGATTCCTATTTTGAAGCTTGAATCCCTCCTTAAAGCAGGGAACTGCAGAACAGTTTCAGTGTCTTTCCTCCGCTTCCATCCCCTGCAAACCTCATCTACTTATGCTACACTGATGACATCATCAGATCAACCCATGGCAGGGAGATCCTTGAAGAATTCCACAGGGCTTTGAACTATTGCCACCCCACTAGCAGCCTCAGCCTGGCCCATGTCACACAAGAGATCCACTTCCTAGGCACAATAGTACAGGTAAAAGAGGGTGACATAAGCACAGAAACCCACTGACCGCTATTTCTACCTACTTGCCACTAGCTTCCATCCAGGACCCATCACACAATCCACCATCTACAGCCAAGCCTTAATATACAACCCCATTTGCTCCAATCCCACAGGCAGAGACAAACACCTAGGAGATGTTTATCAAGCACTCTTAAAACTTCAATTCCCACCTAGGGGATTAAGGAAACATAGACAAAGCCAGACAAGTACTGGAAGTCACCTATTACAGGACAGGCTTAACACAGAAAGTAACAGAACGCTCTCGGTCATCACCTACAGCTTCCATCTGAAAGTCCTCCATGGCACCATTGACAATCTGCAACCTATCCTGGAAAACGGTCCTTCATTCTCACAGGCCTTGGGACACAGGCCAGTCTTCGCCTGCAGACAGCTCCCCTCCCACCCAGCAACCTGAAGCAAATACTTACCAGCGGCCACACATTGCAGCATGATACACTTAACCAGGAACCTACCCCTGCAAGAAACCCTGCTGTCAGCTGTGTCCACTTCATCTATACAAGAGACACCGTCACAGAACCTAATCTCATCAGCCACACCATCAGGGGCTCATATACCTGCACATCCACTAATGTGATACATGCCACATCGTGCCAGCAATGCCTCTGTGCCATGTATATTGGCCAAAACAGAAAGTCCCTGCGCCAAAGGCTAAATGGGCACAAATCAGACATCGGGAATGGTAACACACATAAACCTGTAAGGAATCATTGTAACCTCCCTGGACATTTAGTAAAGGATTCAAAAGTAGCCCTTCTTCTACAAAAGAACTTTATGCCCTGATTAGAGAGAGACATCAAAACTGGAGTTCCTTTATAAATTCCATGCTATCAATGTAGGCTTGCATAAAGATTGTAACTGGTTAAGGCATTACAAAAGCAATCTCCTTTACTATTCACATTTCCACATGACCTGCTATGAACGAGACACACCCAGCCTGATTTAATTGGCTTCCTAAACACTAGTCCTACAATTGATAGGGAACATCTTTTGCTGTTATATACACCCTGGATATTGTAATTTCCACTCCAGCTCATCTGAGGAAGTGGGTTGCACCCACAAAAACTCATAACCTAATAAATTTGTTAATCTCTAAAAGTGCCACAGGACTGCTCATTGTTTTAAAAGTTTCACAGTAATGCAGCAACCCTTCCAAAACTTAACAATACTGGTCAGAGCACATCAGCGCAATCAAGCACTTAATGTACCCAACTTTTAGGGTATGTCCACACTGGACAAAGAAGATTTATTTGGATTAACTGATCAAAGGTAAAGACTGCACTAGATCTTTCACTTGTTCTTTATTCCTAGCTCTAGAATAGTGTGGTCTAATTTCTAAATTAGGGGTGAGTGAGCCAGGACTCTACCCTGCATTTTACTTTTGGCTCTAATGATCTCTTTGCATCTTGGTTGCCTCATCTGTAAAATTGCGATATTATATCCTCACTGTCAAACAGTAGCAGATGACCAGGGCCTTGCAAGTTAACTTTCCAGGGAAGAAGTCGTCAATGGGGTGGAACGTGGATATCCTAGATGTAGCTTCTTTTCTGTATGCACATTCCAGTCCTGGAAAAGAGATGGTCAAAAACAGCATGCAGGCAACTCCTTTTTTCAGGAAACTCAGCCTGATATCAATGCAAGGATCATAGGATGCAATGCTCTTTGAAATACTTACTCTAATAATCAGTCATACTCTCCCAAGGCACATAGCAAACTCTCCTGCTACTCACACATTCCCCTTTACCCAGATTCTTGCATGACCAAAAAGCAACACAACTTGGAAGACTAGGATTAAAAATGACACCCCTACCATAACAAACTAGCTAATTTTTAATATGTGCTGTGAGATCCTTAGATGGAAGGATACAGGCACTTTTAGTCAGAGTGGTGTTGTGTTGCCTTGGGCAAGTCACATAACTGCCTCCATGGCTCAATTTCCTCATCTGTAATCAGAAATATTTAATTACCACAGCTAATGATGAGATTTCAGGACGTTGCCCAGGCAGTTAAAGTAACCTTTTCATCATCAATTCTATAGCCCAGCAAAGTAATATCTTTCTCTCCATCTTCCAGGCACATTCTGTACCTACTAATTTTATGTATTAGTCTATTGTTTCTCCCTGTGTCCAATGCCTTACTGAAATCTGTATCCATGGCTTCCCGCTTGTCTCTCTGCTCAATGCATTATTGCCCTAAAAACAAGTTCCCACCACATTTGGTCAGACAAGATTTGTCTGTGATGAAGCTGGCTGGTTTTTATCAACTCACATTTCACTTGATGTTTTGTGATCTCAGCCCTTATTAATGTGGCCAGGATTCCATCATGACTAAGGTCAAACTTGCTAGTCTGTAATTTCCTGAGTACACACACATTGCAACAGCAGCTAGACAGTGTGGAATCAAAGAAGTGAGACTAAATCAGAACCTCTGTCCCACTGGCACAAGGAACAAGTTCTAATTAATTTCTTTGGATCCAAATCCACCCCCTTGAATTTCATTACAGTTATGAGATAAAGACAGAACTAGCAAGGGGTCTATTTCTGAGCTCCAGCTCAGATGCAGCCAAAATCTTTGGCCAACATTGTCAGTCCCAAGCATTCAAAAATCATAAGTTTGGCTTAAAGCTCATTCATTCTTCACATTGACTTCTGACCTTTAGTATTCAATTGGGACCCTTTTTCAAGCTTTCCTTCTCAACTGTGAGGATTGGATTTTTTTTTAAATGGACTAGGATTTTCTAAAACCCCATGAATCCAAGAGCTGGGACTTTAAAAACAACCACCAAATACACTAGGACATGGAATAAAATTGAGACTTGGAAACAGTGGAAGCTTCCTATTTCTATCTGTCACCTGAACCTTCAGATAAAAAAAAATCAGGAGATGGTATAATTGAACTCACTTTCAGACACGGAAAAGGACAATCTGCAATAATTGTGTTGCAACCCAATATACCATTACTGAAGAAACAGAGCTAGTCAAACCTCAAAAGCCTTATTCCATGAGAAATTTTGACATCTCTGAATGTCTTTTATTCAAAATCTGAGCAAATCCAAGAAATATCCCAGAACATGGAATTTAAAAACAAAAATATTTTGGGTGAATTAAAAGCAATCAGACTTTATTTTTTTTTTTAAGTGTAACAAAATAAATGTAAAAAAAGTCATTTCAGGACGAAGACTCAAACCCCTCCATTCTAATAAGGGCAAAACAGAATGTTTCGACTGTATTGAAACACTTGGTTTCTTTTCCAAATGAATTTTTTGTCAAAATTGATGTGAGTGCACAGAAAAGTTTGATTTCAGCCAATCAGCATGTTAATTTTCTTGGGGAAAACCATTGTAGAAATAGGAAATTTTTTCAACAGCTGTACTTATAAAATGTACAGATACTTGGCTGTAAGGATAAAGGACTAGAACCTCAGCCCTTTAGCTAAAAGGAGCTCTCCTAGAACTAGAGGCAATAGCAGATACCTTGGCTGGGCTGTGATGTTGAGCCGAGGTGTGCAAACTGAGGGGGGTGGGCCCCTTCAGAGAGGCATGAAGTTTCCTAAGGGGGGACATAGCACAATCAGCTGCTGGGTCTCAGACTCATCCACCTAATTAGAATTCAAATGTCACCTTTTTATGTATGCGTATTCACATTTATACATCGATTAATAGTTTTTCTACATTCTACATAGTGATTTCCTAAATATGCCAAAATTTTTTTTTCCATGTGAACTTAACTGAAATTTCCATTGGTTTGGATTACATTAGACAGCTTGGGGGGCTCTGCTAACTGCAGGGAGGAAAAGTGAGGCCTGGTGTGAAAAGTTTGCTCACCCCTGATGTAGAGGATAAAATCCATAATGCTCCTTTGCATGGCCACTCCACAACTTGACACTGACTAGGTATTAGAAGACAGCCATTCAAACTGAAGGGTGGTGACAATAGAGACTATTGGAATTCAAGTTGCCTAGTGAGCTGGGAATATTGGTAATCATGCACCTTATTACAGCCACTACTACTCTTGTTCACAGCTATTTCATAATAGGGCGAGTGTCTGAACTGTGGGGAATAGAAGGAAAGGTCTAGGTATTCTTTTCATAGCTTGCTACATGGTGTTATCTTAAAGGGAACAGACATGTTGTGATCAAACAACATGCTCAAGTGCTGCAATTTCTTATGTCTGATGACTGTGCATTATGTCGTCTCCTTGGTAGCCACGCCTGTCTACTTTTCCAGACAGAACTGTGAAAATGTTGCCCCAGTTTTAGATTCTGGTCCTTTCTTGACAAAATTGGGATGCTAAAAGGCCTATTTAATCAGCAGAACCTCTACAAAGGAGTTTATCCCTCCACATACATTTACATCAACACAGCCTTGCACCTGCGCAGGCAAACAGAATCGATGTCCCAGGCTGCGTATGTGTGGACACGTCTGCTTTCCTGAACAATATGCACAAAAACTTATTTGCACATGCAAATGCAGGATTCCATAGGCAAGACCATACCAGTTGCAGGTACGTTTTGTTTTGGCACCATGAAGGGAAGAATTTAGGGTTTCATCATGTTTCAAAGCTGCTACTTGACGAAGTCATTCTGCTCGGCTCCATAGCCCATCACCAGATGCCAGAGCTAGCCAGCATTCATTCACAAGAGCTGTCTCAACACATGCAGCTTTCCCAATGTCTCAATGCTTCCTAGTGAGTGTGACTGCCGGTGCTTGTGTGGGAGGGTGGGCGGGCTGCAGTTTGTAGTTCAACAGATGGTATGTAGTCACGCACCTGGCAAACCCCCAGAGCTGGAGTGCGACCATGGAGAAACTTTTGCCATGGGTTTTTTTCCACAGGCACTACATTCACCAAAAATGTAATACACAAATAACCAGAGCGTGGGATTAAAAACAACAGGACTTTCAAAGCTTCTGCAGCAGAGCCTTCTGAGGTTACAAAACACATTTGTAAACAGGTGGAATGGCTCAACAAAAGTAAAAGCCCTGTCACAGTCAGTAAGGCCTTGTCCTTAAGGAACTAAGTATAAATTGGCAGGGATCCATTGACTTCAGTGGAATGATTTCCACCGCTGACAATGTTTCTGTAACATGAAATATGACCAAGAAGCAAAAGAATAAACAGAAAATTCCCAGTTTGGGTTCAATCCATCCCTATGATCCCTACTAATAAAAGCCCCACCCCTCATTCAGGCATTCTCCCTATTTTTAAGCAGCTAATTGGACTCCTCCCTCCTCAAGGCTCTGAGAGGAGAGGGAAGTTCAGCTGAAGTTTAGTTTCTCTATCACCAAGAACAAGAGGGTGCTCTCCTTCCTGGCACACACCTTTTGCTACTTCATGTTTAGTATTGATAAGAAATAGTCAGGGACCTGATACTGAAAACACACAGGAAACAACTGACTCCTTCCTGCCAAACCTTTCAGTCTGTTCATGTAGCTCAGACAACAGCCTGGCTGCAAAGTAACTTGAAGCACAAAATATTCTGACTACTGGCATGCAAATCAGCCCTGTCAACATCATGCTCCTTTATGATCCAGCATCTCTGCAGTTAACTATATTAGATTGGCCATTTCAGACACAAGCGGAGCGAGTCCCTTTGAAAAAAAATATCTTTTTGCCTTGAATGCAACTAATTTTGGTACCTTATCAAGTTCTTAGCAAATGTGTGATGGCTACTAATTCCCTCTGGAAATATCCTGGTTTAAATAGATCTTTGCTTGTATAGTCAATTTGTTTTTAATTAATATTCCCTTTGAAATCTGTCAACTCCATTCACACCCAGTGTGCTTCTCTGGCTTGGAACACAGAACACGAATATTTCAGGAAAGATTTGCTTATGCATATGAAGTCATTAGATACCATTTTGTTATCTGGCTCAGTTTTTAAAATCAATTTCTCCCTCTCTTTGAACAACTTCCAGGCCAATGACTCTCTCACCTGAGCTCCCTGGTCATACACCTATTTGGTCTGGGTGCTACCTAATGAGCATTTTGCCCAAAAGTGCAAGTTTGAATATTTCTATCCCACATGCTGTTAACTCTATAATTTAGGTTCTTCTAAAACAAACAGTTGTGTTCTTTTGTCTCATGTTAATATTCGGGCCAGAGTCTTCTCTCACACACTGATGTGAGTCAGGCACAACTGCTCTAAGTTAATAGCTAAATCTGTGTGAAACCTAAGTGACTTCTTTGGGAGTTCAAGGTGCTTAGCACAGGTTGGAGCTGTGGTATTATTTTCAAAGTAAGGCCTTGTCAGTACCTACTACAAGATATTATGGTTAGATGGTTGCTATGTGACTGGTGTGTAATTATGGTGGTAGGGCTCAGGCCAGGTCCTTGAGATAAAAATTCACCATCACAAAACCAGCAACTTGTTGGCTGCCTGAAGAAAAATGGAGGATGGAAGTGCCCTCTCATTCAGGCACTGTTGGCGTACATGGTCATGGCTGGCTGTTGGAGAAAGTTTAAACTGCCACAGTCAAGAGGGTAGGTGAGACTTCAGCCTACCAAGCTGCAATCTGGCCAATTTCACAGGCACTATATTCACCAAAAATGTAATACAAAACAAGAGTGGGGGATTAAAAAAGGGATGAATTCAACAGTGTTTCCTCAAAAAGCTCTTTTGCAGAAGATTAATTATCTGGACATTTAGGTACCCTGGAAAAATAAAGACAAGGCCAAGCATTATGAAAGAAAAATAAGATTTGCACTTTGCTCCTGGCATTTCCTGCATATTGCTGTTCATTGTCTCCTGTAGGGTCTTCTCTCTGTCTTGCTCCTTCCTACGTGGATTTGGGCTGGTTTTAGCCAGCTCTTTAATTATCCTATTTGTGCCCCACCCCCCCAGACAGCAACGTGGAACAGGTCTCCTGTGCTGTTCCAGGAGCAATGCTTAGCAACCCCTGATTAGAGGGAAACTGCAGAGGGAAACTGAGGCACAGCTGGGCATCATAAACATATTATTCTTCCCACTTCTTGATAGGGAGTCTGTGATCTTGGTGAGCAAATGTCTTCATTTGCTGTCCCCTGCACAGAAACATGGCATGGCTATATTTGAGTGAAACCAAGTTGCTGAATATTGGGTCCATCGCCACAGCCTGATTGTACTTTCACTTTGATTCAACACCAGCAGATAGTAACAGTCAGACATTTGTTTACAAGAGTAGGTAGGATGCTATGAAACTTACAACAGTTATACTTCATGCAGCAGGCCCTGAACACTACTGGTTGCAGCTGATGGACACAAACCAGGCCTGAACTTGGTTCAAAGGCTTTTGATTTCAACTACCCATTATCTGGGTATCTACTACTTCCTTCCCCTTACAAAGCAGTTTCCTTTTCAAACATAGGGGGGGCGCCCCTGTGTTTGTTAGCTGCTCACTGCAGCACATATAGCAATGCATTTGTCATGCTCTATTTTGCACCATTAAAATTAACTAGGCCCCAAATTGATAAAGTTTTCACATCAGACTAAACCACCACAGACTTGGAGGCCGCAAATGGTTTTGGTGCCCTTATGCACATCTCTAAAGCGTGCACATGATTTTTATGTCAAGCAATAGAGTACAAGATCAGGGATTTCAGTGTGTTTCAGATATTGGAGTGTCAAACAGAGGAATAAGAATAAAAGGCGAATATTTTAAAACTCTGAAAAAAGATTTTGCATTGCTGGCAGTGATCTCTGCTAGCCTTGTAGCAGAAGACAGAGATTGATTTCAACCAAGTTTGATGTTGGCACCTGTGGAGTTTAAAATGCCTGGCACACAGGGATAAGGAACAAGAAAGTCTCCAAGATCCCAATCATGTGCACAGAGGCTCCCAAGGGGAACTAGAAGTGAGGATTACTTGTGTTTGAGCCTTCCCAACATCCTCCACCCCACTTAAGACTCTCCTCTTTGTGGCAAGCAATGTAGGCAGAATAGCGGCATCCATTTGTGAACTAACTTCTCTCTAATTCTGACATTTCTGCTGCGTAGTATCTGACACACTACTACAGTCTGTACAATCAAGCTCAAATCCTCAATGATAGTGATCTGGGGGAAGGGAACAGAAAACCCCCTGACATCCCCTGTCTAGTACCATGTGGTTGGCTCATGTCGCACACCAACTTTGCCCAGGAGCTCCGCAGGAATTCCTGTTCCATACTCTTCAAGCTACATCAGAAGAGGATTTCACATGGAAACTATCTTTAATGCAGGTGTCTCCAGAATCACAGAACAGACTCAGGAGAGATTGGCACCCATTCATTATACATGTAAACAAGTACCTAATATGAGCTGAGATGGGTTTCTGGACAATCTGGTCTCTGATTTCAGAGTATCTTTCAAATTTTTTTGCATCTATGCAAAAAGGCAGATTGAAAGAGCAATCCACTATGTGTTGACAGAGGCTCTGCCGAGCTTCATCTGTCGACAGTGACTTCTACTGACAAAAGCTACCTGTGTAGACATAGCCCAACTGTTATCCAATTTTCATTCCTTAAACTGAATTTCTCCCTTAATTATGGTCCATACTGTACGATTAATTCGCTGCCAGAGCTAAATCATTGCATCTTTTAGAAACTGGTTGAAACTGATATTACTCCCCCAAATCAGACTGTCACACAGTGCTATAGGCTTTCAGCCTGGAAGCTTCTACACACAGCTAGTAACTGATATCAGAGTGCCATCTATAGTTACTACAAAGCAATGCAGAGGACAAGCAGACTAGACTTGTCTCCAGGAGGGCTGATTTTTTATCTTTATTTTTTTATTTTTTAAATATGTGAATTTAGAACCCACGAGAGGCATCACACTCACACCTATGCAGAAGGGTCCTCAGTTAAGCACAGTGTAGGTATACAGCAATGCTGTTCCAACACTGCTCTGCAGCTGCCATCACTACTGGGGGGAGAGTAGTAACAGACAGGTAGCTGTGTTAGTGCGTATTCTAACAAAACAAAACAAAAACAGCTGTCATGTAGCACTTTAAAGACTAACAATAGTAGGTCAGTCTCTGTGGCTCTTTCACTCCCTGGCTTTTCCGCAGAGACTGCTCAAGAGAGAGCTGATCACAGATGCCCATTAAGGCCAGCAAATTCCATCCTGTCCTGCAGCAGGACATGAAAAAGTTGTTTCCACAGCATCGATCATTTTAGACACCGGCGTCAAAGACAAGTACACACAGCACATGGAAAAATCTCAATGCAGAACATGCAACAGTCCCACTCACAGGGCATGTTCCCTGGCTGTTAACAAGGCAGCTTTCTAAGGGGAAGTGGTGGAACGGAGTATCTGGTGAAACTGTGTGTGTTCAGAGCAGCACGAAGCAGATGTTGGTCCACAATGGGTTAACCCTCCTCCCATGAGCAGAGTGACTAAATAGCTTTTGGCTGGGACCCCTACAGTAGATAGTATCTTTGCCCCCGACAGCTCCTGTCACAGAGTAAAAGTGCATTAGTCGTGACCAGTGAATGCACATAGCCCCAGACATGCTGCTCCCGCAGTCAGCCATGGACAGAAGCATCAATGAGCTGTGCTCTACATACGTCAACACAGGGGTGAACAAACTTTTTACTTCAGTCCCCATTTTTTCATCCCTGCAATTAGCAGGGGCCACCCATCCTGTCTAATGTCATCCAAACCAATGGAAATTTGAGTTACGTTCATATGAGAAAATGCTTTCAGCATGTGTAAGAAAACAGTATATAGATTGTAAAAACTTTATGAATCAGGATACAAATGTGAATACACAGACATAAATCCAAAACTAACAAAATAATTCATTAGGTGATGAGCTTTCATGGGACAGACCCACTTCTTCAGACCACAGCCATACCAGAACAGACTCAATATGTAAAGCACAGAGGTCCAAAAATTATCATCAAGGTTGACAAATCAGAAAAATTATCAAGATTTGCCAACCTTAATAACAATTTTTCTGGTTTGTCAACCTTGATGATAATTTTTGGACCTCTGTGCTTTACATATTGAGTCTGTTCTGGTATGGCTGTGGTCTGAAGAAGTGGGTCTGTCTCACAAAAGCTCATCACCCAATAAATCATTGTCTTGAAAGTGCTACATGACTGTTGTTTTGTTTTGGTAGGACACAGACTAACATGGCTCTCTCTCCATCACTATTCAGACATAAAACCAGGAACATATTTTAACATTTTTTTTTGAGCTGAATGAGCCTGAGACCAAGCAGCCAATCGTGCTGCAACCCCCTTTATGAAATTTCACACCCCCAGGGGTCCTACCCTCCCACTTTGCACATCCCTGCTCTATACACCCCAGCCCAATTTCCTCCACCACCACCACCAAAGTCCACCAGTTCCCTTACACTACAGGCCCATGGCCCTCAGCACTTAAGCCATAAACTGTAACATTTTGTGCCTGGCTCAATGTGGTATCTCTAAAAAGTTCATTGTCCAGACCCTAAGGGAACACGGACATACCTGAGAGGGGCAAGGGAGGCTTGGGGAGGCAGGGGACTCTCTCTTTCCTCTCACTCACAGATTGCCACTAAAGTTCCACCTCAACATACACTGGTAGTTGAGCAGAATCACAGGGTTATATTTAGCCTCCATGCCCACTCACACCTTGCATCTTTGCTAAGACTAAAAAGAAAATCCAGTGTGCTGAGAAACAAGGCCGAGACTCGCCAAATTCACTTCACAAAGGCATCCAAGAGTAACTTTTCCTCACTCTTGTCTTTGTGCAGATTTGGGCCGATGCCCACCAGGTGCAAGGGTCCATGTTTCTTATTCCTTCTCCATTTCTCAGTCTCAGAGGTATCCGGTCTTCCACCAGAACAACTCGCATGCTAAAGAATAAAGAAACAGATTGTTTAAATATGCAGTGAGTCACTAAACATTGTCTAGCTTTCAGGCCATAAGATTTTCTCTACTGAAAGCTTTGGGCAAGCTACTGCAAAGAGGTCCTTGTGAAGGTGATAGAGGACAGAGGTATGCCACCACTGACCCCACTGCTTTTCTGTAAATAGCTGGCATTTTGAAATCAGACAGCACCCACTCAGTGGACATATTACACAATATTAACAGATAAGTTTATAATATTAGTTTCATTCCTTCAAGCAAGCCCACAATCTTATGAATCCGAACAGTTGCTTTCTATGCTTCATGTGTCAACCATTCCTCTTGAAAATACTCCTTTGGATTTTAAAAGTACTTGTTTTAAACTAAAATACTGTAACACCAGGTTGAAAGAGTGGTTTTAGTGAAACCCTTGACACTTCATTTCAAATCACACACACAGATCTTATGGTTTAGTTCTTGAACAACTGGATTCACAGAAGCCCGCACGCACACACGCACGCACACATCCTTCAGTTATCATATATAATGATAACTACAGTCCTGTAAATAAGCTTTTCTTGTGGACTTGGTAGCAGCAGTTTTGATTAGAACATTTGGCTTACATGTACCACTGGCAACAAACCACAACTAGGTCACTCCTGGAGCTCCTTGTCTAACCTCATTTGAAAGCAAATAAGAGTGCAGAATTTGCGTGTGTGCAATGACGTGCAATAGTGCCACTGTCAGAAAGAGAACAGCTCAACAATACTGATAACAGCAATGTAGCATGAAGCTCTTAGGACAGTTAAACCAGAGCTTGTTGCATACAAAGAAATGCGACATCAACTGGGCCCTATTTCAGGGAGGCCAGTTTATTTTCCACCAAAAAAAATCTTTTCAAGTTGAGATGGAGCTGTGCCACATGCTTGGCTCCTGACCCCAGAAGCAGAATCCAAGCAGAGCCTCTCCCAGGCAGTGGTTGCAGTGACCAGCACTGGAGCTGCCACAATGAATGGTGGTACATGCCAGAGCAGTGCAGCGGGAGGACAAAGCCACAGCCAATTTCCACCACAGGTAATGGAAGGGGCACATGGCACAGGAGCCCCAGGGCTGGGACAGCGGGAGGCTCTGGCATGCCTGCTGGAGCATCCAGATTTTCAATATTACAAAGCCGCAAACACTAGCTGAGGCTGAAAGACTCCTCTGGAAAGAGTGTGGAACTTGTAAGCCATTTCCCACGTAGAGAACAAGGTAGGCTCCAACTCGCAGCAAGAGCATAAGTAGCTGGAACACTATATTAAACACCTCAGGCCATGTCTTGCCTCACTGAAGCAAAGGGGAGTTCCGATATGGTCTTAGATGACAATGGGATCAAAAACTCACTGCAAAGAAAACTGCTAAATGTCTGAAAACAAGTCAGAAAACATTCCAAATTCTCACCTTGAAGCAGGAATTGCTTTGATAGAAACAAGCCACAGAAACTGTGCACTTTAGACTCACACTTACAGGAACAGTCAGACTCTGAGCTCCAGCAGCCAATAAAGAAGCCGATAAAGTAACTAATAGACACTTAAGATATTTAACATTTGACTGACCATGAGCTCGCCTTCAGTGGCTTCCAGATTCTTGGTGCACGAAGGAAAAAAAGATCCACCTTTTTGATTTCAAGCAATTAACCAAAATACAAAAGTTAAAGTGAGCATTCATTTTTTTTTCTAAATTGAGCCCCATCTTCTCCACTCACATTGATATAGACCCTCAAGTAATCAGCAGCTTTGGGCTACAATTCCACTAGAGTTTATTTCATTCTTCTGGCTGCACATGGGCAGCCCACCCTTTTATGTCGCTTCCCTGACTTGGGGTTCATCGTCACTGCAGAAAGAAGTGTGTGTTTTTCACGCAGATTAGCAGCTCAATTCAACCCCCGATTTTAAATCAAGCTGCTAACCCGAGTTGCCTTGTTTTGATTCCTATTTTAAGCAGTTAGCTAACTGGAATTAATAATTTGAGGTAAGTACGTGCTTCTCCCCTTCCCCTGGAGGAGCACACACTTCACCACCCAAAGCCACTAACAGCTGCTCCATTGCATAGGTATCCTGCACATGAAGCCACTCAGTACAATTTTTTGCATTAGTGCTCAAAGTCCCAACAATCTGAGCACTGGATAAACACAGACTTTGTTCCTATCCCAAAGCTCTTATGATGCTGTAAAGAGCAATATTATCTTCCGCATATATTACAACCTGCTTACAAATCTATGAAGTAAGTCTACCAGAAAAAAGGAACTGCTCCCTGGCTGTACCACCCATCTCCCCACAAACCTACCACACCTCAACCACAGTGTATATAGTTTCTGAAACCATGGAAAAATGGTACTGTGCCTCTGAAAGATCCTCAGCATCACATATACACAGAACAAAGGGTCACACACATTACCTGATATAATAATTGATGTCTTTGTATGCTGGAGCAGAATGAGGCATCAGGCACGATGCTAGCACATACAAGCAGAAAAATTTATTTTAATTGAAAATGGACGGGGACAAAAATAGCAAATGGAAGAGGAAGAGGCCACTGCCAAAGAATATTTCCAAGATAAGTACAACTAACAGTAAAAAATTAAAAATCTATTTGGACCATAAGCTTTCATGGGCAAAGACCATCTGATGCATCTTGCAACGTGGGTCTTCGCCCACGAAAGCGTATGCTCCAATATGTTAGTCTACAGGGTGTCATAGGACTTCTTGCTGTTTTTGTGGATACAGACTAACACGGCTACCCCTCTCATACTTGTAAACAACTAGGGCTTGTCTACCCCACCTCCCTACTTCGAAGGGCGGATGGTAGGTAGGGTGTCAGGAGATCATTAATGAGTGCTGCAGCGCATATGCAGTACTTCATTAAGCACATCCCCCCCCCACGGCAACTCCGAAATGTTAAACTTCGAAGTGCCAGCTCACATGAAGTTGCCGCTCACCCACCAGTACTTCAAAGTGCCCAGGGTACTTTGAAGTCCCTTTACTCCTCAAAATTTTGAGGAGTAAAGGGACTTCGAAGTTGCCCAGGCACTTTGAAGTACCGATGGGTTAGCCACAGCTACACGTGAGCCAGCACTTTGAAGTTTAACGTTTCAGAGTTGCTCCGGGGGGTGGAGGGGCAATTTGCTTAATGAAGTGCTGCATATGCGCTGCAGCACTTCATTAATAATCTCCTGACACCCTACTTACCATCCGCCCTTTGAAGTAGGGAGGTGGTGTAGACACAACGCTAGTGTAATCGTAGATAGTGCATTCCAGTTAGAAAGGTCTCTCACAATAAGCAGATGCATTTTAATAAGGATGACCTTAAATATAACAAAATTACATTTTTTTCTGAATTTAGTATAGAATAACCTCAAATATTTAAGCTTTCTTAACCTGGTTCTATTGTTACCTGTGTACCTCAAGAATGGACACATTAAAAGTATCATCAAATGCTCAAATACTTTAAAAGGAAACTGGATCAAAGCCAAAATAGGTACATTTGATGTTACCTTACTTTATCTTTAATTCCTACCTTTGTGTCTCAGAGCCTCAGCAAGCTGGCATCATCATAATCACCAGAAATCAGACCAGGGATGTTTTTTTTTTAAGGCTATTGGAGAGATTATTAAATCTCAAATATATAGCCTTTAGCAGGTACTATTGGGCATTTATCAACAAACTACTAGGTACTTATAACCCAGAGGAATATCCTCCACGGACCTTTAGGCCCTGGAGGAAGTAAAACTTAAATCAAACCCTAAGCAGATACATCAGGCAGTAAGAAAGCTTTTTTATATGTATTAGAAATACATTAGCTCTGCATGCACAGAAGTCTAGGATGCAAGGCACTGCACAAATGTTTTAATTACATTTCACGTACCTGATCCTCCCCCACACATGCAACTTGTACTCTGATTTTGTAAATGATTTGGAAACAAAGGATTTGCAGGATTGGTGTTCTACTGGGTTTAGACACTCACAATGTTTTTAAAACATATGCAAACCCAACATCAGTCTAGTTTGGAATCCGGAAGATAAAAACTCTTCCAAAAAGTTCAACTCAACTGCCAAAAAAGAATTTGAATATTTAAACACATTTTAAGATTAGAAATGTTAACAGATGAAGCTTACCAGTAACAGGGAAGCCCCATACCTGTCATGGGCAGGAGTTGTTCCAACCCCATGGGACCGCCATGGGCAGGGGCACTCCAGCCTGGCCAGAGCACTCTGGAGCCTCGATGTGTTAGGAGTGAGGGGCAGCCTCCCCAGGTTCCTCCCGCCTCTCCCCGCCACGTAATCAGTAAACCAGTCAAACAGATTTAAACCTACCATTTAACTAGTTAACAGGCTTTGACATCCCTCATATGTATGGACATCAGCAAACGAATTTTTAAAAGTAGTATATAGTGTATCAGTCAAATCTCAAGTGTATATCTACACTACTGGGAAAATCAACCCAGTCAGGGTTGACCTTCCAGAGTTTGATTTTGTGCACCAGGTAGGAGACATGCAAACTCAACTGTCTAGGTCAGCAGTTGACTCCTGTATTCCTTGATATCACGAGGAGTAAAGGAGGTTGACAGAGTTCCTCCCGTCGACCTCCCTCTGTGTGGGTGGCCAGGTAAGTCGACTGTAGATAAGTCAATTCTAGCTGCACAATTTGCCATAGCTAGAACTGCTTATCTGAAATTGACTGAAATCCCTAGTGTAGATCAAGCCTCAGTAGTAAACTAAAGGAGGACCTCATACTATACATAGCTGCTCCGTACATCACAGATAGCTTTAGAAAGCAGCAGGATAATCTCACATTATAACCAAGCAATCTCATGCAGCTAGGTTTAAAAACAATTTTTGTGAAGAGTCTTCATTTAATGAGAAATTTTCTGAATTTCATTAAATTGCGTCTCATGGCTGACAGGTACTTATATGGCTGAGTCATTGCTCAAAGGAGAAACTTTTGTGCAAAGTGTGTACGTGAAACATCTAAATCCACTTATCTTTCCCCTCCCAACCCCTGTAAAGACTCAGGCCTGTCAGAAAAGGCTCCAAAACATACATTCAGATGTTTTATACAGAAATCAGATGCAAAACACCTGCATTTTACGTTAGCATATATTTTACTGTCTCAATCACAGCAACCTCATACAGTAAGATACACAAAAAATAGAGCATGGTATCACTTGCAGTTCAACACAGTTTTGTACTACAGTATTCAATGACAGATATATACACAGGACTTTTCCATTTTAAAGCAAATAGAGTAGTCCCTGCTATGTTCACTGTATAAGTTACGTGGCATCACAGTTTTAGTTAATTACTGTAGTGAAAGTAGCACTATGGAAGTTGAACTAGTGAACTAGAAGGTACACTGTCTAGCAGCCAGAACAGGCATGTCACTTCAGAAAGATGAACAGAAAAAAAAGGAACTACCAAAATGAGTCACCCTTACAGACTGTATTTAAGTAATAAAATTGTTTTAAATTCTGCATTATATACATTCTGTATCTACATGTGTTCTATTTATATATATATCTGTATATGTGTATATATATGTATTTATTAAAAAAAAAAAATTAAGAGTTTGAAAATCTTAACATCATTCACACAAGCAATACTGAGCCTAGCCCAATGGTTTCCAAACTGTGGGTTACAATGCACCATCAGCATATGGTGTCACAGAAGACTCCATTTTGCTCTGTGCAGCATGGCCTCACGTGCACAGGGTGGGCATGGTCACAATGCACAGAGGATGTCATGCCGGTTTACAAAATGGCATCCTCCATGCTATCTGGAGTCCTGGCAAGAAATAATTCATTAAAATGGGACCATGCCAACAAAAAGTTTGAGAACCCCGGCTACAGCCTTCAGAATCAGCAAGGCATGACTGATTTAAAACACTTCTCGGTCCTAGTTACTTGATTTGTCTTCTGATACCTAACCACGTTATTTATTTTAACACAAGCCATAGAGTAGCCTGCTTTCTCAGCCTTCTATAAAATCAGATTTCACCTTTTCCCTTTAACATCCAATATACCCATGGCTAAAATATTTTAGTAACTTTACAATATTAATCTGTTTAGTTCCCCATCACCAAAAACAATAAGAAAAAATTGAGGAGCAGTCATTCATGCATGCTTTTTCACAAAGAGTCAAGGGAAATTAAGAAAACCTAGACTCAATCAGTTCAAAAACATTTCGAAGTGGATTAATTTACATTTGAGAATTTCTTTAAATGTTTGACTCCAATATTTAGATTAAGTTCTAATATTTTCTCTTAGTTCACTTATGAGCGTAAAAGAAAAAATAAAAAGGGGCTCTTGCAGATTTCCTTTCCCCATAAGACTAAAGTCTGTCCACAGAAGATGGAGTTTAAATTTGTTACATGGCCTGTGAGCCCCCAACCATACAGCATGCAGCACAAAGGAATCCTGATCTAGAACTATGGCTCCTAGGCACAATAGTCAACAAATAAATAATTGAATTCTACTGCCTGATTCACATCTACCACTGATACATTTACTCCAATGGGAGTCATAAAAACTCTGAATTTTAATCAGATCACTGTCTTACACCGTGAACTACAATGCTATAGACTTTGTAGTGGATTTAGATGCAGTTGCATCATCTGTGCAGCAGCCCACTGGGGTTCTGCCTGCATCCCCATGGCTCCTCTCTCCCCTATGCCTCTCACACACCAGGGCACCAGAGCCCTGGACTTATCTGCTTGTCTTCCTCTCTCCCAGCATTTTAAGAGCACACAAATAGCCTGATTTGCACTCCATCTCTGCTCCTCCCCTACCCTCCCATAGCTGGAACAGCTGTAAACAGTGCTAAAGAGAGTGGAGGAGCAAGGAGGTGTGGAGCTCTGGTGCCTCAGGCCAGGTCTATGCTAGACCTGAAAGTCAATTTCAGATATGCAATTCTAGCTATATCAACTGCATAACTAGAATCGACATATCAGAAATCAACTTGTGACTGCATTCACTAAGGAAGGTCGACAGGGCGTTTCTCCCATCGACCTCCCTTACTCCTCATGACAGTAAGGAGTAGATGGGTTGAATGCCAACCTCAGACAGATCAACTTTGAGCATCTTTACCAAATGCGTGAAATCAAACTCCAGAAGATTGACCCTAAATGGGTCGACCTTCACGGAAGTGCAGACAAGCCCTCAGTGCACAAGAGGCACATGGGGGTGGATGACAGCCACAGGGTTCCACAAGCTGAAGGTGGAGCCCCAGTGGGCTACATGTAGCCAGTAAGTTTTCTCACCACTGATCTATACACACACAGTTCCCATAAACATAAGGGAAGAAAATATGTCCTTAGGCCCAAAATCCTACAGTCCTTACTCAGGTGAGACTCCAATTAATTTAGCAGAAGTCTCATCGGACTGAGAACTTTGCAGTCATTAAAGAAGAACTCTGAGCCAACATCAGTCTGCCAGTGACTGTAGTAAATCATGAAATACAATACAATTGAAAAAAGAAAGGGAAGTAATCTGAACAAATAACCCAGAGAGGCTTCACAGTTCATAATGATTTTACCACTTTTAGAATTCAACATATTGAATATATTTATTAAAAATAAACTTTCCAAATCACCTATTTACAGTACAAAGAATGGGATTTAATACATGTGCAACAGAAGATGAATCAAATCCCTACTCAACTGGAAGGACAACACTCCAGGCAAAATTCAAGTGACATGTATAGAGATTCACCTTTTAAAAATATCACACAGTAAAAGCCAGTAGGATGGTATTGGCAATGCTAGAAACTAAAGCAAGAATTTGCTTCAAATTCAGATTGTATAAGCTTGAGAGAAACATCTTGGGGGATGGAAGGGAGAAGAAGAAACATGAAGAGTTGATGTCCTGGTGTGTAAATGTTAAAGCTCAGGAAATGCAGCCAAACTCTTCATCAATGAGTCCTTTTTTGGCAACCAAATAATTTGCAAATATGTCCTGCAAGTACTTTAAAGTTACTCTAACAAAACAGTGATTACACAATACACTGAAAATGCTGCTCTGAATTTCTGGATAAGGCAGTAACTGCAATGTAATAACAAAGGTGTGGTGTCAATGTGCAACAGCTGCCAAGTTTTAAAGGAAAATGTGCTCTTCTCCCTCATCTCAACGGAAAGCAGTTATCAGATAAAAGTCACCTAAATGGTAGCAGCAAGAACTCTAATGTATACGCAGCACTTGTGAAGCCGTTAAAACAAACTGGCACCTAATCACTGAAATGTATTTCCAAATACTGGACGCATCCGTTGATTTGCAGTTATATACAAAGAGGTCAGTATCATAGTCATTACCAGTGAAATCAGAAAATTCCATGTGTTTTTAGCCCTTGTTTCCCACCCCCCAATGAAAAGTTTCAAGTCTATCTGTAAACAAGGTGGGGCAGTTGGGTTGATTTATAATTTAACTGATGGTTAGGAAGGAATCTGTGTAGCTCACTTTTTCTACAGCAGGGATCGTAATAGTAAGCACTGAGGCAAGCATCACATGAAACTTTTGAACAGAATGTGCATGTGTTTGCAGCTCCAGATCGATTACAGAAGCCACAGCGCAGGGTGCCTGAAGGCTTGGATTTTGAACTAAGCTGAGCAACTCTTTCTTGACTTTGAGTTTGTAATGCATACTGAGATTTCTCTCTCAAAGCAGAGCCAGAAGACAAGCCCTCATTTGGAATGGTTTTGATTGAATAACTGCTCTGTTTCACTGCTGGATATTCCTGCCTATAGATGTGCAGATTGTCACACTTTTGGCAAACCGAAGTGCCACAAGATATGCCACAATTCTGGCATTTAAGGGAAGTTGTCTCTTTGGCTAGATGGGTACGTTTGTGGTAAATGGGATTGGAATCATTTCTTGTTAGCCATACATCAGGTTTACTAGCTTCTTGTCTTTTAAAATTTAACATGCCCCTAGAATCAGGATCAGTATATAAATCTAAGTCTTCTTGAGTGGAAAAATAGGAATTGTAGGGAACATTTGTTCTTAACATGCCATTGAGATGGGATGGAACTGGCAAAAACTCATCTGAACATCCATATGGAGAGCTTGACATAGTGAGCAGAGATGGTGACGGACGTATTATTTCATCTTTAATCTCATCTTCTGTATCAATCGAAATTGGTTCTTTTCTGAGACTCAACGAAGTCATCAATGGTGGTTTCTTGTTTTCCCAACAGCTGTCATAGGTGTCCACAGATTTAGAAGGTTTACTTACTTTTGGCTTGAAATAATCTTTAGAGGCTCTTTCACTAGCAGATTTCTGAAGAACCATGCGTGCCATAGAAGTGTTCAAATTTTCTTTGCCTTCTGTGCGACGTTTCATAGCTTCTGCACAGCCTCTAACGTCTTCATTGCTATTTTTTCGCTCATTTACAACATCAAGCTCTGAATAACCTTTATCCTTCACTTGCAAGTAAATTTCAAGTAGCTGTTCACACTCTATTTTTGCTAAAAAGAGTTCAAATGAAACCTTTTTAATTTGGATGGCATCAACCAGCTCTTTGAGCTTATACATGGTTCCCAGTTCTTGGACATACCCCATGTAGTTCAGAATCTGTCTTACAGCCTCCTCAGGTAGTGTGGACTTTACATAATAAACAAAAGGTCCTGTGTAGGTCTGGGAGGGAAAAAAAAATACAGGAAAGTTAGGTTATATGCTCGGGGTGAACTAGATACTACGACATTGTCAGTGGTGTCCAATTGGAATTCAAAGATTGCCACACTTGTGGCAGTCATCCTTCCATATTCACCACATTATATTTATATACTTTATAGACCCAGCTCCCCACGCCCTCACTCTAAATAAATGCCCTCCCCCAGAGCCAGGTACCCCAAACACCCAGTTCCTCAACGCCAGCAACTCACCAGGGCTGCTGCCATGTGTTTCACTCACTGAGCGGTAGGGCACGTGGGCAGACAGCGCTTCCCGTGCGTGGCTCTCAGGAGGAACTTAATTTAAAGGCTCCAAGAGCCGCACGAGGCTAGAGAGCTGTGAGTTGGCCATCCCTGTATTTACCACAACACAGTGTCCTATTTGCCACATGTGGCGAGCGGCAAACGTATTGAACACCCCTGAATTAAGTGTTGGGTACAATGTATGTACCTTGTTTGTTCTTCGTAAAGGTAAGCATCCCCCGACCCCCGAGAGGTTGATTTTGGTGCATCTTTACCAGATGCGCCACATCCAACTCTGGAAGATCTACCGCTAGCATGTCAATTTTCCAGTAAGTATGGACAAGCCCTAATTCAATCTATGACTAAGATTGCATGTACTCTATGAAAGTCTACAGTCTTCAAGCAAACTATAAGATGTTTGCTTGACCATATGAAATGAGTTGAGGTTCCCAGTCAAGTTCTGGGTAAATAAGTATCCACTTCATAAAACAGTGCACATTGCAGTTAATGCTAAATTAATAGCAGTTCTGGC
Source organism: Carettochelys insculpta (assembly GCF_033958435.1). Taxonomy (NCBI): domain Eukaryota; kingdom Metazoa; phylum Chordata; order Testudines; family Carettochelyidae; genus Carettochelys; species Carettochelys insculpta. Next base: position 19,238,563 of record NC_134153.1, on the reverse strand, counting down.
AGAAGGAGCTAACACTGAGTGAACTTAGAAATCGACTATCCGTTCACCCTAGTGGAGTTCCCTCACAGACAAGGGCAGGATACAACAGAGGCCAGTGGGTATTGAAGGGAGCTTGCACTGATTCTTCCTCTATTATTTGTATTTTATTGACAGAGAATTTCAGGACTGTCCCTTTTCAACAACCCAAAAAAATACTTAATAATGTTAGATGAAATCACAAATGATTATTCTACTGTATTACCAGCATATGTGAGATTTCTTACCTTTATAGTTTTGAATTCCTTCTTCCAAGGGTAAAGAAAGAGATTAATCCCTACTATCTCCAGCATAGTGAACGCACGATGGAGAGAACGTAAACTTGAAGATTTCAAGGACCTTAGGGAATTTTCAGCCATTTCATAAAATTTAATCATCCGGAATCTATAAAAGGGATCAATCTTGGGAAGGCAGAGTAAAGCTGATGCTGCCACTTGCAGGTATTCATCATTAATAGGGCGCTGTTTGTTGTCTGAAGCATTCAGTTTGGATTCATGGAACTGTACATACTTCCTAAACAAATCGTCTTTATATTTCGTATCCATTGAAATAGGACTTTGGATCACTCTTGGGTGGCTACCTTGCCTCTTCCATGGTTATTCTGCAACAGGCAGGTTACTGAACCTTTTACAAGTTTTTAGTAATCATGATTCTTCTGGAATAAAAAGGAAAAAAAAAAAGTCATTACACCCGTACCACTCCAGCATGCCTGTAATTTCCACATACCCAAAGGACCCTGTGAAAGTGCACACAGGAAAGGATCCCAACCACAAACTCTTCAGGCTTCTATAGCCATGTAATAGGTGTACTGGTCTTTTGGTGCCCAGTGGAGAGCCCTTCACAGCCATTATACACTTCTCTCCCCTCACTGCATCCTAAAATAAACCAAGCTAAAGACTGGTAGAGGCATTTGAGATTAAATACCAGCAATGGGCCCACAACTACAATTTCTCCAAATTCCATCTGGCTCTCTGAGTCAAGACAGTCCTAGCCTCAAAGAAATTAGGTGAACAAGAGCCTAGAGAGAGAAGAGGTGCTTTTGTGTCTCTAACAGAATGGTTTGAAGACTAAAAGGTGTGGTGCCATGAAAACTAAGTTGCCTTTTTATATATTTCTAGGGCCTACCGAGTTACACTGCATAAAGAGAATGATGAAATCTTTGACTACAGATCTGTCTGTTTTCCTCAAGAAAAAATATATAAAACAAACATGAACTGCTCCAAAAGGGTCTGTCCCACGAAAGCTCATCACCTAATAAATTATTCTGTTAGTCTTTAAAGTGCTCTTGGGCTGCTTTTTTGTTTTGATAGCATATTGACTATCATGGCTATCTCTCAGTTACTGCTCGAAAAGGGTTCTTTCCACTAACACAGAACTTGTGCTTTGATTCTCTCTAACGTTACATAGATTGGACTGCCCAGCACTTCAGTCTTTGTAGCCACACTTATCTGTGAATCTGTGTTCTACTGATAGCCTGTCCAGCTGTGTATATCCTAACTTGCTGAAGAGGTGGGGCTGCTCGACACTCATCTCGCTATTGTGGAAGAGTGCACATCTAACTGAACAGGAGGCAGTGGGCAGCAAGTGGCACAGCCAAAGTAACTGCCAGTTTCAGGATAAAACATCAAATGCTCAAAGCCTTACTTCTAACAGCTGACTTTCTACTTGGACCTGTTATGTGGGTGTAGTACAAAACCTTCATTACTTATGGTTTTTACAAGTGCACTGATATCTGTGTTGCTACATCAGTGACTTGATGTTTCCAGCACAGGCAAGGCCTTTACATTGGTAGTGTTTAGAAGCCAAAGTGGAGATGTGTTTGTATGACACAATGTCATACAGATTCTATAGAATACAGCCCCTAATTTTAAATAAAGTACGTTTCTACTCTAAGTTCCTGCTAAGCACGGCTTCCCATTCAGACCCATGCAGGAGCTCAGGGATGCAGCAGGGACAGATCTCTCCCCAAATCTTGAAGCTGCTGGGGCTGGCGGAGGGGAGCCCCTTTACATTATCTCCTGCAAGGAGCCAAACAATGTAGCTCAAGCCCCAACTTCCTGCTCACGCCTAGCCCTGAGCACCCACTCGCACTTCAAAGCCCTCATCCGCAGTCTCACCACAAAGGCCACACTCCCAGCCCAGAGCCTGTACCCCTCCCACACCCCAACCCCTAGTCCAGAGTCTCTCCCCAAATCTAGAGCTCCCTCTTGCACCCCAAACCTCATCCAGAGCCCTTGCACCTCAACCCTTGGTCCCAGCCCCGAGCCCCGCAATCGCAGCCCCACCCTAGATCCCACACCCCCATCCCTGGCCCTCCTCTTCCTGTATCCCAACCCTGAGCATCCTCCCACACTCAGAACCCAATGGCCCCATTCCCACCCCATCAATTTGTGTACGTGAACCAATACAGTGGTGCATTGCACATCATGTCCACACTGGTGCACAGAAGAATATTTATTCTGCTCAAGGGTAGCAAAAATGAGGGAACACTGCTTTTATTCCTTGTGATTATGAAAACCTCCCAAATGTGAGCCAAGAGTAAGTCAATGGAGTGTTGTCTTTCTAAATCCGCAATCAGCCTGAAACAATGACTCAAAGTGTAAACTGCACAACCCACATAAACCCATGTAAATGCCATCGGTAATTATTAAGTTGTTGATCATTTTAGTAGATGGGAATGAAGCCAGAGAGAGGGGGCAGACATGAGAATTGTTGCTGGACAGAAGATGCATCAGGAAGAAGTTAATGAAGAGGAAAGAAGAACTGAAATAGGGAAAGTTAAAAAGGATGACAGAAGAGAAACACAGGGCAGACATTTCAGTTATCCCAAATTCCAGAATATTCTTTTACCACATAATGCTAAATACAATAAGGAAGTGAAAAAACAACAAGCTAGAAGTTATGCACAAGTGTGCTTTGTGCAAACTTCCCTCTTGACATGAGTAGGAGTTCTGCTGTGAAGTACAGGAAATTTGAAGTCCTAAATTCATACCTCAGCCCAAGGTCCAAAAGTGAATTTCAGTCTTCTCTACAGAATGTTTTACTGTCCCTTCCCTAAAGTTATTTCTTCCTTTGTATACCACAGAACTGGACAAAAGCAGCAGAATGGCACCTGACTCAATCAACCAATTAACAGGCTATGGACTTTCAAACCACTGTGTACAACAGACTAAAAACAGAGAATAACCCTGTACGAGAATGGAGCTGGATTAGATATCCTAACCTCCATCTCTACATTCATATATAGCAGCTTTGTTAAATGAACGGGATATTAAGATCAGGAAGTCCATAAAGACAAGTTCCATGTATTTCATTTGTCAGTTTTTATTGCAATTATTTTTGGACCTCTGTGTTCTATAAATGAGTGTGGACTGGAAGTGCTATAGATCTGAAGTGGGTCTGTCCCACGAAAGCACATCACCTAATAAATTATTTTGTTAGTCTTTCAAAGTGCTAAATGACTGCTGTTTTGTTTTGTTATCCAGAACAGTCCATTAACCAGCAGGCAGGTTCTAACAGGTGTTATTTGGCAACAGTTTAAATCTGCCATATATGGTTATGGTACTAGATAAGAAATTCAGTACATAAATAGACCTGGTTAAATAGCAGTGATTCCTCCTGGCTCAGAAGCTTGTTAAAGGAATATGGGGAATTTCCCTGCAGGTCACCCTGGAAGTTGTAATATCTCATTTGTGGTTTTAGTCCCGTTCCTAATGGATATTTAAAAAAAAAAAAAAAAAAAAGCCACTAACATACTTGTCCCCCCTCAACACAAAGTTTCACCATTAAAACAACAACAACAAAAAATGAGCTATCGAGATTCAACTACTCTTTCAACCCTGGAAACCATCTACTCTAGCAAAGAAATGAAATACAGTCACAGCAACATGAAGAGAGTTTACAATATGCTGTTACTCACGCCATAACCTCTCTTTGTAGTTTCCTGTTTTTTCAAACTTAATCATAATCAAATCACAGTATTTCCATCTATAAGGCTTTGACCAACACTTAAAAATAAGAGTATGGTATTTAACACAAGAAAACATTTAGCAACACAAAAGGGTTTTTGAATATTAAGGCATCCTAGATTACGATTAAGTTTATGAAAAGACAGAAAACCACAAAGAATATTCATTTATCATGCTTAAAACCATCAGTCTGCTTATGAACTGCAGAACTTCAGTTAAAAAGTGTCATCCCAGAAGTATTACAAAGATTCTTCAAATGACAAAACTAAAGAAACCTAGCTGACATATTAAACATACTTATACGACCGTAACTGTGCCACCTTCAGAACTGCGATTACGTTAGAAAAAGCAGAGTTAACATTGCTCTGAAATTCAACTGCTTTTTCTAAAAGAAATGTTACAGCTCTGAAAGCCAATTTATAGGGAAGTCACATAATTCTGTCCCAGTAACAATCAACAAAACCCAGGCAGATTTGTCTTCAAAATGGTTTCTACAGCATGTGACAAGAAAAATCCCCTGACCTATAGGAGAAAATCCCCTGCTATTTCTGCCATAATTAACTACTCAAATTGGTACCATTCAAAATACGCAATAGCTCTTTGAATTAGACCTTTGTAAGAGGAATTCCTTGACACAGACCATTAAGAACAAAGCTTTCACATTACACTGTGCAACTCAGCATGAAATGTGGCTAAACTATCAAAATAATTTTCCCACAAATACACAGGCATCTCCTGCAAGTGGCAATCTGAGATTGAGACACTCGCACAATAGGGTCCAGTCAAGCAAGCAGTTCTTTTAGAAAACGTTTATATATCTGAACTGAACTTATAAAATAAGGTGACCTGGTATACCTAGTTCAATCCATTTCTGAACCTGTAGCTACTGCAATAGCCTGATCTAATCTGGCATCCTTCTCAATCCTGTTTCCATGGTATGCCATTTGAGAAAAACTGAGTTCTCTCCTCATCTCACTTAACATGTTGCCATTTCTACTTCTCCAGAGATCATTTTCTTGAAATATTCTTGCACTACTAGTTGTCAGACAACTTTGATGTTAATTCTGCTTCACAGCTTTCCTAAACTAAGTAAAAAGTCAGAAAATTTTATTAGAAATCAGTGCTGGCCTTCAGTTACGTGCATGAGCTCCCACCCACACAATAACTTCAGAGCACATTTATACTGAAGAAGAACAAAAACAAACCCCCATGAACAAAACAGCATCAAACCTCAACTGACACAGGCTATGGGGCTAAATGTACCAATGCAAATGACCTCAACTCCTCTGGAAGTCAAATAGTGACACTACTTCACCAACCCCAAGTTTTCAGAGTTGTGAGAACACCTGAGACTTGACCCGGCTTTGCAAAATGCTGCCATAGTAGGACGAGGGTGTTTATTTCCACAGTCAGAGATACCCTTAGGATCCTCTGCAAAATCTGCTGCGGATGAGACAGACAATGGACAAAACTGCTCTGCACAGACTGCACGATGGCACTCGATTTTTTTTCCCGAGTCCAAGCCCAGACGGACCACTCGGGGTCACCTAATCTGACCTCCAGTTCTCCAGCAGAATTCCCCGGACAAAGATTTACGCCCTCAGAGGCATCTCCCCGCCACCCCCGGAGAGGAAGACTCCGGTTACACCACTAGGAGCCGGGGCAGGCCACGGGGAGCACATCTCTCCGGCCCTGCCACACAGCCGCTTGGCGGGGCTCTGTGCAAATCCCGGGGGCCCCGCAGCGGCAGGCGCAAGAAAACCCCCACCTCCCAAGAACCCGCCGCATTACGAGCGGGAGCCACCGGAGGGACCGCGCGGGGAGGTGCTGTGAGACCCACCCTAGGGCGCTGCCCCACTCGGGACTCTACCAAGATGGGGCCGCCCCACTCACAGCTCGCAACAAGAGGAAAACGGATCCCGCTACCTCTCGCGTCCCGTGACCAGCCGTCGCCGGGGCACTCCTGCAGTCAGCCGCCCGTGACCCGGAAACAGACCCCCCCGCCTCCCTGAGGCAACCGGAAGTGATCCCCTGTGGGAGCAAGCGGAAAAGCGAAAGAACCCGGAAGAGCTGTGGAGCATGCGCAATGCCGTCGGAAAACAACAGTCGCTTTAGCTCGCAAAGAGAACCTTTCGCCCATGTCGCTAACCCGTCCTCCCCAACAAGGTGGCCGTATGCTCCTCGCTCCCGACGAAGCGAAGCAGCAGCAGATACTACCCCACAATAAACCAGTTTAAGGGCAAAATGACGCAATAGGCTTGCGTGGTCTAATTGCGCATGCGCCTCTTGTGGGCGGTAACCTCACCTGTGATGTCATACAGAGAGATTTAAAGTGCTACGTACCTTCCCGACTATTTTTCTGTCCCAGTCTGTTAGGCTAAGTGTTCATCTTATAGGCCTCCTAGGTAACTCCTGGCTGCTCCTGTTCCAGGTCCTGGGGTCGAGGTGGCCTGCTGGACCAAATAGAGCAGGGCAGTTCTGGCAGCTGGGAACCAATTATCCTGGGATGTGCCTGGCTGTTGCCAGCCCAACTTGAACTAGAGTCCCAGCTCACCTTGACCCTACTTGGATGAGGAACCCTACTTTTTGGCACTAGCTAAGGGCTTATCTGCACTGAAAAACTGTCACCTTTACATCAACTTACAGCCACAGCAGTACTTAAAGTGGTATTTCACATCACACCGTGCTCCTACCAATGGTGTGCTTCCACCAATTGAGAGGGGGTAGCAGCATTTACAGCCGGAGTTCTCCCCCGCCTCCCCAGGACTGGCAGCCCAAACTGCTGGCCTGGTGGGGAGCTCATGGCTGGAGTATGGGGCTGGCACGTTCACTGCAACAATGCCTGAGAAAAGGACAAAGCTGCCACCCTACAGAATCCACTTGAGAAGTAAAGCTGTTTCCAACCCAGGCCCAGCCACCTCTGGATGATTTAACTGTCAGAAAAATGATCAGAGTGAAAAAATTCTCAGAATACTTTTAGGCCATGTCTATATGAGCTGTTTTTCCTGGCAAAACTCTGCTTTTGTCAGAAAAAAACAGAATGTGTACATGGCAAATGCTCTTTGTAGACCGTTTGTTAACAAAACCCAGCAAATCCAGTGGCAGCATTATACCACTACTCATTCAGGTCTAATGCCTCTCTCAACAGTGTTCTGTCAACTAAACAGCCATGTAGACACTCTGGGGCCCTTTTGTCAACAAACATGGCTTCCAGTACACTGGGCAGCTCTGTTTGCAGAGGTTCCAGTCAGCCATTTTGTCGAGAGGGCTGGGCAGTCTGGCTGCTCTCTGTCAATGCAGTGGATTGCTCTTTCCATCTGCATTTATGTGTAGATGTGATCTGTCAACAGAAGTTTTGCCAGGAAATCCCTTCTGACATTGACTTCTGTTGACAGAGGCTTCTCATGTAGACATGGCCTAAAAGTTTTGACCTGCTTTAGTGGTTGCTGTATGATCTATGTTGCACAGAGATCCAAGAAAAGAGGATGAGGTTTGTTCAGTCCACTGCTAATGATTCCAAAATTGCTGATGTATTACCAATGCTATATATTCAAAGAGCATGGTTCAGGACCCTAAAGCATAAGACTTGCAAAGGGTGGATCAATTTTTTTTTGTTTTTGTTTTTGTTTTTGAACGTTTAGGTTCATGTTTCCCATCTTTTTCTAAAATCATGAGCAAGAAATATACTTCTAAATGAAAACTGAGATTTTTCATGTAATTACAAGAATACAGCAGTTGAGGCTTTAGCGAAAAATGTTAAATATTTTAAGACGTGATAAAACTGCAAGAGTTGGCAACATAGCCACGACAACCCAACAGCCGCTCTCCTAAACAATCACATGGACAATGGCAACAGCATGCTTCAGTGCAATGGAAGGAAGGCAAGCTTTGACAGGGTCACTGCTTACACTCAGGATGAGGTGAGATTTTGAAAGGCACCAAAGAGTCACAAATTTGGTCTTACCTCTCTTCTGAAAGATTTTAAGACTACTTCCAGCAGCACAATTTCCTCGCTTTCTATGAAAGGAGAAATTTGTTTAATCATAATCCCAGCAAAAAAAATCTTTTAAAATAATGCAAGAGGTGGCTACTCATTTGCAACAATGAAATCAACTGATAAATCATGCAACAATTGTTTCATAAATTGCTCTAATATTTGCTTGGTCTGAAAACCACAGAATAACAGCAGCATTATGTTTTTCTTAAAAGGTCAATATTTCTTCCATAGCCAGAACAGTCATGATGGTAAACGAAGAGGAAAATAGCATTCCATTTTGTTACTAGAAGACATCCAAAACAATATGCAAGAAATCATGTAATGAATAAAATGTGAACAACCTACCGCCTTGAGGCTAATGTAAAAAACCAGACAGATTCTGCCTGCTGACTACAATTACTTACACTCTGTTGCTTTAGCTATTTTTTAAAATATTTGTTAGTTTTTAGTAACAGGAACATTAATCTCTTGTTTCACTTAAAATCAGTCTGAAATGAAGCTATTTCATTTCCTTTACATTCTGCTTGAAGGGAGCTCATTTTTAACCCCAAGTCTGTTCACTTTTTTGATATATGAACCATAATATGCTTGTTGTTCTGACAACAATGTTTAGGTTATAAGGCTGCTGCTGGTGAGTGCTACTGTGCGTGTTTAACCCTGAAAAGAAGCTGAGTGTGTGGCAAGACCAAATGAATATTTGTCAGAAGCATAGTTGTTCTTTCTCTGCATCTTCAAATGGAAATATTTGGCTTCACTGTGTTGTTCTCTATCTTCACAAAAAACAAGAAGTCCTGTAGTGCCTTAAAGACTAATAATTTTATTTATTAGGTAATGAGGTTTCATGGGTAAAACCCACTTCACCAGATATACAGCAAAAATATCCAGGGCCTATATAGCAGGGCCAGGGAGAGGAGAGAGGAAATAAGAGGAGAAGAAGAAGTAGAAGAAGGGGAAAAAGACTGGGGAGGGGGAAGTCACCTGTCATTTATATGACCTGTGGAAGAAGTAAATTAATTGGGTGGGTGCCAATCCTGTGAATATCAAAGGTGGGGAAATTGTCCTTGTAATGCATAAGATAATTGAGCTCTCTGCTAAGCCCCAGGTTAAATGTGTCAAACTTGCAAATGAATTCCAATTCAGACGTCTCCCTTTGTAATCTTGTGGAAAAATCCTTTTGTAAGAGGATGGCAACTTTAAGCTCCATTATTGAATGTCCTGGGAGGTTAAAGTGTTCCCCTACAGGTTTATGTCTATTCCAATTACTGATGTCGTATTTATGTCCATTCATCCTTTGATGCAGAGATTGTCCAGTGCCATGTACTGTGCCATTACCTAATCAATAAATTGTTAGTCTTTAAGGTACTGCAGGACTGTTTGTTTTCTGCATTTTCCATGTATGTGTTCCACATATGGCAGGCGACTCCATCTGAGAGATCACTTGGTGAATTCATTTTCAGGAGGCCTGTATCACTTGCAGCAGCAGCAAGGTGTGAGCAAAGTCTAAACTATAAGACACAGTGTCAGGTGCCCGATGAAAAGGGTCCAAATTTGACTGATTAAAGCCTTTATGAATCCTTATTTTGCAGCTGGTTCAGAAATTGAAACTCAGGATTTAATCTGCCCATGGATATACATGTGCGGTTAATATGCATGTTGTGAGCACAGTTCTGAGAAAAGAACAGAGACCTTCTGTCATTGGCAATGTATCCATGGCTTTGATTTTCTAATTCTGCTAGTTAAGTGACAAGGCACTTGGCACATGATGGAAACATTTGGCACCACATATACAGTACGTTTTCCTCCTATATTTTTCCTTCTGTCTGCCTGATTTCCATTTCACACCACTCCCCTCTCTATAACTTCCTCCCAACCAAATGTTAATTCTGAAGCACTTGAAGTTTTACTTGCAGCGTTGGACAGTGGGCTTTGACAATAGCTGCAGAATGCTCCATACATAAATTGCCCCACCCTTGAGAAGAAGGGATGCTTATTAAAAAAAAAAATTCTATTCAGTCACTCATAGCCTTTAAGGTGAGAAGGAACCATCACAGAATCATAGGGCTGGATGGGACCTCAGGAGGTCATCTAGTCCAGCCCCCTGCTTCAGGCAGGGTCAACCCCCACTAAGTCATGCCAGCCAGGACCTTGTCAAGCCAGGACTTTAAAACCGCTAGGGATGGAGAATCCACCACCTCTCTAGGCAACGCATTTCAGTGCTTCGCCACCCTCCTGGTGAAGTAGTTTGTCCTAATATCCAACCGACACGCCTCCCTCTTTAAAGGATCATTTAATTTGACCTCCAGTGTGTTGCAGGCCTCAGAACCTTACCCATCCACTCCTGTAATGACCCCAACCTCTGACTGAGTTACTGACATCCTCAAATCATGATTTATGTATTCAAGTTAATAAGAACCCACCATTTAGAGTACATTAATTTAAACTTGCCAATGACCTATGCTGCAGAGGAAAGCGAAGCAAAACAAAACAGGGTCTTTGACAGTCTGAACTGTGGGAACTTGCGAACTTCCTTACTGACTCCAAATATGGCCATCAGTTAGATCCTTAGCCTGTGGGCAAGACCCACCAGACAGGCATCCAGGAAAGAATTATCTGTAGTAACTCACACCTCATGTCCCATCACTGCCATTGAGATATTTGCTGCAGTTGCAGATCAGCAGTCTCATTGTACCATCACCTCCATAAATAGTAAGTTCGGTCTTGAAGCCAGTGAGGTTTTTCGCTCCCCTGCTCCCTTTGAAGACTGTTCCAGAACTTTGCTCCTCTGAAAAGTTCTCTTTAGCACAAAAGATTCACTGTACCAGATCTCACCATCTGCCTCTAAGAATTTGATCCTGTGTCTCACAGCTGTAATGTTGCATATGGAAGTGTGATGAGCAGGAGGACAGAGGAACCCAGTCTGTATTAATGGCAGTGTTTCTGCATGGCTGACAAGTAACTCCCAATTAACAGCAAAATTAAGGCTCAAAGATTGTCTTACTAAATATTTCATTGGGGTGATCAAGAGTTTTTTTAAGGTCATCACTCTTCAGATGTGCTCATTCTTTCCCTAGCATTGCTGCTTTTGTATCTTGCACAGTGGCAATGGAGTAGACATACAAAGGCTTTGTTGCTTATTTCTTGCTCATTCCACAGGGCTACACTTTGGGCCCGATTCAAAGCCCATTCCAATCAATGGAGTCTTTTCATTAACTTCACTGGGCTTTCAATATGGCCTCCAGAGCTTAGTATTGTACTTGCACCCAGTTCTAGCTGTCGCTCACATTTAACTGCAGTGCAGCAGTATTATGTTCCCTGTTGCACAGTGAACAAGGATTTACAGGATGAAATCATAAATCATAAGGTGACCAAAAAATAATAGCCAGTAACTGCCAGTTCAGGGGAAGATGGAACTGACCAATAACACAGCTTGTCAGTTTTTCAATATTGTATATCACATGACAGGATGTGCCCTGTGGTGAAGAATTTAAACTATAAAGCATGATATTTGACATTCCTATTTTAGTATCACTACAAATATTTCTGGCCATATTTTATTTTATTTTATTTTTCAGCTTTAAAGTCAAAAATCTGTTTCAGTCTCTGATCTCCTGCTGCAGTAGACTCTCCAGCCTGATTAGTTGATCTGGGGGAGAAAGCATTATTGTAAATTTATCTCCCCAGTGTATTGTCACCTGTTGACTTCCCTGTATTATGGGATGTTAGCATGAAGAGTTGGGGCTGGATTCCTTTTGATAAACTATTCAGAATCTGAAGTATCTCAACCAAAGCCCTTTAATTCTTCAGCACCTTTCCCCTCCACTGTCTCCTTAGACTATAGGTGCAACCCTGGTCTCTATCCATCTCCAGTGTCCATCTTCTACATATCACACATTTCTAGTCTAGGCTGTTTCAGTACAGATGTGTTCTCATGCTAATTATAATAATCTTACATTTATATAGAACCTCAGTCCTAATTATTAGTTATCATTATTAACAATGTATATTACAATGTTTAAAGCTCAACCAAGAATGGGGCCCCATTGTGCAAGACACTGTGCAAACACAGAGTAATGAATGGTCCCTATCCTGTGGAACTTATCATTGAAATAAATCAGACAGACGCAGGATAGGGAAAGGGGCAGATCCCACAATCTGAATGAACAATGTGAGGGCAACAAACACTTAAGTGCAAACTTTCTTGCAGCAGGGAGAGGGAGTGTTGTGGGGGGGTCGAGCTACTTAGGACAGACTAAGTGGGGGACTGTAGGGTTATTTTAGGATGGTTGCAGTATTGCCACCCTTACTTCTGTGCTGACTTCAGAACTGGGTAGACAGAGAGCAGTGACTGTTAGCCAGGCACCTAGAATTGAGAGCAGTACCCTGCCAGCAGTAACACAGAGGTAAGGGTGACAGTATGATACCATGCAGCCCTGGCAGTGCTGCCTTCGGAGTTTGGCAGCTGAAGAATGGCAGCTGCTGACTGAGGCCCCAGCTCTGCAGGCAGAATTGCAGAAGCAAGGGCGGCAATACCATTCTGTGACATCCTTTCTTCTGTGCTGCTGCTTCTGGCAGCATTGCCTTTTCAGAGCTGGGCTCCTGGCCAGCAGCTGCCACTCCCCACCAACTCACCTCTGCCCAAAGCAGTGCAAAAGTAAACACAGCAGCGCCACAACCCCCATACAATAACTTTATGATCTCCACACAACTCCTTTATGAGACAAGACCCTACAATCACCCCATGCAGTGAAATTTCATATTTAAATAGCTGAAATAAAAATGCATTTTTTAAAAACTAGGACAAAATGGACTTTGACTTTGGCAGAGCCCTAATAATAAGCACTGCATGATCTGTACACACATAGCATTATTGCAATGCAGTCACATGTACAGTGAACAGTGCAGCCGAAGACCCATGTCACTCCACATACCCATAGGGGGTGGAGAGAAGAAATTTTGCCTCTGCCATATTGCATCTCTTTTCTTCAGTGCCTGGCTGAGGTCTGGGGCACACCCTTGCATGCTTGTGCCCATGTGCATATACCTCACTGCCCAAATATTCCTTCCATAACCAGGTGTTCCTTTATTGGGTTCCCCTCCTGTCCAGCTCTGACCCTGGCCACTCTTGCCTATTATAGAGGGCAGCAACCAAAACAGCAAGAAAAGCCATTTTCCCCAATTTGGTAAATCACTCAATAATTCAGGAGCATGTGAATACAAGACAGTCCTTAATAAGTAACATCAAACCATATTTTTTGTAATCGCTATTTTAAGAACAGCGCACACACAATGATTTGGAACATGATGCACGTTTACTGCAGGATGTTCAAACTTTTTAAATTTTCTATCTCCTCAAACTTTACATATGCGTTTGAATCAGTCTTCCTTCCACGCCCAAACCTGCTCTTCTCTCGCTCTGGAGGATGCTAAGGAGAGTTAGCTAACGTTTTAATATCACATACTGTTTGCTATCTAGATATGAGTTGTTCATTTTGGGGCTTTTAGATGTGCAAGAGGTTCTTTTTTCTTTCTTTCTTTGCAATTATAGCGTCAGGAGCCACAAAGAAGCCCTAAAAAGAGCCACACACAGCTCCGGACCTGCAGGTTGCAGACCCCTGGCCTATTGCATCCGACTCCCTCTGACCACCACCAGCTCTGCCGATGCTTTCCCTGGCCTAGCTCTGCCACGCCCACCTACTCGGGGCAGTAGAGACAGCCGGGGTAGGCGGAGCTAAAGAAAAGGGACCCGCTCCAGGGTACTGCCTATCGGCGAGGGGGCGAGGTTCAGAGAGGCCGCTGTGTTGCGCATGCGGATTGGGCCGCCGCACGTTCCCTGCACGGGTGGGCGTGGCGGAGGGGCCAGCCTCTTTGGGCTGCCGTCGCGGCCGCTTCGCGGAAGTACGGACGGGAGGCCGGTGGAAGATGGCGGGGGTCGAGAGCGGCTCCCGGTACTCGGAGGGGTCGACGCTTCAGGACCCATTGTCCCGCTTCACCTGCCCCGTCTGCTTGGAGGTGTTCGAGAGCCCGGTGCGGGCCCCCTGCGGCCATGTGTGAGCGGAGCCTGGGGGAGGGTCTGGAGCCCAACGCGGGGCTGGGGCGCATCCCGGCGGAGCGGGGCGGGTTGGGGGGTCGAAGGGCCCAGGGTTGGTGGAGCCAAGGCGCGGGCCCTGGGAGACCTCGGGGGAGCTGTCCCCAGTGCAGGGCCCGCGCACGTTCCCTGCTCTCCCCAGCCCTGGGAGGGAATGGGCTTGCTGATGCTGCAAGTGCCCCGAGGAAAGCTCAGCTGGAGCTTGTGAATCGCAGGGGGCCCAAAACCACAGGGCAGAGGAGCTTTGCCTCAGTCAGGATTGGGCCTTCTGGGATCACTTTCGAGCCTGGGGCAGAAAATCTGCCGGGCCAAATGGGCCGCAGTGGGTGCGGCTATTCCCGGAGGCTAGGCAAAGTTGGAGAGTCAGCAGGTAAATAGTGGGGAAGTACCAGAGTCGGAATCGGAATCGAAAGCGAAGCCGTTGGATTGAAGGCCGCGTTTGCTGGTGAAAGGGAAGTTCAGAATAGGTTAAAGAAGGAGGTCGGTCTTTTTTCTCTTTGGGTATGTGGGCTAATCTGCTGTGAAGTGGTGAGTCTTTTATAGAAACACCAAATAGTAGGCAATTGACATGAGCTAAAGTCAAAAGGAGCTGTGAGTGGGATACTGACGGTGGGGTAGGTAACTTGTTACAAAATGAGATCTCTGACTGTGACTAGAGTGAACCTTAATTACAGCTCTGTCTGTGCTGGGATATGCCGCCTTCCTTTCCAGTAAAACTCAAAGGAGAGGCTTCTGAGAGGAAATAATAGGCCCTCGGGTTAGACCTGCCTAAGGTTAATCATCATTGGCTTGCCTACCTTTGAAATCTGCTTTCATTTTCTACATTAAGGGCAAAGTTATGGTCACAGTTGTCAATTAAAATGTTCTAGTTAATGTTTTCTAGCATGGGATTTTTCTCCACTGGAATATACTTTTCAAAGGGGAAGCAATAATATGCATCCTCTTGGAGATCATGGGATCTGAAGACAAAAGCTTTACAGAGATGGCCAGGCCCCCTTCATTCCCTATATGCATTGAAGTTGGGCAATTTTTAAAGGTTAAATTTCAGTTTACTAAAACTTAAAATGAAAATACTTTTTTCATTTTATTTACTTTGTGTGTTTGACAGCACTTTTGCTTAGTTAGTTTCACTGTGTAATCACTGGTTTTTGCTGTTTGCGTGGGTTTTCCTTTTGGAAACTGAAGAGAAACTTCGAAAAGAGGCACTCTCCCATAAAAAAACAAATGGGTAAGAGCATTCAGGGACAGCAGTATGACTTGAAACTGTTTTTAAATTTACTAGATTTACAGTGACTTGGCTGTTCTTTAGCATAAGACAAATATCAACAGGTTATTTGTCAGTGGGTGTTATCACTTGTGATTTCTCTTTCTTGTAGGGTAGGCCTGTGAGTATTTTACTTGGAATAGTACACATATTCTACATCATGCATTTTTACAAATCATATTCTTCCCATATTAGCTTTTGCACTCCATGCCTGCAGGAATGTCTGAAGCCTATTCGGCCAGTTTGTGGCGTCTGCCGCAGTACCCTGTCTCCTGGCAGTAGAGATGTGGACCTGGAAAAGCAAATTGAAATGACGGAAGCCACTTGTGACGGCTGCAATAAAAAAGTATGAAAGCACAAAAAGAAACTACATAGATGGCTGAAACAGGCGAACAGCTTGCATGGAAATAACATTTGCATGTCAGCTTTCTAGGAATAAACTATCAGAACTTTAAGTTTTATAAATAATTTGCATGGGCTGCATAGAGGGTAATGGTACCCTTTCTCCTGTTCCTGCCTGCTGGTTTTTCATTAGCAAGCAGGTATCAAGTAGAAAATATATAGTTAACATGAAGCTAATGATTCAGGGATAAATTCTGTTCTGGAAATATAGAGCAAAGTGAAAACTAAGAGACTGGCAGTTTAGTTTCTTAATAGAAATAATTTTCAAATAAAGGTATAATGAATAAAAACTGGTTATGCTTGTTTCAGGACAACTGTCTAAGGGTAGTGTTCTCTATTGATGTGAAATTCTCAAGAAGATTTTATTATTCCATATCGTTTTAGTGCATTTTATTTCTAATGGTAGGGAAGTAGTATTTCTTCCTTGGTGGTATTACTAGTACTTTATGTAAACAATGCAGTTTAGGAATTATTGGATACTTGGTGGGGATGTCACTTTTGTTTGGACATATGCCTGGAGGTTTCATCACATTACTTAATCTTTAATTTTTGGAGGATGGGCAGTCTAACAACAGGTGATGCGGGGATGGCACAGAAAAATAAAAAGCACTAATCAATTCTTCTTGTTTTCTTATATGGTACAAAGTGAAACTTCTACAGTTACTATAGTCCAACATCTAATTTTCTCAAGGCAAATCTAATTTAACTAATTTAAAACTGTTTAAGGGACATTGTCATTGAATATACTGTTGCTGTCTATCGTTATTAAATATTCCCTCCCTAGTATATAACATTTTTTTTAGTTTCTCATTTTTGTTGTTTGTTTTCTGTATTTAATTTAGCTTGAGACAGTTTAACAGCACAATGAGTTTCACTTTTGCTTCTGGTTGGTTTATTTTTTTTATGCTGTGATGTTAATGAGCCTCCTACTGAACTGCAGTCATTTTCTAACCGAATGTCCTACTGCCTACATACTTAAACATTTGTCCAACAGAGAAAGAGAATGGGAATTTTCTAGTCTGGTAAAGACTGCCACTCATAAGGTGGGAGATACCAGGTCCAATTCATGTGCACCAATCACTCATTTATCAATAATGAAGCAACTTTCACAAGAGAGATCTTGGGAGCCCTACACTGGAATACCCCATAGCTCTGTTGTTAGAGTGCCCTTGTTAAGAGGAGGGAGGACCACTTCAATCTTTTCTTCTCTGGCAGAGAGGGAATTAAACCTTGGTTTTCCACATGCCAGGCAAGCGTTTAGCCGCTGGGCTAAAAGTTATAAAGCCGGGTAGCAGCACTACTGCTGATGAATGGCTGTCTTCCCCTTGATTGTGAGCACCTCTGAGGCTTTGGTGGGAGACAGATGTTGGATGCTTAGAGAGGCAGAAGTGTGAATGCCCACAAGCAGAAACATAGGAGAATTTTCATACTGAAAATTTTAGGTGTGTACAGAGATTTGCAAGCTTATGTACTTCAGTAAAGCCAAAATTGGGGCTTAGGTGCCTAACCATCTTTGTGAATGCCATCCTTTCCTTAATAGCACTTTAGTGACCAATGTCCTCTACATTTTTCTGGCACGCTTGTAACATATCTCTAGCATAATACTCTGTGCGGTAGATTTTAGAATATGTTATCTGACCGGGAGCCACCTGATCCTGTTGGTGCAGGGAATAATGAAAGGAGGAACTAGAAAATTGTGATTTTCTGCATCAAAAGGAAATATAAAAATTGCAGTGGTTAGGTAAAGAAGGAGTCAGCTGTCCTACGCAATATAACATGTCCATTAGGAGAGTATTCTAGCTTCACTAACCTTTAGCTTCTGTTTATAGCTCCTTTTTCTGTTCTGCCCCATAGGCCAAAACATTTGCCTTTCTACTTCAGTCTTGTCTGGACACGAAGCTTCTTCCTGTAGCCGTTTGTTTGTAGATTCCACTGTTTGCCATTTTTACAAAAATGAATTAAAAATTACTTCGCCTGTTAACTCTATCTTTCTGTTGCTCACTTAGATGTACCTCTCAAAGATGCGTAGTCATGCAGCTTCTTGTTCAAAATACCAGAATTATATAATGGAAGGCGTTAGAGCTGTAACTAAAGAACCACCTCGAAACACAAGGTGATTATGCCTCTTGAACCATTCCCTTTCTCAGACTTGTTAGAGGGATGGTGCTGGGTAACTGAGGTCCACAACTGAGATTTAAGATGAAAGTGGTTTTAATTAACTTGGGGGGAGGAGGAATTGTTTGGTTTCAAATACTCTAGCTTGTTTCACCATTGTGCCAGCAAGTGAGATTGAAAGCAAACAGTATTAGCTCTTCACTTAGTTTTCACAATATTTGCTTGAATGCTTTGATGATTGGTTTTAACTAGGCCCTAATCCTGCAACAGAGTGCACAGGCATACTATTACATTGACTTAAATTGCACAAGCAATTTATTCCAGCATCAGGTCCTAGGTAAGGAAGTGACTGCATTGCTGTATTAATCTGTATTGTAGCATATTTAGCACTTAAATGTGTACTTTATTAAAGTGTATCAAATATAATAAAGAAAGTGACTCGAGAGAGAGAATCTATACTTATGTCTAAGTAGTAATTGTAGATGCTGTGTGTTATTTATGTAAAGAATTGTCCTGTTTAAGATATCCCCTAATAACTACAGGTAAAAAAGAGGCTCTTGAATTAATTTTCCTTGCAAAAGATTTTAGGATTTAACTTGTAAGTGCTGTGTTTCTGAAGCATCATCTTGTCAACTGACCTTGAATAGCTGGAGGTGTAATTAATGCCCCCCCCCCTTTCTTTTTTCTTTTTTTTTTTTTTTTACAGGAATGTTCCAAATCGTTTTACCTTTCCTTGTCCTTATTGCAGTGAGAAAAACTTTGATCAGGAAGGACTAGTTGAACATTGCAAAAAATACCACTCCATGGATGCAAAACAAGTGGTAATAGTTACAGTATCAAACTCAATATAACAGTCTTATGAGGAAATCTGGTTCATTTTTGGTCTTAATGGTAAATTTCTTGGAGACTACAGAACAAAAACTTTACATGCAGAAACATGTGCTTGTCTTTAAGTATTAGGATAATCCTGTTGACTCCAGTAGGACTACTCATGCAAATAAACCTAAGTACATGAATATTTATTTGCAGCATTGGGGCTGAACTGTTAAAAATCTGAACTTGGGTGTGGCATAGTCAGATGTGCTCACTTTAAGACATCCTTTCACATTGTAATTTTTTTCAAATTATTGTAGCCTCAAAACTAAAATAACACCTAATAGTAGTAGCACTTATATAAACCACAAACATTTGGAACAAAATACGTTAGTAACGTCAAACACTATTGAGATTGGGAGGTAGGGAACTGAGGTCAGACAAACTTTCATAAAGATATTAAGGTGTTTTAGGATTAACAAAAAGTATTAACACATGCCTATACAGAATCTTATAAAAACTGATTTTTTTTTTTTTTTTAAAAAAAAAAAAAGGGGAGGGGAATCTTAAACTGCCTGCACCTGCAGATAATCCAAAATGGTCATGTAGATACTCTCTAAATTAGCCTCTACATCCTACAGTAGATCACTAATCTGTAATGTGTTGTGATAGATGAAAACTCTATCTGTACATGCAGGTATAGCAGGAAGAACAACACAAGCTTCAAAATTTAAAGAAATGCTTGTCTTTTTTCCCCACCAGTGGTTTTTGGTAGCTTTAGGAACATTTAGACAGGAATATAGGGTTTTTTCCATGCAGACATGTAAGGAGGAATTTTTTTATTCTTGGAAAAATAAGAGTGAAATATTTCTACAAAACAAGGAACTTTGTTCAATATTCTGGCAGTACAGCTCAAATTTAGCAGTTAAATTCAGAAACCTAAAAAACTGGATCAGAAGAATGCAGTGAGGAGCTAAATAATCTAGTGTTAAACAATTTGGCAAAATGTTCTAAATTTCTTTCCTGTGGTGTGAGAGTATCTTGAGAGAGCATGGTTGTATTTATAATCACCACAAGCCTAGATATAACATTTTTTTCCTTGAATTTCTTTTACGGTTCTTTTGTTTTAAGTCAGATTGGGGGATGTGAGGGGAAAGGGAATTAGATTCTGAGGCAAACATAAATTCCGAAGGGTGTTGTAATAACAATAGTGGCCTCCAAGGAGGTCTCTGGTTCTGAGGACAATCATTATGAACGCATATATAAATGCAATTGAGTACTTGGGTAAAACTTGTTTTCATGGCTTTTTCTCTAAGGTTTGCCCAATTTGTGCCTCAATGCCCTGGGGAGATCCAAATTACCGAAGTGCTAACTTCATGGAACATCTTCAGCGGCGACACCTGTTTTCCTATGATACTTTTGTGGTATGTAATGAAGGCAAACTGCTAAAATTTATTGCTCATATAAGATTTGTTGTGGTTTTGTGTTAAATTATTTTAAAGGTAGAAATGCTACTAATAACTATTTTAGGATAGTCCTTAATATTAGGGTATAGCAAAATGGTGACTGTTACCATATTTTTATAACTGTATTTAAAAACTGCTTTTTTGAACTGCTGCTGCGAAATATGCACGATACTGACACACTCCTGACAGGGGCAACTCACTTTGTTTTTTACGAGATAAAAAAAATACAAAGTATTAACACAATTTTTCTAAGTATCTACACGTTTTGAATTTTGTTCTTATTGGTACCCTATTCAGTTATCATGAATTCAGGTTTCTAATACATTCTGCCCCTTTTGTCTTTAGGATTATGATGCTGATGAAGATGATATGATGGCACAGGTTTTGCTACGCTCCTTGAGGGATCAGTGAACTAAAGTGAGAGAGAAACCATGTGATACCAACCTTCCATTGGGGGGAAAAAAGACAGAATCCCTGACACCTGTCACTTCTCATCCCTGGATGATCTCAGACATCTGAAAATAAATATGGACAATTTCGAAGAGTTGCAGTTTCTTGGCTCCAGTAGCTGATTTCTCCAAATGTTACCAAGGGTCTTATCAGTGTTAGTGGTCTTTGCTGCTGTTCATCCAGTTAGGGTATTTCTCTTGCTCTCTTGACTATCCTTAATGCTACATTGGCATAGCTGCAACTGTGCTGTTGTAGCGCTCCAGTGAATGTGCTGCAAATGCCAAAGGGAGAGGTTCTCTTGTCAGTGTTGGTAATCCACTTCTGAAAGAGGCAGTAGCTAGGTCAATAGAGAGGCTCTTCCGGTGACCCAGCTTTGCCTACACTGAGGGGGTAGGTGGATTGACTTAACTTTTGAATGTAGACTAGGTCTTAGGCCTGATCTATGCTTATAGTGGTTACAAGTGTGAGGAAGCCCATTCCCCTGACCAGCATAGCTGTGTCAACAGATCTCCAAGTGTAGATGTTGCTATGCTGATGTGAGAATGGTTGTGTTGGCATAGAGGTTGTAGTGGCGGTCATATGCTAGCAAAAAAAAAAATTTGATGTAGACATCTCCGCTAATGGGCTATGAGTGTAGATGCATAGCTTAAGGTTAGCCAATCATCTCCACATTACTGCTGCCTGCTCTTGTTTTCCTTCCCCTATCCCTGTATCCTTTTGCTCACCATGTTCATCTCTGATTGCATCAGATCCCATAAAACTATAAAGCTTCAAAAGGGAAATTCCTAAATTGATAGTTGAAGACTATTTTAAAAAAAAACAAAAAAAACCTGAGACTATATACTTCCTGAATGTTGATTGAGCACTGGAAGCTATCCTTGGTCAATGGAAAACTGGTTGTTGGATGAAACTGTCAGAAATTGGTTTGCATTTTAAGACTACCTAAGGCAACCTTGAACTACACTTTCTTTAACAGTTTAGAATGCTGGTAGTCAGCCTAATGGGTGTATGTAATAAATAGTATGAAGTAATGCAATATTACTAATTCATAACAGGTTGCCTAAATAAGTCTTTACATTGTACATGAAATTCTATGCACCTGCATAAGAAACACGTCCACTGTATTTTTAGTTCGGCAGCTGCATGTTACATATTGCCATAAATTATAAATAACCATATTCTGGTGGCAAATTTCTAGCATACAAAGTAAAACTGTATTCAAAAGATAAGAATTCATACTGCTTTTAAAAACTCCACAAGATGTATTTCTCCTTTTGATTAATATTTGACATGACACAACCTGATTTTGCTGTCTTGTCACTTGAATCTTTTTTATATCTGTGGCACTGATTTTTTTTTTCTAGAATTTGAACAATTATGCATTAAATTCAGCCTTTCACTGACAGAGGAATTCAAAAATAAAGCATTTAACTTTTACCTCTACTTTGTTTTTAACTACAAAACTTTCTTGTAAATTTTCATTTCTCCTGTCCTTCAGGGCTGCCTAAGAGTAATAAATTGGATTGATAATATGTAGCATTTATACCCACTTCCTGTATACTTTGTAAATTTTAATAATTGTTTGAACACCTGAGTTTCATTTAAATGATGACTTCAGGTGCCTCCTGAAAGATATTTTAAACAAACTAAGCTGTACTTAGAACATGGTCTTCCTGGAGAGAGAGAGAGAGAGAGAGAGAGAGAGAGAGAGTGGGTGTGTGTGCGTGCGTGCGTGTGTGTATGTGTATATACAGGTATACTTTTGTGGCAGACAGATGGAGAGCCAAGGTACGCAACTCAAATATATACCATACACAAAGGTACAGTGCATTCCACTTAAATGTGTGAATGTAACATGAAGTAATTACTATGCCCTAGGCAGTGACACTTGATTGATGATGTCCATGCTATTGATGGGTTAAACAGAGTAACACTCCAGTACTTCCCCATACACTTGGAGCCAAAAGCTTCATTATTTCATGTCTGTTGGAGGGTGAGCTACAATCTGATGTGAAGTGCTAAAGCTGACTTGGTTTTGTCTAACGGGGACTATTGCACTAAAACTTTGTCTGAAACAAATGAAACCACTAGGGTCTGTACTTTCAGAATTGACTGGTTTGCATACCTGTCTTCTATCCACAGTTATTACTTGAACAAATTAAACACCTAAATGATTGTGCAGTTCAGAACATGCAGTTCTGGAAATTGAGATCCAGAATGTTTTCTTGAGGTATACCCAGGGGAATTATATCAATAATTATATGAGGTTTAATCATCTTTAGAATCCTGGTCAACTAGATGTAACTCAAAGACTGCATATTGGTGACAATAGAATTCAAGCATGTCATCTGCAGATGTCTAATAGTGTGGTTGTTTACGTTCAAGTGGCTCTCTGTTAATGGGCAGCAGTTGATAATGCCTACTAGAAAATGCTCTTTATTTTGGTTTAACTTTTTTTTTTTAAATTGAGAAGTTAGCACTTAAGCTTGAGTAGTGGGGGTCTCATTAATGGCCAAGCCTCTCGTATCTACTGGGTCTTCAACTCACTTTTTTGAGCTGTTCTAAGTAGTGGTTTACAGAGTTCCAGCTAAAGTGGTTTGTTTGTTTGCTCATCCTCTGAGGATGAGGCCAATCTAACATTAAACCATTTTAAATTGAACTTCTTTTTAATGACTGCACATTTAGAACAGACAGTAATGTGCTTGTGTGTTGAATTTTGAAAAGCGTTTCATATGGTTTTTGATACTCTGCTAAGCAGAGATCCTAACATCTTTTGACACTTTTGTGAGGAAGAGCCTGATACTGAATTATACAATTTCTAGGTTCTGGCTTGTACTACCCTGACTAAATCCAGATTTCTGCTAGTATTTAAGTGCACTTCCATGTAATTCTAATAAAATGTTTGTTTCAGAAAGCTTATAGCCAATTAAATGCTCTTATTCTGACTTTTCAAGACAAGGTATAAATAAATTTCATATAACTTACAAAATGTTATCTTTGTGTAAATTTTTGTTAACTTCTCCATTGATCCATATTCTTTCAGGTCCTTCCTGAAGGAAGTCTGTGAGTGGCTACATAACACATCACTGGGTCCAATAGCAATGGATGCAAACACAAAAGACTACAGCTCAGTTTATGCTGAGATATTCTGTACAGGTTTTTTAATATTGGGAGCAGATATGTTGGCTTTAAATGCAAGTGTAAACTAGACGTCTTGTTAAACCAGTGTGGGTAAGCATCATTCAAATAGAGCTGGAAGTCACTTACTGAATTTTGTTTGGTGTACAGTAGCTCTTATCAAGTGCTGCTGTACCAGTGTTGTTAAAGGGGTGTGTTCAGTTTTCTAGTGTAAATGAAGCCTAGTTGGTGTAAAAGGACCTTCCTGTGGCTCTTTAATCATATTCTGTAGCATTTGAACTTTCCTAGTTCATAGTTCTGGCTGTACAGGATAATGTTGAATGCCTTTTGTTGCCATGAACTTTGTCCCCTCCCCTCTTGCAGTGAGATGGACTCTGAAGTTTAATTCAGTTTAATTGCTCATATTAATAGTTTAGCAACTAGTTTTGGTCATATCCTCCCTCTTTTAGCTGAAAGAATAATCCTACACTAAATCAGACTGTAAATATCTTATTGTTGGGTGATTCCTAAACTGGGGGAAGATAAGCACTCAGCTGCCTAAAGTGTGGGTAGTGCCAATGCATGTTCAGTGACTGCCTATGCAAAGGAGCTCTGTATGTGAATTTGCATCAAACAACTGGCAGGCAGGAGGGAAGACAGAGGAGCTTCTTCCTGAAAACCATCCAGTTTGTGGGTAAGATACTCCCCAGGGATGTGGGAGTTCCTGATTCAAATCCCCCATCCTCTGAAGAGAAAGGGTTTTGAACAGGAATCTGCCTGCTCTCAGGGGTGGCTAGGGAATATTCTAAGGAGGGGCTTTGTCAGTCTGTCCTAGGAAGTAGTTCCACTTTAATGCCTGCCAATTGGTTAGGGCCATTTTTTTCCCCCAACTTGTCAGTCTCTAGCAGCAAATATAGGGGTCCTGCCCCATAGGTGGGGTTTAGGTGCTGAAGACAGTGTTAAATGTAGTCCTCTCCTCAGTAGCTCCTATTGTCTCTTAGCATGCTAAGAAGGCTTTGTGGATCATAGGTCAATCACAGATCAAACAACTCTACTCAAAAGTTTGGGGGCTTGCAGCTGCTTATACCTCTTCGTTTTCGTGCTATTTTTAACACCATTACCAGGCTATTCTTTGCAGTATTGAGTGTTAGAGCTGGTCACGTCTGGAGGTTGAGCCCCATGACTCCAATTAGCATTAATTTCATGGCCATATCCCTGTGCTTTTCAGGGACGGTCCCAAAATTTTTTTCATAATGCCTTTTTTACTATTGCATGGAAATTCACATAACAAAGAAGCTATTATAGCCTCTAAACAGCAGAGGGCGCCCTTGCACTCTGTTCTGACCACTGTGAACTGAAGCCATAACAAGCTGCAGGTCTTGCAGGCCTCTTCCCTGATAGCTATCAAACCCCCTTCATTAGATTATTCCTTAGAATGACGCTCCAGGGGCTGTAGGACATAGTATTGTTATAACGGGTGCAAAGCTGGGTCAAACCATTCATCTGACTAAAAGGTCCATATGGCTTACGTGAGGGTTGCCTCACTGAACTATTAGAACTCCCTTTTCATTATGGGAAAGTTCAACTTACAGTGCTGCTCTAAGCACCTGAACATAACTGTAAGAGTTTTGCTGTGCAACAGGAGATTTGAAATTACTTTCTAGAGGATGGAGAATCTAAAAGGAGGGAACCCCAAGTAGAAAATCTACCTTATCCTCTAGCTAATGGAGGATTTCTCCCCGTGGTTTATTAATGACTAGCGGCTCAGAGCTGATGGATACAGACCCCCTCCGTCCCACTCCACCCACCCACCCACACACACACACTCTCTCTCTCTCTCCCCCCAAAGGAAACCACTTAAGTGGATACCCATAAAAAGTCCACCCCAAAAGAGGCAGGCTATCAACGCTACCTGTTCATAGATGCAACCAGCAAGTGTTGGGCAATACCAAGCCCTTCAAGTTAGTAGGACATCAAGGGTGCAAGTATAGTCCAGCTGGAGGTGAACGTAGCAACAGAAAATCAACACAAATGATGCAGCCAGAGATGCATTTTGCACCTCTCAGATTCCACATACCATGAAGAAATAGTAGCTCTTGACTGGGTGACTGGCATTAATTCAGCAGGCTCCTAGCAGACCATCATTGATAATTCTATCCAAAAGCTCTTTTGACTTCTGGACAATCATTCCAGGGATGACATTAGCCCTATAATATTCTTTAGCCTCTTGTTTGTGGAAGGCACATGCTGTTACCTATGTGACCAAATGGCAGCAAATTGCTCCTCCTGATGAAGTCAACAGCACTTTTGCCCCCCAATGGGATTTAACACGTTCACACACACACACCTTTGAGTCAGTTTATTTATATGCTTGTATGTCACTGGCAATAACAGCTGCTCTCCAGCTGTTTGTGCAATGGGGGAAAATTGTGCTTAGACCTAAAATCAAGAAAATGCTTTTATTTTGTTTGTGGAATGCTTTTCTAACAACTTTTCATCCCATGTCATACACCAGGGTTACTTGAAGCACACTACCTACACAAACTAGTTTGTAGGACTCTGAGGATTAGCAAACAAATCTGACATAAAAAAAGTGACCGCAGCTGCTGCTGTGCTCATTCACTTTGGCAGACATCCTAGTAGAAACTGTAGAACACCATGAGGTTAGTGCTGGATGCAAAAGAGAGATTCTATATTGTGCTATTAGGGAATTCTCATGGTGCTCTGTCTTTTGCCTTCCCTTGTTCAGCCATTACCAGACTTCAGCCAACATCCCTGCCAGTGTTGGAACCAACAGGAACTCAAGACTTTCACAGCACATGGCTGGGCCTTGTGCTGTCAAGTTTTACAGACTACAGCAAAGGAAAAATGTAACTCATTTGAGAGGGAAGAGGGTCAGTGCAGAGCAAGAGTCAAAACTTTGGTTGAGCCCTTTAAAGTGAAAAAGAACTTTTCTCTATAGTCCTAGGACACATAGCCAATTATCTTGCTCCTTGGGCAAGCTGGCCAGTAGCCAGCTGAATATCTTTAGCAGGCCAATAGCTCCCCCCCAACCTCAAGCCAAATAAAATGGTGTGTGGCCACTTGCATTCACGTTCTGGTGGCAATTATTCAAATAATCATGGCACTGGGGGGAGGTAATTAACCGTTCTTAAGGAAAGGGGACCCTAGTCAATGTACCCGGCTGACTTCCTGCAGGTGGGGCCCCTCCATCTTCCTCTGTCTGAACTCCTTCCTCTGGCAGCTTTCTCCCACCAACCCCCCACCCCCGCCCCGCAGCTGCCTGTGCAGCGGCCAGAGCCGCATGTGGAGTCCCGGCGGGAGGCAGTGCTGGAAGCCGCAAATGGCTCCTGGAAGAGCTGCACGTTGCCGACCCCTGTGCTACAGGCTCTTTCGTTAAGGAGAAATACTTCAAAGCGAGGGACTGTGGCCCAGCACGTGTCCCATTCGGCCTTGTCCAGGAGACTCGCCCTACGAACTGCAGGGGGCGCTGACTCTGGCAGCGAGATACGCCACTGCTTGAATCAGTCGTTCAAGTTAAGGGATAGACGGCAATTGACTTCAACGGGGTTTTATTGTGGTTTGATTTTATCAGGCTGGGCGAGACAGGCGGCTGGAAAGCAACGTATTGGTCAGGAGCCATCCCAGGGATTTAGTATCGATTCTGGTTTTAAACTCGGTTAACCGAGTTTGTCTTCCCCCAAACCACGCCAGGACTCTGCAGACCGACATCCCCGTGAAACGTATCCCTGTTAATAATTGCCTTCCCCCTGGTATTCATTGCCCCCTGCCGGACTCCCGCCCGGCCGGCCGGCTGCGGGTGCCTTTGAAATGCAGTAGAGGTGTACCTGAGCGGGGCTCAGCCTTTTTCCAGGCTCACGGGTATTCACAGCGGGGGGGTTATTTTGGGGCGACGTGAACGCCAGGGAAGTGGGTCGGGATTTAAACAGAGGCGAAGACACGAGTGCGTGGCGGTGGGAGAGACTCGCTGGCCTGCGATCCGTTGAAGAGTCTCTAAGGATTTTAGTAAAACTGCACAGGGGAGAGCCTTTGGGAGGGGACACGCGCGTCTGCGGCAACTTAAGCTGCACGTTCTATCCTCCAGTCTCTGCTGGCTCCAGGCGCATGGGGCTGACAAGATTCCACGTGGCTCACTGTTACAATTAAAGGCACAGAACATCCCTACGCTGCGCCTCACCTGATTTCTCAAATGCTTTTCTTTACAACGGAGTTTTCCTTCCGTAGATGACACGTATCTCTGGCCCGAGGCACTGCTGCCGGGTGTGTCTGACAGCTTCGATCGCATCATCGCGTTTGTCCCTTTCGCTTTAATCCAGCCCCATCACCCCCGTCGGCGGGATTTCCAGTCTCAGACTGCCGTGGGCAGAAAGCGGGGTAAATTTTATATAAACCACATTCCCCCTCCGGGAAACAATTTACAGCGGCTTTTCCAACCCTCTCGACTATAAATTCCTCCTTAGCTATTTTAACGGTGCCAATCAAACCAAGTCACTTTGCAAACTCTTCAATCCCATTCAGTCAATGGCCCTTCAATTTATGGCCCTTCCCAACGGTCTTCGCCTCTTTCAGCTTCTAATTGTGTCAGTTTTGACTCACTCCAGAACAATGGAAGTTACCAACCCCAGCCTACAAAAGCCTGATCCAAATCCCCCTGAAGTCAATGGGACACGTCAGAGGGCCTTTGGCCCCTGCTTGTAAAAGGAGGCGTGTTCAGTGGGTTTAATTTAATGGGAGTTAGCTCAGCTCCCCTTTGCTGTGTGCCTGCGGGGAGACACGTATTGTGAAACGCCCTGGAAAGGCTTAGCCTGGCCATGGAAGGACCCTGGTTCTGTCCATATTTTAACGAGTTCCCAGCTAGTCCTAAGAGTAAACATCACTAACAATGACCTGATTTGGGCATCCTCTGATTCTCCAAGAACTGATTTGTTCCTTTCCCCACCGTGAAGGTGAAGCTATTGGTCAAGTTTGCATCGATTTATCCTCATAGATTTAAAAGTAGGCTAGTTAAACCAGCTTAAATGGATTGAACCTTTGCTTAATTTAGTCCATCGGGCGAGGCAGCGGGAGGTTTTCAAATACAGCCCTGCCCGCTTTATTCATGGGCTCCGGGCATTGTATTGGAATGCAACTTCCCTGCCACTGGGTATTTCTCCCCCACCCCGTTTTTAATCCGTTTGAATGTGAATCCTTCCAAGCTAGCAACTCATCTTAAAACGTGCTTCCCCACCTAGCAGAGCGCATTAATCCTGACTCATTCGGGTCTGAGTGCAGTTTTCCTCAAGTGCCGGCAGAGGGCGGTGCTGACCCGATCTGGAGAGAGCCGGGAGCGTCTCTCTTCCACGTGGTGGTGCATATGTTTGAAGAGATAAAAAGAAGTGTATATATAGCTGTATGGTAAACATCGCCATGAATTAGGCGAGCTACTAACATCGGCTCGATTCAAGGCGTCTGCCTGGGCATGGCGCAATGAAATTAACAGGCGAGGTGTGAGACCACATTTCTTTGCTGGCTTTTTTGCTTTTCTAGTTTCTATCACCCTGTAAAATGTATCCCCGTTACAGTCCCTTCAGTCTAGCGAGTTTTTAGCGTCTTGCCTGCCCCCCCGCCCCGGTCATGTGCAAATACCAATCTGGCAGCTTGCCGCAAGGCCTCCTCAGACATCTGTGCCAACAAGCCAAATTATCATTCTGGTGGTGGGGATCTAGCCTTCGGCTGACTCCCCCCCCCCACACCTTGCCGGGGGCTTCCCTGGTCCGCACCTGCTGCCCCTGGAATGCGGAGGGTGCAGGTGGCATCTGGCTTACACGTGCGGGCTTGCAGCCTGGGAGCGCGAGCAAAGTTCACCAAAGAGCCAGGGCTTGTCTGGTTGAAATCTGGACTCATGTCGGCTCTGTAGCAGCTCTTTAAAGGCCCACGCTGCTCTGGGGACCTCAGCGCCCATCTGGGCCCGAACAGCGCTTATAGCCTAGGGCAAGTCTCCCCGAGATCTCCGCAAAGGCGGGCCCCAGCGGTCACTGCGGCACAGGGCGGGGGATTTGGTTTCGCTTCAGGAGGAGAGCGGCTGTGATGCTCAGAGGGGATCTGGACTGGGAGTCTGTCCGGGAGACACCCGCACCCCTAGTCCTAGTACCTGTGGGTGACAGTGCGCGCACAGCCCGGGGCTCCCGGGGGCTCCCCTGTGCGTTTTCCACGCAGGACCTCTCCCCGCCCCCAGGAATTCGGGTGCCTTTCAGGCTCCTCTGAGCCCCGCACGGCCGCGGACAATGGGACTCCGCGCAAGCTGCTGCTGTGCCCTGCGCGAGAGCCGCACCGCGCCGCTGGCTCCGGCCGCGCTGCGACTCCGCGCCTGGGCGAGAAAACTCGGCACCTACTGGACCGCAGCATCGCGGAAACCCTCCCGCCGCCGGCCATTGGCCGCCAAGTGACAAGGGGGCGTGGCCGTCTCGCCCCTCCCGGGCCCATATTAGCAGCGGCTCTGGCGCGGGGCCGGGGAGGTGGCCTGCAGCGGCTGGGCGGACTGGCTGGCCGGAGAGGGGTGGCCGTGGGGGCCGCCGCTGCAGCTGGGGACAGTCAGTGGAGCCGCGCCCAGAGCCCCGGTCGCACCATGCCGCGCTCCTTCCTGGTGAAGAAGCATTTCTCGGCCAGCAAGAAACCCAACTACAGCGAGTTGGAGAGTCAGACCGGTAAGGGGGGGCGGGCAGTGGGAGCTGGACGGCGTCCCTGGGCAATGGAGCCTGGGCATGAGCTGGAGGGGGCGCTGGGGGCTGGGCATGGCGAGAGGCGCTGGGGGGCAGGACAAGAGCAATGTCCGCACCGTGACTTCGCCCTGCCGGTGGGCCCCGGCAGCCGGAACCTGTCCGTGTTTGGCCCCGGGACCCGCCTCCGCCACCCACGTGCGACCCTCGCGGGCTCACGGAGTCTGAGGCGCTGCCCGGCACTGGGCTGGCGCCGAGAGGGCTGGGTGCGCTCGGGCCCAGGCATTGAGCTGCCGCCCCTGGTGCTCCGCTCGTAGTGCCGCCCTGCCCGGAGCCCCGGGGAGCCGACGCATCCTCGGCGCGGCCGGCGCTGTGGGGCCCGATTCCGCCCACACCCTCCGTGAGTTCCGCGGGCCCCGGCCGCTCCCCGGCTCTGAACGTGGCTGCGCCTCCCGGCCCTCGCTAACTGCCGCCCGCTCTGCTTCTTCGCAGTGATCGTGTCGCCCTTTGTATACGAGAAGCGCCCCCTGTCTCTCATCCCGCAGCCGGAGGTCCTCAGCCCGGGCGCCTACTACCCGCCGCTTGTGTGGGACACGGGGCTGCTCTCCAACTTCTTCGCCTCGGAGTCGGACTACAAGACATGCGGCGCTTCCCCCAGCCCCGAGCCCAAACCGCTGGACCTGACCTCCCTGTCCAGCGAGGAGGACGAAGGCAAGACCTCCGACCCGCCCAGCCCGGCCTCCTCTGCCACGGAGGCCGAGAAATTCCAGTGCGGGCAGTGCAGCAAGTCCTATTCCACCTTCGCGGGCCTCTCCAAGCACAAACAGTTGCACTGTGATTCCCAGAGCAGGAAATCTTTTAGCTGCAAGTACTGTGAGAAGGAGTACGTCAGCCTGGGCGCGCTCAAGATGCACATCCGAAGCCATACCCTGCCCTGCGTGTGCAAAATCTGCGGCAAGGCCTTCTCCAGGCCCTGGCTTCTGCAGGGGCACATCCGAACCCACACAGGTACCGCTGAGGCCGGGGTTTGCAGCCGCAACAGTTTTGTGTCTTATGTGGGGCGAGATAAAGGCTTCCCAGACCCTGTCAAAGGGCCTTTAAATACCTTTCTGCTAAAATCATGGGGCAGATCAGTAGCAGGTGTAAAGCAGTGTGACTCCCTTCCCTTCAGTTTGCACCCATTAAGATCTGGCCCCAGGGGTTGTAAAGAGTGCATGGAAAGCCAATGTGCATTTCTGCTCAGGCATGCAACTTTTTCAGTGCAGTGGTTTGAGTGTGTTTGCTCTCCCCCCCCTTAAATTTGCTTACCTATGCAAGTCCATGCCTGCTTTCCCCTCCCCCACACTTCTTTCCCTATGAACTCCTGGAGTAAAGTTCACATTGTTTCCTTCTATCTAGCATCAGGGTTGTGGACACTTGAAGGAACTTGACCACCTTGATATTGAACACCGGCCTGTTATCCGGCATATGAAAACCTGAATCCAGGAGGCTAAGCTTAGTTCCAACACAAAAGCATCATTTCAAACCTCATTGATTTCTATTGTTTGGCTAATGGTACTATTGAGCAGGGAGTAGGCAACACTGAAGGCTTATGGTCGGTGTAGGCAGGTGCTTTAATGCAGCAGTGCTGTCAGCATTGTGCACCTGTTACTGTAATGCCCCAGGCAAAGCAACAGACGTGCAGCTGCCAGCCTGTTGAAGCTTTTAGCTTTTAATCCAAGAAGTATCACATTTACAATGCATCTCCCTTAGCATCCTTTGTGCTTGCTACAGGGATAGTTTAATTGTTACTTGGTGCTGATTTCACACCCTCTGAAAGTACTGTAGCTGATGTTTGATGGAAGCTAGAAAGACTTAATTGTGCTTTCTAAATTGAGTGCACACATTTTTCTCCAAAGGAGTCTTTCTGCCAGGAGTTCACCTTCCTTGGGCGTTTCAGCATGGGGAAGTGGATGAACAGAAAAGGAAATAGCTGTACTCCAGTTTCAGAGCCCTCTAACACTGCCTGCGGTGACATAATTAATAATACTTAGTGTTTCATGTGATCACAGCTCTGTGTAAGTGTCAGGTTCAACCACACCAAACCTTCATGGAGAAATATGTGCCCTTAATTACTTTGTGAAACAGTGGGGTTTTTACCTGTCCCTGGCATTACTGTACTTTTCATACAATTTCATGTAGCAGTTTGGGAATGTTCTCTTTACTACTGAATTCCTGCATGTCCTCGGATCTGAGCCAAGTGGATCACAACATACCCATGTACATGCATTTGTACAGAGAAATTTACAAATGCCTTTTAAAATCTCAGTAATATGCAGGACTAATTCAAAGCACTTTCAACCAACTTTGCCTATTGAGTGGCTTGCTCTTTGATATTCTCCATGTGTTGATGCACTATTTAACTGTGAATGCTTCTCTTTGTTTTACAGGTGAAAAGCCTTTTTCCTGTACACACTGCAATAGGGCCTTTGCTGACCGCTCTAATCTCCGAGCCCACCTGCAGACTCATTCAGATGTAAAGAAGTATCAATGCAAAACCTGCTCCCGGACTTTCTCCCGAATGTCACTACTTCACAAACATGAAGAAACGGGCTGCTCTGGAACTCGCTAAAGGCTCTGAATCCCCAAGGACTGTTACATGAAAATACATGTATTGTTACTAGTTTCTATAGGAGGTAGTTTCCTTCATATTGCCATTACAGTGTGTATCAAGCCCTGTATAGTTGGCTGCTTTGGGCCTTAAATGATATTTTTACCATGCTCTTCATCTTTATACCTCTGGTGCAGTTTGAAGGGAAGGCCTGATCCTTCCTCCATTGACGTCAGTGGTGAAACTAATTGACTTCTGTTGCCACAGGATCAGCCCCTCTCCTGTGATTGACTGGGGCTTATAACTGGAAGGAATGAAATGTTTCCATTAACTCCACCTAAATTCAGTGGATGCAGGATCAGGCCTTTTGATATCAGTGTTGGTATTATAGACAGAACAGGTGCCCGTTGCTTTCTGGTGGGACATCTCAGTGGTTAGAGCATTGGCCTTGTAAACCCAGGGTGGTGAATCATTCCTTAAGGGGGCCTTTCAAGGGTCTGGAACAGGTTAGATTACAAAAAAATCTCCTGCTGTGAGTGCAGAGGATGGGACTCAGTGACCTCTCCAGATCCCTTCCAGCTCTGAGATATGTATATCTTCATGTTTCAACTACCTTGCAGGATTGCACCCTTCACCGTGACTTACAGCTGGTCTGAAATATGTATCACAGTTGTCTGGTTTGGGTTGGTTTGTATTTTCTTAATGAAGGATAAAAGCGAAGTGTTAGACATAAATCCCTGCCTCTCCTCAATTGTGTATCTGTTGCCTGCAGAAGGTGTAACTATGCAATAATACAGTATCACATTAATTCTCAAGCAGCTGCTTCTTCCCCAGCACAATGACAATTTGCAATGCCTACCAGATTAACAATGTCCATAAAAGGCATTGGTAGCCATTTCAAACAAGAATCCTGTTTACAGAGCAGCTATGCACTCAAGCACCTGTTAATATGACTCTTTAACAACTGCTTTTCGAGAGAACTGTGACTAATAGCAGGCACTTGTCAGATGATACAATGGTGGCCTGTGCAAAGCATTGGCCATTGACAGGTGTGTGCCAAAAGAGCTATTTATGGTTATTGACAGGTGCCTACTGAATGCATCTTTCTTTGTACATTGTTTTCACTTAATCATAAGAGTATGTTTACATTTCAAAGGTACACTGGTATTTATATTTTTGTGCCACAATTTTGTACTGATGAAACTTTTATATAATTCTATAACAGTTTATTGATATTCAATAAAATGGTTAATTTATAGTCTGGTTTTGTGGCTACTTTTTTAAATGGGGAATGCACACTGAAACCTGCCTAACAAACCACAGGATCAGATGGTGACTACTGAGTCACAGTGACATTGCGGAATTGTGTTAGTGACTGCTTGCTAATGTGAACAAGTCTGGCTCAAAAACTGATGACAGTGTGAATTCCTGAAAGGCTGCTACAGGCCTGCGTAGCCAAAGGTGAATGGCAACAGCAATCTGACCAGAGGACAGTGTCAGTAACATGTCCTGAACGGCCACAAAAAGTGGGTGATGGGTGGTTGTAACTGTGCAGATGTTCTTTGATACATTCATGGTGCAGATTCAAAGAGCCTTTGTTAAAAGTGCATTTTGGGATGTACAGGATGTGTCTTAATCAGAGAGGCAGCTCAGACTTTTTAACTGTGTTGGAGCCAGGGGACATGGAGAAGACATTATTTCACCAAATAATGGAAGAATGTTCTTGAAGGTTACTTTCTAGTGCTCTTTTTCTCCCCTCAGAAATATCCCAATCATTTGCCTCAGGACATTACTCAAGGACCTTAGTCAATGTCACAATTGGAAAGTTTTTCCTTACATGAGCCTGTACCCTTTGTAGCACTGAAAAGGGAAGGACGGCACACAGGCAACATGTGCTGGTGATCTGGCTGTCACCACAGTTTTAAACATCTAGTTTATGACTTGTCTACACTGGAAAGTTAATTTGGATTGAAGTTGAATGTGAATTTAAAGTATGACAGCAATTCCTGAATAGCTCCATGTGTAGACAAGTCATTTAGGGAGTAGTCTGGACAATCTAATGTTGGCATTGCGTAAGTCCTGGGAGTGCTTCTGTTGACACTGTCATGGCTCTCACTGGTGTGGCTGCATCAAAGAAAGCATGTCTGACTTCTCTATCAAATGGATAATAATAACCCTTGTCTCTGAGGTGGAACTTGGCTCCTGTAATGTTTGTGAAATGCTTTGAAACCCTGTGTTGGAAGGTGCCAGGGATACATAAATTACTAGTAAATCATTCATTTTCTCTTTTTGCTGAGCTCAAAAAGTTCAGAAATACTGTCACATGGCACAGTGGAGTTAATATATGACTCCCATACTGAATTAGTATTTGCCGTTGTTCTACTTGCATTAATGGAGGCCTTTTAGGGGCCCAGTCCTTGCACACCCAAAACTCCCATGGCAGACCACAGGAATTTTGGATTGGCCAGTTAATCAGCTGAAGAAGGTAAATCTGTGTTTTACTGACTGGTTTTCCTGCAGACTAAATTTTTTTGTTGCTGTTCCATTTCCCCCACCTATGCTGGTTTTCATGCTCTCTGAGATACAGTTTTGAAATCAGAAACAAATGAGAGATGCTCCACTCCAAGCATTACATGTCTCCATTTCCCCTTTTTTAAATCATTGGAAGTGGATAAAATCAGTTCAGCAGCTTCCAGTCAAATACTTTCTGCATAGTTTCCTTTAGGTTTCAAAAGGCATTTTTATAAACCAGGCAGATGTGTGGCTGTAAAACAGAACAGATCTGCTGCTCAGCCATTCTTTAATTAACTGCTCGCCCAGCACAAACCAACTTTCCCATGAGCTGGGTTCATTACAGTCTATTATTGAACAAGGGAGGAAGTTGGGGTTTTGTTGGTCCCACTCCTTTCCCAACAGGAAACAAATGGTTTCTTTTTTAAAAAAAATTGAAATTAAAAAAGTGAGACAGAGGGAGCATTCCACTAATTACTTTCTGTTTTTCATCTATAAAAGCCTGGATTTGCAATAATAATAAAATTATTAAAAAGGGGAAAAATTCTAGACAGAGGACTATCTGAAGGATGAGGAACGGATGGGTTATAAGTGGATATGCAGGGAACGCACGGGCTCACCTTTTAGCTATAGAAGGTATGTGCCTTAGAAGTGCTTTGAGAGCTTTGATTGGAAGGTACTTGTAACAGCTGAGTGGTTTACTTTTCAGTTCTTTGGCACAAGACTCTTTGGTTATAATTTTGTTTTCTTTTATAACTCTGCGTGTGTGTGTGTGTGTTTAACAGCATATTAAGGACCATAGCCTGTCTTTGTCCCATGCTTGTCATAGCTCAGGGTATAGGGCAGGGGTTTTAAACCCCCAGCCCTGGGGTCATTTATGGCCCAAGCGCATCCCGTCCAGCCTGCAAAATATTTTCAAAAAGCAATTTAATCAGACCCACAGAGCTGCCTGCTGGAGGGAGACCCCCTTCAGGAACTCACACAGCTCCCAGCATTACCTAGGCCCCCCACGCTTACAAAGTCATGGCCGCAGAGGGCGCCACTCAGTCTGGAGAGCTGCTCTGGTTGCCTGTGCCATGATACGAATTGCACTGGTCACGTGGGCATGGGGGATCCTAGTGTGAAGAATGTGGGTCTTAGTGAGGGCGGAATCCCAGTGTGAGGACATGGGGGACATTACTGGGCTACTAGGAGGATTTGAGGATGGGCCCTGGCCCTAAGTTAAATTGAGTTTGAGACCCCTAGTGTAGGGAGTTATCTGAACAAAGAATTCTTTCTCGCAGTGGTTCATATTGCATATACAGTCAAATATACCAACTGGGCATCTAGCAGCCCTGCTCTCTATGGGACTTCTTCCCTGCACCTCCAGCCATCCAGGCTAAATCCTGCCTGTGCCGTTTGCATCAGTGGGATATTATTAATGTAAATAAAACAGACCAACAAGGGTTTGCTCCACAGGGTGTGAAAACTCTTATCTTCTGCGTGGCCGGGCTACCCTGTGGACTATTCTGCTACATTCCAGCGTTGGGAGGCTGCTGGTCTGGATGCAGGGCTTATAGAACTGAGGTATTGGTGGAGGATAAATACAACTGGAAAATACCAGACAAGAAACCCCAGACTACCCTGAAATCCACCAGGGCAAATTATTTGCCCTGCTCCTGTTACAACTATATCCTGGTGCAGAGGGTGGGCCAGATTGTGCCTATAGCACCTTGCACTTCCTGGCCAGTTATCATTGGTGTGATTTAGAGCAGCCTCTAGGCTGTCTACACTATGGACCTTACAGGTGCACTGCTGGCAGGTCTCCTGCTCTATGCCAGTAGGAGGGAGCTCTCTTGGTGGCATAATTAAACCACTACTAAAAAGGGGTGGTAGCCAGGCCTGCTGATGGGGAACAGAAGGTGAAGGGGGCTGTTGCCCCAGGGCCAGGTGATTCAAAGGGGCCCAAGGCTGTCAGCCACTACTGCTGCTACTGCAGCAGCTGCAGTGGCTGGAGCCCCAGGCACTTCCAATAGCTGCCAGAGCCCTGGGCAGTGTGGGTTTTAGGGGGTGGTGAGGGACAGCTTCTCCAGCCCCACCCTTTCCAGAGCATGGAGCTGCCCCCTCCATCTTGCCCAAGGGCCCAGCGCGTCTGCCGGCTTGCCTGGCAGTAGCTATCTCATCAGGAGACATGCTTCTGTGACAGCACTGTCAGGCTGGTGCTTTTGTCGGTGAAACTGATGTTGGTTGGGGGTTATCTTTTTTCACATCCCTGACTGACAAGTTTTGCTGACCAATGTACTAGTGTGGACATAGCCTAAAGGTATTTAAATTAAGCCTGGGTCCAACATGCATCTCAGTCTAACTCAGGATCAGGGAAGTGGCTTAGATCCATCTCCCCTCAGTCCCTTGGAATCTCTGGCACTCACACATCAGCCAGAGCCTTGGAGCTGCTTCACTACTTTAAAAACACAATTTGGACTGCACATAAGACTCTGGAGAGATTATAAAGTCCTTTTAATTTTTATATACAGTTTTTCTATTGTGTCACAAACAGGTGAGAACTTACATCAGGTCAGTGACACTAAGAGATCACTTTTAAGTGGGGACCAAAGTTGACAGGGGATTGAGCATTGGAGTGAGACTCAGGAGATGTGGTTTCTATTCCCATTTTTACCACTGGACCATGGGGTGACCTTAGGCAAGTCATCTCAATTCTTTCTGCCTCAGTTTCCTCATATGTAAAATGGGAATAATGACACTTAGGGCTTGTCTACACATATACTTTTTAGAGTCAATCAGTTAAACTGAAGTTAATTAAGGAAGTGAATTAAACTAAGCTGTATTAAAGCCACCTGAATTCTGAATAAGAGCTCCCACAATGTCTTAATGCAGTTTAACTAATCCACTTTAAATTCACACCTTTGATTAATTTAGATGCGGTGTCTTGAGTGTTCTAGTGCAGACAAGCTCTTAACTCTTTTGCAAAGTCTCTGAGATCTACTGATGAAAACTGGTAGGTGTTTTAATTACTCAGTTTTCTCATTTGTCTTTTGCACAAAATACTTCTGTGTTAGCTCTAATGTCATAATAATGAGAAAGTGATGCCTGTTCTGAAAAGACTTTGCAGTCCCAGAACACCTCAGCAGCCAGGCAGTCATCCCTGACTCACTAACTGGCTCTGTAAAACCTGGCTTTGATGACTAAGGCAGAGAGAGGTTCATGTTGAAGTATTGGCTTTTTTTAATTTCCAGAAATAAACACACTGTAAAGCTGGTCTCTTGAGCCTGTGTGTTGGAGCCAGGTAGGAAGGGCAGTAGTTTCTGAGGAGGTTGGGGGGGACCCATGATTAACAGGAGGAGCCATTTGGTGACCACCTTGTGTGACCATCTGCAAAAGATTATATTGTCAGTGCTAATAAAAGCTGGGATTCAATCAACTTAACTCCAGGTATCACACAAGGCCCCAGCCCACAAGGGGCTGCAATTGTTGAAGATCATGAACCCCTGTGAGCAGGGTTTGTTGGTTCTGCAATGACATTCTCTTCGGGCTGGAATTGTTTTGTTTTGTGTTACACTGACAAGGTGTTTGAACTCCCAGTTTTAATTTCCACTTACTCCGAAGGACCTTTCAAATGGGCCCATATGTTCTCCCTGCTGTTGGAAAACCAAAAAGTGCATTTCTTCCTGGGCATGCACCACCCACGGAGAGAATTAAGGCTGATCTGAAAGCAGGGCTAGTGTCTTTACCAGCAGACCAAGAGAAGGATGTGTTAAATTGCCACAACAAGGAACAGCTTTGGAGCTTCTGGTGCCCCAAGCTACTCTAAATTACACTGCCCCATACAGGGTCAGAGATAGAAGAGTTTTAAGGAAAACAAAAGCTTTAGGATTTCACTTTACTTCAAAAGAATGTTGCCTAAAGAAGTACCCTTCCCCCATCTCCTGCTTCTTGCAGCACTGATGCTTGGCAGAGTCCTTGGGATCCTCGCTCCATTTTTATTCAAAACTCCGAGTGAATAATACACCCTCTTCCCACTCCTTCTCCTGCCTGCTTTGGCCTTTCAGGGCAGGTGGATGCAGTGTTCAAGTTTCCTTGACAGATCACTTTCTGCTCCATTTGGGGTCTCTGCTGAGTAACAGGCCAAATCCTCAGGCCCTGACTCAGTTTTTACTCAAGCAGAACTTTCATTGTCCTTACTGGGAGCTTTGCTAAACAAATACTGAGCCAGGGTCTCACCATTTGGCTTGTCATCAACCTAAGGTCATTTATGTGTCTAATGGGGATGACTAGGATGTAGTCTTTTTAAAAGTCCTGTGTTTAAGACACATGCCTGGGCTGTTAAATATGTGTATACTGAGATCTCTCTAAACTTCATAAAATCACTAGAAATGATGCATTATAGGTATAATGTTACTCATTCTGAAATACGGTAAACAACCTATTAAACAGAAAGATCTAATCGCTATATTAAGGTATAATCTCTCTTTATACAAAAGCTAGCTGTTGTAATGAAGTGGGTCTTTTCTCGCTCAAAGCTCATTACCTGAAAAATTTGCTGATCTGTAGGATGCTACAAGACTGCTTGTTATTGTTGTAATGAATGTTTCTGATACTTACAAGGCTGCGGTTTGTAACACTTGTTCAATTTTTCTTAAAAAATAGTTTAAAAAAGCCCACCATGTTGTTATCACTAATATTTGTATGTCACCAGCCCAACACAGGCAAATCATTTGATGCATGAATGTGAGGAAAAGTTCCCTGACTCAAAGATTTCACAATCAAAAGGCCCTATTCTGCTCCCGTTTCTACATCAGTTTCAATAAATTGGGGGCACTTTTTGTGCATAGATCAGACCTATTTCCTGCTGAACAGGATATGGCCTTGTCTGCTCCTGGGAATGGGGGTACCATTGAATTGTAGCTCACTGACTGGTGTGTGCTAAATAAGCCTGGGTAAAAGTGTACATATGGATGGCCATTTCCTGCTTCAATCCTTGCTATTGTTTTCATAGGATAGCAACTGTTTTCAAAGTAAGCACCTGGCATTGTGGGTGGGTATCCCATGGAACTTTGCTCCTCTGAGGGGCTTTGTGAATTCCTGGATTTTTTTTGTGCACTGTGGTGTATATAGTGGAAGCGAGGCAGAAGCCAGTGGAATTCTGGGAGCAGGTGCCTAACTCCCGTGATTCTGTGGTCACTGAGTTCTTTGCACATATTCTCTGTATGATCAAATCAGACTACTTCCTCAGTAAAGTACAGGAGAAAGCAGGAGGAACTGGGCTCTAAATTCAGCTTTGCCCAGGGCTGACATCAAAGAATGGGACAAGAGGTGTGAAAGGATAAGAATCAGAGAGGTAGCAGAGTTAGTCTGCATCTTCAAAAGCAACAAGAAGTCCCGTGGCACCTTATAAACTAACATATTTTGGAGCATGAGCTTTCGTGGGCAAAGACACACCTAACAAAGTGGGTCTTTGCCCACGAAAGTTTATGCTCTAAAATATCTGTTAGTTTATAAGTGCCACAGGCCTTCTTGTTGTTTTTCAAAGGATAAGAGTTATACCACAGGACTGCATAGTTAGCTGCAGGCAATAGTGGCATGAGAACAAATGGGTGTCAATGGGCCGTGAATAAATTTAATCTGGAAAGTAGAAGGTTTCTAAGCACCACAGGAATGAAGGGCAAACAACATGAAGACGTTTCACCATGGTAAACTTTTATATGCACCTTTCGGAATCTGAGGATCATAGTGAAAAAATGCTCCTTGGTCATTTTGCAAACGCAATTCCTCTCCCTCCTATTGCACTTTCATTTATTTAATTGAATCCTTGTTTTCTGGGTTAGAGGAGGCTCAAAGAGCAGGTTAGTACAGTGAGGGCATTTTGATAACACTGTTGTGCTATGCAAAAGCTGAGAATCCCAGTACATTCTGTGTGTCAAACATACAGTGATGAGAATTTCTTCATCACGAGAGGTTTAGTGACATTAAATAAAACAACAAATAAACAGGAGAACTGGAATGTATTGGAGCCCAAGAAGACAGAAAACATGGAAAGCCCCTGTCATGCTCAGCTGAGCTTCAGGTTCCATGTGGAATTCTCCCACGGACTAACAACCAGAGCTGCATTTGAATTACAGCCCATTAGAAAAGCCTATGAATGTCATTTCTGCCGCTGTTTTGAAGCCCTGTGTATTTTTCTTCCTTGTGCCAGAGGCTAACGGGCCTCAGCAAGTCAGAGCGGCCCACACGAGTGATCACACTTTTGCCTGTC
This sequence comes from Carettochelys insculpta, assembly GCF_033958435.1. Classification (NCBI taxonomy): domain Eukaryota; kingdom Metazoa; phylum Chordata; order Testudines; family Carettochelyidae; genus Carettochelys; species Carettochelys insculpta. The sequence continues at coordinate 19,196,783 of NC_134153.1, read as the reverse complement.
AAGGTTTGAGAGGTGAGAAGCACAGAAGAATATGAAAAGCACCCAGGCCCTGTTCGCCACCCCACAGCATACCGTCCTGTAAGGGTTCACAACACTAGCTTCATCAGCAACCCTAACTCTTCCCCCGCCCCCTGCCTGGCAATCTGAGCACAGGACTAAGCAGCATCTAGGACCTGAACTTAGCTCTCAAGAGAGCCACAACCACCTTCACATGAATGGACACCAACCGTGCTCCCTCTAATTTGTTCCATCCATGAGCAGAGTAGATTTTGTTCTGTGCAACCAGGCCTGGATGGATGTGTACCACCAATAGACATGCTGGCTGCCTGCTGTGAGTGGCTGTGGACGCTCTGCTAATCAGCTGGGTGGCACCTGAATCTCTCCTGAGAGGCTGCCCAAGCACGCCACTTACAGGGAGCACTGGACACCAAGCACAAATTTACAGTGGATCCTCCCATGCCCTGCTGCTGCATAACCTGATCCATGCCCTGCTCACAAAGTTTGTGGATCTGCCCTCTCCCCACCCATCCCAGCGTCTCTTACCTTTGTACCTGGTGCCTCTAGTGACTTACCACACTTGATTGGGGAAAGCAGCTGTCACCGCTGTGAGGGAGCAGAGATTGCCTCCCAGTGCAGGTTCAGTCACTCCCAAGGACACTGCAGTATGGCCAGTGCCAGATCCCCGGGAGGTGATTGCAGTGAAGCAGCGGGCTGAGAGATAGGAGAGCAATTTTGAAGACCCTGCTGCCCCTTATCCCCAGCAGCATGGCCAATGTACTGCAGTGAGGGTTGGTGCCTAGCAGTTTTCCCCACCCATTGCTAATCCTCTGCTTCCGCCTCATCCTCTCTGACTTCCTTGGGGCTTCTCCCCACTCACACTAGGCAATCAGATGAAGAATGGTCCTGGAGCCTGAGTCTTCCTTCTGCACCAGTGGGAGACCCCTACAGGGCCCACTGGAATCATGGGTCCTTGGCAGGATTTTCCTCCAGGTCTCTCGCCCCTTGGTGATATTTTATTGTCAAGCTGGAGCTGCTTTGGCCGGGCAGGATGGGGGCAGTTTTCCCTGCCACTGGCTGTGGTGTTTTTGCTCTTCATATAGAGAGAGGATTTCCTGCACCCGGCTTTATTCACTTCTACACTTTTCCCTGTCAATACATACCCAAGCACTATTAAAGTGAAGAAGAAAAGCAGGCAACCGCAATGGGCCAGATCCTCAGCTGGTATAACCCATTGTAATGGCATTGACTTCAGTGGAACCATGACAACTGACACAGCAGAGGGTCTGACCCATGGCTTCCAAACTTCCCATGGGAAGAAGGCAGCATGAAGGTTGACTTAACTCACAGTCCAAAGTGTATTTGCCTAGTTCTGCCATTCAGCTCTCACCTTACAGAGAAAAATCTGAAAAAACAAACAGGCCCAGAGCATGAGCCTGCTAAAGGCTCTTAATAAAATGAATCTCTAGGCCAATATTTGTGATTTGGAGCATGGAACAACCTGAGGTTTGCAAAACAGGCCAAATGATCTAAAACAGGATGCAAGAGAGAAAAATCAGCCCATTTCCCTTCTCAGACACCTGGTGATTACAGGAGGGTTTGAAAGATTTGTGCATCTATTCCCTGCTCTTTGAGAAGGGTAGCAGGTGCAGGGACTAGTTTTAGCTTTAAATGTAGCTTACATGTCAACATACATCTATGGCAAGAGACTTCGTCTATTAACGGCTGGCCATAAGGAGTCCAGTTCACAAACAAGCTGCAGGTGTAGCTATTTATCTGCCTCAGTGCTATTGACACAAATAATAATTTGAAATTAATCTTTAATCAGATGATAAAGGAGTAATACTGCATTGCTCTGAGGCTGCAGGGTGTAAACTTCTTCCACTGAAACAAAGAACTTCGCAAATAGAGAGGCAGAGAGTACAAATGAAACAAAATAATGAGCAAGAAAAGGGGAAGAAAGATTAAAAGAAAATGGGATGGATTAATGAAACAGATACAGCCATTCTTTTTATTACAATGTTTGCAATTATTCTTTGGTTTTGGAGCAGGTTTTCCTCCTCTTTATTAGAAAATTTCATCCTGCATCACTTGTTCATCCATTGTGCTAAAGAAACTCACACCTATATGATTACTCTTGGTTTCATTTAAAGTCAGTCTTGGCAGTTCCTGTTTTCTGCTCCTCCTTGCACCCCACATAGGATCAAACTACTTCCATAGTAAAGTATGGAAAGCATGTCTGCAGGGAAAGAGCCGGTCTAGCTGTATACACAGTTATTAGGATTGCACATGCACCTCAGGTAACTGCATGCACAAATGATCATGATGAATCCATAGATATGTGCAGCCAAGACAGCCGCATGTGTAAGTTACGTGCACCGTTGCACTGCTTGCTTGTAATATAAAAACCCAGCCATTGAAATCTTCATTATCGGAGTAAGTAACAAATAAAAGTCATCCTTATGTCATTAGCTCTGGGCTGTGCTTGATCCTTCTCTGGAGAGGATCCAAACCTGTCTAAGCAGGTGAGCCTAAGTGGAGAAACATCCCTCTAGGACAGTCTAATCTACCAGCTATTTATTTAATCTTTTTACAAATGTTGTTTGACATGACAATTACTAGCATGAGGAGTGAGGGAGGTCCTTGAGTTTATGGCACTTGCAGATTTTAAATGACTGCAGAGAAAGGAACCAGCACAAGAAGGTTAGGTATTAACTGTCAGTCTCTGAGTTTTGTGGCAGTCACTGCTGTACCTGTCCACTGTTCAGGCTGTTCTTCAGGTTGCATTTGGTGTGCATGTTGTTCAGAAGGCTTTGTGTTCTGCTGGCCTCTGAACCTTTGAGAATGATGCACTGGACAACAAACAGCTCTACTGAAATTTAAAGTAATGATCATCAAAGAGAGCTGCAGCAATAGCCTTGCACGAGGCCTGGACGCTTTATTCTGTGCCCTGTTTAAACAAAAGCATTTGAATAGGATACTCAGCTGCTTCTTCTGAGAAATAATGATACAGCCTTAAAAATAGTTTATCCTCCATACAATGGTAAGTACAAGTTTCACTGGGGTGAGACTATGGCTTGACAATAGCAATGTTGTGCTGTAACTTATTGGAGATCTGCCTAGAAAATCATCAGAAAGTATTTTAAATCCAGCATAACATGCATATTTATGGATCACCTTCTGTTTTACTGGGCTCAGCAAAAGCAATGAGTCCTGTTTGACTTTTCTCAATAAAAAGGCTCACGTTTCACATGTGAGGAGATTGGCGTCTCCTGAGCTAATTAATATGGGTTCCCTTCCACCTCCGGATTTTCCACGCAGGGTTATGCTGGCGACACTTTGTCTGTTGCTTCTATAAAGACCACGGTGTTGAACATTAGTTTCACTTGTTGACAATATGCTGGAGGCACAATGGGGCACTGCAAGGAAGCAGTGGTGTGGAGCAGGATAGTTGTAGCCTGTTGTAAAGTGCTTCAAGGGCCTGCCTTATGTCATTACTCAATTAGCTTGTTGGTAATAGCACTTCATTAAGGGGAAGGTTTCTGTTAGAATACACTTTCTGAAGAGGCGATAGACATTGATCACTTTTCCCTGTTTTATTGGAGATGCCAAGCTTGTTTGTTTACTTCCTTATCTGTGTATTGAAACTGCTTACATAAAAAATAGGCTGCTTTACTGTAGCCAGGCCAGTCCCAAGATATTAGAGAGACAAGGTCAACCCACCAGACAAAGAGCTCCATGGAGCTCTAAAGCTGGTCTCTTTCGCCAGCAGAAGGGGAACTAATAAATAAAATATCCTCACCCACCTTGTTTCTCTAACCAGAAGAAAAGCTAGTTCCATAGCCCGTTCCAGGTCAAACCTTGGCAAGGCCTCAGATTTCAAGGAAAATACAGCTCATAACACTGACACTGTAAACATGGAGACAATATTCCAATTCAGGTGTATAAAGTCAGGCAACTAATGGGTTTCATTTTTTGGAGGAACTGTGCAGCTGCAGCTCCGAATGACCTAAAATGTCAGGTCACTTATTTAGCCATATTCTGTGGCACGCTTTGTAAGAAGAAAGGTGTTGACTGTGACATCTTGGAGAATTCCAAAAGAGACCTTGTATTTAGGCATCTAATTTTGGCCACACAACCTAAGAGGCCTGTCTAAGGGTGGGACCGGGATAGGAAAAAAGTTGTAAAAGTACATTATTTAAGGCACTAAGTTGAACTTTCTAGAAATGCATAGCACTGCAACAACGTGAGCAAGTATCAGAGAGGTAGCCGTGTTAGTCTGTATCTTCGAGAACAACAAGAAGTCCTGTGGCACCTTATAGGCTAACAGATATTTTAGAGCATAAGATTTCGTGAGCAAAGACCCGCTTCATGCATCTGATGAAGCAGGTCTTTGCCCATGAAAGATTATTCTCCAGAATATCTGTTAGTCTATAATGTGAGGAAGGTCATTTCTATTGCTGGTTAATTTTTCAACAGCAATGGATGATAAGTTCTCTTCCTCATCTTTTTCTTTCTATCTGTGCCTATAAACGGGGAAAAACACATGAGCCTGTTATTGTTCCATTGAGCAAAAATGTGCATTTGACCCCCAGAGACGTTTCTGTGCTATGTAAATTTCCTGTCCAGCACACTCATACACTGAGTGTTTCACTGTGGCAGGAAGTTTGAATTTCACACACAACTTCTCTCAAGGAAGAGGACTTAATACACAGAAAACAGCTCGGATTAATTGGACATTCACACTGCAGGAGTTGTAAACTTGCAAACAGTGCCAGGGTGTTCAAAGGTGACACCGACGTTGTAAAGCTCAGCACACTTCTTTCTGTGAATGAAAACGCAGGTGGATATTAAAACATAGATAGGAAGTAGTGTTTGCACTGCATGCAGGAATCCAGTGTTTATCAAGAAGTAATATCATAGTTATCGATGGCAGGACACAGATGGTGACTATTTAACAAGGAGATGTGTTAACTGTTAGATTAGAGCAGATAGACGGGAAAATTGAGATGATTATGTGTCTGCAAATAAAAGCTAGTTGCTTTGATTCAGAGATAGTAACAAAGAGGAAGCCCTGCTAGTCTATACACTATCAAAACAAAAAGCAGTCAAGTAGCACTTTAAAGACTAGCAAAATGGTTTATTAGGTGAGCTTTCGTAGTTACAGTGCAACCTACACAACACATGCAGCCCAGCTCCTGGAGTTCTTCAATACTGGGGTGCTGGCGGAAGACTGCAGGCTGTACACAATGTAACCAGCAGCTCAGCTCATGATGGAGCATTGCATATCAGCTCCTACTCTCTATACAGGCCAAAGCTTCGTATTAAATCCTGGCTGATTGGAATTTGCTCCATATCATATCTTGTGGATAGATGGCACTGTAGCCTGGCACTTTGGCCAGGGAAACTTTGGGTTCATCTTCCTTATCTCCATGAAGGCAGGAGCATTCCAGTTTGAGCCCTGGAGATAGCTGCAGAATGGAAATCTTTGGGTCCTAATTGTGGGCCCAGTGCAGTGGTTCTCCAAGTAAGAAAGTACAAAGTTATTCCATGGGAAGAGTTGTACCTGGCCTTTCTGTTTTTTCTACCTGTAAAGAATCAATATCCCAATGTGCTACTTTCTGTACCTCCTCTTGCCACACAGAACACAGACGGCACACAAAGGATCTAACACTGCACGGCCATCCCCTTGCATTATTGCCTCTGTGCAAAGTGAATACAAAATTCTAGCACAGGGGAATGCATGTATATTACCACTTCCACCATTGGCTAGCCCCAGTGGAGCTGCATGGAGGTAATGCAATGACGGGAGATTTCTGAAGTCTAGCATAGATCAGGCCATACTGGAATTGTCCAGGATATCATGGTCAACCCTGGTATTTGTATACAGTGTACTACAGAATATTTCATAATGCAAGTGGTTATGAGTTTGGTTTTATTTTGCCTGAAGGGCAGGTTTTGTACTGTGTAATCTTATCACAGCGGAGGGGAATTTCACCATTAGCCCCGACCTTCCTGGGGGCACTGCTTCAGTACTGACTCCAGAAAACCCTGATTCCTACTGAGTTGCCTCTGAGCAACCCACTGCCGCCTTGCATCATGGTGGAGCAGAAATGGGTTCCACAGTGACTCAGAAACAACTGAAATGACTACACTACTTCTTGCAGCACTTAGATTTACCCCGGAGGCCTTACTCCATGTACTGACTCAGCTCAGCCTGACCCTACTTGGTGTGTGAATGCAGTGATAAGATTGGGATTTGAGACGATACATTTTGCTGGGAGGTTCTCCAGATATTTGAATACTTGCAACATTCTGTAGTCCTACAAACAACTTCACTGAGTCTGGGATGGTTAAACTGGCCCAATGAAACTTGAAGGAAGGAATAATTCATCTCCCACCAACTCCCTTAGAAGAACAAAATGCTAAAATACAATGGAATGAAACACTCCCTTTCCAGAACACGTCCTGAGGTACCTTATAGACGAACAGATATTTTGGAGCATAAGCTTTTGTAGGCAAAGACTTGCTGACAACACACCAGAGACCCACTGTGACACCTTAGAGATGAAGCAGGTCTTTGCCCAGGAAAGCTTATGCTCCAAAATATCTGTTAGTCTATAAAGTGCCACAGGATTTCTTGTTGTTTTTTGAAGATACAGACTAACTCGGCTACCTCTCTGACACTCCCTTTCCAGAATCTAGAAACACCTGAGTCACAGGCTGGGAGGGATGGTGGGAAATTTCACACAGATGGGCTTTTCATTTGATTGACAATACAGCTCATTGACTGACAACACCTAAAAAACAATGGGGTGGCATTTTCTTGATAAAAAGAGGAAAATGTTGGTTCGGCACCCTCATGCCAAGTCTAATAAAAGAGTTGTGACAGAGTGAGGTGTCGGGGGATATTATTCCCCTGGTTAGCCGGCACGCATTTCCTGAAGCCCTGCAAAACAAAACCACAGAAATGTAGCACTTTAAAGACTAACAAAATGATTTATTCGATGAGCTTTCGTGGGACCAACCCACTTCTTCAGATGCATCATTTTGTTAGTGTTTAAAGTGCTACACTTCTGCTGTTTTGTTTTGTTGGAGTACAGACTAACATGGCTGCCTCTCTGTTACTGACGCCCTGCAGTAGTAACAGAGAGATATCCGTGCTAGTCTATAGACTATCAAAACAAAAAAGCAGTCCAGTAGCACTTTAAAGACTAACAAATAACTTATTAGGTGATGAGCTTTCATGGGACAGACCCACTTCTTCAGACCACAGCCAGACCAGAACACACTCAATATTTAAGGCACAGAGAACTTTTGTTTTGATGCCCTGCAGTTTCCCCAAGTTTCACTAGTCAGCATCAGTGCATAGAGGTAATATGAGCTCACAGGTGACACCTTTGTTCCCTGGGAAACAGGACAAAGGGGGGAGGTGGAGTTTGGCAGTTTGAATTGGAACTGGATTGAATTGGGAGGCACTTGATTGCAGTTAGCCGGGGCTGGGGCAGAGACACTAAAGGCAGGCCAAGGCCTTGGTTTGGGGGCTCCCCTTGGGGCCTCCTCTCCCCAAAATGGATTGGACTGATTGTTTCTGGGTGCTGTACTGACACCTCTGTACTACACTGTGTCTCTGTTGCCTAATAAACCTTTTGTTCCACCAGCTGAGTGAGATTCACTTCTGGCTGTGGCTGGGGTGCAGTCCTTGGGCCCCCTGAGCCCCCTCACAAGAGTTACTGCTCAAACTCAATGCAGATAAAGCACAGAAAGTTTCAGGCCAAAGGTGAAGGTTTCAGAAAGTTTGGAGTGTCTGGCAAGACAGCAGGAATTGTGATGGGAACAACGATGCAGCTTTCACTATAGCTTCTGCAGCTGCTGTCTGTGCTCATCACCCAAATGCACGATTAAAAAAGTGGTTTTACAGGAATAAGCTTGTGCTTCTGATCACTAGAAGCCAGGGCTTGGTTGTAACCTGAGGCCAGTATTCACTTGGATAATCAACACAATAATATTAATATGAGTGGGTCTGGTTAAGATGAAATGGGCAGGCACTGAGTCCCAGATATGTAAAAGTATTCAGAAGCTTAAAGATGCTGGTAGACACTGGATTGATTTTCAAAAGCACCTAGCTCTCAGCTCCTCAAAAGGGCATTAGGGGCCTACATCCCTTTGAGGACCTGAATGCAGATGATTAATCTATCAGAGAGGTAGCTGTGTTAGTCTGTATCTTCAAAAACAACAAGAAGTCCTGTGGCACCTTATAGACTAACAGATAATTTGGAGCATAAGCTTTTGTGGGCAAAGACCCACTTTATCAGAAGCATGAGTGGGCACAAGTGCCCAGCTTACAGGGAACTGCCCCTCTCCTGCCCGAGCCCTACAGCCTGAGCTCTCTGAGCCTGAGCCAGAGCCTGCAGACACAAGCCGGCCATGGGTATTTTATTGCAAAGTAGACAGAGCCTGAGTGAGTTTGAGAATCCCACCAGTCACCTCTTTGCATCTTTAAGGCATTTAAATGTCTTTGAAATCCTTGTCCTGAGAGACTTGAATCAGCAACAGACCTAAGCCTTGATCCTGCCAACACAGGAGTGACAGACATGGTGGCCCAGTGAGTTTGCAGCCTGCAGAGCTTAGCATCCACTCACAGCAAGTGATCTCTCTTAATTTTTCCATCCATGGGCAGAATAAATTTTATGTGCACATATGCATGTGTGGATGTGCACTGCCAATAGAAACGCCCTTTTGAGGAGTTGCCAGCTGTGGTTAGTTGTGCGTAGTCTACTAATCAGCTGGGCAGCTCCTGAATCTCTCCTGGGTGGCTACCTGAATACTCAGCTTACAGGGAACACTGCCCATGGCCTGCTGATAAGTGAAAGAGGAGGCAGACAATGAGTCCTGTCCCATTAACATCCTGCTGAAGGAGGGCAAAACTTTGTGGTTGGTTCCCTTTATCTGGCCTGTGTGGTGAACTAAAGCTGCTTGGAAGTGGTGGGCTTGGTTGATGGGGCAGAAGGTTGTATCGGTATAACAAATCAAATGTCTGCATGTGAGGCTATGTCTGCACTAGGCTAAGAAAGCTGACCACAGATATGCAATTCTAGGTATGGCAATTGCATAGCTAAAATGGATGTATCTGCACTCAGCTAACTTGGCTGTCTATACAGGGGAGGTTTGATGGGAGAGAGTGGCAAAATCGAACCTTGGAACATGGACACTGAGGGGGTCAATTTTTGGGGGGTTGTGTAGACCTGCCCTGAGTAAAATTTGACCCTGGGATTACTGGCATTTTCTAAATTGTCAAAAATGAAGTGCTTAGGAAAGATTAAGGGTACATCTACAGTGCAGGGAAGATTGACTCTGCTGCAGCCAATCTGCCGATGTTTGATTTAGTGCACCTAGTGGGAATGCACTAAATCAAATTTACAGGGCACTCCCATCAACCACAGTACTCCTGCCCCCATTAGGAGTAAGGGAAATCAATGGGAGAGCAGGGTCCTGTTGACCTTCCTTATGGAGATGGGGTGGAAGCCCTAATTAAGGTATGTTGAATTTAGCTAGGTACTTAATGTAGCTGAAATTGCATACCTTAATTTGACCTTCCCATGTAGTACAGACCTGCTCTAAGGGGATGATATGTGTTAGGTATTAATTGTGTCTGCAACTAACAAGTCAAAAGGACTCTGGGGTAGCCATGTTAGTTTGTAGCTTCACAAATAACAAGCAGTCCTGTGGCACCTTAGAGACCAACAAATTTATTAGGTCATGAGCTTTTGTGGGTAAAACGCCATGGGAATGCTTGTTATTAGTAGTCAAAAAGGACAATGTCAGGTTAAACATCAAATGTTGTCTCCAAATTCCTATCCACGTTCCTATCCTATCCAAGTCACCTTTGGTTATTCACAGTGACCCGATCTATTGTATAAAGCAATGCAGATGTAGGTTTGTTACATGTAATGTCCGTTCACCTTTTGTCTTTCTTTCATAACTGGGAGACTGAATGTAAATTAGTCAGTTTCCTGTTGGTTTCCAGGGTTTGTTCCCTGTGGCTGCACTAACCCATTGCCACAGTGTCTGGGTTGCAAATGCTGCAAAGTGAAACGAGGGGTGTAGCTCCGAACAAGTGGTTTATGGAACTATTTGGAAACTGGCATATTTGTTCATTTATGGTCTTGCTAATTGTTTCATTTTGAAGCCTAATCTCTGCCTGTGGGCAGCCCTTTAAGATTCTGTATTTCTTGGTACCACCTGAAAGCTCCAGTTCTGTAGGCACCAGCGTTCCCTGTAAGCTGAGTGCTTGGGTGTCCACCCAGGAGAGATTCAGCTGCCACCCAGCTGATTAGCAGAGCGCCCACAGCTGGCAGCATGTTTCTATGGGTGGTGCACATCTGCACATATCTTGGTGCACATAAATATTTATTCCACCCATGGATGGAAGACATTAGTGGGAGCACTACTAGGCAGCTGTGGGATTCAAAGCATTTGCACTCATGGGTTTCCAATCTATACTTTATCGGCCATGATAGCCCAGGCGACAGCAGCTGGACTCTGTTCTCGTGTGTGCTTTAATGCCCTACCCTCCACCAGACACACACAGCTCTCTGTTTTTACTCAAGTAAGTGGTGTAGTTGCACAATACTGACTGTCTCTCCTCAAAAGGAAATAGCTGTCCCATTAATAATACAAGGTGATGAGCATACGGAAGGGTATAAACGCAGGGAAGCCAATGGAGAAAGCTTTTTCCAGAGTGCTTCAAAAGTAACAGCACGCAGGCCAAAGATAAAGGCCTTGTGTTCACTTGATATGTTACAGCAGCACAACTGTGCTGCTACGGCTGGGCTGCCATGGCATGTCAGGGCAGAGCAGATGCTACACTGGGGTGGAAGGGGTTTTCCCATCAGAGGTGGAGGGATGAAATTTGACCTTTTGACCTCTATGCGCGGTCAGAGTGCTGGTGATACTTTTTTAAGTCACTGATAGTCCTATTTACATCAGCTTCATTAATAAATAAACAAAGATGCAGAGCTTTACCGTTCAGGTGGCAGTTGGTAACATTAGTTGGTCTTTTGTTAATCCACAAGCGGCCTGGCTCTGAGCCAGCTCCCAGTTGCCTGGGGGAGGAGGGTGGTGCCAAGCTCTCGCCTCACATGGCGATGAAAATCAGGTCGTGTGCCACTCTGGGGACCCATGCAGAGGATTGCTGACCCCTGGCCTACACTGTTGGTCAGGTTAGCTTAGCTTGCTTATGCCACTCCGGGGTGTGGATTTGGACATATTTGAGCAATGAAGTCAAATCAACTTAATTTTCTACAGGAGACCTCGCCTAACAGAAATGTGGAAAGGGGCTGGTAGGAGATGAGACACACACATGCAGATATATGTACAAATATGCACATGCTCACACACATGCACACAAGTATATACAAATATTCACACACCTTCAGGCACATGCATCCCCCCCATAAAAAGTGAGGGAGAGGTCACTTGCCTTATGCCACACACTGTAACTTATCTTTAATAACTCAGGTCAGCGCTGTGCAGGGCTTCTTGTTGCTTCCAATAATTTGTCTGCTGTCAGTCATCTTCTCTTATGAGTTTGATTGACAGCCCATTCCAATATTACAGGTAAATACCTTGCTTGTAAAAACAGCACAGAGGGTTTTGAATAGGGCATCAATCAGCAAATACCACAACATAGGCTGAAGTGTGTCCTCACTCAGGGATGAACCAGACAGCCCTGAGATACAATAGATGTATTTCCAGGTCAGCATACATGCCTGAGGGAGAAGGTGGAGGTCTGCATGATTGGAGAAGTGTACGAGAGGATGTTGTGGAGGGAAGGGGGAGAGTGTGTGTGTGTGTGTGTGTGATTGAGAGTCTTTATATATGAAGAGTAAAAACTGTCCACGTGTGAGAAAAAATATTGCACAGGTTGTGTCTTTGTGAGACGCAGCATGGGGGTGGTAAGTGCAGTGGTAGCAGGTGAGAGCATGGTATAACATGTTTGAGTCTGAGAGGCTGTGTGGAGAGACTGGGGCATTGCTCATGTGTCTGGGAGAGACACCGTATGAGGTGAGTTGTGTGAACGTACGTGCAGCATCTTGGAGTGGGGGGTGTGAATGTGCGTTCAGCATGTCCAGGGGAGATAGGAGTGTGTGCACAGCATGCCGGGGTGGGGGGTTGGAATGTGTGCTTAGTGAGGGTTGGGTGTCTGTGGGCTGGAGAAAGGAGTTTCGGAGCAGTCTTCTTCAGAAGTCCCTCTAATTTGTTTTCCATCTATATACATATATATATATACACATCTCATAGAACTGGAAGGGACCTTGAAAGATCTCTGAGTCCAGTCCCCTGCCCTCTGGCAGGACCAAGCACCATCTCTATAGTGCAATAAATTTTGTTATGTGCACTAAGGCATGTGTGGATGTGCACCACCAATAAAACACAAGCTGGTGGGTATGGGCACTCTGCTAATCAGCTGGGTGGTACCTGACTCCCTTCTGGGCAGCCACCCAAATGCTCAGCTTGCAGGGAAGACTGGTCTCCTCCTGTGCTGGACAGGTCCCAGGTTGCACACTGATGGTTGTTTTCATTTTCCCCACTCTTGGACCCTAAAGGAAAGACATCAAGGATGATGCAAATAGGCCTTGAGGGCAGAATAAACACCTGCTTCCAATTCAGCTGGGATTATTGATCAGCTCATTCATGGCTCCATTTAGCTTCCCAAAGGACAACTCTTCCCTGCTCTCACCGGATATGGCCACGAGAGCCTCCCGTAGCCCGTCACACACCAGAATGGAGTTCAGGGCTGAAAGAGCCTGATACGAAAAGTGCTTTGAGCTGGACCAGCCTTTTAATCTGTTTACAGCCTCACAGCCAGGGCTTGATGGAGACAAAAGCAGAGGCACATAGGAAGGAGAGGAAGTAACAGAACAGGAAAGTCCAGTTGTTTGTTAAGTTGCCTGTAGCTGTGATTGGAAGAATCCCAGAGATGATTTCCACATGGCGACAAAACAGGCCTTGGCCAGCACAGGGTTAGATAGATAGAATAACTCCCGCAGTTCCCAAAACTGGGGATGGATGCAGTCTCAGTGTGGCTGCCAGTCAGGAGCCTGAGGGGCAGATTTTGGACTGTGTAATCCTAATGCAGAGGAGGGGAAAGATTATTTTAGCTGGGAATTTCAGTAACGATGTTGGGAAAGATTAGTGCACAGAACGAGCTTTGCATGTTCCCATGGGTTGGGGGGTGGGGAGAGAGACCAGGCCGCAGAACAGACGCTGTTTCCCAGATGGAAAAGGCCTTGCTGTAAAATGTGGCCTTGTGAGTCACGGCACAGTCCAACATAACCCCAAGAATGTGTCTAAGGTCGGGCCAGTAAATCAGTTCCACTGGAATGATGTGGCTGGAAATGTACATTTCAGGTCAAGTGCGCTGAGCCAAGCACCAGGCGTTTGGCTGAGAGAATCTTGGCCTCCTCTACTGGCATTTGTGCTATGCTGCAGCACTGAGGTAACTACTGCAGTGACGCGCCTGCCTGTCCCTTGGGGTGGGGGTTTACAGAAGAGCATGAATATGACCCTGAGCACCAGCACCGACTGTAGACTGGGGGGTCCAGTGTGACACTAGTGTCAATGAGCCCCACCCAAGCCCCCAAACACAACCCCCGACAAGAGAGGGGGTGAGGCAGGAGCTGAACCCGGATCCATCTCTGAATTATGTTGCTGGTTTTGCCTCAAAGGTCTGGATATGGCAGCTCACGACCATGCATCTCAGCGATCCGTCTGGGCCTGGCTCCCCCAGCCCTGCTTCACAGCTGCTACACCCAGGGCATGTGCTCCCCATGCTCCTCTCAGGCCTGCAGAGGAGGTTGCTGGTGCATTTGAGAAGCAGGGTGAACCCAGCTCCACCTCCAGGCTCTTCAGCATTATCACAGCAATGATGGTAGCTCACACAGGGATGCTCCTAATCTCTACAGGTATCAGAGGGGTAGCCGTGTTAGTCTGGATCTGTAGCAGCAACGAAGGGTCCTGTGGCACCTTATAGACTAACAGATGCTCTAAACTTTTCTGTTAGTCTATAAGGTGCCACAGGACCCTTCGTTGCTAATCTCTACAGGCCCCCAGCCTAACTTGTGATTGTGGGGGGACAGCTGCCCTCCTTTGCTTCAGGCCACTACACACCACCTCTCAGCCACAGGCTAATGGCTCTTCTGGCTCCTCTGCTGAGTAAAAACAGGAGCTGCTCAGCCACAAGCAGGGCAGCTGAGGAGCATAAGAGGCAATGTGGTCCAATGGGCTATGAACAGAGTGCAAATAAAAGACGCCAGCATTCTGATCCCAGCTCAGACACTGACTCCCTGTTTGTCCTTAGCTGAGTCATTTAACCAGCCTGCTTTGCTTTTTTCCTGTGTACAGTGGGGATTATACTCCTATTGGCAGGTCTGCCGAGGACAGGACTTGGAAAAACTTGGGATACATGGGCAAAAATTTATTTCTCAGTGCCAGGGGACAATGCCAAGGCTGACTCTGCAGGGACTGGCCAGGTAGCCTGTGACCCCTTCTTGCTCTCTTAGGTGTGGGTGGACAGAGAGTAGAAGCAGGCTTCTTCTCAGGATGGACATCTGCCTGTCATCGCTCCCTACCATGAGCAGGGCTGAAAATACTTCTCTGGGTCCTCCTGGGGCCTGGACCTTTAATTGCTAAAGGGCTAAACAGCTGAAGGGATTGGCTTTACCTCTACACCACTGCTTCAAATAGGGCTCAGGTCAGGGGTGACCAAAAGTTATAACTGTCTGTGGTCTGTCTGTTGGCCAAATGTATAATTATTTGGGTGGGTCTCAGGACATTGCCCCTGGATGTGTCCACATCACTTAACCCACTCACTACTGGCACCAGCTGATTGTCTCAGCGGAGAGGCCCAGGACTCAATATGCCATAAGGACTCCTGCTTGCCCCCCTGGCGATGGCTGAGGCATGCGGGCAGAGGACATAGTCGAGGAAGTTTGCCCTATACCTAACTTTACAGCCTTTGTGGAAAGGTTTCCACTTGTATCTGTCTACCTCCATGTCCCCTGCTTTCTTTGCCAATAAAAGTCTGAGGAGAATTATGTCTTTCTCTTCACTTTCCTCTTCCCTCTATCTCTCTGTTCGCCTGGCAATTAACTTCTCTTCAGGCCAACTGGTATCTGTGCAGTTTATCACTTGGAAGACAAGTTTCAGGCCAAATCTGTGCCGGAGAAAGTTGAAGTAATTACTAAAAACTATTCTGATAAAGCTCCACCAGCAAAGACAAATAATTAGGGGTCAGATTCAACATTCAAGTCAAGTTCACCACACAAAGATGCTCTCATTCAGAGTGTTCAAATCAGAGACGGTGTTGACACAAACCACTCTGGAGTTTAAACTGTCCTGGCTGGCTCCAAGCTATCCAGAGCAGAGTCTCCCTGCAATGAGTGTTATTTTGTGACTTGAAAACTTGTTGAAAGCACACTCCCTTTTACTTAAAGGCTGCAGTGCAGTAAGACCAATGCATTTACATACATACATGTGGCTACATTTTAAGGCTACATCTATACAGCAGTGTTATTTTAAATAAGGTAATTTGAAAGTGCAATTTAGAAATAATGCATCTATGCACAAAACATATTTCAAAATCGCCCTTATTCTCCATCTTAACTGCACTTATTTTGAAATAAGCACTATTCCGCCGGCAGTGAAGCTGACCGATTTTGAAATAACACACGTGGTATTTCGACATACTTGCAACAGCTGCAGTAATAAATAAATGAAGGTGCAGAGCCTAGGTGGTGGTTGGTAGCATTAGCTGGTCTTTTGTTAATTCTCAGGCAGCCTGGCTTTGAACAAGCTCCTGAGTGCATGGGGGCATGAGTGGCGGGGCTAAGCTCCTGCCTCACGTGCTGACCAAAATTGGCTTGCGTGCCTCCCTTGGGTAGCTGACCCCTGTCCTGGGGGTACATTCAGATTTGGCTCTGGGTGTGCTGGGGGTGAGGATCCTGTTTAACAGGCTCAGAGGGAATATCAGGCAAGACAACAGCTAGCCCCATAGCAGGC
The DNA here is from genome assembly GCF_033958435.1 of Carettochelys insculpta. Lineage (NCBI taxonomy): Eukaryota > Metazoa > Chordata > Testudines > Carettochelyidae > Carettochelys > Carettochelys insculpta. The sequence goes on along the minus strand of NC_134153.1, from coordinate 19,180,724 downwards.
AGCCCAGCCTTGCCTGGATCTGTTTTAATTCAAGGAACCAGAGTGGAGATCAAAGTGTTCTGAGGTTTTGCTTAACCATACAGAAGTATTCTCATATGACGACACTCTGCTGTCAGCAATGCTCTCTTGCTGTTCCGATGGGATTATCCCCACCACATCACAGCCACCTCCTTATCTCCAACTCCTCCATGGCGGGAGATAGGGAGGTGTTTGTCTGGGTCCTAGGGCTAGGCCGGTACTTGGGAAAAGCAGAAATCTCCCTTGCTGTGCTCTTCGGAGGCTCTCATGCCTGTGGAGAACACTTGGCCTGCTAATATTTGCAGCCTGGTTGCAAAGACACAGATCAGTCTTTTACTCCCATCCAGATTTTATTAAATTTGGCTTGGCCCATGCATTATGAAAGCAAGAGCCAATCCAATTTATAAAGCAAACCAACAGACTTTCTTTCCCCTTCCATCCCTCCCAGAGTTATTTTTATATCTGCAAACCTCAGCTTGAAGTCTGTACACTTAGCAAATGCAATAGGCAGCAAACCTGCCAGGTAAGTGTTTCCTAGAACGAAGGCACAAATCTATAAGCATCCTTCTGATTTCCCAAGTATTTAGGGTGCAAAAACACAGGACCCACCTGCATTTTAACTCCCCACTCTCAGTTTTGACTTGTTTTTCCAAAAGCTCATCAGTCAGTTTTCAGTTTGATAGAAAATGAAATGAAAATTGTCCTCTAAGTTCCAATTCTGCACTAAGGGTATGTCTACACTTGGAGCCGGGTGAGTAACTTCCAGCTTGAGGAAACATACCTGCACTGATATATCTAGAGCAGTAGCAGTGGTGGGAGGGAGTAGCGGCCCCAAGTGCTTGCCAGTCAGAGATGCTAGAGGGTGACCAGCTCTTTCTGTTGCTTGTGCTGCCCCAGCTACTCTTTATTTTGAGGGCCCTCGCTCCAGCAGAGCTACTGTGAGTATGTCGGCTCAAGCTGGGAACCACACGCCATCTCTAAGTGTAGACGTATCCTTGGGGAACACAGGAGGACTTGGTGTTACACTTATCTTAGAGTTCAGCCATGACACATCCGGGGCATTGTGCACATCCTCTATTGATTACGGGCACTTGTTAAGTGGGGTACCTCTTCCCAGACAATGGTAGTGGACTGGACAGTCTGTGTTACTCTCTTCTGACAATTCTTCCTTGGCCTGTCTTGCTTTCTGTCTTCTCCTCCAGGTTCCTATTTCAGTGCTTGCTTGGCTTGTCGCCCATCTTCCATGCGGTGGGTATGTATGTTCCAGCCTCTCGAGTCTTCTTTCCTTGATGATATTTTCTAACATTCTGCTCGTTCACATGCGTAGTCTTCCATTTCTTGTTTTGTCTTTTCATGAACTGCGTAGTCTCTTCCTCATCTGTGTATGATGGGAAACCCCCCAGCCTCTTTCTCGTAGCCACTCTCATTGGTCAAGCCTTTGCTCTTTATCGTAGAGAGTTCAGTGCAATCACAGGGTAGAATTGGACCTTTGGTGTGGAGACCTCTGTTTCAACCAGACGTTCATCCTTCCAAAAGGGTTGTTTGCTTTTCTCCCTAATTTCGTATGCATACCCTTAATCACAACCACTTTCAGATGTCATCACACTTCCCAGAACGCAGCACCTTTCCACCTGTTTAATTTCCTTTCCATCCATGTACAATTTGCTTCTATTATGGGCGGAACCTCTCTAATCCAGCACCCTTGGTGTCTGACTGGTGCCAGATGAGAGAATTTGCCAGACCATGGGAGATAAATATTATCTATCAGCATCATCAACACTTCCACTGCTTACTGGGCTCTTAGAAGACATTTAAGGGTAAATTACAGCTAATAACAGCACAGAATATGGAGACCAGAACTGATAGCGGGAAACTAACTTTATGGGGCCACTGGAAGCTTTGGTCACACCCATGTTAAGTGGTCACCCAGCTAAGTAAAATCATGTTGGATTACAGATGTTGCCAGAGGAGAGAGTTCTAGATTAGAGAGGTACACCCTGTAGTCCCTGCCATACTTCCATAATGCTGGTGGTTTCCTTTGCATTTGCTTTCAGTCCCATTGAACCAGTGGAAAGAACATATGTTCCAAGCCTGGAGAGTTGGTACCATTATGGTATAGCCAAAAATCTTAGAGCAAGAACTAGAAAAGCATTGTACTGCTATAAATCCTGGACGAAGTATTGACTACCATTACACTAAATAGAACAATGAAGGGTATGGATGAAATATTGTGAGAAGAAAAGGCTAGGATTTTGCGAGGTAAGTTAAGGTGTTAACAGGTGTTTGCTCTTTGACAGATCACTAAAAAAGCTCCTGCTTGGCAGAAAAAAAAAAAAAAGAGAGAGAGAGAGAGAGAGAGAGAGATTGAGAAAAACACCTTAAATCAGTTTTCTTAATTTTACAACAGTGTATGACAATGTTTACAGAGAGATACTGGACTTTTGGTAGTTGCTATGGGATACCAGACAAGTTGATCAGCATAATGAGTTTTTATGGTGGAAGTACATGGGCAATAAGAGTGAACGCTGGGCTGGGTGAGTGTTTGATATTGTGAATGGAATAAGGTGAGGGTGTGGCTTATCAGCCTCCCTCTTTGCACTAGCAGCAGGCAACAAAAGCTATCCTGGCTGGTGTAGAATGGGCTAGTAGAGATGAGTTAACTGGCCTTGTCAATGATGCTGCTTGACAGAGTGTGATGTGGAATAGAATGATTCCCTTGCAGCAGAGGTACAGCAGGTAGCAGCACAAAAATTGGATTGGAAGGTTGGGGGTGCTACAGATAGATGCTGCCCTCCTTCTCCACCAGTGATACTGGTGTCCCAGCATTGGACCAGCTCCGAGCTGGTGTAAATCACAGCTCTATTGTCATTATCATCGCAGCAGTATTAGGCCCTGAGCCTGCAAATACTTATCACATGCTTAAGTTCAAACATCTCGGGAGTTCCATGGACTTCAATGGCGCTACCGTGCTTCAGGCTAAGAGTATCAGGCAGTATCTGGGCCTGAGGCTGCAGCCTTGGTGGCTGTTCTCTTGGGAAGGCCCACGCGCGCGCACGCACACGTATGAGATCGTTGCCATGCTGAACAATGTCTACAACAGGAAGGAAACAGATGTTTCTATTGGATCCTCTTTTGCTTTCCCGGCACTCAATGTGCACTGGTCTCCTCAACAGAGTTTGACATGGTTGCTTCAGCGGAGCTGATCCTCCAGCCTGGCTTTGCTAAGGAAAGGCCCAGCTCTTGCCAAACTAAAGCTCCCAAAGGCACGAATCACTTTGGAAAACCACGGTCGTTTAGGTTTCTTTTTCCCCTCTCCAGTCATAACCTTCCTTTCCAAACCCAGTCACGGGTAGTTATTTGTGTTCCCTACTGCCCATGAGCCAGGCTGGCTCTGCCTCAGCAGCAGCTTTTCTTTAGCAAGAGTTTAACATTTTAGAACAGTCAGGCCTTCACTATGGGGCCAACAGCCACCACAGGCCCTGGGGCAAGGTGGAGGGGGTCCGGGCTCTGCACCCTAGAAGGGGCGGTTCCAAGGTCAGAAGGGGTGGGACCTAGGGCAGTCAGCCTTTAGCGCCACCCAGAATGCAGCACTGCCCACCACCCTCACTCATTGCTGAGTAGAGCAGCGCTGCCGCGTCATTTCAAAGGGGCCCAGAGCTCTAGCTGCCACCAAAGTAGCAGTGGCAGCGGCCAGAGCTCCAGACCCCTTTGAAACACTGGGCCTGGGACGACTGCCCCCTTTCCCTCCCACCCCCCCGTCGGTGGGCCTGGGTGCTCACGAAAAATCCACTTGGACCACGTTTGAGTTAGTCCATCTGACACGTGCCTGGGTTGGCAGCAGTTATCTCCACAAGTCACAGACACTCCCCTCCCTGCATGCCTCCTGTACACTGGTCTTCTTGGGCTGTCCGGCCCAGAGCCTCAACGGCGCAGAGGTGCTCAGTGGGGCAGGGATCAATGCACCCTGCCTTGTGTCGGGCCTGGCCTGCAGAGCTTGCAAACACCAATATGCAATTTATACCTATATCAGACTTGGGCAGGGTTTGGATTCCTGCCATGTCACTGTTGCCCCTTTTTGACATGAAAGTCCTTCTGCTGGGCGCATGCTTCACATATCTACATCCACCACTTCCACAGCAGTCTGGTCTTGCAGCTAATGCCTGGCTCTGAGTCCTGGTTTCTAGTCCTGGCTCTGCCCCTGACTCCACACAAGTCTTTTACCTTCCCCGTGCCACATTACTGACAGCAAGAGCATCGACCTCCCCCCACCGCAGGAGCATGAGACTCCATCGATAAAAGCCTGAAGTGCAAATACAGCACTGACGCACAGGAATAGATCACAAGAGAAAAGCCAGCAGGACTGTCACCAATAAAACCGCTGTCTCCCCCCTCCCCGCCCCCCGACACCACAGGCATCTGCAAACCATTCCTGCCCTCTTCAAACGCAAGCTGGAAAGGGGCCACCACTGCCTGGAGTCAGGCAGGCGAGTGTGGCCATGTCTCTGTTGGCTCAGGCCTTCTGGGCATTGATGCCGGATATCCTTCTCAGCGCATCGGTGGCAGAACTGGGGAGGGGGGAGCGGGAGGGAGTCAGAGCTGGCCCAGCAGGGGCTGGTCAGTGGCCAGGGCTGAAGGCACTGCCAACCGGGCCCAGCTGGTGGATGCTATAGACAATTGGAGGGTGCCTGACCCTAAGGCGGGGCATGAGGATGGTTGGTGTGGGGGTAGTCCCTAGCACCCCCACAGCAGAAATACTGTAAGGGCTGATCTCTGCTTCTGCCCCTGCACTATTTCCTGGGTACCGAGGGAGGATGCCAAGCAGAACAGCCTGGGCCCTGTGTCTCGTCCAGCCCAGCTGCTGGGTGCCAGGAAAAGAGGCACCCAAGGGTGGGGGCTGGGCAGAGAACAGGTGTTTACATCTTTCTTGGGTTGAGAGAGGGGCTTTTTCTGCCCCAGGGGAGGAACTGCTGCCACATGAGCAAAAGCAGCAGTCAGGGGCTGGGGCCGGGTCTGACTTGTCACTGCACTGCAAACGATTTGCTTACAAAACGAGACGTAACAACACAGACGTGTCACCGCCCGCTGTCGCTGACAAATCGCTTCCCTTGCCTTTTTGGCTCATAAATTACAAAATAAATCAATCGGAATCTAAATATTGCACTTACAGTGCAGTGTTTAATACACAGAGCTGTACAAACCAGTCATTAGCCAGGGCTGAATTATGAAAGGGCTTTAGGGGCTGCAGGCCAGGGCCTCAGCTAAGGGGGGTTCCCCTGAGCCTGTGGCCCTGGAATGCAGCCACTAAAGGCCCTGTGTTTTGAGGCTCAGCCTGGAAGGGCAGAGGGGAATTGGCTCTGTGTGCTGCCATCCATCCCCCTTTCCCCTGCCCCGGCTGGAGCAGCACGCACTACTGCTAGCATCACTCGCCTGCAGGCTCAACCCCACCATTCCCTTTCATTGGGAATTGTGGCTAATGGGCCTGCAATGGGCTCTGCAGGGCCATCTGTTTTCCCCCATACAGGGAGCTGCTCCAGGCAAACACCCCAATCCGCTGTCCTCTCCTGCCCCCTACCTCCTGCCCAGACCCCACACTCCCCACCCTCAGACTGCTCCTGTGCCGTCCCCTGCCCAGACAGCAGACCCCAGCCCACTGCTGCACACTCCCTCCCTCCCAGACCCCATAGCCCTATGCCTCTGGCCTGCTTCTGTGCCCTAGATCCTGTCCAGACCCTGCACTCCCACCCTGCTCCCCAGCTTTGTCCTCTTGCACACCAGATCCCTCATTTCTGACACACCCCAGAGCCTAGGAGATGCCACAAAATCTACTAGCCTCAGGCTCCCATAAGAGTTAATCTGGCCATGTTGGTTGCAGGAAATTTTAGTGTGTATTGACTTTGCTAGTGCTTTTCTTGTAGCCTGTAGTCATAGAGGTGAGTATCTAGATGAGTTGAGGTAACCACAGGAGACCTCTGTGTACTCCCAGAGATATGCACACCCCGGGATGAGAACTCCTGCCCTAGTGCATATGGACAACTGAATACAGCACATCAAACTGTTTCACACCGTGCTCTGCAAGACACAGCATTCAGGCTGCACCAAGGAAAACTCCTGGCCAGTTTAGGGAACCCCAGCTTGATCTGCCTTAAAGGGACCTGCTTTTTCCGAGTCACTACACTGTCTGCAGAGCAGCCCCCCAGATAGCGTCCCTCACTAGGCACCCAGTCATTAGCTGGCCCAAGACCCTTTCTTTCAAATGCCCAGCGGGGGCTGGGAATGAGGTGCAGAATCTGCCAGGGTGGGAGATGGCGTCTTCTTGCTTATTGCGGGTTGAAATGGTTAAAATGGAGTTGTCATCAGTAATAAGTTAGTGTTACGTTGAGGTTTGGGCGTTCCCGTGAGCCAAGGTTCTGGAAATAGTCTCTGGCATTTGTTCACATTCTTGATCCAGGACAAACTGTCTGCAGGAGGCACTTCCAGCTTCTTACAAACCCACACTGTCAAACAGGAGAGCGGAGCGTCTCTCCCGCTTGCATTTCTCTCAGCCTCTGTCTTCCCTCCCGCCTCCTCCTCTGCCCAGCCCTCTCCCCTGACTGGTCCTGATGCACAATGTACTTTTATCCACAGTGCTGCACATATCGACGAATGGATCTTGAGAGAGCTTCAGCCAGGGTGTATAAAATTAGCACCCTAGCAGGAGGCTACAAGTGGAAACCTGTTCTGAAGTGCTGCAATGGGAAGCAGCTGCATTCTGATTAAGCCCACATGAGAAGAAGGGGACAGCACTGTTTGGAGCATGGGGCTGTTCATGAACAGGAAGCAGTGCTCCATGTGAGCATCATCCCGGGCCCGTGGGACGCAGGGGCATTTTGGCATTTGTGTCTTTCAGCAGCGGCCTCACGGAGGTGATTGGAACAATGAGGGGAGGGGCTGTTGGGACCTGGATTCAGTGCAGGTGGAGAATCAGGCTGCTGCAGGGCTACAGCTTCCATGAGATTTAACACCAGAGTCTCTCGAGTGGGTAGAAATCATGCTTGATCAGCTGTTCTAAGCCAGGCTCGAACTGGACAACAAGTCTTTCCCTCCAAAGTCCCAGCCAGGGCCTGAGATAGTAATGGGTTTGGAGCTGGGATTTTCATTGTGACCTTTCTTTCCTCCCACCTGGAATATAGGTTCAGATTGTAAATTCTACTTTTGGCCCACCTCTGACCAAAGGAATGACCTAGCCAGTGTATGTGTGTGTACACCAATGCTTGCTGCAGGACGAAATCAGAATTGCTGAAATTGTGTGTCATAGACCCAATACCGGCAAACGCTAAAGCCGATTCTCCTTTTGTTCAAGTGAAAGGGACCTCTGCCATTGGAGTGGGAGGAGCTGAAGTTTCTCGCTGATGCTGTCATGAAACCCTTCCTGTTCATGACATGGTGGGGATTGTGAAGTTGTAGGTCAGGGGTCAGCAACCCTTCCGAGGCCAAAATTTGACCTTTAGATCTCCATGTACAGTCCAAGTACTGGTGATACTTTCTAAAGTCACTAATAGTCCTACTTACAACAGCTTCATTAATAAATAAGATGCAGAGCTTTGCCATTTAGGTGGTGGTTGGTAGCACCAGCTGGTCTTTTGTTAATCCACAGGCGGCCTGGCTTTGAGCAACCTCCTGTCTGCATGGAGGAGGAGGGGTGGGGCTGAGCTCCCGCCTTACGTGCCGATGAAAATCGGCTTGGGGGTTGCTGACTCCTGGTTGAGGTGAAAGTGGATGTTTTGCATTCAAGTCCCACTGCAGTGAGAATAGCAGCCTGTGACTGGGGGAGCTGCACACTGCCACTGCCGGTGACTTTCCCTTGTGTGTTTTGAATAGAGCAGATGGGGGTATGGTGTGTAGATACTGAGCCAGTCTGGACAACGGTGAGTGTTTGGGGATAAATCAGGGTGGAAGCTTGGAACACTCCTGTTTACTGTGCTCCAATATACAAAATTACCCCCTGCATGGCCAAAATGGGGCAAAAAGGGGGGTTTCCTTTGCACATCAGACATGGAATTCCCAGAGTAATCAGCACCTTCAACACATGCATGGAAATAAGCCCGTAACTTGCCAGCAGCCCAGTTTCTGCCAGGTTTCGCCAGCCCTGTAAGAAGGCTCCTTGAAACACTGTCTTTCTTTCCCCTCTCCCACAAAGAGACAGGCTGCTAGGTTCCTCAGAGCTGAGGCTGGCGACCCTGAGATAGGCCTCATTTGTTCTACTCTGTGGAGAAGCATGTATGGAATATGCAGGTTCACTGTCTGAAATCTCCTTGTCCCAAGTCTGAGCAGCTAAAAGGCCCCGACTGAACAGGGCTGAAACCTCAGAGTGATTTCGTTGGTAAGATCTATGCAAAGGGGGTGAGTCTGGGAAGTCAGGTCGCTTGGGAGAGCTCTGACTCCTTTGCATCCACAAGCAGAGCTACCTTGTCCACTTGGCGAGTGAGGACATTTGTTCCTTGACACTGCTGGCCTAATTTCTTCTCTTTCCTGGTTTTTATTGGAGGAGAGAGGAAGAAAGGAGGAAGGGAGCACAGGGGTGGTGGAACAATTTATACAGGGCGGGGTGCTGAGAGCCATTGCCCCAAACAGCAAAACTTTCATATGATGGAACCATTCCACGCTGGAGGGTGCAAGACTGCCCGCAGCACCCTGCTTCCAGCACCTCTGGAAGAGAGATGAGGTTGTGTGCATGTGTGTCTCATGTATCTCCCATCCACTCCAGCTTCACATTCAGTGCCTCCAGCTTCGCAGTGAGGACAACCATTTCTGTTTCTTCTCAAGACCGTTTTCCACCCGCCCCCTCTGGCTCTGGTGGGAATTGTCAGCATCAAGATAACAAGAAAGATGAATTGTTAGCACAGGATGTTGCATGAAGCCCTCGTTCTATTTCCAGGCAAGTTTAATAAGTAATAATAAGGAGAGAGAACTCCAGAGGAAGTAACCTGGTACAGCAGACAAGTCAGATTTATCAAGGCAGAGAGGAAATACTCCCCAGAAATGAATCTGGCACGAGTTCCTGCACACCAGTCCCACGATCCTGTCTGCCACCACAGGCAACTCTTATCTGAAACAGGCCAGTGTTTAAAATAGACTGGAAAATAAAGTCTTCCAGCGCAACTGATCCTCTAGTTCTGCAGTTCATCCCAGCAGCATTTATAGTTTTCTCTGGAGCGTTTCCGACGTGTGTTTCGAGGTCTTCCAACTCTCTTTGCCTCCTTTGCCTGTGACATTAACGAACCTTAAGGGGTTCTTTTATGTGAATGTATTTCTAAGAGACGAAGAGAGTGAAAGAGGTTCCCAGCCCATCTTGTCTTGAGCAGATGGAGATTTCTTTTTCAAGGTATATTCCAAACAGAAATCGATCAAACACCCGGTTCAAGTGTTGCTGCTGCAGCTCTGCTAGCTGTGAAGTTGTTTAATGTTCATTGTTCACAGCTGTGTCATCCCAATCGAGCATTTTATTGTTTTTCCAATTGTACTCAAAGCTGTCATTCATTTTTCTCACCGGCCAGCAAGTGGCTCACGTTTAATGGATGACACAAGACAAATGCATGGTCAAGGTTTCCAGCATCTTTACTACAACTGTAGCTGGATCCAAGCCATTACACGCCGGCCTGGAAATTTCCTTCTAGGCTGCACTAGGCCCTGAGGATCCATTTGCTTGTACTGTTTGGAGGGGGGGAAAGGGAACTCAGTCCATCATTCTCAGAACTGGTCTCCTGCAAATGTGCTGCATGCTCGCTACTGCTAACAAACTCCACACAACCATTAATCCCATGGTGAGAACCTCAAAATGGGCGTGGTTCTTAAAACTGGGGCTGCAGGATCAGCTGAAAACAGGTTCCCCAAACAGCACTGGTGTTTCTCTGAACAGGGGCTGGAGCGTTACTTTTGAGTGGCAGCCTCAGGGTACAGAGAGTAATAGAGAATGCAGTGTTGGTGTGGGAAGTGTTACGAGCAACATCAGTGCCAAAGGCAACGTGCTGCCAGCCCTGACCATAGGCACGTGTTGTTTTGTGGTCATAGGTTATGTCTACACTAGGCAAAGTAAGTCAACTGCAGATATGCAATTCTAGCTACAGCAACCGCATAGCTAGAATCAAAGTATTTGCACTTGGTTTACTTGGCCGTCCCTACTGCAGAAGGTTGATGGGAGGGTTTCTCCTGTCGACCTTCCTTACTCCTTGCGTCTCGCAAGAAGTACAGGCATCAACTGCAACCGTTGAGAGGTTGATTTTGTATGTCCCTACCAGACATGCGAAATCAAACCCTGGAAGATTGACCTGGAACAGGCTGATCTTCTGGGCTAGTGTTAACCTAGCCATAGAGAATGCAAAGCTGGCCCTGTGCACCAGTTCTTGGCAAATGCAACACTGAGTCTGGGCTGGGGTAACAGAAAACATAGCATGGGGACTGGGCAGTTCAGCTGCTTGGTTAACATTCAGTATGTGCAGTGCTGAAATGTGTGGGAACACTTAACACCATCCCCTTGTACATGGATCCTGCAATACCTAATGCGATAGCTGTGTCTCTGTCTAGCACTCTCTGCCTGTTGCTGAAAATTCCTTTCCAGCTGAGCTGTGGCCAATAAGTTGATGGAGTTATATGTTCAAAGGCGGTACTTCCCATTCTTTGCACTCAGTCTCTGTATCTCCTGCTGTCTTCCCAGCAGCATTTGCTGAAATGATGGCCTGTCACATAAATAATGTCACCCAGTTGCTGCTTTAAAGGGACACTGTCAAGTTAACAACACTTCTCAGAGAACAAAATTCCCTTGTAGGCTGTGCATTACAAATGTCTCCCCAGATTCTTAAAATGGAAAGAACTTTAACCTGTCGTCTAATGGCCTTTTATGCTGACACAAAAGGGAACGTGTTTCAGTCATTTTAACTTGTTTGCACGAACTTAAAATTGATGAAAAAGCTATTGCAATGAAGGCTTGGTCTGTCTCCTATATGATGGTTCCTGATGTGTGGATGCTTTTATTTTAGAGAGTAAACATGTCCATTCCAGAATAGCTACTGCATTTTACATTCACACCATAACCCAATCCAAATTAATTTTCAAGGATAGACTAGCCCTGACCAAGGGCTTGTCAACACTGGGAATTTATATCTGTACAGCTATCTGTCTCAAAGTACTAAAAATCCATACCCTTGACCAAGGTAGTTCTAGTGACGTAACCCCAATAGCCAGTGATTAGGCTGACACAAGAATTCTTCTGCTGCCACAGCCAGCACCTCCTGAGGAGGAAGATTACATACACCAATATTCAAACTCCTCCCGTCAGCACAGGTAGCATCTACATGGAAGTGCTACAGTAGTCCTGCTGCAGTGATGGCTGTGCTGCTGTAACATTTTACCGTACATAATCAGTGTTCCCTGTAAGCTGAATGCTTGGGCAGCTGCTCAGGCAAGAGTCAAATGCTGGCCAGCTGCTTAGCAGAGCACCCACAGCTGTGTTTTTTTTCTACTGGTGGTGCACATTCCCACATGCCTCAGCGCACATAGAGAAATTTATTCTGCACATTGATGGAAAAGATTAGAGGAACGTGGCCTATGGGTGCCTAAAATAGTTTCAGGTTATGGTGGGGTGCAAGTGTAAAGCACAGGAGTTATACCGGAATAGTTCCACGGGCTTTTCATTCAGGTTATGCTAACTTGATCAAACAAACATGACTGAAACACTCACCCATTTGGCCCAGTGGGACATTTTCAAAGACCAAGTCTGCACATGTTTTAAAGTGGTAGCCTTAGTTTGGCCAAGGATGTGGGCAGAGCTCCTGCTAATTTTTTTCATCTGGGGGTGGAATAAATTTTGTTATGTGCACCAAGACATATGCAGATGTGCAGCACCGCAGAAACACACCGCACTGGCTGCGGGTGGCTGTGGGTGCTCTGCTAATCAGCTGGGAGGCACCTGAATCTCTCCTGGGTAGCTGACCAAGTGCTCAGCTTACAGGGAACTCTAGGTGTAGGGATTTTTTTGGACCTGAACTAGCTATTCTGGTACAAATACCTAGTGCGCATGCAGTTAGACTGGGACAAAGGTGTCTTACAGGAGTATAATCTAGTCCTCCATCGCAGGGGAGTAGTTCTACCAACATCAAGCACCTTTATACTCAAACAATTGTGTGTGTGTGTGTTAGGGGAGTTGTCTGGCTTTAACTGTACTGGTACAGGTGGAGTGGTACAGCTCCCATGCGTAGACAAGCTCCAGCTTTTCCAAGTCCAGTTTTATCTACAGCCTGCTCAGGCCTGTTCGTTCCAGCATTGCTAAGTCAGGTACGAGTGGGAAAAAGTTCACAATGCTAAGCTACTTGGCTATCGCCACCTCTCTCCCAGCAAAAGAAATCCTATTGCCAGTACAGCTGGCTTCTTTGGGGAAAACAGGTAAGCTGCAGCTCTGGTAGGGCCAGGTCCACACTGCAGATTTCTGCCGGCACAGCTATGTCAGTTGGGTGTGAGGAAGTATGATCCCAGGCTGTCCCAGCTGAAGGCGCTCATATAGGTGCAGCTATAGTGGCAAAGCTGGGTTTTTATCAGCATCAGGGGAAGGTGTTGTCACTATGGTTTGGGCCAGACTGACAACATACACTGGCATAGCTAAGTTAGCCAGGGCTATGATAGAGGCACAGCTCCTGGTGACATAGCTATGCTGGCAAAATCCTCACAGGAGATTCAGCTGTGCCAATAGCAAAGGATTTATTGCTTCCTGGGGTGATGCTACACTGGCAGAAGAATGTATGTGCCTCTTGGTGTGTGCTGCATCCACGCTGGGGGCTGTGCCTGACCATGGCACTGACAAGCAAGGCTCAGTAGTGTAAATATAACCTATATTGCTGCATCCAGGCTAGGAGCACTTTGCTGGTGTAGTATACGGGGATGTCTAGAGTAGACATGGCATTGCTATACCAGCAGAGCTCTACTGGCATAGACAAGGCCTAATGCTTGCTGACTAATTCACTGTCAGTCCTATTAATAAAGATGGGCAGACATGTCCAAGGGAACAGTCACATGGCGTTTGTGAATGACAACTCTTTAGAGTCATTGCCTTTCAGGGCTCACTTTGGAAAAAGGCTGTTTTCTCAGCCAGGGAATTCTCTCCTGTTCTATGTAAGTTCTGACAGACGTTCCACAGTAGTTAGAAGGAGCAGCATTAAAGAAAAAGAACTTAAAAACCCCAAAGTGAAGGTTCTGTAATTTATTTACTCCCCCCAATGAATGCTGGTTGCAAATCACTCGGTACAAAAATAACTCCTTTCTCCAACTTTTGATCTCTGATATTCCTGTATTTCCCTGGGGAAAATGTAAATCTATGAACTTATTACTAATGTTTCCTGTCCCTGACAGTGGAGCCAGTTGATATTTTACTTGAGAAGCTGGGAAGGGGGGAGGAGGGGGAAGAAGTGAACATATGCTTAATGACTGCAGACTGTTTCCAATCTTAGTTTCACTTTTCAGAGGCAGAGTTTCCATCTTACAACACGGAGAGAGAGATTTTTAAATAAAACATGATTTAACTTTAGCCAAACTTCCTCCCAATGTTTATGCTTTTGGCTCAGGGCTAGATCCATTTAAAACTGGCTTCTTTTGAAGCAGCCCTGGCGCATCACCACACACCAACACAATGGCTTGTAAATTGTCTGTTACACATTTAAACTGTAATTCCCTTGGCCTCTGTCCATTTCACTTTACTTCCCCTCCGTCTCCTTCCAAAGACAGACTTGCTGCGGGCCTCATGGCAATCAGACCCTGCGCTCAGTCACTTGCAGAGAGAATAGCAAAGATTTAGAGGGAAAGGGGCTGACTCTGAGATTCTAAAATAGTGAAATAAATCCAAGTGCTTCAGAGACGGGGATGCTGACAGATCTTGCTGTGAGTGCAGGGATTCGACTTTATGACCTCTTATGGTCCCTTCCAGTTCTAATTTTTTTAAAGTGTCTGCCATCCTCATTCACGTTGCAGAGCACCTGCCCTGGGACTAATCACCAGGGTTCCCTCTAATTTTTTTCCTTCCAAGGGTGGAATAACTTTTGTTATGTGCACCAAGACACATGTGGATGTGCACCACCAATAGAAACATGCTGCCATTCATGGGTAGCTGTGGGCACTCTGACAATCAACTGAGTGGCACCTGAATCTCTCCTGGGTGGCCACCCAAAGGCTCAGCTTATAGGGAACCCTGCTGGTCACATGGCTTTTAACTTGCAGAGTACACATACTGTCCTGTATGACAAACATGGTAGAATCAAATGAAACCTCACATACCTGTTGGAATACTAGGGTGGGCACAATCATCACTATAGATTATTCGCACCCAGAATGAACCACCCCGCCCGCCCGCCCCCCAGCCATTCCTCTGCTACTTCCCTTCACTCTTCTTCCAAGGCCCTAATCAACCTGCATCTAACTTGTTCTCCCTGGCACCTCATTCTGTGCTCCTCTCCTAGCCAGACAAGCTATGGGCCTTGACTCAGTGTGCCCACTGATGGAAGCCCTGCAGAGGGAGGTTTGGGGCACCTAGGGGAAATGAATGAAGAAGGGGTTTAGCAAGAGGATGGGTTATGTCTCGTGGAGAGTGGGTGGGTGCTAGTCATGAATTGTTAGCCGAAAGCTTTTCCGTTGTAAAAAGACATATTGTCGAAACCCCACCATTCCAGCGTTCTAGTTCAGAATTTGAGCTAATTAATTTCCTAAAAATTAAGACCGGTCCCAACTGAATGGAGGCGTTTCAGTAGGGCCAAACCCAGACTGCTTTTCCTAGATGTTTGGTTCAAAAATTATCCTGAGCTTTCGACTTCTCATCTTATTTGGGATGATCCCGCACAAGCTTTCCTAGGCCAGCAAACCGTGGCCCACCCAGTACTAGCTGGGGTCACTTCGCAGTGTAGCTGCTGGGTTCAATTAAACTGAGTCTGGCTCACCGCAAAGGTTCCTGCTTCTCTTGCGCTGATTTCCAGTGCTCCCCCTATTGCTTCCCCCTGCCCCAAAGTGATCTTTTTAGAGGTGGTCAGAACCAGGAGACCAGATCCAGCCGCTCGGGAGAGGTGGGGGCATTTCACAGCTTGAGCTCATCGCTAAGGTTTCTGTTTCTTCTCTGTGTCCTTTCCCTTTGCTGCCTGTTCCTCCGTGTGGCCCACTGGCTGCATGTTCCACCTATACACTGTAGCTTTCTCATCTGCACAGCCCCATCCACCCCACTGCCAACCCAGCCAGAGCCATTCCTGCCAGGGTACTTATTTTCCAGTGGATTGAAATTAATCAGTCCACCAAGGCCGAAGAGCAAGCTCTCATCCCGGTCTGTCGCCCTTGCAGCCCTGACCAGCTCCTTTCCCAGCTCTCACCCAGGGGATGATGATGTAGAGGTGACTGATGTGGAGCTGGGTGACTGCTGGAGCCAGGTTCACGCTCACCAGCCTCTTGTGTACAGAAGGGCTGAGCTGGTGCAACTTCCCGACCTGGCCTCTCTTCTCCAGCACTGTATTGCCTCGCTGCATTCCCCTACACTGCGCTGCCTGTCTGCCCCACAGCCATTGCTGGAGACAGACACTGGGGCTTCTAGCGCAGAGCTGGGCAGCCACCGATCACGCGTGGGCCGCACAAGTGGTCCTCTTTCAGTTCAGTGGGAGGCAGCAGCCTGCAGCCCACTGGGGTTCCACCTGCACCACCCCTGTGTGCCCCCTCTCCCTGCTCCTCCCACTCCCTCCCCGAGCTGCAACAACTGTGGATCACCTGATTCCCGCTGTTCCAGCTCTGGGAGGGAAGGAGAAGGAGCAAGGAATTGTGGGCCCCGGTGCCCCCGTGTGCAAGAAGCACGTGGGGGAAGGGGGCAGCCGAGCGGGTCTGTGGGTCGAAGGCGGAGCCCCAGTGGGCCGCATGCGGCTCGCTGCTTGCAGGCTGCCCACCGCTGTTCTAGAGGCCCAGCTGCAAGTATGCGTGCGTGCGTGTGTGTGAGTGCACATCACACTGTCCTGTCACAGCAACTGGAGCCTCTGCCTCTGGAGCGCAGGGACAGGCAGACGGCCTGGCAGGAGGGGGCAGGAGTGGCCCTTAAGAGCAGGCCTTACACAGATTTTAGGAGGTGCAGCATGTCCTTCCCCTCCCCCAGTTCTGATGGTGGGTTGCGGGTGCCTGGCCATGCCCGGAGTAGCTATGCAGCCATTTTATCCGCGTCCTTTGAGTTTGTGCTCAAGGAGCCTGAGCCCCACAGGGCGCACAAGGTGCCACTTCCTCATTCAGGGGCCACAAGAGCACAGCCCAGAGTGGGGCCTCATGTCCTGGGGCCCAGCGCAGCGACCTGCTACCAGCCTGGAAATGGCCCCCCCACTGAAAACAGTCCCCACCGCGTGGGTCAGTCGTTGCTTTAGGTGAAGCCAACATCAGTGAATAAAAAGAACCTTAATGAGGGCTCAACTGAGCTCCTCCCAGCTGGGATTTCTGGCCGCCTCTGTCTGCATCAGATAAATATCCCTGTGAAAACCATAATGTTTAACATCCCCTCTTATTACCTTGCTGGCATCCCTGGGCTCCTGCAGGGATTCAAGCCAGGCCTCAGCCACCTCTCTTGCTTCATTCCTCGGACCCACTAACTGCGTGTCAGCAGCACTTAAGAGCATTTTTGAAACACAGCCTGAGCTGGGTCTTTGGTGATGGGATGGCTCCAACTCAGCTCTGGTCTTTGCCACTGGAAGGATGAGGAGACAGGCCAGGTCCTCTCCTGCCCCTGGGAAAACTGCAAGGCTTCAGGGGTAAGGAGCCTTCCATCCATTTGCAAAGCTGTTAAAGCAACATTAGTCTAAATGCCCTTTCTAGTCTGACAGGCTGATAATAACAGGGTGCGTGAAGGCGGCTGGATGGGAATGCGCTCGGGTTTCGTGGTGCTGCAGAAATGGTTTCTTTCAAGAGTCCCGGCGAGGAGCTCTTGGCACAGTAAATGTCATGATTTTTCAGCTGCACGCCACGCTGACAGAAAACAGCCCTGCACAGCTCCCGGGACATGCACTTGATTGCTGAAGTGTGGGAGAACTGGCCACACCAAAAGGGAAAGAGCTGTTTATATACAAGAGCGGAGGGAGCACTCTTGCCCCACAGGCGGGGGGAGAAGGGGGACTGGGCACTATTGACTGAGTACGGTAGAAGCTGAGCAGAAGAGATGGGCAAACCAGTGAGGAGGAAATGTCCCTTCCCACCCCCAAAATTCAGATCCACGGGGAGATAATACAGCCTAGTGCAGTGGTTCCCAACCTTTTCGCTAGTGCAGACCCCACAACGGCCCCCCTAACCATTCGTGGACCCCCATCACAGCCAATTCTAGCCGCTGTGTACGCTTCAGTAAATGAAAATGGAAACCACAACACAGCTTTTCAGACAGCCATTGATAACATTATTGGAAGACATTTAATTTAAAATAATAATTGGTTGTAACTTTGCCATTTATGTAAAACTTATTTGCTATGATACTTTTCTTTTTTCACAGACCCCTGCAATGCCCTCCAGAACCTCCAGGGGTCCGTGGATCTCAGGTTGGGAACCACTGGCCTAGTGGATAGCACGTGCTCCAGTTGTGCCACTTGGATGAGTCACTTCAGCACCCCAGAGCTCAGTTTTCCCATCAGCAAAATGGGGCTACTGACCTCACTTGGAGAGTAGTTTGAAATCCAGGGCTGACTCTGCTGCATAAGAACTTGCTATTATTATTAGCTATTCCCAAATCCTGATGGAGTTTTTTTGGACAACTCCAGACTAGCCTGGCCCTCAGCACCCAGTAGTTGCTGGCACAGGACTTTGAGCCTTTGCTTGGATGCCTGTGCAGCTCATGAGTACTGTAAAACTCAGGATCTGAGTGTTTCTGACACAAGCAGCTCCCAGCCCCCTGCATGTAAGTGGCATCCAGGTGAAACCAAAGGTCATTGGTTTGGTTTTTTTTCATGAGGCCCAGGTCAAGTCTGGCTTGCCATTCCCTCTCTAGTATTTACCATTGTTCTTGTCTCCCTGAGCTTGTAGGGTCCATGGGGGGGATGAGGGGCCGAGGGAAGAATCTCTCTGGTTATTGACTTTGCAGTAGATTCCAGGGGGTCAGCTGGTCCAAATAAGCAGCTGATGGTGGGAGCATTTATCAGAGGCCAAACAAAGCTTTGAGAGGCCTCCCGCTCCCCACCTGGCCGCTGTCTGGAATCCTACCACAGGTCCCTCTCACAAACCGCCTCCTGAGCCTTGCAGTTCACAGCCGGGCTTTGACTGCTTGGGGGTGGGGGGAGAGGGTGGAAAAATCTCACTTTTAAAATATGACCCTCTGTGAAAGGGGTGTGTGTGAAACCTGCCGTCTGTGTGCAGGGGAGTCAGGCAGACAAGCTGTCTGCCTTTCAAGGGCTGCTTGTGCTGCAGGGAGGGGACCGCCAGTGAGATGGAGCTGCATCAAGCGATGCTGTCTCCCCAGGCTTCGAACCTCCTGTGGACACCGTGTTCAGAGGAAATGTCTTTAACTAACCACACATTCCTTAACCCATCTTCTGACCTTCAGCTCTCTCTGTTCAGGCTCCTACAGGCAGACTGCTGTTTCCCTGATGCAGCTCTGGCTGGGCTAGAGAAAGGACAGTGGAACATCCCGGTGCTTGAACATGGGCTGGCCTGGATGTGGGCTAACGTGTTTCTGGTTGGCCCATGTGGGTCAGACTAGAGCACAATTTTATGATCTGTTTTGGCCCCAAACCTGCAGGCTGTGAACCGCTGGGATGCAGACACAGCTCAAGATAACAACTATCCACAGACTGGGGTGATTTGCTGGTATAGGTACGGTCACCCGGTGTGCAGTAGAGCCTGGGGATTTTGTTTTCTTTCCCACATTATCAGATAATGGAACTGGTTACTCAGCAGCACCCGTGTTCTGACTCCCAGTTAGGGTGCTGGAAAAATGTGTAGAGTGTGTGTATGTGTGGCGGGGAGGGGGCGACTGAGAGCTATTGGACTAAACTGTAAACCTCTTTTGTGATGGAAACCACTTCAAGCCGTGTGTGTGTGTGTGAGTGTGAGTGTGAGTGAGGGAGAGAGAAGCGGCTGCACCCCTAGGGTCCCTAGTTCCAGCACCTATACACTTAGGAAACAAGAATTACAGACACATTTGAAAAATATGCAGGCCAAAGTTAGTAGGAGCAATCAAAAGCAAGGGCTAGGGCCCATCTTATCAGAGCCTCCAACCTTTGGGGTGGAGGTGGGGCGGGGGTGAGGTGAGAGAAAGTTAAGTAAACATTTTGAAGGACCATAAAATGGCCTTTTGGAGGTAAAGGAGGAACTCTCCAAGGCCAGATTCCCTCAAAAGGTCTGTGTGCCAAGTGACATGCGATTGCAGTAAGAATGGCTAATCCAAGAAACTGTCCTGGTGTGAGCAAGAAGCTGGGGGGTGACTGCAGGAGGCAGAACAGACTGTGGCAGGTTTTGCCAGGTGCTGGCAGGTCTCACTGCTGAGCTATATGAAATCATCATATGTAGTCATTAGATACAAATTCTCTTGGCTGTATGAAGAATAACAACAGTTAGTTAGATGCGGGTATGTGACCCGTTACCTGATCTCCCTGTGCCGTAGCCGTGATTGTCAGTCTAAATTTAGGTAAGCATTTCACACTGGTGTTTTCCTGCCTAACTCTTTTGCAAATCCATCCTAACTGTGCACCAGCAGGAGGGTCAGATACATAAGTGCCCTCTATGTCACTGTCCAATCTCTAACAGTGATGGGATGGAACAATGCTTGCATGAGCCAACTTGACGCCACCACCAGCCTCGTTCATAGCCAGGACACAGAGAACTGCCTGGCTGGAAATGGGCTGTGCAGAAGCAGAATTACCCATGGGGGCCGGCATATCATAAACCAGCTGCTAAGCTGCCTTTCCTTTGTCACAGAACTTGGCCCTCTCCCTGAAGCAGTAGCCCCGGGGACCCATGAGATGCCAGTTCATCATCGCTAAAGCAGCACAAGATTCTTCTCTCTACTCAAGCAACATTTGCTGTCTAACTTTATGTACACAACTTCCTGGCCCTTTTAGATTTGCTATAAAATGGCTCACAAGTAACAGCCAGTCCTAAAAGGAGTTTCATTAACATGCCTCTTGCACAACAGATGCAGCTTCCTGCAATTTGACACTCCTGAATAAGCCAAATCTCAGGCAGCTTCTCCACCAGCATCTGCCCTGCTTTGCACTAGAGTAGTGCAATATTTCACTGCTTCACTCACTGGAGCAGGAGAGCCAGAATCAAAGCTAATGACAGCATTCCTTTAACCAGTACCAGCATCTTCCCCAGTGCTTGGCAGATTCATAGGGCCAGGAGGTGACCCTGTGATGTGACCAGGCAGGGCAGTAAGGGAACATTAGATAGTGTAGGGTGACCCCCTATCTCCTCTACGCCAGCTACCCATATTACTGCAGGTAGAAGAGGGAAACAGCAGCATTCGTAAGGCCGCCACTGCCCTGCCAGCTGACTAGAGGCCCACAACGTGCCCCATCGTTGCTTCACAGCCCACAGAACTGAGCGGTACGGAGGAGGAAAGATCGTCCAGTGGCTAGGCCACTGCCTGGCCCTGGCTTTGAGATCCTGTTCTCACATGGCCTCTCTGTGTGGCTTGGAAAAGTCACTGGGGGCTGGGGTAGGTGGGGTGAGTTACCACTTGGTCTCCGGGCCAAGACACTGCTTAGTGGACATGGAGAGAGCAGGTCAAGATGCATGAGGGAACTTCCAATACCACATGGCTGGTCAGTGTCTGGCACGTTAGTGTGCTGTGGATTACAATTAGTTCACTGTGCACTAACTTACCCTCTAGAAAAGACCCCACTCCCTTAGCCTCAGGGGAGATAACAGCACTGCCCGACCACACGTGGCGGGCTGAGGCTACTACAGCAAAGACGGAGGGAATGGGGCTTGTAAGCACATAAAGGAGGAAGCAGCCAAAGCAGCGATCCATGGACTCAAAAACAATGAGGTTCCCAGGTTGCTCTTAGGGCAGTGAAACTACAAGCTGCCCCTTGCTCATGGAGATCCCACTGTAAATATGCAAAGAACCAACAGCAACTCCATGCGCTCAGTGGCAGAACTGACACCACAGAGATCTCCCACACTCATTCCTGCTCTCATCTCCTCTCACTAAACACAAATAGTCCAGAGCTTCTCCACAAGCCTTCAGCATAGCTGGAAGAACAGGCAGAGAGGTTGTGGGCCTGTGTGCTGGCACTTAATTAAGACAGACGCACTTAACACCCAGGCAGTCTGGTGGTGGGTGGTCTGAAAGGCTCTACATAAGTTGACACAGCAGGTAAACAGGAGGCAGCGTAGCCTAGCGGGGTGGGCACAGGATTGATACTCCAAGGCAGGCGCAGTTAGCTCCATGTCTGCTGTTGCTATGTTGTGAGAGTTTGGGCAGCTCATGTAACTGCTTGCAACAAATCCAAACATTGCAGAACATGGACATGATTACTCTGCAAACAGCACATGCACCGGGAGCTGGGTTTAGGAGCTGGAATCTTCAGCTCCATGCCACTTCACTCCCCCAACACAGAAAGCCAAAACGTGTCCCGTCTCGGCAGCAGGCCTTGCAGGTTGCCCCTGACCTAACAGGTTGAATGAGAGCATTGTAGTATGATAGGACAACAGAGGGGAAGCAAGAACACCTGGAAGGGCTATAGAGGAGCACCTGTGTAACCACCTTCGACCCGCTTTGGTGTCTGCCTGGTGTGCTTCCTCTCTGTTTTCTTCAGCCTTCGATGGTCAGTTATGAGGTTCTCCTGGAAGAGAGGTGATGGTCCTACCCCATTGATCCTATTCATTTTTGATGTGTGAGCCTGCCTGATCCACTACATCTGGAGCAACAAAGGCTGGAGGCAGAAAAAATAACAGCGTGGGTGAGGCAGCTCTCTGTCTCTCCTGATCAATGAAGGAACAACAGAGCCTGACTGTTTGATGGCCTCTAGCTCACCCATATGGACGTGCGCTATGCTGGACAGGCATTCCTAGGGCTGAGGCAGGTCACTGCAAAACATGTGGTGAGAGGCTGCAGCCCATCACCTAGGTCAGAGAGGGGAACAAACACAGAAACTCTGGGCTGTCCTGCCATGAAGAGAGAGGTAAGGGAGAGAGCATGGGCAACCTCCATTGTCTACCAATGCCTTGCCTCAGAACCTCCATGGCCTCTATGTAGTCTTAAACCTTTAAAATGAGACTGCAGAAGCCCATGGTTCTAAATAAAGGGGACTCGTCCCCAAAATGAGGTGTATACTTATTAATATATGTCCTCTCACAAAACTCTGCTTGTATGTTCTGTGCCTTTATACATCTCCTTTCTCCTTTGTCTCCAGGTTGCATTCAGACCATAACATGCATGAATTTCCTGAGCAAAACAAGGCCTTTAGACATAGGAAAGGAAACAAGATCTGCAGTCACTTCTGGGGACTGCTGGAAATGCTAAATTATTTGCTTTGATTGTTCCCCCTGACCCTGTAGAGTTAGAGATGGGCCGGAACCAACCCCCTGGATTTAAAGACTCTTGGTCTTCAAAATATTTGAATTCCAGACCCAAGTGCAAGTTTTTGTGGTTCACAACCATGCATACTTACACTGATTGTTTTTGGAACATTTGTTGCGTCTGTCATATATATAATCAAACATGTTCTAAAACCTCACCAAGGCTTTGGGGGACACCAGAGAGAAATTCACCTCCTTGAAGGGAATATTTTACTGTGTCATGGAGGCAGAAATAAGACAAACTTCCCTTCTCAAAAAATAGGCAGAGGCAAAACAACGAATCTGTCTGTTTATCAGTCACATCCATCACTTTAGTGTCTGTCATCTAACTTCAGGCTCAGACATCACCAATCTGGTGAAAATGTGTCACAGTTGCTGTTCCCCACATGCAAGATCATCAGCTCCAAATTCCACAGTAGCCCCGTCTTTCTGTTCAGTCTTAGGGTATGTCTTCACTCCATGGAAGATTGACCAGGTCAGGGTTGATCTTCTGTGGTTCAATTTTGCGTGTCTAATAGGGATGCATGAAATTGAATTATCTGGGATCGACTGTTGACCCCGTACTACTCGATTTCACGAGGACTAAGGGAGATTGACAGAAGAGTTTCTTCCATCAACCTCCCTCTGTGAGGATGGCCAGGTAAGTCAATTGTAGATAAGTTGATTCTAGCTACACAACTGCTGTAGCTAGAATTGAGTATCTACAATCAACTGTCATGCCTAGTGTAGACCTGGCCTTAGACAAATTGGGTGTTGAGTTTTCCTCTCTGTGCCTTTCTGCAGCGACCTCCGTAAACAATCCGGAGGGCAAGAACAGCACAGCTCCCAAAAGCTTCCAGCTGCCATAAGAACAGCCACGCTGGGTCAGCCCAAAGGTCCATCTAGATCAGTATCCTGTCTTCCAACAGAGGCCAATGGCTGATGTACCAGAGGGCGTGAACAGAACAGGTAATCATGAAAACAATCCTTCTCCTGAAATCCATTTCCAAGCTGTGACAAACAGAGGCTAGGGGCACCAGTCCTACCCTTCCTGGCTAATAGCCATGGATGGACCTTAACTCCATGACTTTGTCTAGTTTTTTTTGAACCCTGTTAAAGTACAGGTCTTCACAACCTTCTCTGGGAAGCAGTTCCACAGGCCGACCGTGCGCTGGGTGAAGAAAATCTTCCTTTTGTTAGTTTTAAACCTGCTGCCTATTAGTTTAATTTAGTGACCCCTTGTTTTCATTTTGGTGCCTGGGGTGAGGTTCCTTTTGCTCATTAAGAGCACCCTTCACCCCTAAAATTTCTGGCAAAATGTCAGCTAACATGGCACCAATACCCATGTAGGCTTTTTCCCTAGCTGCTGCTGCTTTCAAGGAAGCTCCCACAGACTCCCTCCTGCCCCAGGATTTAATGAAGCAGAGTTAAGAATCAGTGCAGTTCATCCATAGTTCATTTTCACAGGCTCCACTCCAGCACAGAGCCCCCTCTAGGAAATGTAAACACATTGGGCAGCAGTGGGAAAAGCAGGGAGCCTGGGGCAGGGACTTTTAATGGGTGTCCTCAGTCAGGCTGTGCCTATCTCACACTCCATTGCTTGTGGGGGGAGGAAGGGGAACCAGGCAGAAGAAGGAAGATCCACAAGTCCTGACATACTCATAGATCTAAGATAACCCCTAACAATCTGTTCTCCCCACCTCCACGAGCCCCCAGATGGCTTCCTGGCAGTTAGGGCTGGCATAAATTACCAGCACTTGTGAACTAGCAAATGCCCTTATTATCACCTAGGTGGTGATGCTGGGCTGGTAAATTAAATCCTTGCAAATCAGGGTGGTGTTTGCCAGCTCTCCAGCCTGTGTCAACACAGCTCTTTGAGCGAGGCCTCTCCTGACACCTCAGCTCCTAGCTGCAGGGCTAGAAGGGGATGCAGTTTGCTACACTGCCCGGAACTTCCCGCTGTTTTCTCCTTTGGGTCGTTTAATGCTGTCTGAGAAGAGGCAGGGGGCAGGAGAGACAGAGGGATGGAGAAAGGCAGTCAGACAGGCCCACTGACCGAGGTGAGTGGGAAAGGGGGAGGTTGCACCAAGCCCGGCTTTTCAAAGGGGCCTGGAGGTCCAGCCACTGCTGCTGCTACAGCTGGTGCGGCAGGGGGGCACTGAGGGCTGACTGCCCTAGGCCTTGCCCCTTCTGCCCTTGGCTGCATCCCTGCTGGGCATGGAACCGAGCTCCCCTCCCCCCTTGCTCCAGGCCCCACCGCGGCTGTTGGCCTGGCTGGAGGAGGTAGACAGAGAAGAAGTGTGGTGCAAACTAGAGATAGGGAGTGCAATGGCTAGTGACTCATATTGAGCACAGGAGATAAAGCCCATGTACGCATGGAAATCCAGCTCCTGGCAGGGATTGCTCAAGGACACATAGGCCCAAATTCCCTGCTGGAGTAACCCTATTGACTGCCCTGGAATTCAGCAGAAAGGAAAGGCCTTCACACATGAGTTCCAGATTTCAACGGCATTGGAGGGCTCTGGTGCCTGCCACAAGTGCGATGCAGCCAGGTACAAAGATCAGAGCGATATCAGGAACGTATCCAGATAAGCCTACCCCAGCCTTGGCTTTGTTGGGCCTGTGTTGAGTTGCACAGGTACCGGGGGTTGGCTTGTCCGAAGTACTCGGCCTGGGCCTGATGTTGTTCTCCCTGAAGTGAACGTGAGTTGTACCATTGGCTTCTATGGGGACCAGAGAGTTGCTCCCACCAAGAGCTTCTAATCATCCAACCCAAAACCAATGGACGTTGACAATGTGTATGTACACGCCCGACAACTGCAGCTAGCCCCTGCTCGTTCCTGCAGCTGTGTGTGTGGCGCTCCCATTGACTTCAGTGGGAATGGTTCCCACGTACCTCAGTGGGAGGGACCCTGTCAATGAGGCCTGGAGTGGAACAGCCAGTAAAAGAGAGCTAAGATAGACAGAGGCTGCACCGGTCAGTTAGGGGAAGCTCTAACCTCCTCCTATTTATATGCTGCAAAGTGCAGAGGTTCATATACTTTCTTGGGGAAAAGCAGATCTGCTTTGGAATCACAGGCAAATGGCACAAAATTGCTGCCTTCCCACCTAGAATCCAGTGTCAGGTGTGGGAATGTCTAAATGGCTTTTTATAGTCACTGGCCCTGATTCAGTGCTTGTAGGAATTGGTGGAAAGACTCCCATTGGCATTAGCAGGTGCTGAATTGGCCCCAGAGACTTTTATCATGTAGTCTGGCCTCCTAAATAACATCAGCCTTAGATTTCCATGTCCCCCTGTGAGGCTGACTTACCAAAATATGGCAGAGACTGAGGGAAAACCCCAAGGGAGGAAATGGCCCATTCCTGCCAGCCCCATGCACATATTTCCTCTGCCAAAACATCAAGAAGGACATGGTGTGGAAGCTAAATCAGGTCTCTGTGCATGAGTCTCATTGACCCTGAAAGGGTATGGCAGGTCACATTTTTCTGGGGAGAGAGGCTGCCTCTTTATGGTTCTCCAGTGTATCATGCAGAGGCACCTTTTCAGTGAGCTCAGGCTGCCCCTTCTCTTTACAGATCCCATCTGTGTTCACAGCAAAAATAATCTGCTTGTGCAAATCCTAGCTCTCTCTTCCAGTAACCTGGGCAATGACGCAACCCTACCCATCCTCCTGCCGCCTCAGCGTTTGGTTGTCTGGAGTTTCCCTGTAGGCCATAAAACAAACTAGGAGATTTACTGCTCCCCCAATCCCCTGCATAAATTCTGCTTTGTTATCACATTGACTGAGCTTATCTCCCATCTTGTCCTGCGAAGATCTGATAGTAAAAGAAACAAGCGCACAAACACTGTTCATTTACAGTAAGCACTTTGATATCCGGCAACCCTGGGACCGGGACGTTGCCAGATATCCAAATATACCAGCTGTGCCGGAGGTTCCAATACGCTCTGGGTGGCTCACACATGACTGTGCTGCGCCGGGAGCCACTGTGGGCAGGACAGCAGAGGAGCCACCGGCCACAACGGAATGCCAGTTAATAGAGAAGTCCAGTTATTTGAATGCCAGTTAAAAGAGAGTTTTCTGTGTAAGTCTTTTCGCAGAGAAAGACAGAGGAGCTTCAGCACAGGGAGTGCAGGCTCAGCTGGGAGCGCATGGAGAGCTGCCAATGGGGACAGAGGACTTATATTCATTCATAAAAATTCAGTGCCACCAGCCTAACTCAGCCAATCCCTGTGCATCCCTGTGCTGGCTATCGCATGTCCAATAGACAGGGCTTTGCCAAATTCACGGGCCATTTGGATCAATTTCATGGTGATAGGATTTTAAAAGTGGTCAATTTGATGATTTCAGATATTAAAATCTGAGATTTCATGCTACTGTAATTGCAGGGGCCTGACCCAAAAGGAGTTGTGCAGGGGTCACGAGGTTATTGTATGGGGGTTGCAGTTTGACTACTCTTACTTCTGTGCAGCTGCCAGCAGCAGCATTGCCTTGAGAGCTGGGCAGCTGGAGAGCAGTGGCTGCTGGCCAGGAGTTGAGCTCTAAAGGCAGAACTACAGCAGCAGTAACACAGAAGAATTAAGGCTGGCCTGGTGTGGTGCTACCAAACTTACTTCTGCGCTGCTGCCTGCAGAGCTGGGCTCTTAGTCAGCAGCTGCCATTCTCTGGCCATCCTGCTGGAAAAGCGGCAGGACAGACATAAGGGTGACATGGGTATGCTATTACTACACTTGCTGCTGGTGGGGCGCTGCCTTCAGAGCTGGGCAATTGGCCAGCATTACAACCACCACTCTCCGGGTGCCCAGCTCTGACGCAGCACAGAAATAAGGGTAGCAATACCGTGAACCCCCTAAAACAACTTTATGATCTCCCTGCAACTCCCTTTTGGGTCAGAACCCCCAGTTTGAGAGACACCTGGTCTTCCCTGTGAAATCTGTGTAGTACAAGGTAACACCACACATATGGCCTCATTTCAAAGGCAGACCGCAAACTTCACTGTCTGTGATGCGTTTTGCATGGCTATCAATTTGGTAGGGTCCTGCTAACAGACCTCCAACACTTGTATCTGCAGCACAGCACATAGAGCAGGAAGACGTACATGCCATGCATAAACAACAAGGCCTGTGACGCCTTATAGACTAACAGATATTTTGGAGCATAAGCTTTCATGGGCAAAGATCCACTTCGTCAGATGTTGCATCTGACAAAGCAGGTCTTTGCCCACGAAAGCTGATGCTCCAAAATATCTGTTATTCCATAAGGTGCCACAGGACTTCTTGTTTTTGAAGATACACACTAACTCGGCTACCTCTCTGATACATGCCATGCATAGATGTGAACACTAGAGGGAGGTTACCAGAGGCATCAGAACTGAGGAGAAACAAGAAGGGAGAGCTGGGCTAGCCTTGTACATTTGCTTGAGTGAAGAACGAAGGCCAGTGCCCGGCTCCCACTTCTGGGGAGTCAGTGGGATGGAGAAAAGGGCTTGATCCCACTCTTAGAAACAAGTGTTGCTTTTACAGGTGCCGCTCCCCAGCTCGACTGACTTCAGCACTTGCAAATCAGAAATGGACAAATCTAGGAATTTGTGTTTCAGAAAGCACAGAAACAAGCCTCAAATCCCCAGTCCTAACGCTTAGCCTGAGCCAGCCCCCAGCCCCTGGCAGAGAGCACTTGGGCATGAATTTCTCCGGCTGTGCAGCGATGGGACAGAGCACCCCCTCTGAATACAGACCCTTCCCAAAGCTCAAGAGGAGCTGGAGTCAGGGGCAGGCCTCTCATGGGGAGAGTAATACAAGGCTGAGTAACTGCTCAGCACAGCACCTCTCCCCAAGGGGAGTTACCTGACCTCCACCCAATGTGGCTGGCCTGAGCCTCTGGGACTACCTAGGGAGTTGAATCCTATCAGGTGTCAAATTGCACTAACTCAATTAACACCTCTTCATCCCTGCCCTATCCCCCCAGGAGCCAGAGCCCCCTGGGGTTTGAAAAGGGCTGCAGTCTGTTTATCTACCCTGGGGACCAGGTGGTACTGATGTGTCAGTAGCAGCTCCAAGAGGTGACAGGATGGAAGTCCCGCTGCACACAGCTCTCCAGAATGCAGCAGTCTGCCGTGGAGATGAAAGACCGGCCATTTGCTGGGGTCACCACTTTAGCACCTGCTCCCAGACTGCCTTGCAGGGTGAGGGAATTCTGTCCCATAGGGTGGATTGGTTTTTATTCTTCAGGCAATACTCATGCCTGCCCGCTACCACAGAAGGCTGCATAGCGACACTCGCTTCTAGGACCAGGTTCCAATGTAAACTCCAGCGCCAATAAACCTGGATCCAGCTCTGAACTTTGGTTTATAATCTTGCAATGGACTGAACCAAAATCCAGATCCAAACACCCCAAAGCTATGGAAACGTTCGGGTCTGGGTCTACAGTGGCACTTTTGAACTTAGCTCCATGTCTTGTGTGAATTCAAATTCTAGGCATAGGACTGAGGGTCCGTTTGTGTTTGCGCAGGGCTGGTTTTGTCATTCCTGTGATGAGTTGTCCTTGTATGGAACAGCACCATGTCTGCTCAGCTGTCAAGGACCCAGAACACATTTAGGCTGTATCCAGCCCCATGCATACTGGACTTTTATTAACTCAAAACATCTATTTTGTTAGTCTTCAAAGTGCTCCAGGGCTGCTGGTTTGTTTCATTTAAACCACTGTAAACAATAAGTAAATGCTTATATGGTCATAACCCATTTTTCTCAAAAGGTTAATGCTTAAGTAAAGCAGGTTGGCGCAGCACTTCCTGGGAGACCAGGGACTTAGAAATGTGTTAGTCACAGCAGATGGATGGAGGCTAGGTAGACTAAGCCCATCCTAAGTTTTTGGGACATCTGTGCAGTATCCATCACAATGGTGCTTTGAGGTGTTGCCACAATGTAAATAAATGATGACAGTTGGAACACCCATAATGACCCCACTGCCTTTGTCCTGCCAGGAGTTCCTGAACAGAGAACTAGAGGCCAAATCAGACGAGGTGTTAATGGCTACAAAATCGTTCTCCCTCCCTCTCCCTGCCCACCCCCGCAAAAACACATTTGGCCATGCTAGTGACAAGCAGTAGGTAGCTGGGCAGATAGAGGTGAGTGCATTATGATACAGTGTGGTCAATGCTTTGGGCAGATGCATGTATTGTGGTCTCCAAAATCTCATCTCTGCACGTTGCCAATGAGTGGGCAAAGGGAAGGTGGGCAGAGGGGACGGGAAGGGGAAGGAAATACCTTTCTCATTTTTCGGAGTGATCATTCAGCTATTATTTACATTGCCACAGAGGAAGACAGATTTGTGAATGAGCCTGGGATCCCGCTTGGCAAAAAAGAGGAAGTCATTCATGAGACACTTAGGAACGCTGAACAAAGGCAATGCCAGGCAGAGACATACTGTTTACATTATATGCAGAGGCATTATGGAGCCATACTGGCACGCTCTGGCTTGCCTGTTCTTTTTTTGCTGGTGTCAGTTGCTTTTGGAACTTTCACGTGGGCGTTTGCAAACACAAGAGAGGATGCTGGGGTTAAAGCCCGTCAACTCTACTCACTCCTTTAGCTGAGAATTTTAATGGTTCGGAACAAAGAGAAAGGGCCAGATTTTTAAGGCATTTAGAGCACCAATTTGCACCATTGCTGTCAGCATGCAGGTGCTTTGCATAATCATGGGTAGAAATGGCCTGTCCTGGTTGCTTGCACATACAGCTGAGCACGCAGATGGCATGTGCGGTTGCTCACCAAAGCACTTTATCATCTGGCCAAATGTATTTATTTACTGGCTATTGATTTAGTTGCCAGTTCCCTGTCATGCTCATTATGCACAGAAGCAGAGACTCCTAGTCAAGAAATTCCCATGCTTCCTGGCCTAACCTGAGGGGTGTGGGCTTATCATTAGCATCACACAGAGATTCTGCTGCACCTGCCAACAGAGCAGCAAAGGCCATTTGGAAACTGACCTCTGCAGCTGGTTAAGGAGCCTGCATAACACTCTAGGTTGCTGTTCATGCCTTTCAGGGGTGTGAGAGGCAGCGTACCCTCTGCAGGCACTTAGCACTGAGGGGCCCATTTTTGAGTATGAATGCACCTCGCTGATTTGATAGCAGCCTTCAATTTCCTGAAGGGGGGCTCTAAATTGGATGGAGAGAGGCTGTTCTTAGTAGCGACGGATGGCAGAACAAGGAACAATGGTCTGAAGTTACACAGGGAGAGGTGTTGGCTGGATATTAGGAAAAACTATTTCAGCAGAAGGGTGGTGAAGGAGTGGAATGCGTTACCAAGAGAGGTGGTGGAATCTCCCTCCCTAGACTTTTTTAGGTCCCAGCTTGACAAAGTCCTGGCTGGGATGATTTAGTTGGGGGTGATCCTGCTTTGGGCAGGAGGCTGGACTCGATGACCTTCTGACGTCCCTTCCAGCATTAGGACTCTGTGATTCTATGATTTCAAATGTTGCCCATGAGCAGGAAGCTGCTTGACTGTCCAGAGCCCACGCGTAGCAAGGCAGGGACCTGAGCTTAAGCAAGTCACATCAGTACCCTGTGCCTCAGTTTCCTCTTCTGTCAAAAGCAGGGGCAGGAATAACAACTCACTCATTGGGCATGGCAGGCGCCCTGTACTAATCACTGTAACATCAATTAAAATCCTGGGGCAGGAGGAGCTTGCGAAAAGCAAAGTTTCATTATTAACTTAAATGGCACCTTGCTGCCCACTGATAAATCTCCTTTGTTCCCCAAATACTTCACAAACTATAGGCAGTCCAGAGCAGGACTGTGTGACCTGTCACAGAAATGCAGCCTCTGCTGGGGTCAAACACAACAGCTGCGTAACAGTGGGTAGCAACACCATGTAACTCTTTAGGTGAGGACCCTCACAGGCCATAGGTGAAGAGAGATCCTGATGAAGCCAAAGGAGGGCAGGTGGCTTTCTTACTGCCAAGGCAGAATAGTCCTGTTGGTATTGTTTATTATATAACTAAACAGTTGTTCCGTGTCTGTAAGAAAAGGGCCTGGCCTTGTTTATAGAACTGGGTGATAAAGCAGTGACTCTGGTATTAGTCAGTGAGCTGGAAAGTTTTCTACTGATCAGCCTTAGCAGGAATGTTATTTGCTAGGAGACAGGACAGAGGGGGAAGCCTCTTATCCAGTCCTTCCCCATGTATGGAGATGAAGCCAGGGTTACTCAGCAGGATATGGCACAGACAGAGAGCCCATCGGCCCAGATGCGCACCATGACATAGCTCCTCTCAGAGGAAACTGGGCAGCTAAGTGCAAACAGCCCAGAACGCAAAGCACATCCCAGGAC
Source organism: Carettochelys insculpta (assembly GCF_033958435.1). Classification (NCBI taxonomy): domain Eukaryota; kingdom Metazoa; phylum Chordata; order Testudines; family Carettochelyidae; genus Carettochelys; species Carettochelys insculpta. The sequence continues at coordinate 19,148,875 of NC_134153.1, read as the reverse complement.
ACAGGCCTGAAGGAGGAAGGCAGGCGAGGGCAGCAGATGGAGCTCGGCCTTGGCACTGGCAGTGAGATGATCAGTCACGCCCCAAGCTCTGCTGGGCGCAAGTTTTCAATTAGCTGACGTTCCGTAAACCCCAAGGAGACCCCACCCCCACCCCAGAGACGTTTTCCTCCCAGCGGTCTGTGCAGTGCCCACAACAGGTTTAGTCAGCAGCTTCGACTGACTCATATGTGCTGCTGCCAGACTCAAATGCACGTCTAGTTAGCAAACAGATGGGGAGATCTGCACACATGTGGCCACTGCAGCTTGGCCCATCAATCCTGGGATGAGCAGTGCAATGGAGGCAACAGGCTCGGCCCTGAAGGAGCCAGAAAGGAGTGTCACGTGCAGCCCTTGAGCAATCTTTGTCAGCCCCACCCAGTACTCTCCAGCCAGAGCTAGGAGGAGCATTTGATGCCTGGGGACATAGTTTTGAAAAGTCCTGACTCACTCACTGCATCATAGTCACATCCTGTGCTCCTGTCCAGGGACCTCCAAGTGCTTGGCAGACAACGAGTGGATTCAGCCTGAGAACTAGGTCAGTATGATCAGTGCTCACGGCTCAGTGTCACGCAAGCAACAGAGCCAGGAAAAGATCCCAAGTCCTGGGCCTTTTCTGGGAGGCAGGGTGGCCTAGTGGCTATGGCACAGGCCTGGGAGCCAGACCACAGGTTTATTCCTGTCGCTGCCGCTCTGTGGAGCCCCGTCTCCTGTGGCAGTGGAGCAGACGGTCTTTGGGGAAATGTATGGTCCCCTGCTCAGTTGCTGGAACTAGACTGTGGGGAGGGGTGCTGCACGCCCCCACCCACGCTTGATATGCTTCCTGTCATGTACAGGGCTTACCGTTTGGTTCAATGGCTCCCAGTGCCCCGTCCCTTACTGAGCAATTCTACAGCATCTGGCACCAGGGGGCCTCTACCTGATCACCCTGCCGCTTGCTCTCTTCTCAGCTGAAGGAAGTTGGCCAACAGTGGTTCTGGGCCACACAGCCAGGCTCAGCCTTTGAAATCATGGTCCGAGGCGGAAGCAGCCCTCCCAATCAGAGTTCCCTCCAATTTTTTTCCATCCAGGTACAGAATAAATTTTGCAATGTGCACCGAGGCATGTGTGGATGTGCACCACCCGTAGAAACACACACTGCCACCTGCGGGCTCTCTGCCAATCAGCTGGGCAGCACCTGACTCTCTCCTGGGCAGCTGCCCAAGCACTCAGCTGACAGGGAACACTGCTCATGGTAGGGGCAGCAGCGTCTTTGCAATGATGGCAATTGGGCGAGCTCAGCTTTACGCGCATGGGATTCGGCTCAAGGAGGAGAATGAACGGGAACTTGCCTGTGGCCGGGAGGTACAGGGGGACTGCTGAACTCTCTGCAGAGCAGGTGTTAGAATTCCTTGTTGCTGATCTTGCTAGAAGTAATGTCTGACTGGTCTTTCTTAGTCTGCACCATTGGCTGCTGCCATCTTCGCTCCCTTCCCCGAGCAGGGTTGGTGTGGGTGTCCCCGTGTGCCAGATGCTGCCTGGTGCCTGCCTGGGAGCTAACGCACAAAGGCACCCATGTCAGTGCAGGAAAGGCGGTGCACAGCAGGCGTCCTTAGCAAAGGCACGAGGCAGCGAGTCCAATGCATCACACAGCGCCCCAGCACGCCATCCCAGGAACTGGGAGAGACACAGCAAGCACTACCCTACAGCACAGGATGGGTTCAGAGCAGCTTAGCACAGGCCAGCGTGTTTACAAGTCTGACTTGCTCAGGGCAGGGGGGAATTCGCAGTATGACTCACACGCCTTGCTAAAGTGCCTGAAGCACAGCATTGTGCTGAGAAATCAGAAACGTGCAGCCCCCACCCCCACCCCCACCCCACCCAGGCACAACACCGTCTCTCACTGGGTCATTAGATGGTCGCTGCATTGCTACAAGCCCCTTAGCGCGCGGAAGGCTTGGGGAGGATTCATGCTCTGCAATGGCCATCTGGAAGGAGCTGGTATCCTGAGGTTAAACCCCACTCTGTCGACCACGCTGAGTGTGGAGAGATATTTAATGTGCTCTGACAGATCAGAGACCTGCAGCTCTCACCCAGCAACATTTAAAGGCCCCCTTTCCCTGGGGGCCTGAACCAAACGAATTCTACACATGTGCTCTTTTTACAGGCAACAAATTAAGAGGAACTTTTTCTTTGAGTTGCCTTGTCAACGCTGCGCCCCTCCCAAAATGTCCAGAACACAATTTATTATCCCTTCCATTAAAGTCTCCCCACTAGACTGACTCTTGGAAGTTCAATTTATGTTCCTCCAACCCCCCGGTATATTATTCCAGCCAAACAGAAAAGTGCAGTCAGCAAGGAGGCCGTTAGGCAGGGAAACAAGCCTGTCTTTGGTTTCTTGAAGTAAGTCCTAAGCAGGGACAGGAAGTCCCCTTGCAGACAGAAAGTCTGCCGCACCACAGCGTTTGGCACGCTGCACCGCCCTGCGCCGTGCCACCAAGGAGGAATTCCACAACAAAGAGAGAAGGGAGCCGGGGGCGGCAGGAGAGGCAAGCAGAGGGGCTGGAGATGTGGGGAGAGGGAAAGGCAGAAAAGAAGAGAAAGAGGAGAGGGAAAGTGGAATGAAAGAGCCGAGTGTGGAGGGGGAGAGAGAAGGCAGCGAGATGCACCCGCAGAGAGAGGGCAGACGGATACACATGCAGAGAGAAGGGGAAAGCACAGAAATCTGGGGACAGGGAAAAAAAAAATATCCAAAGCAGCCTGTGCAGCCCCATCACCTCCTCCTGTGAAGCTGTCCATTCATCTCTTGGTTTGCAAATGCCGCCTTGGCAATCAGGTGGGAGCTGCTGCCTCGGGTAACTGGGAGCAGCAGTGGATGCAGCCTGGAGGGGAGAGGGATTCTGGGGTGGCCCCAGGCTAAGCTGACAGCTCCTGAGTGAAAAGGCTCCTTCCGAAGAAACATCGATCCTCCTAAACTGGCTGCTCTTTGTCCCTGTTGTTTAGACTAGAGCATCCCCATAACTGGCTTTGTTCTGCTCTCAGTTACGCTGGTGTAAGCCCGCAGAACAGGGAGAATCCCCAGCTGTCCCATTCGGGACAGGCTGAACCTCTCTAATCTGTTACATTTGGGACCTGACCGGTGCCAAATGAGAGACTTGGCCAGACCACGGGAGGTCAATGTTGTCTAGCACATTACCAGCACTTGAACGGCTTACCCTATCTCCGAGAAGACATTTAGGGGTAAATTACAGCTAAAAAACAGCACAGAACACTGAGAGCCAGGACTGGTGGCTGGAAACAAACTTTATGGGACCAGAGGAAACTTGGCTGATGAGAAGCATTCCTCTGACTAACTAAAATCATGCTGGATGAGAGAGGTTCAACCTGTAGTTTCCTGCTGCTCTGGGGTGCCTGAGAATAGCTAGCTAGCTAGGGAGCAGTGTCATTGTAGGAAAGGATTTCTTATCACAGGAATAACTCCCCTAGGGCTGGCCCTTCTTTTAATGCGACGTACCCCTGCTTACTCCCTTCCACCCCCACACCATTAGCTGTATGGTCACCCAACAGCAGCAAGGCCATTGCCCCCACTCTGGTCTCCCTCTGATCCACAGGCTGCTTTGTGACTGTTTAATGTGACTATGCACAGAAATTAAAAACCCGACAATGTCTGGGGCCAATGGGAGGGACTCTGCCGGTTCCTCTAATTGCTTATGGCCTTGGCCTGGAGGGTCTTACGGTAGGTCACTGTTACCCTGGACACCTGCTTTCTCTCTCCCTGCTGCCTCACAACCTATGTGACTAAATTGTAGTGACCTCATCTACCTTTCCTAGCTCCTGCTGAAACCATGGCCAGACTGCAGAGTCAAAACCTTTCCCCTGCAAGGATTTCTCTATGCGCAGCGTCTCCTGCAGATAACAGAAAAGAAACTGTACGCTGTTCAGACACACTCAAGAGCCAGCCAGCCTGACCCTTCCTGCTGGCACAAGCGAGCTCGGGAGTATAAAGAGTGGATTCAGAATTTTATACCAGTGATGTATGTGACCTCTAAGGGTTTGCAGTCTTGGCTGGGAAATCCAGCCACAGCTTTTCCAATGAGTTTTTAACCCCTTCATCCCCCTCTTAGCTACAGTCATTGCCATGAATGTTTATCAGTCTCTCCTGGGGTTCATGTGGTGACTTTATAAGGTGAACATGCTGTGGAGGAGGGAGGAAGGATACTGCCCCCCTCCCTGTGCTTGTTTTTTGATACCAGTTCCCAGCAGGATTTCCTTCTTCTATATAAACTTTAGCCGGGACTGGAGGCTGACGCTGGTTACTGCCTTGATTTGTGGGAAGAACCTCTGAAGAAGGTGGAGATGCCTTGAGTGTAGACATGTTGTATTCAGAGTTGCAGCTATGTTGGTCCCAGGGTACTAGAGAGAGAAGTTTTCAGTAGGGGCAGATTCTGTGCAGCACCCATCAGCAGTGCTTTCTGGAATTTTTTCCAACCAGGTACAGAATAAATTTGTTATGTGCACCAAGGCACATACTGAAAACACATGCTGGTGGCTGTGGGTGCTCTGCTAATCAGCTGGGTGGCACCTGAATCTCCCCTGGGCAGCTGCCCGAGCACTCAGTGAGAACACTGCCCATCAGCTGCACCTCAAGGGATATAGCGTTAAAAGTGGCTTTCTGCCAGCTATGTATTTCCAGGATTCTGGACTAGCCCAAAGCCAGAACAGCCCTGGGTTTAAGTGAGAGTGGCACCAGGGGCTTCTACTAGCATACAGTGGTTTCCCACCACTGCTTGTGGGCTATTCCACAGCCCAGAACAGGCAGAGCACAAAACAATCCAACCACTCCCCCTCACATCCTGATATGTCCCTTCTTATCCTCGGCCATTCCCCCAGCACACTTGTACCCTCCTGTCCTGGCTCTCAGTGTTCTGTGCTGTTTTTTAGCTGTAATTTACCCCTAAATGTCTTCTCAGAGATAGGGTAATCCGTTGAAGTGCTGGTTATGTAGCTGCATGGGGGAATGTTATAGGGCAACATGCACTGCTCAAGGGCTGGCAAAGCTTTGACTAAGCTGTACAGAGTCACAGCAGAACCTTTAAAAACAATGAGGAGTCCTGTGGCTCCTTATAGACTAGCAGGTTTTTTGGTGCATAAGCTTTCATGGGCAAAGACCCCCTTCGTCAGATGCATTTCTGACAAAGCAGGTCTTTGTCCAAAAAAGCTTACGCTCCAAAAATATTAGTTTATAAGGTGCCCCAGGACTTCTTATTTTTGCAGATACAAACCAACACAGCTACCCCTTTGATAGCAGAACCTTTATGTCCCTAAATCTCTAATCACCTGAACAAGAGCTTTGATTGATTTGTCCCCTTACTTCTGAGCTGCTTTCAGAGCTGGGCGGCTGGAGAGCAGCGACTGCTGTCCAGGAACCCAGCCCTGAAGTAGGGATGTAAAATGCCATTTAATTAGTTAACTATTTAACTAATTAAATGGGGTGGGGAGGAGAGGAACAGCTTGAGGGGGCATTTCCAGCTCCAATGGGCTGAAGCCTCTCTCCTGCCGTGGATGAGGGCTGCTTCTGCTGGGCTGAAGCATCCCTCACTTGAAGCATGCTATGAATCAAGGCTGCTCCAACCAGGCTGGAGAGACCTTGTCCACAGCATTCCCAGGCCTACTGCAGAAGAGGGCTGCTCTGGCTGTGCTGGAGTGCCCCTGCCCATGGCAGAACTAGCAGCCAAATGCCCATGTTGGGTGGGTAGTTGCTCCAGCCCCAACTGATTAACCACAGTTGGTAAGCCTCATCTATGTCAGGTGAGACTTACCAATTAGCCAGTTAACCGTTAACCTGACTCTGAAAGTAAAGCCACTGCCAGCAACAGAGTAGAAAGAATGGCATACTATGGTATTGCCTGCCTTACTTCTGTGATGCTGCCTGCAGAGCTGGCCCTTCAGTCATCAGCTCCCACTCTCCATCTGCCCAGCTCTGAAGGCAACAGGGCAGACATGATATGGTATTGTCACCCTTACATTGGCACTTGCTTCTTGCAATGCCTCAACCCCCAAATAATTTTGTGACCCCCTGCAACTCCCTTTTGGGTCATGACCCCTGTCATGAATGAATTCAGGGAAAGGATTAACCCTTAGGCTACGTCTACACGTGCACCCAACTTCGAAATAGATTATTTCGATGTTGCGACATCGAAATAGGCTATTTCGATGAATAACGTCTACACGTCCTCCAGGGCTGGCAACATCGATGTTCAACATCGACGTTGCTCAGCCCAACATCGAAATAGGCACAACGAGGGAACGTCTACATGGCAAAGTAGCACACATCGAAATAAGGGATCCAGGCACAGCTGCAGACAGGGTCACGGGGCGGACTCCACAGCAAGCCGCTCCCTTAAAGGGCCCCTCCCAGACACACTTTCATTAAACAGTGCAAGATACACAGAGCCAACAACTAGTTGCAGACCCTGTATATGCAGCACGGACCCCCAGCTGCAGCAGCAGCAGCCAGAAGCCCTGGGCTAAGGGCTGCTGCCCACGGTGACCATAGAGCCCCGCAGGGGCTGGAGAGAGAGTATCTCTCAACCCCCCAGCTGATGGCCGCCATGGAGGACCCCGCTATTTCGATGTTGCGGGACGCGGGTCGTCTACACGTCCCTACTTCGATGTTGAACGTCGAAGTAGGGCGCTATTCCCATCCGCTCATGGGGTTAGCGACTTCGACGTCTCGCCGCCTAACGTCGATGTCAACTTCGAAATAGCGCCCAACACGTGTAGACGTGACGGGCGCTATTTCGAAGTTACTGCCGCTACTTCGAAGTAGCGTGCACGTGTAGACGCAGCCTTATAGAGACAACTCTCTGCAGGGGATGGCCAGGTAAGCCAATGGGAGGAAGAGAGACTTTTTTGAACTGAGAACAATTGCAGTCTGAGGGGTCTTTGTATGTGTGGCTGCAGAAGAGAACAGAGAGAAATGACTACTCCTAAACAGCTGGAATGAATCCAGTAAAAATTCTGGCCATTGCATAATCAGCCATAGATATGTAAGTAAAAGGGAAAAGTGTAATTAGACATGATCAGGTTATGGTTATTTTGAATTTGGTGTGGACTGTTTTTTTCAGTGCCTCTGGTTGATGACTTGATTCTTTCCCCTGTACTCTGTAACTTCTAAGGTTCTAAGCCCAGGGAAGTAATTCTCTGTGCTGCAACCGGTATGATGGAGTTATTTTCTCTTGTCTTGTGAATAAATTACTTTTTAAAGCAAATTATTTGATTTCTGTGTCCTAGAGAAAAGCCTGTACATTCATGACTTAGACTGAAAGTTCAGCTACCAGATTACAGCTCTTTGTCTCCAAGCTGTCTCCTAAGGGAAGGTTAAGAGCTGGGGTTTATCCCACAGGGAGACATCCCCAAGTGCGTCTTCATGGGTTAAATGCTTTTTTTTTTTTTTTTCCACTTGGGTGGTGGCAGCTACCCTCCACCCCCAGGGTCAGGGACTCTGTAATCTTAGGGAGTTTTTTAAGCAGAACCTCTATAGACCAAGTGTTTTTAAGGTTTGATGGGACCCCACTTTCTGCACTCAGAGTGTTAGAGTGGGGGCGCAGCCCTGACAACCCCAATTTGAGAAATGCTGGTTCCCCTGCACCCACATGACATTTGTATAGTGTAAGGTAAAGGCACACAAAAGATTTAATTTTATGGGGAGAGATCAGATTTCACAGTCCATGATGCATGTGGCCATGAATTTGGTGGAGTCCTACCAACAGCTCTTCCTTGAACATTGTGTGGTTCACAAACTTTGTGATAACGATATCATTATCATTTCCTGACTGTTTAAGGTCTTTACCCCCCGGCCCTAATATGGTGTTTAAAAATGACCAGCAAGTTGCTACAGTGCAATGCAGTAGCGCTTCTCTATCCAGCACTAGAATTATTTCCACCTGCAGTTTTGTAACTGTCAATCCCAGCATTTCATTTGCTTTCTATCCAAGGCCATTTATTGCACAGATAGTTACATGGGAATCTACATCATCAAATCAACATACCTGGCGACGATTGCTACGATAGAGCACACCATCCTTGGCTAGGATACGTGCAAGTCATGCAAAAGAACTTCATCTTAGAAGAAAAAACTCTCAGACTGAAGAATTCGGAAACAGACATGTGATTATTGCAATTGACTGCGCAAATCCAGTATTGGCTGGATAAGCCATGAGAGAAACTGCAGACTCAAACACTGCCCATAGATCCTCACTGCCACTGCTAACTGCCGTCTCTCAAGATGAAAAGGGGCCAAAGGGAATAACATGGTTTTATCTTGTCTTCTCCCAGGGCTGCTACAGGTCTGGCACTAATGAATGAAGGAAATGAGCCAGCCTCTGGTGTTATCTGGTCCCTGTGAACATCACACTCTGACTGTAATTGCCCAGCAAAGAATATTCCTGGAGAAATGAAACTCCTGGCTGATGGAAATCAGGAAAGCTGGCTCCTGTGTTAACTGCCCCTACCCCTAATGCACTGGGTGTGTCAGAAGAGGAAAGGGTGGAGAGAGCGATCTGGAGAGCTCATCCAATGGCATTAGGTCTCATAAGTGCTGCAGACCAGCAGTATAAGACCAGGTCTACACTAGACCTTAACGTCGATTGTAGATACGCAATTCTAGCTATGGCAGTTGCATAGCTGGAATCAACTTATCTACAACCAATTTACCTGGCCATCCTCACTGATGGAGATTGACAGGAGAAAGTCTCCTGATGACCTCCCTTACTCCTTACAAGATAGAGGAGTATAGGGATCAGCTGTCCACCCGATAGTTCAATTTTGCGCATCCCCACGAGGCACTTGAAATCGAACCCTCAAAGATTGACCCTGACCACGTTGATCATCCGGGTAGTGAAGACCTACCCTCAGTGACAGCATCCCACTTCCTTGGTGATCTTCCACCTAAGTTCTGACTCCACCGGATTTTGTTTAGCCTTGGAAAACAGACAATAGTAGCAGATGGGTGCTGTGGCCTCAGAATCCCTCCTCAGCAGAACCATCAGCAGCCTTGCAGGTCCAAAGGACTTAGACACCAGAGCAATGGGCAGGACACAATAGGAGGTGTCCCCAGGAGGAGTCCAGCCTCATGCCTTGAGAAATGTCTTTCTAGTCTTTTTGGTGGGCTAGGAAGAAGCCTAGAATCAAAATATAGGGCCCGGCAACATAGCAAAGTTCTACAAATGGGACCAAAGCTGGGCTGGCTAGTCCACCCGTTACTTTTGATTCCGATTTGCAAATGCCACACATGCACACCCAGACAAACACCCAGGTGAGTCAGCCAGGCATTTGCCCATCCAAACATAAGGGTGAACATTGCAAGGGATGTGACCACCCTATGAAGGCTCAGATTTAGAAACGTGAGGCTGCCCCATGTTTTCAGGGACTCCATCCATAGTTTCTCAATGAGCATCTGCCTCATGGTTCAGATGCTGCTGCTCTGGCCCTTGCTTTCACTGCAGGGAAATTTTCAAGGGATGCTTTGCTGAATGGGTGTGAGACTTGGAACTCACCGATCCATGTCAGCAGGAGAGTCAGTATGAGCTAATGTCTGCTGGGAATGCCACATCTTAAAGAGCATTAAGTAGGTGTTGAAAAATAAGGACTTTCTTTCAAGAAGCTCCCTCTTTGAGAAGGCATTACATGGCCCTGTTTTGATTGATAACCCTGGCTTAGTTTTCACTCCTTTCTTGGCTGGTGGAGTCTTCTCCCCATTATTTCCATGGTGTACAGCACTCTAGCATAAGGAAGGCTGTTGAGCTAATACAATTCCTCCAACATACAGCAGATGCTGGGTACTACAATATGCCAACAGCATTCCTAGACAGGGCAGGTGACTTGGCTTTTAACACCCACACAGACAACAAATTAGGAATTCCACTTTCCAACTGTTGGCCACTTGGAGAAAAGATGAACTCAGAAAAGCCAATTTCTTTCTCAAGAATGAACCGAACATGCATTAAAGAAACTGCTCTCCTTAGTATACGCTAGACTCTATGGGCCATGAAGTCACCACACATACTGCCACACATTGTCTAAAAACAGCCCATGGCCAAAGAGCTGGGCTAAAAATACATGCTAATAATAGTTATTTCCCATTAACTTTAAAAGCCGCTTCTTCAGTGAGGTCCTGTATCAAAAGTTATCTTCTTATTTCCTTAAGGCAATAAGGTGTTAATAGCTAAGGCCTGCTCATGAATACCATCACTCATTAGGGACTGATTCTCATCTTGTTTACACCAGTATAAATAGGAGGAATTCACCTGAAGTTAGTGGAATGGATCAGGTGCAGTATTAGGTTAAGTGAGCTTAAAATCAGGCCCAAGCTCCACTACTGGCAATGAAGTTCATCGATATGAAATGTGTACTGGCATAGCTAGGTTGGCCAGACATGTCTCTGCAGGGCTTGCCCCCTGATATTTACTGCTTTTGTGAAAATTTACATCTATGGCAATATGGTTGCACAAACAGAAAATGTTAGCTCTTTTTTCAGTGAAATCAATTTTGATCACAATTCAGTGTCCACATTTCTTGATTGTTCCATGAAAATCAGGCTTCTGTTGAATTCTGTACAAGCGGTTCAAATTTGTGATCATTACTCTTCCTCTTTTGTTGACAATATATTCTAGGTATTTCCATTTCAACTGTGAATTTTTCAAACACAGCTAGTAAAGAATACCCTGGTTCATTTATTTGCTCCTAGAAGGATCGCCAAGACATCTCGAAATCTGCCCAGTGGTCTGCCTCTCTTTCTGGACCCTTTGCAAGATGCAGAATACAGAACACTCCTTGGGATCCTGTAATCCAGCCTTCACGTCATATGTCCAAGCCTATTGAGTCTTGTCTTACAAATCAACATTCCCAAGAATGACATACCAGCATGATTTAACGTGTCTGCATTTGTCGATCTGTCTTTGACATCTTCTTTGAAGCATCTGCTATGAAAGCTGTTTAGTTTTTTGGTATGTTTGGCATAAGTCATCCATGTTTCTGAGCCTTACAGAAGAGTGGACAAAAAAAGTCTGGAAAATGTGGATTTTCACTTTAGTTCACATTTTCTTATTATTACGGGTTCTGTCTTGCAAAAGACCAAAGTTCCCATCAGTTTTGCTGATTCTCCTAGTGAACTCAGCATTAAGATCTATACTGTTGGTAACACTAGAGCCAAGGTAGCAAAGCTGGTCAACATCACCCAGATAAGTACCATCTAAGAAGATGTCTAGAAGTGGTTCTTCTTAATGTATGACAACTGTCTTCTTCAAGTTTATTGATAGCTCCAAGATTCTACATGCATCAGAGAACTTGGTAATGAGAAGTTGTAGGACACCACCACTGTGACCCACAAGTGCTGAACCTTGCACTGTTAAACAAATCTCCCTTATATCTAGTGCTGAGATGGACACTCTCTTGAACATCATGGAATGCATGCTTACGCTGAGTACAATATCATCTGGTTCCTCAAAGTCATGTGCTAGCACAACTTCATGGTCTAATAAGAGTCGCCCAATGAATTACAATTTCATTGGGATATTGTGGTTCACACTCACCTGTGAAAAGCAGCATGGGATTGTTAGTGACCTCAGGTGGTGTGGGCCTTTGCTTTATCTCTCATCCAAATGAGAGAAACCAAACAATGGGACATGCACACTGAAATATCCATGTGAAATTCTATCAGTACTTGAAATGATCAGACCTTCAAGCAAATATTTCATGCAGTGTTTATTTCCATACTGATGCTTGTTTAGCAGGAGATTAAAGTCTAATTTCCGGTTAGAAATGTTGCTGCTACCCCCCGCCAGAGAGGGAAAACCCTATTTAGAAAGAAGCTCTGCCCTCACAAGCTGATGAATGCTAGACTTGAATTTTACACACCAAGGCTTGTCACTTAGGAATGCTAACAACACAGCACAGAGTCTTTCTTAAAAATCTGACCCATAATCAGCAAATAAAAGGCTTTGCTAATATTAGTGGAGTTGATTAAAAATTATAAATCAGGGGTCTCAAACTCAATTTACTTTAGGGACAGTGCCAGTCCTCAAATTCTCCTAGTGAGTCCATGGGCACCCCTCTCTGGCAGAGTCTGGGGGAGGTTCTCCATGTGTCCCCCCACTCCATTCAATTCCCAGCCTCACCTGCCAGCTTGCACACACTACCCCCCCCCACACATGCATTCCCAGGACCCACCTGGGATGGTCTCTCATACTCAGGTTAGCCTGCGTAGCCCTAGATGGGCTGGAGCCAGCAGCAGGGGTTGCCCCATCTGCCTGCACTCACTGAGACAGCAGGAGCTGCAGGGAAGAAGAGCTGCACAGCAGCCTGCTCCACTCTGTCTTCCTCTCCCAGTCTTTGGGGAGGGGACTTGAGGGAAGGAGTGTGATGGGGGGCATGGAGCAGAGATGGAAAGAGGTGGGGGAGGACTTTGGGGGAAGGGTACACCCTCCCCCACCCCCGGGACTCATATTCCAGTAGCTGTACACAGGCCAGATTGTGGAACTGCTCAGGCCACTAGTTTGAGATCCCCTGATATAAATACTGGTGAATCACAATTAAAAAAAACCACAGTGACTCAGTGTAAAACAGAAGACTGACCCTAAAAAGGGCATGTTGTGCTGCACTAGCTTCATGAGATTTGAGATGCCTGTTTAAACTCTGTTATATTTTCCTCCTTTATGCAATCAAGCCAATGCTATGATTTAAACCTAGGCGGCCTGGTTCTCACCCACAGGAAATTCCAGGAGACAGTGGGGTGCTCTCTGCAGCTGTAACTCTGGGAAAGCCAAAAGCACTTATAATCATCCCCTATTGTGAGCTACCACTAAGCCCCCAAATATGTCACAAACAGCCACTTGTGCAAGATGCTGCTTGCATTAACTAGCCTTGTGATTAAGTAACCCTAACCCCACCACTGTCCCTGTCTCCAGGAGCAAGCCAAGCAGGTGTTCAGGCACAGACTTTGCCCTGCAGGCAAGCCGTCTATTTCACCCCCTGGAGTCCATCAGGTTCAAAGGTTAGGTGCAAAAGATGCTTCCCTGCACACAGTCACTGCACTGAGTCCTGCCCAGCTTTCCTAACACATTTCCCTTGGCCTAGAACAAGAGCCAGTTCGCACATACACCTCCAGCAGGACTTTGCCCGTTCAGAGGCGCTGGACAGCTTGGAGAAGTGGTCGGGGTGGTAGATTTTTCTAGCTGGGTCCAGAAACAGAAACTGCCAGGGGATGTGGTGGGGTGACCCAACTTCTTGTGGTGAGACAGAAGCTGTGGAGAGTTCAATGGGCAGCTCTTCTTCAGGGCTGGGAAAGGCACTTCCAGCTGTTGTGCTGCTTAATCTTGCTGAAGGCAAGACCTGCCCGACTGAACTGGAGCACTGGGCCACCTGCTCCAGTGCTCCTTCAGTGCTTAGTCCCAGTTAACTCCAGGGGTGTGCACTTCTTCCTAACTCCAGTCAGGTCAGGGCTGCCTGGTGCCTTGAAGAAGGAGGTTTACAGTCATGCAGATTTTTTAATCCTGTCTTCTAACCTAACTGTGCTGGTTTCCATTACCCATGTAAACGTTCGATAGACTCCTGCTAACCTCTTGGTCGCCTTGTGGCAGGGAGTCCCACAGGCAGGATTCCCCCTTATTTTTCCATCCCTGGGCAGAATAAATTTTATGTGCACCACCCGTAGACACACAGGCTGCCGTGTGGACACTCTGCTAATCCGCGGGGCAGCACCTGAGTCCCTCCTGGCCCGCCTGAGCGCTCAGCTTACAGGGAACAGGGCCCACAGGCCGGGCCTATGTTGTGCTCACAGCAGTTTTCTTTGTCGCGGGGTTTCAGGCTGGTGGCCTTTGGGTGTAACTGTCCCCTTGCTCCTGTGACCAGGCCGGAGGCTGAGTGCTAAGGGCACCCGGTCTGCCAGTCACTGCGCCTTTCTCTCCCGGCCCCCCCCAGCTCGCAGCGGCAGCTCGGCGGGAGCTCTCCAGGCCGATGAGCCTTCGGACCTGGCGGCCTGATACCTGCCCCAGGGAGCCGAGCGGCAGCTGCCAGCCCAGGGCCGGCTCGGGCGGAGCGCGCACCTGCCCCTTGCTCGCGCCCCGCGGGAACTCGGCCTGCGCTCCGCCCGGGCCTGCCCGCGCGCGGGGAATTCCTGCCCGGCGGGCGGGGCGGGGCGGAACGCGGCTCTCCCGGAGCAGGCAGCCGGCCGGGCGCGTGCTCCCAGCCTGGGCCCGCCCGCCGGGGGCTGCGGAGCGAGGCACCTGCCGGCCGGCGCTGGACTCGGCGGCACGAGGCAGAGCCACGCCAGGAGGCTGCGGCAGGGGCGGGGGCGGTGCGGGGGGCGATCCCTCCCCGGTAGCAGTTTCGCTGCCGCCCTGGGGTGAGTGGCCCGGGCAGCTCCCGGTCGGCGGGGACCAGCTGTCCTCGCGGTGTGGCACGCGGGAGCTGCAGGTTTGCAGCGGCAGGGCTGCTTTTCGGGGGCTGCCCCGGGCAGAGAAGCTGCCTGGCTGGCGGGACCTGCCCATGCTGGGAGAAGGGGCTCAGTTGCCCCCTCCGTGCGTGGGAGGGGCAGGAGGGCCCGGGCCCTGCAGGGTGGATCAAAGATGTGGTGGGTTGTGGAAGCTGGGATCCCGATGCCCTGGCCCGGCCAAACGCGCCCCTGGCCCAGGCTGGCGGGGGGCTGGAGCGAGCTCATGCTGCTGGCCCCTGGGTCTGGTCAGCCAGCTGCTGCCCTGCTTGGACCCATGAGGAGGAACATGGTGGCAGAGGGAGTCACTTTCGGGGCTCTGCAGACACACCTGAGTTAGACGCTTGCGGGGAGAATGCTGGCGGAGATCCAGGCAGAAGCTCCCAAAAGTGCCCAGGGGATTCCAACACCCCCACACTCACCTTCCCAAGCTGCACCCTACATGTGGGGCTAGCAAAAGTGGGAACCCAGCTGGTCAGGGAGACAGGCACTGCTGCATTACGGGATTCTCAGACCTAACTAGAGCAACTCCCTGTCCCTGGTAGTGGGCCACTTTTGACTACGTTACTGATTGAAGATAATTCCCAGATCCTATTCAGCACAGGATTTCAAAGAACAAATAGACTAAGAAATCAATGAATTGCCTGGGGACAATTTGGAAACAGAAAAAGAAGTGCAATAACCCAAAGAAATTTCTTGCAGCTGATTATACTCCCACCTCCCTTGTTCTGGGTGTACCCAGGCATGTTTGGCCAGTGTAACTGCCCAGCTGCCCATATACGTTGAGGGCACTGCTGGCCTTTGACTGTTGGAAAGGTAGCTCAAAGTTAGGTTTTTGCTCATAGCTGAGCAGTTCACATCCTCTGCAGCAGCTCAGCCCTGTTACAGGAGACTTGTGATGGGGCAAAAAGCTGCGCCAAGCTCTGTTCCAAAGAAATAACTGTCCAGGAAACATCAGCTGTTTTCCATTACTAGATTAGGATAGAAGAATGTGATTGCACAAACCGCACTCAGAAGCCACTGTGCCTTACGCTCGTCTCCAAGAATGCTTTAAACTCTTGTGGCCCTGTCAGCAATTGGTTGACTCTCAGCATTCAATCAGCAGCAGGGCGAACTATTCCTGGTGGGGCCGATAGCAGGTGTTTGACTGGAGCCTGGTGCAGGTTTGCCAATCATTCAGTGTTGGGCGGGGAGAAATCCCCTAACCATGCATCTGGACCCACCAGTCCTTGCACCTGCCTGCACTACATGCAAATCAGACTGAGCCTGTTGCCTCATGTCAGGAACGAGTTAGACTCCCCCAGAGCCAAGGCACAAAAATGCAAGGATCATCAACTTGCATTGAGGTCCGCAGATAATAGCAGGTAGTTAAGGAGGCTCCAGAACACTGCAGCTCTATTATCACAGCTGGCATCACAGTGTTTTCAAAGAGATCTTGATGCAACACGCTTCTGATACAGAGTCTGCCCTGCCCCAGGGATGGGTGCACAAGGTTGGCAGCACTCCAGACTAGCGAGCCAGGAGGCATCGTTTCTTCCCAAGTCTGAGACAAGCCCCTCAAAACAAGGACAAGAGAAAGTAGGGGGGAAACATGGAAGCGGGGGAGCCTATTTGTGTCCGCACATTAGGAAGAAGGCCAGAGGAAAGGGATAGAGATGAAACCAATAGAATTGCATAGAAATTACTCAAAAAAAAAAGGGAAGACCTTAATACAGGCTGGGATCTTTGCTCTCGGCTTTTTTGAAGCACCCTGCAGAACTCTATAGCAGAGAAAGACTTGTATTAGCTTATCTAGCACAGACCAAAAATGTTACCGCAATCTTTTTTTTTTATCAATTTAATTCTTTAGAAACCTCTCCATCACTCAGTCGTCCAGCAACATCTGTAATCTGGCATGATTTTAGTTAGTGTAACCAAGTTTCCCGTGGTCCCATGAAGTTTGTTTACAGCTGTCAGTCCTGGCCCTCCGTGTTCTGTGTTGTTATTGAACTGTAATTGATCCCTTAATGTCTTTTAAGATCCCAGTAAACAGTGGAAGCGTTGATGATACTGCTAGACAATATTGACCTTCTGTGGTCCCACAAATTCTCTTGTTCAGCACCAGTCAGGTCCTGAAGGTGCCAAACTAGAGAGGTTCAACCGGTATAAGCAAAGTATAGCAACTAGCTAGGAACTTAGGGGAAAGGTTGTAGATAATAGGATGCTGGAGTAATATGGTCACCCTAATATAGCTTGCATCTCTGTAGGGCCCTCTATCCAAAAGGGATAGAGAAAGGATGTTGCCAGTGCTGGGAAGTGAAATGAATGGGTGGTGTATCTGCTCATCAGCTGTTCAGAGCCTCTCAGGGATTCAGCGTAAGAAACGTGAGAGATTTCTCCAGCCAACAGTGACACGCAGTCATCTCTTGGTGTGGGGGCGGGACTGAGGTGTGGCAGCTGTTCACTGCACAAAGCGATACCACCAAACAGTTTAAGACAGGAAGTGAAGAACCGCAGACCCACCCTGTTGAAAGAGCAGAGGCAGGGAAGGATATAGGGAAGCACGAGTTGGAATATGTCCAGTTCTTCCAACACATCCTTCCTCTTATTAAAAGTTCAGGGCTTTACATCTCTGCCCTCCACTTACCCTGTAGAGTACACATCAGGGAGCTGCTCTGCAATAAAACACTCTCTTTTGTTTTATTTTTTTTAAATTCAGAGACAAAGTGCAGCTGCAACTGCAGAGATTTTTTGCGCCCGCTGTGGTGTAAAGATGTGATGGGAGCAGAGAGGAACAGAAAGTTCAGGGATGGACATGAAAAGCTAGAAAAAGACTATGGAGGCTTTTCAAAACTGCATGCTGTTGGCCAGACGCCTCAGACAGTCTGGTGTTCGGTTTTTCATGTGTCTGGGACAGCATTTAACCTCCCCAGCATCAATGGTGCTCAGCATATTAGTGAACATCACCCCTTTGGGAGACTGTGGGGTTGATTTCCTGCAAGTGGGCAGGTACAAGCAGGCTAGAGTGCATGTTCTTCACATGGCAGGCTACGGCCCCGAAAGAGAAAAGCCTTTTGTCTCTGCTGACCTGAGTTCAGATGTGACTTAGGTCGCCAAGAATGAGCTGAGCAGTTCCACACTAGCCACCAGAGACTAGTTGGCCATCTGTCAAACTCGCCATACATTTGAGCACAAACTGTAGCGGGTGAGGCGTTTACACTGCCTGTCTGTCCTAGGACTTGTGTCTGGCTTGCATAGCCAGGTGGCAATTGTCAGACCTGATCGGGGAAGCTTTTCTGTTGGAATGTGCAGCCCTGCTGAAATCAAAGCACATGAATTTTTTGCCAAAATTTCATTTCAGAAGAAGAAACAAAACAGAAGAAAAAGTTTCAACAGTCTCAAACTGGTGAGACATCTTTGTAACGACAAATTTCAATGTTGTGTTTTGTATTTTATTTTGTATGCCATCCAAAAGTGTAATACACAATGCAAATCTAATATATATATATATATATATATATATATATATATATAAATGATGTGAGTATATAATATATTTTCTTTCCATTACTTAAAGATGTTTAAACAATATCTTTAAACAATAGAAACAAAAACCAAAACATTTCAAATGAGCCAAAACCATTTTTTACCCCCAACATTTTCTTCTTAAATTTTCAGTTTCTGTTCCAATTTGGAATGGAGCCAAATATTGACATGAATGGAACTTCCACCCATTGTACAGCTCTCTCTATTGCTAGAGGTGAGATGAGCTAGATCCGTGGTTCCAGACACCCCTGAGCCCTAGGAAAGTTCAGATTCAGACCTGGATCTGGTGGTGACCTATGTAGCCTAAGTCCATTTTTAATTTGTGCTAAGACATTACTGGGAAAGTAACAAAATCTAATAGACTGTAGCTGGGGTTGGGCTCAAGGAGTTCTAATCCTGATTGACTGTATGCCTTTGACAAAACAAACCAGCAGTCAGGTAACACTTTAACAAAATAATTTATTAGGTGATGAGCGTTCGTGGGACAGACCCACTTTTTCAGACCTACAGCATTTCCAGTGCAGACTCAATTATGAAGAACTCCTGTAAAGTAGCTGCTTCACTTTCCCTGTATTTAAACTGGAGTTAGTAATACTGGGCGGCCACACAAGGGCTTAGAATGGTCCAGTTATCTGTTTGGAAAGCTTTTGGAAATATAAAGTGAAAAACGTGGTTCATGTGAGAGTAGACGGTCGTTCCGGCAAATAGTTGCTATTAAAATCAGTGGGACAACTTGCATAAGTAAAGATCGCTCACACGTGTAAAGCATTATCAGATGAAGCCCAAGCTTCTTGATGGCAACATAAGTGATATCCTGCCTTTGCTACCATAAAAATTCAGTACCATTGAAAGGAAATGGACGCCCTCTTGTTTTAAAAGGAAACCTGAGCTGGCTCCGCTTTGGAACATCGAAATGGACAACAGCTACTCAGAAGCAAACGAATATGGACTGAGAGTATCTTGCTGAGCTGCTCCAGTTCCTGTCCCACACCAAAGATGGTTCCTTTCTCACAGTCCATCTCCCTACATACCTGGTGTATTGTCACCAGAGGACAAAGTCACTTTCCAAAACATTTGCTCTAAGGCAAGCTGAAGCAAACCTCTTTGTATGTCAGTTTTATTTGCTGAAGGACTTGTGCATACCCTTGTTAGGGCAGAAAACACCCTTTTTCTTCATCTCTATGATTGTGTGTACATGCACACTTGCTGGAGAAATCTTTTGTTGCTCGCAGGTGCTTAAATCCCCCTCCCCACCCTGTGGACAACAACAATTTTGCCCCAGCAGGTGCATGTGTGAATGTTGCTTTGTCCACTGCTATGCCCTCCAAACAACAGAAACGAAACTCACTCATTTGGGGTAGGAATATTTTGTTGGCAAATGTGCCGACAAACAGCCTTCACACATGCTGACTTTTAGCAACAGGACTGTGTTGACACAGTCTTGTTGCTAAAATCTGTGTAGTATAGGTACATTCTATAGGTACATCCTTAGTTTTTTACCATGCACTTCACAGGGTGACTTCAACACACAGACAGAGGGTGTGTTTACAGTGCAAAATTAAGCTGAGTTTTTAAGATCTAGCAGCTGATGTTATAAGTCGAGGGTGCATGTCCACACTGGCACATAAAGTCGACTGAGAGTGTCCCTAGTAGGGTTGCTAGCTTCAATTTTGTTAGCAGTGCAACATTTCTTGTTGTCCTGTTGCATTATGGGTTTCTGTCCCCGTGTCTGATGGAACAAAAATGTGCTGCACGTGGTTCAGAGTGTGTCATCAGCATCCGATAGTGCGCTTGGTTCCTCCCCTCCCTTTAGAAAGCAATGGCAAAAAAAGTGCATTTTTATGCCCATTTTTCATATCTGTGCAGATGCTGTTGCAAGGCTACCATGGGACCCATGCAGCTTAAAAGTGTTGAGTCAAGTGTTATGGGCCCTGCACACATTGTGCTGCAGAATGTCCAGAGCCTAAGCAGCTGTCTGACCAATGGAGGAGGCCAGCATCTCTTTTGTAGGAAAAGAGGTGCCAGTACTCAGCCGGCTTCCTGCCCCCACAGCCGGTCCCATGGCTGGGGCTGCTGAGGTGCCAGTACTCTGTACCAGCACAAAAAAAAGCACTGGAGGAGGCAACGAACATCGACTTTCACAATACTCCCTATGCACTACCATAAGGTTGGCTGTGCAAGGCTGAATTTGGTGTTACTCCTTGTCCAAAGCAGGAGTACAAAAGTCGACCTCAGGAGCCCTTAAAGTCGGCGGAAGGGACTGTAGTGTGGACTGATTCCTTAGAAATTTGCCCTAAGTCACCTCAATTCAACTTAATCTCCCAGGCTACGTCTACACATGAAGCCTACTTCGAAGTAGCTTATTTCGATGTAGCGACACGTCTACACGTCCTCCAGGGCTGGCAACGTCGATGTTCAACTTCGACGTTGCGCAGCACCACATCGAAATAGGCGCAGCGAGGGAACGTCTACACGCCAAAGTAGCACACATCGAAATAAGGGTGCCAGGCACAGCTGCAGACAGGGTCACAGGGCGGACTCAACAGCAAGCCGCTCCCTTAAAGGGCCCCTCCCAGACACAGTTGCACTAAACAACACAAGATCCACAGAGCCGGCAACTGGTTGCAGACCCTGTGCATGCAGCATGGATCCCCAGCTGCGGCAGCAGCAGCCAGAAGCCCTGGGCTAAGGGCTGCTGCACACGATGACCATAGAGCCCCGCAGGGGCTGGAGAGAGAGCGTCTCTCAACCCCTCAGCTGATGGCCGCCATGGCGGACCTCGCAATTTCGATGTTGTGGGACGCGCAAAGACTACACGGTCCCTACTTCGACGTTGGACGTCGAAGTAGGGCGCTATTCCCATCCCCTCATGGGGTTAGCGGCTTCGACGTCTCGCCGCTTAACGTCGATGTTCACTTCGAAATAGCACCCGACGTGTAGCTGTGACGGGCGCTATTTCGAAGTTAGTGCCGCTACTTCGAAGTAGCGTGCACGTGTAGATGCGGCTCTAGTGAAGCCCGAGCTGGGGAGCAGAAGAAGAAAGTTGAGATCCACCATGCAGGGTTAGAGCACTCTCACTCTGAGTCAGAGCTGACCCCAAGGTCAGCAAGGCCTCACAGGTCATTGTTACACAGGAAGTGGCAGGGGTAAATGAGTATGGTATATTCATCCCTCCGAGTCAGTGCTGACACCAGTACCTCAGAATAATGCTAGCAGAGGCTGTCTCAGAGCAGTGGATGAGTCAGTCTGAGGTGCGGAGTGAGTACTGACTCCAATGCCTTAACGTGGTACTAGGGGATGCTGTGTGCTGGAAGGTCTGCAGTGTTCTTCCTGCCCAGTCAGTACCACCCCAGTGCCTCAGCATGGCTCCCTAGGTCCCAACCTTGGTAAGATTTGCACACATGCAGATACTGGCGACAGGTTGTATTGCCTGTGTCGAGCACTCGTGGCCTGAGTCCCTGCTGCATCAGGGCTGCCTGCAGGCTGCTCTAATTTATGCTGATAACCAGAGCAGTGACCAGATTGTTTAGGACGAAGGGTCCCTCCCCTTCCCCAAATTCCCTGAGTGCTGGGAGGATCTGGCCATGATCTATTACCGTCTCAGGTTTTACTTTGTTTCACAGCACAAATGGAAGTGAAAATAAAACATTTCAGAGAAAAACACACCGGTATTTCTGTTCTGTGAATTATTGGAAACACGGAGAGTCAGGAAAGAGGCAGATGCAGCCCAGCAGAGGTTGGATTTAGCCAACCCCTGTGGTGAATGCATTTCTCTGAAATCCAAGGGGACTTCCATCACCACTCATCTAAATAAACATTCCAATACACATGGGCTGATGCAATTAACACAGCCTTGGCAGCCTCCCTCGCACCTGACCTGTCCTCTCAGGATCCAGGAGAACTGACACCTTCTTGAGAAGGGAGTGGAGGGAGACAGAGGGGGACCTTCAGGAACTCCAGGTCACCCTCCC
Source organism: Carettochelys insculpta (assembly GCF_033958435.1). NCBI lineage: Eukaryota > Metazoa > Chordata > Testudines > Carettochelyidae > Carettochelys > Carettochelys insculpta. The sequence goes on along the minus strand of NC_134153.1, from coordinate 19,126,876 downwards.
CACCAGCTTGTTAATATCCAAAGTGGCTGTGATAAGAAGCAGTTCCCAGGCCCACAGGTGGGAAGGTGTCAAGTCGTACGCACGGAACTATAAACAGTGCATGCTCGTAAAAAGATCAAAGCAGAAAGAGTTTATTTTCAGAATGTCTGTTTCCGCCAAGGAGCTTAGAGACAAAGAGCTTTTTGGGGGCTGGGTGGGGGTAGAAGGAGAAATGAATCCTGAAGGGGCAGGAAGAAAAATTGCCAGTGTTTAAAAACCCACCAGCGAAGCCCCTTGGCACACTTCAAATCTGAGGATGTTGGTTTTACCCACGAAAGCTCACAACCTAGGAAATTGGTTAGTCTTTAAGGTGCTACAGGACCTAGCTATTTGTGAAGCTACAGACTAACACAGCCACCCGTCTGAGAGTATCGTCCTCACACTGAGGGATAGCCGAAATGAAGGACAAGAAACGCATGGGTGTATGCTCAGTGCAAGCCATTGATTTGATCCAATGTAGGCCAAAGCTTCGCCTTGGTCAAATACCAGCCCACCCAGACCAAATGTAGAAAACAAGGTAACCAGTTGGTTTCTTCCCAAATACCCTTTGGTCACAAATATGGGGGGGGGGTTCAGTTCAATACCCCTTGTTTGAACATGCACACAGTAGCCCTGAGCTGGAAGCCCAGTTATCGTTCCACTCAAGTAATCAGCTTAACCCATGCTGAGAGTTTGAGTCATGTAGGAGCGTTGGAATTAGAACGCAAACGGCAGACTTGTGTCTCCGCTGTAGAAGACATGACCTAGAGCATGAACAGCACATGAGCATGAGCCTGTAATAGTGGAGCCCTTCAGCAAACTGTTGTGAAATCCAAATTGGTTTTACAGAGAATACAATTCCACTGCCCAGGCAGGTGTCAGCTTTGAGAGCATTCTGATCTCCAAAGAGGCTGAACAGAGGTAGAGACCCAAATCGATCGACTTCCCAGGGGAGTTGGGCTCATACTTTCAGGCTGCTTTGGAAAGCCCTGCTGCACCTTTTCCAAGGTGATCACAGTTGCTCTTTGCAGGTGGTTGGGGAGTCCCAAAGGGAGCAGCCAGTCAGAACAGATTTGTAGCAGGCAATCAGAGTACACAGGTTAGAGATCAGGGAGTGGGATGGGGGTATTCAGGTCTGTGTTACCTCAGTAGTAATGGTATCCTGGACTCCTGGGAATTTGTCCCCTTAGACAATTTTGTTTAAACATCCCTATACTCCTGCCACCTTCGGGCTTGGAATTAATTTGGTTAATGAAATTATTGTGAAAACAGCACACTCCCTCCTGCTAACACAGCAATCACTATCCCCGTCCTGTCCTAAGAAACTGATCAATCCACATAGGTGATTTTAAGAATCATCAACGCTCCTCAGAGGTTTTAGGCACCCACATCTCAGGGACAGTAATGCCTTTGTGTGTGTGTATATATATATACACACATAGACACACAGAGCTGGAAGGGACCTTGGGAGATCATTGAGTCCAGCCCCCTGCCCTCTTGGCAGGACCAAGCACCATCCCCCCACCACCTTTTTTTTTAAATCCATTTGCCCCAGATGGCCTGTCAAGGGCTGAGCTCCCAACCCTGAGTTTAGCAGGCCAAGTCTCAAACCACTGAGCTATCCCTCCCCTGCACAGTCCCTTCAGATAATCCTCTTTTATTTCTGCCCTTCAAGAGGAAATCAACCAGTAGCTTTGCCATGTGCTTTTACACGTCTATCAGATATTTGCTATGACGGGGTCAGATCCTCTGTCTTTATTCAGGTAACACCCACAGGAGATTTGGGTGTTAACACCCCTAAGCAGAAAGCCCTACCCCAACAATGCATCCATTCTGTAGAATACCACATTGTGAGACGCTCCCGCATTATGTAATTCAGAATGAGATCACTCTCCTCCCCCCACATCACATGGAGAGCAGGGCTGCACCCCTGGCTCAGGCAGCTGCCATCTCCCTGACAGGAGCACACAGAAGTGTCAGTGTTAACATTTGTATGAAAATGTCCTGAGGCAGGAAATAGGTAACATCTGTCCCGGAATTCACAGCACCTGCTTCCTCACTCAGAGTATGCTGCTAACCAGTTCCTCTATGGACAGACATTGTGCTGTGTAATGGCGTTCAATGCAGCCAGCAGTGTCACCAGCTCTGTCAATGGAGAGAAGCAAACATTTGTGCATTAACAATGCATTCCTGTTTGAACTCGCACTGCGGACCCTTGCTTCACATTTGAAGCAAGATGTATGCCTGCTGCCCTGGAAGAACATGGGGAGGATTAACTTATATCCCCATTGCAGTTCAGCAAAGTAACAGGGCACGCAAAATTCTGCTCTCGCTTACATTGGTTAAATCCACTGACTTATTAAATACGTTCAAAATTTAAACCAGTATAACTGAGAACAGAATTTGGCCCACAATGCATTTTGCTAATGAACTTTAAAAAATTGTTAAGAGAGTGGAGACGGGATCAAAAGGTGCTTGCTGGATGGGTCTGATTAATGAGGCCAATGGTTGGCCCGCAGATCTGGAGTTGCATTGGGTTTCTTGCCAAAGCACAAAGCAACAGTTGTGCACCAGAATAACAGGAAAGGGAATTTAATTTTCTCTATTGGTTATCTCACAAAGTAGACTTCACTGGTTCCAGTATAGCTACATACCTGCCTCCACCAGTGTGTTCAGCTCAGAGTTCTGTTTCCATGGTCTTTTCCAGGGGCCAGCAACCCCTCGGACTGCATGCCAAGAGCAGTATCTGAGCCGATTTTCACAGGCACACGAGGTGGGAACTCAGACCTGCCCCTCCTCCCCCATGCAGCTGGGAGCTTGCTCAAAGCCAGGCAGCCTGTGAGTTAATGAAAGAGCAGCTAATGCCACCAGCCACCACTTAAACGGTAAAGCTCTGCATCTTGATTTATTTATTAATGAAGCTGATGTAAGTAGGACTATTAGTGACTTTAAAAAGTATCACTGGCACTCAGCTCATACATAGGAGTCAAAAGGTCAAATGTTGGCACTCTGCCTCCAAAAGGTTGCTGACCCCTCCTGTATCCAGTAGCTTCAGTCTTCGCTGGTGCATGCCAGTTCAGGGCCTGATCCAAACCCCACTGGACTCCAAAGGGCCTTGGTGATGACCCACCATGTCAGTTATGATCAGTTTTTCACCTAATGGGTAACTCAGTGTTTAAAATTTATTTTTGATTTACTGAAAGAAATTGGAAATATTTTCTCTTTAGAAAGTAAATTGAAGAGCTAAGCTGTCTCCCATATCCTCCCTAAAGCACCTGCTGGGGTTCTGGCTATCACCTTCAAAGTTAATAGTGCGAAGGAAACATGTTGCACACTCTTCAAGAGAAATTACACTCTGTGTTTTTAAAAATCATTAGCCCACCTGTTTCCTGCCTGGAACAACTCTGAGCCCTAGAGGACCCTCCTGAGTCACAGGCAGCCACAGAGAGGAAACAGCAGAAGAGCAGAGGCATTTTGCACACCACGCGCTTTCTCCTTTACTGCTTAGCAGTTTGCAGTGCCAAGTATTCATGTCTCATGTCTTGCACTAGAGATGGGCCTATCGCCTCCACTCCTTCCAGCTGGTGTCATTCTCACAGGTATGATATCAAATACTCAATTAACCTCCAGGTCCTGGTCCTGCCCATCACTACCTACCATGTGTAGTGTTCAGTACAAGATGTAATTCTATGGGGATTATGCTCCATAGTCACTGTGAGTGTGTGCAGGATCAGACCCTGACTGGGTAATGATAGCAGCAGCAGCAGCACTCAAGCCTCTGCTAGTTAAGGGCATGTCTACTCTAACAGGATCAACCAATCAGGGTCGATCTTCTGCGGTTCAATTTCACATACCTAACAGAGACACGCAAAATCAAACTATCTGGTGTTGACAGTGCACCCCTGTACTCCTCAATCTCACAAGGAGTAAGGGAGACCAATGGGAGAGTTTCTCCCATTGACCTTTCTGTGAGGACGGTCAGGTAAGTCAATTGCAGATAAGTTGATTCTAGCTGTACAACTACCATAGCTAGAATTGGATATCTACAATTGACTTTCACATCTAAGTAGACCTGGCCTCAATAAGTGACACCAAACCCATCTAAGTCACTGGAAAGAGTCTTAGTGACTTCAGTGCACTTTAGATCAGGCCCAGGTCACCAGACTGAATCCAGACTACAGCTGTTGGGATTAAGGTTAGTTGCCACTATAAAGCTTTGGAGGGTCTCAGTTCAGTTCCCCCATCAGAAAACTAACTGCTCCACTTTTTAGTCCTTTCAGGAAATAGAGCAACAACTGAATGGTTATGAGGACTGAAAACCCCTCTCATTTTTACAGACACTCCTTCCAGGCCTGGGGGTTGGGGAGGAGCATCGGCAGGCCAGCCTATGGGGGAGTTGTTCTTGCTCGCACGAACCCTGTTGCCTTCAGGGACGGGCGTATGTCTGGGTTCTTTTCATATCCCACCTGCCTGCCTCCAGTGGGAATTTAATGTGCTCTCAGTGTAGGATCCTGGACGGCCTCCGCAATGTTTATCCCAAACACTCCCGTCCTTCCCAACTGCACACTTTGTGATTCATAACTGCAGCTCATTAGATCTTCTTTAGCAAACCCCCAGGGATGCACAGTTCATGGCCACATCTGCGTATGAAGCACAATTAAGAATGGCAAACTGTGTTTAGGTAATAGTGAACACCTGCATGTCCCTCCTGCTAAATCAGACGCTCGGAGACACTATGGAGACAATCTCCGAGACTCATTGTTCTTCTTTCCTGAACTGCCTCCATTGTGCTATAAAATGTACCAATCAAATAACTATTTTCAAATTTACAACATGCAAGTCTGGGCTGCAGCATTGAGTGAGCTGTTAGCAGGAAGGACCTGACTCACTGTGATGTTAATGAAAACAAAATTCAGCCAGTAAAGAGCGCTCTGATCACTTCTCCACAGAAGTGTATCTTTCCTGGTAAATAACCTAATGCTGTTCATGAGATCTCACATAAAGGGCCTCCAAACTTTTTCATATTGCTGTTTATTAGAAGGCAGACAAAGGCTATAATAGAAGCCTCTGCACACTATTCATGTTCTACCCCAAACTAGGGGAGTCTGATTGCTTGTGGGTTTCATTATCAACCTGAAACACAAGATGGGTTGAACTTTGGGCTGAGTGAAGCCAGCTTTGGAGTCAGCCTGGAGCACTTCACAGTGTGAGCTGTGCTGGGGTGAGTATCAAGTGAGCCAAGGCCCTTTGTGAGCAAACCTGGGCTGATTTGCAGATCTTGGGGAGATGCCATTAAATGAGCTGGTGTCCACTCAAAACCAAGCCATTTGCAATGGTTTGGGCTGGGTGTCAAGTTGCCTTTTGAGGCTTGTTTGAACACAGGGAACTCAAAGCAACATTCAGGTGGAACCAAAGCCATGGTGGATAACTAAACCAGCAAACAGGTCCCAAAGAGTTTCCAAACTGAATACATTGGTTGCTGTGCAGCTCTAGTTATTCTCCCTTAGTGTCCTACTCAAGATAGTCGCCAGCTTCTTAACTAGCTAGTAAGTAATATTTGGAAGGTATTTTGAAGGTGTATCTAAGTACTAGGTATGGACTTGATGACTAATCATGGCTTGCTGAACTCTATCCAAACTCTGCCACTGCTGTACTGTGAGGTCTATTGCAAGTCACTTATGAGCAGACATTCAGCCTGACCTCTGCCTCTGCACGCACACCTGGTTTGCTGCCACTTCACAGGTATAAAAGGTTGCAAGTGATCTACACCTGTGCACGTATATCAGAATTCACACCAAAGTGATCCCAGAGAGATTTCCCAGATTTCACAATTTTCAGTGCTTACACCTACAGCATACAGAAATTAGACTGCTTACACAGTGTGCGTGCAAACATCAGAAACATCACAGCTTGTGCACGAGTGTTTGCATCTTCACGGTGAAGGCACAAAATCTGTGCAAGCAGAAAGGCGAAGCTTTGAGTCTTGCCTGCATTTTGCCTCAGTTTCTCAACCTGCTTGTTTGCCATTTGAAACAAGCTAAATATGGTTATTATGGTCAAGGGGGCAAAATGAGATTACAGCTCTCTGTGATTCAACAGCTAGGGGACTGGTCGAGGAAGGATATTCCATGCTAAGTGTGCTGCAAATTCTTCAGCTTCTTTTTGCTTCCCCCCAGATGAAAACTGTTAATTACATAGTCTGTGTTGCAGCAGCTGAAAATGCATCATGGGGATGGTGAAGAAATTAATATTTTATATTCCCACAGGGCACAGAAGAGTAGGAGGTTGTGGCCTGTGAGTACAGTGGCACAGGTAAATATTGCTCACTTATTTAGCCTTATAGAACATGATCAGTGATCCCTGTAAGATGAGCACTTGGGTGGCTGCCCAGGAGAGACTCAAAGGCAGCCCAGCTAATGAGCAGAGTGCCCACAGCCAGCAGCGTGTGTTTGCATTGGTGGTGCACATCCACATGTGCCTTGGTGCACCTAACAACATTTATTCGACACATGGAGGGGAAAAAATTAGCAGTAACATTGAACATGATGTGCCATTTTTTTCATGTAATATTTCTGGAGCTGTATACTCACATTAATTACAAGCTGATTAATTGGGTCCCGTGCATGAGATGTTTATTTTTCTCTATTCCTTAGTGCAATTATGCCAGCAGTGACCTATTGGATTACTCCATGAGAGGAGAATGGGAACAAGCGACAGCTTACTCAGCTTTCCAGGATAGCTAAGCTGCATGTGGCTGAAGCACTTCACAAGAGGTGCTGAGACTTTTATTCAACAAAACGTGCTCTGCACTTTTCATCAACAGGCCAAAGCAAACTAAGTAACATGAAATGCACTGACTTCACTTACCATGCTGAGTGCTGGCCATTACCGGGCAGGTTTTGTAATGGAACCAAAAAAAGAGCTCTGGCATCATCCTGGCCAAATGTCCTCTGGTTTTGGACAGTTATAATTTATTTTGCCCACTTTTTTCCCCCCTTTAAGTGACCTGTTTATTGCTAGCCTTAGAGCTAAAGGCTGTGTGTATACTGCAGGCAGAGTGTGTGTGTGTGTGTGTGTGTCGCCATCCCTTGAGTTAGCTCAGGTAGCAGGGCAGTTGAGCTATGGTGTTGAACACTTCATCACAGCCTGCTCACCTCATGAGTAATCAATCACCCCAGGTTCTGAGTGTTCTTGTACATTGCTAACAATTGAAAAAGCACACCAAACCCAGCGCCCTATGAGCACAGTCCCAGTGGCAGCCTGCTTGCCTGCCCCTAACTCTGTCCCTATACAGATGTGTGCGTGCTTGCAATGTCACTGCTCCCAGGCCTCAACTGAGCTAAATGAAAGCTACCTCAGGCATGTCTACCCAAGCTGCTGTCATTCCCTATGATGGCAGCACAGATGTACAATTTTCAAAAGCGCCTAAGTGATTTAGGAGCCTAAATCCCATTTCCCGACAAGTGACTTAGGCACTTAATAACCCTAATCCCAACAACAGCCAAAAGGACTTTGTCACCTAAATCTTTTAGTAATGTTTGAAACTTTTTGTTCAGTCACATTTCCATTTTTCAAAGGGCAAGTTCTAAACTAAATAAAAAAATACGTTTCAGCTTGAATTGAATTCTTCAAAACTGGCCACAAAACAAACATCTTGATTTAACTAGAAATGCACTTATTTGAGTCAAAATAAAAAGATAATTTCTGTCTAGTTTTGAAAGTTTCTGCAACGTGTTTGCTTAAAAAGCTCAAAAAGGATTCATTTGCCATTTTACGTGGGAGAGGAGACCCAAATTTTTGAACAAGCTTTAACAGTAAGTAACTTATACTACAGCAACAGGAGCTAAATGAATCCCTAGTGTCACTCTGTTACAATCAATGTGTTCTGTCAGGATAAATCTGGCCCACAAATTCATTATACTCTCCAGAGGATGAAACTGACCGTGTTTTCTTAACCCCCTTCCCAAACTCTCCTGCTGACTAACTCACGAAGAGAACAGATGTTTAAAAAAAGATCAAATCTCTTTCAACCGACTACAACCTGAAACACACAAAAGATTTCCTGCTGAGACAGCACATTCACAGGAGAAAGGAAGGATCACATCCGAGAGCCCGGCAGGGTTGGCTGACGCTTCCTAACCTTTCTTTCATTCATATTTTTATCAGCTGCCATGTTTTCCTTCTGTTCCTGTTCAGCTTTAGCAAGGTATAAACTGCGAGTTGGTGTTTGATGGCTATCTAGCCCATTACTGCACACCTCTCTTGCTTTCCCCTCCCCCTTAGGTGAGGTTTTTTTTCATATTTTCACAGCAATTAATTGTACTTAATGCATATGGTTCGCGATTCTTACTTGATTTAGTAACATGTGCACACAAATGCCCCAATATATAAACACAACCTAGCTGCCCTGTGGAGGTGACAAGGATAAACACCTCTGATGCACCTTGTATTTTGAAAGCAGCTGCATGGAACTCTCTATGCCGTCACATACTCTATACATCCCTCCACACACTGCTTTTAGGGGTTTGTACCTGGGGTCTTTTTTTAAAGACCCTGGGCTTTACAACCTTTGCTGACCTAGTCATTGGAAACTTTTGCCTTTGACTGTGAGAGGGGATGCTGCTACTATTTAAAGCCCAGGATTCATGGGTTTTCCACTGACTAGCTGTGTGGTGCTGGGTAAGCCTCTATTTACTCATCTGTGAGATGGAAGCAGTACTGACCTACCTCACAGGCATGTGGCAAGGCTCGCTTAGGGCAGGTCTGCACTTAAAACGTTGCGGCAGCACTGCTGTAGCTTTTCCCGCCTGCATAGTTAACCCACCTCCACAAGAGGTGATATCTGCATCAACAGGAGAATTTTTCCCGTTGACGGAGTGGTGTCTGCACAGGGGGTTAGGCCTGTGTAACTGCGACACCCACACTGCATCCTGAGTGATGCAATTATCCCGCCGCCAGTTTACAGCGTACACCTGGCCGTAGTATTGCAAAGGGCTCCCACAGAAAGCACCGTGGAAGTGAAAAATGTTACCAAAGTACTGGTGGTTTGACACCCCACAAAAAACCAAAACCAAACAACCTTTTCCTCTCCAAATCAGAGCTGAGGGAAGAAAAACCACTGGGTTGTGTGTGGTGATTCTGCAGAAGGTCACTACACCCATCTGGACAGACCACATCGCTGTATAAATAGGCCCCAGCTACGGGCTCCTCATTCCAGATGGCCTCTTCTGTTGTGTCAGTCAGTCGGACAAGTGTGCCCCTACCCCGTAAGCTCAGGAACACACACAGCCTGACACCCCATGGCGTCATCCGGATGACGTTTCCTGTTTATATCCTGTCCTGAGCCTTTGTCCCAATTGGAATTCAATTCCTGGCAACAGGAGAACAGAGATAATTCCTGCAGGAAGCCAACAGCAGGAGAGGGGCATCGCCTGGCCGCTTGCTGGGCCAGGATGTGAATGACTTCCCGGCTTCCCTTATAAAATAAAGTCAAATGTTGATATAAATGGAGACACTTTCCTTGCCTCCTCCATCCTTTTTTACTGATGTTGTTAGTAATGAATCCTTTTTTTAAAAAACTCTGCTTCTCTGGCAGTGGATTCCATGCTAGGATATGCCGTGCAGCCTCACCAAAGAGGGCAATTAATAATTACGATTGAGCAGGGGCATTGTTAAAAGACAAGGTCGTAACATGCAACTTCCTCTCTGGAAACATGACATACTCAGCAGATCTGCTGCCCTGTGCATTCTGAGTCATCAGTACAGAATTGGTGGACCAAATATAACCACCGATCAATATTTTATATGGGCGGGACTGCATGGCGCATGTCTGCACCGATGTGCGGGAAAGGCTCTGGTCAGGGATCTATCACGAAAAAGTAAATTTTTGTTACATTTTCCATAAGTACAGTATAGTGAATGCAAATAGAAATAAATACAGCTAATACAGTATAAATTTACAGTGTACAATACTACTGTTGATCGTAAATAAAGTACTCTGCATACTTTTTTATTTGTTTCTTGATATTTAATCTTGTTCGTCTTTTGTGTTATACATTGCTAGGTATACTTCCCTATTCTCCAGAATATTTGAATAAATGGCAATGTCCCGATCCCAAGGCTGCTGGATATGAAAGAGTTTACTGTATTCTGAAAAATGTCAATGCAGGATTGACATATTTCATTGCATTAGTGCTGAAATGATTCATTTTGATGCGGGTACAAGGTTTTGTTTCAGTTTCATATTTCAGCTCATTTTGGTTTGATTTTAAAATATTCAATGTATTTAAATATAATATCATATTACATTAATCACAGCTATGTAGGACTGGAAGGCACCTTGAGGAGACTTCTAACACTCCCCTGTGCTGAGGCAGGACTAAGTATTATCTAGACCTCACGTGTGAGAGGTGTTTGTCTAATCTAAGCTGCGTCTACACGTGCACGCTACTTCGAAGTAGCGGCACCAACTTCGAAATAGCGCCCGTTGCGTCTACACGCGTCGGGCGCTATTTCGAAGTTAACTTCGACGTTAGGCGGCGAGACGTCGAAGTCACTAACCTCATGAGGAGATAGGAATAGCGCCCTACTTCGACGTTCAACGTCGAAGTAGGGACCGTGTAGACGATCTGCGTCCCGCAACGTCGAAATTGCTGGGTCCTCCATGGCGGCCATCAGCTGGGGGGTTGAGAGATGCTCTCTCTCCAGCCCCTGCGGGGCTCTATGGTCACCGTGGGCAGCAGCCCTTAGCCCAGGGCTTCTGGCTGCTTCTGCGGCAGCTGGGGATCTATGCTGCAGGCACAGGGTCTGCAACCAGTTGTCAGCTCTGTGTATCTTGTGTTGTTTAGTGCAACTGTGTCTGGGAGGGGCCCTTTAAGGGAGCGGCTTGCTGTTGAGTCCGCCCTGTGACCCTGTCTGCAGCTGTGCCTGGCATCCCTATTTCGATGTGTGCTACTTTGGCGTGTAGACGTACCCTCGCAGCGCCTATTTCGATGTTGGGCTGAGCAACGTCGAAGTTGAACATCGACGTTGCTGGCCCTGGAGGACGTGTAGATGTTATTCATCGAAATAGACTATTTCGATGTCGCAACATCGAAATAAGCGATTTCGATGTTGGCTGCACGTGTAGACGTAGCCCTAGTCTTTAAAAACTGCAAGTGACAAAGATGACACAAATCTCAGAGGCATAGCTGTGTTAGTCTGTATCTGCAAAAATGAGGAGGAGTCCTGTGGCACCTTGAAGACCAGTAGATTTATTTGGGCATCAGGTTTCCTGGGTAAAATGCACCTTACAAAGTAGTTTTTCACCCATGAAAACTGATGCCCAAATAAATCTGTTAGTCTTTAAGGCGCCACAGGACTCCTAGCAGTATTTAAAGATTTCACAATCTCTCTAGGTAATTTGTTCCAGTGTTTAATACTTTTACAACTAGGAAAATTTTCCTAGTGTCTAACCTACATTTTCCCACTGCTTCTTGTCTTGTCCTCAGTGGACCTCAGTGCTATGGAGTACCAGTATCACTCTCCCTCTTTGTAACAACCTTCTACATATTTGAAGCCTAGTATCATGTCTCCCCTCAGTCTTCTCTTCTCCAGACTAAACAAATTCATTTTTTTTCCCAATCTTCCCTCATAGGTCATGCTTTCCAGACCTTTAATCTCTTTTTTCTTTCTCTCCTCTGGACTTTCTCCAATTAGTTCACAGCTTTCCCAATATGTAGTTCCCAAAACTCCACCCAGGACTCCAGCTGAGGCCTTATCAGTGCTGACTAGAGTGGAAGAAGTGTGTCCGTCATTACTTCAGTGTAATGTCAGAGGGGGAGCCGCGTTAGTCTGTAGCTTCACAAATAACAAGCAGTGCTGGAGCACCATAAAGACTAACACGTTTATTAGATCATGAGTTTTTGTGGTTAAGACCCACTTCCCACAAGCTGAAGAGGTGGGTTTTGCCCATGAGAGCTCATGACCTAAGAAATGTGTTACTCTTGAAGGTGCTACAGGACAGCTTGTTATTTTCAATGTAATGTAACAGTCAAAACAAAATGAATTAAAATAAGAAAGTCAAAGTGAAATCTTTGTACCCCAGCAAAACTAAATGGTATTATCAAAATGAAACCAAGGGAGTCGGACAATCTGGTTTAGACTTTTTCCCATCAAAAATGTCAGAAACTGACACAGTCCTGCACAAGGGTTCGATTTTGACAAACCTGAATTTTTCATTGGAAAACTGGTCCATCAGGCAAAATGCAGCTGGCTCTAAACAGACTGTGGACAGGTAAAGGAACTAAACACTGATCCAGCACACAGTCAACCTGTGGAACTCCTTACCAGAGGACGCTGTGAAGGCCAGGACTCTAACAGAGTTTAAAAAAGAGCTCAATAAATATTTGGAGGTTAGGTCCATAGATGGCTGTTAGCAAGGGGGAAGGTGGGGTGCCCCTAGCCTTTTGTCACAGGCAGGAGATGGGTGGCAGGAGACAAATCACTTGATCATTGTCTTCAGTTCACCTCCTCTGGGGCACCTGGCATTGGCTACTGTTGTCAGACAGGATACTGGGCTAGATGGACCTTTGGTCTGACCCAGTATGGCCGTTCTTATGTTCTTATCATAAGGGAGCTAAATGTCGTGAATATAGCATGTTGCCTTGGGCACGTTACTTAACTCTTTCACGTGGGATCAATAATACTTACCTACTCTGCAGGAGTGTGGTGATTAATTAGTTAACACTGGCCAATAGTTTGAATATAAAGCACAATAACAGTGGTGGATGTTATTACAAATGCTCAAGAAACACATAGTTGGACTGTTTCAGGTACTGTCCCCCTTGTAGACACAGTGGATTCAACGTGCCTGAGTCCTTCTATATTTCTGCCCAAACCAACTCCTCTGCACTCCATGAAACTCCCAAACTATAAGTACTTTCCTGCCTAGCAGGGGCGGTCTGAAGACTAACTATATCACATGCACAAGGTTTTGTGAAGTGCTATATGAGAAGTAAATAATCATTCAGGAGGACCTACTTTAAATGAGACTAGATAATAAAATTACTGGCTGTTGAAGGCAGTCTGAAAGGACTCCAGATTAGATCTCATTTTACTGAGTTGCTTTCAGATAATAGTTTCCCAACCACCCCATTCATTCAATTGCAGCGGGGAGGGGTTTTGAAGTGTTCTGTTTGTGGTTCATGGTGATAGACAGATAGCCCAAGATTAACCATGAGCTAATCAAAGTCTACAAGTTTACCTGCCCATTCTGCAATCACTTCCCCATAGCCCTATATCATCTGACTCTACCCAGCCACCTTTGAGAGGTACAGTGGTGTCAGCCTGCTGCATTTATAATCCTGGGCAAATGGCTAGTTTTGTAGCTCTCTTTTACAAACTGGCCTTGGTGCACATTTGGTTCCCCAAGGACATCAAATTCCCCAAATGGCCCCAGAATAAAGGAAACAGACAAGAAGAGAAGAAAGCCTCCACCGCCAGCTATACTGTTAGCAGAACTCACCATAACCAGCTCTAATGAGAGACCAGGGTTTCCTAATTACGTTCCATGCCAGGCACGGAAAATGCAACCACAGCCAAAATGGAAAAGGAGCCCAGTGCATCCCTGCAAGGTCTTGCAGAATTTGGATCTCAAGGCAGGAGGGGTTGGGGTGGGAAGATATGTTTCAGTAATGGCCACAAAACACTCATGGACACTTATTTTGCTGCCACAGAAGAAATATCTCCCCTAGTGGGACAAGCATATCTGATTGCTGGACAGATGAGATAAACTATGGTACTGCAAACAGTGCATTCACTTTGCACACACAGTTCTCCAGGGGTGGAATTGTCAAACAGGGAGTTAGGAGTCCAAGTCCCACTGAACAGCAATAGGCGTAGCGTTCCTAAATCACTTAGATTAAATTCTCCAAAGCCAGGTGTCCACTTAGTGGAAAACGAAAACTAAAAGGAAGAAAATCCATGCCACTGATTTCTGCATCACTCAAGTCACTTGAGGCAAACAAAGCAGCATTAAGTCTCGAGCTGAGATTTATCATATTTGTACATATCTGCTGCAGGTGTTGCAAAAGTGGGTATTTCTAATCTGCTGATTTATAAGCTTTGGTGGGTGTTCATAATTTAATGGTATAATCCACTGCATCTTCGGTTCCTGCCTCTGGATTTATTTCAGCAGGTTGCCACACTTTTTATAAATGTTGTTTTTAAATTGTCTCAGAGGGGTAGCCGTCTTCACAAATAACAAGCAGTCCTGTAGTGCCCTAAAGACTAACACATTTATTAGGTAATGAGCTTTTGTGGGTCTGATCAACTAAATTTGTTAGTCTTCCAGGTGCTACAGGACTGCTTGTTTTTAAATTGTTGGGTCAAACGTTCTCATTTACTCCCATGACACCCCCTTAAGCTTTTGGCTCCTCTGTCTCCTGGCTGTCTGTGAGGACTCCACATGCAATAGGGGCTAGAGAGAGAGAGCCCCCTTTCCTCCCTAACATCTCTCTAATATCATTCAGTATCAAGTGAGTCCTGGTGACACAGCATCACAGGCTCTCCGTGGACAATGGCAGGTGCTGGGTAGCCACACAAGCTTTATTTCATTGCCTGTGGGGGAGAAGGGAAGGCCATGGCTACATCCAGCAGAGGACGGACAAGGGCTTCAGGTTCGGGCCCTATGTTATAACAACTGTCAGGTCTCGGTTCAGAGACCTGGGCGCCTGGCTGTCAGGCTCTCCCACCCCTGGATGGGCTTGGATACTGAGCTCCTCTGCCAGCAGTGCAAATCCTACATGTTTGCTGCCTTATTTAGACAAGTGCCAGATGCTGTAACAGCCTGAGGGGGGGACTCCTCCCTGGAAGGGGTTAGACGTGCTGCACTTCAGCATGTCTCAGGCAGCGTGGAGCACGGACCAGGACAGAAGGACGTGGCACCCTTTATCAGGTCTTGGGAATTGCGGTATTGAAGCACCTAGCCAGGGGGTATGTTTCAAACAAAAGGCACGTCATAAAGGAATTAGCCTTAAGAATTTCATTAGCATCATGACTACCTTTCAGGACCAGAGTCCTGATTTTTATTGTACCTCTTAAGCCAGCTAGGAAAGGAGGAAGCAGCAGTGAATGTACCTGATCTAATCACAGCTGGGCCACTGTGGTTCTGCCCTGGAGAGGGACAGGTCTGCTTAGCCAGCAGCTGGTGACTTGAGACACAAAAAAGAACCATTTGCCACTTTTTGTATGCCTGCCAGCTGTGCAAAGCTGGCAGAGCGCTGGAAGAGGGAGCGGGATTCTATTCTGCCTCCTGCAGAATCAACAGAATTCTCTGTTGTATTTCATTGGCTCCTGTGCCAAGCTAGGGAGGGCTATAGGACTGCCCAGGTGTCACTGACAATGGGATTTTAAGGTAGTGAGGCAGGACAGATGATATTGAGCCTTACAGAACTTTTATTCCTGGCCATGGTGTGTGAGAAGGAAGGAACCCCAGCCTGCCTCTCGGGTGCCAGATTTAGTTGTGGGGCTGTAACTAACAGAATATTGTTCTGTTAGGAGCCCGCAGATGGCTCTATGTTTGAGCAAGATTTTAGTCTTTGAAGAAATGCCATTTTGTTGTTAGTTTTGCTATGGCCTAATCCTTTGAGAGAAGCTCTGGCAGATAGGAGAGCATTTTACCTTTGTTATGTTCACAGCATACACACAGTGATGTTAGATAAACATATTAAATACTCTTGCTGAAAAGCTGCAAAATAATGTTACTTTTATTCTTAGAGTCCCGAATAATTGGCAGTAATCAGGGAGAGAGAGAGCCAGCAAGAGAGTGCAGGCTGCTCTCCAAAACTGATAGGCACAACTCACCACCCCTAGCCGTAGGCTGGTTCTTTCCAGGCTGACTCTGACTGTATTTTCCTACACAGCCCCTGAGCATGAAGCAGGAACAGGAATTGCCACCTCACTCTCTCAAAGTGATGTCTCACAGTTTGAACCCAGTCCTCAATAAGCCACAGCTTCCAGCTTTATAATAAGAGGTAATTCTTGAGTCATTGGACAGTAGCACAGAGCTGAGATTTGTAGAAGAGGGAATTCTGCGCATACCATGTGCAATTGCCCCTGTTCGAGAATGGGCATATATGTATAAATAAACCAGGTTATACTCGGAATATACCTGTACTCTGGGTGACAGATGCTCATCCACTGGAAACCTGAGCTGCAAGATCACAGAATTCTGCTACTGCTGGGAAGAAGGGGCAATATTGGTATTATTACATGTAAACTCAGCACATTTCATCTGGATTCAATGAGACAATAAACATGCGACCATTTTCAATTTTTTTTCCCCCAGAATAATACCCAAGTTTAATGCCACTGCTGTGAAGAGAAAAGCAGCTGTCTCGCTAAAGGCATCAGTCCTTATACACCTCTTGCAAATCATGTTTGCTATGGAGCGTAGCTGTTATTAAATATTGCCAGCTGGATGAAAAAGCTCATATACATCTTATCTACTTCCTGGTGATGAACAAACTTCAAAGGGTCCAGCAGAGTCTGGCTAAACATCCAAAACGGGCCAGATCCTCAGCTGGTATACATCAGTGTCACTTCACTGAGTGATTTACGCTAGCAAAGGCTCTGCCCCCAGATGTTTAGCTAGCCCTATTCCGACCTCGTCGCATTGCAGAACTTGGAAGGGATCTCTCTGCAGCCCCTCCTGCGAGAGTGTAACTCTTACGCCTTTCAGACCCTGCTGTACACAGGTAATGTAGGGGCGATATGAAAACAAGAACTAATAATGCTTCCTCTTTATCTTGCACCATTTATATGAAGATTTCAAAGCACTTCTTAAATTGCTAATGCCTCCCAAAAACCCTGTTATAGAGGAATGAGAAATTATCTCATATCCTTATCACAGATGGGGAAACTGAGGCACCGGAGTTTAAATGCCTCACCTGCGGCCACAAAGGAAGTCTGTAGTTGAGCCAGAAACAACTCAGATCCTTGGTCTCCGAGCCCTACCTTAGTTACATGACCGCATATGTGTCCCATAATGTCAGGGATAAGAGTTTGCTGAGCTTTGT
This sequence comes from Carettochelys insculpta, assembly GCF_033958435.1. Classification (NCBI taxonomy): domain Eukaryota; kingdom Metazoa; phylum Chordata; order Testudines; family Carettochelyidae; genus Carettochelys; species Carettochelys insculpta. The sequence continues at coordinate 19,109,801 of NC_134153.1, read as the reverse complement.
GAGCTTTCAAAGGATGTCTGTACTGGTTCTTTGTTGATATGAATTAAGGCAAACATGTAATAGTCAGCAACTGTCTGGACAAGATATAATTACAGCCCAAATGGCAGGTATGGCACAGCAGGCCCTGAATGACTGCACATGCCTACTGCTACATACACACGCGCAGGCCCAGGCATGCAAACTGGACATGTCGTGGAGGGAGCTAGAACCAAAACCAAAATGGAACAGTGGGTAGATGGCAATGAGGCAACACACACAGCCCCATCTTTACACCACTGGGCCCTTCTGCCCCACGCCTCTTGGGATAGCTCCCCAGTTACTTAATGTACATGGCCAAAGCTAGGCCATGGCAGCTTTTCCAGACCAGATCAGCCATGCATACAGCTGTGGAGGCTGCAGCTAGGAAGAGGCATAGAAGTGTGCTTAAGGCCCCAGCTTCCAGAGGACAAGTCACCTGATATTTCTGTTCCTCACCATCCCCATCTGTATAGTAGGGCTGCCAATCCCTAAGCAACTGAGAAGGGCTCTTTGCGGCTTAATTCATTCTGCTGCATTAAAAGCCAGGAGGACCTTGGACGGAGGCCACTACATCAGTGTGAGTCATAGTATTATTAGGGGCCTGAATTACAAAAACCCTGGAATGGCAGAAATACTCTAGCTGTGAACATGAACCACGGCAGGAAACAGGCTCTGTAAGAGGGTGTGTAGGAGAGTCAGACACCTTTTTCTGCTCTCTGCATGTGTCTTTGCAGGCTCTGGTGCAGGGTCCTGTGCTCCCTACATGGGATCAACATCTAGACACCTCCCACCAGCACACGGAGGCATTGTTTGGAATAGGCTTACCCTAGTGCTGGGCTGACCCTTCATCCAGTAGCTGTTTATCTGGCGCCCTCCCTCTCTGCCCGACATGTTACTTTTGTTCGTGTATCTATATTCCCTCCATGTAACGAGGGAGGTTTTACTTGCACGGGCTGGAAGCCAAGCTGTGCTCATCTCAAGAATTCACAAGTTCAGTTAAGCAAACCCAGAGGAGATACGCAGCTTCCCCAGCAATTGGTTCCTCCAGCAGACGCCTCAGCCTGGGTCTTTTGGTGCAGCTGGTTTATAATGGTGCATAATCGAAGCATGTCAAGGAGGTTTATTTCAAGCTCCTCCAACTGGCTGATAATTATAAGCCCATATGAATGGCTCCATTGAAGAAGCTAATGAGACCTGCTACCTTCAGAAGCTAGATTGTTCTAGCTATGAATAGATACAGAACAGGAAAGCAGAAACACTGATGTTCCTTTTTACAGCGTGGCGAACGTGTCTAGGTTTAAAGGCTCCGAACTACCTACCGCACATTATGTCTGGCCCTAATGTGCAACCTGGCTTCCAGGAACAGGAAAGACCAACAGCTGGTGTGGGAGAGATCGCTGCGCCCCATAGACAGGGAGACAAACACTCACAAGTGTCAAGAGGTCTGCAGTGCTCTCCACCGGCCAAGAAGCCAAGGTGGGCCAAAGGGCCAGCCCCAGGGACACAAGAACATTACGGACCGAGGAAGGTCCCCTTCTGAAGAGAGAGGTAGGCTTAATTACCCAGTGCCAAGGCACTGGCCTAAGGCTTGGGAGATTCAAATCCCTGCTTTTGCCACATATTTCCTCTGTGATCCTGGGCAAGTCACCTTTGGACCAGGTTTTAGGTGCTTAAAGGTGCAGCTCAAAGCTTTTGAAAATCCCACTAGGTGCCCATTTGGACCATTTGGTGCTTTGAAAATCTGGCCTCTCATCTTTCCGTGTCATCCTTCCACAGCTGTAAAATGGGGATAATTGCACTGGCGAAGGGCAGTGGAAGGATAAACACCACACACGGGGGTCCTGGCCCGGGAGTGGGCTGCTAGGCTGCATGGCATAACCAAGGATAAATAGTGAATGCATGAAAGACTGTGAGTTGCTCCGATAATGGGCCAGCTCAGGAGCTTAGCTAGACAAAGGCAACAACACAGCACCATGCAGCAAGGGCCCACAGCAAGCACTAGCTCCTTGCTTTCACCTTCCAGGCTCTGCCCTGCACACCGTCTCCACACTCCCTGCTGTACCTTGAGGCCTAGCAGCAGCGCAGCCACAGCTTGTGGTGGTCCATGGGGACAGGCACCTTGGAGTTTATTCAGATTTTACTGTTGGTCACCTCACGGGCCCGAGGAAACAATAGCAAGAAAAGTAAACCCAGGGCCAGAGCTTAGTGGGACCGAGCAGGTAAAACAGAGGAGTCAAGAAGATAAACATGTTCCAAATGGGCGCTGGAAGCCCAAGGCCAGAGCTCTTTCAGGGATTAGGTTCCTGGAGCTTGTGTGAGTCATATATTTTCTTCCTTATCAATGGTAATTTAGGCAGGCTCCTTGACACAGCCCAGCAGTAAAGTCCCAGCGTTGTAACAGAGCCATAGCAAGATGGTGAATCAACGTAACAGCTACGGGCAAGGAGAGAGGGACAGCAATATAACCACAGCGTCCATGGGGAACTTCAGTGGGCGCTGCACGTCCTAGTGCTGTTCCTTAGTTCATTGAACGTGCACTGTTTGTCACTCCTGCCTAGCTGCAGGACGGGTTGGAACCACACACTGCCTGGAATGGGGAGAAGTGCAAATCTACCAGATATGTGTGTTAAGGCTGTTCTCCTGGCAGCCTTGCTGTACGCACAGCCAAAGGCCAATTTCATACATGGCCATAACCTACCTGCACATCTTCTCTGGGCTGGGGCCTCAGCAAGAGTGCGCGATCTGTGGGCTCCTTTCACTAGGAGAAGGGCGGAGGAGAATTGGACAGGAACAGCCTGAAAATTCAGTGACTGGCCAGAGAAAATTACTCATAACTCCCTGGGAAAAGCAGGGCCGAAATGGCAGTTCTATTCACAAAAAGGAGCCAGCAATTGCATGGCTAATTTGGTCATGCAGTAACTGCAGTTGCACAAGCAACGTGGGTAATTGCCCATGCACACCAGCTGATTAGACACGTGCCAGTAACTAATGAGCTGACTGTAAGCTTGCCCACAGTCGCTGGATTTGTGCACACACATAGTTTCACACATAAATGTACACTGTAGTTATAAAGACCTTTTAAAACAAATGATCATTCTGAAGAGCCAGGAAGGAAAAGAGCTCTGGGGAGACCCAGCAATAAAGGATGAGTCATTGTGACACTGTGGGTCTGCTCCAGAATCCAGCTGTGCAGTGCTTAGTGCAGGAGTTGAGCTGTGTGGGGAATGTGGCTCTAACCCACTTCCCCCCTCTCCAGAGCTTTGTCTGAAGGATTGCAGAGAGCTCTGCAGACCCAGCGCAGTAGACCATGCTCAGCAGGGCCCCAGCTCCACCCCACGTCTCTCATCCTCCCTTCATCTTGTGGTAGTAGATAGGCAGGTGGCAGCCATCCCAAAAGGATCATTTGACATCAGAGAACCCTCTCCACCCTCTCTGGGCAACTGTCCACCTTCTTTGGCCCACCAGAGCAACATAAGGAGGACACAGGAAGGTCTGGTTCTGGTTCTAATGCTTCTGTGATGAGTACACGATGTCCACCATCTGAAACAGACACTGCAGTGAGCGTCAGAAAAGAAGCCCCACGACTTATTTCAATCAAAACAATTGGAACAGACATGGCTAAATCATAGAAAGGCCTGCCCTCTACCAGCCTGCTTCCCTCTGATCCAGATGCTTACGTTGTCTCTGTCCTGAGAAAATACAGGCGCCCACGGCTTACATGCGATGCGAGGGACTTGCAAATGGTTTAGATACGCCTGCTCGTGTTGCAATTCATGACCAAAGGCCGCTTATTGCAAAACAAACCACACTTGACGTCACCACACAACTGGGAAGAGAGTGATTTTTTTTTTTTTGCAGACCACAGCAAATAGCCACGGAGCTTGGTGAAGCTGGGTAATGAGCAGCCTCTGTGCAAGTTACGAAACAAAATCAATGCTGGCCTGCACTCGTTGAACGAGGTGGTGGAGGGCAAGCTTTGTGCAATCCTCGTGATGTGGCAGAGCACGGCTAGCGTTACCGAATGCATGCCCGTGGAGGGGAAAGCCCATTGGTAGGGAGCTGTCCAGCGGAGGGCGCTCACCATCATAGAGGTTGAGGCCCAGGGCTCACAGGGTCAGTTACAAAATGTACCCAAAGTGGTCAGGCAACATTGCAGCTTCCGACACGCCCAGGAGCGCAGGCTGAGACTCACATGCCACTAGATGTCACTGAGGCAAACCCCTTGGTAGGATTCAGGAAAAGATTAAACTAGAGAACACCCAGTTACATGCGTAGAGCTAAACAGTTATGTTCCAGATCCGGAGACTCTGTCGACTCAAGTCAACCGTTAAGTGTCTGATGTTAGGCAGAAAGTGCCCCTAAGGAGTTAGTTACTTGTTCATTGTCCTCCAGAGGGTTTCTTGTCCCTTCCTCTCAAGCACCTGGTAGTGGCCACTGCCAGAGACCAGATATGGGACTAGATGGACCCTGGTTGTGATGAGTAGGGCATTTCCCATGTTCCCATAGTGTTATGATTGTAGGTTCCAATATATATTATCCTCTACTTGGAATGAACATCCAGAGCAGACTTTGGGAGCACAGGATCCCCAGTGAGCCCTGCCCAAAGCCATGGTGTTAGTCCAGGGTTCTTCTGCAGACCCCAACACAGTAATGTCTGAACACTTCACAACCGTTAAAGTGCTTATGTTTAGGGTAGCCCTGTGACGTAAAGCACTGTTGTTATCCCATTTCCCAGCTGGGGAACTGAAGCGCAGAGAAGTTAAGCGACTTGCCCCAGCTCACTTTGGACATCTGAGGAAAAAGCAGGGAGTTGAACTCGGGTTTTCCCAGTGCCTGAACCACCAGGTGAGTGATCCTCCCTCGGAACAAGGCATAAAGCAGAGTGAGTCCCTGTGCTTCTCCAAGGGCTTCATGGGAACTAGCAGGGTCAGCATGGCAACTGGTTTTCTTGTCTGTCCTCGGAGGGGGTTTCATTGCACAGTTTCAGCACTTTCGAAATCCCACGCTGCTCTTCTGGCTGCCAGGTGATGAGCACATCTCCCCAGGAGTCCCAAGGGCCCTTACAGGTGTTTCATCTGCGTTTGTGCATCCTTCCTGGGATCTGGAGCCAAGTCAGAAAGAGCCAGGCCAAGCACTGCTCAACCATCACTCACTTGACTGCTCTTTGTGAGCTGCAGTCCCTGCCAGCTCCGGATGCACTCACAGCCTAGCCCTCACCTCTCCATGCCTCTTGGGCTCTGTACCAGCGAGCAGAGGCAGCAGAGAGAGCTGATCCAAAACTCCCCAGTGCCGTTGCCGCCAATTCTCGCTCTACTTTCAGGTGCGATATTCACCTGGCGCCTGACGATCTCTGGTTTGCAGACTCAGGGCTCTATCCTGCAAGGTGCTGAGCTCACTCTTTTCACAGTGAATTAGCCACTCAGCACCTTCCAAGATCTAACCAAACACTACATGTTCCAAGGTTAGTGTCCCATTTTCACCTGGGTGGAGGCCGGCTTGGACTTTCCCTGGCTAGGCAGTCTGGAATGTTTCTTTTATTTTGGCAGACATTAAGCCCACGGCTTGTAAACTAAAAATCTAGTTGCTTTGAATTTTCCATGGGCAGCTTCGAGTCATGGATAATTCCTTATCCACCCATTTCTCATTAAAAGGCTGCCCAGCACACTAAGCAGGGCTGGCAATTAGCCAGCTGTCTCCCTGGCCAGGCTGGGTCAGAAAGGCTCAATGGTGCTTGAATTTTGGATGTAGCATCGTTTACTTGGCTGCAGCTAAAGCACAGAGCGATGTGGCTAGGAGGCCTTTCAGGGCAAGGAAGAGTTTAGGGGCAGGTGTACACTAGACCTGAAAGTCAATTTCAGATCGGCAATTCTAGCTACAGCAACTGCACAGCTAGAATCGACGTATCAGAAATTGAGTTATTTGATTGGCTTCACTAAGGAAGGTCGATGGGGGTGTTTCTCCCATTGATGTCCCTTAGTCTTCACAAAAGCAAGGAGTATAAGGGTTGACTGCCAACCACGGAGAGCTCAACTGAGTGCATCTTCCCAGACGTGCAAAATCAAACTCCGGAAGATGGACCCTGAGGAGGTTGATCCTCACCGAAGTGTAGACAAGCCCCTAGTTTAAAGCTCTGAGCAGAGGCGAAGTGTAGCCATTCGGGGAAGGAGTCCTGCAAATTAAGGGCCAGGTCTAAGTCCAGCGAAGTCTCTCCATTTCCTTGGGAGCAGGGGGTAAATGCTGGGCCAAACTGGTAGCAGTGACTTGGCTTCCCCCAACATATTTGTTTCAGAACATAAATAAAGAAAGAGCTCCCAGGAGCCTGCTGCCAGTGCCGCCAGTTTTTCAGGACGCCAATCCTACGGGGCACCTCTGATTTGTCCCTTTTAATTCTAGTTTGCTACAGAAATTGAGGATCTGTATAATGGGGCTGATGTAGGTGTAGGACCATTGAAGCTGCTGTCTGGTGCAACAGGCAGTCATCTGGTTCTTTCAGTGTACAGATGACAGTACAGTGACACTAGCTGGATAGGTCTAGATTTGAGGCACCCCAAAATAGTGACCACAGCTGTAAGGGAGAGAGGACTTGATTTACTTGACTTAAACCCTTGTACTCTGGATGAAGCATAGGCCATCTAAAAGTCTCCTCCACTCACTCTGTCTCGGGACAAAACTTCTAGCTGGCCCCACGAGTACCCCAGTTGGCCTTCAACCTCAGTAGGTCTTCTAAATGTTGTCCAAGGCCTTCTTCTTCTGCGTTTCCCTTGGGGTTCCATGTGACAGCTTGAAGGACCATGCTGGATGATGGTTTTCTGAGAGTGCGGCCCCATTTTCCTCTCGATTTGAATATCAAGTGGTTCTTGCCCTGCTCTGTTCCAAAGCTCCTCATTAGTCACCGAGTCTTGCCACTTGATGCAGGGAAGAGGGTGTTGTTAAATGAAGGGACTCTCCACTTGGACCTTGGGACAGAGGTTTCACAGACTGAGTAGCAGCGTTGGCTCATGTACTTGCAGTTTCTGTGCCTGCAGCTCAGCACCCAGCTGAGCATGGTTTACACATGGCTATGTGTGAAATTTGGCTACTTTAGTCAGTTAGCAATGTGCCTGTTACCCAGAGAGAGTCAGGTATGGACCAGGACACAGAGACCAACTGAAATATGAAGTATTTTTATGTTTGTTTAGGAAATACCACAGCTGCCAAACACCCACCGCCACCTGCGCACATGTATATGCATGTTCACACACTTGCAAATTCAGTTATGTCACACCCTGGGTTATACACACACACACACGTGCTCACAGAGTCTTACTCATAGCCTCGTAATTATAGATGTACATGCACCAATTTGGCATCATTTAAGCTTGTTACATGCACACTACACACGTGTCATACTTCATGTGCCTATATTCCTCACACACACACACACACACACACACACACTTCCTGGAACAGTGATTTGGCACCAGCCAAAATGTTGCATGTATAGCAAACTGCGCCCGCTTTCAACATGATCCCTCTACCATTTCCCATTACTCTACCTACGGCTCTCCCCCTTTGGAAAGCGCTTTCACAGACTGCCTTTATCACATTTCCGATGGGAAGCTTTTAGCCTTGGAGTTCTTGCTGGGGTGCGTTGTTCCGTGAGCGTTGCACTCTGCTTTGGGATTAAGGAAAACAGACAACTGGGGGTGGGAGAAGGAGGGGGGAGAGGGGGGCTACCAGAGAATTGGTTACATTTCTCATTGCTAATGAGAACTCCAAATGTCCTCAGTGGGCTGTTCTCAGCATGGAGTTCTCAGCAGTGAAGGCAGCCAGGGCCATTTTAATCATTTCCAGATTTGTGTGGGAGGTCAGGGCCCTGGGGTGCCGCTCCATGTCAGTTTTATAAACACTGCAGTTTTTCCAGATGGTCTCTGGCTCCAGCCTGGCTAGCAGGTTGATTGGGCCAGACCAAAATAACAACAGGTGGAGAACAGGCCATGACTGCCTGACGCTATCTCCTTTTCCATCTATTCCCCAACTTTTTTTTTTAGTTTGCAGAAAACAATGAACATTTGCTGGGGCAGATAGCAGGGGCAGCAGTGGGGAGACTCCGAAGTGCAGCGTGGGGGGTTCTTGCCAGAACAAGGTGTGATTCAGAATTCAAGCACACTCCTGAAATCACAGGTTCCTTTAAGTGTTGGGTTTCTTTCTTTGCTTGTATCAGAGAGGTAGCCATGTTAGTCTGTATCTTCAAAACCAACAAGAAGTCCTGTGGCACCTTATAGGACTTGTCTACATTACCACCCTCCTTTGAAGGAAGGATGGTAATTAGGGTGTTGGGAGTTTACTAATGAAGTGCTGCCGTGCACAGGTAGCACTTCATTAAGCAAATTCCCCCCTGCAGCAAATTGGAAGTTTTAAACTTTAAACTTTGAAGTACCAGCACGCGTCCAGCCGCAGCGCAGCCACCGGTACTTCGATGTGCCAGAGCAATGTCCAAGTCCCTTTACTCCAGCACTTCATTAGTAAACTCCCAGCACCCTACTTCCCATCCTTCCTTCGAAGAAGGGGAGTAGTGTAGACACAGCCCATAGACCAACAGATATTTTGTAACATAAGCTTTCGTGGGCAAAGGTCTGATGAAGCGGGTCTTTGCCCACGAAAGCTGATGCTCCAGAAGATCTGTTAGTCTATAAGGTTCCACAGGACTTCTTGTTGTTTTCTTTGTTTGGCTGCCTGACTTAACCCAGCACAGGTCCTGCTTAAAGCGCCATGGGAATACTCACAGCACTGCTCACAACAATGAGGGGATTCTGCACAATTTGGGAGGGAAACAGAGACACAAAACTGCCAAGGGCCAGATTAGTCAAAAGTGTTAGCTATGGCAGAATTGTGTGCCAAATGCACCTTTGATTGCGCGTCTAAACTGAATACACAGACACGCAAATGTAAATATTTAGGCTCACACATTGGGTGGTTACCCATACAGGTTTACAACAGACCATTTTGCACCGGCAGTAATGGCAACACTACAGACCAACTGGGTCTGTAGCTGAGCACGTCTTGTGGGTGTATAGTTGTATGCCCAAATAGTTTGAAAAGCTGACGCTATATATCTCTCTCTCGTCCAAGGCTAAACTATGAAGTTCTACAGTCCAGACCAGTTCATGATTTTCTGCCTTCCAAAGACTGCTGCTGCTTGTTAGATAGACGAGGGCAGTTAAAGAGGGGCTGATTTCCATCTATTCACACTCAGCTACTTGTTCCACTTTTGCAGGAGCAATCAGCCAAACGTAAGGGATTCCATCACAAAATTGAGGGTGCGGTCATTTCCCTGTGCCAAGTGTAGGTTGTAAGGTAATGACCATTCGCTCCTCAGCTTCCCTTTCTGTGAGAACCATTAGCGAACTGCAGCAGCTTAAAGAGTCCAGTTAGACCCGAGGCATTGGGGTTATGCTTGGAGAGGAAGAAGCCTTCTTGCCCACAGCTGCATTAGCTTGAAGATTTTCTGCTGTTTCCTGGAAAAGGAGCTGACTTGGCAGATCAACTGCAGAGCTTTAGACCAACAGGCTTTATTCTGCGACTGGATCTCAAGCTTTTCTCTTCTGAGTCCTCCCGTGACTGTCAGTCTTCAGCTTTTCCACTGACTCTGTAGGAACGTAGTGCCAAATTGACCACCCAGGAGCATGAAGTTGGCCGTGTACGTTTCCAGGACTGAGAGGGGGACACTCCTCAGTCTTGGTGCCACTTCCACTCCTTCCCTTGGCCACTGGGATGCCCGGCATGGGTGTCCCATAAGTGCCATTAGTTTGGGTGGCTTTGTGATATGGACACTTGTCCACCAGGCGGGCTAACTGAAGGGGGTGGCAATGGGGGGCAGCTGCCCCTGGGCCCAGAGCTCCAGCCACTGCCAAAGTAACAGCAGCAGTGGCTGAAGCTCTGGGCCCCTTTGAAATGCTGCAGAGTGCTGCGTGGCCGCCCCGCGTGGGGCTCTGAGAGAGTGCGGCAGTGCACCAGAACTGACTGCCCTAATCCCCTCCCCTTCTGCCCTTGGTCCCACCCCTCCTCCCACCCTGCTTCCAGGCCTGCAGTGACTGTCAGCCTCACTGGTGGGGTGTAGGGAAAGGGACCCCAGCACTGTGGTCCAGGCAGCACTGAGGGATGAATGCCCTAAGCTCCATCCCTTCCCCCTTGGCCCCATCCCTTCTGGGGTGCAAAGCCGGGCCCTCCTCCCACCTTGCCCCAGGGCCCTCAGCAGCTGTCAGCACCATTGCCACCAGGGGCTGCTCCGACACCCGTCAGTCAGGTGAAGGGGTCGATCTCAGGAGTCTGTGGGTGACGGTCTGTGGCATGCAATGCTCAGGGGCTCAGATTAGATGATCATGATGGTTCCTTCCGGCTTTAAAAATCTATAAGCTCATCCTGAGCTGGGCGAGAGCTGAGCCATTGTATTCATCAGCGAAGAGTAAATCCCGGCTCTCTGCACTTCTGGAGTTTACAGAATTTGCCGAGTTTTACAGAAATGTTTAGATTTTTGTCCTCCCCTCCAAATTTGGGCCCATCCCGCTTAACCTGCCTCTGTATTTCCACTCCAGTCCACATGAGGAAGTGGTTTCACCCACAAACACGTATGCCCTTAGAAATCCATTAGCCTCTTAAAGTGCTGCAGGACTCCCCCTTGGTTTTCTCAGTTCCAGACTTTGAGCTGATGGCTCATGTGCTTCGGAAAGACAAAACCAGGGAGCGTCTCCTGCCAGCTGGGTGGAAGTTGAGATTTGGTGCCTTGGGGCTACACAGACTAGCTCCTTAATACCAGTCAGAGCTGTAACTCTGTAGCTGGGAGAGTAAGTAGTGCCTGTAAAACTGGGATGTCTGACACCTCACGCAATCCTGCCTTGTCAAGTATTGCAGGGCCTTATGCTGTACAGCCTCAATGATTCAAATGCCGCAGGGCACAGAGGACATGTTCAAATGGCTGCAGGTCTGTCGTGTCGTGAGAGTTCCCTTGTAACTCATAGACTGGGTGACACGACCCAGTGCGGGTGATTAGAGTTTGGGCAGTTGAGGTTATTCTGGGCTGTCCTTGATCTACAGCAAGTCTCATTGGCCTCCCTGCTCTGCTATAAACACATCAAGGTGTGCAGAAGCCTGGTTCCATTATAGTCAATGGTGCGACACTGATCTATACCAGCTACCCACTGGCCTGTCCCAGCCGACTGCCCCATGCAGCAGGACAGACGTTGAAGTTTGTCTCAGCAGCTACCTGGAAACCCTGTTTTCTCTGAACACCACTTCATAGACGGGGCTATTACACATTTGCTTCAGAGCGAGAGTGACCTGATGGGCCAAATCCTCAGACAAAGGCGGTAGCGTGTTGGCCACAGGTCATAAAATGCCTGGGGGTGTAACTCAGACTCAGTGCATTATGCCCTGTTGCACACCAAGCCAAATGCTTGCTCAGGTATAATACCACTTAGCCCTACTTAGTCCTTCACAACACCTATTCATACTGTCAGTGCCAGGGACTGGCCCAGGGGACGGCTTGAGGTCCCTTCCAGGTCTTTGAGTCTATGCGTGCAGCTGCTCATTTTAGATGTCTGACGGCACTGAGAGTCGCTCACTCATGCAAGCTCCTAGGGTGAAGGTACACGGCCTGAACTAAACAGTGCCCTGCAAGTGGGCATGAAAAGCCCTCGCCTAACAACTATCCCAACTGTGCACATCAATTCACAAGTAAATGTGTCTTATTAGCCCCCGGTGCTTTCTATTGCCACAACTGAGGGCGTTTCAGGTGCTGAGCATGTAAGACCCACACATGTTTTGGGCCTATTGCCGCTCTGGCCCATTGTATTTGCTGGCTGGACAATAAATATCTATGGGTAAACAGTCACAAGGCGAGTTAGCCAGGCCCCTGTGGGTGAGATTTGCAAAAGCACCTAGGGGAATTAGGGACCTCTATTCATAACTATCTAGACATTCAAGTGCCTGCCTCCTAGGCAGCAGACTACCTTTGCAGATAGGGGCCCCAGTCGCTATTGACTTCCAATATGCACCCAGCACCCTTAAAACAAAAAAGCAGTCCAGTAACACTTTAAAAAGTAACAACATAATTTACTAGGTGAGCGTTCGTGGGACAGACCCACTTCTTCAGACCAGAGCCGTACCAGAACAGACTCAATATTGAAAGCTCACCACCTAATAAATTATTTTCTTAAAGTGCTACTGGACTGCTTTTTTTCTGTTGATAGTATATAGACTAACACGGATTTCTCTCCGTTACTATCCAGCGCCCTTAAGTGCCTTTGAAAGTCCCACCCTACCTCTGTGTTGACAATTTGCCTTCATAGAGCTTTATTTTCCAGGAGAAGGTCCGTGCTCAGTTAATCAGGACATTTGCCCATTCTTAGTCTTAACATGAATGTCTTTCTACAGACTACAAATTTCTTCCTTAGAAAATAGTCTCCTTATGCCTAAAACACACTGACTGCAAAGTTTACGTCCCCAGTTGTCAATTACACAATCCTGGGGTAAACATCTCTCTGTTCCTTCCCTGTAATTTGTATAAATTACTCTCCATGTTGCAAGTTAATATTTAAGTCCAATTTATTTTGTGTTGATGAATGGAAAAGAGCCTTCCTCCTGTGACCAATAACAAGGAACTTGCAGGCAAAGAGTCCCATATAAGGAGCCTGCAAGTGGCCGGCGGGAGCTCTGCTCTGACAAACTCCACACAATCCCACAAGCATGTTCTTCAAGGGTCTGCCAGCCGCTCTCAGGTGACAGCCCGTTTAGCCAGTGGTTTGTGTGACAGGAGAATTTCCTTCTGTGTTATTGCCTGGAAGCCGCCACTAGCACAAAAGCAGCGAAAAGGAGGGGGGAAAACTATTCATTACTGAATGTGCTTTTGTTTGTGTTCGCATATTTCATATGTGGCAGGGCAGCGACTGCACACTTTGTTTGCATACATAATCCACATGATTATATGCACAGATCCATCACACATATAGGTAAATGGCCCTTTGGGTCAATTTGTATGAGCCACATACTTCTGGGAGTGTATGTGTGTGTGTGTGTGAGAGAGAGAGAGAGAGCGAGTGACAAATAGTCGCAAAATAGGTGAGTAGCGTCACTTCTGCCCCAGACACATCTATGCACATGCACAAAACCACAAAGAAAGCAAAGGCTCCACCCCAGCTGTCAAACCCAGGAAACCTGCCGTGTCTGTTTCCTTGAGAAATCCAGGGGAATTTAGAACCTCAGACTTCGCATTTTTGTCTCCAAAAGTGGAAAGTTTGGATTTCTGCACTGCAAGGCCTGGCAAGCTGTACTCTGGGCGTGCTGCACAGAGCCAGTCTGGAAACTCTGGAAGAGAGCGTGTGAGTTGTGGTGGAACCCTTCTCCCTGGCCTTTTGCTAGTGTTATTGGTTGCCTCGAGTCCCCACTTGTGCCATGTCTGAATAGGCCCCAGTCCTGTGAAGACTCATATGCCTAACTTTACCCATGTGAGCCGCGCCATTTAAATCAATGGGCTTACTCATATAACCATAGCTATGTGTCTGCAAGCATTTGCAGGATCCAGGGATTTTCCCTGACCGAGAGCGGTCACCTCTTCTCAGTAAGTAGATGGGTCAACTACGCTCCCCAGCAAATGACCCAAGTCATTGTTACACTGTGAGCCACTGGGAACATCACCTCTACCATGGCTGTGTGTGAGTGGAGGCTGTAATTCCAGCTGTGGTACCCGACTAAGGTTTTCCAAAAGGTCTAGTGATTGCCTCAGTTTTTAGCTGCTCATCTCAACATTCATTAAATAAGAGCCTGATCCACAGAATGACCCTGTTCTGAAAATCCGACCTCTTGAAGGTGTCTCTTGTTGGGCTGTGAAAAACTGAGCCACCCTAATTCTCCAGTCACTTTGGGAACCATTGGACTGCAGGGTCCAACCTGCCAGCAGCTTTGGTGTGATGAGGAGTCAGCCACCTGCCTTGCTGCTGAACAGCAGATGGGATCCAGTGCCTGGATTTACCCCATCAGCTTGGCACCAATAGATCTGACATTAAGACAGACACTGACGGCTTACCCTAGGGAATGCCACTGGGAGGGGCATGAGTAAAGCAGCACATGCCCAGTCTCAGCTTTTACACTTGCAGTCATACAGAAGCCATTCCTCAGCTTAGCTAGCGAGGAGTCATTTAGGAAACCAGAGATACTGTCCTGACCAATTGCATAGCACTGCTGTGCCCTGGAAAGCCCTCAATGATGTACTTAAATCCCATTGACTTCAGTGGAACCCATGCATGTGTTTGAGTGCTTTCTGGAAGGGATGCCCTGAAGAGCTGGGATGTTTCTCTGCAGACGTGCACTGCCTAGACACCAGCAGTGGTGGGGGACTCTTTAACACGGTCAGCAATGACGCATTTGCAACTATTCTCTGCAAAGTCAGCACACGGGGAAGCTGAACACTGGAAAATATAAACACTGCTATGGATCTGGGGCTCCCCAGGGGTTTCACCACCGCGCTATGCACCTGGAAATGTTACCTTGTGTCACACCCTCACTCTGATCCCTTCTTTCGAAGCCCATATTCCCAAAAGCTCGGCCCCCCCACTGATAAATACGGTAGGTGCTCTTTGAAGGGCACCGCAGGAAATGCCAGTCACCCCAACTCCATTCCAGACAGTAGTGAGAACTCTTAAGGTGCGTCTATACTAGGAACTAACTTCGAAGTGAGGCACTACTTTGAAGTAGCCAGCAGAGAGTTTACACACATTTTCCCTTACTTTGAAGTCAACTTTGAAGCCCAACTTCAAAGTCCTTTACTCCATGCCCGGGAACGGAGTAATGCCCCACTTGGAAGTTTAACGTCAAAGTAGGGTGTGTGTAGATGCTCAACTTCAAAGTTGCTTATTTCGAAGTAAGCAACTTTGAAGTTATTTTTGTAGTGTAGACACAGTCTTACTTGATTAATTACAAGTTAGCCTGGAATGAATGAATGAATATAGAGTCCCCTCCTGGATCCATCATCCACACCCCAGAACAACCTAGCTCGAACTGGCAACCTCAGCCCACTGCAAAGAGTTATTTTACATAATAACATTATTATCTTTAGGCACATAAGCTATTGTTCATGTGAAGCTACACGTCCCATTCCTCTAGGCTTAGCACTGTGTGTGGAAGAACCAGAGGCTGTTTCTTTTATTAGACAAAAGAAAAACAATGAAGGCTGGACACAGAAGCCCACACATTAAGCCATCCTCCTGGAATATTCTACCAAGCTCTGTTCCCATGCTGCTTCCAGAGGCTTGGGTTAGAATCCCTTGTTGGCCGCACCTGGCTGCTATTAACTATTCAATCAAAAAGGGATCACAAGGCAGATAGAACTAATTCAGAGGAACTTTTTTAACTCAACAGTCACTGTTAGTTTTTTTGTATTATTATTATTATTTGGTTGTTTGTTTGTTTTTTAAAGTTAACGCTGGCCTTTGTGAAAACGAGCAGGATTTTTCTCCGCTTCAGAAAGCAGGAGGTGACGTGTACACATTTATAACAGACTAAGAGAAACCAGTTAGAGCTCTATAAAAAATTATAATACAAGCTAGGACCAGTTGCTATCCCTGGGAAAAAATCAGAAGATTGTTGGTTGGGAGGGGGAACTCAGCTGCCATGCAATATTAGAACCACTCTAGAACTTTCACCCAAACCTCACCTCAAACTTTGTGTGTATGGGGAGACTAATTATAAATATTTCATTACTGACAGAGCCCCCAGTACTGCCTCTGTCTCATTGTCTAAAAGCTTGGCCTATATTTTTTTAACCCTGTTTCTTTTCATTGTCTTGGGGTTTTGAGTCTCCTAGGTCTGGATGAGATAATATAAGAACAGCTTGAGGGGCTCAGCCCAATGATCCATCTAGCCAAGCATCCTGTCTTCCGATAGTGGCGGGGGCCAAATGCTTCAGAAGGAATGAACAGAGCAGCGGAATGTTGAGTGATCCAGAACCTGTCGGCCAGGCCAAAAGTCTGGCACGCTGAGGCTTAGCGATATCCAGAGGGGTTGTGTCCCTGAACTTATTCTAACTCTTTGTCAAGCCTCGTTATACTTTTGGCCTCACCACATCCCATGGCAATGAATTCCACAGGCTGGTTGTGCATGATGTGAATCAGTATGTTGTACGACATAACGAGAAACCCTTAGTTTTTGTGAGAAGTATCAGAGGCAGCCAAGTTAGTCTGTATCTTCACAAACAACGAGAAGTCCTGTGGCACCGTATAGACAAACAGATATTTTGGAGCATCAGCTTTCGTGGGCAAAGACCCGCTTCATCAGATGCATGACACACATCTGTTCATCTATATGGTGCCACAGGACTTCTTGATATTTTTTTGAGATTTCCAGCCTACTTTGGTAGCCTTGGAAAGGTTGGGGAGCTGGGATAATTACACAAATATTGGGGTACTTACCCAAACCAAACAGAATCCCTCATCCTTTCTGAGCTGCACCATAAATGAAAGCCATCTCTGAAACACCTGAGGAAGATATGGGCCAGTCAACATGCTCTCACTCATGGTGTGTGCACTTCATCCTTGCCTGGATGGCGGTTCCTCCCAATCCTAGAAGAATGGTTCATCCTAAACCCATGGAAGCCCTGAGAGCTTAGTTCTCTGAGGAGAACTGCAATAGACTTGATGCTTCCTGCCCCACCACAGGATATAGTGGTGGCTCTCAGAGGCTCAGAGAAGGTGGGGCCTCCCTGTGCCAGTTCCTGTGCAGGAATACAGTACAAGATGGTCCCGTAGCAGCGATGTTGCCTCGCACACAATAGAAATTGCACATTTAGAATGAAACTGTCCTCGTGTCTGCTTGGTCTCCTGGCTGCCCTCAGAAACAACCATTATTCTCTGCACTGGCCAAAGGACAGAAATTTTGACAGCTCGTTCAGCTCAGATACGAATGGGGTTATTGGTTACCCCAGCACATCTCAAACCCAATTCAATACAAGCTGTTGCCCTGGAGACAGCCAAGCTCAGTGATGACCAGTGAAAGCACTCTGGGGGCACCAGCCGTGTGCCCCGCCAAACTCCCCTCTGCCCCAAGCCCCGCCCCTTCCTGCCCCCCCCACCCACTTTTTCCAGGGAGCGCAGGGGCAGGCCCTTCCCACCCGCAAGCTGCTTGTGATGCTCTCAGGCTGCACCACTCCGGAGAAGGGGCATGCAAGATCATCCCCACCCTCCCTGGAAGAAGGGCAGAGCAGCACTGGATGGTGGGGCTGGGGGAGCGAGGTGCTGGAGGGGCTGCACATGACCCCTTGTGCATCCAGCCCCCATGCGTTGCCCCGGTTGACCTCCATATGGCAGGATGGATGAGGGAGGAGTGGGAGAGGAATTGAGGAGGCAGGGAGGATGGTAAAGAACGACGGGGCAGACATGTTCAGGGGTTTCACCCACGTCAGGGTAGAGGGTTCCTGTGGAGATGAACATGATGGAATCCTTGCAGCCTGCATGGAGCCACATTTGCGTATGCAGCAGATTCCCTTCACAGGCAAACTCATCTGCCCGTGGGTGCAGTTACCTGCTTTGCAACATGCGGGTTGATTCAGGTCTGAGATAGGCTCACTCACCTTTATGGGTCTATTTTTCAGTGGCCAGTTGTTTGAATGGTCACTCCCTGCAATGAAGGTGTGCCCCTTCCCCTCCCAAATCTCCAGGCAACCTTGAGGATCTTTGAGGAGCACGGCTAAATAAACCAAACCATCAGGCCCTCCCCTCCTCCCCCGATCGAATACAATAAACCAGACACAATGGAAATACAACAAAAATGAATGGAGCTCCTTACACAATCCCTGCTGTCCCCCCACAACCAACACCCGCCTGTGCAACAAGACAGGAAAGATGCACCTTGCAGTGTGCCCGGAAGGCCAATGCCTCTGGCTATTGAGGATCCGGAAAAGAAGAACTTTTTCCAAAGATCTAGGCCCTACCCAAGAGTGCCCTGCCAGCCAGCCTCTTTATCTTATACTGCCTAGGCTACCACAGCTGAGGCAAAATGTCACGGGCAGGGGGGGCGGGGAATGCTACCAGACCATTTAATGCAGTGGTGGGCAATAAGTAGCCATGATGTGGTTCACCAGCATTCGTCCCTGGTGGGTGACCAGATGCTTTATTTACCTACCTATCTCCAGGTACAGCCTCTTGCAGCTCCCACTGGATGGGAAGGGAGAACTGTGGCAAACCCCACCCGACTCACTGCTTTAGAGCTCTAACCCGTCAGCTTAAAATCCATCTAAATACCAACCAGCGACCAGGGCACGGTGAGAGAAAGGCACCTGCTTAACACACCAGGCAGGAGGAGGAACAACTCAGTAGGTTGCTCATTGGCTTACTAACATTGGGGTTGTGAGCTCAGTCCTTGAGAGGGGCCATTTAGTGACCTGGGGGAATGCATTCTTTTCTTAAAAAACACCAAAAACCTGTCAGGGATGCTGCTAGGTCCTGCTGTGAGTGCAGGGATCTGGACTTGATGACCGCTGAAGGTCCCTTCCCGCTCTATGAGATAGGTATATCTCCATACAAGAAATTCTGCACCAGCTGTGCCCCGCCATGGGTGAGCTTGTACTCCCATGCCCCCAGGACTCATGCCATTCTTGTTAAATCTCTTAACATTGCCCAGGCAGAACACAGAGCCATCACCAGCCTCACCATGGCTTTTCTGGGCACTGTTGTCATGCCTTCTCTATGTCCTCTGCTATACAGTGTTCAAAACTGAGCCCAGCGCAGCAGGTGTAGTATGGTAGGCAGAACATCGGACTTGGGAAATGTGAGCCTTGGTCTGCATTGAGTTCAAATGGGAAGCACGAAACAGAGAGGAGGCCTGAGGATTTCACAGACAGGAAGAGTCGGCTGTAGATTTTGTAAGTAAGATTAACTGAATAGTAAAATCGTCCGATTAGATACATAAGTAAGACTAAGATGATTTCATACTTTTACTTAAATTTTAAATTGGGGCTTGGGCGATGCACGGCCTGTCTTTTTGGTCTGTGCTTGTCCAGCATCTAGCACAAGGGGGTTTTAGTCCACGAGTGAACCTCCTAGAACCTAGATGCTACAGCAATTAGGCATCATCACAAACAAACCAACAAACAAGGTCCTGCAATGGAAAAGACTTGTGTGAATGTGCAACATTCAGTGCACTTCCAAATGTCCCTCCCAGGGATGGCTGCTCTTCTGAACCATTACTTCCCAGAAATCAAAAAGAAACAAAAACCACAACCACAATAATGCTTTACCTTTTTGCCTCCTGGATTCAAAGCACTTTACAGACATTAATGAATTGAGCCTCCCAGCCCTCCTCTCTCCCTGTGCTCCAGGTCAGAGTTATGATGTCTGTTGCCAGACGGGGAAAGTGAGGCCCAGGCAGGTTAAGTCACTTGCCCAAGGTCACCCAGTGAATCAGTGACTGAGAGGGGAGGGCACAGGAGCTGTGACTTGCCGTGCATCACACCTGGTCTTCTCCATGTCAGTCACTTGGGGGCCACAGTCTATAGTGACAATTCTGGCTTGCCTTGCTCTCCCACCCAGAATTAAGAGACTGATTACACTAAGCTGAAAATTGCTGATCAGTTCCTGGGACTGTCTTGATTTCGCAGAGTCTAAGTGCATTAAATCAACAGTTTCGTCTTCATTTCTCCCAGAATAGGCCAGCCTGAGAAAGCCCTGGGGTGAGTGAGTGGCCTTGGATCTACTCACACAGAAAGCAGAAGCCAAAGAATTTTCACAGATTTGATTCTTCCCGTTCTGGCGATCCTGAGGAATTTGCTTTAAATATGCATTTATAAGGCCCATACGTAACACATTCCTGAATGATTCCCTTCATGCACAGACATTTTCAGCTGCCTGCTGAAATATGCTTGGTTTTAAAAAGGCTCCAAGGCGGTTTTGATTTATTTCCAATGATTATCATGAAGCAAATTCCATGCTAGATAGGAAATAGTGAATTTACGCATGACAGAGAGAAATTAGACGACAACGGGAACATGCAAGCCTTCCATCTTCATATTGCTCGTTCATCCATGTTGCTGTTGTTGCCTGATACTTAACGCATGCTTGCTGACACTGTCTTTCTTGACAAGACCGTCAGCCGTTTCAAAAATCTGGCAAGACTTTTTATTTGATTTACAGTGTGTGTTTCGTTTCCATCCTGCCCAGTTTGTTGCTGATAAGAAGAGGTTAGAATCCTTGAGCATGGAATGCTTTGGCTTAACTTTGTTACTTGGGAGTGGGGCCTCAGGGGTCTTCTGTACAGCCTGTAAACAAGTCCTGGTCCAATGCCCGCTGAAGTCAAAGAAAAGATTCCCAGTGACTACTGCGGGCTTCCAATGAGGTCCATCCACAGCAGGGGAGCTCCACTGGAAGCGCTAAATGAACTGTGGGTTTGTCTTTGCCTTGTTTGTTCCTGTTAACTCATCCCTGTTTAGGTACCAAAACCTCACAGACCAAGGCAGTGACTTCACTTGGGTGATGTGGTTGACGGTTTGTAACTCACACGGTCTGTACAGAAAATTCTGGCCAACACCCCCAGGTAACAATCAATTACCGCTCCTCCTCCAGTCTCTTCCCACAACTCCTCAGGGTGCACCCAACTGGCATCCTGTCTTGTCACCTTCCTGTTCTCTGGTCCCTGACCGGGAGTCCCCTACCTTCGTATGGTACTGCTCAGCCTTACCTCACCCACCTCATCCCTACCCTCCTGGGCCCTACATAGCAACGGCTGCACTGCACCCACCCTCCTCAGTCACACAGTACTCCGAGAACTCTTAGCTTTGCTTGTCGCTAGAAGGTTGGCACCCATGAGTTTGTAAGGTGGCTTTTTTTCAATGGATTGGGAGAACGACCCCTCCGTATAGCCGCTCGACTTGATTGAAGAGTGGAGTCGCTCCCTTTAACTTACTTTTGTATCGAAACCAGCTACATGCAACCAGTACAGCGCTGGGAGAAGGGCTCTTGGCATGAGAAGCAGCATGGAATTGTCACCACCTTCTGCCAGTATTTTCCCTTCCTTGTGCCCTGAGGCTGAATGGCTGGTGAGGTATGAAAAGCAAAACCTGCTAGAAGCAACTCCCCAGGTCTGCCTGGCAATGGAGCAGCATCCACAGCAACCGGCCTGTGGACATCACCGGAGGAGATAGCGTTAACTGGGGAACCGCAGTGTGTATGTGTGTGGGAGGTGGATCTCACTGTAGCTCTCCTCTCTCATTTCTGTCTCTGCAAGGGCACTGAACAGCACCTCCAGTCTTGCAGGGCTGTTGCTCAAGCCATTACTTGAGCTAAGTGAACTGGCCGTGTTTCCTAGCCACAAATTGTGTTCTGTGCTAGATAAGATAAGGTGTGCAGAAGAAAAGACTTTGGAGTCCCTGACTCACTAGAGAGCCTCTTCCAATATCTCAGCTACAGAGACCGATAATGCACTTAACTATTTGATAGGCTTATCAATGAAACTTAAATGCCCATCTTTTCCTCTGGAAGGGAGACTCTTATCAGGAAACAAGGTCATCCCACCTAGGTGTTAAGCACGGAGGGCCCTAGCATTGAGCAATCGTCAGCATTGAAATGCAGCGTTTGCTTGCTCCTCTCCTGCAGCCACTTGGCCAGTCCTGCTCTGTGGATGCCCACAGAGCACAAGCCCTCGCTTGCTGGCAATAATTATTGCGCCTTTCGCGGTGCTTGGTGGTTGCATAGGGAGGCAGGGGTGTGTTAGCCAGGCCTACGATCCATGCAACCCCTGCACTGAGATGTTCTTTCCCTACCAAGCTGCCAGTGAAACCTGCTCTGAGCCCAGGGCTGCTAGTCAGAGGAACAGCATTGCCTAAGGAATACTCAATACACCTTGTTTGCTGGAGTCTCAGCTTCTGATCACTTAGTGTGTATATATGTATGAGCCTAGTCAGGCAGGCACTTGGCACCTGGAACTCCCATTCCTTTCCCAGATCAGGCCATGTAGTTTAGATTGCATTATTTCATTGTTTTGGGTCGTAGGCTCCTTGCCTGCTCCTGTGCTTTGTACACGCTGAGAACAATGATCAGCTTCTGGTCTCCTCTTTGCAAACAGGGTAATACTGTGCCAGACTATCCATTATGCTCTGGTTCTCTGTTGGAGGGAAACACCCAGCGGTCATAAAGCAAGAACAGCCAATTTCTGTGCCGACTGCCCTGTGTTCTCCAGCACAGGGAACTGGAGAGGCACTGGCAGAGCTCCACCCCACTACACTCTGCTGTTCTGATCTTTCATTAGCATAAATTAGAGCAACCCCAACAGTGCTCTAACTCATGGCAGGGCCAGGCCCACCAAGGCTCAGGGAACTGTCTCCTGCTCCACCACAGCCTCCTCATCGAGCTCAGCTGTACGAGGGAACTGAGCCGGTATCATTCAGAGCAAATAAATTCCTGGATGAAAAATCAGGCAAGGAAAGAAACGCTGATGACAAGTTGTCAGGAAAGGTGATTATTAGTTCACACCTGAGAAAACTGAGGCAAAGGCTCCAATGTAGAACAGAAACAAAGCTGGGGCAGAAGACAGGGCTCTTGATACCCTGACCAGTGCTCAAGCCAGACTCACTGAGCTACATGGTGCCCCTTGCATGACTCGGGTTAGAGGCTCTGGATGCATTGCAGTAGCACTGCAATGAAAACCTGCCGCACGGCCATGCTTGGCCAGGGCCAGCTGCCTGGAGCGCCGGGTGTGGGGTTCTAAGATGGCAGTATAGCTCTTCAGGCTTGTGCTGGAGGCTGGACTCTGAGACCCTGGGCCTGGGCTACAGCCTGAGCCCAGCCATTGACACTGCAATTTGTAGCCTCACAGCCCCAGGATCCTGCGTCAGCTGACCCAGCCCCACCAGCTGGAGCCGCTGGGTATTTGTTGCAGCGTAGAGGTCTCTGGGAGCTCGCCCACCGTAAGGCTGGCGGCGGGAGAGAGCCAGGCCCACTTGCCAGGCCTCCCATCGGTGCCGCAGTTCCTCTGTCGACTGCTCGAGGGATGCAATTAGCAAAGCCTCTTATTTCATTAAAATAGCGTTTCTCCCTCTCCCATCTGTTTCCTGTTAGCATCACGTTCCCAGCGTCACGGAGGCTGGAATATCCTGTTCAGCTTGGGCTCTGATGCTGAATGGAGTGTTAAATACATGCAGGTGGGCAACCAGCGAACCCCCTTCCCCTCCACCTGGCTGTGTGTGAGGTGCAGCAATATCCTGGAGAGGCAGCAATAAGGAAAGGATTAGAGACCGGAAGGGCAGGGGGAGGGAAGCCTCCTGCTCAGGCGGTAACAGGTAGGGCTTGGCCATCACAGGTTCTGTACCTGCCATTGGAGTTGCAGACCTGTATTGACCTGGCCTTAAAGCAGGCACAGAAAGGAGCAGAACCTTTAGAACAAGAGCCAACTGGTGCAGCTCTGGCACAGGCAAGGCTCCCCCTGAAGCAAATGAGCGTTTTTCTTGAGTCAAAATGAAGAGACCAGTTATGCCAGTGTGAATCTGGAGTAACTCCACTGAAATTGATGGACTTACGCCTGATTTAGGCCAGCAAAAATGGGGACAGAACTGTGGCCCTAAACTCTTCATGTGTTAACACCAGGAGCCTGGTTCTCCTGTCACTCACTCTGTCCTGGCCCTCCCATGAGGGAGAGCAGCCCCAGTCCAAATGGCACCATCAATGCGAGTGTGAACATTAACCCCTAAGGAAACACGATCAGCCCCAAATGCTCGGCTTGATTTGGCTGCATGAGAATCGCCTATCTCATGCTTCAACCTGCATTTCTCTTTCCCAAATAGTTCGTTCACATCTCATCTGGCTGCTTCAGGCTCTGAGGCCTCTCTGATTCTCTCACCCCAGCTGCAGTAGCCCTCAACCCTGGAGACAATAGGGAAGCTGCTGGCTGCATCATATAGGGAGGCTGGGCTTGTGATTAAGATACTCAATGGGGCCCTTGTTGATCAGAGGCCTGTTCCCACCTCTGCTACAGACTTTTTAAGTGGCCTCAGGCAAATCATTTAATTTCTCTGTACCTCAGCATAGACAGACTAATAGTGTGTGCTTTGAAGCCTTAGGGACCTGGCAAACAGCCTCATTTTTGATAAGACACAGGTGGAGTAATGCCTCCCTGGCAGTGGCTACCACTAATCTTCTACATCACTGCAGCCCTATGTGACTGGGGGAACGAAAGGTGCCGGGGGGTGGGGGGAGGGCTTGAGGAGCAGGGCAGAGTGGCCAGTGGGTGCCCCATGCAATTCTGAAGTAAGCTTCATGTCTGGTTTCTGTGCATAGCATCACAAGAAACAGGGAGCTCCAGTGACTAGGATCCCCTAAATAGGGCAGTATAAGCAGCTAAAGATAATTTCACGAGTGGGCTTCCCTGCTCCCTGCAGAGGCCATTTAGTCCAAGTTTCCAAAATTCACTCAGAGCCAGTGGTCCCGCTCATACTTTCCATCAATGAGCAGATTAAATTTTATGCGCACTGAGGCATGTGCGTATGTGCACCCCCAGGAGGAACACATGCTGCCGGCTGTGGGCACTCTGCTAATCTTTTGTGTGGCATTGACGTGGGGGGGGGGGCGGGGGGGGCACCCAACCACTCATCCTATAGGGAACACTGCCCATGCCAGGATTACAGAACCAGACCTTGAAGCAGATGAATTCAGATCAGTCTTGGCCGTCGCGTCCCTGGGCCTGACTGGGCAGTGCTTGAAGCAAGAGCTTGGGACGAGATGGTGAAGGAGAGATGACTGTCTGATATCTTTGTGCTCTACAATGCTGAAGGTCGCACAATTAGAGCACCCTCAGGGCTGTGTCACAACCAGCACAGTGCAAAAGGGCCATACTGAGGCCCAGGGTCAAAGAGGTGCAAGTTGTTCATAACGTAAAAGGAGCATAAAAATGAGACTGAGGTGAAACAGAAAATGACCCTTGTTGAACAGTCTGCACTGGTATATTTTTGAGCATCTAGGCGGGTGTAGCTTGGCAGCTCATACCCATCTCAGCTGGTCAGACTAACGCTAGTTGTTTATATACTAGCCATGATATTAAGGAGCTTAAAACAACCCTTCTGGAGATGGCATCGTCCACCCTGCTCAACAGCCAATAGTTATTGTTTAAGGAAAAACTCAGTTGCTCTGAGCACCATCAGCTTGCACTAGGGACAGGCAAACTCAGGGCACTCAGAAGTTTGCTCCTTTCAGACTATTTTGGTGGGGGCGGGCTCAAAACTAGTCCCAGCTTCCGATCATTTGTTTTTTTGCATGTTGTTTGACTTTTTAATCAAAACCAAACCAAACCTCAGGTAGTCACGCACCAGCCTGCAAGCAGAGATCTGGTCGCGTGTGCTATCCTTCTCTTCCTGTGTGCTTCCCCTATCACCAGTTTTCTCTGGCTCCCCTTGCTTTGCACTTTGCCCCTCTCTTGGCTCTGATTAGGCCCTATTTTTTTAAATTCTTTCTGCTCCTCTTATTTAATCTTTCCAGGTAATGCTGGAATCCAACATATGAAACCACAACAGCTGAGGAGTGATTCTGGAATTAGAAGTTTGCCACCCATCTTTAAACCTAGTAGCTCAGACTCTTATGTACTGATCCAATCCTGCAAATACTTCTCCATCAGGCGTTAGGCTCACAAGCCTGCCCTGACGCTAACGGTATCGCTCAGTGTAACAAGCGCTAGGGCCAGATTTGCAAAAAAGTTCAGCACTTGGCCATGGAACAAAGACATATTTAAATGTACTAAGTCCTTCACTTAGCTAGAAGAGCAAACTACTAATGTTCTTAGGCCATGATTGCTATTCATACATATGCTTGATTAATAATGGTATATTCCTGTTAGGGACTTGTCCAACTTAATGCAGCTGGTACACGGGACTCTGGAAATGCAGCCATCTTTGGGAAGAAGCACAACAGTTGTGCAATAATGCAAAACATCTCTGGGACTTTGCCTCTGAGAACAGTACTGCGCATGAAGGCCTGAGAACAGTACTGTGCATGAAGGCCTGAGAACAGTACTGTGCATGCTGAGTGAGCTAATGCATTGGTCGTACCTATCACACCTGAAAAGCCAGCCCAAGAGATTCTGGGCGGGGGGGGAGTTTTGGGGTCTTGGCAAGAACCTGTTCAAACTTTGCTGAAGCAGATGGCACAATTCAAGTCCTAACACAGAGGGAGCTTTCCTTTCCTTTCCTTTCCTCTCCTCTCCTCTCCTCTCCTCTCCTCTCTGGAAAGCCCTGCACATGAGCTTTTGATAAAGCCACTCTGTCAAACAAGGCCTGAATAAATCATGATGTGTTACCAAGACGCATTACAGCTTTTAAAACAACCACCATGGCATTCTACCCCACGGACTGATGAGCCGGGGGATGCCAGATCCCTGACGCTCAGCAGCCATGCTGGAGCCAGCGCACATCTGGAGTGCAGTAAACGTACCCAGAAGCAAGAAAGCAGCTCTGTAAGGGTCAGGAGTACAGAGAGCGGCTCCTGACACCAGGCGCCACCCCAGAACCCACATGCATTTCCTTATGTAAACACATGTGGCCAAAAGTCTTCCATGGTCACCTTTCTCCAAAGCCAGCCCTATAAAACCGCCAGCAAAGTGCAGAACAATGTCACTATTATTGTTCCAGAGGAATTCCTCTAAAGCAGAAAAGCATAGCCAGGCTGCCTACAAGAGTGGCTTTAAAAACAGGCCTGACAATTGCCTCCAGAGCTGAGGAAAATCGACCATTATTTGATCAGTTGCAGTGGTCCTGCCCTCATTTTAACCTGTTGTGTTCTGAACACGGCAGGTTTGCTGGAGGATGAGGGTTGAGCAAGACTATGGGCTGTCATTGGTGCTTAGAAAGCTCCTTCCCATGCACCGGCTCCCTGTCCTGCTCTCACTGCGGTAGGTACAACGGAGGTAGGATCTGGGGGTTAAAACTTAGGCATGTGATTCTGGAGAGCTGGGTGCAGGCAGAGAGTTGCTGGATCATGGGTAACTCATGAGCGGAGCTGCATTCCCTGTAAGCTGCGTGCTTGGGTGGCTGTCCAGGAGAGAATGGGGTGCTGCCCAGCTGGTTTGCAGAGCCACCACAGCAACCACAGCCAGCAGCATGTGTTTCTGAGTGGTACATATGGCTCAGCACACATAAAATTTATTCTACACATGCATGGAAAAAATTAAAGGGAACAGGAAAGGGTTATTATAGGTGAGTCACAAAACGCTGAGCTGGATTTCAAACACACAGGCTATGTCTACACTAGAGTGATCTGGCAACAGGAACAAGAAGAAGGCCTGTGGCACCTTATAGATTAACAGATATTTTGGAGCATGAGCTTTTGTGGACTTTGCCCGTGAAAGCTCATGCTCCAAAATATCTGTTAGTCTATAAGGTGCCACAGGACTTCTTGTTGTTCTCAAAGATACAGACTAACACGGCTCCCTCGCTGGCAGGAGTTACTGTCAGAAGAGATCATCTGACAAAACTTCTGTTGCCAGATTGCAGCCACCCGTAACAGCGGCTCAGACCAGCATTCTGCTCTGTCGACAGCAAGCAGCCAGCCCACCCAGCCGCTCTTGTGAGAGAACGGCCAGCTGGAAGCCCAGCAGACAGGGCTGCCTAGTGACCCAGAAGGCCTGGCTGTTGACAGAGCCCTCCCCCCGGCGCAGCCACACTGCTTTTTTTTGTTGACAGAGTCCATTGAGAAAGGCTGTCAGCAAGAGTGCCACGGTCTGGCGATTTACTGGCACCAGAACACATTTTTAGTGTGGACACTGCGCAAGTTTTGTCTCCAAAACTCTCTAGTGTAGACGTAGCTACAGTGCTCACAAGTGTCGGGTCAGCCCATCACAGCTGCCCTGCCTCAGTCTGTTGGACAGCCATGTTCAGCATTCGCCTTCCTGATATCTAGAGCCCTTATGACTTCAAAGTTATGTTCTCATAGGCACAAATGGCTGGTGGATGGGGAGGGGAGGAGGAATCTGTACCCCAGGCTTAGACATGAGCCTTTGGTAATGTTTTCTTCCTTTTATCACAATGGAAATAAAATAACAATGGCACAGCAAATACCACGAGAAGAAAAATCCCGTCTGGGTCAGGCTCTCACACGGGGTAGTTCACTTCACAGTTTAAGTAAATAGTTCCCATCCCTAAAGCCTTTGGGGGTCACATGAATGTGCCTCTTTGTATGGATGGGCCTATTTGGATAGTAACTGGGTGCCTAATGAATTTGCAGCTTTCCCAAATGGTGGGTGTCTAGAATGTGTGTCAGGTTTTTTTTCACAGTGAGATAGAAAAATCCTATCAATTAATCTAACTTTTATTGCGCCTCTGGGGCATGAACATGCTGCTATTTAAACAAATGGTTCCCATTACCTTCAATTATTTTATAAATGTTTTGCACTGATTTATAGGCATCTATTAAATGGACAATATACTTCTGTGCTCCTGGGGGTGGAGGGGGTGTTCAGGAATCTAAGGGCTTAATTCCCACCCGTGTCCTTTGCGCATGCAGACATAACCTTGCAGTGCCATTTAATTAAAGGCAAAGCGGTAGAGCCTGGCCAGCCAGACACCTCAGCTGAGGTTTCCCTTGAAGCTGGAGGCTGTGCCTGAAGGAAGCTTCAGCAGTGGCTTCTCCAGCTACACCCCCGCTTTCTGTGACCCATTTGCCTTGTCTGTGACCAGCTGCTACTGGGCTCACCATGAGGATTCTTGCCCGGGGGCTCTGTCTGCACCACCTTTTCCTAGGCACACCCTAGAGCCAAGTTTCTCACACAGGAAACCTGTCCTGAACTTGCCCATTTGGCTTCAGTGTGAGCAGGAATGGGCCCATTAGCTGCACCATGACACCACTGACACAACGAAAGCACCAGGCAGTTCTTTATCCACACTCATTGGTTTTGTAATCTAACCCAGCCCTCTTCTCCAACAGCCGCTAGGGCACTGAAGGGACTAGCCACCAAAAGCCAGCTCTCTGTTATGTCCAGGGGCATTAATTTGCTGGGATTACCTGAGCTTTAAGGGGGTTTTTCTGTTATGTGCAAAGGTTGCAGGATTATTTTTATTTATTGGGGGATTTTTTTTTTCTTATTTCACAAACACAGTTTAAAGGCCCTTTGTGAACACAAGTGCCGCTTCTGGAAAGGGCCGAGCCCTTTCAGCAGGTGGTGCAGGAAAAGCCCTACGAGCTGGATACTGGCCGATGTTTGTCTAAACAGCTTATTGTGGGAAAGACCCGCTGGGGGTTTCTCGCATCCCGCTGTCCAGGCAGCTTGTGGGATGCATCCCACAGCACAGCCTGGGACCCGCGCCACAGGAACACAGCGAATGGCTACGGCCAACCCGCCCCCTCTGTGCTAAAGGCACCGCTCCTGGCTGGCGTGCATAAGAGCCATTTACAGGACAGAGCCCAGAGAGTGTGAGTGACACCTGTCATACATGGTACGCAGCGCCGAGCCACCTTGCTGGAGATTGAAAGGGCTCAGCGTGCTGCAGGGGCGCAGGCAGGCATGCGAATGGCAGCATTCGGGGCATGGGCTGGCTGTGTTCCCTGCAATCTGATCACTTGGAAGGCCGCCCAGGAGAGATTCGGGTGCCACCCAGCTGATAAGCAGTGCACCTACAGCTGCCCGCAGCCAGGAGTATAGGTTTCCACTGGAGTTGCACACCCACTCATGCCTTGGTGCACGTAAAATTTATTGCATCTATGGGTGGAAAATACTAGCAGGAAAACTGCTGGCTGGTCACAGGGGCTTCCCCCACCCATGGCATCGGGACAGGCTAACTGCATTTTGGGGGGGTGCTCATTGGGTACAGGCTTCTGCTGAAGATGACTGTTGTGCAGGGAGCTGGAGCTGGCTCTGCAGCAGGTGGAATCACAGCCGCCCTTTGGAATTGCTTCTGCCACGTGCCACCCTACGGTGCTTTAGACAAGAGCATGTCCCCATGCTGACTGGCTGGGGGGTCGGAGCACCTGCTGCTCAAGGACAGGGGAGGAGCTGTTGGTCACATCAGTCTGAACCCAGCCACCACCAGCTCTGTGCTTCTCTGCTCTGACAGAGCACAGTGGGTGCAGACATCCTCTTCCTGCGTGTGCTGAGCACCCCCAGCTCCCACTAACTCCCAGAGGAACTGGTGGAGCTTAGCTGCTCTCAGGCTCTTGATATTGGTGTGGGGGCAGGATTAGCGCTCGGGCCATGGGGGCAGCTTGGGAATGTACAAGCTGGATCTGTGTTTTGTATGGGTTTTTTGACCAGGAGATTTCCAATTCGTTTAGCCACAAACCAGGATTCCCTCTTTTTCTCCATCCAGGAGCAGAATAAATTTTGTAACATGCACCAAGGCAGGTGCAGATGTGCCCCACCTGTAGAAACACATGCTGCCAGCCAGGAGCACTCTGCTAATCAGCTGGAGGTCCCCTGAACCGCTCCTGGATGGCCACTCCAAGCTCTCAGCTTACAGGGAACACGGCCACTAACCATGTCCCAGCTAACGCCAATGCCCTCACTGCCGAACTCTACTGCATGGCACACAACTGGGCCCTTGTTGTGCAGGAGGGGGACAGAATATTTCACCCCCCACGCCAAACCTGCTGAACAGGGAAGAGGACACCCATTCCCCAGAGGCAGCACAGACCATGCTGGCTTTGTGGGGGGAGGGGGTTGTAACAGGAGCATCACGGAGGGTAATGTGGATTGAGCAGAGAACACTTATCTCACCCAGGGGCACTCAGAGACTCGGCTGCTCGAGCAGTGACCTCCCGTTGCCATC
Source organism: Carettochelys insculpta (assembly GCF_033958435.1). NCBI lineage: Eukaryota > Metazoa > Chordata > Testudines > Carettochelyidae > Carettochelys > Carettochelys insculpta. The sequence goes on along the minus strand of NC_134153.1, from coordinate 19,079,029 downwards.
CTCTGACAGGACCTCATCCATCTCCAGCACCACAGCATTAGCCTGTGACCCCTCAGAGCTGAACATGCTGACAGACGGGCCAGCCCTTAAGTACTTGGTGAACGAATTCACTTGAGCCTGTCTACATGTCACATGGGCTCGGAGCTAGACGCCTGTTTACAGAGCCTGCGGCAGTTTATTAGTTTTCGGAGGATGAGAGGGACTGCTTGCATTGCAAGCTGGGAGTTCGGTAAGGCACACGGCCCCATAAAGAGAGATTAGGAAGGAACAATCAGGTTCACACATACAGAATGGGCAGTGAGGGTCTAGGAATGAGTACAGCAGAAAGGCATCTAGGGGTTGTAGTGGACCACAAGCTAAATATGAGTCAACAGGGTGATGCTGTTGAAAAAAAACCAAACATGATTCTGGGATGCATTAACAGGTGTGTTGTGAACAAGACACGAGAAATCATTCTTCTGCTCTGCTCTACACTAGTTAGGCCTCAGTTGGAGTATTGTGTCCAGTTCTGGGCACCACATTTCAAGCTCATCACCTAACAAATTATTTTGTTAGTCTTTAAAGCGCTACTGGACTGCTTTTTTGTTTTGATCGTATATAGACTAGCACGGCTCCCTCTCTGTCACTACCCACATTTCAAGAAAGATGTGGAGAAATTGGAGAGGGTCCAGAAAAGAGCGACAAGAATGATCAAAGGTCTAGAGAACATGACCGATGAAGAAAGACCGAAAGAATTGGGTTTGTTTAGTTTGGAAGAAAGAAGATTGGGGGGGGGGGGGGAGACCATGATAGCGGTTTCCAGGTATCTAAAAGGGTGGCATAAGGAGGAGGGAGAAAACTTGTCATCTTGGCCTCTGAGGATAGAACAAGAAGCAATGGGCTTAAACTGCGGCAAGGGAGGTTTAGGTTGGACATTAGGAAAAAGTTCCTAACTGTCAGGGTGGTCAAACACTGGAATAAATTGCCTGGGGAGGTTGTGGAATCTCCATCTCTGGAGATATTTAAGAACAGGTTAGATAAATGTCTATCAGGGATGGTCTAGCCAGTATTTGGTCCTGCCATGAGGGCAGGGGCTGGACTCAATGACCTCTCAAGGTCCCTTCCAGTCCTAGCATTCTATGATTTCTGTACACACCAGTGAAGCATTCCCTTTTGTGCAGGATTACCTCCATTCCCACCCATGCACATATACCGCCACCCCCACTACAAAACCCACCCGCATACATCTGACCGGCTCCCATGATGCTCCATGGTAGAGAAGCCCCCAGCAGTAGTGATGAGAAAGGCAGAATGCTTACACTGATTTTCCATCTATATTGTTCTTTGCAAACAAGATAAGCTTCACAGCCCCCAGGGAGGCTTGTGGGTCAGTAGCATTAGCCCCATTATACAGACCGAGAAACTGAGGTGGGGTAGATGATATCACATGACCAAGGTCTCAGAAGGAACCTGTGTATCGAATCTCAGGACCTCCTGGCTCTGAATCCCATTTACAGGCCACAGGTCTCTCTCGCACTCTGGTCCCCGCTGGCAGTTACCATTTGTGAACTGGTGTAATTTATGCAGGGTGACACTGGAGGTCCATTCCCCATGGGAGGTTCAGACTGACTGAGTGGGTCAAAGCCATTAGCATCCTAGTCTTAATGCGATGGCTGAAAGATGTGCATTGCCAGGGTGGGGTGGGAAGGGTGCAGACATCAAGGGCCCAGGATAGGAAGCTCACCCACAATACCCATGGTGGCAGCAGGTGCAGGGCTGTTCCCTGGTGCACATGCTAGAGTTTGGTTTAGACGCCAATTACATGCGTGCATGAACTTTGATTGGCAGGCAGAGGTGGGCTCCAGCCCTAGATGCTGGCTCTGGGCTCAGACTGGGAACAGCCCCCTGGTGCGTGATGGGACCCTAGGTTGCTTTAGGTGTAAATTTCCCAGGTGTTCATCAAAACATCTACCTGCATTACCTTCTGGAGTCAGTGCCTAGCTCATTGCCACAGACTAGCTTCCAAAGCACAGCATAACAATTCCTGGGCAGGAATTTCCAATCTAGTGCTGCTGAATAGTCAACATAGGATATCTTAAACGGCCTGACTTTTAGAGGATGGGTGCTCAGCACTTTCTGAACCAGGCCCCTTCAAAGTGTGGGAAGTTGAGCTCCCTGGATGTGAGGCAGCACAAATCACCACTTTGGAGTACTTGTTAAGTAAGTACATGAGATACAACCGAGAGGAGACAATGCCATGGCTTTCGTTTATACGAAGATGGGTGAGATGCTTGGACAGCCTGAAGGAAAGAACCTCTATTCCACCGCAACGTTCCACTCTGTCAGGATTGAACCACGTCGCAAAACTGGGTTGGTTTTGCCAGAATTAGGCTGAGGAAGAAAGCCTGCTGGGAATGCTAGCTGTGTTGCAAGGTCCCCTTCGGACACTTTTTTAAACTGTTGTTTTTTATTTTGAAATGACTTTTCATTTCAATAGATGTAATACAGTGTCTAACAGCTTTCTTTAAACAAAAAAAAAAACAAAAAACAAAAAACCAAACCAAAGCATTTCAATGGAAATTTTGAAATCCATCATGAAACAAAACTTCTATCCTCTGCCTTGGCTGCAAAAGACAGCTGATATTTTGCCAAGAAATTTAGAGCAGCAACAATTTGGCACATGGATCTTAGGCCAGGCTTCATCCCCAAGTAGTTATCTTTTTGTGATGATTTTACCAAAGGGCAGTTTTGGTCCAGAAACAAAACATCTCCAATAGGCACCACATTTTGGTGCAAAAAGTGATGTTTCTGCAAACAACACACTGACTTCAAGTTACTGAAAGTCTTGCAGGGCTTTGGTTCAAAGACCCAAGCATAAAAATGGCAACGTCCTCCACATTTCTCACACAAAGTGACCTGGGTTTGAGGAAAACATGGAAATGTCACATCTTTGTGAAGATATGTTCCCTGACATTGCGGCAGCACCTCGGGGCCTCATTAATAGCCCAGGACCCCGTTGTGCCACGAGCTGCGCAAAAGGAACAAATAAACACCCCCATGCGAAAGAGCTTATGGTCCTGGTAAAAAAGCTGCTGCCACGCTGGGCCCCTCTGATTTTCACACAACCAAGTGTCAATTGTTCTGACCATATAAGCAAAGGCTGCTAACCCCATGGGAACTGAAGCTGCTGAATTACTTCCAGTACCAGGAGTACTGGAACAATTTGTCTAGTGGGGGTGTCGAGAGCCATTGAACCAAACTGTAAATACTGCATATAATGGCAACCACTTCAAGCGAGGCGGAGGAGGGCAGCAGCACCTCCAGCACCCCTATTTCCAGCACCTTTGTCTGGTATAGTTACACAATAGCCTACCAGATCATGCTGACTTCCTTAGTTGACTCCATCCCTGTAGTTAGCCCTGAAACCAGGAAGTGACTATCCCTGTAATGCACTCGGGCCCACTGAAGTCAAGATTTGGCCCGACCCCATACCTGCAGAAGCTCCGCAAGCTCCGCTTAATTTTGGCAGGACTGTTCCTTCAATATTTTGCTATGAGCTGTACTCCTACTAAGATCACTGGCTACTGGAGTTACAATGGAACACCCCAGATCCATTAACAATACCAAGGAGCTTTTTTTCTGAACCTGCAATGAATCTGAATCCAGCAAAAGCAAAGGTAGAGAAGTAACCGGTATTAGACTGCTCCCAACGTCCCTGCTGTAGCTCCTGCTTAATGCCACGGCTATCAGTTAAATGGCTCTGGAATCCTATCTATTAAGAGAGCAGAGCCACACCCAGGATTCTCCACATGCATCCACCTATCACACATCTCTGCTGGCAAGCTCAGTTTTTCCTCTCGCCTTTGATTTTTTTTGCTGGATGTTGCAGCAGGAAGGCTCAGTCTGCAGCAGGAGTGCGTGTACAGGATCATATGAACAGATGCCAGGCCTGCCCACACAGTGTTGAGCATCCTTTGCAAACCCACAGAGCCTTATAACTCCCTGGCACCTGCCCCTGCTCCCACTGAAGTGAATAGAAGCGGAGGAGATGGGCAGAGGTACTCTGCACCTCCCAGCATCAGGCCTTCAGCCTGCCTGAGTTGGCATCTATGAGAGACAGACTTCTCAGGTGTTATCTTCCACCCAACTCTTTCCCTAGCCCCAGTCAGAAGCATCCAGAAATAACCAGAAAGGTTGCTTAGGAAAAAATGACAAATGTTCACTTTTACATCACAATTAAATGTGAACCCAGGGTTGGCCACCCACTCTATCAGCAAGACAGAACAGTGGGACCTGCCTACTCACAGCATAGATGGGGCCTGATAGAAAATGGCCCAGAGAGGATAACTGACCACCTGGCCCTGAATCTGACCAGAACCAAAGGGTGTGGTGGGTCCAGACAGTACTCCGGGGGTGTTTACAGAATTCCAGAACTAACAGGGCAATCATTTTACACACACTCGCTGGCTACCTGAACGGTGCTGGGTGGAAGGAAACTTATTTTCAGACTACATTCTTGATGGAGCTAAAAAATACGCTCCTCAGGCCCTTTTCAAAGAGCTGCTAGTCTGGGGGTCTTGCTAAAAGGCATTTTGTCCTTTAATTCCCTGGAAGGTCTGTGACCCTTACACCAGCACAGTGGGAAAGCAGGAGCCTGGCTCCTGCTGACCAGACCTTTCACACTGTTTAACTCAGCTTGTGAAATCGGTCACGCAGCAGGGAGCTAATCCATTCATGGGGGGGTGGGGGAGAGGAGATTCTGAGCGCTGAGATGCACAACGTCGGTTCCACTGCAAAATTGCTCTCCTGCACCCTACACAATGCTTTAAACCACACTGAATTTCAGCATCTTCTAACCCAGACAAATGCCTGTTAAGATATAGAGTTAAGCCCCTCTCTGGGAATTCAGGGTGTATGAGCTTCTAAAAATGGCCGATTTATGGCAGCAGCAAAAGTCTGGAAGCCAGGAAATGGGTAGGATTCAAAATACACACCCAGATAACAACTGCAACGTTAACTCTGCCTCAGCAGACACAACTCCAACAAAGTGACAGGTGAACTCTAGAATCCCCATAAAGCTGCAGTTTAACACAGTGGTTCAACACAGACAGCTGTAGGCTGGAGAACTGCGGGTGGGGAGTTAGAGGGGCCCAGAGCTGGGACAGAGGCACTGGGCACCTATACAGCTAGCCAGGGGATCTGCCAGACTTACGAATGGAGCTTTGCCGCAGGACAGCATGTTCTGCCTCCTGCCCTTCCCCCGTCTGAAAGGAGTGGGATGCTGGGATCTTCATTCCCCAGACCCTGACCCTGCAGCTTTGGTGGTGAGAGGTCCTGCTTTCCCTTACGTTTGTCTTATATCCCTTAAGTCAGTGACATGACACTAGCATGAAACTGGTGTAAGTGAGAAAGTCAAGTTTCCATGAGCTGGTGGGTAAGGAAAACGATAACTTACAGGGAGGCTGGGGCATAGCAGGAAATGCAACCGACAAAGGGTGTAGGTGTAAGCAGCTTCCTGGGGCACACACATCACGCACTTTAACTCTCATCTTTCACTTCCATATACTCAGTAAGCAGTAAGCAGCTGCTGCCTTCACTACATTCAATGGGAGCCGCACCAAATCAGTGTAAGTTACTTGCATCGTACACATCTGTTGCTTGCTTGGCTGCTTCCAGAGCTTACATTATTTGGGATCCTTGACATCAGTGGTGAAAGTGATAGACAGGTAGCCACATTAGTCTGTATTCTAAAAAACAAAACAGCAGTCATGCAGCACCTTCTAGCTTGGGTTTTCACACTGTGCTCATCCCCAGGTGCTAGAATCCAAACTCCTCCTAACAGAATGCAGCACTTACTCTGGTATATAGGTCTGCTCATATGGCCTTTGCCCCAGTCATTTGCCATGTGTTTCATTAATCATCCCCATTTTCCGTTTTCTTTAAAAAAAAAAAAAAAATCATGTAAGTCTTTTCCTAAAAGGCTAAGAAATGGAGTGTGATGCAGGAGGATACTGCTCACAGTCTGTTCTGGAAGTCCACCTGGAACTGAAGCCAGAAGCCCACCTCAGACGCTAGGAGACATGTAATCATTTCCCTTGGCAAACGATGCAACTCTCAAACTTACAGGGTTCAGAACAGCTCATACCCTTGTGATCGTTCTACCTTTGTTCTAATAAAAGGTGGTATCTCAGTATAGATTTTCCCAGAGTATGGTTCAGATTGGTCTCCTATCCCCATGTATCGTAGTACAACTGAGGCCCTACTGGTCCATTGTGGTCGATTTCATGGTCATAGGATTTTCAAAATAGTCAATTTCATGATTTCAGCTATTTCAGTCTGAAATTTCAGAGTGCTGTAACGGTAGGAGTCCTGACCCAGAAGGAAGCTGCGGGTACTGCAGGAGTATCATTGGTGGGCTGTAGTATTGCCACCCTTACTTCTGTGCTGCTGCCACTGCCTTCAGAACCAGGTGGTTGGAGAGCAGCTGCTGCTGACTGGGACCCCAGCTCAGAAGGCCGTGCCATTGCAAGGAGCAACACAAAAGTCAGGATGGTGTGGTATTGCTCCTCTTACTCTTGTGCTGCTGCCTTCAGAACTGGGCCTCACAAGCAGCGGCCCATCTTCAGATGCCTAGCTCTGAAGGCAGTGCAGATGTAAGGCAGCAATATCATGACCCCACCACAATAACCTTGTGATCTGCCTGCAATTCCCCTTCGGATTAGAGTCCTGCGTTTGAGAAATACTAGTTTCCCCTATGAAATCTGGATAAGATAGAAGTGCGCAAAAGACCAGCGTGTGACATGTTTTTCAGCTACAACCGAAACATGCAGGAACTCTCCCCTAATGTTCTCAGGGCAAACTTACAGCTAACGTTTGCAATTATGACTCCCTGACTGTCAGAGGGTGTTGTTAAGGCCCAGGACATAAAGAGGGTTCAAAAAAAAGAGCTAGACAAATTCATGGAAGATGTGTCTATCAATGGTGTCCTTCCTTCTGTTTGTCAGACGCTGGCAAAGGGTCACAGAAGAGGGACTTGAGGACTACCTGTTCTGTTCACTCCCTCTGAGGCCTCTGGCAGTGGCCACTTCAGAAAACAGGATACTGAAACAGATGGGCTTTTGGGTTGACCCAGCATGGCCATTATGTTCATGGGCCAACCTCTGATCTTACATCAGTGAGACTCAATATTATTGTCCCCATTTTACAGATGAAGAAACTTGAGAGGAAAACAAAGGGATGTTCCCAGGACAACACAGCAAAGTCAGGATTAGAACTCAGGCCCCATCAATCCAACCGTTGTACTCAATATTTCAGACCACCTCTGAAACAGCACTGGATAACAATAGCACTGCCAGTAACGATGGAGACACCAGTTATCCTGCAACAGTAAATATGAACCTGCACACTGGGGCTGCACAAGCAAACTCAACTGCAGCACATCCCACCATCTCCAAGACCCATCCTTTAATGCTTCCTGCTTCTTTTGCCACAGGCTGTGAAGTTTTTCCATCTATTGAAACACTGTGGTCACCCACCACCCTGTCCTTTGTTTGCTTGAACAAGGTTGAAGCTGAGAGATAGAAATAGTGTACTTGGAAGTCACAAGTTTGTGAGAGACAAAAGTGGGTGTTGTCTCAAAAGACTGGCTGGGAGTCAAAGCAATGAAACACTAACAATCTTGGAGTGCACTCGCACAGCAGCAATTCTGAAATCATATTTCATGGCAGCAGGAGATAGTCTTCAACGCATTGCTCCAGATTCAGAAGGATTATTCTATTTTTTTTTTGCGCTGCAAGGTTATTAAAAACACTTGATCCTGAAACAATTTCATTGTGTCCATGCATTTGCTATTTATTATTCTAAAGGAAGGGTGTCGGGGCCATTACAAATAAATTGGAGGGGTAAAAAGCGAACAAGTAGTACAAGGAAATGGGATGATTGAAAACATGCAGCTCAGCTTCCAGGGCAGAAAATTCCACTTTGGAATAATGCCTTTCCTTGGCCAGGCAGAGAAAAAGACATCTAATTTTATTTTCCAATTAAGCCGCCTCCCCCTTTCACCTCTAGGGCACGAAGCACTCCTGTACCATAGGAAAGAATAGATCAGTTCGAAATAGAAATGAGCCCGGACATCTACCTCCAAAACACACCTGAACTTTGGGGAAGTTCAGACTTTGCTCTGCGTTTTGGTTCCAACTAAAAGGAGATGGGATGAGCATTCCTACTAGGATATGGAGTCTCCCACTTGTAGGTCTGTGGCTCCCAAAACAAACCTGCACTGGCTGTAACCGAAAGCTATCGACAACTCATGACTCTTGCGGTGACCTGCAAGTAATGAGCAGTGTTCCCTGTAAACTGAGCAGTTGGTTAGCTGTCCAGGAGAGATTCAGGTGCTGGCCAGCTGATTATCAGACCCCACTGCGGTCAGCCATATGTATCTACTGGTGGTGCACATTCACACATACTTCAGTGCACATAAAATTTATTCTGCTCATGGATGGAATAAATTAGAGGGAATCCTTGTAGTTTGAAAGGTGCCTCGATCCATTGCCCAGTGGACATTGTAAAAACCACCTTCACAGCTGGAACTCATCGGTCTCTGTTGGCTGCCTCACCCCAGAAAGGATTCCTCCAGCTCACAGCGGAGACAGAATGGGGAGTGCTTAGTTGGGGAGGAAGCTTGCAGTACTACACCAATGCTACACCTTCTATTGAGAAACAAGAGCTTTGCAATTTCCAGGCATCCATCCAGCATCTATCACATGGCCAGACTTTAAACAGGATAGCATCTATCCCAACCATTCACATTCATTCATTTCTCCCTCCCAAAAAGACACAAGTAAGAGTGATTTCCATGTAAGGGCCTTGAGGCAGCAAGATAGGTGACTTACTGACAAACCACCATAAAGACAACATGGTGAAAAATCACACGTGCTATTTAACAGGGTGATTGAGGCAGCATCTCCACAACTCCTGAATATATCAATAGGATTAAAAGGAGCCCCAGGAACAAGTTCCAAGACTGTTTTCTCTTTCCCTCCCAGCAGGAGGCAGCTCCAAGATGCAGAGAGGCTAATCAGCACAGAGGGATGTGGGATTACAGAGAATGTTTGGGGAATGATTTTGAAGAATGAGGGTCAAAAATTCCTGTATGTGACTGCAATCAATTAGGAAGAATGTAACCGTAGGAGCTACAGAAATGAAACATTGGCCTGCCTAGCCAGCAGCAGGCCAGCTCTGGATCAAAAAGAGCTGCTGGGCATGTGCCATATTATTAGATCATTCTAAATTAGCCAAATCTCAATTATTTGTCACTTTCATACACCTATATGCAGCTAAAAATAATGGGTCAGATTTTGATCTCATTTACTCCCATCCTTTGAAGATAAGAGTTATTCCCCATGGATACTGAACGTAGAATCTTGCTCACAGATCTTCAGAAGGAAAACTAGCAATGCTCCAAAAACATGAGAGTTCAGGATTTGACCAAGGAACTAAATCTGTGCAAGCTTTATAAGCATACTTTATATGTTGACTTTTTAATGCAAGATACTGCAATTAAAATAATTAATTGCTGTCAGTTTTATTCTTGAAAAGCAAAAGTGAATATTCACACACAGGCATCTCAGAACTGAAAATGCTAAGTTACATCATTAGTCAAATTCTTCTTGCTTTACTCCTAACACTCCCGTTTTTCATTACTTGCATTAGGATTAGCCGTACAGCATCAGAGCTCCCACAGTGTGTAAGGTGCTGTACACACAAGAGATAGACCCTGTTCTTAGAAGCTTACAATATAAATAGTAAATAAGAAAACAAAACAGCAGTCATGTAGCACTTTAAAGTCTAACAAAACGATTTCTCAGGTGATGAGCTTTCGTGGGACAGACCCACTTCTTCAGAGTGCTACATGACTGCTGTTTTGTTTTGTTAGAATAGAGACTACCTCTCTGTGACTAGTAAATAAGGAAAACAGACAAAAAAGTGGGCAAGTGGGTGGGAGACAGAAGTGAAGGGACTTGTCCATGATCACACAACAGGTCAGTGTAGCATTAGGAATGTAATTGGCACCGTTACATTGAACTTAAAGGAGTCAGACTGGGGATGAATTCGGTCCAAAAACTCTCAAGGTGAGCAGAGCGAATGAGACAAGGCAAAAGGCTCTGGATACGTTAGAAATTTTCCACTGGATTCTTATTGCTGTTTTTTGCTTTTGATTGTGATTGTGCATTGCTAAGTGCAGGGCTCATCAAGCCAAGTGACTTGGCAACTGTTGAAAACACAGGCGCCAGCCACAGACATGGAACCCCATTTTGTCCAGACAACATACATGGTTTGGAGGCAACTGGCAAATGACGGGGGTTGAGTGGAGAGGGAGACTGGCATCTTTCTTCCACCATCAAATTCTCAGTTCCATGATGTAGCTTCAATAGGGAAGACTCCAGACATAGAGATGGTGCTGCAATAGGATTTGAGTCTATTTTTTTCTTGAGAAGTAACGACTTACATTTGAATCTATAATCTGCCACCTGGGACGCATGCTGAGTGTAGCTGGAGAAGGCAGGATCTGGGCAAAAGGATGAGTCTGCTTCACAAGAATTATTCTAATCAGAACTGATGTTTCACATATGTTTTGCAAACGTTATCCAAGGTGAAACTTCGCCATTGGTATTTGCCCTTTCTGGATGAATTTTCATAACGGTGTTGCATGGAATCAAGTGGAGAACTGTAATGATTGAACTGAAATAATTCCACGAAGTCTTGGCAAAGGACTGCAAAATGAACTCCGTAGCTCAGGAGTGGGCATGGTGTGGCCCCTGGCTGGATCCAGCCCGCCCAGCCATTTAATCCTGCGACTTGGGGGAGAGCTATGCATGCTGCCCCCGCCACCAGCAAAATCTCTCAGCTCTTCTTACTAGCTGGAAATCAGCCAATGGAGACAGATAGTTTACTGGAGGGGCGGGTGGTGGGTGGGAGTGCAGCACTGTTTCTCGGCAGCCATTGGCTGGAAACTGGACAACAGGAAGTCAGATTTTCCTGGGGACAGGGACAGCAGGTGAAGCCTCACCCTATGGCTCAGAGAGCCAACAGTCCAGGGGTGGTGGCAGGGCCTTAAAATGCTGCTGACTGGAACGTGCTTATGTGACTACCCTCCTGGCTGGAGCCTGCCCCCACCCCAATTCCCTCCCAGTCACTGCACACCTCCTACACTCCTCCCCAGGCCAGAATCCTCTCCTGCAACCATACCCCCTCCCAGACCCTGCAGCCCAATCCCCTGCTCTAGGTCACAACACACTCCTTCACTCAAGCTCCCTCTCAGACCCACGCCCTCTCTAACCCAGCTCCCTACCGCAAGCTCCCTTCTGCACCCAGCCTCCACCCCAGAACCCTAACCTCCTCCACAGAAAAGTATGGCCCTTGACCACTTACCAAAATCTTGGCATGCCCCCCACCATAAAAAATTACTGCCCACCCCACTCTAGCTTGAAGTTTTGTAACGTCTCTTCATGCCAGGCCTTCCAAGGACTCTGCCTAGCTGTGTACATACTCCTCCACTCAGAAAGCAACAATTGCACTGAAAGTCATCTTCATATTGTACCTTTTCATACCCTCTTTGGACACCTAGCCCACACAAAACGCAAAGTGATTGAATGAAGACAGGAAGGGTAGTTACTGCCTGAAGCCCTCTCTCCCCCAGCACATACCCCAACAGGAAGTGACTGGACAGCTTTGGCACTAGAATCATATGAATCAGGTTCATTGATAGGGTGGGCCACAGGCCAGGATCAGAGTAGCACGTGTGACTCAGAACACACTGAGGTGCATCTCTAGAGGCTGGGGAGGAGTCAAGGCTGGAATCTCCAAATGGAGTAAGGGCCAGGATCATGAAACACTGGCAGCTGCTAAGAGAAAGCTTGCACAACAGCTCACTGCACTGGGATGGCTCATACCAGAGCTATTAAGCTTTCATTTTCCTGACCACCACATTGACTTACACATTTTAAAGAGCTAAAACCTCTGGGCCTGATCCAAAACCCATTAAAGTCAATTAGTAATTGCTGACTGAGGCCCTCTGTTAGATGAGGGGGGAACAAATGGAAATAATATATACCCAGCTCAGTTGTGTTAAAAACCATACAAAGAAAACACCACAAAATAAACTCACCCTCCTGAATTCCTGGTAGTGCCAAGGTGCGTAAGAGCAATCATTTCAAGTTGATAAACACACTAAACAGGATTGATTTAGTGTTGACTGAATTTCATTCTAGTGGTCTAACTGTAACACACTTCCAAATGCCAGCAGGACAAATTAAGAGCAAAAATAAAAGTTAAAAAAAGTTCAAGAAAGCATAAACCAAACTTTGTAACATCTGTAGACTTACGTAAAGTCCTAATGTGGTGTCAGGGCAAACTGTGATGTACAGGTTGAACCTCTGTAGTCCGGCAACCTCTGGACCTGCCCAGTGCTGGATGAGAGAATTTGCCAGACCACAGGAGGTCAATATTGTCTAGCAGCATTACCAACACTGCCACTGCTTATTGGGCTCTTAGAAGACATTTAGGGGTAAATTACACCTAAACAACAGCACAGAACACCAAGAGCCAGGACAAAGGCTGTAAACAAACTTTATGGGACCATGTGGGAAATTTGGCCACACACATGATAAGTAGTCTTCTGGCTAACTAAAATCAAGATGGATTATGGATGCTGCTGAATGAGAGAGTGACGGACTAGAGAGGTTCAACCTGTACAAGCATATGATATAATCCAACAATTTTTTTTACAATTTTTTTTTAGTTACTCAATCTCAGCAACTGAAAACTTCAGAAAAGTTCCTAAGGAACATATCTAACCCATAAGTGAATCTTTTTGTTTGTAAACAGAAATAAATGATTCAAACAGTGACATTCAAACAGTCCCCTTTGGAAAAGTTAGCTTTAAAAATTCTTATCTTTTGAACTTAATTTTTTTTTAATGTAATTACAGTTTAACAGGAAATGTTCGCCCCATGTAAAAATGTCACAAGGGCATCAAACTGATGGATTCAATCTGTAGATCAAGCACAGACTATGTAAATAGAATAAAATCTCACAGCAATACGCAAGATTATACCCTCCACCCAAGAACAGAATAATAAAAGCAGAGACTACTTATATAGAAAAACTAATTGAAGGGACAGCTATCTAAGGAAAACAGATTAATTAAAACCCTCTTACCTCACTGCATCACACAACGCTACTCAAAAAACAACATTTGAATGAAGATCTTACCAAGTGAAGAGCTAAGAATTGCTTGTTACTAAGGGTTTTGTTGTGGCATCTGGTAAACAAAATTGTAGACTAAAGTTTCAGTCTGGTGCCAAACAAGGCAGAAAATTGTCTTTAGTGCTGATATTTTAGATTTCAGAACAAAAATGGAAGTGATGGTCAGCTCAGAAGGAAAACTATTTGTGTTATTTTATTTCAACTATTTTTGCCAGTTTTTCAAGTAGAGGGGTAGACGTGTTAGTCTGTACCCGCAAAAACGAGAAGTCTGTGGCACCTTATAGACTAACATATATTTAGGAGCATAAGTTTTGTGGGCAAAGACCTGCTTCACCAGATGCATGTCACAAAGTCGGTTTTTGCCCACAAAAGCTTATGCTCCTAAATATCTGTTAATTTGTAAGGTGCCACAGAACTTCTCATTGTTTTTGCCAGTTTGAGTGTATTCAGTAGTAAAATTGTCAGATGATGATTTCTCAAAGAGACATTTTAAACCTAGCACCTTTAAAATAAAATCAACCTTTTAATACTATCACCATGGGTTAGTGGTTGCCAAGTTCTTCATCAAGTGAAATGCATCTGAATAAACCACTCTGAGTACCAGCTTAGTTCCAGACCAGTAATCACCCCAAAATGGGACTATCTGCAGAGTAAGAAACTACTCAGCACAAACATATCAGAATCAAGCCCAGAAAAAGCTGTCTGGGACACCTCTGCCCACTTGTGATCACATCATCAGAGCACTATGGCAACTGTTTATATGGCAAAGTACCCAGCGTGTTTTTAACTGAGTTTAATATGATTCAGCAGCTCAAAATAAGGAGACCAACAGTGTGTTACAGGTCTACTCAGCACACTACCAAATCTTCCACGGACCAGAGTTTGGCAGCCACATCTTTGGTTCAGATTGGAATGGACTTGGGTACATCTATGCTACAGGGAAGATCAACCCTGCTGCAATCAGTCTTGTGGAGTTTGACTTAGCACACCTAGTGGTCGGGCTAAATCGAATTTACAGCCCACCCCTACAGACTGCAATACTCCTGTCGCCGATTAGGAGTAAGGTACCACCCTGAGTGGAGATGGGGTGGAGGCCCAAATTAAGTTGCATCTACTTTAGCTATGTAATTAGCGTAGCTGAAATTGTATACCTTAACTGGACCTTCCCCTGAGGTGTAGGCCTGCCCTCATCCACGTTAAAGTAACGTCCTACTCTACTAGTAGTTAATCCCATAGACATCTATGACCCGTGGCTCATGTAGCATGAGTAAGGCTTTAACCATCTGAGCCACAAACAAACAAAACTAAGTCTTCAAAAAACAAAAAACAAACAAAAAAAAAAACTGCTGCATTTTGTCTGTCACTCTTTTTTCCAAGGCTGTTTCACTTTTGATTTCTCTGGAGTGAGGGTAAAAAAAGAAGAGGACTGGACAATATTTTCCATTCCTAGCACAATAGTTCAAACAGTCTGGTTTAGTATTCACATGGCAGAAGAACCCATATTAATGGATTTCTTTGTTAATGCAAGCGTCTTCATGGGGGACGCTAAAGATTCCCTTCTAGTGGTTTTAACCCAAAATCTGAACACTTGCCTTAAAACTAACTCTTTAAAGGAGCAAAGTTGAAAATGTTTTGGTTGGGAGGAGGGGAGGCAGAAGGGACACAGGACCGGGGATTGTTTTTTGCTGGGAAGCATGACGACAGCCAAGAATGAAGGGAGCAGTCTAAGCCTTCTGGCCTAAATTATCTGCTAACACAAATAATCAAATTCCCGGGACCACACTGCTCTGGCGCCACTAAAAGAAGGGGGAGGCCTAACTGAGGCTCTATGCTAGCAGGTGGCAGCCCAAGTCTGACCCACGCAGGATATTCAAGTGTGATATACAAAATACTGATGCTCTCTGAGGAAGTCAGCACCACTCACAATATCGTGGGAAGTTTTTAATGGCTTGCTCCAGGCTAGGCCCCTAAAATGTTTATATTAATACGTACATGTTGAATAGCCACTCACTTGGTCTCATCTGGAAATGGGTCCAACAGCTGAGAAACATCTGGTGGCTAACCTCAGACAACACTATCTGGTATCTCAGAGATTTCAGCGCTCTCTTTGGAGGGAATGAAGTTTGGTAACTTTCATATGGAGCTACCTGGTTCACCATTGTTCCTCATGTCCCCGTCAAAGCTTCATTATTACACTTGCCATAGAAAACGGATGGAGGGGTACCAGAGGTCCTATTTATATCACTTGTTATGCCTCAGCAATTTAAAATGTTTAATTACACATCACAATCCTACTCATCAGCCCCCATTTTGGAGGAATGCCTCTGAAGCGAACGTCTGGAGTCTTGCTCAGACAGAAGCAAGACAGACATCAAACGAGAAGGGAAGAAAAGCCTTTGCCAGTGTGAAAAGCAACCATCTCTCCCCAGAAAGTCAGCTCCTGAGCAGCATGTGTGCATGCCTTCAGCCTAGGGTGACCAGCCATCCCATTTTGGCTGGCACCCTCGTGACCTAACTGGTGATGCATGAGAGAATTTGCCAAACCATGAGAGGTCAGTATTGCCTAGCAGCATTACCACCCCTTCCACTGCTTACTGAGGTCTTAGAAGACATTTAGGGATAAATTACAGTTAAACAACAGCACAGAACACCGAGAGCCAGGACTGGTGGCTGTAAACAAACTTTATGGAACCATGAGAAGCTTGGACAGACCCTTGATACGTGGTCATCCAGCCAACTAAAATCATGCCGGGTTATGGATGCATGTGGATGAGTGTGCCAGACTAGAGAGGTTCAACCTGTAGCCCCAAGAGCCTTGCTTAAAAAATAAAAGTATTATATGGAAAAGGAGCCTTGAATGAAGTCTCTTAGCCTCTTGCGTGGCTGCGTCTGCTTTCAAGTTTCCCTACCTTGAGTCAAGTAAGAGGACATGTGCTGCATCATTTCAGCAGGTGCTCTGGTGAGCATGGTGGTGTATTTATGGTGAGTGTTTATGTCATTGTCTCTTGATGGAGAAAACAGTCCAACCATTAAAGCACTGGGCTCAGGTGACCTAAGTTTCACCCCCAGGTAAGCTGCAGACTTCACATGTGCTCATAGGCATGTCAGAAAGATTGGGATTTTCAAAAATTACTCAAATCGCAGTGACTCCTGAGTCATTTAGGCATTCTAGAAAATCCCACCCCAGGTTCCTCAGCTACACAGCTACATTTGCAATAAACAGTATTTTCCTTACTCCTACTGGGTGCATTTGCCTATTTCTACTACAATATGCTCCTAGAACTTTTAGGTGCACTAATGCAGACAATAGTTTCTGAGCAGCATGTTCTTGGATAAAGCCAATCAGTCCTTCATCCTTTAAATCACATTTGCTGCTACTGGGGGAAAATTATGGGTAGTAAAGAAGTGGCTCAAGGAAACTCTGTGGATTGAGCAGTGGCCTGGCTCTGTTGCATTCTTTAGCTCCTCTGCCATTACCTGGCTGTATGGCCTTGGTAAAGTTACTTACACAGCACTCATGAGCATACACAATAAAGGGCAAAAAAATTCAGCTGATCCTCAACTCCTCAGCAAGTTAGTAACAGGGTCTGGCTTACAGCTCAGAATTACCTGGCTGTTGGGCCTGTGCTCTATGGCATGCAGAAGACAGCTATGTCTGACTCTCAAATCTTTTTCCTATTTCATGCCTCAGGCCCAAAGTAGGCAATATGTGGACCCTGAGCCAAGGGAGCTCTGTGCAGGAAGAACAATCTACTGGTAAAATGCTCCTTATAGGATCCAGCTTCCTACAGTAGGAACTTTATCCTTTTGTTTGTTTGCAGAATGCTATCATGTTACTATACTTTTAAGTTGACAGTGGTAACTTTCCAATCTAATAAGTAATGTGCTATTAGGCAATTCCTTACTACACAGAGCACTAATTGTCTGGCTATGCATACGTCAATAATTCACTGAAAATTTTTAAACAGCAGATCAGATATTGCCAAGTGTTTACAACCAAGTTAACCAAAAACTTTCCCAATATGTGCATAAACAGTACATTTTCTCCCCTTCCCATTTTTAAATACAAATTAAAACCCAAGACCTATGTACCTTAATTCTATTGGAAAAGTTTCTCTCTCTTCTTTAAATCAGATAATTTCCAAGAAATTTTAATACTGAAGCTTTGTTCTGAAGTGCATGTGAATAACAAAATGAAAGTGAGTATTAAATTTGTCACTAGCCAAGGGGAAAGAAATGGGTAAAGCAGCCACCTAAAAACACTAAATTAAACCTTTTTAATCATGTGTTCTCTGAAGAAGCAAAATTATGTTAATTTAAACTTACTCCTAGTTTTTACAAAGTTTTTAATAGTAATAAAAATTATATCTAAAAAGCTACAGCAAGAACAACAGAGACAGCAAAAACAAATATAAATCCCATGGCTTTGCTTCATTACTCAGAGGAAGATGACTTAGAATCACAAATCACTAGAACTGAAAAGGCCTCGAGAAGTCATCAAGACCAGTCCCCTGCACCCACAGCAGGACCAAGCACCATCCAGACCACCCCGACAGGTGTCTGTCTAACCTGCTTTTAAACATCTTCTAGACAACGTGGAAGCATTCAGGCTGAACAGGCTGTTAATGTTTTAAATTAAGACAATACATAGAGAAGTGGCTTCACAGAAAGAGTCAGCATTTAAAACTGCATCTGCACCTTGCTCAAGAAAAGTGATGTAAAGCTCGCCAGCTCCCTCTGCTGTCTGAAAGCTATTTAGCTAAGTGAGGATGTCTCTCCCCAAACACCTCCAATTCCCACAGTGGCCATAGGAAAAGGAATTTCAGAGCCTGAGTCTACAGATACAGATATCTGGGACTCACTACAGGTCTAAAAACAGATGTGTAAAGGCTGCAGATCAAGCTTAAGCTTGGCCTCGGAAGCCCACCCTTGTCCCCAGGGTTCAGAGCTTCAGCTGTTTTTAGTGCCATAGGATGAGCTTGAGTCTGGAGACCTGGGCTATGAAACTCTGTTGGGGGTTTTAAAACATAGTGTAGGCATGGACATAACACTACCTTCTATGGCTACTGAGAGTGTAAGCGGGAGATTCGTTGGCAGGATTGTTCTTGCTGAAAGTGATGATATATAAGATACAGAGCAGCTATTAAAGGACTGTCAAGTGAAGAACTTCTCAAGTCAAATCTTCTGCAGTCCTGCAGGCTGTTATCACTAATTTCAGTCAGAGCTGCATGCAAATAATGGCCAACAGGGCTATGGTTTTCTGATTTCCAACTGCTACCAGTTCCTTATTCTACCCCTTCTCTCTTTACAGCTTTCATTTAAGATGACATGTTTCAGGGCCTAAATCAATTGCCAGAAGAGGTCAAGCAAAACCTCCCTTCACCTTCCCTCCAAAGGGTGATATAATAAGCCACCAGCCAGATGCAATACAAGATTGCTTCCTCTCCCCACCTCTTAGGTCTGAGCATGGATGAAGGGTGAACCTTGGGCTTTGGGAGGCTAGCACCAGCTCATGCCTTCTGCCTGAGGCCTCGCCACACCCATCCTGCCCCTTGCCAGAAGGCCCCTCTGCAATGCAGGCCCACTGAAGAAAATGGCACAGACCTGTCCTCTGAGTGCCAAGAAGGTCATCCCCTCCCTACTCCACAGTCAAAAAGCACGTGGCATAGCCCCCAACCCCAGAATGCTCGGCAGACAGCACAAGCACCTGCTCCAGCTACCTGGAGGCAGTCCAGCCTCAGCTCAGGGTTCCAGCCACAGTGGAAAGAGCGTCACAGTGCCTGCAGGAAGTAGGAGGGGGCAGGAAGACACAGGGCTGTCTGGGGAGGCAGGGCCTCCTTTGGCCTTTGATACCTGCCCATGGCTCTCAGGTACCTATGCTCGGTTTGCTGTCTGGCAACTGACAGTGGTCTGGTGGGTCTGTTCCACCAGGGCAACTGGTACACCATCTGCATTGGATGCACATCTCAGTGATCTGATCACTTGACTTAGACTGGAATACTGGCATGTCTCAAAAGTAGTCAAATACACACAATGAAGGTTTTAAATACACATGAAATCCTTTCCTCAGCAACTCTGGTATCCACAATTGTATTTAAATTATGTTTAAACAGGGCTGTTACTAGTGCAGGTTCAAGATTAGGGTGGAATCCCCTAACCATTATATCTTACCAGTTGTCAGGGAAGTTTGTGGGATTTGAAAACCTGTTTACTCGAGGAATGAAGGCCATTAAGTAAGTCCATGTTGTATGGGATACTGCACAGGCAATCTGAAAAAAAGAGCACTGGCCTCAAGCAGTACACTATCAGCCATGCTTCTGCTGCCCGTTTGAAACTATTTCAGATGTCAGGGTCTTTGAAACAAACACTACAAAGTGGAGGTCACAATAATCCTAATACCATTTCCACATTTTACAAGGTAACTCACCAAATGGTAAAGCAGAAGCATTTCAAACCAAAACACATCAGTACATACCACATATGAACATAACCCCCTCTCCCACGCCCCACACAAAAAGAGCCCCATTTCCTTAAGAGTCAGATGACTATCTCACTTTTTCCTTTTGAAAAAGGCTTTCCCCAGCTAAAAACAGAGGGTATAACACTCTGAACAGAAATCCACATTCTGAACTTTGTAGACCACACTATTAGAAAAAGCAGGACAAAATCTTCCGATGAGAATTAATCTAATTGACTTTCCAGCTCTGTTTCCCCTCATGTCTTTCTCCTTCTGTGGGTACACAGATAGTAAAGTAGGGGAGGTTGCAATGCCTGGTCTCCGTTCGCTCAGTGGGACTGTGGCAATGAAGGCCACAGCGGTAGGCACCAGGGCAGCAGTTTTTGTGTGTGGAGGAATTTCTGTTTCAGAAGTTCATTTATATCCTCATAAGGAGGACACTTCAATTATTTTGAATCTTTAACCTATACGATCACACTCATGCAATACCCCCCATTACTAAGTATTCTGAAGGCGGCAGCAGTACACCTGAATCAGGACAGTTGTTTCTTTCATCACACCTTTATATACAATATTTTCACATTTTACTTATAGGAATCAGATTACCCTATTACGATCTGTAAACAAGATATTCCCAAACATTTCAAGATTCCCCAATCGATCAACATTCTAAACATTAATACAATTAAAGCCATGTCATATTAATGCACACTTTTTATTATATTAAAATCAGGCAATGGTCTGATACAATAAAAAGGCTGCTTATGGAATACTGTTATGTTAAATTTTAATTACAGAGGATGTTAAATCCTTACAACTAATATTTTCCTCAAAAGAGTTAATGGAAACATCAATTGTTCATTGATTGCTGCTTTAAAGTGTGGGATTTTTACACAAACACTGAATTTGTCATAAAACTTAGGACACACTAGTTTGTTTATATTGAAGCTTGCATCCACATATCAGCAGTTTGTGGTCCAATACAGTAAGTCAGAAAAGGCAGTGATTTGCCAGGAAGCATTACCAGCAAGGTCTCTCTCTAACCTCTATGCATACCATTTCTCCCCAAATCTTCATGGAAGAGATCATGTCACAATGCTTCAAGTGTCCAAACAAAGTCTATACTAAGTTGATTTGTCTCTAATGGTCAGGTCTTTAAAAAGGAGTCAAAAGGTAAGTGCGCTGTTCTTTAGTTAACATCCCCAGGTCAACTTTGAAGCACCAACATTTGACTGGTTGTATTGGAGTGTGTGTTTAGAATTTCTCCACGCAGAGGTCCCCCACTAAAGTTTGGCAGCTAGCAAATCCAAGCAATCCTGGTAAATTACCGCTCTTTTCTCTATGTCAAAAGCCTATCTAATAACATCAGCCATGGTCAGCTTGGCGGTGTGGCAGCAGTGCCATGGGGGCAAGGGAGATCCAAGTTTGCGAGCAGAATAGATACTCTTGTTTCCCAGGCTGGTGAAGACTAAATTCATTGCAAAAACAAGAGGGGGGGGACAGGTCAGATGATTGCCCAAACACTTTCTCCTGCAGGCCACTGGCCAGGGGTAAGGAGAAGTCTCACAGAAGGGGCAAAAATAAAGCAGCACCCCCTCTATGAAGATGGGGGAGAGGAAAGATTGAAAAACCCTGAACCCCTCACCCCAGGCCCATGTTATTGTGGGAAGAGGGCAGGAGGAGAAATACAATCTGTGCCTTGGCCAAAGGAAAGAAGGAAAGCCTGCCCTAGATTACCAGGGCTTAAAAAAAAAATAAAACCAACCACAATCACATTCAGCCTTTACTAGAGATAGCACAAAGGGAGGGATGATTGAGGTTAGCACACATCCCCATTAGTAGTCCACAAAGCCCAGCATAGTCCTGGAAGCTAAAACCTTTGTGTCTATTCTAATAAATAGCCCTGAGCTTCAACACTATTGCAAAAAGACAGAGAAAGAAAAAAACCTAACAACAACAACCCAGGCCAAAACACACAGCAAGGTGATTGTGTGATATATGTTTTCACAGTTGAATTAAATGTGCCACACTGGTCTTGACAGTAATAAATTTAAATAGACTTTTCTTGATACCAGAAGTTCAACTATGTGGACAGTGGTTACACATGACAAGATTATAGCACAACTTATATTTCAAATGAAAAATTAGTATCATTTACAGTATCTCAAGATAAACTTCCTTTGAATGGGAACTTCCTTTCAAGTACTTTGAGGTCTACAAGATGCATCTAGAAAATTTACTACTGTGGAAAATGAAGACAGCTTAATTGAATAAAGGGGCATGATTTTTTTTAAATTAATTACTGTAACATTGTCCTTCAGGTGGCTGAGGAAGTTTCATATTTTCTTTAGACATCATTAGACGCCGAAGCTCTTGCAGAACAACTTTGATACTATAAGAATTCTGCCATTTTGCTAGGACTGATATGGCTCTGGGATCCACCTAAAAACAGATAAAAAAAACAGATAAAAAAAACCACCACTGCTGTCAGTCCTCGAAGTCCAGAAATACAGCTGCCTATCAGGTATGGTGATTTTTAATCAAATAATTGCCAGCAAGTTTGAAAAATTCAACATATTTTTAGCTTCCTTTCAAGCTTAATAAATGCTTATACTTTGTAACAACATGACTGTTGCTAAGGTCAATGACAAGAGCTGTTAGCAATACATTTCAATTTCTGAAACATGATCAATGATAAAATTAGCTTACCCCTCCCCTATTCACATTACTCCAAAAGAAAGCAAAGTATTTTGTTGAAAAATGAGTGAAAGTGTAGGTTCAAATTAAGGCTCCATGTTTAAACCACTTTAACAGAAACAGGAAAAAGAAAACTTACCACTCCATTAGAACTATTTATTCCATTCATATTAATTTTTGTTACAAATCTTACAAATGGAGGTGCTTCTGGATATTTAGGCCCACATTCTATTTTAAGGCTGTATATTCTGTTTTCATAAATTGTCTGGAAAAGAGGAATATTTGTGTCAGGAAATATCAGATTCACTTAATTACAATAGTTATCAGGGATACAGAGTTTGAATGTGATACGGAAGGTGGCTGTATATTTGCTAAGCTACACTCAAAATTTCCAAGAAAAAATCACTTAGCACTCAAGATAGATAAAGCTTGTCACGCTGCAAACTAATAAAACGGTCATCTATTTATACACTATAGAATAAAACTGAAGTCCCTTCCTGGTGATTAATTTAAGGTAATCTAGTATTTCTCTATAGACTTCTGATTCCTACTAATGAATTAAAAGGCATGTAACACTTTTGAGTTGTAGGTTCAAATGGCTAGATTATCTCAAATGAAACCAGTGGTTTATAATAGCCAACTATTTAAACACAATTTACCCCCAAAGCCTATAATTCTAAAACTTTAATCAGAATTGTTTAACTGTAAATACTATATAACCCTTCATTATTTTGCCATATTCATATCTCATTGAAGAAGTGAGACTTATGAGGAAATCAGGAAAATGCTCCAAAACAATACAATCACAGGTCACTCCCCATTCTCAGAGTTGTCGTCAAAGGATTATTATTTTTCATAGCAACTACACTGTGCTAGGTGCCTGACAGATATAAGACAGTCCTTATCCTCAGAAACTTAATCTAGACAAAATACAGACATATGGAAAAGGAGACCACAACAAATGTACAGGGACAGAAAAACATTTTGCTGCCTTGCAGTTTTTAAAGACAATTTAAGACAGCGGGCAGAGGAATAGGACAATTAATTGGAGGGGGAGGCGTCAATCATACACTACAGGAGTTTTAAGTGACCACTTGGGGTAGACTGGGTCAGGAAAGGATTCCAGCTGTATCTGCCACAATGAGAGGAGAATGACACAAGGCCACAAAACAGCCAGGTCTGAACAGAGTAACTCTCCAGGCCAGGAAATCTGAGCAGATTCCTGCAGAGACAACACAGCTCTGAATGACAAAAAACAGGACTTGCTCAAAATTACAAGTTCTGCCATCATGCAAGTGTACAGGTGCTCAGAAACCTAATGGTTTGCACATAGAGCTCTCTATATAAATTCCTACTGGAGATAACCTACAAGTACTGTTTTACTTTAATTCAGCTCACCAAAATCAACAGTATACCCCCTTATTTAAATCCTCCTCTGAACTCCCCCACTCATGCATCTGACAAACAGGGTCTTTGCCCATGTAAGCTTATGCTCCAAAATATGTTAGTCTATAAGGTGCCCCAGGACTTCTTGTTGTTTTTGAAGATACAGACTAACATGGCTACCTCTCTGACAGTATACCCTTGATGCACTAAAGAAACAATTACTTCAGATGTCATCAGGCTAGGCAGGGGGATGCTGTGAAGGTCAAAACTAAAAATGAATTAAAAAAAAAATTAATTAGATAAGTTCATGGGAGACAGGTCAAGATGGTAGTAAGGGCATCCCTAACTCCATACACAGGGGTGTCCCTAAGTTGCACGGCCTGATGCAGGGATGGACAACAGAGTATGGAACACTGGATGCTGGGCTATATGGACCATTGGTCTGACCCAGTGTGGCCATTCGTACGTAGCAATCATGAGGTAAAAATACTTGTGCTTTGTTTCTGCTAGGATTTTACACTGAGATAGTTCTCAGGGTAAATGCACTTGTAAGTGCACCCTCTTTGCAATTATCTTACAACTTAACTAAAGAACGATTAAGAAAGTAGAAAGCACACATTAGGACATGACCTATTAGAGTAAAAATGCAGATGCATATACATATTTGTAACTAGTAAACTAGAATCTGCCAGTGTGAAACTCAAAGAATCACTGTATTTAGAGACCAGCGCACAAATACATTTGCAGCTATATATGCAACAGGGACATCCAGTGGTCAGTTATGAAGAGCATGATTTCCTAATGATTTTTGGTAGGAGAGACCTTTTTTTTTTTTTAAAAAAAAAGGAACAGACAGAAAAGCTTAAAAAAAGGCAGTTGTGAAAAAGGCAAAAATTGTGCCACTTCTAGACAGACTGGATTATCTTTCAAGTTTCTGAGGTAAGATTCACTTAGCCATACTATGTATGCTCCCATGACAGCACTTACATGGTAAAAGCACACAAGTGTGGGCAGATTTCAGTCTTTTTAAAATATTTGTTTACAACAAAACCACTGACTGACAAGTGTTAAAAGATTGGCTCATATAAGAATCTATAGCCTCTAAAAATACTTACAGATAAGATTGAGGTCAACAATGTCTTTTTTTTGTTTTGTTTCTGTAAACACATACAAATGGCTGCAAAGCTATCTGCCCAAAACAAAGTATGGGAGGAAGAAGTATGTCTCCATGTATGAAGTAAGAGATAATCCAAAGGGTCAGTATGCGTCAGGTTTTAATATTTTTCTCTTTAAATCACCAAATACAGATTCTTCCTCCTTTTATTAATACTCCTACTTACAAAAGGAAACAAGTAGGTTTTTGAAGAAAATGCCAACATTCGGTATGTCTTCCTGAGAAGAAGGTAATACAACGAGCTGAGTTGTGTGCACAGAGAAGCATACCACTCCACTGAACAAAATCCCCTACTAGTTCCCAGAGCCCACACTTTCATAGTCTGCTGCCTTCAAGCAACACACTGAATTCTAAAGAGACCAACATTTGGATTACAAACACTGCAGCCAAAAGAGAGGCAGGAGAAAGAAGCACTACTAAAAATCTCCCTATGCTAGGAAAGCCAGCTTTAAACTGGAGAACAATATGAGAGAATTTGCCAGCCCATGGGAGGTCATTGTCTAGCATATTACCAACAGCACAGAACACTGAGAGCCAGGACTGGTAGCTATAAACAAATATTATGGGACCATGGGAAATTGGCCATACCCATGATAAGTGGTTGTCCGGCTAACTAAAATCATGGAGGATTACAGAGGTTGCCGGACAACAGAGTTCCGGAACAGAGAGGTTCAACTTGTACCTATTTTAACCTATAATTAAATTGCAAATCTAACTATTAAAAGTTTCACTGTGGATCAGTTCAGATACTGCACAACTCTGCTGTGGGCTCACTAATTAAATATCGCCTCCCAAGTTAGGTGCTAAATCAACAACTGTCACTCCGGCGAATGACGTGGACATATGAACATATTTACATGTATTAACAGTGTCAAAGAGCAAAAACAGTTAAGCTGAACAAGGAATGAGAGATAATGAAAGTGTCCATTATACAATAAACTCTTGGCTTTACCATTAATTTAACAGGATTTTTTTAAAAATGTATTTGAGACTGATAAGAACATATAGTCACATTATCCCTTGTACTATATTGTTAAAAAGTTAAGATAAATCTTCATGAGTCATGATAAGGTGTAGAGGAGCAATGGTCAATCATGAAATGTGAGTGGGCTGCACAAGTGGTCCTCCTTCACACTGGGGTTTCACCTGCTCCCCTCATGCATCTCTTGCGTACTAGGGTGCCAGAGCCCCACACTTTATCCGTTCCTTCCCCTCCCTCCCAGTGCTTTCAGAGCACATTAATGGGCTGATTAACACCCCATCCATGCTCTTCTCCCTCCCTCCCAGAGGTGGATCATTGTGAATCAATAAAGTGGGAGTTCCAGTGCCCTGGTGCACAAGGGGCATGTGGAGGCACAGGGCAGCCAGGAGGCCCATGGCCACAGGTTGCCCATCACTGGCCCAGAGGCCTAAAGGGGCTCTCCGATTGTAGGGACATCTACAAAATTTATGCTCAAAGAAATTAGCCCAATTTGTCCAGTACAGCCATTGCATAGTCACATGCACCATTCCTCTGAAGAGCCATCACACCAGCCATGTTTTGGACTAGCTGTAAGACACTAAGCTTGTCACCACTGCAGATTTCATACTGCAAGACAAGTTAGTACATAAGTTAATATGAAAATATCAAGTGCTATGGAAGCACCATGCCTAATTATTTGTCTCACACATAATACAGCTGTACTGCTACATAAGTTAATATGAAAATATCAAGTGCTATGGAAGCACCATGCCTAATTATTTGTCTCACACATAATACAGCTGTACTGCTATCATCATGATAGCTCTTTGTTAACATCACTAAAAGGAGGCCAGATATTCTCCAGTTGCTGTATTACTCTAAAGAGCACAGTAGCATCATAAAAGCAACTCTGAGGCATACTGAATACAGGTCGGTAGACAGGTGACAGTCAAAAGCATTATTTATTTTATGGTTAGAACCTCACATTCTAACAAGTTTTCTGCATTAACTGACATTTAAAAGAAACAGGCCAGTTTTGCAGCAACAGAAATACAACCCTCACCCCTGAAATCCTCAAGAAACTCTGAAGATGATGACCAAAACTGAACTAAGACTATATGATGACTGGTTAAGGAGATAAGATCAAGCTCCATGTTTAACTGGGACAGGCTTTCTATACTTTGCTGTAATTCAGGGCTACAGGACACTAAAAATAAATGTACATAGTAATCTGTATGTGTATGTCACTTGTGTAACAGTGTGAATCAGTGAAAAGGTATTAGCATTGTTTAAACTCATAAGCAGAAAGATATATTGGCAATTTATATGCCAAGTAAACCTGGTTGCAGATATGTAGCCACTCAGACACATGCATGAGAACATCTGAGATGGGAAAAAGGAAGAGAGGAAATCAGAATTTTGAGTGATACTGGAATTCATATCTGTAAGTTGATGCTTACTCTTGGAGGCCCAATAATCATTCCTGTCCATCTTGTAAGTGTCATATCTTCATCATCTTCAAGACCCCAGCTAACTGTACCATCTCCTACTCCTTTCTGACCTTCTTCAAGTTCTTCCAACAGTCGAAAATTACGAGGAACTTTTACTCCTAAAAATAATCAGAAATAAACTTTGAACTGAGAATATCAGTGATATGGGACTGGATAACTGAACTGCTATAATCCTATATCAAAATATTTAGAAAGCACTGAGAAACAGCAATCTGAGACAGTATTTTCATGGTGTGAGCAAGATATTTTTATATTTAACTTTTGATCTTGAAAATGGAAAGAAAGACCCTTTTGCCTTAAAAAAAACATGTTAGTTAGCAAGAGCAACTAGGCTCTGCATTTAATGCACAGCCCAAGATGTGGAAGAGGACCTCTGTACATTCAGAGATGTAAGCAGCATATTTACCTCCTGTTTCCTTACAGTCTCTCTTCCTACTTTATCATCATTTGATTTAAGAAGATAAAAGTAGAAGCTACAATATTGTGAGCTTAGACATCTATGAACCTTTCCAGAGCTTTTAAAAAGTAATAAATCAATCTGTTCTATAACATAGACAAGTTTATTTGAAGTTAATTCTAGTGAACTTCCTCAGTACAAGGTCTTGCTAACATACTTATATGGGCCCCCATTACTGTAATATCTGAACACCTCAAAATCTTTAACAAACTTATACTTCAACACACTTGCAAGATAGGGAAGCACCATCATTACCATTTTACAGATGGGAACCGAGACAAATAGAGGTTCAGTGATTTTTCCCACCAAAACCAAACCACAGCCATTAAGAACCCAGAATGACTCCTGTTCTGCATAATGTTCTTTTATTTGTGCACAGTACATGCTTAAGAATAGTAATAAAAGAAACAAAGATGCATTGATAGGACATTGAATGCTAATTGAGATATTTTCCACTTGACCTTTTAAAGAAGATTTTGCTTACTGAAATACTGAAAGGTTAACTATTAAATATTGCATATTATGGAACCATGACTGAAGAAACTGCCCAGTGCCCATCTTTACCTTTTGGCTAGCACAGAAGACCAATATTATTCTGTTTATCGGACTTAAGTGTTCTCAGTGGTAAACTCATCTAACACTCAACACACCTCTCTAGTACATGACACCATAGAAGAGGCAAAGCAAGAACCTTGAAAATATCCCCCTTGACTGCTTTAAAACCTGGAAGAGTTCTCATATGCAACTGACAGTGCTTAGAGTATGACAACTTTAGTATATTTAAAGTCTTCCTCAAAAGCCATAGCCAGCTAAGGCACTGAATATGTCAGTTCCGATTCTGCTGGGGAACCAAAACTCTAATCCTCAAAGACTACAATACGCATTAAGA
The DNA here is from genome assembly GCF_033958435.1 of Carettochelys insculpta. Taxonomy (NCBI): domain Eukaryota; kingdom Metazoa; phylum Chordata; order Testudines; family Carettochelyidae; genus Carettochelys; species Carettochelys insculpta. The sequence goes on along the minus strand of NC_134153.1, from coordinate 19,050,252 downwards.
AAATCCAAACCCAACACATGACCAGTAATTCTGAATAAGTCAGTTGTCTCAAATTGGGCATCTAAAGTTATGACACTTGACAAATTTGGCATTAATAATCATTCCATCTCAGGGCTTCATCTGTATAGTGGGGATAATACCAACTCAAGGAGGTGCTATAAGACTATAAGAGCCCAAGATGAATTTAGTTCTGTATTCAGGACAAGAGTTGGATGGTTTGTGGTAAGGCATGGAGCCACATACTGACAGGAACAAAATGAAATATTAAATAGGTACCCAGTAAGTGAGAACCATCCATTTTGAGCACTGAATAAGGCAGGAGTTCTGGGGGAACAAATGAGTATGTGATCGTGTTATTAAAGACAATCATAATGTAAATGCACAGGGAAGTTTAAATGGCAACATTAACCGTCAATTGCGAACATAAGTGTGCTTGACTTTGAAAATGTAGTGCGGGAGAGGGAGGAGAGAGTAATATTAAATACAAGTTCTTATGGGAACAGAAGACACCTTTGTTTTAGGACCCTTTCTGAATCAGGCTATTTGGATGAGTTGGAGCAATGAAGCAGCAAGGGTCCTAGAAATGAAAATCAATTGTAGAGTAGCAATTAAACTAGCCCGTGAATCGCTGGTAGTCCACATAGAATTGCATGGTCCTATTGGTTCCTTGTTCCTAACTGTTATATCACACGCAAAAAAGGCCAAAAATGAACACTTAGTATTACTGCTACAGAAATTTAATAGTGTCACAGGGATATTATACAATTGCAAAGTAGTAAGTTTACCAGTCACTATTAAAACTTTGATTTCACACTATATAAAAACATGGAAAACTCCTGTTGGGGGGGGCGGGGGGGAGGGGGATCAGTGCATGACCCCAGTGCACCTTGTACAAAGGTGTCTCCTACCATGCTGCTAAAGCATTACACGGAAGTTTAGTAACCAACATGGTAGTTGAATGAAGTTCAAAAAAAAAAAACATACAAATTGACGAAAATCAGTCTGTGAGTTTAGTGAGAGGATGAGGAAGTAGTCCAAGAGAAAACAGTTGTCCAATCATGCACTCTAAAATATGTTCTGATCTGTTGTGTGCATATTTAGTATTTACTAAGTTAATTTTACAAGCTAGATCCAGGGCACGTTCTACGACAGAAAAATTCCTATACCAGCTGACTCTAGAGTGAGTCATCTACTCCACATATGGCAAATACCTGCATAACTATTTTTTTTATTAAGTGTAGTTAGGGAGACTGCCAACATAATAACAAAAACCTGTTTGTTTTAACAGTTGTTCAATTAAAAAATACAGAATATAGAAGACATAATTAGCTCAGTTCAAGTATTTAAAATAACGACATTGCTAAAACAGGTGTTAGATTATAAATTTTAATGCATCCAATTATTTATGAATCTCATATACTCTGAGCACCAGCTTCAAATTTCACATTAACTAGGACACGAAAGGAGAAAAATCGACATCATCTTAATTTGAATGCCTGCAGATGTCAGGGAAATATTCCAAACAGAAATATATGATAATGTTAGACCTAAAGTCAAAAAATTAAAACTGTTTAATACTTACTGCCACAGTGAAACCTGCTAGAAACTTAACTACAGCAGCACTTAAAAGGTAAGCTTCCAATTTCATGAGCTCGTAAAGTGGATATACATTTTAAGTTCTGAGCAAATTTGTATAAACTCTGGTCTTAAGACTTTTGTTTACTAGCACTGACAAACCCTATGATGGACATCTACTTTACAGAGGGGATTGGGGGAAGATACTTCACCGGTCAGAATAAGTGGAAAAAACTATTTCTACATAACTCAAGCTACAAGGGAAGAGTTTCTAGCCTTATTGTTATGCAGATAGCATATTAAGTTATACAGTGCCCTCTTTATTAGTCTTTGCTCTTCAAGCATCTAGCAGAAACAGCCACCTAAAATTGATAAGCAACTTCAAAAAATGCAGTCCTATTGGTCAAGTCATCTCAGATCTTAAGCTGGTTTCCCACAATGATCTGCCAGATCCAGGCACAACAGAATGACTTAACAATGAAGAAGATTGACAGGATTTTTTTTGCCTTATCAGTGAGAACCTAAGATCATTTTTGTATTAAGAAAGAAAAATTTACTTCCAGACAGAGGTATGAAAGTCCCTAGTTTGACAAAGGGTCTTGAAGTTTTCCAAAGGTCAACTCCTATTACTTCAGTATAGAAATTAGCAGGATGTATGCTAACTTTTAAAGCTTTCGCATCTTGTTACTCTAAACAACGTTATTTCCACTTAGAGCACAGAAAGCCTTGATACTTAAGTATCTTAGTTTGTTTAAAAACACTTAAAATAGTTCATCTAAGTCACACAAACAAGCATAAATGTGATGAGGCAAAAATAAAGTCCTTACAGTAAACCCTCAATTTAACAGATTCCAAGTTAACGGACTATGGAATAACGGGCACTGTCCATCAGCTACTCCCCTACCCTCGGCAAATAAATGCTGGTAACTCACCAGAGCCAGAGGACCTGCAGTGCAACACATTCCAAGAAGGGACCTGGAAGGAGACATGCCTGTGTACAGTGCCTCTCCCCGTAACTGGCAGAGGAAGATGGAGGTGTGAGGGGGGAAAACGGGGCAGGAGGGGAGAAGGGAAGTGGGGCAGAAGCCAGGAGTGAGTGGGAAGGTCAGTACATTGTCACACAGCAGAACCACTTGGATTTCATGGACCTTCGGCATTAACGGACACCTGTTCCCCCGATTAGTCCATTAAATCAAGGGTTTAGTGTACTCTGCTTTTCTGAGCTTTTCCAAGTGACTTTTCAAAAACTGGATCCATTTTGAAAGTTCCAAACTACCTTGGCGCTAGTAACTTCAGATACAATACAATTATCAAAATACTTTCAGGGACAGATGCATCATGAAAGTCTAAAGGGGGTACTGTCATTGATTTCAATATGCACAGAATCAAACCAAATGAAACCAGAGTTATCTTTAAATTCACATGACAATAAAAGAAACCATCAGCAGCTTTTCTTTCTAGGCAGGAGTTAAGATACAAGCATTTATCTTTTGGCACATATGAATTTTTCTCAACTGTAAGGAACAAGGCACAAGAATTCATGGCTAATAATACACTTCAGTATTTAAGAACTCTAAGAAGTTCTTGTTCAGTCAAGGAAAATTTTATGTAACCAATTTAAAAAAGAAATATCAGATTCTGATCTCTCACCCCAATTTTAATGTTGATATCAGTAAGTATTCCAGATTTAACTAGAATAAAAAAAAAAAAAAAAAATCACATCTTTCAACCACAAAACTTGTTTTTTGTACCTAAATACACAAAACTGCTTGCAAAAATTCTAAATACTTTCCATGTTATATGTGGTATTACGGCCTCAACAATATTCACTCCAAGTATTCTTCGTAGAAAATATTGTACTGGAACAATTTTTAAATACAGATTGAACCTACCTAGTCTGGAACACTCTTGTCCAACAACATCCATTATCTGGCATGATTTCTATTAGGCCAACGACTATTTATCATGGGTGTGGCTAAGCTGTCTGTGATCCCATAAAGTTTGTTTCCAGTCACCAGTCCTGGCTCTCAGTGTTCTGTGGTGTTATTCAGCTGTAATTTAACCCAGAGTGTCTTTAAAAGCCCATTAGCCAATGAAAGTGTGAGTAATGCTGCTAGACAATACTGACCTCCTGCAGTTTGGCAAATTCTCCCATTCAGCACTGGTTAGGTATAGAGGGTGCCAGACTAGAAAGGTTCAACCTGCACTCGGGTTTTCCAACAATCACAAAATTAAGTATCCTTTTAGATGCATAAGTTTGTCCTCAGTATACTTTTGAAGTGACGCAATATTGTGTGTTTAATTAAAGGCTTTTGGTTATGATACTGTTAAGACAGGAAATTTAAGTTCTTATATTGCCCTTACAGGTCACCGTACTGAAACAAGACTTCTAGGACAACAGAAGCTGACTTGTACTGAGATATTTACACAGCCCCTAAACCTTATGAAATGTTTCTGAATAAGCTGAAGAACTAAGTGCTTGCTTTTATACTAAACAGTGTTCTTTAAAAGAAGACTAAGGGCTAGTCCATAGAAGCAGCACTACAGTGCTGCAAGTGCACCACTGTAGTGTGTCTGGGGAAGAAAGACAGTGTAGACAACAGGATAAACACTCTTCTGGCAGCAGAATAAAAGCACTTCCCAAAGAGGCAGTAGCCCACTGACTTAGTACCGTCCACACTGGTACTTTGGTCATTCACGGAGATGGTTTATTGACATGCATGAGCAACAAAAGTTATATACGTAACAGCTTATGTTGATATAAGCCCTACAATGGCTGACAGAAACTTGCATTTCTATTGAAGAGGTCTCAAACCAAAGAAAACTTTGCAGTACAAATTAGATGGTATCAACATCAACATGGTTCTTAGTTTTTACGCTGTGAAACAAGCCATAAACAGCTGTATCCTCTACAATTTATTTTACTAAGGAAGGCATTCAAAACTAATATTTTGGGTGAAATAATTACACCAACTCTTATGAGGGAAAAAAAATCACCTGTCTTTATGTGACAAGAATACTGGTGATGCTGAGAACACCATCCTCTCAAACTTCTACCTTCAAAAAAAGGGTAATATTTCCTTAATTACTGCAAGAATTTCCAAAATTATTCCACTTGATTAAAAAGCTTCTATACAGCTGACTCTTCGTATCTTATACAATAAAAGGCAAGTCTTATGTGGATATTAAAATTAATTTAAAACAGCAGGAAGGTCACACCAAGAAATTAGAGCAAAGTTACTCATGCAATACTGGGTTTTAGCTAAAATTTTGTATTGGTTTAATATCAGATGTCTAATAAGCACACAGTAAACGGGCATACAGGATCAGCCCAAGAGCCATCTAGTCCAGTAACCAAGAGGGTGTGTCTACACAGGCACAAATCTTCGAAATGGCCATGCTAATAGCCATTTCGAAGATTACTAATGAGGCACTAAATTGAATATTCAGTGCCTCATCAGCATTAGGACACTTCTGGCCACGGCGCTTTGAAAGCACCCCTCAGCTGAGCAGAAGAAAGGGATTTCAAAAGGTGCGGAGTCCTTGCTAAAAGGACCCCCATGTAGCTGCACCAAGCCGCACATGTTTGAAAGCGCTGCTTTCGAAGCGCTGCGGCCGGAAACATCCTAATGCTAATGAGGCACTGAATATTCAATTCAGCACCTCATTAGTAATCTTCAAAATGGCTATTAGCATGGCCATTTCGAAGATTTTTACCCATGCAGACACACCCACACTGAATACTTCTACAGAAGTTCTAAGAAACCGATCGTAGGTAGATGAGAGGTAATCTGCTGTCCATGTTAGATCCCATCTTGCTTTTTTTTTTTTTGTAGAGACTGGCTTAAATCACGAAGCCTGAGCTTCAATTCACTTCGTTTTAACTATTACAATTCTGGATATTCTTGTTATCTGTATACTCGTCTAATCCCTTTTAATCTTACTAACTTCTTGAGATCAGCAACATCTTGTGCCAATGAGCTCCACAGGCCAATTATGCACTGCATTCAAAAAAAAATTCAAAATTGGTAAGAAAATGTTTTGGCCTTTGGATTTAATTGTATGGGCCTTTGCTCTTGTATGAGACAGGACGAACAGATGTTACCAATCTTGTTCACACCAGTATTTTATGCACATTCATTATGTGCCTTCTTACTCATCTGCTTTCTAAGGAAAAATAACAACTTCCCACTCCCCCAATCACTTGTTATCCTTCACTAACTACCCTCTAATTAATGCTCCTTTCTTGAGAGAGAAATATCACACAGTGGCCGGGTCTACACTAGCCCCAAACTTAAAAATGGCCATTTCGAAGTTTACTAATGAAGCGCTGAAATACATATTCAGCTCTTCACTAGCATGCGGGTGGCCGCGGCACTTCGAAATTGACGCGCCTTGCCGCCGCGCAGCTCGTCCAGATGGGGCTCCTTTTCGAAAGGACCCCGCCTACTTTGAAGTCCCCTTATTCCCATGAGCAGATGGGAAAAAGGGGACTTCGAAGTAGGCGGGGCCCTTTCGAAAAGGAGCCGCGTCTGGACGAGCAGCGCGGCGGCGAGGCGCGTCAATTTTGAAGTGCCGTAGCCACCCGCATGCTAATGAAGAGCTGAATATGTATTTCAGTGTTTCATTAGTAAACTTCAAAATGGCCATTTGCATGGCAATTTCGAAGTTTGGGGCTCGCGTAGACATGGCCAGTGCTCCACAACATGGATTTATATGGTAGCATAGTTTTTTTTTTTTTTTTATTCTCCATCCTATTCCTTACACATCCTAATGTTCTGATTTTAATTCTAGCTGCATTGTAAGCAGAGATCTGAGCATCTACAACGAAGCCTAGAATCCTAAACTGTATTAACTCAGGAGGAAAAGCAGACCTCTATAATGTGTAGGAGTACAGGTTTCACCTTCCTGGTGGAACACTTTCAGGACCTGAGCAATCCCAGATGCGGGATTTTGTCAGACCAAGGGTGCTCAATGCCCTCAAGGCCCCCCAGCCATTTTGCAGCACCACCTCCACGTCTCAGGACTGCTGTGGGTACCAACTTCCTGGTCCTAGCTGCGGTTTCTGCGTCTTGGCAGCTGCAGCCCCATCGCGCCACAGCATCGGTTACCTGGTCAGTTGTCCCAGAACAGCTTCCTGTTGGCTACCTAGCCTCTGCAGCTCCCTGCCTGGCTCACTGGCTCTGCAGTTCCCTGGCCAGCTTCCCACTTGCTCCCAGGTCCTGCAGCTTTCCAGCCCCCCAGTTACCATGCTGGATCCCCATCTCATGGTTCCCTGGCTGGCTTCCCAGCCTCACAGATCCACAGCCACTGGGGCCCCATTGCTTACCACTAGCTCTCCAGCCACTGGGGACCACTGGCTTCTACTCCCCAGTTTCCCTCTTCCTCCTCCTGCAAGACTTTGGCCCCAGCCACACGCTCCAGCAAGGGGTTCTGCCTACCCCCACATCCTGGTGCTGCTGTAGGGCTAGCGGGAGCTCCAATCCTGGCCCAGGCCAGGCTGCCAGCCACTGCTTAGGCCCCTGCCCCTATTCCCCAATGCAGTACCAGCCCCAGGACTCTCTGGTCCTGCAACATCCATGGTCATGCTGAATGAGAGTGTACTGGATTTAAGAGGCTGAACCTATACTTTATTTTTACCCCTTCAGTGTATATTATTTGTATTTAGCAACGCTGAACTTCATCTACTCTAGTTAGCTCACCCTGAAATGCTTCACAGTTCTCTCTGCCCTACATGCTAGAGGTATAGACTGAAGCTTTGTCTATACTTGTAAGTTTGAAGTACAACCATGGCAGCACTTTTAACAAAGCAGCATGGTCACGGCACCAGTGCTGGGAGAGCGCTTTCCCAGTGTAGTAGGTAAACCGACTCCACAAGGGGAATACCTAATACCGCTAGGATCCCATCGGTAGTTTGAGCATTGGCCTGCTAAACGTGGGGTTGCGAGTTTAATCCTTGAGGAGGGCATTTAGGGATTGGGGCAAATGGATGTCAGGGATGGTGCTTGGTCCTGCCAAGAGGGCAGGGGACTGGACTAGATGTCCTCCCAAGGTCCCTTCCAGTTCTAGGAGATGTGCATGTGCAAAGTGCCAGAGTAACTTCGTGCACTGGGGGGGGGGAGGGGGGAGGAGAAGGGAGGTGGTTGTGTTTTTACACTCCAGTCAGGGAAAGTTATAGCTCAGTAAGGTGGCAGTAGTATAGACAAGCCCTAAGTAACTCTCTGTTATTTGCAGGTTACCTTATTATTCACCTCCTTTCATGGATTAGTTCACTACATGACACTGGATCTAAGATGGAACTTTGGAGGTACCATGGAGTTAAATTTTTGCTATAATAAAAGTTGACCATTTCATCACAATCACCACCACCATGCTTTCATAACACCTCTGATGTTCAGGGCAGCAATGAAGCTCTTCCACTCCTGTCTTTGTAGCAAGTCATTCAGTGGTTCCCACTAATCCCACTGGTTTTTTTTTTTTTGTCTAACAGCCAGTTTTTGATCTATTATAAAACTCAGCTGTTCTCTCCATGACTGCTTAGATTTTTCTGCAGTCTCTTATGAGGGACCTTGTCAGAGGCCTTTTAAAAGTCTAAAAGAAAAGTTTAACCACTTATTGTTTATTCATACATATAAAGAATTTTAAGAGATATGAAAGAGAGCGTCTACCTTTGCAGAAATCATACTGGTTAGACTATCATATCAAGATAGTCTGGTAACTTTCTTATTCCATTTTTAATTATTGTTTCAATCTATTTCTTACACGTAGATGTAAGGCTCTCTGGTCTGCAATCCTCTCAGTCATCTTGGAGCCTTTTTAAAATATAGATACAACTGCTAGCATCTAAGCCTCTGGATCAGTGCTGTTTTTAAAATGAGAATTTGTGCATTTGATAAAGAGGAAGTGGCTGGGCTCCTAAGTGCCTTTATTGAAGCACTATATGCTAAAGATATTAATCAAAGATACCAAAGTGCTTTACAAATAAACACACATACCTCACAAGGATTTTGTGAAATAAAGATTGTCCAAACCTACTTTACTAATACAATAGTAAACTGCTTATCCAAAGCCCCACGATAAAGCAAAAGAAAAAAAACCAAAAAACCCAAACATAACACAAACAGAAGAAGCCCAAGAGATTGATTTCCCAGGTCCCTGTTGTACCCATAAAACAAACACTTCCGGTATCAACTCTGTATATCTTGCCAATAGTAATCACTGTAGTGTCACCATAACATTACTGAAAGTGACTGAACACTGCTCTCTCTAGCAAGACAGTCTAAAAAAATTTGAATAGTTAACCACGACAGAATCTACTACCAGCAGTGAACAGTTACTTAGTCTACTAATGGAACAAAACCCTAAGTTAAAACACAGGCCAACAATTTAATTGAAGGTTCCACAATTATAGGTTATGGCAAAGACTCAACATTCTTACACTGTGTGTAACAAGTTGCATGCCAATTTTAAGAGTTTTTGCCAAAAGTTGTTAAAGTACACAACACCCCACCAGCAGCAATTTAAACACGAACATCACTATTCTCAAATGCTTTTTACTCAGGCATTACAAGGACTGCTTCTCTTCCTTTGATGCTCGTAATTATCTCAGGCAGGACACTTAACCTCCCTCCTCCAGTCCTATTTGATTTGTCACTTTTTATTGCAATTTTTTTGGTCCTCTGTACTTATATATGTTAGCCTGTATTGGAAATTAGATTGATCTGATGAAGTGGGTCTGTTTCACGAAAGCTCATAAATCATTTTGTTAGTCTTTAAAGTGCTATGTTTCTGGTGTTTTGTCATGCTTTTAGCCACGCGAGGTTCCTGTACCTATTTTTCACTCTAGCCAGATATTACCTCAATGACATATTGCTCTACTTTCAATACTAAAAGACCCAATAAAGAAGAGCTTTTAGAACTACATGGAGATAGAGCATGATCCATAAGAGGCAACATACATATTATCAAAATAAATTTTACTGGTTACTTAAGAATGTAGGCCAGATCTGAAGAATGCAATGTCATGTGGAAGCCAGGTACCAATAAAAAAATAAAATCAAATCAAGATTTTAGGGAGGAGAGAGGGAAAACAAGGAAAGTTTTAGATTTTTGTCTCCATGAAGTGTAGGTTCCACAGGTCCCATGGTATCTTGTCAGGTGCATTCTCTCATGGTCACCCAGGCAGTGAATTTAGGGATCTGCACTAGTTTAAAAGAAAGTCACTTGATGTATTCTTCCAGACAAACATAAATTGATAAGCAAGCAGTTGTATAGGATTATTGGAAAAATACGGCTGCCACAATGAAGTCACATGAGAGCCTGATGAGATCAAAGCAGAGCTTCATGTTTTATATTGAATGGTTGAACATGGTGTCCCAGAATATACAACATATTTGCAGCAGAACAGTAATGATACCAGGTTACAAAAACTTTTATACATAATAGCTCTATCAAATAAACTTTAGGGCAGTAGCTATTGCTCTGCTATACCATCAGGTTTTCCCCCTTTTAAAGCTTGATTCTCTACAACCATTGTTCTTATAAGCTTTAACATGTCTTCGGAAATAGGCCATCGGAAGAGAAATCTTATGATTTGTTCATTTTTGGAATGTCCTGTGACTGATGCATGGATGTTTAATTCTAAATTTCAGAGATTTTAAAACAACTATTCTCCTGGAACATTTGAAACCTGCACACTGGGGCAAGAAACCAAAACTGAAACTGATTAAACAAAAGTGAAAAACTGACTTATTTTCATTGTTCACCTTGAAAAAATGAAGTAGACAATGCCCGTAGACTACTTGTAGAATCTGGACCTAGATTTTGAATATTTTTTCCAGTTTAAATCTAAGGCGCCTAGATACAGATGTAAAGAATTTTTTTTTTAACTGTAAGAGATTATCCTGGCAGTGTTGCTTAGCTTTGCAAATTAGACTAACAAAATTAAAAGGGATAAAGGTGTGAATTCTTTAAATATTAGTCCTGTATAGGATGTTATGTCAAGCCAGGCATTGAAAAGCTTTATGCTGCAGAGACAGCTAACTTTACCTAGACAATACCAATTTCAACCCAACAGGAGACCAAAATGACCTTCAGAGGTTCTCAGGTCCCACTATTTAGCAGGGATGGGGAACCTTTTTGAGTCAGGAGCTGATGACCCATAGAAGTCAGTTGTGAGCCACTCAGAAGTGAGAAGCAAAATCAACAACAAAAATTCCCTCACTGGCATGGTCCCCAACTGAGAGAAGGAAAAAAAGACACCCCTTCATTCCCTTTGCACACCATCCATAGGTTGTGGGGTGGGACCAAACATGAGAAGTTCAGTGCATGAGAAGGGGCTGCTCAGAAGCAGGCTTGAGGTGTGGGGTCTGAGCAGGAGGGAGTAGGCAGGATCAGTCTGGGGGTGGGAGGTAGGCTGCAGGAATGAAGTGTGGGTGCAGGGTCTCGTCAGGAAGGGGGATACTGGCGCAAGCTGGGGAGTCTGTGAGGGACATAGGGTGGAGAAGTGGAGTGAGGGTGTGCAGTCGGGGTGGGAAACAGGTGCAGGAGCAGGCTCAGGGGGATCTGGGAAGATGGCCAACTGAAGCAGCAAGGGCAGAATTTCCTTACACTGCCATTCCTCCAAAACAAAAAGCAGTCAAGTAGCACTTTAAAAGACTAGCAAAATAATTTATTAGGTGAGCTTTTGTGGGGCAGACCCACTTCTTCAGACAAGAGCCGTACCAGAACAGACTCAATATTTAAGGCACAGAGAACCAAAAACAGTAATCGAGGAGGACAAATCAGAAAAAAAAAAAATGATCAAGGTGAGCAAATCAGAGAGTGGAGGGGTGGGGGGGAGGAAGGTCAAGAATTAGATCATCTGCATGCTTGGCTTAATCTAATTCTTGACCTTCCTCCCCCCCACCCCTCCACTCTCTGATTTGCTCACCTTGATCATTTTTTTTTCTGATTTGTCCTCCTCAATTACTGTTTTTGGTTCTCTGTGCCTTAAATATTAAGTCTGTTCTGGTACTGCTATGGTCTGAAGAAGTGGGTCTGTCCCACGAAACCTCACCTAATAAATTAATTTTGTTAGTCTTTAACGTGCTACTTGACTGCTTTTTGTTTTGATAGTATATAGACCAGCACAGCTCCCTCTCTGTTACTGTTGCCATTCCTCCAGTTAGCAGCTTCATGTACTGCTGCTCCTTCCCCTTTCTCCCCCCTTGCCAGGCAGACCCACAGTCTAGATCTTGCCCGACTCCAGACTGTGTGGCTCGGGGCTCCCCCCAGTCCCACTCCCCACAGCAGGGAGCTGACACTGGTACTCCAGCACTGAAAGGGGATGGAAACAAGGCTGGAGCACCAGTTTGGACTCATGGATGCTGAAGTGGTGGTGGGGTGGGGAAAGAGCTTCAGCCCCGATTCAGGTTTAAAAAAAAAAAAAAAAAAAATGCATGAAAATATATTGCCCCACAAGTCAGTTCATTTAAAAAAAAAAAAAATGAACCCAACACACATTATTTTATCCAGTTGCCAGGGTCTGAAAACTCATTTTAAACTTTCACCCCAGAACTGAGATAAATAAAGTACCTGGTAAGTGAGAACAGATGAGGAAAGAGAAACATTATTCTGGCAGGCATAACCACTGACAGTTCAGGCAGCTTTTCCTTTACACACTGCTAGAAAGAGGTCTTGAGTTTCCTGCAGAGATTTTAGCTGACTCAGCCTCTCCCACCAGGTCAATTTATACAGCTTCTGTAACTTGAAGGGCTGAGCTACTTTAAAATGCTGCAGCAGCAGCACTACAGTGCTTCAGAAAAAATGCCACCTATGCCACATAGGTATTTCTCCTCCATAAGAAGCAGTACTTATGTTGAACGGAAAAGCCACTGTCTACACTGGAAGTTGGTCAGTTTAGCTGTCACTCAAGCATGAGTGACATAGCTAGTGACCTAATTTCCTAATGTAGATTAGGTCGCATGCTTGTTTTGATGGCACCCAAATATAAAGGGTCAGTTCATTTCAACCCATATGTAACACCTTTTGAAAACAGATTCTCTCTCCCTTCTTCCATTTCTCCCACCCCTTCTGTGCTGTAATGTCTCAGAGCATACTTACACTTAAACCACTGTGGCTGCACCATTGTAGTGCTTCAAGCCTAATCCACGCTACAAAATTAGATCAGTTTAGCTATGCAGTTAAGCCAACCTAGGTCCTCACAAAGACAGTGCTTTGCTGACAGAAGAATTTTTCTGTTGACATAACTATTGTCTCTTGGAAAAGTGGAGAACCCCCTCATTGGTGTAGGCAGAGTCTACACTGAAGTATTTAGTAGCAACTGTGCCACTGTAGCATCTTAAGTGTAGACAACTGCCCATCATAGAAACTGTCTACATCAAGATAAAAGGCTCTCCCATGAGTGCATGTGATGCACCTTTTGAAGAGGTGATATCGAGGCTGACATAATTCTTTGGTCAACCTAACATTGTCTACGTGGGGCGGAGAGGGCTGGTGAAGTCAGCATGGCTATGTCTCTCACAGATATGAATTTTTTTAAACTATCCTGACCATGTTTAAAAAAATAACACCAATACAAATTCTCAATGTAGACCAGCCCTCAATAACTTAAGGTTTATTTTAATAGCCCAGGTGTTCAGCGAAAATATCATACTCAGAAGGGATAAAAGAACAGATGAAAATGAATTTTTGAAAAAGGAAAAGCAGCCAAGAACATCCTCAAAACTTGGAACAAGACATCTCCATTCTTCCCCAAACTGTTTTTTCCAATGACATACCGCCTTGTCATCCCCAGCCTGGTACTCCCAGAATCCAACTCCCCCAATGACGCCCATCCTGGCACACAAGGCAACCCCCGCTTCAGCCTGCTGAACCCAAGTACCTAAAAGAGGATTACAAGGAGGAGGGAGAAAAATTGTTCTCCTTGGCCTCGGAGAATAGGGCAAGAAGTAATGTGCTTAAATTGACGCAAGGGAGGCTTAGATTGGACATTAAGAAAAACTCCCTAGCTGTTAGGGTGGTTAAACACTGGAATAAATTGCCTAAGGAGCTTGGGGCTCACTGGAGATATTTAAGAAGTTAGATGAATATCTAACAGGGATGATAAAGATGGTGTTTGATCCTGTCGTGAGGGCAGGTCACTGGACTCAGTGACCTCTTGAGCTCCCTACCAGTTCTAGTGTGCTATGATGCTAACCCTGATAGCCCTGGAGCACCCTGACACACAAGGCAGCCATGCTCCAGCCAGCACCCTGGAATACCCTTCCACCCAACCCCTGCAGAGAAGTCAGCCCCTCCCACACCCTGATAGTCCCCGAATGCCCCTTTTCCCGGGGGCACCCCACTCTAGCATACCAGGCTGTGCCTGCTCCAGCCCAACACCCCCAGACTGCCCCTTCCCTCAGGGGCAGCCCTCTAGCATACCAGGCAGCCCCCTCCATCCTGGCACCCCGAAAACGCCCCTCCCCTAGGGCACCCCCGCCGGCCCACAAGGCACCTCCAACCCAGCACCCCCAGTGTCACTCTTCCTCTGCAGTCCCCATACCACCCCTACCCCGCAACGCCGCCTCACCCTGGGACCTCGCCCGCCCGGATCGGGCCCCCAGCCTCAGCCCCCTCATGCTGGGACCCCGGCCTAGCGCCCCCGGCCACCGCCCCTCCAGACACGCCCCGCCAGCGAGTCCCCGCTCCCGGGACCCCGCTGGGCCGACGCCGGTTACCCCGGAGCCCCCGGCACCAGCTGCGTCGCCAGCGACGGAGAGTCCCTCCTCCCCGGCCTGGCCTCAGCCTACCCCGAGCCCCACTTACCCGAGCCCGTGGTGGCCGCCATCTTGCGCCGCTATCGCCCCGACGAGCCCGGCCTTCCTCCCGCCCACGTCACCTTAACGCGGGAAGTGCGGCCGGAAGCGAGGCCGGGGCCTGACAGGACGCGGTGCAGGCGGGCGCAGTAAGAAAGCACTAGGGAGCTAGGCGGGCGGGGCTGACCAGCGGGACCTAGACAGAGATTTCTGGATGCCAATATCGTGAGTGGGAAAGGAGACGCGTGGTCGGGTGGACTGCATGTGAGTTTCAGAACGATAGACGTTAGGAGAGAAGATGAGACCAATAGCAATACTTTGGAGCCAGATAAGGAAATACAGAATTCATAGGGGAGATGAACGTTCCATAGCAATATGCCAGAGATGAAAATAGTACCCACAGTGGCATCTATAGGCAGTGACTCTGGAATTAGGGTGCTTTGCAACCCTGGCTTGAAGTAGTGATAACTAGAGGTGAAAGTAACAACTTTCTTACAGGTGCTGTCCCATTGCAACCCAGGGCCCTGCCAGCTCTTTAAACAGCTCTCTGCTGGCTTTTGCTGCAGCTCAGCCAACATTTGCCACAGCTGCACACCAGGGCACACCCACTTTTTCCATCTCTGGTAATAACAAACAATATATGGATTCTGTCTGCCACATCTGCCCTAAAAATTATTCCACCACCCCATCAGTAGTTGAGGACCTGGCAGGGATAGTAGCATAGGGAACAAAGCCTGTTTCTGTAGGGGACACTTTGTAGAGATACTGGCACTGTGATAACCTACAGGGAGGTAATGATGGTCACACTATTGTTACATATTATTTAGCAGTCTCTCAAGCTCCCTGTCCCAACCGAATTTCAGGCATGACAAAGCACAGGAAGAGGTAACAAATTAATCAGGCAGGAAACAGGCAACACCCATAAAAGCATGTGGTTAGTCAGGTAAGCCACATACATGAGCCACTTCATACAGGAACAATGCCAAATATGAGATGTGCAAGCTTTAGATCTTCTGAAAGGGAGAATTGACCTAATAGAGTGAGCAGGGGTACGGCTTTGGATCTCAATACCCTGTCAAAAAGGGATCCAGGTGGCTTCTGACAGCACCGCTAACTGGGCCATTGAGTGGTTGGCAGAGCTCTGCAGTGGGGCTGGTAGGCTCCCTGCTAGCTTCCGCTCCGCCCGGCTTCCAGGAAGCAGCCTGCATGCCCCCCCCCCCCCCCCCCCCCGCTTCTGGCTACCACATGTAGAGACAGCCAGAGAGCTCCACATGCTACCCCTGCCCCAAGCAACACCCTGCAGGGATTGTTTGCCAGGAACCTGTGGGAGATGCAAAGGTGGTGCCTGCAGACAGGGCAACATGCACGGCCTTCCAGAGCTGCCTGGCCTCACCACCACCTGGAGTGGAATGTGCCACTGCTTCCAGGAGCTGTTTGAAGTAAGCACCACCTGGAGCCTGCTCCCCCCATCCTGTGTCACAGCTTCCCAGCCCAAGTCCCTGCTCCTCTGCCTGCCCTCTGATCCCCTGTCCCAGTCTGATGCACCCTTGTGCACCCCAAATGCCTCAGCCAAGAGCCCCCTCTTGCACCCTGAACCCTTCATTTCTGGCCCAATCCTGAAACCCAGCTCAGAGCTCATACCTCCTCCCATGCCCCGAGCCACTGCTTCAGCCCAGAGCCTCCTTCCATATTCTGAACCCCTCAGCTTTCCCCCAGGCCCCTCCTGCCCCCTACACCCTCATCTCACTGCAGAGCCCATACCCCATCTTGTATCCAAACCCACTGCTTCAGCCTGGAACCCTCTCCTGCACTCTAGCCTTATTTCTGGCCCCACCCCAAAGTCCTCACTCTGGCACCCCAGCCCCGAGCCAGCCCAGTGAAAATGAGTGAGTGACTAAGCAAGCAGTGGGGGCAGGGTAGGGCAAAGGTATTCAGTTTTGTAGGAAAAGAAAGATGGCAATCCTACTTTTAGGGGAAAAGAAAGGAGACTCTACAGCATGTCTGTGTGAGACGCTAAAGCTGATCTATGGGAAGACTAGAGAGAATAATACTGTATTAGTGTCTCTGATAACCACTCAGTATCTATTGGAGTATGTATTTTAGAGTTACGCTATATTTAGTGACAAGTATCAGAGAGGTAGCTGGGGTCATCTGTATCTTCAAGAATAAGAAGTCCAGTGGCACCTTATTGACTAACATATTTTGGAGCATAAACTTTCATGGGCAAAGACCCGCTTCATCAGATGCAAATGCAAATCAGATACAGATGTTTAGTGTTGCAAAACAATTTCCAATACACCACCTGTTTCCATACTTTTAGAACTGCTGCAGTGTTGTGCCTTGTGAGAGAATATTGTCCATGCTGGATCTCTAACCAGAGAACAATGGTTCTGAAAAGTGTCAACAATGTTGAACTTTAGCTGGGTGGGAGGAGGAATGTGAGACATTACCCACCTGTGGCTGCTTCAGTACATCTCCTTTCCAGCAGGGGCCACCCCACATCTATGGAAATACACAGCTCGCTGCTCATTTCATGATACACATTCTCGGAAACGGGCAAAACAGCTGCCCGTTAGGGGTGCTCTGTAGCCCTGTCTCAAAATAACTTACACAATTTGTGTTTTAAGGTAACTTATATTGAACCTGATGCTGGCTACACAGCACCAGTGTTCTAAATAAGTGTCTGCAACAAGGGATAGCAGAAATGAAATACCGTGCTCAGAATAGCAGGGCTATTGCAAGTGAGGTGTTTGGCTGCAGGGTTTTTATTTTGGAATACAGACATATCCCAAAATAGAAACCTCAGTGTAACTTTAGTCCAGAGTGAAAGTCAGTAAGGTCCTGTAAAAGTGACGTAGAGCATTAGATGTACTGGCCCAGTGCTTTCTTCAAAATCATGCTTCTTGCCTTGTTCACAGCAGCTTGAAGGTTGCCCTAGCATACATGGGGTTTGCAAAGAACACAAGGAACTGAATACAGCTAAGTGTCAGCATGATGCAGGGGAGTCCTGATTGTGCCTCTTTTTCTCTCTTATGCTATGTTAGTAGCAGGGAAGATGTGCAGTGTGATCTGGGATGCCAGGGCTCAGGGGCTGAATGCGGGAGAAGGTTCTGGGTTGGAGCAGGGCTTCAGCACACAGGCCAGGTAACAGGAAACCAAATCTGCCAGCACCCACCCAACTACCCACCCCAATGACAGGGTGGTGAGGACATGCCAGGACAGAGCACCACTGTGATGGAGCTGGCGCCTGATCGGGGGCTGGTAGGAACAGGAGCTTCAAGGGGTGATAAGCTGGAGCCATGAGACTGCTGCAGGTTACACAAAACAAAATGTTCTCCAAAGCTTCAGGATCCCACAGCCCAGCTGACCCAAGCTCAGCCCTTTCACTACAGCATGTCAAGGAAAGATTAGTTAAATGCCCTCACATGAATTCTAGCATTTCTCCAGTAGGCCCTATGTAGGACTGTTGCTTCCAGCACATGGGAAATTAGAGCTTAAGTTAATTTAGCTTGTTTATGAAAGTGGAGCATAATGGTAACATACTTCAGAGGGTCTCTCTGGGCTAGTGTTCAGGGTGGGGGGGCTAACACTCAGCAGGACCCTTGGAAGTCAGGGGAAATGGGGGGCAGAGCTATGCTCAGAGAAGGGGTAGGTCCTCAGGAAGAAGGGGTGGGTCTGGGACAGCCAGCCCTCAGTACTGCCTGGAGCATGCCATACTCAGGTCCCCCACCCTCAAGTCAGCCCTGAGAGGCACCTGAAGCATGCTATTCACCACTCCAGCAGCAACTTAAAGGGCCTGTGGCAACTACCCTGACCCCCACCACCAGGCCTGCATCTAAAGTCAGTTATACCTTTGCTCTAGCTTATGTTGCTGCTCAGGTACAGGACAGCCATCTGCACCCAATGAGCTTGCCATCACTTAGCGGGGGATGCAAATACAAACAAGACTGTTTCCTTTTGGATGTACTCCCATTGATCGATTGCTGCCTCTTGATCACGCAGGTAGCAAAGACGTGCCCCATGAATCTAAAACATGCCTCTCTTCTCGATGATATACATGGCTGCATTATCTGAATTAATTTAGCATCCATCCCACCCTTTCTTGAGGGCAGTAGTTGCTGATACCGTAACTGACATTTCTGACTATCAAGGTCAGATGCATGAATCCATAATTTGCATTAAAATCTTGTTCTCCAACACCATGCAAACTGTTTTATTCTTTGGCAATTTGTCAGGGGGGAAGAAGTTGTTAGTATTAAAACTCAGGATCATTGTCCATTTTAGACGGAGGAGGACTGTAAGGCTATGCCTACATGACAACCCTATTTTGAAATAACACAACCAGACACACAGTGCATTTCAAAAATAGTGTTTCTGGGTCCACAGTGCTATTTCAAAATAGGTGTTACTCCTCAGGAAATGAGGTTTACCAGAATCAAAATAATGCACCCATTATTTTGAATTTATTTCTAAATAGACTGTGCATCATTTAGATGCAGCCAAAGTTATTGCAAATTTATTGAAATAGCAGCAGTTAAGTCTTCAGCTCTGTCTACACAACCAAGGTAAGCTAACAATACAAGCAACAGAAACTAGGTAAAGTAGGGCTAGGCTTTTAGCTTTCAACCTCTTAGCAAGATTGATTTAAATCAACGTAGCTATATCAGCACTTTTTTTTAAAAAAAATTTAAAATTAAGAACAAACAAGGGCCAAATTCTATATTGGCTTCATTTACATGTTGAGGGAAGCATGAGTTACAGTATTCTTGGATTCTGGTCTTAGCTCTGCACCCGAGTCACTTTGAGACTTGTAGGTCACTTAAGGTTAACACACTTCAGTAACTATTTGTGAACATGCATATCCCCCATCTTCACAGACATACATTGAGGCTCAGCAAGTTGTCTAAGACGACTTCTGAAATCAGAAAAAAGTGCTAAAGAAATGAGTGGTGGGGAAGTTGTAGGTCCCAATAGTAAAAAGGGTGGATGAGGTAGTGTCTTTTCTTTTATACCAACAGAAATTTGTATTAAACTCACTCGCAGGCTATACCGAGCTCTTCTTCAGGTCAGACCTTGCCTCACTGCTCTAGAAGTGGTACTAATAAATCCACAGTTACTTAGGACATCAGGGTTACCAGTACACTATGCACCACGGGTGGCCTGGCCACAGGCCACTACCTGCAGCTCCTGTTGGCTAACAGGAGCCATGAGTGGCCATAGCTGTGGCTGTGCAGGTAAATAAAGCACTTAGCCCTGGGAGAGTTGCCATCTCTGCTGAACTGCCTCCAGTCGGGGGACCATTTATTGCCGACCCCTGCAATACACCTTCCTGCTTGTAACTTCATGGAAGCCACAGCAGGAATAAGTCTCTGCTCTAAACTGCTCCAAAAGCACAGGAGCAGCCAATGACACAAGTGTAATTCCAGCCGGTAGAGAGCAGCATTACACATGCCATAGCCAGTTCAGACTATGCAACACAATGTTTTGGGATCTACATACTTGCAGCAGAATGAAATGGCTCTCTGTAGTTGGTAGTAATCAGTGCCTTAAAAAGAAAAAAAATACCACAAGAGAGAGGTGCCAGTACTCACATGGTTCTGCAGCCAATCCCATGGCTGGAGCTGCCAAGTTACCAGTACTCAATACCAGCAAGTACCAGCACAAAAAAAACCCCACCAGTAGTAATCATTGGTTTTAATGTCTTGCTATTGTAGTGTATGACACCATGTAGGTGAACAGATGAAGAATTCACTATTGGACATGTCAAGGACATGAGGTAGTTGTCTATCACTCTGACCAGCCACCTGAGCACTAGTTTTATGGCCAATATGGGTCAGAGCAGATCAACAGTGTCTACAGGGCTCTGGGGGCAAAGGGTGAAGGAAGCAATGTTCTTATCTGTCCTCCCCCTCAAGAGTTAAGGCCCAGACAGAGATACGTGAAAACTGTAGATGCCTTTAGGGGTGCACCAATGATGTTGAGTGGAGGCCTTTTGAGATGCTATTCTGGTAGGCTATGGTTACGCTGACCCTAACAGCCAGCAGCAGTATGCAAATGGATGCTCATTTGCCTATTCACTCACCCCCAGAGGCTGCCTCCAGCACAAAAAAAAGCTGTGTAAAAAGTGGTTCTGGTGGTGAAACCCCTCCCTTTGTCCACAGCCTCTTATGCCTGGGAAGAAAAACAATAGATCAGGCATAAGAGGCTGCCAAGAAAGGGGGGTGGTTTTTGTCAGCAGAAAGAGAAGTTACTCACCGTAGTAATGATGGTTCTTCGAGATGTGTCCCTGTGGGTGCTCCACAATAGGTGTTGGGCTCGCCCAGCGCCGCAGATCGGAAACTTTCCAGCAGTTTCTCCTGGATCGCGCATGCGCTGGCGCGCGCCACTCCCTTACACATCCCCAGCCACATGCGCGATCCGGTCCCCGCCAGTTCCTTGACCAACCGCCTGAGATGCTCCTGAAAAACACTAAACAGAGATCTGAAGCGGGGAGGATGGGCGGGTGGTGGAGCACGCAGGGGGACACATCTTGAAGAACCATCGTTACTACGGTGAGTAACTTCTCTTTCTTCTACGAGTGTCCCCATGGGTGCTCCACAATAGGTGACTACCCAGCAGTAACCCAAGTAAGGAGGTGGGTGATCCGTTTATGTGCAGCTTGCCCCCAAAAGGACTGCTGTCGACAGACGGGTGTCCTCTTGGTATACCCGATGTAGTGCATAATGTTTGGCGAAGGCGTCATAGGATGACCAGGTCGCCGCTCTACAGGTGTCTTTTAACGCGATGCCCTTGGAAAAAGGCTGTTGACGCCGCCACTGCCCTGGTGGAGTGAGCCCTAGGCGGGGCCAGCAAAGGAGTCTTTTGAAGTTCGTAGCACGTTTTTATACAGGACACAATGTGCTTCGAGATTCTCTGTGAAGAGAGACACTCACCTTTTGACCTGGGAGTGAGAGAGACTAGAAGTCTGTCCATTTTCCAGAAGGACTTAGTTCCGTCTATGTAGAAGGCCAACACCCTCCTCACATCCAGGAGATGTAGGCGTGCCTCCTTGCTGCAGCTGTGAGGCTTCGGGTAAAAACGAGGGTAAAACTATGGGTTCGTTAAGGTGGAACTCTGAAGAAACTTTTGGAACGAAGGCTGGGTGCAGCTGTAAAGTTACCACCTCCTTTGAGGATACTGTGCAGGGCGGCGTTGCCATAACTGCTGCGAGCTCACTCACCCCGCAAGCTGATGTAATTGCAAGGAGGAAGGTTGTTTTTATCGTAAGGAGACGTAGGGGAACTGTGGCTAAGGGTTCAAATGGTGGGCCCGTTAGCGTGCTGAGCACCAAGTCCAAGTTCCACGATGGTGGAAGCGGTTTCCGAGGGGGGTACAGGTTTACCAGCCCCTTCAGGAACCTGGTAACAATAGGATGGGCAAATACCGTGGGCCCCTCCTCTGCATGCCGAAAAGCAGATATAGCGGCGAGGTGGATTTTTAGCGAGGATAGGGAAAGCCTGCCCCTCTTGAGGTCCAATAAGTATTCTAGTGTTACAGGTATAGGAACGTCAAGGGGAGCTAACTGCTTGGTGGAACACCAGGCAGTGAATCGAGTCCACTTCTGCTTGTAAGTCTTCCTGGTGGAGGTCCTTCAGCTACTTTCCAGGACTTGTTGTACTCCCTCCGTACATGTGCTTTCTAGGGAGCTGAGCCATGGATTAGCCATGCTTGTAGGCGCAGACCTTGAGGGTCTGGGTGCACTATGGACCCCTGGGCCTGCGTGAGTAGGTCTGGCGCCACCGGAAAGGGGAGCGGTGGGCGGTCCGACATGCGCAGAAGCAAGGGGAACCATTGCTGTCGATCCCGTGTTGGGACTACTAGAATCATGCGGGCTCTCTCCCTTCTGGCTTTCTGCCAGACCTTGTGGATGAGCACTGTGGAGGGAAACGCGTAAAGTAGGGGGCCCTTCCATGAAATCATGAATGCATCCCCCAGGAACCCCTGCCCCAATCCTGCCCTGGAGCAGTACTGGGGGCACTTCTTGTTGTGCTGAGTGGCAAACAGGTCGATCTGGGGAAACCCCCATGTGTGAAAGATCGGTCGTAGCAGATTGGAGTGGATCTGCCATTCGTGCGTGAGTGCGAAGCGCCTGCTCAGCTGGTCTGCTTTCACGTTGTGAGCGCCCGGCAAATACGAGGCTTTCAACGTTATATTGTTGGCGATGCACCAGTTCCACAGCTGGACTGCTTCCGCACATAGGGCACGGGATCGGGCTCCTTCTTGTCGATTTATATAAAACATGGTGGAGGTGTTGTCTGTATCGATCCCGACTACTTTGCCCTGTATGTGGTCTTGAAAGTGTTTGCAGGCATTGAACACTGCTCTGAGCTCCAGTACATTTATGTGCAGTGACTGTTCCGCAGGGGACCATAGTCCTTGCGTCACCTTGTCACCAATGTGTGCTACCCATCCTATGTGGGAAGCGTCGATAGTAAGAAAAATAGAGATTTGTGGTTGGTGAAAGGGTACCCCTGTTAGCAGGTTCTTGGGGTTTACCCACCACTGCAGGGATCTGCGCACCTCTGTCGTGGGCGACACCACCCTGTGGACAGTGTGGGATGCCGGCTTGTAGACGCTCGCCAGCCAATGTTGTAGGCTGCGCATATGCAATCTGGCATTCTGCACCACAAACGTCGCCGCCGCCATGTGGCCTAGCAGCTGCAAGCACGTTAAGACCGGCACCGTGGGGCTGTATGTAGTGACTTGCACCAGCGAACTGATGGCGCGAAAGCGGGCGTTGGGTAGATACACCCTTGCTGTAATAGAGTTTATACGTGCCCCTATAAACTCTATGTCTTGTGTGGGGTTGGTCTTTGACTTCGCGAGATTGATGACTAGGCCCAGCGATGAAAACGTGTCTGCTGTTATGCGTATCATGCGTAGGACCTCTGCCTTCGAGGCCCCTTTCAATAGGCAGTCGTCCAGGTATGGGAACATAAATACCCCCTGTCTGTGCAGGTAGGCTGACACCACTGCCAGGGTTTTGGTAAAGACTCTGGGGGCCGAGGAGAGGCCAAACCTTGTACTGGAAATGCTCCTTGCCGACCATAAAATGGAGGAAGCGCCTGTGTGCCGGGTGGATCATTATATGAAAGTCGAGGGCTGCAAACCAATCTCCATCGTCCAGTGCCGTGAGTATGGAGGCGACTGCGATCATCCAAAAACGTTGTTTGCGCAAGTACTGGTTGAGGCCCCGAAGATCTAAGATGGGCCTCCAGCCTCCTGTTTTCTTCTCTGTAAGGAAGTAGCGTGAATAAAAGCCTTTCCCCTGGAATTGCTCCGGCACTCTTTCCACCGCCCCTATGAACATAAGATGGTCCACCTCCTGTTTGAGTCTCGCCTCGTGGGAAGCGTCCCTGAGGTGGGGCCTGGGCGGAGGTTTCAGCGGTGGGAGTGACTGGAAGGGGATCGCGTAACCCGTGGCTATGATCTCCAGTACCCATTTGTCTGCGGTGATCTTTTGCCATTGGGGTGGAATGGTTGGAGGCGATGATGGAACATTAGCTGGGAATGGCATTGCGCGATGGTAGTGATAGTGCAGCCCTCGACCTGCCCGTCAAACTTGTTGCCTTTGGGCCTGCCCTGAGGATGCGCGGCTTTGTTGAGGACGTCGCCTGGAAGTTCTATACTGTTGCTGCTGTTGCTGTCGCCCTTGGTCGTAGCCCCGTTGGTACTGAGCACGCTGTGGTTGGTACAGGTATCGTCTTTGCTGAGGGTAATACTTTTTCTTCCTATATGGAGGGGTATAAAATACCCAGGGTTCTAAGTGTAGCTCTGGAGTCCTTACTGGAGTGGAGGACCAAGTCGGTTGAGTCTGCAAACAACTTCTGCGTGTCAAAGGGAAGATCCACAATCTTCGCCTGCAGATCCCTCGGGATACCCGATGTCTAGAGACAGGATTCTCTATGCATGACCACTGCTGTAGCCGTTGAGCGTGCTGCCGTGTGCGCCACGTCCAGGGCGATCTGGACTCCTGTCCTCGAAGCCACGTAGCCCTCTTGCACAATCACCTTTAGCACCGGCTTCTTATCTTCCGGAAGCGAATCCATGAGAGAAGTAAGCCTGGAGTAGTTATCAAAATTATGGTTCGCTAGATGTGCTGCATAGGTTTGCCATTCTCAATAGCAGGGTGGAGGAGGAATACACCTTCATGCCAAACAGCTCTAGCTTCTTGGCATCTTTATCTGAACCCCCCAATTTCTACTGAGAAGTCTTTGATCTCTGCTGGGACGATTCTACCACCAGTGAGTTTGGTTGTGGGTGACTAAAGAGGAACTCCATGCCCTTCGCCGGGACAAAGTACTTCTTATCTGCTCTCTTGTTCATAGGCGGAGCGGAGGCCGGGGTCTGCCATATGGTAGTGGCTGACTCCATAATGGCTTTGTCGAGCGGGATAACGATTTTGGATGAAGCCGGGGGTCTCAAATTTTTCAGGAGTTTGTGATGTTTCTCCTGTACCTCTGCCGTTTGGATGCCTTGCGTGAAAGCCACCCTTTTAAACAGCTCCTGAAACTGTTTGAGGTCGTTGGGGGGGAGCAACGTCCCCGGGGGCTGTGGCCTCGTCAGGGGAGGACGAGGAGGAACCACTAGGGTAAGCCTCCCTCAAACTCTCAGGTTCTTGTGGCCGATGGTACGCCCGCTCACTGGAGGCTTGCAGAGGAAAGTCTTGGGGTTCTACAATTAACTCTCCTTGAGCCAGCTGTGTTTCCATCCCCGGCCGGGAGTGTCCACAGGGGTATTGGATGGCCGGGGGGGCGGACCTGCCCCTAGGTGTATGCCTGGGGTGTCTGTGTCCAGCATGATAAGAACGACCATGGCAGCACGGGCACGGGTCCAGGGATGGAGACCTGGACCACTCTCGGGGTGCGTACCCCTGACGTCTGGGAGAGCGAGATCTCCGCGATGATTCAGATAACGGTGAAGCTGGTTTGCGATAGTACTCCAAGGGATCCAATCCCAGAAAGGGCGAAGGTGGCCCAAGCCATGGTGACGTTGGTTGGAGGAACGGAGGCGGCGGCTCTGGATAGGCCGGTGGAGACCCAGATCTTCTGGGTGGTGTGTGCAGCATAAGGGGAGGGCTTGTTGATAGCAGCATTGCAGCCCTGTCTAGAGAAGGGCTGCGGTGCCGGGTTTTTGCTCTCGCCTTTCCCCTCCCCTGCGGGGCTGGCACCGCCCCCTCCCGTGCCGGGGATCTCGGCCCTGCTGTCGGCGCCGTGCTCGGCCCACTCAGTTGCGGTGCCGCGCGGATAACGTCCTCTGGTGCCTGCAGGCTCCGTGCCTGTTGGCCCTGCACCGCTGGCGCTGCAGGGGTCACTGCCGCCTGTGGCGGTGCCGCCAGTTCCAGTGCTTGCCTGGCCGCTGCTCTGAGTGCTGCGCGTGCCGGCTGTTTGGTAATCAGAGGCTCAGCCTCTGCCACGTGCGCTGCTGCGCTGCCGCTTGTTTGAGTATGCGGCTGGGGGCTGTGTGCTCCGCCCATCCCACTTGCTGAGACCACCAGCAGGGATCGGGCTGGAGAGCGCTTCCTCCGTTTCTGCACCGAGGGGGTTAGGGAAGCCGCCTTCCTTTTGTGGAGCCCAGGGGGTCCCTCTGGTTGAGGCCTCTCCAGCAAGTCAGGCTGGAGAGCCTTACCAAACAGGAGCATTTTCAGCCGCATTTCTGTTGTTTTTCCTGGCCCTGGCTGTGAGCCTAGCACAGTGGGAACACTTCTGGGTAAGTGTGATTCCCCCAGGCACCGAATGCATTCGCTATGCCCATCGGAGGCCGGCATAGCTTCGCGGCAGGACTCACACTTTTTAAAGCCTGAAGAGGACATCGCGGTGACTCTTTTTGCTGTTAATAGGGCACTTAATTCGTGCCTGTTTACCCGTCGCTGACACCAGCCTGCAGAGGCAGGAGGCCTACTGGCCTTCACGTCCACGCGTCTTCTCCGCTCCTCTCGCTCTCTCTTTTTATATATATATATATATATATATATATATATATATATATATTTTATTTTTTTTTTTTGGTGAAAAGAAAAAACAATTTACACGTAAAAAACTCTAGCTAATCTGACTCTGGCCGTAGCCTGTGCGGATTCCGTTTGCAGCCGATGGCGGTTGAGAAGGAACTGGTGGGGACCGGATCGCGCACGTGGCCGGGGACGCGCAAGGGAGCAGCGTGCGCCGGCGCATGCACGATCCAGGAGAAACTGCTGGAAAGTTTCCGATCTGCGGCGCCGGGCGAGCCCAACACCTATTGTGGAGCACCCACGGGGACACTCGTAGAACCACGTTTACACAGCTTTTTTTGTGCCGGCAGCAGCATCTCCCAGTAAGCAAATATGCAAATGAGTGGTCATTTGCATCTGAAACTGTCCATTTGTGTACTGCTGCCAGTGGTTCGGGTCAGCGTAACCATAGCTGTAAGGACAAAGGCTGGAGAAAGACAGAATACCAGGGTACACCTGTCTTAGAACAGAAGCAGCATCTTTGTTCACTGGTGCCCCAGCCTAGTGAGAAGGGCTTTCACTCTTTGAACCTAGTTAAAAATGCTCACAGCTAAGCATGAAATAAAAGGTCGCAGATGGGTGGCTCCTGGGAGTGGGCAGAGGGACATGGAAAATTACAACTGGATCATAGACGCATCAAGAGGAAAAACTGGTTCAACTGTTCAGTATCGTAGATGTCTACTCACACATGCACGGAATAGAGGGAATAAACAGGAGAAAAACCCAAGCAGAAGTATGATTTAATTGGTATTGCAACCATGTTCCCTGTATTTTTTTCCATCCATAGGAGGAATGCATTAGGTTATGTGCACACCAAGGCACGTGTGGATGTGTACCACCAATTGAACCGTGTTGCCGGGTGGGTGCATGCTCTGCTAATCAGCTGGGCAGCACCTGACTCTTTCCTAAGCAGCTACCCAAGCACTCAGGTTACAGGGAACACTGATTGCAACTTGCCAGGGCTAAAGCTCACATCTGGAATAGTTATAGAATGGTATAACTTGTTCAGGAAGAATATGCTTTGTAAAAATCAGGGAGACTGTTGCATTATACAGCAGAATGTTACTATGTAAAGACAAGAGGAGAAGTCATGGTAGGGATATACTGTAAAACTCAAGAAGAGGTGGTGGTTGAGGCACTTCTAGAACAAACAGAAATGGCCAAAACACAAGACCAAGTGGTAATAAGGGACAAGTACCCAGACAGCTATTGGAGAAAGTGAAGAGAGCAAAACAAAGTCTCCAGAAAGTTCTTGGAATGTACTGGGGACAACTTTTTGTATCAGTAATGGGAGGACATAACCAGGGGGACAACCAGACTTGATTCAGAACAACAGGGAGAAATTGGTTATATATCTGAAGGACAGGCTGAGTAAAAGATCGTGAAATGATAGATTTCATTGCTGTAAGGAAAGGAAGGAGCGAGAGGAGGGCCGTCCTTATAATTAATGAGACCCTGCACAAAATTACCTGAGGCCACCTACCTAACTTCTGCCAGTGCTCAGGTTCCCTCCACCACCTTCCCCCAGCACAGCTTCTGCTGGATCCTGGGGGCTTCCCTGGAGCCATCTCCAAGCTACAGTCTGGGGACTCTTCTCCACCCCCAAGTGTAGCAGGAGGGAGCCCTCAGCTCAGGGGCCAGCTGGCTAACATGACCCACATGGGCAGGGAGGAGGCAGGCCTGCTGGTGATGGTTAAGAGAGCAGCCAGAGGGCAAGGATGGAGAAGCTGGGCTAGAGAAGAACTAGCGGATCGCCATCAGGGCCATCCTGTAAGTGCACGAGCACACATGGGTGCACAGGGGCATCCAAAAATAAGAACAGCTCTGAGTGAGAGCACCAGAATGAGGACAGATGACTAACAAATGCAGAGAACTGGTAAGGCCAGGTCCCATGGATAAAAGGAAAGCTGGCAGTTGCTCAAGGTAAGGCCCAATTGAAAACTGTCCCAATGTAAAGGAAAGAAGGGGAAAAATAGTAAGAAGCCAATATGCTTCCATGTAGAGTTCTTCAGTGACACCAAAAATCCAAGAAGGAGTTCTACAAGAGGAGGAAATATGGACAAATGGCTAAGGAGGAGCATAAGAGAATAGCAAAAGCAGATAGGGTCAATCAAGAAAGCGTAGACACAAAATGACAAATCTATCAAGGGTTCTTCTCACACACACACCCCCCCCCCCCAGGAGCCAGAGAAGGATGAACAATGAAGGTCTTTTTCTTGGCAGAGAAGGCAATTAAATAACCGATGGAATCACAAAGGTTGAGGTGTTTAATCTTTTTAGTGAAGACCGATGCAAAACATGTTATTAATGGTCACCAAACGCTCAACGTTAACATTAACAAGGGTAAAGAATACAAACCAAAAGTAAGGAAAGAACAGCTAAAGCATATACAGGTAAGGTAGACGTATTTAAGTCAGCAGGGCCTGATAAAATGTATCCTAGGGTATTTAGGGAACTAGCTGAATAAAATCTCAAAACCATGAACTATCTCTGAGGACTCCTGGAAGAAGGGGAGGTCCCAAAAGACCAGAGGAGGGCAAACATAGTACCCATTTTTTTTTTTTTTTTTTTTTTTTTTTTTTAAAAAGGCAGGGGGCGCGCACCATGGGGACCTGAGGAATATTATATCAGTTAGACTTCAATACCTGGAGAAATACTGAAGCATATTATGAAACAACCAATTTGTAATCACCTAGATCCATGATTCTCAACTTACTTTACCATTGTGGGCAACATGTGTAGCTATGAGGGCTGCATCCACATATATTACCTATATGGCCCTGAGCAGGTCACATGGGCTGCCGTTGTTTGGTGACTAGGCCACAAGTA
Source organism: Carettochelys insculpta (assembly GCF_033958435.1). Lineage (NCBI taxonomy): Eukaryota > Metazoa > Chordata > Testudines > Carettochelyidae > Carettochelys > Carettochelys insculpta. The sequence continues at coordinate 19,021,020 of NC_134153.1, read as the reverse complement.
GCCCACAGGTTGGGAACCACTGACCTAGAGAACAAGATGATTATGAGGAATCTTTCAAGAACAAATCATGCTATACTAGCTTAAACTTCCTTCTGTGACAAGGTTACTGGCCTAGTAGATAGGAGGGGAAAACAGAAGATGTATGACAGTCCATTATGCACTTCTGAAAAGCAGTTATATATATAAAGGTACATTCAAAACTGGTTTAAAAAGTCATCCTGAAAGAATCATCATCACAGGTTCCTTGTGAATCTGGGATAAGGAATCCAGCAGGATCCCAGAGGGATCAGTCCTAGTCAATATTTTCATTAATTATTTGGAGAACGAAGTGAGTATACTTGTAAAACGTGCAGCTGACAGCAAGCTGGGAGGGGCTCCAAGCATTTTAGGGGAAAAAAGGACTAGAATTCAAGATTGACTTGACAGGTTGGAGAATTGGTCTGAAATCACAGGATGTGATTCAATAAAGACGTGTGCAAAGTACTACCCTTAGGAAGGAAAAAATCTAAGAGTACAACTCCAAAATGGGAATAACCAGCTGGGCAGTAGTTCTGCTGAAAAAAGATTGAGGCATTATGGTAGATCAGAGATTGAATGAGCCAACATTGCTACACAATTGTGAAAAAAGTTAATATGCTGGAGTGTATTAATACAAGTGTCAAATGTAAGACACTGGAGATAACTCTCCCACCCTACTTAGCATTAAATACTTAGTTATGCTTCAGAGCATGGGGCTGGATTTGATGACCCCTTGAGTCCTTCAAGTCTAAGTTTGATTATGCTTTTTCTGATCTTAAAAAAAGTGCATCAACTCATTTCAGATAGGTCAAACAATTACTAGCTGCTAGAGCCAGTCATTAACACTCTGCAAAGGCAGAATAAAGTTAGCAAAGCCCTGCAAGCATTTTTAAAAAAGTCTAGGGGTAAAATCCTCACCTGGTTTATTCATACCTCCCCTGAAGTCAATTTTATATTTGTTTCAATGGAGAGCTGACAATTTACTCCAAGGAACTACTCCCTTGTACTCTGTCTTTCCCTAGAAATTTTATCCTTTAAAACAGGAGGATTTTGCTGTTGCCATCCTTATGATCACTCTTACCCACAACACCACATATCAAGTGAAAATTCCACAACTGCCTATGGGTTGTTTAACTCCATTGGGATTTGTTCATTCCCATTATTTTATTACTGAGAGATTGTGCACAGTCCCCAAGAGAGGGAAGAAATTCCAGTCAGGTCTAACTGCCAAGCAAAGTCTGTGTCTAAATCTTTGAAGTTATCTGCAACTATTAGTTTGGACTACTTAACTTCAGAGAGAAAGGACAGCAGGTTTTATTCTCATTACACAGCTAACTTAAGGCTGTAAACACAAAGCACACACTTAGATTCTACTCTACAGAAGTTTTTCTAGTTGAAGGCTAGTCCCAAAAAAAACAAAAAAAACAAAAAAAAAAAAAAAACCACACACCACGAAACCTCAGTCCCACCACATTCAAATGCACAACTGGAAGAAGTCTTTCTTCAGATTCCATTTGGATCCAGCTGCTACATCACAAAAACATATCTACAGGCCCTAGGAGGCACATAACTGCCACCATCAGTAGCTGAAGTAACATGAGAAGAGAGATTTTAGTAGCCAGACCAAAGTCAGTTTGGAATTAAATCCAGGTTGTCTCCTCCTCAGCACCTAAAGTCCAAGAATAGAAAGCTTCCTACTTGGACATTGCATGAGACCAAAAGAACACTGGTTCCTGTACCAAAGTGTTAATGCAAAGGCCACATTCTTCAGAAAAATAATTGCTGAGACAAAGCCAAGACTTGTTCATACAAGTCATACTTAGCACAGTGACTCTTACCTTCAAAAGTACTGTTCAAACATTAAACCACCTCTGAAGAGGGAAAGCAAAGAAGGTGCTAATTCTACTTGTTCTTTCAGACAGCCCAGTTCATTCCTTCTCTAAAGTGCCTACCACAGGCAGCGTCTAGGGAATGATGACCAGTCCTCTTGAGTTTTACCTTTTCCAGCTGAAGCACTGAGGCTCCTGACTCTATGGGGGCAGAGAAGCAGGGCTGAGCTCCCACCTTGTGTGCTGATGAAAATCGGCTGGCATCTTACTCAGCACCTCTTTGGGGGTTGCTGACCACTGGTGTAGCTCACGGTATTTAAAAGTTTAGACTCAGAATTAAAACAAGGCCAGGATTCTTAGACCAAGGCTATGCATAAGCCACAATTTACCTAATATTTAATCTTAAATACAACCTTCTTATTAACAAAGGGACCAAACTGAAGTTGCGTTGGCTTTACTATCCCACATTGAAGTGTACTAATTTTATACTGGACGTACAAAGAATTACAACTGGGAAAAAGAGGAATTAATTTCAGATATTCTTTTTTGTGCACAAAAAAGGGAAGAAAATGGCTACTATACTGATCATCTTCACTTCAGCAAGGGACTGATACGAATAAAAGTGTAGGGTATTTCTCTCCCAAGTACTGAACAAAGGGTCTACCCTATGTAGAATTCTCAGCACTAATTGGTTGCAAATCTTTTCTGCAGAGGGGTAGAAAACTGGAATGGTCCTTTGTTATAATGTCAGAGGCTTACATAATTGAAGAGTTAAAAATAATTACATAAAACCCCCACAATGCTATAGGGTAAGCAAAGCTATTGAAATTGCAAGTTCCCCACCTTACCCAGGCTGCTGGAGGACTCATGCATTCATCCTGTGAATGCTACATATTTCGGACAAAGAGTTGACAATGAAGTGTGACTTTACACCAACAAATAAATGAAGAACTGCAACAGGACTTAACAAACATGATTAGTATTATCCAACTGCTGTTATAAATTATGTACTTTCAGATCACATTAAAATATTCCATGTTACATCAGAAAAGTTTAAGGCTTCATATTAATTTACAGAAACCAACACACACCTTAAAAACACCAACCATTAACATTTCTGTGCTAAAGTTACATTTGATACCTTTTGCTCTCAAAAGACAATTTGCAGATGTGCCCAATGCTACACCTGCTTTAAAAAGTGATTACTGAAACAAACACATACCAGCAAGATCCCATCTGTGAGCACTCAGAATTAATACAAGCACCTGGAATACACATACACAGTGTGCCATCCAGATACTCCGAATGTATTAATGTAAAGCTGAAATGGCTTGCCCAAATTCCTTATAAATCTGTTCTAATTTTTAAGAGAAACTGAAGCTATTTAAGAATTCTTTACCCACTGATAGACTCTGGATTTCAAAATCTGCTCCATACCACATTAACAAGACTCAACACGACAGAAAAGATGGAACCGATATATTTATCAACCACTAAACACACTGAAACGGTGATAATTTTATTGGCTTCCATCGCTCTGACACGCTGTTTTCATGCAGTATATCTGGATGGGACTTCTTAAAATGCAGTGACAAATTATCTCCACTATTCTCCATATTGGTTTTAGACAATGAGCTATTTTTAAGGTTAAATAATGTTGATACAACACATGTTTACTGTGCCACCAATGCATTAGAAGTGATGGTGCATCTTCCTCTCTGGCTCACCTGATGGCTTTTTATGAGACTTGGTGATGAAGTATTTCCTAAGACATCAGCAGACATGGCTAAAGAAAAGTGCTCAGTACAAACGGAAAAATAGCCACTCACATTTCAAGTATTCTTTTAAGAATGAGTTAATTGCAGTTGATGTTAGCACTTTTTAGTCTGTGCTTTAGAGAGTCCGTTATTTCTTTATAAATCTTGCATTTGGCTCATGGCTTTTTAAAAAAAGGTTGGCAACAAAGATAAGAAATGTAGAAGGCTGGTATGAGTTTTATTTAACTTTCTGAGCCCACTTCATGTCATCTGCTCTTGGCTTTTCCCCTGTCACTCCTTGGATAATATTCTCCAAGCATCTCCAAAATCCAATTTTCTCTAATGGATAGTTCAGCCAACCTGAATGACCGGAGGAGAAAAAGTAAAAATAATCAAGAATTAGCTTAAACCATAGCAGCAGAAACTCAAGTTTGCATTAGTTTTCTTCTCCACTTAACAGTGTTACTTTAAATAGAACATAAACATTTGTTACAAAGAAGTTGAGTAGTAGAAGAATGCTATGAGCAAACAGTGTGCCACTTTGCAAAACTAAGCAGATCCTAAGAAAAAAGTAACCAAATTTCCCGTCCCCAAAAGTAATTTGTCAATATAGCCACTATCAATTTAGATATTTCTGTTTTAAAATGTTTGGCTAGTTATACAGATTGCCAACTGCCCTTCACTCAGACCAGCCAGTTTCACTTGTTAGTCAGGTGGTTTCCTTTTTTGAATCTCATGCACTACTGGACAGATACAAGCAATACAGAAGAAATCTCAAAATCAAAATGCAATAACTGGTGACCAACATTTAGACAGAAGTACTAACCTATCAGATTTTGTAAAAATATCTGATATACACTCATCGCTCGCTATATGAGCATTTTTGGTGCCCAACATTCTGTTCACAGGCGAAAACTTGTAAGAGGGACACTAAATTACCATTAAATACACGTTAAAGTCTGATTGGTTCCTAGTGTTCCTCACTTGGCGAAGGAGTGACAGCAGGTGGTGCTGTTTTTGAAAAGTAAGTGAACCTTGAGTTGGCAGGAGGAGGGGGTGGAGAGGGTTAAAGGCTGGGGGCAGTTTGGGGCCATGAGCCGGAGGGAGGATTAAAACCTGGTGACAGCTCCAGTGGAGGAGGTGGCAGCTTATTCTTCCAGGCTGCACCAGTGGTACCGGTTGGGGGAGCAGCAGGCTGGGGGAGTGTTGGGAGCAGGTTCGTCTGGGGGCATGTTGCAAGCCAGGGGGTGTGCATGGAGCAGCGGGCTGGGGGAGTGTTGGGAGTTGGCTGGGCTGCAGTGGAGCCAGCCCTGGGGCTGCAGGTCTTCCTGCTCCCCAGCCGGGGACCCAGCAGCTGGAGTGAAGCCTGGACCCGAGCCTCCCTGCCCCACAAGCCAGGGACCCCGAGGCTGGCTGATATAAGCGGGGGAAGTTCACTTGTTTTATAACCAAAAAGGTACGTATGTATGTCCCTCATTGTTAATGAGTACTTCCCTTATGAGTACTCACTAAACGTGGGATGAGTGTACCTAAATTCTGAACCTAGACTACTTATACCCCTAAAACAAAACAAAGTTGATAACAAGCTAACTCCTTTCTCCCCAAACTCAAAAGACATAACCAGATCTCCACTTTTGACAGTGTAAATACCCCAAATTTGGTTTTTCCAATTAAAAAATTACTCCACTTTCACATGGTAAGATGTAATACATGTTGACCCAGGCAGAGCTAAATGTGCTTTATATTAATTCCTTGTTTTCAGTGGCATAGCCAGCGCAGTGGTAGGAAAAACAGCACATTTAGACTAGGACAGCTCCAGCTTTTAAGACATGAACTCGTACAGGTCTAAACATGGCAAGTCAGACCAATAACTCTGATGCTGTTGTACACTATGCACTATTATCTGTACTTTGGTTACCATGTTATTAGAATGCAACCATGTATTCTAGATGAGGCTATATGTAGAGAGCATTCAGAAACTGAAGCTAACACAGCACAGGGCCAGCTGTGCTTATTAACAGCATCACAAAGGGAGCACCAAACTTCAGGTGTCCCAGGACCTGAATTAGCCCTCAGAAAGATCACTGGCAGTAGTAAAAGGTGTTGGTATGACTGTTACAGGTGCTCTCCGTCCCTGCCTCTCCTCATGCAATACTGCCATGGAAGCAATCCCGAATGTTTGAGCTGTGCTCTTGATTAAGAAAGGGAGAGGCTTGTAACACACCTTTGCTTCCAGTTACTTGGTTAGACTTTAAAAGAAAGTTTAGGATCTAAACTGTAGCAATCTGAGGATGCCCATTTGATTTTAAAAAAAAGTTTGGGACTCCTCAATCCTCCTCCAAGGCCACAACTTCTGACCTGCCCCTTCTTCAAAGCCCCAGCTCCGTTCAGTCCATACTCTCTCCCTCCACTGAGTGTTGTTGGGATGCAGGAAGTGGTGCTGGCTGTGGGAGTTTGGTGTGCAGGAGGTGGTGAGGGGTGTGGGCTCCAGGCAGTGTTTATCCCCAGGACGTTCTCAAAAGGTGACTGGCACATCTCTGGCAACAGCTCCTAGGCAAGGGGCCCAGGAAGCCTCTGTGCACTGTCCCCCCCCCATCTCCCACAGGAGCAGCAGCAGCACTTGGGGCGAGGCCAGCACACAGAGGTCACTAGGCACCCTCCTCCGCGAAGCGCAGAGACATGCCTGTCATTGCTGGGAACAATACAGCAGTACTGGGGCAAGTAGGAAAACTGTCTTAACTGCACTGGCAGATAGTGTGTGTACTGGAGGCACAGGGCAGTGGTGGAGTGGATCAGCAGGCCTACAGATCCCAGGGTACCCTTGGGGCAGAGCTCCCTGTAAGCTGAGCCCTTGGTTGGTCACCCAGGAGCGATTCAGGTGCTGCCCAGCTGATTAGTTGTGTGCCTACAGCAGGCAGCATATATAACTGATGTTTAACATGCAACAAGCAAGACTCAGGGGCACTTGATGTGACACCTTCATAATCAGAGTAGTTAATGATTTTTTCCTGATACCGTACTTTTAACCTGTGGTTCTCAATCAGGGATCCATTGGGGGCGGGGGAGGGGGGGGGGGCCACAAGCAGCTTTCAGAAGGTCTGCCAAGCTGGGCCAGCATTAAGTTTGCAGGGCAGAAAGAAAGTGGAGGCCTGAAGGCATTGGACATTTGCCACACTTGCCATTCCCCACCATAGCTTTGGCTTTTATATGCTGAGAAACAGTTGTTGTGACGCACCTGGGCAAAATGTGTTTTGCATGGGGGGGGGGGGGGGAGGAAGAGGGGAGGGAGAAAGAGGAAGGCTGAGAACCCCTGCTTTAAACTAACCCACAGACTACCTCTTGAGAGCTACTGTGAAAAGCTTACGTCCATCTTCTCCTATGCAGAGGCATTTAAGTTTGTCAAGCCAGTGACTCCATACTCCTGAAGGGGAGAGTGAGAGAGAAGGGAAAGCAGCAGGCAGAGAGGAGAAAAGCAAAAGAGAACCACAGATGTGTGGAGGTGTCAGGGTTATTGTGTAAGAGACAGAATGAGCAGGAAACGCAGGGGAGAGAGAGTCTAGAATGTGAACTGGATGGGAGGCAAAATAAGGAGAGGAGCTCTCCCACAGCCAACTGTGTCAGGTCACACCACAGCAGCACACAGATTCAAGCTGATGGGATGTCATGCTGCAAATATACCCATCACGGGATTCTAACATTACAGCGGTATCCCTTGTTCCCAAAATAAGATAGGGGCATTTTCAGGGTCACCTCTACACTGGCCACCAGTGCCCCACTCCTCCCTCCCCATCCCTCGCACCCAGTCTGTCTATAGGCTAATGACAAGTCAAGCCCTGTTCCTTGGGGTCAGCGTTTAGTACTTTCTTGCTAGCAACCCCCTCACACCTCCATCCCTTCTGGGAGGGCCACAAGTAAAGTCTCCTCAGAGCAATGCTAACTGCACCTTCTGGTAATGAACCCCTCTCTTCCAAAACTTCTAAATGGAACAGCTGCAAGCTTTGCACACATGATGCAAGGAATCAGATGTGGACAGCATGAATTCACAAGTGGACATGTCAATAATATGTAGCTAGTTGATAAATGATAACACTCATGTGCAGCTTTGCTTCCTAGCCTACTTTTTAGTTTATGGACAGCGTGTGATGGAGCGGGGGGTGCACGTGAGAGAGCCAGCTTGAGGCTGGATGTGCGTGTGTGACAGGCAGAGCAGCTCACAGCCACTAAGGGTGACTCCCTGGGGCTGTAACCTAGGCTGGCAGGTAACATCTGACCTGAACAAAGAGCTGGGAGGAGCCGAGCTGGTTTTGAATCGGAGACGGCAGTTGTAAGCTGTGAGGAGAGAGAGTTGGAAGGCAGCCAGCCAGGCTAGGGGGGGAAGCTATACCCCAGATGGGGCACCCCTTGTGCTCCTCTCCCCAGGATGGGTTGGAATGACTGTCTCTGCCTGCTGTACTGACATCTCTGTGCTGAGCTGTGCCTATGTCATCTAATAAACTTCCTGTTCTACCTGCTGAGTGAGAGTCACTCCTGCCTGCGGACGGGGTGCAGTGCTTGGGGACCTGTGAACCCCTTTACGATCAGTAATGAGATGGGTTCACAAAAATCAGCAGGCCATTCAAGCACAGGACACAATGCAGAGCGTAATGTGCATGTGTTAGTCTGTTTTAGAATAATCTGATTTATACTTATGTACTTGGCAGTTGTAATGCACCTTAGCCCCATCCCCCTCTGCCTGACTACCTCAGGTGTACCTTTAAGAAATGCCAACAAAAAGACCTCTATGATCAGTCTGGATTCACGCCAAATTCAACCCTAAAGAGTACCTGGGCATGAGAGTGGGAAAGACCCACAGCCTGCCTCTTTCTTCACCTGCCTGGTGATTCGGTCTCTTTTCTGTATGATTTTGTGAGAACCAATACCATTCCAGGCACATTGTCCTGACACAACCAAACCCTTACCTTGTTCCAAGTTATGGTAAGAGGAAGCTCTGTACCAAGTTTGGTGGTTGTAGCTCTTACCATTTAGGAGGAGGAGTTCTTGAACAAAAACAGAGAAACTCTCAAAATATACAGCAGATACCAAGTAAAGAGCCTGTGTTGACTTGTACAGTAAAAGCTAATCACACTCCAAGTTGTGGCACATAACATCTTCTGCATTTGATAAACTGCTAAACAGTAATAATATACATGCAACCAAACTACATTCTTGCCACCTGTGCTTTCTGGTTCAGTGAAGAAAAACACTTGGTCCAGGAGCACAGAGTTTACTTTACCTGTAGTAATACAAAAATAAGTCTCATGGGGAGACACATGATGGATTCGGTGGTGTTTCCGTGGCAGGATAATATGCCAGTCCTGCAGAAAGACGACCCAACGAGGAAGACCAAAGTATGTATGAGACCACTTGTGAATCTGGTTTGTCAAGGTTACAAAGATAGCCAGGGCAAAGACAAAACACTCCCAAGGGCACGTTTGGTACAATGCTTCTGCAAAAATAAGATACATTAAAAATAAGTTTTTAAAAAGATCAGTCTTTTTTCATTTCATTGAAGCAGCTGATTTGTAACAGACAGTACCTAGTCATGTCTCCATCCTGCTTTCCTGAGAACTGAAGGGCAACTTCTAAACTATTCCAGCAGTTGCTGACACTTCACGTTGATAAGTCTCAAGACCCAATTACTTCAGCAACAGAACCACTGGGTCATGAACAATTCATGACATTCTGAAATGCCACAAACTAAATGAGCTGTAAGACTAGTATACACCACAGAAAATTAGTCAAGTTTGGGAACCTGAGCTACGGATTTACTACCTATTGTACAATTAAACAGGAGAAGAATTTAATGCTGTATTATTAGGCTTTGTATTTGAGCTACTTCTGAAGAAGCTGGATATATTGCAGCTTTCAGACTTGAGCTTTCTTCCTCAATTGCCACAGTTTCAAGGTCCTTTAAGACTGAGATGCCAGTTCTTGTGCCAAATTTACATTCTAAGGTTTCCTTACTGAACTCTTCAGTGAGACACTTCCCTGGAGATGGGAGATCCTTTTGGCATGGAACAGGTTAATCACCCATTATCAAACAGTGGGAAGAGTCTCCCTTTCCTCCACACATCTACTTCTAATGTAAATTAGAGCAACTGACATATCACAGATTAAAATTTAAAATTTTAAACCCTTTCGCACATAAGAACAAGACTTATTCAATTTATCCACTGGTGAAAATTCTAAAGTAATAGGATACAACAACATGTTATAGTCACTACAAATAGCTTACCTGGGGAAAGAGAAACAAATTTGTAGGCCATGTTTGCTAGTGGCACCAGTGTCATCATGCAGTTATCTCCATTGGTCTCTATAAAATCATGTCTAGTAATTGCTGTGGGGTCAATGTGATGTTCTCTAAAAGGTCTGATGAAAGCCTGAGAGCACAAAGCCAGAAATGCAAGGCCATTACTCATAAGAATGAAAGCATCAAACTGGGCTTCCATACTACCATATACCTAGGAATTAAGATTCAAGCTTTCAGAACCCATGTTAGAGAATTAAAATAAATCAGTTTTACACTTTAAAATCTTCATACAAAACTTACACGTCAGTCAATTTTTTGCATCTGAAAGCAGCATACTATACTTTTGAACACATACCCAGTGCTTTTCATCTCAAAGTGCTTTATAAAAGGAGGTAGATATGCATTATCACAATTTTACAGATGGGGCATGGGGAAGCACAGAAGTTAAGTGGCTTGCTAAAGGTCACATAGCTAGTCAACAGCAGATCTAGGAACAGAGACCACTCACTGCTATTCTGTTGTTACTTCTGCATATTAATACTGTCATTTACATTGCATACAATAGAATCGAGACTCCTAGACAAATCAGCACAACAAAAATGAAACACTTCTACAGGAGGAGAGATGGACAGCAAAAGTAAGCAGTCTCAGGAGATAAGATTGAGTTATGCAAAATAATGAAAGATACAGAGAAGGTTGAATGGAAAGAAGTATCTGTTCATCTCATAAAACAAGAGCCAAGATCATTGAAACTGAAAAGCAATAAATTTCAGACTTGCAGAGGAAATGTTTTCAATGTGGCAAATTAACTTATGGAACTCACTCAAGACAGATTTAAAAAAAAGAAGCCACACCGAACACCAAATTTATAATCAACCCTAAATACATCTACAGTTACATTAAGTGTTCTATGTATTTTAAGGGACATGAACCTCATATTTCAGGGCACCCACTAAATAAGGGCTAGGATTCTTGCACTTTTCTCTGAGCATCTGGTATTGGCCACAGGATGCTGGACTAGAGATGGATCACTGTTCTGATATACTGAAACAGGAAACTCTTAAATCTAAAGTATTTGTTTCTGTTCATCACCACAGTAACATTTTTTCAAGTACTTCACTTCTCCCTAGTCGGTATCTCTCTCAGCTCCCTTGAAAACTATTGAAATGGCACTCACCACCCCAGGGAACTCTCAGGAGTTCACCCAGATTTCAGACATTTCCAAGACTACTTTCACTGCTGCTACATAGCTTCTAAATACATCTGATGTGCACCTAAGTATCTTAAATGACACTGTTGTTGGTTCTCAGAATATGCTGCAGAGGAGGAGTCAACTTTCTGATGCTTGGAATGGGTGAATAAAAAGAAGAAAGCACCTCCTGCAATGAAGAGGTCATAACCCTTTTATCTACTGATGCTCAGATTCAGTGAAACTTAACAAAAATCTGGACAGTAACAGAGAGGTAGCCGTGGCATTGACTGGAACGCAGGATCTGGTCCAAGAGGTAACTGTTACTGGACCGCTTGGAAATAGTGACCACAATATAACAACTTTTAATATTCCTGTGTTGGGAAGAACACCGCAGTGGTCAAACACTCTGGCATTTAATTTCAAAAAGGGGAATTACACTAAAATGAGGAAGCTAGTTAAACAGAAACTAAAAGGTAGAGTAATTAAACTAAAATCCCTGGAAGCTGCATGGAAACTGTTTAAAGACACCATACTAGCGGCCCAACTTAAATGTATACCCCAAATAAAAAAAAACACAGTAAGAGACCTAACAAAGAACCGCCATGGCTAAACAGCCATGTTAAAAAGGCAGTGAGAGAAAAAAAGGGCAGCTTTTAAAAAGTGGAAGTCAAATCCTAGTGAGGAAAATAGAAAGGAACATAAACACTCCCAAATTAAGTGTCATATGTAATAAGAAAAGCCAAAAAAGATTTTGAGGAACAGCTAGCCAAAAATTCAAAAAACGATAGTAAAATGTTTTTTAAATACATTAGAAGCAGGAAGCCCGCTAAAAAAGCAGTGGGGCCCTTGGACGATAAAGATATAAAAGGAGAGATCAAGGAAGACAGTGCCATTGCGGAGCGATTAAATGATTTCTTTGCTTCAGTCTTCACGGCTGAGGATGTTACAGAGGTTCCTAAATCTGAGCCAGCCTTTTAGGTGACAAATCTGAGGAACTCACTCAGATTGAAGTGACATTAGAGGAGGTTTTGGAGTTAATTGATAAGCTGAATAGTAACAAGTCTCCAGGACCAGACGGTATTCACCCAAGGGTTCTGAAAGAACTCAAATGTGAAATTGCGGAGTTATTAACAGTGGTTTGTAACCTATCCTTTAAATCCACTTTGGTACCAAATGACTGGAAGACGGCCAATATAACGCCAATATTTAAAAAAAGGCTCTAGAGGAGACCCTGGCAATTATAGACCGATAAGTTTAACATCAGTACCAGGCAAATTAGTAGAAACACTAGTAAAGAATAAAATTGCAAGGCACGTAGAAGAGCATGAATTGTTGGGCAAAAGTCAGCATGGTTTCTGCAGAGGGAAGTCGTGTCTAACTAATCTATTAGAATTCTTTGAAGGGGTTAATAAACATGCGGACAAGGGGCACCCAGTGGACATAATATACCTAGATTTCCAGAAAGCCTTTGACACGGTCCCACACCAAAGGCTTTTATGTAAATTAGGTGGTCATGGGATAGGAGGAAAGATCCTTTCATGGATCGGGAATTGGTTAAAAGACAGAAAACAAAGGGTGGGAATAAATGGTAAATTTTCACAATGGAGGAGGGTAACTAGTGGTGTTCCCCAGGGGTCAGTTCTGGGACCGATCCTGTTCAACTTGTTCATCAATGATCTAGAAAATGAGGTAAGCAGTGAGGTGGCAAAGTTTGCAGATGACACCAAGTTGTTCAGGACAGGCAAAACCAAAACAGATTGTGAAGAACTACAAAAAGATCTCAGCAAACTGAGTGATTGGGCAGCAAAATGGCAAATGAAATTTAATGTGGGTAAGTGTAAGGTAATGCATGTTGGAAAAAATAACCCAAATTACACGTACTGCATGATGGGGTCAAATTTAGCTACCACAGGTCAGGAAAGGGATCTTGGAGTTATAGTGGATAGTTCTCTGAAGACATCCACACAGTGTGCAGCGGCAGTTAGTAAGGCAAATAGGATGTTAGGAATTATTAAAAAAGGGATCGACAATAAGACAAAAGATATCATACTTCCCCTATATAAAACTATGGTACGCCCACATCTCGAGTGCTGCGTGCAGATGTGGTCTCCTCACCTCAAAAAAGATATATTGGCATTAGAAAAGGTTCAGAAAAGGGCAACTAAGATGATTAGGGGCTTGGAACGGGTCCCATATGGGGAGAGGCTAGAGAGACTGGGACTTTTCAGTTTGGAAAAGAGGCGATTGAGGGGCGATATGATAGAGGTATATAAAATCATGAATGGTGTGGAGAAAGTGAATATAGAAAAATTATTTACCTTTTCCCATAATACAAGAACTAGCGGACACCAAATGAAATTGATGGGTAGTAGGTTCAAAACTAATAAAAGGAAATTTTTCTTCACACAGCGCACAGTCAACCTGTGGAACTCCTTGCCCGAGGAGGCTGTGAAGGCCAGGACTCTACTAGGTTTTAAAAAAGAGCTTGATAAATTTTTGCAGGTTAGGTCCATAAATGGCTATTAGCCAGGGATCAAGTATGGTGCCCTAGCCTTCAGAACAAGGGCAGGAGATGGATGGCAGGAGATAAATCACTTGATCATTGTCTTCTGTTCTCCTTCTCTGGGGCACCTGGCATTGGCCACTGTCGGCAGATGGGATGCTGGGCTGGATGAACCTTTGGTCTGACCCAGTATGGCCATTCTTATGTTCTTAGATCACTCCTGTCCCCCTGCTAAGGTCCAAGAACACTGTGTAGTGACACAATACATAGGATAGACTAACTCCCAAAACAGAACACAGCAGAGGCCTCAAACTTTCTGGCTTGTAACAAATCTAGAGGAAGTTTAAGTGTATATGTCAGATCTATTGACAACATACCTGGCCAACTAAGATGGGATAGAGAAAGACAACAGATCAGGACTGGCCAGTAAGAGTCACAAAATTTCTATATAGTGCATAGCACATTTAACATGATAGCAAATTCCCCTAAAATGATTTTATTTGAAATTTTAATTTTTAAAAAAAGTTGCAAACCTTTCCAACGATGGGCAGCTCCACAGATCCCCAGGTGTCCGCTCCCCAGTGCACTAATCCCGATAAAAAGTCAGCAGTAATAACTCCTGCAACTGTAAGAAAACAGAGTTAGGAATCCAGAAGCATTGTTTCATTGCTCACAATCCCTCTGAGGAAACAAAAACAAAAAATTACCACCACTGGTATTTTCTGGACATACACATTCTCTCCCAAACAAGAGCCATCTGCCACTCAATGCAAAGATCAACGTTCAATGAAAAGTGGGTGACCATAGCAGAGGGCATTAAAAGATTAACTTGTCTCTTGGGTGACAATGGAATCTGACCTTTGATCCTATTGTCATCAAATAATAAATAGTGCTTGTAAATCTGACAATTATGTGTTATTTTTCTGACAAATCCAATCAGTGAAACCAATTACTCCTTTACACTGAACACGATCCTCTCTAAAAGGCCTAAATATATACCTGGTAGATCTAATATACATACCCAACAGCCATCATAAAGGTATTGTTTAATTTCATCTAGTACATACGCTGTTTAGACTACTATTCCATACAAACACTAGCATTACTGAATAGCACCATCCTCAAAATAGTTGCTATTGTTCCTGCATACAGCAGAGACTCTGACCAACAGACCCCCGTTACCACCAAAGACTCTTAAACCTAGCCAAAGCTTTCCAAGCATAAGCCAAAGACAACTGTTTCATCTTAAATATCAGCTACAGATGCACACTTTAGTACATGGAAGGGGTTTCCAACATGGCTCTTCACAGCTAGGCTACTTACAGAGTAAGGTTGAAAGCCTACCAACCAGCTAGACCATGGGTGTCCAACCTTTTGGCTTGCCTGGGCCACATTGAGTGAAGAGGAATTGTCTTGGGCCGCACATAAAATATATAAGTCACATAATGTTAAAAGTTTACGATCTTGTGGGGCCGCATTACTAGCTGTCCAGGGCTGCATGCGGCCCGCGGGTTGGACACGCCTGAGCTAGAGAGAGTGGAGTCACCTATAACACCACAATGAGGAGCAACAGAGGCCATATGGATGATTCCCTGCAGAATGTGTTATATACTGAAGAGTTATTTAACTGGCATGGTAGCTGTAGAAGAATGAAGTCCTGTGGCACTTTATAGACTAACAGATTTATTGCTGCATACGTTGTCATGGGCAAAGACCCACTTCATCAGATGCATTACAGAAAAATGTGGCTAAATCTGTAGACAGACACACCTAGTTAGGAAGACTATTTTTAGATAAGCTGCTCAGTGTATTAAGTTTGCAATTTAAAATTTAAGCTCCATTCTTCTGTTCTTGCACAAAAACACATTTATTTAGATTTTGGTTTTATACAAACCAAAGGCACCCATCCAAAAGCTCAGGGTAACTCGGGCATATTGAAAGGCAAATAAAAATTGATTGAAGCCACAACACATTTTCCTCTCAGACAGCTGTGTGAAAAATGCATTTTTAGACTACCATTCTTCAATACGTTGAAATTCCACCATCAGCTGCCTCAGCTCTTTACCAGACAAGATTTACAGCATGCCCAGAAGGTCAATCCGCTGGGTGCAGATAGCAGGAAAGGGATCCTTACAGAGTAGTTTCTGCCATCAGCCGCTTATTAGAGGTCAAGGTTAAGGGTGTCTGGAAATCAAACTCAAAGGCCTCTGCTGATGACACCTTTATTAGTAGCATGGCACAGACAAAGACACTTCCTCAAGTAGGTGAAGTCCCAAGGTATTTAGGGCTGTACAGCCACACCCAAACCCTTAACCATGGCTCATAGCCAGCAACAGGTACAAAATCCATCATTAATAATAGGTTCTACAGATCCAGCTTTGTCCTTATTGCTCTGAAAAGGATTTCAAGGTGTAACCAAACCCTGCCCTGGATGACAATTTTGTTGATGCATAAGAAGGAACAGAATCCAAATCTCTTGCGTAACTGCATTGGCTCTGCAGCTATTATATCTTCCTGTGCATTTAAAAAAATGCTGCTCTGCTGAATTCAACTGCAGAGAGGAACTGTACTGAGTAAAAAAGCACATTAATTTCTCAGTGTGTAATTCCACTTAAACTCTTAGGAACAGCAATACTCCCCACTCCTACACTTTCTGCAGCTCTGTTTAGAGCCATGCAGTAAATTCATGACTAAATGTCCATACATCTGCAAAGTGTAATATACAAATAAGATACCTGGAAACTGATCAGGTATTTTGCCTGTGGGAGTCTCACGAAAACTTTACACAACCACTGGGAAGCCAAGTATCACACTAATATTTCAAGCCATTGTCACAAGGGTACCTCAGGATCAGAG
The DNA here is from genome assembly GCF_033958435.1 of Carettochelys insculpta. Lineage (NCBI taxonomy): Eukaryota > Metazoa > Chordata > Testudines > Carettochelyidae > Carettochelys > Carettochelys insculpta. The sequence goes on along the minus strand of NC_134153.1, from coordinate 19,004,576 downwards.
AAGTAAATAAATGAGAGGGATGTGTGCATACATGTAGTACATTTTTAAAAAGGGGCTGGCTTGCAACCAGGATAAAACCTAATGAAACACGCCATTCATATCTCACCCTTGGAATGTAATTTTCAAGGCAGAGGCATGTAGTGCAGCAATATGTATACTAAAGGTGGGTACATGCTACACTGAGAGGAGCTTGTTTACTGTTCATAGGAAGTCACATAATAGAACTATCCATATAATCTGAGTCACAGTTTCTGGGAGAGTTCTCTTTTTTTTGTATTTCTTTTACATTCATATTGACATTTTAAAACAGACTCAGATATAAAAATAGACAGACAGACACTGACGTTAACCTAGAAATACTAGCCAATTTTTAAAGCACGCTAAGAACAGAGTTTTGGTTTTTGTTTTTTTTTCCTTCTGCTGTACATAATTGGATAGCAATACCCCAGCTACCTCACAGGTTCTCCCCTGAACCCAGGCCTGTCATGCCAAGCAAGTAGGGGGGCTCTTGGCTTTCTACTCAGCAGGCAAGCATCTTCTCATCCACATACTGCAGGCTATGTCTACAGGGCAAGTAGATACCCATGGCAGGCCCAAGCCAGCTGATTTGGGTTCATGGGCTCGGGCCTTTTAACTGTGGTGTTAACCAGCATTTCTTAAACTTTTGGAAACCACAGAACCTTAAACAATAATATTATGTGGAACATCTACGAAAATTTTTCTTTAAGAAAAACCCATCAGACCAAACAACAACCAACCAACACACCCAGCAAAACCAAAATGAAGTAACTGAATCAGGCATCACATCATTGAAGCATTAACACTGTATCTGGTTTTAAGAACAGGAAAATATATGTCAGTGTATGATACCAAAAAGGTGTCAGATGCTTGCTGCATTCCGAGCTCTGGGACTCTCCCAACTCACAGGGTCTTACGGCTGTCACCCTGAGCTCTGACATCTATACCACAATCAAACAGTCTCAAGCTCAAGCCAGTCACGGGCATCTAGCTGCAATGGAGACATACTTTTAGACTTCCCTTCTACCTCAGCTCCCCAATAACAGCATGTGGTGATTTTGTCACCTGGGTCTTCTAGAGCTTCAGCAGAGACTGCCCGAGTCAGTTTCCTGTCTCTGCAAGTGGAGAGGAGCTGGGAACCAGGTGGTGCCCCCTGATTCCCAGCTTCCTGCCACTCCCAGGACCAGGAAACTGCTCCTGTCAGGGCAGCAGCCAAGAGTCTGTCTGCTGCCCCGATGGGAGCGAGGAAATTTATCTTGTCAGGGATGCCAGCCTGTGGCACACACAACTTGGTTTCATGCATCTTGAGGGTTTACTGTACAGAAGAAAGCCCACACTTTGATTAAGGGATGCATGACGCATGCTGAACAAAAACAAGGCCATATTGGTTCAGGAGCATGAAAAGGCCCAGTTTTGTGAAGCAACACACATTTCTAGAATACCTGTCACCTTGAAGGATCCCAGAGCATTCCTCTACATACTTTTATGGGCACTGCACCCTTCTACAATACAGTTGGCCATGGGATACAAGAGCACAGAGCTATGCAAAAGTACCGAATGGGCGATTTTCTAGCCAAGAAGTGTACTCTTTCAGAAAAGACTACGCTGCGTCTACACTAGTAGGATTCCCAGCTTGAGTTAGATAAAGATGTGCTAGCTCTAACTGAGCTAGTGTGCCAACTTGGGTATGTACCTGGGACAGCATGGCATTCAATGTATAACTCAAAAAGATAAAGGGATAAGCATCTCGCCTACCAAGATTCATACTGTGCTTGGTATCAAACCACCTTATATTTACAAAAATAAATAGAAATTCTTAAATTTCTCTTGATCCTTTGAACATGTTCTAGCATGAACATACTTCACGCTCGATCCTTACAAAACAAGATTTGAGAGATAAGCACAGATACCACAAGTCAGTTGTAAAGATACAAAATAGATTTTAAGTTTCATTCTGCATTTGTTGGGTTTTGTTTTCTGATTAACATACACACACTGCAGGCCTAAAAAGCAAGGGAGAAAACCCATTTGAAATACCAACACCAGCAAGTCTTGTCATCATTAGTTTGACAGTAAGACTTCTTGATTGGAGACTGGGTGGGGTGTAGAGAGGAGTTGTACTGTCTCACAATCTAGTCCAAGGTCTTAATTGAGGGCTAGTCTATACTACACAGTTAGGTAATGCAGCTTAGGTCAACATAATTATGTCTGTTTCTACACTACAGTCTGCTTCCAACTGACGTGGCGGTGTAAGGCACTTAACTCCATCTCCAGGAGAGGCACAAGGCTTATGTCAGTATGGTTAATGCAGTATCGGCTCTTCTCAATTTCATAGCTTCTGCCCTGAAACTGAGAAGGCTGGCAACTAGAAGTCAGGTGCCCCTTTCCACAGGCTGACTTGCTGTTTCTATCATAGAAATATCCTGAGAGGGCAGATGTATTAAGTGTTTGGCAAACACATCCATGCAAGTATGCCGTGATGTTAAACAAAAGCATTAAGAACTCCAGAGTTTTAAACAGCCTTCGGCAAAACCACTTCCCCCTACAACAGCTCGGTCTTGTCTCATGATATGACTTTCCACTGCTCTTCAGTCACTAGAGAGATTCCCAGTAGACGAGACCTGAACATCTAACATAAAAACAAGTAGACCCTCCCACTCTCAAACAAGAAAACATAACCCCAGTTCTCACAGGTTGTCTTTGCACAACAGGAAGAGTCATGAATAGGCACATTCCCATATTATCCTTTCCTCTCCAGCTCAGCTTTGAGCACGTGCACGCGCGCGCGCACACGCACACACAGTCTAACTCAGAAATTGCTGCAAAACCAAAGTTCTTGGCCAGCTTCTCTCCCTGCATTAGACTTGGCACAGAATATGATTTGGCACAGCACATACCACATGCTGAGTCAGATGATATTTAATAAAAGAATCTGTTCACATCACCCAGGGAAGCAACTACCTTTGTGACACCCTGTGAAGGGCTCTAGAGTTGGAAGCGTGTCTGGAGTTCATGAATGAATATTTAAAAAAAGTTCAGTGGTAAAAAATTAAGAGGCTTTTTTTGTTTTCTTATTCTTTAAGGCACACAGAGGGAGTGTACTTTGCCGGCACAGCAAACGGGAGCCTGGGTAGACAGATACCAGCTGGCTGCACAACCTAGAGCTCAGCATTAAGGACCAGCGACAGGCTTGGACTTCAGCAGCTAGCCTGAGCCACTGTCAGTGCCACAACATCCACATTATGTTCAGCAAACTGTTGTAAGGGGAATTAGCATGGCTGCCTTATCTCCAGGCAATCTGAACCTTATACTCAAAAAAAAAAAAACAAACACCAGAAAACTAAGCATGAAAATACTATTACCGTAGTTACTGCTTCAACACTTCTACTACCTCTTAATATTTAAACTGTAAAACAAAAAAGATTTTGTTAGTCTCCCATATTTTCCGTAACTCCCCCCACTTCTTTTGTTTTTACATTGGAAAAAAAAAATGTAGTGCTAGTGAACGGAATCTTGAGCCAGAACTTCACTTTACCCACTGAACTATGTGCTTTCCAACACAAACAATTCTGCTCCCCCCCTCAAAAGACCCACTCCCATCTCCAAAGCCAAACCAATCTCACTAGCAAGAAAGGAGGCAAATAACTTAATCAGCAGATGCAGTAACGGAACATCCATCTACTAACTGCAGGAGACCCTACAGTTAATATCACAGGCTAGACAAATGGAAAGAAATAATGATCTCTATTGATCCACGCCACATTAAAAACAAATGACAGGTAGTACTGAATGTAGCTCAGGATTCTCAATCAAATATTTGAGGCCTCCAGCAACACAGTAGTAATAATGGAGCTCTCCATTGTTACTATTTGCTTCAGTCTTTTAAAAAATTAGACCTTTGAAAATGAAAACTTTTAAAACACAGTGGCAGATTCATGTTAGCACATACACCAATACATGCCATATTTTGCAGTCAGAGAACAGGATAACTCTGGGTCTTCAGCTCAAAGCCCTTTTGATTTAGGCTCTTCAGCAAGGCAGACATCACTCTGAACGCCTGCATTAGCAATCTCAGACCAGTCATTTGTTTCTATAAACCTCTGCATTCCCATACTCAAAAGGGTCTGAGGAAAATTAAGTAACCCTTGATGACATCTAACACTGGCATTAGCCCCCGCTTCAGAGGAATGAGCATGACATTTATATTCCTTTATGGCACTCATTTTTGAATAGTTTATCAGCTATTTCCACACTACTGTATTTACACAGAATCCAAATTCTACTACTTTAATCATTCACTGCTATTTAAATAGTATTATCAGTGAATTGGCTACCTTATCAGTTAAGCTCCTAACTGGGACAACAGAGGGATCAGGTTTTCATCACTGTTCTATGAGGAAAGCCAGGTGGGAACACATACTATGGGTTAACACATAATTGCTGATCTCTTCCCCTTCTATAGTTTCTTGATCATGGGGTAATCCCCATGCCAGATGTCCTTTGCTCTTCATTCCCATCCCATAAATGAGAAACAGAGATGGGAAGTGGGGACAAGAATTCTAAAATTCAAGCAAGTCAGGTGGAGTAACTTACAAGTGCAAGGAGGAAAAAAAAATCCAGGCATATGAGCCAAATACAAGAGTTTGAGAGCAGACCAAGCAATCTTACTGCTCAAGTTCAAGGATCAAGCTCAGGCAAGCAATGTCTAACAGCAATCACCATTGTACTTGCTTGGTATACTCTAATAAGCAACATTGCTCACATTGAACGTGGATTCAAATTTCCATCCACTACTCAAAAGCACCAATTTGTAATGTAGCCCTCACATAACACTTATTCAGAGCTCCTCCTCAGAGGACAAGCATAGAAGCAGCCAATTCACTGGCTGAGAAGAGTTTAGGGCAGTGGTGGGCAACCTGCAGGTAACATGAGGCCCGTTGGGGCTCTACCTGTGGCCCATGGACCCCCTGTTTACCTCCCTCCCCCCAAATCTCGTGTGCCAGGGCAACAGAGCCCCAGCACTTCCTATGCCTCCTCCTGCCCTTCCAGCCCTTTTGGAGGAATGGAGAGGTGTGTACAGCTGATTCACGGCATTCCAGCTCTGAGAGGGAAGGGGTGGAGCACTTAAGTGCAGGCCTCCAGTGCCCCAGTGTGCGAGAGCCATGTGGGGAAGGAGGGGCAAATGGGGTGGAGCGGGTCACAGGTTGCTACTGTGGTCCATGGAGGTGAAGCAGGGCCACACATGTGGTCAACTCACGATCTGTGGTTTCCCATCCCCGGCTGAAGGGTCTATCTTCAAGTATGTTCTCATTGCTATTAAATTAATAAAGCAGTTTCTCTAAAACCCATGTTTATGTTTTTCCCTCCCATCCCACCCCTAGTACATGGTACAAAAGTCACATACATTAGAGGGGGCAGAAGGTTAATCTTTCTGGGACAATTGTTAGCACCACACTTTGTGGAGAAACTAGTATTTAACCTATAATTTGTCAGACAGTTAGGAGAATGCAGAGTATAAGACAAGTACTACACAAGGGCATACTCTCTAACACTTTTTCTGCCGATTGCCACTATGACTCTCTGTATAGGCTGCACCTCTGAAATCCAGTGCACTCTCATCTGATAACATCCATGGTCTGGCAGAACCACAGATGTTAGAGGACAAGAGAGCAGCAGGGTGGACTGTGTTCGGTGCAGGAGCCCCTTGCCTGCCCCATGGGCCAGGAGCTGGAACCAGAGCCCTGGCTGCCCTGCAGCAGCTAGGAGGCAGGGGCTGGAGCTGCAGAAGCCCCAGGAGCACAGGGTTTTCTGGGGGCAGAAGCCCTGGATCTCCCCTCATCCAGCAAATTCTCTTGGTCAGGACTTGTCCGTCAGGGTCGGGACCTGACAAGGGAGGTGCAGCTTGTACGACACTGAATTACACTATTTGCCTCTATAGTGTAATCCTGTAGTTTTCCCACAGCGGACAACTAATGGTGTTCTTTGGAAGCACCATGATTCCACTAGAATGCTGACATCCTTGGGGATATTTTTTGCCTTTTGTAGATTGGACAGCATTTCAAATGGTTAAATATGCAACTTGCTACAAGGAACCCCAGTCTATCAACAGAACAGCCTTTGACTTAGTTTTGTTGAAATCAATACAACAGTGATAGGCCACATGTGGCCCATCGGGGTCTACATGTACCTTGAGCACCCCACAACAATGCTTAAGCCACAAGCCTCCTCTCTCAACATTTTCCCCCCGATTTCACTGAAGGGACAAGTGAACAGAGTTGGAGCTAGCTATGCAGTGCTATTTTCACTCCTTCAAGCAAGAGCACCCTTCTACAGAAGCCATCCAGGCAGCTTCCAACCTCTTCCTGAAGAGGCAAAGTGAACACACCATCTCCAGCAATCTGCAAACCTGTAAAAGCAAACTGGTAAAATAAACAGTCCAGATCAGATAAACCAGATTTTGTCTGGCAGTTTACTTTATCTTTCCAATTTGCATTATGGGTTTCCAGCCCAGCAGACTAATAACAGATCAAAAGTCACTTCTTTATGGATTACTTACAACATAGAGATAAAACAAGCCTTTTCTGCTACCTCATTTAAATGACAGAATCAATATTTTGAAGGTGAAGGTCAGGTCTCATATTCTGAAACTTCTGAGTCTTATTTCCACAACTGTAATATGGTCTCAGAAACTAAGGAAGAATGTACATCACCAAAAGCCCAAAGTGTACACTATCTGCCTTTATAGTGCAATCCTATAGAACTTTCCATAGCAGGTATTAAATGAATAATTATCCCTAATAATTTTTCCTAACTCAGTTACATGAAAATTGTTCAAAAAGGTAAACAGCTATTACAAAAGGAATTTAAAAACAACCGGGGAAAAATATAATAATTAGTGATCCTCATGACTTCCTTTGTAAATTTCGTTGAGATTCACTGATGAACGGCTCTCACAGGTGAGCATCAGTCTGCAAGACAAAGTCAGTTTTATCTACAAGAGCCTATAAATAGATGGAATGACAGCCAGAGCAGTAATGAACCTCAATGTTAAGTTGCATATTACACTGAATAATTAGCTGAAGATACTCATCCATCTCCTCGAATCATGAGACAAGCATCTGAACAAAGGCTTATAATCATGTGCCTACTTCCAACTTCACAAAATGCACTTCAGTGACCAGGGAAAGAGGACCACTTATATTGGTACAATTCAATTACTGACTTGTGAATGGCTTCTACTTACATATCCCAACAATGACAGACAGAGTATGGTCCAGGCTCAAGTAGGAGAGGAGATTGTAGAAATTGAAAGTGATCAGACAGAAGCATAAGATGACACAGATCCATTCTTGCAGTCTTTTCCCTGTTGAATAAAAAGTGGGCACATTAACAGTAATATCTAAAACAGCTGGTTTTAAAAGCCAAGGTACTATGGTAGTCTATTGCCTATATTTGCTCAGTTTCTCTCCTTTCATGTTGTTCAGAAATGATGAGGCAGGAATTTACTTAGTGGTGGGAACAGTCATTTTGTCTCATGCCAGATACACTCTATGCGCCATTAGTTAAAAAGAGAAAATATCAAGGACAGAAAAAACCATCTTTCCACGTAGTTTTCAGTTTCTTCCTTGCCGTGTTCACTTGTGTCCCCCAGCTTTGGCCTTGCTCTTCTAGCTGCCACTCCTTTTCTATGCAGCAACAGGAAGCAGCACATCACTTCATTGCTAATGACACATTTTCACTGTTGCCAGCAGGGGAAATTTCAGCTTCAAAATGCTGATTCCTTTGCTAGGCTTCTAACTTTCAGTCTTGGGAGTCTCAGAATGGCTGACATACCCTTTGTCTCCCATATCCAAGTACACAGGCTATTTGAAAAGTGGTCATGAAAAGCAAGCTTCTATTATATTTTGGAAATGAACAGAAAGTGGTTTTTTATATGTTTCATTCAACATCTTCAAACAATATGCAAATGAACAGGGAAATGTGTTCTCTGGTATTCCTCTGACCCTATCAGAATTGCTTTCACAACCTCTTTCATATGTGAGAGCAAAAAAAGCAGTTCAATAGCACTTTAAAGACTAACAAAATAATTGATTAGGTGGTGAGCTTTCGTGGGACAGACCCACTTCTTCAGACCATAGCCAGATCAGAACAAACTCAATATTTAAGGCACAGAGAATCAAAAATGGTAATTAAGGTTGACAAATCAGAAAAATATTATCAAGGTGAGCAAATCAGAGAGTAGACGGGCAGAAGGGGGTATGTGTGTCAAGAGTTAGATTAAGCCAAGTATGCAAAAGAGCCCCTATAATGACCTAAAAAAATTCCCATCCTAGTTCAAACCACGTGCTAATGTGTTGAATTTGAATATAAAAACAAACAGAGTTCAGCAGCCTCTCTTTCCAAAGCCACCATGGATGTAGAGGCTCCGTACACTAATATTCCACATGAAGACAGATTACAAGCGATCAGGAATACCATCCCTGATGTCACCACAGCCAATCTGGTGTCTGACCTTTGTAACTTTGTTCTCACCCACAATTATTTCCAATTTGGGGACAATTTGTATCTCCAGATTAGTGGCACTGCTATGGACACCTGCATGGCCCCACAATGTGCTAATATATTTATGGTTGACCTGGAACAACGATTCCTCAGCTTTTGTCCCCTATTACCCCTCCTCTACTTAAGATACATTGATGACATCTTTATGATTTGGACCCATGGTAGAGACTCTAGAAGAATTCCACAGAGACTTTAGCAATCTGGACCCTGCCATCAACTTGTATCTCATGTGGAATAATTGAGGCGTATTTCCTGGACACTACAGTACAAATCAAGGATGGCCTGATTGGTACCACACTCTACCAGAAACCCACTGATCGCTATACTTACCTACACGCTTCTAGCTTCCATCCTGCACACACAACTAGATCCATTGTTTTCAGTCAAGCCCTTAGGTACAATCCCATTTGCTCTGATCCTACTGACAGACTGAAAACTACAAGATCTTTGCCAAATATTCATAAACCTGAACTACCCACCAGGAGAAAAAAACAAAAACAAAAACAAAAAACAAACAAACAAACAAAAAAAAAACCCTCACAAATTGACAGGGCCAGATGAATACCCAGAGACCAACTACTCCAAGATCGGCCCAAAAAATCCAAGAACAGAACACCACTGGTCATTACCTACAGTCATTATACACACCAGCAACATCATTACAGGACCTAACTGGATCAGCCACACCATCGTGGGCTCATTCAGCTGCACATCTACCAATGTAATCTATGCCATCGTGTGCCAGCAATGCCCCTCTGCCATATACATCGGACAAACTGGACAGTCTCTATGTAAAAGAATAAATGCACACAAATCAGACATCAGAAATGGCAATATACAAAAACCCATAGGAGAGCACTTCAATCTCCCAGGACACACAGTAGCAGATTTAAAAGTAGCTATCCTGCAGCAAAGAAATTTCAAGAACAGACTCCAAAGAGAAATTGCTGAGCTACAATTCATCTGCAAATTCAATACCCTCAGCTCAGGATTAAACAAAGACTGTGAATGGCTGGCTAAATACAAAAGCAGCTTCCCCTCTCTTGGAGTTCACACCTCCAGATCTACTGATGACAATACAACTCAGCCTGCCTCCCTGAGCTAACCTCGTTATCCCCAGCCTTGCTCTGGCCTATTTATACCTGGCCTTGCAGATTTCCAGGACCAGCATCTGAAGAAGTGAGTTAACTCACGAAAGCTCATGCTCTAAACTTTTCTGTTAGTCTATAAGGTGCCACAGGACCCTTCGTTGCTGCTACAGATCCAGACTAACACGGCTACCCCTCTGATACTGGACCTAACCAAGTTATTCACAGAATCATGGGCACTTTCTCATGTTCTTCAACTAACATCATATGCCATCATGTGCCAACAATGTCCAGATGCTTTGTATATTGGACAGACTTCAAACTCTTACACAAAGAATTAATGGGCATAAAACAGACATAAAAAACACTCCTAACCCACAAGCCAGTCAGCCACCACTTTAATGGAGTGGGCCATTCTGTTAATGACCTGAAATTTTGTGTCTTGCTATAGAGGAATTTTCATAACACTTTGGAAAGAGAGGTGGCTAAACTCTTTTATATCCAAATTTGAAATATTAGCACATGGTTTGAACGCGGATGGCAATTTTTTGAGTCATTATAGGGGCTCTTTTGCATACTTGGCTTAATCTAATTCTTGACTCCCCTGCTTCTGCCCCTCTACTCTGATTTGCTCACCTTGATCTTTTTTTTCTAATTTGTCAACTTTGATCACTATTTTTGGTTCTCTGTGCCTTAAACATTAAGTCTGTTCTGGTATAGCTATGATCTGAAGAAGTGGGTCTGTCCCACGAAAGCTCATCACCTAATAAGTTATGTTGTTAGTTTTTAAAGTGCTAGTTGACTGCTTTTTTGTTTTAAATGCTACGGGAGTGCTTTTTTGTTTTGATAGTATATAGACTAGCATGGCTCTCTCTCTGTTTCTTTCATATGTAGTTCTCAAAGATCTTTAGGCATTAACCAGCCAAACCTTTATGGCCTCATCTTTACGGGAGGGGCGGGGGGAGAAGAAGAAAAAAACAAACAAACAAACAAACACCTAACATGCACTTAACTTGAATTAAGCCAAGAGAAATTATTTTCACATAAGTTAGTTAGAAATATTAAAGTTGAGTCTTCCCAACAGCATTTAACTCAGCCTGTAAACTTGTGTGAAAAGCAGAAGTTGCCTGACCTTGACAAAGTTTTACCCCATGTTCACCAACTCAAATTAAGAACCCTTTTTCCCCACCCACAGAGAATGCCTGTGAAGCATGATATTCAGTGCTAAACAGACACACAGACAGGTCCGCTTATTTAACCAAGGTGGGTCTGTGACAGGACTGCAAACAGAACCCAAGAATCTTGACTCCCAGTTGCATGCAGAGCCTTGAATATAGAAGAACCTCAGAGTTATAATCCCCAGAGTTATGACCAGTTAACCACACTTCTCATTTGGAACTGGAAGTACCCAATTAGGCAGGAGCAAGGTCAGGGAGATAAAGAGAAAAATACAGGACTGTTAAATGTAAATAAAAATAAAGAGTAGTAAAGTGGTCTGCATAGTAAAGTTTAGAAGCTGTATTAAGTCAATGTTTTGTTATAAATTGTTTTTTGGGGTGGGAACCTCCATAATGTTTTGTTCAGAATTTAAAACATTTCAAAGTTATGACCAACCTTTACTCCCAAGTGTTGGTCACTCTGAGGTTCTACTGTACAGTGAAATAACAGCACAAAAAAGAAAAAGAAGTGCGTCTGTCCCATGAAACTCGTCACCAAATAAATTATTTTGTTAGTCTTTAAAGTGCTACATGACTGCAGTTTTGTTTTGATACAGTACAGACTAAACACAGCTCTCTCGCTGTGAAATAACAGGGCATACATCTATGACAAGAAACTCAAACACCTGGACACTTGTGAAGACAGTGAGGTTGAACAACCAGTGATTTCAGCTGAATCTTGCTACAGTTCTTCCCATGTCAACAAATGCTCATTGCTTTTCCTTATGAGGAGGAAGCAGATATTTCAGGATAACATTGTCTGCAAATTACTACCTTTCTGGACTGAGATCAGAGCTAGAAAACATTCGCTACTGGCTAATCAAACCTAGAAGAGCAAGACACAACCTGGTATAACTCTGCTTTCCCAGACAAACAAACAAACAAACAAAAAAAAAAAAAGATTAATTTACACAGTCTTTTACAATGCCCAGTAAGCACTGATGTGATTACTAGTCAGAAATATTCTGGTAGATGTGTGAAGTCTCAATCAATCCCCTTCAGATCTCACCTACCCTTGCAATTCTCTCAAATCTGACAAGAGTCAGCTGTGACAAAGTTGAAGTGGGGATGAACAGCTTCATTGTAAGCACTTCTCAAGCAATAGTTACCAGCTATAAACACTTACCAGAAAAGGTACTGAACACAGTTAGCTACGGACTACTTTTACAGTGAAATCATATTCAGCACCAGTTCATATGTACCTGTTGCAGATATCAACCATCAGAAAGGGATACTTTCTGGAGCGTAGAAGACAGCTCATCAGTGCAAACTATGGCAATTTACATTGAATACCCATAGGTGTCCATGCCGCGGGTATGCTGGAGCTAGAGTGTCCCCAGCGAAAAGTGAGTGGAAGCTGAGCACCCACAAGCACCAAGCTCCCGCACTCTGCCTCCCCACCCCACCTTACATCTCTTGCTCACTGATGGCCCCACTGAACAAACTCCTCCCATGCCCTTCCAGAGCTCCCTGCATGAACAGCTGATTCACAGCATTCAAGAAGCTCCACAAGGGAGGAGGCGGCACAGGGACAGGCATGCTCAGGCAGGAGGTAGCATGGAACAGGGCATGGGCAGGAGTTTGGGGGAAAGGGTAGAGGCAGAGTCCAGCATTTTTTCCTGTTGATGTCTCTTATTCCTCAAAAGGAGCAGGAATATCAGTGCTCTCAGGGGTTCCCCACAGGTTCATTTTAGCACGTCTCTACCAGATGCGCTAAACTGAACTGTGGAAGATGGACTTTGGCAGCACTGCTCTTCTCAGTGAAGATGTGCCCTTAGAAAAAACCTTGCTGATTTGCATAGAAAGAAGAGAAACAAATGAGTCATGGTGACCAAGGATCTGTAAGGCGAGCAGGGTGTTTTGCTCATCTCCAATAAGCCGAGTAGCATGGTAAGCCCAAAAAACATTACTTTAATAAATCAGAAATACAATTGGACAGGAATCAGAGTCTTAAGAGGAAAACCAACCTCCTAATCCAGGGGTTCTCATACTGGGGGTCTCAACTGCCAAGGTTACATGGGGGGGCTGCAAGCTGTCAAACTCCACCCCAAATCCTGCTTTGCCTCCAGCATTTATAATGGAGGTTAAATATAGAAAAGCATTTTTAAAGTGGGGGTTGGAGGTCATGCTCAGAGGCTTGCTATGTGAAAGAGAAAAAAAGTTTGAGAACCACTGTCCTAACATGACCAGGGCAGAATTTTGTTCCGAGAAGGGTGGACATCTCTAACTTGGATGCTGGATAGCAAGTGAGCAAGAGAGATTTAAAGGAACATCCTCAAAAATGGTTTTCAAACAAACAGGTAAAAGGTTAAAATAAGGAAGTCTGCTCTAAAAAGGCCTCCAATGTACCCAAAGTTAACTAACACCCACATTGTGCACAGGAGAAGCAGCACCCTGATGAGAAGAGCTAACTTGAGAGGGCCACAAGAAGCAATTAGCTGATAATGCAGGAAACTCCAAGGCACTTGTGTGTGTGTCCCAAGGTGCGTTAGTATCCCTAACATGCAGGCTTGTAGGGCTCTATTAAGACCACCTTCATATTGACATCTGAGACTAAGAACATGGGCCCAACCTTGGCCAGACTGGTCAATGAATTGCCAGTGTGCAGGTCAGCACTCGTCACCTGATATTTATTAAACACTTTAACAGCTGCCAAACAAAAAAGATCAACAAAATACCTGTTTTAAAAAAGGATCATGTAACAAGAGAAAGGAACTTTTATTTGACAATAAAAATGGCTATTTGTGGAACTATAGCAGTATAGTTATACCAGTAGTTTCTCTGTATAGACCTTTTCGCTGTATCTAGGAATTCTTGTTACTCCTCCATAAAATCATTGGTCTAGCTTCAGATTTGGACCTCCAATGTATCAGAACTCACAAATTTAATTCCTGCTAGCATTAGTGAGTTACTGGTGTAAAACTCCCTACAAAATCCACAATATGCAATTCTCCCTAATGTATAGCTGATGGCCACAGTAGCAGTCTCATGCTTCAGAAAGTAAACAGACCACTAGACAGAGTAGGGGAGAAGTTCACCTATGAATCATGACAGACAGAAAGGTAAATTATAGGGTACCTTCCTTTAAATCCTAGACTTTCGCTGGTGGAGTTAGGTTAGCACCATGTTTCTCAACTTGTGATATGTGTACCCTTAAAGGTATGCAAGATAAGTCTGGGGGGTATGCATTTCTTTGAGCAATGAAATGTGGCTCCTACTCCGAGTGGTGTGCCAGGAGTGCTTATCACCACTCTGCACAAACACCCGAGCACCTGGAGGGTGAAGCGGAGGCGGGAGCTTCAGTGAGTCCCGGCACTGAGTTAGAGAGCAGGGATGGCGGGTGCCTGGTTCTGGAGGGGACACACACACACACACACACACACACACACACACTTATGCATTACATATCAATATTTGTATGCCTGAAAAGTGTGGGTACTGGGGGTACTTTCTTTTTGGAAAAAGGGGTACTTTATAAAAAAAAGTTTGAAAAAGACTGGGTTAGCATACTTGAAATAAAGGTCTGACAAATACCATTACATATCTGAATTTACAGCACACATGTGGCATGGCCAATATAAAGAAACAAGTTAAACTGGGTAGGTCACTTGGAATAAACAATTCAGAAAACTGAAAGGCTAGGAAGCTTAAATGCATTCACTGACATTCATGTTCCGTCTGTGTGTGAAGTTGATTTTTACTAGTCACCTCAAATCCATGAACGAAGCTGTTTTAGCTGAACTGTCGTTTATGGCTGTTTTGCTGGCAATAGCAACAGTAGGCACAGGTTCATTAAGTGCTGAAATATGCATTTTTCCTTTTCTGCAGATTTAAACTCTCATCTCAGGAGGAATCCATTGGTAATAATAAAAAGCATCAAAAATTTCTCTACTCTTCATTCCAAATATATATATTTCTTTTATATACAGTACTTTTTCTCCTTAAAAAAGGTGCTGGTACTCACCCCTGGCCAGGGACTGAGAACCCTCTAATCAAGAGCCAGCTGCGACGCAGAGCTCTGCCAGCAGCCCCAGCATCAGGAAAGATTGATGTGAAGGTGCTGGTATGTACCACCACAAAACAAGAGAAAACCCCCCAAACTGTGTTTGTTATATATTACACCCCCTCCCACCCCTACTCCTCTGCTTCCATGGTATTAAGATGAGTTTCTACTGTTATTTCTACATAGACTTTTAGGGCTTTTTTTGTTTTTTTTAAAAAAAAAAAAAAAAAAAAAAAAGACTCGTTTCCAGATTTTGCTGCACATACGGAAAAGAATATTCAACCCCAATCTCAAAGCAGTATGTCATTTGCACATGCCAATATCATGACTACTTCTGTTAGTACTGCTTTGCCTGGACACATGACTTGAACTGCAAGGCTGGGGCAAGGGAAGAAAAACAGTTTCTCTCACTAGGCAACAGGGAAGGCTGCACTCTCTGGGGTAGAACACTGGGCGCAAGTCACAGGACCTGGATCCAGCCCAGTCCTTAACTATCTGGCTTCCACAGCCAATCATTTTGCTTGTCCAGACTTTACACCTCTGTAAAATAGAGATACATCCAGCTATCTTTTTAAGTGCTTTATGATATCTGCTTGAAAATGGATATATAAGTGCTGGGTATTTTAATTAATATTAATCTGCATGCAGAAAAAAATTGAGTGCCTTGCATTAAGTGTTTATTTTTGCAGTTCTGCTTCAGATGAATTAATTCCAGGCATTTTCACAAGACACACACTTCACCAAACACAGATACTGAGCAGTAACAGAGAGGTAGCCGTGTTAGTCTATACTTCAACAAAACAAAGCAGCAGAAATGTAGCACTTTAAAGACTAACAAAATGATTCATTGGGTGATGAGCTTTTGTAGGACAGACCACTTCTTCAGATCTTGGACCTGAAGAAGTGGATCTGGCCCACAAAAGCTCATCACCCAATAAATAATTTTGTTAGTCTTTAAGTGCTACATTTCCACAGATACTAAGCATGGGGCATTGCTGTATCACAATATTCCCAAGAAGGATGACAAAAAAAGCCATTTGATATGAGAAGTTCACAATAATGTCCATGTCTACATCTTGAGGGAGAGGGGTAGTGGTGGTTTAGTAGGTTAAAGAATAAAAGGATGGTTTTCCAAAGTCTGCAGAGGGAAGAACCTGACAAGAGAGAACTAAGCCAGACAGGGATGCAGCCTGCGGCAAATTAGCTATGCCTCTCTTGGTATACATAGGCTTTGCTATCTAGAGCCAAGAAGGTTATGTTTTGCCTTTCCAGGCAATACACAAGAAGCCTAAAGTTCACTTTAGGCTAGAGATTTTTCAGATGCCCCGCTTCACCCCAATTCTGCATTCTTCCATTACGGGCCTCACTGTCCCTGGAATTTTCCTACTCCAAAGGCCCTAGCCTGTGGTTTTACTTGGCCAGCATTAGCTCCTTTAAAGCATACTTCACTACCCTGTGGTGTGAATTACAAGAGAAGTGACAAGTGGTAGCCTGGTTTCAGCATCACCCTCTATTTGGACACACTCCTCAGTTCTGACATAAATTCAGGCTCAAATTATCAGCTGCTCCACAAAGAACAGGAGGACCCAGACCAGCCCTGGTTTTCCTTCTACATCTCAACCTACACCCATGGGATTCAATTCAAGCTGAATTTCCTTCTGGCTACAAAGACATGAAGGCCATGGGATTTCCTCTTCAGGTCCCAAACTGAGAAACTGCTGTCCTTGGGCAAGCATCTTGAAAGAAGTTCTACCAGAGCGAGGGATATGCCCTAACCTAAGGAACTAACAGGTCAACTTCATACCTAGCTGCCTACTTGATCTGAGAGAGAAGACAACCCCACTAAATTTTGGGGATGCAGATACAAGTAAGGCTGTCATTCCCCCCCCCCCCACACCTGCTCAACCTAGGGGAGGGGGCTTCCCTGCACAGGCATCATTCGGAAAAGACGAGGATTGCCTTCCCTGCACCCTCTGGGCAGAGCCCCTCTAACCCTTCTATAGCCCCCAGCACAGAGCATCTGCTCTCCCACTGCCACACCCCCATCCCTCACTCAACACCCCCCATTTCCCGCAGCAGAGACACCCCATTCCCCACACCACTGCCCGTTCTCCCACTACGCTGCCCTAACCCCTCACCCAGTGCACCCTGCCTACCCGCAGATCCCCCTCCGTCCCTCACATCACACCCCCACACTCCCATCCTGCTACTGCCCCACCCACCGCACCGCACAACCCCAGGGCAGCCACCATCCCTGCCCCGCCCACCTGGGGAGTAGAGCTCCGCCAGCTCCCGGGCCCCGACGTGCTGGGCTCCCCAGCGCCGGCTGCCGTTCTCGGGCTCCTCCTGGGCGGACACGGCCTCCAGCTCCTGGCCGGCCCCCTCCGCCTGCAGCCGGGCGCGCTCGGCCCCGCCGCTCGTCATAGCCCGGCCTCTCCGCTCCGCCGCCTGCTGCTCACGGAGCCCGGCCACAGGCAGCGACTCGGCGTCAGGCTACAGCCCGGACAACAGGGCTCCAGCGCCGGGGAAGCCGCCCAGGGCCTCGACGCTCGCTGGGACCAACAGCAACCTGCCAGGAGCCGCCGGCCTAAAGGGCGGGGACAGCAGGCGACCACGCCCCAGCGCCGCTCTTCCAATCACCGCCCCCCCCCGGCACGGCCCGACGGCCAATGGAAAACAGCGGAGGCTACGTCTCAGCCAATGGCAACGCAGCAGACGCCTTCGCATCTGGAGCGCAACCTCCGCCGGGGGCAGGCCAGTGGGAGGGGCCGCACAGCTGGAATCGCGCCATGGAGAGGGTGGCGGGGTGGCCGGCGGGTTCGCCGGCGGATTGAAGGGGGCGGAGCAAAACAGCTGGAGAAGGAACGCCATTGGACAGATGCCGTAAGAGGGAGAGGTTTCACATCTGACGCTGCACCTCTGCCTCCAATAGACAGAGCCCGTACAAAATTTGTATCACCTGGAGCATCCGCAAAAATGATCGACGCCCACGATGTAAAGCGGATATCCCCGAATTGTCAGGACTCTGCCTATACTATCTAAACGAAAAAGCAGTGAAGTAGCACTTTAAAGACTAACAAAATAATTTATTAGGTGAGCTCTCGTGGGACAGACCCACTTCTTCAGCCCATAGCCATACCAGAACAGACTCAATATTTAAGGCACAGAGAACCAAAAACAGTAATCAAGTTTGACAAATCAGAAAAAAATTACCAAAGAAAGCAAATCAGAGAGTAGAGGGGCAGAAGGGCGGGGGGAGTCAAGAATTAGATGAAGGCAAGTTTGCATACTTAATTTAATTCTTGACTCTCCCCCCACTTCTGCGCCTCTACTCTCTGATTTGTTCACCTTGATCATTTTTTTCTGATTTGTCATCCCTGATTACCATTTTTGGCTCTCTGTGCCTTAAATATTGAGTCTGTTCTGGTATGGCTATGGTCTGAAGAAGTGGGTCTGTTCCACTAAAGCTCATCACCTAATAAATTCATTTGTTAGTTTTTAAAGTGCTAGTTGACTGCTTTTTTGTTTTAATAGTGTGTAGCCTAGCACAGCTTTCTCTCTGTTACTACCTACACTACTGCGAGAAGGGCAGCACAGCTGAAGAAGTGCCTTTGCACAGCTGCCTTCATGAGGCTTGGGTTCACAGCTGGAGTGAGAAGCACCTCTCCCTCCTATAGTATGAGCAGGGGGGAAGCACAGATGAATGAAAACCTCTGCCCATTTGTAGTTCAGTGGTTTGAACATTGGCTTTGTAAACCCCCGGTTGTGAGCTCAGTCCTTAAGGAGGCCATTTAGGGGTCTGCAGCAAATAGACTAAAAAAAAAAAAAAAACTGGTAGGGATGGTGCTTGGTCCTGCCAAGAGGGCAGGGGACTAGACTCGATAACCTCTTGAGGTCCCTTCCAGTTCTATCGGAGAGGTAGCTGAGTTAGTCTGTATCTTCAGAAACAACAACAAGTTCTGTGGCACCGTATACACTAACAGATACAGTGTCTGTTAGCTTGTAGGGTGCCACAGGGCTTCTTGTTGTTTCCAGTTCTATGAGGTATGTAGATCTCCATGTATAACAGGAGGGAGCAGCACAGGGCTGTGACTAAGACAGGGAAAGAGGAGCAGCTGCCCAGATGCAAAGCCAGGAGGCTGCAAAATGAGGTAGTACACAATAGGTCCCAGTGGCACCAGCCCCGAACCCCCCTCACCCACCAGCTCCAGTAGCATCAGCTGGCATCACTAGGCAGTCACCTACGTAATCCCCAACGCTGGGGCCCTCTGGGGTTGGAGTGCAATGGAGGAGAGGGAGGGGCAGGGCTTGGGTGACAGGAATGGACAACACCCACCCACCCACCCCCATCCCCAGTGGTGTTCCCAGCCCAAATTGTGAATCTACTCTGGCTGGGCATGACCTGCAGGCTGGGAGTTTGAGACTCCACTTTAATCGTAAAAGGCACATCTAGCTTGTGGGTGAGTTTAGCCACCCCTGCTATATGGCCAGCACCCTGTTAGCTATATAAGGGTGAGTGCCTGTTGTGGGGGGGGGCAGAGCAAATAGGGCAGGGACCTCTGGATAAAGGGGATGTAGGGGTTAGGGATGAGAAGGAGTGGGGCAGACAAGAGGCTAAGATAAGGGAAGAAGAAGAGAAGAAGATAAGGGAAGGGAGAGAGGGATGTGGAGTGGGGAATGGAGCAGGAGATCATGGGGAAGGGGGATAGGATAGGGAAGAGAAGGGGGACAGAGAAATGGAACAGACCACATGCAATGTTCCCTTAGCACACAGTAGCAGAAGCTAGGGCTCTCCTGTTAAGTTGTCCTTTCTGCCCCAGACCTGGCAGCCCACTCCAATTGGTACCCTTGCTGCACGTACCCTCTCCAGCGCCCTCCAGCACTACCCAGATAACCCTCCCTGTACATGGACATCTATTTGGTACCCCTCAAACACTCCCTTCAGCTCCTCTTAACCTCCCCATCAGTGCTGTTTGGGAACTTGAAATACAGCAACCTTAGGGTTGGTTTCCTGAGCTGTTGGGAGCAAGTCTGCTCTGCCAGCAGCCACCTGTCCCCGGAGCTTGTGCTGGGCACTGGGCTCATATGCCCGAGCTCAGAGCTTGGGCTCTGTAGACCACACTGGGGTGGGGCAAGCAGCCCGGGGAGGAAGGGGAAGCTCCAGACTGCACGCAGGGCATGGGGGGTGAGCGACCCATCTGTAATGGACGGTCCCCAGGTGGTGACCAGATGACTGGGCAGCTGAGAGGCAGGTTCTCCAAGGGGATGAATCGTGCAGGCAGCACCTCAGAGAATATCTCCTGGCAGCCAGGCTCCACGGGCAAAGGCCAGCTCCAGACGGCATTACTGGCCAGGGCCAGGGTCCTTCAAGGCAGAGGCAAGAACATGCCAGGAGCACAACTTAGAGCTATGCCACCCACCCTGCCTGGGGAGTGCCCAGCTGTGCAGAAGCAGTGGTTTGGGGCGCAGGGCAGGGAGGGCTCCCAGGCAGCCAGCAAGTGCCCTGGCTTCCACAGCAGGGAGAGCCACAGATGTCTCCAACCAGCTTCCGATCTGCCTGTTCCTGCAGGAGGCAGCCACATAGTCTGACCACCTCTGTGATAAAGAGAAGGCAACAATCTGGGGGTGGACATGTGACGCCACACAGCCCCACAACACAACACTGCTAAGGACTGCAGATATATACAGCTCTGGGGCCAGAGCTTCTAAGGGGCACAGCCTCATGAGGCCAAACACAGAAATCACCCCCCACTCTCAACACTGGAGCTGTGCACAGCAGCATCACCCTCCACTGCATATTACCAGTGACACTTGACTATCCACAGCAGCTCCATCTCGTGGCACCCTTCGCCTATGGCAGTCCAAAGGGTGATTAGATCCCAACTCACAACCAAGGAGTTCGCAATGATCTGATGCCCTGTAAGACTCATTCTAAACTGTCATGTGCTAGAAATCAATTCAGATTTTCAAAGCGTGTTTTGTTCCAAGTTGCATCTTTACAGACTTTCATGCAGGTTCCAGTTGCTGTAATAGTTTCAAGGACCAATCCTGCAACAGAGTGAACCAGCAGAAGCTAAGGACACTTAGCATTTTCCCAGGGGTACTCAGCACCTTGCACAATTGCACCCAATACAAGACTTCCCTTTTGCGCTGATGGGTCCCAAATCCCAAAGTTGAGAATGACATTCTTTTAAGTTGAAGACACCTTTAACCAGAGCCAAATTAACTCTTGTGGAGGCCTGAAGCTATCAGATTTGGTGGGGCTGTCTAGGCTCCAAATGGAGTCAAAATGAAGTGTTCAGTAGGCAGGATAGGACTGTGGGATGAGGTGGGGGTTGGGAGCTGGAGGGGGTGAGGGCTCCGGGTGGAGATGCAGGTTCTGGGGTGGGGGCAAGAGATGAGGGCTTTGGGGTGCAGAAGGGGGCTCTGGGCTGGGACCAAGGGGTTTGGAGTGCAGGAGGGATCTCAGGGCAGGAGGTTGAGGTGTGGGTGGGAGTTAGGGTGTAGGAGGGGGCTCAGAGTGGGGGCAGGGTATGGGGCTGCTAGGTGCTTATCTGCAACAGCTCCTCTTTGGTGGTACAGGTCGCAGGGAGAGGAGGGGGCATGTGGCTTTGTGCGGTGCCTTGCAACTGCACATGCCTGCAGGCTCAGCCCCTGCTCCAGCTCCCATTGGGTGCAATTTCCAGCCAATGAGCTATGCAGAGGCAAATCTTGCTGGTGGGGGAAGCATGGATGGAGCTTCCTGGTGCTTGCAGCTCCAGCCAGTGGGGCTGGGGAAAACGGCATTGCACTGAGACATGTCCCACCCCTGGACACCCCAGGCCAGGCAGGGCTGGATTGCAGGGTCATAGGCTTAGAGGGCCCCATAATAAAGATCTGCACTTTTGGCAGCCTGGAAATCTTTTTGCCAGGTCCTCTTACCTGGGGTCCTGGGCTGGAGCCCCTAAATCTCCTTTCTTAATCCAGCCTAGACTTTAACTTGTTAATAACACAAGACTCCCCAGGCCACGTCTACACTACAGTGATCTTTTGAAAGATGATCGTCTGGAAGATCTCTGCTGGAAGATCTTCTTTCAAAAGAGCATGACTACACACAAAAAAGTGGATCAAAAGAGCAATCTGATCTTTTGAAAGAGAGTGTCCACACAGCCTCCACTCTTTCGAAAGAATGGGCCAGGGATTGAAAAATCCAGCATCAGGAGGACTGTTCTTTTGAAAAAAGGGCCCCCAGAAGAGAGCCTCTGGAAAAAGCGCCACGTTCTTTTGAAAGGAATTTAAAAGAGCACATTTTGTGTGTGGATGTTCCGCTTGTTCTTTCAAAAGAGGGCCTGATTTTCTGAAAGGACTTGCTAGAGCAGATGCAGCCTAAGGGTATGTCTACACAGCAGCCTTATTTTGAGATAAGCTATTCCAGAAAAGCTGTTCCAGAATAGCTTATTTTGAAATAACGCTGCTACACGCAAAATGCATTTCAAAATAGCACTTAGCTATTTATAAGACTTGTGATTTATTTTGGAAGGTGTGCAAAAGGAACTATATGTGACCCAGCTCTCAGGGTTGCAAAAAAAAATAAGCAAACCACCATAGGGTTGGTGCCTCTGTGATCAGGGGTTGCAAAAGGAAGACAGCCTGTTCCGTGGCACCAGCCACAGGATGCAGAGGGTGGGGTGCTAGTAGATATATGTAAGTCACACTCTGCATTCTGTGATCTGGGATAAACTTCACTAACAGAGTGTCAGCTCTCTCTATCAACCTCAGATGGGGCCTTTCATCTGACTCTCAGATGCATGCCACCAATCCCTGGTATGGGGGAATTTCAATAGTCTGTACCTCTTGTAAGGGAGTTTTCATTCCTCCTTCCTTGGTGGCCAGTGCTTCAGAGTAATTTGCTTACCAGACAGCATATGGGATGAAGCTGGCTTGTCTGCTGTCTAGACCTTGGAGCTCATTGCTTCAGGACCTGAGATCTTCCAAGATTGCTCCAGGAGATGAAGCAACATATGCCTTCTTTTGAAGAATGAAAGGCACATAGAGCATGAACTCAGTATGGGGGACTATCATGAAAAGAAGAGGCTCCTTCTGTGTCCATCTTTCCATGCAACCAGCTCATTACAGGATGGGAAAAACTTGAAGCTTGCAGGTTTCAAATCCACCCATGCTGGGAAGCCCTGTAGAGGGATGACTGTTCCAGGGGCCCTGATTGTGAACAGAGACCATTCACAGTGATCATGTACCAGAGATCAGAAGAGTTCTTATGATTTTATTAAGAGCATGAAGAAAATTAGCTGAAATTAAGGACTAGTAAGTAAGTCAGGAAGTCAACAGGTCTCACCTTGCTGCCATGGACAGCAGGCGGGAACTGAGGGATGCCACTTTGCCATTTATCCCCTTCACAAGGCATGGAGTGCACGGGTGGCACTAACGGACACTGCTCTTCCAAGGAATCCAATTTTGTGCTCTTCCAAGGAATCCAAGAGGGGCATGCAAACCTGCCGCGGGATTCACACTGATACATGTGTGAAGAACTCTAAGGCTTTCTGGTACAAACACTCTTGATGACAAGTTTGAAATCCACTTTCAGAAAATAGTCTATCATGGGCACTTCAAATTCATTCCTCTCAAAAATATTTCTGCCCACAAGCTGATTTGCCAGGGCAGTCATGTAAAACAAACACCAACAGGGAGTCAAGCTGAGACAATGTTTGTTATGGAAATGCCTCTGAGATATTCTCTCAGTCTAGGTTATATATGTCCTACTGTATCCATTATCTCATCTGCTTGCTAAGCTTGGAGCAGCTTCCCACTACTCAGACCCAAATGCCTTCCTGCTTCTCCCTTCACCTCCATCCTTAAAACTTCCTTCTTTTTACAGTCCTCCCATGTAGATTTCCCCCTACAGACACAGGCTGGAGTCTGTGTCATTCACCACTTCGCAAAGCACTTGAAATATCTGCCATTCTAAGCTGCAGACAGAACATCCACTTTACATTCACTTTACGTAAATATATATGATGATCCAAGGGGCAAGACTGGAAATTCAGGTTCTGTATCTTGAAAGGTGCTGGCTTGAATTGGAACAGAAGTTCTTTAGGGCAATGATTCTGGATAAATTTCTGAGTCTACTGTCAACAATGGAAAAATTAATTCCAACAGGGCCAGACATTCATTCTTCGGCTTTTCAGAAGTTTGCCATGTGGCAGGCTTGCTTTATGAACATGGCATTATGCAGCTGGTGCATAATGCAGTGTCCAGCATCCTCCACATGCACAATTTCAGCTTTGCATTTGGATCAGGCTGAAGTGCTGCATACTGGTATCTGTAGTCTAAGTAGGACACACATGCATTTTAAAGAAGTACATGGCCCCTTGACTCCTGGCAAAATGCTACAGTTGCCCTCATTTGGGCAAAATTCCAGCACCCTAGATCAAAACGTGAATGTTGCTTTTTAGCATAATGTCACAGTCTAAAATACAGAAGCTTATTCAACTCCTATGAAGTTTCTTCTTTTGAATAATTGTTCTCCTCACAACCTACACAGCATGCAATGTTCGGAGGTAATTTACTTTACCGTGTGTATGTCAGGTAGAGTAGCTATTGTGTTTATTTGCCATCCACAAGATTTCTAGGAAAACTAGTTATATAAAGTCAGTGAGTTGATATGTGCACAGTACTTTGAAGGGCTAAACAAGAGGTCTGTGCTAAGGATTGCATTTTCTGAAAATCCAGCCATCCGTTTTCCAAGCAGAGGTTTTGGTCCCCCATCTCCCACACCACTTCCTGATACATAAACCCCAGATTCTGCTTTTCCACTCCATTTCCATCCAAAGAAGTTCCATCACAAATGTCCATGACCTATTAAATGTTAGTCTCCAAGGTGCCACAAGCCAGCTTGTTTTTTGTAGAGCTACAGACTAAGACAGCTACTACCACTCTGAGACTATCAGCACAATTTGCACCAGTAATTCATGTTGCTGGCAGAAATATTCACAAACATACTTCATGAGTGTGAATGGAGGGAGGGCCTGAGCTCTTTGAAAAAATGTATCTTTTTTCAGCAACTAGTCAAAAAGTAACAGAGAGGTAGCTGTGTTAGTCTGTACGCCAACAAAACAAAGCAGCAGAAATGTAGCACTCTGAAGACTAACTACATGACTAACTAACAGATTTATTGGGTGATGAGCTTTCGTGGGACAGACCTACTTCTCCAGATGAATCTCATTTCCAATACAGACTGATATAAGTACAGAGGGCCAAAAAAAAAAAAGAAAAGCAATAAAACCTGACAAATCAACTAGGATAGATAGGACAGAAGGCTCTAGGTGACAGGCCTGTCATTTTCTATAGACAACCTCCTAACTTGGGAAAGATCTCACCAGCAATCACAGGCTACACCACAGTAATATTAATCCTGGAACTTTTCCTTGCAACAAACCCCACTGCCAATTTTGTCCACATATTTATTGTGGGGATACCATCACTGGACCTAACCATGTTAGTTACAAGATCAAAGACACATTCTCATGCACATCCAGCAACATTACATATGCTATTATGTGCCAACAATGCCCTGACTCTATGTACATTGGACAGACTGGGAAAAATCTTTGCCAAAGAATAAATGGACACAAACAGACATCAAGAAATTCAGTACACATAAGCCGGTCAGTGAACACTTCGAAGGAGTGAACCATTCTGTTAAAGACCTGAGAATATGTGTCCTGTAACACAAAGAATTTAACAACAGATTACAGTGAGAGATTTGTGAGTTAGAGTACATATTCAAATTCGACACATTAACATGTGGTATGAACAGAGACATCAGCTACCTCGCGCATTACAAGGACTGCTTCCCTTCATTTGATGCTTGTAATTATCTCAAACAGGACAATTAACATCCCCCCACTGCTCAGCCCCTTCCTTTAATCCTATTTGATTTGTCAGTTTTTATTGCAATTTTTTTGGTCCTCTGTACTTATAGATGTCAGTCTGTATTGGAAACGAAATTGATATAAAGAAGTGGGTCAGTCCCACGAAAGCTCATCACTGAATAAATCATTTTGGTAAAGTTCTACATTTCTGTTGCTTTGTTTTGTTTTAGTCACAAGGTGGCAGCATGAACTCACCCACCACAGTCTTTAAGCGTATACACTGGGTGGAAAAAATGTCCTTGGACCCTGAAGTTCATTAAGGGGTTGTCTCCACAGGACAGTGAAGAATGTTAAGGTGAATCAGCTAAAGGTATGGAGTCAATGTGATGATCTTCCTTGTGCTTAATGCAATTCTGCTGCAAGATTTTTCCAACCAAACACACCATGAATATTAACTAGAAACAAACCTCTTTTGAGTAAAAAAATCCCCACATTATATTAATGCAATGGTATAACGTACAAATATTCCAGTAAAAGAAAAAAGTCCCCATGAAATCAGGAATTGTGAAAAATCTGTGTCAGATATAAGAATTGCCAGACTCTCTAAATACTTTGCTTTGCACATAGTTGTGAACCTATATACAAGGCGCTGCCAAGGACACAAGACGCCTGGGGGGCCACAAATCACTCCAGAGAAAAGAGGCAACTTCTCTAAGCTTCAGTTGACGTTGCATCCATGTAGATGTGGACTGAATTTCACCCTCAAATTGTAATTTTTTTAACCCAAAACTTATTTCTACTTTCAGTTGTCATAGCCCATGTAATTCTTTGTATGTATTTCAGAGCTATACATGACTCTTTACAAATCATAGTTCCATTCAGTCAGGTCTCATCAGTACAAAAGCAGTGTGCACATAGAGTGTAAAGTTAAAAAAATAGTTAACCCCCCTCCCCCACATATTAGCGTCTAGCCTCTGTGTGCATCCTTTATTACAAATTATTACCAAAACACAGGGATTTCAAATACTTTGTAGAATGCCTTGACAGCCCCCTTTTAAAAAACATGTGTAGCCCCCTGTAGCCATATCTACCCCATTATCATCCATTGTTAAGGCACTGACATGTCCAGCTTTGCATATGGCACAATATGGAGACTGTCCTCGATCCAAAAAGATTACAGTCGAAAAAGGATTATCTGAGCTATTTAGCATTATAGTGCCTGCAATCATCAAGATATCATCTCATTCAGGAGGGTGGCACTAGCTATCCCTGATAGCTTTTCTCCTCCTTATACACCTCTATTGAGAGGATAGTTCTGGAAGTGCAAGTGACTTTCATCAGATGCCAACCAGAATGAGGTTTATTGCTGGCCTTTCATGATTATTGTGAGATGAAGGTGCACACGACAGCAGTCATAATTGTTCACTTGTCAAGATTTGGAAGTTCTGGAGCTTGAAGACCATTTCCTCCTGCTCATTGCACTCGGTTGTGTGCTCTGTGTGGACTTCTCCTTAGCCTGTATAGAGCAGAGAGAGACCACAGCTCTCTGGTTTGGGATAACCCAAGCATGGGGAGTCTCCAGAGGTGTGGAACCAGTATAGGCTGTTCCTACATCCTTTCCTCAGAGCTCTAGTGTGGGGGGGTCTAACAGGTGTGGGGAAGGTCATGACCAGGAAGGGAGAGGCTGGAACACAATATGCTCTGGCTACCTCCAGTTGTTACATGGTCCATAAGAAACATCTGCCAGCTGACATGATTTAGAACATCCTGAAGGCTGCTCTAGCTTGCTGAAAGAGAGAATCAAAGTCATACTTAGCTCCCTGGCAGCTCACTCTCTCTGCTATGTTCAGCAGAAACAAACAGCTGTCAAAAAACTGGCCCTTGATTTCCAGGTGGAAAAAAATGAATTGCAAAGGTAAGAGGGTAGTACACCAGCTTCTCTCACAGCTCAGCTACTTGCTTGTAAGACAGAAACAAGGGAAAATCTCCAGCTATGAATGTTCTGTGGCTTTCCAGCCACGGAATGGATTCCCCTCTCTTTGCCATCCTCTATATAGCATTCTATGCTTTATGTTAATAACAAGCAGTCCTAGGGTGCCTTAGAGACTAACACATTTATTACAGCATAAGCTTTCATGGGTAAGATCCATTTTTTCAGATGGTTTTACTCTTGAAAGTTCAAGACCTAATAATTTTCTTGCTCTAAGGTGCCACAGGACTGCTTGTTATTTGTGAAGCTACAGACTAATACACCTACCCCTCTTGATGCTTTATGTTGTCACTCACAGCACCTATAGTGATTTACTATCACTTGGCTCAGGAAGTAGAAGGACTTCATGTGTCTTTCCTGTGCAGGAATTTCCCAAATAAATCACTGTCATTGTCCATTGATTCCAAGAAGTGACACTTATAGTGGTTTCCCATTGATAACAGCTTCCCATTTCATCTCACTGGATCATTTCAGAACCGGTGTAAAACAGAGGCGCATCAATACTACGCTGCTCTCCTTTCCAGGAGCTATGAGAAACTCCCCAGTTTAGGAGACCAAAGGAAACAAGACAATTTCCTGAGTAGGAGAGACACTGAATGGGTTCATTTGCCAAGATCATCACATTTAAAATAATACTGAGCTGGGACTTTTCAAGGATTATCTTTGGCAATCAATTAACTCTCAGTAATAAAATGCAACCATATAAAAGTCAGGTCTGCTCCTGCAGTCCTCACTGAGACAAAATTGGGCTACATCCTGAGAGGTGCTGAGCACTTGCCACACCCATTGATTTCACCAGCTGCTTTGCTTGTGGTACACAAGACCTGAAGATGAACGGATTTGACTGGTCATTACTAGCTAGTCCCTACCCTATGTGCCTTCGTGCTCTCTCTTTATTCCTTCCATAGAACCCATACAGCAGCTGATTTGACCCTGATGTTGCACTGGAAATTTTTCAGTCGTCTAGTAGAAGAAGGTATTCTGGTCATTTTGTCCCACAGGCAATAGCATCCAGGTATCATCTCTTCAGCACACAGTAGGGCAAAGAGCAACATGCAGACAGATAAAGCTGCTATTGAGCAATCTAACATTGCAGAGCCTGGGTGTGCTGGGTCAGAGGTTAGCAGAAAGTAAGCAGGGGGTGCAGAAAGAATACCTAAGCACGACCAACAATTCACGGCGGGGGTGGGGTTGGCAACCAATCACTGATACATGCTCTGCAAGGCCAGAGTTGAATGAGGCCAGCCTCAGTGTGCAGTCAGCCTGTGAAACCCGTTGAGGCAGGAGACAACAAAGTCAAATGTTGTAACTAGCTTCTGAAAGGGGATGGAAATGTTATGCCCAATAATAAGATTTGTAGCTTTGTATATGAAGGTAAGAGTCAGGATGACAGGAGTGCGGGTCAATTGAAAAGGGATCCAACTCCCTCCGACTTCAGGTATTGACCACCATCTGGAGCAGGAGGAAGTGCAACACATGCACTGTTCGCAATGTGGCAGGAGTTGTGAGTGAAAAACTTTCAACTGCAGACATGTGATTTAAAGCAATGTTAATGGAGAGGTAGGTGCATGTAACTAAGGACCAGTGTGCTTGTGGAAGGAGCAAGAGCTAGAGTAGGGGACAAAACAGAGTGACCATGATGCACTGTATCTAAACATGTATTGGGGGGTAGCCATGTTAGTCTGTACGCGCAAAAAAGAAAGACAAGTCCTCTGGCACCTTACAGCCTAACAGATTTTTCTGGAGCATAAGCTTTTGTGGGCAAAGGCCTACTTTATCAGATGCATCTTTGCCCATGAAAGCTTATGCTCCAGAAAAATCTGTTGGTCTATAAGGTGCCACAGGACTTCTCATTGTATCTAAACATGATAAAGATACACTGATATTTTAGTTCTGTGTGTGGCAGCCTTTGATACAATGATCCTCCAGCTAGCCTTAGCAGAAGTTAGCCTTACCTACTTACCTCCCAGCCACCAGATTTTTTTTCAGCAGCATCACTGTACTCTCTCCCATACTGCACAATATGCATAGAAAAAACCTCAACTATAGGATCCATACAGCCCTTACCTTCTCTTCCTTCAAAACCCACCCTGCTGATAATGTTTAGGCAGGCGGCAAGCTAATGTTATTGCTACTGATTAGCTTATTGTGTCTCCAAATTTTGGGAAAAAACTTGTCCCATCCTGCCCTCCTGCCTCCCCTCTCTCCTCCTGCTGGTCTAAAATGGTGTCCGGTCTTTTATTTTGCAACAGTTTGTGACTGGATCTGTCTCTTAGGCTGCATCTACATTAGCAAGATCTTTTGGAAAAGCTAGTTTTTGAAAACTTTTTCAAAAAAACTCATAGAGCACCTAAACACAAAATGTGCTCTTTCAATCTGAAATCGAAAGTACGTGGCCCTTTTTCCAGTGGCCCTCTTCCTCTCTCAAAAGATTATTTCAAAAAAAGGTGTGTGTAGACACTCTGTGGTCCCTTCTTTCGAAAGAGCAGGTGTCATGGTGCGAGATTTTTCTATCCCTGGCCCATTCTTTCCAAAGAGCAGGGGCTGTGTGGATGCTCTCTACGGAAAGAGCAATCTGCTTTTTTGTGTGTGGACGCGTTCTTTCAAAAGAAGTTTTTTCGGAAGATCTCTTCAGGAAGAATTTCTTTCGAAGGATTGATGTTTGTACATGCAGCCTTAGGGTAGGTATATCTACACACCAAAGTTATTTCAAAGTAACTTTGCTAGCATTTACACAATACAACTGCTATTTCAAAATTATTTCACAATAGTGGTTGGTTTATTCCAAAATAGGTAAACCTTATTCCATGAGGAATAAAGTCTATTTTGAAATAAAAATTTCAAAGTCAGGGCTGTTTAGACAGGGAATAGAGCCCAGTTTGAAATAAGCCATAGTGCATCCAATGGCTCTATTTCAAAATAGTGCCTATTATGTGTACCTGCTCTATTTTGAAATAATATATTTGTTAGTCTTTAAAGTGCTACTTGACTGCTTTTTTGTTTTGATAGTATACAGACTAGCACGGCTCCCTGTCTGTTACTATTTTGAAATAGTTGAGGACTATTTCAAAATGCATTTTGTGTGTAGGAGGGTTATTTCAAAATAGCTCTTCCAGAATAGATTATTCTGAAATAATGCTGCTGTGTAGACATAGTCTTACGATATGTCCGTACAGCACCTAGCACAATGGACCCCTGACTTTGCTGAGGTCTCCAGTGTCTAACTGCAATACAAGTAATAAATAACAAGCTAACACTTGGAAGTAAGAAGCATTTTCAGTTTTTATCCAAAAGCTTGACTCTTAGTAGAGAGCAGTTAATAGTGTAATTTCAGTATGCAGACCTTCCTATGAACACTTCACTGTTTGATCGGTTGTCATTAAATAGTTATCATCTGTCCAAAGCCAACAGCAGCTTTTTCTGGACAGTAGATAGAGGTGGGGATGCAGCACTGGAGATCCTGGAGCCACTGAAAAGGAGGACAGAGCAAATTTCCAAGTAGGAGAACTTCTGCAATGCTTTGGCAGAGCTCCGAGCCTCTGAAGAGTACATTGGGAAACCAGGTGCCCTGTGATGCTACAGTGGAGTTGTGAATCGAGTAGCCAAACACAAGATATGATTGAAAAGCAAGTGTGATCTCTGTAAAACAGATCTGAATAGGCTGTGTTCTTTTGGCCTTTTCTCTTCTACATTAATGCTCTTTTGTTGTTTGCATCTGTCTTCCAGGACAAGAAAATTAGTAAGAATTTGTGTTTTATTGCATTAGAAATAGAACTGGCTGGAAATTGGGGAATTTTTCCATAGAAAATGGAAATGAAATGTTTGAATAAAAATAAAATGGAACAAAATTCAGGCCTCTCCTGCCTCACAATACAACAAAATTTCTAAAACTGCAGACACTTACTGAAAAAAATGTCATGTTGTCAATAATCCAGTTTTCTACCAAATAAGCTATAACAGAAAAGTTTGGATCAGCCTTAATAAAAAGTGCTGTTACTTTCAGTTTCTTCTTGGAGAAATAACCAGGGACCAGCTCCCTTTAATTGGAATATCTCCTTCTCAATTCCTGCACAGAACAGCTTTCCAGACCAAAAACTCCTTAGGGGAATGAAGACACAGAATGTAAGTGTAAAGAGCTATAAGAGCAAGCCCTGGCTCACTGCAATTTACTGATATTTCTATCCTGTAGAGATGTTTGGGTCTATAGAGATGTAGGCTCAAGTCACAACATTCAGATTCAGGCCTGGATCCAGGATTCTTTGTCCAAACCCAACTCCACAACTAAATGTTCTTATTAACAAATGCAATTCACTAAAGACTACTGCAGAAAGACAGAAATATTTGAAGTCTACGAACCTGTTAGTATATATTGCAATTGAAGTTTTAAACTTTTGAAAAGAAAGAAAGAAAGAAAGGATGCTTCATAGCATGATTTTTGAATTCTTCCTCTTTTCAAAGTCTGAGGTTTGAACATTCATGAACAGTTGACTGTTTGAATTGTATAATGCAATACCTGTTCCTCTGGCTTAACGTTGCAATATTTCCCACACCGCAGGATTGCTTCA
Source organism: Carettochelys insculpta (assembly GCF_033958435.1). Lineage (NCBI taxonomy): Eukaryota > Metazoa > Chordata > Testudines > Carettochelyidae > Carettochelys > Carettochelys insculpta. The sequence continues at coordinate 18,972,265 of NC_134153.1, read as the reverse complement.
TATTATTCTATGAGGCAGTGTCATCTTCTCTGCAGTGCTGGGTCTTCTTTACTGAAATGAAGGACACTCCTACTTCCTTTAATTATATGTTTTGCTTTAAATTGATGTCTTTTATTCTGGGCATGAATCACCAGCTTGTAAACAGGTAAATGTGGGAGTAATAGGGAGCATACAAGTTTGATTCCCAAGGTGGGTGTCTTTTAATTAAAAGGTGCACACAAATTTATTCTTACTTCTCAAATTTACCATGGCCTCTCCAAGTAAATGCTACTGAATAAATTAATAAATCATGGCATCACATGCCTTTATGCACACATAGCTCACTTTCCCCCATTCTTTTTAATTACAACTCCTGGGGCTCAAACTCCCTATCACTTGTGTTCTCTGACAATTGCAACATGCCATATAAGACAAACATGCCAGGCTAAACTTTAAGGCCATCGGCAGTGCATGCAGAGGTGACAGGGGGAGTTTCAGATTTGTCTGTTCCAATCACAGCCAGTTACAGAGCCGGTCTTCTTCCCAGACAGTACCTAACCCTGGCTTGAGCCCCTCAACATAGTGTGCTTTTTACACCCAGTGTGCCAACCTAGTTCTGAGTGCGTCTGTATGGTACAATTCTGCTTGCCAGTCTGATAAAATTCACAGGACACCGAATTGGCATTACGATCTGGCTTCTCTTCCTTGCTCTATCCCTGAGTTCCCGAGGGAAATCCCTTAAGTTCCACGCCTTAATTTCGCCCTACAAAAACGGAGATACTGACACTCACCCACCGTAGTAAAAGACGCTTTGAGACATACAGATGAAATCTACAGCTCTCAGAAGCCTCAGACGCAATGGATCCAGCTCCTCCCGGCTCCCCCAGCCACCTCTGGCTACCTGCTAGCCCCACAGCTGGACACGCACGGGGGCAGGAGGGGAAAAGGGCTGGACTCCGGGGGAGCAGGAGGCAGGGGAGGTGCCACGTCCTGGGTTCCCAGCAAGGGTGATCAATGCCCACTGGCATCCCCGACAGATCTGCCCACAGCTAGAGCCACAGGGGTGCCCGCTCTGCGGGCCACCTCTTCCCCTCCCCCCCCCCCCCCCCCGCGCTGGAGAGAGCGTCCCCTGGCTCCGCAGCCGGCCCTGCTGGCCTGATGACTGACTCGGCTGGAGCCCCACGCCCCGAGTGCCTCCCGCGGAGCCCGAGGCGGGCTGCCGCTGTACAAAGTGTGCACCCTGTGGCAGGCCGCCAGGCAGTGACGTCCCTGTTGCCATGGGATCCGCCGCCCCTATAAATAACAGCAAAGGAACTTTCCCAAGTCAGAGACTTGGGGACTCGGGACCTCGAACCAGATGGTCCGGAGGAGAAGCAGCAGCTGCAGGATCTGAGCCAGCCCCGGTGGGCAGCGCAGCTGGGGAGTCGGAGCCGGCACCAGAGAGGGAGGCAGGATCTGGAGGGGCCCCCACGTCACCTGCGGCAGCTTGATCCGGCGGCTGGGGGGCCCCCTGCCCTGTCTCCTCCTCCCGGCACCCCCCTTTGCTTTCATGCAACGCCTGGTGGCCTGGGACCCAGCATGCCTCCCCCTGCAGCCGCCCGCCTTTAAATCCATGGAAGTGGCGAATTTCTACTACGAGGCGGACTGTCTGGCTGCACTGAGCAAGCTGCACCCGCGGGCGGCCGGGGGCTGCTCCATGACCGAGCTCACCGTCGGGGACCACGAGAGAGCCATCGACTTCAGCCCCTACCTGGACCCCTTAGCAGCATCCCAGCCGCCGCCGCAGCCGCCGCCTCCTGCAGCAGCAGCAGCAGCAGCAGGGGGCAACTTCGAGCCTCCCTGCAGCAGCGGCGGCGGCGGTGGCGGCGGCGCCGGCCAAGATTTCCTCTCCGACCTCTTCGCCGAGGACTATAAAGGCGGCAGCAAGAAGCCCGACTACGCCTACATCAGCCTGGCCCGGCACTGCCACCCGGGAGCCGGCCAGGCCCACAAGCCGGGGGGGCTCCCGACCTGCTACCCGTCCCAGATCCTGGAGATCAAAGTGGAGCCGGTCTTCGAGTCGCTGGATTCTAGCGCCGGGCCCCGGAAGGAAGACGGGGGCGCGGGGCCGGGAGCTGGGGGCATGTCCTCCCCCTACGGCAGCGCCGTGCGCTCCTACCTCGGCTACCAGTCGGTGCCCAGCGGCAGCAGCGGCAACCTCTCCACCTCGTCCTCCTCCAGCCCGCCCGGCACCCCCAACCCGTCCGACTCCTCCAAGGGCGGCGGGGGCTACCCGGGCCCCCCCGCGGGCAAGAGCAAGGCCAAGAAGAGCGTGGACAAGCACAGCGAGGAGTACAAGCTCCGCCGCGAGCGGAACAACATCGCGGTGCGCAAGAGCCGGGACAAAGCCAAAATGCGCAACCTGGAGACGCAGCACAAAGTCTTGGAACTGACGGCCGAGAACGAGCGGCTGCAAAAGAGAGTGGAGCAGCTCTCCCGGGAGCTGAGCACCCTCCGGAACTTGTTCAAACAGCTGCCCGAGCCCCTGCTGGCCACCTCGGGCCACTGCTAGCCCCGCGGCTGGAGCCGCAGCGGCCGGGCTTGGCGGGGTGGGGGGGCTGGAGTCGGGGAGGAGGAAGAGGAGCAGGGGAGAGAGGGGGGCTGCTTCCCCGCTCCCCAGGCGGACAGACTGGCTCGGGGCCGGGGAAGACCCGGGGAGAGACTCAAGGGGGCCGGTTTGGTTTTTGTCTCGTTTTTGCAGTCGGGCGGAAGAAACTTCCGCCCCTGCCTGTGTGTCTATCCTAGGAGGGGACTCCCCTGCCGGGCGCCGGCTTGCTCGGCAGCTTGTGGCGGAATGAGTTGCCGCTGGTGGGTTTTTTTTTTATTAATGTTACAGCCCCGCCGAGCCCCCCTTCCTGCTTCCCCTGATCTCTGCCGGGTTTGTTGAATGTTCGTGTTATTTAAAACAGAGCGAGAGAAAGAGCAGAGAATGATGCAACCCTTTAAACATGGCTGGGAATGCTGCGTACACATGATGCAATCTCGTGTAACTGTCAGTCATGGATTGAGTAATCTGTTAAAGATGTTCCTGCGGGGTTTTTTTATGATAAAGAATAATTCTATTTCTATAAGAAAAACACATATGTATATTTTGGGATCTATAGACGTTCTTGCTACATTTGAAGCATTAATGAACCATTGTAATAAACTTTATGGCTAGGAAAAATAAAAGGAAACTTGTTTTATTTCCAAGGTACCTAAGGCCTGGAGGACATCAGCTGAAATGCCAGCTAGAGCTGGCTGTGTCAGGAATTAGGGGGTTTTTTTGGTTTTGTTGTTATTGGCCTTTTGACTTTTCTCTGTGACAGCAACAAAGCAAGAGAGAACCAGAGAAGGGCAGATGTGGGAGCTACAGCTAGTTTTCTCTTGCAGCCTCATTAAATTTCCTCTAACCCCTCGAATTAAATGCTGCTTAGGTGGTTTTTTGTTTTTTGGGTTTTTGTTTTTGTTTTTTGCAATACTCATAATTCTCAACATGCAACATGCCAAGAACCAGATGCGCCACCCAAACCATGAAAAATGTTTGAGGAAGTCCCTCCCAGCATGGGACAAAGTTACTGCATGGGAGAGGGCAGGGGAAAGAAAAAGTTGAGGAGGAAGCTTGAAGCAAGTTGGGATTTTGCATTAAAGCTCAGTTTTTTGTAGTCTGGCAGTTTTGTGATTCAGCATTTCTGGTATCTGTGGTTTACAATAACACACAGTGATAACATGGTGTTTTTGTGTTGGATGGCTGTACATTTGTGCCAGCAATGGGGGACCTCTCACCTAACTAGGTAGAGTGAGAAATGTGTGGACAACTCTTCCAGTAATTTCCTAATGAGGTTTATTAAAAAAAAAAAAACTGTTTCTAAAAGAAGCTGTTTATACAGATGAGTTTTTGCAAGGTGTGTGCAGTGGTGGTAGTGAACAGATCAGGGATGTGTTTTAGGGTAAAAGGTAGGGTATAGGAGGATGTAGGTATGGAGCCCTAAGAAATGTATGATAAAGGTAACAGAGGCTCTGCTAGCAAATGTACTATGTTGGATTTGTCAAGGTCTGGGAGGTGCACATCATGGCTCTCTATAGTTTGTTCTAGTGTAGGTGCCTGTGGAATGTTATGAGAGTCTATAGGTGATTACGTGCAGGGAGCTGGGTACATGTTCAGCTCTTATTCAGCATTTTCCAGCATACTAGACATACTCTAAGCATACCCATCTCAATCCAGATGTCAAAAACTACCAGGAAGGAACTTCCTTAACCCTTCCAGAACTGTGCTTTACAGTAGGACACACATGTTCTATTTCTTTAATGGTAGTGGATTTGAACTTGCTGCTTGCGAAATATTTTACGTAAAGGACAGTGATTGGAAACAGGTGTGGAGCAGCCTTGAATTTGGAATTTGTTGATAATGATTTTATTCACAAAATATGTGGTTTAATGAATGTGGTGTTGTTTTTAAATTTTAAGTCAGTCTTCCTCAGGCCAGGAAAACTCCTAGAGTCGATAGTGGAGTTAATGAAGTAACTCTGGGATCATGCAAATCTGCCGTAGCCCTCACCAGAGGCTATGCAAGAGTAAGGAGTGTGGGGTTAGACGCAGTGCAGCTATATTTCCCTTTTGCTTTGCGGTTTGTACAAAGTGAGTAAGGGGCTTTCTAGAATTAGTTGTTTTTAGATTAGTTAGTCAACGCTCCTGTCCTGCACCATGGCAGGTTATCTTCTTGCAAGATGAATGGATGAAAGCTCTTGCCTTTAATCTACCTAGGCGCTGTCTAAACTACAAAAATAACTTTGAAGTTGCTTACTTCAAAGTAGTAAGCAACTTCTACACACACACCCTATTTTGAACTTAAACTTCAGAGTAGGGCACTACTCCATTCCCAGGAATGGAGTAAGTAGTTGGAAGTTGGACTCCCTACTTTGAAGTTAACCTCGGATTAAGGGAAAAATGTGTGTAGACTCTCTGCTGGCTACTTTAATGCAGTGCCTAACTTCGAAATTAACTTTGAAGTTAGTTCCTAGTGTAGACGCACCCCTAGTGATGTTGATTTCCACAACCTCCCACTACCACTTGTTGAACTGTTCTCCTAGTTACAGAATTTATCCTGATATTCAAACCATACTCTCCTCTCTGCAGTGAAGGCCCCTTTTTATCAAACTTGTAAGTGATGGTTCTGAGTTACATGGGAGGACTACTGGCTTGAAAGTTGCAGAAGAGCTGGAAATATCACCTGGAACATTACTTATTTCATTTACAAAAGACAGAATGTTCATCCAAATCTCTGTGTGGGAGGGTGGGGGCAGATGTCAGTGGGAGGGGAACTGAAAGAAAAGACATACTAAAGATCCTAATATTTATTTAAAATATCTTGAAAAATCAGTGGGCGAAATTCCTGTAGTGGAGTTGTTCCAGAGATGGATGGACTAACCCACTGTCCTTAAATCTGGACTGGGTGTAATTTAAGTGGGACCCACACAGCTATAAACAAGACAGAGTGAAAGAGAAGTTGGAATATTTTTTCTCGTGGCAATGCAAAGAGCCACTGAACCAAACTGTAAACCCTGTGAATAATGGAAACTATTTCAAGCTGTGGGGGTGAGGGCAGCATGAGTAACCCTCCCCTGCACCTTATTTCTGGCACCTGTGCAGATTGAAATTACTAATTGGATTATTGCTACAGAATCTAATGCCCCCTTCACCCCCCGCCCTTAATTGTGTAACTCAGCTGGGATGTCTCAGTCCAACGCTGAGCCTTGGTGAGGTAGGTACTATCCTTTATCAGAGGGGTATCCGTGTTAATCTCTATCCACAAAAACAACAAGAAGTCCTGTGGCATGTTATAGACTAACAGATTTTTTTGGAGCATAAGCTTTCGTGGGCAAAAACCCACTTCGTCACATGCACGTCAGACATACATGCATCTGACGAAGTGGGTCTTTGCCCACAAAAGCTTATGCTTCAAAAAATCTGTTAGTTTATAAGGTGCCACGGTACTATCCTTTGTTTATAGAGAAAATCTGAAGCAAAACATTGTGATTTGACATAGGCCTCAGAGGGCATCTGTGTCACAGCTATGGTAAGAAGTCACAAGTTTCTGGTTCTGCGTGTTTTATCCAGGCAGCTGCCTTACAGTTTAGTACCTTGGCAGTGCTCTCTGCTATGTATGGGTCATAGAATATTACTCTGCAGCAAAAAAACACCTCACAGTTCAAAGGTTTCCCAGTGTAAAATGTGCTGGGATTGTTCCCTATGGGAGAAACAGAAACAAGAAACAAATAAGTTAGTCTGTGCAGTCCATCCAAGTATGATCACATAGGGAAATGGGAACCCTCCCTGTCCAAAACTATCTCATTCTCAAGTATTGAGAGTCCCATTAAATATACAGTTCTACTGAGCGAAAACCTCACTTATCACTTTGCACGGTCTCTTCAGCTTCTGCATGTTGAGGATGCTCATGGAGTAATTAAATATATATGGAGTCCATATGCCCACAAATTTCCTTCTGAAGTAAAGATCAGGATGAGACCCATGAGCACAATCTTGTCTCCTTTGAAATACACACATATTCAGATTCAGCAATTTTTGGGGAGTTATTGGTAACATTGATTGTTGATTTCTACCAGGTTGCCCCTGCTGACCCCAGTCAGATTGACCTGGTGGAGGAGGTAGCAGAGTTACCTCATCTTTAGAAATAAAATAGTGCTAATGAGAACATCAGATCCCTGCCCCTTACATTCTACTTTGAAAGGGCTCTAGATTCCATTTCTGAATCTGCTACATCATTTGGATTCAGTACTATTTAATTCTACAACAGCAAATCCATGCCTCAAAATGTATTGTTTAAATGAAAATAATTTAAAATATTAGTAAGTTTTAACTTTTAAGCAAGTTATCTTTCAATTTCTCTGCCTTGTATACTTGTCGCCCTGGCATCAGTGTGTAACAGATATTTGCAATTGGTTTCTGAGTTGCTTTACTGATGTTATGTGCAGTTCCTTTACATTTTAAAATTACCCTCCATTAGTTAGCCCTGGGATTGGCAGCAATAGGAGTTACTGTTAAAAACTATACTTGTTTGTGTCTGCAGTAATTTTTCCTGTGTGACACTAATAAACACAATCTTACAAAATACAAATATTCATAAAAGGATTATTAGAAGGGTCAGTCATATATTAATTAAACAACAAAAGGGTTGTCTTCTTGAAATCATGTGATGGCCATCAGATATCTAAAAAACAGCCCAGGGAAACTATAAATGAGGCAGTATGACTGAAATTTACTTTTGCAATCATAGTAGTTTTAATTTAGAAGGAAGGATGCTGCAACTCAAAATAATGTCTGCTTTAAGAATTTGGAAAAAACATTTGCAATCCAGATCATACCTCATCATTTATATTTATATTTTAATTTCCAGGGCCCAGTTATGTCCCTGCACCTTGTGCAGTAAACCACATAAATACAGAGTGAGCACAAAATATGAGTAAATCAGAAGGTAGGGTTTGCATCCATTTTGCCAGGATGTAAGACAAATGACTACACAACGTGTTGAATTGGGTCCTAACTTCTTTTGCTACATATAAATCCTCCTAAACATTAAAGCTGGATGAAACAATGCAAACAAAACCCTGCAAATTTTTGAATGAATCCTGTTTGCACCTTTCTTTGCTTGCTTTGTGCAACTATTCAAAGGACACTTGATGTCTTTCAAATTTGCATGCACCAATGTGAATGGAAAGTAGAGGTGAATTCACACAAGTATTTGGGCTGAAAATGCTCATCGTCCAATCAGGGAACAAAACCAATAGCACAAACTTAACTAACCAATCACAACTAAACAAATCAGCTCAAATATTGAATATTTGTGATCAGTCTGTAAAAATGTGATATAGCTATAGATTTAGATATAGATATATGGAAAGTTGAACAGAAAGTTTATTTGAGGGGGTTGTCTCTCCCTTGGCAAGAAGTCCATGAATAGGAAAAGGAGCTCTATTCATCTAATAAATTTTACTTTCCAAATCATTTGCTGAGCTCCAAAGATACTTCGTTACTAGAGCCATGGGAAGTTTTTGCAATAGAATGTGAGACCATGCAAATTCCATTGGCATTGTTACAAATTCAGATAAAATCTCCCAAAATGTTTCCTGAGGTTCCTAGTCAGGCTTTCAAGTATAATTGGGCTTCATTTCAATCCAGGCTGGGTGGATGAGCAACAGGTTGCTATAGTGACTCGTGCCTTATATAAACACATAGATTAGATCCCATTTTGGATTGGCATCAAACTCATGTGAAATCCATCATTTCTCTATGGTCCTGATACAAAAGTAGGTGCAGCCACAATTACGTTTCATTTTGAATTTCTGGATATGTTTTAACCTGAACCCTCAAAAGACAATTTTAGGGGGCGTCATCCCCCATTTGGACCGAAGCCAAAGGAAATGTATTCATGAGTTTCTGCGAAGTGAAACTGCTGAGCTCATCCTAATTCTTACGCTCCATCAGTATGATTCATTCACAACCAAAGCGTCTTTTGGTGGCTGTTACCACCTGCCTGCTCAATTGCGTTCTAATTTATTTTATTGTATGATAGCTTTTGTTCCCCTTCTAGAAAAGTAGGTGGTTATGTTATATGATATTCCGCTACAGTAGAGATAAAATTCAGCTCAGATGTAAATGCTGTCACTGAGACAAATGGAAGGGCCTCTGTTTACCCCAGAGCTGAATTTAGACCAAGATCTTCACTGGCTACCACCAATTTCACACAGAGCCACAATATTCTCTTGTCTTCATAAGGCTCTTTGTCTGCCCAACTTCCCCAGAGTTTCAAGGTTTTAGATCCAGTTATGCTCAGCCCATTAAAGGGACAGAATCCGCATACATATTTTGATCCACATGGTGACCTCCATTTTTGTTCTCTCTTATCCCTTCCTTTCCTTTCTATGGTATTTTTAAGCCACCTATCAGCCACAAGGGTATCAATGCTCTTCTTCACAGGTGTTTGCATCTGGGTTTTATTTAGGTCCCATGTTGCAATGTTATGCAATTGATACAAAGCAAAAATAGCCTCTACAAAGCCAACATATACCCTGCATGCAGTGCTCTTTAACATCACTATCCTTTTGTGAACTTGCTTGTTTCTGATTTGCTCTAACACAGAACAAGTCTGCACACTGAGCCAATCAGAGTGAAGTGAGGAAATGAAGTCCATACACGGCCTATTAAGCTTAATAATTTCTGTCCTCCCTTTAAAACCAGCACCATCATGGCTTGTTTTCTCTAAATACTTTGGCATGCTAGTATGTTGAAACTGCAGATTATGAACTGTGTGGTAGGTAATTCGTCAATCAATGTTGCCTCCAAATGACAGAAACAGTAACTAGCACTGTCTAAAAATAACATAAAAATCCCTCTGATTCATAACCTACCAGTTACTCTTCCACTGCTGCCCTGCCTGTGATTCGGGTCTGCAGGAGCTGATGGAGCATCTTTTGTATTTTATATCAGTGAGCAGAGGAACATCAGTTTCAGAAATGAATGGCACCATGATGAAACAGAAAATATTTCTGTGCAACATGATGAAACAATTACCTGGCTGAAGTAAATCAGGAAGTCAGTCACAGGAAGAAAAGAAAGTGTCTGGAGCCCATTCAACAGGCAGAAGTGAAAAAGTGCCGCTAGCCAGCTAATAGAAAAGTTGTTTTGTGAAGTATCTACTGTAACAGTTCTGTGGGTGAAGTTTTTTTTACACTGAGTTGCACTGCTCGTAGTTGTCTAGGTACCTTGTTCAGGTTGTCTGCCTCTGTCCTTATGGGCATTTTTAAAAACAAAAAACGAGAAAGCTAATCTAGAATATGAATTACTTAATACAGGCTTAATTATAAGCATATGAATAGTAATTAAGTGGAGGGAACAGCTCACTATAGAATAATTCATGGAACTAAAGAAAGGAGGGCTCATTTCAAGAGGGACTTAGTTTAGCTGTTGGTAAAAGGGGGCCCAAGTTTGCCCAGTCTTCTTATATTAAAAGCCTCAGCCTGTAACACAGGCTTCTCTGCATAGTCAGTGAAGATCTTCTTCCTACAGCTCTGCCTGCCATTTCAGTTACTGCTAAGGAGCCGCTGCCGCAGTGAATTTGTGCTTAAAGTTAAGCATATGCTCAAGCAACTTGCTGCATCAGGTCCCTGGTTCTAAGAAAGCAGAATGGAGGGCAAAGGACTAACACTACTAGGTGTACGTACAGTGTCCTATGGAAATGCTGTATTCCCAGATACTTAGTGAGGAAAATAATAACGGGTGAGGGGGGAGGGAGAGCAAAGTTAAATAATTAACAGTGCAAGACAGCGAGGGGAATGAAGAGGGATGGGATGAACACTGTGATTAGGCATAGCCCTGTGAACCACAAGGTGGGTTTTGCAGACTTGGCTCTGCCACTGATTAATTATGACTTAAGAGGTTGTTGGGCCTATATTTCCAGGAAGATGTAAACACATATATGTAGCTCCTATTTTGAATGCAGTTGCTGTAGCGGCAGGGGGAAATGGTCTGTTTCACATCTAGCTAATTATTTGTGTGTGCAGTTGTGAGTATACATAAATCATGCTTAAATAGGCACACTAGTGTACATTTTTATACATAGAGAATGTGCAGTTTTCTGAAAAAATCAATTTTGCTTCATCATCTTCTCCCTATTTGTACAATGGAAATAAACAAGATTGACTCTTCCTCAGGAGGCTACTGACAGGATAAATCTATTAAAGATTATAAAGCATTTGAAAAACTCAGCTGGAAGGTGCTATGAAAGGGGGATATGAAAACTAATGACAGGCTACTGCAGTGGAAGGATACAGGGCAGCTGTTTGGGGCAGCAGCAACTGCAGAGAAGAAGGCTCTTGCACCGTTTGGAAGGACAACAAGAGGGCTGCTCGACCAGTGAGAAAGGACACAGCACTACAGAGAAACTAGGTCAGGGAATTTAGCTAAAGGATTTTGAAAGCAAGGACAGGGATTTTGAATGGGATCTTGTTTGTCTAGTGTTTTTATCAATCCGCCATTTTAGACCTGATCCCGTAAAGACATGCTTAGTTTGCATCCAACTAGTCTTAATACTTCTTTGGGATTTTTCATGAAAGCAGATAAGCGCATGCACAAATCTTTTCAGAATCAGGGCCTGTGATTGTCTTTGTGGAAGCGATTGTGTCTTTGTACAGCATCTAACAATGTGCAGTCACTCAAGAGGAGGACTGTGGAGCTGTCTGCAAATGGGGATTTCACAGGCTACCTGTGCAAAGCAGCATTTTGTAATGTCCAGAGGAAAAATGCACACCACAGGTCAGGAAGAAATTGGCTGCTACTTTTCTCCTCTGCACCCTAGCAGCCAGTTCAACGGTGCGCGTAAACCCTTGATAAAGCTCAGCACATGCTAAAGTGCTTTGCTGGAGAAAAGTGAACACAGGTTAGCTTGTGCTTATATGCTTTGCTGAATTGGAGCCTTCAGAGTTCCAAATGCTGCAGGCTGGCCTGCTGGCTATGGCTGGGATGTGACAGTGGTTTATCCATAAGCAGCAGGGAGGGAAATGTAGGAACTGGATGCCCAGAAAGGTGTTAGGTGAGCTGTTGTTGATCAGTTTGCGTTCACATGGGCCAAAAGGACTCCTGCTTTACTGCCAGGGCTGCATGTGCTAGAAAGGCTGCGCAAGCTAACATTAGAGTAGATTAGAGGGTTAGCACCTGACTTGTAATCTATCCTAGATCAGCAAGAGCTGCGGCTATGGTCTATGGGTTTCTGTGGTGGGGTAGGCAATGGATAAAGCAGGTGCTCAGAGTGGCGTGGCACAGACAGCAGCATGCACGGGGCAGTCTAATTGGTGCAAGTAATTCCTGAAAAGCGTGATCATATTTCTACAGCAGCCAGCCTGATGCAGGGCAGTTGAGCTATTACTAATTAGCATTCAAACAGAGAGAAACCTGTGCTAGTCTATATACTATCAAAACGAAAAAGCAGTCCAGTGGCACTTCAGATCTGAAGAAGTGGGTCTGTCCCACGAAAGCTCATCACCTAATAAATTATTCTGTTAGTCGTTAAAGTGCCACTGGACTGCTTTTTTGTTTTAATTAGCATTCTGTAGGTCTTTTCAGCCCTGGCTCTCAAAGCACCTTATGCAGGTGGGAAGGTCTAATTACCATCCCCTTCCCCACCATTTTACAGCTGGAGAGGTGGAGACGTGCCTGAGGCCCAGCATGAAGGAAACACTCTTGGGGAAGTGCAACAACTTTACCCAGGCCCTTAGGACTCCATCTAGCCTCTTGCTTGCTCCTCTCTGTTGTTCGCGGAGCCCAAATAAGATCCACGCCAAGCTGTGCTTTTCTTTAGCAATGACCCCACTGATTTCAGTGGGACTTCTTGTGAGGTAGTACTCAGTAGAAATAAGGGCCCACCGTGATAGCACTCAGTACAAATAACAGGGTCCCAAGCAGGCCCAGTGTGGTGAGGAGAATCGGCAGGGTTGGGGTGAGCACTGGAAGGGGTTTGGCTACTGGACCTGGGTTTTGAGAAGGGTTTAGAAAATGTAAGGGAGACTAAAAGGCGCCCTGGGCTTGGGAGGCTGTTCCAGGCCAGGGAGAACTAAGAGAAAGGACAGGCCACTTTTTGTGGCAGAAGGAAACCGAGGCCATGAGGAGAGTTGAACTGACAGGGTGTTTTCCTTTAAGAAAAGCCCAGGCCCCGCCTCCTTCAAACAGGACAGTCTGCTGCTGCTCATCTTTGCCATGTTCTTAAAGGAAAAATCACAGAAAAATGGCTGCTGTTGTATTCACACCTTTAGCGCCATGCAGGTTCCACAGCGGCATTGGGTGCTCTTCTGTGCAAGCCCTACGAGTGCCTTATCATCAGGCTCATCAGCTATCAAGCAGCCATAAGATTGTTTACGGTAGTATTCTGCCTCTTTATTACACACGGAGCAGGAATGCCCTTCTGAGCCCTACAGGTGGCCCCTCCAGGGCAGGGCTGAGGCCCATTGGTGGGGAAGGGTGAGGCTGGGTGGGGGATGCTTGCATTGCTGCACCACCCGCTCTGATCACTCTCTGGGTCTGACAATTAGGCATGTTTTATTGGCCCTAGATTCACTTTATTATTGTACATACAATAAAATATCTGGATTTAAAAAAAGAAGATGATAATGATGTAGGGCAAAGTCCAGCTTTTACAAACCTTACGGTGGGGTGCAGGGCACAGGGTAGCACATAGTGCTATGCTGAAGCTTTGTAGCATCTCAAAGTGCCAGGGACCAGGGCAAGTACACAACTGAGCTAAACACCTTCACACTGCTCCAACATGAAAATGTGACTGTCTAGGACTGGCTGTCCTCACATCACATGTGCGTTGCGGCTGGAAGGTGTCAAATCAATATTAAATCAACAGACCAAGGCCATGGAAGGCCTGTAGAGGAACTAATGGTACTCTCCAGTTAGTGCTCAAGGCAGTGGTTAGACTGGAAAAAATAGTGGTGGCACTGCCCCAGGGTTACACACAACTCAGCCCGTTTGGGAGGCCAAAATGAGATACCATGCACAGTAGACAATAATGCTGGCATCTAAATGCTCCCAGTCACGCTTCAGAGTCAACATGCTCTGCGATGAACAGGAGCATTCTGCAACCCTGAGAGCTGCAGTATCAGGCCAGAAAAGGGCTATGTTCACATTTCTCAGAACTGCTGTTTCAGGCTGTCAACAGTCTCAGTTGGACATCATTCTGTCCATTCACGCCAAGTTCTGAAGGTTAGCACAGCCACTACAGAGTTCTTTTGTTTGTTTTTGATAAAAGGTCACAATGGCTACTTCCACACAGCAGCCTAAACTTAAACCACTTAGAAATGATGGGTGTGTGTCAAAGACCTTTGATATCCCACAATAGCTCTGCCGTGTAGATGTAGTCAATGTGAAGCATCTGCTGGGGACAACACTAACACTGGCTCACCAAATTGCCATAAGGGAAAGCTTCCCTAGCTGCATTTGCTGGGCATGGAGACGGGAAACATCTCCGTGTGTTCTCTTCCTCCTTGCCATGACCAAGACCCATCACACAAGGCAGGGTTTTGCCCTTTATTGTTTAGCTGCTCCTGCTCATCTCCAAGCAAGCAGTAGGTATGTCTGGTCTCTGCAACGCTAATCTGCTTCAACGTGGGTTTCACCCAGTGAAGGATTTGTTATTGATAATGGGCCATGCAGTAACTTCATTGAGGAAGTGGAGTTAGGCCAGAACAAATGGGGAAAAAATGAATCACCTTCCCATGTAAAACCCATTTCATAATGCATAAAACCCCACTGACAGCATGACCTGTATTGTCAATCCATGAGTCAGACTTGCCAAAATAAGGAGATTGGCACAAAAATCACAAGTTTCTAATAAACAATAACTCCGGGACCTTTTAATTAGCCTGATGGCATTTGGAGCTGTTCCCTGCAAGTACAAGGGTTAGAAATTTACTCTTTTTAAAAATCAAAGCGGAGTTTTTCACAGGTTCATACAATTCCAGGAAAAACTCCAAACATCCCAAGATCACAAGAGTTGGCAACATCAATTGCTCTGGCTAAAAGTAAATGTGCCGCTTTTAAAATTAGCTAAATTATAGATTAAAATGCTCCATAACTCACTGAGGGTCAGCAAGGCACAGTAATCAATTCCATCCTACTTAAGTCCTACCTGGAGAACTAAGACCCTTGTGCTAGTTCCCTGTGCTCGGTGAGATTTCATTCCCAGGGATTTACTCACTTCATATCTTCAGCTTGATTTCAGACAATAGCTGAGCTGGAACAGACCGTGCTTTCAACAAATCTAATCTGGAAAACATGCTTTGAAACAACCCTCTAAACTGAGCTCTGTCTCTTCTTTCCCTGGATTCTTGATATCTAGGATAATCTAGTTCTCCTGAGTCCTCAGAATGTTCCCTTTGCGTTCTCCTCATACTGCATGACATGCCGCGCGTTGGTGGGAATAGTCAGTTTTATTAAATACTTAATAACACACTGTGCAGTGACAGTCTCGTATGGTAATAAACCAGCCATGTAATTCTGCCTGAGTCATGAAACAATGTGGGGCAATATGTTTGAATGCAGTTCAGCATATGTGACTTTAAGAGGTTCTTGGCAAGGGAAAACCAGTTTAACGCTCCAAGAAATTAGCTGGGCGGACACAGTGTTTTATATCGTTAAAGATTTGCAGAGCAGAAAATGAAGTGCTGTTGGAAGAACACATTGTCTTCTAGCGTGTCCTCTTACAAGTTGGTCTGTTGTTTTAAACAGCAGCCGGAGTGGGTCATTGACAGCAGTGAAAACAGTCCCAATGGGAGCAGGATTAAGTCCACCAATGTATTCATGTGAGTAAAGCACGCATGATCACCCATGAAATTCTTTCCCGTGCTCAACGGCCAACAAGCCACTGTGTACACCAGCTCTCAACATTTCTACAGAAACTCCTTTTTTCAATGGAAAATGTGGGGTTTGACATCACAAAGCTCTCTTCAGAAAATGCCCTGCTTTCCCACAGAAAATTCTGACTTTTCATCAGATACCTCAAAACTTTGCAGGTGTTTCTCCTCTACCCTGTCCTTGTTTTACAAAATGAAAAAATATTATCTTAGGGGAAAGAAATATGTTTCCAATCAGTTATGCTATGGACGCCCCTTATATGTGCAATGCTCATTGCCTAAGGCTGTTATGTCCAACGTGTTAGCCACTAGCCACATGAGGCTATTTGGCCGGTTGACTATGGCTAATTAGCTTGAACAATAAATATATTTGCAAAAGAATGTGGCTAACTTGCTATAGCAGCAGCCATTGCTTCGGAACTGTTTGGAGTCTATGGGGCTAACTGGTACATGGGCCTTGTTTTGGGCATCTGCACATGGGGGAAATTCATCCATGATACAACAGCACATTTTCAAGCTCCAGGTGAAACAGAAACAAACAAAATGACTTCCTTTATTAAGAGAGTTTAATTTCATTGAACTGAATTGAAACTGCACGAGCAAGCTGCAGAGGTTGAATCCCGATGTAGGGGGTGACATTTAATTGAGACACTGACAAACAAGGAAGCAGATCAGATTACAAGCGTAACATCATCAAAAGAAATTCCCGTTGACAGACAGTGGGACAACTGGTTGCATCAAGATAGTGGGACATTGTTCCTAGACATTTGTGGAAGCAGTTGTCTTTTAGCAATTAAACTTCAGTGCTGGATCTAGTCATACCTTAATTTATACACACACACACACACACACACACACACACACACACGCTTAGCCCAGTGTTTACTCGATAACGGTGGGACTAAGTAAGGGTTTTGCAAAATATTTATTAATATGTTATTGCTAAACAACAGCCGCATAAAGATTCAGCTCTGTATCATGTTCCCCAGAAACATTCTTAACTCTTTCCTATATCCACTGGAGTACTTCCAAGAACCGTTGTTGAATCTGGCTGTTTTTTAGTCCTGCAGGTTTTGGGGTGAAGAACATTGCTGGCATATGTTGGCCAAAGGTTATAGGAGGCCTAATTTTCAGACAAGTTAGGAACACGAATGAATGAATTTTGTGCTTGAAATTAAAATGCTTGCATATGCAAATCACAAATTAGACATTTGCATATGCAGTTATTCAAACTATAGGCATGGTAGGTTGCTTATCAAAATGACACACATAACCTCACACTCATTTTTCATATTTGCAACTGTGAGCCTGAACTTCCCAAGAATTACACCCACAATCCAATCTAGTTGTCAGCTCTCCTTCACCCCCTGCCCCTGTACCCCTCATCAAAACTGACAGGAAGGACAAACCCAGGGCAAAGCTATCCTCAGTTGTTCCCTCACCCTGAGAGTGATCAGGAATTGTAGAGAGCTAGGCATGACTGTGAACAGCAGAACTAAAAGGCAAGATGGACAACACAGTTTGCAGGTGCTTGCTCTTTGTCAAATGCTCATCTTCATTATTAGTTCAGTTTAACCCCAGAGTACTGCTGGCCCATCTTCAAGGCTAAGTCTACACTGCAGGTTTTTTTCAATGTTACTTATTTTGATGTTCTAATACCTAAAGAAGTAATGTTGGAAGATCATTCACACGGCCACAACATTGGGAAACGGAGCGTTCTCACTGACAGCCACAGCATTGCAAAAGGAGCCTTCACAGGAGCCGATAATAGCTGTACTTTGTTCACACACTTTCCTTTTCAACCTTGAAAGTCGGAGGGGGTTTGTCAGTCAAAGTTGTTCACAGAGTTGAAGTAATTTCAAGGGAAACGCCCTCTTATCTTGAATTATCCTGCTTGGCTATGTGAACGCTTTGGGGGGCGTTATTTTTTGGAAAAACGGGATTTTACAACAAAAACCACCACCACCACAACACAGTAGTGTACACAAGGCCTTAGTCGAGAGCACAAGCTTTGGGCAACCTGTCATTTTATTTACATTGACACAACTGAAATTAGCATCTGGGCCGATGTATGTGTCCACTTAGAGATAGCTATTTTGTGGTTTGCATGAGGTTAAAAGAAGATGGAAATCATAATCATGAGAGTCATAAAGGCAACATATCCCAAGCCAAATAGTTCTGTTTCCAGCCCAGGCTTTAATTATAACATGTCACATAATGATGACATAGAGTTATTATAATAAGCACATATAATGCATTAATCTGATATTATGTCTTGGCTTTAACAATAGGTACAGTGAACCAGTCTTAGCTGCTAACTCATTCTGAATGTATCTGCACACTCCACCTAGATACTTATCAGTCTCTTTAATTAGTGGAGGGAAACATCTGGAGGCCATACCCATAAAGCCAGACTCTGACGATAGCAGAGTTACTCTTTGGTTAATCTCTTACTCCCACATATTGTCATGCGGGTCCAAACTTTGATCCTCTCCTAATTTCAGTGCCATTTATTCTCTAGTGTGAAGACAAAAGTTAAAAAACGGCACAAGCCCATTCATGTACGATTCACGGGGCTATTCATGTGCTCAGGTGACTTCAGTACAGGACTCAACCTATTATTTACTTGTATGGAAGACAATGCTTCTGATACCCTATCACTTATTCAGTGCCCCTGCTTAAAAGGCCAGCAATGAGCTTTGTCAACAGGTAGAGTCCAATGGATATTTCATTTGCATCCTGATTTTAGTTAGCTGGAAGCCTACTTACCCTGGGTGTGGCCAAGTTTCCAGTGGTCCCATAAAGTTTGTTTCCAGCCACCAACCCCGGCTCTCAGTGTTCTGTGCTGTTATGTAGCTGTAGTTTACCCAAAATGTCTTCTAAGAGCCCCGTAAACAGTGTTTGTGTTGGTAATGCTGAAGTGTTGGTAATGCTGCTAGACAATACCGGCCTCCCGGGGTTCAGCAATTTCTGTGGTTCAGCACTAGCCAGGTCCCCAGGATTCTGGACTAGATGCTGTGAACAAGGTCAAACTAGGAGAGGAATGCAGTGCTCTGCGTCTCAGGTTACTAGGAGCAGATATTTCCAGTGTGTGGGACAGCTACTGTGTGTATTACCAATATTTGAGACTCTCACTTCTGGGCCCTTCCACGTACCGGAACCATGCATGCCAGACCTCCTGGATGGGATCCAGAAGAAGGTACAGTGTGAGAGAGACAAGGACCACACAGGGGTAATTTTCTGCAGTGATTAGCTGTGTCTACACATGCATGCTACTTCGAAGTAGTGGCACTAACTTCGAAATAGCGCCTGTCGTGGCTACACGCGTCGGGCGCTATTTCGAAGTTAACTTCGACGTTAGGCGGCGAGACGTCGAAGTCGCTAACCTCATGAGGGGATCAGAATAGCGCCCTACTTCGACGTTCAACGTCGAAGTAGGGACTGTGTAGACGATCCGCGTCCCGCAACGTCGAAATTGTGGGGTCCTCCATGGCAGCCATCAGCTGGGGGGTTGAGACACGCTGTCTCTCCAGCCCGTGCGGGGCTCTATGGTCACCGTGTGCAGCAGCCCTTAGCCCAGGGCTTCTGGCTGCTGCTGCTGCAGCAGGGGATTCATGCTGCATGCACAGGGTCTGCAACTTGTTGTCGGCTCTGTGGATCTTGTGGTGTTTAGTGCAAGTGTGTCTGGGAGGGGCCCTTTAAGGGAGTAGCTGGCTGTTGAGTCCGCCGTGTGACCCTGTCTGCAGCTGTGCCTGGCACCCTTATTTCGATGTGTGCTACTGTGGTGTGTAGACGTTCCCTCGCTGCGCCTAGTTCGATGTGGTGCTGCGCAATGTCGATGTTGAACATCGACGTTGCCAGCCCTGGAGGACGTATAGACATTATTCATCGAAATAGCCTATTTCGATGTCGCCACATCGAAATAGGCTACTTCGATGTAGGCTTCACGTGTAGACGTAGCCATTATGTCACCAGAACCAGAGACATAATATTTCAGCACTAGTTAAGCAGCCCATATCAGCAGGGGCATAGCCATTGCTATTCTGCCGACTGATCTCCTTCCCTTTTCCCTCTTTTTCCTTTAGCTTGCATCCAACCTTCCCCAGTACGGAATGCTTTGCCAATGCCCTTTGAACTGACTGTGTTGAGAAACTGATGCCAGAGTTTCTTAGTCCTGTGGTGGCGCCAAGATATTATAGTGATGGGTATTGCAATGCTGAAAAACAGATAGACAGATAGCTAGATAAAATGTGGACATAATTTAGCCAGTTGTCATATAGAGCAGCTAACATGAGTTCATCTACTTACAGTGAATCCTATTGATAAAACTGCTTTAAAAAGATGTACCTTTTCATTTAATTGAAAACACATCTTTTGATCTCAATTGTTTTGGCAGCACGCACTCTATTTGAATGACACTTTACCTGTCCAAATAATACCACGTTCACATCTGTTGTTCCTGGTACATAAGTGTTTCATGCATGTATGCATATAAATAGCTAATAAGCAAAGAAGATAACTGAAAGTTATTGTAAAGATACAGACTAAAAGCAAGATCATCTCTCTGTACTGATGTGTGGATATAGACAATAGTTCATAACAGAGACAAGCAGTCAGTTGTCTGTATTAAACAAATAGAAACCTGACAAGGTTTTACATTAAATATATCCAGGATCTGAATTGTTTCACTAAGCAGAAAAAAGACATTTTCTGGTTTAGTACTTAAGTCGATGAAACAAATAATATGCACCTCATCTCCCTGTTTTCTCTTCTTAAAAATGAATATTTATAAATTTCCCAGGAAGGAGAAGGAGAAGAATAAAAAGAGATCTGACAGTTTCATTATTGTTTACGGGCCAGCTATTATGCATTGGTGCGCATGTTGAAACATGTGGGTTGCACATGTTGTGGGGGAAAGTTTATTTAAAAATAGCCCTGGGAATTTTACAAGTGCTATTAGGTGATGCAGATTATTTGTAGAAAATCTAAATTTTGGGCCACACTGACAGAAGGCTGTCTCGTAAATGTGACAAGATCAAAATAGCCAGCATGGAAGTGTATAGTTCATTAATCTGTATTTTCTCTGCAGATGACATTCACCCCCGCTGAGGGAGGCTTGCACCAGGACTATGCACCACTTGAGTTCCGCTTAAGCCAAGACTGCTGGGTACAAAAAGAAAACACAGATGAATAATTCTGTGTCTTAGTGATGGATAAACCTTTCAGATGATTCTATGATTTTTATTTGGATAAGCAACAAACAAGTTCAAGCCTCTTTAGTTTATAAATCAAGATGGAAATTCCTCTCCAGAGCTGTCTCTCTCATGAAATTTCTAATATATCCTGATTCCAGTTGGTTAGAAATTCTGCACTGATACCACCTCTCATTGGATTTTGTCTCCACATCTCAACCTTCTAGCATCAGGAAAACCGAAGGAGCACAAAGAATGAAATGACGTTGATGAACACAGCTCTCCAGAGGGCATATGGCATGATCCTGTAGTCTGCAGTGATGTACACTCTACCTTTCTGTGTGTTTGTCTGTGAGTGTCTTATCTAGCCTATGTTTCTCTGTTATGCTGCCTCTTTATATGGTCATGTTTCTGTGACCATTGTCTTGAACCTGAGAATGGCCATCATTGGCTGTTTCACTTCAACTTCACTGTAAATTTTGTTGTGATTTTGAATGCCTGATTTTCAAACACGATAAATAAGTATGCAAGTAAACATCTAAAAATTGTGGAATTACACACCTACTTTGGAGACTCAGCCTCTGATTCATCATTGCTGTGTATATTGCATAGTTATATATGAGTGCAAAACATTGCCTTTCGAATCCAATAGCATTCTGCTTTCACTTTGCATAACTGCTAATGACAGCACATGGTGTAAGGCAGTGGAGAGTCAGACCCACAGCTACTATCATTGTATGTACAAATCAGTTATGAGCATATACAAATAGCTGCTTATGCATCCAACTAACATTTGCCGAAGCAGTTACCAAATTTGTGCACTGTCATTGTAACAGTGTTTGTAGTTAGCTGTTCATATTGCATGCCAAATTCCTTTAACAGTCAAGGCCAGAGTATGTAACACACTAAGGAAACAGTTCAAAAATAGTTACCTAAAAATAGTTCACGTTTAGGCTCTGAGGAAAGTCGCCTGATTTTCAAAAGTGCTGAATAGCCAGCAGCTCCTGTCCATTGGCTTTTGAAAAATCAGACCACTTAGTCAGGCATCCAAACTGAGATTTAGAATCCTGATTTTATGTATTTATTTTTCAGGACCCATCAGCCAAATAACTTGTTAAACAGACAGCACTGTGTTAGCAGCACAATAACACGATGTTCCGTGCCAGCTGTATAAAAACCAAAGGTAAGTAGAAACTTGTAGTAGCTGAAGATATAAGGTATTGTCATTTCTCTGAAAAGAATAATAAAAAAAGAAAGTTTAAAACAAAGCGAGACTAATGGCCAGTTCAGGACATGGGGCACAACTGGCCCTTTGTGTCATTGAAATATGTGTTCCTCTGTTTGTTGTTATAACAGTAGCTTCCACTCAAGGAGAGTAATTTATTCTTTCAAAGCTCTGGACTTGCTCAAGCTAATAAAACAACTGCATCTTTAAATTAAATCTTACTTCCAAAATAAACAAACCATAAAGAAAAGTTGTCTTTTTTTCAAAGTTCAGAAACTTTGGCTTGGCTTTTTGGGCAAAAGCTTGCTAGCATCTTCCTCTTTTATCTCTACCAGCTCACTCAGCCTTAATCTTTTTCATCTAACCTACATGATTAATGCATCAAACTTTGGAGCAGGCCAGGTCCCAGCAGGAAGCTGCGAGTCCTATCATGTCTTCACAACATTAGCCAGCCAAATAATTGTGGTTTGTTCAGTTAAAAAAAAATAACCTCCTCATTTACATGTTTCTCTTGAAAGAGCTTCCTTCCCTCCACCTTTTCTTCATGAGGTTGCAGACTTTCGTTCTTATAACCTGAACTGCAAATTCTCTCCTTTGCAGTTGGAATGTTTAGCCCCTTTAATAGTCCTCTTGCCTACAACTGGGATGCTCACAATAGTAAACAGGTTTGATTCCCAGTGGCCCTGATGTTCTGACAGTGTTGCGCAGGGTGGTAGAATGTAGCCCTACTGACCAGCTGGGAATTCTCCTGCCATGGGCAACTATGTCTACACAGCAGAGCTATTTTGGGATACCTCAGTATCCCAAAATAGCTACTCTATATCTTTGAAACATGCCTGTTATTTCAAAATATTTTTCCGAAATAAGGGGCACACCATTTTGGCATCCCTGTACACATCGTTGAAGGAGAAGTAAGGGATGCCTTGAAATAGTGCTTTATTTCAACATTTGGCACTGTTTAGACAGTGCCAAATGCCAAAATAGCCTATTTCAAGTTTAGTCTGTCATCTAGATGAAGCCCAAGTGACATACAGCTCTGACACCAGCTGACTCCTCCCACCCTGGCTTAGTGGTTGGGGGATTATTGAATATATCGTGGGGAAAGTATGTAGGGAGTGCCTGTGCTCTCAGAGTTCCCACCTGGCATATTGTCTCCTGGTGTTAGAGTAGCCCCTAAACTGCTCTAATTTACACTAGTGTGCTGGGACCAACGTTGAGGCAACAAGAGAATTAAGCAGACAAAACTTCCCCATCGTGCACTGATTATATCTCAGAACTAGAGAAAATCTAGGCCTTGGTGATCTTGGTGATCAGTTTTTGGCCATGGCCACCCCTATAAGACAGGTGGTAGGGGGAATATATGCAGCAGTGCTGACAGCCACCATGAGCCCCAGGGGCAAGGTGGGCCAGGTCCTGGCTCTACACTCCAGAAGGGGCTGGACCAAGGGTGGAGGGGCAGGGTCTCGGGCATTCAGTTCTCTGTGCTGCCCAGACCTTGGAGCTGGCCGCCACCCCTCGCTCACAGCCACGCACAGCTGTGCAGCAGCGCTGCTGTGGCAATTCAAAGGGGCCCAGCCCTCCAGCTGCCAAAGTAGGAATAACTGGCACTCTGGGCCCCTTTGAAATGTCAGGCCCTGGGGCAATTGCGCCCTTTGCCTACCCCTGTTGACATGCCTGGATATATGGAGAAAGTAAAGCCCACAAGAAGAAAGCAGCATGTATTAGCATGAAAAGGTATAGTCCAGGGTCATTGTGACACCCACTTCCCCAAAGAAACACATCAACCCTCAACTACAGAATCAATCAGAGTTAATTTCTCAGTGGTTAGCTCTGTGCTTAATTATTTCTAAATGGAACAGCTGCTGCCTATTAGCTTGGCTGAAATACGGCCCGAATCATCCTCTCACTTTTCTTGCATCAGTCTCAAGCTGCTAGTCTTGGGTGTCTGAAGTCCCAAGTCTGAAAGATCTCCTGGAGAAACCAGGGGAATGGAAGTCAGGACTCCCGGGGTCTATTTCTGACCCTGCTGCCATGAGGATTCCTTCTATCAGGCCCCAGAGGAGAGGACAGGTTTTACCTTTGTGTGAATGAGCCAGGTGCCTAAAAATAGCCTGGAGCCATGAAGAGACAAAGGTATCAGATGTTGGGGTCCAGGTCTGTGGGCCATTCTAGAGACAAAGACCCAGCTGTGAAGCCTGGATCTGGATTCTGTGCTATGACAGGAGCTGAGATTTTGGTCCAGGCCCATTCCTGATGCTGCAAGTAGCAGAAGGGAGAAAACAGCCCAGGAGAGCTAGGGCCAAGTGCTCAATGGGTAGCCTGCCTTTCATTGCTGCTGATTATGCCCATGCAATTGGAATCAGTAATGTTGCACTTGGGTTTGAATGAGGGCAGCAGGCCCAGAAAAGGCAGTCAGATGTGCCAGGGCTCAGCTCCTGGGGCTACATCCCATTGTGAGTGCAAAAGGGAGGAAGAGCCTTAGCCCAGCTGAAAATGTAGGCCTCAGACAGCATGTATTGCATTTCTGTGTCCTCCTCTTGGGTCAGTCCGTTTGGTGACTGTTAGGCCAGGGCCTGAGGAGCATTTCCTTGGAACGTGCTCTGCACAGTTGAACGTTCTCTTCCCGCATTTCACAAACAACCACAAAGAGGAAGGAAAAAAGCGGGGAGCAAACCTACTGAAATGAACTGCCTGCATCTTCTCTCCCCCACCTTCTCAGCCACCCTCTTCTGTCCTGCCTGGCTCCTGCCCACCTCCCAGAAGCTCGCTGAGTCTGTCTGTTGTATGTCACTCTTTGCATAATCTTCCATTAATTTATGAGTGTCCACATGATCGAGTGGTGCAACCCTTTGAAAGGGAGTCAGTTTCTGGGTTCTAGTCCCAGCCCTGTCATCAATTTGGTGTGACGCCACCTGTAAACTTTCCTGGTTGCCCTTCGCAGTGTCTATCCATTCAGAGGCACTCTCAAGTCTAAATACGAATACAGGCAAAAATCCCCCATTTGCCAATGAGACGAATTGTGCAGCAGAGAATTATCCCATCTCACTTCTGCACTTGATCCAAAATCCCCCAAAGTCAATGGAAAGACCCCAGTGATCTGAATTGGTTTCGGATCAGGTGCAGGGAAGTGAACAGCGTGGGTCTGAAATTCGAAAGAGAGCTGTGAGAGAGGGGAGTTGAGAGCAAAAATGCCCCCTGCAGGATACTGGGAGTGAAGAAGTTGCGTGGGAAACAGCTTGACTGGGCTTGGCAGGCTCTGGGGCCCCACCTTTTGCTGGCATTTGACTCTCTCTGAAGGAAGCCAGCTCCCCACCTCAACCTTTTAATTTTACTTCATTATTTGTAACTTCGGGTGATGCTCATCCAGAGTAAAGCAACAAGGTGTCAACTCCTTCTTCTGCTGTGCTCAGTAGCAGAACTTCCTCTGCTTTCTCGGGCAGCGGGACCGGCTGAGCTCCTCCCTTTCTCTTCACTCCTGGTACCGCTCTGGGGTTCCCTCTTTACTTTCTCTCTCTGGTGCTGCATGGGGCCCAATCCATGCCTGCTACTCTTCTCTGCCTCTCTTCCCTTGACACACTTAACAGTGTAAGGCCCAGGCTGACTTCTCCATCATAAGGACAAGCTCCTGGGTTCCCTCTACCTTTTTGTTGTATGCATCAAGACAGAGGGGGATGTGCGCCAGCAGTAGATACACATGCTGCTGGCTGTCGGTGCTCTGCTATTCAGCTGGGCAGCACCTGACTCTCTCTTGGGCTTCTGTCCAAGCACTCAGCTTACAGAAAACACTGAGGGAGGTCTTCACTACCCAGAAGATTGACCTGGTCAGGGCCAATCTTCCAGGGTTCAATTTCACATGCCTGGGGGGGACGTGTGAAATCGAACGATCAGGGGTTGACAGTAGATCCCTGTACTCCTCAATCTCACAAGCGGTAAGGGAGGTCGATGGGAGAGTTTCTCCCTTTGATGGCCAGGTAAGACAATGGTAGATAAGTCGATTCCAGCTACACAACTGCTGTAGCTGGAACTGTGTATCTACAATCAACTTTAAGGTCTAGTGTAGACGTGGCCTGAGTTTTTATAGAGAGTAAGATGCAAGGCAGAAATTTTGAGTTCTTTGCATTCACTGGTGGGTCCTGTGTTAGCTTCCATGGACATCTCCCTGGTTTGATGGCATGGCGTTCCTCCTTCTTGCTTTTCGTTACAAGTCTCCTGGGACTGCCCAGCTGATTTGAGGATGACCGGCATGTCTCTTCTTAAGTACCATGGTGTAAACGAAGGAACAAAAGCTAGCTAGACTCACTGTAATTTTGAGACACAAACGGATTGCATCCAAGTTTACTGGGAGCTCCTTAACTCAAGGGGCTGAGATTCCTAAGTGAGATCCAGTGGTGCCAATTCTTGTGATTTTATCACAAGTTTCACAATATTTTGGCTTCTCTTAAAGCCCCAGCTCCTGGAATCATGTGATCGAGACTCTCCACTTTCATTTAAAATAAAAAGTTAGTTTATAGCCCTCATGGTTACAGAAGAAATCTTTAAAATGTGACCCACATGCACTTCAAAGGCTCAGAAGGCAGATGGCACATAAAAAAAAAAAATTTAGTTCTAAGCTAGTCTTGAGATGTTTGGAGTTTGAGTTACGATTTTTGAAAGCTTGTAGCAGGCCATGCTGGCTCCACAGCAATGAGCATTATTGAATATGCCTCTGCTATATGGCTATGTCTACACTAGCCACTTCCTTTCGGAAGGGGCATGGTAATGAGCGAGTTGGGAAGATGCTAATGAGGCACTGCTATGAATATGCATCACTTCATTAGCATAATGGCAGCCACGCACGATTAGAAAGTGCCACTTTCAAATCGCATGCTGCAGATGTAGACAGGGGCCTTTCAAAAGGACCCCCCAGACTTTGAAAGCCCCTTCTTCCTAAAACCAAATAGGAAGAAGGGGTTTTCAAAGTCCGGCGGTTCCTTTCGAAAGGCCCCTGGCTACACAGGTGGTGCGCGATTCAAAAGCGGCACTTTCGAATCGTGCATAGCTGCCATTATGCTAATGAGGCACTGCATGTTCATGGCAGCGCCTCATTGGCATCTTCCCAACTCACTCATTACCATGCCCCTCCTGAGAGGAAGGGGCTAGTGTAAACATAGCCTATGAGTATCCACACAGCACAGATGAAGAAGATTTTCCAAGGCCCCAGGGACAGCTGTGGGGCCAGCTCCAACTAAGTAAGAATCTGATAGTGCCCTGAGGTAGAGAGGCACCTCGCCACCAGCTATAGTTACTACAAGGACGTCTTGGATGTGCCAGGCGGAAGGAGTCACTTCCCCAACTCTGCCAGGCAGGAGCAATGGAAATGCACCTCTCTACGCCTGCTCAGGCCCTGCTGTCACTTTGCAGGTTAGCAACAAGCCTTGGAGCATCTCCATCGAGCGTCCAGACCCTGGGCCATGGCTCACATACAAATCTGCTGCCTCCAAAGACACAGGACATGCCAGTTTTCAGCTCCACCTTTAATCACTGCCCCACTCCCTGCACACACACCACGTAGGGATATTTATAGTGAGATCAAGAACAAGTTAAACAAAGACTAGAGATGAGAAGTAATAGTAAGGAGAAGTGTTGGAAACAAGTGGTACATATCAAAGAAAAACATGCATTCCAGAACCTAGACATACCGAAGAAGATACTTTTAAGTCTAATAAAGTATTGCTCAGCCCTGCTTTACAGCCAGGCTGGCTGTGATGCCTCCTTTGAGTATACAACATGCAGTCACTTTGTCTACTCAGTGAAGGATTTAGGGCACCTCTCATACTCAAGACAGAGCAGAACAATCCTTATCCATGAACAAAACACCCGTGTCTGATTGGTTTTTCCTGTGGCTTTCCTTTCCTCGCGTCCTGGTGACCTGCCTTAATCCCAACTCCTTAATAACATCATTTTCACTATCAGCACCTAACATCTTAAATATCATCTGTCCACACAATTTGCAGTGATTGTTGCTGAGTGGGCTATTGGCTCGTGTCAGAGACCTCACATGCAGTGCTTCCTGTAGGCCGAGTGCTTGGGTGGCCATCCAGGACAGATTCAGGTGCAGCCCAGCTGATTAGCAGAATACCCACAGCTACCCGCAGTGAGCAGCATGTGTTTCTACTGGTGGTGTACATCTGCACATGGCTTGGTGCACAGAACAAAAAGAGAGGGAACCCTGCTCACATGCCCTCTCCTCAGTGAGCTCTTATGTAGCTATATGACCCAGGGGACCTGCATAAAACCCAATGTGCCCTCCACCTGTTGGCCCTAAGAGGTTTCTGGGTCACAAGAATTAGGTGCTGAAATCACCTTTTGTGCCTATGAAGGACTTTCCTTAACTTCCTGTCCCAAGAGTTGGCTTCCATGTAAAGCCTGGGGACTTGGGGGTGTGAATAGTCTATCTGGGGTCACATTTTTCTTCAGGTGAGTCAAAGCCTGTGTAAAAGTAGATGCGTTATCATGGTGCACAAATTACAGGAACTTCCGGAGATGTGGTTTTCTCACCAGGCAACCAAGAAGGTGGCCTGGGAGCCTGTCCGAAAACTTACTAAAGACACATTTGCTTTATGACAGACAAGACTCCCTCCTCCATTAATATGTGGAAGACATTACATGCGGACAGACCTTAGCAAATACAGATCTAAGATAGCTAATTATCAGATTATTTTTATCAGTTAGAGACACAGATCTACCTACTGAATGGGATCTTCAGAGGAAGGCAGAGCATGATCAAGGTGGACTCTCTCATACTTGCTGAATTGTGTCTCAATTAGACCGCAATCTCTTCTGGACAGGGAAAGCACCAGGCTTACTTGTGCTACTATAGAAATAACATAAAATCATTAGCAACAATGATTCTCTTCATTTCACATTCACTTTGGTTCGGTGTCTTCACCAGTTTGAATGCCTGGCATGAGACTGATCACTTCTCTGCATGACATTTCAGCAACAGAGTTGCAGATCATATTTTAAGGTTCCCATTTCTATTCCAGCAATTGTCTGGCAGCCATGGAGCACCAGGAATGTAAAGGCTCCACTTTAATTCAAATAGCATTGCTCTCAAAAGCTGGCAGCAGAACATGGCTTCTTAAAAAGTTTCTATTAGAAGCTGATCTTTCAGTTTGAATTTGGCAAGAAAAACCCTTTTCTAAACATTTAGATTTCACATTCTTTGAGACATTTGAAAAACATCCGCTCACAGCTCTCCAGGCTTTCAAAGAGGTGGGGAGGAATGATATGCCCCAGTGCTGGCAGACGTACAGTCTGCCATTCCGAGTGGGAGCCTTGATTCTAGTTCTGTTCCTAATGTCCTGGCTTCTGATTGTAGTTTCACTCAAGCAGTGTGAATCTACGCTGAAGTCTCTAGCTAATAACAGTGAAGTCAAAGGGGTTAACAATACCGTGGGTAATGTTGTGGTCGGCAGTTCAGAGACTCTCTTCTTGGAATAAACTTGTGTCTTAAGGTTGTGTTGTCCATTCTCAGAACACATTGATATTTTGGGCCAAGGAATACCACCTTATGTATGTTTGCACAGCACCAAGCATGAGGGGGCTTTGATCTGGTCGGCCTGTAGGTGCAAAATACCAAACAATGATAGTGGTTTGAGCATTGGCCTGCTAAATGCAGGGTTCTGAGCTCAGTCCTCGAGGAGGCCATTTAGGGGCCTGGAGAAAGAAATTAAAAATAAATCTGTCAGGGAGGGTGCTTGGTCCTGCTGAGGAGGCAGGGGACTGGACTTGATGACCTCGTGGGATCCCTTCCAGTTCTATGAGATGTGTGTAATGTAGGGGCACAGTATCCATCCCGCCGAAGTATACTCATGGGAGCAGCTGCTCACCAGTTTGAGCGAGGGATTGATAATTGAACTGGTATGTACCAAACATCACAGGCCCCTTACTCATACTGGTGAGCACTTGCTCTCGTGAGCAGTCCCATGGAAGTCAATAGGCCTCGCTCCTCATGTGAACCA
Organism: Carettochelys insculpta; assembly: GCF_033958435.1. Lineage (NCBI taxonomy): Eukaryota > Metazoa > Chordata > Testudines > Carettochelyidae > Carettochelys > Carettochelys insculpta. Next base: position 18,942,426 of record NC_134153.1, on the reverse strand, counting down.
AAACTCACCACCCTAAGCAGAGATTGCACAACTTGGCTGTCAGGAGACATCCTGCTCGCCAGCTCACAAAGGGCCCACTGCCACACCCTGCGTATCCTTCCAGACTGGTTCATTCTCCCCACACAGCCAAAACCAGTTACTCAGGCCAACCTGAGCTACAGCTTCCAGGGATTTTCCCCATGAACCTCTCTGTTCTTCCTGTTTCAGAGCTGCCTGCAGGAATCTTCCATGTTCTCTTCACGCCCTGGAGGTGTTCCTCCCCATCAGGGTCCCACTCCCTTCCTTCCTAACAGACTCTGGCAACCGCCCCCGGGGACTCCCTACTGCTCTCTCTCCCATTTCCCAGGCCTGATGGCTGCTGGCTTGTCTCCCTTGCCCTGGGAGCAGGCAGGCACAGCCCCAGGTCTGCCTTCTCTGCCCCTGTCCTGACTGACCCTCAGAGATGACTCACCTAGGTTCCTAGCCTCAAAAGCCCTTTTAAAAAACTTACTGGGATCAGCTGACCCGTCATGGCTATGCTGGCCCAGCTCCTTCTAGAAAGACCAATGTCAACCTGTGAAACTCACCCGATGTTATTAATAGCATCAGAGAAAACCGTCAGCATCACTTTTACTCATCACTTAATATTTTCCCTGAGACTTTTAAATTCAGTGCAACTACTTGTTGAAAGCACACACACTAAACCCCACGTTGCAGGTGCACAACATTATTCACGATGGCCCTAACTCAGCAAAGCACCCACATGTGCTCAAATCCTACTGGCATTGTTAAGGATGTGCTTTAATACTTCACTGAATCAGGGCTGAGGAGCTTGAAGTACTGAGTGCTGACAACTGTCAGAGAGGCCAGTGGGAGCTGATGGTGCTCAGACTTTGCAGCACTGAATAAATGCAATAAATACAGATGGGAGGGACCATGGTCAGGTGTGTAGTCTCACTGAAGTCTTGAAGTCAACAGGGCCCATGTAGTTCTCCTCCTGTATGTTTGCAGGGTAAGACCCAATGTCAGTCACTGGAATGCCTGTACACTAAGAGTACAATTTATTTTGTCTGTAACTGGTGCTTATGCTTTCTGTTCCATTTTATCCAGGTGTTTTTAAGCCATAATCGCTATGGCATCTAGTCTAGTACAAAATGGATTCCAGGTTTGGGAGATTTTTCTTTCTGGTGCTCAATGAGTGAGAGCAGATTTGATCAAAGCCAATCATTCACCTGCTTCAGAGCAAGATTAACATTTCCTGCATGTCTCTGCTTCATCATTTTGCTGGGGGCATTTGTGGAGAATTCCACAGCAAGGTAGTTCTACAGTTTGAAGATGAAAGTGCTGTTGCAAAGTCAAATATTAATTATTGTTACGTAATAGGTCAGAAAAAGTTGCACAAATATAGCTCCCGTCATTAGAGATTAGGTAATTTTCAATGTGTGAATTAATGTAAGTCTCAACACCACATCTCCATGACGCAGCTAAGGTTATGTGTACACTATAGACTGAGGGGTTGATTTCTGTGCTCGTGTATACGTATTTGTTCTTCCTCTCGCTGAACTAAAGTAAGGATAATAGGAGAGTACACACAGCAGCACAGGTAAAGGCAGAGGAGACACGGCTGAGCCATGCTAAGTTCATACCCACCAGTTTCAGCGTAAGTTATTATGCCCATGTCACAAGTCAGTAACCTGAGGCACAGAGAATTTAAGACTTTAACCTGCAGATAGGCACCTAGTGAAATCTTTGAAAGTACCTAAGTGCCTAATACCTTTTGGATACCTAGATGCTTTTGGAAATTCCAGGAAGCAGGGCCTACATTTTAAAAGGGTATTTAGGCCTCAATCCTCTCAGCTCTGCAAGGCTGAAGTGGCTTAGATGGTTGAGTCCCATTTTCAGAAATGATTTAGGACTAGCCAGTACATGGGGTTTTTTAAAGTTGGGTGATGTTGATTGACCAAAGAGATTAAGGTCAACAGGAACAAAGCACTCTTATTCGGGAATAAGAGCATCCACACATGGAGTTAGCCAACCAGCAATAACTCCATGTGTAGACCCATAGTAGCCTACGTCCCACTGAGACTCAACTGATTTTAAAAATCTGAGCCCTTTCAAAGTGGGAATTAGTGTGCAGTGCCTTGAGTATAGCTGTCCCACTAGCAACTGGTTGACCACCCACAAATCCAAATGCAGCTAATGGGAGCTTGGAGGGTGGCATCCTTGAAGGTCACAGCCTTGGATCTCAGATTGGGAACCTGAAATCCAAGGCATCTGTAGCCATGTTTGAAAATGCTGTCCTCAGTGACTTGACTAAGATTATATCCCATGTCAGAGACAAAGCTAAAACAGAACCCAAAGAATCCTGACTCCTAGCTTTCTGCTCTAAGAACCAGACAGTCCTGCTTCTCTATGTAGATTCAGAGCAATGTATGGAAGGAACTTTGAAAGCTTAGCTAGTCCAGTTGAGCAGGGCCAAGTAAGTAAACCTAGGCTATCCCCTGACAAGCGTTTGTCTAACTTCTTATTTAAACGCACCAAGGTTTTCCTTGGAAGACTAGGCCAGTACTCAACTATCCTTATATCTGGGCAGTCTTTCCTAGTATTTAACCTAAATTTCCCTTATTGCAAATTAAGCCCATTGCTTCTTGCTCTACCTTCATTGGGCATTGGGGAACAATTGATCACAGTCCTCTTTATAACAGCCCTTGACATATCTGAAGACTTATCAGGTACCTCCTGAGTCTTCTTTTCTCAAGATTAAACATACCCAGGTTTTTATTTTTGTTTTTAAAACCTTTCCTCACAAGTCATGTTTTCTAAACTTATGATTTTTGTTGCTTGCTGCTGGACTTTCACAAATTTTCCATATCTCTCCTAAGTGTGGAGTCAAAAATCACACACAGTACTCCAGAAGGGACCTCTCCAATTGTTACATTCATAAGAAGTACATACACTTCCTACTAAATAATGCTAAAGAGAGCAAGACAATTAACTCCTCGGTCTTACATACAATGCTAATTGTTAATACACCCAGAATGATATTACACTGTGTTGTGACTGCATCACATTGTTGATGATCCACTATCACTCCCAGATTTTTTTCAGCAATTCTACCACCTAGCTTTGCTATTTCCTATTTTGCAGTATTGTGTTTGATTGTTCCTTCATAAGTGTTGTACGCTGCAATTGCCTATATAGAATTTCATTTTGCTGATTTCAGACCACCTGTCCAATGTATCAAAATTATTTTGGATTCTACTCCTGCCTTCCAAAGTGCTTGCAGCTCATTCCAGTTACTGCTACCTGCACATTTTATAAGCATATTCTCCACTCTATTATCCAAGTTATTACGAGAATCTTGGCAGACCCCTGCAGAGTCTTGATCAAATCTCCATGTCTGACTGCCAACCATTAGTAACTACTCTAAGTACCCTTTAACCAGTTAGGCACGCTCCTTCCAGTCATTTCTTCTAGCCCATATTTCCCTGCATTGCTTTTGAGAATATCACGTGGGGCTGTGACAAAAGCCTGATTAAGACGTATCATATCTCCTGCTTCCTTCTATCCAATAGGCCAGTAAACTGCCAAAGAAGGAAATTAGCTTTGTTTGATATAATTTGTTCTTGACAAATCCACGTTGGCTATTAATTATTGCCCTATTATTCTCAAGTTGCTTACAAATTATTTGTGCAATAACTTGTTTCAATATCTTTCTATCAAAGTTAGGCCAATTGGTTTCCCCAGATCCTCTTTGTTTCTCCTTTTAAAGATAGGTACTATGTTTTCTCTTCTCCAGTCCTCTCGGATCTCACCCATCCTTCTCCTCAAGTTCTCAAAGATAATCAGTAATGGATTTGAGATTTCTTCAGCTAGAGTCTTAAACACCCTCAAGGGAATTTCATCAGTCCCCACTGATTTCAGTAGGTGTAACACCTTCCTCTGTCAAAAAGATGTAAATAATAATAATAACAAGAATTATAATAAAGCTTTCAAGTGGTGGTATGGCTTTTGCTGGTAAAGGGAGGAGACCTTATCAGAGCATTAGAAAATTCCACAGAAGTAGCACAATAGTTATTACTGCAAGACACCAATAGCTTCTGCTCATAATATAGGGTCACTGGTCACAGCACTTTCTCCTCACGTTCCACAGTCACAGTACCTTTACCTTAAAAATAGGGTTGAAATGGTTCAGTAGGCTCCTTTTCATTAACTTGCAAGGTGTAGTGTGAAGTGGGCAGAACTCAATGACTATGCTAGTGCTTTTGCTGTCTCTAGATCACGATTCTTCTCCAATTCTGTGTTTCTGTCATCAGCTGTCAGCAAGGAGTACAGACCTTGTTTCATACAAGCTTGTATAAAAAGACAAACAAAGATGTCATAGTCTTCTGGGATAAGCTTGATATGGTAAATATCATCTTCAATTTCTGCAGTATGTACAGCCCAACTGACTTTGTAGAAATTCCAGTGTGGTTTCAAGCATTCAATCAATCGGTGGAATTCCAAAGTCAACATGCAGAATAACTAGGCAATGTTGGCCGTGAGGAAAATTTCCAAGTACTGTTCATGCAGCTTGCAGAGGAATACTGCTATTGTGTTGCATCACAAAGAAAAGGTCTGTAGAATGTAAAAACGTTACAAATCGGTATATAAATGTGAATACACAGACAGTGACATATTTCAGCATTTTTAATGAGATGGATGAGCCTGAGACCCAGCAGCTGAGACCTTGCGCCACCCTTAGGAAACTTCACACACCCCCTTTGTGCACCCCTGTTCTAGCACATTACCAACCCTTCCACTGATTACTGGGCTCTTAGAAGACATTTGGGGTAAATTCCAGCTAAATAACAGCACAGAACGCTGAGAGCCAGGACCGGTAGCTGGAAACAAACTTTATGGGAGCATGGGAGATTTGGCCACAAGTGGACATCCTGCTGACTAAAATCATGCTGGATTACAGATGTTGCTAGACAAGAGAGTTCTGGATTAGAGAGGTTCAACCAGTACAGTCTCACTGGGAGGGGTTGCTACTAAAGGCACCAAGATGCACTACTGAGAGGAGAAAATATGGCAGTGAAGGGCTTGGCCATTCATGCTTTGGAGGTTTATAGATGGTTGTTACGGTTAGTTGTCTGATACTGTAGCAATAGAAATTCCCAAGTATCTTTGATTCCACCAGAACTGAGCTACCAATAAGCTCAGACTTCATGATGTTCAGGGTGGAAATGATCTAGAGCCATGAATGCAGCTCTCTCGTAGTCTGCAGCGTGAGTTTCTTGCAGCACATCAAGGTGTAACTCATCTTCGGAGCTCCTGAAAGACAGTCAGACTTAGCACGTCACAAACCTCCCACATTAAGTTTGTACACATGTAAAGCTGGTCTCATAGTTCTTCAGTGCTGTCCCAGGCAACCACTCTTAACACACGGGAGTTGAAGGTTGCTCTACACCTCTGAAAATCAAACCATTAGCTTTTCAGCCCCACATGAGAGCCTACAGAATTAATAGTACATTTATTATCAAAAAACTGTCTGGTGCGTTGGGTTACCTAGATTCATAGCTGGTACAGTATCCAATTAAAAATGCAATTGTATTTACAATCTTGAACAACTGGTAATACCAGTTGTGCCAGAAAATTAATAAATGTAAATAGCAATTGCTCTAAATTCATGTAACAAACAAGCCACCTGGAGAGATTTGCTGCTTTCGTTTCATGATTTTAAAATAATGAAATGTAAAGCGAAAAGGAAATTTAAGTTCTGCACCCTCCCAAAATAACCAGAGTCCTTGCTCAGTTAAAGGCATCAGTGTATGCAGTGAATGGTTAATAAATGTCCACTCAGTCCAACAAAAATGTATATCATCCCCTCCTCTTACGCAGCCTGTGAGATGGAATGGGTAGCAAACAGGGAACTGTAAATTAAAATTATATTAGGAGCTTGATCCTGCACTATGTGTTGGCATCGTATCTCAGGTTGTTTCACGAACTACAAGCTGGGTAATAACGTGAAAGGATGGAGTCCTCTTGTAAAACTAAACTGATGCTTTATTAAGCACACTATTTACAGAGGTGCTGCAGGAGCAGCTAGTATTGCAGCCACGTGCACACAGACTGAGTTCCTGATGTGTCTTCCAAACTCTCCCACCCTGCAATCTGGGCTCGTCCCTCAAAGTTCCATGCAGGTTGCTTCACGTTTCTTTTAAACAATTCTTGTTGCTGTGTCTTTTGTGCCACTGTTTATTGACTTGCTGGAGCCAGAGGTTACTAGCACTTAGCTCACCCTAGGGACATGGCCTTTTCCACCAGTCATTTGCAGCCTCTTAGGCCAATTGATCTTTCACTTGTGCTGGTCTTCTAGGCTACGTCTACACGTGCACCCAACTTCGAAATAGCTTATTTCGATGTTGCGACATCGAAATAGACTATTTCGATGAATAACGTCTACACGTCCTCCAGGGCTGGCAACGTCGATGTTCAACTTCGACGTTGCTCAGCCCAACATCGAAATAGGCACAGCGAGGGAACGTCTACACGGCAAAGTAGCACACATCGAAATAAGGGAGCCAGGCACAGCTGCAGACAGGGTCACGGGGCGGACTCAACAGCAAGCCGCTCCCTTAAAGGGCCCCTCCCAGACACACTTTCATTAAACAGTGCAAGATACACAGAGCCAACAACTAGTTGCAGACCCTGTATATGCAGCACGGACCCCCAGCTGCAGCAGCAGCAGCCAGAAGCCCTGGGCTAAGGGCTGCTGCCCACGGTGACCACAGAGCCCCGCAAGGGCTGGAGAGAGAGTATCTCTCAACCCCCCAGCTGATGGCCGCCATGGAGGACCCCGCTATTTCGATGTTGCGGGACGCGGATCGTCTACACGTCCCTACTTCGATGTTGAACGTCGAAGTAGGGCGCTATTCCCATCCGCTCATGGGGTTAGCGACTTCGACGTCTCGCCGCCTAACGTCGATTTCAACTTCGAAATAGCGCCCAACACGTGTAGACGTGACGGGCGCTATTTCGAAGTTACTGCCGCTACTTCGAAGTAGCGTGCACGTGTAGACGCAGCCCTAGTGTTCTACTCCTGTTTATGTTATTGCTGAGGGTGGGGAACTTGCTTCCACCCTGTTGCTGCCTTCAGTCTGTTGGGTGGTGTCAGTGAATAAGCAGGATCTCTTCAAGCATCTTCCAGCCCAGCAGGTTTACTGAATGCCACACCTGGGCGCCAATCTTCTTTTGTCTCGTAGCAGGAATGAGGCCTGCAAAAGGAGCATGTATCTCAGTGATGCAGTAGCACTGCAGCTCTGATTCCTGAGATCCATTTGTCCACATCTCACCCACTATTTTGCTGTGTCTTCTTGAGAGCGAATGAGCAGGGGCCTTTGAAACGCCTTCCTGATGAGTGCAGAAAGCTGTGCCAGGCACTTTTGTCCCTTGGGCAGTTCCTGCTCCGGCTTGTGCTGTAGAACCCTAACTGGGTCACCCTCAAGCACAACACAGGAGGGTTTTCAGGATCACAGGCAATAGGAGTAGTCATCCCTCCCATCACAGTAACAGAGACCAGCTGCTGAAACCATCTCAGTCGGAATAAAATGCAATGTTGGCAAGTCTGTTGAGACTGAATGGGAAAGATTCCATTGTCTGCAGAGCTGTTTTGTTTCTGGCATCTCTGACACGAGAAGACAGGCTTGTAAGGTTGCAGAATGAAAACCTGGCCCTCACTCCGATCGCTCTTACAATGTTAAAACAAAAGTAGCCCTATGGCAACCAATGGATATTAATGTAACTAAGCAGACCACCTGCTCTTTACCTAAGACAATGCAGGTCACATGTCTGAAGTGGTCCTGGACTTTATTTTTTTGCCCACTTGTGTTGTGGAGTGTGGGGTTGTGTTTTCAGAATTGATCAGCCTGCTCCCATTGAGGTACTGACTTTACCACAAAGAGGGTTAGGCCATCACTGATTGCTTTGGGAAATCCCACTCTAGACCTGGATTTGAGTGTGCCAATAGGAGTCTGTAGCAGGGTTCCCTGCAAGCTGAGCACTTGGGTGGCCACCCAGCAGATTCAGGTGCTGCCTAGCTAATTATCAGGGCGCCCACAACCACCCGCAGCCGGCAGTGTGTGTTTCTATTGGTGGCGCACATTTACACATGCTTGGGTGCACATAACAAAATTTATTCTGTCCATGGATGGAAAAAATTAGAGGGCACAGTGATCTTTGCCTGCAAATCAGGTTGCATTTGCACAGACGGGCCCCCACGTGTCTGCAGTGGAGAGGAAATTTCTCCACATACAGACAAGAGAGCGCACAAATTTAAAGGCCCTAGCAAAAGATTTAATGGGGTGTCCTCTTGACACTGAGCCACAAACTGAAAAATGGGAACATTTGTGAAGGGTGGTGTGTTTGTGTTTTACAAAAAAGGCATGTAAACCATCATGCATCTTCCTTCAACTGTGCATCACAAGAGACTCTTGGACTCATTCCTGGCTCACACATCTCTTGATTTCTTGGCTTTAGCAATGAATAGCAATGGTAGCAAACAATCACTTTTGTGCTCTTCAGTGCAAGTGCTGCTTCTCCCCATCAATTGCCGCTTGTGTGTGGATTTTCTCTCTGCCTGTCTCTTGCCATGTGTGTGGGAGTTAATGGCAGCAACTTTATGAAATCTCAGCACATGCCAAGAGCTGGAGACGTTGAAACAAGTTCTGGGTGAGGTGAGTTTCATGGGCTGGGCAGGGGATGAAATTAGCAGAGGTATTATGGCTAATTGCCATCCCGGGAGTATCGTGTACACTGTGTGCTGCTTGTCTGCTCTGTGGGCAAGTTCCCCATGGAAAGAAAGGTCTGATTTAAAAAAATACTAACACATATGATAAGACTGAACAGGTCTGCTCAGCGGGGAAGGCCAAAGCCCTCCCCACCGATGTGTTATGTATTTGCTGGCCTCTCATCACAAGTCTGAAGAAATTATCTTTAGCCCTTGAACAGCACTCCGCATCTTCAAAGCACCAGCATGAAATCATCATCCCAGCAATCCCATGAAGAGGGTTATTATTGTCTTTGAACATATGGGGAAACGGAGGCACAGTGTGGTTAAAGTCTCACTGCATGTAATTGACAATGCTACTGGCTCCTGGTCCTGTGCTCAGTCCACTGAACCGGGGAACCCAGCTACCCGGTAGCTTTTATGATGAGAATGAGCATGCGAGATGGGCCTTTTCCTACTCAACAGTGGCGCCACTGCAAGAGAGGGGACTTCCCTGCCTAGTCTGGGGCATGTGATTTTTATGCTGGCTGTTACAAAGAGACACAGGCATGTTATCCTGTAAGCCAGTCTGTGAGTGAGGCTCTGGAACTCTGTCAAATGTGGCAGTCTGTCGTTAATAACATCCCTGACCAAATTATAAAAAAACTTTTTTTTTTTAGCTAGTGAGGTGGTATGAAATACCAGCTCTCTTGAGGAAAAAAAAATCCCATTCATTGAAATGGACGTGCACATGGGCATGCATAAATGTGTCTGCTTTTGCTGCCTGAAGTGCGTGTATAATTTGCATGAATGCATGTGCAGCCTTGAGACATAGCCATGAACGGAAGCTGCATGACACGCTTGTGGTTTACTCAGGCAGTGACAGCACTTGCCTTGGCAATTGCACTATTTGCACATGCAAAAGCGCACACTTTTTTCTGGCAATATAAGCCTATGTGGGATGCTATCCTGGTCAGTCTGTATTTCCTGTGCTCTCAGGGGCAGGACAGGAATTTTCTCATCCCACCAGCTTCACCATAGCTCTTTGATTTGGATGCAGCTGGCTGTGAACAGGGCCCTACTCTCAACACCTCAACTTTAGGTTGCCTTGTCACCACCAAAGCTCTTTTCTCTTTTCCATCAGTGGAGGAGGAGAAGGGAGCTGATCCCTGGTCCCTCCCAAGGGGAAGGAAGGAGGAGATGACCCCTGGTCATTCCCATGGGGAAGAAGAGGAGAGCTGCCTCCCAGGGTATTTCACATATATCACATTTAATAAGGCACTTAACCATAAAATGTCAGCCAATAGCACTGCCGCCCATGGACATGCCCCACCAATAGCTGTGCAGCACTCAACTAAGCAGTAATAACACCCAGCAGTTACACAGGGTTTTCATGTTCAAAGCACTTCTCTATCATCATCTAATTAACCAGTGCGCCCTGTGAGGCACATATAGCTGTTACGCAAGCTTTAAAGATGGGGGAAGATGAGGCAGCGAGAGACAGAATCAGTGTGGGAGTTGGGATTAAAGCTCGGGGTGCCTGGACCCCAGTGCTGTGGTGTGACTGCTCGGCTGCCTCCTCTTCCTTCAGTAAGTCTGTGGTGCCTCAGCGCTGCACCGCAGCCTGGACGTGAGCAGGGCAGGCCCTTCGCATAGTGGTCTCCCACAGGCACCTTTCCTCTCCCCGTCACTCAGGTTTTCCTAGTGTGTTTCTTGTCCCTCAGGGAGGGAAACATTCCTCCTCCTCCTCTCCATCAGCATCATTTCCAGTTCTCGTCTACGCCAGACAGAGGGTCCTGGTAGTATGTTCTGAGGACAGATGGAGTTTTCAGACTGCTGCTGCTGTCCTGAATAACACCAGCTGAAGTGCGTTCATTATTGTCAGCTTTCCAGGTGTTCTTCGCAGCATTATGTGGTTGTGTCTCACCTGTAGACCTCAAAGCATTCCAGGAAGGGCAATGATTGTTACATGGGACAGGGGACATAGAGAGATAAAGTGTTTTGCCCAAGCACCTAGGAGAGGCAAGACTAGCTAGAAACCAGGCTTTCTGACCCCCTGTCTCTTGCCCTAGCTACTAGACCATGTTGGCTACCTCTACGGCATGCTCTTAGGCAAAGAGAAGCAGGGTTAGTGTTACTGGTTTGCCCAGATGAGCTGCTGTCTTTAACACTTAGTGCTTCTGTTGCACCGCAAACCCACTCATGCCCAGTCTTGGAGCTGGTGCCCCATCATCTTATGACTCTCAGCCTACTTTCATGAAAGCTCAGTGAGTTTCACTGCTCCCTCTCCATCCATCCAGGTAGCAAATGGCTGCTCCCTTAACAAGCCAGAGCATACCCCCATTCCCAACAGGTACATGAAGGACGGAGCAGGGGACGGGCTGGCAGGGCAGGGGATGGGAGGTGAGAGAGAGAAATGGTCAGAAAGAACAAAGTTTGGTGGTTCAGAGCTGTCAGACTTGAATTCCCAAGTGAGCCTGCAGGGTCTGGCTCCTTTCCAGCCCTTACATCCCAAACTGCAGAGCTCAGTTCCTGAACCGCAGCCCCAGGGCTCTCACAGACCTAACTGCTGTTTTTGTTATTACAAGAAAATATTTATACAGCATCATGAAAGGTGGTAGATCCACAGACTGGGAAAGACGCATTCCCTCCCTGAACAGTTTAGTGCTAAATGAGCCAAACCAGACAAACACGAGGCCGGGCACCAGCCTACTGCTCATCAGAGAATGGCTGGGCGTGGCCTCATGTTCCCTCTATGTTTTTTCCATCCACAGGCAGAATAAATTTTATGTGTACCAAGGCATGTGTGAATGTGCACCACCAACAGAAGCACATGCTGCTGGCTGTAGGCACTCTGCTAATCAGCTGGGCAGCACCTGAATTCCTCCTGGGTGGCCGCTGACAGGGAACACTAGTGTGGCCCTTGCACAGCAACCACTTCCCCCTCTTTTTTCATTTTATTTAACAGCAGCTACTTTGCTTGATGGGAGTGCTGGTGGCTCATGAATAGTCCCACAGCTCACAGACCTGGAGCTTTCTCTTATGGGTAACGCTGTCTCTTTTCCATCCCGCGTTTCCCATTGCTGTATGATGCAGCAGGAAGAACTGGGAAATATTGCAATTCATTAGCTGCGCTGCTCGCTTTGAAATGAATCAGTAATATTCATAATTAATAATAATCTCCATTCAGAAGAAATCCACACAGATCCCTTCCTCAGCAAGACAATCTGGTAGAGTGAGGACTTCAGGCAGTCTTATTCAGCCTCCGGCCAGACTCACCCCAAAGGCCCAATATTACCACACCCTGTGTACACCCAGCATCATCGCTAATCACATCTCTGCCAAAACAAAACAAAGACAAGTAGTACTTCAGGTCCTTTGTGCTGGTGTGTGGGAAGGCCAGTTTAACACCAGCTGAGGATTTGAGCCACCAACTCTCCCTGCAAATAAATTCACAGTTAATAAAAAGAAATGAAAATAGATTCCCAGTAAATGAAATAACCCTTTAAAGAGCTGCTGGTTACATTCCATCCAGTGTTGTAAGTCCTAATGTCTTATTGTTGGTCTCTGTCCACTTGGTCAGAGATAGACTAAGCAAATACGGTGGAGGTTTTTCAAAAGCCGTATCTAATCTGCTTTCAAGATGTCAATCTCAGAGAAATCAAGACCAGAGGGTGTACACATCATTAAGGGATATCTTTGAGTATTATTGGATTCTATAGCATTTTTCATCCGGCCATCTCAAAGCCCTTGACAGACACCAGAACATTAATTCCGCCCCGACTACCCATGTAGAAATGCAGCCACCTCCCTCATCTCTGTCCTCTCCTGCTCCTCTGCTACCTTTCCATCCACCCCCCTCCCCACAGCATCTCCTTTTATAGGCCCTCCTGCTCCTCCTCCCTGTTCTCTCTGTAGCTGTAGCCCCCTCCCCTTCTTATGCCACAGCTTACCCCTGGATGAACTAGTTACTCACATGACTATGCTGGTGATTCATAAATCTATTTCTCCATATCTGTTCTGCCTCTTTCTGTCCTGTTCCTCTAAGCCTACCACCTCCTCCCTCATGGCTCACTAACACCACAAGCTCCACACTGAACTGAGTGCCTTTCCTCCTAATCTTTGTTTTCTCTATCCCTGTTGACATTGCCACTACCTTCCCCATCACACAGGCTGGCCCCCAAAGCGTGTGCTTTCTCCCCATTCTTGTTCATGCCTTCCAGTCCTCTGCAGCTCTGACTCGACTGCTTCTTATGACTGGTCCTTTGTGCAAGGTGGACATCTGTTGAAGGAAATGAGATTCATCGTGCTCCTTTCAAATGGGCCATCAAACAGCAACCAGCAGGTAAACACACCTGGTCCCTACGCAAGTACCAATCTGTGAGCAGATGACTTAGAGGGAAAGGCTAATTACTAATAACTCGGGTCTTCCTTTTTCAAGTGGTTTAGTCTCCATACCCAGGCAACAGCTGTCAGTGAAACATTTGGTCTGAACTCACGCACTAATTTGAACATAATTAATTTTTAGCACAATGGGGAAATTTACAAGCCTGAGTGTTCCCAGTTGGAGTAACTCTGATTATAAAGGCTGGCTTCATGTGTTGACTTTAGCAGGAGTTGGGTGAAGCCCACACATAGAAAGAAAACAAAAACGTATGGCTGGCGTAAGCAAGTGTCGCTTGGTGAGATTCAGCTGAGTTCTGCCTGCATATGTCAGCCATGGACATGGTCTAGTCTCCTGGGCTACGTCTACACTTACTAAAAACTTTGAAACAGCCATGCTAATGGCCAAATTGAAGAATACTAATGAGGCGCTGAAGTGAATATTCAGGGCCTCATTTGCACGCCGCTGGCCACGGCACTCTAAAGTGGCTGATAGGAAGAAGGGGATTTCAATGTTAGCAGGGTCCTTTTGAAAACGACCTCCGTGTAGACAAGCCACATGCGAGTGAACCCCGGCACTTTCAAAGGGCCATGGCCAGCGGCATGCTAATGAGGCGCTAAATATTCACTTCAGTGCCTCATTACTATTCGTCAATTTGGCCATTGGCGTGCCCATTTCAAAGTTTTTAGTAAGCGTAGACACGGCCCTGGCGCGATTGACTTTTTCCTCCAGGTTTTGCTTGTGTCAGGAGCGGAGTTCAGATCCCAGCTGGTGAGCAATGGAGGGCATGCATTTGGGGTGATGGACTCACCCTGGAGGAAGAGGTCTGAATGACAGGCTTTAATGTTAAAACCACCAGGTGGCCAGATGCATGCGAGATGCGCATCTCCTCAGTCAGCTGTAAAATAATGAGTCACTGCAGCCCAGCCCAGCCTTCCTCTCCCTTGCCCTTGTTGCCTCATTCCACCTCCCACGTGGCATCCTCTGTCTCAAGGAAGCTAAGTCCATGTACAGAGCTGACCTCAGTGGCTGGAATTAGACCTGATTGACTTTTCTGGGATTCTGAGTGATTCAGTCCTGTGGGAAGGGAATGGATGGCTCAGATGATACAGTCACCAGCTCCAATCCAGCTCAGGTCATTTCCATCTTGAGGTTAAATAGCCACCCGCAGTATCTGTCTACCACCAGTCACAAATGTGGCCCAGTCACATCCCGCATGAAAAGCATTTTCTTTTTTCTCTTGTCCCAGTGATCTGTTGTGGCGCTGACTGGGCACACAAGCAGGCATCCAACTGACTGATGAATGAACTTTCCCTAAGTTTGCAGACACAAAGATTAGGGAAGGAGGTATCAGAGTCAGCAGGGCACACTGGATCTCGCAAACACCAAGGCATCAGCAGCTGGAAATGACCGTCCACAAAATTAGCCCCAGCTCTCTACTTGCATGACCCTTTCCCTTCCGGTCTAACCCCGACTCCCTGAATTAACTAAACTTGTTTAACTTTGCCAAACAACTCAGACTCATTAGAAAAGGCCTGTGTCCCAAATACTCTAGCCAAAGTGCACTCCTCCCAGCAGTGTTCAGGCAGCACTTGTGACTTTGGGAGTCATCCACTCAGGAGGCAGACACAATTCCATGCCCCTTGGTGACCTCAGTGGGAATGACAAATAGCCAACACTTGAAGCAATAGCTGCAGCATGTAGTTAGTAAGTGTGAAGGTGGCATGTTCATATCAACCATCCCATGGGTAGTATCATAGAATCACAGAATACTAGATCTGGAAGGGACCTTGAGAGGTGATCCAGTCCAGCCCCCTGCCCTCACAGCAGGACCAAGCACCCTCTAGATCATCCCTGTTAGATATTTACCCAGTGTACTTGTAACTATCTCCAACGATAGAGATTCTACAAACTCCCTAGGTAATTTATTCCATTACTAAATCACCCTGACAGTTAGGAAATTTTTCAGGTCAAGAAAAACTCAAATCAGGAATAAACTGGTGAAAGTCGCTCTTTGGCGAGTCACTCAGCCTGACAATGCTGCTGAATTAATCACTGGCTATGTTATGGCCCAGAGCCATTCCAGATGGGTGGACAAGAAGTTAATTTTTGTGCAACGTAGTTCTGTGCATGTGCCTTTACTCAGACATCCTTTCAGATAGTCTCAGGGATGATCAAATTTTCAGTGGTGGAACTAGACAGGATCAGGCTCAAAAAGCTGTAGAGTTATTTCCAGAACTTTCCAAAGTATCCAAATGGGAACCAATTCACCTTGCTTGAGAAAAGGATCTAGCTGTGAAAGACCAAAAGACCGTTTGAAGCGTCATATAGATCTGTGCGTGGGAGAGGCGGTAAGAATCCGAGCCTGTTCATCATTTCTGAGACAAAATATGCAGGTTTAACACGTGATCTAGAGCTTTTCATTCCATCCCATTAAAGGTCTTTTCCAAACCCAGAGACAAAGCCAGCAGAGGCCCAGAGGAGTCATGCGAGCTGCCTGTTAAATCCTCCCATTTTACGCTGATGTCCTTCCTCTCAAATTGGTGCTGCAATTGGGACTATTTCTGACTCCACTAGCTTGGTTAAAACCTTTGAACATGTCTTTACTCACACTGCAGTTGAGAACACTAATGATACAGGCTGACATACTAGTACTGCCATTCTCAAAGGATGGGGGAGACTCCTGGGAAGATCATGGAAACTTTTTAGGGGATGCACATAGACCAGGGAGGCCAATCTTTTTTGCTTTGGGGGGCCACATGGCAATTTTTTACATGTTCTTGGTGGGTAAACACAAAATAGCCCCAAATCGGCCTCCCACTCCCAGGTTTAACCCCTCTCAGCCCCAACCCTCCCCTCCCACCATCCCCAGGCTTAACCCCTCTCAGCTCCAAACCTGCCCTGCACTCCCAGGATTAACCTGTCTCAGACGATGAGCTCTGCATGCTGCTCCTCCGTGGCCGCCACCTCCGCTCCCCTCAGTGTGCCCGCACAGCTCCAGCAGGGGATGACTCAGCCAAACCTCCCCTCAGCTACCCTGCTCACTTCCCTCATCTGCAGGTGGCTCCCTGCCACACTGAAATAATGGAACTAAATTTAATTGGTTTAGTGGCCGGATCCCTCACATCACCCTGCAGGCCATTAAACCAATTCAATTTAGTTCCATCATTTCAGCTGCAGCAGGAAAGAGAGCCACAAGTGGCTCCTTAAAGAGCCACATGCAGCTCCGGGGCCTCAGTTTGCCGACCCCTGCCCCAGCTTGACTACAACCCCTGCCCTATGCTCACTTTGGCCAGCTTAGTTAAAATGGCACCACTGCCATGGGAAAAGGCTTCAATGGCAAGAGAAATAGGCTTTGGGGCCAGATTCTGGCCCACAGCCCACGTGTTGGACATCCTGCAATAGACAATTACATGCCAATATGGCTCTTCTCCCTTTTTATTTCCTGGCTCAATCACATTACATAGAGCAATCAGGGTGGCTACAGGGACACTTGGCAATTGCAGATTGGAGGGGAGATGTTTTCAAAGCAACCTACCAGCTCCAAGACGGGGTCCACAGTAGGAAACTCTGAGAACACCTGCTCCCATCTTTCATGAGTATGGAGAAAAACACAGGCCTGCCACCAGGGATGAGGTTGAAGGCAATAATCCCGGACTCCAACAATTCAAAGGGGCCCGGAGCTCCTGGCTGCCGCCGCTACTGCTGCTACTTCATCAGTGGCAGCAGCTAGAGCTTCAGGCCCTTTCAAGTTGCTGCTGGAGCACCACTCCACACAGCTCTGAGGGCTGGGGCAGCGCTACAGTCCGGGTGGTGCTGTGGGCTGACTGTACTAGCCCACCCCTTCTGTCTGAGGCCTCACCCCTTCATGGTGTGGAGCCACCCCCGCCATACCTCGCCCTGAGGCTGTTGGCCCTCCTGGGGAAACACCTTTGTTAGGATGCCGAACCAAGGTGCCTTTCACCACAGTTTAGTAGATCAACTTCAGTATAACCATTATCGAGCCAACAGCCCAGCTAACAAACGTCGGAATGTGACCATCTACTTTCCTTAGCTACAGTAGAACCCCCAAGTTACAAACACCAGTTATGAACCAACCAGTCGACCACACACCTCATTTGGCACTGGAAGTACATAATCAGGTGGCAGAAGACACAAAAATAACAAACAATACTTCCCACCCGCTGAATATAGTACAGTAACTTGTTAAATGTAAACTACTAAAAACAAAGGGAACAGCATTTTCCTTCTGCACTGTAAGATTTCAAAGCTGTATTAAGTCAATGCTCACAGAATTTTGAAAGAACAGCCGCAAGTTTTTGTTCTGAGTTACAAACATTTCAGAGTTACACATAACTTCCATTCCCCAAGGCATTCCAACCATCAAGGGTCTACTGTAGCAGACAGGGAAAGCTCATGTTCAGCCAGGTCACCTGATGGCTGTCCCTGAGAGAACTCTAGCCCTGAAAGCAGTGCTGCTGAATGATCCTGGCTAACTCCAGCAGCTGCTTGTAAGAGATGTTTTCAAACCTGCTTTTGTAAAGTGCAGTATTCTTGCCTAATATGTTCTGAGTTTTCTCCTCCTGTTTCAACTCCAGAAAGGTTTGTCATATTTCAAGGCACTCGGTACGTTACATTGTGCTGAGGGAGACACCAGGAGGAGTGATTTAAATACACACAACCATATTATATTTTGCTGTATGCATATATTACATGTAGACTACGTCTACACTAGCACACTCCATTGAAGTTGCCTGTTTTGAAGTAAGATCATTGAAATAGGCTACTTAAACGCATATCGTCTACACATCCTCCAGGGCTCGTGCCATCGACGTTCAACATCGAAGTAGCGACGGGAAACATCGAAAGGAGCTGCCCCGGAAGGAAACGCGGCGCATCCACACACACAAGCACTCCCCGTTGAAATAAGGGGCCAGGAAAGCCCACAGATGGGGTCACAGGCTGGACTAGCCCTTCCGGGGCAACAGCAAGCCACTCCTTTAAAGGGCCCCTCCCAGACACCCCCAGCCTGCACAGCACGAGGTCTGCAGAGCACTAGCCACACTCTCGCAGACAGATGCACAGCACCTATGGACCTACAGCAGCAGCAGCACCTGGAAGCCTTCCAGATAGCCACCCAGGGAGCAAGCGCCCTGCTAGGTGCTGCACAGGAGGCCGCCCAGCAGCTCCTGGGAGAAGGGCCCTCCCAAGGGACAGACAGGGATGTCCCTGACCACCGGGCTCCCCTCTTCCTTCCCTGCCGGCTGCTCCTCCCCCGTGGAGCTACCCCAGCAGCTCCGAGTGGTGGGAGCAGCTGGTCATGGGGGAGTGGGATGACGACCAGTGGCTGCGGAACTTCCACGTGAGCCGGCAGACCTTCCTGGAGCTCTGCCAGTGGCTCACCCCCACACTGAGGCACCAGGGCACATGAATGCAGCGCGCCCTCCCCGACGAGAAGAGGGTCGCAATAGCCATCTGGAAGCTGGCCACTCCAGACAGCTACTGTTCTGTGGGACACCAGTTTGGAGTGGGAAAGGCCACAGTCAGGGCTGTCATCATGGAGGTAAGGAGGCCTGGGCATGCACCTACTGGGGGACAGGGGGACTGGGTGTAGGGCTGGGAAGGGAGGGGTGCCGGGAGGGAGGGGCTGGGTGAGGGGCATACCTGGGGAGGTGCCCAGGAGGGGGGCCTGGGGCACCCTGCACACCCTCATGGGTGCTTGTGTTCCCTCCCCACAGGTGGTCCGTGTGATCAATGCCCTGCTGCTGCAGAGGGTCATCCAAGTAGGGGACCTGGATGCAGCCATTGCCAGATTTGCCGCCATGGGGTTCCCAAACTGCTTCAGGGCCCTGGATGGGACCCACATCCCCATCCATGCCCCGGACCACAGCGGGGAAAGATACATCAACCGGAGGGGCTACCACTCTGTGGTCCTGCAGGCCATGGTGGACAGCCGGGGCTACTTCCAGGATGTCTGCGTAGGCTGGCCCAGCTGCACACGTGATGCCCGTGTCTTCCAGAACTTGGGCCTGTGCTGCTGGCTGGAGGCAGGGACCTACATCCCCCAGAGGGAGATCCCTCTGGGGGACACCACCATGCTCCTCTGCCTCGTGGCAGACGTGGCCTACCTGCTCCAGCCCTGGCTCATGCGCCCGTACACCGGCCACCTCACCGCCAGCCAGGAGCAGTTCAACGCCCAACCAAACCACACCCACCACGTGGTGGAGAGGACCTTCAGCCACCTGAAGGGCTGCTGACAGTGCCTCCTTGCCCACCTGGATGTCGGCCTCCAGAACATCCCCCAGCTCGTGGGCGCATACTGCACGCCCCACAACATTGTGGAGAGCAAGGGGGAGGCCTTCGTCTAGGGGTGGGCAGTCAACGCCAGCACAGGCTTCCTCCAGCCAGCTGCCGCATCCTGTCACCAGGCCCACCATGAGGGGCTATGGGTCCACGAGGCCCTGTGGGCCCATTTTGATCAGGGAGAACCCTGAGCACCTCCCTGGCCTTCCCCAGAGGGCCCCTCACGCACCGCCCGCACTGCCCACACACCGCCCCCACCGCCTGCACACCATCCCCCCAACAAGCACACATCTCAGGTTCTTTGGCAAATAAAACTGTGGATTATTGAAAACTGGTAACTGTGTTATGTTCACAACTAAAAATGCAACCAATATACAAAGGAGGACAACTATATACAAGGGAAAGAACTATACACAAGGGGGGCAACTATACACAAATGGGGGACCAGTGGATGGCTCGGGGGTCGGCCCATCAGTCTGGGGTGGGTGTAGAGGAGCGTGACCCCCGGCAGGTATGGGTCGTGACCGCCCCCGCACCCTTGTCTGCAGTCCCCAGCGCAGCTGGCTGGGGGCCAGGAGAACTGACAGGTATGGCCGGGATGCCTCCACAGGCCGGTCTGCAGCCCCAGTGGGCTCCGGTTCTGGGGCGCTGGCAGGTGGCACGGCAGGCAGTGCAGTAGGTGGGGCAGCCAGTGGTGAGGCAGGCGGTGAGGCAGCATTAGGCGGGGCGGCGTGGGGGGTCAGGAGCCGGGTGACAGCCTCCCAGAGTGACCCGGCTATGTCCTGGAATATGCTCATGAACTCCTGCCACGCTGCCCAGTACCAGGTGGACTTTTCCCGGTCAAACTTCAGTCTCTCCTCAGTCTGCCACTGGAGAGCTGCCAGGAGTCCACGGAGGCCATCTCCTGGGTCCGGCAGTGGCGTGACCATCCTGCTGGCCTTGGGGGTGTCCCCAGCCACTGGCGACAGCTGACCTCCAGTAGGCTTTCGGGGACCACGGAGAGTGCCTGGCTGCCTGGGGCCTCAGATGGTGCAGCTGCAGAGAGGAAGAGAGGGAGGGGAAGGCTGTTAGTACTGTGCCCTGGCCCATGGCCCATTTCCCCTGCCCACCCTTGGGTGCTGGGTCTCCGTCCCCATCAGTGGGTGTGGTGTCCCTGTTGTGTCCCCACTGCATGGTCCCCCCGCCCCTGGGGTTAGGGCACAGTGCCATCCATGGGCGTGGGTGCTGATGGCCATGCCGCAGTCCTGGGACCATGCTGTGGCTGGGCAGCTGCAGGCCAGGGTCTGCTGGGGGTGTGTGAGGCTCCTGGTCATGTCTGGTGCCCTCTCCCCATGGCCCAGGGGTGTGTGCTCTGTGGGGTACGTACCTGACCGTCCACTGCTGAGGTTGGGGGAACCCTGGAGGGCGGATGCCCAACTGGTGCGCTGGGAGGAAAAGTCTATGAGGAGCCCCCCTCCTCGCTTCTGGACCCCTCCTCCACCATCCCGAGGAGGGGCTCCTCGGGTGGGCCCCGGGGAGCAGGGCTGGCCTCTGGGCTGGACCCCAGCTCCAAGCCCTACCGGGGCTTGTCAGCCATGGTGTCCAGGGTGGCCAGTGGAGAAGAGGTGTCCCGGGGACCCAGGATGGCCCTGAGCTCCCTGTAGTAGGGGCAAGCAGCAGGGGTGGCCCCAGATCAGCTGGTTGAGTCCCGGGTCTGGGCGTAACCCAGCCACAACTCCTTCACCTTGCTCCGGACGTGATCCGGAACGCGGGCAGGGTGACCCCGGGCAGCCAGGCCCTCGGCCAGTCAGGCAAACACTTCTGCATTCTGCCACTTGCTCCCCATCACTTGGAGCAACTCCTCCTCACCCTAGAGCCCCAGCAGGTCTCTGAGGTCAGCCTTCAAACAGGAGGGGCCCCGCCTTCCTTGGACCCCCGTTTGGCTGCCAGGGGTGCCTGGGTCCTCTTGGGGGGAGGAGTCCTGGGGGCGCTCTGGGGGCTGGCTGGCTGCCATGGGTGGTGGTTCGGGGCCTCTGGAGGGTGTGCAGGGCTAGGATGTGCATATGCTGCTGCCTACACTCTCTCAGCTTCCTACCACAAGAAATCCAGGTCCGTGGTGCTTTAAAGGCTGCTGCAAGCGGGGACCATAGAGCCCCGCAGGGGCTGGACAGAGTGTTTCAACCCCTCAGCTGACGGCCACCATGGAGGACCCTGCTATTCCGAAGTAGCAGGACGCGGATGATCTACACATGCCCTACTTCAATGTTGAATGTCAAAGAATGGCGCTATTCCCATCTTTGGATAGGAATAGCGATTTCAACGTCTTGCTGCCTAACGTCGATTTCAACGTTGAAATAGCGCACGGTGTGTGGAGACACAACACGTGCTATTTCGACGTTGTGCCGGCTACTTTGAAGTAGCCGACTAGTGTAGACACACACGTACAGGCAGCAGCCAGGATCTAAAGTAGACTGTAGCAGTCTGAAGCATTTAGGATTCCTATTAAAACATTTCTACTACATTTTTTAAGCAAAAATGTCTGTTCTAAATGCAGTTACCCAACATATATCATAGTATTAAACAAAGCAGTTTACTCTGGGTTTTATGTGTAAGGAATAGAAGAGTAAAGTCTATGTGTTAATAATAAATAATATATGGAGATATACATATAAAATAGAACTGGAAGGAACCTTGGGAGGTCATGGAGTCCAGTCCCCAGCCCTCTTGGCAGGACCAAGCATCATCCTTTTTTTCCCTTCCTTAAATCTATGTGCCCCAGACCCCTAAATGGCCCCCTCAAGAATTGAACTCAATGCTGGGTTTAGCAAGCCAATGCTCAAACCACTGAGTTACCCCTCTCCCCCAAAGCAAGTTGCAGTGATAAATCTGCTTGGGTATTTTACTATTGAAGTCGTTAGGCTAAGGAGCAGGCCCCTATAAGTGTTAGAGCAATGCAGCAATGCCACTCTACTGCATCTGGTGAAGATATTCTATGCCATTGGGAGAGAGCTCTGCATCAGCATGATAAAACTGCTCAGCAAGAGGCAGCAGCTAGGTCGGTGAGAGAAGTCTCCTATCAACATAGCACAGTCCACACCGATGTTTAGGTCAGTGTAACTTACATTGCTCAAGGGGAAGACTTAGGCTACCTCTACATTACATCTGGGACAGACACTCTGAGATCAATTTGGCAGGTCTAGTGAAGACCTGACAAATCAACCACAGATCACTCTCCAGTTAACTCTTGTACTTTACTTTCAATGAGGAAAAAAAAAGCAAGATGATGGGAGAGTTCCTCCCTTTGACCTCCCACAGGAACTTAAAAAAATATACATCAACATCATGTTTAGGTACATCGATGCCATAGATGGAGTTGCATACCTTAGGTTGACTTACTATGATGAGGCAGACCTGCCCTTATTCACACCTGTGAATGGCATAAGCTATGCTGATGTAAATGGTAATGTGCACAAATCCCATGTCAGCACAGCTCCCCGACTGCCTCCTTCAGATGAGAATGGTGGAGTAGGGCTTTTATAAAACATTGCAATGACATATCAGCTCATAGTTCTGCGGCTGAGAATTGTTGGGAGAGCGCAGAATGCATCATGTTCCCAACTCTGCCGTTGATCTGTTAAGTCACTTTATGTCTCAATGCCTCATTTCATTTTTGCTATGTGTCAGGGAAAAACCCTTCCTTCCTTCCTTCATGGGGCCTTTGAAGAATTAAGGTATTGATCATAAAGTTCTCTGAGATCCTCAGACAAACAGCACAGCAGAAGAACAAAAGGTTACTTCAAAAGTCTATGGACTGGAGCCCTGTCTGGTGGGACGCCGCCGAATCCAGGGATGCATTTCACTCTATCGTGCTGACATGGAAGAAATCAGGTTAGCGTTTTCAGCGTCCTGTTCTAGGTAACCATAATTCAGCCTGGCTGACTCATATGATGCTGCAATCCCTGTTGGCGAGGTCTCTGAAGGAAAGCTGCCTCCAGCCCTATTGCAACCCAGCCTCTCTGAGTGGGTGTCAATGCTGTGCATTAAGTAAGGGTGTCACCAGCAAATCAACAAAGAGGGGAGAAAGGGACAAGTAAAGAAATACTGGGATTTCATGGAAATGGGCAACCCTAGCACTTGGTTCCCCACAGTGCAGTCTGAAAGCAAGAAGCTGCCCCCAGCTCCTACAGCTCCAAAAGGCAACAGCTGAGAAGATCCTTTTGATGACTAACATAATCTCTGTTGCATGAATCACCAGCATCAGCAATGGGATGGCCTTGTGACATTATCAGAGCTCTGCTTATTGCACTCATTGATGATAACACAACTAAATCTTAATGACTTATGGGAAAGGAGACAATAGAGCCCTTTGCCAGCTCTCATTCACCTTGACAACACGCCTACAACCCAAGTACAAAGATTGCTATTGTTTATCGAGGACATTTGTGAAGGAGCCAGACAGTTCTTCACATTTCACTAAATAGGACTGTGTTCTGTTTATTCATGCCACAGGCATTTCTGAGGTGCCGATCACCGCAGTATTTAAGCAGTCTCAGCATTAGATCATGGTCAGAGCCATGGTAAATGACCTGCTAAGCCAGGCTTTGATGGCAAGAAAGTGATACACAAGATAGTTATAAAAGATTCCATTCACAATGTGCCTTGACTACAATGGACAGGCAAAGCCACTTCTGGTTCCTCATTTTGCAAATGAATACACTGCACCTGATTCAGACACTAGCTGGCCAGCTGGGCACGCTGGGTGTGTGATCACACTGCACCGGCAAAATGTATCTAGTGCAGACACAGCTTATACCAGCAAAGATAAACTTGTGATGGTGCAAATGCATCGACACTAGGGACTTTTGTTGGCACAACTCTGTTGGACAGGGATAACACTTCAATGAACCCCTGACTGCCATCACTGCCTATAGCAACTGAAATCTGTATGCTGACGATCTCAGATCAAATACATGTCCCAAGAAAAAGGACTAGAATACCATGAATCTACAAAGCACCTTTGGTCTGAGTTGTGCAAACAGGGCTCATGTTTCTTCAGCCTGTTTGAAAGTGCTGTTGTCATCAGCAATATGGTGTACAGTTAAGGTAAAAACAGGATCATCTGACTCACAGATCTGCCCTTTGTGGTTACCTAGATCTGTTGACCTTACTGAAGCATGCACCCCTCTGCTACTTGCTACTTCTGCAGAGCCAATGAAGTTCTGAGAGGCAGTGCTGGAGTCTTTTCTGGTTTGTGATTAGTCCACGGATGTGTTCACCAAATCCTGGTTGCAGGATCTGTATTCTTATGACAGTATGTGTATGACCCAGGGACCTCTTGGTGCCAGCTGGCAGAGAGCACACTGGTGCATGAGGATCCAGGGATCTTCCTCTTCTGATGTCTGCATACTAGTTTGCCACAGAGTGCCCTGTGAGATTTCTACTGAAAGCCTGTAACCTGCTTGTCCTTATAATTGCTGTGAAAGGCTTGTAAAGATATTATGTAAGGTCTTATGTCTAGGTAGACTGAAAATTAAACTCTTAAGGTCTGTGACTGTGACTCGGGACTGGCCAGCAAAAGGTGAGAAATGGAGATTTTTATTGGGAGAGCTGGCTACATATAAATGGAGTAGCTTGCTGTATAATTAACAATGGATGCCAATTTGCAGTCTCAGCTGAATGCTAATGAAGGGATTGTAAAAATCTTCAACAGGGGGCATTTACAGGAAAAAATAAACCAACAAGAGGGAGCCCCGTTTGCAGGGGAGGACAATACATTTTTGGCTATAATTGTGTATAACGAGCTACACCTTGCATCCCTTAGGAAGGGGACCAGCTGAGAGCATGGCTTCTGTTATGACAATGGTGTGGATCACTACCTACCTTGCAGTAACCTTTTGTTTCCAATGCATCCATCTGGCTGCTTCTTCTCCAGTCGCTGCTCTCTGTTGAATGCCCATTTCTGAGTGCTGCATGTGGAGTGGAGCCCTGACCCTGAAGTGTGACTGGGAAGCTTCTGAAGTAGCAGATCTGGAAATTCTGTCTGTGCCCATTGCAACAGGTGCCAGGCACTCCCTGGTGACCCTCAGATTTCTGGGGGGAATTGGAGTGTGCCAACTGTTAACCAAGCTGCAGAGAGCTGGGAGGCAGTGCTTGTGTTGCCCAAAGCTGATGGTGCTGGGAACTGCCCCAAGGTAAGCGCAGTAGTGGTGAGGTGCCTCACAACCCAGGAAGCATCTCAGAGACAGAAAGGGCAGAGCTTGGCTTGCCGAGCCCAGGGTAAATTTGCAGAGCTGGTGGTGAGAGAAAAAACACCTTTTTACTGGTAATCTGGGATTGCAGCAAGTACACTTCTAATGAGGGTGTCTTCCTTTCACGTTCCCAGCCACAGGCAACTTGCCCGCTGCTTGCCACTTCGGAATGATTTCTTCTAGTCTCCAATTGTCTTCCCCCACTGACTTCTTTCACAATTGTCACCTGCAGCTCTGTTCCATGACTCACCCAACCCAATGTGGTAAGGAGACAAATGGCAAACCCTACCCCTAGGACAACGTGTCAACACCACAACACACCTTGCACCTGCTGAATCCCTAGCCTGGGCCTCACAGTTCACACTGACCCCACTGAACTAGGCTGATGAATTTCTTTGTAATTTAGTGTCTGTGTGTTCCTGGCATGCAGGGATAAGTATAATGATAATGACAAGCAGAGACAATCGTAACATACTGGAACTGGAAGGAATCTTGAGAGTTCAACTCCAGTCTCTTGCAGCCATGCCAGGGCCAAGTACCATCTAGACTATCCCTCACAAGTGTTTCAATAATCTGCTCCAATAAAAATCTCCACCACCTCCCAACATATTTTTTCCTGCGCTTAACCACCCTGACAGAAAGTTTTCCCTAATGTCCAACCTAACCCTCCCTTACTGCAATTTAAGCCCATTGCTTATTATCCTGTTCTCAGAGCCCAAGGAGAATAATTTCTCTCCCCCCTCCTAGCAACAACCTTTTAGATACTTGAAAGCTGTTGTTATGTCCCCTCTCCAACTTTTCTTTTCCAGACTAAGCAAAGTCAATTATTTCAATCTTCCCTCATAGGCCATGTTTTCTAGACGTCCAGTCATTTTTGTTGTTCTTGTCTGGAACTTCTCCAATCCGTCCACATCTTCGCTGAAACGTTGCACGCTGACCCAGACGCAGCACTTCACTTGAGGCCTAATCAGCCCAGAGCAGAGCAGAATTACTTCTTGTGTCCTGCTTACAACACTTCTGTTAATACATCCCAGAATGTTGGTTGCTTGTTTTGCAACAGCCTTACACTGTTGACTCTTTATTTAGCTTGTGGTCCACTCTGATCCCTGGATCCCCTTATGCAGTACTCCTGCGTGATGGTTGCATATGGACAAATGACAGGTAGGCACTATCCAGAATAAGCACCTGGGGCTGACTAGACAGATAGGAAGAGGCCTGAGCAGGGTTGCTAGAGGAAGGGGGTGGGACTTTGCAATCCTGATCCTTCTACTGCCTGAGAACAGCCATTTCCCTGAGGCAGACTCAGGCAGGAGCAGGAGCACAGTCAGAGAGCAGGGAGGGGCTGTGCACACCCTGTATTCCAGCCAGGGGAGCTGGGTCAGCACAACAGGGAGTGCCCCTGCTGTCCCAGTGCTCTTGGAGGTATTAGGCCAGCGCTTGTCTCTACTCCATTCGAAATCAGGAGTAACGCCACCGAGTCAGGGGAGTTACATAGGCACAACACTGTTGCAAGCATGAGAACGAGGCCCAGCGTGTCAGCCACAGGACCCGTCCTAGCGAGCACCGCATCAGCCCCACGCAATTGTGGACTGGGGCAAGATGTAGCCCTTAGTCAGCGCTGGTTCGGCCTTCCTTACGCACTCCGTACTCACGCAGGGCTGCCTGCGAGGCCACTCACCAACAGACAAGGTCAGCGGGCGTTTTGCCCTAGCCAGAAGTGAGCCTGATTGCTACACCAGCCATGCCAGATGCTGACTGGCTGCAAACCTTGGGCCTGACCTCCTGGGTGGAGAGACTGAGCAGCTCCATCTTCCTCCCAGACAAATAACTACTGCCTGCCATCTTATCCCCAGTGCCGGGGGAGGTTGTTCTGTGATCACACAGTCCGAGATGATTAAGCTCCCTGCCAGCTCTGGAGATCCCCGAGTTCTTTGATTCAGGATTCTGGCTTTGAGTTGAACCTTGGTGCCAAACACAGGTCAGGGCTGTGCAGTGCCCTCCCCAGGAAGAGGTGGGAAAGGGGCTCGGTCCCACACCCTGGAAACAGCAGGGCGAATGGTAGAAGGGGTGGGAACTAGGCCATCAGTACCACCGGGACTGTGGCACTGTCCCCACCACTCCCTCACTCCTGGTGGAGCTGCATTACCAGAACAATTCAAAGGAGCCCAGATCTCCAGATGCCACTGCTGCTACTATGGCAGTGGTGGCTGGAGTTCGGGCCCCCTTGAAAGGCTTGGCTCGGGGACAACTGCCTCCTTTGCCCCATGTCAGTGGGCCTAGGCCTGTAGGTGCAAAGCTTCTGAGACAACATGCTAGTAGCTGTTGTGTAGACACAGAACCAGTGTGGGGGTTACAAGAACAGACTCCCTTCAAGCATTGTACATAAATACATCCAAACTGCACCAGCGGGTACAGCTGTCCCTTCTGAAGGTATCCTGCCCTGGGGTTAACTAACAGAGAAAACATTTCTAGGGCCATCCAATCACTCAAATCTTGGACATTACCTATGACCTAAAGATACGTGTGTTACTGAAAAGGAATTATCGCACCGTTTTGGAAAGAGCAACGTCTGAGCTGGCTTTTATATTCAAATTCGGCACATTAACACATGGTTTAAATCGTGATGGGAACTTTCTGAGTCACTATAGGGGCTTGTCTGCATACTTGGCTCAATCTAATTCTTGACCTTCCCCCTGCACCTCTCCACTCTCTGATTTGCTCACCTTGATTATCTTTTTCTGATTTGTCCTCCTTGCTTACTGTTTTTGGTTCTCTGTGCCTTAAATATTGAGTCTGTTCTGGTCTGGCTATGGTCTGAAGAAGTGGGTCTGTCCCACGAAAGCTCACCTAATAAACCATTTTGCTAGTCTTTAAAGTGCTACTTGACTGCTTTTTGTTTTGAAATCTTGGACATGTTTTCCGAATAAAATGAATGTCTTTAAAATACACAAAGGAAAACAGAAAGAAAACGGACAAAGGTAACACCCTTTTCAGGGGGAAAGAGAAGGAAAAAGCAGCCAAAGTCAATATAATACTTCACAGTTTTCTTGGCGGCTTCATTTCAAAGGATCTCACATTGCTTTACAGCTACACAAGCACAGCACATCCTACTCAGTGCTGAAATGCAGCCGCCTCAGTGGTGGAACCACTGTTTCATAAAATAAAGCATATTCACACAACAGCCTGGGGAGGAACTGCAGAGTACTTTGTACCAGACTGAACATGGAGGCAGGATTTTAGATAGTTATGAATTACCTGAGCTGGTATTTGGGCTGGATGCTGAGGCCAGCACCTCTGTTCTTGCAAAAAGCACCATGAAATCTTTCAATAACCACAGGCAATGGGGACCTTGGGTTTATGTCCAAGGTTTCCTCCCATCTCTTCCATCCCTGTGCCAATTTTTTCTGTCCCAGTGCAGAATAAATTTTACATGCACTGAGGCACGTGTGAATGCACACCACCAGAAGAAACCAAACACCTAGCTGTGGACACTCTGCTAATCAGCGGCATTTGAATTTCTCCTGCATGGCCGCACGAGTACGCAGCTTTCAGGGACCACTGTTGATGTACCATTAGGAAACAATTTATGTCCCACAGGGCTGAGATTTACATGTGACAGTGACAGGTAAAAAGAAGTCAGCAAGGGCCTAATAGAACCCCCTGTTGGTGCAAGATGAAGATCTGAAGAAGAATTCATACCATCACAGGGCTTAACTTCAAACCTTTAAACATATATACACTAGAAGATTTACCTGGTTTGGCTCAGCTCCGGAACTCAGTTAATTTTTGGAAAATAAAATGAGAATGTAGATTCTTCATTTAAGTCACTGCTCTGGGGTGGGGCTGGGGACGAGGGGTTCAGTGCACAGGCTGGCTCACGGGCGGGAGGGAGGATTACACCAGCCCTCTGTCACCACAGCAGCTTGGGGCCAGGTGAGAATCCCCTCTCTATGGCTACTGTAGCTCAAGTGGGCACAGCTGCGGGGAGGGTGACTGTCCTCCGGCTGGGGTAGGTCCATGTTTGTCTGCTTCCTGCACTCCCCAGCCAGAATGAGGTATTCAGCAAGCTGTGATCTTTCCCCTGGCTCCCTCACAAAGGGGAACAGCAATGCTCCTGTATGAACCGGAGCAGAGAGGGGGAAGCTTCAGCCCCCTCAACTCCAAGAGTGCCTGCGGGGGAGGGTTGGGGCTGGGGCAGTCCTGGGTGGTGGGCATGCCTCCAGCCAGCCCCTTTCACCTGCTTGGTGATTCTGTCACTTTTATGTATTGTTTAAAAAAGTATATGGAGATACACATCTCATAGAACTGGAAGGGACCTCAGGAAGTCATCAAGTCAAACTCCCTGCCCTCTTGGCAGGACCAAGCACCATCCCATTTTTTTTAGGCTCTATTTGCCCCAGGTGGCCCCCTCAAGGATCAAACTCACAAGCCTGGGTTTAGCAGGCTAATACTCAAACCACTGATCCTATTCCAGGCACACCCCATTTTCCTGGCACAACCAAACCCTGACCTTGCTTTAAGTTATGATGAGAGGAAACTGTACCTCAAATTTGGTGGTCCTAGCTCTTAGAATTTAGGAGGTGATCATGAACAGACAGACAGACGGCTGGACAAACGTTCTCAAACGTTCTCTAGAAGACTGTTGCTTCATCACTCACAGAAGGAAAATAAAAAGTCTGTAGTCACCTATGTCAACCTGTAAACCAACAGGGTAAGTGAGCATCTAAAATGGCCTTGGTACAAAGGGTCATCATCTGGAGATGAAAAATAATGCAAGTTACCAACGCACAGAAGAGGCTATTTGATGATCCTAGCTCACACAGCTGCCCAGGCACGAGAAACAAGCCCTGTGATGTCATTTGACTTTGGCTACCTTGCTATGTTTGCAACATACCAGGTCAAGAGTCAGGGAGCTGTTAGTGTGATCCAGACAGAGAGAGGAAAAGTACTGACTATGTTAGAATAGAGGAGTAATAAATGTCATGAGAGAAGTGAACAAAATACAGGCTACAGGTAGCAGGTAAACAGCTCGAATAACACAGAGGTGTGGCTTAGACCATACGTCTGGAGAGAGATGAAAATGGCCTAATAGGTCACGTAGGACATCCCTCTGCCAGTGCAGGCTGTATCAACCTCCACAGAGCACATACCATAACACATACTAAACTGCTTAGAGATAGACACTATCTGTTCCTTAGGAACACGTCATCCTATCACGAAATTATCATGGCGCTCAACACCAATCAGTCCTTTTGTTGATGACAGATCAGCATGGAGAATGAACTCACTCTGCCTCCCAAACTTCTCCCTTCAGGTCGGTTGGGAGGCATAAGATATAGCAGCATGTGTTTGTACAGTACTTGTCCTGTCAGCAAATAAAAGACTTCACCCTTCACGCCTGAGAGTCTGGAACCTTTTATGCCAACTGCATTAACTAAGGAAACGTGCACTTGTTCAGTGAAGACCACAAACACAGGAGAGCAAAAGTGCACTTAAAGTCATGCAGGCAACAGTACATGCACACTGACTAATTAGCATGCAAACTTCATTGCTCTGCATGTGCGTACAACTTGGGCAACAAGTTGCATGTGCATTTCTTGTGCATACAGTCATGGTTTAGAATCAGACCTATCCAGCAAGCAGTCTGAAATCATATTGTTATGGCCAGGTCAAAAATATTGAAAAATATTAAACAATAGATGGCATGCTTTAATAATCACGTTAGAGATGAACAAAGTTACCATGTAATTAAACTATATACCGGCAATACTGCACATAAAAGGTGATTCATTAGGTTCCATTTAGATAATTCCATAATTTACTTCAAAAGGAATGGGTGCCTTAGACCTGCAAATAAAAAATACACATTCATGGGTTCTAAGGCCAATTAAAAATTGACAGTGTTTGCATTGCATACCCAGGGAATTACCTTGTGCAGCTATTTTGAGTATTCATTTTATTTTATCGTCCAGGTAAATTATGGCAGATTTCCTTCTGGCTGCAGAGAAATTAGAGACAGTTCATAGAAAGCTAGGAAAAACATAGCATCACTATGCTCCTTGGATAGAAGGATACTCAGATCAACATGGGACTTCAATGGGCCAGTGAGAACACAGCACAACATTACACTGTCCATGAAGACCAGGAAAAACTCTGGATAAAAGATGACTGATAACACCATGGCACTAGCTCTCTGGATAAAATTCAACAAAACCTGGCACACTCTGGACAAAATAGCACATAGTACTCCAGTGCCATGATGGGAGATCAATCCATCACGGTATTGCACATCATAGCTCAGACAGAAGATAGCACAGCACCTATCAGGTACCACACACCAATTGGATACCATAACCCACCATTTCCTGGACAGCTCAGCTTTGTCCAAACACACAGAACACGATGCAGATACAAGGCACTGTCTTGTTTATTTGTGCAGTGTAAATCTTACGAAAGGGGTGGGTGGCTGATTGTGACCTTTCACCTCTGGGGGTTTTCTGGACACTCCTTTCACAATAACCATTAATAAATATTCCCTTACAAATCTGGGGGCCAGGCTGGTTTGTGAACTCAGTCTCGACTTCATCACTGAAGCTAGAGAAGCCCCTAACACTGGTGCTATATACCAGCACAGAAGCTCTGGGTTCCAGCCCCATCTCAGAGAACCCCTGCGAAAGGATCCTAAGTGAAGTCAGAGCCTATTTGGGGAAGACAGAATTAAAGCTGGAATGTGACAGCTCAGCACATAGTCCTCATCTGGCTTTCTTTTCACCTCAGCTACCCCCAAATCTCCATGTGATTTCAGAAGCGGAAGCTTCTCAGGACCAGGGCTGGTAGACTGACAGCTTGTATGCAGCCTGCTCCTCTGATTGGAAAGACTAGTTACACAGCATCACATGGAGACAGTTTCCTGAGGCAGTAACAGAGAGGTGGTCGTGTTAGTCTGTATTCTAAGAAAACAAAGCAGCAGTCATGTAGCACTTTAAAGACTAACAAAATAATTTTGAAAGCTCACCACCTAATAAATTATTTTGTTAGTCTTTAAAGTGCTATGTGACTGTTGTCTTGTTTTGTTAGTTTCCAGGGGTTCTTCTGCCACTTTAACTATGGTCTTGCCTTCATGGAAAAGTTGCACTGCTCTCGCTATGCCAGCTCAGTTACATTAGCATGATCCCCAGTGCAGATGCAGTTGATACTGGTGTAAAAACATTTTCACAGACAGCAAGGAGGATAATCTACACTGATTTACGGGCCATTTTCCCAGCACAGCTGCAGCTACACAAGAGTTTGTGTTGGTACAACTAGATTTGTGAAAAACACCATGTCCCCTAAAGGACATAGTTATACTCGTATGAAAACTATGTATGCAAGTCCTAAATCGACCTTGTAAAGTAAGCTAGTGGTAGAAGCTGTTGACACCAATATAACTGTCCACGCTATAGTGGGGCTTATCTTTAACTTCATCTGTTTCTATCATTAAAGCAGTACAAAACCCTTAGCTGGTACAAATTCCTGAAGACAGGGATGTTCTTTCCCATACATTTATACTGTGCCCAGGATAATAGGACCCAGATCCTTATTTGGATCCCAGGGCACTACTGCAATACAAATTAATCCATTAATAGTGCTTACAGGTGACATTATGTACATGCATGACTCTTGATAGGATCAGGCCCTTAGACTCTCTGGGTGAAATCCCGGTTGCTCTGAAGTCAAAGGGAGCTTTGCCATTGACTTTAGGGAGGCTGGGATGTCACCCCTTGCGTCACTGTTTTTCCATCCATAGAACACATACATACTCAGCTCACTGAGAGGCTGTGATATGTCTTTCATTCGTGTCTATAGAGCCCTAAGACCTTTTGGAGCAAAGGTCCTATAAATATAGACGGCTATTATTACTAACACATGAACCACATCACAGCATTCGTCAGGGTTCAGTTGCTTCCCACAAAGATTTCATAATATGGAATTAGCAGAAAAACCATTAACAGTTCTATGGGATTTTTGGGTAACATGGCACTAAGAAGATGTTATATTACAGAGACAAGACAACCACTAGCCTAACCACCAGCAGGGAAGTGAGTACACAACTTACCAGTGCGAGTGAATGTCACTGCTGTTACGCAGGCTGAAATTTCCTTGTCAAAGAGTGATTTATGTGGAGACAATTTGTGAAAGTTCGTGTGTTTGCAAAATCTAAATATCTTTGGCACCAACATACAGGCATTCCTGCATCCAGCTGGGGAGTTCTTGTAATGAAAAGAAGTAAAATAATTATATAACTAAAGAGAGAGTGAGAAAAAAAATCAAGTAAAAGGCCCAGTTAGAAACAACCATGTATTTAAATGGAAAAGTTGTGGTTTTGTTTAGTAACTGTTACTTTAACTTCTAAATATGGAATCAAATATCCCCCCCTTTGTGCACACATGCATGTGAGCACACACACGCACGCACACACACACACACACCCTATTGTTACAAACACATCCAGAAGTATATATTGTGCTACAGAAAGTCCTCTTCTCTAGCAAGAAGGCTCTTATACCTATGGCTTTTTCCATCTGTAGAACTCAGAGCCCCTTACAAAGGCACAAACAGATCCATAGGCACCCTCTGCATTTTGAAGCTGGAGACACCAGACACAGAAACATAAAGTGACTTGCTCATGTTTATGTGGCGAGTCAGTGGTGGAGCTTGCAGCAGATTCTGCTTCTCCTGATTCCCAATTCCATGCCTTCTCCCCTTCCTGTAGTGCATGTTGCATTTCCCCTATTCCTCTGCTGTGTCTCTCACCTAGGAACATACAATACCATTTCCAACAATCCTTCTTTAGGCCAAACTCCTGTACAGATCACTACATATAACATACAAATCATACGCCATACTCCCCCATGCACTTGCCCACAAAAGCTGATGCTCCAATAGATCTGTTAGTCTATAAGATGCCACAAGCCTTCTCATTGGTCTAACAAATGATTGCCTCCACTTTTGCTTTCTTTTAATATGTGATAATTCCTCGGTGTCTCCCTGAATTCTTGATCAATGGGTCAACAAAGAACTTGCTTCTTAGCCTTAGCCATAGCCACCACTCAACAGAGAGTGCTTCCACAGTCTGTTGCAGATTTAAACACTTGTCTGTCTACATAGTAATTCGGAGTGGGTCAAAGTGAGCCACCCAAAGGTGCAATACACATGGGCGAAAAGGGCTCTTGCTGGATTGGAGCAAGTGATCTGCAGCCCTTCCCTTCCCTAGGCTTCAGGGCTCCAGCTACAACTTCAAAGCATGGTCTACACAGCTATTATTAGAGTGCAAGCATGAGTCCTGACCCAGGCTGGGAGGCTCACTAGCACAAGCATGGAAACAGCGTATAGAATATGCTAAGGAGTCTTGTTGTTAGGGATGTCTAGGTTGAAAAGCAGCCGCTGCAGAAGGATTTGGAATTCAGCATCCTCTAGTTTTTCCACAGCCAAGCCTTCCACGTTTAAGATTTCTCCTCCCTTTGTGTTTTTCCATCCCTGTCTGTCTTCTTCTTCTGCCTGTATGCGCTCCTAAAGCAATCACCACCTGCAAACTGCGCTGAGGCAATTACTTTCTCAATAAGTGTATATTAAAATACCGCTCACACTGGGAAAAGAAACAGAGAGAGAGAGATGTCTTCAGTACACGGGAAGGAAAGGTGGGTAAGTGTCACATAGATTCTGTGATTACTATTTTCATGTCAACGTATTTCCTGACTGAAATCTGATCAATACTTGTGACCAGTGTCTGTAATTTTTCCAAGTAGTTCTTTTTAGAGATAAGCACCTCCCAGATCCTTTTGCATTTGTGTGCTATACTCACACCTCGACTGAAGTGAGGTTACGCATGAGTAAAGTGAGCACCATTTGGCCTTGGTTTCAGATTTAATAGTCTAATGGTCTGCTCAGTATTCAGAAACACGCAGCATCATCTGAGAAGGCTTCAGCTGGCTGATTGGCTGCTTGATCATGTATTTATAGCAAGTACAGTAAGGCTGGAATCCTTCCTCCTCATGTACAGAAAGTGTGCAAGACTGCCTAAAAATAAGGTACTACTTCCTGGGAGTGCCTTGCATTCAGGTCAAATCACAGTAAAACATTCATGGATTTGCATCTCACCAGTCCCTGCCAGCGGTAAGTAAGTGTCATTATCTTCACTTTATAGATAAAGTAACTGAAGCAAACAGAGATTAGCAAGGGGGAAGAGTTCAGAACATTGCAGATATATGTCAGCACAGTCAGCCCCTGTAATTTCACATGCAGTTAACTGTGTAACCCCTCTTTTGTGAGCACGGATCTCTGTGACTGGAAATGAAATAGCATTAATTAAATATGCAAAGTTGATGAGTAAATGAACTTCTTTTTTTTCTGGAGATTTGTGCCAAAGTAACTTGCTTCAGGTAACACTAAGCTTATGGCAGACCCAGGAAAAAGGTCTCAGGGCCAGGAAAGATTCCTGCATCAGGAGTTCCTGCTTGCAGGCTGGTGCCTAAGCCACAAGACTGTCTTTCTTAATCCTTCTTCTTCAAAACTCATTGAGTTTTTCTAGGGCAGCCGGTAAACCTGAGTGGGCAGGAGCTAGTTAGTTTCCTAATTCAGGGAGGGAGGACTAATCTGAACACATTCAGTCTACACTGATGTTCATGATGCCTCTCCCCAAGATGCTCCTTGCCCTCTTTGTATATAGCTCGATGCAATGCACCCATTTCCAGATTCATGCCTGTATCTAATTTGCAAAGCACAGTACATATTCCAGCTAACAATATCTGCATGTTCTCCAAACAATATGTTTAATGCTGTAATCTAATCAGATTAACACTTGTAATCAGATTGCTAAGGTTTAAAGCAACCCCAGGGTCAGGGGGAAGGGACAAAGGAGAGAATTTGCTCCATCTGTTTTAGCTAGTCAAAAATGCACATGGAATACTGATGCCCCGACCCCATCCTCAGGAGAGATGGAAATCATGTATATTTTCCATCTTAAGCCAAGTCACATGGAATCGTTCCTTCCCGAGAGCACAGGTGTGTTACCACCTGCTGTTTCACCTTGTGCTGCACAAGGCTGGCCTCTCTCTGGAGAGCTGGAATTCTCACAGAAGGCGGCTCCAGAGGGAGGCTGGGTGTTCAGACCACAAACGCAGCATCTGTTGAGCAGCTGGCACCAATCTAGTGTAATTTAAAATATTAAAAATTAGTAACTTTGGTACAAGTATCTCTCCATCAACCTACCTGTCTATTGAGCTGTCAGTCATACTCTCTCTCTATATGTCTAAGGATATGTCTATACTAGGCTAAGAAAGTCAACTGCCAATATGCAATTTTAGTTACACCAGTGGTGTAGCTAAAATCGATGTATCTGCACTCAGCTAACTTGGCTGTCTATACAGGGGAAGTTCGACAGGAGAGTTTCTCCCATCGACCTCCCTTACTCCTCATGTCTTGTGAGGAGTACAGAGGTCCACTGACACCCCTGAGAGATTGATTTTACACATCTCTATCAGAGGCATGAAATCGAACCCTGGAAGTTCAACCCTGAGCAGGTGGATCTTCCGGGGTATTGTAGACCTGCCCAGAGTCTTTATATGGCCCCAGTACTATACTATCTGAGCTCCTCAGCAAAAGTAATTCAAGATTTTCATTATTATTAATGAAGGAATATTACACTTAAAATCAAATTAACAATCCTTATTCAGCAAAAAAAAAAAAAAAAGCGTTTGAAGCCATCTTGCCTTGATGCATACCTAAGACACAACCGCAAAATTCACTCACAGGGTCTGAGGTTTTCTCACTATGAAGAAATATTTCACTCCTGTCCATTCTGTGCTCAGGTATTTTCATGCAATGGTTTTAACAACAAACACTCCAGTGAGTAAAAAGCTGCAAGAGAACCCAGGACTACTAGTAAAAGGGCAGATTTTTGCATAAAGGCATTCTCATTACTAAGAGGCTTTTAACAGCTGCTTTAGCTTAATTTAATGCTTACATGAATTTAAAAATGCATTCCCCTGCTAGCTATTTGTACATTTGTCACTGGCTTATATTCTTTAACCTTCTGTCATACAATTACTGCACTTGGTTGCATTTGTCCACAAGCAGAAAGCAGATTTGATGTACCTTCGATAACAACATGGGTATCAGCTGAGTACATTTTTTTCTGAACAGTTTCCTGTTGATAGAATGATAGCAGTAAGGAGTCAGTAGCTGTAGTATAAGACTGCATTTTAAATGACGTCATCCCCCAGGGATATGCTGAGATGTTAGAAGTGCTGCATGTTTTGTTACTTAAAATATTTCTGCATGTCTGACTTCGGATCTGCAGGGTCTGATCAAGTTGAGTGCCGTGCAGGGGCCAGAGCAAGAAAAGATGGTTAATACCATCTTTTTGACCTCTTCACCCTGATCTTGGATGAAACTGGACCAATCTGGCTCCTGGCACAAGTAAGAGCAACCTCAAGGCTGCTCTAATTTGCATCGATCAATAACAATTCCTAAGCACAAGGCTTTGCTGGAGCTGCTGCTGACTATCCCTGTAAGGATAGATAGTGTAGAGCCAGGGAGGAACTTCCCATTTTGTTTACTCTAGAATTTATGGCCCCTTTTCACTGCAGAAAAAAACAAAACCAAACATAAATACAAAGAGGGTTTCCCAACAACTGCAAATTTGGGCATTGTTAGCCCTGTAAAACCAGAATGCTCAGCCCTCATTTCCAGTAATGGCAGGGCAGGAGCATACAGGGCTACCAAAAACCTCTGTCATTAGCTCATCAGTGTCATCAGAATGCTTTGTACAGCTCTGTCCCTGAGCTGCAGCATGTTGTCCAAGCAGAGGCCATCCCAGTGAAGTTCAGCAAACAAAGGGTCATTCCACACATGCAGCCACCTGCCAGGGCAGTGGGAGTTCTGGTTATGGATCTAGGGCAGAGTGAGTTGTAGTGCAATATGAAGCAGATTTGTTTGATTAGCCGCACGCTAATCTCCCCAATGCCACCCTACAAGAAAGTCCAGAGTCCAGTAGCCACCACTGGACTTTCCTATTAAGATAAGTCACTAAAAGCATTTGATCAGTAAAGGCTCCAGTCAGCTCCCGTTCCCTGTGAGTTCTCTAGCATCTCAGAGTCTCAGGTGTGGATAGCCCTATCTAGTTAAAAAAAGGCTCAAACAGGAGGGGCTAACCGACACATTGCTATTGCCTCATGGAACCTTACACCTTCCAACCGCTCCTTAAAATCAGGGCCGTCCTCAGGTTTTATGGGGCCCTACACAGTACTGTTAAACCGGTGCCCCTATACCCAGCAGTTTTTTAGAGATGCAATTTTATAAGTGCCAGCCACACACTAATGAAACATTTTAAAGCAAATTTCAAACTAAAGTCCTGTCAGGTTAAATTCAGAAACTGGCAGCATATATCTGGGGTTGGCACACACCTGTTACATGACTTCATTGCCACCTGACTGGCTCTTGCACACGTTCAGCAATCCGCTAATAGCTCTGGCAGGCCTTTCCGCTTGAGAGTTAACTAGATGCTCTCCCGAGAAAGCAGAGCCACAGAACAGGGCAAGAAGAGGTGGGCAGACATTAAGACTCAGAGGTCCCCCAAATTTTCACGTATATTCTGCATTTGGGTAAGGATGGCCTGGCTTAAAATCCAACCCAGGTCACACGCTCGTCTGATGAGTGCGTGACATAGGCTTGGTCCCAGTCCAGAACTCTAAAAAATCCGACAAGCCCGCTAGCGCAGCTAGTGGTCTCAGCAGTAAGACCACAAATAACTCCTCTGGCACCATGGAGATGCTGAGGTATATTTTGAGAGGGGTTGTGGGAAAGTTTATGCTCCTGCTGCTTATGCTATGCCCACCCAGCCAGTAAGCAGAAGACGCTGGTCTCCAGGGGTCTCCGTTGGGCAATGCCCATGAACATCAAAGGACATATACGGGTAGGGCCCTACCAAATTCACGGCCATGAAAAGTGGGTCACAGACTATTATCTCCCACTGTGAAATCTGGCCTTTTGTGTACTTTGCCCCACACAGCCCAGATTTCACAGGGGAGACCAGTGTATCTCAATTGCTGTCCTCGCACAAAAGGGAGCTGCTGGGGTTCACAGGGTCACTTTTGGAGGGGTCATGATATTGCCACCCTTACTTCTATGCTGTCTTCAGAGCTGGGCAGCTGAAGAGCAGCCGCTGTGGTTGGACAGCCAGCTCTGAAGGTGGCGCCCCGCCAGCAGCAGTGCAGAAGTAAGGATGGCAATGCCACCCCATGCCATGCTTACTTCTGCGCTGCTGCTTTCAGAGCTGAGCAGTTCTGCCT
This sequence comes from Carettochelys insculpta, assembly GCF_033958435.1. NCBI lineage: Eukaryota > Metazoa > Chordata > Testudines > Carettochelyidae > Carettochelys > Carettochelys insculpta. The sequence continues at coordinate 18,902,457 of NC_134153.1, read as the reverse complement.
TCAGAGCTCAGATCCCCAGCAGCAGCTGTGGTTCTCCAGCTCTGAAGGAAGGCAGTGCTGCTGCACAGAAGTAAAGCATAGCAGTACCAGAACTCCTCATCCTTCAATAATCTTGCAGCCCCCCTCTAGCTCCTTTTTGGATTCGGACCCTTACAATTACAGCACTGTGAAATTTCAGACTTAAATAGCTGAAATCATAAAATTTATTAGTTTTAAAATCCAACGACTGAAATTAACCAAAATGGACCACAAATTTAGTGGGGCCCTATGTATGAGGTGACAAGACTCAACCCTTGCATATGGCTTCCTTATTAGAGTCTTTTACAGAAGTTTCTCCATTGCCGATGAATCACCCAAGGTGGTGTGAATAATAGGAACTTCATTTGTGCTAGCGCCATTGACCACTCATTGTGGTTTGTGATGCAGAAACTCAGAGGTTTCCAAGTGTGGGAAAGTTGCCTTTTCCAGATGATGCCTTTTCTGGATGCCACGACATCATAAGGTCACTGCAACCTGGAAGACGCTCCTCTGTCAGCTGATAAAGGTTATTTTAGTGAAATAGGCCACTGGTCAAGTTGGTATTCTTGAAAGGATCGACCTGGGTTACTTGGAATTAGCGCTGGAACTGGATTTTCTGTTCTTTGGAAAATCCCAGGGCTTGGGGTGGGTGGGGGGAATCATTCTCTCAATTTTTCATGGAATGGCTGCAGAGCTGCCTGGCCCAAAGCCTGCAGCTGGGCACTCACTCATCAGCCCAGGAGGAGAGCACCCAAGGCCAGGGAGCTGGGCAACTTGGAACCAGCCACCTAAATCAGAGGGGAATCAGTGAAATGGAGAACCAGCTGCCTGACTCCCAAAGCTCCAGCATTCAGGAGAGTAGGGGGTTCTGCCAAGTGAGCTGCTGCCTATTTCTTCACACAACGCACATTCAGTGTGCAGCCCTCCTTTCCAGGGGGATGTTGTGAAACCAAAGGTACAACTGAGTGCAAAAAAGTTTTAGGTAAGTTCATGGAGGGCGCCAGGGGATGGATCCCACAATGTGTCCTCTGAAGCAGGCGTGATGTGGGGGCAGTGCACGGGGGGTCATGTGCACCTTCCAGAACAGCTGTTCCCTCCATAGGGCAAGGTGGAGTGTGCTTTTGGGGGCCCGACGGTGGCCACCCTGGTGGTCCCACAGACAGGAGGGACAGGGCTTACTGAGGGCCAAGAACGTCCCACTGTTCTCCCGCTCCTCCTACCCCTCCTCACCACGTGGGCACCTACCCTCTCACCTGCCACCGCCAGCTTCTCTGCAGTGGTGGGAAGTGCAGCATCCCAGCACCAGGGCACTCTGCTTTCTGCTGCCGGGAACACAGCAGCGGGCCAGGAGGGCAGCACAGCAGAGTGCTGCTCCAGTTCTCACCACCTGTGTTGTGAGTCGGGGGTGGCAGCAGCCCCTGCTGCTGCAGTGCCAAGCGCCATAACCCCCGGGCAGTGTTGTTCAGGGAGGGAGCAGAGTAGGGTGGGGAAGGGATGGGGCCCGTGGGGAGGGTGAGTGGGTTGGCCCAGCCCTGTGCTGGGGGTACTGAGGGGTGGGTTGCCTCTGAGCCCACCTCCAAACTGGGACAGCCCTGCCCCCCGCCCCCCCAGAGTAGCACAACCTGAGAGCAGCATGCACAAAAGCAGTTCATGCTGATCTTGGGCTGTGCTGCTCTGGGGGGACAGGTGGGCCCAACGGCGCACTCACCAGAAGCAGCAGGCCGAGGCGGAGCAGGAGTAGGGCAGGTGTGGAGCAAGGGTGAGTGGGGGAGGGGCTTGGGATGGAGGGAGACTGCGGGAGGCACATGCTCAATGTCCCCCCAGACACCCCCTTACCAGTCACCACTGCTCTGAAGTACCTGGAACTGCCCATTGTTGGAAGACAGAATACTGGGCTAGATGGACATTGGTCTGACCCAGAACAGTCATTCTGATGAGTCAGCTGGGAGCCAGGTCTTGCCTGCTGGGTAGTCCTGGAGCTGGGCACCCTGACAGCCCAGGCTGCTGAGGACCTCAAATCTGGTAACTTGAGAGTCCTATCTCCAAGACAGTCTGCCTGATGGACTGCCTTTGATTTGGGGACCATAGCAGTCCTAAGAGCCAGTCCACCTAGCAGCCCATCCCATAGCCAGGGATTTGGAAGTCCTGGGAGTCTGCTGAGCCTCTGCAGGCCTGGGAGTAGGGCTTTTAAGATTTCCAAGCTCTTGGTTCCTTGTCAGCCTGCAAGAAGCCAACTGGGTGAGCTGGCAGAAAATGAGGCTTGTTCCTGTCTTGCAGGTGGTGCTCCACCAGAAACCTGCCTGGCTTCGGAGGAATTTCCTCAATGCTGACATGTTCCTGCAGAATGTTTCAGTTTTGGCCAAGCGGCATTTTACAGCAGAAGAGGATTCTACCCGAAAATACCCAGCCAGCTTGGCTTTCAATGATCATGCATGCCCTCACCTAGCACCGAGGAAGGAGACAGCTGGAGTAACCTGCTTCTCAGCTGCCAAGCCATTGTTTTTTTGGGGTGGGGGGGGAGAAGTGGTGAAATTTATCTACAGTCTCAAGTAAAATAACATTGCCCACTACAGAGTAGTAAGTCACTTGGCACATGGCTTTTTGAGCAGGCACAGACTTACTTGACTCCACCACGCAAATTATTACTAATATTCTTACATTGCTTATTACAAACTAAAACAGTCCAGAATAAACCCTTGAAAGACCCTTCTCCACAGCAGGTAGGAAGGACTTCATACCCAAATACAGCTTTCCCCTACAGCCTTGATGTACAGCCTGGACAGTTATCTCAGGAGAAAGTTGCTTTCTTGAGAACCTCCCATGGAGAGCAGACCAGTCGCTCAGCCTCTGGCACTGACAACTTTGCTGCCAGCTTCACTTGTGCTCTAGATAAACGGAGCTCTTCGATTGAGTGCATTTCTGCAAATCACGCTGCTTCATTAGGGTGCCTCTATGTCAGCAGTGGCAACCAAGGCTACTGATTGGGGTGCTGGAATGGCCCACCATCTCCGTGGCCAGCAAGACTGTTGTAGCCGAGATGGTCTCCCCAGAGAAGGGTAGTTTTGATAATTGGGTTTGTGTCCCTAGAATTTGCAGGGTGCGCTGATTGGACTGTAGCAGAGCTTTGATTGGATGCAGAAGGAGCACACGGCTCTTACAGTTAGTGTGTGTGCAATCAGCACACACCTTACTTCATGCGCCCTCACTTTACATGTGTGTCACTTCTTTTCCCTACCAATATTACTGACTACAGAGACAGAAACCAGCAGAATCTGGCAACCCTGCAGGCAAGCAACAGTAAACATAAATGTCTCCGAGGCCAAGCATAGAACCCCAATGGGCCAGAGGTGGCCCGTGGGCCCCAGGTTGCTCAGCACTGCTCTATGTGGACTGAGTGTAGACCCAACCTTACCTGGAATATTGATGGCTGCGATGCAATTATAGGTACACCAACTGCATACCAAAAACCAATGTTTAAGCGATTGATATTTGTCCCTGTCCCCACTGCAGAATGCCGATGAGAGCACTCTTCCCATCGGCATTCCTTAATCCTTGTGCCTTGCAAGGAGTTCCAGAGTCGACATTGACCCTGGAACGTGCCGTTTCGCGCACACCCCAGAGGATCGAACCTAAGCATTCCATCTTCCACAGCGAGTGCAGACCCAGCCTTAGGTGCCTCCTTCGGTGTTCAAGTTTCTAGTGATGGCTTTAGAGAACAGGCACAATTATGTTCTTAATGTGCGGTTCCCCTCCCATGCACACTAGAAGACGTTGATCAGCGTTCAATGAGGTTTCCATGCAAAGCACTCACAAGACAAGGGTACTTTAAAAAGAGAGAGTATATGACTGAGCAACTTCTTCATTTCCTCTCTGGCCTTGTCCCATAAAAGAGGCTTTGAAACCTCAGCATAAGTTGTCTTTTACATTCAGAAAAGACTGCAATGGCTTTAATCTTTACAAGGAACACACAGAGTGCTGGGCCCTTCTTGAAGACAATGCTGTGTGTTTATTCAGTCACTGGTTTCTATTTGAAAAGGGAGAGTAATCTTTGAAAACTCACAAACCAGTCGTGTGTAAATACAAAGAAGCAACACTACAGAAAAGGGGCAAAACCTACACCTAGCCCAGAGGATCAAACCGACTCTTAGAGGAATAAAATATATATACCCAGCAAAGGGTATCTCTGCTCATTTTTCCCATCAGCCCTTGTATGTTTTTTTTTCAATTACTTATTCCTGCTGGAAAATGTCAGTCTCAGTTCCCGATATGCAGTTTTTTCACCACTCAGAAACAAACACCTTTTTTAGTAACAGGACCAGGACAGAAGAGGGCCCTGTATTTATTTTCATACACCATACATCTTTTTCCCTGCTTTACATTTTCACAGCTCTGCAGTTTTTATGGCCAGAAAGAATCTTTGAGATCATCTACTCAGATATCTTGAATAACGCAGACCCAAGGAATCTCATCCCACTTATGTATCTACTAAGCCAGGGGTCAGCAACCAAAATAGCAAGCAGAGCCATTAAAAAAAAAACAAAACTCAATAATTCAGGAATCGCAATTCACGTGAATACAAGATGGTCCTTAATAAATAAAGTCAAACCATACTTTTGTAAGCCCTATTTTAAGAAGAGTGCACAAACAATGATCTGTAATGCAACACATGCTTACGGCAGGATGTTCACAAATATTTTACCTCTTCTATTTCCTCACACTTTGCATGTGTGTGTTTGTATCACTTTCTTTCTTTCACTCCCAAACCCACTTTAGTTATACCAATTTTACTTCACGTTTAATTTCAGTTTTCTTTCTTAAAATGTGTGCTGCCCTTCACAGCAGGAATGCTGCAAGTTTCCTTTTCCTTTCAAAATCAAGATTTTATTAGCAATATGATCAAACCACAGATATAGTGTCATATCCCACAATGCACTGCACATACTAAAGGGGGAGTTAGCCAACGTTTGGAGAACACATATCATTCATTGTTGGGCTTTTGGACATTCACCATTTATCAAAAATAATCAGGAGGGTTTTGCTTTTTTTGTTTGTTTGTTTTCTCCACTTTGCAATTATAGCATTGGGAGCCACACAGAAGACCAGAGCATGTGGCTCTGGAGCTACAAGTTGCAGTAGACCCCTGGACTAAGCCCATTTTTGATGCAATGACAAGGGTGTGACCTGCACTGCGCCCAGCAAAAAGACTGGAGCAATATGCAGCTGGGGTCCCACCTTCCTGAGCCAAGGATAATGCTGCACTGACCCAAACAGAGTTCTTTAGTTCTCAGACAGTAGATTCCCATTATTTAGTGTGTGATCCAACAGCCACTGAAATCAATAGGCTATCTCTTACTGGACATTGGCTTGGGCCCACAGTGCACAGGGCCTGGTCAGTCTCAGGGCAGCATGGAATAACTGCTAAAACTCAGTGTGTCCAGGCTGGGATTCCTCAAGCCACCACTGCCACAAATCCAAGGCTTGAATGATGAATTTCCATCTCTACTTGTCCAGAAGATGAGGCAAGAGGTGCTGCTGAAGACCTAGATTTCTCTGGAGCCACAGACTTGAGAGAATCCAGAAATCTGCTATGGCTTTTCAAGCAGGACCCCTTTTTGTACCCCTCCACCTAGAGGGATTCAGGGACAAAAGGGAGGGTGCACAGCTACTCATAGCGAACACATTAGAACAGGGTTCTTAATAACACCTAATATGTCCTTTTTGGATTGCTAATTGGAAGGACGGCATGGCTAGGCAGAAGGGTATTAATATGGAAAGAGAGATCACAGTATGGAAAAGAAAGAGAACAAAGACACTTACGGAGCCTGAGATGTGCTATTCACCTAGGATAAGAGACCATCCCTGGGATAGCTCCTCCAACCAGACTGTACTAGTAGATGTTGCCAGTATCTCTCTCATTCTGATCAGAAGCCTCTGAAAAAATCAGGCCCCTCTGTACACATGCACCTCTGTAGCCTATTAGCAGGGGCTGTTCTTATAAGTCATATCTGACATCTATACCACAGTACAGGTTGAACCTCTCTAATCTGGCACCCTCGGGACCTGACCAGTGCTGAATGAGAGAATTTGCTGGACCACGAGAGGTCAATGTACTCTAGCAGCATTACCAACACCGCCATTGCTTACGGGGCTCTTAGAAGACACGTAGGGGTAAATTACAGCTAAATAACAGCATAGAACACCGAGAGCCAGGACTGGTGGCTGGAAATGAACTTTATGGGACCCTGGGAAACTTGGCCACACCCCTGATAAGTGGTTATCCAGATAACTAAAATCATGACAGATTATGAATGTTGCTGGATGAGAGAGTTCCAGATTAGAGAGATCCAACCTGTAGTGGCCAAAGGCCTTAACCAGGCTGGGCCCCATTGTGCTGGATAATGGACAAATGTGCAGCTGTCAGACTGGCCTCTGTCTGGGGCTGTCCCCTTTCAATGACATTCATCTAGGAAAGCAGTGCATAAAAGCAGCTGAAAATGACCTGAATTTCACCATGGACATCTTCCTGTGAAATGCACACTGGGAACAGTATTTTTTAAATATCAGCTTTCCGGGACACATGATGCAATCAGGATTTAGAGAGAGGGTCAGTTTGGAAGTGGTTGGCTTGGAAAAGAGGGATAAAATAGTCATCCTTCACCAGACAAAATAAATAAAGACAGTCCACCCCATCCTTGGCCATTCCTGTCATCTGCCCGCTCCCTGGCCTGTGTTTGTTTTACACCCTGGTGCTTTGCCACAATGAAACAATAAAACCACAAACATTATTGGCAAGAGGAGCAAGGAGCTGAGGAGCTAGTCTCCAGCAGGTGTGAAGCATACACCATCCCCAGGCTGTGCCCTGTTTTAGGGACTCTTTGTCCCCAGACTCCCCAAGTGTTACACTATGTGGTGTCTAACAAAGGCATGTGGCTGCAAATTACAAGGAATCAACAAAACCACCACATGGGAAGCTAACAGGAGACAAAGAGACCGGAGCTGCTGAGGAATGCTCTAAGCATGAGGAACAAAATCATGCAAATCAGATCAACTAATCGTAGGATTTGGGAGGGGAGGGAAGGAGAACGTGATAAACTCCAGATAATACACGTACTGCACACTTCATTTAAGCTTGTCATTTGCATAGAGGGGAGAGCCTGGGAAATTCCCATCCCCAGCTAAAATGACCCTTATCTATTGCTTGGTTCTCAACTTCTAGTAAAACTCCAGCTAGGGACAGGATCCACCCTTTCCTATAGTTTTCTGGGACCTTGCATCATTATTTGGGAGGCAACATTCTCTAGAGGCTCCACTGGAAGATGGAAATTGGGAGTCATGGGTTCTAGCCCTGACAACACATCTGCCTCCCTAGGCAAGTCACTCTCTGGCTTTGCACCTCTGCTTCCCCACCTATAAAATACTTTGCTCTCTCTATAAAGCACTTTGAGATCCTCAGATGAAAGTTGCCATGTAAGTGCAAAATGCTGTAAAAATGTTAACATGTTCCTTTGTCCTGCTCCACAAGTTTGAGATCTCCTGTGGCTTTTTCCCCAACCTCACCTTCAAACGTCCATTGTTTTAAGCCCCCTAAAATCAGGTTGCAAATGAAAGGGGTATGTCAGAAAACAGCATTCAGAGTGGAGGTTTTCTGCTTCCAGATGGTGAATGATGGCGAGCAGGTTCTCTGGGAGAGCTGTTTGTTAGCCATAGTGCTTATCCTTGCCCGTGCCCAGCAAAGCTCAGATTTTTCTTTGATTTCACTGAAAAAGTGTTCTTGTCTATAAGGCAGAGGAAGGCCATGCTTCTCCCCTCCATCCCCTTCCAGGGCCACATGCTGGATGTCTGACCAGGCTTGGGTGTAGAGGATGGGGGAAGCAGAGGAGTCAGCCTCCAGGATTTGTTTTCCTAGCGCTGTGGTTTGCCCACAGTCTGAGCACACATACAGGAATTTATAAAACCATAGCTTACGTTAACCAAGAGGAGGGTGACTAAAGAAGCCCCACCGCCTTTCCCTGCCTTGCTGAGCTCACATACCTTCCCCATTTGCACTCCACATAAGCAAAAGCCTGAGAACCACAGGGAACTTACAATGTGTCCCTGGGGTCAGCAGCCCAAGGTTCTCTCAGACCACAACAGGGGAGGGAGGTCTGTGGCCTGGGAAAGGGAAACATGGCTGGGGTTTTCCTACACCAAGGTCATTGCTGGCTGCTGGAATGAGCCCAGGGGACTGCTCTGATTTACACTACAGAGAGGCTGGTCCCAGTATCAGAGGACAGCAAACCGAGTGAAAAACAGCCCAGAAGGGTATGTCTACACTGCAGCTGAGAGCAAGCCCCCAATCCAGGCACACAGACTTGTGCTTGAACTAGCTCACTAAAAGCAGCTGTGTGGACACTGCAGCTCTGGTGGAAGCTTCGGCCAATGAGTCGAGCTCAAACCCACCTGGCTCCCAGGCCTGAGTTTGGGTGACTCGCTGCTGGCGCTGCAACACTGATGCCACTAGTTATAGTGCCTGGCTTGAACATCACTAATTCCCATTTGTTTACCCAGGCCCTAAGTCTCCTTAGATCTTGTGGCTCCAGCAATACCAGGAGTGCAATCTCTCTGGAGCAGTCAGCCTTGCCTCTCACAGCACAGCTGCCTGAGACATACCATTCACCATACATTAGCCTCGTGCCAGGAGGACTGTGTTCCACCACTGCGTAGCTCCCCGAGACATACCATTCACCATACATTAGCCTCGTGCCAGGAGGACTGTGTTCCACCACTGCGTAGCTCCCCTGAGCAGCACCTTTTGAGCCACCACACCAGAGACCAGCTGGCTGTGTTTGCGACTCGTAATGACAGCTGAAACCTGGGGAGGAACCCAACAGTCAGCCTCATCTCTGGCCCTGCATTCTACCACATTGGGGATTCACTTCCCCCTTTGGGTACAATACTTCCTTCCATGGCTCACCCAGAGGGTACAACCCTTTGCTTCACTGGGGCTGGGTGAACTATGTCAGGGCTACTCGGCTGTTTGTATTGCAGGTTCCCGTTCCTCGTCAGCTAGCTGCTCCTCTCACTTGCCTGGCAGAGGTGTGTTACAGGAGAGCTGAAGGTTCTGAGTTCTATGATCCAGGGGTTAACTCACATCTGTAGTGTCTGTAGGTGTGTGCTTGTGGCTCACATGAATCTGGGTAAGCAATCAGCCAGAGAATGCACTTGTGTCATCAACAGGATGGGCCATGAAGGAAACAGCGTTTCAGGTTTCTGTTGGATGCTTTGATAGACTTTGCTGCCATCTGTTTCTGCCATTGCAAGCTCCCCACCTGGATGGAGAGCTTTCCACCACTGGGCCTAAACCATCCCAGATCTCTGGTTACAGGAGGCCCCAAAATGTGGGCTCTTCTCTTATCAGATAAAAGTTCAACCAATGAGCCATTGCCCATATTCTCTCCAGAGACCAGATGTTACCCATCTGTATAGCTCAGCCACAAGCCCCTCCATCCCTGTTCTCTTTGTTGATAAAGAACATTGAGCCAAACAGGAAAAACTAATTTGAAAATGAACTCAAGTCTCTCTCAGCACACGAGGTTTCCAGGGTATTTTTATAATCTTCCCAGCCCTTTCCCACAGCTCTGTACAGTACTGTGTTCTTGTGTCTTTCCAGTTTCAGCCTCTCTTTCAACTTCATTTGAAAACCCCTAACTGTGCAGCCAGCCTCTCTCCTTTCCCTTGTCTATCACTACAAAGGCGAGCATTAGCCTGAGCGAGCAAGCAGCATGATCGGTTGGGTGGAGACCAACCAAAGAGCTACTGGGCAGCTACTTTAAATATCCACATGCAGAAGTGAAATCAGAGTACAGGCTGAACCTTTCTAATCTGGAACTCTCTCATCCTGCAACATCTGCAATCTGGCTTGATTTTAGTTAGCCGGACAATCACTTATCATGGATGTGGCCAAATTCTCTGTGGTCCCATAATGTTTGTTTCCAGCCCGCACTCCTGGTTCTCAGTGTTCCATGCTGTTATTTAGATGTAATTTATCCCTAAATGTCTTCTAAGAGGGCAGTAAGCAGTGGAAGTGTTGGTAATGTGCTAGACAATATTGTCTTCCCATCATCTGGCAAATTCTCTTGTTCAGCACTAGTCAGGACAAGAGAGGTTCAACCTGTAACATCAATGGACAGGAAACGATCTCTGGCTTCATGTTCCCTTCTAGACCTTTAGGTCTCACAGGCACAGAGGAATTGCCACACATACATCTTCCAACCCATGGTCCATCTAGTCAAGCCTCCTGTCTCCAGCAGTGTCCAGTACCACATGTGTCAGGAGAAGGGACAAGAACCCCACAGCAGGCAGATGTGACATAATCTGCCCTCAGGAGCATATCATCCTGCTCTCTCATAGGTGGAGATTATCTTAAGCCTGGAAGCCGGAAGTTCTATATCTCTTCCCAAGGTTCTATATCTCTTCCCAACCCCTTTGGTTAGCATGAACAATTAACTCTGGATACTCACAATGAGAAATCCTGCGGCATTTTACAGACTAACAGATTTACTGGAGCATAACCTTCTGTGGGCAAAGGCCCGTTTTGTCAGATACGTGTCTCTGGCTCATCACCCAGGAGTTCTGGCTTTCAACTTCTGATCCCTAACTCTGTCCCCTTGCTCGACACTCAGTCACACCCCTGAATGTCCCATGAGTCTGGTTCTTGACTCTAGTTCTGCTCCACTCTCTCTAACCTTCAGGCCTGGCCACCCCCATGCTGCAACCATTAGGTGTAATTAACCACTCATGTCCCAGTCATGATCCTGGCCATAACCAGGCTCTCTTTTATCTAGATAGCATAGCTGGCAATAGCAGTGAAGGGCTAGTGGGATGGGATTTAGTGTGTGTTAGCAATGCCAGTACATTGCCTGGGTTCAGGTGGGACTGTATGACCCACCCTCATACCGCTTCATCATTACTGCTATGTCTCCCTGTACTAGTTAAATTAAAGCCAGCACAGGTGTGCTTACCAGAGTCACAGTCACACTTCTGACTGTTGGGTGGACATAGTCTTAGACTTTTCTGGAAACCCCAGGCATAGTTTCCTATTCAAGTCTAGAAGACACTTCAAAAACCCTACAGGGAGTTTGTCAGGTGCTGTTGCTTACTACATGACTTCTGTCCAAAGAGTTGGAATCTCACCAGCATCCCATAATTTCAGCAATAATAAAGCTTCCCCCCAGCAAAAAAAAGAGGCCCAGTCAATTTCACCCACCTGCCCTCACAAAGAGGCAGAGAAAACAGCAGGCATTAGGAACCGTGCCCTCTGCTTCCCCAATCAATTTTGCAAAGCTGGCCACTGCCATGACATTTTGCCAGATTTCCAAAGGCAAAGTTTATCCACAGTTGAAAATCCCCATTTTCCTGCCACTTCTGGGGATGGCAAAGACTTAGGGCAAAGGTTAACTCCCCTCCAAACTGTGTGACCTGGTCCAAAATGACCCAAGGAGTTAGGTGCCCAATTCCCAGGGAGAACCAATAGGATCAGGCACTTTGTTCTCTCAAGCCAGGTCTACACGAGGAAAATAAGTCCATTTCAGATATGCAACTCTAGCTACTGCAATTGCATAGCTAGAACCAACTTACCTGGCCATCCTCACCGAGGAAGGCCAACGGGAGAGTTTCTCCTGTTGATCTCCCTTACTCCTTGCTATCACAAGGAGTACAGTGCTTGACAGCCGATCTCTGATAGGTCAACTTTGCGTGTCCTTACCAGATGCATGAAATCAAACCCCAGAAGATCGACCCTGAGTAGGTGGATCTTTTAGGTAATGTAGACGTGGGCACTTCAGAAAATCCCATCCTCTGTTACTTTTGCCCACAAGCTATGTGCACACAAACAGGGAGGGCAAGTTCTCAGGCTGGTGTGAGGCCTTTTGCTCTCCCAGCCTCCTAAGTATTTGTTTGCCCAACAGTCAGGACAATGCCAGAATGCAAAGGGTAGGAACTACCTGAAAAACAAGCTAAAAAAGAAACATCAACAAGCAAAGAATTTGGTGCCATGTTAGGGTAGAGCTGTGTATCAGCAGGGGGGCCAAAAGGTGTGGGTTGATGACAGGGCAGCAAAGAGGGAAGTTGGGGAAGACCAAATCAATGCCTTTAGAGCTAAAACAAACAGCTTTCAAGAGAGGGAAATGAACAAACAAATGCAGTCAACAACCTCTCATCTGAGATGCCTGAAGCCAAGACTGGGAGAGCAGTACGGGAAAGGGGAAATCATGGGCCTGGTCCAGAGCAAAAGAAAGAAGTGAGAGGGCCTCAGGCTGGGTCATGCCTTGTGAAAATGACAACAACGTATTTTTAAGCTAAATGGAAGAAAGAAAAAAAATAAAAAGAGATCACAAAAAAGTCAGCTGCGCCTTCACACAAAACAATAGAATGGCATGAGAGTGGGGGCAGGAAGGTTTCACATGTCACGGTGTGGCTGGCTTGCCACCTCTGGCGTGCTCCCAAAGTATAAATGTGGGACTTTTCAAGGTGGGAGTGACGTTAAAGTTTTGCAACAAAGCCCCAAACCACAGGAAACTCACCTGCTTTTGGGGTCTGCCTACAGAATCATATCTCAGAGCTGTGAATGGGGTGAGATTCTCCCTGTTCTTTACAGGAATGTGGTTCAGAGTCCAGCCAACTGGGATAGGATGGGGTTTGGGGAAAATGTCTCCCTCACAGGAGCTGTAAGTCTTAAGGCCAGAAAGGACCACTGAATCATCTAATCTAACCTGCGGTGTATCACAGGTCTCCAGATCTTACTCACTCACCCCAACAGAAATGAAACCAAAATATTACAAGCCATAGGAGACTGAGCGGTGATGTGACACAGGCACAGGGCATAGGAGGGACAGAGATGTACCAGTGCCTAAGACTTTCACAGTGATGGGGAAATGAGTAAGTGAGATATAACCAGAGAATCCTGGCTGGTGACCCACACCCACGTGCTGCAGAAAAAGCCAAACAAAAAAGACAGCTCCAGCCTTGCTGCCAATCTAACCTGAGGGAAATACCATCATGTGGTGTGGATGCCAATTGAACAGTTTCCCCTAATTATGCTTTGAAACTTTGATTTCACTGGAAAATTGAGTTTATAGCAAATCTGGTAGGTGAGTGGTGGTGACAGGAGAGGGGAGAGGTCATAGTGGGAAGCCATAAGGCTCATACTGAATGGAAATGTTGTAATGAACCAGAAAAATCAAGGGAAAACTCTAAGTCTCACAAAACTTCATCCAGACTCTTGATGCTGGTATTTGCCACTCCCCCAGGGAAGCTTTTTCAAGCAGACATGTCCAGAAAGGGGTAACAGCACATACCATGTGCCTAATTAGCCCTGTACGTGAGCAACTGTACACTCTGGTGCTCATTGCATAGGCACTTGCTTGCCTGCATATCGCTGGATATCTCAGAATCAGAGACAGAAGAATCTGGCCTCAGGCATTTTCTAGTGCTCAGAATAGGAGATAGCCCAGAATGGCATTTAGTGCAGGGCAACAAGTAAAGCGATTCTTGGGGGGATTTGAACCCACACCCTTTGAATGACCAGCTTTAGCTCAGGGCAACCATCACAGCTTAAAAGACCAACACGCTTTCTGTTGTGCCACAGAACCATAAATACTAGAGGCACCACTCAGGTTCCAGGACCTTGGGCCATGCTCAGGGAAGGCTGAGGTACCACATTCCTAAGTAGGGGTAGCTGGAGGTGTTTTGCCTGTATAACAAGCAGCAATAATGCTTCCAGGGATGCTGGAGGGAACAAGCTTAACTACACCAGATACATCACTTAGGTTCCCTTCAGCGCTCCTTCCAGGACTATAGATGCGTGAGGGGATAAGAGGTGGGCAGGAAGGGTGGGTGATGGCTCCAGCCAAACTCTGCTAGCAAAGAGCCCAAGGGAGTGGACAGCATCACCTGGTAAAAATGCTGAGTGGTTCCTAAAGATATTATTGTCAGAAAAAAACCAAAGGCTGCCCGATGGTAATACCACTAGCGGGCTTGGGCTGCTCACCGGTGGGTATGTGCCCTGCTGGGCTGTACCATTCTCCCAGCTCTAGCTCTGACTGGGTTAGAAGGACTTGGGCTCATTCCTGTCCTTGGCTGTGGCTGTTTCTCCTTCTTACTCTGTCTGCTTCCCTGACTGAAAGCACTTTGCAGCACTCATGAGTGTCTACGTCCAATACAAGTTCTGGCTTTGGCTCAAAAGTCAGTGGAGTCCAGTGTTTCCATGTAATCTGGGAACTTGGGCAACCACCAGGAGAGATTCAGTTGCCACCCAGCTGATTAGCAGAGCTCTCACAGAAGCCCAAAGTGGGCAGCATGTGGAGCTACTGGTGGTGCACACCTGCACATGCCTTGGTGCACATAGCACAATTTATTCCACCCATGGATGGAAAAATAGAGGGAAAGCTGACAGGGTCTCTCTGCATTCACAGCAGGACCCCCAGGACAAGGTTCTAGGCAGCATCATTCCTTAAATTAACTCCTTGCATTCTTGGCACCATCCCCAGTGGCTGTGGGAACCCAGCCAAGCACAATGGGACTGTCCCCAATCTTGTAGCAGTGAGTGGCCATTTCAGTCTCCCTGCTTCATCACAGGGCACAAGGTTCAGTCATGAACAGGGAAACTCCATGGGTCTGTAGCCAGAGCTGAGCAATCTCCCACCCTCCTCCTTTCTGTTAGCATTAGTGTTCTGCATTTTGTTTGCACAGTCCCTTTCCTTCCATGATTTCTTTGGTTAACATAAGAACATAAGAACATAAAAATGGCCATACTGGGTCAGACCAAAGGTCCATCAAGCCCAGCATCCCATCTGCTGACGGTGGCCAATGCCAGGTGCCCCAGAGAAGGAGAACAGAAGACAATGATCAAGTGATTTATCTCCTGCCATCCATCTCCTGCCCTTGTTATGAAGGCTAGGGCACCATACTTTATCCCTGGCTAATAGCCATTTATGGACCTAACCTGCAAAAATTTATCAAGCTCTTTTTTAAACCCTAATAGAGTCCTGGCCTTCACAGCCTCCTCGGGCAAGGAGTTCCACAGGTTGACTGTGCGCTGTGTGAAGAAAAATTTCCTTTTATTAGTTTTGAACCTACTACCCATCAATTTCATTTGGTGTCCCCTAGTTCTTGTATTATGGGAAAAGGTAAATAATTTTTCTATATTCACTTTCTCCACACCATTCATGATTTTATATACCTCTATCATATCGCCCCTCAATCGCCTTTTTTCCAAACTGAAAAGTCCCAGTCTCTCTAGCCTCTCCCCATATGGGACCCTTTCCAAGCCCCTAATCATCTTAGTCGCCCTTTTCTGAACCTTTTCTACTGCCAATATATCTTTTTTGAGGTGAGGAGACCACATCTGCACGCAGTACTCGAGATGTGGGCGTACCATAGTTTTATATAGGGGAAGTATGGTTGTTGGTGGGATTCTTTTGCTGACCTAATGGCTTCCTTCTCTTTGTTAACTTTGTCTCCAGCCAGGACGCAGACAGGGGAGCAACGTTGGCGTGGTTCTGGGAGATGGCTATCCGAAAAACTCTTCCGTGACACCCAGCTAATTCCCCTGCACACTCCAGCCTACCTAATGTAGTGGTTCCCAAGACTACATGCAGACTGAATGGAGGAGGGGAAAACTGGGTCATGGAAAGAAAAGCTGAGAGGTGGACTGGGAGGGGTTGTCTGGATATCTATCTGGGACGAATTAGGAGGCATCATTGGAAAACAAGTAACTCACTGATCTTTAATAGTCTTGTGTGATGGATGTACATGATGCATATGAAAAGTTATGGATATATGTTAGAATTCTAACAAAAGTGTGTTTCAACCAGGCCCGTTGTGGGAATTAGTAAAAAGATCTGCCCCAGTCAAAGGAAAGTGTTTTCTTCCCTGACAAACAGTCAGGTCATCAGGCAGAGACAATAAAGGCAAATTTATGCATCAGGTAAACAAAGACATCAAGCTAGGATGACCATATCTCCCTGTCATGAATAAGGGGCAAGGAGCTGGGGGGTGGGGGTGGCTCCTCCCAGCAGCACCAAGCCCCAGGGAGTCGGTGCTCCCCACCCACCCAGCC
This sequence comes from Carettochelys insculpta, assembly GCF_033958435.1. NCBI lineage: Eukaryota > Metazoa > Chordata > Testudines > Carettochelyidae > Carettochelys > Carettochelys insculpta. Next base: position 18,886,343 of record NC_134153.1, on the reverse strand, counting down.
CCAGGAGCTCCTGACCTGGAGCCCCAGCGAAGCGGTGGCTATGGGCACTTCCATCCCCACCCCCAACCCCCAAGGGCCTAAAAATGGGTTAATTTGTCCCTTTTAAAAAATAAGTAGGGATGCCTTTTTGGGGTCCCAAATACCAGGCCATCCTACCAAATACGGGATGGTGGGTCACCCTACATCAAGCTAACAAGCTGGGGAGAAGACAGACTGATATCTATGCCCCAGCGGGAGAGAGAAGCTTGGTCTGGGTTTTACTTTTACAAGAATACATCGCAAAGGTTTGCTCCTCCATAAAGACAGGAGGACTGACCCTTGTATTATAAACTGAATCACCCACATACAGTATATAATAGTACCGTATTATAAGAGTGTATAAAGTTTTCAGAAAACTAATGACCCACTGGTGATTAATATCACTGTAAACTTGAAGATGTGTGTTTTCATTTTACATACTTGTAACCCTTTCTAACTTTAATCCTTGGGCTTGGCATCACTTAACCTATGTCCTATTGCTATTGCATCTGTTTTTTTTATTACTACAAACCAAGTGCTGCATTTAAAGAGAAGTGTGTATTTACCACTTTTAAGTTATTAAACCGTCATGTGTTTTTGTGCCTTTGGGAATGAACTAACCTGACTATTCCTCGGAGCTGTCATGAAAGATTGGGCATTACAGAGCATGTGGTTATGGGAAAATTTGGAAGTGAGTGTGTGTTAGGAGTCACCCTATACATAGTAACCAACACTGATGGCAATGGCACTGTAGACAGGCTGTTGGAGTCAGAGCAGCTGAACCAAGGCTGTCTGACACAGGGCATGTCTTTACTACCCATTGGCTCAATGAACAGCAATCAATTCAGCTGGGTTGATTTGTCGTGTCTAGTACAGACCCAATAAATCAACTACTGAGTGCTTTCTCATTGACTGTGGTACTTCTTCAGAATAAGAAGTGTAGGGAAAGTTGATGGGACAGCATCTGCTATTGACTCACCACAGTGAAGACACAGCAGTAAGTAGATCTGTGTATGCTGACTTCATTTATGCTATTGACATTTGAACTTGTGTAACTTGTTTTTACAGTTTAAGAGCTATTTAGAAAAGCTAGACGTACACAGATCCATGGATCCAGATTTAATGCATCCAAGAGTACTGAGGAAATTGGCAAGTGTCATTGCAGAGCCTTTGGCCATTTTCTTTGAAAACTCATGGAGATTCAGAGAGGTCCCAGAATACTGGAAAAAACCAAATGTAATGCTCACCTTTAAAAAAAGGAAAGACAGACAATCCAGGGAACTATAGACCGTTCAGCCTTACCTCACTCCCCAGGAAAATCATGGAGGGGATCCCCAATGAATACATTTTGAAGCACTTGGAAGAGGGAAAAGTGATCAAGAGTAGTCAACATGTATTCATTAGGGGCAAGTCATGCCGGACCAATCCAATTAGCTTCTATGATGAGGTAATTAGCTTTGTGGACATGGGGAGGTCAGTGGATGTGGTGTACCTTGACTTCATCAAAGCTTTTGATAGTTTCCCACAATATTCTTGCCCATAAATTAAGGAAGTATGGATTGGATAAATGGACTTTAAGGTGGATAGAAAGCTGGCTAGATGGTTGGGCCCAACAGGTAGTGATCAATGGCTCAATGTCTGGTTGGCAGTCGATTTCAAGTGGAGTGCCCCTAGGATCAGTTGTAGGGCCAGTATTGTTCAACATCTTTATTAATGACCTGAATGAGGGGATGGATTGCACCCTCAGCAAATCGGTGGATGACACTAAGCTAGGGGGATAGGCAGATACGCTGGAGAGTAGGAATAGGTTCCAGAGCAACCTAGATAAATTGGAGTATTGGGCCAAAAGTAATCTGATGAGGTTCAATAAGGACAAGTACAGAGTTCTGCAGCTGGGAAAGAAGAATCCCAAGCATTGGTACAGGCTGGGGACTAACTGGTTAAGCAGCAGTACAGCAGAAAAGGACCTGGGGATTACAGTAGATGAGAGATTGGATATGAGTCAAGTGTGCCCTTGTAGCCAAAAGGGCTAATGGCACATTGGGGTGCATTAGGAGGAGCATTTCCAGCAGATCTAGAGAAGTTATTATTCCCCTCTATTCAGCACTGGTGAGGCCACATCTGGAGTCCAGTTCTAGGCCCGCAGCAGAGAAAGGATGTGGATGCAGCAGAATGGGTCCAGTGGAGGGCACCAAGAATTATTAGGGGGCTGGAGCACATGACCTATGAGGAGAGGCTGAGGGATCTGGGCTTATTTAATTTGAAGAAGAGAAGAGTGAGGGGCGATTTGATAGCAGCCTTCAACTTCCTGAACGGGGGCTCTAAAGAGGATGGAGAGAGGCTGTTCTCAGTCGTGACTGATGGCAGAAAAAGGAGAAATGGTCTGAAGTTACAGAGGGAGAAGTGTAGGCTGGGTATTAGGAAAAACTATTTCACCAGGAGGGTGGTGAAACACAGGAATGCAGCAGAAATGTAGAACCTTAACAAAATGATTTATTCGGTGATGAGCTTTCATGTGACAGACCCACTTCATCAGATCAATTTCATTTCCAATACAGTCTGACATATAAGTACAGAGGACCAAAAAAAAAAAAATTGCAATAAAAACTGACAAATCAAATAGGATGGAAGGAAGGAGGTGAAAGGTGGGGGAATGTTATTTCCCTTGCCTAAGATAATTATGAGCATCAAAGGTAGGGAAGCAGTCCTTGTAATGCATGAGGTATTTGATGTCTCTGTTCATACCACATGTTAATGTGTCAAATTTGAATACGTACTCTAACTCACAAATCTCTTGCTCTAATCTGTTGTTAAATTTTTTGTGTTCCAGGACACACACTCTGAGAACTTTAGCAGAATGGCCCACTCCATTGCAGCGTTCACTGACTGGCTTATGTGTATTCAGTTTCTTCATGTCTGCTCTGTGTCCATTGATTCTTTGGTGAAGGTTTTGCCCAGTCCATCCACTGTACATAGTGTCAGGGCATTGTTGGCACATAAAAGCATATATAAAGTTGCCGGAAGTGCACGAGAATGTTCCTTTGATCTTGTAACTAACATGGTTAGGTCCAGTGTTGGTATCCCTACAATAAATATGTGGACAAAGGTGGCAGTGGGATTTGTGGCAAGCAAAAGTTCCAGGATTAGTATTACTGTGGTGTAGCCTGTGATTGCTGGTGTGAATCTCTCTCAGGTTAGGAGGTTGTCTATAGGAAAGGACAGGCCTGTCACCTAGAGCCTTCTGTCCTATCTATCATATTTGATTTATCAGTTTTTATTGCAATTTTTTTGGTCCTCTGTACTTATGTCAGTCTGTACTGTAAATGAAATAGATCTGATGAAGTGGGTCTGTCCCATGAAAGCTCATCACCAAATAAATCATTGTGTTAGTCTTTAAAGTGCTACATTTCTGCTGCTTTGTTTTGTTGTAGTACAGACTAACACAGCTACCTCTCTGTTACTATTCAACATGCAAGGCACTGGAACGCGTTACCCAGAGAGGTCGTGGAATCTCCATCCCTAGAGATGTCCCGGCTTGACAAAGTCCTGGCTGGGATGATTTAGTTAGGGTTCATCCTGCTTTAGGTTTTCAAATGCTTTACGCTGTAAAGCAAAACTGACTGGGTCCACAGTGTTTTGTGTTGACACAAAACCAAGTGGAACTTAGAAACGACAGAAATGATTGTCAATTAGAATGAGTCGCTTTCTGTTAATAAAGGAGGGAGAGCCTGCAGGGCAGGGCTGAGTCCCTTATGTACTGCATCATGGCCTTGCATGGCCACAGCCAGGGGAAGGGGCAAACAAGATTGGCAGTCAGACCTGTGTGCACCCACTGAGTGTTTGGCTTGACAGTTGGCAGAGCCTACAACTGTCACAAGGTAGGATCATGATGGGATTGCACTTGAAGGACTCTGCATCGTTGCAGCTGAGATCACAGCTCTTGCTGAGTAGCTGGCCATGCAACAGTGCAAAGGGGTAGGACAGCAGAGGATGCAGCTTTTAGTCTGGCTCAAAAAAGGACAGGCACAAAGGCTCTGTGCAAACTGTTGCACCACCACATGGATTTTGTGTGTTGTACATCTTACATGTGTGCTGAGGGATTGCAATGGCACAGCCAACATCAAAACCTGCTCATATGGATGAGGCTCGGATGCACCAATGTCCCTTCCTCCCCACCCAAAATGCACCAAGATGAGGTCTTTACTTTCCAAGTGGATTTCTTCTTTGAGTCACTGCTGCCACAAATTACTGCCACTCACTGCAACATATGATTTCGCTTACACAACCCCAATGTTAGGAAGTGGCTGAATCATGGTGACTGTATGACATTGGTATCATCCGTCCATATAACTATCACATGTACCTCACAGGCATCTGATGGGTGGTGGCAGTTGAGAGAGAATTACACCCACTTTCCTCGCAATGGTCTCACACCTTCCCCTCCCCATCCCTTGCGGTTTCAGAATTAGCTACCAACTACATGCAAGTGCTGTATTTGCATCCATCTCTGCGAGCAACTGGACTGAGACCAAACACTCAGCCATGCTAGTCACTAACCCATTGCTTGATGCTAACACCCTTACTGACGTTGATCAGACTGGAACCATCAAACAGCAGCAGAAGGGAAAAGCTCCATAACCCGTCATCCGTCAGGCTTCAGTGAGCCTGGCCTCAAGCCCAAGCACTGCAAGCCTGTAGCTATGAGGACCCAAAATGAGCTGTAACTCTCAGACTGCCATGACCTGTCTTCCAGGCGATAGCATAGAAGCCCAGAGCTTCATAAGGAGGACTGGACAAAAACAACTAATGGGGAGCTCTTTAATGACAGTAGAGAGAATTAAAATGTATGAGGACTTTAAACTATTTCTGCTTCAGGGCACAGCTTGAGAGCTAGGAAGAAACTTCCCTTATAAGCAGCTAAGTCCCATTAGGATGTTTCTTAAACATTCCCCAGAAACATCTGGCATTGGCAGCCCTTGCTTCCATGTGGCATGCAGGCCCACCGATGGGAGAAAAGGGGGCAACTGCCCCGAGGCCCAGAGATTCAAAAGGGCCCAGAGCTGGGGCCCTTGAAACCCTGCCAGTGTGCCATGTGGCATGCTCCAGGCAGCGCTGAGGGCTGGAGGAGAGGCGCGCATCCTGATCTGGGCAGTGCTGAGGGCTGGCGGCCCCAGTCCCACCCCTTCTGTCCAAGGCCACGGCCCTTCCAGCAGAACTGGGGCCAGGCCCCTTCCCACACCTTTCCCAGCAGTCTGGTGAGACTGTCAGCTCCCCCGTGTGGTCCAGTGCCACATGGAAATTGCTGTTCACATGTTCCATCCCGCCCGCAGCGCTGCACCCTTCCAATTCTTTAATAACCTATTTTTTTTTTGAAAAAAACAGTTGCTGGAATCTTTTCAATCAACACTAGCGTGATACACTCTAACACCAAGGCCAGCTCCGCATCTGGCATAAACCCTGGACTACAACACCGAAGCCAGCCGAGGATCGGCCTAAGACAGTAGCTCTCAGCTGGGGATCCGCAAACCCTTTCAAGGAGCCATGGGGCCCCTACCTGAAACCCTGAGCCGGAGCCTCAGCACCCCCTGCATGGGGGCCAGGAGACACTGGGCTGAATTCCTGAGGGGCAGAAGCCTTGAGCCCAGAGGCAGAATGGGGGATTCAGAGAGCATTGCCTCCTTCAGGCTGCAAGGTGATGGCAGTCCTGGGAGAGAGATGACAGCTCCACACCTCCTCCCCTCATTTCCCCGTCCCCTCCTTGCTGGTGCCACAGAGTGGGCAGGAGCAGCCTTCCCTCATCTCCTTCTGGTGCCTGGGGTGAAGCGGCTTCTCAGCTCCCAGCCCCTTTTGTTCCCACACAGACAGCTGTATGGGACCTGCCTGGGAACAGGGACTGCAGGAGAGCACTCCCAGCACACTGCCCCTAGGATATTGATATAATTGGACATACACATCTCCTAGAACTGGAAGGGACCTGGGTCCCCTGCCCCCACAACAGGACCAAGCACCATCCCTGATATCTATTTGCCCCAGTCCCTGAATGGCCTCCTCAAGGATTGAGCTCACAACCCCAGGTTTAGCAGGCCAATGCTCAAACCACTGAGCTATCCCTCACCCTCCCTCAGGGTGTAGGATCCCTCTCCCTACACCGTGAGCTAAACCCACCTGCCTGCACACAGTCCCCAGCCACCCCTCCGGACTCTGAGCTAAGCTGCTGCCCGCACACGGATGCTAGCCACTCCACTCCCTGCACCCTGAGCTCTTCTACTGCCTGCACAAACACTCAGCTATCACCTCCCTGCAACCTGAGATGGCCTCTACATGCACAGAGCCTGTAGCTACTCCCTCTGCATCCTGAGCTAAACATATTCCTGCACCCACACCCATCCTTTGTTTGCACAGAGCCCCAGATAACCCTGTCTGAACAGTGCTCCAGATAACATCCTCAATGCACACAGAGCTAGCCCCTCCCTGCACCAAGCCATGCCCCTGCAGCCACACAGCCCTAGCCACTGCCTGGTCACGCACAGCCCCAGCTGCTCCCTCCCTGCTTCTTGAGCGATCTTCTGCCTGAACACTACCCCTGCCTGCACCCTGACACTCACACACAGGCCCTAGCTACCCCCACCCTGAACTGCTTTCAAACTTTGTGAGCTAAGCCCCCCACCTTTGAGTTCTAATTTTGGGTTACAGTGCCCCCACTCTGCCCAGAAATGCAGGGTGGCCTGCTGAGGGGAGTCAGAGAGTCAAGGTGGAACTTCTTCTCTGGACCCCATCAGGCACAGCTGGCTGAAGCCCAGCTGACGTCTGTCCACCCCACATCCCCACCCCATTTCAAACTACATTTACGCCCAAGGCCCTTGTGAAAAGTTCCCCTCCCTTACACCTTGGTTGGACCCCAGAAATTTTCATAGTATGTCAAGGGAAGGGAAGGGCAGAAGGAAAATGGCCGACAACCCCGGGTTTAGGAGAGTCCTATTATTACATCATTTTGCAGAATTTAAAATCAATTTTTTTAAGTTAACTTTGGCCAACAAGGAATGAGTCCCTAATGAGTGCTGGACACTCTCTGTACCCTGAAAGGCAGAAAGCCTCCCTCAGAATCTGCAGGAATTATGGCTCAGTCAATGCCAGTTTGCTCTGCTGATGAAATGCCTCCAGCTTATTTCACTGGCTTAGCACATTGCCCCTGGTGACCCCGCTAGGGGAGTTGTGCGTACAGAGAACATCTAGAACTGGACTGAACTGGAGTTAGTTCCCTTCTGCCCATGCAGCTGAACTGAGCCTCCCAGGAACTTTGAACGGCACCTGACACAAGCAGTTTGAAATTACACCTACTTCTCTGCTTTAATTGTGACATTCAGGATATCTAGGGGTGACACGAGATTTCAGACCCCCATTTCCAGCACAGCTCTAGCCCCAGGAGCCCTGAGGGAACTGCACTCTGCCACAGGAGAAGATATCTGGAATATTAATTTATGGAAAAAAGTAACTTTAGTCCTCAGGGAACTGGGAGGTCCCCTGGATTTTTGTGGTGCAGGAGGCAGGTGCGGCAGGCCCAGGAGCAGTGCACATTTCCAGACCCCATCCTGTGAGTACAGTTCAACTCAGCACCACAGCAGCTCCTGGGGGCTGCATCTCCACAGAGGCACCTCAAATGGGAGCCTCCTGACTCTACTATTTCAGCCCTGCCCCAGCCAGTCAAGCACACCTCTCAGGCAGATCCTCAGCCTCTAGGCAGCTTTGCCCACTGCGGAGATCCTGACCTACCATCCCCCCTTGCTGTTCCAGTTCTGGACTCACCCTACACACCCCTCCCACTCCAGATCTGCAGCTCCCTCTTGTGTGCCAGTCCCAGGCCTTGCAAGCCAATGGTTTGTATCCACTGGCCGCAAGGACAAAACCAATAGTCTCAACTGCCCTTGTGACCTGTGAGGTATTTCAACCAAAGTCAGCCCAGGAGCTCTGCTCTGCAGCAGCCAGGCAGCTGCAAAGGACTTAACATAGAGGCTGCGCCTGTGTCAGCAGTTTGTTTGCTCAGAGCACAGAAACACTGCAGAACTGGCTTGACTGCACCGACCGGACTCCACTTCACTCCAGCGACAAGCCCCTTCACGCACAGGAAGAGCCGGCCGCAGCACAGTGCGCAGAACCTCGCAGTGGTCTTTTGAGGGGATTTCCCTCACCCGAGCTGCGCTCAGCTTCTTGTAACCAGAAACACATGACTGACTGCTCAAGCGCCTTACTGTTACTGCAATTAAGCCTCTTCGTAACTGACACTGCATCACGCAATTAAAGCTGTACTAGTAACTCCCTGTAATCTGATCCCTGGCCAAGTTCAGCTTGAGTTTTTCAGCGCTGCCATCATTCCAATGAGCAGTGCAGGGAAATGTCACTCCCTCGTTAGTCCTAGCCAGGCCGTGAACAAACCAGGCCACGCAGATTCATTGGCACTGGCTGGGGCGGGGAAGGGAAGAAACGTCACTGGAGCTGGTCTCTCCACCCCTGCCCCAGAAATGCACCGACGAACATTCCCTCTAATTTTTCCATCCACGGGTGGAATACATTTTGTTTTGTGCACTAAAGCATGAGTGGATGTGCACCACCAATGGAAATGCATGCTGCTGGCTGTGGGCGCTCTGCTAATCAGCTGGGCAGCACCCGAGTCTCCCCTGGGTCAATGCCCAAGCACTCAGCGTACAGGGAACACTGGCACCTCCCCTCCCAAGGGGGCGCTATCAGCGGTGGACTGGCGCCTTTTGCCCCACTAGGCTAAACATGAAGGGCAAGAGGGAGGAGGGGATGTGAATGCACATCACAAGAGCAACCAAAAGGAAAGAGCCAGCCACGGGTGGAGACCCCCGTTTTGATCTTAGTGACACCTGCAACCTGACAGGCCCAGTTGCTGCTGTCCTTCCGCTGCCACCTGAACAGGCCAACCCTCTTATATTGCAGACAGCACCACAAAGCAGGAGGGCCCATGCTCTACCTCAGCAATGCTGCCTGCTAGTTTGGCGAGCTGCTTCCATTTTCAAACGTTAAACCCAAAGCACAAGGCAAAAATCTCTGTGGAGGTCAATACTGCAAGCGCACAGACCCTCCAACACCGACAACCCCCCCCAATCCACATACACACCACCACTCACATCACACAGAACACAAGCCTGCTGATAGTGTGGTGGGGGCCCACAACCAGGGTTCCCCCTAATTTTTACTATCCATGGGTGTGATAAATTTTGTTATGTGCACTAAGGCAAGCGCATGTGTGCGCCACCAGAACTACAGACTGCCGCTGTGGGTGGCTGTGGGCACTCTGCTAATCAGCTGGGTGGCACCCGAATCACTCCTGGGTGGCCACCCAAGTGCTCAGCTTCCAAGGAACACTGGGGACATCTCCACAACAGGGAGTCACGCATGCCCAGCCCTGCCCTGCCTCAGCTAGCCCTGCCTCCCGGAAAGCAGCAGCCACTCCCTGTATCTTCCAGCTGTTCGTCATGCCTGCACCGCTCCCAGCCAAGCGAGGCTCGCAGCTTGCCAGCTCAGCCGCCCTGCAGGCAGGGCCACTGACGGGAAAGCTGGGGAAAGGGGGCAGTTGCCTTGTGGCCTGGTGTTTCAGAAGGAGCTCTGGGCCCCTTTGAAGTGAATGCAGCTTTGCCAGTGGGAGGGGACAGTGCCGTGGTCTCAGCAGCACTAAGAGAGGACTGCCCTTGGCCCTGTCCCTTCTGGGATGTGGAGTTGCCCCCTGCCTTGCCCTAGGGCCTGTGGTAGCTGTTGCAGATAGGGGGTCTGGCTGTACCATGTGACCTAACAATCTGGGGATGCTGATGAGCCCACCTGTCCTCTCCCCCTCCCGCATGCATTGCCACTGACTCTTGTACCTCATACACTCAGACACACCTGTGTACAAATGTACACCCCCAGCCACTCTCATACCATGCATTTGCTCCCAAGTAACCCTGACACAAATGTATGCACAGCCATTACTTTTACACACTCAGGCACTGACTCAGATGCACACAAACAAGCCACTCACATGCACCACCAATCTAGGTTTTTGTTTCTACCCCCAAATTCTCTTGAAACCGGAGTCCTGGTTTTCCTTCCTGCAGACTGAATGGCCCCTGACACATCCCCGCCTGAATCAGTTTTTGATGTTGGAACCTGATGATCTACATTTGCTTTCACTTTTGCAGCCCACTGACCTACATTGCAACCAGCACTTGGAACTGCATAGCTTTCCCCAGCTGCTTTGAGTCCCAGCTTTCAATACCAAAACAGTGTCTTAACACTTGTAACATCCCTGCTGATCTGACGTGCATTGCCTTGCAGAGTAAATCCTTTCCAGAGCAACCTGCTGCTCCCATTGAGTGAGTCATCAGGTCCAGCCTTGGCATGGCTTAAGGGTTTAGAGATATCAAAGAAACATTAAACAGATACTAGAATGTCTAACTGGTGTTGCTGGGGTCCTTAACGCAGCTAATTTTTGTTTTTCTTCATTTAAATCATTGTTCTGCAGTGGGGCGGGGGAGGAAGCCTGTATGCAGGCTGCCCCAGGGAGAGAGGACAACCTCAGTCCTCTAACACTGCAGACACTAGAGCCAGCTGAGAAGCCCCTGTCCATGGCTGCTGCAGCTCCAGTGGACACAGCCGGGGGAGGGGTGCATGTCCCCCAGCTGGGGCAAGTCCAGATTCATCAGCACCCTACACTCCCCAGCCAGAATGAGGAATGTAGTAAACTGTGCACTTTCCCTCCTTCCCTGGTGAGTTGGTGGGAGAGGAAAAGCTTAATACACACACTCCCTCCTGCCCTCCCTAAGGAACACTTGGGAGGTTGGAGGCTCAGGCAGTCCCAGAGGTGGGGGGAACACTCCCAGCCAGACCCTTTCACCTGCCTGGTGGTTCTGTCTCTTTTCTGTATGGTTTTCTGAGAAGCAATCCTATTCCAGGCACATCCCATTCTCCTGGCACAACCAAACCCTTTCCTTACGTTACGTTATGATAAGAGGAAACTGCATACTGAATGTGGTGATCCTACCTCTTCCTGTTTAGCAGGACTTCTTGAACAAACAGACACAGATAGCCAGGCAGATAAACAGACAGACAGACAGACAAACTCTGTCAAATATATAGTAGATTTTGGACAACTTCTGAACGGCTTTGCTTTGACTGTGCTTGCTGCACTTTGTATTTGCTTTTCACAAAGTTTTGCTCACGGAAAGGAACTACTGGGGCTGGGATTTGTTTAAACACAAGACAAATGGATGAAACAAAAGTCTTTTTGTGCAGAAGTGGACATAACTTATGGTTAAATCAATGAACTGCAATGAATTCAATCACATTGCTCAATCATATTGCTCTATTATTGAACACCAGACATTCAGAGGATCAGTTCCCAGATGATCCAGAATCTGAAATTCACTGAGTCTTTCTGAATAGGAAACGAATGAGTGAAAAATTTGGTGAGTAGTTTGACAGGCAGCAGAGCCTGGGTAGGAGCATTGTGAGACTGATCAATCCAGCTCAGTTGGTGAAGAGGAAAAAGACTAAGAGCACCTAATGCACAGTTTGTTGTGGATTATTCACCTAGCTCAGGTTAATAATGCAACAGAAAAATTAGTCCTGAATTTCAAGGAGAGATTCCTAACAGATTTATTAGGGCATAAGCTTTCATGGGTAGAACCCATGTCATCGTTTTATCACGAAAGCTTATGCCAAAATAAATCCATTAGTCTCTAAGGTGCTGTAGGACTTCTTGTTGTTTTTAAAGGTACAGACTAACTCAGCAACCCCTCTAAGCTAAATCAGACTAAAACAACAAGAAGTCCTGTAGCACCTTATAGACTAACAAATATTATGGAGCATAAGCTTTCGTGGGCAAAGACCTGCTTCATCCGATGCATGAGTCGGGGGTGTTTCAGACTGATATCCATTATCTCCCAAACTGAAGGCAAATGTGCACAGCAACTGTAAAGGAGCATATTTTCAAATGTTCACCTGTAACCTTATGCAGACAAACCTCACAGCTGTGTGTGCACTTGCATGCAAAAACATAGGCCCAGATGCTCAGAACTACGTGCATGCATGTGTGCATATAATTTGCACGTGCATTTACTGCAATGTCAGGTACAAATGATATGCTGCATAACTAATACATTTGCATGTATAGAGACATGGCTCTCTAGTAAGATAGGAACAGAGATTACTGTACTGCAAGAAAAACTGGGACCAGTGTAAACAAATATCTAAATGTTTGTGTACTATGCTGAAAATATGGGCCTGGATTTGGGTGTGCAAATGTGGGGTTTACCTGCTCAAAACACTGTAGACACAAATGTGGAATAAGGATGGCAGCTACTTTTAAAAAAAAACTGATATTTACCTAGCGGGGCCCAATTCCCTATAACCTACAACAGCTGTCTGGTAAAACTATCACAGCAGTCCCTCGAGTTATGCGAAGGTTACGTTGCCACACACCCTTGTATAACTCAAATTTTGCCTGAGTCGGGGAGCGGCTTTTTTCCCTGGCAGAACGCATGTTCTGCAGCTGGAGAAGCAGCAGGAGCACCTGGAGCTCCTTTTGAAAGGTAAGTCCTGCAGTTGGAGGGGGCAGCTGGGGAGGGTTAAGCCTGGCAGTGGGTTGGGACCATGGGAGGAGGGTTAAGCCTGGGGTGGGTTAGGGCGGCATGGGTGGACTTGAACCAGAGCCACACTGGGGTGGAGCCAGACCTGCACGTGGGGGGCTTGAAGGGGGCGGGATTTGAACCTGAGCAGGAGGTTTGAACTGGGGTGGGGAGACTGAGCCGGTGCCACGTGCAGGGATGTTGAGCTGGGCTGCAGAGAGTTGAACCGGGCCCGCACAGAGCCAGGGGTAGTGAGATTTTGAGTTGCACTTAACTCTTGTTAATGAGAATTAAGTGCAACTCGAAATCATGCATTTTGAGGGTTTACTGTACAAAGGTAGACGACGACATTTTTATTCTCTGGGACCATGCTTCCCAATTGTATTTGGCCACTAAACCCTTTTAAACTCAACATAATTTTGCAGAACCCCATTCCCAGGCTCTAACCCCCTTGGCCCCCAAACCTGCCCCAAATCTCAAGGCTATACCTGCCTCAGCCACCAAATTCACCCCCCATCCCCAAGTTTTACCCCCCCATCCTGCAAACTCATCCCCCTCATCCTCAGGCTTAACCCCTCTCAGCCCCAAAACTGCCCCCCAATCTGCATGATTAACCCTTCCCAGCTCCAAACCGGCCCCTGGGACTAACCTATTTGTGGCTCTGGCTGGAGAGCCTACACCAGGCAGCTACATGCACCCAGTGGAAGGAAGGCTGTGGTGGAGGTGTTCGACTGGAGGGGGTGAGCCGAGCCAAGCCACTACCACCAGAAGGGTGTGGCCACTCAGGTAGCATTGTAAGCGAGGGGCTCTCTGCAGCTCTCTGTCCTGCCACTGCTGAAATAATGGAACTATATTCAGTTGGTTTAATGGCTGGATCCCTCCTACCAGCCTGCTGGCCATTAAACCAATTACATTTAGTTCTACCGTTTTTCAGTGGTGCAAGGGCAGGGAGCTGCACAGGAGTCAGCGGCTGCAGCATCCAGAGCCACAAATGACTCCTTCAAGAGCCACATGCAGCTCCAGATCCACAGTGGAATTTTCTTGCAAAACCCTTATGTGCACTTTGTGGGTTCTGCAGAACACCATTTGGGAAACATTGCTCTGGGAAAATACCTAGCAGTTTTGCCTGTTAATTCCCACCTCTAGCTAATAAGCACACACATATTAAGCCACAAATGCCTAAAGATGGTATAGAAAATACAGCAAAAAACTTCCTGTATTTTTCACTTGTTTCTATGTGCAGCAGAGAAGTTACCCCACTCCAGGAAGAGAAAGGGTTAAACTCGGTCCTGGGAGAGGGTCGAGACAGAAAGTGCAATCAGCTACCCAATGGGGCTAGAGCTAATTAAGAATCCAGTTGGGGTTGTATAAATAGAGGGCTCCTTGAAATGAGGAAGTCAGAAGACTCTTGCTCTAGTTGTGGAGCAGGTGGGACCTGCCTATCAAGGAAGATGATAGGGCTTCCTAACACAGAGCAGCATTTGGGGGCTGTGGCCAGGCAAGCTTGCAGGCTGCAGGACTGAGACAAGGCCTGAGGGTACCAGGGCTTCAGGGAAGCAGCCAGGGCAGCAGAAAGCCACAGATCCAACCCCTTGCCAATGATGAGCTGCCATTTCCAACTGCAGTTTGCCCCTGAGGTAAGGAGCTAGATGATAACCGTCAGTAGATCACTGAGGCAAGGTGGGAATTGGGGTTCAGGATTCCCTGAGAGAGGATGTCCCCCAGAGACAGCATGAGGGCACTGCACCAGAGCAGTAGCCTGAGGGAAGGCACCATGGTCTGGGAGGGACACAGGTGCTGCCATAGATGGTGGAGAAGAAGCAGGTAACAGCAGGGAAGACGCCGGTCAGAAGAGGGCACTTTAGATGTTGGAAGAGAGAATGCCTGCATGACCAGCAGAAGGTGCTGAGGTTGAGTCCCACCCCGGTACACTATGATTGTTGGTTTTGCCTGACCCTGAAACTGAATCCCAAGGTTATGTTTAAGGAGGTCAAAATGAGAGGACCACCTGTTTCAACCAATGACCTGATCTTTAAAAGATTGCTGAGGAAAAGCTTTCCTCTTTTACTACTAAGCAGTCACATTTACAATATTATGACAACTTCTGCGCTTTTCTAGGGCTTCTCATCTGAAAATCTCAGGGGCTGTGTCTATGCTAGCTCCCTTCTACGAAGGGAGAATGGTACATAGGGTGTCCAGAGATTATTAATGAACTGCTGCACTGCATATGCAGCACTTCGTTAAGCTAATTCTCCCCTGCGGCAACTGCCGGCTGGCATGTAGCCGCAGCCAACCCACTGGTACTTCGAAGTGCCTGGGCAACTTCAAAGTTCCTTTACTTCTCAAAATTCACTTTGAAGTTGCCGTGGGGAAGAATTAGCTTAATGAAGTGCTGCATATGCCGTGCAGCACTTCATTAATAATCTCCCCACACCTTACTTACCATGCTCGCTTCAAAGTAGGGAGCTAGTATAGACACAGCCAGAGAGTTTCACAAACATAAACTGTGCTTTAAAACACAGCAGTGAAACTAACAAGAACCATGTTTTTATCCATCTCTTTTACAAATGGAGAAACTGAGGCACAGAAAGCTGGGAATAAAATGCAGGCTGCTAGAGTTGTGCTATGAATTACGAGACTGTAATTTCTCCCTTAATGCTCTTGTTGCCTATGTGTGTAAACCTGGGGGAGGGGTGCTGTTTTCAGGATCGTTATACAACTCCCTTTTATAATATACAGGAACAAAAGTATTGGCCATTCAACTCTGGGTCAAGCCACGGGTATGTCAAGTCTGATATCCTCCACTGACCTACACCTGCCACTTTAAACACCCACTCAGTGATGCACCTTGGTTACTGTGCAACCAGTACCTAGTGAAAAGAATTCCTTCTTAAGCCAGGCAGATGAACTCTTTGCACCCTGCAGCATGAGCTTTGAGTGCTCTGTTTATCTTATCTTCTACAGCTACATGTTACTAATGGTCTAAAAATTAGCCAAGACTTCTGCAAAAACCCAGCCACTGGGTCTGTATATTTGACTGTGTTGCATGGCAATGCTGGTGTGAAGAGATACAGAAACACCACATACTTCACATATTGTGAAAACAGGCCCGTTGGTAACACAAACTAATAACTAATAATAATGTGCTGTTGCATCTGTGGGCTAACCAGGAAAGTTCTATACTGTCCAGTCACAACAATGGAATCTGCTATTAGAGCTCAATCCTGCCATGTCTGACCACTCCTGTGAGGTGCTGAGTGCTCTTAACACATATCGACTTAAAGGGGAGTTGAAGGTGCCGTATGAGGCAGAGGTCTGCAGCCTGTACCCCTTTCAGAACATGTACAACAAACAGACACACACAGCAGCAGCTTAAGGAAGACATCCCAATGTATTCCATGAATGACAGCGATGTTCTTTCAAGCCTGGAAACAATGAGATCATGTCTGTCAATGACAATTCAATACCCAAGGAGGTTCATGGTGAAAAATGTGCCTAAGAAACAGAGCAGAATTTCAGTATTTAATAAATCTGTGGACATATCTAGAAAGCAGACAAAAGTGACAACGAGGTTTTCCGTTTCTTGTCTCAATATCAGCCCTGTAGTCCTAACCCCATAATATTGAGCAAATCCACTCTAAACTTCATTGTGGTACATCATAAACCACTGAATGGATGGCCTGTTTTGGGCCTGACATTTATAGTGCTTAGGGTGCCCAAAAGTATGTGTGAAAGATATGATTAGGACTGCATATCAGGTCAGTGAATACACAACTGCATTTATGTAACCATTCACAAGCCTACCTGCAGCAATGAACACAAATTCTCTGTGAAAACAGGAGGGGCATTTTGCACATCCAGAGCAGGCACACAGCCAGATTTCTAGAAACATGCCTGCATTTTAAAGACTAACAAAATAATTTATTAGGTGATGAGCTTTAAAGCGCTACATGACTGCTTTTTTGTTTTGATAGAATACAGACTAACATGGCTATCTCTCTGTCACTATTCAACAAGCCTGAATTTAATAGACAAGTTTTGTCCCACGACAGCCGTTCAGATATCTGATAAGCTTTTGCTGGTCTCCATCCATTCCCTAGGTGACAAGTAACACACATCACTACGTCCACCAGCTCGACTGGCAGTAAGGGTGTGTCTACACCACCAGGAAGATTGACTATGTCAGCTTTGATCTTCTGGAGCTCGATTTCGCACACCTAGTGGAGATGCACAAAATCAAACTATCTAGGGTCAGCAATTGGCCCCGTACTCCTCAATATCGCGAGGAATAAGGGAGGTTGACAGGAGAAACTCTCCCTTTGACCTCCCACTGTGTGGACAGCCAAGTAAGTTGATTACAGATAAGTTGATTCTAGCTACGCAATTGTACTAGCTAGAATTGCATACCTGCACTCAATTTAACTCCCTACTGTAGACCAAGCCTAACTGGTCGTCTTGCTGACAGCAGAGATTGAAGGCAAAGGGCCAACTGAAGTCAATGGAGCAACTCTAAACTATCCCCCTAAGCTCAGTGAGGAGGCACATTGATGGGTCAGAAACTCACCCTGAGGCTGGAAGGGTCATATCTGTTCTGAGGGCTTCAGTCTCCCTGACTAAGCATCATCTGTCCCTTGCACTAAATTCAAACTATCTTCGATGCAGTGGGAATGAAGATTCAGAGAGGGTTGTGCCTGCTTTTCTACCTCCTGCCATTGTTCAGCATGAACTTACTGCTTTAGTAGACTCCTGGCAAAAAAAAAAAAAATAGCTGTATCTGGGTTGAGAAACTGGTCTCCAGAATTGCCCCTGGGCGGCTGGCTAAGGCACACAAGAATGCATCTTGAGACTGTTTCACTTGAGACACAGATATCAGTCATTCGTCAGTGGTGAATAACACCAAGCAATTTGTGGCAGACACGCAACGCAGAGGTGTATCCAGCAAGGGGAAGGGGCTGGGCCTGTATATCCGGGCTGGGTGTTGCCTTCTCATTGTCTTCCTGTTACCAAAGGGCCTTCACTTCTCCTTTCCTTCTCACAGCACATAGCTAACAGGAAAGCTGCTTCCACCCATAGCCTGAGCACTCTGATCTCTTGGCACGCGCAAGCATTGCACAAGCTGCAAAGAGGGTCCCCCGTCATTCATTTTGTTACCTTAGTCTGCTCTGCCCCCAGAACTGCCCTCAGCATCCAGGCTGTTCCTTCCTCCTCTCCACCTCCCCCCTCCCCCGCCCCAGCCGTTGTGCAAGAAGCAACATAGACACAAGAAGTGAATGGTGCAAGCATTTGCCAGGGAACTTCAAAGAGGGAGGGATCTGATGTTCCCCTGTACACAGAGGTCATTTACGGGAGTTGCTATCAACAAGAGACAGTTTCTAAATGCAGCATCATATGTCCTCCACTTGGGGATCTTACTTAATCTTGGCTTCCTCAAATAGTGCCTAGTGTTGGGTAAGAGCTTTTCAGGAGGTGACTGAAACAGGAAAAAGGTACCAGAACCATCCACTTTCCATTTCTTTAATGAAGAAAATAGAATGTTTTAATGTATTCAGATGAGCAGACACAGAGCCTCCTCTGCCACCCCCTGGAAACTGAGGAAAGGATGAGAGAAGGAAAAGAGAGCTCATAAAAGCAATCATTATTCATAAAACCCATCTTTGATACAGATTTTGCAAAAGCTTCAATCCAGCCCATGAGCATGAAAAAATCTAAATCACTCCATCATGGGATTCCTTCTTCATTGGTTATTCCTGGCTTCCTCGGCTTACATCTATTTAAAACCAAAACAAAAAAACACACCTGGCAACTAATTGAGGCCACAATTTTCAAAAAGAGACTCATAATTTTGGAAGCTTCATCTTTAGGTGTCCACTTGAGATACCTTGAAGGAGCTTGATTTGTAGAAGTTGATCTCCCACCCTGTGTAAATCAGGATCCTTTTGAGATCTCAGAGTCTCAATGCGTGGATGAGACGATGGTGTAGGGAAGAGGAGTTTAGATTTATTAGGAACTAGGGACACTTTTGGGGGAGGGGGAGCCTATACAGGAATGATGGGCTCCACCTAAATCAAGGTGGATCCAGACTGCTGGCATTAAACATTAAAAAGGTCATAGAGCAGTTTTTAAACTAAGAGGTGGGGGGAAAGCCGATTGGTGCGGGGGAACACGTGGATCGGACGGAGACTTCTCTTACACGAGGCTCCATAGATAGGGATGCCCTAGAAGTTAGTCAGATAGGAAACGTGGGAAATAATATATGGGCAAGATCAGATGTGAAACAATCGCATATAAAAAAATCCAAGGCATCTGTGAAAGGCGGACATATAAATAGTGGTAGGTTTTTAAAGTGTTTTTACACAAATGCTAGGAGTCTGTCTAATAAGATGGGTGAACTGGAGTACCTCATATCAAAGGAGGAAGTTGACATAATAGGCATCACAGAAACATGGTGGAATGAGGACAATCAGTGGGACACTATCATACCAGGATATAAATTATATCGGAAAGACAGAACAGGTCGTGCGGGTGGCGGAGTGGTACTATATGTAAAGGATAATATAGAATCAAATGAAACAAAAATCCTAAAGGAATCAAAATGTTCCGTAGAATCATTATGGATAACAATTCATTCCTCTAATATGAATATGGCATTAGGAATATATTACCGACCACCTAACCAGGACAGTGATAGTGATGCTGAAATGTTAAGGGAGATTAAAGAGGCTATCACAATAAAAAACACAGTAATAATAGAAGATTTCAATTATCCCCATATTGATTGGGTACATGTCACCTCAGGACGGGATTCAGAGATTACATTTCTTGATGCCTTAAATGACTGCTTCTTGGAGCAGCTAGTACAGGAACCCACAAGGGGAGAGTCAATTCTCAATCTAGTACTGACTGGAACGCAGGATCTGGTCCAAGAGGTAACTGTTACTGGACCGCTTGGAAATAGTGACCACAATATAATAACTTTTAATATTCCTGTGTTGGGAAGAACACCGCAACGGTCAAACACTCTGGCATTTAATTTCAAAAAGGGGAATTACACTAAAATGAGGAAGCTAGTTAAACAGAAACTAAAAGGTAGAGTAACTAAACTAAAATCCCTGGAAGCTGCATGGAAACTGTTTAAAGACACCATACTAGAGGCCCAACTTAAATGTATACCCCAAATAAAAAAACACAGTAAGAGACCTAACAAAGAACCACCATGGCTTAACAGCCATGTTAAAAAGGCAGTGAGAGAGAAAAGGGCAGCTTTTAAAAAGTGGAAGACAAATCCTAGCGAGGAAAATAGGAAGGAACATAAACACTCCCAAATTAAGTGTCATAACGTAGTAAGAAAAGCCAAAAAAGATTTTGAGGAACAGCTAGCCAAAAATTCAAAAAACGATAGTAAAATGTTTTTTAAATACATTAGAAGCAGGAAGCCCGCTAAAGAAGCAGTGGGGCCCTTGGACAATAAAGATATAAAAGGAGCGATCAAGGAAGACAGTGCCATTGCAGAGCGATTAAATGATTTCTTTGCTTCAGTCTTCACGGCTGAGGATGTTAC
The DNA here is from genome assembly GCF_033958435.1 of Carettochelys insculpta. Lineage (NCBI taxonomy): Eukaryota > Metazoa > Chordata > Testudines > Carettochelyidae > Carettochelys > Carettochelys insculpta. Next base: position 18,866,147 of record NC_134153.1, on the reverse strand, counting down.
AGAGGTTCCTAAATCTGAGCCAGCCTTTTTAGGTGACAAATCTGAGGAACTCTCCCAGATTGAAGTGACATTAGAGGAGGTTTTGGAGTTAATTGATAAGCTGAATAGTAACAAGTCTCCAGGACCAGATGGTACTCACCCAAGGGTTCTGAAAGAACTCAAATGTGAAATTGCGGCGTTATTAACAGTGGTTTGTAACCTATCCTTTAAATCCGCTTCGGTACCCAATGACTGGAAGACGGCCAATATAACGCCAATATTTAAAAAAGGCTCCAGAGGAGACCCTGGCAATTATAGACCGATAAGTCTAACATCAGTACCAGGCAAATTAGTAGAAACAATAGTAAAGAATAAAATTGCAAGGCACGTAGAAGAGCACAAATTGTTGGGCAAAAATCAGCATGGTTTCTGCAGAGGGAAGTCGTGTCTAACTAATCTATTAGAATTCTTTGAAGGGGTTAATAAACATGAGGACAAGGGGCACCCAGTGGACATAATATACCTAGATTTCCAGAAAGCCTTTGACACGGTCCCACACCAAAGGCTTTTATGTAAATTAGGCGGTCATGGGATAGGAGGAAAGATCCTTTCATGGATCGGGAATTGGTTAAAAGACAGAAAACAAAGGGTTGGAATAAATGGTAAATTTTCACAATGGAGGGGGGTAACTAGTGGTGTTCCCCAGGGGTCAGTCCTGGGACCGATCCTGTTCAACTTGTTCATCAATGATCTAGAAAATGAGGTAAGCAGTGAGGTGGCAAAGTTTGCAGATGACACCAAGTTGTTCAGGACAGTCAAAACCAAAAGGGATTGTGAAGAACTACAAAAAGATCTCAGCAAACTGAGTGATTGGGCAGCAAAATGGCAAATGAAATTTAATGTGGGTAAGTGTAAGGTAATGCGCATTGGAAAAAATAACCCAAATTACACGTACAACATGATGGGGTCAAATTTAGCTACGACAGATCAGGAAAGGGATCTTGGAGTTATAGTGGGTAGTTCTCTGAAGACATCCACGCAGTGTGCAGCGGCAGTTAGTAAAGCAAATAGGATGTTAGGAATTATTAAAAAAGGGATAGATAATAAGACAAAAGATATCATACTTCCCCCATATAAAACTATGGTACGCCCACATCTTGAGTACTGTGTGCAGATGTGGTCTCCTCACCTCAAAAAAGATATATTGGCATTAGAAAAGGTACAGAAAAGGGCGACTAAGATGATTAGGGGTTCGGAACGGGTCCCATATGGGGAGAGGCTAGAGAGACTGGGACTTATCAGTCTGGAAAAGAGGCGATTGAGGGGTGATATGATAGAGGTATATAAAATCATGAATGGCGTGGAGAAAGTGAACATAGAAAAATTATTTACCTTTTCCCATAATACAAGAACTAGGGGACACCAAATGAAATTGATGGGTAGTAGGTTCAAAACTAATAAAAGGAAATTTTTCTTCACACAGCGCACAGTCAACCTGTGGAACTCCTTGCCGGAGGAGGCTGTGAAGGCCAGGACTCTATTAGGGTTTAAAAAAGAGCTTGATAAATTTTTGCAGGTTAGGTCCATAAATGGCTGTTAGCCAGGGGTAAAAGTATGGTGCCCTAGCCTTCAGTACAAGGGCAGGAGATGGATGGCAGGAGATAAATCACTTGATCGTTGTCTTCTGTTCTCCTTCTCTGGGGCACCTGGCATTGGCTACTGTTGGCAGACGGGATACTGGGCTGGATGGACCTTTGGTCTGACCCAGTATGGCCATTCTTATGTTCTTATCTTAGGTTAAGCAGCCAAACTCTGAAGAGCCCTGATGAACCTGCCAGTTTGCTAAGAAGATTGTTACCCATTTTAACTTTAGCTGCCGTCTTCTCTAGGTGGGCATGGTAACTCCATGTGTGGTCTAAAGTCACACCTAGATAGACCTCTACTTCTTGCTTCACTTTCTGACTATTCGAATAAACATTCAGTTCTCGGGTTGCATTGGCATGAGGATGATGGAACAAACTGGAGACTGGTTTTGTGACACTTGGCTGAAAGCACTGAGTCCTACAGTAGCCAGTTAACTACTATGTCCCAGTTTAAAGTGGCATCAAGCTCCTGAAACATCTGTGCCTTGGTACTGCAACAAATGTCATCTAAGCAAATGAAATTTTGTGACTCCATTGTTGGCAGGTCATTGATGTAAAGGTAGAACAGAGGTGGAGAAGGCACAGAGCACTGGGGTAACCTGTTGTTCTACTTGCTACAAGCATCTGTCTTTGCCCCATATGGACTCTGAACTGTCCATTGTGGAGAAACAGTTCACCTCTGACACAAGGTAGCAGGACCTGTGATACTTGCATGAGCAGACCTGTGTGCCATACTGTATTGTAGGTCGCTGTTAGGTCAATGAAAACAGCACCTCTTTTCAAGTTTCTCGGGAAGCCATTTTCAACAATGTGAACAACGTGGGTACTTGGTCTCGTGTGCTGTGGCCTCAGTAAAAGCCAGCTTGGTCAGGGCTCACAAGCCTCTCCGTGTTGGGTAATGTGCTGTAGGAACCAGAACTCCAGTGCCTTGAAGCACACCAACAGTAAGAATATGGGACAATAGTTGATATGTGATTTGGGTCCTTTCCTGGATTTGGGGGGGTCAATAACTCTTCTGGTGCTCCATATCTGTGGTAGCCTGACTCCACTGATGTCCTTGGGGAGGAACTTCACAAGCCAAAGCTGAGCATGGGGGTGGGGAGGGCAGAGGTGGAGGGTTTTCAGGAATTCTGGATATATTTTGGCATAACCTGTAACCCACAGCTATTCCACACTTGATGTTACCCAGTGTCTGTGCAAGCTCTGTCCTAGTGAATGGTTCTGTACAGCTTCCGATTGGTTGTACATGTTTACACACATGCCTCTCGTTTCTCCCTTTTCTTCACACCTGTTTCTCCAGAGGTGCTCTGGCCCCTTTATGTAGGTGCCTGGGTACTGGTTGGGTGTCACTAAATGTCAGCTGAATGCTGGTGGCTGCTATGCTGCTCCAAGGCTTCAGAACAGATTCCAGAGCTCCTAAAGCTCATCCTCTCGGTTGCCTCCTCCCATCTAGCTTGGCGAGCCATGACCAATGAGTCGATCAGAGAGTCAGTGATCTCTGGGTCACAGGATGCCTCGTACTGCTCAAGCAAGGAAGCTCTTTCCTCATTAAGAGGGGAGGTAGCCCCGGCAGCAACCATGTGGGATGGCCCTACAGGCTGCCTTGTAAATATCATCACAGATGCAATGGTGGATTTTGTTTACTCAGATCTACTGGGCCAGTACAGTTACCATACTCTTCTTCTAGCACTCCCCTGTATTTTTCCCAGTTGGCCTTTGGGATGTTCCACTGCTTCTTTTTGTGACTCTTGGCAAATGGGAGCTTCTATAGCCCAACATGGAAAATTTGTCCAAGACTTTGGCATGTTGCTGGGTGAGGATGGCCATGAACTGAAGTGACCAAGTACAAGTCAGGACAATAGTTGCAATCCCATCTAGAAGAATGGAACATGCCTTGATGCTTAGCATCATGGATAAGGAAAAGGTTGTTTCAAGATGCCCAGTCTGCAAGCTGTTCACTGTCAATGTCAACCTCCTTTTAGGCCCCAGCCTGCGTGATGGCTGTTGAAGTCTTTGAAGTAGACAACATACTTGGTAGAACCTGTTGGTTCCAACTGATGCTTGGAGGCTTGTAGACATTTGCCAGGTGGAAATTGCCAACCTGGATATTGTCAGAGAATTCAGTGAACATTAAGTGAATGGCATTTGCAATACTGGACTGAATGTATGTGTCATGGCCATGCTTTGGGTGTGCCACATGGCACAACAGGGTAAAGCCATTGATACAGTAATGCCCAGCTTCAGCAGTTGCTGTGTGAGTCTCCTGCAAGCAAATAGCACTGATAGTTATGTCAATGAGCAACAAAATGAATAAACCATGCTTGGCAACCAACAAGCTCTGCACGTTGAGTTGTAACATGTGTAGGGCAGATCCAATGACATAGAAATCACTGGGTTGCATGCTGAGGTTGTCAGTGATGACAGTGCCAGGATTCCTTGAGTTGTTGCTCATGAAATTCGGCTCACTGATTGGATCGGTAGCTTCCCTTACTGCTGCCAGGTACTGGTGGATGGTTGATCCATTGCCCCCTGAGAATGCTAATCTTTGCCCCAGTGGGAATACAGGTGTTTGTTTGCAAGCACAGTTGCCCATTTGCACAGACATAAGTATCTTCTGTGAGCACACATCAGGAACCACAGTGTGAAGAATCAGTTCTTTTGGCAAAAATTTGGTAATACTAACACAATAAAAGAAAGCCCAATTTCTCGCAGACAGTGCAAGGCCAGCAAAATCCTAGATATTAGACAGCAAGGAAAAAAGATGGTTAAAAGTTCATGGTCAGAGTCAACTTACAGCAGCAGATAAAGACAGAGGCCACCAGTGGGCACTGTCCACATGCCCACGAAAACATGTCCTCTGGAATAGGTATCCAAAGCACACAGGGGCCAATGAATGATTAGCATATCTGGCACATTAATACCTTGCAATGCTAGCTACAAATGTGATGTGCACATGCCTGCTCTCAATTTCAGGTCACACTGTAAATAAGAAAGCAAGCAGCATTATCTCTCATAAATGTAAACGAACTTATTTGTCTTAGTGATTAGCTAAACAAAAAGTAGAACTGAGTGGACTTGTAGGCTCAAACGTCTTACATTATTTTCTTTTCAAGTGCAGTTATGTAAGAAAAAAACTCAATTTGTAAGTTGTACTTTCACAATCAAGGGATTGTACTACAGTGCTTGTATATGGCGAATTGAAAAATGCTATTTCTTTTATTGTTTTTACAATGCAAATATTTGTGATAATATAAAGTGAAAATAGGACACTTTGTATTCTCTGTAGTAACTGAAATCAGTGTTTGAAAATGTAGAATAAGAAACTATTTAATAAATTTCAATTGGTATTCTATCATTAAACAGTGTAATTAAATCTTCTATTAATCACGATTCATTTTTCAAGCTGACCGTGTGAGTTAATTGTGATGAATTGTAAGACCTACTTCTACGACAACTTCCCCAGCAGAGCAGGATCCTACCAATGGGACAAGCTGTTTAGATTTGACCCCTTCCTTCCAGCCCCACTGAGACAGGAAAGAGGGTATTATTCTGAAGTCTGTATCAGTAGGTTCAATGGGATTGTTCCACAAGTGCTGTTTTCTCAGCACAAGTTATACCAGTTCTTATAACTGATCTTGGACATAGCGCACTGTGCAGATGCCAAAACCTCAGTAGAATTAAACAAGCCTTCCCAAATGACATGTGAGCAAAGCCCCCAAACCCCAGCCAGTCAGACAGATCTGAGAGCAGCTGCTTATCTGTTAGTATTATTTTGGCATGTATTTTCATTGGATGATACACGTTCTTCTTTTATAACCCAAACAGACAGGGAAGAGTAGAAGAAATGTGTCCTTTGTGGACCAGACCCTCCACGGACATACACCAGAATAGCACCGTTGAAGTTGGCATCTCACCAGCACTCTGGGACATGTGTTGGTGTGCTTTGATCAAGTATGCCCTTGGCTGGACTTCCAGAACGACCAAGTAGCAGATTACTCATTAGATCAGCTGTTCCACCCTGTGATCTGATGCCCTATGGACCTTGATAGATTTGTTTCCCAGAAATAGAGTATAAGCTTCCCAAATTACATTGGGATCCCAAATACAGTACTGAATATACAGGCAAACACACCACCCATTTATGTGTTCAGTTGCAGGTTCCAAGGGGCTGTGGATGTTAGGACTGGGGTTTTCCAGAGAAGGAACGCTAACAAGGATGCTGGGATTTATTTCCTGTTTGGATCAAAAGAAAATATTGCAGGACCCTTAACTTCCCCCGGGCAGATATCCCCACGGTAGGTCATGGAAGGCGCTGCATGCCCTGTTACTGCATTACAAGCCCAACACTGCACACAGAATCAGAGCCGTGCCAAGTTTTCATGTGTACCAACAGTGGTTAGCTCTTCGCCAGCAAGAACTGTGGAGCGTTTACACAATGGAACCACAAAATAGTTTTAATGTGATGAAACTAGTGGGAAAAACTCACTTGTTTCTCTCTACAGAGGTCTGAGCTCTAAGGCTTGGCCGGAGATTTGAAACACAGGCTTTCGGGGCAAAAGCAAGAAGATTCTTCACTCAGCCACACGGCCTCCTACTCATTACTATTGTTATTTGTATTTATTCCAGGCAGTGATCAAAGCCCCATTGTGCTAGGCACTGTGCAGGCTTAGTAACAGAAAACAGCCAAGTAACAGAAAACAGGACTTGCTACGTAGGGCCCTGACCCTACAAAGGTTTAAGCACATTCTTAATCTTAAGAATGCTGAATCAATAAGTAAGGCCCTACCAAACTCACAGTCCATTTTGGTCAATATCACAATTCTTGGATTTTTAAAAAAAAAAAAATGTTATGATTTCAACTATTTAAATTTGAAATGTCCTGGTGTAACTGTAGGGGTCCTGACCCCAAAAGGAGTCGTCGGGGAGCTGCAAGGTTATTGTAGGGGACAGGACTGAGATACTGCTACCCTTACTTCTGTGCCTCTGCTGGGATGACACTGCCTTTAGAGTCGTGCAGCTGGAGAGGGGCAGCTGCTGGCAAGGATCCCGACTGGGAAGGCAGAGTCGCTGCCAAAAGCAGTGCAGAACTAAGCATGGCATGGTTTGGTATTGCTGCCACTACTTCTGTGCTGCTGCCACTTGCAGAGCTGGGCCCTCACTCAGCACATGCCTCTCTGGTTGCCCAGCTTTGAAGACAGTAGTGCAAAAGGGTGGCACAGTATGCTATTGCCACCCTTACTTCTGCTCTGATGCTGCCTGGGTGCTGCTTTCCTACTGGGCATCCAACCAATAAATGCTGCTCTGCAGCCACCCAGGTTTGAAGGTAGCATAGCAATTTGGATGATAATACCGCGTCCCTTGCTTCACCCCTTTTTGGGGCACAATTTGTTGAGCATAGGGTGAAAAGCACACCATAAGATCAGATTTCATGGTGTGTGACACGTTCACAGCTAGGAGTTCAGTAGGGCCCCATCAACAGGATTATTCACGTAGGTAAAGTTAAGCATATACGTAAGTATTTGCAGGACTAGTATCTCAAACATTTATTACTCCAAAACCACTGGTACTAACTAGAGCTCCAGTCCTACAAACAGGAGCACAAGTGCTTAAATCTACAGGTGGGAGGAATCCTATTGATTTCCAGAGGTCATGTCTCATGCACAAAGAACAGGATCAGAGCCTACATTTATACCATAAATGTTCTAGAGTAAATATCTACATATGTCCTGATTGTTCCCATACTACCATATCATGGTAGCACCTAGAAGCTCCAGTCAAATCCATGCTCTTTTGAGCAAAGAGCTATACACACAGGAAGAAGAGAGCTCCTGCCCTGAAAGGCTCACAATCTAAATAGATGACACAAGTAGAGATAGGGGAAACAGAGGCACAAAGTCAAAATGAGCTACCCATGGCCATGCAGCAACTTGTTGGAAGAGCTGAGACTAGAGACTAGGCGGGTTTTTCGAGTCCCCATCCAACCCCCTATTCACTGAGTCCCTTAGAGCTGATTTCACAAGAAATGCCAGAGGACCAATGTTCCCTCTACCTTTTCCCATCCATTTGTGGAATAAATCTTGTCATGTGTACAGAGAGATATGTAGATGTGTACCACTAGTACAAACACACGCTGTGGGTGCTCTGCTCCTGCTGATGTGGTGAGTGTGGGCAGGGGGCTGACTTCTGCTGCCACTACCAACTAGCAGTTCCCCAGCTCACATTGTCTTGGGGAGAGGGATTCAGCAAGGGGGCATGGGTAGGGTGGGAGCAGGGTGGGGTGGAGCAGAGGCAGGGTGAGGCATGGCTTGTGGCAGGGGGTGTGTTGCCCTGGACCCTGCCCTCCCCAGGCATGGCCCTGAATGGAGTGATACCTTTGGGCAAGAACCTCGTTATTCTTGCTCAGTGAGGGCCTCCCATGAGGGTACTGCACCAGAGCCTAAGTGACGTGTGAACGGCCACTGTTGTAGACATAGGCCTGGTCTACACTAGGGAACAAAGTCGATCCCAGTTATGCAATTCTAGCTATGCCATTAGCGTGGCTATAACCAACGTAGCAGGATTGACTTTGTTCCCTGGTGTAGACTGGGGCTCTTCAGGCTCGTACCAACGTCCCTTACTCCACACAATAGTGTGGAACACCAGGGTCAACAGCCCAGCCACCGAAGATCCATTTAGCCATGTCTTCACACACATGGCAAAATCGAACTCCAGAGGATAGACTGTGGCTCGTTGAACACACGGTAAGTCCAGACACACCCATTATGTTTGTGGGCTTGATTCTTATGCTTCCTCCATGTTTATTGTCAGAAGGGTCCTTCTACACATGAGGTGAGATTGGGTCTTCACTGACATTGTTTTCAAGACTTAATTCTGTCCCCATCTAACAGGTTTACAGTCCTCATTGTCCTTTGTATAAATTGCCTCCCAATAGGATAAACAACAACGTCTTCTCCTCACTCTCCCACACCACAGCTCTGTGGGGACATGGCACTTGTGTGAACATGACAAAGCCTGACAACAGAGGGCCTGTGCTGGCTGGTAGCCATGCGATGGGAGTCAGATGAATAATATGGAACAATAGAGTTCATTATTGTTAGTTCTAACATGTGAAATGCCATGAATCAAAGCCCACAAAGGTTCTATGAACAAGGCTTCTGTTAAAAGCAGAACATAATAGCAGTGTCATTCTTCCAAATGCCAAGACTGAGGCCTGGGTAACACTAGACTATTGTTGGTTTTTGCATATCAGCCAGGAGTGTGAAAAATCCACACCCGTGAGAGGTGGTGTTAAGTTAACCTAAAACCCCATCTGGCCAGAGGTAGATTGGTGGCAAGCCCAGCCACCTTAGGGCAAGGTGAGCAAAGTGATGGCTTGGGCTCCGCACCTTCAAGGCCCTGTGCTCTAATTGACTATAGCATCCACCACCTACCAGCCAGGCCCTGCTGTCAGCATGCTGCCTTGGCTCCTCCCACCACCTGGGCCCCCCTGGGCTGGCTCTGACTGATGGACAAATTCTTCAGTCACCCCAGTTACCACATCTGGATTACCTATGTTGGCAGAGGAGAACCCCTGCCAAGCAGAAACAGCAAGAAGTCCTGTGGCACCTTACACACTAGCAGATTTTTTGGAGCATAAGCTTTTGTGGGCCTTGGGCTTATGCTCCAAAAACTCCGTTAGTCTATCAGGTGCCACAGGACTTCTTGTTGGTTTTGTGGATACAGACGAACGCGGCTACTTGTCTGATACATGCCAAGCAGAGTAGATGCACAGTCAGTGTTGTTAGGCCAATGCAGTGACCAAAGGCACTGACTTCTCCTCTCCATGGCGGGTGCTCAACCCTGGCTCCACCTTAGGCACCGGCTCCACTCCACTCCCAGCCCGCCTCTTCCCCACTTCCTCCCCCAAGTGCACACCCCTCTCTCCCAAAGCTTCCTGAATGCTGAAAATCAGCTGTTTCCTGGCCCTCCAGAGGAGCTGGAACAGTAGGGGAGGAGTTCTCTAGAGGAGAAGTCAGTGCCTTTGGCCACTGCATTGGCCTATCAACACTGACCCTGAGTCTGCTCTGCTTGGCAGGTATCAGAGGGGTCGCTGTGTTAGTCTGTATCCGTGACAGTGGGTGAAAGGCATGGTGTGGAGGAGGCCCAGTGAGGGAGCTTGAGCTTGAGAGCGCTGGTGGGTGCTGAGCAGTGTACCCACTAATTTTTCCCCTTGGGTGCTCCAGACCCAGGACACTCACAGAGTTGGTACCTATGGCAGTGACAGTGTAGATGCTGCATTGCTTATGACGACTGCTCTTTGTACAAACACGCGCAAGCCATGCCTCGGCAGAGACCACATCTCCATTCCCCAAGCACTGTGGATATTCCGAGGATCCCAAGTCACCAGCCCCTCCCATGAACAGCAAGGAGGGGGAGGGGCGGGAGGAAAAGTACCAGGGACAGGTAACCAGGGGATCTGGCTGTGCAGCAAGCCAAGACCTGGTTTTGCCTTCACCACAGTCCAGCCAGTCCTAACAGTCAAGCACAAACAAGCCTGATACAGGGGAAGGAATGTCAGGTAATTGAGCAGCTTTCTTTGAAATTTTTACGGGATGGCACATCAAAAGCAGCAGGAGTAAGGTGACCATCCATCCCATTTTGACCAGGACTGTCCCTTATTTCAGCTTCCTGGAAATCATCCTGATTTTTTTTTTTGAAAGGGCAAATTGTCCCATATATTGATCTGCTGTTTAAAGAGCTGCCTGGGAGGGCTGGGGAAGGCTCTTCAATGAGCAGAGACCTACTCTTTAGAGACATCAACTGCCACCACCCCTCTCTCAGTGACACTAGCCACAGTTCTCTCATCTGATGTTTAGGTCATTTGCCATTTCTTTGATTGTGCATTTGCAAGCTGTGAATTCTCCTGCTTCACTGGACTTCAGTGATACTAATCTTCCACCCTTCAAGGGTCTGATGTTCTAGCCTCTTCCAAGAAGATACTATGTAAAAGAGAGGGTGGGGTTCAGTAATACAATTTACAGGGTTAGATCTTGAGCACAGTAAACATACAGGTTAAAACTCCCAAATCCAGAGCTCTCTTGTCCGGCAACATCCGTCATTTGGCAGGACCATGGACGGATCTTTCAGGACCAGAGAGTCCCAGGACTGGGAGGAGGAGAGGCCAGCCAGAACAGCAGCAGGATCCCTGGGCAGGGCAACCACAGCTGGTCTAGTGGCAAGGGGGAGGGAGGGGCAGCAGCAGCTAGGGAGCAGTGGTCCAAGCTGATAAGTTGGTAGCCCAGGCTCACGGTAGCTCATCTCAGGGGCCAGGCAGGAAGCTGCAGCTTGGGCTGTGTGAAAAGCCCTTGGCCAGGGATTGGTGGCTCACAGCAGCCCATCCCCGGGGCCAGGAGGGAAGCTGCAGCCCCAGGAAGCTGTGGCTGAGGCTGCAAAGGAAGCTGTGGCTGGGGGAAGCTGCAGCAGGGGCTGGGAACCAGAGGCTGGGAAGCCTGGGGAGGGGGAAAACAGGAGGTCAGGAAGTCATGTGCGTGGCACTCAGGAGCAGGGGTGAGGCCAGAAGGAGGCAGAATTGACTGCCCCAGTCTAGCAAAATCCTTGGTCCGGGACTGCTTGGGTCCTAAGGGTGCCAGACCAGGGAGGTGGAACTGTAGTAAGATCCTAAGCCCTTATGCTGTTTCTAGTAACACACACAATTCTTTTCAGCTGAATGGTGTCCTAGAGACTTTAGCATATGGAAGCATAAGCAGGAGGCACCTGATGATTCACACATTTACACTTACGCTGGAAGAGGCTGCAAAGCAACAGAGATGTAGAGTTGCTGCCACCTTTTCATTCACCCCTAGAGCTAGGCAGAGGGGCCGTGCAAACCTGTTTGGTGATGTGCACCAAGATGTCCCATGAATCCAAATAAATCTCAATGCAACTTTCATGGAGGTACTCGGCAATCTGCTGCTAAGGGTTTCTGGGGAGGGCAGCCTTATGTTTTCTGCTACAGTAGGAGCTTTCACTGCTTAGTTATGTGCAGACTCTTTCCCCTCCATAACTTCTGTTCCCCTAATGTATGATGTTTTAATCTTTTAAGTGCCTGTTCCTGTTACACAATCAAACTCTATTTTTGGAACAAAATTGTCTTATTAGTTCACAGCTAGTGAATGAGCTCGTGATCAGCATGCCTGATGTCTCCCAGTTTCTGTTACTTTACTATGTCACAACACCAATAAAATCACTCAGAGATAATATTAATTGGTGCATTTATAAAGCTATATGCCTGCACACACAGCAAGCACTACAAGATTCAAACCAGGCTATAAATTAGCAAGGCCCATTACAGCACACTACAGCAACACATACTACTCTGGCTTACTACTAAAATGTTCTTTCAAAGTCTCCCTGAGCCACATACTTCTGCAATGAGCTATTCTAACAGCACATATATGTGGTTGTTCAAATTCAGCAGACACCTATTCCATCCTCAGTGGAAACCTTCCCCCCTTTGCTTCATTGATATTATCCAGGACACAGCAGGCAGTTATAACCATTGGGATATTTTTTCACGGAGACCCAATCTTGAAAGTAAACAATACCAATGTCTCTTTGAGCAACCAAAGGCACATGCAACTGTTGTTCTGCACCTTTTACGCCTTTAGCTGAAATGATCCGTGATACTGTCAAAGTGTCCAGTATACAACTTTATGAACAAGGGGCAGGCTGAGTTGCCCAGGATCACTACTGGCATTTCAACATTCCCAATGGTAACTCACTAGTCTGGAAAATTCCCTGTTTGCAGCTTTCTGAACAGTCCTATTACTTAAAAATGTGTGTGCCATAAATCTTCCCTTCCCACACTGATGTTAGTAAAGCATACACAATGATCCACCAACAGCTGCATAATCTTACAAAAGCAACAGAGAGGTGGCCGTGTTAGTCTGTACTCCAACAAAGCAAAGCAGCAGAAATGTAGCACTTTAAAGACTAACAAAACGATTTATTCAGTGATGAGCTTTTGTGGGACAGACCCACTTCATCAGATCAATCTCATTTCCAATAGACTGATATTTCCAAGTACAGAGGACCAAAAAAAAAAAATTACAATAAAAACTGACAAATCAACTAGGATTGAAGGGGGGAGGGGGAATGTTAATTGTCCTGTCTAAGATAATTACAAGCATCGAAGGAAGGGAAGCAGTCCTTGTAATACGGACCTTTCTGTTGATATACTCTATGGCAAGGTGATCTGGTGCCAGAATAGGGATGTGAGTGTCACTTATTGCCCCATTGCAGTTTGGGAACCCCAGACATCCCCCATCCCTGAAAAGCCCATTGCTGAAAAACCATCCACTTTGTCTACAACAATAATCCTTAAAATAGATTTCCCAAATCCAAATAGATTCCTGGATGACCAATTGCAATCTATCAGAGAGGTAGCCGTGTTAGTCTGTATCTTCGAGAACAACAAGAAGTCCTGTGGCACCTTATAGACTAACAGATATTTTGGAGCATAAGCTTTCATGAGCAAAGACCCACTTCATGAAAGACCTGCTCATGCTCCAAAATATCTGTTAGTTTATAAGGTGCCACAGGACTTTTCAGTTTCAATCTAGTGTTGCAAGTTTCCCACTGTACAATTGCCCCTTCCTTGTCAAACGTCAATTTCTGCATCCATGGCGTGGGGTGAACTCTGCACGCACATCCAGGTGGTCTTGCACATATGGTTAACCCCAACGCGGGAGGGACCCGGTATGGGTTCTTGCCTCCCCCCTCACTGGGGCTCCGGCTCCTGGTCCTGTGCTTTTGTGGGGCTGGCTAGGGCCCTGGCTCTCCAGTCCTGTGCTGTTGCGGGGCCAGCAGGGGCTCCGGCTCCTGGCACCAGGCTGCTGCAGGGCCAGAGGAGGCAATGGCTCCCAGTTCCTGTGCTGCAGCCCCAGCCATAAGACCCTGGTGAGGAGGTGCCAGTACACAGTCCCTGCACATATCACCGCAAAAAAGCTCTGCTTAAACCTATGGCACAGTGAAATCCCACCAGTCGGTGCTTGTTTCTCCAGCCAAGAACTAGCTCTCCAGCATCTTCCTCTGCCTATGAATGCCAACAACCACCATGAATTATTTCTATGTCCCATGGCAATCTAGCCTCCAACAAATCATCATGTCCCATGGTTCCTTTTGTGGCACTGTAAATCCTACAGGATATTGCGTCCTGTGCTTGCAGTGCTCATGACAACAGTGCTAAGCAGTGTAGACTCTACGCTTCTCCTCTCCAAAGATGGCTGACACCTGGGTTTGTGAGATTTTGAAAAGACGACATGAACATTTATGGGATGAAAATGAAGTTAGGGTCTGGAGAAGACAGCATTATGGGACTTTAACCCCATGTTCCTCATCATTGCCCCCACGATTCACTTTGGTCACCAGACATTGCAAGAACTTCCCAAGAGACCCTGCACTGAAAGGTGATGAGTTGAACAGAGGGATAACTAGCCAGGGTGCATGAGTACAAGTGCTCCTGGCAAGGACATGCACCGCTGACACATGCAGCCACGTATCCATGTACACAAAAATGTAATAACTGCAGTGGCTGTATGGCGATGGAGCTTGGGCCAACGTAATTTTGTAGCATGAACGTGGCCTTAGACTGGGGAGAGCAAACTTTTTTTTTTTGTTGGGCCCCACTTTTTGTCCCTCCGATTATCAGGGCCCCCCGCCTGTCTAATGTAATCTAAACGGATGGAAATTTCAGTTACTTTCACATGAATAAAAACCTTTCAGCCCCAGTAAGAAAATAATGTAAAACTTCATTAATGGGTATATAAATGGGAATACACATACATAAAAATAGTTCTGTATTTCAACATTTTAATGAGATGGATAAGCCTAGGACCAGCAGCTGATTATGCTGCACCCTCTTTAAGAAATGTTACGCCTCTGCCCACAAGGGGCCCGCCCCTCACTTTGCACACCCCTGCCTTAGACTGTTAAAATTAAGATGCAAAGGAGTGTTGTTCAGCCTCTTATTCCCTCACTGTCCAAGAAAAGGAAAATATTTTGACTTTCCTTCCAAGTGCAGATGGAACACTTATGCTTAAACCTATGGCATGGTGAAATGTAAGTTTCTGCTATGCCGTGCTGGGACAAACTGCAGCTCCTCCTCTTTTCCCCAGTCTAAGTAACTCAACAGTGGAACTTGTAAAAAAAAAAAACTTCAACTTAAGTTGGCATTTTCTTCTTACAACTTGAGGATAAATACCTTCATTCTGACGCACTAAGGCCAGGGTACAGTTATCCAGTGGACTAAGTGTTGGTCTGAGAGATCTGGGTTGGGGTTCTCGGCTTTGCCAGTGAGTTGCTTGTACGATTTTGTGCATACTACATCACCTCCATTTCTCCTCCTACACTTTGTCTTATCTATTCATGTTGTACACTGTTTAAGAACTGTCTTTGTATGCGTATGTACAGCACCAAGCGCAATGTGGTCCCAAGTGCAACTGGGACCTGTAGGTGCCATAGTAACACAATTTCATAATCATTCAAGTATCAATATTATGGTTTGATTAGCGAGCAGGAACTTCACTCAATGATAAAACAAGGAAAGAGCAAATCGCTAGAAAAGGAAACTGGAAACAGGAGGCCTGGGCTCTGTTCCTGAGTGGGAGTGTCTCTCGTGCTTACCTCAGGATGAATGACAGCCAGGATTCCTCCATTCTGCCAGCCACTCACCATTGCATCCTTGGGGAAGCCAGTTCACCTCCGTTTGGCTCAATCTCACCATCTAAGAAGGAAGGAGAGCATCTTCCCCCAGGGGGCATGTGGCTTAACTAAATGTTTACCACTCTGTCTGCGATCCTTGCGCCACTTCTCATTTTTGTTTTGTGTGTGTGTGTGTGTGTGTGTGTGTGTGTGTGTGTGTGTGTGTGTGTGTGTGTGTGAGAGAGAGACTGAGATGCTGAGGAAAGCGAATGCTCTGACTGCAAGTGGCATTTCATGCTCACATTTCAATTTTGGCTTGTAAATACTTCACACTTGAACTTCTCTTCCACTTTGCCAGCACCCACAGTGGCCCCTTCTGGCCAAGACTGGGAGCAGTACCACAGGACTGCACCGATCAGAAAGACAAAACCTTGCCTATTACTCCCTTGCCTGCTGCAGTTCGAGTCCTACTTTCTAGGGGCACCATTGGCACCGTGTTGCATTGAGACTTCTGGGAAGCCAGCCGTCATTCCAGGACCTTCCTGTTCCCTCATAACACCAGCTGAGAGCTTGTGAATACCAATGAATGTTTAATCCAATGAGATTTAACAGGACAACCGGGAAGCTGGTATTGAAACCAGCCATGTGCTGCTTTCAAAGAGAGAAGGAAACAGCAGAATTTTGGGGGGTGTTGGGTATATTGCGTCTGATCACATCTGGGCGTGTGACTAACAGGATAGGCAGGTGGTGACTAAGTGTCTACAGATAAATGACTGCGGCCAAGAGGCATCTTGCCCCCAGACAGGAGGAGTGTCGTTATCCTATGGGGGGGAAGGACTCTGTCATCAGGCTATTTCAATCAGAGCATACACCCCTGGGGAAGGAGGGCCCCACATTCTTATCTTGGAAACACACTGTGCTCACCTCCTGCCGGGGAGCACTTTGCCTGGCCGGGGAGCCTTGGGCTCAGGCCTGGGGGGAGGGGATCAGTCCCATTATTATCTAGGGAGGATGTCTGCTCAGCACCTGAAGAGATGGAGGGACCAGCCCTGTACCACTCTCAAAAAACTTCTTTCAGACAAACACAGCAGGCATGGATGGACCTGTAAGGATGGAAGGAATGAAAGGGGAGAAATATGGAGGACTGAGAAGCAAAACAGACAGATCTGAGGAGAACTGGGCCACTCTTTTGTTATAAGATCATAGATTAGGCTGGGTTGACAGCCAGCCAAGCAATGAGGTTCTAATATTCGAAACCTGGAGGTGGGGGTCGTGCCTAGAGTCTCGGTACCACAGTCCTGCAGATAGCACAGCGATAGATGGGGTTTCAGCAGCAGATCCTCATTTTCCCATTGCAGTAACTCAGTACATCAAAACAAAGGTCACCTCTGCTTTTGTGAAGACAGGAAAGAACAGTGGCCCGCATGAAATACACTGAAAGTCTGTGTGTTTCTTAGGCACAGTTAGTTAGTATGCATTGTGGAGATGAACAAATGAAAATAGTCATAATGATTCCACACCATTACAAGTTCAAGAACTGAACAACAGTAAAGCCGCTCTTCTCTGAAGCAGACCAGGGGAAATTAGAACAGGATAGATCCTTTCTAAGGTCAACACTCTCCACGTCTGAGATTTTGATCTCAGAGGGGATTTTTCATCTGAAATGATCTATGCTCATTCCTTGCCCTTGTTTTTCTGAGCAACAGCCAGATTATCTTCTTGACAGCCCCAAAAGAGCATCACATTGGGCAGTCCCCCATGCCATGACAAATGCCTGGTCCTCAGACAGCTCCAGCTGCAGCTAACACATGCAATCACTAGTACTCAAATTAGAGCTGTGACTGAGGGAGGGACAGTCTCTTACCAAGTATATGTCCAGCGCCCCATACAAAGGAGCCCTGTTCCTACCTAGGGGTTGTGGGAAATACTCGTGATACGCTCTTGTAATGATAAGACTGAGACCGCAGCCTTAAAGGGACACATCTGTACAGTGGCCAGACAGCACAGATTTAATTCACCTGATAATCTGGATCTTGATCATGATCTCAAACAGGATACAAACAAGCAGCCAGCAGCAGCAAGCGTTGCCTACCAGTTTACGAAACCCACAGTCACCTCAGCTGAGAAAGGGGCTGTCACGCCCTCTCTGGATTCCTGATCACGACTTGGGAGAACCAAAGTAGAGCTTGTCCCCAGGGAGTCCACCCCAGCCAAGCCTCATCTTCACTGCAACATAGAGGTTTAATTAGTGGTGTGTGGCATACAAGCAGCTCAGAGACAATCAGTAAAGCTCAGATGTGAGCCGGCATAAGCTGCACAGGTGCAAACTCATCACATACGCTGATGTTACAGGGCAGGCTCTGATGAATCTATACTCCCGTGCTGCTCTATCATGCTAGGGGCATTGCCGCATGCTGACTGCCATAGTTTTGGTAGTGCATCAGCAGCCACCAGCTGGCAGCGCCTCCAAACTACTTGTGCAACAGGAGCTTAGAACATTACCCTTTAATTTTTGGTAGAGCCTCACTAAGACGTTTCACGCTGTAGGAAGTGACTTTCTGGAATGGATGAAGAGGCCAAAAATAATTTTGAGAGTCGGGAGGGGGAGAATACAGCTTGGTTCTGATGTTTCCAAGTACGCCGAGATAAGATGTACAGAAACTCCTCTGGCAGAGATGTTAGCAAAGACTCAGCAAATTAGTTTTACACCAGAAAATCGACATGGAACGGAAACAAGGCGTTCAAAGCAAGGATGTGCTTTAACTAGGCACAAAGCCGAAGCGATTTGACAAGAAATGGGGAGGGTTCCAGAATAGTTAATTCATTTCTCCTTATCTTCCCCTGGCAGGGGCTGGCTGCTTAAAGACCACTTACTTTGCTCCTGCAGCTTCTCCCCCTCCTCCCCTTGTAGAAAACAAAATTAATGCTGCCTCCAACTGCTCAGGTTCCCCATAGGCCCCTGAGAAATAACAGCATTCATTGGGAGTTTTTATGACACTCCTGCATTTTTCAAGGCTCAGGACTCTTTGTTCTCACTCTAAGGACTGGTGCACACTCAAACATTTTGCCAGTATAATAATATCCTTCAGAGCTGTGACTTTACGACCTTTGTGTGCCAGTATAACAGTCTAGAGGGGATGCACAAAATCAAACTATCAGGGGCCAACAGCCAAGCCCTGCACTCCTCAATCTTGTGAGGAGTAAGGATGTTGATGGGCGAGTTCCTCCCATCAACCTTCCTCAGTGAGGACAGCCAGGAAAGTCAACTGTAGATAAGTCAATTCCAGCCATGCAGTTATACCACAATAAAAGTACTTCTGCCAATGCAGTTTATTGCGCTCAGGGAGCTGATACAAGTTATAACCACAGAAGCATGTTCTTTTCCTTGGTATAAACTCATCCACACTATGGATTTGCCAGGCTGCACATCCCAGTACAGGTATGTCAGCAAACAGTTGTCTAGCATAGGCAAACTCTAAGATTCTCCTCGCACAGTCTGGCATTCCAAGCAGTTCTCCAGTGGCAGTGGAATCACTGCAGGAGATATTTCACTTTATCGCCCAGTGTCCTCAATTCACCTCTCTGAGGAGATTGTCAGTTCACCCAGGTCACAGGCATCTTCCCTCAGCTTCCTTAGACCCAGGCATCCCCCTGCTGTAGCCACACTAGTGCCACGGTTTCATCTCCCTACTGGGTATTTTTGTCTCTCTCGAGCTTGCTCTTTGCATTCCATTCTGATACTCATACTCTGAACATGACATGCTGTGCCTGACGCAGGACAGTTTGCTTCCCTTAGGAGCAAAAAAGTCAGAGACTGGAAGTCCTATTAAAACAATTCTCTTCTGTCAGCTGCTCCCCATCATGTGACAGCCTATGATTCTATCTGCTGTGCATGCAACATGCCAGCCCTTCCAGATCCCCAGCCAGAACTTTGGAACAACCAGAGAAGAGTCTGGTCCTCATAATCTGTTTATGCTGATCCTTGTGCATGCTGGGTAGGACTGCTGCAGCTTGTAGTTTGCACTTCAGTGCTTTGATATGTTTTCCCAATACTCTTAGAAAATATACCAGCTTACTCTCAGCTCTGAATTCTTCATTGCATTCTTTTTTGCCCTCTTTCCATATTTCAGACTGTAATCTCTTCAGAGAGGGCACTAGTTCCATTTGTGTGTCTCGTATGGCACTGAGTTCATCACCAGATTGAGGCCAGGTCTGCAATGTATCTTAAAGTCGATCATAGATACTAAATTCCAGCTACAGCAATTGTGCAGATGGATTTGACTCATCTACAATTGACTTACCTGGTCGTCCTCACTGAGGAAGGTGGATGGGAGAAGCTCTCCCGTTGACTTCCTTACTCCTCACAAGATTGAGGAGAACAGAGGTTGACTGTTGACCCCCAATAGCTCGATTTTTTGTGTCTCCACTAGACACGCGAAATCGAACCCTTGAAGATTGACCCTGACTGGGATGATCTTCTAGGTCATAAGACATATGCTTAGATAAATGATGACCACAACCTGGGACACATTTACTACAGACACAATAGCCCTGAGCAACCTCACTGAAGGATAGATAGTGAGCTGAATTATCAGCTTGGTTGTTGACTTCTGCTCTGGAGGGGGATAACCAGCTTTTCCATTAATAGAGGGACTGTCTCAATATCAGAGGCTCTGCATTGTCCAGGACCCTACTACTGCCTACCCCAAATCTGATTTTTCACACTTGCTAACTGGTCACCTTATGCGGGGGCGACCTACTGATCCAGTTGGATAGTCAGCACTTCAGAGCTCAGGAAGTCTTCATCAGAAGCACAGGCAGAGAGGCAGCAGTGACAAAGTGGCACATAGAACACCAACCTATTCATTCTGTAAGAGTGAATGCTGTGACCTTCCCTCAGCTGGCCCTGGGGATTGTGATTGCTAGAGGCAAAGCAAGGGTTAATACAGGCTTTCCTGGCTGAAGGGACAGTCCATTTATGCAATACAGAGAGGCTGATGGTGGATTGGCCTCAAATGGTGTCATTTAGGCACAGTCCAGCCTAGTAGCGAAAGGGTTTTGACCATGCTGTGAGCAACATGTTTGCAATCCTGTGAGCATTGGAATGGACAGCTCAGTATGCATCAGAGAAGGAAGGCCCATCCTGTCTCATCCAGTCCAGTCCAGCATTAAGCCATCTGGCTATGGAGGTATGCTCCTGGCAGAACACACTCTGTACAGGTAAACAGGAGCAAAGAACAGCCACATAGTTGATAGCCTGAGAAGCCTGACTGTGATCAGGTTAAAAATACACTGTCATGTCCCTCCAGGAACTGAAAGACTAGTTGTGTGAAGTGCTTTGACTTCCAGGGAGCTGAGCTATAAACAACAGCACACAACCTAGGATTAGAACAGCGTCATATATCTGACATGTAGAAATCTTTCACGCAGACAGTGACAGGCAAGGAGCTTGTCAGAGGCATCTGCAGCTCTTGCCTTTGCAGGCTGTTTACTCGGCGGAAGGATTTACCACCTCTGCAGAAAAACAGCGTGCGCACACCGAATGTCAGTGTCTGCCAGAGGAAAGAGGGTCTTGGGGCTAAACAGGACTGGCAAGCAGGAGATTTGGATTCAGTTCCTGGGTCTAGGCCAGGGTCTCTGTGTGACTGAGAGTAAGTCACTTAACTCTTCTGCACCTCACTTTGCTGCCTCAGAGGTGCCAGGAGTGTTAGTTGGTTCATGTTTCCTTGGTGCACTGAAATCCTTGGACATCAGCATTAACGCAGAACAAAATAGGATACCATTCCTCACCATTTCTAAAGATTAAAGGGCAAATTATAACAGTCTCTTTTATACATAGAAACAGAAGAGACAGAAAGCCTGTAGCCAACACCTGGAAAACAGTCCATTGAGTCAATTCACATTGTGGTTTTCTCTGATTTCAGCCTAAAGGTGTTCACATCATAAAGGCCTGACTCCTATCTTCTGATATGCCATGGGCTACCGTGGAGGGTGTGTTAGAAACATTTGACGAGAGAGAGAGAGTGACCAGTCTTATCCAGGGCTACCCAAAACTTAAAACCATAGCATCCTCAGACTTTTGGTCTTTAAATTTGATATGAATTTTGCAGCTTGAGTCTATTTCTTTATTTAAAGGTATATAGACTGGGAGGCCCTGAAAGGAAATATTTGTGAAGTCTAGGCAGCTTAATTACAGGGTACATTTCCATCATGCAACAAATTCTTCAAAACTTTTGTTTTCTTAGGGCTTGTCATTGTGTACTATGCTGCAGTTGCTCTGCTATAGTGAAGATGCTCTTACACTGAGAGCACTTTTCCTGGTTGTGGAGTTAACCCACTTCTCCTGGAGGCAGGAGCTATGCTGAGAGGAGCAGCTGTTCTGTCAAGAGAGCACTGTCTACAGAGGGGGTTAAGTTGGTATAACTGCATCACTCATGGGAACGCTTTTTTTTTTTTTTTATACCCCTGAGTGAGGGAGCTCTACCAATATAAGTCTGCCATGTAGACCTGGACTTCGTAACAAGCAGTAAAACAAATCCACGTGAAAGAATAAAGAAAGGGGAAAGAAGGCATTGTCCGGAACATAAATGAGAAATTACGAGACCTACCTATAATCATATAGATCACAGCCAAGAACAACATGAGCTTTCCCACAAAGCCCTGCTACCACAGCTCAGCTGGAACTTGTACCAGCCTAATTATTATTCTAATATCAGGCTTTTCCTTGACAGAGATTCCCAAGTGTCACATGTGCCTTCTGCGGTGGAGGGGGTGACCACATTCATATTAGCTATGTCTTAACACACAACTAAACAAGAATGCTGCAGGACCTCACGGTCTATCACCTTGCTTGTGACATGTATTTTGTATCAATTACAGAGATAGCAGTTGTATCTGTCAACAAAATTAAGCAGATTGTTTTTTGTTTAACGGATTCCATATAAGTGGGAGTTCCAAAATCCTACTGCCACTCATTTACATTTAAACTTGGCTCTGATGTGTATAGGTTGAGTCTACCTCTAGAATGAAGACCACCACCTCATTGCACCTAGTCTGTTCACCATTCATCATGTGGTAACACCTTCTTACCAGGCTAGAATTAATTCTATAACCCAGACAACACTGGGTATCTAAGAGGTTCAGAGTGCTTTATTGATACCCGGTGCACTGCAGGAATGCTATTCTGGGCTGATTGGGGTTTGTTCTTTTGGAAAGTATGGAGGGAAACAATTGCAATAGAATGGAGGGAACAATTGCAATAGAAAAGAAATAAATGAAGCTCCCAGCTGCCTCAAAGCACAAAATGTGAGGAAAATGCGTTCTCTCTGTGGAGGAGCTTGTACAAATAATTCTGAGCTGTTCTGGTTGGGCTTGTGTTCCATGCCCCCTTGAGTTTGTCTACACAGGGACACTCAGGAAAATTAATCTCAATTAACTAAAGATGTGAAGTTAAAGAGATTAGTTCAATGGCATTACATCCACATAGATATTCCCATTCAGCAGTAAAGTGGCCTTAATTCCATTCAGTATGGGGACTGTCTACACTATAGGATCATTTAGTTTGCAGCAAGACGTGGTGTGAAGCTCTCTCACGCTAACCTGCCATGGACTAACAGGGTGGAATCTGCTTAAGTTCTTTTACAGTTTTGGAATGTGCTTTGGATCACATGGGACCAGTGTTCACATCACCCATGCCAGGGGGTCTAATGATCCAATCTGTAGACCAAAATCGGTGATGAATCCTGATCATGTGCCACCTGAGTCACGTTGCACATAGACAAAGAAGAAGGTACTTTCATCTTGTGCTGTTTCAAAGAGGCTAAGGCCATGGGTTGGGAAAAAAAGGTATCTTACCAGGAACTAATTTTTCGAAAAGAAAGGACTAACCCAAAAGTGAATTAATAAACACTGAATTAAAGCCACACTAATTCTGAATGAGAGTATTCATACAAGAGTTTAAAACATTTTAACTAACTCACTTCAAATTCACACCTTTAGCTAAATCAGATTAACTTTTCTGAATGTCCCCATATAAACAAACCCTGGAATGCAAAATGAGATTAAAAAAAAAATCTCAAGGAAAACTCAGTCAAGGCCCAAATTTCATGTCCCATTTCATATGATTTTAATGCACAACCTTAAATTGCCACAGCTGGTTCATACAAAACTGGTCTCTTGTTTGCTCAACAGGTTCATGAGTCATAGTCTATAATCCCTAACTGTGGGGTGAACACTGAATTTGTAACAAAACACTAAAGCAGGGGAGGTTTGCAAACATCTCTTTAAAGCTCAGTAAGCATTCTGTGTTCAAAAGTTAGGATTTAGATCACAGATGAATATAGACATGGTGGTGTCCAGGACCAGTGTACTATATAGATTTAATCTTGTTTAGGCAAAACACTGAATTACTGTAAGATAAAAACCACCATCAATAACACTGAAGTATAGTAGTGTTGATTTAATTAGAAGCAGAATTTGATCCTACAAAGGATCAAATATGGGCTTCACTGAAGTCAGAGTTTTTCCTAGAGAGGCAGCTCTAAAATTTCATTGCACCATTACCCCCTTTTGACAACAAAAATTACTATACGACCCAGGAGGAGGAACCAAAGACTGAGCCCACCTGCTACCCAGCCACCAAAGTCCTGCTGCCCTGGAGGTGGGGTGGGGGTAAAGTTGAAACCCAAAGCTTCTGTCCTGGGCAGTGGAGTGCATATAATTTTAGCTCGGGGGGGTGGGAAAAAGGGGCTTGAGCTTCATACTTACTTGGGCACAGGACCAACAGCAGCCTTAGGCTATGTCTACATGGCTGAGATATCAGAAAATAACAGCAGTTATTTCAAAACAACTTTTGCAGTGTCTAAATGGTGCTAATGGTATTTTGAAATAAATCCAAAATAGCAGGTGCATTATTTTGATTCCAGCAAACCTCATTTCATGAGGAACAAACTCTATTTCGGAAAAGGCCATAATGAGCTCTGCTGGCACTAATTCAGAATACAAGTATGGACCCGGAAATGCTATTTCAAAATAGCTGGGTGCTGTTTCGAAATCCAGTTAGTGTGTGGTTGTGTTATAGACTGACATGCGGTTATTGCAATTGACCGTGGAAATCCAATATTGGACGGATAAGCCATGAGAGAAGCTGCAGACTCAAACACTGCCCAGAGATCCTCACCACTGCTGCTAACCACCATCTCTCGAGTTGAAAAGGGAACATAAATAGATGTTTCAAGATAACAAATAGCAGTATCTTATTTTGAAGTATGGCTGCTGTGTGACCCCATTAAAATGGGGTCACAATCCACTTTGGTGCTCCAATCCACAGTTTAAGAACATCTCTCCTAGAGCGTTATAAATACCTTGTGATCATTCAACCACCTTTCACTGAATTCAGTTCTTCTCATTTTAATCATCCCATTGTGATTGGTTAGTTACATAGCAAAACCAATCTAGCCATTTCCGATTTGTTTCTTTTAATTTTGCTCAGAGGGGTAGCCGTGTTCGTCTGTAGCATCACAAAAAACAAGCAGTCCTGTAGCAAAACTAAAACTAACAAGTTTATTTATTAGGTAAGGAGGGTGGATAAGACCCACTTCTTCAGATTTTCAGATCTTATGTACTCTTACCCATGAAAGCTCATTACCCAATATATAAATTTGTTAGTCTTCAAGGTGCTAGAGGACTGCTTGTTTTTAATTTTGCTTTCATTATTCAGCCCTAAAATGCCTCCATTTTTGTTTTTATTGCCCTGTAATGAGTCATTGGCTTATTTAATTTAATTTCATTGTATTTGTTATCTTTTCATTCTTGTTTTTTTCCACTTGGTTACTCATAAGACCACAAGATATAAACAGGACACAGTTGCTTGGATCACTTCTGCATATTTTTTTTCAGTATAGCATCAAACTCAGGCAATTCATGTCATGATCTTCACTTTCATTAGAAATGAATTTCATTTTTAATGGAAAATCAAGGGAGTTTTGTTCTTGTTTGTTTGTTTCTGAAAAGTATGTGCTCTTCATCAGAAATTGTGAGTTTCTATTGAAAACTGGTTTTGGCCAAAAAACTGGGTTTCAGCCACAAATTTTAGACTTTTGGTTTGAGACTTGCTCATGCAACGCCCCATCCCCACTCCTTTTCCAATTCATTCTGTGTCCTGCCCCTTTGAGTTTGCTGGGAGCCTTGAGAGATGAGGGTCTCTGTCCTGGACCGCTGCTGTTTCTTTTTTCAGACAGGCCAAGAATTCCAGCAAGAGCATTAAGTGCAGCCTCTCATGGCACCATCCCATTTACATGCTTTGGGGAGGCAGAGGGGGGACAGTCTTTTCACCGAATTCAACCCAAACTTGAGAATAGTGTTGGTGGCCTGAAAAATAATTTCCCCTTAATTTACCATTTGCCAACTTTTTTCCTACCTCTACCCATATGGCATTTATTTCTGTTCTTTCGTGGTCTGTTCCCTTTTTCAAAACCAGGACTGTTCTAATGGAATGTGTCCCTTTTCCTTTGTGTGTGAGAGAAAACTAAAGAGTTCGGGGAAGCTTGCATTTTTCATGAGCCTGTTTGGCAAACGTTTACAAAGGTTTGTCAACAAAACATTTATTTTGTGACTAGCTGGGAAGTAAATCAACCCTGCACTAGTCTGCCACATTCTAACTGTCTCTTTGGACCTTTCTGCCAGCCACTGAAAGTTCCCTAGTGTGCTTTGATCAGGCTAGACAAAAGTTTTTGGTTTTGTTTTTGTTTTTTTAAATAATTTTGACAAATAATATTGATTTCTTCAGCTCTTTTTCCCTTTTTTATTTATTTAAATTTTCACAGTTGTAGGAAACTACCATGAGGTCAGACAATGCAGCAGTCAGGCTATAATTCCTTAATGACAGTTGATGTTCAACATCAAGAAGTAGGAACTTTAGTACCATTAAAAACACAAGCTGTCAAGATTTTATGTCAAAATATATCCAGATCAAACTCTCATTTAAAGTTCTCAAGCAGCCCTTACTTACAAGAAAAAAAAAAGTCCATCTATAAATTTCAGTTATCCCTGGTGTAAATGTGTGTAGGTCAGAGGTGTCCAACACATGGCCTGTTGGCCAGAATCTGGCCAGCCTTTTTCCATGGCAGCGGAGCCTTTTTATCCAAGCTGGCCAAAATGAGTGTGGAGTGAGGGGTGCAGTCAGGCTGAGGCAGGGATCGGCAACCTGAGGCTCTGCAGCCACATGCAGCTCTTTAAGGAGCCACTTGTGGCTCTCTGCCCCGTCACAGCTGAAATAATGGAACTACATTTAATTGGGTTAATGACCAGCAGGGTGGCAGGAAGGATCCAGCCATTAAACCAATTAAATGTAGTTCCGTTATTTCAGTGCAGCAGAGAACTGCCTGTCCTGCAGGTGGGAGAAGTGAGCTGGAGAGTTTGGGGGATGGGCACCTGAGTCTGCCTCTGTTGAAGCCATTCAGCTGGGCTGAGAGGGGTGGGGGCACGTTGAGAAGTGGGGGAGATAGTGGCCGTGGAGGAGCAGCACGTGGAGCTCGTCATCTGAGGCAGACTAATTCTGTGGATGGGGGGCAGGTTTGGGGCTAAAACGGGTTAAGCCTGGGGTGGAGGGGGGCTGTTTGGGGCTGAGGCAGGTTAAGCCTGGGGCTGGGGAGGCTGGTTTGTGACAGAGGAGATAAGCATGGGGATGCAGGGAGAGGTTTGAGGCTATGTTGTGGTTGGCCCCCAGAACATGTAAAAAATTGCCATGTGTAAGTGGTTTGTGTTTGTGTGGAGAAATCAATGTTCTTTGGCCTTTATCAATAAAAATTGAATCCTTCCAAGCCTGCCTTTGATCTAGTGCATTAGTGCACCCAAGAGAACTTCTAAGTCTCAACAGCAAGGTCCATATGAAAACGGCTTGCAGGGCCTATTAGTGTAGAGCAGATTGACATCCTAGCTTGCTGTGCCCTATATTTTTGTATAGACTACTTCCTACATGCAACCTGTGTGGCATGTAAATGTGAGATGGAGATGAAGGATCTTTGCCTACATGCAATTCCTTCATAAAGAAAGACTAAAGAATTTTCCATACTGCTATGAACTGTGGAACCTGGAGTTCTAATGAATCTGCATAAATCCAACATCAGGAAGGCTGTGTCTACGCTTGCATTCCTCTTTCAAAAGAGGCATGCAAGTGAGAGAAATTGAAAATGCAAATGAGGTGCAGACTTACATATCTGGCACCTCACTTGCATATTCTTATTTCAAAATATCTTCTTTCAAAAGAAGAAAACGAGTGTAGACACTGCTCTTTTGAAAGTAAACCCCATCTTTGAAAGAAACCTTCTTCCCTTTTTTTTATGGGAAGCAGGATTCTTTTGAAGATGGAGTTTACTTTCGAAAGAGCAGTGTCTACACTGGTTTTCTTCTTTCAAAAGAAGCTATTTTGAAATCAGAATATGTAAATGAGGTGCTAGGTATTTAAATCTGCACCTGATTTGCATTTTCGATTTCCCTCTCTTGCATACCTCTTTTGAACGAGGAATGCAAGTGTAGACACAGCTGAACTGGAATACATACAAACTTGTAGGGGAACATTTTAACCTCCCTGGACATGGATTTAAAAGTAGCCATTCTCCTACAGAAGAATTTTGCCACCAGATTACAGTGAGAGGCATTTGAATTGGAATTTATTTACAATATTTATTTACAAATATTACATGTTTAACCTTGGCCTGACAGAGATCTTAACTATCTCAGGCATTACAAGGGCAATTTCCCCACCTTGGATATTCACAAGAATGACACACATCCGACTTAATTTGCCTCATTAACTGATCCTACAAGTGACAGGTAACACCTTTACCCCACCCCTCCCTGCTATATAGTCCCTGGATTTTGTTTTTCTACACCATTCCTCTGAGGAAGTTGGTTTTACGCTCGAAAGCTACTAAATGTGTTAGTCTCTAAGGTGCCACTGGACTGCTTCTTTATTTTGAAGCTACAGACTAATATGGCTAAGGTGACCATCCGTCCCATATTGGACAAAATGGTCCTGTATTTGGGACGTCAAAAAGGTGTCCCTACTTATTTTTAAAAGGGACTAATTGTCCCATATTTGGGCCTTCCTGTCGCTGACCTTTTCCACCAGTAGTTGCGCAGGCCCAGCTGCTGGCCAGAGAGCATGTAGGTCACTTCCCCAAGTCTTGGAGAAGTGAGAAGGGGAGGAGTGTGGGTGGCTACCGTGTCCCTGCCGTTTTCCTGGGGACGGCTGGTGGCTGCCGCTTCCTTCCCAGGTCCCTGGGGCTTGGTGGAGCCAGGAAGAGCAGCCCCTCCTCCCTGTATCTCCCTGTCCCATATTTGGGACAAGGAGATATAGCTACCCCTCTGAGACTGCATTAGGGCTCTGACTACTCATACTTGCTGCCACAGAACTCCTAAAGAACATTATCTTTGCCTTGGAGTATTCAGTGGGCTGGCTGCACTGAACAAAGATCCTTGGGAAGGTTTGCAAAGGTAACCTGGGAGCAGCCATTTAGCATGCTGAGTTCTAAGCAATAGGATTGTAGGTAGGTGTTGCTGGGGATGGTAATTTAGTCTTTAAGTCAGCAGCAAGCCATTCCCCATGCATGGTGGTAGGAGGCATTGTGGTGCAGGAAATGCTGTCTTGAGGCTGAGATGCAAAACTGAACTCCTGACCAGCGTGCAGTCATTTAAAAATCCAGTGGCTCCTTTTGCAAGAGTTAACGCCACGACTGAAGTCAGATCCCAAACAGGGTAATTCCACTCTGCCTCTCTCAAATTCCCCTTCTAGTTTCAAACAGATGCAACATTCTTCACTTCCCCCACTAAAAGCTGCCCTGTTGTTTTGCTGTGTCCTGATGGAGTGTTCTACTCCAGAAGTAGCTGCAGTCTGATGGAAGGAACGACAACACTTTGGGCTATCAAAGTCTGTGAAGAACTTTGGACTCTATGAGGATGGAAGCTGCCGACCATGCGTAAAGGCTGTTATGCATTATCGCATGGTGCACGCCCTAGTAAAAAGCTAACAGAAAAGGCAACAGGCATTCTGTACTAGCCTGTAAATATTGGCCAGTGGGTAAGTCCACTGATTAGGAGACAGAAGACCACAGTTCTGTTTCCAGCCCGACCACTGATATGCCATGTGATCTTCAGAAAGTCACTCAAGACCTGCTCTGGCTCTCACAGTATTCCTGTTCCTTTGACTTTTTGTGGGAATTCCTTGGGCTGTTAACTCCTGTGCCTCAATTCTGCCATTTCTAAATTGGGCATAACAACATGTATCCAACTGAGTTTCATTAATCTACTATACATTTTAGAGAGTTTGTGAATCTGATTGTCTGTAAATCCATTTGCTTAAGAACTCCTTCTAAATAGTAAGAGCTAGGACCACCAGTTTTTGGTATATAGCCTCCTCTTATCATAAACTAAATCAAGGTCAAGGTGTGGTTGTGCCAGGACAATGGGATGTGCCTGGAATGTGATTGTTTTGCGTCAAGCAAAAAGGGAACAGTGTTGATAGAAGGGACGGTTATACTCACAAATGACTGCAGGAAGTAACAATTATGTTCATGAATGACCATGGAGGGCAGCACCCCAGCCCCAGGGAGCAGTTGCCCACCACCACTCCATCCTGCCCCAGCAGCAGCTACCACAGCCCCCTACCTTGAGATGGCTCCAGGGAGAAGACAGCAATCAGGTAGTGCACCACCCCACACCATGGGCTGGCCCTGGGGAGAAGCTGGCGGGTGGGCAGTACGATCTCCCACCCCACCTTGGTTGGCCCCAGCCCCAGGCAAAGCCAGAGAGGTCTCCTAGTATATATCAATGGTCACTTGCAAATTTCGCTTTTCTTTCCACGCATCTAAACCAATGGACCACCCCATTGATCTGTCACTTTATATGGTATGCATTGCCAGGCAACCAAGGCTGCTGGAATAAAAAGAAATAAAGGCAGCACCTTACTGAAGAGCATGATCAGTGTGTGTGTGTGTGTGTGTGTGTGCGCGCGCGCGCGCGCGCGCGCGCACGCACGCACATGAGTGAGAGAGAGAGCACTGTAGCCAGCTCTTCACTTATGTGCAGAAGAGATAATGTAAAATCGATTACTTTAGCAGAAGCACTTTACTGAAAAATTACTTTGGATTGAGAATCAGCCAGTTCAGGCCATGGGCTCATGAACAATCCAGAAAGCCAATTACTGCCACTTGCCATGGGTTACTACTGCAACATAGCCACCTGTCTGTTGAGACTAAACCAGCTCCTTTCACACAGACCAGCAAAAGGGTCCTCAGTAGGGAACAAAGCACCCTGATGCTTTTGCACTGAGAGGCACTGAATTTCCAGTCTACCCTATGGGAACATCCTGCAGGTGCATCACATCCTTTATCCTGGAAGATCCCCAAGGCTTTCGTAAATTAAGCAAGCTCAGCTATAAATTATGGGCCATACCCTATCACTCCATTAGGTTGCCAGTGATGATACGTGAAGTGCCAACAATATGCTCAGCATTGTGTAGCATGCACCGGTGTCACTCTAGAGTTCAGGCTTTGTACCAGGATAGCTGAGTGCAGAATCTGACCCTCCATATACAATGGCCAGAAGCTGACTTGAACCTGGGACCTCTGGAGCTCCATGCATGAGCCTCTACAGTTACAGCTAAAAGCCAGCTGCCCCTCAGCTAAGGCTGTAAAGGAGAATCACTTCATCTCTGTATACAGGTCTAGGTGCCACTACATGGGACTACGAATCACACATAAGTGTATGGGTTACACAGACACTAATTGTGACGGAAGTGCAGCCACCTCTAGGATAGAACGATGCAGTTGTTTAGCAGCAAACAGCAAAACTAATTTAAAAATGCAAATGAATGAAGTTCCCAGGAAATCTTATTAAGGACAGCTTTGAAAACGAGAAACGATGTAAACATTAATGGGGGGAAAATAGCCGATCCTCAGAGAACTGCTTTGTTCTTTCTGCCATTCAAAGACCTTCTGAGATTCAGTAACGCTCACAGAGTAACAGAACCACCATGAAGCTTTTTTTGGTTTCCATTCAAGTTCTAATAAAATCTGTTTACTGAACTTGTTGACCCCTTTCCTGGAATCTGCCCTGAGTTTCCCAGAACTTTGTATCATGTGGCTCTTTGGTCATTAATAACCTAGTATGACACAGCAGTTTAGACGCACAGCAGCCGTCCCTCGCGTTAAAGCCGGCGCCAGGACAGAGCACACAAACATTTCAGCGGGGGTTGCGGGATCCAGGCTTGGAGCAGCACTGCCGTGGAGCAGCAGCAAGCGAAAAGGGCAAAGCCAGGAAGTGAATCATTATAGTACAGTACAACGTGCAGAACATGATCAGAAAGATCTGCTTCCAGCTGACGTTCAGTGAGAACAAGTACAGTACTAGGCGTGTGACTTGAGGTTCCCTTCTGGCTTTCAGATTCAGATCCCACTGTTGTTTACACTGAAAACCTCTCTGGCGAGCCAGCTGTGGATTAAGATGCACAAGTTCAGTACTAACGTGGGGCAATGAACACATGGCTGCCCTGATCTAGCCACCCTCTTATTTATGTGCACAGCCTTTATGGCTTTGGATTGGAAAGTTTTGGCTTTTAACCCACAGGCCTCTCCAACACTTCCTCTCCCTTTCCCATCTGTTTCAGCACTTTCTGAGCCTGTCTGGCATCTTCCCTGCTACCCACTAGCTCTTTCACCCGCTGCAACCACACCACTGTTCCGTCTCCCGATGGCTGAACTGCAGGCGCTGAATGTAGTTGGCAAGTGGAGTGCCAGGTTCCAGAGGGGCAAAGCTGGCTTTGATTTCAGATCCTCCTCCTCCACTCTGAGTCACCACAGCCTGTACCAGCCACTTTCTGGGGGATCCTCTTAGCGGAAATGCAAAATTTCCATGATGCTTTTTTTGAAAAGACAAGGATAACCAGCTGAGCATTCCTCGTGCAATTAACCCAGTTCTGCTGGGTACGGCTCCGTCTGAGCTTCTGCCAAGTGTACCAGAGTGACTGCTGAATTGATTCAAACATTTGATACACTCCCAGGGCCACCTACACGTTACACATCTCCTGTTAGCCCCCGAAGGAGTTGTAGACAAATATAAACACACACACGCATGTGGACAGAATTTGGCCCCTGTCCAATTCTTTGCTTTGTTGATCATTTTGATTTTACTCTAACCTGCTGGGGATCGGGGGGCGGGGGAAGGAAAACACAGCTCCTAGGCTGTGAAAAGGGGACATAAAATCAATCAGGATGTTTTTTCTGGAGGTCTGTGCTGGTTCTGTATACTGGCACCTCCGCATTGATGTTCCCCCTGACCACGGTGCCGAAGCAGTGGAGGGGCTGGGAGGCTGCCATGGGCTGGGAGCCAGAGCCTCCAGACTCCACAGCAGAGTGAGGCTGGGAGTCAGAGTTCCCATTGACCCTGCAGCAGCACGGAGCTGAAGCCCCCACTTGACCCACAGCAGGCCTAGCCGCAGGAACCTCGCCTGCAGGGTGGGGAGCCAGCTAAGCACCGCCTCTTTATTTATTTATTAACAAAATCAACTCAAATCGATCAGTGGCCTTCTTGCTCTCCCTCATTCCCATCCCCCAGCTTCTCTCTGCCCCCCTCACCCTATCCTCTCCCGGGGTACTTACACTAGGGAAGCATAAATGCATTTCCCTCAGAGTCTCATCATCCCAGCTCCAGGGGCTGGTGGGGATTTTCCTGCCAGCAGTCATGGATGAGCCATTGCCAGAAGTCCCATCATACTGTCCCCTCCATGCAGAGCTGTCCCAAATTTAGGACAGTTTGGGGCAGCTGCCCCAGGCACTGAGCTTATGGGAGGGACCTTTGGCAGCCACCTCAACCATCTTACGGATAGGACCCATGGCTCCTAGGGCAGCCTGAGGGATTGTCTGGAGGGTCTGGTGTGGGGCAGCAGAATGGGTCTGGTCCCCCTGCATTCACCATGGCAGCGGGAGCTGGAGTGACCTATCCGCCTGCCGCACTGGGCTGCCCATCTCCTAGCCTGCCACACTCTGTTTCACTGTGAGACTAGGAAGTGGGGCGACTTGGCCCCGCCTGCTCCCCTGCATGTTGCAGGGCTCAGGGAGCAGAGGGGAACAGCCTGGGGCTGCCACCATGGTGAAGCAGAGCACAGAAAGCTGAGAGATGGGTGGCAGAGCGGAGCAGGCTCCCGCTGCCACAGTGAACTCAGTGGGGCCCAGCCTCTGCTGTACCCCACGCCAGCCCCTGGCCCCCATTGGTAACTCCCCAGTCACAAAGCTCATGGGAAAGGGGAGAGAGCAGGCAGAGCAGGATCAGGAAGAGTCAGGGCAGGCGGTGCAGGTAGGTGCAGAGCATGGGAAGGGCTTGGGGGTTACTCTGACTCTGTGCCCCCCCTAGGGGCAGCACTGCCTCCCTCAATTTACCAAGCTCAGTCTAGGTTTTTTGCCCTCACTGCTGCCCTGGGAAGACTGTTCCAGAACTTTGCTCTTCTGATGGTTGGAAACCTTTGCCTAATTCCAAGCCTAAATGCATTGCTGCCCGGTTGACTTCAGCATGTTCTTGTGCCTCATGGTGGGATGACTGCCCCACTCCTGACAGGAAGGGGTAGAGGCAGGCGGGAGGGAGCCTGTGCAGCACCCTCAGCCCTTGAGTGAAGGGCTGTGCTGTAACTCCCCCGTATGGTCACTGCTGGTGTGAGCTAAAAGGTTGTTTGATCTCAGTAACAGGCCTTGAAGCTGGGCAACGTCAATGCAGAGTAGGAACCGTTTCATTCACACCCACAGCAGCCACATGGGAAGGTCCTTGGGTTCTGCTATTCACACCCCCATGGTCTGAACAGTGGGGCAGGGCAGATATTCCCTAGGCTTTAAGGCAAGCAGTCTAGCATGCGCTCAAGGCCCACTGCCTCAGCAACACTTTGCTCTTGCAGAGTGAATTCCAGCAAGAGGCGGATGGAGCTATCAGGCTGAGAACAGCGTGCAGCTGCAGCACACAAGCAGCGGGACGGGCTGCACACCTGAAGCGCGTACCTGTCCGAGACAGCACATCCATGCCTGGGGTAGCAAGTCCTGCCCACCAGTCACGCTGCCACAGCGACACTTCTCTCATTGGCGCACTAGCTCTGGGTGGGGGGTTACGTCTCCACATCAAAATATTGACATACGCTTGGGTGTTAACACGTATTAGCTTCCAAATCCTCATCTACAGCAGGCTCAGGAGGGAGAAAGCCCCAGAGGCTGACTCTTGCTTTGGCGGGTGAATGCTCCTCTCTGCCCCTGCACCCCATCTCTGGGTGGGTGGGGCCTCAGGACAGAGTGACGGCAGGGACTCACAAAAGAATAATTCTTTATTCAGTGGGTGCATGAGTCCTGGAGCACCCATGAAGTTGGCATCTAGGACAGAACCCCTAGTGACAAAGAGGAGGAAAAATGGAACCGAGTGATGTAGAGGGAGAGAACGAAAAAGACACAGACTCAAAAAAGCAGCAGAGATGAAGACAATGTCAGGCTCTTGGAAAAATTCATGCACGTGCAAACCATTTCACTGCACATTGACTCTGGAACTTCAGCTCAATCAGTAAAGCAAGGAGCAGGGGAGTTTCAGTTCTGCTGGCAGAGGAAATCCCAGCACAACTTTTACAACCAGGCTGCCAAGTGGGGCTCCATAATCAAAGACCAAAATCTTTCTGATTCAGTGTCAGTGACTGAAATCAGCCTCCAGACTTGACAGTATGCTGAAATGCATGAAGGAGCAATAGAATGTTCTGTAGCTTTTTTTTTTCTTTTCGGTGAAGTATTTGCTCACTTTGGCAGAGAAAGCATTTCAAAATGTGGCCATGGGAACACCAAAGTGCCCACACAGCATACACCCCACCCCTCTCCCCATATATGAGCTCAGATATAGGCTGCTGTTGGGTGTACGGGATGTCCAGGGAGAGGTAGTACCTCTGGTGTGGGGACTTCTTGTGTCTCTTCGGGGCAGTTCATGCACCTTTGGTCCACACCTGGCACCCAGCTCTCACCCGTGGCTCCAAGAAGCTGTAGCATGCAGCAGCCACACCCTGATAAACTGCTTCAACAGGAGGGCTAAACCAGGTGAGGGTAGCTGGCAGGCCTGAAACCTGTGGTGAGATAGGGAATTGCCTATCCCAGCATGCAAAGTCGGCCCTGGCGGACTGGAAGGATGAGATCAACAGCAAGATCCAACGACCAGGCAGGTGGTTCTGCAACACTCTGTGGAGAGCGAAGGGCATAACAAGGCACCAAAGACAGCGTGGCCATCTGCTGCAGTCTAGGGAGTCCCAGCCGTGACGACTTTTCATACCACTGGAACCAGGCTTCTGAGGTCAAGAGAGTGGAACTGCCCCATGCAACGGCTTTTCCACTTTAAACGTTCTCCCGCACAGGTTCTTTGCGCACAGCCTGTGCAAGCTCAAGACGTCATCGTCGGACACGATGTACTACCTGCTACTACAGGCTGCTGTTGAAACATCAGACTGAACAAATAAAAATGATTTCCTTCTATGCAGGAAAATCAGAGTTACTCCAGGGTGAGGGGGAAGGAAGTGTTTAGGTCTATCTGCTACAGCTGTTTTCTGTGCTGCTTCCCTACTTCACCCACTATGTTCAGCACATATGGCCCTGCAAAATGCAAGGAAGGCAGGGTGAATGAGGAGATAGACTCTCTGGGAGTGCTGGGGCCTGGAAGATTTCCCCAACCCCTAACGCCCTGTGTCCACACTGTTGCACACATATATGCACAATGTGTGCTCATATTTGGCTGTGGAAGCAGCATGTGTATGTGCAGGGCAGCCAGCAGCCTCGCTGAGCCCCTGGGTGAAGTGTGAGGGATGGTGCTCGCCACCCTCCTCTCCCCAGAGCAGCCTGGAGCATGCCACTCAGCACTCCACTGGCAATTTAAAGGGACAAGGGCTCCTGACTGTTGTTACTGCAAAATCAACAGCGGCTGGGAACCCTGGGCCCATTGAATCATC
This sequence comes from Carettochelys insculpta, assembly GCF_033958435.1. NCBI lineage: Eukaryota > Metazoa > Chordata > Testudines > Carettochelyidae > Carettochelys > Carettochelys insculpta. Next base: position 18,829,844 of record NC_134153.1, on the reverse strand, counting down.
AGGCCCCAGGAGAGTTGCTTCCTTTGCCCCCACCTTGCCCCACGTCTCATCAGCAGACCCTTGTGTGTTGTCAGGAGGGTGTGTTTTTTGGACACATAGGTGCTGTAACTTGTGCTGTGTGCGCTCTGGCTCAGGCTGTGTGCAAGAAGTACCACAGCATGTGGATGTTCGCTGTATCATCTTGGCGTAACCCACATAAAGTAAAATTCAGCTAAAAATAATTTCCAAGTAGAATCAGTAATGCCGAGTCTGGCTTTCTGCTTTAAGTCTCTTTTTCCCTGGGCTCTGATGATTTTGGCAAAATGCACTTGGAAAGAATTAGTGGCAAGTAGCCAGCTGGCATGGATGAAAAGAAGGAGTGGTGAAGGCGTTATTTGCCAATAAACCATTTTTTACATTTACTGACATCTAAAAATTAATAAAAGTGAAATATCTGTAGATGTGGGCATGGAAGCATCCCTGGTATTTCTGGATATCTGTGGTAATCACTAAACCCATCTAGGGAAGATCGTTCACTTTTTATTTTGACTCTTAAATTTCATGTATGTAAAAAGAAGTAAAGTCACATCACAGTGCAGTGTCCCTGTCTTGTTGGCTTGAAGCCAAAAATCACACAGCAAGCACAACATTTAACTATCCTTTCCCTTCTTGAATAGCATAGCCTGTCTGTCAGTTCAGTTCAGCAAGGGAGACTTGTTCTGTCCAAGTACTCTTGGCTCTCCCAGCCCTGACCCAACAGGCTCTCAAAGTTCATCAGAGGCACACAAATTCAAGGGCGAATGAAAAGCAAAACTAGGGAAGATTAAAAATAAATTAAATGGCCAGTAATAATAATAACGCTCCGAGTAGATTTGGAAAAACCACCAACCAGAGAATGTGTGGTTACAATAAAACAGACATTTTCCCCTAGTAGCTGGAGGTCAGGGTTCTAAGACCAGGTCGAACACACATGGGAATGGATTTGGTGGTTTCACCCGTAAGCCTTGAGTGGAGCCTTGAGGCTTTGCTTTTCTTTGAATGCCTCTCCCAGGGGTCTGTTTTGGGTTCTGATCCAAAGCCAAATGAAGACAGCTGCCTTTGGATTAGGCTTTTGAGCCTCAGTCCCACAACCCTGACTTACATGAGCAGCCCTTTCACACATAAAAGGTCCCATTGGGCCTTGCACTGTGTGTAGCAAGTGAGTCTGTCCCTTTGTGTCTATGCCTCCTTGTGAATTGGGGCCTGCAGGAGCCACCAGCAGTGTATGGAGCTTGAATAAGGAATCACTCTTAGGAGCCTTTTATTCCTGACCTAGGAAGGGAGTATTACCTCTCCTCCTCTGTGTAGGGACGGAGTAGCAGGGGGATGTGGGCCCACCCAACTCCACTGCATCCCAAACCAGGGCCCCATCAGTGGCAAAGCAGTCCACCACTGGGTCAGCAACATACCTACCTGGGTTTCAGGATCACCCTCTACCAGACAATTATATGGTTCCCTAGGTAACTTCCTTCTCTCTACCTGGATTCAGGTGTCATACTCAACCTCCTCTGGGTACACATCTAAGGGTAACAGTAACAGCTCCTTCTCTGTCAAGAGCACTGGGGCTCCTCTTTCGGGGACAGATTTAGGGCCAGGCAACCCAGGTGACCACCTGGAGAACTGGAATTGGGGGGGCGCTGGGCCAGGCTGCTATTTTAGTTATAACCAAAAGGAAAATAAAATGTTTTAAGTCATGTGTTTCTTTCCTAGAATGTTCTAGACCTTTGTAGAATGTAATGGAACCTTCCAGATTTTTCTAAGGACTACTTTTTTCCTCAAACCTCCTAGAATGTTGTCAGCCATGCCCTAGCAGGTGTATAAAGAATGAAGTCAGTCAGTCCTTGAAATAAAAGAACAAACTGAAGTGAAGTGAGAGTCCAGCCAAGACTAGAAAAGTGACCTTTTAAACTAAAGGACTATGGTTAACATTCTAAGGCTGTCACCCGATAACAATATTTAATACTGGTCCACCCAGTGTAGGTTCATAGTTCAATTTCTTGATGTTAGTACATTTCAGGTATTCTTAAAATTATCTATAAGCTTTAAGGAAACTAATTCTTTGTATTTCGCGTATATAGGACATGAATAAATACAGATGTACAGAGCAAATCTAGCTGCAAATTTATCAGCTTATACGGCAATGATAAATCACACATGCAAATCATGCATTGAAGTTGTGAAATGAGCTACAAATGCAATAAAAATAAGATAGTCAAAAGTGTAATAAATGGAGATGGGGACACCAAAGATACTCCTCCCATGGGGCATTATTTGGTCTCGGACAGGGGCAACCAAAATAGCGAGAAGAGCCATTTTTTCCAATTTGGTAAAAAACTCAATAATTCAAGAGCCACAATGCATGTGAATATGAGATGGTCCTTAATAAACAACATCAAACCATACTTTCTATAACCCCTATTTTAAGGGCAGCGCAAACACAGTGATTTGCAATGTGATACATGTTTGCTGCAGGACATTCACAAACTTTTCACATGTTCTATTTCTTCACACTTTACATGTGTGTTTGTACCACTGTCTTCCCAACTTTCACACCTGAACTTTCTCTCTCTCTCTAGAGGGCACCAAGGGAAGTTATCCAGTGTTTCAAGACCACATATTGTTTGATATTTAGATACGAGTTGTTCATTTTGGGGCTTTTAGATATTTACCATTTATTGAGAATAATCTGAAAGGTTGTTGGGTTGTTTTTTTCTACTTTGCAATTATAGCACTGGGAGCCACCAAGAAGTCCTTAAAGAGCTGCATGCAGTCTAGAGCCACAGGTTGCAGATGCCTGGTCTAGGGCCAACCCTGACTGGGACAAATTCTGAACTCCTTACTGGTTTTACTCACTCTTACTTCAGCAAAACACCCAAGAAAGGCAATGAGAGCTCTCCTTAAGAATGGACTAAGTAGCAGTTGAAGCGAGGCTTCAGGATTTAGTCTAACAATGTGCTGAGCGCCCTCATCAACCAGTGATGTCAGTGTGAGTAGGAGGCCATTAGCACCAGACAGACTAAGGCTTTTTTCCACAGAGTTCAGTGGGACAACTTCTGTTTGCAAGTTGGGGAGCTTGTTTTCCTTCCCAGGCTTTACCGAGGCTAGAATTTAAAGGTGTATTGTTAGAATGTATTAGCTGACACATCTGAGAGAGGTCTACACTTAAGTTATGGGATTGCATAGAGCACAGGCACTGCACACCCAGTTAACACAGCTATAAAAGCAGTGTAGACAGGCCCTGATTAGGTGAATGGAACAGAGTGCCTGGCACACCTTCAGTATATACCTACAAGGCCACGTGTATACTACTATTTTCAGCAGCGTAGCTCCCAGTTGCCAGAGCCTCTTTCTGCTGCCCGTAGCTTCACATCCTATAAAGTACAGCCGTAGCCCACCTTATACTTCCACATGTAGTTACAGGTCCCTTACCTGCTCTCACAAGTACAGACAAGGTCTTAAAAAAACCACTACCACCACAATGTAAACAGGGCAGTGGAGACTTCAGTATGTGTGAAACTGGTTAAGTTCAAGCCTTTAAGGTCTTGCCTTCACTGGGAAAACAGGTCTATTTTTAACACGTGTTGTCTAATGTGTTAAAATCCTAGCACAGACAAAGTAAACTGTGGTTTTAACAAAAGTAGCTGCCCAAAATAAATTCTGGGCTCCTTTTAGGACTTAGGTTCCCCAGCTAACTCATGCTAAAAATACCCATTTTCTTAGCGTAAACCTGGCCTAATTTGACTGGTTTAGCGCATGCTAAAAGTTGTACACACCTTGTCTAAATTAAAAATTTAAAACATGGAAGTTCATGTGTTCTAACAATACACCTTCATAAAAAAACAAGCTGTCCTGTAGCACCTTAAAGAGTAACAAATGTATTTATTAGGTAAATGAGCTTTTGTGGGTAAGACCCACTTTTTACCCATGAAAGCTAATTACCTAATACATAAATTAAATTATCCTTTAAGGTGCTACAGGACTGCTTGTTTTTTGTGAAACAATAGACTGACTAGCCCCTCTGAGACTATTAGCTCATCTTTAAATCCTTGTATTTGATAGAGAGCTGAGACAGCACAACATTCAGGCTTTAGTCCTTCCTCCATATACATTGTCCTCTCCCACTAAACATTTCCTGAAAGAGGACTTCTCTGTGTTGGCAGATATTACCCTATATGGGAGCATATAACTGGACTACAATGGCCTCTGTGGGGAAACCATCTTAACACCTTGCCTAGTGTCCAATGCACACAAACAAACACCCTTTCAGACGTTCCTTGAGGTAGCAACAGCAGCTCTTATCCATGCATGCTACAGTTATTGCTGAAAATATGACCAGGCCTTGTCTACCCCTAGGAAACGTTTTTCAGCACAGCTACCCTGCTAGTAGAGATGCGTCGTGCACCAGCAGAAGTAGAGCTGACAGCTGAACAGAATAAGCTACACAAAAGCACTTTTTTCTGGTATAAAATGCATCTACATTAGTACTTTTGCCAAAATGGCTAAATCAGTGATGGCTTCAATAGGGTAGATTCCAGACTTACACAGCTATGACAGCAAAAATTTTACAGGGGGACAAGGCCTCTGCTTGCTCCATAAGACACTGAGGCAACAGACTTGAACATTTGATTCCCCAGAATACTCTCCAGACTTTGTGTGGAACTGTCATTTCCAACAACTATAACAAAAATAGTTTTTTGTTTTTGCTATTATTATTTCCTACAACGTTTTGAAATGTTAAGAGTCTCCTAAGAAAAAACAAAGGAGAAACAATTGGAGTAAATGCAAGGAATAGCTCTAACCCAGTGTCAACCCTCCTGATCAGATGGACAGAACACACTCTGGGAGAGTTGGCAACCCCAACTCAAGTGACTGCATGATCACAACTATTCATTTTTTACTTTGAGGAGGTAGATGGGAAGCTGTGGTATGCCAGGGCTCTCTCTCATCAGTCAGCCACATTACATTCCTCTAGGAAACACTTGAAAATGTGTGGTCACACAATTACCACCAAGAGCTCCTGCATGCAACCACTGCAGCCTTGTTCAAAATGCCAGGGTGAGCCTTTGGTTCGGGCTTTTTTAACATTATTTTGCTACCTAGAATCACACGATAGACATTAATGTATTTGGATTTTAAAAGCCTACATCCTGACCTATGGGATGACCTTGGGCTCAACACATCCTGTCTCTGCGGCTCCGTTTCCATGCTGATCTTTGTCAGGACGTCCAACCGTAAGATAAATTATTAATATTAAATAACAGGGTAAGGTGACAGGACCTTTCTGTGGAATGGAAAGAGGAGGCCAAGGAGCAAGATGAAAACTGCACAGAGACTACAAGGGGTAATTTAACACAACTCATTTGCAAACTCTAGCTGACTTCATAAAGCACCTACTTGACTATAAAATGAAGCCAATTCAATTTAGATACAAGTTGCACCTCCTTTGTCTGGCATGGTCAGGATCTGTCAGGTCCTGAATAAGAAAATTTGGCTGATGAGGAGATGTTCAGGGCTTCTGCCCCCAGCCAGCCCTGCACTCCCAGGGCTGCTGAGACCCTAAGTTCCCTCCCTCTGGACTCAGTCCACAGCTGCTACAGGCTGCCAGCTAATGCTCCCTTGCTGCCACAGGGCAGCCAGGGAACTCCAGCTCTGTTCCCTAGCCCTGCAGGGCAGTGAGAGGTCTATGAATCCTAACCCTGCACTGCCGTGAGGCGGGAAAAAACTCTGGCTCCCAGCCCTGTGCTGCCACGGGGCAAGACAGGGCTCCATCTCCTGGCCCTGCTGTTGCTGGGCCGGCAGGGGCTCTGGCCCTGCTGCTATGGGATAGGTGAGATTCCTGCAGGGGACACAGCTCCAGCCTGGTACTCTGTCTCCTGGAACAGTTATGGTCTTATCAGACCACAGAGGTTGCCAGATGAGAGTGTGCTGGATTTGAGAGGTGTAACATTTACTTAACTTTTCGCACCCAAGTTTGAACATTTTGACCAACGCTTTATTGGCTGTAGTGTTGCCACATCAGTCTGAGCTGGTAAGAACCAGAGCAATAACTCAGCAGGCAGGGTAGATTGATTAAAAAAATAAAAAACAAAGGTTAACACATGATCCTAGAGTCCTCCATAGATTTAGATGGGGGACATGTGCACATAACAACTGCTGGGTCAACCCCTATTCAGGATGCAGTTTGTTTTGTTGCTCCACAGACTTAATATGCACTCAATCATTTGCCATCTGCATGCCTGAGGACAGCCACAGAAGTTCCTGAGATGCTAAATCTCACCCACGCAGTATTAGCCACACATGATGTAGTAGCTGTAGCTTTAGCCCCTGGTTAAAGTACTGGTCTAAGTTTGAGCTGGAATTTCAAATGGAACATCAGGACTGTAGCTGTTTGTGACAGGGGCAAGATTTGGCAGCAGACAGAAGGAGGGGAGGAGAGAGAAAGAGAGGATGGGAGATGCCAGGAAGGCATTAGAATGCTCGGGGTGACCTGAGGGACTGGAATATGCTAGCTTTTCTTGGATGAGCTGGATGAGTTGATTGTGAATCATTTGATAAACAGGGAAAGATCTTGAAGGGAGAAAAGGCCAAATAAGCCCTTAAATAAGAAATCCTAATATTTATTACCCAGATGACACATCCAGACCATGACATGCAGTGGGGCTGCCTTTTGATCAGTCCCTGCCTGACATTAAAGACATTCTTCCAATGGCTGTGGCTTCTTTCGTGTGGCACCAAGGAGAGAGGAGAAAGGAACAGGGTATAAACTTAAATACTTTTATTTTTGTTGATTTTTAGTTAAGCAGCTAAGTGATGACAGCAGTGTTTGGAGCTTGCCTGTTCCTTCTACCTTAAATAGACAGTAAGATGCTCTAGACTCCCAAATGATGGGTTTATCCCTTGGACCCCAGTTCCTGAGGTTGCAGAGAGAGAGAGTCTTTTCCTCCAATGAGGACAATGCTTAGCCCTTAGATAATGCACACTGGGCCAGTGGCAGAGGGCAAAGTCTGTGACTGGGGAGGCGAACCCAGCACAGCACCATGATTTGCTCTCCCTATTATTTCTACTGGAAGATTTATCCAGCATTGAGTCCTTAACTTGATTAATTTTGTTTTGTTTTGTTTTTTAAACTAAACTAAAATGTCCACGCTTCATTAAAATCATTGTGTTGGGGTGGGCTGAGAATGAGGGGTTCCTTGTTCAGGTTTCCCCTGGGAAAGAGGACTACCAGCCCTCTCTTACCTCAGCAGCTTGGGGCCAGGTAAAAAGTGCATCTCCATGGACGCTGCAACACCAGAGGGCACAGCCGGTGGGAGGAACGCCTGTCCTCTGGCTGAGGCAGGTCCAGGTTTGTCTGGTCCTTGTACTTCCCAGCCCCAGTGAGGACTGCAGCAAATAAAGCACTTTCCCTCACCTCCCTGATGAAGGGGGACAGCCAACAACGTCACCTTCCTGCCCTTCTTACAGTGCACCTGGGGCATGGGAGATTCAGGGCTGGGGCAGTCTTGGATAATGGGGGAGGAGTCCCTAGCTAGCGCCTTTCACCTGCCTGATGATTCTGTCTCTTTTCTGAATGGTTTTATGACATGCAACCCCATTTCCCTGGTAAACCAAATCCTGACCTTGTTTCAAGGTACATTAAGAGGAAGCTGAATATCAAATTAAGTGGTCCTGTCTTTTACCATTTAGAAGGAGTTCTTGAACAGACAGACAGACAGACTGTAAAATATATAATAGATTTCTATTGCTGTAGCAGATAGGAGCCCTAGTCACAGACCAGGATCCCAACGGGGTAGGTGCTACAGAAATTCATTTTCTGCCCCTTCTGCTTTCTTTTTTTCCTTTCAGAGTGAGGTTCACACCAGACAAGGGCCAGAACCTCAGCTGGTGTAAATTAGTACCATGCTATTGACACAAATGAAGTTATGCCAATTGGCACCAGTTGAGGGGGTGGTCTGAGGTGTGGAACAGCTGCTGAGATGCCCAAAACGAGTCAGGAAAGACAAAGCCTACCAACTCCTCCCCTGTTGAGTTCATGGACATTTAGGAATGTCACTAGGACTGCACCCTGAAAGCCATTTGGAACTTGGGTAACAGCAGGGGCAGAACCCCCATGCTCCTGCTCCATAAAGAGGCCTATTGAAATGAGAGGCCCCTCACCTATAAACCTGAAAAACCAAAACCAACATCTTCGGGCTCTGGTATTTGACACACCGAAACAAGTGGCCAAGCAGCAGCACCCAGTCAGCTCCTGGAAAATCAGGCCCGTTCTTCAGGATTTGGAGCACTCACGTTAAAAATGTTGTTTCTTTATCCTGTTCTCATGCGTCCAATGGTTTTTTTAGGTTGAATGCTGCTAGCTTGCTTAAGACTTTGCAACTGAAGGACAGAGCATCCCAAGAGCTGTAGCATGGTGAATGAATGCTGAGTGCTGAACTCTTTTGAACATCTGACCCCTATTTAGATACCTAACGGGGAGTTGAGCTTTTCTGAAAATCCGGTGTATATGCCTCAACATTCGTGCTGCTAGCTTTGTTAAACGTTCCACATTGCGATGGAATTCGCCTCTCCTTTCGTGTTCTCCTCACCAGGCTCTAAGATCTGCTGTTTGTACCACATTAACCAATACTGAAGGTACAAACACTGACTAGATCAACTATGTATTTCACGGACCATTTTGCTGTCCCAGCAGCTCTATAGGTGTTGGCCGGTGCCTGATTTGCATGACCACATGACTAAACAAGTATTCAAATTTCTATAGCCACACATTACTGGGGATTTTTAAGCATGGAAACCTTCCTAGGATCTGATAATGAGGCCGTGTGTGTGTGTGTGTGTGTGTGTGTGTGTGTGTGTGTGTGTATACACACGCACATAAGAGATGAGGGATCAAAGACATGCTGAAAAACTGAGATTAAAATAAATATAGAAAAAATCTGCATAAAAACAACTTTATAGATAAAGTCTCTGCTAACATTTGCACATCAAGGCAGAGTACTGCAGCAGACAACTAATATTCTGAGTATTCCAAACTGAACATAGTGACAGGCAGCACACAATTCTGCACAAGCCATTTTCCATTCCTTTTTTCTGACACTGTTGCAGGCTACAGCTGTTTCCCATGATGGCTTCATCCACACAGCAGCATTTTACCATGAGTAACTTGTTACAAACTCAGTTTACTCATGCCCATGTAGCTGAGAATCAGTTCATAACCAGTGAATACTAATAACAATTCATTGTCCCCAGTCTGGAGGTGGGATGGGAGGACGCTTGGATAGGGTTGCTATCCAGCCAGTTTTCAGACCATGTGGCATTAAGCAAGCCCTGATGTCTTTTTTTTTTTTTTTTTTTAATCTGGGGAGGAAATGGAGGGGGAGAAAGTGGAGCAGGGCAGGGCCTGAGGGGTCTGGTTACCAGCCTTTTAGAAAAGTGGCAACCATACTCTTGGCAATCCTGTGAAATGTGTGATGCTGTGGAGAGTTCTTTAAAAAACAGCCTGTTCAGAACGAGCAGCTATAGATGTTTTCAGTTACTGCTGATTCGGTGCTGATTGTCACAGCTATAAATGAGTTCCCTTCCCAGACTGCTGCTAGGGATCTAACCACTGAATCCCTCATGTTCTTGTTTTCCTCCCCCGAGCTGGGCAAAATTTCGGCACAGTCCCTGGCTTTGGGACTCTAGGCATGCAGTCCCGGGGCAGACCTTGTACCCCATGCTCCTTTTGGCAATGGTGACCCCCACTCATCCAACTGCTTAGGCCTTAAACTAGTGCTCTCTCCATCAGCCCTCCCTGGCAGCTCTTGAGCATTCTGCAGAAACCCACTGAAGGGAAGAGATTTCTGGTTTGCTGATCCCCTCCCGCTCCCCAGGGGCACTATCAGCACAGGACTGTAAAACAATGTGGCTTTTTATTTAGAAGCACGAGAGACACACAAATCTAGGCCTCAGCTTCCTCACCATTCAAGAGTTCTTTGGGCTTCGACAGGGACCTCCAGGATCTCTCTCATGCAGCCCAAAACTTCTTTTCCGAAACACGGCGCCTTCTCTGACCCAGCTAGCTAGACTTCTCTGATGTGTATATCTTTCACCTTGGTTGGTCCTGCAGTGAAATCCCACACCTCCCCTACGAAAGCCTGTACATCTCTTCCTTCCTCATCTCCAAAGCATCCTTTTCCTGTCTTCATCTGCAGTTACACTAATAAGTTTTGCCGACAAAAGCCTGGTTTTGTTGACAGAACTGGTCGAACGTCCACACAGAAAATGCGTTTTGTTGATAGTTTGTCGACAAAACATAGCACTTTTGCTGGCAGCATTCTGACTCTCAGCCATGAGGCATAACACTGCTGTCGACAAGTCCTGTTGACAAAAAAGCTGTGTGGATGCTCAGGGGTGGCCTTATCTCGACAGACAGAGCATCCAGAACAATAGGCAGCCCTGTCCGCTGTGCTTCCGGGTGCCTGTTTTGTCAAGAGAGCAGCCAGGCAGTCCGGCTGCTCTGTCAACAGAACTGAGCACTCTTCTGATTGCCTTTTGTGCGTGTCTGTACTCTATTGACAGAAGTTGTGTCAGGAAATCTCTTCCGACGGTGATTTCTGTTGACAGACTGCTGTAGTGTAACCATAGCCTTAGTGAAGTACAAGCAGTCCTGTAGCACCTTAAAGCTTAACAGATTGATTTATTAGGTAATGAGCTTTTGTTGGTAAGACCGATTTCTTAGCCACAGAAGCTCATTACCTAATAAATAAATCTCTCCTGTAGCACCTTAAAGACTATTTATTAGGTGATTAGCTTTCATGGGACAGACCCACTTCTTCAGATCTGGAGGACTTCAGATCTGGAGTTATTCTCCAGATCTGAAGAAGTGGGTCTGTCCCATAAAAGCTCATCACCTAATAAATAACATTGTTAGTCTTTAAGGTGCTACAGGATGGCTTTTTTGTTTTGTGAAGATACAGGCTAACACTTCTACCTCTCTGAGCTGTCTTAGTGAGTCTCTCAGGCTTATAAGTACATTTGGCAGCACTTGATTCCTTTGGCCTCTTGCTGGTGTTTTTTTCCACTCTGCATTTCACCAACCCCCTGAAAATAGGTTGAGGGAAGTAGCTTCCCCCAGCTCCAGTCAACCCGTACATTCTCAGCATACCAGTTGTTCTATCCAGGACATAGTCATTAAGGGTAATGACTACTCCTTTTTTATCTAGTCAGGGAGAGACAAAATGCTCTGACCTATGTTAACAAAGAGAAGATTCCATATCCACGGAGAGCATTCCACAATACAACCATTTTCATAACATCATCATAACATCAACCAGAATTCATCAGCTGTACAAAAAACAGATTCCTCAAATTGTCACACTGGTCTTCAATCAAAAGTAGGTGTAAGATGTCACTGAGGGACTTTGTAGATATGCCAAAAGCAGGGAGAGGTACCAATTTTCACAGTTATTTCTGTTAGAGTTAAACCTTGAGACTTCAGTTGCAATCATGGCCCAATGTGCTAGAGCAAGAGACAGTATTTCCTACACTAGAAACAGACGAGAGACTGCAGGTAGAAGAATGGAAGTATTATTATTCCCATTTTACAGATGGAGAGACTGAGACACAGACTGTAGGGTATAGGAATAGGGTAGTATCACAGAGCATGAGACCTCTGCTTATACTTCTTGGCTTCTTGAAGGGGGCCTGGTAATTAGGGTGTCAGGAGATTACTAATGAAGTGCTGCGGTGCATATGCAGCACTTCAGTTAATCAAAATCTCCCCTGCGGCAACTTTGAAGTGTGAAACTTGGAAGTGCCAGCTTGTGGGTAGCCTCAAAACTTTGATGTAGCATGGCCAATCTGAAGTACCCACAGCTGACCAGCAGCTACATGGAAGCTGGCACTCTTCAAAGTTTCATACTTCAAAGTTGCTGCAGGAGAGATTTTGACTATCACGTGCTGCATATACACCGCAGCAGTTTATTAGCAATCTCCCAACACCCCGATTACTATGCCCCCTTCAAAGTTCGGGGCTAGTTTAGATACAGCTCTTGAGTTTTAGAAACTGCCAGAAACCAGTCAGAGCCCCAATACGTATGCAGCCAGGCCTTGCATGTCGTGTATATTTAATGAACGCCATTACTTAGCACCCAACTCTGCCCATGTGGCTTATCCACATTGTTCTGTTGTGCAAAGAGCAAAAGAGAAACAGAGGCAACTGGATAACATAGAAGCCCTGTGACAGGGCTGGAAATTGAATCACTGCCCAGTACCTTCACCCCAGATCATGCTAACTCATTTGGGTCCAGCACAGTAGGGTGCCTATTCAGGTCACCAGGAGAAATATTTCAGTTCCTGGTCTTCCTGAAAATCTTACCCAGAGCCACCAATAGGGGTTGCGGGAGGAGGCAAAATGGGGCAGTTGCCCCAGCACTCTGTGATTCAATCAGACCTGGGGCTCCCAACTGCTGCTACTGCGGCAGTGGTGATGGTCAGTGCCCTGGGCCCTTTAAATTCCCACCAGAACACTGTGCTGAGCGCTCTGTGGAATTCTGAGGGGGGCAGGCACCTCTGCCCCATTCACCCAAGGCCCTACCTCTTTCAGGAGCATGGATCCCGAGCCCCTAAACACACACACCTTGCCAAGGGGCCCATGGAAACTGTTGGCTTCCTTGGTCTTACCTTGCTGTTACCCAGCCAGCTTCAGTGAAATGACTTAACATTGACACTGATGCAGTGCAGAAGTGAACCAGTCTGTCTGTCTGTCTGTCTGTCTCTCTCTCTCTCTGGCTACGTCTACACGTGAAGCCTACATCGAAGTAGCCTATTTCGATGAATAACGTCTACACGTCCTCCAGGGCTGGCAACGTCGATGTTCAACATCGACGTTGCGCAGCACCACATCGAAATAGGCGCTGCGAGGGAACATCTACACGCCACAGTAGCACACATCGAAATAAGGGTGCCAGGCACAGCTGCAGACAGAGTCACAGGGCGGACTCAACAGCCAGCCGCTCCCTTAAAGGGCCCCTCCCAGACACACTTGCACTAAACAGCACAAGATACACAGAGCCGACAACGAGTTGCAGACCCTGTGCATGCAGCATGAATCCCCCGCTGCAGCAGCAGCAGCCAGAAGCCCTGGGCTAAGGGCTGCTGCACACGGTGACCATAGAGCCCCGCAGGGGCTGGAGAGACAGCGTCTCTCAACCCTCCAGCTGATGGCTGCCATGGAGGACCCCACAATTTCGACGTTGCGGAACGCGGATCGTCTACACGGTCCCTACTTCGACGTTGAACGTCGAAGTAGGGCGCTATTCCGATCCCCTCATGAGGTTAGCGACTTCGACGTCTTGCTGCCTAACGTCGAAGTTAACTTCGAAATAGCGCCCGACGCGTGTAGCCGCAACGGGCGCTATTTCAAAGTTAGTGCCGCTACTTCGAAGTAGCGTGCACGTGTAGACACAGCTTCTGTGTGTGTGTGCACACGCTGCCTTTCCCCTTGTAGCAGTCCGCATGGACCTCAAAGGCAGCTGGCCAAGAGTTTGGAAAAGGCACTAGGAAGCCAGTCTGTGTGCACATGGCTAGAATGCTAGCGGCAAGTGCTGCACCTAGGTAAACAGTTCTTAATCAAGAAATAGTTTAGCTTTAGAAATATGGTGTCCTCTCATCACATTAGCCACTGAGCATACGGTACATGAAACCCTGCTCTCTGCTTTTCAGCTCTCAGAAATCTGAGTCAGTCTCTGAAAAAAAGAGAGAGCCTGGGCGGAGGCTTTCCTCCATGACGCAAAAAGGAGTGACGTCAGAGTCAGAGACCACAGGCCTGTTTGCCCAAATGAATGGAATTCCAGCAGGCTCCAGCTGGTCCCATGGTTTCTACATTCTGAGCTGTTTCCTGGTTACTGGCAGTTCCCAGCTGTAAGCTGCACAAGCGTTAACCCCTTCCCTGTCTAGGACTGCAGACACTCACTCACTAGGGGAGGTTCTACTTCCTGGTGAAAGATTCCAGCATTTCATAATCCTGCCATTTTTATGACTTGATGACACATTTAAAAATAAAAACACTGATCCACATTGAGCGGGGAGAGCTGGTGAGAAAGGCATGGAAAAAGAAGAAATCTTTGTGTATGGGAACATTGATGATCCTGTACCTCATTCTCTTGCTTCGTTCCCTCTTCCTCATTATTACCCTCTTCTCAGACCCTAGTTTCTCTCAATCCCAGAACTCCTCAGACCTGTTGGCTGACCAGTGATCATTTCAGACTAGAATTCTAGTCTTGTGCCCATGGTGGAGGCTGGTCTGAAATAAGACTCCCAACTATGAACTCCCAAGAAGGACTTCTGGGAGCTGGAACTGATCCCCAGAGCCATCTCTTAATTTTGTGACTCCCTCCCTGAATAAAACAAGATCCAAATCTGGGTCTGAGGAGCCCTGAAGTTCAGGAAAAATCCAGGCCCTGATTTTGTGCCTAAACCAGCCAACCTTCCTGCTGTTTGGACCATAGTTCAGAAAAAACTCCAACATCTGCTTTCATTCATAACAAATTCATCCAATTTGAACTCTAAAAGCTGGAGAAGGCCCAGACTGGTTTGTCCAAGCAATCTGGTCATACAGCTCCCCAGCAGCAAACTGAGTGACATCTTAGTCAGCCAGTGAGAAAAACAAGAGAAGCATTGCAGCATCAGAACAAATCTCACTGGCCAAGCAATCTGAAAGTAGGAGCCACTTCCAACATCTGATTATTCCTTACATTTAGGGGACTAAATAATTAAACACAAAAGCAGTTTGAAAAATTTGGACTTTCAAATTTTTTGACCAATAGGGATAAAATTTTTGTAAAAAGTTTGCAAAAAAAAAAATCTTCCAATTTCTAAACCACATCTGCTAACCATAAAGTGCATCTTCTAGGTTGGACAGCAGAGATTATTACTCCCAGCTGCATAAGAGCAGCTGATAAGATTAAAACACCCGTGTGCATAAGAAACGTGAGCCAGTGTTTCCCAAATACTATCTGTTCTGTACCAACTTGGAACAAACTATTTGAAACTTTCTACTCTACTCATCTCAGCTGGGTTTAAGACGTTAGAGTTTTTGAAGCCCCATATTTTGAAGCTTTTCTCTGCAATCATGAAAGAAAATGACTTGCACAATCACGACACACCTCCAAACCTGGGGCTTCATGAAAAACAGTATCCAGAGACTGGCAAGAGTGGCGACAATGTCAACTTTCCTGACGTCCAGCAAACCCGTGGTATCAACACCTGAATCTCTGTGTATACAGATGTCCTCTCTGAACCCAGGAGTGCAACCCCCATGTAACTCTGCAATAGGACTGCAGTTTTGGGAGGCTCTCATGTGGAGTCTATGAGGCTGGAGGGGATCATTCTGCTATCCCCCCAAGTCTCACTCTGCAAAGCATTTCTCTCTAGCTGCATGGTTACAGAGTCACGTCACTTAACTCCAGTCAAACCCACCTGTTCTGTCCTCTTGGGGGATTGGACTTCAAGGCCCTTCAAATCCCCATTAGCAACAGCAAGAATGTAATTGTCCTTGAGCAGAGGCAGTGGACCCTACTGGAGAGATTTGTACCATCTAAAACCTTTTACTTTTTCACAGAAGCATTGGGGGCGGTGGGGAGGGGAGGCCCGTGTCCTTCTCTCTGCCCCAGCCTGGCAGACAGATATTGTCATTTCACTTTCACTTCTAACCAACAATTTCATTTCACTTGCACTGACACTTTCATGTCCGAGATCACGGAACAAGAGGAGAGACAGTGTTGAACTGCAGGAGATGTAGCTTCTATTTCCAGCGCCTCAGTCATTAGCTGCCTGCCTGATCCTAGATGGGTCAGTTTAAAACTTCTTGCCCTCAGTTTCCCCATTTAAATAGAAGTAATAATGCCCACCCATCCTTATTATTGGTACTGCAGTAGCCCCTAGAGATCCTCATTCCATTGGTCTAGGCACAGTACATATGCAAAAGATGGCCCCTGCCTCCAAGAGCTTTCTATCTTAGGCTTCACCTGTACTTAAAAACTAGGCTGGCATACCTACGGTGCTGAGGGAACAAAAAATTTACCCCCCTGAACATTGTACCTACTATGCCGACCTAACCCTACAGTAAACATGGTTAGGGTCAATGGAAGAATGCTTCTGTCAACCCAGCTGCCGCTGCTCAGCACAGGGGATTTTCTACAGGGTAGTCACAGGGACATCCTGAGTGGGGGATGGGGTCTGGAGCACCCACCCCACCACCACAGGACTCATCCCTCCCGCACTCCACTCTGCCCCCTCACCTCCTCCCTGACCAGCTGGTCTGGGGATTACCTGGGGAAGGACAGGGCAGCAAAAGTTCATAACCTAATACATAAATGTCATAGTCTGTAAGGTGCTATGGGACTGCTTGTTATTTGCCAAGCTACAGGCTGACACGACTATAGGCCAGGACAGTTAGAATCTCCACTCTGGGATGCACAGCCACCATTGCACTCAGGCCAGATCATCCCACTTCTGATGCTGTAGGGCAGATGTTAGTTACATCATTTCGGGGCTTGGATATCAGGGTGATGAAGGCAACAGATGAAACTAAACAGAAAAGAGCCTTGGGAAGAGACTCCTACTCCCACTTGGCCTCTCAAAAGTCTGCCACTGCTTAAGAAGGGGGAATAGTGCCTGGGCTCAGCACCACCTAGCCAAGGAGGCCTGTGGCACAGTTAACTGGATGGCACGCAATGTCGCCCCTTTCACAGGCTGGTGGAAATAAAGCTTATTTGAGTCTTGCACTTAAAATCCCTGGCTGATCTGGTCCAATTATCAGCAGCAAGCTTCCTCCAAGGATCCCACAAAGGGAGTGTCAGATTGTTTGTACCAGCTTGTGCTATAGAACAGCCAGCCCAGCACACCATTATTAGTCACAGCAGAGATGAAAACAAACCTTCTTGGCCTCTTTCCCCTTTGCTTTGTACTGATACTCACAGATAACTCACGCAGGAAAAGCTGGAAAGAACTCCATGTCCCATGGGAGCTCTTATCAAGGCCAGGGAGTGAGCAACCTGTAAGCACTGAGCAAGTCACCTCCTAGGCTTAAAAAGAGCCTGTTTTAAAGAACTAAATGCTCAATAAAACAGCTGAAATCCTCTTTGTTCGTTGGCGACTTCCCCTTGCTCTTGTTCTGTGGTGGTGGGTGTTCATAGCAATAGGCAAGAACAAAAGCCACAGCCCATTTTTAGAACATGGGTGACACTTCTCGGATGCATAACAAGTGTGGCACCTTAGAGACTAATACATTTATTAGGTCATGTGCTTTCCTGGCTAAAACCCACTTCATCCTACCTATCTGATAGCCATGAAAGCGCATGACCTAATAAATGTGTTAGTCTCTAAGTCGCCACAGGATGGCTTGCTGTTTGTGAAGTTACAAACTAACGCAATTACCCCTCAGAGACTTTCACTTGAACTGTAAGCTTTCTGGACCAGGAAACATCTGAATCCAGCAGGCCCCAGTCTTCAGTTGAAACCTGAGGTGCTACCAAAATACTATCAACAATAGCCTTATCTGACATTTGCTTCTGCAATTTCTTTTCTCAGCTAGAGACAGATTTGAAAGTTGTGGGAAGATCTAAGATGTAGTCTTCTCATAGTAATTAAAGCCTAACCAGAAAAAAAGCCTCCCAGAAATGTCAATGGTGTCTATTATTGCACAATTTCTGGTTAACTGTTGCTGATCTGAGTGACTAAAATTTCCAAATCATGGCCTCGCTCTGTGCACCACTGCTTGTGTGAGCAGAGAGAAGACTATGTTCAGAGATAAACTGAGCACAAATGGGTTTTTGCCTGGGCATTTTTGCCTTGCAAATGATAACATGTGGGATTGGCACAAACAGCTGCACAAACAGAGACACCTCCCCACTTTTAAAAATATGTTCCACAAGACTGGACACAATGTAGAAGCCACTTCGGCCTTTGAGTGTGTATCCAAACTGATCCCAAAATGCACCTACACCCACTTCCCTCTCTTCAGCAGCAGCACCCATCTCCCCACCACAGGTCTGTTAGTTGATTCTACTTCCCCCTCACTTCAGCTCCAGTCCAGTAATACTGTACTTCAGGGCCTTTATGATCAGTTTCCTTTTTTAACAAATGAGGTTTCCTACTCTTCTGATTTTCTTCCCAGCAACCCACCAAAAATACAAGTTAGGAGGAAACCAGAGACTCAAATGTTTTCTACATTGCAATTTGAGGCAAAATTCTCAATTTTTGTTATTAATTGCTGATGATGATCATTTCCAATTTGAGAAGAGCAAAGGGTGCATTTAACAGCTAAGAAAAGCCCAGGTGGAACAACAAAAGGTGATCGTCTGGGAGCTGCTCGCTGTCTTTTGGAACCATGGCTATTACTAGGAAGTGACTTGTTGTCAATCTTGGAGTCACTGATTATTCAGAAATCCTACCATCCCTGCCTCCAGTTAGGTCTCAGTGCCTTCTTTGCTCCAGGGAAAATACCACCACGGCCCTCTCCTGTCCTTGCCCTTTTTCTTCTTCCTTTCCCGTATTATTCAGTATAATTAAATCTGTGATTTGCAAATGGACATGATAAAGAATAATCCAAAGAAGGTCTCACTGCTATTTTCTTTGCTGTACTTATAAACCCATCACAGCAGAGCTTTATATGTTTGGATAGCAGCCAGAAGAACAAGGCAAGATCTGGATCTGAACCCTTGAAAGATCCCATAATATAAACACTTATTACTACAATGGCTACAGTTCAGGCTACAGGACCATCTGTCTGGCGCTTTTCCACCAATATTCGAATCACTTCAGCAACACAAAATAAAGGTTGTATTTGCTGGTGTTCCTCTTTCCTTCCAAACACTCACTTCTTCCACAATCTGTGCTGATGGTGAAAGAGAGATGGTCAGAAGTTTGGGCAAGACCATGGGCTTTAAAAGAAAGAAGTAGGTTCTCAGAGTCAGTGCAGCAGGTTTTGAGTAATGCCCTTCTTCCCACTGCTCCCTACTGAGGTTTTTCTTTTTGATGCAAATTCCGAATTCAATTGCACTGAGAGTGGATCAGTTTTCTTTGGAAATTTACCAGACTAATGACAAAACTCTAGGCTACAAATGCTGCATCAATGGCTAATAAAAATACCAGAAACATCAGTAACAATGTTATAGGCCTAGAGGTTCAACTGAGCATGCAAAAAATACATGCAAAATTGTGTAAGTATTTTGTGGGGCATGGAATTATTCTGACTACACATGAAATAAGTGTACAAATAGCTAATTGTGGCCCCTGACATATATGAACTACCTAATTTATTTACACAACAGGTAATTTGTGCATGAAAACTAGGCACGCAGTTGTACACGTGACCTCGCCAAAGAGTGTGCTGTATCCCTCACTAACGTAGCTGCCCTACTGAAGGATAAAAGCTTGTTACTGCTACCAATTATTACTTTAACTCAGCAGAGAGCTGAAGGTCCTGGACACAAAAGCTGATGATGACTTGTGTGGGGAAGAGTTGCGCTCTCTCTCTCTCTCACACACACACACACACACACACACCCACCCACCCACCCCCCTTGGACCTCAGGACTGCAGCACCTCACCTTCGTCACGATCATAAAAAAGAGATTAGCATTTTAGTTCAGCCTCATCATAAACCATTGAGACATAGCAAACTGTCCACATTCCACTGCAATGACACTGACTGATAAAACAAAATATATGGATGCAAACAATGTATATTAAAGTATGTTCCTTGCAGTCTGAAAATTCAAACCAAATCACGTAAACTTTTGCTCGCAGAGGTCTTGGAACAACGATAGGTCAGAATGTACCTTGACAGGCCAAGCTCCAAGAGCTCTTTCACCTTGAAATGTATTCATGTCATTAAAATAAACAACAATAAAATAATCCTGTTTCCTCCCAATTTTGTAGCCTGATGTTACTGAAGTAGAAAACACATTGATGGAAAATTCCTAAGGGGGTAATATGAGAACTCAGCCAAGTGCTCTGACATGCAGGAGAACTAGGTTAAGTTTCCATCCATTTTCCCTGGAGCAGCAGAAACTGCTCTGGAAGGCAGTCTGAAAGCTTATGGCCCCAAGGGGATAGGGCTCTGTGCTGTCATGCAGGAGATAAGGGTTTGATCCCAACCACTAGAAGCAGCTGGGGCTAGTAGGAGTAGAAAGGCCTGCCCAGAACATTATAGTACTCTGTATAGTCATGCAGGAGACTTGGATTACATTGGTTTTGCATGACTGGCAATGAGGAGCCCTGGTGCACCTTAAAAACTAGCAGCTTTATTAGGGCTTAAGCTTTTGTGGGTAATTAAAACCCATTTCAGCAGATGTAGCAGTGTGGAACTTGAGAAAGAAATTAAGAAACGTGCCTATTGTCTCCAAACAGTTGTTGAGATAACGGGCGCACTATTCCGGCATCCCTGTACTCCTCATCGCAAGAAGAGTACAGGGATGCCTTGAAATATTTCAGCAGGTGACACCATTTAGACAGCGCCACATGCCAAAATAGCCTATTTCAAAGTCTACTCAATATACACTACACAATTTGCTGCAAACACAAATTACATTGCTTATTTTGAGGTTAGGGCACTGTGTAGACACAGCCAGGGAAGCACTCCGCCTGACTTTCCTGCTGTTGGGGGCTGGGCCACAGTTTGCTTCCCTTAGGTGGTTGAATTTCCACACTTCAGAGGTAGAAGCAGAAGAGGAGATGGTAGGTTTACTGCTGTGTGGCTAGAGATAAGCCCATAATCCTTTCATCTGACTTCCTCGCCCCACAGGAACCCCTAATCTCCCAGACTTGCACAGGAAAGTCTAGAGGGTGGAATAAAATGGAGCACAGATCCTGCAATCCTAAAATCCCAGTGCTTGTAATCAGCTGATTCCACCACCTATTTGTTGCTTGTTTGTTTGTTTTTCCAAAATTAGATGGGACAATCAGCAAATCCACCATGAGCCATGCAATGAAGTTACTGGCTGCCATAGACACCACAATGACTGCTGCTGTATAAATGCCCAGAAAAACAGGTAGGCCTGACATGGCTCCAAAACAGCTATGTGGTGTGTCCCAGACAGGGAGCATTTTTAACACCTCTCCCACCCCTGTGAGCTAATCACTCTTCTGAACCAATCAGTGCAGCCCAGTACACATGGTCGCTCTGAGCTTCTGCTGAAAAAATTGCAGTTATGACCACTCCCTCAGCAACAGAGGCTCCTTGGCAGTACATTGTTGTTATTAAATGCAAGGAAACCCACTGTGTTCACCTGTATTTGCATAGATCCTACTCCATTGTAGTCACTATTCATGAATACTGACATTTTTCAATTATTCGCTTATATGTCTTCTGTTGTTGTTCTTCCCACCAAGTGGTAGTTAGTTCCGGGCCCATCTGGCATGACAATTGTTTGACAACCATATTTATTGTAGACTGCATCTTTTGCTTGATCATCGTGGTCACTGGCAAGCGTGTAGCCCTGGATGATGATTATTTTATCATGGTTAGTATCAAGATGTACTTTTATCATTCATGAGTCAGCTGGTTCCCATTCCTGTAGAGCTTGTGTTGCCTTTTTGTCAAGGAGTGTTCTACGTAAGTATTGCCCTGCCTTCCTGAGTCAAGCTGTCTGAATGGAGTCTTCCACATCCAGTCCAACTCACTTCACTCACTCCGAGAACACTAATCTTGAACTGCATCATTTTTCTACTTGACTCGGTTTTCCAGTGTCCCACATAGTTCTTACATGGCAGCACCCAATTTTAGTTTTTATTTTAGCAGTTAGAGCCTCATTTCAGGCAAAGAACTCATTCATACATTTGTTCCACCATCTTCATTGCTCCATTCAAACTCATTTGTTGTCAACTCTGATGCTGGAAGGCCTTGATCCCCTTCCACCTGGCTAAATAAAGCAGACTTGTATCTTTTTTATATAGACAACTCATTATCCTGACTCACAACAGCAGATCCACAGCTCCTTAGTGACTATATTCGGTATAGTCTGTGCCATGTTTGGCTTCTGTCATTACCAGCTGAGGGACAAGCCTGGTAGCTTAGGGAATGCCCTGTGAAGTAGCTGTCGGCAGGTTGGTAAGACCGAGTATAACTGCACAAATTAAGTAGGGTACCTCAGGAGTCTGGTTCAGAGTTTCCCTGATGCTGTGTGTTTAAATTAGATTCTTCACCTTGTTTAAATTGAGTTTTTGGGGGGAGGGGTTTGAGGTTTCTTCCTATGAACAAGGGGCTTTTCATGAAAAGGGCAAAGAAGGATTGATCCCTCTTGGACACCGGCCAATTCCTTAAGGTGAAAGCATGACAGGAACCATCATATGATAAAACTGACAAAGAACACTTGCCAGATTTTCCCCAGTCAGACCTTGTCAGCCTACAATGAGGCCTTTGATTCATTCACAAACAATGTCCCATTATACCTCACCAGGAAGAAGGATGGCCAGGTGTTTCTACACTCAGAGCATGAGCACCAGCTTGATGGATGGGTTCTGTTCTCATTCGACTTAACCCTCTGCCTGCTAAACTCATCCTGCTGCGATTGCAATGAGGACAATTGGAGTGCTGTCAATGGGCAAACTTGGATTGTCCAAAAGGCCTATAGCCTGGCTACCTACCATGCACTTAAGGGACCATGTTTTCCAGAGTGCCTTCAGGAATCACACAAAGAACATGGCACTGCAGCACAAGTGGGGCAGTGAGAGAACTTGTCCACCAGCCCCTGGTTCTGCCATCACAGCAAGCAGTTGGCTTTGCACACCATCTCTGATGCAGAACTATGGGGCAGGGACTGCATAGTCTTGTTTTGTCTTCCCACTCCATTTTGGTTGTCTTGTCTCCCACGAGTGCTCACAGGGAAGCTGTACTCCCTCCAAGGGCGTAGACACTGCAACTGTGTCTATTCACTGCCCGTGGATACAAGAGGACAGAGATGCTTGCCCTCTTCCTTCTGCCTCTTTGCTCACCCATGGAGCCACTTATTAAGGATCTCAGAATTTAATCTATTGAAAAAAGTCTATTTGTGCTGAGCTGGTATTCCAGCACTCCTCTCTTGGAAGCGTTGGTGGAGGGAGGTGGGAAATGAGGCTGTGAGGGTACAAGAGGGGACAACATGTTGTTCTGACCTTCCCAATGGAAAGCAAAAGCCAGCAGCGTTCCTCCTTCAAAACTCCATCTGCTCCTGTGTGTTGGGCTCGATTCTAAAGGCCCCTGGAGCAAAGAATTCCCACTGACTTCCCAGGAATTTCTGTATGGGGAGCTCCCACCTAGGTCTGGCCCAAAGGATGGGATTATTTGCAATGCAGCAATGTTGCCCATTTGCTCAAACTTTACGTGACAGTCCTGTACTCTTCTCTCTCTCTCCAGGAAGAAATGATGTGTTCTTTCCTACACACAAAGGAATGGCCTCCCAATCATTCATCAGCCCTAAAAGAATGTAGCTTAAGAAAACAAATATTCCTAATGAAAGGAGAAGTTCTTCATCAAAAATAAATGGGTCCTTGCACAGTTTCCTATCTATGGTAGTACTTGGTTGGTCCTAATGTGACACTGACTACCCACCTCCCATTTCTCTTGCTAATCTTTGGGTATCTGGAGATTGTCCAATGCTATGACATCTAAATGCAGAGGTAAGGTCTCTTTCACACATTTATGTACATGCAACTGTACTATAACAAAATCCAGTAGATGATTATTCTATAGCAACAATGACATATTTTATGGCTACAGTTACACTACAGTGCTCTGTCAACAGAAGTCACTGTCAGAAGAGATTTCCCAACAAAGCTTCTTTCGACAGAGCGTGGCCACACACTAAAAGACAATCAAAAGAGCACTCTGCTCTGTCGACGGAGCGGATGGGCTGTCCGGCTGCTCTCTTGACAAAACAGGCACCCGGAAGCACAGCAGACGGGGCTGCCTATTGTTCTAAATGACCCTGTCTGTCGAGAGAAGGCCCCCCCATAGTGTCCACACAGATTTTTTTGTCACAATCTGTTGAGAGCAGCGTTATGCCTCATGGTTGAGAGGCAGAGTGCTGCCAGCAAAAGTGTCGACAAAACACATTGTGTGTGTGCATGCTCCGCTAGTTTTGTCGTAGCTGTAGCCTACATGTAGATTAGAGTTACCATATTTGAACTGTCAAAAAAGAGGATATCCCTGAGAGGGAATGTATCAGTATCTACCAACTCACATTGTATTAATGTACTCCAGTACAGCGGAAACTGCATAGCAAATATGCTGGTCCTAGCTCTTACCATTCAGGAGTTCTTGAACAAAGAGATGGACTCTCTCAAACACATAGTAGATAACTTACTTTCATGAAAATATTTGAGGTCTGAAATGACTTTTTTAAATTTAACAGCCATAGTTTTGAAGCTTCTTCTGATATGCTTCTTTGTCTCCTGCATTGGTCTGTGATTCATCAGTACATGCACTAAAGCTACTAAATGTGGTTCATCCCGTCTAGGTTTTTCACAAGTGTTTTAGGTATGCAGCAGTTAGACAGTTCATGTTACATTTGATTACCAGACTAATGCCTTGGACATTATTAATTCATTCATACACTAGTGTGGTTCTATTGTGTTTTACAGTACTTAATTTACAAGGTAATTGCTCTCATCTGGTGTTTCTTAATTACTCATATTGCAGCATGAGATGTTTTGCTGCTTTTGCTGTTCTCCTAACACTTACTAATGATGATTTTAAAAGAAACTAGACTTTTTAAATTGATCTTAGTGGAACTGCAGGGTGCAAGGTCAGCAAAGGAATTTTCAATCCGAAGATCTGAAAAAAATCTGTCTTTAAAAGGTATATTTGTGTGCAAATAAGTATAGCCCGTTCTGCAAATCCCCTCACACACAGAGTCCTTCTGTTGTTAGGCCCATTAAGGCAGTACTCAGATGAACATGGACTAGTTGTTTGACTAAATTTTGGCAGATGAAGGCTCCTACAGACATGCCAGCGAAGAAATAAGGAAGTACCAAACATCAAAAAGGCCTGATACTAGCACATTCTCCCTCAGCTCTGATCTCTCAGTCTACAGTTAGAGTATATATTCTTTGGGGCAGAGGCTGTGTTTTTTGTTTGTATGTATGCATTCATACAGCACCTTGTACAATGGGACTCCTGATCTCAGACTGAGGCTGCTAAGTGCTCCCGCGACACAAAAATAGAATTCAGAGGAAGCTGAGGGTCCACAGGTACAAGACCACAAGAAAGCACACTGGTATTACATGTACCAAAACCTAAATTGCCTGCATAACTGCAGAAGACTTTAAACAGCAACGCCACTGGACGTTTGCGTGATAGCCATCCACATCTGGAAGCACACATCTGAGCAACAGAATTAGAAACAGAAGTTAAACGAGTTATAACTTCCCAAACACAAATAGCCAGAATTTCCATAGTAAGAAGATGATGTGGAATTTCCCTGAAAGCTACCCTCACCTGGCTGAAGGATCACAATTCCAGTAATTAGTGGAAGCATGGAATGTATGATCCTCCCTCGTTCCTGACTTCACCAACAGTATCAACAGTACCAGCTTGGCTCCAGGTTCCATCACCCACACAGCTCCCCAGAAGATGAAGCTGTGCTGAGCTTCCTATAAATGATTTGGGAAGCTTGTCGTGACCATATGTTTCATAGGACTTTGATAAAACCTTGTTTCTCCCTTTTTTAAATATATTAACCATAGATTTAGATGGAAATGGAATTGCCAGTGAGGCAAAGAATAGTATCTATAGGTGCCCTGGTCCAGTCGCATCAGTGGGGCTGCAGGGATGTATCTGACCACAGGGGTGTAATTGGATTTCTGTCTTTTTCCAGGTTGGCAAAAGCAATAAGAGCAGGAGAATGTAGGGAAGTAGCTGGCCCCCCACGTAACACTCAGCCCCAAATAGCCAGTGCTCACATGCATGTGCAGGAGCCACAGTGATAGGTGCAACATTAGACAGAAAACAGAGATTAGCACAGAGGCAGTTCTGATTCTGAACCAGAATGAGATTAGTTCATGTGGAAAGTTGAAAAAAAAATACTTTATTTATTTACTTGGGGCCAGATCATGCCACTCATCGTGTGGAGATCCTGATTACCTCAAGATAAACCACTGAAAGCAATGGGGCTATCTGAAAAGTAAGATACTAACCAGGATGAGTGAAGAGAACACAATCTGGCTCTGTTTAAGTACCATCTGCATGCTGGACTCGATAAAAGGCTCTGATGAAGCCTAGATTCTCTTCTCTTTAGAAGAACACAGGGAATTCTGTGTTAAAATGACAATGTCCATATCTCCATCTATCAAGGCATGCAGGCGTTCAATGGCACATCCATGTGGTTAGCACTGGGGCACATCGTATTTGAGAATCCATTTGGAATCTGGCCATTCTCTTAAGAGGCTCTCATTTGAAACCCAGGCTACAGTCTGAAAGGGTAATTCTGGTGATTATTACAGGTTGAACCTCTCTAGTCTGGTGCTCTCTGGCTGGGCAACATCTATGGTCCAGCATGATTTTAGTTATCAGTATGTCCCCTTATCATGGGTGTGGTCAAGCACCTGTCCTGACTCTCAGGCTATGCCTACATTGCAAGGATTTGTCAGTAGAAGTTTGTGTCAGAAGATACCTTGTGACAAAACTTCTGTCCACAGGTTGCGTCCAGACCACAAGGCATATCAAAAGAGCGAGACGCTCGGCTGATAGATGCCCAACCACTCTATTGGGCCTCCTGGAACCCTGTCAGACAGGGTCACCAGTTTCTTCTGGGAGCCCCGGTGAGATGTGTGCTTAAAGGGGCCCGTTTCCTGCCTCTGCTGCAGTCATACCTACCTCCCTCAGAGACAGTATAGCTAGCACAGGGTTTTGTGTCTTGATGGGTGACACAGTTGGCTCCTGGGAGCCATACACCACTGGAGCCACCCCAGGGCTTGCAATGGCTCCACACAGATGCTGCAGCAGCTGCTGAACTTTCTGACAGCGTTCCTCCTCTTCCTCACAGAGGGCAAGCCCAAGACCACCTTTGAGGATGGCACCCTAGCTGCAGAACTCTCCCATTTACACCCCACCCCCAGTGTGCATGGGTGGTTCTGGAGGCACTGCACCAGTTCAGACTGGTGGGACCGGTTGGTCATGGAGCAGTGGAACAACCAGCAGTAGCTCCAAAACTTTTGAACGTGGAAGGCCACCTTCCTGGAGCTCTGTGCCTGGCTCGACCCTGCCCTCCAAAGACAAGACAAGACACCCAGCTGTGGCTCTCCATTCCTGTGGAGAAGCAGGTTGCATTCACCCTCTGGAAGCTCACGACTCCCAACAGGTACCGCTCGGTAGGCAACTAGTTTGGCATGGGAAAGTCCATAGTTGGAGCCCTCATTATGGAGGTAACACGCTCTCAGGCTGCCATCCCTGCATAGTTGGGGAGGGGTTCCCACCTAAGGTGGACCCTCAGGAAGTGGGGTTGGGTGTGTGAGGTGGGGTTTGGGTGTGCAGGGAAAGCCCCATCCTTGGGGGACTATGTCATCCCACCCTCACACAGTCCTGCTCCTGTGGAGGTGGTCTCATGGGAGGGATACAGGTATGGTGAATGAACACCTGTGTTTACTGAACCAAAGAAAATTGTGTGCAAAAGAAACTGCAACACAAAGCTATTTACCAACAGGGTCTGAGATCTGAGGAAGTGGGTCTGCCCCACAAAAGCTCATCACCTAATAAAATTGTTAGTCTTTCAAGTGCGACAGGACTGCTGGTTTGTTTTGTTAGAATACAGTCTAACACGGCTACCTCTCTGTTACTATCCAAAATATCTGTTAGGCTCTAAGTTGCCACAGGACTTCTCGTTGTTTTTGCAGATACATATTAACACAACTACCCGTCTGATCTTTATGACATTCAACTTAAGGTTCCCTTTGTTCATAGTCTTTCCATTACTCCTGATTACTCCCCTCAGTGCATACTGAACATTTCACCTCCTTTCCTGACATTCGCATCATTCAGATACTTGGAGGTTGTATTTTGCCATGAGTCCCTCTTTAGCCATAGCCCTATTGAGCTCCTTAGTCAATGCCTCCAGCTCTTCAAGTGGTTTTGTTGCTGTTCTCTGAATTCCCTTGGGTTGCTCCGATACCCAGATATATGTGCAGGACACTATACTGTGGCATCTATAACCGGATAAGTTATGATTCTGATGAAGAAGCTTAGTAAAACTATGTATTACCCATATTCTCCAGGATCTTTTGCTTTTCACGATAACTTACAGTTTAAAAGACCTCATTGTTTCATTGCCCCCTCGCCAAGATAATCTTTAGGATTTAATTAATAGTGAATCAGAAGCATAAGACTAGAATGGATTTCAATAATACAGCCTATA
The DNA here is from genome assembly GCF_033958435.1 of Carettochelys insculpta. Lineage (NCBI taxonomy): Eukaryota > Metazoa > Chordata > Testudines > Carettochelyidae > Carettochelys > Carettochelys insculpta. The sequence continues at coordinate 18,801,459 of NC_134153.1, read as the reverse complement.
GTCCAATCCTCCTATTACCCCACAAGGTGTCTTCCATATGCAGCCAATGATTCTCCAGTAATCACAGCTGCTTGTTTCATTGATCAATCTATTCTTATAAAGCCTACCTTGGCTTCCTTTGAAGCCAAAGGCCAGACTGGTATGAGAATAGCATCTGGGTCTGGCTTGTAGTTATTGGTGCAAATTCAGCCCTCATGCAATGCCACTGACTTCAGTTGGGTTTCATCAAATTGAATTTTTGCCCCAAAATAGTTTCTTAATATATAAACCAAATGTTCTCTGTTGCAGCTTAAGGTCCACTGCATCGTGTTCTGTACCTAGAGCTACCAGTTAACTGAGCCGGGTCCACTTTATACTTTTCCTGACCTTTAAATCAACTGGAGGCCACTCCTTATTCAGGGGAGATTGAAAATTTAGCTCCTAGCCCAGGGGTGAGCAAACTTTTTACATCAGGCCCCACTTTTCAGCCCTGCAATTGGCAGCCCTTCTCCCTCCCACCCCCAGCCACCTGTCTAATGTAATTCAAACCAATGGACATTTCAGTTATGTTCCTGTGTACAGAAATAAGCATGTAGAATGTGAAAACTTAATTAATTGGCATATAAATGTGAACACATAGACATAGAAACAGTAATACGTTTTAACATTTTAATGAGATGTATGAACCTAAGACCCAGAGCGCTGTCATGCTCTGTACCCTTAGGAAATTTCACACCCCGCCCCCTCCGCAAGATGGCCTGCGCCCATCCTAGCCTACTATGAGCACCTTATTGTGAACAAGGACCACATTTGGTTCTGTGTCTTGTACAAATTCTGCTTTTAAGTGTCTGTACAAAGTAATATCTCTCCTCCTTGGCCTCCTGAGGAATCAAGGGAAGGCTGTGACAACCAAGTCCAAAAGAAGCAAGTAATACATCTGCGTAGTCTTGATAGAAGATTGGCAATAAGAGCACATCATCTGAGAGGAAACTGGGCATCTCCCAACCCAGCTAGGGCATTCACCAGAGTACAGTTATTAATCCCTATGTGTTAAACATTCACCCAGCTGCCTTCTGGGAAAGAGTCTTAAGATTCATAAATGTCCTTCTAGTCCTCCTGTGACAACAGAAATTAGGCTGATCCCTTGGTTCTGGCTCATCCAGAGCCAGCAAGTGATGTATTAGCCTATGGTGGTGGAAAATCCCAGTTTTCAACAGCAAGAGATTGCAAAATCCTAAATTTTTTTTTACTGACTGACTGTACCAGGGTGACTGTTCTTCAGCTTACTTGTGAACAGCTGTACAGTGACCACGGCATCTTCTGCTGGTGGTTCCCCAGTGGTTAGGCTGCTACTTTCATCATACAAAACCCAATCCTACATTGAAAACGAGGGGTGTGCCTCACTGTTTCTCAAGACAATAGGTTCTAAATTAGGATCTAAGCTTCTTCACATTTCCAAGGGAATTGGCACAAGGGAAGCCTGACTAGCTGCTTGTCTGACTCCTACACACACCAGTGACACACCACCACCTTAACATTGAAAGGTCTTCATAATTATGAGCTGAATAATGTAACATATCTAAATATAAAAGGCCAAGTGTTTTAGACTTGGAAAAACAATTTATCGGGCCAAACCCTGAAAGGCACTGAGTGCCTACAGAGCCTTACCTCTGCAAATTCCACTGATCTTGGCATCTCACACAATGTTTGTTTGACTTTACCCCAAGTTTTGCTGAGTTGGGGATGTCAAGATGTGTGTCTTATATTTCTTATCCCATTCTAAGAGGCTACGTTAAGATAAAGGGTCTGGAAAGTCATAGCCATAAGGTTTTGTTTGGAGTTACTAAGGGGGCATTAATACATTTGCTGGGTAGCTGAAGTCACTGTGTGCTCAGCTTCTTGAGCATAGCACAACCAAGGCAGATATTAATGGCCCAGATACACACTTATTAGCTTAAATAATACATGTCCGGCAGTACTGAAATGTGGGTACATTTCCTCTTCTTCCTTTTGCATGACTCTTGTGACCTGGGTCACACTATTGGGCAAAAGCAGGAGGTCACTTCCCCTGCTGCAGATGTTTCCAAAAGTGAGATCCATCTTGATGGGAAATCAAGCCTTTGCAGTTCCAGAAACTGGTGTCACTTTACATATGTCTGCAATAGATTCACCTTCACTAAAACCAAGGGTTCCAACCAAAGAACCCTTTGTTCACCAGATTATGTTCTGCTTTCAGATATGGTTGGATGTTAAGATATAATTGTTGCCAGCTAAACCACTCTGCTGTAAAAAGAAGCTGGAAAACAGGGCAAAACCACCTTCTTTCTCTGGGCATCTCTTTCTTCAGGTAACCTAAGTGTTTAGACTACACTCAACACCACATATCTGGGTGCCTATAAGCAATATAACCAACCACATGCTGTATTCATGGCAAGTCGGCAATTAGAAAACTAGTCCTATTTGCTTGAAAAGTAGTACCAACAAACAAAATTCTTTAAAAAAATAGGTGTAAGAGAAATTGGAGATCACAAAAAAAATGGAAAAAACAAACAAGAAAAAGAAGAAAGACAGCAGTGAGATGTTCGGGGTGCTACACTTGCTTGGAGTGCTTTTTAAATATTAAATAAGATTTTCAAAAAGGATCTTGGAATCAGCTAGTTGTGTTTGCTTACAGACACTATTGGGGCAGAGGGAAGTGCAAAGAGGGTAAGGGAAGATGTTTTAATGAAAACAAAGCCTTGTATGAACTGTAAACAGTCATGGAACAAATATAAATGATATTATTTTGGCTCTTATGCTCACTGAAGTCAACAGCAAAATTCTAATTAATGTTAATAAATGGAGGAGCAGGATGTCCGATAAGTGCCTCTGGAAATCAAAGGTGTCCTGTTATTCTGGAGCAGGAAGAGCTGAGTTCTATTTCTGTGGCTTTAGGGTGCAGCAGAGTGACAGCCATGACGTTCTCTAACAGCATAACCAATATGTTTTTTCTATAGCCATATTGAGAGGCCTTGAGTTCTTCGGCAGCCACAATGAAGAACAGCAGCTATTAACTGTGAAGCTACAGGTCACATACTCACATTCCATCTACGTTTCAGTACAATAGTGTCACATCAGTCTGTTAAGAAGACCACAACCTAATGCCACCTGCTGTTGTCAGATAAGCAAACAGATCTCAAGGTGGGAAAAGAGAACTTAATTAAGAGCATTTTGTCTTGCAAGCAATGACTTATCAACAGCAGAGGCTGCGGACTCCCCATTCTATGATGAGATTATCTTCACTTTTCTACTGTTTGCTGTCTGATCTGCTCCTGTTGGCTGTATAATTAATTTTATTAGGTGTAAGTCAGTTAAGGGGTGGATTACGTTATGATTGATTAGTAAAATCATACTAGAATAATTTGTCAAGGTATAGCTAAGCAGGACTCATGTTTCACTTCTTAAACTAGGGTCCAAGAAGGAAAACTGAGGAAGGGAAGAAGGGTGGAAGAAGCAATACCTTAAGGAGGACTCACCCATCAAAACCCCCAAGACCAGCACTGCCAGACCCTGCGGTGCAGCAACCAGCATCCATAGAGTGACTTTGTCTGTCCCAACAGGGGAAGCCTGCCTGCCTTATCAGGGTTGGTGAACATGATACTGTGTGCTTAGCAGGTATTCTGCTTTCTTGGTAATTGTAAATAGGGAATAAGAACATTACTGGGTAAGGCTTTTCCAGTGGCACAGATCCTGCAGACCCAGAGGGAATTATACCCTGAGCCCTAGGAATTGGGTAAAGGTGGGAGTTTAAATTAACAGGGTCACACCTTGAGCTCTCTGGATTGGGTGAAGGTATGTGTGCCCCTGAAGTGTGGAAGGAATAAAGAAATTTGTGCGGGTAACAGTTCCAGGCTGATGATGGGATCTTTACAATAGGTGACTTAAAAATAAACTCCTGGTCGTAATGCTGCAAGTGGGGTGGGGTGGTACTTAACTTACTACAGGTCATAGTTCCAAAAGGGCAGCCTCCTTTTCAGTGGGCTGCTTTCACCACAGAGTGTTTAATTATTATTCTGATGGATGGAAACCAGGTAGAGATTCTGATCTGAATCCCCAAATCAGTTCAAAAGTCAGACAAATATTAGGGGTAGAAAATCAATTCAAAAGGAGAGAAATTTAGGCTTGGGCCTTTGAATATGTAGCTGTAAGACTCAATATTAACCTGAATAACTGGTATCTTAATCAGCGCATACAGCTATGATGGAAGTCCACATAGAGCTGCTTAAACATGTCCCACATCCAGGTCAGTCGTATGTGAAATACTACTTAAACGAGCAGACACACTCTTGAATCTAGCTGAGAAGGGCATACCAAGAACCAAGGGTGGAAAGTTGAAGCCAGATAAATTCAAAATAGAAGCAAGCCATATTTGAAAACCAGGGAGGGTAACTATCTATTAGAACAAGCTACCAAAGGAACTGATTTATTTTTCATATCTTGTCTTCATAGACAGGCTTGATACTCCTCTGGAAGGTATTCTTTAGTCATACACAAGAAATCAGGCTCACTAGGTGAGGGGACTGGGTGAAATTTAATGCCATGGTTATATAAGGATGGTCGGATTAGGTGATTTTATAGTCACTTCTCATCTTAAAGTTGGTGAAACTAAGAACAAAAAAAGAATCAAGGATGGATTGTTCAGAAGCTGCCTCTACTTTGGTTATTCCTAAGTCACAACCAGGACCATGGTTTGGAATTTTCAGGAAAACTCAGGTATTGATTGGAGCATTGATTCTCTGTTAGCTTTTACTCTGGATCTCAGGTCAACCCAAAGACTCCTTGTCCAAGCCACTCTGCCCTGGACAGGAACACCTCAAAGGAATAGCCACCCTGTCCCCTCAGACTTTAGCCCAGGTCCCAAGCGGTCATGATTCAGTGACAGAAAAGCCACCTTGAATGGGCTTCTTTTCTATGCTGGCATCAGACAAGTTGGATAGTTGACAATGATACCACAATGTAGGAGCTATGCTTGGACTTTTAGCTAGTCCATCCTATCCCAAACCAGCTTATTGAATGAATCCCAAATCACATAAATGTAGGGCTGCAAGGGACTTTGAGAGGCCTCCACATTAAGGCAGGATTAAATACCCCAAGAAGGAGAGCTGAAGAAACGTCTGGTACTTTACCTCCACTCTGTTTTACAGCAGCACATGACATCTTTCTCCTAGAAATTGTTTCCAGAGGCACCCATGATGTGCTACTGCCTTCCAGGCAGTCAAAAAAAAGTGTGAGGGGGACAATTCCTGCCCCAGAAATGCTCAGTGGAAGGATGACAGAAAACCAGAGGTCAAGATTAGGTGACCAATAGAGTTTTTACACAAGAATCAGGCAGAACAGCAGTTACAGGACTGAATTATGGGCAGAGTGAGTATCTTGTGGATCTACTGAGGTAGGTTAACCTCAATGACTTTTCTCTCTTTAGTACTAACAATTAGTGCAATCTGCCAGCCATACAGTTTTCTACGGGGAAATGAAGGCTCTTATTATCAAAAGTTTTTTTGTGGGATTAGCATATGAACAAGCTTGATACACTGCCCCAGATGCACACGTGGCTTGCACTGTAAAGCACAATGAGGCAGAAGCAAGGCTTACAGTAACAAAAAGACTCTCCTGTGCAAAATTACCTCTGAAGTTGATCCTGAAGATAAGATTCTTTTGTCTGAAATTAGTATGTGAATGAGACCCTCACTGATGGCCACAGACTGATAACCGGGGCACAGAGAAGGCCTCTGACTACAGAAGAGAGACCAAATGCTGGGCAGAGGGGCAGGCTTCCCACATTGTCCCTCCAAAGCATCTCAGCCACAACATGGAGGGAAAACCCATGCTCCTTGTGATGTACACTCAGCCCTTCATCTTCCAATTGAATCTGAGGTCAACAGTGGTTTTTAAGACAAGGCCATCAACATCTAACCATTTTCCATCTCCTAAACACAAAAATACCAGCCTGGAAAATGTGAGTAGAAATTGGGTGACCTCACACTCACCACTTTATCTTTTGCAACTTTCCACTTTCTTTTTCAGTGGCCAGTTCCTTAGCTGGTAGATTGAAGTCTGTGGTCCCATACAATTACTCTGATAGTTGCCCACATCCAAGAAACCTGATCTTGTACTCTATCACAGCTGTTGGCACATGTGAGGTGTGGGGATGAAGCTCCACAGAAGGATCTCCTTCCATGGATACCCATGAGAAATCCTCCAGCCAAGCTTACTGGAGCAAAAAGCTCAACTACAGCAACTAAGAGCAAATGTAGAACAGAAGATTATATTATGGCTGGGTCCTGTGGGATTTCATAGTCAATGGAGCATAGTCCCAGAGGATTTCCCATCAGGTGTGATGATACTGTTAAAGTTATAGTTAATACCCATTGACTCTCATTCTGCCTCCTGATGCACCAACCATAAAGTATTCCACCAATGGCAGAGGTCCACAGAGTTATACTACAGTTTAATTTGGCTCTGGAGCTTAAATACTGATCCTTGCAAGGATGGAGTGTGTGGTGAGACAGTCAGCACAGAGAGATTACAAAAATCACACCACATTTCCCTTCTGCAACAAAACACTTACTGAAGAGCATTTCTGCATTCTAAATGAGAAGCCTTTGATCTGCCTCTTACGAGCAGCTTACTAAGAATACCCTGAAACCACATTTGTTGAAATTCTTATTGACTCTTTTTATTCACCGAAGTTTCACATTGAATGTTCAGGGAGAACCACCAAAGACCACACAAAGGAAAAGGCAAATACCAACCACAGCACCTTGTTCTCACAAACAGGCCAGCAGGTCAAGCTGCATGGAAAGAACACCGTGTATTTCTGCTCACAGAGGATATTAGAAATGAGATGGTATCAATTACCATCATGCTCTGTAGTGTTCATAGATTAATACTGAAAGCAACTCAAGGGATTTTTTTTTTAACAAGAGAAAAAAACTGCTCATCTAGTGCACTGTGTCTCTCAGGTCCTATGGTGGCACTTTTAAACAAACAATCTCTGTTTCTTTAAAGGGTGGATGCTGTGGGAAGGCTCTATAGAGAGTTTTCATGATCAGCATTCATGTCAGTTCCTAGCCCAAGCTGGGGAAGCTACTGATCCAAGCAGTGGACTAGATTTATGATGGATCTGCTGGGAAACATTGCACATAGCATAGAAGACTGGCTGGCTCTGAGAAACACAAAAAAATTTTTCCAAGCTTTTTCTTCACCAGCTCCCACAGCTGCCTGAAATTTGTTCATGCTCTAGTTGATACATTTGATGTAGAAGAAGCTTAGGCAATGTCATATGGATAGAGGCATAATTGTTCAAGCTCTCCTAGATTTCTTGCACAAGTCAGAATTCCTACTTCCCTGGCTTTGTATTTAAGACAGTTTTGTCTTTCATGCCCAGTGAAGAGGTTCTTTTAGAGAGTCAATAAAACCTAGCAAAAAAAAACTACCCTTTGGGTTCATGAAGAGCCTGAGATACATATGGCCTGAGTTAGAGGACTAAAATCATGATTTTGAAAGGCGCCCGGGGGGATAAGCCACCCAATTCCCATTTCCAGAGGATCCCGAAGTGGGTCTGTCCCATGAAAGCTCACCTAATAAATCATTTTGTTAGTCTTTAAAGTGCTACTTTACTGGTTTTTTGTTTTCTCTATTGGTTATTTTTTCCCATGTCTTATCCCCCAATTTTAATCCTAAATATTTATCCAGAAAACTGTGAAGTTAATTTTTGCACCAATTTTACCAGTTATTAATTCTTTGTAATAATACCAATAAATTCCTGGGAAACATGAAACAAAATGAAAACTGAAAGTGGAGGTCCTAGGGTTGTGATTACTACAAGGGGACAGTATGAACTGGATAAATGAACTATAAGGTGGGCAGAAAGCTGGCTAGATTGTTGGGCTCAATGGGTAGTAATCAATGGCTTGATGTTCATTTAGCAGCCAGTATCAAAGACAGCGACCAGTCTTGGGGTTGGTTTTGTTCAACATCTTCATTAATGACCTGGATGAAGGAATAGATTGTACCATCAGCAAGGTTGCAGATAATACTAAGCTGTGGGGAGAGCTAAATATGCTGGAGGGTAGGGATAGGGTAGAGTGACCTAGACAAATGGAAGGATTGGGCAAAAAGAGATCTGATGTGGTTTTTCCAGGACAAGAGCAGAGTAATATATATAAGACAGAAGAAACGAAACAAAACAGCCAACTGGACGCACAGCAGACAGGGCTGCCCAGTGTCCTGGATGTCCTGTCTGTCGACAGAAGGCCCCTCAGAGCATCCACACGGCTATTTTGTTGACAGAATCTGTTGAAAATGATGCTCTTCCTCATCTGGGAGAGGCAGAAAGTTGTTGGCGAAAGTGCTGAGTTTTCTCAACAGTCAACAAAAGGCATTTCGTGTGTGGATGTGCAAAGAGTTTTGTCAACAAAACTCCCATTTTGTCTGAAAAAACTTGCTAATATAGCTGTAGCCAGCGGCATTAGCAACATAGATATAAATAGATATAGATATCGAAATTTGTGTGAATGAGAGAGACTTTTCAAAAGCAACCAACATGCTTTTGAGACTCCCATGCAAAATAATTTTGGAATTTAGTACATCTAATAATGAAGACTCCAAAAGACTCTAATTAGAAAGGAAACAGGAGCAGTTTGTTAGCCTATAAATGAGTGAAGGCACATGGGCATGTTTCCAGTATCATCTATTAATAGTTTCTTCACCTGCATATTGGAAAAGACATCAGTCTGCTTAGTGTCTTGCATAAGCTGACACACTTTTTTTTATGCCGATATTTTGAATGCTGCTGTCACAGAATAATTTTGTTGGTGTAAAGAATGCAGAGAAATCTCCAAATATCAACACGACACCAGCTGTGGTGTAAAAATTGACATGTTAATGAGTCCCACATTAAGATGCCTGTGGGAATGAGGTTCTCCTTCACTTCAGTTAAGTTGTTTTACTTGGAAGTTCTGTTTTGCTTTTGCTCCTCTTACTCTACACCTGTAAAACCATTTGCAGGCTGCAGGTATATTAGCAGCTGGAATGTCCAAATGCTGGCTTTACACTAACATACAAGAGAAGCGTCATGAGTCAGAAGGTAAGGGCTGAAACTGCTAACACTGCCAGCGGTGATACTCATAGATGGTTGGGGTTGCAAGAGATCTCTGGCATGACCATGATTATGAAAGGAGCTTTAGAGTCTGCAGCCCAGGACCCCAGGCTAAAAGGGCAGGTCCCTGGGATGCAACTATTAAAGCACCTCCATGCTGTGGCTCTGCCTGGTGGGGCAGGAGAGTAGATCTGTGCACTGCCATTCCCCCCCTCTGTCCCCCAGCTGGAGCCGTGTGTGTCACCACTTGCCAGCATGCTAAACCCCACTGCTCCTGCTGGCCAGGAATCGTGGCAAAGGGGAGCATCAGATTGGAGGTACCTACAAGCACAGGGCTGCACATAGCCAGCTGTTCCCTGTGGGAGATGCACCAGGTAAGCACACCAGTCCCATGCCCCCTCCTGCACCTTCAGCCTCTTCCCGCATGTTCCCTACCTCCTAGATCCCACATCCCTACCCTCAGCTCACTCCTGCACCGTCCCTCCTTCCTAGATCTTGCACCCCTATCACCAATCCACTCCAGCACCTCCCAGGACCCACTATCCCACCCCAAACATGCTTCTGCACCCTGTCTCCTGCCCAGATCCTTCACCCGCTACCCTGCTCACTAGCTGCCCCCTCCCACACACTGAATCCCTCATTTTGGTCCCACTCTGGAGTCTCTGGTGTCTATCAAAATCTACAATCTCCAGACCTCCAGAAGATCTGGTCCTGACCTCAGGAGGTCATCTAGTTCAACCCTCTGCTCCAAACAGGACCAACACCGACAAAATCTTTCCAGGCAGGGCTTTGTCAAGCCAGGCCTTAAAAACCTGTAAGGATGGAGATTCCATCTCCTCCTTAGATAAGCCGTTCCAGTGCTTTACCACCCTCCTAGTGAAATTCCAACCTAATATCCAACCTAAACCGCTCCCACTGAAACTTGAGACCATTGCTCCTTGTTCTGTCATATGTCACCACTGAGGACAGACTAGCTCCATCCTCTTTGGAATCTCCCTTGAAGTAGTTAAAAGCTGCTATCAAATACCCTCTGTCCCTTCTGTAGACTAAATAAGCTCAGTTCCCTCAGCCTCTCCTTATCAATCATGTGCTCTATCCTCTTAATCATTTTCATTGCCCTCCACTGGACACTCTCCAATTCGTCCACTTCCCAGAATGATGGCGTTTTGTCAGAAAATCTCTTCCAACAGAAATGCATGTCAGATGCTTCTAGTGTATCTCTAGCCACTCTGTTTAGCCTATACCAGTACTACCATGGCCCAAGACCACAAAGGTAATTTCTCTAACTTGTTTTGATTTCATTCCATTGAAATCAAGGAAAATGAGAAACCTGAACACCTTTGTGGATCTGGGTCCATCTATACTAGAAAGCCATTCACTGGAAGAGACCACATTCCAGTAACCCTAAATGAACTGAGTACAAAGCTGAACACACTCCATCTTCACGCTTGGTTCAAGTCCACCTAGATTTTTTTGATCAGTTACAGTTACTGACCTAAAGCATATTGAGCCAATGGAAAAAGCCTCCCTGTTGACACCAGTAGGCCTTTTATTGTCTAAAAGGCTATGAATTTCTGTTATAAGGATCTCTGTATTAGATTTCCAGTGCACCATTGCAAAAAGCCCTGTGTGTCAGTATCCGCTTATTCTGTTACTCTAAATCTGACTAAATTGCAGCAAAAAGTTAAATGAGCTCATGGGCCAATTCATTTATTGCAGTCAGTTGAAATACACCAAGAGTCAGGCCCATTATTGGCACAGAATAGATTTACACCAGCTCAGGATCTTCCCCTGAATGCCTGCACTTCCTGAACAACAAGAGTTAAAGTGTGCCAAGATCTTCACATGTTTCTGGAAGAAGGAAACACAAGATGCACTGGTTAATTGTTGTATTTTTCTCCTTTATGAAATGTACAATTGCCCTTTGTACTTTACTCTATTTCTCACGTCTTGAAATCCTGGCCTGATCCTCTCTCTCTTGTGAATCACACGGCTTTGGTCCATCTGATAGGTACGTCAGCTTGTTACTCTTTGTTCTTTGTCCTCTGAACGATCAAGCCACCTACACACATCCTGTCTGCCAGCAGGTGTGTTAAGGAGGAGTGTCCCTGGTCTCAGCCGCTGCTATAGCTTGGTACACATTTTAAAGATGAAAATACCATCAAAGCTGCTAAACAGCAAGCACCGTCAGCCCAGCAATTAAGTTGTCAGGGTTTTGCGCAGTGTTCTACGTGTTTGTTAACCCTTTCCTTACCTCTTTGTGTATAATCTAGATTTAACTGCTAATTGTGCCATGCTGTAGTAAATCTGATTAGCCCATTTTTAAACTATTTTAGTTTCAAATTGATGTTACTTTCCCCTGACTCTTGCCCATTTTAGTCCATCAGAGCAACACACACAGTTCTCATTTCTTTACTATTACTATCCTTTGAATTACTCAGTGGTTTGGGATAACTTTAAGGGTTGAGTAATAGGTTCTTTCACACACAAAGATCATTCATATAGCTTCACGTTACTTTCTTGTTTTAGATTAGAGGAAACGGTAAAGAAACAAAGAACAGATACAGATCTTCCATAAGACAGAGGAAGGAAGACAGGACCATGTGAGTGTCTTACTTGTAATACACTGCCCACTCAGATAGAGCCTGCTATGCAAAATGAAAAGTGGAAACAGACAGATGGAGTGCTTAGAAATTTAAAGGCACAGCATGTACAACATTGCCCCAACAGCTGAAATACACTGACAGTTTTATGTCCGAACTTTAATTTGACCTACATAGAACCCTCAGTCCAAATCTCTCTCTAAAAAAGATTGCCACCAGTTTGTCTACAAGAAAATAAAACACAAACAAATGTTCAACCTCTGAGCAAAGTTGAGTAAATGGGCTGCATGTAAAAATGCCACAAGCAGTCACATTGTCACTAAGAAACTGCTTATGCGGGGCGGGGATTCAGCTGATGGATTTGAGTAGCAAGACAGTTTGCGAGTCCACTGGCCACAACCCTTGTCTTCCTTATCTCACTTCCAAATCCCTCACCCACATTGCTATAAAGAGAAGAGCTACAGACCACTGTCACAGCATTCAAGGAGTGTGGAGCCGGAGCCAACCTCCAAGCAGAAAGTCCCAGGGGCCATGTGTGTTCCACGTTAGGGGTTTGAGTCAGTAACCCATGTCCTGATCATGTAGGGCTCAGGCTACGCCTTCTCATGCTCGTGGTAGACAATACCTCACCGACCTTGTCACTCCCAACAGATCTCTATTTAACTATTAGAGTCAACATTTAGAGACAACTATCTTCCCGGCCTCTGCTCCACTTTGTCCCAATGGGAAGAGTTCCAGGAGGCTGCATGGCTGGGTGCTGGACAGAATGGGACAACTCTTCGTGATGTGAATGAGGTTTTCTTAATAGAATAGACTGAAACGCATGGAGTTTGTGGCCTGTCAGGGGATTCACAATAATATAGATTAGGGCTAGCACTTGCAGAGGGGCCTAAGCTAGGCATCCTAATTCCACTGAATTTCAAGAAGAGTTGGGCACCTAACTCCAACAGGCCCCTCAGCCTGAATGGCCCCTAATCCCTGCATACTGGGCATGGAGGTGGTTGGGCAGCAGAAGTTGCTCACAAGAGTTGCCCCCACCTTGGAGGATTCCCTTCATTTTATATGAGCTGGGGGAAAGGCTCAAACTGCCATCTTAAGAGGGAAATATAAAAATCCCCTGCCTTGTTTTTTAATTTTGACAAAGAGTTTCATCCAGACACCCAGGTGCGTGCTGAGGCATATGGCCCAAGGCCCAAGACAAAGCAGAGATGCACACGGAAGCCCTTTTAAGTGTGTGGGAAAAAGTTTCATCACCATACCCCAATTTAGAGGAGAAAAAAAAACAAACAAACAATTACAACAAGGGTTATGTCAGCAAAAAAGGTGAGTCAGCTCTGAGCAGCAAACACGTACACTTAATTGGTATTCCCACTCCCGAACCTAATGATAGCAGATGGAAACTTTAATATTTAATGGAGTTTTAATGAAGTAAAATTGGTGTGTGAGCGCGCATGCGCACACACACAATATTAGGCTCTGAGGTTATGAACTTCTCAAACCCAAAGTCCCTTCTAACCAGGTGTGCTCATTAAGGATCCCAGGGTTTATATGCTAGGGTGACACATGCTACAGATAAAGCTACACTTAAGTGAAGTCCTTCTTCAGAAGAACAAAAAGTGAGTTCCAAGCTAAGTGTCCTGGCCAATCAGCAGTCTGGGGAATTACATTCTGCCTCCTAAAATTTCCCCCTGCAGTTTCAATTGGGCACAATATTAATTTTCACTTCCTCTTCCAACACTGTTGGCCTCACGCTGCTAAACAGCTGCCGCCAAAAGTTAGCTGCATTTCAGTGGTGGGAAAAGTTGCCCTGCCTCACGTAGCTAAGGCTCCAACTTCTCATTTGCCTGGTGGGTGCTTGATCCTCTCCAACCTCTGCTCCACACCTACCCCACCCCTTCCTCGCTTCTGCCCCTGTGCATGCTCCATCTCTGCTCCTTCGCAGTGCTTCAGTACTGTTAATCCGTTACTTGCGGCCCACCAAAAGCACTGGGAGAGAGGGTGAGGGATTGATAAGTAAGGAGCCACTGGCACAAGAGAAGTGCAGGAGCAGAGGGGATGAGCTTGGCACCAGTGGGGGCTCTGCACCCACTTATTTTTCCAGAGCACCCACAGAGTCAGCACCTATGTCAGGAAGGCCTGTAATTGCTCCAACATCCTCCCACTGGCTTTCACCACCCACCAGGGACTGGGATCTAACTCACAGATATTAAATAAGCAGAGTCCACAGTTAGACCTAAATTATATATCATGTAACACTGACCATTGTATCATGTTCTTGAGCACCATTATGTCCTTGCTGCTTGTTGATATTGCCTTGACTAAGCCAATACCAGACAAAAATTAAACGGAGTATTACCTGAAATTATAAGCAAGCACCAAAGGGTCACAACAACAGCAACTTGTCTGCCTTTTTATCTGCCTGTTCTCATTGTTGCCTGCCTCAGCTCATTAAATTACTAGTAGTGGAGGATAATTTCCCATAAGCTAGATTGCACCTGAAACTCTGTCAGCCAGAGCCTATAACAGAAGCTTATTTTCTCTCACAGAAGGAAGATAAGGGTTTATACAGTTGTATACTGGTAGTAAACTTATTGATTGTCCTTTAGGCTGTATCTAATGTAGAGCCTAAACCATTTAAGCCAGCAGTTTCAAAGGAAAAGCTATGTCTACACTAGAGCAATCTGTCAATGGAAGTTTTTGTTGGAAGATAACTTCTGAGAAAACTTCTGTTGACAGATCGCGGCCAGACTGCCAAGTGGATCAAAAAGGTGATCGGCTTGGCCGACAGAGAGCTTCCAGCCGCTCTTCTGACTAAAGGGCCAACTGGAAGCACAGCAGACAGGGCCGCCTGGTGTCCTGGAAGTCCTGTCTGTTGACTAAAGCCCTCCTCCCTGCCCCAGAACGTCCACACTTGCTTTCTGTTGACAGAGTCTCTCAAGAGAGGTGTTCTGCCTCCTGGGAGAATGGCAGAATGCTGCCAACAAAAGTGCCACGTACTGTCGATTTGCTGTCGACAGAATGCATTTGTAATGTGGATGCTCCATGGGTTTTGTCGACAAAACTCTTTAGTGTAGACATAGCCCATATGTAGAGTCTTTTTTAACAGTACCATCTCAAGGGCCCAGCTGTGACCAGAGCTCCATCGTGTCAAGCATGGTACAAACACATACAAAGGAGCTGCAGCCTATTCATCTGATTTATAACCCATGCCCAGTAATATTTCTGATCATGCTCTAGAAATCTATGCTACTTTTCACTCTACTGCTATTTATTTCTATGCTGCTTTTCACCAGGGGAAATCAAGAGCCAATATACCAAAATTCAGTGTAACAGAATCTGATCCTGACTCACTATTGCTTGTAATATTCTTTGGCCTAATAGAGACGCCATCCAATAAAGTACAGCAGGAAAAAATGCATTCTGCATAACCATGTCTAATTACATGTTCTCCCACAGTGCAAGTATGTTTTTAGGTGCAGCAGCAATTATATTAATTGTCATCCTGTGGGTTAAGACTCAGTCATAAACTTCACTGGTGATGAATCTCAAAAGTGGATTTTTATAACAAATATGATATAGAGAAGCCACCAGGCCAACTTCAGCACCACTTTTCTACTAGTGTGAAATGTTGAGCTGGCCAAATTATATGTATGTTTGCAATATATTATTCCTTGATTGTCAAAAAATGCATCTAAAGACTATTATTCAAACAAACCCAGATGAATAGTCAAAACCACAGTTCACTAATTACCAGCTGATGGAAACAAATTAGTCAGATAAACTCTTTGTAAACATTATTCACCTAGCTCTAGTGAGATGCTCATTATATCAACTATCATGATTTTATCACAAGTTTTAATATGTTGTTGCTATTTTCCTGGAGACCAAGCTCCTGAAGTCTACTACTGATTACATTATGGTTATCAATTGTACTTGGTGGTTGCACCTGGATGTCCCAGGCATGGATCAGGACCCCCCACCATGCTAAGGGCTGTGCAAACATTCGCACGTAAAGAGAACACAAGAATTTCAGCTTTCATTTTAAAAAGTAATCTCTAATATTCATGACTGCAGAAAATAGTTTGCAAAGGTAAATCTTAAAGCCACAAGGCAACTATCCCCTCCACATAGTTACTGCTTTAAAATCTTATGATTTATAGCCAGCCTCAGGATTTTGGAAGGACCAGCTCATGCTTTTTTAAATTAATGGGCTTGGATATACTGTTCTGATGCATTAATGGTTTGTTTCCCAAATGATTTGCTCTCTGCACTACCAGCAGACACAGGAAAGGATTTTTGTTAGTGTGTATGCATGCACATACACACATATACACACACACACAGGGTTGTACTGATGCAACTAGAAAAACTTGCTCACAAGCTTTGACAAGTGGTTTATGGGAGGGTACTTTAGGATGTACTCTGCTCCTCTTCTTCCTTATCAACTTTAGATTCAATATCTACTTAATACTTGTCAGTGCTATTGAATGATTTAATGCCAGGTTCATGTGTATCAGAGAGATGGACATTTGGAGACAGAGAATTGCTCATAGAGATCTATAACAACTTGGCACTTGCACTTATGATTCCAGCTAATCGTTAAATGTGTCGTTCCTCTCATTCACCCAAGAGCCCTGCAGATTTACTTTTGATTTATTTCAGCTAATGACTTCCCCTCAGCATGACCCTCTCAGATATGATTCCCTTAGATCACCCATTTACAATGTCTGTAGCGCAGTATGGAAGTAACTTGGCAGGTTTTGACTGGTTTGATATGACCAATTAAAAGCCTTGGCTAAATTAACAAATTCACAGCATTTAAGGCTATAGGGAGCCATAATATCATCCAGCCTGACCTTCAGTATATCATGGGCCATTATATTTCATCCAGTTACCCCCAGACTGAGTGGCATAGCTTGTATTTTACTAAAACATAGCTTGTGTTTAGCTACACCATAGCTTAAGAATGGCCATACTGGGTCAAACCAAACGTCCATCTAGCCCAGTACCCTGTCTTCCGACAGTGGCCAATGCCAGATGCCCCAGAGGAATGAACAGAACAGGTGGTAATCATGTGATCCTCACCCTGGCACCCATTCCCAGCTTCTGACAAACAAAGGTTTGGGACACCCCTCTGGCTCATCCTGGCTAATAGCCATCAGCGAACCTATCATCCATGAATTTATCTAATTCTTTTTTAACCCTGTTAAAGTTCTGGTCTTCACAACGTTATCTGGCCAGGAGTTCTGCAGGTTGACTGTGCACTGAGTGAAGAAATACTTCCTTATGTTTGCTTTAAACCAGCTACCTATTAAATTTCGTTTGGTGACCCCTAGCTCTTGTGTTACGGGAACAAGTAAACAACTTCTAGAAAGGCACCCAGTCAGGCCCACTGACAGGGGGTTGCTGGGGGGAAGAGGGTAATTGCCCTGGGCTCAGCATTTCAAAAGGGCCTGGAGCTCTCTCTGCTGCGCCTACCTCTTTGGCAGTGGCAGGTGCCGGAGCTCCGGGCCCCTGTGCAGTGCTGGAAGTGCTTCTCCACCACTCTGCACAGTGTGTATGTGGGGCAGCACAGTTAAGAGCTCCAGGCCCCACTCTTTCTGGGGTACAGAGCTGGGCCACTCTCCCACCTTGTCGTGGGGTCTGTGGAGGCTGTCGTCCCCACTGCATCCAGTTTTGATCTGAAGACATCGAGAGAGTATCCACAACTTTGCCTGGTAGTTCCATCGTTAAGCCAAATCACCCTCACCATTAAAAATTTAAGCCTTAGTATGAACAAATTTGAATTTGACTGGCTTTAGCTTCCAGCCTCTGGTTCTTCTTATGTCTTCCTTTGCTAAGCCAACAAGCCTTATCCAGTAATTTCCTCTTTCACAGGTGTTTATGCACCGTAATCAGTCACATTTCTATCTTTTTGTTGATTATCTAAACAGATTGAACTAGACGCATCTTATTTTCACCAGATCTTGATTCATGTTTCCTGTACCCTTTCCAGTATTTCAACTTCTCAAAATGGTGCTTGGTCCTGCCATGACTGCAGGAGACTGGACTTGATGACCTCTCAAGGTTCTTCCAGTTCCATGATTCTATCAAAAGGTGGACATCAGAACTGGACCCAGTATTCTAGCATGAGTAAAATGTGTTTTTCATTAGGAAACCTTTAGGGTCTAAGTAGAACTTTAAAAAATTCTCAGGCTGTCTGAGCTACACTCCCATTCACGTGCTAACTCCAGATATAACTCCCTTATGCTGAGCATCACATAGCATGGACCAGCAGAATGAGTGCTACACCATCAAATCTGTCGCAGCAGGCATGCACCACATACACACCTCTCTGTTTCTCTCAGAGATCAAAGCAGCTGCAGGCATAACATAGGGCCAAGTTGCTCTGAGCTGTACCCCTGTCAATCCAGAGTCCAATGGAATTACTATGAAACTACATGACACAACTTAGAGCACAACTGCATGGGCACCTCATTTATGGTCTTTAAGGACCACACAACCTTTAATACACCAGCATTTATAAATATACAATTGTCACATGATACTACTACGTCCTCCGAGAAGATTATTTGAATCCCAACCAGGCCCACCAACCAGGGGCAAGAGGGGAGGAGCAAAGGGAGCAATTGTTTTGGAGCATGGTGCTTCAAAGGTGCCGAGAGCTGCGGTAGTCACCAAGGCCCCTTTGAATTGTCACGGCAGTCCAGTGGCACCACTTCACACAGCTGTGAAGGAGCCGGGAGTAGTGCCACAGACAGGGTAGTGCTGCGGAACGAATGCCCAAGGCTCTGCCCCTTCTAGGGCGCAGAGCCAGGTTCCTCTCCCACTTTGCCATGGTGCCCGCCATGGCTGTCGGCACCGTTGAGCCTAACCACCTTGAGTTCTGAAGTGATTCTTGGCTACATCATCATGTTCCTGCGCTGATGTTGTCTGTTCTTGCCTGGGTTACCTTGAGTACGAACGTCCTATTGTCTTTACTGTCAGTGCATTTACCCCAGCCCTCAAAAACAGTAAACATCTTTACTGTGGCCAGAAACATCTTGGCTCAGATCCTTTGAGTACGGTTTGTTTTTTAATTCCCTCTCCTGGGCACTGAGACCACTTACTTAAAAAGTGCGATGGTAAGCCCTCGATTTAATGGCCCCCGATATAACAGACTTTGGAAATAATGGATGCTGCCTGTTAGCTGCACCACTCCACCCCTCACCCCCCAAATAAATCCTGGAGACTCACCAGAGCTGCTGCTGGAGTGGCCGGGGCTGCCAGGGCTGGAGGGGCCACCACAGCTGGGGCCACCAGGGCCAGAGGAGCTGGGGGAAGAGTGGCGGTAGGGTGCAGGAGCTCTCCTCCCTCAGCCCTATGCGTGGAGCATATCGGGACCCAGCTGCCGCTGCCTGCAATGGCGCCAAGCAGCAGCCATGGTGTGGGAGGCTGCTGCCTGCTGGCAGGCTGGGGGCAGCCACGCTCAACCTTTGTGCAGGCAGCTCAGAGCCAGGGGCTGGAGAACCCACAGTGCTGAGAGCTGCAGGAAGTGGAAGGAGCCAGGCCAGCATTCAGCTCCTCTCCTGGTAATTGGGAGAGGGAGATGGAGGTGTGAGGGGAAGAATGGGACAAGAGGGGGGAAGGGAAGGTGGGGGCAGAGGACAGGAGCGAGTGGTGGGCTGGGAAGTTCAGTACATCATCGTCATACAGTATAACTATTCGGACATAACAGACTTTCAGCATTAATGGACTCCCTTCCCTGCTATTAGTCCATTAAATTGAGGGTTAACTGTAATGAACATTTACCATAGATGAATTTGGCCCAATGAAATAATAAGACCAATGCAACTGACCTTCTAAAGATGTTATGTCTTGCCATTTCTCTTCCCTGTGAATGGGAAAGCAAAGAAATAGGCATTGGTGTCTGAAAAGCAAAAGAAGGGAAGCACTCCCAGACCATTCAGGGGCTGCCTGTTAGATTGATATCCATATTTTTCAGAATTTGTCATGTTTTCTCTTGTGACTTAATGCAGGGCTTTGTTGTCTTACCTTGATGCCCCAACAGATTATGTTAGATTAGCCATATTACTAATTACCAAGATAATTAAGCAATAACACGCGACAGGCAAATTGCATTTCTGGGCTATTACCAACACGCCTTGGGTGATATTGTTGGGAGCATCTTATTGCAAAATGCTATTTAAAAAAAAAAGAATCAAATGAGAATAGTGTGTGATGCCTAGTAACTTTGCCAGGAGTGGGACTTCACCAGCAGCCAGCTCTAACGCTCCATTTGCATCCTGCGTGACTGTCATTTTGCAACTTGCCAAACACACAGCCTCCTGCACACAAGCTGCATTCACATAATATGTTTGTGCAGTTAAGGAAAAGGCCAGCTTCCACTCCGCTTCTGCGCACAAGCAAGACCAGATTACCTTGAGGCTACTGCACAGGACATAGGCCAGGGAAAACATGTACAGGTGGTAGTTGCAGAGGTGGAGAGGTGCATGGCCAGTATGTGAACTACAGTCAGCTCCCCAACTCCAAATCTTGTGCATCGGGTTGCCAATCCTCTCTCGTCTGGCAACATCCAGAGTCTGGCATGATTTTAGTTACCGGGTACCTATCATGGGTGTGGCCAAGTTTCCCATGGTCCCATAAAGTTTGTTTACAATCACCAGTCCTGGCTCTCAGTGTTCTGTGCTATTATTTACCCCACATGTCTTTTAAGTGCCCAGTAAGCTGTGAAAGTGCTGGTAGTGCTGCCAGACAACACTGGCCTCCCATGGTTTGGCAAATTCTCTGGTTCAGCACCAGTCAGATCCCAAGGGTGTCAGACTAAAGAGGTTCAACCTGCACAGAAGGGTTACATTTACTCTCATCATCATCAATAACCGTGGGCTTAGTGCCCGTTGGTGTCTAATGCCTCTCTCACTATTTCCTTCCATCTTTCCCTATCCAGTGCAGAGTGGCTCAGTTTCTGTAGACTAGCTCCATACCAATCTACTACATCATCTATCCATTCTTTGTGGGGTCTGCCTCTCCTATTCAAACCATCCATTATGCTGAATACCAGGGTCTTGATTTTTCGTTCGTCATTCATTCTGCAAATATGTCCAAATAGTTGTAGCTTCCGTTTTATAACTTTCTGCAGCAGGTTCTCTTTCGGCTCTATTTTTCTACATAATTCCTCACTGGTGACCTTCTGCATCCATCCTATTTTCAGAATCTTTCTATAACAACTCCTTTCGAATTGCCAATATTCTTCTTTTCAACTCTACTGCTTTATAATTTTTTTTGACACCTAATAGATCAGGCCTTGTGCAAAGGGTGAGAATTTGGCTGATTGCAAGCTATTCCAGGTCCTCTTCACCCTCTTAGTGTTACAAGCACTGAGAGGTATTGGTGACTGCTTAGATCATAAGCCTCTGAGCCTGTGAAAGGCCCCTTCAGTTAATTGTCAGGATAAGTTAATCAGAACTTCCACCTATTTGAAAAAGGGGTTGTGAACCTGCTTGGGAGTTTCTGGACTGTGTGGGCAGAGAGGTTTTGCTGAGGTTTTTTTTTTTCTTTTTTTGAGGGGGGTGGGGGAGAAGAAGGGCCAAAGGCAGACCACAGAACAGAACAGACAAGAACACACAAGCAGCTGGAAAGAGAAGCTGGAAGTAGAGTTTACCCTGGACAAAACACAGGGAGACATGTTTGGGTCTGGACTGCAAGAGGAAAAGAGTTGATGCTGCAAGCAAAAGCAGCAGTTTCCAGCTCTTGGATTCCTCCTGGGTGCAGGACTTTGTACTTCCTTTGTAAATGAATACAATTGTCTAAATAATAATAATAATAATAATAATTAAATTGTATCAGGTTCTACTCCCAACTGGAACATCCCCAGAGCCTGGATTTTGTCTAGATGCCCAAGTCAAACAAGGGGGCATCATTCTCAGACTCATGCATGATCCTGCCTCGCCCTATTAAACAATTGCCACCACCCATCAGAGATGTGGTGCTGTTTAAGCCTGCTGAGGGAAATGAGGCCTGATGCCCATAAATAGCTTTGGGGATGCTTTGGCTGTATACACATGAGATATTACTATAACTGCCTATCTATTGCCCCAGAACTGGCTATGCCCTAGGATGTAATCAGATCTCCGAATGAAATAGGATGAAGCCTGGAGAATGAGAAGCTCTCAAAGATCCAAGGTACTGTAAGAAATGGCTCAAAAGACAGGTGGTTCAGTAGACAGCATCTTCCCCTCAGTCAGTCAGTTCTACTCCTTTGCACCACTACGGTTACTCAAGTGTCTGTTAGTATTCCATGGCAATCCAGTGATCTGTCCACTTATCACTATGACATCCCTTTGACACGTTTCACAATAATAGATTGTTCACCCCAGTGTGAATATTCCTATTTTGCCTCCTTAAGTTTCTTTGTAGTTTACACCAGTGCGACAGTCTCCACTTCTTCCCAAAAAGGCTGTGTGGGCTTGCAGTAGCACAACAACTACAGAATTTCTACCTCCAAAGGCGGACCTCGCTCAGAGGCAGAAGTACTCTGGTGAATACCACTGGCGTGTGGATCACTGCTGAGTCTGCAGCAGTAGTGCTCAAGGGCCTTGCACAGGGATCAGGGCCCCACAGTGGTGGTACTGTCCAAATGCCCACATCTGTCAAGCCAGGAGAAAGGGGGAGGAAATTGTGGCTGAAAGCTAGTATGAAGCAGTTTTAATTTCAGAAAGACTTGTTGTCAAAAATACAAAGCCGGTCTCAGCTGGGGGAATTGGAGAGACTGGCACTCAGGAATGCTCAGGCACGGTGCTTAACCAGCAGTGTACATGGCTGCTTTGTTTCTACTCATAACTTCAGGGAGAAAAGGTCTTTAAACGAAAAAAAAAGAAAAAGAGAGCAAGCAGCTGTCTCTCCTAGTTGGTGGAGCAAGGGACAGTGACCCATCGTACTCAATAGCTGAGCTTAATCAGTGGCAGCCTCGTGACTGCTGACAGCAATGTTCATCCAGTTCAAACACTGTCATGGACCCTTGATCCACGCACTTCAGGTCAGTCACTGATGCAGGTGGCTATAAAAGGTTGTACCCGTACAGGATTTTTCCTCAAGGGCAGGGGAATGCAAAATGCCATGCCTCATTCTGTGTCCCCCTCCCCTGTGACTGGGCCAGTCACTGAGGCAAGGAGGTGGGGCCAGGACCAACCAATCCCCCACCTGTACTGAGAGCCGATAGAGAACACTCATCCCTCCCCCTTCAGGCTGGAGAGCCGCAGAATGCATTGTGCGGTTTTGTGCTGACTTGTACCGAGGCTGTGTCCCAAAATTACAATCAGAGGTTCCATCAGTGGCTCATGACCAATGCAAACAGCAGCCCTAGTGAAGCCTTTTGTACAGCTCAGTATAGAAACATTCCACTGCACAGAATGGGTATGGCAAGCTAGGGACGGTGTTAGAACTATAAAAATGCACCAGTAATTCTCTGGAGGAAAGGGATTAATATTTGCTTTCATTTACCAAATGAATGTAGAACTCAGGAATGTGAAAGAATAGCTCTCCCAGCCAGGGCCAGGAATACTATGGGCACCTTTTTCTGATACCTCTTCAGTGCACTGAGTTCTATCTGACCACCCACCCTTAAGGCTATGCAAAATGGCACAGTATTTTTTTTTCTGCTGCATGTGCAAAAGTGCACTCATCTCACTGAGGTAAGACTGAGGCAGCAAACATTTGAGAGGAAAAGGCTTATTTCTTCTTCCTAATTTACAGGCGAGAAGAGGCCATTGGGAGAAAGGTGGCCCAGGAACTGAGCAGTGCATGGAAATGTATGAAAATAACTCCTTTGTGCCGGCACTGTAGCATTCGGTTTTTCTGAATTCAATAGAAGATACATCCTGTTCACTGCCTTTGGAAGACGGGGACCTGGCTCGAGTTAAACACTAGTGGCATGCCAGCTGGGCAGGTAAGCTCAACCACTCATGACAATTGTATGTCACTTGCACTAATATTAGTGAAAGGGAACACCAACGATCTTCAGTCAGGCTGCAGAGGAACAGCTCAGTGAGAGACAGCTGCCGAGTCGGTTGGGTGAGTGCACAGCGAGTCAGCCAGACACACTTGGGCCATGGTATTCTCTAGTGGATGAAATTTCTCTCTGCTTTGGCTTTCCCCCAGCACCTGTCTCTGTCACAAGAAATGTGGCATCACATGTCTGTGTTAATGACTGATGCTAAATCAACAAGTGCAGATTAGTGCAAATCTTATCAAAGATCTTATAAAAAGTGCCAAACCCTTGTCAGGTAATGCAGTGGTTTGGACAGAAGACAGACCTGCCTGAACTTCCCATTTTTGGTGTCAGCTGTGACCTTAAGCAGAAGCACCATTTAGCAGTCAAGTTCCAAGACACACAGGGCAGACAGTCATGTGGCAGAGGCCAGTGGAATCAGTGAATTCTGGCCCGATTTTGTAGCAAGTTTATTGATATTCATGGGCCCCTGGCCCTGATCAGGGAGCTGAGGCTGGGAAGAGCATTATCCTCTCTTACTGTCACTTCCATCATAGTCCATTATTTTACCTCTTTCCCCCATACATCTGATGTTACTAACAGCAGCAGAGCTATTTTGAAGTCATTATGCCAAAGGTTTATGGGTCAAACCTTGTTCATTTGCATATGGTTCCCATACATACCATGATTGTCAGGTTTCTCTTAGGTCCTGCTCTGAAAACCAGGCCTGCTGACAAGAGGCAGGAGAGGCAAAGGGGTAATTGCCTCAGGACCCAGCCTTTCAAATGGGCCTGGAGATTCAGCTGACACTACTATTATTTTGGCAGCAGTGGCAGCTAGTGTTCCAGGCCCCTTTGAATTGCTGTGGCAGTGCTGCTCCACCACGCTGGGAAGCTGTGAGGGAGAGGGAGGGACCCAAGGCTGCCATCCAGGCAGGCTCTAAGAACTGACTGTCCTAGGCCCAACCCTTCTGCCCTTGTCTCTGCCCCTTTGGCGGGGGGGGGGGCGCGCAGAGCTGGGCTCCCATCCCACCTTGCCCTGGCTCCTGCTGTGCCTGTCAGCCCCGCTGCTGGTAGCCGTCTGACTGAATTAAAGGGCCTTGCAATTTGGCCTGATGTTAACTAGAAGCAGCTGTAAATCAAAGTCCCCAGATTTTAAACACCCAATACCTAGATCTAAACATTGCAGTTTGAGTCAGGATCCGTTAGCATTGTTTATTGACAAAACTATGGCAGAAACGGACTTTGAGTAATCCCACTTTGCAGGCACTTTGTTATAGGATATGTGTATCTCCCTCTCTCTCTCTCTCTCTCTCTCTCTCTCTCTCACACACACACACACTTTTGTGTGGTACCCTAAGAATGTGACCCATATCAGACAGGGCCATTGGGTCTTACTGTTACAAGGATTAGTACAGTAAACAGAAATAATACATGACTACAACTGTAGAAAATTCACCTGGTTTCCAGTACAACCTAGAAAAATCAGACTAGTGCTGTCAAAAGGACATGATAAGGTTCATAGATCTTTCAGAGTGAACCAGGCAGTGGTTTCAAGTGAGACTGGTGTGAGGAATCCATGACTCCATATGGAGCAAACTGACTCCATGGTGGTAAGTGGAACTTTCAGCACCAAAAACTCAAGACTCCACTGGTGACAGCTACTCAGCCATGGGGCAGTCAATAGAAGACTCAAGTCCAAGATTCAGGGCATCTCAGCGCCTCGTGCCTGGGGGCAAGGTGTGGAGAGGCCCAGCTCCACATCTCAGAAGGGGCTGAGACAAGGGCAATCAGTGCTTGGCACCAGCCAGAGCACAGCTCTGGTTCCCCACCAACCTCAGCCCTCAAAAGTTGTGCGGAGCAGTATTTCAAAGGTGGCTGGAGCTCCTAGCTGCTGCTACTGTTGTAGCAATAGCAGCTGGGAGCTCCAGGCTCCTTTGAAAAGCTGAACCTCAATGCATTTGCCCTCTCTTCCCATACCCCAGCACAGATATAAATGGTTACCTGGGGGTGTGGATATCTGCAAATAGACACTGGTATCCACTGATCTGCAGGGCTCTACTCCCAAGACACACTGTGGCCAATAGAGAGGTGTGTGGCCCTATTGCTCCCAAGAGTCAGACGGAAAACAAAAGGAACTGCCACAAGAGCAAGACATTTTCAATCAGCAAAGTCTGCAAGGAAGCTTTTTAAAAAGATCACAGTGGAGGCTCACACCACATGCATACTCCAAATTAAAAAAAAAACAGTAAGTAGGCCAAAAAAATGCCACCGTGGCTAAATGAACTAAAAGGAATAGTTAGATAAAGATTTTAAGAATCAGAAGTCAAACCCTACTGAGGAAGATACAAAGGAACAAATTCTGATAAGTCAAGTGTAAAAGTATAATTAGTTTGTCCAAAAAGAACTTTAAGAGCAGCAAGCAAAAAACACCAAACCAAAGCAATTTTTCTAAGTACATCAGAACCAGAGAAACAGAGGAAATTTTGGAACAAACCAGTAAAGATTAAACAGCAATAAGTTAATAAAAGCAGATGGTATTCACCCAAAGAGTTTGAAGGAAACTGGAAACCTGTTAACTGGTATGTACCTATTGCTTAAATCAAAACCCTTTGTATCAGATGATGGCAGCGAACTAATTGTAAATGAGCGTTTTTTAAAAAGTCTCCGGGCAATTACAGGGCAATAATGCCAAACTTCTGTATGAGGCAAAGTAGTTTAAAGTTAAACTATAGCAAACAACAGAATGATCAGACCCAGATAAACATGGTACATCAGGAAAGAGTCAACATGGCATTTTATAAAAGCGACACGGGGGATCCAGTGGATATACTGTACGTGGACTTTTTGGACAACATGTGGAAAAGTCCCTCACTAAAAGGTACTTAGGCAAAGTAATGAGTCATGGGATAAAAGGGAAGGTCCCCTCCTTGATCAAAAACCGGTAAAAAGTTAGGAAATGCATGAATAAATGGTCAATTTTCACATTGTGGATAGGTAAATAGTGGGGTCCCCTAAGGATCGGTGCTGTTCAATAAATATTCATGAATGATCTGGAGAAAGGAATAAACAGTGAGGTGGCAAAGTTTGCAGCCAATACAAAATTCCTCCAGATAGTTAAGTCCAAAGCTGCCGGCAAAGAGTTACAAAGGGATCTCACAAAACCAAATAACTGGGCAACAAAATGGCAGATGAAATTCAGTCGTGATAAGTGCAAAGTGACGTACATTGACAAACATCACCTCAACTTACATATAAAATGATGGGGTCTAAATTAGTAAATCAGCACTCACAGAAGATCCTGGAGTCATCACAGATCGTTCTCTGAAAACATCTGCTCAGCAGCAGCAACAGTCAAAAACAGCTAGTAATGTTAAGAGCCATTAGAAAGGGTTAGCTAATGAAATGAAATGAAATATCATAGTGGCACTATATAAAACCATGTTATGTCCACACCTTGCATGTCAAAATATATATAATTATATTTATATATAATATGAATGAATTGGAAAGGAGTATAGAGGAGAGCAAGAAAAATCATTGGGAATATAGAATATCTTATATTGGATTAAGACGACCGAGGCTGTTCTGCCTAGGAAGAGATGACTCAGTGAATCTATCAAATCAATAATAGTGCAGAGAAAATGAACTTCAGAGAAGTGTTATTTAACTCCTCACATAACAGAAGAGCCAGAGGTCACCCAAAGAAATTAATAGGCAGCTAATTTAAACAGCGTAAGGAAGAGCTTCTTCGTTCAACACACAGTCAACCTGTGGAACTCATTGCTGGTAATGTTGAAAGCTAAAAGTATAATTTGAATAAAAAAAGAACTGGGTGTGCTCATGGTGAATAGATCCATTAAAGGCTGTTCACCATGATGGGCAGGACACAATATAGCCCCCCGGCTCTGGGTGTCTCTAAACCGCTGCCTACCAGAAGCCAGTAATGGACAACAGGGGATAGATCACTTGACAAACTCCCTCTGGAGTGTCTGACAAAGGCTTCTGCTAGAAAACAGGGCAATGGGCTAGATGAATACTTGTTCTGACCCAGTATGGCCATTTGTTTGTTCTTCTGAATGTGTGGCTACAGGGTTGCATTTGTATTTTTAACATGGGCCTGTGTCACAGAAAGGTGCCAGTCAGGCTAAAAGACCTGTACAACTGAATCCTTTTACTTAACCATAAAGAGACACAGTACATTAAGTGGCAGGACAGGATTCTCCATCATATGTGTCTCTCTGCCATGGTCCTGAATAGGAAGAAACCACTTCTCACCTTAAGATCTACAAAAAAGCTTGTACAAGGGACTGCTCTGATCAGTCTGACTTCCTGTATAAATCAGCCACAGGATGTCCCTGAAGTAATTCCTTCTTCAATTCAATAGACCAAACTAGAGCATGTTTTTCTGAAAAAAATCTTCAGTGTCAATTGTAAGATTACCAGTAACACAAAAAAATTCAACCGGATCCCTTGGAAAGTTGTTCCATTTAATTACCCTCAACACATACACCTTATTTCTAACCTGAATTTGTCTAGCTTCAGCTACCAGATAATGGATCTTGTTATAAGTTTGTCTGCTGGATAACAAAGAGCTGTTCAAATCTAATTTCTGTTCCCCATGTAGGTGTGTACAGACGGGGATCCAGTCACTCCTTAACTTTCTCTTTGATAAACTAAAGGAAGTGAACTGCATGAGTCACTCTCCAAGGCATCTTTCCAATCCTTTAATCACTACTGTGGCTCTTCTCTGAATGTCTCCAATTTCTCAATATCCTTTCTGAAACATGGACACCAGAACTGGACACAGTATTCCATCACTGTGACACCAGTACCAAATGCAGAAGTAATGTGACCTTCTGGCTCTTATTCAGTAGTGCTCTGTCTATAGAATCATGCCATACTAGAACTGGAAGGGACCTTGAGAAGTCATCAAGTCCTGTCCCTGCACTCACAGAAGGACCAAGCACCATCTAGATCATCTCCGACAGATGCCTCTCCAACCTGTCCTTAAATATCTCCAATGATGGAAATTCCACAACCTCCCTAGGCAATTTGTTCGAGTGCTTAACTATCCTGCCAGTTATCCTGAAGTCCAACTTAAACTTCCCTTGCTGCAGTAAGGAGAAGAATTTTTCTCCCTCCTCCATGTAACATCCTTTTAGATACTTGAAAATTGCTGTGACACCCCCTCTCAGTCTCCAATTTTCCAGTCTAAACAAACTCAGTTCTTTCAGCCCACCCTCACAGGTCATGTTTTCTAGACCTTTAATGATTTTTCTGCCCTTCTCTGGACCCTCTCCAATTTCTCCACATCTTTCTTGAAATGGGATGTCCAGAACTGGACACAGTACTCCAAATGAAGCCTAATCAGCACAGAGTAGAGCAGAAGAATTTCTCATAACACTGCTGTTTATTTATCCAAGGAATGCATAAGCTCTTTTAGTAACAGCTTCACGCTGGAAGTTGTGTTCATCTGAATATCCAGCAAGGTTTACAACGTTTGTTCAGAGTCATTGCTTCCCTTCCCAGGATATAGGTCTCCATCCTATCCACACTCTTTATTCTTACACTGACCCTACCCTGGTCTCTAATGGAAGTGTGTTCTCTTGTGCCTAGCTTATCAAGGGGTCACAATCAATCTGTATTGGTTCTTTTCATCTTTTATCACTTCCCCAATTTGTTTCAACTGCAAAATTTCTGAGCTATGATTTTATATTTTCTTTTAAAACATCAAAAAAAAAACAAAACCTCTAGTGCAAGGCCCAGAACTAGTGCCTGCAAGACCCCCCACGGAAACATACCTGCTCAGTGGCGATTCCCTGTCTAGAATATTTTAAGAACTCTCAGTTAGTTATTAATCCAGTTCACATGTGCCATATTTTGTAAGATTCCAGCCAAAATGTTGCACAGTACAATATAAAATGCCCCATAGTTGTTGAAGTGTATTTGTATTCATTCATAGATTCCAAGGCCAGACGGTATCATTGAGGTCATTTAGTCTGTCCTTCTGTAAAACACAGGACGTAGAACTGCCCCAAGAATTACATCAATACAGGTTATTACTTTGAACAACCAAATTCATAAGCTCATCAAAAAGTGATATCAAGGTTAGTTGCACATGATCTGTTTTCTATAAAACCATATTGATTGTCATTAATCAAATTACCCTCCTTAAATTCTTGATTAAGCAAGTCCTGTATCAGCTACTCCATTATCTTGATCAGTCACAGGCTCACAGACCTGTATCTGCTCGGGTCATCTCCTCATGTACCCTATTAAAAATATTGGCACAACTTTCGATTTCTTGTAGTCCTCTGAGAACTTCCAAAATCTTACTAAAAATCATAACTAATGGTCCAAGAGAGCTCTTCAGCCAGCTATTACACAAACACCTAGATGAAAGTTTCCCAGACCTGTTGATTTTAAAAAGTCTTGTTTTAATAGCTGCTGTTAGACAGTCTCCTTAGCTACTGTTGGAATGGAAAGTATTTCATCATCATATGTGCTCTGACTACATCATCCAGCTTTTCCACTCAAGTACAGGAGACAAATATTTATTGAGCACTTCTGCCTTTTCTGATCATTTGTCTCTTTTTGTTCTTTGTCTTTCTTTGTCACTTTTTAAGCTTCTAATTTACATTCAGTAGCTATCCGCTTCTACACATTACATACTGTTATATAGCGGCGAGGGGAGTCAGCCACCCATTCATACCCAGGCCTCTTTTCTGAGACTGGCAGTACAGGCCCCTGTTCACATCCTCAGAACAAAATCATAAACCCACTCCTTTGACCTGCTCTTCGCCCTGTAATGCCCCATTTCAAAAAGACACCTCCCATTTAAAACACACAGGCTGATTTACTGATTCTTCCGCTTCGGTGGGACAGGATTTCACCCATAAAGTCCACAGCCTGCAGAGAAGAGAGGTTGTGGGTGCCCTTACTGCTAATGAGAATCCAGCCATAATTTGAAAGGCCATCAGGTATCACTGTGACGCATGCCAAATAAAAAGCTGACTAGGCAGACATAATGGAAATGGTGGTTTATGCATCCCCAGTGAAAAGGGCCAAGAACCATTAATTCTTTGTTAGTAGGCCACACAATAGCTAGCCAATGGCAATGGCTACCCCTGGGTTAACACCGACCAACTGGAATAGAACCCATGACCTAGGTGCAGAAAGTTCTGTTGCCTATAACCAATCCCACTGAGACATTACAACACCAAGCTGATCTGTGAAGTGGTTGCAGCAAGCTCCCAGGCCAGCTGCCATGTTCAAAAATCCACAGCATACACAATCCTCACAGAGAGAACATACCAGGTATTACACCAATAACAACATAGACTATACTTGATCCTAGCCACAAACAGCCAGTCCTCCAGGACAGCTTTGTTTTAAAAACACTTTCATTCAGTCCACGAAGAATCGCTCATACCTAAAAGCTTTTTTGTGGAAATTCTCACACACAAACTGAAACTACTGTAATAGGAAGAGAGAAATTTGCAAAGAGACTGTAAAATTGTCCTTAATTTAAAAAAAAAAAAAAGAAGACGACTTATTATCCGGGCTAAACGCTTTTTGTCTGAGATAGGCAGGAGAGTCTGCAAAAGTCTCACCCTAAACCACTTCATCCCCTTTCATGACAATGTAACATTTCACTAGACAGCAGTTGAGTATTTCCTTCCTCTGCCCCAATTTCAAACCGGGCTGTGTTACCTCCCACCTCCCCCAGTGCACAGTTCCCTGGCTGAGGTGACGGAGCTTGCACTGAAGGTCTGACTCAGTGAAATCAACTGTCAAATATGCACTCCCTTCTGAACAGGAAGCTCAGAAAGCAAACGTTCCTTGTGGTTTTAAATTTCAGATCACTCTATCAGCTCTGTAACACCTTGCAGCTAGCTTCCTTTCTCAATGCAGTGTCCTAGTTGCCGTAACAGGACAGCTGAATACACATAAAGGCCTTGTCTACACCAGGATTTCAAACCTGCTTGTAGCTGCCCTCATGCAAACACCTAGCGGAGACATAATCTCCATCAGCACAACCTGGCTTGCATTGTTGCAGTTTATCTGAATGCAAATCTCAGTTTATAGACGTTTGCCCTGTTCACAAATAGAAGCTGACATCAGCCCTGCTTCTCTCATGGCTGAAACCCCAGTGTCAATGAGGCATTAAAAGGACCAGAAATGATGTCTCCTCTTAATTATACCTACCTCACCCTTGCACAACCCTGCAAGATATTTATCCAGAATGTGCCTGAATTTAGCAAGCCAGGGACTGCACCTGCTGTCGTTAAATTAAAGAGAGCCTGATTTTTCAAGGTGATTAGCGCCTTCTTCAGTATGGATTGACACCAGCTGCAACTAAAGTCACTGGAAACATTACCTGAAAATAGGGATGCAGGGTTTCCAGAAACCTTATGCAGGATGGCAGCCCCATGGAGCCAGCTGGGACACAGTGCCCCACCAGCAGCCCCTGCTGCAGGAACCCTGGCCAGCAGGGAATTTCCATGCCAAGTCCCACATCCCCCCTTTACTCAAAAATGACCACTGGGACATTTTTGCATAAATGCGGGATACGGAATTTGTTATGGAAATTCAGGACTGTCCCACAGATTGCAGGATGCCTGGCAACTCTACTAAGAATTTGTGAGACTTGATAATGATGATTTCAGTGCTGCACCCAGTGATTGCACTGAACTAGTAAGGCATGCAGCCACTGACCCCGCAGGATTTGATCCATTGCTTCTGATGTGAGTTTTGGGCAAACAATTACTGCAGGAGTGGGTCCAGTGTTACTAGCCAGTACTTTTTGCTTTCAAAATAGAATTCCTAAGCAGTATTAGCATGTCTTGCTTCTTTTTTTAAGGTTTGCAGAACTGTTGTAGCTGTGTTGATCCCAAGACAGAAAGACAAGGTGGGTAAAGACAATATCTTGTATTGGAGCAGCTTCTGGTGGTGAAAGAGATACACTTTTGAGCTACATGGAGCTCTTCTTCCAATTAAAAAAAAGTGTGTCTTCTGCCTTATGTCTTTCTGTGGTGGCATTTTCATCCGTACAGGGCAATTGCTAGCTCTGCTAAATAGAGCTCATTACTTTAGCAGTTAAGCTAGCCCTGGCCTATCTCCAAATTTCTTGCAACAAGCAAAGGAGTTTTCTCCCTTAGGAGTAGTGGCCTCCTGGAGGCAGGAAAAATGCAGAGTAGGAGAGTGTGGCTGTGTGCCATGCTGATACTGCATTAATTCCCCTTTAGAAGGCATGCAGAGAATGGGACAGTTTCCAGGGCTTGCTCTGTGGGCAGCTAGCTAGGATCACTTAGCCTGCTATTCAGTACCAGCAGGGAGCAACCAAAAATAGAAGCAGGAGGTGAGAAATAAATAGGCAGAAAACTGAAGAAAAGCCAAGCTGTGTGAAGAAGGCATGAGAACCGATTGCACAGTGGCTTGGTGTGAGACACCGAGTTTAGGCTATTTGCCTACACTGCACCTCTTACACCAGCCCAGCTGTACTGCTTCAGCCACATCACTGGAAGGTGCCCACTGTGGCTGTATTTTGTCACCATGGGAGAACTCTCCCAGCAACAAAATAAAACCACCTCCAAAGAAGGTTGTAGCAGGGTAGCTGAACCTGTGTACTAGCACAGATAATCCCCACTGAAAGAGAGAGGCTTTGAGAACCTGGGCATTCTTCGTCAGCAGCCCTTCTCAACTAGGGCACATGTACCCATGAGGATCCATAGAGGTCTTCCAGAGGGTAGACCAACTCATCTAGATATTTATGTATTTTTGCAGCAGATTACCTAAAAAGCTCTAGCGAAGTCAGTACTAAACTGAAATTTCAGATGATGGCTTGTTCATGCTTCTCTATTGACTCCACAGACTATACCATATTTATAGTCCAATCGATTTATTTTGTAGTTATATGATAAAAATAAGAATGTTAAGTAATTTTTCGTATGTAGAATACAATAATGGCACAATGCACTGATTTTATAAGCAAGCTGTTTTTAGGCAGGTGAAACTTGCGTGGTACAGGAGACAAATCAGACTCCTGAAAGGGGTACAGTAGTCTGGAAAGGCTGACAGCCATGCTTATGAGAGGGTACAGATTAGAATACTCTGCTTGTGGGAGGAAAGACGTCTGTGATTCTTTTAAAAGTGATGTATGCAGGGAAAGGCAATGAGGAAGCAAAGAAGTTTTTTTAATCAATGAATACTTTCCATGTTTTAAATTATTTCACATAAATGTGATGACTTTGCATTAAAATCTTCCTCCTCCTTATGACCTGCCAGGTAATCTTGTTCTCAGTTTATCAAGATCAGAATTCGTTGCCCTGTTCTTTTCAGTTCCCAGAAACAGCTATATTAAATAGTGTCTGGTTAAACTCAAAGGCAACTGTGTGCACAAACCAGGTGCAGTAACTGCCAACCAAAATGACTAGGAAGGCACTTTGGAGTGTGTAGGTCCCCGCAGTCTCATTTGGATGTAAAAATAGGTGTGAAAATGTGCGCATGCTTGTTATCAGTCATTAGACCTTCCTTACATGACATATGAAGAGAAAATATATTTCTACATCGCCATTTCCATGAACAGAGATTTCTTCAACATATTCATTTAGGGCTACGTTTTCCAAAGGATGCTTTCTTTTTCACCAGCAGACTGTGCATGCAACATTTGCTCCCACATTTTCACCTACGATCAAAACTGTGCATCCGATCAGCTTCTTTGCACCTCTAATTTTGGCACTTTGCTGATTTTGGGTACTGATGTATAATTCACTTGTGGGCACAGCTCTTATAAATACATCCTCAATGCAAATAATACTGTAAGCCAGTCTATTTCCAAAACAATCGCAGTATAGAGAAAAAAACCCACAACCCAGAAAGGCAGAGTAAGCCACATAA
The DNA here is from genome assembly GCF_033958435.1 of Carettochelys insculpta. Lineage (NCBI taxonomy): Eukaryota > Metazoa > Chordata > Testudines > Carettochelyidae > Carettochelys > Carettochelys insculpta. The sequence goes on along the minus strand of NC_134153.1, from coordinate 18,766,851 downwards.
ACCACCAATACCATATACTGCTGGGATTTGTAAGCCGGTCCTTATTACTGTAGTAGGGGTAGTATTTGCCGTTCTGACAGTGTCTCAGGGCCCTGGCCCACCAGGCTAGGTGAAATCACCAAAAAAAAGAGACAATGGCTCCCATAATAAGAGGGAGTTCTTAAAATATTGAAACCACAAGATAATATAAGGAATTGCCAAGCTCAGACATGGCTAATATGTTTCCTACTGGTTTAGCAAGAGAGTGAGTCACACAGTGAACATGAGAGACCAGAAGTGCATTATGTTACCAGTGATGTGCAGGGCATAGCCATTTCATACACTGGAGATATACCAGGGATAACTGGCAGGAAGATTCACCTAACAATAGTTATCTGGTGCCTGGGAACTTGTTGGTAGCCAAGGAGGAGTGTCACTCAAGGACAAAGACAGTAACTCTGAGAAGATCAGTAGAGGCTGGATTTCAGTAGTAGACAAATTCACAGGAGAAGAGCATTTCACAGTGAATGTTTTAGACGAAGCTATTTTATCCCTTGCAAAATGAGTATGCAGGGCTTATTCCTGCAAGGTGCCAAAAGGCCTAGCTTTCTACACAATAGGTGTATCTACTATCAGAAAACACACAAGAACCTCATATCTTAAGCTAGATTCAGCCATAGTTCAAGTGGCTGAGGCAGCATTAAGCACATGGAGACCTGCCCTTAAGGGCTACCCAAGGTTCTCCCTAACATAAAGGCGACCTTGGGTGACAGAGCCAATCTAGTTCATTTACATCCCTGGTGTCTTTCTGCTTTGCGCATAGGGGCTGCGTTGGAGCTAGCAGAAGAATATATGCAACAAGGGCATGGCTCTAGAACAAGCAATCATAATGATGCCTCTGAATGTAGGGTGCTCTAAATTACAAGGGCTGCTTTGTCCCCCACTACCCTAGAACCACGAAAAGGTGGTTTACTGCCCCTTTTCTCCCCTGAACCTCTCAGCTGAGATTTGGCCTTTGAACTCACTGTGTTGATCCCAGAGTGCCAATATTGCTATGTAATTTCCAGCTATGGATTTAAGAGGAGGGTTGGAGCACTCAGTTAAAACATTCCTAAGAATCACTTAACCCCAAAAGAATGTAGCTTTACAATCTCTTTGTTGGGGCAAATGTGGGGCGGGGGGCATGTTAGAGCATTTGCTGGCACTGAACCTTAATTCCAGATGTTTCATTCAGGCACAATAGCTTATTTCTTACTATTCAGTCAGGACATTGACTGTTGCCTTCACACTGCATGGAATTCAAGTAGCTGACCCCTTAGCATTCCTTACACATTTTTACCTTGTATTTTGCAGCATATATTTGCTTAGATCCAGAATCACAAGAATTTGCAGTCTGGCAGCATTTCCATTTCCAGGGCTTTAGAGCAAGTGTAAAAGTTGGCTAGTGCCTGATTTAGCTTTCAAAATCTGAACATAGCAGAAGTCATATTGTGTCATACATCTCTCCTTTAAAACTCCTGTTGGCCCCCTGTAAATGATTATACAAGTGCAATTAACTTTGATGTACATGTTATGCTACATTAAAAAAAAATCCATTCCTGGTTAAAGATGCAATGGCTGAGCAGCCTTGTGCAGATATCCCATGGTAGGCCAAAATTTGACCTTTTGATCTCTGTGTACAGTCTGAATGCTGGGGATACTTTTTAAAGTCACTAATAGCCCTACTTACAACAGCTTCATTAATAAATAAATATACAGAGCTTTACCATTTAGGTGGTGGTTGGCAGCATTAGCTGGTCTTTCATTAATCCACAGGCAGCATGGCTTTGAGCAAACTCCCAGCTGCATGGGGGAGATAAGGCAGGGCTGAGCTCCCACCTCACATGCCAACAAAATTCAGCTCACGTGCCACTCTTGATGTCCATGCCAAGGGGGTGCTGATCTCTGGCCTGGACCTAGGAACAGGGTGGAAGCTTTTGTTGGTGAAGTTTTGGAGGTTTTTTGCACCGCTAGCTGCAAATGTGGACAACACTCATTGGATCAGACTTCCTTCCATTGACATGTTATGGTGTAATGCACTACTGCTCACCTACTGAGCTGAATTTCTATGCAACTAATTACATTTAGTCAATAGTTTCCACCTTGTAAAACTTAATCCCTGAGAACATGTCAACAATTTGTTGAATTACTGGGCAGTGTTTTGTTTTGTGCAACAGGCCTGCGGTCTTCTTATTGTGGTGATGCAATCCAGACAATCAGCTTCTTTGTGTGGTAGGTGCACAATAGTAACAAGCCAGATTGACACTTTCATTCACAGCAATACTCCCATTAAAGTCAGTGTTTTGTCTGAATACACACTGAGTAGCAACATCCAGAATTAGCAAGTCATTAAACAACTTTGTACACTTCTTCGTACTGTGCTTTAAACATCCACGAATTAGTTGTCTGTATGCACATTAATGATGTTTTAAATAAGACAAGGCAAAAAGACATTTAAAGGGTGGGGTTTTCCAAACATGCATAATGGAGTCAGGAGTCTAACTCTTAAAGGAAGTCAGTGGGAATAGGGCACCCCATTCTCTGAGGCGCCTTTGCAAATCCCAACCTAAAATGTTCATCATGCAAGTTTAAGAGCACAAAGAAGTTATCTAAAGCGTAGATGAGATGCACTCACAAAGAGAAACTGCACCACAAAGAGATTGTTGGACCCAAAAGCCCTCCCAGGTTCCGTACAATAGGACTGGATGAAAACTGTGTTGTGGTGATAGGGCAGCTGATTATGTGTTGTCACCTACTCTCAAATGTTTGGGTTCACCACTAGCAGTACAAGTTTTTATAATGCACGTAACCTACACATACATTACCAGGTTACAGAGTGACAGGTAGAATTGCAGAGATAATGGTGCAGGCTCTGCACACTGAGATATAAGTAACTAGAGAGAGAAGCAGTGCCTAATGTTGAAGCTAGGTATCTAGACATCACTTTCTTCTATGATTAATTCAGTCCATACCAACTTATTTGCTAGCATTAGATTCTTCTCTTTCTAGATATTGAAAGTTATAGCTCATGTAACTAATCACAGATGAGATTTTGGGACACCTGTAGTAGAAGCAGATGATGGGTACTTAAGTGCAATATTGTTTATTCAAAGATTAAAACCCATCTTGTTTATTCTCCAGAGATTCCCACACTGTTGACATAATAAATGCCACTTCCCCAGTAGTGCACCCTGTGAGCGGGGCACTGGTGGGGCAGCTTGGGAGAAATTCAAATGCCATCCAGCTGATCAGCAGAGCGCCCACAGCTAGGTTTTGTGTTTCTATTGGTGGTGCACATGCCTTGAGGTGCATAAAAATTTATTCTACACATGGATGCAAAAGACTAAGAGGGAACATTGAATAAGTGATGCTCAGCAGTAAGAAGGCTTGAGTGAGGGAGAGTACAGAAACCCTGGTATGCATAGTTGTGATGCAGAAAATAACTTCTCTGATATTCAAACTGTGCTCTGGTTGACTTCAGGACTGGTCCAGGCTTATGCTAAATTCAATGACGGCCAATAAAAATAGTCACAAGCTTGAAGAGAGAGACTTTATTCAGCACCCCAACTGGAAAATTGAGATGGCTGAACAATTCATTTAGCCATCTGATTTCATTCGAAAAAAAGTTTCCATTGGATGGATTTATGAGCTGTCAAAAAGTTTGGCCCAGTGATTGCACTAGATTTTAATTGCACACAATTAAAAATAATTCCATACAATTATAAATATTCAGAAATGCAGATGTTCACAATATACAACCTAAACAGAAGCCTCAACTTCTGTTACGTGTCCAGGTGTATCATGACCTACTTTCTCACCAGGGTCAGGGATGCCTAATGCATTTGCTATAATTCCTGATCTTACTGGAATTTCACACGAGATGAAAGTGATACCGGAGGCCCATTTTCTTTCCCCTCAATTAGATTTTTCCAGAGAAGTCCATTACAACAGAATGCAGCCAACACTCTCTCCTCTCCCCTCCCAGCACACAGCCTAAGCAAACCCTGGAATGATGCTGATGTTTTGCTGACACCAAGACAGCTGTCTGCTGACCTGATAAATGCAGCCTTTGGGACGGGGGCGAGGTGGGAGGGGTGCGCTCTAAGACATGATCCCGTTTCCTTCCACTCACATTAAGGCTCTGAAGATATCTTGGTTCTTGCGTTTGGAGAAAGATCTCTCTCCCAAACAGACTGGTGCTCTGAGCAAAGCTTACTAGCTTTTGGTGGGGTTGGGGGCACGGAGGGGCAAAAATGTTTGGATTGGATTGTGTCCCCACGTGAGTGGAGACTGCATGACTGGGCCACTTCCTCTCCAGCACAACTTGGGGTGCTTTGCATTCATTTGATTGCCAGTCGCTGGGCAGTAGAAGCAGCCAGCAATGACTTTGCATTTCCAGCAGCAGGGGAAAGTGGTGGGGGACATGTGCATGCCAAAAGGTTTCTGTTAGGGTGCCCTGAAATATTGATCCCACAACACGTGTTTCAGCATTACGCAGAGCAAATGGTAATTTGAATAACAAAGAAGGCTGAGCTAAAAAGGTTGTTTTGTATTTATATTCCCCCTGCCACCAGATTATCAGAGCCCCTCACTATCTTTAATCTATTTATTCTCTCAACACTCTGTGATGCAAGGCAATGTTTTTATCCCCATTTTACAGGTGAAGAACTGAGGCACGGAGAGGCTAAGTGACTTACCTGAAGTCACACAGGAAGTTTGCTGCAGACCAGGAACTTAAATGCAAGTCTCCCAAGACCCAGACTGGTTCTTAAATGCCAAACTACCTTCTTTTCGACGCAACACAACTCATTTTGGGTCTCTGCAATCCATTTTCATCCTCTCCAGTATGTTTGCCCAGCCTATTTCTGTGAGATGGTAATTTCATGTAAATATCTCCCTTTTTGAAATTAGGGATGTTAAACAGTTTACTGGTAAACAAACCAGTAAGCATGAGGGTTACCAGTTAATTGGTTAACTGGCCCTTGCCAGTGACATAAGGTGGCAGCCAGCTGTTCCAGGTTAGAGCAGTTCCAGCTGCACAGGAGTTGGTGGGAGGTTATGGCCATGGCAGGACTGGTGGTAAGACTCCAAAGCCCATAGCAAGGCTATGTCGCAGACCCCAAGTTAAAACAATTAACCAGTTAAGCATTAGCATATAACCAGTTATCCATTCTAACTGAAACATGAAGTCTCCACTTTCAAGGGACTTTATTCCCTTGTTTGCAAATCTCTTGGAGAAGAAATGCACAAAAGTCAGGCATAGTAGATCACTGCTTCACCAAGACATGTGTGTCACTCCCCAATTTCAAAGTCACTGAGGACCTCTTGACATGAGATACACCACAGAATAATTACCACCACCACCACACACTGAGTCCCACCATGCTGTGACTGCCACCCATTTGAATACTGCCTAGGGAAATAAATGTCTCTTTAGCAGGTGCATGGTGCCAAAGCAGTAGTACCCAACAGTGATTTAACTGCAGTCCTGGCATCAGTGTATATTACATTTCATCTTAGGTTACTGCTTGCAATTCACAGAAATTTACCATGCCCAGCAAGAATGTGAAACTGAGGCAGAGAGAGACTCAAAGACTCACTCAAGGCTGAACAGGGAATCAAAGGTTGAATTAGAATTTAGGGATTGATAGCTGCCGATATTATTTAGGATCTCTTCTGTGCTATAAGGCAGACCAGGGAGTTAACTATGGAGAGTACGATACTCAAAAGCACAGAATCACTTTTACATATACACTGAAAGTTTAACTGCAACATTCATGCAGAATACTGAAGGAAAACTGACTGAGCAACGGCACCGTATTTATAGTCAGTGGTACGAGATGAGCTTCAAAGCTGGGATTATCCTGCAAGAGGCATCTTGACCTGGTTGATCAGTGCAGTAATTAGTACCAGAATACTTAAAAGTGTGACCAGCTAATCAAAGCAGCATAGATCAGGCATACTTTAGCCAATCATATGAAAATAGCTGCATGAGGAGAGTACAGGAAGAACCTAAACAACCTGCTGACTATTCAGTCAGTAGCATCCAACAGGATAGAAAAATTCAATTTCCCCTCCTTCACCCGTACCAACCACCGCTGTTTGGGTCATGGGGAGAGGAACTCTTTGATTCCTGGCCAGTATTGAATACTTGAGAGAATTCTTGGGGAAAAACCATCAGATAAAGCCATTGCATAGTGAAGAATTCCATTCTTGAATTAAGGACAGCACTTAAACACACCATTTTTGGCAACTCCATGATCCTGGGAAATTCAACTGTTCTTATCAAATGACTAAGGCACACTCTAAAATAATCAGTTCATTGTTTATCTACATCCTCCATCATTCTCAGAGTCTATCTGATGGATTATTCATTACTTTCCTGTAATTATTTTAATAAAACATATGAAGTGCATTGATCATTTTGATTTTTTGACATTGGTGCAGTTTAATGCTATAACCTTAGAAACAAACCTGCAATTAACATGCTGGTGTGGAAACTAATACTTAATGCAGAATAGTGGTTGTTCACACCTTGCACCACTCACATTGTTGCCAGAATGTTAAGGGGTGAATCACGTCTCTATAAATCATCTTGTTTTGCATCTAGCTGATAATGTGCCCCACGCTCATAATAAGAACACAGAGGCTCTTCCCCACCCGCTCTCTCTCTTTGATGAAGAGCTTTATCTTTAAAATGTTCTGTGGAGAAAGTAAATACATAAAACCCTCTGCATTCTTTTAGTTATGTTGTGTCCTTGATCCCGTGTAGGGCACTAAGGGGCAGACTTTGGAGCTGCACTGGTCTGGGGAGAATGTTCTAAGACACTCTGTCCAGCTCAGGCAGCAACAGGCAGAACTCCGTCAGGAGCCAGCTCTAGGGCTGTTCTACCGCCATGCTATAGACAGGAGCACCATGTGCTCCCTGGCAGTGTCTGCTGTCAGATGCTAGCAGGCTCCCTTCCAGCCGTGCTGGATGCACCCCCTTTGGGCCTGCACAGTGATGTCTATCTAACGTGCCAGCTGTTACAATTGCTGCAAGCTGTATGTAGCTGGCATTCATGGCCTGCAAATTGGAGTCATCAGCCTAGATGAGGTGGTCACCTTCTCGCCTTACATTCAAGGACTCTGTGTGGATCTGCAGCCAACCTTGTCCCAGAGCGCTGGGATAGTCCAACCTGGGGTCTGGCTTTGGTCCATTAAAGGCACATGGCTCATCTCAGAGTGTGCACAGCGAGTCCTGCAAATCCCAGGAGTGTTTTGAGTCAGGATTTTGTCTCAGTCTCTTCTCCTGTAGGAATGCTGGCACGTCAGGAGAAAGGCCAGATAAACAAAGGCAGCCAGGACAATACATTTTGCACCACATTCCAGACAACTCAGGCAGCATGAATGTGGTTGGTTAAGACTACCTCGGCTCACTGCACCATGCACATCACTGTCTTCCTCACTCAGCCACCTGTCCATTGCACAGATTGGCCAAGAGTGACCTTTTCAGAGGCTCACACTGATAGCCACAAAGCCACAGGGGAACAGAAACCCAGTACACTGCCATGCTCCCAGGCTGGAGAAGAATGCTAATACTTCGGCACCTTTCTATTTACATGCCTGGGCCAGACGACTGCCCTGAAACTAACCAGCTTGTTCTTTACTGCTCTGAACATCCACAGGGTAATTAGGTGAGCCCGGTCTTTGAAATCCAACTCCACCTATAGTTGAGTCCAATCCCTGTAACAAACACTATGCTCCTTATCATATGACTTGTTAAATATTCCCTCCCCACCCACTTTTATCTTCCCATGGGCCACACACCTGCAGAACTTGCAACTATGAAGTAAACAGCCTCAAAGCACCATGTGACTGGGTTGTCAGGGTACAGAATGTATGGCATCTCCTAGGTTTGACAGTTCAGGGTGTTTATTTTGGGCACATTTGTTGATAGACAAATGAGTTCCTGCATATCCTTTATAATCCTGTGGTCTGTTATTAAGCACCTGTGTGGAATGACTTACCCAGCAGTGCTCACAATGTGGAGCTCCCATTGCTACCCCTGCACCTAGGAGCCAAAGGGAAATGTCAGCCACTGTGGGTGACCAAATGGACTTTTCATGGACGATCAGCAGCGCTGACTGGAATGGTGAGATTCCTCTCTCTAGACACAATTCTGCAGCTGCAGCCGATTCAGCACAAAATAGAGCAGAAAAATTATTTCTCAGGTCTTGCTTACAACACTCCGGCCGACACATCCCAGAATGATATTTGTTTAAATCAACAGTGTAACACTGTTTTAAAACAGCTTGTGATCCTCCAAGACCCCCAGATCTCTTTCTGCAATATTCCTTCCAAGGCAGTCATTTCCCATTTTGTAGGTGCAACAGATTGTGCCTTTTTATGCAGAGTGATTTACATTTGTCTTTATCATCGAATCATAGAACACTAGACCTGGAAGGGACCTTGAGAGGTCAAGTCTAGTCCCCTGCCCTCATGGCCAGGACCAAGCACCATCTAGACCATCCCAATAGATGTCCATCACTGGAGATATTTAGGAGCAGGTTAGATAGAGATTCCACAACCTCCCTAGGCAACTTATTCCAGTGTTTAACGACCCTGACAATTAGGAGGCTTTTCCTAATGTCCACTCTAAACCTCCCTTGCTGAAGTTTAAGCCCATTGCTTCTTGTCCTATCCTCAGAGGCTAAGAACATTTTCCTTCCTCCTCCTTGTAACACTCTTTTGAGGTACTTGTAAACTGCTATCACATCCCCTCAGTCTTCTCTTTGCTAAACTAAACAAGCCCAGTTCTTTCAGTCTTCCTTCATAGCTCATGTTCTCTAGCCCTTTAATCATTCTTGTTGCTCTTCTCTGGACCTTCTCCAATTTCTCCACATCTTTCTTGAAACGTGGTACCCAGAACCGGGCACAATACTCCATATGAGACCTAATCACCGCAGAGTAGAGCAGAAGAATGACTTCTCTCATGTCTTGCTCACAACGCTCCTGTTAATGCATCCCAGAATCATGTTTGGTTTTTTTGCAACAGTGTCACACTGTTGATTCATATTTAGCTTGTGGTCCCCTTTCTGCAGCACTCCTTGCTAGACAGGCACTTCCCATTCTGTATGTGTGAAACTGATTATTCCTGCCTAAGTGGAGAACTTTGCATTTGTTCTTATTAAAACTTCATCCTATTTACCTCAGGCCGTTTCTCCAGTTTGCCCACATTGTTTTGAATTCTGACTCTGTTCTCCAAAACAGAGATACCTCCCAGCTTGGTATCACCTGCAAATTTACTAAACATGCTTTCTATGCCAATATCCAAATTGTTGACGATACTGAACAGAACTAGTCTCAAAACAGACCAGTGCAGAACTCCACTTGTTATGCCATTCTAGCATGACTGTGAACCATTAACTACTACCCTCTGAGAATGGTTATCCAGCCAGTTATGCACCCCCACCTTACAGTAGCCCCATCGGAGTAGTATTTGCCTCGTTTATTGACAAGATCATCACAGGAGACCTTATCAAATGTCTTACTGAAGTCTAGATATACCACATCCACTGCTTCTTTGTTTAATTTCACCCTATTTACTTCAAACGATTTCTTCAGTTTGTCCAGATCATTTTGCATTTTAATCCTATCCTCCAAAGCACTTGCAACCCCTCCCAGCTTCATATCACCCACAGACTTTATAGACGTACTCTCTATGCCATTATCTAAATCACTGAAGAACATATTGAATGGAAGAGAACCCAGAACTGATCCCTCCAGGACCTCACTTGATATGTCCGTCCTGCTTGACTCTGAACCCCTGATAACTAAATGTGGGAATGCTTTTCTAACCAGTTTTGCACCCATCTTATAGTAGCTCATGTAGGTTGTATTTCTCTAGTTTCTTTATGAGAAGGCCATGTGAGATAACATTAAAAGCCTTATTAAAATCAGGCTGTACTACATCTACCACTTCTCTCTTAACCCATCCACAAGGTTCGTTATCCTGTCAAAAAAAGCTCTTTGTTTGGTTTGACATGATTTGTTCTTCACAAATCCATGCTGTTATTTATCATTACCTTCTTATCTTCTCGGTGTTTGCAAATCGATAATTCAATAATTTGCTCCAACATCTTTCCCAGTTCTGAAGTTAGGATGACTAGTTGGTAGTTCCTGGGTTGTCCTTATTTCTCTTTAAAGGACAAGTACTATATTTGCCCTTTCCCAGTCCTCTGGAATCTCAGCAGTCTTCCATGACTTTTTGAAGATGATTGCTAATGGCTCAGATATTTGCTCAGTCAGCCCCTTGTGCATTCTAGCACGTATTTCATCTGGCCCTGATGACTTAAAGACATCTAGCTTCTCTAAGTTATTTTAGCTTGTTCTTTCCCCATAATACCTCTGATCTTACCTTAGTATTCACTATATTAGACACCCAATTGCTACTAAACTTTTTTGGCAAAAAATTGAAGTAAATTACTAAGAACTTCTGTCATTTTTGCATATTCTAATATAATTTCCTTCCTTCTCTTCTCTGCCCACCAGCCCCACTGCATAATGGACCTACAGTGTCCTTAGTCGTCTTCTTATCTCTAATGTACATGCAACAAGTTTGCTTGTTGCCCTTTATGTATCTAGGTAGTTTAATCTCATTTTGTGCCTTGGTTTTTCTAATGTTGTTTCTACATATTTGTATTTGTTTAGATAGGTCTTTTTTAATTTGACCTAGTTTCCACTTTTTGTAGGACTCAAGTTTTAAATCAAGGAAGATATCCTGATTAAGCCAGAGTGGTCTCCTGTTATGCATCCTATTTTGCTGATGCAGTAGGATACTTTGTTCTTATGACTTCAGTAATGTCTCTTTGGAATGCTGTCAGTTCTCATGAACTGTTTTTTCCCTTGAACTTGCTTTCCATGGGACCTTAACTACCAACTTCCTAAGTTTGCAAGAGTCTGCCTTCTTGAAATTCATTATTTTCATTGTCCTATTTTCCCTCCTGTCATTCCTTAGAACTCAACCATTTCATGATCACTTTCAGAATTTCACTCTCAAATTCTCAACCAGTTCCTCTCTATTTGTCAAAATAGAATCTAAAACAGCCTTTCTCCACCTTCTGAAATTAAAAAAAAAAGTCTCCAATATGTTTCAACAACATGTTGGATAAACTAGTGTCCTGGTGTGTTATTTTGCCCAACATGTGTCTAGTAGTTGGCACCCTACGTGGTGAAGTCTCAGCCAATTGGGAACAGAGCACACCACTTAATTTCTGCATTAGATCTAACCTAATTAAATTGGCCAGAACTTGAAACATACATCAAACCAAAGCTTAATAAACATTGGTAGCTAGGCAGACAGAGCAAATAATTTACTGAAAGACTCTGGACAGTTCAGATATGGCAGTGTTTATTTAAACATTCAACTCCGACCAAATCCATGGGGGCTGAGCACCTAAATACCTTTGAGGATTTGGGTCAAAACATCAGCAAATACGGCTTGTTTGTAGTTACAGCTCACATTTAAACCATGTACCTTTTGTTAGTACTCTCTCTCTTTCGCATACGCACACACACATAAGGAAGTACCTCTTAGCAGCATTTCACCAAGCAGAGTATAAAGACGTAATGGGAGACAGCCCTTACTCCAAACTGGTTATAATCCAAACAGTTGTGCAAATTGTGTTAGCATGGGGAGGGGAAATCCCGGCCTGCAGGCTGGATCCAGACTGTGGCTTTTCTGTATCCAGCCCCCTAGGTTTGTGGCTCCCCTCCATGGCATCCAGCCCATGGTGGGGTGGAGGTTTTGGAGCCCTAAGCCTCATGGGCCATATCAGGAAGTCTGGGCCAGATTTAGGCTGCAGGCTCTGCCAGGGAACAGGAAGCTGCTCAGTGCTCTGCTGGGGTTCACTGCAGTTCCCCCAACTGGAGGAAGGCAGCGGGAAGAGCAGTGGACCTCCGCAGCCTGCCTGGAGGCTTCCTACCACAGGTCTGATTGATTAGAAGACTTTCCGCCTTTTGTTGATTGGCCGGAAGGCTGACTTGAGGCTGAATCCCGAGTTTCCGGCTGTCGTGCGTTTGCAGCTTGTGACCATGAAAAGTCTATTCAGCAAAGTTCAAAACACCAGACATCAAAACTGTATTTGCTTCTTCACTGATGAATGAGTGGGGGGAATGCCAGTGACTTGGTTTGCTAGGAGGCGGCAATTGGCCACTTGGTAAAATACTTTCTCATGGCTCTTTGTTGTGGCATGGCAGTCGTCACTGCATACTCAAAGAGAGGTGTCAAAGCACGCTTGGAAAGGGTTTGGTGAGAAGCCTGATGAAATGCTATCGTCATCCACACGCTTTTCTGCACTGCATGGACACTGGCAAAGATCATGGAAAATGCTTTCGAACTGTAATCTGCTTCTGGGAAGGTCAGTTCTGCCTCTAAGTCACAGCACATGACAGGAGGTATTACAAAAGGACAGCAGGGCAAGCAGAGAAGAGAAAAATAACCCAGATCTTCTTCTGGGCACTGCTGGGGTCAAGAGAGGGTTTGTCCAAGCTCCTGTCTCATTCCACACCCTGTCTCAGGGCTTTCTCCAGCACAACCTGGGTAATTGCTGTGGATACAGCAGATGGGAGGGTACTTCCCACAGCAGGCCGGCCAATTTGTGCTACTGTGCTGAAAATACCAGTGTGGCTGCCACAGCATAAGAGGTGACTTGGGTTAACTGCCCAAGTATAAACCCATCCTCCCACTCTTCTGGGTATGCACTCTGGCAGCTGGCCCATGCGACCACCCCACGCCATCAGGGCCATATTACTACTTTTACAGCACTAGCTCAAGCCAAGCTAGCACATGTCTGACTGTCCAAGTCGGGACATGCCCACCTGGCTACTGTGCAGAAACACAGTGTGTGGGGGTGAAGGAGGGTGTTATGTTCTGCAAGCCTTTTTTAATCACTAAAGAAAGGATTATATTAGGACCAGTACAGTATGTGTATCTAGTAACTCAAGATGTATTTTAAACTGAGAGAAAAGGAACCGTTTTAAAGAGGTTGTAAGGGGGAGAGGGGCAGGAGAGACACAAATACAAATAATCACGAAAAATTTTCTGAATTTGTACAGAATCAGCTGCGATTCTCAAGGCCATCTCTGGAGGTAGATGAGATACCCCTTTTGTGTCTGGGTTAACTAGTACAGGGAAGTTAGTGTCTGATTCAGCACAACCCTTAAGTACTTCACTGAAGCAGGTTATTAATCTAATTGTAATAATCCACTTAAAGTTAAGCATCTGCTTAACCCCTGTGCTGAATCAAGGTCAAAATGACTTGCCCTATTGCACAAAGCTGGAAAAAAGAACCTCAGAATTCTGACTACCCACCACCCGCTCTGAGTGAGTGACCCTCCTTTCTACCATATGTACATGGAACTAACCAAAGCAAAACTAGGAACAGCAAAAAATGTGTGTATACCAGTGTGGGGGGGGGAAAAAAAAACCCACCAGTACTCCCTTATCATTATAGGTCTATAACCTACACTTGTTAAAGACAGTAATATGTTGTATTTATCAACAAAACACTTCCTGAAAGGACAGGACTTTGGTATTTAGTTTCCATTGTTTTGAAATGCTGTCTTTGCTTGGCTGGCTAGATCCCTGTCTCTTGCATCACTACCTACTATTCATTACTTCAGCTAACTTCAAGTTTTTCAGAATTCAGGCCAGCCTTTCATAGCTGCACATGCAAACATGGAGTGCAATTTTCCCACACAGGCTATGTCTAGATTAGAGCAATTTGTTGATAGTTTTCATCAGAAGATATTTTGCAACAAAACTTTTGTCGACACATCACATCCAGACCGCAAAGCGCATCAAAAGGTGATCTGCTCTGTCAACAGAGAGTGGCTGGGACTGCCTGGCCATTCTTTCAGCAAAGCAGCCAACTGAAAGTACAGCAGACCCAGTTGCCTGGTGCCCTGGAAGCCCTTTCTGTCAACAAAAATGCCTCGAACATCCAGACCACCTTTTTGTCGACTGATCTCTGTCAACAGAGGCATTTTTCCTCTGAGGGAGCAGGGCACAGCTATCGACAAAAGTGCTGCATTCTGTTGACAGAATGCCCTTGGGAATCTGGATGCACAACGGGTTTTGCCAACAAAACGGCCATTTTGACGACAAAACCCTCTAGTCCAGACATAGCCACAATTATTACATGTGTTCCTGGTGTTTCTACATACAACTTTTTGTGCATAGCTACCATTATTCCACATGCAACCCTGGTAACTGCCCACCATAATTCTGTGCAGAAAGGGCCACTGTGATCTAGTTTGACCTCCTATATATCACTAGCTACAGGCTTTCCTGCATCAGGTCCTATCTGAACAAGAGCATGGGCGGGTTGTAGGATAGGCTGGGGAAGGCTATGCCTCCCCAAACAACCCAGGATGTCCCCACCACACTCATCCCAGAAGGCCACCTGCGGGTGCTCTTCCCCTTTGGCCTCAGTTCATTCAAGTCAGCTGCTCCTCTTCAGGGACATGTGCTGGGGCTGGGAATAGCACCCAAAGACAAGGAGGCACCCACCTGGCTAGCCTCCTTGAGCCAGTGGGTCACCTGCTACCCACGAACTGCATCTCCTGTACAAAAATGTTGCATCTTGAATTATGAATTTCCAACGATGGAGAGTCCACCACAACTCTTTAAACAATTTCAATGGTTCATTACCCTCTGGGACGGTCAATTTCATAATCTCTATGGAGAAATGCATATATTCCTATTCATAAGTATAACTGGAAAATGCTTTATGCAAAATACATCTTACAACATATCATTAGGAAAGTTATAATCTGCTGAATGTATGTTTTCTATTCATGAGCATGTACCTTTCCTATATTTGAAGCTAGAAATAAGAAGTATAAACCTGTTTACTAATCTAGACATAACTGAGGGCCATTAGTAGTACACAGGGAATTTAATGACCCAATACTGGGTTATGATCTGTGACTAATCTTGTTGTTTCTGTAAGCCTAGACTACGGTGGATCCTGCTATGACATGTGTCCAGGTCACCTGAGGCTGGAACCCATTCCGGATGTTGTACTTTTGTACTGGAAGTGTGAAAAGTTTGAACTGCACACAAAAGATTCCTGCCTTTGGCAAGAGGGATATAAAAGACATGAAACCAAACAATGGGGGTGGCTGCCAGATGCCAGGATACACCTGCTTACTACACAAGAAGACTGCAAGGAACATCAAAGATTGACCAGAGAAAAGGATCAGGTGCAAGCTGGAGGCTTCCCAGTTTGTGAGAAAATATGACTAACTACTGTTAGGGTAAGAAATTGCACGTGACAAGTTTTTTAGCATATTAGGCTTAGCCAGCATGTTTTGTTTTATTGCGCTCAGTAACTTACTTTAACTTACCATTTAAATCCTACTTTTTATTCTTAATAAAATCACTTTTGTTTATTTATAAACCCATCTTAAATCTTACTTGGATGGAGAGTGAGGGGGGCAACAGCTCTGAATTTACTCTGTATAAAACTATACTGAGTAAGACAGATTTATCTGAGATTCTGGTCCAATTTGGGCTGTGCACCTAAGTGAAGAGTCAAGGCCTTTGATTGAGCTTTCCCAAAGCTGAGCTCAGTGTCTGTCTTATTCTTACGTAGGCTGCAACCCCAACTCTGGAGAAGACTAGAGGAGCTGGCTCAGCACGACAGGGTGATGGCATGCCTGAGAGAGCAGGTCGGTGGACTCAGTGGGATCTCAGCACATCAAGAGACAGTCACAAGGGCTCTTTTCTGAACTATCTCCAGGTTCTCTTTTTTGAATTGTGGACCTTGAACTGTCCACACTATTACACCGGTGACTGTACCGATGCCAAACACAGAGATAATATAACCTCCCTACTCCTCCTTGACATCAAGGACTGTGTTAGCCTTTCTGGCCGCAGCATCTGACTAGAAACTTGGGTTCCCCTGATTATCCACCATAAACCCAGAGATCTCACCAGGGTCACGGCTTCCCAGGATAGCAACCCCCAACTTGTAAGTCAGGTTGGCCTTCTTTGTTCCTAGCTGCATGATTTTACATCTAGCTGTGCTGATTGCCAGGACTCAGCTTACCAAGTGATCCAAATAACTATCAGTGACCTGGATTCTTCTTTATTTGCCATTCCCCAGTCTTTGGGTCAGCTGCAAATTTTATCAGTGATGACTTTGCATTGATAAAAGTCACAGCCTGTGTAGGGTCAAGAGCTGCTCGCTATGGAAGCTCACTTAAATAGTTGTGGGTTCTGGTTTTTGTTTGTTTGTTTGTTTGTTTTTTTATAATTCCCTGTTCACAATCACATTTAGGAGACCTGTCAGACTGATTTTAATACAGCTATTTTGCAGCTGTGAAAATCTGGACTATGAATTTGGACTAAAATTCTCACATCATAAACTCTAAATTTTAAACAGTCATACAGGGCTTTTTTATACCAATATCAATACATACACTGTTTTAAATGTACTCTGTGATAGGCAATTACAAATGCTTAACCAAACACCAATTCAAGATGTGCGTGCTCCAACACTGGGCTTGCATGCATGATGCCCTAAAGCCAAAACTGCTGTATTTACATAGGTTATCATCTGTCGTGGTCAGCCCCTCTGACCACTGTTGACTTTTCCAAGCACAACATAAAGTCAAAGCATCTCTCTATATAGGTCAGTTTGAGCAGTGTCCTTGTTCACTTGGTTCTTGTTGTTTTTTAGTGTCCCTGTGCGTAGGCCAAATATTATATTTCTAAATTACTCGATCCTTAGTAAGGAACAAGAGTTTCACTGAAGCTTTTTTAACTAATAAAAATTTTATGAGCACATAAAGGCTCAGGTTTGGCATAAAACATGCAGCTTTCAAAAAAAAAAATATCAGGAAGCCTTAGGAGGAGAATATAAGCTTTATAAACACATGATCTTGCATGATTTCTTAACATTCCTTGTATATGCAGCATTAATCTGGCCTTCCCCCTACCTCCAGAATGAGCCTGATTTCAAACAAGGAGAACTAATGTGATCCTAGTTGAGAGGTATGAGAAATAAATTAATCTAAGATCCAAACAGATCTTTCTGGACCACTTTTACCATTTGGTCTCTCAAGAATAAATCTTTCTAGGGTGCAATGCCCTTTTTATCCACTACTCAACGGGACCATCTACAGCAACAAAGCAAGTCGAAGCCCTGAAATACAAGTAATTGCTCTCTGATCTGCTGACTCTCTCTGCCCCCACACAGAGGTTATGAAGACAGAGCACAGCTTGTTATATGCCTCAGCCTTTCATTGGACTTGTCAAGACGAATCAAATGCCATTTATGTAAACTAGTATCTTTTAGAACTTAACAAATGGAACATGGGCAGGAGGGAGACAGCTCTAATGGAACTGGGTTTGCTGTGACAGAAGCAGGGAGTAGAGAAAGAGCAAATAGCTCCTCTCTGGACTTCCATTAGGTCCTATTAGCCCTTGATTTGGGGGATGTTTCCACCTTTTGCTGGAAAATAAAATGCTAGATTAAGTCATAACTAACTAGGTTAGGGCCTTGCATTTAGATGGGCCTCTAAAGAAAAAAATTGACTCAATTTCATATCTTATCAAAATCAGTCAATAAAAAACAAAGGAAAAAAGATCCTCTCTAAATATAGACACTTGCTTTCCAACATTACAAAAATATACACATGGTACACAAATGCCCTTATCCCCCATTAATTGTTCATTATTGACAGGCAGGAGGCCAGAGCTAGGAAAAAACAATTGCATTTGTAAAATTAGTGTTTCTATGAGTAAGTCTGCCATTATCCTCCTTCAGTGGACAGCTGCTACTGGTAAAATTTTGACCATGCCTTCATAACTTATTGAAATAAATAATCACACTGTTGGTAAAAATTGGGGAAAACGTGAGGTCAGAGACAGCCATGTCATAAAGCAAATCTGCCAAGGACACACTCATTCAGGATTCATCCTCAGAGTGACGTCGTCCTCCTGGTTAGTAACAGCCAAAGGGCTGCCATCTTTTGTTTATGGTCCAGCCCGCTCAGTCAAATAGTGCCTTCACTCCTATTTTTCTTAAGTGTTAGAGGGTTCTTTCTTCCTTTGTACAATCATGTATTTTAGCATGTACACTGCTTTCTGCTTCATGGGCTATCCATGCTTCCCTGACTGAATGTGCAGGTGCTCACTATATGGACATAGATTGAGTGGATCCTGAGGAGAAAAAATTGGTGTTGGCTTCCCTCTGTCAGTTTGAGGACCCTTCACTGTATTTTTATAATATGCCCCCCCCCAAAAAAAAAAATCCCAACAGTTCATCGTTTCATCACAAAAATAAAAATCAGAATAAACATTTGTAAATATATTTTATATGTATTCTGGATAAACTGCATCTTTCCCTTAAAAGCTGAGTCACATTTATTCATCTGAAAAGGATAATTTTCCTTGTTTATGGTGTGCAAATATTATATATCCCCCTTTGTTTTCCTGTGAAAACATAGAGCTTTTATGATTTTTAATCATATGGGCCCTTTTACACTTGACATAGTTTAGGGCCTCAATGTTACTATCATCAGAGGGGTAACTGTGTTAGTCTGCATCTGTAACGGCAACACAGGGTCCTGTGACACCTTATAGACTAACAGAAAAGTTTTGAGCATGAGCTTTCGTGAGCAAAGACTCACAGCATCTGATGAAGTGAGTCTGTGCTCACGAAAGCTCATGCTCAAAACTTTTCTGTTAGTCTATAAGGTGCCACAGGACCCTTCATTAATGTCACAGTGCAACTCTGGGTAGGTATAACCCTCTTCCAGATCATGCCCCAGCACTTGAGAAGCATCTGGTCCATCTGCTTGCACTGCATCAACACCTCACCATCCCTAAATCTTACCCAACTTGAAGCTTTCTAAGGATGTTGACTCTATGACAAGTCTCAGAGATGTAGCCGTGTTAGTCTGTATCTTCGAGAACAAGAAGTCCTGTGGCACCTTATAGACTAACAGATATTTTGGAGCATAAGCTTTCATGGACAAAGACCCGCTCATGCATCTGACGAAGCGGGTCTTTGCCCACGAAAGCTTATGCTCCACAATATCTGTGACTAATCACAAGATATCTTTAGGTCACTCGTATGTATCTGATTCTCACTTACACAATGGCCTCTTTTATGATGATGTGGCAGTGTACCTACCCACCAGAGGGTAGCATAATTTCACAGACACTTGAGCAATCCGACATATTCCTTCCTGCCTGGGAAGATTAAGAAAGAAATATCCATGGCCATGCTGCTTTGCGACATGAAAGGAAACCCTCGGTAGTAGGGTGCAAGTGACCCTCTCTCCCTGCTGCTGGTTATCTTATTTAGTTGCTGGTTGAGCCAGGCCAGCTTGTTTTCTCATTCGAGTGATTTTAATGCTTGTCTGGAGAATTCTTCCCACCTTGCATAGTAGACTTCTATCAAGTCTGTAGTTTTTAGAAGGTGGTTACCTCCCTAAATCCCACTGAACTCAAGTGGAAGTTGCATGCTTAATTCTTTGGAGCTTTTGAAAATGCCATCTTAACATTCCGAGTAATATTTTCAAAAGCTCTCAGTATTGGCTCAATGCTGCTCTCTTTGAGATCAATGTCTGACTCCATGGGAACAGAATTAGGCCCTCCTGGGGGAGGGAGAAAAGTCTTAATTTCCATGTCTTCTCTGACATTTTTGCAATAACATACTCTTGTCATTTATTCCCTCTTCTGGAGTGCGTTAGGATCTACAGATGAAAAGCAAAATCGTAAGTACCAAGTAGTAGTATTTAATTACAACCAATAGACACTTGTCCTCAAATAGAGGATTAATTAAGCAATCTGTAACTGTCTTGGGCCCTATTCCTCAGTACATGTTGTAAGCACCTATATTCATTCTCCCGGCTCCTTGTTGTCTAAAGGCCACCGTAATTAACTGGTTCTAGCCATATTGGGTGCGTACTGAAGCTTGAGAAAATGATCTGTGGTAGTTGCATGAAAACAAAAATGTTGTGGTGTCACCTTTATTTCTTGGGTGCATTTTTTCCCCCAAAAGCAGACAAGACAGTTACAGGAAGAAACCCCACAGACAAAAAAAACAACTCTTCGTGGCAGAGAAAACGATGAATTTCAGCCTCAGGTAAAAATATGTGAAGAGTTGTGATTTGTTCCAGGGTGGAATTTTGGCACATTTCTTTAGCTTCAAGGGAATAAACAAAACAAAGAAAAAAGTCTTTTCATTTGACTGCTCTGCAGGACCAGAGGCTGTGTACATTGGACACTGTCTGAAGCTGCTTTCATTTAGGGATGAGTGAAGTGGTTCAAAGAGAAGACTAGGAGCTAGTCTGAACCCTGACTTTGAATAAAACTATACCTTTTGGGAGCCCGGTAAAGTTCTTGTCATTATGTGCGACTCCATAGTTCTGGCAAAGCCTAGATGCCAAAGTGTCAAATATGAGCCATACTTAATTTCCTTAGTAGGCTCAAGAGCCTTGGACAGTTTGGCTTAGTAGCATGGGGATTCTAGGCAGTGTTACACATTTTTTTTTTTAAATAAAATACCCCTTTTAAAAAAATACTCCCAAACGTCTCTTGTGTACCCTTAAGGGGTACACATACCACCAGTTGAGAAACAGGATCCTAAGGTAATCTGAGGTCTTGAAAAAAGCGCCATTTAACCTTTCCAGATACCAGATTTATTCTGCACACCACCAAATTGCACCTCTTTAAAAACCACTTACAAAAACACGCAAAAATATCAGACTACTACCGAAAATTGCTGACTTTCCACCATCCTATCAAATAAAGGAATTGCAATAGAAATATCATACTCGCACTTCAACATAAGGCATATGAAGCAGTAGAAACAAGTCACTGTCTGAATGAACTTTTAGATTGTACTGACTATTTTTTTTTATTGTTGCCTATTGTAAAACTAGGCATATCTCTATGAGTTGATGTACCCCCTGCAAGACCTCGGTGTACCCCCAAGGGTCAGAATCAGACAAGTCAGAATCAGATCTCTGAACTTTCAATTCCACCTGTTGCTAGTTTCCCACACCTACTAGTGCACTAATAACTAGCAGAGCCATTTATTTCAGTGAGAGTGAGAATCTATTGGCAAAGTCTAGTAGAGTGCACGTTGGAGCACCGTATGCCCCAGTTTCCTTTCACTGCTTCATAGCCAGCTACCTGTGCATCCTACAGCTACTGGAGCATGGTCCTCATTTCCATAACTCACCTCCTTTGGATTTGGCCCTTGTCACACAGAAGACTCATTGCCCACTGGGGGAGTCAGCTGTTCATAACAAAACCCAGGGACAAATGTCCTGGAAAAAGTGGTAGGAGGGTAAGCACAGGAGATGGACTTTGGAGCTTGTGCATGCCAGGCTCACAAGCTATGCGAGCTCCTTAGGTTCAACCACACCCAAACTGGAGGAGGATGTTACAGCTGATTCTGCTGCCCCAGGTGCAGGGGAATAAAATACATCCCAAGACCTCACAGAAGCTTTCCCCATGGGTCACGTTAATTTGCACTTTAACTGGCAGATCAGATGCCAAGGGTTAAGATGGACTCTTGGAGGCTGAATTCCACACAACTCTAAGTAGTCACTTCAGAAGCAGATGGAGGTAGTGGAAAGTTTGACCTGCTGCTGCTGTCCTATGCCCATTCCTTCCATAGATGTCTTCCTTCTCCAAGGTTGTTAATAATCCAGCTTCTTTTACTAGCACTTGAGCTGCTAACAGCATTAAACCTTGAGGATCTGGAAGGCTACACAGACCATTTATTTTCAGTATGAGTTACTTACTGCTCCCCAGGGATCATTTAATACTACTGATAGGTCCCCAAATGGCTGAGGAGTTTCACTACCACCATCTCCTGCTTAGTTTTGCATGATGAGCCATGAACATTAATATATTCCATACAGACAGGTACTCAAAGATGACAGACAGTTCAGGAGGAGTGCCTGGGTCACTGAGTACCAGAAAAAAAAAATCTAATTTTTAGACCCATTACAGAAATTGGTGAAGGTAAAGTTAAGTGAGAGAATGAACTTCAAATGATCTTGCTGGCTCAGAAAAGGGTTGGTCTAAAAAAAACCCCATCTAACTCATGTCTTAAAATGTTTTCCAAAGAAGATTCCAAACAGGTATTACCAGATGCCAGAGAGGCTGCACAGGGCTGGTTCTGTTCTTGTTGTCTAGACTTTATTTTTATACTACCCAAATCATAAAGTCAAGTGATTACGTACCCTCCTCCTTCCTTTGTCATCTAGGCAAATCACATGCTAGTGAGGCATATGCAGCAATTACATAGCTAAGGTAATATTACATTTTGCACCTAAAGGAAGACTCATTTCACCCTCTAGACCTCGATCTTGCAAACGTTTTGCATGTGTTCAAGTTTACTAGACCTGCATTATTACACTTAGGACTGGATTTAAGCATGCATGTTAGTGCCTGCAGGATCAGTGCTTAAGAATTTAGTCTCTGTATGTGGCACAACAAATCCTCACAGGACAGCTTAATTTCCTATGCAATTTATTTTGCAAAATATTCAATGCACTTGTCCAAAGAAAATATCTAAAAATCTCCCTTTTTAAAACATTACAGTTTTTCCCATGTATCTTCAGCTTCCTTGAACATAAGACATGTCATCAAAACACTTGGCCATGTA
Source organism: Carettochelys insculpta (assembly GCF_033958435.1). Lineage (NCBI taxonomy): Eukaryota > Metazoa > Chordata > Testudines > Carettochelyidae > Carettochelys > Carettochelys insculpta. The sequence goes on along the minus strand of NC_134153.1, from coordinate 18,744,148 downwards.
CACAATACCTCATTTTGTCAAAATGAAACAAAAGAGGAAGTGCGGAAAAAAAAAAGGTTTCCTCAGTGGCTTCTCAGGCAAGTTATTTCACAAACGACAGTCTTTTTGTCTAAGTTGCCCAAGAACAAACTGGAAATCATCTCTCCTTTTATTAAAACACTGCAGGACTCATTTCGTTCAGGTTTGTCCTCTGACCACCAAACTCTTGAGATGGATGAACAAACTGTCACGCAGAACAAGTGCTTAGGGACCATAAACTGTGGCCAGCAGAGCTGGCAGCCTCTGTGGACCCATGGACAACATCATGGGTTGGGGTAGGTGGGGCCGTAGCGTCAGCAGGAACAAGGGCGACCAGCCTTCAGCACCGCCCTGAGAGCAATGCAGCCCCTCCTCAGTCATTAGGAGCATGCATCCTGGTACTCCAGCAGCAACTTAAAGAGCTCAGGGCTCCAGCGGACATCACTGCTACTGCAATGATGGCCTAGGCCCTGGCTCCCTTTTGAATTGCCAGACTCTGACTCCCTTTTGAATTGCCTTTGCCCCCCACCTTGTCAGTGAGCCTGTCTGTGACCTTTCAGTGAAATAAGTAAATCCATCTCAGAATCTAATATTTTGCTACTGGCCCTCAGGATGGCATTGTTTACCTCATAAAAAGCCTTCTGGATTTTAGAGATGCCAAGATCATTAGTGCTTTTTCTTCCCCACAACAAGTGATCCAGATTGCTTTACCTTCATCCAGTGGCAGAAATTAGTTTAGAATTTTTTTTAAACATTAAAACATGTCTTTTTTTTTTTTAATGTATTTCTAATTTCTGATTTAGAATAACATTGTTTCTTACCTTGCTGTTCTCTGTGCATTCACACACGTGTACATTAAGCATCAGGAGATTTAATACGACCTTTGTGCCTCGTACAAGAACCCTAAACACTATTACACAGCCCTTAATCCTGGCTTTTGGCTCTATCCACCACAATGCCTCCTGTAGAGCTTATCTGAAGTAGTGTGTCATGGCTTCCTCCTTAAGGGCCTTTGGTCTCTACATTTTTGACACTGATATAACATCGCGCATGTGTGCGTGTAAGCCTATAGTGAAAGTAATAAACCATAAGTACCTTGGGGTGCCATCTGACTAATTCCACACATTAGCCAAGTTTGTTTCCTGTGTTTTTAATCTAAATGGGGGATTTCTTCCTTCCTCTAGTTCTCTGTTGAAAGATTCTGTGCCATAAAACTGAAAGTGACAATAAATGGCATTTCCCCATTCATGTTGTATTTGTTAGGAAGAAACAGACAGCAGCCCCAGTGACTTATGCAATACATGACAGGACCTCCTAAAGTCACCCACAACCCTTCCCAAGCAGCGATGCACGATGGTCCTCATTCATAGTGGTTGAAGGCAATTATCTATTCTAGTGAATCTCTTGAACACCTCTGACTGGCCTCTTTGAGCAAATTATCTCATTGTCGTCACAGGTAGCAATGTTTTCTTAATTTCTATTTTAGCTTCCCCATACGTTGGCTTCAAAAATGTCCAATACATTGCCCTGACTTAAGCAGCTTTCCTTGAAGCCTGAAGTTGGGTGGCTGTCCCTCTCTGGCCAGAAAGGGTTAAAGCAGGATGGAGGGATCCTGCACACAGCCCCAGCCAATCAAAGAGAGGCATGTAAGGAGCCAATGAGAGGGTGGTTTGCTGGAGCAGCCCTCTTTTACGGAGCTGCTCAACAAACCAAGAGGCAGTCAGGCCTTGACCATGGAAGGATGCAGGAATGGTTTGCAAGAGGAAGCATCTTAGGTAGGGCAATGTTGGGCAGGCACATTGAAGGGGGAAAGAGGTTCCAACCAGATACCTGCCAGGCTGCAGGCCTTGATAAAAGGGACAAGAGGGTGAAAGGGTCACAGGAAAGTAGCCCAGGGAACAGGAGACAGTTAAGGGAGCATGAAGGAGGAAAGGAAAAGGCTGCTGCCAAAGGGTCCCTGTGCCAGGGCCCAGAAGAGTGGATGGGCCTCTGTTCTCTCCTTCTGCCACACCTTTCCATCAAGGAGAGTGCCCTAAACAGACTGGCTTGCCCAAGGCAAGGGGACAGACTGTGGGATTGCAGTTGGCCACAGCAGCAGGTGAGACTGAGGAATACTGATGAAAGGGAGCGTGAGAGGCCAGAATAGCGAGCACTGCCAGAGGGCAGTGTCCTGAAGAGGACGCCTTGGTCCTGGGAGGGACACAGGATCAGAGCCAGAAGGCAGAGAGCAGAGCGACAACAGGCAAGACATCAGCCAGAAGAGGGCACCCTGCGGAGAGCCAGAGCTAATTCCCAGTGTGACCAGCAGGAGGCACTGCAGTGGTGACTCACACCCCATTACAAGGCCATACACACAGAAGGTGGAATTTTCAGAAGTGCCAAGAGCACAAGTCCCATATTTGCTCTTTACATAAATCTGACCCTCACTCGATTAACGTTTTCCTTTATTTTTCTTTAGCAATAAAATTGTAAGTGGGCATTTATGCAATGCTGTGCAAACTCTTGATGAAATCAAAGGAATACTTCATCTTCCTTCAGTCACACTTAATTGCTAAGGCTTGGATATTAATCTATTTAAGCTACTCGAAAGAAATACTGAAAGGGGAACGAACATAGCATCTGAGAGGCTTAGCCCTGTGAGTAAACCAACTGCAAACCTTTAAATCATCCACTCATGCCACTGACTGCAAAATCACCCAGTTACCAGACCATATCAGAGGGGGGGCCAGGAGGCCCATTTGGCACAGGCCTCAGGAGACAAAGGGGCCTCAAATTTTGACATTTTTCTACCAAATCATTTCCATTTATTATACACTGAGCAATTATAACAGAGACAACAAAAGAAGCTCTATGTACCTGCAAAAACTGATTAACATACTGTGGGACCTCCAGCCTTTGCCAATTTTTCAGTCACATCTAAGTTTTCATTTGCATGACTGGAGACTGGAATAGCTTCTATGAACAGTGATTCTGTGTTACAAAATGCTGTTCATGGTCTATGCATATTTTAGAGGCTTTGTGTGTCCTAATTAATTTTGTTACTGTAAAGTGATTTTGCTTGGTCTGAGGGTGAGTTTCTCTCCACATAGGAATTTTCATATTCCTGTTTTTTCTTGTGTGTCTTCATATCTGATAACCATATCAGACTCAGCTTTAAGCCACTTCTTTGCCCAACTTGAGATTCACTTTAAAGGCTTTTTTGTGGTAAACTTTATATCTAATTTGGCAAATGTCCAATTCATAATAATACAGCAGTTATTAGAGGATTTAATAATGGGAATATATTAGCAGATGAAATTTCAAGACTTTGAAATAAGGCTATAAAGGACCATAGTAAATACCCCAAAACCATTATTATATAATATTCATTGTGAAGTATATACAATTAAAATTCTGTATAACCAATAGCCTTCAGCGAATTTATTGCATATTATTGTGTTTTAAAAGAACCCACAGCCCTTTATAAAAATGAAGTGACAATTTGAAAGTGATCAAAGTAAGAGACGGTGAAAGCAACAGAGTGAAGCAGCTGTTAAGAGTTGAAAGCCAATATCATTTCTCAGTAAAGACAACTCAGCCATTAGATGGTGACCACACTGACAGTGACGCTTCCAGTTCTGATAATGAAAACTTTGTACCCACAAATTACATTTGAATGCCACTTCCTCAAAATGGAGGAAGGAGGGCATTAACCAAGAACAGAAATGCCAACAGTAGTGATAGATGCAGAATCTACGCTCAACCGCGCAGGCAGAAAATGGGACCTCGGAGATACTGCACAGCAAGAGCGAGAACTTATGACTAGCACAGGATGCAGTGTCACCAGAACCTGATATTGAACTTCTTGATAAAAATAATGTTGCACAAATGCAGACATTTCTCATAAGTTAGTTGTTCTGAGATTCTAAGTAATGTGCCAAAAATGATGAAAATTGTGTTTTGCCCAGTTATCTCCTGACAAAAACCTCTTCCAAAAGGAGAGATCTACTCAAGAGACTGGCTCTGTTGAGCATGGAAGAGCAGGCTCTGTACTGCGTAACCTGGTTCATTTCTAGCAGCAATACTTCAAATGCATCAGTACTGTCTGATTCATCCATCTCTGCAGGAGCATCAGTAGAGGTTGGAAGAAGTTGCAAAACTGAATACCGGTCATGAAACTCTTTTGACCCTCCGTCCAACTAGATTTTTCAAAGAGACATCTGCTCTGCAGAAATCCCTGACATTGCCGATCAGAAAGGCTGTCGTGTAGACACAGACTAACCTCAAAATAACTATGCAATATTTCAAGTCAAAGAGCCCTGATTGTCAGATTCCTGAGTCATCCCCTCCCCTATACCTGTAGCTGATTGAACCATTCTACTGCCACCACAGATGTCAGAGCGCACCTCCCCAAGCATATGGAAAAAGTGAGTAAAGGACAAGTTATTTACTTGTTCCCACAACAAAAGAACTAGAAGTCACCAAATGAAATTATTGAGTGGCAGGTTTAACATGAACAAAGGGAAGGTTTTCTTCACACAGTGCATAGTAGGCCCGTTGAACTCCTTACCAGAGAAGGTTGGAGACCAAGACATTAACAGAGTTAAAAAAAAGAACTAGACAAATGCATGGTCCATTGATGGATATTAGCTAGGATGGGTAGGAACTGTGCCCCTGTCCTCTGTTTGTGAGAGGCTGGAGATGGATGTCAGGAGAGGGACCACTGTCGTGATTACCTGTTCTGTGCACTGGGGCATCAGGCATTGGCCTCAGTTGGAAGACTGGATACTGGGCTAGATGGACTTTTGATCTGACCCAATGTGGCCACTCTTATGAGAGGGGAAAGGGTCACAGGAAGGCACTGACTAATAGCTGGCACTGGGTCCTGGGCTTGCACCACCTGCCCCAACACCATGACAGAGAGCAATGCTGTCTCCCACCTCCAGTTAGCACCCTACTGAAATTACTCTCCCCCCCGCCCCAAAATATCCTATCCAGCATCCTGAGACACCCCTCTCAGTGCATGTGCTAATGCAGCAATCCCACCCCACCACCCATACCTCCCAACAGTGTCTTCTTCCTGGGAACCAAAAATGTAGTAATCCAAACTTTACAATTGGGAGGACCTACTGTAATATTGGTCTTCACTACTGCACATCTCTGGACTTTTAACAGGGATAGGATGAGAGACAACAGGGCTCATCAGGCATTGCGCAGCCTATGAGCAGGAGAGGGAATGCTATGAACATCCCCAATTCTCAACCCTCCTTGGATGATGATTCTAATGTCAAGAAATCATCAAGGCAGCAATAAACTAAACAGAAGCCCTGGAGCCACCAGCAACCTTTCATTGTGGCACTTCTGCTGGAGATGGGCCAGAGGGTTGGACTTTAGTTTGTGTTTTGACCTTCCATTGAAAAACATGAGTTCAGTTGTGACTTTTGATTGCATGTGCTCAAATCCAAGAGGCTTGTGTGGGTTTTAATCTGGCATCTGTATTGTTTCCTATAGTCTGATCGTTGGGGTAATCTTAAAGCGCTAAAACATGACAATGTTGCGTTTGTTTTTATTTCCTTTCACTTACTGAACCCTGGATAATACCTGCCCTGGACTTGGAAAACTTCATCTTGGACTTAAAATGTACCTTCATGTGTTGCACCATGCCCTTGTTTCTGCCACAATTATGACTGTTCTTCATACAAATTCAAAACATAGTATTAATTGCATTTTTTTATTCTTTTGTCTTGAACAGCTTTCAACATCACAATCTTCTTCCTAGGCCTAAACTACACTACCCCCCACCACCATTATCTTGCCTACGCAAAGTTCTATGCAAATAGCTTTGCTGAAGTTGACATACATATCACGGCATCTTCCATGCAGTAGGTTGGGGGCGGCTCTCCCATTCACTCCAGCTACTCTGCTCATCCTGGCTACGTCTACACGTGCACCCAACTTCGAAATAGCTTATTTCGATGTTGCGACATCGAAATAGGCTATTTCGACGAATAACGTCTACACGTCCTCCAGGGCTGGCAACGTCGATGTTCAACTTCGACGTTGCTCAGCCCAACATCGAAATAGGCACAGCGAGGGAACGTCTACACGCCAAAGTAGCACACATCGAAATAAGGGAGCCAGGCACAGCTGCAGACAGGGTCACGGGGCGGACTCAACAGGAAGTCGCTCCCTTAAAGGGCCCCTCCCAGACACACTTTCATTAAACAGTGCAAGATACACAGAGCCAACAACTAGTTGCAGACCCTGTATATGCAGCACGGACCCCCAGCTGCAGCAGCAGCAGCCAGAAGCCCTGGGCTAAGGGCTGCTGCCCACGGTGACCACAGAGCCCCGCAAGGGCTGGAGAGAGAGTATCTCTCAACCCCCCAGCTGATGGCCGCCATGGAGGACCCCGCTATTTCGATGTTGCGGGACGCGGATCGTCTACACGTCCCTACTTCGATGTTGAACGTCGAAGTAGGGCGCTATTCCCATCCCCTCATGGGGTTAGCGACTTCGACGTCTCGCCGCCTAACGTCGATTTCAACTTCGAAATAGCGCCCAACACGTGTAGACGTGACGGGCGCTATTTCGAAGTTACTGCCGCTACTTCGAAGTAGCGTGCACGTGTAGACGCAGCCCCTGAGTACTGGAGTGGACGGGAGAGTGTTTAGATGCTGATTACAACTAAGCAGACAACAAAAATTGACCACCAATGGATTGATTGCTGCATGGTTGAGCCACCATGTGGTGAAGACCAACCTCTGGCCTACACTACCATTCTAACTGGATGAGCAAACACTCTGGACTTTGACTCCCCAATGGGCTGGATATTAAGAGACAATTCCTGGCTCCAAAAGAGAAGACTATAATGTGAATTGGGGGGAAAAAAGTCTGCCCATTCATTCACTCCTTCCCAGCAACATTCTTTGGCCCTGAGCCAGCTACCATTTGACGTCACATTTTTAACCAGGAACATAATGTACTGGCACTGGGACAAACATTTACTATGAAACAACACAGTAACAAGTTGAAACATCAGCAAAGTGAAGGGAGCTAAACAGAGAATATGGGGTTGGGGGGGCATATTGGCAGAAAGTGAATACAAATTAATGTAAACCCGGAGGACGGGGGAGACTTTCATTTCACTTTCAGTGCTTATGCCAGTTACATACATGAAAGCCACAAGGTCCACAGGCAAATACCAGCAACAACAGCACGGTCAAAACAATGGAAAGTTGCTTACTTAAAGCACAGCTACTTTCCCCTGCCTTTACTCCTTGCCTTATTTACTAACTAATAAGGAAAAGACCTCATTCTTTTGTCTTTAAACCATTTCAGATCAAGTATTCCCAGAGTGTTTTTCCCTTGCTTGCTAGCTGTTCTTAAGTTCTGGTGACTGGGGTTAAAAATTAACCGGATTTTGTTGGAGAAGGGAGATGGGAGGGGAAAACCCAACATTTGCTGACTGGAATTAATGCTGTAAAGCCAGTAAGCAATGTGAAGATGGGAAAAATAATCTTTCTATAGACCATTTTTCACATCTGCAAGTAGTGGCTGTTGGCGCAGAGGGGAAAGCTGCAGAGCAGTCTGTCACTAAAGTACTCTTAGCCTGAGGTGAAAAAATACAGATACAGCAAATGGACAGAAAAGATGAAAAATACAGACTGAACCTCTCTAATCTGGAATTCTCTTGTCCAGCATCATCTGTAATCTGGCATGATTTTAGTTAGTTGCATGACCACTCATCAAGGGCATGGCCAAGTTTCCCATAGTCCCATAAAGTTTGTTTCCAGACACCAGTCCCAGCTCTCAGTGCTCTGTGCTGTTATTTAGCTGTCATTTATCCCTAACTGTCTTCTAAGAGCCCAGTAAGCAGTGGAAGGGTTGGTAAAGTCCTAAAAAATATTGACCTCCCCTAATCAGGCAAATTGTCTCACCTGGCACTGGTCAGGTTCCAAGGGTGCCAGCTTAGAGAGGTTCAACCTGTAGCTGTGTGATGATGTGACTTTAGGACATCAGACTGAATATGCACAAACTCAGCATGGATTTGACAGTGCAGGTTCCCCAGGTCTTGGCTTCACTGCTGAGACTGCAAAAATGGTGCCGTTTAATGGCTTCTCTTCAGAACAGTGTAGCCTAGTGGATTTAGCACTGCACCAAACTCCCCAACTCTGTCACAGGCCTCCTATATAACCTTAGGCATGTCTCTGTGCCTCAGCTTCCCCCCATCTGCAAAATGAGGCTGCTGATGGCTCCTTTTGTAAAGCACTTGAATCTCTCAGTGAAAGTGCTATCTATGTAAGAGGTATGTATACATTAGAGCTGGTTTTGTGATACAACACTGGGGAACTGGACTGAGACTCACCAAACTCTTCTTGTACAGATCACGGAAGAGCTGTCACATGGTCAAGACTTTCAGTCTGGGCCAGATTTGAACCAGCGACCTGAGGCAGGACTGGCCAGATGCTGGCCCCTGAAACACACCCTTTTGCTTAGCTCCAGCAGAGCACCCATACATGCGCTTTCCATACGTTGACTTTCTGTGGGGTGGGGAGTTCTAGGTGCATGACCCAAGGAATTGGAGACATATGGCTAGAGAATCACTGTCCTGCGGCACTCACAGTAGCAGGTGTTATCAGCTGGTGCAAGCTGCAGCAGCTGTGACGCGAAGTTGCACCAGTGACAAAGCCACATCCAGGTATCAGGAAAATTACACCCAAGCATCACCACCTCTATTTCCAATTACCAGTCCCATGAACCATCAAGAAACCCCAAAGAGCTAGGTTTTGTGCTCACTCTTGATAATTGCTTCACTTACTAAAACTGCTTCATTCCAGACACCGCAGATGCTTTCCAGCCTATGCCAGTAATCCCTCTAAGAGCCGCCTTCAGCTTTGTGCATTGCCATATGGATTTCTACCTACATAATTCTTTACCTACAGAGCAGCAGCTCTATAAGGTGTTCTGAAAAAAAGGAGCACATAAGTAGCACAACTTACGATCTGATACCCCCAGTCCACAAAGAAACTTTCAGAAGCAGGATCTAAAAACATCAAGGACAGCAGATGCACAATCACATTTAAAAAGGCAGATTAATATTCAATGTGCATTTCTAAAACCAAAAGAACCCTGCCAAGTTCCCAGGGTGCCAACCCATTCTTTATTGCTCTGGTGTTATCACAGCTGCTCCCCATACTCAATTTTTTAGTCCCTGTCACTCTGAAGTCCTTGGGTCTGTTGCCCCAACCCATCACCAAAGCTAACACATGTTCAACTTCTCTGTAGATCAAGCCATTTACTTAGATGCTGCAGTGTGGCTCCAGGTGCCTAAATTTAAGCACCCAGATTTGAAATTTTCACCCCATGTAGATTAGGATACAGATAAGGCGACCATATCTCCCTGTCCCAAATATGGGATGGCAGCTGCCCGCTCTCCCCAAGCCCCAGGCCTGCACAGCTGCTGGAGGAAAATATGGGACAATTAGTCCCTTTTCTAAAATAAGTAGAAGACAGATGGTCCCCCGAATGTGCTTCTCCTTGTGCCCGAGAGACAGTAAAACATCGTCTTGCATCCAAACAGCCCCAGTAGTCCTCAAGCCTACAATGCACCCTACACACCATTGGCACCCAGGGTTATAAACTGCCAATAGCAATGCAAAAGGCATTGGGATCCTGATGAAGATACTGTTTTGCAGGCTGGTATACTTTTCACAGGGCTCCAGAGTTCCCTGTAAGCTGAGTGCTTGGGCAGGCACCCAGGACAGATTCAAATGCTGCCCCGCTGATTAGCAGCATATGTTTCTACTGGTGGTGCACATCTGAATATGTCTCAGTGCACACAACAAAATTTATTCTGCACTCGGATGTGAAAAATTAGAGGGAACACCGCAGAGTGCCTCAAAGAAGAAAAGTAGTTCTGATTCTGAATAGCAGTACTGGGAAAATAAGGGCAAGAGAGAATGTAGAGAGTATTCTAGGGCAATCATTCTCAACCGGGGTATGTGTACCCTTGAGGTTACACAGAGTACATTAACTCAGTGTTTCTCAACTTTTTTAAAAATATATAAAGAATTGGGTTTATTTTATGTTTTTTATTTAATCTTTTTGCACATTTCTAAATATGATGGCAAGTTTATTGCCTATAGGTAATTTCTTCCAATCACCTACTTAAGATTAAATTGTTCAAACAGATGTGTTGCAAAGGTAGAAAAAAAATGCATGTCTGAAAATAGTAGGTACTGGAGGTACTTTTAAAAAAAAAAAAAAGATACTTAAAAAAAAAGTTTGAGAAACGCTATTCTAGGGAACAGCTGTAGTGTCTACCACACAAACAAAATTTGTTGTTGAGTCTTGGTAGCCCCAGGGAGTACAGGATGAAGAAGAAGTTAGAGTTGGGGATTTCTAGGTAACTTCAATGGAAACTGGGAGTGCTCAGAGCCTCACAAATAAGATCATTTATCTAAGTGGTCCCATATGGAGTCAGACTGGGCTCTCCCAAGGCACATAAAGGACCTGTGTGCTCAAACTCCATTAATTTTCAATACTATCTAAGTGCCTAACTCCCTAATTGCCTTTGAAAATTAGAGCATTAGATATTTAAATTGAGGCAACCACCTTATATTTTTGGCATTGATGCTCTTGGAATTTTTGAACTCAGAAATAAGTGTCATATCTTATACTTTCCCTTTCCACCTAGCCTGACCCCCTTGCTGGGGATACAGCTTTACAGAGGGCCCATTCTAAAGCTCATGCCAGTGAATTGGTTTCTCTGACACAGCTGACCCAAAGATTTGTATTCTGGAGGTGCCTGCACAACAACTTCTTCCAGACAAACAGGACCTGGCCCTGTGAGCGCCAGGGCTCCTCTGAGATAATGCTGAGCCTCTGTTGAAGCCAAGGGATTTTAGGTTGTCCAGCAACTTCCAGGACCAGACCCCTAAGCAATTCTGTGCCTTTCTGCAGGCAGGTGTTTTTCCCAGAGTTCCTGTTCAGGTCAAAAGAGGAAGGGGGCTTGGGAAAGATCTGCACACAAAACAGGGCTAGTCCCTAGGCATATGCAGAATATGCAGCTGTCTAAGGCACCACTAAATTGTGGACACCAGGTGGTGCCCTAGGTAGCTGCATGCTGACTATGTAGGACCCATGGGTGGGGATGGGGACTGGTGGTAGAAGCCCAGGCAGCAGCCAACCAGGGCCCCGTGCAGCGGGGCTGGCAGCAGAGTGCAGGGCAGCAACCTGGATCCCTGGCATAGGGGTGGTGGTGCAGGCCCCAGTACCAACCAGAAACCCAGGTGGCAGCTGGGAATCACAGGCACAGGACAGATGGAAACTCATAAGAACATAAGAATGGCCATACTGGGTCAGACCAAAGGTCCATCAAGCCCAGCATCCCATCTGCCGACGGTGGCCAATGCCAGGTGCCCCAGAGAAGGAGAACAGAAGACAAGTGATTTATCTCCTGCCATCCATCTCCTGCCCTTGTTATGAAGGCTAGGGCACCATACTTTATCCCTGGCTAATAGCCATTTATGGACCTGACCTGCAAAAATTTATCAAGCTCTTTTTTAAACCCTAATAGAGTCCTGGCCTTCACAGCCTCCTCGGGCAAGGAGTTCCACAGGTTGACTGTGCGCTGTGTGAAGAAAAATTTCCTTTTATTAGTTTTGAACCTACTACCCATCAATTTCATTTGGTGTCCCCTAGTTCTTGTATTATGGGAAAAGGTAAATAATTTTTCTATATTCACTTTCTCCACACCATTCATGATTTTATATACCTCTATCATATCGCCCCTCAATCGCCTCTTTTCCAAACTGAAAAGTCCCAGTCTCTCTAGCCTCTCCCCATATGGGACCCTTTCCAAGCCCCTAATCATCTTAGTCGCCCTTTTCTGAACCTTTTCTAATGCCAATATATCTTTTTTGAGGTGAGGAGACCACATCTGCACACAGTACTCGAGATGTGGGCGTACCATAGTTTTATATAGGGGAAGTATGATATCTTTTGTCTTATTATCGATCCCTTTTTTAATAATTCCTAACATCCTATTTGCCTTACTAACTGCCGCTGCACACTGCGTGGATGTCTTCAGAGAACTATCCACTATAACTCCAAGATCCCTTTCCTGATCTGTCGTAGCTAAATTTGACCCCATCATGTAGTACGTGTAATTTGGGTTATTTTTTCCAACTCATGTGAAATGTGGGCTGTGCCTATATCATTTTTCCCTGCTCCTGCAGTTCTGAATACAGGCCCCGCTCTGTGGAGCAGCCTCTCTACCTTCTTTCCCTCCCAGCCCTTGACTTCCACACAGCACATCATAAGCAGTAGGAACGGACCTGCACACATACCTCAGCAACATGCAGCATAAATTCCAGAAGCCTGTGGTTTTATCAGTCTTCACACCATTCCTTTTTGGTACGGCTTATGACCATGGGGCATTAGTAAGCAGAGTCCACATCTCTATAAAGTTGATTGTGGGCAATCATCACACAGATGTGCAGGAAACAGTTCCTAAGTGTTGTGTTTTATTGGAATCTGGAACCAGTCAGGCTCAAATTAGGCAAATAGGGTCAGAAAAACCCACTCCTGCATGGGAAGAGCCCTGCACAAGGTCAGACAGAGCACTGTTCCCTGGGGATTGTAAACTGGAGCATCAGTGTCCGATGAATTTCTCATGTGTCACTTTATCCATATAACCAGCTAATTGAGAATAACTCCACAGAATGAATTCTCTCAAGAGACAGAGCTATTAAAATCAGAGTTGGTTACTTTATTTAATACTTATTCAAAATATGTTCAACCACCAAAAAACAACATACCTTTTTTATTTTTTAAACATTTGAAGGACGTACTCATCTGTTGGATGAAAGCTCTATAACATGACAAGAAATCACATATTTGCAGATGTTGCAACAGTGCTCATTGTAATATGTTAACACCCTATTAGAAAGGCTGATCACTCTATTCTTGTATGTCTCTTTAAATAGAAGCTAACTTTTCTAATGATTGTTTTGTTTTTCCTGTTTAGATGCACAGGGACCCTGAATTCACAGTAGGATGGGACCCTGAGTCCTACACCACTTGGGGTCTCACTCCCCCTCATGGCCCCCCCACCTCCTTCTTGGACTGATGGCCCTCCCATGCCCTGTCCCAAACCACGTTCAGTTGCTCTCCCCACCCTGTCCCAAGACCCCCTGCACTGTATATAGTTATCTGTTCTGGCACATAGATAAATTTTTTTTCGCATAATTTTTTTTCACATAAATTTTCTCTGTTCAAGAAAAACAGTTCTTGGTTTGCCACCCCCACAGTCCTCTTTAATGGGGAGGGGTTGAGGAAGGGGTCATGGCAGAGATGGGGTAGGGCTGAGGACATGAGGTCCCTGCTGTGGGTGCCCTGGGGAGGGTTACCAGGGGCTGGGGGAGAAGCACTCCCTCACACCTCATGGATCCGCAGCCCATCCTGATGGGCCTAGTGGATGGGAGCTGCATTTGGCTGCTCATAGCCATGGACAGCATCTGCCCCCCCACTTCAGGAGGAAGGTCTCCCCCTTCCCTACCACAATGTTGTGGAGCACACAACACACCAGCATAATTTGGGGGATGTTTTGCTCCCCCACATCCAGACAGGTAAAGAGGCATCTAAAATGTACACTCAGTCCGCGGACATGCCTGGCTGAGCCTGGCATCAAACAGTTACTGGCTCAGGGCCAGCATGTCCTCATGAGCTGGGGCATGAGGGGGTACGCAGAGTCTCCCACAGTGTAGCATGGCATGTTCATGTCCCTGACCTCCAGCTCCCAGTGGGGGAGACAGGTGCCCGCCTCCATCCTGCAGCACAGGCTGGAGTTGCAGAACACCTGTGCATCATGTGCCTGGCCTGAACACCCAACATAGAAGTTGAGTTACTGTCCACACTGATGGACCACAGCCTTCAGTACAATGGAGTGATACCCCCTTCTGCTGATGAATCTGGCCACGCTGTGGGCCAGGGCATGGATGGGGATGTGGATCCTGTCGATAGCCCCAAGGCAGTTAGGGAACCCCGGCGTGGCAGATGCAGCCACTACTGCATCCATGTCTGCAAGACAGACGACCCTCCACAGTAGGAGCGTGTTGATGGCTGTCACAACCTGCAAAGGGAGTGGGCTGAACACAGATGTCAGAGACTGGGAGCCCCGGGCCCTGGAGGACTCCCCTGCTCCCTCATCTCCCTCCCCAAGCTCTCCTGGAGCCTCCCCCATGAGGCCACCCCCCCAGCAGCACAGCTGCTTGAGGATGGGATGGTGTGGTTCCACAGGGACTGGGCTTCCCCCACACACACTCATGACCCTGCTCCCCAAGAGTTCCCCTGAGGTGAGACCCCCACCCCATGCAGGGCCTGCAGCCTGAGAGTGCCTTACCTGCATGAGGACAGCCCCAAAGGTGAACTTCCCCATGCTGAACTGGTTCCTGATGGAGCGGTAGCTGTCGGTGGTGGAGTACTTCCATGGGGCGATGGTGACATGTATCTCCACAGGGATGATGGGCCAAAGCTGGGTCTCCTGTCTCCGTGGTGTGGGGGCAACCCAGGCACAGAGTTTGAGGAAAGTGTCCTTCCACATGTGGAAGTTCTTGAGCCACTACTGATTGTCCCACTGCCTCATGCCCGACCGGTCCCATTAGTCAGAACTTGTGTTGTGCCTCCAGAACTGCCTGACCACCGAAAGGGGCAAGAACAGGTGAGCCCATAGGGCAGCCATGGCATGCTTCTCAAAGCCAGTGCCAGGCTCATCCCCCTCAGAGGAAGAGGAAGGCAGCTGGAATGAGGTGAAGAAGAAAATGCAGCACCTGTGGGGCGGGGGGGCCTGTGCAAGCCGCCCGGGGCTGCTCTGGCACCATGGCAATCTGGAATGCACACAGTTTCTCTCAGCAAGTATGTGAGCCCAGAATAAGTCAGTGACAGGAACAGCACAGTAGCTGCCAATTATTATTAACCACAATGTTTACAGCCAATTATGTGGACATGGCCTTAGTGATTTAGGAAAGTCCATATGTGGCATTATGCATTCTAGGAGAAACATTAGATTTTACTGAGAATTCTGCTGTCTAAACAAGTAAAAAAACAGTGAGCCTATTACTGAATTAAAAAAAAAAATAATACATTAGTCACAGCTGCAGGACAATACGCACATGTGGAACTGAACTATGGACTAGATTTTCCACTGGTGTAAGTCAGCATTTCTACCAAAGCCCAGCAATCTGGTACACAACACATGATTAAACAAACTATAATCCTCCTAAAGTCTGCTGGTCCTACAATAATTGCCTACAGAGTCATAGCTATATTGGTCCCAGAATATAGAAGCAAGCTACATGAGGGAATAGCATTTTTCCCCTGACCAACATCTGTTGGTTATAGAAGACCTCTAAGCACAGAGTTTCTCTTCAGGTCAACAAGAAGTCTTGTGGCACCTTATAGGCTAACAGATATTTTGGAGCATAAGCTTTCGTGGGCAAAGACCTGCTTCATCAGATGCGGGGGGGGGGCTAGTTTCAGAGGAGTATTTAAAGAATGGGGTCCCAGAAAAAGGGAGGGCCAGAGCTGACAAGGTCAGACTCTATACAAACTCAAAACTTTTAAAGGACCGGCCTCTGTTGGTCCGACACACAAAGCTATTCCCTCACGCTTCCTATTGATGGACATTACAGAAACAAGTCATTTGACATATGACACATACCCATCAAAAGCTTATGATCTGTTGATGTCACAGAAGGTTTGCTGTTGTTGAAATTGGTCAACCAGTGGCCAGCTAGCACTACCAATTTATCATTTGGCCTTCATGTGGGAACCTACTTTGCTTAACACAGTTTAGAAGAGCAGAAGTTTCTCTACCAGACACACAGAGTGGAAGTTAGTAAGCAGGGATCTCTTCAGCCTCCCATTCCATTTCTTTTTCGGTGGAAAGACAGATTTCCTTCCTCTTATTTATTGGGTCTGATTCTCATCTTCTTAAACTGAAGTCAGTGCACATATGCCAGCATAAAATTACTTTAAGTGAGAGACTCAGGCTCCATTTTTCTCCATAGTGCCTGTATTGTTAAAAACAGCTGATGTGATGAACAAGACAGACAAGTATGCTATCAGCTGGGACACAGAGGTAAAAATAAGACCCGACATGCAGAATAATTATTTAAAAAAAATGTGGTTTATTGTTTATTTCTCAGAAGAAGATGAGCCTTCCATTGGTGTCCTACCACAGGTATATTAAGCTGTGGCATCTCAAGAGTAACTTACTGCAGAGATGGGGCTTGCAGTACTGCCCCTGTTAGAAAGTGGTTAAATATTCAGTGTACTCAGTAACCTCACTCATCACGACAAGACTTTTGGCATCAAACATTTATGAGGTGAAAACAGTTCAGCAAGCGTCTTACAAAGTTTACCATACACCAACAGGGAACAATACTGGGGCATTTATGGAGGGTAAGTAGGAAAACCATGTCCACAACAAGGTCAACTTTGCACGAATTACTGGCTCTCTAGCTATTGCGGGCTAAGTTAGCCTGGGGAGGTCCAAATACACATTTCAAAACCCCATGGACTACAGCCCTATGATGTTTCTACCATCTGTCAGATGGTCTGAAGATCATCCAGCTAAAATGTGTGTTTTACCTACATGCAAGTTACCATTGCCTCTACTCATTCAAATACTTCATATCATCACTACTTAACCTGGATACGAACGTAGACGGATGCTGTTTTGCCTTACAGGCTTCATCTCTGGAAGGGGCATGCTACTTTATTATTGCCTATCAAAAGGAAAAAAATCTAACTCACTAGCGTGAGTGTCATCTAGTGCTCAGAGTAAAGGACTAGAAGCTGGAACTCTTGAGTTGAGTTGGTCAGAAAGATACTGTACTGATTTGGTGCAGGGGAGAACCTTTAATTTGATGAAATATCAATTTTGACTAACTTTCTGTGGGTTTGTGTTCTCTGATCAAAGTCAGGAGATGCACAGAATAGCCAGGTACATAGGATTCACACTTAGCACAGGCAACAGAGGTTCAACTCTTGTCTCATTTGGAGCAGGGACTAGAACCTGGGTCTCTTCCTATGTGACTGCTTTACCCAAAACACACGAGTGGCTATTTATACTTTCCAGATACAGAAGGGACCATTTTGACCAAGTTTGATCTCTGATAACAGACCAGCGAATTTCCCAAAACAATTCTTAAAACATCTCTTTTTAAAGAAGTACAGTGATGGAAAATCCACGATGACATTGATCAGGTGTTCCAATAGTTAATCACTTGCTATTAAAATGCACACCTTACCTTCCATCAGAATTTCTCGAGGCTCAGCTTTCAGCCATTGGATCACATTATTCTTTTGTCAGCTAGACTGAAGAGCCCATTTTGTTCCCCATGTAGGGTAAATATAAAGGCTGATCAACACGTCCCTTAACCTTCTCTTTGGTACTTCTAGACAGGCCCAAGAAGGTTAATAACAGAACACTGCTTGTCGTCACCTTGAGTACTTGCCCCCTACACAAACCCCTCCAGCATATTATTGACAATCTACACTAGAACATGATGCTGCACTCTCACAGGCCCTAGGTGACAAGCCTGTCCTTTCCTACAAGCAGCCACCCAACCTCAGGAAAATTCTCACCGGCAACCACACCCCACACCACAGAAATACTAATCCTGGAACCTTTCTTTGCAACAAACCAACTCTGTCCGTATATTTACACTAGAGACACCATCACTGGGCCTAACCACATCAGTCACACGATCGGGACTCGTATTCCTGTGCTTCCACTAATGTGATATATGCTATCATGTGCCAGCAATGCCCCTCTGCCATGTACATTGGACAATCACTTTGCCAAAGAATGAATGGACACAAGTCAGACATTAGGAATCTGAATACACATAAACCAGTAAATGAGCATTTCAATTTGGAAGGACACAGTATTGAAGAATTTACTGTGTGCATTTTAAAACAGAGATTTTAACATCAGATTACAATGGGAGACATCTGAGCTGGAATTTATGTTCTGGTTTGATACCCAGCACCATTGACTCAACAGAGTTCTCAATTATCTTACGCATTACAAGGACAATTTCTCCACCGTTGATATTCACAGTGACTGCAGGCATTCTAATTAAGACACTTGCAGAGGCTTTCCTGCTCCCATCCTTCTTTGTCCAGGTAGAGGGATAACTCAGTGGCTTGTGCATTAGCCTCCTAAACCCGGGGGTGTGAGCTCAATCCTTGAGGGGGCCATTTAGGGATCTGGGGCAATTTAGTTGTTTTTTTTTTTAAAAAAAAAAAAAAAAAAAACCACTAAGGGGGGGAATGGTGCTTGGTCCTGCTAAGAGGGCAGGGGACTGGACTTGGCCTCCAGTGGTCCCTTCCAACTCGGAAAATGTATATGTCCGTAATCCAGCTGATTCATCAGCTTTTTTCTATCTTTATAAAATTCTGTTTCTCTCACTTGTTCTCCAGATCCAAAGAAGTGGGTCTGTCCCATGAAAGCTCATCAGCTAATAATATTATTAGTCTGAAAGGTGCTACAAGATTCCTTTTGTTTTGTTTTGTGAAGATACAGACTTACCCCTCTCAGAGAGTAATCATTCTTGTCACTCTTCTGTGAGCCCTCTTCAGTTTTTCCCACATTCCTCTTTAATTGTAGCAACCAGCACCAGACACAGTATTCCAGCAGCAGTCACATCAGTGCCAAATGCAGAAATAAAATAACCTATGGCTACTTGGGATGCCCCTGTTTAAGTATTCACGGATCGCATTAGCTCCTGGCCACACCACCACACGGGGTGTGCACATTTACCATAACCCTCCCCTCTCTCTTTTTCAGAGTCATGACTTCTGAAGGAAAGGGTCCCCCATCCTGTAAGTATGCTACAATATTGGTTCCTAGATGGATAATCATTACCCATATTAAAAACACTTTGTTTGCTTAGGACAGCCGGAGATCAAAGTAACTTACATTTCTTACACCCCTCAGGGGGCGGGCAGTGCACAGGGCAGGGGCTGTGACTCAACAGTACCAGTAACAAATGGGTGGAACGTCGGGGGCTCAGGGCATGGGGGTGGAGGTATGGGCGCTTGGGGTGTGGGAGCATGGATACCTTGGGGCTGAAAGTGTGTCTGCTAGATCCCCAGGGCTGTGCCGCCTGGCCACCCAAGCTGAAGCCTGTGGGTGTTGTGGCCACAGGCTCAGGGCTGGCCTCGCATCTCCTCTGCCCTGATCCATCTGGCACTGGGGCAAGAGGGCAGTTTAGGCTCCTGTAGGAGAGGAGGGTAGAAGGTGAGTGGTGGGCAACCCAGGTACAGTGGCCAGCAGCATCCTGACTTGTCACCTGTCGGTGACTTGGAAAGGCACTCTGTCAAAAAGGGCCTGGCCTTTTCCCCACTCCCCTTTTGCTCACTGAATCCTTTCTGAGCATCTTAGTGTAGCGATGGACAACCAAGACTAATGACTGGGCCATCTCAGTGGGCTGTGTGATTGAAGTCCAGTCATGGGCAACCTCCGTCCAGGCACCCACTTCATAGCCCCCTCTCTTTATGCCTCTTGTGCTGGGTCCCCACATGTCCTCCTCCCCCTCAGCACTTACGGAGCCCCACGAATCAGCTGATTCATGCTCCATCCCCTGCCTTCTCCCTCCCAGAGCTTGAACGCTGCAAATCTTATTCACGGTGTTCAAGCTCTGTGGGGAGCAGGAGAAGCAGGGATGAAGAACAAGTCCGTGGATTCCTCGTGCGCTGAAAGTGCTGGGAGGGAAGATGAGGAGTAGAAAGTGCTGGGCTCCAGTGCCCCAGTACACTGAAAGAGCATGGGGGTGTGGGGAGTGGGGGCAGACAGGGGGTGCACAGCCCACAGGTGGAACTCCAGTAGGCCAGATGCAGCCCACAGGCTGCTGGTTGCCAAACATTGGCTTATAGCCATTGATTAGGACATTCCAGTTATGGGAATCATCCTGCTGAGTTCCAGTAATACCAACTAAATAAATTTATGCTCATAAATGATCAGTTTCAGTTCCCCTGGTTTGGAGCCCAGCCTACCAGCACAGTGTGGCCAATCAAAGGATTTCTTCTCTGTGTGTCCTTTGGTTGCTGAAGAACTTTTTCCTCAGCTCGTTCCGTTTTGTGCTGAGCACTCATATCTTTAAAACTAATAACAGAGCGGACAAGATAAACACCCTTCTAACATCTCTAGCCAACCTGTCATTGAGAAGATTGATCCCCCCGCCCCCACCATTGAGGTGAAGGTCAATCTATACATGGCAGCTTGGTTCACAGCTTATGGGGGCAATGTTCCACAAAAACCAAAACCCTCCACCACTCATCTAGCCAAGTGTTCACTGCCAGAATCTACCGTCTGTCTTCCTTCCTGTCCCAGGAGCAACAGATCTAACACGATCACTTTCAATCTTTCAGCACGAAGATCAATATTTGTGACCCACTTCAGGCTCCTTTACTGAAAAATACCAACTGCTCAGAATGTCCCAGATCAACAGTTCTAGTACATGGCCAGATTTGTACCTCTTCAGGTCACTAAACTTGATATTCTACCCCAATAGTAAATCTGGAGGGGAGTTACATTATATTGTCGTAAACTGTACTGTATTCATTCATAGTACTGTGCAATCACTGGAGCCACTATGTGAAGAAATACAAGTCAGTTTGTTTTCAGCTTTTATTTTACTGCATCTTTAACTGTGAAGTCTAGCAAATGTAACACATCATAATGTATAACAAAAACATGGCAAACAGTGCCAAGGAGAACTCTCACAGTACTGTGTCACTTCCTACAGCTTAAAACAAATACACAGCCAAGTTTTCAGAGTTGCTCCTCCTCCCCCCCACCACACCAATTCCACAACACTTAAATGCATACATAACTCCCAGGGATTACTCCTGTGAGCAACGTTATGTTCTTCAATGTTTTGCTGGCGCAGGATTTGTATTTGCAAGTGAAATTCCTTTACTGTAACTGCTTAAAACCACAAAAGGGACAAAATCATTGCAAAATACCTTAAGTCTGATCACTTCACATCTGAACTGCCCCAGCTCTTACACATCTGTAGTTGTAATGCCAAAGGGTTTGGGCAGAATGTTGAGACACCGTCCCCCCACCCCCCAATGCTTTCAATTTTTTATGTTGTCTAGTCTGAAAGATGCCTTCACCCTCTTCCACGCTCCAAAAGGAAAGTTGAGATCTATGCTGAAGCATCAGACACTTTGCATGTGTGCTGTAATCTGTGAATCTGACACACATTTGGTCTTAATAGAGAGTGCAGTTAACTGGCGCATTACAAAGACAGTTTCCCCATCTTTGATATTTGTAGTGGTCTCAGGCAAGTCACTTAAAAGACACGAAGTAAATAATTTTCTTCCCACCCTTCCCCTCCCCACACTGATTTGTCAGTTTTCATTTCTTTTTTTTGTTTTCTATCTGTTATACATTCATTGTGCCAGTTCTTTTTCAGCACTATTTCCAGATCTGAAAATGTGGATCTGCCCCACAAAAGCTCCTTACCTAATAAGTTATTTTGTTAGTGTTTACATAGGGTGACCATATCTCCCTGTCCCAAATATGGGACTCAGAGATATGGGGGGGAGGAGGGGCAGCTCCTCCCAGCTCCACCAAGCCCCAGGGAGCCAGGGAAGGAGGCGGCAACTGCCAGCCCTCCCCAGGAGCCCTGGTGAAGTGGCAGGGACACGGTATCTGCCCACACTCCCCCACTGCTTCCCCAAGGGTCAGGGAAGAGACCTACATGCTCTCCCACCAGCAGCTGCACCTGCACAGCTGGTGGCAGGAAAGATCGGCAGGGGGAAGGCCCAAATACAGGACAATGTCACTTTTAAAACAATAAGTAGGGACTTTTTTTGATGTCCCAAATATGGGACAGACAGTCACCCTGGGTGCATCTACACTTGCATTCCTCTTTTGAAAGAGATACGCAAATGAGGGAAATGGAAAATGCAAATGAGGTGCATATTTGGTGCCTCATTTGCATACTTATTTCAAAAGCGCTTCTTTCAAAAGAAAACCAGTGTAGACGCTGCTCTTTCAAAAGTAAACCCCATCTTCAAAAGAATCCTTCTTCCCTTTATTTAATAGTGCCAAATATGCACCTAATTTGTATTTTCGATTTCCCTCATTTGCATACCTCTTTCAAAAGAGGAATGCAAGTGTAGACATATCCCCTATGTTTAAAGTTAACACAAAACAAAAAAAATAGTCATGTAGCATAACATTACTGGAGTGTGTATCTGGGCAGCTATAGCTCTCCAAGATGCTATGCAGGGCAATGACACCTTAAGAACTTCTCAGTCTCTTAGAGTTCAGTTGTGACTTAGGGACAGCCTAGATTTTTCAGTGTTTTGAACAAGTATAGAAAGTTACTATGACTTACCTAGGGTAAAATATTCAGAAGCACTTAAACTGCACTGAAAGTTAAGTGCCTTTATCAACTTGTTTTAAAAGTTTTTATTTGAAGCTGGACATTTGTGCATAAATTTGCTGCAAAATAGTATACAAAGTGGTGGTATTGTGTATGCATTTAGGTTCCTGTTCTGTTTTGTCCCTTAATGTTTACGGAGTGGGATATTAACATATTTCACTTCAAATGAAAGTGAGGTGAAATTGACAAGAAAGGCAGAATGAATGCCTCCAAATAAGATATGCTTGAGGTATGAGGGTTCCGCCCGTACTGATGGAAATCTGCTTCTCATCCCCTAGTACATAAAGTTAACGGAAATCCCCTTCATAGGGCCTGGTCATGCAGGCTCTCTCATGTGAATCATTCCACTGTGAGCATGTGGATAAGAATTTGCAGACTGGGGCCCTAAATACATATTAATTTTTTCATCATACAGACCTGTTCTTCAGAGAGGTTAGAGTGATGTGCAATGTTCAGATACAGCCTTTTGTGAAGCAAGAAATATCAGAACCACCTAGTCTAACTTGTCTGTGGCTTCTAAATCTAGTTGATAGGGAATCTTATTTTATGGCACTTGGCACATTTGGTTTTCAATATCTCTTTAGGCCAAGTCCAAACAACGCAACCCTCTCTCAAATGAGGTCATATAAAAGCTGCATGAGCAGCATGAATGAGCACTAGAGAGCCCTAAGGATAAACAGAGAAGTGGAGAGACTGGGGCAAAGGTGACTAGTGGCCCAGAGGACGCCAGGGTCTTCAATTCTGAAGACTGAGCAGAGTTGGGGGAGGTGGATGGGGCAACTTTAGTTTTTTGAATGGTCACAGCATGGAATCTTGGAAGTTCAGTTCATACTTTGTACACTTCAGGGGCCATTTTTTCAGGCCCTGTGGAGGCAGAACTGGATACAGTTGTGTTACCCTCTAGATGGTATCTTGACTGCTTTATACCAGCTCTTGGACCACTTGCCTCTGTATGTTGGCCAGCAAGCTGCCTGCCACCCCCCACCCCAAATACCTTTTTATTTCTTAATTTCACCATTACTTGTTTAGGTGGTGAGTTTATCCTCCATACGGGGGTAGGAATAAAAATCTCTGAAGCTCAGCAATATACCTTTCACCCTCAGCTACTCCTTTCTCGTGCTCTGGTTATTTTGCGGTTTAAACAGTGAGCAAAAATTGACTTTGGCTCCTTTGCCTGAACTCTGAAGTGTTTGAGTTCAGTGCCTCACCTGGATCTTATCAGAGAGTTACACAGTTCCCAGAAGGAGACTGGTTCCTGGCTGGCAGGCAGCAATGAGTGAAGCTAAGCGTTCACGGATGTTCCCTTCCACAGCAACACCATTGCTCTGTTTGCCTGTTTACCAAAACTCAAGTTAGCTCACCAATTACAAATAGCGTTAAAAATCTTTAGCATCAAGGATGCCTGCGGAGACATTGGCGTGGGGTGAGATAATACTCACAGCTGCTGGGAGTGATGGGGGGGAGAGGAAGCACTACACAGTGCTGCTGAGCAAGTGTACCTCCTGCCAACTCAGAAACATGTTAGACTCAGAAGGAGTCACATCCACCCAGTCTTGGCCTAAAGGGAAAGTCAGAGTACACTCAGGAGGTAAAATAAAAGGGTGAAAGAGGGATGGAAGAATTCTCCAAAGAATCTCCAAGGGACAGAGGCCCACCTCGGACCTAGTGAGTTGGCCACCTATAGCTATGAAAATTAACTTTATACAGAAAAGCTGGGTCCAATTAAATTGGGATGTCATTATGTGGACATCTTTATTCCCATAGGCCAACTCTATTCCACACAGAATTTTACCTATAACTAGAATCTCACACTTCATTGAGGCTGTAGGAGACTCATTTTACTGCCTGTCAAGTGGAGCTGAAGTGCATCTGAAGTCACTTTTAAGTGGGTTCCACCCCTTAAAGTAAGCCTGTTTATCTGATTGTATAGTATTTCATTATAAAAATTTCCACATTTTAAAAAGAGCCATGAGTGCAATTGTGCAGCTAGATCTCTGTGTATCTTACTGTCATGCACACGTAGGCACAGTCTTGCACCACAAACCTCTCAAGAAATGTTGCCCTATTTCTGTGTGCATCCATCATGTATTGTAGTTCAAAGATGTTCCAGTCACTGACATACAAAAGCAGTGCAGGACAACTGCCCAAGAGCAGAGGCAAGAGTGTAGGGCCAGTTATAAGGGCAGGCTGAAAAACCTACCTTTTCCTATTGGCTCAGCAATCGTATGCTTTTTCCAGGAATACCGTGAGGTGGAATCCACATATATATTAGCCGCAACTGCTGAGAGGAACAGTGAGAAGGGGTATAACGAACAGGCACACCCATATTTTATTTCCTCACGGGTAATTCAAACAGCGTGGTTTAAATGCAATTCCTTCTGTAGCGTACAGTAGCAAGCAAACAATCAGGGTACATCTAGAGGTGGGAAAAGTATCCCAAAAGTTACTTGAGTAAAAGTACAGCTGCTTTGGGGGAAAATGTACTGAAGTACAAGTCACTGGTGTCCTGCTGGGAAGCTATTTGAGTAAAAGTACGCACACACATCACATCTGGATAGTACTCAAGTATTCAGAAGTGAATGCAGCTGCACTTTTACTCAAATAACTTTTTGGGTACTTCTTCCACTTCTGCACAGCATAGTTACATGGGCTGGATGGAAAGGAACAAAAGTGTTGGTCAGAGGCATGGGCCCAAGTTTTCTGCTGTTACATAAACTGCTTTGGGATTATTAATGACTCCAACTGAGAGTATCAAACTGCAAGGGACTCCATTTCTCTTCCTCGAACCTGAATTAACTTTGGCAGAATTTGAACATAGGCTTCTTAAAAATCTGACACTCCAAAAAGAGGCTGCCCTCTAAGTATGATTTTCTTCTACATCACAGCAATATATCACTCTAGTAACTTCTCTTAATCATTTGGTGCTTGACCTGAAAGCTCCTATGAGGAGTCAAACAATTCAGTCTATACAGCACAAATAGATTATGGGGTAATATGGACTACAGTACCACCTACTGGTTAGATGTTGAATAGTAAGAGAGGAAGCCGCGCTAGTCTATACACTATCAAAACAAAAAGCAGTCAAGTAGCACTTTAAAGACTAGCAAAATAGTTTCGAAAGCTCACCTAATAAACTATTTTGCTAGTCTTTAAAGTGCTATTTGACTGCTTTTTGTTTTGGTTAGCTGTTGTGCTGCAGATAAAGCTTGACTGCTCTGCTCTGTCTGCTGTGTCCAAGTCTCCAATCAGAGAGTCTCCAGACAACCCCCATACCACACACCTCTCCAGAGAAATGAAAAAAAAAAACCAAAAACCAAAAACCACACACACTCACAATTTGGCATCTTACCACTGGTGACTGGAATGCTATCAATATGATAAGTGGATGAATATTGTTAGTTTCGGTGGAAATGAAACTGGCAGTGTTATAACAGACCATTTTCTAAGACCACATCGGAATAGATTAATACCCATGGGGAAAAAAAAAAAAATGTAGTTCCCACTCCTGTGACAGGTTTAGAAGAGGTTATTGTACCCCAGCTGTGGGGCAAGATGAAGAAATTCTAGTCACCTCCTTTCCAAACTAGCCCCTGCACATCTAGAGACCGCATACTGCATGTCCCCTTCTCAAACCAAGAGCCTAAAGAATAACAGTGTTTGTCTGCCAAATAGCTATAATGAGCCACTGTCCTAAAGTTAGTGCCCCAGGAAGCAGCCTATGATTCCTATTCCTGAAGGAGGTAATGCCTTTTTGGTGACCACAACTAACTCTCTGAATCAAGCTGCCAGCTAAACATAAGAAACAAGATGACAATTCAACAAGCACATGGCTGAATCCAGTCCAGGGCCCCTCTCTCATATGCAGCCAAATAAATTTGAGGTCTTTTTTCCAATACTTTAACTGTTTATCTTACCTGTCAATGGAAGAACCTGATACAGGTATGAGGCATCCGCTGCAGTCCTGACTCAATGGGCCAGCTGTCTATTTATAACAGCCTCAGTAAATAAAACACTACAAACTTCTGGCCTGAGTTTTGTTGAATTACCAACTCCAAAGATTGAAAAATTAGATTATACAAAAAAAAAAAATCAATTTTGGCTTTTTGTTTTAAGTATTTGAGCTTTAAGGTTTCCTGTTTTCAAGCTTCTGTCTAAACCAGTGTTTCTTAAATCATTTGGCTGCGTCTACGCTACAGTGATCTTTCAAAAGATCTCTTCCAGAAAGCCTTCCTTCGAAAGAGCTTGTCCATACACAAAAGAGAGCAGATCAGAAGATCAATTCTCTCTTTCAATAGACAGCATCCACACAGCCCCTGCTCTTTTGAAAGAGCAGGGCAGAGATCATAAAATCCAGCACCAAGAGGACTGCTTTTTTGGGGGAAAAAAGGCCCATGGAGAGTCTACACAAGCTTCCCCACAACCCCGAAAGAAGCTTTCAAAAGGAGGCACTCTTCCTAATCCAGGAGCAGGAGAGGGCTTCGGGAAGAAGAGCTGAATTCTTTCAATGTCAGATCAAAAGAGCACATTTTTTGGTGGACACTCTGCGTTCTTTCAAAAAAGGGCCCGATTTTCTGAAAGAACTTACTAGTGTAGATGTGGCGTTTGAGACCACAGAACACCAAAAGATAGTTTATGTGGAACACCTTTGAATGTTTTCATCAAAAAATTGTCAGACCCCAACCCCTGCCCCAAAAAAGGCGATTTAATTAGGTATTGTCGCAATGAAGTAACATTGTATCTGGTTTTAATATGAGAAAATATACCCCAATCAGTGTAGGATATCAAAAAAGTGTCAGATGCTTGTGGCACACCTGCAAGTTGTTCATGGAACACCAGTGTTTTACAGAACATAGTACAAGAAACGTTGCCCCGGGGTCTTTCCTTCTGCCCTACTTCCTCCACAAACTTAATACAATTCTGTGGTGACCTTGAAGCCTTCTTTCACCTCCTCTGTCTAAAGGAATTATTCCAGCACACCTATGTACAAACAGTCTGACTCTCTCGACCACCCCACCAAAGAACAACTCTATGGGGACTCCCTCTTATGGTTGTAGCGAAAGGTCTGGATTTCTACGTACAATGCTTCCGCAACCGTGCTCTGACTGACATTATACGCAAATAATGCCCAATGAGACACAATCTCAACCATGCTGAACGCTATGCTGTCCAGAGTCTCAAAAATAACCCAGACATTATAATCAAACCAGATGACAAAGGGGGTTCTGTTGTCATCATGAATAAGTCTGACTATGAACAGGAGGCAGCCAGACAACTCTCCAACACCACATTTTACAGACCTCTCTCTGCTGATCCCATTTTGGAATTCCAAAGGAAATTACAACAACTACTTAAGGAACTCCCTGCTGCTACTCGGGACCTCATTCACACAGACACACCATCTGAGCCCCAGCCTGAATTATTCTATTTACCTCCCAAAAATCCACAAACCTGGAAACTCCAGACACCCTATCATTTCGGATATTGGCACCCTTACCACCAGGCTATCCAGTTACGTGGACTTCCTCCTCAAACCCTATGCCACCAACACTCCCAGCTATCTCCAAGATACCACTGACTTCCTGGGGAAATTACAAAACAACAGAAAAGTTCCTCACAACACCATCCTTGTCACAATGGATGTAGAGGCTCTATACAATAATATTCCACACAGACGGATTACAAGCAATCAGGAATACCATCCCTGATGTCACTACAGTCACTTTGTTCTCACCCACAATTATTTCCTATTGGGGGACAATTTATACCTCCAGATTAGTGGAACTGCTATAGGCACCTACATGGCCCCACAATATGCTAATATATTTATGACTGACCTGGAACAATGATTCCTCAGCTCTCATCACCTATTATCCCTCCTCTGCTTAAGATACATTGATGATATCTTTATGATTTGGACCCATGGTATAGAAACTCTAGAAGAATTCCACAGAGACTTTAACAATCTGCACCCCACCATCAACTTATGCCTCAACTACTCCATGTGAGATACACGTTTCCTGGACACTACAGAAATATCAAGGATGGCCTAATTGGTACCACACTGTACCAGAAACCCACTGATCGCTATACTTACCTGCACACTTCTGGCTTTTATCCTGCACACATAACTAGATCCTTTGTTTACAGTCATGCCCTTAGGTACAATCGCATTTACTCTGATCCTACTGACAGAGACCAAAAACTACAAGATCTTTACCAAATATTCATAAGCCTTCATCACCCACCAGGAGAAATAAAAAAACAAATCGACAGGGCCAGACGAATACCCAGAGAGCAGCTACTCCAAGATAGGCCCAAAGAAGTCAAGAACAGAACACCACTGGTCATCACCTACAGCCCCCAACTCAATCCACAGCAACAAATTATTAAAGACCTACAATCCTTAATTAGGATGCCACATTCCAGAAGGCCCTAGGTGATAGGCCTGTTCTCTCCTACAGACAACCTCCCAACCTTAGGAGGATTCTCACCAACAGCAACAGTCTACACCGAAGGAACACCAGTCCTGGAATTTTTCCTTGCAACAAAGCCCGCTGCCAGCTTTGTCCACGTATCTTTTCCAGAGATACCATTACTGGACCTAACCAGGTTATTGAGAGAATCACAGGCACATTTTCATGTTCCTCAACGAACATCTTATATGCCATCATGTGCCAACAATGCCCAGATGTTTTGTATATTGGACAGACTTCAAACTCCCTTAGACAAAGAGTTAATGGGCACAAAACAGACATAAAAACACTCCTGATCCCCAAACATGTTAGCCAGAATTTTAACGGAGTGGGCCATTCTGTTAATGACTTAAGAGTCTGCACATTGTTGAAGAAGAATTTTCACAACACTCGACAGAGACTGCCGAACCCTCTTTTATATTCAAATGAAACTCATTAACACATGGCTTGAACTGGCATGGGAATTTTCTGAGTCACTATAGGGGCTTTTTTGCATACTTGGCTTAATGTAGTTCTTGACCTCCCCCTTCTTCTGCCCCTCTACTCTCTGATTTGCTCACCTTGATCATTTTTTTTCTGATTTGTCCACCTTGATTACTGTTTTTGGTTCTCTGTGCCTTAAATATTGAGTCTGTTCTGGTATGGCTATGGTCTGAAGAAGTGGGTCTGTCCCATGAAAGCTCACCTAATAAATTGTTTTGTTAGTCTTGAAAGTGCTACTTGACTGCTTTTTTGTTTTGCTTTAAATCATGAAGGCTAGACACTCTCCATGTATATCAAGTTACAAGATAAATGATCAAGTAACCTTTTAAAATCATACAAACTGTAGCAGTAATAATGTAGAAGAAATCAGGTCAAACTATTCAGCTGACCCACTCTTACAGCACGTGTAAGAAAACTACATAAAGCCACTGGAGTTTCACTTCCTGTATATTTAAGATGGAACTGAAGTGGTTTTCCCAAAACAATGAGATGTCAGGGCCAGATTTGCAAAGGGGCTCAGATACCCAGCTACTTAGGAGACAAGTGAGTTTTTCAAATGTGCCTGTAAGCATCTGTAGGCACCTAAATACCTTTGCAAGTCTGATCTCTACAGTTAGAGATGAGAGGAGGTACAGGAATGAAGTTGTGGAAACAGACAGACAGAGACAATCTCAAAGCTACTACTAAAATAATAAGTTTTTGGGTCAGGGAACATGTTTGCTTCTAAGTTTGTAGGGCCTTGATCTGTGATTGGAGCTCCTAAGTGCTACCACGGTATAAATGTAAACAAATATATAAACAGCTAGCTCATTGTGGTTTGAGTTACCAATGAAGCCAAACCCCAGAGAGAGAGAGAGAGAGCTTGAATGCTGTATTAACTCACACTACATATTCTTCCGAGGATGGAGTAGAAACTCTGGGTTCTTCTATACTGACTGGAAGATTAGGCTTGCTAAATTGAACCCCTAGTGGGAACGTGCTAAATCGAACCATCAGAGCTCAACCATCAACCCTGGTACTCCTCATTTCTGTGAGAAGTCAGGGAGGTTGACGGGAGAGTTTCTCTCATTGACCTCCCTCTGTGAGGATGGCCTGATAACTGTCTTAGATACACAATTCCAGCTATGACAATTGTGTAGCTGGAACTGACATATCTAGGATCAACTTTCAGGTTCACTGCAGACCTGTCCTAAGACCATTCAGTGTAACACAGGTATTTAAAATTAGCATAAAAGAAACTGCATTAAGAATGTTCTATGGTATACTCATTTACAAGCAGAAGCAGAAGGGAACTGGATGTGTAAAAGGCTGAACATTTTCACATTTACTCAAGAGATCAGCTCAACACACACACACACACACACACACTTTTTTTCCCCCAAGCTTGTGCTACTTAACAGCTTGAAAAGAGTGACACCAAGTGGCTACTGCTAATGTTGCTTACTACCTTTTACCCCATGCCATGTTGTACAACATATCAGTCTCAGAACATTAGGGACACAACAAGTTAGGAGAAGTACTATCTTTCATTGTACCAGGTTCTGTAGGAAGTTTCAGAAGTTGGTCCAATAATAGCTATTACTTCACCCACTAGGACTTTTACTGTACTCCATTCAAAGCAGCTCATTAGAAGTGTTTTCCAAGGCCAAGTTAAATTCCCAGGGTCTGAGGAGTGGGAAGAGCGGTGCCAAAATTTAGGGAAAGCCAGGAAACTTACTGACTAGTTAGCTTTAGGTCAGTTGGCAGGGAGGTAGGGAATATTAGGACTCATTTAGTAAAATTTGAGAGCTACACTTGCAAAATTAAATTAGGTGCTGAAATGCTCCATGGGCACAAGCTGAACAAAACAACAGTCATCAGCTAAACCACAAACATATGGTATTGGAGATAGAGTCCACTGTGATCTTCAGCTTTGAGGGCACAGTCCTTTGCCACTGGAGATAAACAGAAAACATTTTATCTGTTGACTGCCAGTGGATGGCACTGTCCAAAATAAACAGTCACCCACAAATGTGAAATCCCTTTAGAATTGGTCTTATCTTTGTCAAAATGTATTTTTTTAAAATTGTTTTCAGAATTAGAAATCAGATCCATCTCCACATTAGGCTGGTGCTCTCCCTCCACCCCCAGATAATGGTGATCCTTAGTTAAAGCAGGAATGTGAATCAGAAAACCTGTTCTTGTGAGGTTAAACAAGTAATCCAGCCTCAATGTGTTAGTGAGCGCAGCAGTGGAGTTACTTCATATTCCCAGAGCACTCTGAGAATCAAGACTGGAAGGTGCCACAGAGTCACATTTGATGACTAAGAGAAATCTCTGTGGATCTGCAGAATTTGTGGAACAGTACACCATGCTTCTGTCCAGCTACAGTCCAGCACTCCTATGGTTCCTCCCTCCACCAAGGGCCCTTCTCTTGTGCAGTTCAACATTTTTTCCTCCCCTGCACCTACTAGCAGTGATTTCACTATACTATGGGCCCCAGCACGATTTCAGGAGTCCTACTCTTAAATGTTTTGTTTGCATTGAAGCAAGGGCTTCCAGTATTCAAACACAAGATACCAAATTATACCTTCAGTATCTGCAATAGGCAGTTTTCTATGTACTATATTTATTCTCACTAACCTTTATCTAGCTTCTCTCTAATGGTATTTTCAACCTCCTCAGCAGCAATTGCATTCACTACTGAGCAACATCAAATGAACACTAGTCCTTGAATGGATGAGAACTCAGGACTTACTCTGACACAGAGCTATATCTTCTCTTCAGAAATATTTTCAAAATAAACTGTCCTGTTTAAAAGAATGCTTTGCATTTTCACCAACAGCTCCAGCACAGCAACTTCAGTTTAAGAGAAGAAGCCTTATACACACTTCCCCACACAGCAGCTCCCTCTTGTTTAAATAGTTTATCAACTTCTCTCTAAAAATATGCATTAAAACCAAAAGAACAAGCTCAAGTCAAAGAGCATTTCACTGGTGCATCTAGGCACCGACAGGGGGAAAAATATTCTAGGCACAGGTCTACAAACCTCTGGATTACTTGTGTAAACTAATAGTATTTTACAATTGTTTAGCACCTTTAATCCTAAAGCTCTTAGTCCCTGGCTAGAAGCAGCCTTCAGGAAGGAAATCATTTGAAGGGTTCACGGCAAAAGGACAGTAGTGGTGATGGTGGCAGAAATAATTCACCCTGCTTCCCTATCTTCATCTGGAGGGAGACAACCTCCAGGCATTTCCTCGTGAGTAGAAGCTGAGTCAAAGTTCGGTGTCCATGGACCCAGTCAAGCCAGAAAATTTAGTAGCTTGCTTCTTCTACCCAGGGGTGCTTGCAACTGTGAGGCTATTTCTGCTCCTCCCTGGTCTCGCACATCCAGGTAGAGTTCCTTTGACCAGAATCCACTGGCTCCCTAGACAGCTTGAAGGAGTGATGGAAGGTGTCTGGGGTTATCTGCCCAGTGTCCCTTTCTGGTTCCCTTATTTTGAACCTGTGACCTGCACTCCCACCCCTGGTTTCGCCCCCCACCCCATCTGTTGTCCCAAGTAGTCCGTTGCCTCCTGGTCCAGTAGCCCGTCGCACTAGGCTGGGGAAAGGGCCTTAGCAGGCTTAGGCCTGCCCACTTCCCACCACACAAATAGTGCTTTCTCCACCTGGACCCATTCACTCACAATTGGGCTCTCCTCCCATGAGATTTTTAATTTAGTGTTGCAGGTTGACAGAGCTATGGCTACACTTGTATTCCTCTTTTGAAAGAGGAATGCAAATACAGCACTGATTTACATATCTTGATTTATTTGCATAATTTCTTTTCAAAAAAGATTCTTACAAGAGGGGAAAAAAAGCAGTGTAGATGGGGCTCTTTCTAAAATAAACCCTGTCTTTGAAAGAACCCTTCTATTTTGTTTCAGGGAGAAGCATTCTTTAAAAGACAGAGTTTATTTTCAAAAAAGCCCCATCTACACTTCTTTTTTTCTTTTGAAAAAAATCTCTTCCAAAAAGAGATTATGTGAGTGAAACATGATATATAAATCAGTGTCTCATTTGCATTTTCTATTTCCCTAATTTGCATTTCTCTTTTGAAAGAGGAATACAAGTGTAGATGTAACCCAGTCATCTTACTCTTGTTTTTTTCCACCCCACATCCTCCCTCCACCCTGCAAAAAACCCACTATTTTGCTGCCTCAGGGAGCCATTATTGGTTTTGCTGAGCTCTGTCGATTCATTTAGCTTTTTGTGCTGTCTCGATGACAAGGTTATTGGTAACAGCTTGTTTCTGTGTTCTGCCCTCTTCCTGGCATTTGTTTGCCTTTGCTGTGCCAACATCAAAACAAAGATGACAACAAGTCAGCTAGAAGAGAACCCTTGTATGTTGAAGGAAGCAGTGTGGGTTTGTACCTTAGGTACTGGCCTCAGTGCCCGGAAAACTCAGTTGTAACCCTGAGTCCACCACTAACTTGCTGCCAGATCATAGAAAAATCACTGCACCTTCCCCACCTTGTCTATTTAGATTGCAAACTTCTGTTACTGTGTTTGGACTTTCACCACAAGCCTGTGGTGCTACAAAGTATAAGCAACATCACAGATGTGGAGTTGGGGGGGAGGAAATCACACTGATGTAAAATAAAACAAACAAACAAAAACCCAACACTGCCCGCCCTTCCCCCCTTCCTCTATCTGGGGGTGGGTGGGAAATCTTTCTTACTGTGATTGATGGAATTACTTCTGACTTCTAAGTTAATGAAAGTATACTGCTGTGAAAAGAGAGCCAGTAATTTAAACATCCCCACACTGAATTAAATTCCTTCTGTTGTGCAGATATGACGTTAATGATCCCAAAAGATAAGCCTGTGACACAAAGATCAAGTCTTACATTTTGACCATTCTATAGAGTAAAGAAGTCTCATTTCATCACATTGAAGACAAAAGGCCCACCAGATTAGAAGACAGGCAGTAGATCTCAAGGTGACAGGAACAAACAAAACCTTTAAACATCCACATAGGCTACCCAGACCAAGAATTCTGGTACTCAGGGTTAAGTGGGCACCAGTGTGTGGGATCTGTGCTGCTGAGCTGGTGGGAAGGAATTGCTGTAATTAGCAGTTACTGCTAGTATAGGCTCTTCCTTTCCTCCAAGGCAAGGAAGAGGTAAGGAGGTATTATCCCTGAGGGGAAATAACTGTTGCTCAGAGCTGCACCTAAATGTAGAACATTGTCCATAGCAATACCCACCCATTTGCAATCATTAACATGGACTTTTGTCAAACACAAAACTACTAACAAAAAGGTCCATGCCTCTGTTACCAACACGTTGTACTATTCACAGCATTTAAGGACACACAGGATTATTAGATCATCTAGTCCAACCTGCCTCCGATATCACAGACCATTAAATTTCATGCAGATATCCTATATTAAGCCAAATTATTTTTGCTAGACCAAAGAATTTTAGTCCTCTGAAGACTTAAACTGTTTTCTACCTGTGGCACAAAAGAGGAAAACCCACATTGCTGACAATGCCCAAGGCTCCTGCAATGGCTGGGAATTGATTAGATGACATGTATAACTTGTGAGGCTGGCAGTTCAGATGCTGGCTCATACCAAGGTCCAAGGCTTTATTAAAACTGACATATGCACATCAGGAAACCAGTCTGGCTTCTCTGTAAGTGAATATGGTTAAAATAGTGTGATGAAGCCATCTTTAGACTTTATAGAATACTTGATGTACGCTGTAAGAATAAGGCCTTTTTTTCCTGTAGCCATATTGAAAATCGTGTAGCCATATTGGAAGTCGTAAGGCTGCAGAACCTTTTTATCTGGCCCACTGCACGGCTGCGGACAAAGCAGAGCTTTCTGTTTCTCCCTTACCTCCTGATCCAGAAGGAAACGAACATGAGAGTCATAGAGTCACAGATCTCAAGCCAGAGGGGACTAGCCCTACAGACTCCCTGTATACGAAGGCTATAAATTCTCTCCCACAAGCTGGATTAAAGCATGTCTTTTGGACAGACACCCAATCTCATTTAAAGACTCCAAGCAATAGCCCCCACTCCTTGGTAAACTGTTGCAATGTTTAACCATGTGCACTACTAGGAAATTGCAGTTTTTTTCAAGGTGGAATTATCTAACATCAACTTCCAGCCCCTGGGAAAAGTTACATCTTTGTCAGACATACTGAAAAGCCCCAGTCAAGAAATGGACTCACCTCTGGTGCACCCCCTCATGGCTGGCTATGGCATAGCAGGCTTTCCTTGAGCACCTCTTTCTGACAGCTGCTCCAGCCCTTCAGTAACCCTCCTGTTTGGTTAGTGCCATTCCTTCCAGACGGAGCAAAGAATCCAGTTCAAAAAAACATTAAGTCCTTGCCCCTTCAGCTGGGGGAACTTCTCTCTCCTCTTCTCTTCACCCCTTCCCAGGCTCTGTAAGGCCGTCCTGCTCTTGTGCAGAACTTTCTTCCTAGAGGCCTAGGTCCAAAACCAATAGCCCCTCCCTTTCTTATGCCAGGGGTTTTCTGCAACCCCTTTCCCAGTAGAAGTGACGCTCAGCTTCTACTCTGAGTTCCAATTCAAACCTACTTTTACCAGCAAAAGTCCTTGTTGCTGCCCTGAACTGTTTCTTCTCTTAACTTTCCTTCAGGCTCCTCACACAGCAGTTCCATAGGCTTACTGCTTATTTGGGAGGCTTTTTCCCCACTCACTGACAACCAGCATAATTATAGAGTTTTACTGTTGGCAATCCCCTTCTTGTCTGAGTTTCTTCCCTTTGTGCTCAGTAACCACCTCCTCCCCCACAGAACTTCAGCCTCAGTTGGGCGTGGCTACCCCTCCAGGTGCAACCCAGTACATCAATTGTTCTCTGCTGCCGGTTAACTATTTCATTAACTGTGAGAGGGACCGTGCCCCATCACAGCTTCCCACTAGCAAGCTTCTTTCACATGGGTCATCAAGTCACCTCTAAATTCGAGCTGGACAATCATCAGGGCAGTCCACATGGAGGGCCTACCCCAGATCCATGGATCCTGTAAGCTGGTCATTTCAGGGACTTTCAGGCTAGACAAGCAGCCTTGGCCTGGCTAAGCTATTCTGAGGTCAGAGCTCTCAAGGCTTCTAGAATGCCTCCTGCATGGCAGGACCCTCCTAGCAGTGCTCCATGTAAGCTGAGCACTTAGGGGGCCACTCAGAAGAGATTCAAATGCTGCCCAGATGATTAGCAGAGCTCCCACAGCTGACAGTATGTTTTTCTACTGTTGGTACACATCAGTTCATGCCTCAGGGTACCTAAAATTTATTCTACACAGGGATATAAAATATTAGAGTGAATATTGGTGGTCTGCCTTGACTCCAGACAGGGGTCCTGGAGGAGGCCCATGAATATTAGGGTCCTGGTATATCATATTTGCTTCCCATCCCACCCCACCTTACATCAGAGGACAATTGCACCAGGGCCCCATCCTCAGGGCACCGCTAAAATATTTGCAACGTGCAAACATTATAAACATTTTGGTGGCACCCTGAAGTTGGGGCCCTGGTGCAATTATCCACCTTTTCCCTGCCTCTCATCAGCCCTTACCAGTGCTGGCTTAGTCCCTGCCATAGAACTAGAAGCCCAGCTGGAAATATTAGGGCTGCTAGACTCCTAGATGTGTAAGAAGGAGCTTGGTGAAGGGTTGCCAGGTGTCTGGTTTTTGACTGGAAGGCTGGGGTTAAGAGGGACCCGCATGGCTCCAGTTGGCAGTGCCAATCAGGCCGTTAAAGTCTGGTCAGTGACACAGCAGGAGCCCTACCTGCCCAATATTTGGCAAACCTCAGAAGTGACTACCAGGTTCCTAGGCACAGGGACAGTCCAGGGAGGCTCCATGTGCTGTGCCCACCTTAAGTGCCTTCTCCACAGCTCCAATTGGCCAGGAACTGTGCAGGAGCTGTGAGGGCAGAACATGCTTGGCAGCATGTGGCGCCTCTCTGGCCACCTATGCACCTAGGGACTACAGGGACCTGCTGACCTCTTCCTGGGAACCTCAATAAGTGCCGTCTAGAACACGTGTCCAACCCAAACTCCCTCCCAGACTCTGCATACCCCCATTGTAATCCTCTACCCCAACCCGAGACTTCTCCTGCACACCAAACCCTTCATTCCCAGCCCCATGCAAAGCCTATACCCCCCAGACAGAACCCAGACCTCAGAGGCAAGTCATGACAGGGAACTGGGACAGGGGGACCAGCCCTTTCCATTCCAGGCCTTGCCTCTCCCCATCCCTGGTCTGTCCTTGTTGTGTTCTTCCCTGCCCCATCTCCTCCCACAGCTGAGACAGCCCAGGGAACTAGCAGGGCTGGTGCTGGCAGCAGCAGTCTATGCTACTGTCCCCGCCCCCCAACCCCATACTCACCGATAGTGGTGGGGAAGGCATAGCAAATTGGCACTGACCACATCTCTCCAGGGAGGGGTGGAACCATGCCTCAGCAGAGAGCAATGCAGTGTGGAGCCACCTTGCCTTCCCCCTTCCTTGCTGATGGTGAGTACATGGGGTGGGCAGCATGGCCTCCTGCTGCTAATGTGGTCCTGTTAGTTGTGGGGAGAGGGGAAGAGCAAGCAAAGCAGACCCAGCTTGCACTGCTTTGCTTTCTGCTGGGGAGTGGGGGTGAGGGGGGCAGTCCAGCTTCTTCCCCAGAACAGCACAGCAGGAGAACAACATGAGCTGGAACTGGCTTGCTGTGTCTTCCCCATGGCTGCCACTGAGAGCGGAGACATGAACTTCTGTTGCTGGTACCAGCCTCTGGCCCCTCATGCACCCT
Organism: Carettochelys insculpta; assembly: GCF_033958435.1. NCBI lineage: Eukaryota > Metazoa > Chordata > Testudines > Carettochelyidae > Carettochelys > Carettochelys insculpta. The sequence goes on along the minus strand of NC_134153.1, from coordinate 18,705,937 downwards.
GCTACACACTACCCCTGCCTGACCTCCCCACAAACCCTGCCACAGGCTGGAACTATCTCCCACATCCTTCATCCTTGCCCACACACCCCTCCCACTCCCCAATCCCCTGCCCCAGCCTGGTGAGTGTGCAGAAGAGAAAGCAATGGAAGCAGAGGGAGATGGAGCAAGGGGGTGGGGCAGGGTGGAGCCTTAGGGGAACAGTACAGCAGGGGTGTTTGGTTTTGTGTGATTAAAAAGTTGGCAGCCCTAGCTGCTGACCCTCAATCCCCAGCCCCAAAGAAATCTCAAGGGTAGGGGTTCCCCAGAATGATGGACTCTGAACCCCAGACTACCAGCTGTTCACAAAGAAACCAGCCAAAATAAAGTTTTGTTAAACCTCTCTGATAAGCTGAGTCACTTGAGCTCCTCAAGCCTCATGTTTAAGGTTTGTTTCTTAGCTTATGGATAATTTTTGTAGCCCTCCTTTGAACTCTCCCCAGTATTTCCATATCACTCTTGAACTATAGACCCCAAAACTGGATGCAGTAGTCTAGTCATTGTCTTACTACACTTGTGCACAGAGGCAAATCTCTTCCGTGTCTCTTGATGTTCACCTTTACATAACAGATCCTGGAGGCAGAGCCATCCAGTCCCTATGGGCACCAGTCCTGGGGATTACCTGATGGGAAGAGGCCTGGTGTAAGGTAGCAGCAAAGGTCAGCTGCCTCCACACTCACCACCACCACAGGAGACAGAGTGACACAGCAGCCTTCTCTGTGACCCACCACCTTCTCCCTGCCCATTGTGCTTGGCTTAAGTATGGCATTGGGAAGCAGAGCACCCCAGACCTAGGGCTCTCCACTTCCTAGGCTCTGAGAGGGCAGTGGGTGAAGCAGACAGGCTGCTGGGTTGCTCTGGCTGCTGCCACCGCAGTAAATGTGGAAGGTGGTGAAACCCCTTCTGCCACCCCATGCCAGGGGCCCCGTAATCCCTGGGCTCACTCTGCTCTGGGGAGGATGGGAGTGGATGGAGCAGGGGCAGGCTTAGAAGAAAGAGTGTAGTGGGCTGGGGGTAGGGCCTGCAGTAGGGGTGGGGAGTTGCCTTGGGCCCCATGCGTGGGCCATGGGACAGGAAGCCTCAGACCCCACCCCATGAGGGACCCTATTAGAAACAGCTTCATTCACTGTTGTCTCCCCATTGACAACTAGATTATGAAATCTATGTGAGCCAGTTTTTGATCTATTTAATGCAGGGGTCAGCAATCCCCATCATGGGTGCCAAAAGTGGCACACAAGCCAATTTTCATCAGCATGTGAGGCGGGAGGTCAGCCTTACTCCTCCTCCCCTATGCAGCTGGCTCAAAGTCTTGCTGCCTGTAGATCAACAAAAGACCAGTTAATGCTACCAACCACCACCTAAATGGCAGAGATCTGCATCTTCATTTATTTGTTAATGAAGCTGTTGTAAGTAGGACTATTAGTGACTTTAACAAGTATCACCAGAACTCAGACCTTACATAGAGCTCAAAAGGTGAAATTTCAGCACTCTGCCTTCGAAAGGTTGCTGACCCCCGATCTAACGTGTGCTATTAGCGCCCTATAGTGTGAGTTTATAAATTAAATGTGAGTTTCATAAAAATTCATACTGAAAGAAATCTACCTTAGATTTGCATTTCACCGTTTATGCCAATTCCTGCCTTTTGCTGATTCATTTAGCTTTCACAGTATAACAAAGCCAATCAGCTTCACCTATGTTTAGAACTACTTTTAATATCAGGAATGATATAGAAATGCGGGTGGCTTCTCAACGATGGGGTGGCTAGCCTTGCCACAGAAATTAAACTAATTTCCAGTCACAGATACAACTTGCAATTGTGTAAGTTTTGTAAACAGGCCTGGTTGGCCCAGGGGCTTACCAGGAGTCCCACATCCAGCTCATGACTTCTGTGTAGTCACTAATCCTGGTCTGATTACCTCTAGTCCTCATATCACAGTTCCAGTGACTGAAAGATGACATAAAAGAATAAACCAGCGCCTAACAAGCTATTACAAGCAAGCCCAAATGCCAGCGAGGTGGCCTGGCCTAGAACAGGGGTGCACAAAGGGGGTGAGAAATTTCAAAAGGGGGGCACAGCACAATCAGCTCCCCTCCCCCCCACACGGGGGCCCTCCGCTGCCTCCCACAGCCTCTGTCAGCTCAGCAGCGCTGCCATGTGCAGGGCTGCCTTCCTGCCTCCATCTGCCATAAGCAGAGGGTGGGCTTCATTTCCAGTCTCCCTCCCACCTGCCTCCCTGGGCCAGGCTGACCTGTGCTGCCAGCCTTCCTGCCCCCTAGGGGGGCCACCATCCCCTGGGAGTACTGGAATAATTTCCGGTCTCGCAGCCTGAGCAAGCTGGGAGGCACGTGTGGCCGAGGCAGCTGAATGGGGGTAAGCTTCTACCCAGACAGACCCTTTGTTCAGCTTCTGAGGCAGTGCAGGCTTTTTTTTCCTGTTTAGTGCAATTATGTTGATCTTCTATTTTGTTCTTTTGTTTAACTTTCCCCAGGGAGGACTGAGGTGGGGATGTGGGGAATGGGCTCTTTAAACAGCAGGAAGTTGTTGGCTTTTTGTTTTTTGTTTTTTCCCCACGAGATGGAGAGTGGTGGGACAGGACCTTGAAACAGCAAGGTAAAGAGTTTTTATATATATAAAGCACTCTCCATTTCATTACAAATTTAGAAATATGTTACTGTATTTATGTGTGTATATTTGCAATTATATACTGTTTAACAAAGTTTTTACATTCTGTGTATTTTCTTATATGTGCTGAACGGTTGTTTTTTTTTTTCATATCAACATAAGTGAAATTTCCATCAGTTCAGATTACACTAGACATGTTGGAGGGCCTCAGCTAATTGCAGGGATGAAAAGCAGGCCCTGACATATAAAAAGTTTGTTCACCCCGGCCTAGAGCAAGACCTCAGACACAAGGGGGAAGTAAAAAAGCCTTCCAGATAGCAAGCACTAGGTGTCAGTGAAGAACAGGAACTTCCACCTCTAGTTATGACTGCTCAGCTTCTCCAGGTTTGTAGGAATCGTGCTCCTCACTTGTCCCACATATCACCAGGTCATAGAAAAGTTAGAGTATTCTAAGCCAGAAAGCACATTCACTAGCCAAGATAGTCAAAATAAAACCTAAACTCTGGTTCAGCTTTTTCGTCCAGGCCAGCTTTCTTAATAAACAGAACATGCATGTCTTAAAATAACAACAAAACTGGTAACAAAGGCCCATCCTTCTTTCCGCAACCTGGGAAGGAAGAGACCACATCCTAGACTGCCTTTCCTAGACATTTTTCTAACCACATGAGTTCCATGAAGGACCTTTCCTCATCTTAGAATTTTTCCTTATCCCTCATTTTCCTGAGACTAAGCTGGCAGCCTTCCAGAAAGGCTGCCCAGCGGCAGGGTGCAAAAGGGTCACTTTGCCCCAGGCCTTTTGTTGAGCGTAGCGCAGACTAAGTGATGTTGCAGCCTGGCTTGTAGAGTTGGTGCACCACTAAGGTTTGGCCTCGGTGCCATATCTATCACAATGCAGGGGCGACTGGTCCAAATCTGAGTGAGCGAAGCTGTGATCCTGTTTGTCAGGTTCAGATACCAACATGCAGGGTGGGGAGCTGGCATAGCCCTGCAGGACAGGAGCTGCTGCTGTGGAGTGAACACAGGATAGACTCACTCTGTAGTGCACTATTTCCCAGACCTCCCCTCAGTAGTAATTGTTTTGGAATGGTGGGGGGACTCCATTTCAGGAGGTATCTCCTTAAGAGCAACAGATATATCGTGTTGCTGTCTGATCATTCATAAAGCTGTTTTTCGAAAGCTTCTCTGTTTAGCAATACCCTTGCTGTGCTCTCTTTATTGCTCTGGTATCTGGCTGCTGATATCTAGTGGCCAGGTGATCTACCTCAGCCCTCCAGCGTGACATTAAATTTTTCCTCTTACTCTCACATAAATTATTAACACACAGCAGGCTGCCACCACGAGGGGAAATGATGCTTTCACTGAGGTCTATCCAAGTCAGGAGGCTCCTGAACCTGGTTTTTAAATGGCCAAATGCATATTCTATGACCATTCTGCACTCTCTCAGCCTGTAGTTGAACTGCTTCTTACTGTGGTCCAAGCTGCCTATGGATGGGTTCATGAGCCAAAAGAGCAAGAGGTAAGCTGGATCTCCCAGGATCACAACTGGCATCTCCATATCTCCAATGGTGATTTTCTGGTCTGCGAAGAAAGTTCCATTCTGCAGCTTTTTGAACAGACCAGAGTTCCTAAAGATGTGTGCATCATGCACCTTTCCTGAACATCTCATGTTGATGTCAGTGAAATGGCCCTTGTGATCCACCAACACCTGAAACACAATGGACAAGCACCCCTTATGGTATATAAACTATGGAAGTGGTTTACTTGCCACAACTGTTTCAAGCTGGACAGGCTTCATGCTAGCCTTGTAATGGCATCTGCACAGAAATGTAAAAATGGCACAAAAACGCTTTGCTGTTGCTTTCTAAGGGGAGACAAAGGAGAGAAGTGTATTACAGGGAGGCGGACAACTTACACAAAGAACCACCCACAGCACTTTTTTGTCTCATCAGACACTGGGCGCTGAACCCACAATGCAAGGGGGGTAACAGGAACTGTGAGATAAGTACCCACAGTGTATTACTGACAAAGTCGAAGCTGCCCATGCTAATAGGGATGCACCCCATCAACTTCATGTGCCAGTGTGGACATGCACCCTTGACTTTACAAAATTGTGTGCTAAAAAGTCAACATGAACAAATTTGACCTAATTTTCTAGTGTAGACATACCCTTGATTAACTGACTCATCACCATCATGTGCTCTCTCTGGGAACTACAATGACTGCAGGGACAGCAACAGACATACTGGGCTTTGTGCATGTGCCCTCACAAATTATAGATTTTCCCCCTCTTATTCTGGCTTTCTCAAAGGCATGGTAATTAACCTTGGGGGCATAGCTTGCTAGTACTGAACACTAAGGCCGCGTCTACACGTGCACACTACTTCGAAGTAGCGGTGCCAACTTCGAAATAGCGCCCGTCACGGCTACATGTGTTGGGCGCTATTTCGAAGTTGAAATCGACGTTAGGCGGCGAGACGTCGAAGTCGCTAACCCCATGAGGGGATGGGAATAGCACCCTACTTCAAAGTTGAATGTCGAAGTAGGGAACGTGTAGACAATCCGCGTCCCGCAACATCGAAATAGCGGGGTCCGCCATGGCAGCCATTGGCTGAGGGGTTGAGAGACGCTCTCTCTCCAGCCCCTGCAGGGCTCTATGGTCACCGTGTGCAGCAGCCCTTAGCCCAGGGCTTCTGGCTGCTGCTGCGGCAGCTGGGGATCCATGCTGCCTGCACAGGGTCTGCAACCAGTTGTCAGCTCTGTGGATCTTGTGTTATTTAGTCCAACTGTGTCCGGGAGGGGCCCTTTAAGGGAGCAGCTTGCTGTTGAGTCCGCCCTGTGACCCTGTCTGCAGCTGTTCCTGGCACCCTTATTTCGACGTGTGCTACTTTGGCGTGTAGACGTTCCCTCGCAACGCCTATTTCGATGTGGTGCTGCCCAACGTCGAAGTTGAACGTCGATGTTGCCAGCCCTGGAGGACATGTAGACGTTATTCATCGAAACAGACTATTTTGATGTCGCTACATCGAAATAAGCTATTTCGATGTAGCGTGCACGTGTAGACGTAGCCTTAATGTCTGGGCTACAAAGTGGTTTCAAGCATTTTTTTCCAAGTCCCCCTCACTCAGAACAGAATGAGCTTGTGGAGAGAGCAGTGTAGATGGACACAATAAAAAAGCTGTCCTGAAGAGCTACAGAGCAACCTCAGCAGACATGATGTTCATAGAGCAGAATGACACTTTCAATTTATGAGCAAGGTCTCATAGCCTTGCTTAAACAAGAAAGCACCCATAAGCCTCACTTTCTTTAACAGTCTGATTTGACTCAAGCTTAAAACAGCTCAGATAGTCATGATAAATTGGTGAGGAAACCCATAAGACAACACCAGTGTTCACTCTAATTTTTTCCATCCATGGGCAGAATGGTGCCAGTAGAAAAACATGCTGCCCACCATGGGTGACTGTGGGTGCTCTGCTAATTAGCTGGACACCACTCAAACTTCTCCTGGGCAGCCACCCAAGCACTCAGCTTACATGGAACACTGCGCCAAACCATTTACTGCCAGTGAATGTAGCTGCATCCCAAAATCATACTTGCTCAAACTCTATCTAGATACCCTGCACAGAGAAAACCGGCAGCATCTGTGAAGAGAGACATTTTGTTGTTGAAAAGAATCTTGATATTACTGAACAGGACTTCACATCTTTGGGATTTGAAAATGCAAATAAATAAATGGAACAAAACACAAAAGATGTGTAGATCTGAATGATTAATAAAGTCAATTACTCATCTGCAGCTATAATTTGTTGTTAAACATTAATTCTTGTTTTACAGACAAAAGGGAGAAAAGATGATGACAAGATATCAGTTGTGTTCTGTCAGTGGTAGCTAGTTGGACACAAGGGCCACATCTACATTAGCCCCTTCCTTTTGGAAGGGGAATGGTAATGAGCGAGTTGGGAAGATGTTAATGAGGTGTTTCAATGAATACGCAGCACCTCATTAGCATAATGGCAGCTGTGCATGATTCAAAAGCACCACTTTCTAATTTGGCACCACCCATGTAGTTGGGGGCCTTTTGAAAGGACTCCACAGACTTCAAAATCCCCTTCTTCCTATAACCAAATAGGAAGGAGGGGCTTTCGAAGTCCGGGGGGGGGGTCTTTCGAAAGGCCCCCATCTACAAAGGTGGCACACAATTTGAAAGTGGTGCTTTTGAATCGTGTGCAACCACCATTATGCTAATGAGGCACTGCATATTCATCGTAGTGCCTCATTAACATCTTCCCAACTTGCTCATTACCATGCCCCTTCTGAAAGGAAGGGGCTTGTGTAGATGTAGCCAAGGTAGTTGGAAGGCTGGTAATATCATAGGAGCAGTACCAGATAGCACTGTTTCTCTTATTCTAGTAAGTGTTCTTGTTCAGTGGTAGAAAAAAAAATGATTCTGTTCTTAATGCTTCCCTTTCAAAAAATGAGCAAAACAAGCCATTAATTATCACTAAATTACTTTCTAGTCCTAGGAACCTGTACCTGTGCAGTATTATATAAACTTAACACATCTGTTTGTATTAGATTTTGTTCCTGATCCTACAAGTGCTGAAAGATTCTGGATTCCTTCAACTCCCAGGGTGTGTGTGTATACCCCATTTGACACTGTAACATTTCCAGGGGCTAGGGGGAATTAAGACTGGACTGTGTTGGAGCTTCACAGTAAACACTCAGGCTAAGTCCACACAGCAGTGTTATTTCGAAATAATCCATTCCAGAATAGCTGTTCCCAAATAGCTTATTTCAAAATAACACAGCTGCACACAAGAATACCTTTTGAAATAGCATGTCTGGACACATAGTGCCTATTTCGAAATAGTGCCATTATGGCTTATTTAAAAACGGCAGTATTCCGTGCCTTAACAGTGCCTATTTCAATTTTCAAAATAGCTATTTCAAAATAGGCACTATTCCTCCTGCAATGAGGCTTACAAAATTCAAAATAACACACCAACTATTTCAAATTTAATTTGAAATAGTGTGTGTGCATAGGGTAGATGCTTACAAAGTTATTTCAGCATAATGGCTGTTATCTCAAAATAACTTTGCTGTGTGGTCATAGCCTCAGAAAGCCTAACTTACTATCACCAGCTAGTAAGGAAATAAGGAAAGAGAATGCTTGAGGCTCAAAGACTTAAAGGTCATCTCCAGAGGCTGCTCCAGAGTATCATCTTCATTTAACATGAGATTGTCTTCCTGTTAAATAAAACAGAGATGTGATTGTGAACTAATGGGAAAATTGTGTTCAGTTTGATAATGTGAAGTATGCTGAATGTAAATGACAACCTTTCTGGTTGGACATCCAGCCTGCTGGCACTGCCATTTATTATTAAATATAGTTGTATTATTAGAGTTATAATGCCCCAGTGCAGGAACACTTTGTATCTTCTTCACTGAATTCTTATAGGGATTTATTACCCTGGCTGTTTTAAACTAGGTCAGCTTGAAATATGAGATATTATGACCACTGATAGAAATTTATATCTAATGTTGAAATAGAGTAAGCCATAATGTGGGTCTCAAATTGGTGAAAAACAGGATGTTTCATGTTTTGGCTGGTTGGTCTGCAGTTTTCCAAATGCTCATTTTAAATTGATATAACACAGAAACAGACTCATTTAAAAGTACAATTGTATAGGTGCTTAGAATTCAGTCTATATTGTTGAAGAAGTACAGGTTAATTAGAGACCCCTGAGGACTGCTGTACAGCCCAAAAATTAGGCAGAATGCTGTGCTCTCTGTCCCACCACTTCCTGACACATACCTAGGGTGATTAATTTGGGGAGTTCATTTAGTTAATTTTTGAGGGTTTATCTGTAGCTAATTGGTGGGATGGGCTATGTAGATGTCTAAAAATTGGGGGGGGGGACTTTCTTTTTGTATATACTGAAATGAATAATACAGTAGTACATACTATAATGAGTAATCTCTTTGTATGTTTCCCAGCATGGTTAAACATATTGCTGTTTCAAACAGCACTGTGTTAAAATGCATTAGGGAACCTTTAGTACGTACCAACAAAATCTCCATGGACCAGTTAGGTCCAAGACAAAACATGCTTTAGAAAGTGCAACCCCTTTGGCCCCACTGTTGTGATGTGTACACAAGCTTTAGATACAAGTAAACATTTCTGGTGTTTTCCAGGATTTATTAGATAAACACTGGTTTCACTGGGTTGCGCGTATGTTTGGTTTGTTTGTTTTGCTTTTTGTATCAGGATGTTTTATTAATGTTTATCAATTAAACCTAAAATCAGAAACCCTACACGTACCCCAGGAGGAATGAACGGATTCCACAACTCAGATGCCAACATAAGGTGCTCTAAATGCCCTTTGCACTCCTCCAGTAACACAAAAGGGACTTAACAAGGGCTATGGATCTGGCCATTTGCCCTTAATGTACACTGGTGCCTATCTCTTTAGTTTAATATACTGAGGCTGGATTTTTAGAAATTTCAAGATCCAGTTTGACGGTTGCAGGTAGAAGTCATCAGCTTATCGACATCATTTGTGCCCGAAGTTACAATGATTTGTGCAAAGGTTGAATGTACATAAAATTATAAAAATCTGGGCCCAGATTTTAAAGTACTAGAAGTGCTATCACATTTGTGTTTAAAGTATTTAAAGTTTGTAGTGCATTTGCCATTGTTGTATCTATGTGCCACCTAAAAAGAGTCTAATTTATCCAATTTGGAAACGTAATTGCATGTGGAAAGTACACAGACAACTATGCATGTATTTGCTGGTGCGTTTACATGACTAGCCTTTTGCAAACCTAATGCCTGGACCTTAACTGCAAATGCACGTGGGCCCACATTTTTACAATTACGCATGCATTTTAACGCTGAAACAGTACAGCAGTACATGCAATTGCAGTAACTAACAGTACAGTTTATATGTGCATGTCTGAAAAATTGGAACAAGATGTGCACCACTGCAGTGATTAGCTATCCTCCAAAAGCACTATCAAGTTTTTACATGTAAATGTTTGAGAATCTTTATAATCCAATTTAAAGCAATAATTTAATGCTGTAATTCCCCAGGAACCAAAATTCTCTGTGATTTAAGCAAATCATTAATTGAACCATAGTTTTAATTGAACATGCATAAACTCTTTCTTTCTCATACATGGGCTTTACACCATGAAAGGTGAACGTTGCCTTCAGTCTATGGCAGAATTTGCAGTAATCCAGAGCAGTATATGGCTCTTAGTGACCCAAGGCAACTATTCTATGATAACAGTACCTCAGAGAATTTTCTTGATGGATCCTTGACTGAAGAGTCTACACTGATTTTACCTACCAAGTCAGAACAGGTGACATGGACGCACAGGTCTACACGCTAACTTTTCTTATGAAAAGCATTTGTACTGCAGTAAATTCATTTTCCTGCAGTCATGGCATCATGGGCTTTGTTTCTGTCCCAAGCAGGCCTGTATTTGGAAAGGAAATTTCCAAGGACTATCTGCATGTTGCAGCAATGGTTACTGGTGTCTAAATGGACTCAAAGTCCAGAATGATTTTAGGTGTGTACTTTTAAAAGCTGCGGCCTTTCACTCCAGGGTTAGTTGCATTTTAGCAGAAGCTTCTAAATAGATGCAATTTATAGAGCATGTGGTATCCTTCAAGATTAAAAGTTCTAGTGAGCTATAAACTATTATAATTGGCTGAACTGCCAGTGCCTGACTGGACTGACCTTATAAAGGGTCCTGTGGGTTAAGAGCTGCCACCTGGAGACTATTTTACAGGAAAAAGATCTGTGTGTCAAAATTGTGATGTTTGTGCCTCAGTATGTAGCATCAAAATGTCTGAGTCTGAGATGTCTTATGGATAATTTGAGTGGACTCTATTTGGGGTTGGGGCAGCAAATATAGTTCATCAGAGCTGGAAGAATAGTGACCCTTTTGAAAGCTAAATATGTACATGTAGTCTGTATGCTATATGTATACTATACTTGTACAATGTAGTTGTACAATATATATACATATTGTATATACTGTATACACACTATAATTGTACAATGCAGTGTATGTACTACATGCACTATGTATATACTATATGTACAATTAATAGTACACAATTCACCTGGCAAGGGCAGAAGGGGTGAGAGCTGCAGTTTGAACTATGTATCTGAGCTGGCCGATGGACACCAGTGACCAGGAACAGATTGGAGGAACATACAGCATCACCTTACCCATCTGCCCAGGCATAATTACACATAACTAAATTAAGGATGTTACCAGCGCTTTTTTTCTGGTGGAACACTGAGGAACAGGGTTCTGCCACCGTTTTTTTCCCACCACTGACATTTTTTAAAGGCGGCTGGGCAGTTCTGAGCCGCATGTGTCTCTTTAAGGAGCCCGCCTCCCCTCCCTGCCTGACAGCCTCTTGCCGGCCACTCCATGCTGCCTAGCTGGGGCACCACCAGCAGCCCTGGCCTCGCTCAGGTACACGTGGGGCTGGGGCAAGGGGGAGCTGGTGGGGGCCTGCGGCAGGGGGAAGAGGGGGCCTGGGGCAAGCCAAGAGAAGGGGGGCGATCTGGGCCCCACACAGGGGTGAGAGGGCTAACTCAGCCCTGCTGGGGCAGCCGACTCAAGCCCTGAGCACGGGGTTGGGGGGGCACAGTTTGGGCCCTGTGCGGGTGGGGGGCAGCTAAGCTGCTGCAGGGAGAAGAGGCTGACTCAGGTACCACCCAGGGAGGTGGTTAAACCACCGGGCGGGAAAGCTCACTTCCTGCACGGGGTGATTTAGGCCCTGCTGGGGAGCAGCTGGGGCCTTGTATGGGGGCCGTGGGCCTCACGCAGGGCAGTTGAGGCCACACCAGGGGGTGGTTGGGCCCTGCACAGGGTGGCTCAGGCTCCGCTGGCGGAGGGCATTTAAGCCGCTGGGGGGGGGGGGTGAAGCTGCCAGGAGGGAGCTAAGGTCCAGCACGGGGCAGCTTGGGCCCCGCCGGGGGGTAGTTGAGCCCTGCATGGGGAGGCAGTTAAGCTGCTGGAGGGGGGCAGCTTGGGCCCCCTCGGGGTGGCTAAGCCACTAGGGGGTGTTTGGAGCCTCCCCGAGGGGCGGTTAAGCCACTGAGGGGGGCAGCTCGAGGTGGTTAGGGCCCCCCACGGGGGCGATCAGGGCGCTGCACCGGGGAGGGGATTCAGCAGCCGGGGCGGGGTTGGGTCTCGGGCCGGGGGGGCAGTTTGGGGCTTGAGTTCCACCGCCTTTTTCTGTAGAAAAAGCCAACACCGGCTGTTCCCGAACGGGTCCGTCTGTCTGCAGGCGGGGGGACAGATGCAGCCCCGCCCATCCATCAGCCCCGAGGCCTGGGTGGGCACATGATTCCCCTGACTGACCTCAAGCCTTGCGGGGGGCGGGGGGGTTGGTACAGTCCCCCTCCCCCCACCATGCACCCAGGGAGCGCAGCTCCACAGTCCGTCAGCCCGGGGGGAGGAGGAGGAGGCCGCTCACGGCTCCGCCCCCGACCTGCCCCCTCCTCGCCTGTGGGGGCGGGCCCGGAAGCGGCGTGGCCGGTCCGCGGCGTAGTTCCTGTGGCCGGGGAGGGGGTGACATGCAGAGCGGGCAGCGGTGGCCCCGCGAGCAGCTGGAGCCGGAGGAGCTGGGCGCGGAGGCGGCGGGGGACCAGGCCCGGGGGGTGCCCGCTATGGAGATCGAGAAGGAGTTCCGCCGCCTCGACCAGGCCGCCAGCTGGGCCCTCATCTACCAGGTGAGGGGCCGGGCGGGCTGCATCGCGCGGGGGGAGCCTTGTCCGCCTCTCTGCCTGACGTCCCATCTCCGCTGGGCACTGGCTGTGGGGAGCTGTGTCCGCCTCCGTGCCCCCCGAACCTCCCTGTCCGGGCTCTGCCTGGTAGGGGGAGCTCTTCCTCGATCCTCTCGCACCCCGCGGCCGGGCCGTGGCTGGTGGGAAGCTCTGCCCCCGCTGCCCCCTACACGCCCCATCGGGGCCTTGTCCGCCCCAGCCTCCGCCTCCGTCTAGGCCCCGGCTGGGACGAGTGCTCTGTTCCCTGCAGAGCTTCTTGCTCAGGGCCCTGGAGGGGGAGCTCCGCCTTTCAGCGCTTGTATTTCCTCCACTACCTCCTGCTCAGGGCACTGTGCGAACCTCCGCTCCCTCCTCCCCATAGGCAGGTCCCCTGCTCCCGCTTCTCCCTCAGGGGCTTATAGCGGGAAGGCTCCGCGCCCCGGCTGGTGTTTGAGGGCAGCGGAGGTGAGGTTTGCTCTGCTCCTCCAGCCGGCCCGGGTCGGGAGTTTCTCTCCCATGTCATGGGCGTCTAAGGTGAGCGCTGTAATCTTCCTCCATGTGTTCCTCTCTAAAAGCCAGCCCGTTGTAGAGGGCCTAGGGAAAGGAAGGGCCTTCCTTCTTCTTTCAGTTGATCTTTCACAAAACTAGACCTCGTGTAATTCCTGGATTTGTGCTTCTGCCCTTTCCCCATCAGTGTTCTCCCTCAGCCTTGCCCAGCCTTTTCCATTGCTTGGTAACTTGATAACTTGACCTCCTCCTTCCCCCAAAAGCACACACCCTATTGCAAGGTTCTTGGTGAATAGTGTGCCTACCCCCCAGCCCCCGCCCCACAACCCTGCCAGTCGTCTGGACAAAACCCTGAGGTGAGTATTTCTGCCTTCTTTCATTCATGTATCACTCCCCTTACACAGGGCACTGGAGGGTACGCTTAGTAATAGATACATTTTTTTCACCACTTGTGCACAAAGTAGAGGACTAATATTGCTTATAATCCCTCTTCCCCAGCCCCCAAATTTTAGGGTGCATTGGGCAAAGAGTAAGTGGCACAGTTTTTCTCAGCTATCCTTGTATCTCCCCTCACCGTGCCTTTTCACCACTTCATAAACCCTGTGGGAGTATGAAGTGAGATACTCACACCCAAGCCCACTTTTCCATGGGAGCTGTGGGAGGTGTTTGTATGTATGTGGCTTTTTAAAAATCATTTTAATAATACTAAAGCTGTAAGATGTTAGATATAGACTTGCGGATGACTGTGTGGTGTCCCAAGGGTAAAGGTTATTTATGAATTATTAAATTTATATGAAATATATCTTTAAATTGTTTTGCTATTTTACTTACCCTGAAATATTTCAATTTCATAGTAGCATCCTCTGCCTTTTTAAAGAAGGATATACTTATTATTTCACTGGTAGTACAGTAGTTTAACTGTGCAGTCATAATTTACATTGCTTTTATTTTTAAGAAGTTACTTAAACAATTAATCCCCAAAACAAACAGGATGTGAGAGAGGCTAGGGAACGCTGAAAGCTACGTTGGTAAACTTAAACCCCTAGTAATGAAGTTCTGTAGCACCTTACAGACTAACGGATTTTTATTTTTGAGCACAAGCTTTCATGAGCACACACCATTTTTGTCAGACATGCATGTTCTTGTTGTTTTGGCAGATGCAGACTAACACGGCTACCCCTCTGGTACTGTTAATAGTGTCACCTGGTCTCAATGAAGTAAAGTGAAAGTATTTTTGCTGTTAATGCAGCTGGCTGTCTTGCTCTACAGAGGCAATGTTGTCTGGGGCTGGGTTTTTATCTCTTCCAAAGCTTCTAATTTGTCTTTTTTTTAAGCTGATCTCTTGCAGTGCGTGTTTTGACATCAATTTACTTCATATACTGCTAGGTTACTGTGATCTACAGAATGGATGAGTATGACCAGTTGGGCTTTTTTGCCCATTTTTTCTGAACATCTCTTGGCACAGAATCTTACAGATGTGACATAATAGAGTTTTTCCTATCCACAGGATGCAGAGTGTAGAACAATCTTTAATGGAACATCTTGAGAGATGAAGTGTTTAAGAACAGTCAGTGCTGGGTTCACTTCTGGGAAGATCCCCTACTTGTCTGAATATTTTGCTTCCTGCAGTGTTCTAATAGTTGGTAGCTTGACAACATTTGGAAGTCCTGTGAATCTGTGATACTATTTTTTTTTTTCTAATCTGTTCTTGAAACATTTGATGTGTTGCAGATAGCAGAAATAAACTGAGTTTTGGCTGCTGCACCACTTTTAACTTATGTCATCAAGCTGAAGTTATTTCAGAATAATCCTATGTGCCCTATTGGATGACAGCCACAGTTATTTGCAAGTAGTTGCTTGATTTTATGCTGTGGAAGCAGACTTGAAAAAGATGCTTTGGGTGTTCATAGCTTTCTAACTTGCTCTCATTTGGATTTTGTGAACTGAGTTAGTGGTGGGTCATGTTCCAGGCGCTGTGCATGTGTCACTGAAGAACACTAACTGGTGCTTTTTGCTGCACTCTCAACAGTGTAATGGAATTGAAGTGTCAGGTCAGAGTGGAGGCACGTTGGCTGGGCAGCATGAGGATGCTTGTACAACAAATGTCAATTGTCTATTGTGAAGGGTAGATAGTGGTCGCTCTCCAGGGTTGACAGCTGTGAGGACATCACGTTTCACCAACACTCCAGCAAGGCATGTGGTCCACGGTCTTCAGTCACTGGGAGCTTACGTACATGTGACAGCGCTAGCTGTAGCACTCTGGTCAGTGTCTCGAGTTCCATCTGCGACCTTCCCTGTACTGTAGCAGCCTTAACCTCTTTCCATGGAAATTACTGACACCTGTGTGGTAAATCGTTTAGTAATAGGGATCTCATAGGTTACTGGTGCGTATGGGGAGGGGTTGTTGGGAGGGTGACCTGGAGGGAACACCCATTTAGCAGTTAAAATTTTGGAGGGGGCACAGGGGGACAGTGCAGTTCCCAAATGCTATCACAAGTTACCTATGGGGATTTTGTATAGTTGCATATTGGTGGGAACAGAAAGAGGAAGGTCAGATAGTGAGCTAAGTAGAGGAGAGAAGTGGAGTGGAACACTCCTCCCTGTTTTATATTTGTGCTGCTCTTGCCTTGTTTTGAAAACAGGCAATTAAAGGTACATGAGGTAGAAGTGTAACTGAGTTTGTATCTGACGGACACCACAAAATCAGGCTAGGCATGGGTCCTTGCTGGATAGCTGAAGAAGTACTTGGTGATGGTGTTTTTTAAGGATGTTAAAATGCTGAATGGATGAGGCTTACCAGTTACAGTTAACTGGTAGGGGCTGGAGCAGCTTCCCATCCACTGCGGGCAGGAGGTAGCTCTAGCCCCATAAGGCCCAATGAGGGCAAGGACACTCCATCCCAGCCAGAGCAGTCCTCATTGCAGCAGCTAGGAGTGGGGAGGGGCCTTCCTACTACAGACGGGTGCTCTGCCTCAGCTGGTGTGTGCCCCTGCCCATGGCAGTGCCAGGGGCCAGGGCTGCTCTGGCCCAGCTGGAATGTGGCCATGCCATGGGCAGGGAAACTTCAGCTGGGCTGGAGCAGATGGGGTCCGTGGCATGCCATAGGTGGTGGGATGGGGTCTGGGGAGGTCACTCCAGCCTGGGCTTGAGCAGTCTTCCCAATCGTCCTCCCCTTTAATTGGTTAACCGGTTAAACCTAGTGTTTAATCCTGTGGTGTCTGATAGACTAGCTACTTGCCACATGTGGCTATTTGGCCAGATGAGTATGGCTAGTTGTCTTGAGCAATAAAAACTCAAATTATTGCATTCAAATTTTTTTAAATAAAAAAACCCCAGAATTTTCAGAGAATAAAAGAATTCAGAAGAGCTTTCTGAAGTCTAAAGTCACTTTCTGTTAATTTGACCTATCTGCCTGATGGAGACCTCCGCCAGCTGGTAGAATGCCTTAAATGTGGCACTTAGGCTGGAAATCATCATGCGTCATCCTAAGATGTAGTTTACTTCTGGAATTTTATTCCAGTTTTTGAAAATGTATTTATTTTCTTTTTCAGAATAATGTGTCTAGTTCACTGTAGCAGTAGCCAGTATCCTAGGTTTAATCAGTTAACCAGTTAAATACAATTTTACATCCCCAGTGTTTGTGTGCTTCTGAGACCATCATAGGTTTGTTAGCTTCCTCTCTACTCTGATACGGATGAAGGCTGGCTGTCTCTGATTCTTCTGGCTGTGTTGTCTGCCTTTGGCACCATTGGCTATCAGTTAGTGGGGACAGGACTGCAGACCCCATTAGGAGGAGGAAATAGTTCTTCAGCAGCTCTCCTCCTTTCTTAAGGAAATATCCTGGAATGTAATCATGGGCAATGGCTCTTGCGCTGAGAAGGCAGTGTCATGTGGGGTTTCACCAGCTGCAGCTTGTCATTACTTCCTGTTTTACTGTTACCAAGGGGCGTTCAAACGGTAAGTTTAAAAAGTTTCAGTATGCCATAACATTGAGCTTTATATTTAGATTCCATCTCCCTTGGCCAATGTGATTCAGTAATTTGCTGTAGCATAGTCTTGTGTAGGAAGAGGCTTAAGTGAAGGCTGAGGTTCAGTTCCCCCTGCAACACTGATACGATGCTTGTAGGCTGAGCGATGTAATCAGAAGAGAATAGGGATATTTCGCGTCAATTTAATACAGTTGCCTTTAACCTAAAGCAGTGGTTCCCGGCCTGTTTGAGATGGTGACCCATTTTGGCAATTCAGTAAGGCTTTTGTGGCCCAAGGAAATTCAAAAGTGAGGTGGGGGAGGTTCTTCCCTGGGGGAAAAAACATTATATATTGATTCACCCCACCCCCAGGCTTAAATCCCTCACAGTCCCAAAATGCCCCTCCCCCACCTACTTCACAAGTGCTGCTGCTGCCCCTTCCTGCTCCTTTGCCTGACCGTTGCCTTCTCCACATCACTCCCCTCAGCCCTCCTATTCCCTTCCCCCACCTGCAGCATGAGCAGTTCCCTGCCCTGCCACACTGAAATGGGACTGTTTAATTGCTTTAACAGCCAGATCCCCCCTGCCAGCTGTGAACTCATTTAAATTAAGTTCCACTTCAGCCTGGCAGGGCAGGGATTGGGAGACAGGAGTGAGCAGTGGCAGCAGTGGGAGCTGCAAATGGCTCTGTGAAGAGCCACATGCAGCTCAGAGCTGCCCAGCTGGTGACCCTTGGAAAATCTAATGGTGACCCATGTTTGAGTTGTAACCCATAGATTGGGAATTCCCTGACCTAAAGTCTCTTTTTGGAACCAAATTGCTTCTGGGGGACCAAATGTTAACAGTAGTCATGGTTTTTTAACCTAATTCGTATGGAAGAATATACATCTTTCACGTGTTGACTTTGCTACTTCCATGCTTTGACTGCCTTAAGGAGGGATAACTCTAATAGTTTGTCAGTGCAACTATGTATAGCATTCTTCATGCAAAGATGAATGTTAGAGTGAAATAAAGTATGCAGCTTTTTTTCCAGTCTGCAGAGGTGCTGTTAAACTTTTCCCGATATTCTTCATCCAGTTTACAGACGTTTATCAGAAGTTTCCAGGGTATTGATGGTATCAAGCTAACTACTAAATGACCAGGAGTAGGGTGTAGGCCAGGCACAGCAACCCCTGCCATGGGTGCCAAGAATGGCATGCAAGATGACTTTTTTCCATTGGCACGTGAGACAGGAGCTCAGCCCTGCCCCATGCAGCCAGGAGCTTGCTCAAAACCATGCTGTCTGTCAATAAACAAAAGACTAGCTAATTCTACCAACCATGACCAACTAAACGGTAAAGCTCTGCATTTTAATTTATTAACAAAGCTGTTTTAAGTAGGACTAGAAGCAACTTTAAAAAGTATCACTGGCACTTGGACTGTACACAGAGGCTAAAAGGTCAAATTTTGGTACTTCACCTCAGAAAGCTTGCTGACCCCCTGATCTAGACCATGTCACTTCATATTGCCATGAATTCTGCTTAACACAATTAACAAACTCCTTGGCTCATATTCTTGGATATAGGTACCTCACCAGGCTGACTTTAACACAGGGCAGGGATAATTAATGTTACAAGGAGCTGGACACAGTGGCAGAAATGGCTAACTTGCATTACTCTCTTTGGTGGTGGTGGGAATAGGCATTTGATACCAGTCAAACCCAAAGCATGTGTGCTAATATCACCCAAAGTGGGGAATCTTGTATCTTCTCCTGCAGGATCAGGAGATCTCTAGTCATTGGTACTATGTGATGACTAAGAACAGGCACCTTTTTATTGAACTAGGAGGGAACTACTCTCAGCTGAGAGAACATAACCATTTTGAAGGAACAGAAGTAAATATTGCAAGGAAAAATATAAAGAGGAAAAGGCAAAGGGAGACAACCTTGCTGAAACTAAGTACTTCTAACATACACCTTGTTGTAGAAAAAATGAGAGAATCAGCCTAGAATTGAATTGTAACATAGAGGTAGCTGTGTTAGTCTGTATTCTAACAAAACAAAACAGCAGTCATGTAGCACTTGAAAGACTAACAAAATGATTTATTAGGTGATGAGCATTGAGTACTTAATTGAGCTACTTTGATCCACCAAAAATGGTTTCTCAAAAAAGAGCATACCTTTGTAAATTCCGTAATTTTTCCTGACCCAGAATCCCTCTCAATACTTTAACCAACTCAGTTTCCCCCAAAAACTGTAGCACATGAGGTGGTTGGAAAGACACCAAAGACAAAGGGCCCAATCTCCTTGTAGCCTATGCCAGTGTAGTAAAGAAAACTCTTGCTTATAAAGTACTTGAACAAAGTGAGAGGCCATTCTAGACTGGTTAAAATGACACAAGTGTGCATTGCTCTGTGCATACAAATTAGTCCTCTGTATGCAAAACAGTAAGCTCCAGAAAGAGCTAGTGACAAGTGTAGACAGTATTTAAGTATGTGCTTTGCATACCTTTGCCAGTTTCATATTTCAGTCTACAAAATTAAGTGCTGTATGGGTGAATGATGTGCTCAGTACACAAATATCTTCAAAATTATCGGTGGGAATGAAGAGAATTCACCCTCAAGACATCCCAACAAGGAGCAAAAGCCCAAAGCTAAGAAAAGCTTATTTGCTGTTGGGGGAGGGAGCATGGTGTGTAAAGGGGATATTCAGCCATAACAGTAAATGAATGGTAAAGTAAGTTTTGTCTGTCGTGTGTGTGTGTATCTGTGACGTGCCTGCTGCATGACTGAAATATACTCTGTGGTCTGTTTCGGGGACTGTGTGCACAGGGTTTAGCGGCCTGCTAGGCGATGTTGAGAGCGTCTTCAGGAGGCTTTAATCCCTAAGACTTTTAGCACCTGTCAACCCTTAGCTGGGGGTGACGTAATCCAGAAGACTAGGGTTTTACAAAGCCCACTCCTGAGATACCAGCAGAGCTAGCAAACTGGAGTAGCTAACAGGCAGTGTTCTGTGGAAGCAGTGTGGTTGAGTGGCCACTTAAGAGAGATTCAAAAGCAGCCCAGCTGATTAACAAAGCATTCACAGCTAGGAGTTGTTTCTGCTGGTGGTGCACGTTTGCTCATGCCTCAATGCATAGCAAAAATTATTCCATACGTTGATTGGGGGAAGAAATGCACACATGGAGGAAAAAAGTTAGTGGGAACATTGCTAATGGGTGTGCGCTTGGAGGTTGGTCGTAAGTATGAATAGTGGTAAGTTGATATGTTTGTAAGTCTGGAACCATCTGTACTTAAGATTCTGTGTCCTAATAAGGCGAAGAGGATGGAAAAAGATGAAATACAGATAGGATGGGGTCAGAAACAGTGAAATTGAGAATCCCAGTCAGTTACATCATGTAAAGTGCTAAGAGCGCTTTAAAAACTTGGCACTGGGCTGGAGCAGCCCTGGCATGCTGTGTTCAGGGGTGCGCTAATCCACGGCAGGGGCATTGCTCCTGCCCAGCCAGAGCTACAGCTCTCACCTAACATTTAACTGATTGATTAATTAAATGGGATTTTATATCCTTAACTGAAGTGTAACGAGCATATTTTAAAAGATATACTATCAGTTAAAGTAATTTGTCCAAAATCCTTTGATCTACCATTGTTTAAGGTAATGCACAGGATTCCTATTGTTGAAGGGTTAAGGAAAACACTTAGTGCAGTGGTTTGAGCATTGCCCTGCTAAACCCGGGGTTGTGAGCCCAGTCCTTGGGGAGGCCATCTAGGGATTGGGGCAAATAGATATCAAGGATGGTGCTTTGATCCTGCCAAGAGGGTAGAGGGACTGGACTAGATAACCTGCTGAGCTCCCTTCCAGTTCTAGAAGATGTGTATCTCCAATTATATCAGCAAGTTGTGTATAGTCAAGTTCAGTCTCCCCTTTATAATCAATCTCTTACAGCAAAAGGGGAAAAGGCAGAATGTAAAGAACTACTCATGGAAGTGACTGTAAAGCCATAAAAGGTAACAGGGATTCTGGGCAGATGTAGTATCTGAAACTAGTTAACTATATTCTGTTTAAATGTGGTGCCTTGCATGTTGAATAGTTTGTTAGATTTCAAGCAGATGGTGCCCCTTTAAAAGTGAACTGCAAAAGAAAGACATAAGCTTTTTTTTGTCTTTCTTTTCCTTTGCTCTGTTTTTATTTCAGTGGGAGTAACATTTCTTTTGTAGTAGGCAAATCTGCCAATATTTGAGTATTTTCTTAGACACAACTAGTGCATATTGGGGCCTACAAAAATTACCTTGCATTTTGAAGGACCCCTCCTTGCCACAATCTGACTGAAATATCATTTTGCCTATTCTCTTGGAGAACTTCTGTTTCATAAGACCAGCCATATTGGGTAAGACCAAACTTCTGTCTAGCCCAGTATTCTGTCTTCCAACAGTGGCCAGTGTCAGGTGCCCCAGGGAGGATGAATAGAACATGAATTGTCAAGTGATCCATTCTCAGTTGCTCATATAAAGTTTCTGGTAAACGGAGGCTAGAGGCCCCATTCCTGCACTTCTGGCTCATAACTATTGCTCAATCTTTCATGAATTTATCTAGTTAATTTTTGAATCCTGTTACAGTCTTGGCCTTCACAGCATCCTCTGACAAAGGGTTCCACAGAATGACTGTGAGTTGTGTGAAGAAATACTTCCTTTTGTTTTAACCTGCTGCCCATTAATTTGTTACCTCAGCCTTGTGTTCAAGAAGGAGTAAATAGCACCTCCTTACCTATTTTCTTCACACTAGTCCTGATTTTATAGACCACTATCATATTTCACCTCCCCCCTTAGTCGTCTAATTCCAAGGTGAAAACCCCTGGTTTTACTGCTTTCTCCTCATACTAGGGACTTAAAATCCCATTGAATGAGTTAACTGGTTGAGTGGTTAGTTGATTAAATGCAGGTTGTGGGGGCAGGGAGGTGGCATGCTGCCCCCCCTGCCACAGATGCGGGCTGCTCTGGCCAGGCTGGAGCACCCCCACCCACATAGTGTTACTTTAGCCCTTACCAGTTAAATGTAACCAGAAAGCCTCATCTGTTTAGGGTGAGGCTTCCCAGTTAAACGTTAACATCCCTACTTCACATACAGGTGTTCCATATCCTTAACTGTTTTTTTTTTCCCCCTCCCTCTTTTCTGAACCTTTTCTGATTCCAGTGAATGTCTTTGGAGATGGGGAGATATTTGCACACAGTATTCAAGGCACAGGGTTGAAAGTTGGGAGACCTGAACTTAGTCACCAGCTTTGTCACTAAATATGTGTCATTTGACAAGGAAATTAACAGCTACACATCTTTTTTTCCCTCTTGTAAAATGGAATTATACTCTAATGAGAAATCTGTTTATAAAGTACCCTCTGATTACCAAAAAATATTTGAGACCTAATTAGTGCAGTGTTGGAAGGAGAGAAACAATTACTCAGTAGGAACTTGATCGTGCTTCCTGTTAGGGTACAATTTTGTTCCCATTGAAATCCAAAGTTTGCCAAGAAACCATGAACTTTCGCAAGGTGATGACAATGCCGTTGGCATAAACTATTAGTGAGTGGCATATCAAATACTTGTAAATAGTAATCATGAACCCTAATAAAGTTTTATTGTAAGCTGAGCTGCTACTGTAGTGGCAGTTCTGCATCATACAAGGATATTCTCTGATGACCGTTATTTTTCTTCATAATTGAGTTTACATTTCTCAGAACAGAGGCCATTTTTATCTTTCAGGTTTTGACTACACTACATGTCGCTAAAAGTCAGGCAGCGTAAACACAGTTGGTTGGTACTTTTGCCAGCAAAAACTTCCACCCCCAAGAGTAGCATTTGCTTTGTCCCTGGGGTAGCACTCATGCCCACAAAAGATTGTTTACATTAGCAATTGTCTTGGGAAAGCTTTGTTGTTGTTGAGAGTGGTGGGTTTAAGCGCCTGACAGCGACAAAAATTTTGATGCTTAGTTGACAGTGTAGACAATGGGGCTGTCTACACTGCGCAGCTTTTAGAAACAAATCTGTTGACACAGATCTGTTGCTAAAAGTTAGTGTGCCTGAATGCTTTTTGCTGACAGAATATTTCCGCATTCACACTTCAACTTGCTCTGGCAAAACTGTCAAGCAGTCATGTAACACCTTAAAGATTAGCCAAATAATTTATTAGGTGATGAACTTTCCTGGGGCAGACCCACTTCTTCAGATCTGAAGATATGCAGTACTGCACTGACAGTTCTATAACTTCATAAAAATTGAAATAAAAGCAGACAAGTCAGATACATAGGACTGAAGGGGGAGGGCGAAGGGTGGGGAGAAGTGAAATACTGTGTGTCCTGTCTGAGATCCCTATGAATATCACAGCGTGGAAAACTGTCTTTGTCATACTTTGAGGCTGTGGTATGAATGCAGTATAAAAATTGAGAGAAATGGCATAGTGAGAAATCTAATCCATTAAAATGATTTTATCTGCAGTTTTTGATGTTTACCTTTAAAAAAAAATCAAGTGTTCACAACAATTTAGAACTGGATTGTAGTGTTTTGCATTGAAAACAAGTTGACCAGTCATTGTCAGACATTGTTTCTTTCCAGTGCCAGTAGACATGCCTTTGCCAGGTAGACTGGGGGAGGCAGTATGATACAGTATCAGAATGCCTGCATGTGGTGTTTTGGTAGACAGGATGCACAGATTCACTATTTATCAAATAATGAAACTTAGCTATATTCTCCATACACACAAGCTAAGGTTCAGCAGCTTCTCTCAAACCTCTTATTGTAACATAACAGCATCTTGAAAGTCCATGTGATTGTCAGTGATAATAGAAAAAATACACCACTTATCTGGAAATAGATCAGTATACCAACGAAGCTGCTTGCCCTTATGTTTACAAAGACTGTTGTTTTAGATTCAGAAATCACAGCTTTATTAAACTAGAATATTAGAAATGACTAGCAAAGGAGATGAGAATTTTCCATGTTAACATATCATGGAACTTATGTGTAAATTGTATACTACAGGTTGAACCTCTCTCGTTCAGCATCCTTGGGGCCTGACTTGTGCTGGGCAAGAGATTTGCTCAACCATGGGAGGTCAATGTTTTCTAGCATGTCACCAGCACTTCCACTGTTTACTGGGCTCTTAGCAGACATTTTGGGGTAAATTACAACGAAACAGCACCAAACACAGAGTCAGGACTGCTGGTTGTAAGCAAACTTTATGGGACTGCTGGAAACTTGGCCACCCCCGTGATAAGTGGTCGTCTGGTTATCTGAAATCATTCTGGGTTATGGATATTGCCAGACGAAAGTGAGAGAAGCTCAACCTGTAGTGAGTTTGAATGCATTTCTTAAGTGTGAGATGGTAAGGTTCATAAATTCAAGATTTGTTCAGTGTTGTGGGGGTGTGTTTTTATTTTTTTGTTTAGTGCTCCCTGCTCTCCTTTCTACTCCCCCCATGAGTCGTTTGGTTCTTAAACTATTGGTCCTTCGAAGCAAGGTGTAGGGAAAATTTAAAGTAAAATAGATCTATGTAATTTTACATTAAAGACACATCTTCATTTCTTCATCTGCTTCAATTTTATGCTTCAGTCATAGCCACAATTATATATTTCTGCAGCAACTCAGTAATAGTTTTGTGTTGGGTAAGAAATACTTAGATCTCAGATTATAGCAATTGCTTTGTGTTCTCTGGGATTAAAACCAAGTGAGCAGTTGTTCCTTTACGACAATATGGTTTTGTTTTAAGTGACTAACCTATGTGAACATGAAAAGTTAATTTAAATCTAAATACTGCAAAAGGTGCTCTGGTACTGCACATGGACTGTGGCAGAACAGCAGCAAAATACTTATGTACTAAACACAAAACACTTAAAATTCTGCTTGACCTGCTACTCTGATATTTCATGTCATGCTCTGCCTACAGATCTGAACATCTGACTTTGATAAAGCATAATTTTAAATTTCTATGCTATGCTAATGTTCAATTCAGTGACATTACCATGTTTACTTGTCTATTCTTAACGTATTTTAATTTTCCTTTCTCTCTGTGCTGCCGAAATCTACTCAGACATAGCTAACGCTATTTTGTCTGCCACTTAACTACTCTGCTACTTAACTTTGGAGTATATAGCAGCTGAAAATGCAGAGAAATAAAAGTTTATACAATTCAGTTAGCAAGGGGAAACTATTAAATAGCTACCTTATTCAGTCATGAAGGATACTGCACAATAATGGAACACTTAGCAATTTAGATGTAAGTACTGAGAGTGAAAAATTTTGAGGGTTAGGATAGTCTTAGAATGTTTGAAAGATTTGGCATCTAAAGATCTTTGCCAGAACATTTCAGAAATGAGTTTGATATTCATGACAATGGTATCATTTTTAATGTGACAAATGTGCGGAAAGCATTCTGACAGACACCCAGTACTTTGTTCAACTAACTGGTCTGTGTTGTAAGAGAAAAATAGATTAATATGTTGTCCTCAAACTCACTAAGTTCTCAGGCGTTTAGAAAACCCACTAGTATGGAAGCTACTTGAAGAAAACTAAACAGTAGAGCCATGTTGGTAAGATGAACTTAGAGCTAAGAAATGGGATCGTAGAACTGGATGCATTCGACTTTGAGGGTCTGCCAGAGAAGTAGGGTTAATCGATATCAAAATTGTAGAATAAGACAGCTAACTTCAAAGACACTTCTTTGTACAGGCACGACAGATTTTTAACATGTTGAGGAGGAGGATGGGAGAAGATTGTGAAAGACCTGGTTGGACATCATGTTGTAAGATCTCTTTAAATGAGGTCTTTGTTTTAATTTTGAGGAAGTTAGTTCTGTTTTCCACCTCATACAAGCTGATGTGTTAAAATATCTAGTGTTGACCAAATTATTCCCATGAGTTTTTATTGCCCTTCTACTGATGAGTTGAGATGGTAAAGGACACACGTTTGTGGAAATTATCAGTAGAACCTCTGATGAGCTGACATTTCTTTTTAGTATCTGAAAAAATGGGTGGATTTCAACGCTAAATAGTACCATGACAAATTACCATTGCTCCTGAATTTTCTGTCTCGTACGGTAGTTCATGTGAGTACATTTCCAAGCTAGCCAGTGGCTAAATGCTTAAGCTTTTAAGAGTAGGCTTTTCAAGTTACTGGTTTAAGGCATATATCTGTATAGTTTCTAAAGAGTTAATCCCTTGAGCGGAAAAAAGTTTGTATGTTCTCATGTGTAGCTGGGCAGACTTATTTTGGGGATGGAAAGGAGAAACGGATTAAGTGCTGGATTTAATAAAAACTTAACTTCATTCAGAAGTAGTTAATGTGG
This sequence comes from Carettochelys insculpta, assembly GCF_033958435.1. Taxonomy (NCBI): domain Eukaryota; kingdom Metazoa; phylum Chordata; order Testudines; family Carettochelyidae; genus Carettochelys; species Carettochelys insculpta. The sequence continues at coordinate 18,679,705 of NC_134153.1, read as the reverse complement.
CTTTATCTGGGTAAGTACTGTTAACAATACGCCAGTATTTGTTATGAAGGCCTATTACTGAGCTGTATTCTTCCTTCCCAGAACATTTTGGCATCATCCTTGTCTCTTCATGGGTGCATACTGCATGACCCTACTAGGAGAGCAAGAAGGTAGCTCTTTGGTTTTTTTTTTTATCCCCACTTCAATTTGTCCTTCAACAGACAGTTCTGAGGAAAACAGTAAGCATCGTGCTCTGTGCAGCAACTATCTCCTTTCCATAACGGTATCTTTGTGTTCCTGTTGTGCATACAACTGCTGTCCCACGGTCTGACTCAGCTGTTTGGGTTCTGGTGAATGCACTGCAAATGCAAACCATGGGACCAGAAAGGCACTTTCACATCGAGAGGGCAAAATGCTCAGTGAGGATTGTGGTCCCACCTCAGATGGTGTTTAAGAAATTTTTGAATCCTATCACCGGTTTTTAAAATGAGCTGGAAGTAAATTATGGCCTTCATTTCACCATATAACACCACTGTTAGTGGAGCTACACCATATAGCTCAGGGCAGAAAGAAAACTGTCAAATGTCTGGTAAACTGAAAGGCCACATCTACACTACACAAATCTTCGAAATGGCCATGCAAACAGCCATTTCGAAGATGACTGATGAGGTGCTGAAATGCATATTCAGTGCTTCATTACCATGCCACCGGCCACAGCTCTTCAAAATTGCCACTTTTTGCTGCCACTGGGATATCCTGCTGATAGGAATAAGGGGATTTCGAAGTTCCCAGAGTCCTGTCGAAAGGGACCACTGTCTGGACAAGCCGTGCAGCAGTGAAAAGCGACAGTATTGAAGAGCCACGGCTGGCCGCATGCTAATAAGGTGCTGAATATGCATTTCAGCACCTCATTAGTAATCTTCAAAATGGCCATTTGCATGGCCATTTCGAAGATTTGTGCTATTGTAGACACCACCAAAATGCAGTAAAATATGGTGCGTAGTTGAACTCACTTGATTCAAAGCACAGTTGATGATGATTAGGTAGAATGAACAGCTCTGCTGATTTTTATCTTTCAGATGCTTTTTCTTGCCTTTCCAGCTTAGAACTTCACATTTCCACTGAGGAGCTTATTTTTCCAAATATAATGTCTTGAAGCATTCATTAAAAAACTGCTCTGTTTTTCAAGCTCTTTATGTAGAACAGGAGTAAGTGGTTGACATACAGAGTAATGTTCTCATGTACACACTTCAGTGAAAATTACTTGTTTGTCATCTTGTAATTCCACAGCTAGAGGCTCCAGTCTTATAAACAGTGTAACCTTTAAGTGTGATCACAAGGAGACTAGATAAGATCTATTTTTAAAATGAATCTTTTGACAAAGATAGATTCTACTTCCTTTTACTGGCAAGAAAAATAACCCGTATTTGTTCATATGATCTCAATTCCACTACTACATGGAGCCTGTATTTTTCCATTGCTCAGCACAGTGTACAGTCATTATACCTGTGTAAAGTTAACATGAAACGATATCAGTTGCTACCTTTCTGACTGGTAGCATTTTACCCACTTCATTAAGGTATCTGAGTGTACAAAGTGCAGACCAGAGAAGGGAAAAATAAGCTTGTGGTCTTTGACTGGGATAGTAAGAGATTGGGGGAGAGGACTTAGAAGTGTACAGATAGGAAATTGCACCTTAAACATAAAAAGCACATGCACTTTCTTCCAATTAATACAGGATCCTTACAGTGGGGAAAAAAATTTCAACTGACGAGTATAAATGCAATTCTGGGACTACTACACTAGTCTAGAAGGTCTCCATAAACCGTCCTTGTTCTCACCCTTTATACAGCTGACTTAACCACAGCGCAATATATCTTTTCAGTTTTGGAGGAAAACTTCCCTTTATCAGAGGTTTTAGCTGTTGGACTCCTTGTATGTGTCAGAGTGCGATGGTGATAGCATGAGATTTGTAAGCAGTAGTGAAGAATTTGAAAACTCTGCTTGTTCAACCAGCAGTATTGATCTTCTCTTGGAGCATCATGTAAGCGTAGAGTGAGGCTGTCCTAATTGATGCTGTTTCATAAGTAACAAAACTTGAAGCCTAGTGAGTACCTAAAGGTTAAAAATCTTCTGTGATCCCGCAGTTGTGCCCTTTTCATTGCCGCAGATCACATGTACAAGCTGTGATTCAAGTCCCCTGGCAGTATTACTCAACTGCTGAGTCCCCATCTTTGTCACCGAGTATTGTCAATAGAGCACTTGTCAGAATAATTGATGGTGGTTTCCAGCCAGTAATATAAAGGAAAGAGTTAGCCTATGACAGTGGTTGCCCTTAGTCGTCATGTGCATTAGTAGAACTGTTGAAGATTCTGCAGTCATGAACTCCAATGCTAAAAGGGAAGTCATAGAAATGTAGTGTGTCTATTGGGTAAGAGTGAGAATGTGCCTTTTCAATTAGTGCCTATGATGTGGAACACTGAGCCAGAAGAAAGGCAGAGGTAGCAATGGCTGCAGGGATTGGGGCAAGGAAGGGTTCATCCTAATGCTTCTTCCCATCACAGAAATGATGGCACAGTCTGGAGTCGCAACTAATACTGCCACAGATGAGATCAATACACCACCAGAGCTGGTGTACCTTGGTACTTGTGAGGGCCATCTCAGCTTTTGAACATGCTGCCTCATCCCTTGTCTGACACAACCCTAGATAATCAACTTTAAGGGAATGTTGCAAGTTTCACATGTTCTCTAGATATGGAGGACTGGAAATACTTCCAGTGATGAATATTTTAAATATCTTGAGATGACTGGTTATGTAGGCTTATTCTAAAAGTTTTTTCTACAGGAGTGGACTGCAGGTTGAACCTTTCAAGCCTGGCGCCCTCAGAACCTGACTAGTGCCAAGTTAGAGTATTTGCTGAAGTACAGGAGGTCGGTATTGTCTAGCAGCATTACCAACACTTCTGCTGTTCGTTGAGCTCTTAAAATACATTTAAGGGCAAATTGACAGGTAAATAACAGCACAGAACAATGACAGCCGGCACTGGTGGCTGTAAACAAACTCATTGGACCGCAGGAAACTTGGCCAGCCCCCATGAAAAGTGATTGTCCGGCTAACTAAAATCATGGTGGATTTTGGATGATGGCAGATGAGAGTGTGCTGGATTAAAGAGGTTCAACCTGTAGTATTTTTATATTTGTATTTTGAAAGTGTGTCAAGAAGGACATAGAGCAAAAGGGAATTTTTTTGTGGTGTGAGTTTATTTAATCAAAAGGATTAACTGCTTTGCACGTGGGAAGGTCATTATACTGAAGTTATATATTATCATTTGTGAACCACATGCCTATTATGTTACACTCTGTACAGAGGCAAAAAAAATGCCCTTCCTTTCCTACTGAGTCTGGTTTAATTCTGGAAGTTTGTTAGGCTTTTCTATTGCATCTCTTGTGTTCTGAACTATGCAAATGTGAATCATTTGTGCTGTTCATAGAGGCTTGCATACCATTGTTGTGATGGCTTTTATACCAGTAAATAAACTAATAGTGCTATTTACACTAGTGGTGCTTCCAGTGGTAGCTATCCAAGAAAACAAATTGCAAATATTCTTGTTTGTCTCCCTGATACCACTGCTGTGTGAACTCCAGAATTTTAAGGTCTCTTGCCTGTCTTGTGAGGGCTCTTTTCCTGCTGTGTGCATTTTCCATTATTATGTATGTAAATTTCTTTGCTTTTGATTCTATGGTCTTTGACTATCATTTAAATGAAGTGTTTCTGTCCCCACTTCTAGCAAATATGCTGCTGCTCCCATTTTCAAGCTTATTCATTGGTTATCCACAGAGACTGTTGCGTGCCCACTAGTCTTTCAGTTAACGTCTAAGCATTTTTGTCTTGCTTTTACTCTTTTATTTTTGTTTGCATTCTTAAGATGTTTCTGAAGGCGGACGTACTGCGTACTTTTATTCAGTGAATTTCTTTAAATACTGGCATTGCTAAGGGGATTTGAAATCTTGCTTAAACATGCTTTATAATTTGAGTTGATACAAGCCAGCAATGACAGGAAGTGGAATTTTATGAGCAAGAGACTAGTCAAGATGCTGGGTGTGGTGGAATGGGTGTAGTAGCGTGGTCTGGAGTATAGGGAAGTAATAGGAGTTGTATGTTTCCAAAGAGTTCCCTGTCTACAGAGATGCAAGTTCTTGCTAGTCATTTGGCTTTGCAAAGTGGTGTTCCTTGGTAAATTGCTTTGTGCCTGATGTTAATAAATCATGAAATGAGAGGTTGTTTAGCCATCTGTCCTGCTTGCTTTCAACTCTCAAATCTGAATTGCTGGCATGAAGAAGACTTTTAAAGTCCCATCTGTACTTGGGTTATCTAGGTTTGTTTTTTGTCTTTTAATTTACTGGAGGATTGCAGTAGTGCCCAAAGTTATTAGCATGTTTCTGAAAGACTGTTCTTGATGACATGACCTATTTTGCACCAGCATCATTCTTGGAGTGCAGGCTTCTTCCATCCTTCAGCTGAAGGAAGCACAAATAAGGCCCAGTTTTCTCTTGGAGCACGTCTGCATTGCCAAAAAGGTGGTTTTAGCTTGGGTTAGCTAAATCAGGTTAAAATAACATTGAAGACAACTCCACTTTTAACACAGATTAGTAACTTGAGACCGAGCCTATAAGGCGATGTTTCCCAAACTTAAAACATTTGCATACCCCTTTCGAGACTTTGGCCTTATGTGCATACCCTATCTCTAAGTGTCATCATAGTGCTTATCTCCTGATTTTTAGCAATTTATTTTCTGCCATGTACCCCTTGAAATCCTTTCATGTGCCTCCCGTGGTATGTGTGCCACACTTTTGGGAAACGCAGCTATAAGGGATCTTGGGGTTAGCAGTTCAAGTCCAACCAGAATTAAATGCTCAGTTTCCTTGTCTTCATGGCTATTTTACCCTGGGTTAAGTAAACTGAATTAATGCTACTTCTTGCAATGTATGACATGAATAGGGGTTGTAGTGCCATCACCACCATAGGAGTGCCTTGTCCTTATTCTTGCTATGCTTTGTTTGCTATTTGTTCATTATTACTTAAACAAATAATGCCTCTGGTTCTACATTTAATACAGCAAGAATATGGCCTGTTTTCATGGGACTTCAAGGTAGCTGGTTTTGTGTCATTTTACAGACATTTGTTTTTTTGTTTTGTTTTTTTTTTGTAGATGGGAGCAAGGTATTCAGAATCTATTGCTTATTTCAGACCGAAATGAAATATATATTCAATTTTCAGTCATGATAAAATTCCCTCAAATTCTATCATTGTTCCCTAAACATACTTTCTTGATGCATGTTAGTGCAAACCCATTTTCACAAGTGGAGACACTTCTTTCTGTTACTTAATAGAAGACAAGTCTTCATACAAAATGCATACAATTTTAGTATAACTAATTAAAAAATTACTTTATACTAGCAAATTGACCTGGCATTGCTCAGGTATTTAAGTATAATAAGGTTTCTTTTCCGTTTCCCTAAAGGGAAACGTTTTATATGCTTTATGCAAGTAATTGTATTTTTTGGAAAATGAAGGGAAGAAGTTTGCGTAGGTTGAATCTCTCTGATCTGGAACCCTTGGGACCTGACTGGCGTCATACGAGAGAATTTTCAGGACTATGAGAGGCTAATATTGTCTAGCAGCATTACCAACACTTCCACTGGTTACCTGGCTCTTAGACATGAGACTAGTGGCTGAAAACAAAGTTTATAGGACTGCGGGAAACTTGGCCATGCCCATAAGTGGTCATCCAGCTGACTAAAATCATGCCGGATTATGGATGTTGCCAGACAAGAGCTTTCCGGATTAGAGGTTCGACCTGTATTAATAAAAATCTGAAAATGACTGAAAGATTGTGTAGACCCTGTTGATAGACAACATTTGCGGTCTTTCTGCCTTTTTCTAGAATAATTACAGGGAGTAGGTGAGTGTTGGAGTGTAGGAGGGCTGACAGTAAGGTGATGGGGTGATGTAGGTCTGACAGCTGGGGCCTGGGAGAGTTGGAGCGGACAAGGCAGGGGGTGGAGCTTGTGGCAGTAAGGGGAGAGGGCTTGTGGGCCTGAAGGTAGAGGGTTGGGGTGGAGAAGTGAGGGCAGCGGCTTGGGTGTGTTTGTGGGGGGGCCCTTCAGGACAGGGCTGGCAGGTGCTGGAGTAAGGACACGGTGGTGGGAACTCAGAGCACAGCATTTGGTGTGAATGATGGAGGAGTGCAGCTGACACAGCAGTGGTTTTGGTGTGGGGGCACCCCCTGTAGAGGAGAAACTTACTTCTCCCAGCCAGGTGGAGAGCCCTGTCTCCAAGTGGTCACTGTTTTCCTGCTGTGATTGCCCCCAGCAGTTGCTCTGCAGTATGGCTGGTCCCTATGCTCACTGCTCCCAGGTGTGAGTCTGAAATATGTAATCCCTCTTGTCCGTGCCCCTCCCTTTCCATGTCTGAAATCCCAGAGTTTCCCAGAATATTTCCTACTTTCCAGGCACAACCAAACCCTGACCTCAGTTTGTTATGGTAAGAGAGAGCTGCATACCAAATTTGATGGTCATGGCTCTTATAGTTTAAAAGTAGTTCTCCAACAGGCAGATGTCCTCTAAAATATATAGTAGATTTAAAGTAACATTTATCTGGTATTGCTCAGGTCCTTAATTCATTTTTATGAAACAAAGGGAAAATATACCTGCTTTATTTAAATGATGGTATTTTTTTCCAAAAGAGTGTTATCAGGTTTATTTTTCTTTCAGAATTCTTTAGAAAGGGGGGATTGTTAATTTTTTTTTTCTGCTTAATATTTTTATGGGAAAGAGAATTCCATCAAGTGTATTTTTTTCTTCCTCCCTATATACGCTTTATCATTCGCTTTGTTTTAACCAAAAAAAAAAAAAAGCTAGTCAATTTGGTTTCCAGTAACCTTTTCTTCTAGTGTTCAAAACTTAAGTATTCCTTGAGCTGTGTCAAAACAGAACAATACTCCAAATTCTACTGCAGGTTCGTCCTGCTTTTCTTGCTCATCTTGGTTCAGTTGTTTTAACATTAGCTCAGTTATGTCAGCTTTGAGGACAGTACTTGATTTGGAGATTGCCTCCTTTGTTTGGTTTTTAGGAGAAGCAGTCCCATTCTAGGCACATTGTGTTTTCCTGGCACAACCAAACCTTTGTTGCTTTCTATGATAAGAGGAAGCTGTCTGCCAAATTTTGTGGTCCTACCTCTTACCCTTCTGCAGGGTGGACTGATTTAAATCAAGTTACCAAAATAAATAAGGCTGACTGCTTAAGAGTGCACTTAATTTTGGCATAAACCCCACTTAACTCACTGGTACTTCTGTTTTTTGAAAAAACAGTTATAGAATGGGGTTTCCTTTGGAAAGCTTTGTTATGCTGAAATAAAATAGGGAGTAGATCGATAACATCATCATTATGGTCTGTTGCCATGATGTAAGGAGCATGTATTATGTAATGTAAAATAAGAAAATGATACTCAGTGGCAACTGACACCTAGATTTCTTTTAAGGCTTGTCTACACTTGCCCCCAACTTCGAAGGGGACGTGTTTATCAGGGTGATGGGAGGTTACTCATGAAGTGCTGTGGTGAGTATGCAGCACTTCATTAGGCTAAATCTCCACAGCAGCAACTTCGAAATGTCAAACTTTGAAGTGCCAGCATGTGTGTAGCCGAAGTGCCTATGCTACTTCGAAGTGCCTTTACTCCCCAAAATTTTGAGGACCGATAGATACTAAACAAGCCATAAAGATTAGCTTATCTAAATTTGTTTTGCTAGCCATTTCCAATAGAGGAAATAGCTTGAATTTCAAATTGCTCTTTTACTAAAAGGCATAGGGAGAGCTTTGAAAATGATGCATTGCAGAGTGAATTAAGTTACTAACCAGTGGATCTATTCAACCATACCCACATCATTTTCTCCCAATAACCTGTTTTCCTAATGATGTTTCATTCTTGCAGCTAAGCCCTGCATCATCATCTTGCGCTGTTTACACTTGACACATTTTTCTTTTTTACGCAGGTAATGAATTTCTTCAAAATTTTCTCAGGTAGGCTGTCCCGTATGCCCAGAAGCCAGGAGTGTTTTTCTGTAGCAGAACGTGGAGGAATACAGGAAGCTGTGTGTGTGCTGAATGTCTTCCGTTTTTCCATTCCATTCTACTCCACTCCACTATTCCTTTATGTCCTGCCTAAGTTCTTTCCATATATTGTCTAAGATAATATCTTCACTAGCTCCCCTGCCATGCTTGGTCAAGGTCCACCACTACATTAGAACAGAACAAAAGCCGTCCTATCCGATTTTGCATGTGTTAATTTTTAATCTGCTGAGAAACAGAAATTGAAAGCGTAGACGCAAGAGCGAGTAGTCAGGTTGGACAGACTAGAGCCATTAATGGACTTATATGAAACTAAGTATATACATAGCATGTTTGTGATGCGATTTAATAGTAATTGTTAATTTTAAATGAGAAATCTAGTATTTTATTGATTTTTTTTTTTTTTTTTTTTTTTTTTTTTTTTTTGGTCAGGTCAGATTTAAAAAAGAAAATAATCATTTTTCTTTACCCTGCAGTTCAAGAGGAGTTATTGGTCAAATAACTGATTCTTTTAAAATATATAGTAGAAGCATATCAGAGAAGCTAGCTTTAGTCTCTCAAATGCTTGTGCCTCTATAGATCATTTGCTCAAATGAGTTTACGTGAAATGTGATGTATCTGATATACTGGATCAGTGTTTTGTTTTTTTTTCTTTTCTTACAACAGTGTACAACTGTCCAAGTATTCAGCTTCAAATGCACACATCTTAAATTTTAACAGAGAGAAAGCCGTGTTAGTCTACATACTATCAAAACAAAAAAGCAGTCAAGGAGCACTTTAAACACTAACAAAATAATTTATTAGGTGCGCTTTCATGGGACAGACCTACTTCTTCAGACCATAGCCATACCAGAACAGACTCAATATTTAAGGCACAGAGAACCAAAAACAGTAATCAAGGTTGATAAATCAGAAAAAAAAACTATCAAGGTGAGCAAATCAGAGAGTAGAGGGGAGGAGGAGCGGGAGGGGGAGAGTCAAGAATTAGTTTAAGCCAAGTATGCAAACAAGCCCCTGTAGTGACCCAGAAAATTCCAGTCTCAGTTCAAACCACGTTAATGTGTCAAATTTGAATATGAAAGAGTTCAGCAGCCTCTCTTTGAAGAGTGTTATGAAAATTCTTCTTTAGTAACACACACACTCTTAAGTCATTAAAAGAATGGCCCACTCCATTAAAATGCTGCCTAACAGGCTTGTGGATCAGCAGTCTTTTTATGTCTTTTTTTTACTCCCATTAACTCTTTGTCTAAGAGAGTCTGAAATCTGTCCAATATACAAAGCATCTGGTCATTGTTGGCACAGGATGGCATATAAGATGTTAGTTGAGGAACATGAGAATGTGTCTGTTTCTGTGAATAACTTGGTTAGGTCCAGTAATGGTATCTCCAGAAAAGATGTGGATAAAGCTGGCAGTGGGCTTTGTTGGGAGGAAAAGTCCCGGGACTGGTGTTCCTGCAGTGTAGACTGTGGCTGTTGGTGAGAATCCTCCTAAGGTTGGGAGGTTGTCTGTAGGAGAGAACAGGCCTGTCACCTAGGGCCTTCTGGAATGTGGCATCCTGATTAAGGATAGGTTGTAGGTCTGTTAATAATGCATTGCAGTGGATTGAGTCAGGGGCTGTAGGTGATGACAAGTGGTGTTCTGTTGTTGGCTTTTTTGGGGCCTATCTTGGAGTAGCTGGTCTCTGGGTATTTGTCTGGCTCTGTTTGATTTTGGTTTTTTTAGTTCTCCTGGTGGGTAATTCAGGCTTATGAATATTAATTTGTTAGTCTATATCACGCGTGTCCAGCCCACGGGCCACATGCGGCCCTGGACAGCTAGTAATAGGGAGCTGCAGACTGGGGAGTTTAAGAGGGAGGAGAGCAAGTGAGCCTGCTGCTGAAGAAGCTACCAGGTGACAGTGCTGATCTCTGGGTGAGTGAGCGTGTGCTTTAACTGCTGGCATTTGAATTGCCATTTTGATTCCAGGTGGGGGGAGTTTCAGTTTCAGTGGCAGCTTGGTCTGCCTGCCTGACCTTTTGCTTCCTTGATCAGCCTTCCCCTGTGTGACTCATAGGGGGAGGGCCTGAGAGAGGCCAGCAGGCTTAAAAGCCAGAGGCAGGAGCGACCAGGGGAGCGAAGTGGACAGGGAGCTGCAGACAGGGGAGTTTAAGAGGGAGTTGGACAGAGGGAGTGTGACAGACAGGACTATAATTGTTAGGAAGACCCGCAACACCTGTGCCAGTGCTACTGCTGTCTCCTCCACTTGTGCCTGTAGCCAGACAGGCTGCCTGACGGTGGATGTTTCTGCCCAGATCCTGGTGTGGTTCTGCAAGGACTGTGGCTTGCTGTTCCCACTTACTGATACCCAGGCTGAGAGGAATATTCAGTGTGAAAGGTGCCTGCTGGTGGAATCTCTCAGGCGGCAGGTGGGGGAGCTACAGGAGGAGGTGGCCAGGTTGAGGAGTATCCGGGTCCATGAGCAGTTCCTGGATAGTATTCAGGTGGAGACTGCGGAGGTAACTGTCCCAGTGCACAGGACGGCTGATAAACCACTGGAGGAGGTGGACCAGGGTGGACACTGGCAGCTGGTTATTTCTCGCAGTGGGCAGCGTCCCACCCCTGCTCAGAACCCTCCCACTATGGTACTGGAAAACCATTATGCTGTACTCGATACAAGAGACCAAGAATTACCCCGTACAGAAGAGGAGAAGCCTTGTACCCCCAAGGCTAGGAAGTCTACTGCCACCCCTGCAAGAAGGAAACGTAGAGTAATGGTGGTTGGAGACTCTCTTCTGAGGGGGACGGAGGCGCCCATCTGTTGCCCTGACATTTCCTCTCGGGAGGTGTGCTGCCTGCCAGGGGCCCGTATCCAAGACATTACGCAGGCATTGTCGAGGATTATCTGGCCCTATGACTACTATCCCATGCTTCTCATCCATGTGGGCACTAATGATACTGTGAGGTGTGACGCTGAGCAGGTCAAGAGTGACTTCAGGGCTCTGGGGGCACGGGTCAGGAAGTTAGGGGCGCAGGTGGTATTCTCTTCAATCCTGCCTGTCAGAGGTAGGGTCCCAGGCAGAGACAGGTGTATCCTGGAGGTGAATGCTTGGTTGCATAGATGGTGTCGCCAGGAAGGCTTTGGTTTCTTTGACCATGGGATCCTTTTCCGGGAAGGACTGCTAGGCAGAGATGGCATTCACCTTTCGAGGAGGGGGAAGACCATATTCGGACACAGGCTGGCTAACCTAGTGAGGAGGGCTTTCAACTAGGTTCGATGGGGGCAGGGGAGCCAAACCTGCAGGTAAGTGGAGAGCATGGATACCTGGGAGATGAACTTGAAATGGGAGGGAGTATGGGCTACACTGGGAGAGTAAAAAGAGGGCCAGGGCAAAACTGGGAGGCAAGACCAAATCAATGTCTGAGATGCCTATATACAAATGCAAGAAGTATGGGAAATAAACAAGAAGAATTGGAAGTACTAATAAATGAGTACAACTATGATATCGTTGGCATCACAGAAACTTGGTGGGATAATACTCATGATTGGAATGTTGGTATTGAAGGGTACAGCCTGCTTAGGAAGGACAGACAGGGAAAGAAGGGAGGAGGTGTTGCCTTGTGTATTAAAAATGTACACACCTGGACAGAGGTGGAGATGGATGTAGGAGATGGACGGGTTGAAAGTCTCTGGGTTAGACTCAGAGGAGTTAAAAACAAGGATGAGGTCCTACTAGGAGTCTACTACAGGCCCCCTAGCCAGGTGGATGAGGCCTTCTTTAAACAGCTAACAAAATGATCCAGGGCCCAGAATTTGGTGGTGATGGGGGACTTCAACTATCCAGGTATATGTTGGGAAACTAATACAACAGGGGACAGACTGTCCAATAAATTCTTGGATTGCACTGCAGACAACTTTTTATTCCAAAAGGTTGAAAAAGCTACCAGAGGGGAAGCTGTTCTAGATTTAATTTTAACAAATAGGGAGGAAATTATTGAGAATTTGAAAGTGGAAGGATGCTTGGGTGAAAGTGATCATGAAATCATAGAGTTCACAATTCTAAGGAAGGGTAGAAGGGAAAACAGTACAATAGAGATAATGGATTTCAGGAAGGCAGATTTTGGTAAACTCAGACAGCTGGTAGGTAAGGTCCCATGGGAACCTAAACTGAGGGGAAAAACGGCTGAGGAGAGTTGGCAGTTTTTCAAAGGGACATTGTTAAGGGCCCAAAAGCAAGCTATCCCGCTGCGTAGGAAGGATAGAAAACATGGCAAAATACTGCCTTGGCTTAACCAGGAGATCTTGCATGATCTCAAACTAAAAAAGGAATCGTATAAGAAATGGAAACTAGGACAAATTACAAAGGATGAATATAGGCAAACAACACGAGCATGCAGGAGCAAGATTAGAAAGGCTAAGGCACAAAATGAGCTCAAGCTAGCTACAAGCATAAAGGGAAACAAGAAGGCTTTTTACAAATACATTGGTAACAAGAGGGAGACCAAGGAGAGGGTAGGGCCATTGGTCAGTGACGAGGGAGAAACAGTAACAGAGAATTTGGAAATGGCAGAGATGTTTAATGATTTTTGTTTCGGTCTTCACTGAGAAATCTGAAGGAATGCCTGACACAGAGAATGCTAGTGAAAAAGGGGTAGGTTTAGAAGTTGAAATACGAAAAGAACAAATTAAAATTTACTTAGAAAAATTAGATGTCTGCAAATCACCAGGGCCTGATGAAATGCATCCTAGAATCCTCAAGGAGCTGATAGAAGAGGTATCTGAGCCTTTAGCAATCATTTTTGGAAAATCATGGGAGACGGGAGAGATTCCAGAAGACTGGAAAAGGGCATATATAGTACCCATTTATAAAAAGGGGAACAAGAATAACCCGGGAAACTACAGGCCAGTCAGCTTAACTTCTGTGCCAGGAAAGATAATGGAGCAGGTCATTAAAGAAATCATCTGCAAGCAGTTGGAAGGTGGTAAGGTGATAGGGAACAGCCAGCATGGTTTTGTTAAAAACAGATCATGTCAAACCAATCTAATAGCTTTCTTTGATAGAATAACGAGCCTTGTGGATAAGGGAGAAGCGGTGGATGTGATATACCTAGACTTCAGTAAAGCATTTGACACGGTCTCGCATAATATACTTATCAATAAACTATGCAAATACAACTTAGATGGGGCTACTATAAGGTGGGTGAACAACTGGCTGGATAACCGTACCCAGAGTAGTTATTAATGGTTTTCAATCCGGCTGGAAAAGTATAACTAGTGGGGTTCCGCAGGGGTCTGTTTTAGGACAGGTTCTGTTCAATATCTTCGTTAATGATTTAGATATTGACATAGAAAGTACACTTATTTAAGTTTGCAGATGATACCAAGCTGGGAGGGGTTGCAACTTATTTGGAGGATAGGGTCATAATTCAAAAGGATCTGGATAAACTGGAGAAATGGGCTGAGGTAAACAGGATGAAGTTTAATAAGGACAAATGCAAAGTGCTCCACTTAGGAAGGAACAATCAGTGTCACACATACAGAATGGAAAAGGACTGCCTAGGAGTGAGTACAGCAGAAAGGGATCTAGGGGTTATAGTGGACCACAAGCTAAATATGAGTCAACAGTGTGATGCTGTTGCAAAAAAAGCAAACATGATTCTAGGATGCATTAACAGGTGTGTTGTGAACAAGACACGAGGAGTCATTCTCCCGCTCTACTCTGTGCTGGTTAGGCCTCAGCTGGAGTATTGTGTCCAGTTCTGGGCACCGCAGTTCAGGAAGGATGTGGAGAAATTGGAGAGGGTCCAGAGGAGAGCAACGAGAATGATCAAAGGTCTAGAGAACATGACCTATGAAGAAAGGCTGACAGAATTGGGCTTGTTTAGTTTGGAAAAGAGAAGACTGAAGGGGGACATGATAGCAGTTTTCAGGTATCTAAAAGGGTGTCATAAGGCAGAGGGAGGGAACTTGTTCTTCCTTGCCTCTGAGGATAGAACAAGAGGCAATGGACTGAAATTGCAGCAGGGGAGGTTCAGGTTGGACATTAGGAAAAAGTTCCTAACTGTCAGGGTGATCAGACACTGGAACGAATTGCCAGGGGAGGTGGCAGAATCTCCATCACTGGAGATACTTAAGAAGAGGTTAGATAGATGGCTTTCAGGGATGGTCTAGAAAGTGCTTGGTCCTGCCGTGAGGGCAGGGGGCTGGACTCGATGGCCTCTCGAGGTCCCTTCCAGTCCTACTGTTCTATGATTCTATGATAATGCAGCCCCACAAGATCGTAAACTTTTAACATTATTATGTGATTTATATACATTAACTATATTATATATTTTATATGCGGAACAAGACAATTCCTCTTCACTCAATGCGGCCCAGGCAAGCTAAAAGATTGGACACGCATGGTCTATATGAAAGCCTTAATTTAATATAAAATTTCTGGGTGCTATTGCTTAAAAGTATGTAGGCACAAATGGGAGTAATCCTAATCCAGCCTTCCCAGAAGGAGTTAAGTGTGAATTGCACAAGTGATGTGGTAACAAGGAAGAGGCCACCCCATTCAATAACTTCAGTCTACCTTCACCGAGAATGAAATTTGCTTTCTAAACTTACATAAATAATTGCATGCTCATGTTTTTCCATGTGAATATTTTTCATCATCAGAAGAAATGTGCTACAAAGTATATGTGAAAATAAATTTAACTATCCATACCATTTTGTAGTGAAACGGCTTAACGCACACATGCATTTTTGATCTTGAAGCTCAGAGGCTGAGTGATAAAGCTCATTTAAAAATAAATGTTGTTGATTGGTTACTGTTTTCTAAAGAACTGCCTGAACCCCTGCGAATTCAGATTTGAGGATTATAATGAAAAATTGCTGGTGAAAGTGCACATCATCGTTGGGTCCGTTGTGACACCGAAGGAAATTATTGGATGTGCATGAACAAGATGCATGTGTAATTCTGGTAATTGTGCATTTAATCAGTTAAGATGTAGATCTGAAAATCCTATTAATGTGTGTTTAAAAAAAAAAGTAACAATGCCTCTGTCTGTACAAATATGGTCACTGATGTAGTTAGGCTCTTGAGCAGACATTGGCTGAGGCTTAAGTTTGCAAGTGAGCACTCTTACTCTATAGAGTGAAATTTTGTGGTATTTTGGTGTTTCACAAACAGAAATGAACAGTGTAAAAAAAGGAAATCCTCTTGCAACAGTGTTTCCCAAAGTGTGGTACATGTACCACTGGTTGTACATGAAAGGACTTCAAGGGGTATGCGTCAAAAATAAATTGCTAAAAATCAGGAGATAAGCACTGTGATGTCACTGGGAGAGGGGTATGCTGATGTGGCTGAAATCCTGAAATGGGTATGTAAATGTTGAATTTAGGGAGACACTATCTTGCAAGATGGAGTGTCATGGTGGTATAACCCATACGCCTCAGTTGATTTATGTGATGCTTGAACAGTTCACTAGTGTGTGTGTTTTTTTTTTAAAAAGGCTTTTAAAACAAATCTACAGAAAGCTTGAGTTTTCTGTCAGGTAAATAATAGACCAATGTATGGTGCAAATGTCTTTACTTGTAAAGTCTCCATCATATTTAAATTTCTGTTTAACTTCCTATTTTAAAAAATTGACTGCCTTTCTTGTATATTGTAATACTGTCTGTATAAGATTCCTGATTTTTATTCAGGAGGAAAGAAACCTGGAACTGTTAACTATATTATGTTCTGTAGCATTCCAAGTGTGAAAATAGTACTGATAGCAATGTTGTAAATTAACAGGGCTATCTCTCTGTTGTTACTATTCTATCAAAACAAAAAAGCAGTCCAATAGCACTTTAAAGACTAACAAAATAATTTATGAGGTGGTGCGCTTTTGTGGGATAGACCCACATCTTCAGACCTTAGCCAGAACAGACTCAATATTTAAGGCACAGAGAACCATTTGTCAACCTTGATTACTATTTTTGGTTCTCTGTGCCTTAAATATTGAGTCTGTTCTGGCTATGATCTGGAGAAGTGGGTCTGTCCCACAAAAGCTCGCCTCGTAATAAATTATTTTGTTAATCTTTAAGGTGCTACTGAACTGTTCTTTTGTTTCAGTGTTAGTAATATCTTCATGAAGTATTAGGGGTGCAATACTGAAGAGATTTATTCCTGTTAATGTTAGGAGCTTTTTAAAATAGCTAAAGGTTTATTATAGCCTTCAAATAGTACAATAATAGCCCTAGTCAATTCAAGATTGAAGTTATGAGAATAGTTACACCTTCATGTGCTTAAAAGAAAGTGTAACGGCGCTCATTAAACCTCTGACTTCAGTTGTATAATATTTAAAAGAGTGGTGTGGGCAGACAGAATGAAATTTAGAAGTCCACAGTCTTTTATAACACAAGCATTCAGGACTCCATAAAATTTGATTTGTTGTTGTTTTCAAAAGTTTAACACTGATTTTATTGGTGGGTTTTATTTTTGATTTTTTTTTTTAATTCACCAGGAGAGGTTAAGAGTATAACAGTTTGCAAAAGTTATTCTCTTGTCCCCTGCCATCTGCCCTGTTTGTAACACATTGATTAAAATGAACTAATGTAGAACATTTAAAGTAAAAGCTGTTCAGAAGATGACACATGGCTCAAAAGTGTTAATGCCCCTCTTTTTTATATAGAGAAGCCTTCATCAAGTGGTTCTCCTAATGCACCATTTTTAGGTGTCTTATTTGGCAGAAAGAAATGTTAGTAATAAAGGTTGAATCTGATACACGTGAAACTACCAATATTTCCCTTTTAATACTCATTCTTAGGAACATGGGATGGGATTTTCAAATGTCAGCATTGGTCTAACACTGCTTCAGTTGAAATCAATGGATGTTTTGGTGTTCACTTGAATGGAAGGAAAGTTAAGCCAACATTAAGCCCTTTTGAAAATAACACCCTTTGAATATTGGCATCTTCAAGAGCTTGTTGGGCAGAAACTTGGGACAGATGGTCCAGAAGCAATATTTATATTTGGAGTTTGGCTAAAAAGAATATAATTTGGTTTCTCATGCATTCCCACGAACCTCCAAATAAAAACTTACTTTCCTTATAGAAAAGTAGAGACAGCTTGCAGAAAATCTTGCTGCAAATCTAGATGGTTTGGCAATGGAAAGTATGCTCATGTCCATCATTTTCATAATTCAGCTGCTGTACATAGATGTAGTAACTAACTTTTGTTCTCATTACTGAAACTTTATAATTGCATGTCAAAACAGAGGTCTACACCAGGAATATTCACAAGCAAATAGCTATAAATCAGAAATTTTTTTTCTTTCCAAGACTGGCTCTTCTGAAAGTGCAGGGGGAAGAGATTAACTTCACATTGTTGAGTAAGAATGTGTGCCTTTGTAAATGAAATGTTTCATGGAAAAAAGTCTTAAGTCTGAGTACCCAGTTGTATTTTCCATAGTAACAATACCGTACTGCAAGAACTTAGTAATTACTTCCCTTACACAAGCTTTAAGAAGACTAATTTTTGGGGCTTTTACAGTTTGCAAAATGGAAAGCTACCATGAATAAGCTACAAATGCTAAAATGGCTCTTCTGAGCAAGTGTAGACTGTCCTTAGTTTTCAACAGTACCCACACTTTAAAACTGATGTAAATGTATAATCGTAAGATGTCACTGCTAGAGAAGTAAACAAGTGTGAGGTCAGCAGCTTATTTATCAGCCTAAAACAGTACATGCGCAAGGCAAAGCACATGTGGCCATGGTAACTAAAAAGTCTGATTTCTACAAGATTT
Organism: Carettochelys insculpta; assembly: GCF_033958435.1. Taxonomy (NCBI): domain Eukaryota; kingdom Metazoa; phylum Chordata; order Testudines; family Carettochelyidae; genus Carettochelys; species Carettochelys insculpta. The sequence goes on along the minus strand of NC_134153.1, from coordinate 18,661,845 downwards.
TGTGCCAGGTGGGGGTAGGGGGTAGTACTTGTATAACAAAATTAATTCACTGTGCATACAGGAAGGTATTTTTCAAGATGTGCCGTAGTTGTCAATAAGAAATTGATTATAATTAATGATCAGGTCTGGTTTCTTTGCTAGGATGCACATTATTTTTTTTTATTCCCCATCCTCCACCCCCAAAGAAAGAGGACTGAGATTTTTCTATGGGTGACTGACTTCAGGAGCTCAGAGCTTTTGGGGGGAAACCCATGATTATCTGAGTCTTAGTATAGTGGACCCCCCTGACTTATTCTGGAGGTGTTTTCTTGTGTCCAGTTCTGGGCACTGCAGTTCAAGAAAGATATGGAGAAATTAGAGAGGGTCCAGAAAAGTGCAACAAGAATGATTAAAGGTCTAGAGAATGTGACCCATGAAGAAAGGCTGAAAATATTGGGCTTGTTTAGTTTGGAAAAGAGAAGATTGATGGGGAACATGATAGGGGTTTTCGAGTATCTAAAAGGGTGTCATTAGGAGTAGGGAGAAAACTTGTTCTTTTTGGCCTCTGAGGATAGATCAAGAGGCAATGGACTTAAACTGAAGCAAGGGAGGTTTAGGTTGGGCATTAGGAAAAAGTTCCTGTCAGGGTGGTCAAACACTGGAATGAATTGCTAAGGGAGGTTGTGGAATCTCCATCGCTGGAGATATTTAAGAACAGGTTAGATATGTCTGTCAGGGATGGTTTAGACAGTATTTGGTCCTGCCCTGAGGGCAGGGGGCTGGACTTGATGGCCTCTCAAGGTCCCTTCCAGTCCTAGTATTCTATTTCCTTGTCTGCAAATACCGTTGTTTTTATCGATGTTCATAATCAGTCTGTGCTGCTTCCCTTTTTCATTTAACACCTGCACTGTTTTCGCTAGCTTCTCCTCATCTTTCTCAATGATAACTATATCATCCGCAAACTTCAAGTTGTTAATTCTTTTCCCGTGCACAGATACCCTTCTGCCTCTTCCTTGATCTTGTCCATTGCTCTCTTCAGATGTGCGATGAAGATATTTGGCAATATTGGATCTCCTTGTCTCATACCTCTACTTGTTTTAAACCAACTCCCCCCATGTTCTCACCGCTGCCTCTGCATTGTCGTTGACATCCTTCAACAGCCTTCTCAGTATGCTATCCACTCCATATGACTCCAACACCGCCCAAGTCACTTTCTGATCTATACTGTCAAATGCCTTTTGAAAATCGACGAAGCAAGTGTATACATTCTTATTCTTTCGTCAAGCTTTTTCCGCTATCAGTCTTAGTGCCAATATCTGCTTTATGGTACCTTTTATCTTTTTTCTGAACCCCACTTGCTTGTCTGCTATATGACTCATTAGGGTAGTCGTTCTGTAACTCTTGCACTCAAATGTACTTCCTTTCTTGGGTATTGTCACTAGCAAAGATCTTGTCCATTGCTTAGGTGCCTTCCCTTCTTTCCATGCTATATTACATAGTCGGTGTATTTCCTGAATCATGCTTTCTCCACCATATTTGATCATCTCTCCCGTGATTTTATCATTTCCAGGGCTCTTATTGTTCTTTAGTCATTTCGCTGCTTTTTCTACTTCCTCCTTTGAAATATCGGTCTCGATCTCAGTGCTCGATGGAGATATCTCTCAGTTCTTCAGTCAGTCTCTCTGAGACGCTCTGGTCCAAGTGTGCTTTGTACAGGTCAGTGCAATATTTTGTCCGTTGCTGCACAATCTTCTCCCTGTTCACAAGCACTTCTTCGTTCTCATCTTTGATCACCATCTGCCTTGGTTGCCATTGTCTTATACGCTTCTCTGGTCTTAAATTCACTGTAATACCTCTCTATATCTTCACGTTGCTCCTCTAACCACTTCTCCTTATCCTTTCTGGCTGCTTTCCTTACCTCATTGCATTTCACCCTATATTGCTGTTCTGCTGTCTCAGACATCTCTTATGCTCTCTTCTCTTGAACCAACTTCAGTGTCTCCTGGGTAATCCACTTCTTATTGATTTTTTTTCTTCTGGAACAGTCTGGTCAATTGCCTCTTCTATAGTGATGGCTATCCCTGAAACTCACTTATCTAGGTCTTTCTCTGTGGCAATATTCTTAATTTTCTCTTTGAGCGCTGCTCTGTATGCATTCCCCGTTTCTTCCTCACATAGCCTCACCACATCTCTTCTTTTCTTCAACTGTCTTGCATTTTCTTTTGAGTTTTATCTTGATGTTTGCGGTCACTAGACTGTGGTCTGAGTCTATATCCGCTCCTTAGAAAGTTTGGCACTGCTGTACTGTTATCCATCTTCTTATCAAAATCGTATCTATTGTGTTCTTGGACTTCCTGTCCTTTGATTGCCACGTCCACTTCCTGTAGTCTTTTTGCAATCTCGTGTTGCAGATCACCATCTCATGCTCTGTAGCGAACTCTAGTAGTTTCTCACCTCGTTCATTTCTTTCTCCATATCCAAAACTTCCTATGACTTTCTCCCAACCTTTATCTGTTCCAGCCTTCGTATTCCAATGATCAACGCATCTTTCTTCGGTATCTCCTCCACTGTCTTTGTCAAGTCTTTATAGAATAGCCCAATCTCTTCCTCCGTACTGTCTGACATGGGTGCGTACGCCTGAATGACTGAGCTCTTGAACGGTTTTGCTTTGAATCTCGCTACCATAATTCTTGCACTCACTGGTTTGTATCCTAATAATGCTCTTCTAGCTGTTTTGCCAAGAAGGAATCCAACTCCTGCATCATTTCATTTCCTGAGCAAATGACTTTGCAACCGCATATCTCTCCTGATCCCGTCCAACGCATCTCTGCCAGTCCAAGTATATCACATTGGTATCTCTCCATCTCCTTCTGAAGCAGCTCTAATATTCCAGTTGCCCACAGTGTTCAAACATTCCATGTTCCAATGGATAGCATACGTGCTAGTTGTAATTTTCTTTCAGTAGCTAGCTTATTGACCCAACCCCGATCGCTCGATTGGTATTGCGGACCTTGTTTATTTGGGCGACATCTGAGCCAGCGTCTTTTTATCATTTAGTTTTACTGGCATCAGATTTCATTCATATTATTGTTTGACGGTCAGCGTATCGACACATCTGACCAACCGTCGTCCTTCATAGAGGCTTGGGACTGGCACAGAGCTCACAGAGACTTCATGCTGGAGTTTAATAACAAATTCACCAAATTTATTTATTTATTTATTTTTTTTAAGTAGAGCCCGTGATGGGAGGCTAGTAACCTAGTATTGTGATTTCTTGCTGATTTTTAAGTGTGTCAAGACTAGTGAGTTAAAAGGTGATAACCTTAATGCCTCACTGTTTGTACAAAATGCTTCCTATGGTCTACATTGTTTTTAAAATGTTACCTTCTTAACTGAATAATTGTAAATCAGCTGGGATGAGCACAACATTTTATAACAGTAAAATATCACCTATCCTGTGGCTTGAACCTTTTTTTGCTGTTTTTGAGGTGCAGTGCTTATAACTGTGTGAGTTTAAGAACCTAGGAAAGCTTTGGGCAATTAAATTTTATGGTTTAGCCTTTGTGTAAAGGGTTTACAAGTTTCCTGACACAGTCATGTCAGAAGCATGTTAGCATTAAAAATTCACAATGTATTTTTACTAGTTCTGGTAAGCTCATGACATATGGTTTTTAATATTTTATGCACAATTAGACTATCAAAGTCAATTCAATATATTGAAAATCATTGTGTTTGTATAGTGTCCCACATATTCAACTTGATTAGGTCTTTGAATTTTTACAAATTAAGTTTTAGTTTAATATGCCTTAGTAACACATGGGAGAGAATACCCTAAACATTTTACTTTCCAGAAGGCATGCATAACTGCAACTGGAATCCAGCAATTCTGAATACTTAGGCCAGTTGCTATCAATCTGTGGATCGTTTGGAACCCACTCAGCTCTGACACAACCATGTGAGATTCTCAGTGCCATACGGGGAGAGTGTGTGTGTTAGTCAAAGTAGAAGGGTAAAATATGGCAGATGTGTTGTGACCAACTTCCAAAACGTGCATAGTTAACCAAGTACATTGTCCAGTAATTACAGATTAATTATGTGCTCACCACATTAGACTTTACACCTCTGTAATGGTCTAAAGAGATTTCTCAGCTAGTCACAGAAAACAAGGTGTTCAAAGCACAAAGAAGTTCTGACATTCTCCCTCTCTCCCTACCTCCCCAATTCCTGATGTATGTAAAGGAAACATTACCAACTATGACTTCTAGACATTCTTTTTATTTTCTATTCTGAATGACAGCCACTCCCAAGGACAACCCTCTTTTTATATCCTTAATGGTTAGAAGGAAGAAAAAGTGTAAAGTCCTTATTCCACAGGAGACCTAGAACAATATATCCCACAAAGCCAAAAAGAGCTCCAAGAAATGATTATCCATATACGGACAAGAGAAGAGTACAGTTACTGCTTGCACAGCTGTTAGTATTCCCAATGTATCTAGATCCCTAAAGTGTTAGTGATCAAAATCTCCTTCTCCTGTGCCCCAAACTCACATAATTATTGCCAATAATTGATGAAAGGCTCACTGGTGAGCAGAAATGGTGCCAACAGGAACTCAAGTGCATCAGTTGGCTATAGTCACAGGTAATCTGGTAAACTGATTTATTTCAGGAGCCTTTTGATACCATGGTAAGACTTTTGAGAACCATCAAAATTAGAAGAAAGATCTCTATTACTTCATAAGAGTTATACTGAGTTGGTAGAAAGGTGTCCTCTCTCCCAACCACCTACCCACGACCTAATAGGAAGGAATACTGTTCTAATTAGTTTGACCCTACATAACCACATAGTCCAAAATTTGACATTCAGGTATCCTAGGTACAGTAGTCATATAAAATAGCAGTGTGTTTATACTTCAAATATAATGTGCTTATAAGCACAGGAGTACTGAACACATTTTTATATCTTAAAACAAGATCACAAAAATTAAATTATTCAAGTCCTATGCTTAAATTCATAATAAAATTCCATGGAGGCCTGAATAAAAGTAGAAGCTCATGTGCACATTCACATACCGCCTGTGTCGTCTTAACCTGCAAACTGTAATGAAGCATATTAAAAATGATAACAAAACTCAGGGATAGACGGGTTTCAGCATGCGAAGCTTTGACAATGTTTCTGTGGAATGAAGTAGAAGGACTTCCATTACTCGCTGCAATAACTACAAACTCTTGATTCTAGGAAGTATCCTAATGTGCCAAGTAAATTGAATCAGGTTGGCTAACTAAATGACATGGACATAAAGAACTGAAAATGAAAAGGATGTCTGTTGGACCTGAAAATGTTTCCTTTGAAGTGTATGCTGAAGCTACTGATGGGGTGTGTGGTTTTTTTTAAAAATGACTTAAAACACATTTTAGAAATTGTTTCTTAAAACTTTTTGTCTTGAGTAAATGGTTTCAGAGTTTGGCTGTTAAACTGCTGTGCTGCTTGATTAAAAGACAAGCATACTTTCCAGGAAAAGGTGAAAGGACATCAAATACCACAGACCAGTTTCATTGCCATTCTCTGAACTTCAAGCAGATATGCTTGTGTGAAAGGCAGTCTTCATACTGAGGCTTGAGAAACAGTAAAATACAAAGATTCAGTCGAAGTACAATGTTCATTCTTAATCTCTCTGTATCTGAGGGCAAAAGATGAGAAAACAAAACTAATTCTCTGGCTCTGGTTGCCTGGAAGCCTCTTACTTGGCTTTACTTTATCACTGAATTTGATGACATTAACATCTGTAATTGAGAGCTGCAGTTTCTTTCAAACATTGGTGAGCCCAGTCAATATAAATATTCAGGCATCATGGACTTGAAAATTGGAGAGAGACACCATGTCCACATAAAGTAATGTTGTTCAGCTTTGAAGTTTCTGGAAGTTCTCAGAGAAGCAAGAGTCTTGAGTATTCCTGTTTCACTTACAGATGATGAAATCCAAAACCTTATTCTAGAGAGGTGCCTCAGTTGAAAAGGCTGAATGCCCAGATGGCAAAAGCCACCTTGTAGGATTTGGAACCAAAATATCAACTGAAAAAACAAGACACATTTGTGTTACTGTAATAGATATGTCAGGGCTATTTTAAATTCCAAAGCAATAATACAAAAACTAACACTTCCTTAAATATTGAGTCTGTTCTGGTCTGGCTATGGTCTGAAGAAGTGGGTCTGTCCCACGAAAGCTCACCTAGTAAACTATTTTGCAAGTCTTTTAAACTGCTACTTGACTGCTTTTGGTGTTTAGACTAGCACGGCTCCCTCTGTTACTTTCCATGATTAACTTTGCAATGGGCAGTGAGCTGCAATTGCAATGTAAAGCAATTGCTGTATCGTTTGGGATGTGTGATTCAAAAAACAAGCTAGTTGCTCTTTGTTCTACACTGTCATTTTGGAAAATGTAATGCAAAAACAATAAGGTGTTTAAAGCAGTAATACTCAGAACTGCGAAGAATGGTTGGAAGAAGGTATGCACCACAATTTGCATATCTTTCCACTTCGCTTTCGAAAGAGGCTTTTCCGAAGCTTGGTGAATCTACACAGTGACAAATTTTGGAAAAATCTCCTCTTTTGGGTCATCTCTTCCTCGCAGAAAGAGGCTTACAGTGATGGCTAAAGAATGTGTCCATTTCTCCAAAGTTGTTTTTGGAAAAGCGGACGCATTACTTGGATGCAGCATTGCTTTTCCAGGAGACTGAGGCTTCTGAGCCAGAAGTGGCTCTTCAGTGTCTTCCCCCATGGCTCTTTCCATCACATGATGTTAAAACACTGATTTTAATTATTAACCAGTCTGTTATTAACTAATCGGGATGCTTATGCTGTTAATCAATTTTAGTTGATATCGCAGTTGATCTGTCCTTTGGCTGTGAGAATTTTATTTATTAACACGCCGAAAGAGAAGATTTACCTGGCATTTTCATTACATTTTCCATGCTTCTTTTAAATTATTGAACTGGGGTGAGACTAGGGATGAGGTTCAGTATGTAGGCTGCTCTGAGGAGAGAGGGTAATCTCAGCCCACTCTCACTGCAGCAGGGGCCATGTAAGAAGCACCCTTCTGTGGTTGCTGTAGCTCCAGCAGACACAGCTGGGGGGAGAGTTGCATGTACCCTAGCTGGGGAAGGTCCAGGTTCATCTGCTCTCTACACTCCCGAGCTAGAGTAAGGAATGCAGCGAATTGTACACTTCCCTTCACTCTCTGGCAAAGAGAAACAGCCAGCAATGTTACTGTATGAACTGGGGGTGGCGTGGGAAGCTTCAACACCCCTCCCTCTAAACGTTGTCTGGGAGGCTTGGGACTGTGGTATTCCTGATTCAGGGGTGGGGCTACTCCTCCAGCCAGTCCCTTTCACCTGCCTGGTGATTGTGGTTTTTTTTTTTTTTTTTTCTGTGTGGCTTTGAGAAGCAGTCCTGTTCCAGGCACATCCCATTTTTCTGGCACAACCAAACCCTGACCTTGCTTTAATTTTATGATAAGCTACCTACTGAATTTGGTGGTCCTAGTTCTCACCATTTAGGAGGAGCTTTTGGACAAACACTCAGACCGATCCATAGACAAACTCTTTCAAATACATGGTAGATGTAGAGTAAATGAAACACAATGCAATCACATGACTGACTATTTTGGGTAATGTTGGTTGCTAAGTTTTGTTCCTGAATGACAGAGATCTGAGCATCACTAGGTTGAACAACACTTGCAACAGATCTCCACTGTTTTAAACTTTGCATGCCAATAATAAGGAGCAAGTGGGGATGTGCTAATTATTCCCTTAATGAAATAAAATACCCCAAGTGTTGCAATCCCACAACAGTGCTTGTATGCTAATGTGTCAATTTACACTCCTTTATAAGGTAACATAGGAAAGTCTCACAACCCGCTCTATGAATAACACACAGAACTGTGAGTACATCTACACTGTTCCTGACCCTCCTGCCCCCACCCCCCAGAAGGAAAAACCTGTGGCAGTTAAGAGCCTGTGTCAGCTGGTTTGGTCTTGTGATGGAGAGCTAAAAATAAGTGTAGACATTCCTGCTTGCACTGGTGCTGAGACCCACCCTCCATCTCTGGGTTTCAGAGCCGAAATGGGCATGTCTACATTGCTACTTTTAGCTGTGTACCCAGCGCCTGAGTCAATTGACACTCCCCCCTCCCTCCCCAGGCTCTGAAACTCAGTGCAAGTTTATTTTTTTTAATTTTCTTTTAGTGTTGCGTGTAAGATACAAGTATGTGTAACGTAATGCTGGAGTAAAATCGTTTCTGGTTTTATATCTGTAAAGTACTGTTTACATCTACAATTTAGGTAAATTGCACGTGAAAGGGAGAGACTTCTCACAAAACAGGATTTAATTACTGTGCTTGGGTTCATTTACAGGAACCCTTCTGTGGTTCAAAGCCTTATATTTAGTTTCAGTATGCTGAAATCAATTACAGGAAGTCAGACTAGACTGATTCATTTTCTGCATATTGATTTCTGCCCAAGGTGAAACTATGACTTTAACAAAATATAAGTAATTACTTTGATTGATCTTCTCACAATCTCTTCATGGGGTTTCTTCATAATCAAATCTTGTACAAGTTTGAGACCAGAATCAGAACAGGAATGGTGCAGAATAATTCCCATAGCATTAACTAAATTACAAATAGTTCATGTTCATGTCAGAGATCTCTGCAGTCGCAAGCGGCTCCAGTTTTTCAGAATAGCTCAGCAACCTCTTAGGTAGCAAAATAAATGCCCAGATTTTAGGGGCCTATCAAAACTCTTCACCTTCTGAGTATAAGTTGATTTCTTTGGCCTCACCTTCTCCAGCGTGTGGCAACTTTGTAAGCAAATGTCATGTATACAGTATTGCAAAACAAAAGTCCACACACTTGTCCCCCAGGGAGTACATGAAAGAAATAGCACAAGTTTTACTCATGTTGGTTAATGCACTTCTGGAAGGCACTCAGCAATTGAGTTCAACATAAGAACCCATGTAGAATAGCATTTATATTTTTGGAAACAATTTTGTGTTTGTATAGTGGTCCTGGTCAAACTTCATCCAAACACTTGAAATACTCTTTGCACCAAAAATAAAAAATGTTATTACACTGTTAGATTCAAGTTTGCTTCAGTGTGATGAAAGATAATTTTTGAGGCAACAAATGTGTTTTGTTATGGGAAAACCTTTAGTACTTAATCTGCAAAGAATCTAGGAACTGAAACAACGGCTATATTGACCTCAAATACGTGAAGTGATTTTTTTATTCTTGTGAGCTTATTTTCTGTTTGAGTAATAGGCAATACCACTAACCTCTCTTGTATTAAAAGCAATAGTTGAGTATGCACAGCAGAATGGATTTGGTAAAAGCATTGTCAGTTCAGATGAAACTGTCTTAAGGCAGGTAAAACATCTCCTGGTTCTTAAGTTTTCTGTTTAGTGTTATCTCAGAGAAGAATTGATAGTCCCAGTACAGAAGGAATTAGTTCCCTGTTTTAATTTAGAACAAGGCAGTACATGTGACCATTTGTGGGGCCTTCCATAGATTTGGGAGCGGGGGAACTGTTAGAGTGCCCAATTTTTTCTTAGAGTGTGGAGCTTTGTGACTTTGTCCTCACCCACAACAATTTCAGATTTGAGGACAATTATACCTTCAAATCAGTGGCACTGTTATGGGCACCCTCATGGCCCCACAGTATGCTAACACTTTTATGGCTGACCTGGAACAACACTTCCTCAGCTCTTGCCCCCTAGCATCCCTCCTCTACTTGCTCTACATTGATGACATCTTTATCATCTGGACCCATGGGAAAGAGGCTCTTGAAAAGTTCCACCGTGATTTCAACAGTTTTCACCCCACCATCAACCTCAGCCTAGACCAATCTACACAAGAAATCCACTTCCTGGACACTACTGTGCAAATAAATGATGGTCACGTAAATACCACCCTATACCGAAAACTCACAGACCACTATGCTTATCTACACATCTCCAGGGTCCATCCAGGGCACACTACACGATCCATTGTATATGGCCAGGCACTAAGGTCCAGCTGTATTTGCTCTGATCCATCAGACAGAGATAAACATCTACAAGACCTTTACCAAGCTTTCCTGAAACTACAATACTCTCCTAAGGAAGGGAAGAAACAGATTGACAGAGCCAGACGTGTACCCAGAAGCCACCTGCTAAACAAGAGAACACCACTGGTCATCACATAAAGCCCCTGGCTAAAGTCTCTCCAGCACATCATCAGTGAGCTACAACTCATCCTGGACAACGATCCTTCACTCACAGACCTGGGGAGGCAGGCATGTCCTTGTCTACAGACAGCTTGCCAACCTTAAACAAATTCTCACTTGTAACTGTAGACCACAACACAGTAACTCTAAACCGGGAATCAGTCCCTTCAACAAACCTCACTGCCAACTCTGCTCACATGTACCCCAGTGATATCATCACAGGACCTAACATCAGCCACACCATCGGGGCTCTTTCACCTGCACATCTACTAATATATGATGTCATATGCCAGCAATGCCCCATGGCAATTTATATCAGCCAAACTGTACAGTCTCTGTGTAAAAGAATAAATGGACATAAATCAGACATGGGGAATGGTAACATATGAAAACCTGTAGGAGAACACTTCAGTCTCCCTGGACACTCAGTAACAGATTTAAAAGTAGCAGTCTTAACACCAAAAAAATTTCAAAAATAAAGGGCAAAGAAATTTCAGAGCTGCACGTTTGCAAATTTAACTCCATCAACCATGGATTGGACAGACTAGGAGTGGTTGGCCCATTACAAAAGCAGTTTCTCCTCCCTTGGTGTTCACACTTCCACAGTAGCAACTGACAATGGGCCACATCCCCCTTGACTGAACTGGTTTGATTTCTCTTTTCTTGATGTTCACAACTCCACGTTAACTGCTGATAATGGGCAACATCCACCCTGACTGAATAGACCTTGTCAGCTGTGGCCCTCCCCTTGATTGAGACTCCCTCTTTAAATCCTCCTCTGAAACCCTCCCATTCACGCATCTGATGAAGCTGGTCTTTGCCCATGAAAGCTTATGCTCCAAAATATCTGTTAGTCTGTAAGGTGCCACAGGACTAGTTTGTTGTTGGTTTTTGAAGATGCAGACTAACTCAGCTACCTCTCAAACTTCTTTTCTGTAATTGTTACCCTTGGAATTGTTCTCATTGCTTAAAGTTTGATAGCTGCCATTCAAATTTCTTATGACAGTATAAATGTAATGCAGTTGACGTTGCATTATCAATAGCTGTTTTTTCTCATTTTAACTTCAGTGGGTTTTGGATTAAGCCTATGCTTACAGTGCTGATGCAATGTTCATTCTGTTGTTTCTTTTGATTAAAAACTTGGCCCTGACTGCTGCAAAGACTGGTGTATTTGCTTATACATTTAGGGTTTTTTATCCTTTTGCACATAAAAGGAAGATGTCTGAAATGGAGACTTTTATTTTTAAGGAGAATTTTAAAACAGTTGGAATCTTGCTAGCATTGTTTAATGTAAACCGATTACTGGCAAAGTCTCTGTACAAGACTAAATCAAGCATTTTTTTTCAACTTTGCAATCTCCTACCCTTGATCTAGAACAATCCTCAAAACTATTTGAACAGAATTATCACATCTGACCTTTTCCAAAGAGATCATTTTTAGGTAGTACACTGTACGGCTTTATAATCTGAGGGTTGACTTCTTTTCAGGATTTATAAATAAACTTCTAATACTCAAAATTCAGACTTTTTGCTACCAGTATAATAGGTGTAGAAAGTTGAGGCCAATGTCAGAACATAAAGCATTTGAAATCCAACTTTTAAAAACGCATAGTAAAAAAATCACTAGAGGCCTCCATTGTGTATTCAGTTTTTGAGGAGGCGAACAAAATACTGCATCTCAAGATGTACCTTGCACAAAACAAGAGAACCGTGGTGTTTAGTTTTGGTAGGATGAAGCTGTTCTGGTAAGTGTGTTTTGGATCTCTATGCTGCTATCTTTGAGAAATAGAATATAAGTAGGTAACTTGTGACAAAATTTTTGCAGTGAGAATTAAGGTTCCTGAATGCTTTACGGATAATCGGGTTTTAGCATTGATGCAATTATGCAGAGCCTTTATTTTAAAATGCAAATAAAATCACCATGTGTAGCCAGTTTGGGCTCTTTGGAGGGGTTCCTCCCCCTCCGGGTCAGAGGGTGGCCACTCCGCCCCACTGCTATGGGCATCACAGCAACCCCTAAGACAATAGTTCTGGGATTCCCACCTTGCCTCAGGTGGGTGAGAGGCAACAGTTCAGGAGCCCAGGCTTGCTTCAGGCAGGCACTGGGGAAGTTATTTCAGGTCAGGGCAGCGCGCACACACTCCCAATGCACCTGGGCCTTAGATCAGGGTGGGGCAGCAAACATCAAGTCTCAGAAGGGCCCAAGCCCTGGTTCAGGGCAGGGCAAGAAATCAAACAGTCTCAATTTGGGGAAATTGGCTCACATCTTAGAGGGCCCAGGCCCTACCTCAGGGAGGGGCGACAAACCAACAGTCTTGAAGGCTTCTGGTCCTGGTGCAGGGCAGTGCAACAAACCAACCTCTTAGAGGGCCCAGGCCCTAGCTCAGGGAGGGGTGGCAAACACCTGAGAGAGACCTGGCCCTGGCGCAGAGCGGGGCAGCAAACGCACCCGGCTAGTCTGCTTGCTCAGGAGAGTCCCAGCCCTAGCTCAGGGCAGGGCAATCAACCCAGTTCACACAGTTCCAATGTGTGCATAGACACCTTACCTGTGCTGGCAGAGAGCGGGGAGACTGCCACCCAGCGGGTGGGTGGCAGGGGAGACAACGTGGGCCCACCCATTCCATCAAGTCCCAGCCCAGGGGCCCTGGTTGCAGCAGCACGGTCAGCTGCGAGTGTCAGCAGGGCATCCACACTGCAACATGCTGACTCATGGACCTTTTAACAGCCCTCTCTTAACCCCTGGGCCACTCCCAGCCTCTCCACCTGGCACATGCCCAGGTGCCCCATTGGTTTCTCAGGGCTCACAGGGTTTCAGATCTGGCTGGCTTGGGGTGCAGACTGAGGCCAGTCTTCAGGTCAGTGTTCTGGGTCCAGCTGGTCTTCCGTGTTCCACTGGGGTCCATGAGGTGCCAGGACTGGTGGGGGCCCAGGTGGTCCAATCGAGGCCTCAGCCTGACTAGGCAGGTCCTCAGCCTCCCAGGCTGTGAGTACAGAGCCGTCCTCTGGAGGTTCAGACCTCACTGAGTCCTCAGGCTGGGCTGTTGCAGTCCTGGTTTCCCCCTCCTGACTTCCAGTCAGGTGACTGGGAGGGGCCAGGCTCAGTACGAAATGGCTCCTGCAGGGGTTCCTCCCCCTCAAGGTAGTTGGGTGGCCACTCCACACCGCTACACCTTGGTATTAAAAATGCACACCTTTTTTTCCCTTGGTTTCTCATATTGACTCTATTTCCACAATTACTGAGTTCCTGCAGAGCTTCTGCTCCTGCTTTTTCAAGTTTTTAAAATAGTCACTTGCTCTCATTTCTCAGATAATAGATTTTGATTTTTGGAAATGATTACTTGATTTAAAAACCAAAATCAGTTTGTCTTAGGATTTAAATTCAGCCAGAACAGAGCTCTACTAAATGTTTCTGATTGCATCCTGGTCCCCTGTGGTACTGCAACTCAGAACCCTGACCTGAAGGTTTTTATAGCAGAGTTGGGGAGCCATGAGGGGATCTGGAGAATCTGAAAATTTAAGTCCTAGTTTGTCCCAAGCTATTATCTGTGTATAGAGTGTGCATAGAATAAAAACTGGATTTGTTCTATACCACTTTAAACATGCTATAAAATATTTAAGGTACAATGGAGTCTTACATTTGAATTCTTACTTTCCCTTAATCTGGTAAGTTTATTTCATATGTATAAAGCATACTTCATTACAAAGTAAGTGTGTGTGTGTGTGTGTGTGTGTGTGTGTGTGTGTGTACATGCTTGTGCAATACATATATATAAAATAAGATGAAGGCCTTGAGTGAACACAAAGAATGAAGTCACTCCACAGTTCTTTCCATCAGTTATGTCATCAGAACCTCTCCACTTAATTGCACCTCAGCATTCATTCCAGGCCATCTACTGTACTGTTACAGCCCATGCACAATGAGAGTCCTAGCTCTGGAAAGATTACCATCTTGATTGTACTGAGTGTGCTGCCAGGACTGTCTGGTTTCACTGACTTAAAAGGTGTGGAAGAAGCCTCTTGTCAGGAGCCTAGCACTTTTAATGAAAATATTTGGACTTGCTAAAAGGCTAAATCTGTTATCAGAACATTCAGTTGCAGTTATGTCCTCATATCAGTAACAACAAAGACTGTCAATAAGAAGCCGACGGTGCTGATTTTTAGTCCAGGAGGTCAAATATTATATAGCAACTCTCTTGAAATTTCATCCTACAAAAGGTTGAAATGTCCTAAGGATCAGGGGGAATGAAATAATTTTTAGTTCATATGAAAACAAGTGCTAATAGAATTAAAACCCCACTGTGTTTTTAAAATATAAACAAATATTTTTCTTAATCTGGACTGGAACTTGCTCTTCAGACAAATGCAGAAACTTCTTCAGGAGCTAAATTGACATCTATTTTTAAATGTACCTTATAATAAATTCTCTCATAGCCGGCGGTCCTGGAACTGCGAGGTTGCCAGACAATCAAATATTCTGGATGATAGAAAGGTATATCTACAAATGAATAACACTAAAGAAAAAGAAGACTAGATAGGAAGAAACAGACAAATGTATACAGAGTACCTTATTTTTAACTGTAGTATTGTACACTGTAAAATTATACTGTATTTGCTGTATTTATTTGCATTTCACTCTCTGTACTTATGGAAAACATAATTAAAATTTACCTATAGTTAAAATGCTAGTTATTTGGGAGTTCCAGACCATAGAATGTCAGATGTGAAAGATTTCACTGTACCAGAAATTAGCTTGAGCCAAAATAGCAGATCTTGAAAAGATTTGTGGAAAATGAGACCTAGATGAGATCTTCATATTTTCTTTCCCTTCTCTAAACTGTAAGAGTTGAATTAACTGACTTACATTTTGATGCTATAATAAGACTTTGGTAAAAGCTTTTCCTTGGAAAAAATACTTGTCAAAGTGCCATTTTGTTTCTTCTGTCTCTATCTAGTTTTTTTTCCCCCACACACTCACTTTAGCAAGAGTGAAGAGCATTGTGGAATAGGACGCAGAGTTGTACAAGTGAGGCAGAGAGGAGAAGGAGTTTTTTTTAACACAGATGTTCCCGTGTTAGTTTTATTTCATGTTTGACTATCACATTTTGAACTTGTATTCTTGCTACCTATTGTCAACTTCTTAAAAGGTTAAAACAGGAAAGCTAACACTAATTGATCCAAATTTTATAAACCTTCATATAACTTAACTTGTTAGACTTTCACTGTCTTTTTTCTTTAAACGCCTTCACTACAAGTAGCCAAAATTGTAATAGTCTAAAGAAGAATGAATTGAAAAGTCAGAAACATGAAAGGTTGTAATTTGTAGGGATTGACAAATTGTTGGATTTCCAGCTGCTGTAAAATCAGCATAGCTAGATTGATTTCAATTCCACAACTTCTTTTTTTACTTTTGCATAGTACATTTACATTCAAAAATGCCTAAAACTTCATAGTATCCAAGGTGTGAAGGGACCACTGTGGTTACCTAGATTGTCTGTCTGCATAACACAAGTCAAAAAACTTACCCAAAATAATTCCTACTAGAACAAGCATGTTTTTGGGGGGGACTTAATTCCCCCGTGCCCCAATAGCTAGTAATGGAGAATCCACCACAATCTTTGGTTAACTGTTCAATGGTTAATTACGTTCACAATGGAAATAAAGAATTAGACAAATTCACTGTTTTAAAAACTATTTTTGTTTTGTGAGCATTGGATCTTGTTGGACTTTTGTCCACTAGATTGAAGAGCCCATGCTATAGTATCTGTTCCCTGTGTACATACTTGGATTTTGTGATCAATTCTGTAATTAGCCTTTTGTTTAAAATAAATGGAAACTTGTTCAGGTAGCAAAGTCAAACACTTGAAATTTAGATACCAGATATAGGGATGCTTGTTAAACTTGGTGTGCCTGGGGGAGGGTCCTGAGCCTCTGCCTTCCAGTGGCCGACCGGGTGGCAGTGCTGGCTCGGGCGCTGCTGCCTCAGATCCAGCTCCTGCCTCTTGGCTGGTGAGCCACAAACTGGGCTGGCTTCTCTCCCTTTATGCTCCTCCAAGCCTGGCGCTGTCTGCAGGTGAACCGGGGTGGAGCTGATTGGGCAAACAGGCCTTCCTCTCACACTCTTATCCTAATTGCACAATTTTAACCTGATGGTAAAACTGAAGTATAAGTGGGATCTTTTTAACCTCCAATCCTATTGTGGGCTCCTAAATGGGGAATGTCTTCAAGAAGAAACTACTTAGTCCTTTTTTCCTCCTCCTTGCCATTAATACATAGAGGTTCCCAAATGGCAACTGAAAAATCTTAGCTCAAATGTTTAAATTTATGTGGCTAGGTGCACACCTAAATGATGAGAATGTGTATTCAGATGAATTAGTTACCTAACGTAAACAATCATAGCTGTTGTAGAAGAATGGACTCACTGCTAGAATTCATCTTTAAAGCATAAGTGTGGTGTAATAGCTCCTGTCTAGCATGCCTTGCCCATTGTGGTCCACCTCTTATCACACATCACCTGTCATGCTATAGTCAGTCACTCTCCATTCAGGCTTACAAAATCCCACAAACAAGTACATTTGGGTTTTTTCATTTAGACTGTTTGGTTTTGAGATCCAAGGTTCATACACCTTTTATCAAGGTTTCTAGTAGCATGTATCATTATAAGGGTCTTTCCAACACTTTAGTGGCCAGTAGGGGAGCACAGATTCACTCTCTACGCTGCCCTCTCTTGCTTCCATTTCCTTGGGCTTTATCCTGTGAAGCCTGACTCTCTTGTTTTTTTTTCTCTTCACTCTCTGTAAGAGCTTCCTGTTTCTTATAGATCTCTCCACTTCCTATCAGAAATGTCACTTGTAAGTTTCTCCTTACAGCCCCTTTCTGTTTCATATGTCCTCTGTTAATGGCACCACCCAACTTCTGCCCAGCTGGGTCTTAGGGATGTAAAAGTGTAACCAACTAACTGATATGCTTAATGCTTACCAGTTTCCATTAATGATTAAACTCTGTCTAGACTCCTGACTGTTGGTCTACCTTGCTGCCGGAGTCCTGGCCACAGGGCCAGCAGTTGGGACTTTGGGTACCTGAGGGCAACGACCACAGCCAGAACCCTGGGGTGCAAGGCTGGTGGGTATGACACCCCACATAATGTGGGAAGTGCTGCAACACCCCACAGACCCCTAGTTCCCTGGTTAAATGTTTAGCCATGCAGACAATAGAATTTTAATTGGTTACATTGTTCTTGGTTTTTACACCCCTTATGGAGTGTTTTAACTCCCTTATGGATAACATCATTTATTCCAGGTGCAACAAGGGCTCTTACTCCCCCATTAAAGCTTTCAGCACATATGTAGGACAGCCATGTTATCACAGTAGGCAGTGCAGGTTTTTCAATTTGTGATTCTCTAAATCTTGAGTACTTTTTTTTGACCAGTTGCACCTTTATGCTATGCAACAGAGCCCTAGTTTAGGAGCGTGTGCTTTCTAGGGTAATTTAAAATGGGTATTGGTTTCTTTAAAGCCCTTTCCTACATGCTGGCATAATATAATGGCATATGCTGGCCTAGCATAAGTATTCAGGTGGCTTTGCATTTCAGCAACCTTAGCAAACTGTGCAAATGGAAGTACAGCTTACACTGGCTCATTGCAGCCTGTTTTCATATTGCCCACTTAGTACTGAATTAACAAGGGGATTTCTAAGAAAGCCATGTTGTAGGTCTTTGATTGCAATTTCTTAAACTCCTGGACCAATCACTTGCTCATCCAGCCTTATACAGACGGCCGAAGAAATGTTAAGTGCGCATCCATGGCCTTACATAGTTTCCAGATGTATGAATAAGCAAATCTCTATAGCCAATGTCATAGAAAGTGATGTGAATGCTGTAATCTATTGTATAACTTCTACAGCTTGTCAAACCAGATTTCGTGAACCTGGAGCAAATTCAATTATCATAATGGTTCCTTCTGGCTTTAATACCTATGGGAAAAATGAATCACTTGCCATATGTGCTCCAAAGCTACATCCCTGTAGAATTTTACATAAGGGCTACTGAAGTCTGGTTAACAAGTTTCTCAGGCTGGGTGCTCATATAGAAAGGGAAAATCACTCTTACTGTCCTAACCAGTGGAGTGTCCTTATTATCCAGTCTGTTTTTGAATGGGTTATCAGAATAATTCACTTTATTCTTGCTCACCATTGTTCTCTTTAGAGAAGAACGAAGGTCACTGGTGCTCAGTTCTACAAAACTCTGCCTTTTCCTTTTCCTGAAAGGGTTTCCCCCTCAATTAATCTAGCTCTTTTTGTTTCTGCAGGACCCCTCAACACTACTCCTTTCTCTTCTGTTCTCAGGAGGTAAAAACAATGCAACAGAAGGAGTCACCGAGCAAAAAGAACATTCCAAAAAGCAGCCACCGTTTCTTTTTATTTCTGATTTTGGCTTTTTTTTTTTAAGTTGTCTTAGTGACACATGTACCAGTAAATGGAGATTCGGAAATAGATTTTAAGTAACTCATTCATTTTCAGAAGAGTGTTTTAATTACTAAAATTATTTCAGTGTACACCAGACTTGAAGTTCACTGTATCAGTGCTTATAGGCCTATTCTGTATTGAAATTTGTTCCCTAAGGAATTATGGGTAAATGAGTAAATTGAAAAATATAATTAAGTATTGAAGTCAGTGAGCTTTGAACGAAGCTCTTTTCCCTTCTCAAACAGTAACATGACATGCAAATACTGACATGGATGCTGGCCTGGAGGAGGTGTCCACCCTATGATTTATGAATACAATGTGCCTCAATGAATGCTGACAGGTCTGCAGGCCCCTAACTTGAAGTTACTGGAAATTAGGACCCTAAATACTTATGAACCTGGATTTTAATTTTTCTGTGACTCAATTTCCTGCCTATAAAATAAGGATACCTGGGAAGTACTCTTGATATATTCTGATGAAGGGCACCAGAGAAGCTAGTGTAGCAGGTAGGTTACCCAAAACTAAAAGCAGAAGTTGTGTATACATAGTGACTTAATTCAGAGTCTGGGGCTATATAGCTTTATACACTCCATAGTTTTATAAAACTACTAATGCCTCTAGGGGCTGAAAACACTGATCTGATCAAGCTGTGCTCAGCATGAGATCCAAGGAGGAAAGGGAAGGTTGACTCCAAATGATTTTGCCACTTACCCAATTCTAGGGACATTTTGGTCCTTGAGGTAGTTGAAAGCAGCTGTTCCCTCTTAAAAAGCACAGGAGGATCATTAATTTTTATCCGTATCATTTTCGTAGATCTTGATCAGACATGAACAGAAAATACTGACTTGTCTAAAGTCTACCATTTCGGCAGACTTCCTCTTTCCAAGCTGAAAGTTATTACCCTAAAATATCTGTGGTGGGTATGGGATTTAAGCCCACAAGGTGAGTGCTATCAGATGAGTCATACTCAAAACCAGAAGACCTAACTTTGGAACACTGATTTTTCAGTTCTAGTCCTTCCTTCCTTAAGTTTGAGTTTGTGTTACGCTTCCCTTTTTAAATGATAGTCACACAGTAAAGGAAATGTGAATGTAATTTTTAAAAGTGTTAATTATGCTTATCAATCCCTTATTCATCTATCAATCTTTAATTTATTATACTGACATTTACGTGGCGTTGCACTGATATGACTGTTTCATTTTTTAAATTAGTATTTTTGTTTAAACTGTGGCTTCCTATGTAGACTATTGCCATAGGACTGGCATATATTGAAAATGCCCATCTAGTAATTTGTCTTCAACATCGGCCCATAGCAGAAGTTTCAGAGGAAGGTATCAGAAACCCCACAATAGATATTGTATAATAACTTTGCTAGTAGAAGAGTCTTTTTTTCTTAACCTGCACCACTGAGGGCATTTAGGCTATGATTGTTACTTTATGACCTGGGATTATTCATATATTTCTTATTACTGTTGGCTGCTCAAATACCTATCATTGCAAAAAAACAAACCCCAATCACCCAGTACAATCTGGTACTTACCAGATGAGGTCATCTCCTTCTTTCACATATATATCTGATTCTTGAGATTCATGCATTTGTGGCTTTAAGACTGACAGTTTTAAGACTCAAGTCCCCTTTCGTGTAGAATCCAGTTCAGTCCATCCTGATTTTGAAAGCTCTCCAGCTAGATGGGATAGGCGGAGGCCAGGGCAGTAGGGGGTGTAGAGGGAGAGCAGGGTGGAAGATAGCTGAATTGGAGTTCATCATCAAGTTTGATGCTTTTCACTGCGGGCTCAACAGAGATATCAATTATCTTATGTGTTACAAGGACAGTTTCCCCACCTTTTAATATTCTCATTGATCCCAGGAAGACCATTTAACTTAATAGATGCTTGTGGAAACTATTTTTCTTTCCGCTTTCCACTGCCCCCTTTCAGTCCTGTTTAGCTGATTCATCAGTTTTTATTTCATTTTATCTTTCTGTTAAATTCTCTTCATCTCAGTTATCATTAATCAGGATTTTCCAGATCTGAAGAAGCGGGTCTTTCCCATAAAAGCTCATCACCTAATAAATTACATTGTTAGTCTTTAAAGTGCTACAGGACTGCTTTTTTGCTTTTGTTTTGTGAAGATACAGACTAACATGGTTACCTCTCTGAGTTTATTCACCATGCAAGGCACTGCATTTAGCCATTTTGAGTGGAAATCCATCAACTACATGAAAAAACTCATGCAGATCCTGACAGGCATTATCCTCTCCAAGTGCAAAAAGATGGCCATCTTAGGGGGAAGGGATAGCTCAGTGGCTTGAGCATTGGCCTGCCAAACCCAGGGTTGTGAGCTCAATCCTTGAGGAGGCCGTTTAGGGATTGGGGCAAATAGATGTCAGGGAGGGTGCTTGGCCCTGCTAAGAGAACAGGGGACTGGACTAGATGACCTCCTGAGGTCACTTCGAGTTCCAGGAGATGTGTATACCCAAAGGACTGAAACTGACCAACCCATTTGTCAACATACTGATCATAGTGAGACTGTGTCCCCCCCACACTCAAAGGAACCATCTGATCAGTATCCTGTACAACAGACAGGAGAGGATTAAGAATGATCTCTCTGACCTTGAAACTGTCATCAATAATCAGACTTCTATACAAGATCCCAAATTGCTGGACTTCAATAATGCAAGACAAACTACCTATAATTCATACCTATACTACTCCCTACAAAAGAGGAAGGACAATAAACTATTTAAACTACTTCATACCATAGAACAACTCACTGGATAATAACTTTTCCAACTACAAACATAGCTTGACGGAAGAGTCTGTCTTATCCTGGGTTCTTTCTTTCGACCCTTCCTCCCCCACAAACTTGATGCAGCTTTGTGGGGACCTTGAAGCCTTTTTTCGCCATTGCTGTCTGAGGGAATACTTCCAACACACAGATGAACATCAAACTGACCTGCTAGATTCCGCCCTCCCACTGCCAACACCAAAAGAACTGTATGTGGGCTATGCCCTGACAGTCATAGTGATATAGTCTGGATTTCTATATTCAGTGCTTCCGCAACCGTGCACGGGCTGACATCATACACAAACAACACTAAGTGACATATAATCTCAGCCGTGTTGAACTCAATGCAGTCCAGAGTCTCAAAAATAACTCTGACATTATAATCAAGCCAGCCAACAAAGGGGGTGCTCTAGTCCATCATGAATAAGTCAGACTATGAAGAGGAGGCAGTTGGACAACTGTCCATCACATTTTACAGACCTCTTTCCTTTGAGCCTACTGAAGAATGTCCAAAAAAAAAAAAAAAAAAAAAAAAACACAACCCCAAAAACAAACAAAAAACAAACCCTACACATTCTTTTTAAGGAGCTCCCTGCCTCTGGGACCAAATTCACACAGACATGCTGTTGGAGCCCAGGCCAGGATTATTCTGTGTGCTTCCAAAAATCAATAAACCTGGTAACCTCGAACACCCTATCATTTCAGGTATTGGCACCCTTACTACAGCACTATCCAGCTATGTGGACTCCCTCCTCAAACCCTGCACTACCAGCACTCATATCTCTCTCTGAGATACCACTGACTTCCTGAGGAAATTATAGACCGTCCAAAATCTTCCTGAAACTACCATCATTGACACCATGGATGTAGAAGCTCTTTACACCAATAGTCTATGTGAAGGTGGAATACAAACCATTAGGAACACTAGCCCAGATGTTAACATGGCAAATCTGGTGGCCGAGCTATGTAGCTTTGTCCTCACCAACAACTATTTCCGATTTTGGAGCAACTTATACCTCCAGATCAATGGCATTGTTATGGGCAGAGGTGTGTAACCTGTGGCTCTTTAAGGACTTCTTTGTGGCTTCCCTTGCTATAATTGCAAAGTCTCTGTTTTAGAATGCAGCCTTAGCACCAGATTATAAAGTGAGACATCTGAATTGAGTTCATTATCAAGTTTGATGCTTTTCACGTTGGGCTCAACAAAGATATCAATTATCTTACACATGAAAGGACAGTTTCTCCACCTTTTCATATTAGCAGTGATCTTAAGAAGCCCATTTGCAATACTTGTTTTTTCTCCTCTTTTCACCCCAGCTTCTGTCCTATGTAGTTGACTCATCAACTTTTATTTCATTTTTTTCTTTCTGTTTAAATTCTCTTAATTTGTTATCCTTCACCAGGATTTTCCAGATCCGAAGAAGTGGGTCTTTCCCATGAAAGCACATCACCTAATAAATTATATTGTTAGTCTTTAAAATGCTACAGGGCTGTATTTTGTTTTTTGAGGATACTGAGTAGCAAAGCTACCCCTCTGAGACTATTCATAATAGGCTACAGGAGCATAAAACTTTAACTGTATTTAGGGGGATGCAAATTTAGACTTAGAGTATATCATGTTAGTTTACCAACCTTAGTTTAAGTAAATTAATATTTTACTTAATGTCCAAAGCAGAGAGCTTCAGCATTGGCTTTATATATGGCACGTTTTTGGGAAACCTTTTTGGGTCGGGGGCCACTGACCCACAAAAAAATCAGTGTGGGGCCACATAAGTGAGAAGCATAAAAAAAGCCTCCCTGATGTGGCCCTTGGTTGAGACACTTATTTCCTCTTGCACTACAGTCCCACTGGCAAAGGTGGGGGAAGACCAAGATTCAGGGCTTCCCACAAGCCAGATTAACTTTTCTGGTATCCAGGGGCTAGTGGTTTTTTAGTCTGTCAGCTGCCATAGGTGTAGACAGACGTGATCAGGTATAACGAGAGTGCCCACGAACTTCCTGCCTTCAGATCTAAATAGAACACTTGCCTGTTTCACCTAACATTTCAGTAATAGTATTGATTCTTAAGGCAATGCAAATTTGGTACTTTTCCTGTGTTGGAAATTGAAAAGAGATTACTACATTTAATTTTCAGAAGTACAGTTCCCTTTTTAAAGGTACTTAAGTGCCTAAAGATCTGGAGAGGCACCTAGTGGGACTTTCAGAAGTACCTAACTTCCACTCTTGTACTACAGCAATAGGCATCTTTTTAGCCCAGACAGTTAATCATTGGTTTATTTGCTGAAACGCTGTGGTGTGTATAGGATTCTTTCCTTTGTTTGTGAATATTCTTATGTACATTGATGTCAACACTGCATTTAGCCGTATGGAATGGAAATCTATCAATCAACACTTTTTAAGTTATTCAGTACTAGGCTTCTATCGTACTTGTAGCAGTGAGCTCTTGGGGGCGGAGGGGAGGGAGTATCTTCTATCAGTTATTAAAATTCCTTAGTATGATTGAAGCATCATTGTAATTCTGCTGTAAAATCTAAAATGAGCTAATGTGGGCAGTTGACATACCAAAGATCCATTATTGGTTTCCAATGGCACAAGGCAGCTTAGTGCTTCAGTGTTACATATTGGATTGAATTAGTAAAGCCATATAGACTTTCTTTGCTTACTTTACATTTTGATTTCTTTGCTTGTTGTCTTTTTCTTCGCAGTTAGAAACACTGTGGGGATAAGCTTTAGAAAACCTCTTTTGCAGTTGTGTCTTGATACTTCAATTTGGATATGGTAGCAAAAACACTAAATGAAAAATGACCACTTGATGAATATATGTTCGAGAGTTGCAGGGGCGGGTTTCATGTTCTTGCAATGATGTGCTGTTAAAGCTGAGCCTGCATTCACCCTAGGCAGCCATGTGTTCAGTTATAAAAAGATAGCAGCTGATGTCCAGGCCTGTTCATCAGGGAGCTATTTCGGATCGCTGTACTAATTTGGGGCAAGTAGCTGTAAAATATAACTCCTCACGCAATATAGTCTGTGCAGCATACTCAAAAATTGCTGCAAAGTTTTTATAGAGAGGGGTACGGAAGGAATTAAATACTTGCAGTTGGTAGGCCATTTTGGACGAAACATTCTTCTGATTTAGCACTTCCCTATATACCTAATATTATCCTGCCCCTCTGAAAATCATAAAAAGTACCCATTTGATTTGTTCCAAATCCTCAACTGGCATCTGTTGGTGTTTGCTTTGCTGATGTCAGGAGCTATGCCAGTTTAACCAGCTGATAACTATGGCTACGTCTATATAGCTCCCTCTCTTCTGGAAGGGGCGTGGTAATGAGTAAAGGGAACTATTCAAATGAGGTGTAGATTTAAATGTCTCACATCTTATTTGCATATTTCCCACAAGATTTCACTGCCGGAAGAGCCCCTTCCAGAAGCTAGGGAGTTATGTAGATGGGGCCCTTCTGGAAGGAAACTGCCTCCTTCTGGAAGACCCCTTATTCCTGAAAAGCTTGATGAATAAGGGGGCTTTTGATGTCAGGGGGCCCCTTCTGGAAGGGCCCTGTCTGCACATCTCTGTAGTTGCCAGAAGCAAAATCTTGCTGGAATATGCAAATGGGGTGAAAGATATTTAAATCCTGCACCTCAGTTGAATAGTCCCCCTTTGTTTATTACCATGCCCTTTCCAGAAGGGAGCAGGCTGTGTAGAGGCAGCCACAGTGTCAGCTGGTTAAACTGGCATCGCTCCTGACATCAGCAAAGCAAATGCCAACAGATGCCAGTTGAGGATTTGGACCAAATCAAATGGATACTTACTTTGATTTTCAGAGAGGCAGGGTTGACGCGGCCTATGATTCTGAAAAAAGGTATGGAAAAACTACAAATCAACTTGCATGCTCCTAGTGTAACATTTAGCTTAATTTGATTAATCAAATAAATCAGTATCTCAAATTCAACCCTAGTGGAGAGCAAAGAATTTACCCTAATATCTTGTTTATTATTTTTGGGTGGCCTTTGAGCCATATTGAAGTGTTTGTTTTTACACACACGAGGGGTCTGTCTTGGGGTTCCTTTAGTTTCCTTATACTAGCTGAATTTTAATTTTGTTGTAAGTGCATTTCCTGCCGTTCTCAGGCAGATTTTGTTCCAGGCGCAGGTGAAATAAAATTACAATATCTCTTTTCTGTTCCTATTAATGACATTTGTACAGGTTGTACTTGTATGCAGCATATAATATAGGTGTGTGCCTGATTTTCATAAATAAGGGTTTATGTTCAGGTTGGTATTTTGCTTCATTACTTCTGAGCTGTTAGACATATCTGAAATAAGGCAGAAGGAGAAGCTGGGTAGTCGTCAGAATTGGCTCAGGGAATAGTATCCTTGCTTTTGCTTGGTGCATACCCTGCATGAAAAGAACCCCTTTTGACACTGATCGCTCCAGTGAAGCTCGCTGATGACTCAAGTGAGGGATCCACATAACTAGACATGACTGCAGTTTTGGGCTGTTAATACAGACTTCTGAAATTTTAACGTGTAGAATACTAAATGACAGATGGGTTATTAGCTTTTTCTAACCATCTTTCTTCATGAACCCTCTAATATGTAGCTGAGTACAATGACTATCTCAGATATATGCCATGCTGTTCGTTTGCACAATTCAGTACATCAAGTAAACGATGCTTATCTAAGAGCAAAGGCTGTGGTTACACTAGTGAGTTTTGCCAATGAAACTCTAGTTTTTGTCGACGAAACTGGTGGACTATCCACACACACACACAATGCATTTGTCGACAATTTGTTGACAATGCAGCACTTTTGCTGGCAGCGTTTTGCCTCTCCACCATGAGGCATAACTGACAGATTCTGTTAAAAAAAGCTGTGTACACACACTGGGGGCCCTTCTTTTAAGTAACAGGGCATCCAGAACAGTGGGCAGCACTGTCTGCTGTACTTCCAGGTGCCAGTTTTGTCAAAAGTGCATCCGGCTGTTCTGTGAACAGAACAGAGCTGCTTCTTCGAGTGGTCCCCGTGGGTGCTCCACAGTAGGTGTCGGGCTTGCCCCGGCCCTGCAGATTGGAAATCTTTAGCAGTTTCTGTCGGGTCGCGCATGTGCCGATGCATGCTGTTCCTTCGCGCACCTTTGGTCACATGCGCAATCCGGTCCCCGCCAGTTCCTTCTCAACCGCCAACGACTGCAGACGGATTCCACTCTGGCTCCAATGCCTGAGAAAGATAAAACTATCTCTTAATTTTGTTAATCTTGTTAATAGTTATTACTTTGATAGTTATTTAGCATTGTTAAAGTTGTTTCATTAAATGTAGATATAGTTTAAAAAAAAAAAAAAGGAGAAAGAGAAGAACAGAGGCGGCTGTTCAGGGTTGTCTCTCCTACAGACAACCTCCCAACCTCATGAGGATCCTCACTAACAGCCACAGTCTATACCCCAGGAACACCAGTCCTGGGACCCTTCCCTGCAACAAAGCCCGCTGCCAGTTTTGTACATGTATCTTCTCTGGAAATACCATCAATGGACCTAACCAGGTTACTCTCAGAATCACGGGCACTTTCTCATGTTCCTCTACTAACATCATATATGCCATCATGTGCCAACAATGCCCAGATGCTTTGTATATTGGGCAGACTTCTAACTCCCTTAGACAAAGGGTCAGTGGGCACAAAACAGACATCAAAACATTCCAGATCCACAAACCAGTTAGTCAACATTTTAATGGAATGGGGCATTCTGTCAATGACCTAAAGGTATGTGTGTTACTGAAGAATTATCGCTCTGTTCTGGAAAGGGAAACAGCTGAGCTCGCTTTTATATTCAAATTCGGCACATTAACACATGGTTTAAATCGTGATGGGAACTTTGAGTCACTATAGGGGCTTGTCTGCATACGTGGCTCAATCTAATTCTTGACCTTCCCCCCACACCCCTCCACTCTCTGATTTGCTCACCTTGATTATCTTTTTCTGATTTGTCCTCCTTGCTTACTGTTTTTGGTTCTCTGTGCCTTAAATATTGAGTCTGTTCTGGTCTGACTATGGTCTGAAGAAGTGGGTCTGTCCCACGAAAGCTCACCCAATAAACCATTTTGCTAGTCTTTAAAGTGCTACTTTACTGCTTTTTGTTTTGATAGTGTATAGACTAGCACGGCTTCCTCTCTGTTACTGTAGCTAAAATGTCTATGTACAGAAGTGTTTACTTTATGCAAAGTTGATAACATAGCCAGTCAGTTTCTTGCGCTCCAAGAAATGATCATACCTCACAATTGAATCAAAAACTGAAAATATTTTGTTCTAAACAGATGCTGTCCAAGCCCCTCAGCAAACACTTGCCAGGTGACTTAATTTTTTTTTAAAACAACCCTTCCCTGCCAGACATACTGAACTATAAGCTTTTCTTGCAAACTGCTGTCAAGTTCACAAGGTGGATTGATTTAAATCACACACACCCTCAAAAAAAAACCAAAACACATGGATTTAAATTAATTTACCAAAAAAGCTAAGGCTGTGCTTAGAGTGGGTCCCACAGAACTCACTGGCACTTCTTGTTTTCTCACAGTGCAGAATGGTATTTTTCCTTGGAAAATCTGAGTTACGTTGAAGTAAAATATGGAATAGACTTATGGCATCACCATTATGGTCTGTGGCCAGGATGTTCCAAAAAAGGGTGCACGTGTTATGTAATATAAAATAAATAAAACTGACAGTGGCAACCGTCAACTCTAGATTTCTTACTGCAGCTTTCTGTATTGTATACTTGAGTGATAGATTCTAAATCTAGGTAACTAAGTAAACAAGCCATAAGGACTAGCTAAGCTGAACTTTTTTTCCAGGAATATCTAATACAGGAAACAGCTTGGGAGTTTACTTGTCAAATCACACTTATACTGAAAGGCACAGAACATTTTGAGAGTGATGCATTGCAAAGTGAATTATAATTATTAAACAGTTGAGCCACTTAGTCATGTCCACATTTTCAACCTCATCATTTTCTCCTAAAAAAGCAGTTTTCCTATGACGTTTCATTCTTGCAGGCAGGCCTTGTGTCATCGTCTTGCACTGCTTACTCTTTAAATAAAAACTGATATTTTTAATTTTTGATTGATTTTTTTTTTTAACCTGCCCTGAAGTTCCAATATCTTAATTGCTTTTGTTCTAGGATATTAGGCATGAAGCCAGTGACTTTCCATGTAAAGTGGCCAAACATCCAAGAAACAAAAACCGGAACAGGTACAGAGATGTCAGCCCCTGTAAGTATCCTTTGCTGATAATTATTTTTACCAGGCTGCTAACCTCCAAGAATTTGTCTCATAGAAGGCATTTGGCTGTACGTTTTGTACACATCCATGACTTAAAACTTGTCATTAGCATACTTAATAAAATGAGCTGTATCACAATACACTGCCATAGTGTGGTATGTCATGGGATTACAATGCCGCAGTATACAGTAGCTGCAGTATTCATGGACAGAAGTGAAAGCAGTTACTTCATGGTCAAACCCCTGGTGACAGAAAATGATAGCATAACTGTTGTCAATATGACACACATTTTACGGTAACAATAACGATATTGTATATAGCATGCTACAGGTGAATGTAGGATGTTTGTTGCTCTACAGAGGCAGGGTGGAATCTTGCCAAAACAATGTAATTGGGAATTTGTCATGAACTGTTGAGGGAGGGGGAGCAAAGAAACCAGCCAAGCTAGCTCTTAACTTAATCGCTTTAGAAACTCAGGTCTCCTTGTTTTCTTAATATAACCATTGATGAAACTTCATATTCAGAGCTCTAGGTCTCTTCCCTGTGCCAAGTGGCTCATGATTAGGATTTCTGATTTTCAGTCTTAACTGATAAAACACTGACAACACCCTAATACAAAAAGTGCATAAATACCAGAAGTGATTATTTGCATCCAGGAGCTTGTCCGTACAAACTGGTAATGTGTATGCAGGGTGTGATTTCTAAAATACACTAAATTTCTTGCACAGTAGGTCCTTGCCAGTATTCGTCAGAGGTTCCCTAATACACTTTAACATAGCACTGTTTCAAACAGCTATATGCTAAAGTACGCTAGGGAACGTTGCAAAGAGATTACTAATTTTATTTATAGAGTGTGTTCATATGTGCATATGTATACATAATTAGTAATTACCTTAATGAATAACCTATAGAAAGCCCCTGAATGCTCCACTTGGACACTTAGAAAACTCAAAAAATGTTAAACCCTGAACAAATAAATTATAATTAATCCAATAAACCAGAAACCCTAATCATGATGCAGTTCTGCAACATCTTTCCCCTCATCCCTAAGTATGTCCTCTGTTTTGAGAGGCAAGGTGGGTGAGAGAATTTTTTTTTTTTTTTATTTCACCAGCTCCTGTTTGGTGAAAGAGACAAGCTTTTGAGCTACACAGAGCTCTTCTTCAGGTCTGGGAAATGTACTCATTGTTGCAGCTACATGAGAGGTGGAAGACATTGTTTAGCATAGATAGGTAACACTGTACAGAAGAAACATAAAGAACAACTGTGGTGTATGCTGCAGTCACAGGTCTCCTGTACATATTGTATCTAAGCAGATGCTTTCAGCTACTGGAAAACATGTACTGTTGCTTTAGAAGTTGAAATTCCATTGAGTCTTTCAGGAGATTCAATAGGAACTATAATGTTGCACATAGCTTTCCTTACTGATCATTTTCAGGAGGCAGTTTATTTGTGTTTTTTGGAGTGAGGTTCTTAATTGTTTTGTTTTTTTTTTTTTTTCCTTTAAATGGTATTACTTCCATTAAGTTTTTAGTTTTCCTGTAAAACGTGGAAATTCTTATTCTCTGAGGAATCCTAAATACTGCAAGCTTTGGAACTAACAGAAGTGCTGTACAATAAATGTCAAGTAACTTTTATTTTGTTTGTTCACTAGGTGGGGTGAATAGGTCAGGAAAAAATTCCATTGGGTATAGGACCAATAAGCAGAGGTGAAGGCTTCCATTTGATGGTTACCCTGCTGATATAGGCAATCTTTGTTTAAAAAAAAAAAAAAAAAAAAAATCAGCTCCTTTAAATCTGGATTGGAAAAAAAAATTGCCTGCAAAAATATACATAGTTGCATAATTAGTTTGTACCTGCTGATTGCATGTGAAAGTAATAGCTTGATATATAAATAGGTGTGGATGATTATCTGGTTTGCACATACAATTGTGATCACAGCATGTGCACACTTCACAGCTTTTCAAATTGGGCTGTAATTGTGGATATCAGTAGAATAGTAGTAATTATTTGTCTGTTCCCAGTACAGCAAGTACAAAGAATTCTTCATTCAGAAACAATACTTTATTGTTTCGCTTTCACTTTTTGTTCATTTAGAAAGTTACATTTTTTGGTCCTATCATTTGATGTAATTGACCTTGGGTCATAACATATGCATGAAAGCATTAACCATTGTTTTCTGATTTGTGCTATAGTTGACCACAGTCGAATTAAGCTAAACAAAGGTGACAATGACTACATCAATGCCAGCCTGATAAAAATGGAAGAGGCCCAAAGGAGTTACATCCTTACCCAGGTAACTATTAGTGAGAAAATATGGCAAAATCGTTTGTTTAATGGAGCAAAATGATTTTCTCAACCAACACCTCCGAGCAGCGGGGCTGACAGCCACTGCAAGCCCTGAGGCGAAGACAAGGGGGAGCCTGGCTCTATGCCACCAGAAGGGGTGGGGCCAAGAACAGAAGGGGCGGGGCCCTTAGCACGACTCCAACTACGGTGCTGCCCTCTGCCCTCCAAGCTGCACGGAGTGGTGGAGCAGTGTTGCTGAAGTGTTACCAAGGGTCCTGGAGCTCCAGCCACTACTGTTGCTACTGAGGCAGCAGTAGTGGATGCCCCAGGGCAACTGTCCTCTGTCTCTCACTCCCCAGCCATGGGTGGGCCTAGCTCCAACAGACTGTTAAACATGGCTTTGCAAATATCTTATTGTCACGTGCTGCACATCAGCATGGGTTCTAATAGCTCATTCTGACTTTCTCTTTTAATCCTGTAATTTTATGCCCACAGAGTAGGAAAGTAGGGTGTTCTAAAATGTTAACACATTTTTGAATATAAGTCATCAAATTCTGGTTTCACTGTTGTAAATAATAGCTAGACCTCTGAGTGGATGCAAAATTTGTGTCTGCACTCTTTTGTTTGATAAGTGTGTTTGTCTTGCCACTTCAGAGTTCGCTTTCTTCAGATGTTATAACTTACATCTGTTGGACTCTTTGCCCATCTAGTGGTAAATTCTGATGATCAAGAGCTTGTGAGAGACACCTAAAAACATGAGGGTAACTGGATCTGGGAAGGAAATGAAACTTATGTCTCACATCTAAACTCTACGTAGTAACATCCATGTTTGTAATACATCAGACAATAGGCATACATACACAAGCCATACATCCTCACAAATCAAAACCATAACTAAATGCACTTGAGAGTTCAGAAATTCCTCACAACTTAAGACTCTCTACCACCACTGTTGCATCTCAGACTAACTTCTGTTTTTATGCAAATACTTGGGACACCTGGATTTAATAAAAAATGAAAAGTAAGATGTTCTGACTGTTCTCTTCCTAAATATTTCTTTTCATCAAGAGAGGGACATTTAGGTTATATGTAAATCTGTGCCTCATTTGCATTTTTGATTTCCTTCATTTGCATGCCTCTTTTGAAAGAGGAATGCTAGTGTAGCCCTAGCTCATATTTAAAATTGATTGTGGTTTGGAACAATCTAAATCCTAACTGAGTTGAAGTTGCTGGAATGATAAATATTGTTCAAGGCCTTGCTATCTTATAGAATATTACATAACCCTTGCTGATTGTTGAAAGATAATCTAAGTATAGTTCAGGGGGGTAGCCATGTTAGTCTGTATCCCACGAAAGCTTATGCTCCAAAATATTTGTTACTCTGTAAGGTGCCACAGGACAACTTGTTGTTTTTAAGAATAATTCAGTGGGTGAAATTTACTTCTGAGCACAGGGCCAGAGCAAGACCTATGCGGAAGTCCCTTTAAGCCCTGTTATAAGTGCTGGCTCAGTGAATTTCATCTATTAAGACTGATATATACATATAGAATAATGCAAATATGAATACCAAAAATTTGGAAATGTACTGTAAACACAATTAATATTAAGCAGTCTGACTTCTGAATTGAATTCTATCAAAACTATATCAACAAAAATATATAAAGGATTTTTCTTTTGTCTGTATACCCATAGTTCTTCTTCGAGTGTCCCCGTGGGTGCTCCACATTAGGTGTCGGGCTCGCCCGGCGCCGCAAATCGGATCTTCCAAGCAGTTTCTGCCAGACCGCACATGCGCCGGTGCGCGCCGCTCCCTTGCGCGCTCCTGGCCACGTGCGCGATCCGGTCCTCACCAGTTCCTCTTAACCGCCGTCGGCTGCAGACGGAATCCGACTAGGCTACGGCCAAGTTAGCGTATTCAATGGTTTTTAGCTGTTTTCTTTAAAGTTTTCAAGTTCTTAGTCTATTGTTAAGTTAGCCAGTTTTTTTTTTTTTTCTTGAAAATAACAAGAAACAACAAGCGGGACGGAATTCAGTCCAGTCCTAGTAACAAGCGGAGCACCGGAGGCCAGGAGCCTAGGGCCATTAGCCCTCCTGCCACGGCAGGCTATCCGAGAGGGGGAAAACAGCACAGAGAAGGTGCTAAGTACCCCATTAACAACTAAAAGACTCACCAACAATGTCCTCTTCAGGATTCAAGAAATGTGAGTCTTGCCGAGAGGCAATGCCAGCATCTGATGGGCACAGTCACTGTATAAGGTGCCTTGGGGAGTCCCATGTCACGCAGAAATGCTCCTTCTGTGCACAATTAACAGCCAGAGCAAGGAAGGACGGGGAGATGCGGCTTAAAATGCTGCTATTCAACAAGGCCCTCCAGCCAGACGTGCCAGAGCGGCTGCAGCAGGAGGGACCCTCCGGGGCCCATAAAAGGAAAGCTGCCTCCCTCACCCCATCAGCGCAAAAACGGAGGAAAGTCTCCCCAACCCGATCCCTGCCGGCAGCAACAGCGAGTGGGACGGGAGGAGCGCACAGCCCCCAGCCGCAGCAACAGCTGATCGGCGGCGGCATGGAGAGCCACGTGGAGGCGGCTCAGCCTCCGATGATCAAACAGCCGCCCTGCACCGCAGGCAGGGCGGCGGCTAAACAAGCGCCGGTACCTGCGGCACCACAGACAGCTGTACCGACCCCCGGGGAACCGGCGGTGCAGAGCGCGCAGGCACGCAGCCTGCAGGCACCGGAGGACACCGCCTGCGAGGCACCGCCCAAGAGCGTGCCGAGCGCGGCGCGGATGGGGCCGAGATCCCCTGCATGTCAGGGGGCGGAGCCACCCCCTCAAGGGAGGGCGAAGGCTGTACAGAAAACAAGGCACCGCAGCCCCTCTCCAGACAGGGCTGCAGAGTTGCTTTCTCTCAGCCCTCCGCTCATGCTGCGGACTCCAACTAGAAGGCAGGGGTCCCCCCTAGCCTACCCGGAGCCCCCACTCCATTTTTACAACCAGCCTCGCCCTGGCTGGGACCACCCTCACCCTTCTTGGGGTTTGAGCCTCTGGAGTACTATCACAAATCGCTCTCTCCAGTGTCCCATGTCACTCGACGATCTCGCTCCCCCAGACGCAGGGGGTACGCACCAAGGGAGTGGTCCAGGTCACCTTCCCAAGAACAGTGCCCATGCTGCCATGGTCGTCCCTATCACGCAGGGTATAGACACCACCGGCATTCTACCAGGGAAGGATCCCCACAGATGGTCCCGTATCCCCGAGGGCAATCGCAAATGGGGACAGAGACTCAAGTATCTCAGGGGGAACTGGTTATGGAACCCCGAGATTTTCCCTCGCAAGCTTCCAGCGAGTGGATGTACCATCGCCAACAGGAACCGGAAGGGTCCAGAGAGGCGTATCCTAGTGGTTCCTCGCTCTCCTCCCCGGACGAGGCTACGGCCCCGGGGGACGTCCATCCTCCGGACGATCTCAAACAGTTTCAAGAGCTGTTTAAAAGGGTGGCCTTCACACAAGGCATCCAGACAGCAGAGGTGCAAGAGAAACACCATAAGCTCCTCAAAAATCTGAGACCTCCGGCCTCCTCCAAAATAGCAATACCGCTTGACGAAGCAATCTTGGAGTCCGCCATTACGATATGGCAGACCCCTGCAACTATTCCGCCTGTCCACAAGAGAGCGGACAAGAAATACTTCGTGCCGGCGAAGGGCATGGAGTTTCTGTTCAGCCACCCACAACCAAATTCCTTGGTGGTGGAGTCGTCGCAACAAAGATCAAAGACATCTCAATTCAAGACGGGGAACAGACGAAGATGCCAAGAAGCTAGAGCTGTTCGGCAGAAAGGTCTACTCCTCCTCCACACTACTGTTGCGAATGGCAAATTCCGCAGCGCATCTAGCGACCCACAATTTCGACAACTACACTAGGTTAACCTCCCTCATGGACTCGCTTCCAGAGGACAAGAAACCGGTGCTCAAGGCCATCGTGCAAGAAGGCTACGCGGCCTCGAGGACGGGAGTTCAGATCGCCCTGGATGTTGCGGACACACCAGCACGCTCCACAGCTACGGCAGTGGTGATGCAAAGGGAGTCCTGGCTCCAGACGTCGGGTATACCGAGGGATCTGCAGGCAAAGATCGTCGATCTTCCCTTCGACACGCAGAAGCTGTTTGCTGAATCAACTGACCTGGTCCTTCATTCCAGTAAAGATTCAAGAGCCACACTTAAGACCCTGGGGATTTACACTCCTCCATACAGAAAGGAAAAAGTACTACCCTCAACAAAGATGGTACCAGTACCAGCCACAGCGTCCCCAGTATCACAGGGGTTACGAGCAAGGGCGACATCAACAGCACCAGCAGTACAGAACTCCCAGGCGACGTTCCCAACAGAGCCGTGCGTCCTTGGGGCAGGGCCAAAGGCCACAAGTTTGACACACAGATCCAGGGCTGCGCCATCACTACCATCGCACGAGGTCATCCAAAGCTGCTGTTCCACCATCGCCTCCGACCCTTCTACGACCAGTGGCAAAGGATCACCACAGACAAATGGGTGCTGGAGATCATAGCCACGGGGTACGCCATCCCCTTCCAGTCGCTCCCACCGCCACGACCTCCACCCAGGCCCCACCTCCAGGAGGCCTCCCACGTAGCAAGGCTCAAGCAGGAGGTAGACCATCTTATGCTCATAGGGGCAGTGGAAAGAGTGCTGGAGCAACTGCAAGGGAAAGGGTTCTACTCGAGGTACTTCCTCACGGAGAAAAAGACAGGAGGCTGGAGGCCCATCTTAGATCTTCGAGGCCTCAACCGGTACCTGCGCAAGCAACGTTTTCGGATGATCACAATCGCCTCCATCCTTACGGCACTGGACGATGGAGATTGGTTCGCAGCCCTTGACTTACAAGATGCGTATTTTCACATAACTATCCATCCGGCTCACCGATGATTCCTCCGGTTCATGGTAGGCAAAGAACATTTTCAATACGAGGTCCTACCATTTGGCCTCTCCTCGGCCCCCAGAGTCTTCACCAAGACCTTGGCAGTGGTGTCAGCCTACCTGCACAGACGGGGTATTTATATTCCCATATCTGGACGACTGCCTACTCAAAGGGGCCTCGAAGGAAGAGGTATTACGCATGATACGCGTCACAGCAGGCACGTTCTCTTCACTCGGCCTGGTTATCAATTTGGCAAAATCAAAGATAGACCCCACACAGGACATAGAGTTCATAGGGGCACGTATAAATTCTATTACAGCGAGTGTGTATCTACCAGAGACACTCTTTCGGGCCATCGGCTCCCTCGTGCAAGTCATCACCTTCAGCCCTACGGTGCCGGTTCTGACGTGCTTACAGCTGCTGGGCCACATGGCAGCAGCGACATTCGTAGTACAGAACGCCAGGTTACACATGCGCAGCATGCAGCACTGGCTGGCGAGCGTATACAAACCGGCAGCACACAGCCCACAACAGAGGTGCACAAATCCCTGCAATGGTGGGTAAACCCCAAGAACATGCTAACAGGGGTACCCTTCCACCAACCACAAATATCGGTTTTTCTTACTACAGATGCCTCCCACATAGGGTGGGGAGCACACATGGGCGAAGAGGTGACGCAAGGACTGTGGTCCTCCACGGAACAGTCACTGCACATAAATATACTGGAGCTCAGAGCAGTGTTCAACTCCTGCAGACACTTTCGAGACCATATACAAGGCAAAGTAGTTGGGATCAGTACAGACAATACCTCCACCATGTTTTATATAAATCAGCAAGGAGGAGCTCGGTCCCATGCCTTATGTGCGGAAGCAGTCCAGTTGTGGAACTGGTGCATCACCAACAATATAACCTTGAAAGCCTCGTACTTACCAGGCGCTCGCAATGTGAAGGCAGACCAGCTGAGCAGGCGTTTCGCACTCACCCACGAGTGGCAGATCCGTCCCGATCTGCTACGACCGATTTTTCACGCATGGGGCTTTCCCCAGATAGACCTGTTTGCCACTCAACACAACAAGAAGTGCCCACGATTCTGCTCCAGGGCAGGACTGGGACAGGGGTCCCTGGGGGACGCATTCGCGATCTCCTGGAGGGGCTCCCTGCTTTACGCTTTTCCTCCCACAGTGCTGATCCACAAAGTCTTGCAGAAAGCCAGGAGGGAAGGAGCCTGAATGATCCTGATAGTCCCAACGTGGGATCGACAGCAATGGTTCCCCCTACTCCTGCGCATGTTGGACCATCCACCGATGCCCCTTCCGGTGGCGCCGGATCTGCTCACGCAAGCCCAGGGGTCCATAGTGCATCAGCACCCCCAAGGCCTGCGACTACAAGCGTGGTTAATGCATGGCTCAGCTCCCTAGAGAGCACGTGTACAGAGGAAGTGCAACAAGTCCTAGAAAGTAGCAGGAGGACTTCCACCAGGAAGACCTGCAAGCAGAAATGGACTCGCTTCACGGCATGGTGTTCTACCAAACAGCTAGCCCCCCTTTCGGTGCCTATACCTGTAATATTAGAGTATTTACTGGACCTCGAGAGGAGGACTCTCACTATCCTCGTTAAAGGTCCACCTTGCCGCCATTTCGGCGTTCAGACACGAAGAGGAAGGGCGCACGGTGTTCGCCCATCCCATGGTTACCAGGTTCCTCAAAGGGTTGGTAAACCCATACCCCTCTCGGAAACCGCTTCCACCTTCGTGGAACTTGGACCTGGTGCTTAATGCGCTAACGGGACCACCGTTCAAGCCTTTAGCCCCGGTTTCCCTCCGCCTCCTTACGATAGACGACCTTCCTTCTCGCAATCACGTCAGCTCGCAGGGTGAGCGAGCTTGCGGCAGTTATGGCAACGCTACCCTGCACTGTTTTTTCCAAGGAGGCGGTGACTCTACGGCTGCATCCAGCCTTTGTTGCTAAGGTTTCTTCAGAGTTTCATATTAACGAACCTATTGTTTTACCCTCGCTTTATCCAAAGCCTCATAACTCTAATGAAGAGGCATGCCTACACCTCCTGGACGTGAGGAGGGTGCTGGCCTTCTATATAGACAGGACCAAGCCCATCCGGAAAACGGATAGACTCCTGGTCTCTCTCGCTCCCAAATCGAAAGGAGAAGGTCTCTCTTCGCAGAGAATCTCGAAGCACATCGTATCCTGCATAAAAATGTGCTACGAACTCAAGAAGACTCCTTTACTGGCCCCGCCCAGGGCTCACTCCACTAGGGCGTTGGCGGCATCAACAGCCTTTTTCAAGGGCGTTGCGCTAAAGGACATTTGCAGAGCGGCGACCTGGTCATCCTATGACACCTTCACCAAGCACTACACCCTTCACAGGGTATTCCAAGAGGATACCCAGCTCTTGACAGTGGTCCTCTCGGGGACAAGCTGTACATGATCCGATTACCCACCTCCTATCTTGGGTTACTGCTGGGTAGTCACCTAATGTGGAGCACCCACGGGGACACTCGAAGAAGAAAGAAAGGTTACTCACCGTAGTAACGGTGGTTCTTCGAGATGTGTCCCCGTGGGTGCTCCACTACCTGCCCATCCTCCCCGCTTTGGATCTCTGTTTAGTGTTTTGCAGGAGCATCCGAGGCGGTTGGTCAAGGAACTGGTGGGGACCGGATCGCACACGTGGCCAGGAGCGCGCAAGGGAGCGGCGCGCACTGGCGCATGCGTGGTCCGGCAGAAACTGCTTGGAAGATCCGATCTGCGGCTCCGAGCGAGCCCGACACCTAATGTGGAGCACCCGCAGGGACACATCTCGAAGAACCAACGTTACTACGGTGAGTAACCTTTCTTTATGAAATAGAACTCTTAATCCTCAGTCCTCAAACCACAGCATGCTCTTGGGTGTATAACTCTAGTTAAAGATTCTTCTAATAACTTTAATATAGCTGCCTCAACAGGTCAGTATGGTTTGCTGCTGGCAGAGATTTAAAGGTGTGTATTTTATCCCCTGATTAAGCTATATCACCAATGTACTATTCAGAAGTAGTGAGGAGTCTCTCATTCGTTGGAACAGGTTGTTGGGTGCTATTCTCTTTTAAATTTTATGTAACAATATATAGAGACTTTAAGAAATACCATAAAAATAGCACCATTGAGTTACATTTCCTGTCAATCTAAACTTATGCATCATTGTCTGTAATCATGCCTTGATAGCATGACTTGTTGTGTGTGCCAGAATTCTTGTTTGCCTTGATGTTATTTAGACAATGAAATTTATGGGCCAGTTCCTTTGGAACAGTCATCCCTAATGTTTGTTTAAAAACATCCTGCTCCTACACTTTTAGAAGGAATTCATATATTTTAAAAGAAGTCAAGAGATCTTCATTTCAGTGAATCAGCACTAATCTTTAGTACAGACATAGCAAAAAATGTTTAGAAAACTAAAGTTAATTTGGATCTGTAATTTTCTGGAAAACCAGGAGAAATGAGTGGGCACAGATTTACTTATTTTATTATTCAGGCAAGGAAGATACTAGGACTGAGAGATAACTAATATAGATAGCTATCTTATCTCATAGCACA
This sequence comes from Carettochelys insculpta, assembly GCF_033958435.1. NCBI lineage: Eukaryota > Metazoa > Chordata > Testudines > Carettochelyidae > Carettochelys > Carettochelys insculpta. The sequence continues at coordinate 18,622,302 of NC_134153.1, read as the reverse complement.
TTAAGAGGTCCACTTCACTGATAGCTTTTATAGTTCTAATCCAGTGTTTCTTTAATCAGTTGAAATTAAGCCACTGAGAATCCTGTTGTTCTTTTGCAGGACCATGCCACATTATTTTTTCTTTGAGCCATGTGAGGTGAGAGAGCAATCACAGTGGCACAACTTTGTTAGGGTTTGGGGTTTTTTATAACTTAGACTCCGGGTATGTGTTGGTATTATCTCTGCACTCCAGAGATGAACTAAAAGTGATTTGGGGTAAAGGAAAATCTTAATGTACAATAAAAGGTTTTTAGAATATAATGAAGAGGCATACTCCTTAAAGAACGATCGACAGAAGACGTATTAAAGGCTAATAAATGTTGTATTATCTTTGAGTAATCCAGAATAGTTGGCTCAGTCGTTTGACTGACCATGGTTTGCTAGGCTGCACTCAGTAATTTTGACAATAACACGTTCTTTATCTGTCGTATATACTTACTGTCAATCATGGTGGCCCCAGTTCTGCAAATCAGTTACTCTTAAATCCTGTTGACCAGGTCAGAGTGGGACTATTTCCCCCATTAGATTCCTTTTTTGCCTTCCCTGACAAAGTTCTCTGTGTGTTTTCACTCCCAGTTCCCTTCTTGCAAGTGAGGCTACTTCTCTCTTCCTATTTTCTGTGGGAAAACAGATTTAGCACACTTAAGAGGAGGACTTCATAACTGGAAAATGGAATGTAACGCTATTGTATTACATTTCAGACATTTAAATGAAAAGTTTTGTATATGAATTAGGCTATAAAGTTAGATAGCTTTTACTAGGGTGCAATGCTGTGATCTCTTTTCAACAGAAAATGTTGCTTACTTTAGAAGATTCTCTGTCTTTGCAGGGTCCTTTGCCAAATACTTGTGGTCATTTTTGGGAGATGGTTTGGGAACAGAAAAGCCGTGGTGTTGTCATGCTCAACAGAGTGGTGGAAAAAGGATCAGTAAGTATAGAAGTGTGTTTAGCCACATTTATTTAAAAAACAAGTAAATAACCAAAAAAATAATGGTATCAAAGAGGCATATATAAAATTTTGTTCAACAAAGCACATCCAAGATTAAGAAGCTGAATACCTGTAAATAGATATCAGTTAGCTGCAGGGTATGTGGAAATTATCCAGTTCACAATAGTGAATTGTAATTTCTTAATTCAGCTAAATTAAGGGCTACTGATCTCAACTAGAGTTTTCCCATACAAGAACACTACCTTGGCTTCTGTCGTCTTCACTTCTGGTAGTATAAATGCTTGTGTAGTTCCTCTTCTGTAATGACTGGAGGCTCCAACCCTTACTTCCATTTATATTAAGGCCCTTTACATTACTTTGGCACTATCCAGGACCCTTAAAAGTAGTTGTAGATTGATTTAGTGCCCCGAGGAGCTTACAATTTATGTCTAAAGGCAGACAAAATATAGAGGAAAGAGCCATGTATAAAGAAACTTTTCAGGGTTAGGTGAACTTATTCCAGGCTTCTTTCAAACTCTCCTACTCCATTCCTTCTGGCCTGCATATTTCCCATGCTAATGAATTCACCTTTTCCCCTATGTATCTAAATATCCGCATAGCCTAGGGATGAGGGGAGTGAGACACAGGGAATGATAACCAGAAACTAATTAGTGATCCCTGGAAATCCACCAGCTATCTCTGAATGTTATGGCCATTTGTCTCCTTATACTTCAGCTAAGCAGATGGGGTTCAGGCTCTAGTAATAGGTCTTACCACTTCTAATCCACTGCATGAGTGAGCGGGAGGGATGGCTTAGCTGTATGGCGGGTGGTGCCAACGTCGATCTTTATTGTCCAGGGCTTGTTCTTCAACCATGGGCTCAGAAGTTGTCATAGTTTGCTTGTTAATAGCAGCTTTCATATTGAGATCCCAGTAATGGGTGTGCCGGTGGTGCAGACTTAGTACAAAATTGAATAGATTTATTTTACTTCATTTTTGACTCTAAGGCCATTTCAGAGGCGAGTATGTGGGTATGTTGTGTCAACTAGTGGTGGTCTAGTGTTGCAGACGTGCATAAGCAGGAAAGAATTTATGGTCATTAGGAGAACAATTGTGCAGTGAGCTGTGTTTTAACTCTGGTTTTGATCTGAGTTACTTGCTTTTTAGTAATGGGACATAATTCCTTCCTTCCCCATCTTCTTCCCCCCATCATTCCTTTTGAAAAACCAAAGATGTATGAAACTCCCTTAAAGGCGACTGCTAATGCTTCTCTTCAAATAGCCGTGGGATTTTTTCAATGGAACTCAGCAAAACGTTGTTTCCAGAGCCATTTGGTGCAGAAATTAGACATGAGGCTAATTGCTCCTGTCTAAGATTAATTTCTAAAAAAAAGCAGAAGATTATAATACATACTTCCTTTGTGTCATACTGCTCATTATGTAACCAGCATGGGATGCTCTGTAGACCCTAATCTCCTTCTTAATCTGACAGTTTGTCCTAAGAGTCCTTCATTGTCTACAAATAAAATGCCATTTGTTTGCAAATTGTTTTAAAAAAAAAAAAAAAAAAAAAAAAACAACAAATCCTCTTCATCCCAAGTCCCATGATAGCTCTCTAGAATTTTATTACCTTCCATTCATAATGACTTTTTACTTTACATAGTTTCCTTGTTTCAACTTTGTTCCATTCCAAATTAAAGCCACTTTACTTACAATTTATTTTAACATAAGAAGCATTTAGCCATGTGCAGTAATCCATTTCTCCTGCAAACATACATTTGGAATGCTATCATAATCCTGTTTCAGAGGAGCTGTGTCAAATTCTGAGAAGTAGCAGTTGTCAACATTCATAATATCCAAATAGGTTTAGCAGTCAGATATGATTGCAGTCTTTATGAATGTTGCTTACATGATCTTTTAGTGTCATTTCCCCTTTGTACAGAGCAAAACATGCTACTTGTGTTTTTGGCTGACTCATTTTAAGTTTCTAGCATGTCAACAGTTTATTGATGCAGACCTTTGGTTTCCTGTAAAATTATTATTGAGAAAATTACTATGTACAGTCAGAAGTTAAGTAACAGGAATATTTGCAGATTCCTTTTTTTAGCTCAATTAAAGTTTTATAACTTTTAAACTATGCCATATGGAATCACAGTGATCTCATAAGACTTTTATTTTTGTGGGGAGTGAATGAATACCCCAGAAACCTCCATCAGACATTGTTACTTCCAAATGGGTAATGCTGTAGCTTTCTGTATGTAGAATATCATGGATCCAGTAAATCAGCTTTCACACTCACATTGTGCTGTCTACTATTAACTCATATTTTCCTATTATAATCTCCTCTCTTGATGTTTAGTCCATCTTATCTACCTGTTGATTAGAAAGAGAAACTGCCTAAAAGTGTTATAGCTGAGGTTTTTGAGTCCCCCAGCTTTTAAATGTATAGGATCCAATTCAATCTTTCCATGCTGTACAGACTGCTGATGCAGGATACAAATAAATACTGGGGTACTTTTAAACTGGATTCCAGGGGGGCTGCTCTAACTTACATCAGCTTTACATAACTTTCTGACCATGTACCATCCTTGCACAACCCTGTGCTCGGAGATGAGTAGGATGACTCACATCCACCCTAGGCCACCTTTTGTGCTCTGGGATTTTTCCAGGGGTACAGTGAGAACTAGCATCTGGGCCTTTGTTTGAAAGACGTGCTGAGGTAGTACTCCCATACTAGAAGCAGGAGACCTCCTTTAAGAGCTAGTCTTTCTTTTTAGAAATACATGTTTGAATTTATTGCAATATATTAGACCACAGAACTTCTTGGGTACTATATTAAATACATGTAATCAATAATTTAAAAATCCTGCATTAAGGAATACTTTTTTCCTCACCTTTGGCATAGACCCAAGTGACTAGTGCTTGTCTTCTGTTTCCTTTTTTTTAGGTAAAATGTGCACAGTACTGGCCACAGAAGGAGGAAAAAGAAATGCTCTTTGAGGACACAAACTTGAAGTTAACCTTGATCTCTGAAGATATAAAATCATATTACACAGTACGACAGTTAGAATTGGAAAACCTTGCTGTAAGTATGGAAACATACCAATCTTGAATTCCCCATCAATGAGGTGTACTTCCTGTTCCGGGTTTGTAAAGGTCCTCCTGACTATGAAGAGACTGGGTGATGAAATTGGGTAATCATCAGTGACTTCTTTGTTTAAGAAGTTCTCAGTTATTTAGCATTGTTCTGGTCTGAGTATGCCAATGCAGGTTGCTCTGGACTTGAGGGGAAAAACCTTGTACTGGTTGTGGGGATAAATACTTTTCAGCCTTTGATCAGATTTCTCAGTAATGCAGAAATTAAACTTCAAGGTATAAAGACTCAACATCTATTAATATCTATGAGCTTAACTATTATAATTCAAAACATAATTGGAATGAATGGAGGGTAATTGTGAAGCCTTCAGTTTTAGGACATATAAACGCTGACATGTACTTTTTGGGTATGTGTAGTTACACACTGCAGTAAAAAGTAGGCTGCATCCAAACGGGTGTGTTGCTATATGGGACAGTGTAAAGTTCTAGCAACAGTTTGGCGGTGAGACACTGCTATAATTAAAAATAGCAGTGTAGTTAGAAGAAGCACTGCTCTGCAAGCGTAGTGTCCAATAGAGCATATACCATAAGGTTCTGGACAGGGTGAATCATTTTAAATCAAGGCAATTTATATCATAATTTAAATCACCAGAAAACTGATTTAAATCAGATTATCAAAAAAGCTAAGACTGACTGTGGTTGGAGTGCACTTAATGTTGGAGTAAGCCCCATTGAGCTAACTTGAACTTCTGTTTTTTGAAAAAACAATTATAGATAGATAGTTACATTGGAAAAGTTGAATTATGCTAAAGTAAAATAGGGAATGGACTTGTGGCATCATTATGGTGTGTGACCATGATGTTCCAAAATACGTGGCATGTGTTATATAAGAAAATCAGACTCAGTGGCAACTGGCAACTCTAAATTTCTCTTACTGCAGCTTTTGTTACGGTGTGCTTGGGTTAGTTAATTAATTAAACAACCCATAAGGATTAGCTAAGCTAATCTTTTTTTCTAGCAACATCTAACACAGCAGTTTGCAAATTCACTTGTCAAACCACACTTATACTAAAAGGCAAAGAGAGGGTCATGAAGAATGAAGCATTGCAAAGTGAATTATTTAAGTTAACCGACCAGAGTATCTGTATTTAGCCATATCAGTATTTCATCCACATCATTTTCTCCCAATAAGCCGTTTTTCTTAAGATGTTTCAGTCTTGCAACTAGGTCCTGTATCATCATCTTGCACTGCTTACACTTGGCACACTTCCCTTTTTTCACTCAGGAAGCTAATTTCTTCAGAATATTCCCAGATAGGTTGTCTGTTATGGCCAAAGGCCATGAGAGGCTTTCTGTGGCAAAAGTTTGGGGGAATATAGGAAGCTGCGTGTGTGCCGAGTGATGTCTTCCCTTTTTCTTTCCAATCCAGCCCACTGTTTTCTGTGTTGCCTCCATCCTTTCCTATATATTGTGCCTCTGTCTTAAGACAATATCTTAACTAACTCCTCTGGCATGCTTGGCTAAAATCTGCCACAGTAAGCATAGAAGAAAACATCCCTTCCAGGTTGAGTCTTCCTTTGTACATGTTACTTTTTAGTCTGCTGAGAAACAGAAGTTGAAAGCTCAGAACTTTGAAGAAGCAAGAGCTAGTAGTTCAGCTGGACAGACTGCAGCTATTAATTAATTTTTACACAACTGAAAGTCTGTGTAGCATGTTCATGATGGATGAGATTTAATCTTATTTTTAAATGTGAAATTTAGTGTTTTATTGGTTTGTTTTTTTGGTTTTTTTAATAAAATCCAGTTTGTTTAGTTGATTTTTTTTAAATCCACCCTTGTTCTGGAGTGTCTTTTCTTGCCTGAGCAGTGCCTCACCATCCACTCTGATGTTTTATACCCATCCTAGGGGGACATGGGTCATATGTACCTCGTGCTGCAACTATTGATGCAGCCTTTGATTCAATGGGGAATGTTAGGGTACTGTTACCTTTATAATACTCTGTAAAAGTTCAGTACCTCTATACAGAAATGTCTCAAATTACTCTACGAAGCACTCCAACGCAGTAATTTTCTTGTGAATTACCTGAAACTTTTGTTTGAAAACCGTCATCTGAAAACAGACCTTCTCTTGGAATTTATCATCCGATCTGTAAGACATTGATGTCAGTCTTCACCTTTTCACATTGAGAGCTTTCTGCATGGGAGTCAGCAATCTACCTCATGTAGGGTTTGTTTTCACCACAGAGGAAAGTTGACCTAGGTTACACTACTCCAGCTATGTGAGTGTTGTAGATAGTCTGTATGTTATGCTAGCTTACCTCTGTGTTTTCACTGCACTAAGTTGATGGGAGATCCTCTCTGACTCACTTTTTACTCTTCTCAGCAAGTTGGAGTACCAGGGTCAACCGGGGAGTGGTCTGCTCTCCAGTTAGTAGATCTACTCTTAACTAGACCCACTAATTGACACCCTCTGCCTCAATTGCAGCAGCATTGATTTCCTAAGCAGTTAAGTCAAGCCCTTAGTCCCTTCTTGTGCAATGAGTTCTGTGCCCACATGGAGTCCCACTGAGGCTCTGGTCATTAGTAGCTAAAAGGGAACCATAATTTTCTTTTTGATGCTAACAAAGTAAAATCTTACCATGAGTTTCTACTGTAGATACACCCTATAGGGTATTAGTAGCAGTAACATAGCAACATCACCATAACACAACAAACAGAAGAAAGCTAGAGCAAAAGAATGTAGTTTACATGCTACAGCTAAACAAAATGCAGTTGTAGCACTTTAAAGACTAACAAAATAATTTATTAGGTGATGAGCTTTGATGAGGCAGACCCACTTCAGATCTGGAAACAGTGTGGCTAAATATAGTGACTTGCATGGTGAATAGTCACCATCTGCACAGTTTCCAGATCTGAAGAAGTAGGTCTGTCCCATAGAAGTTCATCACTTAGGTTGTTTTGTTAGTCTTTAAAGTACTACATGACCACTTTGCTTGTTTTGTGAAGATAGAGACTAACCCGGCTACCTCTCTCCCACCCTACAACTGATGCACAAAACTCCTATGTCCCTGCTATATAAACCCAGCATTCTAATTGTCTGCTCCAATCATCTGAACAAGTGGGTTTTACCTAATTTTACCTAATAAATTTGTTAGTCTTCAAGGTGTTACAGGACTGCTTTTTATTTGAAAAGTAATTAAGTGTACCTGACTGCAATTTTAGCCTATAATCTATTTAAATATCATCATAAGATCCCAAACAGTCTGTAAATACCCAAATCTCTTCTGCAATCTGGTTTTAAGTAGGAGAAAAAATTAAGTACCTCTGTATTTTGAAATATTTTGCACTCAACTGACCATGGTCCTAAATACAAAAAAGTGAGTGGACAGATTACTTTAGACCCAGGGTGCCCTTCTTCACAGGATCTTGAAGCATTTACAAATATTAACTAATGTCAGAGGCAAGTGTTATCTCCATTTTACAGACTAAAACTGAGGCAAACAGAGTAATTAACTTGCCATAATTTTCTTTTTGATGCTAACAAAGTAAAATGTTACCATGAGGGCAGTGGGAAACAGTGCAAAACAATGCTGAGAATACATTGTACACATGGATAAATACAGCAGAGAGGGGTTATAGCAGAATTGTTCAGAACAGAGGGAAGGACGCTGACACTATGCTGGAGGAGATTGGCTAAAGCACATTTGCAGTGAGCACATAATCAAAACTAACATCTGCAGCAGTTATAATCAAAGTCCATAGCATATCCCTAGCCAGGGTTGGAGCAGGTGCATGTGGATACTAATTTTAGTTCTACTTTTCTGGTTTCAGTCTGCCTCTTTTAGTTAGCTTTTTAAAACCTGCTGCTGCCTGTTACTTTGAGAGAATGCTTGTTCTCTTCCCCCCCATTATCTATAATTGCTTCTAAAAAATGTAATACTTTGCTTCCATGCTCCCTCTCGCCAGGGAGCTGAAAATAGGCCTATTGTCAAGTACAAATATGACTTGCCAGATTATATTAGCAAGAACTTGGCAGTTGTCAGAAAATATCCCAGGTTAGTGTCTGCTGCAGGCCGACTCCAAATGCTTTGCTTCAAGCTTTCAGAAGGCTGAGAACATCAGTCTTAACACTCTTCTGAGATTGCTTTCAGCTGAGTTAGAGGTTCCTGGTTCAAGTTGTGAAAAGACTGTACTAATATAAGGTCCCTGCTTTGGACAAGTCCGAGCTGCTCCTGCAACTTGAGGTACCTCATTTTCCCAAGATTTCAGCCTGCCTGAAGGGCTGTAGTGCCTGGGCTATAGTGCCTATTTTATATGGAGATTAATAAACATCTGAGCTATAAACAGGAAAATTACTCTGTATAACTTCATCTAGTGTCCTTCATTCAAAACATTGCAAAGCTTTTATGGGAAGAGAATTTTTATTTGTGGATTCTATAGCACCTTAGGCATTCATGATATTTTTACAACCAAGTAGTACTTTAGAATTTGCTTCAGCAGCTCTAAAATGCAGGATGCAAAAATTTCATAGGAAAATGGAGTGGATTAGAAGAAAGGAAAACAGCAAACAAGCATTCTTGCTGAGTGGTTAATGACTGGAGACTGGACGGGCCAAGTAATACAATAGTGAGTAGGATTTAGTCCATCATAAATTTCAAGTGAATCATTTTAACAGTAAGATTTGAAAAGAGAAAGCAGGTTGGCATGAATTCAGTATGGGTCAGTACAAGTGAAATCCTGCCTTTTTCCTTAAGAATTGTAGAATACAGATGTGTATGTTTGTACCATCTCAAACTTGATTTTTACTAGCATGGAAATCATGTTTAATATATTATGAAAATTTAGTCATTTACTAGGAACGTGAACATGTGGTGAGTGGTATTCTTCCTCTAATTAGTATTTTATTTCAGACAACAGCTGTGGCCGAATACTCTTTAAATTATAGCTAGAGATTCTAATAGTTTGGAAACATATTTTACAGGCACAAGAAACTAGAGAAATTCTGCACTTTCACTATACCACATGGCCTGACTTTGGAGTCCCAGAATCTCCTGCTTCATTCCTCAACTTCCTGTTCAAAGTGAGAGAGTCTGGCTCATTGAGTCCTGAGCATGGACCCATTGTGGTGCATTGCAGTGCAGGAATTGGACGCTCTGGAACGTTTTGTTTGGTTGATACATGTCTTCTACTGGTAAGAACCACCTACGCTCAATGGGATTAACGAGTGAGTTACAACTTTGTGGTGTTACTTCTAGGAATTGCTTTTCTGAAGCCTGTGAGAATCATGGCACCTTTCATGAACTCTGATTTATAATTACATGCATTCCTCTGAGACCTCTGCCTCTCTTTTTTACTTTTGCCTTTAATAATATCATAAAGTTAAAGCAAATTGAGCTTTTGAATGGGCTGTTGTGGGAGTATTAACTAAAACCATCACTGGTTGTCATTAATGACTTGGGAAGTTAGGCTTTGTCATCTTTGAGAGTGGTCCTTGCTTAATTTACCTTGAGATAAAACTCAAGCACCTGGTCTTCACTATTCATTTTTTGCCTTGGGGATAACTCACTTGAATTAATTATTCTGAAGTAAAAATACATCCCTTTTTCAACCAGTGAAGGCCTGATAGGAGTCCCACATTACCTTCATCCCCATACCTTTTTTGCAACATATTGGATAACTGAGCAGATTCCCCATTCTAGTCTTTCATTAACATGGAAGCAACTTGAAGCCCATGCAACAAATGAGTCATTGTCTTGAAACCTAGTAGAGTGGGTATCTGTTTAAGCAAGTTCTAAATCTGTACCTTCAGATGGACAAAAGGAAAGATCCTTCTTCTGTGGACATTAAGCAAGTTCTCTTGGAAATGAGAAAATACAGAATGGGGCTTATACAGACAGCAGATCAACTTCGTTTCTCTTACTTGGCTGTTATTGAAGGAGCAAAATTTATTATGGGAGATGCTTCAGTGCAGGTGAGTAATGACTGCATATCATGTGAGTTGGTCCATTGAAAGAGATTACATCACCTCATATTCCAGGACTGACACAGTTACAACAATATAACATAAAACAATAGCAGTTGTGCAGTAGATTAAGATGCAAAAATATCTTTGCATGAAGTCAGACAAACATGAAGGAAGTTAGCATGCTTGGATGAGGTAACGGAGCTAAGTGAACCATTAAAGGTACATACTTGGCAGGACTCTTGTACAACAATTTAAATCAGGGGTGAGCAAACTTTTTTATGTTGGGTCGCACTTTTCATCCCTGCAATTCGCAGGCCTTCCCACTCCTTTCTTCACCCTCCACAGCCTGTCTAATGTAATCCAAACCAATGTAGATTTCAATTTTGTTCATATGGGGGGGAAAAAAACACTTCAGCACATGTAAGAAAATAAGTATGTAGAATGTAAAAACTTTATTTATCCATATATAAATGTGACTATAAATACATAAAAAGAGTACCATAATTCAGTGTTTTTAATGAGCTGGATGAGCCTGAGACCCAGCAGCTGGTCATGCTGCATTGCGCCCCCCCCAATGAAATTTCACATCCCCTGAGGGGTCCCGCCTCTCACTTTGTGCACTCCTAACTTACACTGAGTGGTCTTTGATCTAATATATTGTTTTATACATGCTGACATGTTTGTAGGCCACAACAGCAGCTATCACATGGAAGATTCTCCTCCATGTGACTGAGAAACAACTGGGAAATACCCATTCCTGTGTGAATCTCATGATGCTGTTTTGCTGCAGCTTCTACTTAGTCCCTTTAACAATTTTCCAACATGCTGTGGATTCTGCCATTGTTTGTTTCCTTTTGAAGCATGCATCTCTGTTGTTGTTCGGTAATACTACAGCAACGTGAATCCCATTTGTGCTACTTAAGTGTTCGTGTGGGTGAAACACCAAATTAAATCTCCAGCTAATGGTTCCCATATGTGTGATTGGGCTGTGAGCATACTGTGTAGTTGGAGAGGTGAATATATCTGAACAGTGATCCTGAAAGTAAAATAGTGACTAATGTGTAAAGCTTCTGCCATGTTAATATTAGAATTACAGTGGCTTCAAAGTAAAATATTATAATCTAGTAAAACTTTAATAGTGACTTTCTTCTGTAAAGGAGCAGTGGAAAGAGCTTTCCAATGAAGACTTGGACCCTCCACCAGAACATACTCCTCCACCTCCAAGACCACCAAAGCGAACATCTGAAATGCATAATGGGCAGATGCATGAACACACAGAGTTTTTCCCTAAGCACCAGGTGGTAGAAGAAGAGATCAGATGTGCAGTCAGCACTGTGGAAGGGATGGTGCCTGATGGCTCACCTGTACAGCTGGGTACAGACAGGTAATTCAGCCAAGTTGTTTGTTTGGGTGGACATGTTTTTACCATTTTTTCCAGGAAATTGTTACAGATTGCCAGCTGTAGGTATATGGAACATTCCCTTGTCTGAGCCACTCATTGTCACCTATAAAGTATGTTGGACAGAATGTGGTGCTTTTGTGTAATGATGCTTCTAAAATAGGATTATAGCCCTTTATTTTCAGAGGCTCACATGCTTATTTAGATGAGAAGTGAAAAGAATACAATAGCCATTTAACAGCTGTGCCTCGGCTACAAAAAAAAAAGAGGAGGCAGAAAGGTTGAGCATCACATGTAAGTATGTATGGGTTTGGTTATACAGGTCTCTTTTGTACACTAGTTGGATTGTCAAGTTGTCATCTTAAGCCAGCTAGTGTCAACCACACCAATCAGTGCAGGTGTCTGGTATTCTGTGCACTTTATCAAATATATCCTGAGATATTTGAAAATCATCTTCTATGAAAGTCAGTTTGGTCCTGATGTTAGAATACAGGAATGGACAACTTATGTTGAACAACAGTGCACTAGTTGGCCTTAAAGATGCAGTTCATCCCATTAAGCTTTTTAAAAAATTAACTTAAATTAATCTCTTTCCTGCTGGGGCACTATTTTTGCTTTCTAATTCAAGTAAAATGGATTTTGAGCCTTTTAAAAATTCTCTTGAGGATTTTTTCTCTTTCAGACCTAGACTAAAAAGCGTTTGGCCTGACATTCAGGTAGGGAGTAGGGGACTAAGAAGTGGTATTTGTGTTTAACCACTAGATGTCTCTGCTGCTTCACAAATAGTTTCTGTTCTGTTAACAATAGATTCCAAGTATCAGAGGGGTAGCCGTGTTAGTCTGGATCTGTAGCAGCAACGAAGGGTCCTGTGGCACCTTATAGACTAACAGAAAAGTTTAGAGCATGAGCTTTCATGAGTTAACTCACTTCTTCAGATGCTGGTCCTGGAAATCTGCAAGGCCAGGTATAAATAGGCCAGAGCAAGGCTGGGGATAACGAGGTTAGCTCAGTCAGGCAGGCTGAGTTGTATTGTCATCAGTAGATCTGGAGGTGTGAACTCCAAGAGCGGGGAAGCTGCTTTTGTATTTAGCCAGCCATTCACAGTCTTTGTTTAATCCTGAGCTGAGGGTATTGAATTTGCAGATGAATTGTAGCTTAGCAATTTCTCTTTGGAGTCTGTTCTTGAAATTTCTTTGCTGCAGGATAACTACCATATACATCAGACAAACTGGACAGTCTCTACGTAAAAGAATAAATGCACACAAATCAGACATCAGAAATGGCAATATACAAAAACCCATAGGAGAGCACTTCAATCTCCCAGGACACACAGTAGCAGATTTAAAAGTAGCTATCCTGCAGCAAAGAAATTTCAAGAACAGACTCCAAAGAGAAATTGCTGAGCTACAATTCATTTGCAAATTCAATACCCTCAGCTCAGGATTAAACAAAGACTGTGAATGGCTGGCTAAATACAAAAGCAGCTTCCCCTCTCTTGGAGTTCACACCTCCAGATCTACTGATGACAATACAACTCAGCCTGCCTGACTGAGCTAACCTCGTTATCCCCAGCCTTGCTCTGGCCTATTTATACCTGGCCTTGCAGATTTCCAGGACCAGCATCTGAAGAAGTGAGTTAACTCACGAAAGCTCATGCTCTAAACTTTTCTGTTAGTCTATAAGGTGCCACAGGACCAATAGATTCCAGTAGACCAGTGTTTCCTAAAGTGTGGTACATGTGCCACTGGTGGGACGCAAAAGGATTTCAATGGGTAATTGGCAGAAAATTCATTGATAAAAATCAGGATATAAGCATTTGGGTGGCACTGAGAGAGGGGGTGTGCTAATAAGGCCAAAGTGCCACAAGGGGTATGTGAATGTTTTAAGTTTGGGAAACTGCAGTAGATCAGTGGTTTTCAAACTTTTTGCCCTATGGCCTACCCCACTGAATGCAAACTTTTGCACGGACTCGCCCATGATGACAAAATGCATTTGCTTTATTTCTAAATCCCTTAAATACTAAACTATTCATATTAAGCTACTGGAGCATAAAAATGTAAACCATGCAATTGTAGCATAAGGGCGGGAGGTTATATTTAGATAGTCTTGTGTATATCCTGTTAGTTTACCCAACTTCATCTTAGATAAAATAAAATATTAATTTATGTCCAAAACAAAATATTTGAACACTGTTTATGGCAGGAGTGGGGAACCTTGTATTTTGCCACTGACCCACAAGTAAAAAGTTGGGGGCCTGCACACAAGTGAAAAGAAGTGGGGGGGGGGAAAAACCCTTACTGATGTAGCCCCCAGCTGTCGCACCACACCCCTTGAGCTATAGCCCCACAGAGTGGAAGGGAGGGAAGACCTATGTTCAGGGCTTCCCACAGGCCAGATTGCTCCTGGGACCCCAGAAGAGTTAGTAGATTTATGGAGCCCCCACAATCTATGGGGTGGGTCCAGAAATAAGGCTTTTTGCATGGGGGATGGTGGGGCAGAGTCTGGGTAGGATGAAGGGTATGGAAACAGGCTGGGGATGCAGGATTGGGGTGGGAGGGGGATGCATGAGGAGACAGAGGTGCAGGGTCTGGATGTGAGGTGCTTACCTAGCTCAACACTTCCCAGCAGCTCCCCCCCCGCCCCGCCTCAGCTCCACCTTGCTGCAATTCCAGCTGATGAAAGCAGCAGGGGAAAGCTTCCAGGTGAGAGCTTTCCTGCACTGCTGTTTGCCCAGTTGGGTGGAGGGGGAGTGGCAGCGTGTAAAGCTGCTTCGCCCTCCGCCAAGCCAGATCCGACCTGCAAGGCTCAGGGGCTCCCCCTGCAGCAGGTAGCTGATGCTCCAACTACGGAAGGACTAGAGCACCACCATGGGCTCCCTGCTGCAGGGGTGGGGCAGGCCCCAACTCCAGGGCCTACCTGCAAGACAGTTGTGGACCACACTTTGAGAACCACTGCAATAGATGGTACTATAATAATCCTTAGTTTATAGCCTACTGACTATTGATGGATTTTGGCAATCTTTGTCCAAGAGAGTCAACTAAAAACATATTCTGTGAAGAAAGTTCAAAGGGACATCAGAAGTCACCAGTTGAAGGAAGAATTCGAAGTCTATATCTCAGACAAATGATTACACCTCAGACATGCCCAGTTTTGCAAGGGAATACTTGAAACAGAAGCATCCAACTTCCAACATTTCCCACAAAGTTCTAGAGATATATTTTGGCAAATAAAAATGGGAAACGTAGTGCATTTAGCCACTCTGCCTTGTGAAACTGGCTGGGGAGAATGACTCAGAGCTGGAAGCGTTGAGGCAAAATGAGGTATGTTCAGTAGTTTTTCCTCACCTTAAACTGGTCCCCAGAATATTTATCATTTGCATTTCTAATAGGATGTGCTTTCTTGCCATGTAGCATCCCCTGCTGATGACCCATGTGGAAGTCTGTGTGATGCCACATGATGGAATTTACTTTTTTTTTAAGTTGTCTTTAAAAATAGCTAGGAAACTGAGCACAAAAATATTTAATTAAAATTAAAACAATGTTAGGTGTACAAAAATAGCATTTTTTTAATTATAGTCCATCCTATTGCATACACACAAAGGAGCCAAATCAAAGTTAGATGGGCATTCTTAATTCTGTCATTTCTTTACTTTTGAGCGCCTGACTTGGGGGACTTAATCTCTTAAGGGCGTTTTTTGTGTGTAATTTTAGAGCTCAATCCTACTGTCTTGTTCCAACAATTGTGCATGCTTTAGTGATAACAGGTTCAGCATTTTCATGCAATTAGTGACTGTGTGGTTATAAAGACACAATTGATTTGAATCTAGTCACTGTCAGGAATTCCTGTTTATAAGTGTGATTGTGTGGCTTTGAAGTAGGGAATTTGAACTGGTAGGTCACTGGTTCTCAATCTGTGGCCCACAGGCTGCTTGTAGCTCAGTTAGCACACTGCTTGCAGCCACTGTGACATCCGCAGGGCTATATTTGTTGTGTGGATGCAGCTAACACAGATCTGAATATGTGACCCACATAGGGTTAGAACTACTGGGTTAGATCTTTAGGTACCATCAGGGATATGGTGATCAACTTGGGATAAAAAAACAGGTGTTTACTAGATGATTCGGACAGTCGTATCTGCCATTGAAAGCCCTAGCTATAGTCTTAAGATGCATGTTGTGTATCAGGTGTGTAATGTCCTGGTGACAAATGATCTACAGCTTCATCTGTAAGCGTTGACGAGATATCTGTGGATTGGGTCTTGGTATCTGCACACCTTCCCCCTCTAGGGGAAAATACTGATTTTTTTTTTTTCCATCCCTCAGCACTAGTCAAGACACTGAATTAAGGAGGAGAACTTTTGGTGACAATCTTTGTGTCTCACCCCACAAAGAAGAGCCAGTGAAGTCAGAAAACATAGAAGACGATGATGAGAACGTGATGTCAACTTGGAAGCCATTTCTAGTGAATATCTGTGTGTTCACTGTCCTCACAGCGGGAGCGTACCTCTGTTACCGGGTATGTTTTCATTGATGGACATGTCGGCAAGATTCAGTATACACAGAACAATTTGACCAGTGTGTAATCCGCTTCTATGAAAGAAATCTATTTGAGGCATCTGAGCTTTGTCTCAGTGGAAATATACCTTAGGTTGAAAGGCTGGAACTTTTGGTTAGGGCTTAAAGAGAGAATTGATGCACTAGGGTTTAATTTAGCTCTGTGGTCCCAAGAACATAATATTCTAATCTCAGGGCCTTACAATATTCAGGAGTAAGCAGAGAAAATGCCAAATAAATCTTGTTTTGTTTTTTCCTTTTTTTTTATGGAATAATAGAATTACAACACATTGTTGTTTTTAGCCTTTTTTAAAAGCCAGTTCTTTTTCTTTGTGTTATTTCAGAAAGAAACTAGGCACAAGTGAAACTTGCTTGTGCTCTCCAAGTGTTGTAACCAAATACATGAGTTATATTATTACTGTGTTCCCAAAAAGAAAGTCAATCCACTTACCTAGAGAATCCACATATCTGAAGAATGTAATTGTAAACTTTTCGGAAGGGAGAGAGCTCTTTTTTGTCTCACTTCACCTATTAAAGACTGAGTTGTGGACAGTGCCTGTGGTATTGATATATTTAATCATAGCATAACTGTTCTTAACTAGCTTCTTGGTTTTTTATAAAGATATGTAAAACAGGCTTCTGCATTTGCTCAGGGTATCCCAACATGTCAAACGTTTCAGAAAATGTATTTCCCCATTGACTTTTTTTGTTGCACTCTACTTGTACCTATGCCTGCTTACAGTGTACCAGTCTCAGTAAAGTTGTTTTTACCTTTCTATTCTGGTATGTGGGGAGGAGGAAAGCAGGAAGGGGAACTGAACCAAAACATGTCCGCCAGCATTTTACAACTGTTTGGTTGGCATTGAGAAGGACCAGTTTTAAACATCAGCGTTTGGACTGTAAAAATCCCGTTTTACTCTAAACCTGCCTTGCAAGGAGAAATGTGCTTGGTGCACAAACCAGAGGGAGGGGGAGCATCCTCAAGGGAGATGCAAGAAATGATTGGGATTTCCGTATATCCAGAGCAATGTTAATGTCATGGCAGCTTCCTTAACAAAATTAAAGCTCAACGGAAGGCATGTTGGTCTTTGAACATACCAGTTGGATTACCATGATGCAAGCGATAGTGTATTTTCTTTTTTTAAGAAAAGATTTTGGTATTAACTTTAGTTTGGTTTGGAAATAAGCCGTTAAATGATTACTGGAGTAGAGGGGCACATGTACGTGAGCCTTGTAGCTCTACAGATGTGGGAGGTGCTGTGCTAGCTCAATGTGAGAAAAGAGCTGGCTGGCGTAAAGTACAAATCAGGACAAAACAACCTAACAGCGATGACGCAATTTGGCTCAGTTGATTGTGCCTACTTGAGAGAGGCCCAGGACTTGAATGGTGTTAGGAATGCAGTAGCAGAGCTGTGACTGGAAGCTTGCATAGCACTAGACCTAATTCTCATCAATGCTTTTAGTCTTTTCCTCTCGTGAGTACCAAATTTGTACATTTTAAACAATAATAGAAAAAATCTTTGTTCATGGGGCAGAGATCACAAGCAAATTCACTACTTAAAGCAGTAGTGGTTACAAGTAAACTGATATAACTGAAAGTGTTACTAATTAGTGCTTTTAAAATGCATTCTGGTTGTATAGCACTTAACCACCATTCTCAGTGTAAACATCTTTATGGAGTATATTGCGTAACAGTCCTTTCACTCCATATTTATTTTTTTCAAAGCTATTTGTAGCTCTTGCTCTTTCCTTAAATCCATAAGGTGTTACTTGGGGTGGAAGGGTTGTTTGTTTTTGGTTTTGTAAATGTTAAGCTTGCATCAAGGGCTTCTCAAAATTACAATAATAAATAAATCCTCAGGTAGTACTGGGAATGAAAAATTTACCTGTGAGATTGTTGGTCAGACCAGTACTTGAAAGGGGGAATATTGTAAGCAGTCAGTATTTAGTATATTATTGGAAACATGAAAATTTGAGTATAGGAAAATGATATAATATATAATGGATCACTTGTATATTTAAATACAGTATGTGATTGCTTTGTCCCCATTATTCTCACCATCATCTGGTAGAATATTGTTCTAAGGCAACATTTGCACCCCTGTTGTATTAGAATGCATGTAAAGTCTTCTTGTGTCCTGATTAAATACCATGTGCTTGAAAGATGAAAAAAAGTTATACTTCTGCTTACTGATGTGCCCAAATTATATTTGCATGATCTGATCATTTAAGTGGCTGTGGTTCAAAGGGTGTTGCTGAAAGTGTTTTTCATTCAGCAATACATTGATGTGGTGTTTATCAGGTAACATGTACTTGCCTAATATTTGGCATGATTTTCTATTGAATTTCTGCATACTCAGTGTAACCCAGTTGTTTAGCATAGTTCATTTCATCAGAGTAATACAAACATTCCAAAGTGTGTATTAAGCCCTATTCACACCTCACCTCCAGTTTTGGCAGCAGAGATCTCAACAATGTCAGAATGACTTACTGTGCTGCCTACAGAAACTTTCACTTGGGGGAATTCTGCTTTTGGAAAAGTCACCAATAAAGCAAGGTTTCAAGTGAGTGATTTGTGCCATAGTGCCCTACTTGATCTCTAGAAACAGAGTAAGACCTGTGAAATATGAGTGGCCCATGAACTGAATGGGACTCTCAGTATTTTCTGCTTTTTAGAGAAATGTAAAAGTTGGGAAGGGGAGAGGGGTGTTAAATGAGAAGGCATAGCGTTCCTCCGTAGAATCCACAGCTGTACTGTATTTGCAGCCTTTTCCCCAAAGAAAAACTTACACTTCTTGCTATACAGAGAGGAAAAAGCAGCTCTAGTTAATATGCTCCTTTCTCCCAGACACCTTCACTACTTGGCTTTCATCTGTGTAAAGCCAAGGAGGCCTTGTACCTTAGTAGGAACATACAGGGGGAATGCCCTGTAAGCTGTGAGGTGTGTATAAGGCTCATAATGCCAAACTGTATGCATTTTTGTTTTGATGTCCTGTAAATGTATGTAGTAGTTTGGGTGTGTCTATACAGTAGTGTTTCAAAGTGGGTGTACTGATTAACCTATTCTTGGAAAAATGGACAAATATCATGTTAAATTTGTTAGAAAGTTAGTGAGCTGCTCTGCTATATGCCTTAAGCAAATATTTACTCATCAGGTCTTTCTTTTTTACAGATTGCCATAGAATAAACATTTTTTTAAAAAAATAAAAAATAAACAAAAGTTAAATGTTTTGGTATAATACATTTTCAGGTATCTTGTCTTTTGTGTAAGGCGCTGCAATGACCTCAGTTTTCAGTAACTGTACAGTTCTTCAATTTCCCATACCAAGTTTTCAGTTCTCATTTTAGTTGCAACAATAAATTTTTTTTTTAAAGAATGGATGTATGAGTCTTTCCACTTCCTGTTTTATCACAAAGCTAGAGATGTAGTCACTAACAAATTTAGGTGTTTGGCTTATCTAAGAGACTTCACATCGTACTGAGTATTTTGCGTTTTCTCACATGAATAGAAAATGTTATAAATATTTCCATGAGTAGAGAAAAGTTGCTTTCAGATCAGTAACTGTCTGCTGTAAAATAAGATGCATTTTTGTTACAAATTTGCTTCCTCAGAGATGTTCAAGTGAGTTTACTAAGGCTGAGTCTATACTACATTCTCCTTTCAGAAGGGGAATGCAAATGTGGCTGATCAGAAATGCAGATAACACTTATTTACATATTGTTGGCCTTATTTGTATAATGGCAGCCACTCACTGTTCCAGAAGTGCTGTTTTCCTTGGGGGGTGGGGGGGGGGAGGAAGAGGAGATGACAAAGATGACAAGCAGTGTAGACTTACTTTTCAGGAAGGGTTCTTTTGCAAATGGGTTTGTTGCAAATGAGCCCTGTCAACACAGCTTGTTGTTGCCCACCCAGCTACCCCCGCACCCCAAAAAACAGCAGTTCTGGAACAGTGAATGGCTGCTATTATGCAAATGAGGTCTGCAATATGCAAATCTGCCTCATTTGCATTTCTGATCAGTGTATTTGCATTCCCCTTCCAAAAGGGGAATGTAGTGTAGAATGCAGCCTTAGTGTTTTTGGTCATATCATTAAATTATATGATGTGCAAATTAGATCTTCTAAAGCACTATCATTGTTTTTATAGCAGTTTTTCAGCTGTGGATTGATTTGCTAAATTTGTGGTGCAGGATGGGACTACACAGTACAGCAGCCTGCGTAGCAAGGATTTATTTATATGGCCCCCTTGGGAAGGATTACTGCAGATGTACGTATATGACCTCTCCAGGTACTCTGGATATTTTTTCACAGATTTTTTTTGAGACAAGCTTTGGACCTTTTGGTTACCCTTAGATCAGTTTGGTGGATGTACATGTTGCTTTGCTCTGCATTTGTATATAATTTTAAGTAAAGCTGCCTGAAGATGCCATTTCCAGTAACTCCTTAAAAGATCTGAGGAAAACACTAGTGTCACAGAGGTGGGGCACGACCCTTGAGTCAGACCTGTATAACTGCCTAAAGCTTAGCTCAGACTGCAGCTTAGATCAGTTTCATTCGCGTGTTATATGCTCTTGCTTCTCATTGTGAGCTATCCCCTGTTTCTTAGTGAGGAAGAAGTTTATAATATATGCAATATTACAACTGCATGCATGCCCTCAGCTGATAAACGTCTGCAGTTCAGATGGAGCTGTGCGTACTGCTGAGAAACAGCTCTTGTGTTTTATTTGTTCAGGGTGGAACAATAACCTAAGGATGCTTTTCAAGCTAGTGTGTGTCTCATACCTATCATCCCTGCTTTGTCAGAGCAAAAAGTCTAACTTTGAGTACCAGGCCTATGTTTCTGTTTTTCCCTTGAACAGCCAGAGTAGGTGCTATCACAGAATCCAAGGGCTGGAAGAGACCTCAGGATGTCATCAAATCCAACCCTCTAGCTAAAGCAGGATCAACCCTAACTAAATCCTCCCAGCCAGGACTTGGTCAAGCTGGGACTTAAAAACCTCTAGGGATGGAGATTCTACCACTTCTCTAGGTAACACATTCCAGTTCTTCCCCATTCTCCTGTTGAAATAGTTCTTCCTAATATCCAACCTACATCTCCTGCTCTGTTACTTGAGACCATTGCTCTTTGTCCTGCCCTCAGTCACTGAGAACAGCCTCTCCATTGTGTTTAGAACCCCCTCCTTCAACAAGTTGAAGGCTGCTATCAAATCACCCCTCACTCTTCTCTTTTGCAAACTAAATAAGCCCAAATCCCTCAGCCTCTCCTCATAGGTCATGTGCTCCAACCCCTTAATAGTTTTCCTTGACCTCTGCTGGACCCACTCCAATGCAGCCACATCCTTTTTATACTGGGGGGGAGGACCCAGAACTGGACGCAGTACTCCAGATGTGGCCTCAACAGTGCTGAATAGAGGGGAATAATAACTTCTCTAGATCTGCTGGAAATACTCCTCCTAATGCACCCCAATATACCATTAGCCTTCTTGGCTAAAAGGGTACAGTGTTTACTCATATTCAGCCTCTCATCCACTGTAATCCCCACGTCCTTTTCTGCTGCACTGCTACTTAGCTAGTTAGTCCTCAGCCTATAACAATACTTAAGATTCTTCCATCCCAAGTAGAGGACTCTGCCCTTGTCCTTATTGAACCTCATCAGATTTCTTTTGGCCCAATTCTCCAATTTCTATATGTCACACTGGACCCTGTCCCTACCCTCCAACATAGCTACCTGTCCCCTTAGCTTCATGTCATCCAAAACTTGCTGAGGGTGCAATCCATCCCCTCAGCCATGTCATTAATAAAGATGTTGAACAACACCGGCCCTAGAATCAATCCTTGGGGCACGCCACTTGAAACTGATCACCAACCAGACACTGAGCCATTTATCAATAATGTTGGGTCCAACCGTCTAGCCAGCTTTCTGTCCACCTTGCAGTCCATATATCCAGTCCATATTTCCTTAACTTGTGGGAAAGAATGTTGTGGGAGACAGTATCAAAAGCTTTGCTAAAGTCAAGGTATATCACATCCATTGACTTCCCCATGCCTACAGAGCTGTTACCTCACCATAGAAGCTAATCAGATTGGTCAGGCATGACTTGTCCTCCATGTTGACTACTCTTGATCACTTCCCCTCCTTCAAGTGCTTCAGAATGGATTCCTTGAGTATTTTCTCCATGATTTTTGCAGGAACTGAGGTAAGGCTTACTGATCTATAATTCCCTGGATTGTCTGTCTTTTTTTTAAGATGGGCACTATATTTCCCTTTTTTCCAATCATCCAGGACCTCTCCCAATCTCCACAAGTTTTCAGAGATAATGGCCAAAGGCTCTCCAGTGACATTTGCCAGTTGCCTCAGTACCCTTGTTAGACATTAAATCTTGACCTGTGGATTTGGGTATGTCTACCTTTTCTAAATAGCTCTTAATTTGTTCTTTCCGCAGCGAGGGCTGCCCACTGCCTTCCCATACTACGTTGCCTAGTGCAGTAGTCTGGAAGCTGACCTTGACTCTGAAGACAGAGGTGCAAATAAATAAATTAAATAAATAAAAGATAATCGAGTACTTCAGCCTTTCCTACATCTGTCACATCCAGGTTACATCCCTCAACCAATAAAGGCTCCTCACCTTATTGTTAACATGCCTGTAGAAACACTACTTGTTACCCTTCACATTCTTTGCTAGCTGCGGTTCCAGTTGGCTTCTCTGCATTCTTCAGCAATATATATACAGACAGGAAATAAGAGATGCAAATGCTGACAAAATAACTACCGGTAACTAAACTAACTTACACCGGTCCATATTTCATAAGTAATGATCACAGAAGTAAATACTTGACAAATTCTCCCCCATATTTTCAAGTGTTTCTCCCTGGCTTTTCTGAGCTATCTGTTAACTATATGCTTTCAGCATCCAGATGGTTTTGCAAAAAGGTAAAGCACTTCATGTTTTATTTAAAAACATTAGAAAACTGTATGTAAACAGAAATAAATACTGACTAGAAAAGTACAAAGCACAGTATAATGTATCATATATACAGATAGACTGACTGTTCAAGTAATGTACCTAATGTGAGGCTCCTAAACCTATATTTGAATACTCAAATGGATGGTCTGACTATCCGGGTGCTGCTGAACACTCAGCTCTTTTGAAAATCGAGCCACTGCTGGGTGCTTGCATATGGATTAAGGAACTGCACATCAGGTACTTTTTTTTTTTAAACTTAGCCTAAGATGAAATGAGTAAGTGTATAAATTAACAACTCTACATGGCTCCCCGGTGCTGTCAATACACAAGTCAGTTGTGGTCACCTGCTCCATAAATGTGAAGAATATGCATGTTCTGAATTGTTAAAGAACAATTCAAACCTTCCCTCAATAGTTTCTGCTAATGTATACTTGCACAGATGAGCGTTAATTTCAAATGTCTGTCCCTGGGAACACTGAAATCCCAGTTTGTTGACTTCACATTTTCACCGTTTTATTTGGAAGCAGTGAACTTGAGCTCTTACTCAAGTTTACAAGAAAGCCCTGACCAGCCTAGAAATGATGATGTTGGAGTCTCCTTTTAAAGTGCACAGCAGCTGTTATGATTTCAGACAGGATGAGTGCTGAGTTATAACTTCAGTACATGCTGACACTGGAGCCATCTTACACTAGTTTTCTGCAGATCTAGCATACATTGACTGTGGTGGCATTCTAGCTCATTAATGACACACTCCAATCCATTGTCTTGTCTCCATTAAAATCAGAACTCCAAGGCCTGTAGGAAAACCGCATTTAGGACCAGCTCTTCAGCTGCCCTAACCTAGGGTAGTTCAGCTGAAGTCAGGAGTTAGCTCTTTCCACAGCAGCTGAGCTGACTCTTCATTTTTAAGTGGTTTGCGCTGAGGGAGGGGGAGAACACTGGGAGCATTACAAACTGGCCTAATGACATCACTTCAGAGTTCCTAAAGGTGAAGCAGAACGGAAACCTCCACATCTTAAAGCTAAGCTTTTTCTTCTCATGCTCTCTGTGCTAAGGTAGCCTTTGCTGTATGTCAGTTACAAGGCTACACTTTACCTTTGCTGCCTTCCTGGCCTGCCAACAGGCGTAGGGGAGGTGGACAAAGGGGGCAAGTACTGTGGGGCCTAGTGATTCAGAAGGGCCCGAGGCTCCTAGCTGCAATTCATACCACAGGAACAGCAGGGGCTGGAGCCCTGCATCCTTTAACCTGCTGCTGGAGAGCCACAGGACATGCTCTGGGTACAACGGAGAGCTAGCTTGGAGGGGTGAGGTACGGTGCACATCTTGGGAATGCAGAGCCACCTTGCCCCCGTTATCCAGGGGCCCAGCAAGTCTCCTGGACCTACTATTCCCTTCTCCCTCTTAAATCCTGCACAGACTTATTTTGAGTTGTTTGAGCTTTGTTAGTGTTTTTTTTTTTTTTTTGGGGGGGGGGGGAGGCGGGGGAAGGCATTTGTGTTTGTGCAACTGAGTCCAGATTCTTAGTGAACCAACACACTTTAACCCTCCCCAGCTCCCTTCCAGTCCTACCATTTTATGATCTATTAAACTTGCTCTTTTGCCTCCTGCTTTGGGCACTGCAGGCTGAGTTGTTCCAAGGTTTGTTGTGCTTTCTGGTGGACTCAGCCACAGGGATGCTGGATTTTCACTAACGCCATCTAGTGATACTTCACAAGCTTAGCTCAAAGTGCCAGAAGCATTCTGGTCCAGCTGCTGTGGGACTTAGTCCTAGCCATCCCACTCTATATACTGAAGTCCTTTGCTAGTTACCTGTGTGGCTAATTAAATCAGCTATCAGTAAACGAAGATCTCCCAAGGAAGTCAGACCCTTCTGTAGCTGCATCCGTGTTGCAGGTCACATCCAGCATTTAGTTAAAAAATTGTGATTTCAATTTCAGCTTCTTGGTATACAGTGTCTCTCAGCTCACAGCAAACTCGGTCCATTTTTTCAAAGGCTAGTCGTCCTTTTTCACCTACCAAAAAAGACAAACCTCAGTGAGGGGGACCCTGATGAGGGGAGGAGCTCTTGCAGCTTCATCTTAGCTCTGCACCTTCTCTTGGGTGGTCAGTCACCTTTGAAAATTACTTCCTAAGTGTTTTGTGGCTGCTCAGCTTGAGGCCTCTTTTAAAAGGGACCCAGTTTCCAAAAATGACTGAGCAGCTACCTGCTGAAAATCAGGCCCCTTTAAGGCACCTGAAAGTGCTATTCAGTTGATAAATTTGGCCTGAATGCAGGTGAATTCTTAAACAATATTCTGAAAATATTGTTATACCGGGGCAGCTGTCTACAAATCTGGTATGATGAGAAACCTATCACAAGTGAAAGGAAAGCAAATATCTACTGTGCACCAAAGCTGCTTGGGAATTCTCTTTAGTTACTAGCTTTGTGCTCTCATTCTGCCTCACTCAGACAGTAATTGCACAGGATCACAGCCCATCCTTGCCAGCCTAGTTTCAGTTCCTTGATGGTATCTGAATACAGCTTAATTTCTCCCTATGGCAAATGCAAGTTATTTAGTACATACCTGTTATTGACACTTTCTAAGCCTAACTGTCCTCTTTTCCCAAACCTCCCCTGCAGTTGTCCAGTTTTACACTGCTGTAACTTCATTGACAAAGGCTGCTTCTGCACTCGCCCCCTCCTGTCAGAGGTAGCATGGTAATGAGGCAATTTGAAGCAGGCTAATGAGGTGCTAACGTGCATATTCAGTGCCTCATTAGCATAAGGGCATCCATGCAAATTTCAAAGTGCAGACTGCAAATTGCAGATTGACAGTATAGATGGGGGCAGCTTCGAAATAAGCACCCCACTTCGACATTCCCTCACTCCGATCTAGTTCTGTGGGAGTAAGGGAATGTTAAAGTGGGGTGCTTATTTTGAAGCTGCCCCCATCTATACTGTCAATCTGCAATTTGAAATCTGCACTTTGAAATTTGCATGGCTGCCCTTATGCTAATGAGGTGCTGAATATGCTTGTTGGTGCCTCATTAGCCTGCTTCAAATTGCCTCATTACCATGCCACCTCCAACGGGAGGGGGCGAGTGCAGAAACAGCCTCAGAGTTATAACTGGTGAATCAGTCCGCATATATGCAGCCCCCTTATTAACAACAGTTATGTTCATACATTTGAAAATCAACTCCCTTGATTCAGTAAGACTTTAGCCGAGCTAGACTTTGATTTATACAGCTCCCAGCAGACAGATGTACCAACTGCTATTGCTAACCACAGTATTGACCATGGTGCTGGAATACCTTAACTTTTATGCCTTGTTACCTGAAATCGTCTTGTTGCTCACTGTCCCTTTACAAGGGTTAATAGTATGTACAGCACTTCCCTCTCAAGCTGTCTAAGCCGATGTACATATTTTTATATATTTAGTTTATGAAGGCTGTGTAACTGTGTAACACAGTAACGTGTAACCCTTGAAAGTCTTAGTACGTATGTAGTGTTAAGATTATTGTAATACTGACACTGTCATGAAATATCTGTTAGATCAGCCTTAACTTGCCCTTTAATTTATTGATTTTTGCTGAAGAGCATGTTAGTAAAACTTTAGGGCTGCTTTGTTAATACCTCATCTGTCACTGTCCTTTCAGTATCTTTATTTAAAGCTACCATAAACATTTACCAAATGACAGCGTTGTTTCCCTGGCGGCGTTCCGTACTTCCTCTGTTTCAGACTGACACAGGCTGGCAATCTGGTCAATACTTTCTATGGCCTGTTGGGGCAAAGAAAACATTGCAAGAGTCTTGATCTTTACTCTCAAGCAGTTTTCCCACTGTAACATCCAGGTACTATCTGTTGTGGAAATATGCAGCAGCTGTTCAACTGCCCTCTCTTCTTGTACCACAGTTCTGATATTATTATGCTCTATTTCCCTGCTCTTCCTTCATCCACCCGAACTGGTGGTGGGTTGGTATCCTTGGCAAGCGCATAGGTGTGCCACCTTCTAGGCCATCACAGAGGATTAATGGTTTGAAGATGTAGGATGTGATTCACCACTGCATTACTCTAGTATTGTACCTGCAGTTTCAATGGCATTAACACAGGCATAAATCTAAAATAATGCAGTTGTGAACCAGGCCCAAAGAGAACTGCAGACAAAGGGGCCCAGACTGCTTTCTAGAAGTCATTCCTAAAAAGTTAGAGGGGCTGGGTCTATCTTGTGACTGCATTTCCTTTCCTTATTTTAAAAAAAAAGTTGTGCTGACAGTAACTGTTCATGTGCAAACCCCCAGACTAGGAGGGTTATTGGAAGGATTCAACTCCTGTCAGCTCCAGAAAAATTCTGCTAGTTTGTTAGACTCTGAAACCTCTCTAGTCCAGCACCCTCAGGACCTAAACAGTTCCAAATGAGAGAATGGACTCGAATGGACTCGACTCCACAGGAGGTCAATATTGTCTAGCAGCATTACCAATGCTTCTGCTGCTTACTGGGCTTTTAGAAGACATTTAGGGGCAAATTACCTCTAAATAACAGCACAGAACAGTGAGAGCCGGGACTGGTGGCCATAAACAAACTTTATGGGACCATGAGAAACTTGGCCACACCCCTGATAAGTGGACATTCAACTAACTAAAATCGTGCTGGAACAGTTGCTGCTGGATTAGTGTGTACCGGACAAGAGAGGTTCAACTTGTGACAACTTAAGACGGAAATCAGATGAGTATTTTTGAGTTTCTAGCAGGTTGGGACTGATGAGCAGTTACTCCTAAAACAGGCTTGGCTGACTTTTTGAATGGCTGGACCGCTGAGCAAGATTGCAGGGGGGTGGATGACAGCATGGGTTCAGTGCTCCAGAAGGTGTGGGCTTGTATTTAGCACTGTACCTTTGGCCTGGGCTCTGGTTATAGCCCTTGATTGTCCCCCTACTGTCATCCTAGGTGGAATAGGGTTTAGATATCTATGGCTGTCTCAACTGGTTGATTCAAATCTCAGCAAAGCCAATGTGGAACTGAGGAAATTGGAGTTCCCTTCATGCAAATAAGGTAATTGTAAAGTAAAATTGAAACAATGCCCACCAGAAAAGAGAGAGAGATGAACCTTTGGCCAGACAGGTGGTCATGGCCCTATACAGTAAAAATCCCATTTCTCAGTCACACACTTACTCTGAGGTTTTTGAGAGCCAGACATGCCGCTTGCTGTAGTTTTGCATCACCCTCAGCTAAAATATCCGTGTAAAATAGCAGAGCCTAGAAAATAAGATTTGAGTGCTTGGTTACCTTACAAATGACTGAGTGTGGTGAATGCCAAGTGCACTGAGATCTCGGATGCTTTACCTCCCTGGAAGTGATCAAATGACATACAGGAATCACTTTTGCTCTGTCTTGCGGGTGGAATATGGTATAAGGGAGGGGATCAACAGTGCAAGACAGTTCTGATCCTTAACTTACCCTGCACCCACTGCAGTGGCAGCTCTTGGGAACAGAGTACACCTCCCTCCCACCCCCCAAAAAAATGGTTAAGTAATCTGATCTCAGAGCAACCATACCATCTTACTATACAAACTAGTTAGAAACCACACAGTGGCCCAATTCAGTTAATACCTTCTCCCTGAAATTCTTATTCGTTGCAGCCCGAGAGAGACAAGAGGTGGCTGCTTTGCTGACATGGAGGTTGTCATCTAACTGCAGAATCCCCAGCAGCTGTAAAGTTTGGGGTAGAGGCTGGAGTTGGCGCAGTTGCTTCCCTTTTAATCTCTTGATTTTCTTAAGGCGCCCAGGACACTGTAGCTCCTGAATTAGCATCACTGCAAATGGAAGAATAACACTTCATCTACAACTGTGTCCGTGGAGAGCATGAATCTTTGGTACTGAGATGTCCCTTTCAATTTTATATCCTATCTCAGACATGTGCCTATAATTAGCCTTGCTCAGTAATGTTTTTAAAGCATGCTCTTTTTCCATTCTCTTATCCCTCCTTCTTCTCCCTTTGGCCTTTTCATCATCTCATGTTTTTACAATATATTTGAATAGTGCCTAATAAAATGGAGCCTAGTCCTTGCTGAGAACCACAGGTGCTAAATTAATATAAACAGTTAGTGAATCCAAAATCTTTGGGAACAGTGACCATTTGATTACTACTTAAAAAGTGGGGGGAGGGGCTTAAATATTAAAACAAGCAGCTGCAGAAGGCCACACAGACTTCAAACTCTCTTAGACAAAGAGTTAATGGGCACAAAACAGACAAAAACACTCCTGAGCCACAAACCTGTCAGCTGATATTTTAATGGAGAGGGCCATTCTGTTAATGACTTAAGAGTCTGCGTGTTACTGAAGAGGAATTTTCACACTACTTTGGAAAGAGGGGTTGCTGAACTCTCTTTTATATTCAAATTTGACACATGAACACATGGTTTGAAACAGGATGCAAATTTTCTGCGTCATTTATAAGGGCTCTTTTGCAAACTTGGCTTAATCTAATTCTTGACTCCCTCTACTCTCTGATTGGCTCACCTTGATTTTTTTTTCCTAATTTGTCAACCTTGATTACTATATTTGGTTCTCTGTGCCTTAAATATTGAGTCTGTTCTGGTATGGCTATGGTCTGAAGAAGTGGGTATGTCCCACAAAAGTTCACCTAATAAATTATTTTGTTAGTCTTTAAAGTGCTACTTTAGTGCTTTTTTGTTTTGTTAAGAGACGTGTAATTGTACTGTTGAGAGAATAATGTGCCTAGTTTTAAAAACAATGCACCACATTGTCATTTTGAAACCCTGAATGAGACAACAGACAAGCTTCCCACTCTTTTGCATTCAAACATAAGAAGGCATGAAGGACCCAGTCCCCTCCAAGGCAAACCACCACGGAGAAAGAAAATGAAACTACCCCAGTACCTGCCATGTTAGATTTCAAACTACACTACATTGCTGGACTGGGTTTCAGCATGACTATAGCTCCCTCACAAATACATGCCACTAATCCGTCTCTCTCGTCACTGCCCTTATGACCATGCGACGAGTAAAGGCTTTACAGCACCAATGGAACACAGCAGCTTACTGTGCGGCCAGTCTTATATTGGGACTTAAGCCAGACACTTAAGCTAAATATTTGCATCCAGTCTGTTCCTTTCCTACCTAGCTATGAACCTGCTGTCTGCCTCTGCTGCTCTAATGAAAACTCTGTGGGCATAGTGAGGAGAGAGAATGAAAACAGTTGAATTTATTATGGTAGGATTGTGTCCTGCTCTTTAAAAAAGCATCACATGGGGATAGGGACAAATACATCCCCATAAGCTGTTCAAGTAGTAAGCTAGCCTGCCTAAGGGTTGTTTGTGCACTATGTGACAATCTTGCTATTACCTTCTTTGGCGAGTTCTGTCAAGTGCTTCTCCAGATTGGTAATATGCTCTTTCTCCAGGTAGCTGTGAAACTGGAATAAGGTAAGCAGTTCTGCAGACGGGCTCGCCGCGGGAAGCAACCCACAGCAGCTGACTATCTGTTCCAGCAGCCTTTGCAACACTGTACAGACAGGTAGAGAGAGCAAACAAAGAAGGCCAGCTGAGGGGCAGGACATTTTGCACTCATGCATTTCGTTTACAGTTTTAACAAGAACAAGGTGATGGCTGGAATTTTCAGAGGCACATAAGAATACAGGGGCCTAAAGCTCACTGAAATTCACTATGGGTGCATCTACACTGCATTCCCCTTTTGGAGGGGGAATGCAAATGAGGGAGATTGAAAATGCAAATGAAGCACTGATTTACAAATTTTGTGCTTCATTTGCATAATTTCATGCAATCGCATTTCCAGAAGAGGCTTTTCTGAAAACAAAAACAGCCATGCAGACAGGATTCCTTCTGAAAAAATTTCCCGTTTCCTATGGGGATTCCCAGCCAGGGCATATTGTGCAGTCACTGTAGAGATTAATATCCAGCTGAAAGGAGTCCCAGCCTAAACCCTAATTTCAGATGATGATTGTGCCAGTCTTATAGACAATTTTTAATTGGCTTTGCTTTCTCACCCTCTTTCTACAATGAGGGTGCGTGGGTGTGTCAGTGAGACAGCAAGGACACCCCTTTGCAGCAGTCTGTAGCAGGTGTCAGCAACCCCGGCACAGGTGCCAAGAGTGTCAGGGGAGCTGATTTTCATCAGTACGCGAGGCAGGAGCTCAGCCCCACCCCTCCTCCCTAAGGCAGCCGGAGCTTGCAAAAGAGAAAAGAACAGCTAATTCTACCAACCACCACCTAAAGGGTAAAGCTCTGCATATTCATTTATTTATTAATGAACCTGTTGTAAGTAGGAGGTCAAAAGGGCATATTTTGGCATTCTGCCTGGGAAAGGTTGCTGTAGTCTCATCTATAGAGAGCCTTACTTTCTGTGTTTACATGTCACGTGTGCCAGGCTGAGAGTCATACAGGATATTTAAATGATACTGTTTGGGATATGGATGATGGCCCAGATTCTGGGAGTTAGACATGTAAATACCTGTGAAGAGCTAGGCCTATGTCTGCCTCATGGTTGTACAGTACATAGGAAAACAGGGCTCATATGCCTCCAGAGGTGTCTGGGCACCACTGCCAAACATAAGAAATAATGAGTACTCCTTTTTGGTCTTTGAGAAGTATATACTACACAAGATAGCAATGCTGTGCTGTGTTCTTTCTACAGTAATTATGAATTAAATGCCTGCAATGTTTTTACTATAGCTTTTCTGCTTTATTAAATAGAAGGGAGGGATTTTCAAGACCAAGGTTCCTAACTTCCATTGACTGCTAACCCAAAATCCCATCCAAAATTACTATAAAACATAAAGCTAACAGTCCATAATCTCATGAGAAAGAAGTAATGCTCCATCAAACCATATGTGCAGAGTATTCTGGTCATTTTGCTGTATAATTAATAAATCAAGGGAATGGATCCTGAATTTTAATGACAGTTTTTTAAAACAAAGAATTTATTGTACCAAGAACAAGTTCTAGGTCACTTTTAAAAACCTACTTGGACAGCCATTTAGTCAAGGCTATGTCTACACTGCAGGGTTTTTCAGAAACATCTTATTTCCATGTTGCAAGTTATTTCTCAAAAGAGCTTTCACAGTACAAGAGCATTTCGAAATTGAGTGCTCACACTAG
The DNA here is from genome assembly GCF_033958435.1 of Carettochelys insculpta. Classification (NCBI taxonomy): domain Eukaryota; kingdom Metazoa; phylum Chordata; order Testudines; family Carettochelyidae; genus Carettochelys; species Carettochelys insculpta. Next base: position 18,590,246 of record NC_134153.1, on the reverse strand, counting down.
AAAGCCCAATTTCAAAATAAGAGCAATGATAGGATGCCTCCCTGAAGGCCAATTAAGTCTCAATTACCTCTGCTTAGTACACACTAACTCAATTTTGAAACTGAAAGGAAGAGGTTGGCAAAAGTAATTCATTTTGGTGGAGTTACTATTTCATGGTAAATGCCCTTTTATTCCAGAATAACAAGCTTTGCAGTGTGGACACAAGGGGTTTTTGTCCTGAAAAAAAAAAATTCCTCCACAGAAAAAAAATCCAGTGTAGACAAGCCCTCAGTGTACAAATAAAATCAGGTGCTTTATCTTTTAGTAATTAACTGGTACCTGCTTCTAGGTGTCCTGGATATTTCTCCTTCACTTTGAACAATAATATGTATTTCAGTGGATTCTGGAATTTTTCAGCTGCACAGAACAAGATATTTCCAGGCTCTGTGAATTCACTCCAGATTTGCAGGCATTGCTTCTGCTTTTTCACCTTGTGAATAACTGCAGAATAAAGTTTACACAGTCAGCAGCTGAGTTGGCATGCATTTTAAATGAGACATGAGATACCAGATGGGATGTCTAACAAATGTGAGAATGTCATTTTTATTTACATTCTGCAGATGGATTTCTTTACAATTGAATTTTATTACCAATATCTTAGACTCACTGAGGACCTGATCCAAAGCCCCCTGAAGTCAGAGTTTATAGAAAAACTTCAGTGCTTTGGACTGGGCTCTACACTGTCATACCTGTGTGAGAGTGATATGTCTACTATGGTCCTATGCAGGGACACAGACTATGCTCTGCTAAGGATTCCCCTTCGCTAACATCCTAAATTATTTTTCTGGACCATGACCAACCCAGGATTGCGGAAAGCATACTACAGTATTTTGTGAGATAAAATAGTCACCTGTTAGAAGGTAGGATGACTGGAAGCCTACAGTCATAAAATCACCTGACCCTGCTCCATGTTTGAGAGGGCAAGTAAAAAAGCCCTGGCTCCTGTTTCCCGGGCCTGGTTCCTTCTCAGATCGAAAAGTGTGGCCTTATCTTACAATCATTAGTTATATAAAATTCCCCTAAGTTTCAGTGAGAGGTTTTTTTTTTTTGAGTAAGGCCTGCAGGGGCTGGTCAGCATTTTAATTTGGATCCTCACAATAAAAACCTCCATGGTTCAGGATCTAATAATCTCATTTGTGTTGCTATTTCAGTCTCTCCCTTTTCTAGGGAGGGATTAGGGGCCAAGAGCCAGATTTTTAAAGGTAATTACATGCCTGAAATACAAATATGCCTCTGGTGTGGTTTTCAAAACAATGAGGCATTAAACTCAGTGGAGGAAGTTCTCTGTTTTGAAAATTCTGTGCACACTTACTGCCTAATCTGACCCTAGATAATTACACCTTTTCCTTAAAGGCAAAGATTTTGAATAGTGTTCACTGTTGGTTTAACTCTGTTCACCCTGGATTTGTGGGCATTTTATCAGCCATTTAAAGGGGAGTTGAATAAAACCAATGTTTAGCACTTTTGAAAATCCTTCAAATGCAAAATTCAAAACATTTATGGTTCCCTACGTATGGGGTGTGGAAAGCCCTCTTACATTACATACACAAGCTCTGTGGTTTACTTGCAGGAACATCCATGTGGTTTCCTCTTGTTGCTTATTTAAGTCACTCCTAATTCACACCTGTGGATAGTTTGACACAGGTGCTGCTTTAAGATCCTCTGTGCGCGCACACACTTCACACTGCATAGGCATTGCATTTGCATTGTCCTAAAGGACCCCTACAGTCCTCCTCCAATTGAGTAGCTGTTCTAAGGATCTTCTCCAGCACATGCACAAAGGGAAGGTGCACCATCAGACTGGAAGGCTGTACTCCTCCCACTATATGCTCCTGGGATGGAAACTGCTACTTTCACATCTACTGTGATTCTCTTTCATGTCAGGAGACCTGGAAGTCACTGGAAAGAGGACGGTTTCCAATGGGAGAGCCCTAGCAGCCCGTTAAGTGCAGATGCATAAAAGACTTGTTGTTTGCGTACAAAAGCAAGTTGACTGTCGCAGACAAGAGTTGCATTTTTGGCAGGGGGAAGTTCATTTTGCCTCAACTGCAAGTTTCATTGCCTGCTAATGCACACCTCATATCATAAAACACGTGTCCCCACACTTCATGGATCTGTACCACGTAAGCTCCCCTTGCTTCTGTGGCAGGCACATGCAGGATCAAGTTACTTATTATGTGAGACAGAAATTCTAGCTCCTTTTTAACGAAGAAGGATCGGAGCCCCAGCCGTTATGGGTAGATAGGTCATAAACCCTAAAAGCTGCTATAACTGGGAATTTATTATATCACCTTCAGAATCAATCCCTGATTTGTCATATGAGGTGAAAGCCATGTTACATGAGCCTCTCTGATGATCTATATCTGCATTGGCATCACGCACTATATTACTCACCGTCTTCAACAGAGGTAAAGCTCCCAGCTTCCGGAACAGAGAGCTTTGAGATAGTCTCCAGCACTTGTTTCTGCCGTGACACTTCTTGCAAAAGGCTCTCCTGGACAATTCGGGCTATGTTTGGTGAAACCAGTTTCTGAAATGAAAATGTACTTTTCCTCACTGGCTGAGACAAACGCATTGGGCAAACCCTCACTTTCAGGGGGTTCAACTCGCCCACACCCAGTGAGGAAAACAACGGACTCTCACAGAAATCCACTTTTCAGATTGGTCTCTTGGAGGGGCTGAGAATGAGAAAGCGGAAGGGGACTTGCTGAAAGTCACTGTGTAAGGACACAACAGGTAGGAAAATGAAGGTGATGTCATGCAGCATTCCTTTAATTTTTTGTACCTCTGTGCGAAATGAATTTTATATGCACCTATATGGAGATGACGTGCAACACATCACCTCCATACTGGGGCACATAAAATTCACTCTGCACATGGATGAGCTGTGGCCGAGGTCTAGGGGGAAGGGTTCAGAGTGTGGGAGGGGACTCAGGGTTGGAGGGGAAAGAGGGCGCTGGCTGAGGGTGCAGGCTTTGGAGTGGGGCTGTGACAGAGGGTTAAGTTAGAGGCTGCAGCTGGGGCTATGGGATTAGGGCTGGGGCTGAGGATGAGGGAAGTTGAATATAGACACTCTCCTGAAGAGTGAGAGTTAGGACCATCAAATTTAGTATACAGCTTCTTCTTACCACAACTTAAAGCAGCTTAGAAGTGGTTATGCCAGGTAAATGGGATGTGCTTGGCATGGGACTGCTACTCATAAAATCAAACAAACGACACAATCACCAAATCAAGTGCAGTCCTCAAAACTGACCTAACTGGGTGAGTGCTGAAAGAGACTGAATAAAGATGAGCCAGAAAAGGAGGAAGAACTTGGAATAGGATTGCTCCTCAATAAACCTTACGGAAAAGAGAAAAAACAGAGATGTCTGGAGTAGCGCTCTGTTTTGCAACAGCTCAATCACTGCTTAAGGTTTGAAAACTAGAAAAAAATGTTATTGAAAACCAAACTGACAATAGGTTAAAACCTAAAGACTGATGAGAGTTTATAGGGAGGAAGAAAAATGTACACTTGATGGAATTCCCATTTTAAAAAAATTACTTGAATAATTAAATGGATTAATTTTAATGACCACCCCACCCCCGCTTTTAAGAAATCCAAAATAAAATTTAGCACATTTTCTTTTTACTTAAAAAAATTTGTTTTAAATCTTTGCATTAAGGGCCAAAGCAATGCTGGGTAAATCTGTTAGTCCTTGTATAATGCCTTTTCTGCTTTAGGTCCTGGTCCTAACTGATGCTGATCACATACTGCTCCCAGTGAAATGAATAGGGATTGTGGCTGTCCAGCACTTAGAATCCGAAAGGTGCTTTAGGGAAGTCATCATTTCTTACCCTGAATACTGGCTATTTTACTCCGGCGACATCAAATTTTGTGCCTCTGAAACACTACTTGCTTACCCATCAGTATGTAGTTCAATCCAAACCCATCCTACTTCATTCATAGTGGCTTTGCTCACACAGGAATTACGCATCATGAGCTGCTATTTCCTACTCCAGCAAAAAAGGCCTGGTTTTGCTAAAGTATGTGCCCACATGATTTCCCTGTGCATAGGCTTGTGCGTGACCATTTGTAAATTTGGTTCAAGTGATTTGCAGTTTCATTCATAGTCATTCCATTTTGTAACAATTTCATAACTCATCAGCTTTCTTTGCTTGGTGGTTATAAATCAGCAACAGACAACCTAGGCAAGTGAGTGGGCTGCATGAGTGGCCCTCCTTCATCTCAATGGGCCAAAAGATTAGGGTGACCACATTGCCCTATGACAAATATGGGACACTGCCTCCTGGGGATGGGGTGTTTCTGTTCCATGTCAGGGCTGCATGAGGGATGGGGGCACAATAGCCTCCGGATGAGGGAGAGCAGAGGATGGGGGCTCCATAACCTTCTGGCCAGCATAGGCAAGTTGTGGAGAATAGGGGCTCTGCAGCCTCCCAGCAAGGGGGTCCAGGGAATGTGGCAGCTGCCCCGTGGAAGGAGTCCTTGGCAGCAGTGTCTGCTGCACTGGGGAACTGGGCAGTTGCCCAGCAAAGGAGCTTCCCTTCTGCAGGAGCTGCCTTTCTGAGGTGCAGGATGCCAAGAAATGAGGCATCCACCTGCAGAGCGGCTGCTGCCCCAAGACACTGGGTGCTGGGGAACCAGACAGCCGCAAAATACTGGACAATTTGCCCATTTACTTAAAGTTGGGATTCCTATGAGGCAGCCTAAATAAGGGACTGTCCTGTTAAAAACAGGAGAGATGGTCACCCTTCACAAGACTTCTGTAACCAGGATGGTTTCCTGGGACAGGATAGTTTTGCTAACTCACTTGCGTACCTAGAATTTGCATAGTGTGCTGATTGAACCACAGGAATGCTTTGATTGGCTGTAGAGAAAACAAATGGCTCTCACAGGCAGTGTTGTGCGCAAGCAGCAGCACCTCACTTTGTGTACCCCTGCTTTGTGTGTGTCACTTTAATAGTCACAGTAAGAAACAATGACACGGATGGAAAGCAGCAGAATCCGGCAATGGTAAACAAAATATCTTGTGTGTGTCATGCGGCCCTTGGGCCACAGGTTGCCACCTGCTCGGGTGGCCCAGGTCCTCAGGAGTGCACAGTGCACCTCAGAAAGTTGGGGGATGAGGGAAAGATGGGTGTTGCACTCCTTGACTTTCCACCTACTGAGTGAGGGGCTGGTTTCCAGCAAAAATCAGACTAGGCTGAAGACTGTCCTAAATTATTCCATCTCTCCATGGATATGAGAGGCGAATAAGGTAGAAGTATGTCCCAGCCATGCCAACTTTCCCATCAACCATGTACCCTTCAGCAACAGCCAGAGAAGAAGACAACAGCATAGAAACCATTATGCCCACACTATGGTAACAGAGATCCTGTGCTACGGGGATTCTCATATGGCTGACTAGGCCTGCTTTGTGCCTCTTGCACAATGCAAAGTGCCTGCACAACACCCTGGGATCTGAGCCACTAGCAACCCCCTGCAAATGGGTTCATCTCTACACCATCCCTTACCTGCAAGAGAGCTTTGCACAACTGCAGATGAACGACCAGTAGACTGTCTACATCATCACTCCCAGTGGTTAACTCTGTTGTTTCTGGTTTTGTCTCATAGCCCAGTGTGTTGTCATTGTAAGTGCTGTCGGCACAGTTGAAAAAGGGGAGAGTAGTTAATGTTAACTAGCCCTTGTGTGTGGTAAAGCAGAAAGACGTAAACACCAAGAAGATATAAAAGTTGTTTAAAAATCCAGAAAGCATATCCTGGTACAATCTTCAACAAAGGAGCATGAAGGTTTCTCTACCTGTCTTATCCATAATCCCCCAAATCTCTGAAGTGATGACCACTTTTGACAAACAATTGATGCCCTAGAAAATCAGTAAGCCTGTTAGCAATCTTCTCTCTTGATTGTGTGTAAACTTCCTACAAAGGTGAAGATGGGGATTTAAATCTCTAATTCTCTTGTCAGAGAGGCAACAGTTCGTCTGCTTATCCTATGGCCCCATTTTTGTGAAGACTACCATCCAAATACACTGTCATCAACAATGTGTATTGACGGGCTGGGCCGTTTGGAATGATATACTGCAAATCCAAAATAAAAACAATTTGTTCTCTAGAAACTTCAACTCAGGGATGCTCTAGTCTATTTGGGAGAACTCAGCACCTCTCAGGATTAGGCTCACAACCCCTGAAGGTGTCAGTGTTATAAGCAATAATTGCAAACATGAAACTGAACCCAGTAAAAGGAAGAGACCTGTGAATTGCTCCTGGCCCATTCCATTGAAAGAACTGTTCCTGTTTATACACGGGATGTGAACAGTTAACCAGTAAGCCTCACCTTAAATAGATGAGGTTTGACGGTTACATTAAATTGGTGGAGTGGGGAGCAGCCCCCACCTATGTGGGCAGGAGGCTGCTCTGGCCTGCCACAGCTGGCGAATGGTGGGGGGGCACTCCAGCATGTCTGGAGCAGCCCTCATCTGCAGCAGGCCTGACCCAGGAACACTGTGAGCAGGGGCTCACCAGCCCAGCCAGAGCAGTGGGGGTGCTCCAGCTGGCCAGAACAGCCTCCATCCATAGCAGAGGAGCTGCTCATGGCCTCCCCAATTAACTGGTGAACTAATTAAATGGGATTTTACATTCCTAGTTCACACACATTCATCTGTTTTTTTGCAGGCTAGTTTTAAATGTCCCAGCCATCCAATTCTGCAGCCAGATATTCAGCCTAAACATTTCCAAATTTCAACCCATTTATTACTGGGTTGTCAATTTCATAGCATCCCAGGTAAGTCTCCCCCCTGCACCCCAGGATGTTCACATCCTGGGCCCCAAACTCCTCAGACTGCACAGTCATTGGCTGAATTCAGTGTACTTAATTCCTATTTATTCCTCTTGTCACCCCCTCCCACCCCTCAATGGGAAGCACTGACTGCTCACCTGATACTGTCTGTCCGTACACTTCCGAATAAGGAAAGCTCATCAGCACTGCAGTCCATGTTTAAAAAGTCAAAACTTTCCAGCACCATCTCCACCATCAGACTCTCCATGGATGAATGTTTCTCAAGAGATGTCTTGAGCTGTTAAGCAACAGGAAATAAGCTGTTTCTCTTTGCAAGGATCCTGGTTCTTCCCTCTCCCAACCCCCGCAACCTCAGCAGTTCATCCATATTGAATAGATTATTTGTAAATCAACCACCCAACACTGCTCCCTTTAAGCTCACCCCCCAACACACCAGAAAAGGTGGCTCCATCCCACATACAAAGCACTTCAGTCACCTCATCCCAAATCCTGAAACAACTTTGCTGATTCATTTTGGGAACGAGTTCAAATTGTTTAGCCTTTCTTAAAATACTCCTTGGTTTGCTAGGGCCTCACCATGGAGGCTGAAGACCTTCCTTTCTCAACAGCTTCAGTCATGTTGAACAACTTCCCTGTCTTTTTCTCCTTACTATCTAGTGCAGCAATGCTTAAACTGTGGGTGGGGACCCCAAGGTGGGTCATCACCAGGCCCACCGCTGAGCAACGGGGCAACTTCCCCAGGGCCCAGTGATACAACAGGGAACAGACTTCCTGGTTACCACTGCTGCAGCTGAGGCGATGGCCGGACCCTGGCCTTTTAAATAACTTCTGGGGTGCCCTCAGATGCGCTCCAGGCAATGCTGAGGACTGGGTGTGAGGAGGGGGCGCTGTGATCCAGATGGTGCTGAGGGCTGGCTGCCCCTGCCATGCGAGGCCCCATCCCTTCTGGGAGCACAGAACAGGGACCCTGCCCTACCTTGCCCAGAGTCCTCGTGAGGCTCACCACCCCCTTTGAATGGGTCCCCAGGGCTGACTTAGATTTGCCGTGACCCAGGCAGGCCCTCTAAGGCAGGGGCAGAAGGGGCAATTATCCTGGGGTCTGGCCTTTTGAAGGAATTTGGAGCTCCAGCCACGGCCATTGCTGAAGCAACAGTTGCAGCAGCCAGAGCTCCAGGCCCCTTTGCAAGGCTGTGGCAGCACCACTCCACCTCTGCGTGCACAGCTCTGAGGCAGCAGGGAGGGGGCCTGGATCTGACTGCCCTAAGCCCTGCCCCTTCCATCCTTGTCCCCCAGACCTCTGATGGCTGTTGGCAACACTGGGCCCAGAGCTACAGAAACACTGCCCAGGGATGAAGCCAAAGCCTGTGGGCTTCAGGGCTCAGGTTGCAGACCCCCTGAAGCCCTTGAGCTTTGTCCCCACCCATCCACCCACCCAGGGCAGTAGGGCTAGGGCTTCACCTTTCCCCCCACCCCCACCCAGAGCAGCACGGCTTGAGGTGGCTCAGGCTTCAACTCCCTTCCTGGGGTTGTGAAGTAATTTTTATTGTCAGAAAGAGTTCCTGGTACAATGACATTTAAGGATCCCTGATCTAGAGAAATCAGATTTATATTGCCACCCATCACTGTAGTATCTGAGCACTTTCAACAGCAAAGCTCCTACCCCTTCATGGAGTTTCTCTGGCATTTCTCCCCTTTATGTGCTTGGGGTAGAAATTTTGGGAAAGGGCTTTGTTTGGGGCCTAAGTTTTTTAAATTTTCTGATAATGTTTTTGAGCGCTAAGGGTTTAGAAATACTCCAGTGCGCCTGATGAAGAGGGTTTTACCCAGGAAAACTGACACCCAAATAAATATTACTCTTTAAGATGCCACAGGACTCCTTGTTGTTTTTGCAGATACAGACTAACACAGCTGCCCCTTAGACCTGTCAGTGACATCAGTATAATTCTTCTCTCAGATCTCAGTCAAAATCATTCAGTATCATCTCTCTTTTGCCCCTGCAGAGGGCCTCAGATATCCCAGAGCTTTGAGACAATCACCCTTTGCCCCAAAGTCGTGCTCCAGAATCTTTCCTCCCAGGGAAAAAAGTGCTTCTAGGCTCACACGGTTGCTAACATATCCTTAAACAGAAACTGAATTTCCATCTGATGCAGTATCGTCTTCCTGAAGGAGCACGAGACCTGCAACATTAGTTCAGATGACCCTTTCACCAAGGGATATTCTGTCTGAAACCTACAGATGACAACATATATCACAACATAGTCAATTATTTCACTGCTGACTGTTTTAACAGAAATAACCACAAAATGTGCTTCCTCTGATTTCACACTGTATCAGATGTAGAATTTATTATAACGATAAATCACAGTGGCTACTATCCTGATTGTCTGATTCATGTTCTTGGGCAGGAGTGGGCAATAATTTTCACAGTGGGGCCACTCCATGAATTTTATGACTGGTCACAGGCGGAAGGGGTGGGTTGGGGGCTACAGAGGGAGCCAAAGAGTGTGCGAGTGTGAAAGAGAAAGTGTATGAGAGACAAACTCTGTGACACCCATTGAGTGCGTGCTGCAGTGTATATGTGACAGTGACTTGTGTCTGGCACAGACTCTGTGTGTGTCTGCTGCAGCAGGGTAAGTTTCTGAAAGAAGCCACTCTCTGTTTCTTTAAGGGAAATCTGTCCTGCTCTGTTGCCTCCACCCACCTCTGTTCTGCACTCCTGAGTGAATCACTTACCATCCATGCTTCAGACTAGAGTAACTCTACTGTGTGTCTCCCTCTCCCCGATCCCTGCTCTGCAGAGATGAGGTGCTGGGGCAGGAGAACACCCTGACTTCAGCATTATCCTCTTCCCTCCACTCCCTCCCACTCTGCACAGCTAGCAGGAGAATCCTAGGAGAAGCTTGGCTGCAGATGCAACAAGGTGGAGGAAAGGACAGCTGAAAACACACTGCTGACTTTAAGCATGAACATTCTGCTAATCAGCTGGGTGGGTCAGAGGGGAATGCTTGGTGGGCTGGATCTGGCCCTGCCTCATGATTTTGTTCTTGTTATTTTCCATTACAATCCTCTTTTAAATGAATTAACTCTGGAATACCACACCAGTGTCTATCTTCCTGCAGAATTTAGACCCCAGCTTGACTCAAAATACACAGGGTCTAGACTGCAGTCTACTTTCTGATTTCTCCTTCCTTTTACTATTCATCTTTGCAAAGCATGTTGGACAGGGTGCAAAAGACATGTTATGCAGACTGAAATGCTGTTGCACTCAACTAGCTGGCTTGACTTCCAGCCATTTCTGAGTAATGCCTGAGCTCTGATGGTCAAACCAACATTTTGGGAATGTGCCACTGAAAATTTTGAAGTCATCAATACTCCATAATGTGGTTATAAGCCCTTTGGAACAGTAAGAGGAAAAATGATGAACAGCAAAACCTACAACGTATTGCACAAAGGTGAAAATAAACCACACCTTTAATTTGTCCCTGATGCATAAAACTTGGTACTCCAGTTCCTCCAACTGGGTTTGCCCTGGATTCTGCGACTTCAGCAAATTTAACACTTCTTGAACAAGTTTCTCAACTGCTGTGGCGCTTCCAGGCGGTTTTATGTCATTTTCAGTGTCCAAATTTTTCCGACCAGCAGACAGAACATTTTCTTGGTCCACAGACTGGGGACTCCAGTGCTGGCTGATGGAATCCCTGCCCTCTTTCCTCATGTCCCGCAGGCTGGATGGGCTATTCAGAGCTCCCTCCATGGGAGGGGTCTCTTTCAGGATATCTAGAGTTGTGGGGTTTGGAGACTTGTGTGGTCTTCCACCTGCACACATGTCCTGCACAAGAACCAATGGCAGGGTCCTGTGGTCTAAAGCTGGAGTCACATTTCTGGATTCTGTCCCTTTCTGATCCTTGACATTGAATAAGTTGGTTTCTGGGGAGCTGTGGTTTTCAACCCTCAGATGCACATCAAAGTCACAGTCAGCCAAGTATCTCAGTATGCAGGGGGCTTGTGCCTCATCTCTTATGTCATCATGGTTCTTTCGTTGCCGCAAAACAGACTGCAGTGAACAGGAAGTGTAAATACAGGTACTTGGTACAGGAGATTTACCCATTGATGGAAAACCCAGGAAAGACCTACAGCACTAAGCCCCACATTGCCCCTCTGAAGAGACCAGGAGGAAGGGCAGAGCTAGAATGGCCAAACAGAGAGACCTCTGAGCTGCATGCAAAACAGAAGTGTCAGAGCAAGTCATGTGTGGACTCTATATTTACAATGACCCAGGAGCCCAAGAGCCTCAGCGAGGAGCTGATGGTAGGCAGAGAGAATACCACATTTAAAGAACTTTAACAGAATGCTAAAAAATACACTAAGATGCCATTTCCTGTCATTCAAAGGGACTAACAAATCAGTTCTAATTCCCCTTCAGCCCAATACAATATAGTACTGAATTGGCCAGAAAAAAATATCATGGTTTAGTTATTAATAAACGCAGCACACTCATTAAACAACCAGTTAGTCCCATAATGTCATTGTTTGCAGAAGACCTGACTCCAAGCAATGTTTTATACTCCCTCTGCTGGCTTGGCAGGAGCACACAAGTCTGACTGCCAGGCTGGTATGGGAAACAGCCTTAAGGTTATACACAGACATGCCTCTGCTGTATATAGCCGGTGCTCTTAAGAGGCAGGAGTATGGGGAACAAAGCAGCAACACTAAGTGAAAATTCCGTTAGTAATACAGGAGATTCTTTGGTCCAACTGAACCGCATTTGGCACTAGATGACAAGGGTGGAGTGAAAAGGGACTGCTTTACACTCCTCCACTATGGTTCGCTGCTCCTGGGATTGGCCAGTTCCCAGTGTCGACTGCTCTATTTATGCCTGGCTGCACGGGGCCTAATGGGGCTGTTCCAGCTGCCATGGTGAAGACTTGGCAAGGAGAAACAATTTTGCATTGCCAGATTTTAAAATGGGATTGAAAACAACTGGAGTTAAACTAAATAATAAATAATAAATAATAATAATAATAACAACACCCCAAAGAGATCACCCTACTGCTCTGTGACAGCACTCTGTCCCGTTTTATTCTGCCACAGTTGGATGGCTCGCACACAGCCCCAGCTCGCTGCTTGGGCATGGCGTTTTACTTCCCCCATCACACTCACCAGGTAATATTTCTCTCTAAAGCTGGGCGTGCTTGGTGGAGTCCAGTTGTACAAGGAGCTTTTCCTGCTGCCCAGAGAAAACTTGGAAGTGGTTCCGGGTGACAAAAACAGGTTCTCAGTGTCAAATGGGCTGTAAGCAGGGAATACAAAGGTGCAAATGTTATCCAAGGCCAGCAACTATTTAGATGTTTAGCAAGTGGAACAGCTATTGGGATTCAAGTGCCCGCAATATTATGTTGGTCCCTGAATTTGATTAAATAATATTCAGCTCTTAGGATAAAAAAAAAAAAAGAGAGAGGTGGTCCCTCTGACGTATGTCCTTGACACCTAGGCTGCAAGAGGGAGACAGTGAACCACCATCCTTTTGCATGGAGAGGAGTAGTGAATAACCTCATCCTTTTGCATGGGGCTCACAGCAGAGCTCAATCAATGCAGAGCATTTTGAGCTGGCTTCTCTCTCAGAAACTGATCAGAGTGCCTCTCTTTCTGTGGGGGTTATATGCTACACAGTAGGTCCCCCGCAATGGCCCACGAATAGGAGAGTACTTGCAGGTAGCCACTAAAAGTACTAAATACAATCTTGATACAACAAACACTTATGCAATTGCTGTTGCTGCCACAGGGATGCTGTGGCACTGTGTATGGCAAGAGATGCACTTCATGCAGTTTTGACTGGGAAAGGGGTTTCCACTCATCTATCCCTATAAGATGCTGCCCGTGCTATCGAGCCCAACAAACCTTATTACAAGTGTAATATTGACAGGTGGAACCAAACCTGGAACCTCTGGAGCTTCATGCATAGGCCTCTATTGCTTGAAATAAAAGCCAGCTGGCTCTAAGACTGCAGAGGAGACTCATTCTCTCTGTAAGTGGTCTTAGTGCCACTATGTAGGCCACTGACCTACACCTAGTAAGTGTGTGGGTTACACAAGCACTTGCTACTTGGCCTCAACTCTCCCACAAAGAGCACTGATATTCCCATTTCCAAAACAATGTGCTGGGAAGGTTCAGAGGGACACCCTAGGGCAACTCTGCATGAACCTTCACCCACAATGCACTCCAGTGAGGAAGAGAGGAAAATTCATGGACTTCCTCTTCTTGATGGATCTAGGGCATTTATAATTAAATGTGATTCCCCCTCATGTGTGCAGAAGGGGAACATATCATTCATATTACCACTGATCCCACAGGCAATATTTTAAATGAAGGCCAACCACAGTGCTAAGGAGTCTGCACTCAATGGGAGCCCTGTGGAGTTCTGAAAGGATCCAAACAACAGCAGGCAAGAATTAGTTACAAGGCAACTTTTCCTCTCATTGCACATCAAAATCTTATTTCCCTTTTGTCGAAGGGGAGGAAGGCGGAAAATAAACATTTCAGGCACAGACAGCCGTGTCTGTTGTCATCTCACCATGGAGGTTTCCCTCTCAGAATGTCGGCCTAACGTGTGTCATTAGCTAAATTAACCAGTGTCACACAGCTGGAGTTTGTCAAACAGTTCCATGGAGTCAGATTAACAGCCATCTGCGCTCTCTCACTTTGCAGTAAATTAACTAAATCAGGTCTCTGACAGCAAGAGGACTTTATCCAAAGAACACTGGGGACTTACTGACAGAGGCAAATGGCTTTCATCTATGGCAAGGACAACGACTGCAGAAATCCCTTAGTGTAAGATTTTCAATTGTAGCTTTTAATACAGCGACAAACTCATACAAGTAAAGAACACAGCGGAAAGGTATAATGACATCAAGCTAAGGCCATTCTTCTCCTGTGATGATTGACAGAATCCTATATTAAAGAAAAAATATTAAGAGTATGTTTATGGTACACACAAAGGCCTGGCTCTGACTCAGGTTTCAGCCCAGTCCCCCTTTATCCACACACAAATCAGTTAAACTCAGGTTATCGAGAATGCAAAGATTGGGTCCTGGGACTCTGAGAGGGTGTTAGGTCAGAGCTACGACGTGGGTCCAAACCCTATATCACATTGCAGCGTGCACATAGGTCAAGCCAGAGACCTGAATCAGAGGGTGTATATAGGGCAGCATGGATGCATTATAAAGGCTGACAGACCCTGGTGAAGTAAGTGTAAGCCCACCTTTACAATGCAGTGTAGATTCTCAAACACAGGCTTGGAAATGCAGTCCATACAGCTGGTTGCACAGGCCCAGGTTTAATCTGCAGTGTAGGCATATCCCGAGATGCACGCCATAAGGGATCAAAACAAAAAGCAGTCAAGTAGCACTTTAAAGACCAACAAAATAGTTTATTAGGTGAGCTTTCGTGGGACAGACCCACTTCTTCAGACCATAGCCAGACCAGAACAGACTCAATATTTAAGTCTGTTCTGGTCTGGCTATGGTCTGAAGAAGTGGGTCTGTCCCATGAAAGCTCACCTAATAAACTATTTTGCTAGTCTTTAAAGTGCTACTTGACTGCTTTTTGTTTTGATAGTGTATAGACTAGCACGGCTTCCTCTCTGTTGCCATAAGGGATGTTGGCCAGGGAACACTGTAAAGCAGGGGCGTGCAAAGTGTGGGAGGGGGCCCCCTCGGGGGGGGACGACTTGAAATTTCAAAAGAGGGGAGCAGCACAATCAGCTGCTGGTTTTCAGGCTCATCCATCTCATTAAAGTGTTGAAATACGGCACTGTTTTATGGATGTGCACTCACATTTACATACCAATTAACATTTTTATATTCTATATACTTCTTTTCTTTCATGTACTGTAAGGGCTTTTTTCCCCCGCCCATGAACTGAAATTTCCATCAGTTTGGATTACATTAGACAGATGGGGGAATGGGGGCTGCCAAGTGCAGGGATGAAAAGTGGGGCCCAATGTAAAAAGCTTGCTTGCCCCTATTGTTAAATACAGGAGAGACCGGAGGATAGGGCTCCTCTGAGAATGCATGTGTGAAAGACACATGCAGCCTCCATAATGCTGAATGGAAGAAAATGAGAACTGCTCAGTTATGGGTAGTATCAAAGAGGGATCCCCGTTAGTCTATATCCACAAAAACAATGAAAAGTCCTCTGGAACCTTACAGACTCACACATTTATTGGAACATAAGCTTTTGTGGGCAAAGACCCACATCATCAGATGCAAGTCACGGGACACGCATTACATTGCAAACAGTTCCAATTTTTAACTTAGATCAAGTGGTGGGCACCTGAGCTTTTAGAGCAAAAGGATCTGGGTTTTCTCTCTGTTGTTACCATGTAGTACTGAGAGCACAGAAATACCAAGAGCATTAAACTATGCAATTCACATTTGCAGGGGAAGCAGTGCTACATTTACATCTTGCCCTGGTCCAGAACTGCCTAGGTGGCTTTGATCTATGGTTCAGCCCCATTCTCTTTCCCAGCCATGCTGGCCATTTGGAATGTACCAAAAGGTAGATACTGTTAAACCAAGTTTCCATCAGGGGCATCTCCCTCCTGCCCCACATCACTCACTTCAAACAAGGCAGCAGCCGAGGGGGTACATTCCAACCAACTTGCAGCCATTCTAGGAGTCATTGTGGGCTGTATGGTGCCACAGTGAAGGGTGCAGTGGACAAACTTAATGGAAAATACCCCCTCTCCCACTCCGCTTACTTAAGAGTTCTCATTGATGTTTGGGTTGGCCTGGAGACCACATCCTTTCGCAAGTCAGCAAGCGGGCTACATCTTCTCCCCACTGGGTTTCCCTCCCTCATCCTCTTCACCCAAGGTACAGCTATGCCACAGCTGGAGATGCCAACACAGCTCTCTGCAGCTTACATGCGCTAACTCTGGTCAAGATAGCACGGCTAAAAGTAGCTGTGAAGAAGAGGCCTAAATTCCAGCTTGGGCTAGCAATGGCAGTTCAGCCCCTTCCTTCCAGGTGGGCTCGGACAGCCCATCATGAACCCCTATGTGAAGAAGATACTTCATTGCCATGTTTAGTCATACTGGCTAAATTAAAAAGAGCATAGATCCAAATGGTGTTCCCTGTGAACCGTGCGCTTGTGCAGCCACTCAGGAGAGATTCAAATGCCGCCAGGGTGATTAGCAGAGCGCCCACAGCTAGATATTTGGTTTTTACAGGTGGTGCACATTCACCCAGGCCTCAGTGCACATATAAACATTTACTTGCACATGGATGTAAAAGATTAGTGGGAACATTGGGTATGACTATTTCTTACTGTAGTGTAAAACCACCCCAACCCACCGAAGTCTGCAAAGGAAGCACCAGGGCTTTTAATCAGAGCTAAGAGAGTATGCATAACTTCAAACCAAAAAAAGCAAGGGGCAATTAGAGCTCTCACCCCATCACCACTGTGATGGGAGCCGCCCCAGGAGGGAAGTTTGGGTGTCACAGCTGGACTTGATTAGTCAGTAAACATTTTAGGGGGGGAAAGAGTCCGTTCCTCAGAGAAAAATAGTTACTGAGTGATAGAAACACCCTTGCCAATATTCCTCAGCATAAGCAGCTTCAGCAGATATGTAAGTACTCCAGAGAAGCTGTTTGGTGGATACCAAGAAATTGCATAACACACTTACAAATTAGAGAAATATGGCAGCAATTCTCTGGTAAGCATCAAGATTCCTCCCTGGGATTAGCTCGCAGGGGATGCATGTCACCATTAATATTGTTCTGAGCTGGGCAGTTGTCACACTGAAAAAGATGTTTGTTGGCAGCATGGGCCCAGCCCTATTACAAGGGAAGCCTTTGAGTTTTTAAATCAAGTCACCTCACTTGCGCTCATGCCTCAAGTACAGGGCTTGATGCCGCGCACTGCTTTCACTACAATAGCTGCAGAAAACACATTGTGAAACATTTGCAGAAAGTGAAGTTTTAATTCATAAACACAAACCCTGCCAGCTTCCCTTCTGAATTACTCATCCAGTCACAGCCCAGGAACCATACCATATGACCTCAGAGTCCAACTACAGGGAGCCACATGTTGACTTTGCACAGCTCAAATGGATCACCGGCTGGAATTGTTCAGCAAATTGTTTTAAAGAATAAATCAGAGATGTTAGGAATCTGAGCAGGATTGATTGTGGTTGTGTTTTTCCACTTAAGTTCTCCAGTCTGTGTTAGAGCTAAACCATTGCTAGGCAGTACAAGGAAAAAGGGAGAGACCAGTGTTCCCTGTAAGCTAAACTGGTGTGAGCAAAGTGAAAGGCAGGGGTGCCCCCCCTCAGGAAGGCATAACAGTTCGTAAGGTCGGGGGGGGGGTGCAGCACAATCAGCTGCTGGGTCTCAGGCTCATCCATCTCATTAAAAATGTTGAAATGTTATTTCATGGATGTGTATTCACATTTATATATGGATTAATGAAGTTTTTATATTCTACATACTTCTTTTCTTACACGTGCCAAAAGGGTGGGGTTTTTCATAGGAAAATAACCAAAATTTCTGTCAGTTTAGATTACATTAGACCGGCTGGGGGGCCCTGCTGATTGCAGGGATGAGAAGTGGGACCCAACGTAAAAAGTTTGCTCACCCTGAGCTAAGCACTTGGGCAGCTGCCCCAGGGAGACTCTGATGCTGCCCAACTGATTAGCAGAGTGCTCACAAACACCAAAAGCCAGCAGCTTGTGTTTCTATACATCCCCACGTGCCTTGGTGCACATAAAATTTATTCTGCCCATACATACAAAAAATGGGAGGGAGCCGTGGAAGAGAGCAGCTGAATTAGCAATCAAAACAGCAGCATGTGAGCCTCAAAGGCTTCATACAAATCTGAAATAAGCAAAGACTAGCAGAGGGCACTAGTATAGACAGGTAACAGAGAGATAGCCATGCTTGTCTACATACACTATCACAACAAAAAACAGTCCAGTAGCACTTTAAAAAATAATTTATAAGGTGATGAGCCTTCTGAAGAAATGGGTCTGTCCTACAAAAGCTCATCACCTCATAAATTACTTTGTTAAAGTGCTACTGGACTGCTTTTTTGTTTTGATAGTATAGACAGGGTTATACTAGTAAAACTGATCATCTGTTGGGAACGTGGTATACTTCTACAGCTCTGCTGGCAGAGCACTCTGAATGCAGACCTAGCTCTAATCAGAACTGAGAGAGTGAGAGCGCACGCGCGCATGTGTGTAGAATAGTATGTCTTTAAGCAGCACCAGCTACCCCAAAGTGTGTACAGTGAAGCAACGGCATGATAAGAAGATTAGCTAGGCAGATGCCCTATTTGCCTAGTGGTTTTTAAATATAGTCCATGAGGGTGAAGGACTACCAAATTCCAGAACAAGAAAGTGCATTACCATCCTCCCTTCTGAGACTTAGGAGTATGTGTTCACATAATTATAGAACTAGCATACCAGGTCAGTTATATGGGCTCCAGGTGCTCCTGCACCATGAATTTACAAGCCTGGGGGCTCAACTCCAGCAATATTAACTGCAACACAGCCACAGTGTGGCTATGATGAATTCAGGAGCAGCTCAACCTTTAGAGCAGGAAGATTAACATAACAAAAGGCTGCCGGACTGGTGCCCGGAGACCAGCTACTCCTGGGTAGGTCCAGGGAAGCTGGGAGCAGAACGCCACTGGTTGTTGCCTACAGCCCCCAACTCAAGCCACTGCAGTGTATTGTTAAAGACCTACGGCCTGTCCTTGATTGGGATGCCACACTCCAGAGGGCCCTGGGGGGCGGGCCTGTTCTCTCCTGCAGACAACCTCCCAGCCTTGTGGGGGTTCTTGTCCACAGTCACAGTCTGTGCTGTGGGGGTGCTGGTCCTGGAACTTTTCCTTGCAGCAAAATTCATTGCCAGCTTTGTCCACATCGCTATTCTGCAGATGCCATAGCTGGACCTAACCAGGTTATTCACTGAGTCACGGGCTCATTCTCATGTTCCTCAACTGGCATCGTGCCCCATCGTGTGCCAGCAATGCCCAGATGCTTTCTATGTTGGACGGACTTCAAACTCTCTTAGATGAGGAGTTGGTGGGCACAGAACAGACATGGGAGCACTCCTGGTTCACAGACCAGTCGGTCAACATTTTAATGGGGTAGGCCATTCTGTTGATAACTCAGAAGTTTGCGTTTTGATGAGGAGGAGTTTTCATAGTGGTCTGCGGGAGGAGGCTTCTGAACTCTCTTTTATGTTCAGGTTTGACACATGGTTTGGGCTGAGATGTGAATTTTCTGGGTCATTGTAGGGGCTCTTTTGCATACTTGGCTTGGTCTGGTTCTTGGCTCCCTCCCCACCTTCTGCCCCTCTGTTCTCTGGTTTGCTCACCTTGATTTTTTTTTTTTTTCTGATTTGTCAACCTTGATTGCTTTTTTGGTTCTCTGTGCCTTGAGTGTTAAGTCTGTTCTGGTGTGGCTGTGGTCTGGGGAGGTGGGTCTGTCCTGTCGGGACTCAGCACCTAGTGAATTATTTTGTTGGTCTTTGAAGTGCTACTGGACTGTTTTTTTTTTTGTTTTGATAGTATATAGAGTAGCACAGCTTTCTCTGTTACTGGTCATTAAAGTACATTAAGGATCATTAGATGATCTAAAAGCATTGTCAGGTACTCCAGTCAAAAGATAAACAATTTTACAATGGAGGTTAGAGGCAGAGTTTGAGGGGCATCAGAGAAACTTGGTGGAAGAAGGATAATTAATGGGACACAGGAGCTTTCCCAAACTGTGTTCTGTGGAACACTGGCATTCCGTGCCATGTGAGTAGGTGTTCCAAGGAAGAGTTGATGCTACTGCTATTTTTCCCCTATAAAATATTAAATATGAAATTATACATGTATCAGAAATACTAAGATTCTTGAATAGTATTTAGATTGTAGGTATACTAACATTTATAATGCATTCATAATAGTATAATTATGCAACTCATGCTGAAAACTCAGACAAGTCGAATTGTTTCGGCATGAGCAGTGTTCAGAGAAATCACCATATGTTGCAGCTGATATGAGAATCCAACTCTCCAGCATCATGACTAATATTAAGAAGATTTATGATCCAAAAGATGCAAAAACACTCTTCCCCTTAAAAAGTGTCAAATGTTCCTTATTTTTATTTTTCAATAGTTTTCTGAAAAAATAATTTTATAGAAATGCAAAATTTAAAAATATTTTTCATTCTTAATTTGTTTTGCATTTCTTGGTCTTAAACTTTTTTTAAGTTTCAAGGAAGGACAGTCCTTTTTTGAACAATATTGTACTTCCTATTTTTGTACAAAAGAACACCACAACCCATCCTTCTTTCAGCTGTTATATTGATGTTTTGTTTTTGGATTTGTACTTAATTTTTGTACTTCATAGTTGACATTAGTTGTTCGTTCAGAAGATTCTCTATTTTTTGTTTTGTACAAGACGACATAAAACCCCAAACTCTTTAAAGTCAACTTTTGAGTGTTATGTGCACAATTTTTCAGTATGAAACCTTCCTCCATACCCTCCCCACCATGACCAAACCACATGTATGTGTTCTGTCAATATATTCCCAAAAATGTTCTGTGGCCTAATTAGTTTGGGAAATGCTGGGATACAGTAATACCAGAGTACAAAATATGTTGTAAGGACAGAACAGTTCATGCTGCTGAGGACGGGGGGGCACTATGTTGAAAGAAAGCATAGACTCAGATGAAGAAAAAAAAAATCTTAAATGAACCAAACTGTATCGTAGAATCTATATGCATAGTAATTCCATGTTCTAATAAGAATATAGCAGTAGGGACACATTACTGTCCACCTGTCCAAGATAGTGACTGACTGAAATGTTAAGGGAGACTAGAGAGAGTACAGTCAATCATCCCAAAATTGACAGGGTACACGTGACCTCAGGATAGGATGCAAAGATGAAGTTTCCCCGACACCTTAAATGTCTGCGTCTTCAAGCACCTGCCTCTAAAACCCACGAAAGGAGTGGCAGTTCTTGATTTTGTCCTAAGTGGAGCACAGGATCTGGTCTAGGAAGTGGCTATAGCTGGACCACTTGGAAATAGTCAATTAAAATTTAACATCCCTGTAGTGGGGAAAAAACATCACAGCTGCCCAACAGCATGGCATTTAATTTCAGAAAGGTGAAACATGAAGTTAGTTAAAACAGAAATTTAAAAAAGGTACAGTGTCAAAAGTCAAATTCCTGCAAGCTGCATGGAAACTTTTCAAAGACACCTTAACTGAAGCTCACCTTAAATGTATGCCCCAAATGATAAATAAATAAATGGTAAAAGAACCAAAAAATGTGCAAGTGTGGCTTAACAGCCAAGTAAAAGCTGCAGTGAAGAACGAGACATTGTTTAAAAAATGAAAGTTAAATCCTAGTGAGAAAAATAGAAAAGCACATAAACTATGTCAAATGAAGTGAAAAAAAATAAGATTAGGAAAGCCAAAAGACTATTTGAAGAAGAGCCAAACACTCCAAAAGTTATAGCAACATTTTTAAACTACAGCAAACCCCGGATATGCACAATTTTGACTTGCGCTTCACTTGCGTTGATACACATTAAATGCAGTCAAAATCGTGGGGTTCCCAGGGGCTGGGAAGCACAACTACTCCACCATCTCCCCACTCCAGCCCCCAGCACCCCCAGGTGGGGGTAGCCAGGGAACAGACAGCCACGGAAGTGTGGCTTCTCCTCTTCTTCCCCCAGCTGGGTAAGCAACCATGCCTGGCTCCCAGAGTGGCAGGGAGCCGAGAACCAAGTGGCAGCCTGGCTCCCAGCTCTCCTGGGCTTGCAGGAGTACGGAAGCTTACTACTGGTCAGCTTCCTGGCTCCCGAAAGCCCAGGGGAGCCAGGAAACTTACCAGGGCTGGTGCCCTGCTCAGTTTCCTGGCTCCCCCGAGTTGCATGGGAAATTTGACTTCCGCGGGGGTTGAGAGAACACAAACACCTGTTTAAGTCAGGGGTGTACTGTACATCAGAAGCAGGAAGCCTGCTAAACAAACTCTCTCACAGAGCCCTAAGCAGGGATGCGGGGTTGAATTTTGGACTGTGGGAGGGGCTTAGGCTCAGCATCACCTCAATCTCTGGCAAACTGCCACCTCTGAGAAACAGCAATAGCAGAATTAAGAGGTAAAGCAATCAGTGTTCATCTTTGGCAAAGTCATTTGCCCTTGCTTGTGAGAGGGAAAGTTAGAAAGGAAAAGATCTCTTCCTGACTCAGCTCTGTGTGGCTACTTTCTCAGTACGGTGCTTCCCAGATTTCAGATACTATGGCAAGAGATAGTTTAAAGACCCTTTCAGCACAGCAGAAGCACCTCCACCAATGCAATCAGGGGTTCAGTTTCCTTTTTCCTCCCCAGGCAATTTTGTTGCTCATTTAAGCCCAGACATAGCACACACAGGGAAGTGTTAGTTTTCTGCAAAGAATTTGCAAAAGAAAGTGTTTTGTTGTTTTCTTCAAACAGTTTTAGGCTTTCAACAAAACCTGAGAATACGAGGTTGCTCTCCCAAGCCCTAATTAGTTTGTGGTTACTAAAAACTAAAAGGTGTTTAGTGTTCTAGCGAAATACCTGAAAAAAAAAAAAAAGTCCAACAAAAAAAGGCATTTACCATAGCTGTTACCATTTTGACCAAAGAGACTTTTTTAGCATTAAACAGTCACATCAGATCACATTATAAATTCTGAACACTTCTAGCCCAATGGCCGCCTCTTATATTCAAGCTTGCAAAACCACACATAGGTATGACAGGTAATGCAGGGATCAGCCATCAGAATGGCAGTGGTCAACACTTATGGAATGGTGTTTTGCTGTTGAACTAATTACTAGCTCAAGCTTCTAAATATGAAATGTTGTTGCAGCTGTTCTGAGGTTTGCAAGGGCCCTAACAAGTACAGCCAAAAATATACACTGGTGCCTAAGACTAACTCTCAGGAGAAAAAAAAAGTCTCAAACATCAGGTGCAGGGACAGAGCTCTGCTACATAAAGCACATTTTAATTTATTTCAAGTGTTTGAAAACAAAACTTCAACAAAATTAGTCCAGTCAAAAGCATCTGAACTACAGCAACACTGAGTTGAGAACCATTTGCTCCCAAAAAGGCACTAGGAACACAGTGTAGGATACTCCACGAATGTTATACGTTCCAGAAAAGCAATCTGAAAGTTCAGCTACTTAGCCACACTTGAGTTGGAAGACTCATGGGAAGGTACTTTACAGCGTTTCAGCTACTGGTAGCCAGAAACAGTGTCAAGGCAGAAATCAAGCTAGGTTTCCAAATGCACTTAGGAATTAGAACTAGGTTTTCAGAAGGAGATTAGAGTCAGGCTGTTCCTGGAGACAGGCCTTAATCTACAAGTCCTTCAGATCTGAGCTTTGCAGAATAGTTCCAATTGTTATAAAACATATTCCAAGCCCCTTTACCAGCCCTGGTGCTGGCAGAGCTGAAAAAAAAAAACCAAAAAAAACCAGCAGTAAAGGTGCTGCTCTCATTAATTTACTGGGCATTTCAAACATAGGTGGGTTTGAGATAGTGGAGAGTAATTAGCAGGCTGCTATACTGGATGAGCAACCAGCACTTCGGAAGATACTGCAACCCCTGAAATATGAAACATGATGACACTGACATGCTCTCTCTCAAGGCCACACACACAGAGCTGCTTCCCAATACGAGTACTGTGGATTCACAGACACCGAACAGATGATCCAAAGAAAGATAGCCATTGCTGCCACTTCACAAGGCAGGCCGGGAATCAAATCTTGGCCACCCTCTGGTAAATGCTGACTAGGTCTGTTTCTTGGCTTGCTTTGCCACTCATTTATTTTCTTCTGAGGGTGAGAGTTTTAGCCGGGATGCACAAGTTTTATAGACTGTTTGCCATTTCAAGTAGAGACGAGTTATGGTGGTGCACCTCTGCTAGTGAAAAATCCATATCAGATTAGCGACAAACCTTTTTTTCCTTCTCCCCATCCCCTACAGGCCTTTGGGAGAGCAAGTTAAAGTTATATAAAAAGGGAGTCATTTAATTTTGATCACGGCCACAAAAATAAAATCTGTGCCCTGCCTTCTTGTCAGCAGAAGGAGGATGTAACAACTCAAAATATACCAGCAATTCACTTCAGGAGAGAACAGTTGTTAAATAGCCATCCCACAGTCAGACAGACAAGACCAGCACCTGACAACATCTTGCTTAGATCAGCCTCAGTCACACAGAACAACAGACACCAAATGCAGCTGCTGTCTTTCAGGGACCTATGGGTGCAGTAGTGTGCCCAGTTTACAATCTGTGAAGGTTTTATGCTATGGAGGGATTCACAACATAAAATTAAGGTTTCTGGAGGGGGGATTTTGACGTGCACCTTGCAAAGGATGGGAGAAAAGTCTCTGAATGCAGCACTCAAAATGAAATTTTGCCTTTAATAGTAGTGGTAGTTTATTGTAAAACTTTACAAATCTAAAAGGTAATAAATTGCACCAAATCACATAGCACCAAACTTTTGGGTGTGGGAGGATTCATGCAGCATAGAAGTAATCACACTGGGTCCATAATGATGTTTCACAACTGTGCAAACAAACAAGGACCTGCAACAGTGATCACCATCGCAAAAAGTCAAGTGCAACAGCAGCCAAATCTCTGAGGAGACCTTGTTTTTAAAAGGAGGTGGTGGCCCCTATAACTAGAGTGATTTCTCTAAACCTCAACCACGTTCATATGATGGTGTCTAACAACTGCCGTTTTCAGCTTCATTTCATCTTCTTTAAGTCTGTTCTTTGTCTTTCAGAGATGCGCATACACCACAAACTGAAGCCTAAACAGCCAAATACAGCTGGCTCCATTGTTGCGGCCTCAATGCAGAGCAAAGAGCTGAAGGGCTATGGAGACAGGAGCCACACTCTCCTCCCTGGTATTGGTCCCTTCAGATCAAGGCTCAGGCACACTGGCTGTGGGTGTAGTGGGGATACTGGCACTGCTGCTACCTAGGCTGTACCTGTTTTGTGAACAGAATGAGGACTAGTGTTGAGAGGTTTTTAAAGTGGCCCCTCATCACAAGCACCACATTAACAGTCCCCTCCCTGAATGTTTGGCATTTAGACCAGTACTCACTTCCAGATGACCTCCAACTGTAGCTTGATGGTGCCCAGCTCAGTTATATCCACAACGATTGCCTGAGGCCTAGTGGTAAAGAAGTCGATGCCGTCACACGTTACCACGCCAACTACAATCGTGGTCAGTCCCCGCAGCTCTGTGACCTACAGAGGCACAAACCCATTTTCATTTTGCAAGATGCCTGACACACATGAAGGAGAAGCTGTGGTATTTAGACAGAGACTGGACTTCTGGGATATGCCTGAGTCATGTTCACACCCATGTAACATTCTCTAAACAAAACAGCAGTCCTGTAGCACTTTAAAGACTAACAAGATACTTTATTAGGTAATGAGCTTTTGTAGGATGGACCCATTTCTTCAGATGTGGAAAACTGTGATAAAAAGTAAAGTTACATGATGAGAATTTAACAGAAAAAAAATAGAAGAAAAAAATTAAATGAAAACTGATGAATCAGCTACTTAAGACAGAAGGAGGGGGGTGACCCTATTCAGGAATTGGTCAGTTTGTCAGTCTGTGTATGCAACAAACATGTCAGCCTCGAGGCTGCGCTCTTTGAGGGCATAGGCCAATTTTTTCAAGCCTGAGTGCTCCTATCTTTAGGCCCCTAAATAGTAACCAGGCCATTTTCCACAGTTGCTGAGCCATATGCCGCTCCCATTCACGCCAGTGGGAATGGGGCATGGTCAGCACTTCTGAAGGTGACAGTCATTCCACTTATTTAACTCAGGCACCTAGAAAATTCTAGTTTCCGTGTGTATGCAAGTAACAGTGTCAGACAAGACAACCTGGAAACCATTTTGCTGCAAGATTTGTACTACAGCAAGCCTCATGCATGAGAGCAGAATAGAATCTTAGAACTGGAAAGGACTGTGAGAGGTCACTGAGTCCAGTCCCTTGCACTCACAGCAGGGCCTAGTACCATCTGCTTTGCCTCTGACAGACTTTTATCCAACCTGTCCCTAGGTACATTTGAGGCCCCCCCCGCCCCGCCAACAAGGATCAAATTAACACCCCCTGATTAAGGCGGCCAGGTCTAGTGACTGAGCTGTTGCTTTCCCTTTGGGTTTGAACCAAAAATATCTCCTCCAAGTTAGAGATCTATTAGATTATCAAGTCCACGTCCTCGTCAGTGAGAGGCTGTGCCAGTACCAAACAGAATACAAACAGAGCAGTTGTGGACACAGGCCTTGTCTCCCATGCCCTCCTGGGCTGAGCTGATCTCAGCTGCAGCTCTGACTCAAAGCCTACTGGTCTTCCGTTTCTCTCCTCTCAGAGCTCACCAGCAACACACCCTTAATCTGTCAGTAGCACCTCTCAGTGTAGCCCTTTACACATACTTTGTGGCCTGGTCCACAGTTTTTTCAGCCATCGTGGAGTCCAACAAAAGCAGAGAGACAGCTTTCCAGTTCTCATCTCTCCACTGTCCTGGAAAGTAGGGCTGGAAAACTTCCCGCTAAGATGCTGCTGTCCAAAGGCATAGTATTACTTTGTGCAGCAAGGTGTCCGCCAGATTTAGGATCAGGGAACAGATTTAGCAGGTCAAGTTTACAGACGTGCTTAAATCTCATTTTAAAAAGTTAAAGGCAATTAGGAGCCTAAGTCACTTTTGAAAATTTCACCCACATCATAAAGTGCTGGAGTCCCAATACATACTTTTGTGGACAGAGAAAGCAGCAAAACTAGAGTCAGTTGTGTTTAATAAATTGGCATGAAACCAAAGTCATATAACCCCCATCTCCAACTCTGAGGTGAGTCATCTCTACTGGCATACAGAGCAATTCATGTTTTTGCAAATATTATGAGAAAACATGCACTGGAATTAGCTCTTCTCCCGAGTCTCACTGTGCAGTGAGAGGAAAAAAAAAAAAAAAAACCAAGCCACATTTTGAAGAACGTTTCTAAAAGCTCTACAGGCTAGAAGTCAGGAATTCTTTCCTATATAAAACTCACGTGCTGCCAGAAGGAAGGGGGTGTTGTAGTATCTGTTTTGCATGGCTTGCAGGCATTGAAAAGCCTACACTGGCACTGCAGAATGATGTACTGCACTCAGGTAGGGAAGGGTGCAGCCAAACCATGCAGTCTAGTCTGGTCTCAGCTCCTGTCTATGTTGACAGGAGTTAAGATTGCAGGATTGGGCCCTGAGATGATTCCAGATTACAATGGGAGTTGGTTTCTTAGCAGCAACTGCCAGGTCAGGATGTAATGTGAACAGGGGGAAGCAGCACTATGAATAGTATCAGAAGGATCCTTTCCCCAACTTTTATCTAAGTGAAAGAATAAAAGCTTCGTCTGCCATGCTGTAGCATGGAGACAGGGTCTAAGACTACTACAAGAATACAGTGGGCGAGGGGTCCCCAATGAACCACTTTAATGTTAAATGGCTTAATCCTGCCCAAAGATAATGAATAATTAAGGCCAACAAACAAACTGGGATTTCATTAACTCCCATGGGATGTGCGCGTTTGTAGTATCTCTGGGGCACAGGAAATGAGGGGTTATGACAGAGGAGGTCATGAAAGGAAACCCCAGGGTGGGAGCAAGTTTGTCTCAGATAGACAGAAAATGCACATACATATGTTTTACAAACTGTTTAGAGTAAGGGAAGAATATCAGGTACTGAATCCCAAAAATCTCAAGTGCAATATAATCACTCCCTGCATGCCATGGGCCCCTACCACCACCAAATCTTGGATGCAGATCTTACAAGAATATTCTAAATACATGAAAAAGCAGAAACATTATCTCAGCTGCCATTACAAGAGTCCTGAGAAAAACAAAAGCAAAGATCAGAGGCCAGTTCAGTGAGTGGAACTGAACATTGATTAATTGCTGTTTCGATGGGGCCGTGAACATTCATGTTTTAGTTTAAAAGTGTACTAGGCAGAGAGCTGGGTGGGAAGGCAACCTTCCCGCTAAGCAACAGCTTCAATCCAGCCACTGCAGACAGCTACCTTTATTTCAAACTTCTCATGGAGGTTGGGTATAAAAACCTTCTCTTCCTCATCCCAGGTCTGGCTGTCGTCTGTTTCAATCTTGCCCTTCAGCTTCCATTTCTGACGCCCCAGTCGTACAGATACCTGGAACCACACAAGAAAAAGATGCGAGACTCAGCAAATCCCAAGATAGTGTCTAGAACAGCACCCTCTCTCCCGCCCCATACTGCAGGGTTGGGGGTTGGTTCTTTGCTAGGCTTTTTAAGCAGCAGACTTGGAAGTTCAATGGGAAGGTTGGGGGCTAGTAATTTAAATGCCTTGATAAAAATTAAACACAGAGGTGAAAGGTCAACTAGTTCCATGCCTCACCTGTCCTAGAAGAGCATGTGGGGTTAAGTCAGATATACCAAAGTGTGCATGTTGTTGTAATGCAGAGAGAGAGAGAGAGAGAGTTATTGATGTATAACATCCTGCATTAGAGCAGGACCCGTTTGAAAGTGATATTGCTAGTGGCAGGAAGAAGAGGGTATTAGTACTGAAACCACTGGGATGGATTCAGTTTGCATCCTCAAGCTTTGAGCGCACAGTTACGTTGTCTTGTGCCTTTCAAGACAGCTATGCCAATGCGGATCTACCTACACATAGACAACAGTATTGCTGCTACCCTCTTTCAGAGTGGTTTTAGTCTCCAGCCAGGTCCCCAGAGGAACTCTTGTAGAAGAGTTATGTCTCCCAGGTACCTTCTGTCAGGCACTTAACCAAAGTCTTCTGCATCATGCCGAGGCAGGAGTAACTCAGCAACTGTGCTGCAGAAGCACTGCTCTCACCTATACAGGTTTGGTTTCCCTGCACTCCTGCACTTGCTCAACCTATGCATTCCTATACGCCCCACCTGCATGTTACAGGTGTAAGCTCGTAATTGCAAGTTGTAAAATGGACTGCTGCATACTACACCTCATATTGGTCCCCTGGGCAGAGACGTGCATAGCCCACCAAACCTGAAAAGAGAAAGAAAACCCTTTCCAATGTTTGTATTCTGAGAGAGTTTCCAAAATATCTATTAACAAAATTCAGCTTACATTAAACAACCAGGTGACAGTCTGATTGATTTCCCCTCATATCAAAAGCCCTGTGAAGGCATTGTTAGCAAGTCAAGTCATTTGTCTTACTTAAAATTGCAAGCTTTGCTTAGCGGTGGGGAAGAGGAAAGTTCTGCTCCAACACATATATAAAATAATGCTGCTGAGCAGAGAAACTCACATCAGTGGGAAGAAATGGAGGCTCGATAAGAGTCCAGTTAGGTCCTGACCCAAAGCCCAGCTCCCACGGATGTCAATGAGCTTTGGATCAGGCTCCTACATATCAAACTTGAAGCACATTTGGCTCAAGTGATGAATGCTGCAGAAGAGTACAAGGGCTACCTTTCATCTTCAAATGAAATTCTCCCAAGTGCTCTTCCAGAGCCCCTTCAATCAGACACATATCCTGGAAGAGAAAGATAAAATGCTCAGGCTGACTGCAGAGTGGAATAAAATGGTCCCATGAGAAAGTGGCAGCCATTTGTCTCTAATCTTGAAGACAAACAACTTTAGAGCAGCTTACAAAAGCACCTACATTTTACACACCTATGCATGGCAAGGCAGGTTGCATTTTTACCTGCTACTTTTGGGATGGGAAGCTATATTCCTGCTCTGCAGAGGAGCAAGGCTGTTTAAGCAATCTGCTTCCCACAGTCTGACCCATTTATGCTACTTCTACATTTTGAGCGGAAGGGGTAAATTCAAGCTCAAGGAAACATATTAGTGTTAGTTCTGATGGAGCTCGTGCACTTTAAGACTCTAGCCACAGCAACAGTACCAGTAGAAGGATGGCTAAACAGCTCAAAAAATAATCTTGTCTGAGACCTTAGGTCAGTGGTGTGCAGCCTGTGGCCGCAGGCAGCCCATCACGGTTCTACATGTGGCCCATGAAACATTTTATCTATCACTGTCCATGTGCAGGGCTGCCAGATTCCATTGGTTTCCATCTGAGTAATTGTTTTCCTACCAGTATTATTAAAGTGACACGTGTAAAGTAAGGGCACATGAAGTGAGGTGTGTGCCGATTGCACACATTGGCTGTAAGTCATGTGCTTCCTCTGCATCCAATCAAAATGCTGCTGTGGTGCAGTTGGGAACACCCAAAAAGTTCTGGGCGTGCAAGTGCAGCTTGCAAAACTACCCTATCCCAGGAGATCAGTTCAGTGGGTCATCTCATCACCAAGATGAACAAGGGCCACTCCTGCAGCCCATTCACTAGCCTATGTTGTCCATTGCTGCCAGAGGTGTATGTTCTGACAGGTAGCCCCTGCCACTGCTTGCACTGTTACAGCTATTCTACTTTGAGTGTGCTAGCACCATCAGAGCTAACTTGGAGTAAGTCTCCTCAAGCCGAAAATTATATGTCCAGACCAACCCTTACTAAGTAACCTAGTGTGTTAGTAACTATGAGTCCCATTCTACTCCAATTAAAAGTCAATGGGAAGACCCCTAATAACGTCCAGTGAAAGCTAGATCAGACCCTAATGTTATAGATCAAAGTATTTTGTATGCATTCTTCATATACACGCTTGATTGTAAGCGATCAGACCACATTATCCTGTGCATGTCACTGTACATGAATGGAGAAGACAGCAAAATACTTCACTTTCAGAGAGAAGCAATGAATTGCATTTGATGTTATGTGTCTTCATTTAATTTTACATGTTACACTCTGGATGGGTCTACACTTGCATGCAAATGAGGGCAATTGAAAATGCAAAGGAGGTGCAGATTTATACATCAGGCAGCTTATTTGCATATTCTTTTGAAAGAACAAAAACAGTTCAGACGCAGCTCTTTTGAAAGCAAGCCCCATCTGCCAAAGAACCCTTCTTCCTAAAATAATAGGAAGAGTTTTTTCCAATGATGGGGTTTACGTTCGAATGAGCCGCATCTACACTGCTTTTCTCCTTTTGAAATATGCAAATGAGGCACCAGATACATAAATCTGCACCTCCTTTGCATTTTCAATTTCCCTTATTTGAATGCCTCTTTCAAAAGAAGAATGCAAGTGTAGACACAGCCTCTAAGTCCAGGCCTCAGGAGAGCCAAAGGTTCAGAATAGCATGTTTTGATACAGCCACCACTGCTTTGACTTTAGCCAGAGGAGTCAATTCTTTGTCAGATACTTCAGGAGTTCTCCTACCTCTGTGCATTCTTGGAGGTTCTTATAAAGTTCTACCAGGCTCTCTCTGGAGGCTTTAGTGGAGGGTGTCAAGGAGAAGGCATGTTTCATATTAGAAGCCCCATCCCGCAGCCTGCACTGGATGCAGTAAGTTTCATACAGTTCTTCTACCTTCAACAGAAGAAAAAAAAATCCTGCATTTTACACCAATCTGATGCCTGTTTCCAATTTTAGTGAGTTGACAGAAGTAACATGAACAGGGAGGAATTTTAGTTCCTTGATGTTTTCCCTTGTAAGAGAGCAAATCCTACCAGTCTAGCATTGACCCATACCTCCTGACTCTCATAAGAAGCCTTTTTAAACAACATGGATCCAAGATTTCAAATGGAGAGAAGAATGGGTGAAGAATGAACCCACCAGCTAAAGACATTTTGATATTTTGTACCACACAAGAAAATTGTACTAACAAAGGGTCCCATATAACCTTGAAATAAGTCATTGTTTGTTAATTTAGGATTCTTGGCCTTAAACCTTCACAAATACTTCAACTAAAAGGTCATTTCCAGTCAGACCCAACAACAACTGCTAACCCAACTCAAAGCCTATGAGCCTTTAATTAGTTGTTCTGTACATCTACTATATATTTGAGTTTGTCTGTTCAAGAACTCCTCCTAAACAGTAAGAGCTAGGGCCATCAAACAGGGTATCCAGCTTCCTCTTACTGTAACTTAAAGCCAGGTCAGGGTTTGGTTGTGCCAGAAAAATGGGATGTGCCTTTCATAAAGCCATACAGAAGAGAGACAGAATCACCAGGCAGATGAAAGAGGCTGGCTGGGGGCACTCCTCTCCCTGACATCCAGGAGATGCCCCAAGCTTCTTACCAGGCACCCTTTAGAGGGTGGAGGAAGCTAAAGCTCCTTTCCCCTCCCTGCACTCCCACCACCTTGATTCATACTGGGATGCTGCTGGGTGTTCCCCTTCATCAGGGAGTGAGGAGAAAATGCATAGTTTGCTGCAAACTGCATTCCTCACTCTGGCTGGGGAGCACAGAGATGGACAAACCTGGACCTGTCCTAGCCAGGGCATATGAAGCTGCAGTGGCCATGGAGAGGCACTTCTCACCTTCCACAAGCTACTGGGCTAAGAGAGGACTAGGGTAGCCCTTTATCCCTGGCGCAGCCTACGCACCGAACTTCTCATCCCCAACCCCACCCCAGAGCAATGATTTTAATGAAGCATGTACATTTTTATTTTCCAAAAAAGTTAATTGAATTAAGGACCCAAACAATGTCAGAAATCTTCCAGTAACTTACAAATGATCACCTGAATGTTGGGAGTAATAGGGATATTGTTTACCTCCTCCTATGGCTGCACAGGCTTCCCTACATCAATTTGTTTGGTCTACCACCAAAATCTGAACAGAACCGAATTTGTTCAGCCCTGCTTTTAAAGAGCTAGGGCACCAGGCTTTGGAATCCAGAACTACAAATACAAGACAGCTCTAGAATTCTATCCAACTCTCCAAGGTATTTCAGGTAGTAATCTGAGCTTTGTATCTGAGGGTCCTGCAATCTTTAATGTACTTCTCACAACATGCCTACAAGGCAAGGCAATGCTATTACTTCCATGTCACCAGTGGTAGACTGAAGTACATCAAGGCTAAGTGACTCACTGAAGGTCACACAAGTAGTTAGCAACAGAACAGGAAGCTGAACCTCGATCACTCAGGTCCTATACTAGTGCCCTAACCACCGGAGCTTCCTTCCCATCACCAACTCTATACTGAGGAGAAAACACACACAGTCAAAAGGAGCATGCTGAGATGGGGCTGCTCTATATGTTTAGCCTCAAAGTCTCTGTAGCAAGACAAAGGGTGTCATAAGGCAGAGGGAGGGAACTTGTTCTTCCTTGCCTCTGAGGATAGAACAAGAGGCAATGGACTGAAATTGCAGCAGGGGAGGTTCAGGTTGGACATTAGGAAAAAGTTCCTCACTGTCAGGGTGATCAAACACTGGAACGAATTGCCAAGGGAAGTGGTAGAATCTCCATCACTGGAGATATTTAAGAAGGTGTTAGATAGATGGCTTTCAGGGATGGTCTAGAAAGTGCTTGGTCCTGCCATGAGGGCAGGGGGCTGGACTCAATGGCCTCTCGAGGTTCCTTCCAGTCCTACTCTTCTACAGTTCTATGATCTGGCACAGTGTTAGCTCAGCAAAAGGTTTCCACTTACACAGGCTAACCAATCCCTTGCCTACATCCAAGTCAGAGCAGAATGACCCTGAATGGAAGTCTGAGGTAGGCCTAAGGGAGACTGCGTAGAGTACATCTTGGATCTCACGTGTGTTTAAAGGGTATGATTCCAAACCAGGTTCGTTCAACGATTACTAAGCCATGAGGTATGGAGGATGAAAGGACACGTGGTTTAATATGGGGCTAGTCACTAAATTGGATTGGAAACACACACACACACGTGCGCACGCTCCATATACATAAGAGGTATTTCTGAGCTCACAGAATCAGACAGGAGATTGGCAGAGCCCATTAAGTGCCACCACCTATGCTGCCAGGAAGCAAAAACAAAAATTCACACGCACAACCCTACAACTCCTCCCAACAATATTTTTCTTTTGAGTAACATGGTCGGATATAGAAACTAGTTCTGCAAGCTGAGCCAGGGCTGTGCCCAGGACTGAATCTGAACACAGCCATTCGAAAAAAAAAAACCACTCTCTTCTAATGAAAGCAGTAACATCCTTCAGAAGTCCCAAAGCTACTTCCCCTCAAACATGCAATCATTAAAGTATTTTCTAATCAGAATGTATAGACAGCAGTATAAGCCTCCCATTCACAGACTATAAATAGGTCTCCCCTTACCTTACTTATATGAAATTCCAGTTTTCTGATGTATCTTTCAACTGAGCGAATTTGCTTTGGAAAGAGAAAGAAGGATTAAAAGCTATGTAAACATTCACATAATCTGGCTTTAAACTATAGAGCGAATATATTGTATCAGGACTTGTACTTCCCTTTCATTGCTTTCTGTGACATGTCCCAGCCCCACCCCTCCAAAAGAATGAGAACTTACCTTATCCAGATCATAATAGAAAGCCTGAAAGACAAACATGACAAGTTGCCTATGAATGTGTTTGCACATATTAAAGACATTTTCACATCTGCTGCAAAAACAACTGCCCATGCGCCACTAAGTCATTGTTAAGCGAGTTACAACGTTGTCAGCAGCATTGTGAAATACAATGGGCAGAAGGCAAAGCCAACATTTTCAGAAGTATCCTCAGTCTCAGTGCCATTATGCTGGAAGCCCAAATGGAGGCATGATTTTCAGAAATAGTGAGGATTTGAAAACTGCTTGGGGTGGGTAGGAAGTGTTTGAATCTTTCATCCAACCTTGGAAGGTTACTTTGTATTCCAAAGGACAGCCCCAAGTACTCTATTCTGTACAGCTTAGAACTGCTAATAGTGAAGGTTTTGTATGTGGCAGAATCAAAGTTGCAAAGACCCATTAATCAATGTTTCACCAGTTTTGCTTAATCTCTATTTCCCCTCAGTTTCTAGACACAGCCAGGCATTTATATTGCTTGCCAGATAATAATCAGCACCTACCATCCCCAAACAGAAGTATGGTGATCCAGGGAAACAGGAAACTGACAGTTAAGACTCCTGGTTCTTTCCCCATTTCTAGCCTTAACTTAGTCCATATCTACACTGGGAGGTAAAAGTCAGTTTTAGCATAGATCCAACTATGAGAATTGCATAGCTGGAGTTGACTTATCTAAAATATACATTTGCAACCATCCACACAGCAGGAGGTGGCTGTCTGCCATTGTCTCCCCTTGTGCCTCACAACTGCCGGGATTACTGGGGTCAATGGCAGTGCCATGATGGTTCAATTTAGTGCATCCCTACTAGGTACACTAAATCAAACCCTGGAAGATCAACTGCCAGCACTTTGATCTTCCCAGTGTAGCCATACCCTTGCTTGGTGAGCTGAGCCAATGGGTGTAATGTTCACTTCTCACTTTAAGCACTGGATCTGAACAAATGGAAAGCCCCTTTGAGTCCCAAAGGCAAGGAAGAGACAGTGGTTGTTTTTAGAACTCTGCCTTCTTCTTACAGTCATCTAAGTGATTAATACCATCTTACCAGTCTGGAGTTCCTTTTTGTATCTTTGTGTCGAGCAGAAAGATAATCCAGCTCAGCCTGATGCACTTGCAGGTATTCACTGGAGAGGAAAATGCCAAAGTGAGATTTATTTCTAGCATGTGTCATAGGATACCCCCAGGGATAAGTGTAAAATGAGGAGGGGGAAGAATTCACTGAGCCTCCACCTCAAGAAGTAGCCAGAGGTTAGGATGGCCTGAGCTGATGCAGCTGAAGAGACATTGGAAGTTAGGAGGAGAACCACAACAGTTGGAAAAGAAGATTGGCTTCACATGGGTTAGAAGCTTTTGCCCTCTTCTTGGTACCACTCATGTTTCTACCCACCTGGCCTCCCAGCACTTTATATTCTGTTTCCTTCACCTCACGAACAGCTAGAGGGACTTGTTTTAGATTAAGGGAAACAAACAGCTAAAGTGCTGGTGAGCGAGCAGAGCATGCACCTCACTGCAACAGCCACCCTCTCTGGCTGGCCTGCCCTCAGGCACTCAAAGGAGGAGCAGGGGCCCAGGAGGCTCCTAATACTGAAGAGTGCTGTACACAGAAGATAGAATGGTACATGGCTGTGCACCACTGCCCTCCCCTCAGGAGCCTCTCTGCATTGCCTTCCCTCCCTGCAGGTCAACCATTAACCTGCATGAGCCACAATCCCTTCAGAGGAGCTCTTGCACTGGGTTTGTTCCCAGGCGTCAGTCTCCCCCGGTACTCCAATACACTGGGTCACCCACAGTGGAGCAGTAAGAAGTGAGAGAGGGAGGAATCTTCCTGCCCCTTTGTCTCCTCAGCAGGTGGAAGTGGCTTGGGAAGCTGAACAACCCAAGAGGAGCACTGGGGCAGGGAATGTGGTATTCCAGAGCTCTGTGCTCCTTGGACCCCTGTGGCTGGAGCAGAAGCTGCCATATGGCGAGGGAGTAGCTGCAGAGCTGAGCAGCACATTAGTGTGCTCTGGCTCACTAGGCCAAAAGGTAGAAGCACACAACACTTCAGCCCTCCAGGCCAGATTTTCAGAAGTGCTGAACATTTGTTGCTCCAGCCAAAGTCCATGGGAGCAGTGGGTACTCAGCAGCCAGTCAATGTTCCCTGTAAGCTGAGTGCTTGGGTGACTGCCCAGGAGAGAGTCAGGTGACACCCAGGCAATTCACAGAGCACCCACTGCCACCTCAGAGGGCAGCATGCTTCTCCTTGTGGTATGCATCCACACACACCTTGGTGCAGATGAAATTTATTCCCTCTGGGTCAAAAAAATTAGAGGGAACCCTGGTCAACACCTCTTAAACAGACCTTTGGTTTTATCTGAGCAGTAGGAGAGCTGACTGAATGCCACCCTGGCTGTCCTCTACAGCCACCACGAGCTACTATCGCTTTTTTTTCAACAAAAAGGCAGGATCTTCCCCTGCAGAGTGTTGAGTGCTCAGCAATTATTGTCTTCAGTGAGCCCCATGGCAGCTCCCCAGAAGACAGAACTTCTGCCACAACCCTGAGTGGATTCCCTTCCAACTACATTTTAATTCAGAACAGACTTGAGTAAATCTATTTTCCCCTTTTACATTTAAAGAGCTGTAGACAGTCACCTTCTGGAAAATGCTGCTTTCCAAGACACAGAACCTGCACAGCTTGACGTGTTTATGTTAAGCAGCCTGCACGTCTTCAAAATTACTTTTTGGTATATTTTAATTTTCTAACTATTACAAACACTTTCCCATTAATACACAGAAAGTGACTCCAGTGTCCAATTTTTTGCTCTCTACTCTTACTGATAACAGCTCAATGCAGGGGTAGCCAAAGCTAGTTTAAAAAAAACAGTCAGTTTAGGTTTTAACAGCATTTTTAGATACTCCATTTATGGGGAGGCATTCAGCAGGGTCACTGGACTTAAGGGCTAATTGCTTTTACTATCTTAAAAACAAAAACAAAACAAAAAAGTATTCCAACAAGAACAAATGGATTTAGGTTGAATCTGCTTAAGTTTTGGACTTGAAATTATTCAATGCAGCTGTTTTCTATAGATAGCTTTATTTAATTATTCAGTTCTGCAAGAACATTACAAGAATTGACAACACAATGTTCCTTGCAGAATTGGGACCTTAACTCTAATCCATCCGACAGTTTAGTCTCTCCAAACCCTAACAAAAATATTGGAGTCAAATCTAATTCTATTGTTAATTTAAATTCCATTTACTAGACACTAGCACAACTTTTTAAAAGGCTAAGGCATTACAGCCCTTGAGGGAAACTAAGAGCTTTTTAATTATGTGAGACAAAATTAAGAAGTTGAGGTGTTTACATCCATGGCAAATAATTGCAGCACTATTTCTTAAAACTGCATGGTAATAAAACCTCGGGGATGCCAATGTTGTATTGGAAGAAGCTGCATGCCAGCACAGTTCCCACAGATTAGAAGCACTGAGAGGAATTATAAAGACACAGGAAGATTTCATTTACTCTTGTCTACTCAACAATGGCCAGATACCTAATGAAGTTCTTAGAGCTCTATGATAGACCTATGGCTATCACAGGGATTTTTACTATTGCCATTCATAAGGGCAGGATAATCCTTGGAGTGAGGGAGGATTTCATCGCAAATTTGTCTGCTAGTATGTTTGGTAAGAGCCCAATTCTGTATTTAAGGTAGACAATAGGAGCTTTGCTATTGATTACAAGGCATATTGTATTGGGCTATTAAGCTAGAGCAAAGTTTTAACAGTTACAAAGATACTAAAGAAGGCAAATTCCAACAATTTAATACTTGAAAAGTCCTTACTTAAGTCCTTTCTTCAAAGCTTCAAAAATTTTCTTCACCTGCTGTGGTTTTGGATCCCAGATGACAGCCCCTCTCTGCAAAGAGGGGTACATTTTGGAGGATTTCACTGACATTTTGGACCTCACTGAATTCCTGCTGAGAGATGTTCTGTAGGAAGGAAAAAACAAAACAAAAAAAAAAAAAAACAAAAACACACAACTCACAGCAGCAGCTCAGAGCAGGAAGAAAGTCTAACACATGTAGTTACTACAAAGCTAGTACAGCTGCTCCTGCTAACCTTTACTCCCATGAGTACTTGCCTTGACATCAGTGGGACTACTAAATTAAGGGAAGCAGAATCAGGACCTGTATTAGATCCATAACAGATAATCAGTTTTTTTTTTTTTCCTCCAAACCCAAAGCCATGATATGGCTACCAGCTCACGAGGATGAAAGGCCAACAGAAGATAGCGAAGATTAGGTTATAAGCATTAACTTTGAATTTCTTGGCTTCCATTAGGAATCACATGTGTCTTTTCTGTTCTTAATTATATACAAGCGCCAAACACACAATTCTCCATTATTCTGGGGAATCCAAAACTGGAACATTTTTATGTACTGATTCACAGACTGCTGCTTAGACAATGAGTATTTTATCCTAGTGATCTGCTCACAAGATAGCTTATGCCCTGATCCTGAGAACACATTCATGAAAGTAGCTCTTTTGAAACTAACGAGACTACTCAAACAAGGTAGGTTTATAGAGCTGGGATCTGATGGCTGTTATCCCTGTCTGAAAAATGGAGAAGGTGAGGGAGAGCGTTGATGGGTTGCTCATGATCAGAAAAAAAAAAAGTTAGGGGTCAGAGTCAGGCTTAGATCTCAGGTACTGCGGTATTCAAGTTTCACTAATTCACAAATGGTCCACTCTCATCAGCAAAAGATAGCCACTGAAACACTGATTAAGTGTGTACATAAAGCATTTAGATATCATATATCTGAAAAAAGTACATCAACAGACCAGTTCTGGGCCATTGAACAGCCTAGCAAAAACACATTATAAAAGCACTTCAGAACTACCTACTACTAGGCAGTTCTTATTACCACTTAAAATCACTCATGTACATTTTACTTCTGAAATATGCCAGGAGAAGCCTACCAGGCCCCGATTCCAAACTAGTTCTTTTTAAATCAAGTTCTTTTTCAAACCCAATCTAGTTTTCTGTGACACACATTACATTATTTTAAAGCAGTTAAAAATCAAATCCTACTTAGCTTAGAAATCCTACAAACAATCATTACAAAATGGGCCTGCTGTGCAAATATCCAGAGCAATAGCACCACTAGTCTTTAGTCAGATACCTCTGATGAGCAAGTAGAAGCCAGAACAGGCTTTGAAACCACTGCTGATGCTTATCTCCTGTTGATAGATTCCTGGCTGCTTTATCTCCCTCTCTATAGGCTCATAAACCCTAATTATTTGTATCTGGTTTGATTAATCCCCTTTTCTGTTTGCTTTTGCCTTTAAACCAAGTCTTTATTTGAGAAAATTAATCTAGGGAAATTCTCCACTCCTGATATCTATTGAGATTGTGTTATTGGGTTCAGCCGAGGCACACTCTTGAGTACTGCGTGAATAAGTTCTGGATGGGACACATCTTGGGAAATAATAAAATCTGGATTCTAGATGTACCACACTGTAAAGTATTTGTGTGAAACTCAAGGTATGAGGACAAAAGGCTATGAATTAAAGCCCAGGCCACTTGGGGTTGTTTCTATGTTACAGGCCTTACAGGTCCTTTAATTGCTCTACTCTTGTTCCTCAGAGCAAATCAGATGCTCAAATACTTTCGAGGGGCTGGACTCTCTGGGTATCAGTTTTCCCATTTTACATTTGGGAAAAGCAGTACATCTCTACTTTGCAGGCTATGGGGCAGCTAAGTTAATTAACATGCTTAAAGCCTTTTGAGAGTTTCAGAGGTGCGCTGCTATAGAAATGCAATGTATGGTCAGTGTGTTCATAGAGTGGAGTTTGCTGGAGGAATTTGTTTGTTTGACATGCACTGGATAACGTCTGTGGAAAGTCCTAGTGATCTCTCACTATGTCCCCTTAAAATACTAGTGAGCGAGGCTAGGAAGGGAGAAGCAACCAGCAAATATGTTCACAGCACTGGGGAAAGTCCTCTGGCATATTATCTGGAAGCATTTTGTTCTTTATATTTAGCATAATCTCTAGGGTTACCATATTTGACTTTCAAAAAAGTGGATGCCCCTGAGAGGGCATGTATCTGTACCAGTATCTACCAACTCATGTGGTATTAATGTACTATAGGTACTATAACATACTAATACAACGTAAGTTGCTAGATACTGGTACAGATATGCTCCTTCTCAGGGATGTCCTTTTTTATATGGTAACCCTAAGCATCTCAAAATACTTTCCTGAATGTCTGAATTCTCATCCCTGCGTAAAATTTACTTTATCTAAACC
Organism: Carettochelys insculpta; assembly: GCF_033958435.1. Classification (NCBI taxonomy): domain Eukaryota; kingdom Metazoa; phylum Chordata; order Testudines; family Carettochelyidae; genus Carettochelys; species Carettochelys insculpta. Next base: position 18,549,728 of record NC_134153.1, on the reverse strand, counting down.
GTTAAGTGGCAATGAGATTTTGCAAACAGGGGAAAAGAATGCACAAAGGCAGATTGTTTAGAAATACTTTACAGCTGAAAGTAACAGAGTAATCTTAGGGGAAATCTAAACTTGCTTATTGGAAGATTTCTTGGCCTGCTGGAGGTGATTTGGTTATAGAAACAGCTGTTCAACTCTATTTTTTCTGCTTTTAGTTCCTTGTAAGAACTCCCACTATGTATGTCAAGCTCCAATCTATTTACATAATTAATTTACTGCCTGTGTTTTTCCTAAGAATTTAGTTGTCAGTGTGACTTTAGACATCTGACTTGAACTAGGCCTATCAGTGCTCAGGTTCCACAACAAATTTCATGAAATCATGTGTAAAGACTTCTAGGTTAGATCACCAGGCCTATGTCAGATTCCTGTTTCAACCCATCATTTTATAAATGCTGTGTTTGGTGACACGGTTAATGAGTTTAAGTGCTTTGAAAAGACAAAAGTACTGTATAAGAAGTGCCAGGTGCTTTACCGAGATACAAGTGGATACTTTCAAGAACTGCTTTGAGAATGGGAATACTTTGACTTATTTTTCACCACTTCTGTATGATTCAAATCAGTTCACTTTGGTATTTTTCTGGCATATGGCGACAGCCAGAACTGATGATAATCTTCCATTTATACAGCATTATTATCCTAAAATGTTTCACAGATTGCATATGAATCCCTTAATTTAGCACAGGAATATTGACTGCTCTTAGGTGGAAGTGGCAGCTATTTAACCCTACCTAGCAATGTCACACAACAATTTAGAACAAGCACTAAGGAAAGTTACTGGATCACGCTACCGATAGGATCCTGGAACCGAGAGAATTTGGTTCTAGTCCCAGGTGTGCCACTGAACATTGCACAGTTCTCTTAATCTCTCTGTGCCTCTGCACTTTCTTTGTCTGTCTAGTCCAGGGGTCAGCAACCCCAGGCACGTGAGCCAGGAGCGGCACATGAGCCAGTCGCTCAGCCCCACCACTCCTCCCCCATATATCTGGGAGCTTGCTCAAAGCCATACAGCATGCCAGGGCAGCCTGGCAGAAGATGCAGGGAGCTGCCACTGCTGCCTGAGTTTGAGGGGAGTAAAGGGGCCTGGGGAGCAGCTGCCACAGGCTGGGGAGCACTTAACAGAGGTTCCAGATGCAAGTCCCGCCTGGGTAGAAGAGTGATGTTGGCCCCTGTCCAGCGGCTGGGCTGCTCCACATCTGTCAGATGGTAAGTTCCCCAAGCTTGCTGATGGGCACTGGGCACTCTGCCAGCCTAGCACTCATGGAGAGAGTCAAGCAGAGGCAGATTCCCCTTGACTAACTCCCATTCACTGGGGCCATTCACTTTATGGAAGGCAACAGGCACGCCCCCGGCACCCCGAGCCAGCTGCTCCCTGGCTCTGGGTGCTCAGCCCACCGTATTTCTAGCTGCCTTTATACTCGGGGCAAACTGGCAGAAGGTGGCAGCTTCTCCTTGGTGACACATGAATCCACCCTCAAACCCTTAGCGATTTATAATGATCACTTACTATTAAAATATATACACCCCGCCCTGCAGTCTCACAGCAGAAGCCAGATTCCACAGAGCACTTCAACCACATGCTCAACTCCTACCACTTGCCAATGTGTCCTTAACTTCAGGGATATTGACTGGAAGTTCAGCACGTTTACGTGATTTGCTGAATTGGTTCCTGACTGGTAACCCACCATTTGTCATAGCTCCCTTGCAAGGAATGTGAGAGAACCAATTTTCCTCTTCCACTGACAGGGAAACTGAGGCACAGAGAAGCCAAATCTGAGGTTCTCAAAAACACCTACAGACATTCTATGCCCAGCTTCTACTAAGTTTTAAAGCACATTAGGAGCCTAAATATCTTTGAAGATGGGGGCTCTAGGTCTCTAAGGCTTCTTTGAACCTCTGTCCCTACCCTCAAAACTCCCCAGTGACTGGCCAGCGGATGCATGCAGTCAGTGACAGGGACAGGATTCAGTTGCTCATCAGATTTTAGGTATTCCTTCCTCCTGACCTTGCTGCTTCCCCTGAACTTTAACCAACTTCTAGCACCAAACACTAAGCAATCATTTTGGGGCTGTTACAAAAATGCCAGGCTTTGTAATGAGGATGAGGTTTTGTGCAGGATGAAAATGGGTTGTTTAATGCAGCAGGAAGCCCGGGAGGTCCACCCATGGATAAACAAAAGACCAACTAATGCTACCAACCACAACTTAAACATTAAAGCTCTGCATCTTTATTTATTTATTAATTAAGCTATTGTTAATTAGAACTATCAGTGACTTTAAAAAGTATCACCATCATTTGGACTGTACACAGAAGTCAAAAGGTCAAATTTCAACATTCCCCCTGGGAAAGGTTGCTGACCCCTGGTCTAGTCTATTTCAGTTGCAAGAGACCTTCACTGCCCCTATTATAATGGCATCCTGATCATATCTGAGACCTCTAGATACAATTTAATATAAATAATAACTATAGGAAGAATTCAGGTGGGCTGAATGTAATTACTTTCACTAGATTTTAAACCAGGACCTAGAGCTAAGTTCCCTGTTTTACTGAAAAATACCATGACATTTTTAACAACTGTGAGGAGTCAAGAAGTTTTAGGTCTCCTCTCAGAGACAGCATTGGCACAAGCCCCTTACTACCATGCTGCTGAGAGAGGGTCACTGCTTCAGTACAGAAATGAAGCTTCAGTAGAGGGTACTTCTTCCCTCCAATACCCAAGCTTGCAACACTGATTGTTCTCCCTGGGATCTCTTCCAAACACAGATCTGTCACATAGCCCTGCTCCTTGTGTGACATGTGTGCAGATCACTTCTAATGCCCGCGCCCATCCTTTAAATCAGTACCTAGTGCAGTGTTCCCTGTAAGCAAATGCTTGGATGGTCGCACAGGGGAGATTCGGGTGCCATTCCGCTGATTAGCAGAATGCCCACAGCCACCCACAGTGGGCAGCATGTGTTTCTATTGGTAGCACACCTCCACACATGCCTCTGTGCACATAACAAAATTATTCTCCCCATGGATGGAAAAAAATAGAGAACAGTGATCTAGTGGCAAGTTTGCAAAATCAATTTTACAGGTATTTCTTGGTAAGTAGAATTTTGCCCTCTAGGTGCCAGGCCCATTTTAGGGGGACTCAGATCTGCTCCTCCTGCCAGATTGGAAAGCTGATCCCTACAGTCTATCTGCTTTGGACTCTGCAGAAACGGAGCAGCAAGGTGAGATGACTATGATAACAACAAATGGTACTTTAGACACATCTTTCATCCCAAAGCAGTTTGCAGACTATGCCTAATATGCAAACTATAAGCAGAGGTCACTCCATCCAGCACTGAAGCGCAGCCATCTCCAGAGCATGATGCAGTAACTGCATAACACTACATGACAACAGGAGTCCCTGACCTGGGAGCATGTATGCTGCAAGCAGAGAGGAGGCTGGTGAACTGCTCAACTACTGTGCTCGTGTTCATAAGCAATCTTGACTCCATCAGAATGTGTCTGAAGAGAGACTGGGAATGGCTAGAACACTACAAAATGTACTTTTCTCCTTTAGGTAGTCTCACCTTATCAGCTGTTGGAAGTGGGCCGTGTCCACCCCAACTGAATTGGCTTCTTTAGTACTGAGGTAACACTCCCATTTCTGTATAAATTCTAACAAACTGAAGCTTCCACTTCATGCATCTGACAATGCAAGCTGCAGCCCACCAAAGTTTATGCCCTCATAACTGTGTTAGTCTTTAAGGCAGAGCTGTCCCATTCATAGGACAAGGTGGGGTGGCCACCTCAGGCCTCATGCTTTTGGGAGCCCCGCAGGGGCCACCTCAGCTGTCCTATGGACCGGAAGGGGAAAGACTACCTGGGACAGGGCACAGCTGGTGGTGGCAGGACACGCCATCCCTCAACACTCTCCACACGGTGCAAGCAGCAGCCTGCTCTGCTTTGCCCTGGCCTCCCAGCCCACTAATCCCCTCCATGGCAGCAAACAGTGGCCTCCGCTCCCAGCCTCCCACAGAGAAGTGGGGCCCAGTGGGCTGAGAGGTCACAGTGAAGGGAAGCAGGCTACCACTTGCATCACGTGGTGAATGGGGGAGTCAGACGGAAGTGACCCACTGCTGCTGCCACCCACTACCATTCCCCGCTCCAGGTAATCCCTGGCTAGACTGGTTGGGGAGCAGGTAGTGCACCAGGGTGTGGGTGGAGCAGGGAAGGGGTGGGGCCTGCTGTGCAGGGAGGTTGCCCAGTTCATGACAGCCCCTGTTTTAAGGCACCACAGGACTCCTCATTGTTAGTACTCACCCATTTAGGACAAAAAAGTAAGGTGCACCTTATGCAAGGAGGATTTAGGTTGGCAAGAAATAGTGAATGTTCAGGGTGCATGTATTTGTTTTCACTATTTATTCTACTTACACTAACTTTCTGCTTTGCACTGTGCTGAATCCAGCAAAGGAACTGCTCCTGCTGATTCCTCCCCCATCACTGGGAGAGATGAATGTCAATTTCACTGACATGATTACTGGCCAGGAAGTCTGTCAGCTCCTGAAACAAAGAGAAAAACAGATGAGTCAAAACCGGCTTGGCAATTCAGGCTGAGCCAGGGCTGCATGGAGGGAGGAGAAGCCAAGTGGATAGAAGAAAAGATCTGTCTGCTGAACACATTTTCTCTGTCACACAATATAATTAATAAACAGAGTCATCTGAGTCATGCTCATGTCCTCAGGTACTCGCTGCTCTCTTTTGAAAACTCTAGGTCTCATCCTCTAAGTGGCCAGGCACTCTCAACTGCTGCAGAAGCCAGTGGGCTGAAGGGCTCCCAGCACCACAGGTAGCGCGTTCTGCAATTTGCAGCAGCCCCAGCATCAAAGACTTAGGTTGCTGCAAGCCATGTGCTCCCAAATCAGACTGGAATACCGGAAAAGGACTCAAGCACCAGTCCTGCAACCAGTGACATGAAAATAGAGGCCTGGGTACATACATAGCCCCACGGAAGTCAATGAGGTACCACAGGGATAATAAACCATGAACACACACACCCCAGTTTGGATCTAATGGCAGGATAACAGCCCTTGTTTGTGGTGCTTGGGCCTGTGGGAGAACCAATTTTTGTCAGTAAACAGGCCCATTCTCCCTTTCTGATGAGTTTACTTTCCCTGGGATCCTTCACTTCTGTTTCCCATCACTCATACTCTTCTGTTTCCTGGAGAATTACGTTCTCCACTGTATGTGTATAGAATGCATACTGTAATACAAGTAACAGGCGCATTCACAAAACAGCTGTAGGAAATCATCCCAGGCAGTTAATATACAGAAGAATTCCCCTTCCACCCCCCACAGGCTGGTGTAATGTAAACACCATGTCCAGCAGTTCACTTTCTTCTTTTTTCATAATGGGGCCAAGAAAAGGGCCAAACCCTGACATCTTCTCTCCATTCTTACTTGCTCCATACCAGACAAAACTCCAACTGAGCTCGGCAAAGGGGACTTTTCGCCTGAGTAAAGTGTGAGAGCCAGAGCATCCCCTTCTGCAGAAATATTCAGGAAGAGAAGAATGCCACCAGGATGCCCTTGTGGAACTGTGACCACATTACTCCCTGGAAGAGAAATGCCTTGCACTGTAGAATGAGCTCCTCAACTTAGATCCCTCGGGCTTAGTGTGCCTCTGATCTGGCTCTCACCTCAATAGCAGATGGCTTCAATTAATAGCACAGCAGCCATAAAGTCCAGAAAGTAGGATTCTGCTCTTGGCTCTACAAGTGCCTGGCTGTGCAAATGGAGCCAAGGCACCTAACTGTCCTCTACCTCAGTTTCCCAATGGATGAGAAGGATGTTATTTATCCTCCTATGTAAAACACTAGTGTCTCAGGAAGGAAGAAAGATTTTGAATGTGTCCCGTGAATTATAGGCTAAGCCGAGAGCCTTCCCAGTATAAGGCCTCAACATATTATCTGAAGCAACAGTAACTATACAAATAGTTCCTGTAAACACACCCATATGTGTTTTTCCATCTGATCATTTTAACCTGCATAAGAAGTAATTGGCCTGAAGCTTTTCAGTTAATTGTTGCCTAGGCTACTTGAGTTCTAAGATGTCTAGCTTCTTGCTTGTTCCAGTGGCTTGTCTAGGCTTTGGGGAGTTCACAAGTAAGCCAATGGAAAGCAGATGAAAGGTGTTAGAACAAGATCCAACAGTCAGGCAGTGGGGCCAAATAGCATCTACTTTGCAACAGGCATTCAAAGCAAAAGGGCCTGGCCACCACTGAGCATCTTTTGTCTCAGTGCATTGAACTCCATAAGATCTCAGTGGATCTACTCCAACTTGTAGTCAGTGGGGCCAATAGCCATTGTGGGCCCTGGGGAAAAGAAGGAAGGCTCCAACATTCTGCGCCCCGCCCCAAAATATCGAGTGGCAGAGCCCCACTACTAGCACTTCAAATGGGCCCAATGTAGCAGCAGTGGTGGCTGGAGCTCCAGCCCCCTTTGAATTGCTGGGTCCCTGGGCAACTTCTTCCTTTCACCCTCCCATCATGTCCCCTCATCATTGGGCCTGCTCCTAGTGAAGTCAGTGGAAACCTTCCCATGTGATGCCATTATGTGTGCCCCAATCAGACCGTAATCAGACAGAATGGGCCTTTGCTTTATTTGAATGTGAGTGGGTATCTCAAACTGACCTTTACTAGAGTGTGCATCTGGTGGTCGTGGCTATGTTTAATGTTACGTTGCATCTTCAGTCTTGCCTGAAGTTTTCAGAAGCTCCTAATTCTGTGAACAATCTCCCATTATTATGATAATTAGGCTAAAATAAACATGCAACTTACTGGAAAACCCTAACCCTAACAAATCATTAGCGGAGGAAACAAAAGGAAGAAACTTGTGATTATTGCCTGCCCCCATATGCCATGACAGCTGGGCTGGAGTTCTGGTCTAATCTTCTGCTCCCTGGGGTTGGGAGTCTTACAGCGGGTGGGGGAGAGACCTGCCTTTTTAGCTATTCCTCAAGCCAGTTTGGGAATGGACACTGAAGAGCTCTTAAAGATTTACTGGCTTTGAGGGAGAGGGTACTAAATCACAGACAATAGGAAGCAGACTTGCATGGGAGTGGGAATTGGAAGGTTGTGAAAGGCCTCCTGCAGGAAGAACTTTTAGGTCTGAGCTCTAAATCTGAAGGGTTAAAAAGTGTGAAACATACAGATCCAAAAATCACACTTGATGCTACAGCTAAACTACTCTTTAAAATAAAACCTGGGCCTGATTCTCTTCTCATTTACACTGATGTAAATCAGGTGACATGACTTAACTCTAAGGAGTTATACTGGTGTAAACTGTGTATAAGAAGAGAGGAGAATCAGACCCTGTGTGGGTTATGCTCAACCCTGAACTTTGAGAAACACTGCCAGGCTCCTCAAGTCTCAGCTGTGCTGAGTATATGTCCGGTTAGTTACAACATTCAGGATTAGGTTTCAAAAGAACTTCACTGGCAGGATTTGCAAAACAGAAGCTTTTCTCATCAGAATGAAGGGGAACCAAAATAACCTCACTGAAACCATTAAGAGTGAGTGTGTATCTTTGTTACTTTGAAATAACTGTTGATAAAGTTAAATCATCCCATGGTACAAAAACTGTTTACATATTTTTGGTGGTGACCCAGGAACCTCATAGCTCAGTTCACACTTTAGACTACAAGACCTTAAGTAGGCTATGACAGTAGCATCGTTTTAGTGGGGATGGGGGTGGGATTTATAAGCATAGCTCTCGAGAGAGAAGCTCACAGAGTTCTGTAAGCCAGTAGTATGTCTGTATGGAAGTCCTGAACTGCATAACAACTGCTCCTGGAAAAATAAAAAGTGCTTGGCCACAACTCAAACCAGCTTTTCCCTCAGGTTAGGAGTAGCTCAGATAATGGCTTCCAGCAAAATTTAGCTGAAACCGATCTTAAATGTTTACTAATCTGGTCATCTCTGCTGGGTGGTTAGTGTCTTCATATTGAAATTTGGGGAGTTAATTTTGAGGTCAGAGGGATTTCCCTAATCCCAGAAAACCCGGAATTCATAAGATATGATGACAGCAGCTGACTGGGGTCCAGCGCATGTAAAATACCAGACACCAGACCAAATGAAAGGTGCTGCTGATGGGCGATGGAATTGTTAGGGGAATATATCTAAGGCGAATAGAAGGGTTGAGCTGAGAGGAAATAAGGCAAGCCCTGAGACTCTCTTAGTCTCGGAGAGAGAGCGAGAGGAAATAAGGCAAGCCCTGAGAGTCTCTTCGGCTATTTCGACACCTGCAATTGATTGACAAAACTTTAGTCATTCGGAGGTGCTTAACCCGACCACCACACCCATGACAAAGGTTTTGCCACAGCAAGTGCAAGTGTAAACGTTGCCTGTGGGGACTAGATGTGAAGCTATATTAGACTGCACGTAAGCTAATTTGTCGACACAGCCTTGACACTAAAAGGCAGCTTATCATGAACACGGTTGGCCCTTTTGTTGACAAAATACTTCCACTACCGCAGGGGTTCCAAGCCCCCTCCCTGACAGTACCTTCCCCCACCTGTCCCTGCTCAGCTCTCCCTGTGGAAGATCATGCTGCTCTCAGAGTGCACCTCGTTAAGGGGCAGTGGGGGGAAGAGGTGGGACTACCCCTGCACTCACAGCAAGTGACACAGCACTGAGTGGGAGGGAGCAATGGTGGGGGATGCATGTGACCCCCTGTACACCCCTTAAACATCACCTTTACTTCCACCCCTGAGGAGAGCGTTTCGCTTTGTCAAAAGCAGAATGTTCCTGCTGGCAAAGCAGCATTCACACTCGCATTTTTGGTAGCAAAACTTTGTTGTCCACGGGGGAATGTTATTTAAGTACCCATGAACAACAAAAGTTTTGACCATCAAGAGCAAGTGTACACATACCCTAAGTCAGGGATGAGCAAATACTTTACATTGGGCTGCAAGTTTTGCCTCTGCAATTAGCAGCCCCCACCCCCTCAACCTGTCTAATATAATCTAAACTGACAGAAATGTTAGTTATGTTTATATAAGAAAAAAAAACAACCTGGCACTTTAAGAAAATAAGTATGTAGAATGTAAAAACTTTATATTAATCAGTATATAAATGAGAATACACAGGCATGAAAACAGTAACATATTTCAATATTTTGAATGAAACAGTTGAGCCTGAGAACCAGCAGCCAATTGTGCTACATCCCCCTTATGAAATTTCATGCCCTCCCAAGGGGGCCCACGACCCACTTTGTGCACCTATGCCCTAAGTATCCACAGTCTGGTGGAGCTTAAGCAATACTCCCAAACCATCAAAGATTAACTCAGTCAAATTTTAGGTGTCTGATTTTTCTGGACTGAGATTCCAACTCTCTCAAAATAAATGATGTATTTTATATTTAAAGAAATAAGCTAATTTGTCCCCATTTTAACAGCTTGCAAGGCTCCAAAGTCACTTTAACATTGTGCTGCACTGTTCTCATATATTCAGAATTCAAGGGGCCAACAATTCAGCAATAGGTACTAAAACTCAGCCCAGGTTGCCTTCAGTACCCTGTATGTGTTAATTTTAGGATATTGCTAAAGCCAAACTATCCTCATCCCCTGCAAACAAAAATCTGGTTTCTGTTTGTGTTTATGCTTAAATTTTTCCAATACTAGTCACATACTTGGTTGTTTCTGGGCACAACAGTTACAACAATTTTATGAGGAAAATATGACTCATTGACTTCTTGCAAAATATTTCTGCTGATATTTCGACCTTTTAAACCAGTAGTTATGGTTTTTAAATGGCTCCAAGAAATTTATTTGTACTTATTTCACTAATGCCAGAGTAAAGCTTTAGTGTCTATAGAATATAGTAAAACATCCCATTTCTGTTCATTAAAACAATACACCTGATTCCATTTAGTGTATGTTTTCAAAAACTGTACTGGAATTTTGCTTCCTGGAATAATTGTAGATATTAAGTATTTAGATTTCTCCTGACCTGTTCGTATTACATATCAGATGGAAACACATACGATTAATAAATATCCACACCAACAGTTCATTGCATGCAGCAGAACATGGGCTCAGTTATATAAAGGTACAGAATATTGTCCACAAAAATTAATGTCAGATTGTGGTCAAAATGAATATCAGGTCTTAAGTCTGAACATCAACTCAGATCCTTAATAAGTGTAGACACAACATTCTGTGCCAACCTTCCACAACAATGTAATGCAGTGCTCAGCAACCTTTATTATCTCATGGCACACTTCAGCACTCCCTTATAATTTTGCTGCACACCCAATATATATAACCCAATCTTCTCCCAGGCACCCCCAGCCCTACTCTCTCGAATACAATGCCCTCCCATTCCCTCAGAGCCAAGCACCCCCAGTCCACCACTCAAACTTGATGCTGGTGACTCACCAGAGCCATTGCCGCCACACGTTGTTCCACTAAGTGCTGGGGCACATAAGCAGAGCTGCTGACAGCACTCCCAGTGCATGGCTCCAAGGAGGGCCGCATTTAGTGGCTCAAAGAGCCAGAGACGCAGGTTGGACACACCTGATTTTTTTTCTCAAAATTTGATGGCACACTAAGCACTGCTTCATGGCACACCAGTGTGCACCAGTACACCAGTTGCAGAGCACTGATGTAATGTATGAGATACAAGTGGCTACATGGAGAATGATGTTCCTGGTCTACCTTGTCTCTTATTTGGATGTTAACTTTGTGAGGGGACATATACTACCCAAAAACTTTTTTTTGGGGTCCTACAAAGACCTCTTTAAATTTGTCCTCTCCTGCTCGCTGTTTGCTTTTCCCTCTCTTTATTTTCATAACTGCTAATTTTTTATTCTGATAAATTATTTTGCTTTAGCTGGCATCGACAAGGAAGATACACAAGGCATTCTCTTTCCCCAGGTTTGTGGAAGTCGAAGGGAGTTATTATATTTTGTCTTACCACAATTTAATCCTTTTCTTCAGAGGCCTTGGGTGTGCCCAGCACCTTACATAAGGAACTGTGTCCTGGATTCTGAAATTCGATTCACACACACCAGCCCCTGTGCTGGTTTGGAGCTTTGTGGTTGTCAACAGAGCTTCACATGAATCTGCCTACAGTACATGGATCAGACCGCATACTGCATGCTGGCCAGACAAACTATGCTGGAAGACAGTCGCAAAGTGGTAACCATGTTAGGGTATGTCTACACTACAGAGTTATTCCAAAGTAATCTATTCCAGAATAACGCATCTACACTACAGAGACTGTGGCTACACCACATTCTACTTTCAGAAGCAGAATGCAAATGAGCGAGATCAAAATGCAAATGAAGTGTAAATATATATATCTTGTGCCTCATTTGCATATTCTTGCACAATCTTGCTTCTGGAAGAGCCTTTTCCAGAAGCAAAAACAGCAGTGTAGACGGAGTTCCTTCAAAACCAAACCCCATTTTCAAAAGAACCCTTCTTCCTATTTTGTTTCAGAAAGGATGGTTCTTTTGATAATGGGGTTTGTTTTTGTCTATGTGGCTATTTTTGCTTCTGGAAGAGGCTGTTCCGGAAGCTAGATCATACAAGAATATGCAAATTAGGTGTGAGATATATAAATCCACACCTCATCTGCATTTTTGATTTTGCTCATTTGCATTCCACTTCCAAAAGCAGAATGCAGTGTAGCTGCAGCCAAGGAGCCCCAAAATAAGCAAAACTTATTCTGAAATCATGTGTCCACACACAACAGAACCTATTTCAGTTTAGAGCCCCTGGAAGGAGAGCTTCCAGGGGCTCTAATCTCAAATACCATGTCTACACTGCAGCTTTATTTTGAAATAAGATATTCTGGAATAGCTTATTTCAAAATAGTCCACATTCCCTGCCTACCCAGTCCCTATTTCAAAATACCTTTTTCAAAATAGGCACTATTGCTGGTGTAATGAGATTTACCAATTTCTAAATAAACCGACCACTATTTTGAAATAATTTTGAAATAGTGGTTGCATTGTGCAGATGCTCACAAAGCATTATTATTATTATTATTACTATTATTTTGAAATAGCAGCTGTTATTTCAAAATAATTTTGCTGTGTATACATTCCCTTAGTCTGTAATTTGAAAAACAACAAGCAGACCCATGGCACCTTGAGACTAGCAAATGCATTAGGTCATGAGCTTTTGTGGGTAAAACCCACTTCATCAGATGAGTTGGAGTGGAAATTACAGAATTTGGGGTATATATAGAAGCAAAAAAAAAAAAATGTTACCTTTCATACGTAGGACCATGCTATGAATGAGGCACATCCAGCTTAATCTGCTTCATTAAAGAGTGCTACTAATGACAGGGAAGTTCCTTTTTTGCTGCTGTATATACTCTGAATTCTGTAATTTCCACTCCAACTCCTCTGATGAAGTGGGTTTTATCCACAAAAACTAATGACCTAATAAATTTGTTAGTCTGTAAGATGTTACTTGACATTCAAATTAAGAGAAGTTAAGCGAGGATGACTAGGCCGCACTCTCAGCATAGTCCGCCAAGTTCTCACATGGAACCCACAAGGAAAACGCAAAAGAGGAAGACCTCAGACAACACGGAGAAGATATAATGAGATTAAAGGACAACAAATGGGGGTATTCCTGGGGTCAGCTAGAAGTTTTGTCCTGAAACAGAGTGAAGTGGAGGAGACTTGTAGATGTTCCATACTCCACTGAGAGTACAAAGGTTTAAGTTAAGTAAATTAAGATGCCACAGGATTGCTTGTTGTTTATGCTGGAACAAACCATCTTTAACTAAAAATCTCCACTGTAGATGGAACCCAAAATAAGTGAAGCAAATTAATTACCTTCTGGTAATATCCAGTCTACCCCTAGAAATGGTCTGTGGGACATCTAGCTCCATGGATGAACCCACCTACTGAGGTGCAGTTTTACCGGCAAAAAAGGAGCTTTTGCTGGCTTTGCTTATACAACTTCTCAGAATGAATTAAGGTATTCCAGCACAAAGCCCTTTTTGCCACCCCTTCCCCTTGCCCTCAAATAACTAACTGCAGGTCCACTAAGAGGTCCACTGGTACAAAAATACCCTTACAGACATCACACCCCAACCAATGTTATTCTGCTGTCAAAAGTATCAGAGAGAGAGCTATGTTAGATTGTATTCTATCAAAAAAAAAAAAAAAGCAGTCATGTAGCACTTTAAAGACTAACAAAATAATTTATCAGGTGATGAGCTTTTCGTTTTGCTGTCAAAAGTTTCTCATACAGACTTGGCGTACGTCTCTTTTTTGCAAACAATGCTTACTTTTGTTCTCATCCTATTCATATGATCAAAGATTTTGTTCTCCCTCTTATTAATTGAAAAGTTTGGGAGCAATAAACTTGAACAAATTTGCTACACCATTGAGTTCAGTGGGTGCAGATCAGGTGCTAAATACACATTTCTAGATTTAGGGCCCAGTCTTGAAGCTCTGGGACACATGAATTGCTTCACCTAAGTCCCAACTCAGAATTGAAGCCTTAGTTATTATGAAGGCGCATAAAAAGCAAGCAAACTGAACAAAGAATTAAGGTTCCTTTCAACATTCAACATAGTGTTAAAGCCACTGGAGAAAGTATACAACATATGTAATCTTACTCTCAGGCATTCCTTGTAGAGACCACTGACCTCAGTGGCAATGTCTCCTTCATGAGATACTTTACTGAGTAAACATTCCAAATTTATGATGAAAAAAACTTAACTTTTCAACTTTCCTTTTAGATTATTATCCCATCATGGCAACAATGTTAATGTCAGAACTAAAGAACTTTTCTCTAGTTATTTTTCCAGAGCTGAAAAGGCCATTTTAAGTCTGGTGTGGTAACATCCTTATGACCATTTCTCATAGGTCCATTTTTGCACAGCAACGTGTATACTTCATACAAATGGGCTCCTCCTGGAAATTTACAGAAATAAGCAAGTACAGAACAAATGCAGAACAATCACATGCCATTCAGTCTTGATCCAGAAGGTTTAACTGTGAGACATCTTGGCACTGAAGCTTGTTGTCTTGGACTGGCAAGCATGATTGAAAGAATTTGGTTTGTTTAGTTTGGAAAAGAGAAAACAGAGGGGACATGTTAGCTGTTTCAAGTACCTAAAACTGTGTTGGAAAGAGGTGAGAGAAAAATTGTCCTCTTTGACCTCTGATGACAGAACAAGGAGTGGGCTTAAACTGCATCAGGGAGCTCTAGATTGGACTTTAGGAAAAACTTCCCAACTGTCAAGGACATTAAACACTACAATAAATTGCCTAAGGAGGTTGTGGAATCTCCATCATTGGAGATATTTAAGAGAAGTTTAGATAAACATCTATCAGGGATGATTACATTCCCTCTGTAAAGTCTGAGAATTGGACTTTATGACCTCTTGAGGATCCTTCCAGTTCTAGTATTCTATGATTCTATGTTCAGGATTCAATTCTTCTTCCTCTCTGCACCCTACACACTCACTTAAGCCCAGGTGTACGACTACAGTAGATGGCACCTTAAGCAATTTCTGAGAGCCAAATGTAGGACTCCAAGTTTGTCCTGCGCCAGTTCACAGCATCACAAATCAGATGTCACAGTCTGCTGCCTGCGACACTGGTGTGAACCCAGAATTAACAGCACTACTCCAGCTTTACACTGGCTTCCCTGACAGCATATTTGACCCACATTCAAACAATGATCTGGAAATTATTTCTCAGGAGTGGGGGTGCATCTGTTAGTTTTGAGGTTCACTTTGACTCTCCCCCTAGTTACAGGTTGAAGCAGAAAAGAGAAGTCACAGGCCACCTGCAGGCTGTAAAGCTCCTGCTTTCTTCCAGCCCAACTGTTTGTTGGAATCCAGGCAGGCGGTAAATCCCATTGCTATTTTTAAGGTGCTTTGGGACTTTTATGGCATCAACAGAGAATTGGTTTGGATTTAAACCTATGCCCTGCACAGTTTAGTTCCCTTCCCGGTATATGGCATGTTCATGTGGCACATTCCTTCATACACATTCCTTCATGTTGCTTCCTACAACATGTGTGGGTGGCTTCGTGCTTGCCTGCCTGTCTGCCCATGTGTGATGGGGTGTATTGACCCCGCATTAGCCAGGGGATGGGGGCCGGGTTTGCTGGATGGAAAAGACCCCCTCCCCCACGACCCTGCTGGGCATGCTCCCACTGCTGCCCCAGTAGAAAGGCCAGAGAGGCCAGTCAGTTTTAGCTGGCCACCAGGGGAGAAGGAGCTCCTGCCAGAACCTGGAAGCAGCAACCGCCCGAGGAGCAGCAGGTGCTCAAGCAGCAGCAGTAACAGATACAACTGTGGCAGCAGCGGCCTGGGGAGCAGCAGCACAGCACCAGCAGCCTGAGGAAGGGCAATCAGAGCTGGAACAGTGCACCCCCTCAGAAATGGGGTAAGAAGTAGCCCAGGGCAGGGAGCCATCTTGCTAGCTCAGCATATTGCTGTGGGGAAGCCCGCTGAGCTGGTGGCTGGGGGACACACCCATCACCAACAGGGACTTGGGCTGGAGCTCGGTGGAGAGGGAGGGCCCAAGCTCCCCTATCCCCACCCCTGCAATTCTGAGGAAGGGGGAGCACCGACGAGGCCGCTGGGGCTGACAAGGCCTCAGGGGCCTGTGTACACTGACTAGGCTGCTGGGGCCTGATGAGGCCACAGTGGCCTGTGTACACTGACTAGGTTGCTGGGGCCTGACGAGGCCACAGCGGCCTGTGTACACTGACTAGGCTGCTGGGGCCTGACGAGGCCACAGTGGCCTGTGTACACTGACTAGGCTGCTGGGGCCTGATGAGGCTGCAGTGGCCTGTGTACACTGACTAGGTTGCTGGGGCCTGATGAGGCCACAGTGGCCTGTGTACACTGACTAGGCTGCTGGGGCCTGACAAGGCCGCAGGGGCCTGTGTACACTGACTAGGCTGCTGGGGCCTGACGAGGCTGCTGGGGCTGGCAGAATGGATAAGGACTAGGCCACTGGGGCCTGAAGATGGTGAGAAAGGCCTCAGAAGAGCTCCAACACACCATGGCACTGAGGTGGCACTAGGAAACTGCTCCAGCGCCCTCCCTGGAGTTTTACTTTCTTCCTTAGGGAAATGCAGGGAATGATGCATCCATTATCAGGTGATTGATGCACTCAGATCCCGCTGCTTGCTCCTCTGGTTTCAATTTCAAGCTTGAAGGCAAACTTTAAAGCCTACACCAGGGATTCTGGAATGCAACGAGCTCTAGACACTAACCTGACTCCTAGCTTGTTCTGCTTTGGCAGAAATTGAAACTGCAGTTAGCTGGATTCTAATGAATACCCAAAAAAAAACCAAAAAACAAAACAAAAAAACAAACAAAAAAAAATCCTACCCAGAGAATAAGCAGATGAGCTATTTACAAGCAACAAACAGCCCATTATGGCTCTGATAAGGAAAGTCTGCCTAGCACTCATGTACCAAATTCTACATCCAATCCTACAGATAAGTGACAGAGAGATGGACATGTTAGACTGTATTCTATCAAAAAACACTGCAGTCATGTAGCACTCTAAAGACTAACAAAATAATTTATTAGGTGATGAGCTTTCATGGGAGAGACCCACTTCTTCAGATCATAGCCTTACTAGAACAGACTCAATAAATAAAGCACATAGGTCCAAAAATTGTTATCAAGGTTGGCAAAACAGAAGAGCAGAAGGATAGGGGTGGGGGGGAGTTAAGAGTTAGAGAAAACATCAAAGTATGTAAAAGAATCCTTATAATGGGTCAGGTAATTGCTGTCCCTGTTCAAACTATCAAAACAAAAAAGCAGTAAGTAGCACTTTAAAGACTAACAAAATAATTTATTAGGTGAGCTTTCGTGGGACAGACCCACTTCTTCAGACCATAGCCATACCAGAACAGACTCATGGTCTGAAGAAGTGGGTCTGTCCCACGAAAGCTCACCTAATAAATTATTTTGTTAGTCTTTAAAGTGCTACTTCACTGCTTTTTTGTTTTGATAGTATATAGACTAGCACGGCTTTCTCTCTGTTACTGTTCAAACTATGTGTTAATATGTTGAATTTGAATATGAATGTTAGTTCTCAGCATTACCTCTGTAGACGGTTGTTAAAGACCTTTTTCAGTAGAATACAAACTCTCAGGTCTTTAACAGAATGGCCGACTCCATTAAAGTGCTGGCTGACAGTTTTGTATATTTGGAGATTTTTGATGTCTGTTCTATGTCCATTCATTCTTTACTGAAGACAAATCGAGAGGGCCAGACAAATACCCAGAAATGAACTACTCCAAGATAGGCCCGAAATAGCCAATAACAGAACATCACTTATTACCTACAGCCCCCAACTCAAACCATTGCAATGCATCATTAAAGACCTACAACCTATTCTAAATCATGATGCCACACTCCAGAAGGCCCTAGGTGACATGCCTGTTTTTTCCTTTTGACAACCTCCTAACCTTATGAGGATTCTCATTAGTAACCACAGGCTATACCACAAAAATACCAATCGTGGAACTTTTCCTTGCAACAAAGCCCCACTGCCAACTTTGTCCACATATCTGTTCTGGAGACACCATCACTGGACCTAACCCTGTTAATTACAGAATCACAGGCACATTCTCCTGTTCCTCAACTAACATCATATATGCCATCATGTGACAACAATGCCTGCAAACCATGTATATAGTGCAAACGCTCTTCAACAAAGAATGAATGGACATAGAACAGACATCAACAGTGAACTGTTGAGGGATGAGGGAATTACATAAAGGAGACCAGAGTCTTCACAAGTGACAGGTGATTTTGGGTGCCCAACTTGAGGCACATGAAAGGGGTCTGAATCTCAGTGACTGTTGAAAACCCACCCTTTGTGAGTTAGGTCCATTTAAGGCATCTCAATTTGGGGGACCCTTAAATTCTGGATGCCCAGCTTATTAGTCACTTTTGGAAATTTTGCACAGGACAAATTTGGCCCAATATCCATTAGGATAACAGACAACACTTGAAAAATTATGATTTCTAATGAATGATGGGATAGGAAAGGTCTAATAATTGCTGTTCCTGTAAAAATCTCTGACTTTGTGTTCTTCATACCCTGTTGTCTGCTGACACACAAAGATTCTCCAGCTGTAACACCTTCCTTACAAGGGACAATAAAGATCTCTGACAATGAAAAGATGTGTTTGTTGGGTTTGCCTTTCTTGTTTATTACATGAAAGTGCTGTTCCTATCCAACCTTGGTACACAAGCTTCTGCCACTTGTAGCCCATAATTTCTTATTCCCTGGTTTTATTTGGTCTGGTTTTTAATAAGATGAACTTTGCAAATGCACCACTCCATAAACCATTGATCTTAAATGGTCAGATTTAGAGATTTTGCAGTCAAAACCCAGTCATTAACCACACAGAGTTATGTACAAACAGATGTTTTACCCACTCTAAGCCAAACTAATGAGGCAGGAGTTTGGGAAAAACATGTCAGATTCAGTAAAACTTCTCCCCACATTTTGAATTACTGAGAGTCACACAAGCGTGGTGCTTCCAGACAAGGGGACATATCCCCAGCTTGCAAACTGTTCTCATTCAGTTGACGTCAATGAACTGCACCTTTGAGTCCTAGATCACATCTAAACTAGATGTCAGGACCAGCCATGATAAGCTAAATGCTGCCCACCTAATTTACAGAAGTATCCCATTGGGAGTATTTCCTGTGAGTAAGAGGAGCAAGCGTTGGCCTTGCATGGGGAACGTACGTCTGATGCTCAGATGTTGCAAACTGACATTGCTTTATTGAAGGCAATGGAGCGACACTGATTTATACCAGCTGAGGATCTGGTCCTGCATCTGGTTTGCATTTAGTCTGGTTTCCCTAAAACAAGGACCTGTTTTTCAAAGCACACCATCTAGGGTTAGATGCAATTAAAACTCTGACTGGCTATAGAAATCTGGCCACATGTAAAATTCTTTAAACTCCTTCTGTGAATCAGTTAAGTCTTAAAATATAAAATATTTTCTGCTCCTAATAAAGCAATAGGTAAGGTTTCCAGGATCACTACCACTCTGCCCAATCTTGCTCTCATCACAGGCACTGGGAGTTTTGCCATAACTTCAGTGGAAGACTTCTGTAGTAATAATTTGGCTCGCACACTGGAAAAATGCACTAGTTATGGGCTTTACCTTTTTCCCTTGGATTCATACTTCATAGCCTACAGAATTTGCCTTTACAAATTTCTTAGGCCCGGACTACATTATGAGGTTAAGTCAAACTTAGCTGCAGTAGGATGACCTTCCTTAACAGTGAGTCAACATCACCAAGCCCATGCCACCAAAACTAAGGGCTGTTAAGATTGGCTTCGGCACTCCTCCTTTTCATGAAGAGTAATGCTAAATTCAACCTTGATGATACAATGTTGTGAAAGTCAACATTCTTGCCCTCCTGGAGGTGTCCGCCAATGCCCAGATATGACAGTTCTGGCCAGCACTTTCAGCTTTGATGGTCTCCAGATGCATAGGAAAGGGCCTAGGAAAGTTTAAATTTCATTTCCTGTTTGGCCACCATGGTGAGCAGTGCAGGCAACATTCCTGAGCAGCACACCTGACCATGTATGCCCAGGGTTGCAGATGAGCTCCAGCATGGAACATATAGGAGATCCTGAACCCGATTGCTGTGGGAGAAATGAACCTGTGCAGATAGAAGAACGAAGTATCAGAAGAAGTGCTGATATCTACATCAAGATCAGTGAGTCACGGTGAAAAAAGGATATGGGAGGGAGGCACCCAGACCCGTCATGTGAAAACAAAGGAGTGCAGGCAGATATACCAGAAGACAAAGGTGGGAAATGGATGGTCTGTGTCATTGCCACAAACATGCCCCATTTGTGAGCAGCTGCACGGGATTCTAGGGAGAGACCCAACCACTGTTGGTGACTAGCTGCATAACTATGCAGTCCCATCAGTCTGTGCTTGTTTCATGGAACCAGAACTGGCATTCCACCATGAAACAGGACCAACTGCTGCCAGTGTCTGCCAATTGCTCCACTTAAGTGTTTCATACATGTCTGTGTCCTCATATTCTTCCTTGCTCCAGTGGCTCCTGGCTAGGCTCTGCACTTACCATAGTATAATGCACAAGGTGCTCACAATGCTCGCCACAACAGTTTGAAGTTGAACAGGGTCCATGCTTGCCTTGCTATGGCATCTGCACAGATAACCAGTGAAAAATGGGCACGAGAACATTGTCATTGCTTTCAAGTGGGAGAAAGGGGAGATAAGTGCACTATGGGAGGCTGATGACATGAAGGCAGAACCACCCAGTGCACAGTTTTTGTCCCATCCATCACTGGGAGCTTAACACAGAATGCAAGGGAGTGGCAGGATCTGTGGGATAGCTGCATCGCTGTCAAAGTCAAAGGTACACACCCTGCTGGGGAAGCACTCCGTCAAACTCATGTGCACAGTGGGGATATGCACCCTTGATGTTATAAAATCAGGTGCTAAAAAATGCACCATAATAAATTCAACCTATTCTTGTAGTATAGACCTCCCCTAAAGGTTGACCTGTATACTCGTATTATGAACTGGAACTTTGACAACAAACACTTCCTACTCCAGTAAAACGTAACAACAGCTTTGTGAAACCAAGAACAGTGAACTCTTTCATATCCTGCATTCTATCACCTGGTACGCTCAAACAACTGGCATTTTAACCATAAATAATTTCAC
The DNA here is from genome assembly GCF_033958435.1 of Carettochelys insculpta. Lineage (NCBI taxonomy): Eukaryota > Metazoa > Chordata > Testudines > Carettochelyidae > Carettochelys > Carettochelys insculpta. Next base: position 18,528,983 of record NC_134153.1, on the reverse strand, counting down.
ATATGTTTTCCAGAAGTACAGTATAGTGAAAGTTAATACAAATAAATGCAGCAAATACAGTATGTTTAGTGTACAGTACTACTGTTGTTGGTAAATAAAGTACTCTGCATACATTTGTTTGTTTCTAATATCTAATATCCTCCAGGCATGCAGAAGGAGAGATTCTATACCAAATATGCAGAGTATGAAGTTCATATCCTACCGAAGTCAATAGGACCCTTGCCATTAGCATCAATTGGACATGGATTTCACGCATGATTTCAGTGGGAAAATCACTGATGCTGTAGTCTTCAGTGCAGAGCTAGTAGGACTGCAAACTTGGCAAGGAGAAAGTTGCCTTCCAAAGGCAAGAATGACAAAGGGTACATCTACGCTTGCTGGGAGATCAACCCAGTCAGGGTCGGTCTTCCAGGATTCTATTTCACACACCTAGTTTGATTTCACATGTCCCCACTATCAGGGCTCGACAGCGACCCCTGTACTCCTGATTATCATGACAAGTAAGGGAGGTTTATGGGAGAGTTTCTCTCATTGACCTCCCTCAGTGAGCATGGCCAGATAAGTCGATCCTAAATAATTCGATTCCAGCTACGCAATTGTCCACTGTGTATCTAGGATCAACCTTCCCGTCTAATACAGACCTACCCAAAGAAATGTGAAAACAGAAGAGTCATTTTTTTGTGGAGCTTGGCCTGTTTACATTCTTCCCAGATGCTTTGGCTGGACCTACAGATCTAGAAACTTTTGCCAATAGAGCAACATCAGTTAGGGACATGATTTTTCTTTTTTAATAATTGTTCTATATCAGCAAAAGCCCTACTGCAGATGCAGTTATACTGACATAAGTGCTTTTGCTGATCTTGTTAATTCACTCAGGAAACCAGTATAAGCTATATCATATATAAACTATACCTACAAAAGCACTTCTCGCAACCCCACCCCCATATAAGCTGTGTCTACATTTGGATGGTTTGCTGACATAGCTATATCAGCAAACTTTTTCTAATGTAAACTTAGCCTTCATGGTTATTTTCCTTGCTGTGCTACTCCAGGCAGCAACTGCCATTCCTGGAAGCGTTTGCACCTTTGCGGCATGTAAAAGCCATTCAGAAGGAGTTATGTAACCTATGTTGCATTTTGCAATGTGAATTTGTGGCAACAGAGAGCAAGGCACGTTGCTTGTGGCAGCTATCCAGAGCCACAGAGATGCTAGCACCCCTCTGCTGCAAGCCACCTCTGACAACATTTTATACTCCTAATCCTCCCCATAATGCATAGGGCTCAGCAACATAAATTCCAAGCTTTCTCATGTGAGATAAAGCAAAGTTATTTCTCAACAAGACTCCCTCTTTTCAGCAGCATGTGTTGTCAACAGTTGTAGTTTAGAATGTGCTAGTAATTGTCACCATCAAAATCTGGTCTACGCATCCTAACTTTCCAAGAAACAATTGCTTCCAAAGCACGTTGCAAGTGGAGCTGAATAAATCAGCTAGCAAAATGCACAGCTTTTCAAGGGAAAAAGGTTTATAAAATAGAGTCAGGATTTAATAAAAATGTCTCTGAGGTAAATAAATCATGTCCCTAATAGTGCATTCTTCAATTTCCAGTCTTGTATGGAGAATCTGAAAATGCTAACAGATGTAGGCAAGGAAAAGTATAATTCCCTCTATTCTTCCTTTCTTTCTCATACACATACACACACACACACACACAAAAACAACCATAGGCTCTGAAATATACGTAAAACTTTTATATTTACCACTATAAAGGTTATTCGCTTGAAGGCCTTTCTCCCTTTAAATTGTTTCTGTGGCAACACATCTGGTACTGTAACTCTGAGCCAGAATGTTAAATATCTTGGAAGAAGTGAGCTATGTTGTTGTTGTTATTTGTTGCCTGCAAGAATGTGAAGCATAGATAGCTCTGAAGACACACGTGATCAGATCACAGACCCTCTTCTGCCTCCACGGAATATTTGCTAGTGATTCTCATGCTTAACTATAAGTGACAAGGCTGATAGTGTTTCTAGGATTGTTTTTTAAAAATAACCCTTGGGACTGAATTTTTAAACATAATGAAGACTGTTTAGAAATCATAATTTCAGCTTAGCATGAGAGAATTCTTATGCTATTTCATAGTAGAGAGAAACAAAGATCTCTTTCTGATCATACACACAAGTCCTCCTGGATAATGAAGAATCCAACAATAGTTTGTACTTATCTTCTTCTGTGGGCTGTATAAACATGGACTAATCCTTAATACACTGCAGCCTTCTCACCATTTCACAGATGAGGAAATTGAGGCACAAAGCTTAGGTCAAAAATTTTCAGAAGTGCCCATTAATTTTCAGCACCTCTCTTTTTGGTTGCTTAGCTTGATACCAGTAGGGCTGTGGTGTCCACCCAGTTCAGAAGCAGTAGCCACTACAGCAAACCAGTCACATTATGCTGAAAATATATTTATTGTTCAAGCCAACTAGCCACACTCAACTAGCCAAATAGCCACATGTGGCTACATGTTGGATACCACAGCTGTAAGGGCATAATTTACAGAATTGCCAATGAGCCACAAATGCCACTGACTTTAGCTGGAGTTGTGAGTAATGAGCTCCACTAAAAATGGCTGTGTACCTCAAATTGAGCCACCAAAAAATTAAACACTCAAAACTGATGAACATTTGCAAACTTGTACCATGAGCAACGTATTCTAAGTTATGCACAAAGAGCTGGACAGAACCATTAGAAACCAGTAACACTGATTCCTACTCATATACTTTAACCACAAGGCTACGTTTCCTACGTAAAGATATTTAATCTGATGTTTTCCCATCTTCTTTCCCTGTTGATCGTTCTCATTAAGCAATCTCTCAATGGCTACCTCTACACGACAGTGATCTTTTGAAAGAAGTTCTTCTGGAAGATCTCTTCTGAAAAAACTTCTTTCGAAAGAGCATGTCCACACACAAAAAAGCAAATAAAAAAAATCAATCTACTCTTTCAATAGAGAGCATCCCCATAGCCCCCACTCTTTCGAAAGTATGCACCATGAGGACTGCTCTTTTGAAAATAAGGACCCTGGGGCATCTACACAGCTTTTTCCGGAAAGAATCTTTCGAAAAAAGGCACTCTTCCTCATCTGGGAGAGGAAGAGGGATGCTGGAAAAAGTGCCGCGCTATTCCAATTTAGTATGGAAAGAATGCATTTGTGTGTAGATGCTCCACAGGATTTTTGGAAAGAGCCCCAGCTTTTTTGAAAACACTCACTAATGTAGATGTAGCCTTAGAGATTAACAAATTTATTAGGTCATGTGCTTTCATATATAAGATCCACTTCTTCACATGGAAGAGGATCTTACCCATGAAAGCTCTTAACCTAATAAATGTGTTAGTATCAGAGGTGCTACAGGACTGCTTGTTATTTGTGAATCTACAGACTAACAGGGCTACCCTTCTGAGACTATTAGTGAGTGAGTTAGGCAGCAATAGAAATTGATACCTTGAGATAAAAATTAATGGAGTTGGAACTTAATTCATAATGAAAGGGTCAGAAAAGAATCCATTTCTCTTTCACTTAACTCATTGGCTCAGCGTGGAGCAAGATGAGTAAAACATGGTGAACGACGACCATTAGAACACTTAAAATCTGTTTTACCGGGAACTTAATCATCTAACTAGAAACAGCTGAACCTACTTCTTCAATTAAAATATAAACTGGATCTGTACACTATGATTGTAGTGTTGCCAGCATCAGCGATGAAGAAAACAAAATGATTAATATGTCCTCCATTACTAATGATGAAACTAATGACTAGTTAGCTGAGTATCAATTTTTCCCTTGCAGTCAGACTTCACAGAAATCATGGCTGTAGACTTTCTGCCTTTCAAGATGTATTGGTTTAAATATTGGTGCTTGGAGAGAATAAAATGGTGACACCAATGAAAAAGTTAGAAAAAGAAGATAACATTGGTATTTCAGAAATGGCGGTGTAGGTCCCTGTTCTGCTGTTGGAGGCTCCATTTTCAGATAAAAATTAAACTCAGAATCCTGAGTACAGGTACTGAGTGAAGGTCTACTGATGCTTTTTGCAAGAGTTGCTCTCTGTATAACTTTGGGGTACCATCACGCAAAATCAAGTACCAGGCAAACTACAGTTTGGATAATCACATTCTGCCTATTCACTTCCTTTAAGCCTTATGACTTTTTAAACCAAACTTTGTACTTTCGGATAATTTAAACATTTTACCTTGTGCATTAGATAATTTTAACATTAGCTTCAAAAATATTTTAAATTAATATTACGTATATATTTATTGACATTTTTATATATCAAATATGTCCACTACTTCCAATCCCCCTTTCCTTTGCACCGCTCAAACTTCATAATTATCAGCTTATCAATCCTTCTCCAATATTTAATTCCTTGACTTATTCCACACAACTATCAATGCCTTGAATCCCCTTCCTGCCTTTGTCATCCATACTTCCATCCTCTCATCCTTCAAGCACCAGTCTACAGGACACATTTCCTGTAATCCATCATCAATTTCTCCAAGTGGATTGGATCTCATAGGTGCTTTATCATTTAAAAAGAAGACACTACTACCCAGATTCTCTTTTGGATGACTGGATCTTGCATTTGCAAAGGAATAAATTTCACGAAGGGAATTCCATTAACCATTTCCCCTTGTGGAGGGAAGTTTTAGGGAACACATCAAGCTCTATCCTGATGTCAAGGAATGCTCTCCTCCCTAAATTCCCTCACAGAAAGGCTCAGAAAATCTCACTGCTTGGCCTGTGACTCCCAGGTCTTGGCTCTACGACAACCACATGAAAATATTTTCGTTTTGCTTCTGCTGTGAACAGATTCCAAGGCAGAGCCCAAGACAGAGATGCTGAAGCTGCCATCCCAGGACAGTCCACCAAACCTCCCAATCCAGTATGCTGGCTGGATATGTCATCTTTCAAAAGACCCTCCTGCATATACCAGGTCAGGTGTGCAATGTCATATCACACGCATGGTGTGGATATGTTCACTGACTCACTGCCCCATCCCTTATGCAAATAAGTGAGATTTGACCTGCAGTTCAGTAACATCAGGTTCATCCTGTTCTGGTGTGCATTATGCAGCCTCTTTACTTTGCATGCTGGGTATGTGTCCATCACTCAGCTAAGTGAAATGAAAAGGAGAGGCAGTCCAGCACGAGGAGGATCAACAGTAAAATTAAAGCTTTTTTTATGTGAAGTGTTCTCAGATTCATGTTCCATTCACCACCACTGTCTAAGTGCTGTTTTTAAGACACTAGTTCAATACCAAAGATCCCTTATGGTGAATTTTACACAGCTTGTTATCCATCTGTATAATACTCCTTTCATTCTCATAAAACATTTCACCAAGTCATTACAAAAAAAAATTACATCTTATTAATAGGTTTGATAATGATGCCCATTTTGCAACTGGCAAAACTGAGGCACAGGACCATTCAGACTGCTGCCAAGAATGAACCCCAGAAGTGCTGAATGCAAGTCCTGTGCTCTGACTGCCATCCCCTACACTTTCCAACACAAAATACAAAACTCTCTTCCCCACCCCTCACAGCACTGACCTTCCGAAGGGAATGACCAATTCCATTTCCAGAAGGCCCAACTCATTGGACACATTTGTGCTGTGAATCTAAATATTGTCTTGGGCAAAATGTAACCGGCCTGGGCCCTGAAACGTGTCTCTGTCTTTATCAGCTAATCAAGCAGTCTCCAGGCAGACAGAAAGACTCCTTCCCATGCACCCAGCCCAGGCAATGACACATCCCAAGGGCTCGGTGAAGAAGCAGGGTCGCGGGCATGTGGCCGGCTCCTCCCCCTGCTGCAGCCAGACGTCCACCTCCTGGGGTCCCTCCCGCAGGCGCATTTACAGCCCCTCACGGCTCTCGGCCTGCCTCCCCCGCTGTGCACCCCCCGGAGGTGCATCTGCCGTGCCTGGCGGTGCCCGCAGGTGCGTGGTTGGTGACTGTACATCTGCCCCCCGCGGTGCCTACACATTTCGGTGTGGCTACGTACCCCCCCCCGGCAGCTACTCCCCCCACTCTAGGGCCTGCTGCAGCACCCCCACGGGGGCTCCACCCCCCTCCCCTGAGCTGGGGCCCCCTGCAGTCCCCTTTCCCCCGCGCGGGGAGCCCCCAGCAGGGTCCCACAGCAGCGCGGTGTCTCCTACCTGCCGGGCGGGAAGGACCCGGGCTCCGACCCTTCCGCCGCGCGTGTGCCGTCTGCTGCCGCGCTGATAACCGCCGCCTTATCGCACCCGCCCGTCCCGGCTCGGGCCGCCCCGCTTCCAGGAAGCCGCGGCTCGGGCTGCTGGGTGCGGATCGCCCTGGCCCGCTCGCTGCCTCGCTCCCGCCCTCCTCTCATGCTGGCAGGGGGGCTGGGAACGCGCGGCGAGGCTCCAGCACATGCCGAGCCTGCGGTCACGGCCCGGACCCTCTGCTATTCATCAGGAGGCGTCCCAAGCGTTTCTGTTTACTCCAGAGCCCCACCGGGCGGCAGGCTAATGGCAAACAGGCTGTGTCCTGGCGGGCCCCTCTCCCTGCCCACCCGCCGCTGGCCCCTTGCTGCCACAGCTCTTTCCTTTTCTTTCTTCTCCCAACTTGTCTTCCCCTGCCCGCCTCCGCCATCTCCTTCCTCTGCTCTCACCCACTCCTCTGCCCCCCTCACTCCTCTCCCGCCTTTCTAACCCCCGCTTGTTGAAAGAGAGCTGGGCCTGGTTTGCCCTGGGCTGCCTTCGCATTGGCACTGGTTCAGCTTATCCATCGCCTGTACACACTGTCACCTTTCCTTTCGCAGACAGGCCGGGTTTGCTCAGTTTTCACTCCTCTCTTGTCTTGACAGACTTTCATAGTTCTCAGAGAGGCTTCCTGGGGAAAGCCTGCATTTATAACTTAGGAAACCAACAGCATCCTCCCATGTCTAGCCCTTCCTCTCCACCACTCCCACACAAGCACCCACCGGTTTTCTTTTTTAACAAAACCCTTCCAGGCCTTCTGTAAACACCAGATCCAAACACCCAAACCAGTATTTCCCTCTTTGCAGGTCTCCTCCCAAGTTAAATGCAGGCTTTGGAGCCATAATTTTGCTTTCACCTTGGTCTTCTGCGCCATTTTTATAGTGAAACCAAGTACCAGACCTCTCATTATCACCACAGGAGTCTGGGCCTGGTGATGGAATTGCTTTCCATGGGAGCTGTGGGTGCTCAACACCTGCCAAATTTGGGCTTTCTAATTTTGTTTAACTCAGCTAGCAGGCTCAGCACCATTTAGAACAAACAGGAGATGTTTCATCCTGTCCCCCAGTTTAAAAATCTTAAAAAAAAGAAAAAAGAAAAGAAAAAGAAAAGAAAAGAAAAACAACCCACCACCCTACACCAACACAAACATGCACACACAGACCAATGTTACCTCTAATATTTTCCATCCCTGTGTGGATTTTTTTTAATCCTTGTGCAGAATAAATTTTGTTATGTGCTCTGTACACCACCAGTAGGAACAGAAAACCTACCTGTGGGAGCTCTGCTAATCAGCTGGGCAGCATTTAAATTTCTCCTGAGCAGCCCAGCCTGCACAAGGACACACTTTACAGGGAAACGCCAGCCCCCATCACCTCCCAAGGAAGACTCTCAAAGCACTGTGAGGACAGGCCCAGTAAAAGGAACCCAGTGAGATGGGGTAATTTGTTTTCTTGCAAGCTCCCCTTACGAGCAGATTAATACTCTCTTCATAGCAGAGAGATGTGTGTCTCAAGGAAGGAATTAAAGAGGAGACGAGTGGTGCTTCTTGTGAAGTTGGTTATGAAAGGCATTTCAGGCACAAGAAGCTGTGTGAGGGAAGCCAAGGGAAGAAGTGGGAGGAGAAAAGGCAGAAAGACAGGAGGTTCTGGGTGAGCAGAGATCAAGGGCTGAGTGGCTATGGAAAAAGGGAGGAAGACACTTATACTGATGTAGGCAGAAGGGGAGATACCAACACTTAAACATAAGGACAGGGGTCCTAAATATGGTTCAAAAGGCAACCAGTAGTCAGTGTGGACCAGAATAGTACAGTAACTAGTATTCCTTTAGAATGTAATTTCCTCCTGACAATGGAACTTGTTCATATTAACTTCATGGACCAGGCCTTCAGCTAGTGAATTTGGTCCAGTGTGTTCCCATTCTAAGGCACTTCTTTATGATAATTTTCATTTGCTGTGTCTTCTTGCGTGCACTTGAGTTAGTTGTTGGTTTTCATTATTTTTAACTATATTATGGACTATTTGTTGAATGGTTTTGTTCACATTTTGCCTTTCCACAAACTCTAATAAAATGCTCAGCTACAGATATTCCAAATTGAATACTGATGTTCTGACAGCTAATTAGGTAGCTGGATTCAAAGTGAATTCTAAAAAAATGTAACAATTTACGTACTCTTGAAAACAATGGATGCAAGGCTATAATTTGCTGTTGCTGGCTGACTGTGCATTCTTTTGGAATTCACTTTAAAAAGCAACATATGTTTATTTTTCATGCATATAAAAAAAGCAAATATTTCATCTTTGGCACTTTTATGGTATTTACAGTGAGAAAAGGGAAGTATTTAAATCCTGACACATCTCTGGATGTGTTTGCTAGTCTGATACCAAATAAATGCTAGCACTTTTCCTTCAAAGGTCACAAAGTACTTTACAGATATTAATGAACTAAGTCACTTAACTCCCAACAAGAAAAATGGAATGGGCATATGGAGAGCTCCCAAAAGAAAAAAGAATGCAGAATGCCAGCAATATGAGCTCCTTCCCTGCCTCACCAGTGACCTGACTTCATCAGCTGAACAATTAATTACCTTATGGAACTTAGTGCTGTTTCTAAACCATGTTAGCTACATCAGTGCAAACTGTTCTATGGACATTCTTATTTCAGTCTAGAATATCCTGTGTTGATTTATTATTTAAATAAGCTCATGAACTGTGCATAGACCAACCTTTGACTTTCTGATCTAGGAAGCCAATAAAGTACATCCAGAACGTAACATGAAAAAGTCTCACTTGTTTAAGGACCTTCCTGAACTGGAGCCTTTGTATGCTCATTTCATCGTTTGAGAGTCAGATATATGAAAAGGGATGAACTGTAGTGGAGGAAAGATCAGGATCTCTTTGGAACGCCCAAGGGATCTGGAACAATAGCTGAACAACCATAAACCAAATGTATCTTAATAGTCACCTGGATTGACGGCTTGTGTCTTTTTGGTCTTGTGTGAAATAGATATAGACACATATGGTGAGAAAAAATTATTGTGGTTACAAATTGATTAGTAAATAGCAAACGTCTGTTATTAAAAGTCTGTTATTTCAATGTAAAAGTGACTGTTCACATATTTAAATTCACTTGTCTCAAAATGATCTGCTAAAGTATCTTTCTCAATTGCCTTGAGAAATAAAATCTTCGCATATCCAAACTAAAAATTTATAATCTGTGTTTTTATGTAGTCTTTTTAAAAGCAATTAGCTTCTTTACCTTCCTTACCTCTTAAATAGCAAGAGGATAAATAATTTAACAATCTTAATTCTAAGATTAGTTACTGTAATATGAAACAATTATTTTGCATAGATATAGGCTAATTCTATCATGACCCAGTAAAATTATATTTAACATTGGCCATAATATCTACCCACACAATCCAAATGCTGTGTTTAACATTCATTCTGAATGTATTACATGTATGACTTCATCTTAATTTATCTATCTGAAATTAGCAGATGCATGAGTAATGTGCATATTGCCCTCTACTGGATACTTTATGAATTTCCTGTACAATTCAATGTACAGTAATACATTACGGGATGCTTCAGGGGATATTGCTTAAGTAATGACAGACCAGCCAAATGTAATCTGGAGGGAGAGGCCGTTGTTTTATATTAATTTAAAGGGAGTTTAAAAGCATATCCCTCTTATGCAGAAGGATTTTTTTGTGTTTTCAGTGAGACATTACAAATCTCAGACCTAATGCTGACATAAAACATATTACATTCCATCCTATAGCTCATGTGAAAGCTCCTATATCACATATGTACTGTAATACCTTAAAATTGTGTTAAGGATACAGAATCAGCTTGTGAACTCAGTTACACTGGTGCAAATCCAGAGTAACTCCAATGACTGCAAATCCTGGCCTTATCTTAATAATTCACTTTTGATTTCAGAAGAGTTACCCACAGTGCTCTAAGGTAATTTTTTCAAAAGTGTTCCTGTGATTTAGAAGCCTAAATCCTATAGTTTCAATAGGATTTAGGGTCCTAACTCACTTTTGAAAATGGGACTAAGCCATCTAAAGTTATGTCTACACTAGACGTAAAAGTTGACCGCAAATACGCAATTTTAGTTACGGCAGTTGCATAGCTCAAATCTATTTAGCAGTCAACTTGAATGTCTGTCCACATGGAGGAAGGTCGATGGGAGCATTTCTCCCGTCGACCTTCCTTAATCCTCACCACTCGTGAGGAGTTCTGGGATTGACTTTGACCCCAAAAAGTGCCGTTTCTCACATGCATGAAACAAAACCCTGGAAGATGGACCCTGATTGACTCAGGGTCTATCTTCCATGGTAGTGTGGCTATAGGACAAGTAATTTAGGCTTTACAAAGCTGAGCCACACAACAACTAAAACTCAAGGTCTGAATTATTTTTTAAAGGAACTGAAGCCCCTAAATCAGTAAGGAATATTTCACTTGGTCACTAGAGCTCAGATTGACAGTATTTAGTGAATTAGGAAGCTAAACACTTTTTGTGGATCATGAAGTTTTGCTTACAAAAAGATTTCAAGATTGTACCCTTTCACAGCTAATGTTTCTGAATGTATATTCCTTGTGATTTTTCTGCTTTTCGTGTTCCCTTTCAAAGGTTCCATCAAAACTAAAACTAGATCCTCCAGATTTGTTTTGGCTTGCATGCGCTTGCAGTTACCAGCAACACAGTGGTTTTGTTGGTGGGTCACTTAGCAAAGGAGCTTACATCCTAGCAATGGACAAACTTTTATTTGAAGGGCAGTTGGATTTGTCCGTCTTGATATGTTATTTTTAGGAAAGGTTAAATTTTGGACCACACAGCTTTGCCCAACAGAATGCATTTTTTAGTGTGGATGCTCTGTGAGTTTTGTCAGCAAAACTCTCTAGTGTAGACGTAGCTTCCATGTCTCAATTTTTGGACCTGTAATGCTGGAATAATAGTACACACCCACATGTACAGATTAAGTAATGAATGTTTCTAAAGTACTCTGAAGATGGAAAGGGTTAAATATTATCTACTATTTTCTTTAAGACAATTTGGAAACAAAAAAGAGATAATAAATCATTAAGCTGTAAACACTGCTGGGAGGAGACCACTGTAATTAGCATTACTTTGTTCAGTTAATTATTTTCTTTTTAAACAAATGAAGAGTTGTTTAATGCAAAGGGGAGTTCAAGGTTAACAGGACAAAAATTGCTTTTAAAAAAACAGATGGGATTACTTAGTTGCAACACCTTTTCCCCAATAGAACAAATCAATAAATTAGGGCCCTGGCTCAGTTTTAGGCTCATAATGGAGATGCATCAAAACCAAGCACACATAGATGGAAAAGCCTGCGTGCTAGCCAAAAGCAGCCATTTCTCATGAATAATCACGGAAGCATGTTTCAGACCTACTACTGCCTGGCCTGATATAAGCTCACATAAACATGTGCATCACATCTGTCCCCCTGAGCCTTGCCACAAAACATTTATTCTCAGTTCTCCCTGTCGGGTCTTTCAACAGATGCGTATGGCAAGAATTTGACTTGGGCCCCAATCTTGCAAACAGTTCTGCATATTCTTAACTTTAACCTGTGCCTTTAAAAATATAAATAAATAAATAAAGAGGTGCTAGTACTCAGCCAGGTCCCTGTCCCCTCTTCATAGACAATGCCATGGCTGGGGCTGCTGAAGTACTGGCACAAAAAAAGCACTGACTTTAACTGAATATGACTGCTCATGTGAGTACATTTAAGTATGCGTACAAGTATTTGCAAAATCAGGTTCCTAATTCATAAAGCCTTATAAGTAGATATTTATTCGCTAGTTGTCATGGAGTAGACACCTTTTCAGTTTTAAAAAAGCTGTACACAATAAGTTACAAAAACCCAACTTACTGGCAAATTAGCATGATATTTTATTGCAGAAAATAACATATACAAAATATCATAAATCCCTGAATAAACATTTACTAATCAATTATCCTCACAACATCCCACTAGGTAGATAAATACAGTTATCCTCATGTTATAGTGAGGGTAGTCAAAGAGAGAAGATAAATCATTTGTTAGAATGGAGACCATACAGTGAGTCAGTGGCAGAACCAGGATTAGAATTCTTTACTCCCAGTCATCTGGTCACTCCTTCAAACGATGCCATCTTTCAACATGTGAGATAATAGAAGTTCTTAAGAAAGGTAGACAAGATAGATAGTGTACAATATAATCTTAGTGAACCAAACTATAATTTTAAATTCATGTTTGGACCCATACATTTCTTCTTCTAGTACTAGTAGCTTTTACAAAAGCTGGTAAATTCCCTTTTGAGGACTTTACAGCTGTGGAAATACATTTGTTAAGACTTCCTAGCTGCCTATAGAAAAACAGTATAAAACCTAATTGGCAGAGAAGTAGTGTTCATAAGTTGAAGGAATAGGGTCATTTACCTACATACAGAAGTTCTACTACTTCCAATATAGAATGATTGTTGTATCTCAACAACCCCTCAAGTATGGACACAATTATATTTATTTCTGTACAGAAAGGTAATAAGGTAGTCTATAAGATAAAACACCTTTATACCTCTGTAAGCACTGGGAGTTTTATTGTTAAATTATTTTAGTAAAAAAAAGACAAAAAAAAAATCATACCACCTCTCTAAAATAAGCAGAACAAAGCCCACATACAGCAGCCTTGAACTTGAAGATTTTGCAGTTCTCATACAGGAAAAGCCATTTTAATTTTAAAGGAACTTCAACTTTTGGCTTTGATGGAAAGATTTTGGATCTGATTTGAGAAATGAGAACTCTGTTTTGTGATCTCAGCCCATTACACAGCAAATATTCTACACACATTTTCTCTTACTCGGAAGTTAGCTTTGAAGTAAGAGAGCCCAACTTCGAAGTCCTTACTCCATTCCTGGGAATGGAGTACTGCCCTACTTTGAAGTTTAACTTCAAAGTAAGTAGGGTGTGTTTTGATGCTCAAGCAACGTCAAAGTTTATTTTTGTAGTGTAGACACAACTAAAAATGTCTATCTGTAAGATTAATATAGGCGTGCAATCAGGAAGCAATCTGGGTACACGTGTTAATGTAATAGTCTGACAAAGAAGTACTTATCTGAAAGAGAGAAAGAGAGTGTTAATTTCCTTCTTTCTTTTTCTAAGACTAATGAATAATGGCATTGCATTTTTGGAATGGAGAAGCTTCAGTAACAAAAAGAATGAACAGCTGATGTGTCAGATAAAAGCTGTTGTTAAGGTCCAAAATAATGATTTGCAAATTTCAGTTCTGTTTATGAAAAGGAGGTGTAAGAATCTAAATTATGACCTTTCTCTATCTTTCTCTTTTCTATACAACTTCCACTTATATTTTCTTCCACTTACTTGCTAATATTGAACAAAATTGGTTTCATGGGTTCATGATTAAACCAAACCTTTCTAATGTACTGTGCCCTATTTTGTTCTGACACTGTAAATGAAGAGGAAGTTAATTGAAATGTAGCCCTAATTTACATTTTACCACATCAGAACACTGTTGTCAACAACCCTTGACAGAGTGTAAAAACAGACCTAGTTCTAAACTACAAATGTTTGCCATTAATGTAAGGTCAGATCAGAGTGTGACTATTTATGAGATTTCTATTCCAGTAAAAGTCCGTAGTGTAACTGCAGTTTTACATGAATAACTTTAAGTGGTTTTTTTTCCTTGGTATGGCTTATTTCACTTGAGGAATCAATATAAACCAGTGTTTTTCAACCAGGAGTAAAAGTACCCTTGGGGGTACATGTAGGTCTTCCAGGGGGGTACATCAACTTATCTAGATATTTGCCTAGTTTTACAAAAGGCTACATAAAAAATAGTAAAGTCAGTACAATCTGAAAGTTAATTCAGACAATGACTTGTTTTTAAGGCTTCATGTGCTTTATGCTGAAATGCAAGTACAATATTTCTATTCTAATTAATTTATTTGATTATAAGATGTTAGAAAGTAAGTTTTCAGTAGTAATCTGTGATATTTTTGCATGTTTTTGTAAGTAGTTTTTGAGTGTGGTGTAACTTGGTGGTATGCAAAACAAATCTGATTCTTGAAAAGGGTACAGTAATCTGGAAGGATTAACTGGCACTTGTTTCAAGACCTCACATTACTTTAGGATCATGTTTCTCAACTGCTGGCACCTGGTACATGAGAGAAGTCTGGGTGTTTTATATATATATATATATATATATAGTAAAAGGGGGTACTTTATAAAAAATGTTGAGAAATACTGATATAAACTATACCAGTAAAAGCATTTTTTTCTGGTATAAACTGTGTAGGTATACAAGGAAGTGTTGCCAGTACAATATAGCTATATCGGGAAGTCTTTTCTAATGTAGACCTGGCCCATAAGTATGATCAGAATCAAGGTTTATATATAGTGTTTATACAGTGCCAATCACTATAGTGTCTAAACCTTTCTCTGGCCCTTTCAGACTGAATTCTATTGCTCAATGCAAGTCACAGCTACCAGGTGTGAGGAATAACACACTAGTAGTAACTCTTGGGATGAGAAAGCTGCATTATAGAGGAATACCTGATGGTATTGGAGTTCTGACCTTGATGGCAAATGTGGGCAAGAGGGAGTTAAAAAACAACAAAAAATTAACAACCCTTTCTTCCATCTGTAAGCAGGTTCTGAACATTCCTTCCTTTGGGGGCCCTGAATAGTCTAAGTCTGAATCACAGGTTTTATGGAACTTGTGACTAAAATAGCTCTGTAATCTTGTGCTATGCCTGGCATGGAAGTCCTGCCCCCTCTCCTTTCCTTTATCTTAGATCAAACTATTTGTCACATTCTTTCCTTACACAACATTGGCTCCTTGTGATGCAAGCTAACGAGTGATTAATACCTTTTTATGAGGTTGGTTCCAGTGTTTTGAGATTAAATCACCTTGGTTGTCTCAGAAACCATGAAGCCACCACACCCACTATGAGGAACTCCAGTAACTCAAGGAATGCAGGAGAAGAAAAAAATGGTCTTTAAAAGAAACCAAATAAATATGTAGCAATAACATCACCTGCCTGAAAGTGCAGGGAGCTTCCTGGCGGCTTTTTCATGTCAGAAAAAGGCCAGTGAGTTCAAATGCTCTGCAATGTTCTCCTCTGAGAAGGCTGTGTTCTCCCTTGCCACTCCTCCACTCTCCTCTGCGTCACTGCATGGTCTCACAGAGCTGGGCAAGTTACTTGAAGAACATGGCGGGCATGCTGCCCTTCTCTAATTTTTTGTAATAGAAAAAGTATAGAAGTAGAGGTCCGATTCCGTTGTTGCTCCCACAATTGTAATTTCACTGACTTCTATTTACATCAGTGTGACAAAAGAATCTGTTTCTAGATGTAGGAAAGAAGTAGCTTGTCATAATTATTCCCTGACTTCTAGTCAGTGTAAAGAAAAAAATATAAACAAGAGAAGGCATAAAACTGAAACTACGCATTTGCTGGCAACCACTCAAATATTGGACAATAAACTCTGTATTAATTAGCACTTATTTGATGGAGTTGAACCAGAGTGAGAGCTGAAGTTTCTTTACCTTTGAAAGTGCTCACCTTAAACATGATTTACATGCAAAATTGCACTCGTTTAACTAATGCTATGGTTTTGAAGTGATTTAAACTGTTCCATTGAAATCAAGAGAAGAAAGTGTAGGTGTCTAGGCCACACTCTCAGAAAACCATCATCCAGCATACTCTGTCAAGCTCTCACATGAAACCCGCAAGGATAACACAAAAGAGAAAGACCTTGGACAACGTGGAGAAGGCTACTGAGACTGAAGGGCAAAAACTGGGGTACTCCTGGAGCTGGCTAGAGGTTTTCTCCCAAGACAGAGTGAAGTGGAGGGGACTTGTAGATGACCTATGCTCCACGCAGAATGCAAAGGTTAAGTAATACTGCTAGTAGTAGTAAACTTGTTCAACTTCGTGTGTGGATGCTTTTTTAACAGTTTAATCCAGATTTATATCTAAATATAAATATCCATACAAACCAGAAGTAAACCAATATATAGTCAGCACTCCAACAAAGTTTGCTCCATTTACAGAAATATTACTGGTGTGAATGGAATTCTCCCTTTTAAGTAGAAGGAATATTGCTGGATCTGGTAATATATCTAAAACCAAATGAACTTTTTAAGTGTGCCCAGTGTATTGTACTAGTTTAACTAAATAATTTAAAATAAATTTAAATCAAACTGGTGCAACTTCTTTGGGTATGCAAAGCTTTACCAGTTGCATGACACTGAGATGTTGGAGACTTGGATCATTCTTTGTGAGTTGGCTCCTTTTTCTGGTCCTCCCCCACCTGCGACAACTACCCACCTTGCTCTTCACCTTCCTGGTGCTGAGGTCCTGGTTTCCCCCAGCAATGCAGTGGGCCTTATTCATGTAGCCAGACGATTGGGGATTGCGTCAGAACTGTGTGTCGGTGGGTGCACTGTGTGGGAAGTGGGAGAACCTCAGAGAAGAGTGGTTCATAATTTCCAAGAAGGTAGCTCTGTTCTATAACATGACTATAATCATTGGTTGCTTGTAGGGGAAAGGCTGGGGGGATTTTCCTCCTAATGTACAATTATAATCTGGGACACGATACTAGTTGAGTCAATCAGTGATCTAAGGTAGTACAGGTATCAGGAATTGTGTTTTAGATGCCTCCCTGGTGTCTCACTATGATGCTCAGGGGCTAGGTGACTGTCAGATTTGGGGTTGTGAAGGAATTTACCTGCCAGGCGTGTTCCCTGTGAGCTATGCACTTATGCTGCTGCTTCAGAGAGACTGACATGCTGACCAGCTGTTGAGCACAGCACCCTCAGATGGGTTTTTATTTCTACTCATGGTACACATTTACACATGCTTGGGTGTACATAGAAAAATGTATTCTGTACATGGATGGAAAAATCTGGATATGGATAGAAAAAATTAGAGAGGACATTGCTCCCAGGTCAGATTGTCAGGTATCTTGGGAGTTTTTTCAACTTCTTTTTTAACACCATGAGGCATGTATTACTTCCTAGGATCGATTGTGCAGGACTTGGGGCATTAGCAGCATCCTGTTCTCTGCCCATGGCACACGACAGTCTATTTTTCGGAGGACTGAAATACTTTTTGACAACAATCATTGGGTCGAAAAGAAATATTTGAGTGAAATGGGATGGCCTGTGATGTGCAGATAGGATGAGAAGAAGAAGAAGATAGGATGAGCTGATTTATTGGTATGTTCTGGACATAAACTCACAAAAGTATGTGTAGGAATCCCTAAAAGTGAAGGGCCTCACAAAGTTGATTATTTTTATTTGTAGTTAAAGCCAGTCGTGATCTCTGGTGGGATACTACAGCATCCTTCCTCCCTCCACACAGTCTCACAGCACCCTGAGGCAGTGTATTCTGTCCCCATCCACATAGCCTCATTATAGGTGATGCACTGGGAGCTGTGCTCTCATAACCCCAGAACTGTGAGAATAAGTTTAGTCTCAGTATTGGATGTCTCCTTGTGCCCCACAATCCAAGCCCCAGAGGTTACTGTGCCCCCTGCAGTGCCAGCACTGGGGCTTACAGCGCCTCTGCAACACCAGCATTGGCGATGTGCTGTGTCCCCCTTATTCAGAGACTGGGTATTTACCCACAATAACTTCCCCACAAAAGATTAACACCCGCGCCCCCAATCCCCAGGCTACACGTTTGGATACGCGCATGCGCCCTCCACTTTGGAAAGTTGACGGCGACCGGTGGGGGGGGGGGGGGGCCCCATGCATTAGACGCATGCGCGCTGGCTTCAGGTGCGTCCAGCATTCTCCCTCACCAAGCGACTGATACGCATGCGCGCTCGCTGCAGGTGCACCGAAACTCCCCCACCCGTCTGGGAGTGCCCGGCACGCATGCGCCACTTCCCCCACCCGGGAGCGGCAGGTGTCCGGCGCAGCTAGGCGCTCCCCTTTCTGGGTGTGTGAGGAGGACGTTTCGCGGCGGCAGGTTGTGGTTGGGCTCAGAGCGGCCCGGATTCTCCCCCTTCCCCCTACAGCGCGCCCGGCGATACACGGGGTCGAGGCGATCCCCCACCGCCTGGCGGCATGAACCGGACCCACCGCGGCGCTGGGGGTGGACGGGGCCTCGGCACCATGGAAGTGAAGAGCAAGGTGGGTAGCGGCCGCAGGGGGCGGAGCGAGCCTCTGGGAAGGGGGAGCAGTGAGGTGGGGGAGAGTTCGGACGGTAAGACGTGCTCCAGTGGATGGGGGGCTGGAGGAGGGAACGATCCCTGAGAGGCGGGGGAGTGCTGCCTATCTGTGAGGTGCCGGTGGGGGCAGTGCGTGCGCGCGAGGGAGCCGGGGGGGTGGGGTTTCGATCCATGACTGTGAGGGGACGTCGGGTCAAGGTCAGCCTCAGTGGAAGCGATGGGGGAGGCGTATCGATCCGTGAGGGGTCGCGGTGCGGGGTAGGGCCCGACTCCGTGGAAGTGAGGGCCCATCAGGAGAGGAGCATTGGGGGGGGGGGGCATCTGGGAGCGCACACCCAAGGCAGCCTGTGAGTTGTGGGCAAGGGGCCAGGGTTGGGAATGCACTGGAGTGAAGGGGAGTTGGGAGACCTGCTGACTCACCTGCAAAAAGGTGGCATCAGGCAAAAGGGAGATTCCCAAGGTGGAGAAGAAAGTCCTGAGGGGGTGGGAGTGTGTGTGTAAGGAAGATCTGCATTGCATAAGAGCAGAGGGAGGGTCTCTTGATATTTTCTGGAAGGTTTATTTTTCTTGGTCCACAGCCTTGTGGTATTGCTCAAACAGCTATCACCTTGGAGTTGGCACTAGTATTAATATTTGGGATTGTCTCTGTAGTGTGATGTCTCCTATCAGCCTTTGTCCTCTTATGAGATCAGCTTCCTCACTTCCCCCCCCCCACAGTTATGGACCATTATCAGCTGCAAAAGTTGTCACGTTGTAACTTATGTTAAAGAGTATCTTTAACGATTGGGTGGGCCCACTACTTTCCATCAATATACTCCATGGAAGTGTAAAACAAGACAGAGAGTCTTCCCTGAAATTTGAAATTGAATATAAGTTCACAAAGTATAGGAAAACAAATGTAGACTATATAGAGAGATTACTAGAAAAACAGTGCTCTTCAAAAATTACTTTATTTAGCTTGATTTGAAACTCCCCCTAACATTACACTTTAAGTAAACTAGGATAAAAGTGTCAAAACAAAAAAGCAGTCAGGTAGCAACAAAATTAATTATTAGGTGAGCTTTCGTGGGACAGACCCACATCTTCAGGCCACAGCCATACCAGAACAGATTCAATATTTAAGGCACAGGGAACCAAAAACAGTAAGCAAGGAGGACAAATCAGAAAAAAATGATTAAGGGAAGCAAATTGGAAAACAGAGGGTAGAAGGGGGGGGGAAAGGTCAAGAATTAGATTAATTCTTGACCTTTTCCACCTTGTCTCTCTAATACAATTAGAAAGACATTAAATGCTCCTTAACATCCAAAACAAAAAAGCAGTCAAGTAGCACTTTAAAGACTAACAAAATAATTTATTAGGTGAGCTCTATGCCTTAGATATTGAGTCTGTCCTGGTATGGCTATGGTCTGAAGAAGTGGGTCTATCCCATGAAATTCACCTAATAAATTATTTTGTTAGTCTTTAAAGTGCTACTTGACTGCCTTTTTGTTTTGGATGTTAAGGAGCATTTAATGTCTTTCTAATTGTATTAGAGAGACAAGGTGGATGAGGCAATATCTCTTGGTGAAAGAGTCAAGCTTAAATAGAGCTTTTCTATGACAGAAGTTGATCCAGTAAATATACTGCCTCATGCACCTTGCCTGTCTAATAGCATGTGACCAGCATGACTACAACAACATTGTCCACATAAATTGAATTAGGTAATTTGGGAATTGTCTATGCAGGGACAGCTGGGAAAATTAATCCAACTTAACTAAATTCCTGTGTGGATGCTGTTGTTCAGAATTAATGTGGTCGTAATTGGTTTAGGTGAATTCATGTTGATCTAAAAAAGTACATTTTCCCTTTGTCTAGGTATGGTTTAAGAGTGCATATATTCTGACAAAACTTCTCCACTGAAGGAACCTGTAATGCAGACTGGCTATAAATTTTTACCACTGTGAAACCTAATATTTAAAACCCTGTGTCCTATTTATTCAACAGTTTCCATCTTTGTTTGCTGTAATTGGTAGTGTTAGTGTGGACAGGGTATATGGATTTTTAAGGGTTATGTGGCATGGTGGCAAAAATATTGCAGAATCTTCTGTAGGTTATCTTGATGCTACAGCTTTCATGAGCACAGACTCACTTCATCAGATGCTGGTCTTGGAAATCTGCAGGGCCAGGTATAAATAAGCCAGAGCAAGGGTGGGGATTGCTCTGGCTTATTTACACCTGGCCCTGCAGATTTCCAAGACCAGCATCTGATGAAGTGAGTCTGTGCTCACGAAAGCTCATGCTCAGAACTTTTCTGTTAGTCTATAAGGTGCCACAGGACCTTTCATTGCTGTTACAGATCCAGACTAACATGGCTACACCTCCGATACTTGATGCTACAGTGAGGAGTGAGCCCCCGAGGGAGAATTTCAGATTTGTGTAGTCAGAAGCTAAAAGGTGGTGGTACCTGCTGGCCATGACTCTGAGTACTAATTAAGCATGAGTGAAACTATAATTGCTTTGTAATTTTATTCTAACTTTTTTGCATTGAAAATAAGCAAAGCAAAACATGATTATATATTTGAAACTAACTCCATCTTCATCCCACACTTCTAAGTCTTAAACATCCCCAGACAAATGTGGTGCTTGAAAACAGGTTGAAAGTCTTATAGAACCAGATATTTTTGTTTATGCCATTTTAATATCAATGTCAAAGAGATTGTTAGTGCTTAACAAGTAACGCTGTCTTTTGTAAAGAGTTTGTGCAGGCTAGCATAGTGGGATAGTTCTTGGACCATGATTGGGGCTTCTTTATGCTAATACAATAGAAATTATTTGATTCAGCACATCTTTTGTTGTAATGATCATATTCCCTGGTTGGAATCAGAGAGAGGCATATTTAAGGTAAAGTTATACTGTTTCATACCACACACTGGAATTCTCTGCAACAAATTTTGTATATTTGAAGGAATAAAAAGACTAGATAATTTTATCACAAAAAATTTGTTTGTATTTGCTGAAATAAGGGGTACTAAATATTCTGTAGGGTAGAACAAGACAGCAGAAATGTAGCACTTCAAAGACTAACAAAATGATTTATTTGGTGATGGGCTTTCGTGGGAGCAAATAAATCATTTTGTTAGTCTTTAGAGTGCTACATTTCTGTTTTGTTGGAATACAGACTAACATGGGATCATGTTATCATGATCATGTAATCAGGGATGGTGTAGTAGTGGTCGGTCCTGCCGTTGGGGCAGGGGACTGGACTCGATGGCCTCTCCAGGCCCCTTCTGGTCCTAGTGTTCTATGATTCTGTGGTACCTATTACTATTCTATAGGATGTATGTTCATTGCTATTTAGTTGTGGGCACATTTTCCCTTTTAACAGAGCACTTGCACAATAAGCAGTCTGTTTAGGTTCTTTCTGGAGATATATGGGCCACTTGTTCAATCTGGTGTGACTGATTATCTATCAAACTAGTTCTAGTGTTCTAAATGCATGGGTAGGGATGTCTGCATTACTTCAGATCATTGCTACAAGAAGCTAAGGAACAGAGGGGCAGGATGCTACAGCACAAGATAAGCCAGCATTATTCTGTTCTCTGCAGTGCATGCTGAAAATCAGTGTTGTCTTTTCTCAACAGTGAAACTACCTGTCTAGATCTGACAATTTCCTAGCATAAAGAGATTTGTGATGCATTACTGTCTACAGAATGCTGATACTTCACCTCTTACATTTGTTTGTTCATGTTCTTGAAGTGCTTCAGTTCTTGAAGTCCCTCACTGTTGCCTCTGAAATCCACTTCTTCAAGCACTCTCTCTTGTGAACAATCCCTCATAACTTTCTTGTCCTGTGTTTTGGGTAGGGCAGCCTGTCTTTGTCAGAGTAAAGTGCCATGTAAAATATGTGATGTGCAATGGCAGTAATAGTTTTGGGGGCAAAAAAACCCTCAAACTGTATTTAATTAGAATATTTTTAAATGGAAACAAGCAGTATACTGAGGGGGGGAAAAGATGGGCTAGTTTTGACTATCACTTGTATGATAGCACAAGCTTGCAAACACAATAAATACACTTGTAGAGTATGCATGAAAATAGGCAGTTATTTCTGAAAAGCTGGCCCTTCTACAACATTATACCTTCAACAAGCAGTGCTTTTTAGCTCATGGCAAATTTTGTCTTTCACAATAAATTAGAGCAGTACTGGGAAATTAATTACAAGTTGCATGTAAACAGCTGCAATATACATGTGTGGGAAATTCCTTGGGTATTGTGTGTTTCAAATTCTTGGGGAAACAGTTACTGGGAACTTAAACTTATGCCCAAATACATTTGTTAGTCTTTAAGATGCCACAGGACTCCTTGTTTTTGCTGAAACAGACTAACACCTCTACCCCTCTGATGATAAAGCACACTTGACTGAAGGAAGTTCCTCCTGCAGGTTTTATGTACTTTGTTGTACACAGATGTGACTGAAATCAGAATGAGTCATTCATTCTACCTTATTGTTAGCTAATGTTAGTGCAGTTAGAGTATCTATAGGCAAGGGATGTTTAGTGATTTCCTTTATTTAAAATTCTTTTGGGGAGGGAGGAGTGTTGGAAGTCAGAAGATATAGAATTCTGTTTGTTATGCTGTTTGCTCATGAATATAATAAATCAAATAAGGTCCTTGTCTTTATTGGGTTTTCATATACTCTGAAGTTGAATGCAAATACAACTTTTGGTTATTATGTTTTGAAAAATAAATGTGAGACTGAATGGGGCATGACAGTAGCAAAAGCTCTATTTCCCATGTGGCACATTAGACTTAAACTATGCAACATGAACCCAAAAAATAAGTTGCACTCTCTCTCTCAATCCTTCACTGGCCCACTCAATCAGTGCATTATGTTTTGTGCAATTTTTAATCATTAAATTTATGCTGAATATTAAATTATCCAGTTCTTACTTTGCTAAGTTGCTGGAAACTTTTGGGTGACCTCTCATTGTGATGTCCATTTTAGAGAGAGTTATTTTGATGTATTTGACAGCTTTCTAATGGTTTGGAATATAGTAATCAGCTTGGACTCCTTCCTCTTGATTTTGAAAAAGCCAGTTCTACCTCATGTTTATTTCAGGTCAGCTACAAGATATAATTAAAGGTGGCAATCAATCAGCTAATGACTATCAGTCATCAACTGGCCACCTGCTTATTGAGGACTTATTACATCTACAAATTGTTACCCAGCCAGACTATGAAAAGAATTGTTAGCTTTTGCTCCCCTTTGTTCCCTGAACTTACCTATTTATTTCTTGTAAGTGATTTTAACACATTGGCTATCACATTTTAAAAACATACTTTTTTCCTTATGTAGACTTTAAATAGTCTCTGCTCCCAAAAGCTTATATTCGCTCACTGTCTTTGAACAAAGCTAAGCACAGTGAGGCACTTTGCTGGTTTTGGTTTCTAATACTGTTGTAATACAAATAATAGTACAGTGTAATGTAGGGGGAAGAGAAATTGCAATGTTTGGGGAATAGAAGAAAGCACACTTTGCTTTGGAACAGGATTATTGCAAAGTGTAAACTCGTTCATATCCAGCATTCTGTTTATATGGAACTCTCAAATAACCAGTATTTAACCATAAGTAAGTTTTAGTTACATTTTCCAGAAGTACAGTATAGTGAAAGTAAATACAAATAAATACAGTATAAGTTTAGTGTACAATACTACTGTAAATAAACTACTCTGTATACATATTTTTCTTTAATATTTAATCTTGTTTTTCTTTAGTGTTATACAATGATAGGTATACTTCTCTATTATTCAGAATGTTTGAATGTCTGGCAACCTCCCAGTCCCAGGGCTGCCGGATATAAGAGTTTCTGAAGTGAATTGCTAAAGCGCAACAGTAGGTATAATGGATGGTTTGAATAGGAGAGGCAGACCCCCACAGAGAATAGGTAGATGATACAGTAGATTGGTGCAGAGCTAGTCTACAGAAATTAAGCTACTCTGCATTGGACAGGGAAAGATGGAGAGGAGTAGTGAAAGGCATCAGACACCAATGGGCGCTGAGCCCACAGTTATTGATGATGATGATGAACAGCAGGGTCCACACAGGAAGAGTGGAGCATTCTCCTATAGGTTAGATTTATACCTTACCTTTCCACAAACTAAATCTTCATATAGACAGTTTGTCTCTTTATGCTGTTTATACCAACATTTCTACTGTCAGACCTGAATGGTAGAGCATTTCTGTCAATAGTGCTGAACTGGCAGTGAAATAAAAATCTGAATCTTGCTAGTGTAAACAGGCCTATAATGCTGTTGAGGAATGTGTTCACAGCCTCTCTTTGCCTCTCCTTTTTTAGGTAGGAGCAGAAGTGACTTAAAATTAAGGATGTAGGGGATATGAATTCTTCCTCCTTTATCCCAACAACCTTGAAAATAATTAGCTGCACCCTGGTGCCCCACCAGAATATCTGCCACTGCATCCAAAATCACAATAATTAACTGTATGGTTTATTAAAGCAGAATTAAGTTACCATTGATATTTTTGTGTTTTCTGCTGTGATATTACTATTAGCCTTTTGGGGGTGGCTCATATCTTTGAGGTATTGTTTCAGGCTTGCAGCAGACTTGGGCACAATTTTTCATTTACTTCATATGTTGATGGGTTTCTTCTTAACTATGAGGATGAAACTGAGTCTTTGAAAGTTGAAGCGTAATCTTAAATAGGCAATGTGTTGCTGATGGCAAAACATCTAATGCCAGCAAGTATAGATTTCAGGTGAGACACCTATTTCAATATAATAATGGACAAATGGTGTAACAATCAAGCTTTTTGTAATACCTTTGAAATTTTAAATTTTGCTTTCAAATATATATTTAAGAAATGTGAATTGGCAGTGTCAAACACTTTTGGTGCTGAGATTTATGCATATTTAAAATCAGATGTCATATTCTGAGTGACTGAGATCCTAAATGACTGGTGCTTTTCATTGCTTGTCTTAGCTATTCATGTATAGTTGCCAATTAGTCTTTTAGACCGTTTCATCTCAAGGTATATCTACAGTGACAGAGCTATGGCACCACAGCTATAGCATGGGTGCTTCCTACATCAAGGGAATGATTTTTTTTTCTATTGTTGTATGTAATTCGTCTCTATGAGAGATTGTAGCTAAGTAGATTCAAGAAATCTGAACTAGCAGCATCAGTGGAGGCGGAGTATTTTTATCTAGCTACATCATATAGGCTGTGTCTAGATTGTAGCGTTTTGTTGGCAGAAGTTTGTTGGAAGATACCTTTCAACAAAACAGTGGCTGCATCTACACTAACAAGTGCTTTTGAAAGATTTTTTTAAAGAAGGGTGCTCTTTCAAAGATCCTGTGGCGCATCTACACACACAAAGCATTCTTTCGAAAGTAAATTGTAAGAATGTGGTAGTCCTTTCAGCAGCACTCTTCGGCGCTCATTTCAGGAAGAACACCTTCTTTCAAAAGAAAACGTGGGTAGATGCTCCACAGGTCCTTTCTTTCATGATAGCATCACATTGGAACATTAATTGGTCCGACACCTGCGACTGCCACTCCATGTTCACCCTGAGGTGGCACTTCATTGTCTCATTTATGTCCTGAAGGACTGCACTGTGCTGCTGCATCAGCTACTTGTGAACCTGCCGTCAACTCCTCTGGCTCCAGGGGTGGCCCAGCCTTCAGTTGGTGCCGGTTTTGCTGTACAGAAGACAAGGAGGAATGATAGTGAGCCATTCATTCAGTGCAGCTCTTAAGGCCATGTCCCC
This sequence comes from Carettochelys insculpta, assembly GCF_033958435.1. Classification (NCBI taxonomy): domain Eukaryota; kingdom Metazoa; phylum Chordata; order Testudines; family Carettochelyidae; genus Carettochelys; species Carettochelys insculpta. The sequence continues at coordinate 18,502,740 of NC_134153.1, read as the reverse complement.
CAGTGTGAGGAAGGGATGGGGATTTCCCAGGAGCAAAGCCATGTGTGGCCTGCACAGCAGGCCCTGCTGCATGGGAGCTCTGTGGTGCCTCCAGGACTGTGCTGATCATTGTGCTCCTCCTCGCCCCCCCCCCCCGCCCCAACCGATGGGCTAGTAGCTAAGGGGGATGTCTGGCCACAGAGGGGTCTCCTCATGGGTGGCAGGTGAGCCGGAAGCAGCCTAGCCCTCTGAAGGGCCTGTTTGCAGTGCTGCCCGCTGGGGTCAGGCCCGTGCCAAAGTGGCTAGCCTGCTTCTAGCCACGGCATGTGCTGGAAGGGACTTCTCCTCCAGGACTTGATGCTTGACTAGCATCCTGTGAACCTGGTAGCAGAATGCTGCCCGTGGCCCTGGGGTTGTCTGCTGGGTCCAGGTGGCACATGCTACAGCTGCATGTGGTTCCATGTACTGGGAACACAGCATGCCATCCTGCCCAAGCCAGCCAAGTGATGCTTGCAGTATGCCCCATCTGGGTCCACCTCCCACGCCCTGGGGCCTGTGGTGCATGGGGCACACACCAGAGGGACCCTTGCCGAGTTCAGCGGATGCCCAAGAGGTGACCTGGCTGCTGGGAACAGAGTCCAACACCATGACGAGGCTCCTTACCTCAGAGTCCAGATCCTGTGGAGTTGGGCCTTGAGCAGCTGTTCCTCCTCCTCCTCAGAGTTGAGGCTCAGGCCAGGGGGTGTGGTGTCCTCCTCCGCTGTGCCTGCCCCGCAATCTAGTTAAGCTCCCAGTAATAGGGGCAGAAGGGTGGTTCTTCCCCCAGCCACCCACAGTGGCTGGGTCTGGACATAGCCCTGTCTCAGTTCCTTTGCTTTAGCTCTCACTTGCTTGAGCGTGTGGCAGGGGTGGACCCATTCATCCAGGCCCTCAGCCATGAATCTCAGCATTGTAGAGCCCAGTTTTGGGGTCCTGCAGGGTTTCCTCCTCTATCCACAAGTCCAGGAGGGGCCTGAATCTCAATCCTGCTCTAGAAGGGATTCTGCCTCTTGGAGCCCTGACAAGGATCCTGGTACACCTGAGGCTGCTCTCTCAAGGGCCCAGGAGGGTCTCGGGCTCCCTCCTGCTCTGGTATCTGGCAATGCTCTTATCAAGGGTGCAGCTGTGAGGGCATGGGGGAACGCAGCTGGTAGTTCTGCTGCTCGCACAAACTCAGTTTCCTGCCACGGGGTTTCCCGGGCTCCCTGCACCTTTAGCAGAAGGGCCAGAGTCAGGAACCATAGATTGCTGTTGGCTATGGACAGGATGTTCACTGGGGAACTGCATGGCATCCAAGAGGCCTTTTCTGTCGACAGAAGGCCCCCTGGAATGTCCAGACCCGCATTTCATTGACAGGTCTCTCTCAAAAGCAGAATTCTTCCTCATGGTGAGTGGAGTGCAGCTGTCAACAAAAGTGCTCTGTTCTGTTGATTTATTGTTGACAGAACCCCTTTTGCAATCTGTATGCTTTGTGGTTTTTGTTGACAAAACTTTGCAGTCTGGTCATAGCCATAAAGTACAGTTCTTTCCATAGCTCTGAGCAACGTAGCTAGTTTTATCTAATGTATAGCTATGGGCCAGGCTTTAAGATGGAGCACCCTTATGTATGGTTATTTGGGCTCTAACTTAAATATAACAGTAAAACGAAAAAATCTTTGCACAGAATCAAAAGTTAAATAGGTTCCAATCAAGACATCGCACTGGAGCAGATTACCTAAAGATAGAATTATTTACAAACGTATTTTGAAGTGTGTGGCATGGAGCCTCATGTTAGTACATCTGGAAGGTCAGTTTTTCATTCAGATCTTTAGAACCATGTCGTTATGCACTGTCTGATAACTTTGTTTTATTTCATGAGTACTTAACAGAACAACCTGAAAGTTCCATTGTCTTTGTGTACAATGTGAGTACTGTCTTACTCAAATCAGATGTCTTTATTGTAGTTTGGAGCTGAATTTCGACGGTTTTCTCTGGAAAGATCTAAACCTGGAAAGTTTGAGGAATTCTATGGATTATTGCAACATGTTCACAAGATCCCCAATGTTGATGTTTTAGTTGGGTATATAGACATTCATGGAGATCTGCTGCCTATCAACAATGATGACAATTATCATAAAGCAGTTTCCACAGCCAATCCTCTGCTCAGGATTTTCATTCAAAGAAAAGGTAAGTTCACTAAATTTATGTCCTGATAGTGCCTTCTTGTACAAAGCTATATCCATGCACATGGTCCCTTATTTTCCCCCCGTCTAATTATTCTTTTAAAAATGTCCCAATTAGACATTACTCCATTTCTCTATGTTGACATGTGTACTGACTTCTTCCTGATCTTCATTAGGACTTCCAACTGTCCTTAGCAGCAGGCTGGTTTTTTTCAAACATGTTGTGCATGATTGCTGTAGGACTCAAGATTCCCTTTTGTCCAATAATTCTGCTACTAAGCTACTTTTCTCTTTTTTTTTTTCCTCTTTTTACATTTGGAAATGTCTGTAAAATGCAGATTTAAACCATATTTGGCCAACCAAAAGTCCATCCTCACTTTATATGAAAGCAGTATTTCTGCTCAGCTCTTCATTTATGAACATATTCAATTCTTAACTTACTCAGGTTGGTAGGAAACATTGAAGTTAAATTCAGCATTCTCCATTGAATGTTTTTGTGTATTGTTTAAATGAATTTGTTTGTCTACTTTTTGTTTCCACTGTGCATTCATATCTTAATTGGTCTGTGGAAGGTTAGAGATACAAAAGAAACTTGGTTTGAATAGATGTCTTATTTGAAGTAATGGTCATTAGTACAGTTTAAAGATTAATTTTATAACCTGATAGATTTTGTTTTGGTAATAAACTAGCGTTCAACATGACCCTTACTTCAGATCAAATTTCTGATGGAATTATGACTTATTTCTAATTCAGAATAGAAATTTATCTCTCCCACACCTTTCTTTCAGCAACAGGAGTAACTTCAAGGTGTACTTTTTGTCTTGTACTTCATTTTTGAATGCTGTTTCTCATGAAGGAAAATTGAATATCATGATCTAATATATGTTCTTGTCTAGTAGCAGATTGTACACTTAACAGTAGGAAACTGAAAAGAGCTGCTACTGTGAGTCTAATTAGTTTTTCCCTGGATTCACAAACAGTTATGATCCTTTCTGTAAAGCTCTTCCTTCAGTAGCAATACATCTAAACGCAGATTCTTTTGATGTTGTACAAAACAAAACTCTGTTACTACATCTGTCAAGTTTAGTTTAATTTCAGTTAAAAGATTATTCATATTTTGTTGCATGTCAGGTAAAGATTTTGCTATCTCTAGTAATATTGGTAAAATAGATGTTTTCCAGTGCAAAAATAAATATTTGATTCTTCTTCCCCCCTGACCCCACCAAGAAGAGAAAACTTGTTAGAAAAATGTTTTAGCTGAAGTACCTCTTTCCTAACAGAACTCTTAAGAAAATGTAATTTGGAAGCAGCTGTGCTGCCATTAAAATGAATTTGCTCTATTTAAGTGTTTGAGTAGGTAAAAACTGATTCAATTCCAAATTGGCACAGAGTAGAACTAGATGACCTAATAGGTCCTTTCTGTCCATAGATTCTGTGTAAGCTACTTCTGCAGCCATATGACAAAAGCAGATAAACTACTTTGTCAGACTGAGGTTATTAAGGTTGCATTTTAACACCATATGTTTTGTTACTACAGTTGTACATGTAATTTCTTGTACATATGTTTAAATTATGATTGACATGTAGATTATTTTGGTATTATCTGGGACAAAGTTTTTTTTCAGTTCTAGGCATTGACCAGCTTTAGTTTTTAAAGTCACTCCCATAAGTGGTTAGTAGGAAACACTGTAACAAGCAGCCATTGCCTTTCCTCCTCTTGCCACTCTTTAATAGCTATCTTATTATTCTATGATTCTGTGTGTGAGCTACAGAAGACTAAGCAATAGATTTCAAAGTTGTTCTCAACCCTGGGTCTTAATCTGTGTTTCAGCCAGTACTTATGTTTTATATTATTCCAGTGTGATTACTTCGAAGGGAGTTACAAATCTAAATCTTGTTCAAATTGAAAAGATCTGGTTTATTTCTTCAAAGTAATAAAAATATAAAGTAACAACTTAGGCCTAGTTACATGATACTGAAAATTATTCAAATTCAAGCAATATAGCATGTAACTTTTTTATTGTTCAGTTAGGAGTAATTGTACTCTGCTTTTCTGATTGCATAACTTTGTCTGCACTTCAGTGTATATGTAAAGGAGAAATATCCATCATTAATAAGGCTGCTTCAGTCTATCACTTCTGAAACTAGAATTTGTTGAGGAGGAAACCACTTCTGTATCACCACCCATTTTTGAGATCTTTGTGTCTTCTACATTGCTTCTATAACATAAATAATCTGGTTTTTTTTTTCAGTGGGAAGGGTTATATCAAATGTAATTTAAGAAGATGATGGGGCTCAATAAGACCCTTAGCAATAGACCACCCCAATGAGACAGGAAAAGTAGGTGTCTAATCCCAGTATTTTATTTATAAATTGGTATGTATTTTAAATGAGAAGCTGGAATACAAAGGAGGGAGACGCTCATACCAAAACCTGAGAGAGATAAGAGTGGAGCAGAATAGACTGGAATCCTGAATCTTATAGTTAGTACCCATAATGTATCTAGATCACCAAAGTAAAATGTCAAAGGCCTCAGATATACGAGGAAACAAAGTGCCCTGACCACTTGTTAACCAACATGAGGTTAAGATCAAATGAAGGCAAGGCAGTTTGTAGTTTTAACACTTAGCAGGTGGAGGTAAATGTGTTCCCACCAGTGCTTATCTCAATTTGTAAACAGGTGAAAACTAGAAACTGCCTTGTCTTAACTAGGATTTTATTGTTAGCCAACATAAGAAAGCGCACTCGCGTCCAATGTGAACATACCCTGGTGGGGTAAGTTGTGTTCATGGTTTTTATTTGTTAGCTTTATGGACAGCTTTTACTATGGCTGTAGTAGAATAAAAGCTAAATTTCCTCGGAGGTAAGTATTGTCTAGGTTAAATACAACATTATCACCTAGCTTACGAGATGGTGGCTCATTCGTAGCTGCATCCTGAAGATCCTTTCATAACAGATTAATGGGTATCGTTGGTGTCTTGGAAGGGGTAAAAGGAAATCGAAGGTGGAACTGATGGTACTTTAATTCAGTCAAGATGTTATGGGGGCTCTCTGCAAGAGAAACCTGACCTGGGGTGAAACAAATGTGGAAGCCAGCTGGTCATATCTTTTTGCTGTCTTCCACAATACAAGAAATGAGGATGCTCCAATGAAACAAAAGATATAGGGGAAATATTAGGGTTTCTTTTAAATACCACGTGAAACTAACCTGTAGAACCTCATGTCGTAGAATATTGGAGCAGCAAAGTGAAAATTTTGATAACTAAAGTAGAGACACACTTAGGAAGTCACTTAATTCTTCCTTGCTAATGCAAGCTTGTTCAGTAACAGCACTACTTCTGGCATTTATCTACAGATTACCCTTGGGTAACTATTCCATAGCATAATTATCAAAACAAATTTTTTCTGATTAGTCAATCTTTAACAATTTTTGGACCTCTGTGCTTTATATATTGAGTCTGTTCTGGTAGGGCTGTAGATCTGAAGAAGTGGGTCTGTCCCACAAAAGCTCATTACCTAATAAATTATTTTGTTAGTCTTTAAAATGCTACTGGACTGCTTTTTTGTTTTGATAGGTTGCAGGCTAATATGGCTTTCTCTCTGGTAGTATATAGCATAATTAATGTAGTTTGCAGTTACACTGTCTAAGTTTACAGGAGTAATCAATCATCATGCTTCAGGGTATAGTCTTATAGGCAGCTGATGTCATGAACAAATTATTCCACAACAAAGCAGAACTGTATGATTCTAATCATTCATTATGTAACCAGCTAGAAACGTAATGCTTCTTTGCTTCAACTTAATGCTTCCCTGCAGAGTTGGATACAGGATTGTTGTGAGATGCTGAGGATACACAAAAGCAGTAACAGTCTTAATACCATTCCTTTTTTAAATGAGAATTGTTTATACATTAGAGTTTGTAGTAAAAATGTCAAATTGTCTCTGGTATCATGCTAATCCACTAAGCAATTAATTTTGGACCTCAATAACTGTTGGAGTTAGGTTTTAAACTATTTCCTGGAGGGGGTGGGGAAGAAGAGGAGCATGTCTGTTTTTTCATGCTTCCAGTGTGTTGACAACATGCCTTTTCCTAAAAATCCTGGTGAGAAACACTGAACCCAGCGTAATTACTCCAACACCTGTAAATACTTCCCAGATTTAGTTTAGAAATGCCTAATCAATGATCAGGTCTCCATTATTTTCTCCATGTAAGTTCATAAATGTTGACTACCAGTGTTAGGTTCATTGTGGTTGACTTTTGAAAAAAAAAAATAGTATTAAATTAGTGTTTTCCCAAGTATTATGGTACTCTTTGCAGAACATTCTGAAGGCTTATATTTAGAAGCTCAATACCTGAAGGATAATTTTACCAGTAAGTGCATGCCTTGGGAAGCATATCAGAGGGCTTGCCAACAAATTGTGGAGTTCCAGGTATTGAAGAATATTGAGTTGAAACTGTTTCAATGGTTGTAGACTTTTTTTTTAAATGATACATCACATACACACACACAGTTAGTATCACCAGTGAGTTTGAGATCATTAAAATAGGAAGTTTTTATGCCAAGTTGACATTTACCTTTACATCTTTGCTACCAACACCTTGTTCTTTGGCCTTATGCCAAAATATTTTCCACTGTAACTATAAACTGATTAGCTAGATGTCAGAACAAAGATCTCTTTGTACTCAAGGATATTGCTTTAGAGGATTTGTATGGGGATCGAGGAGAGGTTAAAGAAAATCATGCTGCCCGCCAGAGTTATGGAGATTAGTTTTCTTCAAGCCATCCCTCCTGCTCCCTGAAATTATGTAACTTTACGAATGTTCTACTTTAAGCTTTGTACTAGTTTAGAATCTTTAGACAATATCTGAATCTAATTAGTGCCCAAAAATCCTGAAGGTTTGTATAGTGCGGTAATTTGGAAATGGGATGGCACTCTGACTTGTAAGTATTTAAAAATACTGTGTCTTTCCACAGTACAACACTGAGCTTTGAAAATTGGATTTCTTGAAAAGGTGAGCTATGAGAAATTTCTGAGAGTTGCATTCACTGTGCTTTAGGTTTGGATGTTTTTTGAGTGTTGAGGAGGGTTGTTTCTTGTTTAAAATAGGGAAGTCTTGATGTTCAGATCTTTTCTAATAGAGGCAGTTTCCCCAGTTTTAATTTGAAAGGCCCAGTCTTGCATTTTTTGGTATTCTTTAAATTCCAATTGCAAAAATGAGTTTAAGAAAACTGCTTTTGTAATTGGCGTTTAGGTGCCTTTGCTGACTTCAGAAAGTTTATCTCAAACTGGGGGAAAAATTTAGGCTTTGTCTGTGCTTCTAAAAGTAAAACACAGTCGGGGTAGCAAGTGTAAGTGTGGCTATGGTGGGAAAACGGGGAAAGAACTCTCTGTGCTCTATGTAAGCCACCTCCGTGGGGGGAATGGCTTTTACTGCACTGTAACTTACTCTTTTTGGGCAGGGGTATTTTCACACCCCTGAGTTAGAAAGTTGGAGTACAGTGCAGTAAAGTGGCAGTGCCTTAGTTCTGAAACACAATTTGCGCACACACTTTTGTCAAGGTTTTAAAGATCTTAACATAATTAATGTTGAACATAATTTGCATACAAATGCAGCTTAAATATAAAATCAGGAAATACATATGTTAATGTTAACTTGTTCTGTAATGCACATTAAACAAGAAAAGAATGAACAAAGGAGTGCATACTACAGTTGAGCTTTGTTGCTGTAAGAGTCCTCATTCTTGCATTTTCTGTTTGTTAAAGTACATATTCTGAATGTTGCAGTATTTGGTTCTTAAGGTAACCACTGTTTTCAATGAAAAAAAGCATAACCCTAAAGTCAGTAACCAACTGAGTAAAGGCTAAGCAATATAATTCTCAACCTGTCTAATTTTCACATGTAAAGGGCAGCAGTAAGCCTAAGATTAGCTGATGCCCATTAATACTCAGGTGATGACACATCATTGTCTGATAGGTGTATGTGCATTTCTTGAGGCTGTTAAAACTAATTTTCTTAAGTCTAAGATCAGGTACATCATTTCTATAGTTTTAACTTTAAAATGGATTGTCATAAATGGCTCATTTTCTTAGAAAATGGATCTTTTAGATGAGATGAAGGAAAACTGTTTCCACTCGATTTTTTTTGGGAAGTGATTGGCACCTGGATGCTGAGTTAGAACTCACAAAGTTTCATCATATTTAAGAGTACTGTAATAGGTGATTTTTTTTCCGCACCCTTTTATTAAAATACCAAGTTACAACTACTTAAACAGTAAAAGTTACCAGACTGTTGTAAAGGGAAATATGAACACTGGAGCGGGCTCTGCATAAAGTGAGCACTCTAGATAACTTGCGATCAGCAATCCAAATTTCTTTGCTCACAAGAAATGAAGCAAAAATAGTGTGCATGTGCAACTTACTTCTGATGCTTATTTAAAATATGTCTGCTCTATAGACAATGGAATAAATATTATGAAAACTTAAGTCTGTATTTAGGCTTGACAGAGGAAGGGCTAGTCAGTCTAAATGCTAACAGATTTACTAAGTGCATTCAGTGACTCTTCGAGAAATGCCCTGCTGATTGCTCCCTGGAGCAACAGTTAGTTAAACCTGCTTTATGTGCTCTCTAGCATACCCACAAGTAAATTAATGAAGGGTGACCATGCTGCCTCTCTCTTTTGCAATGCTGGTCTTCCCAAAACATAGAGGAGTTAGTGGGGTGACATGTGCCTTTCACAGCTTAGCTGAATTTAGCCTTTGCAAAAGTCTAGTTTTTAAGACTGTACAATCTCAGGTAATTGTTAAATTTCTATTTATATGTAACAGTAATCCCTGTAAATATTTCTACATTGTTTACACAGAAGAAGCTTTGTAAATAATCAGTGAGAGGCAGAAGTTAAAGATCCCAAGATTAAACAAAATAACCCTTGTCCCAGCAAACATTCTTTCTTAATAAAACAGGTTCTAATGTTCAAGGCTATAAACCTGTTCTTTATACCTATAATAGTTTTTTTTTCACTTACAGTAGCTGTGCTGCTGTCACTTAAATAATTTTTTCTTGTATGAAAGGGTGCATGCATTAAAACCAGACTCTTCTGTTACCTGGTCTGTGCTGCTTGAACAACTTTCCTTATTTTCAGATTAAATATCTCAGCCATTATAACTTTCCTAAATGTGGGATCACTCTCAACACCCTGTTAACATTGTCTTAAACTTAATGCTGTTTTGATATGTCAAGATTGTAAAAAGGCTAAATTTATTATTTCTGAGTTCTCTTAAATCACTCTGGAATCAAATCTTTTTTTAAACAATATTGCTGATCAGGCCAAAAGCTCACAGGCTATTTTTCAGTTAATGTTAAATTCCAGAAGAATTGCATTTATAACAACATTTTTGACTAGAGAGGTTAAAAATTCTCTTCGCTGTTTGAGAGCTTTTCATAGTTCTTGTTTCTTTCAATATTTTAAATTTCATACTCAGTTTACAATGCTTTTAGTGCTGTAGCAAATTTTTATAGTGCTCTGAAGAGCTCTTGTTTGGATTAGCCATCTTCGGAAAAAGACAGGCACTTCTCCAGTTACTGTTCTTAGGAGATGTTAGAATGGCAGAAAAACATAGTGGTATTTAGATATTTACAGATTTCTGGCTTACCACTGCATGTACCAGGTAGATAACAGATTTTAAAAATCTGATTTTTAAAAAAATTTTTGTTCAAATGATTTTTCTTTTTAAAAATAAACCTGTTTTCAAAATTATTTTGAACACAAAATAAGGTCTAAACTTACTGTAATTTCTTAAAACATTTAAAATAAATATGCCGAATCAGCCTCTATCAACAACTTTGAGTGAATTAAAGACTGCTTTTTAAATAAAGATCTTTTCTGTATAAAGAGAGATTATTCTAATTTTTTAGGTCAAGATTTGTAAATATGGCATCATAGATCAGCTGAAGTAACTTTATCTTAGGATATGTCTAGCCTGGCACAGCCACAGCCCTGAGCCTCCATAGCATCTTAGTATGATACTTAATCACAGCAACAGAAGGGCCTCTTAAAAGTGGTAGCTAGGTTTGACAGGAGTTTTCCACTAATCTAGCAATGTTTGCATGCTGGGGTTTAGGTTGGATTAACTACATTGTGCAGGATATGCAATTTTTTGTAGCCCTCAACATTGTAGTTTAAGCCACTCCCCACCTGAAATCCAGCACATCTTATATTTCCATTTCCCCTGTCCCCTTGCTACCTGGCTTTGTGCTGTATAATGTCGGACCAGTGGGTCCTGCACATGGTGGAAAGGTGATTATGATATCCAATTCCATTCTTACCCTCCTTCCCTGTCCCTTTTCAGGGACCCCTGTCATGAGAGCCTACTCGGCCTGAAGGTCCAAATGCTTGTTGAGCAAGGTGCAATAGAAGAGGTTCCCCCACAGTTCAGGGGCCTGGGGTTTTATTTCCTAATTCTGAAATCCAAAGGGGGTCTGAGACTCATCATGGACCTGCAAGGCCTAAACAAGTTTTTTTTAAGAACAAACAAACAAACAAACCAGTTTTGCATGGTCTCCCTGGGACTCCTCATTCCATTGCTGGATAAAGGGGACTGGATCACTGCTCTGGACTTACAGGGCGTGTTGTTAATCACATTACTATCTACCCTCCAGAATGAGGACTCATTCTATGAGGGCACAGGGGTCCTCAGTGGCATTCTTGTCCCATGTCCCGATTCAGGAGATCTATAGGGGGCCACCTGGTCCTCCATACATATGTTTGTGGCCCATTACAGACTTATGCAGATGCTAGGCAGGACGCTGCAGTGGGCAGGGCCATGCTGCAGTCGTTCTGGGGTTCTGACTCCACCTCCTAACGTCAGCTTGTATTCATCTACATTGGAATACACATGAGCAATCGCTTGAAGAAGAAAAGACAGTTACCTGTTTCTGTAATTGGCGTTCTTCAAGGTATGTTGCTCATGTCCATTCCAGAACCCTTTCCCTGCTGTCAGAGTAACTGCCAAGAAGGAACAGAGCAGGGAGTGGGTTGGGCACTGTATATATTGGTTGCCGTGTCCTGCACCGACCCCAGGACTCCCAGCTAGAGGAAAAAGACTGCTGGCAACAGTGCATGCGTGCACACTTATATTGGAATGGACATGAGCAACACATCTCAAAGAATACCAGTTACAGAAAGGGGTCTTTTCTTTAAATGAGGGTTTTCCTCTTGGTGGCCTAAATTTTAAATCTTTGGTACCAATTGTTTGATTATTGATCTAGAATATATGCTAGTCTGTATTTCCTACTAAAAATAAAATAATAAATATACATAGCTGTACAGAACACATTTTCCATCTTGGAGCCTTATGGAAGTTCTTGTATTTGCTGTCCTGGAAGGGAGACATTCTAGTGCACGTTACATGATTTAGGAAAGGCCAAGATTGTTGCTCTGTCCTTTTCCTCCAATTTAACTTTCACCAGGATACAGTGCTCTTTCAAACATGTCCAGTCTTCTCTCCAAAGGACCTGTCAGTTTTGTATATGATGTGTGCTGGCCTCTTAATTTCTAACCAAGGAAACTGGCAACACAACCTGTAGGTTCTGCATAAGGATTGGGAACACCTAAAACTGGATGTGTCGGAGCTTGACAGTTTTTTTAGATGATGATGATGATGATGAAGGCTGATGCTTCCTTAGTGACCAGCATCCAAAAGAATAAGTAAAATTGATATTTTCCCTAAACTTCCAGAATGAATAAGGCCAGAATTTTTAAAACCTTTGGACTATAGTTGCTCTGCTTGAATGCAAATAACCACTTTTACTCAATTGTTCAGGTATGCAAATTCAGGGTAGTGAGTCTGAATCCTGATTAACATCCCCCTCCCCTTTTTAGACTGAAAGTAAACTCAGCATCTTATCTATTATTCACTGATTTTTTTTTTTTTTAAACTAAAACATGCTCATCTTCCTAATGACTTTTGATTTTATGCTACAGCTGTTTGACTTTATAACAGCTGGAGATTTCTGTGTAAAGATTTGTCTTTGGTTCAGTAAGAAAGGGACTGACACAGCTGTAACAGTGCTGCAATGAAAACATAAAATTCTTGATTTGTAGGATTGTGCATTACCAAATTGAGTTGTTGTGAATGCATGATATGGGACAAATTGGATTGAGACTGACTGACAACCACATCTTAATTTTGTTCTCTGGACTTACCCATCCCCTTTCTGCCCCTGTTGTAGTCCCTGGCTCACAAATTCAGTTTTAAGTTACATGCTTTGAACTTTGCACCCTGAACTTTGAGTTTAAAAGTGCAGTTGTGGACTTTGAATATACTGTCCCTAGATTACACATTCAAATATAACACATTTCGTTTTCCTAACTTTGCATCAATTTTTTTGCGTGAATTTTGTCTATTAACTTTGATCAAGAAACAAAGTATCCACAGCAGTCTGAACTCTGCCATGTTGCATATTTATTATTTAAGTTCCACATATGGTGATTAATTTGTGCCAGGGCTGAGCCCTGGCACATCTAGGCTTGTCAGTTTGTAGCCCTGGCACTCTGGGGTTTTGCATCAGTTATGAATATAAAAAATTGCTTGAGTCCTTACACCTTTTTCATTACAAGTGAAGCACTGTGCATGTTTAATACGGTAATTGGCCAGAGTTATTTTTGAGAGTTGTTTTCACAGTGAACTAAAATCCCTCTTTCACATTTGAGCAGTTGAATTTAGTCACCAAATTTCATACTGTTTATGAAGGAAGTAACTTTTCTCACTAACTTTTGTCAACCGTTAAAACAAAGATTTGGCACAGGGAATGCTAAAAAATGAGCTCCTATTAATATTTGAAGCTTATTTTAAAAAATGACCAGAATTCTTGCTTTATTTTAATTCTCTAGTGGTTCCAAACTCATCTAACAGGCTGCTTTTGAGATTTTTAAACAAGACAAAATGAATACTGTTATTACCTTACTAAACTGCCTGAAATGTAGCCAGTGGAATTAAGTTCTTCTAGCTCTTCAATTTTTTTTAAACACTCCCCAATGTTGTCTTGCTCTCTTGCCTGTGTTCTTCTTTTGCCACTCCAGATCTGGGGGAAGGGGGTTGAGAGGCAGTTTGAACATGGGAGGAGACTGCCCAGGGCATTGCTGATTTAAATTCTTAGCATACTGAATGCTGCAGCACCATGGAAATATTTTCTTTGCACTAAAGTCATGGCATGTGCAGGCCTGTTCATGGTGGTCCTATGATAGCTTCCTCATCGCTTCAGGTAGCAATGGAATGGGGATTGGATTGTGTTGAGTGGATGTCAATAGGAGCGGGAAGTATGTTTTGGGGGGACACTGTAGCCTGCCAAGTGTGAGTTACGAGTCAAGATAAAGGCAAGAAGGTAACTATTGCATGTGGTAGGGAAATATTAATTTAACTAATGATTTAGCTCAGGGGTGCACAAAGTTGGGGGGGTTTGGGGGGCATGAAATTTCATAAGGAGGGCACAGCATAACTGGCTGTTGGGTCTCAAATTCATCCATCTCATTAAAAATGTTTAAATATGTTACTGTTTATGTATATATGTTCACATTTGTATACTGATTTTTTTACATGTTTTCTTACACGTCAAAAGGGTTTTTTTGTATGAACATAACTGAAATTTGCGTTGGTTTAGATTACAGTAGACTGGTTGTGGTGGGCTGCTAATTGCCGGGACGAAGAGTGGAGTCTGGCATAAAAAATTTGCGCACCCCAATTTAGATTTTTAATGTCTCGATTGATGATGGAAAATGCTCTTGAGCAGGCTAAATGTAATTTTTTTAATGAAATATAAAATAGTGCTTGTTTAAGGGGTGTATTAGTTATCACAGCAACTAACTTTAAATTTGTTGTTTGCTTAAATTCTCAATCCTAAAATGCATTGAACAGTTATTAAACATTATTATTTCTATTAACTTCACTCTATTTGAAGTCATGTCAGAGGTAAATAGGATGAAGTTTAATAAGGACAAATGCAAAGTACTCCACTTAGGAAAGAACAATCAGCGTCATAAATATAGAATGGGAAGAGACTGTGTAGGAAGAAATACTGCGGAAAGGGATTTAGGGGTTTTAGTGAACCACACACTATATATGAGTCAACAGTGTGGTGCTGTTGTGCCAAAAGAAAAAAAAATTCTGGGATGCATTAACAGGAATGTGGTGAGCAATGGGCTTAAACTGCAGCAAGGGAGGTTTAGATTAGACATTAGGAAGAACTTCGTAACTTTGAGGGTGGTTAAACACTGGAATAAATTATGTAGGGAGGTTGTGGAATCTCCATCGCAGGAGATTTTTAAGAATAGGTTATACAGACACCCATTAGGAATGGTCTAGATGGTGCTTGGTCCTGCTGAGCAGGCACGGAACTGGACTCGATGACCTCTCAAGGTCCCTTCTGGTTCTAGTGTTCTGTGATACTGTAATCAGTGGGTAAGATTTATACCAGGGATGGGGACCCAGCGATAGTGGGTGGGCCACATGAGTGGCCGTCTTTCACTTTACCAGACTGTGGCAGCATGAGGCCCACTGGGATTCCGTTTGTGGCCTCCAGCTTTCCCCACTCCCTCATGTGCCTCTTGTGCACTGGGGCAACAGAGCCCCATACCTACCTGCTGCTACTTCTGCCTCCTAGCACTTTTGGAGCCCACAAATTGTCTGATTCGTGCTCTGTCATTTCCTCCTCCTGTTACTCCTCTTCCCCCCCACCCCCGGGTGCTGGAATAACATGAACAACTGATGCATGGCATTCCAGCTCTGGGAGGGTCAGAGGAGTGGGAATAGAGCACAAATTAGGCAATTAGCATCTCCTCCGTTGTGCAACAGGTGTATGGGCTGCAGGGGGAGCCCCAGTGGGATGCATGTTGTCCACCACTGATCTATACACTTCTTTTCCCTTGTCCAAAATACATATGGATACATTTCATTACATTATTTCAAAAAACTGTAGGCTGCAGATTTACTCTGTATCCAATAGGTCTGCAATTGTGGACTTTAAATGGAATGGAAGCATCCATAATCTGGCATGATTTTAGTTAGCCGAATGACCGCTTACAAGGGTGTGGCCAACTTTCCTATGGTCCCATAAAGTTTGTTTATCCAGTAGATCAGGTTCTCTGTGTTCTGTGCTGTTTAGTTGTAATTTATGCCTAACTGTGTAAGAGCCCAGTACGCAGTGGAAGCGTTGACAATGCTGCTAGACAATGTTGCCCTCCTGTGGTCTGGCAAATTTGCTTGTTCAGCACCGCTCAGGCCCTGAGGATGCCAAAATAGAGAAGTTCAACCTGCATTTAAAGTGGATACTTTAGATCTTGTTTCACCTAATTTGAAAGGTTTTTTGTGCATAATGTTTGAAATTACAAAACTTGTAATGTTGTAAACCGCTTTGCTTGTTTTCCTGAAGATTTGTTTGGAGTACTTAATACTATTTTCACGTACCAGTTGCATTAAAATTTACCCTCTGAAAGCCTTCTCACTGCATAGTAATTGATAGGGCATGAACAGCAGGCACAGAAAATTACATCGTCATGGATCAAAGAGATATATAGGCCCAGGTCTAGACTAGGGGAAAAAAATTGATTTAAGATGCACAACTTCAGCTATGAATATTGCATAGTTGGATGTGGCATATCTTAAATCAGTTTTTACAGCCATCCTTGTAGCAGGAGGTTGACAGTAGAAACTTGCCCATCGACGACTTACTCCTTGTGATGGTGAGGAGTACTGGGGTCAATGGCGGTGCCCTGATCATTTGATTTAGTGTGGCTTCACTAGGTGTGCTACCTCAAACACCTGAAGATTGACTGCCAGCATGCCAATCTTCCGGTAAGTATGGACGTGTCCTTAATCCCAAAAGATTATGCACTAAGTGGAAAAAAAATGTTGTGGTGTCATTAAGTACCCTAGCTTTTACACAAGGGAATAAAATGTTTGTGTAAGCTAAGGCAACACTATAGTGTAATGCTGAAGAAGTGCTAATGTTAATCCAAGTAAACCTAGTGAAATTAGATTGTTTTGATATTCCATAACACTGAGAATTATGCTATGCAAAGATTTAACCATAGTAGTTTTCTCTCTGAAATGCCTAATATAGCAAACTTTTAAAATTAGAGAGATTGGTGAGGTACAGTGTTTCACTTCACCTACCTTGTGCGTCTAATATCTTGGGACTAACATGGCTACAACACTACATATAAAATAGTTTGTTTATACAGAATATAAGAATTAATTTTCTATTCTATTAAAACCATGTAATGCATCTTAAGCTTTAAGGGCTTCCCAAAAACACCATCCTTGAGTAAATATAAGCTTTATTCAATCAATGTTGTCAACCAAATTATGGAAACTATAGTGTTGGCTATTGTTTACATCACTTGCCTTAAGTATTTTTTGTTATATTTAGTTTACCACCCGTTTTATCTGCACGGTGTAGGAGCGGTGATGGGATTGCATGGAATGAAATAAACCTTCTGGAGAATGAATCCAGGTCACTTGGCTGACGTCCACTTACTTGATTATAATAGGGAGAGCAGCCAGTGAGCCTTTTCCAATCCTCCTGTTCCAGTGAACTGAAACTTAAAGGGCAGGAGAAATTACAAGTGGTCTGTTCTTATGAGTAAGAATTTTCGGTAGGGTGCGTGTGTATGGAGAAAACACCTACTGTTGATTTACTTAAAAACAGCTGGAGTTTCATTCTTCCTTCAAATAAACTGTTTATATTGCTTAATTTTTTAAAATACTTACTATAGCTTTTCTTTGGTATTTAAAAAGAGACGTGACCTTAAATTAAAAAAAATAGTTCACAGCATGCTGTACCAACAATTTTCTCAGAACTTTTCGCACCTTGTCAGCCTGAAACTTTCTTTTACTGATAGACACTGTGTGCAGAACAGAGCACTTCATACTATACTAATTGCCAACATATGTTTTCTGTCTTCTTACAGAAGATGCAGACTACAGTGCATTTGGTACAGCCACTATGACAAGAAAGAAAAATGTCTTATCAAATGTGTTGCGTCCAGATAATCATAGAAAGAAACCACACATTGTCATTAGCATGCCACAAGACTTCAGACCAGTTTCGTCTATTATTGATGTGGACATTCTCCCAGAAACCCACCGCAGGGTGCGACTTTATAAATATGGAACTGACAAACCACTTGGATTCTATATACGGGATGGCTCTAGTGTCAGAGTAACACCACATGGATTGGAGAAAGTACCGGGGATTTTCATATCCAGGCTTGTTCCCGGAGGCCTGGCTCAAAGCACCGGCTTACTGGCCGTTAATGATGAAGTACTGGAGGTAAATGGCATAGAAGTCTCAGGGAAGAGCCTTGATCAAGTTACAGACATGATGATTGCAAATAGTCGTAACCTGATCATTACAGTGAGACCAGCAAATCAGAGAAATAATATTGTTAGGAACAGTAGGACTTCTGGGAGCTCAAGTCAGTCTACTGATACTAGCCTTCCGGGTTACGCGTTGCCCATTGTACAGAATTTTCATCCAGAAGAAGACGATGACACTGATGAAGATGACATTATTATTGAAGATAATGGTGAGCCTCAGCAGATTCCAAAAGCTGTGCCTACCAGTGAAAGTCTGGAATCATTAACACAAATAGAACTCATGCATGAGTCGCCACAAAATGGTTTCGTTTCTTCCAATGAAGTAAACTTATGTAATTCCACAGGCAACATTAACATGGATTATGAAATACATGATCCAAACAAAAAGCCTTTAGAAGATGGGACAATTATAACATTATGATTACTGCCCCAATGGTGTATCTTACATTATCCGAGAATGCTGTGTAAGTTTTAATTTGGCTTTATATAATGCAGTTTTATACCACTCAACCTACCTGTCCTTAAGACCTTCAAACAAACATAAGGAACAATAGCAAATGCAAGAATTTGAATAGGTTTGAAACAGAATTATGCAGACTGATTAATGTCAGTTTTATAATTCTGTAATTCCATGTAAATATTTGGTAAGGTTAGAAAATAGACGTGGCTCTGATTTGATGTCTGTGAAGCTGTCCCTAGCTGAGTTGGGACAGAGGTAAAATGGAGGATTGAGAGGTATTGACTGTATATTTACTTCTGGAAGTATTGTTACTGGTTTTAAAGAGTAAATTTCCATTACCATGTGAAGTGAATCAGATAGTGAAGCTGCATGTCGAATTTGAATTTATGGTCATATAAGATTACTCCTTAATTACACAAGTCTTACTCTTCCTGTGGTACCTTGAAGAAATAGTTCTCCTCTTGGTTTACTGTATTTTATAAGGTTGTCTTTTAGGTTGGGCATAGTCATAAGTGTAGTAAATTACATTCTGTAACTGTCTAAAGAAATTACATACAAAATTAATAGGATGAAAATATTTTATCTGATGCTCTTTTCATGCTCCAAAAATGGTTGTGTTAAAAGGTATCAAGATTCCTACAAATGGTATGAAAGTGTTATATGAACTTAAGACAGAACTGTTTAATAATTATAAATTATTCAAAAATTTTTATTATCCAGTAAGGGTTGGAGCAACTTACAACACCTTAAATTAGGCTTTGTAAAACCAACTTGAAACTTGGGCTAGCACATCTTCAGAATTTATAACTAAATTATAATTTTTTTATTTTATTTGAATATTAGAAAACTGCTAATGGCAAAAATACTGAAAACTAAAATCCTGATGCCACAAACACACATGCATGAGTCAATGTACACTCCTGCTTAGCTGAATAGTTCATTGACTTCAGTAGATCTACTAATGTTCTTTATTTGCAGCATCAAGGGCTAAAATTATATTGTATTTAAGAAATAAATTTAAGACAAAATTGTTAGAATCATAACAAATTAGTTCACTACTCATTAAAATCTATTAAGTTTTACTACATTAACATATGTAACTTTTTATGTACAAGCCACATTTTTTAAAAGTAGCTTTCTAAAAGTGGATTTTTCATACTGTTTCTCAGGCATGTAGGTGTCCTAAATCCTTCAGACTTCAGGCCCTGATGGAACATAGCCTGGTTGAAGCACTGTAGCCTTCTTGACTTGTGGAAATTCAGAGTAACAGAAAGTGGGGTTTGCAAATATAGCCTAGGCTATTGTGCTTATGTTTTTATCTCAGTAAGGACATAGCTTCTCAGCAGAACACATTTCAATGCAAAATGTGAAAGTCCACAGGTAGGAAACTGACCTTTTTGAGGTTCTTTCCAGTCCTAATATCAATGGTTCTAAGAAACAAAAAGCAAAACATTCTCAACAGTTTCTCTTTAAATTGGAGAAAAGTAAGAACCAACAACGCTTATTCCTGAGGAAATTCTGCACCTCAAAAAAAGAAAAAAAAAAATCTGTGGAAAATATTAAATTTTGCCTGTTTGTTAGGATAACACAATATAATCATGACTGTTTTCAATTGTTTAAATAATTGACTTCAAAATACCTGTCAGTGAGTACATCTAACAACAATTCAAGACAAATGTTTTGAGAAACAGGTTCCTTACAGAGCTTTGGGTGGTAATTCATCTAAAGTACAATACAGAAATGTATTTCCAAATCCTTCAGCAGCAGTGCAAAGCCTTACTTGGAGGAGGAAGAGACGGGGATATTGGAGGAGCTGAAGGGAGTAATTGCTGGGAAGGAGCCTTAGAAGAAACCTGGAGGGTTGTTATGTGTGAATGGGAGAGGTATGGAATAGATTTTTTTTGCCAAATATTTGGGGGGAGGGGGCAGAAAGGGAGAGGGAGTTGGGGGGGTCTCCCTCATGCAGACCCTCGCTGAACCCCTCCTCACCTCTTCTGTTTAGTCAGGCACATCTACCCTTCTCCCTGTTTGGCCCTGCACCTGCACACGCCCTTCACCCAGGCACAGCTGCCCCACCTCCTTGTGTCCCAGCACTTGTTTGCTTAACCACCTACCCAGCTCCATGTGGCCCTACATTCCCACTGATCGCCTGATTCAGTGCTGTCACCCTCTGGTTCCTGTGCCCTGATCTAACCCCCCCCCCCTGCATCTCATGCTGCACCTGGCCCTGGTGAGTGCAAGATATAATTGCAGCTTCCTTTCTTCTCCCTGTCAAAATCTGTGGGAATCATGGGGAATCTGCTGGGAACATCAACTGCAGCCTTCCCCCAGGAGAAAATTTAAATTTTAAAAACTGATTATTAAAAATGTATTTATCCACACAACTTCTTTTTAGGACAAGTGTCTTAATTTAAAAGTGGTTCAGTTTTTAATCCTTCAACCCTTTCCTTTCTCAAGTGAGGACTTTTCCTATATCATGTTTGTGTGCATTCACATGCTTTTTTATTTACTTGAATGTACTGTGAATAACAAAAGCAGCAAATTGTACCTGCATTAAGAGAATGAAATCCACAGATGAAGATGAATTAATACACACATTTATGTAGTGATATAATGCTTTCAGTAGAATTATTTTATGGCTCTAAGCTGCAACATTACTAATGTTGCAGCTTGGATGCAAGATAAGCTATTCCCTTACATGAGCCTGGCACCTTAAAAGACTATAGTTATAACAGATTAATGTTCTGCTTAAATACAAAACACTTCATGGTAGTATGCTGCTAAACTTTTGTCCACTACCTAATTTGGGGGTTTCTTACAGCATATTCATTTTGGAGAAATATACTGGTGTTAAGAACTTAAAAGAAATTCAGGGCAAATAGCTCATGAATTTCCATCATGAAGGATTAATAAGTTTTTGTAATTAAAATGACAGACTGCACAATGCGTAATCGCAAAACACTGCAGTTACCGTAAGAGATTTTATAGATTTCTTGTATTAACATTCTACCACTCTACAAATTATTACTAAATATTTTTAAAATTACTATTCCAGGATAATCATCTATTGAAATAAATGGTTACATTTAACTTTATATATTAAATGGTACCTTTATTAGCTTTTTATACACTACCTCTTAAAGTTTGTTTTCTGTTAACGTCTTTCAGAATTTCTCTGGGAGGGAGAAAAAAAATCCAAGGCTTGACTTTTGTACTGATTTTTAACTGTAAAATCTAAAATTATGCATGACTGAAAATATCAAGCTGCTGTCAATATACATTCTTTATGTATTCAATATTCCAACTCATAAATTGTATTTTAATCCAGATTTTATAAACTAATTTATATCATTTCAAAATGCTTTGGAATACCAACATTCTTTTGAATAGTGTTATGTGGATGTGTACGTACACAGTAAAAGCAAGTTGTCCCTCCTCTTTGCAGGCAGTCTGAAAATAGATTAGCCTTTTAAGTGCACCTTATTAGAAAAGAGAAAAAATGTTGATAGAATTAAGATACATACACTGAATCTCTGTTATGGGATCTGAAAAAGTCAAACTTAACAACTGTGAATCATATGTTCTTCCGCAGGTTCAGTATGTGTAGGACAATGTCCTCATGAGCTGTCTGCAACATGTACTTTTGTGAATAGTCTGTATTTTCTAATTAAATTTTACTTGTGATTTGATTTTTATGCAAATGAAAACTTGTTTCAAATGTCAATATCAGTATTTTTCTTACAACTTTAATGTATAATGTACATTGATATCTAACTAAATGAATCTTGATTTTACAAAATCAAATTAGCTTTAGCTGTATATTAGTTTTATTTTTACAGACTGGAATAATAAATGGATCTAGAAAGATACGTAAATGCTTTTTAAAACTACTTCAGCAAATTCAAGGGAATTTGTATTCTAAAATTGTGAAAAACATACATTCAGGTATAGCTCTTGAAGGACTCTTACTCTGGTGTAAAGAAAAGTGTGTATATCATTGTTGTCCTAATTCTATTGCTATTTAAATCAATGGGAGATCTATTAACTTCAGTGGAAGATAAAACAAAGCAGCAGAAATGTAGCTCTTTTAACGACTAACAATGATTTATTCAGTGATGAGCTTTTGTGGGACAGACCCACTTCTTCAAATCAAAGAAGTGTGTGTGTCCCACAAAAGCTCATCACTGAATAAATCATTTTTAGTCTTTAAAGCACTACATTCCTGCTGCTTTGTTTTGTTGGAGTACAGCCTAATATGGCTACCTCTCTGTTACCATTCATTGGAATATATTAGACTGTAATGTTAACTTGAAGAAATATGTAATAGGTTATGTTCTTGACTAATACTGTTAATGCAGCCTTAAATTAGATCACCTGAGGGCCAACCGAGGCTAGTGTGCTGCATGCATGGCCTTCTTCTTAGTGGGCCTCAAGACTGTGATAACCAAGATGGCATCCTGGGATAGGATGGTTTTGCTAACTCTATTTGCGTATGTAGAATTTGTGGGGTATGCCAACTGAACTGTAACAGCACTTTGGCTGGATACAGGAGTAGAGAGCTCTCACAACACTGAGTGCAATCAATGCACTTCACTTCACTTGCCCTTGTGTTAAGTTTGTGTTGCTTTTATAACACCAGTATGGTGTGATGGGAGGGGGACCAAAACTATGCAGAAGGAAACCACTGGAATTGGAGACCCTGTGTGAGAGCAACGGTAAACAAAATATCTTGTGGTCCACACACACAACCCCAACTAGCAGCATGCAGCCTTCATGCCAAAGGTTGCCCATCACTAGATTAGATTAATAACCTGGTGTAAGAGGTAGCATAGTTGCGTTGTTGGAGTATGAGATGCTAGCCAAGACTTTAAGAACCCTTACTGTACAGCCTTGGGCAAGTAACTTGCTTTGATTTTCTCTTTATCAGTTGAGCAGTGATTGTGCAGTGGTTGGAAACATGAAGTGCCGGGCTTAGAAAAGTGGGTGTGTTTATCATATTAGTCCAATGTAATTCTAATATATTAGAAACTTTACTAATACCACATAACCTCCAGGTTCTATGGAAGAGACAGTCCTTTCTATTCTAGCACTTATCTCAATATCTGAAAAGCTAAAGAAAGGGCGTGCATTTTTCAGTGGCTTGGATAGTAACTAAAGCCTGGAGAAAGGTTCTGCATGACCCTACGTACAAGGAAAACATTTGCTGTTCTTTCCCTTAAACCATGCAAAGCCTTTCTTTTGAACACAAGGCTCCTGTTATGAAAATTTTTGTTTTGCTTCATTTGCATATTCACAAACTTCTAATAACACCTACACAAACAACTGAATTTTCTTTCTTCCTCTCCTCTACACTCTGTTGGAACAGTGTGTAGGAAGGAGCAGATTGGAACTCTTGTCCAGTCCTCTCTTGTCTGGCAACATCAGTGGTCTGGCACAACCACTGATGTTGCTGGACCAGAGAGCTTCAGTTGCGCAGAGCCGGGCTGGTCGGTGGGATGCTCCCACTGGTGGCAGGGAGCTCTGCCAGCCCTGTTGTGGTGAGCTCTGTCAGCCCTGTGGCAGTGGGAGCCCTTAGAGGAGTTCAGTCAGGGCTGGGGGGTCCCCTGCAGCAGCCCTGCGGCAGCAGGGGGCCTTGTTGGAGATCCCTGGCAGCAAACCCCATGGCTGTGCGTAGCCAGGCTGGAGTGGGGAGCTGGTGGTGGTCAGGAGGAGCAGCCCCTTGTCCCCCAGATGAGCCTGGAAGCCTGATCTCACCTGGTCTGGTATATTCACTCATACCAAAGGTTCTGAACTGGGGAGTTACAACCTGTATTAGGCTAATCTTGTGTTGGCAGCAGACAGGAACACTGAAGAAAACTAACTGTAGCTGTGTCGTTTCTGTCATGGGGGCATGGGAGAAATGTAAATTAACAGAAGGGAAATGTGGAAGAAACTGAGATGGAAACTGTGAAAGGGATGTGTGGTTTTTACCTCATACTATATAGATTTCATAGGGAAGATCTGTATGGTATACGGTAGAAGTACACAAGTTGGGGGTCCTGACTCAAAAGGGATTTGCTGGGGGGGGGCTTATGAGTTTAAGGGGTTGCAGTGTTGTCACCCTTATTTGCTTTCAGAGTTTGGGCAGCCAAACAGCAGTAGCCCTTAGTGGGATGCCCAACTCTGAAATGTGTGTAGCTCCAGCAGCAATAGAAACTTAAGAGTTGGCAATACCATACTATGCCACCCTTAATTCTGTGCTGATGCCTTCAGAGCTGGGTAGCCAGACATTGGCTGCTTCTGACTGGGCCCAGCTCTGCAGGCAGTAGTACAGAAGAAAGGGTGACAATACCGTACCAGGGCATCCTGACTTCTGTGCTGCTGCTGGTGGCAGTGTTGCCTTCTGAGCAGGATTCCCAGACAGCAGCGAGTGCTGTCTTGTTACCCAACTCAGAACATAGAGCCACCTCTAGTAGCTGTGCAGAAGTAGATAGCAGTACTGCAAGCCCCCTCCCGCAATTCCTTGATAATTACAACACTGTGAAATTTCAGATTGAAATAGCTAAAATTATTAAATTTATGGTTTGTAAAAGCCTATGCCTGAAATTGACCAAAATGGACCATGAAGTCGGTAAGGGCCTATTTATGGATGAACTTAGTGTGATGCAAAGATGAATTCTGTGGGTGGAGGTGTTCTCTCAAGTTCTATGTCTGGCATTTGGATTTTTAAATATTGTAAAAGTAAACAAAACAATGTGGATGGTCACGTGGTATGTTTCTAAATCTAAATTAGTGACTTCAGTTTGCCACAATGGTTCATTAGCATGCTAATCTAGTCCATATTTCTTATATGCACCAAACTGATCTTAAACCTAGGCCAGATTGTCATTTTCTTTCATTAAAAATGAAGTTCCTGGAAATCTTAAAATGAGATCTGTAAGGAAAACTGATTCAATGAGCCTATGAATGCATAACTGTTCGCTGCAGTTGACAGTCAAGTCCACTGTTTGTTCAGTGTAGTTTTAAATAATTCAAGCAGTGGGACTTCAATTTCCCTTCGGGGACTACTCCACAGTCTAGTAGATGTCACGATTAATAAGCTTTTTCTTACACTTACAGCCTAGTTTTTTTAAATGTTTTTTTAGTTTCCCTCTAGTCTGAATGCTTTCTCCTCCTACCTTACATATGTTTCTATAACACAGTTATGTTTGGGCTAAATCTATGGTCTACAGGTGGGGGCAGGGAGGAGGTATTTCCCTAGGTGGTACTGAAGCTTCCTAATTAACAGTTCCAAGTCTCATAAGTTCATGGTAGGGTTAGTTTTCATAGACTGTCTCAGAAGTACACACAAAAGTAATTACTGTGGCCTATATTTTCCCCCTTTCACCATGCTGCTGCCTTTATAAAAGGAATCTTTTCCTATCTTACATGTAAGCACTGCATATGCACTGCAGCACTTCATTAATAATGTCCTGACACCCTACTTACCAGGCTCCCTTTGAAGAAGGGAGCTAGTGTAGACATGGCCCAAATGAAATTCATGAGCAGGGGCACAGGCACAACATGGAACTCCTTTCCAGAGGAGGCTGTGAGAGCTAGGACTATGACAAGGTTTAAAAGAAGAGTTTGATAAATTCATGGAGATTAAATCTATTAATGGCTATTAGCCAGGATGGGCAAGGAATGGTGTCCTTAGCTTCAGTTTGTCAGAAGCTGGAGATGGATGGCAGGAGCGAAATCATTACATGTTTGGTTCACTCCCTCTGGGGCACTGGAATTGGCCGCTGTCAGCAGACAGGGTAGTGGGGTGGATGGACCTTTGGTCTAACCCATTATGGCTGTTCTTAAGTACGTTTTTTCTGCAAACAAAACAGCAGTCATGTAGTACTTTAAAGAAAGATTAGCCAAATAATTT
Source organism: Carettochelys insculpta (assembly GCF_033958435.1). Lineage (NCBI taxonomy): Eukaryota > Metazoa > Chordata > Testudines > Carettochelyidae > Carettochelys > Carettochelys insculpta. The sequence continues at coordinate 18,476,831 of NC_134153.1, read as the reverse complement.
AGTGGGTGGTGAGCTTTCCTGGGGGAGACCCACTTGTTCAGATCTGAAGAAAGCTCATCACCTAATAAATTATTTGGTTAGTCTGTCTTTAGAGTGCTACATGACAGCAATTTTGTTAGGACACAGACCCCTTCTCTTATGATTGCTTGTGTTGTGCATCATGGGTTGGATAGCAGGCAAACACCATCAGAGCTGCTTGAACGTTTTCCCTTTTAATGTTTTTGACAGAAAAATATTCTTTCAACCAACCAAGAATGTTAATGAAATATCTATCGGTATGATCTCCCCCCCCCATTTTTTTTTGATTGTCAAAACAGCTCAGAACATGAATTTATATTACCACTCTGTTTCATACCTCTGCCACTACACGCTAGCCATCTTTCACATCACAGAGCCAGCCACCCATCTACTCGGATGTATCAGGTGTGGCAGCTCTGGTCTTTCCAGGCTTGTGCGTCAACCTCATCTGAGCCGGAGGGCTTGCCTCGGAGTTCAGGCAGGATTAAACCCGCGCCTGGACTGACTGCAGGCGCTTCTCCTACCCTAGCTCTGGTGCCCCCCGCCCCGTGTCAAGACCGGCATCTCCCCGGAAGCCGGCGGCGAGGGAGCCCCGTTCCCGCCCCCGCGGGAGACGGCGATTTCAGCAGTGGGCCCTGCCGAGGAGTTGGGGGGGGGGGGGTGGTACAGCCTGGGGCGGGAACCGGCGGCTCCCAGCAGCTCCCCCTTTGCTAGAACAATGGGTTTCCAACCCCCTCCCCCAATCTGGAAGCGGGCACGGGGCGCCCCGAACCCCCGGTGGGAGCGCGACGCCAGGGCTCCTCAGCGCTGAGGCCTCGCCCCCTGAGAGCTGAGCCGCGGCGGCCCGCGCCCCCCCGCCCCGCACCGCGCGCCTGCCGGAGGTTGGAGGGCGCGTTGGCTTCAGCACAGGCCGGGGCCCAGCTCTAGGCCTGCGGCGGCCCCCGTGGGCAGCGCTGCCGGCGGCCCCCGTTCCCGCCTCGCCCCGCTAGGTGGCGCCTGGAGCTCGCCTGCGAGCGGCCACCGCTGGAGGCTGCCCCGGCAACTCGGAGGCAGCGGCTGGGCGCGTCCGGGCCGGCTGGCTGAGGGAAAGCACCGGGCGGCGCTCGCTGGGCCTGGGCGGGGAACAGCCATGAGCGCAGGCGGGGGCCGGGAGGAGGGGTCCGCCGCCGTAAGGCTGCAGCGGCTGCTGGAGCCAGCTGAGGGCAGCGGGGCTCAGCGCTTCGCTCTCCGCCTGCCCCCCGAGCCCGGCGAGGAGGTAGGCGCGGACCGCAGGGAGCGGGGGCTCGGCGGGGAGGCACTTGGGTCTTAGGTTGCAGAGCCCCGGCAGCCTCGGGACTGGGTGTTCTCGAGGGGGGGGGAGTCCTCTAGGTGCTGGGGTGGGGGGCTGGGGGCACGACCGGGCCTTCTCCTGGCCCCCCCACTTCCGTGGGCGGGAGGGGAGCAGCGGAGGGTGACTGAGGGTAGTTTCCCCCCACAAGGCCCGTAGCGAGTTCCCGTCCCAGCCCCCAGCGGGTGTGGATGCGGTGATGGTCGGTGATTTGTCCATGTGGTGACACCGGTAGAATGGTGCACACGCTGCCCCCGACGTTGTCCCCAGCAGGCCAGGCAGTGTGGTTAAACTTGTCCCCTCCCATGGGAAAATCCCCTTCCTGTGTCAGTTGCTCTGCTCCTCCTTCCTCTGTTGGCCTTACCTCAGCATCAGCATCACCCCTGGGCTCAGTGCCCTTTGGTGTCCGATGCCTCCCTTATGATTTCTTTCCATCTTTCCCTGTCCAGTGCGGAGTGGCTTAGTTTCTGTTGACTATCTTTGCACCAACCTACTATCTCATTTACCCATTCTCTGTGGGGTCTGCCTCTCTAATGCAAACCGTCCTTTATGCCGAATACCACGGACTTAATTTTTTGTTCATCTTTCATTCTGCAGGTATGCCCGATTGGCTGTAGCTTCCATTGTATAACCTTCTGCAGTAGCTTCTCTTTCAGCTGTATCTTGCTGTGATTCCTTGTTGGTGACCTTTTGCATTTTAACGGCAGCTGCTGATGCGTTATCTAGGTTGGAGGTGGTGGTGTTGTAGCCAGCCAGTTCTTCACACTGCTCTTATGGTCCAAAAACTTCCCAAGCCAGGAAGAGTATTCTTCCCTTTCACTTCCACGGTGTTTGTTTGTTTCACCTCTTGCTTTTCCCTCCCTCCACCTGCTCATTCCCTTTTCATTTATATGTTCTCTGTTCTGCCACCAAGGTATCCAAAGAATTTCCACTTTTATTCTACCACTGAGACTAGTTATCAGATCCAGAATTTGATTAGCTGAATTTTTCAAAGCTGTTTAAATGGACTATTGTCAAGTATATTTTTATAATCCAACCCTTGAATACATAACAGTGGAAGGGATTTTGGCTAAAATGCAAAATGAGAAGTTCTTAAACTTGACTAGCTATCCACTTTTGTACTATTAGTCTCAGACCTAGAACCATTCATTAAAGAAATAAATTGACAGCTTACACTCTCTTTTTGACTCTGCTTATTCTTTTTATTCTGCTGGAGTAACAGAGCTAATGGGAGTGTTGGCAAGCAATTTATCATGTCTATTATGTCTATAGTAAATGTGATAAATTGACCCACACTGGATCTATTGTTGCCCCTGAATCTAGCCTGTAGCAAAGACATGCCTTGACAGGATAAGCTCTTTGGATCAGAGACTCCATCTTTATGTCTCTTGCAAAGCACCATAAATAATACTACTAAAAACCCAATAATGTATAAGACTAGAATATCCACTATTCCACACTGAAAGTGACTACATCTTCCCAGTTGCAATAGAGCACCAGCCTGTTTGCTCCTATAGGAATGTAAGACACAAGGTATAAATCTTTGTTATTTGTGAGTAACTTTGTGTTTTGCCTCTTCAACTGAGATTAATCACTCCCTAGCACTGTTTTGTGTTTGATACCCTTGTATCCTGTTCAGTGTAGATGATATGACGGAAGAATCTGACCTACATTTACAAATTAACTGTGGCATGTGTGGGATATGCTTAAAAATCTCTTTCATGGCTGGTGGTTACTCTTGCTAGCTCAGCTATATGCTCTATCAGCAGGAGATGCAAGAATTGAATTTAAATTCAAAACACGCATTAAACACCAGTAGCCATCTACAACTCATGCTACCATTTACTTAAAAATTAGAAGGGTTAGCTAATGTACAACCTGTGCAATTTTCTTCATGGAGACACCACCTTTAAATTATGCTTGTCATGTTAATTGAAACATTTAATGATGGAACGAACCCATTAGAAATGTGACAAAGGCATTGTGGAATCCAGAAGAGCATTTAACAAGCCCAGATTTACATCAGACTCTTCAGGTGTGAATTCTAGGCCCCAGTTGCATGGGAATAAGTAATTTTATGTGATCCACGTACCTCCTCTAAAGTTGCAAGAGACTCTGATTTATTTTTTGTTTTAATCTCATTTACACAATTCTGTGCTCTTGTTTCCTGTTCTGTTTTGGATGTTTTCTTCCTCTCCCCCTCTCTTTACTCTTTTCTTCTTTCAATATCCTGAACTTGACATTGGAGGGCATTTTTCTAAAGAACTAGTTAATTTCCAGAAAAAATTGAATGTGTCTGTGTGCACTTGCAGTAGTTTTAGAGATGAGTAGTTCTTTAGTTCAGTTGTTTGGAAGGGACATCTGTTTCATGTGGTCTTCATTATCTTCCCAGGGAGCCCTTCAGGTACGGGCAAGGGAGGTTTAAGTCTTGAGTGGAAGATCAGAGCTTGGAAGAAAACCTCTTAGAAGAAACTTGATACTGCTTTTTAATAATCTCTGTTGTAAATTAATATTAATGATATTGTGTGCTGTGAAATAACATGAATAAACATTGCTTGTCCTGTAATGGTTACAGGCTAAGATACACCAGAACCAGGACAGCAGTTTGTGGAAAGCAGGGAATGGTTGCTGGTATGAAGAACAAGAAGGGCAGGCTTCCTGGAAGAGTATTTTAAAGAAGGAAGTGGGCATGTCTTGAAACAGAAGAATTAGAAAATGGTACAGGGATGAATGGGGTGTGATGTTGAAAATGGGAGCAAATGAATGATATTTCAGTAGTGTTGAAATTTATATAAAAATTTAAAGGTAAGGAGGAAGAGTTTGACCTTGATGTGATGTGATGAGGGGAGGCTGAGGGATTGGCTTATTTAGTTTACAGAAGAGAGGAGTGAGGGGTGATTTGATAGCAGCCTTCAACCTCCTGAAGGGGGGTTCTAAAGAGAATGGAGAAAGGCTGTTTCTCCATAATGACAGATAGCAGAACAAGGAGAAATGGTCTCAGGTTACTGTGCAGAAGGTCTAGGAGGGTGATGAAGCACTGGAATGTGTTACCTAGAGAGGTGGTAGTCTTGGTCCCTAGAGGTTTTTAAGTCCTAACTTGACGAAGTCCTGGCTGAGATGATATAGTTAGGGTTAGTCATGCTTGGGGCAGGGGGCTGGACTCGATGGCTGCCTGATACCTCTTCCAGCTGTATGATTCTATGAAACGAGAAGCCAGTGAAAATGTTCACAGGTGTGGCAAGAGAGGAAAGTGGCTTTACATAGGTGGGGAAAGGGCAGAAAAGAGAGAACCAAGTTGCAAAACCACTAACCAAAACACGTGGCCGGACATTTTCTGCACGAAAGAAGAAACAGAAAGGAAAATTCTCAAGGTTAGACCCCAAATGTGTTGGTTTTTTTTTTTTCAAATCTTTGGTTGAGGACTGAAATAGTGATGGTTTTCATTTCACTTTTCTTACTTTACTACAGCAAGTATTGAGAAGTCAGGAGGTCTTTACTTATTAAACACTTCGGGCTTGTCTACACTGACCCCTTTCTTTGAAGAGGGCATGGTCATCAGCCCAAGTGGGGAATAGCAATGAGGTGCTGCGATGTATATGCAGCACCTCATTAAGCTAATTTTCGCCACGCGAACTTCAAAGTTGTTAACTTTGAACCGCTGGCAAGCCATGTAGCCATAGGCACGTCGAAGTACCCGTGCAACTTGGAAGTGCCCTTACTCTCAAAACTCATTGCTGTTCCCTGCTTGGGCTGATTACCATGATTACCTGCTTGGGCTGATTACCATGCCCCCTTCAAAGAAGGGGGCTAGTGTATACAAGCCCTTCAAGTTAAGTATGACTGCAGTCCTGAAAGTGCATAGAGGTGGACTAATGTGTGATGCTGAACTGGTATTCTTGCATCTAAGGGCATATCTGCACTACAAAATTAGGCCAGTTTTACTTACTTTGAGTTTGAGATTCTAATTTAGCCAATGGGATTTTGGATGTCCCCACTATGTGGCTGTGGTCAGCGGAACACATCCTTGCTGCCAGGAGTTGCATTCACTCAAGTAATGCACTATGGGTAGCTGTCTCATAGTTCCTGTGGCATATTGGAACTCTGGGCTAGGATCCCATTGCCTCATGTGATGAAAACATTGTTGCAGATGGTTATGGATGCATGGCGTCAGTCTCCCATGTCTCTGTCTTAGAACCAGCCTTGCTCTGTGGTATACCTGTGTAAGCTCCTTTAATTTCATTCAGGATTACTGTGGATCCCTGATGTTGTAGCCCTTATCCACCATGCCCTGTGCAATTTTGGCATCGATATCAGCATTTCTTCTGCTAGTTCAGAGCTATACTGCTTGGACTCTTCTTCCTCCCTCCCAGCAATCAGAGCCACTGTTTCCTGAATGCTCAATCATGGAGGCTTTTTTGACCCTAGGCATGCATGCTCAGCTGTGCTGGTGAGTTCTCTATGGATCTTCAATAGGAAATTTAATATTCAAAACTACCGATGGTAGGGGTGGGGAACCCGAGAATCGTGGCTTACCTGCATCTGGCCTGTGAGGCTTAGGTCTTGGCCCTTCCTGCAGCAGGAAGCCTATGCTGGTCCTCTAGCCTGCCAGCACCCTTGTGTGGCTGAAGTGCAAGCACCAGCTCCCCACTGCAGAGGCTGGGGGAATGGCAGCGTAGGGAAGTGCTCATCTGGAGCCTTTGCCCCACTGCTCCCGTTGACTAGAATTGTGCCTGGGAGCTGTGAGGAGCATGGAGCTATGTGTGCCCTGGACAGCTGTGCAGGTAAGCACCCCTGTCCCACCCAGACCCCACACCCTCCTCCTGCCCAGACCCACCCACTCCTACACCACTCCTGCCTAGACCCCATCCCTACCCACTCTTGTACCCATCTTCCCTCCCAGATCACATACTCCCAGCCCCTCCTGCATCCTCCTTCCCACCAAGGCCCCCTGCCCTCAGGCCCCTCTTGCATCTCCCTCCCAGATCCTGCATCCTTCCTCCCACCCAGTCCCTTCACCCTAAGTCTGCTTCTGCACTCCACTGCCCTCAAAGACCCTGAACCCCTACCCCCAAAATCTTTCTTTTACCCTACTCCCACCCACACCTCATACACCAGCTCCCAGCACACTCCTGCATGCTCCATCGTTTTTGGCCTCATCCCAGAGTCTAGGGGGCCCCACAAAATCTACTACTTGCAGGCCTCCAGAAACACTAATCTACCCTGGGAGAAGCCCTGAACCCGAGTCTTCCCCTCGCCAATGGGGCTGGAGTGCAAGGGGAGTGAGGTGTTGCAGTTGAGGGCCACATCAGTGAGGGTAGATTATTTTTTTGTGGTTGCTTCTCACTTTTGTGTGACTGATTTTTTTTTTCCTTTGGGTTAGTGGCCCCCCCAACTCAAAAAAGGTTCCCCACTCCATCTTAGGGCTTTTCCTGGTCACTTGGCTGAAAAGCATTGGAGTTCAAAGTGCTTGCCAGCTTGTTCAGAATGGACCACTCTGGATCATCACCTGGAGACCACTAACTCCGAATTAATATTCACAGTGTTTACACTGCCTTTAATTTGAGACATGAACATAATCTCAGGACATTCAGGTGGCATACCAGGGTCAATTTAAAAACCCTTTAGGTTGAGGAAAGGAGGGACTAGGCTGTGTAGAAACTCATGAGAAATTTGACCAAAGGCTGAATACTTTGACCTAGCATATAGTTTAAACCAGCCATTTAGTTAACACAATCAAAGGCCATTTATGTTTTTACCATAGGTATGAATTGTGCTAAGTGGGTTTCTCTCTGGCCCTTAATGCTGGGATGCTTTGGGTTTCTGGCTTATACATGTGTTTTAGCTTCCATAGTCACGTGAAAGGAGCTTATTACAGTCTGGTCAGTAAGTGCTTAATTACAGGTGGTTGCAAATGAGTGTGATTTATGCTGCAGTTTGTTATAGGCCCTGCAGAGCCATTACAGAAAATGCAGTAAATACATCATTGGGGCCCAGTCTACTTTTTTCCTGTTTTCACAATTGCTATGAAACAGTTGAACTCATGCAGCTGAGTCCAGTGCAAAAACAGGATGTTGGCTTTGTCTGAACGTACTTTGCCATCCCACTGGGGTGTTTTAAAAAGACAGTGCCAAGTAACTTCTTAGGCCTGGGCATCTCTTTTCTTTTTTTAATTATGCTTTCATATGGTGTGCACAGTGGTGACTAATGGTTCCAACAGTAAAGCAATCAATAATGTCAGTTTGGCAGGAACTGGCTTAAGCTATTTTTTAATTAACATAAACACTGTTACTGTTGAGAAACATTCCTGTCCACTATCCCTTCCTTTCCAGTCCTTGTGACCAAAGATTGCCAATCATGGGAGAGTTAGTGATGCTGACAAATGCCCTCTTCTGCTGTGCAGGGTAAATTTAGGACTGACCTGCAACTACCTCTTAATCAATGTCACTTAGGTTGCCCAGTGGTTTGAAAAAGATACCTCCTGAGTGACAAGTTACATTGACTTAAGTGCTACCCAAACCTTGCTGTGTCAGTGGGGCACACTCTCCTACCAACATATTTTCTGCTTCTCACAGAGGTGGAACAGTTTTGCCAACAGAAGAGTACTTTCTGGTTGTCATAGTGCATCTTCAGTAGATGGACAACTGAGGTGCACGTACACCAATGTAGTACCATAGTATACACATGTCCTCAGTCAAAGCAGGATAGGAGCCAAGCAGCCAAATGCAGTTTTGGTAAATTGGTACATCTTTCACTGAAGTTGGTGGAATGACAATTTCTTTGCTTTCCCTGTTTCTCAGTTGTCCATATGTAAAACTTAATTGCTTAAACTGTAAAATACGCACTTTGCATTGTGTGCCCCCCGCATTTCTTTGAAGGTTTAGCTGGCTGCATGCTGGGAAAAAGAGTTGAGTGTGACAGGGCATCAGTACAAGAAATAAAATTCTCACAAATTAAATGCTCACATGTATCCATATGTTAAATGTGTCCTTTAGTGATGTGAGCTCGTGGAGGACAGTAGTAGTCTTTATTTAAAGAGAATACTTTGGTTTCTTCTCTCCTCCCGAATCCACCTCTAGTGCAGTCATGTACAGTGCCTATCAAGGGGGAAGTATAAGGAGAATGTGAGAACATTTCTCCCCTCTCTCATAGAATAGAACGTAAGTACTCAGGTTCTACCTCATTGTGAAAAAATTATAAATATGCTGGGGACCTGCACTGCTTAAATCTCTACCATTTAACGGCATGCTGGGCCAGATAATCAGCAGGTGCAAATTGCTGTAGCTCTCCTGTCATCATAATGGTGATATACAGCAGCTAAAAATCTGCTCTGGTATGTCTTAGAGAGACAAACCACATGAGGTAATATTTTCTGATTGGGACAACTTCTGTTGGGACTACACTGCATACTGATATTTCTTGTTAGTTGGAATCTGTACTATGATTCCTTGAATGACTCTGCTCAAAGTGTCCCTCTATCCAAAAGGTAAGGAGACAGAGCTTGTAAAGCCATAGCATCCAACCAGTTCTGAAGCAGTGGCTGCTATTGTGTCTTCTGCTATAGCAAAGTAGCCACATTTTTCTGAAAATATATTTATTGTTCAAGCCAACTAGCCACACTCAACTTTCCAAATAGCTACATGCAGCTAGTGGCTAGCAAGTTGGACACTGTGGTTGTAGACCATGGGTCAGCAACCTCTGACATGGGTGCCAAGAGTGGCACGCTAGCTGATTTTCATCAGCATGCGAGGCAGGAGCTCAGCCCTGCCCTTCCTCCCCTATGCAGCTGGGAGCTTGCTCAAAGCCATGCCACCTGTAGATTTAACAAAAGATGAACTAATGCTACCAACCACCACCCAAATGGCAAAACTCTACATCTTTATTTATTTATTAATGAAGTTGTTGTAAGTAGAACTGTCAGTGATTTTAAAAATATCACTCACACTTGGACCATACATAGAGGTAAAAAAGGTAAAATTTCAGCACTCCACCTTGTAAAGGTACCTAACCCCTGTTGAAAAGTATATGAGTATTTTTAATCTCTGTCAGCAGCTGGGCAGAAGAACCTTTTGATTAAGACAACTATCATTAAGATGGTTAGGGCAAGGTTTTTAGCATTCTGTGGCACAAACTTGCATGTGCAAATATTGTGATGACCTGTGCCATCACAGCAACATCACACACAGTACAAAAATTATAGGCCTTGAGGTATGGCTACTTGGATGTTACATGACTGTGTTGCAGATTTATAATAAATATAGTTACTATAAGATGGTAACATAAGAGGTCCTACTCGTTATTGAGTGACCTCCAAGAAGTTACTATAAGCACAAATTTGAGGTTGAGACTGCTCAAACAGATGATTTATGTATTTTCATGTCCAATTATTGTCCTCCACAACCATGCAAATCACTTAAGGAAATAGTGTACAAATCTGCAAATGCAGTTCTGAGATCTTCTGTCCATATTTGTGTGTGCATGTAGATAGGGCCATATGATGTTGATAGTACGGAGTTGTGCACTTAAATATTTCCTGTTGTGTTTTGGAAATGCAGGAGGCCTTTCTTGCGAGTCAAGTTATTAGCTTGTGAGGAAAGCAAGCTTTAGCAGCTGGCAGTGCTGCAAGGTTTCAGAATAGTAAAGTTCCATTCTGTATTGTGTATCTTCCTCCAAACTCCTTGCAGTAGTTGGATTCCATGATCTTTGTTACTGGTGACAATTTTTCAAGTGGGGAGGGGGGAAACCCCTTTGCTTTCCAGTCACCAAGTTGAGTTTGCAAGTGGTGAGAGAAATATTTCTAAGACATGTAAACTGAGCAAATCTGATCATTAAATAAATTGGTGAGGACAAAACTTTGTTACTGCATTATTTTATTTATCGTATGTTCATATTGCAGTAATACAGAGAGGCCTTGATCAGAATGAGGACCCCTTTATCCTAGGTGCTGTACATGTGTATGAAACAACACGATTTCAGGCCAAAAGGTGTTTGCCATTAAAGAAGAAAAGCTACATGCAGAGTGCAAGGGGAAGGACACAGTCAAATGTATGGGCCTATGTGTCCATTTGCTTTTTATCTACTACGTATTTGAGAGACAGTAACAGAGAGGAAGCCGTGTTCGTCTATACACTATCAAAACAAAAAGCAGTCAAGTAGCACTTTAAAGACTAGCAAAATAGTTTATTAGGTGAGCTTTCGTGGGACAGACCCACTTCTTCAGACCATAGCCAGACCAGAACAGACTCAATATTTAAGGCACAGAGAACCAAAAACAGTAAGCAAGGAGGACAAATCAGAAAAAGGATAATCAAGGTGAGCAAATCAGAGAGTGGAGGGGTGGGGGGGAAGGTCAAGAATTAGATTGAGCCAAGTATGCAGACGAGCACCTTGAGTCACTATAGGGGCTTGTCTGCATACTTGGCTCAATCTAATTCTTGATCTTCCCCCCCACCCCTCCACTCTCTGATTTGCTCACCTTGATTATCCTTTTTCTGATTTGTCCTCCTTGCTTACTGTTTTTGGTTCTCTGTGTCTTAAATATTGAGTCTGTTCTGGTCTGGCTATGGTCTGAAGAAGTGGGTCTGTCCCACAAAAGCTCACCTAATAAACTATTTTGCTAGTCTTTAAAGTGCTACTTGACTGCTTTTTGTTTTGATATTTGAGAGAGTTTGTCTGTCTCTTTGACTGAGAACTCCTAAACAGTAAGAGCAAGGACCATGGAATTCATTATAGAGCTTCCTCTTATCATACCTTAAAGCAGTGTAAGGGTTTGGTTGTGCCAGGAAAACATGATGTACCTGGAATGGATTGCTTCTCAGAAGATGAAACAGAAGAGAGACAACCACAAAAGCTGGTAGGCTGTGTCTATACTACCACCTTCCTTTGAAGGAAGGATGGTAATTAGGGTGTTGGGAGTTTACTAATGAAGTGCTGCCGTGCACAGGCAGCACTTCATTAAGCAAACTCCCCCCCGCGGCAACTTCGAAGTTTTAAACTTCAAAGTATCAGCACGCGTCTAGCCGCGGCGCACCCGCTGGTACTTCGAAGTGCCAGGGCAACTTCGAAGTCCCCTTACTCCTCAACATTTTGGAGGAGTAAGGGGACTTCGAAGTTGCCCTAGCACTTCGAAGTACCGGCGGGTGAGCCACGGCTAGACGCGTGCCGGTACTTCGAAGTTTAAAACTTCAAAGTTGCCATGGGGGGGGAATTTGCTTAATGAAGTGCTGCCTGTGAATGGCAGCACTTCATTAGTAAACTCCCAACACCCTAATTACCATCCTTCCTTCGAAGGAAGGTGGTAGTATAGACAAGCCTGTAGCGTCCTCAAAAGTGACAAAATTGAGTGAATGTTGAAAGAAACTGAACCGAGATAAGGCTGAAAAATAGAATTAACCTACAATAGTATTGCTTCTCAATGAACCTTATAGAATACAGGTGAAATGGAGAAGTTTGTAGTAGTGCTGTGTTTTGGCTTAGCTAAATCAATGCTTAAGGTTTGAAAATGAATTGACTTTTTCTGTTAAAACATAGGGAATGATGAGAGTTTATAAGAATGAATCAACTGTACACGTGATGGAATTTCCATTAAAAAATGTACTAACAAAATTACACGGAAAGTATTAACAATCTTTTTCCTTTAAGAAATGTGAAATAAAAATTAACTTCATAAAAGTAATACAGTACTGTGTTTTTGAAAAAGAAAATAATTTAAATAAAGTATGTACATTTTCTTTATATTAAAAAAAAACAAACAAAAAACTAAAACCCTTAATTCAGTAAAGTACCTGAGCAATGCCAGGTAAATCTGCTAATATATAAATATGTAAATATTGTGTTTCTTCAACTGCCTCTAGATGTCATTAGCCAGCTGGCTACTTGTCTCCTTTATACAATCACTGTTCTGACAGTTGCTGAGTCTTTCTAATTATAGCCAAATTTCCTTCCCTTCTTCCTTCCTGTTATAGTTCTTGTTCTGTGGAGGAGGTGGAAACTCCAAGGATGTGTTACAGGTTGAACACATCTGAACATATAAAATATGGGAACATTTGTGATCAGGGCGCATCCCATGTATTGTGACCTTTAAATTTTATCCTTTTCTTCAAAGCAATAACATCTTAAAAATAAAGCAATTGTGTAACTTCCAAGATGCATCTAACAAAAGAAACACATAATCTTAGTAGCACTAGTTTTGCTGGACTGCTGTTCCCTACCCACATTAGGTCCAGCCCATGATGAAAAGAAGTAGGACCAAGTAAACCCAGCCTAGACCATATCTGATGGGTGTTTGTCCAACCTATTTTTTAAAAAAATTGCAATGATGGAGAGCTCACAACCTCCTTTAGAAGGCTATTCCAAATCTTAGCATCCTTACAATTAGAATGTTTTCCTAATAGCTAACATAAATCTCCCTTGCTGCAGATTAAGCCCATTACTTCTTGTCCTACAGTTAGTTGTTCTCTGTGTCCAGTAATCATGGTGCTGTTTATAAGAGCCTTTATCATACCAGAAGATTGTTATCTGGTCCAATCTCTGTTGTCATTTCTCAAGACTAAGCATGCTGTGGTGCCTGAGATGCCTTCACTAAGCCAGTTGGAGACAAGTCACTGTGCTGCTCTGTAGTTCAGTTTAACCATCTGTAAAAGAGGTGGGGTTTGAAGCTTTATTTCTTAATGTTTGAAAAGAGTGTAATGTCACTGAGATGCAAAATATTAGCAACAGTAATACATGTGTTTGCAGGTTGAATTGATCTCGTTCCATTTGTGCAGCTTGTTGTGATATTGCTGCTCTATGAAAGCAGATGCTGGGTTTATTTCCTGCCTCCATGTGCGTGGTGCCTTGCTCTGCTCCTCCCCTCCACCCATTTTGTGATTTCATGTTTTTCCCTTCCTGGCCTCTGAGTGTTGCTCTTCTGAACTTTTTCCCTCCTACTACTCCTTAGCTGCTGCTGCCCTTGCATTCCATCCAGACTGCATTCTTTTCCCGTTGCCATTGAAAGCCATTGATCTGCTCCTGCTCTCCATTGTAATCTTGCTCTAGCTGTGTAAAGACATCTCCTAAGTGCATGTGTTCTCAGATGGGCGGGGGTGGGGAGGAGGGATTATGACACCATGTTGCTACATGGTGTCCTGACATGGCTTAGGTTGAGAACTACTGCAATAGTATTTGTTTGCTTTATTATTATTGTGTCTTTTGCAGTAGTGCCTAGGTTCCCCAGCTCAGGGAAGTGATTTACCTTACACGCTTTTAATCTACAGCGTGAATGGAGTCAAAATCATTAATCTAGAGTGTGTTGTTTGCTTGTACAAAGATTTTGCTTTGCTGGAGATCAATCACACTATTCATTCTCAAGTATATTAAACAATCTGAATGTTCTTTCACTAGGGATGAAATGCAGATACAGTAATCCCTTGAGAAGCGCAATTTTGATTTGCGCTTCACTCGCATTAATGCAAGTGAAGTGCAAATCAAAACCATCCACCTCTCCAATCTCTGGCTCCCGCAGCTGGGAGAGCCTGGCGGGCACAAAGCTGCTTGCAGCGCAGTTTCATGGTGCAAGCGTCCGTGTGCTGGGCTCCCCGTTGGGGGTGCTGGGGTTGGAGGGGATCGGCTTCAATTTGCACTTCATTCGCATTAATGTGAGTTAAGCGCAAATTGAAATTGTGCTTCTTGAGGGTCTACTGTATCTGCATTTCATTCCTAGTGAAAGCTGGGGGAAACTGTGGTGCAAGCAGCTGTGTGCCACCCAGCTGGGATAAGCTGGGGGCCGTGTGGCTGCCCCCATCCACTGCCACCAGCTGCCTGCTCCCTCAGCCACTCCCCACCAGTTTACACAAAATTCGATTCACGCGGAGGTTGCCCAGGACACAACCTCCACATAAATTGAGGGATTACTGTGCCTGCTTCCTTAAATCCAGCCCTGGGGGATTACAAGGTGATTGAGTCCAATCCCTACAGCAAATGGGAAGACTACAGTCTGGAATAGTGGCTACTGTTTACAAGGATGGTTTGTTCCCCTGAATGCTTGTAATCCTGTGGTCTTTCCCTGGGCTGCATCCAGTGCAGCTGCCCCCGCCCCCATGCCTGAGCACTAATTATGCAGAGTTCCTGCTTGTGTAGCACTGGTCTTTCCTTCTCTCCCACCCCCGCCTCCCCCTTTCTAGCATTAGGCTTTCCCCCTACCATCAGTGTAATCTTATCACTGTTAGTTCAGGAGCTTTCTCTTCTGCAACTCATGACATTGGCAACAGACTTTCCCTGCCTCATTCAGCTGCCATGTCTGTTTCACTACTAATCTCAGCTGCAAATTGCTCTTGTGCTTCTGAAGGGCCTTTGACCCTTTGCTGGGATACTGAGTCAAACTATGTAAAATATTTTGGTGTATGGCTTGTACACGTGTCATTTTGCAAAGTAAAACTGTATGATGAATTGCACGGCATAGAACCCATCTTTAGTACTTTAAAAACAGCCTTCAAGATCATCATCTTTGCCTGTTTCTCTGCCCGCAATACCTCCCAAGCATTAGCACCCACTCCTCCACTGTCTCTACTTCAAGCTGCCTTATTTTATTCTATTAATTCAAAGTTTGTACCCTATGCTGTGCACTAGCCATCAGTAAGAAACTTCATTTTTATTACCCTATCCTTCCTCCTCCAACCCCTTGTCTTTCATCTTGTACCTTTTCTTTCATTTATAATATCTGCTATGCTATTAGCAGTAAGGTCCATGAGACAGGGATTTTCTTACATTTATCATCAGGCAATTGGTGGTGGTGGTTGTTCTTAAGGATAGTATTGATAACTACTAATTCAAAGCTTATGTTGGCAATTCAGATAAATCTTCTTTTATCCAGTCAAAATAATAGTAAATTTAGGAGAAAACAAAACAGCAGTCATGTAGCACTTTAAAGACTACCAAAATAATTTATTAGGTGATGAGCTTTTGTGGGACTGACCCACTTCTAGATGAAAAGATCATTTTTGTTTTGATAGATCATTCTTAGTTTGAATTGGGATGATACAGGGCCCTACTTAGATCCCTTCTGTTTCTGCCTTTTGTTGGTTTTTCAATGAACGTTTAAGGTAACTAATTTTAACAAATGGGATGATTTCCCTTTGATCTATACAAGTTGCTTCAACTGCACTGTTTTTATGTCGTAGATTGTGGGAGAACTGAGGTTGGGTTAGAAATAAACTGTTTGGTGCTTGTCCCAATAAAGAGGTAGAAGTTTGGAAAACTGATTCAATTTGAGGGACAAATTATTCTGTAGGTACACCTTTTTCTGTTTAGAGTCTATTTTTAATACCCCAGTGATTTGTTTTTTAAAACATGGTCCAAAATAAATTTTCCAGCTCTGGATAGCTCCACCCATCTTATTGGTAACACCACTTTACTGAGATCTTCTACAATCACACATTTTTACAGCCAGATTTAATATGTACAGCAACAATTCAGCAGGTTTCCAGACTTTCTGCAAACAGAGGGTATGCAGTGTGCCTTGGCTTCAGACAGCCACACATGCATCATTTACTTTGAGAGATCTTCATTATTTTTGAATTTTTGCTTCATCCTTGATAAAGTTATGAGAAAACAGTAAATTGACCTTCCCAGAAAAAGGAATTCCAGGAATTTTCAGCTGCTTTTCAAATGAGTTGTGTGTTAATATATTGAAAGTATTGTTTTCTAGCTAACTCATGTAGTTCTCTTACTAATTTTGTTTTTAAATATTCTCATTAAAATGGTTTGTAAAAGGTGTTCCTGTTTTAAACCACTATGATAATTATATCCAAGGTTAGTGATGGTATTGGAATGGAGTGATCTATTCCATCTTTGAAACAGTGATGGAGAGATAAGGTACTACAATAAGGCACTGTTCCTGCAATGGGCTGCCATTAAAGTGAATGTGGCGGTACAGAGAATTTATTGCAGGGTCAGGACCTTAACACACCTATTATGTGTGCAATGGAGTCACCCTAAATAATGATGTAACCAGCAGATACCACACTTGGAAGAGCATCTGTCTGATTGAATTGTTGTCATCTCTTATGTCATCTCAAGTCTTGTGGGCTTTTTTTTGTAGTTTTTTATGAAACGACTGTTCCTGGAATCTTGTTTTATGAGAGGTCATAGTTTGTTTGTTTTTTTTAATAAATGAAAACTGCGGTAAGTATCTGGCCCTCCTGACTGAGGAAGTAAGTTTGTGAACATGAGATTGCAAAGCTCAAAAATCAGATTAACCACCCCTTAAAATTATTTAATATCTCATGATTTTTTAAAACAATCCCATGAATTTTGGGCATCTGATTCATGATTTTTCAGCTCTTTGGATTTGGTTATCCTGTGATTGCTTGGAAATTCCTTAGGTTGAGCTGTATTTCTGAGTGAGAAAAAACAAGGTACCATAAGTCTGTTCTGGTATGGTTATAGTCTGAAGAAGTGGGTCTGTCCCACAAAAGCTCACCGAATAAATTATTTTGTTAGACTTTAAAGTGCTACTTGACTGCTTTTTTGTTTTGAAGGTACCATAACTTATGGATAACCTGAAACCAAACCGTTTTCTTCCATTTCCAGACTTAGCTTTTGATACACAAACATTTTTGATCAAAACAGTTTGGCTCACATAGATGTTCATTCTGAAAAGGCTGGGCTACCTTGAATTCATAGAATCAATTAAATACATACATATAATATAAATACATTTATTTTTCAGGTAAAAGAAGTCGAAGAAACCATAGAAGAGATGTTAATAAGACTGGATGAGTTCTGTGGCGTGACTGATGTGGTATGTACTTAGGTTATAACTTTGATTCACCCCCTACTGACACCATAATCACTTTAACAGCTCTCTCAAGTAGGTTTCTAAGGAGGCCATGTTGGTAATGATTTAGAAACCAGGCAGCTCAAACAGGGCAGCAGTCAGCAGTGGGGAGGGGAAAAACACACACTCAAGTATTTCCTGAGGCAGCCATCTTGATAACTCTTCCCTCCCCGAGATAGTTTTATTACACAGAGTAGTGATGGTTGAGGCACAAGGTGGCAGTCTCGTGCACTAATACTTCAGGCTCTAGAATGGAGCACTATGTTTAACTTTCACAAACTCCATACAGTTCACTGCATAGGCATCTAGGAGATCTCTCAATCTGCTGTTGTTTGTATATGTGAAGTGCAATATGCAACTTTTATCTTTTTCCTTTTTCTATTTTTTATAGTGTTTTCCCCAGCTTTGTTAGTAGCATGCTAAATTTTTCCCTTTTAGTGTTCTAAATATAATAAAATAACTCTGTCATACCAGAGATGGAACTGATTGTTTTCCACCCCCTAGAAAACTTATTTCTCTTGGGAAGTTTCCCTTTATTTAAGAGAGTTTTATGGAACATTGTTTTGAAGACTTCATGATCTGTCTCAATATTTGTATCACTTCCAAGGGGTGGTGCCAGGCAGCTGACATGGGGGCAATTACATCATTTATTTAATATTATTATATACCATTTTTATTATGGTAGCAGCTAGAGACCCTGGTCCAGAATTAGGACCTTTTTGTGCTGGATGCTGTACAGACATAACAAAGGCAACACGTGTTCCAAAGAACTTGTTAGTTATGCGTCAGATAAGAGACAAAGGGGTGGATGTGACTGACAAGTGGGGGGACCACAAGGTAATATAGGGATGATTATGACTGTGATGAACAGCAGTTATACCATACAAGCCCCCCAGCCATCGTCATTGCCTAGTAATTTGTGAAGAACTTGAGAAGAGCTGGAATGTGGTGGGATACAGTTGGACCAGAGAATGATATTGTTTTGCTGCTCTGTTGTCTCCTGCATAGAGAGATCCAGCTGCATGCAAATTGTGTGGACATGGTGTTCATGATAAAGAAACCAGTGTCATTTTTCAGACCACGTTACCTCTTCCTTCCTCCCACTAATGTGGAAGAGTTCAGATTGGCTAGGGAAATCCAAAGCTTCAGTGTGCATCCTCCTTACACATTAGAGAGTAGGACACTTTTTCAGGGGTTCTCTTATAGTTACATAGTGTGAGCCAGATCTGAATACAGGGCTTGTCTCCCTTCCTAGTCACAGATGTGCAGACAATCTCCCTGTCTGCTTGGAGCAGTACACATTCCTCCTCCCCACCTACTTTCACTACTGCATGCATCCCTGTGGCAACTACATCAGTTGTTGACATGAGAAAGCAATATTGGGTGAGTGTTAAAGGTACATTCAACTACATTGGTAAAGATATGTAGCAGCTGAAAAGCAGGAGAAGAGCCAGTCCACGTGACCAGCTGACAAATTTTTCATGAACCATAACTTGAGGAACTGCTTTCTGTGACACTTGGGAACTATGCAGCATAAATGGGGAGGGTAAGGAAGGCATCCTTTCCAGCTAAGATCTCCTGTGATAACCAGGAAAGGCTATAGAACAGTGCGTGGGGGGAATTAAAATATCAAAGTTGCTTGGTAGCAAAGCAGATATTCATCATTTTATATTTTCCTAACGTGCAAGTGAAAGATCTGACTGCCAGCTGTGCACAGTGAATCCTTTGCCATCTACTACTTAGCATATACACATGCCCTGAGTGGTATGTGACGAGGATTCATCATCAAATTCAGTCCATTGGTTGGATCATGAGCTTCCGCAGCCCAGCGTAATCATTCACACAGAGTGCATTGTGAACATTGATCCATGCACTCCTGAACAGTTACCAACAGGCAAGCATGTGAACTTCCTTCTCTGCTGCTCTGCCTGTGAGCTTCACTGTTGTCCTGGAGGCCAGTACTGTCTCCAAACTATATGGTCCTTTGCCTTCATAGTGGGATAACCAGTTCTGGTGGGAGGCTTTTTAAGGAGGAGGCTCACTTCAGAACTTTAGTTTCAAGACTTTTCATAAGCTTCCTGCAAGTTGGATACTGGAGCATTGTTTCCACTTGCCACTCCTTTTCATGATCCTATTAAACACTATGGCTATGTCCACACTACAGTGATCTGTTGCCAGATGTTACTGTCAGAAGATACCTGCTGACAAAACTTCCGTTGACAGATTGCGGGTACACATGAAAGCGGATTGCTCTGTCAACCAAAAGCGGCCAGGCTGCCTGGCTGCTCTCAACAGAATGGCCAACTGGAAGCACAGCAGACAGGGCTGCCTGGTGTCCCTGAAACCCTGTCTGTCAACAGAGGGACCCCCAGAGTGTCCACACAGCTTTTTTGGTCACAGATTCTGTTGAGAAAGGAGTTCTGTCTCATGGGGGAGAGGCAGAATGCTGTTGGCAAAAGTGCCGAGTTCTGTCGACAGTATGTTGACCGAATGCATATTTAGTGAGGACGCTCCACAGATTTTGTCAACAAAACCCTCTAGTATAGATGTAGTCTGACTTTAGCTGTGTCAGGGGCATCACCATTTGTCATAAAGAGAAAGTATCATGACTTTCAGAAGAAGTGACTTGGGATGATGATAAACAAAGAGGCTGGGTCTACACGTGCCCCTTCCTTTCAAAAGGGGCATGTTAATGAGCAGGTTTGAAATATGCTAATGAGGTGCTTCAATGAATATGCAGCACCTCATTAGCATAATGGCGGCCACGGTGATTCGAAAGTGCGGCTTTTCGAATCGCACGCCGCCCGTGGAGATGGGACCTTCCAAAAGGGTTTTTGAAAGCCCTTTCAGAAGGTCCTGTCTCCACGGCTGGCGCGCGATTCAAAAAGCCACACTTTCGAATTGCCGTGGCTGCCATTATGCTAATGAGGCGCTGCATATTCATTGAAGCACCTCATTAGCATATTTCGAACGTGCTAATTAACATGCCCCTTTCGAAAGGAAGGGGCACGTGTAGACCCAGCCAGAGATGCCTTCCAGGGTTCTGAGGAGTTCACAGAAGTACAGTTCAGCATTAGAGAAGTCACTCAGATTCCAGGGCTATAAAGGCCAGTTTAGGTCTCTTGTAAGATGAGAACTGTTTCAATTCCATGCCAGGATTTGCTCAAGCCAAGTGATTAAAATTGGTGACTGATAATTGGTGATCATCAGGTGAAATAAAGGACAACCAAAGAAATAGTCCATCTCTCATCTGAATATGTCCTGTGAGGGGTTCTCATTAAAGTGTATGTGAGCAGTGAGTCTGACTAGGTCTACACTAGCTGTGGACGATCGAACACTTACATCAATATCGAACGTGGAACTCCTTGCGAGCCACAAGGATTAAGGACGTTTAGTGGGAGTAGTGCTCCCATCGACATTCTACAGTGAGGGCAGGGAACAATGTCAACAGCTGCAAAATCAATTTTAGGTGCACAGTTGGTGTACCTAAAATTGCGTAGCAGCTGTCGACATTCCCAGTAAATGTAGATGTAGCCCTAGTCCCCATTGGTCAGGAGCACACCTTTCAGTCTTGGCTGCATTCTGTAGGAAGCCATAGCTTGCTGAGGTGAGGGGTCTGTGAGCTTTTCAGAGCTCCCATGAGACTGTTTTTTCCAAACTCCTTTGCAGCGAACAATAACCTAGTTTCCGTGTTTCATCTTTGCCTTACTTGTGAAAACATTTTTTTCACAACCTGCAGGCTGTGAATAATTAGCTTGTATACAGATTATTGACCTTATCTGGAAACATCAAAGAGCTGCACTTTGTGTGCTGATTTTGTGCCTTGCAATGCAGTACCTGCAGTGGCAGGTTCCTTGTAACAGCATATTTAAAAGGTGTCTGCGAATCTGATAACTATCATGTCATCTTTGGATGGATTCCAGATTTAGCATTTAACAGTAATTTTGCCTTTTGACATGCCAACAGGAGGCAAGGGGAATTTTTTGTGTGTTTCTATCAGGTGTTCTGTAAAGCGTTTACATAAGGGTAGGGGTTTTTTTCCCCCCTACTTTGAGCTTGCTGCTTGTCTCCATTAGTGCTCTTGAGACACTGCATCTTCCCATCTGATTACCATTATAACGTGCATAGTTATATAACTAAGAAAACTGAGCTCTTCTATTTATCTGTAGAGCAGGTAACATGGGAAGAGCAGGGTTCTCGCAACAAAATTTTTGGTGGCCTCAGAATGCGGCCAGTCTCTGTCCTTACCTACAACAGCCCTTCAGCAACAGCCTACCCCAGGCAAGTTGGGTCCCAGACTTCCTGTGCAACAGCCCAGTGGGAGCAGATGAGCTGCCCAGGGAGCTTCCCTGTGACACAGCTTCCCTGTAGCCACCTCCAGTACTGCCACATTAGCTGTGTATCTCCAGGCGTGCTGCTGGAGCCCTGAGGGGGTTGTGCGATGCAGGACACTGATCTCTGATGGTAGTGCCAGCACAAACACCAAGGCAGTACATCTCACTGTCTTTGTTAATAGCTATTCAGGAGCGATGTCTGGGTGCTATCCTTAACCACGTTCTCCACACCCCACTGCCTTGTGGGTTATCCTGGGAAGGAGCAAGGCTAAGGGAGTAAACCCTGACAGAAAATCCGGAGTGGAGTCCGAAGGCGGTTCGGTGTCAACTTCTGGCACTGTCCCGGCAACTCCTGCAGCTGAGCTGGTACCAGACGTGGAGGTTATCCTCTCCTTTGGACTATATCAGTAAAGCCGAGAGGGGGGACACTGGTGTCTGGGCAGCCCAGAGTCTCCATAATAAGTGCCCAGGCTTGCGCCCGGAGAGGTACTCCGGCATCGCTGAACAGCATTGTGTCAACACAGGCGGCAACAGATACCGGTTATAAGCTCTTGCTCGACTGGCGTAGAGAACGAGCGCCAGGGGTTGCCTTCGATGGTGGGAGAGATCCTCACATCTCACTGGACAGTCACCACCCACCTCCAGGTGGGCAGCCCCCAGCCAATAGGGTACTGTCCCACCACAGTTCACCTGCCTCGCTGGGTGCGTGAGGCTTAAGGTTCCTGAACCTGACAAGTGACTGAAATTTGAGCACCAGGCAAACCAATAAGAGAATCAACAAGAAATGAGAAACATCAACAATTTAAGCTTGCTTGCTGGAATGTGTGGACCATGCCGACCGGCTTGACTGAAGATCTTCAGGCCATCAGTGACACCCGAAAGACCGCTGTCATCAACGAGGAACTGAAGAGGCTCCGAGTTGATATTGCTGCACTACAAGAGACGCAACTTGCAGATTCCGGATCTCTAAAGGAAAAGGACTACACCTTTTTCTGGCAGGGTAAAGCTCAAGAAGAACCCAGAGAGCATGGTATTGGCTTTGCTGTCAGAAACACCCTTCTACAAATGGTGGAATTAGTCATGGGCGGATCAGAAAGAGTTCTTCAGATCACGCTTCAAACTTGCGCCGATCCTGTCCACCTGATCAGCGCTTATGCTCCAACCCTGTACGCCACACCAGAAGTAAAAGACAAGTTCTGTGACGTGCTTAGTGCTGCTGTAGCGCAAATACCTGCTTGTGAACAACTGTACATCTTGGGTGACTTCAATGCAAGAGTTGGAGCTGATTGGGCCTCATGGCCTTCCTGCTTAGGACACTTCGGTGTGGGAAAAATGAATGACAATGGACAGCATCTCCTTGAACTGTGCACGTACCACAATCTGTGCATCACAAACACATTCTTCTAAACAAAGCCATAGCACAAAGTGTCGTGGAGACACCCACTCTCGAAGCACTGGCACCAACTAGACGTGGTCATCACTAGGCGTAATAACCTCAAAAATGTCCTTCTGACACACAGCTATCATAGTGCTGACTGCGATACAGATCACTCGCTAGTTTGCTCCAAGCTCAAGCTGAGACCCAAGAAGCTGTACTGCTTTAAACCTGCTGGAAGGCCCTGCATTGATGCCAGAAAGACGGCAAACTCGGAGAAAGCTGAAAAGTTCAGAGAGACCCTCCAGGAAAATCTGTGCAGTGGCCCTGGGGATGCCAATGTGACATCCAAATGGCAACATCTGAGGAATACAGTTTACAACACGGCCTTGTCGGTGTTTGGAAGAAGAGCTAGAAACACGAACGACTGGTTCGAAGCTAACTCTGATGAGATGATTCCAGTCATTGAAAAGAAGCATGCTGCACTCCTGGAGTACAAATGCTCACTGAGCCAGAATACCCAGCAAGCACTTAGAGAGGCCAGAAGAACAGTACAGCAGACAGCCAGGCGCTGTGCCAACAACCACTGGCTCCAGCTATGCAGCAGCATCCAGACTTGTGCTGATTTTGGTAATCTCAGAGGAATGTACGAGGGTATGAAGAAGGCATTAGGACCCACCCAGAACAAGATGGCACCTCCGAAATCCAAATCTGGTGAAGTCATCGCTGACAAAGCCAAACAGATGGAGCGCTGGGTTGAGCACCACTCCGAGCTGTACTCACGCGAGAACATTGTGGTTGACTCAGCCCTCGATGCCGTCGAGCTCCTACCAGCAATGGACGAACTGGATCAGGAACCGACTGTGGCTGAACTGAAGAGAGCCATCGACAGCATTGCAGCAGGAAAGGCCCCTGGCCAGGATGGTATACCACTAGAGGTAATCAAGTGTGCCGCGGACACACTCCTGGAACCCCTACATGAGCTACTGTGCCTGTGCTGGAAAGAGGGTGAGGTTCCACAGGATATGCGTGACGCTAACATTGTAACGTTGTATAAGAACAAAGGAGACAGAAGCGACTGCAACAACTACCGTGGAATCTCCCTCCTAAGCATCACTGGTAAACTGTTCGCTCGCGTCATCCTTGGCAGACTCCAGAAGATTGCTGAGAGGGTGTACCCAGAATCGCAGTGTGGATTCTGCACAGAGAGGTCTACCGTTGACATGGTCTTCTCTCTAAGGCAGCTGCAGGAGAAATGCAGGGAGCAGAGGAAACCACTCTACATAGCCTTCATTGACCTGACCAAGGCCTTTGACTTGGTCAGCAGGGATGGTCTGTTCAAACTGCTCCACAAGATAGGCTGTCCTCCACGGTTACTCAAGATGATCCAGTCATTCCACGAAGACATGAGAGGAACCATCCAATATGACGGTGCTTTATCGGATGCTTTCAGAATCAGGAGCGGCGTCAAACAAGGATGCGTGCTTGCTCCGATATTGTTCGGGATCTTCTTCGCACTCCTCCTGAAGCATGCCTTTGGATCTTCAACAGAGGGCATCTTGCTGCACACAAGATCTGATGGGAAACTGTTTAATCTTGCAAGGCTGAAAGCTAAGTCTAAGGTGTGGGAAGTCCTCATCAGAGACATGCTGTTCGCAGACGATGCTGCTGTAGTGTCTCACACAGAAGACCAGCTTCAAAAACTGCTGGATCAGTTCTCCAAAGCATGCAAGGACTTTGGGCTTACCATCAGCCTAAAGAAGACAAACATACTCGGTTAGGATGTTGCTGGATCCCCATCAATCAGCATTGACAACTATACGTTAGAGGTCGTCCACGAGTTCGTTTACCTCGGGTCCACCATCAATGACACCCTGTCTTTGGACACTGAGCTAAATAGGAGGATCGGAAAAGCAGCCACAACTCTGTCCAGACTCAGCAAGAGAGTGTGGAACAACAACAATCTGTACACTCACACCAAAATGCAAGTCTACAGAGCCTGCATCCTCAGCACCCTCCTTTACGGCAGCGAGACTTGGACCCTGTATGCCCGCCAGGAAAAGAGGCTGAACGTCTTCCACTTGCGCTGCCTCATGCGCATCCTTGGAATATCATGGAAGGACAGAGTGACCAACACCGCCGTCCTCGAGCAAGCTGGAATCCCAACCATGCACACCCTCCTCAGGCAGCATCGACTCTGCTGGCTTGGCCATGTCCACAGGATGAATGATGGAAGGATTCCAAAAGATATCCTGTATGGTGAGCTAGCCTCTGGCAAAAGACCTCCCGGACGCCCCCAGTTGCGCTACAAAGATGTCTGCAAGAGAGACCTCAGAGAGGTAGATGTTGATCTGGACAACTGGGAAGAACTAGCAGACGACCGCAGCAGATGGAGGCAGGGGTTACACAAGGGCCTTCAGAAGGGCGAGATGAGGATCAGATAGCTAGCAGAGGAGAAGCGAGCGCACAGAAAGCACAATAAGGACTTGCCAGACTCCCACCACATCTGCAAGAGATGCAGCAAGGACTGTCACTCTTGTGTGGGTCTTCATAGTCACAATAGACGCTGTAAATGAAGCCCTCAATTGAAACTATAAAGGGCGCGATCCATAGTCTATGCAGACTGAAGGATGCCTACTACTATTACTACTACTCTGGGTGCTGCAGGCAGAGGCTGCTGCTTTGCTTCCCCAAATCTCCACCCATAGGGCTGGACAATCTTTGATCTCCCTCTGACACTGCTGGCTTGGCTGCTAGTTGTGGAATGCTGCTTTTTTATTTTTTTTTAATGTGTACAACTGTCCTATTGCATGTGGACTTGGACTCAGCCAACTAATTTC
Organism: Carettochelys insculpta; assembly: GCF_033958435.1. Lineage (NCBI taxonomy): Eukaryota > Metazoa > Chordata > Testudines > Carettochelyidae > Carettochelys > Carettochelys insculpta. The sequence continues at coordinate 18,451,126 of NC_134153.1, read as the reverse complement.
ACAAAAGCTACTTATTTTAAAGCCCTGCAAATCCAGGGATATCCACGCTGACATCTACAGATGTGGCTACATAGTGGATATCCATGGCTCATTTTTACAGTTGCTCAAGCAAATTTTGTATCCACACGGGCTCTAATTTCGCATCCAGCCAAGTATATTGACAAGTTCTGAGCTGGTCAAGATTTGTATTAGTGATCTAAGTGTGAAGTGCTGATACCCTGTAAATAATCTAATTCTATGCTCTCTTTATTTCTTTCTTTAATTGCTGGGGTCCTTAAACCTGCTATCTTTCTTTTCTCTTAAAAACAAACAAAAGCTCCACAACCTACTATTTTAGTTAATGTGAAAATTCAGTTTCGCTTTCTGATCCTTAATCCTTGAAGGGAGTGCATGACAACTGGAAATCTCTGTTGGAGTAATCTCTTTTAGTGGGCTATTTTCCATCATGTAGACTATTATGTCATCCAGAACTGAGTAGACTTTCCTAGAAATCAAGTACGGGCACTGATGTCACCACGTGGAAGGAAGTGAAATGCTATAAGTGTATCTTTTCCATCTTTTATTTAAACTACTAGTCGTATCAGACCCGTGATACTCAGACTGAAACTTGGGAGCTGCAAGTGACTGTTAGATGTGTATCCTGTGGCTTTTCCAGTACGTGACATTAAAACAGTATGATTTAAGTATTAACTAGTCCTAGTGCTTTTACTATGTGAGGAACCAATTGTAGAACACTTGCTCAGTCATTTTGCTGTGAAAATAAAGTGTGTGTGTATCAAAAAGCAAATGAAATAACGTATTTACACTACAGTGGCTCTTCTGGGTGGTAATGATCACTAATTTGGCCCCTGGACCAGAAATTTGAGTGTTGTTGCTTTCCACAGCTCTTTCCACAACTCTTTCATACATGATAATGGCCACATAAAGTGTTATTTTAAAAATAGTCAATAAATCATGAGTGGCATGATGTACTTAAAGATTTCTGGATCGGGCTTAGAGGAGATCTCGGTGCTATCTTAGCTTATGTGCTACTGAGGGTCGTTTTGTCCCTCATTGGATGCAATTTCAGAGTTCTTCAGACGGCACTTCTGGCAGACATCTTTGCATTTTGTTCAAATTTCATTTGACTTTCTCTGTTCTCCACCCGAGACATTTCTAAGGATGTGGATGATTCCTTTGTCTTTATAATTGTGTGTTCATCTAACTGTGTCCCTGATCCATACAGCTTATATCAAGAAGCACCTTTCAGAGTTTTATCACATGTTTTCAGTTTAAGTAAGATATTTTCTTTATTGTGCATAACCTGCGATGATCTTGGCTTGTGTTTTTCAATAAACACCTCTTACAAAATACATTAAAATTTTTACCTAAACATGGATAAGACAGAAATATTATTTGATCATTTCAATTGTGTTTTCATTGCTGAATTGTCACGAGTTTGTTTTTAATAAGCATATTAGGCACACAGCTGTGCACTCACAATTTGTGTTTCATGTGCTCATGCCATTGCCACAATTGTACCCATATAGTTTTCTGATCATGTGCAATTAGCTAATTGTGCATAGCTGCCTACAATTACCTGGTTTAGCAGTACAACAGTGGTAACTCTGCATGCAAATTAGGTGTGTGATTCAAAGACTCAAGGTTTGAATTTGAGGTAGGCTTGTATTCCAATTAGAGTCTTGCTGGCAGGGTGTTGGTTTTTAACTTATAAAAGCCAAGATGGTTTTGGATCTATTTATGTGACCAATCCCCATTTTTCTCACCACAAGACATACTCCCTGTGTCTACACGAGCCCCTTCCTTTTGAAAGGGGCATGTTAATGAGAGAGTTCGAAAGATGCTAATGAGGCGCTTCAGTGAATATGCAGTGCCTCATTAGCATAAAGGCAACCTCAGCAATTCGAAAGTGCGGCTTTTCGAATCGTGTGCTGCCCATGGAGACAGGACCTTCCAAAAGGACCCCCCCCCGTTTTCAAAAGCCCTTCTTCCTATCTGGTGATACCGTCTATCTGGTGATAGGAAGAAAGGCTTTCGAAAACGGGGGGGGGGTCCTTTTGGGTGGTGCGCAATTCAAAAAGCCACACTTTCGAATTGCCGTGGCCGCCATTATGCTAATGAGACACTGCATATTCATTGCAGCACCTCATTAGCATGTTTCAAACCCGCTCATTAACATGCCCCTTTCGAAAGGAAGGGGCTCGTGTAGACCCAGCCACTATCACATTTGAAGTCCTGTGGCACCTTTATGGACTAAAAGATTTTTTTGGAGCAAAGCTTTCGTGGCCGAAGACCCGCTGCATCAAATGTATGTCACAAAGTGGGTCTTCACCCATGAAATTTTATTTTCCCAAAAATCCATTAGTCTATAAGGTGCCACAGGACTTCTCATTGTTTTTGTGGATACAGACTAACACGGCTACCCCTCTGATACTTCGCAACATAATCTTTGACTTTGTTATAGTTCTCATCACATATGTATTCTGTTACATTGAATATAACTTCCTTTGTTAATCATACATTTATAAATTAGTAATATATCAAAAATCTATCCATGTTTAATTGGTACCGTTTAAAACTTCAATGTTTGCTTTGTTTCCAAGGTTCTGATGTTGGCACAGTTCTTGTTAAACTGATGCCACTAGAACTCTGCTACATAATTTCATTCTAAAGCTTTGACCTGGATACAAAAGGCTCTTCTGTTCATGGGTGCCATTTTATGTGCAGCATTAGGTTTTGCTGTGTCAAGATAGCTGTCCTGCTTGGAGCTTATATGCTGTTTGTTCCAGGCTTCTTTTAGTTCCCAGTTATTACTTGGTACACTCTCTTAGGCTTTTACCTCTTCACTCTCTGAGATTAGTCTTGCTGACTCAAATAAATGCTAAACAAATCTCCGAATGTTTTTATCTTCCAAGTTAACACCAAAGCTCAGTAATGGGTATGCAGATTTTTCCCATGCACCATTGTGCTTTGGTGCTTGTGCTGAGCATCCAGTTTAATCTTCAGTAAGGTGAAGTAAAATAAATTACATGAAGGGAAAATGAATCTTCTTTTATCATGTGGAATTTCCAGAACAGTTATGCTTTCTCAAGCTGGAAGAAGGTTATACCATACTCAGAGAAGTACTTCCCTTCTTTGTCATGGGTTGACTCCTCTTGAACTTGTCTTGTTGCTGTGGTTCTGCAGACTGTGCAGAATGATTCTTTTTAAATCATATTTGCATATCATTTCCTTTCATCACTGACTGCTTGCTGGAAGATCTGCTCTCCTGCATCTTATACTAATGGTTTGTTTTTGCCCTCAAAGACAATTTAGATTTTTTTCCATGGCTGCTTTGACCTTGCTGTGGTGATAATTTTTGCCCTCGCTGTACATGGTCTGAATAACTTTTTAGTTGTTTTGGCTACAGCGGCAAACTGTGTTTCTGTGTTCTGTATTGTAGTTATCTAAGTGGTTTCTCCCCAGCTCCTTTTGAACCACCATTGGAAAATGCAATTTGCTGCCTTATCTTGGAAAATATGACCGTCAGTTTTCAATCTGACTCACGTTAAATGACTTACCCCAAACTTGTCACCAGTCAGTTTTTTGTACATATTGTATAGCAGAGTATTCTGTCTGTCTTGGCCTAAAGGGCTCTAATCAAATGATCCCCAGACTCTATATTGTGGATTTTGGTTTACCAGAAATACCTTCCTTTTAAAAAAGGAAATGGGACAATCTGGTTCTCTTTTTGGGGGACCTCACTTTTTGAGCAGTTTTTCTGTCACACATAGGCAGTGTCTACACTAGCCAAAAACTTCGAAATGGCCATGCAAATGGCCATTTCGAAGTTTCCTAATGAAGCACTGAAATACATATTCAGCACCTCATTAGCATGCGGGCAGCCGCGGCACTTCGAAATTGACGCGGCTCGCCGCCGCACGGCTCATCCAGACAGGACTCCTTTTTGAAAGGACCCTGCCTACTTCAAAGTCCCCTTATTCCCATCTGCTCATAGGAATAAGGGGACTTCGAAGTAGGCGGGGTCCTCTTGAAAAGGAGCCCCGTCTGGATGAGCCGCGCAGCGGCGAGCTGCGTCAATTTCGAAGTGCCGCAGCTGCCTGCATGCTAATGAGGCACTGAATATGTATTTCAGCGCTTCATTAGTAAACTTCGAAATGGCCATTGTGTAGTGTAGACATAGCCATAATGTGCACAGTAACAGAGAGAAAGCCGTGCTAGTCTATATACTATCAAAACAAAAAAGCAGTCAAGTAGCACTTTAAAGACTAACAAAATAATTTGTAAGGTGAGCTTTCGTGGGACAGACCCACTTCTTCAGACCATCTGAAGAAGTGGGTCTGTCCCACAAAATCTCACCTAATAAATTATTTTGTTAGTCTTCAAAGTGCTACTTGACTGCTTTTTTGTTTTGATAATGTGCACAATATATTGTTCTTACGTGTGTGTGTCTGTGTTTGTGCGTGTGTGCATTTCGCCATGTGAAACCAAATGGCAAGACAGCCCTTGCGTAAGTGTTTGTCCATGTAAGGAAAAGTCTGGACTTTAATTTGTCTGCATTAGGAGTTTGTGCCAATATAACTATTTTGTTAAATCACACCCTTCTCCAAAATAGTTACAGTTAAACATTTTTCCAGTATCCATCTCCTCAGAAAGCACTGTGTAAGTTCCTTTACTGAAGACACATTTAAACAGAGTTCTCAGTGGAAAGGTGAAACCTCAAAATGCATTGAAACCCCCTGCAAAGTCAGCGAGCCCAGCTTCATTCACTTATCATCTTAAAGGAAAGATCCCAAGTCCAATCTAGTTAGTTCCAATAAAAGCTTCTTTGCTAGTGGTCTGAAAAAGGCCTTGTGAAGAAAAAAATTCTTCAGTTTCTGGGACAAAATGTCTGCTCGAAAGTGTCCCTGAGCTCCAAAAGTGAGGCAAATATAATTTTAGGTAGTGCTATGACAGCCCACAGGTTATGTAAACCGTTCTCTGCTGTATCCCACTTAGGTCCAATGATACTTCATATGTAATTAGGCCCAGCCCCTTTTTGTTCCTTTGGTTTTTGTGTTGCTACTATGCACCATTTATCTAATCACATTGTTTGCTTGGGTGACTGGCTATTTTATCTTGTTAAATTAAGGCCTGAAGTTAACTGGAATCTTACACTCAGATTCACTTAAAAGAAGCCATTTCTCTGCTGGTCCAAGGTTAAAACTGCTTTAAGAGGGTCCTGTTAGATTCCTCTTCAATTGCACTCTGTTTCCTCTGGAACAAGTGGCTTTGCAGCAGTTGTTTGGGATGTTGCTTGTTGAGTTGGGCCCTCCATTTTTTGGTTCCTCTGCTGCTACTCTTGATGCTTCTATTGTTAATAATTTAGGAGGGGAGAAGTCAGCAGAAGCAGAGCAGCTCTGATTATAGTATCTTCGCAGCTACATGCTTTCTGGAAGTGCTTGCAATCTTTTCTTATGGCAGAACGCAACTTAGCAGACAGCGAGAGGCAGGTTTGCATTTCTACTTTAAAGCAAAATAACCACCATACATTTGTGTGCGTGCATAGAATGCACACAACCTGTGCTTCTTAGTCTGGTGGAGTACTAGAGTCAACACAAGGGTGCTTGGAGGTAGATTTATCACTTCTATACTAGATGCAATAAAGTGATTCTCATGGGATCAATTGCTGTCTGTCCATCTGACAGGTAGTGTAGACATGCACATAGACTGTAAGGTCTTCAAAGCAAGTCCATCTTTTGTTCAATGTTTGTATAGCGTCTAGCATAATGGGGTCCTGATCCCTGGCTGAGTCTCCTTGGCCCTACGGTAATATAAATTCTTTTCTGATCAAATCAAAGTCAGGGGCCTGGAAGGAAAACAAAATATGTTTTTAACCATTGTTGGCTGTACTGAGAGCAGAACTGTTAAACGGGAAAATGAGAGGCTTTCATGGGAGATGTCCGCAAAAGTAGTTTTCGTCTAGTGGTTAGACTAAGAGGGGAAAGGGCTTGCACTCAGGATCTTGGATTCTACTCCTGGTTCTTCCACTGACTCCATGAGTAACATGGGGAAAGTCTGATAACTTCACTGCTTCAGTTTCACGTGTATCCATGGTTGAACAATATCTGTTTCAATGGGGTGCCTTGTAAATTGTCTAATTAATCATAGAAATGTAGGGCTGGAAGGAAAGTTAAGTGACCATCAAGATCAGCCCCCTGTGATGAACCAGGAACAAGTAAACCTATAGTCCTAGCCTATCCCAGGCAGGTGTTTGTCCAACCTTTTAAAACACTCCAGTGATGGGGATTCCAAAAATCTACCTTGGAAGCCTGTTCCAGAACTTAACTATGCTTAGAGTTAAGTTCTAACCTAACATCTAACCTAAATCTCCCTTGCTTCATGTATTAAGCCCATTATGTCTTATCCTACTACTGTTTCTGCTTTGAAATGGTCAAGAAAGAGTTACTGTTGAGGTGCTGTGTATTTATCACAGTGATGCTTTCTGCTGTGAGAAGTTTTTTTTTTTTTTTTTTTGTGCAGATAAGAAGCGATACATCCCGGATCCTGGATGAGACCATTCCTGTCATTAAAGCCAAGGTGGTAGAAATGAACATCATCTATGCCAAAGTTGATAAATTAGAGGTTTGTTATATTGAGACTTTCATTCTTGGGGGAAGAAGTGTGCTTTTGCAGTTGCTTTTCCTCTGGATTTGTGTGGCGTGCTCATGTGTGCAGCTGATTTTGTTTCCTTATGCTTTAGGTTTTGTGTTTGCTTGCTTGTTTTAAATCAGTGGGCTTCCTGCCTAAAATACAGCATCTGTGTATGTGTTTCCAGGATTGGGCCCTTAAAAATAATTTATTTTCTGATTCACCAGCTATTAGTATAAGGCGGGAGGGTGTGCCTTCACAGGTGTCAGGTGATCACAGCTCTCATTGGCTGCGAAAGGGAACTAACCCTAGTAGATTAACCCTAGTCGTCACCGTCCTACTATTAGGTTTAAGGTATCCATTAGGATCAGGTATTTGTGTCTTGTATGGGCATTTATGCCATGGTGTTTACTGTTTAGGGAAAAAAAAGTCAGGTCTTATGTCCATCAGTTTCAGATTGTTGATAAGTCTTGTATAATTTTGTAAAATATATCTCCATGCTCCACTCTTCTGCAGCATTTTATCCTCAATGAGGGAAGCCATTATGACTCACTAAGATGATGTCCTTACCATATTTAGTAAGCAGTATGTTAAAATTAGACTGTCAACTCAGGGCAAGGTTGCCTCTGGGGTGAATATAATTAAAACATGAGAAGATAAATCACATAATGGTTACTATCACTTTTAACTGACTCGGAGGAGTGGAAAAAGCTAAATGTTTGTGCTATCAGTTCCAGATGGGGCAGTTCTCAAGGTTTGAGCTCAGACCCTATACGAAGTAGCAAAATAACTTCAGCCTCCCCTGATGAAGCTTAGTATTATGGGCCAGAATGGCAGTTGAGTTAATTGTATTTAAAGCATTGTGATTTCCAAATCAAACGTCTGGTAGCTTATAGCACCATGCTTTGTAAATTCATTTTCTAATTGTAAATGTATTTTGTGCCACTGTCCATCCAAGAGATCTGAAGTGTTTTATAGCTAGCTATAGCACTGTGAAGCTGGTATGTTTTGTTCCTATTTTACAGAGACAGAAAATGAGGCATGACGCTTCAGGGCAAAATTTGCAAAAATCAGAGTTTAATGCGAGCATCCTAAAACAGTTTGGCAGGACACTGATTTCCAGAAGTGCTGAGTATCCCAACATCAGTAAGAGCTATTGGATTTGCAATACTTTTGAAAATTAAGAAGGTGCCTGAATATTGACCAAGGCCAGGTCTACACTAGGAAAATAAGTATATTTCAGATATGCAATTCTAGCTACTTTAATTGCATACCTACAATCAACTTATCTGAAATCAATTTACCTGACCATCCTCACTGAGGAATGTTGATGTCATCAACTTCCCTTACTCTTTGTGATAGTGAGGAGCATAGGGATCGACTGCCGACTCCTGATAGGTCAATTTTGCACATCTCTATCTGATGCATGAAATCAAATCTTGGAAAATCGACCCTGAGAAGGTCAGTCTTCCAGGTAATGTAGATGTGGCCTTAGCACGTGATTTTTTGAAAAAGAGCCTAATGGAGTTAGATGCTGAAAATGACTGTCCGTGGGAATCTGGTTTTGAATTCCTTTAGATACTTCGGAAAATACATCCCTAAGTGTACTTGGGCTTCTTCTTAGCAAGTCTTTGCTCTAGTATCGTGCATAAAATTAAAGGAAATAAATGGCCTAGACCAAGACTCGCCCTTCTTGTCTCTAATAAAAAAACTGTCTTTTACCTGGTATTTCTTTTTCGTAGTTACTACTTCAGTGTTTAATTTGAATTGAAAATTATCAAAAGACAGACTTGGATTACCACTTACTTTTTGCTAGGGGCCAGAATCTGAGATTTTTTTTCTTGGTTTGCTTGGTCCTAAAAGATACTTTTCAAGCCAAATGGAGTATTTGGTAATGTTATTCTCATGAAGGACAGTAATTTTATTCTTCCATGATACCTGTGCTCCCTGTTATTTTATTTGATTTTACTCAGTGAGGATAAATCAGACTTGCCATTTCATCACATGAATTCAGGGGCTTTCTGGCTCATGTGTTTGATAACCAGTACTAAAAGACTGTGGGCCAAATTCTGTCCTCAGTGATACCAGTGCAACAACTTTGCCATCTGGAGTTTGCACAGGTGAAGCAGGACCACATTCTATCCCTGTAATTGGTACTGAATTGCAATTATGTGGTTATATATAGGGAGGGAATAGATTCAACGTTTCTCCTCTAGCTGTGGAAGGCAAACAGAAGTACAAAAAGTAGAAAAAAAATCAGTTGCCACTAAAGCAAGCAGATCCAGCTTAGAATACACATGGGATCTGGTGAATAAGAACGTGTCATCTGTATGAGATTTATTTTCAGACTAAAGCTATCTTCAGAGCTTTGCTTCAGTAGAGTATAAAATGGGTTCTGAAGAAATGTAAGAGTTTGTGCTGCAGATAACTTACAATTCAGACAATCCTGTTAACTCCACATTGCTACCATGTGTGTGTATGTGGCAGAGTATTGCAGTGGAATTTGAGTTTTAGTGATCACTGTGTTGTGATTATTTGGTGGCATGGATCAGTTTTTTTTTTTCCAAAAGCCAGTTCCATCGTTCATTTGTAGCTTGTGCTGACCGGGGTGGTGGGGGATTCAGCTGTAAGGATCATACAGGAATTGATGTATTATTTTATTTGATGTTTACAAAGATAGAAAAAATTTTTACACCTCTGAGTCACTAGGCTGCAGGGTGTTTTTTGTTTTTTGTTTTTGTTTTTTTTTTAAAAAGCCATAGTGAGAACTATCTTTACCCTGACTGTTCTAAGTTGGCATTCTGCAATGTCTAGTAGGACTCATGCTGTCCTTCCTAGATGGAGATTTTGTTTCTCTGCATGTGAGGGATTTGGTGTTTCACTGTTTTCTGGATCTGGACATAGTGACCAGTCATCTAGAACCCTTCTGTGCCCAACACTTCTTATAATAGGATTCCACAGAAGTCAGAGGATGTCATTGGCCAGAAGTTCAGAGACCTCTGTCTAGTCACTAATAATAATAATAATAATAATAATAATTTTGCTTTTTAGCTTTTTTACCCACAACCAGATATAAGTGCAAATGAATTAAGTCTTTCAACCAACCAATTTGCAGGTGCAAGCAGATAATATAGTTGGCAGTCTATCATAGAGCTGGAAGGGACCTCAGGAGGACATCTAGTCCAGCCCCCTGCTTCAAGCAGGATCAACCCCTACTAAGTCATCCCAGCCAGGACCTTGTCCAGCTGGGACTTAAAAACCTCAAGGGATGGAGAATCCACCACCTCTCTAGGCAATGCATTCCAATGCTTCACCACGCGCCTGGTGAAGAAGTTTTTCCTAATATCTAACCTACACCTTTCCCTCTTCAACTTCTGACCATTACTCCTTGTTCTGCCATCTGATGCCACTGAGAACAATTTTTCACCCTCCTCTTTAGAGCTCCCCTTCAGGAAGTTGAAGGCTGCTATTAAATCACCTCTAAGTCTTCTTTTTGTAAACTAAACAAGCCCAAATCCCTCAGCCTATCCTCATAGGTCTTGTGCTTCGGCCCCTTAATCATTTTTGTTGCCCTTCGCTGAACCTGCTCTAGCAAATCCACATCCTTTTTATACTGGGGGGCCCAAAACTGGACACAATATTCCAGATGTGGCCTCACCAGTGCCAAATAAAGAGGAATAACTAGTTCCCTAGATCTGCTCGAAATGCTCCTCCTAATGCACCCCAGTATGCCGTTAGCTTTCTTGGCTACAAGGGCACACTGTTTACTCATATCTAGCCTTTCATCCACCATAACCCCTAGGTCCCTTTCCATCGTACTGCTGCTGAGCCAGTCGGTCCCCAGCCTGTAACAATGTTTGGGATTCTTCCGCCCCGGGTGCAGGACTCTACACGTCTCCTTATTGAACCGCATCAGATATCTTTTGGCCCAGTCCTCCAATTTATCCAGGTCCCTCTGGATTCTCTCTCTACCCTCCAACATATCTACCTCTCCCCCTAGCTTTGTGTCATCTGCAAACTAGCTGAGGGTGCAACCCAGTCCCTCATCCAGGTCATTAATAAATAGATGTTGAATAACACCGGCCCCAGAACCAAACTTTGCGGCACTCCGCTTGAAACAGACCAGCATCCAGCTATTGAGCCATTGACCACTACCCGTTGGGCCCGACCATCAAGCCAACTTTCTATCCATCTTATAGTCCAAGGATCCAATCTATATTTCCTTAACTTATGGACAAGAATGTTGTGGGAGACCGTATCAGAAGCCTTGCTGAAGTCAAGGTATATCACATCCACTGACTTCGTCATGTCCACAGAGCTTGTTACGTTGTCATAGAAGCTGATCTGGTTGGTGAGGCAGGACTTGCCCATGGTGAATCCATGTTGGCTACTTTTGATCTCTTTTCCCTCTTCCAAGTGCTTCAAAATGGATTCCTTGTGGCTTCCCTCCATTATTTTCCCAGGGAATGAGGTAAAGCTGACGGGTCTATAGTTCCCTGGATTGTCCTTCTTTCCTTTTTTAAAGATGGGCACTATGTTTGCCTCCTTCCAGTCATCCGGTATCTTCCCCAATCTCCAAGAGTCTTCAAGGATAATGGCCAAAGGTTCAGCAATGACCTCTTCCAATTCCCTCAGTACCCTGGGGTGCATTAAATCCAGACCCATGGACTTGTGCACATCTAGTTTTTCTAGATAGCTCAGAACTTGTTCCTTCCCCACAGATGGCTGCCCTCCACCTTCCTGTACTGCATCATCTAGGACCATCAATGGGAAGTTGACTTTGTCTGTGAAGACTGAGGCAAAAAAAGCATTGAGTACTTCAGCTTTTCCTGCATCATTTGTCACTAGGTTACCTCCCTCATCCAGTAATGGTGCCACACCTTCTCTGATAACCCGTTTATTGTTCACATGCCTGTAGAAACCCTTCTTGTTACTCTTCACATTCCTTGCCAGCTGCGGTTCCAATTGTGCTTTCACTTTCCTGCTTACTGCCTGGCATTCTCCAGCCGTACGTTTATACTCCTCCTTAGTCAACTGTCCTCGCTTCCATTTCTTGTATGCATCCTTCTTGAATTTAAGCTGACTAAGGATTTCACTGTTAAGCCAAGCTGGTTGCCTACCATGTTTGCATTTCTTACTACACAGTGGGGTTGTTTGTTCCTGTGCCTTCAGTAAGACTTCTTTAAAATACTTTCAGTTCTCTTCAACTCTTTTCCCCTTCATCTTCGTTTCCCAAGAGATCCTGCTCATCCAGTCTCTTAGGGAGTCAAAGTCTGCTCTTCTGAAATCAAGGGTCTGTATGTTACTGCTCACCCTTCTTCCTTTTGTCCAGATCCTGAAATCTACGATCTCATGGTCACTGCAGCCCAGGTTCCCCCCCACTTCTATTTCTTCTACTAGTTCTTCCCTGTTTGTGAGCAACAGGTCAAGTTGCGCATGGCCCCTGGTCGGTTCCTTCAGCACTTGTACCAAGAAGTTATCCCCAACATTCTCCAAAAACTCCCTGGATTGTCTGTGTGCTGCTGTATTGGTCTCCCAACAAATGTCTGGATGATTAAAGTCTCCCATGAGAACCAGGGCCTGTGATTTGGAAGCTTCACTAAGCTGCCTGAAGAAAGCCTCATCTATCTCCTCTTCCTGATCTGGAGGCCTATAGAGACACCAACTACAACATCACCTCTGTTACTTCCACCTCTAAGCTTAACCCAAAGACACTCAACTGGATTTTGTCTTTCCTCATACTGGAGCTCTGAGCAATCATACCGCTCCCTCACATAGAGCGCAACTCTTCCTCCTTTTCTCTCCTGTCTGTCCTTCCTAAACAATTTATAACTGTCCATGACCGTGCTCCAGTTATACAAATCATCCTACCAAGTCTCTGTTATTCCAACCACCTCATACTTGTGTGACTGTGCCAGGGCCTCTAGTTCTTCCTGTTTGTTCCCCAGGCTTCTGGCATTAGTATACAAGCATCTTAGAGAAGGGGCCGATTGGCCCACTTTCTCCTCTTCACCCAGGAAACCACTTGATTGTTCCCTCCTCCTTCCCCGCTTACCTGTGGGCTTGTGTCAGATTATCAGCCAATATGCAAGAGGTTCAGCTAGTCTGTGTGCTGATGAGGAATAAAATGGTACATTTGAAGCATAATGAGAAATATTGGTGCTGAATCATTTGCCCCACAAGTAATTGCTTACCTCACTGCCTACAGAGAGAAAATTAGAGTCCGTGTTTGAAAATGTATCCCTTTTGCTACTTCTATTAATAATAGTGAATTCTGGTATTTTGTTGAAACTGTTTATTTGACTCTGGAACAGTAGCTAGGATAGTATTGAAAACCAGTGTGCAGATGTTAGTAATTCTCATGAGAATGTTTTTCTGTCCCCTTTCACAGGCCTTTGTTAAAATGGTTGGACACCATGTTTCTTTCCTAGAAGAACAAGTGCTTCAAGCAGAGAGGGAGCATAACTTTGTGTCTCACGCTGTTCGCAGAATACTTCAGTCTGCAGCTATACCATCTTTTAAAAATGTGAGTGCTTGAAAGCTGCTTATATCACCGGGGAAAAGTCATGAAAAAATACTCTTCCCTCTACCTTCCCACCACGAGCATGGCCTAGACAATAGGTTTCATGTTTTTGGGGAGTATTGTAAATACTACACTGGATAATTGATTGTAACTCACCAATGTAATAGAAGAATATCTATTTAGTGTAGTGAAATCGAGTGGCTAAGAAGTCCTGAGGTGTTGCTGTGGGCTTAAATAGCTTCAATGTTAAATCTGAGAGATCTCCACATTTGGTGGAGACTGAATGGAAATGTGTGTGTGTGTGTGTGTGTGTGTGTGTGTGTGTGTGTGCGCACACACAATGTAATGATTTTACAAACTATACATGTCTTGGGATGAGAGTTACTCTGTAAGCATCTTGTATTGAAATTACATCCTCTCCATAGACTTACCATTCTCTGTGAACCGGCACTAGAGGGGTATGAGGCACATGCTCTTTGCTGGGAGGTTGTGTGTGTGTTTCAGTGATATTTGCTGCCAACAAACAAGCCTGGTGACAAGGTGCGGGAGGGGCAAAGGAGGCAGTTGCACAGGGGCCCGTCATTTCAAAGGGGCCTGGAGCTCTGTCTGCCACCGCTGCTACGCTACAGGCCCCTTTGAACTGCCACAGCAGCACTGCTCTGTGTGGCTGCAATGGGGACAGAGCCCACTGTCACGATCTGAGTGGAGCTAAGGGCCAATTGCCCCTTTGGCCTTTTAGGGGCAAGGAGCCAGGGCCCACAGAGGCTGTCGGCCCCTCTGAGACCCCGGAATCTGGATTTCTTCCCAGACTCTGGAAGGAATTGTGCTGTAGTGAGCACACACACTCTTCTCACTTCTATCCCTCTTTTCTCCTCCCCTCCAAGCCTGTCTCTGTGCCAGTGCTGTCATTCTCCTCTTCCAGATCCTTGTCAGCATGTCCTCCCCAGCTGGTCCCAGTGTTCATCCTTCTCCTCCAACTAATTATGCAAATCCCACTCTAGCTCCTGGTCTTCTTCCCCTGCCTCTCTCTGTCATAGCCTCCTTGCCCAGCTAGTTCTGGTCTCCATCTCTGTCCTCCCTGGCTCCTCATTAAATCTGTCCTTCCATGCCCTGCATGTGCTTAGTCACTCCCTGTCCCAGTTCACTCCCTCCCTCCCTGGGCACTTTTAAAATAAATGAAAGCACACACTAAATGAGAAGTCCCTAGTGCTTGTAGTTGCAAAGAAGACTTCTAAAATATGAAGTGAGTGTATGTGATAAGTGATACCTGCTTGAGTCTGCAAACAGCTTGGAGAGCCACACGGTTTGTTTCAGTGGGTTGGTAATGCTGAATACTGAAGTCAGTCATATATGTGTCTGTATAAAAGAAATCATTTTGGGTGTAGCGTGCATGGAAAGGATACGTATCTTACTATGTGGATGTTCTGTCAGTGGAATCTCATTTGGGTGTCTCAAGTGTATGAACCTTGTCGGAAGCCCAAGGCTTCAAATTGCCTTTTTCTTCTTCCTGCACTTTAGCTGCTCTCCACATCATCATCATCACCATCACTTCCTCTCCATTGTTCTGGAAGAGCCCATTGCAGCCACTCAGCAAATGTGGCAATTCCCTGTGCTGGGGGCTTGTTGCCACTGAATGACAAATTTGCATGATCTGGGATTACTTCCTCCCCTCATATCCCTTCTGCAACTGAGTGAGACTTGAATATTACTGCAGCTAAGGCACAACACTGGAGGATCCTTAGTAGATGAACACAGTGATGAAACCTTCAAGGATAGGGAGGGTGGAAGTCAGGCTGTATTTCTGGGATTCTGCAGTGTGGTTGGGTGTCACAGTCAGGTGAACATGTTTGGCTGGTTCTGAAATGGCTAGCTTCCCAGCCTTACTCTGATCCAGGAGGCTGTGCTAGTCTATATACTATCAAAACAAAAAAGCAGTCCAGCAGCACTTTAAAGACTAACAAAATAATTTATTGGGTGATGAGCTTTCGTGGGACAGACCCGCTTCTTCAGACCATAGCCATACCAGAACAGACTCAATATTTAAGGCACAGAGAACCAAAAATAGTAATCAAGGTTGACAAATCATTTTGCTTACCTTGATTATCATTTTGTCAACCTTGATTACTATTTTTGGTTCTCTGTGCCTTAAATATTGAGTCTGTTCTGGTATGGCTATGGTCTGAAGAAGCGGGTCTGTCCCACGAAAGCTCATCACCCAATAAATTATTTTGTTAGTCTTTAAAGTGCTGCTGGACTGCTTTTTTGTTTTGACACAGGAAGGATTAGAGGGGGTTACGCTTACTACATTTCTCTGAAGTAAAAGCAGCCTTTTGCTTTCTCTGTGCTAGAATAGGCCGTATGTTCCACGTATGGTTCCATGCTTTTAAATTACATATGCACCTTGTTAAGTGCAAGAAAAATCTCATTCTCACTCTTTGCTTCTCTATCCCTAAATGCAGCTGCAGTAACACAGAGTGTTGGTTCCTCCATCCATTCTTGTTAGTTTAGACTCTCTCATCCATAACTGGTACTATTTACTGCTCAACTTATTATTTAAGATGTTTGCCTGTTGCATTGGTGGATCTGCATTTTGAGCAGTGAATGGTTAGTTTCATGGCAGTATTTTCAGGGTCTTGTTGAGAAACGTGTAAATCTTTGGGGAAAAATGGGCTCTGCTACAGTTCTCTTCTTATGTTAGGAAAGCTACAGTGCTTGTTGGAGAGGAAAGGGGCATGGCCAGGCAGGAAATGATAATGATTCCTCTACCTTTTTATAGGGATTTTATGGTCCCCATGACCATACTATTTGAGCCCTTCACAGATATTAATGATTTATTTTCTCAGCACCACTGTTGAATAGTGAAATGTCACTTTCCCTGTTTCACAGGCTGAGAACTGATGCATAGTTAAGTATCTTTCCCAATAATACACAGTCACAGCTAGAGATTGAAACTCCAAAGATCTTGGTTCAATCTAGTGCATTAAGCATAACATTCTTTCTTTTCCAGTAGCAGAGAGAAAGCCGTGCTAGTCTATGTGCTATTAAAACAAAAAAGCAGTCAAGAAGCACTTTAAAGACTAACAAAATAATTTATTAGGTGAGCTTTCATAGGACAGACCCACTTCTTCAGCCCATAGCCATACCAGAACAGACTCAATATTTAAGGCACAGAGAACCAAAAATGGTAATCAAGGTTGACAAATCAGAAAAAAAGTATCAAGGTCAGCAAAGCAGAGAGCAGAGGGGCGGGGATTTGGACCTATGGTATAGAGTCTCTAGAAGACTCTATAGAGTACCATGATTTGGACCCAAGGTATAGAGATGCTAAAAGAATTCCACAGGGACTTGAACAATCTGGACCCCACCGTCAATTTATGCCTCAATTACTCCACACGAGAGAGACATTTCCTGGACACTACAGTACAAATCAAGGATGGCCTGATCAGTATCACGCTGTACTGGAAACCCACTGATCGCTATACTTACCTACACGCTTCTACCTTCCATCCTGCACACACAACTAGATCCATTGTTTACAGTCAAGCCTTTAGGTACAATCACATTTGCTCTGATCCTACTGTCAGAGACCAAAAACTACAAGATCTTTACCAAATATTGATAAACCTGAATTACCCACCAGGAGAAATAAAAAAACAAATCGACAGGGCCAGACAAATACCCAGAGACCAGCTACTCCAAGATAGGCCCGAAAAACCCAAGAACAGAACACCACTGGTTATAAACTACCGCCCCCAACTCAAACCACTGTAGCGCATTATTAAAGACCAACAACCTATCCTTAATCAGGGTGCCACACTCCAGAAGGCTCTAGGTGACAGGCCTGTTCTCTCCTACAGACAACCTCCCAACCTTATGAGGATTCTCACCCACAACCACAGTCTGTACCACAGGAACACCAGTCCTGGGACTTTTCCTTGCAACAAAGCCCGCTGCCAGCTTTGTCCACGTATCTATTCTGGCGATAACCAGGTTAGTCACAGAATCACGGCACATTCTCATGTGCCTCAGCTGACATTATATATGCCATCATGTGCCAACAATGTCCAAATGCTTTGTATATTGGACAGAGTTCAAACTCTGAGACTAAGAGTTAATGGGCACAAAACAGACATCAAAACACTCCTGATCCACAAACCAGTTAGTCTACATTTTAATGGAGTGGGCCCTTCTGTTAATGACTTAAGAGTTTGCGTCTTATTGAAGAAGAATTTTCACTCTGCTTTGGAAAGAGAGACTGCTGTACTCTCTTTCATATTCAAATTCGACACATTAACATGTAGTTTGAACCAGGATGCAAATTTTCTGGGACACTATAGGGGCTCTTTTGCATACTTGGCTTCATTTAATTCTTGACACACCCCCCCCCCCCCCCCCCCGCCGCACCCCTCTGTTCTCTGATTTGCTCACCTTGCTAATTTTTTTCTGATTTGTCAACCTTGATTACTATTTTTGGATCTCTATGCCTTAAATATTGAATCTGTTCTGGTATGGCTATGGTCTGAAGAAGTGGGTCTGTCCCACGAAAGCTCACCTAATAAATTATTTTGTTAGTCTTTAAAGTTCTACTTTACTGCTTTTTTATTTCTTTTGCAGGAATAGGGATCTGTGTCTAGGTTGGAGCTGGAGGATGAGAATAACAGCTGGGAGATAAGAATTTGTACCAAGGTTCTTTATAGGTTTACAAGAATGGGCTATCTGGATTCTTGCCTGTGTAGCATGTCAGAACTCTGCAGGTATGTTGAGCCCTGCTAGAGTGTTGAGCATCTCTATTTCCATAAGGTGAAAAGTACAAGGACAGCGCTCTGGTCATACAGTTAGGAGCAATAGGTGTTTGCATACTAGTTTTTGTTACCATTTTACAGGCTTTATTATATTTCTTCCCTCTAAGCCGGATGAATACAGAAGCTGCTTCTTTATTTTATGAACCTTCAGAGAAACAATCTGAAGTTTGCTGTGAAATTAAGTACTTGTGTGGAGTATGGGAATCACACTGAATTTTCAAAATTTTTAAAGGAAAGATCAGCTGCTCCTTGCAAGCTTCTGTAGCTTAGGAGATTTTAATTACTCTAAATTTCAGTCCTATATATGCAAGTTATTCTTAGTAAGATAGTAGTATATTATCTCCAATGGCTGTTTCAAAAAAAATGAAGCTAAACTCACTCCATTTTCTTTTCTTCTGTCATTTTCTGTGGGTGCATCTGTGCAATCATACTCTGTTTCACTTGATGAAGGAAATAGTTTTATTAGTGATTTCAGAAAGTGTTAAAACACACCCAAAATTTGTAGTACTTTTATCTGAGCAATACTCTTTGTTCTTTGTTTCCCATTCCTCCTTTTTTCTATGCGGCTTTATGCTATGCATTGCTTGTATGTTCTCAGTAGTTCTCCACTTCACAGTCTATGGAATATGTATTTCAGACAGTATGTACAAAATGATAGATTATAAAATATCATCCCAGAAGAGTTCACTTGGAGATCAGAGTGCAAAAAAAAAAAAAGCCTTTGCCTTGTGAAATTCATGCACAATTCATACACTCTGAAGAAGAAAAGCTGAGTTTGGGAGAATCTGTAAGGGAGAATCTGGCTTTTTTCTGATACATTTCATACATTTTGGTGAAAGAGTTTATCTGTGCCTTCGGTTAAATGGGACTCTTCTTCTATCCAGAGGAGAAAAATTGTGTTGAGTTCTGGTTATAAAAAATCAATACCATTTCTTTCTTCCTGTGAATCAAAACCCAGTATTGCCATCTGTCACAGTTTTATCAAGGATCTCATAATATTTGATGTTTTTTCTAAAAGCCCTTGCTCCTGAAATTGTGATTATGTGAGAATTACTTTTTTTAATGAAAGCTGTAAAATCCAAGACTTCATGGTTGTAAAGAAAAGCCAGAAATTGTTACTTTTATGGCCCCCAAAACCTCAGCAAGCAAATATAGAGAACCCAACCTTATTTTTTCAAATCTTAGGATTTCAAGCCAGTTTTGGGGGGCCAGACTCATTATAAACCTTCAGAAAAACAATCTGAAGTTTGTCTGTGATCTTTAATACTTGTGTTAGATGATTGGAATCACACTGAATTTTCAAAATTGCCAAAGAAAAGATCAGCTCATTATCTTTGAATGTTTGGGGCTGGCAATAATCAAAACACTCTCCAGCATGTGATTCCATTATTATCTGTCCTGCCAGAGCAATACTGTGGGAATTCAAAACCACACTACAGCCACTAGAACTTTGGTGTAAAATATACTCCTTCTCTCACTGCCAAACCCACATTGACTGTGGAAACAAGGATAGAAGTAGTTTTGAAAATACATAGAAGAAAAAAAAATAGATTGGCTGCAATATTTGCATTTGATGCAATTCCTTATCACTCTCACATTTAAAAAAACAAAACAAAAAACAAACTTTTTTAAAGGGAAGCTTCTGTTCAGATTCAGCACAAATTTTTGTTTTGTTAAACAGTTAAGAACATAAGACTGCCCATACTGGATCAGACCAGTGATCCATCTAGCCCAGTATCTTGTCTTCCAACCGAGGCTAATGCTTGATACTTCAGAGGAAATGAACAAAGCATGGCAATTTAATTAGTGATCCATCCTCTGTTGCCAGACCCAGCTTCTAGCAGTCAGAGATGCACCCAGAGCATGCAGTTGCATCCCTGATCATCTTGGCTAATGGCCATTGATGGTTCTATCCTCCATGAATTTATGTAATTCTGTTTTTTAAATCCAGTTATATTTTTGGCCTTGACAACATCCCCTTTTGTCTATAAAATAGAAAACCAATAGAAACTTTTCCATGACTTTTTATTAAATTTCCATGGAAACAATTGCTTTGTTTAAAAAACAAAAAACCCAATACAGTAAACTGGCTATTTAATGGACTAATGTGGGAGGGGGTTGTCCATTGTTACCAAAAGTCCATTAAGTGCAAGGGTTTACAGCCCCAGTTCTCCCTTCCCCTCAAAAAAAACCCAAACCAAACAAAAAAAACCCAAAAAACCTTCCACTCACCAGAGCAGCCGCGCTGGAGGAGCTGTTGGACCCCGCCATGACTGGGACCGTGCCGTGCGGCTGGAGGCGCATCCTGGCTAGAGGTGTCCCACTGTGCATGGCTAGAGCTGCCCTGTGGCTAGAGGCACCCCACCACACATGGCTAGAGGTGCCCCCCTCACACCACATGCAGCTGGAGGAGCTGCCGCCAGAGCCACCATGTGCTCCTCCTGCCAGGGGTAGGACATGTATGCAAGTGCCGTCTGCACACACACACACCCACTGTGGTGGGAAGAAGTGTGTGGAGGCTCTGTTGGAGGAGGCAGTGGCTCCTGCAGGTCACAGCAATGGTAAGTGTCTTTTTTGGTAGGGGGGAGAATTGATTTAGGATTTTATGGACCCCAGCGGACTTCCATTGGGGGACGTCCATTGTTCCTGATGTCCGCTAAATCAGGGTCCATAAAATCGAGGGTTTACTGTAAATGTTCCCTTGTGTCAAAATACTGCAGCATTGGGAATCTGAAAGTGAAACCAATAATCTTTTAAAAGTAAAATTACTTTGCTCAATATACATACTGAAAGCTGAAAGAAATGCAGAAAAGGAAGAAAGTATAAAATAGTAAAAAAAAAAAAAAAAAAAAATTAAAAATTCTTTTAATAGAATAAGCAGTCCTGTAGCACCTTAAAGACTACCAAATTTATTTATTAGGTAATGAACTTTTATGGGTAAAACCCACTTCCTTGACTTTTAATAGAATAGTTTGTTTAATTAAGATCTATTAAAGTCTAACATTTTAGATAACAACGGTCTTGTTAAATATCTGAGGCTGCCCGCCCTTCAGTTAGGGTGTCATAGCTCTTCATAAACATCCCAGAAGTCTTCCATTAAAATCTGGGATGGTTGTTAACATTCATGAAATTTCTGAAGTGTTTTTTAAACAATTAAAAGTTTATTTCAAGATTTGATTATCCATCATCAAGGAGCAAAATAAGCATGAGCTCACTTTAAAAGAATCCTTTACAGATCATCTTTTAATACCATTCTGAGCAAACCTGTTTGCATGACTTTAGTTGATGATATCCCTTAAAAGACATAGAAGGGAACATTTCCATTGTTCCTAGCTTTTGTCTCATTTATAACTCTATGCCTACAGCATCATTAGTATTTAGCCTTGCATTGAACTTTACAGCAATGAGTACATGTCCCTTACAGGAATTAATGCACTTCCATTTTCTTTGTAATGACAGCTTTCAAATTAATATTAAAGATATATTTATGCCAGTTGTCATGAGCATGATAATTATTGATGAGGCTTTTCTTCTCTGAATTTTCAGACTTTCTTATTACACTGAGTAGGATGAAATAGGTAGTTTGCTTTCCATTAAAATTGTAATATTATCTTTAGAGCAGCAACTGATTAAGTTAGTCTTCATTAATCTACTTCAGCTGATGGCCTAACTAACTTTGTTCTGATGCCTAAGGGAGAGAGTGGTTTTCTCAATGCCACTGTTAGAAATGAGGCTTGGAGGGATTTATAATAGGAGATGAAGCTTAATTTGTGCTACATCCTCAGGTCGAGGCCAACCCACCTTCCTAATGCCTCGGAGTCATTATCACTGCATTGATTTAAATGTCTAAGAGAGAGATCCAAGAGATACAATTCTTTTTGTGGTTGCCTATGTGAAATGGGTGAGTGGGCTCTGTCCATATTCTGGTTGGCAAGTTTCCACAGTGGCAGTAAATTTACTCCTCTGAACGGAAAGGCCTCTGCTCAAATGGATCAGAAAATTGAGTTGTCCTGTCTGTGCAGAAGAACTGCTCATGGAATGTTTGAGGTTCTTTTTAATAGAGAACTTCCCTGCCAACTGATTGATATCCTGAGAAATAATGTTAATCAAAACAAGGTTATAAACTGCCTGAATAAGAAGCTCTTCTCTCAGTTGCTAACATTTCACCTCCTTGATATTTAAGTCATGATGTTTGTAGATCACCTTTAAAACCTAACTGGATAGTTTTTGCTTAATATCTGTCAGGATCATGTTTTCTAGTGTCCTTTCCCTGTCATATTAAGACTCACAGGAAGCATGATCCAAGTTAAGAGTGTGAGTCAAAAGACTTATTCTACCCCTGCCTTTGCCACTGACTCACTGTGTATCCGTGGGCAAGAAGTTTCATGTCTTGTTTAATTTCTGAAGATCAGGCTAATGATACCAATCTTACAGGATATTGCAAGTCGTAATTATGCAATGTCTGTAAAGTGCTATGAGATCTTTGGGTGGAAAGGGCTAAGTATACATGAATCATTTTCCATCATTGGTATTTATATATCACAGGGGAAGAAGGCACAGAGTGAGCAGGTAAGGCCAAGATGTGTAGAACTGGGATCCTAAAGTTAAGTTCCAGTGTGCATCAAAAATGCCGAGCACTCATCAGCTCTAATTGAACTCACTGGAGCTGATGGGTGCTCAGCAGTTTTGCAAATCAGACAGGTGCCTAAATATGGATTTAGACATTTAGCTTTAGGCTGTTTAGTTTTGAAAATCTTTACCTAAAGATTGTTTACTGTGGCAAAATGCAGGCACTGAAATATAATGAATAAAAACTAGCAGAAAAAAAATCTTAGTCTCAGTGACTGTTGCCTGGCTTGGCCCCCTGCTCTGCTCTGTATTCATGTTTTACCCAAGAAAGTCTTGAACTTCTGGCTACACGTATAGCTTTTATAAGATTGATTAACGCAAATAAGTGTGATCTGTGCCAGAAGGTAGAAGCCCCACCTCTGTGCTTAGGGAACTCTGGAGGTGGTCTGTATCAATCTATTGGTGTTTATTGTTGAGCTCTAAATAGGATTCACAGTGAGTAACTTTCTAAGCTTTGAGGGCAATTTTTGTGGTCTTATAAATTCCACTTACAATGCTGCTTTGTGCAGAATTAAAGTGAATTAGCTGCATGCTGCTGCAGGGAGGGGACATAGCTCCTTCCAAGGAAAGTAAGAGGTGGATATTGCCCCTTTTCTTGGTTTTCTATTGGCTGCTGCTGTGAGGAATGCAGCAAGCAGTGGCTGTTGCTGCACTATTGAGTAAGCATCGGCGGCATGTTACACATTTCAGCTGTGCACATGTGTGCCATCTGGGGGAGATAGGAGCTGGTGCCTTGAACTATCTGATTCCTTTCCTCCTGGCAGCTATGTTTCCTCTCTTCATATGGGTATCTAACCCTCTGCGGGCTAATCTATACTTACCATAAGGTTGCCGCACCATGTTCGATCTTCTGGAATTTGATTTGTAAAATCGACCTCTCTGGGCTCGGCTGTTGACCCACATACTCCACGATATTGCGTGGAGTAAGGGACGTCAGCGTGACCCTAGAGGGGGTCTGACTACAGTAGGCAAGAAAGTAAATTCTTCTACGTCAGTTCTAGCTGCGCTAATGGCGTAGCTGGAATTGCATATCTGAAATGGACTTTCTTCCCTAGCGTAGGTCTACCCCTCTGTGCCTTGTTAAATAGACTAGATACTCTGTGCATTCTAAAATTGCATTTAAAAATGCTCAGTTAGCACTTGCTTTTCTGATGATTCAATCACTGACTCATTAAACCCAATTTTTTTTTTTTGGAAGAAAGGTGCTTTTAAAATCGGAGTTTTATTTTGAAGGAACCCCATCTACATTGCTAGTTTGCGATTCAAAAGCAGCACTTTCAATGCTCTGGGTGGCCACCGTTATGTAAATGAGGTGCTAAATATTCATATCAGTGCCTCATTAGCATTTCCAACCCACTTCATTTACATGCCTCTTCTGAAAGAGAGGGGCATGTGTAGACATAACCATTGTGTTAAAGTCCATTGAGAGAACTTTTTGCTACAGGGTGCACTTACACAGAAACTTTGCTTTACCATGTTCCTGTAGTCTATTTTCTTCTTAGCATAGAATATTCCTCCAGTTCTTGTTACATTTTACAATGAAGTTTCCTCAGTGAACTTTGCATATGAATTGTGTTCTCTATTTTACAAAGGTATATTTTTCAGTGCATCCAATTGTTATGTTTGCGTAACTCTGGGCACAAAAGTTTCACTTTGAAATGAGTCTGTAAATGTTTGTAGATTGTTACTATTAATAATAATTGTATTTGATTAATACTCAGGGACCTAAAAGTCCTAACCTAGACTGGGGTCATAGTCTGCTACATGCTGTATTTATTGACACTTACTAAGGGATAGTCCTTGCCCCAAAGACCATACAATATAAATTGACCAGAGAGAGAAAAAGTGAGTGAAGGGCAAAGTTGTTCTCCATCATTTTGCAGATGAGGAACTGAGGCACAAAAAATTAAATGATTTGCTCAAGGTCATTCAAAAATCTGTGGCAAAGCCTGGAAGTATGTTCGAAATCTCAGTCTAGTATGTGAGTGACAAGGTGATTCCTTTCATGAAGCTTGTTGTTTGCCTGGCCCAATATGTTGCACTTTTCATCTGAGAAGCTCTTAATGCTTTGCGAACAACTAACAAGTTAATAAAGGAGCTTAGTGAAATAGGTGGAAGTTCTACACATTTTATGAATGAACTGAGATTTAGTCCTTGAAAACCTGAGCTAGAGGTGAAGCTGAGCATATAACTGGGGAATCCTAACTCTCAGTATTCCATTTACAGTAATATCTGTGTTCAAACTTGACATGATGCATTGAAGGAATGTTGAAATGGAACTTTTGGGTTTGTGTGACACTATCCTGAAGACATAGTTTGGCTTGTGTCTCTTGGGATAGCTCCAGTCAGGCCAGTAGTGTGGCATGTGAGGGTGGGAGTCAATTCTGCACCTGCCTGAGGCTTGCAATTTGGATGGGCAGTGCCCCCTTCTCCTCTCCCCCGACTACAGCCATGCCTATAATATAATTTTAAAGTGGTGTGCAAACAGAAGTGACTTCCTTTGTAAATCTGTTTATTTTCCATGGTTGCTTGCTCTAAGCATGGTTTTTGATAGCAAGAATCATATGTAAGGGAAGCCTGAAAAAATAAGAGTCTGATCCTGCATAAACATTTTCAAATGAAAGTAACTTTCAGCATGTGTGTAGCTGAGACAGGGAAGTTATTCATTAAGGTGTGATTATTTGCAGGATCTGGCCCTAAATTTAAGCTCTCACAGCAGTAATTTTCATGGATGTTTTTTATAATTAAATACTCTAAACATAAGACCTAGTTTGTAAGTCAGGCGGCATAATTGTAATTAAGTACTGTAAAATCATTTATAGCGTAGTATCCATAAGGAATTTAACTTAGTTGATCCATTATTAAAAGTGTGATTATTGTCTTCCGTTTGCTAATGATGTTATCCTGTAAAATGGCAAACTTACAAAGCATACGGTCTCCAAAAACAGCTTACCCCAAGATCAGAAAGACAAATGAAAGGATGTAACAGAACATAGGCAACTTCCAAAGTTTTTTGTATTTTGGGCTAAGGAGGGCAGCTATGGCAATAGAAGGATAATATAATCTCAACACAGGTAAGTTCTGAAGATATGAACCCTATAGCTTTGATCTTAATAAAGCTGGGCTCTTACTTTATTCCTGTGGCATGGTCTGGTTTATGGAGTTTCACAACCTTCCTGTCTCCCTTCTCCCAGCCTCACACACACATCCAATTAACTCCCCGCACACTATTTCCTCCATTTCCCACTGCCTTAGTGCTGCCTCTTAGATATTCTGACTTTTCTTGGACACACACTTCTCAGAGGCATTTTACGAGTGTATTTCTAATGTCACAGGCTCTTAGTGGGAGGCTGTGGTGTAGACAGACTCCTTTCCAGGTCCAGTCATCTCCTCTGTTGCTGAATTACTTGAATAATTGGTCTTGGTTTTTTTTGTATTTGTTCACATCTCCATCACTTTTAATTTTTGTTCAGGTCCCAGATTTTGAAAATGATTGTGTTCTTGTGTTTGAACATATATATATATATTTAAAAATATATATGCACAAAGATACAGATGTGCATATGTAGATAAGTAAATAAACAGGAAATCTATTTAAAATATGATTTTACAATTTTATGATATCTGCATTCTTAAGTGGAATATCGGAGTCGTGAAACTTTCCTGCAGATGATTTTTTAAGAAACAATCAGCCAACCCTCCACACGCTCAATATACCCTATTAGAATGCTCTTCTTTTCAGTAATTGGTATGTTTGCAGTTTAAATCTTCATGGTGGTTTTCCACCTGGTGTTCCATAGAGTTTGTGTCTTTCAGTCAGTTTGCCAAGTAAAGGCTATATCCATCTTAAGAATTCCTTGCTTTGACTTTGTCACTACTTTCATTGTTTCAGGAGAATTGCTCCTGTATATTTTGGTCCTGAGAGCACTCTTGTAAAGGTTTCTGGCTCCCAGTGATCATCTCTGCTGGGTGGTGCACCCCTGCTGTGTCACTCCCTTATGACTGGGGGTTTTAAGACTTTACAGCTCCCTTATCTACCCTGTCATATCTCCAGCAAGCCAGACTGCCTAAAAGGTCAGTGCCTGTGCTTTATGCTCTCTCCAAAGGATACAACCGGCCTGTTGCCAACAGCCACAAATTATCACACAGCTCTTTCTAAGGAAGCACATTTTTTTCTTGAGGTGAAAGCTGCAAACCAGAGAAAGCATATAAAAACAAAATGATCTAGGGTGTAGCCTGGGACCAGGGGAATGCTGTGCCCCCTTAGCTGCCTCCAGCCTGGGCTGTCTTTCATAATGCCTTGTTGGTGACCAGCAGCGGTCCCTCCATGTGCTGTAATCACTCAGCACAACTGTATATGGAGCCCAACACCCAGCTGCTAGAGTGCATGAATTCTTCCAGAGCTACTCATGAATCTCTGAGTAAGGCACCAGCCAAATCCCTGTTCCCGCTCCCCTGGCTCCCACTACTGTAGCTTAGCTGTACTTCCCTGGTCTGGCACCTTCAGGACCTGACCAGTCCCAAACCAGGAAATATACCAGACCAGGGGAGGTCAGTGGTGGCCCGTCTGCTGCATCTGGCTGTGGGGCTCTGCTCTGGTGGCAGCAGAGGGGCTGGCACTGACCAAATAGAGACTGGGATGGGAGAGGGGGAGGGGAGGCGGCCCTCAAGGAAGCAGGCAGTGTAGCTGTGGAGTCCCACATCTGGGGGCCAGAGCACAGCCCCATGGGATTGTCCTAACTCCTGTGCCCTGAATGTGGGTCTCCATAGCCACCCTGCCTCTTCTCCTGAGTGTGTCTGCTGCTCCCCAACTCTCCCTGAACTTGAGCACTGCAAGTGAGCTATTTGCAGAATTCCAGAAGCTCTGGGAGGGCAGGGGAGGAGTTGCTGAGTGCTGAGACCACATTTTCCACAGGAGTGTTCCAGCCCAGGAGCACCCATGGAGATGCTGGACCCCAGATGTTCTGGGACAAGGGAAGTCCCAGCTATAGTGGTCCGACCTGTACCATTTAATCTATTAATTGGTTAACTGCTTCATCAGTGGAAAGTGGATATACACCAGCCTTTATAAGTCTGGTCAAGCGTCCTCACAAAACACTTCAGACTAACTCACTGGTGAAGATAGCCAGTAAAGCAAGCTTATTGACTGTAAAATGTTTTAAGTGATATTAACTTGATAGGCAAAAAGTAAGAGTAGTCACCAAAAGAATATAAAATACAGTCTTCCCCCGCCTTATGAGGGTAATTTGTTCCTGAAAAACCTCTCTTAGGGCAAATTCTCGTAAGTCGAAAGTGTAATTACCATTAATTTCAATGGGAAAAAATTTTGTGTATTCCTGGGCCCCAAAATGTACACACATTTATGTTAAAATAACACCAAATCCCATTAAATGTGGTGCAAGGGGGAGGGCAGGGCAGAGCAGGGCACAGGGAGGCAGCCCGACCTGAGCACAGCTTAGGTTAAGTGGGGAGGAGGCGCTGCCAGGGGCTGGCCACGTGGGGAGCTAGGCAGGCACAGGGGGCCCCTGGCTGGTCAGGGGCGATGCCTCTCTTGTGCGGGGCAACATGGCGGAGAGGCCCTGCCAGCGACAGCGGTGAGCAAGCCAGGTGCTAAATGGGAGGGAGCACCACAGACGGAGAGTGGCGCCTGAGGCACATCTGCGCAGGGTGGGAGGTGGCGACTCCCTAGCTGCCCGGGGGGTGAGCGGCAGCAGTGGGGCTGGGCTGGGCTGGGCTGTGCGCCCAGCATCCACGTCTCTCAGAGTGGCGTGATCTACTGCTGGGACTCAGATGAGTCTACCTACCTGAACCAGACTGCCGCCCTCTTGCAGGGTGCCGCCACCCCCCTGCACGGCCTCTTCGTCAAGACCAACGCAGCTGACTCCATCCCCTCGGTGCTTGCCTACCAGAGCCGCCAGACTCTAAATTGGTCCTTGTAAATGCGAAGTAATGCCTCGTAAGCTGAAGTAGGGGTATTAAATGAAACTCCTCATAAAGTCGAAGTCTCGTAACTCAAATGGGCGTATGTCGGGGTGCGACTGTAGAAGTGTGCAGTCTAAATTCTCTACCCTGTTGCGCTTGGCAACAGCTAGATTGAACCGTTTTTCTCATCCCACCGGATAATGCAGTCGTTAATACAGGTTTCTCCCGTAAATCTGGGCTAGTCTCCTCTGTTGGAGTCTTCATCATCTGAGGGTCTTTGTTGCTTGCAGCGTAGAGTGGGTCAGGAGAAAGGGAAAACATGGGCCCCCATGTTCAGCTTTCGTACCCCTCCTGTGCGGGAAGAACACAAGTCCAGGCATATCTGGTAGGCTTTGCTGAGTCCACAGGCACGGCAAAGTTGAGCAGTTCCTTTGGTGTGGCCCCATGCAGGTGAGTCATTGCAGTGTGGCTCCCTTTCTGGGCAATGGCACTTGATATCTCTTCAATATCCCCCACAAGCCCACAGCATATTTTCGTGAAAACTATATGACACAATTTGTATAATTTCATATGCTTTAAGGATGTTCATAGTTCTTTAGAAAAATTGCTTTCAGCACATCGTAGCGTTTCCCCTGGTACCTCACATGGCATGATTTAAATGCAATATCACGGTTACATAAAAATGAGGAGTATGGAGGTGATAGTGTGCTTCCCCAAGGTATAGAATGTCCCACCTGCATGCATGTTAAAAAGCTTTCCAGTGGTTTCCTTCAGCTACAACACAGGCTTCTGGTGAAAGTCAGTCCTTCACACCCCACAGTTGGGTTTTCCTTATGGTTACAAGCCCGTATCAGTCTTTTGGGTAAGGAACTAGAAGAAAGGCCCCTAAATCCTTTGTTTGCCTTTTTGGTCTCTGGACAATCTGTTTTGAACCACAACATGTGAGCCTCCCCCAGACGTGTTACCTCTCTGGAAATACTATAATCTGAGTGATCTGTCTTAAATCATCTGGTTTCACAGTTCATATAATCCTGGCCCACAATGATACATAAACCATTCATACTCTTAATAAAGTATGGCCTCGAGTAGATTTTGCAGAAAGCTGCCCTGTTGTAATTACCAACCAGGGGAAGGTGTGGGAGCCAGGGTTGGTATCCAGTGGCCATTCAGTGACCTGCATGAAAAGAGCAAGGTGGGTATAATCCAGTTTCCAGTAGACAAGCAACCAAATCACGTGAACCACCACCGCGTATTGTGCTTGGTGTTGTCTTTGTTGGCAACCACAGTACAGAGGCATGTTTTAAAGAGCGTCGTCGTGTCAGAGTTATGGCCTGTTGATAAGGGGAAGTTTACCCTGCTGCTGCCCATAATGCACTTGGCCTGTTTATGGTGAGCTTCAGACTCCAAACCTGTTATGAGCTCCTCTTTAATAGACGCAGATTTTAGAAGGAGTCAGGATTTTGTTGCTGGTTGGTTATATCTTTACGAGAATTTATTTTTGTGGCAGTTAACCTTAGGAATGTTTACTTCTTGATAAGATCTGCATCTGATCTATTTGTTTTTCTGTAGCTCTCATCGCTGTGGTACCTAACTGCTTAAGTATTCTGTAAGGAGATCAGCATTGCATAGTGTTTGAAGATACTACCCTCCATTCAGGTTTAGAAGTCCACATAAAATTATGTGCCAACGGATGTTTTTTGCTTTCAAGATTAAAACAAGATTCACTGTTGCTCTAATACCTTCCATGTCCTTGCCCAGACTACAGAGGAAGGTGCCCAAGCACCTCAATGTGTTATAGGGGTAAGAAGTTTGATATATTTAAAAAAATAGTTTCCCATTGTAGGAGTTGAAAAAGTATTTTAAGTCTCTAGGCACCCAGAGAGGAGGAATGTTGCATCTGCTGGAATTTGCTCTTGGCTGGGGATTATGGCCATTTTCTGTGGTCTGCAGATGATGTAATGTTGCAGGAAAGGTGCTTGCTCTGCTTCAGCCTGTAGGAGTCGTAATGCTTAGCAGTTCTCTCCCCTGACTCCAACTGGCACACACACATTTTCTCTCTCCCAGAATGTTTCCCTTCCCCCACCCTTTTTCACAGTTCTCCTCCCTGAGGCAAATTTCTTGCAGTCTGGAGTATCAAGCATGCACGGGTGCTTTCCTTTTTCTTTCTCTTTTTTTGAATTTTCCAGTGTATTTATTATAAAGCAGGAATAGGTTCTGTTTTCCAGTAGTGTGTGTAAAATAAACAAACCTCACAACCTATTGATGAGGCCAAGTTTAGGTTTTAAGTAATTTTCCTGAACATTCATGAATTTTTTTTTTGTGATAAAGTTATAACATGAGCAGATGGCAAATATTAATATGCAATATCATGCCTGATAGAAGTTGATTTAACAATGCTCTGGGTTTCTTTCACTGCTTTTCAGTTGTCCTATTTATAAGTTAATGAATTGGTTCCACTTGAAATATTCAATGGCATGTGCTGAGGTTCAAGAGTAGAGAGATCCTTAGGGAGTAATTGAGGAGTGTGGTATGTTTCTAATCACTGTGGTTGTAGGTGACTTTTTTTTTCTTTGATGAATTGTAGCATTTTTTGATGTTAATATGGTGCTGGAAAGAGGATCAGAAAGAGCAATATTAGTACCCGCACACAGCTTTTTTTTTTTTTTTTATTTTAACTTCAGTGATGATACTGTGAATCTGGTAGTGATAAAATGCAGTTTAGGGTAGCAAATTGGCCAACATACTGTGTGTCTGAGTAGCCTGTCTGTTTTCTTGCTTTGGGAATATGAATACAAAATATAAATAGGTGCCTCATATAAGTTAGCTGGATTTGGCAGCAGAAGTCCTTGGAAGGGTGTGACATAACTCAATATGTTCCAGACCTGGTCTATGATTTCTTGCTGACATACTTCCTGCTATGCACTTTGCACAAAAGTCTAATCCTTCTTCTGCATGCCAAGATTAAAAAAAAAATCTCTTTATATCTGGTCATATAATGGAGAAAGAGGACTGGCTGCAAGCTCTGCTTCAGTCCTTGTGCAATTAATATTTTACATGGAACGTCCAGTTATGCAATGACCATGCAAATACAGTTGGAATATGCAGTGTAATTGCAGCTGTGTAAGTCCCAGGATATTACAGAGTCATAAAGAAGAATTCTGTGTGACTCGAAAGCTTGTCCTGTTCACCCTCAGAAGTTGGCTCAGTGACATACTATCTCACCCACCTTGCTTCTCCACTTGGAATATGCAGTCTGTCAAAAGAGGCTGAACGTCTTCCACTTGCACTGCCTCAGGCGCATCCTTGGAATATCATGGAAGGACAGAGTGACCAACACCGCTGTCCTCAAGCAAGTTGGAATCCCAGCCATGTACACCCTCTTCAGGCAGCGTCAGCTCCGCTGGCTTGGCCACGTCCACAGGATGAATGATGGAAGGATTCCAAAAGACATCCTGTATGGTGAGCTAGCCTCTGGCAAAAGACCTCCCGGACGCCCCCAGTTGCGCTACAAAGATGTCTGCAAGAGAGACCTCAGAGAGGTAGACATCGAGCTGGACAACTAGGAAGAACTAGCAGATGACCGCAGCAGATGGAGGCAGAGGTTACAGAAGGGCGAGATGAAGATCAGACAGCTAGCAGAGGAGAAGCGAGCGCACAGAAAGCACAATAAGGACTTGCTAGACACCCACTACATCTGCAAGAGATGCAGCAAGGACTGTCACTCTCGTGTGGGTCTTCATAGTCACAATAGACGCTGTAAATGAAGTCCTCAATTGAAACTTTAAAGGGCGCGATCCATAGTCTATGCAGACTGAAGGATGCCTACTACTGGCAAAACTATTGATGCTGAAGTTGCAGATAGCCCCACTGGCTAACAAGTTGTAAACCTCACTATTAAAGAGTTAAGCCCGTTCACTATTATTTGGTCCCTGAGGACCAAAAAAAAAGTTTTGAGAGAGATTTAATTGATGGCTGTGGTAGGATTCTGAAAGTGTAGATTTGTCTTGTCTTAGGGCTTTTTTTTTTTTTTTTTTTTTTTAAATGCATTGCTCAATTTAATAATCCCTTTCTTGAATAAGAAGTGAAAATAATGCATGGAAGTTCCTTCCCATTTGAAGAGATACGGTACCTAGCTCATCATTGACTTTAAATACAATTGCACAGGATGCCATACCAGACAAAGCTAAATTGATTAAGATGTGCCTGTGTGTATCTTTTGTAACTTAAATATGATAACAATTTACCATGTCTTTAAATAAGGCTTCCCTCAGCAGAAGCAAGCAGTGAATTATTAAGCAATAAGAAAGGCCAGTGTGAGTGCATTTCTGGGCAACAGTAGTAAGCTTGCATGGCGTTAAGGCCTGAGGTCAAATCATTTTAATTACCTAAGAAGTGCCATAATTAACCGGCAATATGTTTTCTCCAGTGTCATGGTTGCTCTTATTACATGGAATTTATACACAGAAATTATACTAGTTAACACACACGTTTTACCAGGCATTATGCATGTCTGACATCATTGGGAGCCAATCAGAAAGCTCTCTCTTGGGCAGACTTTTAAAAGCCATTTCATAGTATATTTATATTCCACACAGATACACATTTTTGGTAACAGTCATTTTGCTGCAGAGTCAAAGTGTCAATGTAGGTTGAACATGAAATAAAAATAATTTATTCACCCTTCGTTTTCAATTCAGTTGTGCACCTAAATGCTCTAGGAAGCATAGCTGGTACACTTGTAGAAAAAAAGTTGTGTAGTGATTCTATTTTTGTAGTAGCAGTACTGTTGCAAGCTCATCTTTGGTGGTTGTTAATCCCTCTTCCCCACATTGCTCCTGCACAGATGCACCTAACCTGCAAATATTTCTAAAGCTGCTTCTAAAGAGTCTGGTTTGACAACACAAAAATATCAAGATAGTCTCCAAAAAGAGAGGAAGGGAGCATTTGTGTGTTTTTGTGCGAGGGCGCACTCTCCTAGCCAATAGAAATAAAGGATTTTTCCTGACCTCCCTTGAAAATTCTAGTCCTTTCTCTCTGGTTCAGCTGATTGCAATTGCTATGTGTCTGGCAGTTGCTGTTACACAGTGTTTCAGTGTAGTTTACCCAGTAGAGCTCAGCCTGCAGGAGTCGCCGCGATTACCGCAGCTTCTCTTTTAGCTGCCCATCCCCCAACCATACTGCAGTGCCAGTTCCATGGTGTGTGTGTGTGTGTGTGTGTGTGTGTGTTTTCTTTCACATAGTAATACACAGACTATTTTTATCCTTCGTTAGCAGGTGGAACTTAGCCATATTGATTAGGAACTTTCAGGCCCTATTTACTAATACTGAGCAGTCCCCACCCCAAAAAAAAAGGAAAGTCTTATTAACACCACCCTTCTCCCCAGGTTTCATGTAACTCTTTCATTGCCAAAGGACAACGTCCATCCAGTAAGCACATGGATTTGTTTGGGGTTTTTTGATTAATTAATGACCCTTTGGTATCAGTTTTGATCAGGCAAGGCATATTTTTGTAGCAGTGTTTCTGTGATGGAACCAACAACCTCATTGCAGCTGGGCTGGTGTCTGCATATGAGGCTGTGCTCCACAGGTTAATGGAATGCATTCTGGAATGGATAGGGAAGTGGGTGGTGTGGGTGCTGGTCTGGAGGATGAGTGCTAAAAACTGGTTTCATTAGCCTATTACTAAGAGCTATCTCTTTACTTTTCATCTTGATTCCAACTGATTCCAGTAGGGCCTGAGATCCAGGTGCTCAAAACCTGCCACATCTCCCCTCATTTTACCATGGGCCAGGCCACAGCCACTGACCTGACGTTCACGCTCATGCAAAACCTCAACTCATTTTACTTGCTGCCGTTTTGCACTAGAAGCTTGTACATGGCTTACTGTCTGTTCTTGCCTCCAGTCTCTCTCTCTACTGCTGTTGCTGTCTCAGAACCTCCTTCCATTGACCATCAATGTTCAGAATATTGTTGGATGTTTTTCTGGGCTCGATCTTATTTTTCTCATTTGGACATATTACTAATCTGTGAGGGGCAGGGAGACGGGACAGGCTTGGCCCTACAAGGAGCATGAGTGCCCCCACCTCCCATTGTCAGCAGTAGGAATTGAGGGCGTTGCCCTGAACTGTGTCGTATGTTCTTTTATATGATTTCTTAGCCCATGCTGTATTTCTGCAACCTCTCATAATTTAGTATAATTATTTTTGGAACCCTGAATGTCATCAGAAATTCATATGAAAACAACAACAAAAAATCCTAAATAATCCTGATGTTTTTACAAAGTTCTGGCATATTGCTGGGATGGGAATCAAATCCAGGTTCAACCTATATACAATATTTTTAAAAAGTACATTTTTGAACTAGTTTTTAAGATGTACTACACATGTGGCCTTGTACTGTAGCATGCCTTAATTTAACATTACTAAAAATAAACTCTGTACTCTTCTTCCTTAGAGTTTATCAAGAGAAAAGTGTACTTATATATAAGCATGACATAATTTATTCATCTGTCTGAATACTCTAGATCTTCTTAAATGTGCAAAATACTAGTGTTGGGGATGTTTGCAAAGGGAACCCATTTTACTTCTACAAACACACAAATATCTATACATTCTATGCAGAAGTTAACAGGCAAGAAACAATGCATATTCTCCATATTCTGTGAAATGTCACAGGATCCCCTTCCACTTTATGAAGATGGATGAGCCTCACTGCCCCCATTTTACAGATGGTGAACTTGAGGCACAGAGAGATGAAGGATCTTACTCAAGATCATAAAGTGAATCCCTGGTAGGGCCAGAACTACAACCCAGGAGTCCTGACTTGTGCTGTGGCCTGACTACTGTGCAACACTTACTAGGGAGCTGATTTGACTCCTGTTAAGTCAATGTGAGTCTTTTTTGAGTAATGGTGCTTCTTATTTCACATGGGTTTTATTATCTTTTTTAACTTTTGATGGTAATTCTACCCTCGAAAGAATGAGGAGGAAGAGCCTGAGGTGGCTCCCACAGGACCTCAGCATCTATTTCATATGCAAGAGGCTCCAAACGTTTAAATGTAGACAAAAAAATGTAGTTGATTGAATTGGCACTGTAACTGAAGCTTCTTGGTATTCTGTAACCTGATGTGATTTGCTTTACTCTCTGCCAGACATTGTGATGTAGATTAGGTTGGTCATACCATTGCCCCCATTCCCCCCTTGTTCTCCCAGTAAATAGCCATTAAACCCCATTTGCCATGACTTTGCCTGCATGGAGAACCCAAGTAAGAGGATTACTGCCTTTTTTTAACGAACCATGAACATGGACTCCTTCGAGTATGGGGTAAAGTGTTACAGAAAAGGGAACAAGACAAGTTGAAAAATGAATTATTATTCAATATTTGTATTATATAGCACCTAAGAGGCATGGATCAGGGCTCCATTGTACAAGAACGCAGAACAAAAAGATGGTCACGGCTCCAGGGACGTTACAGTCTTAATATGACAAGAGACACCCGATGGAGACTGACCAATGAAATATAATGAGACAAGACTGGTCAACATGATAAAGCAATGGTCTCTGCACACCAGTTGCTAAACTGTTGTCAGGTTGTTTGTAGGCATTATAGCAAAGAGAGAATTCTGAATTCCTTTTAGGGATGTTTACAGAAAATGTCTCCCAAACATGTGGGGCAGCATAAGAGGAAAGCATAAAGTTGTTTGTTTGAAAGTTTAACAAGGAAGCAGTGGAGGCTGACATCCTGGTTTGATCCAAGATCAGCATTGTCAACTAACAAATGATAGAGTGAAGATTGGCCTTGAAAGTGAATATAGGCAGCTAATGTTTGATGTGACGGAGAGGGGGGAGCTACTACTGTAGGGTGCAGAGAGAGGTGACATAGTCAAAGTGTCACGGTAGAAAAATTATCTTAGCAGCATAGTAAAGCATTTGTTACGGTATTACATGACCTTCTTATCAGTAAACTAGGGAAATGCAACCCAGATGGGCCTACTGTCAGGTGGGTGCCTAATTGGTTGGATAATCATTCACAGAGGGGTAGTTATTAAGGGTTCACAGTCATGCTGGAGAGGGATGATTAAAGGTCTGGTAAATATGACCATTAAGAAATGATTAAAATAATTTGGTTTGTTTAGTTTGGAAAAGAGGAAGCTGAGAGGAGACATGATAGCTGCTTTTAAGTACCTAAAAATATGTTACAAGGAGGAGGGAGAAAAACTGTTCTCCTTAACCTCTGATGATAGGACAAGAAACAATGGGCTTAAATTGCAGCAAGGGAGTTCTATGTTGGAAATTAGTTAACAGTTCATAACTATTGCCTAGGGAGGTTGTAGAATCTCCATCATTGGAGATATTTAAGAACAGGTTGGTTAAATATCTAACAGGATGATCTAGATAGTGTTTGATCGTGCCATGAGGGGAGGGGACTCGACTTGATGACCTCTTGAAGTTCTTCCAGTTCAGTATTCTATGAAATATATGAAATTCTAAGTAAGGTTAGTTGATTATCATCACTGGTAGAGTAAAACTGTTTAAGTTTATTTTAATGCTTTGTGTGCCATATTTTACATGGTACTCTAGGATGGGTAAAAGTGAGCCAAAGCAGAAGTCCCTGCCCTGAAAAATATAGTCTGCAAGCACAAATAGAACAACAGAGGATTGTTACTGAGTGGTTTAGCATCATAGCTGTCAATGGTGCATTAGAGCAGGGTTTCCCAATTTTATTTGGCCACAAAACCCTTTTAAACTTGAAAGAATTTTGCGGAACCCCTAATAAGTCTTACATATGTAGCTGAAAAAGTAGACCACAAATAAGTAAGGATAACAATAAATAAATGCAAAACAAGGTCATGAGATCAACATTTAGTTTAATTGCACATATTTAAAAACAACAATCACATTTAATGTGTACAAAAATAAAGCTCAAAAACTAATATGCATTATATTGGCAGTTTTCAATGCAAAGACTGTTTTTTCTTCTTTTCTTGGTAAAGTCTTTTCATATGTAGTTTAATACTGGAAAGTTGGATTCACGTATGTGGTGCGGCAGTCTGTCGATTTCTGTATTTCATTTTTGTTGCTGTGTAATTTGAGAATGAAGTTTAGCACAAGTATGTGTTGGTGAAGGGTAACAACTGATGAATTGCATGTCTTGTTAAAGCTGAATATTCTTGACGTGAGCTGCCCCAAAATGATCCATGTTCCCTGAGAGTGTATGAGAATTAATGGTGGTATGTAACAGGCAATTGCATCACTGTCTGACTGCACATGCAGCTCTGAGTAGTGGCATTATTGTCCCCACTCTCTGGCTAAGCTGACATTATACAGGGACATTTATTGTGGCAAACACGAATGAAAATTGTTTTTAATAACATTCATAAATGCTTAAATATTAATTATTTAAATTCATAAAATATTATTGTAATGGAATTTTCTTGTGGAACCCTTATTTTCACTTTGTGGAAATGTGGGGTTCAGCAGAACACCATTTGAGAAGCACTGCATTAGAGAAAGAGGGAATGACAACGTCCTTGTTCCGAAATGCTTACAATAAAAATGTAAAAGAGGAGGAGACCACAACATAGGGATAGTCATGGAGTGCGAAGCAATATGATCATGATATCACTGAGGAGAGTAATGGTTGTCTGGAGGGATACAAAGCAGGATGATGATAGGAGGAAAATAAGAGAGGTTTTAATTCATAATTGCATCATTTTTCTATTTAAAAGGTGTGTAAATGACAAACACCTTAAGATAGGGACCTGTCTTGTGTATGTGTAAAACACCTGTCACACTTTCAGGCACTTAATAAATAAAGCCACAAAGCAACATATTCACAGTATGCTTGGAAAGGGTTGTAAACTTTGCACTTCCAAGTTTGCACTAATCTGTAAGAGAACAGAATAACATCTGTATTATGGGGGCAGATTGTTTTATGTTTGCATGCTAAATGGGGTGCTTATACATTCCTGTGAAGCATCTTGTTCTGGCCAGTTAGAGACCAGGCTGTTGGACTACAGGGGTCTTAGGTTTGGCCCAGTTGGGCAATTCCTATGCTCACAAAATAATCTTTTAGCTATAATGATTCAGACGGTTGGATCATCTATTTTTTGTGAAGGAGAGGGGGAAGGTACATGCAATCATCCACAGGGAAGCATGATTGTAATCTGTAGCTCGCTTTTTTGTTTTTATATATAGTTCTCAAAACTCTTAGCAGATGAGGATCAGCATTGTGTATATTTTACAGGTGGGGAAACTGAGGCACAGGACAGTGACTAGTCCATATTCACACAGTGATTCAGTGGGAGAGCTCTGAGTAGAACCCCAGTCAGCTGACTGAGTCTGTGTCTGAGTGAATAGTAAAGGAAGCTTATACAGTATATGGAGCAGACGTTGTGCACATCCTTGAATGTGAAGCTATACTAGAATCTATTACTTCAGCTCAAAGTTTAAATGCTCAATCATTTGGCTTCCTTGCCCCCACAAAAAGAGAACTTTGGTTGGCTGTTCCTTGTCCCAAGGTACCCGTCTGGGCAAATGGCTCTAAGTGAGCACATAGGCCAGGTGTCGGCTTCTGCATAAATCTGTGGGTAGTTGAGTATTCACCACCTTTCAAATGCACAGCTGTGGGTTTTACTCAAACAAGGTTAATTGGCAGTATTGCCCTGACATCATAAATGTTACTTTGTGTTTTCCTTCCTCACTTATTATGTATAGGAATTAAAAAAAAATAAAGTGTGCTCTGTTGGTGAAAATGGTGCAGATTCCAGTGGATGCAAGTGTGTGTAGTCTCTGGTCACAGCTCTGCAAACCCATTCACAAAGTGTTAATTTTGTCAAAATCAGAAAAGCAAGCACAAGCCCATTTTATCATATAATCCAGAGACAGTCAGAATTGACAGATGCTAATCTTTGAATAACTATGGCTGGAAATATTAGACAAGGCCACCTGGCTTTATGCCTCTTTTCCACATCTCTTGGCTGGCTACCTATTTCAGTCAAGCTTATCATCCTTACCATGCACATCTCTGCTCCTTCCTACATCTCAGCACCCAGACTTTCCTTCATGCACTTTACACAAGCCATGTTTCTGCTAAAGCATCTCTACTAAAGTTTGCTCCAGAGATGAGAGAGTGTCTGTCTCCTCATTCAGAGCTCTGTACTCACTTTTTCCCCTGTGCTTATTAACCTATAATTTTCCTGTGAAACTTGATTTCACTTCAGAAATTAAAGAAGTCATCCATGATGTTACCAAATACATTACCTCTGTCTCTTCGCCCTCACAGGACTATATCCCCTTCCTTTATCTGCATTTTTGCTTTCTGTTATTCTTGCATTGTTTCCTCATTCTTAATTGTAAGTGCCTAAAGTACTATGTGAGCTTATAACACAATATAAAAATAATTTGAAAAAGGCATGCGGTCTGATTCTAATCCTGGCTCTGTCACTGCTTTACTTGTGTGTGGGACAAACCACTTAATCCTTTGGCCTCAGTTCCCTCCGCTGTGAAATGGGGGTTGTAGTACTGACTTACTTTGCAGAGGTGGTGTTGGGATCAGTCGCCATAGTGCTCTGCAGATTTTACCTCATGAAAAGGTGGATCCTTGGTTAACTCCCTTTTGTGCAGCTTTAAAAGAAATGTGAGTACAGTTGTCTTAATCAGGCATCGGAGGAGTCTCTCCCATGTGCTAGGAGATATTCCAGGCTATGTCTTCAGTAGAGTGGGGAGACGGAGCATTGAGAATTACTGTCAGAGCAAACTTGAGAGGTGGTTTTAGGCATGCTGCTGTTGCATTTAGGACGCCTTCTGTGTATGGTATAGGTGTTTGTTTTTTTTTACAAGGAAGTATGAAACTGTCCTATAGAGGTTTCAGAATTTTGGTATTGGTGTATTTGAGATTGAGAATAATGTGTCGTGTGTAGGGGGGACAGATGAGAAAAAAAATCAAATTATTCCAGGCGGGGTGGAAGATCTTGAAAACTTCAGTTATCTAGAGCCTGTCAGTAGTGAAATATGACTGTGTGTGACAACAGAAATCTGCAGAGCTCTGCATGAATACAAAATTTCTAGCCACATCCATGATGTGAAAATGTGGATATCTGCAGATTTGCAGGATTCTAGACACATTTGTATTCATGTCCACAAAAATGAGCCACAGATATCTGTGGATCTGCAGGGGCTCTAGGAATCTTTAAAATTTGTTTTCCCAGCATAGAGATGGGCGTTGGGGAAGAGAGTTTGTATTTGCATGGACATAGATGCATTGTGTTCAGCACTGCAGAAAATGTTGCCTTTTTAGCAAATACTTTGGTGGAAAACAACCGTTTAGATTCAGAATTGCAACTTGGTGCCTCATGGGAATTGTAGTTCCCATGATGTATCATTGTCAGGGACTCCATAACTTTTCCTCACTATGAAGGGGGAGAGCAGTACGTCCCTGAAGATGTAGTTCTAGCCTCTAGAGGAGAATGAGAACATTAGGCACCTAAATTAGAATTCCCATGAGCCACTGAAATGCTGTTTTGAATGCAAAACTTTCTGCAGGCTTGGAGTCCCTGGCTATATTGAATCATGGGAGTTATAGTCTGTCCAGCTCATAGGGGAGCATGGGTCACTGTAACTCCCATGAGATACTGCGGTGCCAATTTGAATAAAAATATTTTAGATTTTAGTCAGAATATTTCAGTACGTGGAATTTCAGTGAAGTACCAAAAATGTCAGCAGGAAGCAGATGCTTAATGAAACACCATTTTCTTTTAAACACTTTGAGTAAAAAATTCTCAACTAGCCCTTTTCGGCACCCATGATGATATCAGAATGAGACACTCTAAAACATAAGGTAGAAATGTATGTGGGGAGGCTGTGTTCAGAAGCTCTTACTTGTTGCGATATCGTCTGTTTCTAAATGCACATCCTTTTTTCATTCGCACAGTGGAATATTCCAGTCTCCCCCAGCATTGCATCAGCAGAGTAGGGAGAACTGGGGAACATCTCACATGTACCCAGATAAAGGATGTATTTTAGAAGTTCTTAAGAATAAAAGAGTTTTTAAGGATGAGTCTGTTCTAGAGTTGGTTGGAAAATAGTTTTATTGAAATAAAAGTTTTGTGAGAAACTGTCAATTTCAATGCAATTTTGAAATATTTAAATTTTTTTCATCTTCATAATTTGTTTCGATATTGAAATGTTTCATTTTGATAAGTTAATATGAACTGTTTTAACTTTGTAATTAATACATTTTTATATTCAACATATAACACTATTTTATCAAAACAAAATGTTTCAATGTTATCTAAATAAATTATTTAAGTGGTTCTGAATTCAAAATTTTCATTGTGTGGAAAATGTAGAAATTTGAGCATTCATTCCATTTCATTACAATTTAAAAAATTATTTTTAGAATTTCTTGTGAAACAGAAACTCCAGGTTATGAGCTTCACGCAGAGCTACACTCTGTTAAAAAGATGTGAAAATGACCAAGTGCTGGGAATAATTAGTCTCACCAATGCATTATTTACCAATGCATCCTTAATACTGACCCTCTGCTGTTAAATGAATATCAGATCCCTCCTTTTCTATCCCCAGTACCTCATATCTTTGGAGTTCAGCTCTCTTGTGTTCTCTGGAATAGTTCCTGAACTTCTGATTTCTTTGCCTGCTTGCAATGGTGCTGATCATTATTCCCTTCTAATTTTTTCCACCCATGAGTGGAATAAATTTTATGTATACCAAGCCATGTACAGATGTGCATCACCAACGGAAACAACATGCTGCCCACAATGGCTGTGGGCACTCTGCTAATCAGCTGGTTGGCACCTGAATCTCTCCTGGTCATCTGCCTAAGCACTCAACTTGCAGGAATGCTGGATCTGATACTCCAGGAACTCTGTTTGTGTGCTTCTCCTATGGTAATAGGCAGAAGCAAAATCTGCGGTGGGTGCTGAGGGGAAGGTGCTGGTTCAGGTGAGCTGACAGCAGATGAGAAATAAATGGAT
Organism: Carettochelys insculpta; assembly: GCF_033958435.1. Taxonomy (NCBI): domain Eukaryota; kingdom Metazoa; phylum Chordata; order Testudines; family Carettochelyidae; genus Carettochelys; species Carettochelys insculpta. Next base: position 18,408,627 of record NC_134153.1, on the reverse strand, counting down.
TCAGGAGCTGTGCTACCTTGAGTGGTTCTATAGGCCAAGGCAGTAGCGGGATCTAGTAAGGATCAAGGACAATATAGTCTGTTGTTCCTCCTTTTCTAGCTTTGAAATCTTACCAAGGAGTGGGAGCTTTAACATCTGAGTGATAATTAACCTAATATAGTTCCTGTTAATACATCTGAATTGAGGCAGAAAATCCTGAAAACCGGGTTAGACTTACAGGAAATCTGCTTTGCAGGAATCCAGAATAGGGATTGGATCAAAGAAAGAAAACTGGTGGCTGCAAAACATTAGTCTGAGTTTCACTTCTGTACTGGGAAACACCATTTCCCATGGGAGGAGTTTGCATGGTTAGTTACCATTCCCTGTATGAAGTAAATTCTTCATCCCTCTCCACTGGGGGGCTTACCTGTTCTTTCAGCCTTTGGGAGTGGTTCATCGTTATATGACACTGATAAACAGCCATAATGCAAGTTACTTATAAAAACAAATAGTGTAGAATTGGACAGGAAGCCCTCATAGTAAGAGCAAATGCAGATCCCTCGTCTGTGTGCCTGTGGATGGACTGAGCTATTGAATGAAAGGAAGATAACTTTTCTCCTCCATACTATTAATGTATGATACTTTCTATAGCACCCCCCCACCATAAATGTACTGTTGCTATACAGGAAATAATACAAGCTGGCTGCAGTTTCATATGGATTAAGATGCCTTGAGGGGATAGTTTCCTGAGCGTAACACTCAACCTAACAAGTGCTCACCTTGTGACTGATTTCTGCTGTTCTAGTGCTGAGTTGCAGTTGTCAGGAATGATGCTACTGTAGTCATATCTGTGGGTATTACTCATGTTGCTTTCATGCTTTGCTTGATCAGATGGTGGCTTGGCCTTTTGCTTTCTAAGACGTATTGGGGGTACATTTCTTAAGTAGCTGCCCCAGGGCTTCAGAAAGAAAGCCACAGGGCTCCTCTCTCTAGATAACTTGGCCCCCTGATAAGGTTTAACTTTCTGAAGTGTCTAACGCTGCCAGCAGAGGTTTTAATCCTTCAGGCATGATTCTACATGCCATTCCTTTGAATTTTCCTGTAAGTACAGAATGCTACATGCACTTCACTTTGCAAGTCATCTAAAATTCTAATATTTTTGTTCCAAGCCATAAATATCCCATCTCATTTTATCAGGGCTGACATTTCCTGTTACAGAATGCTGAGTTCCCGTTACCTTTTTCATCCTTCAGTGTCTCAGCTGGTCACTGTTTATGGGATCTTTCAACTGAAAGGTGTGAGTTAAGAAATAGTTCCCTAAATTGGGAGCAAGGTGCCAGGTAGAATGCATTTCAGATCTGTTTACAGTTGGCTCTGGTAGTTTCTTTACTTACAGTGTTCTTCTTCAGAACACTAAAGCGTCTCTCTCTCTCTCTTTAAATGCGTCATACATGACTGGAGCTAGACTCAGAATGAACACCTCCAGTCTGTGCATACCTTGTGTCTTTAGTACTGTCATATTAAATGTTGTCTGAAGGGCTTTTTATGTATCTGAATAATGCTGCTACAGTTCCTAGACAAACGTCACTGATCTGGTAAGGCACCTGTCTTGCCTTATAGTACATTTAAATAACCTTATATTTTCAGTTTTTGGCATGGAGGGTTTTATTTAAGTGCTCTCAATGCAGGTGAAAGGTGTCAGGCTGGCCCTACAGGCAGAAATCCTCTCAGCAATTCTTATACAGTACAGGCAGAAACAGTGCAACTACTATTGTGCCCCATGCCCTGTCCAAGGAAGCACTAAGAGGTGTATATAGAACTGCAGAGACCAATAACATGGTATGTCCTTGCCCTGAGGACTTTATAGACATAAACATAGTTCATTCTTCTGGCTGTCCTGGTCTCTGTCTATCTAGTGCTACTGACAGGGTCAGCGCCACTGGTAATATCTTTTGTGGCTTGGCATGCCATCCTGCTGGGAATTGGACTGAAGGCACCTACTTTATAAAAACACCCACAGTGCAGCAACACCCTCTGCTCCTTACTAATCTGCACCAGACGTGAACTGAATGATCTAGGGCAAAAAGCTCTCTATCTTGTTACTTGAACCCTTCCCTTTTGATTGCTCCTGTAGTTTTGGATATATTCTCCATTTTTTTTTCTTGGCATAGAGTTATTAGAATGTAGAGAAGTTCACATATCTGGGGAGCAACATGATGTATAATCTAGACTGTAAGAAGGAAATAGTGGCTAAAATAGTGAAAGCAAGAGTGAGTTTGAAGGCGATGGATAAGATCTGGAAAAGCAAAGTGATTAGCTTAGGAACAAAACTGAGCATCTTCAGATTGTGTGTTTTAAGCAGCGTGTTATATGGATGTGAGTCATGGGTGATAACAAAAGATTTGATGAGAAGGATATTGACATTTGAGAGGAATTGTTATAGAAAGATCCTTAGAATAGGATGGATGCAAAAGGTCACCAACAAGGAATTATATCGGAAGATAGAGGCAAAAGAGAACCTACTGCAGAAGGTTGTACAACAAAAGCTACAGCTGTTCGGGCATACCTGCAGAATGAACAAGTGAAAAGTCAAGACACTGGTATTTGGCATAATGGATTACTGAATAGGAGAGGCAGACCCCACAGAGAATGGGTAGATATAGTAGATTGGTGTGGGCCTAGTCTACAGAAACTAAGCCACTTCACACTGGATAGGAGAAGGTGAAAGGAAGTAGTGAGGGAGGCGTCAGACACAGATCGTGGCTGAGCCCAGGGTGGTTGTTGATAATGATGATAGAGCTATTGTGTTTTCTTGGGGTTTTACTGTAGTTTGACCAAAGAGGAGCCATTTCATCCCTTGAATACATGAGATGCATTGACTAGAGATTCCTCATATCCTGTTACCACCATCTTATTTGTGCAGTTGTCCAAGAATTCTTTCCTGTGAACTGCTCCTTCTGAAGTGCTGTCCCCTGGGTAGTTATCTTTATCTCAGTAGTTGGCATTGATTCAGCAGTTGCACCAGAAGATTCTCAACAGACTGGAGTAAACTTTTTTTTTCATCATCTGAGCACTAGAGGTAGGCTTGATGAAAGTTAATTGCAGGTAGATGTAAAATAGATGGAATCCCTTATATAATTATTTGCAGCACGATTACACAACACATCCAGAGGAATTCAGTGCTTCAGGAGGTCATAGGAAACACACAGTAAGAAGAGTTAGGAGGGGATGGGATAAGTTGTATGTAGTTGTAGTTTAGGAAGGAAAAGACAGGTATACAGATCTTATGCTTCAGGGCATCAGTTTATCACTGCAGAGATTAGGAAAGAAGTCTTCTCTCATCCTACTTTACAGCATGGCACCACTAACTTGATGCATCATTGAGTATTTTTTTTTTTAAGTATTTAGTATTGGTCACTGTTGGATGCTGGCTATTGAACTAAGTTGGCCAATGATCTCATCCAGTATGGGAAATTCTGTGTTCAGGTCCTTTGTGAGTTTCAATATTGTGGCTTATTTTAGGGTAAGTTGACTTGTCACTTGTATTGTATTGTAGATTCACTGCTGTCATTCATGATAGTATTGCTGCTTCTCAGATGTTTTAAATCAGTGTTTTCAATCACTGGCAGGGACTTCTATGGAGTGAAAGGCAGATCTTTTTACTTTGAAAGCCTGGCTATATCTAGACGGGAAGCATCTGTTGACAGAAGCGACTGTTGGAAGGGATTTCCCAGCAAAGTTCTGTTGACAGATTGCATCTACACACAAAATGATAGAAAGCGGCCACATGCTCCAGCAGCTCTATTGTCAGAAGCAGCCCCAAAACCCTGGAAGTGAGTCTTGCATGGAGGGCAAGTCCTTCCAGCACTGCTGGCTCCATGCATCCTTAAAGACCCACCCACACACGACCCTTGCTCCCTGCCCATGCTGAGGCTTGCCTACCTCCTGGAAGGACAGCGAAGCTAGTGCAGGGCTCTCTAGCCATTGGAGTGGGAAACAGTTCTTACCTGACCACTACCATGCCAGAGCAGTGCCCAAGGTTACCCTGGACTGAGGACCAGCTGCTGCTGGCCCTGCCTCTCATCCTGATTGGTGTGTTCTGCCACGTCTGGGGGGATGACCCCAATAGGCAGCCTGCAAAGCACACCCTCAGTGCACTGCCTCTCCTCTCCCCCTCGGGTGCTCAGGCAGTATTCCGTCAGCTTCGATTGGTGGGACCAGCTGGTCATGGAGCAATGGGGCGATCAGCAGTGGACACAGAACTTCAGGATGTGCAAGGAGACTTTTCTCGAGCTATGCACCTGGCTTGCCCCTGCCCTCCGATGACAGGACACCAACATGCAGCCCATCCTTGCTTTGTGGAAGCTGGTCACACCCAACAGCTACCACTGTGGGCCACCAATTCAACATCAGGAGGTCCATCATCCGGGATGTATTTTTCTGGTAAGGCACCCTCAAGCCTCAGGCCCTGCATGTGGGGGAGGGAGGGAGAGGATGGGGAGCAAGGGAGAGAGGGGAGAGGAGGCTGTGGAGCTCACTGGGGCCCAGGGGCGCTATCCCCCCATCTCTCATTGGCATGTCCTATCTTCCCCTTTTGCAGGTGATGTGGGCCATCAACATGATCTTGTTGTGAAGGCTTGTCCACATCAGCTTCCCCAGTTGTTTTGGGGTGCTTGACGGGACCTACATCCCCATCCGGGCCCCAGAACACAGCACCGCGTGTTATGTCAATAGGAAGGGCTGCCACTCCATGGTCATGCAGGCCCTGGTGGATCACCAAGGACAGTTCCTATATGGGTATGTCAGGTGGTTGGGCCAGACCCACAAGACCAGGGCATTCCAGAACTCCAGCATGTTCCCGAGCATGGAAGTGGGCACCTGCATGCCCCATTGGGAGTTGGCCATTGGGGACATGCAGATGCCTTTGTGCATGGTGGGGGGTGCAGCCTACCCAGTCATGTCATGGCTGATGAGGGTCTATGCTAGGCACCAGGACCCCACCCAGGAAGTCTTCAATGACCACCTTACCCAGGGACAGAACCAAGCTGAGTGCACCTTCGGGAGCTTGAAAGGGAAGTTCCACTGGCTCCTAATCCATCTTGACAGGGGAGCAGAATGTCCCCTACATTGTGGCTACCTGTTGTGTTCTCCACAACCCACTAGAGTAGAAGGCGGAGGACTTCCTCAGGGGTAGGAGCCCCTACGAACAGCTGGGCATGGCTCCCAACCAAGTGCACGAGGACAGTCTGTGCATTTGGGAGGCCCTGAAGGAGAGCTTTGCTCACAGCCCCCAATGACCCTCCTCAGGGAACCCTTGGGGGGCACCTTGGGCCCACACCCCTCCCCATGACTCCTCCCTTTGACCAACCCCCACCCAACAAGGAGGAACGCAGGGGTGGTGCTTAAAAATATATTTTTACTCAACAAAATAGAATGTTGTAAACAATAAACGTGAAAGAACTATTTACAAGGGGCAATGTGCCTGCTACATACCCTGTGTGTGGGGGGTGGGGGTTGGTATGTGGGGGCATCTCAACTGGAGGAAGGCCTTAATCCATGGCAGGGGTAGAGGACCACAAGCCAAGTCAGCCATGAGATCCCCTCCTGACCTGAGGTCACGATCCTGGGGCGGTGCGGGGGCTACTACAGGGTCAAATCTAGAGGGCATGGGCACTGGCGATGTCCATTACCCACTGAAGGGCATCGGGTCAAGGGGACCAAGGCCTGGAGGGGTGAGGGTGGAAAGAAGCAGGGCAGTAGGGGCTGTGGGCACAGTGGTCCAGGCCAGCCAGGGCTCCACAAGGTCCAGTTAGGTGGTCGAGCTGGGCCCACCACTAGTTGGAGGCCTGCCCCCACTCCCTCTGCTACTCTTCCCACTGCAGCTGCTGCTGCTCAGTGTAGGCATGGAGGGTGTCATTCTTCAGGTGGCTATGTCCCCTCTGGGCATGGGCACACCCTGCTGCTGGTGGGCTACAGTCTCAAGGGGTGCTGCTCTAGGTTCCATGAGCTCCGGCTCCTCCCTGGGGCTGCCTGGGTGCGCAGGGTGGGGCTGATCCAGCCCTTGGCCGGTGCACTTGTAAAGGGGCGAAGGTGAGCCCTTCCCACAGCAGAACTCCTGAGGTCCTGCCCCCTCATGAGCAGCAGCCCCTGGGCCATGAGACATGGTTGTCCCTGCTCCGCACACCTGGGGAGCCTGTGGTGTTATGGGGACCAGCCTGACTGCAACACACCCCCATCGCTGGATGGGGGCTGGCCATGGTGGGGTCCTGGCATGGATGGTGAGCGAGCCAGGCACAGGTGGGCCCTCCCTCATCTCCCCCTCCACAAGTGTGCAGCTTACAGTGACTATTCACAGGGGTGGGTGCTTCCTATTGGTGTACTCGTGAGCTGCACTCCCCAGTGGTGATCGTGGGGAGGATGGGCCTAGGCCTGTGCAGCTGTCCCATCTCCAGCCACAGCAGGGCTAGCCTCACCCCCTCTCCTCTAGGGCCGTGGGGTTCATACAGCCCCCTGTGGGGCTTGCAGCAGGCCAGTATCCATGCTCGGGAGCTGCCTGCTGGGTCCAAGTGGGACACACTGCTATGTACATGGTGCATGGGCTGGGCCTATGGTGTGGGTTTCTGGCTGAGCTGCCCTGACAAGCCTTGGGGCACTCCCTGCCCCACTCAGCCCCAGGGTGTGCGACCTGTGGTGTACTCACTGGAAAGCCAATGAAGAAGTCCAGAGATGCCTATGCTGAGGTGGTAGCACTGGAGGGATCCAAGTCCAGGGCTATGATGAGCATCCCCTGGCTGGACTTGGGATCAGGGGGCTGGTTCTGGCAGGGTTCCAGGCTCCTTACCACTGGCTGCGTCAGGGAGGGGCCTCCTCCCCAGTGTCCACCATTGCATGGCTGAGTGCACCTTTAGTGTCCCCAAGGAGATGGTACAGATCAGTGTAATAAGGGCATGTGGCCATCCCAGCCCCCAAACCCCATGGTGCATCTCAAACACGCAGATAGCCCTGGTGGAGCACTTCCATCTTCGCTTGCACCTGCTCAAGGCTGTGGACAGGGTGGCCGCGGTCCACCAGGGCTCCAGCAATGTAGGTGTAGCTCGGGCTGTTGTGATGCTTGTGTCCAACAGGATGGGCTTGTCGGCCCACAGGGCAAATGGGTCCTGGATCTTGGGGCCAGATCAGGATGGGGCCCACTGCCTGCTGCTCCAGGATGTGTGCTGAGACACCTCGTCAGCCCTGGGAGGGGCCAGAGTGGTCTCGGGCAGCCTGTGACATCTTTAAATAGTTCAGGGAGTGGCTGCCAGGGTATGGTGCTAGCCGAGTGCTACCAGCCTGGAGTCATGCCACTGGCTTCCTTTATGGGACTTCCAGGGCCTCCTGTGCCTTTAAATGCATTTGGAGGCACAGGCGCTAGAGCCCCACTTGGGGTGGGGAGGACGCCTCCTGTCTCCAGGTGGCCCAGACCATGGAGGACCCCTCTGTTGACAAAAAGCTGTTTTCTCAACAGGATAATGTCCAGAGAGGCATTATACTTCAACGCACACAGATATAATACTGCCAGTGGATGTGCTGGGTTTTGCCGGAAAGCTCCCAACAAATTGCATTTTGTGTGTAGATGCTCTATGGGTTTTCCTGACAAAAGCCTGGTTTTGCCAGAAAAATCCTCTTGTGTAGCTGTATCCCTCGTGTTTTATTTCTTTCTATCCACATTTTCTGTAAAACACCCTAACTCTCAACATTTCCCTTCGGCTGCATTCTTCTGCTACTGCTTCTACTTCTGTGTATGTTATTGCACCTTGTCTTGTGTAACCAGTGCCTTTTGTTTAAAAACAAACAACCAAAAACCAACCAACCAAAAAAAACTGAGTCAGTACTCAGCCAGCTGCCAGACCAGTAAGTACTGGCACCAAAAAAAAAAAAATCACTGCACCTAACTGATTTAGGGACTACTTGGTTTGCTGGTTTAGTACCCACCTAGCCTTATTCAGTGCTGGGGCCATGCTGACTGTCCAGTTTTGCTGTCACCATTTATTTTTTGTAATAATGTTACTTTTCTATTTTAATTTCTTGCAGATTTTTGTGGGGTGTTAAAGATGCCCATGTCTCCTGCCCTCTCAAGTCTGTATGCACACAGGCACTCTAAAACATGATCACTGATTTGAGTGGCTTCCTGCTCCAGGCCGACTCCTATAACCCTCCTCCTCCAGCCAGTGTAAATTAGTGGGTTAGAGGACAGTTCACATGAGAATGTGCTAACCCAGGGAGTGTTAGCCAGACTGCATCAGCTCATCTCAGCTGCTGTGGTGAAGAGATGGGCATTTTAGGAAGCCAGTACCTAGGCCACACTGGGCTTTATGAATCAATAGCAATGCTTTGACTTGCACCAAGAAGCAGAATGCTGAGGTACTCTGAGGACTCATGTCCCATATCCTACACTATTAAACAAGCAAACAGTTTCTTTCTGAATGTATGAAGACTTATTGCAATTAACTTTATATAAAAATAGATTACTCAAGGGCATGCTAGTCAACACATCTCAGTTTAACCAACAGACTATATCTTCCAAGTACATTGAATTGAGGGCCTGAATAACTGCTGAGGACACAAGGCTCCTTGGAGAATAGTTTAAGTTCCTTCTGGGTATATGTATACTGTACACATTTGTTTCAGGTCATCAACCATTTAGGAATCAGGGAGGTGGGTCAGAGTCCAAGTCTACAAACCTTTTTCTGCAGACCCAGGTTACATTGCAGTGTAGACATACCAAGTGAAACACTGCTTTTGGGGGCAGGTTAGTCTTCTCTGTGACCGAGGAAGAAGTTTGGTCTCCTGGCTGTTACCTTGTAGAATGAGTAACTCAGCTCTTTCTTACATTATTTAAAATGCTCCTTTTAACCTAACAGTTTCTTCTGCACTTGGGCATCTTCTGAAATGTTACTACATCTATTCACAACTCCTTTGTTAACTTTCCCCTACACCTGTTTTCAGCTGCTCTACCCAATTTAAGGTGCTCTCCAAAGACAGTATGAGAATAGGGTACTCCAGGTTGGTTTATATTTCCTCACTGGATGAATGTTCATTTTGTACCCTTGCTTAGTTCTGGGGTAAGATTTTTAAAACCTTAAGACCTATTGACCTTCAGAGACATTTGGGCTCCCAAGAACCAGTTCTTTTCAGGATATTTACATAGCCAACGCCCATTGATTTCTGAGAGTTAAATAATTGAAAAAATGGACATACGTAATGGTATGAGTGGAGTAAGTATTTCCGTTTGATGGCAGATATGGAACATGCACTGTGGCAATGCGGTCTGCTCACAGCTTTTTGGCGCCCTGAAAATTACTCCAGATTGCAAGAGATGGCAAGACAGGGACTTAAAATAGTCAAGATAAGAAGCAGTAGAGAACTGTGGAAATTAACTATTCATGCATATTAGAGTAAATGATTTCATATCCGGCAGCCCTGGGACTGGGACGCTGCCAGATATTCAAATATTCTGGATAGTAGAGAGGTGTACTTAGCCATGTATAACACTAAAAAACAAGGTTAGATATTAAGAAGCAAAAATGCATGCAGAGTACTCATCCCTCACTATACGAGCGCAATTGGTTCCTCACTTTCTGCTCGTAGGTGAAAACTCGTAAGAGGGACACTAAATTCCTACTAAAATACTTGTAAAAGTCTCTGATTGGTTCCAAGCGCTCAGAGTGGCAGCAGATGGAGCTGATTTTGAAAGGTAAGTGAACCTGGGGTGGGGTTGAGGGGGATTAAAGGCTAGGGGCAGTTTGGGGACATGAGTGGGAGGGAGGGTGCGTGGGAAGTTTAGGTTTCACCGGTTTGGGTGCATGGGGCTGGCAGGGGGTTTACATTTCAGCAGTTCCAGTGTGTGGGGCTGGCAGGTGGTTTAAATTTCAGCAGTTGTGGTGTGCAGGGCCAGCGGTGGGGTTAGGTTTCGGCAGTTTGGTGTCTGCGAGGCCAGCTGGGGGGGGGGGGGTCAGGCTGCAGCAGGTTGGAGACCTGGGGAGGGAGTAAGTCTCATATTAGCAGGGGAGGTTCACTCCTTGAGTGTACTAGGGGAGGTATGTGTCCCCCTCATTTAAGCGAGTACTCAAAGTACTCGTTTAATGAGGGATGAGTGTACTTTATTTACCAACAGTAATATTGTTCACTGTAAACTTAGTGTGTTTACTTTCACTATACTGTACCTATGGAAAATGTAACTAAAATTTGCTTATGGTTAGAATGCTGTTTTTTGAGAGTTCTGGATAATAAAATGTTGGATATGAGAGTTTACATTTAGAATGCTTTTGAATGTCTTTAAATGGCCTGTTTGGTAGAACAGTGAAAAGACTAATGAAGATACAAGTAACTGCAAGATGATGGCTTTGAGTAAAGGAGGAAATTCACTAGAAATGGCCATTTTGGGAAGACAGAAACCTGCATGCACATTTTTAGACAAGGAGACTCTGAAATATGTTGCATTAATGGCTCGTTAACTCCCTAAGATATGAAAGCTAGGAAGCTTGACCAAAACTGCACTGACAATGATTTGCCCAAAACACAGTGTTAAGAGCTTCCTAATGCTAGGCATCAGTCTCTACCATGATCTGGAGAGGAATGTAAACTGAGTATTCCTAATAACAGAACCTATAAGGATCATCTTAAAGGTTTGAGAATGAACTGTTGAAATTCAGATAGTTCTGGTGGGGAAATGTGGAAAAAAATCCTAATGCATTTTCTGTCCTGGTGTCCCAAGCTGGGAATGGGCAATATGAGATGGATCGTTTGAGGACTACCTGTTCTGTTCATTCCCTCTGGGACCCCAGAGAGGATACTGTGATGGATATTTAGTCTGACCCACTATGGTCATTCTTATATTGTTTTAATACCAATAGACACAAAAGAAGATGTGGGATCAAATTCAGATGTGCTTTCAAGGAGTAGAGCTGCACTGCAATAAAAGACTCCTGGCACAGTCATGTCTGGTCTGGGTCAACTGACTGGGGTTTGCAAGGCTATGAAATTGTATTGTATATGTTCAGGTTTGGACTGGAGCCTAGGCTCTGAAACCCTCCTCTCCTCCTACTTAGTCACAGAACCCAGCTTACAAGTCCTATCCCAAAGCCTATTCTGCAGTTTGATATCCCCATGAGCTCAAATCAGCTCACTTATATGCTGAGACTCAGTGCTAAGAGTTGTTGCCACAGACATACCCAAGACATCCAACTTCTCCAGAAAAACAAGCAGTCCTATCACACCTTAAAGACCCACTTTTTCCTCTAAGAGCTGTACCAGTTCAGGCCATGCCTTCTTACTCCTTCCCCCTTTTCTCTGATAGAGGGATAGACATTTCAAGAGGCCACTTTAAGTTCTCGTCTTTTCCCAGGCATTGTGTGAGAGAGGCAGGATGTTCTTCTGTTAGGTGCAGAACATGCACTCTGATGCGTATGTAAGAATGCTAAAAAATAGCAATATCCCACTTACGCCCATCTAAACATATTACTAATGGAATTCTCTTCAACCGTAAGTTAATGTTTCTCCACTGTTCTTATTTCAGAAGCACATTCCGGCAACACAGCATACATACAATCTACCTGAACTCTACAAAACTGAAGACTATTTTCCTGTGAACCATGTAGGTACAAAGTATCACAGCCTCTAGTATCGTATAAGCAGCTTTTAAAGGAAACATTGCTTGAAATATTTCTCTGACTTGTTTTTATGATTCATATTTTGTTCTGCCTGTAAAAAAAAAATGTGAGAATTCTGCTAAGACCTAAATGTATAGCAGCAAAGGGAAAGAAGTGGACTATGGGGTGTATTATAGATGCAGTTAGCACACCCATTTTAAAGGGATCCTAATCCTTAAACAATGTGCATGGGGAAGAAATGTAAATATAGTTCAGAATAAATGAAGTATGGAGCTGTTTTATGCTATCACTGAAAATATATATAAATGAATCTACACTGACATTTTAGAAATCAATTTGTTCATATTCGTCATATAGACCTCTATATACACAAGATAAGATTGCAGTTTACTGTTATGTATAGCACATTAAAACTTCCACATATTTGTATCTCCCACACTTGATATAATTGTTGCATTGTAGATATTATCCATATAGTCTTTGTGATATTTCATATCAGTATCCTCCCATTGTTTTGAATTTACAAGGTAAATCTCAAATCAGTGTGGCACAATTTTGGAAATTCAGTAAGCTAGACATGGCTGAGACTTTCATTGAAAATAGGATCAACCTCAAAAGCTCTTTTGTGTAATGTATCCTAAATGGTGTAAATAAATTTCTGCAAAGTTCCTGTGGTCCATTTGATGTGGAGTTTTATAATGGAGCTCCTACTCAGCCAGGGCAAAAAGTCTGCCATCTTCTCTAGGTTTTTTTTCCCTCTTTTCTCCTAACCTAAGTCTACTCAAACTAAATATAAGCATTTGGTTGGAAAGTGTGTTTTGTGACTGGCGTATGCTCAAATAGATGGTTAGAAATTTAGGACAGCCAATTCTGTAGACAACCTCACTGGGGAGAGGACAAGGAATGTATCAGATTTGTCAGTTCTGATCATTTGTAAGTTACCTATCTGTGAAGTGCAGGAGGTGTGAAGAAAGTGAACTACAGGAATCTGGCTACAGCAAATATTAGGTCTAGTATCTGAACAAATTTGTGAAATAAGAGGACAGGTTCAATGTAAGTCATATGTAAATATGGACTTGCAATACAAATGAAACTACCCGCATCCGATCAATCAACACCACTGCTACTGGGTGGGAGTATGTTTGTCACCTCACTACTCTGTTTGTTAGTGGAACTAGTGATGAGATGTTAACAGTACTGCAGAACCTATCCAAACGGACTAAGTGTTACGCAATAAAAGTCAATAGCTCTAAGGCCACATCTACATTAGCTTGAAGATCAACCCCTTCAGGGTTAATCTTCTGAGGTTTGAATTTGTGTGTGTGGTAGGGACACTAGAAATTGACCTTTCAGGAGTTGGCAGTAGATCCCTGTACTCCTTGCTATCACAAGGAATAAGGGAGGTCGAGGGGAGTAACTGTCCCATCCACCTTTCTCAATGAGGATGGCAAGGTAAGTAGATTTCAAATAGGCAATTCTAGCTACAGCAACTGTGTAGCTAGAATTGACTTATCTGAAATCAGCTTACTTTCCTAGTGTAGATCAAACCTTGATATGTTGTATAGGATTTATCCAGTTCCTATGCTGGCACTTCCAAACCACAGAGTACGTGTCAAGTGTTTAATAAAATTAATCATAATTAATACTGCTGTTGAATAGAATACCATAATTATATTGATGTTTTCTACATTTTGAAATAATTGATTTCAGTTACAACACAGAGTATGTATACAGTGCTCACTTTTTTTTATGATATTTGCATTGTAAAAAACATATTTTTCAATTCACTGAAGTATTAGATGCAATCTCTATTGTGAAAGTTAAACTTACAAATGTAGAATTATGTACAAAAAACCTGAATTTTAAAACTAATGTAATGCTTTAGAGCCTACAGGTCCACTTAGTGCTGTTACTTATTCAGCCAATTGCTCAGACAAACAAGTTTGTTCAAATTTGCAGGACATAATGCTGCCCACTTCTTCTATATAATGACATTGAGAACATGCTGATAACAGGTTCTGCTCAACTGCAATCCAATGTGGAGCACACCCCCACATGTTCATTTTCATCATATCAGTAAAATGCTACTGGTGGAAGTCTGCATTTCATAGTCTTAAACCTTGGGTTGAGTGCTGCTGCTATCTTTACAAATCTCACACTGCTACTTTCTTTGCATTTTGTCAGATCTGCAGTGAAAGTATTTCTAAAATGAACAGGACGGGCTAGATCATCCAAGACTGCTATAATGTGAAATACAAGGAAGAATGCGGGCAAAACAAAGCAGGAGACATACAATCTCTCTTGAGTTTAGTCACAATGATTTTAAACAAGCATCATCAGCATGGAAGCATATCTTATGGAACAATGGCTGAATCAGGAAACATACAAACACCTGGCATATCTGGTATGTAAATAAAATGGCAGCGATGAAGTGCCATGTGAATACCTATTCCCACTTTCAGGTGATACTGTAAATAGAAGCAGGCAGCATTATCTCCTGTAAATGTGAACAAACTTGTTTGTTGCAAATGAATGAACAAGAAGTAGGACAGAGTGGATTTATAGGCTCTAATGTTTCACATTGTTTTGTAACAAGTTCTGCGTTTGTAAGTTGTACTTTTATAAGACTTAAAGATATGAAAAAGCACTGCAGTATTTGTATTCTATTTAAATAGTGTGATTAACTTTGAGTTAATTGCATATGTTAAAGATTAATCAGCAGCCCTAATTTGTAATTAATAAGACTGATGCTTGGATAAAAACAGAAAAGCAATGTGCATTATATCCCAAAGCCCATCTCTACTGTAATTTTTAGATAAGATTACAGCTTTGACTGAGGCTATGTCTACATTGCCCAATCAACCCATTCTGGGTCAATCTTCTGAGGCACGATTTCACGTGTCTGATATGGACAGCAGTGGACTTCTGTACTCCTTGCTATCACAAGGAGTAAGGGAGGTAACAAGAGAAACTCTCCCATCAGCCTTCCTCAGTGAGGGTGGCCAGGTAAGTTGATTGCAGATAAGATGATTTTAGCTACACAATTGCTGTAGCTAGAATTGCATATCTGCAATCGACATACCTTCCTAGTGTAGACCAAGCCTAAGTCTGGTCTATTTTTTTTTTGTAAATATTAACATAATGTGCATTCTGTAGCTTTCTGACATACTAAATGTTCAAACATTAAGTTATGCCATAAACACAGCTGGGGAAAAAAAAATCCAAGTTACCTTAAATATATTGCCTTTTAAATCTTATGACAAGGAGTAATGTTGAAGATGTTTGCTGTAAGAGGATATACAAATACCTATGCTCTGCTTCAAAATGTAAAAGGTCAAGCAATGTAATTCAATTAGCTATTACAATTACAGTTTAATAATTCCCAACATCCATGGTATATAAAATTTGTCTTTCAAATGCCAATCATAGCTATTATTTACTGCTGTAATGGAAAAATAAGATGCCTGATTGCTAGAATTTGGCCAATTTTGTAGGCTATGGTAAGTAACAAGTTTTGTACAAAGATGACAGTAGGAATGCAAGCTTTAAGATAGTTACTCTCCCTTTTCATTTTAGTGCACGCTTGTTAGCAAGATATCGTTGGCAGGTCATAAAGACCTCTTTGCAGTAGTGTCCTGTTACTCAGCATAAGAGTTTGTCTATATGGGATATTAGTAAACAATAGTTATTGTACTTTAAATGTACACCCTAGTTTATTCTGCGCACTCTGTGGATGGACATACTTATTCCCCGCTAAGAGGCCTTTTGTGTGCTTAAGCCAAATTACACAAAGGATCTCTTAGAGGGGAACAAGTGCCTGTCGCCACAGGGAGTTTGTAGAGAATAGCTAGTGCAGAATAAAGTAGGGTGTCAGTTTAAAGTACACTGTCTTCCTAGGCAGACAAGCTGTAAACCTCAAGGTAAGTCATTATTTCTTTTCCACCCAGCTTATACTGATACTTACATACTTCTCCTGCCAAGTAATGGTTTAGCATTAAGGCTGTTCTTATTCTATTTCATCACGCCAAATTCTTGTCTCCAACCCTCCAATCAAAGACATGCTTTCCACTAATTTAATGGGACTAAGATTTGGTCCTTCTATTTCAAAGAAAACATTTAATTTACCAAATATCAGTCAGAAGTTAAGTCCTGAATGTGCCTTTAGGTTTGCCATGTTATTCAAAGAGAAAATTATCACTTTTTTTTTTCTTTTTTTTTTTGTAAAAAAGACTGTACCCTGCTGCTGTGTGCAGGACCTTCATGAACTGGGAAAACAGTAACAGTTTATTCTGTCCTGTTAGCACTTCAGTCTAAGTTTATCAAGTGCACACAATAAACAGAAGAGATGTCTCTGATTTGGGTATTACAAGTAAACAGTAGGTAAAATATTTAAAATAACTTTCCAGTCACCCCTGTAATATGCTGCACTTTGAACAATAGTGGGGCTTCTAAAATATTTCCATTCTCGAAGTTTAACTGCTTTGGGAATTGCAAGTGACAGATACACTTTAAGCATGAGTAGAATACTACCCAACTATGTACACCATCAGCAAGTCATTAGTTTTTAGCATGAAAAAAAGTACTGAAGTGGGTTTTACAATACATCATATTGCCAAGAAACTATTATGCATACTATAGAAATACGGTCCAGAAAATTAATTTCCAACAAATGAAATCTTAAATCTCTGAATAAATGAAAAGCCAAAGATCACCATGAATGTGAGCATTGCATTTTGTTTAAGCTTTCAGCAGTATTAATAGCCGGTTAAACTGCAGTGCATATATATTTCAAACACCACATACAAATTAAGTTCTTCGATTGATTGCTGATGTCCATTCCAAGTTGAATGTGCACCAGCGCATGCCCAGTTGCCGGAAGCTTTTTCCCCTAGCCAGTAGCCATAGGGTCAGTATGGTGACCACTGTACGTACTGCCCCCCAATCCCCCCACCTGCTCAGTTCCTTCTTGCCATGCTGCCGGTCATTGGAATTCTCGCTCTCTCTGCTGAATTCTTTAGCTAGTACCCTATTGTAGTGTAAATAGTTTTAGTATTTGATAGCCAGTGTTTTAACTAATAACTGAGGCAGGGCTTTCTGTCCCCCTCGGCACCAGGAAATGCTTGGCTCCCCAGGCTTTAAGACGTGTTCAAAATGTGGCAAATGTATACCCAAAAGTGACAGCCATTCAGCCTGCTTGATTTGCTTGGGGGAAGGACGTTTGTGTGATCGCTGTCCAATTTGTAAGGCCTTTAAGCCCAGAACTTTGAAAGACAGGGCCCAATGCCTTAGAGTCCTTTTAATGGAGATGGCTCTTAAGCTTCAAGAGTCTCCAGCAGGAGCGGAGCCTCCCCGGTGCAAAGTGCACTGGCGCCATCAACCATGGCGCTGCCTAAGGACTTCTGGCACCAAGAGCAGGTACAGGCACTGTCGCCTTCTCAGTGCCATAGGAGTCAATCTCCGGCACAGATGAAGAGGACAAGGCATGAGAGGCATCACTCGCCCAGGTCAAAGCAAGTGGGGCAGCCTCAAGTTCAAGGATCTGGTGCGCACTGCGAAGGCCAGGAGGCGCGTATGGTGAAGCCGGTGCGGAGTGGGAGTCCCCAGGCACTGGACTTGCCCTCAATGCCGGAGGCATTTTGAGCGACACAAGGACTTCTACAGATGACTGCATTGGGTCCTTTGCCATCTATGGAGGACAGGTGCTGTAGCACTGAAACGGAGTGATCGAGACTCATGGATGTAACACCGGCACCAACCTCTGTGCTCAGGTCGATGACGGCACTGACACCATATTCGGTGCTGGTGCTGACTCAGAGGAGTGTGGGCCAGTTTCAGGTACCTTATATGCTTGGACCTCTATGGAAGAAAGGTCTGTTCAATGGGAGGGCTGCAATTAAGAATTGCTAACCAGCAGGCTCTGGTTAGCAGGTATGTTTATAATACAGTCAGCACTCTCTTCTCTGAGATGGTGCCACCTGAAGCCAAGCAGAACTTCACAGCTATGTTGGTGGTGAACAAACTGATTTCAAGGGCAGCCCTGCAGGCAGCACTGGATGCTGCGGATGCTGCCCCGAGAGTTATGGCCTCCAGAGTGGCAATGTGCGGGGGCTTGGTTCCAGGTTTCCGGCCTGCCTCATGTGGTCCAGCAGATGATCCTGAACCTCCCCGTTGATGGTCCTACCCTATTTCCAGATAAGGCAGATAAGACTGCATAGTCTGAAAGACTAGGGCCACCCTCTGCTCCTTGGGCCTGCATGCACCTGCCAACCAATACAGGCATTTTAACCCCCATCCTCAGCAAAGAGTTTCTGCAGCCACAAAGAGACGGCAGTAGAAGGTGGAACAGGACAGGCAGGCATCATTCAGGCCAATGACCTCAGGACCACCACGATGGCCCACAGAGACCCAAGCCTCAGTTTGATGTCATGGTTGGGAGTGTCGAGTCAATCTTGACCACTCCAGCATACCCATTTTTTTTTGTTTTGCCTATGCCCTTTGCCATACGTGGTGCAGCATCACCACAGACCAGTGGGTCTGGTGGACAGGGGATACACTATTCAGTTCTCTTTGAATCCCCCTTCCCTGTCCCTTTTCAGAGACCCCTCTCACGAGATCCTGTTACAGCAGGAAGTGCAATCCCTGCTGGGTTCTGGGGCCATAGAAGATGTTCCTTACAGGTTCAGAGGATAGGGGTTTTATTCCTAATTCCAGAACCAAATGGGGGCTTGAGACCCATCCTGGACATAAGAGGTCTCAACGAGTTCATGAAAAGAGATAAAACTTTGTATGCTATCCCTGGGTCTCACACTCTCAATGCTAGAGCAGGGGGATTGGTTCACGGTTCTCGACTTACAAGATGTGTATTTCCGTATTTCAATCTACCCTCCTCACAGGAGGTTTCTCAGGTTCATGGCAGATGGGAACCATCATCAGTGCAGAGTCCTGCCTTTCAGTCTGTCTGCAGCTCCAAGGGTCTTCACCAAATGCATAGTAGTAGTAGCTGTGCACCTATGCAGGCAAGGGGGTGCAGCTGTTTCTGTAACCAGATGACTGGCTAGTAAAGGGTCATTTCAGGGAACAGATGATTCAACATATACAGTTGATCCATCAAACCATTGTAAGCCTCAGTCTCTTGATCAACAAGGCAAAGTCAATGTTGGTCCCGTCTCAGTCAGTAGAATTTGTAGGGCATGCCTGGACACCAGGTGTGCCAGGGCATTCCTGCCGGACAACAGGGTCAGGGCTATGGGGGCCATCATCTGACACATCTTGGCAGTTCCCACAATGGCCAGGTGCTGCCTGTGTTTGCTGGGTCACAAGGCAGCGTGCCCCTTTCTGATACAGCATGCCAAGTTAAGGATGCACCCTCTATAGCTATGGCTGTCATCAGTGTATTGCCCTGTAAGACACAGTTTAGACTTGGTGGTTAAGGTGCTGACACTGACTTTGTTGACCCTGCACTGGTGGTTGGACCAGGGGATCGTCCTCACAGGAGTCCCTTTTGCCCCTCAGCAGCCCTAACTTTCCCTAGTAATGAACGCTTTGGACCAGAGGTGGGGAGCGCTCCTGGGTCAGTTACAAACCCAGGCTCTTTGGAGTGTGTTGGACCTTTGGCTCCACATAAACGTAAGGGAGCTCAGGGCCATCAGACTAACATGTGACTTTCAAGGCCAATCTGACGGGACATTTCGTTATCGGTCAGTACAGCCAACGCAACAGCAATGTACTATATCCACAAACGGGGCGGGGGGGCGGGGAGTGGGGTGTGTGTGTGTGCGGTGTGTGCACGCATACGCTCCTCTCCCTTGTCATGAGGCCATGATGCTCTCGGACTTCTGCATACAGCACATCATCGTGCTGCAGGCCCTTTACCTGCCAGGTGCGCACAATTCATTGGCAGACCAACTTAGCAGGTCCTATATGGATCACGAGTGGTCTCTCAAACCAGAAGTCACTCATTCTATTTTCTGGAAGTGGGGGTATCCCCAGGTGGACCTGTTCGCCTCCCACCTCAATGCAAAATGTGGGACCTTTTGCTCCTATCGCAATCAGAGCCCAGGGTTCTGGGCAGACACCTTCAGTGTCCCATGGTCGGGAAGGCTGATGGATGCGTTTCCTCCGATTCGCTAGTTCCACAGGGCCCTCCTCAAGATTCACTCAGAAAGGGCACCGATCATCTTGGTGGCACCGGCATGGGCCCGTCAGCACTAGTACTTGATCCTCCTGTACATGTCAATCTGCAAGCTGATAATGTTGCTGATCCGGCCAGACCTGCTGATGAAGCAAGAGGGGAGACTGCAACCTCCCAATCTCCAGTCACTGCACCTCACAACATGGATACTCTGCGGTTGAGGGACCAGGAGCAGGCCTGTTCGGATCCCATAAAGGAAGTATTGTTAAATAGTAGAAAACCCTGACTTATTTGGTGAAGTGGAAAAGATTTTCGGTGCGGGTGTTTCACAGAGGGCTAGCTCCCTCGCAAGCCCCCATCCTGTTGATTTCAGATTACTCATAGGGTCTAGTACAGGAGGGCTTGTCCCTCTCCTCAGTTAGGGTGCACTTAGCTGCTATCTGAGCCTTTCACCCGGGTCGTGGACCATCTTCTGTCTTCTCAGACCTCATAGTCAAAAGGTTTCTGAAAGGTTTAGTAAGAATCAAGCCCTAGGTTTGGGCACCACTGCCCCCATGGGATCTCAATTTGGTGTTACCTAAACTTATGGGGGCCCCATTTGAACCCCTGGCTACCTGCTCCCTGCTGTTGCTGAGTTACAGAACAGCGTTTTTGCTGGCACTCACCTCAGCCAGGAGGGTGTCTGAGTTGAGGGCACTTTCAGTGGACTCCTTGTACACAGTGTTTCACAAGGGTAAGGTTAGGCTGAGACCTCACCCCGTGTTTTTACCTAAGGTGGTCTCCACGTTTCATGTTAACCAAGACATTTCCCTACTGGTATTTTACCCAAATATTTTAACCTATGCCTCCCTGAGGGAGCAAGGTTTACATACCTTGGATGTTAGATGGGCGCTGGCCTTCTATATGGATAGAACTAGGCCCTTTAGAAGAACGCAGCAAGTCTTTGTGGCAGTTGCTGACATGCTGAAGGACTTTCCAGTCTCCTCCCGGCAGATTTCCTCCTGGATAGTGACATGCATCAAGGAGTGTTACAAACTCACAGGGGTTCCTTTCCCTCCAGATAGGGCACACTCCACAAGAGTGCAGGCGTCGTCTGTGGCGCATTTGGCTCAGGTGCCTATCCAGGACATCTGTATGGCAGCCACCTAGTCCTCAATTCATATGTTTACAGCACATTACACTTTGACACAGCACACACAGGAAGATGCTGCAAGGGGAAGGGCTGTCCTACAGTCCGTACGGGGCTCCGACCTCACCTCCTAGGCATTGGCTCGTATTCATCCAACTTGGAATGGACATAAGCAATCACTCGAAATAGAAAAGACAGTTACCTGTTCTGTAACTGGTATTCTTTGAGATATGTTGCTTGTGTCCATTCCAAAACCCTCACGCCTTCCCCACTGTTGGAGTAGCCGGCATAAAGGAACTGAGGTGGGGGGCGGGGTGTTGAGCAGTGCATATATTGGTCACCAGATCAGCACCACTCCAGTGGGCACTGCACCGACCCTCTGGCTACTGGCTAGGGCAAAAAACTTCCAGCGACTGGGCCTGCATCCACACACACCCAACTTGGAGTGGACATGAGCAACACATCTTGGAGAAGACCAGTTAAAGAACAGATAATTAACTGTCTTTTTGCACTTGTGAAACTGGAAAGATACTTAAGAGTTAATGCACAATTCAAAGGAAAAAGAAGTGTGCCATGCAGGAATGTAAGACACTTAAGCAAAGCCCCGTAGCCCACACTTCCCTGCTGGAAAGAATGGTCCAGTTACAGCCAACAAACTTACTGAAACCAAACTCCAGGGAGAGGAAGTTAAAAACTAATTTTGTATAGCATGTCCTCAGTGCAGTTTTTATGCGGACTCAATATATGTCAGTGCCTCATACAGAGGTCTTCAAAAAATGACAATTATTAGACGTAAATGAATACAGTTAGAGTGGAATATTAAAATAGGGCCAAACAAAATGTGAGTGCCCAAAATGCACAAGTTTTTTTTTCATTACAAAATTATGCATCTGCAAAAGGACAAGTAATGGTCAAAAGTAAACTTAAGGAGTTGTACCTGCTCTTTAGATTCCAAATTATACGGCCTCATTATCAGACGACCTCTTCTTTTTGCAGTCAGTAGTATAGTACATCAGCACAGACATTTCTTAAATTGTATCAAAACATGGAATTTTTAGGGAAAAATAAGCTTAGCCAATTTAAGTATCAAAACTAACGATGTTTAGGTTGATCCTTTGGAGAAGTGTCTTAGGGGTCTGTACGAACCTCTCTGATGGGATAAAGCTAGGTCAGATTTATGGACACATTGATAAAAAGCCTATTTTTACACTACCACAGGAAGCGGATCTAAGGTACGCAGTAACAGCTATGTGAATAACAACTCGTGCTGAGATGCCTTTGGTCACATTGTTGTGGGGGCCATACTACAAGGTGAAGGGGCTGTCTATGGATTTCCCATGACTTACTTTACTCCTCTTGTCGGGGTAGAGTACAGGGGTCAACTGCAGAGCCATCTGCAGTTAATTTGGCAGGTCTTCATCAGACCTGTTAATTTGACTGCCGCTGGATCTCAGAGAGCTGATTCCTGCTGTAGTGTAGAGGTAGCCTACTCTCTTCCCCCTTCCTTACAGGGATCCCAGTAGGCATAGTTCACTTTTAGCCTTCCAACATGGCTGCTCTGCAAGCAAAACTGTAATGTTAGTAACATTCTTCTCCACTCTGAAAGCATTTACATTTTTTTAAGCTTGGTTTGCTAGCTCTAAGTAGAATTAAGTCCATTTTGAACACTGCTCTCCAATATTCATTTTACTGGACCATTTCCTTCTGCTTCCAGATTCCCCGAAGTTGAGTAATACCTTGTAAAGAAAAAACAAAGCTTAAGGTCAGCTTCAATTGTCTTCTGATACCTTCAGAGTAGCCTTTAGGTTTCTCCTCTTCTCTGACTAAACAGTTTGATTACAGAGCATTGGAATGACTCTTTCTCTGAAAAAGCTAAGAAATCATTACTCTTTCCTTTTTGAAAACTCAAGTCATATACTTTTGAATAAAGGTGTGTAATCTCTACAAAAAGTCAGCAATGCTACACAGAACTTTCTGCAGATGGAACAATTCCAAATATTTCGTATTTGTGGTCAGACTTGGATGTCTAGAAATGGCAATTCAGATGTGGAGGCTGCCTCAGGCCTTCATGGAATCATAAAATCCGAGGACTGAAAGGGACCTTAGGAGGTCATCTAGTCCAGCCCCTGCCTAAAGCAGGATCAACCCTAAATAAATCATCCCAGTCAGGACTTTTTCAAGCTGGGACTTACAAGCTTCTAGGGATGGAGATTCCACCACCTCTCTAGGTAAAGCATTCCAGTGCTTCATCACCCTCCTGGTGAAATAGTTTTTCCTAATATCCAACCTACATCTCTCCCTCTGTAACTTCAGACCATTGCTCTTTGTTCTGCTATCCATCACTACTGAGTCCCTCTCCATCCTCTTTAGTGCCCCCCGACTCTTAAAGAAGTTGAAAGCTACTATCAAATCACTTCTCACCTCTTCTCTTCTGCAAATTAAATAAACCCAAGTCCCTCACTGCCTCTCCTCATAGGTTATGTGGTCTAGCCCCCTAAGCATTTTTGTTGCCCTCTGCTAAACCTGCTCAAATTCATCCAAATCCTTTCTACATTGGAGGGGCCCAGAACTGAACACAATGCTCCAGATGAGGCCTCACCAGTGCCCGATAGAGGGGAATAACAACTTCTCTAGATCTGCTGGAAACGCTTCTTCTGATGTACCCCAAAATGCCATGAGTCTTCTTGGCTACAAGGGCACACTGTTGACTCATATCCAGCCTCTCATCCACTGTAATCCCCAGGTCCTTTTCTGCTGCACTGCTCCTTAGCCAGTCGGCACCCAGTCTGTAACAATGCTTGAGATTCTTCCGTTCCAAGTGCAGGACTCTGCACTTGTCCTTGTTGAACCTCATCAGATTTCTTTTGGCCCAATCCTCCAATTTATCTAGGTCAGTCTGGACCCTATCCCTACACTCCAATGTATCGACTTCTCCCCCTAGTTTACTGTCATCTGCAAATTTGCTGAGGGTGCAATCCCCTCCCTAATCCAGGTCATTAATGGAGATGTTGGACAATAATGGCCCTAGAACCGATCCTTGGGGCACTCCACTTGAAACTGACTGCCAATTAGACATGGACCGATCACTACTCATTGAGCCCAACCATCTAGCCAGCTTTCTATCCATCTTACATTCCATGTATCCAATCCCTACATCCTTAACTTATGGGCAAGAGTGTTGTGGGAAACTATAAAAGACTTTGCTCAAGTCAAAGTATATAACATCCATTGACTTCCCCATGTCCACAGAGCCAGTTACCTCATCATAGAAGCTCGTCAGATTGGTCAGGCATGACTTGCCCTTGATGAATCCATGTTGACCACTCTGGATCACTCTCTTCTCTTCCAAGTGCGTCAAAATGGATTCCTTGGTGATCCCATCCATGATTTTCCAAGGGACTGAGGTAAGGCTGACTGGTCTATAGTTCCCTGGATTGTCCCGTTTTCCTTCAAGCCACGTGAACTACAAATTTTGACTTAAATGGATATACGCTTACAATCATACATGAAAGATGAATCAGTCAAAGACTGCATCACTATTTATGATACATTACTGACTTCTACTATTGCTGGGGAATGGCACTAGTACCACGGAACCTGTCTAAAACCAACTGAAGAGAATATGAAACTCAGAAGAGGTGCTCATCCTATTTAAAATGAACAAAATATCCAGTCTACTGTCTTTAAAAATACCTATACTGCAGGAGCTGGTGAGCATAGACATACCTGCAGCCTCTTATGTACAGTGTCCTTTGGAAGGTGAAGAGAAAATGAGAAAACCTACACCAACCCATTGTCCAATCAAGAGTCTTTGTTTTTAAACAGTCAATTCTACTTTATTAATCAACGCATGTGAAAACTCACTCTGAAACATTAAAAGGATGTCTGCCCTGCACTAAAAGTATAGGTGACTCAGGGTTGTTGTACTTGCGTTGTGGGGCTACAAAACTGCACTGCAGACATCTGGGCCTCCAGTCTCAGCCAAACCATCTACATTGCCATTTTATATCCCTGCAAGCCAGGATCAGCTGAACCTGTGTCAGTCACAGGAGTTTTATTAAGAAGTCAATAAGACCAAAAATTGGGGGAGGAGTATAATACATTTTAAAACACATTGATCATATTAATACTTTCAGCTTAGGCTTGCATGGGTCACTTACTCATTGCACATCTTTTTCTACATCTGTTTACTATGTAGATATACACAGGTTTCTACTCAAGATGATTTCAAAGCTTAGTACCATTTCAAAATGGTGATTTGAAACTACTTTCTTCAGTTACAATACTGTGAAAAGTTTCCACACAGAAAAAGAGTGGATAGGTTAACCCAGGGATGTGTCACTTGGGGGGCATGACATTTCATAATGGGGTGGGGAGTGCAGCACAATCAGCTGCTGGGTCTCAGGCTCATCCATCTCATTAAAATGTTGAATATGTTACTGTTTTATGTATGTGTATTCACATTTACATACCAATTAATATAGTTTTTACCTCAACATACTTCATACATACTACATGCTTTTTTGTTTTGTTTTTTTTCCATAAGAACATAACAAATTTCTCTTGTTTGGATTACATCAGACCAGTTGGGGGGGCCCCTGACAACTGCAGGGATGAAAAATGGGGCCCAATGTAAAAAGTTTGCTCGCTCCTGGGTTAAGCTATTAGTAAAGCAATAATGACTTTTTTCCTTGGCATACCTTACCCCATGCTAAGCAACTTTCACCTATCTACAACTGGTTGTAAATGTCTGCACATATACCTTGAACAAACCCTTCTCACTAACATCAAACTCAGCAAGAGAATCCTGAAAATATGTAAGAAATTTAAAACCACAACATATTATATAGATTGATCTGCTAAAAGTATTTCATTTGCTCTTATTTGAAAAAGTCTTGCTATGGGGATACTGATTTTTCTTCAAGGAAAAATCACTTTAATGGAAATCCAGGACAAAAGGCAAATCCTTGTTAGTTTTTGCCATCTGGCTGAAAAACTGGTTTGAACCCCTCCAATCAAAATGATTAATATTAACTGTGCTGTTTGTACATGGGATTTATTCCATTTCTGAAAAACAAAAGAACAGCTGCATTTTTCCAGATGCGTGTTCCATGTGTCAGAAAGGTCTGTGTTTTAAGTCATCAGCATCGTCCCCACTACCAACCCATCCTTCCAGTAAAAGATACCGGATGCCTCACAAAAAGGTCTGAAAGATTCTCGGTAGAAAAGATTCTTCCAGTATACTTGAACTTTAACTTAATTACTAAGAAGCAAAGATGAAAAATCATAAATGTGGAGGTGCCTTTACCTCCTATAGTTTATGAAATCAATGAGGCAATGCAAGCCTACTTCTATGCTACTGTTCCTAATAGTAAACAACAGAGGAAGGTGGGAGCTCTCAACTTACTGGTTAAGTTGATCATAAATAGAAAATGTTTTAAATTTTCCCAAAAGCACTCTGTAGATCTGGAACAACAGCATCACAACAAACTTGCCATAGCAAATCCCCAAGGCTTCTTTCTACAGGGGTCAATGTAATGAAGCACAATTTAACAAACAGTATTACGGCACTAGTAATAAAGCAAATGTTTACATTAAGCACAATACAGCAATTTATTTAGATGCTTAAATGAAGAATACAAAGGGAAATAAAGATCACAAAATTATACATACTACAACAGTGTGTCATATATTAGATGGTATAAATGAATACAACACCTTGTTGGTGTTAACTAAAGATAAAACTAAATATCCAAAATGCAGCATTTTTATTTCTGTATGCTGCTTCAACACAATACACTTTTATACATATCTAAAAGGTGTCAAAATTAGTAGCTGCAAACTTGTTTCTTGCATTTGATTTTTTTTCTTTTTAGCTTAAAAGATTTCAGAAAATGGCTCTGAAATACATTTGTCATCAGTTGTAATGTCAAGGATATTCAGAACAAGAAAATTCTATAATACAATAGAGTCCAGATATAATCTTTATGTTGCTGGCCTCTGTTTTGAGATTGTACAAGGTTATGTGCAAAAACTAAGTCTGTCAAAATTCATACTATAGCAGTTTCAAGCCTTTGCTAGATAAACTAGATACAGCATTTATTACACAGCAGGGCAACACTAAAAAAGAGAAACAAATCTATGATGGGTACACAAGAACAATTTCATAAGCTTCACTTGAATAGGTCTAAAAGACTGTACAAATATACATTTCAACTATTCAGAATGATACATGAAAAAAATCAATTTCCCCATAGTCTACTATACACATTGAACTGGTAGCACATGTTGGCCCTATACTACCATGTGAAAAAGGGTAATGTTTAAAAAGACATACAACTGAACATATCCAAGAGTGAAATAAATGTTGAAAATGCAGATAAAGTAAACCTCTGCTTTTCTCTGTGTGCATTCTGGAGCCGCCAGCTTATCTGTTTTCACATTAAGTTACTGTGCTCATCGCAGCAGGTATTCTCAAGCAAAATTAGCCAACAGCATACTTAGAAATAACCACTGGAATAAGAGTGGCCATATTGACCACTAGCCAGGTGACCTAGCACTCAAAGGCAGTACCAGTTAGAATTAAGCTTAGCAGTCATATTGAAATGAAAGTATTTAGACAGTTATAGATTGGAGCACATTTACTGATGCTTCTGAAATGAGCAGCTTATGCTTGCTGGCTACTCAACTCTACACCAGTTAAGCTGCTATGCATTGGTTCTGCTACACCATCAGTCACACTGTCAAACTGGTCTCCATCTTCGCTGTCAATTGTGCTATTCTGCCATTCCATCTGCTGATTTGACAAGCTCTCCTCAATTCCTGATGCATTTTTCCATTGTGACTGGTCCTTAGACCAAAATTCTTCTACTTTTCCATAGGAACTATTCTTCCATTTTGATTGCTCTTCATCACTTTCAGATGCAACCCCTTTTATTTCTACAGCTGGTTTACTATTAGCAGCATCTTCACTCTGGGATGATTCATCTGTCCAAGCTTCTGGTTTCACTTCCGATGTGTTATCTTCAAAGTCAGAAACTCGTTGAGAGCCAGATCCACTTTCAGAGTGAGAAGCTCCATCCTTCCATTCAGCAGCATCATCTTGATCACCTTCACTATCCGAGGCATCATCTACCAATTTAACTGGCTCCTTGGCAGAGTGAATCACATCATATTTTGAGCCTTCCTCCTGCTTTTGGTCTGATTTCTCCAGAGACTGTAAGGCATTTTCATCAGGAGTCTCCTTGGATATGCTGTCTTCTGGATTCTCTATTATGCTATCAATAGAGATTTTACGACCAACATCTGAAATTGATTGACCAAACAGACTATTGCTTTCATTAGATTCCTCTTCTATATTTTCGTAGCTGTCTGAAGAACTTTCATCATCTTTTTCTAGGTTTATTTTTTTGTCAGCAGTTTTACTAGCATTGACTCTGGAATTCTTTTCATCATGATTTTCAAACAGCCATTCTGCATCAAAATCCATTTCATGTTTAACTTTGTTTAATTCTTTCATGTTAAAACCAAGCAGCACACCAGGCTTGTACTTTTCACAATCTCTAACACATTTCTTTCTTTTATTGCTAAAATGTGAAGCAATATCTGATTTCCATAGCCATAAACTAGCAGCCAACTTTTCGATTTCTCTCCTAGTGGGATAAGGTTGCTTATTGAAATATTTTGTAAGAAATGTTTTTCTGGCTTCATAAGAATCGTCTTCATGACCTTTGGGGTCCAATGCTAAAATTACAGGTTCTTCAGGCTTCTCTTCAAAGGCAGATGGTGAGTCATCATCATCCATTTTTCTTTTCTTCATCAGAGAGAATTCCATGTGTTCATAAGTACGTTTCACAGGTGCTACAGCTGGAGACTGATTAAGCCGAGATGGAGCATTAGTTTTGTCTTGGCCATTTTGGGTCTTCCCAACCCCTCTGCAGTGAACAAGATGTAGCGTTATAGTTGAAGCAGTCATATTACTGGTATATACACCAAGACAATGAATGCATTTATATGTTAGCTTTTTCTCAACTGGATGAACTGTTTGAATAACTTGATGTCTCTCTCGTAAGTGATGTGCAAGTGCATCAGATATCGGTCCTTTCAGGATTGAGAAGCAGAGAGGGCAGAGTGTTTTACCCACATCTTTTTTGTAGGGGACTGCTGCTTGAGGAGAACTTTTCACAGGTATATCTGCCTTCTCCTGGGTTTTAGGCTGTGGTTTTGGAGGAACAGGAGGAGTATTCTGAGCATGATAAGCTACCGATTCAGCAGGAGCATCTCTCAGATTGTAGGTGGTTACAAGTAGATGTATGTTAGTGTGACTACCCTGCTGCAATGTCAAGTCAAAGGTTAAAGTAGAATCAGTTTTAGGTCCCATTTCTTCATCAACATGAACCATTCGCATATGAGCAGCCATCTTTTCAACATCATTGAAGGTTGAACGGCAGTATGGACAAGACAGTCCATGGATTAACATATGATTAAGCAACGTATCAGTGGGTAGATAGCGATTACAGTATAAACATTTGCTAGTGAAATTGTGTATTTTCATTATATAGTTAGCTACTGCAGGCACCTTTTCAGCCTTGTGCTCCTTTTCAAAGTGAACACTGTACACATTTTCAGGAAACAGCTCATTACAGATTGTACATATTTTCCACTTTTGTGTTGATGAAGTATTGACAGCAGAAGGGCCTGTAGCAGGCACAGGAGGCTTTGAGCCAGACTGACCTAATATTCTTGATGCTGCCTGAGACTGGGATAACGAGGTTTGTTTCAACTGGGATGATGAAAGAGAAGATGAATTGGCCGACTGAAGAGAATACCTTGCTGGAGCTTGTGATCTCTGATCCCCTCCAAGAGTGTAAGGCCTTCCATTTCCACTTGGTGAAAACTGTTTCATTGTTTGAGACTGTTGCGGAATAGAAACTGGGCTATTACCACTTAAGTTTAGCCTTCCACCTGGCTGTCCAACATAACTTGGTGGTACTGATTTAACTCCATAATTGTTCTGTTGTAGATGAACATTTGACATCATATTCACTCCTGCAGAATTTAATGTAGGCTTTGGTATAGTGAGTCGATTCATCATCTGCTGTGATGAAAGAGACCGGACATTTCCAGGGGAAAGGGGACCCATCCTTTGAGGAAGCCCCATAGGCTTTTTATCCTGGGGTTTTGGAGCTATTAGCATCAAAGGTTTAGATCTTGGAACCACTACATTAGTGTGCCCTATCATTGCTGTAACCTGATATCCTATACGTTCATGGTCTTCAATAACATGCTGTACTAAAGCTTCATATGATTTCGGCATAAAAAGGCATCGTTTGCAGTGAATACTACCCTCCTCTCGGGTACTGGAACTTAGGGGAACTGCACCATTGAGCGACTTTTCACCTGCCTTTGCTACGTAAGGTGCAGCAACATGCTGAAAATGTTCCCTGTAAATGTGCTTTCTAACTATTTCATATAGAGGATCTCGGTAAGTGCACTTCTTACAGTAATAAACAGCTTGTTCTACACTGTCAGCCTGCTTAGGTTTAAGGCTATCATGTTTGTTTTTATCTTTAAAAGTGCTGATGCCTCCACTCGGTGTATTGGCATTTGGAGCATGAAATATTTTAATGTGCGTTTCCAAAGTCTTTTTGTCCGCATTGAAAGTACAGTAGGGACAATTAAGAAGGATCCTATTTTCAAAGTCTTCACTATGAACATTCCGGAAGTGACTTTTATAGGCTGAAAAGAACTTCGACGAAAATGGACATGCACTGCAGCAAAAGGGTTTTGTCCGATAGTCCTTAAAACAAAGAACAAAACAAAAACTAGATATCAAAACCATATTTTAACAAGACATTTTGCTCTAAGCAACACGGACAATCTGAAATTTCAGTAAGTCTCAGAGACCATCACAGTGGGCCACAACAGCTTTAACTCTGCTGTTGATTTGCATTCACTTTTTTTGGCCTGCAAATCAGGTAATCAGAAGTTTAATTACCAGACTGCACATGTAAATGAAAACTGCCAATTTAGAGGTCACTTAGAAAGCACAGACCAATGTGTCATGATTAAGGTTAATTCATAAAAATATCCCTCTTTCTTAGTCAGAAATGGAAACAATGCTCTCTGTCAGGTTGCATGCAGCAGAGTTTACCAACAGGTTTTTTCCAGAAGACGTGGATGTGGCTGTTATAACTGCAATGTATTAGTAGTTGGCAGCCTCACAGAATGAGGCTTTCAGGCCAAAAAAGTCACTTCAAATTGAACTTTTTCACAAAGTATCTTTCAATGTGCTTTAATTCAGTCATTAGCAACACTTAATTTTAACAATGCCTCTAAAATCTTTCTAAATTGGTGTAATAATTTTGAAATAAATAGTTTAATTGCCTCTTCCAGTGTTAATGCCACACAAGACTAGTGCCTCTTTTTACGTTATAGTATCTTATTTCTGAGATTAGAGCAGAATTGAGCAATTCAGCGCCAGTCTTGTTTCCACACAGATTAAAGCAACATTAATTAGGGCAAAATTAAAACAACAATGTGGGGAGAGGATATGTGGAGTTATATGGTGACTTTTTGTCATGAAGCAAAAGCCATACACTTCATAAACATAAATAAGGCCAAAGGGCATTATTTAATTGTAATGTTTAGATATCTAATCATCTTATCAACGCTAGTTGGAAAGTAAAGCTTCAAGCAACTAACTTTTTCTGCTGACCATACAAAGTTGTAAATTTTTCAAAATTCACTATGGATGAGGAAAAAAAAGGCGTTTGAAAAATTCTGCTTTTTTACGTAATACCTAGTTCTTTCATAGTGCTTCTCGTAGCCTCCTGACTCTCCCTAAATTGTAGCAAATTTCAAGGGGTTGCTGATTCAGCATCAGCTGTTACATTTCAATCTAAAATTAAACTATATGCTATTCACATCCATCTTTCAAGCCTAGTATTTCAAAATAACAACACTCAATATAAAACATGAAAAACTGCGATAACTATAAACAAACATCCATGGCTTTGCAAGTTGATCACCTGAAGTTAATGAATTAACTGTACCCCTCTGTACAGGTGAACATGCAATCTGTGTGTATTTTGGGCCACCTCCTGAAGACTCAATACTGGCCATAGCAGGAAAGAGGCCCCAGAATTAAGAGGAGTTTGCTTTGCTATGACAGATCCTACTGCTGAGTATATGATAGAAACAAGGAGGACATACTAATGCAATGTCAGGGGCATAGTGATAAAGGAACTTTGGTTATACAAAATAACAGACCAGTGAGTCACCAAATATAAGCATCCCATTTCCATGGGTGAGCAGTACCCGAGACCTATGCCACCTGAATTCCTAAGTGGAATTTTCACCTTGTCATTTTTCCTCCACTTATACTCAAAGTGAAGGGGTTTGTTTACTTGGAGAAAGACAGAAGTTAACATGAGTTGCATCCTCTTCCATTTCTCCTAGCTTTGTTCAAACCTACTTAACTTAAAGTCAATTCAAAAACATCTAGAAAATAAATGAGGTTTACAACAACACTGTCACTCCTTTCTGCTGTATCTAACTGCATGCGCCTACATTGAACAGCCTGACACAGATGGGTTATCACTGAGGCTTCAGAAGTGTAGCAGACAACTGAAACTATGACAGTGGAGAGAGAGCAGCAATGAGCTGATTTGGCTTAATATTTTTCTGAATTCATTGTGAAAAGAGATGGAAAAAGTGAAGCAAATATTTCAGAAATAGTAAGTACAAATAGTAACTAGAGGGATGGTGAGTTTATGCCAAACTGGAAAACAAGGATGGCAACTTTTTCCCCCCAAACTGAAGTTTGGCATGTAAGGTGCAAAAAGTGGAACATATGTTTAAAGTTTCTCAATGGTGCAATTTCTCATTCAAATAATTACTTGGTCCTCAGCATCTATTTAACCCACTGCAACCTAGGAATATTCCTTGTACAACAAAAGCACCTGTCTAACAATCTTTTAAGAACATTACAAAAACCATCACTAAAGCTGGTAAAATACAACAAAAGAAATGTGATTATGCAAAATACCATTTGAAAATTATTGCCTTCTAGAACTGAGATGAGATTATGTGCAACCATTACTAACCTGATTTTTTGTAAGTGATGGATCCCACAATCCTACATCTTCCCACGTAGTGTTTTTCAAATAAAAGTCATTAGGTTCAAACTGCTTAAAATCCTGGAAAGGAGTGGAAGGGAAGACAAACATCAAAACCAAAAACTAGCTGCTGACTATTAATTAATCATAAAGACACCCACACAGCTCTCTGTCCACCACAAACACAAGATCATTAACTCAAGGGAAACTTTCTCCTCATGAAAACTGTAAAAATGCACCTTGCAGATTTATTTCAGCTAAAGTTTCCCTCAACAAAAATGGCTGGTACTAAAGGAATTAATGATTCTAAATAAATAATTCTGAAAAGTACACACTCAAAGTAACCAACTCAGGGCCAAGATTTTTAAAAGTGATCAGCATCTGACAATTCCCACTGAGATGAACATTGTACATTCTATATATGTAATATAAATGTATATTTAAATATGGGTGCCATATTCCAGGGTTTTTGTTTTTTAATTTTGGTACAGGGATTTAGATGACATTTTAAAAAGCAACTTAAGTTCCATGTTTGAAAGTTCCTAAGATATTCAGTCAGGCTTGGGGCATCAAAGTCAATAGGATTCAGGCCCCTCAAATCTTAAACCACTTTGACATTTGGATTCAAACACCTTTGAAAATTTTACCATGAAGTCCATGATTCTAACCATGCTTATTAAAAGCAGTTGATTCCAAACAAAAAAAGATAAAGACTCATTTTCTTTGCAAACAAGCTGGAACAATGACATGAAGAGGAGGATCTAGTTTAGAATTACAGGTTGAAACTTTCAGCCGGACCACAGATATTGTGGGACCAGAGAGCGCCTGTACGGGACAGCCCCAGCTGCCCAGACCTTGACCTGCAGCACCACTTTAGGAAGCCCAGTGGGGGAAAGAAGCCCCACCGGCAACCTCATCGTAGAGAGCTGGGCTGGGGTCAAAGAGCCCTGCTGTGGGGAACCCAGCCAGGGTTAGGGAGTCCAGGCAGGGATCTCTGCTGGTGGGGAGCTAGGTGAGGCTGGGCAACCCAGTGGGGAGCCAAGCCAGTGGTCTCTGCTGGAATCCTCGTGTTGGTGGAGAGCCCTGCCAACACCCCAGCAGGGCTTGGGGACTCCAGTGGGGAACTCAGCCAGGGACAGGGATCCCTGCTATCAACCATGCAATGGCAGGAAGTCAGCTGGAGAACCCTACCAGTAGCCCTGCGGGGCGACTGTCAGGGGCTGGGAAGTGCAGAGGGAAGCTGGGATGGGAACAGGAGACCCCCTGGCCATCCAAGCCAATGCCCCACCAAGCAGCCTGGGGGCAGGGAGCTGGGTGACCAGGAGGGGGCATTCAGCCTCCCAGGCAAGTCCAGAAGCCTGATCTCTCAGGGTGTAGCAAATTCCCTCATTCAGAACCACTCAGATCCCGAGGGTGCTGGACCATGCAAGTACAACCTGTAGGACAAAGTTCAAAACGCTATAATCAATGAGGTGCTGAAGAACCTCAGAGCGGGGGAATGGAAAGGACATTCACTTCAGGAAAAAAAGATTTTTGATAAGCAGTATCTTAAAGTTTGTCAGTAACACTAAAAGCAGAATACGTCTTATGCTTTTAGTTAGTCAGCCTTGCTCCTAAAAGTCAGCTAGGGGAACAGCTATTTGTCAGCACTTTTGCTGACAAAACACCTGTACCCCCCAGGAGCAGGGTTTCCATTGTGCAGGTAAGCCATTCACACTTCTTTTGGGGGGGATAGGGGAGGTTGTCTCAATCACCTGTGAATGATAAAAGAGTTTTCTGCATTGAAAAACACCTGTAAAAAAATCTCATCTCTTGGCATGTAGGATAGCAGGATCTTAGGCCTTGTCTACACTAGGATTTAAAGGAGTAATTTTACAACAGATAGCATCTGCTAACATATTCTGAAAGTCCACCATCGACAAAGCCCACTGCTTTCAATATGTACCTAATCAGTCAACTTAAAGCCAAAGTACTGCACCTTGGTTTTAA
The DNA here is from genome assembly GCF_033958435.1 of Carettochelys insculpta. Lineage (NCBI taxonomy): Eukaryota > Metazoa > Chordata > Testudines > Carettochelyidae > Carettochelys > Carettochelys insculpta. Next base: position 18,373,632 of record NC_134153.1, on the reverse strand, counting down.
AGTTTGTTCATAAACATTTAAGTTAATACTAAACCATTAAATCCCATTTTAGGTGTGGCTTCAGAGCATATTGCTTGCCTCAGCAGCAACTTGTAGTAACCATTTAAGAAAAACTCCTTTCCATGGTATGCAGTCTAACAGTTGAATCCCAACCACCTCACTCTCACCTGTTAGTAAAGTGAAATGGTAAAACTGAAGGTCTTTAAAAGTCTAGCAGGGCATGAGGACTGTCTTCCCCCCAAATAGGATGGGATGTTAGCTAAAGTGATGTTTTTATTAAATCCCAATAAGAAATATCACTTTAGCAGAAGACTGATTCAAAGTGCCTCAATTCTAACCAGAAAGCCAAGTTAGATACTTACTTCTATATGTTCTTTACAGTATTCCAAACCAATGTCACTAAGTATTTTTTTCACAGTTTTCCGGGCTTTTCTTAAACTGCCAAGGTTGTTGACAGGAAGTTGGAACATAGTTTCTATTGAAAAAGAGAGTAATAAGGGGAAAAGAAGTTTAAGTCAAAATATGTTTTGTCTTATGAAGAGCTGCACTTTAATTTAGTAATACAGTCTCACTTCACCCACATCATGGAACATAAAGAAGTGTCACCATTTCTTAAGAAAAGCTAATACATTTTTGTCTGGTTTGTTCTTAAAATTAGGGGGGCTGTGAAAACTAGATGCTGTCCAACTTTAAAGTGAACACTTAAACAAGTTCATGCAATGACTACTGAACATAAAAAGTCTACTGAACCAACATGGAGACAACTTTAACCAATGTATTTCCATTTAGATCAAAATTTACATACTGAGTCAAAGCTGTTACAAATTCAGCCTATTCTTTTGTGCATATGGATTCTAGCTCACCTGGAAGCTGATAAATCAGGGCTCCAAGTAATTTTGGTTTTGAAGGACTTCTTTCAGATCAAGAGTTTTCTTAGCCATATATCCAGATGCAAGAAAGTGAACTGGTCACAGGTTCACTGACATTTCGTTTAAGATTTTGGGTTGCACACAATATGCTTTTAGGGCAACTTAAAATTTAAAAAATAACCTTATCACATCATTGTCACGCTGTGATAGGTGGTCGTGGGAAGAACCTCTGTTCTCACAGAAACGTGCTGGGTGCAGTATACTGAAATATGACTTTGAAAATTTCAAGAACACACTGGGGATGAACATTACTCATTTTCCTTTATTTATGAATTTGATTTGAGTGCAATGGTTGACAAGCAACTAACAAAGTCAGAAAAGACTGTAGTCAACACACCTGTTTACCTATTATTAAAATGTACACTGAACAATTTATTTAGCCAGATCCCAGGTTCTAGATTATTCTTTCAACAACTGATGAGGTCACCAAACACCTAGAATAACATACTTTGAAACAACAAAACAGAGTCCTACATTGAGGCGGTCACAGGTAAATGAGAGAGCTTATTTACAAATAAATTCTAATAAACTAGAAACTATTTGTAAATTAATTGTTACGCTGCTGTCTGTTAGGGATGGGGAAAGTTTATGAACTAATTTTCAGTTCAACTGTAAAGGAAAGGCTAAATTTTGTATCTTTGAAGCTACAGGGATTCCTGAATTCCCTAACAACCACAATTAAGATCTCATCACATGCATGAAGGCAAAAGTTAGATCTGCAGCCCCACCAGGATTGAGAATACTGGAATTCTCAGTTTATGTGCTGTTGCTACCACTTTAACAGCAACATATTGCACAACCATTAAACTGTATCTTGAAGTACAACGATGAAAAATGTCTCCAGACAACACAGATATCTTTCCTGGGCATGAGCTATGAAAGGAAGCAACTCCTGCCTCTGCTTTTTTTTTTTTTTAAATTAAAAAGCAGGGGATTTTTTTTTTAAAGTATCGAGGAATTATCAGCAATGAAAAGCATTCTTCTCCAGAGCTGTAACTATAATTTTTGTTGTACCTGGAATACTTTAGAGAGCTAGCCCATAGCATTATCGGTAGGTAATATCAAAAGATGCTACATGATTAAAAAGCAGAAAACAATTCAATAAAATCTTAATTTGTCTGAACTATACAAACTTCTGCTCTTGTAAACTAATAATCCCACCACAGGGCCAAAATCTATTGCAGGTCAACTAAAATAAAGCTAGTGTCTTTTTTTCCCCACTGTGTCATTTGGCTTCTGACACAAGTGTAGACAGTTTTAACTCTTGCTAATATTTACTTAGGTATAATTTCTGGAATTTGAGATTAAGACACCTACATACACTATTTTGGTATGTGAAAATACATGAAAAAAATTGCTCTTAATTCTATCATAAAATCAGTACTAAAGCCTAGTAAGTTATAACAAGACTGACATTGACATTTTGCTAAAGTACAAATGGATGTGGACTGTGATTACAGAAGTAGTTAGATATCTGACAAGCTACATCCCCAACCATCACCACACATGCCATCTGAAGTTGGTTTCTTTTGATTGTATCAGGGGTCAGCAATCCTTCTGAGGGGAGTGCTGAAGCTTGTCCTTTTAACCTTTATGTGCAGTCCACGTGCTGGTGACACTTTTTAAAGTGACTAGTAGTCCTACTTACAACAGCTTCACTGATAAATTAAGATGCAGAGCTTTACCGTTTAAGGTGATGGTTGGCAGCATTAGCTGGTCTTTTGTTAATTTACAGGTGGCATGGCTTTGCGGAAGGTCCCAGCTGCATGGGGGAGATGGGGCTGAGCACCTGTCTCGTGTCAAAGAAAATTGGCTCATGTGCTGCTCTTGGCACCTGGACTGGGGGCTTTTAGGAAAAAAAATCCTGGTGTTGTATACTGGGGCGCCAACTGTTAGATCGAAGTCCAGACAGCCTCTAGTATATCTTGCCTACACTAGGGCCCACCCCGTTAACAAAACTGCTGGAGTGGAATTTGGCATTAGCAATGGTAAAAATAGGACAGGGCTTCTGAACATAACAGTGCTACAGGTTGAACCTCTAGTCCAGCATCCTCAGGACTGGACCAGTGCCAAAAAGAGAGAATTTGCTGGACCACAAGAGGTTAATATTGTTTAGCAGCATTACCAACACTTCCACTCCTAAATGGGCTCTTAGAAGATATTTAGAGTAAATTACAGCTAAACAGCAGCACAGAACACTGAGAGCCAGGACTGGTAGCCATAAACAAACTTTATGAGACAACAGGCAACTTGACCCATGGTAAATATTCATTTCGCTCTAACTAAAATCACTCTGGAATACGGATGCTGCCGGAGAAGAGCGTGCTGGACTAGAGAGGTTCAACCTATAGAGCAGACCTCTGAAATCAGTTTCACAAGCTGCAAATATTACTGACAGTAAGTGCTGCTAGCCAATAACTGCCTCATTCTAATGAATTAAAAATGGCTTCCAAAAAAAGCCTGTCAATTGTCATGTCAAGGAAGAATCCTATAACTACAATTTACAAATTAGGAGGGAGACCAGGCCCAATTCCCAAAAACCACTATGGTAAAATTTTCAAAAGTGTCTAACCCATAGGAAGTGGAAACATTTTCATTCAAAAATGAACATAAATAACCCACCAGATTCAAATGTAGAAAAACAAGGACATTTGAAGTAAAAATGTTTGCCCGTCTAGAAATACTTCTACTCTTTTTAAAATGTTTCAGGGATGGCAGAGTTAATTCAGCTGTAAACAATATTAGCAAGAATGGAATGACAAGAACACAATGCAAACTTAACACTGATGGTCTATATTCAAACCACAAAAAGGAAATCCTAAGATATTTCAATAGAGGTTTGTATTTCCTCTAAGAAAAACGTTTAAACCCTAGTAATAGCATAACCACAAGCATGACTTAAATGATGTAGATACTACATAAATTCAAATTTATCTACTGAATACTATACAATTTAAGATTATTACTATATCTTTAGATTATTTAAATTTGAATTAAACTAAAGTACTAAAACAAATTCACTGAATTCCGTATGACCACAGTTACCTTTCAGAAGCTACAGTCATTAAAAAACACAAACAGCCCTTTAAGATCTCAAAACACTGCGACTACGTCTACATTACAGAGATCTTTCAAAAGAAGCCCTTCCGGAAGATATCTTCCAAAAGAACTTCTTTCGAAAGAGTGCATCCCCACACAAAAAAAAAGCAGCTCAAAAGAGTGATCTGCTCTTTCAAAAGAATGAGCCAGGGATTGAAAAAAAAAAAAAAAAAAAAAAATCAGGTCTCCTGAGGACTTCTCTTCCAAAAAACAGGCCTGTAGAACATCTACAGACCTTTTCTTGCAAAAGAAGCTTTTGAAAGGTGGTGCTGTTCCTGAAACGGGAAAAGAAGAGCGATTTCAAAAGGAGAGCTGCATTCTTTTGATTTATTTTCAAAAGAACACTTTGTGTGTATAGACGCTCTACGGGATCTTTCAAAAGAGCCCCCTTCTTTTGAAAAATCTTTCCAAAGAACTTGCTAATGTGGACACAGCCTTTACGAACACACACTTCAGGATACTAACACTATTTTATAACTGAGGAAAAGAGATCTAGACATTAAGTAATATACTGGTAGTTTTAACAAACTGGTTGCCAAGCTGGGAATGGAAGATGGGCCCTAACTAACTTTTAATAACTAGGCAATGTTAACTCCCATTAAAATCAAATCCTCTCTCATAATTACCTAGATCAAGGGTAAGCAAACTTATGTTGGACCTCACTTTTCATCTCTGCAATTAGACAGGTTGGGAGAGTCCTGCTAATGTAATCCAAACCGATGGAAATTTTGGCTATGTTCATAGGGGAAAAAAAAACAAAACAAAAAACTAAAACACATTTTGGCGTGTGTAAGAAAACAAGTATGTAGAATATAAAAATTAATTGGTAAATAAATGTGTACCACGTACCTAAAAACAGTAATTTCAATCTTTTTAATGCGATGGATGAGCCCAAGGCCCATAAGCTGATCAGTAGCCTTAGGAAATTTCATGTTCCCTCACAGGGGCTCACCCCCCAACTTTGCTCTCCCCAACCTAGATTATCCCAGTCCAATGCTTACAGAGCAAGATGCAGACCAAACAAACGAAACAAAATAACCTGCATTGCTATTGGCATATTTGTAAATGGCAGTCTCTGAAAAGCCACGGACTTAGTGGACCATGAGCTACTCTGTTTCTTATTCCATCCACAAGAGTGCTGAGACACTGTGGGGTGTAAAAGGAGGAGGCTGAGCACCCAGGAAAGAAAATTTTGAACAAATGACTATAGTGTACCTGTTGGGTTCATATGGTTTCAGATGACCATGCCTGTGAATCCATCATATTTCATCGGCAATGAATTTACTTGTAATGAAAAGATTTTCCATCCCCCAACAGAATGCATCTGTAAACTAAGAGGGAGTCTGACCTTTCAAAAATTGCTGAGATCATTTAAGTCATCCTTTATGAATTCTATTAACAAATTTGCATTTTTTAAAAATCATGATAAAGGTGAGTAAAGTAGTTTTGTGCCTCGGTAAATTTTCATTACTATTTTTGCAAGGCTGGTTCAAAAGTCTGAATTCAAACCCTTGATTTATTACTACTTATTCAAGTAAGCTCCAGGTTGACCCATGAGGCCCTTTCCTCTTTCAGGACCCTCCTTAAGACCCACTTCTACAAAGACACACACAAGAAATAAGTTAAACATAAGATTCAGCTATATTTTGTGTCATTATGCTGTACATTTGAGGAACATGAGAATGTGCCCGTGATTCTGTGAAACAAACTGACAAACAAATCGACAGGGCCAGACTAATACCTAGAGACCAGCTACTCCAAGATAGGCCCAAAAAAGCCAAGAACAGAACACCACTGTCATTACCTACAGCCCCCAACTCAAACCACTGCAACACATTATTAAAGACGTACAATCTATCTTATATCAGGATGCCACACTCCAGAAGGCCCTAGGTGACAGGCCTGTTCTCTCCTACAAACAACCTCCCAACCTTATGAGGATTTGCACCCACAACCACAGTCTATACCGCAGCAACACCAGTCCTGGAACTTTTCCTTGCAAAAAAGCCCAGACAGCTTTGCCCACATATCTATTCTGGAGATACCATCACTGGACCTAACCAGGTTATTCACAGAATCAAGGGCACATTCTCATGTTCCTCAACTAACATCATATATGCCATCAGGTGCCAATAATGCCCAAATGCTTTGTATATTGGACAGACTTCAGACTCTCTTAGACAAAGAGTTAATGGGCACAAAACAGACATAAAAGCACTCTTAATCCACAAAACAGTCAGCCAGCATTTTAATGGAGTGGGCCATTCTGTTAATGACTTGAAAGTCTGCGTCTTACTGAAGAGGAATTTTCACAACACTCTTGAAAGAGAGACTGCTGAACTCTCTTTTATATTCAAATTCGACACATTAACAAGGAATTGGGAATTTTCTGGGTCATTATAGGGGCTCGTTTGCATACTTGGCTTAATCTAATTCTTGACTCCCCTCCGCCCCCCTTCTGCCCCTCTACTCTCTGATTTGCTCACCTTGATATTTTTTTTTTCTGATTTGTCCACCTTGCTTACTATTTTTGGTTCTCTGTGCCTTAAATACTGAGTTTGGTCTGGTATGGCTACGGTCTGAAGAAGTGGGTCTGTCCCATGAAAGCTCACCTAATAAATTGTTAGTCTTCAAATTGCTACTTGACTGCTTTTTTGTTCTGATAGTATATAGACTAGCACAGCTTTCTCTCTGTTGCATAAAAGTAATGTAAGCAATGTATTATAATAGAAATGGAGGCCCTGTAGGTAATACTCTGAATGAAACATGGTACAGGTTGAACCTTTCTAGTCCAGCACTCTCTCACCAGGCAACATCCACAATCCTGCATGATTTTAGTTAGCTGGATGACCACTTATGGTGTGGCCAAGTTCCCCATGGTTCCATAAAGTTTGTTTACAGCCACCAGTCCTGGCTCTCACTGTTCTGTGCTGTTATTTAGCTGTAATTTTCCCCTACGTGTCTTCTAAGAGCCCAGTAAGCAATGGAAGTGTTGGTAATGCTGCTAGACAATATTGACCTCCCGTGATCCAGCAAATTCTCTCATTTGGCATCAGTCAGGTCCAGAGGGTGCCAGACCAGAGAGGTTCAACCTGCAATAGAATATATATTTGAGATTTCATGCAATATATTTAATATTAAGACTAGCATTACATGTAGTTACTGCCATAAATTGAAAAAAGTAAAAGCGTTAAGTAAAAATCCTAGGTGTTTAAGAGATGTAATATGACAATAACTATCCATAGATGTATATTTCTAAAATACATGTAGTATCTGTCTATCCATGAGTTCATTTGTTCAAGAACTCCTATTAAATGGTAAGAGCTAGGACCACCAATTGTGGTACCTGGCTTCTTCTTACTGTAACTTAAAGCAAGGTCAAGGTAAGTGAAATGTGATTGTTTCATACCAAATGGAAAGGGAGATGTGAGAGAGCAGGGACAGTTATACTCACCCATGATCGGGTTGGAAGTGGGAGGGCAGCAAGCAAGCTGGGCAGCAATATGCCCTCTGCCACCTCAGGGAGCAGCTGCCAGCCCTGCCACCCGGAGGGAACACCTGCATTTCTGTCACCCTGGGGAGCAAATACTGGCCCCATCATCACAGCCTGCCCCAGGGAGCAGTGCCCTGCCCTCAGAGACACCAGGCAGGCAGCCTGCAAGTCCTGGAAGAAGCCAGCATCTAAGGTCCAGGAGGCATCCGGCATGCCCCCTCCTTGAGCAAGTTATATTAAAAAATAATTATTTTCCAAGAGCTAGGCACATTTTATACTTGTAGTTTATACCAAAAAGGCCAAGAAATGCATCAACACTCTTAGAATAAGAACTGTAAAGGGGGAGAATCAGCAAAGTTCCACTCTTACTCTTTTCAAAGGAGAGAGAGATTCATGGCAAATTTTTCCCAAGTAGAAAAAATAAGCTTTTCCCAAAAAATTCAACTAGACCAGAGGTTTAAATTGGATGAGGGCAGAAAAGAGAGAGAGTGTACCATCAGGGTGGGATAAACATGGGTCCTTTTCCTTCCCATGCCCTACCAAAGAAGTCAGAAAGCATGACCCCTCAATAGTAAAACAAGAAAAAGCGAAGTACTATATAGTAGGACATTGGTAGGATTTGACAGACCAAAACAGGCTCTGAATTTCATACCCAGACTAGGGATGTAAAATCCAGTTCATCTGGTTAAACGGGATGTTTAACCACTTAACCTAATTAAAGGGGAAGTAATGGGGAGGCCCTCAGCTCCAGCCTCTGATGTGCCTGCACCCCCCATGGACAGGGGCTACTCCAGGAAGCTGGCACTGGGCAGCAGCTACTGAGAATGTCTGGGAGCAGATATCTAACTCAGTGAACTGACTGAACCAAAAAACCCACCTCCTTAAAAATGTAAAGCCACTTAGTTTCACTTAATTTGAAAAATATCCTGGTTCTGGTCTAAATGAAAGGCCACTAACACCTTGTCTACACTAGCTAGTTTTGTTGGCAAGACAGATTGTGTGACAAAAACAAGAGAGATGTACACGCTACAGCGCTCCTCCTGCTCATAAAACCCTCCTGATTTGCCAACAAAATTAAAACAACCTTGATGAGAGCAGAACTTTTTGCAGCCATGTTAGATCAGCAGAGCATCCGTGTAGACACTATGTGCATCATGTCGCAGTAACTGGCTTCCAAGACATATCCCACAATGCCTACCATGACATCTCTGCTGTTTTCAATGCTTCTGCCCTGCATCCAGATATGCAGGCATGCACCCCTCCCTTTTCACAGCCCCAAGAAGTTCTCAAACGGCTAAGCCTGGTGAATTCAGCACAGGTGCGGCCCAGTTGAGCCCTCTGACTGCCAGCAGCAAATGCACTCTTCCCTGGACTACTGGGGAGGGAGGGGATCCCCTTGGTCCATGAGGAGAAAAGGCTGTGGAAGAAATCAGAGGAAACCACAACATCAGAATATTAATCCAGAACCCTCAGTTCCCCAGCACTAGGACCAAAGCAGCTGGAAGGCAGGCTGCTGCTAGGAGCAGGATGTGAGAAAGAGACTTCTATTGTGCTGTTCAAAGACAGGGAGGGGGAGACGGGCTCATGCTGGAGTGTCCCCCTTCCCCTGCTAATGCACTGTTCTCCCTGAGCGGGGGGGGTGGGGGGGAGGAGGAGAGACGTGGGAGGGACGACACAACAGGTAGACACCATCTGTGTACCAGTTTCTGCCACAGGATTCCTTGCTTTCTGCTACTGTCTGAACTTAAAGACACAGTGTGTCATAACACTCATTCTTCTCCAACACAAAGTCTCTCTCATATACACATTTTCCCCTTCCCCTCAACACACACTCAGATACTCCTCCAACCAGCGTTCCCTACAGACTGAGCACTTGAGAAGCCACACAGGAGAGATTCAGGTGCCACCCAGCTGATTAGCAGAATTCCCACATGAGGCAGAATGTGTTTCTATTGCTGGTGCACACCATCCACAAATGCCTTGGTGCACATAACAAAATTTATTCCACTCAAATGAAAAAAATTAGGAGGAACATTACCCCCAACACACAATGCCCCCATCCACCCCAAACTGAAAAGCAGCTGGCAATCTAGTAGGATGCTCATAGAACAATGCAATTGAAAATACATCATGTGATGCTGTACTTGCCCAGTGAGATTTTGCAAACCGTAGGGTGGCCACCTGCACAGTGCAATAGTTACCCACAGTGCACAACTCTCTGTCAAGGGAAGCGCTGCTATTGGGGATGAGCTCCACTCACACAAAGAACATAGTCTGGACACACACGAGATTTAATTACAGCAGTGGCCATAGGTCATTATAACATGCAGGTACTGAATCACCAACATTAGTGGAGATCCATGAGGAACCTCACATTATTAAGGCCCATGAGTGATAAGAAAACTTATTTAAGCACTTTTTATTACTACATCACTAGATTTCTCCATGCTCTTCCTGCAAAATCTAGAGATAGAGACGGCATAAATGTTAAGAGTTCACAATAAACCTCATCAAACAGCTGTTCAAGCATGAAATTATTCTGGGATCCAAGTAATCCTTGTCTAATTTAAGACTGCTGGAGAGGAAAGGTGTTTGAGATGGTGGGTGGCTACTGTCCTCTACTACCCTGGAAAGAGCCTACATCTGAATGGTTGCTTTACTGGAAAGCTCTACTAGAGGTTGCACTGGGTGGTAATGGTAAACCCAGGCGGGTACTCTTACCTGTCAACAGACGCCGGCACTGTCTCTTGACATTCTGAGCTGCTATCCCAGTAAGAACAGAAAATACCCATACTGAAGGCTCACATTGTGCCACAGCAGCTGCTGCACTTGGGCAACAGCCTCTATCTTCTCGCTTATCATTTTAGAAGTTAGATGAACGGGAGGAAAAAGAACATTAAAAAGTGCACTTAAGAGCCAAAAATGAGAGAGACTGCAGAGGCAACTGAAGAAACAGATAAGGAATGCTGACTGGACACAGAAGTAGCCCAGACCTTTACACATTCATTGACTGCCAGGCTCTACTGGATGAAAAGGAAAATCTATTTTATCAATTAAACAAAATCAAACAAACATAAGGAATTTCACAACAGTATAAAACTGATTTGCAAAATTAAGTTACATTACTCCTTCCATTTTTAAGATTGGGAAATTAAATACAGGGAGGGGAAGTAACTCACCCTTCAAAAAATAGCTGCGAACAGAACTCCAGTTCCTATTCGATGGACCACAATGCTTCTCCATTTTACCCTGCTTTAATTGAACAGTAAGTGCAGAATATATTTTGCTAGTCTCCTCATACTGATGCTACTTAGACATGCACAATAATTAACAATGTGGTAAGTAAATATTTAATTTGGTGATCCCCAGTGTATTGAAATCTCATGTAACCCTTATGACACATACAAAATAGGGGCAATGAGAGCTGGTAAAAATCTGCTAAAATAATTCTACAGAAAGATTCCTTGAACATTTTTATCAAACCTAGTCATTAACCGTAACAGAGCTGCCCACAAGCCAACCTACTTAAGTTTATATTCTTGATTTAACTTAAAATTTGTGCCAATTTCTCAATTACCTTTTTCTCCCTCTTTCCTAGATTTGTGTTTCACTGAACACATTGAGAGATGCATGCTGATGAAGTGAATCCACATTTAAAGGTTGTGCAGAACACTCCAGACTGGGAAAAAAGGCTGCTCAATCAGAAGTATGATTTTACTTTCCTTCTAGTATTATCTTTCTTTCTTGATAAAACCTACATTATCACCCCCAAAGACCTTAACAACCCCCTCTACAATATCTGCTGAGCAGTTTGGTTTCATGAGTGCACCAGTCACAGATCTACTATATAGTTATGCTATGTAACTTTTCCATGGTCAAGCAATATGACTTGCAAAGACAGACTCTGACAGAATCGAATCTCTATACCAAACTGTAAATTCCATTTTGTATAGCAACTTTAATTGCAACCCTCCTTTAATAATGTGCTCTGCATTTTGGAGTAGAAATTTTATTTTGTATTTACAGGGCCCTACCAAATTCACAGTCCATTTTTGTCAATTTCACAGATATAAGGTTTTTAAAATAGTAAATTTCATTATGTCAGCTATTTAAATCTGAAATGTCATGGTGTTATAATTGTACAGGTCCTGAGGAGTTGTGGGGCAGGGTCTCAAGCAATGTTCCCACTAATCTTTTCTGGCAATGTGAAGATTTTTTTTCCTATCCATGGGCAGAATAAATTTTGTTATGTGCACCAAGGCAGATGTAAATGTGCACCACCAGCAGAAACAATCCTAGCTGTGGGCACTCTGCTAGTCAGCTAGGCAGGCACTGGAATTTCTCCTGAGCAGCTACACAAGCACACAGTTTACAGGGAGCACTGGTTTTAAACTGGTAGTTGAAAGACACTAAACAAAAGCCTAACTGGGGGCTTGTCTATACTGGAATTACCATCAGTAAAGCTCTCTCTTTCCGGGGCGTGAAAAATCTACATCTCTTAGCACTGTGGATTTGTCACACCTCAGAGACATAGCTATGCTCATATTAGTTCTCTGACAGACATTGCTTGGCTGATGAAATGATTCTTCTACCAACTCAGTTAGAGTGAACTGCCTACACAAAGCAAAACTCCGCCCTTTGGCATAGGTAGTGTGTATATAGAAGTGCTAAAGCCCTGCAGCTGTATCAGTTTAAGTGTACAAATATCTTGGAGGAAGGGGCTGAATTCTTCCAGCTGGAGCACATGGATAAAATAGGGCAGTGACTACTGAAAGTAAGAGGTCTTTCCTCTGAGCAAGGGGCCTATCCACTGCCAGATGCTGGGAGACCAAGCTGATACGAGCATGGACTCAGAAAGGGTTGTATCATGTTTTTAATCTGTGGGTGGGGAGAGGACTCTCTCAGGGCTAGATGGAATTTTGCAATAGTTGCTAACACTAGTATTTTCAGAGTGACTATGTCTAAAAAATTCCTTTGATCAATACCTCTGTATTCCTTGCTTACCTGACAAACTGTCCCTGAATGAGTTAACCAAGAAGCTGAGACAACCTGCAATGAAATGGCACTCCAACAGAGCTTGTATAAACAATTGGAGTTGCTGGTTTTGAAATTTATAGCATCCAGGCTGGGAAACTCTCCATCCTAACAAAGGATGTCAGACACAGGGTCTGAACCTGGAGGCATCCTGTGAGACTCCTAGTGCTATGAACAGTGACTCTTGGGGCTAAGAAGCCCTTGCAATCCAGTGGCTCAGTCTATTCACAACTAACTGGTATCTGTCCAGCGAAGGGAACTGTGCCACACTGTAACACAGGATAAACTGTTTACCTGTAAACCAGTTTACTATTGCTTTTCAAGGTGGCACCCAAAACTACCATTTACCTAAAAATTGCAATAAGGTTAACTGATATTGATGTTTTAGACAAAACCTGTTGCAACCTTAAACAGGCCTCAACTGAGGGGGACTTTTGCTTCTTTGCAAAGTCACCTTAAATATAAATTACACTTTACATAATTCAGCATTTGAGGTACAATTCTTAGCTAGCCTGCTGTTTTATAAATTGGTCAAACTGTCAGAAAAACTATTAAAACGGTGTGAAAAATACCGCATAACATCTTTAAGTCCTGGGTCACAGGGAGGTATACAACTGCATTCAGAACAAAAACAGAATTATGAAAATGAGAGTTTTAATTAGTTGCCAAAGGAATTAATAGTATAAATACCATAAATGCAGGATACCACAAAGTTACTCCATTACCTGTGGAGACATGACCAGAGCAAAAAAGAAAACAAGAACTCTTAGTAGACAAATGAAGTTTACCCATAACAGGAATTTTAAACAAGTCCTGTACTCTTCATGATATTTGAAGCTTAAATTCCTCATTTTAAGTATTCCAGTATTTAGAACTACTCACTCTACTGCAAACAAACTCAAAGTGACCTTCAGCTTCTCTTCCTGGCTCTTTAAATTCCTGATGAAGAGACAGCTGCAGACATATAGTCGCCATTTTAAAACAATCTAAAGACTTGCAGATTCCACAGCCTTCTCTATTTAGTTAATTTCATTTTCTTTGTATGGCAACTTTTAAACTGTATCTTTGCCATTATGTAGAATAATCATCTTCACTACATGGCATAAAACTGTGAACTTCATACCTCTCGGTTAATGTAGCCATGTATTTCAACCCCATAGCAAACCAGCTACCATACAAAAGTCAGCTACTCTGACAATCACTTCAAAGTAATGGAAAAATAGAGTGTTATTTCCAGACTACTAGGAAAAATACTATGCCTTAGAAAATTTTAACTAAAAGTACATGTTAAAACTCAGTACAGACAAGGATAAGTCAATGTTTTACACAGTACTGGAAAACACTAACATGTGTTTTCTTAATCTAGACAATTCCTTAGAAGGTAAAAGTCACTTGCTTAATACCTAGAGCCCCATTTTCCATAAATTCAAAATAAAACAAAATTACTGGGGCAGTCAAGCAATTAAAATTAGTAATCATGATTAATCGTACTGTTAAACAACAGAGTACAATATATGTAAATATTCTGGGTGTCTTCTCCAGTTTCAAGTATATTGATTTCAATTACAACAGAACAAAGTACATTGCTCAATTTGTATTTGTTTTTTATTACAAATATTTGTAATGTAAAAACAATAGTATTTTTCAGTTCATCTAGTGTAAGTAATGTAGTGCAATTTATCATGAAAGCTGAACTTACAAATGTAGAATTACTTATGAAAAACCCTGTGTTTGAAATTAACTGTGTAAATCTTTAGAGCCTACAAGTCCACTCAGTCCTACTTCTTGTGAACTCAGAAATACAAGTTTGTTTACATTTGCAGGAAATAATGCTGCTGGTTTCCTGTTAAGAACATCACCTGAAAGTGCAAACAGTTGTGTGCGTGGTACTGTTGTAGTAAGTATCTCAAAATATTTGTGTGCCAGATCCACCAATGATTCATATGCCCCTGTATGGTTCAACCATCATTCCATAGGACATGCATCTAAGGGCGGTTCTACTCTGTAACAATCCAAAGCAGCGAAGACCAACACAAGTTCATTTTCATCATCTGAATCAGATATCGCCAGCAGAAGGTTGATTTTCTTTTTTTAGTGGTTAGGGTTCTGTAGTTTCTGCATTGGAGTGTAGCTCTTTCAAGACTTCTGAAAGCATGTTCCTCACTTTGTCCCTCAGATTCTGGCAGGCACTTCAGATTCTTAAACTTAGTTCAAGTGCTGTAGCTATCTTTAGAAATCTCACATTGGCACCTTCTTTGCTTTTTGTCAAATCTTCAGTGAAAATGTTTTTTTAAATGAACACCACATGCTGGGTTCATCATCCAAGACTTCTATAACATGTAATATATGGCAGAATGCTGGTAAAACACAGAGCAAGAGACATACAGTTCTCCCCCAAGGAGCTGAGTCACAAAATTAATTAACAGTATTTTTAAATGAGCATCATCAGCATGAAAATATGTCCTCTGGGATGGTGGCCAAAGCACAAAGGGGCACAAATTTTTTTTTACAGTATCTGGCAAGTAAATACTTTGCAATACCTTCTAGAAAAGTGCCACGCGCCCATTCTCACTTTGTAAATAAGAAGCAGGCAACATTATCTCCCACAAATGTAAATAAACTGGTTTCTCTTAGTGACTGGCTGAACAAAAGTAGGACTGCGCAAACATGTACGTTCCTAAGTTTTAATTTTGTTTGAGTGCAGTTATGTAACAATATGTATTATTTGCAAGTTGCACTTTCCCTATAAAGAGATCGCACTACTGTACGTGCATGAGGTGAAGTGAAAAATACTGTTTGTCGTTTTTGCAGCTCAAATATTGTAATTAAAAATATAAAATGAGCACTGTACACTTTGTGTTCTATGTTGTAACTGAAAAGTAGACAACATCCAAATTATTTAATACATTTCAATTTGTAGTCTACTGTTTAGCAGTGCGATTAAACCTGTAATTAATCACAATTAATCTTTTTTAATCATGTGAGTTAACTAAGATTAAATCAACAGCCCTAAAAACAACATATAAAACTAAAACTTCGTCCATCAGCAGCTCGAGGCTCTTGTTCTCCAGGACTTCGTCCAGCTTCTCACTTCAGACATTGCATTCTGGTGCATAGGATCAGAGCAGCAGTCAGGTTTGGCCCAGGTGCCCCTCAGCCATGACGTGGGAGTGGTCAGGCAAAATTTAAGCAATTGGTGGAGCAACATCATGACAGAGGGATGGCTGGGCCAAACAGAGCAGAGTTATGATCCATCCACCTGGTTACAACAGCCAGGGAGCTGTGCCCAGTCCCAAAGAACTGGGACTGCTGCTATGGGAATGTAGGTTAGGTTCACTCTGCAACTGCACTCAGAGCATCCCAACCTCCTTAGGTGTCAGCACTCTTCCCCCACTGGTAGCAGGATCCAAGATCCAGGGTGAATAAAACTAACAAAACTCTCTCCCACTCAAAATATAGATAGATAGAAAAAAATAGAAAGTGTCATGAGGCTTTAAAAATAGCCAATAATCACAGGCAGAAAGGTGGGAATGTGTGTGTCCAGGGAACATACATCAACTCAGCACAGAAAAGAGAAGAGGAAAGTTGAAGCTTCCTCACACACACACCCTGGTGAAGAAGTTTCCTTCTTAATCTAATCCCAGAATGAATTAGTTTCTACTCCAGAATGAGTGAAGCCCCACTTCCCAGCTAGTCTACAATAATCAGGCCTTCCACAGAGAAGAATCTTTGAGTCCATCATCTCTGCTACTCTCAGGCAGAAACTACTACTACAGTTTATAAACTCTGAATTCAAGCCCATTGACCAGTTGCTCTACTTTATAAGAAAAATCACCCCGAGTTTGTAAAATAACTACAGTAGGGTCGCAACATTCGCGAGTGTTCGGTGCTGACAACCCGTGCAAATGTTGAATTTCGGGAATATCTGAACGCACCACACAGATGGCTAGGGCACCTTGCATTGGCTCCAGAAACACTGCGCGGGCAGCTACAGCACTATGCGGCAGCAACAGCAGCACCACACGGGCGGCTAAACACCCAGCGCTGGCAACAGCAGCGCTGCACAGGAGGCTACGACGCCTTGCACCGCATGGCGCCATTAGTGCCTCATGCCAGCAACAGTAGTACTGTGCGGGCGGCAACAGTGTTGAGATGACGAGCCACTTTCAAATAACTGAATTCGTGAATGTTGTGGCCTTGCTGTATGCAGGGAACACTACAATTCTGATACTGAGGAAACTGTGTCACTTTTTAAACCAGCGTATTCTTTTCCTCTGACCTGAGAATTTCACCTAGTAAGATGCCCTGAAAAACAGAAGCATGAGAGACTGACATTTTTGAAAGCTTCCGCAATCTTGTTATATGAAGACCTATAAATGCTCAGAAATTTGCATGGAACCAGTGTGGCACAAAAGGACCCAGATAAACAAAACTTCTCATGGTGAAGCTTTATCATTTCATCAAAACATTACTAATCCAAAATTTTACCCTCTCATTAATAAGAGGTCAGCTTATGCCATATGGAAGCCCTACAATTAGCAGCACATTTGTAATTGCCAGATAAGCTTCTACATGTATGAACTTACACATTCTAACCAGTTATCTGCACAGAAATTAATATGCAAGAAGCTCCTTTATGAAAGTGCACTTTCCCAAAGCCAAGTCTTTTAAAGCACCATACAAAAAATTGAATCCAAGAATATTTTTTATTTAAACATTTCAAAATTTGAGATACTGAAGGGTTAGATACGCCCCAATGCTTTTAAAATGGACAGTGAAGTATTTGCCCAGTAGGGAACTAAATATATTTTAAAATAAAAAAATAAAACAAAATAAATGTAAAGTCAATATTGCAGATACATTTTCACTTCTTTCTGGTCTTACTCTCTTTGGCTGCCTTACCCCCTTTGTGATTTTTGTGCACCAAAATCCTAAATTTCACTGCCCAGCTACCCACGGGCTGACTAAAAAGAGTCCATCCAGAAAAGGAAGATAAAAAGGAAGTGCTGTTCTGGCATAAAGAAACCAAAATTAGAAAGGGACAACGGGAAATAAAAGGAAAACAAAGAAAGCAACAGAATTAAAAGCAAATATATCAAAATAAATGTAGCATGTGTTAATTCATAGTGGTACTGCCTCTTCCTAGCAGATGGCTCCCAGAACTGTACGTTTGTTGTGCAGGAAAGCCTTCAGAGTGGGGGTTGGCAAGGTGTCAGAGAAAAGTAAAGTATTAGAGCAGAATATTGCCAATTGGTTAAAGAAACAAGTACAGACACACCTCAAGTTACGAACATTTGCAGATACAAATGATCAACTGCAGCCCTCATGGAGCAGGCAAGAGGCACAGAGTGAACACGGACTGAAGGACTGTAGCCAGACATATCCTCCAGCTGCCCTCCATTCCCCCTCCCCTTGCAGGCTCAGGCAACCACCACTTCCATCTCCCAACCAGCAGCACTCCCTCCTCCCTGAGGGCTCAGCACTGGCTTGGGAAGTCACCAGCTCCATCCACTGGCATTCCTCCTGCAGGCTCTCAGCCGAGCCCCCACTCACCAGGAGGTGCAAGGGGTGTGAACACAGGCCAGAGGAGCAGGTGCACATCCAGAAAGAAGTGGACCTTTAAAATGCCACTTCACTCCATCTGCTAGTGGACATGCTTCTGCTGACAAAAACCCCATGTTGCCAGCCCCTTATGCCTGACACCTCAGGAATAAGGGGCTGGCAAGAGAGGGGGTTTCTGCCTGCAGATGCACATCTACACGGCTTGTTTATTGCCACCAGCAGCCCCTGTCAGCAGCAAGATCTCACACAGCTATGCTAATGAGCAGCCATTTGCAATTGCAAGACTGCACATTAGCATGGAGCTGCTGCCAGTGTAGACGTGATCTTTGTGAGGGGCCGCCAGATAAGCCAACGAGAGGAAGAGAAATTTTTTGAACTAAGAACAACTGCAGGCTAAGGGGTCTTTTTCTCTGTGACTGGAGCAGCCAGAGACCAAAAATGCTGATAAGTCCAGTAAATACCTGGTCACATCATAATCAAATCATGGATATGTAAGTAAAAAGGAAATGTTTAGTTACATGTGATCAGCTTATCGTTACTTTAGAACTGGTGAAGGACTTCTCAGGCTAGGCTGATTTTTAACCCTGTACTGTACCTTCTAAGCTGAATCCCAAGGAGGTAACTCTCTGTGCTCCAACCAGAGGTGGTTTCTACACATCGAAAGTGACATGCTAATGAACAGCCCAAAGTATGCTAATGAGGCACGGATGTAAATTCTAGATGCCTCATTAATATAAGGTCACATGATTTGGAGTCTAGAAGAAGCTCTTCTGGACTCCAAAACAGGGTGTAGAGGCACGGCCCTAGGGGATCCTCCGTAAGGAAGTCCTCCTTCCGGAGGCCCCTTCTTCCTGAAAACTTTCAGAGAAAGTGACATGCATAGAAATGGACAGAATGTTTTCAGTTGTTTTATTATATCCAGCACCCAATTATGTTTATTTACTTTCTTGGTATTTTTCCATCTCTCGTTTCGTGAATAAATTACTTTTTTTAAGGCAGTGATTTGATTCCTGTGTCCTAGAGATGGGTCTGCGTATATTCATGCCTTAGACTGAAAGGTCAACTTTCAGATTACAGCTTAATTTCTTCCTCTTTGTTTTCAAGCTCTCTCCTAAGAGAGGGTTGAAGAGCTTCAGGTTACCCCACAAGGAGACATTCCAAGTACATCTTCCTGGATTTTAAATAGAGGTTTTCTCACTTGGGAGGTGGCAGCTGCCTCCTAGGAGCTGGGAGGGGGAATTTGTGGCTGTGGGAAGCTTTTAAGCAAAGCCTATAGAATCAAGACATTTTAAAGGTTTTTGCAGAACCCCACTTTATGCACTCTGAGTATCAGGCAATCATTCATGGCACCTGTGTTCAGGCCCTGCTTGGCAAGGATGTGATACATCACTACACCCTGCCATTCCCCCTTTTGCCCAGGGCTGGAGCTGAAAAGCACCAGGAAGCTCCCTGCTTCTCTGACCTGCAGGCTCAGTCCTCATAGCACCCACTGACCAGGAATCAGGGATGAGTGCAGAGCTGCATGCATAGCCACCTGCCTCTCTCCCCTAGAACTGACTTATCAAAGGGGAACCACCCCAAGTAAGCACCCCACTGACCAAGCCTCATCCCCAGCCCTGAGACCCCTCCAACCCATACCCTGCACCCTCATCTCCTGCCTTGGGCCACAGCCCCATCCTGCACCCCAAACAGGTTATCCCCAGCCCCACTACCAATTAGAACACAACCTGGTCATAAGTCAGCTGTCACAGCAAACAACTTTCCTTATCCTATCCCTACTGCTCAAAAGTGTTCAAATCTTTTAACTCCTTGTCTAGTTTATCAGGAAATATCTACTGCCATAAAGTTCTGGATAAGTTAAAACCAGTATGATACCATATTTAACGAAAAACACAACAATGCAATGTAGTAGCAGTGATACTAGGGTTCTCTTATAAAAATCTCAAATGTTAAAGCACAAATAAGTCAAAAGCAATCACTTATTGGACAGTAGGGCTGAGGTTTTCAAAGCTGTCTATGATTCAGATGCATAGCCACCACGAATTTTAACTGTAATTGGATGTCAAGACCTCCTACTTGGCTTTAAAACTCTGAGCCTAGCTGGGTTCAGGTGGATCGCTTGAAGATTACCTGTTCTTTTCATTCCAGGGGCACCTGGCATTGGCCACTGTCAGTAGATAGGATACTGGACTAGATGGACCTTTGGTCTGAACCAGTATGGCTGTTCTTATGTTCAGCCCTGTTCTTATGTTCAGTCAATTACTGTGAAGACAGAAAACTGGAAGATAATGAAATGGAATTTTATTGATTTCCGATATCTTGTATTTCCAAGCTATCACTGCTGCATTATTATCAATATAGAAGCAGCATTGTTCCACAGATGACATGTTAACATGAGCCCCCTGAAAAGTGCTTGCTCCTGTCCGTAACCCCATGCACAACAGAAGCCCACCAAGTCCTCCAAGAATAAACATAACAACAACTCAAGCTGTAAAGATGAGAACAAATAAACATCAAGCTTACACAGGGCACCATGCCTTTATCAAAGGGCTCTGTATTTTGAAATAGCAAAGCAATTAAATGGATCAGGATCGAACTGAACACTCCACAGCACCAGATTCTCCTCAAGGTTAATTCCTTTGCCTGCGCCACAAGAGCACAGTTGGGATTTTATGAATGTTGCAAGTAGTTTTTGTAATAATGGATAGAAAGACAGACAGACAGACAGACACAGACAGACAGACAGACACACACACACAATTTAAACACGATTTTAAACAGAAGGGAAGCAATTTCTTGCTTATCTACAGCACACTGATATTTATTTCTACCAGTTAATGGATGTTTTATGAAACACTGCAACATCTCTTAGACTCACCATGTACAAATGCTGACCCTCTTAGATAATATTTTTGAAGCGTACAATGGTAACTTCACACTAATTGTTATAAGGACAATTTCCCCAATATGCTATTTTCCTTCCCAAAAATTGAGGGTACAACATGAAAACCAGTAATTATGTTTCTGGGTGACATTACAAATTATACACACACACTGAGGTTTCTGACACCTTCCATGAACATATTTAGTTTATCTTTCCTCTCCATGCTGTGATTCTTACCCTTTTAAGTACACAAACTTAAAAGGGTAGGGAAAGAGTCCAGAGTGATACAGATAAATTGGAGGATTGGACCAAAAGAAATCTGATGAGGTTCAACAAGGACAAATGCAGAGTCCTGGACCTGGGACAGAAGAATCCCAAAAATTGTTATAGACCAGGGACCAACTGGCTAAGCAGCAGTGCAGAAAAGGGCCTGGGTATTACAGTGGATGAGAGACTGAATATGAGTCAACAATGTGCCCTTGTAGCCAAGACGGCTCACAGCATACTGGAGTGCATTAGGTGAAGCATTTCCAGCAGATCTAGAGAAGTTATTATTCCCCTCTATTTGGCACTGGTTAGGCCTCATCTGGAGTATTGTGTCCAGTTCTGCCCCCTCCCCCCGCACCATAGAAGGACGTGGATGAACTGAAGAAGGTTCAGCAGAGGGCGATGAAAATGCTTAGGAGGCTAGACCACATGACTTATGAGGAGAAGCTGAGGGACTATTTAGTTTTCAGAAGAGAAGAGTGAGGTGCGATTTGATAGTAGCCTTCAATTTCATGAAGGGGCGGGCTCTAAAGAGGATGGAGAGACTATTCTCAGTAGTAACGGATGGCAGAACAAGGAGCAATGGTCTGAAGTTACAGAAGGAGAGGAGTAGGTTGGATATTAGGAAAAACTGTTTCACCAGGAGAGTGGAGCAGCACTGGAATGAATTACCTAGAGAGGTGGTGGAATCTTCATCCCTAGAGGTTAAGTCCCAGCTTGGCAAAGTCCTGTCTGTGATGATTTAGTTAGGGTTGATCCTGCTTTGGACTAGATGACCTCCTAGGCTGTCTCTACACTGGCACAAAACTTCAAAATGGCCATGCAAATGACTGTTTCAGAGATTACTAATGAGGTGCTAAAATGCATATTCAGTGCCTCATTAGCATGCTGCCAGCTGTGGCTCTTCGAAATTGCCGCACTTCGCTCCTGCGCAGTTCATCCAGATGGGGGTCCTTTTCGAAAGGATTCCGCCAACTTTGAAATCACCTTATTCCTATCAGCTCAAGTTGGCAGGGTCCTTTCAAAAAGGATCCCCGTCTGGACAAGTTGCGCAGGAGTGAAACATGGCAATTTCTAAGAGCCACAGGCAGCGGCATACTAATGAGGCGCTGAATATGCATTTTAGCACCTCATTAGTAATCTTCGAAATGGCCATTTTGAAGTTTTGTGCCAGTGTAGACGTAGCCCTAAGGTCTCTTCCAGCCCTAGGATTCTAAGAGATATTTTGTGCATTTTTGTGACTTGGAATAATGCAATGAACGGCCCAAGATATATCTTATCTGCATGTACACAGGAGGTGGCAAATTTTCAAGCACCCATATGCGCTGTTAGTCCCTTCTGCCCAACTGTGATTTCTGGAAACAATGCTAAGTGTACTCTGCATGCACCTGCACTCAAACGGACAATCTTGTACATCCTATTAAAGTAAAGATCTTGTCAGAGTTGGAATAAGTTCCAGCTTATTTATCTTAGAAAGCAAGTTTGTATGAGCAAGCTACCATGTTACACTATTCAAATACACAGTAAAACAAATCTGACATTTCACTGGGATGCACATCAAATGGTTTTTGAGAATAAGAGGAATCAATATAACCAAACTTTTGAACAGATATTTTTATTCAGAAGCCCCTTTCCTAGCTTCACATCTAACATATTCACAAATATTTTAACACCGGTATTAAAACACATCAGAACAAGGAAGACCACAAAAAAATTTTTACCACTATCCTAAAAGGACCTTGATCTCAATCCGTGGTGTCCCATATGCTAGCCACTAGCCACATGTGGTTCTTTGACTGGTTGAGTGTGTCTAGTTGGCCTGAAAAAATAAAATATCTTCAGAATAATGTGGCTAGTTTGCTACAGCAGGAGTCACTATGGTGGCTACTTCTTCAGAACTGGTTGGACACCACTACTCTAAATCTTCTCCCATTCTGAAAAAAATCTCAGTTTTGCTCTCTTAGTTGCAACTCTTCAGCTCCAAAATCCAGCTGAGGCCTAAATATTCAGTGAAGACATATAGCAGGTAAGACAGGCGAATTACTAGGTACAACACTGGCTGTCCAAAGATAAGGCCCAAAATTAAGTGCAACACATGCACTTTAAAGATGTAGTCCCTGAAACCTTCACTTTTAATATGGAAGTGCAGTCTACAAACACTACTGGTCTCATGCATTGATCCATCTTGTCTCACAACCATTCACACAGAGAAAACTTGACAACAGTCTATCATTTCATAACAAACCCTAATCTTTGAATAGACTGCTTTTTCCTGAGTAGAAGTGTCTTCCCTCTACTTGAAGTCCATTTTTCACTTATCCTTCCATCACTAGCTTCTTATGAAACTGTCTGTCCTACCTTACCTCTCCTAGATGTCTGTATTTTATCTGAATAGATCTGTAATAAACTACCCAGGCCAAGAGCTTCTGTTGTGTCTTTACTGGGTCTGCAAAGTATGTTTCAGACTATACCACTTGAAATGCAAACAAATGATCTACTTTAAAGGAGAAAGACCTCCAGATTCTATAGTGAATTTTAAAAAACCTACCACTCTCACATATTGGGTGCATCTATACTAGCCAGCTACTTTGAAGTAGCTGGCACAACGTCGAAATAGCATGTGTCAAGTCTACATGCGCCATGCGTTATTTCGACGTTGAAATCAACGTTAGGCGGTGAGACGTCAAAATCGCTATTCCTATCCGAAGATGGGAATAGCGCCCTACTTCAACGTTCAACGTCGAAGTAGGGCGCGTGTAGATGATCCGCGTCCTGCTACATCGAAATAGCGGGGGTCCTCCATGGCAACCATCAGCTGAGGGGTTGAGACACGTTCTGTCCAGCCCCTGCAGGGCTCTGTGGTCACTGCGTGCAGCAGCCCTTAGCCCAGGGCTTCTGGCTGCTGCTGCAGCTGGGGGTCCATGCTGTGTGCATGGGGTCTGCAACCAGTTGTCAGCTCTGTGGATCTTGTGCTGTGCAGGCCAAGCGTGTCTGGGAGGGGCCCTTTACGGGAGTGGCTTGCTCTTGCCCCAGAAGGGCTAGTCCAGCCTGTGACCCTGTCCACAGGCTTTGCTGTCCCCTTATTTCGACGGTGAGTTCTTGTGTGTGTGGATGCTCTGCATTTCCTTCTGGGGCGGCTCCTTTCAACATTCCCCGTTGCTACTTCGACGTTGAACGTCGATGGCACCAGCCGTGGAGGACGTGTAGATGACACGCGTTGAAGTAGCCTATTTCGATGTTCTTACTTCGAAATAGGCTACTTTGACGTAGTGTGCTAGTGTAGACATAGCCATTATGTATTTCACAATACGTTGCATTTTCTTGTCATCTCCACAACAGCAGACATACTAATCCACAGTCAATGGGGATTAATCAAAAAAGCTAGTCACGAAGGTGTTTTAGCTTATCAAGTCAAGCATAATATAAATGGTATTGGAAATACATTATTTATCCAGAGACTGCTGTATTTATAGTATGTCTGTCTTGCTGGTTTGTTAGTATCGAAAGTAACTTCCAACTTCATTCAAATCAAGAACTGGACAGAGGTAATCTCTGTTTACCAAACTGCATGCATTTTTTCATTAATTGAGCTACATTTCACTTTGCAGCACCTTCTCCTTTTAGTAGTGTCTCTA
Organism: Carettochelys insculpta; assembly: GCF_033958435.1. Classification (NCBI taxonomy): domain Eukaryota; kingdom Metazoa; phylum Chordata; order Testudines; family Carettochelyidae; genus Carettochelys; species Carettochelys insculpta. Next base: position 18,348,729 of record NC_134153.1, on the reverse strand, counting down.
TTGGGTAGTGATTTCTGAAGAAATACTTAACTGCACTACCAGGATTCAACCACCACATAGGAGACGTATTAGTGCAGTTCTCAAATTCCAAATCTTTATAACAGATTTAATTTCTCCATTGGCTGTAAACCAGCACTACATTGTTATTTACGAATCCAAACTTTATTCAACACAAATTTCAGTGTATGTTATCTTTAGCATTTCAGCAGTATTTTGATTTTATTCCAACAGCAGATATTATGAAGAAACCTTAGATTAATTTAAATATTTAATTATATGGAATTACTTCATTAAAGATAAATAGAAGGGTGCTGTAGAGGTAAAACATGACTTCTCTTTCTGTTTGTTTCAGAAGGATTTTTACCCCTTTAAATAAGTGGTCCTCTACCCCTCCCCGACGTTCCTCTCATTATATATAACCCAGCTGCTCAGCTCACTTTATGAACTAATTTATATGCAAAAAGATTAAAACTGTTTTTAATCATTTAATTTACAAGCTTCCAATGAGTAATAAACAATTGTGTTGTGATTTAAAAGAAACATGTACCTTGAAAAAACTAAGAAATAACTTCACTTAAAGGGACACTCAATCACATGTTTCTCAGGATTATTTTATACAAACATTACAAGAAACATCTAATGAATATATTTCTTCCAGTGTTTTTTCCTCCCAGTTTGGGCCTCATGATGCTTTGACATAATCAGTTTCACCATTTCCCTATATAATCAGCATCCCCTTCTATGTGGGTTTTTACACACATGGGAAAATATTTTTAATGAGCCAGAAAATTAACTGCAAAACTAAGAAAACAGTCAGGGTGGCTCAAACACAGGTGTAACACCTGAAAATTTACTTTATAATGTATCTAGATTTCTAGCTGGTGTTCCTTTAAATGCCAAATTCTAGACTCTCAGACCCATCTCCTCATATTTTTGCCCATACTTCAAACTCTCCCCATTTCTATTCAGTACATATTATGAGGCATTTACCTCCAAAATTAATGGTGCTTGGGTGTCTCAGACTCATTGGACAAGTTTCATGCAAAAGCCTCCAAAAATAATTCTCCTTGCAGAACGCCCACCTCAGCGATTATTTTACACCTACTGTGAGAGGCCAAAGCCTGGACATAGGAGAAGGATCATATCCTGCTGTACAAAAAAAAAGCATTAAAAACAAGATATAAAAATATAATAAGGGTAAGTCTTACATTTATAAATTATATTTCATTGTGAAGGACTAATGCCCATTACAAATCATACATACAGGTATCGCTATTGAGCTACTGCTGGAGTTTAATTCAGCAGCCTTTCTTCACTGGCAGTGTTACAAAACTTTTAGCTGGTTTTAATTTCAGGCAGAAAATTCCTCTAGTTCATATCATAGCAGAATATTTTGATATTCAGAACTTAATTTCCCAAATTAGACTTCTACCAGGATATCAGAACTAACACTCCTATACACATGATATCTTTTGGCATCACAAGCAGTTACTTCCAGTTTTATAGTGCATCTGAAATACAGAACCTCCAGTATGACAGTGCCCTCTACAGCCACGATGAGTTCTTGATGAATAGGCAAACTGTTACCTACTGAGTCATCAACACCATTTCCTACTGTACCTGTTTTCTCCTTGAAGGGTTTCCATCCAAATACAGAGCCATCTTGCAATCTAAGATCTTAGGAGATCATATAGCCAAAGGTAATACGGCTGTCAACCACAACCATGAGGAAACACATTCAGTAGGTCAAGATTCAGATGAGAAGTCTTATTCAGGTTCGGAGCCGCTGGTACTAAGATGTGAAGCAGATTATGCTGGGTGTTGGAAGGCATTAGACTACATTCCATAATTCATTTGCTGCACTTTAATTCATCTCAATCATTCATGTTAATAAAAATATCAAGGTACTTCTACTTTAGGCATGTTTTGAAACAGAAAAAGGCTAGTAACTTCAGAGTAGGGAACCAGGACTGAACAAATTCATCAAAGCTTCCAAAATATCTTTTAACTGGCCATCCATTTAGCAGGGCCTTTCAGTCAAAAGAGGAAAACTTCACCAGATTTTCTTCTATGAATTGCTTGAGTCAACTGACAGGCTCATTGACTTCAAATCTTTTGTGATAACGTTAACAGCTAAATAAAATACTGGCACCACTATAGGAAATGGATCAAGTTCCTGGAAATTTGTGGACTAATTTTATTATGGAAATAAAACAATATAATGTACTAAATACATAAGTTTAAAGAAAAGACTTATTTTAAAACCCTTTACCTGCATTCTAAAAAAGAGATTTCCATTACATACTGGTAAATTGGGCTAGTGACTAAAACTGGGGAAAGATTTTTATATGAAAAATATTTTTACTATGAACAATATATTTATTTCCCTGCTATACTGAACTATTTTTCTGCCAGGGAACTGGACTGAATGAAAAAAATCAGTCCTTTGTTTTTCTGTCTAGTCTATATCACCTTGTATTCCTCTCTCCCACCTGAACAACAATTATAGAAAATACCTGCCTGGCTGAGACCCATTTGGAGCAAATCAGTCAACCTGAAAATGTGACCACAGAGCAAAGCAAAGCTCTTCAACCTGTACCAGGGTCAAACAAGTCCACCCCCACAGACTGAAACTGGTTAAGAATATGGCATAAACCATGATCACCGTGCCTCTGGCATTTTTCTGAATTTTAAACAGCCTGAATAGAAGTTTTTTCCAACAGGAGTCTCTTTTTACTGATATTTTATTACAAAGATAAAAGGAATTATTGGTTGTGATTAGGGATGATTAGCAACAGATGAGGTTTGCAGATTACAGACAACCGATGGGGACTGGAGCAGCCCTTGTTCCTCATCCATGGAAGCGGGGTGTGGCATGTGTGCTCCAGTCTAGCCTGGCTGGAACCATCCATCCCCCATTTAATCCATTCACTGGTTAAGTTTAACATATTAAATGTGATTTTACATTCCTAGTTGTAATGTAAAAAATACAACACAATAGCATGTGTCAGAACTGGCTGCAGCTGCATGCTTCTTAGCTCAACGCAGGAGAAATGTTAGTTTCCTGTGAGACTCCACTCTTTTCTTTGGCTTTACTAGTCCACGTGCATTTTAAATATGGTCTACTTTCAGAGAGACACTTAGTTAATTATGCTCCGTAGCATGCTCGAAGAAGCCAGCCATAAGAGTAAAATAAATAAAAAGGCTATGTTAATCCATTATGCCAGAGATTTTAAACATCCTTTTCTGAAAATATTAAACTATAGATCCCACAGCACAAAAATGTGACCTCCTTGTAGCTATGGGCTATTTAGCCATGCACCCTACTACTGTGCTCTGCTTTTACTAGGAGGGGTCTGGAACATGGGCACCTGAAGGTTCCATAGCAGTTGAACCAAGGGGATCTGAGAAGCAGGCAGCGACAGCACCAGGCGCATGGGGGGACACATGGAGAGAGATGGGATAGAAAGTGAAGATAAAATAAGAAAAAACACACAACAGGATCAGGAACACCACAAAGAAGAGACCAGAGTGACCAAAGCCAGAGAGAAAAGTGGCAGAGAGAGAAGCTGACACAGAAGCCTCCTTGAAAAGGTAAGTGTGGCTTCTGGACAGACTTGTTCCTGCACTGCAGGGAATAAACAGCTCAAATCCTGACATCCCCACAATTTATTCATATTACTTTATTTTTCCTGTCAGACTATCCCTCACATGGTACTAAAACAGCTCCAGCTGACTTCCATGCATTATACTCATGCGTCTTTATGGACAAAAAAACACTCATTTCTCTCTATACAAACAACAGACACCACTCAGTCTGTCAGTTGGTAAAAATTCAGTAATGGAAGATTTATCCGAGAGTAAGGGCTTACCTTCACCAGAAAAATTACCTTGATTTACTCAACTCAACCTAACCTGGCAAACCTATGCATCTGACAAAGTGGGTCTTTGCCCACGAAAGCTTATGCTCAAAGTAACAGTCTAAGGTGCCACAGGACTTCTCATTAATATTGTCTAGCACATTTGCAACACTTTCACTGCTTACTGAGGTCTTAAAAGACATGTAGGGGTATATTGCAGCTGAACAACAGCACAGAACACAGAGCCAAACTGGTGGCTGTGAACAATTTTATGGGACCACGGGAAACTTGGCCACACCTATGGTAGGCAGTCATCAAGTTAACTAAAATCACGCTGGATTACGGATATTGCCAGAAGAGAGAGTTCCATATTAGAGAGGTTCAACCTGTATTAGAAAGTCCAACTCCAAACAAATATATTTTAAAAAATATCCAGAATACAGCAGACTCTCTTTTAACTGGCATTCAAATAACTGGACTTCTGTATTAACCGGCATTCCATCATGGCTAGTGGCTCTTCTGCTCTCCCACCCACAGTGGCTCCTTGCACGGTGCGGCCATGCTTGAGCTGTCCAGAGCAGCTCCCTGTGCAGCATGGTGCAGCTGTGCAGCAAGCTGCCCAAATGGGCTACCAGCACAGCACAGCCATGCGCGAGACACCCAGACGGGCTCCCCATGCGGTGCTCTGCCTAGAGTGTACTGGAACCTCCCACATATCCAGCATATTTGAATATCTGGCAACCTCCCAGTCTGGAGTTGCTGGATATCAAAGAGTTTACTGTATACTATTTAAGCAAAGTAACTGAAACTGGATTTTTAAAAAATCAGCAAATTACTAAAATTCAGGTTGCCTGGCTCTCTAAACAAAACAACTGTTAGCACTGCCCTCCTGACCAACATGAGGTTCTTTAGTTTCCAATTTTAACTGTTTATTGAACTAAGTATATATTCCATACGGGGGAAGGGAATGGGGTGTTCAGTCTAGCGCATGGCTTTACAGCACACCTATAAAAATCCTGGTGCAGGAAATTTTTATGCATACTACAGTTCCCTGCCTAAGACCACAGGACCAGCAATAATCAGCTGGTGTTAGAGAAGTCCCCTGTTTGCCTCTCATCTCTTTGGGCTTACTGTCCACCTTCAGGTTGGCTCCTCTTAATTAAGGACCTCCAACTTTCCATCAGACAGGAACAATTCATAAGATACAGATAAGGTTCAAACAGAAGTAGTATCAATAGCACATCAGAGATTTCTTCCTCTCCATTCTTCTTCTTAGGTTAAATATTTGTATCTCTTCTGCAGCCCATTAAACAGGGTTCTTCTAAAACACACTTTTTATTCTTGATTTTCTGGAATTTTCCACTGGTGCTAAAAGCTCCACCTAGTGGGTGTGTGTACAAACTGTACAGTTTGAATAAGAATTAACTATTTTCTTATTAACTGCTACAAAAACCATGTAATAGTAGTGTTCATATTTTAATTTACTCTGCAACATGGACAAATTTTAATTTATTTCAGAACCATAACTTTGAATTTCCTGATTTGTGTTTAAAATTTGAACTAAAATGTCATATTAATTTACAATTTTTATTTTTAAAATAAATTGTTAATCTATTCATTTGGCCATGTAAACATTTAAATGTGTAAAGCAGGAATCCACCTTCCTGATGCGCCCTAGAAATTAATATCCAACAGTGTCTGCTGTATACAGCACAATAAAATTGTGTCCAGGAAGTTTGAAATTGAACGCACTGATGGCTGAGAAGGTAGACCATCTCACGTTAACAGCCCCTTTAATATCACCTCTAAATTACCATTTGAAATAGAGATTTATTGCATATCCCATAGCTGCAGTGAAATCAACATGTACTGCACATGCTTGGTATGCCATTCTCAACTGTATACTGCTATTTCTTTTTGTGCTGAATGTAAGAAAGCCTGCGCTTCTCAAAAGGGGTCATGACTTTCTTGTACCAGAGTATACGGTTGGATGAGGGGACAAAAAGGCTAAATGAATATTCCTCAAACTTTTAAAAATAACTCTCCTCTGGAATTAAATGTAAAAAATCCCAGAGCAAAATATATTGTTGGATGCTTAATCATGTGAAATCCTGAAGTGCTCTCACTTGGGCAGGGCCCACACTACATCCCTCTTTCGAAAGAGGAATGCAAATGAGGGAAATAAAAATGCAAATTAAGTGATGATTTACAAATCTCATGCCTCACTTGCATAATCTTTTGATCATGTTTTTGTAAGAGATCAAAAAAGCAGCGTAGACAGAGTTCTTTCAAGAAAAAAGTGTTTCTGAAAGAACTCTTCTTCCTATTTTGTTTCAGAAATTTGTTTCCTATTTGTTTGCATTTTCAATTTCCCTCATTTGCACTCCTCTTTCAAAAGAGTGATGAAGTATAAAAGCAACCTTACTGTTTGGAGTATTCCAGGAATCATTCTGACACTTGGTAATAATGTAAAGTGCTTACAAAGAAACATTTATTATTGTGCAAAGTGGCACAGAAGTCTTTATAAATTTAAAATGCAGAAACAAAACATCTACACTGCACACATGTGATCTGATGTGCCACAACCAGTAATACACATTGCTGGGATCTGCTTATGAATGATGCGAAGTGAAGCACTACACAGTGTGCATATACTGACATGTACTCTGGAACTTTACCACCTCATCATACCCTAGCCAGCATGTGATACGCTCCTCTCATAGTGGATTTTTTTTATATACAATTTAAAATATATAATCTATATATTAAATTGATAAGGAATTTAACGTGTCCATTAAATCTTACCCAATAGGTTCTTTTTACATTTTAACTAGTTAAATAAGTTCAGCTTCCCCCTCATGAAAATTCCTATGTATTCCTCCCAAAAAGGTAACTAGTCTGTAGGATTGGCAAGGCATTATATATAGACTTCTCTCCACATATGCCCTTATTTTCCTTCCCATTTTTGCCCAAACAATCTCCAAGAACTTCAACTCCCTGACTAGATTCCAACAATAATTCACACTGCTACTGTCTTTGGGCTGCTCATCATGGTCCAGTACCTTCATGTCTGGAGCAGTAGGGAGAAAAAACCCATACAACCCAGTTTTTCGATATTCAGTGAAAAGTATTTTAAACTGTTCTTTAAGTATCCAAGATACTTGTTGTAAGGAGCTTTTTGTCTTTTTTGCTGTTATTGATCCACATTAATACACAGAGTGTTATTTGGTTCCACTACAGGAGCAAAAAACTTCTGCCTCTGAAGTCATGTCAGGAATCAAGAAGCTTAAACAGAAAACAGGGTAAGACAGCTAAAACAGGGTAAAGGCAAGAAAACAGATGGAAGTCAGGGGACTGAAGTACAGGAGAACATCAGAGAATCAAAAAGCACTGGCTAAAAGCATGCCCCTCCATATTTAGATAATTGGCTGAATGAGGCAAAACCACTCACACAGAACACTAAATTTCAATATCTAAAGTGGCTGGGGGTTTCTGGAATAAATATCTTACATACATATATATTTGCCAGCTGACTTGGCACTGCAAGAATGCACAAGTTTGATGTATGAACAGACACACAATTACAAAATTTTGGAATCTAACAGCTTAAATTATTTTTAATGCCAAGTTTTTAAAAACTAAGGATATAAATGGTGTAACTGACAGTGACTCACTGCAGAAGAATATAAACCATAAAATGTCACTTATCCAAAAAATACCAACATTTGTGAGGTTAAAGTGATGAACTCCAAATGTGGGCCTCACATTTGGGCTACCAATCTCAACTGAAATTAAGGTGTCAACAGTATCACAGAGATAGTGTTAGTCTGTATTCTAACAAAACAAAACAGATTTAAAGAAGTGGGTCTGTCCCATGAAAGCTCATCACCTGATAAATTATTTTGTTAGTCTTTAAAGTGCTACATGACTGCTGTTTTGTTTTGTTAAGGTGTCAAAAGTTACACATTTTCCTTAGAAACATATGAGCTTTGTGCAGGTAAACAAAACAAACTCATTTCTTTAATTGGATCCCAAATATAACTTTAGATATTTTATGTCAAGCTAACGTTCTCTTTAAAGTCCAGAATGGACAATTCCAGTAAGCCAAAAAGAGAGCATTTTTTTTTAAAAATCATGTTAGCCCAGTCAAGTTAGACTTTGTTTAAACACAAAAGTTATGCTATTTTACCTATACCGGTATAGTTAAAGTGGTATAACTCTCATGCAAGTGTGCATAGTTAGGTTATGCCTACACTGCACAGTCTTTGTTGGCATAGTCCCCCAGTGCAGACAGCGCAAACACTGACAGGAATTTTTCTGTAGTGTAGGAACACCCATGTGCGAAATGGTGTCAGCTATGTCACCAGACGCACTCATCTGACACACCTCTGTCCACAAAGGGGATTTTGTAAGTGTAACTATGTTTATCAAGGTATGGTCCTCTCATACCCCTGATCAATGTGCTGACATCACATGGGTTTTGACCCTGTGTTAGGCTTTTTCCATACCTAAAACTTAAGTCAACATAGGTATGTAGCTTCCTACTCCCCTGGTCAATACAGTTATGCCAATCTAACCTCCACTGTAAGACATACATAGGTCAGCAGAAAACTACTTCCATTAACCACCACTCCAGGAGCTGGAGTTCCTACTGGAGCAGAAAAATCCCTTCTGTTATTGTCACCTGCTAGGTCTCAGCAGCACATCTATACCTCTGTGGCTATGCTACTCTATCGCAGACATGGCCTGTCGCGTGGTCTAGTGTGTAAAATATGGCCAAGTACTTGTATAGACTTGCTTATAGTCATACACCTTATGTTTCCTGTACCAAAATAAATGCATATATACATCTATAACTGCATCCACGCTAAGGGTTGCACTGGCATAGCTACGTCAATTGGAACAAAAAAAAAAAAAAAAAAGAAATCACACCCAATATTATACTAGTACAAAATCAAAGCATAGACTACCCTTAAGTTTAACATTCTTGAAAAGCCATCCTAATGCTCAAGATAAAAGCTAACATATTTGAAAACTGAACAGCTAACGTGTCTTCAAACATATTAGTAAAGCAATGAGTAGATACGAAATTTGTGTCCACAAAAATGAGCCACATGTATCTGCGGATTTGCAGGGCTCTGCACATTAGCCTACATCATAATGAGCAGCAAGAGGGCTCAACAACTGAAATGCCAACTTGACTGAGCTAACAAGCAGGGCACATGTATTCCGAGGGGCCAGTAACTACCAAGGATAACTCTGGGTAGAGCACATAATAGGTGAACAGTTTAAATCAAATAGCTGTTCACTACATTTCTCTCTTTGGGACTTGATTTAAAATCCTAATGGCGTCAGATTCTGATACGGATGATCATGATCTAATTTCCATTTTTCTCTCAAACCATATGCACAAAGATTAAAATGAAGATAATTTTCTATTTTTGTTAATACATATAAATTGCTAATCTGTCTGCTCAAACTAGATTTAGTGCCTCTCTGAACTAAGCATGTTAAACGAGTCTAGTTCTCCTGTCTTTTCTCCTACCCAAATATTTATTCCAGTTTCTTCCTTTACATCAATCAAGCCAGATGCCACCTTCCCCATTAAAAACAATAGTCATATTAAATGTACAGTTTAGGCTATGTACACACTGTCTTAATTCTGACAAAGAATATGTTGCTGAGATACCTCTGTGCAGGTGAGAAGCACTGCTTTGCAACATTTTAACAGTCATTTTCAAAGGTTGCAGTTGTTTGTATGTACTAAAGCTGGGGGTGGGGTGGGGGACAGCCATCCCTTCATGCTGGTATTTGTTGGAAGTGCAACTTACCTCACACAGAGGGTTTGTATATGCACATATTTAGAAGTCTAGTTGGTATTCCCCCTTTTAATTTAGGAGTCAGTTAATAAACTGGAGAGTCTAGTTCAGTTAAAATGTTTTAAGGCACTACTCTAAGTTAATGCAAAATAACATTTGAGAGTTGGCATCTTGACAACTGATTGGTACCTTCAATCTTGCATTAAAAAATGTCTGTTATTTGTCTCTCTTTGGATATCACCTACAGTAATTTTTCATGCTCATGGCCTGCTGAAGAGCATGCTCTTCAAAAGGAATCTAGAAGAGTTCTTCTAAAATACAGCTCTCTGCTCCAAATATATTGAGTTCCACCACATTCTGTTCTTATTTTACATGCCCTTTTTCTGAAGAGCATATACAAACCTCCTTTCATATTTTCATCACACATTCAGAACACTATTTACTTCCCAACACCTAGAATAAACACACTTACATTAATTTGTTTAAAACACTATCAGTTCTACCCAATACACATTTAGGCATTAAGGATAAATTTAGGTATTATTGTGGGAGAAATGTGAAGTTGTGTTTTAATAGTTCATTTTCACATCCCCAGGACTTGCATTATAAATGGGAGTTAATACCAGAAACGTGGTATTAAACACACAACTGTTTCAAATGTGAAAGCAAGATTGCAATAGGTTTTTAAAGCTGACTAAATTTCGAAGATGTAAAATATGTTGATTACTGTTTAAATGGTAAAAAGCCAAGCATATAATAAATAAAAGTTACTTTGGACAGGTCAAAATCACTTTTACCAAAGAGCAGTTAAAACCTGTATAAAGTTTAATAAATTCACAAGTATAAACAAGCTTAATATTCTGCTTAAATATTTCTATGTCAGGACATATCAGCTGTGTGTCAAAAAGATATCTCTATGTGAAGGCTTGTGTTAGGGTATACTGAAAGCATCTTCAGCAAATATTTAACAACCATGTTACAATGAATCATCCTGAACTGACAACTTTCAGTAGCAACAGTGTATGTTTCTTTTCACTTCTATACAATAGTCAAAGTTCACTGTATGTTGTGAGGAAGAGACTGGTTGCATTTGATATTGATACAAAATCTCTACCCAACATCTATAAATACATTTTACAAATAGTACAAGGCATGAATTGATCTATTTTTGTTTTGTTTTAAAAGCAACTGGCTTTAAAGGGGATGCTCCATCTTCCTCATCAGAACAGACGGTAACTGTGATATTAAGCCTCAATCAAGCTTCATAAAGTACAGTTAAAATCCTCTCCAAGTGAAAGTTCAATTTTTCCAGACAGTCAAGTGAGATCCAGGTTATCTAACAGGGAGCCAGGCAAGTCAATCTGAATGAATTTAAGTAGGCCATACTATGCTTCACAAGTAGTAATAATACTACATCTAAACATATCTCCCCTCCCTGATCATTGTTAAAATATGAATAAGGAAAGCTAATGGAAACATCATGACATAAACTAAGGAAAGCTCCATCATATTTTTCTAAAAGATTCTAAAGCTCTTAAGCCTGTCATATATTTTCATTAAAACCAAGATCATGAGACAAAATCATGAAGGAATCCCAGTCCAAGCAAAGCATAGCTTACTCAGTCTGGAGATAAAGCATGCGAAGCTTTAGCAATGCATGATATCATTAATGTTTCTACATCACTATTGCCATGCATTCCATATGTGTGAAAAAGCCATGCAAGTTTGTAAAGCAGATGGCACCAAAAACCACAATCAAGTTTTCGTACAATTACTGCATTCTTCACGGAGGACCATGTACAGCCTTGAAAGAGACAGAAATCATCCACATACTCTAGTTCTCTCATTTTTTTCATTTAATCAGTGTGATCTCTGGACACAAGTACTGTCAACTTCAAAAGTGATCTCAGACTATTATAGTGGCAGAGTTGCTCAAACTCTATGAACTGAATGAAAATACAAAGTGATAGCATGATAGGGAATGGCACTGAGAATTTGATGCCATGAATACATTTTGGTCACCGTAGTTTCAAAAAACATATTGAAGCGATCAGATTCTTCTCTAAATCACTGCTCTATTCACTCAGTCCTTCACTGTGCTGCTGTCAGCTCCTAAGAGCAACTAGCACTTAGTGATAGGCCCATTTTCCCAGGTCTGTAGAAGGCGCTGTGTAGCAGCTACTCTCTATGCATCTGGGGCCCTTCCCCCTCTCTGCAGCAACCTTACCCAGTGTAGAGAACGCGCCCCCTACTGACTTGAACACTCATCTCTCCTTTCCACCGAACTGGCTGCGGTGCATTTTGGGTGGGGGCTGGTATTTTTCTTCCATGGCCATAAACCAGATGCAACAATACAGATTTAAGACAACCCCAACACACAAAAAAGAGTCACGTTCATTTGGCTCCTTTCAAAAAAACCAAAAAGCACTAACTTAGACCGTATACGCGAACGAAAAGCAATATGATGGGGTAGGTGAGGAGGGTGCAACCTTCGAGCGGCAGAAAGCAACGTTTTAGGGATTTCTCCTGCCTTTCTCTGAGAAATGGGTTACAGCAGCTGTGGCCCGGGGTGGCGAGAGGCTCGCTAGGTGAATGTTACTCCAGCCTGCAGTCGCTGTTCTGCTCAGGGGACCAGTCGTGAATCGCGCCTTTTCCAGCAGACACACACCCGGCTAGTGGGGGAGGCTGCACTCGTCTCCATTCATTGCACCGCAGCCAGCGCTGCTTTCCGGCCTCTCTCCAGCGCCAAGTCTGCCGTTAGGGACCGTCAGCGGGCAGGCGGCATGCTAAGGACAGCCCCGAGATGCTAGAGGCGATAGATCCACCGCCGCCAGTGCAGACCGTGCATGAAAGCCAGCCTCGAGGCACATCCATGTGCAGCCTCCGCCGCCGCCGCCGGGGGGGGAGGGGGGATTGAGGGACCGAGAGAAGAGGCTGGGGCTGCATCTGCCATCCAGGCCCCGGGAAGGGAGAGGGGAAGCCGGTAGCGGCCCCCAAGCCGGTGCGGGTGGGCCGGAGCACCGAGCGAGAACCGGCCTCCCCGGTCCATGCAAGTCTTTGCAACATGTGTGCAGCTGCGGAGAGGGGCGGGAGCTGCCCGCAAACTCCGCAGCGCCCGCCTGCAGCGGGCATCGCCTTGGACACTGCACTGTGCGGGGACGGCGTGGGGCTCCTGCCCCGCGGCTTACGGGGGAGGGGGGGGGACAGCTGCACCACAGCACAGATCGGGGGTGGGGGCTGCCTCCTCCCGGCTCTGACCCGCGGACTCACCTACCTGCCTGGGGCGCTCCTCAGCAGAGGAGGGCGGGCGCTCCCCCGGCACCTCTGGCTGGGGGTGGGGGTGCGCGGAGCTGCCTCCCTGGCGCCGCCCGGGTCTCTGGGCGGGCGGAGCGGAGCCGGCGGCGGCGCGGGGGAGACAAAGGGGGCTGGTTGGCGGGGGGTGAGTGTGTGTGGAGGTGGCCTATGGTGAGCAGGTCCCGGGGGGAGGGGGCGGTGGCGGCTCCACTGCGTTCGGTCCCCGGAGGGGGGGGTGTCAGGCTCCGGGCCGGGGGAGGGGGGCTCCCTGGGCGCCCTGCAGACAATACAGCCGGGTCCCTCCTGCCCAGAACCTGCCCTGGCCAAGATGGCGGCCGAGAAAGAGCGGAAGTGACGCGAGATTCTCATTAGCATACGGGACTCATTGTCCAGCGGGAGGGGAGGGGGCCGCGCCCCGGGGGTGTGGGGGCCTGAGCCCCGATGGGGTCCTGTACTCCTAGACCCTATTCCACCTCGGGGAGCGGGCCCTTTAAGGGAAGGGGGAGGGGAAATGGGTTACATAACCCTGCCGATGGGGGGGGCTCTCGCGAGAGGGGCACCCGGCGGCGGGATCTACCCTAGGCCCGCTAGGAGGCGCCGCGCCCTGCGGCTGGGGCCTCAGCAGGGTTTGGCGCCGCCTGCTTATCCTTCCGCCACCCCCAGCCGGGACTACATCCTGCCAGGCGGGGACGAGAGGGGCCTAGGCGCTATGTCTGGAGTGGGGGCACGAGCATAGTGAGTACACGCCCACGTGATAGAGAAGTGACTTCATCACGTGACCTCATCATAGTGAGCACTAGACCTCGTGCCCGAGTGATGGTGCACACACCTAACACCAGGCGCTCTGCCCATGTCTAGGACTGCACAAGGCTTGGCTCCACGACGACAGACGCAGGGGAGGGCAGCGAGGGCCTTTGCCTATGGGGAGAGGGGCCTTCTGTTTGCTTGCACACCATAGTGCTGTGCAGCACAGATGAAACAACGATTGCACTGAGCAGCAGCAACAGCAGGTTGTACAACATGCACAGGACGTTAAAGTACAGCATACACAGTGCAGTAGTTTTCACCAGTGAGCTATGGTGACCCCACACAGAAGTAGCTGTCACACCATGGACAGTGCAAGAGTGACCACACACAGAAATAGCATTCACACCTCACACCATGGACAGCGCAATAGTGATCACACTATGCACAATGCAATTGTAACCACACCCTTTGGCATTAAACGATACAGAACAGAGAAAGATAAGCTAAAATCTTTTGAAAGAGTTAGATGGCTTTGATACTTCTATTATTGTATTGCAAGAGTTAACTGGATTTTATCTGGCTTTGGAAAACAGCAATAACACTGTCTTGCAAACCATTCATTTGCCTTGACAGAACTTTGACACAAAGTAGCTCACACTTTTAGATTTGGAAAATAAACTTCCCTACTTAAAATTGTACCTCATGGAAAAAGCCCAAGGTTGACACAGCTTAAGGGGAGATCATTGCTGTGGAAGGTTGAATTGAGTTTGCAATTCCAGCTACGTTGATTACATTGTTGGAGTCAATATATGTTAATTCGGGCTTCCACACCATCTCCACTAAGGTAGGTCGATGGGAGTATTCACTCCTGTCCACCTCCCTTACTCTTAATGAGAGGCAGGAGTATCAGTGCCAACATGGGTGCCCTGTAACTTCTACTTAGCTCGTCCTTACCAGGCATGCTAATCAGACTCCAGAAGACCAACTGCAGCAGCATCGATCTTCCCCAAAATGTTGATGTGGCTTAAGATTTGAGGCAAAAGTCATAAGGCTGGTTCAAACTGGGTAAATGTCGTATGAAACACACCTATTGCAATATCTTTCATTCTAGAAGAGAAAGACACTTTGAACTTTGTTCTTTTTTTGCCAGCACTTTCTAAAAATGATTGAGATGTGACAGGTTTTGATTTTACAGAAACCAAAGAGTTCTCTGAAACTAGATTATTATTATATCTTGTTTATTACTTATCAGGTTTTTACACATAAAGAAGTAAACTAATTTTACCTTAACAATTTTAGGTTGTAATTCAAAAGTATAATTTCCATATTAAAACAAGTATGTCACAAACTAAGGCCCTAAGTGGGACTATTCATGGTCCATAAGATAAGCTTATGCAAGGTCCCTTTGCAAGATCAAGATCTAATTCAATAACAGTGCACAAAGTATCTTTAAATGACAAAGGATGAGCACTTCTATCACCCTAAAATGCTGAGATATTTTATGGCTACAATGTAGCTCAATTTATACAGTTTCCAGTGTTCCAAAACTTGTTGATTTAGAATAATGTGTACAACAGTAAGGTCATTAGAGACATAAAAACAAAAGTCTGAAGTGTTTTTCAAACCGTGGCCTGAAGTTAAGAGCACGAAAAACTTGCAAAAAATTACTTCGCAAAACTTCACTAGTTAAGTCTCATATTTTTAAAAGGCTGCAATCTGAAAAACTACCCCCTTTTCTTGTACAATTTTGTGATATTTTGTAGAATTTCCTACTTTTCCCTCCTGTTTAAGACTTTTACTTGTTTTTCAGATTTTATAATTTATTGTGGATTGTCATTGTTTGTGTAACCCATTCCAAATGACCAGATACATTTTCATGGTAAATTCACTTTGGTGGTCATAAGAAACAATAAGACAAGAAAACAGTCCTTCATGTACAACCTCATTGAAATACACATAACTTATTGAACCCTACAAACAAACGAAAAAGGCTAGTGCTACTTACTTATAGAAAGATGATATATAATTGTTCTTTAAGTATGTACGTTCTAGAAAACTTGACAATATATGACCAATTTTAAGCAAAACAAGCTATTTTAAGTTCTTATATAACTTAGATTTGCTTTACAAAGGTATATACTTTCGTTTTATAGTGCAATTTAAAAAAATGTTGGAAATATATTTGTGAAGCATAGTTAAATAGGTATAAAATTCTGAAGATAACAAGTTAAAAGAACCATTCAGCAATCCCTGCATCCCTCCGGAGCTCATGGAGAAAGACACCCTTTCCTGAGATGCCACTAAATTGACTGTACCACAGAGTGAAATATACTAACATGTACTCTACATCCAATTAATTTAATTTGATAGCTGCATATGAAAACAAAACACCCCCAAACAAGCCTTATGACCTTTAAATGTGCTAGGTTTGATTTTTTTCCCACTCAATCTCTTTTTAGCTATTGCTTATTAATATTGTAATGAGCAGATGCTATTATTTTCCAAATTTGGCTCTGGTCAGAATTTTGGTTTTTCATATTACAGGCAATTATTATCTGAGTAGTGGATTGCCATTTGCAACACATTTAATAGAGTACTGCTAGTCACAACCTTTTTGCTGAAATTAAAAACAGGACAAACTAAGATGATCCAGAGAGGAAAAAACCCAGATAGGTGAGTGTGAAGTGGGTGAAGCACACTGGGAAGCAAAGATTACCCTCTGCTTTACTGTAGCTAATTATTCTGTTCTGATACACATAAATAACTGGAATACTTTACATTGTGAAGACTGAAGTATGGAAAATGAATAGCAGTTACAGATAAGTGAAATTGAAGTCACAAGAAATTAATTTAGATTTGTGGTGTGGTGGCAAGACAATCCTAAAGGGCATTTTTGGACTTAGAAGCTGTGGAAGGCGAGGAGGAGTATATTGGTAAAGTGACTATGTAACTCTTTGCCGCTTTAAAGAGGAGTTATGGAAGAAGTTGATGATGTGTAGCATTGAAAGTTTCGTTTTTATATTTGTCAGTTTAATCAGTGGTTAAGTCCAAATACTAAAATTTCTTTCTCCAGGATTTTCAGTGGTATTCCTACTACCTGAAAAAAAAAACTGTAAAAAGGTTGACAATATGCTTGCAGAAAAAACGTATAATACTGCAAATTCTAATACTTGGAAAGTGACTTAGAAATCAGGATTATTGTTGATGTGGCACGTCAATGGGCACAGCATTTGCAACATAAAATGTGTAAGAAAAAACAAATTCCTTGGTCCCCAGTTTACAGGCTGGAGGCAAAAGCTTTTGTTGTATAAATGCACACACTTGAGTGATATGCAGTCATGGGAGGAGGTATAGCAGGGAGCTCTGGGACTGCTGTGTCCAGGAGGCTGCAGGATGGGAAGCTGTCTTTGCCAGTGAGGAGCCTGTGTAGTTCCTGATAATACAGGCAGGTGTCCGGGGCCTGCCCCAACCAGCTGGTGCTGTCTTGGGCCCTCATGTGTGCCTGCCACATTTGCTTGACCTTGCACCAGACCTGGTCGGTGATCCAGACAGGGTGGCCTTGGGCAGCCAAGCTGCTGGCTAGTTGGGCATAGGCAGGGGCATTCTACCTGTGGCCCATGGTGTCCCAGAGGACCTCCTCATCTTGCCAGAGTCGCAGGAGGTCCTGGATCTCTGGTTCAGTCCCTGAGGGAGCCCTCCGTTTTGTGCCTCATGCGGGCTCCTCTGGCCCCTTGGGTGTCGCAGGATGGCTGGATGCTGGCCATGGTGGCTCCGGGCACTGCAGGGGTGGCTGGAGGGCATAGGTCACAGCAGCATACATGCTCACTCACTCCATGCTCTCAGCTTCCTGCCACAGGGTTTTGGGTTCTCTGCTGCTTTAAGAGCAGATGGAGGCAGAGACCATAAAGCTCTGAGAGTGTTGTAAGGGATGTCTCTGTGCTCCGGCTGGCTGGCACCATGGAGGACCCCTCTTTCAAAATAGGGGCCCATGGAGCACCTACCCACGCTTTTTTCCCAAAGATTCTTTTGACAGAAGGCACTCTTCCTGACCGAGGAGAGGAAGAGCGCCTCCGAAAGAAGATCTGCATTTTTCAATTTACTTTCAAAAGAGCACGTTTTGTGGGTAGATGTTCCCCATGTTCTTTCTAAAAAGGGCCGGATTTTCCAAAAGAACGTGCAAGCATAGATGTGGCCAAAATCAGGACTACATTATTTTGAAATAATTCCCTGTTATTTTGAAATAACCCCTCAAGTGTAGACTCGGCTAAGGTTGTGTACCATGAGTACATTAAAAAAAAATCCTGATGGCTTTTTAACATCTGGAATGCAGATTTTTTTCTACCATGAAAGCCTGTGGTACATGGAGAATTATTGAGATTATGGCATCACAGAAGCGAGAGACTGCAAGTTGGACAAGTGAGATGGAAAGTGATGTTTAGTCATGGCTTGCCTACACACAAAAGATATAGAGGTCTAACTGATAGTATGCTCTTGTACAGATTTAGTCAGATGGTGAGCAAGTTAAACCAGTATAAGAGTGTCCACATATAAAGCTGCAACAGTTTAACAAGATTGGTGCCATGATTATGTGTATTTATTTAGCTTCAAAATAATAAGGATGCATATCCAAGGCTCTAGGTATCCTCAAAATAATTAATTAAACAATATAGATGCTTACATTAAATCTCTGCAGCATTAATTATTATTAATTAATAATTAGCCAGTAGTTCAGTGGCTTGAGCATTAGCCTACTAAACCCAAGGTTATGAGCTCAATCCTTGAGGAGGCTATTTAGGTGTCTGGAGCAGATAGATTTAAAAAAAAAATCTGTTAGGGATGGTGTTTGGTCCTGCCATGAGGACAGGGGACTGGAGTCAATGACCTCCTGAGGTCCCTTCCAGCTCTATGAGATGTGTATCTCCATATATAAAACCACACCTGAGAGCCATCTACTTTCCTTCACCATCTAGGAAGTATATTCTGGCATCTGCAAAACCTAAACAAGTTTTGCACTTCCACTCTGTCTTTTGCAGTGTGAAGAGCAAGTCATCAAATTTGGACTATTTTGGACCAAAAGAAGCAAATTTGAGACTCTCAGAACCCACACAGAGAATGCCCTGCCAGCAACTTCCTCCTTTTTATAGTGAGTTGGGTTCAGCTTGAGTATCTTTGCTGACCACAGGGGTGACAGTATGGCCTAGGACAGTGGTTTTCAAACTGCAGTCTGTGGACCCCTAATGGTCTACGACCACCTTGCAGGTAGGCCACATGTTCAGGGTTTGGTCCTCCTCCCCCACACTGGGTAGCCCACACTGATGCTCCAGCCCCATGCACCATCCTCCCTTTCGAAGTTGGAGCACCAGTGTTGGTTTCCTGCTGCTGGGGGTGGGGAAGGAACCCCAAGCTTCACAGGCCATATCCAGCTTGCTGGGGGAAGAAGCAGCTCTGCACACTGCTATTCCCCCTCCCCCATTCTCCTTTCCCTCCAGCCAGTGAGAGTAGCAGGCAATGCCCCTTCTAAGTTTTTCCATCCATGGTCTGAATACATTTTATGTGTACCAAGGCATATGCAGATGTGCACCACCAACAGAAATCCATGCAGGCAGCTGTGGGCACTCTGCCAGTCAGCTGGGTGACACTTGACTCTCTCCTGGGTGGCTGCCCAAGAGCTCAGCTTACAGGGGACACTGGCAGGAGGAGACAGGATAATGCCCACATCTCCCTCTTGCACAGACCTCTCAATCCCAGTTCCCTTCCGCATCCTCCCTCCCCTCTCAGTTCCTTCCTGCTCCCTCCCTCCCAGCAAGGCCTCCACCCTTAGCCCCCTCCCAGCCAAATGCCCAGCCTGCTCCTACACCCTCCCTCCTGGCTAGACCTCCACCCTCAGTCTGCTTCTGCACCCCACCTGCCACTCAAACCCTGGACTCCCCAGCCCTATTCTACTCTCTAGCAGCCCCCTCCCATACAGTGAACCCCTCATTTTGGCCCCACCCTAGCACCTGGCACACAAAATCTTCTAGCCCCCAGACCTAGCAGTGTTAATCTGGCCAATGAGAAGTCCAGAACCTCAGTCCTCCCTCCCCTCCATTCCCCCCACCCTGTGGGGCTGGCACACAATGGGAGTGAAGCATTTGTTTCAGCTGTGGGTTCCATCAATAAGGATTAGTGGGTTTTTTTGCTTCTCATCTATCTGTGGCCCACAACTGATTTTTCTATGGGTCAGTGATCCACTTCTGCCGGAAATAAAGACAATATTGAAGCTTTTTGTTTTGAACATAAATTAATATTTTACTTTATTTAAAACAAAGTTTGGTATACTAACAATATATGCAGTAAGATCCAAATATACACCACCTTCTGTTATAGCTGTGTATTTATAGTGCTATGCTTCAGTAGCCTAATATGATTAAGTTAGTATTTAAGATGTTTAGAGATAAGCAAATGCATTTTATCATCATGGGTGGTTGGCTGGTGGTCTGTAGGGCTACGTCTACACGTGCAGCCAACATCGAAATAGCTTATTTCGATGTTGCGACATCGAAATAGACTATTTCGATGAATAACGTCTACACGTCCTCCAGGGCCGGCAACGTCGATGTTCAACTTCGACGTTGCTCAGCCCAACATCGAAATAGGCGCAGCGAGGGAACGTCTACACGTCAAAGTAGCACACATCGAAATAGGGATGCCAGGCACAGCTGCAGACAGGGTCAACGGGCGGACTAGCGCTTCCGGGGCAACAGCTAGCCGCTCCCTTAAAGGGCCCCTCCCACATACACTCAGCCTGCACAGCACGCGGTCTGAGGAGCCATATAGGCACACAGACCCCGAGCGCCGCAGTCATGGACCCCCAGCAGCAGCAGCAGCAGCAGCAGCAGCAGCAGCAGCAGCTAGAGGTCCACCCAGCCCTCCCAGCAGGAGCAGGGCTTGCCCTGGCTCATGCCATGTTGGGGGCAGCTGAGCACCTTCTTGCCCCAGGGGAGGAGATGCCCCCAGGGCAGCAGGGCTCAGCCCCTACCCCTGCAGCACCCCGCCCCCCCCCTGCCTCACACGCCGGCGGCTGTGGAGCTACCCCACCAGCACCGACTGGTGGGAGCGGCTGGTGCTTGGGGAGTGGGACGACGACCACTGGCTCAGGAACTTCAGGATGACCCGCCAGACATTCCTGGAGCTGTGCCAGTGGCTCACCCCCGCACTCAGGCACCGGGACACTGCCATACGGCGTGCCCTCCCTGTGGAGAAACGGGTCGGCATCGCTGTCTGGAAGCTGGCCACTCCGGACAGCTACCGATCCGTGGGGCAGCAGTTTGGTGTCGGAAAGGCCACCGTCGGGGCTGTCTTCATGGAGGTAAGAGAACCCACAGGGGGAGGCCAGGGCAGGGCAGGGGGGCCAGAGCAGGCCAGGGTAGGGCAGGGTAGGGCAGGGCAGGGCAGGGGGGCCAGAGCAGGGCAGGGCAGAGCAGGGCAGGGCAGGGCAGGGCAGGGCCACGTACACCCTGCTCACCCCTCATTGGGGCTGTCCCATGTGCTTTCTGTGCAGGTCGTGCGTGCCATCAACGCCATGTTCCTGCACAGGCTCGTGAGGCTGGGGGACCCACAGGCCACTGTCGCCGCCTTTGCCACCCTGGGCTTCCCCAACTGCTTTGGGGCTCTGGATGGGACTCACATCCCCATCCGCGCCCCGCACCACAGTGGAGGCCGATACCTCAATCGGAAGGGCTACCATTCAGTCGTCCTGCAGGCCTTGGTGGACAGCCGGGGACGGTTCCAGGACATTTACGTGGGCTGGCCTGGCAGCACCCACGACGCCCGGGTTTTCCGGAACTCGGGCCTGTGCCGCCGGCTGGAGGCGGGGACCTACATCCCCCAGCGGGAGATCCCTCTGGGGGACACCACCATGCCCTTCTGCATCATCGCGGATGCGGCCTACCCCCTCCGGCCGTGGCTCATGCGCCCCTACACGGGCCACCTCTCCGCCAGCCAGGAGCGCTTCAACGAGCGCCTGAACCGTGCACGCCAGGTGGTGGAGCGCTCATTTGGCCGCCTCAAGGGACGCTGGCGATGTCTCCTGACCCACCTGGATGCCAGCCCCAACAACATCCCCCAGATTGTGGGTGCCTGCTGCGCCCTGCACAACCTCGTGGAGAGCAAGGCGGAGAGCTTTCTTCAGGGCTGGGCCGCCGAGGCCGGCAGGGCACACGTGCAGCCACCTGCTGCCCCCAGTCGGCAGGTGGACCCAGAGGGGACCCGGGTCCGGGAGGCCCTGCGGGCCCACTTCAAGCAACAGGCCGCGGGGTGAACTCTGCCCAGGCCCCCTACTGCCCGCCCCTTCCTCCCCCACACTCCTGCCCCAACGCCCACACCATGGAGCACCCCACCGCCCCCCCCCCCACTTGTCCAGGAGAAATGACAGCACGAACTTGTGGGTGAACGTAAATGTTTTTTTTGTCTTAACGAATTTTTTTTTTTTTTGTAAATAAATAAATATGTGAAACAGAAACCAAAAAGGAGGGACAAACGTTCAACAAAAGGAAGATGTGCACAAATAAAACAATATACAACAACAAAGCAAAGAACTGTGCGCCATCAACAAAAAAGAAAAGCAGGGAGGAGAACGGGGAGAACTATTTACAGGGGGGGGATGGGGCAAACAGGGGCACCAACATAAAGCAGTCCCCAAAGTCTGTCCAACAAGGGGGGGGCCACGTCCCGGGCCCCTCGCCCCTACAGCCCAGCAGTGGGCGTGCCTGGCCGGGAGCTCCGCTGGGCCTGCAGTCTGGTCCGCGGCTGGGTGAGAGCGGGCTCCACCAGAAGGTAGCGGCGCCGGCGAGTCTCGGGTGGCTCCAGGGGTCCCTCGGCGTGGTGGCCCTCGCGGGGAGGTGGTGGGGCGACGGCGGACGGCCCGGCGACGGCTGGAGCAGCTGGTGGTGGGGCTGCAGGAGCAGGCATGGCGGGCGGTGGCTCGGCCGGCGCGGCATGGGGGGCCAGGTAGTCGACCAGCCGGTTGATGGTCTCCATATAGGCCCCCCATGCCTCCCTGCGCCAGGCCAGCGCCTGCTCCTGCAGCCGGAGGTGCTGCTCCGACACCTCCAGCTGCCGGCGGAGGATGGCCAGCAGCTGGGGGTCCGTGGCCGCCGCCGGTAGCAGGCGCGGGGTCCGCCATCTGGCCCTCCGCGGGGCCGGTCGTTCCTCGGCCGAGGGGCTGCCCTGGAGCGAGGGTCCCGGAGGGCTCTCCGGGACAACCGAGGCCTCGCCGGCGCTCTCTTCCGGTCCTTCGGATGGTGCAGGTGCAGGTGCAGGACACAGGAGAGGAGGGGGGAAAGAAGAATGGAGACAGGCGTTAGTGTGGGCCCCGAGCCGTGGCCTTTGTCCCCCCCGCCCTGTGCTGCAGGTTCCCCATCCCCGTCCCCGGGAGATGCTGCTGTGATGGATGGGGTTCAGGGGTCCCCCTGCCCTGCACCCCATCCCCTGGTGGGAGCGACTCTCACTTCACCCCGCAGGGTCTGAGAGCAGGAGAGGTTTCTTAGGCCACAGATGGCCAGTTTCTGGCAGGAGTGACAGCACCAGCTGTCGGAAGAGACAGTCCTTCCAACCCGTCGTGGGGAGAGGACCCCAAGGGGGGCCCCTCTGGGATGCAGCTTTCCCCCTCCTCAGGCTGGCTGCCTACCAGCTCTCCCTTCCCCTAGCCTCTACCTGTGGCCCCCGCCCTCGCCCCCCAATTCCAAGCCAGCTCGGCTCCTCCCCCGTTTGCTCAGGGCAGAGGTGTCACCTGCCAGCTGTAGCGCCAGGATCCTCCTTTGGCCCTGGGAGCTCCTTGGCTCGGGTGGCTCATATGTAGGCTGAGTCTCCCTTTGGCACTCCCCCCACTCCATCACATGCTGCTGCTGCGGGGTGTCCCACCCCCTCCGCCCGGGGGCCCCTCGAGGTTCCGCTCCCCCCTGGCCCGGGGATGGGGCATGGCACTGTCATGCAGGGTGGGGGGGGCAGGGGCTGATGGCTGCAGTGCTGTGAGGGCCATGGCCCTGGCGTCCTTGGGGCCATGGCCATGTGAGCGTGTGGGGGGCCCTGGACACATCTCTGTTACCCCCACCCCTCCAGCCCCGGGGTGTCCACCAGAGAGGGGTACCTACCTGTGGGTCCGTTCCCACGGTCCGGAGATCCCCGGGGGTCGGAGGCCCTGCTGTTGCTCCGGGATGGCAGGAGGAGGATCTGCAGGCTGGATTCTGCGGAGGAGGAGCCCCCCTCCTCCTCCTCCTCCTCCTCCTCCTCCTCCTGCCGCGATGTCCTGGGGATGGCCTCCGGGGGGGGCCCCCGGGGTGCGGGGCTTGCCTCCGGGTCGGACTCTGGCTGCAGGGCCTGCTGGGGCTCGTCAGCCGAGGTGTCAAGGGTGGCTGGAGGGGAGGAGGTGTGCCGGGAGCCCAGGATGTCCCTGAGCTCCCTGTAAAAGGGGCAAGTGACGGGGGCGGCCCCAGATCGGCTGGCCGCATCCCGGGCCTGGGCATAACCCTGCCGCATCTCCTTGACCTTACTCCAGACATGGTCCGGAGTGCGGGCAGGGTGACCCCGGGCAGCCAGGCCGTCAGCCAGCCGAGCGAACGCATCCGCGTTCCGCCTCTTGCTCCCCATTACCTGGAGCACCTCCTCCTCGCTCCAGAGCCCCAGCAGGTCCCGCAGCTCGGCCTCCGTCCAGGAGGGGCCCCGCTGCCGCTTCCCAGACTGGCAGGTCTTCTGGCTCGGCTGGCTGCCCTGGCTCCCCTTGGGGGGGGTCCCCTGGGGGCGCTGGGGGGGCTGCTGGGCAGCCATCGCCGGTCTCAGGGGCTGAGGGCTCGGCAGGCTGCCCGCATGTGCAGGCTGCAGCCTGCACGTTGCCTCAGCCTCCTGCAGTCAGGGCGGGGGAGGGGACCTTTAAGGGGCCGCTCCACACAGCCACCAGTGAGCTGAGGGGCTGGAGAGAGCGTCTCTCAACCCCCCAGCTGATGGCCACCATGGAGGACCCGGCAATTTCGACGTTGCGGGACGCGGATCGTCTACACTGTCCCTACTTCGACGTTGAACGTCGAAGTAGGGCGCTATTCCTATCTCCTCATGAGGTTAGTGGCTTCGACGTCTCGCCGCCTAACGTCGAAGTTAACTTCGAAATAGCGCCCGACGCGTGTAGACGCGATGGGCGCTATTTCGAAGTTGGTGCCGCTACTTCGAAGTAGCGTGTACGTGTAGACGCAGCTTAGAAGGGTTTGCATTGAGCGGGGTGGGCTATGGGCCAAAAAGTTTGAGAACTACTGGCCTAGGAGGAAAGATAATCCATTAGGTATGTTGGTCCCAGGCCATTCAGGGCTTTTATAAGTCATTACTAACCCCCTAAACTCCACCCATAGACCAAGGAAAATTCAATGCACGCTGTTGTCCATAAATGTCATATGCTTCCACTATGTTACTCCACTCAGCCAGGTCTACACTAGGGGGAAATATTGATTTAAAATACACAACTTCAGCTATGAAAATTGTGTAGCTGGAGTTGAAGTATCAAAAATCAATTTTTGTCACTGTCCTCACAGCAGGTGGTCAATGGGATAAAAATCTCATGTTGACTTCCCTTATGCCTCATACCTGTTAGCAGTACTGCAGTGAACAGCAGCTCCCTGATTATTTGATTTAGCACAGTCCCACTAGGTGCACTAAATCAAACCCTGGCAGATTGACTACCAGCACGTTGTTCTTCCCGTAAGTAAAGATCAGCCCCCAGTAAATAGGCTGCTGCATTTTGTACCAGTTTTCATCTCTGCGTAGTTTAAGTTGTAGCACCCAAAAATAAGGTGATGTCTCAGGTCTCATAAAAATACCTGAAAGTTCAAAATGGCAATCTTCAGTAGTTTTATGACCTTTAAAGCAATGGACAATTATTAGTATTAAGTGAATGTCATGTTCTGGGTTAAACATGCTTGATGCTATAGAATTTAGGGTAGCACTTTCAAATATTGAACATAAGTGCCTAAATCACTTAAGCCCTTTTGATAATTTTAACCATTGTCAATGGAAGACTAAATGAATCATAGGACTGGTAGTAGAATAATGAGTCATTTCTTGATCCCATGATTTCAAGACAATCGTAAAATCCCCTAAAGGCTGTTTGGTGACCTAAACCTTCATCCATTTCCTAGTGCACATCACAACTAGTAAGTCTCAAACATGACGCATGGATTAAATGGGCAGAGAAATTTAAGACTCCTCCCAAGAAATAGTAACAAAGAGGAAGTCATGCTAGTCTATACACTATCAAAACAAAAAGCAGTCAAGTAGAACTTTAAAGACTAGCAAAATGGTTTATTAGGTGAGCTTTCGTGGGACAGACCCACTTCTTCAGACCATAGCCAGACCAGACCAGACTCAATATTTAAGGCACAGAGAACCAAAAACAGTAAGCAAGAAGGACAAATCAGAAGATAATCATCAAGGTGAGCAAATCAGAGAGTGGAGGGGTGGGGGGGAAGGTCAAGAATTAGATTATCTTCTTCTGATTTGTCATTAAATAATATTAAGCATTAAATAATAAATAATATTAAGAATATAATTTTCATAGTAATTAGAAGCATTGAAATAAGAAATTTTATTGTAATCACAAGTCATCACAGCTAAAGGACTTGCAGGGACAGCAGAGAGAGTAAAGACCATATTAATTTTGCAGAACTTAAAAGCAGTAGGATTTGTATAGGACTTCCTTAAAAATAATGTAGATTAGAGTCTGATTTTAAGAAGTGAGGTGCATACTGATTGCACGCAACAGGGCTGGGGCGTTTAAAACACAATTATAGGTCTAATTTCTCATGCTGTCAGGCATGCAAATCAGGTAAGCTGTATGTGCATATGACCTTAGCTGATTTGTGAGGGTAACTGATGTACCCATATATTTAATAATAATAATAATAATAATAATAATAATAAATAATAAGGACTTTGTAGGCCCCAGGGTTTTCCACATCAAAAAAATAAACGCAACTTTGTTCGTTGGGTCAAAACCCTGACTTGCTTCTGTTCCTTTCAATTACTCTAATATGTCAAAAATATTCCAAGAAAAAATTATTGATAGTTATGCCATACTTTTGGGACTACAATATTATATAAGTATGCTTTATTTTTATATGCAAACATAACGGATAAGCTATTTTCTGGAATCATGTACAAATACATTTCTAATTCTTTATGTACTGGGGAATTGAGGCAGCATCACCTTAGTTACATTAATTAAAAAAAAATCATGGAGTTGTGTAATGGCGTAAAGTGATTTGTTTTAGAAGGGGGAAGAGGAATGAGGCCTAGTGGATGAAATGCTCAAAGAGCAGTTCTAATTTTCACATAAAAATTAGGGAATTTGAACTTCAAGAAGAGGACTGCCCCGAAAACCCTCCTAAAAGTCCAACACTTAGCTTATTTGATCCTGAGCAGCACCCAGTCCAAATCAAGCAACATACTTAAGCACACGTTAACTTCAGGCACAAGTATTTCATTAGAACTAACCATATACTAAACTTCAAGCATAAACAAACTGGTGTTCTCCACTCATTTGTATACAATTTAGTAGCAAGGCACTAAAAGTATTTTTATTATTGTATATACTCATTCATTAGCCCATTTGTTCATAAGCGGACCCCCCGAAATGGATAGGGAAAAATGACAAAATGCTGTGACTCTTTCGTAAGCTGACTCTGTATTTCAGAGATTGGCAAACTTAATTTTCCAGCCTGTTAGGGAAAGACACTGGTGCACCAGGATGTTTTGTTTACTTGGAGCACCTGAAGGCATGGAGCCCTGCAGCTCCCAGTGTCTTGCAATTCACCATTCCTGGCCCACGGGCAGCAGGAAGTCGCAGCCAGCATGTCCCTCAGCCAGGGGCTGCTTTCCACAACTCCCATTGGCCAGTAACAATGAATTGCAGGCATGGGGAGTTAAGGGGCTCTGTGCCTGCCAGTGCTTCAGGTAAACACAACATCCTGGCATGCCAGCAGTTTATCCCGAGAGGCTGTGAGCTAGCATTGTTTTGCTGATCCATTGATAAGCTGATCCCTGCTCTTTGATTCACGTTTTTTTAACCAAAAATTCGGTTTATGAAAGTCGATGGTACTTTGTCTAACTGCACTACTGCAAATTACTACAGTAATATAATTTTGAAGAACTAATATCTAGTCAACACACAAGGCTGCAATCTGCTCCCCTGCCCCCTTTTAAATAAAGAGTCTCCGTGTAAATCTCACTAAACTGCATTGGGTCTTCTGGTCAACAGTGGGCGACATTCATTCAAAACACAAAGAACACGTAAATAGGCTCCACACAGGGTACTTCATTATGGTTGGGAGTAGAAGGAATTCACTGTACAACTTGAGGACAGGGTGCATAGCGGCAACCACTGTTTTTGCCCCTACTTAAATGGTAACCGCTACCAATTGACCTAGGGTTGCCAGCCACTAGATCTCTGTAAATATAGATCTATGGGATGCTCTCCACACTCCATTTTACAGGGGCCTGTTCAAATTCAGCAGAGAACTCATCTCTCTAGCATAGGGGTGCTAAAGACAATTCCTCAAATCCTTACTATCAGCTACCACTGGGCTTCAGGATCCTGTGCTTGACCCTTCACCAATGTGTGAGATTCACGCTTGTGAAGTTCTATTTTCATTTAAGAAAAGGCACTGTGAGCCACTCACTTGCCCACACAGCAAGTACTTTAGTTTTTCCTTTGTGGTTTTCTACTTGATCATACTATTCATCACCATCCTTTGTAAAGAGTAAGAAAAGTTAATTTACAATTAACATGCAAAGTAAGAGAAGTTTTCTGTGTAGATAAATGTTGCTTATGGACTGGCATTTAGAAATTTTATTCAGAATTTTCAGATCTCTCTCCAACAAACAACAAAACAAAACAAAAACACCAAGGACCTGTGAGCCTAATTTGCACACGCAATTACTACACTTGCATAAGAATATCAAGTAAAATGGACAAATATGACCAGTTAGATACTGGCCTTTCACAAGCAAATTGCAGCAACTGAGTCCAAAAGTCATATTTTGGAACATTCAGTTGCGCACATTTGAAAATCTAGGCTACACGATCTTGCAGTTGGATCACAAATAACTGACAATAGTAATTTTCAGGACCTGCTTCACTCGTGGGTGATAAAACTACCAGGAGTACAAAAAATGTGCTTTCACTGCACCTCTGCATGGAAACAAATGTAATATTTTTGGAGCCTAGACAAAAAAGACCTATAATTGATGATAAAAGTAGTTACAAATATTTTGTGTTTTTTGGGCCCTGATCCTGCAAAAGAGATAGCGATAAGTAGACCCTATTCATTTGGCTTGCTCACCTGTGTGCGCACCACAGGATCAAAGTCTCAGAGGGCACAAAATAAAGGTATAAATATGGACATAATTTGTTAGAATTGTGATGTACAAACAGACAAGCTATTATGTGGATGGCTAAGTCAAATCCAATCACAGTCAAATTAAAAAAAGTGACCACAATATTTTTTTTAATAAATTGATTATTCTGTCCTATAAACACTTACAACACTTTTATATTAAGTAAAATATTGGAATAAATACAACTTTAAGGAGACTATGACTCCAGTAGATGGTAGATTTCCCAGGGATAAAATACTGCTTTGAAATTGCTCATATTGTAAATAATGAAATGTGACTTGATCCACTCCAGTATAATTAACATTCCTTCTAGTATTTTTTTAAAATAAGAAACACAGATGTTTACATCTGCCAAGGTAAAAGAATGCAAGCAAATAAAATAATTAGATTTAATTAAATGTTACTTCATTCCTAGTCTGCTTTGCACCCCCTCTAATGAATGTATTTTATTGGTACCACTTATATACTCTATTACAGTTCACAGATAGCTAAGTACTTTATTTCACATGTAATTTGGTACTTGTACTTTACAGCCAATTCTTTTCAGAGGCTGACACATACTTGTCTTCATTATATTTACCATTTTTATAACAACAACATCCTCTGCTTTCCTCCTCCCCCAAGATGTTTGATTGCACTCCATTTTTAGGATTTTGACATTTCCACCAAAATATAAGTAATCAGAAAAACACTATATTTTATATATATATATGGAACTATGCTGTCTATACTTCAACAGCATGTAGTACAAATACACATCTATATTGAGACTTATGTATTAGAACCTTCCTCCAGTGAAGTCAACAGCAGAAGTCTTTATTGATTTTAGTGAGAAGAGAATTTGGTTCTGTGTTGCCATAGGTTTGGATGGGATGGGTCTCTTTTTTAAAAACTAAAAGTTTAAAAGCATATAAGATTATTTTCCTTTTAGCTATGATCAGTCTATCACAAAAAACTAGAGTAGTCCATATTTGCATATCTCTGTATTTCTGTTTTTGAAGAGGCGTCTGTTTCTATCACACAGGTCTAATAGCAGGTTTAAAAAAATAGTAGTCCCAGTAAGCATTTGTATAAAGAAATTACTTAGCCGCCCAGTATTGTATTATTTTGCACAGTCTTACTTTTCTCCTTCTCCCCAGTAAGTGTTTTTAGAAATGGTCTTTCTGACATTTTATGTAGACTTTTTGGGAAAAAGAGGGACAGTGATTGGTACAAGCATATAAAACCCCAAATATCTACAAATCGCAAGCCAAAGATAAGATAAATCAAATTTTTTCTATGCCTAGTTTTCTCTTTTAAAGACATCTTTTAACTTCAACATGAACAAAACTATTAGTTTCTAATATACGTATGCAACCAAGCTTTATGCAAAGATCATTTAAATTTATTTGTGTGTTGTTCTAAACACAGTATGTCTTACTGAAATTTTCAGTATTAGTCTAGCATAAAAACAAAAAATATTCTGCCAAACTATAATTAAGAAAAATTGCATCTTTCCAAATACAGTATAATCTTGCTAATCTGCACACTTCATAATTTTCATGCATGTAACAGAAAGAGGTCACATGACACTTCAATAGAAATGCACAAAACTGAAATATAGTCTAATTTATTAGCACTTCATTATTCATAGAAAAGCAGTATTGTGTTGGTTTTCCCTGTTATACACTGTTTATAAAGTGTTCATTTAATTTGAAAAGAATACTCTGTGATACAGTAGATTTCCTTTATTATTGTTGGTTCACTTAACCACAAATATGCAATAGGTCTCCTGGTCACTAGGCAAAACAGCAAACTTCTGCATCTATATATATTTTAAAATTTACATTTAACTCATGAAAATACTGCATTTTAAGTAAGAATTATTTAGGGTAATCTGTTATGTAGTCGCAAATAAAGTTAACAGTCCTTTTAAGAAAGACACTATTTCATTGCCTCCCAGTTTAGATTCTCCATAGACACGGTCCACAAATGATATAGGAACCTGTTTTAAGAAAAACACATATACAAATTGTTTTTAATTCCAATTATTTTAGGAATTTAACTTCATTAAGAGAAAATGGCTTTATTTCATGCATTTTATATTAAATTTAGCACCATGTGTATGTTTAGAACACAGCATATCATCATTTTAAAAGTAAAATTACAGATTTAAATATATAGTGTGCTGATTGTGTTAGCACAGCTCCTGTGCTTTTCCATGTGGAGACAAAAATGCATGACTGATTCCTCAGATTGAGGGACACCTTTTTCCCCTCCCTTTGGAATGTATTTCGCTATTGCTTTTTAAATCCCTATCACCAGAAAGCTATGCACTGCGTAGGATAT
Source organism: Carettochelys insculpta (assembly GCF_033958435.1). Taxonomy (NCBI): domain Eukaryota; kingdom Metazoa; phylum Chordata; order Testudines; family Carettochelyidae; genus Carettochelys; species Carettochelys insculpta. The sequence goes on along the minus strand of NC_134153.1, from coordinate 18,317,267 downwards.
ATTTCCATTAGCAACTTCATACACATCTGGGCGGGGTTTTGAGAGGTACTGCCTGATTAAGTGAGCTCCTTATGGATAACTACCTTAAAAACTGCCACAAGACCTTTGAGAAAGTCTTAGAACAGGGGTGGGTAAAATCATACTCAGGGTGCGGATCCAGCCTGCTAAGCATTTCTCTCCAGCTCACCCAGCTGATTTAGGAGTGTGCATACTTACAGCCAGCAGCATGTGCTCAGCTGTCCCTGACCCCACCTTGTTCCATCAGCAGCTGAGCTGCTCCTAGGATTCTCCTGCTAACTGTGGAGAAGGTGAGAGGGTGGCGGGGAAGGGACAGTGCTGAAGTCAGGGTGTTCCCCTGTCCCTACACCCCTTCTCCACAGAGCAGGGATAGGGTAGAGGGAGAGACACAGTAGAGCTGCTCCAGTCTGAAGCATGGATTGTAAGTGACTCAGGAGTACGGAGCAGGGGAGGGAAGAGACAACAGAGCAGGACAGATTTCCTTTAAAGAGACAGAATGAGTAGCTTCCCTCAGAAACTTACCAGCAGCAGCCAGCACACACGGGTATCACAGACCCAGCCCGTGCCCTACACACAGTCACATGTACTGTACACTGCAGCACACACTCCATGTCACAAAGTCAGTCTTTCACACTCCCTTTGGTTCTCTCTGTAGCCCTCAGCCTCACCTCTTCTGCCTGAGGCCCTGTCCCTTCTGGGGAGCCCAGAGCCAGCCAGCTGGGAACCAGTATCAAAATTTGTGGAGTGGCCCCTCTTGTGGACAAAGAGGAAAAAGTCCAGACAAGAACAACAAAGATGATTAAAATGTCTAGAAAACATGAACTATGGTGAAAGATTGGGGGAAAAAAACAGGGTTTGTTTAGTATGGAAAAGAGAAGACTGGGGGAGGAGGGAATAACAGTCTTCAAATGCAAAACAGATGTGACAAGAAGGGTGATAAATTGTTCTCCTTATCCACAAAGGACAGGACAAGCAGCAATGGGCTTAAATTGCAGCGTGGGAGATTTAGCTTAGACATTAAGAAAAACTTCCTAACTATAAGGTAGTTAAGCACTAAAACAAATTACCTAGAAAAGTTATGGACTTTCCATCTTTGGAGATTTTTTTTAAGAACAAGTTACTCAAATATCAGTTAGGAATGCTTGAGATAACCTTTAATGCTGCCTCCATTCAGGCGAGTGGACTAGATGACCTGCTAAGGTGCCTTCCATTTGTACAGTTCTATAAAGAATTCTGAACATTCTAATATAAAACCATGTGTTAACTAAGAATATTCCAGGGTCCACTTTCAACAGAATTATTTCTGAAGCATATAAAATAAAAAAAATTGCACCTGCACTTAACTGTCAGTGTGTCACAATCAACTGGAATGTATAGCACAAATACACACCAAACCCTTGTTATTGTGCCAGTACTGAATATGTCTCATCTTCAGGCACAGTTGTCTATGCCAGAAAGAGAAGCCAAGGCAATCGTCTGGCAGATACAGTTCTCCTCTCACAAGTAAGGACAATTGGCTAAGGAAAAACGTAAACTAAGACATCCAACAAACCCACCCAGGATTCTCATTAGGATCCTTCTGACAAGCACCTTCACAGTTCTATTTATCTGGGCTAGGAAGGAAAAATAAATCAGTCACTCTATGCTGGAGAGAAAGCCAGTGCAGAACATCTAAAGTGGCATGGCATTCCATGAATAGGGAACAGAGAACATTTTGTATTCAGAAGCCATCCAATATCTCAGGGCACAATTTCGTCTATAAAATGAGAATTTACCTCCTAAGCCAGCGGTATCCAATAGTAATTCAGAAGTCAACACATTTGTGGTTGTCATCCTTCTATAGTCACCAGAGGGCCCCCCCCACTCTAAAGTAATGCCCTCCCACTCCCCCAGAGCCAGGCTTCCCCAACCCCCCTCGTTTTAAATAAATACCCTCCCGCTCCCCCAGAGCCAGGCTCCCCTAACCCCCCCCCCAAATAAATGTCTTCTGCCTCCCACAGAGTCAGGCACTCCCAGCCCCCTGCAAATAAATGGCCTCCCACAGAGCCAGGCTGCCCCAGACCCACCCCCATTCTAATTTATTGGTGGTGACTCACCAGAACCGCCACTGGATCCACCGCCAGGGCTGCCACACACTTTTCCCACCAACAGTGAGGCACATACAGAGAGCATGCGGATGGCACTCCCTGCGATGCACTCAAGGACTCAGAGAGCTGCACGCAGCTCCAGAGCCTTATACACTACAAAGCAGTGTCTTCTTCGCCACATGGACTACACTTTCTTGTTCAAGAGTGTGTCACAGTTTTAATGGCAACTATTTACACAGTGCAAAGGCTGTAACCTTTCTACAACCAGTGTGCTTCCCATGCACTAACATGAATTTTATACATGGTAAAAAAGAACAGCAAAGGGGAACATAAGAAACCATCCAGATACGGCACATATCAGCTCTGTGTCACACTACACAAGTATTCTTTTTGGAGTGGGTAGATCTCAACTATTTTTTTCTTTTCATGGCCAAGTTCTGTCATATTAAACTTTGACTATTACTGAATGTTAAAATATTCACAGAACAGTAATCCTCATCTTTATGTGCAGATTCTGCAGCACTGTGAACGTACACCCATGTAAGTGTACCTAATTAGACCCCCCCTGCAGTTACTCAATCTGCATGCACTTCTGTGTGCCCAGTTTTTCTGAGCAATCAGGGCCATAAAGATGTGTAATTAGGTAACTTTTCTAGGAAAACGTGTCAAGCAATATTTGTATGGTTCTAATATATGATTTATAATCTTATTTAAAATGTATCATGAGCAGTGTTTCCTCTAATTTTTTATACTGATGTGCAGAATGACTTTTGTTATGTGCTCCAGTATGGAAGATACATCACCTCCATATTAGTGCACATAACAAAAGAGCAGTATGTGGTAGGGATCGGGGCCAAAGATTGGCATGTTGGAGTGGGCTCAGAAGTGGGATTCCAGGGGTTGGAGTCTCTGGCTGGGGTTGCACACTCTGTGGTGGAGGTTGGGGATATAGAGTTTGAGGTGCAGGCTGCGCCAGGGAAAGAGGACTCCCCACAATCCTCTCTCACTGTAGAGGTTCAGGGACAGGTGAGAGGCACCTTTCTACTGCCCAGCAGCTGTAGCAGGCATGGTGGAGGGCAGGGGACCTCTGTGCGGCCACAGCAGCTTGGTGCAGTGGCTGGTGGGCAGAGGTGCCTCCCCCCCAATCACAGCACCTTCAGGTCTTGGGAAGAAGTATCTTTCCCCACTGCAGCCCTGAGCCCAGCTTAATAGGCAGCTGCTCTTAGAGGGAACTTAGGTTGTAAGTGCCTAGAACAAGAGGATTTATCACCACAGTACCTAAGAGCCTCAGCCATTGACCAGAACCAAGTTGTGCATGGTACTGTGCAAACTCAGGACATAAGACTGTCACAGACAGGAGGCAGACAGACGCCCGGGGGAGTACAAGGAAACAAAACGACACTGTTGGTCAGCATAATCAGAACTTATTTCAGAATGACTGTTGTCAAATTATTTTTTAGGAATTCTGGTTTAAGAAGGTATTGAAGGAGGATAGTGAGATAACGTTGTGGAAGTTTTCCTACCAATCATGAAAAACTACAAGGTTTGGACATTTAAAAAGTGGATAACAGAAGCTGGAATAGGGCTGGGCAAAATACCGCCCATAGACCAGATCCAGCCCACCAGCCCACTGGATCCAGCCATGCGATCCCTGCCTGCTCTACCCTGACATGCTACTCAGAGCTGCCGGCTGTGGTTCTGTTGGTTTGTGAACAGCTGAGGGCCTGGAGGAGGCCCGGGGAGGCTTTGTGTGCTGCCACCACCCCTAGCAAAATCTTGCAGCTCCCATTGGCTGGTTTCTGGCCAGTGAGAGCACCCTGTTTGAAGAACAGGCAGCATTCAGAATACACACCCCTCCCCTTAGGCTTGTAGCTGCTCACAGATGCACATGACTCCAAATATGGGACAGGGAGATATGTGGGGAGGGGCAGCTATGGGAGGGGAGATATGCCCTGGGGAGCCAGGAAGGAGGTGGCAGCCTGTCCTAGGGAAGCTGCAGCTGCCATTGCTCCCTGGGAGCCCTGGGGAAGCAGCAGCCGCTGGCAATCCGCCAGAGCCCTGGGGAAGTGGCAGGTGCCAGCTCTGCCCCGGAGCCCCAGGGAAGCCGCAGCTGCCAGCCCTCCCCAAGCCCTGGGGAAGCGGCACCTGCCCACGGTCTCCCCGCTTCCCCAAGGGTTGGGGAAGTGACCTGTGCAGCTGCTGGTGGAAAAGATTGGGGCAGGGGGGACAGCCCAAATATGGGACAATTTGTCCCTTTTAAAAAATAAGTCAGGACACCTTTTTGGCCTCCTGCCCAATACAGGACGGGTGGTCACCCTACATCCCCCTCCACAACCCCTGCCCTCCCCCACTCCTGCATTCATACCACACACAACCAAAATTCTCTGCACCCTCCTCCCCGACCCTGCACCGAATCCCATGCCCCAGGTTACAGCCTCCTCTTGCCCTAGGTCACAACCCTAACCTCTGCAGCCCCTCCTGTACCCCAGTCCCTAGCCCCAGGTAACAACCCTCTCCTTCACCCAAACTTCCTTTCAGACCCCCACATCCCTTCCTGCATCCCAATCCCTTATCCCAAGCTTCGTTCTGCCCCCAGCCTCCATACTGTGGAATGATGCAGCCCTTGCCACTTACAAAATTCTTGGAGTGGCCCCACACACCATCAAAAATTATTGCCCACCCTGGGCTAGAAGTAGGTAGAAGGGAGATCAAGATTTGAGATGGGTTGGGGAGGGATAGGTGGAGAAGAGCAGATAAGAAATTCTGGATCTGATAGGACAGAAGGAGAAGAGAGCATTATAGAAGAGGAGGGAAAAGAAAGCCAAGGGGATAGAGAAGACCACATCACATTTTATCAGTTTTCTCTTGGAAGAAACATGCAAGATCCTACACAGAGAGACAAGTGGAGGCAGAAGAGGTAGGTCTGAATAGTGAGTCATAAGTGACAAAAAAAAAACCAGCTACAACTCCAAAAATCCCAGCCTACAGATCCAATGACACTTCCTAGGAGTTCTTGCTCAGCAATTCCTTTGCTTTTAAAGGCTTTTGCCCACATTTACAGTACAAAATTAAAATGTGATTTTCTATACTCTTACTGTACCTCTCCAACAGTGTATCCTAATTGTCTAGCTCGAACAATCATCTCCATCTGGAAGACGTATCCTTTAGAAACACATTTTTCCATTAGTTTCTGCAAGACCTCCTTTCTGTATAACCTGTAAATTGAAATGAAACACAAACAAAACCTGTGGGAAAACTCTGGATTTCAGATACAAAGAAAGTTTGTACAGTCATTATACTCACAGTTTACCCACATAAATACTATTTAAAAATAGTTACTATATAGTTTTACGAGTGGGCTCTTCTAACGCCAATCCATCTTTCTTTACTATAACAGATGTCCTAGTTCCCATTACACGTTCTTGGTTAGCAATTGAAAAAAATTGAATACAGCTTCATAGTTATAAAAAAGAAAACACACCCAAAACAAATGAACCACGTACCTGAAACTTCCTGTTAAGTCTGATGCACCTGGTCTCAACAACACCTGAGTTATAAAGTTGGCACCACGACTGTCAAAGAGGATATGCATGTCAGTAACCATTCAAAATAGAAAGTTTAGAAAGCTAAAGCAGAATTTCCACAAAAGAACTCATTCAATATAAAAAGGTATGCTTGTATACCATTATATGGAAAGTTATATCCAATAATGGGTTTTTACTGCACTAGAATGGATTAGTAAATGTAGAATTTGAAGTAAAAACATTTAGATCGGTAAATACACATTTTGCTCTTCAACTGAAAGTGATTATACAAGTACCTGAAGGTTAAGAAACAGAGCCCTGTTTTACAAAGCCAGATTTGCTATCCTTTTTCATTTTTATAGCAGAATTATCCTATAGAACCAGACATTATACTGCACTGTAAACTAGAATACAAAATATTTTGCAATATAATTTTAGGTAAATTAGTCTTCTTGACTAATATTCCCCTGTAAGGGGAGGAGGACGGTGGCCTAGCAGACCAGACATTGAACTTATCTGCAGAGAAATCAGTATGCAGTTCTTGGCTCAAGAAGATTTCCTGTGTAACAAGTCATTCCTCTGTCTCACAATGGTAAGGGGCCACGACTTCACATATAACTGTGTAGCTTTTGAAACACACTTTGGAAGCTAGATGGTAATTATGTGTAGCCAATATATGAATGAAGTCAATACATTCCACTTCTTCCAGGCTTTTGCTCTAGTCCATCTGGTTAGGTTGGCAGGAAGACAAGGATAACTCATCCTGCCATTTCTGATATTACTTTTATTTATCAGAAATTTAAAAGGCACTGATATGAATTATTTGAAGTGTATGAGAAAGCATTTAATTTAAGTGGAGATATCCAAATCTTGGTTTAGGTTTCCCATTTAGTTTTACCTTATCCAACTGGCTAGTAAGTAGTCCCTCTCCAAGAATGCAGATTTAACATGGCTACAATATTATATTGCCCTCAACTCTACCACAGTTTCCAGTCTAAGAATGATTGTTCTCTCTTCATCGATGTTTGTGGGATCTGACTTAAATCCAAGGGGAAGACACACCCACATCAGCTGAAATTTACACAAAGTTCTGTGTAAGCTTAAAAACTTGTTCTCACCAACAAAAGTGGGTCCAACAAGAGATATTACCTGACCTGCTTTGTCTCACAAAAAGAGGAGCAATTATTCCAGCCATTACAAAAAACCCCTACGTGTAATAGACATGGTGCCAACGCCTTTTCAGAATGACAACAGGGCTTCTGCTCCCAGTTCTTTGGAGGACCAAGCCAGTCTTGTTTTAAGTAAACAGACTTTGGACAAATGTGAGAGGAGCACGACTTGAAACAGGAAAAAAAAACCTACCCCGATGATTCAGCCCTTAGTGACAAGTCCAGCATAGAGTTCAGAGGCCTATCTCCATGTTCATGTGTGATTTGCAACATTTTTATTTTGTGTTCTCTTTAAGGGGAAAAAAATAAACATTTGCAACTATCCATGATTAGAACTGTATTACACATTCTAGCAAGAGCTAAGGAATTGTTTATGTAGACTGGTACTATTTTTTAACATGAAAGATTGTCAGATAACACCTAATAAATGAAAGACAATATAATAACAAAAAAGGAAGTGAATGGTTTATTGTCTGTGGAAAAGGCCTGCACAGCCTTTAAATGTAAAGGTACCTACCTGTGAACTTGGAAGAAATGCAGCAGTAGAAACTAATGTTCTGTTTATGGAAAGGCAGAAAAGTGTCCCAAATTGATACACTGTAGATTTACCCACAGTCATGTTTCAACACCGAACTAAGGAGTTCAGTTTCCCCCAAAAGATCACATAATTAAATTTTTTCTTGATGTTTCCATAAGCAGAAAATTTCAAGGTATACATGTTTCCATTCTTTTATTAAATAAAATTTTGTGATAGGAAGTACTGTTCTTTCCAAAAATACTTACACGTTCCCACATCACACTTTTAGTGTCTTGCAATCTTTCTTCTCACAAAATCTTTGGGAGCTAGGGAAATGCTATTATTATCCTCATTTGACAAAAGGAGAACAAAGTGGCTAAGTAACCCACTGAAGATCATACATAGAAAGTCTCTGGTAGAGCAAGGGAAACCTGAATTTAATTCCAACACATATGCTATAATACCCAGACCAAAGGGCATTCTTTCCTAGTTATCTGAGATCTAATCCAGTTCACAGGGAACTGCAAGGGTTGAATTTCCAGGAGGAGGAGTTCCCGAGATGAAAAACACGATGATTTATTGGTTAGCAGCATTTTTCTTTGAAAGTCTCAAAAAAACTGAGCAGCAATTTTCTTATCTGCAAGCATATATGTAAAATACTAACCTGATTATTTTTCTTTTCAAATCCCAGCCGTACACACCTCCATTTCCTTTATACCGAGTTCCAGACACAATGTCAAAGTTACCTCCTTTTTGCTTTCTTCAGGAAATAAGATTTATTTCAAACATGAAAATTAACGGTATTTTATAGCAAATTATAGGTCTTCAAACAAGGTCAGATAGAAGTGGGCATGAAGGCAATAATTATGTTGGTTAGAAGCACTATATTACACACACAGGCTATGTCTACATTAGCCCCAAACTTCGAAATGGCCACGCAAATGGCCATTTCAAAGTTTACTAATGAAGTGCTGAAATACATATTCAGCGCCTCAGCGTGCGGGCGGCCGCGGCACTTTGAAATTGACACGGCTCGCCGCCACACAGCTCGTCCAGACGGGGCTCTTTTTCGAAAGGACCCCGCCTACTTCAAAGTCCCCTTATTCCTATGAGCAGATGGGAATAAGGAGACTTCGAAATTGACGTGGCTCATCTAGACGGGGCTCCTTTTCAAAAGGACCCCGCCTACTTCGAAGTGCCACGGCCGCCTGCATGTCAATGAGGCGCTGAATATGTATTTCAGCGCTTCATTAGTAAACTTCGAAATGGCCATTTGTGTGGCCATTTCAAAGTCTGGGGCTAGTGTAGACATAGCCCCCACCCCCACACCTTTTAAAAACTCCTCCCTTTGCATTTTTATAAATCTTGATTATTTCAGAGCATCTTATGCTTTTTACCATCTAGCTCATAGAACTTCAAAGATTGCTTAATAAATAATTTATCTAGACCTACTTATTTTAAAAAGGTAAAAGAAAACAGACTCAAATGTCAAAAGGAGATTGTATTTAAAATATATATTAAAATATTTAACAACAGAAACCACAGTAACAAATAAATTAAAAGAAAGCTGATAGTATTCTTTCCGCTCCACACTGAACCTAGCTCTACTGGGGTGTGTCTACATAAGCCCCCTCCTTTTGGAAGGGGCATATTAATGAGGGAGTTCAAAAGATGCTAATGAGCTGCTTCAATGAATGTGCAGCGCCTCATTAGCATAATGGCAGCTGCGGTGATTTGAAAATGCTGCTTTCAAATCGCGCACTGCCCATGTAGCCAGAGGTCTTTCAAAAGGACCCCCCAGTCTTCGAAAGCCCCTTCTTCCTAAAACAAATGGGAAGAAGGGGCTTTCGAAGTCCTGGGGTTCACTTTGAAAGGCCCCTGGCTACATGGGCAGTGCGCGATTTGAAAGCAGCATTTTCAAATCACCGCAGCTGCCATTATGCTAATGAGGTGCTGCATATTCATGTCAGCGCCTTATTAGCATCTTTCAAACTCCCTCATTAACGTGACCCTTCCCAAAGGAGGGGGTTTGTGTAGAGACACCCTGCAGAATACATAAAATCCATTTTTTGAGCTCTTCTGTATTAGATACCAGGAAGAAGAAAGTTGTAGACAACACCCCCACCCTTAACTTTAAAGGTTAAAGGCTCTTGGTTATTTTTGATACTTTTTGATCAGCTTAACAGGGACCACTGACTCGCTTTGGAAAACCAAAGAAAACTTTAGTCAGGGACGGTTATTCTAAAACGAAATCTAGTTTTAGTCTTCAGTTTTTTGGCTGATCTTTTAAGTGTACATATACCACTACCCTCAGAATGATAAATAACAGCTGGAACTGTTCTATGTATCTAGCTCACAAAACTTAAAGTCTGACTCTACCTGAAAATTTATTAACAAATGCATTGTGGAACTTCATCGTTATTGCTTATCAGAGACTTCATATCAAATATCTTTAGTTTGCAAATAAAACAGATAATTTTTCTAACTGGAAGCCCTGCAAAAATCAACCTAGGATCTTTCTTTCTTGTGGATCATCATTTCTGCTACGTTTAGACTGCATTTGTATCGTGAAATAATTTACGCAATTTACACAAACACAAACTGCATAATTTATCTTGAAATACCTTATTTTAAACTTGGTGCTGTCCAAACAGCAGCAAAGTTCAAAATAAGGGCCTATTCTGAAGGTTCCATTACCCCTCTCACAACAAGGGGTAGCGGAACTGGAATACCACACTTGAAATATCAGCGCTATTTCAAGCACAGAGAAAAGCTGCAGGGTTGCTATTTTGGAATACTGCTGGATCCTGAAATAACAACCACAGTCTAAACATAGCCTTGAAGACCAAATTCTATCTCAGTTACATGTGTGCAACCCCAGTACCTCCAACTAGTTTGCAAAAGTGTAATTTACTAAACATATCTACTGATGCACTAGCCAGTATAGAATCTGACTCTCTCCCTCTCTTTTCACTATCCTAGCTCCTGCAGACACAACAGGAATGATAATAATAATAATAACAACAATTTAAAAAAAAAAAAGAGTAAGAACTTTATGTAGTCATTTGACTCAGCACCTCTAATAGTAACTACACACATGAAGCAAAACTGTGAAGAAGAAACTATTTAACTGAATTACTTTTCAAAATAGAACCAGTTAAAGGAGAAAGATAATATAATTTCCTTTCCTTTGCCCCTCAACCAAATAAAACTTCTGCTTAAGCCCATGGGACATTTGCTGGGGTTAAAAATGTTAGATACTTTAGAAATATCTGGGTCTTATTAGAGCCACACAAGTCATTTCCCTGACTCTTTCTTGTGGCACTTCACGTTAAGCCTTGAACAGCTTTTCTAATGCAACCAGGTACCCATACAAGAAAGGCAGGCATTCAAATGTTCACATGTAACTTCATCATCTTAAAACTTACACAACAAATATTAAAAATTGTACTTACCTGATGAACTCTGGAATAAACTTAGGCTGAGAACAAGACAGATAAAGGGAAAAAAAGAAAGAGTTAGTAAAAATTAATTAAAAACATGTAAAAAAAAAAAAAAGACACCGCACTAAGTATAAACTTACATGGTGGGAGAGGTCCGCATCCATAATAACAATGAAATTCCCTGTGGCATGCTGCATTCCATGAATATAAGCAGTGCCTGATAAAGATATTATAGAAATAATTTCATCACCATCTTAACAGACACATGTCTCTAACAAGATTCAATTTTTCCATGAAGTCTCAAAATTATATTAAAAAAGGGGATTAAATAACACTTCAATTTTTTTAAATATCATAGAAAACACACAATATTTGAACAACAACATAATTTCAACACTAGATTCCAAAAGCATAACACTTGGCAGAACTAAATTTCATTGCAGTAGAAATAATCATAAGAAACATGATTTGGCAAATGGCCAGCCCATACAGGAAAGATTTTCCACAGTGTCTAAAATATTCAAAAATAGATCTACGCATCTGACTCACTCAAGTGCTTTTGAAAATTTTAACCACTGATCCTAAAGATACTTCTTATTAACTTCTACTTTGTACTGTCAGTCAGCATTTATGAAAATCTTTCTTTCCACAAGTTTTTTTTTTTTTTGCTTTAACCACATTATATGAATCAGTTCATGTATATCACCAAGATACAATACAAGTTAAAGTATAAAAGCTTTTCCTCAAGAAGTCCACTTTCTGATATTGGTTATGCTGTTTTAAGTCCACATGGTTTCCAATAGAGCTACAATGGCATAATTGAAATCAAAATCTTCCACACATTCTTCATTACTTCAGATTAACTTTGGTGTCCTCCTACACATTTTCCAAAATGTACATGTCAGTTTTTAACAAGCATGCCTCAAGATGTGGGCACTGGTGCTCATATCAAGCATTTATACAGGAAATTTAACTAGGGCTTGTTAGAAATGCAATCAGATATAAAAAGTGAATTTAAATAAAGAAAATTCAGTATGAAACTTAGAACTTTTTAACAACAAACATTTCCCATTGTAGAAGTAGGTTATTGAAAATAGTGCATTTAAATAGGACACATTAAATACTTCACTAGTTTGCAGCCGTGGGAGTTGTCAGAGGATTCAGTAAAAGACAAATACTAGTTTTCTATAAATCAGGCAGGTAAGTTGAGTTCCATTGCTTTTTACACTTCAATTACTGGAGGAGAAGAAATCTGTCATGAAGCATGAGTCCAGACGGACTAATCTTTCCCCACTACGTTTTGTGATACATGTTTTCACTTGAGTGAAATAAATATCAACCAATTCTTAGTTTTTGCCTTTTTTAAGTAACAATGAAAACCAGACACGATACATCATACATAGTAGTAGTAGTAGTAAGTCAACAGTGGGGCAACAGAAGACCTAATCTTGATAATGTAGATCCACAGCAATCTTAGTATTTATTACAGTGTTTCGAAATTGGCCCTAAAACTATGACTACACCCTGATGTGATAAGCAACTCTTGTAACATACCTGAAAGACTTCAAACTCACACTGCACTTAATAAAAACAAAAAAGCAGTCCAGTAGCACTTCAAAGACTAACAGAATAATTTATTAGGTGATGAGCTTTTGTGGGACAGACCCACTTCTTCAGATCAAGAATGTTGCTTAACACCTTTCATGATTGGCCTCTGCAGGAAAATGCATGATTTGCATTACAATAGTACCAAGATGTCTTAATAAATTAAGCCAAGCCACAATAAGCAGTATACTGACACAGAGTAGGACAGAGTCCCTACTCTGAAGACCTTACAAGTTAAGGTTCCAGTCCTGCAATTTGCTGTATTTGTATAGAGTGCTACACTTGTGCAGATTCCTAGTGACTTCACTGAATCAGTGCAGTACCATAAAAACAATGAGAAGTCCCATGGTGCTTTATAGACTAAGATATTTTTGAGCATAAGCTTTCATGAACAAAGATGTGCTTCGTCAGATGCATTGACAGTGGAGTACCATGTGAACAGAGCAGTCTGCCCATGTACAAGAAGCTTCTTGTCTAAATATGTACCCAGACTGTACAACAAGTAGGTAGATCAGAGAAAGCAAAATGAGCATAGTAAGTATATTTTTTCTGCTACTATGTAGATGGACCCAAACCACACTTTGCCAATTTGATGTAGGAAACTCATTGTAAGTTCACTACAATAGAACTTGTGGGTTTTTTAATTTCTGCACCTTTGTTTGCTTATAATTACTTGACAAAAATCTTTATTTCTGTGTGAGGATTCCACTGTGACTCCTCGTGTGCAATGTTAAAACTAAAAACAAACAAAACAGATAGAAGGAGGTTACATTCTAAATCATCTGCTTAATGAGTACTTACCCAAGCCCAACTTTTTTGCTCTGGGTCGTAGAAGCTACAAGATATTTAGAGCAGAAATATAAGCCAGACATTAATAAAGTTATATTATCAGTTTCTCTCACTTTTAGTGACATCCCACCATTATATAGCTCAAGGTACTAAATCAGTACTAAAAGATTGCTGTTTTCTTTTTCCTTTAAAAATCTAGATACTAGAGAAAATCAAATTAATCTAAGGAAATACAGGTTGTACAGAAACATTTATATTAACATTATTTGGATATAAGCCAATTTATTTCAAATTTTACTGAAGAACCGCTGTGTAAGGAAGTCATTCCAGTTGCTTTTATGCCCCAATACCCTCTGTTTGAAATACCCTCTTAAAAAGCTGAACACAATTTTTCCCTTCCCAATTTTGCAAGGTGACAAACATTAAGTGGTACTATCTGAGCAAAATCTGTAGAATAACTTAAGAGATTCAGGATTAAATATTGACTTTTACACACAGGTGAAATTCAGCTGAATAATTAGTCACCTTATTGAAGAACAGTAAGAATATTTTATTCGGATGACCTATACCCTTAATTCTCTGCTGATCATTCTCAGCTCCCAGAGAAATTAGAGGGAGCTCTGGAAGTTCAGCACATCACAGACCTAGATTCCCAGGCCAAGATTTTTTAAAACGAAGCCTAACTCTGGACACTCAAAAATTTTTTAGATTCGTATCTGATTTTCAAGAGTGCTGAATGCCTCAAAATTCCTATTAGCATTCATAAGAGTTGTGGGGTGCTCACTGAAAAGGATCAACAAAATTTGGACTTGCGAGCTTAACTTTTGACTCCATTTGAAAATCTTGGCTTCATAAGCATTAGGGTGAAAACCAAAGGAGGGCAAGGACAGACCTCCTGTGAAAGGGTCCATCATTAAAGCTTGTAAAAGCTTGTAAAGAGTGGTTATTTTATTCTCCTTTCCCTGAAAATCTTTGTATAACTCTGCATAGTAGTCTCAATTGCTATGTTTATCATCCAATTTTACAAAATCAAAAATAGATTATCAGCATCCATTTGCTATAAACCCTTTGAACTTCAGCCTAGTGAACAGGGGCTGCATTTGCACTAGCAAATTCTTTCAAAAGATTTTTTGAAAGAAGGGGCTCTTTCGAAAGAGCCCATGGAGCGTCTGCATACAAAAAGCATTATTTTGAAAGTAAATCAAAAGAATATGGTGTTCCTTTCCTAATTGCTCTTCCTTTCCTGTTTCAGGAAGAGGGCACCCTTTCAAAAGCTTCTTTTGAAAAAAAAAAAAAATGTGCGTGAATGCTCCTCAGGGTCCTTCTTTCAAAAGAACAGTCTTCATTTTTGATCCCTGGCCTGTACTTTTGAAAGAGTGGGGCTGTGTGGACACTCTCTTTAGAAAATGCAGCTTTTCATCCGCTTTTTTGCGTGTGGATGAACTCTTTCAGAAGAGATCTTCTGGAAGAGCTTCTTTCATAAGATCTCTGCAGTATAGACATAGCCAGGAAGTACTGTCAAATTATTTAAATACAGAACTTTGTGCCTCAGTAACAACTGATTTTGTTCACCTATGACAACTAATTTCAGGAAGCAAAGAAAGCTGGACTACAAAGAAACAATAATTGATTTGTACAGATGCTGTTTTCCTGAAGATAGAGCTGAGTAAGCAGATGCCCACATCTGCATGGAGTTCCTCTGAACTACATGGGGCTCCACAGCAACGCACAGGTCAACACAAATGAATCCAGCTGCAAGATCATGAACCTTAGGACAAGTAGTGACCTGCATTTGGTTTAACTGTCTTGTACAAAATAGAAATAGAAATTCAACCAAAATTCCAAATCATATAAACACACTTCTCCTGACAAAATCTTGAAAAAGATCATTTTAACTTACAGTCTCAGAAAAATCAAACTTAGAACTGCCAACGAACTGAGCCGAGAGGTGGGGGAAAGAGGGAGATAAAATATATTGCATTGTATGTTGCTCAAAACACAATGAAACAGTACTTCTAGTTCTCTGATCATATTATGCTTATGTACTTTTATCATTGAAATGAAGCACAGTTAAATATTCAAAATGTAGAATTAATGTAATATTTACCCCACCACATATACTTGTTATAAAACTTTATTCCATGCTATTTTTCTGCACTAGTACATAAAAAAGAAGCCCTTAATAATCCAGATAGAAGGAGGGTTCTTCTAAGGAAATATACTAATTAATATGAAATCAATTAGGAAGAGTAGACCAACATGTATCTGCATAGTTGCTCACACTTGCAGCCAAGGAAAGTGAAATTCTGCTTTATCTACTCATCCACAGACTCAGTACAACCATCATCTCTGACTAGAATAAGGTATGTTTTCAAAAGTACTACAACCTTTTGTAAACATTAATTCCCCATGAGGCTGCTGTTATTACAATAATCACCATTTATCATCATGGCCTGTGCAGGTCCTACACTTCTATGATTCTTCCATCACTGGGTAAACTAGGATACAAAACTTAAACAGCTTCCCAAGGGATATAAAGAAAACCAACTCTTGCCTATGCAAGCCCTGACTCTAGCTCCCCATTCTAATCCTTTTAAATGTTTCTCTATCCAACAAAAAAATGTAAGCAAACAAAGACAACAGCAAAAATCCCACTCACAATTTTATCTGAACCATATATCTTTTCCAACTGTTCAGCAACTTCTTGTGTCCCATCTGGGCTTCCATCATCTATGACTACAATTTCAAAATTGCTTCCACTGAAAAGACAATTATTTTGAAATGAACATGTTGGAAACCAATTTCAGCAGTTGTGTTATTTCAAAAGATATAGAACAAGAGAACAAAATGCAGAGTGAGTCACTAGTGGTTAGAAATACGTAAATACAGCTTCTAGATACAGGTAATGTACTCCTGTTTTACCTGCATCTTAAGTTGCAGTCCTTCACAGCAAATTCCAACTGTACCAGCCTGTTCATCATCTTACTACAAGAGAGATTTCTAGCACCAAGCCTGTGAGATTGCAAGACTCTGGATATTAAAAGGGCCATTAGTCCCTTCATCTACAGTAGGGTCTCAACATTCGCAAGGCTTCCGTGTTGAGAACTCTCGCGAATACTGCAGCCTGCCCCAAGCCCCGGGAAGTGGCAGCGGCTGGCGCTCCTGCTCTGAGCCCCAGGGGAAGCAGCCATTCAGCTGCTTGCAAATAATTGAATTCGCAAACATTAAGTTTGTGAATCTTGAGACCCTACTGTAGTACTTTTTCCTCATAGTGTTGCAGGAGTGATCACACATGCCAGGGTAAAACTCCGTTTATAGCAATTTTGTTTTCCTAACCTAAATGATCACAAAAATGAAAAACAGCTCTCTTCCTAAGAGGAGAGGCATGGCTACAGCACTCCCCATTGTGAACAGATTTTACCCATTTTTACACCATGGATAACTTTGTTAGCTCTGTAGGCTATTGCTTGTACATTATAAATTCATATGGCATGGACCAACTAGTTTATGAATATATAGGTTCAGGTTTTTCAAAAATTTATGCATGATAGGCAGCTCTGCAGCTTGGCTGGATGAGCCTAGTTGCAGGCTGCCCCACCCTGTTAGCGTATGTCCCACTGCCTTCGGTGGCAAGTGATGTGGGTCCCTGAATATTCAGGGCTTGGGGACTCAGCTCCAGCAATGTTTGGAGACCCAGATTTCTCCCATCTCAGAGTGTCTGCTGCCTCTCTCCCCGGGGAATTTGAAAGCTGCTTCCAGCTTTTCTGGCATGCCTCCAGATCTGAAGAAATGGGTCTCCCCCACTAAAGTTCATCACCTAATAAATTATTTTGTTAGTATTTTTTGTTTTGTTAGAATACAGACTAACAGAGCTAACTCTGTTACTTTCCAGCAGAGAGGCACAGACCCTGAAAATGAGGAAGCACCAGGTTCTCAGCAGGTGGGTCCCAGCTACAGTACTTAGGAGCAGGGGATAGGAGGGTGCAACATGATTGGCAGCCCCCTTCTCCCAGCCCCTTCCCCTGCCTGGGGGTTTCCTGTGCTGCAAAAGGAGAGGAGGATCTAGGCACCTGACTAGCTGCTGCCTGAGGGGGCTTCATGAGTGAGTGTCTTGTGGTCCAGCTAAAAGTCACTAATCCATCTATGTTGTGGCACCTTATAGACTAACAGATATTTTGGATAGTAACAGAGAGGGAGCCATGCTAGTCTATATACTATCAAAACAAAAAAGCAGTCAAGTAGCACTTTAAAGACTAACAAAATAATTTATTAGGTGAGCTTTCGTGGGACAGACCCACTTCTTCAGACCATAGCCATACCAGAACAGACTCAATATTTAAGGCACAGAGAAACAAAAACAGTAACCAAAGTTGACAAATCAGAAAAAAATTATCAAGGTGAACAAATCAGAGAGCAGAGGGGCAGTGGGGGAGGTAAGAATTAAATTAAGCCAAGTATGCCAAAGAGCCCCTATAATGTCCTAGAAAATCTGCATCCTGGATGAAACATCTGATGAAGCGGGTCTTTGCCCACGAAATCTTATGCTCCAAAATATCTGTCAGTCTATAAGGTGCCACAGGACTTCTTGTTGTTCTCGAAGCTACAGACTAACACTGCTACTTCTCTGATAACCCAGCTGTGTTGTCAGCAGGGGCCTCCGGCTCGTTTTAAAGGGCCTGGGGGGGGGGGGGGCAGGTGGGGCTGGATGAGCACAGAGGAACTCGCAGGGGCAGCAGCACTAGAAGATCCCAGCCTTCCCAGGAGCCACTGCTAGAGCGGGGCACTCTCAGGTAAGTGCGCACCCCCCATACACTAGCCCTGCACCCCCGAGTACGCGCGACTTCTTGCAGAACCTGCCCTCCATCCTGCCGCCCAGCGCGCTGCTCCCGTTCAGAACCTGCTCCCAGCACCCACACTCGCCAGAGCGCCGCCCGACTGGCCGGGGAGGGGACTTAAGAGTCGGGCTGAGGAAGCCGGGCCCCGGGGTACCTCTCCTGGAAGCTCCGCACCAGCAGCCAGACGATGAGCGGCAGGTTCTCGCGCTCGTTGTACGTGGGCAGCAGCACAGAGTACTTCTCCTCCGTCCGGCTCCGGCAATCCGCGGCCATGGCGGGGCCTGAAACCACCCGGAACTCAGGAAGCGGTGGCGGCCCTGGCGGAACCAGGCAGCTCGTACGCAGGTGCACTGACGTGTGCGGAATGGGGTGGGGCAGGCGGCTGCCGACGGGACCGTTAGGGGGTTGGACCGGAAGCGGAAGTGTCCTTTCCTCGTGTCGCTCTGCTGGGTGCCGGCTGTTCACTTTCCCCGAGGATGGCTCTGAGCGAGGTGGCCAGGCTGCGGGCCGAGATAGAGAGGCGGGAGCAGGAGCTGCGCAGCCTGCAGGGGCAGCTGGCCGATGTCCTGGCGAGGGAGGCCGCTGAGGAGCCGGGCGTGGAGCTGCCCCCTTTGCAGGCTAGGACCTCCCTCAGCCGGGCGGAGATCCTGCGCTACAGTCGGCAGCTGGTGCTTCCCGAGCTGGGGGTGCGAGGGCAGCTGCGCCTGTCCCACTGCGCCGTGTTGGTGGTGGGCTGCGGTGGTTTGGGTTGCCCCTTGGCTCAGTATTTGGCCGCCGCCGGCGTCGGTCGCTTGGGGCTGCTGGACCACGACGTGGTGGAGATGAGTAACCTGCACCGACAGGTCCTGCATGGGGAGGCCAGGGAAGGGTTGCCCAAGGCCCTGTCTGCAGTTGCCACACTGCAGCAGCTGAACTCCACGGTGCAGTATGTGCCCTACCACCTGGCCCTGAGTCCCAGCACTGCCATGGAGCTGGTTCGGCAGTATGATGTGGTGGCTGACTGCTCAGACAACGTCCCCACCAGGTACCTGGTCAATGATGCCTGCGTTCTCGCTGGGAAGCCGCTCATATCAGCCAGCGCTCTGCGGCTGGAGGGGCAGCTGGTTGTGTACAACTACCAAGGGGGACCCTGCTATCGCTGTCTTTTCCCAAAGCCTCCTCCACCAGAGACGGTGACCAGCTGTGCAGATGGGGGAGTCTTGGGTGTTGTGCCAGGCATCATGGGGTGCATCCAGGCCTTGGAGGTGCTGAAGATTGCTTCAGGGATGGGTTCTACCTTCAACCAGTTCATGCTGATGTTCGATGCCCTTGAAGGCAGATTTCGCAACATCAGGTTAAGACCCAAGAAACCAGACTGTGCCATTTGTGGTGACAATCCAGCTGTGACCTGCCTGGAGGATTATGAAGCATTCTGCGGTTCATCTGCAACAGACAAGTGTAGAGCCTTATGCCTACTGCCAAGTGAAGAAAGGATATCTGTAGAGGAGTACAAAAAACTATTGGATGAGCAAGTCCCTCATATACTGCTAGATGTTCGTCCACAGGTAGAAGTGGACATCTGTTACCTTGCACACTGTGTCCATATTCCTTTAAGTAAACTAGAGGAAAAAAATGAAGAATGTCTGAAAATTTTAGGAAAGAGAATATGTGAAGAAAAGCAAAGAATTAATGGCAAATCAGTTTTCCCAGTATATGTTGTTTGCAAACTAGGAAATGACTCTCAGAAAGCTGTGCGAGTTTTACAGGAGTTGTCTGGCAGAGAACTTGGCTCTATATTGGCTAAGGATATTCGAGGGGGGCTTATGGCTTGGGCTAGCAAAATCGATCCATCATTTCCCCAGTACTAACATTCTAAATATCAGAATAGAAATTACCGTAAATTTTTACTGCTAGATTTTCTCATGTCATACCTGGTCTGTTGAGTAACTACTGTGGTACATGTATAAAACTGGGAGGAGATACCACGAAGTTATGTATTAAGTGCTTTCCAACTTCTAAAATTCTGTATATGTCTGTACTTCATTTGAAAGATTCTAAATATTTGTATAAAAGAAAATATGCATGTGTGTGTTGTTTCTGAATTGTGGATTTTTGGTCTAGTGAATTGATCACGGATGTGGGGACTACAAACTACTGAGTAGCAATTCTAGTTCTAACATTGACTCACCTCTTGCACTTTCTTTACCAGCTGAGTGTCTTGCATGGTGACAACTTTCAGAGGGTTAGCTATGTTAGTCTGTTAATGCAAAAAAATTAGGAGTCCTGTGTTGATTTTCATGGAGTTTTTCACCTTCAGTTCATTTGATATGGTGTCAGTCTGTTTATATGTGGAAATGGAGATGATATTTTGCTGTATGTTGAGTTTTTTCATGAAGTTGGTTGATTTCACTTAGTATGGTGGCAAGTTTCAGCGGTGCAGCTGAGTTACTCCTTGTTGTTATCAATTCACCTCTTGATGGTCAAGCACCATTACAGTTCCTGGAAGGGGGTTATGAGTGCTTCAGTGAACGCCGTTAGAATTCAAAATATTGATAAATTGGAGAATTGGTTTGAAACAAGATGAAATTCAATAAGGCACTACACTTAAGAAGAAAAAAATCAGAGGTATTTAAATGAAAGGGGAAAAAACTGGCTAAGCAGCAGTATAGTAGAAAAGGATCTGGGGTCATAGTGGATCACAAATTGAATGAGCCAATAGTGTGATGCTTTTACCAAAAATGCAGATATTATTCCATGGGTATGCCATATGTAAAACCTGGGAGATAACTTTTCTGCTGTGTTCTTTAGTGATGAAACCTCAGCTTGAATACAGCGTTAAGTTTTGGCTACTGAGCTTTTAAGAACAATGGATACATTGGAGAGAATCCAGGTGAGAATGACAACAGGATGTTTAGAAACCATTACATATGAAAAAAGGTTGAAAGGAAAGGGCATGGTCAGCCTTGAGAAGAGAAGGCTGAGGGGGATCATAAATGTTCAGGCATGTAAAAGATTGTTGTAAAGGAGACTGTGATCAATTGATCTCAATATCCACTTAGAATAGGATAAGCAGTAATAGACTTAGTTTGCAACAAAGGGAATTTATTTTGGTTATTCAAAAAAACTTGCTGTAAGGGTGTTTACGCACCAGAACAGGTTATCTAGGGAGGCTGGAATCCCTATTGTTTTTCAGAACCAGGTTAGCCAAAACACTGTTGGGTGATCGTCTTCATTATATTTAATCCTGTTGCAACTTAAGGGGGATATACTAGATGACATCTTTATATCTCTTCTAGTGCCACATTTTTGTGATTCTGTGGAAAGTTACACTGCAGCAGGCCACTTTAGACTAATCACTTAATTTTTTTTCTATTTTTCACATCTGTAATGCTTCACAGCTGCTGCTCTTTCTAGAGCTGCCTGAAAATGAGAAGTGATGTGAGTGTTGAGTATTATGAAAGACAGAATATCACTGCTTCAAGATAGGGACAGTACAGCTACCACAATCACAGTAACAAAACCACAAAGGATCATTTCCTTGTTCAGAGACTGTTCCTGGAAATCAGCCAAGTATAAAACTAATCTCCAGATCACGTGACGTTTCTGTACTACCAATTATATTTGAACTTTTGTAGACTGCACTGGAAGCAGCCTTAAAAAAACAAACGTTTTTGTAATTGAATGATAAATTATATTCTTAAACATAGTACACATAATTGACCAGAATCAGTAACATATACACATGCATATCTGACTTGGGTGGCAATTGTGGTAAATGTGTGCAAAAGTATAACTGGTCTATACACTAATCTAAAAATACTAAGCACTGTAGAAGTGCTGCATATTTGGGGTTTTGTTTAATTTGTACAGCATTCTTTATTCAGATTTCATTCACAAATTCAATGATGTATGTTGTTGCCTTGATATGAATATGCTACTGGGGGTATAGCCTGAAACTCTCATTGGCAGCACTTGTTTTGTTTCTCTCGCCAGGGAAGAAGGAGTAGTGTTATGAAGGGTAAGCATTTAAAAGAGAAGCTAAGACAAGACATAAAACATCATTTCCTAGTCCTAGGACTTCATATTTTTATTAGCACTGAGAATCTCCAAAACAAGTTGTATGTTCCCCAGAGTGCTGAAGAACCCAAAATTGACATGGACAGGTATTTGTGTGTCTGAACAGATATTTCTGTCTGGCAGGGAGAGAGAAAGAAACCATCTCTAATAGTGAGACAATATGAATCTTCTTCACTTGCTCATAACAAAGATATTTTAAAGATTCTAATTAAGGTGTGGATTTTCTTTACATTCTATGGAGGAAAAAACCTCTCATGACTGATCTTTGTACTGCACCCAAGAAAGGAAAACTAGTAATTTCAAAACTATCGTTGAAAAGTCATAATTTAATAGCACAAATTGTGGTATATCCATACCTTACTTGATTTATTATAAGATACCATAGGTCCTAACGCTACAGATCTGTATATTCTGCTGTGAAGTTTTAATGAATGAATAATTACAGGACAAATTATTTTCAATTTAACTGTGAAAACATCAAATGCTGAGATTTTCAACAGAGATTAGTGAGTTTTGATTTCTCAGCCTGAAATGTATTAATGGGGTTTAATTTTTCAGAGGCTGGCTAGATTCATAACAAGAAAGTAAAATTACAAACACAGATGTACAAGATGTGATGGATAGAGTTTCCGCGGTATCCAATGTCACTCCGCATTTCAAGCAATTGATTCTGAGTCTGGGTGCCTACTTGATGTGGGCAATTTCTTTTCAGTAATCCAATGGCAGCGAAAATCCATTACTCCCCTTATTCTCACTGCTATTCTTTGGTGGAAAATTCCTTTCTGATCCTAAATCTGGCAGTATAGTCATTCCA
The DNA here is from genome assembly GCF_033958435.1 of Carettochelys insculpta. NCBI lineage: Eukaryota > Metazoa > Chordata > Testudines > Carettochelyidae > Carettochelys > Carettochelys insculpta. Next base: position 18,294,410 of record NC_134153.1, on the reverse strand, counting down.
ATACCTGGCAGTAGGAATCACATTGTAACACGTTTTATTATGTTTTTACCCCAGTGTGCCATTGCTAGCAGAAATTATACATAAACTGAACAATAACAAGGAAAAATCAACCAAATAAAGTCATTTGATACACAAGAAGATTTTTAACCAGAATCTTTGCATCAAATTAGCAAATAAGCCAATATTTAAACATTCATCCTTTTCTATAATGAAAAATATTTTCTTTGTATGCCAGGGCCTGGAAGGCTCCATGTGAAAAGGCAAGTCTTCAGATGAGTAAGAGAAAATACTGGAATTATCTAAAAACTTAATACATCAAATCAGCCATGTGGGAAATATAAGATACATCATGAAAAGTGTGAATCTTTGCTCCCAGAGACTCGTTCAAAGGGCTCTGAATTCCTCTTGATTTTGTGCAGTGCAACTGTAGCATCTTCGATCAAAAGAATTTTTTATTCCACATCTAGGGAAATGTTGATGTGGAATGTTTAAAAAAAAAACAAACACACAGCTACCTGTATGTAGATTAGAAAGTGATCTCTGATTATAGGACAGTTTCAATCCTTCAGGGCAGTGTTCCATACTCCATTGAGATTTTTTCCCCTTTTTAACAGGTGGATGAGGTTAGAGAAACCGGGGCATACTCCATATCTTCTGAAAAGCCAGTCTATCATATCAGCCCACTGCCCTCCACTTTTTCATGGGATCATCTGAATTGAGTATTGTACACTTGGATGAGTGTGATCTGATATTTCATCCTTAATGTGAGGTGTGGCTCTTCAGCATCTGTCAGACAACAGTGATTAAAGAAGCAGCTGCTAAGGCTGAAAACTTACTAAGTGTTATAGACATCTCTTAGGTGCTTCAAGATACACTTTACAATTTCTTTCATTTAATTGTCTTTTGGGAGCAAGAGTTTGGAAAGTTCCCAATTTTCATTAACTGAGCCCTTGATTTTTCTCCATGACATACAGCATCTGAAATACATTTATTTTTAGTTATATATTGAAGTGTTCATGTGGTCTTTGCTTTCCATTAAGTTTCTTCTATTATATAGTTTCCATTCAGGCTGCTTTCTCCTCAGGGACTCTCCCACAATGTTCTTTTCTGCAGCTGATCAGAGGTAGATAAATATGTGAAGCAGCACACACAGTTGTATGCTGAACATGAATTTTTGGTACTGGATCATACAAGTTGCTGTTCATACAAGGGCTGATGGCTTACTCATAAGAGCTATGCATTATTTAGATGGCTTGGAAAAATCTATTGTGTAGCATGCCTAATGTGCAGATGTGGTCACCTCATTCCAAAAAAGATGTCTTGGCATTGGAAACAGTTCAGAAAAGGACAAATACTTATTAGAGGTATGGAATGTTAGCCTTATGAGGAGAGAGAGACGGTGACTTTTCAGCTTGGAAAAAGAGATGACTAAGGGTCAGGGATATGATAAAGGTGTTTAAAATTGTGACTGGTGTTGGGAAAAGTGAATAAAGAAGAGTTCCCATAACACAGGAACTAGAGATCACCAAATGAAATCAATAGGTAGCAGATTTAAAGCAGACTAAAGGAAGTATTCTCACAATGCACAGTCAGCTTGTGGAACTCTTTGCCAGAGGATGTTTTGGAGTCCAAAACTAACAGGGTTCAAAAAAGAACTAGATGGAAGGTAGGTCCATCAATGGCTATCAGCCAGGATGGACAGGGACGGTGTCCCTAGCATGTGTGTGTCAGAAGTTGGGAATGGGTGACATTTTCATTCCCTCTGGGGCACCTGGCATTGGCCACTCTTGGAAGGCAGGATACTGGGCTAGGTGGATTTTTGGTCTGACCCAATATGGCCATTCTTATGACAGAAATTGATTTCCCTGTGAGTGTGAAAATATGCATTTACACATCTTTGATCATGGTGGAGTCCCCCAACTGTGTGCTTTGAAAGAGTTCCCGTTTTTACAATCTTTGGGCCTTGTTCTAATCTTTTCTCACTGCTCATATGTCCTGGAATTCATGATGGAATACAATATATTCTTCATAGTAGCCCGTAGAAGGGTTTATTCTCGTATTTTGCTTAATAGATTAGTGGTTGGGATATACACAAGTCTTTATGGAGCTTCCTATAAATAAAATCTTCAGGTAGGGCTGAACTCTCCCTGTGTTATTCCCCAAAGTTGAAGGCCCTAGCAATATCACTAAGGTAAGGTGACCATCTGTCCTATTTTTCCCGGGACAGTTCCTTACTTATTTAACCTGTCTCACAGATGTCCCAACTTTTTAAGAAAGTGGGCTAATTGTCCCATATTTTCTGGGGATTCTGTTCCCTGGCACCCAGTGTCTCAAGGTGGAAGCCCTCTCTGCCAGGGAGCTCCTCCTGTGGGCGGCTGTCCCATTTCCTGGTACCTGATGGAGGCAGCCTCCGCTGCTGGTGAGCTCTGCCATGGGGCAGCTTTTTCATTCCCTGGCGCCACCTTGCTGGGAGCTTTTGGAGCCCGCATCCTCCACTTCCCTTCATCAGGGGTCTGCAGAGCCCTCATTCCTGGTGCCTCACTGTGGGGAAGCTGCCGCCATTGCTGAGGAGCTCTGATATGGAACTGCATTCCCCCATCCCTCAAGGCCAGCGTCCAGTATTCACCGCACGGCAATGTGGTCACCCTACATTAAGGTAAAACTTTTGCTGAAGCTTATCTTCTGCTTTGACTTCCCCCATTCATTTTAAGTTGAGGAGAAATGCAATTGTTTGTGTCCTTCCAGAACTATTAAGGAATGGTAGCAATTCATTTTGGAGACTAAGGGATAACACTGATAACTCCTGGTGGTTCCAGGCTGCTGGCTTGTAATTGATTAACATTTTATAGGTATATCACCATAGATGTACATGACATGTAGAGAATAAAGGTGCACTCCCCACCCCAAGAACTGTAAAACTGCGGTAGGACGTAACACAATATGGAGAGTAGGCAGTGGGGAAAGGACAGAGGTTGCATGTTTGCTCATTGATTCCGTTTCTTTTTCAAAATAGCTCATCGGAAGTTGGCACATGGAGTGAATAAGAGACAGCTGCTTGTGTGATGGTTGATTGTGGTTTTTATTGTATTTCAAACAGCTGATTTAATGATTTCTTATTTCTAATTATGTAGTTAACCATATTTTAAAAATAAAACATTAATGTATTTTTATATTAATAAGCTGAAAAGTGCACTACACATTGAATAAAACTTGCTAAGTAAGACCTAATTGATATCTATTTGTCATGACTTCATAATATTATTATTTCTATTCAATTGCAGTTTTCTATTAATGGGAATGGCAGTTCTGATTGTGTGGGCAATTGGCAGGTAGTTGAGGGTGAAACAAAACCTCAGTGCTACAAATGCAGATTATATCCCACTAACAGTCATCCTTTCCTCCCTAATAGCCTGTTCATTAATTTTTGCTGCCTCTTAATTAAATTCTTCCTGCTGATTAGAATATGTAAAGAAATAAAACAAAAATTAACCCTACAGTCAGTCTTTGCAAAGAAGGCCAGGACACTATAAGTATGATCTGTGCTCTTAAGGCAGGACTGAGGTAGGGACAGTTATGAGTTTTCACTGCTGCAGTCCATACCGTACTTCATCTGTAGCTAAAAAAAAAAAAAAAAAGAGGATTTTAGTTTTAATGGCTGTCAAGCTTGTGTCTTTCATGAGTATTGAATTCATGTTTTTAAAATAGCGTAAAGAAAGTTATTTTCCAACTTCTTTGGAGCTTGATCTTGCGCTGCACAGATGCAGGGTATGTGTAAGATATGGTTAGGTTAGGGCGCCTGCCAGAGGAAGGAGTAGATAAACACCTCATTAAGCATGTTGAAATTGACCCATTAAGCATGTTGAAGTGGGACCCTATTCAGTATGCATGCTCAGAGGCCGGTGATGGCGGTGCTGCCCACCTTCCGGCTTTTTGCCCAGTATTAGAGAGCTCAACTGGAATGGGGGGGAACAGGTTTAATGCCCTACTTTGCATGACAGAGAGAGAGGATTGGAAATAGGGATCTCCTGCCTCTCAGGATCATTCTCTATGCCCTGGGCTATGAGCTACTGTTATCTGGGGTCTGTCATTTTCTCCTTCTGAAGCTGTTCAATTTTGGATAAATACTGAAAGAGACTCCAGCTTGGTGCTTACAGTACCTGCAATGGAGATGGAGACATAGGCTCCAGTTCTTTTGATCCTATGAATATTAACTGGCCTGTAGTAATTTCCCTAATAATTTTGAATTATTGGTATTTGACAGTTACATACAAAAAAATGACCGACACGAACATGTTGGTTGCTTCCAGAAACAGTCTGAAGTCTAAGTAATGGTGGAATTGTTATTGGTTATAACGTGCCGAAAGATTGTAATGCACTTCAGACACACACATACAATCCTTGCTCTGATGAACATACAATTCAAATTTTGCATCAGGCACACCGGGAGCTTTTTTTGAATGCAATGTATTGACTATTAGAATGCTGATATTTTCCGATTGCCTACCATGACCCAGTTTAACAAACCACTTAAATATGTATGTAACTCCAAGTACCTGAGTAGTCCTACTTGAATTCAATGAGACAACTCATATGCTTAAAATTACACTCGTACCTAACTGGTTTTCCAAATTAAGGACTAAGCAAATACTGTAACTAACAAAAAAATAGAACAAAATATACTGCAAAGGTCAATTTTTCAGTGGCAGTTACTTAAGGTGCTCTTGCAAATTCTCCATACAGAAACATGATTTTTGTGAATTATTCAGGTGATTGCTTGTAGCGAAGGGTAATTATCACAGCATCCACTATAAGGTTTGGTGCTGTATCTTCTCAACTGTTATTTCTAAATAGTCATCACATGAAGGTCCACAGAATCGCACATGGGCCAAGGAGCAAAACTGTTTTCTTGCAAAGACAAAACAAGTTGTTTGGATATTCTAAAGCCATGGCAATTCAAATGAATCTTTTGGTTGTCCTCTGGTAAGGAGCTAATGCTATTGTGCCCTGATATTGTAGGTTTAATCAGTTAGGAATTTCCTTAGGTTTGGAGGTTTATATAATAAAATTACTACAATGGGATAAATTCTGCCCTGGTTTGTACCCATACAATATACTTTAATTGAATTTAGTGATGTTATGTTGCATACAAGTCAGGTGAGAATTTGACCTATATCTTTCAAAATGCGAATACTAGACTCCCAGAATCTCTCCAAGAGCTTTATTCTACTCATCAATGTACTATCTGATCAGAGTTTTTAATTTTTTTTTCATTCTCTTTCTCTTTCTCTTTAGTATATAATCGTAGACTGCTGCCTTTAAAAGTGTATCAGCAAAAAATGGATGTTTTTGCTAGGTGGCACTGTAGGTTAATAAACCATCTCTCATAGAGATTGCAGTTGATCAGAGCTCAGCAATGGATGAGATTAATTTGGTTCCTTGTATAAAATAGTTCTGGTTACATTATTTTTAAAAATGTACTGACAGAACTTAAAATGCAATGCTGCAATTTGGCTTATACGCAACATTCCACAAAAATATAAGGAAAACCACCATTTTTAAAAAGAACTATATTTGTTTTAGATACCTAACCTGAGACTTTGTGTGTGAAACTTAATCTCTCAGGAAATTTTGTAGTCAAATTAGAAAACCCAATAAAGGAGAGTTTTTTGGAATTACTGGCAAAAAGTTACCTTTAGAAACTTTGAGCATTAATTTCTTTAGAGCAACACAACAGGTAGATTCTTAACACATGAGAGGATTGTTTTCAGCTTTAACTGTGGTAGATTAGCACAACTTTATGTATTAAAAATAATCCAGAATTAGTATTGTATTTTTAAAAACATTGTTTCTTAATTACAGTTTTCCTTCTTTAGTGATAATCTGCTTCTCAGAAATATAAACCATAAGGAAATCTTTCTCTTGTGACCTACTGAGAGTTCAAGATTTTCAGCTCTAGTTAAGACCGTTTCCTATCCATTTTGAAATGCAAAAGGGTTTATTTTGTGGTCTTCTCTTTTTGTAAACCTGGAACTGAAATATTTATTGTAGCTCTCCTGCCATGTTTCTTTCTTTCATCAACAACAACAACAACACCTAACATGAATGACATTGAACAAAGCAGAAAGAAAATTAGAACCCTACAAATCATTCTCACAAAGCTAAAAATTCATGAGCGATCTAGAATAGTTTGTGATCCTCCAACATTCACATGCGACCCCAAAATAACAGACCTTTGTGTTTTGACAGGCACTCAGGAAAAAATACAGTAACAATGAAGATGCTCAGTCCAGAATTCCTGACTGCCTTTTTAACAATACCCAAGCAAAACAATTGCAACTGGTCTCCAGATGTCACTGGTTACAGAAATGAAAAAGAAGTCACCTATACATTCTACTTCCAACAATGTACTATCATGAAACTGTTTAAACGGAACATATGAAACTGCTTAAATCTTGTCTTCATTGACTGGCCTTTTTGTTCCTGAAACTGAATCATTCTATCACTAAAGATGACAAGCTCACTTATCACTGCATTTTACAATAAGTTGAGTCATTACAGACTCAGCTAGAACTTCAGTGGTGACACCCGGTTTATAAATTGTGTCTAAGACTAACTGTTTCAATAGCTTTTGAACAGAAATGAGAGATCTGAGCACATGTTGAGTAGCTGGGCTGCAACAGTGGTTTCATAAAGTTACCAGCTGGGCTCAGATAGCCTGAGCAGTTTGCTGTAGATGTTAAAGAGGGGAATGTGGCATGGCCAAATCACTTGACATATGCCTGATCCTGTTTCTCCACCTGAAAAAATGATATAGTTGTCAGTTTCACAGTCTATACAGTGTTTCTAAGGACTTTGCACAAAACTGTGTGAAATACAGTAAACCCTCCATTCAGTGGACTGTTGCGGGGAAGGAGTATCCATCACTGCTGAAAGTCTGTTAAATCCATATGGTTGTACTACATGATGATGCACTGACACTCCCAGCCCATCACTTACTCCTGTCTTGTGCCACACCCTCCTGTTTCCCCCTCCTGCCCTATTCTTCGTCTCACACCTCCATCTCCCTCTTCCACTTAGTGGGAGAGGAGGTGCACACCAGCCTGGCTCCTTCCACCTCCCATGGCTCTTAGTGCCCTCAGCATTGTGGCTCCTCCAGCAGTCGAGGTCCAAGCCACCTGCATGAAGGCAGAGCATGGCTGCCACTCCCAGCCTGCAGAGCACCACTGCAGGCAGTGGCAGCTGGGTGCCGCTATGCTGTGCGCACACGGCTGTGGGAGAAGAGCTCCTGCACACCACCACAGCCCCCTCACCAAACACAGCTGCTCAAGGCCCAGTGGTGGCTCTGGTGAGTCACCAGTATTTATTTGCGGGGGGTGGGCTGGCAGACAGTATCTGTTATTTCCGAAATTTGTTAAATCAAGGGTTTACTGTATTATGGAGCAGTAGTGGTCATTCCATAAGTAAAGTTGGAAGTAGTTTTCCAGTATAAGCCTGACTTTCAGAACCGTTCCGCCATAAGAAACAGAGTCTAAAGAATTTAATATTCCTCATGTTTGCCTGGGTGGAATTGCATCTGTGGAGAAGGGGGCAAGTAAGAGGAGCCCATGAATTCTGTAGCAGGCCTGATCTACAACAACAGACTATCTAAGTCTCTGTCTGTCTGTGTCTCTCTCAAGAAACATCAATAAACATATTTAAGACAATCTCTGCTCTTAAATAGACAACACTGTCAGTGGAAGAGTTATTCCTCCATTACTACTGCCTCTTGAAAGTGGATTTACTGCAGAAGTGGAGAGAAACCTTAGGTTGCTGTAGCTATAGTGGAGAAGCTACAGTGCTGTGGCTATGCTGTTGTAACATTTGTAGTGTAAACACAGGGTAAAGATTCCATTTCATACATATGTCCTTTGTAAGAAAGAATGTCATACTATCTAATATCGAATGCAGTGCTATACTTAGTTCTGAATTAAAAGTGTTTGAGTGTTCTCTGAGATGTCAATAAATCTGCAGAAGATTCTGTTAACATTCATTTTTATAAGAGATGCCTATTTTTTATAAAAGGTGTAGTTACTATAAAGCTATGACTAGTTAATTCAATTTAGCTGACTTTACAGCTAACATATATGCATTTGTAACTAGCATGGGTCTTAATAATAGTCTTATGGTGCTCAGTTCTGGAAGACCATTGAAGTCAGTAAGGTTTCTGGGAATGCTTTTGGCTTGCAGGCACTGCCCATTATAGTCAGTGAAAGATATCATGTAGGTGAAGGTGCACTGGATCATACCTATCACGAGGTTAGCAGTTACATGATGCTGCAATAAACACACATTCAGGTCTGGTATTTCTTCCCATTGTAGATTGTAAGGGTAATGTTTGCTTATGCTAATTGAAGTGATTTGAAAAGTAAGAAGGCAGCAAGTCTTTTAGACCTAAAGTTTAGGCTGCATTATTAACTGAAGATAAGCTGTTAGCATGGGTGAATAAGAGTTATTAATAAAAGTGACTCAGGCCATAAGCTGGGGTCATGTAGTAAACTTTTTTATATACATTATTAGCTAGTGTTGTTAGGGAATTTTTGGATGTTTTAGAATATAGTTAACTGTGGGATTTGCATTGATGCAAATGATAATTAGAACAATGCTCGATATTAAAAACCAATAAGGAAGTAGAAAATATTTAGGTTTTGGGGTATGGAAGAGTAAATGTGGTAACAGAAGCATAAATATGATAAAAAGGGGGAATGTAATGTTAATTGCCTTATAATTTTCTATAGACACGTGTGGCTCCCAGATTATGAGGCATTCATCATGACAGCTGAAAGGAAGAGCACTACATCCATTTTTATATCCTGGATCTGATCACCTGGTGTTCCTGTGTTTATTTCACTTTTGGAATGTGAGTATAAATGTAGCTTTAAATTGTTAAGCATGTAATTCTTTTAGGCATGCTTGCTTTAGTTTTACTATATAATGCAATTCTGAATTTCATTGCTCACTGTGTCACTCAAGCTTCTTTGACCAAATTAAAAAAAAATCTGTATCTGAATCAAGAACAGAACATTGGTCTTATATTATTTTTAAATTTTGCATTAAAACATATTAATGGGAATCATGAAATGAAAGATTACACCTTTAGAAATGGAAAGTATCTGTCATTTGCTCCTCTGTGATCACTTAATGCTAATGAAATGTGACAGCAGTTTGCTGGGGCAGAAGACAAATGGTTTAATCTAAGCAGGTTACATTTATGTAAGATCATCAGAGAAATGCTCCCTCTGAATGAGAAGTGACTAACAGGGATAATGCAATGCCATCATCCTTTCATTCACAAATCTTAGTCAGTAAATTGCAGGGTAGAAAATTTACCTCCCCTGGGTGTGTTATATTGTTATAAGCAGTTCAGTTCTAGGATAACAGAAAGGCAAGGTGGGTTAGGTCATTTCATTATTAGGATAACAATATACATTTAGAGTTAGGAAACAAAAAGTAAAAAAGAAGCAGAAGAAGAATAAGAAGAAGGGATTTCCATAGTTTACTGCTACAAGTAAGGCAGAGTTGCACAAAAGAAGGATTATTTTGTGGTTAAGGTATAGACTGAGTCAGAAGAGATCAGTGTGTGCGTGTGTCTCTGTCTTGTGCTATGACACAGACATCCTGTGTGACCTGGGGCAAGTCACTTACTCTTATCTGCCTATAATGTTAAAAATAAATGTTACATAAATATATAATACAAATATTTAAATAAATAAATGTTATAAAGATAAATTAATCAGTGCCTGTGTTTATAAATGCTGTTTCTGGAACAAGTAATATGACAGACACACTGCACGCTAGGGTCAGGTTATTGCAGTGACTCTACTGGAGATAGAGGTAAGTAACTGGTGATTTCCAGTACAGCTATATTATATCCTTTTATTATACAGTTAGTGACTCTAGTTGCACAGTTCTGTGTTCTTCTTGGCTGTACGGTAACATGCCAGTTCTGAGATCAGGAAAAAGAATGTATTCTATTTGCATTGTTTCCAAGAACCTTTGTCATCTGGTGGTGTTTTTCATATGATCTGGTTCAACTGATTGTTAGAACCCATGGAAATCTACCCATGTCATGCTGCTGCTCTGACCTCTTGGTTCTCTATTTTTATTGGACAGCATTTGCAATTCTAATATTTCATTCTCATGCCAAAGATTGCAGCGAAGAACAGAAGAATAGCTTTGTGTCAAAATCTATATCTGTCCCATAAATCTAACAAGAAAAGGGAAATGGTGTACATTTAGCCTATTCCCCTTTTCAGTGTTTGAGACGATAAGCATTTGCATTTCTTGAGGTGTTGGCTATTTCAGTATAAGATTTCAAGCCAGCACTGAGGCTATTTTTGTCTTAACAAGCTTGCTTAAAATTAGAGTACCTAATTAAGAATAGAATCAGCCCCTAGCTAAATCTATAGAGTCACAAAAACAAGAGGTTGAAAGGACTCATCAGATCATCCAAACCTTGTCTTCAGGTCCAAAATTGCTTCCTACTGAGAACCGTCCAATCCTCAGTCCAGCCCAGTTTTTAATATCTCACTCGCATCTCTGAATACCAGCCTATTCCAGAATTTTTTTTCTTCTGCTCCTCTTTTTCCTTCCTTAGTCCTCATCTGCAGTAGGGTCATTGTGCAAACATCCACCATCTTCCTCTGTTTGAAGCAGTACTAAGATCTGTCTGCTTACCATCTTTTTTCGATGCCATTCACCCATTGCTGCCTAAAGCCTTCTTCAGGGTCCATTTCCTCCTGCCATGGTACTTTTACTTTTCTCTTCATCCATCCTCTGTACACGTTCAAACTAGCGAAGTCATGCTTTTGTTAGCCACATCATGAATTGTGAATGCCACCCCCATGCTTTCATGTCCCAATCTGATAGGTTAATCCAAGTCATGGAAAATCTGCCCCTTCTGTTTCACAAAATACAAGCTCTGTAAGCACCGGAGAGGAAAGCAACGCTTTAAATTACCCACCTTCTCTCGGGGGAAGTAATTTAATGGAATTCCTATATCATGGGATGTGTAAAAGAAGAGCTCTTATACTTTTAAGGTGGGATTTTATAAGCTTTCTTCATATGTATAACTCTATTCTCTGTGGAATCAAGCAGATAGGGACAGAGTTCATTTGAAGCAGTTAGGCTAGCACTGAGAGTTTTTGAAAAACCCACCTCTGACTCACAAGGTAAATTCCATGGGCAGCATATGAATTCAAGACACCGCGATGGCAAGAGCATTGTAATTGCTCAGATTAGACTGTGCATTTTGAGAGCTTTTGCTGAATTATCTCTGCAGTTCCCATATACTGAAATAAGTTTATGGTCAGAACAATGTAGTAGTATAAACATCCCGTGGTAATGTGCCTTTTGGCTGTTACAGATATGCTCAGCCTTAGACCCAAGAGAACAGCTGCTGTAACAATATGTGCAGATTGTGCATCATTTCACTTGCTTTTTCTAGGTGCACGTGTTCAATTAAGACACTAGATCTACCCCTTTTGATTCTTTATCTGTGTCAGCAAACAGAGAGAGCACATATGTTTTCCTAAAGCACAGAAGGAAATTATTTTTTTAAAAAGAAAATTCATTCCATCTGCAGTGCTTGTTGTCAGTAGTGCAGATTGTCCTAGGAATATTCTCTGCAGTAGCTCTTCCATTCTCATCTGTAACCTTTGGTATTTACCCTAATGTTCTGATCTCTAAACTTGTTAGCCCCGAAAAATCAGAATTTACAGCCATGACAGTCTGAGCACAATCCAGAAGCATCCTGCCCTGCTGCAGGGCCATGGCTACATAAACTGGAAGAGGAGGATGATCAAGGAAAGGATGTGTATGCACTAGGAGTGGAGTGGACCAGTGATCACAGTGTTGACTGTAGGTTGCGGGCCTGTTCAAGCAGTGACGCTAGGGTAGGGTCTAGAGGCGTTTGCTTTCTACTTTAAAGGCTTGTCTATATAGTCTACACTACACAGATGTAAATTCTAGTGCACACTAGTGTGTGTGTGTACTAACGGTACCTGTGGACCTGCTGGTGTGCACTAAAAATTCACTTGTGCTTTTAAAAGTAGTGCTGTAATGTCATGTAGTAGCCTCATAGCATAGGACTACGTTCATGTGAATTAATGAACTTCTAGTATGAGCCAGCAGGCTCCATGCAGGCCAGCGAGTGCAAAAGGCACAGAGTAGAGCACTGTGTAAACAAGGCCTTCATTTGGTTCCTGTGGTAGGAGGTTGTGAGTTAAGAGCTTTATGAACTTAATTAAGGTGCTTCTTCCCTGACCCACTGCCTGAGGGAAAGGAAGAAAGTCTGCCTGCCTCCTCGAACACTGGGATCTCTGCAGCTGCAACTGGTACAGAGGCCTTCTTAAAGGGCATTTGTGTTTGTTTGTTTCCCAGTCTCAGATCCCATATATTCCCCACTAACTAAGGAGTCCAGCTCAAAGTCTCATGGCCTGCATGTTGTGGGATGTGGGATCAGCTGTCATGCTGGAGAGACTACTTCTCTCTGCAGGACGATGACGTCCATGATGGCTGCGTTCCTCTGGAACAATGAAACTGTGAAGTAGTATAGAAGGGGCTCCTCATGAGTTCAGGGGACAGAATTTGCTAAGGAGGTGGGCCTAAACCAGTGTTTCTCAACCTGTGGTATGACTACCCTTGGGGTACACTGAGGTCTTCCAGAGGGTACATCAGCTCATCTAGATATTTGCCTAGTTTTATAAGTGGCTACATAAAAAACACTAGTAAAGTCAGTACAATCTAAAAGTTCACTCAAACAATGACTTGTTTCTGTTGCTTCATATGCCTTATGCTGAAATGTATGTACTGTATTATATTTCTGTTCCAATTCATTTATTTGATAAGATGGTAGAAAGTCAGCAAGTTTTCAGTAGTAGTCTTCTGTGATAAACTCTTTCCTATCCAGCATTCTATTATCCAGAACTCTGAAATAACCAGTGTTTTAACCATACGTAAATTTTAGTTACATTTTCCATAAGTGCAATATGAAAAGAGTGAATACAAATAAGTTCAGCAAATATAGTATAAATTTACAGTACACTACTGTTGGCAGTAAATAAAATACTCTGCATACATTTGTGTTTACTTTTTAATGTCTAATCTTGTTTTTCTTTAGTGTTATGCATTGCTAGGTATACTTCTCTATTATCCAGAATATTTGAATATCTGCAACCTCCTGGTCTCAAGGCTGCCAGGTATGAAAGAATTTACTGTATTTTTTTAGGTTTTTGTAAGTAGTTTTTAAGTGAGATGTAACTTGATGGTATGCAAACAAATCTGACTCCTGAAAAGGGTACAGTAACCTGGAAAGTTTGAATGGCACTTGTTTCAAGACCTCAGATTACTTTAGGACCCCAGTCCTCAACTGGTGGTACATGTACCAAGATGTCTGGGGCTACCCCCCCCCCCTTTTTTTTTTTAAAAGTAAAAAGGGGTGATTTATAAAAAGGTTGAGAAACACTGGCTTAGACTGTAGCACTAATCCTGCAAGAGGCAAGTATGTCCTTGGATTTAACCCTTACAAACAAAATGCAAAATTAATATATTAAACTTTCTTTTCTCTTCGTAAGTTCACACTCAAACGTAACACACTTGTAAAAATACAAACTCCCTTCCCCCAAATAATGAAACCGTTTCCCCTAAAAGCTAGGAAGGAAGGAAGGAAGGGAGAGTTATTACTGACAATCTCTAGCTGCATGGGAGGTGCTCAGATCCTGTGGCGATAGAGCCCATATGCAGGGGCTTAGAGAGAGATCACTTCTTTCCTTATTTGACTGTGGCCCTGAGGTATGTATCTGCCCAGCTTTTGCTGATAAAATCATTCATAATGGATCACCCAAGGAAGAAACTGACAATTGAACATTCTTGTGACTCTTTCTGCCCCTGGTATGAAGCCCTTCTGTGCAAATCAGTGCTGTTTTATTCACAAGGTGTTCCTGCCGTTGCTAGGAGACGGACTCTCTGCTTGGGAAGAAAGGTTATTTCCAAATTTAAAATGGCTCGTCTCCCATCTTTAAGTAGGAAATTAAGTCTTTTACACAAATAGGAATTCATCAGCCCATAGCTGCTAAACAGAATCCGAGGTGTTGTGGTAAGACTATTTGCTCCCACCAGCTAAGGAATTTAGTTCTCTGTAAAAGGAATAAGGGGTTTAAGTTTTTAAAGGACAATAAGGGATTTCATTTTTTCTCATATGAACGAAAACATACATAAGGCAACATAAGTTGGCACTGCAGGTAATTTTTCAGGTGTAAGATGAATGTCCTAGAAGCACCCCCAAACGATGTATGCTGTGCATTAAAGGTTTCAAATATATGTTTAGGACCATCAGACCTAAACTACAATTCCGTTACTGAACGTATGGGTGACCGCAGGTGTAATGATGATCAGGACCAATTCAAGTATATATGGGGGCCTTTCTGTCCTACCTCCCCCACATCTCTTATTCTTAAACCTGAGCTCCCCACCATCTCTCGCTCTGTTTTTCTCCATTATGTGGACAACATACTCCCTATCACGAGTTAGGCCCATAACCTAGGGCTTGTCTTTTACTCCCTTTCTGTTGCCCCAGAGATCCAGGCTAACTCCAAAGCTTGTCACTTCTTCCTTCATGGTATTTCTAACTGTTGACAACTTCTTTCTGTACATACAGTTAAAGCTCATCAAGACATCAGCATCTACTGCCCTGTTTATTGTAACAAGCTTCTTCTCCCCAGCATCGTCCTCTCCGATCCACACAGCACAGCCACTAGAATGGAAGTCTTTCTCGGTCACTGTGTTCCATCACCTCAAGTTCAAACTTTACATCATCACCTTACAGGCCTTTCAGATCTGCCCCCCGCCTTCACTGTGTCTGCTCTTGTCTCTTAACGCAAGCCTACTCCTTTACTTCTCTCCAGTTCCTGCTGCTGAAGCCTCTATGTCCCAGGCTTTTAGAGAGCAATCATATTGCATGAGAAATATTACTCTATTTCTGGGAATCTTTTCAACATGTGGACTCCATTCATTCCAGGAGCTCAAAATGTAAACATTGCCAGAAGCAGCATCACAACATCCCCATGAAGTAAAATATTTTCTGTAATAGGGTGTCTACCACACTTAAGGCCTGAATGGGTAAATTAGGACAATTAACTTTAGACTGCACCTAGGGAGTGGTAGGGCCTAGCTGCAGATGAAGCCCAGCTGGGGGAGGATCTGGGCAGGGTCTCTAAAGAGAGCAAGTTGGTAGTCTGCAAAGGGAGGAAAATCTTTATTTATACTTCTTGATAGAGGGAAAAGTGGGAAGCTCCAAGGACAGAGTAGGAAGGGAACCCAGGGAAGGGGCAGTAAGGGCAGGGAGAGTGAAAGATCAGAGATGCTGGGTTGAGGGTCCCAGGACTGGAACCTGGTGTAGAGTGTGAGCCCAGTGTCCCTGCTGGGGGAATGGCACAGACAATGCAGCTGGGGAGTGGACTGCCTGGGACAGTTTGCATCAGACTCCTTGCTATACCCAGGAATGGGAAAGAACTTTAATATGACTTAGCCAGGGGAGTAAATTATGAGGAGGACAATGCTGCCACTCCTTGTGCATCAGAGGCCATGGAGTAACTGAGGAGAACAGTGGACTGAGTGATCACAGGCATCAGATCAGGGAACAGAGCTAATTCCCCAGACAAGCTACTAGGAGGTGCAACTGAGTGGTGAGTGGACCAGTCTCTGGCACATACTCATTTTGGAGATGGCTGAACTTGACCAAAGGGGAGAAGTTATCTTATGTGACTTGTCCTGGATCACACATCACAGGAGGGCTGATACCCCAAGAGTTATGCCTCCCAGTTCTAGAATCCCTAGATTTACTCGGACATAGTAGTAGGCATATTGGTACATGGCTGTGCTATAGCACTGGTGGACTTGATATAGCATCTGCGGAAGATGCTCTTTGTCCACAAGTATTTACGTAGCCGTTCCGGAGAAGCTATTGTGCTTCACTGGATATCTTGTTCTAGAACTCCAGGAATTTTTGTTTGTGTGACAGTTTTTCTATTTTCGTGTTGTTTTTTTTTCCTGAATATACCAATAGTAGGAAGAGACTGACAACAAACCTCCTATATCTGTACTGACATTGCAATGGCCTTGTGCGAGTGCTGCTCACATCACTCACAAACTTCCACGCCACCCTCCAAATTCCACAGCTGCTCCCTTCTGCTCATTCAGATTTCTCCATGAGACTCACTTCTAATGTGGTGCCTACAGCGTAGTACCTACAGATTAGACAAGTGGCAAAGCTGCACTGTGTGCACAGCTATTCTATGGGAGAAATGCCCTTTTTTTAAATCTCTCAGTCCCACCTGTTTGTCCCATTTATCTGTTGTGTCCTGTTATTATGAGCTCTTTGGTGGGGCAGGGACTGTTTTTAATCCAGGTTTGTATATTGTGCCAAAACAATGGGCTACTTAAATCATAAATAAATTGTGAATAACTTTCCAAAGCCTTGCAAATCTTAGACACAAATACAAAAGAGGGTGAGATTTTACATATTGCTCCTTATTGGGCATAACTCTGTTCCCACTGAGATCAGAGCATGTTTGACTATTGACATCATTGGAAACAAAGCTCAGGATACACTCAGCCTAGCCCAGCCCATTTGAAAATCTTCTCCAGGACACCTGTCTAAACTCTGAGGGGTAACCGTGTTAGTCTGTAGTTTGACAAAAGTGAAGCAGTCGTGTTGCACCTTAAAGACTACCAATTTTATTTATTATTTATTTTGTGTTGCCAACATGAAACAGTGCTACAGGACTACTTGTTTTTTTGTCTAAACTCTGAACTTCTGTACTCTTCCTAATGACTCAGATGGTCACGTTTTCAATAGTCTCAGAGAGGTAGCCATGTTAGTCTGTCTCTTCACAATGGAATAGTGCTGAAAATGAATTGGCAAGACAAATATGTGACACATATGTGCCCGTTCATTTTCAGCACTATTCCAGATCTGAAGAAGTGGGTCTGTCCCATGAAAGCTCATCACCTAATAAATCGCTTTGTTAGTCTTTAAAGTGCTACATTTTCAACAGGCAGTCAAAAATAGTCCTGCGGAATGGAGTGAGGGAGATGCCAGTGTGTGCATGGCACACACTACATAAAGCACCAGAGCATGCAAATGTAGGATTTCCTTACGCACCTAGACATAGCCACACATGCTGTGGGTGTTTTGGGGAAATCCATTGAAAATTTGCCCCTTTGGCCCATGTTTTCACAATTACGCATCAAATTTGCATATGGAATTGTAACCCATACACCTGCTGGGTGTGGTTCACTGTCCCATGTAGTGGCACTTAGGCCACTTACAGAGAGAGAGGGTGAATCTCTTCTACAGCCTTAGCTGGCAACCAGCTGGCTTTTAGTTCATGCATTAAGTTCCAGAGGCCCCAAGTTTGGGTCCACCTGTCAGTGTTATACAATTACCTCTACTGGCTTAATCAGATGCATTTTTACATGTGCAGTTATTGTGTGTTAAACTTTTCTGAAAATTGAGGTCACAGTGTTTGTTTTCAGCAGGACTTGTTGTAGGTTTGTGTCCCAATCTTCTTCCCTGCCAGGGCAGCCAAGCCTCAGTACTTTTTCTCATAGCAGAGAACACAATACCCATTTCCTCTAAATCCCATACAAGTGATGATTCACGGATTAGCCAGAAAGTGACACCTTGCTTGAGCTGCAAGGAGGTATGGTAAACTCTTTCATATCTGGCAGCCCCCAGTCTGAGAGGTTGCTGGATAGTCAAATATTCTGGATACTAGAGAGGAATACCTAGCAATGCATAATACTAAAGAAAAACAAGATTAGATATTGAGAAACAAACACAAATGTATGCAGAGTATTTTATTTACCAACAATAGTACTGTGCACTTTAAACTTATACTGTGTTTGCTGTATTTATTTGTATTTACTCTCATTATACTGTACTTCTGGAAAACAGAACTAAAATTCACTTATGGTTAAAATGCCAGTTATGTGGGAGGTCTGGATAATAGAATGCCGGGTATGAAAGAGTCTACTGTAATTTATTGAGGTTTATGGTAGGAAAGTTTGGGTATGCTACCTGTTTGAAAAAGTAGAGAGATCACTGAAGCTTGTCATTGGATCTGCTCCACAAGTGATTGAGATTCATGCATTCCTCAGAAAGAGAAGGGGCATCATACACAAAAGCTCTGTTAGGAGTTTAATTCCTTCCTCAAAGCCCATGTCCCACCGCCCCACTACGCGCGGCTTCACTTTGAGATTTATGAAATGCTGTTGCTGAAGGGGTTCTCAGCTCAGAAGGCATGAGCAGAAACATTTCGTTTGTAACCTGCCACTACACAAGGGCACCTTCAGACTGTATTAGGAACTGGCTGGTGCCAGTTCACCAGGGATCCTGGAAATCTGCTTTGCTGTGGAAAAGGACAGAATTTGCAGGTTTTTACAGAGCATTTTTAGCTTTTAGATTTTGTGAAACAATGAAAACATATAATAATTCATAACTAATTTTTACTGCAAGGACCAGAGTCACTTGTTCGGTGTGCACAACCTACCCTTTGTGGGTTGATTGCTGAATGTGCTTTAAATGAACGTAGTCAAACACACTCCAACAAACTGCTTTTGGCACATAGAGATTACTTAATGGTATATAGGGATTCATGTTTTAATTCATCTCAGATTTCACTTCATCCTCCATATGTGAGTAAATTAAATTATGAAAAGGTGCTGAAAACTTTAAAAGTCATGCCTTAAGACACGGTCACTGAATTTGGTAGGCTTCAAACTTGCTTAAAAACTGTAAGTAAATCAGGAAAACATTGTAGTCAACTGATACTTACATTGTGACCAAGAAATCAAAAGTTCAGTGCTTCATTTTAATAGCATAAAATATGAATTTTTAATTTTTTTTATCAGACTCTTTTAAGTCACAGAAAACATGTAACCCGGTGATAAGCAGGGATCCTAGACTTAGGCATGATTTACCATGAACGGCCTGTAGATGGCAATATAGGATGCGTAAATCTGAATCCAACTCATTCTTAAGTCTCCATTGATGAAAATTATTATCTAGAGCTCACTGTTGCAGTGTCTATCATAGAACTATCAGATCTTCTGGCTTTTAGCAGGACCAAACACTGCTGCTTCTGTGCTTTATCATAGGTCTCCTGAGCCTAGCCTTTTAAAATGAGCAGCATAAACTTCTACAAAGCTTGTAGACACTGACACTACAGTAGACAATTACCCGTTAGCTTTGGATATCAGGTGCAGCCACTACAACTGCGTTAGCAGCATGTCCTTGTGAGTGTTTGAATTTCCTTGGTTTTAAACCAGAGTGGGTTTAAAATGGAAAGCCAGAGCACCGGTAATAGGAGAAAATGCATGTGTGCACTCATGATAGTTCCCACCCTCAGAAAAGTGATACTAGTGCAACTTTTGTATAGAAACAAAGCCTCACCATTGGGGCAAAGGTGCTAACCTTAATGTATACCTTTTTAGGTGCTCTTTCTCTGCTTATATCGTGCCTTCTCTTTTACTGTCATGCCTATTTTTCAGTTTATTCTCTTGTTTTTCACCCTTCCCTACAAGTAAAATAATTCATAAACCCATTTACTTTGCCATACACTGCCTCACTGCCTTACATTCCTTCACTCCTGTGCTCCTTAAAGTGTATCTGCCCCATTTCTCAAGTTACCCTTTAGGCTAGCACAACACTGGGCTTGTTTTGCTTTCAGTCAATGCTGTTTTTACACTCCAAAGTGTAGGGCAATTTGTGACTCTTGCAGTGAGTCATCTTTCCCTGGGATGACCTAATAATTTCACTGTAAAAGCTGTAGGATGAAATGCATCAGACTCTTTTATTATTTAGCTCAAGAAAATGTGTATGTACTGCTTAGATTCATAGCTCAGCAGCTGTATGTCTAAGTCAAAACATAATATCCAGCTACTATCTCACTGTAATTAACTGTACAGGAAATACATGCATGTCCATATATCTAGTGACGTGCCAGTTGCAGAAACATGCACTGATCTGTGGAGCAGAAAGGGATATGTAAACCTCCAAATATAGAAATACTTGCTGACCTATTTTACTTTACTGAGCTTTCAAAAATTGATAACCCTGTAGCCTTGGATGAAACCTTGGCTTTGAACTCAGAGCTCCAGATGACAGTATGGAGCAATGCACTGTATTCCAAGTTAGCCACTTGTGCATGAAATTCAATGCTCGGTGCTGACAACATTTTCCAATTCAGTTTTTGGAACGAACTGAAGACCGTGATTAGGGGCACCGACATAATTGCAGTTACAGAAAAGGAGGCTTGAGTAAGGAGGAGCTGAAAATTTGGCCTTGAGGCACTAAGATTGTTCAATGTCAGAGGTGACTTCATAGATTCACAGGGATGAAATTGCTTATCAGCAGGGCCATAGGGGACCAATGTGGTTGTGGTAGCCTCTATATATGCCACACACACTCACTGTAATTAACCTATTCAGGTCTTGGTGCATTTAGCTGGGACAGATCTTTATTTCTGTTCAGGAGGCATTCAGTTCCAGATTAGGTTTTCAAGGTAGAGCAGAGGTAAAATATGTATTGGATGGAGAATGGAAAGATCTGCCGACATCATGCAAGTTTGCTAGCTTTTGTCATCAGTAAGGCCTGCAACTTACCATCTCTGCTTTTGACATGAATTAGTGCTTTCCATAGTGTTTTCCATGGAAGATTTCAGTTAATTTGGAGCATTCCAAAGAAAGATGAAAAAATGGCCCCAAGAATAGGAAACTGTAATTTTATTGTTAATTATTTTGGGTCAGATCCTGAACTCCTCCTTTAGGGCGTACACAAAGTGCACATTGACTTTACTGATGAGTGTAAAATTTGTGCACAGTGGTTAGTCAATGCCAAGCAGATAACCAGTATTGCCCCGGAAGGCTTACAAGCTAACAATACAAGTCAATGCAGGACATGCACAGACCTGGCATGCTTCAGTGAACTAGGCAGAGTTTTAAAATTTTCTTGGCTCTTATCCAGTCTTTGGTCCTCTCCAGGTGTTCAGACTGCTTATTAGCACAGCATCTCAGGAGTCAATGAAGGAACAGTGACAGGTAAGCTGGTGGGTCAAGCCTTAGGCATTTTAAACATTAGTTTAGAAATATGCCCTTAAAGACTTTGTTTCCAATGAAGGGCAGGATTTATAAAACATGACACTATTTTCATGCCCTGTGATGCTGCCTGGTCTGTCTACGCTGTGGTTCAGCTGCTTAATTACAGTGTAGATGTTTGGGCTTAGGCTGAAGCCCAGACTCTGGGACCCTTCCACCTCACAGTGTCTTATACAGTGGCAGATTAACATAAAGACAAAAGGGGCAGTCATCCAGGTGCGAGGGGCCCCAAGACTCCATAACTCCACTTTGTTTAAACAATTCACTTTAATGGAACAAAACTGTCATGCCATTCTTATTTTAAAATTAATTTAAATGTAGTTTTATTATTCCTTGTGAGTAATAAACGAATAGATTTTAAAGCATAAATAATGACATTGCAGTAATATTTTAATATAGTGGGGGAGCCTCTTTTGACTGTTGTCCCAGGGCACCCCCTGTTCTTAATCCGCCCCGGTCATTCAGCTCAAATCTCTACACCACAATTAAATAGCTCTTTAGCTCCAGGTCCTTAGACCACATCAGCTGACATGGGCTAGCTGGGGGGTTTTAATTCATCTCTGGGATAAATGGATGCTGGGAGCCCTGCAAAACCCTCCATGGGATGAGCTGTCAAAAAGGGTATTAGCTGGGACATTTGTTTGTTTGGTATGTGCCAGGCAGCTGATGAATGGTAGAGCAGATTGACTGAGTGCATTTGTAGTCCATCATTAAAAATGTTCAGAAGACCAAAGACAAAAGCTTGGTCTAAGTTTTTCTCAGACAAAGTTGTGCTGTGAAACAGACACACACTGACTCCCCCTTTCATGAAGAAGTTTTTTATCTGACAGCATGTTAACCTTACATTGTGGGTGGTTCCAAACCAGAGAGGTTAACAGACACCACAGGCCCCAGGCAAGGTGTGTATGTAGGACCCCATCTCTGCACTGCTGAAAAGGGTGGGGTGGGGCTGAGGGCAGTTAGCCTCCCAAACCCTCAGAGCCCCATGGAGCAGCACTCCAGTGGTTCAGGGGCAATTCAAAGGGGTCAGGGGCTCCAGCCACCACCATTGCCACAGTAGCAGTGACGGTGGCCAGGTGTTCCAGGCCCCTTTGAATCACCAGGCACCAGGGCAACTGTCCTCTTTGCCCCCTGCTGCTCCTCTAGGCAGGCCTGTCCAGAACTCTCGTATTTACACTCCTATTGCTTGCAAATTAGAATGCATATTCTGTCACCTGAGATCCAACCCACCAGTTTACAGAGTTCCTTAACTACTTGTTCTGTACAGTGTTTTCCCTCATTTTTTCCATCCATGTGCAGAATAAATTTCCTTATGTGCACTGGGGCATGTGCAGAGGTGAACCACTGGCCAAAACACTAAAGGTGCACCTACACTTGCATTCTTCTTTTGAAAGGTATGCAAATGAGGTAAGTCAAAAATGCAAATGAGATATACATTTGCATGGTTGGCACCTCATTTGTATGTTCTAATTTCGAAAGAGCTTCTTCCAAAAGAAGAAAGCCAGTGTAGATGCTGCTCTTTTGAAAGTAAACCTCATCTTCGAAAGAATCCTTCTTCCCATTAAATAAAAGCAAGAAGGATTCGTTCAAAGATGGCTTTACTTTCGAAGGAGCAAGGTTTACACTGGCTTTTTTCTTTCGAAAGAAGCTATTTCAAAATTAAAATGTGCAAATGAGATACCAAATATGCAAATTATTACATCATTTGCATACCTCTTTCAAAAGAGGACTGCAAGTGTAGACGCACCCAAACTGCTAGCTGTAGGCACTGTAGATACTGTGCCACTCAGCTGGATGACATTGGAATCTTTCCTGGGTGGCCACCCAAATGCTCGGTTTACAGGAAACACTACTTTTATACCTTCCCTTAGCCTTTTTGGAGGTTACATTTTAAACCAGTTGCCTGTGAAGTTACCTGTACGAGGATCAGTGTTCCCTCTAATGTTTTCTGTCCATGTGCAGAATGAATTTTATGGTACCAATCTGGGGATAATGTGTGACACATCACCTCCATATGGATGCACATAACAAAATTCACTCATGGAAATGAGGCTGAGGGGTTTGTAGTGTGGGAGGGGGCTCAGGGCTAGGGCAGTAGATTGGGGTGCCTGGGTGATAGCTGTGGCTGGGGGTGTGGGATCTAGTGTGAAGCTGGTGCACTAGATGGTGTTTTTCACTAATAAGAAAGGTGTGGCTCCTGACACCTTTGCAAAATTTGTCAAGTGAGCCCCCCCCCCAGCAAAAATTATTGCCCACACTTGATACAGGATATAGGTAATATGTGGTCATTACTGAATCTCTTAGTATCTGTTACCTGCTCCTGTTTTGTCTATATGTGAGCTGATAGAGGCCAGCTCTTTTCTGGGCACTACATCTAGATTTAATGGGCACTATCAATCTTTCCATACTAGAAATGGAAGGAACCTCAAGAGGTCACAAAATCCAGTCCCTGCCCTCATGGCAAGACCAAGCACCATTTTGATCATCCCTCTTAGATATTTTTCCAACCAGTTTTTAAATATCTCCAGCGATGGAGATTCTACAATCTCCCTAGGCCATTTATTCCAGCACTTAATCACCCTGACAATTAGGAATTTGTTCTTAATGTCCAACCTAAACCTCCCTTACTGCAATTTAAGCTCATTGCTTCTTCTCCTATCATAAGAGGCTGAGCAGAACATTTTTTCTCCCTCTTCTTTGTAACACCCTTTTAGGTACTTGAAAGCTGCTATCATGTCCTGTCTCAGCCTTCTCCAAACTAAACCCAGTTCCTTTAATCTTCTCTCATAAGGAATGGGATGTGCAGCAAACCATTGAAAGTAGTTGGAGAGGAAGAGTGGGAGCTGGTGGTTCCAATTAAAACTGAAGACTGAATGTTGTCTAAGGGTTAGCACGTCCTCAATGTGATGGGATTTTTACTGAAGGCTCCTATGAAGACTAACTCCTATTGAGAGCTAGGAAGAGCAGTGGAAAAAGAGGCACTGTTCCACCACAGCAATTTTTGGTTTTATACCAATCTGAACGCTCAGCTAAACTCTGCCCACATGTCGTGAATGTGCCAGTTTTCCTTCTCAGACACGTTTATTAGATGATGCATGAATCCATGACTCAGCCTTGCACAAATGTTTTTGTAGCTGCAGGCACTGAATATTCATATAGGAAAGACTGAGAGGACAACAGAATGATGACACGGTGGGACCTAATCCCTACATCTGCTATAAAAGGAGACTTCTCTGAGTGAGGGGGCAGGACATGGTTCATGGTGAAGTCACAACGAGTAAAGCTCTAGTAAGGAAAGTGAACCACAAGTCTTCTGATCCATGGCTGTATACAGTCTGCCACAGGGATCGACTTCAAATGATGTTCAGTGAGGGAAAATCAAAAAGAAATTTATTGTATCTCTGTACCTCTCCTGAAATGATTTTTCAGTAGATTACACTGATCAGCTGAACTTTTTTTGCTGCTTTGAGAAAATGTGTGTGAGAGTGGCTGGCTGGGAAAGGGAGATTTTTTTTTTTCCAGGAGTGTAATTTAATGCACTTTCATCCAAACTGGAAATACAGGTCTCTGTGGGGGTTCTTCTCTTCATCTGAGTGCTTCATCTGCTTCCTATTCATTCCTCCCATTTCTGTCTCCGATATCATCTCTTCCCATTCTTACTTATTTTTACAAACATTTTTAAAACTATGTCCTGTCTGGCAGAGGAATGGGTTAGTTTCTGGCCCTCACACATATCTGTGAGAAGGCGGGTACTTTGAGAGAGCTGCTGAACTGGCAATTTGATCCTAAGGGTGAATGAGAAGTACATGGGCAGATAGATTTGTGATTCCTGCCTACTGTTCTCTTCTGTAGCCAACCTGCTTCAGCTAGTGATGTTCATTGCTCAAGTTCTTTCTCCCAGTTTCCTATGTGAAACCTCAAAATGTCATTCACTCATGTCAAGTTCTCCCTCTTCTCTTTCGTTGCAGCCTGTCCCTTCCCTCTTGCATTCAGGGCTGTGAAATGTGTCACCAAAAAAGGACAAAGTTTAATGTTAGTCTTTGTCTGGTCTGAGGTTTGCTCTAGTCTTGCATCATCATCTTTCTTCAGAGAGGATGCTTCAGCTGCTTGGGTAGCCAGCTTGCACTGTAACCAAGCACATGAAAATACAAAGAAAGCCCAACTCTTTATTAATCAAATTTAATGTAGCTACTGCTGTTCAATGTGAAAATGTACATACTATTGCTGTCTATACAGGATAATACAAATAGCAATGCAAACCCATCTCTAGTAGGTTATTTGACAAGTACCACTTTTTATCAGAGGCAATTCAAACAATTCCTTTGTACTTCGTGAAAGTACAGAGTGTTCTCATAGGAACTTTTGTGTTAACTTCACATGCTGTTAAAGAGCAAGAAAGGAAAGATATCAGACTCAGTAGCTGTCAGCTGTGTGACTGGAAACTTTTCAGAGTCAGCTTTTGAATCAATCTACAATTTCCTAAGTTTGTCTCAAAATTGAGATAACATACTGTAAAGAGTTATAATAATTTAAAATCTTAAGCCTTCATGGTAAAAACTGAACAGAGCATGTGGATTTAATGCTAACGGTGTATCCCTAAGGCATATAGCTGTATTAATTTAGCATAAGAACAATAATAGGTATCACTTTGCTGTAAAACACAAGCAATTTGTTACAATGATTCATAGGACAACATGTTGGTACTCTTACAAGTAATTTGTTGCCATTTGCAAAATTACAATAGGATACATCCTGATATCTGTGTTTCTGACTCAGCACATGGTGGGCTTGGTGCATAGTACGCTTAAGGATTTGACTCAATCACAGCTTCAGAATTAATTTTGTCCAAACCAGGACTTCAGGATGTAGCCATAGTTTTGCAACAGAGAAAACAATAGGCGGAATACACTTAAGTAATGCAGATGTATATATAAATTAAAGAAATCGGACCAAATCCTCAGTTGGTATAAACTGGCATAGCATGGAGCAGAGCTGAGGATGTGGCCCATGATCTCTTGATTTTTTTTATGTTTATTTTGACATACAGCTTCTCCGTTAGGGCTGAGTCTTGCAAACACATACAAGTCTTTTGAATGGTTCCATAGTTTTGGTAATTTTTATAAATTTGGTAATAGTTTGGTAATAACCAAATCCTTTTATAATGGATGCTAATACAAAGTAGTAAGAATGTGGAGTGCATCTATTGTGGTTAAAGTTGCAGCAGGTCAAAACATTTGACTATCAGATTTTTTTTCGATGGAGAAGGGCCTTTTTTCATGAAAATGTTCCTCTTTTTTCCGAACTTTAATTACAGGATTAGAATGGGGTCCAGAAGAAGTGGACTATATTCCTAGCTATGTCATGCAGTTCCTGTGTCCTTGGGAATATGCCTTCGACTCATCATGTCTTGTTTCATAGGGATATTTAGCTACATCACACCAATGTTCTGAGGCATAATTTGTGACTGTAAAGTGCTCTGAGAGCTCTGGTTAAAAGGTTCAAAAGAGATTTGAACTACTATTTTTTAGTAGGAAATCACATGATGTCTATATTATTCATTTATTGCTAGTTATAACTTAAATCAGGCCGTTAACTTGGAGACTTGGCCATTCAGTGTAGGTTGATACACTAGGTTTCACCCTTCTGAGACAAAAATTCAAGTGAAGATGAGTTTTGCATTTCATACCCAACCTCTTTGATATGAATCACAAAACACTCATGACATTTAACACAACTGAAAGCCCCAGTTCAAGAGAGATGAGAGACTGGAACAGGAATTCTGACAAACAGGTTAAAGTGAGATGGTGGAAGCTTTCAGATTTCCTGACAGTTAATGAACAGGAAATTCACATTGTTCTTTTAAATTGGGAATCTTCACCCAAAGTTTAGGTTTTCAACATTCTCTTTAAGAGACACATCAACTAAACTTATTTCTCTGTTAAAGTTCTGAACTGTCTCTTTAGCAGTTATGCAGCCCAAACCTACTCTGAATGAAATGAGCAGGAGGTTTATCATTAACTTCTTAGAGAGCTGTATCAGGACCCAATCCTGAAAGCCTGACTCATTCATGTAGTCCTGTTGACTTCAAGAGAACAACTTGTTTAAGAACCAGTAAAGAAAAACATCCAAGACTATGCTTTAGGTCCTTGTTGCCTTTAAGTCTCCTAACATAATTTTTCTTCCATGCTATGATGCCAACTACATCAGTACAAGAAGAGCTAATTAGCTGAAAGCTTTACGCCTTGTAGGCTTGAGTCACAGGAGACCAAGTCTCCCGTGACTCAATTGATACTATTTCCTTTTTACATCACTGCCAACTCGTTGAAATACTTTTTGCTTTTTCTTTAAAAGGCGCCAGATGCCACACAATCAACTGGCAGAACCAGAATCAGCCTGTTTAGTAATGGTGACATTTTATCTAGAAACAGTCTTTTTAATTTTTGTTTTCTATCAGGTATACAGGG
This sequence comes from Carettochelys insculpta, assembly GCF_033958435.1. Lineage (NCBI taxonomy): Eukaryota > Metazoa > Chordata > Testudines > Carettochelyidae > Carettochelys > Carettochelys insculpta. The sequence continues at coordinate 18,266,754 of NC_134153.1, read as the reverse complement.
CTAACATTGAAACAGACATCTCTATTAAGCTGTTATCATGCACATTTCATTTAATCTGCAGCTAGCTATCCCCTTGTCATCTGTCTTGGATATCACAAAACTCAAGACCTTTCCTATCGCAGGGAATATTGTGTTGAATGATATATCGGGTCTACAGTATAAACACATTTATATTTTGAAACTGATGAGCTAGAAGTATTTACATCTTCAGCACATGCCTTGTCACAAAGCACCCAGAAATCAACAGCTCTTCTGCATTGTTATAGTTATTTTCAGGACAGGCTCACAAGGACAAACACTATGTTCTTCTGCCCTAAAAGACACACACTTTGTTTAATCTTCTCCAAGGGCACAATGGGTAATTTAGGTAATACTACTACAGTCAATGGAGATACATCAGAGACGGATTTAAACCTGAACATATCTTTATAGTATGTATATACATGAAGAAAACAAAAAGTAACTTATTAAATTATCAAAATTAAAACCTATGTAAAGTCTTGGTTGGAAAATGGTACATCATTTTATATTACAAATACAACACAGCCTGTAACAAATATGTAGTTTTACGTTGTTCTCATTTTGGTCAGAGAACTCAAAGTACTTCTAATTTCTAATATCCCACTATATGATCTCATAGGGGAAAAACTCAAGTGTACATTTTCCTGAAAAGAAAAAAAAAAAAAGCCTTTAATAGCAGGCTTTTAAAACCACATCAGCTTGATGGCTAACCCCCCTTTTTTTGCTATTTGTATTAAGGTTTCTTTTAAATGCTGGAAAGCAAATGGTAAGATGGGATGTTTCTGACTGCATAACTTTGCCCAACATCAGACAGTTATGGAAACTTAAATTTCATTGTCCTTAGTCTCAGAAGAGATGCTGGGAAATAAAATGTCACTCCCTGGCGATGCATTACTTAGCTGAGACTTAGTTTTTAATAAGAACTGTGCTCTCCGGAACATGAGTCTTTCCTGCTCTTGCTTCAGCTCCACATAGGAGCGTGAAAACGTGTGGAAGATGGAGGTAACTGGAAATGCCATGAGGAGAATGCCACTCAGAATGCTGCTTAAGGCCACCACCTGGCCTGGAATGCTTCTGGGAACCATGTCACCATAGCCTACTGTTGTCATGGTGATGACTGCCCACCAGTAGCATGCTGGGATGCTGGTAAACTCCTGTGAGTCCGCCATTTCATTCTCAATGACGTACAAGAGTGGCGCAAAAAGGGCAATGGCCACACAGAGGAAGAGCAGCAAGAGTCCAAACTCCCGGGTACACCTGCGAGCAGTGAGTCCTAACGTCTGCAGGCCAAGGGAATGCCTGGCCAGGCGCATGACATACAGAATCCTCAAGGCACGGAGTATACGGAGCACCAGGCCTACTTTGTCCAGATAGATGTTGCCAGAGGTTGGCTTTTTATAGCCCACTGATGTGGTATCTACTAGCAAAGTGATGTAATATGGAAGAATGGCAATAATGTCAATCAGGGTTAACGGTCTCCTCAGAAATGCAAACTTGCTCTTTGCCTGAATGAGTCTTAGCAGGAATTCCAAAGAAAACCAGGCCACACAGACTGATTCCACGATGAAAATGTTGTAGCACATCTGGGAGCATTCACCCTAGAAGAAAGAGATGGAGTTTGTATTCAGTAAATGAACAATCACTCTTTGAGTTGGTAAAGTGAGAGGAATGATTTTCTGGTCTTTAAAACCATAATATTAAATGAATGAAAGTTGTACTAAGGGGTAACCAGTATGGCAAACATGTTGAATTACAAGCTAAATATAAAACTTACCAGACACCCAGTACTTCTTCCACTGAAGTCAATGGCAAAACTCCCATTGATTTCAGAGCCTGGGGGTCTGGCTCCAACTTCCCTAGTTTCTATTAGTAGTTATGGTACTCTTCAGTAGCACAAATAAAGCTTCAAAAATGTATGATACGGCTGTCCAGAATCACGCTTGTTTTCAAAACCTTTTTCTCAACTTTCAGTATCATTATCTACAGGCATTATCCTGCTCTCCTTGAAGACAACTACAAAACTCCTACTTGCTTCGATGGGAGCAGGATCAGGCCCTGTATTTTCCTGCCTTTTTCCAGGGAGTGGCATTTTACCATCCTGGAAGCAAACTTACTTTCTCCTCCTCCTCTCTTAAGTCCGGCATGGTGCTGATGGACAGGTTCACTGCGGTAATAGTCACAAACAGTACAGACAAACATGCAAACACTTTTCCAGGAAGCCCAGACTGAGGTCGCTCTACCATGTCTTGTAACCTTTTCATGCATTGGCTGACTCTTGTCTCTTCCACTGTTTCGCCTGAGTTTTCATTCTCTATGAGGTCGTCTTCTCTTTCGTTCATTTCTGTAAACTCCTCCATTTTTTGCAGATACCTCCTCTTGCAGCACCATTCCAAACTGTCCTCTTCAATGCCCCAATAGAGCAGCTCCTCTTGGAAGGAAAGAGCGCACATCTCTCGCATAAGCCGAAGCTTCCCAACCCGCAAAAATGTCAGGATTGTCCTAAACGCCCCTGGGTTGCGGTCGAAAAAGAATTCATTGCACGTCACATCATAGTCATCACAAATGTTTAGAATGTCATCAAAATTATTACAGAATTTCAGTTGGCCCAAGCGTGTCAAAGGAAACTCATCAAGAGTGGTCCACGGCAGCAAGTATTTAATGCCCCCTACATTTATGATGATATGATGCTTCCGGTCTTCAGGGTGAATGCTTTTAAAGAGATCCTCTTCTGGGTGAATTAGCTTGGCTCTTTGGTAAAAGACTCCCTTAAGGGTTTCCGTTTCTGGAAAAAACGTGTGGTTGAAGGAGGTATCTGAAGCACAGCTCAGGGCACTATAGTCATAATCAGAATTGTCTCCCGCTAAAAGAGTCATCTTGGAAGTTAAGTTCACATCCCTTAGACACTCCAGCAAGAGTACTCTGAAAGAAAGAGAATACAGACGTTTGGCATTAGTGGCTCTGTTTGCCCTTTGGCTCTGAAACAAAGATGGTGATTGACATGTGACAATCTTTAGGGCTCCTAAGGAAATTACAGAGAAACAGTGTGCTTGCAGTGGCTCTGTATAGTCGGCTATGCAAACGTGAAAAAAAAAAAAGTTACTGCACAGACATGCAGAATTCAAGTGTGTGGTGCAGAACAGGAACTGGGGAAAAAAAGCATTCCTGTTTGTTTACCCTATATAAAAGTCTTAATTATTTTAGTAACAAGTACATACAGAAAAATCAGAAGTTGATTATTATGAACGTCACTAAATATGCTTGTTGATTCAGCATGTCTTAGACTCCTTTCAAGGAAGTCAGATGGAAACAATGTTGATAAAGCATTTGCACTGCTATTCAAATATAATGCTGGTATGCTGTGTGTAACTGGACGTACAACTAGCAGGCCAACTTGCTCAAGCCTTATTCAGGGAAGACAGTTTAATAGTTTTATATGAATTGCACACATCATAAATTGTTCTTTGGATTCAATTATTTTGTTTAATAGACAATGCTGTCACTGTACTGCTAATTTATTTAATTTCACCAGAGCAAAGGTACCTTTGTCATTCTGAGTGTTTCCAGAAGGTTCTTACAACATGATTCTGAAAATGTTAAGGAGCACATTCTGCTCTGTTACATTGGTGTACATTACAGGTGACTTCCCACAAAGAATGGAGTGATTCATACCGATATAAACATTTGGCCCTGAAACTGCTAAACTCTCTTTCTGCCTAACTTGCATCACTGCAACATTCACTTGAGAAGGTGGCAGTAGCATAGGAAAGGAATATGTCACTCTGGCTCTAGATTTCTCATCTGTATATTCAGGCAGCATTTAATGTGAGTAGCTGTTGAGTTTTAATTATGGCGGAAGGGGAGCATTTTCCCTGAATGGCAACTAACTGCAACACATAATCACACTTGCTGGCCACAGGCTCACAGAGGGACAGTAAATATTCCACTCTCCAGCCTTGCACAGCCATATATGTTTGCTGCATGTGCTTGTGACACTTACCTTCTCCCCTTTGCTGGGCAGAGAAGAGTGAAGTGGCTGCAGTAGGCTCCATTAGAGACAGACCTGCTCTTCTCTGGTGTTAAAGATGATAAATGAAGCCATTTATTTTAAAAGGTTACGCCCCTATAGCCAGAAGCAGCACAAGGATCAAGCAGCAGAACAACTGCATTTCAATCTCAGCATGATGTGCTTCCTATGCAGGTCCACATTCCGAAGTGGGTCTGTCCCACAAAAGCTCACCTAATAAACCATTTTGCTAGTCTTTAAAGTGCTACTTGACTGCTTTTTGTTTTGATAGTGTATAGACTAGCACGGCTTCCTCTGTTACTATTCCCTGTATGTAGTAGACTTTACTATTACCATTATCTCAACTATTCTCTATTCTGACCTTTAATCCACCTTTCAAAACTAACCTTTTTTACCTGTTTTCTCAGGAGCAGATGAGCTTGTCCTCTTGGTGGAGTGATACCTTGATGTCTCCAACATCTCTCAGTGTAAGAGGATTTCCACAATCATTTCGCCTTAAAGAGAGGATCCTTGGTAAGGAAAACCAATGCAGATTATGCAAACTTCATTCAGCCAACTCCTGGAGCTACAACAGTCTTTCCTGACCTGAGGGTTTTGTCTTCATTTGTACCACAGACCAAGACCACCACTGCTGCTCCTCATGCTCCATGAACACAACTCACAGTAGAGGTGCCACAAACTCTAATATGCTCTCACTGCTTTATTACACAAATGCTCTCTCACAAAACAGAGCTCTAATTGGTTTCCATCTGGGCCAGGAACATACAAGTATGGTAATATTAGCCCAAGGCAAGAGAAATGCAAGTCTTTAAAAAAAAAAAAAAAAAAAAAAAAAAAAAAAAAAAAAAAAAAGTTAGAACTGAAACGTGGAGTGTGAGCAAAGGAACAAATCCATGGGTCCTTGGGCAAGGTTCTAATGGGTTTCCAAGAGTGTCTTTCTTGAATAGAGACTGAGTAATGGGCTATTGATTCAAAAGTCATATTTCCTGCAGGAACGTTAATACAAAATGTAACTCTGTGTAAAAAGACATGCTCTGGGAAATGCCAGCCAATACTGAGATTATCAGTGAAGCTTCATGACAAGGGATGGCTCTCTGCCATTACTTACTGGTAAAGCTGCACAGTTCAGATAAGCTAATAAATCCTGTAGAATGATAGCTAGACCTCTTAAGTTTGCACTTACAAAGGACAGAGTTTGGGGAGGGCATTTTTCAAAAATTGGCTTTAAGGTGGGGTGAGGAACCTCTCTCAGGCTGGGGGCTACTGACCATAGACAAACCAAAAAAACCCTCACTGATGTGGTCCCCGACAGTAGTGGGCCCAGGGTTATGAGGTCTGGGTGGGTGGAAGGGTGCAGGAGTGGGTTGGGGATGGGTGATCTAGGCAGGAATGGTTTCAGGAGTGGGCTGGGGGTGGTGGGTGATCTGGGCCGGAGTGGAGCTGCAGGAGCAGGCTGAGGGTGTGGGTCCAGGTTGGGAGGAAGGCTGCAGGAGGATTGGGGGTGTGGGGTCTGGAAGGGAGGGGTCAGCATGGGGTTGGAAGGGTATCAGGAAGGGGTGAGAACAGCGATCTGGATGGCAGGTGGTGCAGGAGGAGTCAAGGAGTGTGGAGTCTGGGCGACGGGAGCACAGCTTACTGCTCACCCCTGTACGCAAAGAACTCTGCTCCCAGGCACTGCTCTCCACTGCCCTGATTGGCTGGAATTCTGGCCAATCAGAGCAGCAGTATGAAGCCTCTGGACAGTTCTGCCAAGGCTGCTGTTGCTGCTCCCCCTCCCCTTCTCCCAGTTGGGGGAACAGCAGTGACAATCAGCGGAGCCCAGAGCCACTCCCTGCACCTCCCCAGCTCCCGGCTCAGCCGACATTCTGGATCTGACCCTGGCTTGCCTGATCCAGTCTGTGAGGCTTGGGACTTCAAACCCTCCACCCTACCACAGGCTGGATGCTATAGAAGGGAGCCTGGAGCCCTAGGTTCTGGATCCAGACTGCTGGACTGGGGGTTCCCCACCCCTGCTTTAACGGTGTGTTAGTGTTAATAAAAGCAGTGCTTTTTTTGTGCTGGTACTTGCTGGTACTGAGTACTGGCGCTGCAGCAGCCCCAGCCATGGGATTGTTGGGAGGAGCAGGTGGGGAGCTGGCTGAGTACCAGCACCTCTTTTTTTTTTTTTAATATAAAAAAGGCACTGAGTGAAAGCATTAGGAAGTGAAGAGGAGGACCTAACGTACCCCAACAAAATGCACTTCTCAGGGAAGTTGCAATGACTCAGCTCTCCCTACCATATAAAATATTCCTATTGACTTTACAGGTGGTCTTCTAGTGAAGTATTGCTGAGATGTGTTTTTTTGTGAGAATGATGCCATTAGGAATTCAGGCTATTGCCCCCAGCTGAGATGTGGGAGACCCTGGAAGTTGCTGACCTGATCCTCCTGCTAACTCTTCTTCAGTGCTGCCTGGTTTTCTGTTTAAGTTTTATGCTTAACAACTTGACTTTTTCTACTGTGGGGTTGGGCCAAAGAGGACTGACACATTTATAGTCCATTGAAAATTGTGAATAAGCAGGAGAGGAGTTAAATTAACCATTCCCCCTCTTGCTATAGCAGATGATGTGGGTTAATAACAGTTCATGTCCTGAATTGCAGCCAGAAAAATAGGATGAGGCAGCTCATCTCTGTAATCGGGTTTGTTCTCCCACTGCATCCACTGTTGATACAACGTGAGGAAATGGGAGAAAAAATGTAAATGTTACGTGTGTCAGACTTACGCTGTAACCCACAGGCATTAGCCATGAAATCAGTAAACCATAAAAATGGGTTCTTTTGTTGCCTTCCCACCTCTCTCTCTGGATGAGTGCAAGACAATAGGCTAAATTAATCCCTGATGTAACCCACTGAATGGCTGGGACTACCCTTTTCCTGAAATGGGAGATGAAGACACCAAGATAATACAGTTAGATGCTATAATACTTGGTGCCCAGTTGATATTGATCTCTACCTTTCCTTTACTTCATATGCAAGTGGCACACCCTCCAACCCTTCCCCTGTCTGGCTGCCACTGAACACAGGCAAGCCACAGGCGGTAACACTTAGCCAGCGGGAAACATTCTGCACAGCTAGCTACCACTTGTTGTTTGGCCATTGTGGAGTAGACTCCTTCCACAGAACATAAACTGGTCCATAGCATAAAGGTCCTCCAAATCACCTCAAGGCTGCTGGACTCATGGAGAGTAACGGGCCCAGAAATTCTCCTCTTTAGGTCTAGGCAGAAGACGGCACCCTACTTTCCACAGTAAGCTATTGCTGCTCGTTATATCTGGGTATGAACACTCCAGCATCAGGAGAGCTGCACTAACTCTGGAACACAGCAGCCCCTCTCATCAGCAACATCAAGTGCATCAGGAGCGCTTTGTCCTCCCCACCCACTTCTGCTCTTCCCCCTACCCTCCATTCCTGTGCAATACAGGGCCAAAGTCCAGGTCTCAGAGCTAAGCTTCATGGCCTTACAGGGGGCGGTCCCAAGGTACCTGGGAGAGCACTGTGACAACACCTCCCTCCAGCAGGAGGCCTGTGAAAGCAGAAGACTGAGCTTCCTCAGCAACAGGGCCAGTCCTGGCACACCTTGCAGGGGAAGACCAGAATAGCCACACATTCCTTCGCCTTCCAAATGAAGTTTAAAACTCCCTCTTTTAGCATGGCTGACCTGCAACGGCGACAGAAAATGGCACCAAGAAAATGAAGGGGAGGAAAGGGAGAGAGAGAGTAGAAGAAAAGTAAAGATAATTTAAACACAAAACCAAAACCCAAGTCCACATTAGGTGAAACAGGACACAGTTCTCCTGTGCTGTTTGTATTACTCCCTGACAGCACTCCTGTACTACGGTGACCTGCTCTGCTGTAAGACTGATGAGGTCAGGACAATGCTGGCCGACTGCAAGATTGTGTTGCAGGTGGACTTTTCAGTGATGAGCAAATTCTGTTCACTTTGCAAAGAACACTACAATGTCCAGAAGCAGTAGGATGGTGCTTTTGTTTAAAGGACAGATAAAGTCAGCCCTTGGACTCGTGCTACGTTTCCATTCAGTGACTTGACTTCTGTGCCATTTTCAAAGAAAATGTTAGTTTGAAAAGTAAAAATGTTCTGTGGTTACAAGGAGGCTGCAGAAAAGCTCTACAAGGACCAGTCTCATCTTTAATGTCACTCAATTGGCTGCAATGGATTTAAACCAGGAATGAACTTATGCCATTTCTCTCCAGCCTAAATAGCGTACAGCTGTAACCACACGTTTATGAAACACAGCAGCCCAAGAACCAAACCCCACACCTTGGTGGCCAGTTAGCCTTGTACCAGTTTCACAAAAGTACTGTAAAACATACGTTTCAATTAAGAGAAGTTTCAAGTCAGACACCGCATCTGAACATTAACCCATTTGCTCAGGGGTGGGTGGTAATTTTTGATACGGGGGCTACTCCAAGATTTTGGTAAGTGGTCAAGGGCTGCACTTTTCTATGAAGGAGTTGTGGGCTCTGAGTTGGAGTTTAGGCGCAGAAAGGAGCTCAGGATTGGGGACTGACGATGAGGATATGGTGTGGTGTCTGAGGGGGTTGTGACCTGGGGTGGGGCATTGGGATGAAGGGTCTGGGAGGGGGTATGAGTGCAGGAGAGCATTCTGGGCTGGTCAAGGGGTATAGCAGCAGGTGAAAGGTCTGTGGGGCAGTTGGGGTCCAGTGTCAGAAGCAGGATCCAGACAATGGAAGCTGAGAAATTGCACTACCTCCACCCCCAGCCAAATTTCTCAGCTCCCATTGGTTGGAAACCAGCCAGTAGGAGCTGAGATTTTTTGCTGCATTGCCCTCACCCCCAGCAAAATCTCTCAGCTCCCAGTAGCTGCTTCCTGGCCATTAGTAGCTGAGAGACTGTGCTGGGAGTGGAATCAGTGTGTGAAACTGCCCAAAGGGAACCAAGAGATTTTGCTGCAGGCATGAGTAGCACTCAAAGCTCTCCCCCTTCTGCAGCCTTAGGGGCAGGCTGAGGAGGTATCTTGCCCACCTTGGTACAGTGCCTAGCAGAATGAAGCCCTTATCTTGTTTGTGATCTCTATACTTGTTTGTTATACAAGTATTCTCAGAGGAGTAGTTGTGTTGCTCTGTAGCTTCACAAATAACAAGCAGTTGTGTAACACTTTAAAGATTAGGTGGTGAGTTTCCATAGGTAAGGGAGAAGACATTACTAAGGATGCCCTTCTCAAGGAGAAATAACTAACTACCTGTTAAAACTCCAGTTCAATTTTCTCCCTGAATGTCCTCTGCAGCATTTTGATTTCTGCAGTGCATCTCTGATGCAATCAGAAATCCTGCAAGAAGCCTTGCTACTGTTCTGTTGCGCAGACAACTCAGACCCCTGCGTGGATTATAATCACAGCACTAAGAGGACTTGGATCCCTGTCGACCCTAAGTATCTGAACAGTTCCCCATACTTCTGTACCAAGTCTAGTGCCTAGAACTGGACTCCATTTGCTGCTGTTTTCTTTTTTCTCTCATAAATGATGTTATAATGCAGTGAAGTTACTTACGTAATTATTGCTCTGGAATAGGTTTATCATAAGAAGCCTTCCGGTAGTTTAAAAATTATTCTTGCATTATACATTTCCAAATTGGGGTAAAAAAAGATTCCTTTGCTTTTCAGGCTGTATTACAAATCCAACTTGTTATTTTCCAACACCTGAAGCTCCTCTATCTACCAGATGGTGCTTACACTTACTACTTGTTGGAGGGTAGCATGCTGAAATACGCCAGACTGCACAGACACAGTGCTACTTACCTAGTGACAGGAAACTCAAACTTCTACTCACAAATACACCCTCAATGTTACAATTTAAGGAAATTTTCCACCCCCCAGATTAACTGTTGTTCTAGTCATTGGCAAAACCAGACTTGTAAAAATTAGTGTGTGAGATTTAAATTCATAAGATAAAATAATTTATATTAAGATACCATATTTATATTAACATATCATATGGCAATAAATGTGTATCTCCTGCTGTTTGATCTTTAACCACTAATTACGTCAACCCACAAACTAAATGCTGACTTGTTTTGTTTGAGCAAGTGAAGGAGGCTAATGCTTCTGCCAACAAGAATCCCCTATCTTCCTGCGAGATTACTCCAATATTGATAACTAATAACTTGCTCTCCTAATTCCAAATGCCGTTTTCACTGTAAGCAATTTTCAGTGAAGTACAGTCAATAGAAACTATGAGAAATTTTAAGCACCTTGTAACAAGCAACTGAGATTTGTAGTGTGTGAGTGTGTGTTCTGCCATGGTGGTGAAAAGAGATGACTGTGTACTAATGAAGCAGGTTCTATTTCACTGTGTGACTTTCCCCCAGTCTAACCCTAATGCAGGTTGATAAGTCAGACTGAACTCACACCACCGGTGAAGAAAAGATGCAGCTTGGGCCTGGACTCCGTGACCTCTGGAGGTCTTTTCCAGGTCTCCTGTCCTGAGATTCTATGAACAGCTTTTGGACAGTAAACACAAACCAAAACCGACGCGGAGGCCAGTCAAGCAGAAAACTTTCAGGACACTAAAAGGGGTTGGCTGAAGGACAAGCAGAGGGCAGGAGAATGGGAGACGCAGCCCTGAGCCAGCGCCCGGTACCAAGGCACCGCCGGGAGGGGGATGCAGAAAAGGAAACCAGGAAGGCGAGCGGCTGCAAAGCCAAAGCCAAACCCGGCCGATGGACTAGCGAGCCAGGGGAAGGAGGGGAGGAAACAGGCCCGAGAAGAGCAGCGGGAAGTGCAGCGCCCCACTGCCCGGGGAGCCTGGGAAGAGACGGGGCTGGGTGAAACCTGTTGCAAATCCCCGTCCACAGCTGCCTCCTTCCGGGGACAGGATCCAAGCGCAACGGGGAAGCGCGCAGCGCCGGCCCGGAGGGGGCAGAGCAGCAGCTCGGGGCGCGGTGCTGTCTCCTGCTCGCCGGGAAGGGGGAACGCGCGCGGCGCCGCTCCCAGGAGCCGAGCCGGGCCGGGCCGAGCCGAACTCCAGCCCCGGGGCTCCTCGGCCCAGGGGGGAGGGAGAGAGGAAAGTTCCCCCAGACTTGGCCGGGCCGTTCCCCGCGCGGCTGGGCAGGGCGCCGGGGAGCGCACCGGCAGCAGGCAGGCGAGGGGGACGCGGACGCTCTTACTTGGCTGCGGCGGGCTGGGTCCGTCCCCCGCGGAGCCGGGCAGGAGCCGGGCGGCGGGAGCGGCGTCCGGGGCGGACGCCTGAGCTGCACTGAGCAGGGCAGAGGCGCCGCGCCCAGCGCGCAGGCGGCGGGGCTGGGGCTGCGCCCACAGGACGCTCGGGGGCACGAGGAGGGCCAGAGTCATGGTAACCCGCGGGCGGCTGCGCCAGGGAGCCAGCGCCGAGCCCGGAGCACTGCGCACCGCGGGGCAGCCGGCACCAGCCACCCGCAGCAGCTCCGCGCACCTGCGCCGCCCGCACACGCACCGGCCCCCGCGCGCCGGCCCATCGCCGCACGCGCGCGCCCCTAGGTGTGTCCCCTCCCCCCCGGCACACGACCTGCCTGCCTGGAGACCGTCCAGCAGGGACACACCCCCGCACACGCAGCGCAGGCATCCGCCACAGGCCTCCGCGCACCCCGCGACACGCACCCCCTGCAGGCCGGCGGGCGCCCTTGCTTACCTGCAGGCAAACCCCGAGCTCCCAGCACTACGCCCGTGGGCGTTGCAAACACTCCGGCGGCTCGGCCAGCCCTGGTGCAGTTCGGCATTTCCCTGGGTAACGTGCCGGCTGGGGGGTGGGTGCTTGGCACGCAGATGTGAAAACAAGCTTCCCATCTCAAGACACGTGCACGGGTCGGAAATGCGCGTACGCCACGCGTGTGCCCTGCGCGCACACAGACAGGCACACGGGCCCTATGCATCACCGTGGGGAGGAACGGACCCAGCTATCTTCTGGGAACACGGGTGCCTTTGGCAGAGGCTTTAAAGACAGGCTGCAGTCTGGCCTGGCCCACATGCCCGGAGGGGGGGTGCCCTGACTAGGTGTGAAGGGAGGAGCTGAGCGTGGCTTTCCGCAGAAGCAGCTTGTTTGCTACAGGCAGATGCTTTGCACGGTTCGCACCCGGTGGCTGCTCAGAAGTTTGTTCGATTGCTTCAGGCCTGAGGAATGGCGGGTCCCACGCAGCTGGCAGCTCGCAGGCCCGCCAGGCTCTCCTCCCCAACGCCCGGGCATCATTTCACCTCCTCTTTTGCAACCCCGTCTGCGCGGTACTGGCTGCAGAAACGGTGTCCCCTTGCCTTGCAGTTGAGCTGTTGGGCCGCATGGTGCCGCTGCGCTGCTGTTTGCTTAACAGGGTAACCTCAGACTGGTACATTTTGTGAAGTCGAAGGGGACAGCCCGGGACAAGTGGGTTGCATCAAATAATGCACAATTGACAGCAAAACGCCTGGTGCCGTCCCCCACATGGCGCCGAGGCAACTGAATGCTATTTAAAAATAATCAGAACAAATGACAATTACACACATAAACCACATAACGTAGCCCAGTAACAACTATATGAATATTACATTTATTCCTATGGCACGTCCTCAAATGCTACTAAAACTAACAATCCAATTAGAGGTTTGAAAAATACATAACTGTCCATCATTTCTCATGAAAGGTGTGTGCTTCTAGCACTTAGGTACGAATTCTTACACTGGATTTGGTTAGATAGGATTCATTTGTATGGATTTAATCTTGGTTTTAAAAAACTATCTTTATGATTAATGTTGGCTATGTGGTTAGGGAACTGGACTGAAATTCAGGGGATCGGGGGTCAGCCCTAGCTCTGCCAGACTTGCTGTGTGACCTTGGGCAAAACACTTAGTCTCTCTGTACCTCAGTTTCCATTGGCAATAGGGAGAACAGGTGCATGAACACTAGCATCCTGGAACAGTCCAACATGACCAGCAGCAAAGCCGTTATCATTTGCCAACAATTTTGTCAGACTGGTCATATAGTCCAGATCTCTGATCAGCACCTCTCAAAACAGATTATTCTCTGAGTTGGAGGAAGGACAGAGGAGCTGTGGGGGGCCAGTGGAAGTGATGTAAGGATATGGTGAAAGCACACATGAAAGAGTGCAGCATTGGTGTTGACACTTGGGGGAACCTCGCCCAGGACTGTCCTCAGTGGAGAATGGTAATCCATGGGGGGGAGAGTAATTTTAGAGGTCCTGCCTCAGTGCAAGGAAGGAGAGGTGGAGGAGAAAAGAGTGTCAAAAAATGCCCTGTGCCCTTCCAACAGCTACCAACACCTGCCCCTTCTGTGATAAGAGCTGCAGCTCCAGTATCGGACTGGTCAGCCATGAACAGACTCACAAATAGGAAGGTGATGTGAAGAAGTCCTACTCATTGAGTGAACGCAACTAATAGTAGTAATAATGATAGGGTTCAGAGGTAGCTCTGCTAGTTCATTTCAGTAAAAGCAACAAGGTATTGGTGGCACCTTAAAGACTAACAATTTAATTATGATATAAGATTTCCTGAGTTCCAACTCACTTCATCAGATGCATGAAAGGTACAGTAAACCCCCAAGGTATGTGCAACCAAACTGCATCTCAGATTAACACCACTGCCGCACCTGACAGAAGAGGGTTTGCTGCTCCTGTCAGGGGTGGCAGCTACTCCTGTCCAGAGTCAGTCTGTCAGCTGCAGCCACTGACAGAAGTGGGGAAACTGATGAGGGCACCAGCCCTGGACAGTTTCCCAGCTCTGCAAGGGGAGGGAGCTGGGAGCCAGGTTGCCACCTGGTCCCTGTCTCCCCTTCACTGGCTGGAGCCACAAAACTGACTAGGGCTGGGAAATTTGACTTACTCAGGGGTTTTCAAGAATGCAACGCCTGCATATGTCATGGGTCTACTGTAGTAGGCTGTGGATACAGGAGTGATAGGTCAGAACTAATCCAATCAGGGTGGATGTGGGTAAGAAGGTGAGAATACCTAAAGCAGAAAATAACTTGTGGTGATGAGCGAGCCATTGTCCCCCATTAGTTCTTGTCTGTTTAGACCTCAGTTGTACAGAGGCTCATGCAGGCATCTCCCTGCACCCACATGGAAATACTAGCAGGGCTTAGGACTGTGAGCTGCCTAGGGCAGGGAGCATCTCTTACTGTAAGTATTACATACTGTGCCAATCACGGAGGGGCTGTGATCTCTGGTGGGGCCTCTAGTCACTACGCTAATGCTGATAAATATTAATATTAAAACATCTCCATTACAATTGTTTTAGAAAAATCTCTCCTATTTTAAATTGAAATGGAGTAGTACCGAGGTTCAGAAGTGTGTGGACACAGCACTATAGATCTACTTGTCCTCTGACTCAATATTTATTACACAGCAGCTGAGCAGAGGCCTGGGTGCCAGAAATGTTGGGTTCTAGAGCCAGCTTTGCAAATCACTTACAATGTGACCTCCAGGAAGGCTCAGTTTCAGGGACGGGTTAAGTAAAGGGCTTTAGGGGCTGCAGCCCTGGGCTCTGGGCTAAGGGGTTCCCCACAAAAAGCTCTCTGGGTGGCCAACAGTCTAGATGTTTTTACATGACCTGCTTAGCCTGGGGCTCTGGGCTGCAGCCACTAAAGCCCTGTGCATTATCCAGCTCTGCCTGGATGGGGCAAGAGGGAGGCAGCTCCATGCACTGGGCTGGATTTGTGTTGACACTAGTGCTGGGGGAAGCTCTGTCCCCACGTGGCCCTTGCCTGCAGGAGCCACTCTCGCCACTCCCAGTTGTGTGTGTATGGTGGTGGTGGTGCCTGCAGGTGAGCACAGGGCAGTGCAGCCCATGCTTAGCCACTTACTTCCCCCCCAGAAAAGGAGACCTGCCTCAGGAAAGTGCCTTGAACCCCAACCCACTGCCTGAGCCTTAGCCCTTCAGGAAGAGACATAATAGCACGATATGGGGGAGAATGGAATATAATCCACATGATGTTTTAATGCTATAGGTGGAAACCTGCAGGAAAGTTGGAGGGAGGAGTACAGGTAGCAGGAGGGACGAGTCTGGAGGAGGTACCAACAAGCTAGTTTGTGTGCACATGGCTAGAATGGCAGCTTCAGTTTCAGCACCTTTCTAAATAGTTCCCTAAATAAAGAGGATGCTTAGTTTTAGGAGCATGAAGTTTTCTCCTATTACACAGCAAGCAGCACATGAAGCAAGAAGTAGGATTAACAGGCAAATGATCCAGGAGCTAAAGTCAGAGCAAACAGGCAGCATAGAGAGAGACTCAGACCCCAGGGAAGGCTGGGTTTTCAAACAGAAAACAAGCCTAGAAGCAAAAGCTGAATCCGTATACAGAGCTGACTGTGGAGGATAAGGACAATAAAAGGAAGGTAAAGCTTTTTACTATCACGCTGGGGATAAAGGGGGAGAGGTGAGTGAGACACTGCAATAATGCCTGAAACATTGGAACAATTGATCAAGGTGTTAGATGAGCACTCTGATCCCAGGTCCTGCAGAGAGAGAATGGTATTTTTTGTTTTTGTTTTTTTGTTTGGTGGTTTGTTTTTTTTTTTTTTGCCTGAAATCAAGGAGCAAAAAAGGGAATAAAGGTGTAGTTTACAAAGCTGAGAACTCTGGCAATCACATGTAACTTTGGAGACATAAAATACTCCCTTATGAGAAACAGGATCATTTGTGGAAGGACATTCTGGTTTAAAGAAAATATTTACTCTTCTAGCAAGGCCTCCTAGAGCAAGGGTAACAGACCTGTCCAGGGAGAGACAAACAGGCTCAAGCTAATGGAACTCTGGATGTAAGCTGGAGAGGTTGTACGATGAATGCATGATGGGCCATGTGCATGCTATGGAAAGCAATGTGAATGGAAGAGAGAAAATGCCCAGCTTCTGGGCAGCTGCTTAAGTGGTTCTAGAGCCAGATCCACTATGATGTCACAATGCTGCAACTACCCAAGGAAGATAAAAGGAACAGCACCTGCAGTGGTTGAGGAAATAGAGATTTCCAATGGAGAGGAGGCTATCTGCAGTGTGACTTTGGCAGGTGCAGGTTGAACCTTTCTCCTCCGGCACCCTCAAGACCTGACTGGTGCCAGATGAGAGCATTTGCCAGACCAGGGGAGATCAATATTTCTAGCACATTACCAACCCTTCCACTGCTTACTGGGCTCTTAGAAGACATTTAGGGGTAAATTACAGCTAAATAACAGCACAGAACACTGAGAGCCAGAACTGGTGGCTATAAACAAATTTTATGGGACCAAAGGAAACTTGGCCACACCCATGATAAGTGGTCATCTTGCTAACTAAAATTATGCCAGATTGCAGAGTTTGCTGGATGAGACAGTTATGGATTAGAGAGGTTCAACCTGTACAAAGACTTCCAGTGTATATGTACTGCAGAAAAAGGCTGCCAGCCATTCAACTGCCATTTGCAGCTAAACTATAAGATCAGCAACCTATTCAATTGTGGCTAGATTGTGGAATAGCTGCAATATAATCCCTGGAGTGCTGATAAGCAGCAATATTAGTTTGGGGGAAGTGTGACCTAATGCAGATGTTCAATAAACTCCGAGTCCAGTGAGCAAACACAGGCTATAGATAACAAACCCATGTAACAGATATTATCACTTTAGTTTGTAGTAATTGGCACACAGGAACACCACCCACTGCTGGGCAGCCAGGGAAAATGGGCCATGGATTTGATCACAGTATAATACCACAATATTTCAATGTCACAAGGAGGGAGAACAGTCGCCAGGGGCACTGTCTAGGAGTCTAACAGAAGATAGGGCTGTATTTCAATAGGTGGATACCTAGAGGCAAGCTTAAATTAGAAATAGAGCCTGGTAAACTACCAAAATGCAGAGAGCCTTTAGGCCGGGTGGCGCCATTGAAGTAGAAACTGTAAAACCTGTAAAGAACAGGCATCATTACACCACTGACATGAGTGCAGAGTGGATCAGCAGCCTAACAATGGTGGGAAAACCTGCAGGTGAATGTGGGATTTGTGTGGTCTCAAAACCACTGAACAGAGCAGTGAAAAGAAGTCACTGCCCATTGCCAGTGATTGGAGAGGTACTGTCAGGTTTATCCACACAGTACGTTTTCACTTGTATACAATTTGTGATGAGAAGGTGAGCCGTCCAGCCACCTGTCAAGCTTTTGGTAGTTACTGCTCGATACAAAAGCCTCACCTCAGAGTGTTCCTACCAAACTAAACCAGGCATTGCAGGGAGTACTAGCCATCAAGACTGTAGCTATTGACATTTTTATTGCAGTAGGTGTCAAGGAAGAGGCAATGTAGGATCACAATATCAATCTGCAACAACTCATAACAGGTGCCAGGAGGTCGAACACAGGTAAGTCCTGAGATCCCCTCTGTTGGATGTCTGCAGACTTCTGTGGAAAGTGAGAGTCATTAGGGAAATTCCCAGGCCAGCAGATACGAGGGGAGTCCAGCCATTGGCTAGCTTTCCAGATTCTGTTCATACCTGTTAGAATAGGTCTACCATATAAAAAAGAAAACACCCTTGAGAGGGAGTGTATCTGTGCCAGTATCTACCAACTCACCTTGTATTAATGAGTTATAGTATATATAGTGCATCAATACAATATGAGTTGGTAGATACTGATACAGATACACTCCCTCTCAGGGGTGTCCTCTTTTTTGACATCTCAAATACAGTAACCTCATATTAGAAGCTTGTGACCTCTTGAGACAGTTAATACATCACAATGCAGCAGGGGCATGGCCAGAGACCCAAAACTGGCATTTGAAAGAGTAAATGAAATGCAAGACATCAGTCCTATTGCCTGACAACCCAGAGAAGCAGCTAGCTCTCTGTGGAGAAAAAGGCTTCCGCTTTGATCCTTGAGCCTGGATGGTCGTATCTGTTCAGTTGGTGGAGGACTTTGGTCTGCAGGGTGTCATACCAGCATCTTTCCTGGGTACTCAGTTCCCATGTTAAACAAATTCAAATACATGACTGTGAAGATGATGAAAAGGGAGCTAATATTTTTTCTGTACTGATAAATTGACTGCATGTTTAACTATCTGGAGATTACATGAATAAACCAACCACGCTGTTATCCATGAAGAATTAGCATTGCTGTAGAGGAAAATTTTAATCCCTCTTTCATTACTTTATGTTGCTTGCAGGCTGCCTCCGTTGAATGATGATGCTGAAATCCTGTTCTACCTTCTCTCTGTCTGCAGCAGATAATTTAGGAGTGATGCTACCTGCAAAACAGTATTTCAGCTTTGTGGCACCTTTGCCCTCTTGCTCCTTAAACAAAATAAGAGAGTAAATTCATTTTATATGAAGTGGGATTAGGATATCCACTAAGACAAGGAGTGCATTCCTTTCTGGCTTTCTGCTAAAGTATTAAAGAAACAGCACACATACCCTCGTGATTTTAGCCTCTGGCGATGCAACGCTTGAGGCCAGGTCTCTACTAGGGAAACAAGTCGATTTCCAATATGCAATTCTAGCTATGGCAATTGCATAGCTAGCATCAATATACCGGAAATCAACTTACCTGACTGTCCTAATTAAGAAGGTCAATGGGAGTGTTTCTCTCATTGACTTCCCTTATGCCACATGATAGCAAGGCATACAGGGATTGACTGCTGACCCCACAGAGATCAATTTTGCATTTCTTTACCACACACTTGAAAACAAACTCTGGAAAATCAACCCTGACTGGGTCAATCTTCCCAGAAGTATAGATGTGCCCTGAGACATGCACCCTTTAGAGCCAGTGTGATGTCAAATAGTGTTCCAGGCGCCGGTTTCAGCATGCGAATCCAAATAGGATGGAAGGGTTTAAATGGAAGAAATCAGAATGTAGAGCGCAGTCGGGATCTGCTTAAAACTCAAGATTTAGGCCCAAGAAGAGACGATCTCTCTGATTAACTCTGGGAAGCAGAATATTGGTCTTCAGACAGAATCCATTTTTAGATGGAAGGAATACACAAAAAACACATTTGAAGAGGCCCTCTAACAGTTGGGAAAAGATATTCCTTGTATTATTTGCATTAGTGCTCACATGCAATGTTTGCTTGCATGAATAACAGCTACTCATATGAGTAAAAGTTTCCAGATCTGGCCCCTTGATATTTCCTCTCAAGTTCTTAGTTTGGTAATTCCTTTGTTCTTATATAACTAGAAGGCATGAGGGGACTTGGCCTGAACCTCCAAAAGAAATCCCACAGACCTTCCTCCAAGACTAGAGTCTTTGGAATGGAGTCTGCCTCCCAGACACCTAGACGCATGCTTGTCTTGCACTGTCTCCTAGATGCAATCTGCTTTGCTGCCTCTGATTCATTGTCCCAAACTCAGAACCTGAGGCCCAAGATCCCTCTGAGAGCATTGACCAGGAACATAAGTGGCAGATAACACAAAGTTTTCATAATAATTATGAGAATACTCTGTCTTTCTTAAGTGTCTTTCACCTGAGGAATCCTCTGGGCTTTACAGATATTAGGTCAGCCTCTTTGCAAGATAAGTAAGTGAAAGATAATCTTCATTTTATAGGTGAAGAACTGAGGCACAGTGAGGGGACAAGCTCATGTAGCATTCAAGAGCAAGACCAGCATTGCGTGACATCTTAACACCCAGTCTCTGCTCTAACTTTAAAACAAAGCTACAAAGCTACAGGGGTACTAGTAATACTAACCTTGGTGTCGCTTGTTTTTTTTTCATTTTTTTTCATTTTTTTTTTTGAGAATTAGACTTTCGTTCTTGTTCCACCTGTTTTAGCTGTTGAACAAAACCAGATCATGATCACATAAAACTCCTGCTAAAGTTTCCCCACATCTCTATTGTGTTATGTTTGGCACTGAAAAAGTACAAAGGTTACATACTCCTCCTCCATCTGCGGTTCCATAATTATTCCATTTATATTTTTAAAGTGGCTGATCTGACTGAAATTAATTTACAGGCATTGGACGTCTTACTCAAATACTTTCTGCTATCTCGTCCTACCTGCCCCATGCAGATGTGCTGATAGGTATTCTACATATTTTCCTGGCTGAATACTGTGCAACTGATGGATGTGTTTTATCCTAACATGCCAAAGTCTGACAGGCTCCAAATGAGGTGCACGAGAGGGTATAAAAATGCAGTCAGATTAAGCCCTCAGTCTACAAAGTGTATGGGAAATAGTGACACTGATTAGGAAAAACAGCAATTTGGGCACACAATGGCATGAAAAAAATTCCTCCTGAGTTGGATGCTGCAGCTGCTGCAATTGCTTGGGAAGAGCCCTGCAAACTGTAGATGTTAACTTTATATCTGCATGTGTCTGCACCCGCAGACTTGGCTGCAGTTATCCGCAGTTCATTTTTGCAGATGTAGATGTGGATAGCAGTTTTGTATCTGTGCAGGGCTCTATGTACACATATTTTGATTACAAGTTGTACCTCTCTGATCTGGCACCCTTGGGACCTCAGAGGTCCCTAATGAGGGATTTTGCTGGACTAGGGAAAGTTAATGCCTCTGTCCATGGCCAGCCCTTCTGGCCCTCTGCTGTGGCTCCCTGACTCTGGCTCGCCACTGCAGCTGGCTCCACAGTCCCAGCCTCAGTGCTCCAGCCCCACAAGGGACTGCTGGGGGATACTGGCACTCTGGTCTTGGCCCCACCTGGGGCTGCTGGGGGAAGCCAGACCTCCAACCTTGGTGCCATGCAGGGGGCTGTTGAGGTACACTGCCTCCAGCTGGGCCACACTGCCCCCCTGTGGGGCTGCCAGCTGATTGCCCTCCTGTACCGTCTCTCTGGTCCAGAAACAAGAGACGTTGCCAGACAAGAAAATGCTGTTTTTTGGAGGTGTAATATTTGCATGTGTAAATAATAATTAGAAATCTGCCAATCACTGAGCAGGTTTTGTGCACAATTGTTATTGCAAAGAGAAAATAAAGCACAAATTTTAAACCCACATTTTTGAGGAACTGGGTTTCCAGAGGGTCCATCCCATGAAATAGTTAATCTTTGTGTTTATTGTAAATGTAAACATGCACGATGTAGAGGCAATAACCAATGCCCGTATTTGCAGAAGAGGAAGGCAATTCAGCCCTAATGAGTTTCAGAGATATGCTGATAGAGAGAAGGGAGAGAGAACTATCAAGGACAGTATATTGTTTATCATTGGGGTTCTGGCAGTGTTCCAAATGCCACTTTTTTGTGGAGCTGCTGAGCTGAAGGAGTATTGCAAGGATTTACAAATTGCTTTTTCACATATGTGCTCTAGCCTGAGTATTGTGTGGCTTCACATGATGGAATGCATTAAGTACCAAATACTAATATGAAAAGATAATAGTTCTAGCAAATTACGATGTGTCCAGGCATTTTGAAAATAGCAGTTTGACACATTTGTCTTTATGATTCTAATGATATGTCTTTGAACTGACTGATGCAAATGTGGGTTTTAATGAGTTGTAGTAAACAGTGCTGGTTCGATATGCCTATGTTTCACCCAGGATACAATTTCCAACCAGTCCCTTTTTGGTCATACTCATAATTCAGGATGTGCAATGGACTTCTATTATGTTTATTTTTTCTGAATCTCAATACTTTTTAAAACTAGTGACATAACCTTTAAGCTTTAATTTATTAATATAATATTTTCCCCCTGACTGCTGCATTATTTATTAAATTTTGGTGCCTTGCCATTCAAAATATATTGTTCAATTCAAAAGAAAATTATTAGGCAAATATGTTCCTCATGATTACTGTGATTGCTGTTCTGAAAATACGGAGGCTTGCAGGCTAAGGCATCCTTTAAAGAATTTATAATCCACTACTTGCTCATGCAGAAATATCTGTAATTTACTCAGTTTGTAGTTGTGAATGCATGTGTATTGCACACATAGACAGCTTGGCCCATTGTGAATAAAGCATTAGAGTGGGAGTCAAGAGATCTGGGTGCTGTTCCTAATTCTGAGCAAGTCAAGTTACCTCTTGCGTGTTTGCTTCCTTCCCAATCTCAGTCTATCTTGTTTATAGTCAAAATCAGCCCCCAAGGCAGGATCCAGCCTGCCAAGCATTTCCCTCCAGACCGCCCAGCTGATTAGCAGAGTGTGCATATTTTCAGCTGCCTGTCCCTCTGCTTTGTTCCAGCTGCAGCTGAATTCCTCCTAGGGCTCTCCTGCTAGCTGTGAAGAGGGAGAGGGGGTGGAAGGGAGAAGATTGTGCTGAAGTCAGGGTGTTCCCCTGACCCCCCACCCCATCTCTGCAAAGCAAGGATCCAGGAGAGGGAAACACATAGTGAAGCTGCTCCAGTCGGAAGCAATGACCATTTATCATGGAATCATAGAATCATAGAATCCTAGGGCTGGAAGAGACCTCAGGATGTCATCTAGTCCAGCCCCCTGCCTAAAGCACGATCAACTAAATCATCCCAGCCAAGACGGTCAAGCCAGGACCTAAAAACCTCTTGGGATGGAGATCCCACCACCTCTCTAGGTAACGCATTTCAGTCCTTCACCACCCTCCTGGTGAAATAGTTTTTCCCAATATTCAACCTACACCTTTCCCTCTGTAACTTCAGACCATTGCTCCTTGTTCTGTCATCTGTCACCATTGAGAACAGTCTCTCTCCATCCTCTTTAGAGCCCCCTTTCGGAAAATTGAAGGCTGCTATCAAATTGCCTCTGAGTCTTCTCTTCTGCAAACTAAATAAGCCCAAATCTCTTAGCCTCTCCTCAGAGGTCATGTACTCCAGACCTCTAACCATTTTCGTTGCCCTCCACTGAACCCTCTGTAATGTGTCCACATCCTTTCTATACTGGGGGGCCCAGAACTGGACGCAATACTCCAGATGAGGCCTCACCAGAGCTCCATAGAGTGGAATAACTTCTCTAGATCTGCTGGGAAGTGCTTCTCCTAATGCACCCCAATATACCATTAGCCTTCTTGGCTATGAGGGCACACGGTTGACCCATATATAGCCTCTCATCCCCTGTAATATCTAGGTCCTTTTCTACTGCACTGCTAATTAGCCTGTAGCAGCCTGTAACAATGTAATTTAGCTTGTTCCCAGCCTGTAACAATGCTTGGGATTCTTCTGTCCCAAGTGCAGGACTCTGCCCTTATCCTTGTTGAACCTCAACACATTTCTTTTGGCCCAATCCTCCAATTTGTCTAGGTCACTCTGGACCCTATCCCTACCCTCCAGTGTATCTACCTGACCCCCTAGCTTAGTGTCATCTGCAAATTTGTGGAGGATGCAATCCATCCTCTCATCCAGGTCATTAATAAACGTGTTGAACAGTACTGGCCCTAGAACTGATCCTTGTGGCACTCCGCTTGAAACCGACCACCAGCCAGACACTGAGCCATTGACCACTACCTGTTGGGCCCGTCTTTCAAGCCAGTTTTCTATCCATCTTACAGTCCATGCATCCAATCCATACTTAATGACTCACTCAGGAGTGCAGAGTAGGACAGTTTTCCCTTTAAGAGACAGAGGCCAGCTTCTCTCAGAAACTTACCCAGCAGCAGCCAACGCACACACTCTGTGTCACTGTCATGCATACTTAGTCTGTGCCACACACACAGAGTCACTGTCACATATAAGCTACATCTACACGTGCCCCAAACTTCGAAATGGCCACGCAAATGGCCATTTTGAAGTTTACTAATGAAGCGCTGAAATGCATATTCAGCGCTACATTAGCATGCGGGCGGCAGCGGCGCTTCGAAATTGACGCTCCTTGCCGCCGTGCGGCGCGTCCAGACGGGGCTCCTTTTCGAAAGCACGCCGCCTACTTTGAAGTCCCCTTATTCCCATCAGCTGATGGGAATAAGGGGACTTCGAAGTAGGCGGGGTCCTTTCGAAAAGCAGCCCCGTCTGGACGCGCCACGCGGTGGCAAGGAGCGTCAATTTCGAAGCGCCGCTGCCGCCCGCATGCTAATGAAGCGCTGAATATGCATTTCAGCGCTTCATTAGTAAACTTCAAAATGGCCATTTGCGTGGCCATTTCGAAGTTTGGGGCACGTGTAGACACGGCCATAGACTGCAGCACACACTTAATCTGTATCACAAAAACTGTCTCTCTTTCATACTCTCTGTCTCTGGTTGCCAGCCCTAACCGTTCTGCCAAAGGCCCTGCCCTTTCCAGAGGGCCCAGTACCGCCCTGTGATCAGTAACTAAATATGTGGAGTGCCCCTCCGTGAAAGTTATTGCCCACCCTGGCTTAGTGGGAAGATTTTTAAAGGCACAGAGGACACATCTATTAGTTTAGAAATCTCTCCCCTTTAACTGTGAGTTATTTGGAAGACAGACTATATAATACCTAGGTTCAAGGGGCCCCAGTCTCCTTTGCAATAGATGGGCTCTATTGGAATGCAGTTAGTTGTCATTACCGTTATTAATAAAGCCACCTGGTTGGTCACTTACTGATAAATTTAGCCTATGCTTGCATACACTGTTGTTAATTTGTGCGCAGATGAGGCAAACCAACGTGTGACCATTCTACGTTGTGTGTATCTGTTTGTTGCATGAGGAGGAACACATGGTGGGCCTTCCTGTTAATTTGCCTTCATTGTTCTTGAGCAGTGTCTTGCTGTTTCTTTGCATCTCAGTGCTGCTTGTTAAATGCAGCGTGTGAATGTTTCATTGTACTTTGCAAGTTGTGCACTGCATTTTTAATTTAAATACTCATTTGAGTGGCTGATAGCTATGTAGACAAAGTAAATTGTCATAATCTTACAGTGGCAAACAAAGGATCTAGCAGAATAACAACAGGCTCTGTAGGTAACATTTCTGAACTGTCACAAGGGTCTGGAATACTGAGACAGTCTCAGTGAATATGAAAGGAAGTATTTTAAGCCTGAAAGGCCAGATAAAGGGAGGCTGACTCCACAGGTAGCTCTGTTGACTTCAGTGGGAATACTTAAGGTAAGGCGCTATTGACTGTATATCCCAGTCAGACCCACAGGGATCAAACATATTCACCTTACTCACACACTCATGACTTTGATGGGCTTGTGATTACTCACTTGAGTAAAGTAAGTTGGATTTGAGTCTTGCTCTGCGCTACAACCAGAGTTCCCAGTAATTTTTTCCATCCATGGGCAGAATAAATTTTTAAGTGCAGTGAGGCATGTGCAGATGCACACCACCAGTAAAAACATACACCACCAGCTGTGGGCACTGCTAATCAGCTGGGCAGCACCTGAATCTCTCCAGGGTGACAGCCTTACAGGGAACACTGGTTACACCTGAAATCGTTTAGATTCTCAGCTGGTGAATAGTGTTTCTGCAGGCCATCTGCCTGTCTCTAAGTCTTCCATGGCTCAGCTTCTCCAGCCAAACTGCAAAGTTCATCCCACTTCAGGAATAATGAAAATCCAGCTAATAATTCTTCTGCTTCACTGTGCCACAGAAATCTTCTTCTTCCACTTGCAAACCCTTTCACTGGGTTCTCCCACCACAGGAACTTGCAGGTATTTTTCCACAGAAGAGTCCTGCCTCTTTTGGAGACTTTTCTTAGGAGTTGCCCCCTTTCGAGGGCTTACCTCAGGGATCAGTTTTGTCCCTATGGCATTCCTTAGCCTGCCTACCCCAGGCCCTTCCAAGAGGGCAAGAGCACACACTCCCTACACCTCTTTTCTTGATCTTTTCCCCTCATTTGAGCTCCCTCAGGCCCTTATACGGTAGGTGCCTAATAGGTCCTTTGCTAGCTCCACCCCCTCTGAATGGGAGGTAATTAGTTAATCACCCCATATGTGTGGAGCATGATTCCAATTGTTTTCCTCCCTTTTGTCGGAGGCAATGGGATTCACCACATCAGAATACCGTTGGATAGACATTGATTTGTGCCCTTACACCACAGGTGGACAAGATATGGCCCAGGTGCTGCATCTGGCTTGCCAAGCCTTTTAATTCGGCCCGTGGCTGGCCCTATAGCTGCAGAGAGGCAGGGGAGCTTTGGGTGATACTCCCGCCCACAGGAAATTCTTTTGGCTCCTATTGGCTGGAAACCAGCAGCGCAGTTTCTCAGCTTTCATTGGTTGGTTTCCAGCCAATAGGAGATGAGACATTTTGCCGGTGGCAGGGGCAACACGGGAAGCCCTCCTTCCCACAGTGCTGAGAGTCACATGGAACAGAGACCTGGGACGGCTGGGAGTCAGAGAAGCCTGTCTGAAAGCACTGCTGGGCATGAGCTGCTTATATAAGTGCGTCTTGGCCAGAGCCTGCTCCTGGCACTCCACCTCAACTCCCTCCCAGACCTTGTACCCCCCACCTCTTCCCCCAGACCAGAATCCTTTCCTGTACCCGTACCCCATCCCAGACCCTGCACCTCAATAACCTCTGCACCTTCCCATCCCATCCCCATCCCAGACCCTGCACTACTCAAAACCTCTGCACCTTCCTCTGTTTCCCAGGTCATAACTCCCTCTCAGACCCCGCACCTACTCCTACACCTCTTCCCCATGCTGGAATCCTCCCTTGCACCCATAAGCCATCCTGGACCCTGCACCCAATACCCTGCCCCAGGTCACAATCCCACCTTTACCCAAATGCCCTCTCAGACACCACACCCTATCCTACACCCCAGTCCCCTACTCTGAGCTCCCCTCTGCACCTAACCTCCATCCCAGACCCCACACCTCCTCCATGGAAAAGTGCAGCCTTGACCACCCACTAGAATCTTGGAGTGGCCCCCCCATCAAAAATTATTGTCCATCCCTGCACCAGAAGGAATTTTTGGGCTGTACCGGCCTGGGTCATATTTATATTGGCAACTTACACACCAATCACCTGAGCTTTTGAGCAGCACTCACATGATTATTTTTTAAAATGTCATTGCTATTGCAGTTAAGGCCAGCGATGTGGTCTCATACTAGTATAATGTTCCAACATTTCAGTCTCTGGCCTGGTCTGCATTACAAAGTTTGTTCGATGTAAGTCAAATTACAGTGACTTAGTTATACACGTGGCTACCCTAAAATTTTTCTCTTGCTGAGGTAAGCGCCCCACTTCAGTGCCATAAAATGGGCCCCTGCTAACTGGCAAGGGCTGGGACTCTTGGGTTCTTGAGATATTTTAACAGCAGTATAGCTATTAGCTTAGTCCATGGAAGGAAGAGTTAGAGATAAATTAACGTGTGTAGAATTTAGATAGATCTAATGTGTCAGATCTTCAGAGAGCCATTAAACAGGCCACTCCACGATAAGGTATGGTCATTAATCAGCCAAACATAATCAGAATTTTATCTTGTCAGAGGAATATCTGGTTATAATGGACAGCCACAATGCAGAATCATTGTACAGGAATACTTGCTTACAGCTGATATTCTTATAGAATTTTTTGAGAACTTCTGGGTAAAATTGGTGACTATAATGTAAAATAATCTAATAACTTTCCTGAGAATTTCTTACCTTGCAGCTACATACCAACTACATATAATATCTTATAATATAGCTATCTGTAATGCCACCCTTTTGGGGCTTGTAATAGCCACTGGCTGAATTCTACCTGTAAATAGTATCAAAAATAAATTCCTTTCACAAATTTTCAAATGCTTAGCTATAGATTACTGAATTGTATGGAAATATTCAGCATTAGAATATAATTGGGCCTGATTCTGAGAGGTGCTTAGCACATACATCTTCCATTGATTTTAGCGGCAGCATGGGTGCTTCGCTCCTCTCAGGAGTAAATGAGTTTCTGTGATTAAATTACCTATGGATCTTATTAGTAATTACAAAAAATTGAAACACAGGAAAGAGTCTTTCCAGCAAACTGCCTCAGACAGGCATTTAGTGTGTCCTGTGAATGAAGTTAACAATGGTACTTGGTATATAATTTCAAGTTCAAACAATACATAATTCTTATAATTCAGAAATGGAGCCTTATATTCAAGAAGCAAGACACACATAATATAATTATGATACCTAATTATTGTTCAGGCCGTACATCTCGCTTACAATAAAATTGCCACAAAATGTAGACCAGCTTTCTGGTTAATCACATTTATTTCCTCCTTATTAAGTTTACAAAATATTCCTCTGAAATAATTCTTATTTTAGGAATCATACAAATATGATAAAGTTTCTTACTGGCATTTTACTATGCATTAGTCATTCACATTTGCCAATTTAAAAAAAAATAAAGTATGTGTCTAAAAATAAATATTATAGCTTGACATTTTCTGTTAAGTAATGATTGTGCACAGCTTTGTCCTCCTCTTATAAACTCTGCTAGGCAATGCATTTTAATTGGAAACATTTGCAGTTCAGTGACAGGATGCTCTTGGAAGGCCTGATTATGGTCCAATGGAAATCAGCAGTAAAATTCCCTTTGACATCAGTAGCGACTCTGTTAGATATCTCCATCGAGTTGAAACTCTCAAGTGCAGATATACAGTAGAACCCCCATCATCTGACCTAAACAGGACTGAAGGTTGATTAACGGAAATGACTAACACAGAATACTAATGAAAAAAGAGGTACAAATATCAATAAACTCAGTTTATTACTAATTCCAATGAAAACATAATACAATCATTCTTAAAAATTCTTAGTCATCATGTCAGATAAAACAGAACGTTGGATATTTGAAGGTTGGGTAAATGGGGTTCTCCTGTAGTTGTGTTGGTGTCATGGTGCTTAACAACAACGAGAAATCTGTGGCATCTGACGAAGCGGGTCTTTGCCGATGAAAGCTTATGCACCAAAAAAATATGTTAGTCTATAAGGTGCCACAGGTCTTCTCATTGTTTTTGCGGATACAGACTAATATGGCTACCCCTCTGATGGTGTTTAATACCAGTATAACTACACAGAAGGGAATACACTGGACTGGTATAACCCTGTCTGGGTAGGGTTGTATCAGTAACATTGTTTTGATAAAAAAACAAAAAAACCCAAACCAACCAACCCCCACCCCCACCCCCACCCCACATATCCCTATCTTATATAATTCTGTTGCTACAAAGTCTGTGTTTAGATCAGGCTGGGGTGATTCCATTGGGTTATGGTTGCCCTATGGTTGCCTGAAGGCACCAAAGTGATAATTTAATTATAGCTTTCTCTAATATCTGAGAAGTTTAGATGCTTTCTGCTCAGTCTTTGCTGTTCTGATGTAAGGCTCATACGCCAGAAGAAACTGGAGCAGCCTAACATCTTCCTCATAGTTTTCTGAACATAGTAATTTGAGAGACTAGCTGGGCGTTGTTTGTCTCACGGTTATACTGATATAAATGCCAAGTAGGTCAACTCTATTTTGTGTAACTGAAATCAGAATTTGGTGTCTAGCAATGGAACAGGGATAGGTATTCTGTTGGATGGTGTAGAATGATCATGGGCTGTATCTATGGATAATGCTGTTGTTTAATTCCCAGCTCAAAGAACGGTCCAAACTCTTTTTCGTGTGTCCCATGCGTTAGCAATTGGTTGATTCTTCTATCTGTTCAGATGGGAACTGCAAATTAATCTTATCAGATGCTGTGTTTTGTTGAGTTTCTTTTTTCATCTCAGCTGAGATGCCTGGAGCTCAGGAAGGCATAAACAGACTTGCTAAATTTAAACCTTAGGATCATTGTTGTTCTTCTTAAACATGTGCTGGTTTGGGTGGCAGTGAACCTGTATCCTTCTGTCCTGCCTCTTGACTGGCTGTGCTGCTGAATTCAAAAGAAACACAACAGGTAAAGGATCTTTATGTACAGAAGCTGCTCCTACTCACGCTTCTGAGCTGTTCCAGTAGAACAAGACTTAAACTACATCTGCACTACAGCCTGGGCCCATGCTCTGGGATCAGTCTGCTGGCAGCTGATTTGGCAGGTCTAGTTAAGACCCCACAAATCAACTGCATATTGCTCTCCCATTGACCTAGTTATCTACTCTGGATGAGAAAAACAAGGGAAGCATTTTCTCCTGTCAGCCCCCTCACGTGTAGCCTGAGTAATATGATCTAAAGTATGCCGACTCCAGCTACATTATTCACGTAGGTGAAGCTGTGTAGCTTAAGTCAGCTTTCTGTTGGAGTGTAGATGTGGCCTTAGTATCACTGGGACATGGCTACAATGCAAAGAAAAGCCGGTGGCGGTGAAGTGCAGGCTTGGATCAACTGATTTGAGGAGGCCTGAGTTCTGGGGCTAACATTGATAGTGTAGATATTCCCTACTGAGCAGAAGCCTGCGATCCAAGACCCTCCTCCTCAGCTGGATTACAAAGCCTGCACTTTAGCCTAAGCAGGAATGTATACACTGCTATTTTTAGCTCTGCAGCTCAAGCCCTGGGAGCCTGAATCAGTTGGCCCAGCTCTTAGATTGGGCATGTCCAGTTTTCTTTGCAGAGTTGACAGTCTGAAAATGACTAGAATGTTGGCGATACCGTTGGCATGCAGAGTCCAGCATGTAGAGTCCCAGGGAAGCTGGAAGTCTGTTTGTAGCTGAGTGACAAGGAAAATGGAAGACCACTCAGCTTTCTATCCACTATTGACCCATTTTGAATTAAGTCCCATCTCTCCAGTGCCTCTTGTTTTCCACAAGGAACGTCATTTTCATTAATCCCAGTGTTACCTACACCTCTTAAAATATAGTAACTGCTCATTTTTGCTGCTAAAAATTTATTTATATCAGAAATAAAAAAGTCATGCAAGTCAGGGGATAGTTATTTGCACTGAAGGAATGAGTCCCAGAGCATTTCAGCGTGCTCACATGAATAATGTATTGTTCTCCCCCATTCTTGTACATTGGCACACAAGGTATCCCACATTTGAGCCTCACCAGGCAGGAGTTAAATTTTGGGAAGAGTGGAGTAGATGCTTGCCATGGCTCAGAACACTGTCTGAAGTTTTTCATCAAAACTGTGGAACTCTCCTCTGGTGTGATGTCGATGGCAGGAGGCCAAAGGGATAATAGAATGGGTGAGAAGTGGAGGTGAAACTCAGTGGAATATTAACAGAGAGGTAGCCATGTTAGTCTGTATCCTAACAAAACAAACCAGCAGTCAGGTAGCACTTTAAAGACTAACAAAATTACTGATCCCTGGCTTTTTCAGTACAGGCTTGTTTATACTCTGTGGCTGATGGGCACAATAGGAATATCACAATATATCCTGGTTTCTCTATGAGCAGTGATTTTAATTTTTTTTGTCAGAGGTTCTTAGGTCCACTCTGGATGCTGTATGTCAAGCAGATGGTACATAGGAGCGGGATTCTGACCATAAGTGACCAGCAGAGAATTCCGTTAGCGGAGAGGCACTCCCCAACTGGTACAACGCACGTGGAATTGCCCCTTATACAAGCTTGCTCTTCTCTTTCCTGGCATAGTTAGCATCCTGGAGCCTGGGGAGGTGGTATGGTGGGGCCATGGCAGAGCACTGTTCTACCTCACTCACAGATCCATGTTTGAAATAGCCTCCCTTATGATAATGGTGTGAGTCAGAGCATGCTTCAAGCTAGGGCTAGCTGACACGTAATCAGTGAGCTTGTTACAGCTCCCCGATGTTCCATGTTCTCTTGGACTGAGCAGAACTCAATGGCAGAGGAGAACTGAGCCCCTAGGAGCTCTATTTAATGAAATGTGTCCATAGTAATGCTGCTAGCATGATGAGTTATAGCTGTTCAAAACATATGTTATTTGTGAGGGGAGGAAGCACAGTGGTTATACTGTGCAACGTCACACAGGCCTATTTGTGCAAAATACTCTGATGCAGTATAATTTTAGGGCAGAGGAATAAATTACATGGCAGCGTCAGAGAAGGAAAGGGTTTGCATATGGAACCAAAATAATTTGAAGGTAGAATCTGTCTCATGGTACTTCGATAATTTCATCGTATATAATTTTTAGCGATGTTAGCATTTATCGTGGGTCAACAGCCGCCAGCATGGGTGCCAAGAGTGGCACATGAGCAGGTTTTCATCAGCACGCAAGGCATGAGCTCAGCCTCATCCATCCTCCCCCATGCACCCGGGAGCATGCTTGGAGCCAGTCTGCCTGTGGATTAACAAAAGACCAGCTAATGCTACCAACCAGCACCTAATTGGTAAAGCTCTGCACCTTCATTTATTTATAAATGAAGCTGTTATAAGTAGGCCTATTAGTGACTTTAAAAAGTATCACCAGCACTTGGCTCATACATAGATGTCAAAAGGTCAAATTTCAGCACTCTGCCTCCAAAAGTTGCTGACCCCTGGTGTAGAGTGGTACACTGATTAATTAGGAGAATGATTGTAGAATTTTAAATGCACCAGGTCATTCCTCTATAATGTAAGTCCTTGAGTGGTATGGTATTCTCTCAAGGATGATTTTGGCTCATTGTTTGAGAATAAACATCAACTATGATAATCACTATCTGAGCAGAAAATGTAAATTCACTGACAAAATAAAAGGGAAGAAGGAAGGAAAGTGTTTATTGACAAAAGTGCTGCTTTAGACAGCAGGAATATTTTAAAATAGCATTAATAAAGAGAAACATGCTCAATTATCTTGCTAGGGTCTATTGTTGATAGTCTGGTCCTCATGGCTTCAGAACAGCACAGGAATTTCTTCAGACAGTAATGCTTACAAAAAGCCCTACATTTGTGGAGCTTGGAGATTTCATTTGACTTTGACAATGATGTTTCAGTTAGCAGAAAATAGGTTTTCAGTCTCTTTTCAAAGCTATACATTAAATGAATAATTTATCACAGAAAACAGCGCTCAAATGAACATGTAAGTAACATTTATTTTCCATTGCATAAAATATACCTCAAATGTTTAAAATAAAAATGCAAATGAAAGAGAATGATTCTAATATGGCTATATAATATGCATATTCCATGCTACCTTTGTTTTTTAATCGTGTATAAAGTAAACAAACAAAACAAATACTGTTCAGATTTTCAAAAATGCTTCGTATAAATTCAGTGAATAACTGACTAATGTAGAATCCTTCCTCCTGTTTGTTATCATAAATAGGCCGTATAAAGTATTTTCATGTGTTATAGTCACACCTCATATGAGATGATAATATAGGGTACCCAATTCTGGTTTTAATGGGCATATAAAGGATGCAGGGCAAGGCCTATAGTTTAAAAGGCATTTGTATTTACATGTTATGATATATCTGAAGCAACTCTTTTCTTCGCTTGACATGACTTATACCAAATGAAAACCCTGGTGTAACCATGCCACTCAAACTCCTCTGCGATCAGGAAGTGAAAATGACCCAAAACTATCACTGCTCTTCATAGTGTCCAGGACTGGGCCTAATAGGGTTGCTATTAGCCTGAGAAAATGATCTGAAAAGGAGCTATAATAAGCATATTACCAAAATAGAAAAGGGTCCCTGGGAAGTGGACATGCTTAACATTTTAATTTTCTACCTTACTTTGCTCTTTTGGGGAATGACGTATTTTCACTTGAGTGTCCAGTTTCAGTGAGTTATTTCATTACAGGTCTGACTGACGTCCTAATAAAGTATTATAGTAACTAGCAGATATACCCAGCGTTGCTGAGGTCCTTGTGGGGACTCAGGGCAGGGAGTGTGTGGCCCTCGGCAGACATGCGGAGGGTGTAGGAGTCAGGGCAGGAGCGTGTCTGTGTGTGGGGGGGGCTTGGGGGCTCAGGGCAGGAGATTGGGTTGTGGGAGGGCTTAGGGCTGGGAGTTGGCCACCACGCTGCCCAGTGGATAGTTCCCCAGGGCTGGCTGGAGTGATGGGGGTCATGCTGCCTGGGCAGCAGCTCCCCAGGGCAGCGGGGACTGTGCTTGCTGCTCCTCTGTGGTCATTACAGAGTATAATTGACCCTGCTGTTAGAGCCCTCCCTTTCTGTTGTATGAGAAACAATCACATTTCAGGCACATCCCATTTTCAAGAGTGATGTTGGCACTTGGGCTTGTCCTCACATACGGCGCTGTGTCTCAGCAGCGCTTCAGTGAGGATGTTACTACACCAATGGGAGAGCTATTCCTACTGGCACAGTTGATTCACTGCCCAGAGAGGTGGTAGTGATGTCAATGGGAGAAGTTCTCCTGTTGAGGTAGTGCTGTCTAGTCCGATGTGCAGATCAGCATAACTAGGTTGCTTGGCATGTCAATTTTTTATTATCTCCATATAAGTCTTCAGTGTAGACCTGCCTTTAGTCCCACCAACTTTGAATAAGACTAACTCCTAGGGGAGTTAGGCACACAGGGGGAATTTGAAGATCCCATTACAAGCCTAAATTCCTTAAAATATGGCTTAAATACTGATGTCCCTTTCAAAAATAAGATGTTTCTGAAAAGTTTGCCCATTTACCGATTCTTATTCCCTGTGAAGACATGGATGGCTTTGGATATTGTGTGTTACTTTAAAACTAAAGGTTCCTCCATTTTCTGGTAACAGAAAGAAAGCCGTGTTAGTCTATATTCTATCAAAACAAAAAAGCAGTAAAGTAGCACTTTAAAGACTAACAAAATAATTTATTAGGTGAGCTTTCATATTCAAATTCGACACATTAACACATGGTTTGAACCAGGATGCCAATTTGCTGGGACACTATAGGGGCTCTTTTGCATACTTGGCTTAATCTAATTCTTGACTCTGCCCCCCCACCCCCTTCTCTCTGATTTGCTCACCTTGATCATTTTTTTCTGATTTGTCAACCTTGATTACTATTTTTGGTTCTCTGTGCCTTAAATATTGAATCTGTTCTGGTATGGCTATGGTCTGAAGAAGTGGGTCTGTCCCACGAAAGCTCACCTAATAAATTATTTTGTTAGTCTTTAAAGTGCTACTTGACTGCTATTTTTTTCCATTTTCTGGAAATCTTTTATTTGGGACATATGTCATCTTTGGTCTGTTCATTTGGGTGTATCGATGAAAGAAGCATTGAATAAAAATAAACATTGTTTTATGGATAAAACAGCATTTTGGGTCCACACAAGAAATAATTTTTACAGATCTCTGTTTTCTTTCTCATGTGATTATCTTTGCAGATTGCTATCTAAACTGGAAATTTTGCGAAGACCTGACACCCAGTTACTCAATTTCATTTTTTTTTTTTGGTAATCACTGTTAATTACACTTCAATTTTGAATTCACTACTTAATTTATAAATGTTGAGGAGCACTTTGTATCTTTGTGACTCTGATTGCGGGGCCTCTGAAAGATGGTTGCTATGTTCCTAGGCACACTGTGAACAGGATCGTATCTGTCATAGATGAGAGTTCTGTATTTATGTTTTTCTGTAATAATTCACGGGTTTATGGACCTACAGTCCTCCAAGGAGGCTCATAAATCCTCCGGCTGAGAGCTGGATTGTGCATTCCAATCCCTCATCAAGATGAGAGACTATCATCTGATGCCAGGCTGCGCTCTTGCAGAGGAAGCTTGAGGCACTAGTTATAGGGAGAGCCTGCAATAAATTACACTGAAGAAATAAGTTGCTTCTTTACAAGTGTAGCATACCAATAGCTTCTTGTTCTTGGAAGGAATTCCCAGGGTCTCACCAGTTTCACTCCACATGCCAGGTCAACTTCTTAGTCAAGCAGTCCGAATTCTGATTCAGTCAAAGAGAGACAATAAAGAGCAGCACAAGGCAAAACAATAATATCTGTAGAGTCATATAGTGCCTGGAAAGCAGCAGTCTAGTGCCCTGACCCAAGTGCCTGTTCATGGGGACTTGGATCTTACTAGACTGCTCAGGATGGGCGTCCTCTAAGCCTTTTACGGCCCAAATGTGTAACCAAAGGAGGGACACACAAACATTACTCATGCAGGAAATTGGCTATTCCTCTTACTGTAACCTGAACCTTATTAATTTATTTCTAATATTAATTGCTTCAGTGGGATGTGAGGGGCACATGGCTGCTAAACTCACAGAGAAGGCAAGTCTTTGGCCCATTCAGAGATGCAGTTTACGTTCTGGACCAAAACAGTGGCCTATCTAGTCCAGTATGGTATCTTCAACTGTTGGATGATTGGGTTCCCTGTTTAATATCCCTTTGTGTCATCTTCTCTAACTACAGTGTTTATAAACCTGCAAACTGTCCTTAATGAATCACAGCAGTTCAGGCAATTGAGTGTAGCACTCAACTGGGATCACTTCTGTTGTCTTTATAATTTTCTCTTCTGTGAGGACAGATGGATGGAAACTCAGATCAGGCAACAGAGTTTAATATTGCACTAAAAACTCAGATCGAGCTGTTCTGTGCAAGAGTGAATCCTGACTTCCTGATCCTGCATGGCTAGAAGTAGCAAAGCTTAAAGAAATTCCTGGGATAGGACAAATGCTCCATTCTAAATCTGTCTTTCTGCATGTTACTGAAAGTCTGGAAGCTCTCAATATATTTTGGGAATTAAATCATGAAAAAGGGCAGCCGCCACTCTGGATAATTGTCAGGTTGAGATACATATTCAGTGACTCAGGAAATCATTGTTAGCACTACATAGTTGAGTAAATGGGGCACTGGATTGGGAATCAGGAGACCTGTTTTTTAATCTCACAGTTACAACAAACCTGGTGCATGACCTTGGGTAGATATTTCATCTCTGGATTCTTTACCTTCCCTCTGTCTATTTACAGCGTAGACCCATTATGACAGGGTTAGACCAGGGGAGCAACTCACAAGAGGAAAGGCAGCTCAACGCAGCCCTGGCAATCAGGCTGAGTGGGAGCAGCTGGGGAAGAGGCTGCCTTAAATCAATTAGGGCCAGTTGGTTCCACTTAACAGCTGCCTTTAAAAACCCTCCCTCAGTAGAGCTAGGGGAGGGATTGTATGAGGAGGTGGGTGAGGAGTTTGGAGATTCAAATGAGCAAGGAGGGAGTTAGAGAGTGGTCCAGAGACCACATATTCATTCCCTGAGGCAGGGAGCAGCTCCTGCAGGTACCCTGAAGGCTCAGGCAAAGGCTGAAGGGACTGGGGACTGAGCCTGTTCATTCAAGGTGGGGCTCTTACCTGCTGCACTTTGGGAATTAGACCTAAACCCTGGGCTCCACACTGTAGGACCCTGGCCTGAACAGAGGCCTGGGGCTCAGGAGTTATATGGACCCTGACACAGCATATGTAGTAACGAAGCCTGAATTGTGACCTCCTGGTCCAACTGTAGGAGAAATATAAAATTTAATTTAACCCTGTGGCTAGACAATACTTCTGTCTGCATTGGTATAAATAACTTAGAACACTTAAAAAAAAAAAAAAAAAAAAAAAAAACCAAAACACTACAGTCCTGCTGTATTTTCCTTTCCAAACAGGACCTCAATGTTATTAAATGGAGTCCCACTGTGCAGGAAAGGGTGAGTTTCAAAGGACAGATCAGGTTAACCTTTTTTTTAACTCTGTCCCATCTAAGTTACTTCTGTCTTCTCCATGGGTAGTGACTAATGATGGGGGTATGACCTTAGTTCTCTGAGCATAGTTTTTGGCCCTGTACATTACTCAACTCTGATTTGCACCCTTTTGGAAAGTAGGGAGACTCCCTGGAAATGGGGCCTTTATTCAATTCAGTTGAAGGAAGGTCTTGGTAACTCTTTGTACTCTCTAGTTCTTCCCATTCTAACCTCCAATCTCTTCTTCCCACATCATTTCCTGTACATTTTGGCATCCTTATCACAAAGAGGGTGAGGTGATAAGGCTAAAAGGTGAGTTTCCAAGTACAGTTTTGGCTGGATCACACTTAGAGCCACTTCACTCATGTGATTCTGACATTTCAGCTAGATACCAAATGGATTGGTCATTAACCATAATGTTCAGTTCCCAGCATTGGTTCTCTACCTCCTGGCACAATTAGAAATGAGCCAAAAATATTTACGAAAAATCATTCATGAACAAAAGGGTGGGGGGAGGAAAAATGTTTCATGAAATGTGAAATGAATCAGCAGGTTGAGGGATGCAAGCGTCTCATGGTGGCATTAAGCCATCTAATTGGCAGAGCTCTTTAGAAGCGTTGTTAAATACCTTGAAATAATTTACAATCCAGTACACATTTCATAAATATGAAACTGTCAGTGCATGACAGGGCACAGCTAACCCCATTTTCAGTTCATTCCAAGGTCTAGTTCTGCATGTGTTATTTAACAGTAACTTCAAAGCCAACAAGAAGTTGTTCCAAAACATCTGCTAGTCTGTAAGGTGCCACAGGACTTCTTGTAGTTTTTGATGATACAGGCTAAGTCAGCTACCTCTCTAATACTTAATAGTAACTGCTTTCCTGCGACACCTCATTGAGCTATGTATGTAATTTACATCCATATGGCTGTGTAACTTTTAGTATGGTTTAAGCGTTAAGAAATGCATTACAGCCAGACAATAAGCTGGTTTAAACTGAGGTAGCTCCACTGAAGACTCTGAAGCTACCCTGACCAACTGAGGAATAAAAGTGTCTTAACATATTCAAGAGCTTCCTATGCATCTCCAATGCATTTACTATTACTTGGGCTAGTACTGTAG
Organism: Carettochelys insculpta; assembly: GCF_033958435.1. Classification (NCBI taxonomy): domain Eukaryota; kingdom Metazoa; phylum Chordata; order Testudines; family Carettochelyidae; genus Carettochelys; species Carettochelys insculpta. The sequence continues at coordinate 18,228,353 of NC_134153.1, read as the reverse complement.
TTAGAAGAAAGAGAATTGGGGATGGTAATTAGATTGTAAGATTTCTGGGGTAGGAACCAACAGGGCTGACAGACTCACCAGACTCCTAGGCAAGGTATAAGGAGGTGCAGCTCTGCCCTCCCAGAGGAGGGTGGGGCCTTGGGTGGAAGAGACAGAGCTGGGGCAGACAGCTCTCAGAGGTATGCACGCCTCCCACCCCCAGCCAAGCCTAAGAGCCACACAGTGTTTTGTGCAGTGTTCCAGTGGCAATTTAAAGGGCTTGGGGCTCCAGCTGCTGGCATTCTTGCAGCAATGGCAGTGGCTGGAAGCCCAGGGCAATTGCCCCCTTTGCTGCTCCTCTGTCAAGAGGCCTCATTGGGATAGTCTCTTCTTTCTGTTTGTGTAGAGCCTAACACATTGGGATGCTGGCCCATGAATTGAGCTGCTAGGCACTTCTATAATGCAAAGCGTCATCATCACTAATTTTGGGTTCTGGTCCTAGTTCTTGTATCACCTCACCTAAATCACTCCCTTTATCTCCCTGTTTACACACAAGTTTTGGCATTCAGGGTTTTAGAGTTCCAGTTCTGCCTGTTTCTTGTCATTTGATCTGCAGCAGAGGGCGGAAAGGGAAGTGGAGAGAAATGTGGACTGATTCCTTACTTCCATCCATAAATGGACATATATGGAAAATATTGAATGCTTTATTTTCTTTGGTAGTTTGTGCTTTTCTTTGGTTTATAGTTGTTTCCAGGCATGTTTTATAGCGCTGCCTGGAAAATCAATTTTTCTTCTTCATGCTATACAACAGTATATATGTTCTTAAACAAATTACTGCAGTAACAACTAATGTTTAGTCTTGCTTCCCGTGGCATGACGGATCAGTTCCAGCACTAGATAGTCTCTATTTTTAGTGCTGCTCTTAGAAATCATACTTAGTTTAAGAACGCTGTTGATTTGTTAGCTCATACAGTAATATTGGACATCTATTTGGAGTTCTATAAAAAGGAATAATTATTTTTTAAACACACTTCATCAGCTGCAAAATCTCATTGGCTCCTTTCCTTTCACCCAGTTGTTTATTTAACTATATCTGTATCCATATCTACTTAGAAAGTTAACAGGGAGTCAAAAATAAGGCTTATGAATAAATGCTTCTTTCAGCTTTAAGGCTGGGTCCTATGAGCTAATCTGGAAGGGTTTCAGGCTCTACATGTGTGTAAAAGGTGCATAATTATGTGGATTGCTTTTTCACATGATGCACAGTCAACCTATGGAACTCCTGGCTAGAGGTTATTGTGAAGGCCAAGATCTATAGCAGGGTTCAAAAATGAATTAGATAAGTTCGTGAGAGAGATATCAGTCAATAGCTATTAGCCAGAATGAACAGAGATGGTGTCCCTAGCCTCTGCTTGCCAGAAGTTGGGAATGGGTGACGGGATGGATCACTTGATGAGTACCTGTTTTGTTCATTCCTCTGGGGTAGTTGACTTTGGCCACTGTCAGAAGGCAGGATACTGAGCTAGGTGGATGTTGGTCTGAACCAGTATGGGCATTCTTATGTTCTTGTAGACTGGAGCTTTAACCATAGAATAGTAGCTATGGTTCCATAATAGGCTTGATCCTACATTCCTTACCTGACCCAAACTCCTGTTGACTTAAATGGGAGCTGTAGGTTCAGGAGGAATACAGGATTAAGCTCACCATACTTAAGTGCTTCTCTCCAACGGGGCACCAATGTATTTTTTTTTTTTTTTTAATATCATGGCACTTTCTAGACTCCCCCATTCATCAACCTGTATAAGAAGATTTCCAAAGGAAGAATCTGAGCCCTGGTACCCAGTGGGAATCAGAGCCCTGCAGTTCTGCCAAAGAAAATCACATATGCTCATCTCCAGGACAGTGAAGGGGACCACAGTCTGATTTGTGCGAATACCAGAATGTAAATATTTGTGCTCAACTCCACTCAGTGCTACAGGGGAACATGAAGACCTTCCTAATGCAGGATTATGTACTGAACCTCATCTTGATATTGGGAAATCTCAGGGAGAAACTGGGGCTAAGGTGTCAAATAGGGGAGATGTCTTGGCTTTGTTTTGGGGAAGCTGACAATCCTGATCCTGTGTTTTGCCCTTATTTGTGATTCATTTGAGGAGAGCCTAATGCTTCTTATTTGGAAGGGTTTGTTGCTCCCTGGTTCACATGTAATAGCCTTTCAGGGTCTGTTAATCACTCTGTATAGGCAGACATGTCCTTTGAGCGTCTTGCTTGTCAGTAAATTTGTCATCATTATAATTTTCTCTCTGTGGATTAGTTCTTTGTTTACTATATTTGTTTTGTAAATGAAGCTTTGTTCCTTTATGCTGAGTGACAGACCCCTGAGCTTTGCGCAACTGGGATAATGAAAGATGCTGATGGAAGGAGGCCCATATTAATATATTAAAGGTTAAACAGAACTTTCCATTTGTTTGCCTTATCTCTGAAACCTGAGTTTAAGGTTCACTGGCTCAACAAGGGCAAAATTATGAGTTTAAGGTGCCACTTGACACTGGAAGCGGTGGAGATCCATGAGACAGAAAGCTCCCCCCCGATATCCCCACCTGGTTGAGTGTAAATTGCACCATAGTTATTGGTGTAACTGGCTCTCAGAGGCTGCGTCTACACTAGTAATTTTTTTCAGAAAAGCTGGGCCTTTTTCGAAAAAAAAAAAAGCTGTGGAGCATCTACACACAAAATGTGCTCTTTCGATCTGAAATCAAAAGCACGCGGCCCTTTTCCTGGTGGCTCTCTTCCTCTCTCAGATGAGGAAAAGCGCCTTTTTCCGAAAGCTTCTTTAAAAAAAAAAAAGCATGCGTAGATACTCTGCGGGCCCTTGTTTCAAAGGAGTAGTCCTCATGGTGCTGGATTTTTTGATCCCTGGCATTTCTTTCTAAAGTGCAGGGGCTGTGTGGACGCTCTCTGTTGAAAGACACTCTTTTTTGTGTGTGCACCCAATCTTTCAAAAAAAGTTTTCTCCGAAGATGTCTTCCTGAAGAACTTCTTTTGAAGGATCGCTGTGTTGTAGGTGCAGCCAGAGATTGAGATAATGTAGAGAAGAACGGGGATCATGGTTCTAATTCTTCTTTGGTTCCTTGAGGAGATGTGCAAGCCTAATCATCCACTTGCAGCCCAATCCTGGCTTCAGGAAGTATTGGTTCAGGTCCTGAAGGAGCAGCCCTGAAGTTCGCTGTTTCTTGTCTTTGCTGGGACATGCAAGAAAAGATGGAGAATTTTTTTTGCATCCTGGCTGTGCACTCATTCAAGGGCTAATCACAATGTAATTCGAATGGATATTACCCTAAGGAGTGGAACTACCTGAATTTCTTGCATGGCTTCAGGTAGTAATAGTGTATGCAACACTGGAGGGATATCCTTTCTTAATTCCTAGCCAGGATTTTGGCATAATCGCAGAATAAGATGCTCTCAGAGTATCCATCCCTGGCTTTACATTGTGCCTGGCACATTCTAGGACAGGATTTGGGGAGCTTAATGAATGCTCTAGGAATACATATGAAATGCAGACGTGATCAAGTAAGCTAATAGTGCTAAATCTCATTAGTGAATCAGGGCCTGATAGCGAGCTCTCTTGTGCTGCTGGTCATTTGTGCTTGTGTCAAGTGAGTGTAAAATGCAACTGTCTATGTGTGCATGACTCCATAAAGTACAGAGCAGTAAAGATTCAGGCCCTTAGTGCCATTATTTAAAGGCATAGTAATGTATTAACTGTTATGGGAGAAGCACAGAACCATGTATTTGGCTGTTGACAGATAAGTATCAGAAAAACAAACTTTCCAACCATATAGTTGAAAAATGTACTTACTCTCTATCGTCTGGAATGATGGAGGAATAGGTCCTATTGTAACTCAAGACAGACCAGCCAGTTTTGGATTTTAAAAGGATTTGAAAATGTATTTGGTAATAATAATGAACTCCTCAAACTATTGTCTATTAACCTTTAAGACAACACTCACTGTTGCTTACAAATGCTAGGTGCAAGGGTGAGCCTTTTTTTCTTCGGGTTTGAAAACTTCTTAAATTAGTTCTGAGTTTGCAAACTTGATTGAGTTCTTAAACCACTGAACTTGCATTTTTCCCAAAGAAAATTTTCAGTTAACCCACTCCCATATTGTATGTTGCATGTTGTGCTCAAAGGGCAACATATTCTTTATATAAATAATAGAAGATTCCCTCTGTAAATGCTGAGCTTTCAAAGGGATATGTAGGGATGGGTACAGCTATGCGTATATTCCTTGTTCAAACATCTTTCTTCTCTACTTTGCTACTTTTCTTTTCCAAAGTCTCTTCATAATAATGTTTTGCTTCATGCTTCATGCTGACTCCTACTTCTTGATTGGATTGCTGTCTTTTCCCTCTGCTACTCTTTAATCAGTCTCCCTAACCAGAAAGCAATCCCAACAACACTTGAATTCAGGTTAAACATTTGAGGCCCCAGGGTCTAAAAATGTCTGAAAGTAAATAAACCAAGTTTATCTATCTTTAAAAAACATATCAGGTGCTCAAACAAAACTGTTCTGGGAGAAGGGAGAAGAGATTGGATAAATCAGTGGGAATATTATATTCACATCAACTGCTTTTTGCAGGCATGAACTGGTGATACTGAATGAGGCCCACATGAAGGATATGGATGCAAAGTTTGCAAATTCAAGTCTAGACCTGCAGTTTATACTTGCTGTATTGGTAGAATCGGGATACTCTCAGAACATAAAGGTAAGCATGTATGTTGGTCTTTCCAGGTTTGGGATTTTGGTAATTTGAAGGCATGGCAGAGAAGTCTTGAATGGTGGAAAGCTAAGAATGTGTAGCAAATGTGAACTATGTTGGTGGAACAATTAGGTTTTGAAATGGGTCATTTAGTTCTAAAACACAAAACATGAGGCAGTGTAAAGTATTGTCCCAGAGATAGGCTTTTAGGAAACTTCTCGTTAAATGAGACCAGCAACTGGACTGACTTCTATATTGTGTTAGCTCCACCTAGGAAACAAGGTGTTCTCAGTGGCTTGTCTGCAGGTCAGCTTCTCAGACAAACTAATTCTCAAGACAAGTAATCATATGGGTGCAGTATAACAACAGCACAGTTAACTAGACTACATAGCAATGAGGCAAACCCACAGATCCAGATACTTTTATCTGAGGCAGTTTCAGACTCAGGCCCCATGTCTGAAGACCCTTTATGTTTTGATTCTGAGCCTGGTTCCCAGTCAGAACTTACACATCCTTGAAAAATTTTGGCTCAGCCTCAGTAGCAGAGGCAATGTAAATCATGGTGTTGGAAGTCTTTCACTTGGTTTGGCAACATTTCTGTTCAAAGGCAAAATTTCATGAGAGCAGTGTGGTTAATGCCCTGCCTTTAAAAAGGTCCATGGCCCTCCTTTTAGAAATCTGGGTCTAGCCAACTGTCCAAGCAGCAATGTTAAGCAGTCAGGATCTCACTAACCACCTACCTACTTACAATCTTTTCAGTTAGTTGGTCTTCCAAAGATACAGAAACAGCCTTTGGAGCCTATCAATAAGAAATTGTAAGTTTTATTCTTGTTAGTCAGCATGAAGTTTTGGTTCTTTATTAAGTGTGTAACTTTTTCCCCAGTCTGTGTATTTTAAGTTATCCCTTTATTTTTAATTTGCTTTCAGGCTGTTTTGTTGGTGTGCAAGCCTGGGAATATGTCACAGTTTGCCACCTTCTGTTTTTGCCATTTGGAAAAGCTATTTTTTGCCATAGGGTTTGCTTCCAGCAACTTCTCATGCGCTGCTGCAGTGATGTACAGCTGAGAGTGCCTCAGAAGGACCCTAATACCCTTTCTGGGGGACAGGTGAAGTACTTTTCCTCTCTTCTTGGGGAATGCATTCGGGGTCAGTCAAGGCAGCTGACAAGTCTCGCTGGGCTCCAGGGCAGGGTGTGCATGTGAGGGGACCAGCTTTGTGCTCCTAGAAGGGGTAGAGCCTCATGTGGAAGGGACGGGGCTAGGGCAGTCTGCCCTCAGTGTCATCTGAACCACAGCGCACCCCCGCAGCTCTCAGCACTGTATGGAGCATGCCATGCAGTTCTTTGATGGCAGCTTAAAGGCCCAGGACTCTGGGCACCACTGCTGCCACAGTAGTAATGGTGACAGTGCCAGTGGCAGCCGAGAAATCTGGGCCTCTGGAATGGCCAGGTCCTGGGACAACTGCCCCTTTTGCCAACTCCATCGGTGGTCCTGTGGTCCGCTCCAAACTATGTTCTTTTCCTGGGGGTGTCTTCTGCTGCTTTTCAGTGAGTCCCCAACAGACACTGACTGAAGCCTAGTTGAGGAGACCTATCATTATGCAGCCTCATTTCCTGATTTAATATGCAGTGCAACTCATGGACTGCTTCAGACTTGTTTTGTGTTTCAGCAGCAAAAGCACTAAAACCTGCCCCTACCCAAAACAGCACAATACTTCTTAACGTGATTTGCACAGCTGCCCTAGAGGAGAGGTGCACTGTAGACGGAATTGGGTTAGGTGGGAGATGCAGGCGCCTTATGGCAACATGGGGTCAAAGAGCTTGTAAGTTCCTTGGACTCAAGGTGTGAGAGTCTGATACATTTTCCTAGAAGTAGGATTCCACCCATGTTAACTGGAACACCTGGCCAAAAGGGAATCAGCCCAGAGGAACATAACTGTATCTTCTTCTATCATTGGGGGTTGGCTTAGCCCCCTCTCTTAAAGGTGATAAAACTGACGAAAATGTGGGTGCAAACAGGGTTTTTATTTAACAGTGTAATAAGGTGAATGAGAAGTAAACCAAGCAATATAAAATATGGAAATAACAAGGATCCCCACAACTTAAGGGTAAGTAAAAAAGGGAATGAAATGCTGACCATGACTCAGGTGAGTTCCTACCCCCAGCATGGGACCCAGGTAAGGGAACAGATTGACCCTCACCATGATGAGATAGCTTCAGATTTTGTCCTCAGATGGCACTGGCAGATAAGGAATGGGTAGGTGGTCAGCTCCTCAGAGATGCCTTGGCTTATTCTCCCTCCTCGCATTGAGTGTGCAAGTTTGTCCTCAGATAGGAGGGGTGGCAGCTGGGTACACACCCCTCTTCTGCAGGTGTGCTCACCCTCCCACAACCAGATCTTCCTGCATGGTGCTGGCATGCTACTCTGAGCAGCTCCAAAATTCTGCCACTCAGAAAGAGAGCCTCTTGCAACTGGTGAGTCAACTCTTAAATAGCCAGTTGTTACGGGGCAGAAGTCAAGTCACATGCCTGTCTAGTTTCCCGCCATAAGATCAAAAAGGTGGGAAAGTGCCCTCAGGTGAGCTAGGAGAAGGGCAGCGAAGATGGAGTCTAGGTTGTTGTTTAGACTTCTTATATGGTGTAGACATGTTGTTAAGCACTAAAATTAAAATTTTTCGCTTGCACCTTGGGTTGAAGAGTCAGCTGTTGTATAGGCAACATGTGCTTATGTTTATCTGCTGGCATAGAATTTCTTAGGTGGCCTACTGTTGCTACTGAAGACACATTCAGAGCACCTGTCAAGCCCTGGAGAGCAGTTAGTAAATGACAAAACCTCTGCAAGATGAAGCATTCATGAAATCCATTTTCAGGGTTGGGATGGAAGGATGGAAAGGTCATCTGGATTTTTCCTGTGGTTTTCACAGAGGAGGTAGAGTGGAACTTTAAAGAAGTGTTCCAAATGCTTTAGATAGAGGGGTATTCTTTCAGAAGTGGCGTGAGTATAGGGCTTTTAGGGTAGGCCATGTTCTATCTGTGACAGCTGGAGGTTAAAATACTTGAAACAGAGAAGTGAAATGACCTCACTTTTTTATCGCAATAGACTGTACACAGATATACAATGGTGTAATTGAGAGCAGGATTTGGCCCAGTGCATATAAGCAAGTATAACTGAATACCGATCTTAGCATCAGATTGGAATCTGGTCCATTAGTGGATGGATTTCAAAATAGAAAAATCCAGGCTGGTATCCTGGGTTGGTGCCCACTGCAATGCACATTTCTGTGTGGAAACCTGCATTATGAGTAGAGTTAAAGTCCTGAAACCCGAAGCAGCACACCTGAGATCTGAACATGGCGGAATATTGGGGAGATTTGGGTTTATTTCTGAACTTGATGGCTCAGGGTCATTTTTAGGGAGGGTGATTCTTAAGCCTGTGATGCTTTTAAGGTGACTTTGAATACCAAATAATTACCCTAGAGCAGAGCTAGTGCATCTTTTGTAGTTTAAGTAAAATACAAATCTGAATATTTCAAGCACAGAATGTTTGCTCTTGTTAGTCCTTCTGATGGACATTTTGGGGGAGTCATTTCTATGATAGGCTGGCAAATTGGAAAACTATACCTTTTAGGGAGTGATAGTACTTAGCTCGGATTCAGGTCTGAATTTATCATCTTTGTATTGATTAGATCCTATTTATGTCTGAATGACATAAATCAGATCCCCAGAGGAAACTCCAGATAAGAAGTTGGGGCCTCAGGAAAGACTCTATTAGTGAGGACATCTTTTTGGATTCCTTTTGATCTTATATTCTTTGTCTTTTGGGGGCATTTATGACCTAATATAGATGTGCTATATAGAAATGTTAACTTAAATGCTCCTAATATGCAAATCATATACTATTCTTCAACTCATGGAATATTATAAAAAATTGGAATGGCACTGAATAGCTAGCAGTGTTTGTGAATTACACATGCACTGAACTGAAGACTTCTACCTTTATTTATTAAAACACAAGTCCAACCGTAACCCTGTATCAGATACACATATCTAAAACTCAAGTAATGTGTGGACATAATGTCTAAGTAAATCTAAGGAGACTTCCTATCCTGCTTTCTTAGTGAGGTTATTATCATAACTTATAAGTGCTGTGGATTTGGATTGGACTCTTCCCTTCCTGGCTTTCTTGTGGGGTTCATTAGGCAATCTGTTTAAAACTAGGTCTGTGTGAACCTAGGGAGCAGTGCTTGACTTGGGATAACTCAGCCAATGAGACCATTCTGCATAGTTCTTCTAGGTCCCAGGAGCCAGGGAGGTGGAGATTTTGGAAGAGTTAGAAAGAGGGAGGGAAAAGTAGTTTAAAATTTATGAAATAATTTAATATTTAAATTACAGTCCACTCAAAGAGCCAAGTGTGAATCAGAGCTTTATTATGCAACATTATGAAGACAAGCATGGTCCCTGCATTGGAAAGCTTACAGAAAATGTGTGGTAACATCCATGATATAACTGGAAAAGCCCATGTGTATGTATGTAAGTGATGGTCCTTGCCTGAAGTGTTCGAAGTCTAAGGGTAGACAAATAGAGATAGATTGGAGAAGCAGAACCAAAAAGGGAGATTTTATACGTAAACCTACAAGACCTATAGGGAGCATGGCAGAAGTGGATTTCTGTTGATCCAGGCAGAAAGGGATTTAAGAATTCCCTGGGGCTCGCCAGAGCTCAGGAGTTTGTGTTTTTTTCACCTCCGAAGTCTGTTCAGGAAAAGGTGGTAGATATACACTTCAACTACAGTAACTGGTCATGGAGGGAAGAGGGAAGGTGTGGGAAAGATGAAGAAGTATGAGAGATGAGGTAATATCTTTTATTGCACCAAGTTATTGATGGTCCAATAAAGGATATTGGCTCAAGCTACCTTAGTTGTCTCATATCCTGGGACCAGCACAGCTACAATACTACAAATAAAGAAAAGTAGAAAAATCAGTATTACATTGGTTTAACTGCATAATTAACTCGACTATTGCTGGTGCTGCTGTTGGAGAAACAGCTACAAAATCCAGGTCATATCCCACTTCCCTCCCAGTGGATGGGGGAGATAGAGCTGAGGTTTTGTTCCAGCTCACTATAAAGGAGTCATTTCTGACCCATGAATCTTGGTTTGAAATCCGGCCTTTCCCCTTATCTGTCCCAAAGTCAAGGGGAGTGGGTAGGTTTGAAACCAGGTGGTTTGATTTGAGTCCACATCTAACAAAACTGGGTTACCCTTAACTAGCTTCACATGGTCATCCTTTGCAGCCACTTGGTCAGTTTGGCATTGGAAGTTGTCCTGTTGTGTGGCAGATTTGGGTAAGATCTGACAGATGTGACAATAGATTTGTAGTACACGGATCTTAATTTCAGGAGACATGTGCCCGGCATTCCTCAGTGAGGGAGGTGCAGTGCCCTTCTGAATAATTCATCATCTTGCCTTCTAATCTTCAACAAGTGATGAATTCATCACACTGGTGGTGATGCCTGTTGATATGTTCTCACGTTTCTTGGTGCATTTTGAACTGTGTTGCTTCACAGTTCCTTTTTCTATGCTTAAATTTGTTCTGATATCACTGTATAACATTTGAGCTGGTGATTAGATGTCAACAGGACATTTGCTGAAGAATGAATCAAAGGAGAAACAGTCCCCAGTCAGACTAAGCACAGCGACATAATACAATTCAGAAAGAGGACAGCTGAGAAGCTATATATGGGTTACCCCATATTAAATGTACATAGGACTCAATTCTGAAGGTGCTGAGCAACCTTGCTGGGTCCAGCACACTTCCCAGGGATGTCATGCACCTCATTTGATGTATATTACATGGGCTGCATGTCATAATTGGATTCTGTAGGATACAGGCTTTCACTGAAGTGCAAAACAAAAGTGTTGAAGAGACAATTTTCCACATGTGAACTAAGCATAAAATGAAATAGTGTTAATTTCCTGAGTCTACAAACCACTGAAAGCAATGGGAGGTGTGAACTCATTGTACATTCATGTCTTCAGAAGTTTATTTCTACAGCCTCGAAAGACACTTTTATTAACTCTTTAATATTTTAATTATATTCATTTTAGTAGAAACAAAAGGAATGTAATTTAGATTGTAGACCATTTGTAGGCAACCTGTGGGCCTCAGGTCTCATGTGTATGGCCCACAAGACATTTTGTTTACTGTTGCCCATGCTCAGTGTTCACAGATTCAGCTGGTTTTCATCAGCATATTTTTCTTTCCTACTGGTATTATTAAGGGGATGTGTACATAAAGCAGAGCATGTGAAGTGAGGTGTGTGCTGATTGCACACAGCATTGACTGTGAGAACCATGTGTGCTTCCTCTGTGTCCAATCAAAGCCCTGCTACAGTTCAATTCTAGATACACAAGCGCAGTTAGCAAAGCAGATTGTCTTGGTTATGACCATCTTGCAGCCCACTAACATGAAGGAGGACCACTCAAATGGCCCCCTCACTTGGTTTTGTTGCCTATCACTGCTGTAGGCCATGGGTGTGAGAAATGACACTTACTTTGTGGAAGGAAATGAAGGGTGGAAGGTGGGAAAGGAGGAGAGAAACAAAGGCAGAGAAGAGAAAGGATCACAAAGAAAGGAGGCTTTGGAAGGATGAGAAGTAAAAGCAGAAACAGTGCTTGATCTAAGGATGAGTTTATGGCTGCTGCTGAATACAACAATAAGGTGCTGAAAAAAAATGTCATACAGGCTGCACTTCTCAAAACCAGAACTGTCTCATTCAGGAACATCTGTCGTCCAGCAGGACCATGGATGTTACTGGACCAGAGAGCCCCAGCTGGGAGCCCTGTCAGGTAGAAGCCCAGTGACAGAAGGCTGGTGGCCCTGTGAAGGGGAGGCCAGGGGCTTGTGTCCTTGGTGTCAGCTGCATGGTTGGGGCTGGAGCTGGGCTGTGATGGGCCAGCAGCTGTGGTTGTACAGGGTTAGGGCCAGTGGCATCAGTCCAGCAAGGGCAAGGTGCCAGCCTCAGGTGAAGGGGCCACTGGGGCTGGAGGCTGGGTGGCGGGCAAGACAGACCCTCATTCAGGATGAATGAGGTCCTGAGGGTGCCAGCCAAGGGAGGTGCAACCTTGTACTATGTAAATATCAAATTGTAGGCTTGATCTTTATGCACCCCTTCCCTTAATGTGAGTGGGAGTTCAGCCAGGATCAATAATAGCATATCATATGCCCATGAACTGTAATTAAAAATGGGAGTCTCTTCCCTGCATATGTTTCCCTGCCATAACCACTACTAGTGTCTTCACATTTCTACAAGGAAGACCACAGTCTTGGTTAAATTTTACAATGTATTATAAGGAATTTTTGCTCTCATGGTTGAAATTCACAAGGACTCAGCCTGACAAATAATACCTTTTGTTCTATTTTTGCCCTTCAGGGGAGGGATAGCTCAGTGGTTTGAGCATTGGCCTTCCAAACCCATTGTTTGTGTGTTCACCCCTTGAGGGGGCTATTTAGGGGTCTGGGGCAAATAGATTAAAAAAAAATCTGGCAGGGATGATGATCGGTCCTGTTCTGAGGCCAGGGGACTGGACTCGATGACCTCTGAATGTCCCTTCCAGCTCTATGAGAATCGGTATATTTCCTGCATGGAGTGTCATGCTTTGTTTAGGAAAAAGTTACTAACTGTCAGGGTGGTCAAACACTGGAATAAAGTGCCTAGAAAGGTTGTGGAATCTCCATCTCTGGAGAGGTTTAAGAAGAGGTTAGATAAATGTGTATCAGGGATGATCTAGGCAGTACTTGGTCCTGCCATGAGGACAGGGGGGCTGAACTTGATGACCTCTCAAGGTCCCTTCCAGTCCTAGCATTCTATGATTCTAAGACCTAGATGCTTCATTGTTGCCCTTCTGAGCTATAGCCTCAGGGAATTCTGGTTTTATCATCTGGCTCTACTCCAGAACTGCTCCCTTTTTCAAAGTTGAGCACATTAGTTTCTAAAGAAAGATGTGGAGTTGAACTCAAGTGCTACACAGTCAGGATTATATTCTGGGAAATGTTTTGCACACTTAAGTGTTAGAAGAATAAATGAAATGAAGATACCCTAGGTAGAAAGTGTGGGTGGGGTATAAAGGGAAACAGCTATTGAGAATTTCTTTACTGTACACATTTCTGTAATTCTCTGGATTTGTTTCTATAGCAACTCCATTGTGAAATGTGTTGCTAGAAAAGCATTAGTTTCTATAGAAACAGCTTGTTTTATAAGTGAAAAAAGTTTACTTTGAAACACACACTATCTAATATTAGTTTGGGGGGTATTTTAAGTGAAACCACCCACGTATGCAAGTTGAATCAATAAACAGAACATTGTAGCTTTCAAGATTGTATAGTTGAATGGCATGCAACTTGCCTGTATTTCAGATAAAACCATCTGGTGATTTTTGAAGTCAGATTGATTATCTAGATAAAAATTAAAATGGGAGGAAACTTGTTGGACAAAAGCCCCTTGAAATAGTAATATCTGGAGATATCCGAAACTTTCTTTCTGCCTGAAGTCTTTAGGATTATGGGAATTTTTTTTTATTAAATCCAAGGTGGCACTTGAAGTGTGATTAGGATTTAGAGTGGAATCTCCCATTGACTTCAATATTCCTTGGATGAAGATCTTATTAGTCACCTCAACTATAGATGACCCTGCTTCAGATAAGTTTCATTTTTGTAAAATAGGTAGTTGCTTGTGTAACCCATTCTTGCTCTGTTCCCTTCTAGTGACACTTAGCCCACCTAGCATATGTCTACACAGCAGCGTTATTTCAAAATAAACTATTCTGGAAGAGATATTCTGGAATCTCTCTTCTGGAATAGTTTATTTCAAAATAATGCTGCTATGCAAAAGGGGAAGACCCTTGGAATAAGGTGTCTTCTGGAAGGGGGATTTCCTTCCAAAGAAGCCCCATCTACACAGCTGCTTTTGCATCCTGGAAAGTCTCTCCCAGAACTGAGATCTCAAGGGGAATGTGCAAATGAGGTAGGAGATATTTAAATCCACATCACATTTGAATGCTCCCCTTTGCTCATTCGCAAGCCCCTTCTGGAAGAGTAGGGCAGTGTAGATGCGGTGCTTATGTATTGCAAAATAGCACTTAGCTATTTCAAAATACAGCATGTACACACAATAGAGCCTATTTTGAAATAGGTGCTAATCCTCGTGGAATGAGGTTTACCTATTTTGAAATAAGCCAACTGTTGTTTTGAAATTTTTTGAAATAGCAGTTGCATTGTCTAGACACTAGGAATGTTATTTCAAAATAACTTTGCTGTGTAGACCTACCCCTGTAGATAAATGGGTCTGCCACAGCCTTGACAAAAGGCATGGGGCTTTTAGCTCCTGCAGTAGAGACCCACACTAAGCTTCAGAGGTCTCTGGTTTGAGCCCCACTGCAAATGACTGGAATCTCTCAGTGTTACACTTGGACCCAGCCACTGAATCTGCAGTACATGGGCCAATTTCAGAAAACTTGGCTTATTTTTATACAGTCCTAACTCAAGTGGAACGCTTATTAAAATCAGTGGAAGTCTTAAATGAGGGGTGTGAAGAAAAGAGCAAAGACTTGGAGTTGAATTTATATACCAATTTGTCCAAGTATGCCAGACAAATAATTGACCACAGAAGGGATTTAGCTCCCTTAATTTTATGGGGAGCTTGGATCTAGATATGAACATTGTGGCTCAGAACCATCTTTGTACAATGTTTATTACCGATGTCACCTTTCTCTTCGATATTTATGCGGTTCTCATCACCATGGTATCTAAGTGCCTTCCACGATTAGAAATCAAGCATGCGATTTACATTTGTAAAGTACAATTTCTCTTGATTGCACCTATTTTGGATATTTATTGTTTTCTCATCAGAAACCCTAATAGGTGCCCTTGGGATGGGTGAGCATGTACTCTGCTATTTTCAGTGAGGTCTGAATCTGGCACTCTGTTCTGACAGCCTGCATTATACTCTACTGCCTTTTTCAACGTCTAAATATGTCCATCACAAGCACTGAATATTCATTGATGTATGACTCAACATGAATTTGAAAACCATGTCAGCATAATTGTCTGTGCTTTCTCTGCTCATACAGCACTGTCTGAAACCATGGCATCTTTGGCGCATTCTCTGGGCCTTATGACCTGGTCTATAATGGAAAGTTTCTGGAGCATAGCAGTGTGTGCCAGGAGTGCGAAAATCCATACACCTAAATGACAGAGCTATACAGGAAAAAGCCTTAGTGTAGATGTAGTTTTACTATGAAAAAAGCCTTTTGCCAGAGGAGCTTATTTCGTTCAGGAACTGATGGTATAAGCTATATTGGTAATAGCACTCTTGCTAGTGTAAGCAAGGCCATCGCTGTTATGGAAGTTTTTTCTTGAGTAGTGTGCTGACTTATTCTCCTAGGCAGCTTAGTGTGTTGCAAAGTGCTGACAGTGGAACCCAGCAATGGATTTTTAAATTTGACCAAGTATCATCAGCCACCTACCCAAAGTTTGAGATATAGGTGAATCCTCTCTGTAAATCTGAGTATATTTTTTGTTGGAAAATGAGTCCAAAATTCACACAATTTGTGATGCAGCAAAGCTTTTCTTAATTTATTTTGCTCTGCAGGTAGAGTTGCACATGTTGGGCCTGATTCTCTTCTGGGTTACAGCATACAGTCGATTGTGACTTTAAACAGAAAAATCCTTTGTTATCATGTTTTCATTTCTCGTTATTCGTAAGTGCTTCATGGCATTAACAGATAACTCCATTATGTATTTCCTTGATCATTAACAAAAGGAGTTACCTACCATTTAGTTTTTTTGGTACATGAGTTGTAATATGCATTTCTATAGCACCATAAGCGTGTGGATCACCAAGTTTACCAATGGAGTCTGATTGTGACCCCCTGTGAAGCAGATAGGTCTCTTAGGCTTTGTAGTTGAGTAAATTGAGTCCCAGAGCAGTAAAGTAGATTACTTCTGTTTGTGAAAAGCAAAGCCCTTACATCTTCAAACAGTGATGCTGACAGCTACCACAGGCCTGGAGGTAAGGTGGGAGGGGACCCCAGCTCTCTGCCCCTGGAAGGGGCGGGGCTAAGGGCAGAAGGGCACCATGCCCTTTCATAGGCACCCAGAGCTCTGGTCAATGCCACTGCTCTGGATCCCTTTGAAAGGCTGGGCTCTGGGGCAGCTGCCCCCTTTACCCACCCCATCCCGTCTGCAGGCTTGTTTTCAAATGTTGGCTGAAATAGAAAACTACCTTCAAATCCTACGAATTCCTACTTGAAATGTGCTGGAGAAGAATTTTGGCTTGAAAAATCTCCTCATAAATCTACTATTTCAAGTAGGCTGTGATATTTCCAGGCTGGAGGCTCTTCTGTCTGTCGGAGATCTATACAATGTATTATGCGTTGGAGGTGAGAATTGTCATTGGATGAGTGGTTTTTATTGCACTATGCCAAAAGGAGGATAGGAGACACTTGATATGGGTTTTAATCAGGCTGCAGCTTTATTGTATAGATGTCTGGGACCACCTGGCAGATAACAACATGTACAGCACAGGTCATTCTATATTGTTTTAAATATATCTCTGGCCTCCACCAGCCACCTTGATTTCCATTCAAATCCCCCAGGCAACCCATGGCTTGAACCTACCACCCACCATCTTCGAAGGATAGTTAAGGTGGGCAACCACCTCACTTAAATTAATTTATTCTTTCCAGAGGTCCTTTTAATGATAGGTGATTCCCACCCCTTATTTTTTTTCTCCATCTTTTTTAGCTCCTTCTTTCTCTCCTCCTCATCTATTCACCCAATTTGCTCATTTCTGTTCCAGAATCTGCAGAAGTGCTTCTTACCCACGAAACTCATTACCTAATACATAAAATTGTTAGTCTTTAAGGTGCTACAGGACTGCTTGTTTTTAACAGGAAATATGTGATTCTAACACATTTATTTAATTTTACTGTAAATCAATTTCATGCTGGGCTTAAGAGAAAAGGTATATTCACTCCAGTTAGTTTAGTAAGCTTTGATGTGTTTTGGAGACTTTAAGAAAAAATCGACCATATTATTTCTCTCAGACTATGTCTACACTCGCCCCCTTCTTTGAAGGAGGCCAGGTAATCAGGCTGACGGGAGGTTACTAATAAAGTGCTGCGATGCATATGCAGCACTTCATTAGGCAAATTGTCCCCTGCGGCAACTTCGGTGTGTTAAACTTTGGAGTGCCGGCTCGCCTTGTAGCCGCGGGCACTCGCTACTTCGAAGTGCCTGTGACTACATGCAAGTTTGACACTTCAGAATTGCTGCGGGGGAGAATTTGTCTAATGAAGTGCTGCATATGCATCGCAGCACTTCATTAGTAATCTCCCATCAGCCTGATTACCAGGCCTCCATCAAAGCTGGGGGCAAGTGTAGACGTAGCCATAGTGTGTAGCAGTGAGCTGGACATTGCAGCACACATGGTTTTCAGGAAGTTTGGGGCTGGGAGTGTATTTAACCAAGGCTAGTAGAAGCCAGAACAGGCTGCTAGTGTCAGAAGTGCTGAACCAGGGCAGTCTAGCACACAGGCTCATGTTGTGAGCCCTTTGTAGCGGGAGCTACAGCAGCAATGCATTGTGGTACACCCAGGAGGAGATACATCATCATTGGTCGCTAATACTTTGTTGTCATAATCTGTATTTAAAAGGTGTCACATAACGGTACCACACTGGTCCTGAAAATAGTGTTGTGGTGTATGTATGGGGGTTTACAAGAGTTATAAAAATGTGCTCCAGTTATGTTCTTAAAACATTCTTGGCAATCTGTACATAAACCAATCTGCTCTTGATTTGCTTGTCTGACGAGTCTGGGAATCAGGCTGTGACAATGAAGATACATTTACATAAAAGGTAAACACTGTCATCAGACTCATGAGCGGAGGGTGGGGGGGCCTTATCCTCTTGCCTATAAAGATGAGATCTTAATCTTAAATGATAAACAACTGAATCAACTGTGCACAATATTACTCCACCATGAAAGTGTGTCAAGAAAGGTCTTTTTAAAAGCTCTGTCTTCCCGGTGATTAATATTAGTGTGAAATGTATGCATTAACACAGTAGCTGTGGGAGGAATTATGGATACTCACTGATGTTATGCTTTGAAGTCTGTGACCAAACACAGTGAGAAAGAAGCTCTTTCCCAGACAAAAGGGAGTGGAGCTATCTCCCCATTTTTGTATAAATTAAGCATTATGGAATCAAAACAATTCAGTAAGTCATCAGGAAGGGTAGAGCAGCAGGGAGCCTTCCTGCCGCTTGTAACAGGGCCATTTAACTTTGGGAAGTACATACATTTTGGTATTCACCTCTTGAGGTATAAAAGGGGCCAAAACAATTGAAATCATAGAATACAGGATCCTTCAGCCACAGGGGTTGACGTCTCTAGGAACTGAATTTAGGTGTGAAACCTCCTTAGGCAGAGTTTGCAACTTGTTGAAATTTAGGTTTAGTTTAGAAGCCTATTTTTATGCTTGTTTGCTTCTAGCCCTTTCTGTCTTTTTCCTTTATACTTGATATCACTTAATCCTATGTCTTTTTGTGAAACTTGGCTCACTTTAACTATGAACCTATTTTGTGAACTGATTGAAAGGAAGCTTAGACTAATCCCAGTTAAACTAACAAGCCACAGTCTACTGTTTCTTTAAAAGAGCAACAAACTTAATTTATGGGACTGTTTCCAGAGAAGGCTGGACACACTGACAGATAGTTCAGGACTGGGAGAGTGCTGGAGTCACTCTCCAAAAAGTAAATGTGCGGGGAAAGCCAGAGTATAATAGCTTTTTAAGGCATCCAGTATTGTAGGGCAGGTGGTAATACCACCCCATGCTGCTTTGGGTTGAATCCCAAAGCATCACAGTTCCTTGATCTCTTCAATTGTCACATAGAATTAAGCCCATGGTTTTATTTAAAACTTCTTTACTTAGGTTTTGTTTTCCTCACCAATGAAAGAGGTCAATGGTTTCTTAAGATACCATCATGAAAGTCAAAACTATTTTAGAGTCTGTTGTGTAGAGAAGGGACATCATTTGAAACCTTTAATCTTGCATCAGTATGATGTGCTGCTTCGGAATGTAATCCCTGTTCTCTGGGAGATGTCCTGGCCTTTGTACTATCAAGTTTTATACTCTTAAAGGGAGGCCATCTGTTTCATCTCTGCACAAATGAAAAATGAGGTGATTAGAGTGAGGTGAAACTTTATGCATTTGGAGCATCTCTTGGCAGTCCTGTGAGGTTTTTGCTGTAAGTGAAAAGTTTGAGGGTGGTTAAGAAGAAAAGGTTTGAGGTCGCATACTGTGTATGCGCTAAGGGGTGGGGTTGGATACAAGGAGCCTTCCCTTTTGCTTGTATGGGGCCAGTGCAGTTGCAATTCTTCAGCCCTTCTGAGCAGCGTTACCTATAAGCTGAGTGTTTGGGCAGCTGTCCAGGAGAAATTCAGGGGCTGTCCAGCTGATGAGCAGCATGTCCACAGCCACACACAATAGGCAACCGTGTATTTCTATTGGTGGATGCACATCTGCACATGCCTTGGTGCATGTAACAGAATTTATTCTGCCCATGGATGGAAAAATTTAGAGGGAACACAGTGTCTGAGTAATGCAGGTGTCTCTTGGCTAACACCCCTAAAGTGCTAATGTACCAGAAATGCTAACCACCCTGAAGGAGAGGTATATTTCTGTGAAGTACAGTGGCTGATGTTCCCAGGAGCCCTGGGAAGTATTGTTACTCTGTCAGAGTGGGTACTATGGGCTCAGTACTACAATGCACTAAATATCCATAGTTCCTGTTGAGGCTGGTGAGATGGTGGGTATGCTCAGCTCCTCTTGAGAGGCCTCTGCCTCCTGCAGTGCCCTTTAACTAATGAAATTCAAAGGAAAAAAACTAATGAGCATGACTAGTGAGAACAGACTGAGCTTCAAATGGGCTGTGTCTACACTAGCAAGTTCTTCTGAAAGATTTTTTGAAAAGGGGGCTTTTTCGAAAGATCCTGCAGAGCGTCTACACTAGCCCAAAACTTTGAAATAGCCATACAAATGGCCATTTCAAAGTTTACTGCTCATAGGAATAAGGGGACTTTGAAGTAGCCGGGGTCCTTTCGAAAAGGAGCCCTGTCTGGACAAGCTGCGTCAATTTTGAAGTTCCGCGGCTGCCCACATGCTAATGAAGTGCTGAATATGTATTTTAGTGCTTCATTAGTAAACTTCGAAAAGGCCATTTGCATGGCTATTTTGAAGTTTTGGGCTAGTGTAGACACAGCCACAGGGTGTGTCTACACTTGCATTCCTCTTTTGAAAGAGGTATGCAAATGGAAAATGCAAATGAGGTATAAATTTGCATATTCAGCACCTCATTTGGATATTATAATTTCAAAAGAGCTTCTTTCGAAAGAAGAAAGCCAGCGTAGATATTACTCTTTTGAAAGTAAACCCATCTTTGAAAGAATCTTTCTTCCCTTTATTTAATGGGAAGAAGGAGTCTTTTGAAGATGGGTTTACTTTCGAAAGAGCAGCGTCTATACTGGCTTTCTTCTTTTAAAAGAAGGTATTTCGAAATCAGACTATCCAAATGAGGTGCTGAATATGCAAATTTATACCTCATTTGCATTTTCAATTTACCTCATTTGCATACCTCTTTCAAAAGAGGAATGCAAGTGTAGACACACCCACAGCGTTCTTTTGGAAGTAAATCAAAAGAATGTGGCACTCCTTTCGAAAGTGCTCTTACTCTCCCGTTTCAGGAAGAAGGATCTTTCTTTCAAGACAGCAGTCTTCACGGCTCCTGATTTTTCAATCCCTGGCCCTTTCTTTTGAAAGAGTGGGAGGCTGGCTGTGTGGACGCTCTCTTTCGAAAGAACAGATCACTCTTTTGAGCTGTTTTTTGAGCATGGATGCACTCTTTTGAAAGAAGGTCTTTTGGAAGAGGTCTTCAGGAAGGGCTTCTTTTGAAAGATCTCTGTAGTGTAGACGTAGCCATGAAGTATAGTGCTGGTAAAGACATGAGCTGCAAAGGAGAAGGTTCTTCAGTGAACCGAGGCCAGATTATATGGCAGGCTTGAGCAGAGAAGGCCGGTGCTAGAGTGAGTGAAGATGGAGAATAAAGAAATAAGGTCCTTAAGTCTGAAGCCCAAGCTTCTGGAGCCAGTTTTCTTGAAGGCTATTCCCCATGCTGTGGGTCTTTTATTAATAATAATAATAATAATAATAATAATAATAATAATAAACTAAGGGGCTGTGCTCACTGGGCTCACCAACCCCCCCTCTCTTCCTGGGGGGGTTGGGGGGCCTGCCCCCCTGCCCTGGAACTGCCCTCTGACTCCTCCTACCCTGGCCTCTTTCCCCACGTCCTTCTCCATCCCTGACCCTGGCTCCTCTCCCTGCTTCCTTCCCAGGCCTTCTCCCCACCTCCAACCCCCTTCCCAATCTGGCCCTTCTCCCTGTTTCCCTGCCACCAGCCCTGGTACTCACCTAGGAGGGGGAGAGCTGGGAGCAGCCACCCCAAGGCAGTGGCATGGAGGGAAGGTTCTTCACAGAGCTGACCTCTAGTTGCCACTGTTGACTCTTTGTGCCCCACAGCAGAGCAGCAAGATGTGGCGCCTGTCAGTAGCAGCAGCTGGAGTTCAGCTCTGAGCAGTCCCTCCTGTCCTCCCTGCTAAGGAGGGAAGGCGCTGCTCAGAGCCAAACTCCAGCTGCTGCTACAGATCAGGAAGCTGCATCCTGCTGCCTGATCCACGGATGAGGGGAGTCCAAAGTGGCAGCCAGAGCTTGGCTCTGAGTGGCACCTTCACTCTCTGCCATGGCCTGGCAGTGGTTGCTGCTCCCAGCTCCACCCCTTGTCCATGGCTGGAGATGGCCCAGCTCTGTCCCACTCCCTTTACCTCCCTGCCAGAATCACCCACAGGAACCTCCTCCAATCCTTCCCGGGGTGCAGACAGATGCATTTGCGTGACGATGCCAGTCTGTCACCCAGGAGGGAATTGTTTTTTGTACACATGGAGATTATATTTTAGGGCTGACATTTGTGCTATTTACACACACAGCCACTGATTATCACAAATATATACTAATGAAAGAGAGAGAGAGTCTCTAAATTGTGGTGACCTGAGGTGGTACCCTAAAAATCCTTCCTATGGGGTGATTTATGCATGATGTGCACACCTAAGGCCTTTCAGACTCTTCCATATAGGGGTTGGTAGATGAAATTCAGGTAACGTGGCTCTTTCCATTTTTTTTTTTTTTATGTGGAGATCTCAGGTGTAAAGCCTCTCTGCATGGCACTCTGGCTTTCAGTTCATCTTGCGTTTGCTAGTTCCCTTTAATCAGAGCCTGCTGTATAGTCACCTGTACATAAATCTCCAACAATGTCCTTTTGACTTTCCGAAGTCTGGAACGCGAGGTCATCCTTGATGTCTTTAACGAATGGAGCTTTGCTGTGGGAAGAGTTTTTTCCTTTCCATCCTGACAAATAAAATTAGCCACTCTGCCCTGAAGGGATTAGAAAGCAAAAAGATGAGTCAGGGCCATAGGTTTTTTTCCTGCATTTGGAAACTCAGGGCAGAAATGCTGAATGCGCACACTGTGGTTTCTGATGTTCTTTAAGAGTCTAATTCCTGCGAGAGCAGCTTTCCCTTGGATATATTGGCATAGTACAACCATGGCATTGGATGATCAGGTGGGTTAATCAGCTGTGTGTCCTCATTGTGTGGTTCCCAGAGGACAGAATCAAACCCAGCTGCTCCAATTTGAAAGTTTAGAGGAAGGCAAATACCACTTTCCTCCTGACTTGGGTGCATCTTATAGTCCAAGGCCTTGGGTGTGTCACTGGCACTCTTTGATCACTTTAGCGAAGGCTGTGTTCTAGTGGCCAATTAAATGATTCTTGTGTTCTGCTTTGTAGATCACCTTATGTGATGAGATGTTCTCAGGTGCTGCCTGAGGGCTACATCGGAAGAAGCGTTTGCATGACGGTGCAGTGGTGAGCAAGAACTTCTCCCCATTCCTTGTCTTCCCTTGGCATGGATGTGCAAAGGAGTCTTAAAGGAGAGCTTCCTGTGCTCTTGGGAGTATCAGAACTTGCTCACAACGTCTTCCTTATCCTCTAGGGAGCACAATGATGAAGGGTTAGAGCAGATGGGACCATGGGCACCACTGCTTACCCGCCATTCTGCATGGAGCCTATGGTCTCAGGGGAGAGTCTCTCCAACATTGTTGCTTGTGTGCAGAAGGTGAGCAGTGTTCCCCTGAGCCACAGTTTCTTCCCCCTCTGCTCTTGTAGCAGTACGCTTTCACAGCACCTAAATAGATGAGCTAGAAATGGAGGTTGCTGAGAAGGGTCACTTACTTCTGCTAACTAATGAAACACGTGAATGTTTTTCAGCACACATCAGAATTGAGGTCTCAACACATGCAGATGTTAGGCTACCTAAAAGCAAAATAACATAGGAGATTCCTTCTTTAAAATAGAAACTGTCTATTATCATAAAGGAAGGTGTCAGAGGCAAATAGATCCTCTTGTGCTTGGATGAGACTTTTCTGATAAAACAATCCTCTGCTCCCCTTTGTCTCACCAGACAATCACAAGAGAAACTCCAGGAGCATTCACAAAGGGAAGCTGAACTAAGTTTTCGAATTTTCATTTATTCTGTGCTCAGTGGCGTGGGAGCCCATTGCGAGCTTTTTCCTGCCTCCCAAGAACAAGCAAAAGAAATGAGTAGGCCCATAAAGAATGAAGGCTAATGTCCAATGAACACATCGAGAAGCAGAGAGGCAAGCAGTAAATATCACTTAGTTGGGGATGCTGCCAGACTTGGTGAGCAGTGCTCTGTGCATGGAATTTTCCACTGTGTTACTTATAACCCTTTCTTTGCCAGTCTAGACTTCAGAACTATTCTGTTGCATTAGGGCTTTCCTGCTTTTTGGGTTATTTAAGGTCCACACAACACTGTTCCTGTATTGATCAGTTAAGGGCAATGTTCCAATTTTGATGCCTAAAGTTAGGCAGCTGATACTGTCTGTAGTCACCTAAAACAAGAATGCTGGCTTTTTTCCAGAGGTGCTGAGCACCCACAGCATCCCCAGATTTCAAAGGAAATTGACTGATCCTTGCAAATGTTTTGGAAGAGCCGTATTACCTGCCTCTGATTATATTACATTGAAGTACGTTTTAACTCTGGATTTGAAATATCCTTTTTAATTTAGACTTTGGATCTTTTTGGAGGACAGAGAGAGAGAGAGCGACTGCAGGTTAACTGGCAGGTTTTTGGTCAGGACTTTTGGATCTCAGTCTGTACTTGAGGATACACAAAATTTTCCACCTCACAGGTGCTAATACCTGCCTATGTGCTTCGCTACCACCTTTCCTTGGCTTTTAGGTAGCCTAACATCTGCATGTGTTGAGACCCCAATCCTGATGTGTGCTGAAAAATGTCTGTGAGGTGCTGTGACCTCTACTTTCAGTGAAATTGTGGGTGCTCAACACCCTGAGGGATCAGACGCTCTCAACCCATTGTGACCAGTGAATTTTTTGGATGGTGATATGCATGTGCACAGATTTTGCATAATTTAAAGGGCGTGTGCAAGCGTTTAACATTTTAAGCAGGTATTTGTACATGTGATGTGCACACATAAATAAAGACTGGAAAGCTTACCACTCAGCGCCTTCAGCATTCTTATCCCCTTTTCTGCATAAATCAGTGACGCTTGACCAGTCTAAAACAAAAAGCAGTCAAGTAGCACTTTAAAGACTAGCAAAATGGTTTATTAGGTGAGCTTTAATGGAATGGGGCATTCTGTCAATGACCTAAAGGTATGTGTGTTACAGAAAAGGAATTATCGCTCCGTTTTGGAAAGAGAAACATCTGAGCTGGCTTTTATATTCAAATTCGGCACGTTAACACATGGTTTAAATCGTGATGGGAACTTTCTGAGTCACTATAGGGGCTTGTCTGCACATTTGGCTCAATCTAATTCTTGACCTTCCCCCCCAACCCTCCACTCTCTGATTTGCTCACTTTGATTATCTTTTTTTGATTTGTCCTCCTTGCTTACTGTTTTTGGTTCTCTGTGCCTTAAATATTGAGTCTGTTCTGGTCTGGCTATGGTCTGAAGAAGTGGGTCTGTCCCACGAAAGCTCACCTAATAAACTATTTTGCTAGTCTTTAAAGTGCTACTTGACTGCTTTTTGTTTTGATAGTGTATAGACTAGCATGGCTTCCTCTGTTACTATTCAACATTATCAAGTGTTGTTTGATCACAATCTGAGCACCATCTAAACAGTGCTTTGAATTTGCAAACGACATGCCCCAGGGATATTTTTAGCTTGTGGTGTTCAGATTCTGAGCAAGAATTCTTATGTGTGTGGATTGCAGTTTATCACATTTCTCACCTAATAAACTCTAGTTCTGCTTGAAAGTTTCACTGTGTATGAAATTATGTATGCAACTAGGTTTCAGCTTGTGCACCCCAGTGGTAGTCTTTAATCAAAGACAGATATTGAATGATTTCTGGAAAACAACCAGGGGAAAATAATGTATTTATTGATTTATGTAAGTGATTAAAATAATCTAATGAAAAGCTTTGAGCTGAGTGAATTTGCCTTATACAGCCATTCTCATAGTAGTAATCCCCCATTAAATTTTGTTCCCAAGCCTAGGTATTAAAGTTCCAGCAACAATACGGATGACGTTCAGTGTGAATTTCTATTAAGTGGCAGGCCACAACTTTAACATGATGTTTGCTAACTGTAGAACAGCTCTATTCTGATCACCATGGCTACAGTAGTACATTTAAAAGATGAGAGTTCCTCCTACCTTGGGCCTGCTAAAGATGTACTTACCGGCCAGCTGAACCAATTAATCACTGCTGATGCTCTAAGACTTGCTTGACCTTCCCTGGTAAACATGAGTGACTGGGGAGCCTGTTTCTTGCTATCATGTTCCCTCATAAAGATGTTCCAGGTTAAAGGCTGAAACAAATTTTGCGAATGATGTCGCTCTGTGTTATTAGCTGGGACTTAGTCACACGCTTCTGTACAAGAGTTAAAATGATCTTCCTTTATTTTTTAACAAATTAAAGCAAACATTTAGCATTCAGAGGTACTCACTTGCCAACTCCTTTATACTGATAATGAAAGAACTCAAGGGCAGTCCCACTGGGAATGTCTACATTGCGATTAAAAATCCGCGGCCGGTCCCATGCCAGTGGACTCAGACTTGTGGGGCTTGGGCTAATGAGTTGCTTAACTGCAGTGCAGACATTTGGGGTTGGGCTGGAGCCCATGCTCTAAGAGCCTGTGAGGTGTGAGGGTCCCAGGACTCAGGCATCAGTGAAGCTCAACATTTATGCTGGAGTGAAACAGCTCTTTGGTCTGAGCCCCTTGTTCTGAGTCAGCTGGTGTGGGTCAGCAGCAATGAGTATCTCACTGAAGCACAGCAGCTTCTGCTTACATAAGAACAGCCATACAGGATCAGACCAAGGGTCCATCTAATTCTGTATCTTGTCTTCTGAACTGGCCAATGTCAGGTGTCCCAGAGGAATGAACAGAACAGGTAATCATCATGTGATCCCTGCCCTGTCACCTATTCCCAGTTTCTGACAAACAAAGGCAAGGGACATCATTCCTAACCCTCCTGGTAACAGCCACTGATGGACCTAACCTAATTCTGCTAAAATCCTGGCCTTCAGAACATCCTCTGACAAGGAGTTCCACAAGTTGTCTGTGCATTGTGTGAAGAAATACTTCCTTCTGTTTGTTTTAAACCTGCTACCTATTAATTTAATTTGGTAATCCCCAGTTCTTGTGTTACGGAATGAAGTGAACACAGACTTTGAGAATATATATGAGATATCGAGCTAGAGAGAGAGAGGCTTGTACAGATTTTAGCTGCTGAGAAGCCATGAGGAAAGTCTCAACAAACTTTGCAATTTTGTTTTACTTTAAAAATAAATTGTTTTAAGCAGCATTGGAGCAAGAGCCTTGGGCAGTGTTCCCTGTAATCTGAGTACTTGGGCAGCCCCAGAGGGGAGAGCTAAATGCCACCCAGCTGATTAGCAGAACACCCACAGCATCCACAGTTGATGTTTCTTCTGATGGTGCACATCTGCACATGCCTTAGTGCACATAACAAAACTTAGTCTGCATATGGAACGAAATGTTATAGGGAACATTGGTCTGGGGTAGAAGCTTTGGAGACAATGCTCCAAGTCCTAGTATTGGGTTAAATGGCTGTAACTGCCATTACATGTGGTGGCTCATTTTGCTCAATAGAAAATGAGTCTTTGTAGGTAGGTGCTGAATCTGACCCAGTGCGCTCAGTAGGCTCACAGACTGAAAGAGCAAGAGCTTGTCTATGCCACGAGATGTGACATCCCTAGAGGTAGTATACGAAGCTCAATGCTCAGAAGTTCACAATGCAAGGCCGTGCACAGCATAGTGTGTTCTGTCTTCCTGTCAGTTTCCCCAGTATCTGTGGACTCTTAACATGAGTCAAATGAACAGGTAATGTCACAGAGAGCCTGATTCTTACTTTTTATTGAGCAACAACCCACACTACAAGTGAACTCACTGAAATTAGTATGACTTCTTGAGTCCTAAGGGTATGATCCAGCTCCCATTAAACTCAGCCAGAGTTAGATCAGACCTTGAAATACTGCTGGATGTGTACAAAGGCACTTGTAATTGGGATCTGAACTGGTCTTCAGTGCATGTTAACAAACAGCCTTGCTGTTCACACAGGGCTTTCTCTACCTACATGCCACTTTCAGTTTGATATTTTGGGAGCTCTGACCACTTAGTTGTCATAGGAACTATTTTCTAAACAGTATGTTGGCTTATTCCATGAGGCAGTTTGTGTTATCAAGTGCTGACAGCGAAATGCAGTGATGGATTTTTCCAATGCCATCCAGGTACCTATGACAGTCGTGTAATTACAGGTTCAGATACAGGTGAATTCTCTTTGCAACTGTGAGTGTCTATTTTGGCTGGGAAATGATTTAGAGTTTAAGATGACTTGTGCTCTAGGGAAGATTCCTCTCACTACTTTATGGATTTAACATTTTATGTAAAAAAAAAAACCCCACAATCTTTAACAGTTTCCTAAATTATTATTTATGTAAAATTGAATGCTTTGACATACAGATCCTATTTGCCATTATACACGTTTTGTTCTTTTGTACTTATTACTTTCAGTTTACAGATAAAAGCACAGAGCCAGTCTGAGTGGTGCAGTCTAACATCTAGAGTGACTCTGATTTAGCTGGAATTACTCTGGACTTACACAAACATGGCATAGAACAGGGGACAGCTCAGTGTGACCAGGGAACAGAGTGCAGAGAACAGGGTGCTTTGCATGTGCTACAAAGGATTTATAATCTGAGTGGATTTCTCATGGACACAAAAAATGTTAGAGCTATTACAACAGGGATGGGGAACCTTTCCAGGTTGGGGACCCCTGACCCATAGACAAACCAGTCAGGGACCGCACAAGTGAGAAGCAAAAAAACCCTCACAACCCTCCCTGAGTACATTTTGTGGGCTTCTCTAGGCTCTGGGGCTGGCGTGCGAAGGTAATGAGGGGTTCAGTGTGGGCGGGAGCTGCCAGGAAGTGGGTTTGGGTGTTGTATCTGGGCTAGAGAGGGGTGCAGGAGCAGGCTGTGGGTGGGGTCTCTGTTTAAGAACATGGATCATTGATAATGGATTACATGTGCTGGCTTAGGAGAGGGCAGGTGGACCTGAGACGATGAGAGGAGGAAGTAATGGTATAAATGTGGTGCTATCTGGAGCACAAAATAGGGCAGGTAGCAGTGTTCCCATAAGCTGAGTGCTTGGGCAGTCACCTAGGAGAGTTTCAGGTGCTACCCTGGTGATTAGCAAAGCACCCATAGCTCCCATAGCCAATAGCATGTGTTTCCACTGATGGAGCACATCCATACATCCCTTGGAACACACAACAATATTCACTGCACAGATGGATAGAAGAAACAGAGGGAATGTTGGAAAGTAGCTGTGAGAGAAGCCAGATAATGTGCTAGCCACAGCTTGATGCAGTAGTTTGGGGTCCTTGATTTGCAGAAAAGGGATTGTTGTCCATTTTAAGCCCCCTCCCCAGCAATTATTATGGGGTGAGGAGAAGGAAATGGCTGGACCGGGGGTGGGGAGGGGTACTATCCTTCTTGCTGACAAGAGTGTGTGGGTGGGCATTTATACCTTACAGAAGCCTTTCTGTATGGAGGTGTCTTGTCTGGTCGTAAGGCAACAATCAGTGATTTCTTGGGAACTTGAGGGTGGTTAGGGTGAGGCAGCCAACACCCACATGGTAAGCTGATAATGGTAGGTGTTGAAATCAACTGGAGTGCAGGGCACTGAAGGCATAAGACCAAGGCAGCTGCCCTGATTGCTTTGCCATAAGGCCAGGCCTGCTCCTTGCAGTAGACATCTAGTGCCCTCACTCAGTATGGAAGGAGTACGGTTAACAGATAAAAAAGCATCGGGACAGAATTTGAAGGAAAGCTTCTCTTAAGGGAGATCAGGAAGAGTTTTGGGGCTCATAGGTCTGGCAAAGTGGGGAGCTGACCCTCTTCTTTTATAGCCCCCTTCCTTATAGGAAGGGAGGGCAGTCAGGTCACAGCTATGGAACGGCTGGCACCATCTTGGAAATGATGGTGCAGATGATGATAACCTGTATTGTACAATCTACCTGTGGCTACTCCCAGATATTTTAAGTCAATAAAATTTTAGCCTAATTAATCTAAGTCCATGGCCTCCTTGCAGCCAGTTAATGGGAGCCAATGGTTCTGCTCAGAGTAGTGATCACCATCTCTGGTAGGGAGGGGTGCATATGGCAGGAAAGGGAATTGAAGCAAGCCTTGTGTGGATGCTGGGAGACTTTCAATACCCAAGATTAATATTAAAAGGTCCTAAAACACTCAGATAATACAGACTTTTGGATAAAAAGTATCTTATATTGTCTCCTTCCAAAAGTGTGCATGTGAGTTTTACCTGGTTCAAAAGGCTGGCAAATCTATTTGCTTTGCTTATTTAAAAATCCTATATTCAGGTGTCCAGAGTTGCCTTCTCCATCCTTGTCTGGTGGTGAGAATCAACTGTGACAAGTCATAGAATCAGTATCTCGGTGTACTTGAAGTGCTAAAGTCATTTTAAGAAGTGAAAGAGGCATACAAGTGAATAACTTAGCATGAGCTTAGCACTTTGTGTTTCACTTGGCATTGGTTTTTTCAATGAGGGCCCACGCTTGTGAAATAACAAAAATTTATCCAGTGCTATGAAATAATTATTAGCTTGGAAAAGAAGAGGGAAATAGACATATCCAGGTCAAGGTCTGCTTACAAAGCCAAGCCTTTGAGTAATGCACTAATTTGGGTGATGTCTGCACCTTATTTTCAAACTCTTTTAGTTCTCCATTCCCTTCCCTCCACCAAACTCTTATCTAAGATCCAGTCTCCAGGTTTCAGGATTTTTCTTCAAATAGCAGTAATAATTCGGTATCATTAAAGTACAGGGTGGGCTATTAGAATTTCATTTTTCCCAGCCATTAAGAGTGATTTCTATGGCATACAGAAGCATTTCAATAAACCACATCATCTTGTTTTGTTTCAAACTTCACAATAAAGGTGAGAAGAATAAATCTTCAAAGTAGTTTGAGCAACGTAATTTTCCTTTCAAGATGAAGTTGTATGGTAAACAGCATCTTGATTGCCTGACAGTGCTAAGAATAGTGGACTAGCTAAATAATTTGTGAGAATGAGGAAAACTGGGAGAAATGTATTTTACTGCTGTCTGAAATATCAGTGCCAAATATTGTGCTAGTGTTGCAAGAATTATGCTATTATAAATAAAGGGGAGACAAGCTGTTTTGGCAAGAAAAAATGCACATTGGGATAGGGTGCTGGGAGGCCGGGGATAGGGAGCCATTCATTTTTTAGAATACAATCCACTAGAGAAAATTTAACCTATGAATAGAGCCCTTAAACATATTTGCAGAGCCAGAAGGAACCATATTTCAGATAGCTTATGTTTGTGAGACCCATGCACCATGAGGTGCCTCTACTGAGGAGACTGGGATTATATTTGCCTAGAAGAATTAGGTAACTGCAAGCATAGATGCCTCCTATTAGCTAAATTTGAAGATGGTTATGTGGTTAGCAAGTGTATCTGTGGTGGTTATCTGCATGCAAGTTTATCGTATTCCACAGTTCTGCAAAGCAGAGCTAATAATGTAGCTCCAAAAAGGTTGCAGTCATTCTTCCAGCTGAGTGCAAAGGAGGAGGATTCTCACACTGCATCACTAGCAGCTGCTTTTAGGCCTAGGTTATGCCGGGCCCTCGTGGGAAGCATGCTGGGAGAGGGAGAGCCCAAGTGTTACCTGAGGCTTTCAGAAACCACAAGGACAACATAACTATTTCATTGCAGGACGTGTCAGGAATAAATCAATTTGTACACAGCAGTTCTGTCTGATGAAGGATTAAATGCAAGTAAGCATGCTTTGTTTAACACTGTGATTTGTTAGAGTTAAGTTAAGCACACACAGACATAAACCATGGGTTTAGAATATTCCAGATATTCAACTAACATCTGGAGCAGTGCTGAGTCTCTAATAGTAAGTTCACAATGGCCAGTTGCTCATCCACCAGGAAGAAGTGGGTGTCAGGAAAAATGTCTCTCAAGATGGCTTTAGAGGAGGGCTGCAAAAAACACACAGATCATAATGACCCCCACTGGATCATCACTCTTCTAACTTTCAATAATCTTGTAATATCAGAGAAGTCTCAATTCATACGTTTCCAACCACCAAGTTTTCAGTTTGTTGTTTACTAGTCTGTCCCAACCTATTCTGATTAGAGAAAGTGTAGCTAGTTTTGACCTTGCTTCTGAAAGCATGTTTTCCTTCATATTAACACTTAACTATGTGATGTTCTAGTTCATTAAATCAGGGGGGCTGAGGTGTACAATTGTTGCAATTAACTTGATCACATTTTGGGGGTATACACATGGAGAGTGGTGAAGATGGTGCTTGGGAAGGCAAGCTCCCCAGTTTGTGGCACTGCCTGTACTCCACCCCTGCTCTGCTCAGGCTCCACATCCTCCCTACTATCTCCCTCTTCTCTTCCTTCCTGACTTCCTCCTCACCCCTTTCAGAGCTAAATCCCTGAACCCAAATGTACCAAATTACATTTGAAAAAACCACCCTGCTAAAAATGGAGCATGTTTTCCACTGCATGCCAGACGTGAAGGCTGGACAGAAAATCATAGAATACTAGAACTGGAAGGGACCTCGTGAGGTCATCAAATCCAGTCCCCTGCATTCATGCCAGGACCAAATACCATCTAGACCATCCCTGACAGATGTTTGTCTAATCTGCTCTTAAATATTTCCAGTGATAAAGATTCCACAACCTCCCTAAGTGACTTATTCCAGTGTTTAATACCATGACAGTAAGGAAATTTCTCATAATGTCCAACCTAAACCTCCCTTGCTGCAATTTAAGCCCATTTCTTATTGTCTTCTAATCAGAGGTTAGGTTCAGAACTTGTTCTCCTTATCTCTTTTTCTCCAGCATTCACTATGGTAGGCAACCAATCACTGCCCACTTTCTTAATGAAAACTGAAGCAAAAGTCATTAAGTAGCTCTGCAATTTCCACATTTTCTGTTATTGTTTTTCTTCTTTTCATTGCGTAGGTGACCTACCCTGTCCTTGATCTGTCTCTTGCTTCTTATGTATTTGTAGAATGTTTTCTTATTACCCATTATGTCTCTAGATAGATTGAGCTTGTTTTGTGCCTTCACATTTCTAATTTTGCCCCTCCATACTTGTGTTATTTTTTATATCTATCCTTTGTAATTTGACCTAGTTCCAACTTATTGTAAGACTCCTTTTTGATTTTAGATTCTTCATAATCTCATTGAGACAGAGTGGTCTCTTGCCATACTTTCTATCTTTTCTACATAATGGAATAGTGTGCTCTTGAGACCTTAATAATGTCCCTTAGAAAAACTGCCAACTCTTTTCAATTGTTTTTCCTCTAGTTCTCCAATGGACCTTATCTACCAGCTCCCTGAGTTTGCTAAAACCTGCCTTCTAGAAATTGCTATTCTTCCTTCTACTGTTCCTTAGAACAGGGGTCAGCCACCCCAGCATGGGTTCCAAGAGTGGCATGCTAGATGATTTTATGGGCATGCAAGGTGGGATTTCAACCATGCCCTTTATCCGCCATGCAGCCATGAGCTTGCTCAAAGCCATACCATCTATGGATTAACAAAAGACCAGATAATGCTACCAACCACCTCCTAAATGGTAAAGCTCTGCATCTTTATTTATTAACAAACTGTTGTAAGTAAGACTGTTAGTGACTTTAAAAAAAGTATCAATGGCAATCCAACCAGACATAGAGATCAAAAGGTCAAATTTCTGCATGCCACCTCAGAAAGGCTTGACCCCTGCCTTAAAATAATGAACTCGATCATTTCATGATCATTTTCACCCAATGTGCCTTCCACTTCCAAATTCTCAACTAGTTCCTCTCTATTTCTTAAAGTCAAATCTAGTCTCCTGCCGCAGTAGCTTTCTCCACCTTCTGAAATAATAATAATAATAAAAAAGTCTCCAGTGCATTCCAAGAACTTGTTGGGGAATCTGTGCCTTGCTGTACTATTTTCCCAACACATGTCTAGAGAGTTGAAGTCTCTCAACACCACCGTGTTCTGTGCTTGGGATGATTTTGTTAGTTGTTATAAAAAAGGCACATCCACTTCTTTCTGATTAGGTGGTCCTTTAATACATGATGCAGCTCTTCTCAGTTTTACAGTTTTACATTTTCTTAATCAAAAACAAGGAGAAGTCCTGTGGCGTCTTATAGACTAACAAATTTTTTGGAACATAAGCTTTCATGGGCAAAGACTCACTTGGTCAGATGCAATTTTCTTAATCAGTATTTCTAAACTGATTTTATATTCTAAATGTACCCTTAAGTCTTCATAAAACAATCATTTCAAATAACTACACATTAACCCTCTGAAACAAAGATTAAGCTAGCAGTTGCTTGGGTCCTTAAGTCAATAACAATGTGAGGTTTTATTTATAACATTACAAGGTTTTTTGAAAATAAAAAGAAAATGTACATGCTCTATTCAAATGATTGCATTTTTCCAAACCTGAAACTGCCATGTCTCCAGCCCCCTATCCTGAGCATCTTCTCACCACCCCCAACTACCTGCCCTGAGCAGCGGGCAGAGAGCTGAAAGCAGAGAGTTCAATGTGTGTGTGTGTAGGGCATCAGGGTAGGGGTAAGTCCCAGAGCAGGGGACTTATGGCAGGGGGTTGGGAAGTTTCAGGGGGATTACCTGGGGATGGACACAGTGGTGAAGGTGGAGCTGATCTGTGGGAGGTAGAGAAGCACTGGTCCCAGCAGGGTAGAGAGCCCTGTTATGACATGGCCACTGTTTTCCTGCTGCAGGTTTCCCCATGTGTCAGAGAGGAAGCCATGTTAGTCTGTAGCTTTGAGAACAACAGGAAGTCTTGTGGCTCCTTATAGATGAACATATTGTGGAGCGTAAGCCTTCGTGGCCAAAGACCTGCTTCATCAGATGCATGAGTGGGGGGTGGGTTCAGAGGGGTATTTAAACAATGGGGTCCCAGAAAAAGAAAGGGCCAGAGCTGACAGTCTATTCAGCAAGGTGGAAATGGCCCATTATCAGTAGTAGGTATCAAAAGAGTTAAAAACAAGTCAGATCAGATGGGGGATATGAGCCATTGTCAGAGTCTAATGGGAAGATCTTAACATCTAGGGCAGAGAAGCTGCCTTTGTAAACTGCGAGCCACTCCCAGTCTCTGTTTAATCCTTGGTTAATGGAATCAAATTTGCAAATAACTTGTAGCTCAGAGATTTCTCTCTGCATTTGATTTTTTGAAATTTCTTTGTTTCAGAACTGCCACCCTTAAATCTGCTAATGAGTGTCCAGGGAGATTGAAATGTTCCCCCACAGGCTTCTGAACATGCCTACAGACAGCCTGCCAACCTTAAACAAATCCTCAACAGCCACTACAAATCGCAAACCAGTGGCTCTAGGCCTGGAACCAGCCCCTGCAATGGTCATCATCACAGGACCTAACATCAACCATACCATCAGGGGCTCCTTTACCTGCACATCTACTAATACAATATATGCCATCATGTGCCAGCAATGCCCCACTGCAATTTACATTGGCCAAACTGGAGAGTCTCTACGTAAAAGAATAAATGGACGTAAATCAGACATCAGGAGCGGTAATGTACAGAAGCCTGTGGGGGAACACTTCAATCTCTCTTAATAATTTTTGTTGCCCTCTGCTGAACCTGTTCCAGCACATCCACATCCTTTTTATACTGGAGGGCACAAAACTGGATGCAATACTCCAAATGTGGCCTCACCAGTGCTGAATAGAGGGGAACAACAGCCTCTCTAGACCCAGTCGAAATGCTCCTCCTAATGTACCGCAATATGCTGTTGGACTTCTTGGCTAAAAGGGCACACTGTTTACACATGGCCAACCTTTTATCCACTGTAATCCCTAGGTTCCTTTCTGCTATACTGCTGCTTAGCCAGTCGGTCCCCAGCCTATAACAATGCTTGGGATTTTTCCATTAGAGGTGCAAGACGCTTGTTGACCCGCATCTTTTGGCCCAGTGCTCCAATTTATCCAGGTCACTCTGGATCTTATCTCTACCCTCCAATGTATCTACCTCTCCCCCTAGCATGGTGTCATCCTCAAACTTGCTGAGGGTGCAATCCAATCCCTCATCCAGGTCATTAATAAAGATGTTGAGCAACACCGGCCCCAGAACTGAATGTTGGGGCACTCTGCTTGAAACCAACCACCATCCAGATATTGAGCCATTGATCACTACCTGTTGGGCCCAACCATCAACACAGCCATCTATCCATTTTATAGTCCATGTATCCAATCCATACTTCCTTAACTTGTGAGCAAGAATGTTGTGGGAGATTGTATCAAAAGCTTTACTGAAGTCAAGGTATATCACATCCACTGACTTCCCCATGTCCACAGAGCCTGTTACCTTGTCATAGAAGCTAATCAGATTGGTCAGGTAGGATTTACCCTTGGTGAATCCATGTTGACTACTGCTGAACACTTTCCCCTCTTCCAAGTTCTCCAAAATGGATTCCTCGAGGATCTCCTCCATTATTTTCCCAGGGATTGAGGTAAGGCTGAGGTAAGGTATATTTCCTGGGTTGAGGTAAGGCTGAGGTAAGGTAAATTCCCTGGATTGGCCTTCTTTCCTTTTTAAAGATGGACACTACATTTTCCTTTTCCCAAGCAGCCGGAATCTTCCTGGTCTCCAAGAGTCTTCAAAGTAATGGCCAAAGACTGGGCTGTGACATCTGCCAATTCCCTCAGTACCTTTGGGTGCATTAAATCCTGAACAAAACTTAGGACAAAGAGTTTTTTTGAAAATGGGGTTTACTTTTGAAAGAGCTTTGTCTATACTGCTTTTCTTCTTTTGAAAGAATATGCAAACGAGGTACCAGATATGTAAATCTGTGCCTCATTTGCATTTTTATTTTCCTTCATTTGCATGCCTCTTTCGAAAAAGGAATGTTAGTGTGGACATAGCCTATATGTCTGAAGTTCCAAGCATGTAGCATTAAAGCTGAATACTCAGACTGTTCATCTAAACATCTATGCAAAGATTTTTAGAAATGCAATTTTATAATTTGCAGCAACAAACTACTAAAATTTTAAAGCAAAATTTAAACTAAGTTCCTATTACAGTAATGCACAACTGTTTTTGTCAGTAAATTCAGAAACTGGCAGTTTATATGTCAGGGTTGGCACATGCCTGCTAAATGGCTTCATTGATAATTAATGGGTCTTTCACAGGTTCAATGCTATGCTAATAGGTCTGGGAGACACACCACAGGCTGCTGTGGGAGCTTTCAGGAACAGTCAGAATAAAGATGGAGGCAGGGAAGGTTGAGCACTAAGACCCAGGGAAGGCATTGCCTCCCCTGCTGCCCATGGGCATAAACATCCCTCAAATTCAGGGCAACACTAGGAGCTTTCCTATTACAGTGGGAGTCCCCAAGCTTGTTGGAGTACAGGAATGATCCCCCTAGACTGGGGACCAGGGGTGAGCGTGGACAGGGGACACACACTGCATCCTAAAAGGAGCTGAGCACCGATGGAATGGGTTGAGCCTTGCTTGGACTTTGTGTGTATTTTTAAATAGCTTTGCTGTCTTGCTCTGCTGGCCTGCCAGGTGTCTTTCATATTTCTGTAGTGAGATGAACAGCAAAGCATGAAAATGAATGGAAGTATCCAGCTGCCATACTCACGCCCCGTTACAGCAGATGTGCTCCATGAGAGTGTGATCACACCTTCCCATGTCTTTACAAGTGTAACGTCAACCTTCTGGCCTTCTTAGGAAGCTTTTGCTTAACATAGGAAGTGCTAAGTGTCAGGTGCAAATCAAGACTGACAGCTTCACTGGCAAAGCCATTGGTACAGAATCCAAACTGAAGTATTTTTTTTAAACCAAACACATTTAGACTAGAGGTGTCTCCCAAAGATAAATGGTGAGGAGGGAGAAATCACAAAAACGCAGTTTCTGTCTTTACTATTCAAAAACCAGTCTAGATTAGAGTGATTTGTCAACAGAAGTTTCTGTGAGAAGCCATCTTCCGTCAAAACTTCTGTTGACAGATCGTATCCAGACTGCAAAGCGCATCGCTCTTTCTATCCATTCTGTCAACAGAGTGTGGCCAGACAGCCCGGCCACTCTCTCCAGAAAATGACCACCTGGAACCACAGCAGACAGAGTTGTAGATGAGTATTTCCTTCTGGAAGCCCCAGCGAGACTTGGTCTTAAATGGACCCCTCCAGGTACCTGTTCCTTGACCACCATGCCGAGGTCAGCCTACCTCCATGAGGGACGGCACAGCTGCTAGAGCAGGGCTTCAACTTTCCCTGGTAGACACAGCTCTTTCCAGTGAGCCATGGTGCCAGAGCAGCCCCCAGGCTTGTGCTGGCTCTACATGGAGGTGCTTCAGCACCTGCTGCACCTCCTTATGGCTGTCCTCCTCTTCCTCATGGAGGGCGAGCCCAATACCACCTTTGGAGACCTTGACATTGCTGCCAGACAGTCGCACCTGCACCCGCCTCCCTCCCCGGTTGCACAGGCAGATCTGGAGCCACTGCACCAGTTCCGACTGGTGAGACTGGCTGGTCATGGGGCAGTGGAATAACCAGCAGTGGCTGCATAAATTCGGCATGCAGAAGGCTACTTTCCTGGAGCTCTGTACTTGGCCTGCCTCTGCCCTCTGGAGACAGGACATCCAGCTGCAGCTCACCATCCCTGTGGAGAAGCGGGTCACAGTCATCCTGTGAAAGCTTGCCACCCCGACAGCTACTATTCAGTGGGAAACCAGTTTGGTGGGGAGAAGTCTACCGTCAGGGTCCTCCTCATGGAAGTAAGGCACTCTTGGGCTGCAGTCCCTGCATGGAGTGGGGAGGGGTACCCTGCCAAAGGGGAAGCCTCAGGAAGTGGGGTTGGGGTTCTGAGGGGTGGGGGGGAAGTCCCACCCTTGCATATTCCTGGTGCTGAGGGAGCAGCCTCACCTGGGGGCTCCCAGTAAGCTTGGGGGGCTGGGAGGGAGTTAGGGCCCCCTGGGACTCCCTCCCTTATTCCCTGATGTGTGTGTTCCATCCCCTCTCTCTGCAGGTTATGATGGCCATCAACACACTCCTGCTGCAGAGGGTCATCTGTATGGGAGAGGTGGATGCAGTCATGATGGTTTTTGCTGCCCTCGGGTTTCCAAATTGCATTGGAGCTATTGATGAGACCCACATCCCAGTTTGTGCCCCGGAGCATAGCACAGCCAAGTATATAAACCACAAGGGATACTTCTTGAGGGTGCTGCAGGCCCTGGTTGACCACCATGGCCAGTTCCCCATTCCCATCGTGACCCCTCCCTTGGCCACCCTCACCTGTTCCCAACCCCTGGACAATGAAGAGGGGCATGGGCGTGGTGCTCTAATAACTGTTTTACTGAGCCAAAGAAAAATCAGTGCAAAAGAAATGGTGTAATAAAAACTATTTACAAACAATGCAGTGCAGTGCATTATTTACAGTGGAGGGGTCTTGGGGCAGGGTTGGAAGGCATCTGAACTTGGATGAGGGACTCTTGGGACAGAGTTTGGAGGGCCTCGAACCATGGAAGGGTGGGGTCTGTGAACCTGAGGGGGAGTAGGACCCCAAGTGGCATCAGCCTTGGGATTCCCTTCTGCCATGGGTTCAGGGCCCTGTTGGGGCAGTGATGGGGCCAGCACCAGGGGGAGGTATGGAGGCAGTGGGGTTGTGGAGCAGTCTGGGTGGGAAGAGGGGCCTGGGGGGGAGGGGCAGGCATGGCCCTCAGTCACTGAAGGATGTCCAGGACACTTTGTGGGGTGGCTGATGGTGGCTGGGGTGGAAGTGGGGGCAGCTGGGCCATCATGTCTCACGAGATGCCGGTGTTGTCATCAAAGTGGCACATGAGTTGGTCCCAGACTTGTGACCGCCACTCCCTGTCGTCCTGCACCCGCCGCTCCATGATCTCAGTCATCCTCCAGAGGGCGCCATCATGTTCTCTGTGGAGGTCCTCCAGCATGTGCCAACAGCCCCTCTGCTGTGGGCTCGTTCTTGTGGTGGGGTGGGGCTTGCTCACCCTGGTGGCGAGTTGGGGCTGGCCCAGCCCTCAGATGGTGTAGGTACAGCTGTAAGGAAGACAAGGAAGCAGAGACAGTGAGTGATTTGTGCAATGCAGCCCCAAAGGCCCTGCTCCCCACTGTGAGCAGCAACCCCTCTGCCCCCACACCCCAAGGCCACAGGGTAGGAATGTCCTGGGAACAGAGCCATGTGTGGAGCTGTATAATGGGCCCTGCTGCTTGGGAGCTCCATGGTGCCTATGGGAGCAGACTGACTGCAGTGCCTGCCCCTCCCCACTTGAGAGGCTAGTGGCCAAGGGGGTGTCCAGCCTCAGAGGGGTTCCCCATGGGTGGCGGGTGAGCCAGGAGCAGCCTGGCCCTCCCCGGCACCTCCCCACACACACCTGCATCTCGCGGCACTGCTTGCAGGAAGGGACGCTGCCTCTTGTCTGCAGGCACGCCCACGTGTCAGGTGCCACTCCCCTCGGTGTGTCTGGGGTCAGGCCAGCGCCATTATGGCCACCCTGCTTCCAGCCGTGGCAGGTGCTAGGAGAGCCCCACTTCCCTTGGGGACTGTGGCTCATCTGGCTTCCCATGAGTCTGGCAGCAGGCTGGAGCCTGTGTCTGGGCCCTGTCTGCTGGGTTTGGGTGGTGCATGCTACCTTGCAGCATGGTGCCCTGGAGGCCTTTCTGTCAACAGAAGGCCCCATGGAATGCCCAGACTCACCTTTTGTCAATGTTCTTCCTCGTGGGGAGCAGGGTACGGCTGTCAGCAAAAGTGCTCCGTTCTGTTGACTTGCTGTCTACAGCACATGCTTGTGAATCTGGATGCTCCCCGGATTTTGTTGATAAAATGGCCATTTTTGTCCACACAACCCTCTAGTGCAGACACAGCCTTAGACAGTAGCCGAGAAGTCCAAGTGATTTTGACTGGGTTTCTGATGGATTTGCCAGGTAACCTGTTATGTGAAAACGAAGCATTTCCAGCGTCTTGCTGAGTCAGTCTCTTTTATGATTGTTCACAATGTAGACAAAACGTTCTCCACATTTGGTTACTCCCTTTCGTTAAGTTACATTAAATTGTTTAGATGCTTTCCTGCATGATGATCTGACCTAGTCTGTCCATACAAAGGCTTCTGTGGAGCATTTTCTGTTCTTGAACAGCTAATATCCCCCTCCTCAGATTTGGATGTCAGCCCTATTAGGACATGCATATGAAGAAAGTGATTGGAGTGTTTCCCAAGAAAACTTTTCATTACTGAGGAATGTTTCCCTATTGCTTGTTCTTGAGGAGATAATGGACATCAGCTTGTAGCCAGATTGACTTCTTGGAGAGGTTCTTCCTCTTCCAGGTCAGTGGGCGGCCACTCCACCGCTCTGCTGCAGGTATCACAACAATTCCCAAGTCAATAGGTCTTTGACTCCCACCTTGCCTCGGGTGGGTGAGAGGTAGCAGTTCATAACCAATATGGCGTCCTGGGATAGGGTAGTTTTGCTAACTGCACTTGTGTACCTAGAATTTGCAGGTGATGCCAATTGAACTGTAGCAGCACTTTGATTGGATACACAGGGAGCACATGGCTCTCACAGTCAATGCTGTGTGCAATGAGCACGCGCCCTACTTCATATGCATGTCACTAATAATACTGGTAGTTAAAATGATGCTGACGGAAGCTAGTAGAACACAGCAACCCTGCACATGGGCAACAGTAGACAAAATGTCTTGTGTGCCACACACAGAAGTCAGGTTCTTCAGCTAATTTCTGTGAGCAATGGCAGTACATTCATGTCAGGAAATCAAAAGTGCACAAATAGACATTTGCATGTATTTGAACACACCAACGGAACTCTCTTCCCATGTACTGCAGCTATATGAAGCAAAGTGAGGCAATGATTCTTCTGGGTCTTAGTGTTCAACCTGTCCCCTCTTCCTAGCTCTATTCTGTCTGTGAAGATAATCTCCAGGTCTGAAGAAGTGGGTCTGTCCCCTGAAAGCTCATCACCTAATAAACCATTAGTTTTTAAAGTGTCACAGGATGGCTTTTTTTTGTTCTGTGAAGATGCAGACTAACACAGCTATCTCTCTGACAATAAATTAGTGTTCCCTTTTTCAAAAAACAAAATTTTGTTATGAACACACTAAACTGCTCTGACTAGTTGATTTAAAACAATGTCTTTGTTTCAGTGAGTTTAAATATGTAGCCATCTGGAATGATTACCTTATGCAGGCTTAACAATATAATTAAAACACAAAATCAGCATAGAAGTACTGATGAAGAAAATATAGAGCAGAAAAGGGCTGTATCGTGTATTCCATAATATTTAATGTTGTATTCATCAGGACAACTGACTTGCCCTTACTACAGTGTTTTTGCAAATAAATCTCTAGCAAACTGGAGGGTATATTAAAAAAAACCCTGTGACTGACATTTTTTTGTTCCCAAATTTAATGCTTTTAATTAATTACCTTCTGCGTGTCCAGTCTTCACAATCTGGCATACTGTGGAAAACAAGCTTCATATTTTTTTTAAAAGAAATCTTAGAAGAGTGTTTTTGTTTTTTGGTGGTGGTTTTTTTCCAAATGTCCCTTGCTACATTTGGGTTCAGAGACTTGGCTGTAATGGGTGACCAGAGAGAAAAGGAGGGGGCAGTGGGGAAGGTGTGGGCCTGTGAGGAGGGTGGAGGGCTTGGGAGGAGCAGGGGTGGGGAGCATGCATGGAGCCATAGGCTGGGGAGCCTGCCTCCCCAAGCAGCAGCTTCATGTACCACCCATGTCTCTCCCTCTGTTGTGTTGTTGGGGAAAAAGGGAGTTACACAGACCAATTACAAGGACCCTCTGTTTCCAGGCAAGTTACTGTAACTGGCAAGCACGTGGTCAGCTCACACTGAGGTGAATGAGCCTGCTCAACATCTTTGTCAAATATTATGGCCATCTTGGGAATGTCAGCTGAGTTTGCACTGAGCATTTTCAGTAGGGGAACACCCACACTTGGCAATCAGATTGAATTATTTATGCCCAAGGTAGCAGTATGAAGTGGTTGGTTGGGTATATCACCTGATGACTCTAATTACCGTGGACTAATTCCTTATTGTGTCAGCAGAATTCCTCACTTGCTGTCTTGAATCCATCTGAAACATCTTTCTCTCTTCTGATAATATTCATTTTCATTGATGTGGTGTTTATAAACAGGGTTGCAATGGGGGTGATTGAAGTAGCAATTCTAGGCACTTGGCAACTGGAGAATCCTGGCCCTGTATCAGCAGGTGGCAATCATCAGTGTCCAATTTGTACCAAGCTCCTTCAAGCAGAAAGAAGAAGCTTTTTATACAATTAAAAAAAGAAAAATAAAGCTGAACAGTTTAGGTTACAGCTGACATTAAGAGCAAGAGATGCTCAAAAGGTTTTTGAAAAGTTAGGTTTAAGTTTAAAATATCACAAATGCATTAATCTAAGCATTGAGTATCAAGCTGGTTGCAAATACAAAATAAACTCCGTGGTCTAGTGGCTTAGTTAGTGTTAAATTAGGTGTATGAAAGACAGAGGGGCTATTGCATGCTTGTGCAGATTTAAAACTTGTGCCTTTCTATTTAAATGCATTTTTTTCACATCAGTTTTAACAGTCAAAATTTATGTAGCTCTCTTTGTGATGCTTTGAATTCACATCTAACAAAGAAACATGCAAATGTCTAGTTTTAGTTCCCTTTTTATTGATGCTAGGTAAATGCAGACTGGGTTATATTTTTCTCTTTTCTCTTTCTTTCTGCAGTTAAAAAGTCCTTACTGTGTTGTTAAACAGTTACTG
This sequence comes from Carettochelys insculpta, assembly GCF_033958435.1. Classification (NCBI taxonomy): domain Eukaryota; kingdom Metazoa; phylum Chordata; order Testudines; family Carettochelyidae; genus Carettochelys; species Carettochelys insculpta. Next base: position 18,185,059 of record NC_134153.1, on the reverse strand, counting down.
GAAAGGCTTTAGCTCTGACACTTTGAGTCTCCAACTCGTGTGTAAAATTAGAATGGACCTAAAAGAAAAGAGAAGAAATATTTGTCTCCCACTCATCCTACATGCAAACTATGTTGATTTAGCAGCTATTATTGTCAATTTTCTACATAAACATGAATAACTTTTTTTTTGCACAGTTCGATTGCATGTTGGTGTTCTGATTTGGAATTTGGAGCTCAGAGGCTTTTTGTTAAAAAAAAGTTTGGTAGAAACAAAAAAGATGTTCTTAGTTTAAGTGATGTGTGCTTACATTAGTGACCTTTTTACTTATTCTCTAATCAGTTGACATCACAAAGAGATCTCTCTCATGGACCCATCTAACCACTCCCAGGACCCTATGGTTTGCATCTTGAAATGTTTCATGCTCTAGCTCAGTGTTTCTTAAACCTTTTGAAACCATGGACACCAAACAATTTTTTTTATGTGGACCATGTATGAAAATTTTCTTAAAAAAATTGTTGTCAGATCAAAAAAAAAAAGCCACAACCCACTTAACAGTCACATATCGAACAAAACCAAAATGAAGTAATTTAATCAGGTATCATAGCAATGAAGAAGTAACATTGTAGCTGGTTTTAATCAGAGAAACTATATCCCATCAGTGCATAATATCAAAAAAGTGTCAGTCTCTTGCAGTACACCTGCGAGTTGTTCACAGAACACTGGTGGTCCGTGCAACATAGTTTAAGAAACACTGCTCCAGCTCACCAAAGAGTGGCTTTCCACTAGTGGTATATAGCAGTGTTTCTCAACCCCCACCCTTTTTTTTTTTTTTTTTTTTTAAAGTACCCATCCCCAGGCTTCTCTTGCATACTCTTAAGGGTATGTGTATGGTCAGTTGAGAAACTTTCTTATAAGGTAATATGAAGTGCAATTCAACCTTTCCAGATTACTGTACCTTTTTCAGGAGTCAGGTTTGCTTTTCATACTGCCACGTTACACGTCACTTAAAAACTAGTTACCTACAAAAACATGCATAAATATCACAGAAGACTACTCCTGAAAACTTGCAGAATTTCTACCATCTTATTATCAAATAAAGGTATTGGAATAGAAATATTGTATTTACATTTCAGCATAAGGCAGATGTAGTAGTAAGTCATTTTTCTGAATGAACTTTTAGCTTGTACTGACATTACTAGTGTTTTTTAGATAGCCTGATGGAAAACTAGGTGAAAATCTAGATGAATTTCTGTACCACCTGGAAGACCTCAGTATACCCCCCGTGCTTCTGGTTGAGAAACACTGGTTTTTAGTGTGAGAGTCACTGCACTCAGCTCGTCAGGGAGGTCTGAGGTATTTGGGAAATAGCCTAGAGTTTGCATAATCACCTATACACAAATACACTTTGCACAACTCCTTAGCTATGTCTCACTGGACAGTTTTGCTGTCAAAATCCCCTTTTTGTTGACAAAACTTGTGGAGTGTCCACACTAAAATGCATTTTTCTTGACAGCCTTCTGCCTCTCTCCCAGAATATGTTGACACAAAAATCATGTGGGCACTCTGTGGGGCCCTCTGTCAAGAGATAGGGCTTCTGGGTCACTGTGCAGCCCTGTCTGCTGTGCTTCCCATTGGCTGTTCTGTCAGGACAGTGGCTGGGCAGTCCGGCTACTGTCTGTTGACAGAGTTGATCAACAGAACGATCTACTTTTGTGTGTGACCATGATCTGTTGACAGACGTTTTGTTGGGAGATATCTTCCAAAAGTAACTTCTTTCAACAGATTGCTGTAGTGTAGATGTAGCTCTTTAGACAGGAAATCCTTAAAGGTGAATATTACCTCTTTTGTGTGTCTACAGGGCCAAGCAAAAGAGCGTTTGTGACATGGAATTTGTGCTCTGCACTACAGCTCAGTCATATAGAGTCAGACAGGTTAGACTATGAGGAACTGATAGTGTACAGGTTGTTTCTGCGCATTCAGACATAAAGAGTTGTATGGCATCCTAATGATGGTAAATACAAGATACAATGAAATAAATATGTTTCTTGTTGGGTACTGTGTTTTTCTGACTAGTTGTCTGCTCTAATCTCTGTGAGTTGTAGTGAATGGGGTACATTTCAGCCTGGTTGCAATCAGTTTTGGAGTAGTGCATTTTTAGCAAGAGACAGCATGTTATGAGCCTTCACTGCTACTCTTCTTCACCATAAATATGGTGCCTTTGTGTCTGACATGTTGAACTCTTAACAGTGTGGATCTGTTATGTGGCAGCAAAATGGCTTCAGCCGCTTAGGGACTACTGTCATTCATTAGCCAATGCTACGATGAAGTGACCAGAGAGCAAGTAAGGAAAAATGGGATGAGGATGGGGGGAAATGGTTCTCTCTCTAAAACAAAGCTCCGACTGTCATGACTGTCCCTATAAACTGGGACACCTAAGCTAGATGTTGTACTTTCGCTATAATCTCTTAGTATTGCTCCAAAAGAGAGTTTATTTTCCCCTTCTGTTTTGTCTCCTGCAATAAGTAGAAATGGGGCCTGAACAGTGCATTTAAGCTACCCCAAATTTGGGGATGGTTATGGACTAATCCCCAACACCAGGAAATGACTTCTTAGGTTAATTTTTGTCATTAGTGTGTAAAATCAGAACAGACCTCAAGGAAAAGAGAAGAAATATTTGTCTCCCGCACAACCTACCGTGCAAAGCATGTTGATTTGGCAGTTAATATAATCTATTTCCTACCATAAACATGAATCAAATTCTTTTTTTGTCTGCACAATTCTTTTCTATTGTATATTCAATGTAGAAAAAATAGAGCTGGAAAAGACGAGTTAATTTTTAGGCAATTGAACAGAGTCATTAAATAAAATTCTGAAGCTATTAATTACCAGTCCATTAGCATATTATGAATGCCAAAGTTCTACTTACTATATAATTGCATAGTCTGTCTGGCAGATGTACGTATTTTTACCACTAATTAATGGAATATTATAGAAGACATACTGAATTAATTGTACTTTATGATTTCTTTATTGAGAAGTTAATTGTGTAATGACTGTTGCAGCTGAAAGAAGAAGCAATGTTTATAACAAAACTGCATTGTACTTAAATAAAAGACCTTAATACAGGAAGAGCACATAGGCCACTTGAATAATGTCATTGGTTAATGTGATTACTAGGTTAGTTGGCTTCCTGTCCCTGTCATAAGATCAAGAAGGCTTGCAGCATTCTGCTGTTGGTGCTGTATGCAGAGAAAAATATATCTGTATGTGGCTGTCTGAGAACCTCCCAAATAAACAAAAACATGTCTGAAAGAAGCTGATTGAATAGCATGAACTACAGCTTTTAATATAAAAACAAAAAAGCAGTCAAGCAGCACTTTAGAGACTAACAAAATAATTTATTAGGTGAGCTTTTGTGGGACAGACCCATTTTTTCAGACCATAGCCATAACAGAACAGACTCAATATTCAAGACACAGAGAACGAAAAATAGTAATCAAGGTAGACAAATCAGAAAAAAAAATTATCAAGGTGAGCAAATCAGAGAGTAGGTGGGTAGGGGGCAGTCAAGAATTAGATTAAGCCAAGTATGCAAACGAGCCCCTATAATGACCCAGAAAATTCCCATCCCGGTTCAAACCATGTGTTAAAGTGTAAAATTTGAATATAAAAGAGAATTCAGCAGTGTCTCTTTCAAGAGTGTTGTGAAAATTCCTCTCCAGTAAGATGCAGACTTTTAAGTCATTAACAGAATGGCCCACTCCATTAAAATGCCAGCTGACCTGTTTGTGGATCAGGAGTGTTTTTATGTCTGTTTTGAGCCCATTAACTCTTGTCTAAGAGAGTTTGAAGTCTGTCCAATATACAGAGCATCTGGGCATTGTTGGCACATGGTGGCATATATGATGTTAGTTGAGGAACATGAGAATGTGCCCGTGATTCTGTGAGTAACCTGGTTAGGTCCAGTGATGGTATCTCCAGAATAGATATGTGGACAAAGCTGGCAGTGGGCTTTGTTGCAAGGAAAAGTTCCAGGACCAGTGTTCCTGCGGTATAGAGTGTGGCTGTGAGTGAGAATCCTCATAAGGTTGGGAGGTTGTCTGTAGGAGAGAACAGGCCTGTCACCTAGGGCCTTCTGGAGTGTGGCATCTTGATCAAGGATAGGTTGTAGGTCTTTAATAATGCGTTGCAGTGGTTTGAGTTGGGTGCTGTAGGTAATGACCAGTGGTGTTCTGTTTTTGGCTTTTTTGGGCCTGTCTTAGAGTAGCTGGTCTCTGGGTATTCGTCTGGCCCTGTTGATTTGTTTTTTTATTTCTCCTGGTGGGTAATTCAGGTTCATGAATATTTGGTAAAGATCTTGTAGTTTTTGGTTTCTGTCAGTAGGATCAGTGCAAATGTGATTGTACCTAAGGGCTTGGCTGTACAATGGATCTAGTTATGTGTGCAGGACGGAAGCTAGAAGCATGTAGGTAAGTATAGCAGTCGGTGGGTTTCCGGTACACTGTGGTACCGATCAGGCCATGCTTGATTTGTAGTGTAAATCTCTCTAATCCAGCACACTCGCATCTGACCACATCCATAATCTGGCACGGTTTTAGTTAGCTAGATGACCACTTATTACGGATGTGGCCAAGTTTCTTATAGTTCCATAAAGTTTGTTTACAGCCACCAGTCCTCGCTGTCAGTGTTCTGTGCTATTATTTAGCTGTAATTTAGCCCTAAATATCTTTTTAGATACCTATAAACAGGGGAAGTGTTGGTAATACTGCTAGACAATATTGAACTCCCATGGTCCAGCAACTTTTCTTTTCTGGACCAGTCAGTTTCTGAGGGTGCCAGACTAGAGAGGTTCAACCTGTACCATTGTTTCCTGGAGTAATCTGACAAATCTGATCTGAAATAAAATTATCTCACTGACATTTTCTAGACTAGAGCTTTTTATTGTATTGCAACTTGAGTTACAAGACAACCAATAACTTTAGTCTGGGAAAGTGCTATTGAGTAATTGCAGTTAACTTATGCGATTAACTCAAAAAGCTTAAATATGATTTAAAACATTAATTGTGATTAATCACAGTTTTGGTTGCACTGTTAAACAATAGAATTTCAAGTAAAATTTATTAAATATTTTGGGTAATTTTCTACATTTTTGAATATATTGATTTCAATAACAACAAAATAAAAAACTACAGTGCTTACTTTCTATTATTTTTATTACAAATACTTGCACTTTAAAATAAACAAAATAGTTCTTTTTCAGTTAATCTCATACAAGTACTGTAGCACAGTCTCTTTATCATGAACGTATAATTTACAAATGTAGATTTTTTTGTTACAAAACTGTACTCACAAACAACAAAAAAGTAAGACTTCAGAGCCTGCTAGTCTGTTCAGTCCTACTTCTTGTTCAGCAAATCACTAAGGTAAAAAAGCTTGTTTACATTTACAGGAGATAATGCTACTTGCTTCTTAATAACAATGTCACCTGATAGTGAACACAGGTGTTTTCATGGCACTATTGTAGCTCAAATTGCAAGGTATTTGCATGCCAGATATACTAAGCATTTATATGCCCTTTTATGTTTCAGCCACCATCCCAGAAGGCATGCTTCCACAATGATGATCCTCATTTAATAATTGCATTAATTACATTTTTGTCCAAACTCCTTGGGGGAGAATTGTATATATCCTGTTCTGTCTTACCCACATTCTGCTGTATATTTCATGTCATAGCAGTCTTTGATGATGACCTCACATATGTTGTTCATTTAAGAACACATTTACTGTAGGTTTATTTAAATGCAAAGAAGGTATCAATGTGAGATTTCTAAAGATAGCTACAGCATTAGACCCAAGGTTTAAGAATCTAAAGTGTCTTCCAAAATCTGAGAGGTATGAGGTGTGGAGAATGCTTGGAGAAGTCTTAACAGAGCAACATTATGATGTGGAATCTATAGAACCTGAACCACCAAAAAAGAAAAAACACCTTCTACTGTACCGCTGGTGGAATTTGACTTGGATGATGCAAATGAACATATGTTAAGCCACACTGCTTTTAATCATTATTGAGCAGAACCTATCATCAGCATGGACAGGTGTCCTCTTGAATGAAGGTTGAAGCATGAAGGGACAGATGAATCTTTAGCACATCTGGCAAAAACATATCTTCCAATGCTGGTTACAGTAGTGCCACGTGAGTGAGTGCCTGTTTTCATTTTCAGATGATGTTGGAAACAAGAAATGAGCCGCATTAGCTCCTGCAAATGTAAACAAACTTGTTTTCGAGCAATTGATTGGATAAGAAATAGGATGGGGTGAACTTGTAGACTTTCCATTGTTTTATTTTTGAATGCAATTATTTTTGTATCTAATTCTACATTTATGAGGTCAGCTTTCATGAAAAAGAGATTGCAGTACAGTACTTTTATTAGGTGAATTGAAAATGACTCGTTTTACAGTGTAAATATTTGGTAATAAATATTTGGTCATAAAAATAAATACAAAGTGAGTACAGTACACTTTGTATTCTGCACTGCAGTTGAAATCAACATGTCTGGAAAATGTGGAAAACATCCAAAATATATACATAAATGGCACTTTTTTAAAAAAGATGCTTAATTGCTTGATTAATCATGATTAATTTTTAATCACATGATTAATTACAATTAATTTTTCATCACTTGACATCCCTAGTCTAGATAGGTTTTCTGATGAGGTCTGAGGAAAATCGATTTATAAAATTTTAATGGCCTAATTCTTCTTTCACTTGAACTGATTTTTCACATCTGTGTAAATTCACTGACTTCAGTGGAGCCACTCTTGACTTATGCCATAATGAAAGAAGATTTGAACTCCCAATAGTATTCTTTTGCATCTATATTGATGAGTAGATTTTGGGGTGTCTGGATGGTTTGTCTGGATTTATGATGCTTCCCTCTTAAATGAACCTAAATTTTGTATTACTCAGCTTCAGAAGTAATTAGAATTGGGTCCAAAGTAAATGGCTGGATCCAAATAATAGAATCACAGAATACTAAAAGTGGAAGGAACCTCAAAAGGCCATACAGTCCAGTTCCCTGCACTCATGGCAGGACCAAGCATCATCTTGATCATCCCTGACAGGTATTACCTAACCTGCCAATTAAGCAGATTCCACAGCCTCCCTAGGCAATTTATTTCAGTGCTTAACCACCCTGACAAGAAGTCTTCCTGAATGTCCAGCCTAAACATCCCTTGCTACAATTTAAACCCATTGCTTCTTGCCCTGCCATCACTGGTTAGGGAGAGCAATTTTTCTCTCTTCTCCTTGTAACAACCATTTGGGTGCTTGAAATCTGAATTGTGGTGCCCAGAACTGAACACAGTACTCCAGCTGAGGCCAGGATGCATCTGTCTCTGCCTGGCCCCTACCTCTGACCAGAAGGATCAAAGACAAAACCATCTACATGTCAGACTTCCTCACTAGTACTCCCAGAGCCCTGTAGTCTCTTTTGATCTACTCAGGGTCACACCCTGCAGTATCATTTGTGCCCACGTGAATGAGTAGGACTGTAGGCCCTGGAGCAAGGTGAGAGAGGGAGCCCAGCTCTATGCCCCTGAAAGGGTGGAGCCCAGGGTGGAAGCAGTGGGGCTAAGGGCAGTCAGGCCTTGGTACCACTCAGACCATGGTGCTGGCCCCCTCCTCAGAGCCATAGGGAGCGTCAGAGCAGCACTGCTATGGCATTTCAAAGTGGCTCAGAGCTCCAGCTGCTACAGTAGCACGGGTAGTGGTCAGAGCTCTTGGCGCCTTTGGAATGCTGGGCCCCAGTCCAGCTGTCCCCTTTGCCCTAGAGAGGGCCCTGGTTGTTGGGCCAGAGTAGCACAGAGCAGTAGTCAGAGGTGCAGACGATCCTTGACACTCCTTCTGTAATGTCTTGGATACTAGCCTCCGGCAGGCAGCATACCTGCTAGGATGCCACATCAGGGCAATAGATAGATGCCTCCATCCCTGTCAGAAGAGTTTCTCCAAACACCACTACCTTACACTTCTGATTTTGGAGGGGTGACTGCAGACTTCCCAGCCTTGGGTGCACATGGCTTCTTCTCCACCTTAGTGGGTGACTTTTCAATGTTTCATGGCCAAGGCAGCCTAATGGTTTGCCACACCCAGGGTGTCTCTAACTTTGAAGAGCTTTGGAGTCAAATCAGAGATTTGTGGTTTAGACCCATCCCTAACATTACTTATAAAAAAACAGATTGTTCTCTTCCATGCCTCAAAATACTAGATGTGATTGTAGTAGAAGAACTTATTTTTTTTAAACAGAAGTGCCATAATAATCTTTCTAAAATCACCATTATTAGGAGAAGTTCACAGTTCTTGTTGAACTCTGAGATTGTGTATTCAGCATGGGATATGCAGGATATACTAGCAAGATAATTTCCATGATATTATCAGCATTGGGTATTAAATTATGTATTGGTATATAGTATGATACTAAATATAGACCATCGAATTTGCCAGCATTAATCAGTAGAAGTATCACTTATTCATATGAATAACCTCTTTAAAATCAATGCTAGTGGTACTTCACATGAATAGTGGTTGCAGAAATCAGACTCTAAATTTAAGTGAATAAGTGGATAAATTTCTAAATATAAAACTTTGGCAGTCTAATGAATATATGAAGAGTCCATGATCTGTCCTGGTACCTGGGTGTTCACTGTAATGGAATGCAAAATTATTACATTGTTTAGCCAGTAGGTGACACTAAGTATAAATACCATGTTCAAGCTAAACTCAACGATACCTGGGAGAATATTAAAGGATCATATGATTTGTGTACCGGTTAAGAATGAAGCTCCATAGCTAGTCATTATTTAGTACAGAAACACAATATCCATCCATCCATCCAGCAACCTTTAACAGGAAGCAGGAGACCCTGGGACAACTACTAACAACTGTAGATGAAAACTACTATTTGATATATTCTGAAATACCAACATGTCTGAAGCTTTGTTATTCTTTGCCTCTCTTTTAGGCATGTTTGGCTCTAACTTGTCTGGCTTTAGAAGCTCTAGTTTGACAAAAAGGACACAGGTGGCTGCAGTGTTAGCCTTGGTGTGAAACAAAGAGATGAAAAAAGACTACTCTTGAATAGCTTTATTGTAATCACGAGTTAGAGCAATAGCTGGTATAAATATATTTAAGTGCCTTCCTGCCTTCAGAAATTTTTCATAGGCTGTGTCTACACTACCTCCCTACTGCTAAGGGAGGATGGTAATTAGGGTGTTGGGAGTTTACTAATGAAGTGCTGTGGTGCATATGCAGCACTTCATTAAGCAAATTTTGCCCCCCAGCAACTTCGAAGTGCCAGCTCATGTGTAGCCGTGGTGCAGCCGCTGGTACTGCGCAGTGCCCGGGGTACTTGGAAGTCCCTTTACTCCTGCATATGTACTGCGGCAGTTCATTAATAAACTCCCAACGCCCTACTTACCATCCTCCCTTCGCAGTAGGGAGGTAGTGTAGACACAGCCTATGAAAAATTTCTGAAGGCAGGAAGGCACTTAAATTTATACCAGCTATTGCTCTAACTCCTGATTATAATAAAGCTATTCAAGAGTAGTTTTTTCATCTTTCATCTCAAGTCCATAGAGTAAAATAAGCACCACAGTCCTAACTCTTCAATCAAATTGACAGTACTTCTCCTTGTATCTTGAATGGTTTGAATGCTCCAGTGTAATTGTTATCTCACATGCACAAATGTGTCAAAGCAAAATGTAAGGTCACCTCTTGCACTCAGTTAGAAAACTGATTTCCTCTTCAAAGCTCATTAGATTCCTGCAACTATAGTACAGCATTTCCACTGCCTCTTCAGATCCCAAAGCACCTGGGCTCCCTGTTGAGGGTGAGTGAACAGTGATATCTCAAATAAAACAGCTCCTTCTGTTCTGGGTTTTCTCAGGTTAGGGGATGGTGGTAGATTCCAGCATGAGGTCCCCAAACAAACTCTTAAGAAATTAATCTGCTGCTAAAGGACATCCACTTTCTCCATACTCCATAGTGAAGGTGTTGAGTTGCTATTCTTAACAGCTAGTTAAAGTACTTAACATGAATCTTGATTTTTTTTTTTAATCTGCTGCCTTTGAATGCCAGGTAATAAGAAATACTTGTTTTCTCCTTTGAAAGTAAGACCAGTGATTTATAAACGAACAAACTTTTGAGTTTGAGGGAATGTCCAGGTTGTCTACAATGCAGTTTTAATGTGCCTAATTAGGAGAGTTGGATTTTAATGAAAGGTTGGTGCAGAAGCTTTAAGATAAAAAGATAGAATAAAACCAACATGAAAAGAGATAAGTATAAATAACTAAACAATGTATATGTAGTCACTTGGTACCTTTTCAACTACTGGAGACAAATGGAGAGAATCATCTGGAATTAATTGCAGCTGACTATAGGACAATGGGCTTGAGGGATTCCTGTCTGTTTATTAGCTATAAAAGGGAAGAAGTTGTTACAAGAGCAGCAGATGGGAGGAGCTGATTGGTGACTTACAGAATAACTTAAATGTCAGAAGGCAGACAGCCTCAGATAACAGTGGGGCACTCTAGACTCTGACTCTCTGTGTTGCAAGCCCTATAAGTAATGATCTACCTGCAGAATTATCTCTGACACTTCACACTTTGGGAAGCTGACCTCTAATTAGTTTTTGGCTTCTTCCTTAGACTGGGTCTGTGGATCAGGAATATTTTGTCCCTTATAAAAACTGTGACTCTCAGGTCTGGCAATTTCTGTGGCCTGATAGGACCATGGACGTTCCTGGACCAGAATGCCTCAGTGGCAGAGGGTCAGATGAAAGGAGGGCCTGGGACTTGATTCCTCCTTGCAGACCCATGATTAATTTTTAAGGCTCTGTAGAATTTGAAAGAACATGTAAGTCATATTTCTACTCCATTTGTAGATCAGCTTTCTTCCAAGAATCCCCAAACCCTTTGTGGACATTAATTAATGCAGGCACCTGTGAAGCGGGAATTGTAATTGGACAATTGATTAAACTGATCAGAGGGAGTTGAGATCTTGATTTTTAGGATGTACATAGAAAGGCAAGCTTGCTAGATACCTCATTGGCAGGTACAGTTACCCTGGCATTGTGCTCAATTATGTAACTGTCTGGAGAGCTCTTTGTCCAGATTACATGCTCTTGTAAGTAACTTGCATCCACAGAATAGATTTGTAAGCGTGCGGGGGTCTATGTGATTTGCCCAAGGCCACACATAGAGTTAATGGTAGGGACTAGAACCCAGGAGTCCTGATGCAAAGCACTTGACTTTGCTGCTGCTGTAATTAGGATGTGAGCAGTGCAATCAGTGGCAGAGTTGAATAAGAAGTCCAAGTGTGTTCTTTGCTCATGACTAATAATGTTTTTCTTGTATGCTTGCCACCACCCTGCTGGTGGAGGCAGTGCATCATCAGAGCCTGTGTGGTCTCCTGAGCTGTCTGTCTCCCTGTGTTTCACTCCTCTCTGTACAAATGATGCCTAGCTGTGCGCAGGAGGCCCAGGACCACAGAATGTGCTCTGAAAAAGCAGCTGTCATTAAGGAAAATGGTCAAGAGAAAAGAATGTGCTTTCTAAAGGTCAGCTGGGCCTATGAAGCACTTATGAGGGGAGGAAATTATAGCTTCAGTCGTTCTCATTAGTACAAGGCTAGCGGGCTCTGCAAGAGAATGAAAGGAACAAAGATTCATTACAATGCACCCCAAAGAAAAGCCTTTTTAACGTAGCTATTAGAAGACTTCATGCATTTCTTTGGCACAAATGAAAGGCAGCTCTATTCAAGATGAATGTTCTTTATTTTTCATGAGTTAGATGGCTCCCTTGATTATACAGCCTTGCTTGGCAGTTACTGTAAACTGCATATTAACTTTAAAAACCATTCTGATGCCATGTGCAGATAAGGTGAAATTAACCCTGAATTTGGGATCCTGGCAGAAGACAAGTGCCTTTCATTTCCATCTTGCTGCAAAAAGCTGACATGAATGCATGTTTATAGGTGATGGATAAGAATCTGTGCATATAGTCTGATTTACTGGATGAAGTTACAAATCTTTTCCCCTTTCAATAGTGGTTGAAAGTTGGGGGCATTTCCAGTAACTTTTCATGAACAATACAGATCCTCAATGCCCAGTACAGTGGGTGCCTGGTCTTTATATAGGGACTCCAGGCACTACCACAATAGTAATAATAAAGCTAATTCACAAATGTTATGTAAACACATTTCTACACTAGTAAGCTGCAACATATTACCTTTTTGGCTAGGTGCTGGTAATGTAATATCACTTGAAAAATCAAACAAAAGCCCTTTTGTGGAACCCTCTTAGCTGAAATAGTTGCACATGGCTGAATGTGTAATGTCACATAATTTAACTGAAAGGATTTTTTTCCTTCAGAAATAAGAAAATTTGCAGGAAGAAACCAGTATCTCTTTTTTAACTTGATTAGCCCAAAACACTCCCTTCCAACAACAGAACTATGCCTTCAGCTTTCATCACTGACCTGACACCTCTGCCTTCTGAAATTATTCTAAGTTTCCCAGGACTTAAGGATAATGAAGGCTTTGCTGTATGTCTGTACAAACTTACCCATAGCGGCAATGTGGAGAGTATCTAGGAGACATTATTAACACAGCTACACTGTATATTAGAAATCACCTCCTTTCTTAACCACTCAATACTCTCTAAAGGGTAAGTTTTGATGGTGAAATGCTGTGCAGCATTATCGCTGTATGTACATCACCAATTTGAATGTCAGTACATAGCTTCTAGCTACAAATATAGTAATTCATAGCAGAGATAACCAATATCAAGTATGACTTGGCCAAAAACTTTCTGCTCAATGAATTAGCTGTCCAGATGGAAGTATGGCCATTACAGAAAAGCCTGTTAAAATAAATAATCACATATCTTTTTATTTGAAGACCATTTTAGAGAGCTGGAATAAATTTAGCATTCTGAATCTCAACACTTGGTTTAATCCAGTTGACCAAATTCTGCTCTGAGTTATGTGAATGATATTTCAAATGTCTGATTATAAGATCTTGCTATCTAATCATGTTCCTGCTTTATGATGTGGGACACAAATGTATATAGGAATGTGTATTACCTGGATCCTGGCTTCACAGCAGTTCTGCAATGCTTCTGTCAGATATCTATGTTATACGTTCCAAAGTCTATTCCAGACAAGCATTGTTTTAGCTAGTGGAAGAGTGCAGATGCCAATGGATATATGTATCACCACAGCTTGTAGTTTATCATATGTGCTCACCAGTCCATAAAAGGTTTGATCAGCCCAACCATAAAAAGCACAATCTGATTCAAATAACCATTGGCAAAATAAAATCTTTTCTTGAATGTTAAACAAATTCATATAGGTATTAAACAATAAAAGAAGTGCACTGTGGATGTTTGCTGGGGAAATAGAAGTCATATGAAAGAACTGAGTGACACTGGAATGCAGTGCATTCAGCATAAAGGTTGAGGTATCAAGGCAGAAATACTAAGTTGGTCAAGAAAACAAAATAGCTGGGTAATCTTCTACAACATACTAATTTATCTTTGAGAAATGCAAACTGTTACTTCTCACACACATGAATGTAAGAATAAATTATCATTCTTCTTCATCATTACTGTCAAAGTCACCCAATTAGTTATGGAAAATCTGCATATCAAATTCCTTCATGACCATAACTAGGTTGACTTAAGTGGAAGGTATGAGTTTGGCTGCATGTACCTCGCTTTTTTTATTGCTAATCTGTAAAATAGAGACATTTCCATTTTAATGTTAGCTTATGATGGTTCTTCACAATACTGTCTCTGTTCTGCAATATGTAAGGTGGATCAGGAATTAGTCTCATTGGCATTCAGAGAGGATGTACTGAACATCTTAAAAATGGGCTTCCTTATGTTTAAGGAAGCATTTACTAGTCAATGAGTGTTGAATTGGTTTTCCATCCTTCTTGAGTGTGTTTGTAATTGGCAGCTTGTCTCTTCACTTGTTCATTTTGTCTGTCATGTCCTAGAAGGCTTGCAAGGGAAAGTCAGAATTCCTAATAAAGCAAGTTACAGGCCAAATCCTGCTTGTACATTAGTTGTGGAAATAGAACCAAAGAAGCAATTGGGACTATTTGCGAGTAGAGCTGATGGAATAGAAGAAGGATGCTGGCAGGAAAAACATGTTTTTTGCTACTAATTGTGTCATGTTGTTCCAGCTACATCTTTGGATGACTTCTCAATAGTCACAAAAATATTTGGAAATTTGGAAATTTTCATGCATTTCGGTACAAAAGATGACAAGCAAAATATTCATAGTGACTTGCCTTAAACGCTTACATTCTGAGTGGCGCATAGCTCACCTGGAAGTCTCCTCCACTTCATTCTGTCTTGGGACAAAAATTCTAGCTGACCTTAGGAGTACCCCAGTTGTTGTCCTTCAGTCTCAGTAGATCTTCTTGATGTTGTCCGAGGCCCTCCTCTTTTGTGTTTTCCTTGTGGGTTCCATTTGAGAGCTTGATGGACTATACTGGATGATGGTTTTCTGAAAGTGTGGCCTAGCCATATCCACTTTTCTTCTCTTGATTTAAATGTCAAGTGGTTTTTGTCCTGCTCTGTTCCGAAGATTCTTACTTGTGACAAAGTCTTGCCATTTCGTGGGAAGAATGTAGCTCAGGCATCTGTTTATGAATGTCTGTACCTTGCACCTCTGTTGCTTGTAAAATTGTGAAGCAGAAACTTCCTGTGATTTATAGGACCAATTGTACACCATGAAGAGCAAACAGCTGAGGAGAATAATCAGAAGTAGAGCCCCATTGTATCTTAGAATATTTAGGAGACATAAACATAGCACCACTCTATATTAGAAATCATCTCCTTTATTATACAAAAAGCTTTCTGCACAGTGCTGTACACCGTACAAACACTTGAAGATCTGGACCCTACAAAGGTCATTGCAGCCAAACTGCAGTAAGGTATTGTAACAAGTAAAAGGGAAGGAAGGAGAGGATGAAGGGAATAAGATCATAAGTCATATAAGCTAAAATGTGCACAGTTGGATGGCTCTGAATTAGTGATCACTCTGTTTTTACCCTCCATGGACAGAGTAAATTTTGTTACATGCACCAGGGTATGTGCAGATAGATGTGCACCACCAATAGAACACATGCTGCCAGCTGTTGGCAATTGGCTAATTGGTTGGGTGGCACCTGAATCTCTCCTGGGTGGCTGCCCAAGCACGCAGCTTACAGGAAACAGGATTCTAATCACACTCTAACAAACAGGAAAGAT
Source organism: Carettochelys insculpta (assembly GCF_033958435.1). Taxonomy (NCBI): domain Eukaryota; kingdom Metazoa; phylum Chordata; order Testudines; family Carettochelyidae; genus Carettochelys; species Carettochelys insculpta. The sequence goes on along the minus strand of NC_134153.1, from coordinate 18,169,764 downwards.
GAATAACGTAAGCGTGCAGAGACTGTACTTGGTTAGTGGGTATTCACCAGCTAGTTTAAAAACTCATGGGAGCAGATCCTTGACGGGTGTATCACTGAAATCTGACCGCTTCTATGAAAACTAATAACTGTTTTACGTTTGCCCTTTGATGCATATTAGATGCAACATTTTTGAACAATCACAGCTGTAGTCCCAAGTCCTGCTCTACTCATATGAGACTTTCACGTTCCGGAACAACTTCAGAGGTAGTCTCCATTCTTGAAGGCTCTCTGTATCTTTTCCCTCCTATTCACATAGAGCTCATTGTTAATTTTTTTTGAAAACTATTGTTTTTATTATCGTAATTGCTGTAGGTCTTGCCTCCACTGCCATGGCAAATGTGTTAATGCATTTGCCTAATAATCTGTCTCTCACCTATAGTCTGTGTTGGTGGAGTATCCAGTCTTTTGAATAATAGTTCATCAGCCTTTTACTTTTCTGAAAGATGTAGGCTGACAATCCAATGCACATTAAAGACCCCCTTGCAAACTTCTTTCCCATCATTTGTTAATTTTATATTAACCACTTTTCCTGTGCTGAATGATCTCATAGAAATTGTTACTCCCCTATGCGTTCCTTTTCTTAAAAAGGGTAGCAGGAAAGTAGAAGATTAGTTAACTGAAGATAATAACACAGCTGCAACTGGATGACTCAACTGATAGCAATGTTTACTGTGAAAATTATCGCAAAATAATTAGCAGTGAATAATCCTTAGTGACATCAGTCTGTGATATTTGTACAGTATTTTCCTCCAGACAAAAGTGAGAAGAGGTGGGGACTGTAAATTTTTACACATTATTTTACCTCTACAAGGCATAATTAAATGCAGTTGCAGAATCTGCATTATATTTTATATAGGAACGAAATAGTCTGCCAGCTCTGTTCTGCAGCGCAGCCTCATGCCTCCAAGCTCACCAGTACAGTGCATAATGGAGGTGTTGTCCCAAAGGAGTGTGACCCAGTGATCCATGAATCTATTAATGAGCTCATAAAATGAGCAAAAAGGCTTATGCGCATCATGTCCCTCACTTTAGCTATTTGAAGCATTGCTTTGCAAGTAGTTCATTCAAGTACAACCTCTGTTGGCAGAATTTAACTATTCGTACTGTGGCCATGGATGATGGAAAGGTACGCAAACTCCACTGTGGCCTGAAAACTAGGAGGAGAGGGGAATCCACTTCCTGATCCTGTGCTACCGAAGTCAGTGGGAGCTTTAGTGGACACAGGTAGGGTTTCCTCTAGTTTTTTCCATTCATAGGTAGAATAAATTGTATTATGCACACCACAGCAGTTGCAGACCATAGAATCACAGTGCTGGAAGGGACCTCAGGAGGTCAGCTAGAGTTTTTCCTCCTGCTCTTACTAATTCTGTTCTAAATCATTTCACCATCCAGGTTCCCACTTGGCTGTCAAAAACAGTGGCTGAAAATGCACTGTGGTCAGTAGTGAGCAGACAGAATTTCTGTGATGCCATCACAGGCAGGATGTATCTCTTATATGCCTTAATAGTGGCACATGTTCATAGCTGCTGTGGGGGGGTGCTGCAGTTTCCACTATATGCAGGGTTTGCAGTTTGGCCCAATGGCTCTGAGCACTCCCACTGTACTAATTATTCTAGCAACCCTCCATATGTTGCTGTTCCTTGATAATCAGTTTGTTGGCTGCCTTCTGATGCTGGATGTTAGGTGGAAGAATATTGGTTAGGATTGGTAACTAAGCAGATTTTGTAGGCTTCTGAGTGCACGTGATAACTGTCATGGCATAGCAGAGTTGTGTTTTTAATAGCCTACGTGGGCAGAGTTTAACGACCTGTGTAGCAGACAATGAGACCCAAACGATGACGTGTTTGTATATTGGCCACACAGGAATACAATACAGATTAACACATAGCCAGTATTCATTCATTGCATCTGATGAAGTGGGATGTTGCCCACAAAAGCTTATGCTCCAAAATATCTGTTAATCTATAAGGTGCCACAGGACTTCTGGTTGTTTTTGCACATAAAGACTAACACGGCTACCCCTCTGATACTTGTCACCAATATTCATGATGTCTGTTGCCAAGATGATAGGTGTACATAGAGAGTGCAATCATACTTAGCAAATTGTAACTTTGCCATTGACATATTACTAGATACACTGTGTACAAGCTTTATGGAAACTGTGTAACCCATTATTATCAAGGGGAAGGGTAGCTCAGTGGATCGAGTGTTGACCTTATAAACATAGGGTTGTGAATTCAATTCTGGAAAAGGATATTTATGGTAAGGGAGAGGGATAACTCACAGGTTTGAGCACTGGCCTGCTAAATCCAGGGCTGTGAGTTCAATCCTTGAGGAGGCCATTTAGGGATTGATATATGAAGCCACCTTTCTCATATATGGCATCTCACTTGCCCATGTGCTATCACTATGTGTACTACAGGTTGAACCTCTCTCATCTGGCAAACTACATAATCTGGCATGATTTTAGTTAGCCTGAAGACCACTTACCATGAGTGTGGCCAAGTTTCCTGTGGTCCCATAAAGTTTGTTTACAACCACCAGTCCTGGCAGTCAGTGTTCTATGCTGTTATTTAGCTGTAATTTACCCCCGAAATGTCTTCTAAAAGCCCAGTGAGCAGTGGCAGTGTTGTTAATGTTCTAGAAAATATTAGAATCATAGAATCACAGAACACTAGAACTGGGAGGTACCTCAAGAGGTCATTGGGTCCAGTCCCCTGTCCTCAAGGCAGGACCAAGTACCATCTAGATCATCCCCGATAGATGTCTATCTAACCTACTCTTACATATCTCCATTGATGGAGATTCCACAACCACCCTAGGCAATTTATTCCAATGTTTAACTTCCCTGACAGTTAGGAAGTTTTTCCTAATGTCCAACCTAAACCTCCCTTGCTGCAGTTTAAGCCTATTGCTTCTTGACCTATCCTTAGAGGCTAAGAAGAACAATTTTTCTCCCTCCTCCTTGTAATACTCTTGACTGCCCATTGTCTGGAAAATTCTCTCATCTGGCACCAATCAGGTGCCAGACAAAAGAGGTTTAATCTGTGGTGGGGAAAAACAGTGAGACGTCTTGTGGCACCTTATAGACTAACAGATATTTTGGGGCATAAGCTTTCATGGGCAAAAACCCACTTCGTCAGATGCAACCAGAGACCAAAGTGAGTCTTTGCCCATGAAAGCTCATGCTCCAAAATATCTGTTAGTCTATAAGGTGCCACAGGACTTCTTGTTGTTTTTGCAGACACGGACTAAAATGGCCACCCCTCTGATACCTGGAGTGGGCAGGCACTCTGAGTTGTTTCATTCTGCGGCACCATGCACATAGATATTGACCTGGTTCAGACTAAACCCAAAATTTAGCACCACTAAAAACACCTCTGTTCTGCATATATAAACTGAAGCACTTCAGCGTGTTCTACCTGTGTACTGTGGCGCTCCATTGTTCGGAGCATGGCAGATGTTTCTATCGTGCACAAGTCCTGGATGAGGAAGAGACTGGCATGTTTCAGTCTCTTACTTGCTAGGCAAGGCAGTACACCCAAAATATGCACACATGCTTTCTCACAAACCCACCCCATGGTTAGTTAGGCAGGAAAAATACTGGGATTTAACCAGTACAGGTTGAACCTCTCTAGTCCAGCACCCTGGGGACCCAACTGGTGCTGAACCAGAGCATTTGCCAAACCATGGGACATCAATATTGTCAAGCAGCATTTCTAACACTCCCACTGCTTATTGGGCTTTTACAAGACATCAAAGGGTAAATTAGAGCTCAATAACAGGACAGAGCACTGAGAACCAGGACTGGTGGCTGTAAACAAACTTTACAGGACTTCAGGAATCTTGTCCCATGATAAGTGGACATCTGGTCAACTAAAATCATGCCAGACCATGGATGTTGCTGGATCAGAGAGTATTGTACTAAAGGGGTTCACCTGTATTGAAACAGAAACAAAGATTTGCCTCCCACCACCATCAAAATCTGGAATAATTTTTCTCTAAAAAGGCCCTCAGAGGAGCAGAATCAACTCAAGGCCTCTGTGTTCAGAGTGTCCCTTTAAGTATGTAAAACATTGAGCGCATACAGTGCTTCTCATAGAGAATCCAACCTTTAGTTTCATAGAAATTGACAAATTTTACCTTTGTGTTGTACAGGAATAATAAAGACTGGCATTCAATAACTGTCAGGGCCAAGGGCTGGTAAAGAAATGCTTAGGAGAGCATTGACAGCAGAATGCTGGGGCTCCTCAAGATTAAAAATAGCTTCTGAAAATGAACATGCTGTGTCAAACTTTAAGTGGAAAAGAAATCCATTTGAACCTTAAAAAGTTTCCATTATTGATGAGATTGATATATCTGATGACAGAACTGTGTCAACAAGAGATTTTCTGGCCACAACCCCTATTTCAACTTTTCCTAGACAGCATATTAGTTGTTTGTGCTTCCTTTTTAAGGTCTAATAGTTGTACTTAACATTCACTGCCTTTCAGAACTCCTCTTCAATCAGTGACATGTCTCCATGCAAACAGACTGTTTTGTGGCTCTGTACAAATGGTCTAGCTTTTTTCTGTGAATAATGGGACAGGTTGTTTGGAATTTACAAAAATGTCCCCGCTCACATGTCTGCGTTCACTGCACTCAGCATTTAATTCTAAAAATTTGACCCAAAGAACTAATGTTTGCATGAAAAATTCATGTCTTAATTATTTATGGCATTCCCATATATATGTGTGCTAAATGAATAATACTGTGCCCATGTGATCAGAACTAGCCATTTCTCTGTGCAGGTATCAGAATATGGGTGTAATCATTGTGGATACATTTTTAGTATAGTTTTGGGTCTAAACTGAAATCTGATTCATTGTATACTAAAAAATGATTTCCCTCCAGGTATGCATTGGGCCAGATAATCAAAACAGCCTTCTTTTATGTGTGCATGATTTTTGCACTTGGTAGTTTAGTTCAGGAACCAGAAGAATATCCCACAAAGTACAATGTTATTTTATTAGCTTGATAGTTTTGTGTTAGTGTTTAAAGTAACTTTTCTGAGTACAAACTACTGTATAGTGGAGCTCATGAGCAATCAATAAAATCATCAAAATAAAGGAATTGGGGAAACCTGTGAAGTTTTCTTTCTTCTAAAGTTAAAAAGGATAGAGATGATGGTAGAAGCAGCCAAGAATATTGAGTGCCTCTCTCAGAATTGCATTTTGTATTAGTTCATATCACTGTTTAGTCTAACAACACCCAAATTTTGTGTGTGTGTGCGCATGGGTATATGTGTGTTTGAAGCAGACACAGCTGTCTTCTTTTTTCAGATGAAAAATGTACTTTTGATGTTGCTTCAAAACTAGAGAGTGCTGTGTGACCAGCTGATGTAGTTTTGATTAGAAAATACCAACCTGATCCCCCAAACACCTTCATGTTTGTCACTATCTCAAATGACATTAAAAAATTACTGAAGCACACAAAAATTAAGAACATGAATAAATGTTTGCGGGATCAGGGCCAATATCATCATCTTTCTTTTCTTTTTATAGAAGGCGTTAAATGATCTGCAGTAGTTGACTTGATATGTCTGGGAGGTCACTCGATTCCTGGTAGCTGTAGAAAAATCAAGATACAACTCCAACTTCTCTTGCGTGACCTCTGGTGATTCATTGGGTGGTGCTAGTGGATTCTGGATGTTGTCGCATATATCTGCTTTCTGTCTAGAGGCAGGATTGCTGAATCGAGAGACGTACAAGTATGGCATGAGCCTGGAGGATGTGCTGGCCTGAGAAACACTATTGCATTTTTAGTGAAAACATAATATCTGGGAAGGTCTTCTTGACTATCTGTATTCTATGAAGGCTTCTATGGGGTCCTGTCCTGTAGTGTTGATTCACGCAAAATTTCCATTAACTTCAATGATTGCAGGACTGGGTGTGAAATTAAGGGGAGTTTCCCCTGAATCTAGCAGTAGGCTTGGGGCCAGGGCTAATAGAGTGGGAATTCTGGGACAGGCACCTTTCTATCCTTTGCTCTGTTCTTCTTGATTATATCTAATACAAGACTCCACTCTTCTGTCTGTAGGAATTAATGAGTTTTTCTATTGACTTCTGGGGGAACTGGATCAAGTCCCAGGACTGTATTTAGAACAGACACTGTTCTGATGTTGCATTTGTGTCTTGTATCCAGTGTTCACTGTAAGCTGTGCACTTTGGCAGCCATCTAGGAGAGATTCAGGTGTTGCCCTGTTGATTAACCAGAACACCTACAGCCACCCACAGTGGGAAGCATGTCTTTCTATTGGTGGTATACAACTGTACATCCCTTGGTGCACATAATACAATTTATTCTGCCAGCAGATGGAAAAACTAGGGGGAACACTGCCTTTATCTGAAACCTACTGCATGCCTGGTATTGCAGTGCTTGGATACACTTTTTGATTTTAAGATTTTTATTCAGGCTTTTATTTTTAAATATTGTGATTCTGCTTTCATGAGCCCAGTTAATCAGGACTATTATTTCTGTTTAAGTGACCACTCAATTTTTCTGTTATTAAATATTGTATGCTGGGATCAGAGCTGTATTTTGCTATGCATTGTCCAAACGTGTTAAAAATATTGGTCCCTCCCAGGGAGGTTTATAATTTTTCTCTTTTAATTCTTTCTCACTGGCTTTACACAAAAGTATTTACACAATCAAGAGAAGTTCAAATAGCCATATAATTCCATAATCTATATGGGCTTTAGCACCGATGTCAATTCTCTTTGCTTTCATACTCAAGCAAACATGTTGTCTAATGTAGGCAATGGGAGCAAATACCCTTGAGTTTTGGGAGTATGCATAGGTGATAGTGGAGTGATGTAAATCCCTGGATGAAGACATTACAGATCATAATTCCTTAGAACTTATGTTTGTATCGGTGATTTTTTTTCTAGGCAAATAAAGTTACCAATGTTTCCTTCAAATAGATGACTAGTTATGAGTTTTGCAGACCAACAAACAAGGTCTGGTTAAGACTGATTTCAAAATGTAGAAGTGCAGAAAATGGAATCTAATTTCCTAAACCTATGTTGGAAATATTGGCCTAGAGAAAAGAAAATTAGATTTGTTAAAGTTCAAACCTAGTTTAATATCACTAGAGCCAAATGATCTCCTTTTGAAATGTGTAAAACTGGCCATTGATCATTTTGTGCAGAATTATTGTGCAGTGAGAGAGCCTACACAGTTTAGTGCTGAGTAAAATGATCCATCTCACCAAGATGAATGTAAGTAGGACAAAAGTGCTGTTTCATACTCGTGTGCACTAATACTGGCCTTTCCCTTAATGTCAATAACGATTGTGATAGGATGGGGAAAAGAAAATGAAGAAAGACTTTTTATTACTTGTCTTCAATGAACTACTTAACCTGGGACTTCAGGCTGCTGCCACTGCAGCAGCTGCAGTGGTGGCCAGGAGTCCCGCGTCCCACAAATTGCCTCTGGAGCTCTAGATCTCACTCCCAGCTTTGTCCCCTCTGCCTGAGGCTCCACCATGTCTATGGGCCCAAAGCCGCTCCTGTACCTTGTAAGGACCCTGGCTTACCGGTAAGTCCTGGCAATTCACCCTTGGAGATAATGCTCCTATTTCTAGTTTACAATTTCAGCTGAAAGTAAAAAAAGGTGTTGTAGCTGGTATTGCAAGATATTTATGTGCTAGATGCACTAAAGATTATTGTGGCTTTTCTTGCTTCAACCTCCATTCCAGGGGACATGTGTCCATGCTGAGGCTAATGACTTTGTTGGGGGGAGGCCAGGGGGGTGTTCCTCCTTCCTTCGCTCCCTCCCTCCCTGTTATATAAATCCTGAATTCTAAGTATCTACTCCAATCATCAGAAAGGAGTCTTACCCATGAAAACTCACGACCTAATACATTTATTGGTCTTTAAGGTGCTACAGCACTGCTTGTTATTTGTGAAGCTGCAGACTACCACAGTTACCCCTCTGAAACTATTTCTTACTGGAGTCGCACTGGTTTGCCAGCCACCAGTTTTAGCCACCTATGTGCAGAGACATATAAGTTGTGCAGGTAAGATATGTGCCTGGGTGTTGTGCATAGGCAGAAGTCCTGGAAAACGGCACTTTTGGAAAATCGAGCATGTCATCATGTCTTGTACATCTCTGCCTGGCTCTGTGCTGAGCAAATCCTAAGTCAGTCTCTGGCATCTCTTGTGGTGTTCTGGGGTGAGGAAGAAACCACAAGGGCTGCGTCTACACTAGCAAGTTCTTTCGAAAGAAGGGGGCTCTTTCAAAAGAGCCCTTGGAGCATCTACACACAAAAAGCATCATTTCAAAAGTAAATTGAAAGAATGTGGTGCTCCTTTCGAAATCACTCTTCCTTTCCTTTTCAGGAAGAGTGCCCCCTTTCAAAAGCTTCTTTTGAAAAAAACCATGTAGACGTTCTGCAGAACCCTTTCTTTCGACAGAGACGTCCTCATTGTCTACGTTTACCCTACAGAGATCTTTTGAAAGAAGATCTTCTGGAAGATCTCTTCAGAAAGAACTTCTTTTGAAAGAGTGCATACACAGAAAAAAAAAAAAGCAGATCAAAAGAATGATCTGCTCTTTCGATAGACAATGTCTATACAGCCCCCGCTCTTTCCAAAGAACAGGCTAAGGGTCGAAAATGAAGACTGTTCTTTCAGAAGAAGGGCCCTGCAGCGTGTCTACACACATTTTCTTTTGAAAGAAGCTTTTGAAAGGGGGTGCTGTTCCTGAAATGAGAAAGGAAGAGTGATTTTGAAAGGCTGGCCAAATTCTTTCGATTTACTCTCGAAAGAACACCTTTTGTGGGGAGATGCTCCACAAGCTCTTTTGAAAAAGCCCCTTTCTTTCAAAAAATCTTTTGAAATAACTTGCTAGTGTAAACACAGCCATGGGGCCTGAGTTTTAGAACCCTGGCCCAATCTTTTGGAAGAGCGGGGACTGTGTGGCCGCTCTCTTTTGAAAGAGCAGATCACTCTTTTCATATGCTTTTTGTGTGTGTGGACAAACTCTTTCAAAAGAAGTTATTTCAGAAGAGATTTTCTGGAAGGGCTTCTTTCAAAAGATCCTTGTAGTGTAAATGTAGCCAAAGGCTTGTCTCCCATCCAGCATATGCATGGCAGTAACCACAGTTTGACTGGAAGTTTCAGCGGCGGGAACCAGTTAGTTCAAAGGACAACAATGGCTGGCCAGCAGAGGAGAACTGGGGTATAGCACAAGCTATTCCTTATTTCGATCTCTTCAGTTTCCCAGCAAGCAATACATGTTTTCCAAGCAAAATGCCTTCCACCCAGGCAGTCGGAGTGCCAGAAGTGTTTCCATCCCCTGCAAAGTGTCACAGGGCCTTCATTTGAACCACAGACCTTTAGTACACATTTTCATAAGTTTGCAAACATGACCAGTACTTTACTCATCTTGAAATGTTATGGCACGTTCCCACTACCTCCTAATCTGAAGGAAAGCAGTGTATGCATTGAATGACAGAGGTCTGGTGCAGCTTTTTGGAAAATCATTAAATCTGCTCCTCATAATGTATGGAATCCTCCTGCCTGTGCCATCTCCAAAATGCAATTTTGTACACTAAACTAAACAGTCAGATGAAGACTTAAACCCATACAGCACAGGCCTGGTTTGAGGCCTAAGGCCTAGCAACAATGGACAAAACATGGCTAAAAGCAAAGCTAGCCTGTGAGCAGGAGGCAGGGCCCTGCTAACAGAACTTGGCTCAGGCAGGGCTGAGAGTACAAAATACTAATTGGTAATTGGTCCAGGTGCAGAACAGTAGTTGGTATGTTTCATATGTTGAAATCACAAGATACCAAGAGCTCATTAAAAAAGACCTTGGTAACTACTCCGCACAGATACAGACACAGGTTGAGGAAAGGGGTGGATAAAAGATGATCTAACCAAACCATAAGGTACAGGGTGATTGATGGTATCTAAGTAGTGTCAGAGGGTGGCAGCCTGATACTTCAGCAGCAAGGGGTGCTTTGTTTGTACCTGTGTATAACATGATGTCTAAGGGGGACCATCCTTGTCTGACATAGGGGGCAGTGGAATTCCTGCTGACTGCATCAGTCCATTGCCGCAGGTACATCTGCAAAGCGGATCAGTATACTATACTTGACAACTGTTATTAATACCTTACTTTGCAATAAACCCTGGCTAGGTACCTTCAATCCTTATCCGGTCTGTGATCTTTGGGGAACCTTGTGGAGTTGTCTGTGATTATTGAGCCCATATCATTGCACACAAATGCAAGCAGCCTTCTGGTTATCAACAAGAGAGCCAAAGACCCATGAGGACACAACAGCAGTAAATCTGCTGAACTATAAGCTATATTTTCATTCACGCTTTCCTGTCATTTTTATTTTTCTCTCTTGAGAAATCTGTATCTTCTTTGAAGGTTCCAAAATTTTTTGACTCAGTTGAGTGATACTTAATTAAGTTGATTTGAGATCTATGCTCATTTAGTTAACTGCCCACTTCATTGTATACTTACTTTAGTGCTTGGGGAATCAGCGGAGATTTAATTTAGTTCTGTCTCCAGTTCTTTGCAATAATGACGACTTGGGACTTGCTAGTCTTGTGTTACATTTAATTAAGAATTGAACGTATATATTGCCACTGAACATCTGGCATAGCCTGACTCTCCCCCCTGACTCAAAGTAATATGGTGTGGTATTTCACAGTGCTTATCATTCAGAAATAACTCCTCTCTCCCTCTAACACTTAGAGCTCTAGTGGTATATTTGCCAAGTATTATTGGTATCTATTTTAACACAAACTTCAATAAAACTTTTAAATTACTCTCCAGAAAATGCCTTGCTTTTATTTGGTATAAGATCCAAGTTTTAATATATTGAGTTCAGTTTGACTTTGCTTAATGTATTTGATTTCATGCTATTTACATGCTATGCACAGGGTGCTTGGTTTAATGAAATACTGTCTTTTCTACCATCTTGCTGTTCTCCTCAACACCAGTAGTGAATACAAATGCTTTAGGTATTAATTCCTAATACTGCTTTTCTTCCTGGCACATACTAAAACATCTCAGAATATTATAATCCTCAGGGCAAAAGTGTTTTATTTAATGATAATATTTGATGCTTTTGGGGCTTGGCATTGTAAAATCAAATCTTGGAATGTGTAAACTTAGTGCGAAAACGAATGGCTTTTTTAGTGTTGTGTTCTGGAAATCAGTAATTGTAGAGATGCAAGGAATAATTTCATAATGTTAACTGGACTCTCTTGAACTTTAAAAAAGTCCTGAGTTTCAGGGGAGGACCCTGGTCAGTTCTGATTTAACTAAAATGTTTTGTTCCTCCTAATAAGTGGTCTTTTTACCACCTAAAGATATTTATTTTCCCAAATCGTTAGTAGAGATGAGCTAAGGAACTGGAATTTGGATGCAGATCTGGTTTGGATTCAAGATTGAATCAAAGCTAGGGGACAGACCAGGTTTAAGATTGGAATCCGTGGTGAAGAAAGGTAGTTTAAGCTCTGGAACAGATTTACTGGGGTGGTTGTGGAATCCCTGTCGTTGGAGGTTTTTAGAAACATGTTGAACATTGGTCAGGGGTGGTCTAGATCAAGGGTCAGCAATCTTTCCGAGGCGGAGAGCTAAAATTTGATCTTTGGACTTCTATGTATGGGCTGAGTGGTGGTGATACTTTTTAGTCACCAATAGTCCTACTTACAACAGCTTAATTAATAAATAAATAAAGATGCAGAGCTTTACCGTTTAGGTGGTGGTTGGTAGCATTAGCTTGTCTTTTGTTTATCCACAAATGGCCTGGTTTTGAGCCAGCTCCTGGCTGCATGGTGGAAGGAGAGGTGGAGCTAAGCTACTGCTTTGTGTGCTGATGAAAATCAGCTCACATGTCACTCTTGGCACCCATGCTGGGGGTTGCTGACCCCCAGTTTAAATTTATTTTATCCTGCCTTGGGGCAAAGGACTGGACTTATCAACATCTTAAGATCACATCCAGCCTTCCATTTTTATGATTGTATGAAATCTCACAAGACACTGTTGTTAGATTTTTCTTTCAGAAGAAGGGAAAATTGTTGAGGCATTTGCCATCTTACTTGGGGGAGAGCTGGTGGCATTCTGCCAGTTTGTAGATGAAATCTCGGGAGATTAACTTTTTCTCATGGTTTGCTTTGGCCGCAAAGAATGCACAGACTAGAAAAGAGTGTCATCTGTTGTTTCTAGATCTGACTCAGAATCAAAACTTTAGGGGTAGGAATTAAATTCCAATTCCCTGGAAATTCAGAGGGTCTCAGATTTGAGGTAATGATTTTAGTCCCTCTGTAGCTGGTATCTGTAGTTAGCAGCAGCATACAGAATCATGTATTAATTTCCTGCCACAAAGAAGGCCCAGAAAAGTTGGGCAGGCTAGCCTGCTTCCCATCCGAAATGTAAATCTTTGGAATCTAGGAGAATGCAATTTATTTTGTGAGCCACAGTTCTGCGTTCTGCATTGGAAGCAAAATTTGCCAGTACATTAAAAATATTGGTTAGCTTTTTTTGATTAAGACTTTTAATATACGAGCTGCAAGTCAGCCTAGCTTCTCAGATTAGAGTAATAAAAATGCTAATATGAAGTTATGATTTTATTATAATATTAATTTCCACATTTCAGATCTAAACACTTGCTCTATCCAGCCCTGCTTTTATCAGTCCTAGATATCTGCCGTTTCTCAGAAATATTTACAACTTAAGAGAAAGTATGCATCTACACATACCTGAGTAGTAATGTTCTTGGCCCTGATGTGCTTTCCTACCGTATGTCTCAAAACACTTCAGAATAGTGGACAAGCGTAGTTATTCCTAACCTACAGATGGGGAAATGGAGGCACCATAGAGATAAAATAACTTGCTCAAGATCATTAGAAAAACTGGGAATACAATTTCTAGTTTCAAATGCCAGGTCCAGGCTCAGTCCAAAAGACGATATGTGCATAAATTCCAAGAGTGGAAAGGAATTATTTAGCATAGGATTATTGAGTATTAGAATAAAATTACTACAGTTTGGATATCCCTGCTTTGGCACTCTTGGGACCAGAAACAGGGAGTTTGCTGGACCAGGGGAGCTCAATGCTGGCTTCTTTGCTACCACCTTCAGGGCTCTGCTTCTGGGGGACTTCTGGCCCCACAACCTCAGGGCTTCCCTCCCTCCCAGGCCTGGGCAGTGGGTGACCCCATGGCCTGTGGAGGGAAGCCCCCATGCAGGCCCCTTCTGCCCAAGGCTCCAACCCTTTCCCTCCCACACACAATGGGGCCACTGGCCCCCAGCCCAGGAAAGCTGGCCTGTGCCTCCAGGGAGCCAGTGGGTGGCAAGGCTGCCTGGTCCCCAGCCTGCCTTACCCAGCCTCTGCCACCCATAAAAGCAGGCTGGTTGAGGGAGCCTGGGGGCTTCTGGTGGAGCATCAGCAGTGCCAGGTGAGGCAATCTGGGAAGGCGTTGTCTTCCCCTGCCTACAGTACTACCACCTGTGCTTCCAGGCTTTCCTTTCCTGGCTCTCTGGTGCTGACTCCCACCACCAGGCTCTGCTCCTGGCCCTGACCTGGCTGCCTGACACTGGGCTGCTGGGCAGCAGCCTACCTCATCTCCAAGCCTTGACTGGGTGCCCTGCTGTTGGCCCCTCTACCACCAACTTCTGATCCTGCTGTCAGCCTCCCCTGCCACTGGCACAGCTCTGCTCTTCGCTGACCCCCCTGCTGCAGGCTCACCGCTGATCTCTGCTCCCAGCCACTGGGATCCTCTGGTCCAGCAACATCCGTTGTCCTGCTGCCATGGTTTTTCCCCTGAGTGCTCCAACCCCATAGTACCAACAAGGTCCCCAGTGGTGCTGAACCATGGTGGTTGCCAGACTAGAGAGGTTCAACAGGTAAAAGGAAATTGTAGACTGAATATTCCTAACTTCTGTGGAGTAGAACTGTGTGCCAACAGGAGCACTAAAACCCCTACTGCTTGGATCATTTTAGAATAGGATTGTCAAAAGGGCTGGACACTGGTCTAATTCTGCAGCCGTTGAAGTGCAATGGCAGCATTACCATTGACTTCAGTGGGAGCAGAGTTAGGACAAAGTTATACTCTCTTGCAATACACAGACCCTAGAGCATATGCTGCAGGGAACAATTCTGCGTGATAGTTTAGAGGATCTGACATTAAATGGGCTGAGCAGGCTGAGCCCTCCGAAGTCAGTATGTTTGAACATTTGTTGGATTTCTGAACAGCTGTTCACTTAGGCCTTCTTTGTACTGCTTATAAATTGTTATTCATGAATGCTGCTGCAAACATAGGTTTTGTTTCATATGTGTGTTTGAGGGAAAGGCTGTTCTTTGCACAAGTACACATACTCAGATGCAAACATGGGGCAATATTTGAGTGACCCCAGGAGTCTTTACTGTTTTCAGCAGCATTTGTCTTTCCTTAGCCTGCTGTCCAAAAAGCATCATTCAGCCAGTTGTGGAACAGAAACAATCCCATGCAATGCAAGTAATAAGTCTCACATCAGGTGCAACAAATAGCAGAGTCTGTTTGCAAACAAACAACAGGCTGAAAATCATTTTGTCTGCATCACTAGGTAAATACTTAATAATTAATCCTTTAATAAATGAATGATGAATTCACAAAGGATTCACAAATAGGGGTGGGGGAAGGGATACATTTATCACATAACATATCTACTACAAATTATTCAGCCAGCTCTATTAACAGGCTTTCTGTGATCCCATCACTTCCAAAATCTTTTGTAGTTTTCTGCAGGGTCTCCAGCAGTCTGGTTCCCAGCTCCCCTGGGCTTGTGGGAGATGGGAAACTGACTATCCCACCAGGGCTGGTCAGTTTCCTGGTTCCCAGTGTGGCAGGGAGCGGGGAAGCAGGTGGCAGCCAGGTGCTGCTTCTCCCTGGCTTCCCCCAGCAGCAGCGGCTGTCTGCTCACCTGGCTTTCCTCAGCTCGGGGAGGCTGGAGGGCAGACAGCCACAGAGTGGCTTTGAGTTGTTCATAACTTGCATTCATGTGAGTTAAATGCAATTCAAAGTCATGCATTTTGAAGGTTACTGTAGTTGCTGGTGCGAATTATTTTTAGGTTGGCAGGCTGTTTGTAGGTGAGAACTGGCCTACCTCCCACGGTCTCTGAGAGTGAGGGGTTGTTGTCAAGGATGGGTTGTAGATCACTGATGATGAGCTGGAGAGGTTTTAGCTGGGGACTGTATGTGATGGCCAGTGGTGTCCTGTTATTTTCCTTGTTGGGCCTGTCTTGTAGCAGGTGCCCTCTGGGTACATGTCTGGCTCTGTCAATCTGTTTCTTCACTTCCTGAGGTGGGTATTGTAGTTTTAGGAAAGCTTGGTAAAGGTCTTGTATGTGTTTATCTCTCTCTGAGGGGTTGAAGCAAATGCAGTTTTACCTGAGTGCTTGGCTGTATACAATGGACTGTGTGGTGTGCTCTGGATAAAAGTCAGAGACATGTAGATAAACATAGCAGTCCATGGGTTTCTGGTATAGGGTGATGTTCATATGACCATCACTTATTTGCACTGTAGTGTCCAGGAAGTGGGTCACTTCTGTGAAGGCAAAGTGCTATAGATCATGGGCGTCCAACCTTTTGGCTTGCCTGGGCTGCAATGAGTGAAGAGGAATTGTCTTGGGCCGCATATAAAATATATAATATATTTAATGTGTATAAATCACATAATAATGTTAAAAGTTTATGATCTTGTGAGGCCACATGTGGCCTGCAGGCTGCAGGTTGGACACGCCTGCTATAGATACAAGAGATATATTTTAATCCCTTGGGGGACTGCACATGGCATGTCAGCCCCAAATTGGGGAATGGAATTTTTAGAAGATGATCCAGTGAAGGCAAATGCTGTTTGTGTAACATGGAAGTTAAAACCCTCTGGAGTGAATGACTCCTCTTCAGGTCCCATGGCCACCAGTCAAATACTTGGAAATGCAGCAGTGGTGAGTTACGCATTTCAGTCTGTAAATCCGTGGAAAGGAATGCATGTTAAAGGCTATACAGGAAGCCACATTGCATAAATGTGGATTATACTGGCATTGCAACTTTGTGCTTTTAACAGGCAAAGGACTGGCAAGTGCATGAGTCCTTTGTGCCACTGACTGTCCATGTATACAGTATAATTGTAGTCATGTGGGTCCCATGATGTTAGAGGCACAAAGTGCATGAGATGATGTCTGCTCTGGGACCGACCTCTGTTGATAAGAGACACCAGCTTCTGAGTCACACAGATCTCTTATTTAGGTCTGTGTGGGTCGCAAGTTCGTCTCTTACTAAGAAGAGCTGGTCCAGTAAATGACATTACCTCCATCACTTCTCTCAGTTTAGCCTTCATGACATGCTCATGTCACAGAGGCTCCTGTTGTATTTTGCATGAAGAGGCATACTAATGTCTAATGTCATGGCCAGAGGAGTTCACTTAGTAAAAGAAGACAAAATGAATAGATAAAGATAGGGTAAACTGAATGACTGACTCAACCAAAAGTGAGATGAAACCATGTGTCAGAGGGGTAGACATGTTCGTCTGTATCCTCAAAAACCACGAGAAGTCTGTGGCACCTTATAGAGTAACAGATAGTTTGGAGCATGAGCTTTCATGGGCAAAGACAAGCTTCGTCAGATGCAATGCCCACTAAAGTTTATGGTCCAAAATATCTGTTAGTTGATGAAGCCATGCAGGTTTAATGAAAATAGGAAATCCATTTTCAAAAAAGTTTTTCTTAGTCTTGCTGGGATGTGCCATACTACAAAATCCTAGAGAAATTATTGGGCTCTCAGATGTCCAGAGAAACAGAAATCCATCCACGTGATCTATATGCACCGTTAATTTTGGCAAAGCTACCTGAGTGTAGAACTGGGCCCCTCTCTCCCTAAAAGCAGGATTTTGAACAGTTCTTTGACTACTTTATTGAAGTGTGCCATGGGAAGGGATGCCAGCTGAATGCCTCTGAATTTATGGGAAGTTCAGCTCTAGATCGGGGCCTTATCTTTGTATTGGACTTAGGGCTCTGGGGGAAGGTCAGTTTTGATGCATGAGCTGGACTCTGGAATGCAGTGGTGCTTCCTGTGCTTCGAGGACTATGACAATCATTAAGGCGCATCGGCAGGCTGGGTATCAGCAGGCTGTGCTCTTTCCCAGCTGCTCTGAGGATGATGTCACGAGCGCTTTCTTGACAGATGCCAAAAGAGGCCAATCTGATACAAAACAAAACAAAACAAACAAATCACCTTGGCATAAAACCTGTGAGGATGATAACAAGAGAAAATCATCAGCTGCTCAAATAAATGGAAGGGAAGGATAAAATGGCCTGAATTTTAATTAGATAATTTTTAAAATTAAGGGGAATAAATCAAAGGTATTGTATCTATCGCCAGATGTGGTCCAATTCGAATGAAGGAGTTTAACAATCAAAAGGTAGTTCAAAGGGGAAATTGAATGCAGGGTTTGAGTCTCTTCTTCTGAGAATGGTAATTTCACTGTCTACTGCTGGCCTACTTCATATTTGCACAGACGTGAGTGGAGAAGAAGCAATGAGGGAAGAATTATTGATCAGTGTATTCCTTATAGTAACTTCAAAATTAGATCTTTTGTGTGCCCACAAAGCAGGCACACATTGGAACCACGTGGGCTGCTTTATTCTGACAGGGTAAAGCTTTATTCGCAGCAGTTGGGCACTGTGTCAGGTCTCACAAGGTACGCCTGGTCATAGCTCAGGTGCTGTGGGAAATGGGATTGTGTACCAGCAAGCACTTTGTCAGTCAGTAGGGGGCCTAGTGCCAGCACACTGGGTCCTGTTGCTGGGAATGCTGGTCTCCTACATGAGATACTCGAGTGAAATTCTGTCCTCTTGTGGCTGAGATTCCATGGCACTTTGGTGTTCACCATGGGGTCCTGGCCATAATGGAGTTTGGCATAACTGAATTCTACTTGTTCTAAAGTTTCTCCTGAGGATTTAATTGGGGACCAAGTTCCAACCATATTCAGTTGCAAGCTAACTTTGGAAACTGTTTTTGGCACCTGTACATTTAGCTTTGGCTGGAACCAGCGAGTGCAGAGGAGAATGAGTGTGAAAATACTTTTGTGTGATCTGAAATTTTGTGTTCTGGTTCTCATTGACACCAGATTCCTTCAGGTTCTTCATTCACACACATGCACCCCCAGTTGAACTGGGGTCAGCTGATTCAATGAGGATGAGGGGGCTTATAGCTGAAGTATCCGTAGAGGAGAAGCCTGGGGAGGTAGGAGGTCTAGTACAGAAAAAGGAAAACTGGCAGAAGCAAAGTTTTTGGAGTACTAAATGTTACCAAAGTGGTGGATTGCAGCAGATCTATGTTCCTATGTGAGGACGAGAGTATATACTCTTGCTTTAGCTATCTCATTCCAGACTAGAGCAGACCTGAAGATGAACAAAGAAAAGAACACTTCAAGACTGGAATAATTGCATGGTGAAACTTACTACCTGGGTTCTCTGGGGCAGGGTCCATCTTTGTTAACTGTCTGTGCAGTGCCTGGCACAATAGCATGCTGCTTCTTGACTCTTGCTTCCTGTGCTACTGCAATACAAATAGTTAAGACACAAGCTCTTCTGGGGGATGTTTATATGTTGAACTCATTTATGTCCCTGGGTGTCATAAATCTATATCAGAGGGCAACATTTGGCCATAATATGTGATGAAAACAAGCCTTGCTATGGTGTTTGCCTGTTACCTGCTCTCTGTCCAAGGTTTGTGAGGCTGGCAGTAGCAATGACATCAATGTTACGTGAGTTCACTTATTGGTTAAGCTGGTTCTTCTCTCACTCTTGGTGCTCAGCTAAATGCAATGGCATTGCAAAGCAGGCAAGTATCTTCATTGCAGGCACAATCAGAGGTGAAAATAGCTCATCAGGATTTAAGTACAGTTTTTTTTCTGATTGCTGCTTATATGGCAAAAGAATAGCTCATAAATGAAAAATAAATAGCCTTGCAGATGGCTGCTGGGCTGTGTACTCTGAGATTCTGGAAAGAGAGACACAAGCAAGACCCTGTGGCATCAAAGAGCGGGCAGATGATACAGGCTTTGTGCCAGGCAAGTTTACAATACAGGCCTCAGTACATCTGTAACTGCAGAAACAATCAAGACCCACAGGCCTGGAATATGCACATAAAGACAATGTAAATCCATTCATATAGAAAATGTACTTTGCTCATTGCTGATCCATCCGCTCAACTGAAAACGCATTTTGGTGTGTATGTAAACTCTGCCTGTTTTTGTCTGGCCATTTGCTGAAACTGGATGTGTGAGTGTAGGCAGTGAAGTAAGGGACATGCCACCAAGTACCATTTGGATCAGTTGAGAATTTGTACTTACTGACACAGTTTCAGCCTGAATCATGCTAAATCTCTCGAGAATAAGCTGAATCTTTGCTGAAATCTCCATAAAACTCTCCTGTTCTATCTCCCCAACTAATACTTGGTGTTAATATTCTTGATTTTAATATATTAAATTATACAATGTGTGTGTTTGAAGCTAGTTGACGCACTTGTAAAAATTGTCCCATAAACTGCAAAATTTCCAAGCAGTATTAAGATCCATAATGCCACAGAATCTGCTCTTATTCACACTGTTTTTTCACATTAGCCAGAGGCCAGAATCCTCCCTAGCTAAACATGAGCACCTTTGCTGAAGTTGCATCTAGTGCAGCGGGACCGATAGCCACCTTGAACCCAGGGGTGAGAGGACCCAGCTCCACATACCAGAAAGGCCAGGCCCAGGGCAGAAGTGGCAGGGCCAAGGGCAGTCAGCCCTCAGTTCCACCCAGCTCACACCCCTGCCTCCGTCCCACACACAGCTGGGGCTGGAGGCAACCCGGAGCTCAAAGAGACTGGATTTTCAGGCCCCTTTGAAACACTGGGCCCAGGGGCAATTGCCCCCTTTGCTGCCCACCTCCTGTCAGTGGGTCTGATCCAGTAACATAGCGAACTTGGCCCATTGCCTAGGTTTACTGCAGCGGAACTAAGAGATGCACTCTCTGATCAACCTGCTTCCAATTGCTTCAGACTCATGCCTCTGCTACCTGCCAAGCTTCTTGTTCTTTCCAATCCTTCTGACATTTTAGTGGCTTGAGCTCTGATGGCCTCATCCACAGATGAACGCTCGGCAAGTAGGTTATCTTCTGGCTCCTTCAGTTGCTGTGAGTGAAAGCTGATTCCACAGGTGGGAGGCAAAGGAGCTGCTTGCACTGAAAGGAGCAAAGTCCATTTCATCCTGGGAAACAGTTTCCAAAAATTAAACACAACGGTTTGTTTTGGTGTCCAGTCACTGGGATTTATCTCCTGTAAAAAAGGTACAATATTTATATTGTTGTGTAACCCAGTGATACTGAGGCCGGGCAAGTGAAGTCTGTGCAGCCTTAGTGAGCTGACAATTGGTTTTTAGCTTATGTGGTGAAGGCATATGGCTTTAACCCCTGAAGTGCCAGGTTCAGTCCCATCTGTCGACAACCTAGGTCAGTTTTACAGCTGTTAACAAATCTGGGACCATACAGCAGTGCCTGCTGGTCATTGTGCTGAAGCATGGATACCTTGATCTTATGGATAACGACTGCATTTTTTTTTGCTGGTACTTAGTATTGGCAATTCAGCAGCCCAGGCTGCAGGATTGGCTGGGGCAAGGGGCAGAGAGCCAGCTGAGTGCTGGCTCCAATTTTTTTTTTTCACAAAGAAGAGTATTGTGGATAATAGCAGGAGTAGAACTCCCAGCTCCATCTGCCCCTAAAGCTCAGGCTCCTACTGCCTGAGTTAAAGAAGACTCTCCATTAGCTGTTAGCACCATAGGGTTTGTGACACTCAGCTGAGCTGTCATGACTTCATCCCACAGAGGCCATTAAAGAAGAGACATCGTGAGTGCAGGGAGGAAGACGTAGCTATTAAGTACAGTGACACACACAACTAGGGCAACCGTATCTCCCTGTGCCAAATATGTGACAGGGAGACGTGAGGAGGGGTGGCTCCTCCAAGCCCCAGGAATCCAGGAAGAAGGCAGTAGCCACCAGTGCTCCCCAGGAGCGATGGGGAAGCGGCAGCTGCTGGCAATTCCCCAGAGCCCTAGGGAAGCTGCAGCTGCCCACACTCCCTCTGCTTCCCTGAGGATAGAGCCAGGGGTGGTGGTGGTGGTGGTGGTGGTGAGCAAATATAGGACAATTTGTCCCTTTAAAAAAAAATATGTCAGGATTTTTTTTGGTGTCCCAAATACGGGCCCGTCCTGCCCAATACGGGATGGATGGTCACCTTTCACATACCAATATTAAGAGAAGATTGAGAGCATGTCGATGTTTAGTACGCGCAGTTGCAAAAGCTGTTGTTTTAAATTTTTGGTCCTCTGGTTACAGTCAAGAAACACTGTATAACATAGTGTTGGTGCTGATCAAATTTTTTCCCTTGAAGCTGAAACTATCTGACAGAAAATTTGGGATTTTCAGTTAAACAACTTTTTGTAAAGTGTCCACTTTTTGTCAGAAAATTTGACTTGGTTGATTTTGGAAAAAAAAACATTTTGGCTGACAACTAACATATTTAGAATTTGGATATGCTGCAGTGCATCATGGGAGTGGTACTTAACTGCCTTATGTCCCCATTCTCCTGTTATGGACCAGACTTCCAAGAAGGAGGAATGCAGGCTTATCAGGTATGTAGTCCAAATGGGGACCCTATGCTGCAAAGGAGAATTGGAACATAAGGCAGCAAGACATTATTTCTGAATTGAACTTTTCAGGTTTGGGCCCAAATATTTATGTATTTGAATTATTGTTGACAGTCTGAACTTTTTTTTTCATGGAGGGGACCCTAATTTCTGACTAGTGCTGTATAGTATCCAATATAATGCAACATAATGATTTTAATTCTCCACTGCTTTGCACCTTGTGAAATCATGTCCTGCTACATAAAATGGGTATAATGTGATCCCAGTTGAGATCTAGTTGCATATTTTTACACTGTTTTTGCATAGGCGTAAAGGCTACATGAGGAACAAAGCATGGAGAACTGGGCCCAGTCAGTCAGAGCCATCAGATGGAAAAGGCCTTCTGCCGATTAAAGCACTCACTGCCAATTCAAGAACTTGTTGCCCCGCTGAGAATTTATTATGACAGAAATAAGATGAGCTAGTTCTGGAGTACACTGCTTGAGAATTGACAGGTATGGGCACCCCATTTGCCATTTATCTGAGTTATGCTTTTTCTCAGGAGGGCAATGCTGAAGAAGGCAGACCTTCTCCACTTAGCTGTCTGTTTCAATGACCCATGAAACTTATTTCTGGTTTCCCATCCTAATATAGCACCACAAGATCCTGACCTTGTAGACAGTGATTTGTTTTAGATTTTTCAAAACCGTGACTATCCACCTATCTTTGGAGCTATTCTTGTACTCACTGAGTTAACCAGCCGCACCACAATTAGAAGAGAAAGTATCTCTGGAACTGGAATGCTGAGATTAATGATATTCCAGGCCACATTCAGATGAGCTTTGATCTAAACTGTTGCACTGGGAACAAAAAATCTCTGTAGTGACTGCGCATGCTGTATAAGCAATCTTCTGATTAACAGAATGGGTATTTTCTGCCTGGTTAAATAAGTCTCCAGTGATCCATGTGGGAAGCAAATGCCATTTTCAGCTGCTCATGGAAGACATACTTTATGTATTCCTAATTTAGTATGAGCTAGTGGCTTTTCTTTCTTTCTTGGTTTGCAGTAAAGTCGGGGAGGGGGTCTTCACAGAGCAATTGTGATCCACAGATGGAAGACCTAACTTAGACATGCAGTCATTATTTTTACATTAATTCAGTAATCTTAGCAGCCAAGCAGGATTACTGATGTCTTTGTTTCAAAAAGATGGTCTCCCCTTCAAGGGAGGAAATGCTTTTAGTTCTTTTCACATTAGCCAGAGGGCAAAAGGTGCCAAAATCCATTCTTCAGTTAAAAAAGATGGTTGCAGCAGGGACGTCAACACTGAGAAAGAGGAAATGGAAAATATTGGTTGCAAATGCTCGTAGTTCATGCTATCAGCATTTTTGGATCTAAAGGTGTAGCTGCATTGCAGGTGTGGGTGTGGGATAGGGGAGAAAAGCAAGTGCAGAGTGGGTGTTGTTAAATAGGTATTCTTTCCTGACTTCTCATGTGGACATTCTTATATCACAGTAAGGGTACAGCTACACTTACCTGAAGATCGATATAGTGGCGGTGGATCTTCTGGGATTCTATTTAGTACGTCCAATGGGGCCATGCTAAATTGAACAATCGGGGCTCTGCGGTTGTCTGTGATAATCCCCGTCATTGTGAGGACTAAGGGAAGTCGACAGGAGAGTTTCTCCTGTTGATCTCCCACTCTGAGAATGGCAGAAGAAATCAATTTAGTATATGCTAAATCCAGCTATGCAATTCACGTAGCTGGATTTGTGTATCTTAAAATAATTTTTCCCCCCTGTAGTGTAGATCTGTCCTCAGAGTGCTTTGATGCAGTTTAGCTAATCTCTAAAGGCAAGCTTAGTGTGATATAGGGATGCCCATTTAGGGAATCACACTAACTATTTTGCAATAATGTTCCATGAATAAACCCTGAAAGTTTCCTTATGCATTTGGAAACAGTTGAAAGGTCCAATAGATGCTTTCTGCTCAGCTATGTTTCTGCAAAGAGCAGCTAACTTTATACTTAGTATACATGAGGTGGGGAAGTAACCAACAGAGCTAGAAGAACCTGGCTGTGGTTAAGAAAATTCAGTAGAAGTGTGATGCTGCAGACTTTACTCTGAGAAGCATTTCCATTGGTTGGAAAGAAGCTGTATGGCCTAGAGGATATAAGACTAAAGTTCAGAAGATGTGGGTTCTGCTCCCTTCTTGGCTGCTGTCATGCTCAGTGACTTGGGGACAGTCATTTTAATGGATTTCTATCTCAGTTTCCCCATCTGTAAAATGGGAAGAAGAATACTGACCTTGTTTTTCAAGTGGTTTGAGATCTGCAGAAGAAAGATGCTATATAGAATCTTGGTGTTGTTTGTGTTATCTTTACACATGTAAGAGTATGTGCCTGACCTTTTAATCTAGTAGGACACCTAATAACTCATGAATGGACCCCTTAAGAAAACATGAACAAATTTATATCACTCCATTCTTTAATTTAGGCATATTCATGTGACCAAAACAATAGGCTCATTGAAAATATATTACTAAACCCAGAGAGGATCTAACTACCTATGAGAAGGTTGTGCCATGTAGGAGGGCACTCCAGTGGAGAAAATGCTATCCACCCTCTGCCAGTAGAGCAAAAAATAATTGTTGAACAACATGAAAAATGAGCTATCTGTTTCAATGTGGCATTTTCAGAAAAAAAATACCTCCTACTCTGGTGTGTGGGTAAGTGCATATCTACCAACTAAACTCCCCATTCCACATTTCTGATTCAGTATTACCTTAATTACTTTGGGCCAGAATAACAACTTGGGCTGGTTAAGAGAGATTCACTTTAGTGAGCAAATGGCTCTTCCAAATCCTTTTTGTTAGAATTCTGCTTTTTGTAACATTAAAGACTGACATTTCCAATCTGGATAGATAATTGATAAGAAAAAGGATGTACATAATACAAGATAAGGTAAGGACAACTTTATGAACTTTCACACCAGATCAATGATGCTAATAGCCACCATGCACCCCAGGGGCAAGGAGGGAAGAGGGGACATGATTCCTGACCCAGAAGGGATGGAACCAAAGGCAGAAGGGCAGGCTTAGGACAGCCATCCCTGGGAAAGCTGCATGCAGAGCAGGGACACAGCACTCTGCAGTGTTTCAAAGGGACCCAGAGTTTGGCCACCACCACTACAACTTCAGCAGTGGTGGTCAGAGCTCTGAGCCCCTTTGAAATGCTGGGCCCAGAGGCAGCTGTCTTCTCTGCCCTAAATGTCAGCGGGCCTGCACCTGAGTGTTTGGTGGAAGATACAAACATTTTAAATGCACAAAACATTTGACTTTATGCTCTATGCAAGTGAAAAATCACCAACAAAGTCACAACAGAGGTGCCTGACTTCCAGCCTCTTAAGCATCTTTGAGTTTTTGAATAGCCAGAAGAAATTGTATAAGTAAAAATGTCCTATCCCTTTTTGTGTGTGATGCATTTTACCCAAGGGCCAATAGCAACTCTTGGTGAAACGTCAACCTACTCTGTCTTGACTCAGCCTTGGAGTGCCTCAATTACATCTTGCAAGCATGTAACCAGGCATTCTTTCTTCTGTCTGGGGTGTTTGGGCCCATCAAGAGGTGGGACTTTCACCCATTCCAATCTTCTAGTCTTTCTTGATTCTTGGCATATGAATGTATGTATTGTGCATTAAGGAAGAGGCAAATAGGCTGTTCATGTGTCTCACAGGACCATATAGATCAGTGTACCACGTAACTCCAGCATTGCTAGTAACTTAGGTCAAATCCTTTTTAGACAACTTACAAACATGTAACTTGCAATGCGCTTTGGCTACTGGTATGACTGGTCCTTGAAGGTGCTGAACCCCACCCAGGCAGCGCTAGACCTCTGGCTGGTGTCTAGCTGGTGGGGCTGTACATATCAGAGTGTGCAGAAAGGAGTAAGTCATAGCCTTGCCCATCATCTGCTCTGGCCAAGTACTGAAGCAGTGTAATGAGACAGCTCAGCACTCCCCTCCTGTACCGTGAATGAGTCTTTTCTATGCCTGCTGTGGATCAGCTGCCTGAAAGCAACAGCACAAACTAACTTCCAGACCTCTGCAAGCCTGGTTGTCTCGGTACAGGTAGCAATAGGCATGGACTAACCCCCACATCCTCAGCACCCTGAAGCATCCAGCCCCTTATCCACAGGTTGTCCACAGAATGATCAGGACAGCTATTACCAAAGGAACAGTACACACCAGCTTGTAAAATCATCAGGACCATCACCTTGCTTAATGGCACAGGACTTAGACAGGAACAAGAATTAGTCTATTATGGGAACAAGAATTAGTCTATTATCAAAGATACAAGTGACAATGAGTAAGAATATTGGAAACAAATGGTTACACGTAAAACAGAATCATAACATGCTTCCTAGAGGCTAAAGTACCAGGTTAATCTCCTGTGTAAAAAAGTTTCTCACACAAGTCCTTGGCAACGTTTTCAGTAGTGGGATCTCACCCAGCCTTTCTTGTGAATGCAAATACACAGTCCTAGGTGTGGGATGTCACAGTGTCTCCTTTGCTTGTACAAATACCCTCAGTGTTCACTGTCTTTACTCACAGAAAGATCACTCTCCCCTTTCCTCTTCTACCTCCCAACTTTGTTTTTTTCCCTGCCTGTTGCTTTCTTGTTAACTTCACATCTCTTTGTTAATGCATGACTTCGTATGCAAGTGGTCACCCATCGAGTTATCTGCTTAGTTCACATCCCAGCAGAAAGATGCACGTTTCTTACTTCCTGTCTGGAGGAACTGCTCTAGGTATGTTGCCTGTTGATGATCTGCTTTCACCTTCCATTCTTAGGAATATAACTTTCTGGTACACACATACATAACTCATTGCTTAGTACACGTACGCACATTTCACAATGTCATTGATGACCAGCGTCAAACTGTGACTCTATCTGAGAACTCACATGAAATTCTTTGGTAAACCGGAATGTACATACCAAAACCCAAAGACTCCTTAGTTCCACTGTACCCCCAACCCTCATTACACAGTTCTTCCACTTCAGAGACAGCTGCTTCTTTGGTGTAGGAAGGGAAGAAGGCAAGTTGCGTCATCTTTTACCACCCTTGTAGCAGCTTATAGAAATACTCTCTTTATCAATAGAGGAGGCATAAGGGGAACCAGCGACAGCAGTGGGAGACCACACAGTCAGGATCTGTGGGAAGTGAATTTTGGTGATTTTCTCCATGATGTTGTAGCACAGGAGTGTTGTTTGAGAGGAGTTGAGACTGGCTGGTAAAGACATAATGATAGCTGGCCCTATGGTGAGTGGGCTGTTTTGAACTAGAAGAATGAGCAGAAGTTCCAAAACCAGGATCTTCTCAATCTACTGATGGCCATCACTGAAATGTTATTGCAAAGAGTGGTACAGGCCTACTTCTTTGTATTCATTCATAGGCATGGGAACTAGAGGCACAGGGTGGGCTGGTGGGGGGTGGTGGGGAAGGAGTACTGTAGCAACCTCTGTTTTGGTGAGGGTCCCACCCACACCCAGGGTACTAGCGCTGCCTGTCCAGGGGATGGGGCTCCACTCCTGGCCTTGCACCTGCAGGACCCAACCCCTTGTGGGCTGTGGGGCTCTGGCTGCTGCTGGATCCATGTCCAGGGCTCTATTCTCAGTGCTGCAGGCAGAACCCTGGCTGCTTCTGAACCTCTGCCCAGGGGTCTTGCACCTGGCACTCTGCTCCTGGTCCAACAACTAGGGGCTTAGTTTCTGGCTGCTGCCAGCCCTGTGCCAAGGGCTCTTCACAGCTCCACACCTGGAGTCTGCACACTAGTGCCTGGTTGTCATTGGCGCTACACTGGGAGCTTTGCCCCAGACGCACATGCAGGGCACCTTCCTGCATTTCCCCACCACCCACCCACAGCCATGGCCCCACTTCTGGCCCTAGGTCTGGAACATGGGGGGTGCATGGGTAGGACTAAAGAAGGTGAAGTGTAAATTTTTGGGTGGGAACCACTGGCTTTCAGCACCCCCACTCTAAAAAGTGTTCTCGTAGCACGGCACCCATTGCTAGTGTTTCCACCTTGTTCCTCTTCTATTATCACTCTGGAGTACAGCTAGCCTCCTCCCTGCACATGGATGCTTTAGAATGAACGTTTCAGAATGATTACACCCACTCATCTCCAGAGCAATCATTGCAGTGAATAAATCTGGAGATGGCGGGTGGCCTTTCCCTTCACTCCCATTTACTACAAATATCTGAGGTGTAAAATCACTGGGGACAAGTCTGTTTGCTGAAGAGGAATTAGTGAGGAGTCTGCATGGCCCAGGAAATGGGAAGAATGTCCTTATGACTAGTTTAAATGTGGCCAGGATCAGGGCAAGGGAGCAAGGCTTGGAGTTTGTTTGGTGGGAAGTCCCTAGTGAGGTAGAGCCACTGCTGGTTGCGTAGGACCTGGCCATGCCGCCTTGGCCCAGGGACAGGAAAGACAGTAGTACAGGAGATACTTCAGTGGGCTTAGGCTGTGGGACTCCACTGGCCAGTGGAACCAGGTTTGAGGATGCTGCTGTGATGCTGAAGAAACACAAAGCAGCCATCAGGACCTAAAAGTTCTTTGGTCACAGCATAGCTATTAGATGTTGTGTGAATTGAGTCATTGGTCTCAATCCAGTGCCTAGTGAGCCAGTGACCGCTTCACATAATAAACACTTCAGCCAGTGTTAATTGGCCCCCTTGTTGGCAGTCTTAACATGGCCAGGGTTGATGGAGATGGAAAATGAGCTATCTCCTTGAGCCTACAGTTGACCTATCCAGGACTAAGGCATATCGGCATGGGGAACATGCAGGCCTGCTGATGGGGGTTGGGGAAGGAATGGGCAACTACCTCCAGACCCACCCCTTCTGCCTGAGGCCATGCACCTTTTGGGAACCTGGAGCTGGCCCTGTGACCTTGCCCAACGCTCCAGCAATTCTGTCAGCCCCCAGGAACTCATAAATCTTGTGCTGATGCTAGTTCTTTATCAGCTAGGTGGATAAACGGCGGCCTTCATTGTCTTAGGCTGCCAGCTCACACCTTTCTTCGCTATTTAATTTTCAGTAATAGAATGAACCATCTCTCCCTTTCTCTTACTGCACGTGATGGTGCAGCTGCGGTGCTGGAAATGAAGGGCTAAATCAGATTGACTAGGAACACTCTATGGGCTCCCTTCCTGGGCTGGCTAAAGCTGAGAGCACAGGCTGTGGTGGGCAATGTATATCTCCACTGCTGAATGGTAAAAATAGATTTGAATTCAGAGAGAAATGAAAGGCTTAAAATCCATTTTTCTCAGCCCGTGTTTGCTTCTATTATGTGTTATTTTGCTGGGGAAGCTAGTGGTGAGGATGATTTGGAAAGGGTGTGCATCTGTCCCGTTTTTACTGGGACAGTCCCTGATTTATGCTCTCACAGGCTTTTTAAAGACTTTTTAAAGAAAACAGGCAAATTGTCCCATATTTTGTGGGGCTCCTGTACCCTGTCACCCTGTGTCTTGCGGTGGCAGCCCCTCCTGCCAGGGAGCTCCTCCACTGGGTGGCTGCCCTGTTCCCAGGGTTCTGCACTTTGTGGTAGCGGCTTCTAGTGCAGGGGAGCTTCTCTGTGGGGCAGCTGCGCCATTCCTGGCACCCCAAAGTGGCAGCCCCCACTCCCGGTAAACTCCACAATGGGGCAGCTGCCTTGTTCCCTGGTGCCCTACACTTAGGGGAGTCAGGTCTCACTGCCATGACGCCCCTCCACAGGTTGGCCACATTGTTTCCCAGCCTCTCACACCTTGGGGAGGTAGCTCCTGCTTCTTTCCCTTGCTCCCCCCCCGCCCCCCGGGAGGCTTTGGAAGTCCCCCCAGAGGTTTCTGGAGCCCCCATCTTCCACTCCCCTTCATCCCTAGTGCCTCCCCATTGGAGGCTGCAGAGCTCCCATCCTTGATGCCTCACTCTGGAGCAGCAGCCCCCATCGACAGGGAGCCCTGATCGGGGACATCAGCCCTGTTCCCAGAGGCCAGTGTCCCATATTTGCAATAGGGCAAAGTGGTCCCCCTAGATTTGAATGAAAAATCATATCTCCATGTTTCCTTTCTATCTGTTACTCTACATGTCTCTAAGTCGGAGAAGAGGGTTTTTTTTTTCATTATTATATTTTCAGTCAGAAAAAAGAAGCAGTTTCATCCAGTTGCTTTGCAGTCCTAATTACAGTCTATTAAGAACAGTCTATTACATGTTTCCTGAGGAGAACATGATTGTGGTTTGTTTGCAACTCATGGTCAACACAGCTGAAAATCAGTCCCTGCTTTTTATTAAGCTCCTCCACTGTTGATCTTTAATGATCTTAATTAATTTGATCGTAATGTTTTAAAGTTGCTCAGCACACGCAATTGCAGGAACTGCCTCTGATGCATCCCTGATTGTACATGCACCTGTAGATCCTCCTTTTGTGTAATGCTTGCTAGAAACATTTGAATCTCTAGAGAGAAAGGCCATTCCAAGCGATGCCCTCTTGTGCAAATCTGACTTTTTCATCCAGTAGTGGTGCACAGATTCCAGTAATGTGTCACCGTGTCATGGGTGAGAGTCAAAGTGTGAGAAACTGATGTTATAGAGGTTGAACCCCTAGAAACCAGGATTCTCTGGTCCAGCAATATCCGTGGTTGGTGTTAGGGAGTCAGATGACAGCAGGGCTCCACTCCAAACTCCATTTCCAGGCCCAGCTGCCACCGTTCCTCTGGCCCCCCTGCCTGGCTCTGCTTCTGGCCCCAGTGGCTTGGCTGCTTCCTCTCCCCTGCACCCCTGACCAGCTCCATTTCCTGCCCTGGCTGCACTCACAGCCACCACCTTGCAGGCCTGCCACCGCCAGCGGTTGGATTCCTGGCCAGGCTGCTGGGCCTGCCTCTGAGGTTCCCAGCTAGGCTGCCAGGCTGGCCAGACTCCTGGGCCCACCAGTGCTGCTCCTGCCTGGACTCCCAAGATGCCATCACTGTTCCTGGCCAGTCTCCCAGCTGGGCTCCCAGGCTTGCCATCCCCACTGCTATCTGGACTCCTGGCTGGGCTCCAGGGCCCATCACCCCTGCTGCTGGCCAGTCTCCTGACCCCACCTCTGGCCAGACTCCTTGCTGGCCAGCACTGCTGTGGGCTCCCAACCCCAGGTCCTCCTATCATCAGACTCCTTCCCACTGGGGCCCTAGTCTTGATGGACTCTGGGTATCATGACAGTAGAAAAAGTAAACTAATTCTTCATTCAATTTTCAGTCATTTGACACAGATGTAGAAACTAATGTCACTCAACTTCTCTAGCACCTCATAGAGGACCAGTGTTCCCTTACAAGATCAGGACTCGGTAGGCTCAACCCTTTAACAGGTTAAAGTACATTACTTACCCAATGGTTTTTTTTACACTTGATGTGAAGGAAGCAATGTTCACTGGGCCAGGCACTGAATTGTGTTATGTTCTAGTTCAACATATAATCCTTCAAAGGGAAAAAATAGAAGCTACTGACTGTTGAGAGGATCATCACAGGTTACAATCTATGAGCTCTTTGAGCAAAACTAATTTATATTTTCCTGCATGCAGTTACAGAACGGAAAGGTTAACTCTGTCCATTTATGGTCTCTTCAATAGTGTGGGGTTTTACAAAACCAACATTAATTATAGCAGTGAATGAAACTGTCATCTGACTGCAGTGTGTGTGTGTGTGTTCTCCTTTTTCGGAAACCCATTAAAATTTCTGGTTCCATAGTCAGCTCTCTGATTAGCACTGCTATTCTGCTTGAGAAAACAAACATTCATTCTATTGTACCTGAAACACACTGATGATTGTAACATACTTGAGTTCCTGCTGTATTATGGTGCTGCAGCCCTTGTAGAAGAACTAGTGTTATGGGTCAAGGGTGTGTCAACATCTCTATTCTAATGCCTCTTCTTAGGCATCTACATATTCATCAAAATGTGATGTGCATCAACTCAGGTATGCTTTGCATGTATATGTAACTCTGGTTATTGTTGTAGCAACACCAATGGCATGTATTACAGCTTAGTTATGATGAGCACTATGTTTGACATAGGTATTTAAATGTGATATCCAAATGCTGCCCTCTGATACCTGCTTATGGTAGCATTTGGTCTTGTGTTTTTAAAATTCTCCATTTGTTGCACAGATTCCCTGTATTTTCCATTAGTTTTTAGAAAGATGGTCTCCAACATGTTACCTAATCTTTGAAGCAGATGATGGAGAAAACTCAGCATGTTTGTTTGATATCTTAAATATGTTTCATTTCTCTTTTCCCAGATTACACTGGCATTGTGGTGGTTTACAGAGTAGGTTTCCCTGAATCTTGTGGTGTTCTGCTGCTGTGTGTGTAGTAGCTAGACCCCCTGCCCTTCTGTCACATCAGCGCATCATCACTCACAGGTTTTATGGCATCTGCTGGTTGACATATTCTGAGATATTTCTAAAATGTCACATGAATCATTTGTCTGCTCCCTTATTGTTTTGCATGTGCCATTTTGTTAAACACATTGGCATTTAAACTCTTTGAATTCATGCAATTAAGTCATAAAGAAAACACTAAAATATAGTGTCAAAGAGCAAAGTGGATTGCGTATGTCTATACCTTCCATATTTCCCTGTGATTCTAATGCATGCTAATCTGTTTTTTCTCTATTTATCTACTGTATATTTTAGTCAGTTTGTCTGTTTGTTTAAAAACTCCTCCTAAATGGCAAGAGCTAGGGCCACCAAATTCAGTACATGGCTTCGTCATATCACAATTTAAAGCAGCATAACAGTTTGAGTGTTCTAGGAAAATGGGATGTGCTTAGCATGGGATTGCTCCTCATACAACTAAACAGAAAAGAGACAAACTCGCCAAATCAAGTACAGTCCTCACAACTGACATAACTGACCATGTGTTGAAAGAAACTGAAGAAAAAAAAAGATGAATCTGGAACAGCATTTCTGCTCACCAAGGCTGTGTCTACACGGGAGCCCACCATCAAAAGAGCAAAATCAAAAGCCAGAAATCGATATACTGGCTTTCGAAAGAACGTGACCACACGGCAAAGGCAGATCGCAGTTCCGACCCACTCTTTCGGAGACCCTGTCCCATTATTTCGAAAGGCAGTGTCCACACGTGTACAAGTGCTCTTTCGAAAGAAGGGTGGCAGAGATGCTGCGGACAGGGTTGCATGGCTGCCAAGCCCTTCTGGGGCCTGCAGCCAGCTGCCGCCTTAAAGCTCCCCCCCACCTGTTCCTCTGCCCTGCACTAGCCAAGGCCTGCCGAGCTGCCAGGAGCAATGCATACTCCAGTGCAGCAGCACCATGACTGGCAACACCCTGCTCCTCGCACTGGATGCAGACATCGTGGGCACTCTTGCCCACGTTGTCTGCATGGTCACCGCTGCTGTCCCCCTCCTCTTTGGGAACAGAACAGCCCCCCTGAGGACCCGGGGCACGCCCAGCCTGCACCCCACCCCCTGGCACCCTGGCGCCTGTGGAGCCA
Organism: Carettochelys insculpta; assembly: GCF_033958435.1. Taxonomy (NCBI): domain Eukaryota; kingdom Metazoa; phylum Chordata; order Testudines; family Carettochelyidae; genus Carettochelys; species Carettochelys insculpta. Next base: position 18,136,497 of record NC_134153.1, on the reverse strand, counting down.
CCCCAGCAGCATGGACTGGTGGGAGCAACTGGTTCTGGAGCAATGGGATGATGCCACCTGTCTCCAGAACTTTTGCATGAGTCGGGACACCTTCCAGGAGCTGTGTCACTGGCTGGCACCTGCATTGACACATCAGGACACCACCATGCGGCCTGCAATCCCCCTCGAGAAGCAAGTTGCAATTGCGGTATGGAAACTGGCCACCCCGGATTCCAACCGCTCAGTGAGCCACCAGTTCGGGGTGGGCAAGGCCACTGTCGGAGCGCTGCTCATGGAGGTAAGCTGGGCCCAGGGCACATTCCTCCAATGGGAAGAGGGAAGGGGGCCCATGGGCACAGGGACCCCTTGGGGGTCACTGGCCTGGGGGGTCCGGGAGGGGGTTGTTGGCTGGGAACACCCTGCCACACTCTCATGAGAGTGCATGGCCTCTCTTCCATGCAGGTTGTCTGTGCCATGAACACCATGCTCCTCCACCAGGTCATCTGCATTGGGGACCTGGATGCCATTGTGGAGGGTTTGTCCTTGTTGGGGTTCCTGAATTGCTTTGGTGCTCTGGACAGGACACACATCCCCATCCATGCCCCACCACACAGCATTGACTGCTATATCTACCAGAAGGGCTGTCACTTGGTGGTCCTCCAGGCCCTAGTGGAACACAAAGGCCAGTTCATGGACATCTATGTGGGTTGGTTGTGGCGAACCCACAATGCCAGGGTCTTCCGCAGTTCCAGCCTGTGCCGTCGTATGGAGGCTGGCACCTTCATCCCTCAGCAGGAGATGCTGGTTGGGGACACCACCATGCTGCTGTGCATGGTTGCAGATGTGGCATACCCCCTACTGCCATGGCTGATGCAGCCCTGTACCAGCCACCTCGATCCCAGCAGGGAGACCTTCAACACCCACCTCAACCAGGCCTGGCACATGGCCAAGCGAGCCTTCGGGCGCCTCAAGGGGCGGTGGCAGTGTCTTCTTGCCTGCCTTGAGGTGGGGGTGCGCAATGTCCCACAAGCAGTGGGCACCTGCCGCATCCGCCACAACATTGTGGGGGGAAAGGGGGATGCCTACATTCAGGGGTGGGCAGCTGAGGCCACTGTGGGGCTCGAGTAGCCGGCTGCTGTCGCCAGCTGCCAGGTGAACCGCAACGGTATCTGGATCCAGGAGACCCTTCATGTAAGCCTCACCCCAGGGCTGCACTCACCCGCCGATGCCCACCCCCCACCACGTGCACCACCACCACCACTGCACCCATGCCTCCCCACTGCCACAGGACACAGGCATTGGTGCACAATAAAAACCTTTATCAACATTAACCATAAAAAACAGTGGTATTAAATGTCTAACTATTTACAATGTGGGTGGGGGGACATCCCTGTATGTTGCAGGGCAGGGGGCCTGAACTTGGAGGAAGGTGGGGAGGGGTCAGAACTGGGATGGTCACTCGGGCAAGGGGGTTGTGGGCCGAGAGTCCTGCCGGCCCCGGGATCCCCTTCACCCCCCTCCCTGGGAGCGGGTGCCACAGTGGGGCTGGGATGGGGCAGGGAGCACTGGAAGGTAGGGGTGTGGTGGGATGGCAGAGGGGGCATTGGTGAGGGGTGGGGTGGAGGACTCTGTGGGGGATGTGGGGTGGGCAGAGGACCTTTCTGGGGGGGCCCTATGGGGCGAGCTCAGGGGGCTGGGCAGCTGGAGAGTGTGTGTGGAGAGCCAGGAGGTGGGCCACATTGCCCATGTGCTCCTGCAAAGTCCCGTGGATGGTGTCCAGGCGGGACATGAGCCGGTCCCAGGCCTCCCTCCACCATGTCAGGTCGGTCTCCTCCAGCCAGAGGTTGTGCTCCATGAGCTCTGCCTGGCAGAGGTCAGCGGGGTCATCCCCCATGCACCACTGCGACCTCTGTCTGCGCACCTGGTGTGTTGCTGCGGCTGAAGGTGAGTGGTCCCTGTCCAAAGCCTCCGAGGGGCTCTTGGGGACCACCGAAGCCAATGGACTGTGTGGGCTCTCACTTGCTTCACCTGGAAGGGGTGGCGGACAGCATGTCAGTCTCTAAGCAGGACTTCGTCCCCCATTCCCCCCCGGGACTCTGTCCCTCCGAGGCCCCACCTCCCCTTACCCTCCCCCCCAGGGCCTGTCCATGATGGGCAAGGCATCCCTGCAGCGTCAAGTGCACACAGAGCTTCCCTCCCAGGTGGAACCATCCCTGGGTGTGGGCTGGCCCGCGGATGTCCCACTGGGCACCTGGGTGTCTGGAACTGTTCACAGGTCTGGGTTCTGGGTGTTGCAGGTGGGCACAGAGGGTGTGTTCAGGGCTGTGGCCAGCCAGGGTGTCTGGCCCTGGGACTCCAGGCCTGTGCCTGGTCCACTGGCAGGGGTGCCACCCCCGGCCTGCCCGCTGGAGTGCTGGCCCCACTGTGCACTTTCTGGTGGGGACCTTAATGATCTCCAGGGATGCCCATCTCCCCATGGCCCATCTGGACGACCACAAGGGGACGATGATGATGAGATCGCCATCCTTGCTGGACCAGTCTGGGTGGTGTCTGCCCCCTGGCTTGGGCTGGCTGGTCCTGGCTCCTCCAGCTCAGGCTGGTCTGCTGAGCTGTCCAGGACTGCTGTGGGTGGGGAGCTGTCCCAGGGCCCCAGATGCGGTGTATCTCCCAATAGTAGGGGCAGGTGGAGGGGCCTGCCCCTGAGTGCCCAACCTTGTCCCGGACCTGGGCATAGCCCTGCTGGAGCTCCTTTACTTTGCTCTGGACTTGCCTTCTTTCGACGTTGTTTTTTGATGGGTGGCACTCTTCCTATACAAGATTGGGGTCCAGCTTTCGAAGTCCGGGCTGCATTCCTCGGTTTCAAATCGAAAGAGCACATGGCACATGTAGACACTCCTTTTGTTCTTTCGAAAGAGGGCCGGTCTTTGAAATAGTGTGTGTGTGTAGACACACCCTAACCCTCACATAAAAAGGGTAAAATAGAGCACTATTCCAAATTTTCCGTTTTGGCACAGCTAAATCAATGCTTAGGTTTGAAAACTAGAAAAAATGTTATTGGAAACCACATTTATTATAGCTCTTTTTTTGTTAAAACATAGTGACAGATAAGCTTTTATAGGGATGAAAAAAATGCACTAGATGGAATTTCCATTTAAGAACCAAAAACATTTACACAGGCAGCATGCATTTCGAAAGCAGCACTTTCGAATAGTGTGTGGCCACCATTATGCTAATGAGGCGCTGCATAATCATGGTAGCACCTCATTAGCATCTTCCGAAATCCCTCATTAACATGCTCCCTCTGAAAGGAGAGGTCTAGTGTAGACATGGCCCTAAAGCCATGATGAATAGTGCCCATTTTGAAATAGGTACTGTTGAAGCATGGAATAGGAATAAGCCATAATGGGCTCCAACAGCACTTTTTCGAAATAGCGCTATAGACCCACAAATACTATTTCAAACTAGCTGGGTGCTATTTCAAAATGTACTCCATGTGTGGTTGTGTTACTTTGAAACAAGATTTTTGGAAAAGCCATTTTGGAATAGTGCTGCCATGTAGCCATAGCCTTCTAGATGTTTGCAGATAGATTCCACGCTTATTTTTTCCATTATCTTTCCTAGTACAGAAGGTAAGCTGACTGGTCTGTAATTCCCCAGGTTCTCCTTATTTCCCTTTTTATAGGTGGGCACTATATTGGCCCTTTCCCAGTCTTCTGAAATCTCTCCCATCTTCATGCCCTTTCTAAGATAATAGCTAATGGCTCAGATATTCCTCTCGCCTGACCACCATTAGCTCCTTGAGTATTCTAGGATGTATTTAATCATGTGGCTGGAAGGCTAGATATGCACATAGGTAAGTGGCTTTAAATATAAATTTTTGTGATGCATTTTTAAATTAAATTTCATAAAGAAACAAACAATAAAAACAGAAAAGATAAATGACACACAGCTTATATATCTATCCAAATGTTGTACATTTCACAGGATAGCCAGTAAAATCATGCCATTACAACTTGTATTTGTGCAAACAGAGGCAATACTAAATTAAATTTTGTATGGACCTAATGTGTTTGGATGGGATATCAATAATGGTAAAAATACACAACCAGACAAAAAAGGAAGGAATGGATGGCAGGGAGAGGCCTCCCTTTCCTTTCACTCTATTCTAATAAAGAACAATTCTTCCCATTTGGCAGCTGGACGTACCAGGAGGAAAACTTTGACTCTTGAGAACGTCTTGCTGATTTCTCATCTGTGTGATTGCCCCCACTCCTTTTTAAATCTGAGTGGTTTGGTTTGATTTTCAAATAAATAGGACTCTCCTCCCACTAACTCCCTCTGTGAAGTAGGAAACAAAGGGAAAATACGTGTTTGGGTAGGAACCGTGACCTCTGTTGGATGGAGTTAGAGTGGCTTTATCTAGTGCTCATTGGCTGTGTACTGAAGTCTTCTTTTAGCTGAGGTAGGACCTGATGGTTTGGGTGTAGAAGGATTGGAACTGGAATACTCTCCCTACGATTGCCACAAAGTAATATGCAGCATAGTGACAGTAGTGCAGTCGTAGCTGGCTGGGGCGATCTTACGCTTGTGCTTCACTGGATATGAATATCTTTTTTTCATAAGGAGCATTCACCTTGTGACAAGCTGATTCCGAAACCTCTGCTGACATGATTTCCTGCTGGTTGAAGATGTTCTATTTATGGGCCTTTCTTATGGTTGTTATGGCAACCAGATGCCAGTTACTGGCACCTTTTACAGGCCTGTGCAATGAGCAGCAGGTTTAAATGCTGCACCTGCTGACTCTTAGCCTCTCTGATAGCTTCAAGAGGTCAAAAATCCATGATAATGGCAGAGCTGAACACTTGTACATGCTGGTTCAAGGCAGCACCAAATCTCTGGGTAAGGCTCCATCTGAACACTTGGAATTTACTGTGGTAAAGCAGGACATATTCACTGTTAGCTCTGGGAAAGGTGGAGTTAATTTTAGACACATGACCTCCTGAGGGCTTTCTGTCTTTTTGTGCCTGGGCTGTGATTATTCCCTCCTCTCTTCCAGGCACTGTGCTCTTCCAATTCATTTCCCTTTGCTTCTTCAGCCTGGCGCAGTACCAGCTACCATGTCTCCTCCTTGTGCCTTGTATGTATGCCATATATCTGCAGTCCCCTTTTGCTTATCTTTCTCAGAACCCATCCTTTATATAGTCACCTGCCATCACCCACCTCCACCTGCAACACTACTCAAAAATATAGCTGTAATTAACTCTGCTTGAGGTGGAACCTGAGTGCTCTGGATCGAAAAACATGACTCCACATGCAGTCGAAGCCAATGAAGCATTTTCCTTAGCAAGATGACATTAGATGAGCCTTAAATTCATTGTGGCCCAACCACAAGAACAAGGGTGGATAATAAATGGGCTGTAGGCTGGATGCTTTATTTTCCTGCACATCCTCAGGTACGGCCGCTCGCAGCTCCCATTGGTGGGTTCACTGGCAGCCTATCAGAAGCTAACACTAGTGAACTGCATCTAGCCTGCATGTCACGTATTGTCCACCCCTGCGGTAGGGGCATACCAAGACCTATACTCCCAACAACCCCGTGGGAGTCAGGAGAACACTGAGCAGGACTGAGACCCAAAGATGACAGGTGGGAGAGAGAGGAAATAGCTTTGGCACTCAGTCAAGGGCAAGAGAGTTGTGGCTTGTGTTCCAGTCCCCAGCTCTGAGGCCCAAGGCTGAGTGCTTAGAGTCAGATGTCGGGGGTGGCAGAGCTGGATTTGAAGGTATGACTCCAAACTATGATTTGGAAGTGTTCCTACTCTGCCTGTCACGCAAGAAAACCAGCTAGGCGTTGCAGCGGTTCATACTATGCTTTTTGCTGAAGGCTTTAAGGAACAGAAATACCGTGCTTCGCCTGCTCTTCCCTTGGGAGGAAATCTCCTCTTTATATTTTATTTTTGGTCATGTGCTTATTATAGCTGTTTCCCAATTCATCTCTCTTACTAATAGCTGCTGTCTTACATCCAGTCAGAGAGAGTTGTAGCAGTCCTAGGCTTTAACACTGAGTGACTACAGACTGGGAAGCCGTCATTTTTCTTGCACAATGACTATGAGAAAGGAAGGTTTTAGCACTGTAACAATGAGCCTGGAGGGAGAGAGAAGTGAGCCAGCCCCTCAGAGGACTGCAGTGGGTCACATTAAAATCTCTTAATATGTCCATTTTGTCAGTGTGATTCCAATGCACTGGTTAAGGACAGTTTTACCACCCTGTGAGTCTTCTTTATTTCATTCTATATTGGTTCTTTAGCTTCCTGGCTTTGGATCACCCTCCCTATGGTATCTTGACATCTGTGTTGGCCAAGTTTTGATAGAAGTGTTCTTGTTCAAGAGGGATTGCAGGGTGTCAGTTGTGGGAGGGTACAGCAATAAATGGGGAAAAATGTTAGTGTAATTATGCACTACGGCTGGCTTCTTAAGAGTGATAATCTTTCTGTCAGGTTCTGAGAGCACATAGGGCCTCTCTAATGCTACTGTTTTGTGCAGACAGGGATGAGAGGAACACTGCTTTTGCTGTCGGCTAGGCTGGGTTATGGAGTGATTGAGCATGTACGAGGAGAGGATGTTTGGAGAACAAGGGATGCTGGGATCCACATCCACATTAACTTTACATGGGATTTAAGCCTGGAACTGATTTCAGATTCAGTTACATCAAAATCTTATGAACCTCTTTTGCAAAATTTCAGCTGTAAATGGAACCCAGCTCTCTGAGGTCTAATATTTTAATAAGGTTTCCTGTGTTTCTTGTGGTTTTTTGTCTATATTATGGAACTAAATCAGTGAGATGGTTTGGTACCTATGTTTTGCATAGAAATACCTCTGGAATCCAGAGGGGTTCAGATTGAAGGTTCTGATTTTGGCCTTTCTCCAAAAGTGAGAACACACATGTAGATTCCCATTTGATTTACACAATGGCTTCATTTGCTGGAAATAGTAGAAGAGCTGTAGGTAGAACATCTGCAAATGGAGAACTGCCCTGCAACTGCACTGTAGTATAAGGTGTGAAACTGAGGCATGAGTCCACCCAGTTAAATTTTCAATCATGGTCTTTGAGCTTCTGATTTTATGAATGAACAGATAAGACACAAAAAGCAAGAGTCCAAATAACCATGCTCTATTTTTTTTTTTATTTCATGACTGTTCTCTAAGCTTTGGTCTGGTATTTTCAGCTTGGGACCTTGTTTGCTTGTTTTATATATATACATATAGATAGATATCTATATCTATATCTATATCTATATCTATAGAGAGAGATTTCTACATTCAGCAATTTTTCATTAACATTTGTCCCATTTTAAATTATTTATTAATACAACTTTTACTTTTTATTTGAATAAAAAAGCTATAGAGAACAATATCCATTGTGTCAGCAGAATATGATCTTTTTCAAAAGATGATTTCCAAGGGACTTTTTGCTCAAAATTTAGCACTATGCTCATAAATCTTTAAAAAACCTTGTCAATAATTTTGCCCGTTGCATTTTGAGGTGCTTTATTCAGTTTAAGGCCTAAACATTTAATTCTTCCCCAATGCTAGTCAAACTCCAAAACAGTCTGAACAGCAGCTGCAGCACGAAGCAGCTATATCAGAGAGGTAGACGTGTTAGTCTGTAGCTTCGAGAACAACAAGAAGACTTGTGGCACCTTATAGACTACCAGATATTTTGGAGCATAAGCTTTCATGGGCAAAGACCTGCTTCATCTGATGAAGCGGGTCTTTGCCCTCGAAAGCTTATGCTCCAAAATATCTGTTAGTCTATTAGGTGCCACAAGACTTCTTGTTGTTCATGAAGGAGCTGCTAACTCATTCAATGTCCACTTCTCTCTCCATGTCATGTTTTCACACACACAAGCTGAATGTTTACCTTGATAACTTCCTCTGATCTGTTTATTTGTAAAAAAAAGCACATTTAAATAAACACTGATTAACATCACTTGTTAATTGGAAGAGTATCTTGAACATTTTACCATCCTTTTTTATCCAACATTTTAATAAATTGCAGTGAGGATACCATGCTTTATTAAGTTTTAAGATTGGTGTCTGAAATAGTTTGGTGACACCCTGATTTGGTGTGACAAGCAGGGATAGAGCAAAAGCATGATGGTAGAACTGATCTGGAATCATATACAAATATATAGATTTATTGCTGTAAGTTTTTCATGTCTTTATTAAAAACACGTAGCAGTTCATGACTACAGTAAAACAATGCCTTTAGTCATTGACCCCTATTTTAGTTTTTCTTACATCTGCAAATTATCATTATTTTGTTTTGGCACACTGGCCTTGTTAACAGCTAATGTAGTCAAAATTGAATTGATTCTGTTAACATCCTTCATTTGATGAAAGTGTGACAAATGACGTAAACTTATTAAATGATCCCTTAAAGAAAAGAGTTGAACAGAACTTACACAACAGGCTGCTTTATCCTGGAAGGCAGTGACTCTGAAAAGGATTTGGGGGTCATGGTAGATAATCAGCTGAACATGAGCTCCCAGGAAGATGCTGTGGCCAAAAAGGTTAACATTATCCTTGGATGTGTAAACAAGGAAATACCAAGAGAAATAGGTAGGTGATTCTACCTGTGTATTTGGCACTGGTGCAACCATTGCTATTATAACATGTCTATTATATATAACATGCTAGAGTCAACAGTTCAAGAAGGATGTTGATAAATTGAAGAGAGTTCAGAGAGAGAGCTCCTTAAATCAATGAATGTGTTTAACTTAATAGAGGGAAGCTTAAAGATTAGGATCAAGTCACCTTGTCACTTCTTACACATTTGATAATAGGGGGCTTTTCAGCCTAAGAAAGTTATAAGAAAATGCAATGGTTGAAAGTTGAAGCTAGCAAAATTCAGAATAGACATTTTAAGTTGTGAGGATAAAACAACTATTTTATCTGTTTACCATTAAAACAACCTATGAAGGGGGACATGCCATCCTCAGAAATTTTTAAATCAAAATTGGATGTTTTTCTGGAAGACATGCTGTAGTTCAAACAGGAATTATTTCAGGAAGTTCCTGTGTTATGCAGGTGAGATGAAATAACAGTCCCTTCCAGCTTTATCTATGAATTGTCACTATGAAACCAAAAATTCCTTAGAAATTTTATTAAATTCTATAGGTTTTAGAGCAAAGAGGTAACTTTTCCATCAAACATTAAACCATCCCCAAGAATGCTTGCTATGAAGTTTGTCGGGTATTTTTCTTTCATTTTTTTTTTACATACCCCACTTTGAGTAGGAGATCAGTCTCTTTTCCTGAGGGTTGGGAGATCTTAAGAGTGCATGAATCCTCCAGCCTTTTCTAGACACTGCTGTGAACATTCACCCCTTAACTGTTATAGTATTAAAGTAGTAGGTGAAAGGAGGAGCCAAATAGCTCAAAGGGCTCCAACTGTTACCTTAAAGATTTGAGCAGTTGAAAGGTCTGTCCGTTTTTTGTGCATTTGTCAACTTGCACGGGGATAACTACAATGAACTCTTTGTAGGGCTATCCTTGAACATCATCCAGAATGCTATTGCCTACCTCTCCAATGGGACAACCAATATGACCATGAATCATCAGTGCTTCATGCTTTGATTTGGCTGCCAAGTCAATTTTCAGTGCAATTGAAGATGTTGGTGACCATCACTGAAGCCTTTGGTAGCTTGGGATGTGGCTGCTGGAGAAGCTGCCTCCTCCTGATTCCAGTGGATAAATTCAGCTTGAGGCACTGTTGTTCATAGAGCTGAACACTGCAAAGAGGCAGTGGCTTTATGAATCCCAGCTGGTGGTGTGCAGGTGACAAGATAACTACATCTGTGGTATGTATATATTTATTTTAATTACAGTGATTTCAGCTGGGAGGGAAACTTTAAGTTCTAACAAAGCAACATTATTTCAATTCAGTTTGTTTCCACTGTGGAATTTTAAAGCATACTTCTAGTTGTAATTACTGAGTCTCTGTATCTTGATAGACAAGTATCACTTCATAAATATTGAATTGTGGCATTGTATATGGCACATTTTTGTGTGTGATGGTTACTTAGAAATAAATTGATAGAAATTAGGTAATTATCACTGGAAGTATGAATGAAAATTTGAAAGCAGATAAATAATGAATAAGAATGTCATTTACTCATTCCAAAGAACTTTTAGTGTCATTATCTCATTGATACATTCAATCTGGTATGTTGGAAGGACTATGTGACAGAAGAGAAGAAAAAGCTAAAGGCGATCCACATGTTTGACAGGCAACTATTGTCACCCCAGATCAGTCCAGCAATGGCAAGGGGGGGGAGTCTTGAAGAAGAAAAGAATTGCTTAGTAGATTGTCCCAGTAGACACAGGTCCACAGGTGCTGAAAGCTTCTCTGAGTTATGCCCTGTAAAAGATGACAACCACTAGTACTCTGCCTCAGTTGGGCTGGGTCTACACGTGCCCCTTCCTTTCGAAAGGGGCATGTTAATGAGCGGGTTCGAAAGATGCTAATGAGGTGCTGCAATGAATATGCAGCGCATCATTAGCATAATGACAGCCATGGCGATTCGAAAGTGCAACTTTTCGAATTGCGTGCCGCCCGTGGAGACGGGACCTTCTGGAAGGACACCCCCCCAGTTTTTGAAAGCCCTTCTTCCTATCTGTGATCGGAAGAAGGGCTTTCGGAAACTGGGGGGGTCCTTTCGGAAGGTCCTGTCTCCACGGAAGGTGCGCAATTCGAAAAGCCGCACTTTCGAATCGCCATGGCCGTCATTATGCTAATGAGGCACTGCATATTCATTGCAGCACCTCATTAGCATCTTTCAAACCTGCTCATTAACATGCCCCTTTCGAAAGGAAGGGGCACATGTAGACCCAGCCTTGAAGTCTAGCACTATCCCACTGCAGCAAAACACTTAGTTAAGTTTCAGTGCTTGCCAAATGTGGGCCTATTTAAGCTAAAAGTTTGTCAGTTTAAGCTACCCATATATGTTACAATAAGAGAAGTTAGTTATTCAGAAACTTATTTTTCTAATGTAATAAAGCTGTATTGGGTGTGTAAGGGGAGGTGAGGTGTGGGGAGAAGAAATGTTAAGGAGATAGCTATTGTTACCTCATTTTGCTGCCAATGCCATCTGTTCCAGTTGTAAGAAGAGACTGATGAAATCTTTTTTTTAAATACCATTTTATTAATTTGCAAGGAATGTACAAAGTTCTACTTCTCTGAATTCAGGGGGAATCAAGAACAAAAGAAGCCATTTCTTAGTGTACAGCTCTAAGCTTCTTTAGCCAGAAGTCTTCTGTGCTTACAGGTTCCTGCTTAGCTTTCTCACTCTGCATTTTTTCTTCTTGTTTCATGTGTCCCCACCTGCTAGACCTTTCACACATGCACCAGTGATGCAGCCACCTACTGGATCAAAATTATGACCAGTGGAGCCCTCTGGCCAGATAGTCCTAGTTTCTGGGATGATTATGTAACGCCTTATTGTAGATTAGGCCCATAATTTGTTTAGGTGAAGGGCATGCTCACATATCAGTTTCAGTGAGATTTTAATTCAACCCATAACATTGTTATGGGCTGGCTTAAACCTTATATATATTTGAGAGAATAATAAAATCATCCATTAGCATAATAAACCATCTCTGTGGTCATGCTGGGAAGAGTTGATCTTGTGCTGGTGCTTAGGTCAGTGTGATGTACATCACCAAGGGGGTACCTTATTCATACTTGTGAGTGATATAAATGGATTGGAGAGCGGGAAGCTGTTTCAGATAGTGACAGCTAAAAAGAAGAGGCTTTCCACAAGAGTAATCTTGGTTTTGCACATTATCCAGCCTGTGGCAGAACAGACTGTAAGCAGACTGGACAATGTTAGGACAGAGTAAGTCTCATGGAGGTTGTAAAAACAAATGGACTTTATTTGGAATTTTTAAGTTAAAACCACAGCTTTAAAATTTTAAGATACTGCTTTTTCATTTGCAAGATTATTTCTGTGCATCACTCTTTTCTACTTCACTCTCATCTTTGCCAATAAGACCCAGCATACTGAAGACTCTGAAATACTAGGATATTATTACTTTCATGATTGCCAACAATATATCATATAAAAAGCATCCAGTCTCTTGACTGTTGTAAGCCTTATCTGTAACTAGAGGTGAGATTAAAACCAGGATGTGTTGTGTGTTATTGTGTTGTTAATGTATAATAAATGATTTGGTGAAGCAGAAGTGTCTAAACAAAGTGTACATTGATTTAAGCATTTTCCAGGGTCCCATATGCTCAGAGTGGTGTCTGAACTACTATTGTGTAATCATCTTCAAAGAAGGTTCTTTTTTTATCATCAGGATTGGTGGTTAGCCTTCCCCTGCCTGTCCTCCTATTCTGCCACATTTCAAAGTTCCGTTAGTCAAACTCTGTTTGATAAAAATGCTGAACTCTCTAGTTGCCTTCCACCATGTAATGGCTTTCCTGTATATGCCTTTCTTTGAGTTGTTGATTCTGACTTCATTCATCTGGCTGTTTACGTTCATTTTCTGCGTCGTATCGATTTATAGACAGAAAGTGGGGAAAACTTGTGTTTTTATCTTAAAGACTTAAAAATAATTTTCAAGCATTAAAAACAAATAAAACTAGGAAATTTAGCTTAAAATGCATTTATATGTTGATAGTTCCAAAAGCAAGGATTATTTCCAATCAGTTGTGTATGACTGTTAGGCTAGAAACAATATTCAAAATCTTTACTCAAGCTGCTTATGTTCCACTAGCATGGGACAGAGACATAATTAGATTTATTATTTAAATTCTGTTAAAGATATTTGACTGCCTATACATGTTCTTTCTGAGTCAATTGATATATAGTTTTCCTACTTACTATTTTGAGACCATCTTTTATTTTCTTATGAAAAACTTCATTCTTTCTGTATGTTCAGCCATTTTTCTCTTTGAGCCAATATTGAATCATTGCCCCAGTGGGGTGTAATGGCAATTCCACGGCTGGCTATATCATCCATTGGATGAGATGTAATATTGCAATGCTGATTTCTGGTGGCTGTTTAAAAATGAAATAACAACAAAACCCTTTGCCACTTTTGGGAGTGTTTATAATGACAAACTACTTGAAATTCAAGAAGGGAGGGTGAGGAATTCTTTTTTAAATTTTGTATTTCATCGTGAATTTAAAAATCATCTGATTTTGCTTATTGTATTATCTAAATGTAGCTAAATTTTAAAAATGGTGGCCCACTTGGAGTGACAGTAATGTAATGGAAATGAGAACATGTGTCGTGTGAGTGTAAAATAACCAGTTTGCCAACATGAGGAAACTCCAACTTTGGCTAAAAGGAAATGGTTGAAAATAAAGAGGGGCATGAGATGGAGGGGGTAGCTCACTGTTGTCACAGAGCCTCAATATTAACCTGGTAAGATTCCAGTGTGGCTAAATCTATGCAGCTTACTTAGCCTTCTTCGTGTAGTCTCATGTGGAATTAGGTAAAGAATATCTCCTGTCTTTGAGTTTTTGATTGTTTTGCTGTTTTACAGGAATTGGGAGTATTAATTTTGGGAGCCCTCTAGTGGACCTCCCAGTCTTTTAGTGTAGAAACCACTGGATTTTAACACTCTGTCCGTGTCTACATTACAAAAATAACTTCAAAGTAATAGACTTCAAAGCTGAGCACCTACCCATGCCTTACTTTGAAGTCAAACTTCGAAATAGGGCACTACTCCATTCCCGGGAATGGAGTAAGAACTTTGAAGTTGGGCTTCCTACTTTGAAGTTAACTTTGAAGTAAGGGAAAACGTGTGTAGACTCTTTGCTGGCTACTTCGAAGTAGCGCCTAACTTTGAAGTTAACTTCCAAGTTAGTTTCTAGTGTAGACGCACCCTCTGTGTGTGTGTGTGTGTGTGTGTGTGTAAACATGCGCATACAAGGATACAGCGAGAGAACGCTTGCTAGACTTTGTATGATTTTATATAGTGAGTGGGCATGGTTATTGGAAGCCAGCTGTACCTATGGGCTGTTCCAATAGTGCTGTGAAGGTGTGCACTGTTAATAGCTGCTGTGCTTTGCTATAGAAGCAGTTGAAGTGATTCTTGAAGTACTTGCAAATATCTTGGTAAAGTTTGCAAATCATTCTGCAGTGCTTCCATATATATAATTTGGATCATAATTGTCACCAAGTAGCCATAGTGCAAGGAAGGTAGCTACTGCATTGTTCTGTTTTATGGCCTCTTAATACAGATTAGGAAAAATCCTATTCATTGTCTAAAACAGATTTGATACATTCCATTCTTTGTGGTTTGACACACAGTACCTTCCATTTTGACATGAAACTGATCACTATATCAGGCAGGAAGAAATATAAAATCACATCTAGATCCACTAATCAGTACAACACTGGAATTATTTGATCTGATTTCCCCACATCTCACATGCCTCTTCTCCCCAGATTGATGGAAATATAATAGTTAATAAAATGTCTTCTCAGGATAGATTCATGCCTTGGATAAGGGATCACTCATCTCTAATGGATGTGTTATTGTAGAAAGGCCAATGGAAAGCTATTTAAAGCGTACAGCGCTGTCATTTCCCCATCCCAAAAGCTGTTAGCTCTTGTGTTTCAAGATTTTTCAATTGCTTGAGCAGAGAAATTAATAAAACAAACGAACTTGACATCTATTGATTAGTTAAACTCTGAGCAAATAGGTGGCCTGTGTGGGAACACCGTGGGCCACAGTTGTGCACTGTGCTCTCAGACATGCTTGTATTTAAAAGTTCAGTGTAGCAGAGCCTTCTGTTCCAGGGTGTCGGCTCGGGGAAAGCATCAGAGGCAAATAGGAATGTGCCAGCTGTACCATAAGAAGATAAATCCTGGTCCCATTAAAGGTAAAGTAAGCAGGATTGGGGCCATGGGGTCTGACCCTTTTTTCCCTTTTAAGTTCTGCTCTAGCAATTTCCATGGATGAAATGAAAGATCTCACTTCCAGCTGTGGGTGGGGCATCTGAAATGAGAAGATAAGAGAGACCTCCAGGTAAACTCTTCCTCTCCTTCTGCTCCTTCATGATGCTCTGTTGGCATAAAGGGGGAAGGGGAGGGGACAGAAATGATGAGTCCCTGAGTCCACTTCCTCCCAATTCCTTCTTAGGGAGAAGTTGGGAATGGAAACACGTGGGCTGGGTTACAGACACGGCATTAGTCACTGGTGCAATCTGGGTATTAGCTGTCTTTCACATTCTCCTTCCATTGGCTCCTTCTGGGACTTGGTTTATAGGAGTTAAACTATGCAGGATCTTGCTCAGATCCAGAATATGGTGGAGGCAAAGGGTCAGGCATTTCCTACCACCTTCATTTTTGCATTGAGTGCAGGACTGGAATATCAGAATTGGGCTTGGTGCGTGGGGTGGAGGGAAGGGGAGAGAAAGTGATTCATTGTCTTGCCCTGTGTGCAGTCATTTGCACTTGTGTGAAGCTGGGTGCAAAATACTACTGTTTTGTTACGGATAGCTGTATGTAACAGTACAAGGTACAACACAAAGGTGAAACGGGTTCATAATAATCTCACACAGGAGCTGCTCTGAAAATGACACGGTGTCCAGTTTTCCTCTTTTGAAGAAGGCTTTATTACTTGGTCTTTTCTGATTGTCCAGGTAGAATATTACAGCAAATATCACTGCACAGCCATAATTAGACAGATTGTGGTTTGTATTCTCTCTGTGCAATGGTCAGGAGTGCTTCATTTCAGACATTGGCAATTTGCTTCAGTGACTCTTTCAGTCACACAATCCTTATCGTGGGAAAAGATGAAAGGGAAATACTTATATATTTTTTATTTTGGAAGGTAGACACATTGGACACACATACCCGTGTTCTCCGACAATGGCTGTATTGACAGCAAAGAAATCTCACTATCTCTCAGCTCATCAAACATCAAAGCAAACGTAATTTTTACCATTGTCAGAAAGTTCCATTTTAAGATTAGCTGGTATAGTTTTCATTCCATATATCATAACTGAGCTCAGCTGCTAGTGAAGTTACAAATCCTTAATGCAAGTCAAAAGCATACAGAACAAGATATCTGTAATAGGTTCTTTATACCTATTAACCTATGGGAACCTTGTTGATAAATACAGATTTTATAGTTGACTTGGGCTGTGTACCTTGCGTGAAATCTGAGCTGTCTTGAAGCATAAGGAGGTGTGTGTTAGTATCCTGGTATCTGATCTGATGCTGCAACCCTTATGGACAGTCCTGTTGATTCCAATGGGTCCTCACACAAGAGCAAATATTGCTGCATTTGGCAATAATTTGTACAATAATCATAAACAGCCATGAGTACATTAATCAAAGTTCCAATTGTTTTCATTAATAACTGGGAAATGAGTCTTTTTTGCTGCTCCTGATGTGAACATAAAGTCCTTCATTTAAAAATTGGACTAAGAACATGTTTCTGAGTTCACCAGCTAGAGCAGAGGTCAGCAACCAAAATAGCAAGAAGAGCCATTTTTTGGAATTCAGTAAAAAAACTCAAGTAATTAAAGAGCCACAATTTATGTGAATATGTGGCTGTCCTTAACAAATAACGTCAAACCATACTTTGTGTAACCCCTATTTTAAGAACAGTGCATGCAATAATTTATAATGGGATACCTGTTTACTGCAAGATGTTCACAAACTTTTTAAAAGCAACAAGAAATCCCGTGGCACCTTGAAGACTAATAGATTTTTTGGAGAGCAAGCTTTCGTGGGCAAAGACCCACTTCGTCAGATGCAACCAAAGACCAGAGTGGATCTTTGCTCACAAAATCTCATGCTCAAAAATATCTGTTAGTCTATGAGATGCCACAGGTGATCTTGTTGTTTTCGTGGATACAGATTAACAGAGCCACCCCTCTGATGCAAACTTTTTACATATTCTGTAGAGGTTGCGTTTTTGTTGGCAAATTTCTCATTGCAAATGATATATAAAGGGAGCCAAGATGAGCTTTGTATAAATGTGAAGGATTGGGTTCATTCACGTTGAAATGTGCTATTTTCATCTTTGATTTTCCTCTTTTTTGAAGCCATTCCAACCCCACTTTAATTATATCAATTTTAGTTCATGTTTCATTTCAGTTCTTTCTGAAAATGTGTGTTGCCCTTCACAGAAGGAATGCTGCAAATTTCCTTTTCTTTTTCAAAATCAAGACTTTATTAGCAACATAATCAAAACCCAGACACAATATCATATCCCGCAATGCACTGCACAAAAGGGAATGTATCCAGCGTTTTGAGATCACATATCGTTTGCTATTTAGAGATGAGTTGTTCATTTTTGGGCTTTTAGATGTTCACCATTTATCGAAAATAAGCAGAAGGTTTTTTTTGTTTTTGTTTTTTGCTTTTAACTTTGCAATTATAGCGTTGTGAGCCACAAAAAAGTCCTTAAAGAGCCACCTGCAGCTCCGGAGCCACAGGTTGCAGACCTCTGACCTGGAGCAACTCTCTTGAGCGAAGCAGCAGTATATTAATATTGTTAAGGAAGGCAGGTCCAGTGTGGAAAACCTAAACATCTTTGAAAGTTCCAATTAAAGTAATTGGATTGCAGCATGTTGTGGTGCCAGGAAGGGGTCACAGCTGTGAGTCTGATCCCAGATCACACTGTCAGAGAACTGGGCAGACATACCCAATAATGTGCACTCCTGAATCACTACATTAGTTTTATAATGGAGCTATAGACCATGTGCCTTAGACTTCTCAGCCTGCACTTTCTCACCCAGGCAGACTGGACTTTATGATGAACATTTATTAAAACCAAAACCACCACACATTAGATTTTTTTAGCCCCCAAAGAGCCACTCACTCACCCCAAGTTTGGGTACTCTTTGAATCTCACTGAAGACAACACTGAAGCCAATATGTTTATGAAAGATTTATTAGCACGAAAAGAAAGAAGAATTGTTGAGAGGATTAAAGCAGATAAAATACTTTACTGATGAATCAAAGCATGTAAGTTCAGATAGCAAAGATAGTATATCTGCTTATTCCTCTGAGGAAGAATAGGGCAACATAGACAATTTGCAAATCAGCATTGTAAAACCATGGAACCTTACCATGAAGACAAGGTGCTTCCTCAATTACAGTTCGAGGCAGTTTTCATGACACTTTCACATCAAATGCACTCTTATTGTAAAACTAACATACTTTGTGGGTCTAGTTACCAGAGATTACATAATGGCATAGCCAGAAACAATTCTTCATTAGCTTTCCTATCATCTACATATTAAGTAAGTTCAGTTTAAACAAGCCTAGGTACAGGCCTTTTGACCTAAGCACAGTTGTATATTTAATATATAATTAATCGCAGAGTCGCAGGACATGGGAAAGGATATAGCAACAAAACAGGTTAATTTAGTTATACTAACAGAGAGGTAGCCGTGTTAGTCTGTACTCCAACAAAACAAAACAGCAGAAATGTAGCACTTTAAAGACTAACAAAATGATTTATTTGGTGATGAGCTTTCATGGGACAGACCCATTTTATCAGATCAATTTCATTTCCAATACAGACTGATATTTATAAGTATTTGATTTGATTTTTCAGTTTTTATTGCAACTTTTTCTTTTTCTTTCAGTCCTCTGTACTTGTAAATGTCAGTCCTTATTGGAAATGAAATCTGATGAAGTGGGTCTGTCCCATGAAAGCTCATCACTAAATAAATCATTTATTAGTCTTTAAAGAGCTACATTTCTGCAGCTTTGTTTAGTTATACTAATATATACCAAACAAAATGTAGGTAGATAAAGGCAAATACAATTAGCATCTGTTTTAATAAGTGAATTTTCTGGATACACACAAGCACATTTTAATACTGCTTTGTAGTTCACCGATCAATGAATTTCCCAAGGGCTCTGATCTTCACTGATCTGTCAACATCTGGGAGAGAAATTGTACAGAATATGCCACTAGAAATAGTGATTGCTTAAGGATTTGATTATATAGACTTTGAGACAGATGGGGGCTGTTTGTAATAATTTATGGAGACTATATGTTGGACTGGTTATTGAAACGTTCTCTGTGTGACTAAAGCAGTTTAAATCAAAAGAGGACATCTGGAAAAAAAGGCAGGAAGGAAAAGAAAGGCTCAAGATAAGCTATCCGTAAACACTTGAACGGTTAAGACAGGACAGGGAAGGGCCCTGCAAAAAAAGGAGATTAAAAGAGCTGTAGCAGGTTGAAAAGAAATGTGTTGAGGGGAGAGAAGGGAGGAGTATGTAGTTCTGGGATCCAAGGAGGCATATGGTGTCTGAAGAAGGCAAGCCTGTGTGAGTCACTGTTGGTGTTTGGAAGGGCATTAGATAAAACCGACTGATACTGTAGGTGGTTTTTCTCACCCCCTTCCTCTGTAAACTTTTGTTCCTGCTTCTAAAATAACCAGTTCTTTGGTTTTAAGAAGGCAGCCTGACCACTGTGTACCACTGGTCATTAACTCCAATAGGGAAGAGCAATATGTGTCCAAACTCAGTTAGACTCGTGAGATCAGGACAGTGGAGACATATGATGCTGTATCCTAGAGACTTGTTTAAGAGTGGAAGAGCAGCATAAATTCCACTTCAAGATAGCTAGAGACACAAGGCCTGACATCGGAGGAACTGCACTCAGAGACCAGACAGGAGTCAGCTAAGCATGTAACCATGACAGACCTTAATGAGCATATTTATCTCTGTGTTATTGTGCTTCCAGATTCAAACCAGATAGCTACAGACTTGGCCAGTTTTGAATGCGTCAAGCAGAAGTTGGTCCAATGAAAAATGTTATCTTGCCCACTACATACCTCTCCCAGCCCAAGACCAGTATGGCTGCAACAACATTGCAAACAGCAAACCAGGTAAAGTAGCAAGTGATAGTTTGGGGTTATGGAATGCACAATAAAAAACACTTCCAAGTTGAGCTAAACTATGAGAAATAATATGCGTAATGAACGGAGCTTTGTTGCATTTTAATGAAGTCTGTCTGAAGTACTGATTTTAGAATCAGGCGCTTGACAACTGAACTGATTTCAGAGCAGCTTGCTAAGAAGCCTGACAAATAAGCAGAGAAGGGCTTGAAAATGCTTTCCTAGGCTTTCACAGAAGTGCTCACTTTATGAACAGGGCCAATTCATGGCTAGCAAATTAAAGTGGGATTATTAAGGGGACCAAATTAGTGGAAGTGGAGTATCTAGTTCTTTTAGGCTGTTTGCTAGGTAGATTTAACCACCACTCATATACTGTTATCATTGCTGTAATGTGTTGGGTGGGGTGGCAAAAGAACATAAGAACATAAGAACGGCCATAGTGGGTCAGACCAAAGGTCCATCCAGCCCAGTATCCTGTCTGCTGACAGTGGCCAGTGCCAGGTGCCCCAGAGGAGGTGAACTGAAGACAATGATCAAGCGATTTGTCTCCTGCTATCTTTCTCCAGCCTTTGACTAAAGGCTAGGGGCACCATACTTTACCCTTGGCTAATAGCCATTTATGGACCTGACCTCCAAAAATTTATCAAGCTCTTTTTTAAACTCTGTTAGAGTGCTGGCCTTCACAGCCTCCTCCGGCAAGGAGTTCCACAGGTTGACTGTGCGCTGTGTGAAGAAAAAATTTCTTTTATTAGTTTTGAACCTACTCCCCATTAATTTTGCTTAGTGTCCTCTAGTTCTTATATTATGGGAATAAGTAAATAACTTTTCAATATTCACTTTCTCCACACCATTCATGATTTTATATACCTCTATCATATCGCCCCTCAATCTCCTCTTTTCTAGACTGAAAAGTCCCAGTCTCTCTAGCCTCTCCTCATATGGGACCCTTTCCAAACCCTTAATCATTTTAGTTGCCCTTTTCTGAACTTTTTCTAATGCCAGTATATCTTTTTTGAGGTGAGGAGACCACATCTGAACGCAGTACTCAAGATGTGGGCATACCATAGTTTTATATAGGGGAAGTATGATATTCTTCGTCTTTTTTTCTATCCTTTTTTTTATAATTCCTAACATCCTATTTGCTTTACTGACTGCCACTGCACACTGCGTGGATGTTTTCAGAGAACTATCCACTATAATTCCAAGATCCCTTTCCTGATCTGTTGTACCTAAATTTGCCCCCATCACATTGTATGCATAATTGGGGTTGTTTTTCCCAATGTGCATTACCTTACACTTACCCACATTAAATTTCATTTGCCATTTTGCTGCCCAATCACTCAGTTTGCTGAGATCTTTTTGAAGTTCTTCACAACCTTCTTTGGTTTTGACTATCCTGAACAGCTTGGTATCATCTGCAAATTTTGCCACCTCACTGCTTACCCCTTTCTCTAGATCATTGATGAACAAGTTGAACAGGATTGGTCCCAGGACTGACCCTTGGGGAACACCACTAGTTACCCCCCTCCATTATGAAAATTTACCATTTATTCCAGCCCTTTGTTTCCTGTCTTTTAAACAGTTTCCAATCCATGAAAGGATCTTTCCTCCTATCCCATGACCACCTAATTTACATAAGAGCCTTTGGTGAGGGACCTTGTCAAAGGCTTTCTGGAAATCTAAGTATATTATGTCCACTGGATCCCTCCTGTCTGCATGTTTGTTAACCCCTTCAAAGAACTCTAATAGATTAGTAAAACACGACTTCCCTCTACAGAAACCATGCTGACTTTTGCCCAACAAATCATGTTCTTCTACGTGTCTGACAATTTTATTCTTTACTATTGTTTCTACTAATTTGCCCAGTACTGACGTTAGACTTACCAGTCTGTAATTGCCAGGGTCTCTTCTACAGCCCTTTTTAAATATTGGCGTTATATTAGCTGTCTTCCAGTCATTGGGTACCGAAGCTGATTTAAAGGATAGGTTACAAACCACCATAAATAGCTCTGCAATTTCACATTTGAGTTCTTTCAGAACCCTTGGGTGAATGCCATCTGGTCCTGCAGACTTGTTACTGTTTAGCTTATCAATTAGTTCCAAAACCTCTTCTACTGACACTTCAATCTGGGACAGTTCCTCAGATTTGTCACCTACAAAGGACGGCTCAGATTTGGGAACCTCTGTAATATCCTCAGCCGTGAAGACTGAAGCAAAGAAATCATGACTCTCCCTGAGTTAGGGTGGTCTGGGGAGAATCATGGGCAGGTAGGTAATGTGACCTGTGCCCCTCTTCAGCAGTTGCCACTTCTGCCATGAATGACAGCTGACTGAAAGAAGGGGATGGAATCAACTCCACCATGATGGCTGCCATCCTCACCATCTCTAGTGCCCTGGGACCTAGTTTGACAACATTCTGCCTTCATCGTCCTAATCCTGAAAGAAGTTCTTACTAGGCAGGGCCAGAGACTTCACATCACTACCTCCAATGCTCTGGCTAATTCCGATTCCCCCAGGGATGTGAATCTTTGTTACACTGGTCCTCTGCCTACCCCCACCCCCACCTCCCATCCTTCCATACCCTCGTCTTCTTTCCTTATTCCCAAGATCGTCCCTGGGGGAGCGTTCAGGACCGGGGCAACTTCCCCCCACTGCAGTGGTTCCAGCTCTACCTCAGTTCTGGTCCAGCCCTGACCCCACTGCATCCCTTCCCCCAAGTCCTGCCCCTGCTCTGCCCCCTTCCTCTCCTATTCTGCCTGTGAAGCAGAGTGCAGCGGGCTGGGAGATAGGTGGGGAAGCGGAGCAGTGTGCCAGGGCATTCTGGCTTCTGCCACTGCAGTGAGGGCGGGTGAGCCAAACCCTGCTACCACCTTATGCCAGGCTCCCCACTAATCTCCCAGGCTGCCTCAGGCCTCGTGGGTCCCATTCATAGAACAGTTGAGGCACCTGCTGTCGGTGGGACCTGCTCAAAGCATGAGGCTGTTGCCCTGAACTATCCTATAGATGGCATAGCTTTGCTTGTCCCTCTCTTTTTCCCTCCCTTCTGCATATTTTGAAGCATTGCTGTAAATATGTAACCAGAAATACATCCAAAAACAATGTCTTAAACAACCCGATGCTGGTCCAGTTTGCCAAGTCGCAGAGCGGTTGGTAAGGCTTTGGGCTATATGTGTGTTTTTCCTTTTAAAGTCTGAAAGTGATCAGACAGTTAACAGAGAGACTGGGGCAGAGATCATTGGGGAATGCTAGAAGAGGGTGGACAGAGGCTGTTCTCAGTGGTGACAGATGGCAGAACAAGGAACAATGATCTGAAGTTACAGAGGGAGAGGTGTTGGTTGGATATTAGGAAAAACTATTTCACCAGGAAGCACTGGAATGCGTTACCTAGAAAGGTGGTGGAATATCAATGCCTAGAGGTTTTTAGATCCCAGCTTGACAAAGTCCTGGCTGGGATGATTTAGCTGGGTTTAGGCAGGGGGCTGGACTTGATGACCTCCTAAGGTCCCTTCTAGCCCTAGAATTCTATGAGTCTATGATATTCAAACCTAAAGTCAATAGAGTAGGGTAGGGTAGGCCTTGGTTAGGAAAGACAAGCATATAGCCTGTGGTTTTGAAATCCTTTTTCTCTTATTAAGTAATGTTACTAGAATTTAACAATGCTTAGTTTGGAAGGCTGTGCTGGGCTCACTATATTCTTCAATGGTCACAGTCCCAAAGGGAGGATTTGCAGGTGGTGACCCTCGTTGGTCCTGTTGAAGAATCCTGGCTGACATACAGAGGACTGCAGCCTGGGTACCTGGGCTAAGAGTGGGAGAATTGTACAATTTCACCTGGCAGAGATGGTGGCACAGGGCCTATTACATGAAATGGTGCCGACTGAGAGACCTTAGATGTGTCAAAGGTGCAGCTATCTTGAACTGTGACTGTAGTCCAGATTCCTGGGAGTTTGGTTTAGGGGCATCTCTACTGCAATCTGAACTTCTGCCTGGAGAATAGTTTAAAGTTTGAATATCATGTGAAGAAAAGTTCACATACCGTTTTCTCTAGGAATTTGGAAATCAAAATTTAACACAATATTAAATGAAAATAGAATTTCAACGTAAGCTATATTTCTGTCCTGTAAGAAGAACCTTATGTGTAACCTATTGCATAGGGTAATGAAAAGGTAACACAAGAAAATGAGAAGACAATGGTAGCCCTTGCATTAAAATATGTAATGTTTCCATCCTTATCTAATATTGTAAGATAGAGAGCCACATACCATAATAATTTGTTAATACTTAGAGGTAGCATGGTCTTTAAAATAAGTTGTGATGAGAGTGGGAATCAGAAAAATAGCTTTCTATTTTCAACTCTGCCACTGACTGACTTTGGGAACTTTGGCAAGTCATTTCTGGCTTGGCTCTGCACCCGCTGAAGACAGTGACCTTGACTTCAATGGGTAGGGTCAGACACCCATAGCTTTCTAGCTGTGCCTTCCTTTCTCTATTTGCAAAGTGGGCATAATCATACCTACCACTTTAGTAAACTCTTTGACAAGTATCACGGAAGTGCTAATTATTGATATGGTTATGAAAAATAGTCTGGAAATTGTATTTTCTGCAAAATAGACCCTTTTATTAGTGTGCCCACTGAGTTTTATCCATATTTCTCATTCATGCTCTGCTCAGCAACCACAGGAGGATGGGGCAGAGGGCAGAAAAATCAAGCTGAAATCTTAAGGCGTTAAGTGGATAATGTAGTGTGAGACAGAAGTATGGCACAGGATTACCAAAGTAACTTATCATTGGTCTGACATAAAGTGCTGTACTATGCTTGAATTATATCACTATGATCAATGGAAGCTAGTGCATCCATCTCTGCAATCTGATGGAATAAATAAAGTGTGTAATCAAGTTAGGTCCAATGTAAATGCAAATTGTCAACATTAATTAACAGGAACTGCACAGCAGTTATGTACTGCAAGAACATGCACAAGATTCATAGATACCCCTGCAGCTTTATCTTTTGATAATTAGATTGCTAAGCGAGGAGAAGGAATTTCAGGAGGCAGCAATTGCTTAGGACAGGGAACAGCCCTGACATGCTTGTCTCACTTTGTAATAGCCTGAGTGTAATCACTATGCAGAGTGAAGCGTTAGAGCCATCTCTTCCCACAGCAGCTCCCAACCCCTCACTATTATTGAGATATGGCCCTGCAGGAACAGAGCTGTTAAAATAACACATGGTGCATAAAGTAGTAAGGTGGCAGAGGTGTTATTAAAGCATATGTGTAATTTTTTTAAAAAAGGCCTTTTTTGTTGCCAGCAGCTGTGTAATTGCCAGCTTTCAAGTACAGGGAAAGGGACTGTGTCTCTACGATATAGCATTTAAAATACTTGTTCAACAGGAAACATCAAAAGGCCCAAAGATACAATTGTAACAGTAGCTAGTCCCCAGTAAAAGGCACCCCAAATTATCCATCAGTGTGGCTAGTTTATTCCTGTAATTATTAGAATTATCTTCCCATCTTTGTTTCAATGAAGGTTAGGAATCCTACAAATGCACTCTTTATGTAACAGTGCTGTAAGAGCAGCCCTCTCATTTTTAATTGAATGATGTATAAATGGAGAGAGAACATCACTGTTGATTGATGGACTGAGGTCTTTTACCCCCAGAGTGAGATGGCTTTCTGTACTAATGAATTATGAGGTAAGCATTGCATCTCACTTCCGGCTGGGCTAACAACTACCATGGGTCTGGGGCACGATGTGGGGGGCCCCTGTGTCAAGCCCCTGGAAGGGGCGGGGCCCCAGGTGGAAGGGGCAGGGCTGAAGCTAGCCCGCCCTTAGTGCTGCCTGTAGCAGGACTGTAGATTCTTCACCTCGGCCCTCAGAGCTGTGGTTCCATGGTGTTTCAAAGGGACCTGGGACTCCAGCCACTGCCACCGCTGTAATAGCAGCTGAGTTAGCTGGGAGCTCCAGGTCCCTTTGAAGTGCTGGGCCCCTGAGCAGTTGCCTCCCCACCCCTGGCAGTGACCTGCTCACTTCCCATCATACAGTGCAATGAAATCAGATGTCAATTATATTTGTTTTTGAAAGGCCAACAATTAAGCATTTGTGGAACTCTGATTATTTGTGAATTTTGGTGAAATGAGGGCAGCTTTTTCCCTGGGCCTTTAACTTTTTAGATTTCACTTATTCATCTCCTACTTCCCCCCAAATCTTGTAGGCTAGACTTATTTCGGAATAAAGCTACTGTTTAGACATACCCTGTGTGTACTGAAAACTTTGCTATGGTGCTGCTGCAATACAGATGTTGCTAAACAGACATCCCTTCACTTCTCCCCCAGCCTCCATACAGTCTATCTTCTCTAAAAAACAAGGATGCCATACAGGTGTAGCTGGTTATTGCATTTGCCTATTGGTATGCAGCAGGGTCAGCCAGCAGCAGTAATCAGAGTTAAGTGCATGCAAAGTATTGACACCTGGTGCTTTAGATAAAACAAGTTAATTCTTTGGCAGCTTAGGCAATGAGAAATGTTTTCTATAAACTAATATGTATTTTCAATTAAACAAAATAGCAGTCACGTAGCACTTTAGAGACTAGCAAAATTAGGTGATGAGTTTTTGTGGGACTGACCTACTTTTTCAGATCTATGTAATTTCCAGTCCAGACCCAAATATATAGTACAGAGGTCCAAAAAAACTGCAGTAAAAACTGACAATCAAATACATGAACTGAACGAAGGTATTGGGGTGAGGGATGTTCAATGTCTTGCCTGAGATTATTACAAACATCAAAGGAAGAGAAGTAGTCCTTGTAATGCGTGAAATAATTGTTGTATTTGTTCATACCAAGTGTTAATGTGTGATTTTGAACGTGAAGCCCAATTCACAAATTTCCCTATGTAACCTATGTAATGTTTTTAAAGTCTCTTTGTTGTAGGACGCATATTCTCAGGTCTTTAACAGAATGGCCCACTCCATTGAAATGCTCACTGACTGGCTTATAACAGCAATGAAGGGTCCTGTGGCACCTTATAGACTAACAGAAAAGTTTTGAGCATGAGCTTTCGTGAGCACAGACTCACTTCGTCTGTGCTCACAAAAGCTCATGCTCAAAACTTTTCTGTCAGTCTATAATGTGCCACAGGACCCTTCGTTGCTGTTACAGATCCCGACTAACACGGCTACCCCTCCGATACTTGACTGGCTTATGTGTATGGAGATTCCTGATGTCCTGTGTCCATACGTTCTTTGGCAAAGTGTTTGCCCAGTTTATCCAATGTACATTGTAGCGGGGCATTGCTGGCACAAAATGGCACATATAATATTGGTTGAGGTACACAAGAATGAGCCCCTGATCTTGTAATTAACATGGTTAGGTCCAGCGATGGTATCCCCAGAGTAAATATGTGGGCAAAGTTGGCAATGGGGTTTGTTGCAAAGAGAAGTTCCAGGATTAGTATTACTGTGGGATAGCCTGTGATTGCTAGTTAGAATCTTTCTTCGGTTAGGAGGTTGTCTGTAGGACAGTACGGGCCTGTCACCTAGGGCCTTCTGGAGTGTAGCATCATGATCTAGAATAGGTTGTAGGTTTTAAATTGTTTATCCACTGAAACATCTCAGTTTCAGGGCTGGCTGTGCTAAGACAAGAGGGAATGTGTGGCAGAGGTCAGAAGAACTGTGTGGACTGAAATTTCCCAAAATGAGATCCTTCTATATTCCAGTTATCACTTCCCCGTGTGCTTTTTCTTTATTAATGTACCTGTGAGGTGACTATAATTTTAGAAGCTGATTTCTCACATACATTTACTCTTCCTTTAAAACAAACAAGCAAAATACTTATCTGGGACATTCCTGAAGGCTGAGTTAAATTCTTATTAGATTTGTCTCTCATTGATATACATTGTTTTCTTCCTTCATTTGCTTTGAAGATGAAACCCAAAGTCTGCTTTTAAGGGCTATCATTCTGAGAACCCACAAAGGAGATTTTTATAGTTTTTGAAGACATTAATGTCTTTATTCCATTTTAAAAGCCTCTCACTAATATGTTTGCAGGGTACCTTGTTTCTCCTGTGCATTTCACATGTTCATGATTCTCTCCAGGATGGTATTGGTGCTTGTCCTGATTAGTGCTTATCCTAGTGCAATGCTGTATTCATTAAAGGGATTAGTATGTTTCATGTCCTCTGTCTGAACCTGATTTGAGTATGTTATAACTCCAGGCTCCTGAGCTATTTGTCTAGCTTTAAAAGTCACTGGTTCAAGGCCTGCTATGACTAAGATGGGTTCTATTAACATCTGCATAAGTAGTTAGGTGTGACTTATGTGGAGGATTGAGTAGTAGAAATGTGAACTTTGCCCAGCTCCCAAGTCAATGTCCTATGGAATCTCTCTGAGATGTTTCTGCACAACGTACTGGCTCTTCAGCAGAACACTTTAATATGAATCCTCATAGGTTCTATTTTGCTGTGCAGTATGACCGGAGAAGAGGGTGGGTGTCCATAAGAGCCGGCTACAGCTATATGTTTATGGTCTCATTTTCAAAAGCTTAAATACCAAAAATAAATATGAAAATTTCAATTATTTTTTCTTAGAGTATAGGTGCATTTGTGTCTAAGTCACACAAGCAATTACAATGCCCGCACACAAATGGATTTTTGTGCAGCCGGTTAACTTAGCGACACAACTGGTTGTGCATGTAAATACCTGATTGCATCTGGTCACTGAAATTACAAGTGCAAATGAGATGCATGTATGTTTACATGAAGGCCTGGTCACTTGACCTTTTTGAAAGCCAGGCCCTCAGTTTCTTTAGGCAAT
The DNA here is from genome assembly GCF_033958435.1 of Carettochelys insculpta. Classification (NCBI taxonomy): domain Eukaryota; kingdom Metazoa; phylum Chordata; order Testudines; family Carettochelyidae; genus Carettochelys; species Carettochelys insculpta. Next base: position 18,107,823 of record NC_134153.1, on the reverse strand, counting down.
CTTATCTCTCAGCTCCAGTGGAAAGAGGAATTGTAAAGAGAGCAGAACAACAGAAAATGTGGATCAGCTGAAGCTTCTGCTCCCGATAAACATGTCTAACAATATCCAGGAAGAAAGAATGACCTAGCCTAGATCTGGCATTAACTGACAATTTAGGGGAATGAAATGTCACAGAGTCTTATATAAGTGGCTCCAGATAAGATGGTGAAAATGCTTCTAATGATGAATGGTGATAATAAAATGTGTTCTTCTCCTGGCAGCTCCTTTTCTGCTGGCAAAATTGATGATTGGCTGCTTGCTGGGCTATGCCATGTTTAGATTACACAGTGTGTGCATGTGCGTGTGTGTGTTGCTTTGGAATTTCTAATTGGTGGAAGAAAATTCCATTCAGTCTCTTCCAATTTCCCTGGCTACCATCTTTTGGTGGGAGACTTCTAATGGCTGGGATTAGGAATGTATCGTAAAGGCAAAGCAGGACGTTTGCATAATCTTGCCCCTTTCCCCTTGCAAACTTTCTCGAGCAGTGGTTACAAAATGGGATTCACCAAACTTGGCAAGGGAGGGCTGCGACTGAAATAATGACCCAAGCCATTTTCAGTCTCGGCGGGGCCAGACAGATGTAATTCCATAATCACTCTTTACTGATAGTTTCTCCTGACTATACAGCATCAGGGAATGTTATAAAGTGTACTGTATGTTGAGACTAGTAACAATGGAAGATGTACTAATCAAACTGGAACTGTGTGAGGACTTTAACTGTAGTACATGCCTATGTAGTGCTGGACTATATCTGTCTGTGGTTGCAAAGGGGACACTAATAATAGCCATAGTGCTATTATTCTACAAGAATTAGAGAGAAAGCATGTTTCAGGCACGCTTGGATGAGGCACTTTCATACAGACACTGGTACTAGAAAGCCAGTGTGGACATAGTCCCTGTAGCCATTATGTGATAGCTGTTGAATGCTGGTCTTGTATACAACATTGCATTCTTTTGAAGAGTTAAACTGATGATTGTAAGTGGACCTGCAGTTGCCTTGAGAAGCACAATACATGCAAGGACTACCACCACTGCTTTTCACCTGCTCCATAGCAAGGAGTTAAAACCACAATTTAGCTCTTCATGATTAGAGCTATGGCCTTAATTTGCATGTACAGAGCAATACAAGCTTTGGGAAGGCAACATTTGGGGACGTAGTATAAGTAAAATAATGTCATGATCTGTAAAACATAAATCCAAACATTAATGAAGTTTTAGCATTGCTGAATGAATAGGTTCTTATTCCTATGGTTTCGCTTTCTCTTAAAACAATCAAACAAAAGCAACAAACCAGCCACATTAGGACTACCATAACTGTTGCTCCCAGGAATATATGTACCTCATCATTAGCAAATGAACCTTCTTCACTGTTAACCTGTATGGAGGAGATCATCCGAAAGCAAAAGGTAGGACATGGGCAATTGCAGATGTATATCTGTCATATGTGACGTTTATTGAAACCACATCTTCATGGGTCCTCCAAACAGCTTTCATCAAATACAGATACGATGCAATCGATCTATATATTCATGCATAACAGAATGAAGGGAGCTGTAGTTATTCCATGGAGAAAGTGGGCTACATGTGTTGCTAGCGACAGGGTGCATTGGGCGTGGGATGGTCATGTGCTCCTCCCCAAATGTTATTGGGTGGCCAGGGGCCATCTGGGTCATAGCCAGAAGGGAAGAGGTGGGCCGCAGTCTCTCCATTTTTGGAGACACAGCCTGGCTGCTGTACTCTCCCAAGCAGCCTTCGGCCACTCTGCCTGGGAGGAGTCACTCTCCAGTGCATTGTGGCAACAGAGGACTGAATAGCAGGATGGGGAGGGAAAGGAATGGGTCCACACAGCTTGGACACTGCTTGCTGCCTAGTGCAATGCAGTGAGATAGAGACACCATTCTCCCCAAGTAATGTGGAATGGGGGTGGGACATGATGGGGAGATCGTTTGGGTCGTGGGATGAAAGGATGGCAAGGAGTCACCTCAGGTCTTATGTGGGAATTCATATTTGCTGGGTGCCCCATTTGTGTCCCCCCCATTAGTTTCCTCTGTCAGCTGTCTGTGTGTTATGTAGGTCACATCCCTGCATGTATACTACTTATATGTCTTTGAGGGTGTCACGTGGTTCAAAAGTGTGTTGATTGGGCCACTAAGCTGCCCCAGGCCAGAGGTTGAGAATCCTTGCTGTGGTTTGTGAAGGTGGTAGCTGTGGGCCTACACAGAGTCTCTTTAACTCAGTCCATTTTCACACTTTCGCTTTTACTGTTGATTGATGTGGTCATTATTGGTGAAGTTGACTATCTAGTGACAAAATCAAAATGTTGATTTCTCGCTCACCCCAGGCAGAGGAGTTAGGGTGCGTGACATATGTCATACGATGTCAAGTGACAGAATATGTATGTGATACAGTTGCTGGCCTGGTACAATAGGATTATAAATGAACCTGGTACTGGTCTGTTCATGAATTTGTGAACATAACATCCTCCATATGAATTCTGCAAATCATAATCTCGTATCTTCTGGGGTTTTTTTTGTTTAAATGGACATTTGTTTGAGAAAAAAGCCAAGTCTGCCTGTAGGTCTTAGAATAAAAATTTAAAGTAGCACATGAAACAGATAATAGGAGTCAGCAACCTTTCTGAGGCAGAGTGCCGAAATTTGACCTTTTGATCTCTATGTATGATTTGAATGCCGGTGATACTTTTTAAAGTCACTAGTAGTCCTACCCACAAGAGCTTCATTAGTAAATAAATGAAAATGCAGAGCTTTACAATTTAGGTGGTAGTTGGTAGCATTAGCTGGTCTTTTGTTAATCCAAAGGTGGCCTGGCTTTGACCAAGCTTCTGGCTGCATGGGGGAGAAGGGGAGAGACTGAGCTCCCGCCTCACGTGCTGATGAAAATTGGCTTGTGTGCCACTCTTGGCATGTGTGCCAAGGATTGATGACCCCTGGTTTATATGAAGAGTTTCCCACTGCAGATTTTTATGCTGATTCAAATATACACGGAGGAAATATTTTGTCCATGAAGTAGTTAGTGATGTTCAGCAGAGAGAAGAGCCAGTGTCTTCCTGGAAGCATTAAAGGGATCCTCATGTACAAAACCATTTAAATATTAATAATTTCATTCTCATTCACAAGTGCCAAGATCAGAAATAGTGTAGGGTAGGAATAACTTTAGTTTTAATTTCAGAACTTTAATAGTTGCTTTATGTCTGTATTGTAAATGCCACCTCTTGTAGAACTCCAGAGAATAGTTCACCACCACAATGTGTGAAGATTACTGACACATTAAATGATCATTATACCTTTTGACTTCAAGCGTTCCTAGTAATTAAACGCACCTAATAAATTACATACCTTGCAGTCTTCATAGCTGCTGATCCTTTAGGCAGCAGTCCTATGAAATGTTGGATACCATTGTTTCCCATTGATTTACCTCTCAGAAGGTGCTTAGAGCCTTTCAGGATTGGCCGTAAGGTTTGCAGTGGGATGACATTCTGAATATAGATCATTCTTTAAACATCCCCTTCAGGTAATGTCGCTTCAGTGACTCTGAGGCCATTCCATTCAACCTTTGTCATATGGGAACAGCACAGACCCTGATTTTGGAGAACAGAATTTAAGTTAACTATCAGCTATGATGCATCAAAGTGGTGGCAGTCAATGAACAAATCTTGTTAGATGCCATAATACAGCATGTAATTACTTGCAAGCTGATGCTTTTTTTAGGGGCTGGGAGAAAGGGTGTGAATAAAATAAGAATTGATGACTCAAAGTTCCATCCAATACTCTGAGTCAAAGTATTTGTGATCAGAAATTAAAATGTATGTAACTTCTTCCCACGCAAGCTTTGTTTAGGTTGATTATTTTCACTTTTCTGTGCATGTCCTTTTCAGCACTGGAAGGAGAGGTCTGTAATACAGCAAGACAGGGTATTTCTTGCCCAGCTGGAAGCAGGAAATCAAAAGAACTTACTAAGAGACTCTGTTGTCTTGAGACTCCATCCCATGTTTGCAGACTTAAGTGGACAGATTTACCCCTTATGTAACTCCATTGATATTTTAAAAAATGGTTTCCAAAACTGATTTCAAAATTTAACTGTAAGTCTAATTAGTATTATTCAGAATCCAAGATGTGCATGATTTGTCACGGAACAAGTAAGATGTGGGCTTCTCCCCAAAAAGCCTAAACAAACTTTGACAATATGTAGTATCTGGTGGTAGAGAGTAAAAAGAAAGATGGTTGGGGTACAAGGATCAGTGAGTTGGAAAGTTAATTATGTGTATTTTATGGTACAGAACTAACCACACACATTTATTGAGTAGTTTTTAATTAGGCTCTTACCTAAAATACTAGGTCTGAAAGAGCCCATCGTTTTGGAAGCAAAAGGATTTGGAATCCAGATTTTTCAATCATCCCTGGACTTTACTGTTAAATCAACATTGAAATGTTGTGGTGGGTAGATCTTTAGTTTAAGCCTATCAGGAGTTAAAATGGGAAAGAACATGATCTTGGACCCTTGCAAATTGTCAGTACTTTGAAAAACGGCAAGACATTTTGCCAGGGATTTTGCTTTTTGTCAGTGTTTCTTATGCAGTGTGCTAAGCATACTATATGTGGATGTAATCCCATCTAGCCAAATAGATTTTTCATTGTAGATTACAAAAAATATAATGCCATTGTGAATTTGATTTATGAAACCAATAAAACATTGCACCAAGGATACTTTATTACTCCAAATCATGGATATAATGTATCGGTGCCAGCACAGAATGGATATTTCATAATACTGCATGCTGTATGGTATTGGAAAGAAAGTCATTTGATTCTAGAAACCCATAAAGGAATTCAGACAGCAGAGAGAATGATGGATTTTATGTAACATCTCATCTATTTGACTACGTTAGATCTAAAATAACATATATTCACCAGATGCCCGCATCTGTCTCAACAAGTATGATCCTGCTTAGCAGGGTCAAGTTATGCCTCTAGGCCGTGGCTACATTAGCACCCCCTCTTTCAAAAGGGGGATGCTAATGAGCCACTTTGGCAGATGCTAATGAGGCACTTCCATGCATACGCAGTACCTTATTAGCATAATGGCAGCCACATGCATTTCAAAACTGCTGCTTTTGAAACCCGTGCCACCGGTGTAGATGTGGGCCTTTCAAAAGGACCCCCAAGAGTTTGAAAGCCCCTTCTTCCCAAAACCAAATGGGAAGAAGGGGCTTTCAAAATTCAGGGGTCCTTTCGAAAGGCCCCTGGCTACGCTGGTGGTGCACATTTTGAAAGAGGCACTTTTGAAACATGTGCGGCTGCCATTATGCTAATGAGGCACTGCATATGCATGGAAGCACCTCATTAGCATCTGCTGAAGTGGCTCATTAGCATCCCCCTTTCGAAAGGAGGGTGCTAGTGTAGCCATGGCCCCAGTGTTTGGATTTACATACCTCATTTCTTGTATTTTGTGCAAGAATGAATAGAAAAATATTTCCCCTTATTTCCTTTCACACTTTGGCATATTTTCTTATGTTTCAGAAGCATGCTTCAGGGTGACAGCAAACAGGTATCAGTGATCTTCAGTTGAACTGAATAAAATCATTAACAAAAATGTGACATTATTAACTTTAGTTAGTAGTATTAGCAGCTAATCAGGATTTGCCCATTGTTAATATATCACTGCAAAATCCCTCGAGGTCCTTTCTCATGCAAAATTCCTGTTAACTTCAATGGGAGTTTTGCTTGATGATCCCTTTGTTAAGGAACTTGGGAATTGATGTCGGTGATTGTAATATACAAGCGAAACACTTGGGATGCTGTCACATTTTTATCTACTTGTATCAGACTTCTGCTCTCCTTTCTGTAACCTTTGTGTGCATGCCTTCACGTGTGAATAAATTCTTACAGTGCATACATTTTGGAGTTGATTGTAAAATGGTAGGTATTTTCTGCAAAACACTTAGAAGGAAATGACACTTTTTGTGGAATGGAAAATATTCCACTCTCACTGATCAATAGGGTAATCACCTTCACAGTGCGATTCTGATTAATAACAAGGGTTTATATGGATTGGATTGTTCCACAGATGGCAACAGAACATTAATGAAACTGCCAGCAGCACCCAGTTTGGTTGGTGGTTATTTGATTTGTTGTTAGATATGAACATGAGGTGGGAGGAGCCCATCTGTCTTCATCATGGTCAACAACATGGCTGGCACAAAAATGCCCCATTTTGCTATAATGCTCTGACATTGTTTTCTGAGTTCTTGTGTATTGATGCCTTTTGTATCCAGAAAGGAGTGACAGGAAGGCATATTGGACTTGCTTTTGCAAATAGCAGGCAATACTGCTGAGCAAACGGCATTAATTTGCATGCTGCTAATTAATTTAGCTGATTGTTATCAGAAAATCTAAGGTTAACTTTCATCGCTGGCTGATGAGCCATGTATCAAGGACTCTGAAATCTTTCTTGCATGTTCTGAGGATTACTGTTTCAGCAGAGCATGTTCAAAGGCTTTTTCTAGGCTTCTCTTTGGGGATGGAGTGTGAGCCTCTCCCTCATGAAGGAGTCATTGCCTTTCACTTGAAGAAAAGTGATGTGTCTGAATGAATGTAGATTGCAAAGAAGGTTATGCAGCTTTCTAAATCAGTTCTGGCAGTGACGCGTGCAGCTTGGGAGCTACAGTCTCACTGCACAGGTTGAATTTTGGCCTTTCTACTTGACTCCCCCTCAAAGAAATTGTCCTATGCACGTAGTAGAACCTCACTAAGTTGATGGCTCTGTTCTTCGAAAGTTATGTTTTAGTTATACCACAAAAGTGTCTAGAGGCCACAGCTGAGATTGGAGTCCAGTTGTTTTAGGCAGCATATAAACCCTTAGTAAGAGTGGGCATCTCTTTCAAAGATCACTGTGTCAATAGAAAGTTGTGGAAAGACCGAGGAAGAAACATTTGCTCAAGTTGCTCACTGTGAATGGCAAAACCTGGTGTGCAAGCCATGTGTCACAGTTTGGAGTGCAAGGCAATTCAGTGAGGAACTGTGTAACTGCCTGCCCTGTAATCCTAGGTGCCTTAATTTCTCTGATGTTGTGGCTCACAGCCTGGACACCAACAGGCAGTAGACAAGCATTCACTGGGTATCTCTGTGTTAAGTACCCCTGGCTCAGCACTCTGACTCCAGCAGCCTGGTTTTTGCACTGCACCCACACTCTGGTAGCTACAGCAATGGATACTGCTGGCCAAGTGACTCCAACATACTCCCCATTCTGATTTTACCCCAAACTAGATAATTTGCAATGTCCAGCCCTTTCCTGGACCATTCAGGGAATAATAGAGGCTGTTTGCTTCTTTAAAGAGGAAATATGTAACAGTTTGACACAGTAACTGGTATTAACAATAGCTTCAATTCAACTATAGCGCTTGGTTGGTTTAGATGGACTCTCCATCCCTAGAGGTTTTTAAGTCCTGGCTTGGATGATTTAGGTAGGGTTGATCCTGCTTTAGGCAGGAGGCTGGACTTGATGACCTCCTGAGGTCCCTTCCAGCCCTTGGATTCTATGATTCTAGATTAAAATAAAACAACTTTATTAACAGGGCTTAGATTAAGTGATGTGAAGTAAAGAAATAAATGTAGATATATTTACAAGCAAATAAAAGTGAAAAACACGTGTCTAAAATTTAATCTAGCTTTTGAGTGAGATGCTTTGTCTCACCAGCCACACTCTGAGAGAAGTGTGCTGGTTTCCATTCACTTCTTAGGTGAAAGAAAACTTGGGACTCTTGTCCCCTTTCTTTTATAGTCCATTGAACCTCTGAAATTGATACTTTGGAAGCTTAACTCCTAAAATAAAGTTCATTCCAGCCATGAGGAAGGAGACATGGAATCTGATGGTGAAGGTAATTCCATGGTGGTTTCTTCTCTTGATGATGTTTGCTAAAATTCAAAACAATCTGTTCCTGCCATCCCCAATACAAATGAATGGCACTTGACGTGTGATAGCTAATTTACAGTCGCTGGGCTGGAGGCATTGGCTTGTTCTTTGGGACAAAGTGCTTACACACTCCCCAAACTTGTCTGTTAAACATATTTTAGTTCCAGATTTCCTTCATATTGGTATGGTCCCACAAACATTTACTGTATACTCACCATACAAGAATATTAATAACCAATGTGCTATTAGTTTTCCAGTGATACCTTACATGGCACCTATTAGATGCAGTTTAACATAAGTGAATTGGTGTACACTGAATGGCCAGCTGAAACTCATTATCAGATACACATGAGCATCTTGCATTAGGATGCTGTTAGGGTCACACAAGATCTCTTGGTTCCCAGTCTATTGCCTTAGTCACTAGACTATATTGCTATTCATCTGTTTTGTGTGGTTTTGGATTATAAATTCTCTGGGGCAGGGATTGTTTCTTACTTCCATGTGTAAAATGCCTAGCTGTGACCTTGACTGAGGCTTTTGAGGTATATGATAATACAAATACGTACTGTTAGTAAATTACAGATTACACAGAGATATTTCTGGATGATCCCTAAGCTTACTTAGTGAGCTCCGTGCCACATTTGAATAATTAAGGTTGTGTTGAATAATTAAATGGTTATATTGGGTGGTTTTTTGTTTTTGTTTTTTTTTGGTACTACAGTAGCTCTTAGCAGCTCCTATCAAGGATCACTTCTCTTAATACCAGGCATTGTCTCAGGAAGAAAGTGCCTGTACCCACAGAGCTCACAGTTGACACGCTGCCTAGAGAGGTGGTGGATTCTCCATCCCTTGAGGTTTTTAAGTCCCAGCTGGACAAGGTCCTGGCTGGGATGACTTAGTGGGGGGTTGATCCTGCTTGAATCAGGGGGCTGAACTAGATGACCTCCTGAGGTCCCTTCCAGCCCTGTGATTCTGTTGGCTGGGAAGTAACAGGCAGATAAAATAGACAAGTGGGATAGGGATGGATTGAGAGAAGGAGTCAATGATAAAACAAACAGAGGGCAATAGAAAAGCAGAGGTGGCAGCTCAGAATTTCACTTCCTGATGCCAGCTGGGAGTGATTTGGCAGCATCCCAACGTGGTAAGAAGGATGTAAACTTAAAATAATGAAAGATAAAGCCAGCATCTTTGTGAAAAAAATTGTTGTTAATTATCAGATCTGTTAGTCTGCTTATTGGCAAGTCAGAGGTATATTACCCAGCCATCAGTTAGGTGGGCGTTTGGAACAGGTGGTTATACGGCCCCAGGCTGGACCTGGCTGAGTTTCTCATTAGCACATAAATAACACACTGTGTTTGTTAATGCACAATGTAAAGGTGTTTTTGTTTGTTTATCCCTACGGCTGAAATCTGAGTAATACATTGTTGTATAGTAAGAGCAGTAGTAACTGCTTTATCTGGAAACCTGTACAGATGTGCTTTGAGAGCTGTGTAGGTGGGGAGAGGAAAGGAGATATCTGACAAATCCATCAGGGATCAGCTACAGCATAGCAGGAGAGAATGCGACCTGCATTTAGTGTAGTGTCACAACTAGACGAAGTAATTTCCAGGTTGTTTCTCCCTACATCTAGCCCCACCCTCCAAATTCCCACTAAACATCTCTCCTTAGCAAGGCAAACAAAATGACACCTACCTGGTGTTTGTAAAATGCGTGATCCTGGAGATAAACAAAATAAAGTTTGTGGGATAAGTCCACCACAATGAAGGGTTTGCAAACACCCTAATGTTCAAATTCCATTTGTGATTTTTTCCAGATTTCCCAGGGGAAATAAATCTACCATGATAGCTTAAGTAACAGGTACAATTTCAGTTGGATTTGTTTCCTTTGGGTGATGGGGCTGGGGAACTACAGAAGGTCGATAGGTTTATAGTGGCAAAGTACCCTAAACCTTAACAGTGGAGATTCAAATCTGTCATATGAACTCTGGGGTAGGCTGTACCTTCAAGATGCAGCCCGGCAGCACTGAAGAAGTGGGTGTGGAGGAAGTTATGCTGCAAATCAAGCCCCCATGAACCCCCAAGAGGAATTCTGGAGGACAGCTTAAAGTCTTCGAGGGGGGCAGAATGTGTTCTACAATAGCTGGAAATCCGCCCTGCTAAAGGGTTCAGCAAATGTTCTCCTCTATGCTGGTCAGTCCAGTAAGCAAGTGGGGTGCTACGATCCAGTTTCTCAGACCTTACACCCTGCCCAACACCCCGCTTCCCTACCCTCAGCTCCCTTCTGCACCACACCCCCTGTAGAGAAAACTGCAGCCCTTGACCACTTACCAAAATGTTGGAATGGCTCCTCATCAAAAACTGCCATCCTTGTGCTATGTCACTTGTTCTCTACCTTCAATCAACTTGACTACTGCTGCTCCCTCTTCATAGCTCTCCTGTATTTTAGCTCACTATACTACAGCCTGGGAAGAATGCTCACTAGACTTTTTACACAAAGATTTGCAGCTCCATCATTCTACAGACCATATGTGTAATGAGGTATGGTCACAGAAGCCCCCTTGGGATTATTTCCCAGTGTGCTGACCATGCCACTGACCCCCAGCTTCTTGCTCTCTGGGGCTCCTCAGCACCCTGTCTTGCTAGACCAGATCCTCTGGTCTCCCCAGACAAGGCACAGAGTTGGGGTTACTGTGTTCCCCTTACCCCTGCAGAGCAATGCAGACACTGAACTATTTCAGTTCTGAAAGCATGCTTTTCTAGGGCACAATATTCAGGAAGCCAAACTATCAGAGGGATCAGACCCCCACATAAATCTCTTCCTCTCTGTGCGTTTTGCAAAGAAAGGGCTCCTGAGGTAAGTCCCCCTTAGCAGTGAAAGACAGAGATTCAGAGGAATGCCTCTCTCAGATAATAATTATTTACACTAACAGCAATGAAGGGTCCTGTGGCACCTTACAGACTAACAGAAAAGTTTTGAGCATGAGCTTTCGTGAGCACAGACTCACTTCATCAGATGCTGGTCATTATTATTTACACTGGGCTTGATCATAGATAAGAGTTTTTATTAAGCATAAAAAAGTATGATTTAAGGGTTGCAAGTAAAACAGATCAAAATAAGTTACTAACTTAAAATGAAAATAAAACTCATACCTAGTTCTAACGTCACTAAGAAACCTATCTCATGTCAATTCTTCCCTAAAAAGGTGTTCTGATATCAAGTCAGAGGCAAACATTTTGAATCCTTTTTGGGTGTGCCAGGACATTTCTAAGGCAGGCTGAAGACTAAAACTGTTAGCTTCCCATTGCTTAAATAGACTGTTCCCCATGGCAGGAATCCTTTGTTTTACAACTGTCCTTCCTCTGGAAAAACACTGGATGACAATGGAGTTCAGAACCAGGCAGTATGGTCACATACCCACCTTCTAGTCTTACAGGGCAAACAAAGTTGTTTACAGGGGTGGGAGTAGGGGGCACTGGTAATGGCTCCCATTAGCACACTTAAAACTATAAACAGACTTACACTTCATATTTCTAACTCCACATGCAAGAATGATACATGCACCAAAATAGGATATACAGATCCAGCAGATTGTAACATTAAAATCGGTAGGTTACATGGGGTATTTTCTCCAAAGCATTTCTGAGTTATGCATATTTATATTAATCAGCCAATTTTAACAAAGCATGGGGGGATTTGTCACAATATGAATGCTCATCTTCATGTCAGACCTAACTTGACCAGCTTATTGTGCTCTGTCACTTCTGTTTCTTCACTGTGATTTTTGCAAGAGCCTTTGCTGCTTCTAACATCTGAGACAGTTTCTTTGCATCTAACTACCTCCTTGACATAACTCATGATTTCAGATCTTGTCTGAAAACATCTGATACTTTTGTTGTCTGTTTATTTGTCTCTCCTTTTTAGTTTCTATATTTTTGATTTAACTGTGATGGGCATAGTAAGTAATGTTTATGAAGGACTTTGATATGTATATAAGAATGTAGCTCCCTCTATTAAGATTTGTATTCTTTGTGCAACTGTATCATAGTGGATCTAGATTGTAATGAAGAATGAGAACATCAAAATGAGCAATACCAGCCAGTGCCTGAGGGGAAGAATAGAGAAGCTATCATAAAGGAGAAAATATGGAAGTTTTTAATGACAGTAAAACTTTATCCTCATGAATATACTTGTTATTCCTCCTCCAGTTTTGTTAAATTTAATGAAAGCATGGAGAACTTTACAACCTGTGCATCTCCTGATTTTTAATGAAAACTCATTGAGGAGATTAGATATTTACTTATAATCCCTTTGGTAAAATGAATAGATTTCTACACATTACAAACAACTCCTGCATAAAAATGCCTATAGGGTGCATTTTTTTATCTCTATTTACTTCCTGTTTTAACAGACAAAATCTGCTACATCTGATATTCACTGGGGACATTTGTTTACACTGGAGAATGGAGTGTTGTTCTGGTGGCTAGTCAAAAAATTTGGTGGATTAGGACTCCTGGCTTTTCCTTTTCACTTTGCCACTGATTTAGTATGCAACCATGGGAAAACTCACCTCTCTGTGTCTCCGTTTAATCCTCTGTAATGCAGAAATAAGATTTCACCACTGCAAAAGGAATTGTGAGGCTAACAGTATGTATAGATTATGTGGAAGATTGACCCAGTCAGGGTCAATCTTCCAGAGTTTGATTTTTGTGTGCCTGGTAGTTACGTGCAAAACTGAGCTATCTGTGGTTGTCCTCAATATCGCCACGGGTAAGGGAGGTTGATGGGAGAGTTTCTCCCATTGACCTCCCTCTGTGAAGATGGCCAGGTCTGTCAATTGCAGATAAACTGATTCTAGGTATGCAGTTGCCATAGCTAAAATTGCATGTCTGTAACTGACTTCTTCTTGGACTGAGCTATTGATCGATAGATCTCGTGTTCTCTGATGCTGTTGGTGAGCGACTAAACCAATCCTTGATCGGCAGAGTTGATTACAGATGTCACATAAATAGCAGCCAACTGCAAGTGTTGTACATTTGTTTCAGATCCTACACTTTTCCTGTAGTGCCTGGGTACCTTGACTCTCAAAGCAATCAAGAGCCTGTACAGTGGTTTACCATCAGAACAATCTGTCCTGAACTGGAGTTTCTAGATTATTAGGAGGTATGCTGAATGACTTCACATTGGCCTTTAAGATGTTTTTATAGCACTTACACTGACCACTGATAAAGCACTTTCCATGAGCAAGCTGGCCATAGAAGACCATCTTTGGTATCCGTGTATCATCCATGGTCATTCCATAGGCGTTTGGTCAATTTTCCAAAGGCAGTGCTGGCTTTAGCTAATTGGGCAGATATGTCATGATCCATGTTTATGCTAGAGGACAGTACACTTCTGAGGTAGCAGAACTTCTCAATAGCCTTAAGGACTGTACCACCAGCAGTGATCACTGGCATGCTGGGCTCTTTCCAAACAGGCTGAGACATAACTTCTGTCATCTTGAGGCTCATTGTGAGTCCAAAGTGGTAAAGCAGAAGTAACAAAGTGGTCAAAAGGCTCCTGTGCACCCTTCACTGAATAAGCCAACAATGCACAGTCATCAGCATACAGAAGCTCATGGATAGTAGTAGTAACCACTGTAGTGCAATTCTGAAGTCTCCAGAGATTGAAAATTCTGCAATCTGTTTCAAACTGAATAGGTATGCCCAATGGGCAGTCCTTAAAAGCAACTAACAGCAGCTTTGAAAAGTAGATGTTGAACAGCACAGGAGCAAGGTCATATCCTTGCTTTGTACCATTTAATATGTCAGGAGGTGATGATAACTCTCAACTGTTTAGGATGCGATCAGGCATGCCATCATGAAAAGACTAAACGATGTTGGTATATTTTTCGGGACAGCCAATTTGCCCAAGTATTTTCCAGAGCCCATTTTTGTTGACCATGTTGAATGCCTTGGTCAAGTCAATGAAGGTCCTGATGCACTCTCCATTTCTCTTGTATCTGTCTGGTTGTGAATATTATGTCAGAAGTGCCTCAAACATCATGAAATCCACACTGGCTTTCAGAAATGATGCCATTTTTGAACACATGTAGTGAAAGCAGGTTGTAAAGCATGAGGGCCAGGATATTACCAGCTTACAGACAGCAGAGAGATGCCCAGATGGTCATCACAATATGCATGGTCACCTTCTGTCTTGCATATGTTGCATCTTTGAAGTCCTGGGGGGTTAGTTCCTTCTCCCAAATGATGCTAAATAAATGGGTGAGATGGTACAAGAAGTGGCCACCAACAGCTTTATTAATTTCTGATGGAATTGCACCTCTGGAAGGTGCCTTTTCAGTTTTCATCTGGTTAGCGGCTTTTTATACCTCACCAAGAGTTGGCGGAATGGCCAGCTGTAAATTGTTAGCCCATTGAGGAATGTCTTCATGAACACTACTGTCAAAAGTTAAGGTCTGGGTCAATACAATGTGAAAATATTCAGCCTAGTGATCAAAGATTTCAGCACTATCTGTGATCAAAGTGAGGCTATCAGCAGAGCCCAGTGGTGTACAGTCAGCAATATGTGGCTCATAGGCTACGTCTACACGTGCACGCTACATCGAAATAGTCTATTTCGATGAATAACGTCTACACGTCCTCCAGGGCTGGCAACGTCGACATTCAACTTCGATGTTGGGCAGCACCACATCGAAATAGGCGCTGTGAGGGAACGTCTACACGCCAAAGTAGCACACATCGAAATAAGGGTGCCAGGAACAGCTGCAGACAGGGTCACAGGGCAGACTCAACAGCAAGCCGCTCCCTTAAAGGGCCCCTCCTGGACACAGTTGCACTAAACAACACAAGATCCACAGAGCCGGCAACTGGTTGCAGACCCTGTGCATGCAGCATGGATCCCCAGCTGCGGCAGCAGCAGCCAGAAGCCCTGTGCTAAGGGCTGCTGCACACGATGACCATAGAGCCCCGCAGGGGCTGGAGAGAGAGCGTCTCTCAACACCTCAGCTGATGGCTGCCATGGTGGACCCCGCTATTTCGATGGTGCGGGACGCAGATCGTCTACACGTGCCCTACTTCGACGTTCAACTTCGAAGTAGGGCGCTATTCCCATCCCCTCATGGGGTTAGCGACTTCGACGTCTCGCCACCTAACGTCGATTTCAACTTCGAAATAGCGCCCAACACGTGTAGCTGTGATGGGCGCTATTTCGAAGTTGGTGCCGCTACTTCGAAGTAGCGTGCATGTGTAGACGCGGCCATAGACTGCCTTCAGTTTGCCATAGAATGCTTTAAGATCATATCTATCAGCTGCATCTTGCAGCTTAGGTGCTTAATATTTCCACCATGCTCTTTCATTTGCCATAATTTGACTTGTGCCTCTTGTTTGGCTCAAATATATCCTGGAGACATTCTCTTTTTGTTGATCCAAGCCAGGTGTGTCACATGCATCTTACCAAGAAGAGCTTCAGCAACTCTTTCCTCATCATCAAACCATTTCTCATGTCTGCGTATTTGGAAACTGAGGCTCTCGACAGCCGTTCTGTAGGTTATTTTTTTTTTATGTAAATCCATTCATCCTCAATACTGGATGACCATTCTGGACCTTCATTGCTGATGACTAAGGAAGTCAAAACTGCATTGCAAAAGGCGCTTGCCTCTCAGGTATTTCAAGTTTACTTAAATCCAGCTTTTTTTAGCATACAGCAGAAAGATGATGTTGTGGTAGACAAAGGTTCAAGGAACAACACTGCGTACCATGTAGTGATGAGACTAGGAGTTCTTGCCATGCATTGCGCAAGTCAACTTGACATCAGAAAGACCTCCTTGTTTTGTGGTGAAGTATTCAGTCATATGCCAATGCTTAGACTGAGGGTTCATCCAATTTGCTTTGTATTTGTTTACCTGTTGGAAGAAAGTGCTTGCAGTAGCAAGCTCATGCTGTGCATAAGTTTGAAGAAGAATGCCATTGAAGTTCTCACTTACAATGCCATGATGTCCAAGCACCTCTGGCCATGTGGGGAAGTCCTAACCAACTCTAGCATATATAGCTTGGATTTAAAAAGTACTGAAGAGATCGTTGAATTCAGGCTAGCCTAGAAAGCCTCCTTTTCACCATCTGCAGTGGTCAAAGTGGGTGCATATGCACTAACAATACAATGCAATGTCCCTGCTTCAGTCTAAGCTTTGTGATCATAAGGCGAGGATTGATAGCATGTGGCTTGAATTCAAGCTGGGGGACTAGTGGTGTCCTGATGGTGAAGCCAACTCCTGCCTGCCTTGGATGACTCTCAGGCTAATCCACACAGTAATATGAATAGTCTGCTCCAACCTCTGTGAACTGGCTGGTACCAGAAATATGTGTTTTGATTAAAGCTGCAACATTAATTTTATAACATGCAAGTTCTCTATCAGTATTTGCTATCCTGCATTCATGGCTATCATTGTGATCAAGAAGTGCACGTACATTCCAGGATGCAAACTATAGTTTCTATTGAGTCATTGATTTTCTTTTGTGACAGCAAAATCTGAATATCCAGTTGGTCGCAGTTAACCTACAGGGAGCAATTGGAACAAGCTGTGTTTAGGGATTGTTTCCTCTCCCACTCTTCTTTTTTCAAAGAAAGTAGAGCTGTCCCTAAATAGGGCTGCTTTAACTCCTAGGCAGGATATGGGAGCTACTGTTCCAGTTCAGCAGACAGATGACCATCACTCCTGGGCCACCTATTTGCAGGTTTGTGGCTCAATGCTTCCAGTGGTATCCTCCGTTTGCAACCGATGTTACTTGCCGATCACCATAGGACTTTCATCAAGAGGTAAATCTTTAGCATCAAGAGAGAGACCTTCACATATGAATGGATTAAAGTGAGGCTGGCTTGTGAGTTCCAGCCCCACTCCCTCTTCCCAGTGGTCATCATCCCCGGCCATAAGAACTGTGATGTACGCTGCAGGGAGAAAGCACAGGTTTGAGATCAGAATGACCTTCTCCTAGACTGGTGTGCCTAAAAAGGCTTAGTGATCTCAGTCTGCCCCAATTTGGAATCAGTTTCCCATCTCCTAGGTAATGCTGGTCCTCAGCGCCTTATTCTATATTATTTGGCACACCCACTCAATCATTCCATGGAAGGTTTCCTCAATTTGCCACCCTGAGAACACGCCCCAATGCTGTAACACCCCAGTGTGAGGACTTATCTGTCTAATGTAGGCCAAGCCTGCATTCACTAAAGTTTATGAAGCTCTTTGAGATCCATAGATGCAAGGTGTGATAGTACAAATATATTAGCAGTCCGCTTTGAAACACTTATTGTACAATGACCACAAGGAGCTCAGATTCAGAGATATGTTTCAAATAGTCATACAGATGAAACTAGAAATGTGTCAGAATTCTGTTTTACTTTGAGAAAAGATGTTAATGTTTTCACCTCTAAATAAATGTTCGTGTGCATCCCACTTGTGGAATGATGCAGACAGCCTATAAGTAGATTCATTTTGCAGACAGGTTTCTTCCACTAACATGGAATCAGTGGTTTTGAATGAGAGCTTGAAGGCCATGGCTGACACCATGATAATCTGGCTTGGCGCTTACAGAACCAGATTTTCATGTGCACTTCTGTACACTTGGGTTGGGTTCTGCATGTGCAAAAATGGAAGTTTTGCCATTAATGTTGATAGCATTTAATCTAGAGCAGTTGAATCCACATTTTTTGTTTTGTTCATTACAGGGGTGAGGAGGGCAGGTTATGAAATTTGGCGTTGGCCTTGTGGTGATTGAAACTTGGCTGTTGCACTAAATCTAATGATAGCACATCTTATCCAAAAATAGAGGGCTTCCATGTCACGTCCTTAATCGGGCAGGTGGCAAGTCTCAATCTGTGAGACTACTCCTAGAGGATGATATTATTGACCAGCAGTAAGGTTAGTAAGATTAAGTCTCTTTACTTGCTTTGCATTGCATGGTATCTTTGAAAGGAGAGTTGCTTCAGTTCAGCTGTCCAGATTTTACTGGAAATGCTGCATATGTCCCTAAGTGAAATATCTTTAACACTTGAGTCTGGGAGGCCACATTTTTGATGGCTGAAAACGTAGATGACTAGTTTCCATGTGCTGGGTATAGTCAATGGGGCTGTTGCCTGTGAAGTTTTTATATATAAAAAATAAGCAGAATGACACAGATTATTCAACTGGAGGCAAATGTAAATGATAAAAAGCTGCTGGGCAAACCACATTAAACACATCCTATTACATGATGGCTGTGTCTACACGTGCACGCTACTTCGACGTAGCGGCACTAACTTCGAAATAGCACCCGTCGCGTCTACACGCGTCGGGCGCTATTTCGAAGTTAACTTCGACGTTAGGCGGCGAGACGTCGAAGTCGCTAACCTCATGAGGGGATCAGAATAGCACCCTACTTCGACGTTCAACGTCGAAGTAGGGACCGTGTAGACAATCCGCGTCCCGCAACGTCGAAATTGTGGGGTCCTCCATGGCAGCCATCAGCTGGGGGGTTGAGAGATGCTGTCTCTCCAGCCCGTGCGCGGCTCTATGGTCACCGTGGGCAGCAGCCTTTAGCCCAGGGCTTCTGGCTGCTGCTGCTGCAGCGGGGGATTCATGCTGCATGCACAGGGTCTGCAACTCGTTGTCGGCTCTGTGTATCTTGTGCTGTTTAGTGCAAGTGTGTCTGGGAGGGGCCCTTTAAGGGAGCGGCTGGCTGTTGAGTCCGCCCTGTGACCCTGTCTGCAGCTGTGCCTGGCACCCTTATTTCGATGTGTGCTACTGTGGCGTGCAGACGTTCCCTCGCAGCGCCTATTTCGATGTGGTGCTGCGCAACGTCAATGTTGAACATCAACGTTGCCAGCCCTGGAGCACGTGTAGACGTTATTCATCGAAATAGCCTATTTCAATGTCGCCACATCGAAATAGGCTACTTCGATGTAGGCTTCACGTGTAGACGTAGCCGATATAAACCAAATTTTGTAGGGTCTTAAACATAATACATTTTTTTAATTTATTTCTCCAATTGACCATTAATTTAAATTCTTATCACTCAATTTTTGAACAAGGTAGGGAAATTTATGAACTGTGTGTCTTGGATATTTTAATACAATTATTATCAGTTTCAGAAATTTTACATGGAATAATGTTATTAGGGTATATATTTATTGTTAAGTCAGAAAGCAAACCTCCTTTTTATAGCCACACAGTTTTCCACCCATAGTTGAATTGTGGGGGAGTCTCTTCCCCTCTGCTTGCTTGTGGGAACTAATCAGGTAGCTAGATAAAGTCACTGAGATTTATAGACCTGCAAGGCAATCTGCAAGCACAAAATCAGAAGGGACAAATTGCATCTAAATAAAAAAGGTTGGGCTTCACAGTGATTTGCAAAGATACCCTTCAAACATGACTGCAGGTATTAGTACAAACTCTGTCTGCACCAGTAGTTTTTCACATCCATTGCCTTCAATAAGAAAAGAATGAATTTGGCCATTAGCCTATTATCAGTCCAGCTGACAGGGACAACCAGGGAGAGCACGTTTTCTAAGAGGTGCATTTGAGATATCTGTCAAATTGTACAGACAAGCAAGGTCTTGGGAGTGACACCAGCTACTAATCTGCTGTCATGGTCTTGCCTTTAACAAGGGCCTTTATTATTCTTTTGGGGTTGGCTGGATAGCCGGGTACCATTTGCTGTGTGAGAACCATGTTAGGGACTTCTTTTTGAATGTGCCTGCTGCAGATGGGCTTTCTGCAAGTTGTAATTTGTTCCATTTCTCTTATTTATCCTAGTGGACAAATGCAGCACCACAGTGGGTGATCTCATCATTCAGACAGCCAATGGTGCCCTTTCAGGGGTGCAGTGTGTGTGTATGTGGGGTGGGAGTTGGTGAGGCGGGGGCAGAAGCTGTGTCCCCTGGGATGCTGCTTCCTCTTCTGCTTGTTCCCCTGACTATCAGGGAGCCAAGAGAAAGTACATAGGTTGTGTGAATCACAACTCTGCTCCCGTCACTCTCCAGCCAGGAATAAGAAGCATGTACATGAGCTTTGTACTTTCCCCTTGTTCCCTGATAGTCAGGGAATGGAAAGAAGAGCAGGCAGTGTCCCAGTACGCATAGCTGCTACCCAACCCCATGCTCCTGTAGTCGTGCCCTCAACACAGGCTCCCCCAAATGTGGGATCAGAACCCTTCACATCTATGTTAAGAGCTGCAGTAAAGATACAGCTGAGCAACTTTGGCCCTCTCGTGTTCATTTCTCAGGAATCATCTTGCCTAGTGTGTGAGAATGTGAGAGTAAATAACAACTTTCAGAGCTTCCATTGATTCTGAGCGTGACAGGGTGTACCAACCCTGCACTAACCAGAGGAGTGGAGGCAGACTTGCTGGGTGGAAAAGCCCCCTTCCCCAAGGCCCTGCTGGTCATGCTCCAACTGCTGCCCAAGTACAGAGGCCAGGAAGGCCAGTCAGAGGTCCTTATGACACCCTTTTAGATACCTGAAAACCGCTCTCATGTCCCCCCTCAATCTTCTTTTTTCCAAACTAAACAAGCCCAGTTCTTTCAGCCTTTCTTCATAGGGCATGTTCGCTAGACCTTTGATCATTCTTGTTGCTCTTTTCTGGACCCTTTCCAATTTCTCCACATCTCTCTTGAAATGTGATGCCCAGAACTGGACACAATACTCCAACTGAAGCCTAACCAGCACAGAGTAGAGTGGAAGAAAGACTTCTCGTGTCTTGCTCACAGCATACCTGTTAATGCATCCCAGAATCATGTATGCGTTTTTTGCAACAGCATCATGCTATTGAATCATATTTAGCTTGTGGTCCACTATAACCCCTAGATCCCTTTGTGTTGTACTCCTTCCTAGACAGTTGCTTCCCATTCTGTATGTGTGAAACTGATTGTTCCTTCCTAAGTGAAATACTTTGCATTTGTCTTTATTAAACTTCATCCTGTTTACCTCAGACCATTTCTCCAATTTGTCCAGAGCATTTTGAATTATGACCCTATGCCCTAAAGCAGTTGCAACCCCTCCCAGCTTGATATCATCTGAAAAATTAATAAGCGTACTTTCTATGCCAGTATCTAAATTGTTGGTGAAGATATTGGACAGAAGTGGTCTCAAAATGGACCCCTCCAGAACACCACTTGCTATACCTTCCCAGCAGGATTGAGAACCATTAATAACTACTCTCTGAGGACAGTTATCCAGCCAGTTTTGCACCCACCTTATAGTAGCCCCATCTGAGTTGTATTTGCCTAGTTTATTGATAAGAATAGCATGCAAGACCATATCAAATGCCTTACTAAAGTATACCACGTCCACTGGTTCTCCCTTATCTACAAGGCTCATTATCCTATCAAAGAAAGGTATCAGATTGGACTGACATGATTTGTGCTTTACGAATCCATGCTGGCTGTTCCCTATCACCTGACCACATTCCAAGTGTTTGCAGATGATCCATGCTTCTAAGTCCTGCTAAAGCCATAAAATAGAGAAAATGCTAAGTGTTTCCATTTATTCACCAGTATTTACTCCACCTCCAAAATACAATTCTCATTAGCTTGCCTTGGTGTGAATCACAAACCAATTTCAATGCAAACCTATCGATCTAAAGACATACGCAATGATCAGCCCAAGCAGGAGAAAACAAATAATAGGTAGCATTAATTAACAATTTATAGCACTACATTCCCCAACTGAAATTTTAAACACAGCTTTATTCTCTCTTAGAATTTTGTTTTGCATAAATGTAGTTATAATTTGCTGTTCAGAAAAGAGAGAAATGGAAATACTGACTTGAACTTGAAATAAAGGATTCAGATGCACTCAGGTCTCCACTCATGTGTCCAAAGTGTGTTGTTAACCCTGTCTCTTATTGTTTCAGTGTTTGAACTCCTTTTCTGAAACAGATGCTGCCCAGTGGCACGTGATACCTGGATAGATGCCCAGACATTATTAGATTAATGCTTGGTTTCTTCATTCATGAGAGAGAATTTGTCTGGTAACAACAAAACAAGAAACAACAAAAGTAAAGTTTACATGAGAAAAGCACGGTGTGTGTGTGTGTGTGAAGTGAGTAAATTTTCTTCTTATTGAACCTAAGATGGAAAAGGAGGTGATGAGATCATTTCTGAATCCAGACAGGGAGAGGAGATTTGTTTTCCACTCACATAAGCTGCGTCTACACGTGCACGCTACTTCGAAGTAGCGGCACCAACTTCGAAATAGCGCCCGTCGCGTCTACACGCGTCGGGCGCTATTTCGAAGTTAACTTCGACGTTAGGCGGCGAGACGTCGAAGTCGCTAACCTCATGAGGAGATAGGAATAGCGCCCTACTTCGACGTTCAACGTCGAAGTAGGGACCGTGTAGACGATCCGCGTCCCGCAACGTCGAAATTGCTGGGTCCTCCATGGCGGCCATCAGCTGGGGGGTTGAGAGATGCTCTCTCTCCAGCCCCTGTGGGGCTCTATGGTCACCGTGGGCAGCAGCCCTTAGCCCAGGGCTTCTGGCTGCTTCTGCAGCAGCTGGGGATCTATGCTGCAGGCACAGGGTCTGCAACCAGTTGTCAGCTCTGTGTATCTTGTGTTGTTTAGTGCAACTGTGTCTGGGAGGGGCCCTTTAAGGGAGCGGCTTGCTGTTGAGTCCGCCCTGTGACCCTGTCTGCAGCTGTGCCTGGCATCCCTATTTCGATGTGTGCTACTTTGACGTGTAGACGTTCCCTCGCTGCGCCTATTTCGATGTTGGGCTGCGCAACGTCGAAGTTGAACATCGACGTTGCCGGCCCTGGAGGACGTGTAGACGTTATTCATCGAAATAGACTATTTCGATGTCGCAACATCGAAATAAGCTATTTTGATGTTGGCTGCACGTGTAGACGTAGCCATAGTGAGACTTCAGGTTCACTGGGTCTAGGATTGGCAGCATTGTATTTGAAACATGAAGGACCGAACCCACTCTTCCCAAATTATAATTAGTACTACTGATAATAAAATTAATAACCAGTACTCACTTATATTTGACAAGGGTATTTCTTGCTGCTTTTTTGCAGTTCTCAGTAGCACTGAATGTC
This sequence comes from Carettochelys insculpta, assembly GCF_033958435.1. Classification (NCBI taxonomy): domain Eukaryota; kingdom Metazoa; phylum Chordata; order Testudines; family Carettochelyidae; genus Carettochelys; species Carettochelys insculpta. The sequence goes on along the minus strand of NC_134153.1, from coordinate 18,084,788 downwards.
TGAATCAAGCCTGGAAAATAGCTTCTTTGCTCATGGAGTTTTGTTTGTGCAAATGCTTATGAGACTGTGTAGAGGCTACGTGCATTTCCCACCAGAAAAGTAACAAGATTTTGAACATAGTGTAAAGGACAAGTACAGCCCTAGGTTGTCTCTTAGGAGTGAGGCAACCTCTCAATGCATCTCATGTCAACTGATTTTGCATTTCTGAATTTTTCATTTACGCACATGTGCAATTGCTCTCCTGATAACCTCCCCCAGCCTTAAATGTTCAGCAATTGCACCCCGAATAGTTCCACGAAACAAGCAATCAGTTCTGCCTGCACTGTACTTATACAGCCTCTGTAGTTTCTTTGCTGTCCTTACATTTGCTCAGGAACAGGGTATACTTAATTGTTTAGAGCTAGTTCCCGTAAATGTTTACACTAAAAATGTTTCAAAAGCCACTTTCGTAGAGGGACTATTCTTTAGGGAGATTTTCTGAGCTTTTACCATTAAAGTCTGTGTGCGCCACAGTTTGTGGGTTTTTTTTTCCTCCTACCTTTTTATAAATAGCCATCTGAGCACTCTGTGGCATCAGTGTGTTGCTGTGGAGATGACTGTGATGTTGCCCCTGGAGACTGTGACTTCACTGACAGACTCTGAAGTAAAACGGAAACATGAAGAGTGGTTATTGTTTTTGTTTCAGTGTTCAGTCCCTACTGGCTCCATTCTCACAGTTGGCTGTGTTCCCTAGGCTTTTACCCACTGCACTTTGGACTGGAATTAGTGCACAAATCCCCATGTGGTCTGTATTTTGGAATACATATTTAAAAATGTTTTGGATAAGCCCAAATGTAAAAGTCTTCTGAAAGATACGGACCACGGGTATCTTGATACTGACACATATCTGTAACTGCTTGTAAATTTGTACAGTATAAGGGTTAACTTTTCCTGTGTGACTTCATTGTAAATGGCAGCTTTTCACCTCAGGGCTGGTTACCTGGGGCGTAAGAGTAGGCTTTTCCTATCAGTTCATGCCACTGTCCAACAATAAACAAAATCACTTTTTGCCTGCAAATCCCCCTGGTTCACCAGGCGAATTAACATACCCAGCCCCACAGCTACTCCTCTCCTTTTCCTTATTTCTCCTGGCTGCCCTCAAGGTCCAGGGTGATTGCACATATGAGCCTTCCAGCATGACCTGATGGGATCTGGCATTTGATGAGTGGCTGAGAACCCTCACCTGGAATCTTCCAGCTGCAAGTTCCTCACTTCTTAAAAAACAGTTGTGTCCCTTCTAGTGCTGACTTAGCTGCCTCAGTTCCCTTTTTAAAACGTTGCTTATTACCTGAGTTGCAGAGCAAATTACTCATTTTCATTAATCAAGGGGTGGAAAGTACAGAGTGGCATTCATGGAGAAAGCAAGGGAGAGGGGATGGGGCCAGTGCATCATTGTCTCCTGCCTGGTGAAAATGTAATGCAGGTTGTGTTACAGAGCCCTATCTGTTCTCTGTGTGTCTTTGTGAGAACAGAGTTGCCTGGGAGTTGGCGGAAGGCCATAGAGATGCAGAATTGGCTTGGCCTGTCTGTGGCATGTTCTGCTGTGGGGAAAGGAGAAACAAACCACATACGATGATGTAAATGACTGGAGTGAAATCTTGGTGAAGAAACCTTTCAGTCTCCGCCTATCTGTTTTGCTGTGGCATGGGGTAATCAGTCCTTTAGATTTGCAGCTAGATGATGCTACATTGGAGCTGCCATTGTCAATGTCAAACTCAGGTTGTCCACCAGGCTAAAAGAAAATCTAGCTCCAGTGACTTATGCAGGTCCTGCACGACTATCTGTGAAATTCATAGTTATACAAAGTTTTGGATGAAATTCTCAAGCTGTATAAACAAATGACAACGTTAGACAAAGTTAGCACTCTAGGAATACAGTGCATCTCTTTCTGGCAGTCTAGAGGCTCACATTGGAAACTTCTCCCTCTGATGGTAATTGGGTGTCAGCTGATTGCTGCTGAACCATGAATCAACTGCAGCCCATTATTAATAACGATGAACTAAAACATAATCAGAGGTATACTTTACAATGCTCTGCTACAGATTGCGATGATTGTGTGCAGGAAATGGTACCTGTGGCCTCTTCTTAAGAAAAAAAAATCAATCTTTAGAACAGCTGTCTTGGCACGAAATGGAACAGAAAGCAAGAACTGATGTTTCTCTTTTCTGTGTCCCACTGCAATCCTATTTCTGATAGCCTGTTAGAGAGGACTTGTTTCACAGCCATTATGTAGGGCCAAAATAATCAGCAGGCATTATTGTTAGTAGAAGTGAAATGTGCACTCAAAATCAGTTGTGAAAAATGGCACATTAACCTCAGATGTGGATAATTGAAAACTGTATTTTAGGTCTCATCAATACAGGACAATGGCTAATAATATTAATACATGGATAAGATACTGGAGTGATGGAGGTTATATAAATAATTAGATGGAAATTAATATATATGTAATACCTTTCAGATGAGATCTAATGCTACATGCTTTGTCACTAGCAGCCGTGATATTTTTTGTGGTGGGATAGGGTACGTAAGTACTACAGGTTGAACCTCTCTAGCCTGGCACTCTCTGGTCTGGCAACAGCTGTGGTCTGGCATGATTTTAGTCAGTCAGATGTTCTCTTATCATGGGTGTGGCCAAGCTTCCCATGTTCCCGTAAAGTTTGTTTACAACCACCAGTCCTGGCTCTCAGTGTTCTGGGCTGTTATTTAGTTGTAATTTACGCTTAAATATCTTTTCAGAGGCGAGTAAGCAGTGAGAGTGTTGGTAATGTTGCTAGACAGTATTGACCTCATGTGGTCCAGCAAATTCTCTAGTTTGGCATTGGTCAGGTCCCGAGGGTGCCAGACTGGAGAGGTTCAACCTGTAGTGCTCAAGACAAATACCTTTATTCTTGCCTAAAGGCTGGATCCTGAGCACATCACTGCTACTAATGAATGTGGCACATTCTCAGCACACTTCAGATATAGAATCCTCTGTCAATTCCAAGTGGCCTCGGTACTCCTCACTTCCTATTGTCACCTATTATATGGTGACAGTGTGTTGAATAGTTTCTTCATTCCATTCCATAATTATTCTGAATTTTGCCCAGGATTCAGACGTTAGCTGAATAGAAGTCTCTCCCCTAGGAGATTAATTCCAGCTGAATAATTGCAAATTTTAGATAAAGCTCCAAAGCTGATAACTTTTCTAGTTCTTGCCATCTCGGTTGCTCTTATTGTCCCTAGGTTTGCTGCTATTTGGAAAGAGAGCTCTGTTGGATTGTAGATGTGGACTCAGTTCCCTTTTGACTTATGGGCCTTTTGGTTTCTTGTGGCAATTTATGGCAGAAGGGCAATAGACCTGCTCTGGCAGAATAATCTGAAAACGGGAGTTTCTTCAGCTGGCACAGAGCTTATGCTGCTGGTCTGCTCAATACAGGTTAATGAAACAGGAGTTCTGGGCCATAACTCGGTTAAGGGAACTTGGCTGATGACCCAATTCTCTATTCTCTGGTGCCACAGTGGCCCTGAAGGGCCATGGACTACTGAGGCTTGGCCAACACTAGGAAATTAGATTGGTTTAACTTGTGATGGTCAGAGGTGTGAAAAATCTACACTCTGGAGCAGTGGAGTTAAGCCAATCTAAGTTTTGAGGGTGCTCAGTTAATGGAAGAATTCTTCTGTGGAGTGGGTTAGTGCCGCTTGGGGATGTGGATTACCTATGCTGATGAGAGATCCCTATCTATCAGCATATGCCGTATCTAAATGGATGTGGTACAGTGGTGCACCTACAGTCCTGCAGATGTGCCAGTGTAGCATCTTAAGTGTAGAGATAAACTGCCAGTGGCACCAAGAGGTGCTGCGTGCCCTGGGTCAAGGTGGGAGGGGCAGCTCTGTGCCCACAAGGACTGGGGCTAAGAGCGGAATGTGCAGAGCCAAGGGCAGGTCATCCCTCAGCACTGCCTGTACTGTGGCGCTGACCCCATCTCCACGCCCCACTTCCTGTCAGCTGTGGGCAGCTGGGGCAGTGCTGCCACTACATTTTAGTGGAGCCCGGATCTCTGGCTGCCACCTGGCAACTGGAATGCCAGGCCCGCTTGGGCCCCTCACCCCATCCCCGTTCGGCAGCCCTGTACTCTGCCTGTTTGTTAGAGCAGCACAGAGACTGGCTGAGGAGATCCATACTATGGAGAGGTGCAGTGCAGCTAGCACTAGTCAGGAAAAGCCCCATCCCTTGCCTGGAAAAAAAAACACTATTTCATGGGAAAAACACACTGAATTTTTTCAGGTTTTGGCTTTCCCCCCCCCCCCAGTTTTGGGTGTTCAATTTTTCACTATCAAATCAATATTTTTTTTCAAGGAAGCCACATTAGAGTGTATTAGTCATTTTATGTAATATTTATTTAGTTGGAACCCAAAGTTTTTCCATCAAAATGTTTTGGTGGAAAATATCAACCAGTCCTAAATGGTACTTTGCCTCTCTCTGAGCCCAGGCTGGCCATATTAGACAACTGGGTCTTTTAACTGCCTCTGTTTTTGTCAGTAAAGGGCCTGCTGCACTTTTGGTGCTAGATATGTAAATAATTATAAAGAGACAGTACCATTTAATTTAAAAAAGCCCTGTTCTTCATTAATGCTTTGCTCACAGTGTGTCTTGATCTACTGAATCTAATAAGGTGATTGAAGTTTATGAGTTCTCTTCATGTTTGACCTTTGCAGGTCTTGTGTTTGTCAGAGGAACTGGTTCAATTAGCTAGGCTGTTTAGCACTGATTGACTGAAGATTGCAGCTCTGACAATCTTCAGGAAGGGACTCAGTCTGGGAAATTCCATAAAATGCTGGTCAGTGGATGATGATAGAGTGACATGGATGACACAAACCTGGGCAAGGAGAACAAGGTTAATTTACTAAACGTGGCACTAAATGAGCCATTGATTTAGTGATGAGCTCTGCTCTGCTTGGAGAAGAGATGATCTACTTCCAATTAGTCTTTCTGAACTTTACTGCCTTATTTTTTTCAGAATCAACTCATTATTTGCTAAATTGCAGCAGACATGATGAAATCAGAAGAAGGGGAGCAGTCTTTTGACTTTAAGTGCTTAAGGACAACCCTGTGGTGGGGGAGAGCTGGCTGCAGCTTTCTAATGTGATGTGTAGTTAGACTTTAAAGTATATTATATGGTTTACATTTCTCCTTCAGTTTCTTTGCATTCTACATGTTGAAACAGGACAGGGAAGTATGACTGGTGAAACTGTGCACCAGTAGTGAAGGATTTGTACCTGCACATTGAATAAGTTAGTTTGGCTCTTTTACAGAATTCTAGTGTGAGGGGTAGAGATGAAAGATTGACAGGGCATAAAAAGTCCTACCCATTGCTCTTAGCTGTCCTTTTGGAATGATGACCTTTTAGGTCATCATACTCTGAAAATGAAATGGGACTTAATCTGGAGATCCTTGATGTGTCATAACTCGGTTCTTACTTGCTCAAACTCCCATTAAGTAAGGACAAGCAATCCTCTAAAACCTTAAGTAATTTTATTTATTAGGTGGGTAAGACCCACTTAATCAGATTCATCAAGTCTTACGCACCAAAGCTCATTACCAAATAACTAAAATTGTTAGTATTTAAGGTGCTACAGTCTTGCTTTCTTTTCCCCCGGAGCTATAGACTAGCACAGCTACCATTTTGAGACCATTAAGTAAGGAGTAATTTAAATAAAGGATTAAGGACATTCTGGTTTGGCTCATTGTGAAATTCCATATTTACTCCCTCTCAATGACAGCCAGGTCCTTACCTTATAACTTTTTTGTTATGTGAGAGTAGGAAAAGTCATAGTCGTCCTAGAAATACTTAGGCATGTAGACTCATTGATTTCCCAGAGGAAAGACTAAATAGACAATCCCCAAATATTAGCTAGGACCTGAATTGTCTAACATCTGGCATTTGTTCTTCTGGCTCCTCTATTAACCCCAGTAACAAAGACTGAATTTAAGTGAGTGTGCCGTTGGTGACTCATGAAGAGGAAAGAAATTCTGTTTCCCCTTCCATTAGTTTTATTGGCTCTGCCATGTTGAGAGATGTGAAAACTGGTTTTGTCAATAAAATAAATAGATGCAGGTGGAAGAGCCGAATAAGAATGTATAACTTTGACAAAATCAATTTGCTGACCACGAGCACAATTCATATTTGGTCTTGAAGACAACTGTGAGCAACTGACTCTGATGTATTTGCTAGCAGCTTCACCCTCTGCAACATTTGGTATTTGTTCCTTTGGTTTTCCACTGTTCTCACATGAAAGTATCAGTCCTCCGAAAATGTTTCTGATCATAACCAGCCTGAAGACCCTGGTTCTCTCCTATGATGTCACGCAGGACAATGGTGGATATTTCAGACATGAGGGGGCTGATTGTCAACATTCAATGAATGATGAAAAGAGATGTGTTGCAGCTTATAAACTGAGGAAATTTCAATGGTGTGGATGTAGGTTTGAGCCGCCTAAGGGAATGTACTCGTGTTTGCACAAACTTCTGTAGTTCCCTCCTCTTTTAGTAGATTTTGTTCCTCTCTGAAAAATGTTTCCAGTTATGCCCTTTTGAGTGCTTAGGCATCAGTGTCACTGAAAATATCCTCAGCTTTTTAGCTATGCATGATACTTTTTATTCTTGGGTTGTCCAAAATGGCAAATAACCCTGCCACACTTCTTCTTTAGCAAGAGAGGATCCTGTTGGTGCTCCACAGCTCCCTGCCACTCCAGTTTGTTAGTGTGACAAAGTCCTAACTTTTCCTGAACTCTCCAGAACTCTCCCTGCAGCATCCAGCCCCTGTTCCTGGATGCTCATAGGAGCACCAAGTCTGCTGTCTGCAAAGAGACAGAATATTTACAAGCCTCTTAGCTCAGCTGATGATGCACATCTCCCTTTAATGTAATGGCCCTGAGAGGAATTGATAATAAAACAAGAATAAGTGGTACTAAGCAGACATAGTAGCAACAGAAAATGATTGTAAATAAAACATAAAATCTACTCATGCTTTCTAGTGACTAAAAGTTAACTCAACAGGTGGTAATCCTTGTCTTAGGCAGTTTTCTCACCTACAGCTAGTTCTTACTGCCCCTACTCCACACAGTTGGGAATCCACTGTATGAGCACTGACCTCTCCCTTCCCTCTATGATAGGATAACAAGTTGTCCTTTTGTGTCTCCTGATATTCCCTAAAGTCCATTGTGTTTGTCTCAAAAGACAGGATTACCCTGGCTATTCTCTGGTGTGCTGAAGCTATGCTATTTCCTCATCTGCCTCATAACTGGTGTGTTGACTTGACTTAAACCCTTGTGCCCCAGGTGGAGCATAGGTTATCTACAAGTCTACTCCACTTTACTCTGCCTTGGGACAAAACTTCTAGCTGACCTCAGGAGTACCCCAGTTGTTGTCCTTCAATCTCAGTAGATCTTCTCCATGTTGTCTGAAGTTTTCCTCTTTTGTTTTTGACTTGCATGTTCCATTTGAGAGCCTGAGGGACGATGCTGGATGATGGTTTTCTGAAAGTATGGCCTAGCCATCCCCACTTTCTTCTCTTGATTTGAATGTTAAGTGGCTTTTGTGTTGCTCTGTTCCAAAGCTCCTCATTTCTGACCAAGTCTTGCCATTTGATGTGAAGGATGTACCTCAGTCATCTGTTTATAAATGCCTGTAGCTTGTGAATGGCGTGTTTACCTCAGAAGCAAGCGAACCTCTCTTTGTCTCTGGCATCCCCATGTTCAATTTACCTCAGACACAGACAAATCTACATTCCTTTGTCTGAGACAAACTTATTTATGATCTGTATTTCCTGCTTGCGTATATAACTCTTTACACACCATCAACATGTACATTATTTATGATGTACATTTAGCTAACTTTTTGACATTCTGAACTGTGGCATAGGGAGATACTGGACTAGTTTGTGTACATATTTGTTATGTACAGTTTAGCACACACAACTAAGCACACAGTTTAGCAAATCGAGCTTGAATCCTTTTGACATCAATGCCCCTCTGCCATGATTGAACAAACCAGACAGTCTCTGTGCCAAAGGATGAATGAACATAGATCTGATATCAGGAACTCGTATATACACAAAGCCTGTACAGGAACAATTTAACCTCCCTGGATATTCTATGATGGATTTAAAAGTAGCCGTTCTTCTTCAAAGGGATTTCACCACAAGATTACAGAGGGAGACATATGAACAGGAATTCATTTGCAAATCTGACACATTTAAATTAGGCCTTAACAGAGATCTCGACTATCTGAGGCATTATAAGGGCAATTTCCCCACCTCTCATATTTGCAGAAATGAGAAACATCCTACTTCATTTCCTTTAATAAATGGTCCTACTAGTGACAGGTAACCCTCTTCCCACTCTGCCTACCCATCCTCTCCTTGCTATATAAACCCTGCTGCTATTTTTCCACTCCATTTTTCATCTGAAGAAATGTGTTTTATCCACAAAAGGCTCATGTCCTGAGTCTCTAAGGTGCCCCAGGACTGCTTGTAATTTGTGAAGCTGCAGACTAACATGGCTACCCCTCTGTGAGTTAATTTTTGTTAAAATTATCTTGATAGAGGGCTGTCCAGTTTGTTTATATGGGAAAGTTTTAGAAGTTATGCCAGGATTGTTAAGCTGCTACAGTTACACTTGTTTAGGTTTCTGTGAGGACACTTTTATTCTGGAATAAGTGTGCATTTTTTCCCCTTTCAGCTAAATCAAAATGATGACAACTACACTGGAAAAAGCCATTCATTTTCTTATGGTGGAATAGGAGTATCTACTTTGGTGTGGGGGAGGGAAGAGAATAAGTGGCTTTATAGATGTAACTCTGTTTAAATTAAGACCTTAGCTTTTACTAGTTTAACCTTCTGTGACAAAACCTTTCCATCTCTTGTTACAGAGTTTCATAACTGATGCTGGTAGTCCGTTTCATTGTCCTACCTCCAAAAACATCCTTTCCTAATTAAAAAACACAAACAAAACAAACAAATCCCCCCCCCCCACACTTTTTCTTGGCTGCATCTTAAATCCATTTACTCTCCCGTTTTCATTCGCATGAACTTAGTGGTACCAATTTTCTTTGAAAAGACCTTTTGTTAGTTATCATACCTCCATTCTACCTTCTTCCCTTAGTCAGTTTAATTTTTTGTAGGTAAATTTATACTATTCAGTATTTTCCAAATCCCCAGGAGGCCTTCAGTTCATGATTTTTATTTGTGAATTGGAAAGTGCATATATATTCCCTTGTTCTTACAGCATTCACTAAGAGTGTGTCATTATTTCTAATGAAAATGATTTAGTATGCAGATTGCAGTGTAAAAGATACTACCTCACCCACACTGTCTATTTAGAATGCAGTGTTACTTTACTGATTAGTATTACAAGCCATTTAATATACTTCAAAGTTTGTGTGCTTTATATATATGTGACCATAGGTCACAACTGAGAACACCAAATTCTGATCACACTGCTGAGAAAAACAGGAAATACACCCCAAAATACTGGGGCTTATTGCCCATGATACCAAACCCAAATTTCTGTCTCATAGGAAGTCAGAAAAGCAGTTTCCTGAGGCATTCCAGTCATTGTATCACCCCCTACAAACAAAACAAAATGAAACAAACAAAAATCCTACTACATTTAACGATGAGTCATTCTTTAAAACAGTCGCATCAAATAACAGGTTCTTCTGATTGGAAAGGACCAGATGCACACCCCTGTCAATATACAGCTGAGATCTTACCCCAAAATCACGCTGCTGCCACTCCTTTACCATCTAAAAATCAAAATGTTTATTTATAGAAAGAAAGAAAGAAAGAAAAAAAAAGTTACAATTGGTTAAAGGAATCAAATACACACAATAAGTGAAAAGTTCTTGATTCAGGCTTGTAGAAGTGATGGAATAAACTGCTGGCTAAAGTCAAGTCTCTGGTTGCTTCCAAAACATTGGAAGGACTTCCGTCCTTTTGTTAGACTGCTCCCAGTCTTCAGCCCACCAAAGGATGGAAGGGAGAAAGGCGGGGGGAGCAATTGCCCTGGTACCTGGCAATTCAAAGGGGCCTGGAGCTCCCAGCTGCCCCTTTGGATTGCTGCTGAAGTTCTACTCTGTACAGTTCTGAGGACTGGGTTGGGGAACACACAGTGGACTGGATGACGCTAAGGACTGACTGCCCATAGCCCTGCTCCTTCCACCCAAAGCCCAGCCCCTTCCAGGGGAGCAGAGTCCCTCCCAGACCTTGCCCTGGGACCACAGTGAGTATCAGTCCCACTACCCATTAATATGAGCAAGAGAGTCCATAGTTCAGAGGTTTGAGCAAGAAAGAGACCAGATCAGGAAAGAGGCAAAATGGGGGTTTCCATGGCTTTTTATAGCTTCTGCCCTGTTGAAGGAATCCTTTTGTTCTTACTGTGGAAAATTCAGTAATAAGATGGTCACCTGGCCATGCATGATTTCACCTCCTCGCAGCTGTAGCTATTACTATACTTGTGAAAAGTCCACAAGAAAGTCCATTCTGTCCAATGGGGATTATGTGTGTTTTAATGAGTCACTGAGTTTGAACAGTCTTTGCAAGATGTGCTGGCTACAGACCTTGTTGGCATTGCTATAGGACAAACATTTGAAATATAGGAATAGAGCCAATGCTCATAACTTCAAAAACAAAAATGATACATGCTTATAAATAATATAATCATATTCAGCAACTCATAGCCTTTCCATAGGCATGTTACTCAATAATCTTTGCATAAGATTTGTTGCAACTATACAACAGTGGTTGCACAATATTTATATGGTTATATTTTAATAATAATGTCACAATTTCCATTTGTTTGCACTCAGCATTTTTGTTGCAATGCCAGAAAACAAAATGGAGCTACATATCTCTTCAAAGACCCTAAACAGAGACAAGAGAACTAGCAGCCCTGAGAGTAGTACAACAGCCAGGAGTCTTGGTTTTAAATTGAAATGTAGCTAGCTGCTGTATTTGTTTCTCACCAAACTAATGATGTATCATGGTTCTGTAAGCATTGGGGTACTGAAGGGTTAGTACATGGCACAATGGACCTGCTCTGTACTGGAAAGAATGTTTTTTTAAACAATTGTATGAAACTCCTCTTACATCAGGATACACCTGGAGGATATACACAAAGGTAGTGTCCTTTGGAGAGTGAGGGGGTGAATCCTTACTCCAAGTGACCCCTTACTCCAAGGGAACTGTTTACATTTCCCAAATCTTTGCTATAAAGTAAGGCTATATCTATACTACAGGGACAGAAGTTTTTTTCGGAAGATATTTTGCGACAAAACTTCTGTTGACAGATTGTGTCCAGACCACAGGGCGATCAGCTCTGTTGACAGAAAGCAGCTGGACTGCCCGGCCACTCTATTGGCAAAATGGCCACCTGGAAGCACAGCAGAAAGGATTACCCAGTGTTCTGGAGGCCTTTACTGTTGACAGAAGGCTCGCTGGAATGTCCAGATCTGCATTTTGTCAATGGCGGTATGGCTGTTGACAAACGTGTTGAGGGCTGTTGACTTACTGTCGGCAGAATGCCCATGGGAATCTGCATCCTCCAAGTATCAGAGAGGCAGCCATTTTATTCTGTATCTTCAAGACCAACAAGAAGTCCTGTGGCACCTTATAGACTAACAGATATTTTGGAGTATAAGCTTTCATGGGCAGAGACCCGCTTCATCAGATGCATGAGTGGAGGGGGGGGGTGGTTTCAGAGGGGTATTTAAAGAGTGGGGTCCCAGTAAAAGGGAGGGAAAGAGCTGACCAGGTCTATTTGGTCAGGGTGGAAAAGGCCCATTATCAGTAGTAAGTATGAAAAGAGTCAAAAACGAGTCAGATAAGACAGAGGGGATATGGCCCATTGTCAGTCTGGGTTTTGTTGACAAAATGGACATTTTGCCGACAAAGCCCTCTAGTCTAGACGTAGCCTAAGAGTGCAAAATGTAATGACAATAATTATAAGCCAGTATAATTTGTGGGTGTACTTCAACAGCTTGACAGAGAATTACTTGACCTTGAAGGGTAAAGGAATGAGTGAAACAAGGAAGCAAGATTAGCTTTGATTTACATTATAATTAATTTTTAGTGACATCCCTGATTGCCTTTCATGATCTTCCTGCCCCAGTAGTCACGACCCACTGATTGAGAAACATTGCATTAGTATAAAGTGGGCAGAATTTGGCCCTTGTGGTATAATTTAGAACTGCATATACAGGAGTGAATGCCCATGAGGATCCATTCCAAAATATAGGACCAAATCCTGAAGTTGTGGCACTAATTTTACTTACTGTTTACTCACTTTTTACTCAGAACCTGCATTTGATTTTCACCACTGAGAGTAAGACTGGGAGCTCAGTTTTTACTGATTTGGGGGAGGAAGGACTGAATAAAGTCCTCATAGTTTGATTCAGTGAGAGTTTGCCTCTCTCAGAGTGAGATTAAAAGTGAAATGAAACTTTCAGAATTTGCCCTTAAAGCCAACATACATCACCAAACAGCAGTCTGAAAACTTACAGCATCCATCTCCCATCTATTAACAGGCACTCCGCAGGTAACAAATGGACCCAGCTGCTTAGCCAACATTGCGATGTACTTGGAGAAACATCCATTCTAACCTACTACTGAAATATTAGAATTTAAAGAAAATGCTAATGAAGCCTGAAATCACATTTGCATTGCAAACAATGCAATTAGTTCTGCTTTTGTACCTGATTAATTTGAGCTCTGTTTCTTGTTTGTTCCGATTGTGCAGCAGAATAACGAATCTCCTTTGGGAGCCCATCATTGTGAAGAATTTTTTTTCCATAAACAAGGCAGGGTAAATTAAAACTTTGCTAGTCTGAATCGTGACTATACCTTGATCAAGAAATATGGACCTTGACAAAAAATATGACCTCCATGACAGGGATAGTCACTTAAATGCATTGTAGACAGTAGACCCTTCCTTTACTGCAAGATTGTTTAGTCTGTCTGGGCAGAGAAAGGGTGAAGCTAGGTATGGTTGTGATAGGTGGCCTAGGTTGTGTTTAGCTAGAGTACAGGCTCTGCTCAGCAGCTTTATTGTAATACAATTTGGCTAGAAGCTATTGTCCATCGAGTGTTTTACAACACCCAAGTATTTTAGAGACTCCAGTCTCAGTTTTCATTTAATCTAATCCATTTAGTAGCAGAAAGGACTGTTCCCAGCCAGAAAACTTCAATACATTTCTATGTAAATCTACTAATGGAAAGTTCCCCAGTTGTCCCCTCTGCATCATCTCCAATACTTATTTCTCTAAAAGGGAGGGACTCTGCAGCTGCCACTCAGCCTTGGATCCAGGTGCTACCAGATGAAAAGAAAGTGGGGGGCTGCTTCCACATGCACCGTGTGCACAAAGAAAAGCATCCAGTTTATTTTTATCTGTTGTTGATTTGTGGATTCTCTGGGGTGAGACAGATCTGGGAATTCACAGTACCTAGTGTGATGTCATCAGTCATGGTAGCTCTGGGTAGTGCAATGGTTCTGGATAGACTCTGGGCATCTTTTCTATCACACATGACACTGGGACATGGTTTAACCATGATATTGTTGAAGAGACATTGGCCAGTACAATAACCTCCAATCCAGAACTGTCCTTAGAATATACGGGGTCCTGTGCAATACTATTAAACGGGTGCTGCTATGCCAGATGGCAGCTGAGGGTAGTGAGCAATTGCTGGAAGTGCTGGACATCTTCACATTGGGCCTGTTGGACCAGAAGATGCTCAGCAGAGCCAAGCCCATTGTGTGTATGCAAACTTCTTGGCCTACAGCTAAGTGCTAAGAGATATGAAATGTTCTATTGGCTTCAAATTGTTTTTAAAATTAGGTCAATTTCTTGAGCTGTGCTCCAAAGCAAGTCTTCATCAGTAAAAGAACAATAGTGTGTGCATTAATCTAATTTAGTCCTGGTTTAGTTGGGTATTAAAAGCCTTCTCAGGCATCTGAAAATTATGAGCCAGCAGTTTCTGTTAAAGAATGAAATGAAGGAAGCTGGTTCTCATTTTTACTGCTAATGAATCAAACTTTCTGGAACACATCCTGACATCTTTTGAAATCAGCTTGTGTGTTCAGATAAGACATTATTTGCAGCTCTGGTTGTCATTCTGCATCTCGCTTCTAATGAAAACCAAGAGAGGCCTTCTTATATAAAAGGGAAGAGGATCTGCTTCAAACGCTATTCCCCAGTGGTGCTTGCCAGCCATTAATAATGCCCAAGTCTGCCAAAAGAATGAACTGTAGTCCAGCCAGAAGGGAGAACAAAGCATCCCAATGGCATCTGTCTCACTTAGCAGGCTGACTATGTGTTTCATGAAATTCTGTCCAGAACAAGATCACTGACATCATGGTTTACAGGCATTTACTTTAACTTCAGCCCTGCAGCTATCTAGACACAAAATGAGCCCCCACAGGTGGATGCCTTCCCACCAGCCCAGTCAAAGATGTCCTGAGGCTACCACTTGGGATTTTATCATATTTATAACATGTCAGCTGAATGTTTGAAAGATATTTTTAAGAAAGTTGAACGAATAATTTTCATAATTTTTTTTTGCTAGCACAAGAAAACTTACACATGCAAATAGGATACATATTTTCAACCACAGCAAAGTGAAAAGCCTTATATTTTGAGTCCCAGTAGTATACAGAAATTAGTCTGGAGAAATCATTTTGGTGCAAAAGGATTAGACAGTGAAATGAAATTCCAAAGGCTTTTTCAAATGTAGCTAAATTAGGTGTGTGCAATCCCTGAAGCATGCCACACAGGCAAGGCTTTTCACATGCAAATATTGACTTTTGCACACATATCAGTGTGTTTTGCATGCACAGGTCAGGCACACACACAACTTTACTTTGAGGAGGAGGACCTTGTTTCCTAGTGGAAGGTATTGCATAGAGAAACATGGCGTGTAATTAGAAAATTGTGTTATTCTATCTTTGAAATTTTCTTTTGGTTTACACGTTCACAAAGATGTAATTTCTATCACAGAGTTAGTGTATATCTGCTGAAAATATGTATGGGATTATCTGATTTATTGCTGATTTGCTTCCAATTCTCTAATGCTGTGAGTAACTTTTGGTCCATCTTTCCAAAGGACCTTCACAATTAGCGAATACACCCATGCATTTGTACATGAAATAATACATCAGATTATCAGAGAATAGATCTGAATTTCTCAGCTGTGGACCATCTTTTCTGAATCTGCATTTCCTCAAACTTTGGGATAAGATAATTGGGTCAAAAGTTTGTAGTTCTGGTCTATCATCACAAAGGGAAATATCTTTTTTGGTTCATTGCAGAGCTGGGATTCAGAAAGTGTGAACAGATATATTTGCAAATATTTTGGTTTCATTTGCAAAGGCTAATTGACACGTTAGGCCTTTCTGCAGATTGTTTGCAGGGCATATGCTTAATAGTTGGGCAAATGCACTGGGGCTAAGTAGGAAGGAAATGGGGGCAAAAAATTGCTTACCATTCACACCGTGCTGCACCTGAGATGTGTGTGAATCTGAATGTATTACTGCTTGCAAAAGATATCTTGAGCAATTAGCAAAAGCATTCTGGCAAGTAATGGCATCACACAATTAAGTACGTAAGTATACTGTGACTAGCAGAAAAGGTTATGCTATGCTAACAAGCAATTGCCATGAAATTTCATAACTTTTGCTTGTATCAGATCAATTCGAAAGGAGGTTGATATCTCAATAGGGTTTGTATGCCTCATATGGCAAATGCAATGAGACTGAGTGCTATGTCTTATTTCAACAGCAATTTTTCACCATCTACTTTTTTTATTCTTGTTACATGGTTCTAGAACAAAAAGTGAGTGAGTGAAAAATTGCTGTCATAAAAGACTCATCTGCTTTCCATTACAGTGACATTTAAAGATTGTACACATTAAAATTCTCCTACCTGCCTCAGCAACTGACATGGAAAAAAACAGAAGGTACAGTGTGTGAAATTTACAACAGGTGGGAGATTTTATAATGAGACAATACATTAAAAAGAATCCAATGATTTAGACACTATAAAGCTCCCCCCACAACTAATCTCTCCTCAAGCCCACATATAGCTGGCTGTCAAGAGGATGAACTGTCAGTAGAGGGTAAATTGGGGTCTCCTAAAAGGGTCTTTCACCTGTTTAATTCTTAGTGCTGTAGTACCAATATAATCAGGAACCAAATCAGCTGGCCAGATTCCCAGCTAGCACAGTCCCCTTGAATTCAGTGCTTAAAATAAATCAGCAGGTGTAGTCTGTTTCCTGGGTTGCAGTTGTAATAGAGCATTTTTGTTTTAAAAGAGAGCAAATCAGACCCCAAGCCTCTCACCTCTTCTTTGGACAGTGTGCACCCCTGGTACTATATGTAGGGTTTATGGGAAGGTAAGAAGGAACATTTTTGGGAGGGTCTTGTCAAAATTCTAGCAGCACATCTCTGCCCATGGCGGACAAATGATTTAACATCATTATCATGTGAGCATGAAGGGGAAAGGATCTCCAGGCCACCCAGATATTGACAGTAGAGTGGAATCCACCTCCTGCCATCTGATCCCAAGTCTTGCATCAGCTTTTTACTGAGTTCCAGAGGCAGTGCAAGGGGCCATGTCCAGAGAATGATTGATTTGTTCATTGCTGGAATTTAATGATGAGGTCAACCAAATCTGTAGGCTTGCTAGAATTTGATCTTTATTTTTATCATTTCGATGGATAATACTGGTTTTTATTTAATACATTTTTTTTCTATTTTATCCATTTAAATTTTCACCACTGTAGGAAATTGTGGAGAGAGACTCAGTACAAGCAATAAACAGTCTGCAGGCAGATGCAGTTCACCAGGGTTAGCCCATGGTGGGAAACCAGATTATTTATTTACCTGTGCATCGATAGGTACGGCCACTCACAGTTCCCCATTGACCATGGTTCGCTGTTCCCAGCCAATGACAGCTGCAGGGTGCGGTGGCCCAGCTTGTGCTGCTTCCCACATCTCCCATTGGATGAGGATGGCAAACTGTGGCCAATGGGAGTTGCAAGCAGCTGTATTTGCAGACACACAAGTAAATAAAATGCCTGGCAGTCCACTAGGAGCTAACTATGTCTGGCTCACAGGCCATTTAGTGCCCACCCCTGAGCTAGACAATAGGGGAAGGCTAGGGTCACACAATTGTTATTTAATGACAGTAGATGATGCAATTCAAAAATTGAAGCTTTATTTTCATTAATATGCAAATTTTCAGCTTCACAGGCCAAAATAAGAAAAATTAATTATTCTCAAATCAATCTCTTAAGTTCTCAACCAACATTTTTTCTGACACTATTTGTAAACATCAATTATTACTGATGAAATATTTTTTCATCAGTATGTGTGTACATATGGTGAAATCAACATTTACCAGTACAAATCTAATCATTCCACTCCTACATATTTGACGTTTCCTATCAAAATTATAGCAAAACTAATATGTTGAACCTGAATTTTGCCTTTAATAGAAATGGATTTGAAATAAAATAGGGAGCAAACTTTTAACCATACGGGTAGTTAACCATTAGGAATTAGACTAGGTCTATACTGCTGCAGAAGATTGACCTGCCAAGGTCAATCTTCTGTGGTTTTGTTTCACAAATGCGCAAAATGGCACTTTCTGGGGTCACAGTTGAACCCAGAGCTCTGTGCAAGCAGCCAGGATTAAGGAAGATCAATAGGAGAAATGCTTCAGTTGACCTTCTTTCTTGTAGACAGCCATTATAGTCAACCGCTGACAAGTTGATTTGAGCTATGCAATTGGCGTAGCTAAAATTGCATATCAGTGGTCAACTTCTATGTCTAGTATAGACATAGCCATACCAGAATCTCACATCACTCAAATTCTGGTTTTTAAAATGATGGTTATGTATATTTTTAAAAGACATAGAATAACTTTGGCAGAAGTTAGGGCCTAATGCAGAAAGTACTGGGTAAGCTTGTCTGGCCTGTGGTATCCAGGATGTCACACTGTGACTGGTGGATCATATAATGGTCCTTTTTGGTATTAAAAATCTGTGAAACACCTTTGAAATGCATGCATCCCCATTTTGTGGCTTCAACCTATCTCCGGTCTTGAGTTTGAATGGACCCTTATCCTTAACTCAGATTACATTTTTTCTCCTGAAGCTGTGTGAACCAAGTCTACAGGGAAAGATTTGAGTCTTATTTGAACAAATGGTGCAGGGTTTTCTTCTCAAGTGTTCAACAGTAGAGCCTCTCATTGTTTGCACCTCTGAAATCTGCTGGACAAACAACTGCATGTCTAATCTGGGCACACAATTATTGTAAATTTGTATGCACAGTCTGAATAGTTGTGAATGTAAATCAGTGTAACAAGCCAAGTAATCAAAGAATTGGAATAATTAAACTACATAGACCATGTTTT
Source organism: Carettochelys insculpta (assembly GCF_033958435.1). Taxonomy (NCBI): domain Eukaryota; kingdom Metazoa; phylum Chordata; order Testudines; family Carettochelyidae; genus Carettochelys; species Carettochelys insculpta. Next base: position 18,066,301 of record NC_134153.1, on the reverse strand, counting down.
TCAAAAGTGGTTCGTGATTAAACATGCGCACCTGCAAGATATTGTAAGTTGGACACTTTGGATGTCCAACTTGAAATGTCTTGAAGGTGCCTGGGTTTTAGGAAGTGCTCAGTACCCATCTCTGAAAATCATGTCTGTCTTGATAGCTACTCAGTTTTGAAAACTGTGGCCCCCTAAAGCTTTTTTAAAAAATTAGCCTCATTTCCCATCTCTGGTTTCCAAGCATAGAGCACAGTGCTGGGGCTATGGGTTAGGATTGCTTGTCTATTTTTACATTGACTATAAAACAATACCCTGGGGTTTATCTCTTATTCTCCACCCACCAGTATCAAATGTGCTCAGTGTACAAGTCAAAACACGACTTCTCTAACTCCTGTAACTGCCAGCCCAGACTGTTGCCTGCAAATCATTCTCTGTTCAGTCTACTTCATACAATGTCCCTGCCAGCAATTAAGCTGGAATCGGAAAGGGGCTGGCAGCGGTGTTTACACAGGAAAAAAAAATAGTTTACACTTTTGCTATATCAACACTGCATCCTGAAAGGAGAAAACAAAACAAAAACCCAACCTTGATTTTGTCCATAAACAAAGCTGCTTTGTCTTGCAACACGGACCCTAAGTATGGAGATTAAGTATGGAGCGTGCACAGTTTGTTTCGTGACCCTTACAGCCCATTACGGCGGTCTTAGCGTTATATAAAATGCAACTTTCTGCTCAGCAGAAAACCTCTGTCTGCAGTAATAAGATATGTGCTATTTTTGAGCAAAACACAAAATGGAGTTAATTTATGAAATGGGTAAAATTACATAGGTCTGTTAATCAAAAGCAGAACTGTGTGTGGAACCCTGGAATCCTGAGTCTGGCCTGTGGTATGCAGAATGTCACTCTAGTGATTAGCACGATCACTAAACACAAGTGGTGTGCTGCATGTCATACTAGTGACTAGTTCCCTTTGTCAGCATTGAACAGAGTATATCCCTATAGTTAATATTAAAAGACAGAAAATGGAATTGTCTTCGCCAACTATAATACAGGGATGCTATACAGTTACTGGCCCCACACTTGGTGAGAGAGAGTTTAATCTTTCCGGTTAGCCACGTTGCCAGAGCAGCCCCCAGGCTTGCACTAGCCAAACTGCAGCTTCTGCTGCACCTTATCCCAGCCATCCTCCTCTTCCTCCTGTGTAGAGGTGAGCCTGACACCACCATCAAGGAGTAAGACTTCACTGCTGCAGGGCATCACTGGTGCCCACCCCCTTAGGTGAGCAGGTGGGTCTGGAGATATGCCACCACTTCTAACTGGTGGGACTGGTTGGTCATGGGGCAGTGGAATGACCAGCAGTAGCTGCAGAACTTCAAAATGTCCCAGGAACACAGGTGGGTCCTGCTGCAGGGGAGTCCACAGTGCCCTAGGGACTGGCCCAGGGGTACTGATCGGCCACGGTGGGGTCGTTGGATGGATGGCAGGAGGGCTGGGTGCAGCCTGGTCCTCCCTGGAACACACCTGCACTCATGCAGCTCAAAGCGCTGTCCATGGGAGTGGGTGCTGCCTGTTGCCTGTGGGTGTGCCCATGAGCTGAAAGCCACACTCCCTGGTGATGTATCTAGGGTTAGGCCATCACCCGTGTGGCTGGCTTGTTCCCAACCGTGGCAGAGGTAGGCAGGGTCCCCTTCCCCCAGGGCCCTGGGGCTCATGCAGCCTTCTGTGGGGCTGGCATTGGGCCGGTGCCCATGCCCAAGGGCTGTCTGTTTGGTGCAGGTCGGACATGCTGCACAGTATGGAGTATCGCGCGAGCTGGCTCAGCAAGGCTCATGGCATGTCCCATCTGTGTCTGCCCCCCAGATCCCAGGGGATGTAACCTGTGGAGTACTCACCAGAGGGGCCCTCAAAGAGGTCCAGGGATATACTGGAGCGGCCCTGGCTGGAGGAGGGGCCCGACTCAAGTGTGATGACCAGGGAGCCATTGCTGACCATGGGTCCGCTGGCTCTGCCGGGTCCTTGGTTGCTGCTCCTCCACCGGGGGGGTCCTCAGTTGTGTCCAGGGGGCTGCTGGAGGGGAAATGTCCTCATCCTGCAGGAGCTGGGGCAGCTCCTCATTATAGGAGCTGTTTGCCTGTCCTGTCCCAGACCTCCTTGTGGCATCCTGGGCCCGGGTGTAGCCCTGCCTTAGCTCTTTGACTTTAGCCCGGACCCATTCCATGATCCAGGTGGGGTGGCTGTATGCCTCCAGGGCAGTGGTGACCTGGATGTACCCTGGGGCATTCCATCTCTTGGCACCTGGGTCGAGAAGCGTGGTCTTCGCCGACCACAGGCTGAACAAGTCCTGGATCTCGGGCTCCGTCCATGATGGGACCTGCCTTTGAGACCCCCAGGGTGGGTTCTGGGAGCCCTCAGCTTGCTCTCTGGAGGGACCACGGAGGTTGTGGGGTGCCTGGCTTGCTGCCGTATGCCTTGCATCATGAAACAGGGAGTGGCTGGTGAGCTGGGAGCAGACGGTGTGCTGTTATGCTGCTTGTATACACTTGACTTCCTGCCACAGAGATCCCTGGGCTCCCTGTAGCTTAGAGGTCGTGTCTGCACTAGCCCCAAACTTCAAAATGGCCACACAAATGGCCATTTCAAAGTTTACTAATGAAGCGCTGAAATACATATTCAGTGCTTCATTAGCATGCGGGTGGCCGCAGCACTTCGAAATTGACATGGCTTGCTGCCGTGTGGCTCGTCCCGATGGGGCTCCTTTTCCAAAGGACCCCGCCTACTTCGAAGTGCCCTTATTCCCATGAGCAGATGGGAATAAGGGGACTTCGAAGTAGGCGGGGTCCTTTCAAAAAGGAGCCCCTTTGGGACAAGCCGCGCGGCGGTCAGCCATGTCAATTTCGAAGTGCTGCGGCCGCCCGCATGCTAATGAAGCGCTGAACATGTATTTCAGCGCTTCATTAGTAAACTTCGAAATGGCCATTTGCGTGGCCATTTCGAAGTTTGGGGCTAGCGTAGACATAGCCTAAGAGTGGCCAGAGGCAGAGAGCATAGAGCTCTGATTGTATGGACAGAGTGCTCCCCTGGCCAGCTGGCTGGCACTCCAGAGCCGCCACACTTCAGTGTTGTCGACAGAATCTGTTGAGACACACATTCTGCCTCATGAGGGAGAGGCACAAGTCTGTTGAGAGAAGTGCTAAGTTCTGTCTACAGTATGGCGATAGAATGCATTTTAGGTGTAGACGTTCTGGGGGTTTTGTCGACAAAACCCTATAGTGTAGCCATACCTGAGCTGTGTGCAGAAATAAGTGGTGTTGGTGAGAGGGCAACATGAACTCTACGAAGAAAAAACCAACACAAGGGAATGAATGTCAGTGCTGCACCAGGCATTGCAACATTTAGCTGGGATGTTAGGGATCAATAACAGTCATTTTCTTTTTAGCAATATTCTATTACCTGTTGCATTTCATCTGTTTTCAGTAAATACTGAGGATAGGAAATAACTGCTTCTGATAGACTCAATGGGGAATTGCAATCAAAATGGAGAGCAAAGACTACCTCTGACACTCCATTTGTAGGGCTTCAAAGAAGGCCAGCAAACTGTAATGGTCCGTTTTGTTATAAAAGGCCATAGGCATTTCTAAACACCTTTTGTTGTAGATGGTGAAGTTTCAGCATGATACTTAGTGTCCCTCTTTGTGCCTGAGTATTTCCATTTATAAAATGGAGATGCCAATAGAAAATGCTCTGTACAAAGAGTATCTGAATCAAGTGTTCATATTTTGAATCCACAGATACATTTCTGAAGGGTGCTAGAGACTGAACTCACTAATGCTTGTAAAATGCTGTGTCTTTTTCCTCAAGGTTTTCAAAGTCTTAGAACAAAACCCAAAACAGAGGGGCAGGGTGATCTGAACATACAGGACTGGAACACAGGAGACCTGTATGTAGTTCCTAGCTCTGCCTCAGACTGCCTCTGCATTCTTGGGCAAATCTTTTAAACCTTATTCCAGCAAGTACTATGCATTGACTGTGTGTTGTGTGAAGTGCATCCTTCTGCTGGTTTTAAATCTGCTGCCTGTTAACTTTACTGGGTGACCTCTATGCATGGGTGTGGCAGTTCCTGATACCCTTTATAGCTAGAGCTGCTGGTGACACTGGGTTTACACTGCAGTGGCTACAGAGGTACAGGTATGGCCTGTGACTGACATAGAGTCAGTAGCAGATCTCTGAACGGAATTCAGACTTGGCTTCCTTATACTGTGGAAAATTTAATAAGCTGTTAAACTTTCGCCATGTTGGTCTCCTCTGATTTATGTTCTCAGTAACACATGCTCTTTCCAGTTTGACAGCTATTGCTAGATATTTAAAACCAGTTATTTATAATGCTAGTAAACCCTTTTATAGTTCCGACTCTTCTTTACTGCTATAATATGTGCAGCTTGGATAATTTTATCCTTCCTATCAGAAGACTCAAAACTGGCAATTTAGTAGAAATTGGTTATAAAAAGCTAGGCTATATACTGGAGAGGCATAGTTGTGAGGTTGGAAGAACACAGGTGGCTGTGACCCATATTTATAAGATTTGGAATGTGGAGTGGCTTGTAATAAGTAAAAAGCCTTTAAAGATATCTTTGTTCTGTCTCAGATGAGTATGTTGTTGTTATTTAGTTTATAATACCATTACCCCTTTCACCTGAGCAGCTAGTCCAAGTCTGGGGTCCTAGGGATGTTCCAGCAGGAAGTAGAAAATAGTGATCATATTTCTTTGATGCAGTTTTGTTTGATTTACAAAAATTGCACCAAGTCCTGTATTTCTGAAGACGGAAGCAATCGAATAGCAGGAATTTGCTTCTTTAGCTCAAAGCACCAAGAACACTTGTTTCAGTGTGCACCCCACTGAGAAATCTCTCCCCAGGTCTCTGCCAGGGTCAGATATCATCAGGGAGGGACAACAGAATTGCTGCGCTCCTGGACATGGTGGAGGGAGTGTCTCTGTACCCCTAAAAAAGGGTGGGGCAGACATGGTGGGGCTGGGGAAGCCTCTTGCCACTAGCCCTTCAGAGCTCCCCACAGCATGCCACATGAAGCTCTGGTGATGATTTAAAGGCTCTGGGGCTCCCGACACTGCCACTGCAGTGGCCAGGAGCCCCAGACCCTTTTGAATCACTGAGCCCCAAAACAGTAGCTCCCTTTTTCCCATCCTTGTCAGCAGGCCTGGACATCAAGTTCTTCAGCTGCTGCATCCAGCAGTCTCCCCCAGTGTCTCTATCTTTCTCTCATTGTTGCTCTCTGCTTTTCTCTTTTGCATACACAACCCCATGTTGCTAGTTTCTGAGCAGACTCCAGCAGGTGTCCTTGCTGCAGTAGGTGGGCCCCTTATGCATTTCTTTCAATTGTCTTTAGTAAAGGGCACATTCAAACATCTGCATCAGCAAGGCAAGAGCTGGGGCCATAGCAGTGGCCAAAAGCCTGGCCTGTGCCAGAGCTGAAGCCCCTGCCAGCCCTGCTGGAATGGGGGTGGGGAGGGCAGAGCACCCACTGGAGCCTGGAGATGGTGGCAGAGCCCCTACTGGTACCCCCTTAGGAGGAGGAAGAGGGAAGCTGGGGAGCAGAAGACAGCAGACCCTGGTGGCTGGAGAGCCAGCGGTGAGCATCAGGGCCCCGACAGCTGGGGAAGTGATAAGGGAGCAGTGGGGCTGGAAAGACAGGGAGCCTGCAGAAAGCCAGCAGGAAACCACAGGCTGGGAGCCAGCTGGGGAGCTGCAGGGCTGGGAAGCTGTGGGCCAGGGAGTCAGCTGGGGATCAACAGGGCTGGGCGTGGCCAGGGAACTGCAGGGATAAGGGTGGGGAGCCAGCTGGGGAGCTGTGGGGCTGGGAAGCCACAGGCCAGGGAGATACTGGGGAGCCAAGGGGCGGGAGTGAGTGGGAAGTCGAGAAAGTGGCTGAGGGTGGGGGACAGGAGGGGAGCCCCAGGGGCATTGCCCACTCCTGGTCTGGCAAAATCCCTCATCCAGGATTACTCAGGTCAAAAGGGTGCAGGATGAGGGAGGGGCAACCTGTATAACATGAAAATGAGGCAAACAAGCCTCCCAGTGAGTGTGTCCCCTCAAAGATAGCGGGGCTTTTGCATCATTTGCCCTGAGACAATCCCACCTCTTCCCTCTGAAACTATGGGGGGATTACAAGCAGGGTAGAAAATTTATGGCTCAATTCCTCTGGCTCAGTTCCTCACCCGGGTGGTTTGCCTTCTGCCATGGGCTGTGACACACTTTGACGTAGGCCAGGGAAGGCTCTGTCTCCCCCAGTGCAGCCAGACCCCAATCCCCATTGTAGGGGTTGAGGAAAAGTTTGTTTTATTATGCCCTGTGCGGGTTCTGGGGTGGCTGTGGAGGCAGTGAGTGCTATTCAGCTTTCTGGGTTCATCGCTGATCTCGCTGGAGGGAGGGGGATAGCAAATACGCTCATCCCTCATTTAACAAATACTTTACTTGTGAGTACTCACTCAAACAAGGGACATACATACATACCTTTGTTCACTAAAAGGGTGAACTTCCTCTGCTTGTATGAGCCAGCCGTGGGGTCCCTGGCTGGCGGGGGGAGACCCGCAGCCACATGGCTGGAGCAGAGCCAGCCGTGGGGTTCCTGGCTGGAGCACGGGGAGACCCACAGCCCTGCAATGGAGTGGAGCCAGCCACGGGGTCCTTCACCAGGCTGTGAGGAGATCAGCAGCCCCGGCCCAGCCCAATCCCAGCACCCCTGGCCTGCGAGCCTTTGGCCCTGCCCACTCCCAACACCCACCCAGGCCTGGTGCCGATCCCCCCTTGCCCACTGCACCCCGCATAGGTACTGCTGCTGCAGCCCCAGGAACCAGCTGCCACCTCCTTCCTGCTCATGGCCCCAAAATGCCCCCAGCCTTTAACCTTTTCTAACCCTCGCCCTCCCGCCCCCCGCACCCAAGGTTCAAAAAGCAGCGCCACGTGCCACTTTTCAAAAGCAGCGCCGCATGCTGCCATGCCTTCCCCCCAATTAGGAGCATTAGGAACCAATCAGAGACTTTAACATGTATTTTAATGGTAATTTAGTGTCCCTCTTGCAAGTTTCTGGTTACAAGCAGAAAGTTGGGAACCAACTGTGCTCATATAGCCAGGGATGAGTGTAACCAACTCTTCAGCTGCCCTGCATGGGGTATGGCAAAAGGGGCTTTCAGACCACAAACACATTTCCTCTGGGCGGCTTGGAGTCTGGAGAGGGGAAGCTGGAGTTAGTGTGCAGCAGGCTCAGGGCTCCTATAGGAAGGTGTGGGGGGGGAGGGCCCTCTGGTGGTGGGTGGGGCATATAGGTAGCAGAGCTGAGGCTTGGTTCTCCCAAGGGGGGAGGGGTGGAGGGCTCTACCCACCATCCATGCCCTGTGTTTTCCCTCCAGAGCTGACTTTTCAGTTTTTGAAAGCCTTGCTGCAACTCACCTGGGTAAGCAAGTTCCAAACTGGCCAAAGCCTCTTTGGTTTTCCTCTGTTTCATGGGGGGAAATGACGGTCTGTGGCAATCAGATTGCTGGTCGCCTCATTTTACCATCTGAGCTGGAGTTTGTGCTGTGGGAGGGAGGGTGGCAGTTCTGTGCTACCAGATGGGGGAGGCCTGGGGTGGAAGGTGAGGGGCCGGGGCAGAGAGACCTCAGATATGGCAGACAGCAACACACCCTCCCCACAGCCCTCCATGCCACCTGGTCCACTCAGCACATCTCCCCAGCTCCAGCCTGCAGTGCAGTGGCGGTGATTTAAAGGGCCCAGGGCTTTGAGTGCCCCAGATTCTTTTGAAACACCAGGCCCCAGGGCAGTTGCCTCCTTGGATCTCCCTGTCAGTGGGCCTTGGTTCATCAGGGTAGCACTTCCCAAGCTTTCTCCTTAGAGTGATCCCATGGAGTGCCAGTGATCCTCCTTTCCAGCCTGAGCAGCCGGTCAAAAACCAGGGTCTAATAGAGTCCTAGGACATGATGGGAATGTGCATGCACTGTTGTTTAGTTACTGGCTGGTAAGGTTTCATGAGGAAGTTTTAAAATTAAAAGATCAAATTCTGTTCCATTTTGAACCCCGTTAAATCTGTGAGTGGAATCTGATTTAGCCAAGAGAGTTCTGCTTATCGACTATACTGTAGCTTTAAAGGTAATTGAATTGGCTGGGTATTCCCATTTGGTCTCAGACATGAAACATATATTCTGGAAAGGATTTATTATGTCCAGATGAATCAACAGAGTGGTTAAAAGAACAATGGGAGGAAAAAATACCTGTAATGCTTTGGATACTTTTAAATCGCAGACTCTCCTATAGTATGCATGTGTAAGGAGGCAGACTAAAAGAAAGACAGTGTGCTGTAGTACCAGTGCTCTGGGCTAGGACTCAGCAGCCATGGGGGATTTTTACAGAGCTCTAGTGTTGATCTAGTGGTTCAGATTTCACGTGGCAGGACCTAAACAGAAATATCACAGCTGGGATTGCTGAAGGCTGAGCCAGCCAGACACACAGAGCTGCCTACCACTCTATTACAAATGAAGGATTTGCAGTGCTGAGGAGAACAGAAGGGAAAGGAACTTTCTTCAAAAAGTTAACCACCAAGTGGCCATAGTGCCTTTTAACTTCAAGCCATAGTCCAGATCTGTTGTCTTTGATAATAACAAACAACAGCATGATCCTACCAACCCTTTTTTCTTCTAAAGGAATTACTGCTGATCTGTAAAAGCCTGGCGAAAGTTGAATTGTGTTATGTATGTAACCCTTCTACTAATGCCAGATGCCTGCCAGAAGGGCCGGATTCAACTCCTGTGGGGTTTTCCTGTTAAGGATACAACCAACCGGCTCGAGCCCCCACCCAGTGGCCTGGGATAATTTCACCCCCTGTGCTGGGTGCCTGTAAGGTGGTTCTCCCCCTCCCCCTCGCAAGCACAGAGTCTCAGATAGAAATGGCTTGTTTAATGACCATAACCTACCCCAAGGTTACAGTGACAGATGCAGTATATCTAAGCAAAGAAGAGACAACCCCTTTACCAAGATACCATCCCCATATGCAGTGGAACCAAGTCTCTTGCTGGGGCTCTTGGCGCTTTACCCCGCACACAATTGCAGGGTGTACCTTCTGCGGTGCAGTCCCAAACCCAAAGCCCACAGATACATCACCAGGGCAGTACTAGCTGTCCACTTGTCTGCAGCCTCCCCTTGCTGCCACTGGCCGCCCACCGGTCGCCATTGTCAGCCACTCCCTCCTACTGGCCTTCTGCCGGTTGCCATCATCCGCCGCTCCTCCTACCGGCCGCTCGCCAGTCGCCGTCGTCCGCCGCTCCTCCTACCGGCCACCCGCCGGTCGCCGTCGTCCGCCGCTCCTCCTACGGGCCGCCCGCCGGTCGCCGTCGTCTGCCGCTCCTCCTACTGGCTGCCCGCCGGTCACCGTCGTCTGCTGCTCCTCCTACCGGCCGCCCGCCATTGTCCGCCGCCGCTCCTCCTACCGGCCGCCCGCCGGTTGCCGTCGTCCGCCACCCCTCCTATCAGCCGCCTGCTGCCGCTCCTACCCCACTGCTTGGGATCGCCCTGAGGCAGAGCCTTGTGATTTCAGCTCTGCATGGCCTCAGCTGCCACTCTGTGATTTCAGCTCTTGGTATCTCTAGTGTGGGGTTTCACAACCACCCTAGTATCCAGCTCCATCTTTCAACATGGGAGGTGGGGAGGGTTAGTCAAGCCAGTCTTATAGCTGTATGGCCAAGGCATAGGCAGTGCCAAGGCACTCAGCAAACTGGCTCAACCAGTATCCCTCCCCTTCTCCTCTACAATGCTTTAAAGCAGGGAGCCCTGTGTAATCAATGTTTTATGCAGCTGTGGTGATGGCCCTGTCCCCCACAACAACCCAGAGCATTGGTGAGATCTCACAACTCCTGCACTAAGTGTCATCTTAAATTGTGATTTTACAACTACATGTTTACAATAGACCAAATCTCATGGCTTACTTGCTACCCATTAGGCTTTGCCTGAAAAGGTATCACACATGCACACCTTTGCATTCTCATGCAAATGATCTCTGGGAGACACATTCCTCCCAGCCTCAGTATCACACCTGCAGCCCTTTGCATTCTCATGCAGATGACCTCTGGGAGACACATTCCTCCCAGCCTTCAGCAGCATTGCGTTCCTTCTGCCACATTCCCTACATGTACTTCAGAATACTTAATCTTGACTTGCTTTAGGTGACTAACATGGCAAGACTCAGCCAGTGACTTTCAGAATCAATGAACAAAATCTCTGGGCTCATCTGCATTATCTGTAGCCAATAAACACCATCTAAGAGCCTGAAATAGAAATAAAGGTTCTGGATTCACCAAGGTCCTCTGCTGATTAGGCGGTGACCATCTGTCCCAGTTTTGGTGGGACAGTCCCGTATTTGGGATGTCCCCATTTATTTTGTCACAGGGGCTAATTGCCCCTTATTTTCAGATGGCTGCTACCCGCTTCCCTTGGCTCCCGTGTGGCTGCTCCACAGCTCCCCCAGCTCATCTGCAGCAGTGTGGCTGCCCCACAACTTCCCCCCCCCGGGGAGTGGGTAGCCAGACCTGTGCCATGGCTGCCCCCACCAGCTTCCCTCAGCGTGGGGAACTGTAGCTGGACCTGCACAGCAGAGCGGCTGCCTGCACCCCCAGCTTCCCTCAGCTGGGGGAGCTGGGAGCCAGACTGGCAACACAGTGATGCCCACCACAGCTGCTGGAAACTGGGAGCTTCACAGGGAGGGTTACAGCCCTCACAGGGCAGCCACCTCCTGACTCCCACATAGGGTGACCATCTCTCCTGTTTTGGCTAGGATGGCATCATTCCCTGTGTCCCACATTTGGGCTGGGGAGATCTGGTCACCCTGTTGATTAACAACTAGTCATGCAGGCCACAGACAAGTTTGTTGTTTGCAGATCTCCGTCTTAATTATTTAGGGGAAAAAATGTTTTTCTGAGGAAAGGTGGTTTATTTTGGGGGAAGAAGGTAGTTTGGAAAATACCGGTTAATTAAAATGGAAACTGCGAGAAAGGCCAGTTTGGATGGACTTCCTGTTTTAAAAAATATCACTGTCAACACTGCATTGTTAGTGTGGCAATATCCTGAAATCCTACCAGAGCCTTGTGGGCTGGGGACCCCCTGCAGTTCTGTGAGCATATATGCAGTACCATAGCTCCTTAGCTTGCTGCAGGTCCTGTACAGTAATCCCTCGAGATACATGCATTTGAGATATGGGCATTCAAAATGTGCATATCTTGCCCCGTATTTTCAGGCAGCTGCTGCCAGCTTCCCCTGGCTCCTGTGAGGCTGCTTCACAGCTTCACACTGCTCCCCCAGTGGCATGGCTGCCCCCCAACTTTCCTCTGCTGGGGGATTTATTTTGTCAAAGGGACTAATTGCTCCGCATTTTCAGTAGGCTGCTGCCCACTTCCCCCAGCTCATGCGTGGCTGCGTGGAAGGGATTGTAGGGTGGCGGGGGTTTGTGCCAAGGGGTGGGCAGGGAGCCTGCAGCCCTGTGGCTGGGAAGTGGCTGGGCTCTCAGCCCAGGCCCCAGCAGCAGCCCCAGAGAAGGCTGCCATTTGGTTCCCCTCTCCTCTGCCTGCGGGACCCAGGAAACTGACCAGCCATGAGCTGGTTCCCATCTCCCCTCAGCTTGTGCAAAAATTGGAGTTACAACATTGTTGAGACACATGAAATCTGACGAGGCCAAAAGAAGGATGCCACAGCTAATTTCTGCTGAAGATGGTTTCCCGGTTAGCCAGAGAGTGTCAGAATGCATGCTGTGTGGCTGTGTCCTGCACCAGGGAGAGGTGCTAACAATGTACAGTTATGCGGTACGTTTATTCCGAAAGAAGACCTCTGGGACTGGAATGGCAGGGCAGTGGGTCAGCATAAAGCAGTTTCAGGGAAGCTCTCCATGGGAGAATTTCACCTTTCATCGGCCAACACACTTGCCCCACTTGCCAGCACTATGCTATACCTAAAATAGGAGAAGAGCTGGATGGCATTATTTACAAACAGTAAGTTCATTCCGAAATGTAAAGGGTGCAAAAATACATACAGCCCTAGCTAACTCGCTTAAAACCAAAGCATCTCACTTTTCATTCTCCTATTGAAATTTACAAGGTCTATTTTTATTAGTAATTAGCATTCTTGATAAATACTGCCTTTAAAATGCACACACAAATCTCTGTCCCTGGCCTTGGGACCTTTACCTAGGGACAGGAGAGTTTTCTCTTGTGTCAGTTTTATTCTTATCTGCCATTTTGGCCTTTTTAAAATGTTCTGAATTCTTTGGATGGAAGGTGCTTGCAGTGCAAAATATAATAATAAGCCTCCCCCTCCCCCTCTACTCCCACCCCCATGATTCCCAAAGCTGAGGGAGGTGTTGTAGTGTTAACAGACTGAAGGCTACAGTTTTCAGACATCCTTCATTATCCTGAAAAGTATGTGCTTGGAAATGGCAATTAGATGCACATTTGCAGATGTTGGGCATCAGGATTACTGATGTATATGCCTACATGAATGCGTGAGTCACCGAACAGCTAACAGATGGCAGTGATTTTTGATCACTCCCAGCTTGGGCTGAATTCCAATTAAGGACCTAGAGATGGAAGGTTCCATATGCAATTTCCAGTTCCCTGAGCCATACACCCCCCGCCCCGTTGGTTTGGATTCTTAGGGCTTACTTTTTCGTACCAACTAGAACAATAGATTAAAAAGACACTGTTCTTTTACCTATTGATGAAAATGTTCATTGGAAACTGTTCTGAGATCCCTATGTACTTAAATGTTTCCATAGTAAATAATATGAAAGAGAAAGCTGTAAAGCTACCATTGGACTACTATTTCCTCCAATCTATCTTTGGAAGAAGCTACAGGTTGAATCTCTGTAGTCTGGCACCCTCAGGACCTGATCAGTGCTGAACAAAAAAATTTCCTGAACCACGGGTGGTCAATATTGTCTAGCACATTACCAACACTTCCTTTGCTCACTGAGCTCTTTGAAGACATTTAGGGTAAATTACATCTAAAAACCAGCACAGAACACTGACCACCAGGACTGGTGGCTGTAAACAAACATTATAGGACCACAGAACATTTGGCCACACCGATAAGTGGTCACTCAGCTGACTAAAATCATGCCAGATTATGGATGTTGCCAGGTAAAAGAGTTCCAGAGTAGAGTGGTTCAACCTGTACAGAGTTTTTTGAAGACTGGATTGTTGCTGGCATCTAAAGATTTTGCCTGATCTACTCAACCAGAGTTGCTTTCCTTGTAAACATTTTTTGTCTGTAATACATGTTTCACCAGGAATCTCAGCAATAACTTAGGCACAGGTGTTTTCAATGTTTAGCATGAATGAATTAAGTAAAATATAAAGTAGCAAAGGAATAGATGGTAATATTAATGAAAGTAATGAAGCCAAACTTTTAATATCAAAGGAATAGCTCAAGTGTTGTGACATATGAGTTAATTAATGAGATTTGTACCTTAGCTTTTATCACCCCCCAACCTCAGCCACTCCCAGGTACCACTGGTGCAGCCCAGAGGAACGAGCCTCCACCTCTAAGTGTATAATACAACCTGAACTTGACAGCCTCATCCCAAGTCTTCCAGAAATGTCTGAGCTAGTTGCACAGCCTATGGTGGAGGAACTTTCTCAAGCTCTTGATGTGCTCTCCAATGGACAGCACCAGGAAACAACAGAATCCCAGCTGAAGTCCTGAAGGCTGTGCTCTTCTGCTTCCTCTATGATTTACTCCTAAAATAATGGTGAGCAGGTGATAGCCCAAATGCCATGAAGAATGCAAACATCATCACTCTCTCTTAAAAAAAAAAAAGGTGACAAAGGTGACTGCAACAACTACAGAGGCGTCTTGTTACTGAGCAGCACAGCCAAAACATTTGCCATGCCATTCTCAAAAGCCTGCAAAAACTTGTAGATCGAGTCTATCCAAAAACACAAGGTGTTCGACACAGTCAGTAGATGAGGACTGTACCGAGTATTAACCAAGATTGGCTGTCCACCGACCCTACTCAAGTTCGTTTCACAAAAACATGGAAGCATCAGTGCAATATGATGGATTTACATCAAAAACATTTGTGATGAACAGTGGAGTCAAACAAGGATATGTTCTTGCCCCTACCCTCTTCAGCATATTCTTCTCAGTTCTACTAAATTGCACGTTTCAAAACTCATGCAGTGATGTATTTCTCCACACAAGATTAGATGGCTCTCTACAACCTGGCAAGACTCAAGGCCAAAACTAAGGTCAAGAAAGTTCCCGTCAGGGAACTCCTCTTTGCAGATGATGCAGCTCTCGTTGATCATAATGAAGACTCGCTACAGTCACTGATGGAGTCTCTGTACACAGCCTGCAAGTTGTTTTACCTTGACATGAGCATGAAGAAAACTGTTGTATTTACTCAAGGTGTACCTCAGCGACCCAATGTCATTCTGGTAACGGCCCATTAGATGTGGTTCAACAATTCTGTTAACTTGGAATTATTGTCACTGAAAACCTATCCATGGATGAAGAACAGAACATCAGAATTGGGAAGGCAGCTACAAAATGAGTATGTAACAATCCTGAACTGACAGTGAAAACAAAGATACTAATCTATCAGGCATGTGTATTGAGTATCCTGCTGTGTGGTTCTGAGGCATGGACCACCTACTTGAACCAAGAGAAAAAACTGAACACTTTCCATCTTCACTGCCTCCACAGAATTAAGAATGTCAACTGGCAAGAAAAAGTTTCAAAAGCAGATGTCCTGTCATGATCTGGCATACCCAGCCTCATAGTGATCCTCAACAGCAGAAGACTACAATGGCTTGGTCATGTGAGAAGAATGGGTGACGAATGTCTTCCCAAAGAAATCCTCTTCAGTGAACTGTCATGTGGGTTGAGAACAAGAGGAAGACCAAAGCTAAGATTCAAGGATACATGCAAAAAACGCCATGAAAACATTCAACATTGATCGAAAATCCTGGGAATCTGCATCATCAGATCGAAATACCTGGGGATGATTGCTATGACAGGGCACATCATTCTTTGATAGAATATATGCAAGTCATGTCAAAGAACTTTGTCTTAGAAGGAAAAACTCTAAGACTCAAGAATTTAGAAATAGACTGACGTGGTTATTGCAACTGACCATGCAAATCCAATATTGGATGGATAAGCCACGACAGCAGCTGCAGACTCAAACACTGCCCATGGATCCTCACCACCACTGCTAATCACCATCTCTTGAGATGAAAAGGGGCCATAGTAGTAACCTCAGCCACTCTGTCATAGTTTCCCTAGTTAATTGATAGAAGCAGATTTGACAGAATGAAGCTAGGGCCTTTTTACAGGGTGCCTTAATCCACACTAGTGGGGTGTAAATTCAATGGTGTACTAGTTGTTGTGCACTAGCTGGTTCCTGTCAACATTGCTGATGTGCACTAAAAGTTCCATAGTGCTCATTAATTCAATTGTACTATCATGTATAAGAGATGTTTTAGCATGTGCCTGGAGGATCCACACGGGTCAATTAGGCTATGTCTAGATGGTGCCCTAACCTTGAAGTAGGCTATTTTGAGGCATCCCTGTACTCCTCAAGTGATGAGGTTTACAGGGATGCTGGAATAGCACACCCATTAACTCGAAAACCTTTGTATATGAAATAGCGCTTCCTGTGTAGACCTAGCCTTAGTGTTCAACCTGCTAGTGCTCATTAGAAGTCACTCACACCACAGTTAGACTAAGGCTCCATGTAGACATCCCCTACTGGAGTTTTGATGATCGGGTTGCCTAGATTTGTGGATATGAGTTTACCCAAAAGGTTCGTCTGTCTTGCTTTTACCATCAATCTATTGTTCAGAGTAAAAATTGCACATGAAAAGAAACCCAGCTTAAAGTGGGCCGGCAAAGAAAAGATATCTGGGCACATATTCTTTATATATTAAAAAGGACACAACCACCTGTTAAGGGGTTTTCTTCTGCTTGTTTTTCTCCATATATTGGGACCATCAAGTCTGGTAGTCTGAGGTAATTCATTAATATTCTCAGATATGATTTGTAAGACCTTTTCTAATCTTTAATTGAAAAGGGCAGAGGTAACAAAAATATCTTCTCTGAAGTGTTTCTTAGATGTCAGAGTTAAAGTAGTATTAAGAAAAACAATCAGCTTTAAATAGTCTGAAGAAAAGTCACTTCCCATCTCAGTGTTCTGGAATCACAGCAGTGAGAGGCCGTGTCTACACTAGCCAAAAACTTTGAAATGGCCATGCAAATGGCCATTTCGAAGTTTACTAATGAAGCACTGAAATACATATTCAGTACCTTATTAGCATGCGGGCAGCTGTGGCACTTCGAAATTGATGCAGTTCGCCGCCGCGCGGTTCATCCAGACAGGGCTCCTTTTCGAAAGGACCCCGGCTACTTTGAAGTCCCCTTAGTCCCATCTACTCATAGGAATAAGGGGACTTTGAAGTAGGCGGGGTCCTTTCGAAAAGGAGCCCCATCTGGATGACCTGCGCGGTGGCGAGCAGCATCAATTTCGAAGTGCTGTGGCCGCCCGCATGCTAATGATGTGCTGCATATGTATTTCAGCGCTTCATTAGTAAACTTTGAAATGGCCATTTGCATGGCAATTTTGAAGTTTTTGGCTAGTGTAGATGTAGCCAGACTGTGCAAGTGAAACCTATCAATTCTCCAGTCATTTAGGGCAATCTGAGTGCATAAGGCCTGGATGTCCTGTATATATATATATATATATATATATATATATATATATATATATATATATATATATATATGTAAAACTAAACAAAAAACAGGAAAAGAACTTTGAAAAAATAGACATTTTAGACCTTTTTGAAAACACGCTATTAAGCACCAAAGAAAAATAGAAAAAAGCTCATAGCCTGTCCTTTTTCCCTTTCAAGATCACCTTGATAAGGCGTTTTTGTTAACATCAGCTGTGCCAGTTTGTTATTTATTTCTGTAAAAGACTCTCTCCATTCACTCTGGTACGTGTTACCAACTAGGTCTGACATTTTCAAAAGTAGGTGGCTAAAGTGAGTTTTCTACACCTAGTCACCTAGAATCAGACTTTTAAGAAATTTGTAGTTTCCACTGCCATTATCTTTAAAGGATCCTGGTCTTAGGGCCTGATTCAGCATGCTTGAAACTTAGTGGAGAGACTTCCTTTGTCTCTCAAAAAGAGTAGATGGATTTTCAAGGGTGCTGAATGCCTATTTACTTCACTTTTGAAAAAACACATTTTTAGATTCCTGCTACAGATTTATTTAGGCACTGAATTTGATTTCGCATAAGCTTGGAAATTCTGACTTAGAGATTTATGGTCAGCTAGTAAAACAGCACATTGTTCACCAACATGCTTCAATTCTCTCTTACTCTATAGTGATGCTTCTAAACATAGCTCTTAATGAGGTATTTGGGTGAAAACAAGTTCAAGAGGTTGCCTGACAAGATGAGGTTAATACTCTGTTGGATATCAATCCATCTGTGTAATTAGTGACTGTCCCTTGGTGGTATAAATAGTGTTACTAATTACGTTCATATTAACATCACCACCAATATTATGAAGCTTCATTGCAGATACAAATTGGGTTTGCTTCAGGATCAGAGAAATCAGCAACAGAGGGAATTTGTGATGGACTCTCACCAGGGTCCAAACCACACAAGTGCCTGTAAATTAAAGAAATTTTGAAATATTCAGTCATTAATACTTCATCTTGTCCCTCTCTGACCTGGATGATAACACCAAAGAGCCCAATTTATGTCCACATCAATGGAGAGACTCCAGCTGAGTTCAATAGGAATTGGACCAATCTTCAAGGCAGGAAGAAGTTTAGATCCAAGAGAAGCAAGAGAGGCATGGAGTTGTCTTTCCTCATTCTCTTATTGGGTAGGGTTAGCCAAGGGAAGAGAATAGCAAATGCAAACTAGAAAGAGGCAAACTGGGAGGATTAAAGCATCAACCGTAAGATTTCTAATTTGCACTTACAGTTAGTCCATAAATGTTCTGATTCTCATGATATTACTATGTATTTAGAAGTTACTGCTTCTGGTCCCAGATGCAGATTAATAATGTCTAACAACAGAGAATGAGCGAGAATTTCTTTGTTGTGTCAAACTTGCAGATGATGTTTTGGATGAGGGTGTAGACCGCGGGGGCCCACCCGTGGCTCTTGAGCCGCATGCATCTCTTTGAGCTGTTAAATGTAGCTCCTCCTCAGAGCCACGAGCCAGGACTTCCATCACTGCTCTATATGTGTGTTCCACTGCTTCGTGAGAGAAGTATATGGTGGCAGTGGTAGTGGCAGTGGTAGTGATGGGGCGGTGGCTCTGGGGCAGCAGCAACGATGGTGATGACTCTGGTGAGTTGCCGGCATTGAGTTAGAGCAGTGGGGGAACAGGTGCTGAGGGGCCCTGACTCTGGGGGAGCGGGAGGGCTTTGATTTAGAACAGAGAGGCTCAGGGTGCCTGGTTTTTGGGGAGGGGTGGGGGATTGGATTAGAGTGAGGGTCTGGGGTGCCTGCTTCTAGAGGAGGGAGAGGGTATTCTGCTATGTAGTATATGTTTATCTATAAGTCTATAGATATATATTATATTTATATAGGTAGATAAAAATAAAAACATAATACATGACTCTCTGTGCTCTGTCTGTGGCTTTTCATCTGTAACTGGTTGGCTACCTTTGGTGCAGACTATTGCTTGCTTTAGGCACACATATTCCTCTATTCCTAATTGCCTCTGAATCTACTGCCACAGCCAGCATTCATGTGAGGCTGGGGCCTCCTTAGGATTTACAGGGGCCTACACAGTACTATTAAACTGGTGCCCCTATCTCCGATGACAGCCTATGGATGAAGCAGTATATGGTGTTTTTTTTAGAAGTGTGATTTTATAATCTTCAGCAACACACTGAGATATTTTAAAACAAATTTTAAACTAAGGTCCTGTCAGAAACTCATAGCTAATGCCTGTTACCTGGCTTCATGACCACTTGAATGGCTCTTTCACAGGGTCACTGCTCTGCTAATAGCTCTGGTAGGCTTTTTCACTTTAAAGTTAACTAGTTCCTCTCCCAAGGAAGCAGAGCTGCTGACCAGGGTTAAGAAGAGGCAGAGGGATGGGCAGTAAGACCCAGTGATATCCCAAATTTTCAGTATCAGAGAGGTAACCACGTTAGTCTGTATCTTCAAAAACAACAAGAAATCCTGTAGCACCTTATAGACTAACACATATTTTGGAGCATAAACTTTCATGGATGTTTGTCACAAAAGCTTATGCTCCAAATTTTCAGGTGCCTGGTATTTCAGGTGCGGCTGTATATTCTGTATGTGGGCGAGGACAGCCCTGGTGCTAAGGACTGTATTTTGAAAGGTAGCAAGCACTTCATGTCAGACCATGCAACCCTCAGGTCTGCTTACCATTTTAGGTAGAGGAGAAACAGTTCAGCACATTATAGATTTGACTAAGAAACAATCTAGAAGGGGATGTGAGAAGAGCTTGCCAACCCCATAACTAAGGCTCCAGGATGTCTTCATAGATAAGTGTTTGATTTATAATGCAGTTAGGTGCCATTCACCTCAAATTAATAGCAAGAAATCCACATAAAAACTGCAATTGACAAGGGGATGCCAGGATTCCTAATAAGAACTGGAAAGTGGTGAAAACTGACTCTGGGCTATATTACGCTATGGGCATTCTTTATAAAGAGAGTTTAAAACAAATTTGGGTAATTTATCCTCTATCAGTAAGTGAAAGCCTTAGGTCTTGGTTATTTCAAGGAAGAAGGGAAGTTTTTTCTTTTTCTTTTGATTATTACTCCTGGCAGCCGTAGGCTACTTGAAGGAAATTCCTAGGTCCTTCTTTTTGGTATGTGTGCATAATCAAAGTTAATGGGCTTTGAACCAGATTATCAGTGTGGAATCAAAAGCACTTGAACTCTTTAAGCCACAGTTTGACTCAGAGAGTTGTGAAGAGGTGTATTAATGCTGGACTGTTGCTTGATGAAGAATAAAGCCTTCTACAAAAGCTGAGCAAGAAATGGGTCTCTCTTTGAGTCCCTTTAGTAGTACATGTTCTCTGATTCTGCTGCTATGAGAATGTATTATATAACTATATTGTGCCTCCACAGCAGCCAGCATGAGAGGAAAGTTGCCTTTAAAAATGAAGAAATGGGATTGTAAATAAGGTGAGGGGAAAGATTAGTTGAATGCCTTCAGCTGAGTTCTTGATGAGCCAGCAAACAACCCCCCAAAACAACAGTGTCTAAGATATATCCTCCATATTAAGGGGTCCCACTCCATTCAAGTGAAAGCACCATGGGCCAAATTCAGCCCTGACATAAGCTGGCACAGCAACTCCAGTGGTTTCATTACCTAATGAATTCTCATGCCAGAGGTTGCAATGCACAACAGGTCATACAACGAGCCTGCCTCACCCATATGGCTCAAGGGGAGACTAGATCCCAGTTTTCTGGAAGGGAGGGAGGGTTCCCATATGGAAAATGTTGAGAATGACTGCACTGAAGTCAGCAAACATGGCCTGGAGCTGAACTTCAAGCAATGCAAACTATCATTTAAGTTGCAGTTTGGGGCCTCCATGGCTTGGCATCTTGCAAATGGTACTCATGTGCTAAGCAAAATCCATCTGGGATTCTGCCTGTTCAATCATCAGAGGTTGGGTTTTACACCTTAAAAGCACTCACCTGGCCTAGGTATAAATGTAGGGTGACCATCCATCCCATTTTGGGTGGGACAGCCCCATATTCCGGGTGCCATCCCAGCCTCCCAATTTATTTTGTCAAAGGGGCTAATTGCCCCATATTCCACTTTTTCAGGAGTGCAGGAGACTGCCCCCGGTTCTGGCTCCCCGTGGCTGGGGGAGCCAGGCACCAGACCTGCATGGCTGCTGCCCAGCTTCCCCCAGCTGGTAGAAGCCGAGAGCTCTGCTGGCAGTGTGGCAGCCCAAGTCATGGGGCAGCTGAGAACTGCAGGTACCGTCCCCCTTCAGCTCCCCAAGCAGGGTGGTAGCACCCACAGGGCAGCCTCTGCCTGAGTCCCAGTTAGGGTGACCATCTATCCCATTTTGGCTGGGACAGCATCATTCTCCCATGTTCCATATTTGGCATGGGGAGATACAGTCACTCTATATATACAACTAGGCAAAGTTTAAGCTAGTGGAGAGTTGGAGCCAGATTCCACATGCAGGGCAAGTGGCACGAAGTGCAAGTCTGGCACAGGTGGGGACAGTTTCTCATATCTGGGGATCAGCTGGGTCCAAAACCACCCTGACCATACCCCCAACCTGATACCCTCTGCCAGGGCCTGGTAGGGGAGGTGGCATAGGATCCACTCAGATATTTACCAGGGACCAGCTGCTTTGCAGCATTGGAAAGGTACAGAATGACCAGAGCACCAAGAGAATTAAGGTTTCATCTTCCAAGTATAAATTGCCAGTACATGAGTGAGCGGCAAAGTAATGTATCTTGCTCTGATTTTGCATTCAGCCATTGTGTAACTTACACTCTGAGGTGGGTGTTTTAGCAGGAAAAGCAGTTAGCAGGAGGATATAAAATAAAGCAGTTCCCACCTCATGCATTTAAACTTATGCCCACATAATCCCCAGAGCAAACTCAAAGCTATCTTAAGCATGTGTTGCTTTCATTACCTTCCATTCATACCAAGGCTGAGTTTGATCCTTCACTCCCAGCCCTTTGCTGAAAGTGATTTCAGTTAAATCCCAGATTCGAACCCCAAATCAAATCCTAGCCCTAACATGTGTCAGGAAGCAGGCTGTTCTGTAAGGAAGGTAACATTTAGTCAGTCAAGCACAGATCCTTTAATTTATTTAGGGGCCTCACTCCTGCTGTTTTCAATGGGAGTCAGGTACCTGCATATGTCTGAGGATCTGGGCTTCCCTGCTAATGGTCAACCCCTTTGGGGCAGAGTTTCAGGCTGAAATAACAAGTATGGCCCATGCTTAAAGTCCAAGATCTTTATACCATACCAGTCTGTTCTGTAGATACTAAGGGGAAAGAATAAGGAAAACAAAATTAACAAAACTTTATAAAACATCGAGATAGTTTGTTTCAGGTTTGTGAGAAAGGTTTGAGTTGGCTTGTGCCATCTGTAAAATGGAAGCCTCTATGTGCAGAGATTAGTAACTACTCCTGCTGTTCTGGACAGAGTGTTCACCTTTACTGGAGGCAAATACTCCTCTCTGAGGTGAAAGCAGAACACTAGTCACCGAGCCATTTTTAATAGTATTAGGAGTATTTTGCAAGTGCCAGTAATGTGCATGGGCTATGTAAGATGCAGAATGCAGGGAATCCCTGCTAGTGCCCATGCTGTGCTGGTCCTGTAAGTATGCAACAAGACCTTGCAATCCTTGAACTGTAAATCTAGCAGCACTAAAAATTAATATGCAATGTACATATTGTACATATAAACAAATTAAATGTGTGTGAGAAGAGGGGATTCTGGCTCTCAGCATAGGCCTTAGCTATTGTCCCTTTCCCTTCCCAATAAATGTACCCATATTAATTTTTTTGGAAAAGTAACGTACATGCATTGTCAGGGCTGTGCCTCTCCGGGGTGCGCCCTAACTTTACGTGAGGACAGTTCTGTGTTTCTTTCAAATAAAAGGGAAATTTCCAGATTTCCTGCCTCTGTTACTCCAGCCTAGGAGGAGGAGGTGGAGGAGGATGGTTTTTAATACGTGGTGCGTAAGAGTCGAATGTCTGAGGCAGAAAGACAATATTGATCTTGCTGTTAGAATGAGCTGTTTTCCTTACTGGACCTCCATTTACTTGACTGCTCTTGTAACCCAAGTTAGCTAACCCATGTGAAGAGTCCCTGCTGTGTGGGAGTCACCGAGGGGAAAATACCAACAAGAAGTAGTCCGCTGGCTTGAAGCTGAGAGTTACATTAGCAACGCAGTGCGGGGAAGGTGGTGGTGCTGTAAATATATTGGGGACAGTTAGAATTCAGACTCGGGAGTTCTTGGTCAGCAGTAGCCCCTCCAAACAGCATTCAGTTCAAAGATTTAAAATTTAGTGGCTATTAAAAAAAAAAAAACAACCCAACAACGGCAGCTCTCTATGAATTACAATGGCACAAAATAACCACATTCCAGTAGGAAGGTTACTCTCAGGAATGAAATTAACTTAAAATTTCTTACAGGTCCTGTTCTATTGCAACCCAGGTTCCTGCCAGCTCTTTCCATAGCTGCATGCTGACTTTTGCTGCCGCTGAGGCAGCTCTTGCCAGAGCTGCGCTCCTGTTTACTTTCACCATTTGATTCTCTGCAAGGTCAATTTTTTAAATTTCCAGTTAAATTTTTAAGTCAGCCTGAAGCTTTGTTCCCTCAGAAAGTTGCATGCACCTCTCTTGGCATTTCCAATATTTGCATCTGTGTGTCCACGAACCAGATATGTGGACATATCAGTTCTGCTGTTCATTTCACAAATTGAGTATGAAATTGTTTGGATGTGCAAAATCACAGGTGCCAAATTAGCCTCTACATATGTATTCAAAGAGGAGTTGAGGTATTTGAAATGTATTCAGTTTTACTGAAATACAATACAGGTTGTTTACCACCTTTCTCCTCTTTTTAAAGATTTATCTTTTAACCCACATTTCAAAGCTAGAGACAGTTATACCCATGGAGCACCCTCCCTCTTAACTCTGTGAAATTGCCCTAAGGTGCTTACCTTCATTTGATGTTAGGCAGTCATTATTCACTAAACAATCTCATGTCCCCTTCTTATAAATCATCAGCATTAAACCTGCAGCTATGAAAGCTCTCAGTCTCCTCTGAGACTCCATTTGTAGTCCAGAGCTGACTGTCAGATAGTTAGGAGTTTAAGTACCTGTGGCTACCTACAATGAGTGGATTTAAAAAGAAGGAGAACTTATGAAGACAGATGAGTAATACCAGCAGTACAAGAGCCTGGGGCTGGAGGGCTTGATTCTGATCACGCATTACTCGTTTTGCGCTGATGTAAATCATACCATTCTGCTTTCTTTCTGAATAGTAACAGAGAGGAAGCCCTGCTAGTCTATACATTATCAAAACAAAAAGCAGTCAAGTAGCACTTTAAAGACTAGCAAAATAGTTTATTAGGTGAGCTTTCGTGGGAGAGACCCACTTCTTCAGACCATAGCCAGACCAGAACAGACTCAATATTTAAGGCACAGAGAACCAAAAACAGTAATCAAGGAGGACAAGTCAGAAAAAGATAATCAAGGTGAGCAAATCAGAGAGTGGAGGGGTAGGGGGAGGTCAAGAATTAGATTAAGCCAAGTATGCAGACGAGCCCCACAGTGACTCAGAAAGTTCCCGTCCCGATTTAAACCATGTGTTAACATGCTGAATTTGAATATAAAAGCCAGCTCGGCTGCTTCCCTGTGAAGAACGGTGCGAAAATTCTTTTTCTGTAACACACATACCTTTAGGTCATTAATAGAATGCCCGATTCCGTTAAAATGTTGACTAACTGGTTTGTGGATCTGGAGTGTTTTGATGTCTGTTTTGTGCCCATTAACCCTTTGTCTAAGGGAGTTAGAAGTCTGTCCAATATACAAAGCATCTGGGCATTGTTGGCACGTGATGGCATATATAATGATAGTAAAACAAAAAGCAGTCAAGTAGCACTTTAAAGACGAGCAAAATAGTTCATTAGAGCTGCGTCTACACGTGCACGCTACTTCGAAGTAGCGGCACCTACTTCGAAATAGCGCCCGTCGCGTCTACACGCGTCGGGCGCTATTTCGAAGTTAACTTCGACGTTAGGCGGCGAGACGTCGAAGTCGCTAACCTCATGAGGAGATAGGAATAGTGCCCTACTTCGACGTTCAACGTCGAAGTAGGGACTGTGTAGACGATCCGCGTCCCGAAACGTCGAAATTGCTGGGTCCTCCATGGCGGCCATCAGCTGGGGGGTTGAGAGATGCTCTCTCTCCAGCCCCTGCGGGGCTCTATGGTCACCGTGGGCAGCAGCCCTTAGCCCAGGGCTTCTGGCTGCTTCTGCGGCAGCTGGGGATCTATGCTGCAGGCACAGGGTCTGCAACCAGTTGTCAGCTCTGTGTATCTTGTGTTGTTAAGTGCAACTGTGTCTGGGAGGGGCCCTTTAAGGGAGCGGCTGGCTGTTGAGTCCGCCCTGTGACCCTGTCTGCAGCTGTGCCGGGCATCCCTATTTCGATGTGTGCTGCTTTGACGTGTAGACGTTCCCTCGCTGCGCCTATTTCGATGTTGGGCTGAGCAACGTCGAAGTTGAACATCGACGTTGCCGGCCCTGGAGGACGTGTAGACGTTATTCATCGAAATAGACTATTTTGATGTCGCAACATCGAAATAAGCTATTTCGATGTTGGCTGCAAGTGTAGACGTAGCCTAGGTGAGCTTTCGTGGGACAGACCCACTTCTTCAGAGCATAGCCAGACCAGAACAGACTCGATACTTAAGGCACAGAGAACCAAAAACAGTAAGCAAGGAGGACAAATCAGAAAAAGATAATCAAGGTGAGCAAATCATAGCGTGGAGGGGTGGGGGTGGGGTCAAGAATTAGATTGAGCCAAGTATGCAGACGAGCCCCTATTGTGATTCAGAAAGTTCCCATCACGATTTAAACGATGTGTTAATGTGCCGAATTTGAATATAAAAGCCACCTCGGCTGTTTCCCAGAATCACGGGCACTTCCTCATGCTCCTCTACTAACATCATATATGCCATCATGTGCCAACAATGCCCAGATGCTTTGTATATTGGACAGAATTCTAACTCCCTTAGACAAAGGGTCAGTGGGCACAAAACAGACATCAAAACACTCCAGATCCACAAACCAGTTAGTCAACATTTTAATGGAGTGGGGCATTCTATTAATGACCTAAAGGTATGTGTGTTACTGAAAAAGAATTTTCGCACTGTTCTTCAAAGGGAAGCAGCCGAGCTGGCTTTTATATTCAAATTCGGCACATTAACACATGGTTTAAACCGGGACAGAAACTTTCTGAGTCACTATAGGGGCTCGTCTGCATACTTGGCTTAATCTAATTCTTGACCTCCCCCCCCACCCCTCCACTCTCTGATTTGCTCACCTTGATTATCTTTTTCTGATTTGTCCTCCTTGATTACTGTTTTTGGTTCTCTGTGCCTTAAATATTGAGTCTGTTCTGGTCTGGCTATGGTCTGAAGAAGTGGGTCTGTCCCATGAAAGCTCACCTAATAAACTATTTTGCTAGTCTTTAAAGTGTTACTTGACTGCTTTTTGCTTTCTTTCTGTCTCATATGTACAGCATTACATCTAGTAGTGGTGAAAGGTGATGAATTGATGGAATTAAGGGCCACTATTCACCAAAAGGACACATCACTGGCCAGAGTATATGCAAATTTCCTTATTCTGCACCTTAATCCTCACCTGGAATAGAGATTATTATTTATAATGTCCTCTGCAGTTGCACCTAGAGGCTTCCACTAAGAATTCAGGCCCCATGGTGTCCATTATTGTAGTGACAAATATCAGAGGGGTAGCCATATTAGTTTGTATCCGCAAAAACAATAAGAAGTGCTGTGGCACCTTTTAGACTAATAGATATTTTGGAGCATAAACTTTCATGGGCAAAGACCTACTTTGTTAGATGCATGCATGCATCTGATAAAGCAGGTCTTTGCCCACGAAAGCTTATACTCCAAAAAATCCATTAGTCTATAAGGAGCCACAGGACTTCTTATGGTAGTGACAGAGTATAGTGACAGTCACTTCCTTGAGGAACTTGCAGCCTAATTTGGGGAGAGAAGTGGTGTTCCCTCTATTTTTTCTATCTGTGAGTAAAATAAATTTTATGTGCACCCAGGTATATGTGGATGTGCACCACCAATACAAACATATGCTGGTGGCTGTGGGTGGTCTGTTAATCACCTGGGTGGCACCTGAATCTCTCCTGTGCAGCCTCCCAAGTGCTCAGCTTTCAGGGAAAGCTGTTGAAACGGTAATTCAGACTCCATGTCCCTCAGTCTTTTCCTTTTGAACCTCATGTGGCAGAAAAGGTGCCAGGAGTGTTGGTTACTTTTGTAATGTCAATAGTTAGCTTCAAGGAACTGTATTCCCGGCAAATCAATCTAAACATCTCTCCAAACATCCATCAGGTGGAACTGACCTATTCCCCTTAATATCATTTAGGGCTTAGTCACAAGTCAGTGGTCCATTGACATCCACGGGCTTTGGATCCAGACCTTATTCATTAAAATTACACGAGGGAAAAAAGTCTTTCTGTTAAGGATTTCATGATTTTGACGCTCAAGATCTGTAAGAGAAAGTATGGCTTGCTGAACTATTAACGTTTCATATAATGCACAGATAACATGTACAATGAACCTCTTAGACCGTTTTAAAAACAGGCATGACATTTGCACATTAAATTAAGAAGCACCACTTTCCCTTAAATCAGCCCCTTGTTTTCTGACATTGGACTTCAGAATGAATTCTTCTAGTCTTTCACAAGAGATCTGCAGATTCCCATAGTGACCATAATACTATGAATAGAAAAAAAAATGAGAATTGCACTGTGACCCTCTCACTGGTGGGGAGGAAGAGGGACCAACCCCAGTTGAGGCAAGTCCAAAGATTTCCATGCAAAAAAAAACCCAACCCAAACCAAAACCCTTGGACACTGAGGCTTTAATGGATCATGAATAATACAACAAATGTCCACTAAATGGTTGTAGTATGTCTAAAACATCCTCTCTATTGACCTATTTTAATGATGACTCCAAATTTTCTGCACAGAAGTCAAAAGGCATTCCATCCAAAAGTGGCTTCTTTGTGACAGTGACTTTCTGCCAGAATCTCTCCAGTTACAGAAGGAAACCAGCAGTCATGCAGCACTTTAAAGATTAACAAAATAATTTATTAGGTGATGAGCTTTCATGGGGCAGACCCACTTCCTCAGATATCTCCAGCTCAGAGGAAGTAGGTCTGCCCCATGAAAGCTCATCACCTAATAAATTATTTTGTTAGTCTTTAAAGTGCTACTGGACTGCTGATTTGTTTTGATAGACTAACAAGGCTACCTTTCTGTTACTCCTAGTTAGTCTGCACTCAAGCCTAGTTGATTTGTCAGTTTTTATTGCAATATTGTTTTGGTCCTCTGTATTTATAAATGTCAGTCTGTATTGGAAATGAGATTGATCTGATGAAGTGGGTCTGTCCCATGAAAGCTCGTCACCAAATAAATATTTTTTTTTAGTCTTTAAAGTGCTACATTTCTGCTTCTCTGTTACCAGTTACAGAAGGGGGAGGCTCCCCTCTTGTGGCCATAAAGGAAAATTGCTGACTTTTTTATATTGACTTCCTCATATTTCTTGTTATGAAAGGGGAATAAACAAAAAAGTTACAAAATTCTAACACCTCCCTTCTGATTACATGAGCTAATACGATACTGTACATTTTTGTAGAGGGGTAGCGGAATTATAGCAGTCTTTCCCTGGCTGCCAGAGCTACAGCAGGGTTAAAATAGCTGTGTGGTAACACTATTCTTGACAGGTTGTGTTTAGTCCATCTGTGAGTGAGAGAATCTCTAAGAGCTACATGTTTAGTCTGTTTCCAGCAGCTTCAATAATGAATTTTTATCTAACACAACCATTTGGTTTCTCTTCTTTGTTGCAAAGAAAATTGGATTTCTCAGGGCACATTTTCTAAGGGCATTTTATGAAAAAGAATCATTTTACTCATCAACAACATGCAGCAACTTCTGGATTGGATCACGGCAACTGTTTAACACAACAGAGAAACACCAAATAAGTTAGTGAGAGAGGCTAAATTAGAAACACATCTGATATGTGTGATTTGGTGGAGGGATTGGAATCAGAGCACAGAGAGGGCTTGTATCTTGCAATTTGGAAGACATTCCAAGTTCTAGTTGACAGCTGGGATTCAAATCTGAATTACCGCAAAACCCAAAGGGCTTTGGATGCAGAGTTCTGCTTTTGGCCCACCCCTAAAGGAAATACGTAGGCAGGTTGGCTTAAGACACTATAACTATAATAAAAGCAATCAGTTAAAATCTTGGGCTATTTCTGAAATACAGATACAATAATCCACAAAATCTAATCAATAAAACCTGGTTCCTGTCCTTATTTTGAAAATAAAAGCTTTCTAGTTTTGAAGAAGCTTTTATTTTGTAAATTTCCAATTTGTGGTCACCGTTTATTTTCTTTAAAGCAAAAGTCTTTAGCCCAGTAGTCTGGGATATTTAGGAACACTGTCTTTTTTGCTACCTCTTTAATATATGAGGACATTCAATCTTGAAACTTTCCTTGTGCAACTGGCAGGTAGCTCTGTCCAAAAGAACTCAGATTAGCATGGAAATTGAATTCATCTTAAGAGTATGATATGAATGGAACAGAACCCTAACCTCATTCCATTCTTAAAACTCTAGTCTATTCCTGAAGCAGTGGCACAGGGGAAGAAAACAAAGGAAAAGAGGAGGTGGGGGGATCTGTTGGAGAAGAGAGGAACATGCCCACAGTCCTTAGGGACAGTTTTGTTTTTCAGTTTTATGTGGATGGCTTTTTTATTTTATTTTTTTCTCTTCCTTGTTCAGCTTGTGGAGGCTGGTAGGGGGCAGTGTGCTATACCAGAAGTAGAATCCGGGTAAGGGGTGGGACTTCCTTGAGTAGGAAGCTTATAAAGGCAGCCAAAAAGTCATCCCCCTGCAGAGAAGCAGCAAACAGAGGAGACTTTGAGTGGAAGTAGTCATGACTGGAAGACAGGTTTTGAAAGTATGTGCTGTTTAGGAGAGGCAGAGGCAGAGGTGAAGGTGGTGGAGTAGCGCTGTATGTCAGTGCTGAGGTGGACAGTAAAGAATTCAGAAGTGATGGAATGGCTAAGACAGAGTCTGTTCAGGCCAAAATCACTTTGAGGAAGAAAGCTTGCTAGAGCCAGGGTGGGGAACCCCCAGCCCATGGTCCAGATTTGGACTATGGATTGTGTGAATCTGGCCCCTGAGGCTCAGGGCTCCCCTCCCCAGCATCCAGCCCATGGTGGGTTGGGGTGGTGTGGAACCCTGAGCCTTGTGGGCCAGAGCCAGCAAGCCAGTGCTGGAATTGGCCCATGGGCTCTATCTGGTGGGGGCAGAAAGCAGCACCACCACTGCTGCACCTCCTCCCTCTTCCCCGGCTGGGGGATGTCAGTGTAGCGCTGCCTGGAGAGAGGCTTCCCCTGCTGTTCTGATTGGCCGGGACTCCAGCCAACCAGAGCAGCAGGGAGTGGTGCCTGGGAGCTCATGAGAAGAGCCTCTCCAGGGAGCTTTTCCATGCACTCCTGCATGCCTGGAGGTAAGCACCCTTCCCTGCATTGCGTAGGCCCTCCACCTTGCTCCTGCATCTTCCTCCCCCTCCCCACTACTGCCCCCGGTCCTCTTCTGCACCTTCCCTTCCACCCTAGCCTACTTCTGCACACTCCCTCCTGTACACTGAACCCTGACCCCGCTTTTTGGCTCCCCAGAATAATTGCCTGCAGGGAAGCCCTGAACCTCAGACTCTCCTGCTCCTGCCCATGGTGCTGGAGCATGAGGTGAGTGAGGTGTCTCAATCAGGGGCCACACCAGTGAGGGTTTTGTGTTTGTTTTGGTTTGTTGTTGTTTGCTTTGCTCCTCACTTTTATGTGGGCCCCCACTGATTTTTCTGTTGTTCAGTGGCCTCCAACCCAATAAAAGTTCCCCACCCCTGTGCTGGAGATTCCCTGCCATAGTGCTTGGAGTGTGTTACAGATCACCACAATCTGATCTGGATATGGATAGAGAGCTCTTTAACGCCTTAAATGAAATAAATAGCAATTGGGAATTGTGCAACTTTGGGAGACTTTAATTTCCCAGATACAGATTGGATGACAAGTGCTGCTAATAGTAGTAGGGGCCAGATTTCTAGCTGACAGGTTTCTTCACCAAACAGTTGCAGAACCAATAGGGTGATGCCATTTTACATTTAGTATTGGTGAGCAGTGAGAATATTGTAGAAGAACTGGCTGTAGAGGACAAAATTAGTTTGAATGATCATGTGCTAATTCAGTTTAAATGAACCAGAAGCATAAGCAAATGGCAACAAGGGGCCTTGATTTTAAAAAAGCTAACTAAAAGTAAAGGGAACTAGTTAGGGAAGTAGATTGGACCAAAGAACTCAAAAATTGGATTGTGGAGACTTGGAATTATTTTAAATCAAAGCTGCAGAAGCTGTCTGGAGCCTGCATCCCAAGCAAGGGGAAAAATTAACGGGAAGAGTTGCATATTAAGCTGAATGAGCAAGTGTCTCAAACAGATGATTAAGAGGAAGCCAAAAGCCTACAAAGTACATGAAATTGCAAGCCCAATAGCAAGGATTTTTAATGAACCAGTAACCTTTGATGTCATACTGAACAGTCAGGCTGGAGGGATGTTACTAGTGGAATTCCATATGCGTTAGTGTGGGGACCAATCTTATTTAACATTTTTATTACTGATCATGGCACAAAAAGTGAAAGTATGCAGTGGGAGGGCAGATGGGCAGGGTGGGGGGTCTGAATTACTACATTGAATTCCCTCCCAGGTGGCTGGCTGGTAGGTCTTGCCCACATATTCAAAATAACAAATGGACATATTTGTGGTCAGAAATTTTCCCCTGGGTCAGATTGGCAGAGACCCTGGAGAGTTCTCACTTTCCTCTGCAGCATGGAATACAGGGCCCTTGCAGGTTTAATGTAGTGGAAATGTTAAATTCTCTGAACTTAAAGTCTTTAAAGCGTGGTTTGAGGATTTCAGAAACTCAGCCCAAGATTATGAATCTATTTCAGGAGTGGGTGGGTGAGGTTCTGGTGATCACGATACTTCTTTCTGACTTGAAAGTTTCTGAAGCTGAGTCTATGAGACACAAAACTGGTTTAGAAAGAAGCATGGCAATTGTCATATCACATCAGAATGTGGGTCCCTCTACTTTAACATACTGCCTTTAGCAATGGCCCACTCCAGATACTAAAGGGAAGACAAGACCAGGAAAAAAAATTAAAAGAAACCATAATGCACCTTTTTGGTTTGTGCACTGTTATAGCAGGGAAATTTATGTAGGAATTGCTTTGTCTAACCCACCCTTACACACATATGAATCTTGCACAGGGATTGAATGTACCCTGATTGTACTTTGCATTCACAGGTAAAAACATTATGGATGGTCAGACTAATCCAATTCTTTCTTCTAATCCAGACAAACTACCATTTTAATTATTATTGATGATTTCCTGTGGCAACGGTAATTTAACACATACAGCACAGCAGGAACAAAGGTGAATGAGTGTTGCTGTTCTTTGATAACACAGGGAAAATGTAGAGCTTTTCAGCTGGAACTATCTCCAAATTGATTATGTTTATCTAGTATGCATATATTATGCATGTCCTTGAGTACGCTGAGGGCTTCTCCTGAGATGTAGCTGTGATCACAATATACCTGAATATTTATTCTCATCTGGTAAACAAAAATGTGTTAAAGAAGGCAATTTTTGACTGCTGCCTTTAGATCTATACCACTATTTGTACAAGCAGTCTTTTTGGAATTAAGGGCACTTAGAGAGTCTATCTGTACACTTAGAAATCGATATACAGTGCACTTCAAGAGCAATCAAAAGTCCCCTTGTTAACACTGTGCCATCTCTTGTTAGTTCTGTTGTGGTTGTGAGAGCTGTCCAATATAGATGGTGTTTATAGGTATGGTTGCACAACTTGTTATCATGAATAAAAAAGACAAACTATTCCACATCAAAACTACTGTGGAAGCTGAGTGAGGCAGTGAAAAATGGGAGCAATTTTCCTTATGCATTGTCTGTGGGGGGACATTCAGACATGATTGTTTCCCTTAAAGAATGATGCTTCAGTCTCAAGTTCTGCTGTTTCATATCAATCAGGTCATGGTCTAGAACTGTATAATTCAACGACCAGCTACAAACTAGCCTTCTCAGTATCTGGAATGCTTCCAGGGTAGAGTTAATAGATTCGCTATGGGTAGCTGCAGTCCCACAGAAATTAATGGCACAGCCTTGTTTTCTGATGGAGGTGAGCTCTGTTTCTCAGACATAAGAAGTGAACAAGCCAAGCTTGTTTAAATCTGAATATGTGTTGGGCATTTGACTAGAAGCAGAAGTGTAAGCAGAGAAATTTGTACAGGTTGCACCTCCCTTGTCTGACATGGTTGGGACCAGACCAGTCCTGAACAAGAGAATTTGCTGGACCGGGGAGAACCCCTGCCCCCAGCCCTCAAGTCCTGCCCCCACACTCCCAGCCCCAGCCCAATGCTCAGCTCCAGCCCTGTGCTGCCTCAGGGCTGTGGCCGGGCTCCAGCTTTGATGCTGGCCCCGC
Source organism: Carettochelys insculpta (assembly GCF_033958435.1). Taxonomy (NCBI): domain Eukaryota; kingdom Metazoa; phylum Chordata; order Testudines; family Carettochelyidae; genus Carettochelys; species Carettochelys insculpta. The sequence goes on along the minus strand of NC_134153.1, from coordinate 18,032,896 downwards.
ACTGCTGCAGGGCTGACAAGGGGTCCTACTTCATTCCTAACCTCATGTTGCTGCGGGACTGCCACAGTTCTCTGGCCTTAGTCTCATGCTGCCTGCAGCTAGGCTGCTGATTCTGTTGCCTTTGGCTCAGCTGGCCCTCCTGCCCTTAGGTTCTTGGGCTCTTTGGTCCAGGAACATCCATGGTCCTGCTGGACCAGGGATGTTGCCAGACCAAAGAGTGACAATTTTAGGAGATGAAACCTGTATTCAGATCTACATTTTTGACTACGTGGATCCAGAGTTCTGATGTGGCCTATTTTAGGAAGAAGAGGTAGTTTGTGAAATCTGCAGCTGGATTTGGGTCTTGAGTTTGAATTTCATGGAATCATGGGGTTGGAAGAGACCTCAGGAGGTCATCAAGTCTAACGCCCTGCAGAAAGCAGGATCATCCCAGTCAGGGCTTTGTCACTTCCAGACTTAAAGACTTTTGTGGAAGGAGATTCTGCCACCTCCCGAAGTAACTCCTTCCAGAGCTTTGCCATCCGAGACTTCTCCCACTGCAACTTCAGACCACTACTACTCATTCTGTCACCTGTCACCACTGAGAACAGCCTCTCTCCATTCTCTTTGAATCCCCCTTCACTCTTCTCTTCTGCAGACTAAAGCCCAAATTCCTCAGTCTCACCTCATAAGTCATGTGCTCCAGACCCCTAATCATTTGTGTCACCCTCCACTGGACTGTCTCCAGTGTGGCCACATCCTTTCTGTGATGGGGGGAAGGGATGCCCAGAATTCAAAGTGCTACTCCAGATTCAGCCTTATCGGTGCTGAATAAAGGGGAATAATCACTCCGCTAGATCTGCTGGCAATGCTCCCACTAATGCGCCCCAGAATGCTGTTAGCTTTCTTGGCTACAAGGCCACACTGTGGGCTAATATCCAGGTTCTCATCCACTGGTCCTTTTCTGAAGAACTGCTGCTTTGCCAGCCAGTTCTCAACCTGTAGCAGTGCCTGGGATTCCTTCGTTCTAAGGGCAGGACTCCGCTCTTGTCCTTGTTGAACCTCATCATATTTCTTTTGGCCCAATCCTCCAATTTGCCTAGGCCAACCTGGATCCTATCCTACCTTCCAGTATATCAACATCTCCCCCCCTAGTTTAGTGTCATCTGCAAATTTGCTGAGGAATTTATCCAAAGGTCAGAGATTTGGAGTTCAGCATAACTTGACTCAAAGGTTTTGTCTGTAGCTTATCACTGACTGAAACTTGAGTTATGCTTTTATTTATCTAACAAGTTAATATTTATTTTGTTGGGCTCATTTTGTTTTTGCATGATTTGCTTATGAAAGACATTGCTTCAGTGAGCTCTAGTAAAAGGTTAGCAAAAGAATTTGATTTCAAACTACTCTGTTAGCTCAAAACTTTTCTGTTAGTCTATAAGGTGCCACAGGACCCTTTGTTTCTGTTAATATTGTACACTGTGTTAGCAAGAGTATTTTTAAAAAAAATGCCACTAACTATGTGCCCATGATGTTTAATGCCCACATCATTTGTAGGTGCAAATTTTAACATCTAGCTGCTAGAGAGAAATGCATTTTCAACTGCAAATTACGTAGAGAGATGTATTAAATGTTTTTTCAAATGTGCCTTGAAATGCTTAGGTGCACACAGTGGTGAGTGTAAATATAGAGAGTGGGAGGAGACCCTTTTGAAAGTATTTCCACATCTGTGATCTTACCATATCTTGTGTGCTGTGCAGTTGCACTCCTGACCAAAATAGGGATAAAAGATCTCCAAAAACCTCCCCTTCTTCCCTGGTACTTTGAAAAGTAGTTTGAAGGTCAGTGGATGGCACAATCCTATCAATCCCAGAGATAGATCTAAAACACCTGCTCCAAAGCTTCTCAGATATCCTTGATCATACAGTAAATACTATAGTGGCTACTGCTGTAGTAAACTAGTCATGTTATTCTGAAAAAGAAAATAAAATATAAATTTTCCAAAACAGGAAAAAAATTTCCAGCTGTAAGCTGCAGCTTATGATGTTGCATGGCGATTTCCGGACTAAGAGGCATATTTAAGCTATTCTATCAGCTGGCGGATGTCGTCTTCTAGCAGGTAAGTCAAATTAATGGAAAGTGACTTCAGACTTCAGAAAGATCTTAAATTTTATTTTCTGAAAATTTTTGTGTTTTAGATTTAAAAAAAAATTAAGTGTAACAATTTTTGAGTTTTTATTGTTCAGGACAACTAGCCATGCTCAACCAGCCAAATAGCCACATGTGGTGAGTAGCTAGTGTATTGGGCACTACAGCAGTAGAATTTCAGAGCCATGAATACCAGAGTTATGAACTGACCAGTCAACCATGCACCTCATTTGGAACCGTAAGTACCCAATCAGGCAGCACAGATTTAAAAAATAAAAATAAAAGAGCATGTACTGTGTAGTACTGTGTTAAACATAAACTACTAATAAAAAAGAGAAAGTTTTAAAAGAGATTTGCAAGGTAAAGAAACTATTTTGTGCTTGTTTCATGTAAACTGAGATGGTTAAAAGCAGCATTTTTCTTCTGCACAAGAAAGTTTCCAAGTTGTATTAAATCAATGGTTCAGCTGTGAACCTTTGAAAGAACAACCACAATGTTTTATTTAGTTTCAAACATTTCAGAGTTACAAACAATTGCCATTCCTGACCTATGTGTAAGTCTGACAGTCTACTGTACTCAGGTCCTGAGGTGAATTTCTTGGTTTGGGCACATCTCCCTCATGACTTGCCATGACAGTGGAGGATATGTGCAGTAATAGTGGCTGTTTCTTTCTGAAAGACTCAAAATCCAGGGTCAAATCCTGCTTGTTTTACTAACATGAATCAATGGGATTGGTTTCTAGAGTAAAGAAAGCAGGATAATCATCTGCTGTCAATCAAATACTAATGCAAGACAGATGTTTGTTTGTGTGTGAAATTCATCCTTCGTGCTGGCACCAGCTTAGGGCCTATGTGCCATTTAAGCTCCATTTTCAGGTTTGGGCCATTCTTTGGTCAGAGTTGTCCTATCCACAGGATGAGGTGGATTGGCCACCCCAAGCCTGTGCTTTTGGGGGCCCTGTGGCAGCTGGTCTAATCATCCTATGGAGGAGAAGGACTGAGAGATTGCGTGGGCAGGTGTGGGACTGCAGCAGGAGGGGTTGTTCCCCCCTCACTCACTATGTGGGTGGTGGGATCTCCATTGCCTGCTTCACTCCTCCATGCTGCCCTCCTGGCCAGCTTTGCTCCACTTCTCTGCAGCAGTAGAAAGCAGAGTGCCCTGGCACCAGGGCACTCCACTTCCTGCTGCCACAGAGAAGTGGGATGCAGTGAGCTAGAAGGGCAGTGTGGTGGGACAGAGTTCTTCTGTTGTTCCCACCGCCTATGTGGTGACTGGAAGGGGCATGTGAGGGCATAACAGGGACAGGGCTGGGGAGGGAGTGAGGCCTTAAGCATGGCAGAGATTTGTCCTGGGCCCCTCACCTAGAGCACTGTAGTGGGGAGTTGTCCAAGGTCCTGCCCCACCCAGGATTATCTTTGGTAATGACCGACATCAAATCGTTCTTTGTGCTGTGCTATATACAAGAATAAATTATTTTCTAGTAGGCATGTAGGGCCTGGAAGGGAATCCTACAAGATGTATACAAACTGACCCTGCAAACCTACATAGTTTTATAGATCTCATTTGCGTGAGTAGCCCCAGTGGCTGGAATGAGATTATTTGCAGTAGCAAGCAGAAAGGATTGAGTCCTGTATACTGTGTGGAATTCACATTACCAGCTCTGTACTTGCATTTCTGTGCTTTACAGAGCTCAGCTTACTCACATTTGTGAATTCCTTAGTTTATAACATAGTTTGAGGTAAAATGTGCTACTGAAGGGGTGCTGGTTTTATGTTCCATTTAAAAATAAGGATTTAATTAGCTCCAGGTTTTCTAAGGTAATGAATATTTGCACAATGAATACTTGCACAATGACTGTTACAAATGTTTTACAACTTTATTCTTCCCATCATTAAAAATTATGGGTGAAATCCTGGCCCGCTTGAAGTCAATGGGTCAAATTTTGAAAAATGCTCAGCCCCAGCAATTTTCACGGAGAACAGCTGGTGCTGAGTGTTTTTGAAAAACATTCAGGTGCGTAAGTAAGAGCTGAACACTTTACAAAATCTGGCTTGCCTTAACTTTTAACCCCTGCATTTGTATACATACTTATAAGGCAGCTTTGCATGCAGCTTCTTGTATTTGTAATAGCTTCACCAAGTCCTAAAACAGAAACTCTGATACATTGCTCAATTTATTAAAATCATTGCTGTTGTCTCCTTGTCTTGCTGCCTATATTAATATCCCAGTAAAAAGATTTTATTTTATAATTAAGACTCAAGATAAATGACAAATACATTGTCTCCTTCAAGGGAGCAATTAAGTTAAAATAATCATGTTTCTTCTCCTCATTTAAAAACCTTGTTTTTGTCCTATTAAAAATTATTTTTGTTTAAGTGAATGAATTTGGTACCTTCAATTTGCATTACACCATTGCTTGCTTTTTGTATCACTTTCAACTGCAATAATAAAAATAGTCTTGTATTAGTGATAATAATACTTATAATTATTAATATACTATTTACTTGTTTTATTTTGAGGCATGCTAAGTGCTTCACCAAAGAAACATAAAAACAGAAAATGAACCTTTTTAAAAGTCAGTTTCTGGTCATTTTTACTTTGTGGTTTTGATTCCCAGGCACATTGTTGAAACATTTGAGTTGCAAGCACAATAATTGGTTGTTTACTTCCAAACAAAAACCAGATTTTTGGAAATGAAACAATTTAAGGAAATTTTATTGATGTTCGGTTTTGTCAAGTCTTTTATTTGGGGCTAAATTGAATGGGGATTGTTGCTGCTAACAAAAAGCAGCATAGCTCCACTGACTTCAGTGAAACTGTGCCAATATATACCAACTAAAGTGTCAGGCCCTTCTCTTGTGTTAAAAATATTTTAATTTCTTTATATTATGAGCATATGTCTAACATATTATATGATTCTGCTGCCGATAAAGTAAAATTGGGTTCCTCATTCATTTTAAAAGAGTGGTGGGCAAATACTACCACGTGGGCCAAATCCAGTTCACCAGGGTTAGCCCCTGATGGTACACCACCACTGCATTTACCTGGGCCTCCTAAGTCACAGGTGATTGCAGCACCCATGGGCCACAGATCACCATCCCTGGCCAATGGGAGCTGCAGGAAGCCGGTCTACACCGCTTCCCACAGCTCTCATTGGCCAGAAATGGTACTATGCAGTCAACAGGTGCTGCCATTGCCCTTACCTGTGGAAATATAGGTAAATATAGTGGGGCCCAACAGGGTCTACGCCTGCTGAATTGAGAGCATTTTATTGTCCACCCCTGATTTAACAGGAATATGATGGGGCCCATTGGGCATGATTCTGATCACACATTCATTCACATATCTCAGTGCATGGAGTAACGTCGGGGTGAGTTCAGAAGAATAGGCCCGTGATCTGTACTAACAGCCAAAATGCGAACAATATTCCTTCTAAATTGTCAGGAAGAAATCAGCCCCATACATTGAATGCCTGCCCATCGTTCATTATGTATCCAGGATGACTGAACTTCTTTTGAAAAATGTCTGTTTTTCTTTCTTGTTCTAATGACTATGAATACCAGGTCTATGAAAATGAGCAGATACTGAAAAGCTTTCCAGGATTCTGCATGGATTAATTTCTTCTGCTGTTGGCAGAATATTGGAGACACAACCCACTCTGATGTCATGGTATACTATCGCTCTAAATTACCCACCAATGTTTCTGTGGTCAGCCAGGGTCTAGAAGTGTCTGTACCATCATGAAATAAGTTTCCTGAGCTATGGGTTTGGTTACCAATAATTGCGTGTGTGTGTGTGTACAAATGAGAAACAAACATTTCTGAAAACTTGCAATGCACCAGTTGGAACCTCCAGTGCAGAATGAACACCCTGGGAACCTAGAGCTCGTAAAAGAATCTATGCAATTTAGAGCTTAGCATTAGTAAATTACAAATGCCTCTCATTTAACAAAGGAAAAGGAGGGCCCTCAGATTTTTAAGTTGAAACAAGCATATCTGAAGGGTCTGGTAACAATTTTTGCTTGTTACTATTTATTTGTGCTGTCAGATTAGAAGGGAGAGTTGGGGGTGGGACTTCTTTTTAGGGCAGAAATTTGGCAGCTCAGTTGAATAGTTTCAGTCATTTTCATCCTGGACTTCATTCTACCCTTTCACATGTGAAAAAGAGTGGAAAGGAGTCAGCAACATCCCGCCTCATGGCTGCCTTGGGCTGTTGCTCTGCCATGACATGGTCGCTGGGATGTGAGGAGTAGCTGAGTGGGGTGAAATAGGAGTGGAGGTCCTCTGAATTATCCACCCCATGGTCATCATCAGTGTGAAACTAGCCATTGTGGAGGGCAGGGTGGGCGGAATCATTCTGGAGTGTATACCTCCTTTGTTATTGGTGTGGCAAAGAAAAGGGGAGTGTGGTTAGAGAATACGGCAGGTCTGGATACCACTCTGCTAAGGCAATTATGGGCTACGTTTTGGGCCCTCATTTACCTTAAAACAGCTCTTGAGGAGGAGGGAATGCAAAGACCAGTATCAGGGTGGTATTGGAGGAGGAGGGGTCCAAGCCCCTTTTGTCCCCACCACTCTGCATTTAAGCTGCACCTGAGGGTCTGAGCCCTGAAGTTTTTATGGCATGCAATTTTTTATTTCCTAAGGGAAATCTAAGCTAATTCAATGAGACCATGATCTATTTGATGATAATGGGGGCTCTATGAGGGAAGAAATGTGTGGAGGTGCCATTGATAGGAATGAACTGTCTGTGGTTATAACAAAGAAAAGGAAAACATATCTTGCCTTCATCCTGCTGTTTTCTTTGCTTATTATACCCAGGGCTGAGGTTCTGGAAAAGTTTATGAACATTTTATAGGACTTTACTGGCATTGTCTGCCATATGAACCACTTCCTATCATAACAGTAATTTCCTAGCATTATGGCAGAGCATTTGTGATGCTCTGGTAAAGATGTGTCAGTATTTCCATTAGAAATTCTGTCTTTCCAGAGTTTTGTAACTGTGGTAGCAATTCCTTCCCAAGACAAAACTTGGTTTATAGGGTGTCAAAGCTGAACCCAGGTAATTTCTTCTATAAGTGCTGAGCAATTGCCAAAAAAGTGATTTATTGGAAATGGGCCAGCGTAACTTCATTAAGCAACCCAACAGTAACTCCACTAATACCTCCTCTTAAATGATTATTAATTCTATTACAGTGGCATCTAGTGGCCCCACGTGAGAATAGGGCCACCCTCCTAGGTGTTGCACAAACACATCTTGAAAGACAGCCCTTGGTATGAGAAATTTCATAGTCAAGAAGATAACACAGACAAAGGTGGGACATAGGAAGGATTATTATCTGCATTTTACAGATTGGAAAATAAGGTGTGAGGGATTAAATCACTTGCCAAAGATAACAAAAAAATCTGTGGCAGAAATTGGATTTAAATGCAGCTGTCTTGCATCCCAATACAGTGCCTAAACCCAGAGCTGGTGACAGACTTCACTGAGCAGGGGGAAATGGGGCAGGGGGGCTTGCAGAAGGGGTGGAGCCTCAGGAAGAAAGGATGGGGCTACACACTAGCCTCCCCCAGCCAGTCCTCAGCACTGTGCACAGCTCTGGCAGAGATTTAAAGGTCCCAGGCAGTGCCCTATTAAGGAGGGGACTGAGGGCACTGAAGCTCCAGGCCCATCATCAGAATATATCCTGTAACTGCAGGTCTTACAAGTCGTAAAGCAAGAAAAGTAACATTATAGACATTCTGCTCTGCAAGTGTTTTATTTTATTAAAATAAAAATTATGAATTCAGAAAAATTGTTGTTATTTTGAATTCTAGTGTGTAGTGTAGGCCCATCAAAAATTCTCGGCTTCTGGCCCAATAGGCCCTTAATCTGGCCCTGGGAGTGGCAACTTGGAACCCAAAGCCCTTTCTAACAGCTGGCCTAAGGGGTAAGTGCACATTTGCCCCAGCTGTCGGCAGCCCTGCCTTTCCCATATGTTCATTTCTTCCACCCAAAATCAAATAAGGGTTTAAAAAGAATCTGGTTTAATCAGAAATATTCCATGCAGCAGCCATCGACAATGTTACTTCATAGAATGTTAACATTAACGGATGGAAGAGACCAATTAGATCACCCGTTTTATTTCCCTGAGACATTAATAAGCTTAGTCTCCCAATATCCATATGAGGGACAGGGTAAGGATTATATTATTGACTGAATATTTATTATATTCAGATGGTGAAGCTGAGTCACATGGTTAAGTGACTTGCACAAGGACATCCTGGAAGCTGGTACTGGAGCAAATAATCCTGATTCTATGGTGTATGCTATTTGTTCCTGTTGTATCTTTTACTGTTATCATTTCCTTGGACCCTATTATCACCTCTGCTATATTCTTTGATTTTGCAAATCATTACAGCTATATAGTAATGTAACTTAATGGAAAAATCCAGATAGTTTCATGTGTCTGTGAGTCCAAACTGTCACACTACCTAATTCTTCAGAGAGAGAAATTTTAAGACAAAGCCTAATTGCTCTGAAACAATCTGTATTTCTAAAGATTATGATTTTTTTTATTTTTTATATTTTAGTATAGATGAGAGTTAAAATTTATGGAGCTTATTTGATTAATCTATTAAACCAAATGGAGCACTCCTAAAAACACATTCAAAAGGTCACATCTGCCAATTCCAAAAAATAACTTCAAATGAATCTATATATCTCATATATTCACAGTGGGATTGGGCTAAATCCAGAGGAAGTCATGCTGGCCAGCAATAACAAGATACACATGAGCAATGTGTGCTACCAGGCTTTCATCCAAGGGCTGTTTGGAGACAAGATAGTAGGCCAGCAAAATCATGGTTTAAGTGATATTGCTCCTTGCCATGCTCTTCTTCCTTGTTTTCCCACAATGTTGATCAGATAGTCTTCCCAGTGAGACCCCTAGCTCTGTTTGCTCCGTCAAGACATAACTGTCATATGTGCTTCTCCTCAGCTCCTCCATGTAGGATTTCACTAGACTGTAGTTGAAAGAAAACAGTTGGATTGAAGTTAATGGAGACGTGTTCAGTATTTTTGTGCAAAAAAGACATACATGTTTGTATGCGTATTGTGCATGTGCGCACACTGAACTGGCATATATAACTCAGCTTTTTATGAGAACAAATGATCAGTTAAATGCTGAACTGGCCATTTGCATGCACATTTATTGTGATTGCATACATAAACACAAGTAATTGTGAGTAGAGTGCAGGCACATTTTGCACTCAGACTTTTGCAACTCAGGACTCAATACTTTATTTACCAAGATATTGCTACACAGCAAGGTTATTTCACAATAGCAGCTGCTATTTCTAAATACCTATGCAAGCATCTACACTACACAACTGCTGTTTCAAAATAGTGGATGCCTTATTTCAAAATTGGTAAACCTCATGGTTGGGTCTACACGTGCCCCTTCCTTTCAAAAGGGGCATATTAATGAGCGGGTTCAAAAGATGCTAATGAGGCACTGCAATGAATATGCAGTGCCTCATTAGCATAATGGCAGCCGTGGCGATTCGAAAGTGCGGCTTTTCGAATCGCGAGCCGCCCATGGAGACAGGACCTTCTGAAAGGATCCCCCCACCGCTATTCGAAAGCCCTTCTTCCGATCACAGATATAGTCTGTAGTGCGTTCAATGGCTCTATTTCAAAATAGGCTCTATTGTGTGTAGACACACTAGTTCGAAATAAACTATTCTGGAATACCTCTGCTGGAATAGCTTATTCAGGAATAATGCTGCTGTGTAGACATAATCCAAGAGACCTGTAGAGGGCTGCTATCATGATCACATAACATTTCCATAGTGTCCTTGAGCATATGTTTGCACAGAAAAAGCTGTACATGGGCTAGTCTACCTAAACTAGCTTGCATCCAGCTAGTGTGAGTAACACTAGTAGTGAAAACAGAAAGCACAGGCTAGTGAGCCAATTAGGCACTCAGGTTCCGTGCCAGGCTTGTACTACTTCCTCTGCTACCTTTGTCACTAGTGTTACCAATGCTATCAGGATTCAGGCTAGCTCAGGTTGCCTAGCCTATGCACAACTTTTGCTGGACAGACATACCCTAGATTACACACCTCTGTTGGGATACATATTCCTGTATGATACATGAGACCTGTTCTCTGGTGCTGGCACAGCAATGTTAGAAATAGGACTGACCCTACAGCTTTCAGATAACATTATGGACCTCGCTTTTCAAGGGCCTCCAGAATAGTGCCACAACATTTTCCCATTCGAAATTATCACAAGAAAAACTGTATCTGAGTCTGCACCGCTGAGCATTAGTGCACCCACAATGTGAAGCTGCATGTATATGTATTCATCCTGCATATGAAAATGCAGGGTGCAAAATGAACACACTTGCAAACTGTGTGCGCATATTTGAATGCCATTTTTCAATGTGGCCCAATCTATAAAATACAAATCTCAAAAGACAGCGCTTTGAAGGTGAATGCTGATACATTTGTTGGTTCTGGTGGCAGCCTTAGCATTCTATTAATTGCACTTTGGAATTTAGAAACTTGGTGTGCCCCATTTTGTTTCCGTTGATTCATAATTGGGATTTTGTGCATGAATCTCTCTGTTTATCCAAATAACAACATGCCTTTTTGTCTGTGACCTGTAGCTTGTATTGTCACTAATGATATTATATTAGTATAGTTAAGCGCTAATAGAATTTTGATACTCCAAGGAAGTTATGGAAATTCACTAAAAGAATTAAATTGGAATAATGCCTCAGAGTAGTAGTGTCACTAGGGGCAGTGAACACTTTTATAAGGTGACAGTATAGAACATTGCAAACATTGCAGAAAAAATAATAGAGCCCTGTCCATGAAACATGTCAGAATTAAATGTTATAAAGATATATTTGACACAAAATTCCCATTAAATTTATTAGGACGTATGCATGCATGACTAGGGGAAAATGTGTATACATGCACACAGCTACTCAGGCTTGTCCTTTTGAAGTAATGGGTGAAATTTCTGCAAAAGATCAAGTCTGAGATTATTACAGCAAATTTACCACACGTAAAAGTTTTATTTGTCACCCTTTTCCAGACTTGCAGCATTAGAATCCACATTTGAATTCTCACTTTAGAGGCATGCAATGGCTCAAGTGTAAAAATGGGATACCTGGATTCAGAATTATTAGCTTGAGTGAGGGGTTTTGTGCTATAGTAAGTGACCAGTTTTGGTAGGTAGTCAGATGCAGAACCAGAGACTACTTATGGATGGTGAAATGTTTGGATTTCCACATGCAAATTTGGTCTTACACAGCTGAACAAACAATTCTAATGGTTCTAATATAACCACTTTGCAACTGTCTGTTCTGAAGATGTCTAGCTACTTGCTCTTCATTTGAGGAAATGAAGCACATGTAAGGCCTCGATTCTTCTTCTTGAATGGTGCTGTCTCCTTGCCAATAGTGAAACCTGAATCCCTTTTGAGAGATAGCTAAAATTACTGAAAGTTTAGAGTCCATTAAATGATGCTGGAAATAAGTATGTGACCTGCTTACTCCCCTCCTTGGAGCAATTGATTGGAGTATTGGAGGGTGGACAATCAGAAGAATCACTATTCCACCCCTTCCATTCATTGGTCTGGGTAGCTGAATTGGCCTTTTATGCCAGTAGAAAATTAACATTTATCTGGACCAAGGAAGAGCAAGTGAGGAAATATCACTGAGAGGGGTATCTCTGAACTGCAGTGCTGTGTAGGACTTCTCTTGGCAGGTAGCATCTACTCATCAATCTTTTCTCAGGGCTGTGCTCACTCATGTTGATCTGTCCCAGTTTGAATTTTGCAGTGTGAACAGGGGATGGAGGTGGGGAGTTACTGGGGAGCTGGTTACAGCTCCAGGATCTGCACTGAACTATAGCAGCCTCCATACAGCTCTAACTTATGCCCCAGTGTAAGGAAGATATAGCATAAAGTAGTGTAAACACCATAGGTAAACACATGGCATTTGTAAATGTGATCATGAGTTAGTACACCACTGTTACAAACTCTGTTGGCTTCTCTGTATTGTTTGTAAGAGCTGTTAAAGATCCAGTATATGTCTATTGTAACTACAGCTGGACTCTCTGTCTCTCCTGCTGGTTTCCACCATCTTGAAATTCCATCACTAGCTTAAAAGGCAAAGTATCAGGTACTTTAGGAGATGTGTTGCATGCAGCTCATTTTGATTAATGCAGTTCAATGTTTCCCAAATAGTGTTCTCTGGAACACTGGTGTTCTGTGAGCTGCAGATAGGTGTTCCATGAAAAAATTTTGATGCTAGTGATATTTTTTCTTCTAAAATATTAAATATGAAATTTGAGTGTATCAAAAATACTAAGGTATTTGAATAGTATTGAGATTGTAGGTTTATTAATATTTTAATGCATCCATAATAGTATAGTTGATATTATTTGACTTAAGCTGAAACAATCAGGCTATCTGGATATTTTCAGCATGAATCATGTTCAGAGAAATCACGTGATGCTGCACCTGATATGAGGAACCAACGCTCCAGTACTGTTCATAATATTTAGCAGATTTGTGATCGAAAGATGCAAAAACACGCTTCCCATTTAAAAAGCTGTCAAATGTTACTTATTTTTATTTTCCAGTAGTTTTCTGTAAAAATAACACATTTATAAAAACAAAACAAAACAAAAATTAAAAATATTTTTCCATACCTAATTTGTTTTGCATTTCTTTTTCATAAAAATGTTTAAGCTTTAAGGAAGGACAGTCATTTTCTAGACAATATTGTCCTTTCTATTTTTGTACCAAGGAACGACCCTATTGATCCTTCTTTTGGCTGTTATACTGATATTTTGTTTTGGGCTTTTATTTCATTTTTAAACTTAATTATAGGGTTGCTAACTGTCCTCCAATCAGAAGGACATGAGTTGTTCATTCAGATGGTTTTTATCTTGTTATTTTTTGCTCTTTGTAAAACAAAAGACATCGAAAAAAACTAACTCTTTAAAATCAACTTTTGAGCATTACATATGGCAATTTATTGGTGTGAAATCCTCCACCCTGTGCGCCACCCCGTCCCGCCCCTGCAACCAGCATGTATGTGTTGCATCAATATATTCCAAACCCCAAAGTGTTCTGTGCCCAAGCGACTTGTAACTGCCTGTAGTGCACTACCAATGGCAGGAATGTCCTTTGATTGAGTCCGGCAGAGTGCACTTTATGTCAGCCTCTAGATGTAGGTAAATGACAAGAAGGAATAAAATTTACAGGACCTCATGATGAAATAGAGCTCCAGAAGTCCAAATCACAGCATGTTTTCTATCCTTTCAAATTGGGACCATAAATTCTTCAGTTTATTCCATGGCTGATGTATCTTTTGTCTTGTGGGAGGTAGTAGTGGAACCATCTGCTGTAGAAATCCTCCGGACCCACGAAGGAGCAGCTGGAAACTGGCAGAAAGAGGAACTAAAGCAATGAGAGGAGCAAGAGTCCTGCCTTAACAGATGACTAGGAGAATGGCTTCAGATTCGCCATGAACAAAGCCATCACAGAGCTCCAACACAGCCCCAAAGCAAAAGAAGCAACAATGGTAGTAGCAGGTTTTAGGGCATAGATTGAACTTCTCTTTTTAGCAATGAGAATAAAATGGGCAGAACACCAGTCTTTTCAAACTCTCTACTTACAAAGACCTGGGTGGCTTTGCTAAAATTGTCATTGGGGAAATAGTTATCCATCTTTTGAGTTCAGAATCCAAATCCACTGTGATGCCTAGGGCTGGCTCACACCAGAGCGCTTCATTCCTCTATGTGCAAACTCGGCAGGCTAGCACTTAATCGGTAACTCTTTTTCTGGGAGGTTTTTTCCTCACCTCAGCACTTAAATTCTGTAGGAATTGAAGGGGCCACCAGAGAAGTGCTGATATAACGATACCACTGAATACCAGCTCACTCCATCCTCTGGCTTCAGGGAAGCTACTGAGGCCACATTAGTGAGGAGTTACAGTGAACAGAGCAGAATTGAAAAGGGTTCTTGTTAACTCAGTTAAATCCTAATTCCTCTCCTGGGTGTGTTGGCTGTAATAGTCATCTGCCATTTTTGTACCAGCCAAACAAAGCAAGTGTCAGAAACAGAAGGAAAGCCTGAGAAAACCATCCTTGATACGCTACTGGCTAACTTTACAAAAGCTGGGTGGTGTCTCTGGTGCGCCAATATTTGAGTAGGGACTGAATATCTGAGCAGGCGTACAGTCTATTGAGTCAAAGTGGTGGGAGCCAAGAATCCTAGGTTTTATTCCTCATTTTATTAGTGATGTATTGTCTTAGCTGGAATAATCACTTTACTGGCTTGTGCCTCAGTTTCCCCAACAGTAAAATGGCGATCATGTGCCTTTCTTTTTGACTTGTACAGATTAACTAGTTAATATTTGTAAAGTACTTGCAGATCCTAGGAGGGAAGTGGTATAGCTACTAATGGTATGTCTTTATGACAGATTTATTAGATCTTTCTATATGTGTGGTATGTCCTTCCAAGCATTAAGTCTGAAAAAGGCCTCAGCATTTGAAAAGTTGACTGGAGAAAAGGAATTCAGCAAGTGCTCTCTGTTTTCATTATGGCATGCTCTTCGCTGTACTTTGAATTTCAGCCAAAACGAATTACCACTCTGGCTGCAACAGTACCTTCTTAGTACAGGCAGACTGTCTCTCTCCTTGGGACTTTGTATTTCAGGTCCTACCAAAAGAAATAAAATGTGGTATACATAGCTCCCAGAACACCAGACTGGATGTCCCTCTCCCACCCACACACCCTCTTTCTGCTCAAGGCTGTAAGCTTGGCAGGTCTGAAGTCAGTTTAGTAAGTCTTTGCTCTTGCATTTTTGCGCCACGTTAATCAGTCCTTTATTATGAAAGGAGCAAAAATAGTGCGGTTTTAATGTTTCTGGTTTAAATTTTAATTTGAAGTGAAAGCTTTATGCGGGACACTCTATGTATAGAATTGTGAGACTGAAAACAACCTTGAGAGTTCATCTAGTGTAGTCCCCTGTATACATGGCAGGATTGAGTATTACCTAGCCCATCCCTGACAAATTTGTCTAACCTGTTCTTAAAAATTTCAAGTGCTGGAGATTCCACAATCACCCTAGGCAATTTATTCCAGTGCTTAACCACCTTTACAGTCAGGACATTTTTCCTAATGTCTAACCTAATCCACATTTTCTGCAGTTTAAGCCTATTGCTTCTAGTCTTAGCCTGAGCAGTTAAAAACAATTTTTCTCCCTTCTCCTTGTAACAACCTTTCATGTATTTAAAAGCTATTATCATGTCTTCTCTCAGTCTTCTCGTCTCCAGATTAAACAAATCCATTTTTTTCTAGTCTTCCCTATAGGTCATGTTTTCTAGATCCTTAGTCATTTTTGTTACTTTCCTCTGGAGTTTATCCAAGTTGTCCATATCTTTCCTGATATGTGGCACCTAGAACTGGATGCAGTACTCCAGCTGAGTCCTAATCAGCAAGGAATAGAGCACGAGAATTGCTTCTCGTGTCTTGCAACACTCCTGTCCATACATATTGTTACAGTTCCTTTATGCAGGGATCACTGTCTGGAAGCAAAGTGCAGTAACCTAGCCTGTTGAAGAAGGGCTGAGGCAGAGTTGCCTAGTGCTAAGCCAACGCAGAAAAATCCACTCATGCTTCCTCCCCATCTCAGTCCCAGAATACCCTTGCCTCAGAAGGCTTTTTCTGCCATGTATGAAGATGTCTTTGTGTTCACCTGCATTTGGGACAGGGTATCTCCTCAGACAGCGATGGACATTGTTTGTTGGGAAGGTGAGTGGCTAGGGTGGTCTTGTAACCCAGGAGGAATAGGCAGTCTGGTGCATGTTGTTTCCCTAATCCCAGCCTTCACTAGGAGCTGAACTGGCCTCCAGCAATATGAAGTTCAGAATTAAGCCCATAAGCGCCTTCCTGTCAGTTTCTGTATTCAGCTTGGTTCCAAAGGAGAAATGTGTTGGGGCTGGAGAAGGTCCATGTCAATAGATCAAACCACTAGGCACTGAGGGTCTCCACAATAAGGCATCAACAATGTCCACTGTTGAGAGTATTATTTTAAATGACAATATTTGTCTTTCAGTTGACTCTCTTGTGGGCACTACAGAAGAAGACAGAAAGGAGAGAGTTGGATGCAGAAGATGGTGAATCAAAAGGTCAGAATTTCCTCACTTTTTCTCCTCAGAATTACACTATGGACTATACCCTACTTTCACTGAGGCCAGACAGTCTTGCTGTCAGAGTATCATCTATGTGTAACACTGACAGACCTGGGTTGCTGGCTCCAGGCATAGAACCTGCAAACATAGGGTCTAAAGCCCTGTGCTCTACCATATGAGCTAAAGGCCATCTAGTGCTGAGCTGAGGCTGTAGAGCAAAGACTTTACTCACCCCAGATGAGGTCTCAGTACCTCTGGGTACTACATGCTTCCCTGGGCTGAGAAGGCTTCTGAGGCCTTCCAGCAACTCTTTCTGGCCAAGGCACCAGTTGTAACACTGATAGACCTGGGTTGTAGGCCCTAGAAATAGAACCTGTGAATATGGGGTCTAAAGCCCTGCACGCTACCACATGAGCTAAAGGCCAGCTGGTTCTCAGGGGGAGCTCGTAGAGCAGAGACTTCACTCACCCCAGATAAGGTCTCAGTACCTCTGGGTACTATGTATGCATTTTCTAAATCTGGAGTTTCAAAGTGGGATTTCAGCACTGTTGTTAATCACTCTAGCTCTGCATTGTTGGGCCATCCTATGGATGTGGACACAGTGGCAAATGAGAACAGACACCTGCATGGAATTAAGTGTCAGATGCAACTTTTATTAAATTTTAACACTGGGGAAGAGCACTGCCTGGCCAGCACCAAGATGGTCCTGGACCAGGTGGTTAATTAGTTCCGGTGTGGAGTATCCAGAGCTCCTTACCATAGAATGAATAATGAGAGGAAGGCTCACCTCAGCCCATGCCCCAGCACTCATCTCTCTCTGAGTCCTAGCACCCTTTCCCGCCATACAAGCGGGGGATGGGAGGGGGTAGACAGACAGTGCAGAAGGGTGGGGACCTCAGTCCACAAGTGCCTCAAATTTTCACTCCATCCCATGAACCCAAGTCTGATTGCAAAACTCCCCAGTAATTTATCTCTGGTAACTATTCACTTCATTTACTTAACCACAGTAGAAATGGGTCACACCAGTATTGCTTGTAAACTCAGTGCCTGGGTGGCTGGTCAGGAATCGCCCAGCTGATTAGCAGACCACCCACGTCATCCACAGCCAGCAGCATATATTTCTACTGGTGGTATACATCCACACATGCCTCGTGCACATAACTAAAGCTGTTCTGCCCATGGACAGAAAAAAAATTAGAGGGAACCCTGGTCACAAGTTGTGATGAATGAACAAGTTCACCCCAGTACCTCAGGTATTTAGGACATTTCTGCTTAACCCACTATGGCTTGATGGAGCTGTTAGAAAGGAAACAAACTGTCTTCTCCTCCACCAGTTGGCTCATGGAAGAAAAAAATTAATTCCTAACTCCCAAACAAGTGGCTAGACCAGGACTATCTGTCAATCTGGCTTCTCAGCCTTAGACCAGGTGAGTCAGTAGGGCTGCTGGAATGGAACTGAAAAAGTTTCCATGTGAACCCCAGACCAAGTTAAATATTGAGAACTAGGGAATATGGACCAATCAGCATCATGCTTCTCCAGAGACACCTAGGGGGAAGAGTTACCGATTGTCCCTCGGTGACTGTCTCCCTTCTTTGTTGCTAGGACTGTTCCCCTTTCACTCCTGGTCTCATCAGTTTGCTCACCCATTGATGAAAGCGGGTGGCATTTATAATGCTTGCCCTAGCAGCACTTGTGAGTTGGAGAGATAACTCCTGGGATGGATAATTGGGGACATGTAACATTTTTATTGCAGACAGGTATTCATGTAATCCAGGCTTCTGAGGGCTCATATAATCCATGTGCTCCTGGTATGTCAGAGTTAATGACTGCTCCTAGATATGAAATGCTAGTCTTGGGAAAAAAGTTTAGCCATAGATGATAAAGAGATGGAGAAAAAGGTGAGATCAGGAGAGAAAGAAGAATGGGTGTGTGAGGAACTTTCTGTTTCACAGCATTGCATTACCTATTACATTCATTAATTCAATGACCTGATGATAATTTTCATGGCCACATATGATGCCAAGCTCTTTGGTATTTAAGAAAATATATAGCTTCAAAACTGAGTCACAAACCAGTTCTGATATTTCACCCTTGGCTGCAGTGGTGAAGGGATATTTTAATATAAAGATCACTTGCTTCTTCCCGCTATTGCTAAGACTTCTCAGTTCTCAGAACGTTAAGAGCATTATGACAAGCAGATTGTTTTCCATAGATGCCTGAAGTCAAATATAGCATGAAATTCATAGCTTGTGAGACCACCCATTATTACAATGTTAATTATTTTCTAAAAATTTTAGTCTGGAGACAATATATTGCTATTCAATCGTACTGGGAGGTTCCAAGTTCTTGCTCCCAGGGAGCACCAGTTAAGAAACTATCTGGCCTTGCATTCCATTGAGAAGTTTTGAGCAGGGTTTTGTGCTGTTGATGAACTGAATGCACTTTTTGAGCACCTTTTTGGGAGCACACAGTATGTCATGTGTTAGTGAGCTGGTTTTGTAGGCTGGTGAGTGGGTGCTTGGGCAATGCAGAAAGTTGTGTCTACTGGCACAAAACAACAAAAATCGATGGTAACATGCGAGGTTTCCTTCACCTAAAATTGGAGTCGAGCTCAAGGTATAGCAGATCACACCAGTGTTGGCTGCACTATTGTCCTAAGAAAAGGATCTCTGATTTTAGAATTACAAACACCCAGCATGTTTCTAGAGTCATAGAAGTTAGCCAGGTACCAGACCTGCCAGAATATCCAGAGTATTGATGTGCAAATGCAGGTCCTATGGTAGAGGATGTAAAACTATACCTCAATAAACTCTTTATGATTACACTTTCTTGCTAACCCCTTTTCTTCCATGTAGCAATGGACCGTAGAAGCATCACTGTCTTTGGAACATTTTAGGATGCTGAGGCAAAGCATGCTTAGTCGCCTTAAGCTATATCTACACAGCAACCCCTATGCAATTGGCACTACACAAATTGTGCAGCGTATTTTGAGTGTTGCTTGAAACAGGCTATTCAGCATTTGGCACTGCCTAAACAGGAACTAACCACATCAGGGACCCATACACCTGCACATCCTGCTTGTTATTTGTGAAGGTTCAGCCTAGCACAGCTTCCCCTTGGAGACTATATATCCTTTAGTTGTAATATAAGCCAGCTTCTCCATTTGAGTCCCTTAAATGTTCTCTTGCCTTCATTCTTCCTTTCTCCAGGCTGGGATCAGTGAGTGGCAAGCAATGTTTAGCTTAATGGGGAGGACAGGAACATTCCAGTCACATAATTGCCACATATGCTGGTAAGCATTCCAGACAGTACCAGTTTGTACTGATGTTTTTCCAGAGAGTGCCAACAAGAGGTGGCTGCTGCATGAGCAGAAATTGCTTTTGCGTGTGTGTGTGTGTGTGTGTGTGTGTGTGTGTGTGTGTGTGTGCGCGCGCATGCACGCGTGCACACACGCTCACATCTGTATCTGATTTTCAGTCACGACTTGGTTGGTGACAGGCCAACTAATCTATGGCTCTGAGTTCATTTTCTTCTTCAAAGGGCTAGTCTGAGCCAACTTTAGGACCATGAAACTAATGTTGTTGTTTTTTAATGGAGGGCTGTTGCACATGGAATTTTCAAACATATCTCTGCGGAAATTATTGTTATTATTTATTTACTGATATTCTGGTAGTGCCTGAGTCCCACTCACAGACCAGGTCTCAGCGTGCAAAGTACTGTACAAACACAGAACAAAAAATGGCTCCTGCCTCAAGAGCTTACAGTCTGAAGCCCTTGTGTGGTATGTCCATCTAGACTGACCCCCCCCCCCCCCCCACCCCCTCCATCTGTGCACTCAAGTCATAAGAGTGGGCATAATTTGAACCGGATGAAAACCAATAAAATTTCCACAAGATTTTGCTAACATTTTTGGTGTTTTGTTTGGGATGAAATCACTTACATCCCCTCAGGTATAAGTTTTTGTGTGAAATATGATGAAATGGCTGTTTTTGTGCTTTGAAGATGTGTGAAAATTCATATGTAAAATTCAGAGCTGCATAAAACTGGCCTATTTTCAGTCATTTTCTCACTACAAAATATATTGTATTTGGGGCATAAGGAGCCTTTTTCAAGCTGGTACCAAAATGTAAAACTATTTCCCATAGTTTCTTCTTTTGCTGCAATTATTCTATGAAATACAATAACATAAAGAACTTAACAATGCCTTAACCTGCCAAAGAACAGTCTAATGTTGCCTTTCCCATTATTTATCTGTCCAAGTCACAGTCCCCATTTATATTAGGCTCATTTTTTAAAGTAGCATGTTTAGTTTGGAGGTGCATTTAGGGCTCTTGAAAGTTGTTGCACTGACATCTTTGGTGAATGATGATCTTTCTTTATCCAGAGAAGGGGTTACGGGAAATATATAGATGAGGGGGAGGGTGGAAGCAGTAAAGTTACCAAAAAGTAAAAGTTACTGCAGCACTGAATATGGTGTAGGGTTGTGCAACATTAATCACTGTTCTAAAGATGCTTTCTCCATACTAACCTGTTGAAAGGCCTTGTCACTTGTCATCCCTTATCTGGAAAAGTTCCCTCTGCGGATGAGCTACAATAGTTGTGATTCATGATTAATTAATCATTTATCTTTCAGCTGACTGTGCCAGACTGGTAGTGGTTTTTGTGATGTGCATACCTATCCATCTGCTCGGAACTCAACCAAGATGATGGCTTTGCTTCCCTGTCAGGCAGGTCATTGAGATGGCTGGATTAACTCTTCTGGGGGTCCAGCTGAGTTAGCTTTTGTGCCACCCCCAATGCCAGTGTGGGACAAAAAATGAGGGGGGTTCAGTGTGTGGGAGGGAGTTGCATGTTGAAGCAGGAGGGTGGATGTAGGAGGGGTGAGGGCTTTGACTGGAGGTGTGTGAGCTCTCAGGTAGGGCTGGGGAGGAGGAATTTGAGGTGCAGGAGGAGGCTCCAGGCTGGTGCCAAGGAGTTCAGATGTGGCGGGGGGAGGCTCAGGGCAGGAGATTGGGGTGAGGGTGCAACGTCTGGGATGGAGTTAGGGGGCTGGAGGGGACTCATGATTGGGCCCTGGGATCTAGGAAGGAGTTAGGATGCAGAAGAGGACTCAGAGCTGGGGACTGCAGTGGGGAATCTGGAAAGGAGTTCATGTATGAACAGGGGGCTTAGGGCTGGGGCAGAAGGCTAGGGTGTGGGGCATTTATCTGGGGCAG
This sequence comes from Carettochelys insculpta, assembly GCF_033958435.1. NCBI lineage: Eukaryota > Metazoa > Chordata > Testudines > Carettochelyidae > Carettochelys > Carettochelys insculpta. The sequence goes on along the minus strand of NC_134153.1, from coordinate 18,011,354 downwards.
CTCATCTTTGGTGGGAGGAAGGGCAGGTGGCTCCGGGCTGCCCAGCATTCACCTGCAAGTATTGGTCCTCTCAAAGGGCCCATTGTTTGTGCGTCCTGGTCAGTGCAAGCTGTAGGGGGTGAAGCCTCCAGGTGAGGGCAGCACAGGGACAGCTTCCCACTGCTCTTGAGTCCAGCCTGGGGTGGGCCTAGAGGGAGAAAGGACTGTAGCATGTGGAAACACCTCCTCTTCTCCCCCAGGAAGGGCTCGTCCAGAGCAAAGGGGCTTTAGGGGGCCACAGACAGGGGGTCCAGGATCAAGGAGTCCCTCTTCATCTGGGGCCCTCGACTGTAGCCCTATAGCCCCTTTCTTAGTCCAGCCTTGGGCACTGGACACCCATTTGCTCCCTAATCAACTCAATGCGGCCAAAAAAACGAGACCTTAACATTTCCCATTTCATATCCATGTGGTCGTCCTTAGTAAGAAGACATAGCACCTGATTCTCCACTCCCTTCCAGCTTTTGTCATCATTTATGGGTGCCATTCAAAGTGTGTGTAAAACACACCCTAAATCCAAATGCTTGTGTTTTATAGCCACCTTTCCTATGTTTTTTTTGGGAAAGAAAGTGACAGCACCAGGGGAATTGCTAACAGAGGATCAGAACCAGTACTCTTGCAGTTCTTTGGCATCCTTGCATAAACTGTGAAAAGATAATACTAATGTGGCTCTGCTAAAGAGCTGCAGACTAAATGTGTGTGCATGTATTGGCTAAGCTATGTCCCAAGGGCAAATTATCTGTATTGCAGCAAGGCACAATATATTTTAGGTGCTGTATGCAATATGCATGGGTATAGGAAGGCACAATCCAAGAGTTGAAAAGCTTACAGAATAAACATAAAATTTAATAACGTGGCAATATTGAATAACTGCTCAGTTGCCAGGACCTTTTGGGTCTAGAAAGTAAGCACATGTTGGAATTGGCAAACATTCGTTGTTCAGCCTAAATGCTGCTGCATTTATGCTCTTATTTTACTGATGCTCCCTCTAGTGGTATCTTTTGACTAGGATGGCTGTTACCGTTTGCCTTTAAACATGGTGAGGGTATTATTCTTTTTACTGTCCTGTGACTTGGAACAAGTTTTCTGCAGCCTTTTTTCCCTTCCCTAAAAGGACAGCACTGTGAATCAGAGTCTAGTTCTACCACCCTTAAGTTGGCAATTGCACTGTCATGCAAATATTATTAAACCCATTAAATGAACCCCATTAATAACTTACTGTAATAGCTAATACTCACTGAAAGAAGCTGGTAGCTTAAATGGCTGTGAGCTTATAAACTGATAATAAATCTGTTGCTAGACCAAAATATTTTCACTTATATGCCCAAAGCAGAAGGTTAGTTTGAAAAAGGGACAATCTGGAAAACGAAGTCTTTCATTCTACATTTGATTAGTCACCTCTTGGCAAGTGGTAAGCTCACTCACATGCTTTGCACATAAAGCTGCTCATCAGTAACTGCCTGGGTCATCCCTGCAAGACTTGATGTTTTAAAAATTGTAACAATTGAAGACTAAGTATATTTCAGGCGCATACGGCACAATGATTGGATGGAGCAGACCAAATGAGGAAACTTGGCAGCCTTGTTTGTGTAGGGAGTTAACTAACTAACCGACTGGCTATTCAAGAAGTTTGTTGGTGTTATTGGCAGCAAACACATGCCTGATTATGATGCCTTTACCTTTGGTGACTACATATGAGTAAAGCATTAATTTAGATCTGTGTTGTCCAACATGCTAGCCACTAACCATATGTGGCTATTTGGCCAGTTGACTGTGGCCAGTTGGCTTGAAGAATAAATATCTTTTCAGAATAGTGTTGCCAGTTTGCTATAGCAGTAGTCACTGAAGTGGCTGTTGCTTCACTGGTTGGATGCTATGGATTTAGAACTTGAATCTTAAAATGAATTTATAGCAGATTGACAGATTTGTTTCTTCCACACTGAGCTGACAGTAAAACAAGTGAAGTTTTAAAGGGAATTGCAGCCTACACCGCATTCAATCTTTGGTATTTTTGATAAGCGTGTGCAGTATGGTATACTTCCTGTAATATACATTAGCATGTATTGATGTCTTTCTGGCAATGGTTGAAATCACGCCTTCTTCCGTCTGATTTTTGTGTGCATAGCCAGCATATTTTCCCCTGCATATGACTCACACACCACTGTGCAAACATATAACCTGTGATTTCAGTGGGTTCTTTTAAAGTCTCTTTACTTCTGCCACCCTCAGCCTACAGGAAAAAAAAAGGTTTGCCTTTAAAGGAAAAATGCTGAACTTCTGTATACCTCGTTTCCGACTGAACAGCGCTCTGTGTGTTAATCCTCCGCTATACAATGGAACTCTTACAGTGAACATTAGGTTAGTGGCTCCTTATTTAGAATCATTCATCACCACACCACAGGCTCATGTGTCCAGGGCAGATTTACATCAGTGAAACTGAGAAATAAAAACAAAGGCCTCATGAGCTGAGGGTGAGTGGGAATTATTTATGGCGTGTCAGCAACGTGCTAGAGACTGAGCTAAAATCATGGATTCATTCCAAAGCCTGGAGCGTGCTTCAGTGGTGCCACTGCAGCAAACTACAGAATGCTGCTTCAGGGAGGAGAATGTGTCCAGCACCCCAAGGCTAGAGTTATAAAGGGGCTTAGCCTAAATGCTAACACAGCTAAAAATGCCAACACCATGAGCATGCACAACCCACCCCACTCAGCTGTCCCCAGCCCAGAGGCTCTCTAGGTGCTTCTACTGGTAAAGCCTCACCAGTACCTAAAGTTTGGGCATATGCATAGCTGCTTCAGTCCTGTCATTGCTCAGCAGCTTGGTCTCAGAAAGGTCCTAAGGTTAGATGTTTCAAGGCCCAATCCAGTAATCAGTGGGCGAGAGACAATAAGAATGATGCTTGTCCTGGGTTTGGCTTTAGGCAGCAGGGCTTAAAAAAAAAAATGCAGTGTTGTCATTTGGGCTTAGGCCAGAGAAGGGACTCTATGATCAATTCGATTGCAGGACCTTAACACCCAGGCTCCAGTCCCGGCATAAACAGCTGCACTACAATTTTTAGCCTGAGAGTATGAGTCCTGTGAACCCAGGTCAGCTGACTCAGGCTAGCTCGGGGCATGCTGTCGGCATTTTACTGCAGTGTGAACACATCCTTAGTCCCTTCAAAAGGCATGAGGTAAATGGCCTCAGTGGTGTATTGGCCTCATCTCACTTGTGGGATACTAGGGATGACAAATGGGGTTACAAATGATTCTGTGGGATGTTTCCTCAATTTATACCTAAGTGACAGGGCCAAGATGGTAGTGGTTTGGCCATACCCTCAGAAAACCAACCATCACAAGGCAAGCCTTAGGTTGGATCCCACAAGGAAAAGAGGGTGCCCAAGAAACGCCTGGCATAGAGACTTGAAGGCAGACACTAAAATGATGGGATGCACCTGGTCAGAACTGGAAAAGATCTCCCAGGACACGGGATGCTGGCAAATGGTACTCAGTGACCTGTGCTTCAAGATGTAGGAGTGGAAGAGGCGAACAGAGCCAAGCTAGTTAGGAAATGGATCCTTCCAGGACACGGAAGCCATGATTGCTTAGCGTCCCTTTTGTCCCTCCTGCATCTTTTGAACTTGCCACAGTATTTGCCTGCAGTTACTCATTTTACCCAAATAAACTAGATACATTCATAAATGCTGTAGTTCCAGTTAAGCTGAAAATATAGCCCCTGGAGTATATCATTTCCTCCATTTGAAGAATCACAAATACATAAATGTACATTCATGTCTACCATTTGACACAGTTTACAGCGACCAGTACAATTGCCAGACTTCAACGTTCTGAATTGTGGAGCTCAAACACATGGGCCGCACTCAGACAGGGTTCCCTGAGCGCTTCACTTGCATAAGGGCTGCAGGGTTTCATGCACAGTGATGTGACATCATCTAAACAAATGTGTTACGCAGTTCATTCACAAAACCTCTGCATTACCATGGAGCTCCTGGCTAAACAGTCAGTTGCTAGGCAATGAGGAAGCATTACCACATGCTGTGTGTACTAGTGTTTTTTGTTACAAGAGGAGAAACAGCATCTCTTGGCTTGTGGGAGTTCTTTTGGTTTCATAGGCATTTCTGTTTGGTGAGTGTTCTCAGCTGCAGCACGCCCTTCCAGGGAGGGCACTGACTCATGGTTTTAGCTGTCACAATGACTGTTTTCATAAACAAAATTTAATGTGCTGTGTTTGCTCATTAGGGAGACAAAATCAGATGGCTGAGCAACCAAGAAAAATGTGCTTGGGCTTAGAGCTTTATTCATCTTTCTTTAAAGTTGGGCTGGGGGTGGGTGGGGGGTGTGGAAATGTGAAAAAGAGTTTATAAAAAAAAAAAACGCAGACTTTGGATTCATACTCCTGATATAAGCTGAAATGCACAAGGGACTGGCTCGTGGGATATTCAGGAGGAATTTACAGGCCTCGTTGAGAGCTGAAGACAATGGTCTAAAGTGTGATATTAAACTCACACACAGCACAGCAGTAAGGAATAGGAAGTGTTAAAGAACTGAGGTTTAAACAGCATTCCAAGTTAGTGCTGGTGAAAGGTGGGGGGTCACTTGGAGACAGATGCTCTGTGTTCCACAAAGCAGGTATTATGTGGGCACTGACCAGGCTAGTCGCTCCCACCCTTCCTGGACAATGTTCCTTCCATACCCATGGCTGGAGGAAGTCAAGTACTGTACTCCAGGCCATGCTAGCATGGCTATGGCTCTGTGTCAAGTCGTAAAATGGGGCAAGCAGTTAGAACCCCAAAAGTAGCAAGTTTCATATAAAATGATGACGCAAACATAAAAATGCATTTACATTAAGCATCCACATGGAAGTATCTGAAAGACGGGATAGCCATGTTAAAGGCTACGGCTACACTTACCAAAAATTTTGAAATGGCCATGCTATTGGCCAGATTGAAGAATACTAATGAGGTGCTAAAATGCATATGCAGCACCTCATTAGCATGCTGCTGGCCACAGCACTTCAAAACTGCCACATTTTGCTGCTGTGTGTCTCGTCTACATGGGGGTCCTTTTCAAAAATGACCAACATCGAAATCCCCTACTTCCATGGATTCCATGGTGGGCAGCATGCTAATGAGGCGCTGAATATTCATTTCAGCACCTTATTAGTATTCTTTGAGCTGGCCAGTAGCATGGCCATTTCGAAGTTTTTGGTAAGTGTAGATACAACCAAAAATGACTAAGCCCCAGAATTTAACACCCTCAGCTACAAATAGGGCAATGAATCATGAATCCTGGGCACAGATAAGCCTGGTTATGTCTTTCCATCCCAACTCACCAATGCAGGATAGTTCCCAAGGTATATTTCCTACTGCCTCGTTCTTCTGGTTTTTTTTTTTTCTGTGTTTCCAAGAATGATGTTTCAATCATTTACCGAGGAACGCTGTAATCCAGGTAGAAGTCAAATGACAGCGAATCCAAGGATCAGAGGGTAGCCGAGTTAGTCTGTGTCTTCAAAAACGACAAGAAGTCCTAGGGCACCTGATAGACTACTTGGAGCATACGCTTTCATGGGCAAAGACCCGCTGACGAAGCAGGTGTTTGCGCATGAAAGCTTATGCGCCAAAATATCTGTTAGAGAATCCAAGAAGATTTGAGAAATGTCCCAACACTGCACTAATGATTCTATCAGAGGTGTGTCTGGTCCCATGAAAAGGCTATATTTCGTGGGACAAAAATGACAATGATTATAAAGCCAAAGATAAGAAAACTGGAAGGCAGTAGCAGTAATACTATTTTCATAGCTATTTCATTATGTGGTGGGTTTTTAATCCTACCCTTTGAAGGGCGATCCTTTATTGGAATCGTCATTCATTATCAATACGTGTTATTTCTGGAAAGAAAATAAACCTAGAGTTCCTAGTCTCAACAAAATCCCCTTTGGCCCTTTTTTTCTATACTAATCTTGATTCTTTTGCGCAGAAAATCAGCATGGAATTTGCTGCCTTTGCATTAAGAATGGATTTCAACCATTCCTGAAAGCCTGCTTCCCGCCACACATACAGTAAGCAAAGTGGATACTTTTCACTTGTGCTCTTGAGGGAACCATAACTCAGTAGTGGGGGACAGCAGAATAACAAGGGTGTTTCTGGCACTAACATACTTGAAATATATCCGGTGCCAAAAGCAACGACTACTTAAATTGCAGCACCCATGCCAAGCTAGTATATGTACGTTTGTTACAGTGACTCACCTTTCAGTAACAAGAATAATATTGTCTGCAAATGACAAGATACAGTTTCTTACAAATGTCACACTGCAGGAAGATAGATCTGCCACCTAATTTGATTGATTTTTAAAGAGTGGTAAGCTGAGGCAATGGATAGTGCAGTAGGCCGGGGCTCAGGAGTTCTGGAGTATGTGTTACTGTGCTGCAGCATAATCCTGAACAAATAATGTCACTTCTGGGGAGGGTGTCACAGTGTCACTGCCAGTAAAACAGGCCTTGCTTTGTAAATGCATTGAGGCCCAGGGAGTTATAACTACACAGTATTCTGTTTTTAAAAATTAAATAGCATTTTTCCATGTGCAGCCCTTTGGTTTTTTTAGGCTTGACCACTGATTCCTTCCAGCTGAGATTTTGCACATGCAAAAAATGAACCTAATTTGTGTTCTGCTAAGGGCAGATCCAAATATGCACATGGAGTCCTGGAAACTTCATAAAGGAAGGCTGGGGTAAGTGTATACCTGTAAATCACCCTCCAGCTCATGTTGGCAGTGTTCTAGTTATTTTGATCCCAGGACACTGAGGAGGCTGGGTGGGTGAAGTAACATCTTTTATTGGGTTAACTTCCTTTGGGGAAAGAGACAAGCTTGGGAGCTAGCCAGAGGTCCTCTTCCGGTCAGGCCACAGGTAATGGTATTTTTCCTTCTGTTGGCCTGGGAATCTTTTGTCCCTCAGAAGTGTATAAGTTGCGCTTGCAGTGACCAATGTGAAGAGGCTGAGTTTAATTCCTCGCACCGTGTGCCCATCAGCCTCGAAATCCCATTAGTCATACGCATTCCCTCAAATGCATCTCGCCGATCTGTATAAATGAATACCTCTTGAATAGTACTACTTCTGAATAATTAGCTCTCCGAGCCGAATGTTCAAAGGTATTTTTATGCCTAGCTCCCGTTGAAACAAGTTAGCTGCCTAAATACCGTGGGAGATGTGTAGTTCTAAATGTGATGTCCTACATCGAACTAAGGGATTCCAAAGCATTGTGTCCTATGTCAAGGTTGCTGCGAAATTTTGTTTCGCATTTTTAAAATGCTATTGTCTTCTTATCTCCTTAATAAAACAGCCATGGCAGCAAGGCTCCCTCCATTCTGTTTTTATGTACATGTAGATTTTTTTCCATCCATGTGCGGAATAATTTTTTCTATGTGCACTGAGGCAAGTGTGAAGGTGTACCACTCGTAGAAACAAAAACCTAGCTGTGGGCACTCTGCTAATCAGCTGGGTGCCATTTGACTGTCTTCCAAGTGGCTGCACAAGCATGCAGCTTAAAGGGAATGCCACATGGCAGAATTGTCATAATAAATTTTCAGACCTGAAACGCCCACGGCTTGCATCTGGTCCTAAGTTACAATGAAAAGCTAAGCTACGTCAGATTTCAAACAGCCCAAAGTTCAGCGATGTTTAGCGCTTATATGTTAGTTTGAGACATTCTCAGAAGGGAGATAGTCTTAAAAACTTGAGAGCTCTCTCTGGTACACCTTCACTGGGTAACTTTTGCTTGGGATTCTGTCACTATTGGTAGGACATGGAGATCCTCTAAACCTTACCCTCTGATTTTCTTCTCAAGTACATGATTGCTGCACACCGCCTCTCGCCTTCGTAAGAGAGTTGCTACCATCTCCTGAGGATATGTGTTGTATGGCTAAAAATTTTCTTCTTCTTTCTAAGGATCCCAGGTGGAGTCTAAGATCCGGCCTTGTCTGATAAAACGTTAATGAAGATGAGTAATGCTGGACAATGCTAAAGACAAAATGGATCTCATTTGCGTATGGCACCTTGCAGAAAAATTGTAAGGTTTGCCTAATTAATTACTAAGGAATGTAAGAATCATTCACTTAAATGATTATTAATTAGTACCAAATGCACAACTTCATGTAATTCAGCACCACTTCCATCTTTCAGAAAAAAAAAACCACAGTCTGCTTGTTTTGTAGAAGGGGAACTAAGCTCCAACTCAAAGTTTAGTCTGCACAAAACTGTAGTGGCAATGGCATAGTGAATGATGTTCAGTTCTTGAAAACAGCAAACCTGAGTTCTGCGCCTGCTGCTGTTGATAACCTGCTATGTGAACTTGGGCAGATGCCTGTATTTTGGTTCCCCAGCTGTACAATGGCGCTATTGCTGCTAACTTGGAGGATTTAGTGTACACTGCAGCTGGGAGGAGTTTGGAGAAGGACGCAGGAAGTCAGTCTGTGTTCATATGGCTACAAAGCTACTCCGCACGTGTAACAGCCTAGAGCGAGACACTTGGGAAGGTAGGATTTCCAGACAAAACACTGCACAAACCTGGAACACCTCCCAAGCTTGGCAAAGTGGTGTGAGTTTCTTGGATGAAGAAGACATTCCACGTGATTACTACTTTCTTTGGATGTAGAAACTCTTAAGGATCAAATTGTCATCTCCTTCGCATGTAACTGCCTCTTGGAGGGAAGTGATTACTCCTGATCTTTGACTTGCAGAGTGTTCGTGGCAGTCTCCTTTTAGCAGGCAGGGGATTGTGCAAAGAAAATTTATGAGCTGAATGTATTTTTAGGTGATGCCCAGGGATCCAAGCAAGCAAATTCTGCAGCATGAGGGGGGGAGACACCTTCTTTCCTGTCTCAGGAGTTTGCTGTTGCATATATAGCATCTATTTAACAAAAACTTTACCAAAGAATTCTCTGGATTGCTCCAGAGTAGTGAGGCTGTTCCCCAGATTCCTCAGGAGGTCCAGCTCAAAGTTGCAGACTACATGGTGCTTGCCCTGTGGCACGTTCATTCAAGCCCATCTCTGCCTGATTAATGCTTCCATCCAATAGACCTCATGGGAATACAGCTTAATTCCGGTTTTGGCAGGTGATGAGTTAATGGCTTGCCAGTCTCTCTCTCTCTCTGGGCTTTCATCATGTCCTTGGGGCTTCTTTGTTCCCCTCAGCGCAACACAAGCACATGTTGAGCATACAGTGACAAGCTCTGCGTGCTCACTTGATGGCATGCTAATATTTTTCATCTGATGTAACTGGATTCAGATCACCAAGACAGCTGTGAGCCCTACTGTCCTCCAGATGGCAGTGATATTCTGCATAGCACAGAATCCTGACCACCAGTTCTAGAGTGACTTCTGTTTTTAAAAGGAGGAAAATGGTTCTTTTTATGCAAAAGAAAAAACATGTGGCGTCAAATGAACAATTTTTGTTTTGGCAGCAAAGTACACGCGAAAGGGATCAGTGCCATTATATGAGAGAATATTTCAAAGCCAACACACAAATTTGTAATAATGTAAGAAAAGAGGGCCTGGGTCAATTACATTTATTCGTTTCATTTTGTTCTGTGTTGTATGTCTGTTTGGAGGAAAAGGAAGCCAGAACAGTATCTTGCAAAATCTTTGTACATGGCCAGCAGGCATCCAGATTTTTAGAACTGTATGAATGAATGAGAAGTGAGAGCGAGACACTTTGGTACTAATGATGGCGGGAGCTGGTCATCGGGGCCTGATCACAAGGAGCAAGCACTTCCTTGCCTTCTCCCTTTGCCCACAGCTCCCTCCAACAGGGCTGAGTTGGAAAAGGTTGTAACGCCATAATCTGTTGAACCTGGATTGAGAAGCAAACTGGAGTCCAATATTTAGTCTAGCCTGAGATGCTTACTACTGCTAATACAGTCAAGAGGCTGTGACTAGGCCAGTACCCTATTTCCAATAGATTATATAACATGGCTATAAAAACTAGTTTCAGCCAACTTGCAATATTAAAAAGCACTCAGTTTGCTAATAAAATAGCTTTACCTCTTGTGGAACCATTCATCTGTTACTGAGTATATTAGAGTGTTGAGAGAGGACCTGGGCCATACTCAAGACCCTATTGTAAATCTAAGGAAGGTACCTTTCCTATCACTTTAGATATGTTTTGACTCCAAATTTTTCTAGATATGCATAGCTAAGCATCTAGAAAACATTACCATGCAAGTATTAAATTTATAATTTTCTCCGTATAATAAATATGCATGTTTTTCTGGAAAATAACTGGATGTCTTTTTTGGTTCTTCCCAGCTCACTCAGCAGTCTGTTACAGTTGCGCCGATACAAACAGTGTGTAGATATTTCACTGCTTGCTGGAAAACTTGGGATTTCAGGATGTGACAAAAGCCAAACATGAGCGTCTTCATAAATTAGTAGGGAAGGATTTGATTTTAATAATAAACATTGGTAATAATCAATGCTCCTGCCAAAAGAGGCACAAGAAAATCAAAATTTATGGAGAGTGAAATTAAAACCCTATGATTAGCGATGGGCCTATGTTGTTATGTTACAGTGTAGTCAGCAGTCTCTTCAATGATTGCTTATCCCAGACTAGGTTTTTGCGGACACAAATAAACACAAACTGTAGTGACTCAGTGTGGGTGCTGGAGAATCTGTGGGAACCAGAGTGTTTGTCCACATCCAGCTACCTCAATATTAATGTATAATCCAGTTCATGTTTATTAGGACGGAGTTTTGTCCCTTCTCTACCATATGGGATTTTCAGTCACACCATGTGAATGCAAAGCCAAGCAAGTGCATACTGTGAAGCGATTTCTTTCTAGTGTTTTAAATTCAGGCTCACATCTCTGTATATTGCATTCTTTTGTATCCAGCAGCCAACAGGGTCTCACAGACTAGGAGTGTCCTGAAATATGATAATTTGTCTCTCAATGAATTAGGGATTTTTGCCTTTTGTGGGCATCACATTTTCAACAAATAAGTTTTGTGAGGCACAGCTTATGAAACGTTTAACTAGCGCAAAAAAGGTAAGTAAATGAAAAAAGCAAATGGAATGAGCACTCATCATCTGCCAAAAATTAATACACAAACCAAAGTTTGTACATTCCAGACTTACTCGTATTATCATTAGGGGCTTGCCTCAGTGGGTGCAGTCAGGCAAGATAACCTGAATGAACTAAAGCTATGAATTTAAAGGGGCTAGTTAATCTCCTACATGGACCAAAAAAAATCACATTCATAATTAAAGTCACCTTAAGTCATATTTCATTTAGTTTTAGCTTTAAGACAATTTTAGTTCTGAAGGCGCATGTCCACACAAGAGAAGTTTAAATAATCTGCTTTTACAGTCGCTGAGGGCAGACACTGTAGGCAAACACTAAGAATTTCTTGGAGCACTTCTGAGCGACTTCCAAAAGTTACCTAACGCACGCTGTATCTTCAGCAGTGTTTGGCACTAGAACATTTCTTTATGCACCCTTCTGAACAAGGGGTAATGCTTCGATGGTTTCTGATGGCATATCTGAATCGTATGTCCTCCACTGCTTCCGCCTTACATGGCAGGGTAAGCGACCTGCTCGTAACAGGCTGCTGGTCATTACCAGAAGCAAATTACAATACCCCTTGCAATTGCATAGCTGTGGCTGTGGTGCCTAGCCTGCTTCTACCTGTAATGAGTACGAACACAGCACTTGCTGTCTCCCATGCACGTGCGCCCAGAGTCTGGCTAATTTGTATATAGCGTTTTAGGATTTCTGATTTCCCCTTACTCCCTGGCATAGTTGTGTTGGCTGAGCTGCAGTAGAATGTACTGGTACCCCAGTGTGTGATTAGTTCCTGGATGCAGTCATCCTAGTTGTGCTTCAGTGCTATACTGAGAGCCCCCCCGCCTTTTTTTTTAAAGAAACAAAGAGTGTGCTTTTAAGCCGGTAATCAACCAGGAAAGGCTATCAAGAAGGCACCTGCATCTATTGCTCATCTTTATGTCATCACAATGAGTGGCATCATGATAATCTGGTGGGTTTTTTTGCCGGGGGCTAAATGGGAAACAATTTAAACTTAGTACAGGGAATGCAATGATGAAAGGGCAGACATGACATGTGGGATATGGTTGTCAGGTTCTGAGTTTGGGCCCACCATATGTATTAAATCTCAGCTCAGGTGCTCAAATTTTCAGCCTTAAGTGTGCAATTTTGAGGTTACATAACTTGCATTTTCCTGTTGCTGAATACAACTAAAATTATGTGTCCCATTTAGTTACTCATCATAAAATGTTCCCCCTAGCCAGTAGCAGCTTCGTTGTTGGCGAAGGTTGTCTGTTTTATGGGCTTCCCAGCCTTTGTACAGTGCAGAGGGAGTTAAAAACTTCCATATGGCTCTTGCTCTGAGGCTTTTGTGAATAAGCAAAGCATTTGCTTCTATGTCTAGTAAATGTATCAAACGTAGTTTGAATTTTGTTTTTAAATGCAAAGGATAATATTGATTTTGTTAAGGTAAATGCCTTTAATCGTATGCTGTATAAATTCAAAAGTTACCAAGCAATAATGGGCTTTCTGGGCACCCTTCCAGCACAGCAGTCTGAAAAATGTACCTTTTAGTGTGTCCAGAAAAGAAATTGCAGAGTTGGGATTTAGAGGAACACAAATTAAATGGATCACATCCCCAATAACTATAAATGATGTGTATGAATGCTTTGCTCAAATGGAAATTAAATTTGAACAATTCCATAGCATTCTACAGAGCATCTGCTAATTTGGCCTATTTGATTCTTACTAAGAAAACAGAAAATGACTGTTGACACTGAGGATGGACTTTTTTTTTTCCACTGTAATTCAACCTGTTCTACAACAACTGGGAAAACATTAATGCAGAGGGACACTGAGCAGAACCTACTGTGCAAACAATGTCAGTTGTGAAATCCTTGCTTATACCAGCTTACCCAAAAAGTTGCACTAAAGCAGTCTCACTGGGCTTATTCAGGAGTGTGATGGTTAGAAGATGAGGCCTAATGATTTTTAAAAAAGGTGATACAAGTATTTAAAAATACACAAACACACATGCCACAGATATTGTCCTTTGATTTATTGCTAAACTATCATAGTACAAGCTATATAAAATATTTTACAGATAGGAGAAATCATTGAATTGGAGGTTAACCATGTTTTGCATAGGAATGTGCATAAGCCCCTCTTCACTTTTTTAAATTTAAATTTTGTGCCAGTAAAATGTTTGTTTGAAAATCATTTGCTTACTTCAGTCGAGTATCTGCATTTAAGCAGCGTGTTAGCTGAACATAGGGGCTGACAGTAGAGCAGCAAGTCTGGGAATATGGCAATTGTGGGTTATGGTTATTTTAATTGATTTACTTATTGCCCTATTGTGCCATCTTTAGGGGCACTGAACAGCTCCTCACTACACTCATTGACCTACTCATGTAGGAAGGTACTGCTCAACTTGAGAATGAGCACCGCAGGCTAGTCCTTGGGTTATTTTCAAATACTACAGGTTGAACCTCTCTAGTCCTGCACCCTTGAGACCTGACTGGTGCAGAATGAAAGAATTTGCTGAACCACAGGTGGTCAATATTGTCTAGTAGCATTACAACACTTCCACTACTTACTGGGCCCTTAGAAGACATTTAGGTGTAAATCAGAGCTAAATAACAGGACAGAACAGAGCCAGGATTTGTGGCTGTAAAACTTTATGGGACCCTGACAAATTTGGCTGCACCCATAAGTGGTCAACAGGCTAACTAAAGTCATGCTGGATTAGGAATGTGGCCAGATGAGGGAGTGCCAGACTACAGAGGATCAACCCTGTACTCTCCATTCTACAACAGATATATGGACTTTTTCAGAAACTCAGTATAGCCGTATGGTATTTCCATAGATCATTATTGCTGGAATCTTCCAGCATTTTTGTAGCACTTTCCAGAAGAGTTAGAGAAGGAAACTCAAAATAAAAAAAACTTTTCCCCTGCTTGCCTCTCACTGGCAGCCTATATGATCATATACAGCTACCAGCAGCTGCATTTGAAACTTTATTACAACATTGTTTAGGTTTCTTTGTTTCTTTGGATAACACACAAGGACAAATTAAAAATAGATAAATCTTGCATGGACTATCATAAAATGATTGATGCTGGTTAAGCAAATTGTTATCAGCTGGCATTCACTGGGGTTACACGGCCCAGAGGTAATAGAAAGGTATGCTAACTTGATGTGAAATGTTCAATGGTCTGGATACTTCATATTGTGTTAACAACTCATTGGTGTCTATCCATTTTCATGTCTGATGGCAAACTCAATGCTTTAGAATTACATGAGTGAAATGATGGACAGTACAAAAAACACACTACAAATTTGACAGGAAACAAGAAGTAGCGGGGCCTTAGGAATCTGTGGTCCACTTTTTTAAAACACAATAAAGGCACCTCTCCCGAGTCCACAAGCAAAAACAGTACAAACAACAAACATTCAATGTGGAGACTACATTGAGCCATCAGAGAACAAAAAAGGATCAGATCCAATGATGCTTTTGATCCACTTTTATATCTTAAATGTAGACAGGCATTTTCTTGTGGGAAACAATTGTTGTGTGATACACAACAATTTGGAAAGCGATTCATGGGAAAACAAGTCACACTGAAGTACTTTGAAAAACTGTGTTCAAAAACACATTTGGAGTCTTTGGAACACTTATCAAATACCAACTTGAAATCATTTATCTTATGAGGAATATTTCAATAACAAATACATAGAGAAATTAATGCACTTGGGGAAAAAACCAATCCTTTATAAATACAATTTCTAATGCAAAAGACATTGCATAGTTTGGGGGAGATAAACTTAGACACTTATTTTTTAAGACATGGATTATAAAATATATTAAAAAACATGCTAACTAATTTTGAGAACTGTTTTAGATATATTATCAAGCAGCAGTATTTTTATACAATAGAGAATAACATAGTGCGGTCTTTGGAAATATACTACATTCAGAAATGGTGTATTCCTACAAAAAGAATGGAAGTAATACATATTTACATGGGTACAAATAAAGCAAGTGCAAAAATATGGCTCTTCTACATTCTTTCTACCAATAAAAACACATACAATAGACACTTTCAAACCACTGCTGCTGTTCAGATCTTACATTTTGCTCATTCTCATGGAGAAAACCAAAACTGGACTGCATATTTCATTACAAATCTCTTCACAAACAATCGCTTCCCTAGCAAACTTACTTACATTTGCAACTGACAAAAAAATCTTCCTTATAGCTGTCAACTCCTATTACACTTTCAGATTGTTTATGTATCAAAAATGATGATTCTGTTTTAAGTGTGTGTATACATAATTGATGCAATGCTTTATAGTAGCTCTTCCTGTAATTTACAGCGTGGGTGGGGGAGACAGCTAGACGAACTTTGAGTTACAATGCGTCCCATGTATTTAACATAGTATAACATTGATGGAAAATGCAGTAGAGTTGTTCACCCTGTTGGAGGGCTTTTGGTACAATAGCAGGAAGGCACTGTGGTGAAACATTCAGATAACTGAGGAAAGACAGAATTTCCTCATGTGCAAATATGGCTGTTTTCCAGATAAAGTGAGAACAAATTACTCACAAATGCTATTAACTCTTCCAAGGTGAACCTAATGTTTCTACAGAGAGCAAGAGAGCAATTTTTATTTAATTAACAATATTAATACTGGAACAACACTGCTCAGCAAAAAGAGGAAATAATTTAGTACTGTATATTTCAAAGCTATTCAGCCAGCTATAACATTTTTAAGAGATAAAAAACTGCATAACTCTGTCTTGGGAGCCTCCCTCTCTCTAGAAATAAATATGAAGCTGGTTAAGGCTATATCATTTTTCAAATGTGTTGCATGTAAAATGATGAAAAGTAAACACAGTAGCATAGGCAGACTTCATGTAGCTGTAAAGAAAAACCACTAAAATGTAGTCTATATTACATACACGTATAAAGAGTCTTGATCTGTTAGCTGACATCATGCAAGCGCAGAGATCTGTCCCTTTGGTGCAAGATGCAGGACTGCAACCCAAGTATATAACACATGCATGTATATGCACATACACAAACATAGCTAAAGGCTAATTACTTATGTCTCATACTTTAGGAAAGAAAAGCATCCAGCTTAATGCAAGCAGCAATAGAACCCCTCTAGCACATAAAAACCACGCTGCACAGCTATCTCTGCAGGGGAAAAATGTAAGCTGAATGGATTTAAAAACAAAAACAAAACAAGTCTTCCACCAAAATAGGAGAGAAAGTATGTTGATCAGGCAGATCCTGCAATATGACTTCAGGGGAACTTCACTGTAAGGAGTGAAGCCTTGGTTTCTGTGGTAAGACAAGCCTAATATATAAAATGGGGAAATGCTGCAGGATGCTTAAATGATAATTTATAGGCAGGATCAGAACAGCTAGGCACACATAATGGGGGCATATTTCATTTGGGTAACTGCACATTGGGACAACGAAACTTTCTCGTGGATTTATGTGTGCAATTACCCCATATACATGTCCAAGTCAGGAGTGCATTTGTATAATGTTTTTGAAAACCTGTCCCTTCTTGGGGATTTATTTTGAGACTATCACCTAATAAGTTTCAGTATTTTTTTAAGAATGTGTCATCTAGCCAATTTATTGTGTAAACAAAATAATTAGTTCACATACTTCTTAGTGCTGCTTATTAAAAATCCAATGTGAAGAGAGTCCACATGGGAAAAAAGTCTGCCAAGTAATTTTTATGGTAGCTTTTTGTTACTTCTATGCCTAAATTGTGTAAAAGTGGAAAACGTTTTAGGACTGCACACTTGCAAAGTCAGCTGAAATAAATAACTTGTGCAAGATGACTTTTTTTTCCTCCTTGAGAATCAAGACAATTCAAAACAATGGGATGTTTTGCCTGGAATTTTTATCTGCCATAAAAAGAACCAGAAATCTAGAATATCTCAGGTATGATGCATTATTAAAGCAATAAATTCAAATAAAGTCTCTGAGGAAATCAAGCATGTTTAAAGCATACCACCTAGAGTTGTTGAAAAGTATAAAATAATTCTACTAAATTGGGTAATTTTAGGTAATTTTTAATTAATCACATGCAAAGGGAAGCCAATGTCAATTGACTTCAATGCATCCATGTATTATTTACTGATGGAGCATGTGTAGCTAGCTTTACGATGATCATGTGAAATATTCCTGTTGGGAAGAATTGTGTGATAGTCACACTTAGTATTGCAAAAATGACATATGGGAAAATGACCTTTGCAAAAAATATTCTAATCATGCAAAGTACCTAATCATATTCTGATCAGACCTTTCAACTGGAAGGAATGATCCTGCATAGTCTGTGTGTTATACTAGATCTGATTACATTTATGAGCAGTGTATGTTTGACCCACTTGAAAAAAAATGCAAATTTCTAGAGCAGGCTACATTTTTAACCAACTTGTCAATTAAGGATAGAAATGGGCTCAAGCAAGTCAAAAAATTCTGTTTAGGTTATAAATCCAGATTTTAAATGACCTAAGAAGGTTTGAATCCAGACTTTTGGTTTTTCCTATTTGCCAAATTCTGATTTAAAATCATCCAAAGATCCTGAGTTGTTTACGAGCCAAGATTTTGGCTAGGGTCAGTTTCTCAATCAGACATTCTGAAGCTATGCAAAGATTCATATCCTGGAGACAGTTAGTGAAATGCTGTATACTAACTCTCAGAAGATTATAAGTCTTTTCATAGTTTAAGTGGCACAATTTGGTGGCAGAAAATATATATTTTCACTATACTCATGAAGAATGATTGTGCCAAACCCTGTACTTACTACATGGGCTCTATGCACTTATCTTTCTTGCAGTGTTGGGAAAACATCCTACAGATGTTCTGCTGATCTAATATTTTCATACATCCTAATTCGTGCTGTCACCATGTGGACACATAGCTACAGACGATCTGTATTTTGAAACCCTTGAGTGTTTCGCTAGCGTGCCTTCCAGAGTGATCTTTTAGCACTGCAAATTTCCTATAAGCACCCTTAAGGATATTGATTTCTTTAATTTATTAAAAGGTTATTACATATTTGCTGCAATGTTATGGTTAGCCCTTACTGTATTTATATTATCCATATATAATATCTTTTTAACATGTCAGGGAAGCAATAACACACTAAATGAAAAGTGTGAAACTTGACAAGCTTGCTAGCTGCATGATTGCAAATGACAGGCATTATACATATTCTGCTTCCTACTGTGATTAACTTTCATGAGCACATTATATTCAAACTATGTGTTAGCACTAGTAGTCGTAAAGACTAACAAGGAAGTTCAGCCTTTCTGTAAATTGCTACTGGCTTTTCAAAGCAAAAGGAAAAAACGGCAAATAAATGTGTGGCTTCTTTTAGATGTAATTACTTTCCCCTGTAGTTTGTGTGATTAAATGTTGTGGCTTCTAAATGAGAACAGTTATGAATTGAAGGCAGGTTCTATATGACATTAAAGAGCAGCACTTTATCAGAATAAAAACATTAAAAGCTGTCAGTGTGTGAGGTAACCACTAGTTTAGGTCAATCACAAAGTCTTTTGACAGGCGTAATTCCACTTGAATTTTGTAACTCCAACAGATGCATCCTCTTCATTTTATTAAGGGTTATTTTAACTTGGGCTATACATTAGAGATGTTTAAATGCTTTTTCAAGTTAATGCTCCTTAAGCATTCCCTCTCCTTGAAAGGCAAATCAGTGCTGACTGAAAACAGCAAAGAAAATCCTGGATTCAAGTGGCAACTACAGTTTGTTGTGACAGAGTCAAGAAACCTGGCTTCTGTTCCCAGATCAGACTGAGACCTGATCTACTCTAAAATGTTAGGTCAACATGGGTACACCTTTAAACACCATAGCTATGGTGACCTAAACTCCAGGACAGATGCAGCTAGTTTGATGGAAGAATTTTTCTAGCACTCTAATCCCTGCCCCTGGGAGAGGTGGCTTGCTACACTGATAGAAAAACACCCTCCATCAATGCAGAACCCATTTTGCAGATGCGGCCTGACTTCTGCAAGTCTCTTAACTGCCGGGTGCCTTGGTTATCATCACTGATAACATTGGGAATAGGAATACATAACCTGTGTTTGTAAAGGGCTTCGAGATCTGGATGGAAAGGTGCTGCTATTTAAATGCAAAGCATTGTTAAGTTTATATGAAACACAGAAACTCCTCTATCCTTATTTCCCATCCCTATCTAAATGCTAAAATATAACTACATTTGATGTAAAACAGCGCTCTGGAGTGATGCCTTTCTTCTCTCTTATTACGGTATAGATATTTTTGCAGCAGGCAAGACACATACCATGTTATATGAGAACAATACAATCTTTGGACTAAAGGAAGGGTGTCCTTTTGATGTTTACAGAGAGAGGTGGTGAGGTGCTTTGTCAAGGCTGTCTGCTTGATGCCAATACATTGTTCCTTGCATTGAATCAGTGCCTTGAGATGAACCATTAAGGAAGCAGGAGGTTGTAAGGGCAGTGGAAGGGTTTAAACAGGTCAGTTATGGAAGGAGTTAGTAAAAGTTGTCTCACAATTTCTCTTCTTCTATGTCTGATTTCTGGCAGGGAGTCCAGAAAACTCCTTCCTGATAATTTCATTAACTGTGAAATAAAAAAAAAAGAGAAAGATATTTAGCATGTTCTGACAGTGATGGGAAGCCAAAACAATCCTAACAGGTTTTGCTATTAAGTTTCAAATGTCCCTTTAGCATTTTAAAATGATAACATATCTATTATTAACAACAAACCCAAACCTGAACGCTCACGTAGCTCAGTTTCTATCTGGATCACCAAAAGATGCACATACCTAAACTGTGAAACCACATTTGCTCTAATCTTTGTCATCTAGTCCTGTCCATGCTGTTTAACCCCGTTTATTGACTCATACCTAAAGTAGGGCTTGATCCTGCAACAATTACTTATGGGTACAGTTCTAGGTACTGGCATACTGGTTTACTATCCTAGACGATAACGAGTTGAAAGTGGTCACAGGATTAGGCCATTAGATGTGAAATATTTTTGGACAAAACCCACGTATTGCTGCTTTTCCATCTAGCGTTCAGCACATTTCAAGCGCAATAAAAATCAGATTGACATTTTGTGTCCTATGATCATGCATTTGATGCATAAAATAATTCTTTTCTTGCTTCATAGACAAAAGTCCCAAATAGTCAGTGCATATTGATACTCTTACCAAGATGCCATAAAAATAATTAGAAAAGTGAAGCACCAGATTTTGGAAAGTGCACTTTTACACATGCCAAACTTGTGTGCTTGCAATGAAAATTCTGTACACGGAAGATATGTGCAAAAATATTTTCCTGAAAATCAGGCCTTACCATAATTGTTGCATAGTGTATTTTAATTTACTGCACAAAAGTAAAAGTTTAATGTTCCATGCTTCCTTATACATTTATTACTCTAGCCTCCTGACATTGTGCTAGATGTGCTAGATTAATAATAAAGCCCAAGAGAAGGCATTAGCATATTCTCTTTCTTGCTCTTTTATTCAATAACCCAGAACAACATTGAGTCTGTGGCCACACTTGGCCAAAATTTTGAAATGGGCAAGCTAATGGCCAAATGAGAGGATACCAATGAGATGCTGCAATGAATATTCAGTGCCTCATTAGCATGCTGCCCTCCATGAAACTTCGAAAGTGCCACGGTTCAATTGCACACGGCTCAGCTACACAGGGGTCCTTTTTGAAAGGACCCCACAGACTTCGAAATCCCTTAATCCCTGTCAGCTGATACTCTTTAAGCATCCCTCTTCCACTCCTCAGCTGATCAAAACGTGGCACTTTCATTTCAGCACCTCATTAGTATCCTCCAATTTAGTCATTAGAATTTGGTCATTTTGAAATGTTGGCTAAGTGTGGCCACAGTCTGTGTGTTATATACAGCAGAAGCTCAGAGTTATGAATGTCTCAGGAACAGAGGTTGTTCAGCTTTGAAACTTTACTATGCAGAGGAAAACTTTCCCTTTTATAAACTAGTTTAGGTTTAACACAGTACTGTACTTGCTTCTTTTTTGGGGTAGGGAAGGTGTGTCTCTGCCTGATTGTACCCTTTTGGTTTTCAATGGGGTGTGTGGTTGGCCAGTCAGTTCACAACTCTGGGGTTCTATTATATTAGACAGTGTCTCCACATATTGGGTGATATATTTTATTGGACCATTTTCTGCTGGTGAGAGGAACAGGCTTTCAAGCGTACAGTGAGAGGGAGGGACACAGCGACAGACACCAGTTCAGGAAAGGACATGTGCATGCTTAATTACTCTCTGGCTACAGCTACACTACAGAGATCTTCTGAAAGAAACCCTTCCGGAAGATCTCTTCCAAAATAACTTCTTTTGAAAGAGGGCATCCACACACAAAAAAGCGGATTAAAAGAGTGATCTGCTCTTTTGAAAGAGAGCGCCCACACAGCCCTCCCGCTTTCGAAAGACTGGGCCAGAGAGCGAAAAATCAGGCCCCATGAGGACTGCTCTTTCGCAAAAAAGGGCCTGCAGAGCATCTACACACGCTTTCTTTCGAAAGAAGCTTTCAAAAGGGGATGCTCGTCCTGAAACAGGAAAGGAAGAGCAATTTGGGAATAAGCGCCCAATTGTTTTGATTTACTTTCGAAAGAACACTTTCAGCGTGTAGATGCTCCATGGGACCTTTCGAAAGAGCCCCCTTCTTTAGAAAATTCTTTTGAAAGAACTTGCTAGTGTAGGCACAGCCTCTCATAATAAGGAGATGATTTTCTGAAGTGGGCCTAGAAAGAGAGAGAAATATATAGAACTAGGCCTGCTGATGGGGAAGGTAGTGGGGACCAAGAGGGCAGTTGCCCAAGGGCCCGGCAAGTCAAAGGGAGTCAGGTGTCTGGCTGCTGCTGCCAGGGCCCTTTAAAGTGCTGCTGGAGAGGAGGCAGATGCTGTGGGCAGTGCTAAGGGCTGGCATGTGTGGGGGGGTGTGCGGTGCGCTCAAGGCAGTGCTGAGGGCCTCTTCCACCCTCAGCCCTGCCATTTCTGGGGGTGCAGAGTCCCTCTCCCCCTATACACCTTGCCCAAGGCCAAAAGAGACTGTCAGGTCCCCTTCATGGCACTCTTTTCATTCATCAGAGAAAGAACCTAAGCAGAGAATAAAATATTCAGTGTCACATGTTAAGGTTCCATAAACCATGGACCGGTTAAGGGCCAGGGCTGCTGAGACAATGTAGTGTCAATGCAACAAACCAACTGGTGATTCCTACAATAAATGGCCCTTTTGGAAAAAAATCCTTTAGGGTGCAGAGCTTGGTGCTTTATGTTGCAGAGTGGATTTGGACTCCCAGAATTCTACACCACCCCAGGCAGCAGAACAGTATTACATTCAATGCATTCCAGGCTCCCACACACCTGGAAGGGGAGGTAGATGCTACTCTTCTGAGCAAAGGAATCCCACTGGCAGTACAGCTCCAAATTTAGCCTCCCTCCTAACTCCTGTCAAGCTGTGCTGTTACATACCTGACCTTAGTTTGAGTGGTAGAGGCACCTACTGTAAAGCAATGGTATGCTGGGAAAATGGTTATACCATAAAAGGGATGTTTACCATTTCCCCATGCCTAACTTCCATCTGCCACATCTTCCCTCAGCTGCTGCTCCATAAGAGCTTGTGCATGTTCAGTGAAACAATTGTATAGCTGATGGTTATTTGCTCTATCATATTTCTGAGGCTTTGCAATGTAATCAAACAGCCAGTGGGAGGTGAGATTGCTCTAGTTTCATGCAAAAACAGCTTTTCTCAGTTTAAAAGACTTCCTGTTTTCTCTACCCAGGAAATGAGAGGAGCAGAACTTCAATGGAAATTTTTCATAGCCTCTGACTGCTAAAAATAGCAGTGAGGTGAAAGAAGTGGGCACTGACTCTGCAGGGTCATTTCCTTTATAAAAAGGAGTGGGCTGGATTGGCAAGCCCATTTATTTATCAACACATTTGTTCGTTTAGTCAGTGTATCTAAAACATATTGTATATGCATTTCCTGTCAATTTAAGACAGCCACCTCATATGGAAACATAACACTCTTCCTGATGACAAGAGGTCAATTCGCTCTAGGGAGGGCTAATATTTTAGGTGAAAAAGAATGTGAAACAAACTTACCCTGTTTGGAAAATAGACCTAAACTAATCTCTTAAATGTGCTGAGGGAAATTCATTTGAGATGCTGATTTTTTTTACATTTTCTTTCTACAACCAGAAGTAAAACTTGAGTAAAGCAAAATCTGCAGGGCAGGTCTGCCAAGTTAATAGCATAGAGACGGGAGAACAGCAACTAGCTGATCTCCTGTGCAAATATGGACAACGCTGTAGTGGGCAGGCACAAAACAATGTGGTCAGTGTAGCGAGCACTTGAAATCTAGCGGTTATGGGGTTTATTTGACAGTCAGCTTCACTTTCTCCTCTTCATGTTACATTCATTTGCATTGCAGGCTGATCGCGGGTGTGGTTGACTGAGGTGGCTAGTGGACAACACTACTGTTTCTTTGACTACTTCATGGGTTTCAGCAAGGGCAGAGTTTAGTCTGGGCCGGTGAGGTTGTTGGTTCCTGGGGGCTGCAGTGCAAAGTCTCAGTCTTGTAAATATTTACTACTAACAAAAGTCAGAACGAGTGCGTAAGGCTATGAATTAAGCTAGCCAGAGGCTACTCTCTTTTCACTATCACAACACTGGCTGAGCAATACTATTTGCACACAGCGTGGCCGACACTGCGAGCTTGGAGGCAAGGGGTGGGGGAATCTGTCTCCTTGCTGCCTGAAGCATGGAGCATCAGGTGGAAGGAGCAGGGCCAAGGGTAATCAGCTCTTCTTGAGGCTGGAAGCACAGTGCTGGCCACTTCCCAGCCCCCAAAAGCTGCATGGAGCAGTGAAGTGAGACTCCTGCAGTGTTTCAAAGGGACCCAGAGCTCCTGGCTGCTGTTAGTGCAGCAGTGGCTGGAAACTCTGGGCTCTTTTGAAACACCAGGCCCCTAAATAATTGGCCCCCTTGCCCTACTTCTTCCTGTCAGTGGGTCTTTTTGTGCAGCACTTAGTACAACAGTAGTCCTGGTCCAAGACTGGGGCTCCTATTCATTGCTGCAGTACAAATAAATAATAGCAGCACCTGGAACCAATCTTCCCAGCTCAGGAAAAACAAGCAGTCCCGTGGTGCCTTCAAGACTAACCATTTTATTTATTCATTAATGAGATTTCATAGGTAAAACCCACTTCTTTTACTCACAAAAGCTCATTACCTAATAAATAAAATGGTTAGTCTTGAAGGTGCTACAGGACCCCTTGTTTTTTGTGAAGCTGCAGACTAACACAGCTACCTTGGAGACTGTGGGTTATTTATAAGTTGGGCTGAATGAAACCATTCACAATGAATTGGCCTTCCCCATTCATGTGGGAGAATCTGAACCCCTATCCAGATCTAACCTTAAGTGACCCAGGTTGAGCTGAATGTGAGCTACAAATGCAACTACACCCAAACTTTGGAGGAAGTATGCATTCTGATCTGACTTCCATCTTCACATTTCTCTCTATTTGTCATGGCGTAGGCCTGGTCTACACTACAGAGTTAGCTCAATGTAAGGCAGCTTACATCAACCTCGCTATGTCAGTGTACAGCCTACAGCCTTGTCCAACCAATGTAAGTGTCCTACAACACTGACTTCATAGGTCCGCCCTGAGGACAGGCGGCACACTTACGTCAGTGTAGTTGAGGGATGCAGCATGGAGACTCTGCGCTACTTGTATCAGCTTTAGGCGGCTTTGTCAGGAAAGCTGGGCTCTTAGAACCTTGCAGTGCCCCCAGCTGGGCTGCTGCCCAGAAACTCCCTGCTCAGGAAGCTGAGAAGCTCATATGGTTGTGATCCTCCCCCACCTGGGAGCAGGGAAGCAAGAGCTGAGCAAAGCTAGGCTCCTGCTGGAGAGCAGCATGAAGCTGAGAGGCAGCCTCCCACACTGCCCCACTTTAGCCAGTGGAAGTGCTCTTGGTGAGGATGCGCACCATGGATAGGAGGGTAGTTATTGCAGTGACTCTAAGTTGAGCTCCATTAGATTGACTTATGGGCTGTAGTTTTTACATGCCAATAGTTAAAGTGTCCAGTATAGGTTGGACATTGTCGTATCCCCAGCATGCCACACATTCCAGTACTGCCAGGAACAGCATGGCCTCATCTGCCGATACGAATACAGAAGCACTATGCATGTGAAATCATGCCGCATGGAGGAATCCATTCATGAACTCCCCTGTCCCCTGATGGCATGATGTCATATGTATGGTGCATAGGAAGTCATGCTGGTGGGATGTAGGCGGTGTGCCATTCGACATATTTTCTCCATCTACGATACGGGATAGATCTAGTTTTGGCTCAGTACCGGACAGGGGCCTAACCTTATCAGAAGGGGACTCTCCAGCTTAACACCAGACACATGGTTTCAGCCAGGTTCAGAGTCCTCAGAACCTGGCTGCACTTGCTCATGGATTGAAAGTAAAGAGAAATGATCTGATTAATAAATAAAATGTTATCATCTTAAGGTACCTATGGTGTCTCTGCTTTGGAGTGTACTGTCACTTATATTGTAACGAGAAGCCAGAAGAGTTGATAAAACAGGACAAGCCATGTCACGAGGATATAAGCAAACATTATGAAAATTAAATAATAAAAGAAACACACTTAAATAACATCTGACTTCAGCTGGACAGACCAGGGAAATTCTCAGGTCAAAATTCCAGCTGCAGTTTGTCTTTTTGAGTGACTTCATCTAATGCAACAGTATTGCTCTAATACCACAACAGAATATCTTCTTTACCCTTGATTACTTTGGGTTAGAATTAGTCCTTTACCGTCCAGTTTTCCAAGAACCTTCAAACCATGATGGCAACAACAAACGCCCCTTCCCCTGCATATTTGCACATGCAAATAAGCACTGGAGCAAAAGCAGACAGTTGCATTACTGTTAGATACTCATTTGGCACATGCAAATATTTGCTGTGTCATGCACAAACATTGAGCCACAATTTCAGTAGGGTAGCTTCCATTTCATAAGTGCAGTTTGCACTTATAATTTTGTACTTGGATTATGGGCATGATTTGAAGTCACTTGCCTGAGCATGTGATTTGGGTTGTTACAGGCAGAAGAACTCTCATTTGCACATAAACATAAAGTGCACATGGGGAAAAAAGCCATTACAAGCCATTTAGGGATTCGGACTGATTTTTAAATTTTTAACTTCCTATTTTAGGTAATATACGTAGAAATCAGGATAAACCATTAAAAAGACTAAGTCCCTGGGCTCTGTAAGGATGCAGCAAAGTTTGATTTGTTGTACATGATCTACCTGAACAATGGGAAGTATTAGTGTACTCTGGATAAAATGCACTCTAATACAGTAGTAACAAAGCCACTCTCTTGTTCCATGTCATCACCTTGTGTTCCCCAGCCCTGCCAAACAGGCAGTTCTGTCTGTGCAGCCTGGCACACAAAAGGGTGTCCAATCATCTGCCCAGCCCACTTAGGTTGGGGATGATAGTGGCAACAGCAGCAAGTTAGTTGTCAAACAGCTGTGTTATGGCTACAGTAGAAGTTGATAGGAATGGATTCTACTCTACTATGTGCTCCATAGTCCCCCTGCACACACTTATTCACGTGGTCTCTGTGCAAAAAGGCTGAATTCCATCTGCTCTGATTTTGATATTATGGAATATATAATCCATACGAAAGATTTGTAGATGGGGGCTTTAGACCGTCTCTCAACAGACCTGGATGCTGTTGGCAGCTCTGCCACAGACTTGCTGCATGACCTTGGGTAAGTCAATTAACATTTTCGTGTCTTAGCTCCCCGTCTGCTCTAGATTGATAACAACAGTCACCTGCCCCACAGATGGCTATGCCTCTAGAAAAAGGGCCCAGAATTCAATGTCCTCCTGACTTTTCAGTTTAAATTTGCATTATTCCAGAAAAGTCTGCATGCACATTTGCAATAAAGCAGCTCTCTGAAAGACAAACAAAACAGGGCCAAAACTATAATTCGTAAAACTCTGTAGTGCCAGGCTTCTGCTCTGAGCAACTTTTTACAGATGAGTAATAAATCCCTTTAAAGGGGTGGGGAGCGTAATCATATAAAACAACCTGCCTAACTCATGGCAACAGGGAAGTTAGTGGGAACTATGGCATGGTACCCTTGTATACATGTGAGTCCAACCAGTTAAAAAGAGTAGAAGCCTTAATGGATTCTTGCTAGCACTTTTACAGTGAGGATATTAACCCAAAATAATACAACGATCATTACTGTACTTTTGAATAGTAACAGAGAGTAAGCTGTGCTAGTCTATACACTATCAAAACAAAAAGCAGTCAAGTAGCACTTTAAAGACTAGCAAAATAGTTTATTAGGTGAGCTTTCGTGTGTGGGTCTGTCTCACGAAAGCTCACCTAATAAACTATTTTGCTAGTATTTAAAGTGCTACTTGACTGCTTTTTGTTTTGATACTGTACTTTTGTTTGTTAACATCCTCACCGTAAAAGGATTGCTATCCTTCCTGGGCTGACAATGCTAGGTGCCAAGTTTATATGTACTTGACAAAGTCACAGTTTTAATAAATTAATACATTAAAAAAACCCCTTCATCTTGATACCTAAATTTAACAGTTTGAGCCAGCAAATGATATGTCCAAGGAAAGATAAACAAGGGTCACTGAGTTCTTGCTCAAGCAATATTCAGAGGGCCAAAGTCAGACTAAATCCACTTAATTCAGAGTCGATGCAAAACAACTTCAAGTAAGGCTGATTCTCATTTCACCTAAGGCCCTATCCAACAATCATTGAAATCAAAGGAAATACTCTCACTGGTTTTGCTGGGTATTGAGTCAGGTCCCTGTAGCTGCATAAATAAGAAGCAATTCCTATGGCACCTTATAGACTAACAGATTTTTTGGAGCGTAAACTTTCGTGGGCAAAGACCCTCTTTGTCAGATGCATGTGACAAAGGGTGTCTTTGCCCATGAAACCTTAAGCAATTCCTAAACATATCATTGCAGCTATGCCACCACAAAACCAGGAAAAGGACAGGACTCTCTTGCCCAGCTGGAGTTCTGTGACAGTAAGGTCTGCGGGATCTGGCCCCAAAACTTCACTAAATGAAATAAAACTAATCTGCATTGCAGGATAATTCCCCTATATTCTCTGTGCTGCAGTTAAGAAATCCTTTTGTATTCAGTGCTTGTTTCATGGACAATGTCAGGCGTTCTGCATATGAAGCAAGTGAAGAATAGGCATTAGGGACCTGACCACATATAGGAGCTCCAGAGTGAGAAGTGGGGCAGACAATCCTTTCCCACAGATGCAGAGTGATGCATATATTAGGAACACAGATACACCTAAGCAAGCTGCAGATTCTAACAACAAAGAGTAGCCATCAAATGTAAATATCAATTGTCTTACACAAACAGCATGCACAAACCAATGCCTCTTCCCTGCCCACCATGCCCCAGATATTTCAGGAAATCTATAAGGTATTTAAAATGAAGGAAGAGGAATTAAAAAAAAAAGATTTAAAAGCTTTTAAGCCAAATTAAAAGTGCCATGATGTTTAATTTTTAAATAAGTTTAAGGTTCAGAAAACACTCAGCTGGAGAAAAGGCAGAAAAATATCAATTACCTTTTTCTTTGATTGCTTGGATCAAAGATCACAGTCATTCTGTTTCATATAATGTTTTGTATCCAGCTAAGGTGTGTATCTATCAGCTCTGAAAAAGATTTGCAAAACCATTTTTGAGAAAAAAATTGTAACCTTCAGCCTATTTCATAAGGCCAAATGTTACAGTATCGGCTACTCTTTCATTGTGTGTCTTAGTTTATTAAATGGACATTTCAGCATACACAATACACAAGGCAGAAATTAACCGCTGACCTTTTATTTGCTCAGATCCAACACTCTATTTTACTTTTTTAAAAGTTTCCTAACTGATATTATTATCTAAAAAGGCATATTAAAACATTATACTGATATAGTACCTTGATTCAAACAGTATGAGAAGTGCTAATAATTTGATCTGAGATTTCTGAGGCACAGGAAGTCCATGTGTCTTACAAGCCAGGTCAAAGACTAGTCACTGCCTTTTACAGTAATTCTGTATAATTATCATCATTGCGGCCCAAATGAAACATGACAAAAGTACGCCAGACCTAATCTCAGCCTCTTTTAAATTCTTTGGTGGCCACATAAACACAATAGACTTTTGTATAATCTATGAAAAACATGGAAGTTATCTGCAAACAAATTCTGAAAGTGACATCTTTGCTTTAGTCACAAAAGATGTGAAACTTTTTTCTCATAAAATGGCTACACTTTATTTTCATTTACTTTTTATCTGTCATATCTCTTTAGATTTCTTTTCAGTTCATTGTGACAGCCTTTGGGTCTAGTTTAAACACAGTGCAAAGATTTAAAAAAATCATAGTATTAAAGTAATAAAAATGCTCTTTCAAGACTAGTCTAATATTCAGTCCAAAATTCATAAATATCTTTGCAGTTGGATTTCAGTTGGCTATACATGGAAGAGAAATATTTTACTTGGCTCCCTAAGATGGTGTAGCAGCATATTCTGTGCTTGAGTCTACCATCCAGTACATGCCATACTTTAGACCCTCTGTCTTGAAACACCATCCTTTGAACATACAAACACATCAACTTCCTAAAGTACAAAGTCAGTCATATCATCCGGAAGAAACCAAGCCCCAGCTATCTGCACTGGTAAAAAAAAAAATACAAGGGAACTTTTTAGTATTGTAAACAGAATGTAAAACACATCCTGGAACAAGAGAGATCGAGAAAGACGTGCACAGTTCAGTCATTTAATTAGCCCCTATTACAAAATTCCACTCCCTGAATTAAAGAATAAGCTTGAACCCCTCCTGGACCTATTCCTCCTTCTACTCCCCATTATCTGTGCCTTTCCTCACTCTTTCACCATCCCTGGCATAGCAAGCTAGCTTGTAAATATCATTTAATTGAACAAACGCTTGAAACAAGATAGATATTTAAAAGTAAATGATAATTCAGCCCCCAGGCATATACTTTGTGCCAGTTTCAACCCATCCAACCAACAAGATCTTTCCAGGACTCTAACATACATCATGTAGAAATCTTCTGGAAAACAGAATCTAAATATATTGCACTGCTTAGAAGTAATATTTGCACTTGTGGCTACAGCCTAGTTCCACCTAGATCAATATCAAAACTCCCACAGAGCTCAGGGGGCCTGAATTTGGTCCATAATATTTTGAATACCCTCTAGTTATCCTAGTTGCAAAGTAAGGAACAAAGAACCGAAAATGGACATTGCACTACCGTACTTAGAATTCCTAACAGGAAACTTGGCAAGTCTGTGAAAGAAGAATGAAAAAATACAATATGTGTCTGTTCCTTTCAAACCAAAAGTCTCCTGCGTGCACAATGTAATGCTATCTTCTAACTTTGGTCCTGCCTTTAGTACACAGAAAATCAGTCATTATGATACAGGTGGGCTGTGGAATTTTTATAGCATATGGATGGGGAGGCTCAGAAAGATAAAGATTGAGACCCCTCTGCTCCAAAGTGTCCACTAAGGATCTGATTTTGAAAAGTAATGAGGTGCCTAAAGATGCAACTGAGCACCTAATGGGCAGAGCTGGCCCAGTGGGTCCCGGCCAATAGGCGGGGCCCAAGGCAGCATGCTGACAGTGGGGCATAGCTGGTGAGCAGGGCCCAAGGTGGCACATGGACAGCAAGGCACAACTGGTGGGTGGTGGATGCTATTTTCAATTGGACCACAAGGCTCTGAAGGGGTGGGGCCCAAGGCAATCACCTTGCTTGCCTTGCCCTACGGCTGGGACTGCTAATAGTGTTTTCAGAATTGCCTAAGCAGGTTACATGCCTAAATCCTGCAGCCTCCTCTCTGCATCCTTAAGCACCTAAATTCCTTTGACAATTTGGCCCTAAGTGCCTAAGTCTTTAAGCTGTCCTCCTAGAAGTACTCAGGGCAGTTTGCCTAAACTTCAGTTGAATTTTTGGTACTTAGGACCTCTAAGAATCAGGACCTAGATGTTTCATTTTGAACAGCCAAAAATTGAGGCACCTCAGCTTAGATGACATTCGAAAACTTGAATGTTGGCACCTCGGTGTCTGCATTTACTCATCTTTAAGATGGTCAGACGAAAGTTACTACGAAGAAATGCAGAATATGACCATGAACAGCAAACATTCTGGGCCAGGAAAATGTTTCTTGAAGGCATTTTCTTCTCAATGACTTATGTGAAAAAATGTATGTATAAAGAGAGAAAAAAAATGGAGTGGTTTGCCTGAGTGTAGCTAATGTGAAACTTGTATTACCTCAAGAATCTTTTCCTACAAGTGTGTGCAGACTTGTTGGGTTGCTTTACTGATTTGCCATGCTTCACATGGGGCAAATAGTTACAGTCTTGTAAATCAGTAATAAGTCACACCTGAGTTTGTAAGTGACCGGTTAAGTCATTACACTTTTGTGGCCAGAGGGCTTTCACACAGTTCAACTGGTTGTGGAAACCAGTTTATTAAAATCCCACAATAAGAGAAGCGAAATCAGAGAGCAAATGGGGGAAGAGGTGTTATTTGTAAGCCCAAAATCTTCACTGGGAAAAGACAGGAAATATCACAGTAAGAGCAAGTGAAATATTAAAAGTTTTAAATTATATTAAAGGGTTATCTCTGGTGATTTCTGTTATTTAAATGTTTTCCCTTTTAAAGCCCACTGGATAGCAATGAATTAGGGATTCTATGCTGTTTCTTCATGAACTGGGAATAAGTGGTGCTGCAATGTATGTAGGACACACAAATTATCTTAACTTGCTTAATTTTTTTCAGCAAGGGAAGGTTTGTTGGTTTGCAATTGCAAAGCAATATTTTTGCTTCAGATGTGTGATTTCCTGTTTGCTTGATGGATTGCAGTATTTTATCATTGGTTTCTCATCAGAAGATTCTAAGATAGGCACAAACTCTGCCTACACATTGAGCTGGAGGAAGAATTTGCGTCAGCTGAAAATCAAGAAAGTGCACTTTCATGCAAAACTTTCATGTACTTTCCCTCCTTTCATGCAAGCCATTTGTTATTAACATATTGTTGCAGGAGGTATCTTGAGCTGATGTGGAGGCTCTTCCCCCCTAACGTCCAGAAAACAATCACATGGAGAGCTGAATTTATGACGCCCAAACATCAGGGAATAGGGGATTAGCATGCCATGCCAATAACAAGGAACATTCAGCTTGACTTGTCTTTCCTACCATCCCTTTTCTGAGTGGCTCACACCACTGCTTGTACTCGAAGTTGAACAGACCACAGAAATTCAGTATGGTACCAAATACCATCATTGGTGTTCCAATCCATGAGTCAGTGGAGTGAGGTACTCATCAGCATGAATAAGGCCCTATACCACAATCAGGCCCTATATAATTAAGGAACAGGACTCCTTAATCACATCAAACCTCTAGACGTCACGAAAAGAATGAGGAGCATAAATATTCTACTTATAGTGCTTGATAGTTTGCCAGTTCAATCTTTATAAAACTTGGTAAGACATACATAATGGATTGAAAAGTGATTTGAAATCATTGTGTGTGCATTCTCAAAGTGTAAATTGTACCTTACAAAAGTGACAGTGGAAACCTGAATTGAATTTGATGCGATGTTTAAGGCTAGCATCTCCTTGCAGATTTGCTTTGCTGTAGCTAATGGCAAAGGTTTTTATAAAGCATTATTTCTGATTGCATATATTTAGATTTGACTTTCATTGTGTAATTGTTTGATGCCAAGGTGTTTTGGCTGAAATTGTAAGAGAAGGACATGTGTTTAAGTCATGCATCTGGCTCTCTATTGGGTATGTCTAGAGAGCAGCCTTATTTGGATATATGCTGTTCCAGAAGAGCTATTCTGGAAGAGCTTCTTTCGAAATAACGCTGCTACATATGCTTAGTATTTCAAAATACAGCATCTGTACACATAGAGCCTATTTCAAAATAAAGCTATTGGATACACTATGGCTTATTTAAAAATAGGCTCTATTCCCTGTCTAAACAGCACCTATTTTAACACAGCTATTTCAAAATATGCACTATTCCTCATAGAATGAGTTTTACCAATTTCAAAATAAGCCAACTGCTATTTCAAAATTATTTTGGAATAGCAGTTGTGTTGTGTAGATGGTAGGATAATTATTTTGAAATAACTTTGCTGTGTACACCTGTCCTCTTACAGAGAAGACATTAACATGGAGTTTAATTTTAGGAATCATGTGGTGAGATCAAATGAAATATTCCAAGTAGTACTTTTGCCCTTGGAATAAATATGTATACATTTATACAGAAGTTGAAGAGGAAGCAGATCTCCTTAAACCAGAATGGAGGGTTAAAGCAATACAGAAGTGTGTCAGCAAAATGACTGAATCCAAAGAAGGGACATAATCAGAGGACAGGAGTCTCTACTTGGCTACTGCAGTTTTAGGCTGATGGAACCTCACTGCACTGGTTTAAACTGGAGTAAAGCAGTGGTGAATCACAATTGCATTTGTCTATGAGTGGATACTGAGGCCCATAAACTTGTTAAATAAATGCTGGGATATGTTGTGCTATTTGCAATTAATAAATCTTCCTTTTAAATTTAAAACAGCAACATTAAAATGGATTAGTGATGGATTTTTATTCCTATAAATTAGACCTCTTCTATTAATGCTATGGCAAATACCAGCAGTTACCTCAGTGCTTCTCCAATAGCAAGAACTGGCAGGAAAAACATACATACTAAACCATTTGTCACTCTGCAGTTCAAATAGTTCTAGATCTAACATATCTGATAGCAGACAATAGTAGCCATTTAATTAAGCATTTTAAAAATGAGAGGGAAAATGGACCGGGAAAGGTCACTTTTTATTGAAAATAAATATGGCATAGGAATCCAAGACAGCTACTGGATGTTCATAACTAGTGGTGAGAAATAAGAATCTGTTACTTATTTCTTGTAAGTGCAGCTGCTTATTAACTTCTCTGCCACCAACATTATTTAACATATATAATTATTAGAACATATATTTCTTAGACTGGGAAACAAAGCAATTATTTTAGACAGTATATAGATTAATAGGTCATAACCTAATCTGTCCACCTCTCCTTCCTACCCCAAACATTTCTAGTTATTTCCACTTACTCACATAACTACTTCCTGGGCTTCATTCTGTCACCCTTACTCCTTCTGAATCATCCTTTATTCTGTAAGCAACCCTACAGAAATCAGTGGGGCTTCTCATTGAACTGGCCGCCTGATGGCCAACAAAAGTTCTCCAAGAGCATGTATGAAGTAAAGCTTGGTGCTGACTCTTTGGTGTCATGATGCTATCCACAGGCCCATGACACAGAAGCAGCATGTATACATTATCAGCTAAATTTACGTACAAAATAAGCTCACAGTTAGCTTTTTGCATGCCATGTTTCAGTTGTCACATGCAATCTGAGTGACAGCATGTGCAAAGGAGGTTTGCATTTTGCTTGTATAATTGCACGCTCCAGGCTAGGGTATTCAAGTGGTTAAAAGGAAGTAGGTGTTCAGCTCTACCTGAAAAATCAATGGAAGCGAGGCACTTAACTTCCCCAGGGTCCTTTGAAAATCTCAGCCCTAAACTGCATGAAATCTGTTCTTGTATATGTATCCCACTCCAATTACAACCCCACCCCTCTCCAAAAGATGAACATTTTGAGCCATAGGCTCCTAATGTTAGGAACAGAGTTGTGATCTAAATGAGAAACTTCTTAAGAAGCTACCACATACAGTGCATATGCAGATATTAGAATATATGACATACTCAGAGGATGCATTTAGTGTAGAAGCTTGCTAAAACCCATCCAGCTACACTGTAATTACAAGAAAAAAACTAGAGACTACAGGAAACCAACAATACATTTGTATTTGCATCTCATCTAAATAAGGCCTGAAACCTCTTACCAGCAAATAGTCTGAGATTAGAAGAAAATATTACACCCATCATCCAAAGAGTCAAAACTTTCAGTATGAGTAAATTGTGCTAGTGAGAAAACTTTTGTTTTAAGTAAGAATAAAGAGATACCAATTACCAGAAACTACACTGAGCTCTTCATTGTATAGTAGCAGTTAGATCATTTTATTTTTGGGGTAAGGGGAAGACGAGCTCAAGAGTTATAAGGTTAGGTAATTCCCAACCTCATAATAAGAGCAACGACTAAAACCAGTGGGACCCTTAGATTATTTTAAAAATCTGACCTCCATGCTTTGGGGATATCCCCTGCAGACATTATATCAAGATTCTGGAACAACTAAAGAAAAGACTGCCCCAGAGAAGCTGTCTCAAGTTTTAATGTGCTATTCCAAACTGTACAACAGTACAAGTCTTTGTGCTAGGTGGATACACATGTAGTGCAAACAAGACCAATAAATACATATTCACCATAGACTCTCTGGTACATGATTTAAGAAGCGCCCAGTAACTGTGAACTTTATGACCATCTACAGCCCTGTACGCTCACATACATGGACAGCCTCGGATCTAGCAGTTGTAACTTGTATTGAACATATTGTATTTTAATTTGTTTTTACAAGAAATGTATTACTCATACATGGGTATGATTCTGGGTGAGTTCCAACCCAACTAATACAGATTTTGGAACTCCATGGTTTTAAAGCACTCTCCTCTCTGAAATCAAACGTCTTGGTAATGTCTGGCATAATCTGACGGGAGAGTGGCATATAGCCAAAGAGAATTGTCTGTTTTATATATATAGTCATTGACTCACAGAGGTGGAAGGGACCCAAAAGGTCATCTAGTCCAGCTTCTATGCTGGTTCATGGCCAAGTATGGCTTGATGCATGTTTGTCCAACATGTTCTTGAAAACCTCCAAGGGTAGGGGACCCCCAATCTGTTATCAGGTCTGCCTCCCACCCCGGCCCTTTTTACTTTTTTCCTCGAGGCTAAATATATCCATTTTTTTAAACCTCTCCTCATATGTGGGGATTCCGGGATTCTTATATTTTTGTCATGTTTGTCCCTATCCTCTGGACTCTCTCCAGCTTGGTCACATATGCCTTAAAGTATGGTGCCCAAAATGGGACAGAGTACTCCAGCGGAGGCCTCACTAGTAGAATAGAACAGTTACCAGCCTTGCCATACATACACTACGGTTAACACATGCTAGAAAGATGTCAGCCATTTTTGCATCTCCCCATATTGTCACCTCATATTCAATTTGCAATCCACCATACTCCTCAGATCACTTTCTGTGGTACTCCTCCCTAGCATTTCTCCCCTTTTTGTATTTGTGAAGTTAATTCTTCCTTCTTAAGCAAAGTACTGTGCATTTGTGATTATTGAATTTCATCCTTGTTGATTTCAGGCCAATTCTCTAATTTGTCAAGGTCATTTTGAAGTCTAATCCTGTCTTTCAGAGCATTTGCAATCACTCCCATCTTGCTGTCATACTCAGACTTTATAAACAGGAGCATCATTTGCTCTGGGGAGAGCAGTTCCTCGCCGTATGTGCTATGTCTCCTACCCACTCTTCATGGGTGCATAGACTTCATTCTTTGTCCTCTTATCTTGGTCCCAAAATTTGCAGGATAACATATATTCACACATGATGATCTAAACACTCACAACTTGGCTTCCCCCAGAATTTTTCTAAAATGTCTCTGTTTATAAGCATACTCTCCAATCCATTATCCAAACCACTGAGGTAAGTACTGACTTGTATCAAACCCCAAACAGACTCCTATGGTACTCTACTAGATGTGACCTCTCAGTTTGACAGGGAACCACTGATAACTATTCTTTTAGTATATTTTTTTTCAACCAGTCCTGTGCCCATTTTATAGGAATGCCAACTAGACCACATTTCCCTAATTTGCTTATGAGAATGTCATGTGGGACAGGGACAAAACCTTTGCTACAATCAAGATAAGTCACGTCTACTGCTTCCCCTCTGAACACTAGGCCACTAACCCTGTTGAGGAAGGAAATTAGGTTGGTTTGGCATGATTTGTTCTTGACAAGTCCATGCTGGGTATTACTTATCACCCTATTATCCTCTAGGGGCTTACAAATTAATTGTTTAATAATTTGTTCCAGTTGACTGTGCTCATGCAAGGTTAGATGGGAATAATGTGTATTTTGTAAAGTGGGGAACTAACTGAAGACAGAACTATAAAAATACTCTTAGTGAATCCTGAGACCTTACCAAGTCATCATTACTCTTTCAACATACCCTTATGAGTACAGCAAGATTCCCTTCTACCCAACAAGCATAAAGTTCTTTTTGATGAAAATACTCAAGAGACAAATACATTAATTTCAACAACATGTTAGCAACATTCTAGATGTTCATCTTTTTCACAATGACTACATGAATAAATGAATCCATTTAATAAATGTCTTTTGTTTGCAAAAGAATCTTGTTTTTGTTCACAAAAACTGATATACAGGTTCAGAAGCATGTGGCTTTTATCCCACCCCATATCTGATATTAGTCATCATTTTGGACTCCTCATCTTCTGAGTTTTTTTATAAACAAATATCAGATACACCTGACAAAGTGGGTCTTTGCCTGTGAAAGCTTATGCTCCAAAAAATCTGTTAGTCTACAAGGTGCCATAGTACTTATTGTTTTTATCACTGGAATGCTACTCTAACAGTGGATAAACAGAGGTGTGAATGGTTGGCAATAATAATTAGCCTCAGCTAATTCCTTGTGAGGTGCTTTTTTGCCTCCTCATGGTTTCAGTGCAGTAGCATCATGAGGAAGGATGTTGATGAATTGATGCAGCATTGTGTCATGATAGGGCAGTTCTCTCAATGGGGCAGTGGTGCCTGGTGATGCAGAAAGGCAAAGCCTGAACCTCAGTTTGGTTTTAAGGCTGTGGGCGCTGCTGTGAAAACAAGCCTGACAGGAGACTCCTGCCAGTGTGCATAGTTCAGGGCTAAGTGCAGAGGGGAGGACTCCAAATTCAATCAAAAGACCAGCTATAAATTCAAACTGCCACGTTCCCATAATTTGCATGAGTGCAGTTGACGTGGCTGTGTAATGTACCACACACTTAAGCATCTGTCAGCAGCTGCATGCAGGTTCAAATGGTCTCCTACAGAATAGCATGGTCTCCCAGCAGCTATTTGCAGGCAGTAGTAACCAGCCTGTGGGTAGTAATTACTTGCCTGGTCACAAGATCGCTTATGAGAGCCAGCAGCAAGAAAACAGGAAGGTGCCCAGTCACAAAGACAGAATATTCAGGAGGGACAAAAATGCTAATAGAAGAGGAATAAAAATGAAGGGGAGTCACTGCTGGAGAAAGGTGCCTGTAGAGACTGCCTGTGCTAATGCCCTGACACAGCACTTTCAGTACAGCCATTTAAGGCCAGCTGTCTTCAAGACGAATGCACACAAGTGTTTTGATGAAGCCAAGCAGATCCCAGTAGGCATGTAAATGCTGAGCTAAATGGACGCTTTGTGTGTAAAGAGTGAACAACAGCAGTGGAGGTTCCCCCCGGTCCCCCGTTGCACTGCAAGTCTCCCGGCTTCAGGAGTTAGAGAGTAGGTCAATCTCAATGGCCAGTTCAATGATCTGCCTCTCAGCAAGGGAGCTGATGACTTAAGTTGGATTTTTTGCAGGGGAGATATAAGGTCATCAGCTGGTAATGACTGTTGCTCACTCCTGCCCTGGCTTTGCCTCTGAATTGCTTACCTACCCATGGAAGGCTCCACATTCCTGTCAGCACTAGTTTTTGGAGATATCAGCTCCCATCCCTTCCCTTCCCCCCAACATCTATTTTCAAGTCAAAAGTCAGAGTGCAAACTTTTCTGGTCGATACATTTCTGTGCCCATAAATGTCAGTGATAACAATCTCCAGGTTGTTATCCAAGTGCCCTCAGTGACTAACGTGATATGGTATGCCACTGTGCGGGGGCAGCATCAGAGGCAGGTCAAGGAGTAACATGAGAGACTTCTTTATTTTTTTAAATTTTGAAATGTCATTTGCATCCAGCTGTTGTTATTTTGGAAATCTGCTGGGCTTTGTTTGCTTCTCTGATTCAGCATGGCTGCTGTTCCAGCTGCAAAATCCTAGGCAGCCAATGGCTCTCTTTAACCTTACAGCATGTCCTGCCTTGCTACATTCTCCTTTTAAAATGTTCTTAGCCTTCACTGCTTCTTTTTCTTCAAAAACAAGACTGGATAAAACAATACAGTGAAGGGAAAAATCATATGCTATAATCCACGGCAGTGTTTCTTAAATTATGTTCCACGGAACATGGTATTCAGTGAACAACTCACGTGTGCCACGACAGCGTGGTAACTAACAATGATGTGCAGTGCGGGTATATAATTTCTGTTATTAAAACCAGATACAGCGTTACTTCTTCATTGCTATTATACATGATTAAATTACTTCGTTTTGTTTTTGCTGTATAAGTTCCTGTTTGGTCTGTCTGTTTTGGGTCTGACAAAAATTATTTTTGAAGAAAATTTTCATAGCTGTTCCACATAAAAAATGTTATTGTTTGGTGTTCCATGGTCTCAAAATGTTTAAGAAAAACTGGTCTAGGGGATGAACTGGATAGTGTACATGGTCTTTTCCATCACCAGATTCTACAAGAAAGGGAAGCCAGCACAGGAGATGACACCTTGTTTAGAACCACCATTTTCAGGGTAAAATAAAAAATATATAGAGAAGGCATTTCTCAGGAGGATGTGCTAACTGCCAAGTTTATAAACTCACGTGGAGGACAAACTTCCAAGCACAAATCACCACCAGCTCCCCAGGTGAAATGTGCTCCAGGGCAGCATAACAGAGGGGAGGGATATAGCTCAGTGGTTTCAGCATTGGCCTGCTAAACCCATGGTTGCAATCTCAGCCCTTGAGGGGGCCATATAGGGAGCTGGGATTTAAAAAAAAAATCTGTCAGGGATGGTGATACTGTGAGTGCAGGGGGCTGGGATCAATGACCTCTCGAAGTCCCTTCCAGTTCTACGAGATACGTATATCGCTATTTAAAAAAGGAAAAATAAAAGTGGGTCCTACCATAATACAACCACAAACTATTAAACTGGCAAAGAACCACGGTACAGGTCTAGGCTTCCAGAGGTAAAAGAGTAATGACATCAAAGGCTATAGAAAAGATGGAGGGACTGTCCACATTGTCTAGCAGATAAGTGTAGAAACTTGAGACCAAACAAGGATTTCAGTCCTTTTGTGATTTCCCCATCTAGTAGCTGAATTGTTACACCCAGTTTTTATGCATCCAATTGTAAGTGCATTTGCACTCTCACTTGCACATTTAAGTGTCCATGATTGTATACACTATCCATCCTATATATTGAAGTCCCACATTAGTACAGTGAACAGTTGTACCAGATATGATAGCCTCCCTGGCACTTCTGTGTTCTACATACAACCAGTGGTGAGCAGCAAGGGACCAGACCTTGGAGATATACAGATAATGGCTGTGTATACACAGGCACAAATCTTTGAAGTAGCCATTCTAATGGCCATTTTGAAGATTACTAATGGGGCACTAAATTGAATATTCAGCACCTCATTAGCATTAGGACACTTCCGGCCACGGCCCTTTGAAACCACTGCTTTCGAACGCCCACGGCTTGGTGCAGCTACACGGGGGTCCTTTTTGAAAGGACCCCAAACATTTTGAAATCCCCTTATTGTGCTCAGTTGAGCGGAATAAGGGGATTTCGAAAAGGACCCGTGCAGCCATGCCGAGCCGCAGGCGTTTGAAAGCAGTGCTTTCGAAGTGCTGTGGCCGCAAGTGTCCTAATGCTAATGAGGCACTGAATATTCAATTCAGCACCTCATTCGTAATCTTCAAAATGGCCATTAGCATGGCTATTTCCAAGATTTGTGCCTGTGTAGACATAGTCATACCGAGGAAATTATAACATCTGATCAGTGTATCAGCTGCAGTAGGGTGTGGCAGGGTGCAGGATGCATTTAGGTGGGGTGCCAGGGAGATATTCACTGAAAGGTTTTGGCAATTGGAAGTGGGGGAATTCACGCTTAGGTGGACTCACTAGTTTTGTGGGGAAGGCAGAATGACCACATATGATAAAGCTGGCTGCAGATTTTCAAGGTGCCTAGTTGTTTAGCCAGTCTGCTGTCACTTGCACTGGAGTATACCACTGGTTTACAAAAGCCATCACCTGTTTTGTAAAACCCATACAGGTTAAACTTCTCATCTGGCACCCTTGGGATCTGACTGGTGCTGGACGAGAAAATTTGCCAGACTGCAGGAGATCAATATTGTCTAGCATGTTACCAACAATACCACTGCTTACTGGGCTCTTAGAAGACAGGTGGGGTGAATTACAGCTAAACAGCAGCACAGAACACTCAGAGCCAAGACTAGTGACCATAGACAAACTTTATGGGACCATGGGAAACTCAGCCAGACGTTTGCTCCCCCCACCCCACCCTCAGCCAATCCCATGGCTAGGGTTGCCTAGGTGCAGGTACTCAGTACTAGCAAGTACCAGCACAAAATAGCACTGCCCACACCTATGATAAGTAGTCATCCAGCTAACTAAAATCATGCTGGATTATGGATGCTGCCAGATGAGAGAGTTCCAGATTACAGAGGTTGAAACTGAACCAACTACCTGGAAAAAGGCCTCATTTTTCACTTATGCTCTTGGGTTGCTGCAATGCATAACCACATGTTGGAAGTGAGTAAAAGACACAGTCATGATGCATCTACCCCACATGCAGAAAAATACAAGGTAAAGTTGTTGCACAAACATCCTTTTGAGGTGATCGCTAGCTCCTGCTGTGCATTACACAAAGCAGAAAAGCAGAACATCCTGGCTGAACACAAATTGCGTTCACCCTGAATTTAACTTATGATGCGTTACAGGACATGTGTGAGGAGAAAACAATTATAGCAGTATATGGTATGCAATGCTTATAAGGTCCAATGATAAGAAGCAATATTTTATTTCCCTTTCACCCGGAAACAAAAATAACTAAAAGCCCTATCCTTGATTTATCAGAGTGAAAAAAACCAACCCTCTGAGAACAGGGATGGTTAAAAATGTCTCATTGATTTCATGTTGTTTTCCATCCCTTTAGAAGTAGAACCTTGCAGTGTGCCTTTTACCACAGCTGAGCTCTGGGCAGGCATGTTGGGGGAGGAGGAGAAAGGGGATGTGAAGTTTGCTGTGCAGCCCAGAAGATGAAAACACTACTGCTGTTTATAAAGGGAAACCCAGTTTGTCGGCCCAAATGAATTCCTTTGCTAATCCATGCAGGCTTCATGTTTTCCATCAGCCCTGGCCCCTGTAAAGACTATCTTTAGGAGGCACAGTGTGTTTGGAAAGGAGCAGCTGGAAAGAGGAGGCCGTTTATGCCATCTTGGCAGGGTTTTTGGTATGGAAAAAGAGGAATGCTCTCTTGGGTCCCCCCACAAAATTAAAGCATCTTCGTCCAGAGTAAAGCGATGCCAATCACAACAAACAAAAACGGCTTTCCCCAAGCCTCCTGGGCAGCTTCACTCCAAGGTTTCACAATGGTTTCCATAGAACTTGTTTTGCTATCATAACAAATTCAGTCTGTCCAGGCACTATGGCGCGCATTGTGTGCTGAAGACAAGAAAATTAATTTCCTGGCTTATTGGCCTGCCAAGGCATTTTTGTCTAGGGGCCACAAACAGACTCCCCAGATAACTGGTGCATCTGCCTTTCAGCAAACTGTAGCATTCAGCTTTTTAAAAAATCTCTTGTAATCTGTGAGTCTAAATACAAAGGAAAGATGAGTTAACACTGCTGCAAGGGCTGAGGGAAGATGCCTTCCTTGCCTGAGCGCTCCAACACCTTGGCCTCAGATTCTCCCAATTAAACCAAGCCAACCTTGTGTGCAACGTGTGTGTGTGGCAATGTAAGTTTCCTGTAATAAACCAGCCTTCAACTGCATGTATCCCTCCTTGCATACATAGAGGAAATGAACGTCTCGCTCTACTCACCACAATATTGCTGAAATGATAGTAAATATTACAGCCCAGTTGTGATTAAAGACTTGATTATTTGAACTGCTGAGGGGTACTTTCTGTCAAGGCACAAGGATAAGAATTCTAGTGGAATGTAACACACAAGGGGAACCCTCCTTGAGCATTTTAGCTGACACAGTCAAAGGTTTTAAATAGCCATGATGTTTTCCTAAGTGCCAGACGAGCTGGGGAAACATAAAGAGCTGATTCAAACCTATCCCCTTGATTGGAACCAGCAGCTTCAGACCCTATAAGTTATCGAGGCTCTTAATTCCAGTGAAAGTTAGCAGCCTAAGTTAGCAGCCTAACTTCCTTTGAGGATGTGGGCCATCGAGTTTTGGGAAACTCTGTGTTTTGAGCTCAGCTATATAGCTAGTACCTGGCTCTAGTCCATATATTCAGTTCAGAGAAGTCTGCATAAATATTTGCACTATTCAGACCCGTTGAAAAGTGCTTTAGAATTTAATGGGGATAAAAGAAATAGAATAGAGCTTACTCTAAAAATGACAATTTAATGGAGCATGAGAGCCTTTGAGTAGATTCATATTGTAACACCTGCCCTTGTTAAGTGTATGGCAGGAATATAAATATGAAATCTTATCCGATGACTTTTTAAAAAAACAAACAAAAAACCCCAACACAACAGGAATTTCCTTTAACCAAATAGGTAATTAAGCTTTTTTGTTTTCTCCCATGGCCGGAGAGGGGAGGGAAGCTCTGTAGCATATACAGCACTGAGCTGGGCAATTCATAAGACCAAGCAGTCTTCTTGTGACAGCTTGTCAGATGTGCCTGCTAGTCAGGGTGGTATTATCAAGTGACAGGTTCAATAGCATGATATATCGGCCCTCAGAATGTGTATTTACACTGGGAGGTGGCAAGTGGACAAAACTTAAGAAAACAAAAACTCCTCCTCCTTTTACACCATGTTTGCTGATTTGGCTTGTAGTGGCGTGTGCATTCAGATCACTTGTTATAGCCAACCCAGTTTTCTCACCTGTGCATGGAGTGGCTAGTACTACAGGTTGGACTGCTCTAGTCTGGAACTCTCTTGTTTGGCAACTTCTATAATTTGCATGATTTTATTTAAGATACATATCTCAGAGCTGGAAGGGACCTCGAGAGGTCATTGAGTCCAGTCCCCAGCTCTCTTGGCAAGACCAAGCACAATCCCTAACTGTTTTTTTTTAAATCTATTTGCCCCAGACCCCTAAATGGAGCTCATAACTCTGGCTTTATGAGGCTAGTGCTCAAACCACTGAGCTTAGTGGTTTGAGCATTGGCCTGCTAAACCCAAGGTTGTGGGCTCAGTCCTTGAGGAGGCCATTTAGGGGTCTGAGGCAAATTGATTTAAAAAAAAAAATCTGCCAGGGATGGTGCTTGGTCCTGCCAAGAGGGCAGGGGACTGAGCTCAATGACCTCCTGAGGTCCTTTCCAGTTCTGCGTGATGTGTACTTAGCTGAGTAGATGCTTATCATTGGTGTGGCCAATTTTCCCGTGGTCCCATGAAGTTTCTTTACAGCCATCAGTCCTGGCTCTCACTGTTCTGTGCTGTTATTAATCTGTAATTTACCCCTAAATGTTTTCTAAGAGCCCAGTAAGCAGTGGAAGAATTCACAATGTACTAGACAATATTGACCTCAC
Organism: Carettochelys insculpta; assembly: GCF_033958435.1. NCBI lineage: Eukaryota > Metazoa > Chordata > Testudines > Carettochelyidae > Carettochelys > Carettochelys insculpta. The sequence goes on along the minus strand of NC_134153.1, from coordinate 17,966,512 downwards.
ACAGCTTGGAAAATTCTCTTGTCCGGTACCGGCAATGCTTGCCTTTTTTGTGCAGCATTACATGCCATAATAGATGACACTGGCATGTCGCTAAAAGATTATTTGTCCACACAACCATTTTGATGGCTACCTAGAAATGAAGGTGTTAATGCAACATCTGTGTGCCACCGGGGTGCAAAAGCAGATGTTGAAGATGCTATTTAGACCAGCAGCATTTGAAAATTTTGGCTCATTCCAGAATTTTTAATTACCAGACTTGTCATTCATGTGCCTTCCTATAGGATTCCCTTATAGCCAGCACCACATGGAGGGATCCAAGTGCTACCAATGCACAGAATTAGCTCTAGGCATGACGTGAAATGAGACGTTTGGGGCACCAGACAGTTTTCTCTCCAGCAGACCTGTACCAGTGAGGCTAATGAGTCTGGTAAAGGCTGCCAAGCAAAGTAGAATTCTTGTAAAATGTGTGCTATTATTGCTCATAATGACCAGATATTTAACCCAGGGAGTTTTTGAATGCCACAACACTTCTACCACTAGCTACTGGCTCATCTCTCTGGAGTGTCTCCCCTTCAGTTAGTCATGCTCACTCTTTCAAAAGAAGCTTAGAAACCACCTAAATAAACCAGCACAGTTTGAGACATTGCAAATGTCACAGGAGTTATTCATGAGTCTTACTATTTGTCCTACATTTGATTCAATTCATCCTGGGATGATGAAGTCATTTGATCATTTGAAAAATGCCAAGCCAAACCAAACTTGACCACACTTTGGGAATCTTTGACTGGACTTCTGGGGTAGTGATAATCAAAAGGAGTGATTACAACTTTACTGCTTTTCTTGCTCTGGTCCAAATTAATGTGTACTTGTTAAATGCAAAGTTCATGAGTCTTCATGCTAATTCAGGCCTAGTTGAAAGCTAAGCATTATAAATGCATTTAGGTTATTGAAGATATACAATTAAGTTTCAAGTAACTTGGGTTTTCCTGTAACGTCTCAACACAGTCTCCCCTGCTGAATGCATAATTTTCCATTTATGCAAACTGTGTGCACTTTGATCCATTAATAGCTACAAATCTGCTTAAGTACAATTGGCATGTGAAAATTGCACGCATATGCATGTGCTTCAAAGTGCATATGCAAACGTGCATGTGGATTGGTGGAGACGGCAAAGTGAAAATCTTTGCATTGTACTTTGAGGCGCTCTGTTTGCGGACAAAATTTGCCCTCAACTGCAAACACAGAGTCCCCTTTCACACGTATGGGTGAAATCCTGGACTTGTTGAATTCAATGACAAAATGTCCATCAACATCAATTCGACCAGGATTTTGCCCCATTAGAATTGTGATGTGTATCTGAAGACAGAATTTGGCCCATGCTTTCCAACTGGCATAAAGTTACAGAATTAAAAATCCATACTGGGCCATAACTTAGGTGATGGGCTAAGATGGAAACTGTTTGCTCAGAAACTTGTGTGCTTTACCATTGCATTGATAGTGAAATTCCTAGGACAGATTCCAGTGGAGTTATGCTGATTTATACCAGCTGACGATCTACCCCTTGTATGACTGAAGTAGACCACTGGTTAAACCCAGCCCAAGCCCAGAGGCAACAAAATTATTTCTATCTGCCCCCTGGAAGACCACCTACTTAAAGGAGCTAAGACAATAACAGCGTTCACAACAGAACTATTAGCCAGGATGGGCAGGGGTGATGTTCCTAGCCTGTGCTTGCCAGACACTGGGAATGGGTGACAGGGAGTGGCTCACTTGATGATTACCTGTTCTGTTCATTCCCTTTGAAACACCTGACATTCGCCACTATCAAACAGTACGATACTGGGGTAGAACACATTTGGTATACTCAGTATGGCCATTCTTATTTACCAGAAAGACTGTACTATGTGTATTAGAGGCAGGTACATACTGCCAGGCACCTGTGCCTGCCTCTAATAAACATACTGCAGAATTTGTTCCGGATTTTGAATGCCCCCAAAAGATGGATTTGGTGGGAGGGGGTTGGTTTCAGCCTCTTCTTGAGATAGGATCCATCTGTGAAATCTGCACTTGCCTTTTCACAGATTTCAACACTTGCAAAATTGGGGCATGAGCTTTTGATTCAAACACATCACTACGATTTATATATTTTAGGTTACCTGATAGCTAGGGCACCATTTGGGGAGGGCAAAGAGAGTCACAGCCATACAAATAGGAATGTTGCTTGCTCTTCTTCTCCTTCCCCTCATGACCAGGGAAGCAAGAGGAAAGCACACAGCTTGTGTGTCTGCCTCTCACTCCCAACTACTGAGGGGGCAGAGGAGTAAGTGATGCAAGCTGTGTACTTTCCCCTCAGTCCCTGATCATGAGGGGAAGGGAGAGAGGAGCACATTGTGTCCCATTAGGCACAGCTGCACTGTCCTGAAATTGAGCCCTTGCCTGTTCTCCTCCTCTTATTTTGTCTCTGTTAACTTTAAAAAGATGATGTGTTATAAAACAAGAGAAAAGGCATGAATCTGAGAGACAGCAATCTGCTACAAGTTAGTGAGATGTACCTCAGCAGGGTCAGGAGCTCTGTGATGTTCAGTCATTTTCTCTGACTCCTGCTGGGCTAGCCCCAAAGGTACAGCTTGCTTTTTTCAAATCATTGCAGCTAGACCTTTCTTGTCATCAATGCAAAATTTCCCTACAGAGTTTCTCCTCATATACTTGTCCAGTCTGGTTTTCAATTTTCTCTAGACACATTCAGCATTGAAAGTAGAGCACAGACGTCTCTCAGAACTGGTGAGTAAACAGTCCTACAGAACAATCTGAAAAAGTAAGCTCATAGCAGCTTCTGCGATGGCAGAGGAAAAGGGCTCGCATCCTCATGAGCTTTCTTTAAGCAAAGTAACTTGCAAATGGATGGAAAAATTCAGATGATTCATCACCTGACTCCAGGCACTAGGACCTGGGAAAAATTGAACTATCTGAACTGCTGGTAGCGCTACTGCACCATTCAATGTGGCTCTCAGGGGGCCCAGCACCACAGTCCCACGAGTGCAGAGGGCAACTGCCTTTGGCCCCACCCCATCTGCCCTGGGTCCTGCCCCTTCCAGTGTGCAGAGCCAGGTCCCCCCCACATACTTTGCCTTGGGGCCTACAATGGCTGTTGGGTCCGCTGGCAGATACAGCAACGAAGGGTCCTGTGGCACCTCATAGACTAATAGAAAAGTTTTGAGCATGGGCTTTTGTGAGCACAGACTCACTTCATCAGATGCTGGTCTTGGAAATCTGCAGGGCCAGGTATAAATAAGCCAGAGCAAGGGTGGGGATAACAAGGTTAGCTCAGTCAGCAAGGGTGAGGCTTACTACCAGCGGTTGATCTGGAGGTGTGAACACCAAGGGAGGGGAAGCTGCTTTTGTCAACTGTTGGTAGTAAGCCTCACCCTTGCTGACCGAGCTAACCTTGTTATCCTCACCTTTGCTCTGGCTTATTTATACCTGGCCCTGCAGGTTTCCAAGACCAGCATCTGATGAAGTGAGTCTGGGCTCACGAAAGCTCATGCTCAAAACTTTTCTGTTAGTCTATAAGGTGCCACAGGACCCTTCGTTGCTGCTACAGATCCAGACTAACACGGCTACCCCTCCGATATTTGGCAGATACAAGCACTTTTATACCACTATAATTGCACGTAAGGCTTAATACCAACGTTAGCAAATGAACAAACAAACAAAAATCAATCACATATCCCTAAACTTCTGAAAATGTAGGCCATGACTCTCAGCTTCTTGCTAATGGCTTACATGGGGAGTGAGTGATGAGTGGGTTCTATGTGGGCCCAATGCAGAGGGCACTATGTGGGCCCAGTGTAAGGTGACGTATTTCACCCAAGCAGCAATTTGTTCATACATTTACACACAGTTGCACAGTAACTGCATGCACAGTTATGCATGGTTTTTTCACATGTATTTTATAAAGTTGATCTTTGGGGAACTATTTCAATTTAAAACAAAAATTTTGATTTAATGAAAGAATCTTTGCACAAGCAATCTTGAATCCCCTCTACATACAATGAGCTATAAGGGAAAAGAAAAACTTTTGATTTATTTTAACATTATGGTTACATAGTTTATATGTTGCAATGTGGTACAATCTAGTGGATAACACGGAGAACAGGGAATTAGCATTCCTTGTTATATTTTCACTTTTTCCAGTGACTCCTGTCTGAACTTGGGCAAGTCACTTAACTGTTCAGTGTCTCAGTTTACCAATTTATATAATACAATCTTAGCACATTAGAACTGGAGGTTCAAGAGGTCATTGAATCCAGCCCCTGCCCTCACAGCAGGACCAAACACCATCTAGACCATCCCCGATAGATGTCTCTCTAACCTGCTCTGAAACCTCTCCAGTGATAGTGATACTGCAACCTCCCTAGGCAATTTATTCCAGTGCTTAACCACTCTGAGAGTTAGGGAATTTTTCTTAGTGTCCAGCCTAACCCTCCCTTGCTGCAAGTTAAGCCCATTGCTTCTTGACCTATCCTCAGGGGGCCAAGGACAACAATTTTGCTCCCTCCTCCTTGTGTAACACGCTTTTAGGTACCTGAAAACCGCTATCATGTCCCCGTTAAGTCTTCTCTTTTCTAAACTAAACAAGCCCAGTTCTTTCAGTCTTCCCTCATAGCTCAGGGTCTCTAGATTTTTAATCATTCTTGTTGCAGATCAGCATGCAGCCAATAACACTCAACTGCCTCCTGAGCTGGTAGTGTTAGGTATAATTCATTAGTGTCTCTCTCACTTGAGTGACAAGTGTCCCAGGAGTCACAAGAACTATGACTAATTTGGAAGTGAAGATTCTATATGAATGGAGTGAGTAAAAGTAAATAGATGCCTTATTTTGGCAAGCCTCTTCCAGCAGCTGAACATCTAATGATGTTCCTATGGTCTTTTTTATAGGAGCTGTCTGCTGCCTGTGATTCAGACTGCCTGTGGAATGCAGTGAGTATGGAGTAAGTGGACATGAAGTCTGGGAATGGACTTTATTGTGGTTTAGAAGCTTTCAGTTCCCAACTTGATGAACACATTCCTTTTTCAAGTTATTGTTTCCCAGGATTTCAAAATTACAATCGAAAGTTGTCTGATGCCATCTGGTAACTTACTCCTCAGTGCTGATAATTGTCATGTGACTTAGTTTCCAAACAACAAGTTTGTCTTCCACCAGCCAGGAGATGGGATTTTTTCCTCGTACTGGTGAACCAGTTGTCTGACAGGCCCTGTTCACAAACAGAGGGAATGTACGTGTACCCTACTCGACTGTCAATTCTCCGTAGTCCTCTTCCTCTCTTAATGGACTTTGCATGTTCTTCTGAACAGGAAATGCTTTGTCAGAAACTTGCCTGTAGGCATTGTGCTGCATCAATTAAAGATTCCTGAACTCAAGAACAAAGAGATGCCAGTGGAACTGTGCTTTTAATCACTTGGTTCATATTTTTTCCTTCCTCTGTGGCTGATTTTGGATGTATGGCGTCTTATGTTTTTGTTTTTGACAGCCACTTGGGAACGTTGCTGGGGAAACATCTTCAATTTTACATATGCAGAGAAGGTATTAGGCTGCTTATGCAAAGATTCTTTGAATTCAATCATAATATTTATTATTTTTAATTGAAATATTTCCTTATGGGCAGATTTTTAGAATGGGAGTTCCTGGTGCTTGTACACAGATGAAAAGATTCTTGGGCTTTTTCTGTCTTGTGTTGTTTCAGGAGGCCTGTGAAAAATCAGAGGGGTGCCAACCACGATGCTAATGACACCTGACATTTAACTACGTACACCATGCCTTTTTCCCAATGATTCCTGTGAACTTTACTAACATGAATCAACTTACCCTCACAACACCTCCTGGGATTGGGATACATTTTTATATGCAAGTACGACGAAGCCCAGAGTGATTAGATGACTTGGTCATGCAGAAGTCCTGCTGCCCAATGTTGTGTTCCTTACACTTCTATATAATAAAGATTAAGATGTTGGATGTAGGGACCACATTTCTCTTCTGCATTTGTATAGGGACTAGCACAATGAGACCTAGGCCTGTGGCTGGGGCTGTAGAGCACTACTGCAGTGCAAATAAATAAAGTGATAAAATATATTATGTGTACTGGAACCAAACCACAGAACAGCAACCTCACCTGAGACCAAGGGGCTAATACTGAGTAATAAGAGCTATAGTCTCAGAATCAGATTGGCTAATGCATAGATTTGCTTTAGTCCAGGAAAAATTGCTTGGCGAACGTATTGGATTGACTCAGAGGCTACTGAATCTGTGACCACACCTTCTATGAAAAGCTGTTCTAATTATAAACAGAAAGTGGCTTTCTTGATGCAAACTCTTTCTCTAATCAAACCACAACCCTGCAACATACAAATTCACTCCCTTCCATAAGGTGAAGAAATAGGAAGATAATTTTTTTTTCTCTTTCTGGACTACTCGTAGGTGAAAAAAGAGCAAACTAAACCCAAAGTGTAATTTAAACATAAGAGACCATGTACTTTGCAGGCTGAGGTTGAAAAAAAAAAGTGTGAATGCAAAGAGAGAGCTTCGCTGAAGCCAGTCAGAGGACTAAGTCCTTGGTGCTGGGTAAGTTGTCTGGTCTACTCCAGTAGCATGAATGGAACTGGAAGCTGCCTGGATCATGCAGCTAAGGTTTCCCTTGTGTCGGGGGACTCCCCAGCTGGCATAAAGCCAACATCAGAGTGGGCTGGAGAGGGCAGAGTGGGAGCTCAGTATTCTGTGATAATCCTGGACAGAAAGGTCCAATGAAAACTGCTCCAGATAGAATAAATTAGAGCAGCCCTTTGCCCTGAAAATAACTACTGATCCTGCCTCTTCTTTCTTCCCATATAAATAACCCTCCCCTTCCCTATCATACAGAAAGCCTGCTTCTTCCCCTGAAACACAGCTGGGGCCATGCACCAGACCACAGCAAGCTGAAGCCTGCACTGGTGAAATCCAAGAAGCCTCCTCCATTTGCTCCCTCTATATCGGAGTCAGCCATAAGCAAGTCCCTATGCTCTGAATGTACAAAACTGCTGGGGACAGATGCAGCCCCAGCATAGACTGGAACCACACTTTCAGTCCCATCTTGTGGAAGACACAGCACCTGTGGTCCCACCTAATGGATGATAAAGCAGCTGCATTAATCCAGCGCACCAGGAAACACTCCCTCTCCCAGAATATCACCTGAGGCAGGGCTGCTTTGCATTGTGTGCCTAGTGGAGATCTCTGGCTCATGGTTCAGCCTGGGTCATTATTAGTGAGAGAAAAAGACAAGAGGTGTGCACTGCAACTCCTGAGCTAGTCTTCGGGACCCTGTAAGTTTTGGTAACTTTCTCCAAGTGGGCGGAGGCATGCAGTAGAATCATTTGTTAAGTAACACTTTGGTGTCTTGCTGTATAAAGATAGGCAGAATTATACTGAAGTGTCAATAATCAGAATAAAAATCTCCTTTGGGCAACATTTGTGTGGTGTGTGGCAGAACCCACAGAGAGTAAAATCCTGGTTTTAGTGCAGTTGAGTGAAAGTCCTGGATCGTTTATATGTTTTGCAAGATGCAGGTTGCAATTTCAGTTCTGCTGAAACATCCACTTGTAGGGCAGCTCTTCTGAGAAACAAATCATTTGCTGTAAAACGTGCTCGGCTGCACTTCCGCCTGATGAACTGGAGCAGTTGTGCATCCCACCTTCCTTTTCACTGCTCTTCTGGTTATTGACACACAAAATAATTCAGCAGTTCTGAGCCTATTGTGGGGGTCTGAGAGGTGGGTAGATAGTTGCTGTCTGAATTACAAACTTATCTTCTGACAACAAACATGTAACTTACATATTCTCAGTCTGGAAAAACAAGGCCACTTTGGTGAATAGCTTCATGTTTGTTTACTTATTTAGGCCCAGATTCTACCTCCTTTATTTATTCCTACTGAGTCTGTCTAAGGTAGTTTTCTGGCTCCTATTTCTGTAGTACCTGAGCATCTCAGAATCATCAATGTATTGATGTCATACCCCTCTGATATCAATACATTGATGACTGTGATTATTGTATTGTGATTATACCATTGTACAGAGAGGAATTTGATACACACAGAGATTAAATGATTTGCCCATGGTCACACAGGAGCTCTGTGGCATTGAGGGGTCTTGAATCTTGGGTCACAGTAAGCTAGTTCCCTGACAGCTGTGCCTTCATTTCGTACCCAAAATTCTGAGTCTCCTGTGCCTAGCGACACTGGGGAAAGACACGTTGCCCACGGCTATCTATCCAGCACAAGATGTTTCATTCTATCGTAAGTTGTCTCCTTGACTGCAGTATGTTGCTATTGTCCTGCACTGGGACTTTTTTTTTTTGCCTCCCCCATCTTCTCTTTCCTACCGGTTGAATCAAATCTAAGGTGTATCTTGTGCTTCTGACACAGGTTGGCATAGGGGAAATGACTGAAACAGGTCCAAATCAGAACTCTGGACAAAACCTCCCTGAAGAGCTGGACAGACTTCCTTCAGACATCCACCTCAAATTGATCTGCATACATTTTACATTTCCAAGTACAAACTAATCTGCTGGGCAGCTTTGTTCTATGCAACCTTGAAATAATGCTATCATAGAATCTTAGAACTGGGAAATACCTTGAGAGGTCTTCAAGTCCAATCCCTTGCACTCATGGCAGGACCAAACACCAACTAGAGCATCCCTGACAGGTATTTGTCTAAATGGCTCTTAAAAATCTCCAATAATGGAGATTCCACAACCTCCCTAAGCAATTTATTTCAGTACTTAACCACCCTGACAGTTAGGAACTATACCTCCCTTCCTGAAATCTAAACCCATTGCTTCTTGTCTCCCTCCTCCTTGTGACAGCCTTTTAGGTACTTGAAAGCTGTTATCATGGCCCCCTCAGTCTTCCCTTTTTCAGGCTAAACAAACCCAATTCTTTCAGTCGTCCCTTATAGATCCTGTTTTTCTAGCTCTTATTTTTGTTGTTCTTCTCTGGACCTTCTCCAGCGTGTCCACATCGTTCCTGAAATGTGGTGCCGAGAACTGGACACATTACTCCAGTTGAGGCCAATTCAGCTCAGAGTAGAGCAAAAAGATTTACTTCTTGCTCACAGCCGTGTTGTAAATACATCCCAGAATGATGTTTGCTTTTTTGGGGGAGAAATAAAGAAGGAATTTTGAGGAGAAAGGCTATGGACAAGCAAAGTGGTTTTCAAGACTTGAACATTTTGGAATAATTTTTTATATGGAAGGATGAAAAGTGCCCGCCCCTGTCTGTAAGACCAAGGAAGGTGGGAAGAAGATGGAAGTGCACTCAGGGGATTGGGATGATCTTGTAAACCAGCTGACCTCTTATTGTAGTATGTAACTATTATAGAAAGGCATTACTGATGTGTGTGTGAAGCATAAGGACCCAGCAAGGGCAATACAGTTTGGAGATGGAACATGAATCATATTTTAAAGGTGGGGGGGTGAGGAAGAGAGGAGCTATATGGCTTACTCTTAATAACATGTGCCAGTAGCTAGGGTCTTTGGAGCACAGAGTGCACTGGGCAAAGAAAGAACCATAATTTCAAAAAGAAGGAAAGCAGCTTTTTTGCTGCAAATGGGAGGACAATAGGGAGACAATGAGAGACCTGGCAGCAAAATCACAATAGGAAGGCTGGAAGAAAGTAAGGGACATAATAATAATAATAGTTTTACCCTCTATTTCTCTGGTTGCTTCCAAGATTGTTCAAACTGTGTGGCAGTAGTTATCTCCCACTGAACATATGAGGAACTGATAGGGCAGGATTTGCCCCAGCATCACATAGGAACTTTACGTCAAAACTGAGAATAGATTTGTAGTTCGCTGAATTGTCCAACTCTGCATTAACCACAAGAGCAAGGCATATGGAGATAGAAAAGAGATGGTAGGATGCAATGATAACACAAAATCAATTTTGGCCTGTCAGCAGAAATCTGGAGAGAGAACAACAGGCTGAAGGACTAGGAGTAGGAACATAGTGGAAGAAAAAAGAGAAGGGAAGCAGAGACACCAAATTAACCACTGCCTAACCTCAGAAATGGGAGTGACAAAGTGGGCAAGGTAATGTCTTTTATCAGACCAACTTCTGTTGGTGAAAGAGACAAGTTTTTACCTGTGCAGAGCTATTCATTGGTCTGTCACAGGTGGAACTAGCCATGGGAATGGTCATCTAAACACCCACCTGTAAGTGTCTCAGCAAGATTTATCACCTGTTTAATCTCAGGAGACTAATTCAGTCAAATGGACTTGTAAATCTTGTTGATTTAGGTTTCTTTTAATACTATAAGCACAAAAATAAACTTTCTAGTTAGAAAAATGTGGTTCTTTTATATTCTAAATCACTTTTCCCCATGGAAAACTAAGGTGGTCTTCAAGACCTGAACATTTTGGACTCTCATGTTTTGCAAAGTAAAAGATAACTATCCCAAGGGCTCCTTCTTAGGAAAGAAAATATGCAAAGTAGAAAAGGGATATACTAGTGTGAATAGTTTCCCATTGTCCAAGCTGGGCATCATACCTCGTAATTAAATGTGAGGATTCTGAAAACACAGATGATTGAGAGCTGACCTCTGATTTTGACCTATAATGTGCAACAGCATGATAATCTGTGCATACTTTATATGTTCATTCCTTGAATGGGTATGGCTTCTGCCATAAAAAAAACAACTAACAACTTTAAAAAGGTTCCAGGTAAATAAAATGTGCCCAAATATCAGACCAAAACAGCTGTTTGTCACTTGCAAAACTTCTCTATAGAAAAGGATTCTGTTCTGCACTTCTGACTCACACATAACTCCTGCAAACAAATAACTTTGAGCAATATTATGTGCTTGGGTGGCATGCAATTTTTTAATGCTTTTCTGAGAGGCAGGCACCTTTTTCTGCACATAGGTGCTATTATTCGACAGATTTCAGTGGACTGTTCGTATGCAAACTAACAGCCAACCCAATGACAAAGAGGTTCAAACAGAAGTCTGCAGTGTCATTCCTAACTCCCTGCCAGTCCTTCATTAACTCCCCCTGGTTTGTAACACAGGCTTTGAGGCAGTCTGGTGCACTCATGGTATAGTGGGACATTACAGATGTGAGGCTAATCCCACTGAAGTCTTCCTTTTCACTTCAGTGAGCTTTGGAACAAGGCCTGTGTTCCCTCTAATTTTTTCCATCTATGGGTGGAATACATTTTCTTATGTGCGCCAAGGCCTCTGTAGATGTGCACCACCAATAGAAACACACACTGCCACCTGTGGGTGGTGGTGGGTTCTCTTCTAATCACCTGTATGGCACCTGAACCTCTCCTGGGCAGTGGTCAAAGCACTCAGCTTACAGGGAACACTGAACAGAATCCAAAGTTAATCAGCCTTTGCTTTGCAGTTCCCTATTTTTTCATTTGTATTGCAACCATGAGACTTTTTTTTTGTATCCAGTATTTATAAACGTGAGGAAGAATCTCTGATGCTCTAATATGATAAAGAACGTTAAGACACAGTGGCCACTTTTATAACTGAGAAAAAAATATATCTTGCACTGTTATAAAGCTGCTTTCATTGAGCAGTCTCTGGCTTCCATGTATTTTATTTAATGTCCCAAGAATACTAGTAAAATTCTGTCTGTGGACAAGGATTCATTTTATATGTGTAAAAACTGCTCCCAAATGATGCTGTGATAGTTTCAAGATTACATCAATTGCAGTGGGTTGAATGAAATAGATCAAACTTTTCAAATACAGACAACATTACAAAGGGGGTGCAGGGAATAGAATGAGGTGGAGAGTGGGAACTTTTTGCCCACAGCAAAAGGAAGTGACGACCGTGTCAGAGAAAGCTGTCTTCGAATATTCAGCCTCTCCAGATTCACAATGGCAAACAGAAAGCTGAAATTTTAATTCTATAACCATATAACTGTTCAGGATAAGCATTGTTTGCCTGATTTGTATATGAATTGTCAGAATTTCTCATGCACTGTCATGAGACCAAAATTGGTAACGTGCACTTGCCATTCTCAGATTGTGAGTGTAACTGTAACCGCTCAAAGACAAACTGGGACCTCTGGAGCTTAGTGCATGAGCCTGTACAGTTTGAGCTAAAAGCCAACTGCTTCTCAGCTAAGGCTATAGAGGAGGTTCATTCTTTCACTGTGTAAGTGATTTAAGTGCCACTACATGGAACAGTGAACCACACCTAAGTGAGGGTTACACAGTGGCTGTAATAGTACATGAAAATTAGGTATACATTTTATAGACACAATTGCACAATCCATTCCACTCCACTTATATGCAATGTTCTCATCAAAGGCTTCTGCTCTCATGAAGTAAACATGGGTTCTTCTACCAGTTTTAATGGGTTCCGGATCTACACCCCAAGGCTTAGCTTTGTATCTTATTCCCTGCTATGAAACAGTACCAACAGTTAACAAAACAGCCAATCAACCACTTTGCCAATAACTCGCAGCTACCTAAGGATAAACAGGATATATTCAAACAAAGCTTAACTCTTACTTTTATTCATCCTAACAGCTAAGTCTACTGGACTCGCAACAAAGAAATGACATTGTTTTATTAATCAATGTATTACTGTTCATCCAGAACATCTAGTTTTGCCTGCAGCACTACCCCATTCATTATTCATCTTCATGAACTTTTCAATTAAGCATTTTAAAATTTATTTATGAAACACACAAAAGGGTTTTGCATTGTAGAATTTGCATTGATATAAATAATACTTTGTGTTAGGTTCCCCGTTTTCAGCTAACGTTTGACACATGTTGAAAAATTAGAAATAGTTAGACCTGCCTATAGAGTGGGGCAAAGGAGGGAACAACCCTGGGGGCTGTTAATTCAAAAGGGCCCAGGGTTCCCAGCCACCACTGCTGATACTGTAGCAGTGGTGGCGGCTGGAGTTCCAGCCTTCTAAGTTGCTGCCAGATCTCCAGGTGGTGCACTCCGGAAGGTGCTGAAAGACCGCCAGGTGGACGTTAGTTCAAGCCCCCACCCCTTCTGGAAGTATGGAGTGCCCCCATAACCCCCGCCCACCTTGCCCAAACACCCAGCAATTCTGTCAGCTGACCTGGAATCAGTTTAAAACCCGACAGTTTAGCCTGCAACCTACAGAGAGAGGTTTTGTATAGACTGTAGAAATGCTTCTTTTTTGGACTTGCCAGAGTGTTTTGCTGTCCACCAAAAACACACCTGATGAAAGGCTTTCACAATAAGAAACTGCAAAATTTTACAAAAGATGGGTTCACATCCTGTCAAGGAGGAGGCCACACTATATATAGAGGAACAGATGGGATGTATGTAATAAAAAATGAGTGCTGCCTACCGTCATCCAGATATGCTTGGTCCAGATTCTGTTCCTGTTTAATAGTGACTCCAGCTGGTAACACTTCTTTCTGATCGCTAATGGGTGGTCCATTTTTTGCTGCTCTCTGGCTTGAGGCTGTCTGCTGCTGGATCACTGTAGGATATGAACTTGGACTTATCCTTTGTGCTTGACTGACCTGCGGCTGGCTGGGTCTTGCTACGTTAGAGGTAAAATTTTCACAGCACATGATATGCTGGAATTCTTGATGACTTCCACACCTCAGCTGCTGATTGGTAGGAGAATAGTGAATCACAGGAGAAGACTGTTGACTGGCTGGAGAGTGGTGGAGCACAGCTGAGGTTTGGCCTGGGGAACCAGTATGCACAAGCACTGACCTGTGTGCATCTGAAATGGAAACCTGCGTGGCCATCAGATTGGATTGCTGGTAGCCTAGTTGGCTAGGACTGAGACTTTTGCTTCTTTGGTATATTACAGCGGCTGGATTCTGCTGATGATATCGAGAATCTGGAGAAGACAGGCCTGAACGCAACTGCTGGCAGGAAGCCATAGTGGCCACAAGACAGGAGTGGGATTCGGGAACCATTGTGTGCTGTGAATAGTAAGGCTGTGTTACTGTTCCCAGACCACTGTGTATTGTATTGCAGATTAAGGCTGGATCATAGTCATCAATGGGCTCTGTTTTGATTGATGGTACTAGAATAAAGCATGCAAAGGACATTATTCTTAATGAGCAACTGAGATTGTTTTATCCTAGCACTATTAAAAAACCTGCATTGTGAGGGTGTGTGTGGGTGAGTACATTTCTCCACAAGGCCTCTACATGTACTAAATGGCTTGAGTGCAATCATGGGAAAATCTCTTGTAAAAGCACTTTGCATTAGGATGGACAAAAGCCTTTACCCAAAATGTAAACCTCACATTTAAAGGTTGAAAATTCTGATTCTCTTACTATTTTTATTGCTGTCATTTTAATTCACTTTTGACTCAGTTCTGCAATCTCTAGTTCAGGTGGGACCCAAAGCAAATGTACGAAGAAACCAGGAGTGAGGTGTTCCTCAGAGCACTTCTGGGTCAAGTGGAAAAACGAATTAGTGGACATTTTATGAGATGTGCTGATATTACAAGATTTATGATCCTGTTTTTCAATCCAACAGATTAACTAGTGATCCAAAGGAACACTCTAGGCTTGACAATTTTTGGAGCTGTCTTGAGACCCAATTTTTTGGGTGTGTCTTCCTGAATAACAATGGTCAACACCATGTACAAATGGAAAATAAACTTACATTTGTAAAAATTGACTGAATCTTGATGTGTTGGGGGGAAAAGGCCTTTTGCAGGCAAATAATGAAATTTTTACTCCTGGTATCTTTTCAATGCCTTGAATCTTAGTGCAGAGATGCAAACCAGGCAGAATGGAAAATAGTATGTAGAACAGATGAATTCCTAATGGAATCTTCTAGTTTTCTTAAAGTTTGACATTTTGAGGCACTTTTTAAAGTAAGGGCATATACACAAATGTAATTTCACAGTGCAACAATTTAGTGGCTATCAAAAGCCTTAATGATATCCTCTTTCCTACTATCAATAGAGTCATGCAAATCCACAGATGTCCTGCTGTGAAGGCCAGGACTCTATTAGGGTTTAAAAAAGAGCTTGATAAATTTTTGCAGGTTAGGTCCATAAATGGCTATTAGCCAGGGATAAAGTATGGTGCCCTAGCCTTCAGAACAAGTGCAGGAGATGGATGGCAGGAGATAAATCACTTGATCATTGTCTTCTGTTCTCCTTCTCTGGGGCACCTGGCATTGGCCACTGTCGGCAGATGGGATGCTGAGCTGGATGGACCTTTGGTCTGACCCAGTATGGCCATTCTTATGTTCTTATGTTCTTATATCAATGTGGATCCACATCCACAGCTGATACCTGCAGCTCATTTTTGATAAACATTGTATTTAGAACAATGCAAACTTGTAGCTATCTGCTTTATATCCACAGGTATTCCATTCTGTGGATGTGGATATCCACAGCCCATTTTTGCAGCTATAGATGCAGATGCAAATTTTATATCCACTCAGGTCTCTACCTATCAATTACACCGAACAATGAAACAATTTCTTTTAAGGATGTGTGCAGCACTTTGTACTATGTCAGTACTGACCCGGATGTTTCCCCATCCTTAGAAATTAGCAGCACTGAGATATCATTTCAAAGCTTGAAAAACCAGCCAGGTTTTTAACTGAGAAAAATCAGGCAAAGCTGGGAAGCGCTGGGAATCTCAAATAATGCTGTTTCACTTCTCATAAGGATTGCTCACCAATTCCCAAGGGAAAGCGTTTCAGAGCAGCACCCAAACTTTTTTTTTTCAAATCTAAACTGGCCCTCCATTAAAGAACATGTCTCAATCTGCCCCTTCTATACTCTGTTACTCCTTTCTCCAGATCTGATGGTAACTTCCAGTGGTACATGACAACTAGGGAAGGTAAAGGCAGTTCTCATTGATTTCACTGGGTCTGGTGCTCCTGCTCTCAGTGAAGTCATCTGCAAACTCCTGTCGTCTTAACTGGGGCAGAATCAGTCCATTGCCTGAACATCTGATGTAAAGCCCCCTTCCATGCATGCATGTATACATATAAAAAATTCCTCCTCCAAAATTACATGCAACCTTTAAACCAAATAATAGCTGGTGACCTGGCAGTGATTCTGCTTTAAACCAGAAAAAACTCATATGCTTAATTAATGACAAGAGACTGAGGTATCAGACTATAAGGCTTGCCTTGTGAGAAATTGTAGCCCAATCTGAACTCTGCATCAAGAATTACCTGGGTGGTAGGTAAAATGCTGTGGCTGACTTCTTTTTCTTTTCCCATTGATGACATAGAAATTCACCTTCACAGGTGTACGGATGTGCTTGTTCCGATATTCTGGTATCTCGACAAAAAGCATGCTCTGAAACAAGGAAATGCGACACTATCGTATTAGAAATTGAAGAGCAACGATCAGTGGGCTCTCAGCAATCACAGCCTGGACCGCATATCCCTGGAGGGAAGAAAAAGAGGGTTTCTTCATCTCTGAAAAGGAGGAAGTTGGAGGGGAAGGGGCAGGTGGGTTAGGACTGGAAGATTTCTGATATTAGGAAGCTGTTTTTTAAAGCTGTGTCTACACTTACAAAAATCTTCTAAATGGCCATGCTTATGGCCAAATTGAAGAATACTAATGAGGCACTGAAAGGCACCTCATTAGCATGCCGCTGGCCACGGCACTTTGAAAGTGCCACGGTTCGCTCACCCGTGGCTCATCTACACGGGGGTCCTTTTCTAAAGGACCCTGCCAGCATCGAAATCCACTATCTGCTGATAGGAATAAGGAGATTTTGATGTTGGTAGGGTCATTTCGAAATGGACCCCTGTGTAGAAGAGCTGTGGGTAAGCGAACCGTGGCACTTTCAAAGTGCCGTGGCGAGCAGCATGCGAATGAGGCACAGAACATTCATGTCGGTGCCTCATTAGTATTCTTAGATTTGGCCATTAGCATGGCCATTCGAAGGTTTAGGTACGTGTAGATGTAGCCTAAATGTCACATCCTCTGTGGCCACTGTGTCCAATACAGTCATCACTCACCACATCTGGCGAATGGGACACCACAATGTGGCAAATCAACTCTGGAGCCACATGCAGCTCATTGAACTTTTAAATGTGGCTCCTCCTGGGCCTGCACATGAGCGCTGCCTGCCTGCACATGCACCTCACCCCTGGTGGGAGAAACATGTGGCCGCTCCAGCGGCAGCCCCAGCTGCTCCTTTGGCCCCTGCAGCCCCTCCAGCCCCACAGCCCCAGCCATGGTGGATGTTCTGGCAGCTCCTCCGTCCCCAGCAGCTCCTCTGGTCCCAGCAGACCCAGCCACTCCTTTGGCCCCAGTCGTGACTGTGGCCTCAGCGACTCTAGTGAGGCGCCGGGGTGGCGGGGAGGGGAGCCCTGTGCATGCCTGCCTGGAAGGGGAGCTTGGGGCATATGCAGAAAGACAACAACCATAAGTGTGATGATCTTTCAATCCCCATTGGATGCTACTCCTCCGTGGTACCTGTTGATGTGCTGAACTTGAAGACAGACATCTCAGCTAAACATGGAACAAACACAATACAGAATTTCCAGGTCTGAAGAAGTGGGTCTAATAAATCGTATTGTAAAGTGCTACATGACAGTTCTTCTGTTTTGTGAAGACACAGACACACAACTGCCTCTCTGTGACAATACTGATTAATGTTTCAGTGCTTTAACTACTCTTATGCACTGGAGAAACATGAAATGTAATTATTTTATATATTTATTACTTATGCTTAACAGGATCCAATTTCCATAGCAACAGTGCCATTCCCCTTCTTAGGAGCAGATAAGGCCCATTATACTATAAGGGCTGGATCCTAGAGGGTTCCACTGATCTTAGTGGGAGTCAAGCCTGCTCAGCACTTTGCAGAATCACGCCTTAAGTGTAAATAGAGCAACTCAAGCAAAGTGTCCCAGACAGCAAAGGCCTGAGCAGCCCTAATTCTCATTAAAGTCAATGGTAGTTGGAGGTGCTCAGCACCCTGCAGAAGATGTTCTCGGCATATATCTGAAAAGCAGGGCATAAAGAACATTCATCAGTTTGCATACTTACAGGCTGGCTTTTATCTTTATCCACTGTTGCCTCCATCTCCCAGATCTGTTGACCATCTAAAAGTAACATTACAGTATTAACATATTATTGGACACTATCAGCAGAAATCTGGCTTTAAAAAAAGTCAAATGACTCATGAAGGCTCTGATTTAACAGAACATTTAAGCATACTGTGAATTCCAACTGAAGTTAATAGGATTTAAATGTGAGCATAAACTTGACTACCTTCCTGAACAGGAAAAGATTTATGCACATGCTTAAGTGCTTTGCTGAACTGAGTCTACGCTGCTGCTTAACACGTAAATAATAAGAACGTTCAACACAGATGATACAGCTGCTTTACAGCAAGGCTCTGATTTTATCCAAAAAGACTGACTGAGGGTACAAGGAGGTCAAATGACTTGACCAGAGTCATACTGTGAGTCACCACCTCAGCAGAACCTGGCTGAATCTTTGCTGTTCGTTTTAACCACAAGACTGAAAGTTTTCATCTTCCTTAATAATGTACATGTTACTGACAGAAGAGTTAGATTCTGGTAATAAATATATATAGTGAAATATAAGTCCTAATTTTTCTCCTAATTTTGGTTTCCTCTAGTCTCAAGTGTCCAAATTAAGACACCCAGGGCTTTGATTTTCAAAGATGCCGAGCACCCGCAACGCCCACTAAAATCACATGATGGTGTGAATGGTCAGAGCCTCTGCAAATGAAAGCTCCAGCTTTCTCTGGTAGTACTTTATAGGAACAAATTGTTACTGAATTTTTTAAACAGGAACAAAGCAATTTCCCAAAATGAAGGGAAATATGGAACTTTAAATGCTTTCTAGTCCATCAGTAACTAGGAAGGGTGGTAAACAGTAACTATTAAAAGTTAAACATTTGGCTAGGTTCAATAACTTGCATTCAGGAATAGAAAAAGCTCTTTAATCATTACAGTTGATTTTTAACAATTGTTGGACTACCAGCAAAAGGGTGGGAGAGCAGCCCAGTGGTTAAAGCCTGCAAATGTCTGGAGACTTGGCTCCTCGCACTGGATAGAGAACCTAAGCCAGTGCAGGGAATATGCAGCGGTTTACTATATTACAAGTGAGCAGTAAATCACTTTCCCTCCTCTCTCTGCCAGCAAGGCAGAGTCAGAGAGGAATTGTGACTCAACATGTTTCTGAGTCACAGTCCCCCCCGCCCCCCGGACTACTCCTGAGTTTGTATAGTTTATGCACTGCCTAAGCTCTGAGCTGCACCTAATGGCACAATCTACTCCTTTGTCTAAAATTTGGAGGCCCATATTTTCAGAACGATGCACACGGTCATCAGAATACTCCAGACAGTCACAGCACTGACATATACACATGCCCCATTAGAGATTCAGTTCCTTGCAATTGCAAGCAAACACAAATGGCTACACAACCACTGCAGCACGGACTGGGAATGCAGACATGCATAGATTGTGAAAATCTGACCAGTGTTCACAGTAAGTGGGGTGCTTGTGCTCAGGAGAAATTTAAATGCCTCCCAGCTGATGGGCACAGTGCCCACAACTAGGCTTTTGTTTCTACTGGTGGTGCACATTCACATGCCTTGGTGCACATAAAAAATATTCCACACATGGGTAGAAAAGATTATAGGGAACATGAGTGTTGACATTTTCTTTACATCCTCTCAGACACTATATTTATTTATTTATTTGTTACTGTACGGGAAGAAAATGCTGAGTAACTTCCTTTTAGTTCTCAGCATTTCAGTTCCTCCAAAATCAGCCTGTTGTCTCTTTTACAAACACCGTAACAGACTGACAGAGTGCAGACAGCATCAGCAGGCTGTAAAACCAGTCTGCAAACCTCTCACCTGATTTGCTGCTTAGCCCTAACATCCCAGAGGACCACCGTGTAAATTAATGGAGCAGATTCCAGAATTTTTATAATGAGCATTTATTTTGGCCACTGCTGGAGATTGTCACAGGTTACAGTTATGCTCTTGTTAACACACTTACAGCTGAAAGCTATAGAGTCAGTTGAAACAAAAACAGCATGTGTGTGTATATAAGGGGGTGGGGGTGGAGGGCCCTCCAGCAAAAACAAGGTCACCTCATGGCTGAAAAGCAGCATTTAGTGATGGATTTTCTTTGTAGTTGTCGTTACGGTGAAAATCCATCATACTGGCTATTAAGGATTCTTCATCAATCAAATATCAAAGAGATTGCTATTGAGATTCCTATGAGTGTAAGGAGCAG
Source organism: Carettochelys insculpta (assembly GCF_033958435.1). Taxonomy (NCBI): domain Eukaryota; kingdom Metazoa; phylum Chordata; order Testudines; family Carettochelyidae; genus Carettochelys; species Carettochelys insculpta. Next base: position 17,946,250 of record NC_134153.1, on the reverse strand, counting down.
AAGAGACCAGCAGCAAAAAGTGAAATAGTTTATAAATAAATAAATTGGGAGTTGGTTGGGGATTTTTTTTTTTCTGCTCAAGGAATTGAAGGATAGGCTGAAAGCATTTGAAAAGCACCGCTGGTGGCAGGCACACTGCAATGGTGCTTACACTGAGCAGGTGATATACTTCACTTTTCACTTACTGTTAAGTTCTGGGTCTCTACCAACGCTCCCTGTAAGTTGAGCACTTGTGAAGCCACTCGGGAGAGATTCAAATTCCACCCAACTTATAAGCAAAGTGCCCACAGCTAGGTTTTTGTTTCTACTGGTGGGGCAGAGCCATACGTGCCTCAGCACACACAGAAAAAATTATTCTGCGCATAGGTGGAAAAAAATCCACACATGAATGGAAAAGATTAGAGAGAACGTTGGTCTCCAGACCAGTCTGTCAAAGCACCTCAACAGGCAATATTTACTTTTATTACAGTCCTGGCTCTCTATATTACTGCCAGTGCCTCAAAGGCAGATGCACTTTTTATTTCAGCCCTTGACATCTTCAAATTACCTCTGAAGCAGTACTGTGAGATGAGAAAATTCACTTCAGATTCTATTTTATTAATTTGCATTATGGACCTTTTCTTGCCTTTACATTTGAACTCAGGACTTCCTGGGTGACAAGCTGGGCTTACTTTAAATGACACCTTTGGAGAAGGTAAAGATTTAGATATGTTTGACATATAAACTGTTTTAAGATTTTGCGCATGTAGGTTAAGTACTATAAATTCTTGAACTTGGAGAAGGATTGAAGAATTAGGGTAGAGTTGAATGTCAAATAAGCCAAGAAAATCCTATTTGCAAAACCAATAGCTTACTGGTATATTTCTAGTTACAAGTCTGGGGGCTAGTCTTACTCTCACAGCTGCAGGGGTTAACCAGTTCCTTAACTAACACTAACAGCCAGCTGACACCTGCATATAACTTTGACTCATCTAAACAGTGTAACATGACCCTCCCTAATAACTCAGGCAACTACATGAGACTTTTGACACTCTTTCTCCTCATTACAGCATTTGATTGGGTACTGTACCCTGTATGTACATGTGTGTATTATATATACACATGCGCAAAATCTTAAAACAGTTTGTTCGTCAAACATATCTAAATCTTTACCTTCTCCAAAGGTGTCATTTAAAGTTAGCCCAGTTTGTCACCCAGGAAGTCCTGGGGTCAAATGTAAAGGCAAGAAAAGGTCCATCATGAAAATTAATTCAATTGAATCTGAAGTGAATATATATATAAAAAATATAAAAGTGAGTAAACAAATAAATAAATATACAAAATGTTACTTTGGCATAGAAGTACTACAGGCAGAGGGTTTCCTGTCAGTAGTGCATAAAACAAAGGCAACACAAGCATCAGAGTCACATTCAATACTCAAGAGGTCTCTGAAGCATACACAAACCACAACATTTGATTTGATTTAGCAACTAAGCCACTGCAATTGCATTGGAAACTAATGAATTCAGGCATAAAAATCAGACAATGTTTAGACTCAGTTCAAAGTCTACGGGGTTTAAGAGTGGAAAGGAGACTAACATCAAGTAAACAGGGAATGTATTTATTTTGGGGTTATCATTCTCGTGATGACGGATGCTTCTACATGGATCTATTTATGCCCACAGCTGGTAAACATTTTCCTACCATATCTGTCATCATGACAATTCCTGGTGTGTAAACACTGAAACACTCTTGAATACAAACATATTTCAGTTCATGTGCTGACCTTTATGCTTAAATATCATGTGGCATGCTCCATCTGTCTTGCTGCTTTTCTTTTATAGTCATGAACATACAAACCCTAATTTTAGATGGTCAATATTTGCTTTTCCCTTAACCCCCATCTATATGATCAGTGGAGCGAGCTCCTGGCAGAGGAAATGAGAGTATGCTTTAATGGCTGTGTTCATTAAAAAGGGCCTCACTTGAGCCTACTTTTTTGTAACAGTAATAATAAAAAGAAACCTCTGCATTGTGCACATGCAGACAGGTAACTGAAAATCAGAATCAAATATGAACCAGACATGGCTCCTCTTGGGTTCATTGGTGGAGCAATCTGAGGAATCCCGGAACATGGAACTACTTTTTCCACACAGTTGCAAACACAACACATTTCATCAGCATGAAAAATACACAAATGTGGCAGGAAGGAAGGGGAGAGAGAGCCACTGGAGCAAAATTTGTAAATGAGCTGTTAAAAAGATGTCTGCAATGTAGTTGCAGCCATGTCTTTCTCTCCCTCTCTCTCTCACAAAAAGAAGTTGATCCAGTAAAAGATTATCTTGCACACCTTGCCCCTCTATTCAAAAGGTGATGTTTTTACCAGGAAGGTGGATGCTCTGAGAGCTTACGAAGAGGTTACTAATACCTATATTATAGTAAAATCTAAAGGCCCCATCTGAGATTGAGATGCCATAAGCCCAATGTTTCTCAACCAGGGTATGAGTACCCTTGAGGGGACACCAAGGTCTTCCTGGGGGTACATCAGCTCACCTAGATATTTGCCTAGTTTTACAACAGGCTACATAAAAAACACCAGTAATGTCAGTACAATCTAAAAGTTCATTCAGAGAATGACTTGTTTCTACTGCTTCGTATGCCTTATGCTGAAATGTAAGTACAATATTTTTATTCCAATTCCTTTATTTGATAATAAGATGGTAGAAAGTAAGCAAGTTTTCAGGAGTGGTCTTCTGTGATATTTTTTTAAGTTAATGGTTTTTAAGTGAGGTGTAACTTGGTTGTATGCAAAATAAATCTGAGTCCTGAAAAGGGAACAGTAAACTGGAAAGGTTGAATGGCACTTGCTTCAAGATCTCAGATTATCTTAGGACCATATTTCTCAAATGAATTCTGGGGGTACTTATAATTGTTTTTTGAAAAAAGGTACTTTATTTAAAAAAAAAGTTGAGAAACACTGCTAGAGCCTTTCCATAGGTTTGGAAGGATTAACTTTTTACCAGTAAAAGCTAATTTCACTTTGGACTCAAACACATGAAACAATAAATAAAATATTTCCACTGATCATGATCAAAAATTTACAGATAGGTAAAAACAGAAAAATGATGCTTGAGACAATGTTACATAAAGTTTCAACTTTTTGAATACCAATGTCAACTGTCACTAAATTATTTTCCGGACCCTCACTTGTTTAAGTTGACCCACAAAAATTCCTGCAACTGTGAAACTATAAATTAACAATTGAAGAGAGGCTTAAAATAGCTTCAATATTATCCCCTGAAATTCAAATAAATAAATAAATAAATAAATAAATCTAATTCTCTCAAACCTACTTTTGTAGCTGGATGTAAATTTCTTCCCCACTTAGCAACACACCCAATGTCAGCATTGGAGAGTGTTAAGATCTCATAATCAGGCTCTATCCACATGTTAGACAGAAACAAATTTCCAATTGCCTCTACTTGCTAATAGAGAAACCTGGGTGTTAGCCTGGCTGATAATTTGCCCCCAAGAATGTGTGTATAACACTGCTCTCTGCTGGATAGCATCAGAGCATCCCCAGCTGCACGCTGAGATAAGGAGGCCACAAAAGTGCAGCAAGAAGCCAGCCGAACAGCCCAACTGCCCTAGCAAAGGACTGGCATGCTCTCCAGAGTCAACCTTATGATTGTGCACATGGGTAACTGGAATAGATTAGAGAGCCTTCCCTAAAATTTAGGCCCAGAGCCATACAAGGAAACAAAGTGGAATGGTGGGCATAGAAAAATCCATTTCAAAGCCATTGGAATCTATTCAGTTCCATGTTCTACTTAAGGTTTTGCAGGAGTTTATTTCTGACCTTATATACCCATTTGAATAAAGGAGAAATAATGCACTGTACCTAAACCCACTTTAATGGCTTATTTAACTCTTTATCGTCATGTTTACTAAAGCCAGGTCTACACTAGACCTGAAAGTCTATTTCGGCTAGGCAATTCTACCTATGGCAATTGTGTAGCTAAACTCAATGTATTGGAAATCGACTTACATGACGGTCTTCACTAAGGAAGGTCGACGGGAGCATTTCTCCTGTCAACCTCCTTACTCCGCAGTACATGGGCTGATGGCCAACCCCCAAACAGATAGATTTTGCACAGCTTTACCAGACACATGAAATTGAATTCTGGAAGATTGACCCTGGGTCTGGAATATTTGGGTCAGTCTTCGCGAAAGTGTAGACAAGCCCATGAATGTGGCAGTGGAGCGCCTTTGTGTTTTGTTACCTAAAATCAGTGGTTGATACCCCAATGAACAGACACCCACTTGAAAATGCATTGCCATTACCATCCAAAGACACAGCATCATTGCCCCATCCCTGTTCTGCATCTTCACCACCAGGACCCTTCACCTCATTGATGGCAAGTTTCCAGATGGTGTGAAGATTGTCTATAGAATGAATGAGAAGCTTTTCAATCTCAGGAGACTGAAGGCTAAAAGGAAGACTTCCATGACCTCAATCATGGAGCTCCAGTAGCTGGATGACAACATGTATGCTCAGCTAAAGAAGGTAAAAGTAGCTGCACTTAGACCTCTAAGCCATGGTGGTCTTGACAGACAGCTTTACTGGTGTGGGTCCCTGTATTTGTTCTTTTAATTGTTTGTCTTAGTTGACATGTCTATAATACTACAGTGCAGTGAAATGTTCAAGAAATAGCTGATTTTTGTGCTGCTTCAGGGTTGTGAGCTATAGCACAAAGCCCTGCTGAGGGATCTGATTGTGAAAGCACTCTCTTTAGGAATGAATGAGTTGTTAGAAGAATGTAATTCTACACTTTCTATCCCAAACCATGATCAGACCAAAAGTCTTGCTTCAAACACTGGGGAAAATCAAAGTGTCAATCTGTATTAGGAAAACCTTGCATGATCCTTTGCAGGTCCCATTTAGCTGTTTTTCTGACTGAGTAAGCTAAGTTTTCCTGAACCAGTTACAGCCTTTGCACATTATTGACAAGTTCTTCATTACTGGGCTTGTGAACTAACAGGAAAATGAGCTTTCTGCCATCACTGAGCTGGCATGACTGATGGACTGAGACATTCAGAAAATTCTCTTCACTGTTCTCACAAACTGAAGACTAACCACATTAGTCTGTGGATTCCAGGGCAGTTGGTAAATGATTTTCAATTGAAAATGTGTGTTGCCTTTTAAGGATCACACCAATTATGTAATGGATGATGCATTCACTTTTCATCACATGGAAAACCCATGTCAACTTGTAAAGAAATTTAGTATGGTTAGTAGGACAGTTGCTTCATCATTAAATTCCTATATAGAATAGCTTCTGCACTTGGCTATTCACAGTGCTGCTCAGAACTCTTCTAAAATGCACAAAGATTAATGTGTCTTTGACTTCTTATTGGCAGGCAATTGGCTGCCCCTCTCCCCAACTGCTCCAAGAAGAACCTAGAACATTTTTCAAGATACCCTGAGAACAAAAACTGTCACAACTTTGCCAACAGAACCCTCCTTTGCAGTGTTCCCCTGTAAGCTGAGCACTTGGGCGGTCACCCAAGAGGGATTCAGGTGCTGTCTAGCTGATTAGCAGAGTGCCCACAGACACCCACAGTAGGCAGCTGGTGCTGCACATCACATGCCTTGGTGCACAAAAAATTCATTCTGTGCATGGATGGAAAAGGAACCCTGCTCCTGGGAGATGGCATCTGATCCCAGCCAGTGGCCTTAGTCTGAGTCATAACACTTAAAATGAGGTGGCCCTAGGCAATGCTTCCATTTAGTGATGACTCTCAAAGTTCAAGTGACTGCTGCTGGAACACAGCTTACCCCAAAAGGGCCACTTAGTTCTTCCAGGGTTCAGTGCCAAGGACTTTCTTTTGGCTTTTTTATTTTGGGAGCAAAACTCCCATTGTAGCTAATTAAGATGTGCTTCTAGTGAGCTGAAAAGCTAGTGCTTAAATTTCACTGAGGACTTGACTTTGAATCACCAAGGCCAAAGATACATGTCAGGGTCTGGGTGGTAAAAGGCCAGTGAATTAGTCATCCATCACTCAGCTCCACCCCAAATCTGACATTTGGTACAGTGAGAACAAGTCTAGAGGAGCAGTCTCTGAGTCTACTGTGTAAGGAATTTGACTTGAGTTGCAATTAAATTAGTACAGTAGTTGAGTAATGAAACAGCAGAGGCAAATTCTAATTTCAGAGCTGCTCCAAATGATTCCTTATGCCAATTCATGGAAATATACTTAGGGTTTGTTTGTTTGTTTGTTTGTTTTTTAAGAAATCGATAGTATACATATCGTTCTATATTTTATTAAACAAAAGCTCCACTCAAAATAAAACCAGTGGGAACCTCCAGATAATAAAATGAGTCACACAAGGATGCGATGACTAAGTGGGAGAACAGGGAATTCCACTGCCTACGCCAGCTTTTTACATGATCAGTTTGTTTTCAACAGGTGATGGGAGCTTCTCTCGCTGCCTTTTGTTTATTCCAAGAAATTTTTTTTAAAAAAACAAAAAAAAAATATTCCTTTAAACCCATTCTGTTTCAAAGCTCAATAATCAGGAACAGGCCTGCTTCCACTCCAAGCCCCCATAGTAAACAGTAAGCCAGGGAATGCAAGCCAGTAGTGGCTGCTTGTGTTAATAAGGATTTACCAGCTGTAAAATTCCAAAACTGTGTGTCATATGGAGAAACCTTCCAAAAACACTGGATTCCACCCTGTCTCAATGAGTCTCCCACAGCTAGGGCTACTCAGCTTCACTGGCCATATTTTTAAACTATCTTAATATATACTTGATGAATATATCGTCAGGTCCCACTCCCTCTCCCTCACCCCCTTTTGCAGTGGAGTTTAGGGGAATCGCCAGCTTGACATCTGAACACTTCCCCCTGGAGTGTGAGAGCGCTTGGGGTGCTGCCCATCGCAGCCAAGCTAAAGCATGCAGTTTGAGCCTTTGGCAATGCTTTCAGCAACTGTTAGACTGAGCAAAGCAGAACGTTCCATTTACCAGTGAATCTTCCAGGCTGCTCAGCAGAAAAAAAGACAAATGTTAAGCTTCCATGAAAGCCGACATAACAAGCATGGGGCATTTTGATGGCTGGATGCACCTCTTCAGCCAAACACAAAAGCACTGGAATTTATCAGGGCATCTTTGTCTTTCCTTTCCCAAAGCGCTGCCCTCTACAGTCTGTTCTCAAATCTGACCTCATTTGTGAGCAAAAGTGACCTGCTGGCAGATATTTTTTCTTTTTCTTTTGCGACATGCAGCCATAAGGAGAGGAGATTAACTTGTAAGGCAGTGGGTCACCTTTAACTACTGTGAAAAGCAGGGGGAGGGTGTGGAACGACTCCCCACACAGAAAAGTATAATTTATTCTCCTGAACCATCCCACTGCTCTGCAGCAGGGTGTACTGGGAGAGGCTGTGCCGCCAGAAGCATACAGCATCAAAGGTGGATTCCAGCCACAAAGAGAGAGGACCAGAGAAAATCCTAGCAATCCAGTGCACCAAGAAAGGAGCAATACTAGCAATGGGGCATGTTTGTTTTACATAATCCCTGGGAAAACCTTGCTGATCCATAATTAACTGAGTAATCCCATGTTCAAAGGTGACAAGCTCAGATCTGTTGAGCTTGTTGCTTTTCCCAGAATCTATGACTCCTTCTCTGGTCTCCTCTACCGAAAAACTGGACCAAATTCCTGTTATTCCTGATGCTGAGTTCTGGGTTCAGCAAGTTATGAAAACAGAAAGTGGTGTGTGCATGTGCATGGTGAGATTTTTATGAAAGCAAAGAGTTGGGGGGGGACAGTGTAATCTATAATCTCCTTAAGTCATGCTCTATTGCTCTGGCAAAATTTAGATTTTCCCATTTCAACTCCTTTGCATTTGAAAGCTGCCATCAGAATTTACTGGGGCTTCCTTGGAATTCTGCAGGTTGTTCTCTGGGGTTAGAAAGCAGAATTTTCTGCAAGGAAAAATGGAAATGCTTTACTCTGCAGCCTTAATTCTCCAGAGAATCATTAAATCCAGCAGGACAGCTGTTGCAAATGGCCTGATATTTCTGTTTTTCCCTTGGATGTTTTTCAGATGAATGGAGTGATCATTAGTAAACTGGGAGGATTATTAGAAGGGAGCTGTACCCCCACTGCTCATTACTTTAAACCTGGCACCATGAAAAAGAGAAGAGGACTATTGGTCTAGGACAAGAAGTATCTTCTCTATATAGGGACACAAAGGGGCCCTAAACTTGATTGGGGCTCCCAGGCTGTACTATAATATAAATAAATAACTGAATATTTGATTTATGGCCTAGTAACGTGTGATTGTCCCTTTAAGTTGGAGCTGCGAAAGTAAAACTTTAGCACTGTGAGGACACGTGCTTCTTGTGGTTTGTCTCTCAATTTACACTCACACAGGATAGCGTGTGTGTGTGTGTGTGTGTGTGTGTAAGTTAAGGATGTTAGGAGGTGTACACAACAGAATGCCTACATGCACATTCCAGCAAGGTGCTGCACACCAGCAACACTATGTCTCTGGACAGTATGCCCGCCACAGCAAAGCACAGAAAGACACTTCCAGAAGTGGCCTTTATTAGGGCCTGTTTTTAAGAGCAACCTCTGCAGCGGTCATTTGGATTCAGTAGGGGCTGGAAGTGCACAACAGGATTTAGCCCTTCATGTGCAGTTAAAGCCTCACCAAAAATGTTGTCCTCAAGTTGGCACTATGTTTAGTTTCGATCCTTGCACGCCTTCTGTACTCCCCCTGTCCCCACACTCACCTTTGCAATCTGGCTGTATAAAGCTAGAAGACCTGATACTCTGAGACACTGAGGATCCCAAACACCCATTAAAAATGAGGGTTTCCCCTCTTCTCCCCTTACGCATGCAGTGCCTTTTAGGTCAGATGTTCCAAGCACCTGCTGCCAAAGACTTTAGCTAAAACCAAGGGTCCACAGTACCACTAAATGCCAAGCTCCCAGTGATGAGAGCGTTAAGATTCATCTTTTCTTATTTCATCCACAGTTCATTCGACCTACATTTTAAAGCTATCTTGACAATCCATGTTTAACCAATGAGAGGAGAAGATTATAAAAGCCAAAGTTTCCCTTAAACTGTTGCAGGCAGCAGCATATAATGTATTTTATTGGGACTGACAGCATGCATCAAGTCTAGTGTATCTTCCTCTATGAACAATAGTTGTTCTTTAGAGGAGGAATGCCAGCCAACAGACTGTATCCCTATGCTCATCTGTTTTGAATTACATTCTCCAGGAATATTTAGAGAGTACACTTAGAAAAAAATGCTGTAAAATCTGTTATTTTTATGAGTGAAGCAGTATGTTTCTATGAACTGAACAGATTTGCCGAATGTAAGTGTTCTAAGGCTAGGCTGGTGTTGTTAGAAATCAGCAAAAGAAAGAGGGCAAAGGAACTTGGTTGTTTACTGTTAGAAGGCAGTGAGGGATGAGTATTCAAAAAACATTGGCTTGCACATCTGCATGCCTACCTTGGCATGCAGGCATAATTACTGTGTGAAAAGCAGGTAATGGGAGCACAGATGCTTAATTAGGCACATTTGAACATGCAGTCACTTATTTGGCGCATGCAGTCAGGGACTTGCTCACACAAATTACCACAGGTATAAGGTGCACATGAGCAGTAACAGTAGCTTCTTTCACATCTGTACTGCAACAATCCCTCAAATAGCATGTGGATGTTTAGCCACCAGCTCAAGAGAAGCATGGTTAAAACACAGCTCCTAATTTCCCCCACTATCTCCTTCCTTAATCACTATGAGCAACACCATCTTCTTGCCTGTCAAACAGGCTTCTAACCTGAACATCTTGTCAACTCTGACCACACTGTAAAGCCTCACATCCAGGCTATGTCTAAATCTTGCCAGTTCTATCTGCATAACAGGTCTAAGACGTGGCCCTTTTTATCAATCCATACAGTGAAAACTCATCTGGACTCTTCATCATTTTGCCTCAATTGCAGAACAGTCTTGTCTCTGGCCTTGAGAAATGCAGACCTGCCCTGCTCTTATCCATTCTTTTCCTAGGTCAGGGGTCAGCAACCTTTCTGAAAGAGAGTGAGGAAATGTGACCTTTTGACCTCTATAGTCGGCATGCTGGGGATACTTTTGAAAGTCACTAATAGTCCTACTTACAACAGCTTACTTGATTAATAAATTACGGTTCAGCGTTTTACCATTTAGGTGGTGGTTGGTAGCATTAGTTGGTCTTTTGTTAATCCCCAGGCAGCATGGCTTTGAGCAAGCTCCTGGCAGCCTGGAGGAGGAGGGGCAGGACTGAGCTCCTGCCTCACATGCTAATGAAAAATAGGTTGGCATGCTGCTCTTGGCACCTGTGATGGTGGGTGCTGACCTGTGTCTTAGACTAACACTTTGACCAAGGCACCTCTCTCTTTGAGTAACTCCACCAGCTCCCGCCTCTCCAGCGCATCAAACACAAGTTGCTTGTATTCACTTTCAAGGGCATTCCTAGCCAATATCCATCCTGCCCGTCATCTGTTGTTCAGGACTGAGCTGTTGATGTCTGACTCTGATCACACCCACGATCCCAGCCTTCATGGCCTACTTGTTAAATTTTCAAACAAGTCCCTTAATGTTTTCTCCTGAAATGCCCCTTCCCTCCTACCAACCCAGCATGCTCAGCCCCATCCCTCGTAGCTGAGACCCAGCAGTGGTCTGCCACCGTCCTGCCTCAGGCAGATGTGAGGTGAGCAGAGAATTTTGTGGGGGGAGGCATATCAGGAGGGCTCACTTAATCCTCCATTCCCGTCCATGAATCTCCTCTATTTGCTGTGATAGTGCATGGATCGGTGAGTTACTGTTGGTGCAGTGCTTTGAATGTACTAACTGATAGGTACATTTGAAACAATAGTCCCAATATGCATAGAGATGGCCTAGACAGAGTTCCACACCCATGTGGAGCTCCACTAAAGCCAGTGGGCCTCCATTCAGAGTCAGTGGGTCCATGTAGATAGATGGCTACTGGAGTGGAGCCTGAGGTACCCAGAGATGGAAGCCTCAGAACTGTGAGATAGACAAACTTGGGAGGAGAAAAAGCTTAGGACCCTGCTGCCTGAATTTGGAAAGGTGGAGAGATTTTTTTTTCTTAAATTGACCTATTTAAGCATACATGTGTCAGAGACCTCAACAGCTGCACTGAGTTCAAAGGGGAAAGAAGCAGCCACCCCCTCTCCTTACACAGTATAGTTGACTAAATTAAAGATTTATGATAGATCTACTCCAAAGACATGCACTTTCCATGTGGGTTTTTCTTCCACCTCCTGCATTGTCCTACAGATGATTCATGATGTCCATGTGGCCACCATAAGAGTTTGGCAAAGGAAAACACCAAGCATACGTACAATTCTCCCAGAGAAAGATAAAGCTTTTCTACTACTTGCAGAAATCAGCAGTAACCAGCACACAACTGGGGAGAGAATATGAAGCAACTGAAGGCATGTACTTTGCAAATTACTCAACAGCAATTAAAACAAATCTAAAAGGAAAATTGCAGAATTTTCTTAACATAGATTTTACTAGCAAGACTGAGGCATTTCCAAAAGAGGGACAGACTTGAATTTCAGGATCTTTGAAACTCTCCTCTGACGTTTATCAGAGGGGTAGTGGGTGTCTGCCTACGAAAGCTAATGCTCCAAAATATCCGTTAGTCTACAAGGTGCCACAGGACTCTTTTTGTTTTCCTCTGACGCTGGAGCCGTCCTTTACCAAGATCAAGATAAAAAGAACAATTTGGCCACAGACTAATTATTTTGTTAGTCTTTAAAGTGCTACATAACTGCTGGCTTGTTTAATTTGGCCTCAGAAAATTAATCTGCAAAATCATTTGCTTCCTCATCAAGTTTTACAGATTCAGTTGTTATATTTATGTGACTTGGAGCCAGGGACAAATTTTAACTCACTTTCAGACAGATTTCCAGCTCTATTAATTCTAGTGAGCCACAATGACTTCCACCACCTGAGGATCTGCCCCTTAGTTTTGAGATGCCTTCTTAATAAAAGCATGCAATGCAGTACACCTTGGCTGGCACCCAAGACTACAGTGCTTAACACTCTGCATGATCCACAGACAACTTGAATAAAGTGTGCTATGCTGATACATCAGCTTCTCAAACACGAGTGAGTGTTTTATCCAACTGCTAACATACAAGCTACTTAGCACCCAGCCCCTGAGTTCACTTCCTGCTACCATTTCCTGTACCAGTCTTAAAATAGCAGTACACAGCAGTGGTTAGTGAGTGTATCGTAGAATCATAGGGCTGGAAGGGCCCTCAGGAAGTCATTTGGTCCAGCCCCCTGCTTCAAGTAGGATCAACCCCAACTAACTCATCCCAGCCAGGACCTTGTTAAACTGGGACTTAAAAACCTCTAGGGATGGAGAATCCACCAGCCCTCTAGGTAATGCATTCCAGTGCTTCACCACCCTCCTGGTGAAGTAGTTTTTCCTAATATCCAACCTACTCCTCTCTTTCTGGAACTTCAGACCATTGCTCCTTACTCTGTTAGTCTATAAAGGTGCCACAGGACCCTTTGTTGCTATTCAGAAGTTTCTCTCCATCCTCTTTAGAACACCCCTTCAGGAAGTTGAAAGGTGCTATTAAATCATCCCTCAGCCTTCTCTTCTGTAAACTAAATAAGCCCATATCCCTCAGCCTCTCCTCATAGGTCATGTGCTCCAGCCCCTTAATCATTTTGCTGCCCTCTGTTGAACCTGCTCCAGAACATCAACATTGATTCGTGTGGTGGTCAGTACAATAAAGAAAGCATGGTTAATTTTAACATTGCCAGCAGAGACTATTTCAGCCTATCACCTAATGTGTTGCTCAGGGGAAAAATCTGTAATGCCCTCTTTGATGCAGTGAAATAGTTTGTTCACAGAATCCATATCGATAACATTGGTCATTGCTTCTAATGGCACGGTGTATGTCAGCAACAAATATGGGCAGTTCTGATTTGCAAATGAGGAAGGCTGAGTCACCTATAAAATCCAAAGAAGAAAGGTCTGGGGTTCGTGGTTTATGTTTGCATTTCAGAACAAAAACTGTCAGACTGAACAAATCTCAGATCCACAGCAGAAGAGGATTCTTATGATTTCTTGCTGCGTGGAGACAGCTTTGCTAGACTCTTTGCTTAAAAAAAAAATTCTGATCCTCACCACCTGCAGGTTCAATCATACTAGCATCAGCTGGATTATTCAGGCTTCTGAAACTTCACCTTTTAAGGATCACATTATCTAAGCATGTTCAAAGCAGGCATACACATTGTCCAGTGTTTAAATGCCCTTACTTGCTAATGCCTTGTTCACACAAGTGCTCCTACGCTTATTACCACTGATGGAGCTGAAACTGCGACCACCAACGTGGACATAGCCCATGAGTTCACAAAGTGAAACCCAGAAATAATCATGCTTTCCTGTGTATTGGTGCCTCTTTCTTCTGCCACAAAGATGCAATTCTTGCATAGGCTCACTAGGGCAGCTGAGCTATCAGGAAGCAGAAGCAACAGTGACAGGGGCATCGGAAATATGCACAACCCACCCACTGTGGGTTTATTTTGGCTTTGTTTGCTTCTGAACAGTTTACCAATGTTTCTAATAAGGTCGTATGAAGATCAGAACTGCAGCATGCATGATGCTCCTTTCAAAACAAATTCTGAGCATTTCTTCAGCACTTTGTGCCCATGGATCTCAAATACTGTTACAAGCATTGTTAAATTAGGTTTCACATGCTTCCTCTGAGACACAGGACTGCATTATCCCTCTCATTGTTTCTTGATGGTCTCTTGTCTATCTATTGTCTCTTGTCCTGAATTTAAACCGCAAATTCTTTGGACGCAGGAGTCATCCCTTTGTTTTATGTTTATACTGCACCGAACGAGTTGGCAGTCTGGTCCATGACTGAGGCCTCTAGATGTTACAGTAATGCCTATAATTAACAACAATAATAATTTTATAGATAAGATAAATGATGTGCAGAGGCCCTGATTATCAGAGGCACCAAGCAGCATTCCCTGAAGCTGACTGCTTAGTCATTGGCCCAGGAGAAATTCAGGTGCCACCCAGCTGATCTGCAGAGTGCGCACACTGCCCACAGCCAACAGCATGTGTTTCTATTTGTGGTGCACATATGCACGTGCCTTGGTGCATGTAACAAAATTTATTCCTGCAATGGATGGAAAAAATTAGAGGGATCACTGATACTAAGCACCTGCAGCTCCCACTGGCTTCAAACAGTTGGGAAGAGAACCATTTTTCATCTTCCCATTCAATGCCTTACCACAAGAACCCCATCCTTCCTTCCTCTCTCTTGGACTGATATTCCCTGCAGCCTACTATTCAGAAGGTACATCTGGCAAGAATTAAGGCATTTACTAACACAGATTAAAATTAACCTCACCATTGTTTGCTTGGGTTAGTAATGAAGAGATATGCAATATTTTCATTCTGTTATTAAAAATACTTCCTTTGTTCAGTCAGTTTGTAAGAGTGGTACATTGCCTTGGAAAGATTTTCAAACCCATCATTTTCTTTTGTTTGTGAGGCACATATTGTACTACTTCCCACACACTATCTCCATCAACTGAGTCTCATATTTTCTCTCTACTACTAAGGTCATGCAATGCCATTCAGATAGTCTTAGGTGATGTTCCAGTTTCTGATGGATGGGGACCACCCCAGATTGAAAACATCAATCTCAGACTGAGTTTAGGTCTTTATCCTTTTTACAATAGTTGCCCTTAGATTTCATGTGGTCATAACTCTTGTTCATTTCCCTTTCTAACATCTAGTCTATCACCACAGATTTCTCTGGAAGTCCCATGGAAATAAGGGGGAGGGCGTTTCGGACACCACTTCCTAATGACCTCAAGAAGGGGCATTAGCTCTTTTTAGTCACTGCAAATCTCCTAGTGTTGCTATGCTACCAAACATACTTTCACGCACCTGAACAATTCACCGATACTGATGGAACAATGGCAGCCCAGCAGGGAAAGAATCGATACACGGGCCCAATCAGAAAAAAAATATAGTTTGATTCTTTCTAGTCCAGCACCCTCAGGACCTCACTGGGGCCAAACTAGAGAATCTGTTGTACCTCAGGAAATCAGTATTGTCTAGCAGCATTACCAACACTTCCACTGCTTACTGGCTCTTAAGAAAACATTTAGAGGTAAATTAGGATTAGGTAACAGTACAGAACGCTGACAGCCAGGACTTGTTGCTGTAAACAAACTTTATGGGACCATTTGAAACTTGGCCACACTCACAATAAGTGGACATCCAGATAACAAAAATCATTCCAGACCATGGATGTTGCCAGACCAGAGAATGCCAGATTAAAGAGGTTCAACCTGCATAGCAAGAAATTGCTCTGATTGACATTGTAAATTCCAAGGAAGGATTAGTGGCCCACAGACCTCTGGTATCTCCACTAAATAGCAACATGTTCTGATGGTGCGTGGAGCGACTGAGCCTAGTCTCACTTTTATTTTAACTGCACCCATACTGAGCAATTTCTGTCCCTAACATTCTTTTTTCCCCCACAAAAGACGACTATCATCAAAATACATGTCATCTTAAAATTATACTCTGCTCAAGTGTCCCAAGCCCAGTTACTCCTGTGAGATGTTGGGCATATTGCTTAATCATTCCATGCCTCAGCTTACCCAACTATAAAATGGGAACAACACTATTTACCTTATCTTCCCAGGGCATTGCAAGAATCAGTTTAAAAGGGACAGATTCTCAACTAGTCTCAACTCCTCAATTAGTACAAATGAAGTCAGCACAAGTACATGCAGAACAATCTGGCCCTTCCATTTGTAAAATGTTTGTGATCCGTGGACCAAAGGGGGTTATTTTGTTAGAGTTCACTATAATTCTTATGTTGTGCATCATCTAAAATACAAAAGTCAAGTCTTTTGTAGGATTTGCTATACAAAGCTAGATAGTTGGTAAAAGCAAAAAAGGGTCTTTTTCTGAAAACAAGAGGAAATGTAGAATACAATCAGAATAAGAACTAGGTTTGTCTCTGGGGAAAGAGGCAATTAATGAGCAGAATGTATTCATTTGCATTTCCCTCTTGCAAATATAATAGTCTGGACTTGTGCTACCTTGCTTAAAAACTTTAGACCACACTGAATATATATGCAAAAGGCAGGTATATTTGGGATTAGAAATCAAAGGTCTACAGGCTCTTATTACTGACATCCTATTATGAACACAGTAGGAGCGGTTTACAAAGCTGGTAACGACAAGTCTAGGAAGATAAAAACCCCTCAACAACTACCATTATTTTCCTTCTAGCAGAACTACAGGTTCCAAATCCAGGGCTCCCAGGGGTAGGCATTGTGCAAACACATAACAGGCTGTACACTCAAAGAGGTAGCAACTGTATAAGCACTTGCCTATATAGTGGGGTAACGGGCATGACAGGAATGTGATTTCTAAGGTGCACTGATGTGCAGCACATTAACTCTTCCAGGTAACCCTTGCTGCGGCACACTAAACAATTTCAAACAGTCCTGTGTGAAAGTGCACTAGGGAGTCTTTAGTGCAGGGGTGGGCAACTAAAATATTTTGGCATTAGAAAAGGTTCAGAAAAGGGCAACCTATTCTCTCTACAGAAGAGGCTGAAATTATAATTACGCAATAGGTCTGCAACAATATAGAAGATTAAAAGTAACTTTCTTTGCATTTCAATATGAATACAAAAATCATCCTATCTTCACAAAGAAATACAAATTCACATTTTTTCCAAAGAAGATGGATCCATTTTATATCAGATATGTGACAGAAAAAGTTCAGTTTCAAATATATCTATCAGAGAAATTGACTTTCAATAAATGGAAAACAAATAGCATTAGAATGCAGCAATATCCCAATAAACATCAGCATATTTCTTTGATAAGATTTCATATTTCTGCTTATCAGTGGTTTCTTTGTACTCCTGGAAGCCTCCTAGAACAATGTCCCCTTGAGTCACTATTTGTTGGGCTTGAAAGTTAAGGACCTAATATCACAGCTATTATTCTCAGGAGTAACTTTCCTTACATGATAAGCTTCAGTGACTGCAATGGCTTTTACTCAGGTGAACTTCAATGGAACTACTCATATGAACAGAATTACTCATGTGTGACATAGTTTTAGGATCAGTTACTAAGACAATATATTTCACCAGAGAAACATGGCAAAAGCTGCCTTACCTGATGTCTTCTCAGTGAATACAACTTTAGACTCTGCTGTGAAATTCTGACCAGAGAGAATCATCTGCTGTCCACCGTAAACCAGGCAACTATCAATATCTTGTCTTTCAACCATTGGAAGCTCATGGGCTGATCTCTGAGCTGTGGACAAAATGTAAACATGAGTGAAAGCAAATATGTTTTACTAGGGCTTTCCAGATCTTCACAGAACTATCCATGGATTGATCTTGTCATTGTCACTATCCTCTTGCTGCCAAAGGATCTTCTCTGAGATGCTAAATTTAGGTTTCAAAAGGAAAAATAAATTTACTCAAGACCTGTTATTTGGAAACATTCAGTAACAAGCTCCAAAGTTGTAGCTGTGCTGGCCTGGTTACTTTCCCTGGACGAAGGACAGCTTGGATGAATGAGCTAGAGTGTGTCCATGTCCATTTCCAGATAAATGGCCAAATTTTACAGTGCTCACGCACTACAATCCTAGAGCCTAAACATTCCACCTCTGAGATGGATTCCACTGAACAACAATGAATTCCTTATTTAAAAGCCCAGTACAAAACTCCACCCCTTTCCCAGAAGGATGGCCAACACAAAAAGGCTTCAGAACAATCCATTCACCACCAAAATACTCAACTGCTGTGTACACAAAGCCCTGAGTGTGTACCCTCAACTAGCTGTTTAGAAACACAAGACAGCCCATGGCATGCACACAGTGCTAAAGGTGCAGCAGTGGGTGCAGAGAGGCTCTGCTCCATTCAAGGCCTTGTGGGGTTACTTGCCTCTCCAAGGATACCCCAGTAACAAGTCTGTGCATCACAGACATCGAAAATTTGGACATGACAACATACAGAACAAGGGGCGTGTCAGCTGAAGGAGGATCCCTATGGAGATGTGTTACTGATTGATGCCCATCTCCATCAGAGGCAGCTGTATCTACAGGGAGCCGGACGGGATCTTAGACTAAGAATATTTCTCCACTTCTCTGGGTTTAGTTAGCCCAGTCAGGCAACTGAGGAGAGTAATACTTTCTTGCCTGGCAGGAGGAAGAGAGAGAGAGAATTACAAAGCACATGAGGGTCTTCTATGGAAATGTAATACGTATAGCATCTTCCAGACTATAATCACTGAGTAAAATCATAGAATGCTAGAACTGGAAGGGACCTCAAGAGGTCATCAAGGCTCGTTCCCTGCCCTCAGGGCAGGAACATGCAGCAGCTATATCATCCCTGACAGATGTTTGTCTAACCTGCTCTTAAATATCTCCAATGATCGAGATTCCATAGCCTTTCTAGGTAATTCATCCCAGTGCATAACCACCCTGACAATGAACAATTCATATGGACAGGAAAAAACATTTCTAGGAATGATATCTCCATGCTCATGCTTGCTCACAAGCAGCAGTATCTGGGGAAATAAAAAGCCCTCATCCAGAAGTCCTTTTAAAGTGTAGAGTGAGAGGACTGTAGTATGCAAATACTTCAAAAATACTCCTGGATCATGTTTTTTTTATTTCCCCAGATACCGCTGCTTGTGAGCAAGCATGAGCACGGAGCTGGAAAGGATTAAACACAGTCCTGGGACCAAGCCAAGTGTTTAGCGCAAATATTTTTGTGTGTACAATTTTGCAAGTGACACTATGGAGGCTGGGCACGAGGTCAGCTGACAATCTCCACCTCCAATCCCAGAATATCCTTCATACTTATTGACAAATATAGCTTGGGATCTATCACAGTAACTGCATCACTGTACTTTTTTATTCTTTGTTTTGAATTTAGGATAGTCTTGTGCCTTACCATGCCCATCAAATGTCCTACAACAGCCCCACTCAGAAGATGGCAATTGAGTATCTCTGAAGAGGGGCCCACAGAGGCTGACAGATGCACTGGGACATGCATATGCGTTGCAGGCCCTCATTTTCCATTCCAGACCCCTTTAATTCTAAAAGTTATTTTCACACTGGCCCATGCAAGTATGCATTCAAAATTTGCACTTGATTTGCACATGCAGGTTCAGCAACTGCTCAGCCAAATCTTGCAACTGCACACACAAATAGGCAATTGCAGTCATTTGCCTGTACAATTACCAATACGCACATGCTGGGATCATAAACACATGTATTAGTTATCCACCACTGCCAGGGAATTTTTTTTGCATGCAACTGCACATCTTGTGCCTCTGAAAACTGTGCTTGTATATTGGGATCATTTTACTCATCACTGAAATGCAGCCATTTCTGGTGGTGGAATGGACAAGACTCATGCACCCAAATATTAGATGCCAGTTAAGAACAGCGAAGCATTCCATATCTACTTAAAACATCAGAATTAGCATTGTTACTGTTAATTCTCCAAGAGTTTCTATCACAGGGTTTGTATTTTCTCCTTGATGCAGATATACAGTTAATAGGAGCACTAGGAGAAAAGGTGAGGTCAGGGTGCATCCCCTGTTTTATTCAGAAGACATTTGCCTGTATGCATCTAGCATTTTGTTTTCTTTTACACGGGATATTAATCACCAGAAAATCCTCTTCTTCTGAGCCTCATGATGGATGGCCTGAATGCAATAATTTCACATAATTTCTTCTCTCCCAGGGATAGGCACTTCATAAAGCGATCTCTAGCTACTGTCATTTATGAGCTCGAATAAATAAAGCACTGTTGACTTAACCAGTTGGGGTGTTTACTTTCAATAGCAACAGTTACTGACAGAAGGCAGCAAAGCAAATGTTACAGAAAGTCTCACACTTGGCCTGAAGCGGCGTGTCAACCTATTAGCAGTGCGCCTTGTTTTTCTATTTTAGGTGACTGTCTGCAAATCAAGATGTCATGGATCCTCAGTGCCAAGAAATACAATAAGCCCAGTGACAGGAGAGAAAATGGGAACTGCTGTCTAGGGGGGTGCTGGACTGAGCCTCTGCAAGCCCCACCCTCCAAACAAGAGGAGAAAGGGAAAGGGACAAGGAAAATGCTCCACGTGCCATGCTTCAGACAGGCAGTGCAGGCGATCAGCAGAATGTAGTCTGGTAGAAAGGGATGTGGGCCCTATGTCTTTCTGGTGGCATAGTACATTCCAAGATCTCAAGGCTATTGCGGTGACCCACTTTGCTTTCCTAGGGCC
Organism: Carettochelys insculpta; assembly: GCF_033958435.1. Classification (NCBI taxonomy): domain Eukaryota; kingdom Metazoa; phylum Chordata; order Testudines; family Carettochelyidae; genus Carettochelys; species Carettochelys insculpta. The sequence goes on along the minus strand of NC_134153.1, from coordinate 17,925,887 downwards.
TCCCATAGAACTTTGGACAGACTAACAATGCCAGAAGGATTTATGCTGCACTTCAGGTGCGTGAGAATTGGGGATGTGACTGACCTTTGGACAGGTGTCCTCAGGTAGCGGAAGGGAGCTCCTTGTACTCCTTGCTCTCCCCTTCTTCTGCCTAGTTCCACAGAACCTCTCCCATCCTCACAAGTTCCCCATGGAAAAGCTGATGTTTCCTTGTATGAAGAAGATGGAAGAGAGCAAGGGGCTCAGAGACAATCAGCCCTTGAAATAAGCACCACTGTGGGCCTGATCCTGCCTTCAGGGAGTGTTGTTAATGGCTGCATAGCAGACAGAGTTGGGTTCCAAGTGACAAACTCTAGTAACGGCCTTACAAGCATTATTTCAAATAATCGCTGATCCTTCCAGCTTCATCTAAGACTGCCTCCCCCATCACCCCAAGAGGTGCAGCAATTCTCCTCCACTTTCACTGTGCAATGCCTCTCTTTGGATAAGTAGATCTAGCCCTGCTTTAGGGTCCTACTTGTTTCCATTGCCTGGGAAAGCTGCCAAGCATTGCCCTGTTTTCCCCGCACGTCGACTGGTAGATGACAGTGACTATTCACTCACACAGTGATTGTCCAGGTTCCAAAGTCTGTTTTTCTCCAGTGCAACAACAAATACTCAGATGTTTTCATAACACTGTAATACTGTCAATCTGGGGAAAGAACAGTGAGTGGGTGTGAAGTGGGGAGGTCTGGTGTCTAGGGCTCTGACCAGGGCTCCTGGCCAGTGAGAGACTCAGACACGGTAAGAGTCTATTTAGTCTTCCCAACAGAAACTTCACTGGAACCAACGTCTCCAAGAAATGTTTCCACTTTGGTGAAATTTCAGTTAGCCTAAAATGTCCTGGACCACTTCTTGTCCTGACTCATTGTATGACTCAACTTCACTGAGTCTAATGCTCACCTAAGAGCCACCAGAGAGGCACCTCCTAGGCATTCTTTCTTTGCGTGAAAGGTGCGTGTGAGAGGAGGAGTAGAGTGGAATGAGAGAGGTGAACAAAACCCACTAAACTCATCTGCCTTGGGTGAATTAGACTCATGGGCTTGCCTTGGGCAGTGCCAATCCAGCCATACAGAACAGACACTCTGCTATGTACACACACGGCTGGCTCCTGTCCCCTCTTTTCAGGGGTGAGAGCCTTTTTAGAAATTAAACAACCAGGATTAACATACATACGTTAGCGTCACTGCACTGGCCAAATGTTTTCACTTTGTTAGGAATTACATGGATAGGAAAGATGGGATTTGATCTGAAGTCCATTGAAATCAAGAAGGGGGTTCCCCCGGCCTTGTTTGGCTCTGGATCAGAGACCTACCTCTGTTCTATAGTGACTGTTGTACAGGGCTGTCCCTACCTGTGATGGTGCCCCGCAGGGGCATGCTGGGGGGCAGAAGGTGTGGAGACAGGGCATTGACAGCTCTCCCCGACCAGACACACTGGACATCATTGTTGTAGTGGTGGTGTCCACTCTGGGAGCGTTGGCAACCTTGGAGCAGGGCAGAGCGGCAGGGTCACCTTGCCCTCAGGTGGGAAGTGCAGACAGCAGAGAGTGGTGCAAACATGGGCCAAGGGAGCAGAAAGTGGCTGGAGAGAAGCAACGCTTTGAAAAGGAAACCACCTTCTCTCTCCAGCTGCCAGCTCTGCAACCACCCTCTTTTCCTCCAGAATCCTCAGGCCTGCACTTGCACCACTGCCTGGTGGGAGGGGGCACAGCCCTTGAGGGGGTTGGAGACTGGTAGTGACCCAGCACTGAGCACAGGAGGGTGAGAGTGGTGGCCATCCCTAGGCATACACAGCACTGGTACCCCAAATTCAGTAGTGCCCTACACAGGTGTATATTCTGTGTTTTCCTAAGGATTGCCCTGCTCTTATATTGCCCTCATCACTGTATTACCTTGGCACCTTAATCCCTGGGACTTGTTCAGTCTGGTTGCAATAATATCCCCAAAAGCTTATCCTGGCCTCCATGAACACCTCTGCAGAAAGAGTACGAAGGATAGCCAGCAGAGATGGGCTCAGTTATGCACCCAGTTTTCAAACTCCTGAAAAGTTCAGCTTGTTTGGTCCCAGAGTTTTGGTCTGACATTATATCATGAAGTCATCTGCAAAACTCTGACTGGGGGCAGCATTTTCATTTTGATCTCTCCTCAACTCAAAGCTCAGCAGTTTTCAAATCAAGATTGTTAGCTTGTGGCCACCTCCCTCGCCCCCAAAGTTGAAAGGAATAGAAACAGGATGTCTAATGAGGAATGTCTGAAAGGACAGTTTATGCGTGGCTCAAATCAAAGACAGTAGACATAAGCTAAAATAGTATAGAAAGGAACAGCTAAACCTTACAAGATTTGGAGCTGAGGCTTAGTTGGTAAAAGCATCTAAATTCATCAGGAATCTATGGGCATGTTTGTTATTTCAGAATAATGATTCTAGCATCGACGCAACGCAGATGCTATTTTGAAATAATTTTGAAACAGCGGTTGACTTATTTCAAAATTAGCAAACCTCATTGCACGAGGAATGGATGAAGGTTCAGGAGTTCACTCTTATTTCACGTGACCTGGTTTGCCCAGACTTGGGGCTTTGCAGGGAATCAAAAGCAAGGACAGAGACTGGTCAAAGGAAACAAGGAAGCAGTGATGACTAGAAGTAGCCAGGAAGCGAAAAGTGAAAGGGAGTGGGTTACAGGGAAACATCAGTGCCACAAATTTGGCAAATTGGTGGCGCCCGCTCCTCAAAGAGCCCATCATGCTCACACTTGAGGATACTGTAGGAATTACATCTTAGATCCACATTGCAATTGTCTCTCCATGCATATGTCAGCCACCCTCTGGACATGCCCACCCAACCCATGTCTCAGCCAGCCAGAGTTCTCCTCAGCCACCGTGAACTCATCTTGGCAGGCAAGCTTTCATCTAATTGATCAAAACAGGTTCCCCAGTCCCCACAGTCTTGACTCAGGCCCTTTGCTTGAGTCATACGGGGGGAAGGGGAAGACAGGAATAGATGACTGAGAAGATGCCTTCTGGTGCTAAAATTATCCAATCCTATACAATTTAAACTAAAACCTGAGAGCAATAGGGAAGAACCAAGAAAGGCAGCATTTGCTGGGAGACAGCAGAACAATCCTTCTTTTTCTCCTTAGAGTGAAACTTACTGAGCCAAAATAAATATCTCTTTCCTCCTGTCACACTGTGTTTATTAACCACAAGCTGCTTGCCTCAGGCAGGGTAGACGTTAGCAGAGCTCCTGAGTCTAATGCCTAGCGTTGAAGCAAAATGTTTCTGACGAGACTTCAATCCAACAATCACAGGCAGAGAAGCACTCCAAGCCTGGTGGGCTATGTGTGTGGGAAGGCTGCAGGAGCAAGGGGACAAAGGTAGGGCTTAATTTGTGCCAGGGATTGGCAAGCCTCAGCCCTGACACCTCTGGGCTTGGCATTTTGTAGCCTTAGCACCTCTGCCACATCAGTTCTGAAAATGAAAAATTTGCTTGTGCCCCAGCACCTCTTTCATTACCAATCAAGCCCTGGCTGGAGGCAGCTCTGAATCCTGGGATTTCCATAAGGAGAAAGAGGATGGGAGGCAATTTCAGTAGAAAGGAGGGAATCAGCATTCCTTGTCAGCTGAGCACTTGGGCAGTCACCCAGGCAAGATTCAAATGCCACCCAGCTGATCTGCAGAGTGCCCACAGCTGGCAGTATGTGTTTTTATTGGTGGTGCACATCCACATGTGCCTCAGTGTCTACAACAAAATTTATTCTGCACATGGATGGAAAAAAATCAGATGGCACGTTGGATGGGAGACTTTATTTCCAGGGAGTGAAGGGTGGTGACTGGCCTACATGAAAAATTGCAGTTTTCATTAAACAAACAAACAAACAAAACAACACACAGCCATGTTTCCCATCCTTGGCACTACGGAACAAAGCTTGTAGATATGACCACAGTACACCAAAAAGGATTTTTTAAAAAGGCAAAGAAAGAACCTAAAGTTTATTAAATAATTCAAACTTTGGGGGCTGGCTGTTTCCAGTGCTTGGGGTGGGCAGTATTGACTACTGTCTCCTCTTACCCTGAACAAGATTAAATGGTCCCAGGCGAGGACTCTCATGGGAAATGGTAGGGAAGTGTAGACCTGAGACAGCAATTTACAGGGAGGATAACCACTCTGAAAACATTTGTTTCCAGCACAACTTAAGCAGCAGTTTTTACAGGGCCTTTAGAACAGAAACAATGCACAATAAATAGAGGGTTTGTTCATGGTCTCCCCTTGCATGTGCCTGTTTTGAGGAGATCTTTGGGGAGGAGAAGTAAACAGCATTGATGGCAACACAGTGAGTTCAGAATGGTACTTTGTATACTGCTACCCTCTCACCAACCCAACATGTGATTAATGACAGGAAAACCATGGCCTCGCTTCACTTCACTGCAGAACAACTCTCTGGGTATGCACAGCATTTCCTTTTTAATCCCTCACGGAGGAGCTCTGTGGAGATTAACCTTTGCTCAAAAGTTTATGGTCTGCATAATGTACTGAGTTGTTTGCTTACACTTACAGCAGTGTGGCCATGACAGGCAGTAAACAGGAGTTTACTTTCTCACTGGGACTTTCAGCCTGAAACTGTGGGTGCGCGTTATCCTACTGTCAGCAGCTCACAGTTGCCAGGTTGAAATCTGACGGCAAGCACTGGGGTAAATATGGAATTCTGATTGCCTAGAATTATACAAACTGTTGTCGAAAAAGGCAAACACTATCTCCAATTCTAAATTCTGAAAAGGGATAGCCTACTATTTTTGAGCAAAAATACCCTCACAGTTTCAAGGTAACTTTTCTGATGGCCAATTTTCATGAAATAAAAATATGTTCTTTTTTCAAATTTAACTGAGGACAGTTGCAATCATCTTAGCACCCATGCTGCATTGAAGGAGCAAATTAAACAAACTACCAATTGTCAACTGATCATTTTTTTCTGCTTTTAATCTCTATAAACTAAAGCCCCTCTAGTCTCTCTCTGCTGTTTGATCTACGGGGATTCATAGCTGAGGAAAAGCAATAAAGGATTTGCCAAGAAGCAGACAACATTCTTTAAAATGACTAGCTCTTTCTATCATAGTTATTAATGTGCCACATATTATACACTGAGAACGTCTACATTTATGGGAAAATCTACTAGAAGGAGAGAAAAATAAAGGAAATTTCCAGGGAAATTGATTAAAAAGAAATAAAATCTTTGATTCAGTTTAGTGAAACAAAATTAGATAATCAGAAGCATCTACATTCCTCATATGCACACTACTAAAGGAAGAGTAACAGAGAGTAAGCCGTGCTAGTCTATACACTATCAAAACAAAAAGCAGTCAAGTAGCACTTTAAAGACTAGCAAAATAGTTTATTAGGTGAGCTTTCATGGGACAGACCCACACACGAAAGCTCACCTAATAAACTATTTTGCTAGTCTTTAAAGTGCTACTTGACTGCTTTTTGTTTTACTAAAGGAAGAGATTTTTTTAAACAAACCAACCACCTTATCATGTAAGAACAGGCTTTCAGAACCTAACAACATAAGAATAGCCATTACTGGGTAAGACCAAAGGTCCATCTAGCCCAGCATCCCATCTGCTGGGTGCCCCACAGGGGTGGGCCGAAGAAAATGAGCAAGCCACTTGTCTCCTGCCATCCATCTCCAGCCCCTGACAAGCAGAGGCCAGGGATACCATTTCTACCCCCGGCTAATAGCCTTTATGGACCTAACCTCCATGAATTTATCTAGCTCTTCTTTGAACTCTCTTATAGTCCTAGCCTTCACAGCCTCCTCTGGCAAGGAGTTCCACAGGTTGACTGTGCACTGTATGAAAAAGAATTTTCTTTTATTAGTTTTAAGTCTGCTACCCATTAATTTCATTTGGTGTCCTCTAGTTCTTATATTATGGGAATAAGTAAATAACTGTTCTTTATTCACCCTCTCCACACCGCTCATGATTTTATGTACCTCTCACATATCCTGCCTCAGTCTCCTCTTTTCTAAACTGAAAAGTGCCAATTTCTTTAACCTTTCCTCATATGGGACCCATTCCAAGCCCCTAATAATTTTAGTTTGCCCTTTTCTAAACATTTTCTAATGCCAAAATATCTTTTTTGAGGTGAGGAGACCACATCTGTACACAGAATTCAAGATGCGAGTATACCACAGTTTTATATAGGGGCAGTAAAATATTGTGTCTTATTTTCTATCCCTTTTTAAATAATTCCTAACATCCTATTTGCTTTTTTGACTGCTGCTGCACACTGTGTGCATGTTTTCAGAGAACTATCCACCGTAACCCCAAGATCTCTCTCCTGATCATTTGTAGCTAAATTAGCCCCCATCATATTGAATGTATACTTGGGGTTATTTTTTCCAATGTGCATTACTTTACATTTATCCACATTAAATTTCATTTGTCATTTTGTTGCCCAATCACTCAGTTCGGTGAGATGTTTTTGAAGCTCTTAACAGTCTGCTTTCCTCTTGACTATTATGAACAGTTTAATGTTGTCAGCAAACTTTACCCCCTCCCTACTTACCCCTTTCTCTAGATCATTTATGAATAAGTTGAATAGGATTGTCCTAGGACTGACCCTTGGGGAATACCACACATTACCCTTCTGCATTCAGAAAATTTACCATTTATTCTGACCCTTTGTTTCCTGCCTTTTAATCAGATCTCAATCCATGAAAGGATCTTCCCTCTTATTTCATGACAACCTAATTTACACAACAGCCTTTAGTGAGGGAATTTGTCAAAGGTTTTCTGTAAATCTAAGTACAGTATATCTACTGGATCCCTCTTGTATGCATGTTTGTTAACCCCTTCAAAGAATTCTAATAGATTAGTAAGACATGATTTCCCTTCACCAAGTTGACTTTTGCCCAACAAATTATGTTCTTCTACGTGTCTGACAATTTTATTCTTTCCTGTTGTTTCAACTAATTTGCCTGGTACTGACTTTAGACTTACCGGTCCATAATTGCCAGGGTCACCTCTAGAACCCTTTTTAAATATTGGTGATATGAACTCTCTGTTATGTCAACTGCAGCCATTGTAAAGCATTTACTAGTCCAGCATAACAACTGCAAACATGGACTTCATAATAAAAGAGCTGCCAGATAATTCAAAAAAGGACTAAAGCCACATTTACTAAAAAAGAAGCTACGACACAGCTTGAATGGTATTCATCATGATTCTTGCATTCATTTCCCGTAAGGGATTGTGTTTGTTTGCAAGAATGTTTGAGGAAAGCAAAATGCCAATGTGCTGCAGTGCCAGAAGAGGTTGTCGGGCTACCTGGAAATCCCTTCTGTAACCCTCCTCCTCTGTATGGAAGTTTGAGTCAAGGAGCAAAACCAATAAATGCCATTTGATTCAGGTAACTAATCACACACCAAGGAGAAACCTCGGCTGAGAGTAAAAGATGCAGTGCAAGCAAATGGGCTGAAGTAATTTCACAGAGAGTGTCTGAACAATTCTGCAATACTGGACAAGCTTCTAAAGATTCAAATGCATTCACAGATGAGTCACAAAGAGGAAAAAAAGGAGGAGGGAGCGCTATATTCGCTGAATAAGCTATTCATGACGACAAGTTTCCCCAGCTCTGATAGAAGCTATGTATCCAGAAATGTCATGCTGAACCTAATAGAGAATCAAATTTGGCACTAATGAAATAAGGGCTCAGATTTTCAGATCAAAAACCTGGATTGTTTCTTTAGGCTGAGCAGGCTTAGGTATGTAAAAACAGAGGGCCCTGGAGCACAGAGAGAAACACACAGTTGTTCTATAATCAGGTACATCTAGATACAAGGTCACTTTTGAGACATAACTGATCATTGAAACACTGCTCAAGATTACATGACAATCACATTCTGTCAGCAGCAAGATACAGGTCCAGGGGCAAAGGAGGACTGCTCCTTCTGAGAGCCCCTAGGGCACAATACACCCTTGTGCATCAGGCCGAGCATGCCGCACCTCCTGAAATGTTATGGGAGCTCACACACTCCTCCAGCGTGTCCCACAGCCCACTGGGATTGTTGGCTCAACACGTCATGTATTATGCAGCTAGACACTGATTCAGCCAGGTACTTAAGCATGTGCTTAACTTTAAGGACATGGATGTACGTGCCTAAGTAACTTGTTCATTAGAGGCCCTAAATTGTCACTACTATAACCACATATGCTACACACAGGTGACCAGCCAGCAGAGTGACAAAGTAACCAGTTGTGTGTCTGCTGGGACCGTGATCAAGCAGCACGCACAATAACTGGCCAGTTAATTTGCCTGTGAAAAGGCATTCGTGTGCAGAGAGATTTGAGGGCTGAGGGAACAGGCCGAGGGAACACACTGCTATGGAGATCCATTGGCTATAGACAGTCCCAGAGATGTGGGAGCTGGTACATCATCAGGGCTCCACAGCCTGCAGGGAGGATTCCTTTCAGTCCATATGGAACCCTCCCCTGCCCCCACCACCACCAGTGCCAAGCCTACAAGGGAGTGGATTTAGTCATAAGCAAACATTAACTGTTACTACAGTTAACAAAGCAGTTTAAAATTCCTTTGGTTCAGGGAAAAAGCAGCAATCACCAAAGGCACTACAGGCTGGACCTCCCTGATCCAGCACCCTTGAGATCTGACTGGTCCCAAACAAGGGAGATTGCTGGACCAGGGGAGATCAGGCTTGGGAGGGGAGGCACCAGCTTATCTGCTGGACTACCTTCTCCAGCCCTCACCAGGCCCTGCTGCCCCTGGACCTGCTGCCACCAGTTCCACAGGCTCCACTGCACCCAGCCCAATCTGCTCTTGGCCTCCAACAACCTCTGCTACTGGGGCTCTCTGCCAGACCACATATTTGCCGGACCAGAGAGGTACAACGTGTAGCTGCTCTATAATCAGGTATGGCTAGATACAAGGACTCTTCTGAGACGTAACTGATCATTCAAACACTGCTCAGGAAGATATGATTTAATCACGTTCTTCCAGAATCCATCTTGGGAGGAACTTACTCCTGATGGTTCTTTTGAAGTCACTCCTGAATCTAAGTACTGAATTTCATACACAGTTGATCAGAACTCCCCTGAAAGAAAGGTATTTCAATGATTCACAATTCTTGGTTCCTTGCAGCCCATGATCTGCTGACACCCAGGGGAGTTCTTAATCAGGCTCATCTTCTGCCAAAGTGGACAGTCCAGCATGCTTTTGGTAGCAATCTCTGGGAAGCTCCAGGGAGCAGGGCAAATGACCAGTTCACTTAATGATGCGTCCCCTTTGGGACATTTTAAACTGCTGCTGAATTGGTGGGTCTCATGGGAGGCTTTATCAGGGACAAGGACTCTCAAGAGACGCAAATAGCTGAAGGGACAAATAGCCGAACAGTGAAACCACATAAATGCTTGAATGTAAGTGTGGGGTGGAGATGAGCCTCTGACCCAGTAAGTGTCCTGGATTGTCACATCCAGGGTGGTGACTCTAGACATCGTGATGCTGACCATTTGTACGAACTAAGCTGAGTCACAACTAGAAGGAGCTCTGTTTCTGTAAACTAGCCTGCAGGAACATCGTTTTCTCCATTGTTGCGCACTGTTACCTGCTTTGCTAATGTTGCTGGGATCTCCCAGAACAAGGCCGAGGTTAGTAGCTGATGCTGTCATTTGTAAACACTGATAATTAACTAGTGTATGCTGGAAGCAGAAAAGACATGCTATTCCTAATCAGTTAGTCCATCCCCTCAAACTATGCAAGATGGCTCCCTAAAATACATTAAACAGTGTTTTATCCCCTATAGGGTTAAGTGTACCAAATGATGGGGCTTCCTCTTTTTTTCACTGGTGAAACAAATCCGTCTTCCCCCAATAGGAGCTTTAATTACTTATTAGAGGAACCTAATTTTTCATTGGCTAAATTAAATTCTGATGACCCTAGTAATAAGCCACCTGAGCCAATCTTTTACTTTTTGGTGTTTACATCTATCATATATTTGTAAAAATTATTGTATCACCAGGCTAATGGCGTGGGCATTTTTAGGCCTACATTTTCAAAATAGCAAGTATGCTATTGCAGCAATTGCTCAGGCAATTGTGCACAATGGTGCATGCAAATTACCAGCTCCTTGATTGACTCCTAGCATCCTATGACTGTGTGAACAATTTTGATGCACAATTGTGAATGGCTTTAAAACCTTCAGGCTGCATTCTTTTCAAAAGAGAGTGCTGCTCTTCAGGCAGTAGCCTGGGAACCCAAACACCTGGGTACTTAGCCACTGACTCATTATGTGACCTTGGAGCAAGTCACTCACCACTCTGCATTCATTTTACCTCTCAGTAAAGTAAGTATAAGACTTACCCTGCCTAGCTCACAATGGTGCACTGAAGCTTAATTCATTCTGATAAGTGCTTTGATAGCTTTTATAGCTGATTTCTTCAGATGACAGTAACTAGGAAGATATAAAGTTTAGCTAATGTTCCCTTATAAACCAGTCCTCCTTCCCCTAGTCACTTTTGCAACTCTTCTCCAAACCAGCTAACTCCAGGAATAACTTAATATTTGCAACACTTGCTTTGTTATCACAAAGTTGCTTCACCTGCCCTATAACATTTACCCTAATTGCCCTAAATAGAGCTTGCTTCTGAATTATAAAACACATGGTGACCTCTTCAGTAACCTCCTTCATATGGCTTTTTACAAAACGGCCTTTGTACATGGACATGAGTCATGCAGTGAAAGTAGCAAAAATGGTTCATCATGTATTTGTGAAATCCCCAAACAATTGAGAAAGCTCCAATCACCAACAAAAAGTATCACAGAATGCACACAGGCCAGTCAAGTAGATGGAGCCCTTCCAGAAATGACCTTCAGGATTGGGTGCATTTTGTTAGAGGCCTTTTTAGGGTTTCTTTAAGTCTTCAACTCTCATTAAAACCAGTGGTAGATGTGGGATTTTTAGAATCTTACAGGATCTAGTCTTCAGAGAATCAAACTCACACGCTTTCCTCCACCTCTCAGTTGTGATCACCATCATGCCCAGCACTCCAAGGGCTCTTCCTAGTTTGTTCTCAGAAGCCACAGCTGTTCTCCCAAGCTTTCAGAGCACTTAAACAGCTATCAAAGATGAATGCACCCTTCAAAATCCAGAGCTCCATTGTACATTCCTCCTCCCTTCCAAATTACAAAACAAAAACAAAACAGCTCAGAGACTTTCAGCTATGCAAATTGGGGTTAATTCGTAACAGAAATACAGGTTAGCCATAAAGCTAGGATCTGATTTGGGTTCAGATTCCAGACATCCCAATGTCTCTGAGCATTTGGACATAGAGTTTTCCTTCTGGTATCTTTCTACTAAATATAAAAAATGACTCTGGGTAGTTTATGCAGGTGTATTTGACACACACAGCTAATGTTAAATTGGATTTTCAAAAATACCTACCGGGATTTAGACACGTAAGCACGTTTGAAAATCCTACTGTAAACCTTTTCCACACCCAAAGTTAAATGCTATTGCCTGAGGCACAAACCTTAGAACCAAATTCTGCCATATACTGAAAAATTGGGGCCCATGTGCATCTCTGGATTCTGAACCTACAGCTCTGCATGCCTGAACAATCCTGGCTCGTTGAGAAGTCCTCTAATTTCAATGGAGCAACACACATCAGCAAGGAGAGCTCACAAGAGTGGGAGCTGCCCATGTACCTATATAAGCAACACCATGACACGACCTAACCACATCAGCCACACCATCAGGGGCTCATACACCTACACATCTGCTAATGTAATATACGCCACCATGTGCAAGCAATGCACTTCTGCAATGTACATTGGACAAACCAGATAGTCTCAGTGCCAAAGGATGAAAGGGCATAAATCCGATATCAGGAATTGGAATACACACACCTGCAGGGGAATGATTTAACCTTCCCGGACATTTCATAACGGATTCAAAAGCAGCCATTTTTCTACAAAAGAATTTTAACCTTCCCCCCAAACCCTACAATATAAACTCTGGATTCTGTTTTTCCATTCCATTCAATTATTTTTTTTCATCAGAGGACATAGGCTTTATCCACTAAAGCACACGGCCTAGTAATTGTGTTAGTCTCTAACGTGCTGCAGGACTGCTTGCTGTTTGTGAGCCCATAATTGAGAGCTGTGAGACTGGGCCCCTGATCTGGGCTGAGTCACATAAAGCCAACCAGTGAGAAAGGCAGAACATCTGCACTTTGCCTGAGGACGTGTACAGTATGTGGGATGTGCTAATTTCCCTTTACTGCATTCTGGCACACGAGGACAATGAAACATAATGGGTGGGGGAAACATTAAGAGAACATAATGTGCAACTTACAGCATTCAATGGGATTAGACGCCACTTGCAAAGAGACTATTCTGCCACTGTTTTCAGGGATGTGCACACGGAAAACAAGCCGCACCCGAGTGTTCTTCCTCCCGATGTCAGTCTCCCCTTTCCTCAGTTCGATGTCCGCATTCCTCAGCTTCAAAATCCCTGCACAGTCAATGCTGTCAAACAAACAGAAGCTGTTTCATGTATGCATAACTCAATGTCTCTGCTCTCAAACATTTCAAAGCCATTTAAAAGACAAGAAGGCTACGCCATTTTGCTTTGGTGATTTTGAAGAAACTATGATAAGAGAACCCTGAATTCTTTTTTTCCATTTTTAATTTAGCTGTTACAGTTCAGATGGCAAAGTGGTTTTCAGCAGCATGACTCAGCAGCTGTGCACCTCATTTGTGACTTGTAGTGCTGCAGTTGCATGAACAGTCACAGTGATTATGCATGCTAACTAGTCAACCGTGCATGTAAGTTCAATGCTCAGCTATTGCGATGATACTTGTTATCAGTGCATACTCAGGTAGAGTAGATCGCATCTGTGTATACTCATAGTAATTGCACAATCAAATGAGACTCAATGCACGGACCTTTCTCTTGAAAATATATATGTACATACTTAAAACTCAAGGTTCCATAAGCCAGAAAACAAAAATCAGTGATGTGCTGTAAGGGTTATAACATAGGCCTGAGTGTCAGGATTCTAACTCCAGCTGTGATATTGGGCAAGTTATTTACATTCTGGGCACCATAGGTAAGGTAGTGGACACTCCTTCTTGCACCCCAGAACTGTTATGAGAATTAGAGAGCCAGGCATTCGAGACTATCAAATAAAAATCCTATTAAGTGTTGCAGGAAACATAACTTTTAAAAAGGTATTTTAATCACAATTTTAAATGTATTTTTAAACTTATTAAGAGTTAACATCGACACTTTGGAGACTAGAACCTGGAATCTGTGTTGCAAAAAAATGTTTTGGTCATTAAAGTAATTTATTATTTTTTGCTGCACATATTAGTTTCTTATTCCATGGTTTCTCATGAAGGAGTGGCAGTTTATCCTCACTTTGGTTCTAGGTTTACTTACAGCTGGGGTGCTGCTATTTATTGATGGTGAAGTGGCGGGAAGGGGAACAAAGAACGATGAAGCACTTGTTTTGGAAAAGCAAAAGAATTGTGTAGATTTTGCAATACAGTATATTTTTTAAAAAACAAAACAGGGTAAGTGGTAAGCCTCTACTAGCTTTACCCATATCCATTTAAAATGGTAGGATAGTCCCTTTCTCTAAAAAAATCCTATAGCCATTTGGAACACATTCAAGCTGGAATTTAAGTCTTGTTTGGCTTTTGCTCTATTTGTACATTACTAATATCTGGGGAGGGAGGATAGCCTAGTGCACAAAGCTGCCATCTTTGGCTGGGCATACTCAGAGAGGTTTCATCTTCTGACTTTCTCTTTAATTTAAGATTAATCTTAAATTCCTGCAGACCCAACGCAATCCTGGAGGGTTGGCAACCCTAAAAGAGTACTGGACAGAGGATTCAAGATGTCTGAGTTCTAGTTCCAGCTCTGTTGCTAGGTTACCTTGAACAAGCCACCTCACCCCTCAGTTTGACTGCCTGAAAAATGGGAATAATGTGACTAACCTCCATAAAGCACTTTGATATTTATGGATGAAACATTCTGTGTAGCAGCTGCATTTTATTATTGGCAACGTACCTTTGAGATATATCAGCAAGGCTCTCTAGACTCCAAGAGGTACTTTAGCAAATCTCCCTAAAAAGGGAGAATTTCTGGATCGAAACATGCCTTGCCGGAATTCTGAGTTCTCACCAGATGATGTACAGCTGATAACATCTACCCTTGATCCCTAATCCACGCCCCCTGCCACACACACATCTTACGTCCCTCACCACACTGCACAATATTTGCATATTTCCTTCAGTTCATATCACTAGTCACTGCAGCAGGATTTTTCCCACCCCCTAAAATACTCCAAAGGCCAAGTCATTAAGAACATTTATATCACTCTGGAATCATAAAAAGGGCCTTCAGTGGAACAACTTACATTGACACCAAAGAATCTGGAACCCCTCCCCAGCACAGGTAGTTGATTCATTTAAATGACTCCTCTCCAAACAAGGAATTTCCCACACAAATTAATTCTGCCTGATATCTACTACTACTGAGATAGGCTGTGATAGCATCCTTACGTTGCTCTCATGTTGTTTTTGGGCTCCAGGGGGATCTCTAGGACTTTGGTGTTGCCTATGATTTTCTCATAGCTGGTGGTGGTAACAGTTTTCCCTGTAATGCGATGGACTTGATAGAAAGCATGAGGTTTAAGTATCCGTTCATCTGCTGTCCCAATGAAAATCTGAAGACCCAGGGGTTTGTTCTCCATGTAACCATGAAGCTGTGAAGAAATCAAATCTATTAGCACGTTGTACTCTCCATGCTCTCAATCATGTAGATGTTAAAACAAAGATACAATACTAAAACCAGTTTCATCCCATCTCCTGCAAACAGGGTATTTTTTTCCCCCAAGTATACATGGACTACAGCTAAGAGAAGATGGTTTATTAGTTATACTTTGATTTTAGGTGAAGAAAAGAAACTCATTGTCTCAGTTTGGTTTTTTATTTCAATCTTTAAAAAGAACTGGGAAGTGAGAGTGGAAGTTCCTTGTTGCTTGACTCACCCATTTTTGAAGCAGACAGACAGGAGGAAGGCTCCTGCTATTTAGGTCAGACGAGGTTTTCAATAAAAGACTATCTTTTTGTTCTATGTTTTCACAGCACCTGGCACAATAGGTGCACTTTGTGCAACAGCAAGACGTAATAAAATAATTCCAACAATAATGAATAAGTGCAAGTTTTTGAAGTACATTTGCTAGGATAAGAACAAAACATGACTACAGTTTCTCTCTAAGCGAGGAATCAAGGACTATATCTTTGCTCATTAACTTTACTCAAATCTTTTAACATGTCTCTCATCCCTGAAAATTAAAACCAGATATATCTACTGCCTAGCCAGGGATCTAGCTGAAAGGGACCTTTGTGGCCTGGTGCACTCTAAATTTGCTTTCAATTACTTTGCCCACATACAAACTCTTGATGAAGCTATACAAAGCAAATAATGTTGGAAGATCAGGGAACAAAGCCATTAAGCAAATAACATCCCTGGCCAAAATCTCCTTCATTTTCACCAGTCAGCAGGAGGTATCTTTGCACATGGATGAAATCACTCCACCCTGCCCCTGGGAAAGAAAGAGACCACATGCAGCCTCAGTGCATTTCTGGCAACTTTCCCTTGGTATGGTAAATGTAACACTCGCTCTCCACTGATCTATTATGAGTCATATAGCGTATATTCACCAAACGTATGAAGATGGGATACTCAGCCCAGAGATCTCACAAGCTAAGGGCCTAATCTTGCTACTTTTACTCAGACGATGAATCCTACTGAAGTCAATGAAACTTAAATCCCAGAGAATAAAGATCCCTTGTGTAAGTAACAGTTATGTGATCAAGCCCAGGGACAATTCACTGCCACACATGGGATGGCAGTTCAGATGTCAGAAGACCTGGCGACATTGCTAATGGAGAGATGGAATGAAGGGGGTGCCTCACTGAGAATGGGAGAAAGATGACGGCAGCAATGAAGAGATTTGGGAATGTATGGGTCCAAAACGGGTATGGAGGTTAAATGTGGACACAGATGGAACTGACGATTCCATGGAGCTACCTCAAGCAGACGTGGCTTTAGATCACTCCCCAACTACCTGAACATACTCACTAAACCAACGTCTTGGAGGCCACAAGGTTTAGAGTTGTACTGGAATTGAACTTTAATGTACTGCATTCAAAACACAAGGTTTCTTAGCAGCAGGGCTGACAGCCATTGTGGGTCCCAGGGCAAGGTGTGAGGTGGGGGACTGGCTCCGTGCCCCAAATGGGCAGGCCTGAGGGAATTTAGCCCTCTGCACTGCAGCACTTCCCCCACCCCCACAGCCACGACAGTGGTGGAGCAGCACTGCTGCGGCAGTTCAAAGGGGCCTGGAGCTACAGCCACCCTCATTGCCAAAGTAGCAGAGACAGGAGTCAGAGCTCTAGGCCCCTTTGAATTGTTGGGCTTGGGGCAATTGTTCCCTTTGCCCCCACCATCAGCAGGCCTGATCCTTAGCCTGGGTACATACTTCAGTTTAAGTTGGGAGACGTGGTCTCACTGGGGGTGGGAATAAGCCTCCCCTTTGAACTATGGAAAGGACACCCAAGGGAGCCGATAGCTTTGCCAGGCCCCTAGGCAAGAGAAGGGGGAGTGGGTGTGGCTGTGCACTTCCAGAAGAGGTGGTGCCTTCGAAGACAGGCGTGGAGCCAGCAGCATCCAGCCTTCAGCGGTGCCCCGCCTTCCAGCCCTCAGCACTGCCTGGAGCACCCCACCCGGCGCTCCATCAATGATTATAACGGCCTGGGTTCCGATCACTACCATTGCCACAGTAGCAGCAGCCGAGAACATAGGGCCCATTTAAACTGCCAGGCTCTGGGGCAGTTGCCCCCTTTGCCCCTTCCCAGATAGTGGGCCTGGTTACACCAGTCTAAGTGCCAGTGCAAACAGTGCTATGTTAGTGAGTGAATTTTTCTTGCCAATATATTTAGCACTGCTCATGGGCCTGGAGTAATTAGCCTGACAGGAGAACTCTCTCCTCCTCCAATTAAATTGAGGCTCAGAGCATCTGCACCAGGAGAGCTAAGTCTGCACAGCTATAAGATGTGTAGTGTAGCCATAACCTGAGCCTCCTTGGACAAAGAACCATAGAGAAAAGGGAAAAAGCTGGGAGGAAGGACAGATTCTTCTTTAGCGGATGGTTCCTATTATATTCCACTGAGAGGTTACACACACATGAGGAAAGGGAGACTTTTTGAAATATTCTCAGACTAGGATGGAGAGCCATGAAGTCCTGAAAACCTAATACCAACTCTGCCACTGATCTGCCATCTGGCCTTGGTACATCACATAGCCTCTCCATGCTTCCGTTTTCTCATCTGTACAATGGGGCTAATGCTACTAAACCTACCACTTGTGGGTTCTGGGAAGAACAACAAAGTAACATTTTGTGCAGCACTTTGTAGAGAGAAGCTAGTGAAGAAAATAAAACAGCCCATGAAGGCTTTATTAGAAAGCTATCTTTCCTCAAAGATTGAATTATAAGGGCACTTAAGGCTTAATAAGTAGTTACCTAAGGTATGTAACCCAGGCAGCTAATTGCAGAATAGTACTAACCACTATACTGTGTGGAGACAGAAAACAGAAGGAGATCATTCAGAGACTCACGAAATTATTTCAGCCTTTCTAACCAAACTCCTATCTAACTCAAAGACTACAGAGTTTTCATTACGCTTATATACTGTCATAGTCTACAGCAGGGATTCCCAACCTATGGGTCGCCATTAGATTTTTCTAAGGGTTGCCGGTTGGGTAACTCCGAGTTGCATATAGCTCTTTATGGAGCCATGTGCAGCTCCTGACTTTGCCACTGCTCACTCCTCTGTCTCCTAGTCCCTGCCCTGCTGTGCTGAAAGGGAACTCAATTTAATTGGTTTAACAGCGGCATGAGGGATCCAGCCATTAAACCAGCTAAACTGAGTTTCATTTCAACAACAGGAGGGATCCAGCTGTTAAACCAATTAAATTGAGTCCTATTTCAGCATGGCAGGGCAGGGAACTACCCATACTGCAGATGGGGGAAGGAATTAGGAGGGCTGGAGGGAGCTGTGTGGTGGCAGCAGCCCAGCAAAGAAGCAGCAGGGGGCAGCAGCAGTGCTCGTTTGAGGTAGGTGAGGGGCATTTCAAGGCTATGAGGCGCAAATCAAGATTTATAAAAAGGAAAAATATTTCCCAGGGGAGAATAACCCCTCCCCACCCTGGTTTGAATGCATTGGGTCACAAAGCCTTAGTGAATTGTCAAAATGGGTCCCCATCTCAAAAAGGTTGGGAACTGCTGGTCTGGGGAAAGGGCACGGTGCATCTTTCAATTCAGGTTAAATGGGAGTTTCACTTGAGTAATGAATACAGGATCATCTCCTACGGCCTAGGCGTTGCCCCAGTTTAATTTTTACTCCTTTCAGCAAAGCAGAAAATAACAGTCTGGATTTCAGGGACAGAGCCTAAAAATTGAGAATGATTTATGACTAGGCAACCCTGACTGGGAATATTTTGGGGTAATATAAAGTGAACTATTCACAATAAAACTCCCCTAAACTATATACAGTTTGGGCTGGAGAAAAACCAACTCCTTTGAGTCACATTTGCCACATGGGGAAAGAGAAGCCAGACATGATGTGTACCTTTCCATACTCTATTTTGGGATTTTAAGATCCTACTTCTTTTAGTTGAAAAGGTTTAAAAAAAAACAAAAACAAAAAACAACAATTTTGCTTTTGCATAACTCTTATATGTTAACATAATTAGCCATGGGCTTGTCTGTGACCTGAGGAAATGCAAGGCACTTTGGCAGATAAACAAATAACATCATTCAGAAAACAAGGAGACTTTTCTTGTTTGGTTTGCTGCAGCAACTGGATTTTATAAACAAACTAGAAATTTGTGGCATGATTTGACTTACTGCTGCATAAACAAGGTTCATTCATGTACTTTACATTGCATCTATGTATCAACATCAGTTAAAAACTTATGTCTCTGTTTAAGTGCATTATGGCTCTGATTTTCAGAACTGTACACCCATAAATTTTAAATGCAAAAATTCTCTGTGCATGTGCAATTTTAAATGCAAAAATTCTGTGTGCATGTGCAATGAGCCATTTAGACACAAAATTACCACTCAGAATTGCATTCACTGTGACCACAAATTAGCCATGCAAATGAAAATGGAATGTTTGTGCATTTTTAAGCAAATAGGCCAGTATATCCTACAAATAGATGTAAACAAAAATCCAAAATTCATAAAGCCTTTATGAGGGAGGTTGAAATTCAAATCTGAATTGACCCAAATAATAGGCTAAACCAAAATCCAAGTTTAAACTATCCTTCAGCTTCAAAGGGTTTGAAAACCCAGGCTCTTCCTTAAAGTTTTACACCATGCACTCTGAATGAATCCCATCACTTTGGATTTAATGGGAGACTCCATTAACATTCCTTAGTTATTGCAAATGAAAATAGCATGATAAATGTATAGTGTACATCAATGATAGAAAGGTAAATTCCTTACCATCTCCATGTGTGCTCACATATAGATATTACACACACTTATTTGTGTCTACAAGGAATTTAATCTGCCCTTCTCTGAAGCACATTTACTGTCTTAAATTTATATTGGTCACCACAGAGCTTATAAATAACAAAACTTTGCCTTTTCAGAGATGTCACTCGTTGTTCGATGAGAGTCATAACCCTGGTGTATGAAGGGGAAACGTGCTGCACAGAGGTGAACTGATTTGCCTATGGTCACACAGTAAATTATGAATTGGGAGACAATTGGAGATAAGAAAATTAGGAACATTATAGTTTGTAGCTATGCACAGTGCAGTAGACCACACTACAAGAATTCTAAATTAACTTGATATTCCAAGAATTAAATTGAAACAATTTCTACCACCATCCTGCTCTTTGTGGCTTGTGCTCTTTATACACCAGTATTTGTTACTTAATAGTATTGTCTTTATTACTTTGCTGGGCCTATTTTTAGGGGGCTTCTGTTTTGGGCACTTGCACATCAGAAAATTGCACACCTGGCTGCCTGCTGAGTGCAAGTAAATGTTGATACATTTTGCACAAAGAAAAATGGAGACCCCTGAAAATCTTGTGGACACCTCTCAGAAGGTCCATAGCAAATGTGACCCTGTGTGATAGAAGTCCAAGTTGTATGCCAGAGTGGAAGAGAATTTTGGTTTCCCCCTCATCCCAACAGAGCTTCTCCTGGTCAGAACTTGCACTCTCTCTCATTTGGAGGTTGGCCAGGGAAGATAAAGGTGCATCTTTAAACTTCATCACACACACCTTCCTGTCTAGACAACGTAAGACACTGCCAAAAGGAATGTATAAAATAGGCAAATCAATTAACAGGCTATATTCGTTCTGTTTACTTGAAATCATCAGCTCCTGTTTATTTCAGTTTACCACAATCAGAGAACTGGTTTGTTAACTGCTGGGTATTATTCGCTATCTTCCTTTGGAAGTGATTTCAGCTTCCTCCTGAATGAAATATGTGCCTACGTGTGGGCGAGAGTGCGCGTGCGGTCAGCTTTTAAAATAATGTGCTGGTGATTCAGCGAGACAGTCATCAGCCTTAGGTGAAAAGTGGGAAAACAGACCTGCACTGGTGACATTTAATTGGAAGTAAATACAAAGCAGCGTGAGAAATCGCTTCCGTGTACTGCTTCCCTTTTCCTGCTGTACACGAAAAGATAAGAAAACCCAGAGACTAGCTCTAAAAGGAATGGTGTAGGATTTCAGCTTGCAGCTCCCTCTAGCTCAAACTGGAGCAACAAGCCTGCGGAATTCCCTCCGCCCCATTATCCATGGAGAGGGTTCCCCAAGTAAAATAAATGGCTCTCAAAGTTTTTGACATTATGAACCATTTCCCCAAATAAATTCATCATCTTCTCTGTGTCTAATAAAATTCTCAGCTACACGAAACACAACAGTAGGACAAGACTGAAGAGACAGGGTGAAGAAATACTTGTGCAAGTACCTCCTGCTTACGTCACCATTGTCTGGCTTGAATGCTGTATTTGTCTCCTGGGAGGAAGACTGTTACATTTGCTGTCTAATCGCCTACTAATCATTCATTTTCTTAGACTGCAATGTTTATATTTACAAACATTCCAACCTGAATTAGAAACCCTCATTCTTTGATCCCATGAAGACCAGGGGATCAGTAGCTATCACTAAGCAGAGCCGCTGTTCACATAGGAGCTGCCATGCTTGTTTTAGGCTATGTCTATGTTAGAGCATAAAGTTGATTTTAAGGGAGTTAGGTCGATTTTATAATGTACTTGTTTTCACTACAAATATCATTAGGTCGATTTTAAGCGGTCGTAAGGTTGCCTTTTCTACTGCAGCTTTTTGGCTGCTTCTACACACGCCCCCCGAGGTGCTAATGTGCATAGTCAGTACCTTGTTAGCATAATAACAACAGCTGTGGAAATTTCAAAGTGAACACGAAGAACTGCAGATTGACAGTGTAGATGGGGGCAGCTTCAAAATAAGCACCCCACTTTGACATTCCCTTAGTCTGATCTAGTTCTGTGGTAGTAAGGGAATGTTGAAGCGGGGAACTTATTTCAAAGCTAGCCCCATCTTCACTGTCAATCTGCAATTCGAAGTCTGCACTTTGAAATTCGCGCAGCTGCCATTATGATAATGAGGCACTGAATATGCATGCTAGCACCTCATTAGTCTGGTTTGAATTGCCTCATTACCATGCCACCTCCAACAGGAGGTGGCGAGTATAGAAGCAGCTTAAGAGTAACGCCAAATTCGAATTTGCAAGGTTGACTTAATGCTAGTGTAGACACAGCATTATTTAATTCGATTTTACTGTCCTCCAAAAATATCCCACAATGCCCCCAATGTGTCCATTCTGACCATCGCTTTCACCTCCACTGCTCTCCAAGGCTATGTCTACACTAGCCCCAAACTTCGAAATGGCCATACAAATGGCCATTTCGAAGTTTAATAATGAAGCGCTGAAATGCATATTCAGCGCTTCATTAGCATGCGGGCGGCCGCGGCACTTCGAAATTGACGCGCCTCGCCGCCGCGCGGCTCATCCCGATGGGGCTCCTTTTCGAAAGGACCCCGCCTACTTCGAAGTCCCCTTATTCCCATGAGCTCATGGGAATAATGAGATAATAAAATAACGAGCTCATGGGAATAATGAGATAATAAAATAACGAGCTCATGGGAATAAGGGGACTTCGAAGTAGGCAGGGTCCTTTCGAAAAGGAGCCCCGTCGGGACGAGCCGCGCGGCGGCGAGGCGCGTCAATTTTGAAGTGCCGCGGCCACCCGCATGCTAATGAAGCGCTGAATATGCATTTCAGCGCTTCATTAGTAAACTTCGAAATGGCCATTTGCATGGCCATTTTGAAGTTTGGGGCTAGTGTAGATACAGCCAGGAAGAATCAGCCAAGGCCCTCTGGCTGCCCCCCGCACCACACAGCTGCCAGGCTCTCTGGTTTCACCCTCCCCACCGCTTGGCTACTGGGCTCTCTGGCTCAGGCACCCTCCACACCCCCACAGCTGCCAGGCTCTCCAGTGGCTCCCCACACCACATGGCTATTGAGCTCTTTGGCTGCCCCCCGCATGAGGCGGCCAGGTCAAAATTAAATGAATCAAAAAAACACTATCAAAATGAAGCATTTCCACAATACCAAAAATCAACTTTTCAATAGCTCCTAATTGAAACCTTTCAGATTTTTTATTTCTGCATTTTACATTTCTAGAACTAGCCCACTAGCCTTGTCATGGCATACTCCAAAGGCAGGCTGTAGAAAAGTGGTGTGAAAATGCATTTGGCAGGTTGTTTTCAATGGGAGCAGGGAGTGATGGCAATGCACTCTGGGATGATGACATCAGACACCCACAACCACTTGCAACGCATTTTGCCCCCATAACACACTGGCACAGAAACCCAGAATGCAACAGGGCTGCAGGAACTGTGTGATAGGTAGCCACAAGGCACTGCTGACACAGTCAACCTTAGCAAAGGTAATGGGGACATACTATATCAACTTTCTAAACGTGTGGACACTCTCTGTTGACTTTATAAATTCCAAGGGTATAAAGTCAATGTTAATCAATTTGACTTTATTTCCTAGTGTAGGCATAGCTTTGGTTAACATTCACATCAAGCAATAAAGAGGAAACTTGTCCAGAGTTCTTTTCAACATAATGCAGTCAGATTGTTCCAAGAGAACACCAGCAAAAGGAACGCTCTTCCCTAGTTCTTTTTACTACTTACAGAGACAGCCTGAAAAAGGCTCACATGATTATCGTTCAACATCTGATTCTGCCAAATGGTGAATTTTTGTTATGCTCATTTTAGTGTATTTTATTCTGATGATATTTTAGTAAAATGCCAGAGACCTGAATCACATTTACGCTAGTGTCTCTCTAATGAGGTAGGCTTCAAGTGTTTGGAATTTCAGTTCCTTAAAGAGACAGTACTGGATTAAGCTAGATCTCTGGGGAAAAAGAGGCAGCCAAGTGTTGTGGCTAGAGTAAGTGATAGAGCACGAGACCCCCATAGGTTCTAGTCCTGGCTCTTTTAGTGTTGACTTACTCTGAGACCTTGGGCAAGGCCCTCTGTCTTTCTGTTCCTCCATTCCCTCCCCAGTCTATGCTATCCTGACACAATGGTTTTGAGGTACTTTAAACATCTCTAAAGAAAAATGCTACAGAAGCACAGTGTATATTACTATTGGCTATGTACAGAAATGGTGAAGCCAATGCACTTCTGTATAGTTATATTTCACACCTATGTGGGATAATTGATATTTTCTAGGAGGAAAAGTATGTGTTTTGCCGTTACCAGCATGTGATTCTCTCCTTTCAAGCACTGGTGAAGTTAGGATATAATCTTCTTGAGCAGATTATTTCGTGCTTGTTTACCTTTTCTAGAGTTTGACCAAAACATACAAACAAAGAGGAGGTAGGAGGACCACTGACACAAATGGACCTTTTAAAGGGAAATTTATTGGGGAACAGACTCAATCGGAACAGGGCAAATGACTCTCTATAAAGGGACATACGCAATAGCTGGTTATGCTTTTCCCAATGAGATATATGGGGATTGTTTAATAGCTGTGGATCAGATCTACTACACATGAATGGAAATATAACTTAATATTTAGAGTAAACTGTATAATTTAAAGGGTTCTGTTTTCTGTTCACTTATGTTAATGACAAAAATAAAAAGTTTATATAAAACAACATATTCACCCTCCCTGTCTCACATAAATCACAAAGGGTCTAAAATTCACCATGGGTGTAAAGCTACTGACTTAGATTTTGGCTTCACTGTATGTTAAGCACAAGGCAAACAATTCTAGAGCAAGTTAACCCATGTTAGCCTAGGCTGCGATACCATGACCACTTTCCTGGGCTGCCAAGCCCTGTTTCCATACTAGCTCTATGGCTGGCGGGTTCATGCAGTACAGTTGTCTAGGGATGCATCCCAAGATTCATAGCTCTGTATTTCAGTGTGCTGCCCTATGCTTTCATTCACTAGAGGATGGTGAGACAACTTATCTACTTAGGCTAGGGACTGTGGAAAGAAACGGTCTATAGTCACAGAAGTCACTTCCTGGCATACCCTTTCCAGGGCTTCACCTCAACCTCAGGCTATATGTATGCAAGGAAACTTTCTCTCCTCTTTGTGCTAACTCTAACTTCCTTCTTCAGGGATAGATTACTCTCCCTGGCATGTCTCTGTGTAACTTGTAAGTAATGCTCCCTTGCCTTAAGTGTCTCCCAATATCCCTAGCTATCCTCTGAAATAAATCCACTGTTAAACAGAATGGTTTCACAACTGCCACACACACACACACCTGAGGCTTTTCCCACCTTTGGTTAGGAATCACATATTGTGCAGGTCTGCTGGCTGACTCAGTTTCCCCACTTTCTGCTGGGCATAAAATGGAGAAGCCACAAACAGGAAGCTGATTGGAGGGGAGGTGGCATGGAATGGAGGCCGAACGATTAAGCGTGTTTGGTTCCTATCTCCTATTGAACTCAATGTGAGTTAGGTGTCTAGCTGAAAGACCTAAGGGAAGTGAGGGTAGAACTATCCCATCTCAATTGTTATGGCTGCCCGTGGATGCACTGCAGTCACATCCAGAGAGAAATAAGCATCATTAACAATGACCCCAGAGTCAGCCTCACAGCTCAGTGCATGGTGGTTGCCTTGTTGTGTAACACTGATAAAGGTGTGTGGCTTTAGAGCTGATGAAGGGGAAAACGGGAGCTGAGCCTGCAGGAAAGACAGGATGGTACCCCATGGGAACAGCTTCTTTGTGTGGGGCATGGCAAAGGAGAGTGAAGTGTCACTTGGTTAAATGTTTCTTTAGCAGCCCACTATCCCAGTCCACTGCCACATGCACTTTGAACTTCCTGGTAGTTAGGTGTCACAACAGATTTGGGATCTCAAGCATCAATCTACATCCTGCAAAATAGTTATATGTTTTATAACTGTTTACATAGCCCTCAGAGAGACTGTTGTGTAATTCACACACCGCACCATGTGTGAAGGTAACAAACAGTGGAAATGGGGTGAGGAAGGATGTAAATTGCCGTGATAAAAATCTCAGAGTTATTCAGCATTGGGACATGCATGTGATAGTAATTCAGTTGCATTTTATTTTAAAAAATCATATTAACACACTCATTGTAGGTGAAACTGAAGCAGTGGGGGTTCACAAAATAAGGAGAGGGATTGCTTGGAAAAATGTGATGAAGTGTTATGGCACTAAGGTGATTAATAACATGAGAAAGGTAGCATGACTGAGTCTTTACACCTCCCATTCCATGGCCATTTGCATGAATACTGTCTGGTTTTCCAGAGTGCCTAGACACAATAACTCTTATTAAGTTCAGTAGGCGTTAGGTACCAAATACGCTTAAGCTCTCGGTTCCCCATCTGCTAAATAGGATAATGCTATTTCCATATGCTGATAATATAGTAAAAATTGTGAGGAGTTCAGATGCTACAGGTACTAAATACACACAATTACCTAACACAGGAAGAACTGCAGGCTGAAAGGGACCTTTATGATCACCTACTCTAACCCGCACAGCCCAGTGCAAAGAACTTAACCCAGTAACTTCTGTATCAAGCCCAAACCTTCTGTTTGAGCTAGACTGCATCTGTTAGAATGTTATCCAGTCTCAATTTAAAGACTTCAAGCAATGGAGCATCCACATTTCCCGAAGAGAATTGTTCCAGAGGTTAATTACCCTCACAGCTATTAAAGGAGGCATAGATTCCAGGGTAGCCTGCACTTCTTTTCCTTCCTTTTTGCTTTATCATCAGGGGTCTTCCTTGACATTCTCCATTAAGCAGTCTGGCTTCCTCTGTACATATAAACCAGCATCAAGTTCCTCCAGATTTACAGGAACTATATTTGATGTATGTAGTAATTTCATTTTCTATTTAGCGCCACTGAACATTTAGCTCCTTAGTTCTTCAAAACAAGGAAATGTTAGGTGTTTGGCAAACCTGGATTGACAAAGCCCCTTGGAACTAACTGTAAAGACAATTACCTGATCTGCCTGAATATTTGGCAGTTTTCTTTAAAGAGAGTTTTTCAAATTAGCCCAAAGTGTAGGCCCCTTATTTTCAGAACTGTATAGCCTTTACTGCACTCTGCATACATAATTGAGGTAGATAGTCTACAGACTACTTACCATGCATGGCACTTCATTTAGTCATTTGGAGTGCAAATCAATCAACTAATTTGTTAGTCTTTAACATGCTGCAGGAGTGCTTGATCATGGAGGTAGATCTACCCTCACTAATATCAGTTTAGTGTCTAATTGTGCATTAGGATGACTATGCATGTGGAAAATCAAACTACCTAGCACTTTTGCGCTTAAATTAGGCATGAAACATGTGTCAGTTTGACATGTGTTGCATGTGTGTTCAGGTCTGAAAATCTGGATCAATCTTTATGAGAAGGTCTGAGAAGAGGAACGGGAGTGCAAACAAGGTTATTGCTTGCTAGGAAGAGGAAAGTAACTGGGCTGGACACAGCATGAGTTTGCTTCACTGTATTAAATACAAAACAAACCAGCAGTTGTGTAGCACTTCAAAGACTAACAAAATGATTTATTAGGTCATGAACTTTTCTGGGACAGACCCACTTCTTCAGATCTGGATAGACGAAATGTTAAGCAAGGAGCAAACACAGAACTTGAATCTGGAACCCGTACTCACACTGAGGCTATGTCTACATTTCAAACACTACAGCGCTGCAGCAGCAGCTCTGTAGCTCTGAGGCTAGAACGTTTCAGCGTAGACACTATCCACGCTGATAGGAAGTGACTAGGCCAATGGAAGAATTCATCTGTTGACCTAGCACTGTCTACACTGGGGTTAGGTCGGTACAGCTACTTCTCAGGGATGTGGATTTTTCACACCCCCAAGAAATGTAGACATACCAATGTAAGTTCATAGTGTAGACCAGGCCTTACACAATGAGTCTTATTTAAAGCAATGAGTGGGAGTGGAGTGCAGGGAGATTAGTGGAAGAAAACTGTTTAAAAACTAGTATTTGCCTTGCTTGATTTGCCATATACAGAATACCCACTTGTGACAGGTAATTCTGAATTCAAACAGTAAGTCCCACTCAGTGCATGTTTGGATTGCATCATCATCAAGCCCATCTTCTAGTGTTATGTTTGCATCTGACTGTCTGGTTTTGCCAATGACCCTAAAAGTACTAGCTGAACATTAAACTTACATACATGCAAAAGTCAGAGCCGTACAGGGAAGTCTGAGCTAGCAAACAATGGCCTCTTTGACTTGAAACCACAAGAGAACACCCACCACAGAATGCTTGATTCAAAGGGGAAAGCAAAAAGCAAATCTGCGATTATAAAACTAGCTCCCGCATGTTGCACTAACAACTAGACAGTTGTAACTTCTTTGAATTAATTGTTTAAAAAAAAAAAAAAAAAACAAGCAAGTCACAGTGATCATTAAAGAGTTAAAAACAAGGGGCTAAAGAGAGGAAAATTTTCTGTGCTCTACTGATTGCATGAGTCGCTTTTAAACACTGTCACTTCTCTTTCTTTGAATACAGGAGAAGAGCTCCACAGCAGCATGAAGTACACCACAGACTACACAGACTAGCCTTGGTAATGCAATAGATGTTATTCCTTTAATATTTTTCAGTTCAGGATCAGATACTTTGCAGACATTAAGGCCTTGCCTGCATGTGAAATTTGTACCAGTATGTCGATTAGTGATGTGATTTTTTTTAAACCAGTCTCATTATACTGATACTAGCCTAGTGTGGAAGCAGTTATACCAATATAAAAGGTACCTTAAAGCTTATTCCCTATCCTGTAGGACAATAGTTACACAGTAACAAAGCACCTTCAGGCTCATATAACTGCAGCTGTAGTGGGGGGGGGTGAGGGTGGGTTATTGTTTTGGATATACTGATGCAGTGGTAGATCGAGGAAAAGAAATCAGGGTTCCTGCCTTTCTCCCAGTAATTTGCTGTAAACTGAGATTTTTCAAGGTGCCTTAAATTATGTGTGCTCTTAACTCACACAGGTGCTTTTGAAAATCCCACTCTAAAACCAGGTCAGCTTACATTGAGGGAGGTGGGAGGGGGCACTAGACTTTGATGAAAGGTCACAGCAGAATAATCAAGAACAAACACTCTCTCCTTAACTGTAAGACAGAGAGCTGTGCTTTTGATCCAAACACAAAGGTATATAAGCAATAAGGTGATGCAGGAGTTTGTTTGAAATAGAACCAAAAAGCAACAAGATGCCAGGGTTATGAAAGTTCTTTTTAACTAGTTATTGCTTACAAGTTCTTTGAGTTTAAAAGTTCTACAAAAAGGTGAACTTTCCAGCTGGAATCCACCCTGTCCAGGTAATAAAAATAGCTAATTGCATGAACTCAGCTGACAATGGGCAAGGAATATTATTTCATTAAAAATGCCATTACGAGAAGTTATTCTAGCTTGAGGGTTAAAAAGCAGATTCAGATACCTTATTGTTATCTTCCTTTCAAATTTTCCCCAACTTGGAGTTTAATTTCTATGTGCCTTGTACTTCTCCTGACATGCTATTCATGTGCACAGCCCTCAGTGAAGTAGTTTTAATTTATGTATTACTCACCACACTTTAAAACGGCTATTTCCAGCATGCCTTGGAGCATGGGCCAGACTGTCATATAAGTCTCATGCAAACAAAATAACTGTACATGCAAAACATGACTAATTAACCACATGCAAGCACAATTATCCACATAATATGTGCAGCCTTTGCAAAAACTAACTGCAACATGATATGCCTAACTTGGTTAAAAATCTGTCCGTTTGCGCATTACTAAAAGGCAGTCACCTTGAGGGAAGAGCATGGCATCTGTTTAACAGTTTCCAGAAACTTTACATCACTGTTTATGTTGAGACCAAAAATGAAATGGTTTTAACTTTTCAAATAAATTCAACCGCCTGCAAAACCAATTTGACACAAAGCCAAGGGGCTACTTAAACACCTCTAAAAAAGACTTAATGGGCCTTAGGCCCCTAGGGAGCTGGTCGTAGTGGCGGGCAAGCCTGGCTGTCACCTGGAGCTGCCAATTTCAAGGGGCTGCCGAAATGGACTGGCCCATGTGGGGCTGGAGCCAACAGGCACTTGCCTCTAATTTTTCCATCCATGGGCAGAATATATTTTGTTACTTGCACCAAAACACATGCAGATGTGAACCACCAACAGAAACACATGCTGCTGACTTTGGGAGCTGTGGGCATTCTGCTAATCAGCTGGGTGGCATGTGAATCTCTCCTGGGCAACCACCCAAGTGCTCAGCTTACAGGGAGCATTGGTATGGGGACTATAGTATTTCTTCTCTCTGCCACCTTTGCTCTGTCTAGTCTTACAGCACAAGCTGTCTTTCACTGATCTTGGATGGAGTCTCTAGAGTGGGGTTACCATAATATAAACAATAGTCCCCCTGCCCCTTTCTTGGCCCTTCAATGCCAATAAACCTAGCGGACACTTGCAAGGAGGAATTTGAACTTTCTCCTTCCATCAGCAGTGACCATGCTGACCCGGTCAGAACATAGGTAAGATGTGGGAGTGTCAGACTTCCCCCACCCTCTGCACTCACCGTCAGCACTGCACTGGTTCTGATGAGTGTGGAGGCAGTCCTCCTACCCCTCCCCACAGTGATTCGGCCTGATAGCGGTACCAGCTTCCTAGCTTGTACTACTGCCAGGGTCAAGTCACTCTGGGGGCTGTTGGGGAGGATGTCACTGCCCCCCTACACCCGACTCACTGGAAGCGGCACAACTCTTCTGCAGGAAGAGGCAGGTGGAAGTGGAGCAGAGGTGGGGAAAGGACAGAGCAAGTGCAGGAGAGGAAGGGGCATGGGTGGGATGGAGCAGATGTCTGGTACCTCTCCCCTCCCACCCCCCACTGTAATCCTTGCACTAGTCTCCTCTGAGTCCGCTGTTAACACCATTCTTTGTTCCTGACTCACAGGCTTCCGTTGCCTCAGCAGAAAACACAAAAGCAAATGTCCTAGATCTGTGGTTTCAACCTGTGGTCCATGGGCCCCTGGGGATCTGCAGGCTATGTCTAAGATTTCCAAAGGGGCCCGGCCCTCCCTTCAAAATTTAGTAGGGATCCACAAACCCAAAAGAGAGAAAACCACAGTCCTAGTTCAATATGACTTGTCCTGTCAGAGCGTCTAGCTAGTATTCTGCCACTCTTCCCTTGGGCAGTGCTACGCTAAACACGCAAAGAGGAAGCAGCCTCAGAATGATCAACCACGAGATAAAATTGGAAGGATATGACATCTTCTGGCTTGTGGCTCAGAGGACCCAAAAATAAAAATGTGCATGCAAAATACACATTTGAAAAAGGAAAAAAAATTTTTGATCAATATAATAGTGTGGAAATTTTCTCCTCACAAAGAATTTGTGGGGTAGTCTAGGCACATACACATGCTCTCTCCCAACGTATGCAA
The DNA here is from genome assembly GCF_033958435.1 of Carettochelys insculpta. Classification (NCBI taxonomy): domain Eukaryota; kingdom Metazoa; phylum Chordata; order Testudines; family Carettochelyidae; genus Carettochelys; species Carettochelys insculpta. Next base: position 17,894,752 of record NC_134153.1, on the reverse strand, counting down.
AAAGACTTTTTAAAAGCAGGATTAACTGACAGAGAGGGTAGCTGAAATGGTGGAATCAGTTTCAACAGAGGTAAGCAGCAGACTCAGATAGGAAGATATTGTAGCTCCTACACAAGGGGTCAGTTTGGCACATAATATTTAAGTACTATTGGACAGCATTGAAAGAATTGTATAGGATCAGACTTAGGAAAGTTACTACAGGGAGGTACTAGTAAAACCCTTCCAAAGAAACCCTAGGACATATTTTAAGAGTTGTCAAACACAGGTGGTGGTGAGTCTGTAATTTCAAGTTATCTGGCTGCTGGACAACCACAGCTCCATCAACACTGTGCAAGCAGCATCAGCTTCCTACTTTGACTCTTAAAAGGAGAGAACTTGCTGAACATTAATTTTCATTAGTTAATAGTCCATTCCCAGCCAGATGCTAAAAGGCTCCTGCACATTGTCAGCAACACAGTCTCTATGAGGTATAATCATAACCACCATCACTCGCCTGCTTTATTTCTTTCACTTCTGTACAATTTCAACTAAAAAGGAGCAAACACAAAAGTTGAAATATACTGAGGGGAAGAAATAAAAATCAGAGCCAAATAAATTTTATTACCTAAAAGCTTTGGATTTTTTACTAGCCTGCTCTGGTTTCAGATGTCATAAAGCATACAGGTGTAACTCTGTCATATTGCTCTGCATCCATATGAACGTTATTACAGGAGACTGAACTGAAATCCAGTGAATATTTCCAGGTTTATAACGAACCCTTATAAAGAACCTATCCATATTTCCCCCATAAACATGCGCAACTGTTCGGAAACATCTGTTTGAGAGAGCATATCATTAATCGTTCGAATGTGCAGCTCAGTCTCCTTAAGTCTGACTGCAAAATGAGGACAAAACAAGGCGCATCTGTTCCTGTCGCCACCAGGAAATGTTCTGGCTGATATTGACGAGAGGAAAGAAGCAAAGCGCTGTTCCCCGTCCTTTCATATCACATGAACTCCTTCACTGTGATAAACATCCCCCAGTGAGCATTATCTTGGAATGGTGACTGTCACCAACTTTTAAGCAACATAAGGGATGAGTAAACACTGATTGGTCATTTATGTTATAGAGCCATATGTCTTCATACATACTGTCCTGAGTCATGAGCTTGTCAGTTCCACAAGCGAAGCGATTGAAAATGTTTACATCAACAGACTGATGTTCAGTAATCCCTCGCTTTACACAGAGGTTACATCCTGGGCGTAAATTGAATTTCGCATAAATTGCGGGGGGGGGGGGCGTTAGGGTTGGGGAGATCCCCAGAATTCCCCTGGCTGGGGGAGTGGGCAGCTAGCAGGGGCAGCCACGTGGTCCCCAGCTTCTCCCAGCTGCGGGGCGCAAAGCTGTTTGCAGCGCAGTTTCTCCCAGCTGGAGGAGCCACGGGCTAGAGTGGGGGGTGGTTTTGATTTGCACTAAACTCACGTTAGTGTGAGTTAAGTGCAAATCAAAATTGCGCTTCTTGAGGGTTTACTGTACACCAAAAACACGAGGGCTGTTTATTGCTCTAACTCCCTTGCTTGAACTCCTGACACCTAAGCACAGTCCAGATGAAATAAATGAAGGCCATTTTTGTAAGGGCCAAGGACTTGATCCTGAAAGGTGCTGAGCACCCTAGCCTGATCCGAGAAGACACTAATGCCCATGCTTAAATTAAGGCATATGCTTAGACCCATCTGTGGGATTGCTGGTGTGCTTAATGTGCTTTGATGGATCAGGTCAGAAGATCTAAAATGTTACAGTTCAAGGCCTAGTGCAAGAGGAAACTTTAAAGCATCTGGCCCTGCCCTTGGCTAATCCAAATTAATTTTAGTTCCTGTGTTTGATATACTAGTATCACTTCCTCATGCTACTGTAGCTTCCAAGCACACCAGACAAAAATTATACTTAGTTCCTGAACTATTTTAGCTGAAACCAAGAGGAACTTAAAAGCCTGTTATGTCCCACAGGAATATTGCTCAGTTACTCGCCCATCCTTTTATCCAGTGCTTTTAATAGGGAATATCAATCTTACAAAGACAGTAAATTCCATAAACTAGCATCTTAGATGATCTATCTTTGTGTTAGACAAGGCGCCCAATTCTGCTCTAATTTAAACCAGTATAAATTTGAAGTTCTTCCATTGATTTCAATTCAGTGTCTTCCACTTAAATCAGAGTAACTCAGAGCAGAATTTATGTCTGATCACTGATACTTGTATCAGATTCTGATGCACATATACCATAGGTTATACAACAAAACGCACTGTTTCTGTGATTACATCATCCCAATCCATAAGTGAAGTCCTGTCCTATACTCAGACTGCCTTTCTCCACAGACTAATGCACCCAATAAACATGTCTTCTCTCTATTTACAGCCTTACAGCAGGCTATCAAACTTCTTGAAAGCAATCCCAGCACTGTGGTACTTAAGTTGTCCTCCTGTCCCCGTATCACGCCCCAACTGTTGTTCATGTATGGATTTCCTTTTGGGGTCATATAGCCAGTACATTGAGAAAAGGAATTGTTACAATTGCTGACAAATGGAACTGCATGCAAAGTCTTAAATAGAGGCACGATTCAGCATCTGCTTGGTGAATTGAATGTATCCCAGGCAAAACATTAAAATGCATATGCTGAGGGAGTCAACTAAGGAGAAGAGAACTTTTCTGGATTAATATCAAACCCTCTTAAACCCCCTACTTTTAATCTAATTAATTGATAGTAGGGTTTGCTATCCACTTAGGGGAGACTTTTTAAAAAAGGAGTAGAGGACATAAGGCAATTTAATGGAAAAACAGCATAAAGTAGTTGAGAAGAGAGAGGAACAGAGAAAAAAAAAAGATTTTAAAATGAATTAGTAATGCAGAGAGAGAAATTCTAAAACATAATGGAAAAAGTAAGCTTCATTTGTATAATGACATATACAGCACATCACCTGCCCTAGTCAAGCTTTCAGGGTGGGGATGGGAATCTTGCGGTCCCTGTATATAGCAGAGGCTTCTTTTTAGATATTAAAATACAGGGTCAGCTTCTCTCAGTTGCATGGGTGAGAACCACAATACAACACAGATCAAGGTAGAGAAGTATTTACATTAGATGGGGAAAAAAAGTTTGGGAATTCAAACAGGCTTGGGAAATTAAATTTCAAAAAACAGTTCTAAGATATTTGCAAAACCTCAACCACTAGTCCTAGAGGATCACCCAGCTCTGTCTTAAATGAACTCACATGAGTTCGGGGCAGCATCCTATTAACTCTTTGGAAACTGTAGCTGACAGCACACACTGTCCCAAATTCAACTCAAATGAAAGTCCAAGGGAGTGGTCACTGTCCTTGCACTGTACTGGAAGCTGGGTGAGCCCTTAGTTCTTATTTGGAACAAAAAGATGAAGGTTTAGATACACTCAGAAGTATGGTTGGTACCCTCTAGCTGGTGGGAATGTATTGTGCAGTCCATGTAATCCAGGGAGCTGGACTCGACAGCTACACTGGCTGCCAGTAGAGAGAAAGGTAGCAGTTCAGAGACAGTAAAGCGCTTTTATGAGCATTCACTGGAAAGCCCTGCTATGAACCCAACAATGAACTCATTTCTGAGGTTGAAAAAAATAGATTAATTATTTCACAAAATAGTAACAATTGCAAAAGGCCTGAAGTGACACAAATAGAAAGGTTGTTGTGAGAATTAAGTTTGCAAACTCAAAATAGGAATGGTTGGGTATCTAAGGATACGGAGAGGAGAGTTTTAATGTGACTTCTAGTACATAAAAGTTGATATAAACGTCAGCTGAGCCACTGAACATTTTGTTAATTAATCTCCAAACTTTCTGAAAATCAACATCCCTCAGCTTCAGAGACTTCCTGCATGCTGGTGAGTGCAAACATGTTACTGCTTTTCATTTATGTTCGCACTTGTCCCGCCGTAGGATTATCTTCACATAAGCTTTTTAAAAATGAATTCACATGTTTCCCAGCTGCCCAACCTCAACCACCTGCACATCATTAATTTTAAAATCTCTTACCTGGACCACAGGATGGCTCCCTGTTGGTGCTTTGACTGCCCCTCGACTCCCCTCTGTCTCGTAGTGCGCCCGATGGTGAGGTTTTGGCTGCACTTCAATGCGCAATTCGTAAGAGCCAGACTGACTGGAGAGCGGCCACTCCAGAGGTGGGAGGGATGCAACAGGTACACTGGACAGGGAAAGATCAGGCAGTTTGAAAAACTTTCTGAGGTGTAGGTGTGATGCTGGCAAACCAGCTAACCTGTAATAACTTAACAGGAGAGGACAACTCGCTTGTGTGTGAACTGAAGAGATGTAAGCAGACCAGCAATTACGAGCCCCATTCATTTGTAGTGACAGGACTCAAGGAAGATGCTAAAAGTGTATACTTATGTCCTGCACAAGTTTATGAATGGAACCAAATTAGCTGGTAGAGGAAGTCCCATTCACTGTCTTAATAGCCTTTGCATTGTGTATGTGAATGTGTTCAGTCAACATTAAGAGCAAAGATGTGAGACACTACATGAAATTAATATTAATGTACAGGTTGAACCTCTCATCTGACACCCTTGGGATCAGATTCGTGCCGAACAAGGGAATTTGCTGAACTGTGGGAGGCCAATATTGTCTAGCGGCATTACCGACACTTCCACTGCTTACTGGGCTCTTAGAAGATATTTAAGGGGTGAATTAAAGCTAAATCACAGCACAGAACACTGAAAGCCAGGACTGGTGCCTGTTAAAAAACAAAACAAAACAAAAACTTTATGGGACCACGGGAACCTTGGCTACACCCATGATAAGTGGTCTTCCAGCTATCTAAAATCATGCTGCCTTACAAATGTTGCCAGATGAGAAAATTCTGGATTACAGATGTTCAACTTGTACTGCCTTCAGCTTATCTAACCCCTTGCCCATGGGGCCTGGCAATCCAAAGGGTTTCATCGCAGGCAGCTGCGATGAAAGTCTTATGCCCTTTAAATTATTGACAGAACGCTGCTCTGCACAGCACTGAGGGCTGGAGGCGGGAGCTAGCATTGCAGTCCAGGCAGCACGACGGGCTGGCTGGCCAAGCTCTGCCCCTTCCACCTGAGGCTCTGCTCCTTCCGGGGGCACAGATCTTGCCCCCCCACCTTGCCTGGGGGCCCACAAAAGCTGCTCCCCACCCCATCTATCTGTGAAATAATGAATGACGGGCAACTGCCTTACATAAACCAGTGTAACTGGATTACCTGTGTGTATATTTAGGAAATAATATATTAGCTTCCAAACAATGGGTCACTGCATGTGCTCAATAAAGAAGAATCTGTAGTCATATGCTGTGCTCAAAACACTTGACAACCTGTTTCAGTAATAAAAGAGAAACCTTGGGCCTGATCCTACCATCTCTAAACTGCTCTATGTTAAATAGAGAAGGTTTATGCTGTGGGACTGAAATTTCCCAGTAGTTTCTTGAAATACTGTGGAAAATGCATGGAAAGATTCTAGCAGATTCCACATCTAGAGGGTACATCTACCCTGCCCATTTTATAGCGCTGCCCCTGCTGCATTGTCATGTAGACCGTGTAGTCAATCTCAAACATCAGGCGAGAGCTCTCAGAGCACCGCTCACACCAGGTACTCAGAAAAGTACTTGTAAGCTTTTCCTCTCCCTAGAGCTAAGGTACTGGGGATGACCCCCTGGCTCCACTGAAGCCACTGGAAATTTTTCCATTAACTTCAGTGGGGTCAGGACTTCACCTTGTATACAATTAAAATCCATGATTAGCAAATCTTTCTGTACGCCACACTCCCTGCAGAGACATGATAGCTTCCTAATAAAATACTCTGAGCGTGCGCACTTATATCTGATCTTGGCTATGCACCTTAGATTTTGATCATTTTCTGTGAAATAATAAATCTCCACTTACTTAACAGTTGCGTAAACTGTGTGGGTGGGTGGGGGTTGTTTGTTTTTGGTTATATTAAAAGAACCAAGTGACGTTTCTCATACATGAAAATAAAGATAATAAAGCCCAAAAAACAGCAATAAAATGCTAAGGTTTCTTACCAGATACTACATTTTCCTGTCATTAAAGTACAGGAAAATCTCGTATCATAAAGTTACGGAAAGAGAAAATACGTTCAGTGCTGGCAATGGATCTTAACCAACTATTACCTCATTGACATAAACTTCAGCAAAGACTCCTCTGATCAGACAACCAACAGAATTTAATCTCCTATACATTTTGCATTAGATCTGTGGTTACTGATCCTAGAGACTAATGGGTTAAATCACTCTAGGTCCAAGTGTCTGGACTGCTGAGGAGCTTTGTTTCCCACTAGAGTCACATCAGTGGGACTCAAGAGCATTTGGTACCATAAAGGAGTGAGTCCATAATTTCCAAATGCATCACTGAATATTGGGGTACCAATCCTACAGCATGATCTGATGCAAAGGCACTTCACACAAGGATCAAGACAGGTGAATCATACTGCAGGACTGGGATTGAAAATGACTTGGGAGGGGAACTATTTGTGTTTGAAGCATGCCAGTGGCACTGAATAAATTACGTACAGTGCTTCCACTGATAAAGTCTCTCTCTTTACAGCAATGCAGCATATCAGTGAAGAATCTCAGATGTATTGGTGGGCCTGGGGATAGATAGGGTCAATGACTAAGCCTGGCCAGTGAAAATATACAAATGTGAAAAGTACAACATACCTGCAGATGGGTATTGCAGGCACCAGTTGCTTTGACCATGATGGAGGTACTAACAAAATAGATTCCGGTGCCGAGTTTCTCCTGTCTTCCTGATCGCAGGGCCCAAGATAGTCAACGGTCTGAAAGACGTGACATGGAATGCTGTTTTTGTGGGAAGGCACCGATGGGGGATCAGGGCTGGTCTTCCAAATTTTCGTGGGAACGCCACAGGGAGGATCCGTGCTAAGGTTGTTCATAGCATCCATGAGAGTAGAAGAGCTGGGCAACTGGGTGTAAGTGACCAAAGAGTTGTCTTCTCTCAAAGGGACGTGAGGAGAGGCTTGTGGAGAGGGGGTCCTTGACTGTCGTGGAGAAGCGGAAGGCGGCTGAGTGTTGCAGAGCTCGGTGCAAGAGTACCTCCGTTTTGCACCTGGTGATGAAGACCTTGAGTTGGGACGGGGTGATGGTGAATGTGATCCCAAGCAGGTATCCTCCGTGATGCTTGTTCGTGGTGACATTATTGGCGAGGTTCTAGGGGAATAACGAGTAGGGATGTTTTGAAACTGTGGACAAAGGTCATCACTAGGACCATTATTTGGTGAAACACACGGTGATGTGTAAGGAGATAAATTTGTCTCTGAAATGAAACTTGCAGATGAGCCGCTACTAGCAGGGCTCAAACACAGCGGTTCTCTGTAGGCCTCAAAGCCAGGGACAGGCAGTGTAAACCTTGGGCTAGCGGTGGCTGAGTTGGACAGATGTTCTACCAAAAGATCTGTGTCTCTGCTGCGGAAGGGAACCCCTGAATAAATCAGTTCATGGGATGGAGTGATCTCAATCCTAGGGCTCAAAGCAGAGGCCCCAGACTTTACAGGGTCCAAGTTGCATTTTGACCCTATGCTATCTGGCTGTCCATATCTGCCCATGTGATCTGCAGAAAGACTAGGAAAAGCCAGGGGGCTGTATGGCTTGAGGCCATAGTCCAAGACATCATCATGAGGGTATGTAATTCCAGAGGGTGGGCTGTTGGTTTTATGTGATGGAGTCGGTTCTTCTGGAAAAAGAAGGGTCTCTTTAAGACTACAGACTACTACAGAAGCTGAGCAATAATGGATTAAAAAATGCATATTGATAAAATGGATGTGATCTGCTATTAAGTGAATAGTAGTTTTATTAAACTATTTTTACAGCAGTTTATGCATGTGAAAGGTACTGGATTAACAGCTCAGGAAGCTTAAATCCTCAGAACAGGCGCAGGACGGACAATAACACTGCAAACTTCTCCACACTGTCCTGCCAATCTACTGCTACCTGAGCTCTGACACCTGTGGGGGTGAAACAGCAGTAGTCCATTTTCTGTGCCTGTTTAACCTTTGGCCTCTCTGCTAATGCTGCCAACAGGGTACAAATTAGTGCCAATTGTGGTGATGTGATTTTTGTCTCATTTCCTCTGCCAGGAACTGGACTGAGACCTAACATGTCCCAAAACCAGAACCCAAAGGGACTGAATAAAACCAAAAGATAAAAAAAATAGTTTTCTAATTTCTTATATGCAAAGTAAAAATAAAGATCAACACAAATATTACAATTGCCAATTAATTCTGTTTGCCATATTGTAGCTTTGCTGGTCCCAGTACAGGAGAGAGACAAGATAGGTGAGCTAATTTCTGTTATCAAACCAACTTCTGCTGGTGGGGAAGAGACAAGCTTTTGAATTTCTCAGAGCTCTTATTTGAGCTCGAAAATGTGACCAGAGCATCCCAGTATCAACTGTACCTTTGAGAATGAGGACTGATTAGTCATTTCATACCTAACCTGCAGCAGGGCCAATAGCCACCGCAGGCGTGGGGGGCAAGGTGTAGGGGCGCCCAGCTTCATACCCCCAAAAAGGGGTGAAGCCAAGGGCAGCTAGACCTTAGCACCACCTGGAGCAAAGTGCTGCCTCCCTTCCCCCTCCCCACACCCAACCCCCTGCAGCCCTCAGAATCCATGTGGAGCAGTGGAGTGATGCTCACACAGCATTTCAAAGGGTCTCCGAGCAACCGGCCACTACTGCTGCCACAGTAGCAGCGGCTGGAAGCTTCAGGCCCTTTTGAAACACAGGGTCCCCATTCATTTGCCCCTTCGCACCGCCCCCATCAGCAGGCCTGCTAACCTGACACTAAAAATGAGGGACTGAGAGACATGGGCTTTATGGCTCATCACAACCATTTGCAACTTAAGCAGCCCTTTTGGTCCTGTGACTGAAGAAGTGTTAATTGCTCGGTTCATGTTCAGTGGTTTATTGCTTCACAATCTGTCCCACCTTATGTTTAGCTGTGGCATTCCGATTACCTTCTTCCAGGCCTGAAGAAGAGCTCTGTGGAGTTCCAAGACTTGCCCCTTCAACCAACAGATGGCCCAATAAAAGGAATTACCTCACAAAGCATGGCTCGCTGAATAATTTGGAGTGGCAGACTCTTTAGCTTCATATTAGCTCAACAAGCCATTCAATAAGTCTCAAACAAGTAGTCAGAAAATGCATTATACAGTTAGTATTTAAAAATTAAATATGTATAGGAAAGCCAACCTATTTCTTATTCAAGCCAATTATTTCTTGATGTCAAGTCAACAAGCATTTTGTCTGAATAAGGAGTATATGGTTCAGCAGATGTTACGGTTCAACCTTACAGCTTTTGCTTATACAAGTCACATAGCAGGCCAAAGCCTACAATCATCTAAGAACACGGACTGAGCATCCCGCTCTATTTGAGAGCGGTGTCTGCAAGCCACAGTCTCCACTCTGCTGCCTTTGAAATCAATATCAAAATTTCCCACTAATGTCCCACAGTAGGGGGTCGATGGGAGAAACTCTCCCATTGACTTCTCTTGCTCCTCATGACCGGGGAGGATGATGGAGCCCTGCTGGTTTGATTTAGCCTGGCCTCCCTCGGGGGTGCTAAATCAAAGACTGACCACCACCACATTGATCTTTCGGTAAGTGTAGATGCACCGATTCTCAAACAGCACTCCAAGCAAGAGACCAGCAGTACGTATGTCACTTGGGAGCAGCGTTCCATGTTAGCTGTGCGCTTGTGCAGCCACTCAGAAGTCTCAAATGCCACCCAGCTGATTAGCAGAGACCCACAGCTCAGTTTTTGTTTCTATTGGTAGCATACATTCGCACATGCCTCCGTGCATATAAAAAATGTATTCCATGATTGGTGGGAAAGAAATCTGCATATGGATGGAAAAGAGCAGTGGGAATATTGCTCGGGAGGTACCAACTGTGCTTCTTATAAAAAAAGTGAATATTTTTCCATGAAACGTTTGCTCACGCTCATACACACACAATATCCCATTTTATTTTAGGGGTTATTTTGCACTATTTAGTGTTTTTTCCTGATAAAAAGAGAATTAATTAATTCATTCAATGGCAGTTTGCATTGAAAGCCTGAAGGATTTCAAAACTGTTGACTTTCCCATTTCAACTCAATCTTTTCTTATCAAAATAAACTCATGCTTCCCCTACTTCCCCAGATCACTTTCCAAGTGAAAAAACAAAATCAAACGCCCTTAGTGCTTGATTAAATGACACTTATTTATGACAACACAAGAAAAGCCCACTCCAAAATACCAAAAGCCACTAATTTGGGCTATTTCAGCTTTGTGTTCTGCACTGCCTCTGGGATGATGCATTTAAATAGAAAATTTTTTGTGGGTTATTTTCTCCTTATCTTCTATGGCTCAAAAAAAAGGCACTGAATTTTTATTTTACAGAGCCACAGACAACTCTCAAAGTCTCGCTTGCAGATTTCTTCAGGCTTCTATTAGCAGTTGCCTCATTTCACCACATCAAATGGCTGTGTATGGGGATTAAAACATGGAGATATACATATCTCACAGAGCTGGAAAAGACCACTCACACAGCAGGACCTGTCACCATCTCTGACAGATTTTTTTTTTTTTTAAATCTAACCTGCCCCAGACCTTTCAAGGATTGAATGCACAACCCTGGATCCACAAGGCCAATGATCTAACCACTGAGCTATCCCTCGCCCCATCAGAAGTAACTAATCTTGAGCAGGATACATTTTGATATTGGTGATCTCAAATATCAAATCTTTGGTATCCATTTGGGAAACAGACTGTCATGCAGATCATTCAAGTTCTGTGGCACCCAACCCCAGAGAGTGATCCTATCCATCCCTTACCGTACAACAGTAATATGCCCCTTCCCCATCATGCAAAATTACCCAGTCTTTATTTCAGTGGAATCATTCCTGATCGACACTGACGTACATGAGAGCAAAATCAGACCCCTCTCCCCCAACCAGACCAGGACATGATCTCCACACAATAGTAACTTAAATTTCTGCGTTGTCACTGATCACAGAACAGTTCTCCAGGCTGATCAGTGTCACACAGGGAACAGTAAAATGATTGCATGTTTCAGTTCCCAGATCAACTATGGCCCCTATCAGATATAGCAATGTCACACGGGCACATTATGAATGCCACAGACAGCTAGATGAGGTGTACAAAGGGGAAGCACTATAATTATTGGCCTCAGATCCTTTGTTATGTTTGTTAAATGGTGCCATTTCCCAGAATGAGAGTGTGGATGTGGATGTGCCCATGGGGGGCATGAGGGAAATTAAGAAACCATACATGGAGTTCTCAGAGTTGCTGCTGCTAACAACCCTCACTCCTTCACATGTTTTAAACTGAGCTACTGGTTTAATGACAAATTCACACATGAACAAATGTTAAAGAAATGTTAATGCAATAAAATTGTTGTGGTGATTATCATTCTAAAATCACTTTGCTCATTATTAAATTACAAAATATTTCCGAAGTCACTTCGCTCTGGCCAGATACTTCTTCTGTCAGGCCAAGCAGGAGAATTCACATCCCTGCTCCCATGCCCAGCAACAAACAACAACGTGACCGTATGTTCAAATAGCGCATTCTCATCCTCAGACATTCCAAGGTCTCTGTAGACTGTGTATACAGATCACTCACCCACCACATAAATCTGGCTGGCATTCTGGGTCAACAACACTACACACAATGACAATAAAACCCATCTTTATGTAAGCTGCATGGTAAGTTACTGATAGAACAGGCACATCACTGGCATCTGATCAAGAAACTAAGCAGAACATCTCTGCTCTTGGGGGGGAACAAAAAGTCAGAGGATCTTGACTGATTGAAAAATAGCCAAGACCTCAGTATTACATCTCCTGCAACAGAGAGCACCTCCAGCAGCACAGAGAGCTCTTTAGCACCACCATAGTATATTGGCTCAGTTCTGACTCACAGAGAAGGCTGCTGCTCACTGAATCATCTGCCTAACTTCCTGCAGTGCCTAAGTTTTTCTTGGAGTTCTCCCATCCAAATGTCAACTCTGCTAGGCTTAGCTGCAATGAAATCACTGTCTGAGGTGGTATGGCTACAACCCGTGTGTTTGTGACATCACAGTCTGTTGCCATAGAAATGGCTGTGATGTTACAAATGCAGCATTGTGACTTTGCAGAAGGAAGGAAGAAGAGCAGGTCAGTGTGGAGCAGTAATTCTTGCTTTAAATTTAAATCACTTTCTTTAGGGTCCAATTTGGTTTGCACTGAAATAGGGGGAGGGAGAGTTTTGCCTTTAACTTCAGTGGAAGCAGGATGGGCCCTTAATTAGGAGACATATCATGGTCAAGAGTTTTGGAATCTGTTCCAGGAAGGAATAAACCCAGCCAACATCCCAGCTCCCGCTGCTTGAGTGCCACAGGCGTTTGTTTTTGTAAACAATGGCAGGCTCCTGCCTCTAAGAGGGGAAGTGAGGTTGCTTCTCCACATGGTGGGCAGAGAACTAGAGTGACCTGCCCAGCCACTTTCCCTCTGCAGCCACAGGCACCAACAAAAGTGCAGAGCAGCCCAAACACCGAGAGAGAACCCGGGGGGACGGTTTAGCCAGATGGCCCTCAAGCTGTGCCCTGCCCCTCCAGGAGATGAGAGAAGTGTAGCCAATGCATAGTTGGGCCAGGAAATCTAGGTGCAGAGCAGAGGGCAGAAATTCTCCCTGTGGCTGACCATCCAACTTGACACAGATGCACTGGGTGATAAATGGGGGAGCCTGTGCAGCAAAGAGAGGGGTGTAATCAGTTGTGCTATGGAGACAAAGAGGCATCGATGGTACTGGCTGGGCAAGAAAAAGACAAGTGGCAGGAGAGAAGTGGCAGAACTTTCAAGCCCTTTCTTCTGTTACTTACACAATTTGGAAGAGTAGAGTCAAAGTTTGTTTCCTTATTGAAACGTGCATTGCTCCACTGCATGCATGTATTGGTCCCTTTATTACAGAGCTGCTGCTGAACACTTGGCTGTGCATACTGGTTTGTTTATTTGTCGGGCTATTCACTAGGACTGGGGTGCGGATATTTTCTCTTTTAATAACAACAGTATAAAAGATTTTTGGCCAGGCACAGACTGGAAGAAAGTAAGGGAGACTGAAAACAAAAGAAGCCAGGTTCTACATTTGACTTATCAACTTTGTCAGTGTTCCTTTAAATTTGTGTACAAGATTATCACTACACTGAACATGTTTCACAGGCCTTTCAAAGCCTTAGCAAAATGTTTGTGCTCAACAGCCAACTGCTGCCTTCAGACAGACCAGAGAGTCCCAACCTAGGGGTTGTGACCCAAACATGGGTTATTAGATTTGGTAAGGGTTGCCGGCTGGGCAGCTCCGAGCCATAGGTGGCTCTTAAAGCAGCCCTTTGTGGTTCTACTGCTGCTCACTCCTTCGGTTCCTTGTCCCTGCCCTGCCTCACCATGCTGAAACGGAACTCAATTTAATTGGTTTAATGGCCATCAGGAGGGATCTGACCATTCAACCAATTAGACTGAGTCCCATTTCAGTGTGGTAGGGCAGGGAAATGCCAGAGCTGAAGGTGGGAAAAGGGACTAGGAGAGCTGGGGGGAACCACACAGAGGAGGCGGCGGTGGCAGCCCAGTGAAGGAGCTGTGGAGGGCAGCAGCGGCAGCGCATGGAAGTTGTGTGAGGTAGGTAGGAGGGCTGAGAGGGGTTTAAGCCTGGGAATGAGGCCGAGGCTGGGAGGAGCTCAGAGACAGCCAGAGCTTTGCGCCCCTGCCCGCTCCCAGCTGCAGGGTCCTCCTGCCCTCCCCTGGCCAGCGATCCCACAGCTGGCACTGCTGGCCAGGGCTCCACATCTCAGCCGGCTCCCAGATGCAGTGCTGTGGGCTCCCTCCTTGCCCCCACTCCCACAGCTGGGGATCCTGCTGCTGGTGCTCCTGGCCAGGGCTCTGCACCACAGACAGTTCTCAACCATGGGGATGTGGGGTCTCCGCCCCTCCCCCACATTTCAGTTTTTTCAAAATCTTAAGCAGAACAGGCAGGCCTAGCTGGGGATCCCATGTGTGGGGCTGCCTGACCCTGCATAAGTCTTCCAAAAACTCTGGCAACCCTAGCTGAGAGGGGTTTCAGCCGGGGTGGGGGGAAGGGGAGGGCTGAGAGGGGTTTAAGCCTGGAAGCAGGGGTGTTGGGAAGGAGCTGAGAGAGTCACATTGTCAAAATGGGTCCACGTCTCGAAAAGATTGGGAACTGCTTGGATGGACACCCCAGCTTGCATCATTGTTAATGGCACTTGCTTATAACGTAGGGCAGAATTTGTCCTCCATCATTTTATAAAGGGAAAAGACATTTTTATGGGTCTCAGATGACTCTACAGAGAAGGCACCCCATTCTAAAGCCTCAGTATTAATGGATCTCAACTAATCATCAACAAATTGTTGGATAGCAAAGAAAGACCACATCCAATTCCAGAATACAGGAACATAGGAATTGTCATACAGGATCAGAGCAAGTCTATCTAGTCTAGCATTTTGTATTCCACAGTAGCCGGTACTCAGCAACATCCAATGAGATATATGAAATGGCACAGAAAGGTTGGTGTGACCCACTCATATAGGAAGTTTCTTTCTGAGAAAGAGAAAGGTTTATGAGAATTGTAGCCTCTCAGCTAAAAAAATTATATATGGCGATCTTTATTTGGATGAAATTCAAGTTTCAAGCAGACCCTGTCTCTGAGCAACAGAGGAGGACATCTCTCAAAGTCAGCTTTCAAAATGAGATAAATATCAAGGCAGCAACCTTACGCAGCCCTCGAAGCACTGATAAAGTGCTTCCGCAAGGGCATAAAAAAAAAATATTACACCCCTCTTTGGTTACCAAGGGAAAACTTAATGCTCATACCTTAAACAGCCCTCTTTTCAGAAGTCTGTTTCTCTAAGCAGACCTCTCCGTCCAGCCTGTTAATAGCTGGCATTTCTAATTCCAATACCATCAGTAGAAGATCGCTAATGAAAACCTCAAGATCAAAGTGAAAAGGTGGAAAGAAACACCTTTTTGCTAGACTCCTTCCTGCCTGCATAAGCACCTGACTTAGAGGTGAAAATTTAATATTAATAATGTTGACTGCTGGATTTTTATTTACCCTTAATTCTCTGTTATTATTTTAGCAACTCGTGCTCCTGTTGTGTCAGACACACGTAAGCACAGAGACTACATGGTGCTTTCAGTGAGGCTGTTACTATCTTTTCCATGGCAACAGATTGTAATATAGATACTAATTTTAAGGCAAAAGCTTAAAGGGACACTGTCAAGTTACAGCGGGGTAGGGGTGAGTTCATTTGTCTAAAACAAATTTTCCTCAGGCTCCAATCCTAACACCTGAAATTGACATTTGTTTCCTTGCCAAAAAATGTATCCTCTCTGGCATGCTTATGGTGACTTCTTATAGTGTGGGCCAGGAGAAGTGGGTCGAGCATCTTAATCTATAAGGCAAAACCAGATTCTCATAGCTAGATGTCTCAATGTACAAACTGGATTCAAAACTAGGCTCCAAAGATACTCCTATGGTTTTGGTTGTGTTTTGAATCTAAACCTTAAAAAGACCTCCCTGTTCCTATTGAGATGTGGCCAAAATCTCTCAAAGCCAAACACCTTAAACTAGAACCAGTTTGACATATGGATTAAACCTCTTTCTCTAAATTTTCTGCTTCATTCTAAAAATGTGCTAATCATTAGTATATTAAAGGTGACTGGTGCACACGGATTGCTTACAGGTTTTTTTCAAAGGCGAGGAATGTTGTCCAGATTACAGTACTAATACTTAGTTGTGATTTTATGTTAATTATTTTCATTTTGTTGGTTCCCAAGATGGAGAGTACTTACGGCTTCTAGTCATTCAGCTCTGGGGAAAGCAGGGTCTAGAAGGAAGTTGCATATTTTTACAGGCATACAATGCTCACCATTAGTGTGGTTGAAAAGCTGAAGTTTTCTGCACCCACCCACATACTATAATATCCTGTGGAGTTTCCCACTACAGACTACTCAGCGCTAGCCTCTACACGAAAGAGATGAATGAAAAAACAAGAATCTGAAGAACTGAAATAGGGTTTTCATCAAAATAATTGCCCTCAGTCACTGACTTACTTTAGCAACTCTGAAATTGTATTGAACCTAAGATATTGTGAATGTAAAATGAACTTGAGATTATATTAACCATCCTTCTTCTATTACATTGTTTGTGCCTAGGAATACAGCAACTAAAAAAAAAAAATCTACCATGCTAATTGTGCCGTACTTGCTACCTATTTTATCTCCTCTCACACTGCCCCCATGCTCTGAACATGCCTCCAATTCCATTACGTTGTCTTCATTCAACTCCCTCTCCCCGTAAAAAAAATTAACTCCTTTTACAATGATCACAAAAAATGATTCCATCTCAGAAAACAAATGCTAGGTACTCCCTTCTCTGTGTACTATCAACTGGAAACTTCAGGGAACTGGAACTCTGTTTATTTTATATCATTTAGCTAACAAACAGTAAGCAGTCAAGGATGCTTAATTTTGTTAGGCCTGGACAGCTAAACACTGTGGCTCTCAACCTTCCAAGACTACTGTACACCTTTCAGGAGTCTGATATGTCCTGTGTACCCCCAAGTTTCTCCTCACTTGAAAACTAAAATCAGACATATGAATACAGTACAAAAGTGGCATAGCACACTGTTATTGAAAGCATTCCTACTTTCATATTGCTGCTATATAACTATAAAATAAATCAATGGGAATATAAATATTATACTATGCACTGAAATGTAAGGACATAGAGCTGTATATAGTCTCTCTGAAATTCAGTTTGTGCTGATTTTGCTAGTACTTTTTAAATAGCCTATTGTAAAACTAGGCTGATATCTAGATGAGGCGAGATACCCCCCTGGATGACCTCTGAGTAACCCCAGAGGTACGTGTACCCCTTGTTGAGAACTATGGGCTTAAATGTAACTTTGTGGGGGGCAGAGCAAAGGCACATATTCACATATCAACCTTTACAGTAACTCAGGCTTATGTAAGCGTAGCAGAATGACAAAATACCACTAATGCCCCATCATTTTTGTTTTCCTGGATGGACTCGAACTGTAAACTTTGGAACTAGGAAACTCCTCAACGTTCACAAATGACTTTCGGTTTGGGTTCAGGCCCACCCAATTTTTTTCTCCTTAAAATTTGAAATCCACATCGTCTTTTAAGCCAGACATTTATTATGTCAAGTAGCACACAGGATTGCTCTTTTAAATACAGCTTCCAAGATCTACTCTGCCAAAGTGATGAATCATAAGGAGCATAATAAGGCATCCTCAACTTCAGTCAATTCCATTGCCCAAGGCTGTATTGTTGACGCTCCTGTGCAATGTATTTTAGAAAGGGCAGAAGAGTGCTTCCAATCATTCAAATCACTACTCATGGCCAAGCAACCTTGCATCGGTGATTGATAGTTACAGTCTTACAAAGAATCTGAAACTTAAAGCAACCACCCATTTCACCTAAAACTATCTTGCAAAATAGTAATTTCACTCACTATTACTCACTCCAGAAAAGTATAATTTAGGCCTCATTCCTGCAAAGATTTATGCACACGTTTAACTTTACAGCTGTGAATGCCTACAAATAAAGTTCAGCAGGTGGATTAAGGCTTTGCAGGATGGGAGCCACAGTGTGGAAATGTGACCATTTAAAAGTAAATTCAAAGGACACTCAACACTTTAAATTATGGTTCTCTCTTCTGCAATAACCACTTTTTAAAATATAAAACGTAAAGGTTAAGAAACTTTGAGCAACATAGACCAACATGAGGTGGGGTATTACATGGGCTCACTGGCTGCCTCTGTCTGGGTGATTAAATTCAGCTGCCAGCTCTCTTGTCATTCATCCCATTACAGCCAAAGCCAGTAGGGTTAAGACATTACAGTTGCTACTGCAGGGCAAGCAGCATGGGGAGTTAGTTCTCTTTATCGACCTTTCCTCATGCAAAGAAACTATCAGCCGACTGCCCCATACGGATATGGCAAACCTAACCAGAATATGTAACGTTTCTCTACCGCCCTCTGAGGGTTCACTGGAGCAAACCCCCGAGAGCGCAGCCAGAATACTCTTTCTGCCCCAGGTCTGGAAGGAGCAGGCTCCGCCTTGGCGCAGAGCCCGGCATGTTACAGGCACGCCCCGCGCTTGGAAGCCCTCATTTCACACATCCAGGGGCGCGGGAGCTGCAGCTGGGCGTGTTACGGGCCCCGGCCACAAACCTTCGATCGGCTTCGAGTAATCATAATCGAATAGGATGGAGAAGTCGAACTCCTCCTGCGGGCTGAGGCTCTGCGGGGGGCCGTGCTCTCCGGGCTGCGGGTCGCACGCCGGCTCCTTCGGGGTGGAACTCATCTGCGTCGCCGGGGCACGTCCTGCTTTGGGACCGGACAGGGTCTGGGGGCAGAGGCACAGCAGCCAAGTTCACGCCCACCACGGGGCCAGATCCTTCCAGGGAGGGGGGAAAACCTCCCAGGCGCCTGCTGCACTTCTTCAGGTCCACGCGGGTCTCTTAGTCCGGCCTAGGCGAAGGAGCTGGGGCGTCCCCAGGCGGCTCGGTGACGGCTGACTGCTACCCGGCGGAGGTTGCCCGCTCCCGGCCAGCCCCTGTCACACAGCCGCTTGTCAGGGACCAGAGTGTGAAATTAACCAGATGAACAGTGGCAACTTCCTGTTCTCAGCAGCCACCTGCAGCTAGGAGGCGGGGACTGCCGGGGGCGGGAGGAGCCCCCTGCTGCACCAGCCCCGGGGAGCCTGCAGCCGGGAGGGGCCGCTGCAATACAGGCGAGGGATCAGAGAGCGAGCCCCGGCCCGGGGGGAAGGGGGATCGGCCGCAGCTGAAAGTAGGCTGGGGGTGGCCACATGTGTGGGGCGTACAGCCAGGAGTCTGCAGGGGTGGAACAGAGGGGGCTGGGGCCAAAGGAAGGGGGCAGGGAGGGGAACAGGCCGGAAGGAAGGAAAAGGACGGAGTATTTGCTCAATACGACAAACTCGACTTTAAAAATAGGGTGGAGAGAGGGAGTCAAAGGGGGAAAAACGGGAGGGACTGAAAAGTGAAAGCAAACAGAACAAACCCAAGAGACGCACAATGATGCTTTAAAGGGCCTTATGCGCCAGGTTTCTTAACCAGGGGTTCAAGTACCCCTGGGAGGTACAGCGAGGTCTTGCAGGGGGTACATCAGCTCATCTAGATATTTGCCTAGTTTTACATCAGAATCCATAAAAAAAACACTGGTAAAGTCAGTCCAATCTAAAAGTTCATTCAGACAATGACTTGTTACTGCTTCATATGCTTTATACAGAAATGTAAGTACAGTACAATATTTCTATTCCAATTCCTTTGATAATAAAATGATAGAAAGTCAGCAAGTTTTCAATGGTAGTTTTCTGTGCTATTTTGCATGATTTTTTAAGTATGTAGTTTTTAAGTGAGGTGTAACTTGCTGGTATACAAATAACTCTGACTCCTGTAAAGGGTACAGTAATCTGAAAAGGTTGAATGGCACTTGTTTCAAGACCTCAGGTTACCTTAGGACCATATTTCTCAACCAATAGTATGCATACGTACTCTTCTGTGAGAGTAGTCTGGGGGTACATATCATTGTTTTTTTGAAAAGGGGGTACTGTATTAAAAAAAGGTTGAGAATCACTGTAATACACAATAGAGAGGCTACATGGCAAAATGGGTGAGGGTGTTGTTAGAGGGATGGATAGCATGAACCCCTGGGATTATGGCCAGAAATGTGCTAAAAGCAATGAGCTGCCTAGGGCAGCTTTGTCCAGACATTCCCCTTCCCTTGGCTATATTTGTATTTCTATGCTGAACAAAATTTTTCCTCTCTGATCCACCCTCCCCATGCCTGGGATTGTTGATACCCCTTGCACTTGTTTTATGAACTCCAGAGGGAACACGGGTATCCCAGACAGCTCCTTGCTAAGCCCTCAGCCACTGCTTCAGATAGGTTTCATTCCTTCAATTTCAACCATCTGGAGATTTTCACGGGTGTAGGACCATGGGCAAGTTTTGAATGGGACCTATCCAGCAAACAAGGACTGGCCTCTCCAGGCTAGGATGCCTATAGGAGAAAGACATCTGACCTCCATCTTAAGAAGGCTCCCTATTCTGCTCACCCCTCACCTCAGGGGAAATAATAATCTCACAAAACCCACCATCCAAGTCCCTTTGTGCCCTTCCCACTAACCACACTGCCAGTGCAACCTGGCTCCACACCCCTTAATCAGCTCCTCCACCAACCAGCTCCATCTTTGCCACAGTTCTCAGGACATCTTTCTTGAGCTAGTCACAAGGCTGCTATGCCCTCCTGCCTCAAATCTTAAAAACTCACCTCTACTGTGATGCCTTGGATGGGATGTGGCTTCCATTAGGCGTTCAGTATACTTGTACTATAGATTTTATTTCTGAAGCATGTACTGTATTATGTAGGTATCTATCTGACTCTCATTGTAGTAGCATATGAGTAAATCAGTCTTTCAACATGTCCAGTAAAGTAGGGAAAAACACTATGATTTCCACTCTACAGATGAGGAAGGAGGAACAAAGATGCTTTTGTAACCTTCAGCTGATTACCTAGGGCCAAGCTTTTAAAAATATTTAGATGTTGCTGCACTCAGAGTTGCAATGTCTCACTGATTTAGGCACCAAAACTTTATTTTTCGAAAGGATGTGGGCATCTAGGAACCTATATCCCACTATATTTAAACATCTAGGCTTAAGTGACCTGCAGAAGGTTACACAGTAGTGAAGCAGGGACCAGATCTCTGGTCTGTCAAGTCTCAAGTTAGTACCCTAATCACTGGGCCCTCTCACTAGTATATATTGTAGCCAACACTTGCTGTTACTCTACTTGCTTGTCGTTCTCCCTTCCTTTAGTTTTCATGTCTCTTAGTGCTAAAAGAGAAGGTGGATGACCTAACATCTTTGATTGGACCAACTTTTCTTTGTTTTGTCATTTTTTGGTTGCAAGCTCTTTGGCATAGATACTGTGCTTTCTTCTGGTTTGGAAAGCACCTCAGACATTGTGACCACCACCACATACAGTTTGAAAGCAGATATTGAATACTTCCCATTTATACAGCCTCTTCAACTCCCACAGAAGAGAAGCCACTGATGGGATGGAATTTGGGCATGGTATACTAGTCAACAGACACTCTACACAATACTCCCTGACATGAAATGAAGATAATGAATGCTGTAACATACCTCTTGTAGTTTCAGGTAGGTAAAGAAAAGTGGCAGCACTGGAATCTGACCTGACTAACATGCTCACACTCCAACTTTCATAGAAAGCAGCATGAAATACTTAAAGCAAGTTTTCAAAAAGGCAGGTGCAATTCCTTACCTAGTTAGCCTGTGCTATTACTGTGGTTGCACATACAACTCTGATTTATTACACATATTAGAGAGTTGGTCTATTCAAAAATTCCTAAATGGTAAGAGCTAGGACCACCAAATTCAGTATACAGCTTCCTCTTAAAGCAAGGTCAGGGTTTGGCTGTGTCAGGAAAACAGGATGTGCCTGTAATGAGAGAGCTTTTCAGAAAACCATACAGAAAGACAGAATCACTAGACAGGTGAAAGGGCTGGCTAGGGGACTGCCCCAGCCTCCCATCCCCCACGCATCCTTTGGGGATGGGAGTGAGGGGCTGAAGCTCCCTCATCCCAGATTTGTGTGGGGATGTTTCTGGCTGTTCCCCTTTGTCACCATCAAGAAGCGATACGAGAGTGCACAAAGTTAATGAGCTAAGCAAAGCTGATAAATGTGTTAATGTTTATATAAGCAGAAAGGTAGTTAGGAGCCCCATAAAGTCTCGTGGCATTTTTTGCACAAGTTTTCATTGCATGACATGATTTAAATAATCAGAGGAGAATCATACTCAAGTCTATAATTTATTGAACATTATGCTGCAATTAATGCTATATTTCAACCCATCAGAGATTAAAAGGGCCACATCACACTTAATTCCAGCAAAATTAATGCTAAGCTTCCTTGGAGCAAGCAACTTGAACTGTCTTCTGCACATGCTGCCAAAACAGCTAGGCAAGACAGTTGACTGGGTTTCCACTTTGTCAGCACACGTGCATATGTATGTGTAGAAGGAAAACAGAGATAGAGGCTCACAGAGCATTTTTTTGCCTCCTTTCATGGAATGTGATGCTTTCTCCTTGCCTGAAGTGTCTCTTTGTTACTTCTGGGGCTCCTGAGGACACCTTGAAAAAGTTTCAGTGTTGCTTCCATCTTCAAACTTGAGCCAACTCTTAAAAATCTCTACAGTCCCCCTCTTTTTCACTTGGTCTGGTTTCATGGAATCTGTATTACTACTGGAATCTGGCCCCTGGTACTGCTGAGATTAGCTTCTAGCCTTGTGGGGTCTCTGCTGTTTCTGAGGTTAGGGGTCTCGGCTAGTAGGCTTAGAAAATGTTGCTGCCTCAGGCTACTTCTACATGACAGCCCAATTTTGAAATAAGATATTATTTCAAAATAACAGAACCACACACAAAATGCATTTCAAAATCGCACCCAAGACATTGTGAGCCATCCTGTTACTCCATCGCTCAAAGCAAAGAGCACGGCATGGACTGAACCAGCATAACAGTGAATTCTGCTAATTTTAAGTCCCCACCCCTTACTTTCTAGATGGCCTGTGACTACATCAAGGATCTGAGTTTCAAACTTAGCCTTAACATTTCTCAGAAGAAGTCATGTGTTGAGAAACAGAAGATGAAGCTTTTTTCTTCTTCCAAGAAAACCATATTGTTTTAAACCTTGGCCACTGAAATTCAATTTAAACATAATTAAAGAATCTTGGGTGGAAGCCAGAAGGAGTAATGAGACAAAATCTCGCTGGCTGGCCACCTTGGGCTGTAGACAATGTTTCACCCACCATCCAGGTCCCCCATCCACTGGAATAAAGAAATGGACTGCTGTATTGGCAACAGGAGGTGAGAAGCAGGCCCCATTGGCTGAGAAGGAGAAATCATCTGCCCCCAGGGCTGGCAGGGTCAAAGTTCCTGCAAGGAAGCGCCACAGGGTGACAGAGGTACCTGACAGGATGTTCCAGGAGGTGTACTTCCTGTCAAGTACCTAGGCCTGACAATAGTCAGTTCCAGGCAGAAGGACTATTGGGAAGTGATGGGATCCAGCCTACCAAGAAAGGGGAAAATGTTTTCATGAAGTAATTAGCCAAACTAGTGAAGAGGCTGTAAACTAGATTCCAAGGAGACAAAAATGAAAGCCCCATGGGGAAGCATTGAAAAATTGTGGCCTTAACAGAGGTCTAGATGTTGGGGGATGGGACATGGAAAATTACAGCAAGGTCACAGAAGCAACAAGAGGAAAAGCAAGGGGGTGGGGCGAATCTGCTCAACATCATATATATCTATATGTCACTGTATGAGTGTGGGGAACAGACAGGAAGAACTGGAGATATTAATACATAAGCTAAATCACAACTTAACTGGCAACGTGCAGACTTATTATAATAAACTTCATAGCTGGAATATTGGTGTAGAGGGGTACACCTTATTCAGGAAGGACAGGCAGAGAAAAAAGGAAGGAGGTTATTATACATGATATATTAGGTATTCTTCTTAGCGATCACTCGATAACAAATAGGACATCTTCATGTCACCCTCCTATTTGTGAGTCCAATTAGGAGTACATATACTTTTTCTGAGACAAGGCCTGGTGAAATTTGTTCAGTAATGCTCGAAGAACTAGCTGAAGCAATCTAAGAACAGTTGGCAATTATCTTCAAGAACTCATAAAGCAGAGGTCAGCAACCCCCAGCACTGATGCCAAGAGTATCACACAAGCCAATTTTGATCAGCATGTGAGGCAGGAGCTCAGCCCCCACCTGTCCTCCCCCACGCAGCCAGGAGTTTGCTCAAAGCCATGCTGCCTATGGATTAATAAAAGACCAGCTAATGCTACCAACCACCATCTAAATGGTAAAGCTCTGCACCTTACTGTTGTAAGAAGCTGCTGTAAGTCAGACTATTAGTGATTTTAAAAAGTATCACCAGCACTCGGACCTGCACTCAGACTGTACATAAAGGTCAAAAGGTCAAATATCAGCACTCCGCCTTGAAAAGGTGCTGACTCTAGTGAGGGCTCCCATAATACCTACCTTTGAAAAAGAGGACCCAATAGAACCTCAAAACCTTGAAAGATACCCAAATTATTAAACAACTTATTTGTAAGCATCTAGAAGATAACGGGTGATAAGGAATAGGCAGCACAGATTTACCAAGAATAAGACATGTCAAAACAATCTAATTTCCTTCTTTGACAGAGTTATTGACCTAGTGGATAGGAGGATGCAATATAAAGAATAGGATTTTAGTAAGGTTTTTGACACAGTCCCACTGACATTGTCATGTGCCAAGTAGGAAGGATTCGGGTTTTTTTGTTTTGTTTTGTTTTGTTTTTAAATCAGTAAATGTCAGCAAACATCAATTTCACCACATACACAAACTGATAAAAACATTTCCATTTATAATAATCAAACTATCCCAGTATACAAAATAAGAAAAATGTAAGTTGGGAACTTAAGATTTTCAGAATATTTACATTGTGTATTTTGACATACGATTTTGACAAATTGTATTTTAACGGTTATAAAGCTTTAACTTGCTGAAATGTCAGCATCTCCTATCTATGATACTGATGCGGTACATCTACACTGGGAACTAACTTCGAAGTTAACCTCAAAGTTAGATGCTACTTCGAAGTAGCCTGCAGAGTGTCTACACACATTTTTCCCTTACTTCGAAGTAAGGGAGCCCAACTTCAAAGTCCTTACTCCATTCCTGGGAAAGGAGTAGTGCCCTACTTCAAAGTTTAACTTTGAATGAGGGTGTGTATGGATGCTCAACTTCGAAGTTATTTTTCTAGTCCAGACACAGCCATGGAGTAGCTGTCTGTTTTGCCAACCTCCCCCTGTCTTAACTGAACACTGACAAATACACAGCCGGAATTAGACTGGCTTACCTGTGTGTTAAAATAGGTATTAGAATGTGTTTAGGATTTAGATTTTAAAATCCTTGTGAGGTACTGTATACATTAATCTCATTCATAACCTCTGTATTGCCTATTTTAAAGTAATATTTGAGCAGTTGTACTGGAAGGCTGTCTGTGTAAATCACCAGACATGAGAGAGGCATTAACTGTATTATTAACTGGATATTAACTGGATTAACTGGCTGATCTCCAACGGGAGGTGGCAGGTGTTACTCCTTTCCCAAAAAGAAAAGTCCATTTATACCAGATGGATTATGGTGGGAGGTTGCAACTGGAACTTTCTTCTGTGTTAGCAATAAATGGACTGAAGACTTTTGATGTTACTCATGAAGATGAGTCATGCCAGGGACTTTTCCCATCAGCTGAGCTTTGCAGCCAAAATCTTGTGGAAAAAGCAGAATTAAACCTCTAACAAGAAAGAACTCTGGGAAGCAAGGGGTTTTGGGCATAAGCAAGAGATCCCCCGCTGCTCAACCTGTGTTAGTCTTTTGGGACCTATAGAACTTGCTGATTATAGAAGCTTCTATGATATTTGAAACAGGATTGTAATACATTTGGTATTTATGTTTACAAATGTCAACCTTGTAAATAACCCTCATTTCCTTTTCTTATTTAATAAATTTTTGGATTATAAGATTGGTTATAAGCATTGTCTTTGGAGTGAGGTCTAAAGAACAGTTGTGACTCTTGTTATAAGGGACCAGCTATCACGAGGATATGCTTACCTGGGTCATAACTCAGAGTACCCAAGGGGACTGTCTAGGATCCCATGTTAAGATTGTTATAGTGTTGAATTTGCTATTGACAACGGGTGGGTGAAATCTAAGGATAGAACTCACAACCAATTTTAAGCATTTGCCCTGGTTCTCAAAATCTGTCCTGCAGTTGGTTCTCATGCTTTTGAGCCACTGTGGGCAGTTATATGGTCGTTAAATAATTATTGCCTGACACACACACTGAGTAGTTGATCTCTGTTATAAATTCTGAAAACCACGAACATTTAAATTTATAAAAGTAAAAAGCTTAAAACCAGACACGGATATTAACTATCAACAGTGTTAAAAAATAAAAATTCCATTCTACAAGGCCTGCTCACTGTTATGCCAGAACACTATACTCGATGGCCATGGCTACACTGTGGGGTTGCTATTTCAGGATACAAATGTGGCTATTTTGAGGGCAGTATTCTGTTTCTGCCACCCCTCATCATGAGAGAGGAAGCAGAAACTGAAATAGCTGCTTATTTTGAACTTCAGTGCCATCTGAAAGGCACCAAGTTTGAAGTAAGTTAACTTGAAATAACTTACGCAATTTGCATTGTGCAAATTGTGTAAGATATTTCAAGTTATGGCTGCAGTGTAGCCTATCGTAAATTATATCAAACCATGTGTCTTCTCAGAAAAATGCAACTGCTCAAAATTCATATCAAACTCAAGCAAAATTTAGACAATTTTATGGAAGAGGTTTTTGACTATATTTTATAGAGGCTAAGGTAGCCTTAGTTTACATTTATGTGAGGAGAACAATTTTGCCTATCAATATACATAAGAACTTTTTTTTTTCAAAATAAAGCAAATTTTTTGACGGTGAATGACCATATAAAAGATATGGCGCTTACATATCATAGTTTCAAACAGTGAAAATGCTGTTAATCTTAAATACAAAAACTGGTAGTTCCAGTGGTGTATGTGGCATGCGTTAGGAGCCTAAAACTTGCAAGTGGATTTCATCCAAGTTCTTAAAAAGTGAGCTCATTTGGTTCTGACTCCAAATGACTAGTTTGGGGTTGGTTTGTTTTTCAATAAAAAAAAAAAGAGGGGGAATGCTACTGCTTGTATAGTCTTTTAAAACAAGCGCAAACATTCATTTTTGGGGTCAGACTGAGTCAGATATTACCCCCCAATTTCAGACTCAAAGTGGTTTGGCAAGAAAAGCTAATGGAAACATTGCTTATAGCGTCCATGTTCCCATTAAATTCTACAGTCTGCTCTGCAAACCAATGGAATGTACATAGCATAGTAAAAAAAAAAAAAAGAGAGACCAATAGTGGAAAAGAAACTCTAAGAGATGATTATCCCTTGCCCATCCCAAGAGTGAAGCTTATAAAAAGAATCTTCTGGTTATGGCAGTTTCCCTTCCACATCTGTGAATGAGATTTCCTTGCTACAGGAAAGCGTTTGAGGACATTCAGCTCCAGGTCTGGCTCCTGGCAGCCCCTCTCCTCAGAACAGAGCCACGAAAAACAGGGTGAATCCCATTTCAAATATTCAGGACTACTGGCCATGCTCTGTGAGATTTGTGAGGCTGAGTGGTATGGGAGGGTTCGAATGCCCACTGGCTGGAATTCAGCCCAGTGAGTGAAAGCCCTTAACATTTTACGGTTATTTGGCATTGTCTGTGAAATACGCTTGGTGATTGCAGCCCTACGCCTAATAGACAGATGGCTGCCTCTCTCGTGAAAACCCCAAACCAGCCTTGCTGGTATTCACAACACAGGCCAAGCACAGAGCAAAAGAGTGAAGATGCTGAAGTATCTTCTCACCCACACAGCTAGTTCAGGAGTGAGGTAAAATTTTCATTGCCCATGCTATACCTGCTCTGTGAACCAAGAGATGACTGCACCCACACCTACCTTTTGCAAACTTATTTCACAGCATTTCTGTAACTCAAGCTAGAAAGATACATACACCAAAAAATCCTTATACTTTGCACCGTGTTATCATTGTGCATGGGCAGCTTAGCGCTGCTCTTCTCCATGTGTATCACTATGCCAGAGAATTAGTGGGGAGCAGGGTTATGACATCAGGGATAAATCAACCAACCATCAGCCTCCCTACTTCTCCCACCCCAGTGCTGGGAGCAGCTTCAGTGAGAGTTTTGACTACGTGAGGAGCCAGGTTTAATTCTCCCTTGGCTAGCTGAGGGTTAGATAGCATAAGTACACTACATTGTTGCTTTGCTTGCTGAGATTCCACTGTTTAAGCTAAACCCCTGAACTTTTATTTTGCCTCTGCAGGTTGCTGGCTACCCAGGGCCAACATCCAGCTCAGTGCTGAGGAGAAGAGAGAAGAGAATTTCCTCTGGAATTTTTGACAGCCTTGGGAAATTACAAGAGATGCATACCAGCAAGGCAGCTCTCTAGCTACCATCCCAGTGCTTCATGTAGCCGTTTGATATCCAGGTACAGAGCTGGCTTTTGCAAAGCAGGTGGGACTGTGACCTGCCCACACACAAAGGAGCCAGAAGAACTCCTCAGGTTTTTCCTCTTTATATTTGTAGCAAATTAGCATGTTGAACAGGGAAAGCAGAGGCAGAGATTCAGATGGTGTGTACATTTGAGGGTGTAGTAAGGGCAACAGGGCTGGACAGGAGAGGGGACAAGGCCCTGTAGGTACTTAGGGCTGGAGGAAGTTTGGGTTATGTGTACAGGACAGTAGGGAAAGGGGCAGTGAGGCCTGACACCAGACTTGGGGAAACCACCTGCAGGGACTCCGAGGAACTCCAAGGGCTCAGAGCCAGAGCGGGGGCTGGCGGAGTGGGCTGGTGCAGGTTAGTGAGTGTGGTTCAGCAGGTGTCTCCTGGACCGCCCTCTCCCTAAAGCAAAAGCAACCAGCGGCCACAAGGCGCCTTCCAAGGCAGATCCCGGGGCTGCCGGGGGCGGCAGGGCAGCACCAGTGTGATCCACGCGGCGCCGGGGAGCACTTGGGCGCGGAGCCTGTCCCGCCTTTGGCAGCTTCTCACCCTTAACTTCACCGCCCCCGGCATCTGAAAGGGGGGAGGGGGGATCGGGGCTCGCCCCCTCCCGGTGCTCCCAGCCCGTCACCTCCTTTGCCGCCGCACGCCTGGCTCCGCAGGGGGGCGCGCTGGGGGCGTGGTCGGGCCGGGCTCGCAGTGCCCCCCTGCCGGTGGGGCAGGCGCCACCGCCTGTGTGAAGCCCGCCTCCCGGCCGGCTCCGCCCCGCCCCAGCAGCCCTGGGGGCCGGGCTTGAGAGCGGAGACAGCCCCCTGCACACTGGGCGGTGGAAGCAGAGCGGCTCGGCGGCGCCGATTGATGCGGCGTTTACACGCGCCCAGGGAGAGGCGCAAGGGGTCCGCCGCGCGCTGCTGGCGGCTTTGCAAAGCCGAGCCCGGGCAGGAGGCAGGGACGCGGCTGGAGGCACTGGGGGAACGGCGAACCTCCCTGACCCCGCCCGGCTGCGGCTCACCGCCTCGGGCTCCTCCGGCACCACAGCCGGACCCGTAGCAGCTGGTGCGGGGACCCAGCGCCCTCTGCTCTCGCCCCGCCGGCGGCCGTGCCCATCCCCGGAGCTCGGCCCTGCCCACGAGTGGGACCAGTCCCCGCCCCGCTCCTCTGTCCCGCGCGGCCAATTACAGCCTAGCCCTGAGCGTTCCTTTGGGGAGAGCGGGATGCAGCCTTGTGCGAGCTGCACCGCCGCTCCCGCCTGTCACACGCCTCCGAGCCCGGCGAGCGCTTGGCACGTTCAAAGCTGGGGGCGGGGGGGCTCAGCTGTGTTCAGTGCAAGGGACCGTATTCCCCCACCGCCAGCGCGCGCCAAGCGCATCTTCAGCCCTGATCCGCTGACGCCGCGCGAGCTCCTCCCCCGCCCGACGAGCTTACCCTCCCCGCACGCTGCCCGCTCCCAGCTGCTTTCGGCTGCCGTCACCAAGCCCAGCCAAGGGCCCTCGGCCCCGCGCAATCAGAGGCGACCGCAGCTCGTAGCGCGTCCCGGCTGCGCAGCTTCGGGAAGCCCCGCGGGGGATAAGCAGAGCCCAGTGGCTCCGCTCCGCTTTCAGGTGAATTCCAGGGGGCGGCCACACAGGACTTCACCCGCCCGAACGCGCGGGGCGCAGCACCCTGCAGACCGACGCGAGGGATTTAGCAAAGCGAAGGGGAACGGACATCCCACGCAAGCCCCCCCCCCAGCCCCCGGCCGCTCGCTGCTGGGCTATTGCAGCCGGCGTGACCCAGCCCGAGGCCGAGCTTGTTTCCTAATGAAAATTGCACTTCCAAAGCCCCCGGCTGTAAGGGTCCACGAAGGGTTAACCACAGCAGCAGTTAGTAAGCAAGACCTCTGGCGCTGAACCTCCCGCTGGCTGCGCTTGAAAGGAGAGTTGTTGAGCCACCTTTTGAGCGCTCCTCAACCCAAGCCTGAAAGGTTTCTGTGGCGGCTCAAGCCAGGGAACCCTCCCTACCTGGGCAGCCTGGAGCTGTGCTGCTCTGAAGCAGAAACTCCCCAGGCTGGAACAGAACCGCTGCCCCTTGAGGCGAGAGCGACAGCGAAGTCTCTGCAGGACTAGAGAGCGCGCGCGAGAAGGTAGAAGGGTGAGGACTCTACCTGGATCCATAGACCTCATGATGTGGTGGTAACGTACCAGCCTGCAGGCAGTTTCTCGCTGCATGAGGAGATTTTAAAAAAAGTTAGTGGCAGCGGGAAAAAAAAAAAGTCTTCTTTAAACCATATTCGAGCCCGGCTGCCGGAAGAGAGGCACCCCCGTTGCTCGCTTCCCCGTGCTGGCTTTGGAGGTGCAACGAGGGATCCGAACAGGGCTGAGAGTGTTCCTCAAGTGAAGTCAGTGCTCTGCTCTGAGATGTGGGTTACTAGAGAGGGAAAGGCCACTTCCTTCCCTGCGCCGAGTGTTTATAGTCTTTGAATGCTGTAAAATAACGGGATTCCCTCACTGTTTCCTCCTGTTTATCCCAGTGCCATGGAAACCCCTGGATCGCCTCCATCTCCCAAACTGAGGGCTTTCCTGCAAACTTCACACTCAGGAATCCATGACGTCTCCCAGCTCCGGGCCAAGGCAGCTCTGTGGCTTTTCTCAGTCTGCAGCACAAGCACTTAATTGTTGAGCAGAAAGTTACAAGCGTGAGAGAGGGGGAGCGAGAGAACGAGGGATGAGGTTTAAAAGCCCAGTGTGTGTGTTTTTAAACAAAACTTGCAGGCGCTGCAGAGGCTCGAAAAGCACCGGGGCTTCTGTGCAGTTTTCCCTCTGCCCCCCAGACAAATTCAAGCGGCTGCTGCTGTTTTATCTTTGCAAAAAATAAAGTCAGAAAACTCCAATCCCAGGCTCTTGAAATTTGCCAGCGCCTTAATAATATCCATCTTGTTGTTGGCACAGGCGTTACCTCCTCATTACCCCTGGCTCGCTCCTTCAGTCAATAAATATGGCTAGTGTCATTTCACAAATCTCTCTCTGTCTCTATTTTTAGAGCAGTGTGTGTGTGGGCGGAGGGGCGCTGCCCCGTGGATTTCCATTGATACACGTGGATCTTTAGCAAGAATGAAATCGCCAAGGAAGCCTCTGAAACCAAGACAACCCCTGTGTGTTTACACGGACTGTGTATAAACAGGAAAATAAAGCCGAAGGTGTCGTGACCTCGGGGTGTCTTACATGACAGAGACGTGTCCCTTAACAAGCGACTCCTGGATCTCCGCAGGAATTGCAGCTTACACTCAGGTGGCAATTTTACCCCGTAAGAGATCGAAGTCAGAAATCAAGCGCGCTTAATGTGCAAGTTGCCATCTCCCAAGACCCTCGCCGAGCTTTGGTACAGAAGCTGTGAAATTGACATGAGTTGCAGCCGAGGTCAGATAGAACCGTGGGTAGCAATAGAGTGAGTCACTTTCTTTGCAGATGGACTTGGACTTCGCTTCCATGGAGGGGTGGCTGGCACTGGCGGGACATTTCCATTTTTCACTCCCTCGGTCCCAAGTCAACTCGAAGGAGGCGTCCCAGTCCAACTTTCTGCTTCTCTCGTTTGTTGTCTTGCAGGCTAGCAACTGCCGGCAGGCCAGGGAAAGAAGCACACCTCACTTTCCTAGCCTTTGTCATTTTTGGACCTGCTCAAGCGGAAATACATTGTACCTTCCTGAGCCCCAGTAGGCTGTTATGTAACCAGAGGACTTCCACTGAACTCTAAAAGCAGCTAGCAGTGAGCATGAGAGCCAGTGAGGGGGGAATCCATCTTAACTTCATGCAATTAAGGGGAACCAACTTTTGAGAAGCAGAGGCTCAGGAGGCTGGTGTGTTCTGCAGCTGCTTGAGGATTAAGGGTGTGACTGCACACCCACACCTAGGGAGGTCCCATATAGAGTCCTTTAATTCTCCACACCTTCATTTCACTTTTAAGCTTCCCAGTGGATCAGAGTCAATGCTATTTTTTTAAAAGTGACTCTCTGCCCTGAATGCCCATGTAACACAGGACCACTGACCAGTTTTCAATGAAGGACTTAAAGAGAACAGGGGAAACACTGTTGTCAGGGAAATGCTGAAGAAATAGAACAACCCCCAGACTCATAGTGGATCCCCTAACGACTTGATAATTCTACTCATAATGAAGTAAAACAATTTTATGAGCCCAAATCTTAAGAACATAAGAATGGCCATACTGGGTCAGACCAAAGGTCCATCCAGCCCAGTATCCCGTCTGCCGACAGTGGCCAATGCCAGGTATCCCAGAGAAGGAGAACAGAAGACAATGATCAAGTGATTTATCTCCTGCCATCCATCTCCTGCCCTTGTACTGAAGGCTAGGGGCACCATACTTTACCCCTGGCTAATAGCCATTTATGGACCTAACCTGCAAAAATTTATCGAGCTCTTTTTTAAACCTTAATAGAGTCCTGGCCTTCACAGCCTCCTCGGGCAAGGAGTTCCACAGGTTGACTGTGCGCTGTGTGAAGAAAAATTTCCTTTTATTAGTTTTGAACCTACTACCCATCAATTTCATTTGGTGTCCCCTAGTTCTTGTATTATGGGAAAAGGTAAATAATTTTTCTATGTTCACTTTCTCCACACCATTCATGATTTTATATACCTCTATCATATCATCCCTCAATCGCCTCTTTTCCAGACTGAAAAGTCCCAGTCTCTCTAGCCTCTCCCCATATGGGACCCATTCCAAACCCCTAATCATCTTAGTCGCCCTTTTCTGAACCTTTTCTAATGCCAATATATCTTTTTTGAGGTGAGGAGACCACATCTGCACACAGTACTCAAGATGTGGGCGTACCATAGTTTTATATAGGGGAAGTATGATATCTTTTGTCTTATCTATCCCTTTTTTAATAATTCCTAACATCCTATTTGCTTTACTAACTGCTGCTGCACACTGCATGGATGTCTTCAGAGAACTATCCACTATAACTCCAAGATCCCTTTCCTGATCTGTCATAGCTAAATTTGACCCCATCATGTTGTATGTGTAATTTGGGTTATTTTTTCCAATGTGCATTACCTTACACTTACCCACATTAAATTTCATTTGCCATTTTGCTGCCCAATCACTCAGTTTGCTGAGATCTTTTTGTAGTTCTTCACAATCCCTTTTGGTTTTGACTGTCCTGAACAACTTGGTGTCATCTGCAAACTTTGCCACCTCACTGCTTACCTCATTTTCTAGATCATTGATGAACAAGTTGAACAGGATCGGTCCCAGGACTGACCCCTGGGGAACACCACTAGTTACCCTCCTCCATTGTGAAAATTTACCATTTATTCCCACCCTTTGTTTTCTGTCTTTTAACCAATTCCCAATCCATGAAAGGATCTTTCCTCCTATCCCATGACCGCCTAATTTACATAAAAGACTTTGGTGTGGGACCGTGTCAAAGGCTTTCTGGAAATCTAGGTAGATTATGTCCACTGGGTGCCCCTTGTCTGCATGTTTATTAACCCCTTCAAAGAATTCTAATAGATTAGTTAGACATGACTTCCCTCTGCAGAAACCATGCTGACTTTTGCCCAACAATTCGTGCTCTTCTACATGCCTTGCAATTTTATTCTTTATTATTGTTTCTACTAATTTGCCTGGTACTGATGTTAGACTTCACAAACGTTACTATCTATTTCATCTCTGTGGCCATCAAAGTAAACCTAACAACAAATACTTGTCCCAGCTTCACATATATTTCACTATTTCCCCACAGATGAGGTTCTGCTCCTTTAAATGGATCTTTTTTTTTTACCTTGTCTGTTTTCCTCGAAATGCTTAACAAGACCTTTCCAGACAATCTCTTTGTTTCCAAGTGAGTTTGTTATTTGCTTGATCACTTATAACATTCGTTGCCCCCCTTGAATTAAAGGCTGTAGGAGTGACCTTTATTGGTTTTGATTTTAAGCTTTAGGTCCTTGCATACCAGCTAATGATAACTATGCGCCATCTTCCAAGAAGAATAAAGTTACCACCTTAAACCAAGATACCAACTCTCTTCCTAGCCCTTGGAGTTAGATCCCACCTTACTAGCCATGAGACAAATCAACAGAGAGGAGATGAATAAGCATAATTGCAGCATGGGAGGTTTAGGTTGGATATGAGGCAAAACTTCCTACCAGTGTCAAACTCTGGAATAAATTGCCTAGGGAGGTTGTGGAATCTCCATCATTTGAGACATTGAAAAGTAAGTGAAACAAACATCAATCAGGGAAGATCTAGATAGTGCTTGGTCCTGCTGAGAGGACAGGGTACAGGACTTGATGATCTTATGAGATCCCTTCCTGGTCTAATGGTGTATGCTTCTATAATGAGTATTGAAGTGTAGGTCAGAGGCTGATGGAAGTGACCCAGTGGGGGACAGGGTGACCAGGGGATCAGAGATAGAGGAAACATAGGAACAGCTTGGGCGCATGAGGGCAGGAGTGAATAGCTTGCCAGAGGTTACCCCAAAGTGAATGGAGAATGGGCTGCTGCCCCTGTGGAAAGCTTCACCTCATCTTTGACCACACGCTGCATAATAATCTGGGGAACTGGCCCAGCTCAGTGGGTATGGCACACAGATTGGCTTCCCCAAGCTGAACAGTCTAAAAATACAAATGTCTTTCTTTTAATAGCTCAGTTTGATGGGCTCCAGCTCGCTCACAAGACGGAGTTTTCCTAAAATATCTCCTTGCACCAGTTTTTTCCAACTTAAAAATGCTGAATCCTGCTACCAAAATTAAACTCGGTGAAAAAAAAAAAAAGACAGAAGAGCGGGGCTGGCGGCCGTCTCTGTAATGCTAGCATTCCCCACACCAGCATATGACACAACTGTAAGATTTCCAAGGCTTTTGGAGAGTTCAGCGAGAGAACTGTGTCCTCCATTGGCTGCAACTCCACAGCTGAGTTAAACTTTCCTGGTGGAACCTTTTCTCCATCTGGCTTCTGCTACTAGAGATTTGTGAGTGATTGTGGAGAAGGGATAGTCCAGCTGTTATATAACTGTACAAACTCAAAGAGGGGGGTAGAGACTTTCCCTAGAAACGAGAGATTTTTATATATATAGTTACTTTCAACTTCCTTTTCAAAGGAAGGCCAAACACCTCCCTCTTTCCTTTGCTTTCTAATTTTGGGATCACTAAGGGATTCTATTTTTGTAGAATAGGAGACAATAACTATTTATTCCTCTTCATTACAATATTCCCTCTTCTTTTGAATGGCACTTTGAAGAAAAATACTTTCCCCTCAACAAATACACCAGTTTTCCCATTTTAGCATGGCTCAACCCCAGAGGGATCTGCAAACCCATGGCAGGATTTTGAAAAATGACTAGTGAATATACATAACCTCCTAAAAGGGTCTGATTTGCAGAATGCTTCAAAGACAAGACCCTTGAATCATCTGAATTTGTGCTTCCTTAAACTGAAGCACTTAATCACTAATCATTTGTGAAAACCTTGGCTTGAGCTGCTCAGCTTGCCTGAGTCACTACATTATTTAAGGCTAATTATCCTGAGCTGAGTTTGTTCCCTAATTTCAGTTGTGATTGATATTGTCAGCCACAGAAAATACTCCTGGGAGAGTACGGCAACTCTGCTCTCACAACAACACTGAAATCAGTCCTCACTATTAAGGGGTGAACTGCAGTGTAAAAGCATCCTGCCTTACAATAGCTCATTCCATTATCAACAGCTTCATACACATTTTTCTCTGCAAGTTGTATTTAGCTTAGAGCATTAAGCGGAGAAGGATAATTTAAAAGGTACAGCACAGGCAAGGGAGAAAGACACATTTGGGTAAAATCTGAAATAAGCCAGAAAAGAAGCAGGCAGCTCTAGCAAGCAGATTTTTGAGATCAGCAGCAGCAGCAGCAAAGGTGAAGATTCTCTCAGCAACAGTTTCATCTAATCTCTGTTCCCACACCAGTTAGAGCAAAGCATGTTTCAGACACAGTGAAACTCCATATAAAGTAGAAAGAAAGGCACTCATATACCAGGGGACAAGGGCAAATCTAAAAAAATTCATTGTGTCGTGATATACAGTTTGTCACTGTGGTTACAGGGTGACATTCACAATGATCTGGACAAACTGGAGACATGATCTGAGCTAAATAGGATGAAATTCAGTAAGGACAGATGTCATGTATTCCACTTAGGAAAGAATAATCAGTTGCATCCCATACATACAAAATGAGAAATGTCCATCTAGGAAGGAATACTGCAGAAAGGGATCTAGAGGCCACAGTGAACCACAAGCAAAATATGAGTCAGCTGTGTGATATTGCTACAATCAGTCTCCCCCTCCCACCCAAAAAAAAAATCATCCTTGGATGTGTTAAAAGGAGTGTTGTAACCAACACACAAGTAATTCTTCAAATGTACTCTGTGCTGAGTAGGCCCCAACTGAAACTGTGTTCAGTTCTGGGCACCACATTTCAAGAAATATGTGAACCAATTGGAAAAAGTCCAGAGAAAAGCAACAAAAATGATTAAAGGTCTAGAGAACATGAGCTATGAGGGAAGATTGAAAGAACTGGGTTTGTTTGGTCTGGAGGAGAGAAGAGTAAGAGGAGATATAAAAGCCTTTAAGCACCTAAAAAGTTACCAGGAAGGTAGAGAAAAATTATTCTCCTTAACTTCTGATGATAGGACAAAAAGCAATGAGCTTAAATTGCAATAAGAGAGGTTGAGTTCGGACAATAGAAAAAAAAATCTTCCTAACTGTCAGGGTGGTTAAATACTGGAATAAATTGACTAGGGAAGTTGTGGAATCTCCATCACTGGAGACTTTTGAGATCAAATTAGAAAATCACATGAGAGATATGGTCTAGATGATGCTTGGTCCTGCCATGAGTACTGGGGATTGGACTTGATAATCTCTCAAGGTTCCTTCCAGTTCTATTACCCTCCACCCTGCTCCCCCACCCCCCAGACTCTGCATCCTACAGAGTCTGGCTTCACATGAATTCTGTACAGCTCCAGCGCACGTAGGAAGACTGTGGGAAGGATGGATTTCACCATTAGAATGAATCCACTGCTACAAATTAGTCATTTGTTTTCCAAGTGAGTCTTAGCTCAAGAGACTCTAGGAACTGGAAGAAGGGCTACAAAGAGGCTGTGGGGCTACCTGGCTCACTCCTTGTGGAGTGGAGTGGGAGAAGACTCCCGCCCACAAGCCTGACAGTGGTGCCCCATGTGAAGTCCATTCACCTTAGCTCTGTGCCAGGAATGCAGGTGCATATGTAGATGTACCCCTGAAGCATGAGGTTTATGTCCATGAAAGAGGGTTCATGGTACATGCTGTTCTGTGTGATTATTTTATGTCTTGATCTTATTTTCTAGAGGCCTTTTGGATCTAGATCACTGTTGCTTGCAGTTGCTTTCTGGATAGGAAATTTTCTTTTCTGTAGGTTCTTATGCCACCCTCTCCACCCTGGTCTGCGACGGCCTGCTAGTAGCATGTTCAACAGTATGACTAACACCTGTCAGCTGTTTGTTCTCTCATCCTCTCCCCCAGGGAGAAGTCAACAGGGGAGTGTCTTGTTTTGGTAAAGTTTCACAGATTTTTTTTTTTTTGTTCGTTTTAAATATACATGTAAGAAGGCAACATCAAAGGAACAGGCCTTGCTTTTGCTGTGGAGGATGGTGAGATTTGTGACTAAGGTTTGTTACACCCTGTCCTGTCCTGTCCTCCCCCCTTCCCCACAATGAATATGCTGAGTAAACAGGGTTGAATTTACAAAACTGCCCGAAGGGGAAGACTCCACAGTAGAAACCAGAGAGATCTGTATCATTACACTTGCAATAAAAATGAAATGCCATTTTTTTCTCATGCTCCCTAAGACATCATGGCTTCCTGAGGATATGTGCTTCAGCCACTGTGGCAGCTGCTCTGAGCTTATCATAATAGTTTTCATGGAGAGATGTCTATTTTCCATTTGTGAAAAAGTATTTCAGGCTCACAGTAACAATAGGTATTTGTGACAAAAGACCATAATCCTTCCAAAGTAAATAATCCTCTTTGGATCCACCATCAAATGCAAGGCAGCGCTGACAGTACATTGAAATTGGCTAAGGTGTTTCTAAAGTCTTGGTAATGTGTAAGCACTGATTTGTACACAAGGCCATGTCTACATGAGTAGGACATTACTGGCAGAGGAATACCACACTGGCAATTCACTCTTCATGTGGAAGCAGCTATACTGCTAAAACTGAGCTTTGCACCAGTATAGTAGAACTACCCACCATGAATGGGGAAAAAAGCTTTATCAGTACAAGAGTAGCTTTGCCATTATAGCTGCTTCAACACTAGGAACTTGTGCTAGAATGCATGTGAATAAGACTTTATTACCAACACGATCAAAACACAGATACAGTATCATATTCCACAATGCACTGCACATATTAAAGGTGGAGTTATCCAATGTTTGGAGATAACCTCATTTGCTATTTAGATGTGAGCTGCTCATGGTTGGGCTTTTAGACGTTCACCATTTATCAAAAATAATCAGGAGGTTTTTTTGTTTTTTTTTCTTGTAATAACATCAGGAGCCACAAAGAACTCCTTAAAGAGCTGCATGTGGTTCCAGAGCCATAAGTTGCAGCCCCCTGACCTAGGCTCTTTATGGGTCCGAACAAATGCAAGCCAGGCTATACAATCCACCCCTGCATTTGGCCTCCTTCAGTAATGCATACATGCATCTCCCTCCATTTTGGAATAGTTCTTCTCTTTTTGGCTACAGAATTTTTAGTGGAAAAAAGTGTAACCAAATTAAGCTTGCACTGGTTTGAAAAACACACACAGTTGTTAAAGTTACAAACTAAGTCTCCAATCCTGTCATGTGCCATGGTCCAAGACTCTACCCAACCACACACTGATGAAAGGTGGATGTACTTTTTCCATCAAAGTAATTTCTGCCCAGAAGAGGAGGTGGTTTTTTTTTTTTTGGTCTGTCAAAAATTAAAATGTTTGTAGAGGCCAAATTTGTTTTTAAATGAAAAAATGGAAACTTTTTCCAGTTAAACAGTCAGGCTTTGCTGAACAAATTGGCTTTCAATAAAAATATCAAGTTTTTAATAGATTTAAAAAAAATATTTTTAATCAAAAAAAGTTGTCAAAATCCCAAACCATAAGTAACCAAACAACAAAATAGTGAGAGAAGTTTTGATAACATTTTCTCTCTAAATTTCTCACAAAAAAAGAGAACATATTTTGACAAATCAGATTCTTTCTGGACCTCTCGCGGTTTTCAGTCAGACAACACCTCTGAGTATAGAGTGAGATGTGGCATCAGGAGAATACAGCTGTTTCAGTCGGTCTGATATATGCTCTGCTAGGTGTTGCAATGCCAGTGGCCTAGAAATGTTTAGTGTATCATATGAGGGGATGGGGGAAGGGAAATCACACAGTGGATCAGATTTTTCAGAATAATCTCGTGACCGTGGATATAATTAGTACAGTTACTGTTTTCTCATTTGTCCATGCAATTACCAGATTTGCATATACAGCTTCAGTAACAGCTCATGAAAATCAGGCACATTACTGTACCTCCATGTTTTGAAAACTGGCTGCCCATATTTAGAGGCAAAAGGCAGCAAAAACTGCAGCCTACAACTGTTAAGGCTACTGAAAGACAAAGTGAAAATACACTTCATTAATTAGATCAGCAATGGACAACCTAGGCTTGCGGGTGGGACTCTTGAGTGGCCCTCCATCTCAGTGGGCCACAAGATTGTCATACCCAAGACTGTCCTCAGAGACAGTGTAGTTTTGCTGACTGCACTTGTGCACCTAGAATGTATGGGGTGTCTGTTGTAAACTGCCGTCAGTGCAGGGGACTGGACGTGGTGACCTCTCACGGTCCCTTCCAGCGCTATGAGATATGAATCTCTCCATGTATTATCACCGTCTACACAGCCGATAGATCAAAATAAGCACTATTCCTCAGGCAATGAAGTTTACCTATTTCAAAATAAGCCAACTGCTATTTCAAAATTATTTTGAAATAGCAGCAGCATTGTGTAGACACTGTTACTTCAAAAAATTTTTGCTGTGTAGACATACCCTTAGTTTGTAGATATGAGCATATTATAAAATTGAACTGTTGGCAGTTTTAACAGCTCAACTATTTTAAAAAATTAGAGCTAAGAACAAGCTGTGAATTAAGATGCTTGCCAAAGGTTTTTTTTTTTTTTTATTGAGGATTATAAAAAATGTTGGCGTAAACTAGTGTTTGTCAACCTTTTCTTATTTGTGGACTCCTACAAAATTTTGAATGTACTCCTTTGGAAATCTTAGACATTGTGGATGCTCCCTGCCCTAGAGTCACAGACCACAGTTCCGAACTATAGCTCAAACAATTGAGCTATATAGCTAGAGACAGCTAGCTCAAACAATTGCCCTATTGGAATAATTAGATGGTAATCAGATTCAAAGAGTCAGCAAGGTACTATTATTTTAATTTAAAGCAAACAAAACTGTGTTTTACTACTCAGCTAACTTCACCTTCCTTACTGCTGAAATCATTTTAACTTCAGTCACCGGGTCAGATTTGGTGATTGTATGTGTGCCACTATGCACATGAAGTACACACACAATGACATTGAAGACAGCTTCTTTGACCCACTCTGCTCTCTCCCCACCTAGTGTTCCAACGCCAGGGAATCTCTAGTCAAATAGAGCTGGCTCATATGTTTCTTTCCCTGTAGTCCCTGAGAGTAGCTGGAGAACTAAGTGCTTTAGCTAACTCCAGCTGATGTATAATTCCTAGATAACCACAACCAGCTGGCTCAATTTAGAGCAGCCCGTGACCTGCACTAACCTGCACCAAGGGCCTGGAATGAGCAGAGAATCAGGGCGCCATAACTGACTTCTTGAGAATCACTCTTGCCCTGCTGCATTCTGTGAAAGTTGGATGTAGGAAAGAACATGTGCCCTTATTTTTGTCTGCAATTATTGGGAGAGCTAGTCACATTTGCACTTGCAGTTACTCAACTTGCAGATTATAACACAATAGTTACAGATCAGTTGTACATTTTGTATGTACAGTTATAAATCTAAAATAGTGGGTGATCTAACCCATAAGTCTTTATTAATTCAGTAGAAATGTAAAGCATTTCTAATGGAGTGATCTGAAGGGACTTAACTGACCAGAGTTGATCATGACTTGTTTTACTAGCTTTCATTTTAGACGATCTGAGTTCACATTCTATGTAGTGTCCAAATGAAATCTAAAGGGATGATTTTATTATTGTGTGCGCACACCTTTCCCAAACTACCACACATTTAGCTCTGCTTACTAGTGACACCTCAGGAAAGGCTGAGTACTAGGTCTAGCGAGGTGGGGCTAATCAAAGCCAATGGGTGTTGGCAGAACAATTGGAAGGAGTGCTTGAAAAGGGCAAACACTTCACGGAAGGCTTGTCTAGGCAAGTCAGATACATAACATAT
Organism: Carettochelys insculpta; assembly: GCF_033958435.1. Lineage (NCBI taxonomy): Eukaryota > Metazoa > Chordata > Testudines > Carettochelyidae > Carettochelys > Carettochelys insculpta. Next base: position 17,852,962 of record NC_134153.1, on the reverse strand, counting down.
GGCATCCTTTTATTTAGAAAATAAGGTGACAAAAAGATGTCTTGAATCTGTACTGTAGGATTACCCAGTTCTAAAGACACCGACATTCACTGTGAGGATAGCACTCTGCATTTTGCAGCAATTTCAACTGGATCTTGTAATTTACCTCCTGTCCTGCATTGGACACACTTACAGGTTGTGTTCCACCCTAGATATGAAGTGATTCTTGCATGTAAGCTTACATTCTATCCTGCGATAGGAGTGGTGTTCATAAATGAAAGGCATGACTATAACACTGCATATAAGTGAATGATGTCAGTTTCAATTACAGCAGGGTTGAATTTTCTCCATTATTAATAATTACAATGAATGAAGCAATTAAACAACTGTATAGCAGATGAATGGGAATTGGGAGTGGGGACAAGGTACAATTATTAGATGCATCTTATGACAATTAGACTAAACCATGACGACAATGAAAGGTTTTTAGTTATTAATCAGTGTTTCAAAAAGATGATGCTATCCCTTTAAATCCACAGCCGGATCTTACCTTCTATTCACATTTTACAATTCATTACAGTGGACACTGGCCACACCTTGGAACTAATATAGAATGTCACACATTTAATGAACTCCATATTTGAAATACGTGGCCTGTAAAATCTGACTTACACTGTTGTTAGAATACTTGGCATTAGAAAGAAAATGTTTTAAAAGTACGTATTTGTGCACAGTTTTTAAAAACTCCCTCAAAACTAGTCATTAGTTTACCCAAATGCATATAAAATGTTCCCTAAAGCATTATTTTTCATGCAGTATTTCTTTCAGCACTTTAGATTTAGTCACTATGTTTTTGAGAGCTAGTGTGTTCAGCTATAGAAAGATGGAGAAAGCCTTCACAATGTAACTAGTTTCTTCAAATAGTAATTTAACTTGACAAGTGAGTTCATGAGGTAGTCCAGGTTCTATAATTAGCACTTACCTGCCATCATAATAAAAAAGCTGTATTAGGTCAGTTCTCGCCTGGGCCATACAAGAGGTACCTTCCCATTCCATTTTATTCAGGCGTGTCAGATTTTTATAGGATGTTAACACGTGATATTTCCTTCAGGCTCTGGTTTTACTGACTGCTTGGTTGGATTATGTTCTTTGAAGCTGGAATGGCAACAGGAGCTGCCCTGAAAAGGAAGAGTGGGAATGGTTATAACTCAGTTCACGGCATAGTATCCTAATGGTGAAATAACAAAAAAAAGAAACATGGACTGCTACAAGCAAGAGCTGTCATTCAAACATGAAATACAAGATGTTTCTGTCTACTGGAGGATATTTATTGTGAATGCTGGAGCTGTAAAAATTAGTTTCTCACTTCAATAGCAAAGTCTTTTGGGACTCAAAGTTTGGCTTGAACTAATAAAGGCCAGATCCCCAGCTTGAGTAACTAGTATAGTTCCTATGTTCATTTACCATGCTAGGGTTGTGGCCATAGAAATCTAAATGATACACTTCTCACCATGATGCTGATGGGAGGATACTTTTCCAAGGAGTAATGATGTAAATAAATTCATATGACAATCTTGTGTGCTAGAGCCTGGGCAAATGTGTGTTCCCTACAACTTACAGGGAAATTAGCCTTAAACAAATTAAAAAAACGAGTACGTGCACCAAGCAGGAAGCTTGAGATTGCCTCAAAGAAGAGCTCAGGTGCTCCAATTTAAAACCTTTATCTATAGCATGAATAAGTTGCCTGGAATCTTCTTTGGCACTACTTCAATTTGAAATGTAAATTGTCACTTTTAATAACTGATTGGGAGCTAACAAAAAGGCAAAACCTTGGCTCAATAAAAACAGAATGCACCAAGAAATGAGGTGCTTAGGCTTGTATCCAGAGAAGGCAAGGCATAACTCAGTTTGAGTAAGAACGTAAGAATGGTCACACTAGGTCAGACCAAAGGCCCATCTAGCCCAGTTATCTAGTACTCAGACAGTGGCCAATGCCAGGTGCCACAGAGAATGCACAGAACAGGTAAATCATCAAGTAAGTGATTCATCCTCTCTCACCCCTGCCCAGCTTCTGGCAAACAGAAGCTAGGGACACCAACCCGACCAATAACCATGAATGTACATAGTTCTTCTTCAAACTCTTATCAGCCTGTTATAGCCCAGATGTAATGGCAGAGAAACTAGGGCTTGGTCGACATTAGGCAGATAAGTTAATTGCAGATACACAGTTCTAGTTATGGCAATTGCATAGCTAAAATGACTTATCTGCAATCTACTTACCTGGCCATCTTCACTGAGGAAGGTTGACGGGAGAGTTTCTCCTGTTGACCTCCCTTACTCCTTGTGATAGCAAGGAGGACAAGGGTCAACTGCTGACATCTGACAGGTCAATTTTGCACATCTCTACCAGGTGCACAAAATCGAACCCTGGAAGATTAACCCCGAGTGCTTCAACCATCCAGATAACATAGACATGGCCTAAGTTACTGTGCACCAATGAAAAGTTCTTTGATACTGGCTAATGAGAGATCAGGATGACTCTGTAAGGCTCAGGCCCCACATTTGATAACTGAACCCATCTTCTTATTTGGGCTTTACCTGGCCTTGGAAACAAGCACATTCCAAAGGAAAGGAGAGACAAATGTTTGAAAAAAAATCTTCTACTTGCTTCCAAATTTTTGTTTAACTCAGAGCTTTTCAGCTTCAGTGTTCAGCTCCCTCCTCTTGCCATCAGGCTTCCCAGTAATTTCCTCTGGCTGGAACGAAAGCAAAATGCCATTTAAAGTTGTATTAATAACTTCAAGATGTATCTGCTCCAGTCATTTTTCTTTAAATACAATTAAATAGCAGACACTGGTGTAAATGGAGGTATTGTGCAGGCAATAGCTATGAAAGAACCAATGGAAATCAAATAAGGCCACTGAAAAAATGGACATCTCAACCACTGCATTAAAGAGATTTAGGACAGCTTATCCCTGCCTGTGCTAGTCTTTTGCTTCAACTTTAACAGGGTTGCAACCACATGCCAAGCTCCTGCAGTTGGAGGTCTAATGTAGATAGTCACTGGGATTTTAATCACCATGTAATCTAAACTAGTTCTGAGGAAGGCTAGGCAACACAGTAGTAAAAATGTGTCACTACCGTATCTATGTGGGTGTTTCCAACCTTCCTACCCATGGAACTGTACTCATGGTTAAGTTCAAGGAAATCATAAAGGGAAAAAAATGTCTAGTGTAGATGCCGTTTTGAAAAGCTTCTCCTATTCAAATTGCAGGTGAAATTTAAAAAGGGAAAAATAATTTTCCTCATTGGAATTTGACTGGGACATCAGAGGTAAGTTTGTCATCCATGACCCTGAGCAGTAATGGCCAAAATATGACCCTTTAGTAGCACCATGCTGGGGCACTGGTACGGAAACCTCCCTATTAAAATCACATACTTTCTGCAGCATCTCAGAGGTCTGTCACCCAAGAAAGAAAATGGTTGTATCTGTCATTCTTTGAGATGTATTGCTCTTATCTATTCCGATCAGTTTGCATGCACTATCTGCACAACTGTCAGAAAGTTTTACCCTAGCTGCTACCAATTGGGTTGGCTGTAGAGTCTCTGGCATGGTGTAAAACCTTATGTATAACCCCACTGACCCAAACACCCCTCAATTCCTTCTTGCAAGCCACCCCAGCAGAGGGGAAGGAGGGTCGGTATCAAATAGATTTGAGCAACGTATCTCAGAGAACAACCATTACAATGGTGAGTGACTGTTTGTCTTCGAGTGCTTGCTTATATCTACCCTTTTCTGGTGATCTACAAGCCTTACCCAGAGACGTGGTTGGAGTCAACATGTGGCTGACTTGAGAAACATGGCACCAAAAGTTGCATCACTTCTGGACCACTGCATGATAGCATAGTGTGGTGTGAAAGTACATACTGAGGAAGTGAGCCAAAGAGGTTTGTGCTTGTGTAGAATGCACTGTAATAAGCATTGGGGCAACCTTACCAAGTCGTAACGTGCATGGATGCACGATATAATGCAAGAGGAAACACCCTGCAGCAAAATAGAGAACGCCTTCATATGATCAGCAACCACCACAAAGAATTGCAAGGACTTACTTCTGTTGATGTAGGCCAGCATGCATCTCTCAACTAGAGAATGCAGTCAGTTCCCGCAAGGTATGGTCAGGGTTAGGATAGAAGATGGTAAGGAAATATCCTGACCAATACGAAATCTGAAGATCAACCTCAGGAGAAAAGCTGTGTGTGACCTAAGCTGGACTTTGTCTTTAAGAAAAACTGTGGATGAGGGCTCTGACATGAGGGTACAGAGCTCCAACACCCATTTGGCAGTGGTGATGGCCACCAGGAAAGCCACCTTTCAGGAAAGGTAAAGTAGACAACATGTGGCCAAGTGCTTAAAGGGAGGACCCATGAGGACCCAAGCTGGTGGTCCCTTCAGGAACTGCCCAGCCAGGGGGCTTGCAGAAACAGAATGACCCACTTCCCCAGAGTGGAAGGCTGAAATGGCTGGTAGATGGACTTTGAATAAAGTTCTATTCAGCTACCTCTTCAATAGGGAGGTTGAGGCTAAGGATCACCTTGTGGAGGAGGTCCTGCAAAGCCCAGTAATGCATTGGGGGCATGTGTGGTGGGGGGGCATAAGACCAAGGTATTTGCCACAGCTTCATCCAGTGAGGAATTGAAGGAAGACATGGGCGGGACTGCCTCAGCCATTTCCTGTGGCTCCCTTTGTGCAGGAGGAGGTGTATGACGAGCCACCTCAGGCCGGGGATGCGGGGGGTGAGGAACTAACAGTTGCCTCTGGTACCTGGGACACAGTGGGAGCTGGCAGCAAGGAAGACAGCCTCATACCCTGAGCCTGACAAAACATCCACAGTGTCCAGAACTGCCACTGGTGGGGCCATTTGGGAACCCCTGAGCAGATGACGATCTGCCAGCAGGGACCATTGGGAAAGGATTGAAGCCTCCCAGAATGAGCCCGAATGAGAGGGCCACACTGGTCCCAATCCCAGCCAATGCTGTATGCCTCAGGGATGACTAGCAATGAGACAAAGAACGGTGCAATTCCAACTGGCTGTGCCAAGAAGCACCTGTGTGTTCTGAGGAATGAGGCCAAGCCTGCCTCCTATCACAACTGCCATGCTGGCCAGCCAGACCTCACTTGAAATGATGCCAGGACGTTTGGTGCCCAGAGAGGACACAGTGTTGACTCTGTACAATGGGCAGAGCATGTTGACAATCCAGAGGTTAACTGAGAGCCACCAGCTACAGAAGCCCTCAAACGTGAATGGCCATATGGGGATCAGGTCAGAGAGTGGTGCCAGAAGTGTGACCAGTGTTGTGAGTCAGACTGGTGATGCCGTGAACAATTATGCCAGGATTCCAAGTTGAAAGACCCTCATAGTCAGCTTGCCCCTGGAAAGATGCCAAGGGGCAGAGGTCTCTGCCTGCATTGGGAGCTGAAACATCTTCATGAGTCTCCAGCATCATCTGGAAGGCATCCAGAGTGCAGGGGTGAGGGGGAAGTGACTGCCACCTGTTAAATTCTGGGAGAGTCCAGGAGGGCAGAACTTGGTGAACAGGAGACCGATGTGTCAGTGCCTCAGGCCCAAAGGCCATCTGGACCTGCTGACTGAGCTGTTGCCACGGTAGGAACCATCTTTGCTGGCATCAAGGGCTTGACCAGTTTGGAAGACAATGCTGTGGAGCGGGAACAGTGCTGGGCAGGTGGCTTCAGAGAATGCCTTTACCAACAAGAGTCTTTCTTCAGTGCCAGGCCCAGAATGGAAGACAGGCACCCTGCGCAGTGAAGAGCTCATTGTGGGCTCCTGCCTAAGGCTGAAATGTGGACTCTAGAAGTTGATGAAGGTGAAAGTCACACTCCTTACGGGTACAGGGCTTGAAAGTCTTACAGATCCTACACTTGTCAGATGGGTGAGCTGCCCCCAAACAATGAAGGCATGACTCTTGGAGGGGTGGGGAATGTCACTCTTTGGCAAAGACTTCAAACAAGAACTACAATATTTGAAGCCTGGGACTTTGGCCAGAGGGGACGCAGGGAGAGTGAGGGGAAACCCCTTTTCCATCCACTTGCTAATTTGAACAAGCTACCTACATCTGAAAGGGAACTCTTTACGTAGTGAGGAGCTAGGGACGTGTGGCATAGCTGCGAAGCAATCAGCCACAGTTCCAACAGCTGTGGTAGGAAGGAACTGAGGGGCACTGGGGTCCTATATAGGGTGTCACTTTGGCACCACACAAGGGTGCTCCCCAGCAGGCCCGACGGTTAGCAGCTAGGGTAAAACTTTACAACTGTGCGCACCTTGCACACCTAATTGGAATATATATGAACAAGCATTGGAAGAAGAATCTTCACTTTAGAGACCTAATAAGATTAAAGCCCAAGGCCTACTCATACTTACCTGTTAGGGTTTTCAGCTCCACGTCAGAGCCCTGATCTGCCCTAAGTACAGCTGATCCCCATTCACAGCCTTTCATGAGGTCAGGAATTCCAAAGATGACTCTGCTTGCAGCAAGATACAAGAATGCAGTCATAGCAACAGAAGATGCAGAATACAGCAATTCATGTGTCAGAAAGGAGACATTGTTTGACAGAAATAATGGCGACCCTTGTAAATGTGCCTTTTATTCAGAAACTTGACTTCAGATTTACAAATGATGCAAAGGAATTCTGCCCCTCTTTACAATCTGCTTTGATTTCAGGATAGACTCAGCACTGGATGACATGTTTTCAGAAGGATTACATCACTCATTTTGAGATAGATGATATACTTCAGAAATGCCAATGCATGAAACTAACAGGTTTCTGTTAAACTTAAAAATACAAGACAGTTTGTTGCATAACCTTTGGTGTTACTTGTCCAGGTTTTTCACTACTGTCCATTACAAAAAACTGTGTGTGGAAAAGTGTTAAGTAACAGATATTTGTCAATGTTATCAGATACAAACAGGCCATTAAGGTATTTCTTGTGCTAGAATTAAGACTCTTTAAGTATCAGAGAGGTCGCAATGCTAGTCTGTACCTTCGAGAACAACAAGAAGTCCTGTGTCACCTTGTAGACTAACAGATATTTTGGAGCATAAGCTTTTGTGGGCAAAGACCCTCTTCACCAGATGCATCTGAGGAAGCGGGTCTTTGCCCACGAAAGCGTATGCTCCAAAATACCTGTTAAGTCTATAAGGTGACACAGGACTTCTTGCTGGACTCTTAAATAGTTACATTTTATATGAAGAGAGATGTGTAGTGCCAACAGTGTAGTTAGAATATATGTATTTTTTGGAGTAGATGAATTGCACGATGAAGTTGTGGGTGTAGAAGACACCTTGTGTGTATATATAGGGATTTGTGTATGCAATCTAATTATTTCAACATTTCTGAAATAATTTAAGAGAATGCGGTAGTGTAATCAGCTTACCTTTGTTCATGCTTTAATTTATATTGTGGGCAATTATACTCTTCCCTTGGTAAACAAGTTTCTGGATATAGTTAAGCAACTCAGAGCGCATTTAAAATAAAATCTGTTTCACATAAAGGGACAAATGAGAATGACTATTACCCCCCTCTTTAATGCACTAAATTCTTTTGCACACATTGTTCTTGTTACTATTTCTTTATTGAAAAGGATCTGAGCAGCACACAATATTTCTTCCTACGTGCATGACTGCAACAAGCCACGTTAAGGAAATGTAAGAAGTAGGTACACTGCTGTTTTAATGGTGCTATACTATTAAATCACTTTTTCTGTAACACATTCACCCATTATATTTACCAACAAAAGGCTCTAAGTGGCAGGTTAGGAGATAAAATAAAAGCACAGTCTTATACAGGGCAGATCTGATGAACTGTTCCATTCCTCCAGCTCCAGTCAGGACTTTGGAGGAGTCACCATGTCATCTAGAGACAGCAACTGTACTCAAGAGATGTAGGGTTAGAGCATACAAATCAAAGGGCTAATTCTATGCAAGTTTATATATTTGACTGGCTGAAGGGCCAGCTGAGAAGCCTCAGATTGTGTGCACCCTTGATTGAATTTTGCCACTGAAGTCAAAGGGAGGAGGACTGGGATTTAGTGTTACCAAGCAGCTTCAGTGCATTCAGCAGCTTTAACTTACAAATATGTTTTCTTATTGTCATGGATCATGGGGGTCACCAGGCCCTGCACCCCCATCCATAGTCAGATGTGACTCTCATTCACCAGGTAGAACAAAAGGTTTATTAGTCAACATGCATAGAGCAGACTTGTCAGCACAGAAACCAGAAGCAGCCAGTACAATCTTCCTGGGGAAAATGGGGCCCAGAATGGTTCCGAGCCAGGATCCTGGCCCCCATTTCTTGCTCTCCAGTCAGATCAGGTTGCACATCTCCCCAACTGCCCACTTCAAATTCAAACAGTCCAGGCTCACCCACCTTTGTCCTGTTTCGGCGGCAGGTAGAAGGTGGTGTCACCTGGTTGCCTAAGTTCTGAAGGGCATGGAGGGCCACTGTGTACATGTCAGAAGTCATCACACCAAAACTCCCATCACCAACTATGCATTGCTCCTGTCCCTAGGGAAACTGAGGCACCCACATGGGGTTACTACAGGACAGTAGGAAACACCCGCAACATAACAAGGGGAATAAAATCCCCACTTCATCACACTTACTGCAATGGAACGTGATAAAGCTGACACTGTTACCTGCTTCTCACTTTGTTCTGACACGGCTTCAGTAAAGCCTCACAAAATATTTAGCTAAAAAGTAACTTTTGAGGTCCAGTGGTTCTCTAAAACTGAAATGTGAAAAGCCTGATTTTTGGTTTGAGGCTTATGGATACTCTGCCACAACCAAGAACATTTTGGAGGTCTGCAATCCCACCTGGAATCTACGGACAGGTGCCAGCCTTCTATGAACTCAATACCCTTCCCGCTTTTTTGACTTTGTTAATTCAGCTGGGTGGAAGGGTGGTTCAGTGGTTAAAGTGTTACTCTGAAACTCAGGAAACCCTGGCTCTGCTCCCTGCTCTAGCAGACTTCCCGTGCAACCAGGAGCAAATCACTGTTTCCCTGGGACTCAGTTCTCTAGCTGTAAAATTTAATAAGAGAACTGCCCTACCTCCCCAGGTTGCAGCTAAGATAAATACTATAAGAGCACATTGTAAAGTTGATTTTATAGTAATGGGGACACACACGTACCTACTTTAGATAGAAAGTAAAAGCCGGAGTTCATCATCAGTTATCACCTTTCCCAATTTTTTAAAGCAAAGAGAAACCACTACATATTTTTAGACAACACAAAGTGGCAGAAGCCTCGTAAGATCCAGAATTACCAGCCAACAGTAATCCCGTTTTTTATTTTTCTACAGAAGAGACTATAGCATAGAATACAACCACAGCTTTGGGAAGACGGGGAGGGGGGAAGTGGGGATTGGCATTCTTTGGTGAAGCTTAGTCTGAAAACTTATCCCAGGACGTGCGATCTTCCAAAAATCTGCCAGCCCCTGCAGTGTTCAATGTTGTATGACCACAGCCTCATGAAGAATGAAATTAAACCCCCATGGAAATCTTTGACATTTCTGGTAATATGCAATGTTTGGGTGAAAAAAAAAATCACAGCAATTCTCATTCCCTTCCCAGAGTGAGTTTAGTAAAACTATTTGTAGCTTTTTTTAATTACATACTTCTCCATTAATTTATGGCCAGCTTTACAATGGGAAATTGGTAACAGTTGAGAGTGAAGTCTATTACTGGAACGTCTAGAGCCTACAGCTTTCATTTCGTGTGTGCAAACATCACAAAATTTGTTTATTCAACATTTGCTTTAACTCTTAGTATCACTTGAAACGTTTTAATTATGAAACAGGTTATGACTCTGGACTTTGAGTCTGACTGAATCTAATAGAAAACAACAAATTTTTTCCATATATTTCTAAATCCTATCTGTAGAGAATTTTATCCCCATTGTAGAATTATTTTAGAATGGTTCAAAAATTAGATTTCTCTTTTCTCTATTTACATCTTTACTGTGTTCTTCAGTACGTTTTTAATAAAGGTATAGAAAATTCCCAAAGAATCTTACTGACTTCACTCTTAATTTTACCAGTCTTTCACAGGAAGAATCTAATTGTAGCTTCAATTTTGTTATTCTTTCAAAAATTTTCCATATTAAAAACTCTATTAGGCATTTTTTCCAATCTGAAAGATCCTCTGGTGCTTTTGGAGGTGTCATTTAGCAGCTAAATAATCAAACATTCAAGAAAGGAGAATTTCTGAAGAGCCATTCCTAAATAACATTATTCAATCATCTCTTTTCCAAAACCAGGGTTGGATTCTCTTCATTTACAGTGGTAAATATCAGGATTAACACCATGGAGTTCCATTTGTTTACAATGAGAGCAGAATTAGACCTGGCATCTTTCTAAATGAGCTAAAGATTATGAAGTTGAAATCCAAATAAGACTGAATGTAGAAGGACTTGGGACAGTTAGGTACTCTGGGACTAACTGGTTCTAGAAAACACAAAACTGAGGTTGGCTATTTCAATACTTAAGTTCCACCTAGTGGACAAAATTGTGAGGGTCTCAGTTTGTGACAAGCTACAGCAGTTTGCTTGTAGTTACACCAATACAAAGACTGGGAGAAAAATACCACAGGGAAGATACATTTATAATGAGTAACTATCCTGATGAACAGTTTTCTGAACAATAACCTATGCTTTCCACAAAGCTGTTGAGAATTATTCTTCTGGAATAATTAAATTAGCAAATAAGACCCTAAGTAGCTAAATTCTTTTCATTGGTGTTTCTAGCAAATCATTCAAAGAAGAGGAGGATGGCAAAAATCACATAGCTCCAATGAGAATACTTTTCTAGTTTATGAGCTGAGTAAATCAGCTAGAAAAATTATACAGAATAAAATATGTTGAAGCAATTGCACATAAATTAGTAACAATGTATTTTACCTCAGCTTCATATTTCTGCTGCATCTAACTTACAATGGCTGCAATACATTTAAACCTACATAGCTATACTACCAGAATAAGCATCATGGACTGAACAGAACAAGATCAACTCAAGCACACCGTGCAAAATTTACATATACATAAAAGCATGAAGTTGCATAAAATTTATTTTTTCACCTTTTCTTACATCATTCCCTTTAAGTTCTTACATATCTGCAACACAATTCCACAGAACAATAAATAATTTGCATTCATTTTTCTCTTGAATCAAAGGTATTTACATCGTATTTAAGTGACAAGTACAAAACATTGCCATCTCAATAAATATAATTTTGACACCAGAATCCATTTCCCCACACAATTAAAAAGGTTTTCAAAGGCATAGAAGCACACAAGTTTTATTACGCAACAATAATGGGCCATCTTGGCAAAGCTGAAGAACCCAGCACTTCATGTAGACTAAAGGCATGAATTCTTAATAAGAGTGAAGGACCTGGTCCATAACAGGTGGAAGTAAACAGAAAAACTTTAGTGAGCATTGGTTGGGCTTTAGATGTGTAACTGTGTGGACAAACAGAATACCCTTGAAATTCTGAAAGGACAAATGACCTGTAAAGACAATTCATGCAATTAGCCTGTTTGCACATATGGCAGTGACAACTGCACATGAAAATTAGGGATGTATTTTGCACCAATCATTAAAAAAGAAAAACAAAAAACAAAACAAAACAAAAACTTCCTAAACCATACAGCCTTAAAGCATGAATTTTAAAGATGCCAAAGGGGTTCAGGTACTTTATTCTTTTAGAGGTCTTTGAAATCCTCAACTCCTAAAACAGTAATAATTTCCCACTAGAATCACAAATAGGTTTAAGTGAGTTTGCAATAAAATGTAATGTTTATATTAGGTCAGCAGACTATAGACACATCCAGGTTTTGGTGCTGCTCATTATGTCTCTGCAGCAGCAGTAGCATTTAAACATACTGTTTCCACAGCAGGGATGACACTTATAACTAATACAATTTTGGTGAGATAAAAGGCTGTTCAGGCTCAAGTTGTTACAAACAGCTTGGTACATTTCAGCTCCATTCTAAACAAGGGAAAACAGATGGCTGTTAAAAGAAATAGGACAAGATCTTGGGGGAGGGAGAGGGGTATGGAGAGAGAATGTGTGCGTGTGTATGAAGCTACAAGCAACAGAATGCAAGAAACAAAATCTGCCTCCTATTTAAAAAAAGCAGGACAGCACACCTGTAATGAGTTACATTAATGATTCAAATTAGTGTTCCCTGAAAGCTGTGTGCTTGTGCAGCTGCTCCAAAGAGATTAAAATGCTGCCCCACCGATTAGCAGAGCGCCCTCAGTTGGCGTTTTTGTCTCTGTTGGTAGTTTGTATTTGCACATGCCTCAGTATATATAAAGATTTATTCCGCATAGATGCAAAAAATATAAATATGGGTGGGAAAGACAGAGGGAACAACGATTCAAAGAATGAACTGCTTATGGAAGAGATGGTACTATGGTAACTAACTGAAAATGAAAACAGAAGACAGATTGGAGATCTTTCTAAAGTAAATATGGGAAGCAAGAACAGGTGATGAAGCATATACTCCTCTCTCCTGTAATATTAATCAAAGAACAGCCCCATAACATGGAAGCTGCATAAACTGTTACAGTTCACAAATATAAAGAATTTGGTAAACAAGATGTGCATACATACAAAAATGGTCTCATTGCAAATAAGCACAAAATTCAAGTATAATAGAAGGAAAAGATGTGTTGTAACAAATTATTTCTATTAAATCTATTTACTATGTGCTGTAAATACAAGCATCTGAATTAAACTTTGCCTTTAAAAAACTTTTTTTCTAAACTTATGGGGAAATAGGTTATAGACAAAGTGCTAAACTTAAATATATATTATATATAAAAGAATCAGTCTTCCCCCATCTCTGGTGTTTGTAAGTGGCAGTGGTTTTTATGCTGATTGCTTTAAAAATAACATTTATACCCAAAGAGAAACACTTGTTAGATTTACAACCTTGTGCAAGAAACTAGCTATAAAGGAACAAGAATACACCTCTCCCACGCGAATAAATGTTACTGAAATTGCAGGTCACCCCTTCCATCTTCTTGGTACAAGTTATAATTTTGCCAATATAGGTCATTTAGTGTAAACTACATTGACTCCAGGAGACAGTGCATTTAAACTTACACTGTCCAAATATTTATATACAATTTCATGGCACTACTATTCTTATGGACATTTAACTACAAATACCCAGCAATTAGGGGCAGGAGTTCTTAAAAAGATAGCTAGTGTCATGTATTTTTCAAAGTACAAGAGACGTGACTTATCAGTCACAACAAGTTGCCAGAACCACAACTGATTATTCCATTTAAATCTACTAAGATCAAAATTCTGGTTCGGCAAGCCAGCAACAAATGCATGACTGATTCTATCCCATAACTGTAGCAATTCACTAGGATAACATTAAGGATGTTTTTGGCTAACAGGTGTCATGTACAACAAACAGTCAGCTCAATTTTTCTACAACAAAGCTTTTCCAGAAACAGTGTGTCCTCTCTGAAGCAAATCCTAGAAAACTACAGAGATGAGCCTCCCCTGATACAAACCTGTAATTAAAAAGAAGAGTGGAAATATTTTTCTGGAAAAAGTTTTTGATGGAATCTGGGGTGGTAAATTGAAAAAAAAAATAAAAAGAAAAAAGACCCCTGCAAATATTACTACAGCAGATACTTTTTCTTTCTTGCTGGGTTGTTTGTGGAAGATATCATTGAGTATTCTGCTCTTATTGGCTACCAAAAAGCCCCCAACCCACTTCCTCACAAAAAGTCACACCCAAAAAGGCAAATCAATGCCATGTAGCAGAAAAGAAAAGCCACTGTTTTATCTTAACAAGTGCTTCCTCTTCTTATTCCTCTAAATGAGCTAATGGACCTTAAAACATAAAATTCTAAATGAAGTATGCAGAAAGGAGACCATTGTAACCAGCAGTGCTGGAGGCTACATATCCCATCTTGCACTGCAGTCTAGAACGTTTATTCATCTGCTATCAAAATGATCATACATACAACTGCTGAATGGTAAGGACTGGTATTTCCCATGATGGCATGAGATGGAACAAAGGAGCAAGGAGGAGGGTACAAAAGAGCTCTCGAACTCACAGTAGGGGTAAAAAAGAGCCAACAGTGCAGGCTGCCTTTTCCCGCAGGCTTAGGGCAGCCCCTTCAGGTCAACTCAGTGCAATAACAGCACCATCGATCCAGAGAACATGAAGGTGGGGAGCATGGCATGCTCTCTTCTGAGCCTTGGAGGTTTCCCATCAGGAAATATGATATGAATTTCAAGCCCTGTTGGAGGAAAGGGGCCAGGGGCAATATAACTCTGGAGAGGAACAAGCCATTGGAGGTGGGAGAAGTGTTGTCCAGGAAGATTTCCACTTACGCAGATAACCCACAATCTATAGAGAGGAACCCAACATACTTCGACTGATTCTTTGGTTCTGCACAATGGGAAAGTAGCAGCTTTTGACTCACACGCTTTAGGAACTGCTGACATCCTGCTTCAATTCATGCTCTCCTGGTATCTCCAGGGAGTTCTTCTTTGAGATACAATGACAGGTCATAAAGAGTTTTGCAGAGCATGTACACATACTTCCTTCCCCAACTTCTCAGCTTTTATGTAACAAAGGCTACGTCTACACTAGCACACTGTGTCGAAGTAGCCTATTTTGAAGTAAGGACATCGAAATAGGCTACTTCGACGCGTACTGTCTAAACGTCCTCCAGGGCTAGTGCCATCAACATTCAATGTCCAAGTAGCAACGGAGAACGTCAAAAGGAGCCACCCCGGAAGGAAATGAGGAGCGTCCACACACACAAGTGTTCCCCGTTGAAATACGGGCCAGCAAAGACCCAAGCCGCTCCCTTAAAGGGCCCCTCCCAGACACACTCGGCCTGCACAGCACGAGATCCACAGAGCCAACAACAGGATGCAGACCCTGTGCATGCAGCATGGACCCCCCAGCTGCAGCAGCAGCCGCCAGAAGCCCTGGGCTAAGGTCTGCTGCATGCAGTGACCATAGAGCCCTGCAGGGGCTGGACAGAGCGTCTCTCAACCCCTCAGCTGATGGCCGCCATGGAGGAACCCGCTATTTCGAAGTAGCGGGATACGGATTGTCTACACGTGCCCTACTTCGACATTCAACATCGAAGTAGGGTGCTATTCCCATCTTCGGATGGGAATAGCGATTTTGATGTCTCGCTGCCTAACGTCGATTTCAACGTCAAAATAGCACATGGTGTGTGAAGACGCAATGCATGCTATTTCAACATTCTGCCAGCTACTTCGAAGTAGCCGGCTAGTGTAGACGCACCCAAAGTGAATGACAAACACCCAATGCTTTCAAGGTTTCTGAAGTGTTTGGAACTTGCATTACTTGGTCTTTGTTGGACCCACATGTATCTATTCAGGGTAGCCAGGTCATGAGCATGTTCTTCAGAGAGATTCAGCGAGATTTCCTAGTGCAAGTGGGACAACTAATGCTAGGTTTTTTTCAGGAGCTGATAATCCAAAACATGGAGGTGTGAGTCACTGTACCCGAAAGATCTAATTTTAAATGCTACTCCAATTCTGCATTCAAGTTTGTAAGCCAGAGAACTTTATTTATGATTTGAATGCTTGCAAAAGAGCCACAGTTGCAGCATTGGAAACAAAAGCTGGCAACCCATCAAAGAGATACAGTATGGCAGAGATGCCCTGCTGCTCCCCTTATGAGTACAATTTAAAAACACCACAAGGGAAGTTCAGGGGTGATTGCATCAGTCACCGCTGGCCTCCCTGCTATGCTGCCAACAGGGATGCCATTTAATTTAGGTTACAATGGTGGTTTTTATTATGTGGATTCTGCTTCACTAGGAGCTGGATGGACAGAGACCAAGCAACTCATTTGCCACAGACTAAACAATTATTTGATGAGTGACTGTCACTAAAATTATGCCACATTTGACCAAAAGACCCAGCTATGAAAGTCTCTTTTAGCTCACTGCCATGCTCTTAAACTTTCCAGTCATGTATGTGTCTCCATCCACAAGGAATGCTTTATAAATTACTGTATGTGGTTTTAATTAACAAAACAAACAAAATGAAAACCAAACACCCTATGGGAATTTAGCAGTTTAGCATAAATGGAAATCTTACCTGTGCTGCACCTTAAATAAACTAATGTCTTTTGCATGGGCTCAGTTTTTGCCTGCTTTCTACTTACGTCCACCAAGGCACATTATAGTTTTAAACAATGCAAATTCCACAGTCCTCTCTCTTTGTAGACTGTGCCATGAATGGGATGTGTGTCTGACTGCCTAGGCTTATTTGCAGTTCATCTCCATTAATTCATCCTAAGAGGAAACAGATTTTATGTAACTGTGAAGACTAGCAGCCCTGTGACCTTTCCTTTCAGTCTCCAAGGATTCAAGACATGTCTGCCACATTGTCTGCAGAATAGGATGAGTCTCTTATCATGCTGTCAACATGTTCAAAGGCCGATCAGCTGCAAGTTCCTTTCCAAAAGGCTTTGCTTGAATTTAGGTAATTTTCTCCTATCACATTACTATATAGTGTAGTTATTTTGTACATCATCAGCTCCTTTTAACAAGAAGCACAGAAGTGAAACAAAATGGAATCTTTCCCATTTTGGTTGATAGTTATCAATGTGTATTAACTGCTGGAAATCATGAAAACGCATTACATTTTCTACTTTCAGTTCTTTCATTTTGATTGAAGGAAAAACTCAAGCAGTCATGTTTTCAATTATGTATGGATCTGTTTAACACTGGATCCCTACAATCAAAACAGTACGACACTATCCAGTGGTCTGCTGTTGGTAATACAATATGTTACTTAAGGGACTCCCCAAGACACACAAAACTATCTCTACCTGAATTGAAAAGATAAATAATATAAAAATTTAACACAATGCAGGGAACACAGACACTTACACCTGAAAAAATAAAGTGTCACATATAAACGTCAAGGCCTTTTAGCAGCTTTCAGAAACTCTGATCTCACATGAGAAACCCATTATCATTGCAGTTACATGCATTTGACCCCAGTTATGAAAAACAAAGTGACACAGACTGGACAAACTATTAAGTGTCTGACTCCCTCCCCGCCACAAGACTGTTTCCTGTTAGGTTTCACTTTATCGCAGTTCTTAGTCTTTTCCATTAAAGCAGCACATAATATTCATTACTGCATAACCCTTATGCAACTATTGAACATAGTTCTTACAGTGATGGACACATGATTTTTGTCTCAGCAGTGTGCAAAATGAGTCTCTGTCTGGTAAGCAGAGCAGCTCTATGATGTAAGCTTCGAGTAGCTTGGGGGAGAGAACCTTCGCCTCAGATACTTCAGGACGTAGAGGGGAAGGCAGCTCACCAGAGTGATGACTGTGACCTTCCACAAGAATGACAAGGTTGCAATGAAGTAAACATCTGAAAGGAAAGAAAACAGAAGGCATGGAGATGAGTTTCAGACAAGGGATGTGCAAAGTGGGGGGGGAGGGGGGCTGGCCCCTTGGCAGAGCATGAAATTTCATAAGAAGGTCACAGCACAATTGGCTGCTGGGTCTCAGGCTCATCCATCTCATTAAAAATGTTTAAATATGTTACTAATTTTACATATGCTTATTCACATTTATATACTGATTCACAATGTTTTTACATTCTACACTTATTTTCTGATACATGCCAAATTATTTTTTTTTCATATGAACATAACCAAAACTTCCACCAGTCTGGATTACATCAGACAGGTTGCAGGAGAGGGGCTTCTAACTTCAGGGACAAAAAGCGGGGCTTGACATAAAAATTTGCTCACCCATGCTGTAGACTGAAGTCAGAATTGCACTGGGTGAAGAGGGTCAAAATGAATGCCTCAGGAAAAAAATGCAGCCCAGCAAAGCTTTGAAACAGCCTCCTTCTTACATACAAAACATTTTTCCTCCCTATTTTATTTTAAATCAGTAAAATTTCAGTTCCACGGCCACCGCTGCTCTCTTCCTTTCTCATTTGCGAAGGATGGAACTTTTGCCCTAACCCGCTGCTCATCTCATTTCAAGAAGGCATTTTGTCTAGACTCACAAGTATGGACGTAAAACCCGGGATGAAATACAGGTTGAACTTCTCTCACGTGGAACTCTCTCATCCAGTAACATCCGTGATCCAACATGATTTTCGTTAGCCAGTTTAGTTTATCATGGGTGTGAATACGTTTTCCACAGCCCCCTAAAGTTTGTTTACAGCCACCAATCCTCACCCTCAGTGTTCTGTGCTGTTATTTAGCTGTAATTTACCTCTAAATGTCTTCTAAGAGCCCAGTAAGCAGCTGAAGTGTTGTTAATGCTGCTAGACTACATTGACCTCCCATGATCTGACAAATTCTCTCCTCTGGCACTGGTCAGGTACCCAGGGTGCTCGATTAGAGAGGTTCAACCTGTATAGCAATCCTTCGCCCCCAGCGGAATGAACTACATTGGCCTCCTGTAGGTCTGTAGGTAGATTTAGCTCTGGTAGATCTTTTCCCTTTAACTCGCTGGCAGAGCTGACTATGCATTATCTCCATTCATTCAGTTACCATGTAGCTTATCCTTTTACCCATTTACACTGTACAATCACGGAAGCTTTACAGATGTATCTGAAGTGCAGGTCAAAAGATGACCCACAATATTTCTGGGTGAGAGATAGCCTTGTGCACATGGAAGCTCTGAATGGAGGAAGTTAGAAGACTGTTTCATTCAGCAGCAGGACATCATCCCGGGAGTTTTCATGGCCTTCCGGGGCGGGGCAGAGTAGTGACATCTTGTGGTTCCTGACAGTACGCTGAAACATGCTGCGGGGATCTGATATTTAACAGACACACTGCCCAGGGAAATGTGGAATTCATTATTGTTTTCTTTTCTAGTATGTGAAATGTGTCTTCCATTTAGACAAAAGAAAATATTGAAATAAAGTCCCAGAAGAAAAAGAGACAAGTTTTAGTGAGTCCTCTATTACCTCCAGCTAATGGACATATTTTTCACTCCAGCAAGAGAGGGTGCTGCTTTTAGATTCAGTGGTCTTAGAGTCAATCAATCACCACAGGCAATCAGTGCCCCTTGTCAGGTGAGTGCTTGGGTGCCTGCCCAGGAGAGATTCAGGTGCCACCCAGCTGATCAGCAAAGTGCCCACAGCTGGCAGCATGTGCTTCTATTGGTGGTGCACATCTACCCTAACTTGGCGCACATAACAAAATTTATTCTGTCCCTGGATGATAAAAATAGAGGGAACACTGCAGATAACCCAATCAAGTGGTGTCTTGTGTGGGGATCTGATAAAGTGCTGAAAGTCAGAATGAGACTCCCAGGCCAATTTGTAACATTCTGGCCAAGTGTAGCCAAGTTCCTCTCTAGTGGCTGGACTGCATAATGAGATCTGAGCATCCACATACCTTCGAGCTAATGGATCTGGTCCCTGGGGTAGCTTACAGTAGTTTAGTTCACCGGCAATTGAGAGCCTAATTTATGTACTTATCTTTTTGATAAGCATGTAAGCATTTGACTAGAAAAACCTAAAGATATAGACATTTAACCTTACCAATAAACTCATGTAAGAAGACCAGAGAGGCTATGTAGCAGGAGAGGCTGAGCAACTCTGCCACAATCATGAGCCAATGCCAAGTCTGGATTGTTAATGCCACCATTAGCAATTCAGTAAGAATCAAAGATGTGAAGGAAATGGCAACAATGTGGACAAATTCAGACTCAAACAGCAGAAGAGCTCCATACATAATGATGCTACCTGTGAAGGAAGAGAAGTAGACAGCTGAGATCTCTTACCAATAAACAGGCATGTAAGTCCTAAATATTAATTTTAGTCCTGAAAGACCAAAAACATCAGGTCACCTCTTCAGACAGCTGGCAGTGGCTTTTGGTAATGCATGATAGCTGCTCTGACAATAAATCAATTATTTATGACACATCAGTAAGAAGATAAAGAACTTCAGTGCATTGAGTAAAGGACACAACATTGGTGGACAGTGTTTCATGGGGGCATGTCAGATTTACAGATGTGGAACAATGAAGTATATTATAGCTACCATCATAGACCACTTGTGAGTTATTGCAATCTTTGTCCTTCCAGAAAAAGTAGTAGTCACTACTCAAAAGAGAAGAAAGCACTTCTAGCTTCTACTGTGCTACCCTGAAGTCCAGATTCAAGAACAAGTTGTAGGTATACTGAATACAAATAATTAGATTTTCCTTGACCTCTTTGGACCAAGAACTAAGGCTGCACCCTACACTGCCCCTCCCTTTCGGAAGGGACATGTAAATACAGCAGATTGAAAATGCTAATGAGGTGTAGATATGAATATTTGGTGCCTTACTTGCATAATGACGGCCACTCACCACATCGAAAGTGCTGCTTCTGAAATGCAAAACAGCTGTGTAGATGGGGTTCCTCTGAAAGGAAGCCCTCCTTTTGAAAGCACATTCTGAGAAGGAACCCCATCTACACAACTACTTTGCATTTCAAAGGCAACACTTTCGATGTGGCAAGTGGCCATCATTATACAAATGGGCGCTGAATATTCAGATCAGCACCTCACTAGCATTTTCAATCTGCTGCATTTACATGCCCCTTCTGAAAGGGAGGGGTACTGTAGATGCAGCCTCAAAAACAAATTAAAGCAACATTAAGGAAGCATTATTTTGTGCCCCTATTCTGGCTGGGCTGCAAAGTTCACACAACTTCCTGCCCAGCAACTCACACAAATAATTCAAGTGAGCAGCCTCAATAAACTGGCACCAACATCTATCACAGGCTGGTTTCTGAGGGGAAATGCTACAAGGGACTACAGCCTGTGCCATAAAGGTCATATCCATCTCTGAAGTTCCCAGTATTTGGAGCTTTTCAGTTCTGGGTCAGGCCCACCACACTGTTAGCAACTGGTCCAGTTGTTTAGATTGCTGCTTTCTAGTCATTTCGCACAGCATTTGTGAAGTCACTTTAACCAAATACTGTAACAGGATAGTGGCCTCACCTGAGAAAGAACTTCCCCTCAATGCATCATCCTCTGGCTTTGGCTTTCTACCACTCGCATACTTCCTATAAATGTCTTGATTTTGTCATAGTATCTATATAACAACAGGAACACTACTCCTGCCATAGCATCATATTGCATGAATAGGATTTATCCCCTTAAGTCTAACACGTTTTATATTGTTGGCTCCAGCTCCCATGAAAGGATGATAATATCATTTAAAACTGCTGATTCTGGTGCATTTATTCCCACTTCTGTTGGTAAAGGAATTTGGGAAAATACAGATTTTGTCACCAGATCTTATGGCCATTATAGCTATACCACCTCAATGCTAAAGGTGCATGTGCTGCTGCTTCTTTTACTACTAGCAATAGAAGTCACTCATGGTTGCAGTTCTCTCTTTTTTAAACCAGCACGCAGACTTCCTAGGAGCTAAAGCAACGGTTGCATCCACTGCTGAAATAAACTCATGGAAATCAAAGTAGTTTTGTTAATAGCATTTAACAACTTGAAGATAAAGCCCCAGATAAAGTGCAAGTTATGTGATCTTAAGAAGGAGAACTTTCTTCAGATCCTTTGTTACCAGAAAGAGCCATTTCCTTGGCTAAGAATAAGGCTATGTCTCCACTAGGCAAAGTACATTGACTGCAAATATGCAATTCTAGCTACAGTAACAGCATAGCTAGAATCAACGTATCTGTGATTGGCTTACTTGGCCATCCTTACTGAAGAAGGTTGATGGAAGAGTTTCTCTTATCAACTTCCCTTACTCCTCAGATACGAAGAATATGGAGTCAACTGTGACCCCTGAGAGGTCAATTTCACACATCCCTACCAGACGCACAAAATTGAACCCCAAAAGATTGACCCTCAGTGGTTCAATCTTCTGGGCTAGTGTAGACATAACTTAAGTCAATCATCTCAGCTAAGTAGAAACCAGAACTGCCACTATTATGACCAATAGATAATAAAGTGGGATCCCTCCATAGATTTAAAAACAAAGGCAAGTGTCAATAACTTCACTTTACAGGTTCATTTTACAGGTTGGATAACTGAAACAGGCAAAGGTGAAGAGATCTGCCCAATATCACAAAGCAGATGAATGGCCACAGTAAAAACAAATCCAAATCTCCTGACGCCCATGCTGTCTCCTGTCATGACCCAGTACTTCAAACTGCTGCTAAGCCACTTGCTATAAACGTTTAGTTTTAAGTGGTGTTTGTTTGTTTGTTTGGCATTAGCAAAATGGTTGCACTCATTGTTCAGATACAAGAAATGGCTGTTTCCACTCTAACCTAAAGATTTGCTATTTCATCAATACTCTATTTTTTTTACAATAAAGCAGGACAGCTACATTGTTCCTCACAGATATGGGAATGGTATGAGGAAAAAGGTGCAGTTACTTACCTTGATAGATACTTATTAACACCCATATTAAAAATGTTTTATATGACAATGGTCGCCCCTATAAAGAAAAAAAATATGTGAAGTATGAATTTTGAAAACTAAATTATAGCTTATCAAGCAGCTCTAACTCATAAGTCTAAACTAGATGGTTCACAGGTGACCTGCAAAGGAATGAAAACGGATGTCTTTTTTTTGTGCTTCTTAACTGTGCATAAAGAAAGCCTAGGCATTTGATTATATGACCACAATTATTTTGGTATAAACAGTGCTTAATATCAGGATAGTTTAGTCCCATAAAGAACCATGTTTTGATATGGAGTACCTTTTTACCAGTATAACTGCATTCTCACTAGGGGAAGTATGGGTAAGAGTAAAAGAAAAAAAAATAAAAAGCATCCTTTTAACAGATACAGCAGTACTAAACACTATGTCTAAAGCAGACACAAGGAGAATGACTGGTTTATGACCTCAGAGACCACATGAGACTGAGAACAGAGGGAGACAGGAGGTAACTTATTCAGATTGTTGGAAAACACTCAGTTTGCTTCTGTTGGACTCTGTTTACTGGATACTTGGGGGAAAGGATGCCTTTGTTGATGAATCAGCTCATCCACCCTTCAGTTAAGTAAGTTCCTAATTCACATGCCCAAATCATTCAGAGTTGTTCAGGAAAATAAAAGCATGGAAAGACTTGACATTCCTCACATTTCTCGGGTAAAAATCAAACCAAGTGGACTTCTAATTTTTTCAAGCAAAGAAAAACTTTCTGATCTCCGGTACACATCATAAAGCAGCAAAACAGAACATAACCAATCTTTTGTTCTCCTTTTTAGGTCACCTTTAAGGCAAATCACCATGCAAGAAACAATTTGACTACCCTTTTTCAACAGATCCTAAAATAAGCCACAGAATTTGTACAGCATTTTCTGAAATAACAGTTTAAAATGCTCATTTGATACAATCAACCAATTATGTGGGAACACATCAATTTCACCAACATCTTCCAACAGGAAGGACATGATTGAATTTCCATCAATCTGTCCCACAGTATGATGCCACCTTTCCCCCTTCTCTCAGCTTTAGCATGCTGCTGGGTCATTTCCTGCTCCATTCCATCTTCATGTCATCAGTAGCCACCAGCAATGGAAGTGAGAAGCCACGAGAGCTGGAGGACACAGAGGCTGAGGACAATCAGTGGAGGTGTCATTTTTCAAAATCAGAATGTTCTTTTTTAATGTGGGACATTCTGAGGTTCCATATTTCATTTTGATTTGGAAGGAAACAAAGTCTGAAACATTCAGAATTTTCCCCACAGAATGGAAATTCTATCTTCTGGCCTGTTCTAACAAGCAGCTAAATTAGTAAACACAATGAGCTGTGAGAAAATAAAAATAACTTAAAATTGTAAATAGAGTTTTGCCTCTTTACTACTATACTTTTAAAGTCATACATGAAGTACCAGGTCTATGGATAATGTGTTTGACTTTTCTCTCTGAAAGTCTGTTCCAAATCAAGCCAAAGATTTATATGAAAGCAGATGGAAGAGGTACTGAATAAGATCTACTGAACCTTAAGAAGATCTTTGTAGAGCTCTGGATACAACATGGCAACTTCAGATTTGACATCTTTGTCTAAGACCAGAGAAAACACCGGAAACATTGTATAGATTGTGGAATACCTGAGCAGAACAAAACAGGAGACATCAACAGAGCACACAACACTGTTTAACCCATTAAATAAAAAACAACACACCAGTCTTCAACAAAGAAATTCATGCTGCTCTCTGCATCTCAGTGGTAGTTACATAATAAACACACAAATGGAACAGAGTACTGCATGTACAGTAAAAATTATAACACTTACTACTTTAACAATATTAATAGAACCGGTCCTAAATAGAAGCTGCAGGTATTGTAACCAATGTTACACATCTTCCTACAGAGTCTCTGCTCCTTTTAGAGATGCAACAATTTCACTGCTGGACTTGACTTTGTAATTCAGTTCAGAGGGTCAGGCTGGTTTTTGTTTTGTTTTTACACTTATTTGAGAGCATGAACAAATGGATATTATGCAAGCACAATAACATGGGCCTAGTCTACACAAGCCACTTAGGAAATAGGGGTGAGATTTGCTGCTGTGTCTCTATGAGCCAAAAGGCAGGAGGATGATTAAGGTGGCTTTAAGCTAACTTTACATCTTCCTTATTTTGGGCCACTGAAGGGTATAAAAGGGTCCTAACGGCAGGCTGTGTAGGTGACTTCATATGGGCAGTCTTGTGGCCCAGAATCTCCACTATATTATATGCTGGAGCCTCACCCTTGACACACCCTGTTTCACAGCTCCCAAGGACAGTGCCAGAGGACAAAGGACTGCTGTCCTTCCTTAGTTCCTGAATCAGGAGAATTCTTCTTTTACAGCCTGTTTATGCTACCTGTCCTTTTACCACAGAACACTGAGGCTGGAACAAGAATGAAACTCCAATTTCTGAAGTGGCATTTTCATCAATACCTACCTCTGATACACTATCACATATATCACTTTTCAGACATGGATCTATTCACTTTGCATGTTTTTTTTTTCCTGGATAGTTTTGCTCTTACCCAATAATGAGGAAACCCTGGTAGAGAGGAACTGATGCGAAGTAAAACACTGATGAGAAAACAGCCTGGCAAAGAAAAGAAAAGAATTCTCAGGCCTCAAAGCTGATATGTGAGTTCTACCTGACAAATCATACTTTATCCAAACTGAAAAACCATTGCAGTAGACTCAAACTTCCTGAGCTGAAGACAGGAGAATGTAATATCTGTTTCCTTGACTCCTGCACAAAACTTGAATGAATGTTTAATAGCAAACTGTGGAGAACTGAATCCTTTCGGTAAGCTTCTCTTTACATGAGTCCCACAAAGAGACAGGGTGAAGTGTCTCATGTAAAGCCCACTGTTTTCATCTAAGCCATCCATAAGTCCTAAAGGACAGGCGTTTAGATATGTATCACTAGCCCTTTGTGTAGCTAGGATTTTTTTCCACAATGTTTTAGCACTTAGGCCTGGTCTACATCAGAGAACAAAGGCGACCCCAGATATGCAGTTCTAGTTACGCCATTAGCGCAGCTGAAATTGATGTATCAGGATTGACTTTGTTCCTTGGGGCTCTTCAGGTTTGCACCAATGTCTCTTACTCCACATGATAGCATGGAGTACTAGGGTCAGCGGCTGAGCCCAGACAGATCAACTTTGCTGCATCTTCACACATGGCAAAATCAAACTCCGGAGGATTGATCACAGTGCACTGAATGCACGGTAAGTACAGACAAACCCCCAGTGATGGAGCCACATAGGGGATGGGAAAGATCCCTTATATTACTGGAAAACTTTTGTTTAGAAGAGATAAATCAGTCAGCAATATTATGGCTTGAAAGAAAAACTTCCGAACAGTATGCACTGTCATGACATATGTCTATGAATTTTGTAGTCATTGCTGAAGACAGAATTCTGCTTGTGAAATCAGAAGTTTAAATTCCCTCAGTCTAATATAACTTACTGCTTTTAGTCAACTGAAAAACAGGCCTAAATTTTCCTTGCTCAATACTAAAGTTGCATAAGCGTGCTGAAAAATACTTGAAATTCTGTGAATACAAAACATATTTTATCATTGAGGAACCAATTTTTTCCCACTGAAGTCAGTGGGGCTTCAGCGCAGCCTAGGAAAGTGATGGGCAACCAAGAACAGTGAGTGGGCCACATGAGTGGGCCTTCATCTTAGGGGGCAGCAGCAGCCTGTAACTCACTGGGGTTCCACCAGGGGCCCATGGACCTCCTCTATCCTGCTCCACCACAGACTTCTCATGCACTGGGGCCCCACACTTTCTATTCCTCCGGCTCCCTCCTATCATTTTTGGAGTGTCACAAACTGCCTGATTCATGCTTCATTCCTGCTTGTCCCTCCTAGAGCTTGAACAGCTGTGAACAGCTGATTCACAGTGTTCCAGTTCTGTGAGGGATGGGAAGAAGCAGAGACAGAGTGTGAATCAAGTGATTCACAGGACTCTGAAGGAGCTGGGAGAGAGGGGGAGGAGTAGGAAGTGTGGTGCTCCAGTGCCCCAATGTGGGAGATGTATGTGTGGGAGGGAGGCAGATGGGGGTCTGCACGTCACAGGTTGCCCACCTGTGGTCTAGGGAGATACTGAACACTTAATATTGGTAATACATGGCTCAACTCCCAGTGATGTTGGCATCTCCCTAAAGCGCTCAGCACTGTTCAGCCCCGATTCAGTGCTAACTTTAGGTACACAAGACACTCCACTGAGTCCAGTGGGTCATCTCATGTGCTTAAAGTTATACACTTAACTTGCAGAAGAGTGGCTTTAGGAACCATTTCATATAGAAGAAATATCATATTTTATAACCTTTCCATTGTTACATTCACGTATATGTCAAATCTCAAAGCTCATGCATTTACAGTGCAAACTGTTTTGTGCCCCAAAGAAATTTAAAATACTATTTAAAAAAAAAAGTCTGTTAAAAATGGAAACATCTTTACATGGAGGTGAACCTCTTCTCAAGCAAAATAGTGACCCTGTTTTCAAATTCAAACCTACCCAAGTTCAAAGGAGAGCCAGGGGCTATGTCCAAGGGGAAATGAAAAGCTTGATTTATGCACTTTTCACATTCTTTCCCACAACCCACACGCACACTCTCTCTCTCTCTCTCTCTCTCTCAAAACCAAGATGGAGCAGTTCATTCACCTGCATCGTACTGATACATAAGCTTCTGTGGATCACAAACTGGCTGAGAGCAGCTGATCTTTTGTAGCTGTTCCTTCCATGTACCATCAGTAACCGGCCCAGATGTTTAAACTGAGTGATAGAGAAATCCGCTGCAAGAGATGCTTGTTTTCCTTCCTATATAGGTCAATAAATCAAAGACCATACGATCATATAAGATTAAGAAACATTATTCATGTTAATACGTGCCTACACAGTATTGACAGTAAAGCAACGAACCTCCCCCACCCACAAACGCACACATTTTAAGAGCATGGGATGAGAAAAAGGCATTATCTTAGCATCTCTATTTCCTCCCTCAGCACCCAGCTGCCACCCCCACTCCTCCTGCCTCCCGCCCCCAACACTCAAGCTATGAATGAAAAGATCATGCAGGAAAATTCTTATTTGGTTTAATGGTTCAAACCCAGAAGGAAGGTCCGTGAATTAGTGTTGACAACACGCAAGTTTATATGGCACTAATATACCATATGCTACACTGAATATAGCCACTGCCCGTAACACAGGTACTTGAATGAAAACGTTTGGATGAAAATACTGAAGGTTGATACTCTCTAGTCCAGCAACTTAGGGACCTGACTGATGTGGAATGAGAGAATTTGCTGGACCACAGGAAGTCAATATCGCCTGGCAGCATTACCAACACTTCCACTGCTTCCTGGCCTCTTAGAAGACATGTAGGGGTAAATTAGAGCTAAATAACAGTACAGAACCAGGACTAGTGGCTGAAAACAAATTTTATGGGACCACAGCAAACTTGGCCACTCTCATAAGTGGACATCCAGCTAATTAAAATCACGCCTGATGACAGATGTTGCTGGACAAGAGAGTGACGGACTAGAGCAGTTCAACCTGTACAATGGCTGAGAGAGATAACAGGATACCACCATTTACTGGACTGGTGAATGAGTTATAACACAACCTTTTATGCTCACAAGGTTGCTTTCCTAACACAGCCTTGATTTTATTTTTTGGCCCATTTAATACACAGCTTTTATACTGCAAGAGTTCTGCACAATTCATGGTGGACTCCTGATCCAGTATCACTGTATTCCAAATGAATACAAACCGTTCTAATGAATATATTTTAAGACCAGTTGAGCTCAGACAGATGTTTTGAGCATCTATTTATGGTGATTAAGTGAGAACACACTAGAAAGGTCTGACTATGTGAAATCCTCTAGTAAATAGCAACATGACTGCCCAGTTTATTGAACTATTTTTCATCCAAGTCCGAAAAGGGACAGTATTTGTGGCCTGACATCCTCTCTCCTCAGGACTGGTATTTTCTCTGTCATGGCTCAATAAGTCGCCCTCTGGAAACCAGACTCTGCATTTATATAAATTATATCACATATGATAAGTGCTTCATAGTCTCACCTTTCCTTCAACTCCAACACCGCAGTCAGCTTCCTGAATCATGCTGACATCATTTCCTCCATCACCTGCATGTAAGAGCATAGAAAAAAGGGCAGGCAATTTGTCAGGGAGTCATTTTGTTCAGCTACATTCAGTCGCTGTAGTAATATGGTCTAAACTTCACATCCAGAAAGGACATTAGCCCTTGAGAAATTAGAATAAAACCACTAGGTTTTGAGATGTTCACAGCAAGATAGGAGGAAAGTATGCTGTAAATTTTAAATCATAATTGGGTGTTCAAATGACTTGCACAATTTTTCACACGAGACATAGGATTTTAAGGCCAGAATGACTATTAGATCATTTAGTCGGATCTCCTGTATAACACAGGCCACAAAATTTCACCTCGAATACTGAAGTAAAGATAGTAGATTGGCTCAGAATTAGAGCTGTAGAATAAGTGTTGTTGCATCTTGTGTTCACCCCAGAATATGAGCAAAAGAAAGGTCAGCCAAGGTCAGTCCGTAAAAGATATTAACTGCAGCATTTTGTCTCTCTAGCTTCACAACGACTAATATTTTCCAAACCCAGCCACAATGTCTGTGAAACTTTTCTCCCCGCTTTTCCCTCCCATGCTCTGCACTGGGACAAAAGATCACAAATATGCACAATTTCAGTTTACAGGTATGCCACAAAAACACTTTCATTTTATTTATTTCTTGTTACCACTGATAACACATGGGCCGTGTCTACACTAGCCCAATACTTCGAAATGGCCATGCAAACGGCCATTTTGAAGTTTACTAATGAAGCACTGAAATACATATTCAGTGCCTCATTAGCATGCAGGTGGCCACTGTGCTTCGAAATTGACACGGCTCGCCACCACGCAGCTCGTCCAAACGGGGCTCCTTTTCGAAAGGACCCCGCCTACTTCGAAGTCCCCTTATTCCTATGAGCAGATGGGAATAAGGGGACTTCGAAGTTGCTGGGGTCCTTTCGAAAAGGAGCCCCATCTGGACGAGCCGCGCAGCGGCGAGCTGCGTCAATTTTGAAGTGCCGCAGCCGCCCGCATGCTCATGAGGTGCTGAATATGTATTTCAGTGCTTCATTAGTAAACTTCAAAATGGCCATTTGCACGGCCATTTCGAAGTTTTATGACACCATGGCTACGTCTACACTAGCCAAAAACATTTCTACTTCTGTCATGAAATGAAAGAAGACTGCTTAGTTCGAAGAGAGAAGAGTTGCCACACCAGGTCGCCTGAGTCTTCCAATCACATAATAATAAAGGAAATTTCTTCCTTGCTTTAACAGTTAGTGGCTGATTTATGCCCTAAAGCATAAGGGTTTATATTTTCTATATGACTGTAATTCAGCATAGGACTTTAAGAATGTTTAGTTTTTTAAGCACATGAGTAGACCGACTGACTTCACAATACTTTTGTATACTTTTACGTACTTTAACGGGTGGCCCCTAATATTTTTAATTTGTATCCAACATAACATTCTTCGATCCTTCCCTGAATCTTGTTTAATTCTTTGCCTAAATAATATATAGCAGCAATGAGGGCCATAAGTTACATTATGCATGGTGTAAACAAATTATTTCAGATTTGAATAATATTTATATTTATGAACATTTGCACCCATTTGCAGCAATGTTCACAAACAAAATGAATAATGGGTTTGCAAATGTGCACTAAACATGGCACATAGCAGCACAAATAGAGCGATTTAAACTGTATTTATTTTGCTGAATAAGTCACAAAAAAGTTTCACTATTTGCCTTGGTCTGTTTAGAACGCTCTTCGTATATGTAGTGCCAAGGAAAAATCCCAAGAATAACAATTTTTTATTATCTTACACAAAAGCAAAAAACAGCCCAACTCCACCCAAACCCTTCTTTGACCTATTTTAATATCTGTTCCACTCTGTTTTTCAGCCATGTTTCTCAAGTAAAAAACCTCACAGGTTTGACCTTAACTCCAAGTACATATAAAACCCCCAGAATTAAATTATGACAATAAAATAATCTTTCAGGTCATTTTATGCAATAAAAAGCAAGATAACAAAGACCCTTTTTTGGGGTGAGCCCTTAAATCAGGAAAAGAAAACAGTGTACTGTATATTCAGAAAAAAAAAAAAGAATGCTAAAAATCATCAATTCACTTGACATGAAAGAAAAGCAGACTTGTATGTTTTCCCTCTTGTTTATGAACAGCTTATTCCATTTCTCTTCAACAGACCAAAAATTAGTTCAAAGAAAAGTAAATATACAAACAAGACTGAGATGGATAGAGACACCACCAGTTTTAGAGTTTCTCTTTAGTTCCTCACCTACAGCACAAGTGAGTTTGCCTGTTCTTTCCTGGAGCAAGCGCACAATCTGAGCCTTCTGTGTGGGAGCACATCGGCAGCATACCACGGCTGGACACTGGCAAGCCAACTCCATAAACTCGTACTCATAATATTTCAGACACACCTGTTTTACAGGAGAGGGAAAATTCAAAGATGATTATACTGCATATATTTCCCTAAATCAAATCAGACAAATAATACCCTGGGACTCCTACACAGCTGTCATTAGAGTTTGGCATTTACCTCTAGTGATTCACCAGAAATCACAAGTGCACAGTCATGTTTCCGACGGAATGCATTCAGCTCCAAATGAGCTTCTCCACGGTTAGTCACCTGGAAATGAGCACAGCTGCTGAGAAAGTGCATGACTGGTGAGAACAAAATAAAGTCACACAATCCTGAACACTTACTCCAGGATCTTGAAAAACAAATCACATTATCCAACATAATTCTGACTTAAAACATCACCAAAAACAGGGTGACATTCAGATCCACATTTTCAAATTTCACATGTATGTGTAAACTGGGGTTTAAATCTCCACTGCCCTCTTTGCATATGCAAATCTCAACTCTCATGCCCTTGTCAGGGAGCAGGGTTTGAATATGCACAAGAATTTTGAAGATTTGGGCCTAAGATTGTATTTGAAAGAACAGAAATTCTCCAACCACCATATGAAATATGCCTCATTATTTTGTGTGGAGCATTTGGAAAACCAGTCCCAGGTTTCTTATTAGTGTCTGCAGAAATCAGCAGCAGAGTTACACAAAGGCCTTTGCTCATTGGTCCTGAAATAAATGTTTCATGGTATCAATTTTCAGGTTACAGAACCCCCACAGTGATCATGTGCTGAGGCAACAGACTGGGGGGTGACTAAGAGATGCCATGAACTCTGGGTATTTTTGGAACAAGAAGCAGACATTACAATTATTACACTGTCCTCCTGCAACATAAAAATTATAAATCTCAGGTGTTGTCAGTGACCTGCCCAATTTCACTATTATCTGTGCTCATGGGAATGAAGTTACCTCCTGGATTAGTGAACACTCAAGACCCTCCATGATGCTGAAACACCATGACAGTGTAGGGGAAGAGCCTTGTGGGGAAGGGAGGAAGACAGTTTGCTTCTGTATGCTGCAGGCACGGGATCCATGCTTGCTCCAAACAGCTCAGCACAGAGGGTCAAATCCAGCACTATTGAAGCCAACAGAAGCTTTGCCACTGACTTCAATAGGTGTAGAATTAGACCCCAGGGAAGAACTGGGGTGGGTTTGTACCCTGCATACACTAAATCAATGGCCAGGAACCATCCTTGTAGGGTGTGTAGAAGCAGTAGCCATTATTAAAGCCTACAGGCTGGAAGAGCACCATGGAAGTAATGTATTACAGCCTCCTTGCAGATTGGAGTATTTTATCTTTTCTGATCCCACTTTGTTCCTTGAACAAGTCCAGAGTGGGATGAGTTTCACCTTTAGGGAATAAGTGGACAAGACTCACCAGTCTGAATATATGAATGTCCTGGGTCCTGGTTACCAAATGAGCATTCTTTGCTGTACAAGTAGCTGTTTCTAGTTTATCCCCTGTCAGCATCCACACCTGAAATTCAAAATATTTTTATATTCCCCAAATTAGCACAATCCCAAATAAGCATTGTGTTTGCAAGGAACTTCTAGGAACTCTGATCCTTTCAGTATGCATGTAAATAGAACACATTTACAACAGAATGTGTGTGGTCTTTAAAAATTCCTATTCTGTCAGAGTCCCATTTTAAACAGGTAGGAAATTCCTTTTTGCATGAAGGAATTAAGAGGTTTGAAAAAGGTTTCTGGACACAGTGGATTGTGAAATTGGCATGTTATTCCACCTGCCATTTCAAGACTTCACTGATAAAACACAAAACATAAATATAGCCCCATCCACAGCAAGTTTTATATAGAAATCTTTTATCTCAGCTGCAGTTAGATTGTGTATCACCCTGCTGAAACACAGATGATAACAGCTGCAGTTAGGTCACCACCCACCCATGTTTAGAAGAAACAAAACACAAGAATCGCCATCTTGGGTCATACTAATATTTCACTACCTCACTATTCTGTCTTCCACCAGTGGCTAGTATCAGCTGCTTCACAGAGAATGAACAAACATGGCAGTTTTTTCCAAGCGATTCAGACCTCTGTTGTCCAGTCCTAACTTCTGGCAGGAAGAGGTTTAGGGACAGGAGGTTGCATCCCTGACTATCTTGGCTAATAGCCATTGACAGACCTATCTGCCATGAACTTATGCAGTTCTTTTTCGAGCCCAATTATATTTCTAGACATCACTCCATCCCCTGGCAATGGGCTTTATATCTGACAATGAGCTGTGTGAAGACGTACTTCCTTATGTTGTTCAAAATCTGTTGCCTATTAAATTTCATTGTGTGAAGTAGTAAATAACACTTCCCCTATCAACTTTCTCCATGCCATGATTTTAAAAGCCTCTGTCATTCCCCCTGAGCTCTCTCTTTTCCAGGCTTAACAGTATGTGTTTTTAATCTATTCTTGTATGGAAGCTGCATTGCTGCCACCAGTAAAACGAAAATGAAGACGGTGTATATGAAAACAATTCAGTCACTCAAATAGGGCACTAGAAAGCTGGGAAACCACCAATGCTCACTGATATTTGCTACAATCAGGCAAGGAATTTCTTCAATTGTGTAAATATTTGGGGCACTGGCTATTTATTAACTGGTGATTTTAATTCCCCAGGCATTCCCCATCTGGAACAGATGAGATAAAAAAGCCCCTTGTTTGTTTCATTCATTAAAAGGAGTTTAATAAGCTAAAGACTGGGAGGGACACCTGTTGTCATTAGCAAGATTGTATAATACAGAAATAAATCAGGTAGCTCCAGAATGAATTAAAAAACTGCTTTCAGTCTGGATTCTCTAGTGACAGGTAGAATCACAAAGAATCCCAGTGACAAAACATTTACTGTAAATTGTACCAACTAACAAGTTTATACATTCTATATCAAGACAGTGAATTTAGGCAAGTTAAAAACAAAACCAAACGTTTTTGGAGAAAACAGTCAAGACTTCCTATGGAAACTGCATTCTTTTTGTTTGATGTACTCACTGACATGTACAAAGGTATGTTATATTAGTGATGGCACCAATGCTAAAGCCACTTATTAAGAACCCCATCTTACCCCACCCCAACAACTTTGGGAGTTCAGGTAAACTGAGTACTAGATCTGAAACAACCTAGTTTTGATACTGCATTACAAAATACAGTTTTGTCTACTTTCTATAAGAAACAGAGCAACCAAAATGCCAACTTTTAATTTAACTCTCTATCCCCACCTCTGAGAGCTAGTTCCAAACCACCTCTGATTTTGTAAACCTAAAACCCAAATAATAAGATTTCAGGGGAAAAGCAGTCAAATCATAATCATCCCTGGCTTTACCCATCTATGTAGTGCTAATTCTGACAGTGCAAAAGTTACAGAGACATATTAAGCCAGAAAGCATTGAAAAAAAAATAAAAAACCCAACTTTGTGCATTATTCTTTTTGGTTTAGATGCCCTCTGGTGGCTATATATCAAGGCGCAAAAATTCATACTTGTGTGCTTTTGCTTCAGTGCTCAGAAACTTGCATATTAAAAGCTGAGTGTCAAAGAAGAAAGAGGAGACCATGTTAGCTCTGCTTTAACTGTCTGCATTTCAAGCAGACAAAACTACTGAGGCTGACTCTAAACTTGCCATACGTAAATGCCATTCTGTCCACCTACTTGGTTTCTTTGTATATTAAAAAAGTTTTAGGCAATGGTGATACATTTTAATGTGATCAGTTAGTACGCAGCACTTACAGTTCTTTATATAGTCAAAGCACTGTATAAAAACATTAGCTTAGCCATTAGGTGATAGCGATATAACTACTGAATCAAAGCATGTGGGTGTCATCATTTGCCTGTCCCTCTGTGCTTTTATTAACAGAGCACAGCAACATTAGCTAACAAGATTGTTTCTTGACTGAGCAATATACATAGAAGATAGTTTTTGTTGCTAGTGTCTTATTCTACAGGCAGTGAAAAAAGAATTTTACACAAAGAAAGAGTAAAATATGTGCCACTTACGCTCACCTATTGCAAGAGCTACTCTCAGTGGAAATTAGAATTTTATTGGTGTTTGTTACCAGACTCATCTATTTCAAATGTTAAACTCCAGAGGGTCTGTCCCAACTGTCTGGCTAATATTATCAATTGCACTGTCAGTCAGACTGAAGTCTGGTATTCCATTTCTAGGTTACCCAAACCTTAATGCCAGCATTTCTCAGTGTCTCCAGCGTGGGTCTGACATCCGCCTGCAGCTGATCTTCTACTCCAGTCAGACACAGCAGCTCCATCTCCATTTCCAGGCTCTCAATCACTGTGGCTACCTTCAGTGAGCGATCATGCACACTTAGCTTCGCCTGAACATAGCGTGCCTGAGAACAGCACAAAACATACATTTAGTCACTAACTCAAACCAAGAATGCTTATGGGTCTGTGGAATATACAAAGACAAAGCACAAGTCTCCCAAGGCTATAGGCTAATTCCACTTCAAGGATGTTCTCTGTAAGGACTCATTAAGGTTATTCCTACAGCGCAAAGACATATGAGGCTAAACAAATCTTTCCTGGGAGATCCCGTCATTCTGAACATTTACTACGCAATCTGCCAGTTAGACACACACTCACCTGATCTAACAAATAACTCTTCAGAGGTGAATCTTGAAATTTGGCCCACCTAGACTTAAAGGTCTGACTATCTTTTTCAATTTATACTGGTCTTATGGATGAAGTTAATAAGGGATCCCAAACATTTCAATCCTCCATAGGATTTGTGAAGACTGCAGTAAACACAAGTCAGTCAATCTACCTGGAGTCCTATACACAAAAAACAGAATCCTCATTTCTCAAATAGCAAGTACACAGGACTCTTATTATCTCTTGTTTGGCAAATGTTAGGATACAAAACTGATGATTCAAAAGGTCAATGAGAGATTTGTCAGCAAACTTGGCTGAGCAGAACTGAATGTTGGCAGAAATAAAATAGCAACAGAAGGTTAGGGTCAGGATTCCCGCGCTGTAACTCCAGTGGGGTAAATCCCTAGTATGGGACTGTGGGGAGATTGCAGAAACAACAGACTAGGGAGTAGGACTGCTTACTCACCACACAGTAGACACTTCCAGCCAGGAGTGCCAACAGTGTGGGTCAAAGGGGTTAGGATTAGAGTCAAAAGGGCCCAGGGCTCCCAGCTGCTGTTAATGAAGCATTGGCAGTATCTGGAGTCACAGGCCCTTTAAATCACTGCTGGAGTCCCATGCAGCATGCTCTGGGTGGATGGGGACACGGTGGGTGGCCACAGTGCAGTTCAGGAGGTGCTGAGGTCTGGCTGTTCCCACTCTCACCCCTTTCAGGAAAATGAAGCTGTCCCGCCCCTACCTGGCCCAGGGGCCTGGCAAATCTATGTGAGCAGCATATTGGGGACTATTGACATAAAGAGTAGGGAGAGAAAAGCAGATACTAAAATGAGAACTCTACAGGCATCACTGAGGTGATTATAACAACAGCAACTTACTTCAAAATCTTGGTACTGCTCTTCAGTCAGAGACTTCTTCGCTACAACAAGAACCCTCAGGCCCTCCCTTGCCATGTTACCACACTGGAAAGAAGAGTCACACGGTAAACACTCAACTGCATAGCAACTTAACTAATTTACAAAGTTTTAGAGATTGTAACAGTAGATACAATGCAAGCAACATAACTGTTCAAGTCAAACAACCCAGTTGAATCCAAAGCCACAAACAAACAAGATAAATTAACCAGGGAAAAGAACACGTCTAATTCTGTTCGTAGGTTCACTGATTGGGAATGATGCTCCTCTCACAGAAATGTTAAATCATCATAAAAAAACTCGAAAGGGTTTGGTTACTCCATTGAGCTCAGTTACTCTGAATATATACCAAAATAAGAAGGGAAGAAAGACCATTGTTTTTAATAAGCATTGTATCTTTTTTCACATATCATTTAAAGTGATAATACAATATTGCTATATAGTCGAATCCAAACACACACACACACACACACACACTCTCTCTCTCTCTCTCTCTCTGCTATTGTGGAAACTGTCACCCTTATCACCAATATACTGGAACTGGTTTTAGCATGAAGATAAAAAGAAACTTAAAATTAAGTTCTTGGTTTTCCAAAAAGTAAGCAGACCTAACAATTTAAAATAAAGCCAAGCAGAGAATCAGGCCCAATACACAAGATAAATCTTGTGAGAAATAGGAGTTACCAGACAAAGAAGCCATGAGTTTGGATGAAGTTCATTTTGGGCACCAGAATTATTCTGGACTAAATGGGCTGAATTCACCGCTTGACCCCCTTTTGAATTGACTCTCATCGGTGCCTATATCTCTGGCTACCACTTAATCAAACCAAAATACCAAACCAAACCAATCTTTTTCTTGCATGCATTTTAACAGCTACCTCAGCCTGCTCCACCAATGGAAGGCAGGGGGCTTAATTTGTTTTACCATGGAACAAGCAGCCTCTGCCTGAAAAACTAAGTATTCTACATCTAAGCAAGCGAGATGACTTTGTACCTCTTCTTCCAGCCAGTCATTGTACTGCACGATGCCAGCCATGACTACATCGGCTCCCTTCATGTAGAAGGTGATTTCTCCTGTTGACTCATCCTGAGAGAGAAGAAAATGGTGAGCAGTTATGGTTCAAATATCTGTAGCAGGCAGGCAAGATAACTCATTCTTGGCTAATCACCGGTGGTACGGGCTCAAACCTAGGAGCAGGCTGTATTCACACTATTCTCTATGGAAATTACTCATCCCCCCTTCCTAACTAACTCTAATGATTATTACATCTAGTGTAATGATTACACTGGTGCACTTCATTTGCATCCTGAAATTCCACTCTGATGTTTACACTTAGCAGGGGAAAACAAATAAATAAATAAAAGGAGTTTAATAAAGTAAACTCAATCTAAGCTTCTCCTGGTATAATAATTATGTTGTGCACTACAACTACAATTAAAACTCAGGCCTGCCACAGATAGGCTAGGCTATCAACTGCCTCACCTGATGTGACTAATTTGTAGATTGCAAGCAAAGCAGACTGACATAACTACAAATTCATAATCCTTTCTGAGCAGGCAAATGTGCAAGAAGGTCCCAATTATTAGTAAGGTGAGGTAAAGGAAACACTGGCAAACTCTGCAAAGGAGGTCAAACAATGAACAAAGGAGACGTGCATTGTAAACCAAGACAGCATCCGTGGATGTAGGAAAAAATGTAAAAGCAAAAAAAAAGATGGTCTGGAGAGAAACACCAGTGAATGATGAAAACCAAAATACTTTCCAAAGAAAATAGGAATGGGGAAAAAGCAATGTTTGCAACATAGTCTCTCCCATTTACATTACATGATGCAAAATTACCCTGTATTTTAACTATTACAGAAACTAGCTGAGCAGTTATAAGGCTAGCACTATATCGAAAAACCAGTAACTCTGCCTCATGGATGCAATAGGAGACCCAGAGAAAATGGGGACATATGTGCGTTTTGTTTTGTTTTTTAATCTCTCCTCCTTCCCTATTTTGCATCTGGAAATTCATCTGGGTAGGACGGATATTTTATTAATGGGGGTTAGTCATTATGGGTCTTGCGGAAGAGGTACTAGACTGAGAAACGGATGAAGGTTGATTCATGGGTGC
This sequence comes from Carettochelys insculpta, assembly GCF_033958435.1. NCBI lineage: Eukaryota > Metazoa > Chordata > Testudines > Carettochelyidae > Carettochelys > Carettochelys insculpta. The sequence goes on along the minus strand of NC_134153.1, from coordinate 17,814,241 downwards.
TTTACACATCAGGAGGGCAGGGGAGCAGCCAGAAAAACAGAAACTAAAACAAGCAAACATGAATTAAAATGGAAGTGGAAGGAGGAAATGGATTCCTTTGCTGAGGACAGTTCATGGGAGTTGTGGATATTCAGTGCCTCTGATTATCGAGACTTTTATTCAGGTTCCTAGCATCAGCATCTTGTGTTAGAACACTGTTGCTTAAATCTTTTTGAGACCTTTAAAGGGAACACATGGTGGTTTTAACAGGTGCATTACAAACTATTTTTGATCTGTTGGGTTGACTGCCTTTGCATCAATATCCAGAGTTCAGCTGTCTCAGAGTTCAAGTTCTTCTGGTCACCAAGAAAACCCAGAACATGCTTAGTTTTAAAAAATTAAGCTTTCTGGCACTGGCAAAAGTTTTATGTATGAAATCATCTGATTAAGAAAAAGTGTTTAATGACATCTCTGTAGGAAACTGAATAAAGACTTCACTTCCTGTGCTATAGAATTGGTTTAAGATAGTTTATAAATGTTGTCCAATATAAATATCGTATCAACTATCTCCCTGCATTAGTCATTTCCTCTTGCAGAGTTCAACAGGAGGTTAGCACGTTCTCATATTATGGTAAGATCACACTATAAATCTACAGAGAGATTTGCCAGTTGTATTGTTTTGGAGCCACATCTTTTTCCAGCGTGGTCTGATTCTGGCCATAGTTCAAAGACTTCTTTCAGTTCCAGATATGACAATAGTGCTATCTTTGTTGCAAAACAAACATCATTCCACATGTGTGGGGAGGGGGGAAAAAGAGAATGGAAAATTTTGTGGTCAATAAACAAACATCTTTTTAATACAACCCTCCTCTTAAGGTGAATATAAGCAAGTAAACAGTGCTGTAAAGAGGGTGGCAGCTTGGTATAACAGGACTTCTAAGAAGTGGAATAATCAACCACCAAACAATGACAGTTGATCAACCATAAAAGCAAATATTGCCTAACTGTCTTAACGGAGGCAATGTCTTCTACTTGTGGAATGTGCACTGCCACGTGAGACTCAGAGAATCTTAGGACTGGAAGAGGCCTCAGGAGTCCATTGAGTCCAGCCCACTTAGCCCTCATCTGCTCAAAAAAATTAAAAATATCCTGGAAATAATACAAAGAGACCCTTTAAAAAGACAGAGCTGGTAGGAGCCCAAGAGGAGGCAGGTTTCTCTGAGAAGTTCAACCACAGAATTATTTGGTTCTGTGTTGGAACCTCTGGATGAAATTCTTTGGCTTATATCATACACGAGGCCAGATTAGATAGTCTCACTAGTTCCTCTTGGTGCTAAAGTCTGTAGGTCTATAAGGACAAACAGGACAGGAGGAAATGAGCTGTACTTACTTGGATATTTATTCCCTAAGGTCTGTCAGAAGTTTACAGTTTCAAGAAAGATTTTAGTATTGTTTTTTTCCAACTATGAATATCTTTTGTATACTTAGCTACTCAACAAGACACTCCCTTCCCTGCACATATAGCTCTTACCAACCATTAAGAGACACTGTTTTCAGAATTAATATTGATGAAGCAACCAATTAAACTACACCCAAAGTATTAGGTGGCTTATTCCATTGTCTCATGCTTTACAGTTTTTATAGAACCACACGAGTGACTTCTTATGGAAAAAACAAACACACACCTTTCTGTCTACCAGCTCTGTCTTTGTGGCCACATCTTTTTCCAGCGTGGTCTGATTCTTGCCATAGTTCAAAGACTTCTTTCAATTCCAATATCTCACAAAATATCCAATTTTCAATTTCTCACAATGCCCACACAGTCCTCCCCACTGGCTGCTTCTGTCTCCACTGGCCTCGTGTATGATATAAGCCAAAGAATTTCATCCAGAGGTTCCAACACAGAACCAAATAATTCTGTGGTTGAACTTCTCAGAGAAGATAAGCAAGTAAACAGTGCTGTAAAGAGGGTGGCAGCTTGGTATAACAGGACTTCTAAGAAGTGGAATAATCAACCACCAAACAATGACAGTTGATCAACCATAAAAGCAAATATTGCCTAACTCTCTTAACGGAGGCAATGTCTTCTCAGAGAAACCTGCCTCCTCTTGGGCTCCTACAGAACAAACACCTTTTTGCTGCACAATTACTAGTTGTCAGGTTAAAAATTATATGTTTGTACCCATGCAGGTACCAAATATTACTTTTTACCTACAAGCCACCTCGTATTGTAGACATAGCTCATGTCCAAAGTGTTGCTATGGTTCAGCTGGCACATCCTGCTAATTCTGGGTATGGAAGCGCAATTAGCAAAACTATCCTATCCTAGGAAACCACCGTGGTTACAACAATTTTGCGGTCCACTGAGATGAAGGAGGGCCACTCATGCAGCCCATTCACTAGCCTAGGTTGCCCAACCCTGCCCTAATTCCTCGGGGATACTCCATGAACCAAGTACTTCAAGGAAACCTCTGTTACAGAAAATATGCTTATAGTAACAGCTACCAGGGCACAGAACAAAGAGGAAATAACATGGTAATTTGTTAATTATTGCTCCATTTCTTGATTTATTTTACACTTTAATACATATTGTGTAAATCAGTGGTGTCCAATATATTTGCCACTCGTGACATGTGGCAAATAGGACACTGTGTTGTGGCAAATACAGTTGTGGCCAGCCCATGGATCTCGAGCCACATGTGGTGCCTGGAGCCTTTAAATGTGGCTCCTCCTGAGAGCTGCACAAAGGGTAGTGCTGTCTTCCTGGTCTGCACACGTGTCCCACCACTTGGTAGGAAGAATGCATGGTGACTGGGCGGTGGCTACAGAAAGTCACCAGCATTTTCAATTAAAACAAAGGTGCGGGGGAGGGGGGCAGCTGGAGGTGCCTGGCTCTGGGGGAGGGCATTTATTTGGATATTTATTTAATAATATAATGTGGCTAATATGGAAAGATGACAACCGCTGGTGTAAGTAATATAATCCTAGTATGATTATTCAACAGTCAACTTCTCAATGGGCTTGTCTACACTACCTCCCTACTTCAAAGGGAGGATGGTAAGTAGGGTGTTGGGAGTTTATTAATGAAGTGCTGCAGTGCATATGCAGCACTTCATTAAGCAAATTCCCTCCCGCGGCAACTCCTAAGTGTTAAACTTCGAAGTGACGGCACGCATGTAGCCACGGCTCACCTGCCAGTATTTCGAAGTGCTCGGGGTACTTCGAAGTCCCTTCACTCCTCAAAATTTTGATGTGTAAATCCTCAAAATTTTGAGGAGTAAAGGGACTTCCAAGTTGCCCAGGCACTTTGAAGTACCAGCGGGTGAGCCGCGGCTGCACGCGAGCTGACACTTCGAAGTTTAACACTTCAGAGTTGCCACGGGGGGGTGGGAACTTGCTTAATGAAGTGCTGTATATGCACTGCAGAACTTCATTAATAAACTCCCAACACCCTACTTACCATCCTCCCTTTGAAGTAGTGAGGTAATGTAGACAAGCCCAATGAGAAGCAAATCAGAAAGTACCTTCTTAAAGCATATATCTGACTTTCAGTAGCATGTCCATTGTGCTGTAGGTGATCTGTTAAAGGTTGTAGAACTCCACATTTAGTTGTAGCTGGAGGGATGATTCTGCATCTACTTATTGTGATTTCTGAACTAAGAATTGTGCTTTTTTTTTCCCTCCCCTTCCCCTTTTTGCTGTTACTTTCAACCATGGCTATTATTTTCCTACTATGAGCTAAGTCCTGTCATAGGTCCTTTGGAATATGTGTTGAAAGAAGAAGGTGGCTGAATAAAATTATCTTTACTTACCAGTTCCAGGAAGATGGAAGGACAAGTATTGCAATGAATAAAAATATTTTACTTTCTGCTGAGATAATGTAACATTCTCCCATAAGGACAACGTTGTTGAGATCTAACATATTATACTTGTTTATTCAGTTACTCTTTACAATAGTTACAGGAAGATGAAAAGAAACACATAGAGCAACTTACTCTAACAATGATTCCCATACGTTTACTTTCGTAAGTGAATGGAAAGATCTGGAGGATGGTGAAGTTCAGTATTTGACCACCAGGTGTCCTCAGCTGCATGGAGGATTGATCTCTGCCAACCAGCGTTAAGCCTACACTTTCAGTCCACTGTACCAGGGCCACCTAAATACAAGAAAGGTCACAGGTCAGATAGACCGCTGAGCTTTGTGGTTCAGAGGTCATGTAAATGAACGCCAGAGGAGAAGGGACAGTGGGTTAACTGAAGAAAAAAAGTCACCCAGGTCATTAACGTCACTGTAAAATGGATCAGTTTTTCTACCTTGGCCATGTAATGTGAACAAATGGCCCTTTAGTGTTATTTCCTGCAGCCATTCCTGCCCATTGACAATATTAATGACTCTGGCCTGAAAGAACTTACCGATGTCCAATAACACATGACATCCATTACACTGTTTTCTGAGGCAGCCAGATGATGTTAAAAAAAAAAGTTGACAGTGGAAACAGTATATAAATCTATGTTTGAATGGGGGCAGAGGATATTAAAGCAGTGAAGACACATGCCATGAACCCAAAGAGGTCCTGGACAACTGGAGTTAGTGGGCCCATATGGAATGACAAGGAAAACTGGAAATGAAAAGAAAGTCAATGAAACAAATCCAGTCAGAGAGTTTATGTAGTATTATTGCGAACTGGGCATTCTGCTACACCATGACAAAGGGAATGAATAACTGCTATTGCAAACAAAGCTGAGTAAAACAGAGTTCCCAAGACTGGAGAACAAAAGACAGCTTCAGCAGCAGGACATTCTCTTGAGACAACTGCGCCAAATCAGCAGAGCTAGTAATAGGTTATTTAAATCAGATCAGGATGAGTTTGAGATGGAAACACAGCACATACAAAAAACTGTAGACCCTATCCATCACTGGTGAAAACACCTCCACCTTCTCCTAAAACAAAAACAAAACTTTAGGCTAAATCGGTATTCAAATATAAAACCTACACAATTTAACTGCTTGTGTAACCCCATTTATTACAAGGTAGTAAATTACATGAGCAGGGAATCTGACTAATTTATTTCGGTGCTTGCAATCCAGGAATTTATATTTAGACTTTTTCTGCAAGGAAAAGTTTAGACTTCACAGTGAATATAACTTTGAGAAGACAGCCTGCTGTATCCAGTCACTCCATGCTAATTCCTAAATTAAAAATGAAATAAAAAAAATACCCCTAAGTGTCAGTGGATTTCTCACCTATTTTTACAGGCATCCATTAAGTGTGGCATGCCTAAAGAGATGCATGTAAAAAGCCTTTACGTGTTTTGTCTTAAGTCCATTCAATTTCTCAACAAGATAATGGCTTTTTGACCACTCTTACAGAGACTTATTTATTAATAATTTTTCCCTTTATTAGAGAATTCACTTCTGTAATCATAATTATTCCTGACATTTGATCACAAGTCTACTTAGTGAATGCAAGCTCCAGGACAAAGTATTCAGTTTACAGCTAAAGGTATGATGTCTTCTAAGAAAGTTCGTTAAGAAATACTAATAACCCTAGAAATACTTAAGCCATGAGGCTATCCTATCAATCTGAAGTAAGGTTTTTAACCCTCAGTGAAAGCTGTGACCACACATTTGGAGGAAGACACCCCACGCATTTAAATCTAATGTTCCTCCAGCTATAACACATTGCCTCATCCAAAGACTTCGATAGGCCATTATGATCTCAATCTAATAGGGTATTTGTAATCCAGAGCTATTGGTGTGACTTTCTACAGCTAAAAGCTTACTGAGCATTTTTAGAATCTAGACAACCTGGCTCTAGGTCTCTCAGAACACTCTGTGTTGCTAAAAGCCTTTTTTAGAATACAGATTCTAAAACGATTAAAAATGTACTGAAGAAAAACTTATTGCAAAGGGGATATCTAAAACTTCATTATCCTAAAACCCAGGCCTGTGGACTTGCGAGGGAACAATATGCTTAAAAGGCTGCTTCTGGTGTTCAACATGTCATATACTGCTGTTCACAGAATTCAAATGAAAGGAACTGCTCCACCTTAGAACTTCAATAATTGAAGCTTTGGGGGGCTAACTCATAGCTTATTCTTAAAGAGCATCTGCGTGAAGACACCTTCCAGATTTACTTTTTGTTCTACTTCATTTCTTAACTCTGTGTCACCATCATTTTATATTTTTCAGACAAAAAGCACGGTTCATCTAAATACAAAGAATACTCAAGATTTAAACCACTATCACTGCAGCTGAAATGAGAGCTTATTAAAAGTGTTACCCTTAATTCCTGCTGAGCAGTACGCTGGCACAGGAATTTCAGTAGACAGTGTTCATGGCCTAAGGATCTGCAACACAGCATGAGGACGTAGACCATATATCATTAGTTAGATGTTTTTTCTTTTTACTCTGAACAGAATTCTTTCAGTGTATTTGGAGCCTCAGTGTGGTATTTGAAGAGGTAAATTATACATTTCTCACAGAACTGGAAGGGACCTTGAGAGTTCATGAAGTCCAGTTCCATGAACTCACAGTAGGACCTATCACCATCCCTGATGCTTTTTTTTAAATCTAACCTGCCCCAGAACCTTGAAAGGCCCCTTCACGGATTGAACTCACAATCCTGGGTTTTCAAGGTCAGTGTTCTAACCACAAATTATTTTACTGTTAAAAAAATTATCAGCCTTTTAATTAGTCTTTGAAAATGTTAAACCTAGTATGAATGCCCATTTCTTCAGGTCAAATCTTTCCAGAAGCCATTACCAAAACTCCTTTGAAATCCAATTCTGGAAGAAATACAAAGAGATCTGATCTCTCCTACTTTCATACCTGTAAGCTTCCAATCCAAACCTTTCTAATAGTTAAAGCATCCCTTGAGAAAAGAGCTTCTCTTAGAATTCTCCATTCATAAACTAAATGGGGCTAGGATAAAACAGAGCACCCCCATCAGAACTGCTAGGAATTAATTTCTTGCCCTGAAACACAAACCAAGACCAATTAATGGCAGAACTGACCCTTGGAATGTGACAGTGTCAGTTCCCCTGTTCCTTCAAATAGTTATTAAAAATACTGCTCAGAAAAAAAAGCAAGAAAATTCATATGAAAAACAAGATATCAGCATCACTCTCATGCTAGCTTCTGATAAGTTGGTCCTTCTGATATAAAGAGTTTATCATTGGCAACTACCAAATTATAATGTCCTCAGAATTTCTAGATTAATCAGCATTCTGATACCCAGCTAGCTGGAGACTTAAAAGCATTTTTCCTTATGGGAGAGAAGGCTGATAGTATACCCATTTAATGAGGTTGGAGGGAGGGTGGCTGTGTTTCCCTCTTGTTTTAGGGTACTTGCATACACAGGAAGCCAGTTTTTATTGCATATAATAGAAGTCAAGAAGGCAGAGAAGACATGCTTTAGTTTGTTTTCCTGCTAGTTTCTTAGAGAATTCTCTGCCCCTCCTGATCCCTGGGCTTTTTAATTAATAAAATTAATCCAGCTAGGATTGCTCCCACTAAGATATATGGTTCTCTTTTTCAGGGAAGAATACTGGGAAGGGGACTAAGAAATGGTTTCCCTGAAAACGTCTGTATAACAAGGATGACTATATTTTATGGGGCAATTTTTAAAAAACAGGCACCCAACTGCCACTGAATGGAAACTGAGGCCCTCAAAAGGTATTTAGGTATCTCTTGGTGAAGTCAATAGGAGTTTGGTGCCTAAATAGTTTTGAAAATCTGGGCCTGGATTTCATGCTTCTCAGTTCCCCATATATTCTTGAAAAAATCCTTAACACACTAAGGCTACGTCTACACGTGCATGCTACATCGAAATAGCTTATTTCGATGTAACGACATCGAAATAGTCTATTTAGATGAATAATGTCTACACGTCCTCCAGGGCTGGCAACGTCGATGTTCAACTTCGACGTTGGGCAGCACCACATCGAAATAGGCGCTGCGAGGCAACGTCTACATGCCAAAGTAGCACACATCGAAATAAGGGTGCCAGGCACAGCTGCAGACAGGGTCACAGGGCGGACTCAACAGCAAGTCACTCCCCTAAAGGGCCCCTCCCAGACACAGTTGCACTAAACAACACAAGATCCACAGAGCCGACAACTGGTTGCAGACCCTGTTCATGCAGCATGGATCCCCAGCTGCAGCAGCAGCAGCAGCCAGAAGCCCTGGGCTAAGGGCTGCTGCGCACGGTGACCATAGAGCCCCGCAGGGGCTGGAGAGAGAGCGTCTCTCAACCCCTCAGCTGATGGCCACCATGGCGGACCCCGCTATTTCGATGCTGCGGGACGCGGATCGTCTACACATGCCCTACTTCGACGTTCAACTTCGAAGTAGGGCGCTATTCCCATCCCCTCATGGGGTTAGCGACTTCGACGTCTCGCCACCTAATGTCGATTTCAACTTCGAAATAGCGCCTAACACGTGTAGCCGTGACGGGCACTATTTCAAAGTTGGCGCCGCTACTTCGAAGTAGTGTGCACGTGTAGACACGGCCTAAGGGTGTGTCTATACAGCAAAGCTATTTTGGAATAGTGGTTGCTATTCTCAAATAACTTTGTGTCTACACATCAAAAATGCTATTTTGAAATAAATTTGAAATAGACTGATTATTCTGAGTTCCGTAAACCTCATTCTACAAGGAACAGTGCCTATTCTGAAATGGATATTTCGAAACAGGGGCTGTATAGACAGGGAATAGAGTCTATTTCAAAACAGGCCAATTGGCCAGTCAGTGCGGATGCTCTATTTTGAAATAGCTCAGTGCTAGTCTATTCCAGAATAGTTTATTTGAAAATAGTGCTGTTGTGTAGACATAGCCTAAGGAGGCCTGTTAGAGGTTCCTCTGTTTGCCTCATTCTTAACAGTCCTCAGGATCAGAACCCGAGCTCAGAATTCTATTGATCTGCTTCATAAAGAAATAAAAGTATCTATCTTCAACTACTATTATTCATTAAAAGCGTGTACCTCTGTTCCCTGACCTTACCTCGCTCTATTCCATCTCCACAAGACAATGTTACAGTCATCACTCTCTGAAATCTTGTAGACTGACTAATTTTTTCATTACACTAATCTGTCCATGTTGGAAACCTGCAGTTGCATGAAACCTCCTTAATCTGTCACAGCCTAGTAAGGATATGTCTACACAGCCAAGTTATTCTGAAATAGCAGCTGCTATTTTGAAATAACTATGCAAGGATCTGTACAACGTAACTGCTATTTTGAAATAAGTGCATTTTGTTGCCAAACATTTCCTGATCACTAGAATTCCCCATACATTGCCAATTATTCCTTTAGGGACAGGGCAGAACCTTTTTCCAATAGTGATTTTCAAGCTCAGGAAAATAAACTGTTTCCTCTTTTCTGTCTGCTTAAAAGCCAAGCTGTATCTATTTAACAAATACATATCTCCAGCAGAAATAAGGCATAATTTAATCCAGTTTAGACAGATTCGGACTAGGAAAATGCAGCTAAAAACTAACTACCTGAAACTTAGCAAACAGTCAATCACTAGAACAGGGATCAGCAACACCCAGCATGAATGCTGAGAGCGGCATGCGAGTTTTCATCGGCATGCGAGGTGGGAGCTCAGCCTCGCTCCTCCTCATCCATGCAGCCAGGAGCTTGCTCAAAGCCAGGTCACCTGTGGACTAACAAAAGACCAGCTAATACTACCAACCACCACCCAAATGTTAAAGTCCTGCACCTTTATTTATTAATGAAATTGTTGGAAGTAGGACTATTAGTGACTTTAAAAAGTATAACCAGCACTTGTTCTGTACACAGAGGTCAAAAGGTAAAGTTGAGCACTCCATCTTGGAAAGGTTGCTGACCCCTGCACTAGAACAACACACCTAAGGACATGGTGAATTATCCATCACTTTAAATATTTAAATTAAAACTGACATCTTTCTAAAAGATATGTTCCAGCTCAAAAACAGAAATCCTGGGCTTAATGCAGAACTTACTGGGCAGGAATCTATGGTCTTTTTTATAAAGGAGGCTACACTGATGATCATGGAGGTCTCCTGATCTTAAAAATCTATTAATATCTGTAACTACAAGGAAAACTTCCTTAGTCAATTTATGAATCACTTCCCTATGGGCTAGGAAGATGGTTTAATTCTGGACCACCTCCAGCAGAGATGGAGGAATCCATTTACTCCTGCACCTAACACACCAATTCAATTATACATATTAAATATGAGCATCTCTGGAAACAAGAAAGTACCATATGTTGTGCCACTATTGAGGTATGCTCATTCTCTCTCTCTCTCTTTTTAATAGCTTCCTTCTTGGTTTGGCATCTAAGCTAAACTTCAGGGCAACATACATTCAAATTATTAAAAAAGTTAACACTTTGGGTAATATATAAGAAACTGAAGAGAATGTAAATGAAAAATTAGCCACATGCAGACTTAAATGTTTCACAAGGTGGTGGAAAGAGAACCTGCTGCAGGAAGGTTATAAAACAGAAGCTACAACTATCTGGGCATATTTGCAGAATGAATGACGAAAGAAAAATCAAGACCCTGGTATTCAGCATAATGGACGGTTCGAATAGGACAGGCAGGCCCCACAGAAAATGGATGGATGATATAGTAGATTTGTGTGAAGCTAGTCTACAGAAACTAAGCTACTCTGCCCTGGACAGGGAAAGATGGAAGGGAAGAGTGAGAGAGACACCAGACACCATCGGGCGCTGAGCCCATGGTTATTGATGAGGATGAAGGTGGTGGAGAGTGCAACAAAATTCCTGGGAAATTAAGACCTAGCAGAACCTGGCATATGGGAAGAAGCAGATTTTTCCTGCTTTTGTTGTCTTGGCACACCTTCCACTTTCAGATCAACTCCTCAGGCCCACCTTAACTCTGCCCTGCATCATCAGTATTCAAATCCAGACCAATTGAAATGGCACTGGCTTTTTAAACCAACACTTTCCAATCTGCAAAAACTGCAGAATTCCTGCCTCTGCCTAACAAAACATTTTTCACTGAAACTTTTGCTTTTTTCTGACTAGCTGTAATTGGAAGTATTAAAATTCTTGTTTATGACAGCACCAAGTGCAACGGAGGAGAGGGAGGAGCTGGAACTCCAGTGCTAACATAAACAAATAAATAATAGTGACAAAAGCAGCAGCGTCTTCATGGATGCAGATTTTGGGCTCTGTTTTAGTGGAGATAGGAGTGCATTTTCAGAGTAATCAAAGATAGGAAACTGCCATACACTGCCCTCTTTAAGCTGACAGCAGTGTGTTTTCCAAGTCACAGTTGTGCTGTCTCAGAGAAGTGTCTGAACTGGAAAATGTGTGGGTGGGAATTTAAATGTGCATGTATGTGTGTGGGGAATTTATATATAAAACATGCAAGCGTAAAACAGATTTCAGAGAACCCTCAGACCACTAAGAGAAGCATAACAAGAAAGCTGCCCATGCTCCATGCTAAATAGCAACTAATACAGCTAATCAACCTTCATTACAACGTTCTTGGAGTCTCTGGATATTGGTTCTGTGTGCAGTGTGCCTATACTATGCTAGATATATGTCTATGCACTTTGAGTCAGAATTGCTAATGCAACTCTATATTCCATCTCCTAAACTTCGCCCTCTGGCCAGTCACTAAATCACTCAAGAGCATCACTGAAATAGATATTGATTAACTAATTTCATTTTAGAGAGAGACAAATTGATCCTTGTTATTAGTTGCTCTTCAAATGTCCCAGCTAGATTGCCTAGGAACACAGACAAGGCAGTAATCAACTGGAGCACACCCTATCACGTCCTGGAAGCTGCAGAGTGCTGTCAGGGTTAAAGACTGTTTGTCCAAGAATCTAAAGCACGCTTATCTCTGATCAGATATCTATTTCATTTCCCCTCTTAGTTACTGTATGGCTACAACTGACACAATTACAGAGCCCCAAGGCTGTAACTGATATCTGAATAAAGATACTTCAAGACTTCTATATGGGAATGTGCACAGGAAACAAATTTAGGAAATCCTGCTTTCTGTTACAGGAAATTAATCCTGTGCCAAATGGTAGAAATTACCCTCACTGTGAAAAAAAGTTAAGAATACGAGTTTTTGTAGTCCATTTCATAAACTGACCTCTCTTGACATGCTAATATTTTATTGATATAGAATTTCAAAGGTAAGCTTTAAATGCCTGTTAAAGATTTCATGGATTCCTAGAGGGAATGCTATTTAACAGCATCACACTTTTCTGAAGGGTTTAACTAGTGCTGGTCTCCTATTTAGTACCGCCTATTGTGAGACACACAGCAGATGTCTGACTGGTATTTGACTTGAGACCTACAGACTAGATGCCTTCGGTGTGGTAAAGTATATCTGATTTCAGGAAGCACTTGAAGTTCAGGATTCAAAACATCACAAAGAAAACAATGTACACAAAAGTATAATTTCAGAGTTTAGTTGTAACATTACAATATAAAAATAGCAGGTATTAGAGCCTCATTATTTGCAAAAGAATTTAAAGCAGGAGTTACTATTACAATTGGAAATATATCAAACTTCACCGAGATTATGCGAGCATGTAGGTAAAGATAGGCTATGAATGTAAATAGCCAATTAATTCACTAAGAAACAGTCTCAAATACTGACCACAAAAATTAAAATCTGGAGATCTTGCATTGAAATGTGATCTGAACAGGCATTTACTTCTGTAAAACTACTTTAGTGGCAGGAGCAACACTAAGGACATTCCCGGGCAAGCAGAATACAGAGCGAAAGTATGGTTTGGGAGCAGCATTTGCACAGTGTCTGTTTCCTGTCTCTGGGCTCCATGAGGATACAAATACCCTCTGCCACCATGAGCATAATCACAGAATCACAGAACACTACACTGAAAGGGACTTTGAGAGGTCATCAAGTCCAGTCCCCTGCTTTCATGGCAGGACCAAGTACAGTCTACGCCATCCCTGATAGACATCTACCTCTGCTCTTAAATATCTCCAGTGATGGAGACTCCACAACCTCCCTAGGCAATTTTATTCCAAAGTTTAATCACCTCGACAGTTAGGAGGCTTTTCCTAACGTTCAACCTAAACCTCCCTTGCTGCAGTTTAAGCCCACTGCTCATTGTCCTATCCTCAGAGGCCACGGGGAACAATGTTTCTTCCTCCTTCTCTTAAGTACTTGAAAACTGCTATCATGTCCCCTTTAAGTCTTCACTTTTCTAAACTGAACAAGCCAATTCTTTTAGTCTTCCCTCACAGCTCACATTCTCTAGACCTTTAATCATTCCTGTTGCTCTTCTCTGGACCTTCTCCTATTTCTCCACATCTTTTTGAAACATGGTGCCCAAAAAGAATATGCTTGTACTGATTCATTAGTGTGAGCTCGGAAACCTTTTGTCCTCTCGAATGGAAATCATTGCCTAATTAAAGGAGTAATTTTAGGAAATACAGGTTGAAGTTCTCTAGGCCAGCACCTTTGGGACCTGAGTGGCGCTGAATCAGAGACTTTGCTGAACCACAGGAGATCAATATTGTCGAGCAGCATCACCAACACTTCCACTGCCAACACTGGTGGCTGTTAACAACTTTATAAGACAATAGGAAACTTGGCCACACCGAAGGACAGATGTTGCTGGATGAGAGAGAGCGAATGAGAGAGGTTCAACCTGTGTGTTAAATATTAAAAAGTAGAGCAAATCAGCAGCACAATCTTCTGAGGATGGAATAATCTTACAATACTGGCTATCTGAAGGATTTGAAAAAGATTCTAAAATGAACTTTAACGAAGAGGAAACTTAGCTACTCTTGAAATGTTAAAAGTGAAAAACTGCTTATATAAAACAATAAGAAAAAACACTGGAAATACAGACAAAAGTCTGCACATCATCAATGGAATTTCCAAGAAAATTTTCAGTCTTCTAGCAGATATGGAGAAAAGTAATGATTTCAAATGGTTAAAAAAAACGTTACTAGCAGTGAGTAGTTCAGAGTTTTTAGTGCACCCTTTGCATTCTGTTGCAGTAGACTATAAATCCAAAAGGTACTGCCAGTAAACAAAATAGTTAAATTCTTATGAAAAACTAAAAGAGATTTTTAGTTAAGTTTTCTGTGTGGTAGGAAAGCACCTCTAGCAACTTAATTAGTAAGTGATTCAATCCTACACATAAGCACTATTCTGCATTGGAAGGAAGCAGCGGACATCAGTTAAAGCCACTCAATTTCGAGCGCCACAGTATGACTTAGAATTATTGCTAGGCTACTCTAAATTGCATCTATGGCCCATACACAAGTGGCAGATTAGCACAGCACAGCAGTGTTCTGACAGAAGTCTCTTCCCACTTGTCACATAAGATATGTCTACATAACAATAAAAAAAACCTGCAGCACCAAGTCTCAGAATCCACATAGCAGATTTGGGTTCAATGGACATAGACAGTGGGGCTAAAAATTCAGGCACAGACTGGAGCATGGTGTTGGAGAGCCTAAGCCATGTTGGGTTTCAGAACCTGAGCTCTAGCCCATGCCTAAATGTCTACACTCTGCTTTCCTTACTCAGTCTACTACAGCCTGAGCATGAGCCCAAGCCTGATGACCTGGGCCAGCTGCGGGTCTCTTACTGCAATGCAGACATGCCCATCAGCATGGGAGGCTGCACACAAAAAGGCCAGATCTGGCGAAGATGCACTAGCAGTGAGCTCCCCTATGACCATTATTCTGGTCACTATTTCCTTCTTCCAGTCTAGATCATACTTTATGTTGCTCCTCAGATATGTGAGCTACTCTACATCCCCTAGTTTAATCTCATCTACACTGATCTTCCTTCTTATTTCCTCATCTCCAAATACCATCAATGGAACTGACAGACTTTTTTTCCAAGTATATTAGCCAATGACACCATTCATCCTCAGTATGATTGATGAGCAAATATTTGCTAGTGCTGGTGATTTAACACAGCACTCTTACATTTCAGAAAAAACAATGAGAAGTCCTGTGGCTCCTTATAGACCAACAGATATATTGAAGTGTAAACTTTTGTGGGCAAAGACAGCTGCATTGATGAAGTCATATGCATCTGATGAAGTGGGTCTTTGCCCACGAAAGCTTATGCCCCAATATATCTGTTGGTCTATAAAGCACTACAGGACTTCTTGCTTTTGCAGATAATGACTAACATAGCTACCCCTCTGTTACTTACATTTCACAGAGGCTTCCTTCAGAAATTGCCTATTCTGAGCCTTTAAAAATGTTAATGGGAGGGGTGGATGAGGGAGGGAAACAAGCAAACCTCACCTCGTCAGGGCTGGAAGCCTGGTATACCCTGCAGGAGTCTTCATAATGTCTCTCAGCTTCAGCCTGATCTGTTACACCATTAGACTCGTACACAGGTGTCACGTTGTGGCACAGGGCAATCGCTTTCACAGCCTCATGAACACGGCTGCTCATGGTTTTACGTACTTTTGTGGTCAGGGTGGGGCCTTTTGAAGTTGGTGGGTCTTGTGGCTGCTAGAAAGAAAGGAGGAAAGAAAATGTGGACAGTTTTGAAAAGCAGGAATAACTGAGTATCATGAAAGAACTTTTTTCTGTTATAACCATATATACCCTATCGGCCTAGACTCACACCTCCAGTACCCTGGAATACATTTTTGATGGGGGTATCTTTTTGTGTGTTATAATGGAAATAACTGAGAACGAATCACAGTTATGTGCCATTAAATAAAGTTAGATTTACTTAAATGTGTGTAAAATGGAAAATAAACAAACAAAAAACAAAAAACCCTTTTCAGCACAACTTGGATGAAATGATCATTTGTTACAGATCCACCAAAATACCACACAAACTTAGTGGATAAAAATCCTTCCCAAAAATCATCAGATTGTATTTTCCACTGAAATCACATTTTGCTCAAATCCTCTTTCACTTCAAAATGAATTGTATATCTCATATACCTGAACACATGACTACTGAAAACAGATGGGGCCCACATGCAATGAAACAATTTAAGTTAATCTATTTTTTAATACTATTTTTAGTATCAGAATCAAACTCCCCAGGTAATTATACAATTACTAAATTATGTTAGTCAAAGTGGAGAGACATAGTGATCTAGTTTCCTGTTCTGTTAACCTTTCATGTCAAGAGGACAAAAGTCGCACTTCCCGGTCAAAGGGCATAGCATGGTAAAAATAAAAGTAATGAATAAGAACTATAATTTAAATCAACCACTACTAACAAATGCTTCTAATATAAAGTACCTTATTTTCTAAAGTATAAGAACTTATAATGTGCAAGATCTATGGGAAGTTCAGTGTGCAAATTTTGTACAATTAAATAATATCTTCAAAATTCCAGTCTTTAATAAATCTAAAATCTCCCTGTTGTTTTCTGTAGTGCTACCCATTACCCTACTATTCAAGTGTTTTCATAATAAAATCAATAGCAATAGTGAAGTCCTTGGTTCAGGCACAGAGTCACTTGCTGTACCCAACCATTCATATAGCATCCGGCATTGACTAATACTGGATGCCTTAAGTAGTAATTAACTAATAGTTGAGTTTCTTCAGCACTCAGAATGGGATGGTACCTGAACAGGTACAGCCTGATCAGAGAAATGTTATAGACAGGAAGCATGTGGCAGTTCAGATTCACTACCAGATCTCAATATCTGACAGAGATCAGATACCAAAATGGCTCTGGAAGACAAACAACAAAAGAGAGGTGGCTACGGCAGTCAGGAGTTGAAAGCTGCATCTATTAAAATGCACATGATAATTCCGAGATGTCTGAGGATGTCAGCTGTGCAACTATACCTGAAAGGCAAAAGAATCAAACAAATACACTATATAGCTGTGTCTACACGTGCACGCTACTTCAAAGTAGCGGCACTAACTTCGAAATAGCGCCCGTCGTGGCTACACGCGTCGGGCGCTATTTCGAAGTTAGCTTCGACGTTAGGCGGCGAGACGTCGAAGTCGCTAACCCCATGAGGGGATAGGAATAGCGCCCTACTTCGACGTTGAACGTCGAAGTAGGGACAGTGTAGACGATCCGCGTCCCGCAACGTCGAAATTGCCGGGTCCCCCATGGCGGCCATCAGCTGGGGAGTTGAGAGACGGTCTCTCCAGCCCCTCAGCTCACTGGTGGCCGCGTGGAGCGGCCCCTTAAAGGTCCCCTCCCCCTCCCTGCCTCTGCAGGAAGCTGAGGCAACGTGCAGGCTGCAGCCTGCACACGCGGGCAGCCTGCAGCACCCTCAGCCACCCACCCAGCGGCGATGGCTAGCCAGCAGCCCCCCCCAGCACCCCCAGGGGACCCCCCCCAAGGGAAGCCAGGGCAGCCAGCCCAGCCAGAGGGCCAGCCAGGCTGGGAAGCGGCAGCGGGGCCCCTCCTGGACGGAGGCCGAGCTGCGGGACCTGCTGGGGCTCTGGAGCGAGGAGGAGGTGCTCCAGGTAATGGGGAGCAAGAGGCGGAACGCGGATGCGTTCGCTCGGCTGGCCGATGGCCTGGCTGCCCGGGGTCACCCTGCCCGCACTCCTGATCATGTGAGGAGTAAGGTCAAGGAGCTGCGGCAGGGTTATGCCCGGGCCCGGGATGCGGCCAGCCGATCTGGGGCCGCCCCTGTCACTTGCCCCTTTTACAGGGAGCTCAGGGACATCCTGGGCTCCCGGCACACCTCCTCCCCTCCGGCCACCCTTGACACCTCGGCTGACGAGCCTGAGCAGGCCCTGCAGCTGGAGTCCGCCCCGGAGGCAAGCCCCGCAGCCCGGGGGCCCCCCCCGGAGGCCATCCCCGGGACATCGCGGCAGGAGGAGGAGGAGGAGGAGGAGGGGGGGGGGCTCCTCCTCCGCAGAATCCAGCCTGCAGATCCTCCTCCTGCCATCCCGGAGCAGCAGCAGGGCCTCCGACCCCCGGGGATCTCCGGACCATGGGAGCAGACCCACAGGTAGGTACCCCTCTCTGGTGTACACCCCTGGCCTTGAGGGGTGGGGGTAACAGAGATGTGTCCAGGGCCCCCCACATGCTCACATGGCCATGGCACCAAGGACACCAGGGCCATGGCCCTCACAGCACTGCAGCCATCAGCCCCTGCCCCCGCCAACCCTGCATGACAGTGCCATGCCCCATCCCTGGGCCAGGGGGGAGCGGAACCTCAAGGGGCCCCCGGGCGGAGTGGGTGGGACACCCCGCAGCAGCAGCATGTGATGGAGTGGGGGGAGTGCCAAAGGGAGACTCAGGCTACATATGAGCCACAAGAGCTGAAGAGCTCCCAGGGCCAAAGGAGGATCCTGGCGCTACAGCTGGCAGGTGACACCTCTGCCCTGAACAAACAGGAGGAAGGAGCCGAGCTGGCTTGGAATTGGGGGGCAAGGGCAGGGGCCACAGGTAGAGGCTAGGGGAAGGGAGAGCTGCTAGGCAGCCAGGCTGAGGAGGGGGAAAGCTGCATCCCAGAGGGGCCCCCCTTGGGGTCTTCTCCCCACGACGGGTTGGAAGGACTGTCTCTTCCAACAGCTGGTGCTGTCACTCCTGGCAGAAAGTGGCCATCTGTGGCCTAAGAAACCTCTCCTGCTCTCAGACCCTGCGGGGTGAAGTGAGAGTCGCTCCCACCAGGGGACGGGGTGCAGGGCAGGGGGACCCCTGAACCCCATCCATCACAGCAGCATCTCCCGGGGACGGGGATGGGGAACCTGCAGCACAGGGCGGGGAGGGGACAGAGGCCACGGCTCGGGGCCCACACTAACGCCTGTCTCCATTCTTCTTTCCCCCCTCCTCTCCTGTGTCCTGCACCTGCACCATCAGAAGGACCGGAAGAGAGCGCCGGCGAGGCCTCAGTTGTCCCGGAGAGCCCTCCGGGACCATCGCTCCAGGGCAGCCCCTCGGCTGAGGAACGACCGGCCCCGCGGAGGGCTAGACGGCGGACCCCGCGCCTACTACCGCCGACGGCGACGGACCCCCAGCTGCTGGCCATCCTCCGCCGGCAGCTGGAGGTCTCGGAGCAGCACCTCCAGCTGCAGGAGCGGGCGCTGGCCTGGCACCAGGAGGCATGGGGGGCCTATATGCAGACATTTAACCGGCTCGTGGACTACCTGGCCCCCCATGCCGCGCCGGCCGAACCATCGCCCGCCCTGCCCGCTCCTGCAGCCCCACCACCAGCTGCTCCGCCCGTCGCCAGCCCGTCCGCCGTCGCCCCACCACCCAGCCGCGAGGGCCAGAGCACCGAGGGACCCCTGGAGCCACCTGAGACTCGCCGGCCCTGATACCGTCCGGTCCAGCCCGCTCCCACCCAGCCGCGGACCAGGCTGCGAGCGCGGCGGGGCTCCCGGCCGGGTACGCCCAGTGCCGGGCTATAGGGGCGAGGGGCCCGGGACGTGGCTCCCCCCCTTGTATATAGTTGGACCCTGTTGTTTTGGTCCCCCAGTTTGCCCCGTCCCCCCCATGTAAATAGTTCTCCCCTTTCTCCTCCCTGGTTTTCTTTTTATTATGTATGGCACACAGTTGTTTCTTTGGATTGTTTTATTTGTGTACATATTGCTTTGGTTGAACGTTTGTACCTAGTTTTCTGTTTGTGCTTCACATATTTATTTACACCCAAAAAAAAGGTTCGGCCAGAAAAAAAAAAATTTACGTTCAGCCACAAGTTCAGGCTGTCATTTGTCCAGGACAAGTGGCGGGGGGGGCGGTGGGGTGCTCCATGGTGTGGGCGTTGGGGCAGGAGTGTGGGGGAGGAAGGGGCGGGCAGTAGGGGGCCTGGGCAGAGTTCATCCCGCGGCCTGTTGGTCGAAGTGGGCCCGCAGGGCCTCCCGGACCCGGGTCCCCTCGGGGTCCACCTGCCGACTGGGGGCAGCAGGTGGCTGGACGTGTGCCCTGCCGGCCTCCGCGGCCCAGCCCTGCAGAAAGGTCTCCCCCTTGCTCTCCACGAGGTTGTGCAGGGTGCAGCAGGCACCCACAATCTGGGGGATGTTGTTGGGGCCCGCATCCAGGCGGGTCAGGAGACATCTCCAGCGTCCCTTCAGGCGGCCAAATGAGCACTCCACCACCTGGCGCGCACGGTTCAGGCGCTCGTTGAAGCGCTCCTGGCTAGCGGAGAGATGGCCCATGTACTGGTGCATGAGCCACAGCCGGAGGGGGTAGGCCGCATCTGCGATGACACAGAAGGGCATGGTGGTGTCCCCCAGAGGGATCTCCCGCTGGGGGATATAGGTCCCTGCCTCCAGCCGGCGGCACAGGCCCGAGTTCCGGAAAACCCGGGCGTCGTGGGTGCTGCCAGGCCAGCCCACGTAAATGTCCTGGAAACGTCCCCGGCTGTCCACCAAGGCCTGCAGGACGACAGAATGGTAGCCCTTGCGATTGAGGTATCGTCCGCCACTGTGATGCGGGGCACGGATGGGGATGTGAGTCCCATCCAGAGCCCCGAAGCAGTTGGGGAAGCCCAGGGTGGCAAAGGCGGCGACGGTGGCATCTGGGTCCCCCAGCCTCACGAGCCTGTGCAGGAGCATGGTGTTGATGGCATGCACAACCTGCAGAGAAAGCACATGGGACAGCCCCAATGAGGGGTGAGCAGGGTGTGCGTGGCCCTGGCCTGCCCTGCCCTGCCCTGGCCTGCCCTGCCCTGCTCCGGCCCTGCCCTACCCTGCTCTGGCCCCCCTGCCCTGCCCTGGCCTCCCCCTGTGGGTTCTCTTACCTCCATGAAGACAGCCCCGACGGTGGCCTTTCCGACACCAAACTGCTGGACCACGGATCGGTAGCTGTCCGGAGTGGCCAGCTTCCAGACAGCGATGCCGACCCGTTTCTCCACAGGGAGGGCACGCCGCATGGCAGTGTCCTGGTGCCTTAGTGCGGGGGTGAGCCACTGGCACAGCTCCAGGAATGTCTGCCGGCTCATCCTGAAGTTCCTGAGCCAGCGGTCGTCGTCCCACTCCCCAAGCACCAGCCGCTCCCACCAGTCGGTGCTGGTGGGGTAGCTCCACAGCCGCCGGTGTGTGAGGCGGGGGGTGGAGCGGGGTGCTGCAGGGGTAGGGGTTGAGCCCTGCTGCCCTGGGGGCATCTCCTCCCCTGGGGCAAGGAGGTGCTCAGCTGCCTCCCACATGGCATGGGTCAGGGCAAGCCCTGCTCCTGCCGGGAGGGCTGGGTGGACCTCTAGCTGCTGCTGCTGCTGCTGCCGCTGCTGGGGGTCCATGACTGCGGCGCCCGGGATTTGTGTGCCTATGGCTCCTCAGACTGCGTGCTGTGCAGGCTGAGTGTATGTGGGAGGGGCCCTTTAAGGGAGCGGCTAGCTGTTGCCCCGGAAGCGCTAGTCCGCCCGTTGACCCTGTCTGCAGCTGTGCCTGGCATCCCTATTTCGA
The DNA here is from genome assembly GCF_033958435.1 of Carettochelys insculpta. Classification (NCBI taxonomy): domain Eukaryota; kingdom Metazoa; phylum Chordata; order Testudines; family Carettochelyidae; genus Carettochelys; species Carettochelys insculpta. Next base: position 17,792,936 of record NC_134153.1, on the reverse strand, counting down.
TGTGTGCTACTTGGGCGTGTAGACGTTCCCTCGCTGCGCCTATTTCGATGTTGGGCTCAGCAACGTTGACGTTGAACATCGACGTTGCCAGCCCTGGAGGACGTGTAGACGCTATTCATCGAAATAGCCTATATCGATGTCGCAACATCGAAATAAGCTACTTCGATGTAGGCTTCACGTGTAGACGTAGCCTATCTGAGGCACACACCAGTGGAGATTTCATGGAGAGAGAGCTCAAAATGCCACACATCGATTAGCCTGGGAGGAAGAATAGTGGCTTGGTTTGTCTGCTGGCACAAAGGCAAGCTGAACTACAGGAAAGAGGTCTTCAAATTCCAAAGAGAGAGCAGAATGGTTATTCTCTAGCCGTACAGCACACTTCAATGGTATATCTACTCACAGGCCTCCTGACGGGAGGCCCACTGTGCCTAAAGGTCTGAGCCCCTGTGGAAAGCTGTGGAGTGCAGCACACTATTCCATGGGGAGCTCTGAGGGAGAACGGGAGGAGCCCCCAGAGCTGACTGCCTAAGCCCTGGCCCTTCCGCCCCTGGCCCCACCCCTTCCAGGGGCTGAGAGCCAGGCCTCCCACCCACCTTGCTGCTGGGGGTGGGTCTGCTGTTTATACAGCAGCTGAGAGCATGCTTTCCAACTCAGACAGACACTTGGTAACAATTCTTAAGCTAGTAAGCTAAACAAAGCAATGTGTCCATAGCAGCATGGACAATGACTCAGGCTAGGCCTTAGAATACACACCTAGGGGTCAGATGGGTTTGTACTTGGATGTACAAGTGCTAGTGCCCAGGCCGTCATGGCCACACCAGCTCAGAGCTAGTGCAGGTCTGTCTACCCATGCTGGGAAGTACACTTGCAGCTTCTGCGTAGACACATCCCAAGTAGAAAAATCCTATTTTATACAACGTTTGTCTTTTTTTGCCTGCAAAGTGCACAGTTCATTTTTTCACTTTGGGAGGTTTGTACACTTTGTTGGTTCCAAAGTACTTTAGGTAAAAATGTAAGGAGAGGTGACATATAAAGAAGCAGATTACTGCACTAGGCATTTTGCTTTGGGGAGAATGCTAGTCCCTTGGTACATACACCTGCCTTATGTGAAGTGACTCCATAATCACAAAGAAATACAAGTGTTTGACATTAGGATCACATTGTACAATGGCCCACCTATCTGTTTCCTAATTCTGTTAACTGAATCAGCAGGGTCGCATTTTACAAATGAGAAGAACCAGCAAATCACTAAAGATAGAGACTTCTGATCAGCACTTATTTTGTGCCAGTACTTGTCGGTACTGAGCACGGGCACCTTAGCAGCCCCAGCTGCAGGTTTGTGTTGGGGGGAGGCGGAAGCTGGATGAGTACTGGCTCCTCTTTTTTACAAAAAAAAAGAGGACTGCTTCTGATGATTCATAAGCCACTGCAGAGCTATTTCTAGCTGCAGGAGTTTCTAACGAGAGAGTGAGCTGCTTGTTAAGAACAAATTTTAAAAGTCAGAAAACCACTGCATTAATGATTAAATTACTATTAAACAAGGTTAAAAGACAATTTAAAATAATAGCTAGCTGATGACTTCCTAACAGTTAAACATTTTTTTTCAAGTGTAATAAGAAAAGAAAAGAAAAAGGAGGTGTTATGAATCTCACATGAAAAATTCTCCGGAATTCCAGATGATTTTTTTTTAAATTGTCAAGCCCTTCATTAGCAGAGTGATTTTAGTTATTTTAGTTCTTAGTTAACATTGGTTTTATTGAATTTAAACACTTTATTGTAATATGTAAAATGCAGCCACAGTAGCACAACACTGTTACATGGACCAAAAAGTTAAATTGATTGGCTTTCTGCAAGCAGTAAATTTGTTCTTAATTTAACAAAAAAAAAAATCCTTCTCTTTCAATTGTATTAGATAAAGAAATTCTTTTTAAGTCTGATTTTTACCAGACCATTTTCCTCTAAAAGAGACAGGAAAAAGTAGTAAAATGCAAATAAACTTCATATAATAACTGAAGGCTCTAAGTATCCTACTGAATTTTAAAAGATTGCAATGAATTATGAATTCCAAATTTAAGACAACAGGATGCAGGTTCAAACTTTGTGGACTGGTGCTGATAATTTTTGGATATGCCCTTTGCGATAAACGTAGGCACTGCTGTGGTCACTACTTTTGTTTCACAGGAAGCTGCACACGGGAATGCTAGATTTCCTTCATAGATTTATCCAGTTTTTGAAAATGACAAAGAAAAATAAAAAGCCATAGCTTGAGTCAGGAAATGCAAAGTTTTTCACCCTTCTAGTTCATATCTATTTGATACACAAAAATTAAACCAAGAGAGCACAAGAAAATAAAGACATCACCACTGACCCTAGATTATTCATTTGCATAGGAAACGATTACTAAATAAATGTTCCCTTCATCACAGAATCATAGGACTGGAAGGGATCTTCAGAGGTCATCTAGTCCAACCCGCTCCTCTCATAGCAAGGTGAAGTATTACCTATATTCTAGACCTGTGGCGTCCAATATGAATTGAAAGATCACTACATTTGTGGTTGTTGTCCTCTCATATTCACCACAGCCCCAGGCCCCACTCTAAATAACACACTCCTCCTCGAATGGGGAACGTATTGGATGCCAAGGTTCTAGACCATCCCTGACAGGTATATATGTAGGATAGTCTTGGTTTGTAAGCTAAGTACTACACTTATTCATTTAGAGACATTTCTTGCTTAAAGTTGAGACAAACTGACCAAATATCACGAGTACAAATTAATACGTTACGTCAGCCTGAACTATGACTTTACAAAATTTTTAAAAGATACAGAGTGCCATGGAAGAATTTTTAAAATTACAGCCAGTTTTGAAAAGGGGGTGTTTGTTTTTCTGATTCAGACCAGTTTCAGGAAACTTCTGACACTCTATGGCTGTGTCTACACTACAAAACTAACTTTGAAGTTGAGCATCTACACATACCCTACTTCAAAGTTCAACTTTGAAGTAAGGCACTATTCCATTCCCAAGAATGGAGTAAGGACTTCGAAGTTGGGCTTGAAGTTAACTTTGAAGTAAGGAAAAACATGTGCAATCTCTCTGCTGGCTACTTTGAAGCAGTGCCTAACTCTGAAGTTCGTTTCTACTGTAGACGCACTCTACGAGTGCTACCAACGTCAAGAGATCGAAAAGCATCAATTAGACCTTCTCCAATTCATGAGGTGTTTTTAAGGTGATGCCATTATCTTTTAGGTCAGTCTCTTGATTTATCTCCTCCTGCCCATCCCCACGATGTATACAGGTGACAATAAGTGTTGCCCCATCTTCCACATCTATTGGCTAAAGTTATTTTGGCCTCTACTGCAGGAGCTCTTATCTCTTTATCTGCACTTCTCCTGCCCAGCAATTAAGCCTGTCTTCCAGACCCTCAACAGTTTTGTCTCAACCCAACAACCCTCTTCAGGTTCAGCTCTCCCTTAGCCCAGCCCCACCGTTACCCTCAGTTCACTCTTCCAGCACACACCCATCTGCTCAGAAACCACAATCATTACAGCTCTCCCACCCCGACCTTTCCTCAGCCTCCTCATTTCAGCCCCCAGGCCACATTTAAGTCCTTCCAGCCTTATCTCTTAAGGCTCTTCACCAACACCAGGCTGGGGAGGTGGGGGAACTAGCGGGAGGGGCTGCAGACGTGTCCCCCTCTCCCATTTCCCAGACTGGCATGGGAACCTCAAGCTGTCAGGGACTGATACCAGGCAGCCCCCTGCCTCTGGCAGCTGACAGCAATTTCTAAGTAAAATTAAACCTCACTCATGATCTTGGGATAGAACTTGTGTCAGGATTTTTTTTCCAGCACAGCTGGTATGTATGGTAATTATACATACATATATAATAATCATACAGCTGCCTATATGTTTTACAGAAACTCTGTGCTCTGTAGTCAGGATCTGTGTATGTACAGTCCAATCACGGGTCTCACTATTCATTTCTTTGAGGAAAAAGAATTAATCAGACTTGACTTTACCTGGGTATATATACTAAATATATGGCTTTGCACTTCATCCATGGAGTCCAGTCCATAGGCTACTGTCCCTAGATGAAGCCGTTTAAAAACCATCTCGTTCTGTGTGAGAGTTCCTGTAACAGAAGCAGCATTGCAGGTCACATACAAGCCTTGACAGGCATTTAGTTTCCACTCAACCCCTATTCCTACTCTTCCCAACAAAGAGAAAGGATGAGATGGATGCTCACAGGTTTACCTCCTTCCTATAATAAGTTATGAGTGCAGCTTCAAGCACATGAAAAACATTTTTAATAATTTGTGAGTAGATTTTTGCAGGGATAGGTAGAGTACTTGGCTAGGACAACTCACCAAGAAACACACTACACAATGAGATGTGGGTATCAGTGTGAAACCCTGACCCCACTCTAGTCAGTTGCAGTTTAGCCTTTAATTTAAAGGGTCTGGGATGATATTTAAGTGCCCTTGACTACTAACTTAGGGCTTTTGTTGTCCTAGAACAGAGTTGTAAAGGTTCTGGGCCAACAACAGCTGGAATGATCGCAGATGACAGGTTTCTGTTTCTAAACAAATCATAGAGGGTAAAAAGTCATCCACACCTCTTGCGCACATAGGTGCACACCTGCTTTAACGATGGGTTCTATTAGGCAAGAAAACAACATGGAGACTAAGAACATATGTAACCAAGGGACTGAACCATGTGTTCTAAAAGGAAATCCTTACTAGAAAAGAAGAAATGTTCTGTTTTTCCACCCCATCAAAATCATATTAGCTTATTTGACCATTCAAAAAAAGTGTTACCTAAAGACATTCTTCAAGCTCTTGCCTACATTAATATCTCCTGGTAACTCATTCATTGCATACCTGTTTTGTCCGTAAGCAAATAGGATATCCTTCCAAGCTGCTCTGGAATAGTGCTGGATCGAACCACTGTCCCAGGAATTTTTGAATCCCTACGGATCATCCAGCTGTAAACTATTTTCCCCATATCCAGGTTTACACGTAAGCTATGTTCAGGAAAAAAGAACAAAAAGGGCTAAAAAAATCATCATCTAAGAATGTCTCTCAAAGAAATACACCATATATTATGGAGACTTAATCTGTTTGATCAAGAACTCCTCCTAAATGGTAGAAGCAAAGATCACCAAATTTGGCATCCAGCTTCCTCTTATCAGAGCTTAAAGCAACATAAGGGTTTGGTTGTGCCAGGAAGCTCGGATGTGCCTGGAGTGGGATTGCTTCTTACAAAACTGAACAGAAAAGAGAAAGAATCAAAACTGACATATCTAAGTGAATGTTGAAAAGAGCCCAAAAAATAGGATGACCCAGGAATATGATTGCTTCTCAATATGCCTTACAGAAAAAGAGAGAAAACAGAGAAATTTCGAGTAGGACTATGTTTTGGCACAGCTAATTCAATGCTGAGAACTAGACGAAAGTGTTATTGGAGGCCATATTGATTATAGCCCTTTTTTGTTAAAACCTGGTGAATAAGAGCTTATAGGGATGAAGAAAAAAAATACACTTGATGGAATTCCCATTTTTAAAAAATTAATAAAATTACATGGACAAATTTTAACTTTTTTTAAAAAATCTGAAATAAAAATTAACTTCTTAAAAATACTGTTGTATTTTTGAAAAATACTATCATATAAAAAAAGCATGTACATTTTCCTTTTATTTTAAAAAAGGAATTTCGTTAAGGACCCAAAGAATGCTAGGAAAAATCTGCTAGCAGGATTATAAATTTGCTATGAACTGTTGAACTATACCATAAACTGCCACAGGAAAGTGCTGTAATAAAAAATTGGTTCTTCCATATTAGCAATGAGCCACACAAGACAATGTTGAGTGAGAACCCTGTAATAGCTTGTCGCAAATGAATGCCTTTAAAGGATTAACCCTTAGAGGAGTCTCTGTGGGGTACAGCCAGGTAAGCCAATGGGGACAGAAAAATCCTTTTTTAAATAAAAACAATTGCAGGCTAAAAGTTCTTTGTCTGGGTTCTGCGACTGGAGCAGGGAGAGGCCAAAAATGCTAATAAATCCAGTAAATATCCTGGCCACATCATAATCAAAGCATAAATATCTAAGTAGAAAAAATGTTTAGTTAGATGCAGTCAGGTTATTTTTTATTTTGAATCTGGCGTGGAATTTCTCAGGCTGGTAAATGTCTTTCCCCTGTACTCTGTAACATCTAAGCTGAATCCCAGAGAAGTAATTCTCTGCGCTCTAATATTAATAATCTTTAATTGCATCTAGCAACTAACTATGCTTATTTACTCTATTGGTGTTTTTCCATCTTTTGTTTTGTAAATCATTTACTTTTTAAAGGCAATAATTTTAATTTCTGTGTCGTAGAAAAGTGTCTGTATATATGCCTGCCTAAAGCAAGATCAGCTACCAAATTACAGCTTGGAAACAAAGAGTTATCTCCTAAAACACGGGTAAAGCTTGGGGGTTACTCCACAGGGAGATACCCAAGTGTTTCTTCCTGGGTTCTGAGGGTGGCTTTTCTTACTTCATGGTGGCAGCACTACTTATTAGGGTCTGAAAATCTAACTTTGGGAAGATTTTTTAAGTGAAACCTATAAAGGTGAGGTATTTAAGTTTTTTATGGGCCCACACTTTCTGCACTTGGAATGTCAGAGTAGGGGACAGCCTTGCCATAGCTCTGGTGACAGCAATGAGAAGTTCAAAGCTGGTAAGAGAAATGCTCTGAATGGAAGATGGACACACCATCTAAGCAGGGATACAATGATCAACAACCACAAAACAGGGGGTTAAAAAAAAAAATCTTGGTGGTTTGCTTTCTTCCCTCAGCCTCCTCCATTTTTGCTCACCTCTCTTCAGGGAAACAAGGGAGCCTATGAGCAAGAGAAGGGCTGCCCACGCAACAGGCATTTCCTTTGCTTCATATGTGGAGGACTTCACAAGCAAGTCCAACGTTGTAAAATTCTAGGTGTGTATGTTATAGTATGGAAGAGTAGAAGGCTATACATTTTACTGGGCAGGGTTAATTGACTGGCTTACCTAATAGGAATGATATTTGAAAACAGGAGGAGGAAGCGTATGATCTGAAGGTACCAGCGGCCTGCGAAATGCTGGAGCGCCACCATGACAAGAGAGACCACCACGAGGGCTCCAAACAGGATTTTGGTCAGACAGTTCACTTCCAAGTCAAACAGACCAATCTGAACAAATAAAACGAATAAGCAATAAACTGAGAGATTAATCCACTCTGTGGCGGGAGCTGCCATCATGCCTTGAAGTGCCCATGTGCTCACAGAGCTAAGGGGCTGATGGGAACATTTCCAATACAGAAATGGAAGCGATAAATAAATCAGTGCTCTAGAGAACAGGGGAATAAGGAACTCACAGAAAATTAGAAACAAACAGCAAGATTAAGCACTACTTTCAAGTTATGTGACAGTTCCAGGATATTGTTAATCACTGAACATATTTTCATCTCTTTATTTAAATCTTTGGACTGTTTTGCATATCAAAGAAACACCTTCCCCAACTCAGCCTGTAAGCTCCCACGCCTTTACAGGTAAAATATCACATACACTAGACTGCCATACACTTGCTGCTGCCACTGTCTAATATCAACTGCCTTAACAAAACAAAAACAAACACAAAAAATGGTACTGAGAAGTGATCCATTCTGTTAGTATGTGGGTTGAAGAGAGCTGAGATGTCTCATATGATCAACAACTGGTCACCATCATCCACAGGACTAAACTCAACTAAAGGATTCTTAGAGTGAACAGTATCGTGAATGCAGTTACACTGCTACAAGTGCAAAAACAAAGAGAGACCCTGTGGCACCTTAAAGGCTAACCGATTTATTTGGGTTTAAGCTTTCATGGCTAAAGCCACCTTCATCAGATGCTTTTCATCTATGAAAGCTTATGTGCAAATAAACGTGTTAGTCTTTAAGGTGCCACAAGTACTTCTCATTGTTTTTGCAGATACAGGCTAACACAGCTACTCCTCTGAGACTGCTATAAATGTGTGTATACCAGTAGAACTTATGCCTGCACAATAAACCAAATACTATATCTAAGGGTACACTATGGGATCTATTTGCATTGATAAACAAATAAAATGATATCCCTAATATATCCCACTATGCTGGTTCAAAAACCAGTTGCCCACCAGGCAGACAGGAAGAGATCTCCTATGAGGACTGCAGACTGGAAGTCAATCACAATTCAGCTAATGCTGTCCAGTTTACTTGTCTGCCATGTAACAGACAGAAGCTCAATATTATCTCCAGGATACAGCTTTACATGGTTGCGCCCCATGATGATAATGCATTCTTCCCTGAAACAGCAGTGTACACATAAGCACAGTTTGGCAGGGCAGTTCCAGTCAGTCCACCAGGGTTGCAAATACATGTCTCAGACAGAGCAATGACCCCTCTGCCCCCAGACTACACCTATGGAACTATGTGTCTTTAAGAGAGAGCGTACTGGGCTAGCTCAGAGATTCTCAGTCTCTTTAACATTAAGATTGCCAACTCCCTCTCTACTACTTATCTTCAAATGCACCCCATAAATAATCTCGATTCACATAGTGCTCGGGAAGAGATAAGGTGTCAAAGGGTACTGCAAAGGAGATGCCATGGGAAGCAGTGTAATGATTTCAGTATCTCTCAGGTCTGTGGAGAATTGATTGTTAGAACAAAACAAACAAAAACAAAAACAAAAAAAACCAAACTGGTTAGTTACACATCAGGAGTAACACCGTACCTTACTTCGTGGATTTGAAGTATTCATGACACTGCGAAGTTCCCTTCCTGTGTAAAGCACAACTCCCACAACTGTGCCTGAAGGAAACAAAATCCATGATGTATATTATTCTGGGATGAACAGGCTAAATAATGTTGTTGTTTTTCTAAACGGTCAGGATGTTTGTTCTTTATAAGTTTTATTTTATTCACAGACTCAATCTACTGAATATTCCTAGGACATCACTTTCAGAAAGCATGGAGAGCAGTGTTCCCTGTAAGCTGTGATCTTGTGCTGCCACTCATGAGAAATTCAAATGCTGTCCAGCTGATTAGCAGAGCACCTACAGCTAGGTTTGTGATTTTCCTGGTGGTGCATATTTGCCCACACCCCAGTTCACATAACAAAATTTACTCCACACATGGGCACATGGATGGAAAAGATTAGCAGGAAGATTAAAATCAAATCAACAGATTCTGGTACATGGGATATAAAGTGAGGGGTGCATAAATTGATTCAGAATGAACATTAGCCTACCTCCCTCCTCCAAATGCCAGTGCTTGAAGCTGGACATGGTGTTCTTCAATAACGCCTGTGCAATTAACCTTTAAGTAACACAATATAGCTGACTAACATAGGGGTAAAAGGGTAAGGTACCCCTTTCCCTGTTCTCCTGTCACTCTGGGTGTGAATTCCCTTCCTGTTGCAATCAAAAGAGTTCAAAACCAGGGGTTCCAGGTTCCCACCACCAATTACCCCCCACATAGTTGGGCAGTTGTTTAGGAACCTGGCCCTAGAGGTTACAAACTATTTATGGTTTACTGTCAGTGTTCTCCGTAATCTGGGTGCTTGTGTAGCTGGGAGAGATTCAACAGCCACCCAGCTGATTAGCAGTGTGCCCACAGCTAGGCTGGCTTGTCTGTACTGGTGATACACATTCACACATGCTTGGCTGCACAAATTTATTCCAAACATATACGAAAAAGATTAGAGGGAACGTTGCTTACTATTGCCCTCAAAAAGCATAAAACAGCCACTTTGTTCTTGTGGCCATCGCTGCTAGCAAATGCAAACATAACACAGCATTTAAATAGCAATGTGATTATCTAGTTGCAGAATGTCAGTGCTGCAAGTGTATTTTGCAACACGCCAGCATTCCACATTTTTGCCCTCACACTAAGCGCAGGTGAGTGATGAAATAAGACAGACACCCCAAGGAGTCATAACCAAGTTAATCCTCCATAATTTGGGAACAAGATTGGTTAAATGCATCCAGTTAAGTTTTAATTCTGGCCTTAAAAGCCAACAAGCATCCTTGGCTGATGCACTTTGAGTCAAAAGTCACTGTAGCTCTGATGGCAATTTCAGTGAAATGGGACTGTGCAATGAAGTGTGATTATGAGCCTTGGTGGCTTCCTTTTCCTGTCCCACAAAGGTTGCTGAAGTATGTCTCTCTCATGGGAGGTAACTTAGATTTTATGGTACGTTTATGTACCTATTGACATATATTCACCTCGATAAGCTTCAGCGTGTTCACAGAGCAGCCCAAAGGAGTTGTGAAGGGTATAGAAACAGCTATTAGGGCCTATACTTTTCAAGATATTTTGTATAGGTTTGATGCACAGAGCACACTTGTGTGAGTCCATGGCTCCAATGTGGCACTCTCCCTCACTGAGGTCTTGTCCTAGGCCTGAAGGGAGATCTTAACTGTCTTACATGTTACAAGGGGAATTTCTCCACCTTTGAAGGCATGTGACACATCCTACTTAATTTGCTTCATTTACTGGCCCTAAAGGTAATCCTTTTTTTCCCCTTCCTCCCCTTCCACCCCACTTCCTGTTATATCACCCCTGGATTCTTTTTCCCCACTCTAATCATCTGAGGCAGTGGGTTTTACACATGAAAGCTCACAACCTAATAAATGTATTAGTCTCTATGACGCCACAGAACTGCTTATTGATGTGGTGATAAGGCAGAGGTTCCCAAATTGTGGGGCACAGAGAAACATTTGGGGGACATGACTGGAACTTGGGTCGACCTCCAAGATGAGGAGGGGGATAGTAAGGAGCAAAGCACGACACAACTCCTCTCCTGGACTTGACTCTGGCAACTGGCCTTATACCCAGAATATCAGCTGCTGGCTTTGCTTTCAGGACTCCAGCTGTTGGCCTCGGCCTTGCCCCCCGCCCCCCAGCTGTGACCTCAGCCTCAGCCCCTTTACCTCTGTTGGTATGCAGAAGCTGGGGGCCTGTTCTCAGCACTGACTCCCTAGAGGAGAGGGGGATGCAGACAGGATTATGGTAGGGATGTAAGGAAAAAATTTGGGTACTGCTGTGTTAAGGGTTGTATGGAAAGATGACAAGGATTGTAACAACACCAGGTTCTATATGAGGCATGAACTAAAACATTCACCACACACAGCTTGGCAACTTTTATAACAGAAGCATCATAGCAAAGACAGCTAAACTGATCTGCAATCGTTAGCCCAGTAGCCTTTAGAGAGCCTTCCTGCTACACAGTCATGGATGAATTAACTAGGTCATGAATCAGTATATCTGCAACAATAACTATTCCTGATTAACTCCACAGCTCAGTGTGATCCTTCTTTGCAACTGCCAGAAAAGATGCCAGATAATTTCCTTTCTGCTATCCCACCTGATTAGCTTCCCATTTGCATACAGACAGTTCTAGAATGGACATGGACCATGTTTCTTTATTCTTCTTCATAAAATAACTGACACATGGAAAACAAGACTAGCAGCAGCGTCAGGAAGACTAATAACTTTCTTAAAGCAAGAGCTCTTTCAACTGAATTTTTTTGGGTTTGACTTAAAAAATTCCATTTGAAAGGTCTTCACTAGTGGTGGATAGGCAGAAGGCCCAAGTTTTATCAAGTTTACCTTTGAAAGTTAAATTTGAGGTGTTTGCTGTGGTTTGTTAATTCTTTTATCGGAATTATATTTCTGAGAAACAAAATTGTGTGAAGTCGCCATAAGCAGAGCAGCGAAGTTTCATCCAAATGTGAGAACAGACTTCCAGACATAGTACTTGAGACTGCTCCATTCAGGTCAATGGAAAAATTCCAGTAACACTGTATTATGGCAGCATTCTAGAGGCCTTATTGTGCTAGAGCACCATGCAGACAAATGTCAAGAAACAATCACTAGCCTGAACAATTTACAATATTAACCAGGAGGCAAAAGGTGGGAGAAATGCTGTAACAGTCATTGGTACCAGCTACAGCAAAGCATAATCTCTGGAACTGAATAAATGTATTATGTAATTTTAAAACTATATTCATGACTTGTTCATCTGAGGAAGCAGGTCTTTGCCCCCAAAAGCTTATGCTCCAAAATATGCGAGTCTATAAGGTGCCACAGGACTTCTTATTGTTTTTAAAACTATATTGAGAACATTAAACTATACATACGCCTGCCTATTCCCAGGAAGAGAGAGAATCATACCTATTTCTATTATGCAGGAACAGATGGAGCTGCTGGGAGGTGGCAAACACATTTTAATGCTAAAATAAGTATTACACTGAACCGTGTCAAAAGGGCTAACAGTGAGTGCATGCCCTTTCTCTTAGAAACCAGATTATCTTAGGTGCTTTAAACCTACTGCAGTTTTAATAGTTTTTTTTTTAATTCCCCTCAGTGCCATTCATAACCAAGGTTTCAGAGGGCTGCAAACATATTATTTTTAAATAACTTAAAATGTAAAACTTATTCGAAGTAAAAATATTTAGTGTTCTCTAAGAATAAGTTTCTGAAGCCAGATGGGAGAAGGGATCAAGCACACAAAATCGGATCAGTAGATGGCAGGCTATATGGAAGCTCACAGAAAACAGCAAGTAGAGTCAGAGTTGCTCCTACTGCAGCAGATGGGTAGGCTGCAAAGCTCTGCTCTAACTCGGAAGTGTGAGCTGCACTCAGTGGCATAGCATCACTGTAAAGGGACAGGTTTATTTTCAAATAAAAAAAATACACATAATGAAAGGCTACCTTAAATTTTACATGAAAATCTACTGTGTATTACTTATACTACTAAAAAGATAAGGAACATTTGTTCAGTGCAGAAGCACAGAAGTTAAAGTAAGGGGAAAGACTATTAGGGTATGGAAAGGCCTCTTAATTTTTCTGAGCAGAACAAAGTGTGAAAGAGAATTTTCACCCGACACTTGCTCCCAATTGTTTTGTGGATATTTGAAATAGACCACTGTGTACACACTATTTTAAAAATGATTAAAATACCCTGAAATGCCAATCTTATGGACTGATCCCAGAGGCACTTATGCACACGAGTAATTGCTCACAGGTGTAAGCGATGGATTGGGCTCAAACTGTAAGCTCTTTAGGGTAGAGGAAAAGGTTTTGTATCTTTTTATACAACAGATAGAACAATGGAGTGCCAATCTTGGAAGGGGTTTCTGGGAGCTACCATAAATAATATACTAAACAGGTGGATCCGAAACCATGCAGTATCTCCCACCAAAGTACAAGTGCCTAAACATGACAGCCCATGTGCATATGAGCACAATGGATGGCAGAGAATGGGACGAACGTAATTCTCTCCAGACACATTGGCCATTTCTACACAGGCCACTTCCTTTGGAAGTGGCATGCTAATACACGGAGCGAAAGATGCTAATGAGTCACGGATGCAAATTCCCTGTGCCTCATTAGCATAACGTCACGTGATTTGGAGTCCGGAAGACCGTTCTTCCAGACTCAAAAACACTGTGTAGAAGCGTGGCCCCCAGGGGGGGACTTCTGGAAGGAAGTCCTCCTTCCGGAGGCCCCTTCTTCCCAAAAATTTTTGGGAAGAATCATAGAACACTAGGACTGGAAGGGACCTCGAGAGGCCATCGATTCCAGCTCCCTACCCCAATGGCAGGACCAAGTACCACCTAAACCATCCCTGACAGACATCTATCTAACCTGTTCTTAAATATCTCCAGCGATGGAGATTCCACAACCTCCCTTGGCAATTTATTCCACTGTTTGACTGCCCTGACAGTTAGGAACTTTTTCCTAATGTCCAACCTAAACCTCCCTTGCTGCAGTTTAAGCCTGTTGCCTCTTGTTCTATCCTCAGAGGCCAAGAAGAACAAGTTTTCTCCTTCCTCCTTATGACTCCCTTTTAGATACATGAAAACCGCTATCATGTCTCCCCTCAATCTTCTCTTTTCCAAACTAAACAAGCCCAGTTCCTTCAACCTTTTTTCATAGGTCACATTCTCTAGACCTTTAATCATTCTTGTCACTCTTTTCTGGACCCTCTCTAGTTTCTCCACATCTTTTTTGAACTGCGGTGCCCAGAAACTGGACGCAATACTCCAGCTGAGGCCTAACCAGAGCAGAGTAGAGTGGAAGAATGACTTCATGTGTCCTGTTCACAACACACCTGTTAATGCATCCCAGAATTATGTTTGCTTTTTTTGCAACAGCATCACACTGTTGACTCATATTTAGAAGGGGCCTCTGGAAGAAGGACTTCCTTCTGGAAGTCCCCCCCAGGGCCACACTTCTACACGGCATTTTGGAATCCAGAAGAACGGTCTTCCAGACTCCAAATCATGTGACATTATGCTAATGAGGCACAGGGAATTTGCATCCGCACCTCATTAGCCTCTTTTGCTCCTTCGGAAGTGGCCTGTGTAGAAATGGCCATTGATGGGGAAAACCTGACCACACTGCAGTCAGAAGGATTTCTGCCATTGATTTCCATGGGGACATAATTTCATTCAGAGTCTGGTCTTGTCATATGCATAAAGAGTCATTAAGAGATCAAGAAAGACCTCAGAAGACTATGTGACTCAAGAGTTACAATTAAATTACCTAGCACATGAGATAAGCAAGCTAGAAATAGAAAAGCATATCTGAAGAAGCAAGAGTTACTAGAAGAATGGATTTTCTGCCTCTTTCTCTTCTCATTTTGTTTAGAAGAGGGACTGAATTGAAAACATGTTTTGAACCAATTATTTGATGTTTGAAGCTGCCTGCACTAATACTTGCAGTGTCTGCACTCGTCGGGTAAGCTAGTTGCCAATCAGTTGTCAGCAGAGGTGGGAAAAGTACCCAAAAAGTTACTTGAGTAAAAGTGCAGCTGCTTTGAGGAAAATGTACGTAAGTACAAGTCACCAGGGTCCCTCTGGAAAACTGCTTCAGTAAAAGCGCACAGGTGCATGCGCGCAGACACACGTCACATCTAGATTGTACTCAAGTATCCAAAAGTGACCACAACTTCACTTTTACTCAAGTAACTTTTTGGATACTTTTTCCACCTCTGGTTGACAGCTCCTAAAATATAAAGATTTACACTACTATATTGGGACAGATATATTTAATTATATTTAGACATATCACAGTGACAATATTTATTGTATTTGAGCATATTTTAAAGAGAAGGAGCAGGTGAATTTGCTCAAAACATTGCAGAAAGGAATCTTTTATCTCTCTCTGTTAATAACAGGGGGAGGAGATCCACTGTTCCATTACAAAGAGGAACTTTCTGAAGCTCATATTCCTTCCTATGGGTTACTTTGTGAAGTCTCTCAATATCTGGCTAAACACCACAGAGTGAAACCTCTGAAAACTCAACAACTTCAACTCCCAAACTGCACTAGAGAATTTTTCTTTTCTTATGACTCTCTCTTTAACTTGTAGGTACTTGAGCGAGTGAAAGAACAAGCCTTTCCTTCTGACAAGCATTTTGAAGAGAACATTGATTCCTCTCATTCCTTGCAATTTTAGTGTCTCTAACAGCCTCCAAAATATCACAGAATGCTTTTTACTTATAGAACCACCACCTAGTGGAAGCATTTACCTGGACATCTTTTATTTCAGCTTGTATTACTAGCCTCTATTTGACATCATTTCTGTAACACATTACAAGGTCAACATAGCAATTAAATACTATTCTGGTAGCAGACGCGCCACAAGTGCCCAAAAGGCCCCTGGAATGCGAGTTCCTTCTCATCTATAAACGTCCAAGAGGTAATTAAATGTCAGTTCAGCTCCCCTGAGATGTTCGGACAAGTGTTAAAACTTCATTTCAACCACTAAATTCGCCAAATGACGGAGATGATTATGCCAAATTACAAAAGGATTTTTAAAAATTGCTAACATACTCCTCAAAAACGACCTGTGATTCCATCTTACCCGATGCAATCACTGTGCTGGCCCACAGGGTGTTCTCTATGCTTAGGCTTTCATTCACCGGAGGGTCACTGTCCTCCTAAAACAGATAAACAGAAAGCATTGAAACAGCCCACTGGATGCATTCTTCACAGGATGAATTAAAGGTTGCGGGGGGGGGGAGAACATCCTGAGCTTATGAAAACCTTAAAATCTTAACCCATACTGCTTGGGCTAGAAACACAGGCACTCAAGTGTGGAATGAAAGTCTGGGGGCAGGGGATACCCTTTTCCTGCAAAAGCAGACCCTCTCCAAGTTAGAAACAGGATTCTGGGATTATAACACTTAGGCTTGGTCTACACTACACTTTACAGTCAACTGCAGATATGCAATTCAAGCTCTGGCAATTGTATAGGTAGAATTGATGTATCTGCAGTTGACTGTAAGGTCTGTCCTCACTGAGGGATGCTGATGGAAGAAATTCCTTGTGAGACTGCTGACCCCAGAGAGATCGATTTCGTGCATTTGTACCATATGTGTGATATAGAATTCCTGGAAGATCGACCCATTTCCTGGGAACCATAAATATGTTTTTCACCAAGACATGCCACTCACTTTTGCCAAAGGATTGTATTTCTGCCTTTTTGGGCAAGCTATCAGTGAAATTTCTCCATTCACAGGTTAAGCCTCAGAGTTAAACCACAAAGTGATCAGTATGCTAGATTCAGTGTTCTTTTTCCAGGGATCAGGATGTCAACTCCCCGGCTCTGTAGCTGTCCAAGCTGCTCACTATTCAATGAAAGGTTCTACATCCAGTAAAGCCAATTAAGGGATCTCCCCAGCAGCCATAGGATGATGAGATCATAGTCTGTCACTTTAAAATAAACTAATGTTGACAGGCAATTCAGAAAACGACCTAAAAACTCTCAGGGCTTTTACGAAGCTGCCCATACTCCTCTAAGCACAAGGAGCGGGGATCTTAAGTAATGAACCCATATATGATTATGCATTCATCACTATCCCCTTCCGCAATGAGCAAGGAAAGAAGACTTTGGGCCCAAATGCCTAATGCATCTCTTCTCTCCAATTCCTCACACGCTGCACTGACAGAAAACTTAGCTTTTTAAAAATGTCACGGTCTTGGGACAGAACAGACAGTTGGAGCTGCATGTGTACTGGGCCATATGACCCTTACAGACTGCCACACTGACTCCTACCAACTGTGTGTCCAGGGGAAGGGAGAACCAACTAACACAGAATAAGGAGTTGATGGGCAGATTTACCTTCTGTACTCACATAGCTCTGAACGGTAAGTTCTCTTTCAGTCTGACTGCTTGTGTGGTTGGCCAACTTCTCTGTGGAACAAGCATGCTTCTTACTCTACATTGTTGCCCACAACTCATTCCATCTGGATAGGGTACTTACTGCTGAGTAGTCTGCTGTCTTTTGTTTCTAAGGCAAACCCTAGATGAACTTAAGATTTTATTTAACACATGGGTGCATATTATTTAGAAGAGAGAGGGATGCCTATTAACCTGCTTAGTATATTTGTACCCAGCAACATTTGAGCATTTCTCCTGAAGCAATATGTAAATTGCTTCCAAGAGTCAACATACTATTTAAAAGTTCCGTGCAGCAAACACTTATATCCAACGGTTAAAACACATCAGTGGACTTACTCTGGTGAAGGTCCCCACAAAATTATGTATGTCAATATTGGGTTCTTCTGCATATACGTAGGATCGGACTTGAAGAAGGTCCTGTAGAATAGACATGTTACATTGATAGTTAAAACATACTTAGCCCACAATATACAAAGCTTTTAAGTTTCCAATTATTTTATGAATAATATTCCTTTAAGCAAATGACAAAAGACACTCCGTGTACTCCTATGGCAAATCTCTGAGCTGATGAAGACAGTTGAATCATTACAATAGCTTTACTGGAATAGTCTTGCCACAGTTGGAGTTTCCCAAATGGACATGTACAGAGACTGCTGGGAGTTAGCAAAATTTCAAACTGAATAACTAGTTTGATTTACTACACATCTAATAGGCTGTGAAACAGCTGCCAAGGCGGGGAAGAGAGAGAGAGAGAGCACTTCTGAGCTTTGGACTTTAGATTAGGTCGACCTGGCTTCCAAGGGTGAGCAGACAGACATGTTTTTAGCTTGACTCAAACTAGTATGCAAAAAAAGAGTGGTCTGAATGCATCAATATATGCAACAGTTGGGAGCGGCTCTCTAAATACAGGGAGTTGGCCAGGTTTACACCCAAATGGCTAGCCTGAGCTTCCAACACAGCCACACTGCAATTTTTAGGATGCTATGTGGAGTGAAGCTGAAGTATGTTTGTCTACCAGTACCAGGAAGCACCTGCCATCTGCTACGTTGACATATCCTGAGTTCAAGACACTAACGTGTATCATAGGGAACAGTCCTACAGTGTCATACAAAAAGATGTGCGAATACTGCAAGTCATTTTGACTGCTAATGTATATAAGTACATATGGTCTTAAATGGCTGCTGAAGAATTTTTTGTAATTGCAGGGGTTCTGGAACAAAAAAATATTACAGTTGGCACACTAGCAAGACAGAGGCACACAGCACATTTTGTTTACATAAAAACAATATATGAAGCTGGAGGATTTTGGAAGACACTTAGCCCTCAATGGTTATATAAATTGTTCAGATGACAAAGAAGAATAACCATGATCTAAACCATGGGTGTCCAACCTTTTGGCTTGCCTGGGCCCCATTGAGTAAAGATAGTCTTGGGCCGCATACAAAATATATAATATAGTTAATGTATATAAATCACATAATAATGTTAAAAGTTTACAATCTTGTGGGGCCACATTACTAGCTGTCCAGGGCTGCAGGTTGGACACGCCTGATCTAAACATTCCTTTTATGAAAGCAAGTAATGGCTTAAGTGGCAGGAAAAGTTACATTATAAGGCCACATGATGCGCACTCTTGAAGAAGAGTAGAGCTCAATAAATGGAAAAGGGAATGAGAGAAATCAGGAAGTTCATTGACATGAAGGAAATGGACCTTTCTGTAATAAATTACTGGTTGGTGATTTTCATATATACCAAGCCCCCATTTGATTGGCTCCTATTTCAAGCCAGTTCTTTGGATGCTCGCTCAATAATTCTATATAAGTTTTCCATAGGAGTCCATCAATATAGCATCTGAACACTATCAGCCTGTCTCTTGAAGTCCCCAGTAGAATTCACAAAGTCCCTGCTACTCTCTCCTCCCTGGAGAAAGGAAGTTCTAATGTCACCTCTTTCTAGTGCCAAACTTGTCTCAAAGCTGCATACTGCATGTTGACAGCAATACTTCATGCTGCACAATGGTGGCTGTATATTTTACAGGATATAATTTAACCACAGAACAGTGGATTACTAGGAGTACATTTCAGATAAAGCATTACATGAATGCTATTTGTACCCAATTCGCTTTCTCTTCCAATACTAATTTTATGATCACTGCCACAAAGCACAGCATGCTACTTATGCTTTAGTTTGTCTGTTACCTCCATTTTTCAAAATCTGAGAACCCCGATCTGCGTGAAGTGAGAACTGGAACAATAAAAATTACATTTAATTCCTACACATCCTGAAGAAAACCAATAAATAAATAAATAAATAAATAAATAAATAAACAAACCCAACAAACCCCTCTCTCCCTCCCAAAAATATCACAACCAATCACACATCCTTGACCTTGTGGATTTTTCTGTTTCTCAGAGTGAAAATATTGGCAAGAGGACCAAGCGTGTGAAGTCTTCAATTCTGATTCCCAAATGACAATTATTTTGCATACTGTGAAAACCACACAGAACGTACATTTTTTCCCCCTTTGGCAGATTACATACACTTTCCGTTATTCAAAACATACAGAGAAATCATTAAAAAAAAAATCTTACAGAAGCAGTGGGTAATCTCTGAGTGCAGGTAACTGGCAGACGCAGCTTCCAGTCTGTCTCCCCATCTAGCTGATCAGTCCGGAGGAAGCAAGATCCTGGCAATATGCAACATTTGTTAATTGTCTTTTTAGCTTTATGGTAGGTACACAGGCAGTGCATGGAATTTGTTCCTGAGATAGGACACATTTCTTCTTATGAAAACAACAGTAGCCTTTCAGAGAAATTTAGATGAAAAAATTCTTGAGACTCGAGCTACTTAATAAGCCAAGACTAAAGAAACAAAATAAATTTTTAAATAAGTTACATGAAGGGAACAAATCGAATTGAAAAAACAAATGCAATTTTTAGAGGCTAAAATAACTGATACCTAGAGATGTTTGGATACAGTGCTGGATGCGAGGTAGGGCATATACTATGTATGTAAATGTTGGTTTGAATTGCAAATGCTATGAATCTGGCAACAATTTAAATGGACCACAGGAAAATGAGTATGATTGTTTTAAAGGAATAGTGCTCCTGGCCACTCTTCATTTGATAAACCATATTACAGATGTATTAGGTGGAGTGCCTAAGACAGGGAAGCCATGTTATTCTTGAAGAGTCAACTATGCCTTTGCTTTCATACTACAAAATACAGTAAATCAACATACAGTCAACCTACTTTTAAGCCTTTCGACTCAACAGTTAACCAAACATGCCTACATTTCAGCAAGCCACAGCTGAATGGTAATTCCAAATATGTATCTATTGATCAGCATAATGAAAGCAACTGTGTGATTTCAAAAACTGTGCCTCAACCCAAGGGTAATCTAGTTATATCCTTTAATTTTCAAAAACTAGCAGAACATAACAAACAAAACCCACAACAAAGAGAAAGGCATCCCACCAAGCCTCTGCAGTCGCCTGCTTTCCCCAACTCCTAAAACTGTATAATTTCTGTTACATTTTCAAAGGATTTTTTTTCAAATAACCAAAGGAAGGTTAATGGTTATTTTCATAATTAGTTCCAGATGTTTACCATTCTTTTCTGACGTCCTCAGGAAGATCATGTCAGCAGGGACCCGCTGGTTCTGTTACAAAAAGAAAGGCGGTTATTGTGCATACACCTATGCACATGTGTGTAACCCACTCCCTCATGGCACAAAAACAGGGGTTTTTAATAAAAAATATAATTCTTTGTCCAGTTGGGGTTCAGCATTTATTTTATTTTGAATCTTAAAACAGGATCTCTTCACTCTCAATGTGCTACTTCGCTGCAGAAATCCAAAAGACAAAGGTATTAGGAGCCAGCTCCTATTGCTTTCAATGGAAGCTGGCTCAGTCTCTAGGTTTTCAAAGAACTCATCCATTCACTCTGGAGCGTCTGAAAGAATCGCGTCTTAGGAGCATAAAGCCTGTACTGGCTTCCTTCCAAGAAGCCATATGCTATAAAAAGACACATACATTTGCTTTCCTTTCACACAAGTTCTGTTTACCTCTCATCTGTACAAGAGGACGATTATATTACTGCTGATAAACATCTACAGAGACAAAAAGTGGAAGTCTCTGCAACCCATCCTCTAAATAAAGGGGCAAGATGATACATGAACAATTCCTTAACCCTAAACAGGGTCATATAAAGTACATTGTTTTCAAATCCTGTCAAGAACAGACACTTGTAATACTGTGCAAAGAACTTTCCACAGAGTTTCATACAGGGATAACATATTTGCACATGCAACATAGGTACCGGCTCAGGGCAATGTGTCCTGGTATATTCAAATGCTCACTCATAAATGCTTGCATGTGCACATTGCGTTAATGCACTTGGATTAAGAATTTGGCTTACTAGAAATGTAGGACCATGTGGGGGGTTTATCTTGTGTCACAGAGGTAAGTTGGAACCTCAGATCATAGGCTTCTATAGAGAGACTTTTTTCAATGTCTAAAAGCTGAGAATTATTTCATACATTTTAAAATTATGGAAAAGGGAACAAATACTCGGAGAGATGATTAAAGACCGCCACTAAAATCCAGAACTCAATTTTAACCACTGTCAAATACTAGAGACATGACAGATACTAGTGAAATATTCATATTGATTGTGTGAGGAAAGTATTTTACAAATTAATCACCCCGTCCCTGCATACATACAATTAACACAAATCTACACAAACCTTTTCAACAATGATAAGATCCCCTACTTGGATACTAGAACTCTTCACCTTCACAGTTCCTGGAGAAGTGAAACAAATTTCAGAAGGTTACAGACGATATAGTGTACACACACACACACACACACACACACACACACACACACACCCTGATGTTTAGCTAACAGTTCATCAAAGCTATATTGGAAACTGTTTGGGAAAACTTTAGATTGGTTCTTTTGAAGGTGGCCGGTAACAATTCTATGAACATGCAGAGCTGATACACATTCCTACTGCTACTTTATGCTTTAAAGTGGTAAAGGACCATGTTTTGTTGCTGGAGATCTTAGGTTCAATCCCCAGTGATAACCCAGCAGGCTGAAGTTATTCTATTCTTTTCATAGTGCTTCACTTCTACATACTTAAAAACGCTTTCAAAGCTTCTGTTAAACAGACTACCATGCCACAATGAGAAGGTAACAGGGAGCTAAGAATTTCTGGTGTACCTTTCCAGCGAGGTGGGTGGAAAACTGAGGCTTAGGTCGTGAATATAGTACATAACCACAATAAATTAAAACAGACACATCAACATTAACTCATGGTTCATTTCCTTTTTCCATTTCCACCTTATATTGGGCCCAATTCTGCAGTCGTTCCTTTGGGTCAATGAGAGATTTGCCTGAATAAGCACTACAGGATATAGCTCCTATCAAGAACATGTAAAACATTTATTCCTTGCCACTTTCAAGCATTTGTACCAATCATTTTAACCCAGAGAATGAATTTAACAATTGGCTAGTAATTTTAAATCATTAGCCAGCTCTAGATATGGCTTCTCATGGTGAGTAGTGATTTATTATCAGTTAATTTGAACTCTGCTTTACGTGGCTGCCTCCAATACTCCCCAAAAGCCTCTAATCTGGGTAGAAAGAGGGCACCTTTTAGGAGTTCATGCCAAGCTGAACCCCCAAATGGACAGCACTCCTACTGTAATTTGCACTTCATTGGCTAACTGGCCAGCTACCAGCGGCAGAAAGTGGGTGAAAAAAGGGGGGAAAGAGGGAAGGAAATTAGCAGAAAGTACAAAGGTCACTGGGATTTTACTACTTGCAGTCCCTTCATTAGCATCCCTCTCAGGCTACGCTTCAGTGTTTCTGCTCCAAATTAACAATGAAAGCCATTCTAAGCTCCCCAGCAGCCTGCTGTTTTGGTGACACACTGCGTCCTGAACAACAAGCCTCACCACTGTTGCTAATAAACACAGACTTCCTTACGTGCTTTAATTACAGCTACAAATTATAAGCAGTCAAGGTCCATTTACAAATATCTCGTAGGTCTTCACAGATCAAGTTTTAGCTCCTGAGAATTGTAGTTAACTAAAATAAACAAAATGCATACTGGGCTATTGAATCTGTGGCTAGCAGGGCAGGCAGCATACCAAGGGATAAGAGCATATTACCTTTCCATAGAGAGGCTCAAAGGAAATACAGCCCATCCAAAACATCATTTCTAGCCCCTTTTGCTGTGTCCTAGTCAACATGATACATTATGCCACTAAAATGCGCTGGCTGGTCATCTCTTTCCTACTCATATTGTCATTCATGGAATAACAAAATACTGGTAAATATTCTACTGTACAGCAAAGAAAGTCCTAGGCAATGCCTTCTCATAGCCCCAGAGGTTCCTAAACCATGGTGCACAGCAGTGTTCCCTCTAAGCTGAGCTCTTGGGCGGCCACCCAAGAGAAATTCAGGTGATGCCCAGATGACTGGCAGAATGTCCACAGCTTGCAGCATGTGTTTCTATTGATGGTACATACCTGCACGCCCCTTGCCGCACATAACAAAGTTTATTACACTCATGGATGGAAAAAATTAGAGGGAACACTGGTGCACAGAGCACTTAATGCGGTGTGTGTGTGAGTGAGAGAGAGAGAGAAAATAACTGGGTGGTCAAAGTGGGCTGATCTCCTCATTTCCAGCTTCTAAATTTAACTGAAAAGCATATAAAAATACTTTGCATGCTCTGCTAGCGTCAGTTTTTCTTGGGAGCTACAGAAATGTTAGGTAATCATGAGCAGGAGGGGAAATGGTCTGTGGGACTGCAAATGGAGAAGTGTTAATGAGACAAGCTGAATTAAAACATGTTTCACACTCAGAAAAAACTTTGAAAACCCCTGCACATCACTACTTTTTAACTTCCATCCCCATCACAGATATTAAAAGCTTTACAGGACATGACAGCACAATCGGCTACAAGTAAATACACTGTGGTCATTATTCGTGGTCTCATCCCATAAGCATCTCAATTTTTGCACTTTTAAGGAAAAAGAGACGATGACCAAAAGAAAAAAAAACCACTCAAAAGGAGCATTTTGAGTAGATACGCTCCCTCCTTTTTTTAACTAGTAAAGCTAATTTTCTTTACCAACTGAATTCATGCCCCCCTCATGGATGACATCTTATGGCAAACACCATATGTCACACTAAGACGACAGGACCAGATGTTTCCTTTGACTCAGTACTCCCATAAACCAATTTACTAAAATTAGTTTTATTTTAATCTTGGGAATTCCACAGGGTTTTTTTTTTTTTAAACCAGCTACCAAATACTGGATTTTTCCTTTGCATTTGAAATATCCAATAACTCAAATGCTTCAATATCTCTCTCATTATTTCTCTACTGTGGTGAAAAACAAGATATTTTACTATAAACATATGGAGGTTTTTATAAATGCACAAAAGAGTGATGTTTTCTGACAAGCCTCAATATACTTGGATTTTAAAACAATCCACATTTAACAAGGATTAAATTAAAAATCCTTTAAATGTTATGTTTTAATCCTCTGTTTTCTGAAGTTAATTAGGATGCATAACACAAAATTCAGATCACAATCTGAAAAAAAATGAGGTTTTTTTTTTTAAAACAGTTTTACTTTCATTCTCAAAATATGAGACAGGACTTGTTCCATTTTCCTGAAACAAAGCAACATGTATGTCCCTTTTTGTATGCAAAAACAAATACCACGCCCTCATGTTTCTTGATACTATTTTTTTGATGTACCCTGAAACATGCTATTTGTGTCTGATAAAAGACAGAAAATGTGCATGTTACTGTGGAAATATTTCAGTCCAGCACACAGCTACCGGCTTTTGAATTTCCACCAGATAGATACACAGTGTGATAAAAACATTATTATGCTGATTATTTAAAGTGACAAACATGCAAACAAGAGGAAATGTCTTTCAGGGCCTATATGGAGATTTGATATGGGATTTCCCCAGACTTTATCATAGCAGCAATCAAAACACTCTTCATTGAGAATTAAATATTGAAGCCAAATGTGTATGCAAACAAGTCAAATGCAGCCTAGAATCAGACAGCTTGTTTTGATCCCTTCCATTAAGCTTTTGGCTTATACAGACAAACACTATATAAACTGTGGAGCACAGCAGAGAGGAGTTGGGAAAATATTGTTTTTATATGGCTGGTAAATGCCAATGACCTGTATTATAAGGAGCACCCCCTTGGTAGGAGTTCTTTTCACATTTCTTACTATTTTTATAGCTTCTCTATTGTGCTTTGTTGCCCAGGGAAGGAGGAAAAAGTGAGAGAAACAAGAACAATTCTGGGACTGTAAGCAAAGACCTTGTTCTCTTTCAAGCAGAAACTCAGTTTGCAGATTTCATAACAAAAGTAGTCCTGTAGGTTTGTGACTAAGGGACCGAAATTTGATTTTTGTCCATTACAATCCTAACAACTTTCCTGTAAAACATACCCTAAACTTAAACTTTCCAGAAGTTTGCTGATTTTAAATAAAATGTTGAAGGGATCAAAGAGGAAACAATAGCAACTCATTAAAAAAGGAAAAACAGGCTCAGTAATAACTGCTCTTACACAGAATAAAGGATCCAGACTTCTATAGTAAGGAAATAATGGGTTTATTATATTATTACCGTGGTTTGACTACCACATTCCAAATAAGAAGTCATCCAAAGAGGATTCTCACTTTTGTGCTATTGAGAAAGCAGGTGACTGAACCTTACAGGGGTCTCTAAAAGGATGCATTAAATCAAAATTGGCTAATAGGAAACAGCACCACAAATAACTGGAGAATACCAAAGCTGCTGCACTAGGGCATGCTGTAGAGTTATGTTTGGTTGGTGAAATAAGTTGTGTTTGGAAGTGCGTTAACAAAGAGTCTGTTTAAGAGAACAGAAAACCCAGACCTCTGCAGAGAAAGAACTGGCAGGAATTCAAATCAGAAGAAAGATGCATAGAAGAAGAGAAGACGATGCTAATTCAGAAAAGCACCTAAAAGCCTCTTTTAAAGTCCATCTCTCTTTAAGGAAGACGTAAGCATGTGCTGAAGTGTCACTAACTAAAGTCGCGTCTACACTGCACTTAACATCCACAAAACTTTTGTCACTCAGTAGGGTGTGAACACACACACACACACACACGCACGCACACACAGAGCAACAGAAGTTTTCTTGCCTAAGTGCTAGTTTGCACAGCATGTTGGCAGGAGAGCTTTTCCCACCAATACAACTTACCATTGCTTATTGGGGGTGGTTCACGTATGTCAATGGAAAAGCTCTCTCCCATCAGCAGAGTGGCTACACAAGAGACCTTACAGTGAGGCAGTTCTCTCAGTACAAGTCTGTCACCTTAACGTCTCAGGTCTTGATATAGGTGCAAGTTTGTGGCTAACTCTGACTAAGCCATACCATCAGGCAGTAAGGAGAAGAGAGAAAAACTACACAAGAATCCTCAGTTTTGTAGCAATTCAGAGAGATTCTACAGCAGAGATAAGAAAGTTCATCAAGAAATTGTCATGAAAAATTATTTCTGCCATAGTTATACCTAACTCCAGGAGACTCCTGGAGTCAGCTAGAAGTTTTGTCCCAAGACATAGTGAAGTGGAGGAGACTTGTAGATGATCTATGCTCCACTCAGAGTACAAGGGTTTAAGTAGTATAGTTATCCCTCAAGCATAGCTGTGTTCAGTTTCACTACTTATTTTCCTTCTCCCATCCTGATGGTGATCTATAAGGGCAAAACTGCCCTGAACTAAAAGCACACTGAAATATTTTAAAAGCTAAGTCACTGGTACTGTCTCTTCAACTGCACTTGTCAACATGATACACTTTTGTTATTTGTATGATGTTATCTGTACTCGCCCCAGCGATGGACCATAACTTCTCATGCTATACAAATATCCAAAAGACAATCCTCACACCAAAAAAACTATAATCATAGTATGTGGAGTTTTGGTAAATTAAACTAAAATTAACTAATTAAAATCAATGGTATGGAATCCTAGAACTGGAAGATACCTTGAAAAAGTTATCCAGTCCAGTCCCCTGCACTCAGGGCAAAACCAAGCACCATCTAGATCATCCCTGACAGCTGTTTATCTAACCTGCTCTTAAATACCTCCAGTGATGGAGATTCTACAACCTCCCTGAACAATATATTCCAGTACTTAACAATTCTGAGAGTTAGGAAGTTTTTCCCAATGTAAACCTCCTGTTTTGGAATTTAAAACTCTAATACTAGTGTTACTGGTGATTTTCATACACTTGGATCCTGCTTGACTGAGGTGTTGAACCTTTAGTGGCTGGTGGCTGCTAACCAAGGCTCTGAAAATTGCAAGCTTCCTTTTCTAGTGAGTGGTATGGTTTAACTCTGTCCCAAAAATGTTATGCAAAAGCTTTTTCAGAAAGTTCAGAGAATCACCACTAAATGTACCAAATGTGCATTTCAGCCTTACAATAAGTAGCTTTAGGAGTCTCTCTGTATAGTCTGTTCTTCTGACTGAATTACTGTAGGGTCATCATTGTTACCTCACCAAATATATATTTTTTTAAATTAACAGAATGTCTTGTATTATATACTAGTGCCCAGCTGTCACCCCACTCACTTTCTTTCAAGAGTTAGTGAGGTTAAGGATTGGGGGCGGGGGGAGAGAGAGAGAATCATTCATGGGAAATGTAATTGCAATATGAAAAGAACTCAGAAAAGGTCAGGCCCCTTACAGATCAATGAATAGAACACAGAAAGCAACTCTTTATACCTTTAAATAGATGTAGTAAACCCCTCTCTGAGGGGACTTTTGCTGGTTGCCAAGCATTTTAAATGTTGTAGTGAGAACATGTTATTAAAAGGGGATTTAATATTCAGCAACAGCAATGGCTTATTCCACAGCAGCCTCAGTTTCTGGCCTATGAAGTATGCATGAATTAAGCAATTACATGCAAAAAGACTTGATCTGAAAATTTTTACATACATGCTCAGAAAATTGAGAGTGGTTTTTTTTTTAAATCTAATAGGACTGCACCCTCAAATAAGCTACTTAGTTTCACCTTACTCAATTTACAATAAATAAATAACTAATTAAAATGCCCCTGGCCTCACTGATATTAAGCCAGCACTGGCAGCACCACCCTCATTAAAACTATTGCTCTTCAGCTAAAGCAGGATTAAGCTTCTTTGTTAGGCATAATATAGATAATGATGAGAACCAAAAAATCACACCACTGATACTTAGGGTACACTGAATTTTTGAGAAAGTTTGAAGTTAATCTATCCTGTAGGTTAACTGTCTGGAAATGACCCTATTAAAAAGCAGATCTATTGCCTATTTTACTTTTTGGTTCATCCACACTTATAAATGACTTTAAAGCCTGAACTATTCACAGTTCAACTCACAGACAGTCAAGCAAATTATGTTAAAAATGCACAAAAATTTATTAGCAATATCCCCAGACAATGTTTCTATCACTGACATGAAAACCACATTAGAAAAATATTAGCTGAATGTCAACATGTAACATTTTTCACAACAAAGCACTGGTGTGTAACAGACTAACGTGAGGATTTTTTTTGGCAGAGGGACTCAGATGGTGGGGGCAGGGATATGGATGGTGTGTGCCCAATAGAGTTGAATAGAAACTGAAATCTGATATGTACCTAGATGACACACACCAAGATATGCAAGAGCAGAGGTCTTTTACTCCTGCACACTTCACAGCCTGCAATGCTTTCAAACCTCCATTTCTTTCGTATGATCACAAATACACACATAAAAATTAAATTTCAGGCTGCTGAACCATTCCACAAAATACCTAATGCCATCATTACCATTTAAAAAATGTAAGCATATTAAAAACCAACTGGAAATAATGAAATGGCTCACACACATTTTATTTTCCCTTCTCAAACATAAGGTTTAATGATAATATTAACATCTTAACAGTCACCTTATATAGCACTAATATATATATATATATATATATATGAACTCCTGCAACATTTAGGTCATTAATTATACTCTTTACATAGATATAAGAAGAATAAAATTAGTAATGCGTATGTTGAAAGTGTTCCTAGTAAGTTTAGTGGAGTCACAGCTAAGGTAACATGCAAACTGAATTTTCATGTGATAATCAACTGCATGTATAAAGTGTTAGGGGTAATAATGGATATGTATGTCAATTATCTTAACTAATTATGCTGTGTCCTTCCAAATGCCCTGAACATTGCTGGAATAGACCCCTTGCAACTTCATCCGTTGGATCTCTCTTTGGCTAGCTAGTGTCTGGAAAGCTTTTTAAGCCAAGGTTATTAAACCATTTAAGTAAGTAACTGTCACCAACAGCCTGCAGTTTTCTTGTTTCCTTCCATTATCAAAGGTAATGCTCCAGTTGTGTATTTTGTAGGAGGGTTATAATTACTTCAGCAACTTATTAAACACTTGTTTGTGAAAATCATTCACTGCATACTGCAAAGCCCATTATTTCCTTCCAGGCAAGGAAACATAGCTGGAAAGCAAAAACTACCAAAAGACAAGCATGGCTACTCATGTGACTAAAATACGGTTTTGAACCCCTACATGACAGTTACCATAGGCCTAGCTTTGCCTTTCATTCCTTCTATCCTGTCACCTCCTGCACTTGGATCTGCCTCCCCTTCTTTGGCCACCAAAATACCTCACTTCCTCTAAAGAGGATTATCAATAAATGGCCTCATGGAAGCAATCAGCCAACTAAAGGCTCTACAGTAGAGAAGGGACAAGGATCATTTGTTTTCATTTTGCAAAAGCAAACTGCAAAGCAAGGTGATTCAGTTCCAGGTTCCCCTGCCTCCTACACACCTTGGTGCCACCAAGACAATGTCAGGGCACAGATTTTACTAGGGGTCATGATCTTCCTGGACTGATGTAGCCACACGTAATTTAAAAGTATGGAAAGGAACTACATCTTTCCATTCAGGCTGCACAGCCCCCCATACAGCATCACACACCCCACAAATAGAATACTGAGATTCTGAACACTTGGCACACAATGAGGCCTGGAGTGATTTGAATTAACTTGCTCATTCACATTTGCTCTTGATTTATGTCCCAGGGAACATTTAATAACTGCAGCTTCAATTGTAGTTATGCAAGAAGTGATCTGCAAGCCTATCGAGACTTGCAGATGACTCTCTAGGGCTAAAAGCAACAAAGCGGACATTAAGCCACGTGCCACTATGCCTGTAACCCTCGCGTCCTCCTTGAACTCTGCTTCCCTGACTGTCAGCAACATTTGATTAAGTTGCAGCCCCTGCTGTTCCAGCAGTCTGCTATAGGATACAGTGGGCAGGGGCAGAGAGCTGGAGCCAAAGAGCTGACCTCTTGCTGTGAGCTTGCTGTAGATCTGGGAGTTTACTTCCTTGTCGCGTGTGTAACATCGGATCTCCTCCACTGCCTCGCGAATGATGGTAACTGCAAGCACAAAACCCTAAAGTAGGGGAGGGAGGGGAAAAAAAACGAAATGGGTAAGAGGACAGAAAACATTGTCTGCCTGAGATCTGCATAAGGCACTTACTGACCAATGCCCATGCCCTTATTCCATGTTTTCATCTAGCTTCCCTGGCCTTAATAATTGCTTAATTATTAGGAGGATGGATGCTGTACAGAATCTTGATAGTAAGATCACAATACACTTACATTTTTAAAATGTAGTTTCATTTATTGCCTTTCTGAGCTGCTTGCCAGCCATATCAAACAATTTATCCTCACAACACCCTCATGAGAGAGGGAAGTGTTACTTACGTTTTACAGGCAAGAACTCAGGCACACAGAGAAAAAGGCCTGGATCCTAACAGAAATTTAGGGGCATAACTGGGTCTACAGGTAAATCTGAGGTCAACCCAGCTACGTTGCTCAGGGCTTTTGAAAAAAGTTCTCACCTTGAACAATGGAGTTCAGTTGATCTAACCTCCCAGTGCAGACACAGCCAGACTGATGGAAGGATCTGTCCATTGATTTAGTTCCTGCCTTTTGGAGAGATGTATCACCTACGCTGATGGAAACCCCTTTCTGTCAATGTGAGAAATGTCTATGCTACAGTTCTACAGAGGAATAGCTGCAGCGCAAATCCATTGGACGATTTGGACCTATGTGGCTTGCCCCATATCACACAGGAAAATATTGCATTGCCATACCTCTCAAGACCTTCTTTTGTGCTTTAAGCACAAAGCCATCCAAGACAGTTTATCTAATTTGAGTCCTGATCCTACAAACATACACATGCCTAACTTTATTACCACGAGTAGTGTCTCAAAATTAATGTGACTATTCACAGTACTAAAGCATTGGCAAGACTGAGGCCTAGATCCTTCTCTTCTGTAAATGTAAGGAACTATTTCAGTTCCTCCAGCACAAAAAGCATGCTCATCATATATGGCTACCTCTACACAGCGAAGTTATTTTGAAATAACTAACTATCTTAGCGTGTACACAACACAACTGGTGTTTTGAAATAATTCTGAAACAGTGGTTAGGTTATTTCAAAATTGGTAAAACTCATTCTACGATGAAAAGTGTCTATTTTGAAACAGATGCTGTTAAGACAGGAAATAGAGCCTATTTCCAAATAAGTTCATCCAATGGTTATATCTTGAAATAAGCTCTGTGTTTGTTTATGCCGTATTTCCAAATATCTAAGTGTTATTTCAAAATGCATTTCTGTGTATAGCCACATTATTTTGAAATAAGCTATTCTGGAATAGCTCATTCAAAATAAGGCTGCTGTGTAAAGATGCCCATATTCTTAGACCTATCAAAGTGTAAAAGTGCTCAGCCTGAGCAACAACCTCTGTGGGATATTGTCATAAATTCATTTTATACTACACATTATTCAGCACTGATTCACTGCACTGTTAAATCTGGCATGTCAATGAACAGAGTTGTAAGTGCTTGACACTCTGAAAATTCATATCACAGAATCTTGTAACCAGCTGGCAGCTCTCTCATCAACCAATGCATGTTAATTGTCCAATCAAACTTAATTTTGATTGTCTAATAACATGATGTCGGGTACAACTGGTAGTGTTAACATATTTTGGGCCTAAATGAAAATATAAGACACTTTTCTCTAAATTAAAAAACATGTTTTCACACAAAAAAAAAAGGGAGGAAAAAAGAAAAATTACTACCAGCTCTGCTATGGAGAAAAGAAAGTTTCTACATTCAACTATTGAGATAATCTCATTATTTTCCACAGTTTCACAGAGCTCCAATTAACAGGAATTATATTCTTATAGTAGGAGAGAATATACATCCATAAGGCTTAGAATTGCTTCGATAATGTAAATATGGCATAGGATACATTCAAACTCCAGAAGCTAGAAAGTAAATAATATACAAGATGATCTTTTGATAGAAGCATTTCACCCCAGAATAGCTGGGGCCAGTAAGTGTCACTTTGGGCCATGCAGAGATTTGTCAGTTGGGTGTCTGACAAACAAAAACGACCAAGCTTCTCTGCCACTTCATCTCAGAAACTCCTGGATGTTTTTAGAAAAAGGAAAGAAAATCTGTGGCCTATTGTTAGCTTGCTTGGTAGATCAGTAATCTAAAATGTTCTAGTATCTGAATTTCTCACAAAAATATTCCCACATGTACTGCCTCACTATGCCACCATGTATGTCATTCTATCCCAAACATTTGTATTAGCAGTCAGTAGTGAACAAAGACCTTTCTTATACTATCTGGAAGCTTATATGCCAAATCCTAATTGCTCATCTGGCCTAGACAATGAGCTGATAGAATTCTACAAAAAAAAAAAAAAGTGGGGAGGATGGAATGAGGGCTTGTTCAAACTAGTTTGTGACATGCTCACTTTTTGTAAACAAGGCAAAAACAGTCTTGTCATAAGCATATGCCAGAATATCAGTTCCTCCAGACTTGAGGTTGACTACCAACAGAGTTTTAGTAGCAACTTCATAATATTCTTTAATTTGGGGGGTATCGTTTTGTTTTTTTAAACTCAATTATGTTGCAGTAAGTTTAATGGAAATCATTTTCCCAATCAGTTGGAAACAAGGAGAATGTTTTATCATCAGTACCCCAGGAATTCTACCACCAGTGACTTTCAAAGAGCAGTCTGAAAGTGTAGTCTTTAAAAATCACTCTGGATTGCTGCTTATTTTAAATGATGTCTTGCTTCCTACATGAAAAGCAACAAATTATGTCCAAGGATTTCTAAAACTGTCAGAAGATTGATTCTAGCTAACTATAGTTCATTTGCAGCCTGCTGAATGAAGGCAGATGGCCACACAAGTTTAAATAATAACTTCTGTTATTGTGACATTTAATTGGATTGGTCATTGAAAAAAATAGAGAAATCCCTCATCCACAAGTTTGTTAACTTAGTGACAGGGTTGAAAAGAAATTCATTTAAGCACATTTGACCTAAATCAAGGGAATTGCTGGCTAAAATATCACAGCAAGGTGAAGTTACATGCCTTGTCAAACACCATTAAGCCTAAATTAACACCTTCCAACTGCAGTGAAAATGTACCTTACCGCTCCAGAACAAACTCATTTTTAGTTCTTATTCAGACTTTCACAATGCCACCCATCCAGCCTAAAGGGGGGAAAATGTGAACAGCTTTTCCTGTACCAATAATCCAATCTAGCCTTTACCAGCACACAAGTATCCACAGATGGCATACCTGAAAATCTGAGGTCAGAGTGTGGGTTGTGCATATAAGCAGAGCTGGATGAAAGCAGCATGATTGGCTAGAAATGAGAGTTGAATGTACTATTCATCTGGAGCCGAACAGTCAATGTGCTTGGGCAGTAAAATGAGTGATCTGATGTGGATATAGGTGTTAGGTTGCTTTAAATGATAATTTCACTATTTTTAGTTTGTGTATACTGGAGATGAAATGTACTTGAGCAATTTTAGCTCAAGTTTATTCATTTACTAGTGTGTTTACTCAAAACCTGGAAGTATCTAGCCCTGGTGATTTTCTTTAAATATGTTGCCTTTTACTATTTGTTTTTGATGAGTTGAAATCAAAATGGGAAACTGAAGAGTAACTACATTGCACTCTTATTCCTTGGGTTTTTTCCCAATGTGCAGTTAAGTTTTCCAATAACATGCAGCCATTGCTTGGGGTGACCTAAAATCACCCTTGGAACATCATCAGCACTGCTGAATACTATCATAGGAAAAAGAAGTGCAAATAACACCTCCAGTTAATGATCTGAGAAATTCAGGAACCAGATCACAAATTATCCATATTGAAAACATGTTAGGATAGATGCCGCTGTACTTTTGGGGAGTGAAGACTATATCAAAACCAGCTTTTATATCTCATCTGGAAGACTTTACTTTCAGTAGCACAGTGGCATTCTAGTAGAGTTCCTCCAGTTGTTCATGACAAATAATGTTCATTATATTGTAACCTTTTTTGGCAGATCATAAATAATTTGTATATTGTCCCTCATTTTTCTGATTGTTCTAATTAGCATGTTGCTAAACAGGTTTGCATATGAACTATAAGGCGTGTCATTTGCTAATGTTTTCTTTGGACTACAAGAAGCACATGATTGGTTAGCACAGAATGCCTGTATCCAAGGGTATCATAAATGGAATTATATGAGCTCCCTGATGGTGTTCTCTTTAAATAGGCAAATAAGGGATGAATAATTTGAATTGTACTTTCAATGTAAATAGTCCGTGTGATGATAATTTTTGCAAAAATGGTGTAGTTTGGTCAATAGGTTCACAAATACCCATGACTTCCAGAATATTTCTGGACAGTGAATAGAAATTGTATTTGCTGCTTGTACCCATTAATTATTCTTAGTATCGTTCAATTAGCTTACGCCTTAGCATAATGCTGAAACAATAGATCAGCTCCCCATTCCTTCTCCAAAGGAAAAGTGCCATCTCACTAAATTAGAAAACCAAATTCTTGCAAAATCTCAGTTTTTCTTTAGCATCCCTTATAATTACTGGTATTACCTAACCCTGCTTAACTTGTGCGCTTTAATGAGATCACAGTGGGCAGTGGCATGACTGAATGCCACGTTACCTTACTGATCAAGTATCGGAGGGGTAGCCGTGTTAGTCTGGATCTGTAACAGCAACGAAGGGTCCTGTGGCACCTTACAGACTAACAGAAAAGTTTTGAGCATGAGCTTTCGTGAGCACAGACTCACTTCATCAGATGCTGGTCTTGGAAATCTGCAGGGCCAGGTATAAATAAGCCAGAGCAATCCCCACCCTTGCTCTGGCTTATTTATACCTGGCCCTGCAGATTTCCAAGACCAGCATCTGATGAAGTGAGTCTGTGCTCACGAAAGCTCATGCTCAAAACTTTTCTGTTAGTCTCTAAGGTGCCACAGGACCCTTCGTTGCTGTTACTTTACTGAGTATTCATTTAATTGTTTTCTGGAACAGAGCATAAAGTGGTGTCAGAATGAAAACTTGTGGGCTTAGATTTCAACTTCTTAATCTGTTTTTATTCATGGAAATCTTTCCCAAAAGAATTGAAATTTGGCTTTTTAAGAAACTTGGTCCAGGAGAAACCTCCTCCCATCCATCTTCAGAAATTCAAGCTGGGTCCATGCTAGACCTCAAAGTTGATCATAGATACACAATTCCAGCTATGGCAATTGTGTAGCTGGAATCACTTATTTATGATCGACTTACCTGGCCACCCTCACTGAGGGAGGTCGATGGGAGGAACCTCTCTGGGAGCTATGGTGGAGTTATGTAACCCTGAGAATGCAGGGGGAGAGAGACTGATTTCTAGTGCCCAGCAGCACTGCTCCAGGGCCACTACAGCACGGCTCTGTCTCCAATCTCCTTCCCACTAGCAGAACTGGTATTACAACTGGCCTTTTTGTGAACTGTGAAAGGAGTTGAGGATGTTGCGGGGTCAACTCCTTGTATATCTCTGGTTCTCCTGTAGGAAGTGAAAAGGTGACAAACCACAGAGAGATATGAAATTAACGGCTTCCTCAGAATTCCATTCTAGTTTATAGCCTACATATAGGCTTTGAAGAACTGTTTTTAAAATGATAAATATTTTTAGCCTGCACACACAAACCAAGAAAAGTCCATTGACAACACAAACCTATACGCAGTCAAATTAAGAAAAATAATGCTTGAGAATGTTTGAATTTGTGCATGTAATGACAATTTGTTAATTATAAACCTTTAACTTTTTGAATCTCAAACTCTATTGCCATTAAACCATCATTATCTGGCACCCTCATTGATCCCTTAATTTACCACAACTGGGAAAAATTGTTTAAATGCTTAACTCAGTTTTGCACAGCTGTAAACACAAATGGATAACTGATAAAAACTGAAAGCATCCATATTACTCATCATTTATACGTAACTTAATTCTACCAA
Source organism: Carettochelys insculpta (assembly GCF_033958435.1). Taxonomy (NCBI): domain Eukaryota; kingdom Metazoa; phylum Chordata; order Testudines; family Carettochelyidae; genus Carettochelys; species Carettochelys insculpta. Next base: position 17,756,271 of record NC_134153.1, on the reverse strand, counting down.
ACCTATTTACAGCTAAAGGTGGAATACATTTAGAAAATGTGATTTCAAATAGATGACTGTGAGGGTTTAAAATGTAACAAAGCTTTGGACCCGAGGGCATGTCATCTAGATGTTTAGAAGGAATAAAGACCAAACAGAACCCTAATATTTTAATGTATTGTTAAAAAGGAATCCTGTCCCGGGAAAGAAGATGAAGACTAGTACTGTGCACATATGTTTGAACAGGTGCTAAGATGATTCCCAAAATTACAGAACTTGGACCCTTATTCCAACCGAGAACACTTTGGAAAAGCTGAATTGACACAATAGGAATAAACGAGGCCAACTCCTCTGAGGACAGACACCCTGTGCCTCTCTTCCTTAGAATATTTTGAAAAAAGTTAAAAGTGTGGAGACAGAGTCAGTAGCTACGGTTCTTCTCTTCAAAAGTGTTTGAACAAAATGTCTTAGAACTAATTTGCATAGGACAAAGTCCCGTCATGATTTAAAACTAGTTGACAGAAATAAGGTAGGAATAAAATTCTGGCTTCTTAGAGTGGAAATGTTTAATCAGCAGCTCCTGCAGGGATCACTAAACCCCACTCAGCCCCAAGCTGCTCCCTCCTTGTCCCCTGGCTTAAACCTCACAGTCAGCCCCAAGCTGCTCCCCACCACGCTACCTCAAATGAGCAGTCGTGTTCCAGTGCGTTGCTGCTGCTCCCCCCACTACTCTTTCTCCAGACCGAAGCTGCCTCCTCCTCCTCCATGTGGCTCCCCGCTACCGCCACCTGCAGTGCAGGCAGTCCCTACCTTGCTGCACTAAACTAATGGAACTCAATGGGAAAGCAGCAAAGTTCCTCTGAGGAAGCTGGTAGCAGAAAGGGGACCTGGTTCCTATGCACACGAAGAGATACGGGGCAGGGAGAAAAGAGCTAGACAGAAAATATTAAGGAACTCTGCAATAAGGGAGTTATTCACCACTTCCAGCAGATTTGAGACTGAAATGAAGGCACATGGAAATCTTGTGGCTGCACCAAGAGACCTGCCTAACAATTTCAACAAGAGATGGAAAAATCCATTTCAAATAGTTACCATCCCTTCCCAAAAAGGGCAGTGAAGTTGGCTTTCTGACTTTTTCCAACCTCAAGTGAAATATATGCCTGGAAAAGACCAATAAGTAAGTATGTAAGTAAGGGAGTGAGTGAGTGAAAGAAAGGAGACAGAGTGAGAAAGAAAAAAGAAAGAAAGAGTGGGTGAGTGCGGTGGGGACGTGGGGAATTCAAGGGAAAGCATCTGTGCTCTGAACGAATAGGAATATATTAGGGTCTCAATATTCACGAGGGTTCTGCGTTGAAACCCTCATGAATGCTGAATTTCACAAATACAGTACTAAATGGCAGCCGGTCCCACCTGAAACCCGGCTGCTGGTGTTCCTCTCTGAAGCCCCGGGGAAGCGGTGGCTGCCGGCGCTCCCTAGTCGGAGCTCCGGTGGAAGCGGCAGCTGCCGGTGCTCCCTAGTAGGAGCTCCGGTGGAAGCAGCGGCTGCTGGCACTCTCCGTCCTGAGCTCCGGTGGACGCAGCAGCTGCCAGCGCTCTCTGCCCTGTGCTCTGATGGACGCGGTGGCTGCCGGCACTCTTTGCCCCGAGCTGTGGTGGAAGCGGCGGCTGCCAGCACTCTCTGCCCCGGAGCCTCAGGGAAACGGCCGCTAGCAGCTGCTCGCAAATACCGGAATTTGCGAACCTCAGGCTCGCAAACGTTGAGACCCTACTGTAAATAAAATGTAACATATACATGTGTATTTTGTGAAACTAAAAATTTACTCTTTTAAAAATCAGACTGTTGACCCTTCCAGTGGTTCTAAGCTAAAATATTTGGTGGGACTGCATGATTTGCTTTCATTGCACATGTGGTCATTTTCAGTGGTTTGAGCATTAGCCTGCTAAACCAGGGTTATGAGTTCAATCCTCGAGGAGGCCAAGAGGTTTGGGACAAATAAAAGAAAAAAAAAAATCTGTCAGGGATGGCATTGGTCCTGCCAAGACGGCAGGGGACTGGACTTGATGACCTTGCGAGGTCCCTTTCAGTTCTATGAGATGTGTGTGTATTAAGGTCATTTTAAAAACTGCCCTTTGCTTCAGCTGGCAAGTTTTTGTGAACTCCCACTGACTTCAAGCCCTCTTCTGGAATGCTGTGCCTGTGCAAAACACCCCAGTTCATACCCTCCTTTTTCACATTTAGCTTAGCAGCTTTTATCAATGCTCACAAAGGCCCAGAAGACACTTACTGTGCTCTCCACTTATTCTCTCGCTTTTTCTAAGTGTAGAAATGGGCCACTTGCCCCAGTGATGGATATGGCTAGTGGCAGCTGTGTAAGAGGCAAAGAATTCTGCCCCTATTAACTCAGATGAAGAGAGTCTAAGTAGCAGTTCTATCATATGTTAATGTCAAACCCTTACAAAATTAATTTAAAAGCAAGAACAAGCATTTACACTCAGAACATTTAGAGGGCAGACTTCAAAAAATAAGCTGCCAAAAAACCCTGTGAGACACAGAATTACTTGGATCGGCGAGATAAGAAAACAAAGGACATTTTGTACTCAAACACTGAAACATTATTCAACAAACAAACCATAGTTTACCTACCAAGGGAACCCAATACGTGTAGAGTGCACCAAGCCTCATTTCGGGGACGAACTGAGAGCAGGCCAGAAGCAAGAAGTAAAGATTAAAGAAGTATTTGAACTGGTTAAACAGCACCTACAAAAGAGAGAGGAGGGGACAGGTTAATGGAGATCTCAGAGTTATGCATACTGAACTAGAGATAAGAGACGTTCACTTCTGCTCGCTCCCATCATGTCTAAATCTTAAGTAATGGTAGCAAAGTAGTGCAGGAAATATATTCCAAAGGGTCATCTGAGTGACTATGGCATGCACACAAATGTAGCAGATTCTGCACACATGTATATGGATTTCACTTTAAACTTTTGACAAGTACCACTCAGAAAAATGACAGGAATAATAGTTAGTGGACACTTACCCAACACTGTTTTGCCTGGAAAAAAAGTCTCCTAAATATATTATTCAAATACAATTTTAACTTGAACTGGGTTTGAAAGTAGCTATTCTGTTCTTTGCACGTGGAAGCACCACCAGTCAGAATTCTGTTTCATCACGGGGTGGTTTTGCTTTTTAATCTGGTGACAGAGACTATGACATGAGCTAAAACCACAGGATCTGGCCAGGCATCGCTCTGACTATGTAGTCAGAGGGAAGCCTGGCAATGGAATATAAAACAGATGCTGCTAAGGATGAAGGCTAGTTGCCCTGCTGCATTTTAAAGGAGGCACTGAAGCCAACAAGAACCCATGCCAGGCAGCAAGGAACCATAACAAAACACGGTCCACAGGTGGGCAACAAGGTGATGTCCAAAAATTCCCCCAATCTGCTTACCACCTGCTATTTAGCTCTCCCCAAGATGTTCCCTCCACAGAATATCTTCAGAGATGCATTATTTCCTTAGGAAATTCTCTTGTTTATAAAGGTGGGATCAATCAATCAGAGAACAGAAAATCTATCACGTGACTTAAGTGCCTAACCAGCCACACCAGTATCAAAGATTCAAAGACGCACTCAAGCAGAGTCACAGGAACTCTTCACTGAAGGATTATAAGTAAACAGATTTGAGAAAACCATTATATGATGTTAGGAGTGGACATGGTCAAATCTGATGAATATGTCGTCCGATCAGCTCCTCAAGTGCAACTCTGAGATAACTTATCCACAGGCCAAAAGAAATAAGCCTGCCAGGTAACCTAGTAAGCAGCAACTGTGATCTGATGAGTGGTATCCCAGTTTCTCCATGAGCTTGCTTAAGACACAGGGTGGACGCTACTCAATAGTCGATGTATAGTCACCAGACGCAGGCACAACAACCTCACAAGGACATGTCTGCTGTGCCCATCAATTTTGGAAAGAAACCCTGAATAGGCTGCCAATACAACTGATTGACTGCATGGGCATGCATGATTCAGCAGACCAAGAGCACCTCTGTAGCTGTTACATGGTGTTCTGGTTGCCAGTCCAGCATATGAGCTTCAGTTTCATTGTCAGAAGGTATGCAGTGCAATCCATCCATGTGACTGGCGCAGATTCAGGTCTGCCCTTAAATCCTATGGGCTTTGCACAGAGTGAATTTTACCCATAGACATAGCAGCATGAGATCTGTATGGAAACTATTCTGCAACTATGCAAACTGCTAGTTAATTTTGCTTCCAACACAGAGTGAAGTTTAGGCAGTACTGTAACTAGGAACTTCTGTTTTACCCTGCCCCATTCCCCGCCCCCATGATGGCTGCCCCACATGATCCTGCATTTAGGTGAGGAATGTGAAGCATACTCCTAACCACCATGTCAGAGCAGAATGTCAGCTCCTTCCGCTAAATTAAGATGCTGCATTCACTATAGCAGGAGTCAGCAACCCACAGCACACGAGCCAATTTTCATCAGCACATGACGCTCAGCCCCACCCCTCTGTCCCCATGTAGCTGAGAGGTTGCTCAAAACCACACCACCAGTGGATTAACAAAAGACCATCTAATGCTATCAACCACCACCTAAACAGCAAAGCTCTGCATCTTTATTTATTTATTAATGAAGCTGTTGTAAGTAGGACTATTAGTGACTTTAACAAGTATCACCGGCACTTGGCCCATACACAGAGGTCAAAAAGTTAAATTTTGGCACTCTGCCTCAGAAAGGTTGCTGACCCCTGCACTACAGCGTAAAAAAAAAATCACTGAAAATGAGGGAGGTGGTAGGAATTGGGAGACATGAAGTAAAATGAGCATACATACCCCAGGAAGAAATGTAAAAAAGTTGTATTTCTGATTGTTGATCACATTGCGAGGGTATCGCTGGTCTCTTTTTTCTGGATGGCCAAGCCAAACCGTACGAGGCCTTGGCTCTCTTCTTCCGCAGCATCTCACACACTCACAACACCTGTTGGGAGAACAGATCTAATTTTTTAAAAGTCTCCAAAATCCAGCTGACATCCCCTGTCCTCATGTAACAAAGCCACCCACAATTCTTCCAGAAAGCTTATTGAACACTGACTCCGCCTCACCCGTTGCCTCTCAGCAAAGCGCTAAACAAGCCCATAAAAACCTACAGATGCACACTGAGTTTTCTTCTTGTTCAAATCACATGTCATCTTCTATCTGTTCACTGTCAATTTAGATTATAAACTCACTGAAGTGGAGATTGAGCTGCAAAGCACCTGGAACACTTCAGGCACTAACGTGTAGCCAACGCCCATTAATTGAAACAGTTCCCTGGGCAAGCGATAAGATCCTATATAAATTGCATTACTTTGAATGCAGCATTTTTATGATGGATTCTAAGTTCAAAGCACTGTGTGGACACTAACCAGTTAACCCACTTTAACATTGCTGAATGGTAGGTGGGCATGCCTTACTATTCCCTTTTCAAATGAGAGGAAACAAACATTGAGCGATAATGTCACTCAAGTCAGGTTCTCTCTTCCAAGACTAGATTGGAAACATCTGAAAAATTCTAATTTGAAATTCATTTTCTCCATCATTCCCTGATTGGCGCCTCACATTCTACCATGAAGAGATAACAGCTTAATGCAGCCTTGGATATAAGGAACTAACACAGCAAAGAAAGCTTCCACTTTTGTTTTGTTCTCTTCTGTCAAAACAAGTTTCTGGAACTAAGGAAATACAGAATAGCAGGGGCTCTCTCTGCACTCATCCAATTGCAGGGTCTAGGCCTGAGGGACATAAAATTGCTCTGACTAGACTTTGCTAAAACGTTGTTGCTTGTTGTTGTTCTACTTCGTGCGTGCTGTGTGAAGACCCACGTGAACAAAAGGGGGAATGAACTGACTATGGATGGGAAGCAACAGAATGTAAATCTGCTAAATGCTCTAAGCAATCAATCTGAAAAAGATACAGACTCTCTCCTTTCCCTTAAGATTACAGGAACCTTAGTTGATACTTTTAATGGAAGTTACAAAATAGTCAAAGAAAATACACAATTTATTTGGTGCCCCTTTAATGTGTGTCATAACCAAGTATTTGGCTAAAAAAAAAGTATGAATTAATATTTTTATTTCCTACAAAACCATCAGAATTGGAAGCCCACCATGTTTTGATTTTCTATACAGATGGCATTCTGTGCGCCATGGAAGCTTCTCCCCTTCCATCACCAACTTTAAATTAGCCAAGAATAAATAAATATATATTTCCAGCTGTAGCCCATTAATCTACTTTTTCCCCTTTTCTGGGGCTCATATTAAGGCATTGCAACATCTCCCCTGTTCTTTAACAAAAACCACTGAGGGAAATACTGTAAGCCATAAATGTCAGCATAAATAACTTGGGTAAAACTGATACTGTGACTACACAATACCCCTTACAGTACTGCAGACATATTTGGAATTTTGCCTACAAAATACTAACCAAGCTACACGATTTGGAGGATGACAAGAAGTCCTGTGGCACCTTATAGACTAACAGATATTTTGGAGCATAAACTTTTGTGGGCAAAGACCCTCTTTGTCAGATGCATGAATCCTGTCTCAGGCATTTGACAAAGTGGGTCTTTGCCCACGAAAGCTTATGCTCCAAAATATCTGTTAGTCTACAAGGTACCACAGCACTTCTTGTTGTTCTTGAAGATACAGGCTAACACAGCTACTTCTCTGGTATGTGGAGGATGTTTTTATATCACCTACAGGTTGAACTTCTCTAGTCTAGCACTCTCCCACCCAGCAACATCCATAATTCAGCATGATTTTACTTAGCTAAATAACTGCTTACCATGGGTATGGTCAAGTTTCCTGGGGTTCCATAAAGTTTATTAATATTCACTAGTCCTGGCTCTGTGTTCTGTGCTGTTATTTAGCAGTAATTTACTCCTGAAAGTCTTCAGAGCCCAGTAAGCAGTGGAGGTGTTGGTAATGTGCTAGACAATATTGACCTCCTGAGGTCTACCAAATTCTCTCGTCCAGCACTAGTCCAGTCCCAAGGGCGCCAGACGTTCAACCTGTACTTACACAACATGCCCCTCTGTTTATTGGACAGACTGGACAATAACTTTGCCAAAGAATGAAAAGACACAAATCAGATATTAGGAATCTGAATACACATAAACCTGCCAGTGAGCATTTCAGCTGAGCAGGCAATAGTATTAAAGACCTGAAAATCTGTGTCCTAAAATAGAGAGACTAACACCAGATTATAAAGGGAAACATCTGAACTGGCGCTTATTCTCAAATTTGACACCTTGCAGCTAGGTTTAAATAGAGATAGCAATTACCTTGCTCATTACAAAGACAGCTTCCCCATCTCTGACATTCATAGCGATCTCAGGCAAGTCTCTTAATTTAATGACACTTACAGTAAGTAATTTTCTTCTTCCTCTTCCCCACCCTTTGCTCCCTTCCTTCTGTTTGATGCTGCTGATTTGTCAGTTTTCATTTCATTTTTTTCTATCTCTCTGTTATATTTTCATCATGTCAGTTTACCTTCACCAATTTTCAGAGCTGAAGAAGTGGGGCTGTCCCACAAAAGCTCATCACCTAATAAGTTATTTTGTTAGTATTTTAAGTGCTACTTGACTGCTTCTTTTGTTTTGTGAAGATACAGACTAACATGGCTACAGCTCTGTTACAAAACAAGGGTATCCACCACTTTATTCCTATCAGGACTAATAAGGAGACCATGGGCTGATCTTGCAGTAGCTGCAGTCAATGAATTCTAAAGAGATACCTTTGCCAGAATCAGAAAATTGAATATATGTCATTTTTCAGATTTATACTATACACATATTAATTTCCTCCAAGGCATGTTAGGACATCAACTGACAGAAATCTATATTCATAATGCCTGAAAGTACTCAGCGTCACCAACTCTCCTGTTATTCAATGTTTTTCTTAAAGCCACGAGATTCCCAAAAGGTCATATTACATGAAAATCTCATTTTTTTTAACCTAAGTTTTAGCCCTGCTGGTTGCAGCCTACAGACGGAAAAGACCTGAGCATTCCCATAAGGCTCAGAAACCTGAAGGCAAATTAAAAGAACCCCTTTATCATTCCTTTTAAAAACCTGGTGATTTTAAGGCACTCAAGATTTTGGGAGCCTGGTTTGATTTTTACATCTTTGTATTGGCAATATTAAGTTTTCTTCTGCATAGATACCTGAAACCGCTCATGACCTCCCTCTTACATGGCCATTTGTTGATTGGCATGTTTTCTCATTCTGAACTACCGGCAGCTGCCACGCCCTGCAGTTTACATATGGGGAGGAATCTGGCCTCTGTACTGTTTACAATCCTCACAAAAAGATCTAGTATAGGCCCAGTACTGGCAGCACAGATCAATGTCTGTTACTGCAGCTGTAATTTCAGAAAAACAAATTTCACTTTCAATTGCCCTAAAATGGTTTCAGGCAGTTGAAATCTACTTTTGTAGGACCCTCCGCCTCACTCCCAAAAAACGTGAGCAATATCAGTCTGTACTTTGTCACTGTGACACACAATCAATAGGAGTGACATCACCCCTTTGACTGCCACACCATAAAACACATATTTGCCGAATTACTCAAGTGAATCCCATTGATAATAGGAGGGTTACCTACATTCTGCACAGAAAAAGCAACGGCTGAAACAGTCACTTCTGCAGTACTTACGTTCTATGAAACCAATGCACCTTTTGCACATAATTCCTAACATAGGTGACTCATGGTAGCACTTGGGCGGGGGGTGCACCAAAAGTTTAATTGCCAAACAAGGGGCTTCCATGCCCCCTCCATGCTCCTCTGGGTGGCTCTCCCTGCACCTCTTTCCCCCTGCCCCCCACCTATCCCCCGCAGGAACTAGTCCTTCCTGATCAGGCTCTAAACTTGTACAGCTCTCTCTGTTCCAGCTCCTGATTAGCACAGAACAATTCTTCTAATCCACTGCTGATTAGGTGATCATTTGGAATTCCATAGGCATCCTGCAGAATACGTTCTCCCACTTCCTCCCCAGCAAATAACTAATTACATCTTTTTAAACCTGCATGTCTGGGAATGATTCATTGCATGTTCCATTAGTCCAAGGTAAGCAGTACCCTATCCCAAAGCCAAATCTATGTGGGTTACCAGCACCATTACACTTTCAATGTACCTCAGTAATCCTCACGCTATTATCCACAAATCAGTTACAACTATGTGGCACTTCTCATGACACAACTTGACATGCCCAACATAGTGAATGCTAGTGGGAAAGAGGTAGGGTTAGAAGTTGAAATAAAAAAAGAACAAGTTAAAAATCACTTGGAAAAATTAGATGTCTGCATGTCACCAGGGCCTGATGAAATGCATCCTAGAATACTCAAGAAGCTGATAAAGGAGATATCTGAGCCTTTATCTATCATCTTTGGAAAATCATGGGAGACAGGAGAGATTCCAGAAGACTGGAAAAGGGCAAATATAGTGCACATCTATAAAAAGGGGAATAAGAATAACCCAGGAAGCTACAGACTAGTCATCTTAACTTCTGTGCCAGGAAAGATAATGAAGCAAGTAATTAAAGAAATCATCTGCAAGCACTTGGAAAGTGGTAAGGTGATAGGGAACAGCCAGCATGGATTTGTAAAGAACAAATCATGTCAAACTAATCTGGTAGCTTTCTTTGATAAGATAATGAGCCTTGTGGATAGGGGAGAAGTGGTATATGTGGTATACCTAGACTTCAGTAAAGCATTTGATACGGTCTCACATGATATTCTTATCAAAAAACTAGGCAAACACAATTTAGATGAGGCTACTATAAGGTGGGTGCATAACTGGCTGGATAACCATACTCAGAGAGTAGTTCTTAATGGTTCTCAATCCTGGTGGAAAAGTATAACAAGTGGGGTCCCGCAGGGGTCTGTGTTAGGACTGGTTCTGTTCAATATCTTCATCAACGATTGAGATGTTGGGATAGAAAGTACGCTTATTAAGTTTGTAGGTGATACCAAGCTGGGAGGGGTTGCAACTGCTTTGGAGGATAGGGTCATAATTCAAAATGATCTGGATAAATTGAAGAAATGGTCTGAGGTAAACAGGATGAAGTTTAATAAGGACAAATGCAAAGTGCTCCACTTGGGAAGGAACAATCAGTTTCACACATCCATAATGGGGAGAGACTGTCTAGCAATGACTACAGCAGAAAGGGATCTAGGGGTTATAGTGGACCACAAACTAAATATGAGTCAACAGTGTGATGCTGTTGCAAAAAAAGCAAACATGCTTCTGGGATGCATTAACAGGTGTGTTGTGAACAAGACACGAGAAGTCATTCTTCTGCTCTACTCTGCTCTGGTTAGGCCTCAGCTGGAGTATTGTGTCCAGTTCTGGGCCCTGCAGATCAAGGAAGATGTGGAGAAATCAGAGAGGGTCCAGAAAAGAGCGACAAGAATGATTAAAGGTCTAGAGAATGTGGCCTATGAAGAAAGGCTGAAAGAATTGGGCTTGTTTAGTTTGGAAAAGAGAAGATTGAGGGGTGACATGATAGCGGTTTTCAGGTATCTAAAAGGGTGTCATAAGGAGGAGGGAGAAAACTTGTTCTTTTTGGCCTCTGAGGATAGAACAAGGGAGGTTTAGGTTGGACATTAGGAAAAAGTTCCTAACTGTCAGGGTGGTCAAACAGTGGAATAAATTGCCAAGGGAGGTTGTGGAATCTCTATCACTGGAGATATTTAAGAACAGGTTAGATAGATGTCTGTCAGGGATGGTTTAGACAGTACTTGGTCCTGCCATTGGGGAAGTGGGCTGGACTCAATGGCCTCTTGAGGTCCCTTTGAGTCCTAGTATTCTATGATTCTATGGTTCTATGAAATATAACAAAGTACTTCTTCACACAGCGCACAGTCAACCTGCGAAGTTCATTTTTATGGGATATAATGAAGGCCAAAAGTGTAACTGGGGTTCAAAAAAAAAATTCTATAAATTCACAGTGACTATTAGCCAATGACTGTTGGTCAGAATTGTCAGGGATGCAACCCCATGCTTTGTGTGACCTTAAATGTCCAGCTAACAGAGGCTAGAACTGGACAACAGGATGGACCGAAAATTGCCTTCTTTTTTAGTTAATGCCTTCTAAAGTGTCTGATACCATCTGCTGTTGAAAGACTGGATTCTGGGCTTGATGGGCCATTGGTGTGGCTGAGTATGGCTATTCTTATGTTTGTTCATTTTGTTTCTTCTATTCCTCCATTTCTCCTGCGTATTAAGGGCCTTAGTTTCTCATTTGACATATGTGGGACTACATTCTTTGCTAGCTATAACAAATGGAATCAAACGTCTAACCTAAACCTCCCTTGCTACAGTTTAAGCCCATTACTTCTTGTCCTATCCTCAGAGGTAAAGCAGAACAATTTTTCTCTCTCCTCCTTGTAACTCTCTTTTATGTACTGGAAAACTGCTATCACGTACCCTCTCAGTCTTCTCTTTTCTAAACTAAACAATCTCAATTCTTAGTTTTAAAACAGTCTTTGTTGTAAACATGCCAGCTGTTCATTTCATTGGGTGATCCCTGGTTGGTGTGTTACATGAAGAGGTAAACAATACTATTCACCTTTACCACCTTTTCATGATGTTACAGACTTCTAACATACCCACCTTAGTTGCCTCATTCCTAAACTGAGCAGTCCCAGTCTTTCTAATCTCTTTTCACATGTGTATTTCTTTGTCTTCTAAGGAGACACAGAACTGTTCCTCTTTCCTTTGTCCTTACAAAAGCATGTACTTGGACAAAGTTTCTCTTTTTCAAAATGGCAACACTGTGGCCTTACAAATCAGCAGAGATTGTTTTTCCTCAAGTTTCCCCCTCTCACTGCTTAAAATAAAAGCTAACCTTTTTTCCCTTTTTATAACAGAAGTATTTGTATTAGATTTCATTGACATTTAAAATGCATCTGATACTGGGATGTAAGCCTACAACAGAAAGCCTTGGAGATCAGATAGAAATGCATATCCAACTCATTACATGAGATAACTATGTCAAGATGTCAGCCTTAAATTATAACAGTCATATGCTCAAAAAATTGTGTAAGTGTATCTAACTGATTATAAATAAAACAAGTAAGGAAGTATTCAGTGCTTTCCGCAGATAAACGCTCTATACATATTGCAGAACAGGTAACATCATGGTGAATAGAGCATAACGCTCACAACTACTAAGGTGATTTTATACAAAAATATTACCTTTTATGCATTTCATTCTGCAAATAAACATCTTTCTACCCTCAATAACAAAACAAAACAAAACACAACACACTAATCTGCTACAAAAACTCCTTCAGAATCCAAAAAACCTGAAAATCCAGTTGATTTAAAGAGGCCAGTAGGAAGTTAGTCTAACTCAAAACTAGTGTATGAACATCTAAATATTAAACAGCTAAATATATTAAACATTTATAGAAGGCATTTTCTCACTCTTTTTAGACTAGCATGAAACAATTTACCATATAATCAGATGACTAGTGTGATATGATTACATTTTACTAAGAAGCAGCAAGTGAAACATCACAGAGCTAATTTACATGTTTTGTGGTACAAGCTATGGGCAGCAATTATATCAGAGCCCCATTGTGCTAGCTGCTGTACAAACATACAACAACAGTCCTTACCTCAAAGAGCTTACAATCTCAAAATAAAAAAATACAATAAAATTATCACTACAACTATTAAATTACACAAAAACTTCCATATTAAGAAAGCGTGAACTAAAAGAAACATCTTGTCTCATACTGCTGAGTGCTGCCCTATAGACTATTACTGCTCCTAAAGGTAAAAGAGCTATGGGCTCTGGCTTTTCTCCACAGAAAATTTATCCAATTTCTAAAGAGAGTTAAAAGTATTTGCCAGTACCTCTGTTGCATCTGAATCTCCCTGCCAGTTTCAAGTTTCACAATCACATGTTCCTGTTTTTTAAAAGATTACTGTACACTGTTTTCCAACTTTTTTCTACACCCACTGACTGAAAAACAGGACAAAAAATTATGAGAAATTGACCATCCAAGGCAAAACAATTAAACTGACCTTACAAAAAGAATAGTCAACCTTACAAACTAAACATTAAAATTGACTTTTTACTTCAAATTCTTTTCAATTATGTTTATGATAGATGTTGTTCATGGACTTAGAAAAAAAAATTCAGAGCTGTGATTTAAGTCAATGATTTTCCTTTAACCCATACTAGTGCTACTTAAGAAATAAATTAACAAATATGTTGGTGGTCAGAGATGTCAAAGGGAAAAATGTGTGTTCGTTCTTTGGAATGAGAGGAATGTTTGCTCAAATAGCAATGAGAGAGGAAACAGATACAAAGTTATCCAGATTTCTTCATTTTAACTGCTTTATTGAGAATGACCTTTAGTTTGAAAGTCTAAAAAGAGGTTTTTCCCCAATCCACACACCTTGCAGTGCCCACCTTAACCTTACAACCTGCTCCACGATTGCTGATAGGATTCCACTAACCACATATTGGAAACCAAAGTTACTTTTGCTTGTTTTTCAGGTTGACCCTCTTTTAGGGATTTTACTGAGCAAGAGAGAGCTACATATCTTTATAGCTGCAATAGGAAGAGATAGGGCTAAAAGGATGCACCAAATATTTTAGCACAGATCGTCTGCATTCTTAGGTTATTATAACTCACCAGTATGTGCTGAAGATCATTTAAAATGATCTAAAGCTAACTGCTAGAAATTTTAAGAGTACAAATTGCTCATTGATATGTTTCTTCATAAATGCAACACAAACAACACATACCCTCAACTAACTTGAACCCCTTATTTTGGCCTCACCCCTGAACCTAAGAGGGACCACAAAATCTTCTAGTCCTGGGACCCTAAAAGAGTTAATCTGGCCTGTCAGAAGCTCTGAACCTCAGTCCTTCTGCCCCCTCAAATTTGTGGGGATTCTTCTGTGGTCCCACTTCAGACAAAAATAAAAGATAATGTTGAAGCCTTTTTATTTTGGACATAAATTAGTATTTTACTTTATTTTATAATAATATATGCTGTAAGATCTAAATAGATGTTCCCCATGTAATAGGTATAGTTATTATTTTATGATCTGGTACCGTAATATGAATTATTTAGTATTTAAACTATTTAGAGACCAGTGATTGCATTTTATCATGGGTGCCTGGATGGTAGCCCGCCAAAAGGTTTTCGTTGAACAGGGTGGGCCACAGGCCACAAAGTTTGGGAGCCACAGCTTTAAATGCTAAACTGAAAGTGAGAGTACATTTTGCAAACAGGCCGAATATCTCACAATGACAAACAGGGGTATGAGAACAGTATTCAAATAACTGTTAATGTTAGCTTCTAATAACTTGTTTGCAATTTCCGCAACTCCTACCCAACCAAAGATTCCACAACTTTGTTAGGGATGAGGGAAAGAAAGTTCAACAGGTATTTAAACTCAAAAAAGAAATCTTCTTGACTACCTGAATTCTGAAAGCGATACATACAGTATAGTCCAAGTAAGAAATACTATTGCTACTTGTTACAAGTTACAACACATTTAGGCCGTGTCTACAATAGCCCCAAACTTCGAAAGAGCCATGCAAATGGCCATTTCGAAGTTTACTAATGAAGCGCTGAAATACATATTCAGTGCCTCATTAGCATGCGGGCGGCTGTGGCACTTCGAAACTGACGTGGTTCGTACCGACAGGGCTCCTTTTCGAAAGGACCCCAGCTACTTCGAAGTCCCCTTCTTCCCTTCTGCTCATAGGAATAAGGGGACTTCGAAGTAGGCGGGGTCCTTTCGAAAAGGAGCCCCGTCGGGACGAGCCGCGTCAATTTCGAAGTGCCGTGTCCATCTGCATGCTAATGAGGCGCTGAATATGTATTTCAGCGCTTCATTAGTAAACTTCAAAATGGCCATTTGCATGACCATTTCAAAGTTTGGGGCTAGTGTAGACACGGCCTTAACGTCCAACTTATTTGCCAGAAATTTACAAGAGATTCCCTATTATGTCTTCTCTTCTGTGGGAATTTTAAGTGATCACACTCAGTCTTGAATACCTACTGGTGTGTTGCTTTTGTACTTTCATACCATCTACAGAATCTTATAATTAAAAAGGCAGAATCTGACAGATTTTTTTTAAATCAAATTTAAAGAATGTGGTAGAAACAAAACAAAAAACAGATGTGTTTCTCAAGTCAGCAATAATCCACAGCCAAAGATTGAAATACATGGTTTAAGGGTATAACCGGAAAAGCTAATCAACAAGCTTCAGAATCACATTACATCCAATTTTCTTAATGAAAGTAAAACGAAGAAAACATGTGCCAGTGTATTTCTACAGATAGGCTTAAATACATAGACATGATGCCAGGAATACAAACAGTGACCTTTATCACTTGTGTGTGCAAGAAGATCCCTGAAGAGTTTTTGGTTATCACAGATCACGGTCTAACCACCAGAGCTCGAATGTAATACCTAGCTGCTTACCAGACCTTGCTTTTTTTTGGTTGTCCCAGAAAACAACAAAGCAGTCTGGACAATTCTGTTGACAGGATACAGAACACAAACCTACTAGCCAAACTAAGGCTGTGTCTACACTAGCCCAAAACTTCAAAATGGCCATATAAATGGCCATTTTGAAGATTACTAACGAAGCGCTAAAATACATATTCAGAGCCTCATTAGCATGAGGGTGGCCATGGCACTTCGAAATTGCCACGGCTCACTGCAGCGCAGCTTCTCCAGACAGGGGTCCTTTTCTAAAGGATGCCACCAACTTTGAAATCCCCTTCTTCCCATCAGCAGATAGGCACAAGGGGATTTCAAAGTTGGTGGTGTCCTTTCAAAAAGGACCCATCTGCAGGAGCCACATGGCAGCGAGCTGCAACTGCCCGCATGCTAATGTGGTGCTGAAAATGTATTTCAGCGCTTCATTAGTAATCTTCGAAATAGCCATCTGTATGGTCATTTTGAAGTTTTGGTCTAGTGTAGACGCAGCCTAAATGTATACAGCAATGTTGAATGGCAACACATCTCTACACATCACTTATGCAGATGAAGTATTACTAAAGGCAAATATTTAACTTCTCAGCAAGAAACCCAACTACCTGCAACAGTTTTTAGAAGTCCTCACTCACATCTTATATTTTGTTAACTGAACAGAATTCTAAAACTCATTATTTCTGCTATAACATGCAGAACTCACATATATAGGGCCTTGTCTTTTGCTAGCACAATAGTCTAATGAATTTTAACAGCAGTTGATATTTTAGCTGGTCATGGCTAGCTCCATGTCTTCAAGAGCTAACAACAAAAATCAGACAAACTACAGGATAACTGAGTAAGAGAAAGAAAATTTGGACAGATGCTAGGATGAAGAACTTCAGGAAGTCTCTTTAGTTTTTTCCTTCTTTCCCATTGGAAAAAGAATTATATTATCCTCTCAAAAATCTATTCCGACTACTCAATACGTCATACTGCTGAAAGTTTGCTCTTGGCATTCTCCTGCAAGTTATTGAGAAGTAAATCAATAAGTCATCCCATAAAGGGGGTTTGCAACTTTTTCCAGCATAAATTACTCGTATTTAAATAACTGTACGCAGACCCTAAATGCCAAAACTTCAAATAACTTGGTTAATCAACCAAAGCATGTTTACTTTTTAAACATAATTCCTTTTAGGGAAATAAAGCTTTAAGAAACTGATTACATAAAAGAAACTGCAAGTTTACCTAAAGAACAATGAATTTATTTTCCTTTGGACAGGTGTTTGTTTGGTTTAGATTGGGGAGAAGGGGCCAAAGGTTATTGCTGTTTTCAGTTGGAGGGAAGAATGTTGCAAAATATATTACTATACCTGTGAAATCATTAATACATTCAACTGCTTTCTTAAAACTAAGAAAACACTTTGAATGGGTACCAACCTATTTTACTAACCCTTAATGCAGGGACATATCTAGGCCCAGGGTGGATAAAAATGTTGATTTTAAAATATATTATTTTCTAAAATCTTCAATAAAATACTAAATTTGTCATTTAAAAATGAGAGTTACAATTCAATCTCATCATAAACATGCTACAAATACACTTAAGGCTGTGTCTACCCTAGCTCCCTACTTCGAAGGGAGCATGGTAATTAGGGTGTAAGGAGATTATTAATGAAGTGCTGCAGTGCTATGCAGCGCTTCATTAAGCTAATTCTCCCCCACAGCAACTCTGAAGTGTTAAACTTTGAAGTGCCGGCTCACATGTAGCCGCAGCTAACCCGACGGTACTTTGAAGTGCCTGGGCAAAATTTTGAGGAGTAAAGGGACTTTGAAATTGCCCAGGCACTTCAAAGTACCTGCGGGTTAGACACAGCTACACACAAGCCAGCACTTCAAAGTTTGCTGCTTGGAAGTTGCCGCAGGGGAGAATTATCTTAATGAAGTGCTGCATATGGACCGCAGCACTTCATTAATAATCTCCTGATGCCCTACTTACCATGGTCCCTTCGAAGTAGGGAGCTAGTGTAGAGACAGCCTTACAGTCTCAAAAAAATGAAGTAATGGCTGTAGTCCATCCAGCCTAACTACACTCATCCCTTACCACACAAGCACAACTGGTTCACAACTTTCTGCTCATAGGTGAAAACTCATAAGAGGGACACTAAATTACTGTTAAAATACATGTAAAAGTCTCCAATTGGCTCCCAGTGCTGCTAACTCAGCGAAGGAGTGGCTGCATGTGGCGCTGCTTTTGAAAGGTAAGTGAACCTTGGGCTGGGGAATTGGGGAGGGTTAAAGCCTGGTGGCAGGTTGGGTCCATGGCAGGGGGTGCAGGGGCAGGGTTCAGGCTGCTGCAGGTTGGGTCTGTGGAGCGGGAGGTTAAGGCTGTGGTGGTTTTGGTGTGTGGGGCCAGCGGGAGGGTCAGGCTGTGGCAGTTTGGGGTCTGCGGAGCCGGCAAGGGGGTTAAGGCTGTGGCAGTTTGGGTCTGAGGGGCTGGTGGCAGGGGTCAGGTTGAGGTGGGTTAGAGCAGCAGGGAGGGGGGTTAGGCTCGTATTATCTGGGGGGAGATCACTTGTCCAGTGAACAAAGGTGTCCCTCATTTTAGCGAATACTCATAAGTAAAGTACTCGTTTAACAAGGAATGAGTGTGCTAGCTCTTGCTTCCTCAATGTTCTGGGTTTTCAATCTCTGTTTCTCAGCAGATTAAAAAGCAGGGCTTTTTTTGTGGCTGTAAGTGCTGGTACTAAGTACTGGCACTTCCACCAAAATAAATCAATGTTCCCCCAGGGTCTGGGGCTACCATCGGGGCTCTGTGCTCCAGCTGGCGCCCACTGCAGGGAGTCTCCCACCTCCCTCACCCCAGCCAGGGTTCCCATGGCTAGGGCTGCTGGCAAGGCTTGGAGCCCCAGCCGGCTCGCAGCTGCAGGTTCCTCCCCATCCCCAGCCAGGGAGCTCCACCAGCAGCTCCAGTATTGCAAACCCCAGGGGAACAGGGAGTGGGACCCAGCTGAAGAAAACGTGTCAAGTGTAAGCAATGCAAGATGATGATGCAGGGCCCAGATGCAAGTATGAAACATCATAAGGAAACCTGGGAGAAAATGATGTGAATGAAGATGTGGACATGGTTGAGCAGATCAGCTGTTTACTAACTTAAATGATTCACGTTCCAACACATCATACTTCATTCCTCTCTATGCCTTTTAGTGGAAGTGCAATTTGGCAAGTAAAGTCCCAAGCTTTTTGTGGCGTTGGATGTTGCTAGAAAAAAAAAGGTTTTGCTTAGCTAATCCTCATCATTTGTTTAATTTGCTAACTAGGTTTAGAATCTATCACTCACGTATACAATACAGAAAGCCACAGTAAGAGAAATCTAGCGTTGCCAGTTGCGACTGAGTGTCTTCTTCTTACTTTATAGTACACAATGCATGCCTCTTATTTTGGGCCATCATGGCCATAGGCCATAATGGTGATGCCATAAGTCTATATCCTATTTTAAGTCAGCAAAATTCTGCTTTTCTAAGGGAACTCCCATTCTATATTTCTCAAAAAAACAGAAGCGTCAGTGAGTTCAATAGGGCATACTCCAAAATTAAGTGCACTGTCAGAGCAGTCAGTCTTAGCATTTTTGGCAACTTTATTTAAATAATTTTTTTTTGGTAATTTAAATTGTTGGATTTAAATCAACCAACCATGTCTAAGATTAGCTATGCTTTTCAAAGCATAATAATTTAAATACTGTTCTATGCAACAGTAACAAAATCAGCATTTGGAAGCTATGGCTACAGTACAGCACTTTGTCGACAAGAGTCACTGTCGGAAGAGATTTCCCAACAAAACTTCTGTTGACAGAGCGCGGCCACACACAAAAGCCAATTGGAAGAGCACTCCACTCTGTCAACAGAGGAACCAGAAGCACAACAGACAGGGATGCCCATTTTTATGGATGCCCTGTCTCTCAGAGGAAGGCCACCCCAGAGTGTCCAAACGGCTTTATGCCTCATGGCTCAGAGGCAGAATGCTGCCAGCAAAAGTGCTGAGTTTTGTTGACAAATGCATTTTGTGTGTGGATGTTGCAAAGGTTTGTTGGCTAAACTCTCGAGTGTAATCATAGCCATAGGGTCTTTTTACATAATTGAATCAACTGCTAAAATTAGACACATTCAAGATATTTCTCCTTTTTCCCAAAATTTATTTTCAAAACTAAAAATATGGCCATTAGTTACTAGTGTTATTTAATATATATTTTCTACATTCTGCTACTAATATTGATTTATACCTGTAGTATCATCATAGCAATCACTGATGTATATACTAGCTTGGCTAAAAGCATGTTATATTTTACACTAAAATTAAATGTTAGTGTATAATAAAGTAATTTAAAAAGACATTAATGTTTAGTGTATTTTAAAATTACTTTATTTTTAACAAAGGTACAAAGGCAAAAAAACCACATTTATAGAGTATGAAAACAAGTTGTTTTATATTCAAATCAAACAGCATTAGCCCAAGTTATATGTTTCTACAACATTTATACTTTATCAACATAGTTATGTCAGAAAAGTTATATAAAAATCTCATTCAACTTGTTCTATTTCCAACTTTAAGTAATATCTTCTGCCTTTGTTAACTGAGGCTCTTTTATCCTGGCAAAGTATCCATGTTGATCCAGTTTCAGACACGCTCTATCAGAATAGGCATTCCATTCATGTACACCCAAGAGCAACACAGGGCCCTGCACTGAATGTTTTTAGGATTGCAACAAGAAGTCCTGTGGCACCTTATAGACTAACAGATATTTAGGAGCATAAGCTTTTGTGGGCAAAGAGCCGCTTCATCAGATGCATGAGTCGGGGGGTGGTTTCAGAGGGGTATTTAAAGAGTGGGGTCCCAGTAAAAGGAAGGGCCAGATCTGACAAGGTCTATTCAGCCAGGGTGGAAAAGGCCCATTATCAGTAGTCTAGTAACAGAGAGTAAGCCCTGCTACTTGACTGCTTTTTGTTTTTAATCAGTTGTCTGTATGAAGAGCGGAAAAAACAGGTCAGATAAGACAGGAGAGATATGGCCCATTCTCAGCCTAATGTGGAGATGTTAACACCTAGGGCAATGGATCTCCTTTTGTCAGGGGTGAACCACTCCCAGTCTCTGTTTAATCCTTGGTTAATGGAGTCAAATTTGCAAATAAATTGCAGCTCACAGATTTCTCTCTCCATTTGATTTTTGAAATTTCTTTGTTTCAGGACTCCCACCCTTAAATCTGCTACTGAGTGTCAAGGGAGACCAGAATGTTCTCCCCCAGGCTTCTGTACATTACCATTCCTGATGCCTGATTTATGTCCATTTATTCTTTTACGTAGAGACCGTTCAGTTTGGCCAATGTAAATTGCAGTGGGGCATTGCTGGCACATGATGGCATACATTATATTAGTAGATCAAAACAAAAAGTAGTCAAGTAGCACTTCAAAGACTAGCAAAATGGTTTATTAGGTGAGCTTTCATGGGACAGACCCACTTCTTCAGACCATAGCCAGACCAGAACAGACTCAATATTTAAGGCACAGAGAACCAAAAACAGTAAACAAGGAGGACAAATCAGAAAAAGATAATCAAGGTGAACAAATCAGAGAGTGGAAGGGTCTCCACTCTCTGATTTAAATATTTAAATATTAATATTTAAATATTTAAATACTGAGTCTGTTCTGGTCTGGCTATGGTCTGAAGAAGTGGGTCTGTCCCACAAAAGCTCACCTAATAAACCATTTTGCTAGTCTTTAAAGTGCTACTTGACTGTTTTTTGTTTTGATAGTGTATAGACTAGCACGGCTTCCTCTTTGTTACTATATTAGTAGATGTGCAGGTAAAGGAGCCCCTGATGGTATGGTTGATGTTAGGTCCTGTGATATCATCACTGGTGTAGATATGTGAGCACAGTTGGCAGCGGGGTTTGTTGCAGGGACTGGTTCCAGGCTTAGAGTTTCTGTTTTGTGATCTATAGTGGCTGGTGAGGATTTGTTTAAGGTTGGCAGGCTGTCTGTAGGCGAGGACAGGCCTGCCTCCCAAGGTCTGTGAGAGTGAAAAATCATTGTTCAGGATGGTGCAAGATCGCTGTTGATGCGTTGGAGAGGCCTTAGGTAAGGGCTGTAGGTGATGGTCAGTGGTGTTCTCTTGTTTTCCTCCTTGCAGGGCCTGTCCTATAGCAGGTGGCTTCTGGGTACCCATCTGGCTCTGTCAATCTGTTTCCTCACATCCTTAGGTGGTTATTGTAGTTTGAGGAAAGCTTTGTAAAGGTCTTGTAAATGTTTGTCTTCGTCTGATGGATTAGAGCAAATACAGTTGGACCTTAGTGCCTGGCCATATACAATGTATCATGTAGTATGCCCTGGATGGAAGCTGGAGGTGTGTAAATAAGCATAGTGGTCCGTGGGTTTTCCGTATAGGGTGGTATTTATGTGACCATCGCTCATCTGCACAGTAGTGTCCAGGAAGTGAATCTCTTTTGTGGACTGGTCCAGGCTAAGGTTGATGGTGGGGTAGAAACTGTTGAAATCATGGTGGAACTCTTCAAGAGCCTCCTTCCATGGGTCCAGATGATGAAGATGTCATCAATGTAGTGCAGACAGAGAAGGGGCGCTAGGGGATGAGAACTGAGAAAGCGTTATTCCAGGTCAGCCATAAAAATGTTGGCATGCTGTGGGGCCATGCAGGTGCCCACAGCAGTGCCACTTATTTGAAGGTATAATTTGTCCTCAAATGTGAAATAGTTGTGGGTGAGGACAAAGTCACAAAGCTCTGACACTATTTGTGCTGTGCTCTCATCAGGGATAATGTTCCTAACAGCTTGGAGTCCATCTTCATGTGGGATATTGGTGTAAAGGGCCTCTACATCCATTGTGGCCAGGACTGTGTTTTCAGGAAGGTTACAGATTGATTGTAGTTTCCTGAGGAAGTCATGGCATCTTGAAGAAAGTTGGGGGTGCTGGAAGCATAGGGTCTAAGTAGAGTCCACATATCCGGACAATCCTGTGGTGAGGGTGCCAATGCCTGAGATGATGGGGCATCCGGGATTCCCAGGTTTATGGATCTTGGATAGCAGGTAGAATAAACCTGGTTTGGGTTCAAGGGGTGTGTCTGTGTAAATTTGTTCCTGTGTTTTTATAGGGAGGGTCTTCAGCAGATGCTGTAGTTTCTTTGTGTATGCCTCAGTGGGATCCTTGGACAGAGGCTTGTAGAATGTGGTATTGGAAAGCTGCCTGGTAGCCTCCTTTTGGTAGTCTGTCCCATTCATGATGACAACATCGCCTCCCTTGTTGGCCTCTTGGATGACAATATCAGAGTTGCTTCTGGGGCTGCTGCTGGAGTTGCATTCTGCACAGCTGAGGTTATGGGGTAAGCGATGCCGCTTGTCTACAATTTCTGCCTGTGCATGTCCGTGGAAGCATTCCTTGTATAGGTCCAGTTTGTCACTTCGACCATCAGGGGGAGTCCATGGGCAATTCTTTTTCATGTACCGCAGGTGGGAGGGTATCTGTGGGTCAGTGCACTGTTCCGTGTCATGTTGGAAGTATTCCTTGAGTCGAATTGCAGAGTCAGTACAGAGTCTGTGGAATGCACAAATTAGCAGAACTGCTATCTAAGATTCTGATCCCACAGTTAGAAGTAGGCAGCTTAGACCCTTATGCCTGCACAAAGCACTGGGGAAGTGAGAGAGGCTCCACACAAATAGCGTTTGCTTGGGACTGTCTACCAGAGGCCTAATTTCTGGTGACCAACTTTTTTGTTACTGATGATGTGGAAGAAAGATAACATCTTGACCTATAGATAATCAGGCTACATTTGCAATAATAGCAATACCCAAAAAAAAAACCCCATGGTCCACTGATTAAATTTTATACAGCAGTCATTGAGCGGCATACACAGAAACATTTTGAGGAGCGCCTTTCGAAGGACACTGCCTCTTCACCATTAGATTCTCTTGACTTTTTAAACATATCCACATTATTTCAGATGTATATATTGTTTTAAACTCTATTACATTGTAAATGGCTGTGCAGCAGGACCAAGTGCCTCAGAGAAGGAAGACACTTAATAAAGACCCCTCCCTATGTTTGACTTTGCATGATGGAAACCACAGTTCCTGTTTGCAGCCCCTCTGAAATCAATGCAGCCCTACACAGATGCAGAGGTTTGCCTACATAGTCAGACACAGGATAGAGGCCAAAATCATTTGTTCATCTATTCCCTCCAATCTCTCCCTGCTGACTGCAAGAAGTGAGCTAATTTTACATCAGTCATGGAACCATTAAGATGTATCTCAATACCATAACAGAATTATGTGACTTATTACTCCAATTCTTGTCCTTCCTCATCCCATTTCAAATTATTCTTTGGTTTTCCTCATTTGCTGCATCACATCTATTATGATTTATTTCTCACTGTACCGTACTGCCTAGGAGCCAGAGTCATGGAGCAAGATCCCTCTGTGCTAGGTGGTGTACAAATGCAGAGCAAAGAGGCAGCCTCTGCCCTAAAGAATAGGCCTCTACAGAGGCAGGGCCTTAGATTAGAAGGTGCACAGGGGAGAGATCAAGTCTGCGTAAGGTTTTTGATAAGCCTGACATATTTGGGCACTTTCCATAACAAGACAGCAAGCTACAGTTTTTAGGACCTCCACTCCCACCTCTCAGGAATCCACACAGAGGTACAGGCTGCAACACAATCAGCAGCATTTTGAGGTTACTCAGTACCATGTCTCTTTTTGACCTGATAGATTATAGATTACAGAGTGTGCTTATTGGGACATCATGCCTAAACTGGTGTTTTTATTTGGGTGAGGTATCTGTGTAACTCAGGCAAGATCACACTCAGCTGCCAAGAAAACTGAGAAAAATATGCCCATTGTTCAGCCAATAGAGATGCAGAATTCAGAAGTCACCCATGACCACACACAGAAGTCAATGTTGTGGCTGTGGCCAAGAATGTCTACTACCACCACCAATTTATTAACACACATCTGTTTCTCCTTTAGACAGGCTACAGCCAACCCTTATCTTTGCCACATCTCACTAATGGTACTGTAATGAGTTACTCTTTAATGTGGAGGCTGAAACTGAGATGGAATATGGCTGCAACCTTATCAGAAGGAAGATAAGAAACCTGGAGCTGCCCTCCACTGCACGTACTGGCTGGAAGGATTTCAGACAATTCTAGCTCCATGTATTAGTATGTAAAGTTATACATGTAGGCCTCTGAGTAAATGAAAAATCTCCTCACACCTTATATACCTTCA
The DNA here is from genome assembly GCF_033958435.1 of Carettochelys insculpta. NCBI lineage: Eukaryota > Metazoa > Chordata > Testudines > Carettochelyidae > Carettochelys > Carettochelys insculpta. The sequence continues at coordinate 17,731,494 of NC_134153.1, read as the reverse complement.
CAAGGTGGAAAGGCCTAATGATCTGTTAGGATCATAGATTAATGGGAGACGGGACCACCAATTTATTTTATAGTAGCACCTAGAGGCTCTAATCAGAGATGTAGACATCATTATTCTAGGTACAGTATAGAACATATTTTTGCTGTGTTCTTCCATCTGTCTGTCTGGGCAAGGTTCTACCACATTCCCCCTGCCACACTGTGCCAGCTCCAGCCCTCCTCCAGCCAGCACGAGGCCCAGCCCAACCCTTCAAGGGATCCCCCCTCACTGAGCGAGCCCCACGCTGGCCAGCGAGGGTCCTGCCCAGCCCCCAATGGATCCCCACCCTGCACCATACCAGTCCCAGGCCGTCCCCTGGCCAAGCCCCCTGATGTAGCCCCCTGCACCATGCCAGCCCCTCCCGCACCCAGTGTGAGGCCTGAGCCAACCCCTCAAGAGAGCCAAGCCTCTTCCTCAGCCAGCTCAGAGCCCGCCTCAGCCCACACACACTGAGCAAGCCTAGCTTCCACCTGCAAGTGGAGCTGCAAAAGGGCCTCTAGCATGTATAGTGAATGCTGCAGCAATTCTCTTATAATCAAGGCAGCAATCAAAACCATATTACAAAGGAGTGGGGGGCGGGGGCTGTATATTATTATTTGCACTATAGTATTGCATAGAACGTTCAATCAGGCTCCCATTTTTTTTCCCTCTGCCCCCTAGCTCATTTGAAATGCACTGTTTTGTGCCAGAAGGATTGACCAAAGAGGGACTGATACAGGTTAGCTTATCTAGCTGCTTTATCTTTAGATTTACAGTAATTAGAGGGAGTGCAGTGAGGGTGGTAGGTCTCTCTGCTTTGCTTAGATACTTTGTTAATGGAAAGAATATACTGCTAAAATAACTGATTTACACCAAAGGCTCTTTGACAGAAGGCAAGACTGAAAATCTCTGTAAATAAGTCACTTCTCTGGAGTGTGACTGTCTTTAAAAGAGATAGTGAGTGCGCAGTCAGGACTTGTAATAATGAAAAGCAAAAGTTACGGAATCTCAAACCATGACAGTCAAGGCAGTGTCACAACTACAAGCTGTCAACAGTTCTTGCTAGCATAGGAAATACTGCCTCTGTGACTGTTAAGGAGTTAGAGCTCCCTAGCCAGTGACAGAGCTAGGGTTTAGGTTAGATCAAGGGAAATGCAGTTAGCCTCTGCTAACAAGGCACACTACAATAAAATGCACAAGAAGGACCAGTGGAGAAATCTAAGAAAGCAAATCAGCTAAGGAGCATTCAGAAATCCTCTAAGCCATGGTTTCCCAAACTGGGGGCGTGCCCCTCTGGGGGTGTGTGAAGAAACTCCGGGGGGTGGGGGGAGCATGAGGCAACCCAGCCACCCCGCCACCCCCAATCATTCCTGCTACCCAAAGCTGGCCCTTGCTTCTGGCTCTCAGCCCCCGCCATTTCACGTGAGAGTGACCTGGTGCAGCAGCTATAAAAAAGCAGGCAGCTGGCAAAGCCCCACGTGGAGCTAGCTGCCTCCTGCAAAGGTGAGTGAGTGTGGGTTGGGGGAGAAGAGGAGGAGGATGGGGTAAGATGGAGGGCTGGTGGTGCCTGGCTTTGGGGGGAGGGGCTCAGGCAGGCTGCTCACAGGGAGCTGGCCTGTGGTAAAAAAAAAAAAATGTGGTGGAGGGCATGAGGGCTTCTCAAAAATCAAAAGGGGGTGTGATGCCAAAAGGTTTGGGAACCACTGCCCTAAGCCCTTCACATATCTGATCACTTGTCTCATAACTGAACTTTAAGCAGTGACCAACCCAGGAAATGTGGTAACAGATTACTACCATGACAGCAGTATAGCACAAGTTCCACAGTCTAACCCCAGTATCCAGGCCAACTTCACATAATTAAACCAACATATTGTCAGGTATATGGCAGAAACCTTATCCATTAAGAGTAGGTTGTTCAATGACATTACAAGTAATTAAAAAGAATCCAAATCAATTACTAACCAAAAATGTAACAACGATAATACGTATTTATTTGCTCACCTTGATAATATTTTTCTGATTTGTCAACCCTGATTACTATTTTCGGTTCTCTGTACCTTAAATATTGAGTCTGTTCTGGTATGACTATGATCTGAAGAAGTGGGTCTGTCCCATGAAAGCTCATCACCTAGTAAATTATTTTCTTAGCCTTTAAAGTGCTACTGCACTGCTTTTTTGTTTTGATGTGTTTTTCCTTATTTATTCCAACCTAATAATTATTTCTTTTGAGATTTTGGTTGATTTGCTTTAACTGCACAGCATGTTTTGGTTTTTTTTTTTTAAAAGATAAATTGTGATCCAATAACAAATTAATCGTCACTATAAAACATTACTTTCCAGTCAGCAAGTTTAGATTCCTAAGCTACAAACAGATTTTATATTGGTATTACTACGTCAACTGAAGCTGTGATTCTGTTTCAAACACTGAAATATTTACACCAATATAACCCCTAATGAAGGCACTGTTACAGCTTCTCCTCTTACCTGCATGGGAATAGCTATGCTAGTACAAACCACCTTCATATATCCATAAAAGCATTAAATCATAAGAGGCTGTACAGCTTTAGCTATAACAGTATAGTTAAAGTGGTAAAATGTGTGTATAGACACAAGCTTTTCCTACAAAGGGATTATAAATCTATTTCTGTCCCTGAAAACAAGTGTGTTACCAATAATGAAACCACACTCAAATGAAGCAACAATCTGTATTCTGCCAACACTGAGCCATGCAACACAATGATCTGATCAAATGTTAAATGATCAATACATTAAAGGAAAACGTTGTATTCCAATAGCTCACAACACACACACACACACACACCCACACCCACACCCACACCCACCCCTTACAAGCCTTTGGACCAACCTCTCCATATCCATCCCAATTACGGTGTTTGGCAGCCACTGACCCAGCTGGGCTGATTTTCATAGGGGCTGAGCTCCCAATGGGGAAGTCAGTGCGCCTTTAAAGTTGGCTATTGCCAGTTGTTCCTGATCCCTAACAGGCTGGCAGCTGGCAGGTTATTTCTTTGTTTCCATTTGCTTAAGAAAGAAAGAGAGGGGGCGGGGGGACGACTGGGTGTGTTGCTCTCTGGACAACAGCAGCAATCAATGGAGTGCCGAGTGACTTCATCCGAGGCTCATTCCTCTGGCATGTCAGTATCCGAGCCTCCACGAGGTCTCCACGGTTTCCTATGCCCCAGTGGGAGAGGCCCGGGCAGAGGGGCCGGGGGCGGCCGCCGGTGCCAGGCGGCAGGGGAGGCGATTTCGGAGGCAGGCTAGCGCCGCGGCCGGATCCTGCTGCGCTGGGCTGGGTGTGCCGCCGACAATGGCGTCAGGAACAACCTGTCAGCTCCTGCCGGAGCGGGACCTCGTCCAGCCCGGCCGCGCCCCCAGGAACGACCCCGTCCCCCGGCAGGGCCGCTCCGAGCCCAGCCACCGCCCCGCCGAAGGGCGCTTTTGCCAGCCCCGCCCCCCGGTCCCAAAGGAGAGGGGCCCCCGGCGGCCAGAGCCCCGGGCCCGCTGGGTCCCTTCCCGGCGGCGGGGCCCTGCAACAAAGGCGCCCCGGGCCCCCTGCGCCCCGGCCAGCCACATGGCGAGGGAGCCGGGTCCCCAGGGCGCCCCAGCCTTGCTCCCTCCCTCCTTCCCCCGAGAGGAGCCGGGGCCAGGGCGGGGCCGGCTGGCCGCCGGCCGGGCTCAAGGGAGGCGCAGCCCCAGCGGCGCGGGGCACCCCGCCAGCCGGGCCCCGGGCAGGGCCAAGCCAGGGCTGCGCAGGGGGAAGGGGGGACCCGCTGCAGCTCCCGCGCTCACCCGCCGCGGCGCTTGCTGTCCATCCGCTTCTTCTGCCTGACCGGCTGCAGGGGGATGTTATCGGTCATGGCCGCGGCGGCTGGGCGCAGCCGGGGAGGAGCGGAGCCGAGCTTGAGCCGGAGCCGGAGCGGCTTCCCAGCAGCGCCGCGGCCCGGCCTCTGCGCGGTCTGCCAGCGCCGGCCGGGGCGGGGGCCTGGGCCGGGCTTCCAGCACGCAGGTAGCGCGCCCGCTCGCCGCCTGCCACTCACACCCGCGGGGCGCCTCTTCCTCCGCTCAGCTGCAGCCCCAGCCGCTGCACCCCCACTGCGCAGCCCCTGAACGCTGCACCCCGCACTCCCTCTCCTGGCGCTGTGTCCCGAAGCCCCAGCCACTGGCTGCTGCACCCTCACCCATCAGCTGACACTACACCCTGAAGACCCAGCTGCTGCATCCCCGCAGCCCGTCTGCACCCCTAAACCCCATAACTGCACCCCAGCCACTGACTGCTGCAGCCCTACAGCCCAGCCACCGGACACTGCACCCCCTGCCCATCAACTGACACTGCACCCCTAAACCCCAGCCACTGGACACTCCACCCTCACATCCCATCACTGGATGCTACACCCTTAAACCTTACTCCCCAACTCTGCACCTCTCACTCCATCTACTGCCGCTGCACCCCTAAACACTCAGGACTGCAGCTCCACACTCCAACTGACCACCACACGCCCATGCCCTGCCCCTTTGACACTACACCCCCACACCCTGTCAGTTGGCCACATCATCCCTAAATCTCACCCATTCAACACTGCACCCCCAGCCACCATCCTCAGCCCCTGGACAATACACCCCCATACCCATCTACTAATCATTGAACTCCTAAATGACATCCACCGGACACTGCACTCCACGTGCTCAACCTGCCCACAACCCTCCTGGGGGAACTGCACTTCCACACCCCAAGCACTGAATATGGAACCCCTTTCACTGCATCCCTCTTGCCCCACCCATCCCATCTTTGTCACTGCTATCTCCCCTTGATTACCCAACACCCCACCCCTGGCAATGGTCCCCTTTACCTTACTGACTCCCTTCACTCCAGACCCTGACACTGTCCTTATAGCCTTGTCCCGCCCCAGTTTAGATCAGTAAATATCCCACCCACTGCTACTCAGACCAGCTGAACCAAATAGTGTTCTGTTTACATTCCTATGCTCTGTCTCTATCACCTCCAGACACCTGCCTCCTCCTATTCCAACTAGCACAGGTCAGCCCCACCATTCTCCTACTACACCCCAGCTCCCTTTTCTGTCCCTACAACTCTACGGTCCGTGCGTTAAAAACACAGGCAGATATGTCCTCCTGCAGCCTTCTCATCACCCATGAGCTTCGGCATAGTTCTCCCTCATCCCCCTGTCACTTTCCACCTCTCCTGGCAACACCCCAAGCACTATATCCTCACTGGGGAGACTGGTGGGGGGAACAGGTCTAGAGTTTGGCATTGGGACTTATGGAGAAGCAGACACATTGTTTGGGGTAAAGGAGGCTGACAGGAATCAAGGGATTTAGGTGGACATGAAAATGCAGATCAGGGTGCAGTGCCTGGCTAGCTGGGGCAACGTGGGGAGGCAGGGACAAGCCACGCCAGAGTGCCAGGCTGCCACACACTCTTCCACTTTCTGTGTCTGTTAGCAGTATCCCCTTTCCTCAGAAGATGCAGGGTTAGCAGTTGGGTGGGTGTTCCCTTGTCACTAAAAGTGGCAGCCGAGCCAGATAACCAGCAACCAAGATGCATCTGCCTGGATGGACCAAGCTCATATTTTCAAATTCTCCTTTGGAACTGCAAAGACTAGAAACTCCGTACAAGTCAAAGAGGGCAAGGTGTCTTATTGGACCAACCTTTGTTGGTGAGAGTGAAGTTTTCAAGATTGCTTCTTCAGGTCTGGGGAAGAGCTCTGCGTAATCTCTAGAAGCTTGACTTTTTCAGCAAGACAGATTGTTCCACTCAAACATGTTACCTCACAAGCCTTGTCTTTCTAATATACCAGGATCAATGCAGCCACAGCACTGCATTAGAAAGAAGAAAGCTCAGAGAAGCTGAGGCCCTATGCCTTAATGTGGGCTTCCTTCTCCACCTGAAAAACATCCTGTTGTGGAGTAGCAGGACTGGACCTGGACTCAATGTCTTTCACCTCCCAGGTGATGTTCTAACCACTCTATTACTCCTGTCTGGCCTGGTGACTCCTCCATGGTGAATAAATGCTAAAATAGTCATTGGCTAGAGAAAATAGGAGTGACTCTGTAATCCAGTGATTGGGGCACCCAACTGGGCAACTGGACCAGAGGCTCCAACTTTGATTTCCCCAAAGGTTCTTGACCCCAGGCTTGGCCAAAGAGTTTGTGGAGCCAAGGGAGTATGCTGAAAGCAGGGCCTGAGTGCAGGGCCCTGGAGGTGCAGGGCTCAAGGCAACCACCTTGCCCTAAGGCCAGATCTGCTTGACCCCCCTTCTTTTCACCAGACCCTGTCACCAGGCTCTTCCTTCCCAAAGCACCCCCCCTTTCTACCCACCCTTGCACCATCCCTTCCCCCAAGCACACCCTGCCCTTGCTGTGCCTGTTTCCAACCTGGCTCCTCCCCATGCCCTGGTGCCTTCTCAGTGCCACCGTGTAGAGGTCTCTGCAGAGGTAGGAGGCACAGGCAGGAGAGGAGGAGCTGATTGGTGGGGCCCACCAGTGGATATCAAACACCCACTAATTTTTTTCTGTGGGTGCCCTAGGGCTGGCATATCAGTGTCTACAGGTGGGAGCAGTCACCCTTTCCATCTGTTCTTTCATGAGATATCCCCAGTGGAAGAGCTTCATCAGGAAAGAATGGGAGATAATCTGATGTCGTAATCAATTAATCAATGATGAGAATGTACACCTAAGAAATGGGATATCCCTGTTCAAGTTCTTTTTCCTCTTTGTGCAGGAAGGTGGAATTGAACCTGAGTGTCCCATGTCTGGTGTTGCCTGCAAGCTGGGTGCTTGGGTGGACACCCATGAGAGATTCAAATGCCACCCAGCTAATTACCAGAGTGCATACAGCTGCCAGCATGTGTTTCTACTGATAATACACATTGCACATGCCTTGGTGCACATAACAAAATTTGTTCTGCACATAGATGAAATAATTAAAGGGAACTCTGTCCATGTCCCAGTTGAGTAATCTAACCAGTTTCCCCCCCTCCACGTTGGATTTTCAGTGTGACTCAACCTGGAAAGAGCACTGAAGAGACCACATGCTGGCTTGGACCCTAGCCATGGCTTTGGCAAATGTGGAGATTAACATCAGCAAAACTTTAGCTAAGAAAACTAATCCTAGCAGGAAGTTGTTTTAGGAAAGAAGCACCATGCATATGAGCACACAGGGTCTTCTTGATTAACATATAGGCTACGTCTACACTTGAAGCCTACATCGAAGTAGCTTATTTCGATGTAGCAACATTGAAATAGGCTATTTCGATGAATAACGTCTACACGTCCTCCAGGGCTGGCAACGTCGACGTTCAACATCGACGTTGGGCAGCACCACATCGAAATAGGCGCTGCGAGGGAACGTCTACACGCCAAAGTAGCACACATCAAAATAAGGGTGCCAGGCACAGCTGCAGACAGGGTTACAGGGCGGACTCAACAGCAAGCCGCTCCCTTAAAGGGCCCCTCCCAGACACAGTTGCACTAAACAACGCAAGATCCACAGAGCCGACAACTGGTTGCAGACCCTGTGCATGCAGCATGGATCCCCAGCTGCAGCAGCAGCAGCCAGAAGCCCTGGGCTAAGGGCTGCTGCACACGGTGACCACAGAGCCCCGCAGGGGCTGGAGAGAGAGCGTCTCTCAACCCCTCAGCTGATGGCCGCCATGGCGGACCCCACTATTTCGATGTTGTGGGACGCGGATCGGCTACACGTGCCCTACTTTGATGTTCAACTTCGAAGTAGGGCGCTATTCCCATCCCCTCATGGGGTTAGCGGCTTCGACGTCTCGCCGCCTAACGTCGATGTTAACATCGAAATAGCGCCCAACACGTGTAGCCGTGACGGGCGCTATTTCGAAGTTAGTGCCGCTACTTCGAAGTAGCGTGCATGTGTAGACACGGCTATATTTTATTAAGTCGCCAAAAGAACTTTACTTCACTATATGGGTATTTATATGATCCATTTTTACATAAATATAAATTTGAAATCATTGTTCTGTTGACATACTGAAAAGCAGCAAGTTTTCAATTTTAGCTGTAAGTTAGTTAAAACATTCTCCTCGTCAGTCTTCCATTCATCCTAAGAACTGCCCAGGTTGGTACAAGGAAAGTGCATGATAAAAAGTTATTAATTTTATTTTATTTATTATTTGTTAACCAACGATGCAAGTGTGTGTCCTCATTAGGATTTAAAGTACCACATTTCAGCTCATATGTTTTAAAAGCTTAATGGCAGCAGAGTAAGTGTATGCTGTGCTGTACAGGGTATACAGTTCCTGTCCTGGAGAATTCACAGCCTCAAGCTCTGATCCAGCATATGTTTAACTTTACACACCCTGGCTGTGTCTATACTACAAAGTAACTTCAAAGTTGCTTACTTCGAAGATGAGCATCTACACACACCCTACTTCGAAGTTAAACTTCAAAGTAGGGCACTACTCCATTCCCAGGAATGGAGTAAGGACTTTGAAGTTGGGCTCCCTTACTTTGAAGTTAACTTTGAAGTAAGGAAAAACATTTAGATGCTCTGCAGGCTACCTCAAAGTAGTGCCTCGCTTCAAAGTTAACTTCAAAGTTAGTTCCTAGTGTAGACACACCCCCTAAGTATGCCACTGATTTTAAAGTTAAGCACATGAGAAAAATCTTTGCATGTTAGAGGAAGCTAATGAGATGGATCATCTGATGAACTCAGACTGTTTTGTTGAAATTACTTTGGCAAAAGTAACCTGCTACCTATTTCCGAATACAGGGTTCCACAAAGTGTTGTTGATAGTCTTCTTGTTGAAGAGATATGATTGCTTTGTGATTATGTAAGAAGTGGAGAAACTCAAGTACTTTAGTATCAATGTTTATAGGTACTGTTTGTAGATTAGCTATGTAAATTACTCTGAGCATGATAGTAAAAGCACAGTAGTACTAAAAATGCTAACTATGAGATCCTAATAGAAAACATATCTTATAAAGCATTGGCTCTTAACCTGGAGGGCATGCACCTGCTGGGAGTGTATGATGCCCTTTCTGATGGTGCAAGACATGCCAGATTTTTTTAGACGGTAAAACATCAAAAGCACAAATTAAGCACAGGCATGTCAGTACAGCCACTTTGTTTCATCAAACCTATGTATTTATTAACATTATACATTTAACAATTACTGTAATATACAAACACCATTTGTTTTCAAGTTTTAAGCTAATTGTAGTGAAATTATCTGACTACAAAATACAGTGTGCTGCCACATTGTGGAGTATTTCTTGACGCACGTGCAGATGATGATATGGCAGCACAGCGGCTTTGTTTGAATTCAGTTAGCTGCTAACTGTTAGCACGTTGGTTCCAGTTTACTTCCACAGCAAAACTCCGCAGCATCTGTGGGTAGTACTTGCATATTTTTATATGCCTACTGTACTATTATTTGTGGTGGGTAATAACATAAAACTTTTACATATATTTAGTATGCATTTAAAAGTGTATAGGCCCCCCCAGCTCCATTTTTGACAAGGGGTACAAGAACATATTTCGAGAACCAAAGGGGTGCAGGCTGCAGTAAAGGTTAAGAACCACTGTTGTCGAGTGATAGACTCAAGGAGCTCAGCCTGCTTAGCTTAATAAAGATAAGGTGAAAAGGTGACTTGATCACAGTCTGTAAGTACCTCCATGGGAAGAAGTAGGCTCTTCAGTCTGGCAGAGAAAAGTATAACATGAAGCAATGGTTAAGATGTGAAGCTAGTGCAATCTACAGTGGAAATAGTGCCCATTTTTACCAGGGAGCATGATTAATCACTGAAAAACAATTTACCAAGAGTTGTGATAGATTCTCTGTCACAGGCACATTTAAAATCAGGAGTGGATGTTTCTCTAAAGGGTTTGTTTACAAATTATTTGAGGGAAGTTCTACAGCCTGTGTCTTATGGGAGGTCAGGCTAGGGGATTACAGGGGCCCATTCTGGCCTCAAAATCTATGAATCTAAATTTCTCATTAAAAATGCCTTAAATGTTTTTATTTGATTTTTATTCTCAAATTATAGTTTCTCTCCTTTCTCTGGTGTAGATTGCAAATCCCACTTAAATAAAGTCTCAGGGGTATCTGTTTGGTGCCATAACTGGCTCACTTCATTGATATTAGTGTTTTTCAGCATAAAACAAGCTTGAGATCTTCCAGTAAGCCCAAATTAATTTAAATCACATTCAGTATCTCTCCAGTGGAAAACAAGGAACACCTAAGCTGATATGCTAGCATCTCTCAGTTGGCCCTTCTGAAAAGTCAAACACCAAGTGTATAAATCCTCACCAACAAAGTTCATTAAAGCATTGAGAAAATTACTAAAACCTTGGCTGATCAGCAGTGAGAGGGGGAGGGACAAAATAGGGCATATAAGAAGGTGAAAAAGAGGGAAAAGAAAATAGGGACAGGAAAAGAGGATGAAGGGAAGCTTTTGGATTCTCTTTTCTTCCCATTCTTCCCTGTGCTTTTCCTTTTCTTTGGGCTTGTTGTGAAGTTTTTGTACAATTTTAGTTATATTGGTTTGTAACGGGTATAGTTTTAAGTAGTGCAAAATTGCCTGTGGGAATAAGCAATACCAGAATGCAACATCTTGAAACTAGTCCTCACCCATATTCAGGGCCATCCTTACCCATATGCAGAATACGCACCTACATAGGATACCCAAAAATGTGGGGCACCTCTGGGTCTTAATGTCCACCCATACACCTCTCGCTATTCCTGTTCTGGGGCTCTACGTCCTCTGGAAAGGATCTAGTTAATTTAAAAGGGAAAATATCTGCCAGAGCTATTAGCAGAACACTGAACCTGTGAAAGTATGGTTCAAGTGGTAATGAAGCCATTTACGAGGCATGTGCCAACCCCAGGTATCTACTGTCTTTTTCTGACTTTACTGTATTTACTGTACTGTGTCAGTCTGTATCTGCAAAAACAACGAAAAGTTGAAAGGTCCTTTGTTTCAAATTTGCTTAAAAAGAATTCATTAGTGTATTGCTGAAGATTATAAAAATGGCATCTCTGAAAAATTGTTACCTTCCCCATGCCGGGCTGCCATCTGGCATAAGGGCACCAGTTTAATAGGAGTGTGTAGGGCCCAATAAATCTTACAGACAGCACTGACTAGTCTGTGTCCACACTACAGGATTGCATAAATTTATCTATTTTGGTTATAAAATGCCTCCAAAAGCACACTGCTAACAGACATAATTACATCAGTACAAAGACTACCTTTATAGGTTTATTTCCCACTCTCTCTTCTCTACCTCAGGGGTGCCGGAACAATTTTTAGAGTGAAACCATTATTTGGTGTTTGTTGCTACTTCAGACAGCAGTGGGGGGGAGCAGCACCACTCATTCCAATATGACTGCTTAATGTAATTGGTTATGGTCACACTCATAAAGGCAGTTGTAGTAAGTAGTATTCCCCTTAACCAATCATCTCATAAAATGTCACATATGGTTATGCAGGAAATATCTTTTTATTACATATTTCCTCAGTATTAAAATGACATCTCCTCTGTCTGCAGGAATAAATTGAGTATGATGTTTTACTGTGAGACCGAACAGGATGGTAACATTCCCTCAAAGTGATAATTTAATAGATGTAGCAATTAAGGCACCTAAACAGGCTATTATATTATAGCCAATAATGTAATTTGTAGTAGCCACAAAACCACTCCGAACGCTTTAGGTGGCTTAAACTGTAGTCGTGGACTGAAAAGTCTGTTTGTAACAGATATAAAGGCCCAACTCCAACAAAAAAACCAAACAACCTTAAGTGCTATTGGCTTTGACTCTGATTGGCACAAACAAGAGCTTTCAAAGAACAAAGATTAGGTTAACATCAACAAAGGGTCCTGTGGCACCTTATAGACTAACAGAAAAGTTTTAAGCATGAGCTTTCGTGAGCACAGACTCACTTCATCAGATGCACAGATTAGGTTGTGCATCATTGCAGTTTGGCCCAGTTCTCCATGCTTTGGGATGGAAGTATGTTACACTTGTCCTCTTGGTAGTGCAAGTTCTCTTTTGTGCTCATTCCTTGCACATGCCTAACTCTTCTCTTTCTACATGTAAGAGATAGAAATGACCCAGCCCCATCCTGGGACTCACAGTGCTGTTACTATTATTCTACAGTACACTCCGATCACTGACAGAGCATCTTGAGGGACAAAGAAGCAATATTTGGGAGTCGAACTCATGTGGACTTCCATTTTGCTCCTCATTGTGTGTTCTGTTTTTCATTTTGTGAGAATCACAGTAAAGGACAGTAGCCTTCAGAAGTGATCTAAACTGGACAGTAACCAAGCGGGCCACACTTTCATGCCTTGTTAAAGACACTGTATACCCTCTCTTGGGAACAGCAGCCACAGAGTCCCTAGGTTCACAAACTAGTAATGTAGATGGGAGCTAAAAACAAAACAAACCAACCACTCAACAAACAAACAAAAACCAGAAGCATTTTTCAGCTGTATTGTTTGGATGAGTATGAGACAATGTCCATAAGACCAGCAGCTGAGGAGTTAGATTGGGTAAGTTAAGTGCAATAAAATCTATTTTAGTTTCTCTGGTGCCACTCCCTTGTCTCTCTGGCATTTAGTTTTTGCATGCACACAGCTTGAGGCAAACAAGTAAGCATGGGGAAACACCTGTGTGCCACCCAATTCCTAACTCACAATTGCTAATTAGAATGGGGCTAATTATTTTCACAGCTTTTGTTCATTACCTTAGTTTCCCCTCTCAGTCCTAACCTCTGCCTCCCAGGTTGCTTTAAATGTGGATTAATTTGATGCAACAGTAGCCCATTAATCTTAAAAGAGAGGCAGATCTTTTCTTAGTTCTTTTTGCTGAGTGATTTAGGATAGCATCACTTCTGAGCCAATATGCCACCAACTATTGTAGCTATATTGTAGGAAAAATTTATTTATTGAGCACCAGTTTGCTTACCATTGTTAAAGTGAAGAAGAATTTGGTGAAGAACAGAATTTTTAAAGTTCAAAAGTTCAAAAGGAGGGCCCATATATGTATCCAATCAGCTGTACAAAGCCATAAGTATGTTCACCCAGGAGATTTTTCGAAGACAGCAAAGAGAAATTTGCTTTGTTATATGCTAAAATCCTCATGAATCTTTTTAGTCACAATGCGAATACTCATAGGCAAGCACAGGTCTGATATTTTACTAATGGAGTTCCAGCAAATTAATTCACATCCTTTATCTGTTCTTCTATGATACTTAACTCCACCAGTGGTGCTGTCTAGGTTTCTCAGGTTATGAACGGTATCTGTACAGGCATAGAGAATCAAGGGGACTTTAAAGTGACCCATTACTGCTGTGTGTGCACCTTTTCTTGCCTGCATCACTGGTCTCATTTCTTCCTCATTCTTTCCACTCAACAGCTCGTTTTGTTTCCTTCTCCCACTTTTCTATCTTTTTTTCCCCATGTTGTGCTCCTAACATCTGGAGCTCCCCAACATCCCTATTCCATTAGCCAGCTACTCTTCCTCCATTCAAATCTTTCATTCACTTGCTCGTGCTCATTACAGTTGATGTGACTGAAATGACCAACGGCATATCACTCTTACACAACATTTGGAAGCAAATGAGAAATATCACATTTTTACTGCATCCTTTCAATGGTACCTCTCGTGTTTCATCAAACATGGGGTGACACCTGCAAATTTCCATCTGATGAAGTGGGTCTTTGCCCTTGAAAGCTTGTGCTTCAATAAATCTGTTCGTCTGTAAGGTACCACAGGGCTTCTTGTTGTTTTTGTGGATACAGTCTAAAATGGCTAACCCTCTGATACCTACAAATTTAGAGCCATTCCTGACCAACCCTTACTAATATAGGAGGTCTTTCTCTATGAAGAATTTCCCTAGTAATCGAAAGCCCTGCTCATAACAAAGCTTAGTGGTAAAGAGAGAGATGAGTGAGTAACGTAATATCTTCTGTTAGACTAACTTCTATTGGTGGAAGAGACACGTTTTGAAGCTTCACATTAACCTTCTGCAGGTCTGGAAAAGGTAAGCGGGTAAAGATATTACCTCACTCAACTTGTCTATCTCCTATTCTGGAACCAACAGAGGTACATCAACACTGCAAACAACACTGGTAAAAACAGCTTGCAGTCCTGTTTGTGATGTTGCATCTAGCACTAATAGCTTAATTGGTGCTGCCCTCCTGCAGAAATGCACCCAAGTGGTCTAACTTTAAGATGATGCATGTGAATAGATGTTGCAGAATTGGGTTTCTTCAGCTGACTCAAAGTCTACTGAAGCACAGTAAAGACTTCTATTTGCCTTTGGATCATTTCCTGTGATGGTAATGGATGTATTTTAAAAAAGTTATTGAGAGCATTAAGATGCAAATGGGTGCCTAGAAGGACATCAGAAGTGCTCAGGACCATGATCCTCAAAAGGTATCTAAATACTTAACTCCCACTGAAATGAAATTGAATTAGATGCTGAGCTGGTTTTGAAAATCCCCCAGTCGTCCATCTGCATCTTTAGGTGGCTTTTAAAATGTGCCCCAAAAGTTATTTGGAGCAGAGACCTTATATGTAGAGCTGGTCAACATCATTGCAAAAGTATTTATGTTATTTTAAAAACTACCTTATAGAACTCATTACTTTTTTTCATTAAAATGTATTCAAATTGTCATTTTTTACCAGCTCGTCTTATGTTTAAAGTGCCCTGCACATCCCTGCATAGTCTCATCCGCCCTAAACACTCAAACATTATGAGCCACAGCCTGCCAAAAATGACACTAGTTTAAAAAAAAAAAATTTCTTTGTCGTTAAGTTTTTAATCCTTTAAGTTACATAGGAGTCCCATTTTCAAGCTTTTCTCCACCATCACCAGAGCTAGGAGCTTCCTTTAAAAATAAAAGTGAAATCACAACAATATCTTGACCACAGGAGTTGGAATGTTAATAAAAAACTGCAAATATTGTGATTAAACTGCTAGAATTGGCAACATGGAAATGCAGTCCTGCATCTTCACTGTTTGTGGTACTTTAGCTTCCACTATAATAGTATGTGGTTAACTTGGGCATATTAAGTGTTCTTTAGGGTTTCCATTTAATTCTACACAACTCTTGTTTAGTTGTAAATAATGCAAAACATATAAAAAAAAGCATCTGTGCTCTGGTCTCCCCACTGCTGTTGAAAACGAACGGCTATTTTTCTGAAGACTGTCCCTGATGCAGGATACTTCCTTGAGGCCAGCTCTGTGATGATGGATGCTGTCAGAGCTGACTATTTATGGACCAATCTGCCTTCAGCACTGCAGACTGGCAAAGTTGAGGAAAGTGAAAACCTTTACAATGTCGTTCCCTTTTACTTGTGAGGCATAAGTGAAAACCTTTACAAGTTTGCCTTCCTGCTTGATTACATAGACATGGGGTGTGGAGCCTATCAGAAGCTACTTGGGAGATCATGGTACATTCCGGTCATTTGGTACCTCTTTGCCTCACTCAGGAATTATTTTGCCTGAGAATAGCAGGGATTCCCTTGCCTCTTCTGGTAAAGATGCACTTGCTCAACTGCCTGTGTGCGAGAGGGCACAAAGAGGGAGGCCCACAAGCTCCGTTACTTCATAGGAAATTGTCCCCTGAGCCACACGCTTTGGGAAGCATAGCCCTGCAGAGAGCACACAGGAAACTTTCTTTAACCAAAGGGGACAGAAGACAACTCTCTTTAGAAAATATTGAATGCAGATGTCGTGGACAGTGTTTATGAACAGCGGGCCACAAGGACGATCAGCAAAGCACAGACATGCAATGCAAATCAGGGATCCTTGAAAAATAGCTTTATGAAGGAGCAGACAGTGGCATAAATTTGCTGCATTTAACTATTGTGACACGCCCTATGCCCTACTGATATGTGCCTGACCTTTATGAAAGCACCTCCAACTGAATCCTCCAACTGCATCCAATAAACAGAGTGTTTTCACAATGGCACTTTTTTAATATAGAGATGGGGCTATCCTTGCCCCACCCCTGCCTTCTGGGCCCCCCCAATGAGGGGAGACCAGGATACATGGCGAGGAGGGCATATGATTGTGCATTCTGTGGAGGGCCACTGACAGGTCCAGTACAGACCACTTTAAAATGTAAAAGCCAACTGGTGGAGGTGGGGAGCAAGCCCGCCAGCCACATGGAGGGCTGGGGATAGGAGCAGCCCTGTAAAATGTAAAGCTCAGAAAACAACTTTCTCAGCCTCTCCTGCTAAATCCTGCACAGGGAAAAAGCTTTCCAAAGCACTGAAAGCCCAGGCTGGCCAGGACATGCCGGCGTTGGGAAGTAGGTTCCATACAGCCCAGCAGAGACATGGTGGGATAGGGGGGTTAGCCTATAAAATGTAAAGTGCAGAAAACAACTTCCTTGGCCTCACCTGCTAAATCCTGATGAGGTAAATGCATGAGCTCTGCGTGCTACACTGGCCAGAAAGGAAAGCAAATTAATTCAAAAATTCATGGGCTGATACCTGCTTCCTGCTCACCTCAGGAGCAGCGGAGGCGAAGTGATGACCACAAAGGAAGTGGGAAGAACTGACTCATGTATGTGCTAGTTCAACTTGTTCTGACAAAACAAAGGAGCAGAAATGTAGCACTTTAACAAAATGCTTTATTCGGTGATGGGCTTTCGTGGGACAGACTCACTTCTTCATTTTGTTAGTCTTTAAAGTGCTACATTTCTGCTCCTTTGTTTTGTTGGAGTACAGGCTAAGGAGGCTGCCTCTGTTACTATACTTGTTCTGAGTTCACTGAAATCAATGAGAGCCTTTTCCACCAACTTTTCTTTTTATAAGAACTGGAAGGGACCTTGAGAGGACATTGTGTCAGGTCCTGCTGTGAGTGCAGGGGACTGATCACCATCCCTCACAGGTTTTTCTTTTTTTTTTTCCCCCAATAAAGTCTAACCTGCCCCAGACCCTTGAAAGGCCCCCTCAAGGACTGAACTCACAGTCGTCAGCACCGCTAAGCCCCCCCACCCTCTGGTGGGTGCAGCAGTGGCACAATGCTGCCACAGCCATTCAAAGGGGCTCAAGGGGAAATTACCTGCGTGCACCCCAGGGTGGGCAGTAATGAGGGTTGGATGCCCCAGTCCTGCTCTTTCTATCCAATGCCCCAGGGGTGCAGAGCAGGCCCCTCTCCTCCATTCCCAGCTTTACCCAGGAGCCCGACAAGGCTGTCAGTCCTGCCGTTTGCTCGCAAGTCCATCATCTGCGTAGCAGAGATATTTGAAACTGCAAGAGTAGAGATTTGGTTGCTAATGGATAGAAGAGTTGCAGTCATGCAAAAATTCTGTTGCGGATGAGGGAAAAGGCAGACTTGAAAGCAGGTACTACTGAAACACACTTAGCCTAATAAAGTTACTCTTCTGAAAAAAGAAAAAGTACTGGAATGAACACATGCAAAAGCAGCAGGTTCTTGATGGCTTAATGTGCGCTTAATGTCTGAACTCGGACAAGGTTACAGCAATTAATTGGCAAGTTAATCACTACCAGACTATAATGCGATGTTAGCACCTGTATCTCTGATCTGCACGTATGGCTTTGATATTATTTTTTCTTTTGACAAGTGGGTGATAGCGGATATCCGTTAAGCCTATATGTAATGAAGCCCTTCATAAATCCATCAACACTTGCAAAGGGAAACTACAATAAAGCTCACACTGCCACAGGCTCTGATATTGAAAGACCATTTGGTATTCTTATAATGAAGTTTTAACATGCATGTGTTTTGGTCTGGGGAAATGTGGGACTTCTTGCAGGTTTCATTTTGTCCCTCATACTGAAACACAAGGGGAAAAAAATCCCTTGTATGCCTGATTTGCAGCACAGCAGCAGCAATATCCTCTCACTCATCCAGAATGAGTTCAACTTCAAAAATATGACCAATAAAATAAAGACCTCAGTAATTTTGGGAGGAAATGAGCCCAGTTTGTATTTTTATAAAAGTTATGAGGTTTTTAGCATGTGAGTTTTTTGGATATGGAAAAATCTAAGGGCACAAATAAGGATGCAGAAAGTGGAGCTTAAAATTAGAATAAATTAATATTTATTACAAGATTTGCAAATTTGCAAGGGTTACAATTTTTTTCTACATAAGATGGTGCAGTGTAAAGTAAAAAGAGGAGATAAGAAGAAGTGAAAACATTATCTGAAAATGTGAAAAGGGAAAAATAAGACTTCTATAGCTGGACATCAGCAAGGGAAGGATAGTCCGCTTATCCACATCCAATGCAGAGATTAAGCTGGTCCTGATTCAGCAAAGCATTTAAATGTGGTTAACTTTATAGCTGGAAGCAGTCACATTGGCCTCAGTGAACCTACTCGCATGTTTAAAGTTAAGTATGTTCATGTATGTTTTAGGATCTGTGAACTACAGACAATTTTTTGTGAATTTGCAATGCTTGAGGCTGCAGACCCAATTTAAGCTTGTAATGAATGTGACTGTTCAAGCAACACTGACTTTTGTGAATGCAAATGGATAGTTAAGTTATTATTTAGGTGGTTTAAGTATACAAGTGATCATGGTAAACATTCAGTCACGTTAATTACACATGAAAATTAGGTGCACAAGCTATAGTGGGGAAAGTGCTTCAAGAGACTTAAATTCTACTACCAAATATTAATAATCACCTCCTTCACCCTTAAATAATAATCTCCAAATGAATTACACCTCCATATTGGGTAAACTGAACAGAAGAGAATGGAAAACAGCAGGGTTTGTGGTACCCATGTGACCAATCAACTCGGTAGTACCACTCTGGGTATGAAAAGGCAGAAGGAAGCCATACAAAGCAAGTCTAGACAGCATAAAAGCTATTACAACATAGTTAGCAAACACAACTGTAAGGGTACTAAATTGTCTATACAGGTATTATTAGGAACTTATGCTAATTGAACTGAATTAGCCTGACTGAAAAATAATCTGTTTTCATCATATAGATAGGGTCACGTGCACTAAGGTGTGTGGAGACAAGGCACTAGAAGATGGCTATGTGACTGTTTCAATTTAACTGTAATAATGATTCGGTCTGTTTCTCCAGTTAGCCTTTCTGGGACCCTGCATGCCTTCCACAGTGACCTTCCATTCACAGTACTCCATATATGTTTTTAGGTATGTGACCTTCACTCTCTTAAGTTTTCAGAAATTAAATCTTTAAGGGGTTTTGTAGGTGCTGTATAACTTTTCAAAACCTTGACCATGCCGAACAAAGAAAGGTTGAATGGCTGAACCATTTCTCATTAGCTAGGATTTTTACTATGCTTCTGATACACCTGCCTGTAAACCCATGTGAGGAACCCATAGGAAAGTACTCCACAAGACAGCTCTCAACACAGTTTTAAAAATGGTTTTGCCAACTCTACAGTCACGACATATACTATTTAGCCAGTGCTAAAATGAGCATATTGGTCCATCTAGCCCAATGTCCCGTTTTCAACAAGGGCCAATAGATGCTTCAAGGGGATTGAACGGAATGGGGCAGAGTTGCTGCGTTTCTGCAAGTACTGTAGAAGTCATGCAAAAATGTGACATTCAGAACTTTAAACCCAAGTTGCTAAACCAATTTTGTTCCAACTTATCTCATTTCTTAGGCCACAATAAGATTCACAAAGCAAGGTGCATGCAGTTCTGATGTAGATATAGGTACATTTCTGATCAACTGATGCACATACAATTTCATTCGTCAAACTCCTAAGCATCTGCATAATGAAAAGTGAGTTCCTCATCTTTAAAACAACCATCCATCCATCCATCTCTGGACCAAGACAAGGCATGAAGAGTTTTCACTCCAACAGAAGATATTTTATGGAGCTATAAGCAATGGAAAAGAGGTACAGGTTCTACCTCCCTCATCTGGCATGGATGGGATCTGCCTGGTCCCAGACAAGAGACTTTGCCAGGCAGGAGAAGTTTCGCTGCCCCAGTCTCCAACCCACCATCACCCACTCCTCCTCCCACCACTGGGGTGCTCCCCTACCTTCTGCCCTTGGGTTGCCAGAAACTGGCTCTAGCCCCAGTGGGCTGCAAAGAAAAAATGGCTCTGGCTCCGTGGGGCTGTGGGAGAAAGCCATCTCCAGCTCTGGTCCTTAGCCTGGCCCTGCAAGGGGAAAGCCAGCTCCAGTCCCACAGGGCTGCTGGTGGATGCCAACACCAGCCTTGCATGCCTGCTATAGGGATTGTTGGGGGGAGGAGGGCTCTGCTGCAGCCTGCCTCCAGAGCTGCCAGAGGATGTGGGCTGAGCCCTCTGGCCCAGCTCTCTGGTCCAGTGACATCCCTCATCCTTCCAGATGAGGGATGTTCCTGGACCAGAGAATGCTGGATTTAGGCATTAACTTGTAGAACGTGAAAAATGCTCAACTGAAATGATACAGACAATTTAATTCCATCTCTCTATACTACATCAGTTCCTAAGCTTTTGAAAGTAAAGTCTTGCTTTAGGAATGTTTGCATCCAACTTAAATCTCACCATGTTAGCAGAGCAGAATGAGGGAAATTTACACCGTTCTGCACTACCTGAGCTGTCTAAATTTTGGAAATTTTGAAGTGCTATGATAGAAGTTGAAATTAAGCTTTAACCATTTTAGTATGCTGATTTTAATACTGAATAGCAAGCATATTGAGGGGAGGCATAGCTCAGTGCTTAGAGCATCCGATCTTGAAAACCGCTGGTTGTGCATTCAATCTAGGGTAGGTTAGATAAAAAAAAAAAAAAAATCTCGGTGAGGG
This sequence comes from Carettochelys insculpta, assembly GCF_033958435.1. Taxonomy (NCBI): domain Eukaryota; kingdom Metazoa; phylum Chordata; order Testudines; family Carettochelyidae; genus Carettochelys; species Carettochelys insculpta. Next base: position 17,710,707 of record NC_134153.1, on the reverse strand, counting down.
TGATAGGTCCCACTGTGAGCAGAGAGGACTGGATTCATGACTTCTCATGGTACTTTCCAGCTCCACAAGATGTGTATATCTCCATGTTTCAACAGAACAGTGCACAAGCAGATTATTCAGTTACAAATGTAAATTACTTGTTCTAATGCAGTCGTATTTTATGGGCTGGAATGGGAGGGTTTGTTTTGCAAGGTAAACTTGCCTTGTCTTCTCAATCTCCCACCTCAGAGTGATCACTGTGCTGTTAGGTGTAATTGTATTCATATTTAGTTTACTTTATGGACACATGATTGCTGGTTTTATTGCAGAAGTCTTTGGTGACTGGTTAGTTTTCCCTGAATAAGGAGTTGCTAAGCAGAGGTCCAAATGCAGTACAACCTGTAGCACTGAGGGAGTATTTCTAATGAGAAAAATTTTCCGGTGGAGTCATGAACTGGAATACATCAGAGAAGCTGATCATAACAATGCAGATTGTGACAGGGAGACCAATAAGCAAATATGAATAGACAGGGTGCACTAAATTTGCCTGGGCATCAACCCTCCGACTCACAGCCACATGAGCAGTGGGATTCTCCAGGAGAGAATCAATATCCTTCATCCGGGGTTTGCAGCACAGAGGCCTTCTTGGATAACAGTGGCATTTACAAAAGTGGCAGCATTACAGCAGCTTATGAACAGTTAACCTGATGTGCTGAAAATGGCAGTTTGAAAATAAGCGGGTGTCTGTGATCAACAGCTCTTTTCCGTACTACAGCATTTATATTTCCCTTTCCTACTGTGGAGAAGAGAGACTTTTCTAGGTCAATGATGAATGTAAGATGTCATCAAACATGCCTCAGTTGAATGCCCACCCACAGGGGCTACACATAAAACATTCAACACAGCGAGCCAGCCTGCCTGCAGAGGGGAAGGCTCAGGCAGGTAGATAAGTAGCTTCTCTTTTAAATTTAGCAGAGTCAGAAACATTAAGTACTATGGTGATAGCATTTATGAGCCCCACCAATGAGTTATAAGGCTGAAGCTTTCAGCTCAAAAAGATCCTCTGCTTACCTTGGTGGCTCTCACTTTATAGTAGGGGGTCATATTCCATGGGTCATCTCTCACTGCCAAACGCATTATACCAGTGTTTCTCAACCAGGAATACATGTACCGTTGGAAGTACATCAAGGTCTTTCAGGGGGTACATCAACCCATCTAAATATTAGCCTAGCTTTACAAGAGGCTACATAAAAACACTAGTAAAGTCAGTACCGTCTAAAACTTCATTCAGATAATGACTTGTTTCTATGGCTTCATCTGCCTTATGCTGAAATGCAAGTATGGTATTTGTATTCCGATTCATTTATTTGATAAGATGGTAGAAAGTCAGCAAGTTTTCAGGAATCTGTGATATGTTTGCATGTTTTTGTAAGTTTGTAGTTTTCAAGTGAGGTGTAACTTGGCATGACAACAAATCTGACTCCTGAAAAGGGTACAGTAATCTGGAAAGGAAGAATGGCACTTGTTTCAAGATTTCAGATTACTTTACACCATGTTTCTCTATCAGTGGTGTACAGACCCTTAGTGGTAGGTGAGAGATCTGCAGGTACTTTTATATATTATATATATATATATATATATATATATATATATATATATATTTTTAAAAGGGATACTTTATAAAAAAAAGTTTGAGAAAGACCACATTGTTTTCTTAGAGCAAGCACAATGCAGTATCATGAGAAACTACTGTCAATGGGTTTTAAACTAACTTCAGTGCAGCAAGTATTTTGCCTTCTTTGGAAGATAATTTGGCTAAGTTCTTCCTTCATTACTTCACCTTAGCCTACCTTGTACAGGCGTCCATTCCTCTTTACATATGCTGAATAACCCACTAGTTCCTCTTCCCTCTGCAGCTCTAGTCTCAGATGGGTCTGGCGACCAAAGGCAGTCTCTGAGTTTTTTCCCTCCTCTTAGGTAGAAGCAGACCCAGCTGGCTCCTCCCTCTCCATTTGCACCTGTTTTTAAAGGCTATCAGCCTCATTGAATATTCAGTGGAGTACTATGAGGATGATTTCCAGAAAAGGTGGTTACCTATAAAGCCTGCTGGAATTAAACTGTAGGTATGGGTATTTGTTATTCTTCACCTTTGAAAAGTAGGCCCAAGGTATGTTTCCAGATCTGCTAGGTAGAAATAGATGCTTTCTGAACAAAAAACTTTCTATTTTTAAAAAGGGCCCATTTTCCAAAAGCAAAAATGTAACTTTAAAAAAAAAAAGCTCAAACTTTTTATGCCTTATTGATGCTTTTAGTGAAACCATTAAAGTGGTTACTATCAACATTTAAACTTTCAATACAAATGCCTACCCTATAACTCTTTAAAAATATAGCTTTCAACCTCCTGAAAAACAGAATATATATATATATATATTTTTTTTTTCCTTTGTCAATTATTGAGCATGTGCAAATGCTTCACAGACCTTAATCTGGCCACCTTTGATTTTGGTGATGTTCTTCTCTTATGCAATAAGATGTGCTGGTTTGTACATGGAACATGATTTTTTTCAGAGGCATTTAGATGCCAAAATGCAGATAGGTACTCAAAGGGATTTAAGGTGATTAGGCAAGTTAGGAACTCTTAAAAATCTGCATCTTTAGATACCTAAACCCCTTGAAAAGCTGACCTAGAATAACATCTGTGTGGTAGGGCCCAGCTTTTCCTGGCTTCTAGGAGAACTCCTCCATACTTGGCCTGACTCTTACAAATAAATATGCTGCTTCTACATTAGTAACAGCTGGGACAAATCCACTACGTAGTTGCAGTAAATAAGTGAGCAATGACAAGAAGTACAGAATGGTGCCTGAAGTGAGGAGGGGGAAGCCTAATCAGCAGAGACAGTATGCTACTGGCCCCAGTTCCTCACTGCTTACACTGACATAACTGTTGACATCAGTGAAATGCCTCTTAATCTGCCTAAGCAGATAATAAAAAGGGAATGTCATCCTAAATTACCTCTTTGATAAATTCCACAACTGTGACTTTGAATTTTGTTCAGATTTTTCTGCATGGTAGATCACAGTAGCACAAATTTTATTTTAAAGTCATTTGACTCTGAAGGTAGGCTTTTGAGTATGCGCTGATCTTCCCATCCCTCACCCCATTTTGTTTTCTGCTGCCCTTGGGCCACTCCAGACAGGTAATCTACCCCACTCCCCACCCACATTTCTTAGAATGGAGTTTCTCAGCCCACCTCCCGTGGTAATACCAGAAGCTGGGGCACTCAAGTGCAGCATCCTACACGCACAGTGATGCTTCCTCCAGCCACTTTCTGAGTTTGCATGTGATTAGGGCAGCTCTTACAGTTATGCTACCCCTACAGGTCCCATCTGAAATGGTCTGGAAGAAAACAAAAGGCAACACTGAAGTTACCAGCTGATACATATTAAGAAGTGGTAGATAATTAACAGGCCCAGTCAAGACAGAGTGATCCAGCTTTCCTGGTAAACTGGGTGCATGTTTTAATATTGGCAAATATACAGGCCATACTTATAGGATGGGGAAGTCTATCCTAGCTAGTAATTGAAAGCTATTTGGGAGTCTCCAATGATCAGCTGATCCTGAGTTCCCCATGTAATACTGTAGCCAAAATTGCTAATGCTCTCCTGGTATACATAAAACAGGGGGATCTTGAATAGTAGATGACATTTTACCTCTGCACTCAGCTCTGGTGCAACTGTCACTGGACTACTGTGTTCCGTATAGGGTTGCCAATTTTCCTTAAAGTTGGCAACCCTATGTTCAGATCTATTGCCCACAATTCAAGGATTTTGGTCAACCTAAGAGATTCAGAGAAGAGACATGAAAATAAAGGATCAAAGAATGGATTATACTGATCTCAGCCACCAGCTAGTGCAGAAGAAAGGAGTTCCTTCATATTGGTACAGAAGGTGGAGAGAGAGTCTCTAAAGTTCAACCATTACAATGTAGAGGTGAGGAAACTAGACAGACAATGATGCCATGGGATTGTGCAATCTGTTTATGGGATGTAAAACACTTTTGCTAGTCTTTAAAGTGCTACTTGACTGCTTTTTGTTTTGATAGTGTATAGACTAGCACAGCTTCCTCTCTGTTACCTAATAACTGTGTTTTACTGTAAAGGAGACTGTTTACATTTTGGAAGTCCCTACTCTAGAACTAGATATTTGAAGGAGCACAGCAGCTAAGGTCTATGGAGCAAGTGTCTCAATCTATGTCATGTTTTTCTGCTACCATTCAGATGGTGCCAAAAGGGGCCATCACCTGCTTGCAGATGGCCCGTGTTGTTCCTTTCTCAGGCACTCTGTATCTGCTTGCAATAGGAAGTCACAGCCAGGTGTTACTCTCTGGTCTCACCCTATTGGAGGGTGATTTCAAGGCCTGAGGGATTGTGATTATCCAGTCTGACTTCCTGCTAATACACATCCTAGAACTTCCCAAAATTTCAGTTTGGGCTGGTTGGCATGTCAAGACAGCTGGTGTTCAGTCACATTCCTCACCTATTTGCACAGGGCCCATTAAAGTCAGGTAATTGTTAACAAGCTCCTGGTGGCTGAAAAGCAGCCCTACCCATATTTCTGCCTCTTTTCCTATCCTAGGAAGCAAACATATCCAACACTCACTCACCCAATCAGTGGTTCAAAAAAGGCCACCCCACTCTGAAGAACTGCCAAGCAGCACAGCTTCTCTAGAGATTACAAGATGCAATTTATTAATTGACCTTAGCTGCGGGGCAGTCATGTTCTGACCTTCAGAAGTGGTGAGCCAAAATTAACTAGAACACTTAAGCTGTTTCTACACATGCCACTTTCTCCAGAAGTGGCATGGTAATGAACAGCCCAGAAGATGCTAATGAGGGATGGATGTAAATTTCAGGCACCTCATTAGCATATGGTCATTGATTCAGAGTCCAGAAAAAGGTCTTCTGGACTACCAAAATAGCTGTGTAGAAACATGGCCTGCTGGAATCTCCCAGAAGGAAATCCTCCTTCAGAAAGGAGGGGCTTCTGGAAGGAGAATTTCCTTCTAGGAGATCCCTGTGGGCCATGCTTCTACACAACTATTTTGGTAGTCCAGAAGAGCTTTTTCTGGACTCTGAATCATGTGACCATATGTTAATGGATGTCAAACTTACATCTGTGGATCATTAGCATCTTCTGGGTTGTTCATTATCATGCCACTTCTGGAGAGAGTACCATGTGTAGAAATGGCTTTACTGAGCCAGAGGTCTACGTGGTAGAGTATATAGCTGTACACCTCCAAAACACCTGTCCCCCTTGTAATCCCTTCTTGCCCCAGCTATCCAGAAAACAGTAGCTGCATGGTGTCCAACACCCTAGCTATTAGCCACATGTGCCTATTTGGCTGGTCGAGTGCAACTAGTTAGCTTGAACAACAAATGTTTTCAGAATAATGTGGCTAGTTTGTTATAGCAGTAGCCACTGTAGTAGCTACTCTTTCAGGATTGGTTGGACACTACAGTGATAACTGTGAGAGCAATGGTGACTTATTGTGATTGTGCTACAAAAGGAAAAGGAGCAGTATTTATGAGGAGTTTGAAGAATGTATTATTGTTTCCCCTATTGAATAACCTCCCATGCATAGCACACACTGAAGTGGAGCCAGGAGGTATTACTAGGCCTTCAGAAATTTCATATTAAAAAGAGGAGGAGGAAAATGCTTCAGCAGAAAAACGTCAGCACAAAGTGCAAAAAAGCCATCCCAAATTTATTCTCAAAAAAAACAAAACAAAAAAAAAAAAAAACCCCAACATTCATGAGATACTCAAAACTACAGAATTTTCTTAAGTCATACATTCACAATGCAGAAACTGGACACTTGGGATGCCTTTGGCATGTTCTATGTAACAATATCCATTTTACAGTGTAAACAGGTACTGTTGTGTTCTTACTTACAAGACCAGCAGGAAAGGCACAACATGGCAAAAAAAGGCATAAGACAAGAATCAGGTGCAACAACACTACACAAACTGGTAATCTGCATTTTTTGGGGGATGGGACCTTCTGCAACTGACTGGACTCAAAGATTTCCGGCAGTCAGAAATCATACTTCATCATACAGTCCTTTATTACCACAAATGCTTAGCTGGTTTCCAATTTAGATTTTGTTACATATACAGATCCAGAAAATGTGAGGAGAGTGAAAAATACAAGTCCATGAAGTCTTCAGATGTTCCCATTAATACATCAGGTTTTGGTTTCATATATAGTGCATGGAAGCATCTGCTTGAATCTCAGTTCATTACAGTGGTCATTTATAGAAAAATAGACACTAAATCTACAAAGAAAAAAAAAAATGAGGTAGATAACTTAGAATCCAGACGGCTATCCCAAAAACCTTCATATAATACACGTCACTATGGTTTTGTGGTGTAATGCAAGTACATAAAAGGAAAAAAAAAAAAAAAAAAAAAATCAAGAAACTTAATGACCAAAAAGTGGGAATGCCATCCAAAAAGCAACCACAAAACATTAAAACTTAGGTGTGAGTACTTTTGAATTTAAATACAAGTTTACACAAATTGATCTCCTAAATACATTTCCTGCCTGCCCCAGCCAAGAGAGTTCCTCTTGCTAAGGAAACCAGTTCCAATGCCTAGATGCAACAGTCACCTGAGTGTCCTTGCAGAGTTTTCAGACCTGACCATCTCTTTCTAGAGGAAAATAAAATAAAATAAAATAAAAGAGTATATACAAATCTACCCAGGCTTCTTCAGGGCTTTTGGTACAAACAGTATTTTAGGAGAAACTGCACATCTTGGGAAAGAGTAGTTTTGGCACGGTTCTTAAGGGACAGTCCAAGTAGTAGTAGTATTAAATAAGCAGCAGTAAACAATACAGGACTACTCAGTGATTAGGAGCAGTGATCAAAGGGGAAAGAGAGCCAGTAAAAGATCTTTTTACAGCTTCTGAGGCAAATAAAAATTTTGTAGCCATATAGTATAAAAAAAGTACATTCAAAAAAAAAAAAGTCACAAAAACTACTTCTAAAAGGGTGGCAGACATTCTAGAATATTTACCCGCATTATCAGTTTTCATGTCATCATCTGTAAATACAGTTCCACACCCCTCTCCCATGAACATTAGGTTGTTTCCACACCCCAAAGATTTCAGTTTAAACAGTGGCAAAATGTTATAACCTTTGGAATTTCAAGTTGTGAAACCTCTAAGGCTGTACACATCAAAGTCATACATAAGATACACTTTGCAAGACCCGCATATTTCCAAATACAAGAGGTTTTTTTTTCTTTATTACTACGTTTGCAAAGCAAGATCATGATTGTACTGTGGGCAACTCTTACAAAGACAACCATAAAATCATTTGCATGTCAATAGGAAAATAGGAGGTTGAGATGGAATTTCTTAAAAATATATATATATATTTGCTCTTTCTGCATTTTGCCTTCAAAGTTTTTCTAACTAACAGCAATTTTGTTCTCCTCCATGAAGTGAGGGAACTGGTGTTTTGGTACATTGTCTGCAGCAGCACCACTGGCCTTCTCCATATCTGAGCTAATTCCAGACTGGGATCCATCCATCTTGGAGACCGTTGCAGTATTTATTGCAGAACCACCCCCAATGGTGACAGGAAGGGAAGGTATGCCACCACTCTGGATCACTGAAATCTCATTAGTCTTCATTGCCAAGCCATTGCTGAGTACCGCTGCATACTGGTTCCATACTGTGGGATCAATATTCACCGAAGGAGGCACTATATCCTTTGGAAACATTTCAGATACCTTCTTTGGATCATTTCCCAACAGAACCATGGGATTATCAATGGATAATCTTCTTCCACGCCTGGCAGAGTTATTCCACATATGAGTTCCAACATGGACCTTGCACAAGAGGGGGTAGGAGAAGTTAGAAGATGAGAGCTATCATAATCCTGAGCTCCTGTTCTAGTCTATCCAAGTTCTTATACCTCACCAGCACTATGGTATCTGAGCCTCCAAATAAAATAAAGACAAAACATTCAGAGGAATGTTTATGTAGTTTTGTAATCAAACTACAGAAAAAAAATTTGTTTAGATCTTTTGTTATTGCAGAATGGCTTATATGCCCTACACGTTCTTGTTTACTTTCACCTGAAGTAGAACAAAAAGAGGGAAAGCAAGAACAGAAGTGGTCAGTCAGTTACTTAATGCATGGGAGAAGTTTATTTTTGCTCTACACAATTTAAGACACGCTGGTTCTTATGAATAGCTACAAAGGAGTATTGCCCAGTGGTGCCAAAATAAAGCAAGGCAGGGACTTTAGAAATGGTTTTATAAAACATCTAGTACAGGTTGAACCTCTGGAACTCTCTCATCCAGCAAACTCCGCAATCCAGTACAATTTTAGTTAGCCGGACAACCACTGATCATGGGTGTGGCCGAGTTTCTCATGGTCCCATAAAGTTTGTTTCTAGCTCCCAGTCCTGGCTGTCAGTGTTCTCTGCTGTTATTTAGCTGTAATTTACCCCAAATGTCTCTAAGAGCCCAGCAAGCAGTGAAAGTGTTGGTAATATGCTAGGCAATACTTATCTCCTGTTGTCTGGCAAATTCTTTCGTCTGGCACCAGTCATCCCTGAGGGTGCCGGACGAGAGAGGTTCAACCTGCATGAATAGGGTTTTAGTATCTAAAAACATACCCATGTAGTTAGAAAATGCAAAGAGCATATCACTGCACACAGCACCCTCCTGAAAGATTACAAGCCTACAAACAAGCAGCTACACACCCCAGTCTTCACTTTGGCTGTGTCTACATGGGCACAAAACTTCGAAATAGCCATATTTCCAAGATTACTAATGAGGCCCCAAACTGAATATTCAACGCCTCATTAGCATTAGGATGCTTCCAGGCGTGGCACTCACCGCTTTCGAAAGCATGCGGCTCGGCGCAGCTACACAGGGGTCCTTTTTGAAAGGACTCTCACCTTTTGAAATCCCCTTATCCCGCTCACTGAGCGGGATAAGGGGATTTTGAAAGGTGTGGGGTCCTTTCGAAAAGGACCCCTGTGTAGCCGAGCCGAGCCAAGCCCAGCCGCACGCTTTTGAAAGTGTCAAAGTCGGAAGCATCCTAATGCTAATGAGGCACTGAATATTCAATTCAGCGCCTCATTAGTCATCTTCGAAAAGGCTATTTCGAAGATTTGTGCCCGTGTAGACACACCCTTTATGTTCTAAGCTTGAGCATCTCTTTTCTTTCCTCCTCCACTCTCACACCCCCCCTTCTTACAGAGTGCTTATGCAAAGACTGTTAAGAGGAAGAGTCTTGAGGCTCTAAAGTATCAAACCATGGCATGGGTGGGGAAGCTAAGAATTCTTTAAAAGACAAATGGATCCATCTGATAAGAGAGAGCAAGAGGCAATTTTTTGTGCTTAACTGAAACCTTTGAATGGTGTTTGTTGCGGAGCTTTGCTTCAATAAAAGCCATTTCAACAGAGGACTCTCAAACTACTCCAAGCAGCAGAGGAGGCTATAAACATGTTCCATTAAGCAGAACAGGTAACATTGCTTAAAAGAGCTGGGTTTGAAAGAATGGGCTCAAATGCAGTTTTGGTACAGGGTTTCTCCCTACATGCAGGGAGATCATCTAGATATGGGCTTCAACTACTAAATCCAGATTCCCAAACCAACACCATGGTTCAGGAGCACTGGGAGTCAGGGTTCGTAAGCAAATCAGTAAGAAGCTGCAGTTAAAACAAAAACGAAAAACCTAAGTGGATTTAGACTGTCTTAAATGACCAGAAGGACAGGAGAATTCATTACTGGTCATCTTTAACACTGGCTGATTATTTTAGAGGGGTTGTTTAAAGAGACTGCCTTAGTGAAGGTAGTTCCAGAGGAAAGCACCAGTATACCTCAGTCCCCCTGAATATTGCTTACCTTCAGGTTTCCTTTTGTAGTAAAGGCTCTCCCACAGATGGTGCATGCAAATGGCTTTTCACCGGTATGGGTCCGTTCGTGAATCTGAAGAGCACTTGCAGAAGAGAAGTTCTTCCCACAAGTCGTGCAGATGTGCTGTTTAGCTGGACGGCAAAGCTTAGGCCGGGGTACCAGGAGAGAGGGAACACCAGGTGATAAAGTTGGTGGGCCAATAAAATGGCTAGTGCTAATAGGACGCTCACTGGGCATTTCCATTTTTATGAGGGCTGGGGGTGCCCTGACAAAAGCCGCATGAACGCTGCTGCGACCTGAAGTGAAAGAGGGAACACATACATTAGGCTACCACCACTAAACATTTCAGCTCTTCACAAGCAAGGTATTATGCACCTTCAAATATCTGGGCCTAAGCCCAACACCCAATGCACAGGCAAGCTGCCCTTTGCAGGCAACATGGGTGCTAATACCTGTGTAGCTGGGGGAGGGGAGGGGAGGGGAGGGAGATGGGGTTCTTTTATAGGTGCCCTTGCAGTCAATATGAATTCAGGATTTAAGCATGAGCTCAGAAACAGCATTTGCTACACTAGTGCTCACTTCACACGCTGATGCTGAACAGGCTTGTTCCATGGCTTATCAGCCACTGACGAAAGGGTGGGGGGTTGTGGAAAACTGCCCTAGGGCCTGGTGATTCAGAAGGGCTAGGACTCTGGCTACTACTGCTGGAGTGCTCCTTCCACCAGAGGTCCCCATCCCTTCCAGGAGTGCAGAGAAACTCCCCAACCTCCACACCCCTAGCCCAGGGGCTTAGCAAGGCTGTCTGACACCCTTGTTATCAGGAACAAAGCGGCCAGTTTAGAGAACTAGTGAGAACTTTAGCACAAAATGCAAGATACTGAGCACATCTCCCACTGAAGTAAAGGGGATGAAAATGTGAGTAGGCAGCAGGGGGCTCTATTTTTTGGTCCTGCTGGGGACAACAGCCACTCTGGACGCCAGGGAAGACTGGGGGGGGGGGCCTCCATGCCCCCAGAAGAGACAGGGCCTTGAACAGAAGGGGTGGGGCTGAGGGCAATGCTTCACGCCCACTGAGGCATGCAGAGTGCCACTCCGAAAGCGACTTGAAGGTGCCTCAGGCCACAGTAGCAATTACTCCCTTGCCTTCTCCCTCTCAGTGAGCCTGTTTGTCTGTCGTGTGTGTGTGTGTGTGTGTGTGTGTGTGTGTGTGTGTGTGTGTGTGTGTGTGTGTGTGTGTGTGTGTGTGTGTGTGAGTGAGAAACTTTACCATCAAATTGAAATTAGGAAGGAGATTTTCAGTGACTTGCAAAGCAATAAGTAGTGAGTTCCCTTTAAAAAGGAACCAAACCACCATGATGGGTGTTTGACTTCCACATGCCCTCTGCAGAGCTCCCCTCTAGAGGGATATGCTAGTGGTGGGGAGAGTGCAACTGTTAGTTATAACTCACCATACTCTCCGTTTGGGAAGTGCAACCCTGGTTCTTCTTTGATGACCTTTCGACCAATATTGCCGTACGTGAGATCCAAAGCACCAGTCCCTTCCACCTCCAGAAGATGGTTTTCAGAGCCCTCTTTACTTCCCATACCAGCATCTTCCTGATTGTTGAAGCCTGGTGACTTTGACCGAATGCTTTCCGCTTGGCTATTGGTTGGGGACAATGCCTGGAATGAAGCAGATTCAGAAGCAGCAGGACTCCTGCCATTTTGATAATCTGCATCACCTGCCACAGAGGAAGAATCATTTGTCATGCCATCGCTTTCTGCCGAGCCATTGTCGCTAGACTTCAGGCTGCTTTGTCGCTGCAAGTTCAAAGCAGAATTTACCATTTTTGCTTGATTCTCCGGAGTTGCAATCCCAGAAAATACCACACTCGGAGATTCCGACTGTGCATCATATGGAATTGATGGTTTCGAAGAACTGCTAGGGCCATCCTGAGAGCCTAGATCTTCTTCCATCTCTATGATTTCCACTTTCTCCCCTGGGCGGGTTGTGTCTCCATTCTTCTCACTAACAGGAGGATCCACATCAGTATTATCACAAATGTTTTCTGGCATGGGCGTATTGGGAATTTGTCCCCCCATATGCATGCGAATATGCTGTTGCAATACAACTGCATTTGTAAACTTCTTCTGACAAATTGGACAGGAATGTTGCATCTTAAGGGGGGTGTTTGCCCGGTGGACGCCATAATGAGTCTTAAGGTTACCTTTTGTTGAGAAGGCACGGCCACAAATTTTACACTTGAATGGCCTCTCTCCAGTGTGAGTACGGTAATGCATTTTGAGTGAACTCTGGCAGCTGAGCACTCTGTGACAGATGAGGCACTCATTGGGGTCTGTGGTGGACTTGTCAATATTCTCCACCAACTGCTGCAGCTTAGATGTTTCCGAATCTTGGTCACTTGCTCCACTTACATGGAAGACATTCATGCTGCTGCTAGCTTGTGGTGAGCTTAGACTCTGCTCAGTTCCAGACTCATGACTCGCTGCTCCTGAGGAGCAAGAGCCACCTTCGCTTTCTGGTGAAGGTCTTGGCTGCATGTCACTTGAAAGTGTGCTGGCAAGAGACTCCTTGATGCATGCTAGATTGGAGATATTCTGAGGCAAGCCAGTGCCTACTGAGGCAGGCAGTGATGTCAGAACAGGCTTGCTGTCTACAATTAGGTTAGACTCATCCAGTGGTACAGACATTCCATAGGGGATTCCGCTGCTAGTGGGCACATTGTCCAGGTGCTCAGGTACCGGATAGGGGTTCATTTTAATATGAGGGTACTTGTCTTTATGACGCTGAAAATGCACTTTAAGGTTTCCTTTGGTTGTAAATCGGTTACCACAAATGTTACACTTGTAGGGCCTTTCGCCCGTATGGGAGCGGAGGTGTATCTGCAAAGCACTGTCATTGCCGAAGACCTTGCCGCAGAACTTGCACTTATGCTTAAAGAAAGGTTCTTCAGCATTTGGTTTGCTTTCAGACATGCTAATACTGGGGGGCTTCCCTTTCCCTTTCTTTGAGGGATCCATCACTGAAGAAACTGCAGAAAGCGGGTTTTGGAAGATGACTGAGCTGGATGATTGAGGTAGCAAAGGGTTTGGAAAACGAGCTACAGAATTTGGGAGGCTTCTGTTTGCTTCAGGCTTCAAGGCAAAGGAAGAAGAAAGCCCACTGGCTACCGAGCCAGCAGTTGGAATGCCCAGGTTAGAATGAGGTAGTTTTCCTTGCTTCAAGGATTCCAGTGATAGGCTTTGGCTTCCAGCTTTTTGTCCAATTAAAGCAACAGCAGCAGACAGCTGTTGAGACATCTGAGCACCCAGAGCTTTCAGTGGATCAGTAGCCGCTGCTATTGAAGGATGTAGGGCATGAGGGGCCATCATGGCAATTTGGATGCGGATTTGCTCTGTGAGCTGAATTTGCTGGAGTTGCTGTTGCTGCAAGCACACGAGCTGTTCAAGGATCATTGGAATGGCATTAAAACTGGCTGCTGAGGAAGAGATGGTGTCAGAGGTACGTTGATTCACAGCTACTTTAGTGCCACGTATTGTCTGCAAAGTCACATTAGTGTTTGGTACTTTCGATTTTGGTAAATAACTTAGCCCATGAGCTGCAGGGGTAACAGGAGGTTCTGTTTTGAGATACATTCCTCCCATTGCTTCAGCTTCAGCTTTCCCCTCTTTCTTCTCCACAGAACCAGTGCAACTCTTTGTCTGACTGTCCTTGGCTGGCTGGCTCTCCTGTCGATCATTTGGAAAGCTCTCTGTGGAGGCTCCAGGGAAGTCTTCCGTGGGTATTGTTCCTTCGCTATCATTCATGATTAGGACAGTTGGATTTTTAGTGCAATTTCTCTTATGCTCAAGAAATTCAGAGAGATCAAAGAACTCTGCACAACATTTCTCACAGATGTTAGTTTCCTCTGTTCGGCACCTTTTGGAACTCATTTCACTATCGTCATCACCTGGGACGTTTTGTGGACTCCCTAAGGGGTAGGGAAAAAACAATGTTGAGTATTTCTTAAAAAGCTATACCTCTAGACCAGCGTTTCTCCAAGTGTGGTCCATGGAAGAAAAATACCAGTCCTTAGAAAATATACAAATTGTCGCTATGTGCTATTATTATTGTGAATAAATAATAAGTGAAAGTTTATTCATTTTTCCATTTTTGTGTGTGTTTCTATTTTTGGGCTGCAATAAAAGGTACTTAAAAAAAGACCCCCAAAATGGGTCCTAACTGTAAAGTTTGGGAAATACTGCTACAGACTACGCTTAAGTTTTTTCCCAGGTTATAGATTGGCTCACTTAGCAGCTTTAAGTGCAATATAATTTGAGGTTGGACACATGGACCAAATTCAAACTTTGGAGTCAGGATTCCCAAGTCCCATCCCTAACTCTGTTACTCATTCACTTTGTAACTTGACCAAGGTAACGCTCTATCTATGGTATCTCTACTAATTTGCCTGTAAAAGTGGTATACCTTCCTACTATCAGCATTGAAGGGAAAGAGGAGCACCGTTGCCTCCTAATTCAAATGGAGTTGTCTTGTTACACATAATAATCGATGGATGTTCTAACTAAGACAGGGCTTGGATGAACTCTTTTTAAACCACTCAAAAGCAAGAAAGTGATGGAATGCACAAGTGTTTACTTGGTATTTAAAAATTTCATAATTATTTTATTCAGAGCAAGTTTTAGAGGGGTCTGTATCCACAAGGAGTTTTGTGGCACATTAAAGACTAAGGCCAGGTCTACATTTTTTGAAGAGGACGTGAGAAAAGATTTAAGATACAACCCCAGGTATGAAAGTTATATAGCTAGAGCCATGCATCTTAAACAATTTTTGCCACCCTGCCCACAGCAGGAGACTGATGGGAGAAACTCTCCCATGTACGTCACTTGATCCTTTTGACTGTGAGGAGTACCAGAGTTGATGGCGACACCCTGATGACATTTGATTGAGGGTGTCTCACTACCGACAGTGGATCGATCTTCTGCTTAAGTGTGGACAAGCCCTACCAGATTCATTGGGGCATGAGTCTTTGCCCATGAAAATTTACACTGAAATAAATCTGTTAGTCTTTAAAGGTGCCACAGAACTCCTCCTGGCATTTCGAGCAGGGGATCTTGCACCAAAACAATCCCAGGAGGAGGTGGTGAATACTGAACACACCTGATTTCTACTGCCCTCTGTGGGGAAGCCAAACCTAAAGCCTTACCAGGGAAGTGGTAACAGCCAGAGTCCAAGGGTAGGGATGGGAAACCTACGGCCTGCAGGCTGGATCTGGCTTGCGAGGCTCAGGGTTCCTTCCTTGCTTCCCCCGGCCATGGGGTGAGCTGGCACTCCAGCCACATGAGGGGTGGGGGAGGGGGGAAGTGTGGTATTTTGGCACTTCTCCTGCACAGCTGGAGTGCCAGTACTGACTCCCTGCTGGGTGTGTGTGTGTGTGTGTGTGTGTGTGTGTGTAAAAAAAGCTCTGAGCCTCACAGGTTCTCTCCAACTCACAGGGAAGGAAGCTGCTGTGTGCTAGGAATGGCAGTGCAGTGAAGCACTGTCACTTGCATTGGCTTGCAGGCACCACCCTCTCTCTCTCATTGGCTAGGATCCCAGCCAATGAGAGTGATGCCTGCCAGCTCAGTGCAATTTGGAGCCACCTGCACCCCCACAGAGCTGCTCCAGGTTGGCACCCCAGTTCCCTGCACACTCCCTCCAAGGCCCTGCACCCCCAGCCCACTCCTGTGTCCTTTTATCCCACTCCCTGGTGATCCCCTCCCACACACTGAATCCCCTCATTTTTGGCCCCACCCCAGAGCCTGGGGGGCGGGGGTGTTCCCCACAAAATATACTAGCTCTGGACTCCTGAAGAGTTAATCCAGCTCAGGGAGCAGTACACTTACATGGGGCAGCTCAGTTTGATGGTGGTGGGGAACAGGTGGCTCCGGGCAGCGGGCACTGCCCTGTGCTTACCTGCAGGCCCCCTCAATTTCTGTGGGCAAGTGGGGCCCAAGCCAAATAAAGGTTCCCCACTCCTGCCCAAGGGCTTCAGCCACAGCCAGAGGGCCTGTAACCTGAGCTGCACCACCGAAGGCTGAATCACTCCTTGGGCATCAGCCCTGAGGCCCAGCAAGACTAAGCCAACCCTGGTGACCCATTAAACTGGGGTCATGACCCACATTCAGGGCTCGACCAACAGTCAGAGAGAAGGGCTGATTTAGAGCTTGCATGAGCAAGCCTCTTAAGCTGGCCACAGCCCACCCCTGCTCTGCACTGCTGGCTGGGGGCGGCTCTGTGTGCTGTCCCCACCCCCAGCAAGTCTCTCAGCTCCTGTTAGCTGGTTGCTCAGAGATTTTGCTGGGGGTGGGGACAGCGCACAAAGCCCTCCTCCCACAGCGCTGAGAGCCACATGGAAGAGCCAGCTGTTTTGACCCCTCCGGGGCTGCTGGCAGGCAGAGAAGGCTGCGGGAGTGTGCTGCTGGCTAGGAGCAGGTTAGGTAAGTGCCTCCTGGCCAGCTCCTGTCTTTGACATACACCCCTCTTCCTGCACCCCAATTGCTTCCCAGACCATTCACCCCCTCCAACATCCCTCCCCAGGTCATTATCTGCTCCAGCACCCAGACCCCCTCCTAGACCCTGCATCCCAATGCCCTGCCTCAGGGCACCACCCCAACCCTCTGCACCCTCCTCCCCATTGCCCTAGGTTACAACCCCTTCTCAGACTACAACTCCCACTCAGACCCCGCATCCATTCCTACATTCTGCCCCCCCGACCAGAATCCTCTCCTACAGCTGTACCCCCTCCTAGACCCTGCACCCCAATACTCTGCCTCTGGGCACCACCCAAACCCTCTGCACCCTCCTCCCCACTGCCCTAGGTTACAACTCCCTCTCAGACCCTGCATCCGTTCCTACATTCCCGCCCCCGCCCCCAACCAGAATCCTCTCCTACACCCATACCCCCTCCTGGACCCTGTGCCAGGTCACAACCCCCTCCTTCACACAAACGCTCTCTCCTGCTTTCCAGTTCCCTACCTTGAGCACCCTTCTGCATTCCACCTCCATTCCAGGCCCTGTGCCTCTGCCACACAGGTGTGGCACTCGACCACTTACCAAGATCTTGGAATGCTGCCCCCGCCACCCATCAAAAAGCATTGCCTGCCCCTGATTCAATGGCAGTGTTTCCTTTAATTTTTTTCCACCCCTAAGTGGAATGTATTTTTTTATATGTACCAATGATGTGGCAGGTGATGCGGGACAGGTTCCTTTCGTATTGGTGCACATAAGAAAATTCACCTGGCAGGAGAGAGCTCAGGGATGGGGCAAAGGCTTGGGAAGCAGAAGTGCAATGGTTCCAACAGGGGATGCAGGAGAGTGCTCAGGGTTGGGGCTGGCAAAATTGGGTCCTTCTTCCCCAGCCACGGCAGCTCAGTGCTGGTGCCGGCAGGGAGGGGGCCTTTTCTACTGGCTGTGGTAACTTCAGGACTTGAGATCTCTTCCCACTGGAACCCTGAGCAAGGCTTAAAAGGAGGGAAGCGGCACAGTGAGGGGAACTCGGGACAAAACACACCCCAATTCAACAAAGCCATATGAAGCGGTGGCTCACTAGCGTTAATACACATGGTAACTGCCTTCCATCTGATAAAGATTCCACTGAAACATATAACCACTGCAGATAGAAACAATGGAACTGCAGTTATGCCCGGTTAGAATATACCAGGTACCATATGAAAGAGTGTCGACAGAATGAATAAAAGTCTGTGGTGTTAGTCTACATACTAGAATCAGTGAAGAATTAACAAAATGTTAGGCAGATGACAGATCTTATTAAGATGACTTTTTGAAAGGAACCACTTCCTTTCAAGCATTGTCTGCCTTGTGTTTTATGCAGTCTGACCTTTGTGTGAATACTAGGTTGTTTAATTTAAAGCCTACATTTTTAACATTCATGTTGAGTAATTTTAAAGCGTCATCTCATGCCAAGAAAGAGCACAGACTATTTTAGCAGCTAGTCTATACCGGGGTTGCCAAACTGAGGCTTACAAGACACATGTGGCTCTTTTGTAGTTTAAGTGCAACTCACAGAGGGCCTTCCCCGACTTTCCACTTAGACTGGGCTGGGGGTAAGGCAAGCTCAGGGCTTCCGTCCTGCACTGGGGTAAGGAGGTTAGGAGTGTCTGCCCAGTGAGGAGGGGCTCTAGGGGTTTCATCCCCACAGGAGGTCCCTGCTGGGGCTTCAGATTTGCTCTTGCTGAAGCCCTGAACTCTACCACCCTCTGAAGATTATTGTATGCCACTTGGAGGCAGCAGCCAGTAAAGCCCCTTTCTAAATCCAGCCCTGCTGCTAGGGCCAGAGGAGCGCACCTATCCCCCAGCCACAGCAGGGAGCTGCAGCTGCCAGGGAACAGGTGGCTGAGGCAGCTCTGAGCCCCATGCTCAGGGCTTATTAAGCAGCTGCATTGGGTGCTCAGCTTAGAGGGAACTGTGACCTCAACTTGCATGATACTGGATGTATGCAGTATAGCTGTAGCTATGTTGATCTCAGGATGCTAGCGACAAGCTGAGAAGGTAGTATCTTGGATTAGATCAAATTATGTTGTGAAGATGACAAGCTTCTAAGCTACAGAGAGCTCTTTTCCCCACTTTGTTTCTTTGGGCGGCGGGGGGGGGGGGGGGCGGTGTGGTGCAAGAGAACCATTCTACCAAGTGCACTTGCCTAGGATTTATGCAACAGCACTTGCCTGTTAGTTTGTGGGGAGCAGGAAGCAGAAAAGATCGTTTTGTAAGTTAGACAAGAACTCCAATTGTGGCCACTTCCCCCCTTCAAATGTACCAGCATTTAAATTTCCTGTTTTTCCAGACTTTTCTGGTGTCTCTCTGTGCCCCCCACCCCCTCAAAATAATTTTGTGCCAAGATTTTAGCTGGTCTGAAAAACATGTTAACACTTATTCAGATGACCCTGATTTTGAGCCTTTGGTTCTTTTCTTGTGTCATCTGACCTAAGGAGCCTATTAACAGTGATGAGCTATGTCACATTTATTATTTCAAATTTAACAAGAGACCCCCGCAATCACAGTATACTTCCATCAGTTGTGCTTTCACCTCACAAGGCTATAGCCCACATTTCATTTGTTAACAAGTTCCCCTTTCCTGCCAACACCTATACACACATTTGAGACATTCTGTCTTCTATCGGGGAACTATAAAATGCCCTCTGGCCACACATTGTGCGACCCTTTGATCACTGAGGCACTTGAGTGAGTTCCTTCTTTATAGTTCATTGGTGTCGAGGCCTGACTCTGTACAGCTTCAGCAGGAGCTCAGGCTGTTCTGCACCTCACAAGAGCAGGTCTAATATTGTCAATAATACAGGGAGCTAAGTATTTCATTAGTATTGGATGCTGCATTTTAGTAGCTAGCCTATATAGCTCATGTTTATAATCAGATATAGTGGGTAAACTTACTTTTCTACCTTATTTTAAAAGGGATTAACTACAAAATTATTAAACCCCATGTTAAGAGATATAGGTTACCATCTTGGGGATGTAACTAGAAGATTTGCACAAACAGATGTATACCCACAATTCAAGTATGTTTAATTTGGGCCAGACACTTTCACATGGAAGGATGTGACAAGCCTTGACATTTGGCTAGAGAAGAAGTGGAGAAAATGTGGCCCATGGGCCACATCTTGCCCACCCAGATGCCCCCTTCCCCCAGGACTCTCCTGTTAGCTATGCAGGGTCTGAGAGGGAGTGCTGAAGTCTGACTACAGCGGCAGAGGGACACTCCTCTCTGCAGGGCAGGGGTGGGGAGAAGGACACACAGCAGACCTGTTCCTGTCTGAAGTAGAGATGGTGAGTGACTCAGAGGAGTGCTTGTCTTAAGAGGGAGTGCACTGCTTCTAAGATTTCTCAAGTAGCCAGTGTGTGGTGAGTTTTTTCTTGCCCTATATAACTCATCTCTACAGAGCCAGACAGCTTTCCCTCTCAGAGACGGCACATGGCATCTCACACACTTGCTAGCTCATGGCCCCACAGAAAGGGCAGAAGGTGGGGTGGAAGAGTCAGGGTGGGGAGCTAGACCCTGATGATGCACCAAAATTCAAGTGGGCCTCTTATGAAAATTATTGCCTACCCCTAGGCAGTGTTCTCTCCAATTTTTTTTCATCCATAGGCAAAATAAGTTGTTATGTTCACCACCAGTAGAAACGCATGCTGGAGGCTGTGGGCACTCCGCTAAGCCGTCCAAGTACTCAGCTTATAGGAAAAACTGCCCCTGGACTAGATTAACAGAGTCTCACATGCTTTTCTCAGCAAGGAAAATGATAAAAGTACTAAGTGTTGAAATTTGTAGCTGTCCACAGAATAAAAGGCTCTGAAGGAGTTTCCTTAAGCTAGACCAGGTTAAGGAAAACTTACAGCAGCATTGTAGTGGATATATAACATGTAAAATATCTGCCTCATAACAGCCATCAAAACTGTGTCTGTATAGGAGCAACTGAAGTAGTATGTGCCTCAGTGCACAGGTGGTAAAGGGGAGTATGGTTTCACGAGGTGACCCCAAGGGGTGGTGCCTTCCAACCCTCCATTCCAGATTAGCACACTGAGGGCAGATCAACACTATAGAGCTACAATGTTATAACCATGTCCTTTAGGGGCATGAAAAAAATCCAGTGATGGTTATACCCACCTAATTCCCCATCTAGACCAGTGTTCCTTAAACAATTTGAAACCATGATATTTTTATGTGGCACACCTATGAAAATGTTCTTAGAAAAAGTTGCTGTCAAACACCCCCTACCCCAAAAACCAAGACACACAATAAACAAAGCCACACCCACAAACCAGCAACATATACCACAGAAACAAAAATCAAGTAATTTAACTAAGTATCAGAGGTAATATTGCATCTGGTTTTCCTAACAAAAAATACACCATAAATGTACGGTATCAGAAATGTGTCAGATACTCACAGCACAACTTCGAGTTACATAATTTGAGAAGCACTGATCTACACAAAACAAAAAGGCAGCCCTGTAGTACTTTAAAGATAGTAAATTATTAAGCAATGAGCTTTCGTGGGACAGACCCAGAAAATTCTGAAGACTAACATGGCTACGTCTCTGATCTAGACAAGTGTTTCTGAAACTGTGTTCTGTGAACAACTCACAGGTGTGCCGCGAGCTTTTGGAAAAATACACTGATGGGATATATTTTCTGTTATTAAAACCAGATACAATAGTATTTCAGTGCTGTTATACCTGAGTCAATGACTTCATTTTGTTTTTGCTGTTTATGTTGCTAGGTTTTGGTTTGTTTTTGGTTCAACAGCAATTTTGTTTAAAGAAAATTTTCATAGGTGTTCCACATAAAGTTATTGTTTGGTGTTCAGTGTTCTCAAAAAGTCTAAGAAACAATGTTCTAGCCACTGTGCTCTTAATACAAAGCAACTACTACTTTGCCAGGAGATTGAGAAGCTACACCAAGGGGAGTGTTTCTGTTAGTATAAGAGTGTTTTAAGTCATACAGCAGCACAAGAGGCTTCCATCCCCTTGCACTGATGCAGCATTAGTGTAGACATGCCCTGAGTTGTCTCCATGACATAGTTGACGCCACCAGGAGGAAAAGAGTAGCTCCTGCTGATCATGCCACATGGAACACTATGGTTATACCAATTTCAACTGCACTATTCACATAGCTGAAATCAAAACAAAAAAGCAGTCAAGTAGCACTTTAAAGACTAGCAAAATAATTTATTAGGTGAGCTTTCGTGGGACAGACCCACTTCTTCAGACCAAAGCCAGACCAGAACAGTGGCTATGGTCTGAAGAAGTGGGTCTGTCCCACGAAAGCTCACCTAATAAATTATTTTGCTAGTCTTTAAAGTGCTACTTGACTGATTTTTGTTTTGATAGTATATAGACTAGCAGGGCTCCCTCTCTGTTACTATAGATGAAGTTGTGTATCTTGGTGGGGGAGGAAGTGTAGACTAGGCCTCTGTGTGCATGGGCTACAGCACAATCACTACTTCAAAATAAAAAGGAAACCATGGTATCTAAAACTCCTTTTTTCACAAAAAAAAAAAATCCATTATCAAATGCAATTTTCCTAAAATGTTATACAACACCCAACCTGATTCATGACTATCAACAGAAAGGGACCAACTGATGTTAGACATTTTCAAACTCCATGAAGAGGTTGCTTTGTGCAACCTTTATCAGTGATGAGAGACAGAGAAGCTGGGGTAAAAAATAAACAAACACACACACACACCCCTTTGCTTCCTGGAATTAAGAGAACTCTGATTCAAAAGGGCTCTCCTTTTAGCCTCAAAGTTTCTCAAGAAACAACTTACTCCCATCCAATATGTAACCCATAAAGTTGTAAATTAAAATACCGCTGCCTGTGTTCCAGATATTTGCAAATTTAGGATTAAGGCAGACAGGTTTTTGTTCTGCTTGCAAAAAAAGCATACTCCTCCCCCTCACATGGCCCCAAAGCTCTGATTTAACTAGATTGGTTTAGAAAGATAATATTGAATGGGTGTAACCCCTTACTTTGATAGTTGACTCATTTTGGCAGATTGTGCTTTACATCAATTGAAATTAAACTGGTAAACAATGAGAAGCTATCCATACACCTACATTTGTAAACCACCCCCTGACACATCTCAAAAGGTGGAACAAAAACCATTGAGATCACAGACATTCACAAAATGGGAGTTCTTGGTTTCTAGCCATCTGGTAGTGATGTCCCATACTATCAAAAAGGGGGAAACAATGAGCAATCTCACACACACTGGGTCTCAGAAGATCTGCATTCAATTCCCAGTATAGATTCATCTGTAAAACCTGGCAGGAAAGAGAGAGGGACAGCCTTCCCTCCCCCAACCTCCCAGCTGTGAAACTGAGATAATACTGCTCTGTCTCAGAGTTGACTATATATGAGTTGATATTGGCAAGTTGGGTGAGGTAATGTCTTTTAATGAGCCAATTTCTACTGGTGGGTGGGTGGGAGAGAGAGAGACCAGTGTTTTTAAAAAAAAAAAAGTTTTTCTTCAGGTGTCGAAAGCTGGGTCACATGTATACTACAGACTTATATTCTTATAACACTACTCAAGCATGTGAAAAAAACCCAACAACCCTAAGGGACAATATCAGCCTAACTCCCAGTGTACACAGCACGATGCCAAGAGACCATCAACATAAACTACCAGGGTAGGTGGATTTATTCACTGCACCAAGGGAGGGGAGGCTCATGTTGCATAGTCTTTGCTAAAGACATACATGGAGAAAAGCTGTAAATGCAAGGTGGAACCTGATGTTCTGCATAAATAGTTAACATATTTTAGGTGTAGTGGCCCATTAAACTCCTCTCCAGTCATGAGAGGGTTATGGATTGTTGTAAGAAGCCATAAATCCAGTCTATCAAATTATTGATTTAAAGCTCCTCAGCTTGTCTTATGAAAGCCTTGTGTATGCTAGGACTAATACAGTTACAATGGTGCACTTAGTAGAGGTAAGAGGAGTACAGTGGGTATTGAGACAAGAGAAAGACAAGGCAGGTGAGGCAAAAATCTTTTACTGGACCAACTTCTGCTGGTGAGAGAGACAAGCATCCCATCTTACATAGAGTGATGAGTTTCTAGCTGCTCATTAATCATAGTAGTAATAAAATAAATTACTTCCCCTATCTTGTCTCACTTTACCCTGGTATGGACCTGACTAGACCACCAGGACAAAAATACACTTGAGGCTCTACACCAAGGAAGTGGAAAAAACCTGAACTTTATCATTTTTTGAAAGATTCACCAAACATGCTTGTTTTAATTTTTAGCTGCCACCCTCTTCCTGAGTCTATGTCATTGCAATCAGGCCACCTCATTCACCAAAACCTGCTTTGCTCTTTCTAATAACCCACCCCACAAACAGTTATCAGGTAACTGAGTCCCAAAATGTAAGCTGATTTCTGATCAGAAAGAGGCCAGCATGCAGAGCTACATCTCTGGAGTACTCTGAACAAATACTGTTACAGTATTTGGCAAGTAGCAAGGGAGTTCTGTTAGAACAAAAAAGCAGTCCAGTAGCACTTTAAAGACTAACAAAATATTTATTACATAAGAACATAAGAATGGCCATACTGGGTCAGACCAAAGGTCCATCCAGCCCAGCATCCCATCTGCCGACGGTGGCCAATGCCAGGTGCCCCAGAGAAGGAGAACAGAAGACAATGATCAAGTGATTTATCTCCTGCCATCCATCTCTTGCCCCTGTTCTGAAGGCTAGGGGCACCATACTTTATCCCTGGCTAATAGCCATTTATGGACCTAACCTGCAAAAATTTATCAAGCTCTTTTTTAAACCCTAATAGAGTCCTGGCCTTCACAGCCTCCTCGGGCAAGGAGTTCCACAGGTTGACTGTGCGCTGTGTGAAGAAAGATTTCCTTTTATTAGTTTTGAACCTACTACCCATCAATTTCATTTGGTGTCCCCTAGTTCTTATATTATGGGAAAAGGTAAATAATTTTTCTATATTCACTTTCTCCACACCATTCATGATTTTATATACCTCTATCATATCGCCCCTCAATCGCCTCTTTTCCAAACTGAAAAGTCCCAGTCTCTCTAGCCTCTCCCCATATGGGACCCGTTCCAAGCCCCTAATCATCTTTGTTGCCCTTTTCTGAACCTTTTCTAATGCCAATATATCTTTTTTGAGGTGAGGAGACCACATCTGCACGCAGTACTCAAGATGTGGGCGTACCATAGTTTTATATAGGGAAAGTATGATATCTTTTGTCTTATTAATCGATCCCTTTTTTAATAATTCCTAACATCCTATTTGCCTTACTAACTGCCGCTGCACACTGCGTGGATGTCTTCAGAGAACTATCCACTATAACTCCAAGATCCCTTTCCTGATCTGTCGTAGCTAAATTCTTCAGATTTGAAGAAGTGAGTCTGTCCCATGACAGTGCATCACCTAAAAAATTATTTTGTTAGTCTTTAAAGTGCTACTGGACTGCTTTTTTGTTTTGATGATATACAGACTAACATGGCTCTCTGTCGCTATTGTTAGAACAATTACTCATGCACTTAAGTTAACCCCCTCAAAAATACTTTACAGAGGTTGAAGCTCTACTGTTTTCTATTCCCCCCCCACCCACCTCCGAATTTCAGGAATGTTATCTCTCCGCATCTAGTCATCCAATAAGTTAAAAGAATGCAGTAAACCCAGCAGGGGTTTTAAGATTCAATCACTGCCAAATGGATATGGGGGTGGGAGGGAAGAATGAGAGTCCACTATTGTGTGGAAAAGGTGGACATTAACAAAAAGGTCAGATGAAATCCTTATTCAAACTCTGGTTTTAAAATCAAGTTTCCTAGAGAGGACAAAAACCACACACCTTTTACATGATTTAGTTATGAGCAGGTATTGGTGTTATACAAGCAGATTAATTTAAAAGCGATCACATTGGAAAGAAGAAAAATGGGAGGAAGGCAATTGGTCAGTGACCATGAAACTACCCTTCTGCAGCCCCACCCCACAAATTTAACACACACACACACACACACACACACACACACACACACACCCCCCGCATTGTAAAGTTTCTACTTCACAGCAACTGAAGTCAATCCCACAGCGAGGTTCTCATTTTTTACAGAAATTAGATCAATGTTCTGTCACTTTTCCCAATATTCACTGTTACAGGTAAAGGCTGTGTGATCATGCTTCCAAACACTTTTAAATAATCAGTTTGGTAATTTCTTGTTTTGAAGGCCTCTACTTGCCTTTTGAAAAACAAACTGACACGCTGTTCAAGTCTAGCCATCTCTGCAACAAACTCAAGAGCTGTGTCTACACTACAAAAACAACTTTTTAGTTCCTTACTTCAAAGTTGAGCACTACTCCATTCCTGGAAATGGCGTAAGGACTTCGAAGTAAGGGGAAAATGTGTGTGGGGGGGGGGGGGGGGCTCTCTAATGGCTACTTCGAAGTAGTGTCTAATTTTGAAATTATTTCCTAGTGTAGATGCACCCAAAGTGTGCTATTGTAACCCTTTTTGGGCAACAGACCCATTGCAAAGAAAAATAGGATTGTATAAATGCATCAAGACAGCTAACTATCAAGATCTATTTGCTTTAGTAAATAAGGTTTAAAATAAGACATTAAAATAAAACAATAATGATTACAGATAATTAAATCTCTCCCAGCAGAGCTCAGTCAATACCAGCTTCCTACAAAAGGACAACCAGATCAGGGACTCATGAAATTAAAGTTGTTGTAAGACATACCAGTTGTGAATTGTCTTCCAAAGTTTTAATGTAACCCTGTTCACAACAAACCTCTAAGAGTACTACTTAGGTTAACCCAGAATGATGTTAGATAAAAATTGCTGTGGGAAAGAAAACAAATCTAAGAAAGTGTGCCAACTCAGGTAGACAAATTCAAAAAAACTGTAAACTATCCTTACATAGAAGTAGGATTTTATAAGAGCAGAGATCATTTTTACAGAATTAAGACTAGATCTCAAAACTTCACCTGCTTGCATGATTAGTTTTCTGGTGTACTTTCAAAGGGCTTGAAAAAACAAAGTTATTGAATGCCATCACAAACCTCTTTAAAATGTCTGCAGTTACCTGCTGAGGCTCAGAACTAAAAGCTTTGCAAACATGTCCTGATGCTGCCATTAACAACTGAGCTTTAAAGGCCGAACAGTGGAGGGCACTCATGTATTAGGCTGAAAACAATATCCATTTCTGGAGCGGGGAAGACAGTTTAGTTCAAAATGACAAAAAACTTATTTTCTACAGAACAAGGGACTGCAATTAAACACCAAAAACAAAAACCAGCAGTAGCGACAGAACTTGCAACTAAAAGTCGGTGGAGGCATGAAGAGGGACGAACAAACTCCTCATTCCCTAAGTAGGTTGCCATCTGCCCCAAAACTATGTTAATGTAAGAAGGGAGGTCGAAAATGGGAGTGGTTAATAATTAATACCGAAGCTACCAGCGTTTTTGATTACCACTTGTAGTCTTTGCTCTGAAAACTCAAATACCTATTTCTGAACCCATCTTGAAGACCGACAGAAGGAAGACACAGTCACTGCAACACCTCCTTATTTAGCTTTCCCAGCGAGGAAGAAGCACAACAGGAGATTCCAAAAGCCAATGCATCCTGCTTGGCTGCAGCATCTCAGAGTGGAGGCAAAAAGTCTTACTCCATTCTTCCTTCCTCAGCGCTCCATCACTCCCACCAGCGAGTCCTTCGCCCATAAACTAGGCGGCCCTAGACCACACTTAACACTAGCACAGCGTTTAAGACCAAGCTAAACGGCGCAAACCCCGCTGCCAAGGTCAATTGCATGAGAGTCCTAATTGTAAGCTTGACATCAACTTACCACCCACAGCAGGCAGGAGGAGGCAAAGGTTAGAGCAGCAGCTCTGTCAAAACGTCACATGCTGCAGGGTTTAGCAAGAGGACTTGATCACTACCACCAATATAATGTTTCACTTACGTAAAAGGGAAAAAACAAGCAAGGCATCTTTCCCCGGCCAGCCTGCCTCGCCCAATGGGGAGAATTTACAGCAAGGCAACGATTAGCCAGGTCCTAAGCACCACACACCCCGCAGCCAATAGTCAGCCCTGGCTGCAGTCTTGTTGAAGGAACCAACCCAGCTCCGTCGTTCAATTCAAACCGCACTAACTAGCTGTTAATCTGAAGTGCAGCAACGGGCCCCAGAGGTGTGTTGCAGTCTCAAGTTGGGACACACCGCTGGGACAATAGAAGTCCCATCAAGGCCACCGTGACCCATCTGGCTCTACCTCGCACCGACTCCACGGGCCACTTTGGTGGCATGAATTGTATTTACACGCGAAGTTCCGGAATGAGCGGCCCCCACGGCTGAGGGCTCATTCACCAACTGGTTACTGCATGAAGCATTGTTTTGAGACGCTACAACTGAGCACAGCAGCATGAAGTGAGATGGTTAGTCAAGATCAACCCAATTGTTGGGAATCACAGTTTCAACGGACGCCCAAGTACAATTTCAGTTCTTTAGTCTGGACTGTGTATTAGAGTTTAGATAAGGGCTGTATACTGCATTTTGAGAATCCGGCGCTTTAATGGCTGTAATCCAGTACAATGGGCATTTGAAACTCTTTTGTGAAAATGCTAATTTTCGGTATGTGCTATTATTCTCAAGTGACCACCTGCTGATTTTTCTGACCTGTTAATCGATCACCAGGTTAGCAACACCATTTTCTAGCACGCTGCATTGTTCTCAGAGGTGGGTCTCAAATGGCTTTGCAAATGTTCTCTTGCAAAAGAGCCGAGATAAGGGCTTGATTTTATTATTCCCAGTATGCATATATTTGATCATTTCTCAGACAATCTTGCTGGAATTTTAACTTTGTTATGGAGCTGCCTCGCTGGGTATTTATGGACACACCTAGGTCAGAGAATATCTAGGTCATTCTGAAGAGCAGGAGATAAACTATGCTTAATCTGGAGTCCAGATTTTTTTATCGTGTCAAGGCTGTTTTTAAGCTGGGGGCGGTGTTAGAGGCGGTTTAACCCCCCACCCACCTCTTCTGATCGGTATCACGCACAGAAACGGAGAGATTTGTGCAACGGGTTCTATAACTTTGTTGTTGATCTTCCTCCACTCTGGCAATAACCCGCTTACAAGCGCCAGGTAGCTCGGGCACACGAGCCCCGTTCTGCAAGGCTGGGGGCGGGGGGGGGGGGTAAAAACAGAGGGAAAGGAGTCATCCAGCTGAAGCGGCTACCAAATTTGGGCGGGGCTGTTCCTTCGGCACCGCCTGCCTCTGAGCGCCCGCTACGCGGCTCTGGGCGAAGGGAGGCCACCTCCTTCCAACTTCAAAAAGACTTTACAAAGTTTTCCCCGCACACGACCTAGGCGTGCCAGTGACCCCAAGGTGGCGCAAGAGAGCAAGTCAAGGTCCACCATAAATTCCAGGCAAACCCTGCGCTAGATGGTGGATCCCGGACTCGGTTTTTGGGCTGGAGATTGACAAGCGCTCACACCCACTCCAACGCCGAGCGACCCTGCGGTCCTGCAGCCAAAGGAAAAGTTAGGACGCTAAAAAACCTCCCCCCGATCTGGATATTCGCAAGCCAGACGTGCACAGCCGCCAGGCAGGTCCTAGCGCTGGTGCTTTCAACGGTTGGCCGCAAGCTTGCCAAACTCATTGAATGTTGCCGAGCCCCTGAGAGCTGTTACTTGCAAGGGTGAGAAACTTCCCTCTCCTCCGCCCTCCCCCACTCCGCAGCTCCAGGGGAGGAATGAACCCCCTTGTTTCAGCCCAGCCCCCGGAGGTGGCTCTCCAGCAGCGGGCAGAGATTTACATGTGGAAACATCACCTCCATCCCCCCCTCGTCCCCTCCAGCCCCACCATATGCACAAAGGGAAACAGTCATGCATTAAACATGGGATTTATTGCCTTCTGGCCGGCTTGCTGTGCCTTCAGTCACCATTAACGGGGCCCAACAATCGGACATTTCGGCTCAAAGAAAGAAAGGGGGGGTAGAGCCCGACCCCCCCCCGCGGTTCTGGAATGGGCGGCTCCTGCAATACTCATCCTTATGGGTCATGGTGGTGGGTGGGGGGGGGAGAGTTATGAAGCGTCTGATTTTGGGCACTCGGAGTATCTGACCTGTAATAGCCGAGCCACAGAACAGCAGAGGCCGCGTGGGTCGGGACTAGCTCGCCCGGTCCCTCCCATCCGTCGGTGTTTTAAGCCTGAAACCAGCCGCATCTCAACGCCGAGCCACACCCCCCCCACCCCCAGTCTCGCGTGGGACTGCAACAGACGCGCCCTCAAGAGCCCGGGCAATTCGGTTCTGGCCATCCCAGCCCGTGTCACCCCCGCGCCGACTCGCCTTCCCCCAGCGCGCAGGCTGAGATTTAACCGCGGCTGGCAGAATGAGCAGGGGAGGAAGGGACCCAAGCGGCGGGGTCCGCCGGGGCTGGGACGTCTGCCCAGCCGAGCGCGGCATGCGCGAGCAAGCCCCGGGACTCCCCGCAGAAGATGCTACCGGGCTATGGATGGGAATTGAGCCCGGGATCCAGGAATTCGTGGCAGCTCGAACTGCCCAGATGCGGTGTGACACCCCCCAACCCTCACCCGCTCCCACAGAGCCGGGATAACTTGATCGCAAATAAACTCCCTTCCCCCTTTAAAAAGACAAAAGAGCCGAGAGCGGCTGCTGCAGCCGGGGTGCCCGGCTCTCGAACCCCAGCCCCGCCCGCCGGCGCGCAGCGCACACACACCCCACGTTAGCTCACCGGAGTTATTTTAGGAAGTCGGAAATCAAAGATGGCTGGAGGTCAAGCTACAAAAGGTCCAGGGCGATTGTGATCTCCCACCCAAGCTAGGCAGGGCGCCTGCTTTGGAAATCTCCCCCCCACCCCAGCCACAAACGCAGCGGCCCCAGCGAAGCCAAACGACAGCCGCAGCCACCCCACGCCCCAGACCAGCGCTACAGCGGTGCCTTGCGACTCCTTTCTCTGCCCCCACCCCCAAAAGCCTTTCCGGAGGGGCAGCATTTGGGGGTTCACCTTGCATGAGCCGCCAGCCAAGCTGCATGTGCCCAGGCACACAGCTGACCGCCTGCTGCGCCGCGGGCGTGGGACAAGGCAGAGCGCCCCGGATTCCCCTCGAGAGAGGAGCACGGTAAACTTTCCGGGGGATGGGGAGGACGGGCTCCCACCCCCCCCACCCCCAAAGGGAACGGCGGAGCGACACGGGGAGGGATTCCGGCTGGGCAGCCAGGAGCAGCCCCGGGGCTGGCGCGCTGGGCCGTTTTAAGGGGCAAGGAAAGTCCCCTTGCAATTTCAGAATGAAAGGGAGGATCAGGCCCGGCAGCAGGGGAACAATGATTGCAGCTAATGGGGGTGGGGGGGATGATGTGACCAAACAGCACAAACAACCAGTGGTCAGTGTGGGGTCATGATCTGGACCCGAGTCCGGGTGGGGGGGGAACCACACACGCCCCCCCAACCCGCTTCCCCGCTTGATTTCTTTGCACATCCATTAAAGTTGGTAATTGCCCAGCCTGCGTCTCTTACTTTGCGCCTTACCACTTGCAGCATCGGGGGGCTCCTCCTCGGAGTTGATGTGCTGGGGTTTCGCCTGCTTGCGTCTCGACATGGTGCACAAGCATCGGGAGCAAAATAGTAGCAATTATTTTCTTCTTCACAACAAATTCCTAGAGTTGGGAAATTACCCCCCTTGGGCGGAATGCGCATGTCAGAGTAATTATGATTATCAATAATGCATTGCGATTTATCATGGGTCCCTGACAGCTGATTGGCCTGAGTCCAAGGGCTCACAGATTATTCAAATAAGGTCCATTGATCAGGGAGCAGAGGGGAACTCTGGGCATTGTAGTTTTCCCCCGGCTGCCCCGTCCCATGCATGTGACAAAAGCGTGGGCTGCTAGCAGAGCTCGGGGGGAGTCAGTCTCATCTTTTCCTACTACCTGATTGGATCATACGTGGGGGGGGCGAAAGAGGAGCGTGCATCCATCTTTGAGAGTAAACAAACACTCTGGCAGCCCGATTTTCTGTGCGAGCAGGGGAACAAAACCTTTGTTATCTCACCTGCCCTTTTTATTGGCTAGGTTTGGCTTGAAGATTGCTTTTAAGTAAGCACAACCTTGAAACAATGCAATGGGGAGGGCTCACTCTTCCGTTTGTCATTAGATATGATGGGACAAGGCAAGGAGCAGGATTATGCAATTGCCTAAATGGATAAATTGGGTGCCAATATTAGGGGATGGTATGAGGCATGGGAGCGGGGATTGAAAAAGGAAGCCCTGGGTACAGAATCATGTATAGCTAAACCACTGGCGTATTGCTTTATTTTCTTTAAAATGCCTAATTCAAGGCTGGCTTTCTTCAGTTTTTATTGGAAAATTTTTTTGTTCTGGTCCTCTGTACTTATATACCTCAGTCTGTATTGGAAATGAAATTGATCTGAAGAAATTGGTCTGTCCCATGAAAGCTCATCATAGAATAAATAATTTTGTTAGTCTTTAAAGTGCTACATTTCTGCTGCTTTGTTTTGTTGGAGTACAGACAAACAGGGCTACCTCTGTTTCTTTGGGAGGGTCAGCAAAAACAGGTCAGTCATGATCATGATTAAATAAATAAAAATACTGGAAAAAGTTGATCAAGTCAGAAAAATTAAAAATGGAGTTTGAAAAACTGCCACAAACAAAATCTTCTTTCACAGGACGTGTGTTTGCCCACATATAATGTGTCTCATGTTCGTTTCTATCAAATCACATCTAAAGAGAAACACTGGTCTTGCAAACAAATTCAGCCCCTCAGATCTGCTGGAGTCACTTAGGCTACACCTACACAGCAGCATTATTCCAAAATGATCCATTCTGGAATAGCTATTCTGAAATGTTTATTTTGAAGTAACACAGATACACACAAGAATGTATTTTGAAATAGCACCCAGCTATTTTGAAATAGTATGGCTGGACACAAACTATGTTTAGACTGCATCTGAGTTTTTCAAAATACCTTATTCTGGAGTTGCTGCCATCCCAACTGCACCGAAGTTTGGAATAAGTGGCTGTTCCGAGAGTTCCGCTATCCCTTTCACTACGAGAGGTAGCAGAACTGGAATACCGTGTGTGAAATGGTAGCACTATTTCGAGTGTGGGGAAAAGCTGCAAGCTTGCTATTTTGGGATACCTTTGTATCCCGAAATAGCACCCACAGTCTAAACATAGCCATAGTGCCTATATTGAAGGAGTGCCTTTGGACCCAGTTGTGGCTTATTTCAAAATACAACTATTCCATGTCTTAACAGCGCATGGGTGTAGTGTAGATGCTTGCAAAGTTATTTCATAATAACAACTGAGAGAAAGCCCTGCTAGTCTATATACTATCAAAACAAAAAAGCAAACTGCTTTTTTGTTTTCATAATAACAACTGTTATCTCAAAATAGCTTTGCTATGGGGCCACTGCCTTAAAGTCCCACTGAAGTCAATGTCCCCATGTTTAGATCTGCTCACAGGATTGGACCCTGAGATGGAGCCCCATAGAATAGAACTGGAGCCTTAGGTGCTGGTCCCCCAAAGTGTGCTCCTGAGTAGTGGGTTGTCTGTGTCCCCTCTGACCCCACCATGGAAACAGGGCTCTGCATGGGGGTAGAAACTTCTGATGCAGAGCTCCTCATACGAATAAAGATGGTAAGCTCTCTGGGGCAGGAGCCCTGCCTTTCTGTTTGTGCTGCAAAGCATTCAGAACCCTTTGAGTCCTATGGACAGCTAAGCAATGTCAGTATTGTTATTCGAAGTATTTTGTTTTATAAAGGGAGAGGTGGAAAGATGACCTAGTGGGTAGAGCCATGAACTAGTAACCAGGCAATATGGCTTCTGTTCCTGTCTTTGCTGCAGAATTTTTGCACGAGAGCAGGCAAATCACTTAATCTATCCTGTGCCTCAGTTTCCTACCTTACCTTGCAGGGACAGTGTTAGGAAACATCCAGTAATGATTGTTAGGGCTCAGACCCACATTCTTACAGGAATTATGGTACCTAAATACCTTTGAGGATTTGGGTCTCAGATACTATGGTAATGAATGCCATATTATTTACAGATAGAGGCATTTATATTATATAGCATTTATTATACTCAAATGTTATTCAGGAAAATATGATCTGTGCACTAGTAAACTGTGATATTTCTAGAAAGTGGAGTATGCATGGCACAGTCCTACAAAGATCTTGACTCAGCAGCCCAAGGTACAGAGTGCATCAGAATGAGCTCATTATCTTTTTATTGTCTTAAGGTTTTGTTACAGTGTTTGTTACTGGAGTCTCCTCTAGTTTTTTGCAAATGGTGATGCAAACCACAAAAGAAGAGTGTTGCACCCATTGTGTCTTCCAAAGGCTGAGCCTATAGGCTATTGCATCGCTCCATTCCGCCATTCTTTCACTCTGAGGGGAACTAGGGAATGTGTAGAATCAGGGAACAGATTTTGATTTTCAGGGTGACCAAGTCTATTTTGCGTGTTGTCTATCTGACAAATGTCCTGATCTTCACGCAACAAACAGTTTCTCTCAGGTTCACTGTATAATAACTGAAGTATAAAAACATGATCTATAACAAAGGAGGTTAGCTGGGATTTAAAGTTACTTTGATCAGAAAGAATCTTCAAAAAGCATTTATTTCAGTCCCGTGTAGATGTATAAACAGAACCTTTCGTTTCAGCCAATTTTATATACTTTGTCTGAAAAATAAAATTTTAAATTTTTGTTTTGAAAAATAGTTTGAAATGCCCTTAGTTTCCAAAGTGCGTCCAGAAAAAAGAGAGAGATATTTTACACTGGTGAATTTTCTTCCCCCTAGATATATATTTTTATTTTGATATTTGATATTATAATTGACATTTTTGTT
The DNA here is from genome assembly GCF_033958435.1 of Carettochelys insculpta. Lineage (NCBI taxonomy): Eukaryota > Metazoa > Chordata > Testudines > Carettochelyidae > Carettochelys > Carettochelys insculpta. The sequence goes on along the minus strand of NC_134153.1, from coordinate 17,676,356 downwards.
GCTCACATAGAGGTGACGTTACATACAGCACTACTGAGTCAAGTGACACTCTGTTTTATGCTTCAAATTGGGAAGGAAAAGTAACCTTTTGTAGTCAATTAACATGTTTAAGATAGGTAACTTATCTGAAAGGATTTGTTACGTGCTTTTAAAAAATAATATGTGAAATACTACTTAGCCCATTGAGGCTGATGAGGAGTTTTACCCTTGACAACACTGAGGCCAGGATTTCATTCGATATGACCAAACCTTGCTGGAAGAAAGGCAACTTTGTCATGAAATACTAATTATACTGAAAAATAAAAAGGAAATGAGTGGCCTGGCTCTGAGGTCTACTGGCACTTGGAATTTGGGGGAAGAGAACAAGACTGGTTAGCAGAACACCACAGGCTGTGAAGAAGTAGGACTAGAGGGTGAATGGTGTTATTAGTGAAAGCTGCTCTCATTATACCTTTTCTTCAGTGAGCTCCCGCCCACTTATAATTTTAAAGAGGATAAATCAAGAGATTCCATCAGATGCAAAAGGCACATTTTTTGGAATTTGCACTTGTGATGGGTTGGATCACTGGGGTCCCCTGGGGTTGGTGAAACCCTACCGTCCTGTCCTGCTGGACCAGAAGCTCTGGTCTCCCTCAGCCTAGGCAGAGAGTTGAGGTAAGAGTCCCTCAGCAAAGAAAAACAGACTCTGAACCAGCTCAGCTCTGGGAAGGCTCAGCTGAGAGGCTGTTACCACAAGTCTGCCTTGGTGAAAGTGAGGGGAAGACACATCAGGTGACAACTCCAAGGGGATCCTTGTGATCCAACCTATCACACCACTCCCATCCCACATCATCATCGTCCTTTATGTCTACTGACATGTATGGCAGCAACAAAGGTCCTCTACTTCTGCCTGTCACTGGCCAGCCTCTCAATAGTGCTCCAAGTGTGATTCATGCTCTTCATTTCCTCTTCAACAGTCTGACACTATGTTGTCTCGGGTGGTCCTCTTTTCCACTTCCCATCAGGAGTCCAGTGCACAGCAGTCTTTGTGATGGAGCTTCCATCTTTCCTGATCATCCATCTCTAGCGTCTTTTCATAATGATGGAGGCCATGGCATCTTGCTTGTACCATGCAAGCAGGTCCTGATTTGAAATTATTCTTGGTCAAAAAATATGGAGGATTGTCCGAAGGCTTCGAGTGTGAAAGGTCAACAATTTACCGAGGTCATACTGTGTCATGTGCCAGCTTTCTGATCCATATAATAATGTTGGTAAGACACAGCTCTGTTACTACTTCAGTTTGGTGTGGATGCTGTACTGTGATGACTTCCATACAGCATTCAGACTCATGAAGACATTTCTGACTTTACTGAACCTACTCTGAATATCGCTTCTGATGCCTCCATCTTGTCTGATGATACCACTCAAGTATGTAAAGCTCTCTGTGGCAAGTAGGTCATTGCCATTGATCTGGACCGATGCCAGTGCCTCAATGTTTAGGGTCATGACTTCTGTCTTCTTCTGGCTAACTCTTAGTCTGACCTGTTTTCCGAAGGTACAGAGTCCATTTGTCATCTCTTGCATATGATGATGCATATGGGAGAGCAACACGAGGTCATTAGCAAAATCAAGGTCCTCTAGTGTGGTGAAGATGGACCATCCGAGGCCTCTTGGCTTGTTTTCTGTTGTATGCTGCATAACGCAGTCTATCACTAAGTTAAAAAGCATTGGAGACATAATGCATCCCTGCCATACACCAGTCTTAACTGTGAAGTGCAGATCATTGTTTCCCATGCTACATTTGAAATTGTTATAAAAACTCTTGATGACCTGTACTACTTGTTGTGGTATTCCATATGCTCTCAAAATATGCCAAAGACTATCCCTATGAATGTGGTTGAAGGCTTTTTCAATATCAAAAAGTTGATGAACAATGGCTTCTACCACTCAAAGCATTGCTCAATGATGTTACGGAATACAAAAATTTGATTTACACCCCACCCTTCCTTTGCAAAAGCCAGCTTGTTCTTTCCTCAGTGATTTGTCACCAGCATCTGAGATCCACTGAATAATGATCTTAGCAAGGATCTTGCTTGACACTGAAAGGAGAGTAATACCGCGTCAGTTGTTACAACCATTGAGTGCTCCTTTTTTGGATATCTTAACATTAATTCCATTAATCCATTTCTCTGGCACCTGCTTTCCTTCCCATATTGCTGTAAAGAGTGGTTGGGGAATAGTGGCTGCAAGTTCTGGGCCTACCTTGAACAATTCAGCATTGAGGTTGTCATATCCTGGAGCTTTACCATTCTTTGAGAATTTTATTGCCAAGCTAATTTCTTCCATTTTTGGTGGAGCAGTATGTATGTCAAGGTCTGTTTCTGCTTCCAGAATATTGGCTGCTTCTTCTGGTAGTGGTCTGTTTAGAACTTCCTGAAAGTATTCTGCCCAATGAGCCTCTTGTTCCCTTTCTGTTTTTAGTAGATTTCCTTGTTTGTCCATGACAGGGACACTTGTACTGGCATGATACTTACTGCAAACAAGCTTGATGATTTTAAAAATCTTTCCTTGCTCTCTTTAGTAGCTGCTTCTTCAGCTTGTGCTGTTAGTTCTTCTATGTAAGTTTTCTTATCAGCTCTCACCAGTTTCTTTACCTGCCGATCTGCTTCTTAGTATTGCTGCTGGTTATCTTTCATTCAGTCTTCCTGATTTGGCATCTGTAAGTTTCTTGTTTAAGGTACATGTATGTGTGTGGCATGATGCATATATTTTTCTTCTGTTTCTGTTTGAAACCTAGGCAGTCCTCACTGCTCTTTACGTATATTGTTGTAATTTTTTCCCATTTCTGATTAATTTCTTCTATGCTGTGAGTTTCTTCTTCAAGCTCTTGTAAGGCTTGAAACCTATTTTTCACCTTAAGGAAAAAGCATTCTTAACTTTGGGGTCTTGTAGCTTCTCTACATCAAATCATTTCTGCATGGCTATCATGTAATCGGTGCTTCTTAGCTTAAGGTTTATGCATCCTATCACAAGGTGCTGATCACTGCCAACATCAGCCCTTCTTTTGACCTTGACATTTAGTAATGAGTATCTCTATGTTCCATTGTTCATCAGGTGGTCGATCTGATCACTATACATACCGTTTGGTGAGGGCCATGTTAGCTTGTGAATTGCACAGTGAGGAAAGAGTGTACCTCCAATGACAAGACTGTGTAAAGTAGAGAGTTCCACTAGCCTCTCTCCATTCCTGGTACCACACCCATGTTTCCCCATGGTTCTATCGTTGTGCATATTATCACTCCCAACTTCAGCGTTCAAGTCCCCCATGACTATTATAAGATCATGATGTAGTGCTCTTCTTATTTCAGCTTGAGGCTGTTCATAGAATCTATCTTTCTTTTCTTCCTCACTTTCATTAGCTGGGACATAGCTCTGGATTAATGTAACGTTTACATGCATACCTTTCATTCTGGCTCTCATCAGTCTGCTGTTGATTGGTTTCCATTCCAGCAATCATTTCTCTATTCCTTTTTTCAGGTTGATAGCTACTCCCTCATGGTGTTGGTCGTCATCCCTTCCACAAAAAAAGGACTGTTTCATCAGTACTAGTCCTCATTCTTCCTGATCCAATCCATCTGCTCTCACTGATACCAAGGACGTGTAGCTTGTAGTGTCTCATTTCATTTGTGATCTGCAGTGGCTTACCTGTTTTATACATGGTACGCACATTCGAGAACCCAGTTCTGGTCTTGGTGCTCAGGACTTCCATCTTCATGTCAGTAGCCTCATTTCTCCTTTCACCACTGGCAGTCATACAAGTCACTGAAAATTACTCTGGAAGTCTGTCACACACAACTGAGCAGAAATTCTTTGTTGCTATTTCCATAACAAAGGACTTCTTCTAGGTCAGGTTTGTTAGCCCTGAGCCAAACCCTCAGTCCTGGAGGATTGGTGTGGATGCTTAATCTGGCTCCTCCCCACTTGACCTTCCCAGCTTGGTTGAACATCCCAGGAGTACTCTAAGAGCCCTCTGGACTAGCTCCTGGAATTGTAAGAGCATGCAAGTTACCCTGCCTCAACAAGGCACATGCACAAGGGGAGATCATCCCGATTAGCATGATTACATTTTCTGCATTTGAAAACTAGCAGGCTTCTCTTTTTTTGACTTGACACTATTCTCTAGAAAAGTTCAGAGGTAATCAATGTTTAATCACCAACAATACTGAAGAGCTGTTAAGCACACTTGCAAGATACCAGCCTAATCCCACATTGAAAACTGATAAAAGGAAACACTTTTTTTACGCAATGCATTGAGCATGTTGAACACATTGCCGTAAGTTAACATTGTCGGAGTAAGAACACTGAATTAGAAGATTCACAGGTTTGGTCTAAGCAGGAAATGATTATGGACCTAAAAGCTCACTAAAAATAAAATTGATCAGGACATGAGCAAACTTATAAACAAATATTGTCCTGCATTCCATGCTGTTCTACTGTGAACAGCTCTGCACTTTCCGGGGTAGAAAGTCATTAAATGGTTTTGTTTAAATCTTGAATTTTAATAATCAATAATAAAAATAGGAAACAACATTTTCATGAAAAAATTACTGGAGTAAGTTGCACTAGTTTAGACTCATACATCATTGCAGCATGTTTAGATTAGAAGTTTGCACTAAGGGAGCCATATCAGTTTCTTCACAAGAATCCACATTTTCACTGATGTAGATTGTCCACAAGGGAGTCATCTACACAGACGCTGGTGTAATCTGCACATTGAAGATCCTGGAGAATAGTGTGCACCTCACTGACATCTTCCTCCAGGGGTGCTGGATTGTGTTTCCTGGATGCTGAGTGCTTGGGTGGCCACCCAGGAGAGATTCAGGAACAACCCAGTTGATTAGCAGAGCGCTCACTGCTACCCACAGTGGGCAGCATGTGTTTCTATTGGTGGTGCACATCCACATAGGCCTTGGTGCACTTAACATGGATGGAAAAATTTAGAGGGATCACTAGTGCTGGAATAATTTGTAGAGCAGGGATGCTAGAGCCATTGAACTAAACTGTAAGCCCTGTATATGGTAGACAGACTTCAAGCCAGGGAGTGCGGCAGCATCCCCACACCTATGTCTTCCTCTTACTTTTTTGGCTATGTGCCTCTCTCTCGTATCACAACACATACTACTACAACTTACTTGCTCCATAAAATACCTCAGTCCAGACTCCCTGGGCTTTCTTCTACTACACAGTTTTACCCCCTTTTTGAAAATGGCTGGGAAGAATAAAGATAGCTGACAGGATGCTAATTACAGCGCTTTAGTCAGTGTAAACAAGGATAAATCGTGGTCCGCACTGAACTAGTTGCAAAAGATGAAGTTTTGAGATTTTAACCTGCCTGTCCCCGAACAATGGGTGGGGTAGGCTCCCACTCGAGTCAACTTGAAGTCTAAGTTCTAACTCCCAAACCCAGATATGTAAGCTAGCCTAAATGCATCCCCAAACTCTGGTGAGAGGTTTTGCCATGTGGACAGTTGAGGGCTAAGGCTAAAGCCCTGGCATTAGCCCAGGCTAACTGCAATGCAGACATAGCCACAAAGACTCCATTTCAGAAGTGCTTAGTGAATAGGGTGAACTGCGTATTGGTATATCTATCTATCTATATATGTGTAGTTCTAAACTAATTGAAATCTAACTGAATCTAGTGGCTTGTCTACATAGGAACATTTTATCAGTTATATTAGCATAATTATACCAGTATAACTGCCTAAATGAACACACTTTTTCCTGATACAAGAATGTTTAAGGGTGGTTTTTTTACGTGGGGGGTTAGGGGGTTAGATTAATTACGTTGAAAAATGCCAGAATAAGTGTGCCACAAGGGTGTTATAACTGTATCCATTTAATTCATAGCTTATCTGATACGTGTATAACTTTCCCATGTAAACGAGTACTAAGGGAATGAAAAAAAGTGCAGGTGGATGTAACTTATATAAGGAGAAAACTGGAACAAGACATACACATCCAGTTTTGTACTAGTATAACTATGTAGATGGGGTGGGAATATGATTTTTTTTAAACCGATTTCAGTACAGTGCAGATGCAGTTCTATTGGTATAAAGTTACATCAGTATAACTTATTTCCTTTCTCTATGGAACAGTGATACCCATTTAAAAAATCCTTATGCAATGTGCCTGTGTTCACACTAGTGGTTTGTATTACTTCAACTAGACCTAGACAGTTAAAATGATTTAACTGTTGGGGATAAAGAAGGCCTAAGTTAAACAAATTTAGACCAAGTGTACCAACAGACTTCTGTTGGCATAGCTATGTTAGCTTGGAGTTGAAGAGATTGGAATCCCTCATAGGCAAAATTACACACTAGTGTAGACACAGCTATACTGGCAAAACTGTATTTTTACCAATATAATTTGTTTCACTCATGGTGGAGGTATGTTTTAATAACCAGTGCAAAGTGTAGCTTTGTCTGTATAGTTTCCACGACACCAGGACCAGTTTGCAAGTAAATGTTAAACCTCTCTAGTCTGGAACTCTCTCTCGGCAGCATTCATAATCTGGCATGATTTTAGTTAGCTGGATGACCACTTATCATGGTTGTGGCCAAGTTTCTACCTGGTTCCATAAAGTTTGTTTCCTGGCTCTCAGTGTTCTGTGCTGTTACTTAGCTGTCATTTACCCCAAATGTCTTCTCAGAGCTCAAAAAGGAGTGGAATTGTTGGTAATGCAGCTAGACCATATGGACCTCCTGTGGTCTGGGAAATTCTCTTGTTCAGCACCGGTAAGGTCCCAAGAGTGCTGGACTGAGTGGTTCAACCTGTATAGTATTCTATTTTTCCTGTACTGCTTAATGCACTTCCAATGCAGATATGGACTTAGATTCCTCTCTGAATTAATCCCCTACAGGTTCTATACCCTGGCTCTAAAAGGTTCAGCTTGGAATTTTCAAAATGCATCTGGACACCTACATCTCTCAGGCACTTCCGAAAATCCCACACTAAAATATTTCAAATATAAAATATTAAAAAAAGTGGAATAATAAAGAGCTGTTTAATATTTAGTGGTAAAGCCACATTCTTCCCCGGTCATCTGATAAATACAACACAGTTGATGTACCCTAATCATTCAAGCACATAAGAATGGCCACAGTGAGTCAGAGTCCGGTTTCCTGCCTCTGATAGCTGGCAATGCCAGATGATTCAGAGTATAGAACGATTCATCCCTTGGTATCCAGCTACACTTTTGGCAGTCAGAGGTTTAGGATACATAGAGTGTAGGGTTCTGTCCCTGACCATCTTGATTGTCTGTGAACTAACCTAATAGTTTTTGCAAACCAGTTCACATCATCCCCTGGCAAGGAGTTCCATAAATTGAGTATGTGCTGCATGAAGACATACTTCCTGATGTGTGTTAATTTCTGCTGCTGCCTGTTAATTTCATCAGGTGACTCTGGTTTCCAACATTATGGCTGTGTCTACACTAGCCCAAATCTTTGAAATGGCCAGCTGGTTAGCAGATTTCGAAGTTCCCGTGGTCCTTTCGAAAAGGACCCCTGTCTGGATGAGCTGCACAGCAGCGAAATGCAGCAATTTCGAAGAACTGTGGCTGGTGACATGCTAATGAAGCACTGAATGTGCATTTCAGCGCCTCATTAGTAATCTTCGAAATGGTGGCCATTTCAAAGATTTGTGCTAGTGGAGACGTAGCCTATGTGAAGGGTCAATAATGCTTCCTTATCCACTTTCTCAGAATCATCCATTTTATAGACTTCTATCATGTCCTCTTTAGTCTTCTCCTTTCTAAGCTGAGCAGTCCTGATCTTTTTACTCTCAGCTCACACAGAAGCAATTCCATACCCTTAATATTTTTTGTTTCCCTTCACTGTACCTTTTCCGTTTCTTATATAGCTTTATTAAGATGGATGACCAGGGCTACCCAGAGTGTTCAAGGTGAGGGCATATCAATGGATTTGTACACTGGTATTATGACATTTTCTGTCTTATTGCCTAGCCTTTTCCTAGTGGTTTTTAGCATTGTTTGATTTTTGACTGCCAATGCCCTAAGCACTATTGATTAATAACTAGTTGTTGTTACATGTGATCAGCTGTGATGTCACTGATTAAATATTTTTAATAAGAGATGGCTCAACTGCTTGGTAGTCAAGACTGTGCAAGAGCCCCAGCGTTCATTTCCACCTGTGCTTCATGAACTGGGGTACCTGTAGCGATGTTACCTCTAATCTTTTCCATCCCTGTGTGGAATAAATCTTTATGTGCACCAAGATGTGTGAATGTGCACTACCAGTTGAAACACAAAACTTAGCTGTGGACGCTCTGCTAACCAGCTGGGCAGCATGTGATTTTCTTCTGAGCTGCTGCATGAGGGCACATTTTACAAGGAACACTGGTCTGCAGCGGGATCACAAAATTGTTACATTACGATGGGGGAATGGGGGTGATACGACTCCTGTGGGAGTCACTTCCCACTGTGCTTAGCCAGCATGTTGATGACCACCTGATAGCAATGTCGGAGGCAAGGACGGGGTCTAAAATGTGGTGCTCTTGAGAATTCAGTTAGGGATATGGAGGTGAGCATGGAAAGCTGTGGGGAGCTACAGAAGGATGATACAGAATCAAGACAAGGGTAAGTTACACTGTTGGCTAAAGGCAGTCCAGTAGCACTTTAAAAACTAACAAAATAATTTATTAAGTGGTGAGCTTTTGTGGGACGGACCCACTTCTTCAGACCAGAGCCATACCAGGAAGAAGTGGGTCTATCTCACAAAAGTTCACCACTTAATAAATTATTTTGTTAGTCTTAAAGTGCTACTGGACTGCCTTTTTGTTTTGATAGCATGTAGACTAACACACTTAGCTCTCTGTTACTGTTGGCTAAAGCTTTCTAGTTGTCCTGTTAGCTCTTTTCTTACCAGTCTCCCCTATATTCAAAGCAAACAATTTCTCAAACACTAAAATATTATTTTTATGAATGCAATTTTTAGGCCATGTTTACTCTGGGTCACATCTGTGCAGTCACACTGGGGATGAATTTGAACCATGACATCTAACACAAGAAAGGGTAAGTTAGGTGAGCTAGAGTTTCTGTTTAAGTAAACTAAAGAGCAACATAAGAATTGTAATATTTTGAAAGACACTCCAACTGGCTCCACAGCCAAGAGGAATGACAAGCATGTGGGCTAGGCAGGTAAACAAACAAATCGGTGGATGTTTGTTAAAATGCCCAAGCGTTTCATCTAGACAAGTGTAAACATTATCAGCTCCTTTTCTCAGAGCCTGAAAAGCCACCTCATGTAATACCTTGTAGCAGAGGTAATATCTTGTAACAAACCTTCATGTGAGTTTGTTTAAAAAACAAAACAATTGGTCAACACCTTTTCTCTCCTTTGTTATTTTTCATTCTCCATCACCTCTTTCTTAATTTTCAAGTAAATGATGAGATTGGAGGAAAAATGCTAACATGCCACAAGACTGGCTTTATAGTATTTCAGGACCGACCTGTCAGAAAGTCATGGAAATGCGGTGAGAATGCATGTTCCCGAGATAATACACATTGCACTTTACAGACTGAACCCCAATTAATGAAGCTTCATAATCCCCCTGTGGGGTAACTGTTACGCCCATTTTATAGGTGAGGAAAGAGAGGGACAGAAGGTTATAGGAGTCATCCCAATTCACAGAGTAAATCTGTTGAAGAACTAGGAGTAAAACGAGCGGTGTGTCTACACTGTAATTAGAGAGCTGCAACTAGGCCTGATGGCCCCAGGGCCTGACAATTCAAAAGGGCCTGGAGCTGTCAGCCACTGCTACTGCAGGACCAGCAGGAGCCCTGGAGCACTCTTAATTGCCGCCAGAGGCTTGTGCAGAGTAATCCAGGCAGCAGTATGTGCCAAGCAGTGCTGAGGGGCGCCTGGAGCTAGCCCCAGCTCCACCCCTTCTGCTCTAGGCCCTGCCTGTTCCAAAGCAAGGAATCCGCCCCCCACCCCACCCACCTTGCCCAGGGTCCAGTGCCCAGTGAGTCTCTCAGATCCATTGCCTGCAACCTGAATTGGGGTAGTGGAGGTTGGACTCAAGCTGTTTTGTTTATTTGGAGTGTAGCCATTGGGACTCAGCCTGTAGTTGAGCTCTGGGATCCTCCCACCTCACAGGGTCCAAGAGCCTGACCAGCAGCCCAAGCCTGAACATTTACATCACACTTAAATAGCCCCTTACTCCAACCCCAGTGAGCTGAATCAACTGGTACAGGCAAGCTGTGGGTTTTCGGTTGCAGTGTAGACACACCCTAAGGTGGCGGGTGGGGGCAAGATACAGCCCAGCAGCTGGATACGGCCTGCCAAGCCTTTTAATCCAGCTTGCGTCCCATCCCCAGGACCCTTGGGCATAGAGCAGCTCCACCCTGCTCAAAACATCTGACTGCTCATGTGGCACTGAGCATGCTCTGCGGATATGGGGAGGCTTCATGTGCTGCTCCATCCCCTGCACGATCTCTCGGCTCCTACAGGCCAGAAATCAGCTAATGTGAGTTGAGAGGCTGTGCGGGGGGCCAGAGCAGTGTGCAAAGACTCCCTCCTGCCTGTGACATGTAGTGCAGAGAGGCACATGGAGCAACAAGCCACTTTGCCTGGGGCTGCAGCAGGCAGGGAGCCTGCCTGAGGGTCCCGCTGGGTTGCTGGCTGGTAGCTGCCTAGGTAAGCACCTCTCAGTCAGACCCTGCCTCTGGCATCCAACCCACTCCTGCACCCCAACTCCGTATCCCAGGTCACCACCCAAGCCCTCTGCATCCTCCACACCCCGGGTCAAAACTCCCTCCCTTCCCCCCTTCCTCGTCCTTACCCCCCAGGCTAGAATCCTCTCCTGCACTCATGTCCCCTCCCATTCCCCTACCCCAGCGCACAATCCTCTCCTTTATCCAAACTCCCTCTCAGACCTCACACCCTCTCCTGCACTCCAGTTCCCTACCCCAGGCTCCCTTCGGCACCCACCCTCCTTCCCAGACCTCAGACCCCTCCGTAGAAAAGTGCAGCCGTTCGCCACCTACCAAAATGTTGGAGTGGTCCCCGATCAAAAATTAATTGCCCAGTCCTACCCTGAGGGGCTTTGATTGAAAGGTCTTGTCTCCACTACAAAGGGGTGCAGTGTTTGAACGTGATTGTGAACTTTTTATGAGATAACACAATGGTGAACACAAATTAGTTAGTCTTTAAAGTGCTATGTGACTGCTTTTTTTTTTTCTTTTGTGAAGATAAAGACTAACACTGCTACCTGTCTGGGACAAATTAGCCAGCAATGCAGACTAAGAGAAACCTGGGTTCCCCTCCTAATAGCATTTAGTATCACAGTTAAACTAAAATAATCCTTGAAGTTTAATTTCACAGGGAAATATAGGGATACCACTATAGTTAAAACAAAAAGCAGTCAAGTAGCACTTTAAAGACTAGCAAAATAAACTATAGACTAGCACGGCTTACTCTCTGTCACTATAGTTAAATTACTCAAGCTCTCCAAGCAGGTACTCTTGATCTTATTAATAGAGCAGTATAATTATCCTGATAGTTCTGACAGTAAATTTCTCTATATGGACAAGTGCTAAGTTAGAGGTTCAACCTCAGCCTGCCTGAACATTGTCTGCTGTACAACTTGCCCAGTTGCTACCCCGAGTTAGGAGCCAAGGTAGAGCCATTTTGGCCAAGGTAGACAAGGCTCAGCAGTTCAACCTGAAGAATTAAAATGGCCTGTAAGCTGTAACATGACTTGGAAGAGCTTGAAAAGCCTGTATGGTTTAGGTCTGGCTAATTCTCACTGGCTGGGATGGATGAATGCTTCATGTGACAAATCAGCATTTCTGTGATTTATAGTAGCATTACTTAGGATATGAATCATGGAAACAAAAAGAGAGGAGTGTAACATGAGTAATAGAAGAATTGTTTCTGGTTAGCAAGAAATGGAGTTCTACCAGTGGAACACTGGTGACTTCCAGATGGCTAGCAAAAAGATGCTTTGGCAGTCGTTTCTGCTGACATTAATGTGCATGTGCCAAAGGTTAATATATTTGCAATGGAAAAGGGTGTCAATTTTCCTTTACAAAGAAATTTTAAGCTACTTACCATTAGTTTATCTAAAGTTTCATCTATCCAACAAGTGAATTCATGTTTGGGGACTTTGGTAAATCATGGCTGTCTCCTGATATGATTCATGCACAGTTCAAGCGCCAGCCAAAATCTGGACTTCCACACAGTTCTAAAAGGTTATGTCCCATCTGCACTGCAAAACTGTGTTGGTGAAAAAATGTGTTGGAACTGGGACATTGCTGAATGTGTAGCAAAATTGTTACTATAGGTCTATCTAAAATAGGGATTCCCAACCTATGGTTTGGGACCCTAACATGGGTCACCACTAGGTTTTCTAAGGGGTTGCCAGCTGGGCGGCTTCGAGCTGCATGTGGTTCAAGGAGCCATTTGTGGCGTCTGCCACTGCCGCCACTCACTCCTCCGGCTCACAGTCCCTGCCCTGGTGCACTGAAATGGAACTCAATTTAATTAGTTTAATGGCCAGCAGGAGGGATCCGGCAGTTAAACCAATTAAATTGAGTTCTGTTTCAGTGCACCAGGGCAGTGCTATGCGGCGCCTGGGGGAAGCTAGACCATGTATCGAGTGGGGGAAGGGAGAAGGAGAGTTGGGTGGAGCCACATGGAGGAGGCAGTGGCAGTGCTGAAGGAGCAGTGGGGGAGGGGGCATCATTGATACATGTGTGAGGTAGGTGGTGGGGGCTGTGAGGGTTTAAGCCTGGGGGCGAAGGGGTGAATCAAGATTTATAATTTTTTTCCCCAGAGGAGCACCTCCCCTCCTTTGAATTGCTTTGGGTCACAAAGTCTTGCTGAACTGTCAAAATGGGCCACTGTCTTGAAAAGGTTGGGAACCGCTGATCTAAAGGAACCCGACAATTGAATTTAAAATCTGTTTTCAGACGTGGTTATTTTCAGCTTTGGCCAAACCCACTTAAATTGGTGCCCTGATGCTGTTTGAACATTTACCAATGATGGTGCCAATGCTACAGCAGATTTCAAAGCTAAGCTTTATCACGTCTAAGGCTTTGCTGTTCAGATCTAACAGTGCACATTAGCAGGCTGGGCCACAGCCAAGTTTGAAAGACGGTTGGTTAGCTAGTATCAAAAGAGGTGAAGGTTCTTAGCATCCTACGATGCCTGTGGCTGCAGCAGTCAATTGTTTACATTTCCGCTGGTGCAGATCCATTCAGGTTAGTAACGGCTCTTATCTGTAAAGCTGCCACAGTATCCTCTTTTGAACCTCTCTTGGCCATTATGCTTCCAAAATACTTGACAGTGGTTAGGCAGTCAGTGTTCTGTGGCTGCTGCTTATTGGGCTAATCATAACAGTCACATGCCATGAGGAAAGCCGGCTTTATAATCTGAGAGGACCAAATGAAACCTGGCAGAAAGTCATGGAAACTTTGAGAGAAAGCCTATTCCCATGCAGGCCCATTGGCAGGTGCACAGTAGCAGTGACTGGGCAAAGGGGGTAATTGACATGGGACCCAGCAATTCTAAGGGGCCCAAGGCTCCCAGCCACCACTGCTGCTACTGCAGCAGCCAGAGCCCCAGGGACCTTAAATTGGTACTAGAGCATCACTCCACATGGTTCTGACATTGAGGGTCAGGCCCAGCTCTGTAGTCTGATCAGTCCTGTGGGGTGGCTGCCTCTGGCCCCACCCTGTCTACCTGAGGCATGGAGCTGCTCCCTACACGCACTTTGCCTGTCATCTCCATGGTTCCCATGAGATGATGTATACTGCATTTTGTGGGATTGTGTCCTCATTAATTAAGCTTCACATTCCCCTGGTTTGGTAGCTAAGTGTTGGCCCCATTTTATAAGTGAGGAAAGGTAGAGACAGAGGGTCATAATTTGCTCCCCTGTCTATGTGCTATACTCATTTATTGTCTCATTAACTACTTAGATTGCAAAGTGTTTGGGACAGAAATTTTGTTTTGTCTCTATGTATTGTGTCCAGAAATAATGTTCCCACTAATTTTTTCCATCCATGTGCAGAATGAATTTTATTATGTGCACCGAGGCATGTGCAGATGTCCACCACCAGTTGAAAACCATGCCCTTGGCTGTGAGTACTGTTGGCACTCTGATGATCAGCTGAACGACATTTGAATCTCTCCTGGGTGACTGCCCAAGCACTCAGCTTACAGGGAACACTGCTCACAACAATGGGAACTTGATTGCTGATTGGAAAAGCTCTGCAAATGTGTGGCTATTTGCTTTCTATCCAAATGTGTCTGCATCCACAGATGTGGATATCAGCAGCTCATTTTTGCAGATGCGGATACAAATTTTGTATCCAGAGTCCTGCAAATGTGCAGATATCCACTTTATATCCACGGGTATCCAGATCTGAATGGCTCATTTTTGCAGCTGTGGCTGTGGATACCAATTTCGTATCTGCGCAGAGGTCTGTCAATTGGAGCATGTAGGTGATACTAAAAACAATACAAGACAAGATTTTGGCAGCTGCAGGCATTCTAGTCAACTACTCAAAGTAAATCTAGATGCCATGTCAGGAAAAAATATTCTTGGTGGAGGACGCCTTGCCTACAGTAGTGCTTGGACCATTGCTAGAAATGGTGAAAAATTTTAGGGGAGGAAAAATGGGGAGAAAGACTACTAATATACATAATGCCATTGGATTCAGAGCCACATTAGCTAGAGCCATGTTTTACACTAACATCCAAGTATGGTTCTGACATTAGGACCTGCCTACCCTATAAACAGAACTCTGTCAGGGAACTAATTGGACTGGGAACTGTTCAAAAGTGTTCAAATTTCAGTGCAAAACAAAGGTCCGAATTTTCACAGAAATTTTGTCCCATTTTTCAGTCTGTTCTTGCTGCAACTCAGTTACCCCAGCTTACAAACATAGGTCAACACCTTGAACTTTAGCTTAATTATATACAATTAAGGTCCAGCTATGCTTATAACTAGCTTTAAGGGAAAGCTGAGTTGTCACCCAGTTCCCTGACCAACTCAGATTTATATTATAGAAAGACACATTCTTTTGGGTCTCCAGCTTGAGACTCCTTGAAAGAGGCAGATTTTCAGAGGATGCTCCTGTCCTTCTGAAAATCCTGACCTGTTTCCCAACATGGTTGCAGCTAGTCTTCTTTATAGCCTGAAGGGATCTTTTTAGACAAGTGTTTCCTAATGTTATTTGGCCGTGGAACACTTTTAAACTCAAAAGAATTTTGTGGAACCCCATTCCAGGCTCTATTCCCATTAGCCCCCAAACCTGCCTCCCCATCTCCAAGCTTTACCCACCATCCCGCAAACCCATGCCCCCGTCCCCAGGCTAACTCCTCTCATCCCCAAACCCACACCACATCCCAGGCTTTACCCCTCTCAGCCCCAACCAGGCCCCTGGGACTAACCCATACATGGCTAGGGTGCCTATGTCAGGAGGCTACATGCATCGAGCAGAAGGAAGGCTGGTATGGAGGTGTTCCGCTGGCATGGGTGAGCAGAGCCACGACCACCAGAGGGGCATGGCTGCTTGGGTAGCAAGGAGAGTGAGGGGCTGTCTGCAGCTCTCTGTTGGTTTAATGCCTGAATCCGTCCCACCACATGTTAAACCAATTAAATTTGGTTCTACTCTTTCAGCACTGGCAGGTCAGGGAGCTACAGAGGAGTTAGTTATTGTAAAGGAATTTTCTTGTGGAACCCTTATTTTCACTCCGCAGCACCTTGGGGTTCCACAGAACAACATTTGGGAAACATTGATTTAGACAATTGCACTGCCAGAATCTACATTATAGACTCCTCTCTTCGCAAATGAATGGCATAGTTTCTTAATACCTTTATAACATGGTTTTAAGCAGGCTGGGTCTAAGCTCAAACCGGGATACTGCCATATTAGGTAGTAACGAATGGTGTTTGAAAAAGAGTTTTAAAGGCAGTTACAAGCTTTAGTACGGACTAATAGGTCTCATGTTTTATTGTGTGACATAAGCTGAGAGCCACAATTTAAGCCAAGAATTCCTTTTGCTGACATAGCTTTTGTATCCATTTACATTTGAAAAGGGCAGTTGGTTGAACAATGCTCTCAATACTGGGTGGCATAATAAAGAATCGGTTCAGTGCTTGACACCTTTCAGCATGTAAAGGACAAAAGCTTGAAAAACATTTTTCATATAATATCTTTTCCTGTTTGTGGCCTTTAGTCTTTAGAATGCTGTGAGGCTGGAGCCACCAGTGATCTTGCTAAGTAGGTCACACCATAAACAGGCTTATCAGAAGAATAGCATGTTGCGTAAGGTGAGAAGGAAAAAATATATAGAATAGTCTGAAAAACAATTCTATGGTTCCCTTAAGTGACCAACTATTTCTCTCTCTCCCCCTCTCACTCACTCTTTCTATTTTAATACTATTTTACAGAAAGATTTCAATATTATCCAAATAATTGCTCAGAGTCTCCAACATACTTTTTGATCTATGCAAATTTTTATACAAGAGAAATTCAAAAGGATCAGGGAGATTACTAGACAAGGCAAACTACTAGCTCTTTCCAGGCATAGATTTGCTGATTAGTTACTAGGCAATAAAATATCTCTTTAGCAGATGGTTTCCTAGTTGAAGCTTGGAAAAATTGTTTTATCTTCCAATCTGGGATTTCTAGCAAATGAACATCTTCCAAAGATCCCACTGCCTGAAGCAGTGATGGCCCTGAACCCCTACCAACCAGACCCAAACATCTCTCAGTTGTTTAAAAATAACTGAAATATGAATTAATTATCATAATCTCTGTTGGCTGGTAACCTTGGATGCAGCTGCTGAAACAAAGGCATACACCAAGTAGGTACAGATATCCAGTTACGGTGCTGCTGGGATGCAGAATGTAAAAGGGGAGAGATACTTCTTTTTTCTTTCCAAGAATGAATATACAATATGTTTTTTCATTACCTTGGCAGGACCTTCCATCTCCACTGGGCTGAGCAGCCACGTGGGCCTCTTGAGGGGGTGCAGAGATTAGAATAACCTTCTATAAGAAATGCTTAATGACTTTGGATACAGATTGGAGCCTCACCTTGAATTCCAGAAGGAACAACTGGGGTGGGACAAGGAGAGGGAGGACAGACTGGTGGTGGGAACACCTAGAACAACTGGAGGAAGCGGGAGTAGGAGTAGCAGTAAATGAAGGAGCAGCTTCAGTGAATGTTCTCACTAATGGACAGCAGGATGTGGACCAATGTTTCCTCTAATTTCTTCCATCCATGGGTGGAATAAATTTTGTTAAGTGCACCAAGTCATGGGCAGCTGTGCATCATCAACAGAAACACATGATGCTCACTGTGGTTGTCTGTGGGCACTCTGCCAATCAGCTGGATGGCACCTGAATCTCCCCAAGGCAGCAACCCCACCGCCAGCACCGCCCCTTCCCTGCTCCATCCCCACCCTGACCCCCTCCTCCCCAACCATTCTGGTTGGGGATTACCTGAGGCAGGGGATGGGTGACAGATGACAGCAGCAGCTGCAAGGGATTGCCTCCTCTTGGCCTCCCTCCCACCCTGCACTCACCACACAGTGCTCCACTGTGTCCATCCAGGCTGCTGATCTCTGCTTCTTCCTTGTTCAGTCAATCCTATAGACAATGTGGGACGAGGAGGACAGATATGCTGATCCTGTGTGTTACATTACCAGTGAGCTTGCACTGAATGGCAGTTGTCACTGCACACAGCACTTTTCAGTTCTGTTA
This sequence comes from Carettochelys insculpta, assembly GCF_033958435.1. Lineage (NCBI taxonomy): Eukaryota > Metazoa > Chordata > Testudines > Carettochelyidae > Carettochelys > Carettochelys insculpta. Next base: position 17,658,577 of record NC_134153.1, on the reverse strand, counting down.
GTGTTTCACTTGTTACGCTGCCAGTATTGGCTCATAATACAGCATGTTTTTATTACCTGCAAACTGTTTATTTTTAATAAATTTTCTTTGGTATTCTACATTGGTTGTGAACGCTTGGGAAACAAGGAAGAAACAGAAAGTTTTATCTAAAGCTTTTACTAGGTCACATGAAAACGATGACAAATTGATAAATTGGTATGAGTACCACAACACTACACACCATCACACTTCCCCATGTAACACCTGCGCATGGCAAGATGTGGACACACAAGGCATTCCTCATTCTCCTAGACCTACCCTGTGACAGGCACATTTTCTGGTTGCCCTTGCCTGCAATGTCTTGAGCCCACTCATGGCAAAAGCTCTCCCCTTTATCTTTGTATATGTTGTGCAGTGCACAGCCTCTCTCTTTCATGTGAATGGCATTGGGCACATTACTGTCCAAAGAGGTCTGTAGGCAGTGCTATCTTGCCTTTAGCAGTCAAATGAGCATTCTCCCAACTTGATGTAGCTGCTGAGTTTATAATTATAATTTTTTCCAAAAACTTTATTCTGGAGTCAGGGAGCGAGAGGTTAGATGGGTCCTCTTAACAAACAGTGGAGAGTTACCCAATTAATAACCATATTATTTGGAAGAAATCATGACTCCACAGATTCATAGCTGAACATTGCAGCTCAGGATCATCCAGGAGAATGTGTGTTTAATAGTAAAAACACATAAGATCAACTAGAATGGCCAAAGCAAATCTGTAGCTCCTTAAGTCATTCCATCAAGACATGCAAAATCCTAATTAGCAGCAGCAAAATACAAACAGGAGGTCCCACCTTGCTGGAATTCCAATTATTAGACAATAACACTGGGAGCTGCATGCCTATAATTCCCCATGCCACTTTTCCAATCATTTGCTCTTAATGTTAACTACATTTAAAGGTAACTTGATCCTTCAGAAGTAACTGGCTTTTGATTTACTTATTCTATCCTAAATCATAACATTGATGTAGTTCTAGGAATGACAGCAAGTTATTCTTGTGGTATTGGAGCAACTAGAAATCAAATTAAATAAAATAAGCCAATCAAATATATTTGCCATTACAGTGTTTGACCAAACAAACCAGCAGAAATGTAGCACTTTAAAGACTAACAAAATGACTTATTCGGTGATGAGCTTTCGTGGGACAGACCCACTTCTTCAGATCAATTTCATTTCCAATACACCAGCAGGTTAGCTCATAATTTTATTCCAAGTTACTGAACACTTTCATTAAAGTCATGCACTCAGTGGACATTCAACAGCTAAAATATATGAGTAACAAATACTAGTAATTATTAAATTTATTATGAAAAATGGACCAAATGTTAAATTCTTTACTTGGTGTTTACTTTGTCCTTATCCATACAGTCACTGAATTAAAATGGAGTGAGGAGCTGAGGATTACGCCCATTATTAAGTGATGCCTGAAACATGAGAGACTCATTTCACACAATTTGTCCCATACCACAGTTAATGTAGGGGGTGGGGAAGATATGGCTCACAGACCACCCCACTGGGAATCTCAGACACAGGGCAGCCAGCCGCTTCAGAGCAACGCCATACTGCTTTAAGCAACTGCCCTCTCCACTCTGGACCCTGCGGGGAAGGAGGATACTTTAACACACTGCCAAACCCCCTATCAAAAATCTCTTAGCTCCCACTGGCTGGTTTCCCCGTCCCCTAGGTATCTGAGCACAGAGCAACATGGAACAGGCAGCAGTTTTGAGCTATCTGGGGGTGCAGCAGGCAGGGAGCCTGCTTCAGACTCCTGCAGGGCTAGGTAAGTGCCTCCTGGTCAGAGCCTGCCTCTGGCACCCCACTCCCTCCTTCCCTCTCTCCCCAAAACTCCCTGCTCCAGATAACCATCTACTCCTGCTCCAGGTCACTACCCAAACCTTCTCTATCTCCCTGTCCCCAGAGCCTGCACTGCCTCCAACATCTCTCCTCTAGGCCAGAACTGTAGAATCATAGAATTCTAGGGCCGGAAGGGCCCTCAGGAGGTCATCTAGTCCAGCTCCCTGCTTAAAGCAGGACCAACCCCAACTAAATCATCCCAGCCAGGACCTTGTCAAGCCGGGACTTAAAAACCTCTAAGGATGGAGATTCCACCACCTGTCTTGGTAGTGCATTCCAGTGTTTCACCACCCTCCTGGTGAAATAGTTTTTCCTAATATCCAACCTACACCTCTCCCTCTGTAACTTCAGACCGTTGCTCCTTGTTCTGCTATCTGTCATCACTGAGAACAGCCTCTCTCCATCCTCTTGAGAGCCCCCTTTCAGGAAGTTGAAGGCTGCTATCTAATCCCCCCTCAGTCTTCCCATCTGCAAACTAAATAAGCCCAAATCTCTCATCTTCTCTTCATAGGTCACGTGCTCCAGCCCCATAATCATTCCTCTCCTGCACCCATACCCCCTCCCAGACCCTGCCTCCCAAGCAGTGTTCCTGCTAAGCTGAATGCTTGGGCAGCCACCCAGAAGAAATGCAGGTGCTGACCAGCTGCTTAGCAAAGCACCCACAGCTATCCACATCCAGCAACATGAGTTTCTATTGGTGGTGCATGCCCACGCCTGCCTTAGTGCACAGGAGAAAATTTATGCTACCCATAGATGGAAAAAATTAGTGGGAATAATGCTCCCAAACCCCTGCCCCAGGCACATCCCTCTCCTGCACCCAAACTTCCTCTCAGACCTCACACCCTATCCTACATCCCAGTCCCAGACCTGGAGCTTCCTTCTGCACCCAAGTTCCATCCCAGACCCTGGGCCCCTTACATAGAAAAGTTAGGCCCTTGACCACATACCAAAATCATGGAGTGGCCCCACATAAAAAATTGTTGCCCACCCCTAAATTAATGAAACTTTTACCTTTGTCTTTAGTAGCACCAACATGCTACCCAAGGTATTCAAAGATGTGTAGTTTAAACAGTGAGCACATAACCGACAAGACATAGGATGCCATAAGTTGTTACAAACAACAACAAAAAAGATTAATTTCCCTGATGAGGACAAGCTGGGGGAGGAGGTTGCTTTGCATTGGAAGAAACTAGGGGATTCCCCCAAATCTGTCATTCACAGGGACTTTTCTGAAGGGTACAGTCAACCACACACACAGACCCTTTACCTCTCCCCAGGTGCTTTTCTCAATGGCCCCCACAGAATACGGCACTAGCAAGTGGTGCATTACCATCTTTCAAATGCCAGCTGGACACAGAAGCCCTATCAAGAGGTAAAGTTACAGGGAGCAGTAACTCATTCTGATTTGTGTTGTGGGTTTTCAAGGAATAGACCTTGATGAACCCCAGCCACTCCCTGCTTCTCTTTCAATTCTCCTACTCCGTTTAAACCCATAGAGGTGGGAACCCACAGAAGAGGGTACACATACGAAAGAAACGCATGCATTGGAGATGGCATGGTTCCATGTCCATATCTCTACACCCAATGATGCTGGAACAATTTTTACAGTTGGGGTGCTGAGAGCCTTTGAACCAAACTGTAACCCCTGTGTATAATGGAAACCGCTTCAAGTCAGAGGGGCCCTAGTTCCAGCACCTATGTCTATGTTATAAGGCAGAGACTCCCCTTCACTCAAGGAACAGGGGGAGCTTACTAGTTCTTGAATATTGTATATACCATCGCTAGACCTAAGCAGGTTAGTCACAGAATCACAGGCACATTCTCATGTTCCTCAATTTACATCATATATGCCATCATGTGCCAACAATGCCCAGATGCTTTGCATATTGGACAGACTTCAAACTCTCTTAGACAAAGAGTTAATGGGTACAAAACAGACATAAAAACACTCCTGATCCACAAACCGGTCAGCCAACATTTTAATAGAGAGGGCCATTCTGTTAATGACTTAAGAGCTTGCGTCTTACTGAAGAGGAATTTTCACACTACTTTGGAAAGAGAGGCTGCTGAATTCTCTTTTATATTCAAATTTGACACATTAACACGTGGTTTGAACTGGGATGTGAATTTTCTGGGTCATTATAGGGGCTCTTTTGCATACTTGGCTTAATCTAATTCTGACAAACATCCCCCTATGCCCCTCTACTCTCTGATTTGCTGACCTTGATAATTTTGTTTTCTGATTTGTCAACCTTGATTGCTATTTTTGGTTCTCTGTGCCATAAATATTGAGTCTGTTCTGGTCTGGCTATGGTCTGAAGAAGTGGGTCTGTCCCACGAAAGCTCACCTAATAAATTATTTTGTTAGTCTTTAAAGTGCTACTTGACTGCTTTTTTGTTTTGATTGTGTGTACTGTGTCCACCATTATGTTATCTAACAGACGGTTCACAGTCAAGCCATGACTGTTTTTTTTAAAGATCCTATTTGCATTCACGTGTTTGCAGTGCACCCACTGGCACAAATCCAAGTAGTTGTTCCTCTTCCTAATTGTGAGTGCAAATCAGGTAGCAAGAAACTCCCTGATTCCATTCTGGAGCCACGTTCTTCCCCGTGCCCCCCCGCCCAAGTTTAAAATACTCAATGCAAATTTTGTAGCTGAGACTTGTGCCTGCAAAAGAGAAGATGAGGCCCAGCCCTTTTGAAAGCTCACCCCTTCCGTGACCTCTTACTCGTTTTAATTAAAGTGATTATTCAATGGACTCCAGATGCTCCACAAAGCCCCTTCTTGTTAGGTTTAGAAGTGCAAAATTCTCTCAGATTTGCACATCATAAGAACAAAATGTATCCAAGAATCAATCTGTAGATGGAAAGTGAACTTTTTCCTCAATGTTTCTCCAATTCTCAGGCCTAGTTTGCAGTGATGGCTTTAGCATGAGCAACCTTTATCTCTTGGGTAGTTAATTGAGAGAGGTCAGATTACCTCCAATCACTTTAGGCATGGGGGTTGTTTTGGTTGTAATTTAGGACAAGAGGGATTTTGTCTTCTAAAACTTGCTTCTCTAACTTTCCTTTCTTCCCCCATGTCTGAGTTCAAAACTTTTATTTTGCTTGAAAAACCAGAAGAGTGGAAGAGATTGGTAGTCACCTTGAGTATACTAAAGACTGACCAAAGACGGGAGGAAATTGCAATTTCCTTTATTTACTAAGCTTGCTCCATTCCCTGTTTGTGTATGACTTGGCAATGATATATTGATTTTTCAGAGGTTTCTTTTTACAATTACAATAGAAAACGAAATTACTGATTGGGAAGGAAAACTTCTTTGTGCCTGTTTTGTAAAAGAAATAGCTTTATCTGTGTGTGTAAGAAATAGAAATGCATTAAAAGAAGAAAAAAAAGGAAGAGGAAGATGATGATGCAGAACTCAATATAGAGAAGTAAGTGAAATAGAACATCTTATATGTTTTTTAGAAAATAATTTTCCATATACTAAATACATCCGAAGATTTTGTTCCTAGCAAACCTTTTCAAGCTGTAATTTGAGTCTGAGCCACAAGTCTTCTTGCAGATTCTAAATGGCTGAGGAATCGTCTTTGATTTTGAGCAGAGTAAAAGATTAGAGAGAACTTGGCCTCTTTGGAGACTTTCAGAAGTTAACTTAAAATTCAGCCCCACAGCCATGTCACAGAAGAAGTAAAGTTATGGAGGGCTCTAAGATTTGGTCATATGTCATCATCATTTTAGCAGGATGTTACCTCAAAATGACAAATGGAAAGAAAAAAAAATCAGTGAGGAAATGGCACATCCACCTACTCACTGTATACAAATATTGAACACTGATTCTCCTAGACATGCTTTACAAGTAAGCCCTTGTTTGGGCTGAATATGAGCAACGGTAAAATCTGGGTTGAACGACTTGCATTTTGAATGCTATCAAGGCTCGCTGTGCAGTGCGAGGAGCTGCTCCATTCACACATATGAAAGAAATAAATATGCATAACTTAAAGATGCTTGAAACAAAATACCTCATGTCGCCAAAAGCTGTAGATACCAAATGCATACTCATTCATTCTGTAGATCCAATAAACTGCCCATGCAAAAGTAGGCTTCTAAAATCAGGATCCACTGTTAAATATCTGGGCTCAAATCGTGCTAAGGCATTTTAATTATTTTTACATTTACTTGTTCATACTGGTTTGATTAGGCACAGACATTCCTTGTCTTTTTCTGCTTTGGAGCACACTGACTGCCACAAGTAACTAGCCAAGAAAAAAGAATGAAGGTGATTGTGTGAAAGCTGATTATTGTAGATGACACAATTGCCAACTGCATATCCAATTTTGCAGGCACAACCGATGCTATATGTGGAATAAGGGGTGCAGAAAATCAGAGTTCAGCACCACTGAATGTCATGGAAATGTGACTCTCAAAGGCTCCACAAGTTCTGGTTTAAATCTGATATTCAGACATACTGATGGGTGCAGGGCAAGGAGGGAAACTTCACAGGGCCCCTTTAAAATGTCAAAGTGTCACTCTGATACTCTGTGTAGCTTTTGAAGGCTAGTGGGGGACTTCAGCACTGTGCTCCAGGCAGCACTAAAGGCTGACTTTGATTGGCACCGCCCCTTCTGCCTCAGCCTCTGCCCCTTTCAGGGTGTGGAGCCAAGCCCACTGCTCTTAGGCACACGGTGGGTATTGGCCCGACGGCTGTTTTTCACTGGTAAATAAAGTCTATAGCAACAGACACATATCAATCTGCACCAGCAGAGCTTAAATAAAGGGGAAAGAATTAAATAAAGAATTAATAAAGGGGAAGGAGAATCTCAAGGGAGATGATGGCAGGAAGTGAAGTAATGACTGAGTAATACTAATTGAAAAAGGCATTTGAACATCCTATAAGAATGGCCTGGCCACCCCCATATTGACCCAGGGACAGATTCTTTGCTGATAGATAGGTGCCTGAGCAAGACTAAGTACATGATCCACATCGGGACTCCTGCCGCTAAACTGATTTGCCAGATTGCCTTAGATTCACTATGAGTTTTAAAAGCCTATAAAATACTTTATATAGATACTGCAGAACATAGGAAACAATGTAGGAAAGGGGTGAACACTGCAGCAGCTGCATTATGGCCACACCCTCTAGAATTCTGATGAACAGAACATTAAGGACCTGAGTACATACACCTAATGGAGGCTGGAGGGAACAATCACATGATCTAGGAAACAATCCCCGATTGGTCTGGATGAGCTATCTAGGCATTTATTATGATTGATATTACAATAGCATCTAGGACTCCAAAGACCAGGATCCCATTGTGTGAGATTGTATACAAACACAGAACAAAATACACTGTATTAATCTTTGCACAGAGCTCCCAGTCTTAGTATTTTCTTTGATTCTAGGAACATAAACCTTGCTATTCTGGGTCATACCTGATGTGCATCTACTGTAGTGTCCTGTCTTTGACCGGATACAGAAGGTGGAAGTGGGTGGGTGAAAAGTGTAAGAGGGTGTAAAAACCTTGCAATACGCAGCTGTGGTAAAATCGGCCTACAGCAGATCTTGATTTTCAATCAGTAGAAATCTACTTAAAACCTTAAAGAATTAAGTTTAATACGCCTACCAACAATTTTGTTGCCAATAACAATAACATTAGGATATTCCTGTTATCCATATGCACATCCAATCTCTTTCGGAAACTTGTAAAGTTCTCATCCTCAACCTCATGTGGCAGTAAGTTCAAAGCCTAGTTATGCACGGCTTGAAAAAAATATTGTCTTATATTGATCATTGAATGTCCTGCAATTCTTGTGTTATAAGACAGAGAAAAAAGCCTGAAGGATCTGAACCATCTTGTCTGCATAATTCACATTTTTACATACTTTTATCACGTCCCATTTTTAGGGGTTTTCTACACAGTGAAACTGTTGTGAAATAAACTAAGCAGTACATTTAAAGTGCAATAACTAAAATAGTTTCCCAAGTGAGAAAACTCTTAGGCTACCTAATTGTATTGACTCTGCTTATTTTGACATGAAGTCATTGAACTTAAATCCCTTGAGCGTGTGCACATTTGGATTCTGGTACCAGATATGCAATCCTCACTGGGAGCACTTGTAATATCAGTGTGGGGGATTGTGGGATTGCTCCTGAAAGCCACTAACAGTCAATATGAGCATTGCAATGTCTACACAATTCTGATTGCATGGATTAGATTACACTGTCCATGACTCTACATGGCTCAAGGAAGTGGTGTTCCAAAAGCAGTGGAGAGAGGAACTTGCATCATCAGGAGCCAAATTTAAGTGAAGACTCTTTCATAGCTAGATCAATATGAGGCAACATACGTTGACCTAACCCTTGAGTGTAGACCAGGCCACAGTCTGCATTAAGGATGCCTTCCAAAGTGCACAGAGCTAACCACACAAAGGCAATCAGTGCAGAATAAGTTCATCCATGCAGGTAAGTAGTGTGGAAGAGGTATTCCACAACAACTATTCTGAGCTATTTCCCCATTAGACAAACCCTAACCCATTAATTCCCACTGAGCCTGTGACTTGATGTTCAGGAATGCTGAGCCAATGGCAGCTGTAAATGCTCAGCATCTTTTAAGAACAAGACACCAGTATTTTTAACCTTTACTTACTTCACAGCCCCATGAAAGTCAAGGGGTCTGGTTCCCCACTGTCCAGCATTCTGCAGACCAAATAAAGATTGAAAGCAAAATGCTATTCTTCTGCTTTGTAGCACTTTGCACCCATTTTACACAAGTTACTACACAATCAGCAGGGTTAATAATCAGCAGGGTAGTGGAGGATCAGGCTTATGGGACTCTGTGCAAGTAAGGGCTACTGGATCACTCTCTAAACAATTAAAGAAATTTAAAAAAATGGGGCTAATCATTTATCTTCTGGAGTTCTAACAAGGATTTAACCTTTTGCAGGAGAATTAGTACTTGTAATTATGTCAGAAATAATAAAACAAGATTTGGCAAGAATCCTTGTGTTATAATTGTTGGGTCATACTGTTGTAATGTGGGTGGGCTGAATTTTTTTTTAAAGATACATAGCGAGGGGGATAGCCAGAGTACACTTAAATTAGCCCACAGAAAAAAAAAGACTGTTCTATATTGGAACGTACTCAATGGAAGTAAAATATTTTGCTTATAAAGAATTTTCATAAACATTTCTAAGGATGGGTATGTCTTAGGAGGTGCATTAAGAATAAGTTAAACAAGATGGTATAAACACAGACATGGCCTGTAATTGGAGAATAAATAGCCTGCCTTTGCTTCCATGCAGAGCTACTCTGTGAAAATGCTGCTATGCTGGCACATTGGTCTTTAATTAGATCACAACATCATATTGCAAAAGATCAATCTCTATGACTGGACTATCTGCAAATAAAAATAAAGCGGACAGGTTTGCTACTATTACAACCCTTCCTAAGCAGATTCTCCAGCACCTAAAATACCTAAATATATACAGAGTCAGTCACCAGGAAGAACAGGGGAGGGATAGCACAGTGGTTTGAGCACTGGCTTGCTAAATCCAGGGTTTGGAATTCAATCCTTGAGGAGGCCATTTAGGGATCTGGGGCAAATTGATTTAAAAAAAAAAAGTGTGGGGGGGGGTGATGTTTGGTCTTGCCAAGAGGTCAGGGGACTGGACTTGATGACCTTCCAAGGTCCCTTCCTGCTGCTCTCTGAGATGTGTCTCTCCATATATTATTAAATGTTATATTATTATTATTAATTTAAAAATTGCAAGAAAGGAGGCCATTTCAATAAGACTGCTCATTAGGTTAAAGTTAAGCACATGTATAAGAACTTTACTGGTTCAGGAACAAGGGGCTAGATTTTCAAAAGACTTGTAGGTGTTTAATGATGCAGATAGAGGTAGGATTTCAAAAACGCCTAACCCCTATTGAAATTAAGAAATAGTTTCCAGCCTAATAAAATTTCACTGTGCACCTATCTGCATTGTTAGGCACCTAAATTTAGGCACTTTAAAAATTTGGCTCAAAGTGCTTAGTAACTAACAGGATTAAACCCTCATTTTTGCTCAGCCCTTATTCTGGTGCATTTCCTGTTGTTCTTTGAGCTCCTGGCTGCTTAGCACTTCAAATCTGGAAAATGCCTAACTACAGATTAAATACCTACCTTTAGGCATTTAGGTTCCAATTTTTGAAAATCTGAGGCAAACTGAACAATAATAATTTACAGTAAACTCTGTTTTAACTGGTATTCAATCACCTGGTCTTCTCAAATAACTGCCACCAGGCGCTATGCCAGTGACTTAGTTTTCTTGTTCTGGGCAGCTGTGCAAAAGGATCCTGCCCTGCCCCAAGCCATCGATACCATTTCCCCTTCAGGTGCAGGCACTGGATCCAGGTGGGGAGCTGAGATGAAGCTGATATATCTGCCACTCCCCATCCTTCCCTGGCACTGGGCTGCAGAGGCTCCAGGGCTGCTCAGCAACCGCTGCCAGTGTCGGGGAAATGGGAGAACATCCCTCTGCTGCTTGCCAGCCCCCTCCATCCGCCCGCATGGCAGCACGGGCCAGGGCCTGAGCTGCTGGGGGCTGCTGAACCTCTGTGAGAAGGCAGTGGGATAGACGGCCGGAGCAAGAGGCGCCAGCTACCCCAGAGGAGCAGCACGAGCCAGTACCTGAGCTACTGAATCCCAGCAGAGCATATGGAGTGGACTGCATGAGCAGAGGCAGTGCTCCAGGCATTAGGCTGCCGAGGGTTTTGAGGAAGGGAGCGCTACTGTAGTTCAGCCCCACTGTTGGAGAACTGGTGGCGATGGGATTCCTCTCTAGTATCCATAATATTTTCATACCCAGCTATCTCCTGGCCCCAGGGCTGCCAGACAGGAAAGCGTTTACTGTAATTCAAATACTCTTGTCCCGATGAAGCAATGCGATTGATTTAAAATGCACATGGACCATGGAGATAGGTTGTTATCTAGTTTATTCTATCAAGTGCTAATTATATGTTCCTTGTAGCCATCTGACTAGTATGTTTCCTGTGTGATGTAAAAAAAGTATGGTAAAGAGGAAACTATTTACACATTTAATAGGATTGATCTAATGTTTCTAATAGGTGGTGAGAAATTGCAAGACTAAATATAAAAGTTAGCTTATTTCCTTATATATACACACTTAAATCAGTGTAGCTTATTTTGCTTACAGATGTAGTATAAGTAACATGGGCAAAAAGGCTTTTTTGTTAGTATAAATTGTGGTTATGCTAGGCGTGTTTGTTAGGCTAGCTATAATAAGGGACACACCTAAACTAGGATCTCTGTCTGTGTCTATGCATGCCCGCTCCTTTGGGGGGGCATGTTAATGAGGCAGTTCGGAAGATGCTAATGAGGCACTGACATGAATATGCAGCACTTCATTAGCATAATAGCATCTGTGCATGGTTTGAAAGTGTCACTTTCAGAATGCACGCTACCCATGTAGATTGGAGCCTTTTGAAAGGACTCCCTGGCTATGTCTACACTAGCCCCAAACTTCAAAATGGCCACGCAAATGGCCATTTCGAAGTTTACTAATGAAATGCTGAAATGCATATTCAGCGCTTCATTAGCATGCGGGCGGCCGCGGCACTTCGAAATTGACGCACCTCGCCACCGCGCGGCTCGTGCCACCGGGGCTCCTTTTCGAAAGGACCCCGCCTACTTCGAAGTCCCCTTATTCCCATGAGCTGATGGGAATAAGGGGACTTCGAAGTAGGCGGGGTCCTTTCGAAAAGGACCCCCGGCGGGAAGAGCCGCTCGGCGGCGAGGTGCATCAATTTTGAAGTGCCGCTGCTGCCCGCATGATAATGAGGTGCTGAATATGCATTTCAGCGCTTCATTACTAAACTTCAAAATGGCCATTTGCATGGCCATTTCGAAGTTTGGGGCTAGTGTAGACACGGCCCCTGAGTTTAAAAAAGGAAGAAGGGGCTTTCCGAGTCAGGGGGTCCTTTTGAAAGGCTCCCATCTACACAGGCAGTGTATGTTCTGAAAGTGGCACTTTCAAATCACGCATGGATGCTATTATGGTAATGAGGTGCCACATATTCATGTTAGTGCCTCATTAGCATCTTCCAAACTGCCTCATTAACATACCATCAAAAGCATTTCTAGTGTGGACACAGCCATACCAGTAAAGCTGTGCTGTGCACTGATATAGCTAAACAAACTACAGCTATAAACACACAGGCTACATCTACACTAGAGGGTTTTTCCGACAAAACAGGAATTTTGTCAAGAACACCCATGGGACGTCCACACTAAATGTGTGTCTGTCGACATACTGTTGACAGAACTTCGCACTTTTGTCGACAGCCTTCTGCCTCTCCCCCATGAGGCAGAACATCTTTCTCAACAGAACCTGTTGACAAAAAAAGCCATGTGGTCATGCCCGGGGGGGCCCTTTGTTGACAGAAAGGGCTTGTGAATCACTAGGCAGCCCTATCTGCTGTGCTTCTGGTTGGCCATTCTGTTGAGAGAGGGCCAGGCAGTCCAGCCACTCTCTGTGGACAGAGAAGATAGCTTTGCCAATCCACTTTCGTGTGTGGACATACTCTGTCAGCAGAAGTTTTGCTGGAAGATCTTTTCTGACAGTGACTTCTGTTGACAGATTGCTGTAGTGTAGATATAGCCACAGCTTTGCTGGAATAACTGAATCAATGTTAGGGATTTCTGATGGCCCAACTATTTTAGGGATCATATCTCTTCACACTCCTGGTCAACTTAACTATGCCAGAAGAAGTCTGTGTGATGTGGATTGCTTCATTACTCAACCGGTTCAAACCTTCCATTTGAACACCATCAAATATATTAGGAGAAATATGTTGGAAGTCTCAGATCATGTCCGTACTTGGAACTCAAGTATCCTTAATTTTCAGAAGTGACCAGTGGTGATTTCAGGTACCTGATTCTTTTATTTGCCCAACATAAGACATGGCAAAAGGAGCTGGTTTTCTGGAAGAGGTGAACGTGCCATCTTATGAAAATTAGGCCTCTTCAGGGCATCATGAGATTCACATTCAAAATCAATGGTCCCTTTTGAGAATGTAGGGCATTGATTTCAATTAAGTTACATAAATATATGTAACATATATAATACACACATAGCCGTTTCCCCTTCCTCATGCTACTCAGCTTCTTCTTCAGATCAGAAACAATGTAATTTTCACATCATTAAAGTCTTCTGGGCAACAAATGGCATAAACACATCAGAATATGGTGTTCTATTTATTTATTTTATTTTTAAAGAGTTTGTATTTCTTCAGCACTGGAGTTAACTCAGATGTTGTTTTTCAAATTGTCGCTGAGCTGTGTTTTCTGTCTCTGGATAGGTGTTAAATTATTCCTGTGAGAATGTTGACTGAGGGTGGGTGCAGCAACAGCTGTGGAAACCATTCTCAATCTAATAACACTGCAGTGACATCTCTAGTGAAAGCAAAGTGATGCTTTGCCACCTAATGAGCAAGGACAATTTCCATGTTAATAGCAAACAGGAATATCTGTGAGAGCTTTACTGTTGTCCAGTCTTTCTTCTGCCCCTTTCCCCTGTTTGTCTTGAGGCCCCAGGGCAGTTAAGTTTATTTTTTGTGTGTTTCGGCTCGATTCCACAAGCTGCATCACTAACAAGTCAGTGCTATTTAGTTTTATTTGCTCTTAAAATGAGGAGCCATTCTTAGGATGTGTGGGACGGCACAACTGTTTTGCTACTTCCCCTGGATAATAAACAGTTTGGAAATTAGTTATTTATAACAGTTTGGTGTTTATGTGACGGAAAATAGGACCAGGAGCTCGATTCTGATCCCCCTTGTGCAAGTTTAACTTCATGTAAGTGTCAAGTCACTTGTGATTGGCATGGATTCAAGTGTGATCAGAATCAAGTCCAATATACGTGCTTCAACATTTTAATTTAAATGTAATAGTTTGTTAATAACCACTAACAATCAAATAAACTTACAGCTTCCCGCATTCCCCCACTTACATATTTTATCTTTTAGCACATATGGTGGACACAATGACGTTGTGATGGAAGTACTAACATGAGCAAAAAAACTTGGTTAGATGCCACAAAGCGGCAATGCCTTAACCATATGCGTGTTGTAAAGGCCACTAGGACCTCTTCCAGCCTTATGAAGGGGAGTGCTAACCTTCTCTCCTTACATGAATAAAGTTAATCACACGTGTAAGTGGAATGGCACTTAGGATGTGTCCCTTAAGGCCTAGTCCAGCTACCACTGGAGTAAACAGAAGTACTATCATGTATGTCATTTTGCACTGGATCAGCCCCTTAATAAACAATAATGATTAGCAATGCTTAAATCCAGCCACAATTTCTGAAATCACTCCTAATATTCTAGCTTTGCTTGAAAAGACTCCTGTTCCATCTTTGCATCTAGCACAGTATCACTAAAAATTCAACCCACGTGGAAACTCCGGAAGACAGGTCTCTCAAACACTCCACCCGTTCAATGATACAAATATATTTCCACACGGCATCCTTCTGAGAAGTGATGCCATTTCAGTGTGGAGTAGATCAGCTACAAACATACAGACAAATATCAAACAATGGCCTTTTGTAGAAGGGATCAGGAGAGAGTCCAATATAATTTAACATACAATGAACAGTCTAAGAGATGTGCAAATTTGTCAACTACCCCCAACATTCTGCTGTATTTAAATTACATGGTTGGATCACGCAGCCCAAAGTTAGACACCAGGACATATATGAAGGACCAGACACTCAGCATAGAAGTGAACTGCTGAAGACCTGCCTTGACATCTTTCAAATGTTCACAGCATCAGGGGTCAAGGAATAAATGAAAGATACTAACAACACAGGATCTTACATACTTGAGTCAAAAGGAAATATCATGCTCTCTCTGGGATCCTTAGCCACTGGATTTGTTGCCCTTTGTAGTGCTTATCTGGTTTATGGATTTTTTAAGAATTTGAGAACTCAGTAAGATTAGGGGGTCCCTGAACAGTGACTGTCTTCTGCCATTTGACTCAAAGCTGGCTGAATTTTAGGTTTTATCTATACTACGCAGCTTTTAGTGACATTGCCAACATAATACTTCCACCCCCTATGAGCAGGGTTTGTGTTGTTGACATAAGAGTGCACCCTCTGACAAGGATCAATTCTCACTGCCACTTGCCCCAGCAAAATTTTTGTCTGTGGGCAGGGGAGCCTTTAAATGCCTGTGAATGACAAAAGTTCTGTGGTGCAGTTGGCAGTGTAGACAAAGCCTATGTGACAACGTATAGAATTAGTTTATAAAGTGGTTTTGGATCCTAAAGGCTGAAAGTTGCTACAGGAACGTAATTTGTTATTATTATCTTGCCTGAAAGATGAATGCTGAAAGCTGGGTTCGAAGGAAAGGGACATGTTTGTAGCCACTGTATTTTCCAAGGAAACTTGCCTTAATATAACATCCGTAATTATTTCCTAATTTTAAAAGCGTTGCAGGCTTCAAAGGTTGCATCTCCTATCGAGTTTCCATTTGCTTTAGGGTTACTACTGACACTTTTGCCAATAGGATGCGTTTCATGTATTATTTCGCACAAAGAAGTCAAATATTGCACAGATGTGTGTACTCCCGTTGTGAGGAATGCAAGATGGCTTTGTCTGAACTCCATACTGCAGTGAGCCTCATGACTGTGTAGTACTGTGCCTCGATGCACACACGTAAGTATGTGTATAATTTTACACATGAATAGTTTCACTGAAGTCTTGGTATTACAGTGGGACTACACATGATTTTTGAAAAACGTACGTGATTAAGTGCTTCTCTGGATCAGGACCTTAATATGTGCACTGATTAATTTTCCTGATGTCAAGGGAAATGACGACTGACCTGCAAAAGATTAATCAATTCCATTTTGATACTTAGCTGAACTTATCCAAAATGAGGGATAAGGGGATGTCGACAAGTGGGGTAGTTCACCAACAGAATCCTGTCTGCATGACTAATTTTTTGATGACAGAAGCCTCTGCCAGGACCGCGATCTCGTGTGACTGTGCAAATGACACACACAGCTATGCAAATGAGTGGCAGTTTGCATTGTTGAGTGCCTTCATTTGCATGACCCTGCTGGCAACAGTACCCCATTTAGATGTAGCCCCTCTGTCAAGATATCCCTTCTTTCTCATGGAATGAGGTGTACAGGCATGTCGACAGAACGCTCCCGACTGGCAGATCTCTTCCGACAGCTCTGCAGTCTCCATGTGCACTTAGTCAACAAAACTTGTGTTGACAGAAGTATTGTCAACAGAAGCGTACAGTGGAGATATAGCCTGAACAAATAGACAGCCATAAAGTTTGGATCTCTGATCAGAATCCTCCAAAATTTTGTTTTGGCTAATTTCTCACCCCCATCATCTTTTGTTTTATTGTTGTTTTTTAAACCCATGCGCTTTTTGCATTTTCAGAACTGGCTGAAGCCAAGAATTGAATAGAAATCCAGAAAAGTTTATTTAAAATATAAAAAGTCAACCAGATGTTTTTGATCCTCATAGAAAGCTGGTATTTTGGGGCAGATGTTCAGGTCAGCTCCCATTTCATCCAAATAAGTTCAACTAAATGGAATTCACAAATCAGAAAGGGCAATAGAAGCTTTCAATATATGCTACAAACCATTGAGTCCAAAAAACAACTCCCCTAAAAAATCTGCCTTTGGAAAATGTCCAGAGAAGATGTTGGAGTCATCAAACTTTTCAATAAAATATCTGCACAGCAATAAGGTAGGAAAATAAATCAGTGCCCTGTATGATTTATTGTAGTGTGGAATGCGAAGGAAGATATTTATCCCATGGGGCACTGTCTTACCTTTCCTCTGTGTGCACTCCTTTGCAGAGTTGATTCCAATAAGCCTATTCTCTGGTGCATAATATACACTACCATCATCTAATTAAGGCTTGGTTGGGCATTGTATGTTCAGTTATGGTGGAAAGGAGGCGTGAGATAAGAAACTATATCTTACAGAGAAATCACATTTTAAAAGATGGTTCAGTTAGAATTCTAACAGCAAAATGCAAAAAAGGGGTGAAATTATTCAGTATAAATAATGGAGTTTTTAATTTTATTACCATTCTATGTTATAAATCAAGTACTCTGTAAATGCAATAAAACAATTGTTTAGTCTGCATGATTCATACCACAAACCTCAGTATTCTGTGTTTTGATCTTATTGCAGCAATAAACTGTCTAGACAGCAATTAACAAACTGGTTTTTTCCTTCAGATGTTTGGAGTGCCATTGCTGCCTGATCAGCCCTGTGAATTCAGGGCTTTCTCTGCTCTTCCTATTAATTATCAAGTTGAGTGGAGAGTATGGTTAGTCATTCTCTGTAATTGTACAACATAGCTCCCCCTTGAGTGACCTGCAACAGGAACAATACAGATCATCCTGTTTTTAATTAGTTGTAAATATATATGATTACAATTTATTTTAGAACTATGTGCTAGACTGTAAAGTAAAACACACATGTACATATATTATGGAGATTTAGGCCCTGATGTACTAAAGTACTTGAGTATGTGTCCAACTTTAAACATGCACTTCATCCTGGAATAACTCATGTTTAAAGTTAGGTACCTGAGCACATGCCTAAAAGTTGACACTGCCCCTCCCAAAAAACCAAACCAAACCAAAGAAAACCCCACAACTGATCAATCAGTTCTATGAATCCCTTAGTTAATTTCTTTTATAACATAACTCTAGTGGCTGCCATGTTGCCCCCTAGCCCTGAACACAGCTACAGACCAGTAGGATGTGAAGTAAAGTGATTCCTGTGATTTCCTACTTTGGAAGAAGTTTTGATGTGGAGGCACTATTGAAACTACTATTTAATTATTTCCAGTGCCCTCATTTTTTTAGTGCATGGCCCAGCCAATATCCACAGTGAATTCTCACATGCCCTTTGTAAAGCACAGCTATCCTTTTTTAACAAGTGAAAAAAATCGAGACACAGAAAGCTCAGACTATATTTTTGAAAATAATTCATAATTTGGGATTATGTCTACTTTGCAATCACATGCCCACGACTGACTTGTGTTAGTTGACTCAGGTGGGGGCTGCAAAACTGCAGTGCAGACATTTGGGGTGCATTGCCACCCTTCCTGGGCTGTCAACTTGAACCATGCGGCTGCTGATTTTCAGGGCGTGCAAAACACCCATAACCCTTTCTGAAGTTAATGGTAACATCCAGTGTCTCAGTAAGTATTGTCGAGTGCAGGGCATTTATTATACTTGTTCACAGACAATTTTTTGTGTGCGTAGATATGCACACACATCTTTAAAATCAAAAAAGTATCTTATCCCAAAAAAGAAATAAAGGGTTCCTTTGAATAGCTTCGTATTGCAGACAACTTGGTATATATAATATTTTCTGGGCATGAATATACAAACCTGTGTAGACCTTCAGCTGGGATAAGTCTGCATGGCTCCACTTCACTGACTTCATTGGAACTATGCCAATTTATACCAGCTGAGGATTTAGTCTCATTGTCTAAATCTGGATTTTCTGAAAAATCTGTCCCTTTTGTTTTCTTATATCTTCTTGCTGGACAGCTCCCCAGTTCAGAAAGAGGACAGGGGGAAGTAACATCTTTTCCTGGACCAACTTCTGTTGGTGAAAGAGACAAGCTTTTGAGCTACACCCCTAGGACAGCAGCTTGCACATTTCTCCTTTCTTTCATTTTGCATGAAATTGACCTGAGATTTGTTGCAGATGACCAGCTGATGGCTTTGGGCTGGGAAGCATGACACACATTGCAGTGCATGAAAAGAATATTTAAGTTTGCTGTTGTGAAACTAAATCCCTATCCAGGCATACTCCTCCAGCTGTGGGCTTGATCATGCTTTTATTGAAGTCAGTGGGAACTTTGCAATGATGATTGCTAAGATACATAGGCAAACAGGGAACTATACGGGAGTTGCTAAATGAGTATAATGCAGGGACATTTTTCTTTAGTTTGCAGAAAGGCTTGTTATAAAACAAAACAAACAAAAAAAAACTTACATTTTGAAGCTTTTGAAAAGAACAGCTTTTACGTCTTTAAATTTTTCATGAGAATGCCTTTTTTTCTATTTTGAGACTGACAAAAGAGAAAAAAAGAGGTATAAAAGTGGTAAAGAAAAATAATAAAACAGAGGCCTGATTTTCAATAGTTAAAGGCTTAATTTATCCACCTGAGAATATATGTTTTCTATGCAGAAACAACTGATTTGGCTACAAATATTTAAATATCTGAATATGCAAGCAAGATGCACAATTATTCATGCAAAATGAGCATACAAACCCAATGAATCCTCATCTTGTGCCCATACCTCGATACTAGTGGCAGTTGGTACACAAATTAAAACAAAAGCCCCCTAAACTCATCAATAATAATTTTAATAATTTTTACTGTTCATCCATTTTACTTTTTTTCCCCAAAATTCCAGACTGTTGATGACATTTTTCAAAAAAGTAAAAAATTCATCTGTTCCTGCTGCTTCAAAAACTAGGAGAGAAATGGGAGGGAGGAAGAGTAAATTTTTTTTTTTTTGGTGGGGAGGAAGAGGTTTGTCAAAATATAAATGACAATGCAAACAAACAACTGACACAAACCCAAATCAAACAATTCAGCTTTCTCCAATAGGTACTGGTCATTGGCTGGCACATTTTAAATGCACTGCAAAGTTAAGTTAGGTCAGTGGCCCTGGTTCTGAGCACCTCAGGTTTGTCTACACTATGAAATAAAATAGTTCTTAATAAATTCAATTTTTTAACATCACAGTTATAAACTTGGAGTTAATTATCCACAAATGTTCCGTAAAGTCGACTTACTGTATCTCCATTGCTTTATCCAAGTTCGACTGCATGAACAATACATTGTGGGTATTTATCCCACAGTGCCTTAGCCTTGTTACATTCTGGGGGTTTTGTTCCACTGGGCTGTGGGAAAAAAATTGCCACAGTTGATGTCACTATCCCAGAATGCAAAGCACAATCTCAGAATTCAGAGCACCCACTAACCACATGAAAACAAACAAACAGAAGATTGCGCCATTTTCTCCTCACTAGCACGGATCCCCAAATGCTTCAAGTCATTGGAGAGGCCTTTATGGCCACTTCCCGGAATGTTACACAGCATTTGGTTTGACAAAGGCAGTGGGCTGAGATGGTAGTTGTGGATGACCAGGGTGGAGATGAAATAGATGAACTGCAGACCAGGAACTTAGAAATGCTGGATGCCCTGGAAGCATTGCTTACAGAGGAGTGGTGTTTTTGGACTCATGAAACCAGCGCACACTGGTGGAACTACATCATTTTGGAGGCCTGGGATGACCAGCAGTGGGTGCAGAACTTTCATATATGCAAGTCTATTTTCATAGAACTTTGTGATTTACTGGTCCTCACCCTAACACACAGCAATACAAGAATGAAACTGGCTTTAGTGGTTCACAAGCAAGTTGCAAACTTCCAGGCGATTGCAACACCGACAGTTACTGGTCAGTGACAAATCAATTCAGAATGGGCAAATCTATAGTGGGGGCCATGGTAATGTAGGTAGCCAATGCAATCTGTAGGCATCTCCTGAGGAACACTGTAAGTCTGGGAAATTTCCAGCACATAGGTGATGGCTTTGCTGCCATGGGGTTTCCTAACTGCGGTGGGGCAATAGATATGCACACCCCCTCCATCACCCCAGACCACCTGGCCTCTGAGTATATAAACTGCAAGGGATAATTTTTGATGGAGTTGCAGGCGGTGGTAGCTCACAAAAGCAGTTTCACCAACATCAATGTGGGATGGCCAGAAATGGTTCATGAGATGTGCATCTTCAGAAATTCTGGTCTGCACAGAAAGCTCCTGGATGGGACTTTTTTCCCAGCCTGGAAAAATCAAGATTGGTAATGTGAAGATGCCTGTAGCAATACTGGGTGATCCTGCTTACCCTCTGCTCCCTTGCCTCATGAAGCCATACAAAGGCACCCTGAACCACAGCAAAGAGTACTTGAACTACAGAGTCAGCAAGTGCAGAATGGTGGTAGAATGTGCATTTGGCTATTTAAAAGCAAGGTTCAGGTGCCTATTGACTTGTTTGGACTCTTCTGAAACTAATGTCCCACTGTGGTTGCAGCATGCTGCATTTTGTATAATCTTTGTTAATCCAGGCAGGAGAATTTCATTACAGCTTGGAGTGCAGAGGCAGGTGCCATGAGCAGGGTTTATGTGCAGCTGCACACAAGGGCATTCACCAATGCAAATGCAGAGGCAATCAGCCTTTAAAAATAGCTTTATGAATGATCAGGCAGCTACACAATTCTGCTGCATTTGACTGTTGTGATACTATATCCATTCCCAGCAATGATTTGTGCCCCCCACCAAATGTGACCAAATAAATAAGACCATGGCTTTCACTAAAATAATACTTTTATTTGGGGCAGAGGGAGAGGGGTAAGGTGCAGTGAAAAGAATGGATGGAAAGGGACAGTTATTTTCACAAATAGAATGTTCGTATTTTGGGGGGAAGGGGTAAGTTTTTTTTTTTTTAAATGAGAGTGGCACACAAGCTTGAAATAAGCCAGGTTTGGCACCTGGGTTTCCCATGTCTGGAGGCAGGCCCCATTGACAACCCACCAGCCTCTCAATCCTGGACTTGGAGTGGTGCCTCTGGGGTCTCATCAGCCCCATTGGCTTTGGCAACCCCTGCCCAGTGGGTTCCTCTGCTACGAGTCCTCTGTTGACCTTTGCTTGGTAGCAGCTGTGCTACCAGCCCTCTCTATCCCCACCCAGGCCCCTCTGCCGTGCTCCCCACAGTGATTTGTGCACCCTACCCCACCCCACCCCGCATGTGAACCAATACATCAGACTGTGGTTGTCACAAAAAGAATACTTTATATGTGGGGGAGAGTGTTAAGTGGCAGGGAAAAGGAGGGGGTGTCAAGGGTGGTGCAATAACCCTTTGCAGTGGATGGAGGTCTTGAGGGCAAGGAAAGTCTTCCACTCCAATCCTCCTCCTCATGTTCGGGGACCATGACAAAGGGGTGGGCAACCTATACTGAGGGGAGCCCAGGCAGCAGAGAATGGAGTCTGCAAACTGACTCCTGTGCAGAGAGTTCCTCTTCAGCTCCAGCATGGAGTGCAGGATGTTAGTTTGCTCTTTCACAGCCATCAGAAGCTGTGTTGTGTCTGCTCTCAGCTGCACTGACTCTTCTCTCCTGAGCTCTGGAACATTCTGCTGCCACTCTTCTGTGGCCCTCTGGCTGGCAGTGGCTGTTCTGTCAGACTGCTCCAGCTGCTGCAGGATAAGATCCTACTTGGATCTTTTGCACTTCCTTGTCCTGTCTCCTATGCTGAAGATTCCTGCTGAAAAGTGAAGGTCAAAACTGAGATAAAATTCACACAAAAGTGCTTACCCATAAAATGAATAGATCTCTGTCTTTACAGTCAGCAAAACTTTCTTTTTCCAAAGCCACTTTTGGCTTCTTAAGGATGACAAGGAAGCAAACTCTGCATTGCACCAGCCATCACTTATCCAGACCATTTCTTTGTGGATATGGTAAGCTATTGCCCACTTTCCTAGGTGCAGAGGAGGTTGGGTGGGCAGGGTGGGGTGTTTAAAGCAGGTGAAGTCAGCCAGTGTCTGGCAGAAGGGGAGAAAGTTTCCTTGGCAGTCTCTGGAGCAATCCTCTGCAAGGAAAACCTGCCTGCACTAGACATGCTGGTGTCCAGGAGCAGGGTCCACAGATCTTGGCAGCTGTGTGGCAATAGGAAAGGGTTTGATTCTAGCTGAATGCCTGACTGTGTGGGGAGGAATCCATATAAAGTGCAAAGAAAGGTAGGGGAAAGTTTTCCAGCCTCATGGCAGGGGAAATAGCTTTTGCAGCAGTCCCTGGAGCAATCAGGAAAAAGGCCATTTAAAGCTGGGAAAACCTATGCAGAACATTCTGGTGTCTCGTAGCAGGGTCTGCAGAGCCTGGCAGCCATGTGGCCAAGGGGAAGGGTTTGATTTCAGCCACTGGCTGGGTGGGGAGTGATCCATGTAAAAGTGAAAAGGAAGGTGAGGGAAAAGTTTTCCAGCCACACTGCAAGGGAAAAACTTTTCTTGGTGGCTCCGAATCAAGCCAGCAGCATTGTGGGAGGGGAGAAGGCCAGGAAAACCTGACAGCCATGCGGACAGGGGGAGATTGAGCACCCACCAGCCATGTGGTACGACAATGTGGTCCTGGGAAATTTAAACAGGCTGGGAGCATTGCGTACAAATCTAATCCAAATTCCTGTGTTTCTTTAGGTTGCCAAAGAAGACGTTGCCAAAGAAGACATTGCCCTCCTAAAAATAACAGATAGTGAAAAAGAAGAGATGCTCATCCCATGTCAGAACAAGCCTGGAAAATTTGCCAAAATGCCACATGATGCCATGATACCACACAGTTGCATGGCATGGCAAGGTGTGCAACCACTGAAGCTGCAATAAGTCAGGCCTGCCCAAAAACCTTATGGAAAACATACAAGAGTGCCTGGATGAGGCCTCCCTGGAGAACTCCAAAAAGGATAAGTGTTCCATCCCCAGAAATATTATCATGCTGTTCTGAGGGGCATAGATCCATAGAAAACCTATACCTAAACCCAGCCACAACCTGCTTGGTAGCATTCTAGAAAAAAATACTCACTAGATCAGCAGGGCCCCAGTGGTTCTGATGTTGGTGTAGAGGGGACCAGCTCATGGTCGAGGGAGAAGAGCTCCTCGCTGTCAGGAACAGCTTCCTTGGGCCCCTGCTAGTTTCCCTGTCCTCCTCTCCATTGGCCTCTTTCTCCAGGTGCAGCTCCTCTTGGCACCCCCTGGACTCCACAGAAGGGCCTCCTGAAGTGTCCCAGTTAAGACTGGGCAATGTGGAATATTGCCTGGATGTTCGTAATACCAGCACATCTTGGTAGATGAGTTAGACCACCTGTTGGCTTCCTGGACTTTATGATAAGCCTTCTGGAGTTCTTTCACCTTCAGCTGGTATTGCTGAGCATCCCAGAAGTAACCTCTGGCAATCACGCAATGTGAAATCTTTTCATAAATGTCTGCCCAACACTGACTACTTAAACAGCAAGGAGATCCATGATCTCATTATGGGACCATGCTGGAGCTCCTCTGCAACCAAGATCAGAAACCTGACTACTCATGATGGCAAGAGATGGCTACTGATGTGATGGCTACCAATGTGATGCGATGGCTAGAAAGAAATTTAGATTTCCAGGTGCCCCTTAAATTTCCCAGGCCTCCTGGTGATGAATTCAAATTCGCAGGCTTCCTCTGACCTACTTCCTGTGAACTTCAAGAGCAGTGGAGATAGTAGCTGCCAGAGCCAGACATTGTTGGGGGGCATTGTGGGATACATACAAGACACCTCTGGAGGCTAATAAAGTTGATTTAAAGAAATAGTGTTTTCACACTAGTATTAATTCAACCTTTTAAATTCAAACTTGACACTACATCGACTCACATGGTGAGTATAATAATATTAACTTTAGTGCTTCCTAAAATCGACCTAATTGTATTTCTGGTGAAGAGAGTGACATTGTAAAATTAAGCTAGCTGCCTTAAAATCGACTTTATGATGTATTGTAAACACAGCCTAAGTTAGCTTAGCCCAAATGCAAGTGTCCCACAGCAAAGCCGTACCTACACTACTGGTTCCCCAGAGCTTCTGCATTCACCCACACATCTGGGACAGTATTCCCTATAAGCGGAGTGCTTGGGCAGGCACCCAGAGAGAGTCAGGTGCTGTCCAGCTGATTAGTAGAGTACCCACAGCGACCCTCAGTGGGCACCATGTATTTCTATTGGTGATGCACATGCCTTGGTGCACGTAACAAAATTTATTATGCTCACAGATAGAAAAAAAATTGAGAGGGAATGCGTGTCTGGGGACATAGCCCATAGATCTTTGTACTGAGATGCTCTAGGATTCTTTCCTGGTCTATTGTGAAACTATTTGTCTCTCCTGAGGGGGGAATTATGAGAAGGCCACTGGAGATCTATCTAGCTCAAATGATTTTTTCTGCATCCTACTGCAAACTTTGGAGATTCCAGCCCAAGGTAATCTGGAGCCTGCTTTCTAATTTATAGTGACAGCCATGTAAATTACCTAGAATTCATAGCACCTGCAAACCCAGGTCAGAGGGTTTTCCATGTGCATGGTGGGGGCAGTGAATTTGGTTAAAAGAAGGTAAGAGCCGGTCTGAACTGCGCAGTTGGAGACACATGCAGAGAGAGACACCTTGCTGAAGGCATCAGAGAACTGATGCTTTATGAGGACTCTCCTTTATCTGTCTAACAATTTTAGTTACTGCTTTTTTGTCTTGTGAAAGTCTTTTACGAAAATAAACAAATAAATAAAAATAATCACCACTTACGATCAGGGTAACCCTGACATTTGCAGTTGAGTTTGTAGAATTTCCCCTCAAGGCAGAGGCCATGTCTCTCTTATGGTGGTCTATTCAACAATCAGCCCTAATGGCTTCAATGGGGCTCCTGAGCTGATATGGGATGGAAAGACTGTGGGATCTCGCCTTTAATAGAATATTTAGACCATACGCATTTCTTTCACCAGGGTGTCCAGTATGTTGGCCACTCACCACATACGGCAAACAGGACACCGTGGCGCAGCAAATAAGGCTCTGGAGCCACTTGCAGCTCTTGTAGCCTTTAAATACAGCTCCTCAGAGATCTGCACGTGTGCCCCACCCCTTGGTGGGTCAAGTGTGTGGTGGCAGTAGCACCCCTGCAGCTCTTGCCCTGGCACAGGTCCTGGAGCTGCAGCTTCAGCACCAGTTCCAGCACCAGTGGCTCCAGTGAGTCACCAGCATATTCCATTTGAGCAGGGGAAATGGGCGGTGGAAGCCTGACTCTGGGGGAGGGGGAACAGAGATGTGGTGAATACGCAAGGATGACAACAACAAGTGTGGCGATCCTTGAGTTGCTGTTGGACTCCACTGCTCTATCAGGATTAATTGTCATCATTTCCTAGGCCAGAAATGCTAGACACATAAGAGGGTGGTCTGATTCTGTTCCATAAGGCAATGGCTATTAAGAACTTGGAAACTGCATTATGTTTAATTTTCATTACAGCTATTAATTTCTGCGTAGCTACATAGCCAAGACAGAAGTTCATTATGGCAAAAAAAAAAAAAATCTATCCAGTCACAGTCATCGAATACACACATCTTTACTGATTGAATAACTGATAAATTCAGTGCATGCTAATTACAGTGGCACATCTGGATGTTATAGGCAGAAGGGGTGGAGCAGATATAGAGTTATTCTGTATATCTGCGAGCAGGAGATAGAAGTATGGGAAGTTCTGCAAATATCACTCACTGCTCTAAAGCCCACTGACAAATGCTGTGCTCATGTTTATTTTAAAGGTTTATAGTCAAAGTGTTTTACATAGCCTGTTTATTCAGTTGCTTTATTAAGATCACCGTGTGAGAAAGAAACCAGTTCCTTTTGTTATTTGCTTTCCCTCCATTGTGTAGGAATGCTGGGTAGTTTATATACAGCTTCTCATGAAGCCTGAACTGCTGATGGCATTGATTCTTTTTTTTTTCCTAGAAAAAAGGAAAAAAAAAAATCTTTGTTTGGTTTGGAAGAAGAAAAAAAAAACATTCAAAGAACTGCACAGACTTTGTAAACAAATGGAACAAAATACATACAGTTGGTCAAATGAAATTTGGGGCTAATAACCTTGACAGTGTCCTTTTAAATTAATTTTGTAGTCCAGGAACATCCATAGAAAATGTTTTAAAGGAATCAGAAAAAGCTTTAATTTACTGGAGTCTGGTCTGTGGGCACCAGACAAGAATAAGTGTTTGACAGGAAATGCAAAATCTTAGGGCTATTTGTATTAGTCTTTTCCTGTTGGGTAAGGCGTAAAGGATCATTGTGATTTTTTTCATGTGGAGGGTAGAGAAGCTTTCACTGAAAATTTACCTACTTGGTATGTTTGCTTGATCTTACATTTGTATTTAACTGTGTCATATTCCCTTACATTATGTTGGACAGCTGTGCAGGAAATCCCCTGAGGAAAATGAATACATATACATATGGGGTGTGTCTACACTAGCTGGCTACTTTGAAGTAGCTGGCACAACGTTGAAATAGCACCCGTCGCGTCTACACGTGTCGTGTGCTATTTAGACGTTGAAATCAACGTTAGGCGGCAAGACGTCGAAGTCCCTATTCCCATCCAAAGATTGGAATAGCGCCCTACTTCGACGTTGAACGTCGAAGGAGGGTATGTGTAGATGATCCGCGTCCTGCTACTTCGAAATAGCGGGGTCCTCCATGGCCTGATCAGCTTAGGGTTGAGACGCTCTGTCCAGCCTCTGCGGGGCTCTATGGTCCCTGAGCACAGAAGCCTTTAAAGCACCACGGACCCAGATTTCCTGTGGCAGGAAGTTGAGAGCGTGCAGGCAGCAGCACACACATGTGCTAGCCCTGCATGCTTTCCAGAGGCCCCGATCTGCACTGCCACCACCCATGGCCTCGAGCCAGCCCCCCGAGCGCCCCCAGGGCTCCCATCCTGAGGGGACCCAGGCACCCCCAGCAGCCAAGCGGGGGTCCAAAAATAGGTGGGGACCCTCCTGGTCAGAGGCTGAGCTCCAAGACCTGCTGGAGCTCTGAGGTGACTAGGAGGTGCTCCACGTGATGGGGAGCAAACGGCGGAAAGCAGAAGCATTCGCTTGACTGGCCGAGGGCCTGGCCGCCTGGGGTCACCCTGCCTGCACTCCAGACCACGTCCGGAGTAAGGTGAAGGAGTTGCGGCAGGGGTACGCCTGGGCCCGGGACTCGGTCAGATGGTCTGGGGCCGGCCCCACCACTTGCTCCTAGTACAGGGAGCTCAGGGCCATCCTGGGCCCCCAGGACACCTCCTCCCCGCCCCGTCCATCCTTGACACCATGACTGACGAGCCCCAGCAGGCCTCGGAGCTGGAGTCCGGCCCGGAGGCCAGCCCCGCACCCCGGGGCCCACCTGAGGAGCCCCCCCCGGGACAGCAGAGGAGGGGTCCAGCAGCAAGGAGTGAGGGCTCCTCATCGACCTCCCCTCCCGCAGCACCAGCCGGGCATCCACCCACCGGGCTTCCCCCAACCGCAGCAATGGATGGTCAGGTACGTACACTACAGACCACACATCCATGGGCCACAGGGCGGGGGCACCAGACACGACCAGAAGCCTCACACACCCCCAGAGGACCCCAACCTGCAAACGCCCAGCCACAGTATGGTCCCAGGATGGTGGCACAGCCATCAGGGCCCGTCAGCACCCGCACCCATGGACAGCACTCAGCCTTAACCCCGGGGGTGGGGGGGACAATGCCATGGCAACAGCCAACAGGGACATCACACCCACTGATGGGGACGGAAACCCAGCACCCAAGAGAGGATGGGGGGACTGGGCCATGGGCCAGGGCACTGAACTAACAGCCTTCCCCTCCCTCTCTCCAGCTGCAGCATCTGATGCCCCAGGCAGCTAGGCACCCTCCATCGTCCCCAACAGCCCGCCGGAGGTCAGCCACCGCCAGCACCTGGAGACACCCCCAAGGGCAGCGGGACAGTCCCGCCACGGCCGGACTCTGGGAATCGCCCCTGCAGACCCCCAGCTCCTGGCAGCTCTCCGGTAGCAGACGGAGGTGGCGGAGGAGAAACTCCGCTTTGACCAGCTAGAGGAGTCCACCCGGCAGTGGGCAGCATGGGAGGACTTCATGGGGGTCTTTTGGGACATAGCCAGGTCGATCTGGAAGGCCGTCGCCTGGCTCCCGCCCCTCACTGTCCCCGGCCCGCCCTCCCCGCTGCTCCACCCGAGGCCCCCCCGTCGCACCACCTGCCACCCCACCTGCCGCCCCACCCACCTCACCACCTGCAAGCTCCACAGAGCCAACTGGGGCTGAAGACTGGCCAGTGGAGGCATCCTGGCTATACTTGCCGGTCCTCCCAGCCCCCAGCCCGCCATGCTGGGGACCGCAGACACGGGGGTGGGAGCAAGCCATATCCGCCAGGGGTTGCACCCCTCTACCCTCACCCCAGACTGATGGGCCAATGGCCGAGCCGTCCGCCAGGCCCCATGTATATAGTTGTCCCCCTTTTCGCATATTGGTTGCAGATTCTGTTATGAACAAAACAAGTTATCAGGTTTCAGAAAAAAAATAGTTTTATTTTCCAAAAAGCTGGAGGCGTGTGCTTGTTGGGAGGGTGGCATGCGGGTGTTGGGGGCGGTGTGCGGGCAGTGCGGGCTGTGTGTGGGGGGTCTTCAGAGGAAGGCCAGGGAGGTGCTCAGGGGTCTCCCTGATAGAAGTGGGCCCGCAGGGCCTCGCGGACCCATACCCCCTCATGGTGGGCCTGGTGGCTGGGTGCGGCAGCCGGCTGGGGGAAGCCCGTGCTGGTGTCAACCGCCCACCCCTGGACGAAAGCCTCCCCCTTGCTCTCAACGATGTTGTGGAGCGTACAGCATGTGCCCACAACCTGGGGTATGTTTTGGAGGCTGACGTCCAGTCGGGCAAGGAGGCACTGCCAGCGGCCCTTCAGAAGGCCGAATGTCCTCTCCACCACCTGGCGGGTGTGGTTCAGGCGGGCATTGAACTGCTCCTGGCTGGCGTTGAGGTGGCCGGTGTACGGACGCATGAGCCAGGGCTGGAGGGGGTAGGCCGTGTTCGCCACAAGGCAGAGGGGCACGGTGGTGTTCCCCAGAGGGATCTCCCTCTGGGGGATGTAGGTCCCTGCCTCCAGCCGGCAGCACAGGCCCGAGTTCCTAAATACATGGGCATCGTGTGTGCATCTGGGCCAGCCCACGTACACGTCCTGGAAGTGGCCCCAACTGTCCACCATGGCCTGCAGGACCACGGAGTGGTAGCCCTTGCGGTTTATGCATCTTTCTCTGCTGTGGTCTGGGGCGTGGATGGGGATGTGGGTCCCATCCAGGGCCCCGAAGCAGTTCGGGAGCCCGATGGAGGCGAATCCGGCGACGGCTGCATCCAGGTCCCCGAGTCGGACAACCCTCTGGAGCAACATGGCGTTAAGCACATGGACCACCTGTGGGGAGGGAACATAGGCGCCCATGAGGCTGTGCAGGGTGCCCCAGAGCCCTTCCCCCAGGACCCCCTCCCGGACACCACACCCGCCCAGCCCCTCCCTCCCCAGCCCCACACCTGCCCCCCCCCCGCCCCCTAGTGGGTGCGTGCCCAGGCCTCCTTACCTCCATGACAATGGCCCCAACCGTGGCCTTTCCCACTCCAACTGGTGTCCCACGGAACGATAGCTTTCTGGAGTGGTCAGCTTCCAGACGGCTATTGAGACCCTCCTCTCAACGGGGAGGGTGCGCCGCATCTGGGTGTCGTAGTGCCTCAGTGCTGGGGTGAGCCACTGGCAAAACTCAAGAAACGTCTGCTGGCACATACGGAAGTTCCAGAGCCACATGTCATCAGCCCACTCCCGTATGACGAGCTGCTCCCTCCACTCGGAGCTGGAGGGGTAGCTCCAGAGGCAGGGGAGCAGCCGGTGGGGGAGGAAGAGGGGAGCTCGGTGGTCAGGGGCATCCCTGTCTGCCTCTGGGGAGGGCTCCTCTGGCAGGACCCACTGGGCAGCCTCCCAGGCAGCACCTAGCAGGGCGCTTGCCCCCTGGATGACTACCCGGAGGGCCTCCTCTTCCTGCTGCTGCTGGGTGTCCATAGCTGCTGTGACTTGGTCTGCAAGAGAGTGGCTACCGCTCTGCAGACCTCATGCTGTGCAGGCCGGGTGGGCGGGGCCCTTTAAAGGAGTGGCTTGCTGTTGCCCTGGAAGGGCTAGTCCAGCCTGTGACCCGGTCTGTGGGCTTTCCTGGCCCCTTATTTCGAAAGAGGGTGTTTGTGTGTGTGGACGCTCCACATGTCCTTCCAGGACGGCTCCTTTCAACATTCCCCATTGCTACTTCAACGTTGAACATCGACAGCACCAGCCCTGGAGGACGTGTAGACGATATGTGTCGAAGTAGCTTACTTTGATGTTTTACTTTGAAATAGGCTACTTCGATGTAGTGTGCTAGTGTAGACGTAGCCATGATGTCTTTTTAAATCAATCATTCTCATGGCCTTCATGAGAAGGAATTCTATTCAGGGCAAGGTTCCCTGGTGGAGGTTGGGGGGAAAATCTTTCATATACCTGTGAAGTTCTAAATAGCTAGTGTTTGCTTGTAGGGATTTGTAACTGTGCCTTCTGTGTCCATAAGTGTTTGTTATGCCTATAATTATACTCATTCATATTTAATAAAAATAATCTGAGACACGGTCATCTGCATCACACATCTCTTTGAACAGTCTCGGGGGTAGCCAGGTTAGTCAGTAGCTTCACCAATAACAACCAGTCCTGTAGTACCTTAAAAACTAACTAATTTATTAGGTGATGAGCTTCTGTGGGTAAAATCCACATCTTCAGATCTCTGTAAAGTCACCCATTGCCAGAACTGATTAGACAAATTGTGACTTTCCTCTTCTGAAGCTTAGTCTCATTGAAACCACCAGGTGTGCTGTGTTGATCATGCCATGTAGGAGAACCAATACACCAACCACCGTACTGAGCTCAGAACAGGGCCACTTTAGGGAAGTCACTAGTCCTTGTTTTAGGATTTATTTTTTCTGTGTGACATTAAACAGCTTCCTTCCAGAGAACTAGGCCTTTCCTGTTGCTGTGGAGAAGGAGGAAAGAACTGTATCAAATAGGTTGCCACATTGCTTCAGGCTCTCTCATTGTTCAAGTTACTAGGATGATAGAACTTTGCTGAGATAAGGAGAGAAGCTGATACTCAATGCAGGTTTCCTAGCAGGAACATATTGCTCTCTGAATAATGCAAAGAGGAGCTGCCAATATCACTGTGAAGTGAGTAATCCTCTTACTTGGGTGATAACTACCTGTCTCGTTAGTTCTGCTTTCACTAGAAACGGGTTACAATCCTGGTTAATAGTATCAGAGAGGTAGCCGTGTTAGTCTGTATCTTCAAGAACAACAAGAAGTCCTGTGGCCCCTCATAGACTGACAGATATATTGAAGCATAAGATTTCGTGGGCAAAGACTTACGAAAGACTTTGCCTCACGAAAGCTTATGCTCCAAAATATTTGTTAATTCTGGTTAATGACTTTCTGCCCACCCCCACCGCACTCTCCCACCATTGCCACCAAAGAGTTTCAGTCTCTATGTTCCCCTCAAATACACATATGTGTGGATAGGGAAAAT
Organism: Carettochelys insculpta; assembly: GCF_033958435.1. Lineage (NCBI taxonomy): Eukaryota > Metazoa > Chordata > Testudines > Carettochelyidae > Carettochelys > Carettochelys insculpta. Next base: position 17,626,425 of record NC_134153.1, on the reverse strand, counting down.
AATAGTGAAAAATTCATGTGGATTTAAATGCACGGCCATTGAGTGGGGACTATGGAAGTGCGTTAGATGCAACGGTCAGAGCCTAATAACGAGCAGTAGATGCACAAACCTGTCCCTCCCCCATGACTACTTCCATCCCCAGTGAAGCCCTGGCCAGATAGAGGGAAGGCACCTTCCATCATCACCCATCTGGCCCTTCTCTTCTTTTCTTTTCTTCCTCAGTAATTACAGCATGGACAGTAGAACAATGTTCTGTTTTTAGCATCTGGACCTCCACAACTTTGCCAGTGCTGCAGAGCTCTGTAGAAGTCTAGGAGCAGTACTCTATATAAGAAGAGTGCTTGGGCAACCACCCAGGAAAGATGCAAACGCTGCTCAGATGATTAGCTGAGCATCCAGAGGATCCCATATACAGCAGCTTGTGTTTCTATTGGCGCACCAAAACAAAAACGTTATTCTGCACATGGATGGAAAACAGAGGGAACATTGTCCAGGAGATTTGTCTTCACTCATCACGGTGGAAGTTGAAGGCCTTGTCTTCACTGCTAAAAGTTACATCTTGGACTAACCTATGTGCATCAATTATGCCAGAGTAAATAACACAGTGAAGACCAGACACTTCAGTGTTACTGGGAGGTAAAACCAGCCCTGTGCCTCCTTCAGGGATTGTCCTCACTGAATCACCATGTAGTAAAACTCAACTGCCTGATCATCATGGTGTTTTTACTTTGATTTTGCTCACAAACATCAGTTATACTTCGACAAAGATATCTATCTATTGATATAGATATAGATAAGCACTCAAGAGCATAGACTGTAGAGAGTTTAGTTCTTGGAGCTGGTCTGAGTAGCTTCAATGCTCTTATTTGTTTAGACTGCAAAGTGGGGAACACATGTTGGATTTGATGTGTTACTCATCATCTCCTCTTACACGTCTCATGTGTTTTTTTCATATTTTTGCTTCTCTGAGCACTGCATGGAAGGAGGAACCCAGGGGCTGTAGATAACGCCAGACAGGGATAAAATAAGGGAGAATACTGACATGTACAGCTCTTACCCTTGGTGAGTGTACAATTTGGCATATGTACAAGCCTATGCCTCCTGCAAACTTTTATTTTGAGACTGTTCTGGTATGGCTATGGTCTGAAGAAGTGGGTCAGTCCCATGAAAGCTCTCCACCTAATAAATTATTTTGTTAGTCTTTAAAGTGCTACTGAACTGCTTTTTTTCTTTTGTTAAGGACATGTACTGCTTATTGAAGCAACCAAGTGAAGACATGCACAAGTGATGTAATTACCGCAATGGTTATATGCTGATTTTAATAGGGTGACTAGAAGTCCTCATTTTTAAAGGGGCAGTCCCATATTTAAGCTTTGCTGCAAGTGTCCTGACTTTTTCTTTAACATGGGTAGATGGTCTCATATTTTTTGTCTCCCCCATAATCAGTGTTGGTGGATCACGCTGCTGGCAGCAGTGAGTGCAGAAGTCTAGTGGTTGACAATAGGAGTGGATGTGCAAGGCTGATGGTGGCAGGGGGATGACGCAGTACATGGAGCTGGCTGCTCCCCAGCTGGTCCATCAGAACACACACTACTGTGTGCCAGCTCTCGGCCAGCAGTGCCCGAGCCCTCATCCCGTTTCTGGGCAGCACTTGCTGCAAACTGCAAGCTGAAATGCCTAGTGTGTACAGTCAGGTACCTTGGGCCCTGCTGTATAAGGTACTCTTTGGGCTTAATCCCTTCCTGCCTGGGCTGTAGCCACTAGATAGAAGGCAGTTGGGTTATGTCAGTGGCCAGCAGCAGCCTGGAGGTGTTAGCTGCTTTTCTACACTGTGCGGGCAGGAAAGACAAGCTGCTTCCAGCCAGAGGGAAGCGGTGGGCCAGAGATAAGATCCACACCAACATGGGCCAGATCCTCCCTTCTCCCTACCACCACCAGCAGCTGGAAGTAGTTCCTGTCCCTTTCCTCCCACACAATGTCAAAAGGCTTCTACTGTCCATATTCTGGTGTGAACCCTGGCAGACATCTGGGGCGGGGGACTTGTGATCCTGCATGTTGTTCCCTCCCCATTTGTTGCCTCAGATGCGATGCTAGGAATCAGGTGATGCATGTCCATCCTGGGGTCCCAGGCAGGCAAGGAGAATGTACATCACAGGGCAGGGGAAGTTTAAGTTGGTCTGTCACCCTTGCTGAGTGAGAAGGGTGTATCACCCCTCCCAGCCTGAAAGATAAAGTAAATAAAAAGAATCCAACTACACACTATTTCTTTTTAACAGGGTCCCAGTCAACTTGATGTTAATTACATTTTTGTACTGCATAGTTCTGATTGATTGCTATTGTACTCAATTGAATACAAATAAATTTTATCAGGCGCCCTGTATTCAGCTTAGGGAAATATGGTCATCCCACTGGTACAAGTTAAATCAACTTGATTTTGTAGTATAGACACGGCCTTAGACTATTTGAAGGTTGTTTGCACTGAAAAAGTTCAAGCACAAGCAGATGCCAGATAGCAGCCTGGCTGAAATTATACCCCACAAGGCATTTTGTACCTTGTTTTTTAAGACAACCTATGACTACAAACTGATATTTGGGACTGTACCCATTGCTAGACATTGGCTACGTCTACACGAGCCCCAAACTTCGAAATGGCCATGCAAATGGCCATTTTGAAGTTTACTAATGAAGCGCTGAAATGCATATTCAGAGCTTCATTAGCATGCGGGCGGCTGCGGCACTTCGAAATTGACGCGCCTCGCCACTGCGCGTCTTGTCCCCACGGGGCTCCTTTTCGAAAGGACACCGCCTACTTCGAAGTCCCCTTATTCCCATGAAGTCCCCATGAGGGAATAAGGGGACTTCGAAGTAGGCGGGGTCCTTTTGAAAAGGAGCCCCGTGGGGACGAGATGCGCGGCGGCGAGGCGCGTCAATTTCCAAGTGCCACGGCCGCCCGCATGCTAATGAAGTGCTGAATATGCATTTCAGCACTTCATTAGTAAACTTCGAAATGGCCATTTGCATGGCCATTTCGAAGTTTGGGGCTCGTGTAGACACGGCCATTATGTTCAGAGTTTAGTCACATACTTATACTTCTGATAGGGTTTTAGGCCACTTCATTCACTAATCAGGAACAATTAATATGCTGTATTGCATGGAACCTATATTGTCTTCAGAATAAAGACAATACTTTCTTAAAGGAACAGACAATCCACTGCATTTTTAGATCCAGTTTTCCTGCTGCCACAAAGGAAAAACTAGGGGATTTTTAATCACATCATTTTGTTTTGTTTTTAAATGCAGTCTTGGTTCGAAAAATGTTTTTATAGATAACTCATGCAAGAAGTTAGCATTTTTGTACAACAGAAAACAAAGGTTAAGGATTATACTGGAAGAGGCGCACAGAAGGTGGGTGGTTGGGTGGGTGAGAGAGAGAGAGAGAGAGAAAGAATTGGTATGTCTTTTCTTCTCTATGTTGATATTGCTTTGAGAATGCAATGCTCATTGTATTCTCAAGCAGCAGAACTGTTTCATTACAACTCCATTAATAAATTATGCATTCCTCAATTCAGTGGTGCACAATTTTATTTGTTGTTTTGTTTTTCTAGGAAAGCAAAAAAAACCTCTCTTTTTTAAGACTCTTGTGCAAGAATGTTGGCAGTGGAAGGAGATGCTGCCTACATTGTTCTTGGAACACTGACCTTAATATTCTCTGCCAAACAGCATGCAGCTGTTCACCAGGTTTACTGTTTTCTTTTATAAAACAGCAGTCATGTAGGACTTTAAAAACTAACAGAATGATTTAAAGGGCTACATGACTGCTGTTTTGTTTTGTTAGGATACAGACCAACACAGCTACCTCTCTGTTACTGTTTTCTTTTATTCCTTATTATTATTCCTTCTTTGAACCAGTGACCAAAAGCATGATGGTCACTTCATAGAACAAATAAAAAACATGTCCCAGAGCTTACAATATAATTTTAGGAAAAAAATCCCTCTGTAAGTATGTGTGCGAGAGAGGAAGTGCTGCACTATATGCAACAGAAATGTTACTTGGGCCATATAAAGTGTAGAACTGAAAACACCATTACGCACATCTCATCTGGTTTCAAGTTTTATTAAATATTCAAAGCAGGTTCTTCAAAAAGTAACCTGACAAAATTCATGGGCCTTCTGATGAAACTTGGAATGAGTTTTGGGAAATATATCTATCTCATTGCAAAAGAATCCAGGGTGATGCACAGCTATGTAGCAAAATAAAGTACAGTTTTGTACAACTGACTCAAAATCAGGTGCAGCTTATCTACTTCACTTTAAAATTTTACGTTTATTTGAATCTCAGAGAGTATTTCAGTGGTAAAAAACCACGAGTCAAAGACAGAGACAATGTTCACACACACACCCCTTTATTCCTCCAGTTACTATGTTTTACATTTGCCATAAATATGGCTTTTAACTGAGAAAATATAAAAAAAATTCTTAATGAGCTCAAATGTTGCAAATGCATTTGGTTAAACTTCTTTTAAAATGAAGAAGCCAAATAGTGAATCTAATTAACTGGACACAGGTGGGCCTTTATGAATGGAATGTAACATAAGCACACAAAGTAATCTCGTTACATTGAAACAAGAGGTTAAATACCATTTCCTGATAGGTAGTCGCCATTCAGTATAGTACTGATGAAAAATATGCTAACACCACCTTCTGAAACACATAGTTCAATTAGCTAATCTCTTTAAGCTATTTTGTCCATTATGTTGCATTTTACATAAAATCACATGCACAACAAGCAAATCATTCGATAAATTCATTGCAATATGATGAAGTTTTTTTAAAAATCAGACTAATAACTGTGGATTTAGTTTTCTTTAAGGTAATCTTATCTAAAGAATCTCAAAATAAAAATAGACAAATACAGATTTACCAACTTAATCAGCATCACAGCACAGAAAAAACATTCTCTCTAAAACATGGTCTGTGTTCTGATTTCAATGTTATTAATATAAATTTAAATGTATTTCAGTGCAATTATGGAGGTGTTGATCCTGAGTTACGCTACTGTAAATGAGATCAGAAGTTGGCACAGTTTCAGAGATTCTTCTAATATATAAGGCTTTACCTTGGTGTCTGAGGAAAATTGCCAGGGGAAGTGCACTCTGCATTGAAAAAACCCTCATTGTTACACCATTTTTTTAAAACTTACAAATAATCTTGTAAAATGCTAAGTGTTTACTGGTTACCTATTTTAAACCACTGTAATGAGAACATATTTTCCAGATCTTGAAAGATACAATCTCTAAGCTGTTTTGCAGCTGTACTAGTGTAACTATATTTATATAAGTTATTTAATCTATTTTTACAGACATGTAAGAAGAGATGCAAACAAGTCACAATGGCAGTTTCTTTCATCTACACATGGGCCCATCTTTATCTGTAGACTAGCATTTTGTTTTCTTTTCTCCCTCTTCATTTCCATAAACAATATGCACAATTCTCCCAGCCATTCAGTCAGCAAATAAAGGCGGAAGGCTAAGTAAATTTGCTTCACACCAATTATTTTTGTGAGGTCACTGAGTTAAGCATTAAAGAATACTGCTGTGGATGAGCACTCAGGAACAGCGTGATTTGTGCTGTAAAGTTTACAAAGGAACTCAACACGTAGCAGAATACAACATTTACTAGGAAAGCTTTGTTCCACAAGTTAATAGAATAATCCTTTTCTTTAACATTTTAGTTCACAGCCCAGTTGCACTGTATGGCCCTTTCATCTTTTGGCAGCTGTAACAGATTCCAGAATAAGAAAGGAAATGAGAAATAACATTTGAGAAAATACCAAATTGATTGGTAAATCCAGTGACAAGATATTTCATTTCTAGGTACAGTACATGGGTTAGTATTCTCGGAATTTTCCTTCTGTGGTCCCACAAATAATTAAAGCAGAAATACACATCAGTATTCAGAAGGTACCAGAACAAAGGGTCTGATCTTCAGCTAGTTTAAAGTCAGTGTACATCCATTGACCCAATAACACCAGTTTACACTAGCAAAGATCCAGTCCTAGGACATAAAACTGTTTACTATACTCAGTTGCGTTGTGAGGAGTAAGCACCTAAGAAAAATGCTACACTATGGGCTATATAGGGGGTGAGCAAGCTTTTTCCTTCTAGCACCACTTTTCTTCCCTGCAATTAGCAGGGTCTCCCAACCTGTCTAATGCAATCCAAACCAATGGAAATTTCAGTTATGTTCATATGAAAAACCTTTCGGCATATGAAAGAAAATAAAAGTACAGCCCCAGGAGTGGGAGGTTGCTTGATATTCAAACAGACTGGAAAATAGAGAAGTATGCCTAGCAATACATAACACTAAAGAAAAACAAGATCAGATATTAAGAAACAAATAAAAATGCATGCATAGTACTTTATTTTCCACAACAGTAGTATTGTACACTGTAAACTTACATGGTATTTGTTGTATTTATTTGCATTTACTTTGACTGTACCCTACTTCTGAAAAACGTAACTAAAATTTACTTATGGTTACAATGCCAGTTATTTGAGAGTTCCGGATGATAGAATGCCGGATATGAAAGAGTTTACTGTAAGTAGAAAGTAAAAACTTTACAAATCGGTATATAAATATGAATACACATACATAAGAACTGTAATATATTTCAACAGTTGTAATGAGATGGATGAGCCTGAGACCCAGCAGCTGAACGTGCTGTGCTCCCCGATGAAATTTCATGCCCCTCCTGAAAGATGGCTTACCCCCAGTTTGCACACACCTAGGTTACATATTACAGTGAGGCTTTGATCCGTCAGTTCAGGTATTAAAAACCAACAGGGCACTTATTCACCTGATTTTATGCCCAATCTTTCCTCAGAGTTATGAGAGCCTCTTCATTTAGTTCTGTGGGCTTTGGATCAGACCCCATGTCATCTGTTAGTACCTTTAAACTGAATTTTTAAACAAAGGTAGCAAATCAAAGAGCAGTATGGAAACAGTCTGGAATTACTGCACTATTACAGCAGAGATAGTTTCACTATAATGTCTCAGACCTATCTGGAAGTATTTTGTGTTGTCTTGCCAGTCAGCATATCAAGTTCTGCCATGAAGACCTATATTTAAATGTCTTTTTTTCAGACTCAGGATTTCCCTTCTACATACTGCTCTGAAATAAAAGGGGAAAGCAGTATATTGAAGTTATGCTCGGATACCAAAGTAATAAGAATGTATAGTTCACTAGACACAGGGTAAATTTAAGCCCCTCCATACTTATAGACAACATTTAGATATAGATTTATCAATGCTGAGAAAAATTGCTGCACCGAAACAATTTTAACTTCATTTTTACCTTTGTCAACATTAACACAGCTCCATCAAAACAGGAAAGATTTCAATGGCTAAGAATGCACTGGGAGAGATCTTTCTTCAGATGGTGACAATATCACTTAATTACGGTCAAATACACAAGCACAACCTTCATTCATTTACAGTTTTAAGCCAGTAAACATTGAGGGAGATCAATACACAAGACTGGGATAAGTTGTCATCTTCAGTAACAGACAACAAAATTAATACATTATTTACTTTTTCCTTACGATGTGTCAATGATAAAATCCAAGGTCTTTGCGTTTGCCACAAGTATTTGATTGCCTTTTCAGCGCTTCCACTCAATAAAAAACACCTCCCCAAATATTTCACCATCTATACAGTCCATTTTCAAAGAGAAAATGCAAAGTGCTACACATGTGTCTGCTGCATTAAGGTTGTGAAACTCCTTTCAGTTTAAAATGCCTCCACTGCATTGAGCAACCCTGGGGGTCCATATGCCAGTGCATTGTTACTTCATTACATATTATAAAGCTCTGGGCACCAAACTAATATGACTGATGACAAGGGCTTTGCACCCTTCAGATATCAAACACTGTTGCCATTCTAATAAAAAAAATCAACATTTTTATAAGCAGATTGATTTCTATTTGCAATAACGTAATATATTAATTACTGGTATCAAAAAGGTGAATTTTAACTGAATCATCTGTCCTCTTTTCTAATGTATCAGCACCCTGAAATCAATATACTTTTCTGTAACATCTCCTGCTAAATACAGACCCCGTTAGCAGATCTGAAATTAATTAAATACCACAGTTTTGGCTGTAGTAAAAGTTACTCATGCATTTAAATAGTGGGACTTCCTAGCCCCCAAATAATCTTCCTTTCTGAAGCAGTGTCTCAGGAAGGGATAGCATCAGGGATCATAAATTGTCTTTTGGCTTTTCAACACTTTACAGGCTCCCATGCATCTTCAACAATAGGACAGGAGGGATGACTCTTAACAGCTCATTAAGGTTGTTTTTGCCAAATGCAAATAATAAAAAGGATGCTTAAAAGGCTGTCTCATTTTTATTCAGAAAAGCCTACTAAGGAATATAAAAAGATGCCATAAAATGGAAATGCAATAGTGCAGTTATCTTCTGTGCCCTTGTTAAGATTTCCATGTTAACTTGAAATCTCCGGCGCATTCCTGGATGGATTGCTGAATGGTACCAGTCTGCTAATGAGATGGGTACCTCAAAAGGGCATTCCATTTCAAAATAAAATAGTTTGCTGGGAGTAGATGGATTTTTGGAAAAAGCAACAGAGAACTAGCAGTGCTATTGTGCAATGTATTCATCAATCTTTGCTTGATCACCTAATACCCATTAATTTGCTCCATTTAAATCTTGTTCTCTGACTGTCAGTAAAATTTTTAGTGACTGCATATTTTTAATAATATATGTATACTACTACCCCCCAGAATGGCATACTGTGAGGGAAAAGGCATATACACACATTTACACATACACCCCGCCCCCCGCATCAACACACTAAGCCTATGCTAACCCTAATTGCCTTTTGTGCCTTTGGAATCAATGGCAGAAAATAACATAATAGACCAGCCTCTGCATCAGTACTTCTACCATTACTACTATCAGGGAAATGCAGGGCAGAAAGCACAATTCTCAGGCTACAGCTCACTACAGACACAGACACAGACACACAGGGCAGGTATGATCTATATTCAGCATTCCAGTTGGCTCAGCGCTTCTCAAACTGCGTTCCCTGAACACTGGTATTCTACATGATGAGAACAGGTGTTCCATGAAAAAAATTTGATGCTACCAATACTTTCCTTCTAAAATATTAAATATGAAATTATGCATATGAAAATACTAAGATATTTGAATAGTATTTAGATTGTAGGTATATTAATGTTTATAACACATCCATAATAGTATAGCTGTTATTAAGTGACTTGTGCCAAAACAGAGTTGGTTTGGATTGTTTTGGCACAAGTCATGTTCAGAGAACTCACCTGATGTGGTACCTGATATGAGGATCCATCTCTCCAGCATCATTTCTAATATTAAGCAGATTTGTGATCAAAAGATGCAAAACCACTCTTCCCATTAAAAAAAAACTAACAAATGTTACTTATTTTTATTTTCCAGTAGTTTACTGTAAAAATAACAAATTTATAAAAACACATGCATTTGTTTTTCATAAAAATTATTTTTAAGCTTTAAGGAAGGACAGTCCTTTTTGAACAATATTGTCATTTCTATCTTTGCACAAAAGAATAACACTAACCAGTCTTCTTTCAGCTGTTATATTACTGTTTTGTTTTGGGTTTGTGCTTAATTTTTAAATGTATGTACTTAATTATATGGTTGCTAATTGTCCTCCTATCAGAAGGACATTCATTTTTCAGTCAGATGATTTTTTTTGTTCTTTGTAAAATAAAAGACATCTAAAAAACCTAAGTCTTTTAAATTAATTTTTGAGCATTATGTGTGGCAATTTTTCAGCTTGAGAAACCTCCCCCTGCCTCCCTCCAACCAGCATGTATATGTTCCGACAATATATTCCAAGCCCAAAAGCGTTCTGTGGCCAAATGAGTTTGGGAAATGCTACACTAGAGACCAATAGACTTACACTGTTAGTTAATACTACAGGTTGAACCTCTGTAATCCCGGACACTCTTGTACAGCAACCTCCATAATCTGGCATGATTTTAGTTATCTGGATGACCATTTATCATGAGCGTGGCCAAGTTTCCTGTGGTCCCATAAAGTTTTGTTTACTGCCACCAGTCCTGGCTCTCAGTGTTCTGTGCTGTTATTTAGCTGTAATTTACCCCTAAAAGTCTTCTAAGAGCCCAGTAAGCAGTGAAAGGGTTGATAATGTACTAGAAAATATTGACCTCCTGTCATCTGGCAAATTCTCATATCTAACACTGGTCAGGTCCCGAGGGTGCCAGATGAGAGAGGTTCAACCTGGAGTACTGGTGGGTGGAGCATTAGGCTCTTCGATGGAGGGAATTCCCTCCATAAAACCATTACTTCAGCTGGCAAAACTCTTCCTGAAAGCTGAATATTTATTTTAGATATGGAGTTACATAGATGGGTATTATTCATGTTTGTTACCATTATTACTTCACAAGCATCTAAAACCCACAAACAGAGATCAAGATCCCATTGTGCTAGGAACTGTACAAAGGAAGAGAAAGAGACAGGCAGTAACCCAAAAAGATAACAGTCTTTAGAGACAGGATCCTTTACAGATTTGTTCCAACCTGTTAGATGATTTTATAAAATTAAGATTTGGCTTTGGGAGTTTTGCCTGAGTAAGCACTGAAAAAAACAAAAAAACAAAACCACCAAACAAAACCAAACCTGCAAAAGGATTCCAGAATTTGCTCCATGATATACTACACTGACTTCTGGCTCAGATCCTTAGTAGGCATAAACTGGCAATGTTCCACAGTAATTTATACTCTCTTTTCCTCAGTCTTTATGCAGGCAAAACTCCCAGGGTCAAATTTTGCAAGCCACATTTAAAATTTCCTTGAGTTGGTTTTGTGCCCTCATGGAGTAAAATCTGAGGAAAGACTTCAGGCTTTGTCCCACCCAATTGCTTTATAACAACAGGTTATGCCACATTTAAGCCTAAATTGTGATTTATTGCAGTTTTCACTTGACAGCCTTTTGGAGTGAAAGGGATGGGAAGTCATACCTATCAGACTTGACTTTTTTAAGATGCAAATGAACTACAGCCCAGAGGGGTCTTGAAAATAGTTCCTTAACTTCCTGTCAGCCAGTAAAAATGTGTGTCTAATGTTCTTCATGGTGGGAGTTCTGTAAGAGCAAATCCTCTTTGGAAACAGTGCTGATTCTAGAACATTTGCCCTCTCTTCAGAGCACTGTCTCTTGAGAAGTCAACTTTTTTCATAAAACTGCAGTCTGCTCTCCATGGTATGCCCCATACTCAAAATTTAAAGATTTGCCCTGTGGGGAGCGGGGGGACAGGGGAGGGGAGAAAGTAGGGTTAAATTGTGAATCGCCCTTAGTTTTGGAAAAACTGCTGAGACCCACCATATGGACTGTTGTATGGCAAGGAATATGCTTTATTGGCATTGCTTGGAGGTTTACAAGCAATCTTCTTGAAGTTTTAATGGTTACTTGGGTGATTTATCCTGTCTTGAGAGCCATTGCTGTTAGGAGGCACCCAGTTCCTGAGCGCTTGCTTTCCTTTATTATGAAAACCTTTAATCTTTCCTACCACGCTGCCTCCATCTACCATAAATAACTTGATTATTGCCACACAAAGAAAATGTAACAGACCTCATTGTATGTTTCGACTTTCCACATAACACTTTTATGAGCTACTTTAACTTTACAAGTGGGATAGTTAATATACAACAGCATAAATTTTTGTGGGGGGGGAGGGGGCCAAAGAATAAAATGAAAAATGAAGAGGTGATATACAGTATTGGGCTGCAGCAGCCGTTGAACTGAGCAGCATCTTGCCAGGATGAAGAAAGAAGTATTTTAGCATCCTTTCGGTATTCAGGAATGTCTTCTGATATGCTCTTATTTGAAGAGATCTAACAATCAGGTCAACCCCCCCAAATAATTAGCAGACATATAGGAGAAAGAGAGAAACTTGAGGCTATCCTCCTCATAGTGATGCTGCCCATATCATCCCTTGAGGAGGAAGCATGGACCCCCTCTTGGAAAGGTGGGTAGGGTGCAGCCTCAGGACCTCTGAACCTGCACATTAGCTCTTGTCCCAAGCTAAGTCTTTCCTGGCTCCCTGGCAATGCAGTTCCACTCCGCAATCTGTAAAATGGGGATAGCAGTGACTACCACTTATCTTTGTAAAGCAATTTAAGATCTATAGAAGTAAACACACTCCAGAAATGGTCACTATTAGTTAGATTATTTCTCTTTGGATTTAGTGATTCTGCCTCCAGGCACTATCATATCCACTGCCAAGAGATAAAGCCTTCAGATCACCCCACCCTTGAGTGCAACTCATGGGACAGACTCAGATAACAAGGAAAGGAGTGAAGAATTCAGATCAATGTTCCATGCAACCCCCCCGCCCCGGCAATTAGCATAGGACAGCATAGCACAGCACATGAGATGGCGGGATCTGTAACTGAAGCCAAAGCTCTAAGTGCATCTCTTGAGCTAATTGCCACCTCGAAGGTCATAAAAAAAGACAAAAAAGACTGGAGGCAAATTACAGCTTCGAAACATGGACTAGCTGAGGTTAAAGGATGCATGTGTGAGTTATGCAGGGAATTCAAAAGGGCTGGGCAAGGTTTTATGGAACATTTGCCCCTAAGTTGTAAGCATTTGTGTACTACTGGGGTGTGTGTTGGTGGGGGATGAAACACCAATAACCAGACAAGGCACATGAATTTTGAGACTAGGCTAAGTAAAGGAAAAATCTAACTGTATGTAGTAATAATAATTCTTAGCAATAATAATACCATTGTTTACTTACTCTGTGCAGAAATCTTACACAGATTAGCAAAGAACTAGAGGACTTCTCCACTCTCTCATGGATAATATCGCAAACAAGACAGGGTAAATTATTCTTGGTTTTCACCTTTCTCTGAAGCAGGGTATTAACAAGGTCCCAAACTTGATCCAGAGTAGCAAATCTAAAATTCCTGCGTAATGAATTGCCACAATCATAGAATCATAGGACTGGGAGGCACTTCAAGAAGTCATCCAGAACAGTCGCCAAACTCACTGTAGAAATAAGCATTATCTAGACCAGCATTTCCCAAAGTGTGGTCCACGGCTCAGTAGCGGTCCTTTGAAAAAAATACTGGTCCTTAGAAAATATACAAACTATTGCTACGTACTTTTATTATTGGGAATAAATAATAGACAGTGAAAAGGTATTCATTTTTCATTTTTTTTAATATGTGTTTAACCATACAAAGTTTGGGGAACCCTGATCTAGACCATCCCTGACAGCTGTTTGTCTAATTCAATAAGGACAAATGGTAAGTACTCCTTTTAGGAAGGAGCAATCAGTTGCACACATACAAATGGGAAGTTATTGCCTCAGAAGGAGTATCGTGGAAAGGAAAAGCAGACACAAGCTAAATATGAGTCAATCAGTGTAACAATGAACCAGCAAGGCCCAGTCTGGAAGCTCTTGCTCACTGATTTCAGTGGAAATATTCAAGTGAATAGGAGCAGCAGGACTGGACTTTTCACTATCATGTCTGATATGCTATTGTGTAGAGTCCAATTAAACACTAACAAGACACCATCAAAACAAAAAGCAGTCAAGTAGCACTTTAAAGACTAGCAAAATAGTTTATTAGGTGAGCTTTCGTGGGACAGGATTCTGAAGAAGTGGGTCTGTCCCCCAAAAGCTCACCTAATAAACTATTTTGCTAGTCTTTAAAGTGCTACTTGACTGCTTTTTGTTTTGATGGTGTATAGACTAGCACAGCTTACTCTCTGTTACTATCTAACAAGACACCATCATTGATTTCACTGTAAGATCAGGTAAATCCTGTAGCCCTACATGCATGTCTCATTATGAAATTAGTTTCATCTGATTGTTTCTTGTGTCTGTTTGTTGGCTTTTGCCTTGTACCTCAGTGGTAGGCAATTGGAGCAGCTACTGCCTTTGGTCCTGTTTTACCTTTGAATTGTATGGGCTTGAAAGTGCAACCTAACTAACAAGGAGGATAAAAAAAACCAAACCAGATTATTGAAGGGGGGGGGGCTGTAAATCAAAAGTTTGTTTTATAATTTTTATTCCAGCTAAATACTACAGTGATAGACGGACATATCTTTGAATAAGTGAATTCTGCCATCTGCCCATGATAACATTCTTAATGCAAATGACACTATGCATCTGTGAAAACTTGGGCTGTGATCATTCACACATTTGCATAAGTCAACCCAGCTACAGAGTGTAGGAATGTATCATCAGAGATGTTTAAAAATATTATTAAATCTGTTCATTGTCAGAGGCTCCTTCATTCTCAAACTGATTGATAAAACAGTGAAACTGATACATCTCCAATACTGGTTTTCCCCTTTGGGCCCTGTGATTTGATCAACCTCTAGGACACTTGGGCATACCATTTCAGAAAATCTTTTACTGTAAGTCAGCAAAAATCTTCCCAGAAGTTCGCTGCCCTCTCCCAAGGTTAAGAAAGGTTTGCGGGAGGGAATAGTAAGTTGACAAAAGGGGGATGACCAACCATTATTAGTTACAGGGTTTGCACTTTGGTTCAATAGTTCTCAACATCCCTGCTCTCAAAATTGATCCAGCCCCCTGTGAAACAGGTGGTCCTGACCTGATAGCCAGCTCCTGGGCTGATCCTGTCTGGCCATCACTGGATATGGGTAGTAGGTTCAAAATGGGTAGTAGGTTCAAGCCTAATAAAAGAAAATTTTTCTTCACACAGTGCACAGTCAACCTGTGGAACTCCTTGCCCGAGGAGGCTGTGAAGGCCAGCACTCTAACAGAGTTTAAAAAAGAGCTTGATAAAATTTTGGAGGTTAGGTCCCTATTAGCCAAGGGTAAAGTATGGTGCCCCTAGCCTTTAGTCAAAGGCTGGAGACAGATGGCAGGAGACAAATCACTTGATCATTGTCTTCGGTTCACCTCCTCTGGGGCACCTGGCACTGGCCACTGTCGGCAGACAGGATACTGGGCTGGATGGACCTTTGGTCTGACCCAGTATGGCCATTCTTATGTTCTTAACCAAATGAACCATCTCTGTTAGCTCAAGTGATCAAATTTCATTGTATTTACAAGAAATGTTGAATAGTTAACTTTTCAGGTGTGGACGAAATGAGGAAGTGAAACTAAACCAACAACAAAATACATGTTATTGCTCCTAAAAGTTTGTCATACGTTTAAAAGCACTTACTGCTTATTTACTTTCTTGTGTGTTCCAGACAGAGGGCTTGAATTTACAAAAGCCTGCTTTTGTAATAGATAGAACTACCTATGCTAGAAAGTGCTGCATGCAATAGTAAGTATATGTACTGATTACAGTGGGACTACAGCAGAAAACCTTGTAAGCCAGGTGGTCAAGTTTGCAAAATGAGATCTTAATATTGTAGCAAACAACTTAGCCTGTTTCTACACTACTGCGGAAGATCAACCCTGGAACTCAGTGCAAATGATGAGGATTAAGGAAGGTCAATGAGAGAAACGCTCCCATTGATCTTCTTCCATGAGGACAGCCCTAGCAGTTTACTGCAGATAAGTTGATTTTAGCTATGCCATTGGCTTAGCTAAAATTGAGTCTTAAAAGTGTTACATGACTGCTGGTTTGTTTTGTTAGACTACAGCCTAATATGACTACCTCTCTGTTAAAACTGAGTGTCAGCGGTTGACTGCAATGTCTAGCATACAGCCCATGTCAAACAAAACTTCAGATGCCGGATTGGGTCATTAGATAGAAGCCCCCTTACTAACAAAGGAATCACAAAAGAATCAAAGCTCAGCTTTGCTGAAAATATTTGTAAGATGCTGAATACTATTCTTATTAAGGGTCTGATTATAAAATGGTAAGTTTAAGACACAAGTCTATAACAACCAGCTTTACTTTCTTCACTCAAAGAAGAAAGCCTTCAAATATTGTATTTAAAATAAAAATGCAACAGAAAACATATCACAACTCTTGAAATCTCAAGATTTCTCCAGACCTCCATAGTTGCCCTGAGAAAGAATCAGAACCACAAAAATGGAAGGCAGAGTGGAGGAGAAAACTTTAGCTCAGCATGAAAATACCTAAGGAAAAGTTGTGCATTTCATGAGATGAGCACTGTATGAATTTATTTAAGGCCTTTATATCAGATGCAGCTCAACTGTTCCGATTCCAGCTAGCTGATAATATAGTCCTGGCTTTCAAAAGCGAGAGTGCTTATCTTAGCAACAGGATATAAATAAAATGTATATAAGCAAAGATACCATGACATAAGAAAACAGCACATAGTGATAAAAATGGAAAACACTGTAGGTTGAGGTCTCTAAAGCTTTAGAAGTGATCAGAGCGGTATTTCTGTTACAGGAAAGATTTGAGGTCAGTTTTAAATATAGCTAGTAACTTCACTATTGTGATTTCTATAGTTATTTTATTCAAATGATTACATGCCCAACAAGCAGTAATAATTATAGAACACTAGAACTGGCAGGGACCTTGAGAGGTCATTGAATCCAGTCCCTTGCCCTCACAGCAGGACCAAGCACCATCTAGACCATCGCCGATAGACGTCTATCTGACCTGCTCTTAAATATGTCCAGTGACAGAGATTCCACAACCTCCCTAGGCAATTTCTTCCAGTGTTTAATCACCTTTACAGTTAGGAAGTTTTTCTTAATGTCCAACCTAAACCTCCCTTGCTGCAGTTTAAGTCTATTGCTCCTTGTACTATCCTCAGGGACTGAGGAGAACAATTTTATTCCCTCCTCCTTGTAACGCTCTTTTAGATACTTGAAAACTGCTATCATGTCCCTCTAAGTCTAACCTTAGCTTCTAAACCAGTTCTTTCAGTCTTTCCTCATAGCTCATGTTCTCTAGACTTTTAATCATTCTTGTCGTTCTTCTCTAGACCTTCTCCAATTTCTCCACATCTTTCTTGAAATATGGTGCCCAGAACTGGACACCGTACTTCAACTGAGGACTAATCAGCATTGAGTAGAGTGGAAGAATGACTTCTCATGTCTTGCTTTCAACACTGCTGTTAATGCAACCCAGAATCATGTTTGGTTTTTTTTGCGACAGCATCACACTGTTGACTCATATTTAGCTTGTGGTCCACTATGACCCTTACATCCCTTTCTGCAGTACTCCTTCCAAGACAGTCACTTCCCATTCTGCATGTATGAAGCAGATTGTTCCTGACTAAGTGGAGTACTTTGCATTTGTTTATATTAAACTTCATCCTGTTTATCTCAGACCAGTTCTCCAGTTTGTTCAGATCATTCTGAACTACGATCCTATCCTCCAAAGCAGTTGCAACACCTCCCAGCTTGGTATCATCTGCAAACTTAATAAGCATACTCTCTATTTCAATATCTAAATCATTGATGAAGATATTGAATAGAACCAGTCCCAAAACAGACCCCTGGGGAACCCCACTTGTTATACCCTTACAGCATGACTGAAAGCCATTAATAACTACTCTCTGAGAATGGTTATCCAGCCAGTTATGTACCTATCTTTTAGTAGCCCATCTAAGTTGTGTTTGTCTAGTTTATTGATAAGAAGATCATGTGAGACCATATAGAATGCCTTACTAAAGTTTAGGTATACCACATCCACTGCTTCTTCTTTATCCACAAGACTTGTTATCCTGTCAAAGAAAGCTACCAGACTGTTCTGGCATGACTTGTTCTTTACAAATCCATGCTGGCTGTTACTATCATCTTATTTTCTTTCAGGTGTTTGCAGATGAATTCCTTAATTACTTGCTCCATTATCTTTCCAGGCACAGAAGTTAAACTGACTAGTCTGTAATTTCCTGGGTTGTTCTTTTTTCCCCTTTTTATAGATGGGCACTATATTTGCCCTTTTTCAGTCTTCTGGAATCTCTCCCAGCTTCCAAGACTTTTCAAAGATGATAGCTAAAGGTTCTGATACCTCCTCTATCAACTCCTTGAGTATTCTAGGATGTATTTCATCAGGCCTTGGTGACTTGAAGACATCTGTTTTTTTTCTAAGTAATTTTTAAATTCTTCTTCTTTTATTTTACCCTCTAAACCTAACCCCTTCCCAGTAGTATTCAATATGTCAGGCATTTCTTCATCCAACTTCTTGATGAAGACTGAAACGAAGTCATTAAGCACCTTTGCCATTTCCAAGTTTCCTGATATTGTTTCGCCTGCTCTCACTGAGCAGTGGGTCTACCACATCCTTGGTTGTCTTCTTGCTTCTAATATAGTTATAGAATGTCTTCTTGCCAACCTTATCTCTCTAGCTAGTCTGAGCTTGTTTTGTGCCTTGGCCTTTCTAATCTTGCCCCTGCATACCTGTACAGTAGGGTCTCAGCATTCACAAACTTATGGTTCACGAATTTAATTACTTGTGACCAGCCCCGAGTGGTTGCTTCCCCAGGACTCCGGGGCACAGAGCACTGGCAGCCACTGTTTCCCCTGGGGCCCCAGGCAGGGAGCACCGGCAGCCGCTGCTTCCCCCAGAGCCCCAGTAGGATGCAATGGCAGCCGCCGCAACCCTGGGGCTGCAGGCAAGAGCCCTAGCAACCGGGCTCCAGGCAGGCTGGCTGCCATAGTCAGGAAATTCAACATTCACAAAGGTTCTTACTATGGAACCCTCATGAACGTTGAAACCCTACTGTATTGTTTGTTTATATTCCTCCTTTGTCATTTCTCCTATTTTTCTCTTTTTATGTTACTCCTTTTTGATTTTGAGATTATGCAACAGCTCCTGGCTAAGCCGAGGCAGTCTTTCCCCGTACTTTCTGTCTTTCCAACTATGTTTCTGATGAGCTATTTAGGTATTAAACACATTATTTAAATTCATGCCAGAGGGAGTGGTTATATGAAGGAGAGGCCTGAAGGGTAGAGCTGTCCTGTCCATAGGATGAGGTGGGGCAGCCTCCCCATGCTTCGTGCTTTTGGGAGCACTGTGGTGGACGGGAAGGGGGAGGATTTCCTGGGGGAAAAGGTGCTGCGGTGGGGGCAGGCAGCAGCAGTAGCACGGGGGATCACCTCCCTTTGGCTCCTTCCCCCTGCACTCACCATTCAGGCATCTCAAGCAGCAGTCGCTCTGCTGCATTGCTCCCTCCCAGCTCACTGAGCCCTGCTTCTCCGGGGCAGTAGGAAACAGCCTCCAATCACTCCTGTGCCCCTTTATTGCTGACACCTGCAGCTGTGCCCCATACCAGGTAATCCCTGGGTGGTTGATTGAAGAGGGGGTAGAATAAGGGTGGGTCTGGAGCAAGGGAGGACTGGGACCCAAGACACAGGTGGGTTGCTGTGGGCCCCACTCCTGGAGTGGGGTGTTGCCCAGGCCCTGACTCCTCCTCCAGACAGCCCTCCTAAGGGGATACTGGGAAAAGACGCACACTCTCTGATTAAACTCGTCTTGCCCTGAATTGCTAATAATGGCAGACAATCAAAATGCTTTAAAAACAATGAACATTTCAAAATGAAATTTGTGCAAGCATTTTTCACCATTTTTCCAACCAGCTCACCCAATAAGTACACAGCTAGCCTCACGGCACTTCTAGTTGTGTGCTACCACAATGCAAATAATGAACAAGCACATTGGCTAAGATTTCCAGGCACTCCTAACCTGCGTCTACTCTAGAGAGCTGTGTTGGTGCTGTGGCTGTAAAGGTGCAGACAGGCATGTGTTCCAATTTGGTCTGAATATTCTGATATTACAAGACAATGTCATGTTTCAGTTAAGGGTCAACTGTCATTACACTGTGAACAAAGCTTTTCCCAGGACTGTGTATCTACTGGTCCAAGCTGAAGCTTGGCATATAAACTGTTTTCTGTTAATCAGATAAAATTGATTTATTACATTTCCATTGCAGAACTGCCAAAATGAGATCCTCTGTATTCATTAAAAATGCAAGTTTAGTTTTAAAAACAAAATCTTATTAACTTAGTTCAGACTGCTAGTTACTGCTACTTTGCTATTTTGAATATAACAAAAATGGTATCTAAAAACTCCCATTTGGTTAATTAAAGATAAACTAAAACCATAAAACTGTTAGATTTTGTTTGTTTGTTTGGTATGAATTTAGCATCTGGGAAGGTACCAACTTGGCATCCTCCCCAGAACACCGGGGTTGTGACTCAGTATTAATAATATAAATAATAATTCAGGAAGACACAGCAATGCAAGCTTATGGCTCTTTTTTGCTATCCCTTCTACTCTCAACAGAACCTGTCACTTTGTCCGATTATGGGAGGATCCCATCTAGAAATTAGGAATAGGATTTGTCTCCATACCAGATGATCTGAAGGAAAAGAACAAGTCTGAGCCTCACATATTCACTTCACATAGAGCAATTCAGACCTCTTAAATGTGAAACAGAAGCAATTTTCAGACAGACACAGGTCAGGATACAACCTACTCTGTCTGTGGTATTTATATCATTCCCATTACCATAGCATCTGAGAACCTCAGGGTCTACAGTGTACTTTTCTCACAGTGCCCCTGCCCGTTAAAACTCATCACATGAACAATGAAGTCTACAGATGAGGAACTGAGGCTAGGGAGACTAAACCATTTGCCCAAGCCTACACTGGAAAGATGTGGCAGAGCAGGGAATTGAACCTCAGCCTCCTAGGTCAATGCTTTCATCCCTGGACCATTCTTTCTATCTGAACTAGAGAGTTCATTACCAGGCTCCGGAGCAAAGACCAGTATGCTGCAATGAATATAAAGAATCTAGGTATATACTGAGTCTGATAGACTAGAGGTTGTGGGAAGTTGAACCATGCTAGTGCACTGCCACAGGGCTCCAATCCATTCAAAAATAAGAAAATACAGGAATTGTAATGGTTGCCTCTCTTTACAGATGACCATACGAACCTGAAATTATGCCTACAACTTTTATACTAACAGTCTATTCTGGTGTCATCAGAAAAGGTTAGGAATCATTTCTATTTTTATAATAGGTTAAAATTATTAGGCTATATCTAAAATTTCAAAGAGCCACATCAGAACTGCACCACTACATTACAGACTGTGTAAAGAGATAGTTACATATGTGCCAAAATGGCCTTGTACACCAAAAGGGATAACTGCTCACAGGCATATTTTGTGCCTATTTCTTAGGCTTCCTTAGAGCAGAATTGTTCTTATTGTAGATTCTAACATTTCTACTCAAGTATCAGGGCCAGACTGCACTAAAAATTGTAGAAACAAGTCACAGAGAATCATAGAATCATACTCTTGGAAGGGACCTCAGGAGGTCATCTAGTCCAGCCCCCTGTTTCAAGCAGGATCAACCCCATCTAAGTTATCCCAGCCAGGACCTTGTCAAGCTGGGACTTAGAAATCTCTAGGGATCCACCACCTCTCTAGGCAACACATTCCAGTGCTTCACCACCCTTCTGGTGAAGTAGTTTTTCCTGATATTCAACCTACTCCTCTCAGCTGAGAGGAATATGGGGATTTTGAAATGTACGAGGTCCTTTTGAAAAGGACCCCCATGTAGCCACGCTGAGCCATGTGCATTTGAAAGTGGTGCCTTCAAAACGCTGCAGCTGGCAGCATGCAAATGCTAATGAAGCACTGAATATTCAATTCAGCGCCTCATTAGTAGTTTTCGATTTGGCCATTAGTGTGGCCATTTCGAAGTTTTGGCCAAGTGTGGCCACAGCTTCTGTAATTTCAGATCATTGCTCCTTGTTCTGCTATCTCTCACCACTGAGAACAAATTTTCTCCATCCTCTTTAGAAGACCCCTTCAGGAAGTTGAAGGCTGCTATTAAATCACCCCTCAGTCTTCTCTTCTGTAAACTAAATAAGCCCAAATCCCTCAGCCTCTCCTCATAGGTCATGTACTCCAGCCCCTTAATCATTTCTGTTGCCCTCCACTGACCCTGCTCCAGCACATCCCCATCTTTTTTGTACTGGGGGGCAATTACTATCCCAGAAAATATATGATGTAGGATTTCAAAAATACACAAAAGGGCAATGGACAGACAAACAGAGGGTTGAGGTTAGGACAAAGGGACAGTAAAGACAGATACATTTTCATAAGTTAGTGACTGGTGGGATAGAATCACATAGTCACAGATTGCTGCTAACTGAAGCAATATCAGTATCTAAATTATGCCTTCATTTACACCCATGCATACATGTGGACTTCACAACCACAATGGAGAGTGTGCGATTGGCCCCAAAATTCCATGATATTAAATACATGCTTCACATAAAGCATGTGCTTCAACTCAACAAATGCAAGTGCATTTTGATTTACAAGAGTCTTCTGGGTCAAAATCATACTTAAAGAAGTTAATAAAATCACTCTTCAGAGGCAGATGTAACCCAGAGATAGGGACAGCACTGCATATTAAGGATAGAGAGACGTCCTAACTGAATTTCATTGCCTTTACTGCTAAGTCAGATATTTCTATTTGTTTTTCTTTCTTGATTAGTCCCACGTGCGCCAACCTACCTGTGATCTGATGCAGATAGGGCTCCACCAGTTACTTTATCAAGATGAACCTAGCACTAGATCTCTTTGGTTATTACATGACCACAGTAACAGCCTACAGTACATTGGCAAGCCATGGAGCCTAAGAAGAGTGAGGAAGCAAGACAAATGAACTGAAGCATTTCATCAGCCTTTCTGAATTCACCCTAGCACTTTACACTCAGAGAAAGATGTTATCTTTTGTTCAGCAATAGTCACTGATGTGCAAAAGGAAGAGATAAGGCAATATAAAAACTTTAAAATGCATATTTCAGGAACCAACACATAGCTATATTCAAGCAATCGTGTTTTTAAAAGATTTTAACAGATGTATCGCAGATGCACAGGTTTTCATATATGAGTAGGTGAGTACACCTTCCAAGCAACAGACTACACCTTCCAAGCAACAGACACATTCAGTATTAATATGATAGAAGCACAATTGACTTAAAAACTGTAAAAATTAGAAAATCCAAGCAAAACACACACAAAGTTATGTTTGTTTGCTTGGATGTTACTTGTACAGAGATCATTAATATTTTGTGACATCAAATGTGTAGATTAAATCCAACACTTTATAAAAAGAAAGTTATCTGTGGAATTGCCTACATTGAGATACAACTCTCAGGCTGGGTCTACACTTGCCCCCAACTTTGAAGGGGGTCTGTTAATCAGGGCAACAGGAGATTACTAATGAAGTGCTGCAGTGAATAAGCAGCACTTCATTAGGCTAATTCTCCCCGCCACCTGCCCCCATGGAAACGTCTAAGTGACAAAATTCAAAGTGCAGCATGCATGTAGCTGTGGGCACTTCAAAGGGCCCATGCTACTTCGAAGTGCCTTTACTCCTCAAAATATCAATATCTTAAGGAGTAAAGGCACTTCGAACTACTGCAGGCACTTTGAAGTGCTCATGGCTACACGCTTGCTGGCACTTTGAATTTTGACACTTGGAAGTTGCCACGGGAGAAAATTAGCTTAATGAAGTGCTGCATATTCACCACAGCACTTCATTAGTAATCTCCCACTGCCCTGATTAACATGCTCCCTTTGAAGTTGGGGGCAAGCGTAGACAAGCCCTCAGTTTCTAATAGTCAATGATGAAACCACAACTTTCTATTCAGGGAGCCAAGACACTTAAATTAGAGATATTGTGGGGGATGACAAAATTGCCCACGTCCTGGGAAAGGGTGGAGAGCTGGCTCCCGGTCCCAGAAGGGGTGGGTTCTTGGATGGAAGGTTTGGGGGAAGCCAGCCATTAGTGCAGTCTGTGGCCCTGGCAGCATTTTAAAGAGCCTGGGGCTCTGGCTGCTGCTGAGAGCAGTAGTGGAGGCATCAGAGGAAGGAAACTCCAGGCTATTTGACGCACCAAGACCAGGGCCAGCTGCCCCTTTTGCCCCCTCCCAAACAGCAGTCAGCAGGCCCCGTATTGTAACTAAGTTACACTTCTTATTAAACCTAAAGGTGGGCTTCAACCACATCCCTCATGTGAAACCATATGAGCTTTGGAGAAGTTTTGATTTTGAATTGTGTCAGACACATTTCTACCTAGAATGTTGATGAGCGTTCCTAGAAATAGGAAAGACTGACTAACGACTCCAGTTGAAAAACAGTGTCACAGTTCACAGTGGGCCAGATCCTTTGAAATCAGTGAGAGCACTTGTGGAGTCAGGAGCTCTTCAGTGCAAATAAGTTTATCAGAATCTGTCCAGAATTTGTTTAGGCCAGAGAACTCTTTAAAAGTGTATTAATGGTAAGTATGCTCATTGCCTTTGGTAAAATTATTACAAAACAAATTAAGACAAGCAAAAAAAGTAGACTATCCATACATGATGGTACATTTTTCCTATCTGCCCATTATTCAGATGGACTGTTTCTCCTTCATTTTAAACTCTGTGGACTGTAGACAGTTTTTATGGCTGAACCTTGATATAAAATTTAAACACCGTGTTGCTTAGATACCATTCACAAGCTGCATTACAGGTAGTTTTCCCTCTCTGATTGGATATCAACACGAGTGCTACCGGTGCAAATATTCACATATAAAAATTCAGCATTTGGTTTCTGAGCATATTCACATGTTTGTCTTTGAAATCTGTTTGCTTTATTTTTCTGTGAACAAGTTGGTAAAATCATTTGATCATCTTTTGATCATGGAAAGTGAATAGAACAAAGCAACAAGCAAGACTAGGGTGCATTCATTTATCATTCCAGGGAGTATACATGCAAAAATATTTAAGTCATATTTGCCCAGCTGTAACAAGAGCTTTCATTGGGCATACACTTTTTCCAGCATTGAAAATGTCAGAGTATTCACTGTATTAGGTCTGATGCTTCGTCTTTATATAAAGAAGGGAAAGAGAGGATGCTGGGCAGGATGCATAGAGATTAGCATATATTGTATCCAGCTCCTTCACTGACTTGTCAAGTCACAGAAAGTTCCCAAATCCCCATATCCACATGTATTAAATGGTTACAGCTAAAGCTATATCAGACAAAGACTGGGAGGTTGAATGATCTGCTCTATTAGCCAGTGATAGCTTTGCCATTCATTCACAATACAGTAGGACTAGATTCTAACTCTTGTTTTTAGTATCTGTGGTACACATTGAGGTCTTTGGGTGAAAGAGCCTACAGCTTCCATTTAGAAAAGTCCATAAGTACAGTCTTAACATTCAGCACATGGCAGTCTCATTGGTTAAATTATTTTACTGGATTGAATAATACGAGGGCTGGACATTATATGAGTGCCAAACAGATTTTAAAGTTATTTTTACTATTGTTTTCCATCATTAGCTCTTTGTCACCATGGCATAGAGTTTGTACCTATACCTCCAAGAGTGAAATCCTGGTTTCATTGAAATAAGTGGCAAAACTTTTATGGACTTCAGTGGGGCCCAAGATCTCACCCTGGGGCTTTCAGCATAAGGGAATCTAAACTTGACTTTCTCAGTAGTTCTCTCTCAATGTGGGAGCACAGGAATATCTGAACTGAATCCTTACACCATAGTACTCATTGGGACAACCACTTTTATTCCTGTGCAGTATGTGTGTCTGGATAGCTACTCAGAAAATGATAAAACAATCAAGCAGTCATGTAGCACTTTAATGACTAACAAAATAAATAGGTGATGAGCTTTCGTGGGGCAGCCCCACTTCTTCAGATCTGGAAATAGTGCTGAAAGTGAAGAGGAGGATGAATATATAACACAGAGATAAGAAAGAAAATGATGTTGCACTATCAGATTTCATGGATACTGAACCTTGAGATTGCCAGGACACATTTAATCTGAGGTTGAGTTATTTCTGAAACAAGGGTTATGTGTATTCGTTTTGAAAATAAAAGCAAGGCATTACTGCTCATTTGTGTTTCTTTTCAGGGGAAAAGTAGTAGTTTTTTGTGATTTGTGGGGAGTGGGGGGAAGTAAAATTTATGAATTCTCTTTGCTCCAGATGATTGTAACACTTCTGAATTAGGCAAACCATTTGGTGAGCGTGAGAGACCACAGAATGAATTTTATTACAGCTACAAAACAGATTTTCAGAAGTTGCTTAGTAATTGAGAGCAGATGAAAGGGGAACCAGCTGAGATCTCTGTACTGCAAATCGTTTCCCCATGATTAAACTATTTCATCCTCCAGGCTAACATCTCTGTACTTGTTTGGCAACAAGTGATAATGCTAGTGATCAAATGCTCTCCCAGATAATCCAGGGAGGATTGTAGCAATTATTATTACCTTTACTGTGGTTAGTAAAGGTTCCTCTTACAGATAATATTCTGCCAAACATCTGGTAGATTAAAAAAATAAGTTAGGTTTCAATGCCAAGATATTGCAAAAGGTAACTTGTGATGTTTTCCTAGAGTTTGACCTAGACAGTGCACAGTGATCTGTTAGTACTTAAGAGTTTGGTACATGGCTTGGTTCCAAGATGTCTGAGTATTTATTGGTTTAGTAATTGTTTAATTACTCTCTTTATGAATAATTATTATAAAACTTTAATGTTATACTTGGAGAAATAATCTACTTTGTTTAATCTTACCCAGAATAGGGTAAAATTAATATATAAAAAAAGCCTAAAATAAGTATCTCCTGTCCACATGATGCTCATTTAGAAAACCACCTATGGTTACATTTTTAAATTTATTCATTGACAGCTACACTTTTGTCAAAACATAGTAAACTTTTCTCACTATGGCAACATTTTCAAATTCAGGCACTCATAGTTATTCATCTATATTCCTGTTTGGTGGAGGAGAAGTGATGCTGAATACCACCAAAAATCAGACCACTTAATCAGGTGCCTCAGGACCCAGTTCAGAATAGCACTTATATATATGGTTAGTTTTGAGCATGCATTTGAGGTTACTGAGACTGAAGCTTGTGCTTACAGTTAAGCAGATTGAATAAGCACTTTCCTGAACTGTGGCCTACGTATGCATTGCAAAATGAGGCACCCTAGTCTAAAAAATTTGTCTTAAAAAACTTTCAAATTCAGAAAAACATTCGGAAGCCAAGCATTTAAAGATATATAAATACATCAGAGGAAATACTTCTGAACTGCTTAGACATGGGTAAGGAGGAACAAAACAAAACTTACACGAAAATATGATTATTATTAG
Organism: Carettochelys insculpta; assembly: GCF_033958435.1. Classification (NCBI taxonomy): domain Eukaryota; kingdom Metazoa; phylum Chordata; order Testudines; family Carettochelyidae; genus Carettochelys; species Carettochelys insculpta. Next base: position 17,599,300 of record NC_134153.1, on the reverse strand, counting down.
GAATCTGTACTTTTAAAGTATCAACAATGATATAAACATAAAACCTAATAAATTAGTTCAGTGTGCATGTGTAAATGTGTACCTGCATTGCATCAAGACAAACAAGCATTGTGACATCTATCCACATACAGAATATTTAATTATTTAAAATCAGTGCCTTCCCTGCAAAGTGATTTTCAGAGTTCATTTTCATGTGATGATTTTTAATGAAAAATCCTTGCTGGGTGCAGTACAAACCATTTGGTGCCCCTGTGTCAGGAGAGGAAAAGAACAACATTCACTAGAACTGAAGGTTTTTATTATCACGTCGTAAATGAGCAAATGGCATTTGTCAATACAAAGGAACTCATAGGGGGTATAGAAAGGAAGCTTAGTTATTACACTCAGGGTGTGCTACTGAAGTGACAAACTGGAGTTTTATTAACACGCCATGTATGGATTTCTCTGACCCTCCCTCTCCCCCACAACTTTCTATGTCTTTTACCTCCTTCTGTTTGGTACACACAAGAACTTCTCTAAAATGGACTTCAGTAGAACAGTTCTTATTCATCTGATGCTGCAGGATTAGTATGGTTCCCACACAGAATTAAAAAGCAGCCCACACTGTATTTTGCAGTAAAATAGGTGCCTGTTTTTTGCCTGCCTTCGGGAAATATCACTGTAGGGGATTAAGCAGTCTATTTATTTAAGTACTAATCACATCATCATTTTCATATTTTGGCAATAAACATCCTTCGCTGCACTGATAAATGATAAAATGTTTATGAGCTGCAGAAACTTTTATGTCCAAACAATAAAATCAGAGATGGGAGATTCAACATTTGGCCACGAATTAGTTTTTGAGCATAAGGACCAGAACGAGAGAAGGGGCTGGGCAGGTGGTGGTGGTGGTGGTGGCGTGCAGCAGGGAAGCTGCTGGAATTGTTTTACTGGAAGTTGTTAAGGTGGATTTCTCATAAAGAGTTTAGTGGAACAGTCACAGTCACTTATCAGCCTGGAGCAGGTGTGGCTGCTAGCAAGCAAAGGCTAAAGAGGTGATCCCTTCCAGGTGGGCCTGGAGAAGCCCACAGGGACACCACCACTCCTGGCTTTGTAGAGGAAATCAGCCTGGAAGTTCCCCCTCTGTGAGTGGGCGTGCACAGAAAGATCACAGTAGGAACATTTCTGTGGCTTAGAAAGGAAAAGCACTAGTGTTCCCTGTCTGAAAAATTACACATTTAGAGCTACAGTGTACTGAAAAGAGCTCAGTGAGCCAGATCTAAATAATCTTAGCAACCATGGAAATAGGAGACAGGGTTTATTTTTAAGGAAACAAACATGCTATAGAATTGTGTATTTTACCAGTTTTCTCCTCCAAGGTATGGGGACTAGTTTATTTTGGGCAAGCATCAGAACGGCAGTGCCTCACCGCAAGACATATTATGTAGATATTAGTAATAGAGAGAGCAATTTCCAAAAGGCTTGGCTGGGAGGTGAATCTGTTTCTTGTTGATGGACACACATCATGTAAATTGAGGCTTGTATTCTGTCCAGGAGGATAAAAAAATCCTATAAACAGGGAGTATACTGACTGTGACACCCTGGAGCCGGACACCCATAGATTTGGAAATATCCAGAAGCGGGTCTCTAATTTGTAGTGGAAGTTGTCATGTTACATGGCATAGGCTTTAGTTTTGCCTCCTACAAGAAGAGCGAGCAAGGAAGGTGGGGCTCTAGGCGCCAGAAGCTTTCACCCACATTCCAACCCTGCACTAGATGCATTATACCACTTCTCTCTTCATTGGGCTGTAGAATTTGTTCGAAACAAGGAAGAGCTGATCCTCATTGTCAAATCTGTTCAGAGAATTATTTTGAAACACATTTTTCCGTGGTAAAGGGCCAAAGTCATATCTATTGTAACTCAAGTGAGATTCAGATAGTCCAACTAAACATTGGATAAAAGCCCCAGATCTTCGGCTGGCATAAAAAGGCATAGCCCCTTGAATTCACTGGGACTATTCTGGTTTACAACTACCATGGCTTGCCCAGCTTTTTAAGATCGCTTGTCATATAAAGATTTTTCATACCCTCAGTGCAGAAGGTATGCTTTTTTTCGCTGAATAAAGAAAAAACTTCAAATTAAAAGTCCCTTTACAAGGCAAAGAAATCTCAGATATGTCACCTTTTGAGGTCATAGGATGATTTCATTTGCATACATGTTTGAAATGCAAAGATTCACAGATGTAGCAACTTTACTTCTGCATGAATACTGAAAAAGTAAAAAAAACAAAAACAAAAAAAAACCCAGCAGCTAATACTACTAGGCTGAAGTGTGCTTTATTCTGTTTCCCTTAATCTAGAAACATAACAACTCTAAACATCTCTCCCACACACAGGCAGAGGCACATGCATGCACAAATGCACCAATAAAACAGAGACCAAACCTGCTAATACTGAAAAAAGGCAGACAAATTCTTTTGCCCTTGCCAAGTACAAAAGCTTTTTGCAGGGTTCCCATGACATCAAAGCAGGAATTTTGCAAGTTATTGCCATAGCAGTCCTCCACTTCATACATCTCAGTAGTATGAATCACTAAAATAGAGTTCATTGATACAAAGGAAGGGAAGGGGAAAACTCACTTTCAGAAAAGATGAAAATACCTGTAGCGTAATTTTACTGACACTGGTAAGTAACATGTTATTAAAATGATAAACTACCATCTTTATTTGTAGTCACTTTAAGCATTTTTTCTTTTTTCTAGCTTGTTTTGGCATAGCCATAGATATGGTCAAAGATAAAAGGACTACTCTGCCTTTAATAGTCCCAGAGAGAGAGCCTCAGAATTTCCAGATCTGAAGAAGTGGGTTTGTCCCACACAAGCTCATCACCTAACAAATTAAATTATTTTGTTAGGCTTCAGAGTGCTACAGGACCACTCTACCTTTGGTAGACAGAGAGCTGAATATCTCAAAATGTTTGCAGCAAATTACCAAAAAAATAGGGAATTATATTTGCAGGTTCTGCATAAATTTTGTATTAATTTTCTACAGTACATTAATGAATATGGTTTCTTTTCACAGAAACAGAGAAAATATTTAAAGACATATGTATGACAAGCGATTCTGAACTGACAAACCTGAGTAGTTTCACTGGAAATATGATAGTGACCCCAATTCAGGAAAGCACTTAAGCTTTTAAGTCAATGGAACTCTCTGATTGTGTCTTTTCTGAAACAAAGGTGGTTTTGCATCATTCAATAACTAACACTTACTGTAAAAAACCAAAAGTGGAGACAAGACACGTGCCATGTTTACCAGATAAGAGCTAGGCGAGGCCAGTAATACAGCCCTTGCCCACAGTTGACTTGCTCAAGTTACCTACAGGTAAAAATTAAAGCTTTGTGTCCACTACATTTGTACAGTGGGTAACGAACATGCATCAGGGATTTGCATACCCAAAGGCAACATGCATTTGAAAATTTGGTTTTTGGTTGTGCAGAAACTTATGTGTACACAATTGAACAACTGACAGTGCACAGAAACCGTGCACAGATTTAGATTGAAATGTGTGTTTCTTTTATGATGCACAGTTTTTTCACAAGATAATGTACTGCTCCATCTATGCTACTGAATTTGCCAGATCTGAAGAAGTGGATATGTCCCATGAAAGCTTATCACCTAAAAAATTATTTTGTTAGTCTTTAAAGTGCTACAGGATTGCTTTTTTTGTTTTGCGAAGATACAGACTAACACAGCTATCTCTCTGTTTCTAACGGGGAACAACTGTTGAAACACTGCAGTAATCAGACATTAACACATTATGCTGTAGAAACATACCCATGATATAGAAATAATTAAACTCTTTTACTTTTGTTGAAATTGAGATCTCAAGGCCATGTCTACAGTATGGAAATTGCTATTCATTTTTTAACATAATTAAAATTCCATGGGGCCTGATAAATAGATGATGGAACTAAAGGTGCTTCTGCACCCCCTGGTTTAAAGTGGTTTCCATCATAAACAGGGTTTACAGTTTGGTTCAATGGTTCTCAGCATCCTGATGCTACTGACTTCAGTGGACTGACTTCTGATTTACACAGGGTGTCAGAAGAGAGTTAAGCCTGTACAGCAGAAGAGAGTCCATAAGGCAGATGTAGAAGATACACAAAACATTTCCCACAGTGCTGCCATATTTGCTCCAAGCAGGACAGAGATACCTGCACTCAGTCTGTAGTATTGTTGGTAGTATAGAAAAATGGGTTACATGGATTTCCCTAACCTAGATGAACCTAGAGAAAAGAAGTGATTAGCCCAGCATCCAGTTTTTGAGTTAGTTGCGTATTTAGTGTATTGCATACCCAGGACCAAGTGTACCCACTTGACTTTCGAACATGCATGGAGGATTCTGCACGCAAGGCTGGACTAGTATGCATAACTAAGAATGGCATGGCAAACCTTTAACCTGTGCAAGGAATGTAGATTATAACTGATTCTTACACTTTGGGACAGTTTCAACCAGTGTTTATGTGCCCTGAGGCATGCACAGATGTGTACCACCAATAGAAACAAATGCTGCCGGCTGTGGGCAGCTGTGGGCTCTCTACTAATCAGCTGAGCATCACCTGACTCTCTCCTGGGCGGCCACCCAAGTACTCAGTTTACAGGGAACACTGATCCCATCCAATTTCATTCTGAGAGCTGCTGTTCACACCGAGGGACAGATTTGCTATCATGGGTACTGTGCAATCATGGTTATTGTTAAACAGTCAGATAAACGTGCTTAGTTTATTCCTGCACATGCCAGTTTGGACTCACTTTGGTGTAACTGTCCTCATTGCTGCAAGATTTATGGAAGTTTGAGTGGGAATCAAATGACTCAGCAAGTAGCTCACTGACCTTTTCACATGTGACCATGACACTAGCCTTTTGAAAAAATCCGGCTATAAAAGGGCACTCTAACTGAAATGAACTTAGTGAGCTCATCTCACAACCTTGTAAGGACTGTAACGGCACCACGATTATGAAACTATTGTCTATCTCTTTGCTGTCTAGAACTCAGTTTATGGTTGATTATCCACATGTGACAAGACACAAAAGGAATTTGCAGACTGTAGTGGCAATCAAAAACAAAGATGACATTTGTTTAGTTAAAATTATTTCATTTTCAGAACATAGATGATTTATAGATCTGATGAAAGCTACTATTAAAAATACATTTGGCTCAGAAGTTTGCATTCAGTTTGAACACCAGATAAAATATAAACCTATATCTAATGTACACATTTCTCAGTCAGGATCAAAGCACAACTAAGGACATTTTTTCAGTATCAAAGCCATGTAGGGAAATGTCTAGGCAGTCAGGTAACATAATGAATGAGCAAGTCATAAAAGCTAAGACATATTAGACAAGCAGTTCACTGTGTGGGTGATTTGACCCACCAGAAAATAAAGCAAATGCAAAGCCAGACAAAATAAATTGATAACAAAATGAATAAATACAATTTTACATGTCTAGAGAACCTCCCATCCAGAGGTCTCAAACTCACTTGGCAAACGTGAACAAATTAAAGCTCACAAAAGCCAATAAAAAAGCAAGCAGCCCTGTAGCACCTTAAAGTCTAACAGATTATTTATTAGGAATCAGTTAATGAGCTTTTGTGGGAAAGACCCACTTTTTCAGATTCTGGATTCTGCTCCAGACTCCGAAGAAGTGGGTCTTTCCCACAAAAGCTCATTACCTAATATTGTCAGCTTTTGAGGTGTTACAGAAAACCCAGTAAGTCCAGGGAGGATGCTTTATCTCAGGTTGAAACTTTCCTTCCTGTGCTTCACGGTGATACTAAAGACATGCTCAGATGGGGAATCCACATGAGATTGAGGGCCTGGACTCCTAAGGGTCTACTGAAAATAAAAGGTTGAGTGTTGCATAACCCCCTTGCCCATAATTAGACTGCTTCAAGTTATTTCTTTCCTCACTGGCTTTTGGAACAACAGCGTTAACATTAGAAGGGGCGAATGCCAAAGGCTCATTTCAAAGACAAAGGATGATTTCCCTAAAAAGGTCTCTGGTGAAAAAAGCTGACCTCTTGTATTCCACAGACTTTTTGACTACTGTCATTAACAGAAATGTGAAACTGAGGGAGCACAGATGAATCTTGTTGCAAGTGAACAAGACATGTGCTCCTAACTCCATTAGGCAAATTTGAAAACCTAAGTACTTAAATTCTTCTACTCTGAAATTATATTTTATAAAGGGTATTTAAAAATCAGGCCAGTTTTGAATTTTCTCTCTCAAGCTAGCAAAAATCTCGAAACAATTCATCTCAAACAGGGATTGTAAGATGCAACAATAGTGCAGGAGCTACTTAGACATTTTAGTTAGATGGCATTCATTTTTGCCTGGATCTATTGTAAAATTCAATTTATTTCTGTCAATATTGACATCTGACCATGGACACAAAATGATCCTTTTTCTTGCCTATACTCTCCTGTCCAACTTTGCATTAAGAAAGCAATTGAAAGGCCTAATGCATGGAAAGTGAATCTTTTGTATTCACTATAATACCCAATTTTTCTTTTGGAGTTACCAAAGCTGTCCAAACAAGAGCTAGATTTTCCCTTTCAGAAGCAAATAATGGAAACCTTAAATGAAATCAGAAGGTTACTTGACCTGCTAGAAAGTCTGAGGTAGAACTGAAGTGAAATCATCACACAAAACCATGTTGAGCTTGTTATATAACCTATAATGCATTATACAAACTCATATTTTCAATGTAGATTAAAAAAGAAAACGGAGGTCAAGAGCTCTGCCAGATTATGCTGACTACTAAAGAATAAACAATATCATATTTTACATGGTTACCAGGCCAAGAGAATAGATTCTAAACATTATATTATGTTAATGTATTTGCAACAAAAGATTGAACATGAGCAAATCAAAATGCCTGGAAAATAGATATAGGTTTGATTGCAACTTTATTTCAGTCAATACGTTGAAAAGAGTTGAAATCTTTCTTTATTCAACAAAAATAAGTTTCTTCTTAAGAGATCAAATTTTACATCTGTACATGTGAGCAACACTTGCATTCCTCAAGTTATAAATGCACATATATAAGAGAAAAGATGTTCAGAACAGTACCATTAATCTGGTGGAGAAATACATGACTTCACAATGAAAGAAAGTGCAATGTCAAAAGGAGCTTGTCTTTTGTTGAGGACTCGACTATCTCTGGTTCACAACAACAAGGAAAAATGAGACTTTTCACAAACTGGCTACATGTATAGTAAAGCCAGTGATCTGAATGTGGTCCAATCTACATTACTGTAGAAAGTCAACTCAAGGTATGTAGCTCAGCTATGTGAATAATGTAGCTAAGTTGACATATATTAGGTTGTTACTGTGAGGTCTACACCACGGGGGATAGGTCAGAGAAACTCTCCCATCAACTTCCCCTACTCTTCTCATCCAGGGCAGAATAACAGGGTTGAACCAGAGAGGAATCTGCAGTCAGTTTGGCAGGTCTTCAGTAGACCTGCTAAATCGACCACTTGTGATTCAATTTAAGCATGTCGATCCCTGTGATAGCATAGCTGTAGCCTGAATTGGGCCAACTGATTTCAGACTAAATCAAAAACATCCTATGAGAAAGCCCTACAAATGAAAACATCCTGAATGTTGAAACAACAACCACTGCTTAATTCCACAAGCACCCTAATATGATAGGGGCTTGATACACCAAGGAAAGAAATCATTTGTTTATATTATTTTCATTATAAAATTGTTTGCATTCTAGTAGTCATCTTGGGCCCAGGATATTAAGGAGATAATGTGAGTGAGGTAATATTGTTTACTGCATCACGTTCTGTTGGTGAGAGAAATAAATATAGTTTCACCTTTGGTTTAGCTGTGACACTGAGTATTTGTTCTAGACCAGAAGAGGAGCTCTATGTAACCTTGAAATTTTGTTTCTTTCACCAAAGACACAAAAAATATCTCACAAACCTCGCTTTTTTCATGTCATAGATGTTTGAACAAACTGGGGGGAAATTATCAGCAAGAGCATTAAAAGAAGCTCATTTCTGCATCTGCCCCACACTGCCAGAATTATGGTCAGTTTATGTCATCTCTTGTGTCAATGGTAATCATAGTAGTTAGCACCTACTTGAGCAGAGGAACCTAATTTATACATTTTGATCCAAATTTTGTTCTAAGTTACATTCAGCCATCTCACAGAAGTTAACGGGAGAATACATGAATAAGGAATTCCGCTTTGAGATGTTCTTCTAAGTGCTGTTGCCATGGTCTGAAGTTCTTCCATTATTTGCGCATTTGCAGGCACACCACCACTGTATATCCCACTCTGCTCTCTGCATTCCATACTCACAAATAGCAACTGTGTATAACTGACAAGGGTGGGTGGCATGAGTTCCTATGTACAGCCTACAAAAATTTGAGGTACTGGTGGAGCTGAGTCCTAAATGAAAATCATGCTTCAAATAAAAAGGTACAACTGTGAGGTAACTTTGTGAATTATTATTTTGTTAAATTGATTTTATTCAGACAGTAAATGAGTGCCAGATGTTACTATTGTACAGGAGGATGGGTGTGATTTTTTTTTAAGATCCATTCTCTTTATATGCACTTTACCACTATTTTGCTTTAATTGAAAATACTCCCCTCCCCCACGAGTGCAGTATGTTGACAATGAACAGAATTGCCAGACAGTTTTGTCACTTATGCCATAGATTTTACTATTCCTTTGAACCCTGATTGGCACAAAAGAAGTTTTTCTTAATAAGTAGTTGTTCATCCTTTGATATGCACATCTGGATGTGCCTCTTATCTGCAGCATGTTAATGCTGTTTCCTGAAGATAATGATAAAAGAACAACTGCAAACAACAAAACAACACAAAATGCCCCTGAGATATACCTTACAAATAATATTGGGTCGAAAAAAAACAGTCCCAAGAAAGTTTCTCCTTTTCTCTCTTCACTGCTCTAACCTTGTGTAACAACAATGGCTAACAAGAAGCTGCCAAGTGGTCCATAGATAGAAAACAACCATCTTATAACTATATTGCTACAGTGTTTCTTTAAAGAAGGTTCTAAAAAAACCACAAAGTTTGTTCAGCATGATGCCTGACTGGGGCTTTTACACATTAATATAACATACATAAATAAAAATAAGATGATAATCTGAATATTAAACAGTTGAATACACAGCTCTCTCAAAGCAGCTTAGAATCAGTAGCGGAAAAAAGATTGGTGCTCTGACATATTTTTTCCCCCGAACGGGATACTACATGTAATTTTTCCATCCATGCAATATAATTTTCAAAATAAGAGCAGAAATAGGCATATGGTGGGTACAGAATACAACAGTACAGGGTCAAATCCAAGGCTCTATATGCTTATCTTGCATAAAAGTGAATTAGTTTTTTTTACTCAACATACTAATCAATTTGTTGTTCATACATTTACACAAAAATACTACAGGCATAAAAAGCCTCCAACTTCCAAAGTTATACTCAGTACATGCAAATTTCTGCTTCTTCTTTACCTATGTCTGCAGTCATTCCCTTATCTTTGTGCATATTTCATGGCTTGGTTTTCTGATGACAAATCAGGAAACCGCAAGGCAAATTTTTTGATCAATCACTAACATAATACTTAAGCATCTTTTTACCACTGATTATAAAATAGCTTAGGCATTTCTAATGAATTAAAGGTGAGTAACACAAAGCTCTCTTTCCTATAAAGTTATGGAGTGTTGTCTTAGTGAAGGCAAATGTGTGTGTGTGTGGCGTAGCACATTCCCTATTCTAAATACAATCAAAGAGTGTAGCGCCGGACCTTTTTTACCCTTACAGATAACATTCATGAATTGATCCCTCATTAGTATGCAGCAGGCATGGGAAAATGATAAACTCCTATTAACACTGTCATGGCAACTGAAAAAATGGCTGGTTTGGAAGAACAAGGTCCACAGCAGAAGAAAAGCACAGGCCTCTTTCCTTTCTTCTGTTTGACATCTGTTGTTTAACATACAAAATTGTATTATAGTGATGCACACTAGCACAAGCTAGAATTAAGGTCTGTCTGTGATTGTTATCATTATAAACTCCTATTTGTAAAGGCTTATGTGGCTCATCTCTGAAATTTCACTCTAGGCTGAAACTTGTCATACAAGACTTCAGCCCAAGAACAAAATTCATTGCACAGCTTTTGTTTGACACATAGGTAGTTTAAAGAAGAAAAAGAAAGACAGCTCCCATTAATGAATTCTCCCTGTGACAATACCTTGGACAGTATAGAGTATTTTTTAGAAAGGAAAGTTAGTTAAATACCAGAAATAGTACAGTGCTTTCAGCTTTGAGCTTACACAATATCTGCTTTCATAATGTACTCAACTGACGTTCATGTATAAATTATAAATATTAATAATCTCTGACCCTAGTTGTAGTAACAGTGGAATTCTGTGTCCTTCTCCATGATTGACTATCTGGGTGACTTTAGGCCTCTGTTTTTTCCAGTCTAAAAGGAGGATGATTACCTGTATATGTAAAATGATTAAAATCAAAAAAGTAAAGAGAATCCATTGAGGTAATGATATTAAAGCTGAAATCCCAGATCTAAGAAGACACATTAAACTTCACTTATCAGTCACCTTGGGGTTTGTCACATTTTATTCTTCACCTGCTCATTGTCAATTGAGAGTTAAACTGCCTGAGTCAGGGACCTGTTCCCCCCTTGTCTGTAATCTATATAAATAGTTTAATAAAACTCACAAAATGGACAGAACAGAATTCTTATTATATGTTTCTAATATTCTGAGACCAACACAGCTGCTAACTGGGAGAGGCAATATCTTTTATTAGACTGATTACTATGGGTTTGAGACAAACTTGCAAGCTATAGAGAGCTCTTTCTCAGGTCACGGAAAGGAACTTAGATTCTCACAGCAAAATACATCAAACAGAGAGGCTAGCATTAGCTCCCAGGTGAAGTGGCCACCTCAGAAATATAAAGCATGGCTCCACAGCACATATTCGGTTATAATAAAAAAAACTCTCAATAGCTTTTACGAGTTTCATTCTTTGCACTGGGGTTCAATTTTTTCCCCATAGCATGGACTATATTTTATTCTTGTGCTCTCACAATAACATGGACCAAATCCTTTCCAATGGACTGACCTAACAACAACTTTGTGTCAATTTATAATTGGTTCCAATGCAGAAGTAACATTCAGAAAGTTTTAATATATTTTAGCTATATCTGCTTACATCTTTGCTGGCAACTGAACAACAAAACTTCTGTCATTCAGAGGTGCTAACCTTCATGTCCCTGCCCCCTCTCCCCAAGACAAAAGTTTTACAGCTCAGTACCACTCTTTGGGGGTAGAAGTTTGCTGCCTGCAAAAGAGCTGAAAAATAGCAGTTAAACTACCCAGCTTTTACCCACGTGGCTGTGTCAACAGAGTTTTGTTGCCTAAAGCTGTCAAACATAGAGAAAGCCTCAATGTAATTTTAGTAGCTGGGCTAAGCAAAAGCTGGCACCAAAACGTCCAGCTAGTTCTCTGAAATCTTCCAGAAAAATCTCTATTTCATTGCATAACTTTCTGTAAAAGATGCAGCTTTGATTAGCTTTAATTACTTTCCACTCTGAATAGCATAGAAGAGATACGGCTAGTAAACAAGGGCACCATCAAAATACTGTTTGGTAATAAAATGGCTAGGTTATGCAGGCAGTTTACGAATTTAGGATGGCCACTAAATAAAGATATGCAGGCCTAGAATGTCCTCTCTCTGTATTAGGGTCACTTTGTGCTATCCCTGTTTGACAGAACATAGCCTCTATGTTGTGATAGCACCAAGATGCCAACCAGACTGGGGCTCACTCCTAACTACTCCTGGTGAACATGCTCCTGCACTCCTTTAAGAATTAATCTGACCCTGGCTTCTGGAATTACAATGCCTCCACAAGATGCACCTCACTACTCTCCAGCATGCATTGAGCTGTGGGGCCCATCACTGAGCCAGTCGTGACATATCTGTATCTTTCTGGGATTATTACGTTCTCCACCACTGTACATTCACCAATCGTGAGATTATGAAGACTTGACTTGTGTGTGTGGAGAATTAATGACAGGTTTAAAAAATCCAAGCCTGACAGTTTGACTTAGTGGACTTGGCTGATTTTCTTCAATTGCTCACATTTTGGATGAGCTCTTTCTTCAGTTTGGGCAACTTACAACTCTTACGACTTCCAACATTAACAGGTGTGTTGTGAACAAGACACGAGAAGTCATTCTCCTGCTCTACTCTGCTCTGGTTAGGCCTCAGCTGGAGTATTGTGTCCAGTTCTGGGCACTGCAGTTCAGGAAGGATGTGGAGAAATTGGAGAGGGTCCAGAGGAGAGCAACGAGAATGATCAAAGGTCTAGAGAACATGGCCTATGAAGAAAGGCTGCAAGAATTGGGCTTGGTTTAGTTTGGAAAAAGAGAAGATTGAGGGAGGACATGATAGCAGTTTTCAGGTATCTAAAAGGGTGTCATAAGGCAGAGGGAGGGAACTTGCTCTTCCTTGCCTCTGAGGATAGAACAAGAAGCAATGGACTTAAATTGCAGCAGGGGAGGTTCAGGTTGGACATTAGGAAAAAGTTCCTAACTGTCAGGGTGATCAAACACTGGAACGAATTGCCAAGGGAGGTGGTGGACTCTCCATCACTGGAGATATCTGAGAAGAGGTTAGATAGATGGCTTTCAGGGATGGTCTAGAAAGTGCTTGGTCCTGCCATGAGGGCAGGGGGCTGGACTCGATGGCCTCTCGAGGTCCCTTCCAGTCCTACTCTTCTGTGATTCTATAACTCCCCCCACTCCGCCAACCTTAGGATTCCTATCCCCATATTAGAATTGGATTCCCTTTAGAGAGCTTTTTAAAAACAGAATGTCATGTGCAGTACATAAAAATAACACAACTCATCCCACTTATACTGCCTTGGTTTTCATCTTCAGTGCCAACCTATTTGAGCACCACTAAGGGGTTTCCACAACTGGACAAGTCCTCTGTTCACTGTCTCTGCATTGATGCTGGACATGTGATTCAATGAAAAGACTAAGGCATCTGAATTACTTTCATGAATCCCTAAATGAGCTAAAAAAAATTACTGAACCTGCATTTGTTTCTGCTGTGTTTTAAGATCACTCTGGAAAAAAGTAATAAAGTCCTAATTTTTGCATTAGATTTTCAATATGATTCTGTGCAGGTTCTTGAAATAATTAGTAGGCAGAAATGCAATATATACCTGAAGACCATTTGCACCTTCTAAAAGTCTGTGGTAGATATGTTTTTATTCCCTGTGCACCTGTATGTATTAATTGCCTTCCCACAAAAGCCCTCTCTTCTTAAAACTGTAGTTGTGCTGTGAGCAGATACACGCACATAGGTCATCTAATTTCATTTCCTCTCATTAATAGCCTTCTTCCATGGCAACATATCAGTTGTGACAATAGGAAAGAACTGCAGAGACCCCAGAGTATGCATATCAGGCAGAGTTTGTTTATGGCCAAAGTACTTGCATGTCAAACTTATTAAAAAAGTATTTTTTACAATTCTTGGGAACAGTTGGCTAGAAGTTACCTGATCAAGAAGATATTCCAAAAATCAGGGCATGGAAAGTTTTGCATTCAGCTGTTGGCATAATCCAAATTATGGAGAATAGGATTTTAGGTTCTCTCTGCAATTTCAATTGGATCTGTCAGTCCACTGCAAAAGCTGACAACTATTCTGTTAACACAGCTGGGGTGACAGAGGGGAAATAGTCTCCAGATGAAGAAGAGCAGAAGCAAAGATGTGAATTCAACTCTACCACCATCCCATTCTCCTCACAGCGTTGTTAACTACAATACTTGGATGAGCCATTTAAATGCTAATATTATTCAGCACAAATATTCAATTGGAAACAAGGATCCTTTTAGAAACTTTGAAAATGCTGTCCTCATGCTTTTCCCCAGCATAGAGTTCTTGACTTTATGTACTTTCAAAGGGATTTCCTGACAGTGCTGGCATGCTAATAAAATGGAGTCACTCTTTGAACCCTGAAGGGTCCTGTGGCACCTTATAGACTAACAGAAAAGTTTAGAGCATGAGCTTTCGTGAGTTAACTCACTTCTTCAGATACTTGACAACATGCAAGGCACTGCATTTAGCCGTATGGAATGGAAATCTATCAATCTCACGAGGAACTACAGATCCAGACTAACACGGCTACCCCTCTGATCTTTGAGCCCTGGAATTCCAGAATGTTTTTCAACTTAACCATATAGTTCCCCCGAGCCTCCATTCCCACATCACAATAATGGTTGAATACCTGAATGCAACTTTGCAGCTTTACCTTCTACTTCATATAGATATAGCAGGCAAAAGCATCATAAAATGGTAAAGTTCAAACCCAGTGCTGGATTTCATGCCCCTCAGTTTTGATTTGCTTAGATTATCCATTTTGATTCAACCCATTATTTAGATATGGTACTTGAATTCAAGCCTGATTGGCTCCTGAATAAAAAAAAAAAAAAAGGCAGTACTCCAAACCAGGATTTTGGTTCAGGGTAAAGATTAGATGGCTCTCTCTACAACCTGGCAAGACTCAAGGCCAAAACTAAGGCCAAGGAAGTCCTCATTAGGGATCTCCTCTTTGCACATGAAGCAGCTCTCGTCATTCATAATGAAGACACGCTACAGTCACTGATGGATTCTCTGCCCAGAGCCTGCAAGTTGTTTTCCCTTGTCATAAGCATGAAGAAAACTACTGTATTCACTTAAGGTATACCTTAAGTGTCATTCTGGATAACAGCCCATTAGATGTGGTTCAACAATTCTGTTACCTTGGATCTACTGTCACCACAAAACCTATGCATGGACGAAGAACTGAACATCAGAATCAGGAAGGCAACTACTATTTTTGGCAGAGTTATGAAATGAGCATGGAACAATCCTAAAATGACAGTGAAAACAAAGATACTAATCTACCAGGTATGTGTATTGAGTATGCTGCTTTATGGTTCTGAGGCACTGACCACCTACTCAAACCATGAGAAAAAAATTGAACAGCTTCCATCTTTGCTGACTCTGAAGAATTATGCATATCAACTGGCAAGATAAAGTTTCAAATGCAGAGGTCCTGGCAAGATCTGGCATATGCAGCCTGCTAGCAATCCTTAAGAGCAGAAGACTACAATGGCTTGGTCATGTGAGAAGAATGGGCGACAAATGTCTTCCCAAAGAAATCCTCTTCAGTGAACTGTTGTGGGGACTGAGAAAAAGAGGAAGACCAAAGCTAAGAGTGATACATGCAAAAACACCATGAAAAAATTCAACATCGATCTGAAATCCTTGGAATCTACGTCCTCAGACTGAAATACCTGGTGACAATTGCAATGACAAGGCACATCAGCCTTTCATGGTGTACGTGCAAGCCATGCAAAATAACTTCATCTTAGAAGGAAAAACTCTCAGACTCAAGAATTCAGAAATAGACTGACATGGGGTATGTCTACACTAGCCAAAAACTTCGAAATGGCCATGCAAACGGCCATTTCGAAGTTTACTAATGAAGTGCTGAAATACATATTCAGCGCTTCATTAGCATGGGGGTGGCCGCAGCACTTCGAAATTGACACGGCTCACCGCCGCGCAGCTCGTCCCGACGGGGCTCCTTTTCAAAAGGACCCCGCCTACTTCGAAGTCCCCTTATTCCCATCTGCTCATAGAAATAAGGGGACTTCGAAGTAGGCACGGTCCTTTCGAAAACAAGCCCCGTTGGGATGAGCCGCACGGCGGCGAGCTGCGTCAATTTTGAAGCACCGCGGCCGCCCGCATGCTAATGAAGTGCTGAATATGTATTTGGCTAGTGTAGACACGGCCATGCAGTTATTGCAGTTGACCGTGCAAATCCAACATTGGACAGATAAGCCATGAGAGAAGCTGCAGACTCAAACACTGCCATAGATCCTCACCGCTGCTGCTAACCACCATCTCTTGAGATGAAAAGGGGCCATACTACCTGAATGCAACTTTGCAGCTTTACCTTCTAGTTCTATATATACACAGCAGGCGAAAGCACCATAACATGGTAAAGTTCAAACCCAGTGCTGGATTTCATACCCCTCAGTCTGGAATCGCTCAGATTATCTGTTTTAATTCAACCCATTATTTAGATATGGACCTTGAATTCAAGTCTTATTGGATCCTGAATCAAAAAAGGGCAGTACTTCAAACCAGGATTTTGGTTCAGGCTTAAATCTAATTTCAGAGTAACAATGGTCACAACCTATGCCGATGAAGCAGCATATTTTGTGATCTTCATAATGTTGTATTTCATTGCCATCATCAGGAGAGCGGAGCTTTTTTTGTTTTTGTTTTTTTTAAAACAAAACAAAAACACTAGATAGAAAGGCACCAATACAGCTACAGGTTAAACCTCTCTCATCTGGCCTCAGGACCTGACTGGTGCTGGATGAGAGAATTTGCTGGATGATAGGAGGTCAATATTTTTTAGCACATTACCAACACTTCCACTGCTTACTGGGCTCTTAGAAGACATTTGGGGTAAATTACAGCTAAATAATGGCACAGCACACTGAGAGCCAGGAATGGTAGCTTTAAACAAAATTTATGGGATCATGGGAAACTTGGTGACACCCATGATGAGTGGACATCAGGCTAAATAAAATCACGCTGGATTATAGATGTTGCCGGACGAGAGAGTTCCAGATTAGAGAGGTTCATCCTGCATCAACTTTCTACACGATGCTTCAGGAATGGCATGGAGTTGGACAAAATAAAGTCAGAAGACCATACAAAAAACTAATGAATTACAAGAGCACCGCAGACCTAGAAAGGTAAAAAATAAAAAGTAAGCAAGCAGAGAGCAGAGAAATTGTATTATTTTTTTCCAGTAGAGACAAGTTAGCCACTCTGGAGCAATACCTTCCCTCACCTTGCAAACCTTTGGAGTCAGACTGCCATAATAGCCAGGAGGTTTGATTTGTTCTGAGAATGCTTGATTCATTGTCTGTTGAAATCCACAGGAGCCCTTCCAGTAATTTAATTGGGCTCTGAACCAGGCCCATAGAAACTGCCATTCAGATCTGCAGTAAGAGTTACTATATAGGATCCAAAACCAATGGTGTTAGAATAATATTTTGTAGTGGGAATGCTGAAAGACATTGGACAAAAGTAGCCTATTTATCAGATAGAAACTGCTTCAAGTACCCCCGGTGCTTCCAGTTCCAGCACTCCTGTCCTATTGTGCACATCCCAAAATAGTGGGAGAGGCAGGTGGTGAATCACAAATGACTAGGTCTGCGTTCCGAAATTATTAGAGACGTTCTTTTTAAAAAAATAATCCCAGACATTCTGTTCTAATAAGCTTTTCCATCCTAAATTTCTGACTCAGGATGTTTGGAGATTAGGGATAAACAAGTTTATTTGTATCCAACTGGCCGGACTCACCCATCACTGGTTTACATACATTTTCTTTAGAATTACACAATATTTCTGTCATGAAGTTTGTTGAAGATACAGTATCTTAATTACCTGCTTTGAACTAACAGGGAATACAAATTGTGCAACAAAATGAATTTTCATAACACGTCAACGGTTTTTGAATCTAACGCTATGTGTAACTTTATTTCATTGGGACATGAAGTTGGTGCAGTGAGTCTTGTTGACAGCAGGAGCACAGCTAGACACATTCATTCGTTATTCTTCAGAGAAATAAACCAAGTGCATTTTGAAATTAAATTACAGTCCTGGAAATTCACGCAGGTTTACACACTCTTCTTGGCAGTATTCCAACAAATGATGATTTTTATACAATACAAAGTGTTACTAAATATCAAGGAAAATAGATAAACTAACACTGTATTTAGCTGCAGTGGTGGTGGGAGTATCCTTCCCAGACTTGCTTACCAATAGCCTCCACTCCTGAGGTGGTTGTAACTCTGAGGTTCTATTGTACCTCATGGGCCTAATCTTGAGCTCGTAGGCGCTTACAAAAAAAAAACAAAATTGTTTATTTTCATTGACCTCAGGAGTCATAGAACTGGAAGAGACCTCAAGAGGTCATCTAATCCAGTACCCTGCACATATGGCAGGGCCAAGCACCTAGACCATCCCTGACAGGTGTTTGTTTAACTTGCTCTTTAAAATCTCCATTGATGGAGCTTCCACAACCTCTCTAGGTGATTTATTCCATAGCTTAGCCACCCTGGCTATGTCTACACAGCAGCATTATTGGAAAATAAGCTATTCTGGAAAATCTCTTTCAGAATAGCTTATCTCAAAATAGTGCATCTACACACAAAGGCCACGTCTACACCATCAAGTTCTTTCAAAATATTTGTCAGAAGAAAGGGCTCTTTTGAAATATCCAGTGAAGCGTCTACACAGAAAAAGTACTCTTTCAAAATTAAATCAGAAGAATGCATAGCTCCCTTCAGAAGCTCTCTTCCACTCCCGTTTCAGGAACAGCGCCTTCTTCTGAAAACTTCTTTCAAAAGAAAACGTGTGTAGACACTTGGGGGGGGGGGGGCGGAAAAGAGACCACAAAGGAGCAGTCCTTTTAAATCCTTGGCCTGTTCTTTTGAAAGAGTGAGAGCCATGTGGACACTCTCTTTTGAAAAAGCAGATCACTCTTTGATGCCCTTTATTGTGTGTGGATGCACTATTTCAAAAGAAGTTCTTTCAGAAGAGATCTTCCGGAATGACTTATTTAGAAAGACCGCTGTAGTAGAGACTTAGCCAAAATGCATATCGAAATAGCACTCATCTATTTCAAAATAGAGTATCCACACACAACAGAAACTATTTTGGGTTAGAGCCCTTGCTTGGATGCACTATAGTTTATTTGTAATAGGTCCTATTCCCTGTCTACACAGCCTCCAGTCTGAAATACATTTTGGCATAGGCGCTATTCCTCATAAAATAAGCTGCCCAATATTCCAAAATTATTTCAGAATAGCAGTGGTGTTGTGTAGATGCTCACAAAGTTATTTTGAAATAGTGGCCATTATCCCAAAATAACTTTGCTGGGTAGACAAACTCCTGAGAGGAAGATTTCCTAACATGCAACTTGAACCTCCCTTGCTTCAATTTAAATCCATTGCTTCTTGTCCTAGTCTCAGAAGTTAAGAACAACAATCCCTCCCACCTCGTAACAACCTTTTATATTCCTGAAAACTTACATCCCCTTCTCAGTTTTCTCTTTCCAGACTAAACCCATTTCTCCTCCTAATCATCCCTCCCAGGTTACGGTTTTTAGAAATTTCATCAGTTTTGCTGTTCTTCTCGGGACTGTTTCCAGTTTATCCACATATTTCCTGAAACATGGTGCCCAGAACTGGTGTGGGATGAGATCAGCCAGAGATTAGGTGTATCTAGCATTACAGCTCATTATTTCAGTGGTTAAAAATATATATTTTTACTCCTGTAAGTGATGCAGAGCTAACTCATGTGAGGGAGAATGTATCTCTGCAAGATGCTTCTGATTTTTAGGACCAGTCCAGAATGGGCTGACTCAAAGCCCATCTAACTCAAGTCTGAGCAGGTTGAGTTGTTTTTTGACTCAACCTGACCCCAACCTGTCCTTGCTTCTTCCAGCCTGAGTCATTATCATCACTGCTACCATCTCCTCCTCCAGGGTTAGCTCTATTCCTTCTGACCCTGGTCTTAACATGGTGGTGGCTATATGTCCCTGCTGCTGTGTGCCCTGCTTCTTCTATTCACTGCTCCCAGCTGTGTTGTGCGCATGCTGCAGGGTTACAAGTAGTGTAACATTTTGGCACACTTTCTCTGCAGCACACCTACAGCTCAGCCAGGGCTAGCAGATGGCAAGAGCAGGATATTCAGCTACTCCGCATACATCACACACAGACACCACTGCTTGAGCGGATCCAGGTGTTTCCCCTCCTACTTGAAGTCAGGTCTGTCAGATTTGGGTTGAATTGCCAGCATCAGAGGCAACCGGTGTGGGGATTCCAGTGGGGCACTGGCCATGTACCCAAGCACTGCCCTTCTCAACCCATGTCTCTCCCCCTCCTGTCCCTGATCTGCCCACGCCCTGCCCCTTTCCCACCTCTGCTCAGCCCCCTCCCTTGCTCCACTCCCACCTCTTCCTGTGGATGTGTAGCATCATTTTCAGTGCATGCAGAGCAGTCCCCCAACACCACCCCGGAGTAGTGAAGACAGAGTAGTGTGAGTCAGAAGCTTGCACTGTGCTAGGGCTGTGCCCCTCTGGCAATGGGGGTAGGGGTGGGGCTGACTGTCCCACACTCATCAGAAGCGGCACAGTGCTGATGATGAATGCTGGCAGGGAGGTAATGCTGGGGGTGCGGGTGATCCCCTGCAAACGGTTGCATATATTGTCTCTGGCCAGAATCCACGTCTGTTAGCAGAATTATTTTCTAAACTCCAAATCACTCGCATGTGTGCAAACCCTTTGACAGCTACACTGTCGCACAAATGTAAATCAGGGCAGAACTGATGGTGGTGGCAGAGAATGAAAGAAGCCAGCTTTATTTTCAGATCCCAAGGTGCATATGTAGCATTAACAGAATACATCTGATCTGAAACTGGGCACCTTCCACGTAGAAATTGAGAGCTAATAAATATGGATTCTCACATTGTCATTTTAGCAAAGTTACTTGTCAGAGTAAACTGAACTTCAAAAGAGAGTTTTATGATTATGGATGTGGTTACCTACAAGCTCCCATCAATATACCTGTAGCATTTAGGGCCTGACAGAAAACGGCAATAGCATCCAAGTCTATGTTAAATTTGCAATAAATGAAAAGACTTGTGTGAATAGATGGAGAAAATGCCAGGTTATGGGAACAGTAGAGATCCCATATTAAAAAGCAATGCTCTGTGCTAAGCAGACCTAGCGGCTAACCATAGTAGACTTCAAATCATTGTTATTGCATTGGTAATTTCAATCATGAAAAAAATGCCGCCTTGTCATGCCAGTTTTACAGGAAGTACATAAAAAGGTATGGAACGTTCTTTCCCAATGTCATTTATTATTACTACAGAGAGGATCAGCAGACCTGTTTCCTGGCCTGTAACTCATTTTTTAATTACACATTGCTTCAAAGGAGGATGGAAGCAGCTAACAACTACGCTGTGTTGCAGTCATTTAACAAAAATAAAATGGGAGTATTTTATGGAAGTAGAAGGTGCCAGACTGACAGCTCTGAAGATAGAAGCATACAGCCCACTCAGCAGGAGCGTGGGGCGCCTTGACACAGCCCTGCCAACAGGTTTCATCCCTGTCCTGAGAAATCACTACTATCAAAGGGGTATTTAATTTCCCTTAGCCTCTACTACTTCCAACAAGGGGGCAACTGGTAAACAGAGATGGCAGCATCATTCTCACTGCGGAGTACTTTTTACTTCAGGGTAGCTATCCATCCCAAGGTTTAAAAGAAAAAGGAATAAAAAGCAGCGCAGACCAGGAATGTTAGTTTTAGTATGAGGTAAACTCTCTGAGGCTGGCCCTATACCCACTCCTAGGACTGTTTTCATCTAGTTTCTCTCATGCTCCAACTAACATACCTTCTTCTCACTGTGTTTTTACCTCAGGATAGCTTTTGTGCATTACTTGTCCCAAGATTTAAAAACAAAAAAAAAAACCCTTTTTTCAAGCTGGAAGACAAAGCCTAAAATGAGAACATCAGTTTACTGTGTATAGACTAGCAAACAGTCATCCAACAGGAATGGCTTTGAGTAGCTACACTGGACTGAGCCAGAATCAAAAGAAGAGATTCAATGATAATACCATATGACTCTTGTACTGATTTAAAGCACTCTACAAGATCAGTCTCATTAACCCCCATTTTATGGGTGGGAATACTGAGGCACAGAGAGGAAACATGACTTCCCCAAAGTCCAAGAAGGCTGGTGCCAGGAATAGGACCTAAGCCCCATTCCAGTGCCCTATCCCCAAGTTCACATATCCTCCCATAATAAAAGAATCCTGAATCTCATTGCTAAGCCAGGCTGTTCCTTCTGTTATTTGAAAGCATGTATACTACATCAGCACAATGAAAATATTTTACACAATCTCTGATACTTGGGGTATTCCCCCCCTCCAGTGTTTTTCTCTTGCTCACACACACACACTCCCCACCCCCAACGTCAGAGCTACAGATCTCCCCTATTCAGGAAAGCTCAGAAGCACTTGTTGAAGTACGTGCTTCAGTCACATCAACCTTAGGTTAAACATATGCTTAAGCTACTTCCTGACTAGGGATGGATTTCAGCCTATCCTTAAGTACTTTCTTGAACTGATCCTTCATATGTTTGGACCTCTGTCCCATCATGAAATACTTTGGTTCTTTCTCAAGGTGAAAAGTATCCTCCTCAATGATCAAATAACTAGGAGTCATGGATAAAATGAAGAAAAGGCAAAATTTTAGAGTGAATATTAGGAAATATTTCCCAACAATGAAACTGAATCTAGGGGACTGTACAGTAACACAAGGGGCATGGTGGAGTCCTTATCATTTGTATTACATAAAACTGTTAAACAAAGTAGAGAAGATTACACTGAAAGTAAGGAGAACTACTGGGTTCGCTCCTCCTATCTGTAATATGTATGGTTCATATATAACATGTGTTGGCATAACAAGCTAGAATACACTTCACAACCCAGTTATTGCAAAGAGTTCAAGACTATGTTTTCCAACCATGTGAAAAATTTCACCTTGTCTTGCCAGTTTTACAGGTATTACAGTATGCTGAAAGATAGCGAGGAACATGCATTTTCCACAAAATCTATTATTGTGCCATGGAGTTAACCAAACTTGCATATTTCTGGTCACCTTTTAATTACAAAAATTTTAACTGACGTCTGGGAATTGGCCACATAAGAAGTATTGTGCTGATTGGGGGTCCAGTCCTGCAGGGTGAAGATGACTACGGGATCATCTTGCAAATAACACATCAGCTCATGCTTAATTTTAACCATGCGAGGTCCCAGTGACTTCACATTAATCTAATCTGAGACAAGACATCTTGCAAGGACAAGCTCTAAGTCACCTTCTGGATCAGAAAGGACACTTATCCTCATGCATACATGTCTCCAGGACAAAATATCACCACACAGACTTTATCCCTGACCACCTCCTCCTTATTAATAGAGACCTTGAAGTCAGTAACAACTGTGATAAAACCTATTTGGTTATAGTGATGCAAATGTACTTTTTCTTATCAATAGGCAAACACCACCCTAAATCTATTTATCTTTCACCTTTTATTTAAAGATCTTTCTGTCTTTGAAGATGGCTTTCAAGTTGGAGAAACTAATGGTACCAGCTGATTTCTGAAGCATGTAACATTCATTATGTGCATTTGCAGAGGGGAATTTTTTTAGTTGCATTTTCAGATATTATCTTGTTCATGCTGCTTTGATAAGCAGGTCTCAGTTGTGCATCTGATTTGCCTCCTTTAGGAATGCATTTTTGTAGCATGATCATTTGTTGGTACTCTTCTCTCTGGCCCTTCGTCTCATTCTGTTGTGGTGTCTTGTCTCAAATTGGATTGTGAATTCTTTGAGGGTGGGCAGCACATCTCCCTACATGTCTGTCTCATCTGCAGCACAAAGGGGCCTTTAGGCTTTAACAAATATGAACAAATAAGTGATATGAAAAGGTGAAGAAGGCACCAAACAAGACAGGGAAAAGAACTTCTCTCAATCTTTCTCTACTGTTGGCAGCTCTCTTCTCCCTGGAGAGCTCTGGTTCCTCCCCTGTCTTACCCTTGCTCTTTAATGGTAAAATCTTGGCTTCTTTGAAGTCAACTGTAGAATACCCTGGACTGAGGTTGGGACTTCACCTGGATCCTTTTTTTATACCCTCCAGGTAAATGAGCCTTTTTCTTTCTATTCTTTCCTTCCCTGATTTTAAAAATTAATGTGCCTTTGCCTCTGGTCAGATCTGGTGAATATTCTACACCAGTTTGTAGCGAGGTGGTGTGACCTTGTGCCCCACCCCCCCAGAGACTAACATGTGAGGCAGGAAGTGCCAGAGGTGGAGCCTGGGACTCATTAAAAGGGCAGCCTCAGAACTGAGAAGAGGTCCCTGTCCAGGCTACCCAGAGCAAGGGCTGAAGAGCCTGCACCAGTGTGGCTGACTGGGCAGACCAGTCAGCCAGCTACCCTGACCAGACCCCAGTGGTGCATCCAGGCCTGCTGCTGCCCATGTCTGGATTTCCTCAATTTACATGGGTCCTTGACTGGCTGCAGGTTCGCCATCTGGAAGGCCCTGACCTGCCCAAGCCTACGGACCTACCAGCTGCCAGCTACCGGGAAGATGCTGGCCTGCCCTATTCACCAGACCTGCCATTGTCCACCTACCCTGATGACATGGAGATTCCCAAGTCTCTGGCCCTGCCCTCAGCCACTTACCGTGAAGACATGGAATTGCCCATCTCCTGGATGACCCTGAGTGGGACAGCACACATCAACAGAACTAGAAGTAGAAATTAGCCCAGGAGGATGCTCCAACAAAGCCTATCACCACTGACCAGCAGCTGGCACTGGCTGCTGTTAGGGCTCCAGGCTGGGGCACAATGGAACGGGTGGGCCTGCACCCCCAAACTGCTACCCTGGGCTTCATATACAGTTTGTTCAGTCTTGCTACAGGGAGCAGAGTGTTCTATCAACTGCTGCGCTGCCATACCTGAGGGCCAGGGCTCTATATATTGTTTGCTGAGCTGTGCTAAAGGTGCTGAGCCTTATCTTGACAGCTGCCCCACCCTATCCATGGCTTGAATACTGTTTGCCCGCATGCTTGCTCAGCCCAGCTACAGACGCTGGGCCTTATATTGACTGCTGCCCTGCCCTGCCCAAGGGTGAAGACTTATATCCTGCCTGCCTGCTTGCTCTGTACTATGACAGGGAGCAAAGCTTCATATTGACTGCTGCCCTGCCCTGAACAGGGCAGCTCCAAGGCTATAACGAGGTGCTGTGACCTTCCCTTGCCCCAGAGTGGGTGAACCCCTAACACAGACCTCTTCACAGTGTTTCTTAAACTTTTTGAGACCAGGGAACACCAAACAATAATATTTTTATGCTGAATACCTATGAAAATTTTCTTAAAAGATTGTCGTCAGACCAAACAAAAAAATAACACCCCCAAAACAAACAGTAACATATATAGCAGAAACAATCAAAGCAATGAAGTAACAGTTATCTGATTTTAATAACAGAAAACATACTCTCAGTGTATGGTATCAAAAAAGTGTCAGATGCTCGTGGCACACCTGGGAGTTGTTCATGGAACATCGGTGTTCCACAGAACATAGTTTAAGAAACGCTGCTCCATGCAATATTCATCACCTTAGGCTATGTCTACATGACTGCTTATGTCAGTTTAACTTAAGCCACTTGGGGGAGGGAATATTGTACCTTACTGAGTGCTGTAAGTCTTCCTCTAGGAGATTAGGTCGAATTTAGGTGATTTGGGTCGAATTTCCAAGGAAGCAGTCTGCATTATAGGGTCCGTTCCATTAACTTTAAGGGCTCCTAAGGTGCAATTCTGTACTTTTGATTTTCACAAGGAGTAACACCAAATTTGACTTTGCACAGTCGACCTTAGGGTAGTACAGAAGGAGCATTGTGAAATGTGACATTCTTGGCCTCCTGGAGGTGTCCCACTGTGCCCTAATGTGACCACTGTGGCCACCACTTTCAGTTCCGTTGTTCTACAGGTATGTAGGAAACAGCCTGGGAAAACCTGAATTTCATTTCCTGTTTGACCAGTGTGGAGAAGGCAGCACACCTCAGCAGCACATCTGGCTATGAATTCCCGAGGTTGAAGACAAGTTCCAGCATTAAGCATGCAGATGGTCCCAGACCTCGCTGCTGTGCGGAGCAATGAATCTGTGCTGGGGAAACTACAAAGCAGCAAAAGAAATGCAGACACATACATGGGACATGGAGGAAAAAGGGTAAAGCAGGGATGCCCAACAGTGCCACAGCTCAGACAGGTGTGCCAAAGACAAAGGAAGTAAATGGAAGTTGTGGGTCACGACTATAAGCAGCTGCATGGAATTCTAGTGAGTGACCCAACCACTGTCCCTAAAGATTCTGTGGATACCTCTGAACAGATTCCTCAACAGCAAGGAGGACATGGTGGACAGGTAACCACAGCGCATTACCGACAAACTCGAAGCTGTCAATGCTAATTGGGGACACGATCCATCGACTTTACATGCCAGTTACCCCGACTTTGTAAAATTGGGTGCTAGAAAATCGACCATAACAAATTTGACCTAATTTTGTAGTGTAGACATACCTTAAGTCACATCAGCCTACACATCAGTGGGGACAGCTCTTTGTCAGTGGGAGAGCCTCTCCTGTAGACATAGCTACCTCTGCTTGTTGAAATTGGATTAAGCCAATGGGAGAGCTCTCACCCACCAGTTTAGAACAGCTATACTAGAGACCTTACAGCCCTGTGGCTACATCACCACTCTGCAATCTCTAGGGTAACCTAGCCTTAGCTCATATAAATATATTGTACCAGTATTGAGTTAGACTTACTACTGGTCTTAACATTTGGCTGAGGTAGTCACATGCCTACTATAGAGGGGTGTATGAAGTCCAGTCAGGAATTTACATGGTAACTTTTGGAAAAGCAGTGAACCACACACATCTGGGGACAAGCAAATAGCAGTCTCTGATTTTTTTTTCCAGGAGTTTGTTGACATTGAAGTAAAAGTCTAAGCATCCCATAGTAACACAGGGCTTATGAACATGAGAACCATTATTGTAACCACTGTTCCAAATTTGCACAAAATCTTGTGCCAAGTGGGCCAGGAGAGGTGTCTACGAAAGCTGGTGATTCATTCAATCTTGTTATATGTTTGTTTTTATATGTGGATTTATAAGATTGTCTCCCAGAAAGTAATATTTATAATACAAGCACAGGGCCAATGGGAGGCAGGGCAACCTACTGTAAAACGCTTCCTAGCCAGGTAAAACATCACTTAACTTCAATCCACATCTCAGGAATTTAGCTGTGGATATGTAGTCTGGGAGGCTGCCAATGGCAGAATGCCCCAGGAAAGGACACTGCCAGGTGCCTCGATCATGTGGTTCATCACTGTGGATGTGCTCCCAGACAAGGAGGAACAGTGGATCTCCCTCCACATGGGCAAGGCTATAAAGGAGACCCTGAAGCTCCTCCATTTTATCTTCAATCCAGGAACATCTGTTCTGTGAACTGAGCCTGGAATGATTGCTGACCCACCCCAAAACTAATGATGAACGCCAAAGACTTTTAAGATAGCAGCCTATTCCATCTGCTACAGCCTGTATCAAAAATGTGTGATTGATGTACGTAATTTGACTGCTCTAACAATTTCATTCTAACCCTATTCTTTCTTTTTATTAATAAACCTTCAGACTTTAGATTCTAAGATATTGGCATAGCATAGTTTTGGGTAAGACCTAAGAATATATGGACATGGGGAGGTGGCTGGTGGTTAGGGACTGGTGGAACCTGTATGGATTTGGTGACATTGATTTCATAACCTCTCATCTGTGTAAGGAGGGATTTTGGTTGTGGCACAAGGGAAGCTGGAGTGCCTGAGGGATTGGCTTGTGTAACTTCTGGCTACCCAGAGAGACAGCAGAGGTGCTCCTTGTGACTGGTTTTGTTTGCCTTATAGTGAAGGAACTCCAGCCTTGGGCTGTAAGTAGCCTGGTTTTAAGCAATTTGCCATAGTTTGTCTCTCTCAGCTGTGTTCAGGGACCCTCCTCTATTACACGATGCCATCGCTTTTCTTCCCACTTTTGTTTCTCCCTGACGACCACCTATTGTAGAAGGCATATTGGTAAAGTCTTGTATTATAACTATTCCAACAAAAGGACAGGTAGTTTCTTTTGATAATGTAACTCCAGTGGAATTCAAGCTCAAGTCAGTGCAAAAATAGAGTAGTGGATGCTAAAACATTACACTATAATAATGTTTCAGCATAACATCTCTCTATCACTGGGCATGGTTAGCACAACATGCACACCTGCACAGTTAACAAACACACAAAATGAAAGTCCTTCGCTGGATGGCATCTCAGACTCAGTTTTTGCAGAACTACAGAATGAATCCTGGGTAGATACCTGATGATGTGTACCTCCAGCGATTCAGCCGGCACCTGCAGCTAGTGGCACAAGCACTCATATTTCTACTTGCAAATTAAGTGTGAATGTAAGTTAAACCTGTGCCTGCAAAATGGAGGCTGCCCTTCTGAAACATGTACCCCTAAAAATCCTTCTGTATAAAAAGAGAAACAATCACTACATTTTGACAGTAGGGACAAATACATATCTAACAAACAGAATAATCATGTTGATTGTGTTGTGCACTGTGGTGATGTTTTAAATCACTGGTCCGTATGTTTGCTCTTTGACCATCTATTAGTTATATGGTCAGTTTCTATCACCACTGGACCTGTAAGAGCAGCCTGTCATTTGTTGTCTTACATGTTTTTCTTTTTAAGAGACTTTGTTTTTTTCCTAAATAATTGGGGTCTGCACTTTGTAGTCATTCATCTGGAGGTTCTTTGCAATTAATCTGTTTAATTTGGAAGGCTGCCTTTTTAATCCAAAACAAAGCTAGTGCACTGTTAGTGGCTTGTTTAGTGCCAGACTGTGTCATGTGGTCACTGGCCTGTGGTGGAGGTAAGAGGGAACTGCTCCTTCCTAGGGATGCTTAGGAAAAGATCCTAGTTTCTGTTGCTCAAGAGAGCCAATACCACCTTGACTATAGTGGAACTGCACCTGACCCTGCAATTCTCAGACAGTGGTCTGGGACTCCAAAGTGTGAAATTCTGGTCCCACTGACTTTAATAGGGCCAATATTTCATCTTTGGGGTGCATACTGCTATATATGAACTCACACAGGCCAGAAACAATCTAGTCCCTTAAATTAGAATTTATTTCTGACGTCTTGTGCACATTTGGGCATGCTGTTCTTATAATGGTCATTTTTCATACTGCAAAGATGTGGGGATGGATAAGCAGGAGCAGGCCTGTTGACTCCCTTACTCTGCTCACTCTGGTGGAATACTAGAGTTGATGGGGAGTGCAATCAATGGTCATTTTAGTGGGTCTGTACTAGACTGTCTAAATTGACTCCTGGGAGATCAATCTGTGCAGTGTCATTCTCTCAGTAAGTATAGACAAGGCCTTGGACTCCACATTGTTCTGGTTTAAGCCAAAAGAAAGCATAAAAGAATGTGCCAAGAAAATACGCTAGTATTTTGAATGTACTTTGATCAGATTTTCACCTCTTCCACAGTCACTTTTTTTAACTGGTGAGAAGTTTTATTGAAAGGGAATTCTAAATATGAAGAAGCCAAATTTTAAATGTGCACGCACAAAGATTTGCAGGATGGATCCCTTCTCCTCCAATGAGGGAGAAGGCATGATACCATGTGGATTAAGTGACCAATCATGCAACATACATAACCTTTGAGTACTGGTTATATGCCATCTGTATGCAATCACCTAAAATTAGATGTATTTTACTAAGTCCTTAGTGGCCTCAAAGAAAGTATTAATTTGAGGAAAGTGCAATTTGCTCAAGGATGTTTTGGAAGTTCATCTCCGAGAAAGAATTTAAGCAACTCGTAACACAAACTGTCATAACTCATCTTCTAAAGATTGGTAGTGGGGATAGGGGGAAGCATTTTATTGAATCTTCACCCACCTCCAGCTCTTTAAACCAGGGGTGGTCAAACTAGTGGGTGGACTCCCTGGGGGGAAGTGAAATTTCAGGAGAGGGGGTGCAGCATGATAGGCGGCTGGGTCTCAGGCTCATCCATTTCATTAAAATGTTGAAATGTGTTACTGGTTTTTATGTCTGTGTATTCACATTTACATGCCAATTAGTAAAGTTTTTACATTCTACAGACTTATTTTCTTACACCTCTCAAAAGGGTGTTTTGTCTTGGTTTTCATATGAACGTAACTGAAACTTCTGTCACTTTGGATGACATTAGACAGGATTAGGGGAGGTGGGGGGGGTATGACTGATAATTACAGAGATGAAACGTGGGGCCCCAACATAAAAAGTTCACTCACCCCTGTTTTAAATGAGGAGTATTTATCCTCTCTTTTACTCTCTCCCTGGCAAATTCTAACAATCATAAAGAGACAGATATTTGGTTGCAAAGCTGATCATTGTGGAGCATCTGCAGGAACTGTCTCCTAAAGCTTGCATTTGCCTCTTTGAGGGATCCCACAGACTGTTTCACTGGTATCAGTTGTGATTATATGGGGCTTACTTGCATTCTTAAGATGTGAGATTTGATATACGTTTTCATTTCTTCCTCCTCCTCACCACCCCCAATGTTTTTCTTTAATGTGGGATTTGGATGCCCAATTAAATGAAAATTTTCACTGATCAGTCATAAAAAAATTACTAAAAAATAATTTGTAAGTGAGATATACGGTGTACATTGCTTCCTCTGGGATAAACATGCCCCCTGAATGAAGCTTTTCTTTACCCCATGCAGAATCACTTAATTCCAAATTTCTTTGGAAAAAGACAGGCCTGTGGCCACACACAATTACAGATGTGTATATTTTACTGCCTTGTTACACAAAGCATTTATTTTAAGGCATAAGGCTCAAGGGTTTCAAGTTCTTAAAGTGTCAAATGTTAGAATGTTACCACAAAGTCTTCCAGGATGAACATTTATATACAGTATATGGGAAACACCTGGCTTTAGGAACATTTTTGGTAAAATTTGCTGTTATCCTTCTGTTTGACAACAGGGTATATTTATCCCTTGACTTTTTGTCATGACCTTTGCATTCTGAAATGAATTAAAGGTTTATGCGCTGGAATGCAGAGAGCAGGAAATCAGGAAATAGCATGGGAAATGGCTTTCCTGTCCCATTTCACTGCTTTACGTATTGTAACGTCATCAAGGGCAGAAATGTTGTCAGTTTATGTCAGCATAACTAATTTGTGATGTGCTGGCCATGTTGCTCAATAATGGTGGTAAGGGGCAACGCAGTCAAAATGAAATCTCTTAAAGGGTATCTTGTTGCTATGACCTACTTTTCACTCCATCACTATAAAAAGCACACTGATCTCAAATTGATAAATTAATCCACTTATCTGAAAAAATAATAGACCTAGTTGGACTAGTTGTATCCTAATATACCACTGTGGATTGGTCTTTAGCTGTTCTATAAAAAGTGAAAACAGCAAGACCAACTCTGTCCCTAAGACAGACCTCACCCAATAATTTGACAAACTTAATCCTCCCTAAAAGACTATTCAACTTGGAAAGAAAGTTATTTATAAATGCTGGAAAAAATAATGTGCACTTTATAAAGAATTCCATAAGCTTTTAAAACCCTGTAACAAAGAATAAGGTAGGCAAAATGCATGATATATTTAGTATTGGAGTTTACCTCCAGGGGAGGTAATATTTCCCCTTAACAGTGCCTTGTCATAATGCATTCAAATACTGTAATGTGTGCAACAGCTTGCAAGTTCTCTCTATAAAAATACCAACTTGTCTAAATTGTTTCTGAGTGCTAATTCTGAGCCACAAGTTCACAGGACAGTGAAATATGAACAGATGCTAGTAGGTGCTGGCACCTCATGCTGAGGTCTGTAGTCAGCCTCACCTTTTCAGGGTGATTAGCACCTGCAGCTCCTACTGAAATTATTGGAAGATGTGAGAGGTAGCTACCACTGACTCTTGGACCATTTCTATTTAACTGCTTACATTTGAATTTAGGTGCCCATGTTAGCCACCCACATTTTAAACTGCCAGTAACTCATTGACAGGTCTGATTGACATCTGTGAGAACTGAGGATGCTGTGCACCTAACAGAATATGCTTAGCACTTTTCAGGATCAAAGACCCTAGGGCCAATCTTGCAATACCTGATTAACGTGTGCAGTGTAGTTGAAGTCAATAAAAATTACTGGTCCTAGAGATAGAGTAAGAGAGATAAGCATCAGGCCACCTCTCTTTACCTACCATTATTCTGGCTTGTTAAAAAAGGCCTGGTCCTGTTCTCATTGAAGACAATGGCACCATTTCCATTATTATCCACTTCACTGGAGTTGTTCCTAATTGAGAGAGATCATAATAAATCTAATAGTGTTTAGCTTCCCTTAAAAAAAAGAAGCTACTATTCTATTCTATTTACTCTGCGCATTTTCATATCTTAATTTATTACTCTTGGTCTTTGATGCTGTTTAAAAACAAAACAAAACAAAACAACCCAAAAAACAATCCACTACATTTGTTAGAATGCATAGTTTTAAAATTATACTTTTAAAAAAGTTTCATGAGTAAATAATAGCACTGAGGATTCAATTGGCATTAGCAGAAAGCTGCCGAATAGGAGTGTATATTTTTATGCCACAATTATTTATTGTTTAATATACCAACTGGGAAGGCAAAGAACAGCACAAATGCATAATTGGTACCAGACAGGGCAAAGTAGAGCATTAGGAGATAGCATAAATAGTCAAACGTGACCTCAAAAGGTCAAAAGAGACCTAAACAATTTTGTCACAGCACTCGCTTATTTAAGTCAGTGCAAGCCCAATTTCCTCTCTGCTGTTTTGCCTGGCATTTTACACTGTCCAGTATTACTCTTATTTGACAGAAAGACACACAGACCTGGTTGTCCTATGCACATTTATTAGATGTGTATGACTGTTAGGTAAGGACCACCTAAAGAAATTCACAAGTCAGACAAAACTGTTTTGACTGTCATGTCACCTAAAATAGTACTCAATTGAAATGTCTAAGTTATATTAATTTCTAGCAATGATTTACTGCAGTCAGTCATAATAAAAATGCACATCAGCTGTGGAGGGCATTTTTGCATCTTGGATGCTTTTTTTACCCTTCTTACAGCATCACAAACAAGACTGCAACCTGGCAGATGCAAACAATGAAGATCAAAATCTAATTTAATGGTCCAGCTCTCTTGCTTTTCAACAGGACTTCAAATTTATCTCTGGGACAAACAAATTCATTCATGTTTCTGCAACTTTCCCCTTTTTAACATATGACTAAGCTTTCACAATGGGATCATGCAATCACAATGCATTCACTATATGAATGAGAGGCTTATTTGGTTTTACATTTAAAATCATGTTCGTTTTTGCAGCATGCTCTGAACAAAAGGATATCAATGTAAAAAGTAGTGACAATAAAGTTTCCTTTGGACAGTTATAAATATCACTTAGTTTTTAAAGGGGGAACTATGCCTCAGTGACAAAACAAATTTGCCACAAATTATTTTACAAAAGAACAGCAGGACTTTAGACCAAACTCGGGAACTGTTCCTATTCATCATTCATTTGTTTTGGAAACTCCACCCTTCTCCTGCCATGTTCAATATCTAATTGGCATTCTGACACTTCAGATAATAAACATCTGGTGCATGGATGCTTCTGAGAAATCTTTTGTTCTGTAAGATGGAGTTCAAGGGATACAGCTCACCAATAAACTAGATTCATGCCATTGTTAAGGCAACAACTCACATTGAATGGGGAAGAAAAAAAACATTCAAAAGACAAACATGAACATTTTGCGCAAATACCTTTCCCCCATGACAAGCTTTCCAGGCAAATTGCTTTAAGATTCAGAGGTTAGAGGATTTCTGCCTCATGACTATTTCTAGTCTCTGGAGTATTGGGGTCTTTGCCATCCTACGATTAACAGCTATTGACAAAAGGTTAATTACTGTTGCAATGACAAGCATGTTTCATAATTGATTAACACTCAATACATTTTTAATATAGCAGTTCAATTACCATAAGTGGCAAAAGTAGATAACGCAAGAGGTACTTTTCAGGGTTGTGGCAGGACTTTAATTAAGTAATGTTTTGAAAGCATTTTGGAAGAAATGTGAAGTAATATTATTATGGGATCAACAGATAAATCACACACAGGGTTTTGAGATCACAGCTTCCATCCTTCTAAAGCTAGAGCCTTTCTGGCCCAAAAATTTGTATTGAATAAGGGGGATAGTAATAGACTAGCACAGCTTCCTCTCTGTTAATATTACTCTTATTATTTGTATCACAGTAAAGGCTCTACTGTGCTGAGGGCTGTACAAACACACAGTATGGGACAGTCCGTGCCCCAAAGAACATACAGTTTAAGTCTGGGCAAGGAAACCGGTGAAGTCGAAGGTCACGTTCCAGGACAGTAACAGACAGG
This sequence comes from Carettochelys insculpta, assembly GCF_033958435.1. Classification (NCBI taxonomy): domain Eukaryota; kingdom Metazoa; phylum Chordata; order Testudines; family Carettochelyidae; genus Carettochelys; species Carettochelys insculpta. The sequence continues at coordinate 17,565,049 of NC_134153.1, read as the reverse complement.
CCAACTGACAGGCAGGGGTTGGGGATGGTGGGGGCAGGGCAAAGGGGGCAAATTGCGCACAGCCCAGTGATTTAAAAGGACCTGAGGATCTGGCTACTGGTGCTTTGAGCTCTTTAAACTGCAGCACTTTGTGTAGCTCTTAGGGCTATTGGGGAACTGGTGGGGGCACCAGGCAGCATGCTCCAGGCCGGGCAGTGGGAAGGAGAACACTGGGGTCTGGAAAGCATTGAGGTCCGCCTGCTTGCCCTCAGCTCCGCCCCCTCCACATGCCTTGCCTCTGCTCCTTCGGGGAGCGTGAAACTGCCTCCCCACACACATCTTGTCCAGGGGCCTGGCATGGCTGTTGGCTCCCCTGATAAAATATAAAACCCAGCTCTGCTAGTGCCCTAACCACTAGAAGGCCATACTGATGCTGTCTCCAAGAGAGATATATTTCCCCTTCTTTAACATTCACAGGACTCAACACAGTAATATGATTACTCAAACACTTTCTACTTTTCAGCTTAACATCAGCATGGCTGAAAGTCACCGCAGGACCCAGGGCAAGGTGGGAGGGGAGCCCAGCTTCATGCCCTGAGGAGGTGAGGCCAAGAACTGAAGGGTTAGGGCACAGACAGTAAACCCTTAGTGCTACTTGGACCATAGCCCTGGCCCAAGGGGCCCAGAGCACCTTGCCAAAGTAGCAGTGGCAGCAGCTGGAGATTCAAGCCCCTTTGAAATGCTGTGCTCTAGGGCAACTGCCTCCTTCTCCCCTGGCACGTGGCGTCAGCAGGCCTGCTTAACATACATTCCCTTTTCAAGAAGATTGGCCATTTACAGGTATTTAATGCATGTTTATATTCACAGGAAACACCTGGTTGCTATAGACATTTTAAATGAGATCCATAGCTGGAACTGTGCAGAAAGATTTGCTCCTGAAGTGATACCAACTATAGCAATAGAGTTGTGCTAGTCAGTTTGAGGTACTGGGCCACAGAACCACAGTGATGGCCAGCTGCTGAAACGGCCAATAAGAGTGTTTGCTTCAAAGCCCCTGTTTGGCTGTCTGAGTGAGTCTGGATACTATATCCAATCAATATATGTCTTGCTTTTTTGTCTTTGGCTGGTTGCTTTTCTTCATGAGTCTATCTATAACTGAGCCAATTTTCAGAGCAGGAAAACTAACTAACCCACTAACCAATTTGCACACACTCATGACTATGAAAGTTCCACATAGTAAGCTACCAGCAGGATTGTTCTGTTGCACACACAACATTTAATCGAAGTTCATCAAAAGATGCCAGCCAAAACTGGTGAAAAGTCATCCCAAAATAAAGCAAGCGGTCCTGTAGCACCTTAAAGACTAATTATTCTTTATTAGGTAATAAGCTTTCATGGGAAAGACCCACTTTTTCAGATTCTGGAGCAGAAATGAGAGAAAAGTCTGTGTTCCCAAGCCCTTAGGTACAATCGCATTTGCTCTGAACCTACTAAACAGAGACTGAGACCTACAAGATCTTTACCAAATATTCATAAACCTGAATTACCCACCAGGAGAAAAAAAAAAGACAAAAATCAACAGGACCAGACGAATACCCAGAGACCAGCTACTCCAAGATAGGAGTAAAAAAAGCCAAGAACAGAGCACCACTGGTCATTACCTACAGCCCCCAACACAAACCACTGCAAAGCATTATTAAAGACCTTCAACCTTAATCCTTATCCCTAATCAGGATGCCACACTCCAGAAAGCCCTAGGTGACAGGCCTGTTCTCTCCTTCAGACAACATCCCAACCTTATGAGGATTCTCACCCACAACCACAGTTTATACTGCAGGAACACCAGTCCTGGAACTTTTCCTTGCAACAAGGCCCATTGCCAGCTTTGTGCACATATCTATTCTGGAGGTACTATCACTGGACCTAACCAGGTTATTCACAGAATCATAGGCACATTCTCATGTTCCTCACCTAACATCATACGTGCTATCATGTGCCAATAATACCCAGATGCTTTGTATATTGGACAGACTTCAAACTCTCTTAGACAAAGAATTGATGGGCACAAAACAGACAAACACTTCAGATCCACAAACTGGTCTCCCAGCACTTTAATGGAGTGGGCCATTCTGTTAATGACCTGAAGGTTTCCATCTTTCTGAAGAGGAATTTTCACAATACTTTGGAAAGAGAGGCTGCTGAACATTCTTTTATATCAAATTCGATACATTAACATGTGATTTGAACTGAGAAGGGAATTTTTTAGGTCATTACAAGGGCTCTTTTGCATACTTGGTTTTATCTAATTCTTGACTCCCCCCGGCCCACCCCTCTACTCTCTGATTTGCTCACCTGGATAATATTTTTCTGATTTGTCAACCTTGATTACTATTTTTGGTTCTCTGTGCCTTAAATATTGAGTCTGTTCTGGTATGGCTATGGTCTGAAGAAATGAGTCTGTCCCACAAAAGCTCATTACCTAATAAATTATTTTGTTAGTCTTTAAAGTGCTACTGGACTGTTTTTTTGTGTTGATAGTATATAGACTAGCATGGCTTTCTCTCTGTTACTATCCAAGAGGAGGTTGTATTTCAATGGAAAAAGTTCCACTCGCTTCACTTCCTCCCTCCATTCCTTTGAGCTTCCTGCAGAACTGATAAGAAACAAAAATCTTACCTATATGATAAAATAGTTAAGTATCTGACAAATATGTTAAGGGGACAGGCAGCAATCTTGTTTTACTGCCACCAGAAATAGTAGCACTACTATTCTTATTATCATAGAGCCTAACCATTGTACTACATGCTGTACAATCTCATTTGCCTGGGCATAATTATTGTGATTGTGTATTATGCCATGTTATTTCAATACTGTGTCCTTATTACTTATGGATAATGAGGATACTTCCTGGCTCACTCTTCATTAGGTTCCCCCCATGTGTCAGCAAAAGTAACCAGGAGGACCTCATTGATACTGCAAGGCTGGGTTCAGATCTCGTTTGAAATCAAGTGCAGTATCCTCAGTGCACGTGTGTTTCCACAGTTTGCCTGCAAAAAGCACTTTCGGCTGTCTTCCTTTCAGAGCCATCCCTCCCCTTCTTATGCCCCATGCTCCTGATCTCTTTCTTCAAAGGGATCCTCTTCTGGAAATGATTGTTGGGGCCTGCTGTCATTTTCCCCAAACCACTTTCCCTTTTCTTCTTGACTAGAGAGAAAAAAGACATCTATGTCAATGAGTCCCTGACCTACGTAGTCTGACCCAAAAGGTTTCATAGATAATATGGGAGATTAAAGAAGGCCAACATCTGAGGGAGCGCCCCTATGTAGCTAACTTCTTAGACATCCTTTACTGAAGCCATTACTTTCTGAGAATGGAGAATAGACTGCATACATCCTAACCTTTTGTTTCTTCGAGGTCCTTTTGGATTTACAGTGATCAAGTACCCACAGTATTTTTTTGTCTTGGATCGCTAAATTCAGAGAAAGGGTGGGGAAAGGAGCTTCCTCAGTTTCTCCTTCATTTGTCCCATTTAAGGTATTGCTATGCTTTATTGGAATGGAGTTTGTTACATCCACTCAACATAATGGAATCTGATCAGCATCACAGCCCCTACCACAGGACTGGGGTTGTGCCAGCTCTCCATGTATTTCATAACTTTAGGGAAATGCTCCTTTTGTCTCACACAGAAAAAAAAATACAACAACAGAGCAATGGCCTATGCTTCTTGGAATGACTAAGGTAAAGGGAAGTTAACACAAAGCAGGTAAGATTCAAGCTGATTCAGACTGGGGCAGTTCAAAACGTTTATACATAGGGGCTATGTCTACACTAGACCAAAACTTCGAAATGGCCATGCAAATGGCCATTTCGAAGTTTACTAATGAAGTGCTGACATAGATATTCAGCGCCTCATTAGAATACCAGCAGCCGTGGCACTTCGAAATTGACGTGGCTCGTCCAGACTGGGCTCTTTTTCGAAATGATCCCGCAAGTTCAAAAATCCCCTTATTCCTATCTGAAATAAAGGGATTTCGAAGCTTCGGGGTCCTTTCGAAAAGGAGCCCAGTCCGGACGAGCTACGCGGCGGCGAGACACATCAATTTCGAAGTGCCGTAGCTGCCGTCATTCTAATGAGGCACTGAATATGTATTTCAGCACTTCATTAGTAAACTTCGAAATGGCCATTTGCATAGCCATTTCGAACTTTTGGGCTAGTGTAGACATGGCCAGGGTGACCACATTGCCCAATGGCAAAGAGAGGACACCTGCCTCTGGGGATGGTGGGACTGGTGTCCCATGTCAGGGCTCCTCAGAGATGGGGCTACTGTCCTACGGTTAGGCCCTGGGGATGGGGGCTCTACAGCCTCCTCGTGGGGATGCACCGGGGTGGGGGCTCTGCAACCTCCCAACAAGGGGAAAATGGAGGATGGGGGGTTCTGCCATCCCTTGGTGGGGGGCTGCCGAGAATAGAGATTCCACACCCTCCCAGTGGAGAGTGGAGAATGGGGCAGCCACCCCACAGAGGAGCTCCCTGCCAGCAGGGGGCTGTCACTGAGAGACACTGGGTGCCAGGGAAACAGGAGCGCCACAAAAATAGGGGAGAATATGCCCATCGTCTTAAAAAAGTCAAGATGCCTGTGAGACAGCTTAAATAAGGGACTGTCCTGGTAACAATGGGATGGATGGACACCCTATTTACACACACACACACACACACACACACACACACACACACACACACACACACACACACACACACACACACACACACACAAAATATCACTCTGTGCATCTATAGGGTTACCACATTTGAACTTCCAAAAAAGAGGACACCCCTGGGAGGGAGTGTATCAGTATCGTCCAACTCACATGCATTACTCACCAACTCATGTACATTAATACAACATGCGTTGGTCGATACTGATACAGATACACTCCCTCTCCGTGTCTCCTCTTTTCTGAAAGTTCAAATATGGTATGTGTATCTCCAATTAGATATATATAAAACCGTATGTGTTTATAACTCTGATACCTGTTTTAGGTCACTCACAAAATGTACTCAAGCTTTACATGTGAATCAGAAGTCCTGCTGCTTTTTCATTTGCAAAAAGAAATCTCTTTACCTGTTGCTGAGAGAGGAAACAATCATATATATTCATTCGCAGCGTGAAACAGACTTCTTTACAGATGGTAACATAACATCCAGGTGTTAGGCCTCAACCCCACTTCAACTATTGTTTATTGCCATTGCATGGATTAATCCCTCCTGTCAGTCCAGTCCACAAGATGCTCTTAGAAAGGAAGGCCTGCATACCATCACAAATGTCAGATCCTGCTTTGATACACTTTATCTTCTCTTATCCCTTCAGACTCACCATGACTGCTCTGACTGACATGCTAAGAAATGCTTTAGAATAAGTGCACATGGACTAAACTTTTGCGTGTCTGTGTGTGAACAGAAATCACCGTGGATCTGATAAGAAGTTTGCCGAGTATTCCATTACAAACTGGAACTCCCAAAAGTCAGAGATTCGTTAGCAGTTATCCTAGAGTTACAGGAAGTAAACAGTTTTTAAAATGTGTAGTTTGCATCTAATTATGCTATAGTCCATAGTGAAAGGTGTGTGGTTTTTTTCAGAATAATGAACAGATTTTACAATGGCATCTAGGAAGTCAAATAGCTAAACAATTTTAACACAGTAGAACACCTTTGCTACTCAGTCAAGGCATTTTGTGTCATTTATTGTTTTAATTTATATGATATGAAAATATAATTTCCTGGATGGATAAGCTCTCTTATGTGATGGTCATTTTGTACCTTCTAATGAATTCAGAATACAGTTCTTTCTTTCCATATTTACATTAGTGTAATACTAGCAAATTAATTAAGTGACTAATAATTCAGATTCTTTGTGGCAGCTACATAGGATTCAGTTCTGCTGTCAGATATGATGGAGAAAATTATTTTGGATTTTTGTGGCTATATAAGAGGACAAACCTGAACTCTCAGGATCTCTCAAATCTTGTTACATACAATCATCAGAAAGGAAAGTTCTTTCAGGTTAGATTGAGATTTTTTAGAATGTGTGTCTTGAGTTCCCAAATTTGTGTTTCAAATTACCTGTTTATTCAGCCCCTATTAACAAACCCACTGTAGAGCTAAATTTACTGAGATTTGGGATGAGTCTTCACACAACAAAATAGTTGGGACTGTAGGGACCCATGACTATAGAAGTGTTAACAAGGCACTCTGCATTATACAGTCCCTTACAATATGTGCTAACTACTTATGCTATGCGATCTGTTACAACTTGCATTTTCTTGTGAGGCTCGAAGTACATTTCGCAGACATGAAGAGCCCTGTGTGGCTTGAAAACTTTAGTCACTCTCGCCAACAGAAGTTGATTGAATACAAAAAGATAGTCCCTCAGCCATCTTGTCTCTCTAATATCCTGGGACTAAACAAAGCAGCACAAATGCAACTACATTTTGTACATTTCTGTTGCTTTGTTTTGTTGGAGTACAGACTAACAGGGCTACCTCTCTTTTACTGTTCAACATCCTGGGACTGACAGGGCTATAGCTGAACTTCATATAACAATAACAGAGAGGTAGCCCTGTTAGTCTGTATTATAACAAAACAAAACAACAGTCATGTAGCACCTTAAAGACTAACAAAATGATTTATTTAGTGATGAGCTTTCTTGGGACAGACCCACTTCATCAGATCTGAAAGCTCATCACCGAATAAATCACTGTGTTAGTCTTTGCTACATGACTGCTGTTTTGTTTTGCATACAACAATGTTCTGCACCTGGCAGTGGTCCCAGTGTTATCCTGTACTGTTTTGTTATCTACCTGTTTTCCCTCTGGTAATCATGGGACATATAGACTGGATGTCATCTTCCCACTTAAACACAGGTTTGCAGTCCTTTTTTATTCCAGCTTGTGTCAAGTTCACACCACCAGAGTCAAATATCAATTATATAGCAACCAGGCTTCATTCTGTCATATGGAACCATGATGAGGTCTGGGTCCTCACTGGGGGGAGAAGTGACCCAGCTAATCAGGAGTCTCTGTAATGCACTGATGTCAGAACAGATAGCTAGTAAAACAAATGTGAGCAAAAGGCACACCTGGGAACTGAGCCGGTGCTGCAATAAGGGAATGAAGCTCCAGCAGGTTCATAAGAAGTTCAGATCCAAGGATGAAGGACCTCTGGTAGAGCTTGCATGGCTGCAAATATGACCATGAGCTGGATGATATTTTTGGCAGAGATGCCACTCTGAATGACAGCACATTATGCACCACACCAAGAATGCAGCGGGTATCAATCAGGATGTTAGACTGAAGGAGATTGAAATCTTGGATTGCAGGATCCACTTAAACTACTAAACCAGAGACACTGCCAATGACACCTTGGCTGCACAAAATGGCTGGTAACTGAGGCAGCATGTGGGCATGCACAAGGGATCACATGAACACCCTCCCAGTGCTCACAATCAGCACCATGCCACTTACAGTGACCATAAGGGCAGTCCCACCTCTCCCCGAGAAGGGGAGGAAAGTGGGCAGGGGCAGGGTGTAGGAGGGAGGGGGTGAAGCAAGGAATGGAGGGGAGGGTCTTGGGGGGTCACATGGCTCATGCCCCCCTTCACCAGTCGCCAGTGCTAGGAACTGCATCAGAAAATTGAAAAAGGAAAGAAATATGCAAGTACACAGCCATCCCTTAAGCCTTCCGGGTCAGGTCTCTTGCCATATTGCTCACTGATGCCCCCTAGCTGACCAAGATGATGGCATCACATTGTTAAACAGCAACACACAGTAGTCCCTCGAAGTCAGGAGGGCTTGGGCAGTGGGTAAGGGCTGCGGAGGGGGGGGGGGGGCAGGAGGGTGGAGTTGAGCCGGGGCACGTGGGGGTTGGAGCCAGATCTATGGAGGTTGGAGCAGGGTCTGTGGCGGTGGTGCACTGGGGGCTGGAGCCTGAGCCCCGTGAGGGGCTGTAGTGTGCCAGGGCTGGGAGCCCCATGTGCAGGTCAGGGCTGAGCTGGGGCCATGGGGGTGGGGGTGTTTGATCCTGTGAGGGAGGGAAGAAGGTATTAGCCCCCTAGCACCCCTCTGGGAAGGGGCTCTTAGCCTGCCTAGGGCTGCAGGAAGCTAGGCAGGCTGACAGCCACGTGTCTTCAAGTTGAAGATGTGGAAAGCGAGAGTTTACTGTACTCTGAATGGAAAATGTCTTTGGTGATAAAAAACAGGAAATAAAAAACAGTAGTAATATTTTTTGGCTCTGTTTCATTTATGCCCTCAGCTTTGAGCTAACTGTAACCCGTGATTTTACAAGGTAACTTGCTCATTGCAGGCTACATGTACATTCCAAATTGCAGAGAGTTTCAGACATTATCAAACAAGTGGACATAAACCCTCCCTTGGATTCACACAAATTATTGCATAGTTTCATTTAGTTTGCAGCGCACTTTATACAAACCATGTAAGAGAACTAAAGGCAAAGATGGTGCTCTTCTGGCATGCACATTGCCTAGACAATGCAGCTGTAACAAGACCGGCCACTTTGCTTGTGATTCCACTGCATGCACACTCCCCCAGGAACCCACCCCAATTTGGAGATGACCTCCCAGCAAACAACAGCGTAGTCTAGTTTCCTGATTTATTCATTGCCTTTCTGACAAAAGCCTCAGGTTAATGCCATCCTAAGCAAGGATAGTCTACACAGTGCACATGCAATTACTGGCCCGATCATGCTATTAGCAAAAACCACCTACTAATCTCCAGACTACTAGCAACCTGCACTGATCCACAGACAAACTATTAACTGTCCTCTGCAGTGTCCCAATCAAAACCTCACAATCACTGCCCCGCCCCACCATGGAGTCCAGAACAAATAGGAAAGAATGCGTGGAAGTGTTTTACCATCTCCAAACTCACTTCAGATTGGGAAGAACCCTGGGAATTCATTACTACTACTGATGCTCTGGAAACAATGACTCAATATTCAAACCAATGACCTGTGAACGGTTGTCCTGTAAGCCCAAATTCTGGATGGTCCTAGGAAGACATGTGACTATATCACCTGGTACCGGAATCTATCTTGAACCTGGTATTTTTCAAAGAGGCCTGGAGATGCCCCCCAAAAATAAATAAATAAATAAGGGGGTTCCCATCCTGGGGAAAGTCTATTTAAGCAAGAGGAAGCCATCAGCTCTTTGTCTTAAGTTGACATTTGAAAGTGCATCCAGGAGGATACACAGAACTTTAAAGCAGCTGTAGACCTCAAGCCACAGTAAAGATCAACACTGACTTGAAACTTTTAACCTGAGATAAAAACAGCTGTTTAGGATAAGCATTTGCATGTAACAAGTTTCTTACTGGTTTATAACTAGCTAGTACTTTTTGTTCTTTGTAATTTATTTTGATCTAATTGTTTTCACTAGCAACCACTTAACCCCTACTTTTTACACCTCATAAGCCACTTTTGTTTATGATCAAGCCCAGTGTAAAATAATTGTTATGGGGAATGTGAAGTCATCTTCTGATTTTGTATGCCCCTGACAGAGAAACTGATTGCATCTGTAAATGGGGTACAATCCTATGCCCAAAACCACAGATACTTGTGCATGTAGATGAAGCATTAAGTATTCAACTGACAACCTGAGCTTTGTATTACCAAAATAATACACACCCTCTTTTGTGAAAGTAATTCACTGCATGCAAAAACACTGAAGGACTAAAGATTCCAGTTTGGCTTGAGGAGGTTGGAAAATGTGACCCTGTATGTTATAAGAGAGTTAAAAAGCTTCTTAGAGCTGGGCTAAGAGTAAATGGGCATAGGAATATAGGAGCTGACATAATAAATCACAAGAATGCTTCATCTAATCCAGTGTCCTGTATCCAAAAGTCACTATCATCATATTTGCCCCATTGAAAAAAAAAGTATAAACTCTTCGGAACCATTGTTCCCTCAATTTTTCCCATCCACCTGTAGACATAGCTGCCTCCATAAAATCCGCTGGATCCACTAGCCATACATCATCAACAACCATGACCTGTGGCAACTGACTCACCGACTTCCTAATGAAGAAGAAATCAGGAAGAGACTATGGCGATGGATAGGACGTACCCTCAGAAAACTAACCACCACCATCACAAGGCAAGCCTTAAGATGGAACCCACAAGGGAAAAGGAAAAGAAGGCAGCCAAGAAAAACCTGTTGTAGAGACCTGAAGGCAAGACACTATGAAGATGGGATACTCTTGGTCAAAACTGGAAAAGATCACCGAGGACAGGGGATGCTGGTGAATGGTCATTAATTGCCTATGCCCCAAGATGTAGGAGTGCAAGAGGCTTACTACTACTACTACTACATGGAGGGAACTTGTGTGTGTGCACCAAGACACATGCAGATGTGCAGCACCAATAAGCACACATGCTGCCAACTGTGGGCACGGCTAATCATCTGTGCAGCACCTGAGTCTCTCCTAGGTGGCTGCCCAAGTGCTCAGCTTACATGGGACACTGTTCAGAAACAGACAGTTGGGCATTAACATACACAAAAAGAAAATGTCAACCTCTGGCAGTTTGTAGTAGTCTTAATTAAGGCTATGGTCTGAAGAAGTGGGTCTGTCCCACGAAAGCTCATCACCTAATAAATTATTTTGTTAGTCTTTAGAGTGCTACTTGACTGCTTTTTTGTTTTGATAGTATATAGACTAGCACGGCTCCCTCTCTGTTACTATTAATTAAGGATGTGCAAGAAAAAAAGCCCACTAGCATCTGAACACACAAGCTGGAATTCATGTACTTGGAACAACTAGGGCCCATGTTACCTCGAGTTTCACTTATAAGCAGTTTGTGAGACAAGTTTTGGCCAAATTCTGGCAGGTATTTGGAAGCAGGCTCTGCCCTCTTTTCCTGCTGGTGGGCACATCAGGTAGGTTACATGAGAAGTCAAAAGTATTTCTCTATCCTGACTATGCCCAGTCCAGTACTCAGTCCCCTTGCTTCTACTGTTACCTAAGAGTACAAATACATTTTACAGATGCCATGTGGAGGATGTAACTGTCTGACTAGGCTACGCTTCTTAATATCCATAAAAACAGATCATTGACAAAAGGCACTATAGAAGAGCAAAACATTATTTATTGAGTTTACTGTGCATCTAAATGGCATCTGAGTAACCAAACATTCTGATTTTGTTTTTCTTGCTGCTAAACCAGCATTTCACTAGTGAAAACCAATTAGTCCACTTTGATTCAAATCTAAAAAGGTGCCTTATGCAGCAGCAGGCTCTTGTTTTAGTCAAGGCATACATTGCATTTCCCAGGATGGGCTGCATCCGGGGTACAGTTCCATCTTGCCTCCAAATTCAGAACAACACAACCTCGCACGTACCACATACACAAAGTCACACAGTGCAGAAGATGCCATTTGGATTGCCCGGCTAAAAATATCACAGCAAACCACTGGTGTTATGTTTCTAGGCAACTAGAATTGAGACTATTTTAGGTTATCTTAACAAAAGTTTTTAAAAAGTACTAGTGGCAGCAGTGACAAAACAGAGTTTGAGCCTAAGATGGAAAGGGTATGGGTAGTAAATAACACTGAAGTGAAGACAAATTGATTCAGTCCCAGAGTTAATCTATTATATTCTTTCAATGGAATTTGTTTTGTTTAAAAGGGATTATATGAAATCATAACTAAGCCTTCATTAACTTTGAGTGATCCATTTTTTTTTGCAACCACATGTTTGGTTACAGCTGATAAAGCATGAAAACCTGCATTCCTTGCCATTTGTTTTGCATGGGCGTGTTGAGTAATGATGTCAAATATTAAGGCACAACACCGCTCTTTTATTGATGTGCTAGTGACTGACCTGCTTATCAGATCAGTGGGAGAACCAAATGCTAGAAATGAGAAGTGTGAATCTGTTCAAAAGAACCCTAATGGAATACTGAGTATATATAGCACAGAACAGATTAATCAGAAACATTAGAAGAGAATTTTTATTGGGAAAACATTGCTGTCTACAGAACAACAGAGCATGCACTGAAGCTTTGGAAGAAAAGCTTCAATTGTTTAGATTATATGACTGATTAAAAATTCAGATATGCTTGACATGCAATGCTAATGTCTCTTCATTACACACAGGATTGTGTTTTTGCCACAAGTGCTTGCACAGCTTTTTAAAATTTTGCAATAATATTGGGCGCTAAGAACTTGGGCAGTCTGGTCCTTTTTGCTTTAGCTTTCCTGCATCTTTCTTGTCTTTTACATATCTACAACATTTGTTGGTAGTTCTTTGTCTTTGTCATATTTTTCATTCGTACTTTAAAACATCCTGTGTTTTCTAGTTTGGAGGATCAAAAATCTCTGAAGAATTACTTCCAAAGTTGATCGTAAATGGAGACTGTAATTCAATCTTTAAGATCAGTGGAAATGGAGAAGGAAACTCCAAGCCTTCTTCTTAGCTGAACTTTTTATAAACAGAGTAATCATTTCCAGAAATAGAAAATATTAGTCAGATCATCTTTGACACAAGGTCAGCTTTCTGCAAATAATGCTCCTGGGGTAATTCTTCACCAACAATTAAAAATTCTATGCATAATATTTTCAAATTCTGCCTATTTTATTTATCAAAACAACAAAATGTAATCAATCACACACAGCCTATCCTGGGCAGCTGACTGCAGGAGTTCCAAATGGAAAAAAGGAGGCATTTTATTGGAAATTCCATGTGAAAAAATAGAATTTTGTGGGAAACCTGAGTTCTAAATAAGTTATGCATTGCACAGTGGTGCAGAAATCCAGTGGAAGCAAAATAAAGCTGGTGACATATCAGATGGGAAGATAAAAATGTGAGCCTGGTTGCAGTTACCTGCAAGGGAGTTTTTATATATCATTCATTTAGAGGATCCCACCCAGCTTCTGTGGATTCAGATGAGGGAAAATGTTTTTCCGCTCATTTTATAAAATGTACATATTTAAATTCATTTAAATTCATTGCTTTTGAACACAATGGATTGGATTGGCTTTAGTGAGGCAACAAGCAGCCTCAGTAGGCTTTAGTCTTGACCTGCAGCAGCTCAGTCTTTCCCCTTATTGCCTTCTCTTATGCAGACACTATTATGCACAAATTGTATGGTGGGTTGAGGAATATTAGAGTGTGGTTCACCATTTGAGCCCCATCTCAGTTGATTATGGGAGAGTTCCATTAGTCTTCTGCTTTCTAAATGAGCTGCTGTTCCTCAGGGTTGCAGAGAAAAGCCTAAAAATAGGGCTAAAAGCCAAAAGACGAAGGCCACGTCCACTCTTGCAAGCTTACAGCAGCACAGTTATGCTGTCAAAAGAGCACTTGTGCAGCTGCATTCTGGCGACCCTGGGAGAGAGCTCTCCTCTTGACAAAAATCAAACCAGCTCAAGGAGCGCCAGTAGCTGGGGAAGAAGGAGAATGTCCCCAACTGACATAGTGCTGTGCACGAGTGCTTATGGCGACACGAATTATGTTGTCACCCTGAATGACACAAGTTTTGCCAACATAAGTGCTAATGTGGTTGTGACCAAAGAGAACTGTACAATACAACAACCCCTACTCCAATAATTTTTAAGCCACTTTCATGATTTTTGGAGGCTGATATAAGATACGAATGCTTCAGGGTGGTAATACTAATGTGACCCACTTTTCCCCTCTACTCTTATTTATTTACAGTACCGCTCACTGAACATGCCAGGCATTTGTCAGCCACTAAGAACTGCTTGTATTCCATGGGGCTCAGTCAAAAAGTAGAAATGAGACCGAGCGGGGGAAAAGGAAAGTTAAGTGCTTGTTGGAATGAGACTAAAACTCCATTTTACCTTGTGAAATAAATTTAGACCTGAATACAGGTCTTTGGGGTGAAAAGCTTGTACATTAGCATACATGTCATTTAGCCCTCTAATATTTCAAATGTCTTCAATATCTATGGTATCAAAAGTAGTTTCCTTACCATTATTGTGCAATTTGACAACTTCGGCCAGGTCTGCACTAGACTGAAAAGTCAATCTAAGATACTCAATTCCAGCTACAACCATTACATAGCTGAAACTGACGTACCCCAGATGAATTTTTCTGGCCATCCCCACAGAGGATTGTCAATGGGAGAAACTGTGTTGTCAACCTCCCTTACTCTTTGTGAGAATGAGGAGTACCAGGGCCAACAGTAAAGCCCTGAAGGTTCGATGCAGTGTGTTCCCTCTAGGTGCACTAAATCAAACCCTGGAAGGTTGACCCTGCAGAAGTCCATCTTCCAGTAAGTGTAGACATACCCACAGAGAATTAGAGACAGGTTCTAAAAAGTCAGACATGCAAGGGCTGTTCCCAGAGCTGCACTCACTTAGCACGGATAGTTATCATGGTTGTAGATGTACATAACTATACACACATTTCCATAGGTGCATTAGCAAGAGCCATTACATAGCTTACATGTGCAATGGCACTATTTGTGACCTTTTCTGTAGCCTGGATCTTATTCTCCCCCTTATATCTCTCTGCTTGTCATTCATGGGCATGTATAGCTGTCCTGTAAAAAAAAGGCCAAACAAACACAAACACAAACTCCACACAACACCTGCTAAGTGGACCTCAGGATAAGGGAGGACTTTTGAAATAGACTGTGTGACCAGCAGTTTTAGTTTGCTGAATGCTATCACATCATCATGTAGACTAAACATAACCAAAATCTTTGATTTTGCTCTATGTCCTCACTTGAGAAAACAAAGTCAAGCATATTTTTAGACCCAGGTAACTCATTGTCTTCATAGTTCCTGACCCCTAACACATCTGATTCTGTGTAGTATCAAATTTACAAAAGCAAACTTGTGTGATGCTCCTGTCCATGATGTGACAGGATGTCAGGTGTTGCATTTTCCTGTGTATGCACAGCTGTACTCTTTTTAAAAGGGGCTGTCTTTATTCTTTGCAGGTTAAATATGATGGAATTAGTAGACAAGATTTGAAATATTGTGTTTCATAAGTTCAAGTATTAGTGAGAAAATACAAAGTTTTAAAAAGGCACAATAAAAGCAGAACACACAAGGAAGAGCTAGAGTTTTGTTTCCGTGGGAACCTGGCACTGAGATTCTTAGGCTATGTCTACATGTGCCCGAAACTTCGAAATGGCCATTTCGAAGTTCACTAATGAAGCGCTGAAATACATATTCAGCGCTTCATTAGCATGCGGGCGGCCACGGCACTTTGAAATTGACGCGGCTCGCCGCCGCGCGGCTCGTCCAGACGGGGCTCCTTTTCGAAAGGATGCCGCCTACTTCGAAGTCCCCTTATTCCCATGAGCTGATGAGCCCATGAGCTGATGGGAATAAGGGGACTTCGAAGTAGGCGGGGTCCTTTCAAAAAGGAGCCCCGTCTGGATGAGCCGCGCGGTGGCGAGCCGCGTCAATTTCGAAGTGCCGCGGCCGCCCGCATGCTAATGAAGCGCTGAATATGCATTTCAGCGCTTCATTAGTGAACTTTGAAATGGCCATTTGCGTGGCCATTTCGAAGTTTGGGGCACATGTAGACATAGCCTTAGTCTTACCTTTGGGCTTAGATGCATTTAATCATCTCCACTTATGGGGAATGTATGTAAAGAGAGTGACATGCGTTCTGTCCTTTTGATACTTATGATGAATAGACTGATAGGAGGATTATCGATATATATGCACATATAACATGGTATACGTTATCACAACTAACTAGTTAGCCTACATTCAGCTATCACATGTATCTGACTTAATTCAGATATTATGCACTTCAACAGGGATATGATCCAAAGCTTGCTGACAGCAGCAAAAAGCCCTCCCCCCGACACTGTTGGCTTCAATGAATCTTGAAATCAGGTCATGGATCAGCATTGTTTCAACAGGGGATATCAGCAATGGTTCACTGATGCATGAAAATCAACCACCCCTTGAAGGAGTGGGACCTCTCAACAAGCAGCAAAATTCTACCTTAAGAGGTAGGATTGCTTTGTTTTTCCAAGGCACACTGTACACATCAGATGCATCTGATGAAGTGGGTCTTTGTCCACAAAAGCTTATGCTCCAAATTATCTGTGGTCTGTCTATAAGGTGCCACAGGACTTCTTGTTGTTCTCAAAGATACAGACTAACACGGCTACCTCTCTGACAACTGTACTCCTCAGTGATTCTTATAATTGTATTTAGGTCACTAACCATGTCTTTGCACCTGGAAATAAAGGTGCCCATGGGTTTTAATGTGGCATGGGGAAAGCTTGCATTAGTGCTGACTGTGCTCTAGACCTCAGTCACCAGAGATTTTGCTCCGGTATTTTCCATGGGAGAGAAGAGGGGGTGGGAATCACTGATTGCTCTGCTTATGCTGAGTTCTCTCCACATGCTGGGAACAGAGTTAATCTGACAAGTTGAATGGAAGACCAGGTCACATACTGATAAAATTTTAGTGCATTTATTTGCTTCCTTTTTGGATGACGAGACATCTACAGTGCTCAGTTTGTGCACCTCAGTCTACTTTATAGGCTATCCTGTGCACAATAAAAAATCTTGTGTAACTGTAAAATTATTTGTTTCAAACAAATTTTAAAAAAAAATCACAAAACTGCCACAAAAACTACATTTAAATTCCCTATGCCCTTTTCCCTGTAGTGTTAATCTGCCTCTTTCAAGCATCTAATTTTCAGGTCCATAAAAGATAAGGTTAAAATCAGAGACTGGGATCGTCTCATGTTCTATGTTTCCTCCTACCTAATGAGACTCAGAATGTTTAGGTTTTTGTACAAGCATCACATTCAGGTTAGCAATTTATGAAGCTGCTTTAGATGGTATTGGGCCAACTGTGTCCTTTTGAAATCTAAACAGTAGTAATATGATACACTGGAACTTCTCATCACAAGAGACATTTAATGAACCCAGAATCTAACTAGAATACTTAATTTCTTTTCTGTTGCTTTCTTTTCTCTCCCCTGAGCAAGCTAAGCAGCATTTCTTGTGTAATGTCCATATGAATGACAGTGTGCACAAGGCATGATAGAGGATTTCCAAAACACCCAGACTTGTATTGTGCTGCACCTTATTATCATTCTTAAAACCTGCACATATGGTCATCTTCCATTCTTCTAACTGGTTCCAGGGCCCTGGAATTCCGTATGACCCCTGAGGGCTATTCTAATGCAATCAGTAGGAATACTATATCCAGAGCCAGTCCAAAATCAAAGGCCTGGCCAAAGCCCAGGATAAATTACAGCTGTTATAAAGAAATCACCTTTTCACCTTGGCCCTCATATTCTTTCAGTTTACAGTCATAACTCAACAAGGCCAGCAACATTTGTCATTAATAAACCTGGTTGGATAAACAAGGCTGATAGATTAACAAGTCACATGTAAAGAAACTTGAGAAAGTGAAAAGCTTTGGACAGAAGGTAAGGATAAGCTGAAAAAAATTTCTAGGAGGGAAGATTTAATATATATTCATGTCTACTTTCCCATATATTATTATTGCTATTGGATTTTCCTTGCATGATTGACAACTATAGATACAGTAGTTTTGATTTACTGCCAAATTTTTTTAAAAATGTACTTTTGGAATGCATACATGACTAATTGACATATATTTTTGAATACTAGCTGGCATGGCCACTTCACCACTCTATAGTTTTTTTTTTGTTTTTTTTTTGGTCACTATGTGTATCTTACCTCCCCTGAAAAAAAATTCTCATCAATGACATTCAGCAAAGGCCTGTGAAGATTTGTCTTTGAAATACATGTTCCTGAAAAGGCTGCATTTCAGAGTGAACTGTGCCATTTTTCTCACTTTATGTAGATTTTGTTTTCTGGTGTGGATACATTTTGGCCTTCTAATTAAGCATTTTAGACAGAAGATAGATTACAAAAAACATTCTTATGCAACTCAGTAACATATATTTCTGCTCATCAGTAACATTTGATCTTCCCCTAGAGCTGAAAACAAGTCATAGCAAGAGCAGTTCAACCCAGAAGCTAAAGAGTTAAAACCAACAGTTTGATAACAGAGCTTCAGGAAATCTGTGAGAAAAGGAGAAAAAGAGCAGGTTGTGGATTTACCCAATTGTCTCAGAAAAGATCACAATACTATTTTCCTTGTGCTTTGCTATTCCCCAACTTGGATTTTTACCATTATATCTCAGAAGTACAAAATGCTGTAACATGTTACTGGATGCCACTACTACAAACATTTGTGTTTATATTCATAAATTTAAGAACTGCATAGGCACTTGCAAGAACAAGTTATTACATTTAGCTTTTTTTTTAAAAAAAAATAAGCTACGTACCCATTGGCTGTTTGAAGGAAGACAGTTCAACTGCTAAGTTTCTAAGAAAGTGATTCCCAGATGTTCATGTTTGGCTTGAAATTCAAACTGAGGGAGAAGGCTGTATTCTTTCTCTTTCTGTTTCTGACACAATTTGAACTAATTAGTCCTAATTTGCCTCTCAGTATAGTGGGTTATAATTAGAAGAGAGGGTGAGGGGTGGTGAGAAGAAAGTAATTGTGAATGGTTACACAAGACAATTTTTTTGGTGTGTGTTTCTTAATACAACATTTTGGAAGAAAAACAAATTATACATTTGATGGCTGTTTTCAGAATTTGGCCTTAAACTGTCTTCATCTGGACATCAGCTGTTTACTCTGCAAACATCCCCACCCAGTTCACACAATGCAAGGTACTCTATTTCAGACCAGGGCAGCTGCAGAGCACCTTTTGTGTTTTCAATTTAAAGCCTTTGGGTTGATAGTTCACATTAACATGGAGAGAAATATGCAACTTGTGAGTTTGAAAAGCAGTTTTTGCTCATAAAAACCTTTGATAGTTTAGCCATCTGGTCAGAGTGAAAGAAGCTCATAAAAGAGGCCCAAATAAGGTCAAAGATCATCTGCTACATGGGTCAAGGGGGCCTAAGAAGGTTTGCTGTAGTGGACTTTACTAAAAACTTGTCAGTAAGGATCTTTGACAAATTATGGCACATTCCATGGGTTTTTGGGGAAAGTATTTGATTACAGTGTGCAGGAATGTTGTTGATATTTGCAAAGGTAAGAAAAAAGGCATGTAAATGAGAAACAATGTCTTTTTTAAAATTGGCCTGTCAGAACATGCACATACAATGCCTCTGATTTTATTCTGCTTTTCACTATTTTTTTTTCTAAATCATTTTACACTGAAAAAATATATCCTTCAGGAAGCTGGATAAAGGCTTTGACCTTTGATTCATATTATATATTCTTTTAAATGGCCTTTTGTGATTAAAATACCTTAATTACTCCCTCTTCCTGGTTGTTAAGTGACAATAGGGGGGAAGAAAAAAAAACATGAGTAATTGTCCTGCTACTGTTGTGTTCATATCAATTTAACTATAGTTGTGAGTGTGTGTTGTGGACATAACTATATAAGCGGACAAAAAGGCAATTTTCTTAAAAAAGTTTGCTTTCTTCTGTATCTTTTCTTTGGAGGTGTCTGTGGGCATAGCCATATTATCAACCACAGCACAGTAACCATATCTTGAGATACAGGGGTACATCATCAGGTAACAAAAAAGAGGCTGCACTACAAAAATAAAAGTACCTATGCCAATATTTTCAGTTCTTTCTTCCTTCATTTCTAGCATCAGGTTTTGCAAATGCAACTGACTACAGCTAAACACTTGGATGCCTACTCATTTTGCCTATGCAAAGCTTACATTCTCTCACTCACTGTCAGCTTAAAGAAAAAAGGGGGAAAAAAGGCACAAGAGTAAAGTCCTATAGGAAGCTGGGCTATCAATGGGGTGGAGCAGCAATATGGTATATTAAGCATTTAAAAAAAATGTCGATACTACAATTTTTAGCCATTTCGTAATTCCAGAAAAGAGCCCGCTATTGTTTAGACCTTTGCAGCAGGGCGTAACATCTCAAATTAGAGTCTGACTTTAAAACTGAAGCACTCTCTCTCCTAGTCTAAAACCAAAGCACTGGATTGCACCAAACTAAATAAAGATATACAGACAGGGGTCACCTGGACAGTTGTTTTCCACGAATCATAAATCAGCTTTAGCAAGATCTTTAAGAATAATTTTCTCTACATAATGTTGTTGTTTGTGCGCTCTACAAGCATACTGGTTCATCTGGGTGTCCATACTCAGAGCACATATAAATTTTCCACAGTAGACATACTTACTTTACAGATATAGGGTCAGATCCTCAGGTGGTGTAAACCAGCACAGCTTTACCGATATCAAAGCTATGCTAATTTACCCCAAGTGAGGATCTGCTCCATGGTGTTTGTACTGCCTTAAAAATAATGGTTTTACAATACTTTTTAAAAAGTATAAAAGAGAGCAGTCCTGCCCTCAGGCAGGTTACCGAGTGAAAATGATTTTCTGTAGTCAATAAAAAAAATGCAGTGCTTTAATAGCAGCATTGAAACAATTTGTACAGTATGGGTGCTGCAAGCCTCTGAACCAAACTAAATCCTGTATATGATGGGAACACTTCTAATCAGGGAGCAATGCCAAAGCCTCTGCACCTCTAGTTCCCAGCAACCCCATGCTTTAGGAAATTCAGAAACAACATTATCTGGGTAGTTTAGAAAGATTGTCTGGAGGCGTTTGGCTGTGCTGCCAGATTTTCTCACATTATTTAAAAAACAGCTGTGAGTGTAGAAGGCTAATCATGGCAGCTCAACCCATATGGACACAGGCATTGTCCTAGCAGAAATGAACAATGCTTTATCCAGTGTCGTACCTGTCATCAGTAATCACTCTAATTTTGTCCATCCATATGCAAAATGAATTTTGTTACATGCGCTGAGACCTGTGTGGATATGCACCACCAGTAGAAACACATACTGCAGGCTGTAAGCACTGTGGGCACTCTGCTAATCAGCTGGGCAACACTTGATTCTCTCTTCAGCAAGTGTCAGAGCACTCAGCTTATAGGAAATACCACCTGTCATGTCTGCTAAAGTGGTCAAAGCCAGCACCTAACATTTCACAAGGAAGGAGAAACTCTGGACTAATGCTCCCAGTCAACACTGTACTGCCAGCTTTTTATTTTATTATATTTTATTTTTGGGAGGGTGGGGACAGGGGGAAGAGTGCAGGCAGGATTGTTCTACTCCCTGAGCTGGTGATCAATTTATGATCTCACAGATGGATTGATAGGATTAAGAAAAGCTCGGTAAGGGACTAACTAGTGTAACCAGCAAATGCTATTCTGATTCATGTGTCTAATCCTTAAATCCTACCAAACTATTTGTCCCACTAATATTCTGCTGCAGTAAATTCCACAGGTTAATCATATACTGAGTCCAAGATATTTTTTCCTATTATGGATTTTAATTTGGTTGCCTTTAATTTCATCAAGTGGCCCCTTTTTTCATTGTATAGATGAATAAACACAACTGATCATATAATTGTGGTGTGCGTCTACACACAAATACTTCTACAAAATCGCAGGGCTGCTTAAACATCTAGGCTACTGTTACAATGACCCAAACTGCTGGCAGCAGTATGCAAATGGCTGCTTATTTGAGTATTAGCTTGCAGGCAGAGGCTGCTGCCGACACACAAAAAAGCAGCGTAAATGTAGTTCTGCTGGCAATGCCACCCCCGCTTTTTTTTGGCAGTGGTCTCTTTTGCCTGATTTTTTTCCAGGCATAAGAGGCTACTGGCAAAGGGGGTGGAGGTTCGCCAGCAGAACCACATTTACACTGCTTTTTTTTTTGTGTTGGCAGCAGCCTCCGCCAGCAGGTGAATATGCAAATGAGCATCTATTTACATTTTCAGAACCTCCTGTTTGCACACATTGAATAGACTTAACCACATAGCTTTAGCTAATATACCTTGGATTGTCCTGTGTTTGAAAGGTCTGTTTTTTGTTCTTCTACTCTAATCTTTTCTTACCAGTGGATGTTTGGTTCAGTCAATAGTCACCAGTTTCATCAGATTTCCTTAATAACTGCAAAGAGTCCATAGTTTTCAAGAACTTATTCTTCACAATCTATGTTCTGGCCTCAGGGCAGCATGTTATCATAGCCTAGTCTTTACTGGTATGCTGGTAATACATAGCTTTATATTTCCCACTGAATTGATTAAGTTGTAACTGTTCTTATGGTTCCCCCCCACCAGTGTCAAAATTATTACAGGTTGAATCTCTGAAATCCAGCACTGTCTGGTCCAGCAACATTGTGATTTTAGTTAGATGGATAGTCACTGATCATGGGTGTGGCCAAGTTTCCCGTGGTCTCATAAAGTTTATTTACCACTGCCAGTCCTGGCTCTCATTGTTCTGTGCTGTTATTTGGTTCAATTTACCTCTCAATGTCTTCTAAGAGCCCAGTAGGCAGTGGAAGGCTGTGTCTACACGATAAGATAAATTCAAATTTAATTCAGTTAGCTCGATTTTAACCACATGATTGTCTTCACAGTAAAGACCATTAGCTCGATTTTTGGGTGCACTAATCTCAAGATTACAAAATCGCAGTTACCTGACGGGTATACCATCAAGCTCAAATTCAGAAGTTGGATTAGAGGGCAGTGTGGAAGTCCCACATCTTAAAATTGAATTTATTAGCCTCCAGCGGTGTCCCATATGTAACCCACAATACCGCTCTCACTGCTACGCTCTGGCTGCCACTCTCCAGTAACAGGAAGAGCCTGATTTTCCACGCGGGAGCAGCAAGCCTGTAGCTGAGGGCTCATGTTAGTTTATGACAGCTTGAGAAATGGCTTCTTTCTTTCTATGCTGTTAGCGGGGTGTGACAGGAGTAAAAGGGGTTCGATGGACGAGTGGTGGACAGAGACGAGACAAGCAGTGAGTGTAAAAAAGCTTTATTAACAATGGCTTAATCAATGTTATTAGGGGAATTAAGAGGCAATACCTACCACGCTTTAGCTGTCTACCCCAAAGCGATGTCAGCTGACAGACAAGGGAAAGCCTGTTTTTACGGGGTGGTTACCAAACCGCAGATGACAAACAGAGCCCACACCAACATCTAGCCAAAAGGGTCTGGATTTTCAGCAGGAAGGACAAGCGACTCAAGTTGGCTGATGGGCTTGTCAAGGTACACACGTCTCTGATTTGGGAGGAGGGAGTTAACCTTTTATCGGGGTTTGGACACAGAAGCAATCCCTGGACCAATGTCAGCGTTGTGCCCTTTTTAGGAGATTTTAATGTTTGTTGAGGTGGGGTTCTAGCTTCTGCATGTGTGACTAAGCCCTTAGTCAGCCCCACTTCCTCATATGTGGCTGAGCCCTTAGTTCCTCGGGGGGAGGGGTTGTCAATGCCCGCTGGCATGCTGGGTTCTGATTGGGCAGTGAAGCCTTGATCATGAATGGGATGCGTGCAGGCCACAGCTTGCAACACTGTTGTGGTCACACCACAAATGGTTGTGCCCACACTTACCAAAGTTCTTAAAGAGCATCTTTGGAGGCAGAGCTATGGAAATGGATTGAGCCAAGTGGCATAAGCAATGCTTTGGAGGGAGCGAGAGGCAAACAGCATATTCCAGAAGATTCATAGCATTCCAGAACATACACCAAAACCCATTCTCTTGGGGGAATAGAACAACCCCTCATCATCTGAGTGCAAGAGGCAAAAAAAAACTATTAAATGGGAAAATGTATCATTTCACTATCAAGGCTTGACAGTTAGTGATTCTGAATTAAACGAAGGCTAACTACTAGCTCTTATGGGCTAGAGGGTCCAGACACTTAAGCTTCTTATTAAAGGGTATTGACTTGAAGTGATGCTGCCTCTCTCACATTGGAAAGGTCATGATGTCTCAAGATTCAGAATTATTGTGAAATGTAATGTAGTAATGCGGAATATTTAAAGAATCATGGAATTATATGTTAATGAGTTTAGCATAACAGTTAGTCACTAGGGATAAGATGTCTTGGTGATGGCTCATCCAAACATGAAGAAGCTGTCTCCCTCCCTGTGTAGCTAATGGTGCAATGCATGTCTCAGTTATCTAACCTTGTTCCATCTCAAGACTCACTCTGGAGAACCATCAGAGAGAACTGCAAACCACTAAAACCAGGTGGAGGTGAAAAAAAAGGAAGATTACCACTCCAGTAGGTGAGAAAGTGGAGATGTGTGGAGATATCCTGGAAAGTAGGGGTGTACTCATGCAAAATTGGATCCTAGTTCCTGTGAAGCCAGTCAGCTCTGCAACAGATTGAGCTTTGGGAAGGAAAGCCGACTTTATTAACAGTTACCTTTCATATCTGATAATGTAGGCCCACATCGGTGTTTCTTTTAATTTTCTTTTGTATTGTAGCCATTTGTTTCCATCACTCTGTAATTTCTAACTCACGCTCCATTATTTCTTAAATAAATCTTCTTCTGTTTTATTGCAAATACCAAATGTAATACAGGAGCTGCAGATTAAGTTAAAACCAACAAACTGGGGTACACTAGCTCTTTGGACCCAGAGGATCTGGAATTTCTGTTTTGTCCGTACGATGGTTCAAGACAACCGGCCTGGGTTCCAGGCTTTGAGAGGACCCCCTCAACTGTCCTACAGATAGGATGGTCCCCTGTTAGTCACAGGGCCCAGGGAGGCCTGGGGGTTAAATGGGGAGGGGGGAGCTGGTGTGGGGCAGCAGCAGGGGCAGAGTAGGGATGAGGCATGGGGAAAGGCAGAGCAGAGGTGGGGTGGGGTGGGGCTGGGCCCCGCAGCACGAAATTGCCCCAGGCCCCATGACTGGATACTTCAGCAGGGATGAGTTACCCTGCACCCTGCTAAAGACAGTGGATTCAGGACCCACAGCCTCCAACCGTTGCGTCTATCTGTGAGAAATCAGTGTTGGGCCTGGATATTAAAGGGGAATGATTCAGAGGGATGTGCAGACTGGGCAGCTGCTGTTGCTACTGGGGCTTGCCCCATAAGGTGAAAGCAAGGCTGGCATAGCCCAGAGGAGAGCGCTTGAGAGGCTGGCAGCCTGGTGGTGTCAGGGAGCCATCACCCAGTTACTGCAGTCAAGACTCCATCCTGTTGAACACGGGGGGGTAAGAAGGTGACTGGCAGCGTGGGCAGGCCAGGAGCAGTCACCACAGGCAGGTGCACATCCTCAGAGACCCCATATGGACTGTAACTCGAAGAAGAGGGATATCAGAGGCTTTCCACCTCTTAGATGAGTAGCCTCGTTGCTGACTGGCAATATTCCAAGTCTCCTTTGTTGAAGCTGTTCCCCTTTGTATTATATGAATTATATAAGAATTTGTACAGAGAAGGAATGAGAATGACGCTATTATCCATTGCTTAGGGCACTCACTGGAGAAATGGAAGACCCTTCTCATCAGGCAGAAGTTGAATTCAGTCAGCACATCCTACTTCCTGAGTAAGTATCCTAATCATCCTAAAGGTTATAGGGGACATCTCTCTCCTCCCCCGCCATTTTGTGTGGAGTTAGGTACCTAGGTATTTATTGACATAACTGCCTAACTGCAGGTGATGATTTGTGGAGCACAAGCAGAGATAGGCACTTTGCTTCTGCCCGGACTTAATGGCCCCAAGCCTGTGAGAGGAGTGAGATTTTGAACACTCCTCTACAATCAGTAACTCACAGGAAGTGCCTCCTTCTTTGCCCCCAAGCCTGGTGGAAAGATGGCTAAGTGCACCAAAAAAAGTCAGATTTGTGGGTAAATATGGTACCCATTATGGTGCTTCTCTTAGGAAAATGGTAAAGAAAATAGAAATTAGCCAGCGTGCCAAGTATATCTGCTCCTCCTGTGGTGTGATCAAAATGAAGAGGAAAGCAGTTGGTATTGTGGATCCCGTATGAAGATGGTAGCTGGTGGTGCCTGGACCTATAACACCACCTCTCCAGTGACAGTCAAAAGATTGAAGGAATTGAAAGACCAGTAGAAGCTTCTACCTGTTACTGTGATTCACACTTTCCTTTTCCAGTGTCTGAATATCCCTACTATCCTTTTTTCAATAAAAAGGTGTAGTAGAAAAGGAACAACCAGCCTCTCACTGGCTAGCTTGAGGGGCTCCCCACCTAGAGTTCTGGTGTGTATGAATTCCATATTTGCATGTCTTTCCCCCATTCCTCTGAGTTGGAGAGGTAACCAAGGTGCCTAACCCAGCCTTTGTACATTCCAGTGACTCTCCAGGCGGTTGAAAGTTAGCAGTCCCTTTGTGGATCTGGGACTGCGTCAGCAGTGGTGAACATAAGAACATAAGAATGGCCATACTGGGTCAGACCAAAGGTCCATCCAACCCAGTAGCCTGTCTGCCGACAGTGGCCAGTGCCAGGTGTGCGAGAGGGGGTGGACAGAAGACAATGATCAAGTGATTTGTCTCCTGCCATCCATCTCCAGCCTCTCATAATCAGAGGTCAGGGACACCATTCCTAACCTTGGCTAATAGCCTTCTATGGACCTAACCTCCATGAATTTACCGAGCTCTTTCTTAAATTTGGTTATAGTTCTAGCCTTCACAGTCTCCTCTGACAAGGAGTTCCACAGGTTAACTATGTGCTGAGTGAACAACTTTATTTTATTAGTTTTAAACCGGCTACCCATTAACCCACAGCCTGCATCCAGACCCCAAGCCTCGCAGGCCAGATCCAGAGGGCAGGCTCTGTTGGGGGTGGGGAGAGCAGAGAGCAGCTCTGAGTTCTGCTGCTGTTCCCCAAGCTGGGGGGAAGAGGAGGAGGAGTGGCAGCAGCAGCACTTCCCGAAGGCTTCATTCCACTGCTCTGATTGGCCAGAATTCCTGCCTGGAAGTGGTGTGGAAGGGTGGAGAGCCATGTGCATCTGGAGTGTAGCACAGGTCACCTGCACACCCGGTGACCAGACCCTACACCCCTAAACTGCTCCTGTGACTCCTCCCATCCAGAGCCCATCCCTTCCTCTTCCTGCACCCTTCCTCCCACCAAAACTCCCCACATACACCCTGCTCTTTCCCCTGCCTTGCTTTCAGCCTTCTCACTCCCACCCTGACCCCCTCTTCCAGATACTGCACCCTAAACCCTCCTGGCACACCCTCCTGCCTGGATCGCCCATCCACAGCCCCCTTCTGCACCCCCCACCCAGAGCCCTCACCCACAGCCTGCTTCTGTACTCCCCTCCCACCCAGATGCCCCATCCCCAGCTCACTCCTGTACCCCTTTCCTGCAGCCCACTCCAGCCCAGATCACCCACCCCCAGCCTGCTCCTGCACCCTCTCTCCTGTCCAGGCCTCACACCCTAAGCCCTCTTCCTGGCAGTTCCCTCACACACTGTACCCCTCATTTGCATTGCACACCAGCCCCTGAACCCACAGGGGCCCACAAAATGTATTAGTCTTGTCCCTCCTCCCCACAGGCTCTGGGGCTGGTGTATGAGGGGAGCGTTTTTCGCTTCTCACTTGTGTGACCCCAATTGATTCATCTGTGAGTCAGTGGCCCCTGATCTCTGGGCTATATGCTTTCCTGGCTGTCTGACACTAATGGAGAGACTCAGAACAATTCCAATGTAGAACAGAACTGGGAGCTTTGGTTAGTCAGAGTTGGGTAGTTTGGACTACCCGGTAATGATAACAGGGGCTCTCACTAAAATATGGGTCTTTGCAGTGGCAATTGATAAAGGAAAAAACACAACACTGACAGGAACGGATGTGCAGTTAAAATGCTGCATACAGTCTCCCAACTAGTTGAATATAGGTAAAGCCCTGCCAAATTCACTTTCCATTGTGGTCAATTTCATGATCATAGGGCTTTAAAAATGGTAAGTTTCATGTTTTTAGATATTTAAATTTGAAATTTCACGACGTTGTAATTGTAGAGGTCCCAACCAAAGACGAGTTGTGCAAGGGTTGCAAGGTTATTGTGGGGAGTGTGGAGGTGTGTTGCAGCACTGTTACCCTTACTTCTGTGTTGCTACCTTCAGAGCAGGGTAGCTAGATGGCAGTGGTTGCTGGTTTGGGGTTCAGCTGTGAAGGCAAAGCTGCAGAAGTAGCTGTGCAGAAGTAAGGGTGGTAATACCATGCCATGCCATCCCTATTTGAGTGCTCCTGCCTGCAGAGCTGGCCCTTAGTCAGCATCTGCCACTCTTTAGGAACCTAGCCCTGAAAGCAGCAAAACAGAAGTAAGGGAAACATGGGTATGGTATTGCCACCTTTACTTGTGAACTGCCCCACCAACAGCATCGCCTTCAGATACAGGAACCCATCCAACACTACAGCTATTGCTCTCCCATTGCCCAGCTCTGAAGGTAGCACAGAAGTGCAGGTGGCAATACTGTGACCCTCTTAAAATAAACTTGTGATCCCCCTTCAACTCCCTTTTGGATCAGGACTGGCAATTTGAGATACACTGGTCTCCTCCATGAAATCTGTATAATACAGGATAAAAACACACAGAAGGCCAGATTTCATAGGACACCAGATTTCATGGTCTGTGACGCATTTTGCATGGCTGTGAATTTGGTAGGGCCCTAATTATAAAACATCATGCATCAGTACATCCTAAAACAGTAAAAATGAATGATCAATCCCAGAGAGTGTCATATTTCTAGAAGGGAGGATAGCCATTAGGAACATATCTTAAATCTATCTGCTCCATTAAACTTTGGAAGTTAGACTAGTTCTAAAGTTTGAGAAGCAATTAATATCTCTCAGACAACAGCATTCTTGAACAGATGACTCAGGATTTCAGTTACACCTGAGCTGAAAATAATACTTTCCAGTGTCTTGATAGAAAAACCTCATTCGGAAGTGCAGTGAGAGGTCATAAAAATTGAGGATTACTTTAGTTAGTCATTTGTAACAGGTAAATGCATCTGGTAAACTTCCTGGAGTAGGGGGAAAGGTCTTTATGATTTTTCCAGGGTTATGAATACATAAATAACAATGGTCACTTAAGAAGGACAGGAGCTTTGGGATTAACCTGTCCACACATTTGTGAGTCACCTATTGACCCAGTAAAAGATTTTTTCTT
The DNA here is from genome assembly GCF_033958435.1 of Carettochelys insculpta. NCBI lineage: Eukaryota > Metazoa > Chordata > Testudines > Carettochelyidae > Carettochelys > Carettochelys insculpta. The sequence continues at coordinate 17,536,105 of NC_134153.1, read as the reverse complement.
GTTTGCTTTTGGTATCAATCATATCTATAGGAAATGTAAACATTTCGCCGCTGAGTTCAAAATGAAAACTAGAAAATAATCACCCAACCTTTATAATTAGATGTTTACACTCAGCTAGCTTTTGGTAAATGCATTACTACAGGAATTCGGGAGCAACAAATTAATAGTTTTCCAAGACACATTATGTAGTCTTCCATTTCAAAAACTAACCCATTCTCACAGCCAAAATGGAAATAAATCATTTGTAACTACGGCAGAGAATTAAATTACTCACCATCCCCCATTATACCACGTTCTTATTTGTACCTTGTGTCATGTAGCATCTAAGTATTGCATTGTAATCAGTTGAACTTGATCATTGCATTAAAGAGGTGAGAGAAGATACACACTGCCTTTTTTTCAGCTACATATCATAGTACGCCCATGTGCGCCCCCCTTCTTCTCCTGCCATGTATTCATCTGAGGAATGTCCAGCACAGCTTGGTATGTGTACACATACATGTACAAAGGTTGCATATACACTCCCACAAATTGAGAAAGCTTTAGAGAACTCTGAAGAATGGTGTACAGTTTATAAAAAAGAAGCATTAAAAAGTATAGAACTGATCAGTTAAGGGGAAGAAAAGATTTGTTCTTTTCCTGTGAGGTATTCCAGTCAGAACTTTAACTCAACAAATGTAGTAGCTCACTTTTCAAGTTATGAAAGCCCTGGCTTGCCTGGTAACAGGAGTGGCAGAGATGATTCAGCCCTTATTTTCCTGTAGTGATGTCCAGACAGATTTCCTGTTCAAGTCTTCTGACAAGCAAAGGACCCTTTATCCAAAACTAACTTGTTTAGTTTTTGAAGCCTGATCCAGCATCCACTGGAGACTTTCACTGGTTTCAACTGGTGTTGGATTGGGATGGCAGCTGTGAGAGATTTGCGCATCTGATACACTTGAACCTCTGTACTCTGGGAACATTTGTGGTACAGAGGAGACAGTGGTTCTGTGTGCTGCCAGCCACTCCCCCTCATCCCCAGATAGGGGAAAATGGAAGCTGTTGGGAGGGGGAGGCTGAAGCGCTCTCTCCACACCCCCCCCTTGAGATTCATACCAGGATGATGCTGTTTCCCTTCCACTATCAGGGAGTGAGGGGAAAGACCTCACTCTACTGCATTCCTCTTCCTCTGGCTGGGGAGGGCAGGGTGCAGGTGAGCTGTGCACTTCCTCTCTCCCCCTGGCAGTGACAGCAATGGGAAGAGCAAGTGGCCCTGGTTCAGATCTTGGAAGGGAGGCTCAGGGTTGGGTTAGTCCTAGACTGATGGCGGGCTGTGCCCCCAGCCAGCCCCTTTTACTTGCCTGGCTCTCTGCTGCTTAGCCCAGAGACCTGCAGGAGCACTCCAGGAGCCCAGCTTGGAGTAGACCCTGCCTCCTCCTGCAGACGAGTACCCCAGCCAGCCAGCTGCTTCTTGCTGGACCCGCAACCAGCTTACTTTGCCCTCTGGTACACACACTAAAAGTCTCCCAAAGAAGTGATTTTAACTGCTTGGGATTTTAAGATTTTTTCATGGATTTCATAGACTCATAGAATCCTAGGGCTAGCAGGGACCTCAGGAGATCATCTAGTCCAGCACCCTGCTTCAAGCAGGATCAACCCCAACTAAGTCATCCCAGGCAGGACCTCATCAAGCCTTTCCTTTCAACTGGGCGAAAAAAAAATCCTGTTCATCCTGAGAATCATATTTTGGGAACGTAGAGATTTGAATGTCAAGCGTTGCAAGAGGGATGAAATCTTGCCTACAAAAAGATTAGTGTCCTAAAATAGAAAGGTCAGTAATGTTGAAGGCAGTTTGACACAAGTTAACCTACCTTTTTCATGACCTCTTCTTTCCTCCGTGCTCTGTGTATGCTCTTTTTTCATGGCTTCAACCCTCTTGTTTCAATTTTGCTGTCGCTGTTAGTGACTGATCCATGGCCCACTGACTCCCTTTGACTTCAGCAGTATCTGCATCAAAGCTTTAACTCCTAAGACATTTCAGGTTGTTATGACTTCTAGCCTATATGAATGCCACTGAACTCTGAGTGCATAGTGCCAAATGCATTGGTATGACTACATGTGATTAACAACATATACAGGGACATGGACAAGTGCACAAGGACTTCTCCAGGCAACTGACTTAGGAACCTGAGTGTGTTTACTGATGTATTTGCACATAGGCAGGGTGGATACAAAGTATCCATGAAGTTTTGAATGTTCTTAGTTAAGATTTTGCCTGTACCAATTACCCTCTTTAGCCCAGCTTCTTGGGATCTTGGTGCCTAACGACAGAATTTACCAGACCACAGGAGGTCAATATTGTTTAGCAGCATTACCAACACCACTTCTGCTTACAAGTGGCTGTATGGGACCATGGGAAACTTGGCCACACCCATAACAAGTGGTCATCTGGCTGAGTAAAATCATGCCGGATTACAGATGTTGCCAGATGAGTGTGTGCCAGATTAGAGAGGTTCAACCTATAATTTGCGAAGTATTTGAGGATTGTTTGGGAAAAAAAGATATTTTATAGATATCAGTCATTCATAATGTTTAAAAATCTCCTTCAAGAATTATAAATTAATTCCACATATTTATTGTCGTGGAAGATTTTATATACTCTGCTCTTACTCAGTAAAAATTGCCACTGAATTAAAGAGATTTGCCTGAATAAAAGCTGAGTAAGTTCTTCAAGATTTAGCCATTGTTTGTTCCCTAACATGATAGGCCTGGTCTCTACTGCCAAACTGCATCACATAAAACCACCTTTTGGCAACAAAACAGTGACAGTATACACAGCAAAGCAACTTCTGTTGTAAAACACGTTCAGTTTCAGCAACAAAATAGTTACATCTTTATGAAAGACTTTTTTCTTTTCCCCTCCTCATATTGTTGATAAACATCCAATGTGGACACCACAGGACATTTTTCACTTTTATTGCCCTCCTCGAAGTGTCCCACGAGCCCTTTGCTGCTGCTCTGGTCAGCAGGTTGAACTCTTTTGCCCTGTAGCCAGGTAAACAATAATCCACCCTTCCCCTTTGCAAACTCTGGGAATTTTCGCTTTCCTGCTTACTGGCTCAGCATGCAGTGGTCTCCTGGTGTCTTCCCAAGACTGGCTATCACATCAACTGCTCTCCTGCTTGGACTGTGTGGGAGCTGCTGTATTTGATCAGTACATGGGGAGAAGAATCTGTTTAGTCCCAGCTGCGAGTGACCCCTAGGAACTGGGACACACACAGAAAAAATTCTTGAGGCTTGTGCCAAAAGAGCTGTGAGCAGGACACAGTGCAGAGTGAAGATAAAGGAGCTGATGTGTACCTCAAGGCGAGGGAGGCAAACCATTACTCCAGTGCTGAATCGAATTTTGCTCTCTTTCTATAAGATGGTGGACAGTATCCTCGCTGGTGACCCCACCTACCCCACCAAGAGTCCCGTGGAAACTGCAGAGAGCATGGAGGGAGCGCTTGGAGCACCTAATCCAGAGGAGGAAATAATAGATGAAGTGGTTGAGCTAGATGAGAATGTGGAGCTCCTGGGGTCACCCAGGTACTATTCTCCACGCCCAAGGGGCAGAGCCAGTTTCAGCAGCTGCTGCCTGGAAAGTGGGGAGCAGGAGAGAAGACCAGTTAAGAGGCCGTTGCTTGTGAATGCAGGGTATAGAAAAGTGGGAGGCTGGTTGTTTCTGCGAGCTGGATATTACCCTATATAGCTGATCAGTATGGCCAAGCAGGACATTGATGCACAGAGATCGCAATGGAATCCTCCAGACAGATGTTCTGGAAAGTTGCCCAGAGGTACTTTGGAATTCTCTGCCACAGGTCCTATGGCAGTGCTGTTTTGTCACTTTCCATCATCCTGTGTCAGTCTGTAGTCTCCTGTGTTGGGCCCAAAGCATTAGACAGGTGAGCTGTATATGGAGCAGGGCAAAAGTTACAGGCATGGAGCAGGTGTACCCTGGTTTTCTTCCTTACCATCAGCAGTGAGATGTCTGCTAGAATGAGTTCTGCCCATGGAAAAATGTGAGATAGTTTTAGAACGAGTTCCCTGCAAAGCTGCATTGCAAGCCCCGCAAAGACTGTATTTTCTTTGTCCGAAAAACAAACCACCCCCCCCACCCCCCCACACAACCCTGACACTCACCATGCTTGCAGAGATGTGTGCCTGGCAAGGGTCAGTGAGAAAGTGACTGGTACTGTGCAGAAGGTGTAAGTGAAAAGTTTCAGTACTGAGCTGGAATTTAATCATCCCCGTTTTATGTGTTGTCCACAGCAGTGGAGACCTGGTGATTCATCTCCACCTGACATTCAATCTTCCAAAGGCACATTTGACTACCATGCAGCACCTGCCCATCCTGTTGTTAAAACACTCTTTGCTGCTGTGCAGGTGCCTGGGGTTAGGTTTCATTAGAGAGGGCTGTAAGGGGTAAGCTGGGTCTCCTACAATTACTATGGGCATTTCCACATCCCCCACTGTAATCTTGTGGTGTGGAAAGAAGGTCCCACTTGCAGCTTTCTGTACAGGTCAATGTTCTTGAAGTTGTATATCACGTACCTTTCCAAACCACCCCACACTGATGTCTGTGAAATGCCCATGGTGATCCACAACCACCTGCAACATTACAAAAAAGTATCCCTACCTATCGATGTACTCTGTTGCAAGGCGGTTTAGTGCTGAAATTGAAATGTGTGTGTTGTCTGTTCCTCCACACCCCCACACTGTTAGGGAAGTCTGTCTCTACAAAGCCACCCACTTTTCAGGCACATTTCCCAGAGTCACAGTCCTCTGCAGCAGAATGCAATTTATTGCCCTGCACACTTGTAGTAGTGCTGTGTCAATGGTAGATTTGCCCACTCCAGATTGATTTGCAAAAGTTGACACCATCAGACAGCAATTGCTACATGCTTCTCTGCTGAGAAGGCAGCTCTCATTCTGCTGCCCTTGTGTTGCAGGTCAGGGTCAGCTCATCACACAGCTCCTGGAAGGCTGCTTTATGCATCCTAAAGTTCTGCAGACCCTACTCTTCATCCCTCACCTGCATGACAATGCGATCCCACCCATCAGGGCTGGTTTCCCCAGCCCAAAAGCAAAGGTCTACCCTATACAGCTGCTCTGTGAATGCCAAAAGCAATAGAAAGTGCTGCTGTCCATATCACGCAGAATGTCAGGCACTAGTGGTTCTTCCTCTGTTTGTAATTTCAGGATTAACTGTGCTGCCATATGTGATGTCCTAACAGAGCATAGGAGAGACATGTGAGATCTGTCCCTTCTCGCCACACATGCTGGAGTGCATGGCAAAGAATGGCAGCTGGAAAAATGGCGCAAAAAAAAGCTGGAAACTGTGGGAGGCTTGGGACACAAAGCTTGATGAGGTGTTTTGCATGGTCCCAACATGTGCTGCATTCCCAGAACATCTAAGCTACGTCTACACGTGACCACTACATCGAAGTAGCTTATTTTGATGTAGCGACATCGAAATAGGCTATTTCGATGAATAACATCTACACGTCCTCCAGGGCTGGCAATGTTGACGTTCAACGTCGACGTTGCGCAGCACCACACCGAAATAGGTGCTGCGAGGGAGCGTCTACACACCAAAGTAGCACACATCGAAATAAGGGTGACAGGAACAGCTGCAGACAGGGTCACAGGGCGGACTAGCGCTTCTGGGGCAACAGCTAGCCACTCCCTTAAAGGGCCCCTCCCAGACACACGCAGCCTGCACAGCACGTGGTCTGCAGAGCCATAGGCATGCACACCTCGAGCGACGCAGTCATGGACCCCCAGCAGCAGCAGCAGCCGCCGCCACCAGAGGTCCACACAGCTGCCCCTGCAGGAGCAGTGCTCACCCTGCTCGATGCCATGCAGGAGGCAGCCGAGCACCTCCTTGCCACAGAGGAGGAGCTGCCCGCAGGGGAGGAGGACTCAACCCCCAACCCTGCAGCACCCCGCCGCACATGCCGCCGGCTGTGGAGCTACCCCACGAGCACCAACTGGTGGAAGCAGCTGGTGCTCGGAGAGTGGGACGACGACCGCTGGCTCCAGAACTTTCGGATGAGCCGGCAGACATTCCTGGAGCTCTGCCAGTGGCTCACCCCCGCACTGAGGCACCAGGACACCGCCATGCGGCATGCCCTCAGCGTCGAGAAACGGGTTGGCATCGCTGTCTGGAAGCTGGCCACTCCAGACAGCTACCGATCCGTGGGCCAGCAGTTTGGCGTCGGCAAGGCCACTGTCGGGGCTGTCCTCATGGAGGTAAGAGGACCCATGGGGAGGGGGAGGCAGCCCTGGGAGGGGAGGGGAGCCCTGGGGAGGGGAGGGCCACACACACCCTGCACACCCCTCATTGGTGCTCTCCCATGGGCTTCCCCGGCAGGTCATCCGCACCATCAACGCCCTGCTCCTCCACAGGCTCGTGAGGCTTGGGGACCCAGATGCCGCCATCGCGGGGTTTGCCACCCTGGGCTTCCCCAATTGCTTTGGGGCTCTGGATGGGACTCACATCCCCATCCATGCCCCGGAACACAGTGGAGGACGCTACATAAACCGGAAGGGCTACCACTCAGTGGTCCTCCAGGCCTTGGTGGACAGCCGGGGCCGTTTCCTGGACATTTATGTGGGCTGGCCTGGCAGCACCCACAACGCCCGGGTATTCCGGAACTCGGGCCTGTGCCACCAGCTGGAGGCAGGGACCTACATCCCCCAGCGGGAGATCCCTGTGGGGGACACCACCATACCCCTCTGCATCATCGCAAATGTGGCATACCCCCTCTGGCCCTGGCTCATGCACCCCTACACGGGCCATCTGTCTGCCAGCCAGGAGCGCTTCAACCAGCGCCTGAACCATGCATGCCAGGTGGTGGAGCGCACATTTGGGCACCTCAAAGGGCGCTGGAGGTGTCTCCTCACCCGCCTTGATGCGGGCCCCACCAACATCCCCCAGATTGTGGGTATGTGCAGCGCCCTACACAACCTCGTGGAGAGCAAGGGGGAGGCCTTCTTTCACGGCTGGGCTGTGGAGGCCGGCAGGGCTGATGTGCAGCCACCCACTGCCCCCAGTCGCCAGGTGGACCCCGAAGGGACCCGGGTCCGGGAGGCCCTGTGGGCCCAGTTCGATGAGGCTGCGGGGTGAACACTGGCAGGCCCCCCACTGCACCCCCCCCATCCTCCACCACACTCCCTGCCCCTACGCCCACACCACAGAGCACCCAAGAGCACACCCCCCTACTTTTCTTGTAAAAATAAAAACACAGTTGTTTGTCAAATCAAACCTCTTTACTACAACTCTTATTATTGTTATAAATATTCTGAACAAGACAAACTATGTACAGGGGAAATCAAATTGATAAATATATATACATTATAAAAATCGGGATAACATGAAAGGGGAAGACAAGGAAGGGGAGAACTATTTACATGGGGGGGTAAGGATCAGCATAGTAATGGGTCACAAATGCAAACTATTTACAAGAAAAGAACAATAAACTGTGGGGAATATACACAAAGTGGGGGGGCCACGTCCTGGGCCCCACGCCCCTACAGTCCAGCGCTGGGGGTGGGCGGCTGGGATCCCCGCCTCGGCCGCAGCCCTGGCCGGGGCTGGCTGGGGGCTGGGTGAACCAGGAGATACGGCCGGCAAGTGTCAGCTGGCCCCAGGTCCGCCTTGGCGGAATGGCCCTCGGTGGCAGGTGGCGGTGCGACGGCGGACGGTGCAGCGGCTGGAGCAGCGGGTGGAACAGGCAGGGCGGGTGCTGCAGTGGCCGGCGCGGCCTGGGGGGCCAGGGAGTCCGCGATGCAGTTGAGGGTCTGCATGTAGGCCCCCCATGCCTCATGGCACCAGGCCAGCGCCCGCTCCTGCAGGTGGAGGCGACGTTCCTCCACCCGCAGCCGCTGCTCGGCAACCTCCAGCTGCTGATGGTGGAGGGCCAGCAGCTGGGTGTCCGTCGCCGTCGCCTGGTGGTGCTGCATCCGCCGTCTTCCCCGCTGTGGGGCCGGTCAGTGCTCCGCCGAGGGGCTGGCCTAGAGTGATGGCCCCGGAGGGCTTTCCGGGACCACTGACGCCTCGCCGGCACTCTCCGGTCCTTCCGATGGTGCAGCCGCGGAACACAGGACGGGGGGGAAGAAGAGTGGAGACAGCCGTTAGTGTGGGCCCCAAGCTGTGGCCCTTGTCCCCCCACCCCTCTGCTGCAGGTTCCCCATCCCCGTCCCTGGGAAATGCTGCTGTGATGGGGTTCTGGGGTCCCCCTGCACTGCACCCCGTCCGCTGGCAGGACAGACTCTCACTCACTCAGCCGGTACGACAGGAGGTTCATTTGGCAACAGATGCCCAGTTTCTCACAGAAGCGACAGTACAGCAGTCAGAGACAGTCCTTCCAACCCATCCTGGGGAGAAGACCCCAAGGGGTGCTTTCCCCCTCCTCAGGCTGGCTGCCTTCTAGCCTCTCCCTTCCCCTAGCCTTTAACTGCCGCCCCCAATTCAGACCTAGCTCGGCTCCGCCCTCTTTGTTCAGGGCAGAGGTGTAACCTGCCAGTTGTAGCCCCAGGATCATCCTTAGCCACTGGGAGCTATTCAGCTTGTTTCTCATATCTAGCCTGAGTCTCGCATTTGCACTCCCCCCACTCCATCACATGCTGCTGCTGCTGCTGCTGCTGGGTGTCCGACCCCCTCCCCCCGGGGGACCCTAGAGGTTCCGCTCCCCCCAGCCCCAGGGATGGGGCATGGCACTGTCATGCTGGTTGGGGCAGGGGTTGATGCACTCCTGTGAGGGACATGCCACTGCTCTCCTTGGGGCCATGGTCATCTGGGCATGTGGAGGGCCCTGGCCATATCTATTACCCCCGCCCCTCAACCCCGGGGGTGTGCACCGGGGGGTACATACCTGACAGTCCACTCCCACAGTCAGGGGACACCCGGGGGGCGGACGCCCGGCTGGAGCTCCTGGATGGGAGTATGATGTGGAGGCCGGCGTCACTGGAGGAGGAGTCCCTCCCCCCTCCTCCTCCTCCGGTGCCCCGGGGGGGCCCCCGGGGTGCGGGGCTTGCCTCCGGGGCGGACTTCGCCTCCGGGGCCTGCTGGGGCTCCTCGGCCGAGGTATCAAGAGTGGCCGGAGGGGAGGAGGTGTGCCGGGGGCCCAGGATGGCCCTGAGCTCCCTGTAAAAGGGGCAAGTGATGGGGGCGGCTCCAGATCGGCCAGCTGCATCCCGGGCCTGGGCGTAACCCTGCCGCAGCTCCTTCACTTTACTCCGGACATGATCCGGAGTGCGGGTAGGGTGACCCCGGGCGGCCAGGCCCTCGGCCAGCCGAGCGAACGCATCCGCGTTCCGCCTCTTGCTCCCCATTACCTGGAGCACCTCCTCCTCGCTCCAGAGCCCCAGCAGGTCCCGAAGCTCGGCCTCCGTCCAGGAGGGGCCCCGCTGCCACTTCCCCGCCTGGCTGCTGGGCTGTGAGCCCTGGCTCCCCTTGGGGGGGGTCCCCTGGGGGCACTGGGGGGCAGCCATCACAGCGCTGGGGGGGTCTTGTGGCTGCAGAGGAGTGTGCAGGCTGGCCGCGTGTTACTGCTGCTGCCTGCACGCTCTCTCAGCTTCCTGCACAGGAAGGCAGGGGGCGGGGAGGTTTAAGGGGCCGCTCCACGCGGCCACCATTGAGCTCAGGGGCTGGAGAGAGCGTCTCTCAACCTCTCAGCTGATGGCCGCCATGGAGGACCCCGCAATTTCAATGTTGCGGGACGCGCAATGACTACACGGTCCCTACTTCGACATTGAACGTCGAAGTAGGGCGCTATTCCCATCCCCTCGTGGGGTTAGCGACTTCAATGTCTCGCCGCCTAACGTTGATGTTAACTTCAAAATAGCGCCCAACACGTGTAGCCGTGACGGGTGCTATTTCGAAGTTGGCGCCGCTACTTCGAAATAGCATGCACGTGTAGATGCGGCTCTAGTGACAGACTCCGTCATCATGCTTAGGGGCCGAACTGCAGGAAACCCATAGTGCCTTGCTCGTGCTGTTGAAGATGGTGTTCCAATGCAGGCACAATTTGTTGACTAAGAGAGCCAGTATGAACACACTTTGGTGACTTTGCTTTTGTCAATTTTTTAGTGTCAATATTAGTTTTGTCAACAAAACCTTCTAGTGTAGACAAGCCCTTAGCTTCCTTTATGATCCTGGTTATCTTTGTTCACTGAAAGTGCAACACTGGCAGAAAGTAAAACTTCAAACAGTTGTTGTAGGATAGCTATTATTAAATACCTGTAATGCTAAGAACTATGCACCAAAATTGTAAGAAAGAAAAAAACAGTACTGTCTCTATGGCTGTGTCTACATGTGCCGCTTCTTCCAAAAGTGGCAGGGTAATGAGCCATCCGGAAGATACTGACGAGGTACCAATATAAATTTCCCACGTCTCATTAGCATACGGGCAAAATTTTGAGGAAGAACAGGCTTCTGGAAGGAGGGTTTCCTTCTGGAAGATCCCCACAGGCCATGCATCTGCATGTGTATTTTGGAGTCTGGAAGAGCTTCTTTCAGACTCCGACTCACGTGCCCATATGCTCATGAGGCATGGGAAATTTATATTTACACCTCATTAGCATCTTCTGGACGGCTCATTACCATGCTGCTTCCAGACAAAGCGGCACATGAAGACACAGCCTCTGCGTATATCTTAGGTGCATTAATATTTGGACACACTAATCTGCCCATGCAAATTCTATCATTGCATATGTAAACAACACGTATGCCCTCAAACCATGTATGAATACCACTGGCATTTGAATTACTAAATAGGTCCCTGGATCAGTGACTAGAACTTGGGACTTGCACATCTCAGGTGAGCTCCCTAACCCCTTAGCTACAGAATCACTCATTGCCTTTGGCCCAATTACTAATAAATTATTGATACATAGTGGAACAGCTGCTAAAGGAACGATTGGGAGAGCCCCACCCCCACTACACAGGGGTAAGGAGGACACTGACACACCTGGGAATTCAAATCTGCCACAAAGCTAGCAGTAAAGGGGATTTGAAACTGGGTCTGCTTTAAATTTGAAAAAGGTGACTGCTTTAAACATTGGGCTAAAGACACTAAGGAGACCTCCACTACTTTATGTATATAAGCCCTTTCTTTACATCTTTTCCAGATAACTTGTCACAACTGCTCGATTCTGTGGCTGGTTCTGCACCTGAGGGCTGCTCTTCACTCTATTAGCTGGGCTACAAAGGGCTGTTTGCCAACCGTGGTAAATTTTATTTCTGCCATGCCCCTTTTCTATCCCTAGGGGCACTCCATCCTGGGGGTACGGCAGGATGGCAGCACCAAAGTGTAGCTATGCCAGCCCTTTGCCTGTTGCAGAATTCTAGTGCAGGGGTGTGCAAAGCGGGGGGGGCTGGGCCCCTCGGGGGGGGGGTGAAATTTTGTAAGGGGTGGAGCAGCGTGATTGGCTGCTGGGTCTCAGACTCATCCATCCCATTAAAAATGTTGAGATATGTTACTGATTTTATGTCTGTGTGTTCACATTTATATTCATAAAATTTTTACATTCCACATACGTTTTTTTTTTGTTTTTGTTTTTTTTTTTAACATATGCCAAAGGCTTTTTGTTTTTTATATGAACGTAACCAAAAGTTCCATCAGTCTGGATGATATTAGGCAGGTTGGGGGCCCCTGCTAATTGCAAAGATGAAAAGTAGGGCCCGACATAAAATGTTTGCTCAGCCCTGTTGTAGTGTGATAGAGGAATCCTCCATAGGAAATAGGCCAGTTTCTATCTCCTTTGTGCTAAAAAAAATCTCGATCTGTGCCCTTTTTCATGTCTGTTGAGCTGCCAGCACACTGTTGGCATTATAAAAATAATTACATTTTCAAAACACATGTAAGCTGGCACTGGCAAGTTCCTTAGAGCCAAAATTTGATCCATCTGAAACTTTGAAACGTGTCAGAACACTAGAAATTCATTTTCCCAAACACCGTTGTATCTGTGCACATCACCCTTTACCCCCTTTAAATAGTCTATTTATTGATTCGGAAGATGTCAGTTTTTAAAATTGCCTAAAGTATGACTTGGTTTTCCTAACAATCACTGAAAATTACATCTGCTCGATTTCTTTTATAATGTGGGATATGGTCCTTTCAGCAGTGATGTGTTGCTAATCTCAACCATTCAAAATCATGTTTTAGCCCAGGCCTGGGGAACCTTTTTCAGGTTGGGGGGCCATTGTCCTACGGACAGATCAGTCAGGGGCCACACAAGTGAAAAGCAAAAAGAAAAAAAACAAAACACAAAGCCCTCACTGATAACACTCCCCTCATGCCCCTCACACACTAGCTCCAGAGCCTGGGGGGGCCAGGCCTACTAAATTTTGTGGGTGCCTGTCGGCTCTAGGGCTAGTGTGCGAGGGGTATGAGGGGTTCAGTGGGGGAGGGGGCTGCCAGGAAGTGGTGTTGGGGTGAGAGTGAGATGCAGGAGTGGCTGGGGTGGATGGTATGGGTGGGAGAGGGTGCAGGAGCAAGCTACGAGTGGGGCATCTGGGTGGGATGGGGGTGCAAGAGCAGGCTGGTGTGTGGGGTCTGGGCAGGGTGAGAGGTCTGGGAGGGACAGGACAAGAGCACAGTGGGAATGGGGAGTCAGGGTAGGAGGAAGAGTGCAGGAAATGGATAAGATGTGGGTCCAAATACGAAGGGGTGCAGGAGGGGTAAAGGGTCTGGGAAACGGGGGTGCATCTTGCCTTTGCAGCACTCCCAGATGCATAGGGCTCTGCGTTTGCTCCCCTCCACTCTCAGGCACCATCCTCTGCTGTTGTGATTGGCCATAATTCCAGCCAATCAGGGCAGCAGGATGAAGTCTCCAGGCAGTTCTGTGGAGGCCGCTGCCACTCACACTCCCCTTCCCCTGGCTGGAGGAACAGGAGCAAGTAGCAGCTGCACTGCACTCAGCCGCTTCCTGCCCCCTGGCAGAGCTCACACTCTGAATCTGACCCCGGCTTGCCTGATCTGGCCCACAAGGGCTCCTTATTCCCCACCCCGCCTCTCACTCCTGGTTTAGTCCCTTCCCCTCCCAAAATCATGAGATTGACTTCAAAATAAAGACATTGCTTTTTAAAAGCCCCCAAGCCTTTATTGCTCTTTGAGCCTTTGAACAACCGTATTTTCAGGTTTTCTGTCACACTCCTAAGGACGTACTTTCTAAATAAATGAAAACAGAGATTCCCAATAATTCCTTTAATCCTGGAGCTAGAGTTTTGAAAAAGACGCCCAATAGTACCTTTACAGGTCTGAAAAAGTGTTTTGTGTGGCTCAGAAGCTTGTCACTCTCCCCTTTCCCAACAGGTGTTGGTCCAATAAAAGGTAATACCTCACACACTTTGTCTAATATCCTAGGACTGACATAACTACAACTGCACTGCATATAGTGTATATGTTAAATATAATAAAATTTATGATGTCAAAGGAATTGGTGACACTGATTTACGTATTGGTTATTTTAACTGCTAGTTGGCTGGAAATGTAAAAATAGAGTTTCTGATTCTGTATTCTACTCTGAAAGAGCAATTTCAAGTCATTATCTGAAATTCATATTTACATCATAAGCCATCTTCTAAAAGACCAATAAAATGAGACATATGTTCATCACAAGCTAAAAGATCAACACAATGAAAAACCACATACTTTGTTTTGAAAGTGCTAAAGAGTTAACTTGATTCCACATTAATAAAGTAGATGCTTTTATTAATCTCCAGAGAACAGCTGAAGTGAGATAATAATTGGCAGAAACTGACCTTAGGCTAATTTGAACAATCCAGATTCACATGAATTCTTTGCTTTTAAGAAATGCCTCTCCACACACCCCTCCACTCCTACCTACAGCTTGATTCTATAATACTGCATCGACCATCATGCTTACTTTTAATAATAGCAAAACTTTTTTTTAGATCGACAGAATACAGGCATTCCCCAAAGCTCACACATTGTTAAGTGACAGAGTTGTCTGGAAATGGCAAGGGTACCAAAGTTTACTGCTAATGAGTTGCAGATCTGCATCATAATTGAACATCCAGATTTCCATTTACAAAAGGAGGATGTGCTCAATGAGAAGAGCCACCACATAGGACCAAACAAAGAAGCGCCAAAAAAGTACAGTAACTGATAGAAATAGCAGCCTACTAGCTGAAGACGATGATGATGTTTGGTATGTGAATAATGTTAGGTAATTCAGACAGACAATCTATATTTTTAAACTTGCTTCTTGAAGGTGTGGTATGCTAATCAGAGCACTGACTTGGATTTTCCTCAACAAACATTTGTGATAAAGGCTTTCATGCTTTTCAGTTTTTAAAAGCAAAGCTACTTGGGAAGTTACTTTCATCCCTCAAGGAATAATGCACACACACAAAAAGGAAGAACACAGAAAAAAATAAAATTGCCACAAATAAAAGAAATTAAGCCTGCCATAAAGTCTGTGTTTCATGTTAACAGACTGCACTATCCTGCTGTGTTGACCATAATACTCTATCACAAGCACTGTCAGGGGCCCATGCTGGGCGGCTAATTAAAACAATTACAGAGACAAAGACGGTATCAATAGCATTCCAAGCAGCAAACAAAGAGATAAAGTAGTGAAGATTTAAATTATCAATGGTTGATCTCTTCAGTCTGGTTTTGAAGTAGGGACAATATGGTATCTCTTCGAATAACTAAGGTGTTGGTGGGTTCAACTGTAATTATTTTTTTTTCCTGGGTGACTGTGGGGAACCATTAAAAGCAGCTTCTAAAAATAAGCAATAAAACAAAATGCCAATACATGTATTGCTTGCAAATTTCTGTGGGTTACAGCTGATCTAATTTACAGGATATTCTGTTTCAAGATCACTAAAAAGATTCATTGTTTTTATTCACAGAAACCATTTTTTTCCCACCCTAATGCATATAGGCATAAAACAAACTTCAGTTTTAATTCTAGGTCTTCATAGACCCAGGAGATAAACATACAGAACTGAGTGCCACTGGGGGTGGGGGGGGTGGGACGGAAGGATAGTTGCATAAATTAGGCAAGATTCTCCCATTGGGTTAAAGATTTTCTAAAGTTTTGATAAAGGAAATGCCCTAGGCTAGCCAATACATGGAAAAATGGCAAACAATCCTGAAATGTTTGAAACTCAAGTTGCACTAATACTTTAGACAAACATGCTTACCTTGATTGAAGCATGTAAGCAGTAACTGATGTTCTTCTCTTATCCTAACAAAGTCAGCTTCTTGAAATTATTTTTCATGGCATGCAATCTATAGCCACCAATACAGATTGTTATTGTACAGAAGAAAAACTTTCAAGCCATAAGCAGGGTTTTAAAAGCATTGTCAAGCTCAGCTGGCTATCTGCAAACTATCAAGAACTGGGTGAGTCAGGTATGTAAATTCATTCTGAATTCCAGCCAGCTGTGCATTTAATCACCAGGGTAAAGAGCCAAATATTCCAGTTAACCAAGAAACAGTGCTTGAGGGGCAAAGACAGCATTTTGCCTGTCATGTGCCTCCCCCCACAGAAGAAAAGTTAGTGGGCCTGCAACTAGTTGAGGGGGAAAAAACAGAAAATATACGAGTAACAAAAGCACACATTAAAGACTAAGTTTCAAAATGTTGGCCCAGCCAGCATGTCTACAAAAATGCAAATGCACTTAATGCAACTGAAAAAAATCTGAAAGAAAGTGCCCAAATGGACCTTTTAGCATATAATTACCCATAGTACAGATACAACAATTGTGCAACACAGTCATTGTAAGGGCCGGATTAACTCTTCAGGGCCCCAGGATGGGGCAAAAATGCATTGTGTGGGTGGGGATTGCCTGGTGAAGCAGAAAGCTGCGGGGGGATGGGAGTGAGGGCGCTTGGAGGTGAAGGATCTGGGGAGAGCAGGAAAGGACTCAGGGTAGGAGGCTGAGATGGTGGTGCACGAGGGGGCTTAAGGCTGGGGCAGGGAGTTGGTGTGTGGATCCCTTAACTCCGTTTTGGTAGTGGTGGGGAGACGGGGCTCCATGCTCACCTGCAGGCGCTGCCTCCACACAACTCCTCTGGGTCATGATTCCTGGCCAATGAGAGTGGTGGGGGTGGAACCTCCAGACAAGGTGAGTGTGGGGACAGAGATTCCCGATGTTCCTGTTAATGTGTCTCTTGCCCCAGTGGGGCAAAGGGAAAGAGGAATGGCAGCATGTAGAGCTGCCTGCCTCCCATCTGCCAGAGCCAGGAAGGGCTAGCCCAGAACATGGGGGTTTTAGTGGCTACAATCCCTAAAGCCTCTTTCTTAATTCAGCCCTGGTCATTGCATTTACCTTTGAAAAACATTTGTGATTTGCATGTAATTATGAATAAGGAGTGTAAAAATGTAACATCAGTTTGTAGTAGTTCTGAACTCTGAATTCATAATTCAATTGTAAACAACTATGAAATTCATCTTAGGTTGTGTGAGAGAGACCCGGACTTTTCAGTGAAGCCCCAGTTTAGTACTGTTTATGCATATATACGTACATATGTACATATGGCTGAAGGTCCAACACCTAAACAAGTGGGAGTTAGAATGTGGAGCATGACAATGTAAATTGTAGTATCAACGTGATCCACAGTTAGACGCCAGCACCTGGTAATGCAAAATTGTGATAGAAGATGGAGCTGAAGATCAGGTCCTGAGTTTTGAACTGGACTTTTCAAATGAGCAGCCACATCTAATGTATCAGCTCATTCTGCTGAATTTTATAGGTGACAAAACAAAAAAGCCATCCTGTAGCACTTTAAAGACTAACAATATCATATATTGGCTACGTCTACATGTGAAGCCTACATCGAAGTAGCCTATTTTGATGTGGCGACATCGAAATAGGCTATTTCGATGAATAACGTCTACACGTCCTCCAGGGCTGGCAACGTCGATGTTCAACATCGACGTTGCGCAGCACCACATAGAAATAGGCGCTGCGAGGGAACGTCTACACGCCAAAGTAGCACACATCAAAATAAGGGTGCCAGGCACAGCTGCAGACAAGGTCACAGGGCAGACTCAACAGCAAGCCGCTCCCTTAAAGGGCCCCTCCCAGACACAGTTGCACTAAACACCACAAGATCCACAGAGCCGACAACTGGTTGCAGACCCTGTGCATGCAGCATGGATCCCCAGCTGCAGCAGCAGCAGCCAGAAGCCCTGGGCTAAGGGCTGCTGCACACGGTGACCATAGAGCCCCGCAGGGGCTGGAGAGAGAGCGTCTCTCAACCCCTCAGCTGATGGCCGCCATGGCGGACCCCGCTATTTTGAAGTTGCGGGATGCGCAACGACTACACGGTCCCTACTTCGACGTTCAACGTCGAAGTAGGGCGCTATTCCCATCCCCTCATGGGGTTAGCGGCTTCGACGTCTCGCCGCCTAACGTCGATGTTAACATCGAAATAGCGCTCAACACATGTAGCCGTGACGGGTGCTATTTCGAAGTTAGTGCCGCTACTTCGAAGTAGCATGCACGTGTAGACACGGCTATTAGGTGATAAGCTTTCAGGGGACAGACCCACTTCTTCAGAGCTGGAAAAATTATGTACGTGAGAATTTTATAGGTGAGTTAAAGAACAATAATCATCCAGTTGAGCTTCTTGCATGCATCCAGAGCTTAGGCAATCTGAGGTTATAAACAAAGAAGAATGTTGTTCTTATATCAAGTGCTACACGAAACGTTATAATTTTTCATTAATAGAGATCTTAATATTTTCTATAGCATCAAACTGTGTGGGATATGAACAGTCTCAGTGACATATATTGATGAAGCCAAAATCTTAAACAGAAATTCAGTAGACAGTGGACATTATACAGTTTCACGTGGTGTTGCATTGCAAAACAAAACAAAACAAAACAAAAACTACCATCCTGTTGTGCTGATGCAAAAATAGAAAGTAGGCCCATGTTCATTTGAAATGGGACCCAGGTTCAGCCAGAAGTTTAGTGAACTTTAGCAAACCTGTCAGAACTCAGTCTGAGTTTATAGTTTGGAACCCACTCTCAGAAAAGTTTAGCCATAGATTTGGGATTCATGAAAAACATTTTGTGCAGCTCTAACATTGCGTGCACACACATACTCAATCTCTCTCTCCTTCATATTGCAGGGACATATGATGGTAGGTGATAATTTTTGCAATCACTGTAACTCAAAACATCCAAAGAATAAGAACAAAAATGACTATGAGAATCCCTCCCTTTTTGTTTTAAGACTGTAGTTGCATTATAGTCAGCCTATGATTTGTTATAAAAAGCACAGCCCTCCTCAATGCGTGCAATATATCTGCCTTTGTTGACCTCCCATAAATCCCACCACTTTCAGCACTGCTTCTGTGTCATCACACCAACTCCCAATGGTAATCTATTTCTTCAGCAGTTGATATTATGAGCAGGAGACGCAGATTTGGCTTGGGAGTAAACGGGAGGTGACAGGATCAAAGACAGACCTTCTTCCATCAAACTAGCCGTGTCTATTTCAAGGGCTAAGCTGGCATGCACTGCAGCTGTGTTGCTCTAACTTTTAAATATAGCCCATGCCTAAGTAGGACAAAATAAAAGATTTGCCAGTTGCCTTTCTGATGGTTCTAAATAATAGCCCGTTGCTCTTTCCCTAGCAAAATCCTTTCTTCTATATTTCCTACCCATTTTTACCTCATTTTCCACAATTTATAGTTCTGTTTTTAGAGCCTATATTATCTATTCATGTTAACCTCTCTCTCTGTTTCAGGCAGGGTTAAACACCAAACATTCAAAAGAGGAACTGTCCTTTACACTTTGGCTATGTCTACACGAGAGTGAACTGCCGACAGCAGTTACTGACAAACAGCAGTAGCTCCAGAACTTCTGAATGCTGAAGGACACCTTCCTGGAGCACTGCACCTGGCTCACCCCTGCCCTCCACAGACAGGACACTCTGCTGCGTGCCCCCCCCCCCCCGAGAGAAATAGATCGCCATCACTCCCTTGAAGCTCGCCATCCTGGACAGCTACCAATTCATCAGGAACCAGTTCAGCATACAGTAGTCCACCCTTGGGGTTGTCCTCATGCAGGTAAGGCACTCTCGGTCTACAGGCCCTCCAGGGGAGGAGAAGTGGGGAGGGGTGTTCTGCCAGTGGGGACCCTTGAGAAAGGGGGATGTGGGGGTGGAGTTGGAGAGGGGTGAAGCCATCCCACCCTCGCACAGACCCACTGCTGGGGGGCATCCTCATGGGAGAGGGTGCCTGGAGAGCCCGGGGAGGGGAGAAAGGGTGATAGGAGGTGGCAGGGGAGTCCACTGGAGCTCAGGGACTCCCTCCCTCCATCCCTCATGTGTGTTTGGTCTTCTCCCCTTGCAGGTCGTGACAACCATCAACATGGTCCTGCTCCGGAGAGTCATCTGCATTGCAGATCTGGATGCAGTCATGGCCAGCTTTGCTGCCCTGAGTTTTGCCAACTGCTTGGAGCTATCAGTGGGACCCACATCCCCATCCACGCCCCAGAACACAGTGCGGCACGGTATATAAAACAGCAAGGGATACCACTCCATGGTGCAGCAGCCCCTGCTCAACCACCATGGACAGTTCCTTGTTGCCCATGTGTTCGGCAGCTCTAGCCTGTGCCAGAGGATGAATATGGGCACCTATGTCCTGTGGTGGGAGCTGGCACTTGGGGAGGTGGACATGCCTTTGTGCATTGTGGGGGATACTGCCTACCCCCTCATGCATTGGTTCCTGAGGCCCTACAGTAGCCACCTGCATTTAAGACAGGAAGTCTTTAATGCCCAGCTCAACCGGGCACAGAACCAGGTTGAGTGTCCTGATGGCCATCTGAAGACATGGTTTAGGTGCCTCCTGACCCAGCTGGACATGGGGGAGCACAACGTCCCCCAGGTTGTGGAGGTATGCTGTGCCCTCCACAAGATAGTGGAGGGAAATTGGGGACGGCTTCCTCCCGATGTGCAGGGCAGATGCCAGCCATAGCTATGAACAGCCGAGCAAAGCTCCCATCCACCAAGCCCATCAGGATGGGCTGCAGATCTGCGAGGCCCTGAGGGACAGCTTCTTCCAAGGACTGCAATGACCGTTTCTAGGGCACCCCTGGCAGGGGCCTCGGGCATGCAGCCCTATCCCATCCCCACCACAAACCCTCCTGTCACCCTCTCACCCCTCCCTGACCCCTCTGAATAAAGAGGGATATAGGGTGGTGAACAAATAACTCTTTACTTAAAGATAAATGCATGTCAAATAAACCTTGTCATAAAAAACTATTTACAGAATAAGTGCAATAAAGGGCAACTATATACAGTGGGTGGGGCTTGGAGCAGGGTGGGGGGCCATCAGAACTTGGATGGGGGCTGTGGGACAGGGGCGGGGGCCACAGTGGAGTGTTGGCCCGTCCTGGTGCTGATCTTGCCATGTCTGGCTCCAGCTCCTGGCTTGGGCTGGCTGGCTGGCCCTGGCAGGGAGGTGGGGCTGGCTCAGCTCTTGGATGGTGCAGCTGTAAGGAAGACAATGGGGAGACACAGCAAGTCATTCACTCAGCCTGGCTTCCATGGCTGTGCCCACCAGCAGCTATCACCCCCACAGCCGAGGGATGGGGATTTCCCAGGAGCACTGGAATGCATGCCCTGCATGGTGAGTCCTGCCGCATGGGGGCTCCCCGGTGCCTCAGGGACTGGGCTGACTGCTGTGTCCTCTCCATGCTTGATAGGCTAGCTACCAAGGGGATGTGTCTGGCCACAAAAGAGTCACCGCATGGGTGGCAGGTGCTCCGGGTGCAGCCTGGCCCTCCCTGGGCCCCCCCTCACACACTTGCAACTCTCAGTGCTGTTTGTGAGAGCGGGTGCTGACTCCCACCTGAAGTCGTGTCTGCATGCTGGGAGCTGCACTCCTTGATGGTGTGTCTAGGGTCAGGCCAGAGCCATGTGGCTGGCCCACTTCCAGCTGTGGCAAGAGCTGCTTGCCCTCTCCCGCCCCCAGCCCCTGGGATGTGTGACACATGGAGAACTTACTGGAGGGTTCTTCAAACAGGTCCAGGGATGCCCTGGATGTGGTCTGGCTGGAGGAGGCAGTCCGAGTCCAGGGCAATCACCCGCATTCCCTCACTAGTCTCTGAGGCGGTGGTGACCTCTGGTTCCATCTGGATCTCAAGCTGCTGCTCCTCCAGCTCCAGTTCTCCAGCCATATCCAGGGCAGCTACTGGAGAGGAGGAGTCCATGGCGCTCAGGAGGCTATGGAGTTCTGCGTAGTAAAGGCAGGTTGTGGGTCCTGCCCCGACCTCCTGGCTGCGTTCCGGGTCCTGGTGTATCCCTGGCAGGGCTCTTTTACTTTTGCCCAGTCTTATTCCATTGTCTGGGCAGGGTGGCCCCATGCTGCCAGGGTGGTGGTGAGACGGGTATATGTTGGGGCCTTTCTCCTCTTGGCCAAGGGTCAAGGAGAATGGCCTCCTCAGCCCAGAGCCCGATGAGGCCCGATCCAGGATGGGGCCTGTTGTTTGGTGCCTGGGGGATCCATCCTGCAGATCCATTGATGGCCCCAGGGTGTCAGGGGGCTGCTGGCTCTCTGCCATGGCCTGGGGAGATGCTGGGGAGTGGTTGTGATGGTGTGTACAACAGCACCTTGTGGTTCTACTGCTTGCACACACACAGCTTCCTGCCGTGGGGTTTCCAGGGCTCCCTGCACCTTTAAGAATGGCCAGAGGCAGAGCATAGAGCTGTGATTGCTGTGGACAGGGCATTCCCCAGCTGGCTGGCTGGCTGGTACCCTGAAGGACTGTTCTGTTGACAACAGCTCCCCTCACCCACTCCTCCAGAGCATCCACACTTGGTTTTTGTTGACAGAATCTGTTGACAAAGGCGTTCTGCCGCATGGCGAAGAGGCAGAACGCTGTTGACAAAAGTGCCATGTTCTGTTGATTTACCGTCAGCAGAATGCATTTTTTAGTGTGGATGCTCCGCAAGTTTTGTCAGCAAAATTCTCTAACGTAGATGTAGCCTTTGTGAATACGAAAAACAAATCTTGTCTTGAATTATATTAACCAATGTAATTCCTTGTAACACACGAGGCAGAATGGCAATGACTTTAAGACCTGTTTGTATAATAAGGAAATACTGTGGTTTCTTAGTGGCTAACTGTTAAAATATCATTTCTTTTGCTTACAGCTTCTGGCAGTAGTTACATAATCCTTCAACATATTTGCCACAGCTACTGTCTAAAATCTTGCCCAGCTTTTCATCATATCCATACAAATTAAATTAATGTAACTGCTAGCTTCAATTCATACTAGTGCTTGTAAAAACTGCTTTGTCAAAGCACTTAGTTCAACTCTGCAATAAATATCAGAATCCAATAAAGACTATTAACTATGATTCATTGCCTACACACATATTATATTTGGAGACACAGTCAGCTGTTATTCAGCAATGATACAAACAGTGATAAATATAAGACCTAACCTCTAAAACTTCTTTATAAAAACTCACTGAGAGTCATTCCTTGGCAGAAGAATTAAATGCAAGTTTGAAAGAGCCAATACTTATACTGAATATTCAGGTTCTTTGATTAGGCAGAAAGATGAATATGTATCCAGAAGAAAAGTAAAACATTTCAAGTGTTTAGTTTTTGGAGATCTTCATGGAGCTTTCTCTACTGATGAAGATTTCAGAGATTTTTTTTGACATTCCTTCTATTCTGCTTTTATTTCCTGAAAGAGCCCCCTTTCTATCAATATTTATCAAGGTTTTTATTAAAATGACCAAGAATGACTATTTTTAACTATGGGGGTGTTTATAATGTGACTTCCAAACTCTGAGGACAAGTGCTGTAGCCAGGCATGCAACTCAAGTTACTTAGGCCTGATTCAGACCACCATTTAGATATGGATATAACTTTAACCAAATGAATAGGACAGTGGTTTTGAGTGCATGGCTGGATTGAGGCCAGAGTTCACAAAATGGTCAATTAATGATATCTGAACTTGCAATTGCCCTGCTTGCATTCACAATTGCAAAAACTTTTCACAGACATATTGATTGTTCATGCAAACTGAATTCATAATTTGCATATGCTTTTCCGAAACCTAACCCAAGTATTTTGAAAACCAGACCCTGCTGATTTTATCTAAATGAGGATTTAAAAAAAAAACCAAAAACCCACAATAAAACAAAAACAAAACTACCCCCAAAACCTCCCTCCTGGTTTTTGTTTATTTAAAGGGTAATCATTTTCTTTTGGCCAAGAAAAGGGGACAATGTCAAGGTTTATTATTCTAATATCACTGGCTGCAGCCATATTTTGGAAAGAGACAGCTAGAGCTGAAAAAAAAAGGGCACATTTTCAGCAAAATGTAGCTGACATTGATATTTGTAATGTATTGAAATCTACCACTCAGTCCTAGTGACAGCAACAGGAATCTCTCAATATGGGAGCCAGAGTGCTCTGCTACCCATTCAGAACAAAGTAGGATGAGATCAGGTTTTACTATGACTCCAAACCTCAAGCCAGATAGCGACTAAGCGGAGATACTGACAAAGCTTTTGATTGCACATATGCCAGGTTTTATTTGTCACAGTTGTCAGAGGTAGTTCAACCATGTTGACCCACATGTCAATGGCTTTCCATGATTGCATACTGAGTTTTTAGGTCATCTGAATGAAAGCAAAATTCAGTGAGAACTTAAAAAAAAAAAATTGCTAATGCTGTTGCATTGTGTATGATTGGGAAAGGTACCCAATGTAAAAGAATAAAGAATGCTGTGTTAACATTAGACTAACAGTCAGAGGAACTTATATCAATTTGTTTAATATTTTGTACCTTCCAGCTAAGACTCTCCACCGGCGCTTTATAAACATTCGTTTAGCCCCACACAACAGCATTGTGCAATTGCGTTAGTCTTAACCTCACTTTACAGAAGAGGAACAGAGAAATGGAGTTGCCCAAGGTCACAAAGAGAGTGTGAATGCATGGTAGAGCAAGTGGCAAACTGCCCATAATCAAAGGAACTAGATTATGCTCTCTAATGACCTAGCTCAGTATAATCTAATGCATACAAATGTATTTCTTCTTTTATTTTTGTGATCTGTGAACAATAGAAAGCTGCAAATATGTTGTAATGTAAACTATAATCTTATATTGACAACCACATGATGCTCTCTGTATTTAACTATTCCCTTAATTAGTGAGTGATATTATAAAAAACCTAGTCTTCCCTGATTTATAAGATACCGATTTTCTCTGCTATCAATATGCTTTTAAAAACTCTCATATAAAGTCTCCTATGTTGACATATATACAAAAGCACAGCTGAGCAACCCTCAGTTAATGACAAGCTGGCATGGCTTGTGCTTGAAAACTAATGCCTTGCCTACACACACACACACACACATCACTTTATATGGGTATAGTTAAAATGGCACTTAATTAGTGTGCACATAACAAGGAGGACTTTGGCACCTTAAAGACTAACAAATTTATTTGGCCAAAAGCTTTCATGGGCTTTATGCCCAAATAAATCTGTTAGTCTTTAAGATGCCACAGAAAACTATCCCTCTGAAACTTCAAGAACAAGAAGTCCTGTGGCACCTTATAGACTCACAGATATTTTGGAGCATAAGGTTTTGTGGGTAAAGACCCACTTTGTCAGATGCATTAGTGGATGCAGAGCGGGTCTTTACCCACAAAACTTATGATCCAAAAGATCTCAGTCTATAAGGTGCCACAGGACTTCTTGTTGTTCTTGAAGATACAGACTAACATGGCTACCCCTCTGATACCCTCTGAAACGTGACACTCAAGAATCTTGTTAGTTTATTTTCACAGGGAAGGAGAATACGCTGTGCTAGTAAGGTACCAACAGCAACTATTAGAACTACTTTGGTAGACAAAGTAAATTTTTACTATAATTATACAAGTAAAAATCTTGTTTGTAGACCAGGCCACAGTTAGGAAAACATCTACAGCATGAATTGAAAATAAGATCAAGAATATGTTTGTGTGAGAAAAAAGCAGAGAAACAAATAAAATAAGAAAAAATACGCCCTATAATCTAGGACATGGCTTGCAACTTGGTTTATAGGTGTGAAATGCAGATAGGCATACATTGTGTTGTGGCTGCTCAGGAAATAAAAAGCTATGAATAAAAGTCTGACGCTACATTTTAGGCCTAATTAAATATCAGTATTTGTATAAAATCAATTGTATTGGAGCAGTTTAGAGACTGTAAACATGGTTATAATGGCTGATGTGACATTTTTATTTGTGCACACAACATTTTTGCCTGTCTAAGCCTTGAGCTGGGCCAAATGCTGAGAAGAGGTGCTAGACAAGTTTTTGAAAGGGGACTGCATCTGTGAATTGCATGTCAACCTAAATTGTTTGGAATCCACACTAGGTATCTATTGTCAACAGCAGAGCAGACAGCCTCTTGGGAGTATCAGAGGGATGCGTGTGTGGTGGTGGAGAGCTCTGCACTCCCAGAAGGGTGGGGCCAACAGCAGTAGGGGCGGGGCTGAGCGCAGCTGGACTTTGACACTGTCCAGAGCAGGGGTCGGCAACCAAAATAGCAAAAAGAGCCATTTTTTCAAAGTCGGTAAAAAAATCAGTAATTCAACAGCTGCAATGCATGTAAACACAAAACGGTGCTTAATAAATAACATCAAACCATACTTATTTTAACCCCTGTTTTAAGAACAGCACACACACAAGGATTTGTAATGTGATACATGTTTGCTGCAGGGCGTTCACAAACTTTTTACATATTCTATTTCCTCACACTTTATATGCCTGTGTGTATCACTGTCTTCCTGACTCTCATTCCCAAAGCGTCTCTCTCTGGAGGACACGGGGGGAAATTATCCAATGTTTTGAGGTCACATATCCATTGCTGTTTAGATATGAGTTGTTTGTTTTTGGGCATTTTGACATTCACTGTTTACTGAAAATAATGAGGAAGGTTTTTGTTGTTGTTTACCTGGTGCAATTATAGCATCGGGAGCCACGAAGAAGTCCTTAAAGAGCTACATGCAGCTCTAGAGCCACAGGTTGCAGACCCCTAGCCCAGAGTGCAGCGCTTCCTCCCTTCCCCAACTCTCAGAGCTATGTGGGGCCTGCAGCCTCAGGCATGGCACTTTAAAGGGCCTGGGACTCCGTAGCACCACAGCTGCTACTGCCACTGCTGCAGTGGCTGAAGCTGCGGGCACCTTTGAATAGCTGGGCCCTGGAGCAGATGCCGCCTTTGCGCTCACTCTCTCACACTCACACACAGACGCACTCGCAGACATGATTGTAAACATTACAGTCTTGTTTCAACAAAGGCACACAAGGCTCCTTGCCACTGCCATTATTTTGTATAGGCCAAAGATACGCTTCATAGAAGACAAAGAAAGACATGGCCACCGGCCCAGATCCCAGGCTACAGATACCAAAGTTATGAGTGCTGAGACCTGCTTTCAAGTCCAGTGAAGTCAAGAGGGTTTTTGGTCTAAAATGGGCTTTGGATCAAGCTTCACAGAAACCTAAATTGAACAGGACAACACTAAACAATGTATAATCTGGGTCTTGTCTACACTCAAATGTATTATCTTGTCCCATTATGGATGAAATTATACCAGTATAATGGGTCCTAAGCAGATAAGCTATGGTTACACAGACCCAAACTGCCAGCAGCAGTATGCAAATAGGGCATCTCAGAAATGCAAATGGCCACTTATTTGAATATTTGCTCCCCAGCAGAGGCTGCTGCCACCAGAAAAAAAAAGCAGTGTAAAGTGGTTCTGCCAGTGACACCCCTCATTTGTCAGCAGCCTCTTATGCCTGATTTTTTTTCAAGCATAAGAAGGTGCCAACAAAGGGGGAGTTTTGCCTACAGAACCACATTTATCCTGCTTTTTGCTGATGGCAGCAACATCGGCTGGGGAGTGCATATGCAAATTAGTGTCATTTGCATTTTGAGACCTGCCATTTGCAAACTGCTGCCGGCAGTTTGGGTCAGTGTAACCGTAGCCAGATAGTTTATTCCTGCACATGGAGGAGATTAAATTGTACCCATACATAATACCTTAAAACTGGTATAAATGTATCCACACAAGAAGTTGTACCAGTGTAAATATTTCAATGGCCACCTACCCCCAATTAACACAATGATACCAACAGTATCAACACAAAAACTGTGTAGACGAGCCTCTAGTTTAGACATGATAAAATGAGCGAGTGCCAGAAAGTTTAAGTAAATTGGGGCAAGAAAGGATGAGGGTAAAAGCAGTCAGTGACAGTGTACTTCCTCAGTTTAAGGAATGTGCATATCATGATATGCTTTAAAATAAATACAATGGGGCAAAATTTCAGCAGAGTGAAAAAAGCTGGCACGACTTCTTAGAAAACATGAGCTTTCAGGAGAGACATATGTGAGGAGCTTGTATTTGTAATTTCTAGTTGCAGCTTGTTTTATAAAAGCAAGTTAGCTGGTTACAAAAATCCAGCTTCAGCCCTTTTACCTTGCTGATCATATCAGTAATCAATTTCTTTTATAATAATTCACATATTTTTAATTTAGCTGCATCCAAATGAAGAAAAAGAAACTAAAAGGATGGTGAAATAAGTAGGCTTAATGAGTGCCAGTCAATTAACATCAGCCCCTTGTCTGTCAGTCACTGCAGGAAGTAGGAGATGTGTTAAGAATAACAGGCCATTTCCGCTTTTCCCCTTCTAACCTCCCACCTATCCTAGAAACCACTGAAGAGAAAGCCAAGGCCAAGTCCGTTAGTGACATCTTAAGGCTAATAACAGAACTGGCAGGATAATTTTTCAGACACACTTTATACACAGTAGCAGAGCCAAGTATAATACTAGGAGAGTATTTCCAATCTGATATATCTGAACATGACTAGAAAAATAGAGGGGCTACACTGAGTGGATAAGTGATGCATGCAGCTTGTAAAAAGAGATTTTGGCTTAAAAAATAAATGAAAATGAATATTTTAGTTACAATGCTTTTCATGGTAAACATGAACAGAAATGCTTCAAAAATAATTATGGGATGGAGGAAAGGACCCACTGTTTAGAATAGGGGAAGATTAAAAGTTACAAATACAAATTTAAAACAAAACATTTTGAAATTTTATTCTTTTATTTATGACTTATATGCTGCCAAAAGCATGTTAGGCTTTTCAAAAACAAATGAGAGCACAAGATCCCTATCCCAAGGAATTTACAATATGAAAGGCCTAATCTTACAAACTTTGGTTAGGTGGCCCGTCTAGATACATGTGCAGGTGGAGGACACTGGAGCAGTGCTGGCACCAGAGATGTGGCCATAACCATAACAAATTCCTTATATTAAGAGTCCCTCCCACAAACTCCCAAACTCCCCTATTTGTGGTGTCCTGTTCACTAACTTCCCCTGGTTGCTTAGCTTCTGGCTTTTAAGGCCTTCTTCTCAGTCCTACACCCTTGTTAATCACACCTGGGGAGGGTGATGACAAGGTTGACTGATCAAAATGATCAAGGATGATCCAAAGACTCAAACAGTTTCCAGACACACAATCAAAGCTGACACAGTAAGTCAAATAACCTGAAAGAGCAACACCACAAACTCAAGCAAACTCACTCACCCCAAGGCTAGTACGCACACTTTGTTCGTTCAGCCCAGGGATCTCCTTCTCCAGCTCTCCAACTCCCCTGATTGCTACATATCTGGATACCCGGAGAGACTCTGAAGGTGAAAAGAGTGACTACACATATCTATGTAAGCTCCATTAAACTACATAAGCAACTGTCAGTGTTTCTCATATATTACTTCTCGTAGGCCCTATCTACATAGGAAGTCTCTGTCGATAGATGTCACCATTGGAAGAAATTTTCCAGCAGTACCTCTGGCAACAGATCACATCTACACACAAAAGCAGATTGGAACAGTGATCTGCTCACTCAGCAGAGAGTGGCCACATGCTCTGGCTGCTCTGTCAACAGAACCAGCCCTGTTACCCTGGAAGGCAGGCGTGCATGAAGGGAAAGCCTTCTGGGACTGCTGGCCCTGCGTGTCCTTAAAGGGCCCTCTCAACCCATGCTCCCTGCCCATGCTGAGGCTGGCCTCCCTCCTTGGTAGATCTGAAAAAGTGGGTTTGTCCCACAAAAACTCATACCTAATAAATCATTTTGCTAGTCTTTAAAGTGCTACACGACTGATGTTTTGTTTGTTAGAATACAGACTAACATGGCTACCATTCTGTTACTACCTCCTTGAGAGAAAGCAAAGCTGCCACAGGGCTCCCTAGCCGTTCGAGAAAGATCCAGGTGTTTCCAAACCACTGACATGCCAGAGCAGCCCCCGGGCTCGTCCTGGATCAAGGACCACCTCATGCGAGCCCTGCCACTGATTATGATCGGTCTGTTCCACCACATTTGGGGGGACAACCCCGATAAGCAGCCTGTGGAGCAGGTCCATGGCATCACAGTGCCACAGCTGCCCCCACCTCCCTCGGGTGCCCAGATGGGTTCGGTGGTACCCCACCAGCACCAGTTGGTGGGACTGGCTATTTATGGGATAATATGGTAGCCAGCAATGGACCCAGAATTTCAGGATACACAAGGAGACCTTCCTCTACTAGAATGACTTGGGTAACTAATCAGATTAGCTTGACATCAATCAGAGCAGAATAGTGGAAAAACTAACACAATTCACTTGAAGAGTCATCAAAGGAGAGAACTGTGCTGTAACATTCCATATGCTTAATGAATATATATCTATGATATTAATGTCACAACTTACATATGCTTTCTGCAAGATGACTCATGAAATGTATCATTGGAACGGTTATGAGTTACTGAGTATGATTATCCTATTTGTATGCATGTATCATTTTGTAGAGAAAGTTAAAAATATTGACCTGTGCATCTGTATAACATGTTTGCTGTTTTAGATCACTCCCACTGCTTACACATCAGAAACTAAAATGAAAAAGCCAGTGCTGGCAGCCGTTTAGCAAGAGACAATGGACTGTAAAAGAGTTTAATCTTCCTGCCAGCATGTGCATCACCCTGTGAAGAATGGCTAGAGGCACCATATAGAGGCATATGACCATGTCACCTGATTCTGGGAGCCATCTTGAATTCTGTATTTTTCCACAAGGGAGTGTGTGGGTGTGCAGGGTGGTGGTGGGGAAATCAAAGTGAGGTTTCCTGCCTCATGGAAATGTACTCTATGTTTCAGAGAGTTTGTGCATCTGTCCATTTGTTTAAGAACACCTCCTAAATTATAAGAGCTAGGAACACTAAAGTTGGTATGTCTCTTCCTCTTACCTTAACTTAAAGCAAGCTAAGTGTCTGGTTGTGCCAGGACAATGGGATGTGCCTGGAATCCAACTCTTCCTTATCAAATGGAACGGGAGGTCTCTGATAGCAGGGACAGTTATACTCCAGAATAATCATAGGGAGCACCGAGTTTGCCAGTTCCAGGCAGCAGCCGCTGGTTGGGCAGCATGGCCCCTGCTGCCCCGGGGAGCCCCCATACAACTCCCAATCCCCTGCACGGCTCACCCCTGTCCTGAGCCCCCACCACTTCCAACCCTAAGTCCTGCACCACCAACACTCCCTGCTTTGAGCCTCCCAGCCCCCTGCCTTGACTTCTGTATCTTCCATACCCCCTGAAGGATCTAAGCAATGTCAGGTAAATCTTTTAATAGTATATAAGGTAGTGGTGGTGGGGGAGAAGGAGAACAATGATTGTCTTCAGCTGGCTTTACCACCACCTCTCCACTTCAAAACGATACTTGAAAACACCTGTAATATACTAAGGCAGAGACTGGCAACTTGCGGCTCCAGAGCTTCATGTTGCTCTTTAAGGAGTCATTTGTGGCTCTGGATGACGCATCTGCAGCTCCCTGCCCCGCTGCTGCTGAAACAGTAGAACTAAACTGAATTGGTTTAACAGCTGGCAGTGTGGCGGGAGGGATCCAGCCATTAAACCAATTGAAATAGTTACATTATTTCAGATGTCACAGGGCAGGGAGCTGCAGAGAGCCTCTCACTTGCCCTGCTACCCGAGCAGCCACATCTGTCTGGTGGGCATGGCTCAGTTCACCCCCTGCCAGCAGAGCACCTCCACACCAGTCTTCCTTCCACTGGGGGCATGTGACTGCCTGGAACAGGCTTCCCAGCCAGCGCCATGAATGAGTTAGTGCCCGGAGCCAGTTTGGGACTGAGGCAGGTTAATCTTGGAGATGGGGGCGGGTGGGCTTGGGGCTGAGAGGGGTTAAGCCTGGGGATGGGGGGTGAGGGGTTTGCAGAATGTGGGGTAAAGCTTGGGGATAGAGAGGTTGATTTGGGGGCTGAGGTGGGCAAAGCCTGGAGCTGGGGGTTGGGTTTGGGGGCCTAGGGGGTAGAGCCTGGGAATGAGGGGGCATGGAAGTCTTGATACAAACATTGCTCCTTCCTGCTTAAGAGCCCATCCCCAGGCACAGCTTTTTCCTCGTCCTCAAGTGCTCTCCAATCCAGGGATGAAAGTAACAAACTTTCTAACTGATACAGATCATTGATGTGCGCTGTTCTTAAAAGCGGGGTTACGAAAAGCATGGTTGGACGTATTTATTAAGGACTGTCTCGTATTCACATGCATTGCAGCTCTTGAAGTATTGATTTTGTAACTGATATTGAAAAATGGGTCTTCTTGCTATTCTGGTTGCAGACCCCTGGTGTAGAAGAATGATTAGATACTAATTGCTGTAGAGCACCATAGTTTATTATACTACGTAACCGAAGAAAGGCCTTACTGGGAAGTGAGGATGATAGCTAATGTGGGCAAGGTGGGAGGGGTGCCTGGCTCCATGCTCCAGAAGCAGCGAGGCCAAGGGCAGAAGGGGCAGGGCCAAAGGCAGTCAGCCCTTAGCACCAGTTAAATGGCGGTGCAGCGCTGCCCCCTCCCCTCTGCACCCTGCCAGCCACATGGAGTGGTGCTGCTGCAGAAGTTCAAAGGGGAACAGAATTCAGTCTGCTGCCACTGCCAAAGTAGCGGTGACAGTGGCCAGAGATCCAGGCCCCTATGCAACTGCCTCCTTTGCCCTCCCAACATTGGCAGACATGGTACTGTGTCAGACCAAAGGCTCATCTCCCCCAGTATTTTGTCTTCTGACAGTAGCCATTGCCAGGTGCCCAAGAGGGAATGATCAGAACACGTAATCATCGAGTGATCCATCCACTGTAGCACATTCCCAGCTCTGACGAAGAGAAGCTAAAGACACCATCCCTGACCATCCTGGCTAAGAGCCATTGATGGACCTATGCTCCATGAATTTATCTACCTCTTTTTTGTACTGTTATAGTCTTGGCCTTCACATCACCCTCTGGCAAACAGTTCCACAGGCTGACCATGCATTGTGTTGAGACATACTTCCTTTTGTTTTCTGTGTTTGTTAAAAAATTAAATTGCAGATTTGCATGTGGTTCAAACCTGTGCATAACCCCATATGCAATCTGCATGTGCAATTACTGCCTGTGTAAAGGTAAATGTGCTAACTTCACGGGGGAAAATAACTACTCAGCCAACAGTGTCCCCTCTAAAATTATCTAAAGCAGATGACCCAGTTTACACACACAGTCATGGCGATTGTAGGAGCAGTTACTTGGCTAATCTGTATGAAAATTTATCCTTTTAAGGCTTACATAGTTGTCATCTCGTGACAAGTGCTTGGGAGAGACCTACTCAATGGATAGCTCATGCCATAATTATCCATTGCAGGGTCTTAGGAATTTATTTTGAACCAGATGCAATTCCACTGTTGTGACATAGTACAACATAAACACTCCCCCTGTGCCAATGGGCATTCCCAGACAGTTGTCCTGGGTGTATAGCCACACAGAATTTGTAGCAGGCTTTCTGTGGTTGATAGATGAAGTGCTTTAACTGAGGACAAGCAGGATTACCTACTACTCCATTAAATCCCCCCCGGCCCTCAAAATCCAGCCTGGGCTAAAAGGTGGTGAATTTAAGCTTTCCAGGACCTCTGACACCCAAAGGATCCAATGCTAATGTTGACACATATTTTAAATCCATAACTACTATTGTATATATGCAGAGCCAATACCATTCAGCATAAAAGGGTATTTTAAAGTGCCAATAAAACCACTTAGCTTTTACTACACATTACTGTTACTCTACTTCCCCCCTCCCACAGAAAGCTTTTCTTTTGAACTAAGTAACTTATATATTGGGCCACTGTTATAAAGTGGGTGTTTATAGCAGAATTTATAGCAGATTTCAATAGAGTAGAAAGAAGACCTGCTTTTAAATGCAGCTTTAACAAACAGCTTTGCAATGTTATCATTATCAACAGGTTGTAGGTATAAAGTGAATATGTTCATGTAGGGGCTTTGACCTCTCTTTCAGCAATTTCAGCAATCATTTGCTTCTCTACCCATCAACTAGTTTTAAAATGCTTAGACTCATGTAACTATGATTAACCAGCTTTCTAAAATATTAAATTAATTAAATTCCTGGTTTTCAGAACTTTTATAATTTTTCTGCATTTCTAATTTCATCTTCTTTCTTAAACTG
This sequence comes from Carettochelys insculpta, assembly GCF_033958435.1. Taxonomy (NCBI): domain Eukaryota; kingdom Metazoa; phylum Chordata; order Testudines; family Carettochelyidae; genus Carettochelys; species Carettochelys insculpta. The sequence continues at coordinate 17,502,550 of NC_134153.1, read as the reverse complement.
CAATAAATGCTTCTTGATTGTGGAAAAAGCAACTCTAGGGGCATTGTCACCGTAAGATGATCAGGTATTGGAGGGGTAGCCATGTTAGTCTGGATCTGTAACAGCAACAAAGGGTCCTGTGGCACCTTATAGACTAACAGAAAAGTTTTGAGCATGAGCTTTAGTGAGCACAGACTCACTTCATCAGGTATCTGATGAAGTGAGTCTGTGCTCACTAAAGCTCATGCTCAAAACTTTTCTGTTAGTCTATAAGGTGCCACAGGACCCTTCGTTGCTGTAAGATGATCAGTGACACTTCACCATAACTTGTGCTTCAGTATGCCTCAGGGTTACATTTATCTTAGAAATCCATTTGCTACTGACGGCAAAGCTCATCAGCCATTCTAGCTAACTCCTGGCTGCTGAACTATTTTGTGCAATTATAGTGATACCTATTTTCATCAGGTAAGTCAGCTAGAACGGTAAGCATGACAGGTTTCCCTGAAAATTTTCCACTGCTGTATTCCCTGCTTCACCAAAAAGAATGGTTCACAGCAAATTGTGGTATCCCAGCATCCCTGTAAGAAATACGTTGTTTTTCCCCAAATAAAAGTTCTTTCTCTACTTATATTTGTATAAGGATACTTAATAGTTTAACTTAACTAACTTAGCTCTGTTTTACTGTGACGTAGAAGTAACTAACTTTTTGTTTAATGTAAACTTTGCGTAGGAAGTATCAATTGATATTACATCACTGGTTTATTTTATAGTTTCCTAGTCAGTTTTTCACTACATCATGTAAAATTCAATTTTCTTAAATAATAAGCTAATCTTGCATGTATCTACTTGGATGTCACATAGAACTTTTGTAATTGTGTAGCTAGGTGGCTTAATTATGGAAATTTGTGCATCTGCACATGCAAATACAGCAATTTAGGCATGCAACTATGCTATGTAAAATACACAAAATGTGGTGCAGACTATAAAATATCAACATGTCAGAAAGATAAATAGGCAAGTAGCACAAGCTGATATGCTGTGTTTGTTCTTTTTCCAATTAAGTTAAACCTATGGAAAAGTTATGCACATTTTTGTATCAAGGATCATCACTGGTGCACTCTGACAGTCCAGACCCCATTGACATCAATGAATCTTATTTACTTCAAGAGGCTTTACATCAGGTGCCACATGAGGATTGTGTGTGTTTAATATATTCACCTACATAGGTCTAAACATAGTGACAGAGAGGTAGCTGTGTTAGTCTGTATTCTGTCAAAACAAAAAAGCAGTCATGTAGCCCTTGAAAGACTAACAAAAGAATTTATTAGGTGATGAGCTTTCGTGGGACAGACCCACTTCTTCAGATCATCGCTATATCAGGACAGACTCAATATATAAACAGACGGCCTCTGTGTTTCATATATTGAGTCTGTTCTGGAAAGGCTGTAGATGTGAAGAAGTGGGTCAGTCCCACGAAAGCTCATCACCTAATAAATTATTTTGTTAGTCTTTAAAGCGCTACATGACTGCTTGTTTGCTTAAGTCTAAACGTGCTTTGTAAATGATGCCACAATCACAAAGACAATAGGTGGGGTTTATTCCTATGATGATTCCACAGCAAACAAAAGCTTGCTTTAACAGCTCTCTTCTGCTGTAGTTTCATCCAAGTACTGAATTATTTACATAAACTTAGCTGAGACTAGCAACACTAGTTGTTTCAGTGTTTAGAACTTGTTTGGAACTGAGAATAAAGGTGTAAATGGCAGTCATTGACACTGTACTGAACTTTTAATGCTGACATGCTATTTAGAGGTCTCAATCCTAGATCTTCTGGGGAGAGCCTTCACTTACAACCCATTACCAAAAGCTTTATCAAACTGTAAACATCTTAGCTTTATTGCAAGTGCCCCAGAGGAGGCTGTGAAAATTATATCAGAGGTTCATCTATTTCACTCTTTTTTCGAACGATCATCAGTCTGTCCAGGCTATCAAGATTTACATTTACATGTAAAAGTGGACTGTCCACCACACAGTCTTTGAAGCTATTAGCAGTGAGAGATAATCAATTGGGAATGGGTCCCTGCAGAGCACTCCTCAAGCAGAGTCAACCAAAAAAGCAATTTTGCTTGCAATTCCCCCTCCCCCCCATCACGAACATCACTAATAAAAGTAATAAGGTCTGCTGATCTACATGGATTTACAAAGGAAACAGGAATTAATAAAGTTTGAACATTGATTTTTGTACGATAAATTTTTAAAGGAAGGGAAAAATGCAAAAATTTGCAACTTGTTCATTTCCCTAGCCTCACCATATGCAGAGTCTGATTATCATCTTATGTCCAGGGACACTAATGGAAAGTTTTCTATTGATACTAACAAGCTTTGAATCAGGCTTATAAAATTTAAAAAACCCTGTATTTACTCATTTTATTTTACTTTTCATGTTTCCATACAGTTTTAGCAAAATGGCAGACCAAAAACCCTCCATCTATGTTAAGGAAAGGCATTTCCTGGAGAACTTTAATTGTTTGCCTGCAATCCATTATACAGTTTAAGCTTTATATGTTCCTGTTCTTTCAAATTCTTATTCAGACAATTATGTGGCCATCATATGTGATTATCTAGAGCATCCATCTAAGTATTTTACCTTGCTCATCACCGTAGTGATCTCATCCAGCAGCAAGTATACTTCAGTGACACACAAAGTGCGGTTCCAGTAGCACCTGTATGATGAGGGAGTATACATATATTAAGGCAAAAGAAAATAGGAGCCTACTGTTAGGTGTCTTAATTATGAAACTTAGATTAGTGGCTTGATTTCCCGAACATAAGAACAGGGTCAGGTCTGACTAGCTCAGTATTGTCTTCCAACAGTAGCAAATGCCAGGTGGCCCAGAGGAATGAACAGAATAAGTAATTAAGTGATTCCCCCACACTCATTCCCACCTTCTGACAAACAAACAGAGGGGTAAGGACACCATTCCTATACATCCTGGCTGATAGTACAACAGAAAGTGTTACAGAGTCATCACTTCTGTAAATCAAGCAATTTATCTAGGTGCCTGAATATTAGTAGCTTGAATTTAGAGTCTTCAAATACATGACCTATATTAATACTTCACACTTACAATTACAGAAAGTTAGTTCAGAGGGACTTAACATTGCATTGCCCTTTCTTCAAAAGGAATTTGGGATATTTTACCTCTTAAAAACTGAAATCTGCAAGTGAGTCACCTAAAGATACAGTACACAGCACGTGCAAAAAGATACCAGTTGTACACTAAATGGAGAAGCAGTGACCCCAGGAACTGCTCCTCCCTGATTTTGGCTGTTTGTGCCCCGGGGAAAAATGCATCAGTAAGCAACTTTTAACTTCTGCTGACATAACAGAGCATACTCTGGGGGAGCAGTAGGTGTCATGCAGCTATGTTTCACCATATGCTTGATATGTCCCCTTTCCCAGCACTTTTTTGGAAGCAGGAAAGCAGGCTGACATAAGTTCAAACTACCTTTGTCAGTGCAGAGTTCTTTTACACAAGGAGAACTTCCGCAGGTGGTCTCTTGCTATTTCATAGTCTCTATGCTGATTTATGATATGATGCAAAGTAACCTTAGTGGACTAGAGAACATAGCCCTAAGCGTCTAGATCTCCTGCCTTCAAAGAAAACACTGAAAATGTGACCTCAGTATGACCCAGACACCCTAAAATAGCTTATTTGGACCCTTCCATATTCTCTCAAAAGCCCATTTTTGATGGTATAACTATGCTCACACCAGGTTTTTCAGCCTTTAGAGCTATGTCACTCATACATCATGCCCTTGACTTAGGCCTTGCCTATACTTACTGGAAGAACAATGTGCTGTGGTCAGTCTTCCCGAATTCAATTTTGCGTGTTTGGGCTCGGCTGCCAGCTCCTGTATTCCACACTATCGTGTCGAGTAAGGGAGGTTGATGTGAGACCTCAAAGAGGCTCGGCCTGCACTAGGGAAGTAAGTCTATTCTGATACATTGATTTTAGCTACTTAAAAGCCATAGCTAGAACAACGTATCTGAAATTGACTTGTTTCCCTGCTATACACTTACCCTAACATAGCTATGTTGTCAAAAGATTGTTGCAAAGACCTGACTTGTGACTGCAATGCTGCTTACCTAGTGGGGCTAAACTCTGTAACCAGTAGTGAAATATCTGAAAAATATCACTCATTTCAGTCTCAATCAAAGATCCCTCTCTTTCACTATTGAAAATTTGCAGCAGAAACAGAGAATCCTGACTCTGATGTTGCAGAAAGAGTCACTAAACGAGTAATGTATTGGAGGGGTAGCCATGTTAGTCTGGATCTGTAACAGCAACGAAGGGTCCTGTGGCACCTTATAGACTAACAGAAAAGTTTTGAGCATGAGCTTCTGTGAGCACAGACTCAGAAGTGAGTCTGTGCTCACGAAAGCTCATGCTCAAAACTTTTCTGTTAGTCTATAAGGTGCCACAGGACCCTTCGTTGCTGTAAATGAGTAATGGCTTTTGCCTCTATCCTTTTTGGCATAATGAAAGATGTTTAAGAACAGTAACAGAGAGGGAGCCATGCTAGTCTATATACTGTCAAAACAAAAAGCAGTCAAGTAGCATTTTAAGGACTAGCAAAATAATTTATTAATAAACTAATAAATAATAAATTATTTTGCTAGTCTTTAAAGTGCTACTTGACTGCTTTTTGTTTTGATGTTTAAAAACAGAGTGTTTCAGTTAGGTAAGCAAACTGATGCAAGAATATATGGAAAAGAAAACTTCTAGTTTCTTTTGTAAATCTTTAAAATATGTTTACTCTATTTACTTCATTCTTTTTTCCATAAAATTTACCTTTCTTTTGTCATTGACTAAGAAAAAATTCAGTCAAACCGCAGTTTTTATAAAAAGTATGAAAGGGTCCAAAAATAAGAACTTATAATGAACTTTTTCCTGTGACATTAAAGACCAAGAAGATGTTACAACACATACCTATGCCTAGGCCATAATACAAGTTCCACCTCTCACATCCGGTACTCTCTCGTCCAGCAATGACCATCATCTGGAATGACCATGGATGTAGCCAGTAGGTGCAGGAGCCACAGCTGGGCTGGGAGCCAGAGATCCTGCTTGCCTCAAGACTGCACGGCAGGAGGCTGCTGTGGGCCAGGAACAGGAGCTCCAAGAGTTAGAGCCCCCGCCTGCACCACAACAACACGGGGCCAGAGCCTGAGCCCCAACTTGGCCTGCAGTAGAATGGGCTGGGAGGCTGCTGCAGGACCAGGAACTGGAGCCCCCCACATGTGCCATGGCACCAAGGGCTGTGAGGCTGCTGTAGGCCTGAGCTGGAGCCCCTCCTTACTCCATGGCAGCGCAAGGCTGGGAGCCCGAGCACTTGCTTCTCCTGCAGTAGCAGGGGTGGGATGATGCCACAGGGCTGAGAACCAGAGCCCTCTGGCAGCACGGGGCCAGGAGCTGCGACCAACATGTGCCCTGCAACAGTGGGAGCTGGGAGGCTGCCTATGGGTGGGAGCTGGAACCCCCACCTGCCCTGTGGTGGGGTGGGTGGGGGTGGGACAGGGGCTGGCTGGAGCCCTGTGGTAGTCCTGGGAGTCCGGGCTGGGGCCAGAGCCTCAGGAGGGAGGCTGGTGTCTGACCTCTGCCCTGCACTTTCCCTTATCCAGCAAATTCTCTCGTTTGGGATCTGTCAGGTCCTGAGCATACTGGATAAGGGAGGTACAACCAATACCTGTTTGTCTCACAAATAGGAGATTTTGGACCTTAAAGATTATGGGCTAACTTTACTGCTCTGGGAAAACAACAAAAATTCCTGTGGCACCTTATAGACTAGCAGATATTTTGGAGCGTAAGCTTTTGTGGGCAAAGACCTGCTTCGTTAGATGCATGATGAAGCGGGTCTTTGCCCACGAAAGCTTATGCTCCAAAATGTGTGTTATTCTATAAGGTGCCATATGAATTCTTGTTTCAGAGAGGTAGCTGTGTTAGTCTTGTTGTTTTTCAAGATACAAACTAACATGGTTACCTCTCTGATACTTGTTTACTGCTCTGCTCACTCACATGTCAAAGGAGTTACTCCAGCAGAGAATTTGGCCCTACATAAGGCAGTATTTATTCATCTAATAAAAATACATAATTAAACAAATCAGCTTACCATGAACTATTTCATTTACTTACAACATTGTGAAATTCCTCAGAGATAAAAGATAACCAATTACCCTGCGTCTACCCATGCCCCTTCCTTTTGAAAGGGGCATGTTAATGAGCAGGTTTGAAAGATGCTAATGAGGTGCTGCAATGAATATGCAGTGCCTCATTAGCATAATGGTGCCTGCGGCGATTCGAAAATGCGACTTTTCGAATTGCGCACCACCGATGGAGACGTGACCTTCCAAAAGGATCCCCGCCCCAGTTTTTGAAAGCCCTTCTTCCGATCACCAGATAAGAAGGGGCACGTGTAGACTCAGCCTTATTGTATGTTTTTATGAGTCCCTCTCAATGTCTGATGACTGGAATAAACACAAAGGTAGAACTAGATGTCTGGGAGAGAAAAGAAGTCTTTCCTGATTAAAGACGTCTTATTTACAATTAAACGTGAGATGTTATTTCCTAGAGGTCACTATAGAAACCATTATCTTATGGGATGTTAGCTGAATAATTGAGAGAGAATGTTAGTTCCTTTTAAAGTTGGTTTCTCATATTAAAATTTAAATAAAAAAAAAGATTAGTTTTCCTAACTGGAAATGCAAAGGCTTTTAGATTATCCAGTCAATATTCTGAAATTACAGGATGCAGGCATGCCACAGAGGACATATCAAATATTGTATTGATAGCAGAACATCATATTGCAAGAAAGCCAGACAATGAATGTAAACCGGCTGCCAACATAAAATATGGAAAAGGATCAGGTGAGAGACAGTTACAGAAAAATATTGCACATAATTTTAAAACAAAAAGGCATTTTCTAATTGCTTGTAACTCCAGCTTGGGGTAAGGTTTCATCTTATATTTCCAAGCCTAAACTAGCAGTGGCTCCAAGCATCACTGATCTAGGAAACATTTTGATTGCAGCCATTTTACTATGAAAAGCTCTCCTCCTAGTGTACAACCCAATGTGAGTTTCACACAAACCCCAAGGGAGCAAACTTTGGGCCAAACCATACTCAGTTTAAGGTTTCCTCTACAGTGGGAATTTGCTCTGATTTCAGCCACTGGTTAAGTGACCACTGGTATAGCTGTGCACCAGGACAAATCTCTAGCAGAGTTGAAGCTTCAATGTGCATTAGTGTTTACCATGGAGTGACAGTTTCGATCTTGTTGATTTCCTTGAGACCATCATCTGGTGTGGGAATCATACCCCTGAGCCTACCTCCCTGTCCTATAGGGCACCCTACTATCCTGTCCTACTGGGCCAGATATTCTGGTCTCCCCTAGCAAAGAAGAGCTGGGGGTAACAGTTCACCAGCCAAGTAACACACATGCTGATTACAGTTCAGCTCTGGGACTTGTCAACACTCAGGAGCACAGCCTCAAATAGGACCAAACCCCTAACAAATTTGTCTTACTGTTGAAAAGTTTTTTAGAGAAAGCTCATAGGTAAGCTAATTTTATTAATGAAAGAGAGAGATTCACAGTTTCTACTCTGCACTCAGGCAACAATTATTTACACTAGGTGTGATAATAAACAAAAGTGTTTTTATTAACTATTAAAACTAGGATTTAAGCAATTGCAAGCAAAAGCACATATGAAAGAAACTTACTAATCTAAAATAAAAAACATGCCTAATACCCTAAGAAGATTGTTACAGATCATCTCTCTCACCATAGTCCTTATTTCAGGTAAAATCCTTCAAGTCAAAGCTGATGTTTTCTCTGGCCTGGGTCTAACAGTTTCTTGTGTATCCTTAGAGGTTAGTGAGGCAGTTTTAAAGGCTTACTGAAGATGATCTCTGATTGCTTCCCATCCTTTAAATAGAATTTCTTCAGCATGGGAAGTCTTTGTTTCAGTGTCCCCATTCCCAGGGAAAAATACCAAATTCAAGATGGATTTCAGTATCAGGTGGCATGCTCACGAGCCTTTACAGAACCAGCCACAGTTTGGGCAGACAGGAATAACAAAACCAATTAGAGATCATTTTCTTGAGTGTTGGGCCATTAAGTCCACTAAGTACCACAAATGTCTTTCACTAGACGATCTAGATTTATAAATAGGTTTACACTTCATATTTCTAACTTCCCATACAAACATGATACATGCACACAAACAGAATACACACATTCATGCATTGCATAAAGCATATTCAAGTTACACATATTCATATTAAAGTATTTGCATAAAATATGAAGGCATATAGTGTCACATTTGGTTTTATGCAGAGGAAAGCTGATAGGTATAAGTCACAGACTAAGTCCCCCAACAATGAGGGGGAAAGTAGTCCCACTCACTGAAGAAAATAGCATATGGTCCGTAACTTGAAAATTCTATTGACTGCTGAAGTGAAATCCATATTCACCTCACGCTGCTTGCATAGATACTGCAGCACATAACATGGAAAATCACATAGATAACTGCAATACTGACACAAAATAAAACATGCAACAGATATTTCCCTTGGAACTTCATATGCCTTTTGTTTTGTGTGCTTGCAACTCTGACATTATAAAAAGAGAGGGGAAAAATTACATAAAACATTTTTATAACCAATGTCATAGTAACCAAAAGCTTTATGCATAGGGAAATTGTTTTACTTGAAATGTGTACTAAAGATCACTGATTTTGTAGTGTTGTGGCAAAGAGCTAGCAAACGTTGCTGTTGTTGTTATTGAAAATAATCCATGATGAAATCATCATTATTAAAAAGTCAGGATTGTAAACTGGTATGCATTGGGCTGAGTGGGTAAAATGTTCTTAAATGCCTATGTGATGTATGCCCCTAAATCCCAAAGAAAGCAAAACAGAAGAGTCTCATGTGCCCCTTAGATATTTTTCAAAAATTTACCCTTTATTTGATATGTTCCTCTTAAGGGGAGCAGGATTTACTGCTTTGAAACTAAGCATGATCTGTTTTGTGTAGAGGGTCATGTACTTCTATTAAAGTGGTGGGCAACCTGCAGCCCATGGACCACATGAGGGCCACTGTGACTTCACCTGCATTCCAAGAGCCCCCCCAGCAGTCTCCCTCCCCCACATGCCTCATACATTGTGGTACCAATACTCCACACTTCCTATACCCCCACCCTCCCAGCACTTTCAGAGGAATCGTGAATTGCCTGATTTGGGTTCCATCCCTGCTTCTCCCTGTCTCTCCCAGCGGTGGAACACCACAAATCAGCTGTTCGTGGCATTCCAGCTCTGTGACGGAGGTGGAGGAGCAGGCACAGAGTGCAAATCAGTTGATTTTTGGCATTCTGAAAGTACTGAGCGGAAGCGTAGGGCTCTGCTGCTGCCCCAGAACACAAGAAGTGTGTAGATGGGGGCAGCCGGGGGCACTGTGAGCTGCAGGTAGAGCTCCAGTGGACCACAGGCTGCTGCAAACCACTGAGATGGAGGGCCACTCATGCAGCCAACCCACTTTTTGTGGTTGCCCATTGCTGGTCTAGTAGCAACGATGCTTGAGTTTTTTTCTGGAGTCTGCCACTAACTGACAAGCACACGTTTTGGTCAAATCACAGACTTTATGTGTTAGTTTATCCGGCTGTAAAATAGCTGTGCATACTTATCACAGGGATGTTGCCAGGTTTATGTAAATATATGCACTCAAACTTTGAAGACCCTCATATTTCAAATTCTCAGATCATGGACGCTTTATATGTGCACATTATTTTCACAGGGAAGGAGACAAATTGCTTAAGATCTTGATGACTGTGGCGGAATTCCAGGATACGAATTCCAAGGCACTCAAGAAAAACAAACAAGATCCAGAAGAGAGAGAGAGAGAGAGACACTTGTTATGAACTAACATGCTTTCTCCAGAGAACATTTCCGTTGATACTGAACAAATACCAAATATTAAAGCAATATGCTTCTCTCAGCTCTAATACACAATGGTCAACACTGCATGTTAGTATGCTGTAGAAGAAAAAAAACCAACCCTCCCTATTTGCACCTACCCTAATTTTTTTAGGTTAGAAGGGGGAAAACCTAACTCTCTAGATTATTTCCTTAAGTGCAGTGCAAACAGCTAAACTGTTGAAGACAGCAGTGCTATGCCTTTGTCAATTCATTCTCACCATTTTGTTATCTTTCCTGTTTATCTTAGAACTATACATAGGAGGACCAGCATAAAGCCTTCATAATACAACATCAGTCTGCTGGCTTCCGACTTTAAAGGGTAAACAACTCTGCTTCGAGAAAGTGAAGTGCAGTTAACAGAACTGTATGATAGTGACACCAGAGTTAATATAAGGCTCCTGGGCAGTCTGATGCAACAGTGCACACACAAAAAAGATGCACAAGTGTAAATTCAGATAATTTTAACCAATAACACTTGTGCTAAATTTGCTTATTTGATCCTAGTGACTTGCTCTACTAAGGGCTGCAAGCTATTTAGAGATTAAATTGAAAAGGAGATTTCAAAATTAATTTTATGTACATTTACATTAAATACATTCTATCTAGATATCTGCCTTGAGTGGACAACACAGATTTTTACCAATTGTTAGTTCTTTTAGTTGCTCTTACAATGCTGCCAATTTAAATAATTTTTGCTGTTAAGTGTCCTGCAACTTCTTACGGAAGTTGTGTTAGTGCTATTTTTTTCTTTGGAACTAGCAAAGAGTTGAAGATAGAAACATCATTAAGTTTCTGTTTCACAGGAAATACATGTTGTCAAGTAACTTGCCTAAGCTCAACTTTTATCTGAATCTCTAGCACCACCTATAGATGATATAAAATATTTCATATTTTAAAAACAATATGAAATCTAATATACAGTCATTTGCTGCATACAAAGATATGAAAACTAAAAACAGTCTTGCTCTCTAACAGCTACAGGTTTATGCATTTATGCGGTTTGAGGAAATTGTAATAAATAGCCCAAATTATCCCCCTTCTATCCTTTTCAGATTAATGGTTTCTTGTCAATTTTCAACAAATGGTTGCCATGAAGTAAGTACATCAACATATTTAGATGGGATGGAATTTAAATTTTCTAGACGAACCAGCCCATGATTTTCTGGTAGCCAATGCTGTAGAGGGCATTCTGTAATCACAACCATAATAAAAGTAATGCTAGCATTCCTGCCAGCTGGAGGGGGAAGACTAACTTTTGCTCCACTGGCAGCCAGGCAGCACTTGCACTCTGGAGCCAGAGGGCTGTCTAGCTGACAATAAAGTGTACATGGTAATGCTGCAGACTGGGGAAATGGAAGCCTCCAGTTGTGATGGGAATTGTAATTTACATAAAGCCTTTCTTGGCCACTGACACCCACAAAGATTTTATTTTTAAAAACAGTTCATTTTCTTAAAATAAAATGGAGGAACAGTAACTAGGAAGTCTCATAGGACACGTTATTTTAGGGAGCATATTCATTTTGATAATATAAAATTTTGGCCCAAAGGATAACAATTTTCCATCTGCCCAATAAAATGGCCTTAGATTAGTTTTGAACAGATTCTCCCTCTCACCAACAATAAGGATTCTTAAATATTTTATGTTTGAGTTGTCACCTAAAATTCCAGTGATCATTGTTTCACCTATGAGCAAATTTGCTTATGCCCAGAATTTCACTTTTCCCAGTTGATTTCGTACTCCTAGAGATGGCCAAATGCATTATTTAGATTAAATATGTTCAGAACAGGATTTTCCAGTTTAAACACAAGAACCAGGATAAACAATGATCTACTGATGTTTTTGTTGACACTGTTCCCCACATAGATTATAGTGCATGGACCTTGCCAGAACAGACCTGCTGCTGGTGATGTTGGTCTCTCAGAGACATACTAGCTCACAATTTTTTGGGAATATCCCATGCAATCATTTTTTTGGCTAGAAGTAGGTAGGGGAATTAATATGATAGATACTTCCCATAATCTTAAATCTCTCCAACTCGTAGAAAGTTTGGCTCTAAAGAAGTACTTGTAGCCAAATGACTCACATTGCTGGTATGGAAAAAAAGAGACTGCCTTCAGGGACAGAAGCTTGGCATAGCAACTTGGCTGACCTTGCAGTTAAAGAGTAAGTAATGATTTGGAGAAGAGGGGCTGCTGACAAACTCGAAAAGATTAGGTCAGATTTTTTTAGAAAATCAGAACATCATTCTCCTTTCTTCTCCCATGCCTTTTCTTCTTTTGTCTTTTTTAACTTCCCTTTATTTTGGGGGGGAAAATAAATAAAAATCAAACATCACACAGGTATCCTTTTCAGAAATAATAAAATCTACTGTATTTGCAATCCCAGATTAGGCATGCTATAGTGTGAGTAACCTGGTAACTGAGGAACTGCTAACACGTGTCAGTTACGTAGTTAACCGCCCTCCTGCAACCTGCTGCTCTGCATTTAAAAGGTAACAGAGAGATAGCCGCGTTAGTCTGTATTCTATCAAAACCAAAAGTGGTCACGTAGCACTTGAAAGACTAACAAAATAATTTATTGGATGATGAGCTTTTGTGTGACAGACCCACTTCTTCAGATCTACAGCCCTACCTGAACAGACTCAACATATAAAGCACAGAGGTCTGCTTTTTTGCATTTAGAAGGATGAGCCAGCACACAGGCTGCCTCAGCGTCGGTCCACTCTGCGATTGAGCCCTTCTACCCTTGCTGCTCTGCATTTCAATTTTAAATTTGGAGCGATAGGGTTAGGAAGGGCGTACAGAAGCTGAGCCACTCTGTGTGCTAGCTCAGCCTTTTAAATACAGAATGGCAGTGGGAGAAACTACCTGATGCCAGTGCAAGCAGGGACAGAGACTTGGCCAGCCATCCTGTCTAGGTGAGGTGGGTGGGAGGGCTGCGAGTAACTGGTAGCATTAACTGATAAACATTTGCTTATTGACTAGTTATGTAACCAGACAGTCTATTAAACCTCTACTACAGATATTAATTTCTAACTTGGACAAAAGTCATTATATTCATTAAAAGACAGCATTTATAATTATGATAGAAATTATGTAATTACACAAAAATAACAAAACCAAGAGGACAATTGAATTGTGCTGTTTAAAGAGTCAGGATAATTAGAAAACAGTTATTAGCCTAAATGGGGCATAAGCCTTTGGTGCTTGGTTTGTTGGGTGTGCTTTCAGCGTTGTTCTCCAGTTTTCTGTCATTGCATACTACAAAGGGCTGGCTCCTTTACCACAGCACTCAATAAGAGCTTTGCCAGATTACTCCTCGGATGAACTTAATACTCTCCTCTTACTACATCAGGGCTTGTGAAAAATCAATGAAATTTGGTCGTGAGCAGGGAGGGAGTCCCATTCTATTTCTGATCTTATATTCCGGGAGGGTTGCTCGGTGATTTGCAACTATTCTTCTCAGATGTGAGCTCACCACAAATCAGCATATCTTTCCCCACAGAACTTTAGGAGGATACTCACACAGCTGTGCAGAGAAGCAGCTGCAAATGGACTCATATGGAATGCTGAGAACAAGAATCACTAAACCAGGGTATGGAATAGAAATAATTTTAATATAGATCAGGGTGGATTGATTTTAAATCAAGGTAATTTACATAGTTGATTTAAAATCACCAAAAATAATTTATTTAAATCAAGTTACCAAAACCACTAAGACTGACTATGCTGTGTGCACTTAATTTTGGAGTAAGCCCTATTGAACTCACTGCCACTTCTGTTATTGGAGACAAGAAGTATAAAATGGGGTTCCTTTGGAAAAGCGGAGTTATGCTGAAGTAAAGTACGGAATAGACTTAATGGCATCACCATTATGGTGTGTGGTCATGATGTTCCAAAATAAGGAACATGTATTATGTGATATAAGAGAATGACACTCAGTGGCAACTTACTGCAGCTTTTTGTATTGTATAATTGAATGACAGATTCAAAACTCTAGTTAACTAATTAAGCAAACCATAAGGATTAGTGAAGCTAAACATTTTTCTAGAAACATCCAACACAGCAAACACCTGGGGAAAAAACACGTACTTACCTCTGTAATGGCTGTTCTTTCAGATGTATTGTTCACATCCATTCCAATTTCGGTGCACACACACACGTGTGCCTGGTTGCCTGAAAATTCTTCCCTTAGCGGGTAGCCTTTGAGTCAGTGCAACGCCCTCTGGAGCAGTGCCTTCATCGTGCCCAATACAGGCACTGTCAACCCCCTCCCTCCAGTTTCTTTTTGTCAGCTACTCTGACAGAGGGGAAGGCGTTAGGGTTTTGTAATGAACATGAACAACGCATGCTGAAGAACAAGTTACAGCGATAACAGTTTTTAATCCGTGTGGTTGTTCATGTGCATTCCAATTTAGGTGAATGCCAAACTGATGTTAGGAGGTGGAATCGGAGTACTGAACTGACTTGAGCACTGCTCTACCCACTGCAGCATCCTCCCTTGCCTGCTGTGTGATTGCTTAGTGGGCCAAAATTGTGTGGATAGAGGACCAAGTGACTGCCCCATACATTTCCTGAATAGGAGCATGGGACAGGAAGGCTGTTGCTATTCAGCTCGTGTCTGTGCATGTTACTTTTTTGTATGTGTAGAAACAGAAATTGAAAGGCAGGAACTTTCAAGAAACAAGAGCTGGTAGTTAGACTGAACAGACTCGAGACACTAATCCATTTTTATGAGACTGTAAATGTATGTTTAACGTACGTGTGTTGAGATTTAATTGTACCTCATTTTCAAATGAGAGTTTCGTATTCTATTGATTAAATAAAAAAATCCAATTTAAATAAGAAATCCAGTGTTTTTATTTAAAAAAAAAAAAAAAGGCATTGACTTTTATCCACCCCAGTAGAAATATCCACAAATTTCTTCTTCAAACTACCATACAGCTTGGGAGCTAAAAAGCCCATCTTCTTTACTAATAAATTAATTCCTGTTTAACATTCTCATAATTTATTTTATAAATGAGCAACAGCCTTTTTTCCCATCCATAATGTTTGAGGAAATACACGTCTGAAGACTGCCTATATTGCTAATAGGTTCTGAACAAGCCAAAGCCAGGATGCATGAATCAAGATTATTTTCAACTGCTTTCTTAAAGGACTATGATTTTAAAGCCTAAACAAAACAAACCTCAGAAAACCAAAACTATACTGAGTGGCTTTCATAGAATAAGTTGGCATTGCTGGTGGATTCAGGTTTACAGAACATACCTAATCAAATCCTCTGTCAACAAAAGTGAAGGGTTCTAAAAACTGTACCTGTAATTTGTGTCTGCTTTTTTCCATGTGTCATTTTCAAGGATGCAAATTCAGATTTGTGAGCACAAACATAAACATGGCTGGAAAAAAATGCATGTGCAAATTGATTTTTGTAAAAAGATACTATAAATTCAATTTCAAATATGGCCTTACTTATGTTTCCTAGCTAAACATGTTTTCATACCCACCGAGAAATACTTTCTCTTTCTCACTCTCTAAAAAGGCACATGTACTATACTTTATAAAACTGTTAATCAGTTACACAATGATTTTTTATGGTTGAAACCCAATACCCACATGTACATATTTATTCTTTACATACACATTCATTGCATGGTGATGTTAAGCACACAAATAACCACACTCTCTATCTTGTTCTTTACTAATATTTATGTAGTTACATTCTAATTATCTACCTTTTTGATCTCCAAAATGGAATCCATGATTAGATTTCGTACTACAACCCATTCAGTATATTTTCTTTTTCCTCACTTTAAACTGCATTCTCACATATAAAGAACAGAGATAGAAATGCAAAATACATTTTTCTCAATCATAAAACTAAAATCAAATAATGCAGCACCAAAACAAATGACATAAAATTGCAACACTGTATTTGAAAAAATATACTGTATTTTTTTTAAAAGGACCTTTCTGATACAGATCATTGAGCAGTATACATGATTTGCATAAAAGGCCTGTTATGACAAATTATAAACAACACACAAACAGCATTCTCCAATTTTAAGGGAAGTACTTTGTGGCCTGATCCTGCAGAAGTGTCTTAAACAAGATGCTAAATGCCTCCAATTGCTAAATTGCTAAATGCTAAAGTGTCTCAAACAAGATGCTAAATGCCTCCAATTGATTTCAACAGATACTTACTATAATTGCCATTTACCACAATTCTCAAGACAGAATCCCTTCTGTGGTGCAGGGCATTTCCCAGGCCAGCTGATGGCCCCATGCCAAGTTAATACAATTATCAGGGATGTAATTTTAGAATGCCTTTAAGGGATTTATGGCTCACTGCCACCTTTTTGAATGTACATGTCATGATGCCAAAATGATGTACACCCAGTTCTGGGAATACAGTGAGCACTATAGCCTGTCAAGGGTCTGATGCAGTATCTATTAAGTCAAAGAAGCAATGTCCATCAGCTGCAATGGATGCCAGATCAGACCTTAGACTCTATATGTCAATGATCCATTTAGCTTCTATGGACCAAACACTGAAAAGATCTCAGCTCTCATTTATGCCCTGGACTCAGCACTCATTTTTTTAAACTTAGCCAGACAGGTGCTGAGCTCTTTGGAAAAGCCTGGTGACAGCTCAAGTTAGGAGCTGCTGTGTGCTGAGCACTTTTGAAAATCTGGCTCCAATTCATCCTGATTAGTTTGGTTCTGAATTGAAATGAATACATGTATCTCATCATTTACAAATTTAGATCCCAATCCTGTAAACCACTTCAGTGAGGCTACTCAAGTGAAGTAAGCAAATGTGTAAGTGTTTGAAGAATTGGGGTCAATTGCTAATGTTGTTTAAAATATTGTTTGTATTTTATCGTCTAAATAGTAGCATCTAGATAATATGAAATTCTATTAGAACTATGTTTGAATCATCTGCAAACTAATACAAATATGAACAGATGTTTGTTCTGGGGCAATTTTTCTTATGTGCAAAGTCCAAAAAGTAGAACCACTGTTGTACTGTGTTAGCAACAGAAAGGTTCACCACAAAGCGTGCTCCCACTACAGCTCCGATCCAGTAAATCACTTAAGAATGTGTTCAATATTAAGCATTTGAGTAGTTTAAAACAATGGGACTAGCTCAGGCATGGACAACAATTTTTGATGGGGGACCACTAAAAATTTGGTAAATAGTCTAGGGCCACACTCTTCCATGATATTAACTGAGGAAGTGTGGGGTCTGGAGGAAGCTAGGGTGAAGGAGGGATTGGGGTGCAGGGTCCAGGAGGGGATAAGGGCATGGGTGCAGGAGAGGATCCTGACCTGGAGATGCAGGATCTGGGAGGGGGTTGTGACCTGAGGCAGAGATACAGGAGAGGGGGCACAGGGTTTGGGGGGGAAGGAGGGGGTGGTCTGTCAGATGTAGGTTCTGGCCAGGAGATGTTTAGCTAGGCAGATCCCGGCCAACAACCCAGAGGGACCCTCAGGCAGGCTCCCAGCCTCTGCAACCCACTAAAAGCAGCCAGCTGCAGGGGCCATGTGCTGTAAGTGCTATGAGCCACTGAGGGAAGGGGCCATCACACACTGCCAATGGGACTTGTGCTGGGAATGAGGGACACAGAAGGGAGGACCCTGCCTGAGTCTACTGCTTGGCCATGGGATGGTGGCCATGGACCAGGTCCATCGGTTTGGCAGGCTGGATTTGACCCACAGTCCACATACCTTTAAATGCTCTGCCTGGTCAAGGTTTACATGCAGAAGAGCATAACAATAAGATAGGCCCTATTATAACCTGCAGGAGGAGACTTGGAACAGGCTGGTTAGATGTTAGAGAGTCACAATGGGTGTTTTGGTCCACTCACAAAGGCAGCTCAGACTTTTCACAGAGGATGAGAACTTGTCATGATGGCATCATAAGGTGAGATGTTCTTTTAATTTGATAAACAAAAACTAATTTGTTTAAACAAGGTATCTATTGTGTGTGTGTGTGGGGGGGGACTCCACAACCCTGCTCTGGGAAGTTTTTTGAAAAGCGAATTTTTAAACAGCTGCTTTGCTATTCAGGCTCACATTTTTTTCCTTTCATTTCCAATATATGTAACTGTGCACAGCCTCTTATGCATGTGCAAGTCACTACGTTTCTGTGAGACTGCAACATATGAGCACATGTGCAAAGTGGTGCAAATGGAACCTCTGGACACCTGAAAATCAAGCCCTCACTTAAGTGCCATAAAACCTCATTAACATCAAGGTTTCAGAAAGCATGATCCAGGATGAAATTTATGCTGCAAGAGTAATAGTTTTTAACTAATCTGGTATGGAGTCTGCAGGACACAGCAAAGCTGTGTGGGCTCCACTTTGAATGATGGAGTAGGTCTGCTTAGGTGCCTGTGTGAGAGAGGATGAGGAAAAGATAAGGGGAGGGGAAGTTGAAGTAGAAACAGAGATAGTCGGGCCTCCATCACTAACCACAGCAACCTCTGTTGCCCCTTCCTGAATCAAAGCATTCAGACCTTCCAAGTCAGAGCAGCAGATTCCAGAGTCATTGATGAAAGTATGGCCTGCTGAAGCCCTGTGACTGCTGACTGAAGCAGCAGGAATCAAAGTTGGGTGGAGAGCACTGCTGTCAGTTTGATCCTGGGCTGTGAGAAGAACGGTTGGCTGTCCCACTGATCCAGCTTCGTTTTGAGAAACAGGGGGATGAGGTGGTGCCAGCAGACTGACCTGGTGCACTATTTGCAACTGGTTACTGGCAGAGAGGTCCTCCTGATTCTGGCCAACTAATGTTGGAAGTGTAGCATTCACAGAAGCAGCTGGAACTATTCTATTAGCTTGAGGCACTTGATGGCCAACAATTATCTTCACCTTCCCTTCATTGTATGGAGAAACCTGAGTGGCTTGAATTGGGATTTGAAGGTGACGTACAGTAATCGGGGCACTGGTCTGCCTACTGGGTTCCACGTGGAGCTGCAAAACAGCCACTTCGGTATTTTTGGTCCCATTATATTCAATGTGCTGCTTCTTATGGCTCCTAAGAGAATCTTCTCGGACAAAGGAAGCATCACACAGGCCACATTTAAATGCTTTCTTAGCATCCAATTTGGCTATTTGCCTGGAGCCACCCTGCTTTGGCTTGTCTCCCTCTTTCTTTTCAGTAGTTTCCTTTTTGGTCTTGACTTTGTCTCCATGGGCTTTCTTCACATGCGTAGTCAGATTGCTTCGCTGCTTGGTATCAAAGCTACAAAAGTCACATTTGAAAGGGCGATCATCGCAGTGAATTCTCTCATGTACCTTGAGTGCTGCCTTGTTAGAGCAAGAGTAGTCACACTGTAAGCACTTTACTGGCTGCTCTGGCTGATGGGTTCTTAAGTGATGCCGAAGGCTTGTTTTGTTTCCACACTGGAACTCACACTCTGGACATTTGAGTTTGTTCTCCATGCTGTGCTTGATACGAATATGTGATTTCAGGTTCCCTTTCATGGCACAGCGGACATCACAGAACTCACACTTGTAAGGCTTCTCTCCAGAATGCACACGCATGTGCCTCTTCAAGTCCGAGTTGATTTTAAATTTAGCATTACACATTCGACACTGAAATGGAGCATCTCCTGTCAATAAAACATGCATTTAAATTAGAAGAGTCAATCCATGATTCTACACTACTTCCTGGACAGACTGAAAGCTGCATAAACTTAAACTGGTACATGAACCCAATTTATTCCCATCAAAATTTCCAAACATATTTCAACAATGTACTAAATTCTTTAGTAGGATGGAATTCAAGTGTTGTGTTCTTTTGTTTCACCTGAAGCTGATCAGTGATGCTTCTGTGCGGGAAACACAGTAGCCAATCCTGGCTCAGAGGGCTCTTGGATAGAGAGAACACACGGGCATGCTTACAGACCCCTGCTCTTTATTGGTATTGTAGGCCAGATGTTCTCCACTTCAAGTTCATTTTTGGGGTATGAATGGTGAACACTATTCCAAAACAAACTACTGAAATTTCTCAATCCTTCCTAATTAGTACAACTGAATGTTTCAACTAAGTAAATGAGATAAAAGATTCAAAGAAGTCCTCTGAAACATTTTGATGCATTAAAACATCCAAATACATGCATAAATAAATACATACATTTTAACTGTAGTCATGCTAAGAACTTAATATGATGGAGTATTATATCAGTTCCAAACCATGTTGAAGTAAATTACTAGGTAATCATCTTTTAAAAATATTTTGATCATAAAATATTTACCATTGAAGATACAGATTTAAAAATCATCCTCCAACACAACTTGCATGTGGTTCCCAACCTTTTCACTAGTGTAGACACCCAATTGCTAGTGTAGACCCCCAATGACTCACTCCAAACTGTTCACAGACCCCCATCAAAGCCAATTCTAGCTGCTATGTACACTTCATTAAATGAAAGCGGAAACCACAACATAGATTTTCAGACAGCAAATATCATCATCATTGGAAAATAATTTAAAAAAATTGATTGAAACTTTGCAGTTTATTTAAAACTTATTTCTATGACCATTTTTATCTATCTTTTATTTATTTTATGGACCCCCTGTAATACCCTCGTGAACATGGGAGTCCACACACCCTAGGTTGGGAACCACTGGTCTAGAGAATCTGTTCCTATTCTATGCTACATTTGTCCTAGGATATTTGGCTTAAATTTCTTACATTTGTGCAAAAACCGGGCACCTGTTTTACTTTCTAACGGTGAGGTATTCAAGTAGATTTTCAATTTTTGAAGCAAGTGTGGAAAACACAAAAAGGAAGGTGAAAAGAAAGGACAACGCTTAGCAGTATATGTTTGCATGCAGAGACACTGGTTACTTCAGATTTACAGGGTATTATGACTGGTTGTATTGGGGAAAAATTTAATTGTAGTGTAGCAGTGTACCATAATCAGAAGAGAAAAATTAGAAGAGTAAAAATATCATCATCACCATCATCAACAACAACCAGAGACTTAGAGCCTGTTGGTGTCCGATGTCTCCCCTGCTATTTTCTTCCATCTGTTCCTGTTTAGTGTAGACTAGTGCCGCACCAATCTATTCTATCATCTACCCATTCTCTGTGGGGTCTGCCTCTCTTATTTGAGCAGTCCATTATGCCAAATACCAGGGCTTTGATTTTTCGTTCATTCATTCTAAAGATATGCCCAAGTAGCTGTAACTTCCCTTGTATAACCTTCTGCAGTAGGTTCTTTCGGGTATATCTGCCTATATAATTCCTCATTGGTGACCTTCTGCATCCATCCCATTCTCAGGGTCTTTCTATAACAATTCCTCTCAAATACCAATATCCTTCTTTGAAATCTTTTGTTATCACTCATGTTGCACATCCATACAACAGGCTGCTGAATACACACATTTTCAAGATGTTCAGCTTTGTTTCTGTGCTAATCACTTTGCTTTTCCAGAACTTAATCATCACCTTCAAACTTGCTCGTTTTCACTATTCTAGTTGGTTCTCCCTTCTTACAGTCTAGATCACGTTATGTTGCTTCCCAGATACTTCTCTATGTTCTGTAGTTCAATCCCATCTACACTGATCTTCCTTCTTATCTCCTTATCTCCAAATACCATTGTTTTTGT
This sequence comes from Carettochelys insculpta, assembly GCF_033958435.1. Classification (NCBI taxonomy): domain Eukaryota; kingdom Metazoa; phylum Chordata; order Testudines; family Carettochelyidae; genus Carettochelys; species Carettochelys insculpta. The sequence goes on along the minus strand of NC_134153.1, from coordinate 17,480,920 downwards.
TTTATCAATGCTCATAATCAGTCCATACAATTCCCTTCCTCATTTAGCACTGCACCATTCTTGCTAGCTTCTCTTCATCTTCTTCAATAACTATTTCATCTGTGGACCTCAAGTTGTTGATTCTCATCCCATGCACAGATATCCCTTCTACCTCTTCCTTGATACTGTCCATCGCTCTCTCTAGGTGAATGATGAAGATACTCGGCTATATCAGATCTCCTTGTCTTGCATGTCTAGTTGTTCTAAACCAACTTCCCATCTCTCTGCACGGTCTCACACTCTCTCCACATTGTTGTTGATATCCTTCAATAACTGTGTCAGCCTGCTATCTATTCCATATGACTCCAACACCACCCAAGTCATTTTCTGATCTATACTGTCAAATGCCTTCTGAAAAATCAATGAAGAAATTGTAGATGTTCTTGTTCTTACATCAAGCTTTCTCCGCTAGTGGCAATACCTACTGTATGGTACTTCTATATTTTCTCAATCCCACTTGCTCGTCCACTAGAGTCTCTCTGTCAGTATCATCAACACTTTGCCTAGATGATTTGTTAGGGCAAATGTTCTGTAGTTCTTGCACTCCAATGCACTTTGTTTCTTGTTTATTGTCACTAGCATGAATCTCATTCATTCCTTAGGTGCCTTTCCTTCTTTTCATGCTATATTACATAGTGTAATTCCTGAATCATACTTTCTCCACCATTTTTGTTCATCTCTCCTGTGGTCTTATCATTTCCAGGGCTCTTACTGTTTAGTCATTTCATTGCTCTTTCTACTTCCTCCACCAAAATATCAGTCTCACTCTTGATGATTGGCGGTGATATCTTTCAGTTCTTTGATCAGTCCCATTGAGACACTCAGGTCCAACTATACTTTGTAGAGATTGGTGCAATGTCTTGCCCATTGCTGCAGAACTTTCTCCTTGTTCATGAGCACCCCTTCACTCTCACCATTGATCGCCGTATCTGCTTTGGCTGCTGCTTCCTCTTAATATTCCTGATCATCTTATACACCTCCCTAGTCTTACACTCGCTGTAATATCTCTCTACATCTTCACACTGCTCCTCTAGCCATTCCACTTTATCCTTTCTGGCTGCTTTCCTTACCTCGTTGCATTTCATTCTATATTGCTGTCCACCCTCTTGGAAACATCCCTCCTGATTATCAGTGCTCTCTTCTCTCGGACCAAGTTTAGTGTCTCCTGCATAATCTATTTCTTATTGATCTTCTCTTCTTCTGGAATAGTTGGCTCAAATGCCTCTTCTATGGTGGTGGCTATCCCTTTGACTCTCTTATCTAGGTCCTTCCCTGTGCCCGTATTCCTAATCTTTCCCTTGAGTGCTGCTCTGTACACATTCCCTATTTCTTCCTCACCTAGCCTTGACATGTCACTTGGTTTCTTAAACTGTGTCTTATACTTTTTTTTTGAGTTTCATCTTGATATTTGCAATCACTAGAACGTGGTCTGAATCTCTATTTGCTCCTTGTAAAGTTCAGCAGTGCTGTACTGATGTTACCCTTCTTCTTATCAAGATCCTACCTATCACAGAATCATAGAAGAGTAGGACTGGAAAGGACCTCGAGAGGCCATCGAGTCCAGCCCCCTGCCCTCATGGCAGGACCAAGCACTTTCTAGACCATCCCTGAAAGCCATCTATCTAACCTCTTCTCAAATATCTCCAGTGATGGAGATTCTACCACTTCCCTTGGCAATTCGTTCCAGTGTTTGATCACCCTGACAGTGAGGAACTTTTTCCTAATGTCCAACCTGAACCTCCCCTGCTGCAATTTCAGTCCATTGCCTCTTGTTCTATCCTCAGAGGCAAGGAAGAACAAGTTCCCTCCCTCTGCCTTATGACACCCTTTTAGATACCTGAAAACTGCTATCATATCCCCCCTCAATCTTCTCTTTTTCCAAACTAAACAAGCCCAATTCTTTCAGCCTTTCTTCATAGGTCATGTTCTCTAGACCTTTGATCATTCTCGTTGCTCTCCTCTGGACCCTCTCCAATTTCTCCACATCCTTCCTGAAATGCGGTGCCCAGAACTGGACACAATACTCCAGCTGAGGCCTAACCACTGCAGAGTAGAGCGGGAGAATGACTTCTCGTGTTTTGTTCACAACACACCTGTTTATGCATCCTAGAATCATGTTTGGTTTTTTTGCAACAGCATCACACTGTTGACTCATATTTAGCTTGTGGTCCACTATAACCCCTAGATCCCTTTCTGCTGTACTCATTCCTAGGCAGTCCTTTCCCATTCTGTATGTGTGACACTGATTGTTCCTTCCTCAGTGGAGCACTTTGCATTTGTCCTTATTAAACTTCATCCTGTTTACCTCAGCCCATTTCTCCAGTTTATCCAGATCCTTTAGAATTATGATCCTATCCTCCAAAGAAGTTGCAGCCCCTCCCAGCTTGGTATCATCTGCAAACTTAATAAGTGTACTTTCTACGTCAATATCTAAATCGTTAATGAAGATATTGAACAGAACCGGTCCTAAAACAGACCCCTGCGGAACCCCACTAGTTATACTTTCCCAGCAGGATTGAAAACCATTAATAACTACTCTCTGGGTACGGTTATCCAGCCAGTTGTTCACCCACCTTATAGTAGCCCCGTCTAAGTTGTATTTGAGTAGTTTATTGATAAGTATATTATGTGAGACTGTGTCAAATGCTTTACTGAATTCTAGGTATATCACATCCACCGCTTCCCCCTTATCCACAAGGCTCGTTATTCTATCAAAGAAAACTATTAGATTGGTTTGACATGATCTGTTTTTAACAAAACCATGCTGGCTATTTCCTATCACCTTACCACCTTCCAATTGCTTGCAGATGATTTCTTTAATGACCTGCTCCATTATCTTTCCTGGCACAGAAGTTAAGCTGACTGGCCTGTAGTTTCCCGGGTTATTCTTGTTCCCCTTTTCATAAATGGGTACTATATTTGCCCTTTTCCAGTCTTCTGGAATCTCTCCCGTCTCCCATGATTTACCAAAAATGATTGCTAAAGGCTCAGATACCTCTTCTATCAGCTCCTTGAGGATTCTAGGATGCATTTCATCAGGCCCTGGTGATTCGCAGACATCTAATTTTTGTAAGTCAATTTTAATTTGTTCTTTTCGTATTTCAACTTCTAAACCTACCCCTTTTTCACTAGCATTCTCTGTGTCAGGCACTCCTTCAGATTTCTCAGTGAAGACTGAAACAAAGAAATCATTAAACATCTCTGCCATTTCCAAATTCCCTGTTACTGTTTCTCCCTCGTCACTGACCAATGGCTCTACCCTCTCCTTGGTCTTCCTCTTGTTACCAATCTATTTGTAAAAAGCCTTCTTGTTTCCCTTTATGCTTGTAGCTAGCTTGAGCTCATTTTGTGCCTTAGCCTTTCTAATCTTGCTCCTGCATGCTCGTGTTGTTTGCCTATATTCATCCTTTGTAATTTGTCCTAGTTTCCATTTCTTATACGATTCCTTTTTTAGTTTGAGATCATGCAAGATCTCCTCGTTAAGCCAAGGCAGTCTTTTGCCATGTTTTCTATCTTTCCTATGCAGCGGGATAGCTTGCTTTTGGGCCCTTAATAATGTCCCTTTGAAAAACTGCAAACTCTCCTCAGCCGTTTTTCCCCTCAGTTTAGCTTCCCATGGGACCTTAGCTACCAGCTGTCTGAGTTTACCAAAATCTGCCTTCCTGAAATCCATTATCTGTATTGTACTGTTTTCCCTTCTACCCTTCCTTAGAATTGTGAACTCTATGATTTCATGATCACTTTTACCCAAGCATCCTTCCACTTTCAAATTCTCAATAATTTCCTCCCTATTTGTTAAAATTAAATCTAGAACAGCTTCCCCCCAGTAGCCTTTTCAACCTTTTGGAATAAAAAGTTGTCTGCAGTGCAATCCAAGAATTTATTGGACAGTCCATCCCCTGCTGTATTAGTTTCCCAACATATACCTGGAGAGTTGAAGTCCCCCATCACCACCAAATTCTGGGCCCTGGATGATTTTGTTAGCTGTTTAAAGAAAGCCTCATCCACCTGGCTAGGGGGCCTGTAGTATACACCTAGTAGGACCTCATCCTTGTTTTTTACTCCTCTGAGTCTAACCCAGAGACTCTCAACCCATCCATCTCCTATGTCCATCTCCACCTCTGTCCAAGTGTGTACATTTTTAATACACAAGGCAACACCTCCTCCTTTCTTTCTCTGTCTGTCCTTCCTAAGCAGGCTGTACTCTTCAATACCAACATTCCAATCATGAGTATTATCCCACCAAGTTTCTGTGATTCCAATGATATCATAGTTGTATTCATTTATTAGTACTTCCAATTCTTCTTGTTTATTTCCCATACTTCTTGCATTGTATATAGGCACCTCAGACATTGATTTGGTCTTGCCTCCCAATTTTGCCCTGGCCCTCTTTTTACTCTCCCAGTGTAGCCCATACTCCCTCCCATTTCAAGTTCTTCTCCCAGGTATCCATGCTCTCCACTTACCTGCCGGCTTTGCTCCCCTGCCCCCGTTGAACCTAGTTTAAAGCCCTCCTCACTAGGTTAGCCAGCCTGTGCCCGAATATAGTCTTCCCCCGCCTTGAAAGGTGAATGCCATCTCTGCCTAGCAGTCCTTCCCAGAAAAGGACTTCTTCTAAATGTTCTTGGACTTCCTGTTAATCGATCCCCATGTCCAATTCCTACAGTCCTTTTGGAGGAATCTCATGTTGCAGATCACCATCTTGTCCTCCGCAGCAAATGCTAGTAGTTTCTCGTCTTGTTCATTTCTTTCTTCGTATCCACACCTCCCCATGACTCTCTCCCAACCTTTGTTATCTGTTCCAACCTTCATGTTCCAATCATCTCCGACGACTGACATCTCCTCCATCATCTTTGTCAAGTCTTTAAAGAACAGTTCGATTCTTCCTCCGTTTTGCTGGACGTGGGTGCACACACTTGAATGACTGAGATGTTGAATGGTTTTGCTTCAAATCTCGCTACCATCATTCTTGCACTCACTGGTTTGTATCCTAACACTGCTCCTCTAGGTCTTTTGCTAAGAAGAAATCTGACTCCTGCCTCATGCTTTGTTTTGTTCCCTGACAAAATGACTTTGCAACTGCGCATCTCTACCAAGGCTGTCCAACGTATCTCTGCCAGTCCAAGTTTATCACATCAGTATCTCTCCATCCCCTTTTGAAACTGTTCTAACTTTCCAGTTACCCACAGTGTTCAGATGTTCTATGTTCCAATTGACAGTATATGCGTTAGTTGTAATTTTCATTTGGTAGTCAACTTATTGACCCAACCCCAATTGCTCGCTTGCTGTGAACCTTGCTTATCTGGGCGATACCCAAGCCAGCGTCTTTTATCAATTAGTCGTACTGGCATCAGATTTCATTCATATTGTTGTTTTGTGATCAGCTCATTGACACTCATCTGACCAACTCTCTTCCTTTATCCAGGCTTGGGACTGGCATGGAAGCCCTAGAGGCACCATGGAAGAGTTAGTAAAAACACACAAAAATAAATACTAATTTGTGGATTCATGAGTTTACTTACTGAGAAATGTAATGTTGGGTAACTATGCAGTGTCTTGCAATTTAAAATGCAATTTATCAGTTGGAAACTGAGGATTCACCCTGTGACCATCTTTTCACAAACTACAGTTAACGATTTTTTTTTTAATTAGTGTGTATTTAGGTGAGTGCCTGAATACAACATGTACATGTACAATGTTTTTGTGAGCACACACACACACGATCACTAGAAACAACCCCAACTGAAAATTTACATCAAAGGAATTAAATGTTATCTCTTGCAAATATTTCTTGTATTTACTCAACTTTAACTTTGTAAACAATCCATTTACTTCTAGGGAACTACTCAGATGTGGAAAGTTAGTTATGTGTATAAGCATTTAAATTGTCATTGCCCAAACCTCTGTTCTTTGAATGGTCTTGCATTTGTAGGTTTGTCACATTTGTGCAACCAAAATAAGCACATATATATTTATTAATAATCACTAAATAAAATCCAGGACATGGTTTTCAAGAAAGTGAGTCCATTCAGAATGTTGTGATTAGAAAAAAAGACGACAAAAAAGCTGACTAGCAAACTAGTATTTGCAAAACAATACCATTCATTTTTAACTGTTCTTCTCTGATCTACTGGAACAATAAGACATTATTTTGGTACAGGCTGAACACCTCTCTTAAGGAACTCTTGTTCAGCAGTATCACTAATTTGTTCTGATTTTAGTTCACTGGATGACCACTTATCATGGCTGTGGCTAAATTTGTTTCCAGCCACCAGTCTTGGATCTCAGAGTTCTGTGCTATTATTTAGCTGTAATTTACCCCTAAATGTCTTCTAAAAGCCCAGTAAGCAGTGGAATTGTTAGTAATGCTGCTAGACAATATTGACCTCCCATAGTCCAACAATTTCTTATCTAGCACCAGTCAGGTCCTGAGGGTGCCAGACTACAGAGCTTCAACCTATATTACTCTGTCATGTTATGAAAGAAGAAAACTAAAAGAAGTGTTATGTAAGATAAACAAAATGCAAAAATGTACTAAGTTCAGTCAATGCCTTGTTCATTAACAATCAAACTGCATAAGGGTAATTTATTTTACACATTAATATTTTACAGGTCTTTTTGATAACTGTATACTTTTGCATAATTTGTTTATCCATCTACACGGGTCATTCATTTAACTGCTTATTTTGAAAAATCTTGCATCTCTTTAATAATTGAGATATATAGCACATTACACTCACAGCTGCACACTCTTCCAGTTGAGCTCTAAAACTCAGCTATTGAATTTTAACCTAATTTACTGATGAAAGTAGAGCATATATTTCAATAGCTCAATTTTCACACATTGGACTGACTGTGTTTCTGAATGAGAGTACGAAAGTGAATGAGGATAGACACGAGGGAGGGACAAAAATCCCACTGCCATTACAGAATGAGCAGTTCCCCTACAACAGTTTCTGAAAGAACCTTCGTCAGTTCTGGTATGTGGGATCAGGTTATTTATTTGGAAGAGAGGTGCAAATAGCTTTGAGAGGGCAACTTGTCACCAAGGTGTGATTCTAAAGGAGCAAAGCAAGTCTGTGTCCTTATGACAATGTCACCCAATTTACCTGCTAGAAAACACTAAGAATTTATTCAGTCCTTGTTCTTCACTAGCTGAATCATTCTAGCTTATTGAAAATTGGCCTCAGTATCAACAATACACAGGCACTCCCTGAGTTATGAATGTCTGAGCACCAAATGGCAAGGGCATTAGTACAGGCTGAAGAGGAGGGAGCAGCTGTGTAATCAGAAATAAGTGGCAGTTAAAACAGGGGGCTAGGTGAAGATCCTAGGGTGTGTGGGTAGCAGCTGGGGTATGGGGCTGTGGACTGCCTGAGCCAGTGGTGAGCCTGTGGGGTGAGGTATGGGGGGTGGGTGGGTAGGAGCCAGCACAGAGTCTGTTGGTGGAGAATGGAGCCACTGCTGCAGAGGTTGCAGCTTGGGGCCCTGCAAAAAGATCTGTGTACAACCAGAAGTGCAGATCTTTCTGTAGGATCCCTTAGGTCAAGGTCCTGGGCTGCTGCCACTAAAGCCCGTGTTCCAGCCCATGTTGACAGCGAGCGTATGCGACTCCATGCTCTGCTTTTCTCGCTCCCCTCTCCAAGGAATTGAACTGCAAGTACACCAGCTTCCTTCATCTGAAGATTCAGATGTATTGTACTGCAGTCCCTAGATGCAGAGGCAGACAGGGCGGTGCCACCTGCTGCCCACATCCCCATAGGGGCTGGCCCTGAAGCTCACATTATCCACAGTTCCTGGCTGATTGGAGCTACAGAGCCAGCGCTCCAGTAGTGGCAGCACACAAAGCTTCCCTGCTCACCCATGCACCTAGGGTCTGCAGGGACCTGAAAGCTATTTTCAGGGGGCTACATATTACCAGGGCGGGTGGGGTAACTGCCTTAGCCCCTGGCTGTAAGAGGCACTGAGAGGGAGGTGAAGCAGTGATCAGCAGAGCTCGCCGACCTCAGTTTGAGAAATGCTGTCACAGAATAAGTGAACAATACCATATCTCAAACATAATTGTACAGGTCACAAAGATGTTCAGTGTCTTTATAGCAAATTGCGTACATGATAAAATCTGATAAAAGAGGACTTAAGAAAGTTATTAATTTAGCGTTTGCAAAAGAAGTGTGGGTTGACCATCCTGGAGACTGAACTCCTCTATCCACAGAACAAGTACAGCATGGGCACCAACAATGCCAGTTTTCTCATACTGTGCTTTTAACCTGTCTCAGCCTTGACCCGGAGGGTCTACGTAGAGTTAGCTGAATTTGACAATTTACAGATGTAAGCAAAGATGAGATATGCCAAAATTAAAATAGACAAGATTAACATTAAAAGTTTGCACTGGTTTAACTAGTTCAATAGTACCATCAATTTAGTTAAACCCCTGCAACTTTTTTTTTTTAAACAACAGAATCTTGACTGGGAGTTGAGGCACTTCTGAAATCCCACTGGACACCCATATACATCTTGGGCAGCCAAATACCTCAAATGTGACCCCTAAGACTTTTTGAACTCTTAGAGATTGAAATTCTGGTCTAGACTTACCTGTATGGGATCTGAGATGTACAGTAAGCTGGCTAGAGTTTCGGCTTGCATAAGGACAGATCTGGCATTTAAAAGGACGCTCATTTGAATGGATGCGTTGGTGCTTGTTGAGACTACTCTTGTCTGCAGCTGCATAATCACAGTGTTTACACTTGTAAGGTTTCACACCTGTATGGGAACGCATGTGCATCTTCAGCTTATCTTTGCGACTGAAGCACTTGCTGCACACCTCACATTTATGTGGCTTATCCCCTGAAAACAATAAAACAGCATCAAGATAAGAACTTTTGTAATGCCACAATCTTGGAACTAAAGAAAACACAAAGAAACTATAGAGAATTTTCAAATACCAATAGTCCTAATTTTCCAAAGGCCACCTTAAATTCACCTTCATTGTTTATGCATTCAGAGACCTCCATATTAAGCACCCTTCCTAACATGAACACAAAAGATGGTAAGGTAAGCAATACTGCAAGCCAGTATGCTCTGACACCACCTTTTGAAAGATCATTTAAAAATTAAAAAATGTTCACTTTATTGTTTCAACTAGATTTTTTAGAACTTTTTTCCTAATCTATTGTATAATGCAATGATTCACTGAAAAACAGCTTCCCATTCACATAACTCAGATCCTGTGTGTCAGTGATGAGAGAAGGAAACATAATTACTGATGTCCCGAAACATGAGGTCCAGATTACTGTAAGTTAAAAAACTGGCCCGCACTGAAGTAGTCTGTACCACACTGTGGAATTTGGCATTCCAAAGGTCCTTACATTCCAGAAAGGTAGGGGAAGAATTGTTCCTCTCAAACATGTAGGTTTTACTACCTGTAATTCAACACTTATTTTGTGGGAAAATATCTATTGACAATAATATGACGGAAAAATAGAAGGTGATGGTTTTAGATGTTTACCTGTGTGTGTTCTTAAATGACGTTCCACATCTTTCATGCCATATGATGTCTTGAATTGGCAACCTGAAAATAAATCAGATAGCACAAACAAACAAAAAAAAAACAACAAGATTTTTAAGAAAAACAAGACAATAGCACAGATACGTCGATAGAGTCAGGATGTTGTCTTTCTCAGCATATATCTGTAACATTTCTGTGTCAAGTATATCAAGGCTCTGTGGTGTGCATGTGTATGTACACATACATAAACATAAAGAGAAGAAATTCAACACTGCTGGAAAATGAAGTTGGCATCTTGTTTGCATACACTTACTTACAATAAGTAAGTAGCAGTACTTACCTATAAACTTTAGTCTTCTAGTGCTCCCCTAGAAGATAATTCATTCTCTGCATTAACTCATTCTGGAATGTCTCGCGGTAATCTCTAAAACAAATTGTGTGGAATCTCTGCCTGGGTTTTGAGATGCACTCTACAGTACACAGGGGACACAGGGAGACTAATTAATTTCACATAGTCTCAAATGAGAGATTGTGGGGGCCTAGCTAACACACTGGGGCCTCTACTCTCAGTTTACCCTGAGTCAAGAATACTGAGTAGGGCCCTGAAAGTGTGTGCATGTGCAAACTAAGGTTGTGCATGTGAAATAAGATTCTCAGGTAAAGACAAGATTTGAAACTATACTGTAAACTCTATTTAAATAAACAAGACAACACATTTGAGGAACGCATAACTCCCAAGGCTTACAGCATTGACCCCTGTATGAAAGAATTAAGCATATGTCATGTGGGAATTTTCTGTGCACTATATGGTAACTCTACTGATTAATGTTATTTAAATATTAACCATATTTAAAATCAGTCCATCCTTGTAAATGCCCGAGTACATCAATTGTGGATACAGCAAAAATTACTTACAGGACTCTTCACACAAGTTGCAGGCTAGGGAGCACATGATACTAATCAGGCCCTACTAGCTCACTTGGAAGGTAGGTTAACAGCCTCACTGATTCTGGTCAGCATATATCATCAGAGCCTGAGGGCCTGATTCTACACTCACGGAAGTGAATGGCTAAACTCCCACTGACTTTAATTCATATTAGATCAGGCCTAAAGGAGTATATTGTGTCGTTTTGTAGATTCTGTGCAGATTAATTTCATTTACTTAGTCAAGCCTAGCAAATTTGCAACTATACTAAACCCACCAATTGTTAAATGAAAGAAAAAGAAAATGTAGCAATATCTAACCTGGATAGCAGCAGTTCAATTTCTTTTGGGTAACAGCAGTACTGGATTTTCTGGAACGTGTTTTCGATGATGGGGAGACAGCAGAATTCTGAGGTTCATGGCTCTCACTGGGCAGATATGTTTGGTAGCCATGTTCAAAAACAAACTCTGGAGCAGAAACTAAAAATATAAGATGTTCCACTTTCATAGTATAAACATTTCCGATCTCCTTTAAGTGCCAACCATACCTAGTCCTACATTCACGTTTATTCTTTTATAAAAATGTGTTCACTATTACTAAGTGAAAACCCCATGTAAAGACAGAGAAATTGAAAAAGAAGAGAAAAGGAACTGACAAAAGCCTCTGTCCTGCAACTGGATATGCATGGATAGTCCCTTGAGTGCAAAGTTGCAATGAAGTCTGTGGGATTTGCCAAAAACAAGGGCGTGATGATGTGGATCCAACTGCAGGACTAAGGGCTCACTCCGTTTCTTCCGCTGTGTTTCCGTGTGGGCGTGGCAGGAGGATTATTTATATGAGTACAGTTATTCATGTTGTTACGCATTAGCAAGATCATTGTCTCAAATCAGCATTCAGGGAAACAACAAAAGTGGTTTTATACTAAATGGTGTCAAAAATATGAACTAAAGAAACTGAAATTTTTTTAAAATTATCTAATCCCTCTCAGTTAGAGGAATTTTAGATCTCAACTCTATGAGGTATGTATATTGCCATAATTCAAAGGTGAGTAAATAAGAGGCAGATAAATTTAGGCAATTCATCCAAAATCCAGTAAATCATGGGCTGGAGTTGAACCCAGAAATTCCTGGCACCCAGCCCTGAATTCAGTCACCTGTAATGTAACTTGTCTTTCACCAGTTTTAAGACTTTTGTAGATCAGATTCTTTCCACCAAAACATTTCTTCAAATCTCTCTGAAAATTATTGCGTCTGTTCAACAATTACAAGCAGTCCTAAAGCACCTTAAAGACTAACAAATTTATTTATTAGGTAATGAGCTTCCATGGGTAAGACCCGCTTTCTCAGATTGGGTCTTACCCTCAAAAATAAATTTGTTAGTCTTTAAGGTGCTACAGGACTGCTTATTTGTGAAGCTACCGACAAACTCAGATACCCCTCTTCATTTGTTCAAGACAGTTCAAACTAAATCAGGCCCTTTGCCAAAAGTACGCACGCATATAGTTTTATGCAAGTGAACTTCAGAACAGGCTTAAATGTTAAGCCTTTACAGAGGCAGCAATGCTGAGTATCATGGTACTCCCGGCTAATGAACTGTGGGAACGCTTTTTTCCAGATGCAGGGGTCTCTTATAAAGAAGACCTCTACTGAAGATCAACAAAAATTCTAAGCTTGTGTTTTTGTTACCAATGGCACCACTAAAAATGCAGTGTAATGCAACTATTTTGCATACTGGCACTAACTATAGTTTCCTTTTCATTAAGTGCTGGCTGCATGTCACATCAGGTTTAAGATATTATAAATGAATCCACGTTTTAATTGTCAAATTAAGTGCACAGTATTACATCAAAAGCTAATGAAGTACTCAGATTGTTTCTCCTCCTTTCACCAAAATGTATATGAATACTTGTGTGCAAACCAGTATTTTAGCTTAAAGATGGGACACACAGGTTTACATTTCTATTGTGTGCTTTCAAATTCTGAAGAAATACCTGTGATGGTCTGAGTCTCTGAAGTGATTGTTCTGGTTGTGGTCTGAGTCTGTGTTGATGGCACAGTTTCTTCTGAGACAAACTGGACAGTACTAGTGGTCCCAGTTGTGCTGGTCAGCTGGCAGCCACTTTGCTTGTGAGCAACAAAGGCATCTAGGTTAGTGAACTGCTGCTTGCAAATGCCACAAATGTGAATATCTGGGGTGAGCTCCACTAGAACAGTGGTGCCTCCTGGAACTACAAAAATGGAAGGAAATCAGAGAAATTACATTGATGAAACGAAAACATAAAAACATTCCCACACAAAAGCAAAGAAAGACTCCATTAAGATTATCAAGTATCATATAGATCAGGACCTCTTATGAAATAATTGCAGTGTATCCCTTTCATTTACTATTGGGGGAGTGACAGTGGGAACTGTGAAACCAAGAGGCTGAACTTTTTAATTCTGTCCTTTTTTTGTGAAGAGGCATAGTGTTCAGCAGATGACCAGTTAACCACTGAAGAACTAAACATGTTTAGTGGTACATGAAGCTTGTGGGCACTGACTTCAGTAGGAGCTGAGCATGCTGGACAGCCTGAAGTGCAAAGCCATTTGAACTAAAAAACAAACAAACCAACCACTATGGCCAAATCTACACTAATGTGGAAGATCACATGAAGATATGCAATTCCAGATAAATTACTTAAGTACCTTAATTTGCAAGTCTGCATGATCTCCACTGGGGTGGCTCAACAGGAGCAAATGCTCCCATTGACCTCTTTTACTTCTCGTGACGAACAGTAGTGCCGATGGGGGCACCGTCTGAGTTCAGCTTTGTGCATTCCTACTATGGGCTCTAAATCGACCTCTGGGAGATCGAGCACTGCTGCACAGATCTTCCGCTGAGTGTAGATAAGCTGTAAGATGCCTTGGAAACCTGATTCGGGAAACCTGCACGCCTGAAGTGTTGAACATTAAGTTGCTGATAAGGCTATATTCTGGTTCCATGCTACATATTAGGCCACAGGAGATTGCATGGCAGTTGCACTCTAGAAACTTGCAACTGTGCATGTGGCACAGTGACACCCTCACAGCTAGGAGGCTTGCACTATTGCACAGTGCCGTTATGCACTGGGCCCAAAGGACCTACACCGTTATTCCATGCATATTAGGCCTAGGGAGTTTGCCCCCATAGGACTCTAGGAGTGTTTCCCAACATGTAGGCCCTTGCCCAGTGCTCCAGTTGGGGTGGATGGGAAGGAGTCCTTAATAAACATGAATGGTCCTGGAGTGAGATGCCAGGATGCTTTCCGCCTAACCTTTTCTTCTCTTTCCTTACCTCTCACAGCCTATTGTCCTGCCTCCTCTCCTACCCTTACAGTTTAACATCTCCACCTTCTCCACCCATCCCTAACTGCCTCCTCTGTCCCTCCCAGAACTGCCCCTACCAACACACAAAATATGTGGCTGCAAAGGGCACCATGAGAAGTGGGACAACAAATTACCCCAAACTGCATGATACCTTAGGCAGCTGCATGCTGCATTTTGGCACCATATTCAACCCTATCCCCTGGCTACACCCAGGATCTCTTTTCGCATCCAAAAGACAACAGAGAGGAAAGACAGTGCCCATCCTACTCTGGCCTAACTGCTGCTCTTTTCCCAGGGTTGGGTGCCCCTCCCTGTCCCTATTTTGGTGTCCTCATTAAGTGCCCCTCATTTGCCTCCGCTCCATGCACAGGGGCATGTGAGCAGGGACCACAAAGTGGAGCACCACCCTGGGGGGCCCCAGCTGGTGATGAGAACTTTGCCAGAGCTGAGGATGTGGGCTGCAGGCTCAGCCCATCAAGTGCTGGTCAGGCAGGGAGAGGACAGCTTCACTGTTGGCTTTCCTGGACCTGCCCCAGGTGTGCAGCTACTTAGGGCAGAAAGGGAACAGAGATGTGGCTGGGTGAACAGCCACCCCTGTTATTTCTGAGACTCCTGACCATACCGCTCAGCCCAGGAAAGCCTCCCTACCCTGCTCCCACCTACTCCCCTGCAGCGCTGGGGCTGGGGCTGGGGCTGGGGCTGCCCCGCCCCCCGCCGGAGTGGCTGCACCTCCATGGGGCGCTGCAGGGCAGAAGTTGGGTAGGGCATCAAATCCGGCAAGGCCCGGCCTGCGGTCACCCCTGCCACCTCCTCCAGTCATTGCAGCCCCATCCGTCCCCCACCTCCAACTGTCTCTCCCCGCCCCCAGCGCCCCACAAGCGAGGCGCCCGACCCGTCCGCCCCTCCCTCACCCCGGGCCGGAGACGCGCTGAGGGCGGGAAGCCAGAGCCGATCTCCGCCGAGGGCTCCGGGATGAAGGGGCTTCTGCTGGGCGGGGCGCCCAAGCCCGAGCTACGCCCCGGAGCCGCTGAGGAATCGGGCCGCCAGCGCGAACCGGCCCCTCGCTGCTCCCCGCCTGGGCGGCGCCACCTGCTGCTGCTCGCCCAGGCCCGGCCCGCTGCGCAGGCCTCGCTCGGCCGCCGCAGAGACGCCAGCCCAGTCGCCGCCGCGCGCCCGCCCGCCCGCGTACGAGCTCGGCCCACACCCGCTGCTTGCGTAACTCAGGGCTCGGGGCCTGTCGGGCCCGCCGGGCCCGCTCGGCACTTACACGCTACGGGACCGGGGAAGCCCGACGCCCCCGCGCCGCCCGGGTTCATAGCGTGCGGCGCGGCGCGGCCCGGCCGCCTGCCGGGGGCTCTGTAGCGGCGGGACCCCCGCCCGGGCGGGACGGACGTGGAGAAGCCGAGCGCGGCCGCACGCCGTGAGCATGCTCAGTGCCAGCCGGGGAGGCTGCGGCCCGCCAGGCCCGGAACCCACCTGCTCCTTCTGGGAGGGCAAGTGCGGACAGGGCGGGCGACTGCTGCTGGTCCCTCCACCCCCGGGCAGGCTGCGCCTGGGTCCGTGTAGCTGGGTACAGCCCGCTCTGACCCCCCAGGCCAGGGGTGAGCAAACTTATTCCGTCGGTTCCCACCCTTCGCACCTGGAATTAGCAGCCCCCCACCCCAACCTAATGTCATCTAAACCGAGGGAAGTTTCGGTTGTGTCCATATGAGAAAAGAACCCTGTCGGTACATGGACAAAAGTAAGGCTGTAGAAGACAAAAGCTTTAAGCGGCGTATCAATGGGAATGCCCCTACATAGAAACAGTAGCGTATGTCAACTTTTTTAATGAGATAAATGAGCCTGAGACCTAGCAGCCTAACATGCTGTGCACCCCTTTTGTAATTTCATGCCCCTCCCCCGAGCGAGCCCACTCCCCACTTTGCTAACTGCTCCATAGGCGCTGGGTAGGCTGTTGCTAGGTCTGTACAGCTGGCTGCAGCCTGCTCTGATTCTGTAGGCACTGGGCAGGCTGCTGGAGGGGCAAGTTTGTAGAATTTTTGGTGGTGCCCAGAATCAGTTCCGGTGCCTCCTTCCCTCACCTGCCTAAGGCTGGGGGAGGCAGGGGGTTGGACTTGGGCTCTAGGATGGCGTTCTGGTGTGGAGTGCAGGTATGAGCTGGGATGCAGGACGAAGGCTCTGGGATGGAGTTTGGGTGCAGGAGGGGGCATGGGCTTCAGGCTCTGAAGTTTGGGTGCAGGCTTGGAGCAGGGGTTCAGGAGGGGGTGAGGGTTCCAGCTCTGGGAGGGAGTTTGAGGGCAGAAGTGAGTGTGAGGGTGCACAAGGGGGATGAGGAGTGCGATGCTTACCTGGGCAGCTCTCTTAAGTGAAGTGCACCCTCCCCCTGGCAGTGACTCTTGGTACACTACAGCCTGCAAACATTGCTCCTGCAGCTCCCATTGGCAGCAGGGGGACTGTGGGCAGGGGCACTATGCAGAGATATACCTCCCATCCCAGGGCCATGGGGTTGTGCTGGTAGCTGTACAAAGAGCAAGAGCAGGCAAAAAGCTGCTTTAGCCTTGCTGCACTACTGGTGGTGTCAGAGGGGCAGACCCTTTTAAATCAACTGGTGGGCAGTAGGCAGGGGCAGCACTGGGGGGAGGTACCTGGGGGCAGCAGGAAGGGCTGTGGGAGAGAGACCCAGCCCTAAACTTTGCTGGAGCCACACTCCAGGGCTATGAATCTTCTTGGAGCCTGGGCACCAAGGGGCCCTATAATTTGCCTTTCCTGAAGGCTGCTACTTATAGTCTTAGTACAGGCTGCTGCTAGTGTAATTTGTAAGCTATACCCAGTGTCCAGTCTGCCGATGTCTAATTCAGGCTGCTGTGGTTAGTAGCCATAAAGTTACAGCATGCTTCTCTTTTAGAGCCAGTTTTGGGCAGGCTCTTGCCATCTCTCGAGCTCTGCACTAGAGGGTGCTCGTGTTTACCCATCTGACACATGGTGCACCCAGGACTTCTCATACAGCATGGGTAAATACAATCACGGCCTCCACACCATCTCTCTGTTGGCATTACTGTATAGTCACCCCACACATATATTTCTGGATGCAGGCATAACTGAGCAGGACTTTCCTCGCACTCACTGTTCTCAGGGCTGTAGGCTACTGTGTACTAGGCATCAACTGTAAGAGGGGGATTAATGTGTCTGCTGTGCTCTCAGTGATTCTTCTGTTAGGGCTGAGGCAGAAAAGAAACTAGATGCAGAGGGGACAAGAGCCGGACCAGGTGGGAGGAGGCCGTAGAGGGAACAGATTGGAAATGCATTATGTAAGTATGTAATTAAAGACTATATCCTAATTCAGTTGCTCCAATGTTGAATTAACATTGAACAGGCAAATTTAAGTCTCACATTTCCTCATTTTGAGTTCTTGACTTTGCATCCTGAATATTCTTTTCACTAACTCCTTTGGTAGGCTGACCAGACAACATGCTTGAAAAATCAGTACCATGGGGGAAGGGCAGGGAGGGTAATAGGCACCTCTACCAGACAAAGCTTAAAGTATCAGGAATGATCCTATAACGTCATGTCATCCTACCTTTGTGTGTTATCAGTGATAAATGCTGGCAATTTAGTGTATGCACTAAACACATGCATATGGCTTCAGATTTTAGCTCATACAGTATTAGAATTGGAGCTCTAGTTCCATGGGACAGTGGCATCCACATGACATCTCTGTTGGTTCATTTTACCAAAACAACAGCTGCAGACATAGGACAGATTAGGATGCAGGAGGAGAAACTCCTACTTTTGGCCTTCATAATAGAGCTTGCTGAATAATTGTGTTGAATAACACACAGTTGGCATAGGAAGATGATTAAAAACACTACATATATTCCCCCCTTTGAGACTAAAGCTACATTTTCATCCCAGTTCCAGATATAAGATATTGATGTCTAAATAATACTGTATATGGTATAGACTGTTCCCCACATTTGAATTAAGTAAGTATATCCTGAACACTGATAAGGTTTTATAAAAACATCAGAGAGCCCCCAATCATACTAGTCTTACAGAATTTCATTTGGAACTCTGGAAATACATCTTGTATTGTGTGAGTATAAATATATAGTTATTGCCTATAAAATGGGATTATGGAAAAACCCCCTAGAATAAAGAATATGGTCAGTGCTCATGATGCCTTCTTTGGGGTGTGTCCAAATATAAGATGGTTAAGATCGCTAGAAACAATCATTCTTAATCTCTTTTTTCACTGTCTAGAGAAAGCTTCATTGCTGAAATATTATCTATCACCCTCTTCACTCTTTTTTTAGCATATTTATTTTTATCCAAAGTAGATACAACCTACATTATACTTTTTCTGCAATAATACTATACTTCCTTTGAGCTGCAGTTGTGCTTTGGAGCATAGAATAATTTTTAATCAGTTTTTACTGTGTTATTGTCCTTCCATCAGAACATCAGTCTGACCAAATTAGAAATTGATGCTTTAGATCTCAGATATTATTTATTTTGAGGTTATATTTACAGTGAATTTATTACCTGTGGAGGCGGGTTAGATGTTCTTCCTTTATCACAGAATACTAGAACTAGAAGGGATTATGAGAGGTCATCCTGTCCAGTCTCCCACCCTCACAGTGGGACCAATCACAATCTAAAACACCCTGACAAATGTTTGTCTAACCTGCCCTTAAATAATTCCGGTGATGGAGATTCTGCAACTCCCCTCATCAACCTTTTCCAGTGTTTAACCCTCTGACAGTTAGGAAGCTTTTCTTAATGTCCAACCTCAACCTCCCTTGATTTGTTGCAATTTAAGCCCATCAGAGTCCAAGGAGAACAATTTTTTCCCCTCCTCCATGTAACACCCTTTTAAGTACAGTAAACTCTTGAGAAGTGCAATTTCGATTAGTGCTTAACTTGCATTAACATGAATTAAGTGCAAATCAAAACTTCCACCCCCTTCAGGCCCTGGCAACCCCAGCTGGGAGAAGTCAAGGGTTGCGTGGCTGCTCCCCTCACTTCCCCCAGCTGCCCACTTCCCCAGCCAAAGGAATTCTCGGGCTCTCCCCAACTCCCTCCAATTTATGTGAAATTCAGTTTACGTGGAAGTTGCCCAGGATGCAACCTCCACATAAATCCATGGATTGCTGTATTAGTAAAACTGCTATTGTGGTCCCTCTCGGTCTTCTCTCTTCCAAACTAAACAATCCCAGTTATTTTAGCCTTCCCTCATGTGTCATGTCTTTTAGACCTCTAATAATTTTGTTGCTCTTCTCTGGACACTGTCCCATTTTTTCCCTTCTTTCTTGAAACGGGCTGCCCAGAACTGGACACATTACTCCAATTTAGGTCTAATCAGTGCAAAGTAGAATTTGAGATTCACAATGACCTCTAGATCCTTTTCTTCAATACTCCTTCTTAGCCAGTCACTTTCCATTTTGTATACATGAAACTGATTGTTTCTTCCTAGGTGGAGTATTTTGTATTTGTCCTCATTAAACTTCACACTATTTAGTTCAGACAATTTCTCCAGTTTTCCCAGATCATTCTGAATTACTACCCTATCCTTTAAAGCAGTTGCAGCCCCTCCCAGCTTGGTGTCATCTGCAAACTTTATAAGTGTACTCTCTATACCATTATCTAAACTGTTAGCCACTCAACAGGTACAGCATGGGCAACAGAATTGAACATTTACTCACTAATATGCCTTCCCTTCTGGACTGGGTGTCCAGAGATGCTTGGATAACAATTAACATACCCATGAAGACTGGAGTTGAATCAGCAAGGCTGTTTCTACACAGGCCACTTCCTTCAGAAGTGGCATGCTAATAGACGGAGCAAAAGATGCTAATGAGGCACGGATGCAAATTCCCCATGCCTCATTAGCATAATGATTTAGAGTTCGGAAAATTTTTGGGAAGAGGGGGCCTACGGAAGGAGGACTTCCTTCCAGAAGGCCCCCCAGGGCTGCGCTTCTACACGGCGTTTTGCAGTCTGGAAGAACGGTCTTCCAGACTCCAAATCATGTGACATTATGCTAATGAGGTGCAGGGAATTTGCATCCACGCCTCATTAGCATATTTCGCTCCATGTATTAGCATGCCACTTCCAAAGGAAGTGGCCTGTGTAGAAATGGCCCAAGAGAGAAGCAGGGGTGCTGGAACTAGGGCCATCTCTAGACTAGTAGGATTTTTCAGCCGAAGTTTGTGTCAGAAGGTATCTTGCAATAAAACGTAACAACAGATTGCGTCCAGATAGCAAAAGTGGATTGAAAGAGCGTTTTGCTCTATCAACAGAGAGGCTGTACTGCCTGGCCGCTTTATCAGCGGATCGGCCACCCATAAGCACAGCAGACAGGGTTGTGCGGTGTCCTGGAAGCCTTCTCTGTCAACAGGAGGCCCCCCGGAACATCCAGACTGGCATTTTGTCAACAGAGCTCTGTCAAGAGTGGCATTCTTCCTCGTGAGCTGGGTATGGCTGTTGACAAAAGTGCTGTGTTCTGTTGACTTACAATCGACAGAACACCCTTAGAAATCTGGAAGCTCCGCAGGTTTTGTCAACACATCCCTCTAGTCTAGCCATAGCCTAGGAGTGCTGGGGATGAGTGCCCCCTGGCTTGAAGGGGTTTTCATCATATACAGGGATTACAATATTGTTCAATGACTTTCAGCACCCCAACTCTATGCAGACTGTTCCAACATCCCTGGATGGAGGTGAAAGGCACAGTAGCAAGTTGATTACCAATCTTTGGAACCATCTGGTTCCCCAACAAGCACTATTACTCTTTATAATCATTCAAATGAATACAATTAAAAAGAATGCATACGTTAATTTATAGTGAGTAAAAGTATAATACAATGCTTCAGTTACAGCAGTGGCACCTCTAAGCCTAGCAGAGTACTTACAGGTATCAGGCAGTTTTGTACTTGTCACCACTAAGCTGTCCTGCCACTGCCTGAGTCATGCTACCATGGCTATGCTACTATATTTATATTTGTGCTAACTCTCATTGAACTGGTGCTACTATGTGTATGTGAGCTGAGAATTGCAGCCTGAGCTCATAGTATAGGTATAGGGTTAGATGCAGTTGGACACCACTCCTAGAGCTGGCAGTCCATAAAGGAATTTATTTACCCTTATTCCTCCCATTTCTCTACTACCAAGCATTTTGGAGCCAGGCCAGAATATCAGGAGCAGCTTGAGTTGCTTAGATCTCTGTGCTAATAAAACTGGAACAGTTCATCTTAGAAAAGAGACAACTGAGGGGGCATATGATAGAGGTCTATCAAATCATGACTGGTGTGGAGAAAGTAAATAAGGAAAAGTTATTTACTTGTTCCCATAGCACAAGAACTAGGAGTCACCAAATGAAATTAATAGGTACCAGGTTTAAAACAAACAAAATAAAGTATTTCTTCACACAATGCAGTCAACCTGTGGAACTCCTTACCAGAGGATGTCGTGAAGGCCAGGACTTTAGCAGGCTTCAAAAAAGAGCTAGGTAAATTCATCTAGGTTAGGTCCATCCATGGCAATTAGCCATGATGGGCAGTAGCAGTGTTCCTAACCTTTGTTTGTCAGAAGCTAGGAATGGGTGAGAGTAGATGGATAACTTGGGCTATGCCTACATGGCAGGCGCTGTCATGGGATACAGCAGTATCCCGAAATAGTTGCCTGCATCTAAGAAACACACCCGTTGTCTCAAAACAGTTTCGAGATAACGGGCGTGTTATTCTGGCATCCCTTTACACCACATTGCAGGAGGAACACAGGGATGCTTCAAAATAGTGTTTCATTTCAGCATGTGGTGCCATTTAGACAGTGCCACATGCCGAAATAGACCATTTTGAAATCTACTTGAAATAAGCTATGCAATTTGCTTAGCTTATTTCAAGGTTAAGTTGTTGTGTAGACATAGCCTTGATGATTTTCTGTTCTGTTTGTTCCCTCTGGGGCACCTGGTATTGGCCACTGTCAGAAGACAGGATGATGGGCTAGGTGGACCATTGGTCTGACCCACTGTGGCCATTCTTAGGCTTGCAAAGAAAGGACTGAAGGAACTCTGAAGAAGGGCATTTGCCACCACCTCCTGAAATGGAAAAAAAGGTGCTGCTTCACTTTTTTAGTAGTCTGTGGAACTCCACAGAATGTTACTAGGCAATTCAGAGTCATAGCATCGCTGTAGATCAATTCAGCAAGCTTCCCTGTTTAACTACACAAAATAACATTTAACTTACAAGAGAATCACCCAGTTTCATGAGAGGCTTATACAAAAACATTGCTATAAACAGTAATGCACATGCGTAACCAGACTCACAGAAATAAATTTTATCAAGTGCATAATGTTTGTAGGATCAGGGCTTTCTTTAAATCAGTGGTTCTCAAACTTTTCGGCCTGTGGCCTACCCTGCTCAATGCAAATTTTCCATGGCCCACCCATCCAACCACCCATAATGACAAAATGCCTTTGATTATCTCTAAATATCTTAAATACTAAATTATTCATATTAGGCTACTGGAGCCATAACATAAAGGGCTTGTTTATACTACCTCTCTACTTCGAAGGAAGAATGGTAAGTAGGTGTTGGGAGTTTATTAATGAAGTGCTGTGGTGCATGTGCAGCACTTCATTAAGCAAATTCCGCCCCCCCAGCCCCACGGCAACTCCAAAGTTTTAAATTTTGAAGTGCCGGCTCGCATGTAGCTGGAGGGTGCTCACTTCGAATTTTGGGGAGTAAAGGGACTTCGACGTAGTACCGGCAGGTGAGCTGTGGCTACACGTGAGCCAGCACTTTGAAGTTTAAAACTTTGGAGTTGACATGGACTGGAATTTGCTTAATGAAGCGCTGCATATGCACCCCAGCACTTCGTTAGTAAACTCCCAACACCCTAATTACCATCCTCTCTTCAAAGTAGGGAGCTAGTGTTGACACAGCCAAAGTGTCACATATAACTGGGAAGAAAGCACATATTAATAATCAAAATAATTAAACAGATTAAGGACCTTAATTTTATGTTGCTAGTTAACAAAACTTCATTTTAAATAAAATACAATATTAATTTATGTCCAAATATAGGTTTCAATGTTGTTTTTATTTATGGCGGGAATAGGGAAGCTTTTTGAGTTGGAGGTCCACTGATCTACAGAAAAATCAGGGGCCACACAAGTGAGAAGAACCCCCCCAAAAAAGCAGACCCCCCCCAAGCCTCACTGATGTGGCCCCCAACTGAGATACCTCACTCCCCTGGTGTTCCAGCCCCGTGGTAGGTTGTGGGTGGGTGGGTGGGTGGGGAGAAGAGGAGGCAGGGAGGACCAAGCTTCAGTGCTTCCCACAGGCCAGATTAACTCTTTTGGGGTCCTGGGGTTAGTAGATTTGTAAAGGGGGAAGGGACAGCTCAGTGGTTTGAGCTCTGGCCTGCTAAACCCAGTAGGGGTCTGGGGCAAATAGATATTAAAAAAAAAACAAACCTTTCAGGGGTGGTGCTTGGTCCTGCCAAGAGGGTGGGGGCCTGGATTTGATGACCTCCCGAGGTCCCTTCCAGTTCTATGAGATGTGTATCTCCATATATTATATTATTACGACAAGATCCCCAGGCCCTCAGGTGAGGCCTAAAATGAGGGGTTCAGTGTGCAGGAGCGGGGAGTGGGACAGAGATGGAGGTAAGGGTGAGGGTTAGAGTGCTGGAGCAGGCTGGGATAGAAGGTCTGGCCAGGAGAGAGGTTGTGAGAGCCGACTAAGGGTGGGGTGTCTGGAAGGGTGGGAGGGTGCAGGAGTGAGCTGGGTGTGTGGCCAGGAGGGAGGGTGCAGGAGCCAAGGTGAGTGCAAAGTCTAACCAGGAGAAAGGATAGAGTATGGGATCTGGCTAGAGGGGAGAGTGCCAGGAGTAAGGGAAGATGCAGAAGCAAGTTGGAGATGAAAGGTCCAGGAGCTGAGCTGGGCGTGAGGGGAGCACAGCAGCTGACTGGGGAGGGAGAGATGGGTGGGAGGGAGGTGCAGGGGCTGACGGGGGCAGGGAGAGCTGGGCGGAAAGTGGTGGTGGTTGGTGCAGGAGCCGTTTGGGGCTAGGAGAGCTGAGCCAGAGCAGGGGCACGTGATGGGTGTGCAGGGGCTGACCATGAGGGGAGTGCCAGGGGTGCTTACCTGACTCCCCACTCCCTGCCATTCCCTAGGTCCTGTGCTGTGTTTCCCCAGCAGGGAGGAGGGGGAAAGGAAGCATGTGGAGCTGTGCTTCTTCCGTCTTCCTCACCCCTCTGCATGCTGGATCCAGCCATAGGGCTCACAGCTGCTCCCCTGCCCATGTCTGCACAGGCAGCCTCTGTGGACAGAGGTCACTGTTGACAGAGAAACCTCGGCAGTACCTTTGTCAACAGATAGCATCCACACACAAAAGCAGATTGAAAGAGCAAGCTGCTCTGTCGACGGAGAGCAACCAGACTGCCCTGCCCTCTCTTGAGAGAATGGCTAACTGGAAGCTCTGCAAACAGGGCTGCCCGGGGAATGCTGCCCGGGGAACTGGAAGCCCTCTGTGTTGACAGAAGTGTCTACATGGGTACTCTGTTGACAAAATACTGTCGACAGAGGCATTATACCTGATCAGGAACAGGGATAACACTGTCGACTGAACAGGTGAGCTTTGCTGACAAACTCTTGACAGAGCGCTTTTAGTGTGTAGACACTTGGCGAGTTTTGTCGACAGAAGCTGCCTGTGTGGACGCAGACGCAGAGTGGGAAAGGTTTAACAGGGAAGAGTTAAAAATAGATTAAAGGAATGTTAAAGAAATGGGTGTAGGAAAAATAAATATTACAAAAAAGTACAAAGGTAAACTTTCCTGGAAATAAAAAGGCATAAGGCCTGATTCTAGGGTTGCAGGCACTTACATAAATCAAGATTTATTCCTCTTACCCTGTGTATTTATAGCAGGGTAAAACCAGTGCAAATGAGATCAGAATCAGACTTAGTGGGTGGAGGAAGAGGACAAAGGAATGTAAATCATAATTAACATTTTCAGAGGTAGGAGAAAGAGAGAAATGAAGGATGGATTTATGGAAAAATAAACAGGGCAATTAAAATAACAAAGATTGTAGAAAATAATTTGTAGTAATTCATCATTATATTGACGGATAATGACATATGCAGCAACATAAATTAACTGTGCATCAAATTAATTATGTTAAAAGAATAGGGAATCTCTCTCCATGATGCTAACATATAATTATTCTTCTTCTTTTTCAAATGTTTTAAAATAATGTCATTTTAATTCATAATGTCACCCACTCACCACGAGGAAGAATTCCTCTGTTGAGAAGTATCTGTTGACAAAAGTGGATGTGATCATTCCGGGGGGTCTTTTGTCAACAGAAGAGGCCTCTGGGATGCCACACAGGTGCCTCGGCAGGCACCCTGTCCACGGCAATCAGCACTCTATAATTCCTGCCTCTGAGCCTTCTTAAAGCTGCAGGGAACACGGGGATCCCTATGGCTGGAAGCTGAGAGTGTGAGAGTAGCTGCACAGCACTCAGCTCTCCCCCTATGTCCTCACACTTGCACTGGAGCAGGCATGGCTAAATGCCAGGCACCTCATGACTCCTCTAGGCCCTCGAGGGAGCAGCCGCAGGGGTACCAGGATCCTCCACAGGGCTCTAAGAGGTGTATCCCATCCTGGAGCAGGGCAAAGATCCAGGCCCTGATGGATTTGTGGGTGGAGGAAGAAACCCTGCAGGACCCCAGAGCCAGGCACTGCAACACTGATGTATATAGCCACATGGCTGAGGCCCTTGCAGAATGGGGTCAACCGCGCCACACCCTTGAACAAGTGCGTGCAAAGGCAAAGGAGTTGCAGCAGAGATATGTGCAGGCCCAGGACACTATGGGACTCTCAGGCGCAGAATTGGCCACCTGCCCATACTGCGTGGAGCTGCACCACACCCTGGCCTCAGCCTAGATTTGGGGCTCAATGCTCACCTCATCGAGGAGGAGCCCAAAGAGTAGGACAAGCCACAAGAAGGGCAACAGAAGGAGCCCAATTCGGAGACCAGCAGCCAGGTCATTGCCCTGGACCTAGTCCCTTGCAGCCAGGATGCCTCCCAGGCTGTCTCTGAGCTTGGTGAGGGCTCCTCTGATGAGTGCCCCATTTGTCACACACCCCAAGGTGTGGGAGGTGGGCACAGACAGGGCGTGCTATGAGCATTGCTCGGCTGACTCAGGTGGGCTCTGTGCTATGCTCCTAGCATGTAGAACTACATGCAGTGGTAGTATTGAGTGCTACCTGGACCCAGCAGACAGCCCCAGGGCATGGACAGCATTCTGCTGCCAGGCTCGCAGGAGGCTGGATGAGCATCAGGTTCCAGGGGGTGAGGGAGTGGCATGCCCTCCTAACACCTGCCATGGCTGCAAGCAGGCTAGCCACAAGGGCAATGGCATGACCCCAGACACACCGAGGAGTGTGGCATATGTGCATGCCTGCAGCACAAGGCAGCACCCACTCCCATGGGCATTGCTGTGAGCCGCAGGTGTGTGGGTAGGCCCTGGGGAGGGCCAGGCTGCTCCTGATACCCCTGCCACGCATGAGGCCCTGTGGCTGCACACCCCCTTTGGCTGCTAGCTTGTTGACCGGAGGGTGATGGCAGCCAGCATGGCCCCAGAGGCACCTTGGAGTCCCTGTGGAGCAGGGCCTGCTGTGCAGGCACACGTCTTTGCTGCCGGGGTATCCCCGTCCCCTGGCCTGAGGGGTGTTGGTTGCTGCTCGTGAAGGCAGGGACACGGGCTATGGGACTGTGTTGCGTGAATGACTCCCCAACAGAGGGCCAAGCCACCCCACAGACACCACCCGACCACCCCTGGAGCCAGAGGAGGAGGTGGAGGGTGCATGAGGATATAATGTATCAGTGTGTCTTTGTCCTGAAGGACATGCAGTATTCCCGGCCTACCACATCCAGGAGGATGCGGAGTGGCAGTTGCAGGTGTGGGACCAGCTCATGTCCCACTGTGACCCAGTCACAAGTGTCTGGCAGGACATGCTGGCACAACCACCCACTGCTGCCCCCGCTGCCTCACACCTGCCTGCCGTCCTGCAAGGCACCCTTGAAGAGGTAGGCAAGCCTGCAGATGGGGCAGGGAACCGCTACTCGGAGGGGTTGCTTTAAGCGCGTCTCCTCAGGACTCCGGCACCAGCTTTCGGAAAGAACTGCTGACCTGCAACCCTGGCTGATGTGATCCCGGGTGGCTGTTTTGCCAAAAGAGAGGCCAGGCTGTCTGGCTGCTCTTTGCTGGGAGAGCAGATCACTTTTTCAATGCACCATGGTGTCTGGATGCACTCTGTCCACCGGAGTTTTGTCACAAAATATCTTCCGACATAAACTTCTGATGACAAAAGCCTGCAGTCTAAACATAGCCTGAATGCTTAATTTCTCTCATGCTGTTTGGAACAGTTAGGCCCTGATTCAGCAAACATTTAAGCATATAATTTAGTTTTTAAGCATATGCTTAAATATATGCCTATTCAACAAAATACATACTACATGTTAAATACACACTTAGCTCCCATTCATGTCTAAGCCAAGTATGTGATACAGCATTTGGCTGAATCAGAGCAACAGTAAAGAATTCTAAAGTGGTTGGACGTTTTTAAAAAAGGAACCTGCATCTTACTTTTTGTCTTTGCAAGCTCTGTCTGTCCTGTGCTTATCCATCTTTCTCTTTTACTGCTTTGTGCTTCTCTTTAATTCTCTTTTTTCCTACATATTGGTTGGCTGCTATCATAACCTGAACAACCTCTAAAACAAACAATTTATTCTGAAGGTTGGCTTTGTCATAATTAACAGGTTATTCTGGTGATAGATATGTCACTTCTGAAAATAAACTAGTTATCTTGTGGAATTTATTTAGCCACGTGTTGTATAAATAAAGCTGTATGGTGAAACACTGCTGGGATAAACATGATAACTAACAAATATATGATGGATTCAAAATTGCACAGTTCAAGTCTAATATTTAGTCATTTTTATGACATCGTTGGGTCGAAAATGGAAAGCAACCCCAGCAGAGGGACTCCTTTAATACTCGGTGGAGTTTTGCTTGCTCTCTAACAAGGTACAGAGATAATTCTATTCTAGAAGCTTTTGAATGCTTTACAAGTAATAGAAACCAAGTGGGAAAAGCATATTCCATATTTTAGTTCTGACATTCTTGCAGAGAAACATAAAAAAATTAAAGATTCAGAATACTTGGCTGTGATTCAGTACCTAAAGACTTTCTGGTGTTTTTCAGAATTCCCCAGAGCTCTATAAATGCTTCTGTTCTAGAGGTACCCATTGTAGCTATAGTCACTTATGCCAGTTTATCAAACTAACGAGCCATTGAGTGATGCTATTCCCAGGTTCAACTTCACTAGGGAGGAAGAGTGGAAAACAAAACTGAAATTTAGACAGAATAGAATTCCTAAGGGCCAGGACAACTGTAATTTACTAACTCATACACACCAAAGCTTACCAAAAATAATATTCTTCTTTGAGGGTTCTCTCTACAAATCTTATCACCTCTCATAAAGCCCAAGCATATAGATAAGGCCACATAATTTTAGTACTGGTAATGTCCATCGATCTCTCCTCAAAATAAACAAACAAACAAACCCCCTACTTCTGGGTTCTCTGCCCACACTTCCAACCACAATTTGTGCATGTCTGTGAAAGAAGAATGTTTCACTATGTCAGATAACTGTAAAAATTATCATTTGTATATTAGCCATAGGAGATCAAGCCTCCCCACCTGTTTAATCAAAAGATTTTCATCAACTTGACATAGTGATGATGAGTAAGATGGGGGAAAAATGCACTTTGTACTGTATAATTTTGAAGCACTTATGAAACTGGTGGAGGAGTGTATAGACTGCGTTAATGCCTGGACCTTTAATCTCTTGCCATGTGCCCCTTCTAGTTAATATCTGGACCTGCAAAGAAAATGGTGTGATCATGGTTCTTTCCATTTCCCTAATGTTGTAGCCAATGAAGCTGACTGTCTTCAAGTGGTGAATGGAGCAAGTGTGGAGCAGCGAAGGAGTTGTATCTCAGAGCTGGGAGGAATAGTGCAGCTATACATTGCTGTGGACTGAAGCACTGAATTTTAAAAATTTAACCTGTAAGGAATAATTTCTAGGGTTCCCAGGAATAATTCCCAGACCCCTCCTCACCTGACAAAAAATAGCTCCCCTGGGAGAGCAATAGATTGGCTTATACAAAGGTTCATTCATGGTTTTGAGAATGCCTATTGTGGGCTGGCAGCTTACGTGGCTAAACTTTAAAGCCTTTAATCCTGAGACCAAAGGTTTGATTCCAACATTGGCCATTTAGTAGCCTCCTGTCCCTGGCTTTGGGATCTGGATTTTGGCATGTAATACAAGAGGTCAAACAAAATGATGTGATGGTCCCTTTTGGACTTACAATGTAGAAATTGTTTTTTCCAGATTCACTTGTAAAAAGCCTTATCAATAATATCCTTTCAGTTGTTTATAGTGATTACTGTTTTATAAAACACCTGCTGACACTCCTGCTAAACAATTTCAACTACAGACCTCTAAATTACTGAGGCATTTGGTTTTTCAGTCCTGACCTAAGGCCTCCTATGCTTCTGGTCCTCACGTGGGATGTTCCTAAACTTTGCATTTCTCATACACTCAGACGTTAATAATATTTCCTAAATGTTTATTACAGTTTACATTGTGTCACTAGAAATTGTCAGCACTCTATTTGTCCAAGTGTTGAAAGGAGCATGAAATTATTAAAGGATAGCAAATACGGCAGGGTAACATCTTATATTCCTTTAGAGCAATTCCTGTCATTAAATATTAGAGCTGAGCAAATACTATGCAAAATGCATAACATTTATTTGAATTTTAAAACTAATCCTTTTTGACTGTGGTCACACTCCTCTCGGTGTTTGCTTTCTGTGAACCTTGTAGCAAATGAGTTTACTGGCAAGAACAGTGAACTTTAAGGGAATAAGAGAATAGGCATTGAAAGCTAATTTCAGATTTGTACTGGAAATATGATCATGAGAGTCAGTGTGTTTCTGTTCCGTGAATAAATTTAAATGCATCTACTCAGAACAAACTGATTATTGAATACTGCCAACAAACTGCACATAAAAGTGCCATGGACTGAAAATTAGCTACAGAAATCTCTTCCCAGCTAATTTCGTATAATAAATACACTGGGGAAAACTGCAAATAGTTTAGAGTCTATGCAAAGAGAGTGAACATTTGTTGAATATTATTAACCCATAGCTGATAAGTATCACTCCTACAAAGGAATTATATTAATGATAACATATAAAAAGATAAACTCCATATGTCCTAAAAATGCACAGGACAAAAAGTAATGGGTTTAAATTACAATAAGGGAATTTTAGGTTGGACGTTAGGAAAAACTTCCTAACTGTCAGGGCAGCGTCAGGGTGGAATAAATTGCCTAAGGTGGCTGTGGAATCTCTATCAGTAGAAAATTTTATAGATCAGGTTAGTCAAATACCTGTCAGGTATTGTCAAGATAATACTTAGACCCTCCTTCAGTGCAGGGGATTGGATGAGAAGACTTCCCTACCAGTCCTACCATTCTGTGATTCTAAGAGCTACTGTTGATGTCAGTGCAGTCTAACTTTCTGTCCAGATTTCAAGATTTAACATAAAGTACTATTTTAAAGAATACTGTGTGGAGTAGTTCTTTAGACCAACTGTATACTCTTTAGCAAATCACTTTCTCCCCTTTTCCTTTACAACCAGTAGGTCTCCAAAGCTTGTTTGCAAAACACAATTTCAACACTTCCATAAAAGCCTTTTAAACAAAATGTTATTGTCCAGCAGAGGACGCTGTTTGGTTAGAGATGCAGTTTTCTCTGTCTATGTGCAATGACTGGTATCACTGAGTGTACTTTGAAATCTTCTTCTAGACACTCTTGCTCTGGCTTATTTATACCTGGCCCTGCAGATTTCCAAGACCAGCATCTGATGAAGTGAGTCTGTGCTCACGAAAGCTCATGCTCAAAACTTTTCTGTTAGTCTATCAGGTGCCACAGGATCCTTCGTTGCTGCTTCTTCTGGAAATTATTTTATTTTAGGCTCATTAGTGTGAAATTCCATTTTAAATAGCATAGCCTGACTCTGAAAACTCCATCGACAGCATAAATTCCTGCTCATCTGTATTAAGCAAAATATTCAAGTTAAATTCCAGAAACGCTTTTTGTCTTTTGACTGGTTGCTGCCTATATTTTACAACATAAAGGTAACTTTTGGGTAACATAACTGCTATTCCTTGAGCTCTCATGAAAATGAGATGTACGTTTCATGTGACTTTCTGTGACTGCACAAAGAAAATCAAAGAAACAAGAATATGCTACAAATAATCATACTTAGCAGTTTTTATCTTCAAAAGAACTGAACAAATATTAATTAATAGGTCCTCAGAACATCCAGAGGAGGGGAATATTTTTATCTCCATATAATAGATTAGGGGAAGCAAGGGAGAGAGTTTGCCAGGACTTGCTCATAGCCACAGTGGGAATCATTGTCATAGTCAAATTTTGAAGGGAAGGACTATTAGGTTCCCAGTTCATGTCACTAATGCCATGCCTTCTCTAGTAATTACTCAAAAATAATTCTAAATGTCATGAGACTCAGGGTAGGTTTACACAGGAAAGTTATTTCAAAATAACAGCTGTTATTTCAAAATAACTATCCTACTGTCAGCACAACGCAACCGATATTTCAAAATAGTCGTTGGCTTATTCTGAGATTGATAGACCTCATTCTACGAGGAATAGCACCTATTTCAAAATACATGCTGGTAAAACAGGGAATAGAGCCTATTTCAAAATAAGCCATAATGCATTCAATGGCTCTATTTCGAAATAGGCTGTATGTACATAGCTGCTGTATTTTGGAAGAGTTTAGTGCTATTTTGAAACACATTTTGTGTGTAGCTGTGTTATTTTGTAATAAACTATTTCGGAATAGCTCTTCTGGCATAGCTTATTTTGAAATACGGCTGCTGTGTAAACATACTCTCAGACTACAGCAGGCTAAGGCCTACAGATTTGCCACAGGAAACACATTTTCAGCATGACACATGCATTACTTTGATGCCAAAGATGCCAATACAATACACCAATGTTCCCTTCTATACCAGTCTTATCATGCACATCCAGACAGACTCAGTCCCTCTCTAAAATTTTCAAATAGTCATGAAATGAGATTTAAATTTCACCCTGTGTAGAGGGCTAAAAAAAGCACCACTTGGGCTGGTTCCTTTTTGCCCAAGCATGAATTGTACCCTGAGTTAACAGCTCAACTCCTATTGATATAAATGGGAGTTCCAAGACCACAAACACCATTTTGCAAATGTAGAGTTAAGTGCACAAAAGAGAGGTGAATTAGAAAAAGAGCAGCTGGGAAATCAGTGGCAGATGGGATGATTGTGTGGCATAGGGTTCGGAGAGAGCGTTAAGAAATGTAGTTTTTACTTTCAGCTTTTTTTTTAACCTCAGTTTCTCTGTAAAATAGGGATAATATTTCTTTTCACACAAAGGTATTGTGAGTCTTAATTACTTACATGCAAGGAACATTTATATCATCAGATTGAAGGTGCTATTGAAATACCAAGTATTTTTATGGCATTAAAAGAGGAGAAAGGACAACCTGAAAAATAATGAGAAAACTATTTTTAACACTTATAATGAAATGTAAAAAGTTTCCTAAAATAACTAAGGCCACAACAAATGGGAGTTAAATGCTTAAATCCCATTGGTAGTCCATAAGAGAAAGGCATCTGAATTCCTGCTGCACTAAAAACCTCAGCCTAAATGTCTCAAAAATCTTGATCAGGTTTAAAAAAAGTTTTTGTAGATTGCTCTTACCCATCGTACGAGTATTATTGTATTTGGAAAGCCTGGTCTCCAAACCAGTGTTTATAATTATCAATAGTAACAGAGAGCATTATAAGCTCTTTTATAAGCTCGACCTATAATTAGCAGCTACTGAATTAGTTTCACTAACTTTTCTGTGTTATTTATTTAATTATGCATATCACTGACATGAGAAACACCAAAGCCCAGCAAGACATGCACCTGAGCTTAGCTGTAATTGGAGGTCTTTCATTTGCAGGGGGAAATTGTTTTTCTCTCTGACACACTTTGAAAATCGTGTCTGACTAGCTCTTGGAATGTACCAGGAAATTCTTTGCTAATGTTAAAAAATCTGAGAAGCAATCAAAATTTGATAGAATTGGTGGTGGTGAATGGGTCTATGTGGAACTCACCTCTATTAAAAAGCATAAATTGTGTTCAGGAAAAATTCTGCTCTTGTACATGTTGAGAAGTATTACCTTTCTCTGGTTTGCTGATATGCACAGTACTGTATGTGAACATGAGAGTTTTAATTAAAATGGACATTTTTGTAAAGAGAATGAATGTCTTCTTGAAAAGAATCGTCAGAAGTCTGGAGGCTATATGTAAGAGATGCCAAAGCTATTTTCATCCTGGCACTAAAAGGTAGTAAGGACTAGTTGAAAATTTTCCACTGAAATTCAGGTATGTTGTAAAATTGCACTTTCAACAAACCAAAAAATGTTAATGAAAAGGGTCTGCTTTCCTCCAAAATATTTGATTTCTTGTTGGAAAACAGAAAACCCAAACATCAAAATTTTCTGCCCCATAGCTGAAAAAGTTTTGTTTTCAGCAGCCTTTTTCACCCCCAGTTTTTGGCAGGTTTCAGCCAAATGCTTTTTTCCTTGCTTTTCTTCCTTAGAATGCTATTTTTAAAAAATAGACAGAAAACTTCCTAATCAGTTAAATTACCCAAATTAGATATGCAATAACAAGCATCACATCAAGACATGCAATCGAACAAGTAAAATGGGGAAGCTCTCCTCAGGGTGATGGAATTATCCATCTGCTGTCCTGACTGGGAAATTAGAGAATTGTGCAGTTTACCTAGAGTCAGAATTTAGGATGTGACAGAGAATCTTCGGAGCCTGATCAAGCCTTCAGACCACTACCCTTCCTTCTTCTCCAGTGGGAACCAATGATACTGCCAAGAATAGTCTTAAAAGTGTTGCTGCAGATTATGTGGTGCTGGGAAGAAGGATCAAGGAGTTTGGGGAACAAGTTGTATTTTCATCCATCCTCCCTGTTGAAGGAAAAGGCCTAGGTGGAAATCTAAGAATTTTGGAAGTAAATGTGTGGTGGTGCAGGTGGTGTTGAAGAGAGGGCTTTGGGTTCTTCAACCATGGGAATGCTGCTCAGGGAAGAAAGATTGATAGGAAGGGATGGTATCCACCTAACAAGGAGAGGGAGAAGAATCTTTGCAAACAGGCTAGCAAACTTAGTGAGAAGGGTTTTAAACTAGGTTCATCGGGGGACAGTGACCTAAGCCCTGTGCTAAGTGGAGAAGTGGGATAATGGTAAGATACATAAGAAAGAAACTGGACCTAACCAGGTTACTCACAGAATCATGGGCACTTTCTCATGCTCCTCTACTAACATCATATATGCCATCATGTGCCAACAATGCCCAGATGCTTTGTATATTGGACAGACTTCTAACTCCCTTAGACAAAGGGTCAATGGGCACAAAACAGACATCAAAACACTCCAGATCCACAAACCAATTAGTCAACATTTTAATGGAATGGGTCATTCTATTAATGACCTAAGGGTACATGTGTTACTGAAAAAGAATTTTTGTACCGTTCTTCAAAGGGAAGCAGCCGAGCTGGCTTTTATATTCAAATTCGGCACATTAACACATGGTTTAAACCAGGATGGGTACTTTCTGAGTCACTATAGGGGCTCGTCTGCATACTTGTCTTAATCTAATTCTTGACCTCCCCCTCCACCCCTCCATTCTCTGATTTGCTCACCTTGATTATCTTTTTCTGATTTGTCCTCCTTGCTTACTGTTTTTGGTTCTCTGTGCCTTAAATATTGAGTCTGTTCTGGTCTGGCTATGGTCTGAAGAAGTGGGTCTGTCCCACGAAAGCTCACCTGATCAACTATTTTGCTAGTCCTTAAAGTACTACTTGACTGCTTTTTGTTTTGATAGTGTATAGACTAGCACGGCTTCCTCTCTGTTACAAGAAAGAAAGTGCAACAGAGGAGTACTCCTGAATTGTACTGAGAAAGCAAGGCAATTGGATAGCTATCTTAGATGTCTTTACATAAACACAAGAAGCCTGGGAAACAAGCAGGAAGAATTGGAAGTCTTGGCACGGTCAAAGAACTATAATGTGATTGGAATAACAGGGACTTGGGGAGAAAAGTCATATGAGTGGAGCACTGCCATGGACACTGTGGTCCTCCACCTCTTCTTGGGGGATGCTCCTGCCACCGGTATCGAGGAGCATTCCCTCTGTGCATCAGGGGGATAACAGGGGGCAGTGATAGCATCTAGGTGGGATATCAATTGATCCCAGGCCTGTGTCCACCACTCTTGGTCCCCCTGCAGCTGCCAAGTCCAGGAGGTCAGTCTGCCTCTTGAAGGTGGCCACGTAGGCTCGCAGGGCATTGTCGCTGGGCCAGCAACGGCTCCTCTGGCTGTGGGCCCACCCCTGTGGTGGTGGGGCACCAACTCCCTCTGGTGTCACTCCTGGGCTGGCCAGCTCAGATCCCAGGATGGGGCTAGCCTGGCCCTTGGACGATGCAGCTGTAAGGGAGAGGGAGGAGAGACAGTGAGTCATTCATGCCACACAGCCCCTAAGACCCTGAATCTACCCACCATGAGCCATGGCCACCACCCCCTGGGTCAAGGGACAGGGATTCCCAGGAGCACAAGCAAGTGTGCCCTGCACGGTGGGCCCTGACACACAGGGACCCAACGGTGCCTTGGGGCCAGGCTGACCACTGTACCTCCTCTGCCCTCCCCACCCAATGGGCTAGTGGCCCACGTGGGTGTCTGGCCACAGGGGGACCCCACATGGGTGGCAGGTGCTCAGAGCACAGCCTGGCCCTCCCCAGACACCCCCTCCTGCCCTGCACACGTGCGGCTAGTGGCACTGTCCACAGGGGTGGTTGCTGCCTGTCACCTGCAGGCATGCTTGTGAGCTGAAAGCTGCACTCCTCAGTGGTATGCCTGTGGCTTGTACAGCACCCCTATGGAGCTGGCAGTGTGCCAGCCCCCCTGCCCAGGAGTTGCCTGCTGGGTCCGGGTGGCATACGCTGCCTTGTTCATGGTTGCACAGGGGTTCAACCTAAGCCAGCCTGGTGAGGTTTCTGGCACACCCCATCTGCACCTGCCCCCCACACCCTAGGGTGTGTGACCTGTGTGGTACTCACCAGAGGGTCCCTCAAAGACGTCCGGAGATGCCTTGGACGTCACCTCACTGGAGAAGCCTGAGTCCTGGGTGATGACCGTGTGCCCTGGATGGGATTCAGGGTCTGACTTGGGCACCGGCTGTGCCTCTGGTGGGGTCCCCAGCAGCTCCTGCTCTGATGGTGGTGGGGGAGGCTCCTCAGCCATGTCAATGGCTGCTGTGCTGGGGACGCTGTCCTTGCCCCCCAGGAGCTGGTGGAATTCAGCTTAGAAGGGGCAGGTGGCCAGTCCAGGCCCCTAACTGTGCTGTGCATCCCAGGCCCAGATGTAGACCTGCCTCAGCTCCTTGACCTTGGCCTGCACCTGCTCCAGGGTGTGGACAGGGTGTCCTCAGTTGCCCAAGGCTGCAGCGAGGTGGGCGTACCTCAGGGCATTGCACCTGTTAGCGGAGGGGTCCAGGAGGATGGCATCATCTGCCCAGAGGCTCAGCAAGTCCTGCAGCTCCAGGCTGGTCCAGAATGGGGACTCAGCATCTGCTGCCCCATGGTGGGTCCTGGGATCCCTTGGACTGGTCTCCCAAGGGCCCTAGGAGGGGTCTCAGGATGGCTGGTTTTCGGCCATCTCTGGTGGTGTGTGGTTCTGATAGCTGCTGCTCATGTGCTCTCAGCTTGCTGCCAGGGGGTTTCTAGGGCTCCCTGTGGTGTTAAGACAGGCCAGAGGCAGAGAGCATAGAATTGTGATTGCTGTGGACAGGGTGGCCCCAGCCAGTGCCATGGAGGATTGTTCTGTCGACAAAAGGCCCCTTCGGAGCATCCATACTTGTGTTTTGTCGACAGTATCTGTCGAAAAATGCATTCTGCCTTGTGGGGGAGTGCAATCAGGAAGGCCAAAGCACAACTGGAGTTGTAGCTAGCAAGAAATGTGAAAGGCAACAAGAAAGGTTTCTGCAGGCATGTTAGCAATAAGAAGGTGAGCAGGGAAGGTCTGGGGCCATTAGTGAATGGACAGGTAACATAGTGACAAATGATGTAGAAAAAGTATTTCAACTTGATGTTTTTTTATTCCTCTGTCTTCACAGACAAGGTCATCTGCCAGACTGCTGCATGAGGCAGTACAGTATGGGAAGGAGGTGGGCAGGCCTCAGTGGGGAAAGAATAGGTTAAGAACTATTTAGAAAAGCTGGACATACACAAATCCATGGGGGTGGATATAATGCATCTGAAGGTGCTGAGGGAGTGGGTTAATGTAATTGGAGAGCCATTGGCCATTATCTTTGAAACTCCTGGAGATCGGGGGAAGTTCCCAGATGCCTGAAAAAAGGCAAATGTAGTGCCAATCTTAAAAGAAAAAAAAGGGAGGAAGGAGAACCCAGGGAACAGTAGACCTGTCAGCCTCACCTCTGTCCTTGGAAAAATTATGGTGGGGACCCTCCAGGAATTCATTCTGAAGCACTTGGAAGAGAGGAAAGTGATCAGGAATAGTCAGCATGGATTCACCAAAGGGAAATCATGCCTGACCAACCTGATTGCCTTCTGTGATGAAGTAACTGGCTCTGTGGACATGGTAAAGGCGGTGGATGTGAGAATCACTGGGATGAAAAGTGTAATATAAATGTCAGTTATTATTTTTATGCTATTTGACATGCCTTTTAATGCCATAAGGAGACTCCAGTTTGTAGACAAACTGCATAATTGATGAAAGTAGGACTGTGAAGATTGATTACTACCTGTTGTCATATTTATTACACACTATTTGCGTTACATGAGCATTCAGAGACCCTGGTCAGGATCAAGGATTCTTTGTACAATGCACTATACAAACAAATAATCAGACCAAGTCTGGTCCCCAAAATCTTACACTCTAATTATGAACTTACAAATTATCATACAGATAAGGCTACATGGATATGTCAAGCAATAGTTAGAAGCTGGTGCCAGAACAGCAGTTCAACATGGCATGAGTTTTGATCAGTTCACACATTGCATGGATTCAGGCTACAGTTGATAAACTTATCTTGAAGTAAGACAGAAGTTAGGCTGCTGAAATTCTTACCATTTCACTGACGTGATACAGCTAAGAGTCAGGAACTGTCAAATTACATGAGTAATAGCTATCCATATTTAAAAGAGCAAACTGCTGACAATT
The DNA here is from genome assembly GCF_033958435.1 of Carettochelys insculpta. NCBI lineage: Eukaryota > Metazoa > Chordata > Testudines > Carettochelyidae > Carettochelys > Carettochelys insculpta. The sequence continues at coordinate 17,442,665 of NC_134153.1, read as the reverse complement.
GCCTCTCATCCCTCTTTTCAGTGTGGCTGTGGCTACACTGCATTCCGCTTTCGGAAGCAGAGTGCAAATGGGAGAGATCGAAAATGTAAATGAAGCATAGATTTACTTATCTTATGCCTCATTTGCATATTCTCATGCAATTGCACTTCTGGAAGGGGCTTTTCCAGAAGCAAAAACAGCCATGAAGATGGGGTTCCTTTGAAAACTAATCCCATTTTTGAAAGAGCCCTTCTTCCTGAAAAAAAATAGGAAGAAGGGTTCTTTCGAAAACAGGGCTTGTTTTTGAAGGAACCCTGTGTATATGGATGTTTTTGCTTTCAGAAAGGCCTCTTCCAGACGCATGAGCACATGAGAATATGCAAATGAGGCACACGATATGTAAATCCATGCGTCATTTGAATTTTCAATCTCACTCATTTTCATTTATCTTCCGAAAATAGAATGCAGTGTGGACATAGCCTGTATGAGCTCCATGGAACTGTTAGGAATGATCAGTCTGAATGAGGCAAAGCGATGGGCACATCATCATACTCCAGATACGGGGATCACCACCATCTAATGGATAGCAAGAAACACACACAAATGTAAAGCTAATTCTTCCTGGAACTCAGTGAGGAAAAGTGATGGAGACTTCTGACATTATTGAGGTTACACACACTACAACACTAAGTACAATGCCACTAAGGTTTTTTTTTTTTTTTCCCTGTTTAGAAACAATCAAGTGATATCTTCTCATTATATAAGAGAAAGTGAATATCAAGTGACAGGCAAATAAACTTAATGGCTACATATAAAGTCTTGTAGGGTAATCTCAATGGTATACAGATAAGAAAACCACAATGGATTGGCTAGAAGCTGGATTTGAAATGCACATAAGAAGCAAATAAGGAGACTGACTGGGGAATATGGAGAAATTTTAGATTATTAGGATTGGAGATTTTCAAAGGCACATAGGGGACGTAGGTAGCCAAGTTCCATCAAATTTCAATTGCAGTTAAGCACTAACTAGTCTCTCTGTCTTAGAAATTTTCCCTAGAAGGCTCTGCCAGAACTCACATCACTAGCTCACATTGCTTGACTATGGTATATGGATTCTAAGCAACCTCATCCCTGCCTTTTATTCTAAGGCTACGTCTACCCTAACCCAAAACTTTGAAATGGTCATGCAAATTGATGTGGCTCGCCACCACGCGGCTCATCCAGACGAGGGTCCTTTTCGAAAGGATCCCGGCAACTTCAAAATCCCCTTATTCCTATCTGCTGTTAGGAATAAGGGGATTTCGAAGTTGCTGGGGTCCTTTAGAAAAGGACCCCTGTCTGGACAAGCCACACAGTGGTGAGCCACGTCAATTTTGAAGTGCCGTGGCTGCCAGCATTCTAATGAGGCGCTGAATATGTATTTCACCGCTTCATTAGTAAACTTCAAAATCATCATTTGCATGGCCATTTTGAAGTTTTGGGCTAGTGTAGACATGGCCTAAATGTTTTGCCTTTTAATTGATCCTTTGCTTGCATTTTAAGGGAAGAGATAAATGGGAGGAACTGATCACTTTTTTACTTTTGAAAGCCTCAGTCACATGAATAAAAGGCCAAAATTTTCTCACCTGCAGTTGTCTATACAGCTAAGTTATTTTGGAATAATGCTTACTATTATCAAATAACTTTGCAAGCATCTCACAGCAAAACTGTTATTTTGAAATAATAATAATAATAATAATAATAATAATTAATAATAATTTAAGGCTCTGTGGCTTAAATATTGAGTCTTTTCTGGTATGGCTATGGTCTGAAGTAGTGGGTCTCTCCCACGAAAGCTAACCTAATAAATTATTTTGTTAGTCTTTAAAGTGCTGCATGACTGCTTTTTTGTTTTAAAAATGATATTTTACTTTATCCTTTTATAAATATGTTCAAGCATTCTATTAACTTTTTAACTACTAGCTTGCTAAACAGACACTGTGACTGGACTGTCATCTTTACTGAGCTAGTTATCATGAGCAGCCCTGCACACATTAATTCACAGATGGCATATTTCAAAAGTCCAGGATAATGCTCACTAAAATGCCTAGAAATATACTGTCTCCCAGGTAACATCCACCTCAAAAGTAGGAAGTTCCCATAGGGTAAGTAATTTCTAATCAGGGATTCGAACAAAAGCTTTTCTTACTCCAGTTATATCAACTTTATTAACATTTCCCTTCAAGTTTTAACATATTAGACATCGTTTCCTCTCAAATTAATTTGAGTTAAAAATGCAAAGCTCAGAGATGAGGTTTAAGTATTAGTTTTCAAAATGAGATTTAAGAAAGTGCATATGTCCAGCTGCTACTGCTGGTGCCATCTAGAGTTTGACAGTTATACCTTTTTAATATCCTCAGACAGGGCAAAATGTGTTTACCTGTAAACAATGCCCCAGTGAACCCTGCTACCTATTTCTAGTTATCGATAGTATTGCAGCATCTTGATGCTTTTGACCTAGAGCTGATTTGTTTTCAACTGTTGACTCACTGTTATCGTGAGCTTTGATTAAGGTTATCAGGCCTTTCTTAGCATAATGCAGACAAATTTAACATGGGCCATGTCTTGCAATACAATACTGATTTTAAAAATAGCCATGGATTAAGTCAGGGGTGCATGAAGTGGGGAGCTGGCCCCCTTGGGGGGGTGGAATCTCATAAGAGGGGCACAGCACTATCGGCTGCTGGGTCTCAGGCTCAGCCATCTCATTAAAAATGTTGAAATATGTTACTGTTTTTATGTCTGTGTATTCACATTTATATACCGATTAATAAAGGTTTTACATTCTACAGACTTATTTTCTTACACCTGCCAAAAGGTTTTTTTTTATATGAACATAACTGACATTTCCATAGGTTTGGATTACATTAGATAGGGTGGAGGAACCCTGCTAATTGCAGGGACAAAAAGTGGGGCCCGATGTAAAAAGTTTGCTCCCCTCTAGATTAGGTCACATTGGAAATCCTTAGACCACACTATCCTTTCTTCATTAAAAAAGCAAAAAGCATTCATCTGAACAAATGAGCTAAAACCTGAAGAGCCTTGAACAAACATCCCATTTTTAAATAATTTACATAGAAAAAAATCTGTAAAATAACTTAGCAATTGCAAACATATACCACAATGTATCATATTGCCGAAATCCCATTATCAGAACTGTATCTCACTGATTTCCAAGTTTATTAATGAAACAAAAAGGCAGCTACTATGGATTAATAATACATCATATGGAATTTACACACTCTGTTTATAATAAATATCAGTGACATCTATCAGCTCATATTAAATCACATTATACATATTTTGCCTAGTCTTCAGGCTGTCAATCTCTGCTTTCTAGTTAATAGTTACATTTAACAGCAAAAACAACAAAAAGTACTGTGATGCTTATCACAGTCCAATGAAAAGCATGGTTTTAAAAACTTGTATTATCACCAAAAAGTCCAACCATATTGTGACGTATTTATATGGAAGAATAACACTTTGTACTATATTACCTTTCACTCAAGAATCTGTTCAAGCCTTAATGACAGTTCTTATGTCACATTTGTGGAGTAGGTAGGTGTTAACTTTGACTACTGCTGGGTAAATTGAAGTTACATGATTTATTCAAGGTCATTGTGAGGCTTTCCAGAACAAGTCAGTTGCAGAGCTGGGAACAGAACTTCCAAGTCCAACCACCAAATCCTCTGCTTTGACTATAAAATCAGCGCTATCCAAGTACTATGAACATCATAGCTAATAGATCATCAAGGGATAGTAAATCCTGCTGAGATCTACTGCTGAAAAGCACTAGTAGTAGGCATCCTTTGATCCCGAGGGATCATCGGTTTGAGCCCCAGTTGGACTGATTCGAGCAGCGTCTTCTGTGGCTGTGCAATCCAATGCGGGAGTGGCAGTCCTTTCCGCACTGTGAGCAGCAGTAGGCAGATGTCGCTCCGGTATCACGGGCATGGATCTTCCTGAGGGCTCTCCTGTCTTCCGCTTCCTTCATCAAGGTAGTTTCATACATAGCAAGAGCTTCCTTCACTCCCTGTTTCCAGGCATGCCTGTCTGAGGCGAGCGAATGCCAGGTGTTCGCACTGTTAGAGAGAGCACTGAGGTCACGCTTGCATGTGTCCTTGTAGCACAATTTAGGTCGCGCTTTCGGCCTCTTTCCAGACGCCAGTTCACCGAAGAGGAGGTCCTTCGGTATTCGGCCATTCGTCATGCGTGAGACATGGCCCAGCCAGCGCATACGCCTCTGTTTGAGAAGGGTGAACATGGAGGCGGTGCCTTCCCTCTCAAGCACTGTGCTATTGGGGACCTTGTCCTGCCATGAGATACCAAGTATGCGCCTAAGGCAGCGCATGTGGAATGTGTTGAGCCGCTGCTCTTGTTTTGAGCGCAAAGTCCTTGTTTCACTGGCGTACAGCAGTGTGCTCAAAACACAGGCTGTGTAGACCTGCACCTTGGTGTGTACAGTGAGCTTATTGTTAGCCCATACTCTCTTCGTCAGCCCGGAGAACATTGTGGCGGCTTTTGCAATGCGCTTGTTGATCTCGCTATCAAGTGACAAGTTGTTCGAGATCGTCAAGCCTAGGTACACAAACTCACGGACGACTTCCAGTTCGTAGTCTAGCACACTGATAGATGGCTCATTACCCACGTTTTGGCCCATCACCTGGGTCTTCTTGAAGCTGATTGTGAGGCCAAATTCTATGCATGCATCCGCAAAGCGAGTTATGAGTGACTGCAGTTCCTGCTGAGTGCGAGCAGCAATAGCTGCATCGTCAGCAAAAAGGAACTCCCTTAGATGCTTCGTAAGCACCCTGGTCTTCGCTCTAAGCCTCGACAGTTTGAAGAGGTTGCCATCCGTTCTCGTGCGGAGAGAGATGCCCTCCGTAGCAGTTCCGAAGGCATATTTGAGCAAAACTGCAAAGAAGATGCTGAACAGTGTTGGAGCCAGCACACAATCCTGCTTCACTCTGCTGAGAATCTCAAAGGGTTCAGATGTGGATCTGTTGTATACGATGGTCCCCTTCATGCCTTCATGGAAGGCCCTAATAATACTGAGCAGAGTTGGGGGACAGCCGATCTTAGCCAGAATCGCAAACAGACCTTTTCTGCTGACGAGGTCAAATGCCTTGGTCAGGTCGATGAAGGCAAAATACAGAGGTTTGTTCTGCTCCCTGCACTTTTCTTGTAGTTGCCTAACAGAGAAAACCATGTCTATGGTGGACCGTTCAGCTCTGAACCCACACTGAGACTCAGGGTAGACTCTCTCCGCAAGAACATTGAGCCTCTTCAGAACAACACGTGCAAATAGCTTCCCCACGGTACTGAGAAGGGAGATGCCACGATAGTTGTTACAATCGCTTTTGTCACCCTTGTTCTTGTAGACAGTAACGATGTTAGCATCCCTCATATCTTGTGGTGTGCTGCCTTCTCTCCAGCATTGGCAAAGTATTCCATGCAGCTCTGAAACTAGGGTACCGTTGGTGCATTTGAGGATTTCTGATGGAATACCATCTTTCCCTGGGGCTTTTCTAGAACAGAGTGCTTTTAGCGCGTTGCTGAGTTCCTCCAAGGTGGGCTCAGCATCAAGTTCAGTCATGGTGGGCAGAGGCTCGATCGCATTCAGGGCTCTCTCTGTAACTACGGTCTCTCTGGCGTACAACTGTGAGTAGTGTTCCACCCAGCGTTCCATCTGCTTGGTTCTGTCATTCAAGACCTTGCCTGTGGCCGACTTAAATGGGGCAGTCTTTCTTTGTGATGGATCGATGGCCTGCTTGATCTCATCGTACATTCCTCGCATGTTACCGGCGTCCGCGGCCTGCTGAATCTTGGAGCAGAGTTGGAGCCAGTAATCGTAGGCACATCGCCGAGCAACCTGCTGCACTTGACTCCGAGCAGACCAGAGCGCCTGCAGGTTCACCTCAGTGGGAGAGGACCTGTATGCAGCCAGTGCCTGTCTCTTCTTCTCAATCAGGGGTGTCAGCACTTCAGTGTGGGCTTCAAACCAATCAGCAGACTTGACTGTCTTCTTCCCAAAGGTAGATATTGCAGTATTATAGATAGTGTCCCATAGTTGTTCCCATCTCTTGCTGATATCAGTGTCGTCTGGGCAGGGCAAGGCCTCTTCAAGTGCTTGGACAAACTCGCATACTTTTGAAGGGTCACGAGTCTTGCCAGTGTCAATGCGCGGCCTCCCTTCCTTTTTGGAGTGAAAGACTCTTAGTGGCTGGATGTGCACCTTACTACACATGAGCAAATGGTCAGTGTCACAGTCTGCGCTGTGGTAGTTACATGTCACCCTGACATTACCTAAATGGCTGCGTTTGGTGAGGACGAGGTCAAGCTGGTGCCAATGTTTCAATCTTGGGTGTCGCCACGAAACTTTGTGCTGGGGTTTGACATTGAAGAAGGTATTGGTTATGCAGAGGTCATGTTGGGAGCAGAGTTCAAGGAGGCACTGTCCATTTTCATTCATCTTCCCTGTTCCAAACTGTCCCAGACAGGATGGCCAGCTGTGGTGGTCGCTGCCAACTTTGGCGTTGAAGTCGCCAAGGATGAATAGTGGCTCATGGGAAGGTACCTCACTGATGGCAATGCTAAGTTCATCATAGAACTTGTCCTTAACTTCCTGGGCAGAAGTAAAAGTGGGCACATAGACGCTGAAGATGTTGACCATGCCCACTGGTGTTTGAAGCTGGATTTTCAGCACTCTCTCAGTTCCCACATTTGCTGGTATGACTGAGCCAACTAGGCTGTTTCTGATTGTGAAGCCAACACCGTGTTCCCTGGTGTCTTCTGGAGGCTTCCCATGCCAGAAAAAGGAAAAGTCCTTCTACCTGAGACATCCAGAGGATGATAGCCTTGTTTCCTGGAGGGCCACGATGTCCATCCACAGTCTTCTCAGCTCGTTGTTAATGATTGATGTCTTCTGGGGGTTACTAATGCTCTGTAGGTCTTCTGTAAGGCCTGGAGTCATGGTCCTTACATTCCATGTGCCCAGCCTGAAGGCTGGATTATTTTGTTGCTTGCTTGTTTTGCCTGGTGTAAGGTTAATGATCCACCTGTTGGTGATTCCCTAAGCCCCACACACCCAGTGGAGCAAGTGGACCGTGGTGAGGCAGCACCTACTTGGCTGGGGGCTGCCCAGCTTGAGACAGGTGGTAGCTGCCCAATGAGATCCAAAGACCTCTCCCACCATCGGAAGCAACCCCTGGCACCTCACTCTACGCCATTCGAGTGCAGTGGCTTAATACTGGTAACTGCTGCTTCCTGTGTTGTGTCATCGCTTAGAAAGTGATGTCGGAGTGTCCTCTCCAGGGTGCAGGCCTGGGCAAGTAAGTTTGAAGAACCAGCTGATGCCCAGCAGCAGGTTTCCCCTCTCCACGCCACTGATGTAATCCAAAGGGAAAGGCAAAAGCCAGTGCAGGTTGGCACCAATGTCGTCACAGGAGCTGCCAGAGTGAGATTGAGCACAACCTCAAACTGCCTTAGGGGCACCATCTCCAGATTTTTCCTCGGAGTTTACTCCCGAAGCCTTTCCCATGACTAGGTATCGCCGCAAGGCAGCAGAGGTTTTAAATCAGAGTTTCCTTCTCTTAGGTGGGCAGCCTTCCCAGGCTGACGAGCCCCACCTGCCCGAAGCAACTGGTTTGAAGGCGCAAGTCACCCGCCTTCGCCCCTTCTCCTGTCAGTGCAAACAGTTTCGCTGGGCTTAGAAACTAGGCCACACGTGAAGGCCAGGAGCTGGACTTCGGTTGTCAGAGGCTATTGGAGACGCACGCATGGGAGCATTTTATACATAGTGGGAGCTTATCCCCACTACCACCCCCAGCTATGACAACCTTTGAAACAGCTAGGTATTAATTATTATTATTATTATTATTATTATTATTATTAAGTGGGTTCTGTAAGTGGCTGGCATATTTAACTAATTTTATACACTTCACTGTTAAAGCATAAAATAACACAAATATATTATTTTGCAGAAAAATTATTAGCTATAATAAAGTTGGATGTTTGATAATCAATTCAGAAAGTTGCAGAAAAGCAAAGTTAATGATTACATCTCCAAAACTGGGGTCTAGAGAAGCTGAAAATTAGACACTGCATTAAAAGCTTTTAAAATACAATTAGTGATCTAACATAAATAGACAGCACTGGCTGTAGTAGTGTCTGTGGCAAATAAATAACAGTTGAGCACAATCAAACTCCCTGTAATATACTCAGCTGGAATATTGATTGCAACATATGGCAACCATCTGACAGATGTTAAACAGATGTGCCAATTAGCAATCCTTATGGTCATGCTGTTAAGATTATTATGCAACATGTTCTCCAGCAAAATTAGATGACTTCCTACTTTCTGAAGCTTTATGTATGTGGAGAGCTAGTCTAATGTCCCATTTAGGCAGTATTGCTAGCTAATGTCTCTTAACCCATATATTTTTTAGTTGATGTCTCATGGAAGATTTAGAGAAATCCAGAATTTAAACAAGAACAATATAAATTCAGCTCTGAATCAGATACTTAAATTATAATAGCTAATGGACAAATTGAGAGATAAAAAAGACTTTTCTATCATGTTGAAATTCAATGAACAGTTTTCAATTAGGCTCAGAGTATAAAAGGGAAAAAAGAAAGATACTTTTCCTTGATGTTAACATTGCAGAAAAAGATGAGAGTAACTTTGCTTCTTCATTATACAGAAGGGATGCATATAATGATGCATATTTAAATTATAAATCAGGTCACTATCTGCCAAATGAAAGCAATATCAATTAGAGCTAAGGTGGATCAGGCTTTAAAACTCCTTATATTTAATGACAAAAGTATGACTGTTAATCTCAGCAAGCCAACAAAGAGATAATTTAAGGCAGTAAGAAATCAGAGTGATGTCACAAAAATAAGCCCTCACAGCTTTTTGGATAGTATTATTATAATTAATAGACTTAGAATGACTTTTTGGTGGGGGAGCTTATGGGCTTTCACAAAAGCATTTATTGCAGGCATAAAATATAAAACTCTGAAGAGAGGGTTTGACGAAGGTTGACTTGAGGTTTCTTAGCCTTTCTACTACAGTAATGCCAGTAAAATAATAGTTACATTTATGGGCACAATTTATAATGTTGAATTTATGCCAGTTCATGAGATATAAATCATGGTAATAGCATGGTCCATTGTATGTCACTTGTGCTAATGCAAATTAAATATCATTATATTCAAAATCCCTATGTTAAAATAACATTAAGTGTGTAACTTAAACCAATGAAAGAAGAAATCGATTAAGGATGAATTCTCACAATTTTGTGTGGGCATACATGGAGATAATGAATGCAAAACTACAGATAGGCTACACAAAAAATTATATATATGCACAAGAAGGAAAAGCTGAACAAAATATAACATTTGCTAAGGATAGACCAGCAAGCATAGCCCTGAATTATTCCTTTTGTTGGATTTAAGGGTCACTGGCAAAACTGTTATGATAGCTTTTTTTTATTTTTAAACCACTACTGTTTGCAACAATTTCTTTGAAATATGAAAATAAAAGTGTCAGATTTCCAAAGAATTTAGGGGTGCAGAGTACATGTGTCACTGAACGCCTAATTTGCATTCACTAGTCTAGGCATAAATGAGGTATTACAGTGGAAGTGGCCACAGAAATTGTCCAATTTGTAGGAGAATTTGCATTATTTATTAGCACAGGGATGTTGTATAATTATGGGCACAGTATGGAATTTGGCTGGAAGAAAAATTATTATTTATCTTATATAACTACCTATTTATTATTTTTATAGCAGCAATGCTTACAGGCTTCAACTAAGATTTGAAACCCATTGTGCAAAGCACTGTATAAACATAGGAAATATATCCTGGCCTACAGCTTACGATCTAATTAGAGAAAATAGATGAGCAGTAGGGGGAAAAGGGATACAACATTCAAGTAGAGTGATCTATGTGATGGTGTGTCAACGTCACTGGTGGCTTTCCTCCTCACCAAAAAAAAAAAAAAAGATTTGGCTTTGTAAGAAGGAGAGCTACTAAAAGGAAAGGCAAAAGAGAGACCAAAGGATCTATGGGGTGGGAACCAAAGTGAAAAGGGGCAGGGAAAATGGAGACAGGGAGGGGAAGAAAGGAGAGGAGAAAGGCAGAGAGGTGCAGTGACGTTGAAGTACATTACTTGTGTGGGAGAGCACTGGAGGAAAGAACTAATCAGCATAATCAGCACAAGACAGAACATATCTGTTGGCCTGGTCTCTTTGATTTTAAAGCATTTCTTATGGAGCACAAAACAAACCTAGCTTGGAGCATATGCACACTACACTGATATCACCTTTCTTGGGAGTACTGTTTGGAAATCATACAGGTTCCGCAGCAGCAGGACCCAAATCATAGCACCACACATAATCAATGACTATTTGACTTATGAAATTCCCTTTCAGTGAGATCTTAACAGATTCCATCAGCTGATCAGGGCAGTAATTTTACCTATTTTATATGCTTATCTGACCTCCATTATCATTGTATATGAGCATCTCATAATCTTAAATGTATTTATCTTCACAAACACGCCTGGGAAGTACTATAATCCCCACTTCACAGATGGGAAAATGAGGCACAGGGAGATCAAGTCATTTGCCCAGGGTCATGGGGGACAACAGAATTGCTGGGCCCCTGGGCAAGTTGGATGGGATCCCACCTCTGTGCTCCTGGAAAGGGTGAAGGGTTGGGGACAGCCAGCCCTCAACACCACCTGGATCATGCTGTGCTTGCTACCCAGCCAACTGTTTGAGCTGCCCAGAGTGCACCTTTTAATCACTAGGCCCCCAGGGCAGTTACCCCTTCTGTCCCCCAGTCAACAACCCCTCCCTGTTGGCGTGCCTGCTAGGGTCATACAGAAAATATGTGGCAGTGCAGGGAGGTGATCTTCCCAGGCAAGTGCCCTGACTGTTGTCCTTCTCTTTGTGGAGCTGGGATTGGAAACCTCCAAAGAAAATACAAGTGCTGCAGTGCGGTGCATTGGTGAGTCTTCCTCATGTGCTGGCACTGAGGCAGTGCCTCTGCATCAGTGTTCCCTATGGCCTGTGGGCTGCAAGGTGAGAGTCGTACCCTCCACCGCTGCACTGGAGTATGAGCTGGGTACTGGTGCTCCAGCCATTCAGGGGGCTCCTTTGCTTGAAAGCCAGTACCGGTGCGCTAGCACTAATGTGAGAGGGGGAACCCCAAGTTTTAAGGGCTTGACCCAGGGTATTTTGGGGCCCAAGGGGGCCTGCAGGCTCTGCCTGGTGGGGAAGGGGAGTGGGGAAGAGCAGCTCTGTGAGCTACAGGGAAGCACTTCATGCAGGCACTGCCCCCTTTCTCCCATTGGCTGAACTGTGGCATCCACCCCCCTCACCTCCTACTCCCCCCCTTCCAGACCGCTCACTTATCCCTCCTCCTGCACCTCCCTTCCTTCCAGACCTTGCACCCCCACCATCTGCACACTCCTGCAGCCTCTTGTCCAGACCCTCTACCCCCCAGCCTACTCCTGTACCCCGAGATCTAGATCCCACACCTGAGCTCACTCCTTCACCCGATCACTTGCCCAGATCCCACATCCCCACCCAGCCTACTCCTCAGCAACCTCCTTGTATGAAACCCCTCATTTTTGGCCTCACCCCTGAGCCTAGTGGGGGCACCCAAAATCTCCTAGTCTAAATTGGTAGCCACATCTATGGCGGGGAGGGCTGTTCCTGCCTCTTATTTGCATGTGGCCCCTGACTGATTTTTCTGTGGGTCAGTTGTGCCCAACCCAAAAAAGGTTCCCCACCACAGCTTTACCCATTACTATCTGGGTGGATTTTTCCATCCATGTGCAGAATAATATTTTATGTACACTGAGGTGTGTGCGAATGTGCACCATGAGTAGAAACAAAAAATCTAGTTGTGAGCACTCTGCTAATCAGCTGGGTGGCATCTGAAACTCTCCTGAATGGTCACAGAAGCACACAGCTTATAGGGAATACTGCTCAGCATCACACGTATTCTTTCTTTTTTTGTATTAAGGGAAAATCAGTCTATGAGATGTGCTGCAATCAAAACATCTATGAGGGTGGGGACACTGCAGAAGACAAACAGATGATAGGCTGCCAAGGAAAATAATGCAAGTACACTTACATCAGTCCAACTTAGAGGCCAAACACCAACTAAATGGATAGTAGAATATGGAGAAAGATGACCAGGTTGGGTTTAATGGAGAAACATGACATGGCCAGCAATGAATGTTGTGATGGAAGTGATGCTTTACTGCTCGCTAGGCCTGTAAAGATACTCTGGAATGAATTGCTTCTACAATTACCTATTTTTCTTGCTGAAATGCTAGGCTTATGCCTGCAATTGAGTGTGCTCTGGGCTGGGAGTTTTATAAGTCTTGTTGAAAGTTATAGGAACCTAGTGGCTGTGCTGAATGCAACTCATTGCCACAACATATCATTAAGGTCAAATGTTTCTAAAGTTTTACAGGCATAATGAGAAAACAGATAGTTATATTAAATTACTATTTTATAGGAAATAATAACCATTACTTCTCAGGACATAAACTAATCACTTACTGATATGAGTTCCAATTGCACAAATTAAGTTTAAGCATATGAGTAGTTCAAGTGGAATTAATAGGAAAATTCAGTACGGTGGGCCAGGAAACAATTTGCCCATCCTGCATGAGTTTTTGAGATCTTGACATATTTTCCTATCTCAAACCAAGAAAAAAATTACAATCTCAATAATTTTCACGAACCAAAAAGGAATTCATGTGAATCCAACACTTGTATTTTGATCATTGCAAAATGTTTTGTTTTGCTGTTGACTTTTTTTAAAACTATTTTTAGTATAAAATAAGTTAAATTTCTAAGTGGAAAGTCATTTCAACCCAAAAAATATGGAGAATTTTCATTTAGAAAATGTCAAAACTGGACATTTGACAATTTTGAAGCTTTTTCCCAATTTTTTTGGAGTCAGGAAATGTGTTGAAACTGACCCTTTCCAGAGTACAGGTTTGGTTTGGATGAACTGACATTTCTGGTGAAAAAATGTTTTATCAAAAAATTTCCTGACTGGTGCTAGTGCCCCAAATCTCAAATTTAAAGCATATGAATGTGTTTGCAGGTTTTGGGCCAGGGTTAACAAGAAACGTCCTTTAGGGAAGGTTATTTTATAATTGTCCTCCACAGGGTTTCTTACAGCTTTTCCTGAAGCATCTGATACAGACTGCTGGCAGGATAGGGGATTAGATGGAGCTCTGCTGTCAGCCTAGTAAATTGTGTCTTACAAAGTGCAAAGTTTCTAAGTCAACTTCATCTCCTACTGAGTCTGAACCATACACTTTTAAACTTGTCCTGTATCAGCTATGAATTTATTCACCTTGTAAATAATTTAGTAGGTAAATTTAGCCACTTTTTTCACTTCACAAATTGCCCCTCAGCAATTTTTAATTTTTTTTCCTTTCAAATTATTCATGGAGTGTGTTCTATGAATAATCTTTTGCACTAGATCCTCCACTGTACTAAAGTCGTTGCAGGGCTCAAATCATGCAGCAAATGCCCAGCAGGATAATTCCTCTGACCCTCTGGTAGGTTTACATATGCCAAATCTGAGTCAATATCTCTTTACCCCCACACAAGAGACGTGTCCAGTGGAGTGAGTGTGACAGAATTCCATTCACCTGGGCTTATCCTCCACTAACTTTCTGCAAGTAACATAACCCAGAAGCAGCTCTAAGCATTGTCAGGACTGAATGCAGCCCAGAGAATCATGGAGCTGTGAATGGCTACCTGATGCTCCCCACACTTTCTTGCAAGAAGCAGAGATCTGCCACAAGAGAAAATCATGCCTTATGTTTGTGAGCAGATGCGAACAGTTAACATTGAATGTACCTGAGCTGAAATGAAATGTGAAGGCCAGTATTGAACTAGCCCCTGTGAGGTGTGCAGCATGCTGCTTGGTTGCAGCTGGAGAGCTGGGGTCTATAACAGTGAAAAATGGTGTCCTGTTTAGTTCATCTTTCCATCATAAGCAGTTTTAGAAGCACTTCTCTAGTAACATTCAGCAAACTCAGCAGGAGTCCCAAATGCACACCTGTTCAAGTCCCTCAGGTTTCATTTGTGGTTGGTGGAAGTAGCAAAACACAGCTTGTATTAGGTGTGATCACCTCAGATCAAGGCTGCATCTACATTAGCAAGTTTTTTCAGAAAATCAGGCCCTTTTCAAAAGAACAAACAGAGCATCTTCATGCAAAATGAGCTCTTTCTATTTGAAATTGAAAGAACTCAGCTCTTCTTTCGGAAGCCCTCTTCCGCTCCCAGATCAAGAACACCTTCTTTCAAAAGCTTCTTTCAAAAAAAAACCAAAACCATGCCAACAGGTCTCAGCAGGAGTGGGAACTTCCATTCCTATAATACAACCAATTTCCCATCCCTATATAATGGGCCCTTTTTTCAAAAAAGCAGTCCTCATGGCAGTGGATTTTTCGATCCCTGGTCCATTCTTTGAAAGAGAAGGGGGGCTGTGTGGATGCTCTACGTTGAAAGAGCAGATCCATCCTTCAATCTGCTTTTGTATGTGTGGATGTGCCCTTTTGAAAGATCTTCTGGAAGACATCTTCCAGAAGATCATCTTTTTCGAAAGATTGTTGTAATGTAGATGCAGCCCTAAAGCCATACTTGGGAATGAAAAACAGAAGGAAAATGGAAGGGAAAATACCATCAAAGTACCAGCAAAAGGGAGAGAGAAAACCAAATCATTATTTAAATTATATGCAATTTGGCTTTGTTATTGTGTCACTATTTTGAAAAGCCCAAATTATACTCATAAAAACCTGATATGAATACATATGCAGGAAAATATTCAGCTTTAGCAAGGTTGAGACAGACAAATCTGGTAGTAGGTTTCCGCTCAGGATGTAAGAAAGGAATAATCATCATCTATAGCAGAGTTGTTTGAGATAGATACCATGATTACTGGAACCACCCCCATTGTGCCATTCTTTTCCAAAACATAAGAAACGCAGGCTGAACCTCTCTAATCCAGAACTCTCTCATCTGGCAACATCTGTAATCTGGCATGATTTTAGTTAGCTGGACAGTGACCGAACATGGTTGCAGTCAAGTTTCCCCACAGTCCCATAAAGTTATTTACAGCCACCAGTCCTGGCTCTGAGGGCTTGTCTACATTATCACCGTCCTTCGAAGGAAGAATGGTAATTAGGGTGCTGGGAGTTTACTAAAGGAGTGCTGGGGTGCATACGTAGCACTTCCTTAAGTAAATCCCCCCCCCACCCATGGCAACTTTGAAGTTTAAAGCTTCAAAGTACTGGCACATGTCTAGCTGTGGCTCACCTGCTGGTACTTCCAAGTGCCAGGGCAACTTCAAAATCCCTTTACTCCTCAAAATTTTTGAGTAGACGTATGCTGGTACTTCGAAGTTGCCGCGGGAGGGGGAATTTGCTTAATGGAGTGCTGAGTATGCACTGCAGCACTTCATTAGTAAACTCCCAACACCCTAATTACCATCCTTCCTTCGAAGGAAGGTGATAGTATAGACAAGCCCTCAGTGTTCTGTGCTGTTATTTAGCTGTAATTTTCCCCCAAAAGTCTTCTAAGAGCCCAGTTAGTGTAAGTGTAGACAATATGCTGGACAATATTGACCTCCTGTGGTCTCACAAATTGTCTCGTCTTGCACTGGTCATGTTCAGAGGGTGCTGGACAAGAGAGGTTCAACCTGTAGTAAATATATGCATATCCTCGTCCTTTCTGAGTGCCCAACCTTGTTTGCACTGAAGAAAGTGGCAAAACTATCATGACAGTCAGTGGGTATAAGATTTAAGCCTCTGTTAGCTTCCTATTACACTGGTGCATGCTAGTTCACAGCGGATTAGGCATGGGCCTCAGGAATCACAAGGTAAAATAGTTCATGTTAGAGGGCTTTTATAATTACTTGTTCAAGTCCGTAACAGACAATTTATAAAAATACTTGTTTTAGTCTTTAAAGTGCTACTTGACTGCTTTTTTGTTTTGATATAAAAACACTGTTATGGTTACTGAACTAACTGTACCTCTGACATCCACACTGGTCTCTGAGTGTACCACCTCTCAGGTTGCAATCCCCTGTGTATTAACTGTGCTTTACCTCAGCAGATCTGATTTATGTTCTGAACCTGCAGGTCCATTTTCTCCAGGGCAATGACAGTGGTAATCCATGGCCAGGCACCCACCTTAAAGCCAATTATAATTTATGCAGATCAAAACCAATTTAATTAAAAGATTTTAAAAAACCATTAAAACAGATAATATGCATTCATAACTTACCCTGTGTTTAGCCATCTTCTACCTGTGGACCTTGGTTGGACTAATTCGCTACAGACTCCTCCACAGACATTCTCTCTCTGTGAACTTGTCTTCCTGTCAGAGATCACTGAAAACCTGATACCCTGTCCCAACCACAACACACTTTTATCATTGCAAGGCTGTTAACTGGTAAGTGTACTTTTGATCTATTGCCTCCTTGCCCGGCAAAACATGTCTCATTGTGACTGTGGCCTGTAGCCTGCAAATAAGCTGTTGTCTTGTAATTCTCCCTGATTTTTGATGGGAGGTTGCTCTCTGGGACCACTGTGGTGCCTGTTTACTCTTCCCACAGCCCCTGTTAAGCTAGATCAAGCATTTTTACAGGAAAGTCTGATAATTCAGTATACAATAGCTTCCCTTCATGGACCAGATTATAAACTGTGTTCATAAAATGGTTACATCTTAGTATCATAATACTAAGGTGACCAGATGTCCTGATATTATTGGGACCATCCTGATATTAAGGCTTTTATCTTATATATGAAAATATATATATACACACACACACACAACTGTCAAGTAACATGCCAACAGGTCTCAGCAGAAGCGGGAATTTCCATTCCTATAATACAACCAATTTCCCATCCCTATGTTACAGCCTTTTACAGCCTTGAACTCTGCAAACATAAATTCCAGATAGCCATATCAGCCACGTGGGAACCTTGAGAAACCAGTAACCAGGGCAACCTTGGCTTCAGCCTTGAGAGAACATTAAAAACTTGTTACTTCTGGCAGTAGGCAGTGTTCCACCCTCGCTCAGAACCCTTCCACCGTGGTACTAGCAAACCATTACGCTGTACTTGATACAGGAGACAAAGAATCACCCCGTACAGCAGAGGAGAAGCCTCGTACCCCCAAGGCTGGGAAGTCTGCTGCCACCACTGCGAGGAGGAAACGTAGAGTAGTGGTGGTCGGGGACTCTCTTCTGAGGGGGACGGAGGTGTCCATCTGTCGCCCTGACATTTCATCTTGGGAGGTATGCTGCCTGCTGGAGGCCCATATCCAAGACGTTACGGAGGCGTTGTTGAGGATTATCCGGCTCTCTGACTACTATCCCATACTGCTCATCCATGTGGGCACTAATGATACTGCGAGTTGTGATGCTGAGCAGGTCAAGAGTGACTTCAGGGCTCTGGGGGCATGGGTGAAGGAGTTTGGGGCACAGGTGGTGTTCTCCTCAATCCTGCCTGTCAGTGGTAGGGGCCCAGGCAGAGACAGGTGCATGCTAGAGGTGAATGCCTGGCTTTGAAGATGGTGTCACCAGGAAGGCTTTGGCTTCCTTGAACATGGGATGCTACTCCAGGAAGGACTGCTAGGCAGAGATGGCATTCACCTTTCGAGGAGGGGAAAGACAGTATTTGGACACACACTGGCTAACCTAGTGAGGAGGGCTTTAAACTAGGTTTGATGAGGGCAGGGGAGCAAACCCCACAGGTAAGTGGAGAACATGGAAACCTGGGAGATTGGTCAGAAATGGGAGGCAGCATGGGCAACAATGTCAGAGTAAAAAGAGGGTCAGGGCAAAACAGGGAGGCAAGATCAAATCAATATCTTAGAAGCCTATATACAAATGCAAGAAGTACGGGTAATAAGCAGGAAGAACTGGAAGTGCTAATAAATAAATACAGCCATGACATCGTTGGCATCATGGAAACTTGGTGGGATAATACACATGATTGGTATGTTGTTATTGAAGGGTACAGCCTGCTTAAGAAGAATAGACAGGGAAGAAAGGGGGGAGGTGTTGCCTTATATATTAAAAATGTACACACTTGGACTGAGGTGGAAATGGATGTAGGACAGGGACATGTTGAGAGTCTCTGGGTTAGACTAAGAGGGGTAAAAAACCAAGGGTGACATCCTCCTAGGAGTCTACTACAGGCCGCCTACCCAGGAGGAAGAGGTGGATGAGGCTTTTTTTAAACAACTAACAAACTCATTCAGGGCCCCAGATTTGGTGGCGATGGGGGACTTCAACTATCCAGATAAATGTTGGGAAGCTAATACTGCAGGGCACAGACTATCCAGTAAGTTCTTGGATTGCATTGCATTGGAGACAATTTTTTATTCCAAAAGGTTGAAAAAGCTACCGGGGGAAAGCTGTTCTAGATTTGATTTTAACAAACAGGGAGGAATTGGTAGAGAACTTGAAAGTGGAAGGCAGCTTGGGTGAAAGTGATCATGAAATCATAGAGCTCTCAATTCTAAGGAAGGGAAGAAGGAAAAACAGCAAAAAGAGATAATGGATTTCAGGAGGGCAGATTTTGGTAAACTCAGAGAGCTGGTAGGTAAGGTCCCATGGGAAGCTCAACTGAGGGGCAAAACAGCTGAGGAGAGTTGGCCGTTTGTCAAAGGGATATTATAAAGGGCCCAAAAGCAAACTATCCTGCTGTGCAGGAAAGATAGAAAATATGGCAAAAGACCTCCTTGGCTTAACCAGGAGATTTTGCATGATCTCAAAATTAAAAAGGAATCATATAAAAAATGGAAACTAGGACAAATTACAAAGGATGAATATAGGCAAGCAACACAAGAATACAGGAGCAAGATTAGAAAGGCTAAGGCACAAAATGAGCTCAGACTAGCTACTGGCATAAAAGGAAACAAGAAGGCTTTTTATAAATATATTAGAAACAAGGGGAAGATCAGGGACAGGGTAGGGCCATTGCTCAGTGAGGAGGGAGAAACAGTAACAGAGAACTTGGAAAAGGTACAGATGCTTAATGACTTCTTTGTTTCGGTCTTTACTGAGAAGTCTGATGAAGGAATGCCCAACATAGTGAATGCTAGCGGGAAAGGGGTAGGCCTAGAAGTGAAATAAAAAAAGAACAAGTTAAAAATCACTTAGAAAAATTAGATGTCTGCAAGTCACCAGGGCCTGATGAAATGCATTCTAGAATACTCAAGAAGCTGATAAAGGAGATATCTGAGCCTTTATCTATCATCTTTGGAAAATCATGGGAGACAGGAGAGATTCCAGAAGACTAGAAAAGGGCAAATATAGTGCCCATCTATAAAAAGGGGAATAAGAGTAACCCAAGAAACTACAGGCCAGTCAGCTTAACTTCTGTGCCAGGAAAGATAATGGAGCAGGTAATTAAAGAAATCATCTGCAAGCACTTGGAAGGTGGTAAGGTGATAGGGAACAGCCAGCATAGATTTGTAAAGAACAAATCATGTCAAACTAATCTGATAGCTTTCTTTGATAGGATAACGATCCTTGTGGATAAGGGAGAAGTGAAAGATATGGTATACCTAGACTTGAGTAAAGCATTTGATACGGTCTCACATGATATTCTTATCAAAAAGCTAGGCAAATACAATTTAGCTGAGGCTACTATAAGGTGGGTGCATAACTGGCTGGATAATCGTACTCAGAGAGTAGTTCTTAATGGTTCTCAATCCTACTGGAAAATATAACAAGTGGGGTTCTGCAGAGGTCTGTTTTAGGACTGGTTCTGTTCAATATCTTCATCAACGATTTAGATACTGGCATAGACAGTATGCTTATTATGTTTGCAGATGATACCAAGCTGGGAGGGGTTGCAACTGTGTTGGAGGTTAGGGTCATAATTCAAAATGATCTGGATAAACTGGAGAAATGGTCTGAGGTAAACAGGATGAAGTTTAATAAGGACAAATGCAAAGTGCTCCACTTGGGAAGGAACAATCAGTTTCACACATACAGAATGGGGAGAGACTGTCTAGGAATGACTACAGCAGAAAGAGATCTAGGGGTTATAGTGGACTACAGGCTAAATATGAGTCAACAGTATGCTGTTGCCAAAAAAGCAAACATGCTTCTGGGATGCATTAACAAGTGTGTTGTGAACAAGACACGAGAAGTCGTTCTTCTGCTCTACTCTACGCTGGTTAGGCCTCAGCTGGAGTATTGTGTCCAGTTCTGGGCACCACAGTTCAAGAAAGATGAGGAGAAATTAGAGAGGGTCCAGAAAAGAGCAAGAAGAATGATTAAAGGTCTAGAGAATGTGACCTATGAAGAAAGGCTGAAAGAACTGGGCTTGTTTAGTTTGGAAAAGAGAAGATTGAGGGGCAACTTGATAGCAGTTTTCAGGTATCTAAAAGGGTGTCATAAGGAGGAGGGAGAAAACCTGTTCTTTTTGGCCTCTGAGGGTAGAACAAGAGGCAATGGACTTAAACTGCAGCAAGGGAGGTTTAGGTTGGACATTAGGAAAAAGTTCCTAACTGTCAGAGTGGTCAAACAGTGGAATAAATTGCCAAAGGAGGTTGTGGAATCTCCATCGCTGGAGATATTTAAGAACAGGTTAGATAGATGTCTATTAGGGATGATTTAGATAGTTCTTGGTCCTGCCATTGGAGCAGGGGGTGGACTCGATGGCCTCTTGAGGTCCCTTCCAGTCCTCGTATTCTATGATTCTATTAAAGTGGTATTGAGCCAGTATGCACACACCCAGTAAACAGCTAAGAGGTAACATCCCACTGTACTGTCCTGCTCCTAGCTGAGTTTCACTGGGGACTCTCAGCCACAGGGGGTGCTACCACCTTCTCCCTCAGCTGGAGCAGCATCTGCCACGGCCCTGATGTGAGGTGCTTCAGGACTGGAACTACCTGCAGCAGAAGGTACATGAGCATGTAAAATGCCTTTTATCCAGTCATATACATTCCTGTTGTATTTTGCTTGCTAATGCTTACCTTGTGAATAATTTGTAGCAGCTTGGAGTAGGTAAGCTTAATAAAGTGCATTATCCCTAATCGGCTCTGTGTTCAAGCGAATCCCATAATCTTGTCCATTCTTGGTCTTGTGAGCTGACACCAACTATGCCTCTGTCCCCTGGTAAAAAGAAATGTTCTGATTTTTCACATATGCTGTCCGGTCCCCGAAATTACATATTATGTCAGTCATAATTTCTTGGGACAATTTTGACCATTTGCATCATTATAATTTTCATGTTCTTTTATATTTGGATCTTTTATAGATACCACTACTTCTGGCAGTAGTTTGTATTTCAGTTGTTCCAGCCATCAACCAGGAATCCACTGTGCCTGCCATACAAACAGAATAAAAAGATGCCACCTACATTTTGGAGCTATTTTATAAGAATAAAGGATTGAAGTTTACGAAAGTTCCAAAATGGCAGACCGTTTATACACCTCCAGTAATTAAATTTCAGCAGCATACTCTTGAGATGAAAATTTGAGGTGCAGAACTTGCTCATGATGATTGAGAACAGGGATAATAATAGATACATTTGCATTGTCTTCTCAAAATAGGTCACTCTTGCATGTAAAGTGCAAAGGATGTAATACAATAATAATAATATTTAGCACTTATATAGCACTTTGCAGTTTCAAAAGGCTGTAAAACATTAACTGATTAAGTCTCACAGCACCCCACTGAGTAAGTAAAGTTACCTGGTAGGTTATCAAGTTCCTCTTCCTGACAATGCAGGATGGATCTATACCATATATCATCCAGTGGTTTCTCCACAGCTGAATAGCTCATACCTTGAGGGATTCCCCTTCTTCTTCCCTATTCATCTTAAATTTTCCTTTCTTTAAAAGTAGGGGAAGGCTTTTGGCACAGAGACATTCCATGCTGTCATGCCAGGGTTCAGGCTAAACTTATTATATTAGGTACTTATTTAGGATAAAAAATGATGGGTAAAAGCACTTTTGGAAAACAGAGAGGAAGATGCAAGTACAGATTAAGATGACTACAAATTAAAGAAATCAAGAGTATCAAGAGATCATGTCACAAAAAAAAAAGATGAATGATGTGACAGAAAGGAAACTAATGAATGTTGAGAGGGAAAAAGAGCTGTCAACCTTGATAATGATGTTACCAAGACTTATGCCTGAAACTTTTATAGGTGACTAAAGAATTAAGCCACACAGTTCCTATTTAAATTAATAGGATTTTCATGTCTAAATCTTTGAGCTTTGAAAATCCCAACTCATAGGAGTAACATGATTCCAAGGAGTAATGTGAGTCGCATAAGGCTGAGATGAAAGATACTGCAGACTACAGATGAGGCATTTGGCTTTCTTTGCTGTTTTGTTCTACTGTTAAAGATGACCAGATAAACTAACTATTCACAGAAGGCTTGAGTCTGCTGCCTTGTAATACCATTACATGAAAATAGTCCATTGGTTTCTGCTTCTTCTTAATGATCCACTCTTGTATCTCATGACATCGACCTTCTACCCCACCTATAATATGAAGCTCTTTCCCTCTCCTCCCACAAATATCTCAAGGCTTTTTTTAAGGCTGCCCCTTACACATAAAAGGCCTCCCTGAAACCTTATCCACACTACCACAGGCTCTTGACCTAAGTTATGGAACTTCAGGTACATAACTGCTGAAGTCAATGTATGTAGGTCTGCTTACCATCGTATCTTCATAGATGGTAGCTCTCCTTCCAACTCTGCTTACTCTTCTCATTCTGGTGGAGTACCTGAGTTGATATGAGAGAGAGCTCAGTGGTTGATTTATCATGTCCATACTAGATGCAATAAATCAACCCCTGCTGAATTTATCACTGCCCTTCGATCCAGCCTGTAGTGAAGACATGCCCTTAATCCTCTCTTGGCTATCAAATTCTTTCTGAATACCGATTTTTATGACAATTTTCAGAAGAAATAATCCAGCATATGAAGGTTAGATTGAGGGGCAGCTGGGAACATTGATTCCAGGTTATTCTTTTATGCAATTAGAAGTCAACAGCAGATGTGTATAAGTAAGTATATATTTGATTGTCTCCCCACACTTTTCAGACACTGCTTGTGTTAGATTATAAATCCATTCAAGGCACTGTGGTGCGTAATATAACACTGATCTTTAGTTCACCTGTAATATAAATATGAAATAATGAAACCATATTAATCATAATCATAATGACTCAGTTGACTCCTCCCCTCTCTTTAGGAACATTTCATTTCACTAGAGAATCACAAACTAACCCCATCTTTACCTGTTGCCGCTAAAAATTTTTTTTGATGAAGATTGGAAATTCTCCCCTGTCCTTTGAGGAATCAACTGTGTTTCGCCCAATATGGGAAAATATTATCATACAACTATATACACAAGATCAAATGTATGATTAAAATATTTATAATGATGTGGAAAAGAAAATATTAAACAGATTTGCATATAATAAGGCATATCTTTCCCATAAGCTTTAATTTATCCTTTGGGCAGGGCATTAACTTTGCTCAAGAACAACATATTTTCCATCCATAGATTGCCAAGGTAAACTGTTTAATTTTACAGCAAATTGATCACTGCTGTAATATTTCAGGAGCAAAATGATCCACAACAGTCAGTTTGGTTTCAAAAGCCAAATTTATAGTTTTGCTCCTGATTTAGTGATAAAGTTTCTTAACATATTGGGCATTTCATCACATTCTATCAAGAGTCAGCATTGAGCCAACAATGAAATATTTTTAAAAACAGACAACAACAACCACCAAAAGAAAAAAAAAAGAAGAACATAAATAATATACCACCAAATGACTGAAGAGTTTAATATTCCCTTTAAACTAGTGGGAAATTACTCAATTCTTGTCCTTGTAAACACATGTCCTGGCCTATGCAGGAGACATGCTATGCTGCCATATGGATTGAATCACAGACGAGAGCCTCACTGCCTTCCGGAGTGTTAAGGAAACTATTTCATTTATTTTCCCAAGAGGCTAAATTTCCCTTTACCCAATGCAAATAAAATTTAGTACATCTAAAGATATTTGACACTTCTGATATGTTTAAAATAAATGCTGAGAGATTTAATGATGTGAAAGTTCATGACTCAGTTAAGATTACTCCCTAGCTGGGGTCCTAGGATAGACACCTATAAAATCAAATTATAATAATCATGGGAGTCAGGAGAAAAAAGTAGGCCCTGCTGAGCTCTATTCACTGAATTTTTGCATTTATTAGACACCTTCTAGTCATGAAACAAAGGGAGGGGGTAGGCTGAAATCTCAAAAGATTTTACTGAGTGATTCTTTCCAGCAGAATTTTGTGATTACTACAGTGAATTTTTAGAACACTGATTCATATGCCATGGGAGCAGGAAAGAGCCATGACACTTCAGTGACTTCACTGTAATAAAGGTAAGTGTTAACTTTTTAATAATATGCCCTGTAGCTATGACCACCCAGAGAAGAGATGACTATTAAAAAATTAAAAAACAGGGATAGAATATTTTATACACTTTTTGTGAAATTTCAATAGGTTATCAGAGGATATTAGCTGATCCCACTTATAGTATGAAGTTACCATCAAAAATATCTAACAACCATATAACATGGTATCATATATTACACATGATATTGTCAGATGTATTTTCCTTGTCCATTGTGTTACCTATTCAGCAATGTAGTGTGATTATTTTTTCAAATGAGTGGCATACTTTTACACTGAGAGAACATATACATGGCTTTTTTTATAATCAAGTTTATTTCCCAAAGCTGCCATTGGCTTTTCACATAGATCTGTACACATCAGCTGTAGATAAAGTAATTAGGTCATTTACATGGGTTGTAAGTTTCTCTGAGACTTAAAAGCAATAATACATTTTTGCACAATGCCATAATATGTGATGGTTGTGTTTTCATCTTTATATTTTTTGATTGAAAAATTATAACAAATGGTCAAATGTCAGCCAAGCCAGATGAGATCTCCGTTTCTTGCAAGGAGAAAATAATTATGGATTCAGAACTGGACCTTCAAATATTGACATTCACTATTTAGGTCACTTGGATGTCTAAATCCTCAACTGAAAATGGCAATCAGCAGCATAGGCCCTGATTCAGCCAAGTCCCAGCAGGCAGAAGATTTCAAACATGCCATAGCCCTTTGCAGGACATCAAAGGGGTCTGAACTTTGAGTAAAAATATTTTAACACACAAGTTGTCTCACATTGCCGTATATCTACGTGAATGAAGCTCAGTGTTGAAAACTACATCTAGAAGGAGACAGAACCATAGTATCATAGAAACGTAAGGCAGGAAGTGACCTGAGAGGTTATCTAATCCAGTCCTATAGCTGAGACAAGACAACATAAAGCTAGATCATCCCTATCAAAACAAAAAAGCAGTCACGTTACACTTTAAAGACTGACAAAAATCACCTAATGAATTATTTTGTTAGTCTTTAAAGTGCTACATGACTGCTGTTTTGCTTTGATAGAATACAAACAACACGGCTATCTCTCTGTCTCCATCCCTGACTATATTTCCTTTCTTACCCCTGCTAAACCTTCTTTGTTACCTTGTCTGTCTCCTATTGACAAGTGTTTGTCTAACCTGTTCTTAAAAACCTCCAATGGTTGAGATTCCACAACCTATACTGGAATCTTCTTCCCATGTTTAATTAGCCTTAGGGTTAGAAAGGTTTTCCTGATATCTAATGTAAATCTACCTTGCTGCAGATTAAGTAGATTACCTCTTGTTTTAACATCAGAGGGTATAGAGAAAATTGATCACTGTCCTTGTTTATAAAAACCCTTACTACATTTAAAACCTGTTATCAGATCCCTCCTTAGTCTTCTTTTCTCAACCTAAGCAGGCTCAATGTTTAAAATCTTTCCTAGCAGATCAGATTTCCTCAACCGTTTGTAATTTTTGTGACTGTTCTGCGTACTCCCTCCAATTTGTCCATATTTTTCTAAACAATCATTTTGAATTCTTATCCTGTCTTCCAAAGTGATAACAACTCCTCCCAGTTTGGTGTCATCCATACACTTTTTAAGCATGCCCTGCATTCCATTACCTGAGTCACTATGAAAATATGGAGTAGTACTGGGACTCAGGTAGACCCTTGTGGGATCTCATTGGATACATTCCCCTCAGTTTGACTGCAAACCACTGATACATACTTTTAGTATGAATTCCATCAGCTTTGCATCCCACTTAAAGTCATTTAATATAGACCACATTTCCCTACTTTGCTTAAGAGAATGTCATGTAGGAGCATGTCCTGTAAACCTCATTCTTTTCAGGAATAAGGGTTCCTTTGAAAAAGGTTTGTTTCTTTTTGTTTTTCTTCTCTGAAAGAACCCTGTCTACACTGCTTTTGGAAGAGATTATGCAAATGAAACATGAGGTTTGTAAATCAGTGCTTCATTTGCATTTTCAATTTCCCTTGTTTGCATTCCTCTTTCGAAAGAGTAATGTAGTGTAGCCACAACCTAAAGGTTCCAAGAAGTGTTCCCTGTAAGCTGAGCACTTGGGGAGCCAGCCAGGAGAGATTCAGGTGCTGTCCAGTCGATCAGCAGAGTGCCCACAGCTGCTCACAGCCAACAGCATGTGTTTTTACTGGTGGTAAACATCCACACATTCCTTGGCACACCTAACAAAATTTATTCACCCAGAAAGGCAAGAAATTAGAGCTAACACTGATTTCTTCAGCTAGTTCCTTCGGTATCCTAAACTGAATTTCATCAGGCACTGCAGGCTTACCTTATCTACAGAGTCTTTTACCTTTATTTTCGTTCATACTCTTTCCCCCTTGTTAATATTTTGTTGAATATTTTGGTCACAATATCTCTGTTCAGTGAGGACTGAAGCAAACTAGGCATTAAAGAGATTAGTCATTTGTTGAACCAGCTCTGAGGTTTAAAGAGATTAGTCATTTGTTGAACCAGCTCTGAGGTTTGAATCTGTAAGGAAACCCAAAACCAGGGTTCACATGGTTATAAATCTTCACATCATCACAACTCTCTAGCACACCAGGACCACAGGGAGGACTTGCTATCCCCTCTTCATTTGTTCCCTTTCATTCTTTTGTGTAATCCTTTAGTTCTTTGGTTCCCTCCCACTGTATTTCAGATTGCCTTCCTTCTTCATGTGAAATATTCCCTGACTGTATTTCCTTTCTTACTCTTGCTAAACTTTCTTTGTTACCTTCTCTGTCTCCTATTATTTCTACTGTGTCATCAAAAACTGACTCTCTACAGTCTGCCAATTAGCCTTTGTCTGTCAGCACATTCATCAGCATCTTGAGGAGTGATGGTGAATGGCAGAGCATGCAAATGCTATTTGATATGCAGCTGTGTGCCCTTGCACATATATATGCCATTACTGATAAAACAGTAGGCTCTGGTTTAGGTATTCTAGTGACAAAATTTTTGATATGGACCAGGTGTCATTACCAAGAAAGAAAATGGTCTGATTTTAAAATAAATACAAGGAAAGAATCCACATTTGATCAAATGATAAGTGCGTAGAAGATTTCTGCATTTATAATGGATTTTTATTAGTATACTTCTTCTGTGGATGCAGAGTAAAAATGTCCAACAGATATATTTTCAGGAAACAAAGAGAATTAGTGTTGTAATTTGATATTACATACCTGCAGTGAGTAATGCAAATAAAACTGCTTCTGTACTTGTTAGAGGGGAAAAATATGACTTTGGACTATCAAGTGTCATATTATTTTGTGGAAATATATCTGTATACATTATTCAAAATTCAAATATTAATCATCACATAAATATTCTACAATCTTGGCAATTGCTTTCAGAACAAACATTTTAATTTTAAGATGTCAATTTTGTAAAGCCTGTATTTTGAGGAAGAGAAAAAGTAGGTAAGAAAGATGCTTTTGAAGGCATTTCAATGCCTTGCCATAGTAATTTTGTTTGGCAAATGCATGGCATCTTTGCATTTCTTTTCACTGCAAAATGTTGACCTGCTTAAACTTTACAGTGTTACTAGGTAGAAATGTGATGACAATATTGCAAAGCAAACGCTTAAATGTATGTGGGGCTGAACTGGAGATGTGTGAAAAAGAATGCGTATGAGAGGAGGTAGATGTGTGGGTTGGGGTTTGTACGTGTAAGCTTTTGAGCAGAGGTGACCGTTGCAGGGATTGCAGGTGCAGTTGTGGCCAAGTGGCCCTGCCCTGCCCCTCCCTTTACTTGCCCATGCCCTCCTCCTCCTGCCCCTGCTCTGCCCTTTCCACACACTTTTCCCCATGCTCCCCCACCCCTGCCCAACTCTGCATGTGGAACACCATACTGCTTCCAGTGGATGCAGGGGCAGTCCCCTCCTCACCTGGCATGGCATAGCCCAGGAGTAGTGCTTCAAACCATGCTGCTGTGGGAAGGGGCTGGCTGACCCCATAATCATCAGAAATGGTGCGGCGCTTTCAGTAAGTGTGCAAGGGGAACGATGCAGGGGTGCATGTGGCCCCTTGTGCACCTCCATGCATCCCTTATGCTTTTGAGTGAACTTCAGGGACACAGGTGATTGGACCTATAAATGTGACAGTGGCCTATAAAATCAAACCCTGCCACCACCAGGCCCCTGCAGAAGGACAAAAATTCAAGTTCAGTGGAGCAAACAGTAAGGAGATATTTAAAATGGTAAATTGCAAAACCTAATAGGCAATTGACAGGCAAATAATAGGTCCTTGGTGAATTTGCTGATTTGCTTGTTTGATCCTGCAAAAGTGGGGTTTTCCAAATGCTAATGGATAGTCATAGCAGAATTTAATATGTGCATTTCCAGAGACTCACTGAGAATCAGCTCTCCGTGTCACAATGAAACGTATTTTCAGAGTACACAGCACCTTCAACTGAGGCCAGAGCACTCTCTCCACCTCAAAAAAAGTAGTACATTTCTGGGTCATCTGTTTTCAAACACCAGAGGAAAGATATAACTATTATTTGGACCCGTACACCCTCATTACTTCTCCTCATCCTGTAGTTTTTGGTTATACTGTTTTCTCAGTTTCTCTAGGTTTGCAAGTAGGTTTCACCTTTATACTTACATTTATTTCACCTCTTTTCATTTCAGTACCATTGACTATGGGAGGTCTTCACACATGCCACCAAAAGGTTATCAGCCTAAATTGCCTATGAACTATAGCTGGTAAAGTTGAAGCTTAAGGCCACACTGACAACCCCCTGGGCACTGGGTAAAGCTTCTGTGTAGAAAGGCAGTAGCTCCCCAGTCCACCCCTTTTGCTTGAAACCACACCCATGCTCCAACCCTACTCTTCCCCACCCTCTGCTCCCCCACACCCTGCCTCCTTTCCATTGCCGCCTTCTTCTCTTTCCTGCTTCCCCCAGCCTTCACAGAATATCAACGTATTCTTCACATTTATATCTCAGTGCATTTGTGGTTTCTAAAAGTAAGTTTGACAGAAATGGGCTTTTTAAGGGCATTTTTGCATATCCAAGTCCTGGAGTTGAACAACTTGCTAAGGGGTGCTGGGACATGGGGGGCCCAGGGAAATGTGCATCTGTTTGTCTGTTGCTGGCCATTTCAACTGTGGGGTTCCCTTCCTGCTTCTAGGCCAGTCAAAGCTGATACCAGAGAAACTCAGGCAGGGTGAACAAGGAGGATGAGGGTGGAGGTGTCTGGAACTGGAGAGCAGTGAACAACCCCCTACTCAGTCTAAAAAGAAGTCAGCCAATGGGATCACATTTTGAAATAACCAATCACCACTCTTAGTACTGGGTTTCAGAGTCAGGCCATTAGGGCTTAATCTTGAATCATTTGAGTTACTCAGAATTAGTCCATTGACTTCGATAGGAGCAAAACCAAACTCAGAGGCTACCTCTACACTAGCGAGATTTTTTGAAAAAGCCAGGCCTTATGTGGTCATGATCTTTCAAAAGAAGATATTTTGGAAGAGGTCTTCCAAAAGAACTTCTTTTGAAGGACCACTGCAGTGTAGATATAGCCATAGTGTGATACCTCATCTGGGATAGAGAACCACAGGCATATTATTCTTTTCATTGTCTCTACTTGTTATAATTCTTTTTCTTTGTTACCATGCCAGAGATTAACTATTGAAATCTTTGGCATCTGGTTATATGACGGATGGTGCATAAATATGTGCATAATTAATCATGAGATTTGTTGATGCATAAGATACCAGTGAATCATTTTCTAGTAACTGTTCCAAGTCTTATTTTTGAAATATCGACCAAAAGCCTGACTGGTGCCTATATATCGTAACACTTCAGGGTTTTATTTATTTTTAATTTTTTTAGGCTTTTTGATCAACTTAAGCTTGATCTTGCCCCCAGTTATCTCCACATTGCAGTGATAGTATGTGATATGCTTTGCAATCATTCACAGAGTGAGGAAATTATTTCCAGAGGCTTAGGCAGAGATCCAGATTCTCAGAGAAGTTGGGCATGCAATTGTGCATGCAAAAATAATGTGTCTAAGTGGTGTATGTAGCTACTGAAATAGTACACACAAGGCCATGATCATATCTAAGTGTACAGCCACATGATTTGCACACATATGACAGGAACTCAGATTTTGATAACCTTCTGGGCAGTGCTTAGTATCTTCAGGAGCAGTCCTATAGATATCAGTGGAAGGTTACGTCTACACTACAGAGATCTATCAACAGAAGTCACGGTCAGAAGATATCTTCTGAAAAAACCTCTGTTGACAGATCACGTCCACACAGTAAAGCCAGACTCCCCAGCCACTTTCTTCACAGAATGGAACAGGCCATGACTTAAACTGAACTTAAACTGCAGCAGGGGAGGTTTAGGTTGGACATTAGGAAAAAGTTCCTAACTGTCAGGGTGGTCAAACACTGGAATAAATTGCCAAGGGAGATGGTGGAATCTCCATTGCTGGAGATATTTAAGAACAGGTTAGATAGATGTCTATCAAGGATGGTTTAGACAGTACTTGGTCCTGCCATTGGGGTAGGGGCCTGGACTCAATGGCCTCTCGAGGTCCCTACCAGTCCCAGTATTCTATGATTCTATGAAACCCCATCACACAGGGTTGCATGGCCAGCAAGCCCTTCTGGGAGTCTGGCCAGGTGTGCCCTTAAAGGTCCCCACCCCTGAAGCTTGTTCCCTGCCTATGCTGAGGCTTGCCTACCTTGTTGAGAGACAGCATAGCTACTGCAGGGCTCCCACACTGTGAGAGTTTGTGCTTCCCACATAGCCATGGAGCCAGAGCAGCCCCGGGGCTTGCACTGCACCCATGCCCAGTTGCTTGAGCTTCTGGTCTACCTTGTCTCGGCCACCCTCCATCTCCTCTGCAGGAGATGTGTCTGACACTCCTATTAAGGAGCATGCCCTGGGTGCTACAAGGGCCCACCTTAGCTTGCACCCCGTCTCCTCCCCACCCAGGTGATAAGGTGGGTCTGGAGGCACAGAACCAGTGCCAACTGGTGGGAACAGCTGGTCATGGGGCAGTAGGATAACCAGCAGTGGCTCCAGAATTTCAGAATAAGAAAGGAGACCTTTCTGGGGATCTTTCTGCCCCTGGCTCACCCCCACCCTCCGCAGACAGGACATCTGTCTGCAGCCTGCCACCCCCCTGGAGAAGCGGATTGCCATCACCATATGGAAGCTCACCACTCCGGACAGCTACTGCTGTGTTGGGAACAAGTTCAGCATGGGAAAGTCCACTGTTGGGTCCATCCTCAAGCAGATAAGGCACTCTCGGACTGCAGGCCCTGCATAGAGAGGGTGGGTCCTACCCCAGGGGGATCCTTGGGCAGCAGGGGTGCATGGGGTAAGGGAGGAACCCCATCCTGGGAAACTGTGTGGTCCCACCCTCACACAGATCTGCTGCCAGAGGGGGAGACCACACAGGGGGGAACGCAGAGAGCTCAGGAGGGAGGGGACAGGAAGGGGAAGGGGAGCCTCCCTGGGGCCCAGGGGCCTTTTCTTCACTCCCTGATGTGTGTATTTGGTTTTCTCCCCTTCGCAGTCATGACATCCAACACAGTGCTGCTCCAGAGGGCCATCCACCTCACAGACCTGGACATGGTCATGGCCAGCTTCATCTCCTTGGGGTTCCCCAAATGTTTTGGGGTAATCAGTGGAACCCACATCCCCATCCATGCCCTGGACCATAGAATGGCCTGCTTCATCAACCACAAGGGATATCATTCTATTGTGCTGCAGGCCCTGGTCAACCACCAGGGATGGTTGCTTGATGTTTATCTCAGGTGGTTGAGTGGGCACACGATGCACAGGTGTTCCACAACTCCAGCCTGTGCCGGAAGATGGAGGTGGGCACCTACGTCCTGCTCCAGGAGCTGACAGTCAGGGATGAGACCATGCCATTGTGCATTGTGGGGGACACCGCCTGTCCCCTCAGTCCCTGGTTCATGAGGCCATACACTGGCCACCTGGATCCAAGCCAGGAACTGTTCAACGCCTGCCTAAACTGGGCATGGAACCAAACTGAATGTGTCTTCCACTGCCTCATGGCACAATTTGGATGCTTCCTGACCCAGCTGGACATGGGGGAGCGTCATGTCGCCCAAGTAGTGCCTATGTGATGTGCTCTTCACAACCTTGTGGAGGGAAAGTCTTCCTCCGGGGTGCAAAGCAGCCAGCCGTGGGGCTGAGGGTCTCCTCACCCTCAGGCCAGGGACCCAGTGGTTGGAGCTGAGCCAGCTGCAGGGCTGCAGGTTTCCCCACCCCCAGGGCAGGGACCCTGCGGTTGGCTCTGCTCCAGCTGTGGTGCTACGGGTCTCACTGTCACCCAGCCAGGGTCCCTGTGGCTGGAGCGGAGCCAACCACGGGACTGCAGGTCACCCCACTCTTGGGCCAGAGACCTCACGGTTGGAGCTGGGCCCCTGCAGTTGGAGCTGAGCCAGCCATGGGGCTGCGGGTCTCCTCACCCCTTGGCCAGCGACCCTGCTCACATAAGTGGGGGAACTTCACTCATTTAGTGAATAAAGGTAGGTATGTGTGTTCCTTGTTTTAGCAAGTACTCGTTAGTCAGATACTTGTTAAATGAGGGATGAGTGTAAAAGTGTGTGAAAAATAAATGGTGACAACACAAACTATTTACTAAGTTCAATGATATGTAACTACATCCAGTAGGGGGGCATCTTGGAACAGGGGGTGGCGGGCATTAGTCCACGGATTGGGAGTGGGGGACCACGACCCCACGGGAGAGCGGGATCCCAAGCAGCATCAGCTTTGGGATCCCCTCCCACCATAGGTTCAAGGTCCACATTGTGGTTAGATTGGGGCCAGGAGAACAGGGAGATATGGAGCCAATGGGGCTGTGGCAGGGTCAGGCTCAGCAGAGTGTGTGTGTGTGTGGAGGGAAGCTGGGGAGCAGGGAGGGCAGATTCTAACAATAAGAGGAAAAGTGCTACTGGCCAAAGGACCACCAGAGGGATCACGCTGCAAGGATTCAAATATTTCCCTTATAATTAGCATCCCAGGATTTATCTTCAGGATCAACAACCAGTTTATCTTCAGGACCAACAACACAAAACTGCACAAACCTCATGAAGAATTAATCTTTAGCAGTGCCACACGACAACTTTCACATATGGGATAACTAGACAAAAACCTAGCTCTCAGATGGACAAACTTCCTAGCGTAGATGAACCATCCTTATTAGATGAGATAAAACATGCTTAAACAACTGACCAAAAAGAGATGAAAATTACAAATGTGACAAATGCTTTTCAACTCTACCTCATTTTCAAACTTGGACTTCTTACACCAAACTTTCGGACATGCACATTGGCATGTAAAACACACGGCGCTCATATTTAAAAGCACGGAAAGCACATGAGTCAGTCTCAAAAATTTTTGTCTCAAAATAGCAAAAGTCTCAAAATAGCAAAAGATAAGCAGTTCTTGTGAGATTTCAGCCACATCCAAAACAGAAACAGAACATAAGTTCCTTCCCGGTTGAACTCCACCTGTAATCAAATCTTTAGGGTCAGGTTCTGATCCAGTCACATGAATCTGATTTTCTACTAAATTCAAGGGAGTTTGGATTTGAAGTTCTGCTTTTGGTCTCTTAAATTTCAATACCTCTTCTAGTTGTCTGATGGCACTTTCAGGCATGATTTTCTTTGCAGTAGGGTGTATCCAGTCCTGTCTAATTTTACCTATGCATTTTCATCTCCTGCAATTTCTTTCTAATGCGTTTCACCACATGATCATCAGATAGGATTTGTATCTGCTCTTGGGCTATTTCAGCTGCCCTATATATGTCAGTGAATTTTTGCAGAGTCAGACTATTTTCCTTAAAGAATTTTCAGTTGTCATCATTTATGATCCCCACTATAATTCCTGTCCTTTTTAATTCTCTTAAAAAAGATATTCAGACACATATAATCTGCAGGTTTGTGTTTTACTGGTCACTTTTACCCACTCTTTATAAATAAAGCGCAACCTGGATACAGCATATAAAATAAATATACTATATATAGAAATCATATATATTAGAAATATTAAAATCATATTTTGTCATCAGATAAGTATGCTTGTGCTACATTTAGAAGATATGAATTGCGGTGTGTTGTAAATGCTAATTTTATAGGATGTTCCTTTCAGTTAATCCATCCCTAAAATAAATAGACAAATATTTCTAGGCACTTGCTTTTCAGCACAATAACCAGTGATTTTTTTTGTACACAAAAGGTGCCAGAAATGAAGGCCCAAACCTCTCCCCCTATGGCCTCCCCAGCTCAATGCACCGACCCCCCCGCAGCCACAAACCACCTTCCTTACAGCCCCACCCCACTCAACCCACCCATGCAGCCCAAGCTCAGTGAAGTCCCCCTGGCAAAACCCCCTGCGCAGCCGTGCAGCCGTGACTCAACATCCTCCCCAACCCACCCCCTTCCTTGGCTCAATGCACCCCCCACTCAACCCTCCACATGGCTGCATGGCCCTGGCTCAACCCCCTGTGCAGCTGCACAGCCCCAGCTCAATCCCCACTCCCACGGCCACACAGCCCAGGCTCAACACCCCACTTGGCCCTGTCTCAACACCCTTCATGGCCGTGCAGCCAC
Source organism: Carettochelys insculpta (assembly GCF_033958435.1). Classification (NCBI taxonomy): domain Eukaryota; kingdom Metazoa; phylum Chordata; order Testudines; family Carettochelyidae; genus Carettochelys; species Carettochelys insculpta. The sequence continues at coordinate 17,407,517 of NC_134153.1, read as the reverse complement.
AGCCCCAGCTCAATGCCCCCGGGCTCAACTTCCCCATTTCAAAAGGAGCTCCACGTGCTCCTGCCGCTTCCCCAGATGCACGGTTCCCCCTACATACAGCCGCAGGAGCAGCTCCCTGACCAGTGCACTGAAAGAGCAGGAGTCAATTTAATTGGTTTAATGGTCTGGCTGGCTGTTCAGCCAATTAAATAGACTTCTGCCCTTTCCTCTGCAGGCAGGCAGCTGGAAGTAGACCGGTGGCAGTGGCACCTTTTAAAACTGCACCAGGAAAAAATGGTGGCGGAATGCAGTTCTGCTGAGTGCCGCTGGAAAAAAAGCCCTGACAGTAACTATGCTGTACATCAGCGTGGCCAACCAGTTAGGGACTAAGAGCCATGGATAGGGGGCAAAGAGCCACATATTATACATTTATTTTTATCTATCTAGCTAGATAAAAATAATTATATAATACATGGCTCTATGCCCTCTCCCTCCCCCAGAGCCAGGCACCCCCACCCCCAGTCTAATTCAATGCTCTCTTCTTCCCCCAGAACCAGGTACTCTCAGTCCCCTGCTCAAACTCGATGCTGACAACACACCGGAGCCACTGCTGCTGCCAACTCTGCTTCCACACCCTTCTCCCACCAAGTGCTGGGGCATGCACACAGAGTGGCAGCTGGCACTCCCGGTGCACAGCTCTGAGCAAAAGCTGCATTTAATTGCTAAAAGAACCGCACGTGGCTTGAGAGCTGTGGGTGGCCATCCCACTACAGATTATAGGAGAGGTTTGCAAAGGTGCATTAGATGTCTACTCCAATTGATTTTTAATTAGAGTTGGGCACCCACCTATCTTTAAAGTTCTTCCCTAGTGATCTGATCTTGCAAGCTGCTGACCATTCTTAACTCCTACCCAGTGGGAGGCGAAGATTCTAAGCATATCACTGGATACGCTCATTCTCTTCCAGGATCAAATCCTAGAGTCAAACTAAGCCAGTTTTGTAAAAGACTCCAATGCACAGGGTTTTTCTGTTCAGAGGCTGCGAGGAAGGTGTCTGTCCATCTTAGGCTCTGCTGGAGACTGCCATGAGAATGTCTTTCTCAGGGGTGCTGCTCCCAAGAGCCGTGTCTACACGTGCACGCTACTTCGAAGTAGCGGCACTAACTTCGAAATAGCGCCTGTCACGGCTACATGCGTCGGGCGCTATTTCGAAGTTAACTTCGATGTTAGGCGGCGAGACGTTGAAGCCGCTAACCCCATGAGGGGATAGGAATAGCGCCCTACTTTGACGTTCAACGTCAAAGTAGGGACCGTGTAGTCGTTGCGTGTCCCGCAACTTTGAAATAGTGGAGTCCGCCATGGTGGCCATCAGCTGAGGGGTTGAGAGACGCTCTCTCTCCAGCCCCTGCGGGGCTCTATGGTCACCGTGGGCAGCAGCCCTTAGCCCAGGGCTTCTGGCTGCTGCTGTGGCAGCTGGGGATCCATGCTGCAGGCACAGGGTCTGCAACCAGTTGTCGGCTCTGTGGATCTTGTGTTGTTTAGTGCAACTGTGTCTGGGAGGGGCCCTTTAAGGGAGCAGCTTGCTGTTGAGTCCACCCTGTGACCCTGTCTGCAGCTGTGCCTGGCACCCTTATTTCGATGTGTGCTACTTCGGCATGTAGACGTTCCCTCGCAGCGCCTATTTCGATGTTGTGCTGCGCAACGTCGAAGTTGAACATCGACGTTGCCAGCCCTGGAGGACGTGTAGACGTTATTCATCGAAATAGCCTATTTCGATGTTGCTACATTGAAATAAGCTATTTCGATGTAGGCTTCACGTGTAGACGTAGCCAAGGTGTTACTTTTAGCCCCAAATAGTCCCAGCGCTGAATGCTATTCATTTGGAAGAGGTTGTGTTTATGAAAGTGTTTTATCAATATGGGCTTGAGCCTTCATCTGGTCAAATTCTGGTCAGTGCCAGGGCTGGTGAGAGACTTCACTGGGCCCTGGAGGGAGCTGCCTTTGGGTCCCCCAGAAGGGGCAGAGCACTCAAAGGAAGAATGTAGACCCGTGCTGAATGTATTCAAAAATAATCTACATAACGGACAGCTCCTGCCCCAAAGATATTTGTTTCTTCACATTGTGATAGTATTGGTGGGTATCAGGAATTACCTTGAGTTCCTGGAAAACAGCAACTTATCCACCATGAGGTGATAGCATAGAAGTCAACTGCATATGTATGTATGATCAGATGCATATTTTGGCTTTTCCCTCTGTATTCCATCTGTGCACCACAGAGAGCACAAGACAAATGGACTTTCCTTGACCTGGAGTCACAGAACCCTTTGGGTGGGCAAGACACCTGGTGACAGCTATCTTCTGTAGTTCTTCCCTTGTGCACCATGGCAAGATATTCATATATCTCTGACTGGTACTTGATGGATGAACATCATCCTGAGACAGATACAGCAAGGAGGAGTCAAGTTCTCTGAAAGGGAAAGTTAATCTGTTACATTGTTTATAAGACATTCCATTTACTGTAAAATGTCTCAAAAGGTGGGTCTCAACATTTTCTATACCAGTGTTTCTCAACCTTCGGGCTATACCGAGGTCTTCCAAGTGGTACATCAACTCATCTAGATATTTGGCTAGTTTTACAACAGACAACATAAAAACACTAGTAAAAAGTCAGTCCAATCTAAAAGTTCATTCAGACAATGACTTGTTTCTACAGCTTTACATGCCTTACACTGAGATGTAAGTACAATATTTCCATTTCACTTCATTTATTTGATAATAAGATGGTAGAGAGTCAGCAAGTTTTCACTAGTAGTTGTCTGTGATATTTTACATGTTTTTGTAAGTAGTTTTTAAGTGAGGTGTAACTTGATGGTATGCAAAACAAATCTGACTTCTGAAAAAGGTATAGTAATTTGGAAAGGTTAAATGGCACTTGTTTCAAGAGCTCAGATTACCTTAGGACCATGCTTCTCAACTGGTGTTATGCATACCATTAGGGGTACATGAGATAAGTCTGGGGGTATTTATTTCATCAAGGCCATGTCTACACTAGCCCCAAACTTCGAAATGGCCAAGCAAATGGCCATTTTGAAGTTTACTAATGAAGAGCTGAAATGTATATTCAGCGCTTCATTAGCATGCAGGCAGCTGCATCTCTTCGAAATTGATGCGGCTCGCTGCCACGCAGCTTGTCCCGCTGGGGCTCCTTTTCGAAAGGACCCCGCCAACTTCAAAGTCCCCTTATTCACATGAGCAGATTTCAATTTCGAAGAGCCGCGGCCGCCCGCATGCTAATGAAGCACTGAATATGCATTTCAGCGCTTTATTAGCAAACTTCAAAATGGCCATTTGCGTGGCCATTTCAAAGTTTGGGGCTAGTGTAGACATGGCCCCATTGAAATAATATTATTAAAATAGATGTAATAAAAGAATGATTTAATTAGGGTTGGTCCTGCATTGAGGAGGGATTTGACTCAATGATATCCTGAGGTTTCTTCCAACCCTAATCTTGTATGATTCTGTGTAGTGCTTTTTTTGTTAAAAAAAGAGGAGTTAGTACTCAGCTGGTTCTCTGCCCTCCTCCTCAGCCACACCTGTGGCTGGGGCTGGTACCAGCAAGTACCAGCACAAAAAAAGGCACTGATTTGATGATATGCATATATTTAGATATCCCAAATGGAGATTCCAAGAAATTTCAATTTAACTATGTTGGATAAGATAAAACAACAAAAAAAGTTTACTGTTTACAAAGGGAGCGATTTAAAATTCCAGAATTACTAAGTGTGGTTTGTAATCTAGCTTTTAGATCAGCTTCTGATTGACTGAAGGATAGCTAATATGATGGCACTTTTTAAAAAGTGTCCCAGAAGTGATCTTGGTAATTACAAGCCACAAAGTCTAACTTCAGTACCAGGTAAATTGCTAGAAACTATAGTAAAGAATAGAATTGTCAGACACTTAGATTAATATAATTTGTTGGGAAGAATCAACATGTTTTTTCAACACATTCTTACATTCTTAACAATCTATTAGAAGTATTTGAGAAGGTCAACAAGCATTTGGACAAAGGGAATCCAGAGGATATAATATACTTAGATTTCCAGAAGCCTTCTACAAGGTCCCTCACCAAAGGCTCTTCAGGAAGTTTCTTTCATGGACTGGTAACTGGATAAAAGACAGGAAACGAAAGGGTAACAATAAATTGTTGATTTACAAAATGGACAGTGGAATTCCCCAGGGGTCTGTACTGAAATCCATCTTACTCAAAATATTCATACATGATCTGGGGAAAGGGAAATTTGTAGGTGACACAAAATTGCTCAAGACAGTTAACTCCACAATAGATGGTGCAGAGCTATGTAAGGATCTCACAAAGCTGGGAGCTTGGGCAACAAAATGGCAGATGAATTTCTATGTTGATAAATACAAAGTACTGCACATTGCAAAACATAATCCCAACTGTAAGTATAAAATGATGGGGTCAGTAATAGCAGATCTTGGAATAATAGTGGATAGTACTCTGAAATAGCCAATCAGTGTGCCACAGCAGTCAAAAAAGTAAAAGAAAACGTTGTAAATCATTAACAAATGTATACATAATACAACAGAAAATGTTCTATTGCCACTGTATAAATCCGTGCCAGGCCCATATCATGAATATCAGGTGCAGATGGGTTGCCTCATCTAAAAAAAGATATTCTGGAATGGGAAAGAATTCAGAAAAGGGCAACAGATATGATTAGGGATTTGGAATGGGTGCCATATGAACAGAAATTAAAAAGACGGATTTATCAGCTTAGAAAAGAGGAGACTAAATGGGGATATGATAGAACTCTATAAAATTATGACAGGCACAGAGAAGGAGAATATGGAAAAGTTATTTATTTGTTCCCATAACATAAGAACTAGGGTTCTCCAAATGAAATTAATCGGTAGCATGTTTAAAGCTAACAAAAGGACATTCTTCACGCAGTGCATGACAGGCCTGTGGACCTTCTTGCTAGAGGATTTTGTGAGGACCAGGACTTTATCAGGGTTCAACAAAAAACTACATAAATTCATGGAGGTTGAGTTCATCAATGGCGATTAGCTAGGATGGGTAGAAATGGTGTCCCTAGCCTCTGTTTGTCAGCAGCTGGAAACAGATGACAGCAGAGGGATCACCTGATGTTTACCTGTTCTGTTCACTCCTTTTGGGGCATCTAGCATTGGTCACTGCTGGAAGACAGGATACTGGGGTAGATGGACCTTTGGAAATAATTCTTCACACGGTACACAGACAACCTGTGAAACTCCCTGCCAGAGGATGTTGTGAAGGCCAAGATTTTAATAGGGTTAGCAAAAAAAAAAAAAAAAAGCCCCAAACAAAAAAAAGCCCCCTAGATAAATTCATGGACGTAGGTGCGTCCATGGTTATTCTCCAGAATGGGCAGGTGTGGTGTGGGCTGTCTGTTTATTATGGCTGGGAATGAGTGACAGGAGATGACTCATTTGATGATTACCTACTCTGCTAATTTCCTCTGTAGCACCTGGCTTTGGGAACTGTCAGAGGACAGGTTTACTGGGCTACATGGACCTTTGAGCTGACCCACTATGTCCATTCTTATGTTGTCAGAAATAGTTACAAGAAAAATAAAGGAATATCTGGGCTGGTGGAAGCTAAGGTGAGACCAGTCATGGCTCTGGGCCAAAGCTGCACAGTACAGACGTACCCAGGGTTGCAGGATAGGCAAAGACAAAGACCCCTAGTGGTCTGGATGAATGCTCATAGTATCGCATAATTACCCACATAAAATTTCGTGCATCTGAGAAAAGGGGTACCTGCCGATTTATGGGTAGATTGTGTAATTAACTAATTAGCACCCCACTATTTAATGGTGGGTCATCACTATGACATGCAGAAACATTTCCTCAACCAAAGATTTTCAGATCCAGTATTTAAGCATCAGGAATGTTATAAACAGGAATGATATTCACTAGTCAGAGGATGGACAAATTTCCACATAGACATAAAGGAACAAATGATAGTGGCAGTTCATGTATATTCTGATCCTACAGGCCATACTTGGGCAAAACTCCCAGTTACTTCAATGGCAGGTTGGCCTTCAGGAGGGAGGAAGAGAGGAAAAAGAACAAGAGATGGAAACTTAACAGAACTGACCTGGTTGACAAGACCTAGACTTCTATATAGAAGAGCAGGTTTAGCTAAAATAAAATGCCACCTGAAACTTTGTTCCAACAGCTGTTGAACCTTTTTGTTTGTTTGTTTGAAGAGTTTGGATAACTTGCCCAACAACTGTCATAATTTTTTGTTCTGCTTCCATGGTTCACCATTAGACTGAAAACAGAAGTACCAAACAAAACATTGCACGAGATAGAGAACATGGGGTAGTGTGCCATTCCAGTGCAGATGGCACCAGATTAAGATTCACATGATCTTGTTTCAGTTTGGGCTTTAAACCTACCTTGCTTCAGAGAATGAGCATGTTCCTTCATTCTTTGTACCTCTCTATTTTATTTAGATTGTAAGGCCTCTGGAGCAGAGACTCTCTTACTGTTTGTACAGCACCTAGTACGTAGAGGCCCATACGGAGTAATGTTAACACAATTTTGTCTATTAGAGTGCATGTGTCTGTGCTTCTTTGACCCTGTTCAAGAACTCCCCCTGAACAGTAAGAGCTGGGCCCAACAAATGTGGTATGCAGCTTCTCTTATCCTAACTTAAACCGGGATCAGAGGTTGGCTGTGCCTGAAAAATAGGAAGTGCCAGGCATGGGGCAGCTCTTCAGAATATTGAAAGGGAGGGGGCAGAGGGAGGGGCACAGACAGGAGATACTAAGAGTGGCCACTGGGGGCAGCTGCAACACTGAGAGAGAGGCCAGCAGGGCTGGGGCTTTCTGATCTTCTCTGTCACAAAGACTGGGTAAGAACTCCTTTGTTTCAGAACCCAGAGTCTGGCCCCTCCCTGCCAGGAAGGCACAGGACCGGGGAGGCTGCTGGACGAGGGCAGTCCCCAGACAGCCTGCAGGCCATGGGAGGGGGTGCTGGAGGTCAGGAGTAGCTTCCAAACCTTGCCCCCCTCAGACAGCCTGCAGGCTATGGGGGGCAGTTGGAGGGGATCAGGTAAAGACCTGAGCAATGCCAGGTACATCTGCTAGTCCTGTAATAAGGAGCAGAAGCTTTTTGGGGGTGCCTGCAGCCTGATTCTGCTTACTCAAACTTGGGCCAGATTGTGATAAATTTGTGCTTGCAGTAGCCTTTTCATTTACACAACTACCTGTGTTATTGCGGTGTTTCCTAAGGCTGCGTCTACACTAGCAAGGTCTTTTTGAAAATCAGGGCCTTTTTTGAAAGAATATGCGGCACGTCCACACACAAAATGAGCTCTTTTGAGCCGAAATGGAAAGAATGCAGCTCTTCTTCTGGAAGCCATCTTCCGCTCCTGGATCAGGAAGAGCACCTCCTTTCAAAAGCTTCTTTTGAAAAAAAGCATGTGTAGATGCTCTGCAGGCCCTTTTTTTGAAAGAATAGTCCTCGGGGTGCTGGATTTCTCAGTCCCTGGACCATTCTTTTGAAACAGTGTGGGCTGATCCTCTCTAGTGAAAGAGCGGATTGATTTTTCGATCCGCTTTTTTGTGTGTGGACACACGCTTTTGAAAGAAGATCTTCTGGAAGACCATCTTTCGAAGGATGACTGTCATGTAGATGTAGCCTAAGGGTATGTCTACACAGCAGCCTTATTTTGAAATCAGCTATTCCTGAAGAGCTATTCTGCAATTGCTTATTTTAAAATAACACTGCCACACACAAAACTGCATTTCAAAATAGCACTTAGCTATTTTGAAATACAGTCTCTACACACATAGGCTGTGGCTACACTGCCCCAGCCTTTCGGAAGGGGCAAGTAAATGTGAACAGCAAACAGCTGTGTAGCTGGGTTTCTTTCCAAAGGAAACCCCGATTTTCAAAGCACCCTTCTTCCCCCAAAAAATTGGAAAGAAGGCTGCTTTTGAAATCAGGGTTTCCTTTCGAGGGAACCCCAGCTACACGGATGCTTGCATTTCGAAAGCAGCCCCTTTGGAAAGTGAGATCCTGCAGGAGTGTACCAATAGCCGCGTCTACACGTGCCGGCTACTTCAAAGTAGCCGCACCAACTTCGAAATGGCGCCCGCCACGACTACACGTGTTGGGCGCTATTTCAGAGTTGACATCGACGTAAGGCGGAGAGACGTCGAAGTCGCTATCCCCATGAGGAGATGGGAATAGCGCCCTACTTCGACGTTGAATGTCGAAGTAGGGCACGTGTAGCCGATGCGCGTCCCGCAACATCGAAATAGCAGGGTCCGCCATGGCGGCCATCAGCTGAGGGGTTGAGAGACACTCTCTCCAGCCCCTGAGCTCGATGGTCGCCGCGTGCAGCGGCCCCTTAAAGGTCCCTGCCCCCTGCTTTCCTGTGCAGGAAGCTGAGCGCGTGTGCAGGCAGCAGCACAGCCACGCAGCTGGCCTGCACGTCTCACAGCAGCCCAGAGACACCCTCCCCCGCTGCGATGGCCGCCCGCCAGCCCCCCAAGCGACCCCAGGGCACCCCCCCAAGGGCAGCCAGGGCTCCCAGGCTGGCAGCCAGGCCGGGAAGCGGCAGCGGGGCCCCTCCTGGACGGAGGTCGAGCTTCGGGACCTGCTGGGGCTCTGGAGTGAGGAGGAGGTGCTCCAGGTAATGGGGAGCAAGAGGCAGAACGCGAATGCGTTCGCTCGGCTGGCCGAGGGCCTGGCCACCCGGGGTCACCCTGCCCGCACTCCTGACCACATCAGGAGTAAGGTTAAGGAGCTGCGGCAGGGTTACTCCCGGGCCCGGGATGTGGCCAGCCGATCTGGGGCCGCCCCCGTCACTTGCCCCTTTTACAGGGAGCTCAGGGAAATCCTGGGCCCCCGGCACACCTGCTCCCCTCCGGCCACTCTTGACTCCTCGGCCGAGGAGCCCCAGCAGGCCCCGGAGGCGGAGTCCGCCCCGGAGGCAAGTCCCGCACCTCAGGGGCCCCCCAGGAGCCCACCCCTGGGACACCGGAGGAGGAGGAGGAGGGGGGATCCTCCTCCAGCGATGGGGGGCTCTAGATTGCCATCCCGTCCCGGAGCTCCAGCAGGGCATCCGCCCACCGGGTGTCCCCTGACCGTGGGAGCGGACCATCAGGTATGTACCCCGCCGGTGCACACCCCCGGGGTTGAGGGGCGGGGGCGACAGACATGACCAGGGCCCTCCACATGCCCAGATGACCATGGCCCCAAGGACAGCAGTGGCATGTCCCTCAGAAGACTGCATCAGCCCCTGCCCCCCCGCACGACAGTGCCATGCCCCATCCCTGGGGATGGGGGAGCGGAACCTAGGGTCCCCCGGGGGGAGGGGGTGGGACATCCATCATCATCAGCAGCATCTCCCGGGGACGGGGATGGGGAACCAGCAGCAGAGGGGTGGGGGGACAAGGGCCACAGCTCAGGGCCCACACTAACGGCTGTCTCCACTCTTCTTCCCCCCATGTTCTGCAGCTGCACCATTGGAGGGACCGGAGAGCGCCGGCGAGGTGTCAGTGGTCCCGGAGAGCCCACCGGGGCCATCACTCCAGGCCAGCCCCTCGGCGGAGCACCGACCAGCCCCAGGGCGGGGACGACGGTGGACCCAGCACCACCCACGGACGGCAACGGACCCGCAACTGCTGGAGATCCTCCGGCAGCAGCTGGAGGTCTCGGAGCAGCGCCTGCGGGTGGAGGAGTGGCGGCTCCATCTGCAGGAGCGGGCGCTGGCCTGGCACCAGGAGGCATGGGGGGCCTTTATGCGCACTTTTGAGCGCATAGCCGACTACCTGGCCCCCCATGCCGCGCCGGCTGCCGCTCTGCCCGCCCTGCCTGCTCCACCCACCGCTCCACCCGCCGTTGCACTGCCGTCCACCACCGAGGGGCCTTCCGCCGAGGGGAACCTGGGGCCTGCTGACACCCGCTGGCCATATCTTCCGGTCCGCCTGGCCCCCAGCCAGCCCCAGTCAGGGCTGAGGCTGAGGTGCGGGTCGTGACCGCCCACCCCCAGCGCTGGACATTAGGGGGTGCGGGGCCCAGGACGTGGCCCCACCTCCCCCTTTGTACATATCCCCTTTTACTTGTGTTTTGTATATAGTTTGTATTAGACCCCTGTTATTTTATGATACCTGCCCCCCCATGTAAATAGTTCTCCCCTTCCTTGTCTTTCCCTTTTTTTTCCTTATCATCATATAATGTATATAATATTTATATTGGTTGTAAATAATATAATGATAATAAGAGTTCAACGTTTTCTGGTTTCACGAACAACAGGTCTATTTTTATTTACAAGAAAAGTCGGGGGGGTGTGCTCTCAGGTGCTCTGTGGTGTGGGCGTAGGGGCAGGGAGTGTTGTGGAGGATGGGGGGGGTGCAGTGGGGGCCCTGCCAGCGTTCACCCCGCGGCCTCGTCGAAATGGGCCCGCAGGGCCTCCTGGACCCGGATCCCTTCGGCCCTGCCAGCCTCCACAGCCCAGCCCTGAAAGAATTCCTCCCCCTTGCTCTCGACCAGGTTGTGGAGGAGGCTGCACGCGCCCACAATCTGGGGGATGTTGGTGGGGCCTGCATCAAGGGGGGTGAGGAGACACCTCCAGGGCCCTTTGACGTGGCCAAATGTGCGCTCAACCACCTGGCACGCGTGGTTCAGGAGCATGTTGAAGTGCTCCTGGCTGGCTGACAGACGGCCCGTGTACGGGTGCGTGAGCCAGGGCCGGAGGGGGTATGCCACGTTTGCGATGACGCAGAGGGGCATGGTGGTGTCCCCCACAGGGATCTCCCGCTGGGGGATGTAGGTCCCCACCTCCAGCCGGCGGCACAGGCCTGAATTCCGGAATACCCGGGCATCGTGGGTGCTGCCAGGCCAGCCAACATATATGTCCAGGAAGCGGCCCCGGCTGTCCACCAATGCCTGGAAGACCACAGAATGGTAGCCCTTCCTGTTTAAGGAGTGTCCTCCACTGTGCTCCGGGGCATGGATGGGGATATGGGTCCCATCCAGAGCCCTGAAGCAACTGGGGAAGCCCAGGGTGGCAAACCCCCCGATGGCGGCACCCAGGTCCGCAAGCCGCACGAGCCTGTGGAGGAGCAGGGCATTGATGGCGCGGACGACCTGCAGGGGAAGGACATGGGAGAGCACCAGTGAGGGGTGTGCAGGGTGTGTCTGGCCCTCCCCTGCCAGGGCTCGCCTCCCCTCCCAGGGCTGCCTCCCCCTCCCCGTGGGTCCTCTTACCTCCATGAGGACAGCCTTGACGGTGGCCTTGCCGACGCCAAACTGCTGGCCCACGGATAGGTAGCTGTCTGGAATGGCCAGCTTCCAGACAGTGATGCCAACCCGTTTCTCCACGCTGAGGGCACGCCGTATGGTGGTGTCCTGGTGCCTCAGTGCCGGGGTGAGCCACTTGCAGAGCTCCAGAAATGTCTGCCGGCTCATACAAAAGTTCTGGAGCCAGCGGTCGTCGTCCCACTCGCCGAGCACCAGCCGCTCCCACCAGTCGGTGCTCGTGGGGTAGTTCCACAGCCGGCGGCGTGTGCTGTGGCGGGGGGGTGGGGGGCTGCAGGGTCTGGGGTTGTTTCCTCCTCCCCTGGGGGCAGCTCCTCTTCTGTGGCTAGAATGTGATCAGCTGCCTCCTGCATGGCATTGAGCAAGGCGAGCACTGCTCCTACAGGGGTGGCTGGGTGGACCTCTGGCTGCTGCTGCTGCTGGGGGTCCATAACTGCGTTGCTCGACGTGTGCGTGCCTATGGCTCTGCAAACCACGTGCTGTGCAGGCTGAGTGTGTCTGGGAGGGGCCCTTTAACGGAGTGGCTACCTGTTGCTCCGGAAGTGCTAGTCCGCCCTGTGACCCTGTCTGCAGCTGTTCCTGGCTGCATTTAGATGCCCCTTTTGAAAGGGAGGGACAGTGTAGCCACGGCCATAGAGCCTATTTCAAAATAGAGCAATTGAAGGCACTATGGCTTATTTTGAAATAGACTCTCTTCCCTGTCTTAACAGCACCTATTTGAAAACACAAATAAAATGCCCAAATACATGCAGTTACACCAATCTGGCTGAAGAGGTCTGGATAAGAAAACCATTCAGAGTTGAGGTTTAGCTAAACTGACACTCTAAACCAGGGGCAGGCAAGGTTTGGCTCTTCATACAAAACTGGCCTCCCAAGCCTTTTAATCCAGCCAATGGCCCAACCCTGTGGCACAGAGCAGCACTGCTCAAAGAAACTGGATGCTCCCTGTGGCTCTTTGTGCTACAGGGGGTGGGGAGGGGAAGATAGCTTCATTCGCTATACTCACCCCCAGCAAAATCTCTCAGCTCCTATTGGTCAGAAACTGGCCAATGGGAGCCGAGCAATTTTGCTAGGGGTGGAGACAGTGCAGCAAATCTTCTCAGTTTCCACTGGCTGGATTCCAGCCAGTAGGAGCTGAGAGATTTTGCTGGGGGCGGGTAAAGTGAGTGAAGTCTCCCAAAGCAGCACAAAGAGCCACGTGGAACAGCCAGATGCTTTGCATGGTCTGGGGCTGCTGGCATGCAGGGAAGACTGTCTGAGAATACTGCTGTGTGGGAGCTGCTTCGGTAAATGCCTCCCAGCCAGACAGTGGCTCTGGAACTTCACCCCTTCCTGTTCCCCAGCTCCCTCCCAGAACCTGCACTCACTCCTACACTCTTCTCTCCAGGCCAGAATCCTCTTCTGTGCCCTTACCCTCTCCCAGACCGTGCACCTCAAACTCCTGCCTCAGGTCACCACCCAAATCCTCTGCACCCTTTTTCCCACTGTCCCAGGTCACAACTCCTTCTCTAATTCTGTACCCACTCATATATCCCTCCCGCAGCCAGAACCCTCCCTTCACGCATACCACCTCCCAGACCCTACCCCAAGTCACAACACCTTCTTTTACCCAAACTCCCTCACAGCCCCTACATCCTCTCCTACATCCTAATCCCTTACCTTGATCTCCCTCCAACATCTAATCTCCATCCAAGACCCCACACACTCTCCAGAGGAAAGTGCAGCCCTTGACCAGTTACCAAAATCTTGGAATGGCCCCTCATCAAAAATTATTGCTCACCCCTGCTCTAAACATTTTATGCTTTGCTCCTAGAACCCAAGATATCACAAAATTCTCTCCTCTCTCTCCTTCAATATTATGTTTATCTTTTGGCAGATCAGCTGTAAGGCAAAGAAGCTTGTTAGTCACAAAGTGCATGACTTTTTGTTTCCAAATAAGCAATCCCTGCAGCGTGTTTCATTGGTGGACTGTGCACCTCCAGCTCTGTGCTGAGGCTGCTTGTTTATTGTATTTGCTTTTTCAAGTCTAACTGGCTAGTCTGAAGAACTGAATATACAAGATGAAATTCTCGTCTGTGTCTGGATATGAAAATTTCTGTCAAAATGAATAGGAGGAGGGAGTCCTGAATTAACCATTTTTAACCTTCTGGCACCTATGCTGGTATCCCTCAGGAATTCAGGTGTTTGCTTATGACACATGTGCCTTTAGAGGGCAGTCAAAACTGCTTGCACTATCCTGTAATATCATCTGTTATTCTGCCATGTTTAACAGGATTTGTCTGGTACAGAGCGAACCCTATTAGGCATGTGTTGACCTTGTAAAGATGACTGGGCTATAGAACAAACTCTCTCAGCTTGTTAGATGTGTGAGGGTAGGATGTAGACATTTTTTAAAAACTACTTAGTTTTAAAAATATGCATACTGTTCTTTATATTACAAATGCAAAACTGTGGGTCAGGTTTTACAGAATATATTGTAGTAGCAAATACTCAGGCCCACTTTACTATCATTCATTGTGGACACTGCTAATATTGACTGGTGGCACAACAAAAGCATAAAATATATAAAATCACATTTCCACATGATTGTCAGAAGACATCCCATTTTTCATTTTTCACATTAGATATTTCAAGCTAAAGATTTAGAATTCTATATACACAACTGTTTGTAAAAATGTGCAGAACTGTGTATTTCACAATAAACCACTCTAATTGCCCTTGCAATTACAGTAATTGCGCATGCAAATGGTCAGCTAGATATTTAACAGATTGCTTATATACAGAGAGAGTTTGCCTATATACAGAGTGTGAAATTCCTTGCTAGGCAGAGAGTCAGCTCAAGTCCTATGCAACACTTCAGTGTGACTACAGCCTTGGACACACCCCTGGACAGGGCCAAATTTCATCCACCCTTATCGTAATAGTGCACAACATAATAATTGCACAACATCATAAATATAAATGCAAAATTAAACATAGAAAAGCACATGAAGTTCACTACACACAGTTGCATGCATGCAGTTTTGAAACATGTAGGCCTCATGTTTTTAGGATGAAATTAAAGGCAGCTTTTGCATTCGCCATTTCATGACAAAAAAGAATGCCATTTCTCTTGTTCATATTGAAACACCTGTAAAGTAAAACCTGGTATTTTTGCAAAGCTATTTTTGTTAACTGGTGTAGTGCTTAAGAACACTGATCAAGGTGTTTTGTGCTTCTACAGGTTTTGCTACTGACACTACATATGTGGTATACAACAGCAAAGTTCAGTTTAGTATTACATTTTTTTTTATTTTGCTGACTCTGTTAGTTTGAGCTTTTCCACCAGAATTTCTCTAGAGGGCAGTAAGGATTCAAAGCTGCTTCAGTTTTTTTTTCTAGAAATGACAGATCATCTTTGCACAGCATTAAAGGTTACAAGAGTGGGTGCGCATGTTGCAATGTAGGGTGGAACAGCTAAAAGCACATAAAACATACTGTACACTGTTCCTTCTCATAATATCACCCAGTCTGATATCTTACTGCACATTTTTATTCTTAACTGCTGAATGTACTTTACATTTAATCTTGATATAAAGGTATCATGAGCATGTAGTTATCAATGCACTTTGTAAAACATGGTGAAGAAGAGAGCCTTTTTGTTAATGGAGTTCCAGTTTATTCAATGGAACTAACTATAGATATGGGAAATGATGCTGGGGGTGCTGATACATCCCCAGGTTTTACATTCAGCTTCCCCATGCCCAGGGGCTGGCCCCCCACTGCTGACCATCACTGGCTTCACTAGCCCTGGGTCCCAGCCACCAGCCATCCCCTCTGGGGTCCTGCTGTCTTTTCCACCACCTCCTGCCAGCCATCCCCAGGGACTCTGCAGCCTGCTGTCTCCGGTGTCCAGGCCACCAGCCACAGAGGCTCTGCTGTTGCCTGGGGTCCCAGCCTCAGCCTAGGACTCTGCAGACACTTCCAGGTATGGCTATGTTGCCAACTCTACTGGACTGGATGCCATTCAGGTAGCAAATGTGGCAATTTTGAGCATCCTCGTATTACAACAGAATGTCTAGCACGAGGGATATGCATTTCTGGTTATTAGAAAGCGCAAAACACATGCAATAAGAGTTTAAAGAAGTAACACAGCAGGGTGGATATGAGCCAAACTGAGCTTCAGGAAACAACACGATATTATTTCTAAGAAAAAGACCTGTAATTTTATGAACACAAATTGCAGGAATTAGACATCTGACAGACGGCACCTGCAAAACAGGTAGATGGTAAAAATCTTACTTTTATATAGCACTTTCCATCAGTAGATCTCGAAGCACTTTACAAAGGAGGTAAGTTTTATTATTACATTATTAATTGAAGCATGAGTCAATACTCAGTATGAATAAGGATGGCAGAATAGGGCCCTTTATGTGTATGTTCAAGACATGCTGGAGTGCCCCTCCGAGAACTTAGGTGCAGACCCAGCTCTAGGTCAGTATATTAGGTGGGACATTGTAACTAACCTTAGCAGCATGTATGTTCATTAATTATGTGTACTTATGAAAGTATTAAGTTACTTACGGTCTCCTCTGGATACCTGGAGTTTCAATGGAGCCTGCTGTGACTGTGTGGAAGCCCCCTATTGGGGTGTCCAGGGAGGGGTAGTACCTCTGGTGTGGGGACTTGTGTCTCTTCGGGGCAGTTCGTGCACCTTTGGTCCCTACCTTGCACCCAGCTCTCACCCGTGGCTCCAAGAAGCTGTAGGATGCAGCAGCCACACCCCGATAAACCACTTCGACAGGCAGGCTAAACCAGGTGAGGGTAACCGGCAGGCCTGAAACCTGCGGTGAGATAGGGAATTGCCGATCTCAGCATGCAAAGTTGGCCCCGGCGGACTGGGCAGATGAGATCAACAGCAAGATCCAATGACCGGGAAGGTGGTTCTGCAACGCTCTGTGGAGAGCAAAGGGCATGACAAGGCACCAAAGACGGCATGACCATCTGCTGCAGCCTAGGGAGTCCCAGCCGTGACGACTTTTCGTACCACTGGAACCAGGCTTCTGAGGTCAAGAGAGTGGAACTGCCCCTGTGCAACGGCTTTTCCACTTTAAACATTCTCCCGCACAAGTTCTTTGCACATTTTCATCACTTCTGCCTACCTCAAAGTCCTGCGGTGATGGCGGAGGGGCAAAGTGACAGGTGGAGGTCACCACTGGCAGTCGTAGCTCCAAACCTGCACATAGGTGGCCTTTGGACTTGGGTTGCTCGACTCTGACCCCGGGATGACAGAGGAGTTCGGCAGCATCCCAGGAGACCGAGCAGAACTTTTTAGGAACAGCACTGCTCACCCTCAAAATGAGGGAGGGGACTAGAAAAGGTGTCCCTAAAATTGCTCATCCCAACCAAAATGGCCAGCATGCCACAGCTGGCAGTTTTACCCTCACAGGGGTCAAAAAACAGTGAAAAGAAAGATATTTGTAGCATGGAACGTTCGCACCCTCTTGGACAGGGAGAATGCTATGAGGCCTGAGAGAAGACTGGCCCTCATAGCAAGAGAACTGGCACGTTATAACATTGACATAGCTGCACAGAGTGAGACCAGACTGGCAGAAGAAGGATCCACCTGTGAACCAAAAGGAGGTTACACCTTCTTCTGGAAAGGCAGGCCAGAAAATGAAGACCGAATCCACAGAGTGGGACTTGCCATCAAGACATCACTTCTACACCAGCTTCCTGACTTACCAACTTGCATCAGTGAGTGTCTGATCAAGCTCTGCTTCCCCCTCAACACCTCTCGCTACGTTACAGTCATTAGCGCTTACGCCCCCACACTGGCTAGCAGTGACGAAGCAAAAGGAAGTTTCTATGAGGACCTTGACCATCTTGCGAAAGCAACTCCTCCTAGTGACAAGCTTCTCCTGTTGGGTGACTTCAATGTCAGGGTCAGCAAGGACTGTAGGACCTGAAAAGGGGTGCTGGGGCGTCATGGTGTTGGTCACGTGAATGCCAATGGTTGCCTTCTGCTGAGCTTGTGTGCAGAAAATGACCTGATGATTACCTTATGCTGCACATCACACCACTGCACCGCAAGAAGCTCAAGGTTGTCAGACCTTCCTTCAACATCAGGAAGCTGCAACATACTGGTCATCGTGAGAAATTTGCAGCCTGCCTTGACGAAGTGCTGACGTTCCATGGACCTCTGACTGGAGACCCAACATAAAAGTGGGACCAGTTCAAAACCCTGGTGATGGAGTCAGCCAAGTCAACACTAGGACTGAAAAAGAGGTTCACCAAGACTGGTTTGATGAAAATGATGAACCCATCATGAAGATCTTAGAGGAAAAACAGAACACATTTCTGCTATGGCAAAATTATCAGTCCTCAATCTCCAAACATGATCGTTTCAAACACCTTCAGATCCAGGCGCAAATGGCACTTTCCAAAATGCAAGATGAGTGGTGGGAGAGTAAAGCTGATGAAGTCCAATACTACGCTGACACCAAGAACTCCAAGATGTTCTTCACTGCAATCAGTGCTATATATGGACCTTCAAAACCAAGTACTACACCTCTCCTGTCTGCAGATGTCATGACCTTTCTGAGGGAGAAGAACAGCATCAACAATAGAGCACTTCAGCAACCTTCTCAACAGACCCTCCACTGTCTCCCCTGTGGCCCAAGACCAGATCCCTCAGAAACCCACAATAGACAGTCTTGACCTGCCCCTTACAATGGATGAGGTCAAAGAGGTAATCAGCCAGACCAGCTCTGGCAAAGCCCCTGGGATTGACAGTGTCCCTGCTGACATTTTCAAAGTGGCAGGACCAGTGTCACTTGAAGTCTTTCACAACATCCTGATCAGCATCTGGGAAGAATAAGATGACATGCCCAAAGATTTTAAGGATGCCACAATCATCTCGCTCTTTATGAACAAGGGCAACAAAGCTGACTGTGGAAATTACCGGGGCATCTCCCTTCTTTGTGCTGCTGGGAAGATCTTGGCTTGAGTCATCCTCAACCATCTGATCACTAGCATCTCAGAGGAGAACCTACCAGAGGCACAGTGTGGTTTTTGCCCAGGCCGCAGCACCATTGACATGATCTTTGCTATTCATCAGGTCTAGGAAAAGTGCATAGAGCAGAACTTGGATCTGTATGCTGTCTTTAGAGACCTGACCAAGGTGTTTGACACCGTCAACAGAAAAGCCCTGTGGATTATCCTGTCAAAACTTGGCTGCCTGAGAAGATTCGTTAACGTCATACGTCTGTTCCACGATGACATGACTGGCTTTGTTTTTTCAAATCGCAAGTCCTCAGATCGATTTGAGACGTCCGATGGTTTGAAGCAAGGGTACATGATGGCCCCAGTGTTGTTCAACCTCTTTTTCATGTGCGCCCTCAGCCACGCAGTTAGGGACTTGGACCATGGAGTCTACATAAAATACAGACTTGATGGGTCACTTTTTGACCTTTGTTGTCTGAATGCTAAAACCAAGACTCTTGAGAGAATCATCCTTGAAGCCCTTTTTGCTGATGACTGTGCACTTATGGCACACAAGAAATCTGATCTCCAGCTCATCGTCAACAAGTTTACTGATGCCATTCACCTCTTTGGTTTGACCATCAGCCTAGGAAAGACCAAGGTACTGTTTCAACTTGCTCCAGGATCTACTGCTCTCCCTGCTTCAATCTTTATTGAAGGAACAGAGTTAAAAACAGTAGAGGAGTTCAAGTACCTTGGCAGTGTGATAGCCAATGATGGCTCCCTTGACAAAGAAATCAATGCCAGAATTTGCCAGGCCAGCAGGCCACTAGGATGTCTGAGATCATCAGACAATATCTGACAATCCACTAAACTGAAAGCATACAAGGCTGTAGTCCTGACCAGTCTTCTGTTTGGCTGGGAAAACTGGACTTTGTACAGAAAACATATAAAATTGCTGGAGCGCTTCCACAGACACAGCCTGAAGACAATACTGCACATTCAATGGCAGGACAGAGTTACGAACCTGGAAGTCCTGGACAGAGCAGGAACCACGAGCATCGAAGCCATGATTCTGAAAGCCCAGCTTTGGCAGACAGGGCATGTCATACGAATGGAGGGGTCGAGAATTCCTAAGCAACTCCTCTTTGGTGAACTCTCCCAGGGCAAAAGGAATCAAGGTAGGCCTCGCAAGAGATATAAAGACTGTGTGAACACCAACATTGCTCATGCTGGTTTAAAACCAGATCAGCTAGAGCAGCATGCAAAAGATCGAACAGGCTGGTGTGCTCTTGTACGACACGCATATGACAACTTTGAAGAGCAGCGACGCATACGCCTCACTGACACTCATGAGAGGAAGAAAGCAATAGTAGCAGCTGCACCAAAAGAGCCAGGACATTTTCCTTGTCCCCACTGTGAATGCCCATGCCATTCAAAGCTTGGACTCCTCAGCCACATGCGAGTCCATAACCGATGAGCCTGTGCAAGCTCAAGACATCATCATCGGACACGATGGACTACCTACATATGTGCTGTGACTGTGTGGAAATCCCCTACTAAAAAGGCACAAATTATAAAGCCTGCAGCTGTAGAGCAGCTGCCCAACTTTAAATCTTCACCAGGAAAAGAATTTTCTGCTAAGTAAATTTGGTCATTGAGTTGTGCTTACCTATGGACAAAGGACAAGCCCAGGCTGATTTTATCAAAACAGTCAAGTTGCTTTTGATGGCCTGAGGTGGTGTTGCATAGGTTGAAGTTGCAACATTTCACTGGGTTGCATTGATTCCAATCTCAGTTTCAGTGGGAAAGTTTTTGAAGTCCAGGGCTCTGTGGCCATTTCTGATGGGAGAGAAAAATGAACCAAAAACCTGATCAAAAGACAGATTGTTGATCCTATTCTATTTCATGCAAACAGTTATGAGGTGCTAGTTTTTATTCCAATGCAGAACAAAAGTCTAATCCTCAAAACTTGTTGGAAAATGGAACTGTGGTCCTTTGGGCACTTCTATTACTGTGATTTTTGTCCTTTTAATGTGTGAAGACCCATGTCTATGCAATCTCCAAAAGCACTCTTATGCGAGGTACTACAAGTTTCTGCTCTGGTCTTCTTCCCACTTATGGTCAGAGTTTCTATGAGGCCCTAAGATGGCTAATATGGAAATGAGGAGTACAGTGTTTGCAGTCTACAGACAATATTCAGCTATATATTTCCATTATTCCAGTCCTGCTAGATTAGTGGAATGGGTGTCTGTGTCTACCAGAGGCAGGGGCTTGCATAAGATTCAGCCGATTGAGGCTCAATCTGCATGAGACAGATAATGTTGACAGGGAGGAGAAGCAACCAGGAGAGTTGTCTAGAATTTTAACAGTACCATTAATTGATGATGATTGAGCCTTAGGTTGAAATTTAGAGAGATTATTAGACTCGAGGCTGTATTGGATGGCCAGCTGGCAGCTCTTTAGATGGGCACCATTTGACACTTGGTGAAAACCAGCTTTTGCTTTGTTTGAAGGGACCTAGTGGTATCATCAGAGAGTTGTGTGTGCATGTGCCCACTCTCACTGTTTCTGAAAAATCAGACTGTAGGTATCTTAAGACACTCAGCAATTCAAGCAGCCAAAATTAATGGATGCCTTTAAAAATATTGACCTTTGCCTCCCCCCTTATCCACCTGATGCCATGTCATTTCTTTCAGTGAAATATCATTCTTCCAAGGAGAGTTTTTAGAATTGTAAAATTTCTAAAATTGCAAGGTTGGTGCTAAAAGTGCTGATTTCCTATCAGACTGTTTCACAAAAAATGCTCTATGAAGTTGGTGGCTTTGCAAATGATGGTGGGTATGATGTGCCACACAGTCTGTCTTGAGAGACTGTTAAACCTGTACAACTTTTGACTTTGTGGAGCTACCCAAACACGAGATCCTTGTATCACCCCATAACTGGTAGATTGTATAAGTTAAGGCCCACTGACACACCTATTAAACAGGAATTTCCTCCTGATTTCAAATGGAGCAGAACGGGGCATCTTGGAGATATTTTCAGGCAGTCTCAAACTTTTCTTATAGAATCTTAGGATCATAGAACCCTAGAACTGGAAGGGACCTCAAGAGCTCATTGAATCCAGTCCCCTGTCCCCATGGCAGGACCAAGCAACATCTAAACCAACCCTTATAGATGTCTATCTAACCTGCTCTTAATTATCTCCAGGGATGGAGAATCCACAACCTCCCCAGACAATTTATTCCAATGTTTATCCACCCTGATTGTTAGGAAGTTTTTCCTAATGTCCAGATGAAACCTCCCTTGCTTCCCCTACTTCTGCATGTGCTTCTTATGTGTCCATTTTGTACATTCAAAACTTGTCTTTGCACCTGAAGCTTATAGGGTCGGATGCCTCACATGGATTTCTCACACTCAAAACATAGATGGAATCCCACATTTTGAGGTTATGTGATAAAGGAGGTGTGCCCCAAAGCATTTCCAACATCATTCCATGTAGCATATTCAATATTTGTGAGGGTAATATGCCCACAAGTGAATGTCTGAGGCAGAAATACCAGTGGAGAATTTTTAATAAATTGCTAGCACAAAACCTTTAAAAAATTAGACAAACAGAGTATTTGAATATAATGAGGAGTGGGCTAATTTTTAAGGATTTTGGTTGTTTTTTGCTTTTACCCCAAATGGAATACTAAATTTAGGGACAGAACAAGCTTTACACCTGTATTTTTACAATTATCCTGTATTCATCGTTGAATCTGTGTCCTTGCTCTCAAGGAGTCTTGGCACCTGGTCTTTAAAAAATGTATTGTATTGCTTCACTATAAAATGAATTTAAACAATCATGTAGGATGAAGAACCATATTTGCAAGACTTTTGGACTAATCTCAGATTTCTCCAACAGATTCTCAACAGTAGCCTATAGAACTTCCACTTATGTTCTCTGTCTTCTCTTAATACAAAAGCAGCTTACTAGGTAACGCAAAAAAGTAGGGACTACTTTATAGCCAGCAGTATCCTTTACAAACAGTTTGTAGATATGGCAATGGGAAAACATGAGACAGCTTACTGAAGTAAGCTTATGTACCATTGTGGGCTTGGATGTAATTCTTTGGGGGAGATTGTCCACAGCTTCTCCAGGAAGTAAGAACTTTCTGTGTGCTGGGGGGTGATTGAGTAAACAAATTCATTCAGTTTTTAATGCCTCCAGGGAAGTAACCACCACCTGGACAGGCTTATGTGTACTAGGTCAAACACAATTTTCTAGAGAATAACAGAGACCTTCCTGTTCAAGGAAGGAAAGAGCTATGCTTTCTGGAAAGGGTTGGAAGGATTTTGGTCTCCTGAGACTCCATAAAACTAATGTCTGACCTCTGGTAAGCATTTAGCATGTGTTTTTTACATAGTTTCTTCATAATGCCTTCACTTTAAAAATTAATGTGCTTGCCTACAAAGAGCTGTGTGGTAACTTGTGACTTCCAGCAATAATGCTATTCCTAAGTTTTGCAAAAACACAAAACAAAAACAAAACAAAACAAAAGTGCCATTGCTGGCCTATTTGAGCCTTCTTGCTTCATGGAATATCAGACCATAGGCAGCCTGGAAAACCTAGGTCAGGAGGGACAGACTCCCAGTCTTCTCTCAACAGAGAGCTGACTGTAAAAAGCCAGGTGCCTAGAGCAGTCACTCATAGTGGACCATTGGAAGGGGATCTGGGCAAATTTGTCTTGAATGACGACAACCAGCATTTCATATGTGATACAAAATAAGAAATTTGGGTTGTAGGTTTTGCGTAATTTTTACTCTGTGTTAGGCTGTTGGTATATCAGTGAGGCTCATAAATATGTGTCTTTAAAATAACTCTTCAAAAAAGGGTTATCCAACTAAAACTGATCTATTTTTGGAGGCATCAGCCCAAGAGCAATTGCTCTTTGTGGTCCACAATATAATTCATAACAGACTGCCTCTCAGAGAAAAGCTTTTAGCTAAGCAGCTTGGATTTTAGGAAGACTTTATACCCCACATGGGCTGTATGGATCGTGGGAGTAGGAAGCAATAAAATTTGAGCAGAGCTATTATACCAGAGAGTGACAGCATTATGACTTTTATCAATTGTGTGAGAATAGGGCCAAGTCTTAGCAGAGGATTATAACCCATCTAAACCAATAAGACCATATTACTATGCTATGAATTTATGGAACAGACATTTAAAAATAATTTTCACAAGTAGCCCTTGTTCCCATGAGTGGCTCCATTGAGTGTAGTGGTAATATTCACATATTCATCCTCAGCCAAAATGTAAGTTTTCTTGTAGTGTGACAATGTGACCTTCCAAGCACCAGCATGTAAGAACAATGAATCAATCAACTCATCCTTGGGAAAGCTTATTTGAGACATACTGTGGCTCAATGGAGAGACCTGTAGACAGGCAATCAGGACACCTGGTTACTATGGTCTGGTTTTATCACTGTTGCTAATTAATTTACCTCTCTGCACTTCACTTTTCTTTCCCGTGCAAAGGCACTTAGAACTATGGATAAAAAGTGCTATAAAATACAGGATACTATTACAATTTAAACCTTTCTCCAAGTGGCAGTAGGTTGGAAGAATTACATGTAGTCAATTCTTCTCAAGCCCCTATTGAACATTCTTGCTCCCAGAATATTCATTCAGTATCACGTGCCCAGACAGTACTTCTCTGCATGAACACAACTATGCTGAAAGGGTAAAATCAGGCCAAGTTTTTAGCAATTCAGAATCAGTATGCTACTCAACCTTACTATCATTAGTGTGAGAGGAAGTGAAGATGGGTGATATCTGTAAGGTACCTATAGGGAGATGCAAGCCAAGATTCAATGTTGATGATTCACAAGCTCTTCATCAGTATCTGTTAAATATCTGCTTTTTGTCAGTGTTTGCACTGTTTTGGTCTGCCAAAGATTCTGGATAAACAGTCACTGTCAAAATTTATAGTTAGGGAAAAAATGCTTTTTGTGGCATAATGCAACACCATAAATTAAAACAAATGGGTTAAAAAAGTAAGAATTTACATCTTGTTTTGATGCAATAATGTGACAGGTCGTGCCTTTAATTTTAATAAGTATTAAAGAGAGAAAGACATTTGGGAATGTGCACACTGCTTCTGAACTCATGACATCCCAAACTGGAGGCTCGAGTCAATAGGGTTCACCTCTGTGACCTGAGTGGAAGTTTTGCTTCATAGAAACTATTTGAAATACATTCTGGAGATAGCAACACCAGATAGTGAATGGATTTCCACTCTGTGCATCATCCAGGAACATGCCAACTGAAGTATTAACACTTGTACAGTACTTGTAATCCACATCCATCACCATCAGTTTAACTTTTCAAAAGTGTCCATTAGATTTTGGCACCTTGGTTTTTAGGGTGGCCAAACTGAAACAACTGTGATTGGGTTTTCAGAGGCATTGAGGAACTATAGCTCCAACTGGAATAAAACAAAACAACACTCACGTAGAACTTTAAAGACTAAGAAAATAATTTATTAGGTGATGAGATTTCATGGGACAGACCCACTTCTTCAGATCTAAGAAGTGAGTCTGTCCCATGAAAGCTCATCACCTAATAAATAATTTTGTTAGTTTTTAAAGTGCTACATGAGTGCTGTTTTGTTTTGTTAGAATACAGACTAAAACGGGTACTTCTCTGTTACTATTCAACTGGAACGGTCATTCAACTTCTCTGAAAAACTGTCCCTAGATAATGGTATCTCAAATTGAATACTCCAAACTGGAGTCATGCCATATTAATGCTTCCTTGGAAGCTTAGGTGTAAGTGACTTGCTAAAGGTCAGAACTGAGAATAGAATGTATTGGTCTTGAAGTCTGTGGGAAATGAAAATGCTTGGCATCTCTCAAAATGGGGCCTGCACTAAGATAGGAGTGATGTCCAGAGAAGCACTGGGTGCTGTACCAAGAATTAGGAGACCAAGGCTCTCTTTGTCTTTCACGACAAGTATTATGTCTTCATATGTTTGTAAACTAGGCTATGTGCCCCAATTCAGGCCTCTAGACACTACCCCAACAGAATAATAATTTGTAGGAATGGACACATTTGAAGCATATCAAGGATGTTCAAAGAGGAACAGTATCCCATTCAAATTTCACTGGCTACACTTTCTTCACTGATTTACCATAATTCATGAAAGGAGCAATCTGAATGCAGCTGTTCAGTTTTTTTAGTCACATGTACCACAGCTTTATAAGACAGCAATTGCATAGCTTTGCCTGGGGACACTGAGGAGTTTTGGGACTTTCACTCCCAAAAGCAGTCAGAAACGCAGCACTTTTTTAGAGAAGCCATGCACAATACTTGAGAAAATGAGCCAGGGTATGGCCACTGTACTATAGCTGTGACTTTTGGGTGTAGTTCAGGTCTCTGAAATAGCCACCTGATCCCTTCTGATTGGGCATGGCATGCACTTTCTTTCATTTTCTCTTTTATTTTTCTTTTTACATCCACTTATTTTGCCTTTATAACTTGACTAATAGGAGGCACCTTTAAAGCCAAGCCACAAACATCTCTCCTACACACCTGGGACTGTTACTTCTCTGCCCTCAGGGCTATATTTTGATCTCATAAGCTGTAAATCATGAGTAATTGCAGCAAAGTCCATAGTTTTAACCTGGGATAAGTCAGCCCAAACTAATACTTTCAGGCTGTTACAGAAAGGCCTATTGGTGGTTCATGACTTTGTGTGCATGTCAAGTCTGACATACTCACTACACTTCATGCACTTGTGTCCTATTTATTTAAAAGTTGATGTAGGATATTTGAAATCTAATAAGATGCTACTCATTAATGTCACTATGAAATATTTGAGTTGAAAATGTCATTAAGACTGTGAACAGACAAAGGAAACGAACAGGCTTTTTCATATAAAGGTGAAAGAAAGTATGGTGGCAGGTGCCCTGTTCAGAAAAGAGGGGTCTGACCTACTGCTTCCAGGTCAGCCAGTGGCTAACTCTCTGGCAGTTTTGTAAATGCAGAGGTGTGAACCCCAGACAGCAAGGGACTCCCTGGTACGTAGTAGTGACATTCAGCTGGTTGCTCAGCCCAGCATGCAACTGTCAAACTTCATAAGCTGTATCTAAATTGAGTTATGTAAGGTATCATATGTGAAAAGGTGACACACTGATGATTAATATCACTGGACAACGTTTGCATTGCCACTGTATAAACAAGTATGTGTACTTACTAATATTATGGTTTAGAATCTGTGATCAAACGAAGGAGGAGAAACAGGTTCTCTCCCAGACAGGAAGGAAGGGAGTTATGTAGTGTTCTCTGTAAGCTGAACGCTTGGGTGGCTGCCCAGAGAGATTCAGGTGCTGCCTAGCTGATTAGCAGAGTGCCCACAGCTGGCAGAATGTGTTTCTATTGATGATGCCATCCACACACCTGGTACACATAACAAAATTTATTCTGCCCCAGATAGAAAAAATTAGAGGGCACACTTCAGCTGTGTATTGGTTGGTCTCTGTAAATTAAGCAAGGTGGAATCAAAACAAAGGAAGCCTCATTTATATATGAATCAGCAGGGAATAGGAAGTTCAGAGGAAGGAAAGTATAGCACAAGGCCATTCTGAATCTGGGGAGAAAACAGCAAGTGTGAGAGAAGATGCCATCTTGGCATCCATCACTGGACAGACAAATGGGATCAGAGCTTTAGCAAGATGAGAAGCATGAGTCATTCAGTGGTGGGATGAGGTGTTGAAGACTCTGGGAATTGAATATAAGTGAAAAATACTGCTTAGGTAAAGAAATTTCACAAGAGAAGAAGCCAAGGGAAAACAGCTCCTTGTACTTCTATAGAAAGATTTAACCTAGAGAAAGCCAACCAGGCCTGGGAGGAAGAAAGACTTTGAACCAAGCCTGTAGCTTGTTGAGTCCCTAGTAACTAGAAAGTCTCTTACTTTTATTTTCTTGTAGCCATTTTGTCTATCTCTTTTACATAAACTGACTCAGAACCTTTCTTTGCCTGTAAACTTGTTTGAATCTACACTTGTAGAATCTGAGAAAAACCCATAGTATGATGTTTTCGTTAAAGTGATAGTTAATTACAGTCAAAGCAATCAGCTGTGCTTTTGTCTCTCTTTAAAGCAGCAACAAACCTTACGAATTCTCTGAGTGTTTTAGGAGAGGGCAGGATACTTCAGGGCAGAGGATTTGGAGGAAACCGGGAATAGGGAAGCTGCATCTACACAGCACTCCCTTTTCCAGAAAGGGAATGCAAATGAGCGAGATCAGAAATGCAAATGAAACATAGATTGACATACCTCATGCCTCATTTGCATATTCTGAGGTGATTGTGCTTCAGGAAAAAAAAATTCTGAAAGAACCCTTCTTCCACATTCATTGCGAGCAAGACACAAGAAGCAGTTCTTTCACTCTGTATCACCTCAGCTGGATTACTGTGTCTCGTTCTGGGCACTACCTTTTAGGAAAGATGTGGACACAATGAAGAAAGTCCAGAGAACAGCAACAAAAATGGTTAAAGATCTAAAAAATTTACCTATGATGTAAGATTGCAAAGAACGAGGGTGTTTAGTGTGGAGGAAAGGTGATTGAGGGGGATATGATAATAGTTTTCAAGTATATTAAAGGGGTTGTTACAAGGATGAGGGAGAAAATTGTTGGGAGAATAGGATAAGAAGCAGTGAGTTTAAAGGATGAGAGAGAAAATTGTTCCCAGAGAATTGGACAAGAAGCAATGAGTTTAAATTGCAGCAAAGTTTGTTTAGGCTGGACATTAGGCATAACTTTCAGGGTAGTTAACTTGTTGAATAAATTGCCTAGGGAGGTTGTGGAATCTCTGTCACTGAACAGTTTTAGAACAGGTTAGACAAACACCTGTCAGGGATGGTTTAGATAATACATACCCCTGCCATTTCTACAATTCTATGATTCTTTCACTAGTCAGGGTTGCAGTGCAAAATGTGTCATAGGCAGCATCATATTAGTCACTAGGGTCCCTGTTACCTGACAAATTGCCTGGAAATTCCTTCATTCAATTTTGCATGCATTAAGAATAAGCTTAAAAATTACTGATATAAAAGCTTCCCACAGGAACAGATGCCTTGTATTTCCCAATGAGCATGTCCATTCTGGCATTTTTCCCATAGACATAAATGCTGCAAATGTATGGTGCATTACTTCACTGTAAAATGTAATATCACAAAATGAACATGCATATCAGGTTTAACAAAGTATTTTTGAAGATTTTTACTTATTCCACTGTAGAAAAGTTCACTGGATTCTAGATTCAGAACCCAACAGAACAGAGTCAATTCAAATTAGTCAGCAGAAAGTAACAAGACTAAAGTAACTGTGCAGAAGAGCTATATTATAAGGATCAGAGGCAGCAGATTTGATGATGCTCTCACACACCCTAGTTTTACGTGGGTGTAACTCCACTGATTTCTGGAGTTACTCCTAATTTACACTTGAGTAAAGTCAGCGATTGCAAAGGATCAAATTACATCAAAGATCAAAAATGTCAAAGGTCAGGCAGAAAGTATGGAACTTGAGTAAGAGGCTGAAAAACTGAAGAATACTAACATTTGAAAGTGGGCGAGACAATGGGTTTCTCTCACTGGCCGCATCTACACTGCACTGCCCTTCCGAAAGGGCATGCTAATGAGCTAAGGGGAACATTCAAATGAGGCATGGATTTAAATATCTTGCACCTCATTTGCATATTCCAAGAGATCTCGCTTTCAGAAGAGCCTTTTCCAGAAGCCAAAGCTGTCGTGTACAGTGTGTTCCTTCAGAAGGAAACGCCACTTCCTGAAGAACAGGCATAAGGGTTCTTCCAGAAGCAGGGCTTCCTTCTGAAGGAACCCTGTATAGATGGCAGCTTTGGCTTCTGGAAAAGGCTTGTCTGGAAGTGAGATCTCATGGAATATGCAAATGAGAAACAAGATATTTAAATCCATACATCATTTGAATGTTCCTCTTAGATCATTAGCATGCCCGTTCCAGAAGGGCAGTGCAGAGTAGACGCAGCACTTGTGACCAATGAGAAAAAAGAATTTTTTTAGAATTTGATATTTTGTATTCTTTTTGGTGTATTAAATTAATGGACCCATTTCTTATCTTTTTTTACATTCATATAAAATTAATAGCAATGCAACAAATTAATAGAATTACCTTACCTTAAATCTATCATATGCCAGGTAAGAAACAGGCACAATCATTAGTGTTTAAATGTGATGCAAGTATCCTGCAGTACACATTTCTGTGTATAAAAACAGCTATTTGAGCCACAAATGTATTTTGTCTGCTCAAGTGGGCATTTGTGCACCTGACTCCCAATTTTTAAATTACAAGTCAGAGGGCTCTTTGCATTTTGTGCTGTGTGTGCACCTGCAGCCTGACAGTACCTTTGGTCATGCATATGCAACTGGGTATATGCACATACAAGATGAGCTGAAATACTTTCATATGTACTCTTCCAATTTGAATGCACAAGCAACAAACGAGCATAAGTGCTACAGAGGAATCGGGGCTGTGAGGCTCCTTTGCCCAAACGTGAGTTTCACTCAAAAGATGTTACAGGAAATATGAATTAAATAAATGCTGTTTTACCACTTATATAATACCCATTATTTCTTTTTTATACTAACTTACATTTATCCAATTTATGTCAAAACCAAAGCTTTTGACTTCTCATTCAAGCTCTTCCTTCTGATGCTTTCCCACACATTCTGATCAGTTTATGGCATTTTCTCTAGTAACATAATGAAATCTGGAGACATTCTTATTTCACTTGAATATCCTATTGAAACTCATTCATGTCATCTCACCACTATGAAGTTTTATTCTCACTTGAAATGGAACGAACAGGAAGCTGGACATTTTACCAGAATATAAAGCAATGTGTATGAAGGTCAGAGGCATACACAATTGCTAATGTATGATAAACAGATCAGACATTAATAGCTGCAATTTCTCTGGCTTCAGTAAAGGATAGACAATCATGGCATTTGAACCTTTGTTTGATGTCCACCACTAAGAGAACAGATAACTCAGCCCTTTTAGGATACTATATTTCCAGACAGGTTTTCTGTATGCTGCTAACCTGTCTTTCCAACTTAGAAAGGACTTATTGCCATGCACAGGTCACCTTCTGACTCTCCCCTCAGGACACTGTTTATTAACTTCAACACTAACCTTAGCCAAAAAGATCAAAACAAAGAACATCATCTGTCCGCCATGGCCTACTGTTCCAAGAACTTTTTACACTTCCCTGTGTGCTGAAAGAATGGCAGACTCTGCCTTTACCTTCCCACCAGTCACCTTTCTTCAGGGCCTACTTCCCTGCTGCCACTCTTTCCAATTCAATTCTCTCAGCCTTTTATAGCAAACATCTGATACCTTCTCAGGTGGGTTTATTTACTGAATACGGCTGACTGGCCCCAACCCCCTTATTCTTAAAGGAGTAAACTGTCCAGCTAACACTGTCCAAGAACAGCAACAAATTATACCACATGTTGTTGGAAGTGCATGATGTAGGATGAAAAATCCAGCTTTAAATTCAATGCAGCATGGCCATAACATCAAACATTGCTAAGCACACTCCCAGCAAAGTCAGGATTTAGTCCTTTATGGGAATAGCCAATTGTACAATATGGACAAAAAACAGCAGCAGCTGCATCTGAGGGTATGGCAAAACCATCCTGTGGGGATCTCCCGGTTTTCTGAAAGAAAACCAAGTTACCATCAAAACACATCTTTCTTTACAGACCCCTTTTACTAATAATCCAACCCTATAGTTCTTGTGAAGAAATGATGATTCAGACCATACGTCATTAGAGCCCACAAGTAGAAATTAGGCCTGGAATTTTCAAAGGTGTGTAAGGAGTGCTCCCTATTGTTACAATTGTTAAATATGAACAATAGTACTCAACAGCAGTTACCTTACAGCATACCTTAATAAAGTCATGACTGGGGTAAAATTTGGAAAAGCGCCTAAGCAATTTAGGAGCGTACATTTCATTTTTGTAAGTGACTTTAGTCGCTTATCACCAGATCAACAAAAATGTTTTAGACAGCTACATACTTTGGTGAATATGAAACTTAGGAGCCAAGTTCCACTGAATTTCAGTGAGATTTAGGCTTTTGAATGACTATCAGTTTTGCAAATGAGACTTAGGCTGTTTTGAAAATGTTATTGTAGAACTAACTTTGCATGCATCACACTCAAATTAAATCCAGTCAGGAATCCCTTGGTTTCTCCATACACTTGGATACTACTATATCATAGACACTGAAGCTCAAGAAGTTATTGTTCCAAACATAATTTCCCACGAGTAATGAACACTTAGGAGTTGCAATTCAATGGGAAAAGTTCATGTAAATATTGATCTGAGGATAACAGGAAGCTAATTTTTTTCAACTGTATTTTCAAGATGTAGAACTGAGACAGAAAGGTAAAAAGACTTACGCATAGTGGCAGAGTAATCAGTGGAAAAACTGCAACAGACCCTCAAGTGCAAGACAAGCCTTTCTTCACTAAAATAAAATCTGCTATGAATCTGGATTTGAAACAACCACAAAAATAGGTCATTCTTGCATAGTTTTAGTTAAAAAGCAAAAGAACTAGACAAGTCTGGTAATTATCTTGGACATCTGGGATGAGGGCATTCTGCTTCCCTACTTGGGCCTCCTACTGAGTTCAGCAGTGGCCTTGACTTTTGAACTTTCTCTGGGAACAGATGAACAGTTGGGTGTATGGACATGTTTAGAAGACAAGAGATTAGTTGGAATGAGGTGACTGTAAAGTATGCACAGCAGTATTACTAGCATGACTCTTGTTAATACAGAAATACAGGGCATGTTCTGACCTACTACATGTGTCAGACAGGCTGAAATAGAAATAGATGAAAAGATTCTTCACTAGCCAGATGTTCTGCAGTTAGATTTCTGCTTCTGTTTCATGTGCACCATAGAAAAGAGAACACAAAGAAAGGAGAGAGGCACTTAATGAGCAAAAAAAATTTAAGAAGTGAAGAAAACTGGCCTGGGCATGGAGATAATGGATAATCATCATCCACAGATGACAGGCAGCTTTAAGATGATTTTCCAGCTTCCTTTTCCTGAGGTTGGTCCTCAGCTTAAAATAGAGCAGTCTTTCCTGCTATAAATTACAAGCGGCTACCCAGAGCCCCATTCCCACATCCAGAGACAAGTGGACAGAATAGTTCCCTGGCCACACTCTTGTAACTCCCAGAATGCTTTCTGTGCTGGAGACTGGGAAGGAGAGGGCTATACAGAATTAGCTCAACCCACCTGGGAAACCCTCAGCTAAGCAGCAGCACAAGGCTTTCGCTGCTTGGTGCTGCCAGAACTGTATGAAACAGGCAGAATACATCCAAGATTCTGATCTCTTGGTCCTAATTCACAATGTAGTTACAGTGATGCACTTTTTCAAGTCTTTGTCTTGGTAACAGTAAAGCAGAATGGAGAATTTAGGTCAGAAAATATAGCACATAGCCAATATGAAATTCTGTTCCCTTGGTGTGGTCAGGAGTCACCAGTGCAGTGTCCTGACAGGTATTTTGGTCTGTCAATTGCTGATGACCATTCAGCTGTGTGCACCTGTATGATCACCATGTGTGTTGCCCTGGCACTGCTTAAATAGCCAGCACAGCAGACTCCAAGGAAACTCCCAAGAACCACAAAATCAGATAAGGTACAAAGGTGCCAGGCCAGGTTTACTGTCAAATGAAGCACACTAATAGCAGACTCTACTGAATCACTACACATATGTGTTCTCTGACAGCGGACTCAGCTCAATCACTAGTGGGATTTTCCACTGCCCACTAGGCTGGAAAAGGACACCCCCCCTTGATATATTCTTATACAGAAATACAAACAGGTTACACATTGCTGATGTACTTAGATGCCACCCATTCACTTGTACATAGCAGTCTGATCAAAACGCTGTACATCATGCCGTCATTCTAGACCCTGTCATGAACCTGGGCCGGGGCGTCCCTGTTATCTGTGGGAAATGCATTGGTACCACGATGTCTCCTAAAAGGGTTACAATCCCTCTGCAATGTGATTATGGCTTGTGCTTAGTGTAAGTTGAACATCTCTAGTCCAGCACCCTTGGGACCTGACCGGTGCCGGATGAGAGAATTTGTGGGACCATAGGAGATCAATATTGTCCAGCAGCATTACCAACACTTCCACTGCTTACTAGGCTCTTAGAAAACATTTAGGGGTAAATTACATCTTAATAACAGCACAGAATGGTGTAAGTCAGTACTGGGGGCTGTAAGCAAACTTTATGGGACCACGGAAAACTTCCCTACACACATGATAATGGCTGTTATACTAACTAAAATCATGCCAGATTGTGCATGTTGCCGGATGAGAGAATGCAGGGCTAAAGAGGTTCATCCTGTACCTCTAAGGTATGAATGTTTGTGCAATGCCAGACCTGTTCTTGTCAAATTCTGTAAGCAGCTCCTGCTTCTGGCTCAGGGTTCAACTTTGCCTTTTATTAGCAAAGTCTTGACCACTTTTACCAAGGCATCAAGCCTCCCACCAGGCCTGTGATACAAGGACTGCTCACTGTGCTTGGAGACTAACATTCATGTTCTTGAGAAAAACAAGAAGTCTTCTGGCACCTTATAGACTAACAGATATTTTGGAGCATAAGCTTTCGAAAGCTACAGACTAACACGGCTACCTCTCTGATTCATGTTCTTAAATCTGTCACTCTCTCTTTTCCTCCTTAAAGAAAAAATGTGAATTGAGCTTTTAAATTGGCATCAGAAGATGACATTGGTTTGGTTGTACAGGGACTGGCACAACTGCATAGAACTCTTGTGGAGGTATGGTTAATGCTAATAAGGGAAGGGAAAAAAAGAAAGGCAAAAAGATGACTTTCTGAGGATGGTTTTTAATTTGAGATCCACAAGCCCTCTGAAAAATGTGAGCTGTCTCTGTCACTTTAAAACTGGTGTTAATACTGAAGCCTAATGGTCTTCATGCAATATCAACACCACTCTTTCATTGATGGCAAAAACAAGCAAAAACAGGTAAGACGATCACATGGTCAATATGTTGTACAATCTATCCTGTGTGGTATCTTGTTTTGACTTCTCATTTTGGTGTGTCAAGTGGATAGAAGTCAGTAGGTGAGCAAAGGCTGGGAGACTAGCACTACATTTTTTGTTATGTTTCATCCAGTTTGACCCTTAAGTGAATCTCTTCCATGGCATGAGAGATGTTGCTCGCACAGAAGAGTGTAAATTACACCTCTCTTTGTTAGTTGCCGTGAATTTAGCCCATGGTTATAATGTCATTCTATTGCTTTGCACATGAGATGAAATCCCTCTGACACAGACGTTGGTTTGGCTTAACTGGAGTGACTCATCATTTTCCCACAATTAAATTTTGAGCTCTAATGCAAAGCAGATCTATTTGCTTTGACAGGACACTACAGAATAAACAGAAAAGATTAAATTTGTATTGGCAGCTACCACTGCACCTCTGTTATGAGTAATACAGATTCTTGTTGCTGAAGAATCAAAAAAAGGAGGAAGATCCGATGATCGTTGGCAAATCTGATTGTTCAATGCTATATCAAGCCATAGGCTGGGAACAGCAATGAGAAAATGCCCCTCCTCCCCCTGCTTGTTTTAACTCATTCATTATGAATTAAAGGGTGCACTTACAGCTGATGAAAATACATCTTCAAAATACAGTTTAAACCAATATTCACATGTATAGACTCCCCTGCCCTGCCCAAACCAACTCACTCTCCCTGCATAGTCTACTTCTCACTTAATCCTCTTTGCACCCTTCGACAGGTAGATTAACTACTAGAGTGCTATGGACTACTTCAATGGAAAGATTAGAACCACCACATATGACAAATCCAAGTTGTCTCACACCAAGTCCAATTCCAGCACTGAGGTGCCTTCTCTGAAAACACTCTGGCTATGTCTACACTAGCAGTCCTCTTTTGAAAC
The DNA here is from genome assembly GCF_033958435.1 of Carettochelys insculpta. NCBI lineage: Eukaryota > Metazoa > Chordata > Testudines > Carettochelyidae > Carettochelys > Carettochelys insculpta. The sequence goes on along the minus strand of NC_134153.1, from coordinate 17,372,201 downwards.
AGGTATGCAAATGAGGGAAACAAAAATGCGAATGAGGCACAGGTTTACATATCTGGCACCTCATTTGCATATTCTTTCACAAGAGCTTCTTTTGAAAGAAGAAAAGCAGTGTAGACGTGGCTCTTTCAAAAGTAATCCCCATCTTCAAAAGAACACTTCTTCCTAAAAAAAATAGGAAGAAGGGTTCTTTTGAAGATGGGGATTACTTTTGAAAATGTGGAGTCTACCCTGCTTTTTTCTTTTGAAAGAATATGCAAATGAAGTGACAGATATATAAATTTGCACTTCATTTGCATTGTCAATTTCCTTCATTTGCACACCTCTTTCGAAAGAGGAATGCTAGTGTAGACCCAGCCTCTGCCTGTAGGTTTTCTAATATCTAATCTCGGGAAGTGCTGGGTGATATTTTTTTTGGTCAAAACTTTTTCTTGGCAAGAAGTGCAGATTTGGAGACACAGAAACATTTTGGTAATTTATGTTGGTTTTACCATATTGTTTCTTAAAAAAACAAAGCCCAAAAAGAGTCTGAAAAAGTCAAAACATTTTCATTTCAACATTTTGGAACAAAATACTTAACTTTCCAAAGTAAAGCAACTTTTTATATTGAACGTACTTCAATTTTATTAAAACCCCTGAAGATAAATGCTGAAAAGTCATATATATTTCTATCGGCAAAGCAGCAGAGGGCAGTTTTTTTAATTTAAAAAAAAAAGACAATGCATGCAATTGCATGAGCAAAATAGGTAATAATGCTCCAAATTTAAACATGCATAATTGCACACACAGACCAGATAAACTCATGCAGACAAACAAAACCGCTCATTTGGATGAACAATTTGTTAACTATGTGAGCTAATTAGGGAAATGATTGTGTGGCACACTGAAAATTTGGGTCCCAAATCTTTGTGTGTTTCTCTGAACTGAATTCTTAAAACTTATGATATTTTGCAATCCCTAATTGCAATAATGATGGTGCTGAGCCTGCCATTTCAAAATGAGAAGCATTTTTAGCTGCAGGTGACAAAGATCAGGTATTGAAAGAAGCAAAACTATTGCCAGCAATGAAAAAATGGGATAAATAAAGGCAAAGTCTAAACAGCCTTATTCATATTATATAATAATGTAATCTCAAGTACCTTCAGAAAATTGGTAGCTTTAAATGACAATAAATACATAGCTCATAGAAGGTGGAATGACTTGGCAGGAAGTTTATTTTTCAATAGGCTTGGCAATATACCTTAAGATGGTAAAGCAATATGGAACAATTCTGCTGGTATGTTTAGATTTCATATCAAAGGCACACCAGAGTGTAAATTATTATTTATTGAATGCAACTCAACCTTCATTTTCAAAATGTAACACATTAAAAATACGACTATCACCAAAACTAGGGGACCAGTGGTGCTTGAAAAAGGCCAAGCTGGGGTTTGTGAAAAGAGAGGAACTGGTATTGATTTAGTTAGGGAATTAATCTACCTTAAATTATTTGAACTCTGACTTCTTTCCAAAACCCCCCCAGTATATGAGCCATGATCTCTCAGTCAGATCCAGCCTGGTGAATCCTTCTGTCCAGTGGAGCGGCATGAACTTCTGTAAAACTCAGTTGTATGGCAATGGTTAACTAGATGGCTAAAGTGCATTGGTATCAGTATGCAGGGAAGGGCTCTCCAAGAAAAGACAAATGTAAGTGGATCCATGCCAGCGTATCTTAGGACAGCCTTAAAGAGCTCTTCATTTTTAATTAATTTTTAAAGACCAGACATCAAGGCCATGGCCTCCTTAACAAGAAGTGAAAGGGACAAATCCTGCTTTCCCTGCCTTGGCAGGATGAAGCAATAATTTCCAGGAGTTGAAGTAGCAGGTAGCAGTCTGCCCTGATGGTTTTTTAAACACAAAAGGCTAGTTTAATTGTAAAACATTAACGAAAAAAGCCATACAGTTAGTGTGAGCAGATATGGCACTTCTGCTTAGATTGAGGAGACAGCCACTAAGATGATAGAAATACATGACACACAGACACATCATCACACTAAAAGTTGTTCCAGCTCAACTGTTTCCCAGGTGTCGTACCCATATGCTCAGGATCTAACTGATCTCCACATTCGGGGCTGAGAAGGAATATTCCCTCTGGAATATTGGCAGAAATGTGAGAGTTTTTTCAGTCTTTCTTTGCAGCATAGGACATGGGTTACTTGCAGGTTTGAACTAACACTAGGGCTCTGTTACAGGAGTGAATGCATGAGGCTCTGTGGGCTCCAATGTGCAGGAGGTCAGACTATGTAATCATGATGGTCCCTTCTATCCTTAAAGTTTATGAGTCTCTGGCTACGTCTACACGTGCACCCAACTTCGAAATAGCTTATTTCGATGTTGCAACATCGAAATAGGCTATTTCGATGAATAACGTCTACACGTCCTCCAGGGCTGGCAACGTCGATGTTCAACTTCGACGTTGCTCAGCCCAACATCGAAATAGGCACAGCGAGGGAACGTCTACACGCCAAAGTAGCACACATCGAAATAAGGGAGCCAGGCACAGCTGCAGACAGGGTCACGGGGCGGACTCAACAGCAAGTCGCTCCCTTAAAGGGCCCCTCCCAGACACACTTTCATTAAACAGTGCAAGATACACAGAGCCAACAACTAGTTGCAGACCCTGTATATGCAGCACGGACCCCCAGCTGCAGCAGCAGCAGCCAGAAGCCCTGGGCTAAGGGCTGCTGCCCACGGTGACCACAGAGCCCCGCAAGGGCTGGAGAGAGAGTATCTCTCAACCCCCCAGCTGATGGCCGCCATGGAGGACCCCGCTATTTCGATGTTGCGGGACGCGGATCGTCTACACGTCCCTACTTCGATGTTGAACGTCGAAGTAGGGCGCTATTCCCATCCCCTCATGGGGTTAGCGACTTCGACGTCTCGCCGCCTAACGTCGATTTCAACTTCGAAATAGCGCCCAACACGTGTAGATGTGACGGGCGCTATTTCGAAGTTACTGCCGCTACTTCGAAGTAGCGTGCACGTGTAGACGCAGCTTCTGAGTGGCATGTCAGGCAGATTTTATGCTTCCAGAGGCCAAATCAGTTCTGGATCCAGGATTCAGCAATCAATCATTTGAAACGAGCAGATCACTGAATAAGCAATATACCCTCACAGGAATAGGTCTCATGCCCTTGTCTTCTCTGGGATGGAACCCTGTGATTCCCTGACTCTTGGACAGGGAACTGGTGTGTAGTACTCCATGTAACCAACTATGATTGCTCAAGCATGTTCAATTGAGTATGGCATCTGCAAGATTTCCCTTCAGGAGCTGTGACTGGCAACCATCACCTTTCTCAAAGTACTGTTTAATCTTAACAGTAGGAACTCAGATAAGCATATGAGGAAAGTTTTTATTAAGAAGAACAATCTATATGGCTTACCATCCCAGTCCTACCTTTTTCACACCTTTCCCCTGAAAGACTGTCTGTCTCAGTATGCTTCTTCTGAACAGCCTCCGGACAACTGTCCTCCACCACCTCTCGGCAATGAAAGAGGGTTTAACCATTTATGGTCCTTTTCATCATCAGTTCCCAGCTTTGGCAAAACATCTGTGTATCTTTCGCTGAAGCCAGGAAGTAAAATCTTCACAGCTAATAGCTCTTAATTCTTTACCAGGAGGTATTTTATCTTGATCCATTGTGTTACCCTCCTGTTTGTTTCCAACAATCATGCTATTGGGCTATCCTCCAATATACATATGGTAAACATTCCAGGATATTACACCATAGACATTTCCCATAGCTCGATTACATACACTATTTATAGATTCATACGAAACAGCCCCATATCCTTCACACTTTAATTTTTGCAGGAAGAGGCTTTCTTAAAGGAACAATGAACATCAATACCCAGTTATTCAGTGAAGCCACTTATTCAGTAAAGCACATCTACAGTTAAATTAAACTAAATTAAATTAGCACAGCCAAGCAAACAAAGTACAGTTGTTCAAATCCTCCACTAAGGCTACAGTTGCAACAACAGACTGAAGATTAACAATACAATCTACAAAGATAATTAATCTTAAATGTATATTTGTAGAGAACTTAAACACTCAAAACCAGTAATTTTACCACAAAAGACTCTCTTTCCCCTTCACTTCTAAACATGACAAATCCATATAAAATTAGCTTTTTATATGCTTCTCATTACTGGAATATAGTCAGAACCATCTTTTATACGCAATTTTAGCTCGTAACCTCCTGGGAATCCTCCACTGCTTTTCTTGATTGTGCTAACCAAGGATTGGCCAGTCCAGAACAGTAAAGGATGAAGGCATTAAAGAATAGTCTTGGGTCAAGAATTATTATTGCTAGTGGCCTCCAAAATCTAGTTATGGGTTTCAGCAAACCCTGTGGGCTCTTATGATAATGCTTTTCTATAGTATTATTGTTATATGGCATTAAATCAGTCAGATTCATGAGCAACAAGAGGTCAATGTCTGATTGAAATTCATAAGGTCAAAAAGGAAACTAAAAATCAATTTATAAGATATGAAGATTTAGGCTCAAACTATATCCACGAGCAATAAAATTTCACATCCATAAATGTAAGAAATCAGTTATTAAACCTGAGGTGGGGGAAGAAGACTTATTAAGTTTTACACACACATAAGGCAGCTAACACATAATTTTATCAGACATTACTGAAATCCTATGTGTAATATAAGAGATGATGGGCTAAAATGCTAAATGGTTTAGCACTAAATTATTAAGTGATGTATCCCTAAGGTATTAAACAGAGAAAAAATGCAGAGCAGGTGTCTCTCCCACCAACTCTCGATCACTAGTTTAAGTGCACATTGGTAACAAATGCACTTTAGAGGCAAAATAGTATTAGTAATATTTTTGCTGTATGAAAGCCTCATGTCAGAATGAGTAAAAGCTTCTACCTGACAAAGAAATGTTCATTTATTCAAAAAAGAAAATTAATCATGTTAAATGTTAGCTCCCTGTGGGCCAGAAGCAAAACTCTGAGGGGATTGGAGTCTCTCTCTCTCTCACTTACACACACACACACACACACACACACACACAGAAATAAATACTGTAGGTGGAATAGCACATATCACATTACAGAATGGAAATCATGGACACATTTACTGCTCTGAAATGAAAATATCATTTTATTAGCATTCAAGACTAACAGAAAATCATGTAAACTTAAAAAGAAAAAGAAGTGATACCTCAAACAAACAACTGATACTCCAGCTACTGTGCAGCTAGGCAATGTGTTGAGTATTGTGAGGTAGCTTGTGTTAGCTTTTTGTTCACCTGCTTTTTCCTGGTTCTATTTTATCCACTGACATTTTGATGCAAAATATAAAGAAAGCAGATTTTTGGTTTCTGTTTGAGGGAATGCTAATGCTTTTTTCCCCCCTAACATATGAAGGACATTATCCAAGGAAGAGCCTCTGCATGATAGAGCTTTACATGGAGAAGCTGTGACACATCAGCAGCCACATGACGTTTAACCAAGACATGTCCGGGAACCAATGGCAAGGAGGTCCAAGACATCTGGGAGGCCGTGTCCTGAAGTATCTGTCCCAGAAGCTCATCCACCTGAAGCCACTGGAGCCATGTCTACGCTAGCAAGTTCTTTTGACATACTTTTCGAAAGAAGCAGCTCTTTTGAAATATCCAGCAGAGAGTCTACAAAACAAAAGCGTTCTTTCAAAATTAAATTGAAAGAATGCGGCACTCCTTTCGAAAGCATTCTTCCACTCCTTTTTCAGGAAGAGCTCCTTCTTTAGAAAGAAAACGTGTGTAGATGCTCTGCAGGCTCTTTTGTTTTTTTGAAAGAGAAGTCCTCAGGGTGCCTGACTTTTCAATTCCAGGATCGTTCTTTTGAAAGAGTGGGAGCGGTGTGGAGGATCTCTTTCAAAAGAGCAGATCACTCTTTTGATCCGCTTTTTTGAGGAGTTCTTTTGAAAGATCACTATAGTATAGACATAGCATGGCTCTCTGGGTTGCAGCTCATCCGCCATCTCCGCTAGGGGTCTGCTGTTGTCCGCTTGACACTAGGATGGGGAAGGACACTCCCCTCACTAGCCAAAAATCTTCGGCTGGCTACTTGTATGGAGTTCAGCTGACCAGAGAAGATCAGAAACCAGGATGCACCTGCCATCATGTCCAAGCAGCTACAATGAGGCAATCATATGAGTTGAGCATGGTATGTTGACCGGTGCAGCTTGACCACCTGAAAGAACCAGGCATGGCCATCTCTCCACAAAGGCGCTACAGCTCCATCAACACCACATGCACCCCCTGCTGTTCTTACTGGGTGCATGTGTGTGTGTGTGGTATGTGTTTTGCCACAACTTACACTTAGAAAGCCAGACATTGAACTCCATATCTTTCCTGAACAACTTTCCTTTGCTTTTTCCATTGTTGTCAACAACTCTGTCTCCTCTCTCCTTCTTCTCTCTTCCACTTCCCTCCCACCAACACCACCAGTAGTAAATCCTACTGTGTTTCTCTCACAACTTTTCCAGAAAACATCCATTCATTCCCATTACCAAGAAAGTAAGCCCTCATCCACAACCGTGCTCAGCTTGACCTTTCTCCAAACCCTTTTAACTAGCTTCTTATTGCCTCAGATACCAATTTCACACTCCTTGTTCTCAACTTGAAGGTCCTCCCCATGTACTTAGCCCCCCCATCTCTCTAGTCTTTTCTCCCTTTTCTCCCTGTTCACTTAATTTGATTAGCTCTTGCCAATTGTCTGATTATGCCTCTTTGTCTTCTTTCCCCACGTCCACCTCCTCCACATTTTTCTCCTTAATGACCAGAACTCAATATTGCTAATTCTCATCATTTTATCATGTGTCTAGCAATATTTGATATGGTCACTTTTTAAGACTCAGTTGCTGAAATCAAGGGACAGCTTGCAAACCTCAGGTTTCATTAAAACATTTCCATATATAGTGATCAAAGTATACACATTTTTAGTGGCTGAATCTTTATATTTCTCAACAAAGGCTAGTTACTCTAGTTCAGGAAGTTACCAACAAAATAATAAAACATTAAATCCAAAAATAGTAAAAACAAAACATGCATCTTTATTTAAAATGATTCTTTAGTAAAAATATCCAAAGTTTATTGCCATTGTTTTTATAATACCCATGTTTTTGTATATTAAATTTTAAATATTATGAAAAATTATAAATGGTTATGCAAAATGATATGCGACATAACTTGCAGGAAACCTAAACACAACTGTAAAAGATGAAATAAATATCTATTAATGCAATAAAACTACTTAATAAGAATTGCTTTTGTATTCAGAAACAAAATATTAAAGCATGCTCCGTATCTGAAAGTCAAAAATGAAGGAATAAATTAACTAAGGTTAAGAACCTGGTAGCAGCTAACTAACAAAGCTCTAGGGGATGATAAAATTTCATGCTCCTATAATAAAAAGGATAAAAGATTGGCTAGAAGACCACTAAAAGTTAAAATAAATGAACATAAAGAAGATGAAAACGCTTGACAAGACTGGGACCACAAATGTGTAAAGACCCAAGGAACAGTTTTAAACCATTAGAGACCTGAATTAAATGCAAAATGAATTCTAGTAGAAGATTAATAGCAAATTACAAAGGTAAATGAGTTTTGTTTCATGGTTACAGAAAACATTTTATATATCTCCTTTTTTCTTGGTACTCAAAAATAGAAAAGCATGATGAGTGAAGTTCTGGTATAGCTCCAAAACATATATTTTCTAATATGTTTGCATTACAATCAGATTTTTAAAGGCAGATAGGTGCATGATCATATAAGATATTTTTTCCCGAAGAAAAGGGTTGAGATTACCGCTGAAAGCTTTTGTTGTACAATGAAGGCTTCCACAGAATTAGACTTGTCTAGTGAATGAAAAAAAAATTCAATGTGTCTTAAGCTCAGTCAGACCCTCTTTCAACTGAAGCTTTAACAGAGATGAAAAGTAAAAGATTAACTTTTTTCCAGCCTTTCCTTTGTCTAAAGCATGATTCTTAAAAACGGTTCATGACCTATTGGTGTCACAGAAGGATTCTGGGAGTTGTAAGGCATTGATAGAGTTATTACAATCTTAATATCAATACATTTTCCCAGATAATTTTGGGGTAGCCAAAATATTCAGAGTTTGCCAGGCCAAATGTAGTTGAATTACACCCAAGTGAGTTTTAAAGGCTTATTGTTGTTCATAAGTTTTTACACTTACATTTATAATAACTGTAAGGGAGTCATCAAAAGTTTTGACTTTGAATAAGTGATTGCCAACATGGAAAAACTGGTTGGAAGAATTAGACTCCTAATTCACTCACGAGTCAGTCCCACCCAATAAAATACATGGAGAATATTTCCACTGACCTCAATGAGGGAAGGATTGGCAACTGACTTACAGTGAAGTGTCATAGGTATCTGTATGGGGTGAAGGTATTACATCTGTTTTGTCCTTTAAACATTGATCAAGATATGTTAACATGGAGAATTCTTTGTTACTTGGTCTACTGATTATTACATCCCTCAGGACATAGTAGGAGCCTGATCAAAAGACTGTTGTTGATTTCAGTGGGTTTTGATTAGGGTCTCTGCAGACTAACTTTAAAAAATGAACATGGCTACTCTCCACAGATGAATTTCACCCCCATGCAGAAATCCAGCACTTAAGTCTTATTTTTTAGGACATAAGTGGAATTTAAATAGTGCATGGACCTGTGTCCTTCCTTTCCACAGGCATGAATTTTGCTCCAACGAAATATCCTTTGGCCTCCCTGGAAACACGACCTTGATTGCATTCATTCTCTCCAAGATATGCACACTACAGGCAATTTATCACTGACTTCCTGAGAAGATATTTCAAAAAGAAGTGAGACATTACTTCACAGTTGCAGCACCAGCTGAGCAGGTAGGAATGAGAAATATATCTGCCTTTCAGACTTCCTTTTTGCCTGTGTAAGTATGTGTGGCTTTTAAGACCCTCAGAAGAATGTGGCAGTCCAATAGGTTTGAACTTTTGTTTTCAGCTTCTAGTTTCAAGAAGAAGTCTTCTTCCTGTGGTCATTTGATGGGAATTTATTTTGGCCCTAGGTGCTTTTCACATTTCTTATCTCACACAAACAACACCTTCAATAAATTGTCAGTAGGGACCATAGCCCTTAAAGATACCAAAATATGTAGTTCACACATTTACCAGAACACAGATTATTTCCTTTTGCTTAGCCAAGTCTCAAGCATTAGACCATCTACCACTTTACAGGTTAATAGTGAATTTAAGCAGTGTGATGAACCAGGAGGATTATGGCCTCACATTCAGGACTCTTCTGACCCTCAGGTTTTTTTGGAGACCGCTGATAACAACAACTCTTCTATGATAATAAGCATAATGCGCAAAGGTGTAAGCCATAGCCTATGTCTGAGCCTCATCTCATTGTCGTCAGGTTCAAGATAGTGTTTTCAAATAACCTTTAACGAACAAAGTTGGCACTTTCATGACAATGTTGTCCTGGCTTTTGGAGTAGCAATGACAGTAGATTAGCAGGCCAGGTACCTTAGCATATTGCTCAATGTGCTGTAACTGATGTGTTAACCATTACTGAATCCATGATCTGCCCATGGGGACAGTAAGACCTGCCTCAGTTTGCTTCATTACTATTCTCATGCCTTGTTTTTTGAGCTTTCTTGAGGGTTTGAGAAGGCATATGATAAGAAGGGACTTTCAGCTGTGTCTGTGAATAGTTTGCTGGACAGCACATCAAATATTAATATAACTGAATACATGAGCTCTATGCTGTAATTGTTTGAATCTTGTGAAAATATTTCTTTAGAGATCTAAGCATATGAGTCAACAGAATAAACTGCTGGAACCAGAATCTCAGCTGCTATAAATTGATGTAAATTCAATTAATTTAGTGGAACTATATTAATTCACACCATAGAGTGTCTTTCACTATTTTGCTTTTTGGTTACTTGTCATGTGATTAGATTAACAATATTATAATTTTTTGGTTTGAGAAGATTGATGGGAACGTTGTACCCAGAATAGTTTAGAGGGTAAATAAAACTATCAAAAATAACCGTGTACTGGAAAAAGGGGGCACTCAACAACGTACGTGATAATGGACTTCAATACCACAGTTGCAAACTTTTGTACAACAGCACCATCACTGTTTATCATTAATAACCTGTCCTCTTTCTTCTCCTTAGACTAAAGCTAACACATCAATCTGACCATTTGTAATGAGATATAGGATAATACTGCATGGACCAGACTTGCTGTCAGCCAGTGCCTGATGGGTTTAGAAGAAGAAACGATCCTTCATTAATTAACCTTCACTTTCTATGTAGATTCACTCATTGAGATGCAGGTAATTAAACCAAGGTCATTTCAAGGACTGACAGGGAAAAAACAACAACTGTGTGACGGTGGTGTGGTGGCTTTGGTAGAGGACTGTCACTACAATTTTAAAAACAAATATAGGCAGCTGTTTGAAAAACCAACTCCTTGTATAACTATATAGGTTTTTTTTTTTACAGGTTTAAGGATGTTTTAGAGCTAACTTTACAATAACTATGTAGTTTTCAAGGTAGATTTTACGAAGAAATGCAAGAAGACACAGATTTTAAAAAAAAAGAGTACAGAATTCAGAAAACCCAGAAGCTGATATACAGGGAACATTTGACAGCAGTGGTGTATCTAAAATTTATGGCGAAGGCAGCTTTAGTTTTCAGTAGAGTGATACCAGCCAAGGAAAGACTAGCTCAAGTTGAAAATTTCCTGGTAAGATATGGGATTGAATTTGTCCTAGCTTCTATATTCATGGTCCCAATGTCCACTAACTTTTAAGTCTTATGAAAACAATCCAGTAACACTGATTGAAAGCTACGTGCTACAAACAACAGCTTATTCACAGATAAATGATTACAGTTATGAGTTACTATAGCTTGAAGATAGAATAGTGAAATTTTTGCAGCTTTTCTAAATTGGCCCTTGCATCAGCCCAGAACATGTGAAGTATCAGTCTTTGATCACTGTTGAGAACAACATGAACATTTTGAACTCGAAAACTGCCTTTAGCTCTTTCCAAGTGGCTGCCTTATAATTTAAGCATTAGATTAAAGTTGTATGTTGTAGACTTTAATAACTATCTTCCATTTAGATTACTCAGTGCCACTTGCTGTGGATTATATGACCTACTCACCAGCATGCCCTATTATGAGCACTTAGCCTTGAAAATTGTGAAAATGGAACATTTAATCCTTTAAACTCAGTAAGAATCACAAGGTTATATAATTACAGGTAATTTGGTTCAGTGCTTCTAATATTTTCTAACTAAAGAAATTTTATTAGTTTAAAGATATGTGCTTTTTACTAAAACTGAAATCGGTAGAGATGGGTAAACTGTGCAAACAAAAATATTTGTTTAAATGTAATTAAATCTTTGCTCTGGCCGCATTTATGACCTTTTTGTATTCATCTCCCACAGTCATTGCTGCAGTCAGTTTTTACAAGCATGAGTACTCACTGAACACAGTGAGTATTAAGCTATTATACGTGAACTCTCACAGAAAGGAAAGCACATTTGAAGTTCTTTTTCCGTAATCATTCATGCTAGAAATTAAGTAGATGAGATATACTCATCCAATCAGTGATCAAAACTGACATAATGTGACCTATGTGACCAATCACAAGTAAGCAACCAAATTTGGATTTTAAAAACTGAGTTTTCTAAAACAAAGCTGTAGATTAAGTGAAAGTTATATAAACACACACACACGAATAAAGGTTAGAAAACCACTGTCTGCTTGCAATCTTTCTATAGGCATCCTATACTTATCAGTCATAAACTAATTAATTAAAAATCAACCAAAACAAAATCATACCAAAACAAAACACTATACTTCACACACAATTCTTCCCCTAGAGAAAGAATGAGATTGAAAAAAAAACTTCACATGACAAATGATAGTTGCTTAATGTTCTGCTGGATGGTCCTCTGATACTACAGTGGTGAAGACAGTGTACAAATCCAAAGAGAAGAGAAGTAACAGAGAGGGAGCTGTGCTAGTCTATACACTATCAAAACAAAAAGTAGCCAAGTAGCACTTTAAAGACTAGCGAAATAGTTTATTGGGTGAGCTTTCGTGGGACAGACCCACTTCTTCAGACCATAGCCAGACCAGAACAGACTCAATATTTAAGGCACAGAGAACCAAAAACAGTAAGGAAGGAGGACAAATCAGAAAAAGATTATCAAGGTGAGCAAATCAGAGAGTGGAGGGTTGGGGGGTAGGATCAAGAATTAGATTGAGCTCAATCTGGTCTGGTCTGGCTATGGTCTGAAGAAGTGGGTCTGTCCCACTAGTCTTTAAAGTGCTACTTGGCTGCTTTTTGTTTTCAAAGAGACAAGTATATAGGTATAAGGTATAGAGACAAGTTAATGCTTCAACAAAGAGATAATGGTCTTTGATAGGGGCACTGATCCAGCATCATTAAAGTCACTGGACTTTTTCCATTGATTTCAATGAGAGAAGGTCAAGTCCTACTGCTGTACACTGTTGTAAACTTACATAGGGTTGGACTCAGGAAGAAGAAATCAATAGACTTTGCTCTTCTAAAAGTTGAATGCCCTCTTGCTGCTTATAGTTTTTTGTTCCAGGCTAATACTTATCATCTATCGAGCAGCTGTGATCTTGCGAGTTCTTCATTGTAAAAATATTTATGGATTCTAGACACGCAGGATTTAATATTTTTACTTTTGGAAGCAGAATTTCAAGGTGGGATTTTCCAAGAACCCAAGAGTGTTACCTGCTGAAATGCCATTAAAATTGGCCTCCCAAATTGCTTATGTTTCTTTGAAAATCCCTTCCAAAGTCTCCATGTTCCAAAAGTATAGGGTGTATCACTTGGATTAACGAGAATCACCATTCACAGAAGCAGTATTTGTGACACAGACTTGAAGAGGTCTCATATTCCATCCACACCAGACAGTGGAGCAGAGACAATGTAGAACTCTTGATGTTGAAGGGCACAATTTAAAAGCTTGGGGGTGAAGAACGGGAACAAGTGACTGCCCTAGTCCACTGCCTCTGGGCTAAAGAGCAGCAGCAGAGCCAGGAGTGCCAAGACAACAGAAAGTGGGGACTAATTCAGCTATAACTACTCAAGAGAGAGATCCTGGAGTCTTTGGCTATGTCTACAATGGAAGGTTTTGTCCAGATTTCCAATGCGTTTTGTTGACTGTAAATCAACAGAATGCATAACTTTTGTTGACAGAATTTTGCCATTCCCGCATGAGGTGGAATGTCTGTGTTGACAGTGATTTGGTAGCAGAAAGCCAGTCTGGGGGGATCTCTGTTGACAGACAGCACTTCCGGGGCACCGGGCAGCCCTGTCTGCTGGACTTCCAGTTGGCCGTTTTGTCAAGAGAGCAGCTGGGTAGTGTGGCTGCTCTCTGTTGACAGAAGTCTTGTTGGAAGATGGAGATTAGATCCATCAATGGATATGAGCCAGGAGGGGTAGGAATGGTGCACCTAGCCTCTGTTTGTCAGGGGTTGGAAATGGATGTCAGGAGAGGAATTGTTTATATGACTACCTGTTCTCTTCACTCCCTCTGGGGCACTGGAAGACAGGATAGTGGGCTAGATGGACCTTTGGTCTGATCCCATATGGCCACTCTTATGCTCTTACGTGAACAACTCAGGGAGCATTTCATGACAGTCATGCTCTGCTGGCAGGAGCTGCCCTCAGTTGGCTTTTGTGGCCAGCACGGGGTTCTGGGGCAAAGGAAAAATGTGTCAGGGGCTGAGCTGTGCCACCTGCCCTGGCTAGGGAGCACCCAGCCATGCAGAGGCAGCCTGGCTTGGTGAGCTGGGCAGGAAGGGCTACCAGCAGGCAGCCAATACCCCTTTTCCAATAGTATGGCGATCCAGGGCCAAGACCTGCAGAGGTCAGAAGGCTGCCACTAGCTTTTGATTTGCATGCATTTGGCAGGAGGCAGCAGTTTTCAAACTGTTTCAAGAGTTTGACAATCTCTGTGCTCAATGGGAGGCAGAAATCTGGAGGGGCATGTGAGCCTGTGTGACTTCTCTGTGCAACACCTCTGCAGTGGCATGAGATATTACTGCATAACACCCTAAAGCATTCAGTAAAAATGTGATTCTATGTATGACTTTTAATGACAATGATTGTCCGTACAGTTAGAAAGTGCATTCGATTTTAATTACTAAAATAAAAAGACCTGGTTCGTAAATAAGTTTGGTGTGAAAGAGTGCACTTGCACGTCCCATATGCATATGCATAGACCATGATTTCAGGCACATATTAGGTAAGCAAACAAACACATTTATTGTTATGATTATCTGTCTACATAATAATGTGATGGTCTAATATGATCATGATCTGAGCCCATGCAAAGTAGGTGTGAATTTCACATTTTCACATGCAGTTGTGCACCAAAATTATTAGAAAACAAGCCCACATAGGAGCAATTAAATTACATTTAATTTGGAAAAATTGCCAGAGTTTTCATCATCAACACTTTTTTTCCTCCTAAGAAGGCAACACTGTCAAAATATTTTGTTTATGCAAAGCTCTAAAAGAAAGAGGAAAAACAAAACAAAACCCAAAATAAAACTAAAGAAGCACTGAGTCAGCTGAACTTGAATAGAGCACCAATTACTCCTATTTTTTAAAGCTTTTGCCAAAAAGTGTTCAAGCTTAATTAGGTTAAGCTATTTCAAAGCATGTCCAGTTGTTGTAATTTGTTTGTGATACAGAGTTGTTCTTTGATCATGAATGCTCGTTTTTATAGAAACTCCATTATCATTCTTGGGATAAGAAATAGTGTGAATTAAGTCTGTGGCTGAAAAATACAGGAAATTAAAGGAACACTGAAACAAACTGCCTTATTAATAAAAGAAAGATGTGACTTCATTTAACTAGCGGGCTGGGGGAGGAAGGGGTGCATGAGATTAGCAAACTGGATGGGGAAAATTACAAAGAGCTCACACATCTTGGATTTATTTAATAAAAAGCACCAAACTATGGTAGTAATTGAAAACATACTTAATATCTATTTCTCTGGGCTCAGTGTGAACTCTTCCAGTACTTGGGAAGTGTACACACAGTATTCAGTTGTATTTTCTAGCCTCAGACTGTTTGCTATTAATTCTGGTAGAATCATTCTCCCATTGTGATATTTCACAAAGTGTTAAAGACTGCAGACAGACAGTGCAGCGTAAGTAAACATAAGCAAGTGCGCTAGTGCTTCATTATAAAGAAAAATTAACCAATGGTAGAATTGGGTATTAAGAAGACACTCAGTCTGTCTTTATTTAGAAGCATGAATTTAGATTATTGACTGTAATCAGTTTTCTTTCCTATTTATTTCCCTCCTCCCTCCCAAAAATCTTCTCCATGGTAGGGTGGGTGGCACTGATAACTGATCATCCAAAATACATACCTGCATTCTGGCTTCTGGAAAGGGCTGTGGCCACAAAGCATTCAAGAGAGGTAGCCTTGTTAGACTGTATCTTTAGAGTGCTACATGACTGCTTTTTTGTTTCATTTAAACTAAGCTTTTCAAATATGCCATGAAAATACTTTGATTTTAAAGGGAACAGTTCGGTTCCTCCTGTGGTACATTGGCACTGCCTAGAGAATGAAACAAGAGCTCCAGTAGCAAATATTTAAGTCTCTACTTTGAACACTGTGTCCACTCTTGTAATGGAATACCTTCATCCCTCGTTAAATGAGGAGTTTACTTATGGGTACTCGCTAAAATAAGGGACACATATACCTACCTTTGTTCACTAGATGAGTGAACTCTCCCGCACAAATACGAGCCTTACCCCACTCCCCGCAGACCCAACCTGACTTAGCCTGAAACCCTGCTGGCCTCACAGACCCAACCCGCAGCTGCTTGAACACCCCTGCCACCTCTGTGGCCCTAACCCGCTTCAGCCTGAATGCCCCCGCCCTCCCTGTGGACCCAACCTGCTTCAGCCTGAACCCCCCAACCCTCCCCGTGGACCCACCCCACAGCAGCCTGAACCCCCTGCTGGCTCCATGGTCCCAACCCGCAGCAGCCTGAACCCCACTCCTGCCCCATGGACCCAACCTGCAGCAGCTTGAACCCCACCACCCCACCCACCCAGGGATCCAACCCACCACCAGGTTTTAACCCTTCCTCCCACTCATGGCCCCAAACTGCCCCCAGCCTTTAACCCTCCCCAACCTCCCCAAACTCAAGGTTCACTTACCTTTCAAAAGCAGCGCCACATGCTGTCACTCCTTGTCTGAGTTACGAGCACTTGGAATGAATCAGAGACTTTTACATGTATTTTAATGGGAATTACGTGTCCCTCTTACAAGTTTTCCCCTACAAGCAGAAATTCGGGAACCAATTGTGCTCGTATGGTGAGGGATGAGTGTATCTAATTTGTGCTGGTAATCATCATACAGGGTTACTGCAGATGGAAATGACCACTGCTAGTTGTGTGCACTTTTCCCTCATTTATTCATGCAGTGGCTATAATTGCACATACAAATTAGGTGCACAGTGGCAACGTCTACATGGTGCACTGCTGCCAGCAGGGTCATGCAAATGAGGGCATTCAACAATGCAAATGAGTCACTAATTTACAAATTGTGCACCTTATTTGCATATTCTTGCATGAGTAGAAGGCTTCTGTTGC
Organism: Carettochelys insculpta; assembly: GCF_033958435.1. Classification (NCBI taxonomy): domain Eukaryota; kingdom Metazoa; phylum Chordata; order Testudines; family Carettochelyidae; genus Carettochelys; species Carettochelys insculpta. Next base: position 17,355,486 of record NC_134153.1, on the reverse strand, counting down.
CACAAAACAAGACATAACTTGGGGTTCTGTCAGCCAAAACCCCCCTTGTCGACAGCTCCTTATCCCTGACAAAAATTAGGGGTCGGGGCTGCTGATAAGGGGAGTTTTGGTCAACAGAACTGCATCTACATGGCTTGTATTGTAGTGACAGAAGTCTCAGCCAGAACAGCAATCATGTGAGACCATGCAAATGAACTGTGCAATTTGTAAATTAGCACCTCATTTGCATTGTCGAGTGCCCTTATTTGCATGACCCTACCAGCAGCAGTGGGCCATGTAGGTGTAACCAGTATGTGTACATCTGGAAACTTTAGACCCTATCAGCTCATCATCCAAAATAAAATGAATGTTGACAAGCAAGCCTTGAAGAGGAAGCCCTCGACAAAGAGGGGGACATATGTGCTGCATTTACTACAAGGGTTTAGTGAATAATTCATAGCAAACAATGTAGTTAATGAATTAGCTTCTTTCTCCTTTCACAAGCTGGCTGTGCATTGCTTACAATATTTTTCAAATTTATTCACTATTTATTCACATTGTCAGAATTCACTATGTATTCACTATTATTCACATTGTCATTTTCCTTGATAAGGGTCAGACAGACCCTTAAGGTATTTAGGCACCTACCAATAAAGACAGACACCTAGGCGGATTTGCAAGAATACCTAAGGAGTTTTGGTGCCTAACTTCATGATTCTCTGGAAATCAACAGGAGTCACTAGCACCCACTTGTGTCTCTAGCTTCTTAATTCCCTTTGTAAAACTGGCCCTAATTTTTGATCTTCATCTTATTCAGAAGCACTTTTTTTTGATTATTGAGTATTGAACATTGAGCTGAACTGATTAGCTTTTAGTGAACATAGGCCGTGTCTACACTACAAAATAACTTTGAAGTAACAGACTTCAAAGTTGAGCGTCTACACACACCCTACTTCAAAGTTAAACTTCGAAGTAGGGCACTATTCCATTCCTGGGAATGGAGTAAGAACTTCAAAGTTGGGCTCCCTTCCTTTGAAGTTAACTTGAAAGTAAGGGAAATTGTGTGTAGATGCTCTGCAGGCTACTTCGAAGTAGCCCCTAACTTCAAAGTTAATGTCTAAGTTAGTTCCTAGTGTAGACACACCCTCTAAGTGTTGTTTCTGTTCTCTGATTCGTGGTGTGTAGCAGAGAGATTCATATTCAAAATTCACTTTCCACAGACACAATGCAACATTCTCTTAAATAGTAACAGAGAGAGAGCCGTGCTAGTCTATATACTATCAAAACAAAAAAAGCAGCCCAGTAGCACTTTAAAGGCTAACAAAATAATTTATTAGGTGATGAGCTTTCATGGGACAGACCCACTTCTTCAGACCATAGCCACCCCAGAACAGACTCAATATTTAAGGCACAGAGAACCAAAAATAGTACTCAAGGTTGACAAATCAGAGATAATGTTTTTTTGTCTGGACTGCTTTTTTGTTTATTCTCTTAAATGTTACTGTTTCAGTGGCTGTTTCTCCCTGTAAATCACTCACTAGCATATGCACAAAAAGCAAATACTAAAAGGGTATGAAGATTGCTAAAGGGAATTCAACACTGCATTCCGGGGAGTATTCATAGAAATATTTGGAGTTAATTGCCTAACATTGTTACCATGGGATAGGTTGGAAGTCTGATAGTAACAGAAGTGTCAAAATTTGAACACAATTATGGATGTTTCAATAAAAATATCTTCACTTTATAGTTATGTTGGAATTTTTTTACCAGGAGGGAGCAAGCCAGTATTTCCACGGAACAGACTAGTCTGCTGTGAAGCCAAGTACCATAACCCCTAAGTGCCTTTATGAGCTTGGAAAACTGAAGTTCTCACCAGCTGGATGACTCCTTATTTAATTACGGGACTTTTCATGCTTTTTACTAGAAATTCATACGATTTACAACATCTAGCAAAATGTAGATGACTCACACCACTTGGGAATGGTGCAGATAACAAAGCCAACCTGTGATAGTTTCAGAAGTGAAACTGGAACAAGCATCTTGTTTTAAATTTCTATACACATTTCATGTAACATGATAAACTATTTGGTCGAAAAAAATAGGGTGGAAATCGCTTACCTTCTTTGTGCTTGTTGTATGTCTTATCAGTAGGCCTGGTCTTGTGAGATGCCTGTGATATTAATGGGAGCTGAAGAAGCTCAGAGGCTCACAGGATGCATTCAATAACTTACAGAATGGGTCCTGCAATCAAGGAGAGAACAATGAACTTTTGGCTCTCAGGGTATATTTGAAGTAGGAAGTGCAGCAGTGCATGAAAACTAGAATAATAATTAGCACCTAAATATTTTAAAATGATGTGATTAATGAAGTGAAATGAGTAATAATATCCTATTACATTCTAAATAATTTTCACGGAAAACGGTTGAGGAAATCTTTCAGTACTGGTTACAAAGGGATCTCCAAAGGCCGGATGAATAGCTGCAGAATATAAGGTATCAGAGAACGCTATAGTTTTTCCTACAACATACAGTACTTAGCAGATGTCTATGGCAAGAGATAAAGTACTAATGAAATAACTACTTAACAATATACTTCATACTTTATTTTCCCATTGGTTTAAAGTTTTCTTGCTGATCACTGCAGTCTCACACCCCTATGTCTTACTATTCAGAGCTTCAAACTGGTGCCACTAAAAATATTTTCTTTATTGCATTTCAAGTTGTATGAATACCCACAGAACGGAAGACGCACTGTATTCACAGTTCCAGGACTGAGGTGGGATCCCTGGCGGACTTTGCTAACATAATCAGGAAAAGCTTTCTGCCCTATCTTCCAGTGTTCCCTGTAAACTGAGCACTGGGGCGGCCACCCATGAGAAATTCAAGTGCCACCCAGCCCATTGGCAGAGCACCCGCAGTGCTCCCAGCTGCCAGCATATGTTTCTTCTGGTGGTGCCCATCCATACGTCTCAGTGCACATAACACAATTTATTCTGCCTACAGAGGGAAAAAATTAGTGGGAACACTGCTCAAGACCAGCATTCCCTGTAGGCTGAGCACTTGAGAGTGACCCAGGGAAATTCAGGTCCTGCTCAGCTGGTTATCAGAGAGCCCACAACCACCCACAACCAGCAGCTTGTGTTTCAATGGCGGTGCTCATCTGCACATGCTTTGGTGCATGTAACAAAATTTATTCTGCCCACGGATAGGAAAATTTAGACTCAAGACTATTTCGGCTCAAGACAGTTGGTCTACGTATCCTTAGTACAAATCAGCATATCTTCTAGATGCCATGCAACACAGACTATTAACTTCTTTAATATCTCATATTGGCTTCAATAGCAGTTTTGCATAAGTTTTAAGTTAAAACTGCTTGTGTTGCATTCACTTTTACAAATCTGAATTGCCTTGTGTTGCCTCACTTGATTGTGAAGTGAGTTGTTGGTCTCAGTCCATTTTTCAGTAGATAGATATCTGGCCTCCAAAAATAGCACAATCCTAACAGCCTGGCAGGGAGCTAAGGTTTGAAAGACCTCCAGTGATGGAAATACGCTTTCATTTTTTTGGGGTGATAACTGCAGCCAGCAGCTGGGGGAGACTTATGAAGGTAGGGAAAAGGGAGCATGTACTTATGGAGGTAAGGGGAGGCTGGGTGGGTGGGTGGGTGGGGCTGGGGCAAGGGGAACCCTCCTCTGCAAGGGGCCAGATGGGGCGGGGGCTGGATGGGTGGGGGGCAGGGGGCTGGACAGGGTGGGGGCTGGATGGGAGGGGGGCAGAACAGGCCTGAGGTGGGGGGAGACGGCTGCTACACCCGCACTAGAACACATGTCCCCCTTCCCCCTGCAGGTCGTCAAAGCCATCAACGCAATGCTGCTCCATAGGGTTGTCCACCTGGGGGATCTGGACAACACTGTCGCTGGCTTCCAGGACCTGGGCTTTCCAAACTGCATTGGTGCTTTGGATGGCACGCACATCCCCATCTGTGCCCCGCCACACAGCGCCGGCCAATACATCAACCAAAAGGGCTACCATTTGGTGGTGCTCCAGGTCCTGGGGGATGCGAGGCGCTGGTTCATCGACCTCTATGTGGGCTGGGCTGGCTGCACCCACGATGCCCGGGTCTTCCAGAACTTCGGCCTCTGCTGGCGCATGGGGGCCGGCACCTTCATCCCCCAGCAGGAGATCCCAGTGGTGGAGGACCTCACCATGCCACTCTGCATGGTGGCAGATGTGGCGTACCCACTGCAGCCGTGGCTCATGAAGCCGTACACGGGACACCTCGATCCCACCCGGGAGGCATTCAATCAGCACCTCAACCACAGCTGTAACATGGTGGAATGGGCCTTCGGGAGCCTAAAGGGGTGGTGGAGGTGCCTCCTCACATGGCTGGAGGTCGGGGTCCTCAATGTGCCCCAGGTGGTGGACACCTGTTGTGTCCTTCTCAACGTCATGGAGGGAAAGGGGGACGCCTATGTCCCCGGTGGTGACCCTCCGGCTGGTGCTGACTATGAGTAGCCAGGCACCACCCCCATCCGCCAGGCCCACCGGGATGGCCACCGCATCCAGGAGGCCCTCACGCAGGCCTTTGCCGAAGGCCACCTCTGACCCACATGCACACTCACCCCACGCACATCTGCCACCCACCGTCCCCGCCACCTCCACCCCCACCGCACCCACACACCCACCACCCACCGTCCCCCTGAGGAGCACAGCATGGCGTGATGAACAATAAAAGAAACATTTATCTAAATATTTTTGTTATTAACTATGTACAAGGGGGAACCTAACTTGGAGGGGGGCCAGGAGGCAGGCAACAGTGGCCATATGGCCCTGGAGGGTGTGGCCAATGCCCTCCAGAGTGGTCATCAGCCTCTCCCAGGCTGCCCTCCTCCAGTCCATGTCAGCCTGGGATTGCTGCAGGTGTTGCTCAGCCACCTCGGCCTGGTGCTAGCTGGTTGAGTCCTCCCTGGCCCAGCAGAGGGCCCTCCGGCCATGGCCCCAATGGCGTCCTGCCTGGGGTGGCGTCTGGGCACCTCCGAGAACTGCGGGCAGGCTACTGGGGACAAGGGATGGTGGAGGGCTCTCCTGGCCAACAGATGGTGCAGCTGTGTGGTGAGGAGGAGAACATGTCAGTAACGTGCCCTGGATGGAGGGGCCCAGGCTGTGGCCCAGCCGCCTGAGCCCACCCCATGGGGCCCACACCTCCTCAAAGGACACTGACCCACCAGGGGGCACTGACCTGCCCCCAACAGGCTGGGCCTTCCAGCCTGGGGGTGCATCCAGGGGTCTCTCCTGCAGGTGGCCCTTCCCAGCCTGTGGTGTGTGGGTCCCAGCCACTGTCTGGCACTGACCAGCCATCACCCCTGTGCAGCTTGCAGCACTGTCCACTGAGGGTGGGTATGGGCATCATTGGTGCGCCACTGCGGGTTGCTGCATCCCATGTGGTTGTTGGCATGTGTGCAGCCCGGGACTACCGGTGCTGCATGCGAGTGACTAGGGCCACCTGCAGGACAGACCCCTGGATGCACCCCCAGGTGCATCGCCCCCACCCTGTGGAGCAGGTGTGCGCCCCTCACCGTGGGATGTCCAGCTCCCAGTCGCCTGGCTGGAGGAGCAGGGAGGGGATAACGATGGTGAGGTCCCCCTCCTCACTCGACCACTAGGTGGTCCCCTCACCATCCTGGTCCCCAGTCTGGGCTGTTCCTCCCCCTCCTCCTCCTCTGGCTGCAGCTCCTCGCCAGAGGTGTTCATGAACACCGAGGGTGAGGAGCTTTCCTGGGGCCCCAGGATGCCCTGGAGCTCCCTGAAGAAGGGGCATGTCACTACGGCTGCCCCGGAGTGTCTGGCCTGGTCCCTGGCCTGGGCATAGCCCTGGCACAGCTCTTTTACCTTGGAGAGTACCTGTTCTGCAGTATGTTCCGGGTGGCCCTGGTGTGGAGGCCCTGTGCCAGGTGGCTGAAGGCAGCGGCATTGCGCCGCTTGACCCCCATGTGTTGCAGGACCTCCTCATCTGTCCAGAAGCCAAGGAGGTCCTGCAGCTCCCTCTCCGTCCAGGAGGGGGCCCTTTTTTTTTCTCCCCTGGGAGCCCTGTGAGCCCTGTGGGGGCTTGGAGAGGGGGCCATGGGGCTCGCCAGAGGGGCTGGCTGCTGGCCATGCTGGTTCTGCAGTGTGCAGCTGAAGCATGTGGGGAAGCTCCTTCTAGCATGTTCTCAGCTTCCTGCCACGGGTTTCCTGCGTGAGTGCGGCTTTAAGGCAGCCAAATGCAAGGACCATAGAGCCCCCGCTGCTCCTGGCTGGAGCAGCCCCGTGCTCCAGCTGATCGGTGCCATGGTGGACCTGTATTTCGAAAGAGCGGACTGTGAAGCCTCTACACGTGTACTCTTTCAATTTAGTATTTCGAAAGGCAGCGATCTTCCTGATACGGTATCAGGGTTCAGATTTCGAAGTCTATGCCCCGTTCTTTCAATGTTCTTTCAAAAGATGTGTTTACACGTGTGGACGCTCGTCCTGCTCTTTTGAAAAAGGGCCACTTCTTTCAAATTTTTGTGCATGTGTAGACACAGCTTGACAGTCTTGTAAATATGCAGAGGTGGATGTGCATTTGCCTGAAGAGTTTCCCAATTCATGTGTGTAGTGAAAATAATTAGGTGTCAACATATTTTGAACATCTGGATGTAGCACGTAGCCTCCCCCACTCACTCCTCCCCTCTGTTGTTCCTTCTTGAAGTGCCAGAGACAAAGAAGGAAACAGAGCTTTAGGAATTAGTTAAATAGTGCAATGCTGGTGTTTGTGAGAATGTGCCCTCCAGGCTCCAGCTCTGCTATTGTTTCAAGTGGAATTACAATTTTTTGAATAAATAATAGTCAGCAGCACAAAATATGCTCTTAAACCCTGTACAACTTCAGTATGAAAATTGCTATCAGAATAAAAGCTGCTATATGTCCTTTACTACAGACTGACAGGGCCAAATTCTGCCATATACTGTCAAGTGCAGCTCTCAGTAATTTGCACCTTGTAACTGAGGGCATATGTGAGCCAATTTTCTCTAATCTACTACACATTCCAAAACAAATTCTAAGGCGCTCCACAGGGATTCTGTATTTTGCCTTCATCACGGACCTTTTAGTTCTTTCTAGTCTACTGTGATTCCATTAGAAAGTTTGTAATGTTAATGACCCGTTTGATAAATGTTTTCATTTTAATGTAATTGGATTTATCCAATTTGGGGGGGGAGAGGGGATTTTGCAGTATCAACATTATTGAAATTATCCATTTTTTAAGTTAGTGTAATAGTGTAGCAGCAAAATATGAACGCACAATGCCCGTTTTTCAAAAGAAAATCAGCGTGGTGGCTGTTGGGCTTTTTGAAAGTCTGGCACTGAGTTAGATGCCTAACAGGGAAATGATCTCCTGAAAGTCTAGCCTCTGAGAAAAGGGGGAAAAAGTACTGCCAATTTCATTTCTCACTCTGGATAGTCATATGATTATTCGGTCATATTTTTTAATTTAGTGAGCCCACTCGTGCTTACATAATGCTAACACACCCTGGTTGTCTGCAGGTGCAACTGAAAGTGAGACCTCTGGAACTTAAGAGTTTGTGCTTCTATCACATCACATGAGCTAAACTAAAACGAGGCATCAGTGAATCAGTTGTGCTCTGATATTAGCTCATGTTTATTTTGTAGCGTGCTTGAAAGATAGTTCGTGATTTCTTACCAATGAACTTTTAACAGATTCTGGGTGAGACAACATACCCATTCAAAAATTGGCTTACATTTTGTTTTATCATTGTAAATACTTTACAGTGTCGAGAACAACAAGCAGTTGAGAGGTAGGTGTGTTAGTCTGTATCTTCAAAAACAACAAGAAGTTCTGAGGCACCTGATAGACTAACATATTTTGGAACATATGCTTTTGTCGGCAAAGACCCACTTCATCAGATGCATGAGTGGGGGTGGTTTCAGAGGGGTATTTAAAGAATGGGGTCCCAGGAAAAGGGAGGGCCAGAACTGACAGGGTCTATTCAGCAAGGTGGAAATGGCCCATTATCAATAGTAGGTATTAAAAGAGGAAAAAACAACTCAGATCAGACAGTGGTAGATCTCCCCATTAGATTCTGACAATGACTCATATCTCCCTGTCTGATCTGACTTGTTTTTTCCTCTTTTAATACCTACTATTGATAATGGGTCATTTCCACCTTACTGAATAGACCCTGTCAGCTCTGGGCCTCCCTTTTCCTGGGAACCACATTCTTTAAATACCCCCCTGAAAACCACCCCCCCCACTCATGCATCTGATGAAGCGGGTCTTTGCCCACGAAAGCTTATGCTCCAAAATATCTGTTAGTCTATAAAGTGCCACAAGACTTCTTGTTGTTCTTGAAGCTACAAACTAACATGGCTACCTCTCTGATACTTTACAGTGTGTGGATGATAGATCTGATAATAGTGTTGTTCCTTAGGCACAATACTGATGTATTAGTTTTGGCCCAAATCTTGTGCAGTCAGACATTTAAAGGTATTTAAGTACCTATGGATGCAGGTAGTACTTTTTTAACAGCTAGAGTAATTTACCACTGAACTGCTGTTCAAATATATAGTCAAAAATGACTCAAACTGTACAACAGAATCCCTAGAAATTCTCACTTTGAACAACAGAAATATAGTAATAGGAATACATTACTGACCACAATGGTGACTCTGCAAGAGTCAGGAAAATTAGACAACAAAAACAGAAAATCCAGTAATAAACGGGGATTTCAACTATCTCTATATTGACTCACCTCATCACCTCAGAACAGTATTCTAGAGAAAAAATTTATATACAACGTTAATGACTGGTTCTTGGACCTACTTGTTTAAAGAGTCAATTCTTGATTCAGTCCTAAGCCAAACACAGACTCTGGTCCTACAGTAGAGTATAGCGGATTTCTCAGGAATAGTTTAAATAGTGTAATTAAATTTACTATATTTGTAGGGAGAAAACTATCAAAGAAACCCACCACCATAGCTTTTAACTTCTAAAAGGGGAACTACACAAAAATGAGGAAGCCAGTTAGACAAAAATTAATAGGGAAGATCACAAGAATAAAATACCTGCAAGCTGTATTGTCAGGCTTCCTTGGGACCTGATCAGTGCCAAATGAAAGAATTTGCCAGAACAGGGGAGGTCAATATTTGCTAGCACATTACTACCACTTCCACTCCTGACTGGGCTTTTAGAAGACATTTAGGGGTAAATTACAGCTAAATCACAGCACGGAACACTAGGGCTACGTCTACACTATCTGCCGATAGGAATCAGGGGATTTTGAATTTCCCGGGGTCCCTTTGAAAAGGACCCCGTCTGGACGAGCCATGCGGCAACGAAAAATGGTGATTTCAAAGAGCTCTGGCCAGCAGCATGCTAATGAGGTGCTGAATATGCATTTCAGCACCTCATTAGTAATCTTCAAAATGGCCATTTGCATGGCCATTTCGAAGATTTGTGCTAGTGTAGACATGGCCTGAGAGTCAGGACTGGTGGCTGGAAACAAACTTTATGGGACCACAGGAAACTTGGCCACACCCATGATAAGTGGTCATCCAGCTAACTAAAAAGATGTTGCTGGATGAGAGTGTTCTGGAGTAGAGGGAGTACAGAGGTTCAACCTGTATTTAAAAACACTATTATACTAAACTAAATATATACCCCAAATCAAAAACAACAAAAACAACACCAAGAGGTTGAAAGAAAAAAAAAACAAACAAAAAACCACTCTGCCACCCTGGCAAAACAGCAGAAGTAGAGGCAAAATGATATCTTCCAAAAATATGTAAATTAAATCCTACTGAAGAAAACAGAAAAGAGCATAAACTTTGGCAAGCCAAATGTAAAACTATAATTTGGCAGGCCAAAAAATGATTTGAAGAACAATTAGAAACAGACAAAAACTGACAGCATTTTGAAATGCCTCAGAAGTAGGAGGCCTGTCCACCAGTCATGGAGGCCACAGGGTGACTGAGGTGCTTACAGAGCCCTCAAGGAAGGCAATGCCATTGAGGAGAAACAAATGAGTTTGTTGCACTGATCTTCACTGTAGAGAATATGAGGGAGATTCCCACATTTGAGCTATTCGTTTTAGGTGACGAACCTGAGGAACTGTTCCAGATTGAGGTGTCAGTAGAAGAGGATTTGGAACAAACTGATAAACAGTAATAAGTCATCAGGACCAGATGTTGCTCATCCCAGAATTTTGAAGGAACTCAAATATGAAATTTCAGAGTTACTAACTATAGGTGTGTTACCTGTTGCATAAATCAGCTTCTGTACCAGGTAACTGGAAGACAGTTAATGTCACTCTGATTTTGTTAAAAATGAGAAGTCCTGTGGCACCTTGTAGACTAACAGATGTTTTGGAGCATAAGCTTTCATGGGCAAAGACCTGCTTCATACATGAAAGCTTATACTACAAAATGTCTGTCAGTCTATAAGGTGCCACAGGACTTCTCATTGGGGATACAGACTAACATGACTACCCCTCCGACACTTCTAATTTTTTAAAAAGGCTCCAGAGGAAAGCCTAATAATTACAGGCCAGTAAGTCTAACTTCAGTACCAGGCTAATTGGTTGAAACTGTGATAAACAGACTTGTCAGACACAAACATATATGGGAAAAATCAACACAGCTTTTGTAAAGGGAAATCATACCTCACCAATCTAGAAAATTCTTCAAGAGTGTGAACAAGCAGGTGGACGAAGTTGATTCAGTTGATAAAGTGTACTGCACTTTCAAAACGCTTTTGAAAGGGTCTCACACCAAAGACTTTCATACCAAAGATTTTCAGCTTTCATAATGGGGAGAGATAAACAGCAGAGTCTGCCATGGATCTACACTGGGACCTGTGCTGTTCAATGTATTCATAAATGATCTGGAAATGGGGGAGAACAGTGAGAGGGCAAAATATGCAGATGACACAAAATTACTTACATTGGTCCAAAGCTGACTGTGACAAGTTACAAGAGGACTTCACAAATGGGTGACTGGATAACAATATGCCAGTTGAAATTCAATGATATTAAGACCGAAGTAATGCACATCGGTTTTGACCCAGTGTGGACATTCTTGTGTTCTTAATTTACCAATAGTCATAGTGGATTCTTAAGAACTGACTTTTTTTTTCAGTCAGGATAGGAAGTTTTTCTGAAAATACGCTCTAGGAATTATTCTAGAGAAGTTTTTGGTCTGTGCTATACAGCAGGTCAGACTCAATGATAACAATGGTCCATTTTGGCCTTGGAAGCTATGAATTTATGAACAGCCTTTAAAATCTGACCTGTCACCCTTAACACTCTTTGAAAACTGCAGAATTTGGCCCTTTGTTTGCATCTGTACTTACTGAAAAGTGGAATATTTTGAATATGTTGATTTATGCAAGGTTTATAGTGTATACAAGTTAAGAAAGCAGACTGATTTGAGCCAATTCCTTGTCTCCATGAACTGCCAGACTTTGCTGTGCTTGGAAATGTTGAGACTTGAGCCCATTGCCAGCAAAAAAAAAAAAAAAAAAAAAAGCAACTTTTCCACATGAGAAACCTCAATGTATATCTCTATGTGGGTTTTTTTGAGTTTTGCTTCTTTTTCCTCTTTCACAAGCTTACTGCAATGCTAATTTTAAAAGATGATAAATGCAAGATTTTCCAGAGGCATTTCACTGCTAGATTACTGGATTTGTCTGTCTGCTTCTCTCTCTGTTCTCCATCCATCCACCTAAGGTAATTTTCAAAGTACCAGATGCTGTCAGTGCAGCATTTACATGCAGCATGGTTTGCATCTTACAATGCGAGAGCCCCAGTTCTGCAAAACACTTAAACCCAGGCTTAGTTTAAAGCATGTTCTTAAATCTCACTAACTTTAGTGTTCCCTGCTTCAGTGGCTATTGACTACTCATGTACTTTGCTGAGTAGGGCAAATTTTAAGCCTGTGCTTGAGTACCTTGCTAAATTAGTGCTTAATAACATCGCAATGTTTTCCCAAAAAAAGTAAAGGTCACAAGAGATTCAGATTTTCTAGCATTAGCTTCAGAGCTTAAGGACAGGGTCTTTTGACTCAGTCTACCCAAAGAATGACTGTATAGACCACTGCATACACACTCACTCCGGAGGATACCGTTTTTTTCCACTGAAATCAATAGGCATCATGTATGTCCTGCGAAGGAGAGGAAGGGCCCCATGATGTAAAAAGAACATATGCAGTCTGATGTGTCTATATTGCTTATCAAAAGATGCTAGTGTTTACCCAGAACTGACTTCTGTGGTGTTCACTCAATTACTAAGATTCCAGCAAGAGAGCTGCTTTATCTAGTACTGGTTTCCAACTAGCTATGCGTAACAAGACATTTGAAGTGCCCTGCCCACTCCGTCCATCTGGAAAGCTCAGAACTTAAAGGCGTGGCCCTCAATACCATAGCTTCCACCTTCAGGTACAACTAAAATAATATCAACAACTTAAAATGACACTTTTGCCATTAAAATAATAGTTGCCTTTATGACTCCTCAGCTGCATGAAGAGCGAGAGACAGAAAAAAAGGAAGAGCAAATGAAGTAGCAGAAGAAAGAACATATTGAAAATAAATCCTTCTTTGTCTTTGGAAAACATACATATCAGCCTAATCTCAGATTGCCAACTCTTTTCCCCAGAACAGGCTAGAGCTGACAAGAACATAGTAATGACAAGTTGTGGAGGTCTCGGTAGCCCTAAATATATTGAGTGACGAGGCATTTTGTCTTACTGCCACACTGGAACTAGCTGAAGGGGGAGGGGGCACTTGGGGGCACACATCTGATATAGCATTTGTCAAAGACTAACTAAAAGCTCCAATTGGACAGGCCCCTAAAATGGCTGCTGGGAACTGGAATACCTTGGCACTTTGGGCTAATAAACAATCTCTTCCTTACTCATTGATTTCCAGCAAAAATAGCACTGGGACAACAGCCCAGTCTGGACTTAAATGCTTCTTTCACCACTGAAGCAGTGCAAAACCAAACTATGTGGAACAGAATATATATATCTGGAAAGAGCCCCAGTATCTAGCAAAAGGCTAGTAATGCTGTTTAACTTTGTGACCATGTAGAGGAAATACACTCTAAATCATCTGGAATAAGAACACTGTCTAATGGAAGGTTGGAATAATTTTCCTTTGATGTGGTTTCTAGCCAACCTTCCAATAAATATAAAGGCTGGCTCTGCATGGCAACTATCCATCTCAAGACACTATTCTCCACAGAGAGCTGCTTCATACTTTTACATCCATCTGCACCTTAGGCCTCATTCTCCGCACATATCAGTTGGGTTACAAAGGTGTACACAAGAAGAGGAACAGGAGAGGCGGCACTGTCAGTCTAAACACTGGTTCTAGCCCTCATTCCGAAACTGGTGCTGGTCAGATAATTCTTGACAATAACCCCAGTTGTCATAGATCTAATAAGGTTTGTAAAGTACTGTCAGGTTCCTCTGAGATGAAAGGTACTACAGAAGCATAGGACATTAGTACTATAATAGGACAAGTTCCCCATTTCCCTAGCAATAATGCGGCTCATTGGTAGGGATGAACTACGGAGCCAAGGCACACCAGATTATTGCCTCATAAAATGGGACACCTGCCCCATTATCCCTTAAATAATAAGTGCATAAAACAAATTTGACTGTAATAAAAATATAATGGTGAAATATTTATGGGTAATTTTTCAGTGTAGCAAGGATGAAGCTACTTACAGGAGTCATACAGCTAAATCCTCCCCATGCAGTCCACTGAAAACTGATCTATAGTGTATGTGTATGTAAGGCTAGGCTAAAAATTACATGGATATTTTAAAATATGACTAGCAGCCAAGGAACCCATTCTCTCACATCCCAACACAGAAAATCAAAGTAGAAAGGAAAAGGAACAAACTTCGCATAAGCCAGAGAGAACTGTGTTATTAATCAAAAAGAAAAGAAGGAAGAGAAAATCAGACAAAAGCAGATTATTAGTTCAGGCCACTTATTCAAAATTGCACATGCAGTGCTTGCAGTTGTGCACACAAAGTAGCCAACAGCATGTGTAAATGGTTAATTGGGCAGTCCTGTGAGTCCTCTTGCTATGACTGCACTCAATCACAGCAATAAGTGTATATGCAGAAATTAGATGTGCAAACACTGTTCTTAAAATTAGGTTCACTTAGGCCCTGACCTACAGATCCAGACAAATAGAACTTTGACTCATGCCAAGGCTGTAGAAGGAGATCTGGAACAAATTAATAGTGTAATGTGAAGAATTATTAAAGGAACATTCTGACCTCAAAAAATTATAGTTATGTTTCAAAATTTCTCACCTACTTTTTTTTTAGCCAAGTACCTACAACTTTTATAGCTGGAGGAGTGAAGAGAGAGGGAAAAAAATTCTCTGTTTTAAGTTTGTTCATTAGGCAACAGATGGTGTACAAACAGTTTCATTGCTTACTTATATGCCTCTTTCCCCACTCTTTGCCGTGTGTGGGTATTTCATATAGTAACAGTGATACGGATTTTTTTTTTAATATGATGTATTAGGAAACAACAAAAATTGGCAAGAAGGTTTTGAGTCACACTAGGACTTGAAACTGCTTTTAACTCAGTGTTTGAAAATGTCTAGATTTTAAATTGACAGGATTAAGCTCCTGAGACAGTCCTTAATTTACCCCTTTTAGGGCATAAATTTCAACACTCACCGCTCTAATAACCAATATTGTTATTAATTCAGTTTAATTTTAGAGTGAGATCCAATCGACTATCTACAATGTAATTATATAAACTACTATGCATTAGAATTAATATAAGACAGTAGATGAAAGTAAAATGGTATCTATGCCTTTGCATGATTTGAACTATATTTTTATTTAATGCTGTTTTCCAGATCATTGTTTTTAAAAGCATTGTGAGGCTGCTACATATGGCAAAATCATTTGCTTATCTCCATATCATTGATATCTTTTCCAGTCAGCAGCACAAACCTAATTGAATTGCTTAGGTTTTTTTGGTTTGTTTATGCATATTTGTGAAAGAGGAGTGAAGGCAAAGGTACAGTTCTAAAAATTACTACCTGGGAGACAAAACAGATACAAACCCTCAGAAAATGGCCCTGAAGTCTGAAACCATGCCATTTTTATATGAATATGCTACTGCATGATTATCATGAATGGGCACACTCTTGCAGCATTTGCATACCCAAATTATGCAGGATTATTCTGCATACGTATTTCCAAGTTTGCAATTCTAAAAATGTGCTTGTTACATACATCTTCCTCTAGGCAGATACAGGCATGCACACATATTTGGGGTGTGTGTGATGCCAGTAAACCATTTCCCTCTTAGTACGCTACCTTCCTGCTTGAAGAGTTCCTATGTTTCTCTTTGTATCATTTTGGCTTCTAGTACTAAAAGCCACATCCTGTTATGTTTGGTTGCTAGGTGGAGAAATGTTATCATGGGCTTCAGCAATAATTTATCCACAGAGCTAGAGGAGCTGTCATGTACTTCTGACAGTGAGCTGCAGCACTTTATCAGCTTGCCTGTAAATCAGCTGTGTGTGGGTGAAGATGCCAACAATGTTTGATCTCTCTCAGACACTCTAATAATCTGCTTTTGTCTGATTGATTCCTTCACATCAGCAAGCACATTGCAACTGAGAGTGGAGTGCCCTCGGTTTATCTCCATTGGTCATCTGCTGGAGGGCAACAGGGCAGAAAATGCTGTTCTCACCAAGATGTAAGAGGTTTTTAGGAATTAGGGGCTTTACATCATATCCTGGAGCAGGTTTAGTCCAGTAAATCAATGATAGCAGAATTGAATGCACCATAAATACCTCAAACCATATCTCTTACAAGAATGTAAGAGTAATTCATAGAAACAGGAAAGGTAACTTTGCTGGAAAGAATTACGACCCCTACAAGCTCAAGACACACAGGTCTTTTACGGCTTGTGTTTGCATCCACCCTCTTGAACTTTGGGAAGACGTGCTACTCACTGGCATTTGGTTCTAGGCAGTTCAGAAATAATATCGAGCTGAGCAAGATGCTGTCAGAATTGATCACTGCCTCTCAATCTAAAACCAACTTTTTCTAAATTTCTGTCAACTTCCATTACGCGTTGCCGACGCCTATGCACCATGCCATGTGCAATGTTAAAATGATGTGCAATCAATTGTGGTGTTTGCTGCACTGCTTTCAAAGGTACATATCAAAGGGTGCAGCCTAATTAATGCTTTACCTTTCCCTAGAGCTGGCATGCGTCTCTCCCTTGCACTAGAGTCCCAACTGACATCTGGGTTGTTTTGAGCATTTTTTTAAACATCACTTTATCCCCCAGCTGAAAATCAAAAGCTTATTATCACCCAGAGCATGGCAGCAATTCATTGGCAGTGACCTGGGATCAGAAGCAGACTTGGGTTCTTGCCCTAGATGAAAGGTGAGGTCAGGAAATATTTTAGGTGTGTCTAGCTAAATCCCTTCCAGGGATGCATCTGGCTGTAGCATTCCCTTTCTGTCTCCCAGCGGGATGGTACTGGCTGCAGCATCTTTGGTGAAAGCAGTCATTTCAGCTCAGCCCTCTGAAGAAATACTGTATGGAAGAACACTGCTAAGGAAGGATGAAACTCACATCACTTGCATAAGGCATGTGTGTTGTGCTCAATGTGAACAGAATGTGGGAAAGAAAATTGACTCTGCTAACCCATGGTAAGGATGCAGAACTTTCTATATGCCAGAACAATGGCTGCAGCTCTTCCACGGATATTAGAGTACTGCATCTGTGCACACTTGGATCCATAGCCTCTATCTTGGCCGTCCCTAGTGTAGAGTCCTGAACCTGTGGCGGAAGAATCCCAAGCATTGTTATAGGCTGGGGACCGACTGGCTCAGTGGCAGTACAATGGAAAGGGACCTAGGTGTTATGGTGGATGAAAGGCTGGATATGAGTAAACAGTGTGCCCTTGTAGCCAAGAAGGCTAACGGCATACCAGGGTGCATTAGTAGGAGCATTTCGAAAGATCTAGAGAAGTAGTTATTCCCTTCTATTCCGCACTGGTGAGGTCACATCTTGAATATTGTGTCCAGTTTTGGGCTCCCAAGTATAAAAAGGATGTGGATGTCCTGTGGCAGGTTCAGTGGAGGGCAAAAAAATGATTCAGGGGCTGGAGCACAAGACCTATGAGGATAGGCTGAGAGATTTGGGCTTGTTTAGTTTACAGAAGAGAAGACTTAGGGGTGATTTAATAGCAGCCTTCAACTCCTGAAGGGGAGCTCGAAAGAGGAGGGTGAGAAACTGTTCTCAGTGGTGTCAGATGGCAGAACAAGGAGTAATGGTCTGAAGTTGAAGAGGGAGAGGTGTAGGTTAGATATTAGGAAAAACTACTTCACGAGGAGGGTAGTGAAGCATTGGAATGCATTCCCTATAGAAGTGGTGGATTCTCCATTCCTTGAGGTTTTTAAGTCCCAGCTTGACAAAGTCCTGGCTGGGATGACTTAGTGGGGGTTGATCCTGCTTGAAGCAGGGGGCTGGACTAGATTACCTCTTGCGGTACCTTCCAGCCCTATGATTCTGTCCCACTACTGCCCCCAAACTGATACATAGATGAGACATAGAGACTAGTCCCACAGTACAAAGGTAGGGAGTGGGGGTGGGGAGAGGGGAAGAAGACAGATCTTCACAGATCATTAGCTTACTGACCTCATGCATAGGCCCATGGGAGCTTTATTGGTAAAAAGGGATTTATACTGGCCTTCCACACTGAGTTTCCATCACAGGGAAAGCTGAGGTTCCTTGGCTGGGCTTTAAACATGGTAATGTTGCTGCACTCCACACGTAATACTTTTGACTCAAAATGAAGGGAATGTACAGCTAAGCTGCCTAATAGCATATACTCTGCATTCCCCTCTCCAGAGATACACATCTGATCACTTCTACACCGACACATACAAAGCACATACCACGGTATCAATTCAGTGCCCCATATGGTTGCTAGCCTTTCAGCATCCCACTCACAAAACTATCCCCTCCAGCACTATGGCTGTGTCTACATTAGCAAGTTCTTTTGAAAGATTTTTTGAAAGAAGAGAGCTCTTTCGAAATATCCTGTCTAGCATCTACACACAAAAAGCATTCTTTCAAAAGTAAATCGAAAGAATGTGGCACTCCTTTAGAAAGTGCTGTTCCACTTCCATTTCAGGAAGAGTGCCTTCTTTTGAAAGCTTCTTTAGAAAGCAAGCTATGTAGACACTCTGCAGGGCCCTTCTTTTGAAAGAGAAGTCCTCATGGTGCTGTTTTTTTTCAATCCCTAGCCTGTTGTTTCGAAAGAGCTGGGGCTACGTGGATGCTCTCTATTGAAGGAGTAGATTGATCTTTCAATCTGCTTTTGTGTGTGGGGATGTACTCATTTAAAAGGCTTTTTTTTGGAAGATATCTTCTGGAAGAACTTCTTTGAAGGATCTCTGTAGTGTAGACATAGCCCATGAGATGCTTGGAGTATCAGATTTCAAATACTATATGGGTTCATTCAGTACGGCAGCTCTCTGTCCATCTAGTGTAGTAGAGAAAGATTAGGATGAAATCTAGCAAGATTTTATACACAGGACCAGTGTTTCCTGTACGCTAAGCTTGGCGACTACCCAGGAGAAATTCAGGTGCCACCTAAATGGTTAGCAGAACACCCAGAGCTGCCCACAGCTGATACCATGTGCTTCTATTGGTGGTGCACATATGCATAACCGTTGGTGCACATAACAAAATTTATTCTGCCCCAATGGAAAAAATTGAGAGAAATTGAGAAAAAGGGCCACACCCTCAGCTAGCATAAATAGCTCTCTTGAAGGGTAATCTCTTTGTTCATCATTCCTATGGCTTGATTCTAGTCTTGATTATACCATGTAACAGTGGTGAACCTATTGAATTTTATGGAATCAGTCAAGATTTACTCTGCTGTAAATAAGAACCAGGTCTTAGATCTTTCATGGAGTTAAAATATGCTCAGCTTATACCACTACACATTATTATATCATGAGGTCATTCTGATGTTCTGTCTCTAATGGCTACTCACCTCTACTACCAGGGGTCACTCTAGCAATGGGCAAACTAGGCAGATGCCTCGGCCGACAGATTCTGCCTTGGGTGACAGAGCCAAATTTTAGTGGTGCTGTGACCTCTTGTTCCAGGTCAGAACACCACTCATTCAAATTTGGCCAAGGTACTCTCCGCTGTGATGGCGAGTTGGACAAGCCAAACCAAAGTGGTCCTGTAACACTGCATAACAGGTCAGAGAGCCACTCCGATGTGGAATGGCGACACTCATGTCATGACAGAAGAATGCCTGGGCTAAATCAGAGTGAGTGATATTGAAACCTAAAGGTTAGCTTCCCCACAACTACTCAGAGCTTTCTGATGGGTCAGAGGTTATCACCTCTCCAAAAGTCCATCACACATCCCTGGGTGAGAACCTCTGTTTTAGGCAGTAAAAGGTGGGTGGAACAATGAAGTTTCACGCAAGGCAGCAGATTGTCTTGGGCTGCCTCCATTTGGTACCATAGTACCACCCTTTGCTGAACGAGTGTGATGCTGCACCCACATATTTTTTATGGAAATATGGTTTTGAATATGAACATGCATAATTTGAATATGCTTTATGCAAACTGGGGCATGTAACCTTTTCCTGAAGCACTTGTAATACCCTGAATGTGCACACAGTAAACCCCCGGAATGTGTGAGTTCGAGTTGCATTTAACTTGCGTTAACATGAGTTAAGGGCAACTTGAAGCCACTCTGTGGCTGTCTGCTCTCCTGTCTCCCCCAGCTGCAGGAAGCAGGGTGGGCAGCTGTGCCTGGCTCCCAGAGTGGTAGGGAGCTGGGAGCCAGGAAACTGACCAGTACACTAGCCATTAAACCAATTCAACTGAGTTCCATTATTTCAGCAGGGGCAGTGCAGGAAGCTGCAAAAGAAGTCAGCAGCAGCAGCACCTCCAGAGCCACAGTTTGCCAACCCGTGTTTATCTTGTGGTCCACTACAGCTCCTGGATCTCCTTCTGCAGTATTCCTCCATAGGCAGTCATTTCCTATTTGTGCTGGTCCGGTGTTCCGCTTGCCCCTGCCAGCTGCCCTGTTGGCCGCCTGCTGCTGCACCTGCCAGCCTCTCACTGCTTCTGCTACTGGCTGCCCACTGGTTGCACCTGCCAGCCACTTCTCTCATCAGCTGCCTGTCTGCTGTCTTGTGGGTTTTGCTGTAGGCAAAACCCTGTGATTCCAGCTCTGTGGCTTCAGCTACCAGTGACTTCAGCTCATAGTGGCATTCAGCTCTGGGCCTAGCCACAGCTTCTCAGTATCCACCAAGGTGATTCTCACCTGAGAAGGATTCTCACGAGCAATCACAGGCTACAACACAGTAAGACGAATCCTGGAACTTTTCCTTGCAAGAAACCCTGCTGCCAACTTTGTCCATGTATTTATTCTGAGGATACCATCACTGGACCTAACTATGCTAGTTACAAGATCAAAGGCACATTCTCGTGCACTTCCAGCAACATTATATATGCTGTTATGTGCCAACAATGCCCTGACACTATGTACATTGGACAGACTGGGTAAAACCTTCACCAAAGAATAAATGGACAAAGAGCAGACATCAAGAAACTCAATACATATAAGCCTGTCAGTCAACACTTCAGTGGACTCGGCCATTCTGTTAAAGACCTGAGAATTTGTGTCCTGCAATACAGAATTTAACAACAGATTAGAGTATGAGATTTCTGAGTTAGAGTAGATACTCAAATTCCACACATTAACATGTGGTATGAACAGATACATCAACTACCTCACACATTACCAGGACTGCTTCCCTTCCTTTGATGCTCATAATTATCTCATACAGGACAATTAACATCCCACCACCTCTGACCCCCTTCCTTCTATTCTATTTGATTTGTCTGTTTATTACAATTTTTTCCTTATGGTCCTCTGTACTAATATATGTCAGTCTGTATTGCAAATGAAATTGATCTGAAGAAGTGGGTCTGTCCCATGAAAGCTCATAACTGAAAAAATCATTTTGTTAGTCTTTAAAGTGCTACATTTCTGCTGCTTTGTTTTGTTGGAATATAGACCCATTTTTAGATCTACCTTTGAACAGTGTGTGTGTATGGGTGGGGGTGGGGGAGAACTAGCCAAACCAGTCTTACAGCTGTATAGTCAAAAGGCTTCCAGCCAGTTGGTTCAACCACTCTCTCCCCCCTATTTTCACCTCACAATGCTTAGATGGAGGGACTCCTGTGCAATCCATATCTTACACAGCAGTAATGACTGCCTTGTACCCCCCACAACAACTTCAAGCATTGGTGGGACTCCACAGTTCTTACACTGGGCGATAACATGTTGTTGTAAAGTCACAATTTATGCTGTTTACAATAGACGAAAACTCGTTGCTTCACCTGCTCCCATCAGGTTTACAAGGCATTATATCTGCACACCTTTGAATTTTCATGCAAATGATCTCTAAAGGACACATTACCCATTTCCTTCAGCAGTATGGAGTTCCTGCTGCCACATTCCTTACACACTTACTATGTAAACCTTATTGTAGATAACCTGCAAGCTAACGTGACATGACTGAATGCCGATCACCTTTGATAGAGTTGTTTACCTAGAAATGGCCAAATAGGACCTTCCATGGCACCACATTTTAAAAGCCTATTTCAAGATTATTTGTGGTCAGGAAAGTCATAACCTCTCTGCCACCACAAATCCAGCAAGCGAAGGAAGAATGAAATTTGGAACTCTCAGAAGCTTGTTTGCAATGGACTCACACATTCCAAAACTTTTGAGAAGAAGTGAAACCTTTCTCTCGGATAAGTGACAAGCAGCAGTTATGTGACGAGACTGTCTGAAACCATCAGTCATGTGTCACTCAGTTTAATGTCTTTCCTCACATAGGGAGAAGTCTTCATTTTAAAGACTCAAGGCCTGGTTCATCCATTCAGGGAACAGAATCAATACTATGTGACTTATCTGACTAAACACAACTAACCAACATTACTCATACAGCCAATACTCACAGAGAAAGGTTTATGATCAATCCACACAGAAAAACTTTTTGGGAAAAAACATATCAAATTAAATATGAGGAAACTGAGCTCTGATGGTGGATATTCCACAAGCTGAAAAAACTGGGGCTAAATTAATTGGATGCTGTACATTACTTATCATGTATTATTTGCTCAGCTGTTCTCCATACTCAGCTAGTAACCAGGAGATTCCAGTGTTCACAGTGGGATTCAGAGTTTCACATCTATAATTTAAAGAGAATTGCAGTTGCTTCTAATGATTCTTGAAAATCTAAGTGTGCAAAATGTATCAGACAGGATATTGACGACTGAGGAAAAAAAAGAATTTGATTTCAGCAGGAGCCATCCTTAGTGAAAATGAAAATTGTTCTTCTAGATGTGCTAGTGGAGATACACAGAAACTGCAAATTGAGTATTTCAATTCACATCCCCCCCAATGTTAAGTGCCTTTAAAAACTGAAATAAAGAGAAAAGAGGAAAAGCCCCTGTGCCTTTCAGAACATTCAAACATCAGGAGATGTTAATGGACTAGAGACTGTTTTAAGGTCAGTGGTTCAACTCCAGCCCAGGTAATTGAGTCATTACCACTTGATGGCTGTTCAGTAACTCAAGTGAAATGCATTGGGGGTCCTAATACAGTTCCTAGTGAACAGGTGTCTGCATCAAACACACAATCAACTATCTAAGCTGTCAAGCTGGGCATTTCACCAGTGCTGAATTTATTTTAAAGATTTAAAACAAACCAGAGAATAATCGAATCACGTAACACGTACAGATCCTACAACTACTGGTATCTGCACGGGTTACCAGTAGGGTCCTGGATGGTTTAGTACCTGGTTACCCAAGAGACTTCCCCTGCATCCTCATGGTACTCTGATTATTCTCAGCTACATCTGAACTGGAGCTTCCTTTTTATCAATGTGATTTAGCTGTGAGAAGATATTTGTTAAGCTTCTAAAGAAATGTCTTTCCCCCCAGCCATTAGGAAAGGGAGTGAGTGATTAAGTCTGGATATTAAAAAAAAAAGGTGATATGCATTAAGGAGGACTTTCAAGGTCTCAGATGCATGTACTGTCTATGATTTTATGGGAAGCACCTTGGACATGAGATATGTAGTCACTATAAATCTAAATAAATTATTATTGTTTCTTATTGCTTTCTAAATGTGTTGTGAATGCCCAACAAAACTTCAATTATTTGTCTCCCTGCTTATAAGCCTACGTGGTAAGAACCAATGTAGTAAAATTTGAATTATTTCAAATGATACATATAATTAAGGTTTCCCCAAAGTTCTCCAATTGAATGACTGTTGATTCCCTTAACGTAAGTCAATTTGCTGAAGTATGGGACGTGATAAGCAACTTCTTTAGGATTAGCATCCATAATGAGCCAAGTATTGTAAGAAAAAACAGTAAAAATGAATCATTTTACTACTCATCTCAAAATATTATGCTTTTTAGTACTCCAATAATAATGTCAAATTTTCAACAAATTAGGTATGGATTGTAAATTAAAAATGTTCACTCAAATACATGCCTGATTTGTGCCTGTAGGGACCATAATTGCATGGAAACTGTGTAATTGCATGTGCAAATTGATTGCCATGATATTGTGCTTACAATTGTTTGTTTTGAACATATACCCTCTGGCTGGGTCTCCACATGCCCTTTCCTTTCGAAAGGGGCATGTTAATGAGCAGGTTTGAAAGATGCTAATGAGGCGCTGCAATGAATACACAGCACTTCATTAGCATAATGGCGGCCGCAGCGATTTGAAAGTGTGGCTTTTCGAATCGTGCACCGTCCGTGGAGACGGGACTTTCCGAAAGGACCCCCCCAGTTTTTGAAAGCCCCCTGGAGGCAACAGGTAGTAGCTGCTGGGAGGAACCACCTGCACTGGGATGGGCCCACTCTCACTACAGCCAGGGACCTGCATGTAGCCACCTCCCTCCAGTGCCAGGTTGAACTTGCAGAGTGGCACCTTGGCTTCCAGGAGGGGGAGGCTGCCTGGCAGTGGGAAGCCTGGGGGGCATACATGCAAACTTTTGATGACCTGGCAGCCTCGTACCAGGAGCTTGGTGGCCTGGCTCCCCCTCCTGTCGCCCCCCTGCTGCCTCTCCCGCCATGGCCTAACCTGACAGTCCCCCAGGCAAGGAGCCCACTGGGCCTGAATGCTGGCCCAAGACCGAGCCTGGGCCTTACTTGCCCATGCTCCCCTCCCCCACCCAGTCTCTCCAGGGACCCTGGACAAGGCAGGGTGGCGTGGGAGCCAGAGCTGGCAGGGGTCGCACCCCTCTACTCCTGCCCTGGAGTAATGGGCCAATGACCGGGCCATCCAAATTCCCCCTCCTCCTGTAAATAGTTAACTCCCCTAATATAAATACTTATCATCGTTGTTTGTCAGAAATAAGTTTTATTCAAAGTTTTAATAGTTTTCAATATAGATACAGTTTTATTTTTCCCAAACCCCTGTGTGCTTGTTGGGGGGTAGCGTCAGGGGGGTGGGGAGGAGTGTGTGGGAGGTCCATTGGGGGTGGCTGGGGTGGCATTCACTGGGGCCCCTGCTCAAAGTACTGCAGCAGGGCCTCCCCAACATGGACCCCATCCTGGTGGGCCAAGCAGCTAGGGGTGACGGCTGGCTGGAGGTAGCCTGTGACAGCCTGAACTGCCCATCCCTGCACAAAGGCCTCCCCCTGACTCTCTACAATATTATGTAGAGTACAGCAGGAGCCCACCACCTGGGGGACATTGAGGATGCCCATGTCCAGGCGGGTGAGGAGGCAGCGCCACTGGCCATTCATCATTCAAAGGTGCACCCTCCCCAGACACTCACCTCCCAGTAGGTGCATGCCTGGGCCTCCTTACATCCATGACGATGGCCCCAAGTCTGGCCTTGTCCACACTGAATTGGTGTTCCACGGAGTGGTAGCTGTCTGGAATGGCGAGCTTCCAGACAGCTATCGCGACCCTCTTCTCCACAGGGAGGGCATGCTGGATCTCGGTGTCATAGTGTCTCAGGGGTGGGGTCAGTCATTGGCAATGCTCCAGGAAGGTGTGACACCTCATCCGGAAATTCTGGAGCCACTGGTCATCGTCCCACTGCCCCATGACAAGTTGCTCCCACCACTCGGAGCTGGTGGGGTGGCTCCAGAGCTGGCGGGGCACTGGGGGGGGAGGGGGACAGAAGGGCCTGATAATCTGAGGTATCCCCTTCTGCCCCTGGGAAGGGCTACCCTGCCAACAGCTGGTGGGTGGCCACCCGTGCTGCAGCTAACAGGGCGCCCACTCTGCTGGTGGCAGCCAGCAGGGTATCAAGCTGCTGCTGCTCTGTGTCCATTCCTGGGGGCACTGTACCTGCGGGGCTTGTGGCAACTCTGCAGGCCTCATGCTGCGCAGGCCAAGTGTGTTTGGGAGGGGCCCTTTAAAGGAGCAGCATGCTGTGGCCCCGGAAGGGCTTGTTTGCCCTGTGATCCCATCAGCAGCCTTTCCTGGCACCTTATTTTGAAAGGGGCCACTTGTACGCGTAGATGCTCTCTTTCTGCATCCAGGGTGGCCCCTTTTGATGTGCCACGTCACTATTTTGACATCGTACGTCAACGATGCCAGCCCCGGCGCATGTGTAGCTGCTACAGGTCGAAGTACTTTGAAGTAGCCCTCTAGTGTAGACGTAGCCTATGTATTTATAAAGGTGGTCCCTGCTTTTATAACCTACACAGTCAAGTAGCTAAAGCACCTCTTCCCACCTGCATCAAGTCTTGCTTCTTTGAAATATTATTTCACTGAAATTTTTTGCCTCCCCTCCTTCTCTCTATTTTCTTTGATGACCACAAGTGTAGTTTCAGTAAATAAAGCTGGTGCTTGATAATGTGGAACGGCCAAGAGCTTAACTCTGCCCTTGGAGATCGTTTACATCAAACCAGCGATCAAAAAGTGGTGCAGATAAAATTTGTCATCAGGGATTTCCTACAAAAGAATTACAGTGGAGAAATGGCTGGATCAATACTATAGATTTTCACTGCAGGGGCTGATAGTCCAATTGCTGTGAAACACTCACACAGATAAAAGGCCATGGCTGCCACTTTGTTACAGACTGCTGACTCAGCGCAAAGCCTGTCAGGTATTTATAGGCCAAAGTGATACAGAATTATCACCTTGCAGTGCCCAGCTCTTGTTAGTTCTAAGATTGCCTCCCTTTATGGGATTGCTAAATGCAGGTGAATAGAAAAGTGATGGCTAACAGCTGTCAAAATGCAACAGAATGAAGTACTTAAATCTTTTTTTATCCATTAAAAGGGTAACAACCAAACATATATCATAGTGCAGACGTTGTAATGATATTTGGGGCCAGTAAACTAGGGGTTATAAACAACGTATGTTCTGATCAACGCAGCAGAGAAAATATAAAGGAGAAAAAGAATAGTAGAAAATTCTGCCATGAAGCGTGTTAATTTACTTTAGCACAATATGAGGCTTGGCCTTTATACACCATCTTTCCTATATGGATCTCAAAACACTTCATCAACATTATTAAAACTAGACTTGCAATTCCACCTATGAGGAGGTAAATACAATTACACCCAAAATAGAGATGGATAAATGGCTTCTCTGAAATGTCGAAGAACAGGCCTGTGGGAGTGCAGGAAATGAGAATCTAGTAGTCCTGACTTCTAACTCATGGGTCTTCTGGGGTTCTCAAACTTCTCTGCACCATGACCTCCTTCTAAAAAACAAAAATGACTACATCACCTCAGGAAGGGGGGATCGGAGCCTGAGCCCGCTTGAGTCCCAGTGCCCTAGGTGGAGGTAGGAGAGCAGGAATGAACCTGAAGCCTGAGCCCTTCTGCCCTGGGGTTGGCGGGAGAAACCAAATCTCAAGCCTCTCTGTTCCATGCTGGAGGGTTGGGCTTGGGTCCTGGAAAATCTAATTCCAGCCATGGTGAGCCCAGTACAATGGGGTCTTGACCTACAGTTTGAGAATCATCAGACTATACTCTCTTCCAGACAAAACATTGATAGATAATTATTAAGGTCTCATTTAATTCAATGGTAGTTGCACACATACATTGCATATAGAATCAAATCAAAATACAGGCAAAAGAAATATATATTTGTAGAGAGAAATATTAATGTCATTATGAAAGGTATGATCTCACGTGGAATACTGTGTACAATTCTGACAAGTATCAGAGAGGTAGGTGTGCTAGTCTGTATCTTCAAAAACAACAAGAAGTTGTATGGCACCTTATAGACTAACAGATATTTTGGAGCATAAGCCTTTGTGGGCAAAGATCCACTCCATCAGATGCATGAGTGGGGGGCAGAGCAGAAGGAGGTTTCCAGAGGAGGATTTAAAGAGGGGTCCTGGTAAAGGGGAGGGCCAGACCTGACAATGTCTATTCAGTCAGGGTGGTCATTATCGGCAGTTAGTGCATAGTAGTGAACATCAAGAGAGGAGAAAACAAGCCAGTTCAGTCAAATGGGATGTGGTCCATTGTCAGCAGAGAAACTGCTTTTGTAATGTGCCAACCACTCCTAGTCTCTGTTCAGTCCTTGGCAGGTGGAATCAAATTTGCAAATGAATTGGAGCTCAGAAATTTCTCTTTCCATTTTATTTTTGAAATTTTTTTGTAGGACTGCTACTTTGAAATCTGTTACAAGTGTCCAGAGAGACTGAAGTGTTCTCCTACAGGTTTTTGTATGACTGTCTGTAGGTGAGGACAGGCCTTCCTCCCAAGGTCTGTGAGAGTGAAGGATCGTTGTCCAGGATGGGTTGCAGGTCACTGATGATGCACTGGAGAGGTTTAGCTGGGGACAGTATGTGAGGGCCAGTGGTGTTCTCTTGTTTTCCTTGTGGGGCCTGTCCTGTAGCAGGTGGCTTCTGGGTACCCGTCTGGCTCTGGCAATCTGTTTCTTCACTTCCTTAGGTGGGTATTGTAGTTTCAGGAAAGCTTGGTAAAGGTCTTGTAGATGTTTGTCTCTGTCTGAGGGATTGGAGCAAATGCAGTTGTACCTAAGTGCCTGGCTCTATACAATGCATTGTGTGGTGTGCCCTGAGTGAAAGCTGGAGGTGTGTAGATAAGCACAGAGGTCCATGGGTTTTTGGTATAGGGTGGTATTTATGTGACCATCACTTATTTGCACAGTAGTGTCCATGAAGTGGATCTCTTGTGTGGACTGGTCCAGGCTAAGGTTGATGGGGGGGTGGAAACTGTTCAAATCACAGAGCCTCTTTCCCATGGGCACAGATGATGAAGACGTCATCAGTGTAGTGAAAGTAGAGGAGAGGTGCTAGGGGACAAAAACTGAGAAAGCGTTGTTTCAGGTTAGCCATAAAAACGTTGGCATACTGTGGGGCCATGTGGGTGCCCATAGCAGTGCCACTGATTTGAAGGTATAAATTGACCAAGGCACAAATGGCGGTGGAGCTTTGTGACTTTGTCCTCACCCACAACTATTTCAGATTCTAAGACAATTTATACCACAGCTGCCCTCTATGTTCCCCCCTCGCAGCAAGGTGGCAGCCCCCACAGGGCAACCACCGTCTGACTCCCAGGTAGGGAGACCATCCATCCCATTTTGGCTGAGACGGTGTCATTCCCTCGTGTCCTACATTTGGCTGGGGGAGATATGGTCACCCTACTTTGAGGTGACTTAGAGTATTTTCTTCAAGTGTATGCCTGTCTGCTTTTTGGTCACATGCTCGAGGTCTAAATTGATCACCATACATGGATTTGGGAAGGAATTTTCCCCCAGGTCAGACTGGCAGTGACCTTGTTTGCCCCCTCCCTTCTCTCTCTTTGGTGGAAAAGAGTATGGGTCGCTTTCCAAGATTTTTGAGATATGTCTCACTCATAGAGGCTTAAAGCTTCTGCAGGCCCCTGGGCAAGGTGTGTGTGTGGGGGGGGGGGTCCAACTCTATGCACCCAAAAGGGACAGAAAGGACTGGGTCAGAGCAGCCAGCCTTCAGATGCATGGAGTGTGTGAAGTGGTGCTCTGGCAGTGATTAAAGAGAGTCCAGTAGTTGCAGCAGTGACCAGGAGCTCCAGGCTTTGGGGCAAGTGCCCTCCTTGCCCTCCCATCAGCAGGCCTGTTCTCACAGGCACTGATGTAGCTTGGTCCTCCCATCTGCTGTTAGGAATAAGGGGATTTCGAAGTTGCTGGGGTCATTTCAAAAAGGAGCCCTGTCTGGGGGAGCTGTGTGGTGGCGAGTCACGTCAATTTCGAAGTGCCGCGGCTGCCGGCATTCTAATGAGGCGCTGAATATGTATTTCAGTGCTCCATTAGTAATCTTTGAAATGGCCATTTGCATGGCCATTTCAAAGTTTTGGGCTAGTGTAGACACGGCCTTAGTTTCTTATAATATTCCCTTATTCTTAGACTGAGCCTGTGTTTTAAAGCAGAAATGGGGGTGAAGTCCAGTGAGGGAGGAGAATGCAATCCAATTACAATTATAGAGCCAAATTTTGCTCACAAGTGTATTACATTTATTTCAAAACTCGCTACTCTTTGGAGTGAGGAGAGAGCAGGATTTAGTCTTTGCCATCTAAACAGCGATTATTATTATTTTCTGAACACTCTAACATCAGGGGATTTTTAATGGGCTAGAGACTGTTTTAAGGTCAGTGGTTCAACTCCAGCCCAGGTCAGTAGTAACTGAGTCACTGCCACTTGATGGCTGTTCAGTAGCTCAAGTGAAATGCATTGGGAGTCCTCATACAGTTCCTAGTGAACAGGTGTCTGTATCACACACAAAATCAACAGTCTAAGCTGTCGAGCTGGAACATTTCACCAGTGCTGAATTTTAAAGATTTAAAACAAACAAAAGAAATCCCAGCAGTCAATCAAACCACACAAGAGTACAAACCCTTCATCTACTGGGATCTGCACTGGTCTTATTTTATTTTATTATTTGTACTGCAGTAGCACCTACGAGTCCCACTCATGAACAAGAACCCCATTGTTCTAGGCACTATACAGACAGAACAAAAAGGCAACCCTTACCCCAGATAGTTTACAAGCTAAGTAATTTATCCATTTCGATATTGCCTTGTAAAATTGTCAAGACAGATTAGCAACCGTGGCATAAATTCTGCTTTGCCTCATAATCATGTTCACGATAGTGATGAAAAAACAATAGCTCATTTGTTTCTGAAGAAAAGTTATTTTATTTGGGCACTGGGCCGAGTAGGATTTTGTAAGGTTTTCCAAAAGCATTTATTGCATTACAGCCTTTCCTTTTATACTGTAAACTACTTCTCACAACTGTGCTTTTAGTTTTACATGTGCATTTGGCTAGTTTACCAGAGTTATGTTAGCAACATACACAGTCTTGAGACCACACCACAGAAATAAGCTTCTCCACCTGCAAGTCCAGATCTGTCCCCACATATGAGCATTATAATTTGAGCCCTGATGCAGCTATGAATAGCTGCCCACATTTATCTAGTACATATAAATTAGAATTCATTAGGACTACTTGAATGAGGAAGGCAAGAGGAACCCAAAGACTAGCTGTTTTCAAACCACGAGATAAAAATAAAAACATGCCTAGAAGAACTCGTAGTATCTGGGAAAAATTAGAAATGAAGATTGGAATCTACTATGAAGTTCATTATGGACAATGCTTTTCTGGTTCAGTTCTGAATACTATAGCTATCTGTGTTGTGAAGAACTATTGATCAATTAGGTACATTAATTTGATGCCACAGATAACAGCCCAATACGTGGGAGAGGTGCACAAGGTGCGAATGCACCTCCATACTGCCATGTCCTGTTTCTCTCCTTTCCTCCCTGCTGTGCTGGAGGGGCCTGCAGGGCATGATGGGGGAACCCAAGGCACCCTGAGAGCTGTAGTTCCCTGATAAAGGAGCTGGCCATAGAGCAGGGAAGGGAACTACATTTCCTAGGCTGCCCTTGGCTGCTACCAACAGGAAAGGGAGGGAGATAAGGGGCCAGGCATCCTGCTGCTGGTCTGCTGGAGATATGCATGGGGCCAGAGGCCCACGGGCAAGCAACCACCCTGCAGGTACACTTGGCCACGTGAGACCAGGTGCCCCCAGCTAGCGGGCTCCAGCAGTTTTTCCACCGGAGCAGGAGAGTGGCAGTTTTGGCAGTTTTTTTTTTAAGAGGGTTTTTTTGAGTCGGGGGGCAGGAGTGTTTTTGGAGGGTTGTTTTAGCAAGCTTTTTTGGGGGGAAACTGGGGTAGGACTGGGTTCAGGGGAGCCTGTGGGCCAGGGGAGTAAACCCTCACATTTAAGGGACTATGGGGATGAACAGACAGCCCTATTAGTTCAGTAAATGGAGGATTTACTGTACTAGCTGGAGCAGGGAAATTGACTGAGGCTGCTGTGCTATCCGTTTCCCAGGTCTCTCAAGCTGCTCCTGGCTCAGAATGCAGGGCTGAGGGAACTGTGAAATAGGTTCCCACAATGCACTGCTGCAACAGTCAATGTTTGGTAATTTCAATGTGGAAACAATGTCACATTTATTGGGAGCCTGTGGGAAGTGAGGATACTCAAAATCGAATTTAGAAAAACTGGCATTCTACAATTGATTTTAACACATTTGAATTTATTTTGTAGTGTAGATGTAGCCTAAATCTCCTAGGCAAAGCCCAGCCTTAAAGAGAAAGGAATAAAAAGCATACACAATTCAAGATCCACACAAGTTCAATATAGTGCCAAGGAGCTGGATCACAACATGTTAGGAAGAAACATATGGCAAATTTATCCTTAACGGCTAGATACAAAGGCAGAGCCTTCAGATGGGAAATGTATGGAGTTCAAATTACAATACAAAAACCCCATGGAAAGAACTAATTGAAATAAAATTTATGCTGTCTGGAAGACATGTTAAAGATTTTTCAACTAAAGTCTTTTCTGAGTAAGTTCTGCCACAGCTCCGGAACAGAACCCACACCTTCCTGTATGCTCCATAGGGAAATTATCATAGTACTTGTTTGAACTGCCTAGTGCCAGTAGAATCATAGCTGCTATCATCACTGTATTGTTGGATGGAAGTCTACTGTCACTAGCAATGAGCAGTAGATAAAAGGAGATGGGGGAGGACTGAAGAAACAAGAGGGGGAAAGTAGAAGAAAAAAATTAGAGGTTAAAAAAAAAAAAGAAACCAACCAACCAAAGGGAAAAAAGAATATACATAAACTAGTTGTTTTTGTCTCTCTAGTTGCTATGATGTGCACAAAGGAAATAGACTGAATAAAATCACATCTCAGGAACACCAACATAAATTCCCCCTTGCTTTGACAAGTACGTAATTTTGTGCAGTGATGCTCTTCACGTCTGGAGAGTTATGAGGCAATTTCATTCCCATCTGACAAATTTACAAAGAAACATTAGAGAGAAGGGATTAGAAAAGCGAGAAATCTTTATAGACTTTTTCCTCCGGCTGCATTTTCCTTCCATGTTTTGGTTTTTCCTTGAGGAATATGTATGAGTGACTCATGCTGTATGAGTGCCATAACCAAAACACTTAGTAGATAAGCATAAGATGAAATGTGCTTTAAATCACTAATTGTATTTACATTATTTTGGAGGGATGATCCTGACTGGCTAAAGTTCAGCAAAAAGTTGCTATTGCATGGTTTCAAGATAGTTTGAAACATGGCAAAAAGGCTATAGGTTTAACTCTGTAAGTTTCCTAAAAAAAAATTCAGAACAATTTGCAGTGGCATAGCTGTTTTCATCGTAAAATTGCTGTCCATATATTGGTGTATCTGCCCTTGTTCTCTGGAGTTAAGTGTTGAGAAGAGGAGGTAGAGCAATTACATTTCCCAAAGTTACAGAGGGAATGAAAGTCAGTTTTTGCATTAGTCCCCGGATATTCTTGGCTTAGTTCTGTGTTCTGACCACAAGATCGTGCCTCTATTCTTTTAAGAAAATAGATGTGTTTAGCATAGTCCATGTTGACAATATATTACTCCACAATAAATTACCGCAGAAATAATGACAAAGACACTCCAAAGGATTTGTTCTCTTTTGAAGCTAGTTTTTATACATGAGATATTTGTGATCATTTTTTGTTGTCCACTATGCTTAACATATTTAAACTCAGCTAATTTATTGCTGTTACAGAATACTGAAGTGTAGCTTACTATTAATAACCAATTTCTCCCTTGCTCTCTTATTTCCACCTGCAAAATGCTATTGAAAAACAAGTAAATTTAATTCATCCTTGGTGCAAGTTAAAGGGGCTTGCACCAGAGATAAATGGGGCCCATTCAGTCAATATCTTTCATCCACAGAAATTTCTTACGGCCCAATCAGTCAATATCTTTCATCCACAGAAATTTCTTAAGGGTGTTCCCTCCTACTTTTTAGAAATGAAAACTATTTGATCATGTTCTGAAATTCCAAAAAACATATTCCTTTCTTGGCTCAAAGATGAAATATAATATAATGCAGATGCTTTCTGAGAGCACGACTTATGGAATAGAGACGAGCACAGGGGATGAGTTTTCTAGGGTCCTGGTTGAAAGCCCCAAAGCAATCTCTGTAATATGATAGAAAAAAGTCAGGGAGGAGTATTTATTATCTTATTCATAGGACCCAGGTGGACTCATTGGCAGCCATGTTTATGACACAGTATCCATTTGAAAATAATGAAACATAATAAATGAAACATCATCTGTGTAATCTATCTGGACTTTAACATTTTTCAGATTTTATTGTCCCTGAATTTGCAATCAGTTTTCATGCAGTATGCAATTTCTTAATAAACACTGACACTGTTTTGCTATTTTTATGAACTTTGCTTGAAGTGACTCTATTCACTCTTACTATTTTAAAAACCTATTTATGCTGGTTGGAGGTCTCTGTTATGAAATGTTTCCCCCAACATCACAGAAGGCAACAATGGGACTGAAAGCCAGTGTCCCTTCTGATTTTTTCCACCAGGAAAGAATAAATTTTGTTATGTGCACTAAGCATGTATGGATGTACACCACCAATAGTAACAATTTGCCAGTGGTGGGCATCCTGCTAATCATCTGGGCAGCACCTGAATATTTCCTGCATAGCCACCCAAGCGCTCAGCTTACAGGAAAGCTACTGAAAGCCATTTGAGTTTTTGTAGTTGATCAGATAGATTATTGGGATTTTTTCCCCTATGCTCTTGCGAAGTAGAAATATCAAATGACTATGGTGTGAGTTTGTACCCAGTGGTCAGATTCTCTTCTGATTTGTTAGCACATAACATATGGAGTAAAACTACTGCAAGTACAGTGAGAATGAGACACGTTATATTTAAATTAAAGTTGAACAATTCGCTCTAACAAATAGGGTATGCTTTGAATTTGACATATCTAGAAGTCTTAGAATTGTATTGCCTTTCTACATTTCAGGGTACAAAAACAGATACTTTCAAAATATTTCATCATTTCAACTTCCAACCTGATCCAGGACTCAGAATTGCAGAGAAGTGCAAGACTGAAGTTAACATAGATTTCTCAACAACCTGGAAGGATCAGTCCCAGTGAAAATGCGCGTCACTTCTTATTTCATCCAAAGTCATGTACCCGTCCCTAATATCGAGGGGAAACAGTGATACCTCTGACTGATGCCCCCGAGTGCAGACATAAGACTTGTTCAAACTGCTGAACACTGCTTCAGAGCGCTGAAAATCCTTAACTCCTTTTGATGGGCATTGAAGCAATTCTGCAATGTTCCAAAGGGGCTGAGCATTTTGCAGGATTAGGCCCATGGTCTCTAACCTGTTTTCAAATTCTTCAGACTGATGGGGAGGGCGATTCTACCCTCCACTCTGGTGTGTAGCCACGTCTCTGACAGCACATAAGAGCCATAAATGATCCAAAAGGGCTTGGTAGATAATTCTGTCAATGCAGGAGCACAGTAGGGAGTGTATGAGAGATTCTGGGCTGCAATGCATCCCACAAGCAGCCTTAGGGAATGTAGCACAAGTTAGTACTGCCAGGATCCATGCATATTTACTTGATTTGGGTAAGCAAATTTTGGCCTATAACTGACTGTCTCTTTGTAAATGGGTTGATCAAAATGGGGGAGGAG
This sequence comes from Carettochelys insculpta, assembly GCF_033958435.1. Lineage (NCBI taxonomy): Eukaryota > Metazoa > Chordata > Testudines > Carettochelyidae > Carettochelys > Carettochelys insculpta. The sequence goes on along the minus strand of NC_134153.1, from coordinate 17,320,363 downwards.
AAACCTTTATTTAAATGGCCACTCTTGAAAAATTAACTGAGCAAAAAAATTCCTTTGATCTTCTCCCCACCCTCTTTTCCATGAGGCATCTAATTATAATTGGTTTGGTGGTAAAGGTAGTGGGAATCAAAACACAGTATTTGAATTATTTTGATTTTGATAATTCCACTTACTTTAAAAGTAAATTATTTTGAAAAGTCTCTCCAGCATGTACTCTGTGAATTCATGGGAATTCTATTAAAATACAGCATTTAATTAGCACCGACTTCTATAAACTGGTGCTAATATTGTATAAACAAGGAAGAGCTGAAAAGCTTATTTTTAACTTCCGTGTGAATATAAGTTGATCATGGTGAATTAAAAAAAAAAAAAGAACAGCTAGAACTGGGAAATGAATTTTCAGTTTGTTTCTGGTTGAAGATGCACCAAAGTACCTGTCTTTAATTTGAGTAGCTGTGAACAAAAAGTACTTGCCAGCTTGCTTAGCTTTGTATTTATATGCTCATGTCAGTTCAACAAAGGATAGAATACCGATGTGTCAATATCTGTAAGACAAAATGCTAATAAGTGACTAACTTTATAGAATCATAGAACTGGAAGGAACCTTGTGAGGTTAGCTAGTCTAACCCCTTTCACCCATGGCAGGAACAAGAACCATCAAAATCACCCGTGGCAGATGTTTGTCTAACCTGTTCTTAAAAATCTCCAATGATGGAGATTCCACAGCCTCGCTAGGCAATTTATTCTGGTGCTTAACCACCATGACTATTTTTCCTAATGTCCAACCTAAACCTCCCTTGCAGCAATTTAAGCCCATTGCTTCTGTCTTATCATCAAAGGTTAAGGAGAATACCTTTTTGGTACTTGAAAACTGTTATGTCCCCTTTTAGTCTTCTCTTTTGCAGACTAAACAAACAGTTCTTTCAACCTTCCCTCATTGGTCATGTTTTCTATACCTATAATCATTTTTATTGCTCTTTGAATTTTTCCAGTTTGTCCACATCTTTCCTGGAACTTGGTGTCCAGAACAAGACACAATACTCCAGCTGATGCCTAATCAGCATGCAGTAGATTGGAAGAATTATTTCTCATGCCTTGCTTATAATATTCCAACTTATGCATCCCAGAATGATCTCTTTCTTTCAGGTTTTGTTTTGTTTTTTTGGTAGTTTTGGCAATACACTGTTGACTGATATTGAGATTGTGGTCCACTATGACCCTATATCCTTTTCTGCAGTACCCCTTCCTATGCAGTCATTTTCCATTTTGTATATGTAAAACTGATTGTTTCTTCAGTTCCTTTTATGGAATTTATGGAATTTTATCCCTTAGACCATTTCTCCACTTTGTCCACACTGAATTATAATCTTATCCTCCAAAGCACACAGAACCCTCCCAGCTTGGTATCATCTACAAACTTTATAAGCGTACTGTCCCTGCCATTATCTAAGTCGTTGATGCAAATATTGAAAAGAACCGGACCCAGAAATAATCCCTGCTGAACCCCACTCGTTATGTCCACCTAGAATGTCTGTGAACTATTAATAATTAGGCTCTTGGAATGCTTATCCCATGAGCTATGCACCCACCTTATAGTAGCTCTGTCTAGATTATACACTTGAAATTTCCCCATATAAATTTGAAATAACTTGAAACGATCAAAAGTCACTGTGCAGCATTGCAGCAGATCAAATCTGATTATGGCATAATTAGGACCAGTTTCACAGCAGTGAAAAATGCAACCTGAACTGTGAAATCTTGACTTTTATCCTATCCCTCAGTGTTGGGCAGCTGAAAAGGAGTGGCTGCTGGTTAGACATGCAGCTCTGAATGTAGCACCAACACCAGCTACAGTGCAGAGGTATCGGTGGCAATATTACGATCTGCCATACGATGCCACCATCACTTCTATGCTGCTGCTGGAAGGAATGTTGTCTTCAGAGCTGGTCATTCACTCTCCAGCTGCCCAGTGGCAATAGAGCAACCCCCTTTATGACTGCAGCCCCGTTTGTCAGTGCCTCCAGTTTGGGAAACGTTGAGTTTTAAGGGCTTTACACATTTCTATCTTGCCATTTTAAAATACACACTCATGATTTGTTACAACACTGAAATTTCAGATTTAAAGTATCCGAAACCATGATATTTAATGATTTTTAAAATGTGATAGCCATGGAATTTGTGAAAAGGGACTATGAATTTGATAGGGCCACAATGCAACTCATCTTAAGTAAAGCCATTTGGATGACATGTGATGAAATGCACATGGGATACAACAGAGTTGTCACATGCGTCTCCAAATTGCAGCAATATTTGAAAGACATTGAGAACACGGGCATGGACAGCCGGACCGACAACCACCATTGGCCCTGGAGCAAGGTGGAAGGGGGATCCAGATCCATGTGCCCTAAGAAGGGCAGGGCCAAGGGTGGAAGGAGCAGGGGTTAGAGCAGTCAGCCCTTACTGCTGCTCAGACCACGGTGCTGGGGCCCCTCCCTCTTCAGTCACAGCTGCGTGGAACAGCACTGTGGCATTTCAAAGGGGCTCAAAGCTCCAGCCACTGACACTGCTGTAACTCCCACTGAAAGAGTAGCGGCAGCATCCAGAGCATCAGGCCCCTTTGAAACACCAGACCCTGTGGCAATTCCCTCCACCCCCCTCGTTCCGTCTTCAGCAGGCCTGGCCATGGATGTCTCCAACTCTAATTGAATCCTATGGACACAAAGGAGTCTTAGCTCTCACAGGATTGAATTCTTGATTTTTGTACAAGTTGGAAAACATTCTGAGTCCACACCCTTATATTCGAAAGGAATCCTTTGTCTGGAACCTTAGCAACAGATAATTCTGCTTCAGCAGCTGGAGGGCAGGGCTAGAGGTGGAACGATCTAATTTCAAAAAAGAGCAGGAGAAAGGCCAGGCACTGAATGATCCAGCTGCAATTATTTTCAAACCACCCACATTTATCAGTAGCCCACGGCAGTGGGTGATGTGCTGCTGCTGCTGCTATTTTAGGAAACGGTTCCCATTAAATGGTTTTCCATCAGGCTCTGATAACTCCCCAGGGTGAGGAGGGTCAAGTAAAAGGAGTGGCTGGAGTGTACACACTGGCACACCCGTGCTGAAGTATGGTCCCTAGGGGAAAAATTGCTGGCTGGTACACTTTGGAGCCATCAATCCCAAAGTCTATAAATTACACTGCAAACTACGCTGAAGGTGAAGCAAAGAACCAAGGAGCCAGAACCAGTTCCTTGACAGGTCCTCACTCTGCTGTGCCCAGCATAAGCTAAATTTAGTGGAGAATGTGGATTGGAAATATTAACCATTTGTCCTGAAAACACAGACAGAGCTACATAGATAGTACAGCAAATGGCTTATCTGCATGCTCTGAAATGGGAACAGGGGCAGATATCAGAATGGAGTACAAAGGCCTTATAGAAAGATGTGAAAGTCACCTTGTTCATGTGATTTAAAAAAAAATACCTGGCACTGAGTCTGTTGCAGAGGCAAAATGCCCTTCAGGTGTATTTATAGGAGCTGCCATGATACAATTTGTGCCAGAGGCTGAAGCCTAGATCTGAACCTTCTTGAAGTCTGGGGAAGGTCAGATCAGTTACAGTTTATGCATGTTTCTATAAAGACAGCGTCAATGCCCTGGGAAGTTTGGATTCAGATTTGAACTTTGTAACTCAAGCTATTCTCTGCGATTGATTCAGACTTGAGTCCAAGGCTATTTCTTTTCAATGTAGTACAGCTCTGCATTTCCAATGGTTTGAGTGCAAGTGTGGAAAAGGCAACCATTCAACACTGGAAGTTTAGCCACTGCATCTGTTTGTGTAAGCTGTTCTCATTTGTACCTTCTTTCAGTCCACATGACCTAGAAACATTTAGGTTGACATACCAAAAAGTAAGGGTTTGTCTATACTTACTGAGTGGTTGGAGCACCACAATCAATCCTCGGGACTTTGTTCCCTAATACAGACCCAGCCTCATTTAAGGTCCGATTTTCAAAGGTATTTAGGTGTCTAAAGATGCAGATGGCACCATGTGAAATTTTTAAAAGTGTATAGTTGCCTCTGTGCACATTTTCGGTACCCACATACCTTTGAAAATCTGACCCATAGCCTTTGTACCTGGATGGCAGGTCCTACGACATGCAGAGATATCGGGCCGTTGACTCTCCCTGTCTGTGAGAGTTAAAAATGTGCCTAAGGGTGATGATAGTATTGATGTGGTTTCTTAACTCCACTGGGATATAAGGGCATGACCCTATAACAAGGACTCTAGAAGAAGAGAGAGAGTTGGAAGAAAGCATTGTCTGCAGGCTATGCTCTGTTATTGAGTTATCAATTAAATCAAGTCCAAAGACTTTATGTGGCACATGCTATTTGGAACAGGGTGGGACTGCAAGCTGTTCCCCCTTCCCTTACTCCCTTACACATCAGCCCTGAATTCAGCCATCCTCTAGATTTAATCCCTGTATTACAGATGCTTTAGTGGGGCTGCAGATGGTGCAAAGCAATGCAGAATTCCATCCAGTGTCTTTCTGTCTATCAGTCACAAAGCACCAGGTTAAAATTACTGCAAGAAAAAACAAATTTCCTGATAAATGTAATAAATTACTGGCAAGATGCTCTGCATTTCATTACTAAGCTGGAAAATATGCTGTAGCAAGGAGCTGTTGAACCCTTTGGAATGAGTCCAAAAATGTCATGGGAACCTGTTTGCCAAGATCCCTACATCATTGCATTGTTCTTTTTAGTATGGTTGAGTTCACCTGGGGGATCTAAATATACAATTCTCCCATGTTTTATAAATACACACAGAACTTTTCCATACTTCCCTCCCCACATAATCACACAGCTGTTAGAGTCACACCCTGAGACAATCCCTTCCCTCCTGACAAGTTTTCGTTTTACAGTTAGGAATCCCCTTTACTCCTCTTCTCATTTCTATGTATAGAGTGAACCCTCTTGCTCTACTTACCTCTTTAGCACTGACCGGAGGCCCTCTTCCAAAGAGATTGTGCACCATTTGTCCAGTCTTTATGGAATGATTTTTTCCAAGTATGGCACTCAGGAATGCCTTTAGATTAGGTGCATTCAGCCTTTAGAAAGTTATCCAGGAATTGCTGACAGTATTCCATACTGGGAGATTGGAGAGAAACTTTTTTTTAAACAAAGAAACTATGTGGGCTTTTTTTTTGTTATTCTTATTTTGCTTCCTTTTGCTGAACATGTTCCAAGTCACATTTTGGTTGTCTATCTTTTCACAATTTAATGAATAGTAACAGAGAGGTAGCCGTGTTAGTCTGCATCTTAACAAAACTAAAAAGCAGTCATGTAGCACTACGAGTAACATCTACAGAGGTTTTTTGATGACACATCCAAAGGTCTGCTCAAAGCTTCCTCAAATTTTGTGAAAGGTTCATGGGCAAATAATATCAAGAAGAATGAGAAGTTCTGAGCTCACAGAGCTATTGGCTAACTCCTGAGCAGTGGCTGGGTTATAGTCCAGGGTTTGAGTCATGGAGAAGGGAGACGCTTCCTTTGTGTTCCCGATTTTGAGCTGGTCTGACTTCTCAAAGTTGCCCCTGGCTATCCATGATTCTCAAGGGCTATTCTAGCCTTTGGAGATCACTAGACAGCTCTGTCCATGCTTCTTTTTCCTCAGCCAAGTGTCCTTATGCTTGATGTAGTAGTACTGTAATTAAGAAGCCATTAGGGCAGCCCTACCACATTGAAGAATTACTTCATGTGCAGGGAATCCTCCCCTTGCTGGTTAAATCCAACTGTAAGTCTGTTCTGTACCACCCAGCTGGTAGACTGAACAAATTTAGTCAGGCCAATGCTCTGGTCTTGAAAGAGACATGTCTAGTAAACGGGCAGCCAAGAGCTGGGTAATCTAAAACTCATGTTCCATCTGTGGCTTTCAAGATGCAGGCTCAGAAATGCAGTTTACATGCTTATTGATGCATTTGTGTAACATGGTGGGGAAGCCCGTGCCCCATGTGGGGTGATTTGAATGGATCTGACTCCCTTATGGAGTGAACGTGCAGTTCCTTGCTTTGTCCTCCCCACCCATGTCCATAGGTCTGCCCACAGGCATGTGGCTCGGTGACACACTGTCCAAGTGTAGTAAGCCCACACGTCTGCTGGGTAGTGTGGCCTATTAGCCAATGTCAGTAAGTTCACCCCAGTTCATAAGATGATATGGTCCAATAGCTGAGTCAGTAAACTCACCCTGGTCTGTAAGGCCAGGAGGCCCACTGGCCAAAGTCCGCAAACTTGTCCTGGTTTGCTGGGCATTGCAGCCCAATGGCCAGAGTCAGTAAGCTTGCTCTGGTCTGTTGGGCTGGGAAGCCCACTGGCTGAAGTCATTAGTATGCCCAAGTTTGAAGGACAATATGGTTCTTTGGTTAGAGGCAGGACATGCAGGGGTTTACCCTTGCCAGCAGAGGGACCAAGACCCTCCCTGTTCTGGACTCCCACCTAAGGGCCTGATAGTGGTTGTAGCTCCAGCCACTAAATCAGTAGAGAAAGGCTCCAACTGAAGCAGGATGACTCCCTGCATCAGCTCATTCACCAATTAGCCACTGACTTCCCCAGGTTACTTCCTGCCTCTGGCCCTCCAGCTACAGTGTGGTTCTCCAGCTCTCCTCCCTGGCCTGGAGTTTGTCCACTACTGGATGTCTCCAGTTCCCATGAGGTCTTCAATAGCTTCTTACTGTCAGCCTGGGCAGTGGTGCCACTGCATCTGTCTTTTTGCTGCTGCTTGTGTGGCGCAGGTAGTGCATCTCTTTTTCTTCCAGCCATCCACCCAATCTGAGCTGAACTGCTTGCTTTTACACATGTGCAGCTGGAGCACACCCAGTAAGGTGGAAGGGGTGTGGCTTTCTCAGCCCTGGGTGCAGGGTTAGCCCTCTCACCCAGTGCAGGGTGTGTGTGCTGGGTCAAAATCTCCCACAAACTATTTTTTCAGCTGAATATTTCTTTTCTCCAAATCAGTTGGAGAGAGCATTGTCTCATGGTTAGAGAAAACGGCTGGCACTTTCAATTCCTGAGCTCTAGTCCTGGTTTGGCCACTGATCTTGCATTGTAACCCTCAGGGAAGTCACTCACCCTTTTTGTGCCTCTGTTTATCCCATCTTAAAATGGGTATGCTCATACTTGCCCACAGAGGCATTGTGAGGTTTAGTTAATGCACAGAAGTGCTTTGACGTCCTGGAATGAAAGGTGCAATGCAAGTGCACAGTTTTTACTAAGTTTTTAATTTAAAGCAAGTAGATGACAAATTACTCTTCAGACTGTACAATTTTGGTTCCTTTTACTAGCTGCTAATTAACAAGTCTGACATTATTTTTCCTCCTTCTTGCATCCTTCCCGCCTCAGAACTACTCAGGGTTCAATGACAGCATCACTTATCCCAGGACACATTCCAATAATTATGGTTTGGAGATCTCGCAAACTCCATCATATACCAACAAGATTTTCTCTCCCTCTACTGCTGGGTATCTGACATGTGACAAGACAATGCCCTGCTCTCATATACATAACAGCAGGAAGCTTTCCCACCTTTTAATGGCTGACTGAATTTCTTTCCCAGCAAGTCTGACAATATGAAAGTGCTTTGGAAAGAGGACCGTGTTTTGAAAAGGAAAACCTTGCAGGCTCTGGATATAGGAGCAAAAAAAGAACTATTCACATAAATTGCTCCTATTGTTAAATGCTTCTATGTAAAAACTTTATCAAATGTATTCAAATGCATAGATTTTATGATGGATGGATGAGTTTTGCTGCCTGCAATCATTTTCCTTTATGCATATATCTGTCAATTCCACTGAAGACATTTTGCACAGGAAATGTGACACAGGTAAGATTTTTATCCCGCTGTTGTTAGCTGTATTATGGGAAGGACATTTTCCCCACTACCTAGGGAGAATCTTTGCCATTGAGGTTGCTGGCCTTGACCAAATCTTTCCTGGTAGTGGTCTGAGACTTAGGAATGAACTCTCTCCAAGTACTAAAGACTGACTATTACAAACTTCACCACTTTCTGCTCCAAGTACAAGGCACATTTCTTTAACCTTGCCATCTCTAACAAACACATAGCAACATCTCTGTCTTTCTAAAAAGACAGACCCTGTCAAATGAGATTCTCCCTGACAAATGTTTCTCCCTGTATGGAGAGTACAAGAACACACACAAAAAGAGCTGGGTAATCATATGGCTTAATGCACTAATGGAAGGTGCTCTAATATACCAAGTGATTAACTCTGTATAAAAATCTACATTAAAAACCTACATAGAATAAAATTAAGAATCCCTGTGATCAGAACCACAGTAAAACATAGGGGGCTTGTCCACACTACCACCCTCCTTCGAATTGATTTATATACCTCCATCTTAAAAAAAAACCATGAAATAAACTGATGCATCATCTAGCTCACAGACCAAAGTTTGGGAACCACTGCTGTAGTGCCTAGATGTCCACCTGTGTTTGGGACCTGATGTGCTAGGTATTGTACCTAGGGAAAGACAGTGTACCTGCCTGGGAGAGATTACAGTTTAAATAGGCATGATAAGCAAAGTAAGGGAGAGAAAACAGCCTTACAGAGAGCTGGAATGACTTGTCCAAAGACACACCACTCTGGCAGAGATAGGAATTCATCTGAGGCCAATTCAGTGCCCTAACCACTAGACTATGCTCCTGGTCTTAGGTTCCATCCACACTCCCTGCCATGCTGTCAGGTACTTGCCAGTTTTGGTCTGAACATGCCTGACAAACTTCCTGTTCCAGTTTATTACTTCCAGTTTCACATGAACTACACAAAAACACTTTTTTGTTGCTGAAATGTTCTTTTTTGCTAATGTGGTAATTAGTGATATTACAGTACGAAAAGATGAGGATTTCTTGCTCTTTTTTTTTTTATTGGCCTTTTTGAAAAATCAGTGAACTGGCAAATTTTGCTGCATTTGCTATATGTGCAAGATACTTCCCCCAGCTCCACAAAATAATGTAATGTTTTTTTGAGCAGCTACTGTATCTGCTAAAACAAAGTTATAATAATTTGATGACGAGGAACAAGTTTAGTTCAATGACTATAGTTCTCGCTGACAATTGCCAGATGCAATGAGGGATAGAATTAGTACGGACACTGCAGTCATTGATGTTGTGCTAGCTCATCAGTGAGACGCTTGAGATGGGAAAAATATCCAAGATATGATCAGAAGGGTCATGTATTATGGTGTAACATGGAGTTTTGTGGTGTAATATTGTATTATCTTAATTCTTATGTAGGAAAAGTGGGGTTGCAGTGAAAGGTATCAGGAAACAGGAAGGTATAGACAAATGTAAGTGTGTGTGTGAGGGGAAGGTCTTGTAGTTAAATTATAGAAAGCATAGGCACTGATGCTGTGGGTAGAGCACCTACAGGGGAAAAGTCAGTGGGTGCGGAACATTTACCAGCACCAAGCTCCCCTCCACCCTTCCCCTCTTGCACATCCGTGGCTCCACACTTACTTCCTGCTTCCTCAGCACCACAAACAGCTGATTTGTGGCATTCATGCTCTGGAAGGAGGGGGTAAGGTGGTGAAGAAACAGGTCTGGTGAAAGGGGTGGAGTCAGGACTAGGCCTGTAGCAGAAGAGTGGGTCGAGCCCTCCACAGAAAGAAGAGAAGTTGGCACCAATGATAGAAACTGGTGAACAAAAGAGCCTAAGAAATTAAGAGAAAGGAACAAGGAAATGACATTTGATGGTATCATGTAGGAGACGTAACCATCTGAAGGTGTAAGAATCTGTAATAGACTGTTGTCTACTTCTTACTTCATCTGACTTCTTCTTGCATACTGTGGCACTTACCTTTGCCTACTTTTGCCTACTTTGCCTACTACAACTTTCAGCACTTTTATTTCTCTATTAAAACAAAAAAGCAGCTATGTAGCACTTTTAAGACTAACAAAATAATTTATTAGGTGATGAGCTTTCGTGGGACAGACCCACTTCTTCAGATCATAGCCTTACAAGAACAGACTTAATATATAAAGCACAGAGGTCCAAAAATTGTTATCAAGGTTGGCAAATCAAAAGAGCAGAGGGGCGGTGGGGTGTGTGTGTGTGGGGTGTGGAACTTATGAGTTAGCTAAAACATCAAAGGTTGTAAAAGAGTCCTTATAAAGGGTCAGGTAATTGCTTCCCCTGTTCAAATTACATGTTAATGTATCGAATTTGGATATGAATGTTAGTTCTGAGCATTCCCTCTGTAGATGGCTGTTAAAGTCCCTTTTCAATAGAACACAGACTTTCAGATCTTTAACAGAATGGCCCACACCATTAAAGTGCTGGCTGACAGATTTCCGTATTTGGAGTTTTTTGATGTCTGTTCTATTTTTTATTTCTCTATTGTGTATGAAATGAACAGCACTGGAGCCCTCTCCCAGTAGAAACCCTATTTGGAAAAAAGGGGTATGAGTCTCTCCTATTTGGTGTGATCATTTAAACCTATGCAAAATGAGTTGGAAGTGAATGTAAAATGCTATAATTCTACTGAAGCTGCATTTTACATCCTCTTCACATGGGTGTAAAGGTTACACAAGGCACAGAGCAGAGAATGGCTAGGCCTATGGATTTTCAGCCTAAAAAGAATCAAATGACATCAGCATAAAATACAGAAGCTTGCAAAAGTCTGAACTGTAAAACTAATAGAGCTGTTAAAACTGGCTTTCCTTAAAATTATGAATTGGTTGGCCTATTTCTTTTAATGGCAAACAGTGAATCTTGGTCATCTATCAGTGGACATGTTGTAAATCAGATGCCGCAAGAGCCAGAGAACAGTTACTGCACAACATAAAGCTCTTGTGATTGGCCCATGGACCTTATTGTTAAACCTCAAGTGAAGCTGCACGTAGCTGGCACTGAAACTTTAACATTTCATCAGGCAAAATACACCCCAAAGTTATCATGGGATTTGCCTGAGTGAGAACTGCAGGATCATGGCTATCTGAAAAATCTATGCTAAGCAGACAGATTAGTACAGTGCGGGGCTGCCTGTTAAAATGGAGTGCAGAACTTCATGCTTCTATGTATTTGGTAATTTCATGGTTCAAATTCAGGCCTGGTATAAACTGGCACAACTCCACAGAACTTAAGGGAATTGTGACCACAAACACATGGCTGAATTTAGGTCCATTTTATCATGTGGTCATGAGGTCAGTCATGTTTCACCAGAGAAACAATAGGCTCATTAGTTCATCAATGCAAAAGTAGAGAACAGCAGCAAAAAATGGTTATAAAACCACAAGTTCACTTTTCCACCAGCCTGGCCAAAGATTTATCATTTTCTTTTAATATGTTTTTTAGTTGGGGGGCTACTAGTAAAACTTCAGAAATGTATTTGTTCCTACCCAAGCCACTGTGAAAAGGTGTTCCGGATTCAGAAATACTGTCCTAGGAATGAAGTGCTCTTATTGGAGAGAGAAAGCATACAATGCCAATCATGCTTGCTGACAGGGTGCAATTAACCCAGGATCAAAATGCAGTGAGATGGATGGGGCCACATGGTCCTGTTATCCTAATGAAGAGATTAAACAGGAAGTGTCCTTCACAAAAGAGACTTTTTATTTAAAACATAGAACTTCATAATGAACAGACAATGAACTCCTACCAATTTATAAACAGACATTATAGAGTGAGAAACTTAATTATGACTCTAATACAAATTTCCTGTTACTCCTGCTCATATTGGTATCTACTGAACTTTGCCCAAGAAGGTGTCTTAAGGCATCCAGGTTAGAAATGAGCACCTAGAACACAGCAAGAGCTGAACGATCTAAAAGCTAAATTTTCACTGTTCTGAAAATGCCACCTCCTTTATTGTCTTGGACTAGTCAAAGATCCTAGGATCATATGCATATGCATGTTTAAATGAAGGAGAAAACAAGTTTTGGAGCCCAACAACAGATGAATAATTGTAATGGACTGGAGAGGATGCTGTGATATATTAGATAGGATATAATAGTTGAAAATGGATGGAGTATTACTATCAGAAACTAGAGCTCTGCTGTTCATCAAGACACAGTTGATTAAACATGAGGAAGATATAACAAGTCAAGAAAATCTGTAATTCACAAATCAAATAAGAAATTGAGATGAAGTGAAAGATCAACCAAAGAGAAGAAAAGTTCTGTAACAGAAAACTGCTCTGAAAAGTGCATCTCACACCAATTACTCCCATATAAAACTACTTAGTAGCAGGGTCCATTTCTTATGCCAATATAATTTTTAGGATCTCTCTCTTTTGCAAGGACTAAGCTCACATGATTTTTTATTTGTTTTCAGTAAAAGAACCCAACCATGTTACAAAATCTGCTACATCACAATCTGCCCCTCTCCCTGCCTCATCTTACTCCTTAATACAGATTATTCCAGAAGAACTTGTGTAGGGCAGGTTATAGATCAATCCTAGAATAGATGTAGGTTCCCATATGCTCCCGAAGTCCATATGTGCTACCTGAACACAATTTTAAGACCTCTTTTACCCAATAGTACTGTACAAAGAGGACTTAATGATAGCTATGGACCCGGATAAATGATGAAAGACCATTAGTTGGTTCCTGTAATGTATCCTCAAGACAAAGAGAGATACACTTCTAGCCAAGGGTGCTGTTGTGTCTTTTGTTACAACAAAAATAAAATGAGGAAACACATGGGCACATGTGCATGCCAAATAACCAGTTTTACTAAGTATACGCATATATGTGGGGCCAGCGCTGGACACAGATTTTCTGGGGCCCTAGGCAAAGTCCTGGGAGGAGGGGAGTAAAGGGCTTTGGATTCAGACCTCCCAGAAGGGGCAGGAACTTGGGCAGAAGAGGGAGAAAAGCTGGAAAAGCCAGAAAAGCTGCCAGAATGTCTCATGGGAGCTGTCAGCCAGACCCTACCTGCTCCCATTTTCATCCATAAGATATAGTTCCCCAAGCTTGGCTGTGTCTTTCTTGTGATGCACTGCAGCTAGAGTCTCCCATTATGAACCAACATGACTAAGTTAGAAGGGAGAGTGTAGTCAGCACAGGAGACGTATTCCAAGACAGTGATCACCTCATAGAGGAGAATGGGGACAAAAGGCATACTAACTAGCACTCTCATGAGGCAGCATGTCAAACTATGAAGAAAAATATCTTTGACCTGCTTAAGCTGTGGACCAAAATTTCTCCTTTTGATACGTTTGTATAATAATGACATTAAGTGAATTCTCTGCTTTTCCTGTCAGATGCTCATCCACACCACAAAATCACCCCAATATTTGCTCTGGTTATTGCAGAGAGATGTAGGACTCAGACCCTAAAATGGGGTCATTACATAAGAACTGATTTGCACAGACACAGTTGCCTAAAGATGTTTCCATAGCACTGAGGTCCCTTCCAGCCTTAGAGTACTATGATTCCCCAGGCATTGACCAGTAACAATTCTAGATTCAGATTTGTGCAACTGATTTTGGAGTCTTTGCTCCCTTTGATGGCATCAAACTCTCTTAGACATAGCAAATATTTTGCAGTGTAGATCAACACAACTGTTAACTAAAACAAAGTGATTGAATTGAACAGCTTTTCTACAATATTTGGTTTGAAGATTCAGATGAAATATTCTCTCCCAAATAAGGAAATTGTAAAAGATCTACTCAACAGACAGAATATAGCCAAAGAAAATGCACATCAGCATACCTTAACAAAAGTAAAATAAATCTTGAAACTTTAATATCCCATTTTCTTGGTCCTAAATAGGCCCCTTTGGAAAACTATTTTATTGTTTCTCATTAAATTAGAATTGTGCTGAGATGCCACTATCTACTGTTTCCTATTATTATTAATGTTAAAAAAACCACTGTATATTCAGCATTTCCCCAGTTAAAGCTAAAAGAAAAATAAAATCTTAGTTCTGTTGTTTGCTTAACTCATGTTCATTTTTTAAAAAAAGGAAAGATTTTTCTCCAGTTTACATATGTATTTAAAGATAGCAATACTTTCCTGTGGCAATTAAGAATATCAAATTTATAGATTTATTACAGCTATTCTAAATTAACAGCTCTCACAGAAACAGAGATATCCACATGTGTGAACGTGTTCAATTTCTCTTTCATTAACCTTAGAAACTTAGTAATTTGTAGTCTATTCAGCCTGCAACATAGTCACTGGATGATTTCTCTGCTTTTCAAATCATTAGCAAAAACTGGTAGATTAGTCCCATACTGAATGTCCAAAATCTGTTGATCAACAAAACTTGGTTTTGTCTCCCAGTGCACTCACAAAAAGATCTAAAAGATAGCTTCTTGTGTAACATGATTTCCTGATTTGATATATTTTTATTATTGAAGTGTTCATATATTTGCTCAGTTTTACAGCAGAACACTTGTATCTGAATATTTTTACCAGGGAACTAGAAAGCGACAAAGATGTGTGTTGAATGTCAAGGAAGAAAACCTCCCAATATACTCCACAAGGCTTTTATGAATAATATAATGATTCACTATCATTTTTCAGAATTTTCTGTTTTGGGTCAAACAGATTTTTTTTCTTTGGAACTGCCAGAAAATTAACATATCTACTGTGAATTAGATTATCAAAGACACATAAGGGATCTGGACAAACAATTCCCACAAAGTATTATGTATTTGGTAATCAAATCTTCAAGCTGGCTTTGAAAAACGTCGGCTTATATATGTTACAAATAAAAATATGTTAAAAGAATATTAAGGTTGCAAAGTCAAACACATATAACTTAGAAAATGCCAAAATCATGGTTCTGTATGCAACCTTAATTTGCTCCCTTTTTGTGTATGCCTTATAATACAGATTTTAATTACAGCATCAAATAATATTTTTCCACAGGACCCTACCCTCATTCAACGCACAAGCTGGACTGTGTTCACAAAATGAGCTGCTATTCAACATTTTGCTTTATACTTATTGCTTAATGTGGTCTCCTCCTTTCTTTATAGCATACTATTCAAACCTTGCTGTGGACACAGAATAATAAATTTTCTCCTGGGGTTCTCTATGGCCGCGTCTACACGACAGCAATCTTTTGAAAGATGATCTTCCAAAATATATGTATATATATATATATTATTCACTACCCAGAAATAAATAACTTTTATTGTTAAACTGGTTGCTTCTCTCTTTTTCTTTCTCTCTGGCTCACTCCTCCTCAGGGGTGTTGTTTTGGCTTCCCCATTCACTCTGCAACAATGCTTCTTGTACCTAAGCTAAAAGATCCCTGTAGTGCCCAGAAATCCTTTGCTGTTTGGGTTCCTAGTAGAATGATTGTGCTGTGAAAGTGAGGATTGGGTAGGGGGTGCTGAATCAGGGTGGCATATGAGAGTGGCAGCTGAGAGTGCTGTTTAACCCAGCCACTGAGTCCAAGGGCACATAAGGGCCTCAGCTTGGCAGTGCTGTGCAACCCAGCCCACCGGAGTACACGTGTCAGGTGAGCTCTCTCTCTCTCTCTCTTTGTGTGTGTGTATGTGTGTGCATGCACACGCACATGTTCACTTGAGTCCAGGGTGGGAAGAACTTAATCCTGTGGCCCAAGGTTGGACAAATAGCTCCATTGGGAGTGAATTAGCAGAAGGGAGAAGTAAAAGTCCTTAGGAACACTAGTTTCACAAGCAGCACACTGACAGAATTATTCACCACCACGCTGTAACTCCAGATGAATGAGTATACCCCAGAGTAATGGGCAAATCTGGGAACATAATTCGTGGAGCATGTGGGCAGCCTGTGATTCTGATCACAGAATACTTGTTGAGTAGTTGCTGTAGAGTGGGGAAACTGATGCACAAACCTGAACCAGTTTTTTTTCTCTTTTTTAAATTTATTTTTTAGCCTTTTTAGTGAGCTCCTTCTGTTATTCCCATAGAATATTTAGCAAAGTTCTGAATTGTACTTGGAATTAATGTTGTAAAAGTTGGGAATTGTTTTTGGACTTATTTTTGAACTGTGCAATTAGGAATCAATGTTGTAAAAGTTATGAAGTGTGCTTGGAATTACTGTGGGACTGTGCAATAGGAAGGTTGCAGGTCAGTTTGGAGGAAGTAATTGTGGTCCCTCTCCTATTAGAGAGCTGGGCAAAATTGTGCACACAAATAGTTTTCTAGCTGAATATGACTGTTGCAGATCAATGGAAATGATAACTGACTTTGGATCAAGTTTGACAAACAGTTTCTGCTGAAATTTCCCTCCTCATAAAAATAAATACAGTAAACTCGTGGTTTAACAGACCCCAATATAATGGACTTTGGAAATAATGGATGCTGTCTGCCAGCCACCCGGCCCCTCCCTACATAAATGCCAGAGACTCACCAGAACTGCCGCTGCTGGAATGGCTGGGGCCACTGGGGCTCGAGGGCCACTGCAGCAGCTGGGGCTACCAGGGAAGGAGATGTGGAGGGGCACAGGAGCTTTCCTCCGCCACCCCTGTGGGCATGGAACATGTCAGCGCCCAGCTGCCACCACCCGCAATGGTGCTGAGCAGCAGCCATGGTGTTGGAGCTGTGGGAGGCCATGCTCTACCTTTGTATGGGCAGTTTGTAGCTAGGAGCTGGAGGAGCTGCAGTGCTGAGAGCTGCAGGAGGTGGAAAGAGCCAGGCAAGCATTCAGCTCCTGGTAATTGGGAGAGGGAGATGGAGGTGTAAGGGGAAGAATGGGCGGGGGGAGGCAGTGGGGAGAAAAGGCAGGGCAGAGAACAGGAGTGAGTGATGGGTTGGGAAGGTGAGCACATCGTCACATAGTATAACCATTTAGATACAATAGGCTTTTGGCATTAACGGACACCCCAACCCCTATTAGTCCATTAAAGCGAGGGTTTATTTTAGAAACCTTTTGACTTATTTTGAAATTGTTTTATTTTGATATTTTACTAGGCTTTTATTAAAGAAAGTAAAAACACCCCAAACCTAAACTAAATTAAAAAATATTTTGAGTCAAACCAAATATTTTGCTTGACATGAAATGAAATTCATTCAGTTTGGCTACTGAACCAAAACAACAACAACAACAACAACAAATCAATGACTCATATAGCTCTATCTTCTCAATAAGTTCAGTAGAGGATTCAAGATGGCTTCAGTCACCACACCATAATCAGAATTTCCTTCGACTGTCAGGAGGCAGTCAAGCAACATACTGATTTTTGAGGAAATGCTTCAGAGTACAACTACAGAGAAATTAGTTAAAAATTATGAACCAAATCTTGCTTTCCATTATGGCTGTGTAATACAATTGTTTGGCTCCATACTGGATATGGTTACACAGGTGCATACTTGCACACTGCATTAGTTTTCTTACATGAGCATATTTGCTGGACGCTTTTAACAAATTTTCTAAAAATATTACAGTGCTTGCCCAAACGCCTGTAAATATTTTATGGCGGGAAGTTTCAATGTTTTGTATTATGCTCCACTGAATAATTTGTATTAAGTTATGTTTTAAATCAGCATTTCCTGAGATTGGAGAACAAGTAATGCTAAAGTATATGGTGATTAGAATACATGTAATTTGCATAAAAATAAAAAACCCTTCCCATTTCATTACTAGCATGCTCTCTGGCAAGGTTTTCTAAAACCAATGGCTAGGAAATACTGTTGGTGTTCAGATCCCACTTCATCTAATTATACAAAAGCATATCCATACAATTGCAAGGTTCCATGGAAGAGATAATCAAATCATAATCATTCAGAATAAAAGAAATGTTCAATGTGGAATTGCTGATACAGCAATTTAATTAAAGCAGTTTTGTAGCAAAAGAGTAGAGTTCTTAAAGAGCTGCCACAGACTCCAGATTCTGAACATTTGTGAGCTTTTTCTCCAAGAAAACAGTGCATGCAAAAGTGAATTAGCACCAAGTGGGTCATTCAGGTATAAGGAGACATTGTTTGGGAGGGGAAAAGTAATTGGCATAAGTGCTTTCCAGCAGCACAATGTAATAGAGATGGGTGAAATCTTTCAGATGAATAATTTATAAGCCAAAAAATTCTGTTTGGCACAAAGGAAAGAACTCAGGACTATGGGTGAAATATGGTAGTTTCAGCTGAAAAAAATGAGTATTACTGCATTCAGTAGTACTGATTGCAACATGTTGCACTATATTTAGCACATTTTCCCCTCACATACTTGCTTTTTGGTGGATTTCTGAATTAATGTGCACTCAAGAGAAATAGGTCTCTTTGATCTTATCTACACAGCAGCATTATTCCTGAATAAGCTATTCCAGAAGAGGTATTCTGGTACCCTTCTGGGCTCCCTCCTTGGTACCCTCCTGGGGTCCTCTCCACGACCACCCCTACCCCTTTGGCACACCCCCAGAGCCTCCCAGCATCCCCTTCCTTAGCACCCCCACCGCCACATCCCTTCCTGTGGTCCTCCCACAGGTTGGGGAGCCATGGCTAATTGCAAGGCTGAAAAGTGGGGCCCGACATAAAAAGTTGGCTCATCCCTGCCTTAGAGAGTGAGACCCACAGTCCCACCAAGGTCAACTGAAAGACTCTCATTCATATTAAAGGGGTTTGAATCAGCCCCTTTCTTTCTTAGCCCAAATGATGAATCTTCATTATTCTCTGCCTCCTCCTCCTTTAATTGTATACAGTGTTAAGACTGTGCAACAGTTAGCGTGAAAAAGAATATGACACATGTTCGTGTATGAGCACATGGCTGTGATTGCACACTTTGTAGGCTTTGGAGACCTTATTGAAAATTTGGCCCCAAATCCTTAACACTGACAGAAGCAAAACACTGAGTTCCAAATAGCAGCTGGCTGGATGTAACAATAATGTTAATACTTAGCATTTATACAGTGCTTTGTAATTTCAAAGCATGGCATAAATTTAACTAATACATTCCCAGGATCACCACACACACACAGTTATTTCATGAAAGCAGGATCAGATCCTTACTCTGATTTGTACCAAAAGAGAAAAATACAACATTCTACTTTTGACACCATAAGAAGGGACAGAGAACAGTTCTCAAGTGTTACATTGGCGAACAGATTTTTCTCTCGCTATTTTACCTTGAATTTTCTGATGTTTTTGATCTTCTGTCATACACTTAGGCTACGTCTACACAAGAGTGCTGTTCTGGCAAAACTGGGCTTTTGTCAGAAGAACACGTGGCACGTCTACACACGAAAGCTGTGTCTACACGTGCACGCTACTTCGAAGTAGCGGCACTAACTTCGAAATAGCGCCCGTCGCGGCTACACACGTCGGGCGCTATTTCGAAGTTAACTTCGACGTTAGGCAGCGAGACGTCGAAGTCGCTAACCTCATGAGGGGATCGGAATAGCGCCCTACTTCGACGTTCAACGTCGAAGTAGGGACCGTGTAGACGATCTGCGTCCCGCAACATCGAAATTGCTGGGTCCTCCATGGCGGCCATCAGCTGGGGGGTTGAGAAATAAGCTATTTCGATGTTGGCTTCACGTGTAGACGTAGCCGAAGTGTGCTTTGTCAGCAGTTTGTCAACAAAACCCAGCACATCTGCCGGCAGCACTAAACCTCTCCCTGTTCAGATATAATACTTCTCTGTCGAGAAAACAGCTATGTATATGCCCTGTGGGCCTTTTGTTGACAGACAGGGCTTCTGGTTCACTGAGCAGCCCTGTTTACAGAGCTTCTGGTTGGCCGTTCTGTCAAGAGAGGGCTGGGCAGTTTGACTGCTCTCTGTCAACAGAGTGGATTGCTCTTTCAGTCTGCTTTTCTGTGTAGACTCAACCTGTTGACAGAAGTTTTGCCGGGAAATCCCTTTCGACAGTGACTTCTGTTGACAGATGCTTCTCCTGTAGATGTAGCCTTAACGTTGTATTTATGCAGGTTTCTTACAATGAGTGTATGTAAACCTTCAGGCTACGGTGACACTACAGCGCTGTGTCGAAAGAAGTCACCATTACAAGACATTTCCTGACAACACTTCTGTTGACAAAAGTTCAGTCACGAAAAAAAGCCAATCGGGAGAGAGCTCCGCTCTGTCAACAGAGCAGCCAGACTGCCCAGCTACTCTCTCAACAAAACAGGCACCCTGAAGCACAGCAGACAGGGCTACCCATTGTTGTAGATGCCCTGTCTGTCGAGAGAAGGCCCTCCCAGAGCATCCACACAGCTTTTTTGTTGACAATCTGCCAGCAAAAGTTCTGTGTTTTGTCAAGATACTGTTGACAAATACCATTTTGTGTGTGCACGCCTCAAGAGTTTTGTCAACAAAACCGGGGTTTTGCTGGCAAAACTTGCTAGTGCAGGGGTGTCCAACAGGTGGCCTATGGGCCAGAATCTGGCCCGTGGAGCCTTTTTATCCAGCCTGCAGGGCCGGCTGCTGTAAAGCCCCAGAGGCTAGGGTGTGGAACCACCGTTGGCCCTGGTGGCAGAGCCCCAGCTGGGGTGTAGGGCCAGCAGCAGAGCCTGGCAGCTGGAGCACCGAGCTGCTGCTGGCCCCGGACGGCAGAGCCCTGGCTGGGATGCAAGGCTGGAGGTAGAACAGTTTGGAGCTGCGGGGGTGGGGGAAGGGGGGCAGTTTGAGGCTATTTTGTGGTCAGCCCCACAGAACCAGGTAAAAAATTGCCTTGTGGTCCCTGATGAAAAAAGGTTGGATACCCCTGTAACTGTAGCCTCAAGGTATATCTACACAGCAAAGTTATTTTGAAATAGCAGCTGCTGTTTTGAAATAACTAGGCAAGCATTTACACAATCCAACTGCTATTTCCAAATAATTTCAAAATAGTAGATGCCCCATTTCAAAATTGGTAAACCTCATTGTATGAGGAATAGTGCCTATTTCGAAATAGGAGCTGTGTAGAGGGAGAATAGAGCCTATTTTGAAATAAGCCAAAGTGCATCCAATGGCTTTGCTTTGAAATAGGCTCTACTGTGTGTAGACACTCTTTTCTGAAATAGCTAAGTGCCATTTCAAAATTTTGTGTGTAGCTGCGCTATTTCAGAATAAGCTATTCTGAAATACCTCTTCCGGAATAGCTTATTGAGGAATAGTGCTGCTGTGTAGACATAGCCTCATTGTCCAAAATGTCTTCTGGCTTTAATTCACCAAAATCATGTTCTTATATTTCCTACTTTACAATGGCAATTAGTAAAACTGGATACTTACCTTTCCTGTGGATTTTGCTGCAGTCTTATTTAGAATGGGAAATACCTGAAATTGCATGCAGGTTTTAAGTATTAATATGCAGTGATAAATGTACAGTTTTAATGGCACAAACCATAGCTCACCAACTCCTCCTTTCATGCACACATGCAATTGCCATTGGATACAATGTTGCCTGTGTGTATACGAAAGCAGAATTTGATCCTCTCTCACATTTGTAAAGCTGCAAAGAACCGCTGAAAGCAGAAAAATAGAAACACCACAGATTGGGGCTGAAGTGGGTTCTATGTTGAGAGTTGTCAATAGGTTCCTTGTTGCTAAGGAAACTATTTCCTTGGTAGCTGTATGTTTGCCACATCTTGTTAAATTGGTGTCATAATCTCAGGCAAAGAACAATGCATTGTGCCACCTGAGGAAATAAAATCTAAAATAGGGCTAAATATTGATGTAATAACAATTAAAAATTCTGAATTGAATTGAAAAATAAATCCTTTAAAACTTTTTTTTACTTTGGAAGTGTGGCTCATTGGCTGCCTAATAAACAATGTGTAGGTACATTTTTATTGCAGAAACACCTTGAAAGCCATATCTAAAACTTGGATAGGCAAATTTGAACAACAGGCCACTTTTTACATGTTGGAAATATGCATCAGTGCACTCATGTGGCAGACAACATGATTTGTGTGAATGGGTATGTGATAAGAAATGTGGTAGGATTTCCTCTTTCTATTGGGATAAAAATGCATGAGTTATTTCTGCTTGTTGACCTTTCACTATACGATAAACTACAGCACAGGGGAAAAAGTATTAGACGCAGAGATTTTAAAAAACATTAGGCATGCAAATGCATATACAAGTTTTTGTTCACAATTTCCCAGGATTGTGTGGGAAAATTACATAACTGTGTCCACAAATGACTACTTATGCTCATCTGTGTACAAAGTCTCCCTTTGCAAATTAGGCATGTGTTTGCAATGCCTATTTTATTTAAAATCTGACCCCAAACAAGGACTTTTTTAACTAGATTTTTTTTAAGTGGGAAAGATTACAAATTGTGGCTGGTTTTCTCAGACAAAGACCGTAAAATTTTGCACATTCTTTTATTCTGGAGTGTATATTGGCACAGCATGAGCCAACCAAATCAGGACTGTTTGATTCTGAAACAAATCCAACCGATACTACTCAGGAGCAAACTGAAACCTTCATTTACGTGAGAAGGAGACTGTAAAATGTAAAAAAAATGGAGTGAGGAATACTAACATATGTCCTACAGTTATTCTTAGCTATATTCCAATTCTAAAACATACACTGATCCAAAATTTGTGCATTCACCCACATTCCACGTAATTATTTTGCCTCATCGAGCCTTGGGGTCAACATGCCCCTGACTTTGTAGCAGCTTTTTACAGCCTTGTAAAGTATAACCCAAGGGGGAAAGAGAGCAAGAGTATTTTTGTACTCAAAATAAATACAATCTGGAGTCAGAAAGGACCAAAAAGGCATAAAAAGGGAAGCAAAAAATGAAACGCTTTAAATTGAAACGACCTCTGAATTTTTCAGTTGCATAGACAGCCATTCATATAATTATTAATTATTTACATTGCATTGGCATCCAAATTCTTCAAGATTCTTTTTAAATATAAAGGAAGAAAAAGCCCCTACCTCCAAGGATTTATAATCCCACAGCTTCTCAAGATACTTGAGATCATACGAAAATGTAAACCTGTGTCTACCACCACTCTAGGCAATTTATTCTAACACTTAACTACCCTGACAGTTAGGAAATTTTTCCTAATATCCAACCTAAATCTCCTTTGCTGTAGTTTAAGCCCATTGCACCTTGTCCTATCAGAGTGCATTTTTTCTCCTTCCTTCTAACACCTTTTAAAGTACTTGAAAGCTGCTATCATGTCCCCTCTCAGCCTTCTCTTTTCCAAACTAAGCAAACCCAATTCTTTTAATGTTTTCTCATAGGTCATATTTTCTAGACCATCAATCGTTTTAGTTGCTCTTCTCTGGACCCCCTCCAATTTCCCCACATCTTTCCCAAAATGTGGGGCACAGAACTGGATACAAAACTCCGATTCAGGCCTAATTCAGCACTGAGAAGAGTGGAAGAATTACTTATCATGTATTGCTCACAACACTTGTGTTAATGCATCCCAGAATCATGTTTGCTTTTAAGGGTTTTTTTTTCTTGCAACAGTGGCTCATGCTTCCTAATTTTTTTCAGGAAAAAAGGGTGCTTTCGAAAGAACCCTACCTACATGGCTATTATGCATTTCAAAAGCAACTGTTATTATGCACATGAGGTGTTGAATATGCAAACCAGCACCTAATTTGCATTTTCAATCCCTTGCATTTGCATGTCTTGTTCAAAAGGGAGGGGCCAGTGTAAACATACCCTCCATGACTGGTCATCCATCTATCTAGCAGACCCATCTAGGTTGCATTTCCCTGTTTTACCAAGTGCCTTACTAAAGTCTAGGTATATCACGTTCATCACTTCTACTTTATCCACAAGGCTTGTTATCCTATCAAGAAAACAATCATATTGGTTTGATGTGATTTGTTCTTGACAAATCAATGCTGTTACCTATCACATTATTATCTTCCACATGTTTGCAGATGCATTCCTTAATTATTTGTTCAATCATCTTTCCTGGCACTGAAGTTAACCTGACTGGTCTATAACTTCCTGGGTGTTCCCATTTTCCTTTTTTTATAGGTGGGCACTATATTTGCCCTTTTCCAGTCTCCTGGAATCTCTCCTGACGTATATGACTTTTTAAAGGTGATAGCTAGTGGCTCAGATACCTCCTCTACCAGCTCCTTGAATATTTTAGGAATCCAAAATATAAAAAGAAAAAGAAAAAGAAAAAGAAAAAGAAAGGTAAAGAAGAAGCTTACATTTGTATTGATTACACTTATAGTTTACTCTTAAGTATTCAAGAAACCAAAAACCCGAAGTTAGCTAAATTTATTCTCTGAAGACAGAGCAGTACAATATGAAAACCAGATATATATACCTTCCTGCTGGGAAGCATATGCTTGCAGCATGTTTACTTTGAAAGCACACCTTCTGTGCAAAGTGCACATTTCAGCTAGCAGTATTTACAGCATAATTCTACAAGTTACAGAACTCTGCATATTACTAAAATCAGCACCAGTTCATAAAAGTTCCCTATGTTATTGTTCTGTTCTGTAATTTTCTTATCACTGTTTTGGAGGCTACATTCCAACCCACTGAGGCATAGAAGTACATTCAAACGTGAGCTAGGACATACCATTCATGTATCTTTGCTTTTGCAGTCTTCTCATTTTCTATAGCTAAAGTCAGCTTCAATTTAACTTCTCAACACAATTACACTGTGCATTTGCATGCATGTGTACACACACACACACACACACACACAATCCCCATTAAAGTTGTGTAGCATTTCTGCATTGGCAAATAAATTGTTATCTAACTAGCCAGCAGGAAACCTTGTTTGCTGGGAAATCTATCACTGAGCTGAGGACAGCTTTGGAAGGAGGACTGTTCAGAGAGAGGCAGAAACAGATTTTGCCATATGTAAAAAGGTTTCTCATAGTTCTTATTTTTGGTGATAGGTTGTTGGTAAGTGAATACAACTAACATATAGGACCAAGTCAGAACACCCACTAAACATTTCTTTCCACTCTTCTAACCTGCTGCACGGACATGACAAGATGGCTATAGCCCTGATTGTGGCAGAGCCAAGTTGGAATGCACCTCTTGGCTTGTAGCCTGTGCATTCCTTCCAACACGTGTGAAACAAAGAAACAACATGTCAGAGAAATCAAGATCTTGAGGTCCTGGAGTGGTGTGGCTTTTTTTTTAAACTGCTTTTTCAAACCTCTGAAGAACCTCTAATTCCTTTCTAGAAGTATTATATAAGTTTTATTATATAACAAATTTGTTCCAGCTATGTTCCTACCAGGCCTGCATGGTTTTTGTTTTGGTAGCTTAAGGAAGCCATCACATACATTCTGGCTGAATAAACATGGTCCAGTCCTGCACTGGTAACACTAAAAGTTATTAGCTGGAAGTATAGAGATGGAAAGAGGCTCTTCATACCAGAGCTAGTTTGCAGTTGTGTTAGGAGCAGAGACGTTCTGGTTTGTTTTAATTCGGTTTAAAGTTGATGTATTTAGTTTTCAGTTGTTTCTTGTTAGTTCCTCTCATGGCTAATTTTGTGGACCTTATATTCAGATTGCATAGTTCCATGGCAGCAAATATATGCTAGGACTCAATTGCTAATTTGATTAAAGATATGCATAGCCTGCTATTTAACACTGGAGCTCAGAAACACTAAAGAGAAAAGGGAAAACAAAAAGTGTATCAGAGGACTTTAATGGGGACATGAAGGTTAATATCTATCTGTGCTCTTACTTCATACTTCAGAAAAGATCATTTATTGGACTGGACCCAAGTTTGATGTTTAATTAGCAAGGTACCCTCAGCAGCACAGCTTGTCTTCTAGACAGAGACAGTAGACAGAGTGTCTATGAAATTCTTCAGCTGGGACCTGAGGCAAAGGTTACTTTCTGATCAGCAAAGTGAAGAATATCACAGTACAAGGCTGAGATGATAGAACCTGACAAAAATGACCTTACTGTAGGCCAGCAAAGAGGTAAAAAAGAACTGAACCACTCACTCTAAGATAGGGGTATTCAGCCATTGTGAAACCAAACTACACTGAAGATCAGAGAATCAGATTCCTGGCACAGTTTCCTCTGACAAATTAAGACAGGAGTCAGTCTGTTTACTATAGAGCTTGAGACTACACAGGAACATAAGAAGCTTCCAACAATTCCAAAGGCAGCCACACTGAAGGCAATTGGCCAGAAAAGCAGTATTTCATACTGGTGTTTTGGTATTTGGCAACCTGGCTGGATTACTGACACTGCTGGTTCTGTAGCTGCCTGCAGAGCTGCAGCCAGCATCTCTAGTATTTGTCACTGTCACTTCACAAGTGCTCGGCATTGTTCAGGAAATTGTATGTGTAAAGCAAAACTGCCTGCGACCAACTTCGACAAGGGAGTAGGGATGTGAAGGTGCTTGAAACTGAAACAGAGGTTTTATGTGTCCTATTATGTGCCCTAGCGAGAGTCATAAATAACTGTGACAAGTTTTTTTTTTTGTTACATGTGAAAGTCCTTGACTGTGCCTCCTGTTTCAACTCCCCTCTCTCTCTCTCTGTCATGCACTAGAGCTGCCAAGCTGCATGATGATAGATGGCACTATGCTGCAAATGACAGCCGGATAGATTTTTTAGTTTGTGCTTTAGAGAGAATCAGATATGCTGTATAAAGCAATAAAAGAACACACTCACAAGGTGGGTTAAAAATAGCTAGCACAGCAGTAGCTGACTTTGTTATTTATCAAAAGTTAAATCTCTACATGTAAAGTCCAGGTGATGTGTTAATTTTTCAGACACTGAGGTGTGACTAGAGACTAGAAATCCTAGGAGGAAGAAAATCATGGATCTGTCTCCGTATTGTTAGGGAGGGGAAACACACCAATAAAAAGCTGGAAGCAAACACTTCTGAATAATGAGGGTTCAAAACATAAGCTGAAATTGGCCCAATCTTTATAATAACAAAGGAAACACCAGATCCAAACTTGGGAGGTTTTTGAAAATTTGGATCTAAACAGAAGTTTTGAAGAACAAGCCCCTTCCCCATATTGCATTACTTATTACATATGGCTTACAAAAATCAAAAGGCTAAGGAAGTATGCTCTTGTGATCAAAATGTAGGACTATGACCCAGCTCAGACACCGACTTCTTCTGACCTTGGAGGAGTCATTGAATGATTCATTGTCCCCATTTCTTCCCCATATGAAAGGGTAAATAATAAGAATTATCTAACAAAGATCAGTGAAATCAATGGGAGGGAGTCTTTCATTGGGCTTTGGAATACACCATTTGAGACCCATGCTATAAAACAAGAACGATTAGTTTGATTTATTAATTCACACCTTTCATAGGTTAACTCTAGGAAAATATACATTTACCAAAACCTTGACACTGATTTTAATCTTATTTATGCTTATATAAATATGCAACTATTTCAGTGCCCTCCATGAAGATCCATCATTGTAAAATTAGTGTAAGTGAACAGCAATTCACTCATGCAAGAGTGTTCACAAAGTGAGTATGCACATGAGTATATAGGCATTTGCAATTATTGTTGTTGCACAAAAACCAGATAACTGTCCATGCAAATACAATTAATTTACCTTCAGATACAGAAAAATGGTCACTCATAGTGATATGACAGTTGATTTTCTGAGCACTGAATATTTTTGGATGTCATATCCTTAGGCCTCATATTGCCTGCTGAAGAAATTGGATGTGTTTGTGAATCGCCTGCTTAAATCATCCGTGTTCAAACTTGAAAGTTGTTCTGTCCTACTTTCCATTGGATTTTAACTTTACTTGCTTTCCTCTGTGCTTTCTATTGATCTGAATGCCATGTAATAAATGGCCTGGTTTCCCGGCCACCTTGGAAATGTCATGTAGGAGTCAACAAAAATACTGTATGTTTTATAAAGAATTACAGCAGGCTGTGAATTACTCTGGCTTTCATCTCTGTAAACCTGGTCTGGTTGCTTTCTGTATCAATAGATGAGCAGAAGTAGCAGAAAATGATTCAATGAGGCAGTGAGTTTCCCAGTTCATGGACATGACAGCCTGAGATGTACTTATTCACTCTGCTTCTGTCTCCTCATACACTGTACTTGAAGCTGCTATGTAATTTAAGAGTGCTCAGTATATCAGATCTCAGCTATGTTTTCCCCCTTGATTTCTGATGAATCATGGTAGGAAAACTGCAGCTTTAATGCTGGAAGATGTGACATAATGCAAAGCAGCACAAGAAGTTTATTAAAAAAATATGTCTGTCAGGCTTTATACCACTAGAAAGGGATAATTTGAATTTTACACCCATAATTCATATTTGGGGATAATTCAACACCTAAACAGATACATTTCTAGCTATATGCAGTCACACAATGTAATATAGGGAGTTGTTTATTGCTTACTGGCAGGTTGTTATAGCATCACCTCCCCATGCTATACTTAGGGGACAGTTTACATTTCCATAATAAAATCAGTTTTCTATAGGTTTATAATTCAATCTGTTTGCATTTCATCAGGCTGTGACTTGGCATGTGAATTTTTAGCTTGGGTACAACTGTTTTGACTAAAAGTGACTTCAAAAGCAACAGCTCAAAGCGAGGGGTTGTTAAAGTAATTTTATGTACGGCTTGCCACACACATGTTCCTTTCTAACTAAAAATGGTGCAATTTTGCAGGAACATTGTGGATACTATAGACTCTGGTGACAGATGGGCATATGCTAGTTTACACCTGCTGAGGATCTCTTTAGATATCAAGAAGCAAAGTTATAAAGCAAGGTAGTTTAAGACCAAATCACAGTTATTATGACAAAATTAAGTCTATTTTGGGGTACCCATGACTGTAATCTATAGATACTATTGAAAGCATATAGTGTGTACTGCCAGCAAGGTTCTCACAGTGCTTCATAAATACTACGGGCTATTTCAAGCACGGTATTTCTTCCCACTACCCCTCACTGCACAAATTGTGTAAGTTATTTCAGGTTACGGCTACAGTATAGCCCTAGCCTCAATGTCTTGGCCCTAGAAACCTGGATTTTTCTCCATTTGTGTTATTTCATTTTGAAATGTTGTTTATTTAATGAGCAGTCATTAGCACTGATCTGACTTCAAGGTGTGAGGCCCAGAAGGTGACGTATGGGTAAAGTGGCAGTCTAACCACCCTGAACTTTATGGGCTTTACCAGTTTAATTAAGCCAGCAGGGCCGCTCAGAATTATGCCTGCTGTTTAGCATATCAAGGGGCTAATAATACCAGCAGCCAGTCACAGGGTGATTGTGTTACCCAAAGGGAAACTGACGTCACATAGGACTAGCATGGACTCCCCCAACCCCGTTGCACAGGGCTGGCCCAAGTGCCTTCCTTCCATGTTCCTGCATATTCAACTCCCCTGCCATGCAAACAGTGCATGTTTTATTTTGTTTACTCTTGCCAGCTGATCAAGTTGGCAGGAGCCAACAGGACAAATACTCACTTTTGCAAAAATGTCAGGATGGCTGGGACAGGGTTTTAAAAAGGGACAGAATGTATGGTCATCCTAGACAGTGAACCCTGGACTATGGGGAATGTATGGTCATCCTAGACAGGGAACCCTGGAACCTGAGGAAGTGTGGGACCCTGGCCATGCTTCCACACAGAAATTCCTCCCATGGGTGAAATCTCAGCTGGCCAGTTCAATTGACTTTATAGTCTCTTTGTGTTTCTGGAAAAGAACCAGGGTGCCACAGAAAGGGTGAGAATCTGGCTGCAGGACTGGAACCTAGATTGTAAACCAGTTTTAATTAGCACAGCTGATAGCTTTTGGAGATCAGGGAAGAGGAGGGTAGTATGCATATCTGGCGTGTCCAAAAAAAAATAAAAAAGGCATTAGCAGGTTATTTCTCACCATTATCCTTCATCCCAAAAAGAAATCACCTATTTGAGAAGATCTTTCACCAGCAGTGATGTGGCAACTGCAATGAACAAATAAAGAGGAAACTTAACACGATGCAAAACGAAAGTGTTATAAAGGTGGAGCCAAGATTCTAACACGATTATATGGAGCTGTTTCAAATGAGCAAATAATGAAGCAGCAGCAAATGACCTAGCTGATGCTGGCACACGCTGATGCCAGTAGGAAATGAAAAATCTGTCAGCCTAAAACGTCAGCTACCTGATATTGCATATCGTGTTTTTAAGCAGGGAGCTGGTGATGTTCACTGGTTACGATGTAAGGAATGTAGAAGCAGGAATTTGAGGAATGTGTTCTTCAAAGATCACTTACATGGAAGGGGAAGAGTTTCAGGTTGTGTCTATGTAACCAAATAGTTGCTTTGTTTGCAAAACCTGCTGGGTAGCAGGTGAAGCAGTGGTGTTTTGCCTATTGTAAACAACTTGTTGTAAAGTTACAACTTATCACCCAATGTAGGAATTTTGGAACATCACCAAATGCTTGAAATTATTTTGGGGATACAGGGCAGTGTTCATCACTGTGGATCACACAGGGGTCCCCTCAGTAGAGCACTGTGGAGAAGAAGCGGGTACTGGTTTAAACAGCTGGGAGCCTTCTGTCCCTGCAGTCATAAGTCTGGTTTCACTAGTCCTTCTCCGCACTGTTCTAAGACGGAACTAAAGCCCCGACCAATGCTGGGGTCTGTAGTTATTCTGTGAGAATCCACCTTTGCGGATACTGAGATCCTTGTGACCAGGTCCAGAGCTGAAATCACAGAGCTGAAACCACTGGTAGCTGAAGCCATGGACAGCTAAAATCACAGGGTTTTGTTTAATGCCAGACCCACAAAGCAGAAGAAACAGCATGTTTGCTGTGTAAATTTATGTTACACTACTCTTATTAAACAAGCTGTTTCTAACTCAGACTCTGTGCTTGTGAGAGGGGAATTCAGATATATAGAGATATGGAAATACACATATCATAGCACTGGAAGGGACCTCGGGAGGTCATTGAGTCCAGTCCCCTGCCCTTTTGGCAGGACCAAGCACCATCCCTGACAGATTTTTTTTGTTTTTAAATCTATTTGCCCCAGACCCCTAAACGGCCTCCTCAAGGATTAAGTTCACCACCCTGGGTTTAGCAAGACAATGCTCAAACCACTGAGCTATCCCTTCCCCCAAACTGCCTTTATAGGCACCCAGCAGGTAAAGCGAGATTGTCCCAAAACACTGGGTGGGGGCTTGAGCCAGTTTGGTTGCATTAGTGACGGAATACCCTAGGAACTGAATTGGCCCTTCCAGCAGTGACCCACCATTAATAGAAGGGTTACAAACAGTATAATGGGCAGGAGCCCAGAGACCTGCACTCCTGACTGTCACAAACTCCTTGTGTGGCCAAATCCCTGATGACAATCTCAAAAAGCAAAAATTGCCCTTGCATTTTAATGGCTGAGAGTCAACTATGGGCTGACTACTTGAGCCTCTCCCTTCGTGTCCATATCTGGTGCTTTAGGAGCCAATATCCAGATGTGTGCCCGTTATTCATTGTTCAAGAGCAAAAATATGCAAAATTGCGCAGAGGTGCCCATACTCCTTCCTCTCCCACCCATGCCCCACCCTCTCTCAAACACTGCTCTGCCCACACCCACGCCCGCCTCTTCCTGCTGAAGCACTGTCTCACCCCCTGCCCGCTCCCCCGAGTGGCGTGGCCCAAGAGTAGCATGACGTAGAAAGTGGCATGGTAGCGATGGGGAGTGCAGACAGTGGAGTGTGGGGGTGTGTAGTACTGGGGATTGATGTGACCCCCCTGTACATTCCTCCACTTCTGAGTGTATACAAAGCCTGAGACATAAGTATGCCGAGGGAGAACAATTTACACCAACATGTCATTCTTTGCAGTTTTTCCTCAGTGAGATTGTACATTTCTGGGGTGATAAATTCTTGAGTCAATAAAACTGTAAACTTCATTAGACCACATTTTCTGTAGTATAATTTCATTGAAATCAAAGGAATTACATTAGCAGAGAATTTAGCGTGTTAAATTAAAACTGGATTGACATAGTAGCATGTCATGGTCTCCAGCTCTGATTGTACCATCTCCCATGCTAATTGGGGCACCATTTTTCAAAAGACTGGCTACTCTTTTTGAGAGTACTGTTTGGACTTGCAAAATGTGCACCCATATTTGCAGTTGAGTCGAGGACACAAACCAGTGTATTTCTACCTCTGGCTATCTGATTGCAGATGCAGCTTGGATAGTTAAAGGCACAAAACCATTCATAATTTATTTGTGGGTAGGGGAGGGAATCAGAAATGCAGGCATAAGTTTTGTTGGTACCAATTTCTCATGCAAAAAACCCCTATACCTCTCAGCAGCTAATGCATGTTCTGGGCCAAGAGAAATGTGCAAATACACACCAGCACAGAATTTGAACGCCAGTCCTATCTATGAGTTTTCTGAATGCTTTAACTGTACCTGATTCATCTTTGGTGTAAGAGGGTGTAACTTCCACTAATACCAGTGAAGTTGTACTCCATTCTTCAGGGACTGAATTTGTCTCTACAAATAGGAATCTTCTCCCCAAACTAACACTGCCATCCAAACTCACCTATAAAATTATCATCCTTTTTGTAAGTCTTTGCCCCAAACTGGAGTAAGACAGTGAAAACTATACTAGAGAAAAATTCTTAGTAGTCAATCTCCCATTATACGAGTACGCCTGTGAATCCTGGACAACATACAAGCACCATTTGTGAGCACTTGAAGAATAGCATCAATAATGCATCAGCAGAATCCTAAATAGCTCTTGGGAGGATAGGCACACAAACATTAGTGTCTTGGAAGAGTTGAACGTGATCAACATTGAAGCCACTATCATTCATCAACAACTTCATGGGACTGGTCACATTGTTCAGATGTCTGATCAGCGCCTCCCAAAACAGATTGTGTTTTGTGAGTTGAAGGACAGAGGAGTACTGGGGGCCAGAAGAAGCAGTATTAGGACATGCTGAAGGCACACATGAAATTAGCAGCATCCGTGTCGACACTTTGAAGAACCTTGCCCAGGACTGTTCCCAGTGGAGAATAGTAATCCGTGAGAGAGTGGCGCAATTTGAGAGGTCCCACTGCAGTGCAGATGAGGAAAGGCAGAGAAGAATAAAAGAGCATCAAAAACTGCCCCATGTCCCTCCAACTGCTACCACCACTTGCCCCGTCTGTGATAAGACCTGTGGCTCCAGAATAAGGCTGATCAGCTATTAACGGACTCACAAATAAGAGGGTGACATGAAGACATCCTACTCATTATCTGAGTGACTGCCAAAAAGAAGATAACAGACTACTCCAAAACATCCCTAGATATTCTGAGATTCTGATCTCAGTTCACCAAATGCTCATATGAAGCAAAACTCCTTAATTCCATAGAGTTATTTCATTTTCACATGAATGGAGTCAGAATCTGGCCTGGTGTGTACAGTTCTACTGTATCATTAAAAGAGAGAGTAACAGATTTTTTTTTCAGAACCTAGCATGACTGCTTATTGCAGGTTGTATTTCACATATACACACAAAAAAACCAAAACCACACAAAGCAAAAAACTACAATAAAAAAGCCTGGTGAAATTAACACAAGCAAAATATGTATTTAACTCTTCCCCATATACACAAAGTTGCTAGGATACAAGCCAGTGCCTTGCAAACTGGCAGTACAATTACATTTACAAAGAAACTGACAAGGATTGACCTTTGTCTACTCTTTCCTGTCTGCCTTTTACCAGGCATGGAAAAGCCTGGTGGCTTGACAGACAGATTTGATGGGCACATTTCTAGACAGCGTGCTGTCTGGATGGGTGAGGTAGTCCTTCTTTGTGAATCTGCTAAGAACTAAGAAAGCTTTTAAAAGGGCCTCAGCCCTCTGTGTTTCACTCTTGTAATAATGAAAGCAGCTTTTTTTCATAGCCGGGCTTATGTAACATTTGGGCGCACAGGGTTTCTTTTGCATTTAAAAACAAAATATTTCGAGTGAATGCCACATTAAAATGATATATCAACATATAACTGGATTTCTTTCTAATTAGTACACACATTGAAAAATGACCCACATTTGCAAAAGCGTGCATACAAAACAGCATTTCTGGCAAGCCCAGAACTGCACACAGGCAATGTTCAAGACAGTCACAGAAATCAAAGAGAAATTGCTGAGCTACAATTCATCTGCAAATTCGACACCCTCAGTTCAGGCTTAAACAAAGACTGTGAATGGCTGGCTAAATACAAAAGCAGCTTCCCCTCCCTTGGTGTTCACACCTTCAGATCAGCTGCTGGTAGTAAGCCTCACCCTTCCTGACTGAGCTAACCTTATCATCCCCAGCCTTGCTCTGGCTTATTTATACCTGGCCCTGCAGGTTTCCATGACCAGCATCTGATGAAGTGGGTCTGTGCTCACGACAGCTCATGCTCAAAACTTTTCTGTTAGTCTATAAGGTGCCACAGGACCCTTCGTTGCTGTTACAGATCCAGACTAACACGGCTGCCCCTCCAATACAGAAATCAGAGTCTCTATATATGGCAATACCTATATATGCACAGTACAAGTTGGACCTTTGTCATTCAGACTTCTGTACTCTGGCAACATCTGAGGTCCAGCATCTCATTGGGTGCACCTGGGCCCAAATGTTACTCATGAGGAAGGGCTGACCCTCTGCTCAGCAACTCCTCCCCTGCCCTCCCAGAGCTTCTGGAGCATCGCAGATAGTTCATTCACAGCGCTCAAGTTCAAGGAGGAACGTCAATGAGGGGGATGCTCATGGGAAGAGGCAGAGTGGCTATGGAGTTCCATAGGACTGTGTTCCTGGCTCCCAGCCATCGGTTTCTACAACCACCCTGCTGAGCCCTCCCTCTTGGCAGGGTCAGTGCTGGCTCCTTTGCTACCACCGGAGTGCAGCCCTGTAGCCCGCGGCAGCAGAAGGGCCAACACTGATCTCCCCTGGTCCAGCAGATGCCTTGGTCTGAGATTAATCAGGTTCCAATGATGCTGGACCAAGGGAGTACCACCTATATTCCAACCTCAGCAGAGGCCCTGCAAAGGACATGTAAACAACATGCATACAATTTAGCACAAACTGCTACAGAAACGTATGACATTTTCTATATATTTTTAAGAACTGCAACTTTCAAGGGTGGTGGCACAAAAACAATTTGCTTTTGGAAACTGTTCTAAGTGTGTACATCTGAAAACACACAGATATTAAAAACAGTCTGTCAAATTAAAGGTTGAGCAATTAATTAAGTGCAAATTCTGTACAACTGGACCAAGGAGAAAATTCATCAAACAGATGAAATATGACCTATCTTGTCCAAAAGACAAATATGTTTAAACAAAAAATATGAAAATTGATGACAAAATTACTGGTAGCAAAATGCACACAGAGCAGATATGAGACAGCTGTACTTTGATTCAGCATGGTAAGTTCACCCTTACAGAATTCCTGATTCATTATCTCCACTGTCTTGTACGACTTCTCCTAGTTAATCTCTAGAGTCTCATTTTTTTTTAATCTGGTAATCATACATTGAAGATCAGGCTGAGTCCCAATCTCCTTTTCACTGGGGGTTTTACCCCCCTAAAACTTGCATTTGTAACTTTATGTCCCTCAGATGAATTTTCTCTCCCACAAACTATCTGAAAAGCACATACACTCAAATTTTCTTGTGCCACTCACATGCAAGTGTAACATTCCAGGTGCATGCAAGTTGTGTGGGTGCAAATTGCATTTGTAAAAACTGATTCCACTTTATTATAGTCAAAGGAAATTTTGCAATTGGCACCAGAGGAAATGGTGAAGAGGAGAAAGCACAGTTGGTCTCCAAAACCCAGCAAAGCATTTAAAGAACTGCATGCTTTTTAAGCTCCAAGAATAACCCTGTTGGCTTCAGTGTGCATGAACTGTCTCACTTGATTGCAATGGTTTAAAGTTATGCATGTGCTTAAAATTTTGCTGGATTGGGGCACAGGTGCCTTATATTGTATTTTCATTCAAATGTTTATATGCATAAATAGGTGTGATTCCCAAAGAATGCACACTGTGTCTGTCAAAAGCTTCAACCTCAGCAAGCCTTTTTGTGAGGTTTGCATGTATAATGAATGCACCACACCATATTGCATTACCCATGCTTGATGTTAGAAACAGATACAAGGCTTCACAAATCAGAATGAAACTTTAAAGTGGATGGAAAGAGGCAGCAGATTGGAGAGAACGCTCAGAATACAGCCTGTTATTTTCATATTAAAATGTAATGGTGCCATTAAAGTTAAAGCCACTGTTAAACTTGATTGAGTAAATTAGTTAATTAACCATAACATCTAATGCATTCCTCCAAGGCATACCTCGATTCCTCAAGATGCATATATTTTATAGAGTCTCGGTTATACATTATCATAACTGTGCAGTGCAGTATGATTACACTAATCTTTGAGTGGCTTATGCGCTCACTTATAAAAGAAGAAATGGAAGGTTGTAGTACTGTTTTGACTTTGGGGTAGATGAGAAATTAGTGGGAGATGATTCAGACACTCGGTTCCTTGTTGCCAAGAAAGCTCTGCTAATTTAAAAAAATATAAATTTTAACACTCTCTCTCTCTCTCACACTCACACACACACACATGCTTCTCTTTTCATTTCTCTGGAATAGCCATCTATCTAGAACATTTGATAAATATTCACATTTGCTTGCTTCTTGAGATGAAGGCATCATCCTATTAAGTGCATTTTGCATATGACAGCAATTATACTCTTAAATTCTACAACACCTGTTCTCACCGGGTATCACAAAGCATTATATTATTATACAGATTGTGGAACAGATTTTCTGACACATTAGACGAGCACTTGGATGCCTAAATCAAGTGTACAAGTACCACAATTACACATACAAATGTTAAATAGTGCATGCAAATGACTGTTTACTATCATTTTTTCAAGCCATTACCTGATATTCAATTGTAGTAATTGTATGTGCTAATGATGTATGCCCCTACATGCCTAGCCTGTTTGAAAATCTAGCTTTGCTATTAATATATGTAGATATGATGCTATTAATACAAAACAACAACTATGTTTAGTGACAGTTAAGGTTACCTCAAGATATGTGTAATACATTCAAAGTTTGAAAACCACACATATCACAAATGAAGCAAGAAGTCTTCTGTGTTCTTTGACACCCTCTAGCACTCCATGGGACTTTGGCTTTCATCTCCCACACATACCGTAAAACAAGACACACCCCAGCTTCTTTCACAAAACCTTAACAGCAACTTCCTACATCTTTGTATCAACACATCTGACCATCTCGCCTCCCAGGGTCTGGAAAGTGACTTCAGCAGTGTTAAAGCTAATTCATCACAAAACCAAAACCCAGTAGACATTTGATTTGGGATTTTTAAATTCCTTTAACAAATTCCCCTGCCTTTCTCCACCTTATTCCATCCCCCATGCACTTTGTTTCATTTCTTTCCCATTAGTTCCCATATTTTTGAATCTTTTCTAGAAACAGCATTGCGATGCCTTTTTGTTCAAAAATGGCAAAGATAGGACCTCTTCAATCAACTCAAATAATGGGTTAAGTCTGTCCAGTTATAGCAAACCAGATCACACCACCTGGAAGAACATGGATTCTACTGCAGTGTGTAAATCGAGTGCAATATGCAGGAGTAATGTTAATGGTAAAACTAAACAAATCTAACAAGCTGATTTTGAGTAAAAGGTGCCATGTACATCTCAACTCAAGCTATTCTGTACTGGAATCAGACCTTAAAACATAGTTTCCTAATAGGGTATCTGGGACAGTATTTTTAAAAAGGCAGTCTTCTTTTTTGTGAGCTTGTTTGCACCTGCAATATTAATTACAGGACAGCTCTTGCACCTCTAAGTTTGT
Organism: Carettochelys insculpta; assembly: GCF_033958435.1. Classification (NCBI taxonomy): domain Eukaryota; kingdom Metazoa; phylum Chordata; order Testudines; family Carettochelyidae; genus Carettochelys; species Carettochelys insculpta. Next base: position 17,282,698 of record NC_134153.1, on the reverse strand, counting down.
GATTATTTGTGTAAATTATACTGTTAGATGTTTATGTGCTCTGGTTGGTACCTGTAATTCATTTTGCAGGTACAAAATTGCAGGTGCAATTTTTGCAAGTATAAGTCACATAAAAATAAGTGAGGTTGGATCAGCCTTTTAGAAAGCTCACCTCCCACCCCAAGAAAGCTTCCATTTGAATACTGTACATACATTGTCCTCTCCCTCTCCATCTCACTGATTTTTAGTGTGAAATTAAAAAAATCATGTTTGGTTAGGGGAATCAGGAAGTGCATTATCCTCACCAATGAACGATGCTAACTCTGAAGAATGCTGTGACCTAGTTGCTAGAAGCTAAGCCAGGTTTATTTGCACTGATGAAGTTATCACTCTGTGCCAAATACATCTTTTCACAAAAGATTCCTTTTAGCATAGATCACAAAGAAGTTGCTCACTAAAGCAGCAGTTGACATTCATTGTTTCAATAGAAAACACAAATGCAGAGACCGTTTTCAGAGAAAGATGACAAGAATGTCACCTAAAGTAAAAGGGCAAAGGAGAGAAAAAAAAAAAACAGCCAAAAACCTCAAACCCCTCCACGAACCCAAAACGCGTAAGTCTGATTTTCTGAAATGAGAGAATTTAAAAATAAATGATCAAAATTTCCAAACCCAACTTCAGAAGAGGACTATGTAAATCTTGTCAGCTCATCTTTTTGCACGCAGAAAGGCCATTACAGTACTTCATGCAACTTTGATAATGAATTTTGTGCTCACCAACATATTTAGTTTGTGCAGCAGCCTAAGTATGTAAATATACCTTTTTATTGGGGAAGCCAATATAAATGGGGGGAAAAAATCAGGCGTTATTTCAGAAGCTGGTTTGAAAACTTGCCTGACATTATCAAAATGGTAGCGGAGCTAAATGATTGTGACAACATGGCCTAGAATGGCATTGATGCAAACTGACTCCAATGACGTTTTTTTTGTTTTGTTTTGCTTCCAATGACTTTATTCACCAGGCAGAGGACTGAGTTCTAGCAGTGTCAGAAGTGTCCTTGACAGGCACTCAAGTCTCTTCCAAAAGAATCTTTTTCACCTTTTCAAACAGAACTTCTTCAGATTCACGAGGCATTTCACCTCAATCTGAGAGCAAAGTCAGAATTTTTCCTATCAAAATGGGTTTTTAATGGGAATGGAAAATTTCTCTGAACAATTTTTCCTGCTGTCCGATCAGCACTCACTCAACATCCTTCATTATTCTGTGGGCTTGTCTACACGAGCCCCGTCCTTCGAAGGGGGCATGTAAATGAGCCTGAGTGGTGAATAGCAATGAGGTGCTGCACTGCACATGCAGCACCTCATTAGCCTATTTCTCTCCATGGGAACTTTGAAGTACCAGCAAGCCATGTAGCCATGGGCACTTTGAAGTACCCATGAAACTTCAAAGTTCCCTTATTCCCAAAACGTTTTGGGAGTAAGGGAACTTTGAAGTTGTGCAGGTAATTTCACGTGCCCGTGGCTGCACAGGTTGCCGGCGCTTTGAAGCTGGCAAAGTTCATGTGGTAGGAATTAGGCTAATGAGGTGTGGACAAGTCCTGTGTGTGTGTGTGTGTGTGTGTGTGTGGCAGGGGGGAATGCTGTGATGTCGCATTTCAGTTTTTTTCTTCAAAATGAGACGATACTGTGTATATGTGCCTAACCTGAAATGTTGTTTGCCCCAAACATCAGACATAGGCAGCAGTGCACTAGCAGTAGCATACTCTGCTTAGCATTGACTTATCAGTCTCTTCGGCTATGTCCATGTTAGAGAGTTTTATAGACAAAACTCACCAAGCGTCTAAATACAAAATGCATTTTGTCGACAAACGGTGGACAAAAAAGCTGTGTAGATGCTCTAGGGGCTCTTTTGTCGACAGAGCAGATCAAAAGATTGATCTGCTTTTATGTGTAGATACAATCTGCCAACAGAAGTTTTGTCTGAACATCTCTTCCAACAGTAACTTCTGTAGACAGATGTTTCTAGTGTAGGCATAGCCTTCAAAATGTCTCCCCCAATTTATCTGAATCTTTTTGTATTGTCAAACCATTAGAACACACTCAAGACCAGTTCTTTTTAAAAGAATGTTTGATATCCATTTCTCAGCTTTCAACAAACTGAATAATCTCTCTCTTCTGCTGTACTGTCTAAGGGTTAATAGCTACAAATCATCGTAAAAAGCCATCAAACCAGTGTTTTTGAAGACATGATTTCTAGTGCCTCGCAGAGACATGAATTTAAGTTCCCATGCTTGTTGTTTGAAGACATTTTGCGGGTTTCCTTTGAAAACAAGGCCTGATACCTCAGATACAGAATGGTCACTTTTCAAAAACTGTTTACCCATGATTGATAGCATGTTTTTGCCTCTTATTTGTCCATATGATTCAACAGAGATTGTAGTGATGGCCTGGTTTCAACCACAGTTATCAGATCACTTGATGCAGTTGGTGAGGTACGCCACATCTTGTGACACTGAGGTTTTCAATAATGGTGCCATGCTCTGTTCTTATTTCAGAGCCTGATAGAGCTTATGTGTTTGAAAATCTTTTCCCCTGTGCACATAACTTCTGTGTAAAATGCAAACAGAGAAATTTCAGTTAGTATATTTTGAAAATAGTCAAGGTTCCCAGAACAGTCTGTTCATTAACTACTATGAATTCCATGAGGTCTCCCACTAGGGTATAAGACATCTGCATTTCTCCTCCATTCTTCCATTGGGAAGAAGTTGAGTGCACAGCTGAGATTCCATATTTGTCTCAAGTAAGGTGACCACATTGCCCTATGGCAAATATGGACACTCACCTCCAGAGATGTTCTGCCATGTCAGGGCTCCTTGGCCATGGAGGCTGCTGCCCCATGGTGAGGCACTGGGGATGGGGGCTCCACAGGCTCCTGATGAGGCAGGAGTGGAGGATGGGGGCTTAGTAATTTCTTAGTGGGGAGGGAGGACTGTGCTGCTAATATGGACTTCACAGCCTCCCATCAGGTGGGGCTAGGGAGGAGGGTAGCCAGCCCATGAAAGAGCTCCCTGTAGCAAGAGCTTCATCTGCGAGGCACAGGGTGCCAGGAAACCAGGCAGCCATCCCATGGAGGGGCTCCCTGGCAGCAGGAGCTGCCTTTCCTAGGCTTAGAGCACCAGGGAACAAGGCAGCCACCCTGTGAAAGAGCTTGCTGGCAGGGAATGGGGTAGCCTTCCCACAGAGGAGCTCCCTGGCAATCGGGGTACTGCCCCAAGGCACAGGGTGCCAGGAAACTGGGCAGCTGCCCTGCAGTAGGGTTCACTGGCAGCAGAAGCTGCGACCCTGAGATGCTGGGTGCCAGAGTCTCACAAAATACAGGACAATTTGCCCATTTTCTTAAAAAAGTCAGGACACCTGTGGGACAGCTTAAACAACAGACAGTCCTGGGAAAAATGGGACAGACGGTCACCTTACTCTTACGTGTGATTAATCCAATAATTTTCTACTTCATGCCTTTTCACTGGTCATTTAGTTAAGCCAACCTTTGATGGGGTAAGGCGGGAGAGGGATTCTACCAGAGGAGATGTGCTCATCACAATTAGAAGACGTGCTTCTCTCCACACTGCTCTGCTTCCTTCTCTCTGTGCCATGTTTCTGGAATACGGAAGGGCAGTACCGCATAGTATTTCCCTCCCATTGCTGATTAGACAATGCACCATGAGACGTCAGTCTGCCATTTTTATAGACCATAAGTAAGCAACACTAAACCCAAGATTTTGCAGTTAATTATCAGGATAGGCCAGCCTTTGAGACATAGGTATGACTCATGTATCAGCTTCTAATCACCCATATGATCACTTTAGAGATGGGACTCCAGGCTGCCCTCAACTCATAAGTCAATAGTGCTCCATTTTAAATTGCTGAATGAGGCACACACAGCAGCAGGGCATTTTCATTATTACTTATATGCTGATAAGCATTGCATTTTACACAAACACAGGGGAGCTGACAGATTCAATGGAAGGGAAGGGGTCTCGGGTGGAATGGGCAGAGCTGTGGGGCAAGGTATCCAGCCCTCAGCACCACCCAGAACCCACCATGCATCGTCTCCAGCCCTCAACACTGCATGGTGCTTGGGTGGCAATTTAAAAGGATCCAGGGCTCTGGGTGCCAACATTGCCACAGTAGTGGCTGGGAGCTCTGGACCCTTAGAATCACCAGGCCCCAGGGCAGCTGCTCCCTTTGGCCTCTGTCCATGAGCCCCCAGAAACACATACTTGGGTCCCTGTCCAGTGTCCTTTGGTTTCTGCTCCTGCTGCTCCTTCTTAATTCCTAAGATCATCTCTCAGGGCTTTACCATTGGTCCTCTTTCTCTAGCTAAACTTCCTCCCTGGATAAGCACACTCAGTCTGTTACATATCTTCAACTACCATCTCCAGCGGTTTCAGATTTCTCTCCATCCATCAGCTTTCTCCTTTAATTCAGATTTACATCACAGCCAGGAAGTTTCCCCACCAACTGACCATAATTCCAACTCTAATGACCTCCAAAATCTACTCTCTCTATCACTCTTGGAAACGTTACCATGCTTATTCCTCTTAGAGCTCACAACTTGGTTGTAATTTTCAATGCCATCTCTCCTTTTTCTCCCCTCTCCCCACTATTGGCACTGCTGGTATCTTCTTCTGTCATTCCTGTAGTGTTGGGGAGGAAGGGGCGAATGGTGAGGTAGGTATTCTTTTCAGCTTAAATGTTTGCTTAATTTGACCTCAATCTACTTGCAGGGAGACCCTCCTGGAATTTACACCCATGCATTGTGAGATCCAGTAACATCCCCTACTGCCTGGGTGAGGAAGAGTGTGCTACATCAACCCTAAACATCAAAGAGGCTCAGAAAGTCACAAACCTTTTGGTGAGTATTTTCCCCCTGCCTCTGCAGCTCAGGAGCCTGGCTGGTCACTACTGCTCCAGTAGGCTTCATGAGCATGTACAGCAGGGGCCCAGCTGGGATTTGGCTTTGGATATGAAGCATATCTGTATGAAAAAATACTCATTCTAATAATGTACTATTATGCTTCCCTGCATACAAAGTCAACACTGTCGAAATCCAAGTTCAATCTTTAATGAAGTCTGAGTGAAAGATTTTTTTTTTAAATTTTTGAATAAATATTTAATACTTAAAGGAATTATTGGTTTTCCAGTTAAATATCTACAGGAACTCAAAGTACAAGTTGAGTGTGGCTCAGTGAAATGCAAATTTGATACATTCCAATTCATCAAACAGAGATTTTACTATAAAAAAGGTTTCATAGAAATAATAGCTGTCATCTAACAATTAATGCACCCAACGCCCCTCAGTACTGCACTGAACTTTAATGAAAGGTTACTTAGTCAGTTAAATTGCTTCATACCTTGCAAGATTAAAGTTAAGTAAAAATTAACATCAGTATTCCAGGAAGAGAGCATGCAAACAAAATTCACTTAATGACAGAGGACTGTAATGTTTTCATTGAATATTGTGAACAATGTTTCCATTAAAAATTGCTATGGAATTAAAAATGTCACTCTATATGTAATTTAATCTACTGAACAGGAGCATTGTTGCAATTTTGGCTTATTACTATATATAGGATATTTTAAACAAACACACACACACACTCTCTCTCTCTCTCTCTCACTGCAAGCTGAGCACCTAGGCAACTACCCGGGGAAGATTCAGGTATCACTCAACCGATTAACAGAGTGTCCACAGCAGGCATCATGTATTTCTACTGTTGGTGCTTGTCTGCACATGCCTTGGTGCACATAAAATTTATTCCACCAAAGGAATAAATGTAACACTGATAAATGTAACAAAAAGTAACACTGATATGCAGTGGGTGCACAACAGTGATGGTTGCCAAGCTGTTTTGGAAATCTCATCTATAATATTTATATGATTGATCACAATGTGGGGTGTCACTGTGAGTGCTATGGCATTTAAGTTCTTGCTGGATGTTAGACAGCAAGGACTAAATACCATATGATCATTGGCAAGGTCTGTTGGTGCTCCAAAAGCTAAGGATTCCCATAAACATTCCCACACTCATACCACAGAGGACTGCTTTACTATGATTACCCAGTATAGAAAAGGTGCAGTTGCCCTAGAAACAACACAGTAGATCAAACTAACATCCTAGCTCAGTTCACAAAAGCAGTCTGGTCAAAGGAAGACATATCCCAGCTTGTCCATGAAGTGATCCCAACTTCTAAAAAATTCTAGCATCAAGCGTCTCACCAGTAATCAACCAGTGTCTGAAGAAGGATGGAGTCTGTAGTTTACGTACTCATATGCTCAGGCAGACTATGACGTGAGTGCCATTGATAGACCCAAAACAGGTCAGAAAACCTTCTTCTCAAAGCCAGCAGCTCTGAGGAATACTGATTTGCCCACCACCATCAGAGAAACCACAGTCTTGATTCTCTCACAAAACTCCACCCCCAAACTGGTTGGGCAGGAATCTTTAGTGAGCTATCGGATGACTGTGGCAAACAGCTTCTGGACCAGCATGCCCTCCCTCATGCTTGTGTCCTGATGCTGGAGGATCCAAACAAGTTGTTCTCACAGCTTCAGGAACATCTACTTTTTCATGAGAAAGTTCTGCAGCCACTGCTGGCCATGCCACATCTGCACCACAATATGATTCCACTGGTGTTTCTGGAAGGGGGCCACAGTCAGAGACCAATCTACATATGGTGAATTTTCAGTTAACTCAAGTTATGAGCAGCAGCATCAGGGTCACAGCTGTTCATGTGTGTACCTTCCTCCTGGAGGTGTCTTCAACAGGACAAATACTGCCACCAAAATATCCCCCTGCACCTTGAAGAGTTCTGCTTGATTCACAAAACAGGAGTAAAAGCATGAGTAGGTGAAATTTGCCTGCTGGTGCAGGATATATGTTCAGCTGCAGGGAGCATGAAGACTCAGAATAGGTTGTCTGGATGTGTTGGGGGTGGCTAAGATCACTTCTGGTCAAGTGCCATAGGATGGACAGACATGCTCTCCCACAACACATCAGGAACCAAGTCTTACAGTGGCTCATGCCAGCAATGGCACTACGACGCCCCTGAGAACCATCATCACATGACTCAGGTATGGTACCATAGTATGGATGTGATGGCACAGGTACGAGGCTTGTATAGCAAAACAGCGTGGCTGCTCAAACATAAGTTTTGAAAGAATGGATCTGCAAGCATGGGTCCCATAGACCCAAGTTTATTATGCTCTTCAGACCTCTAGTCTGGGTTGCCATGTTCTGGATACTGCTCATCTTCCACTCGCAAGAGACAAGCAGTTGTTCCGCCCAGCTTTCAGTCCCAGCTTTCTGACTGCCTTATCACAGCCAGATTCTAGGCTGCTGCCTCCAGCTGCCTGCTCCTGCTCCCCACTGGTGGCCCTCTGAACCCTTCTTTTTCCTGTACTTTGGTGATTATGGAGTCCTTAATGGATGGATGTTGAAGTGGGTGACAGTTCTGTCCATCACCCAGATCTTTTCTTCCAGTTCTCCCAGGTCTGATTACACTGTGGATTGCACATGCATGGACACACACAAACAAGATGGGACTGAGAAGAAAATATAAAGGTGAGCTCAAAGGTCAGATTCAAGCCATCTCCAAAATGTGAGTGTTTTTGTACAGGAAACTTTGGCTCTGGTCTACTGTACCTACAGTATTTTTGTTATGAGCTGACCACAGCCTTGATATGGGCCAAGTTAACAGTCTCATCGAAGTTAATTGGTATGAACTTACCCTTCTGTTATTGTAACTGTAAGGACAAATTAATCACAATCCCCTACCGAAGACAACAGAGTTAGGTGAACACATCCAGAAGCTGTGTACTGTGGGAGCAGAGGTCTTTTGCTGAGTATTGTTTTGGGTGAGAATTGGAGACTCTGAGAATGAAAATATAGGCAGAAGTCTGAGACAAAAACAGACAAAGAGGCAGAGGCAAAAAGCAAGACATTTAAGTAATAGCTGGTGAGCATAATGTGACTTTGGAAAAAGCCAAAGAAAGCACCTTCTGGGTCCATTGGCTAAAGAGGTTTGGAATTTGATGCTAAAAGATTGAGTCTAGTTCTTGGTTCATTCTGTTTTCAGTGAAGCAGGACTTCTTACATTCCTTGTAAGTAAACAAGATTGCATTAAAAATCCCCATCAATTTTTACTTCCATCTGGGACATCCACAGGACTGTTTGACTAGCCACTCAAGTCTGAAAGGGGCATTATTATTTTGGAGAAGGTTGAGCGAAATCTTACTGCAGCTGCTGAACATAACAGCTACTCCTTATTCAGAATATATGTTAAGAAGTGATTCTACTCTTTCTTGAGATAGACAACTGAAACAATTGAGGTCACTGATTAAATCACAGGCCACATGCCAGGCTGGAATCTGACCTGTGTGGACAGAGGGTCACTGTGGCCTGACTGGAAATGCAAAGAAAAGCGAGTGTGTGCGCGTGCACCAAAGAACACAACAGAGGCATGTTGACAAGGCAACATGGAAGCCCCAGAGATTTCCTTAAAAGCCTCTGTATTGTAGCTTTGGGAAAAAGTTAAAAAGGAGAGTGCTTTGGGGTATATGCTAGCTCCCTTTCTTTCCATGTGGAACTTAACTTGGGACAGTAGAACATCAGTTTATGGTCTCAGCTACAGTGCAAAAACTCATGTCAATGAAGCTACTCAAAAATACAAGAAAGTGTAAAGATTCAGAAACATTTTTGTGAAATCCCCCACTTCACATTCCTTTCCCCTAATTTTTTCACCCATTATCAAAAACATCTGTATCATTGGCACCACTAACAGACTTCTTTAAAAACAAAGTTAAGGTTGGAGAGATTGGCACAAGGAAAGGGCTGTGTGCTAGGATCTGGTAGTACCACTATCCATGCTGTATACGTTCTCTGGGTAACTCTCTGATCCTGTCCACTTGAGATCTTTCACACATACTAAATTCACTTTTTAAAAAAAATAATCTCCATGGCTAGTTACTATCATAGTGCTGTTTTGCCACATTATTTCCTAAAGAGCATTTGTATCAGTAGAAGGGTCTGTTAGCATGGACGGGTAATTTATAAAATGTAAGCCCAATAACAGAGCAACCTTCTCCTCCTCCCCACTCCTCTGTATTTTCTTAAGCCTCTCTAGACCTCATTCATGAAAAATGATTTACAAAATACAAATAGATTTTGGCATGAAATAAGCTTAAATTGACTGCTTTCTATCATGAATTAATATTAACCAGAGCTTGTCAGTTACTAAATATTTATTTTAGGAATACATACAGCCTCTGCTTTCATGTTGGTTAAGCCGTAATCTTTGGCTTGTCAGTTCCAGGATATGGCAGTGGATAAATTGTGCACTTTTGAACTGATAGATGTCAGAGACGTCGTATACAAATGGAGGGATATGTCAATGAACACCCCAGTTTAGGTTACATTTACTATAAACATTGACATTCCTTTGCAATGAGACCATTTGCTGGCTAAGCAGTCACAGCTTCCCAGGGTTTGATGCTTTTGTGCTCAGTCAGGTTCTAATGATTTCAGAGGTTTGCAATTAATGAACCATTAGATTAATTGGTAGAGTATGTAAAAACAGGTTTTAGAATTGGGTCAGAACCACAGACAAGCTATTACCTGAAGTGACAACAATCACCAGAGGCAAAAACAGTGAGAAGTTGAATTAATGATTTTACTCTTGCTCTCTCTGGGCAAAAAAAGCAGCTGATAAGAGTTTAAGTTGAGTGATTGTGGAAAGCAATATGGGAAGCAGGTTCATGAAAAAAATTAATATTGTTCCTCATTTCTGTCAATGGAGGATCTCAGCCTTTACAGTCTAGGATCTCTGTTGAATAAAAAAGCTACAATATTTCTCTTGGTTCACCTGAATCTCCTGAACAGCTCTCTTCCAAAGCCAACATGTTTTATTAATTATGTTCCACACAGGACACCTTAGTAAAATGATTAACTGTTCTTCAGAACCCCTGAAATAAATAAGACTAACATCAATATATGGTCATGTAAACTTGATAGAAACCCCAAGATAGCTATCTTTTAAGACATGTACATAAGGACATTTACTCCCAGAAGATCGCTAAGATGCTTAAATTTTGACAGTGCAGTGAGTTATCACAATGAGGGGATAGCAGTTTAGTTGAATCTGTAATTTGAAGAGTAAAATTTACCAGAACATACAATATTTTTGTCTGGGTTTTCCCTCGTGGCAGGGATACTCTAATCAGGTTCTTGGTGACTTAGTGCTGAGAACTAACAACTTTGCTGTGTAACCTCAGAAATGCAGTATATTTATGACAGCTGCTTCTGTTTTGCATACTACATAAGTATTTCTGATCTAAAAACTCATTTCCTTTATAGGAAAAATACAGTGCAGCAGGGCTATCCATGGGATTACATGAACCTTGGTTTAAAGCAGGGGTGTTGAACTGCTGTCTCATGGGCCAGAGATGCAGTTTGTCAGGACTAGCTGCTGCCAGAAGGTCTGTTTACCTGGGTGTCTGCTGGCACGGTTGTTCACACTGTTCCTGGCCAATGAGAGCTGCAGGAAGTGACACAGGACAAGCCACCACTTTCTGCAGTTCCCATTGGCCAGAAATGGCAATCTGTGGCCTTTGGGAGCTGTGAGCAGCAATGCCTGAGGCCTGCCTGTGGCTAACCCTGATGTGCCACCAATGCACCAAAGGTTCCCTACACCTGGTTTAAAGCAGGGATAGTCAACTATTTTCTGTGAAGATCCTAATTTCTTGGTCAAGATACAGACCAGGTTCAGACTCTACAGAAAACAGCAACAATAACAATTCTAATAATAAGTAAATACAATTTCAATGCTCATTCAGAAGCATCTGGTATCTGGATTTGGCCTGGGTCCACCTATAGATTACTGCACATTTAAATGAAGCATATGAAAGTACATATTGACAGCACTGCAGGAAAAGAAGGAAGACAGCATGAATTAATCCAGTGAAGTCAATGGGAGTCTTTGGATCAGATCATACAGAGAAGCAAGAAATAAAACAATATACAGTAAACTTTTGTATCTGGCATTCTATCATCTGGAACTCTCAACGAGCATTTTAACCATTAGTAAATTTTAGTTATGTTTTCCATAAGTACAGCATAGTGAGAGAAAATACAAATAAATACATCAAATATAATATAAGTTTACAGTATACAATACTACTCTTGTTGGAAAACAAAGCAATCTGCATATATTTGTTTCTATCTTGTTTTTCTTTAGCATTATGCTTTGCTAGGCATACCTCTCTATTATCCAGAATATTTGAATATCCTACTGGTCTTACCTCCCAGTCCCGGGGCTGCTGAAATGAAAGAGTTTACTGTAAATTTCCACATTATGTTTGATGTATGTCTGAGGCCCATGTGGTAGCTTTTCCTTTGTGTTTATGTGCTGTTAGAATACCATGTACCACATCTAGGATCCCAGCCAATGCTAATTGAAATCAATACGAATCTTTCCGTTGCCTCCAATGAACACTGGAACAGTAGCCTAGATCAAACACTACTTACATGTGTAGTCCCATTTGACCTTCATGACAGGACTCTAATAATATGAGTTTGAAGGATGAGGCATGCAGAAACATTAAAAAGCTGTTATATCTACAGCTACATTTTTACATGTTTTCCATTTCCATTTTAGGGGGAATTACAAAACATCCAGAGAGTTTTAAAAAAATCAAATCTTTTAGACAAAGAATAGAAATGTGATTCAATTTTTTAAAAATCACACTTTAAACAAACCCCTGTAATTATGCATCACAGAAAAGTCAACTCCAAATGGTTCAGTAATCTCATTAGCAAGCTCACTAATAATCATTGCAATATTCTACATCTCCCCTAAGATAATGAGCTGTACACAGGATGTTACAAAAATAAATAAATAAACATACAAACAACCATTTCTCATCTAAATATTTAACTGAATGAATTGACTTGAGATTGAACTTCAGTGTAGCAAATTTTTAATTTACGTGTCCTTAGTTTTAAGGGAAAAAAACCCTCTGTTAACTGAAGACACTGAGTTCAAACTAGACAACATTTCAAAGGCAATCCTCCAAAAGGGTATTTCTCAACTGTTTTAATACTACAAAAATTAGCCTAAGTTAAAGGCAGTAATTAGTAAACAACTTTGTCATTTTGAAAACAGCATCATTCCTATTAACATTTCCATAGTTCCCCAATTACATTATAAATCAAAAACATAACAAAAATGACACTGTAATAATGAGAATGCATAGACTGCGTCAAAAATGCAGATACCAGCTTCTTTGTTACTCTTGGAGCCCTCTGTTAATTTGTCCTATTTTGTTTTTTTAATAGAGGAACAGCAGAATCTCGACCATAATAAATAGAAGTTTTATGTCCATGAAAAGAGGTGAAGGAGAGTGCTCCCTGGAGAAGGGTAACTCAGTCCTGCAAAAAGTCTTTTCAAAGACAAACGTCATTTCTCTTGGTACATGTGGCATGGCTGAAGAACTGGATCTAGAGGCCCGGATTCTGCAAACCCTTTTTTTATTCCTGCTGATTAACATGCAGATTGAATTGCTCTTGCAAGTATGATGCACTGTACTCTGCTCTTAGTGTCTGGTCCTGATCCTTCAGGGCAAGAGAATGCTGATTACCACAAGCAACAAAGGCATTCTATGAGCCCAGTCCTACCCCACCAAAGTCAATGTGAGTTTTGTTATTGGACCAGAATGGGAAGAAAAGCAAGCTCTATGCCTGTTCAGACTGAATTGGATGAATTTAATCATTGCTTTTACAGCAGGACATACAGATGCAAGAAGGAGGGTATAGCTAATAATCTCATATTAATGTGACCCATCAATAAAGCATCCAATTGTCACGGTTTCTGGTCACAAATCTGATATGTGGGTAATAGAATGCCTATAATTATTTCATTTATCTGAGTATGTGCATGGTCCCCATTTCCACAGCTTCTGAGCTTTTCATAAACATTCATTACTTGATATTCAAAAACACCCCCTGTTAATATGGAAGTAGCATCCTTCCCATTTTACAGGATAGAAACTGAGGCCAAGTCTATGAAATCAACTCCTGTCTGCTATGCCACAAGACCACCTTTCTTCATTGGGCTCAGTTCACTTTAAAGATATTGCGGGGGTTTGTCCACCGCTCCTCCCCTGAATGAAGATCCTAGGATTCCCAGGCCTACAGAGACCCAAACTGCATAAAACTCATCCAGTAGTCAATTGCAGTGATAGTAGCAGGGTTGCAGGGAACCCACACTCACCCAAGCTCCTCTAGGACGCTTTGCCGAGAGGCAAACTCCCTTCCCTGTTAGCTGCTGCCCCTGTTCGCTGCTCGTTGCAGTGGTGCAAGGCACCTTAATCTCTTTCTGCATTGGCTGGAGGAAACAGAGGTCTGCACAAAATGGAGGATTATCTCTGGCCATGTGGATGGTGGGATTCACTGATTCAGGATACCCCTGGTGCCCCAGTGGAACTGACAAACTTCCTCACCCACACAAAGTTGAATGCAAACTCTGCCTGACTTTCCCCAGGGCACAAAGACTGCTCCTTACTTGAATTTGCATCACCCATTCTCTAACTAAGCCCGTGGCAGTACATTAAGCTTTTATAATTTAAGAAGAACAGATCCTAATAATTTCACATTCCTGTGGTCTTCCTGGGCATTCATGTATTTTTGTAGCTCATTTAGTTTAGTTCATCTTCTTCTGTGTTGAGTTTTGGGAAATCAGGATCACAGCTTTTAGAATAACTGATTTTATAGTTCTGGTCAAATTTGGTTTTGTTTTCTACATTTATTTTTTAAAGAAAAAATAAGATGACTTTTGGGAAAAAGCCATTTCCGATCAAATGTTTCATTTAAAAATGTCAAAATGAAACATTGATATTTTTTCTGAATTTTTTTATGATTTGTAATCAAAACAATTTGGCACATTCAGCAAAAGTCTGTGATGTGTCCAGGCCAACGCAAATTGGCCTTTTCTGGAGAAAAATATTTGTTATGAACAATTTCACCTGGTAAGAGCCAAGATGTTCTTTATCAACACGTTCATTTCCATCATTACAACCACTTGAGAAAATGTAACCTAGAGAGCAATTCAGAACTAAATACACATGCACTAGATTCAGCACCTCACAGGATCAGCGGTCTACTTGGCTGCCACTCTGAGCGGAACCCCAGAACAAGTTGCATTCCAAAGGGCTGGATGTACATAAGTGCTTTGGAATAAAAATGGCCATATGTGCATAAAATATGATTGGCAAAATTTAAATTCATAACTAATATAAACACTACTGCTATACCTATGAAAAGGCAAAAAGACTTATTTTAGAAACAGAAGCAGATTTATAGGATGATAATCAGAGGATTTAAACAAAGAATGGGAAAATATTCATTTAGTGTTTAAAGAAAATAGACTCTACTGAAAATAGCTTTACATGTTGTTAGGAGGCACAGGGATGAGCAAGGGTGGGATGTTAATATACATATAATTAACCTTCAATGTTTATGTCAATACATATTTTTGTTAAGCAGTGGTAAGTGTTAATTCGCAGTGGATGGCAAAGGGTGGAAAAAGATATGGAATACATATTATATATTATTCCACTAACATTTTGGTCAAATAATGATAACAATACTTTCATGGTTATTATTAAAACAGGGTTGTCCATTGAAATTTATCCTCACTGGTGTTTGTGTACTGTATGTATTCATACCACATGAACTGCCCATAAATCCTCCTCATAAATGCTGTTCTCTCTACAACTAGCAATTCCTCATTTTTATGAGAGTGTAACTTTAAGGTGTGGTGTACACACAGTTCTACTTCATTCCATATAGCTTTCCTCTCTCCCCTTTAGCTTCTGACACTGAGGTGCTGGGACTTCCGGAACACTATTCACTCCTCCCTATGGCACACGGACCATCATGCAGGACAGAGTCCTTACTTCTGACCTCATATAGTAAACTACTACTTCCAACCTCATCAAGCCCACTGACAGGAGATGGGAAAGGGACAGTTGCAAGGTGGCTCAGAATTTCAAGGGAGACCGGCGTGCCAGCAGCTGCCACCAATATTGCCAAAGCTCCGGGCCCTTTTGAAACAGCACAGTACATAAGAACATAAGTCTAACATTAGTACCACGCAAATTAGTAGAAACAATAGTAAAGAATAAAATTGCAAGGCATGTAGAAGAGCACAAATTGTTGGGCAAAAGTCAGCATGGTTTCTGCAGAGGGAAGTCGTGTCTAACTAATCTATTAGAATTCTTTGAAGGGGTTAATAAACATGCGGACAAGGGGCACCCAGTGGACATAATATACCTAGATTTCCAGAAAGCCTTTGACACGGTCCCACACCAAAGGCTTTTATGTAAATTAGGTGGTCATGGGATAGGAGGAAAGATCCTTTCATGGGTCGGGAATTGGTTAAAAGACAGAAAACAAAGGGTTGGAATAAATGGTACATTTTCACAATGGAGTGGGGTAACTAGTGGTGTTCCCCAGGGGTCAGTCCTGGGACCAATCCTGTTCAACTTGTTCATCAATGATCTAGAAAATGAGGTAAGCAGTGAGGTGGCAAAGTTTGCAGATGACACCAAGTTGTTCAGGACAGTCAAAACCAAAAGGGATTGTGAAGAACTACAAAAAGATCTCAGCAAACTGAGTGATTGGGCAGCAAAATGGCAAATGAAATTTAATGTGGGTAAGTGTAAGGTAATGCACATTGGAAAAAATAACCCAAATTACACGTACAACATGATGGGGTCAAATTTAGCTACGACAGATCAGGAAAGGGATCTTGGAGTTATAGTGGATAGTTCTCTGAAGACATCTGTGCAGCGGCAGTTAGTAAAACAAATAGGATGTTAGGAATTATTAAAAAAGGGATCGATAATAAGACAAAAGAAATCATACTTCCCCTATATAAAACCATGGTACGCCCACATCTTGAGTACTGCGTGCAGATGTGGTCTCCTCACCTCAAAAAAGATATATTGGCATTAGAAAAGGTTCAGAAAAGGGCGACTAAGATGATTAGGGGTTTGGAACGGGTCCCATATGGGGAGAGGCTAGAGAGACTGGGACTTTTCAGTCTGGAAAAGAGGCGATTGAGGGGCGATATGATAGAGGTATATAAAATCATGAATGGTGTGGAGAAAGTGAATATAGAAAAATTATTTACCTTTTCCCATAATACAAGAACTAGGGGACACCAAATGAAATTGATGGGTAGTAGGTTCAAAACTAATAAAAGGAAATTTTTCTTCACACAGTGCACAGTCAACCTGTGGAACTCCTTGCTGGAGGAGGCTGTGAAGGCCAGGACTCTATTAGGGTTTAAAAAAGAGCTCGATAAATTTTTGCAGGTTAGGTCCATAAATGGCTACTAGCCAGGGGTAAAGTATGGTGCCCTAGCCTTCAGTACAGGGGCAGGAGATGGATGGCAGGAGATAAATCACTTGATCATTGTCTTCTGTTCTCCTTCTCTGGGGCACCTGGCATTGGCCACTGTCGGCAGACGGGATACTGGGCTGGATGGACCTGTGGTCTGACCCAGTATGGCCATTCTTATGTTCTTATATGTTCTTAAGATTTAACCATGTATCCCTCTGCCAATGCATCCATGTGCACACAAAATGATAGTAATGGTGGAACACTGAATTTGCTTTTATTCACATCCACCTGTGCTCAACTCTGGGGCTGCTAACTCAAGACTTCTGAATCTAAGCTCAAATGTTGTTTTCTTCAATTTTCTTTCCTTTTATGACCTTTTTCTGTTGCTACTTTGATTTATGGTCATTTGTATGATTGCATTGCTTTGCTGTATGGTAGTTTATGTCATTTTGGTCTTGTCATAAATGACTAACATAAAGTGAGGTAAAATATCATAAAACATTAGTGAGTCACTGATATTCAAGGTTCTCCAGTACTAGCACTGACAAGTAGCAACCACAGAAGAACTGTGCCATTTGAAGGGATGTATCATTATGAATACATGTGTGTAGAGAGATCTGGATGAACAAATGCCAGTATAGGTTAGGATATCAGCAGACAATTTAAAAAGGCAATGTCAAGTTATTTTTCGTAAGTTCTAAAAAATCTTTTTCTCAGTATTGTTTCAAAGAAAACCTTTGGAAAATGGAAGCAGAGATCTGTTCCTTTACAAATTCCCCTTCTGTTCCCCTGTATTTCACATATTTCTTGTTTCGTATGCAGAATATGAAGTTACTTAGGACTGTTGTGTTTTGCATACAATGGGTTGTGAACAATGCTAATCATGAGCACTTGGTGTGGACACTGGATTTCTCCAGCCTTCTTTGTTGTAATATTTCTCATCGGACTCTGCACTCTGGTGTGACTTTATGGTTATTCTGGAAAATAGTGACACACACTTATTTGTTGTCGTAGACTTGTTTCAGAAAGTTGGGTTGATGGCTCTGGTTTATTTAGCTAAGCAAACATTCCTAACCAACAATTTATGCAAATACACTATGCTTATCACCTGTTATTTAGGAGCCTTCCATGACGGTTGAGCTTTCATTTTACTTTTTTTTTAAATAAAATGAAATCATTACCATATAGTGCCTGCCATCCTGTCATTGATAAAATGTATTTAATGTATTTAGACTTTGACACTTCATCTTTTAGGTGGACTATGGCCTTTGGATATTATGCGGGAACAATTACTTTAGTGTAGTAAAAGGGATGAACAATTGTAAATGGCAACTGCATTGCACATTGTGTGCATTATAAAACATTTTGCTGTATCAAAGTTTCAAACTTTAAGACAATTTAATTAACTTTAGATACTGAACTGAACTACATGTGGGTGACAAAGAATATGCACCACTTTTATTTAAGCTAACTGCAATGTTACCCCATTTTGTTGTATTTTTTTCTAGTTCCCTTCTTCCATGCCATATAGTTAATTTTTCCTTGTTATCTCTGATCTCACACATAGAAGTATTACACTGGAACAAAACTACTGAGCCTCTTTGCACTGTCAAAAATAGGAAGTGGATCTCAACAACTGAGAGTTCCTCTCGCACAGAGCATTTCTTAGCTGTGACAGGTATTATGCACTTAGCTCCTGCACCTCTCTGGTAGCGTGCAAGGGTATATTTGCCTTGTTAGAGATAGCAAAAGAATGTCCAGAACACACTATATTCAGGCTATCCCCACATAATATATAATCTCGTACGCACTGCATTGCTATAGGTCAGAAGCTAGAGCAGTTCCAAAGCCACTTAAATTTATAGCACAGACAAAAATTTTGGCCTTGAGCAGAAAAGGGCTAACTTATCCCACCTTTCAATCTGGCCACTGATTTAATGTTGGAATTACTTTAGATTTACACCACCATTACATGAGAATGGAATCAGTAACCTATAGCATTACATTAATAGAAATGCATATCAGATTAATTCTGCCTTCACGCATTGCAGTGAAGGCCAAACCAACTCCCAGTGGAGACAGTCCAAATGACTTCAGTGACAGATGGACCACGTCATAATATGCAAGCATATTAGGCATACACGTTCAGGCCTGAATATTTGGGTCTCCCTCTTTTTTAGCCACTCTTGGTTACATGTTCAGTTCATTATCAGAAAAATACCAATTAAATGTAAATGGTGAAAACATTCAGATTTTGTGAAGAGTTAGATCATAATACTTAATGTACTGGCCCAAATGGCATATTGATAACAGAGGGTAACTGATTTTTTTTTGCGGGAGAGGGAGCAGGTGAAGCGGATAGGAGAAAACATATGATAGAATGGACTTAGACACCATATTTCAAATTTTCTGTCAACTTTTATTTAGGTGTCCAACCAGGAGCAGTCACTATTTTTCAAATTTCATGTCAAGTGCTTTTTTTTTTAATCCCTTTAAAAAAATTCCCATCTACCATTTCTGACAGAGAGGATCTGTCATCAGAGAAGGAGAAATAATTTTCAGCTCTGTTTGTGAGTGGACACAAGGCACCCACCTCATCACTGAAAAGTTAAGGGTGAGGTCCCTCTGACATATGAGGGAAACTTCTCCAGGGAGATTGTTTCAAGTTATTTCAAAAAACAGAACAAGGATCTACTCTTCTGGGAGCATAGACCGTTTACTTCTTATGAAAGGCCCACAGTCAAAAAGGTAAAAAAGGGTCACCCAGAAAGCACAAGTGTCAGTTTTGTTACATATATCCTGTTTTTAATTTAAATATGTGAAATAAAAATATTGACTGTATTTGCATGATGTGATCTCTCAACTCAGAAGTGACTGTTAAACTCCTGCAAAAGTGGCTTTTCAAAAATCAGTAGTAGTACCTTTTTTTTATTTTTTTTGAAATGATGGGCAATATATTTGGATCTCTGTGAAAAATAAATAAAGCTGCTAGCCCCACAGCCATGTCCAACATCTTGCCCACCGTTGAGCAAGGAAAGATGGTCTTGCTACTGGATTAAGGTTCAGAAGATCCAGGCCTGTCAGCAGGGTGGGGTTGAGAGAATTGTTGCCCCAGGGCCCAGCAATAAGAAGAGGTCCTGGAGCTCTTGGATACTCCCATCACTATTCCAGTAGTGGTGTCCGGAGCCCTGGGCCCTTTTAATTACTGAAGGAGAACCATGTGACACAGTCCAGGCAGCTCTTAGGGCTGCATGGGGAGGTGAGAGTGTCAGGCAGCACACTCCAGGAAGAACTGAGGGGAGAGGGGAGCACCATGGTCCAAACAGTGCTGAAAGCTGGCTGCCCCCAACCCATCACTTCCACCTCTTCTGCCCCAGCCCCTTCTGGGGGCGTGGAGCCGCCTTACCAGATGAGTAGATCTGAGTTCTATTCCTCTGCCACACACTTCCCTTGTGATTATGGGCTCCAGTGTCAGTTTCAAATCTGCACAATATTTACCTAATTCACAAGGGCAATGTGAGAATTATTTCCCATACAGTTGTCAGACACTCAAGTTATTATAGGGATGGGACAAAAATATGCACTTCAATTGATAAACGTCCTCAGTGGTTTTGTTGGATGTGGTATACCTTCAGCTTCCTATTGTATAATGGCTGTTCTGAATGGGGAAGGTTTGAGGGGGTGGGAGGAGACTGAAAGGTGATCACAAATTCTAGTCAGTTTATCAGCTAACGATCAGTAAAATAATTCAAAGTTACTCATTAATTAGGCTAATTTTTAATATAAACTAATTGTGGACAGGAAAACAAATAACAAATAAAACCACACAAACAAAATGGGTATGATTATAAAAAAAATGGAGAGCCATCTACAACTAAGCACAGATTGAAATCGAACATGAAAAGAATAAATTAGAAACGCTTCCTATTTCTATTGCATTATAGAAATGAGAAAGAATTCATGCTTCCAAATGGAATAAAAAAGGTTTAGAATTATGGGCCCATATCACATGGATTTATTCCAGGCTTTGTTACAACTTTTGTGACTAAAGGCTGAGCAATTTAGCACAACTAAGACTAAAAGATATTGGCTGTGTCTACACTAGCTCCCAACTTCAAAGGGAGTATGGTAAGTAGGGTGTTGGGAGATTACTAATGAAGTTCTGTGGTGCAGATGCAGCACTTCATTAAGCTAACTGTCCCCCACAGCAACTTCAAAGTGCCGACTTGCGTGTAGCCGTGGCTAACCCATGGGTACTTCAAAGTTCCTGGGCTACTTTGAAGTACCTACGGGTTAGCTGTGGCTACACACAAGCCGGCACTTTGAAATTTGCTGCTTCGAAGTTGCCATGGGGGAGAATTAGCTTAATGAATGCTACATATGCAGTGCAGCACTTCATTAATAATCTCCCGACACCCTACTTACCATGCTTCACTTGAAGCTGGGAGCTAGTGTATACACAGACATATAATCCCATAGTATAGCTGCTGCTTTCATTAAGCAGACAGCCTAAAGAGTTAATTATGCCTCTAATAATTTTTAATAGCCTGTAGACACATCACACAATAACATGTTCAAAAGTATTTTCAAAATACTTTAGAACATGAAGGGAAAGACTTATGTGCCCTGGTGGTTTCAAAGTCTTGGTAAAGAAATCAATTTACATTTTAAAAGTTTTTGGTGAAATATAAATCTTCATATGATGCATGAAGCCTCTCAACATTTTAAAACCCCAATTATTTACATCATTCTCCTGATGCACTCCCATCATCATTTTTATAGGGTTTTAGACAGTATGGACATAATGAAAAGAGCTGCTCATAGGGATTGACAAGTGACATACATTTAAAAGAGAAGGTGCTATACCTTCATGAGAAAGAGCTAGGGTAAGGGTTTGCCTGAAATCAGATTTTGCCCAAGGAACAGACAGGAAGTGATCAGTAGATATGATATCTATTAAGGAAATTCACAGTGGTGTAAATACATTAATGTAGCTACACCTGTTCTACAGTAGGCTGTACCACTGTAGTGATAAATAAATTCCACGAGGAAATCTGGATTTCAATATCTAGGTTTACATAGGTACTCTAATCTGAGGGTCTTTAAGAGCATCAGGACCTTAGAAAAATGACAGCATCTCAGTTAAAGGACACTAATGTTGAATCACATTAAGAAATGTCCATATATAGGTACAACAAGAAGTCCTGTGGCACCTTAGAGACAAACAGATATTTTGGAGCATAAGCTTTTGTGGGCAAAAACCCACTTCGTCAGATGCATCTGACAAAGCAGGTCTTTGCCCACGAAAGCTCATGCTCCAAAATATCTGTTAGTCTACAAGGTGCCACAGGACTTCTTGTTGTTTTTGAAGATGCAGACTAACTTGGCTACCTCTCTGACGCATATATAGGTAGACGTTCTTCTGATTGCAAACATCTACCCTTGTTTATTATAAAGTAATACTTTAATAATTTAAACAAGACACACAATAAACCATGGGAACATCTATGTAGCAAAAATACCCAAATAATACCCCTCTTTTTCCCTTGGGTCTCCAGCAGTGACTTTCAGGCTATGTCTAGATTACAGGGATTTGTTGACAGAAGTTTTTGTTGGAAGACATCTTTTGACAAAACTTCTGTCAACAGATCACGGCCAAACTGCCAAGCACATCACAAGAGCGATCCGCTCTGTCAGCAGAGACTGGCTGGACTCCCTGGCTGTTCTATTGGCAAAATGGCCAGCCAGAACCACAGCAGACAGGGCTACCTGGTGTCCTGGAAGCCCTGTCTGTTGATGGAGGGCCCCCAGAATGTCCAGACCAGCTTTCTGTCAACAGAGGCATTATGCCTCCTGGAGAGTGAATACTGCTGTCGACAAGAGTGCTGTGTTCTGCAATTTACTGTCAACAGAACACCTTGGGAACCTGGACACTCCCTGGGTCAGACAGGCTGACCCAGATTTGGGGGTTTATAGTGAAATTTTAAACTTTAATTTTGCAAAGTTCTGCTTTGTAAATGAACTGAGGAGCGTTTATGCTTGATCTATTCAGATTACTATTCTTACGGTTGTTTGACAATACTAGTGCACAAACAATGAAGTAAAGAAATGTTTTGGTTATACATTTTCTGTTTTAGGCATCCAGTGGAGAAGACAACAACAAGAACTCAGGAATTGTTGAATTTAAAAAATGTTAGCATTACCAGCAAAAAAGATTGTGTTTTCAAGCTAAGCAGATTTTACCAATAATGGGTAGTTAAACATGGAATTAGCAACTGATAAAAGCAGTGAAGTTTACCCCTTTAAAACCAATTGGAGACATTGACTATTAAAACAAGTTTGGTCATAAACCCTTAAAATGTCATGGTGACATTAGTGGGCCAGTCATCTTTCACTACTTATATATAAAAACTTCCAGTCCCAATACGACAGATACAAGAGTTATTTTGGGCAACCTGTGCTTCAAGGAAAATCATGGATCAAAGTGATCACTTGATCTATAACCTGACATTCAACCCTTGCTCTCCCATTCAGCTATTAAAATGTGCAACTTTTGTTGTCATCATGACCTCTACAAAAGAAAAAGCATGTCCGGGCTATTGGGAAAGTGCATCATTAAGGCAGGAGCATCAGTTAATATGAGGTGAGGACCAGTGTTCCATCTGTTTTTTTCCATGGGCAGAATAAAGTTTGTTATTGCACCAAGGCATATGTGGATGTGCAGCCACCAATAGAGAAACACGCTGCCAGCTGTGGATGCTGTAGGCTCTCTGCTAATCAGCTGACTGGCACCTGAATTTCTCCTGGGTGGCCATGCAAGCACTCAGCTTACATGGAACAATGGTGAGGATGGTCTGTTATAGAAATACAATTTTGGTTTTGGAATTTTTAAGGTCTTTGGGTGAAAGCAATCGAATGTATTTTTTTAATTACACCCAGAGAACTAGTACATATGAATGATTAGAAATCTGAAGGAGAAATATGGGACCTTTTCTTTTAGAATGCACATGGGTAAACTATTTTCATAATCTAGAGTAAGAACTGGGGTGGTGATGCTACCAAGTAGCTAAAAATACAAAAAGCATTCTGATCTGTTGAGGGGACAGTAGTGGTAAATTAATACCAATGACATTGACCAGACTGCAAATTACATGGATTATTTTAATTTTCTCTCACTGACATCAAACAGCTATTGTTTTAGATTTCAAGAGAAGCAAAAGGTTGCTATCCTCTTTTGTTTAATAACAGGACAATTGCCATGCAAGAGAGGATCCAAAGATAAGTTACAGTTACAACGTAAAACTGAAGATGCCAAAGCACAAAAACAAAACAAACAAAAACAAAAACAAACTGCTTGTGTGTGAATGAGAGAAACAGAGAGAAAGACCATGTGCATACACACACTGAAGGATGTGAGATAAGGAAAGAGAGTGTGTATATAGATAATAAGTAGTCCTGTGGCACCAGAGACTAACATATGTATCAGATCATGAACTTTCACGGGCAAAACTTAAAAAATATATAGGTTCGTGGAGATATTTTGTGTTCTTGTGTATTTAAGGGTATAGACTAGCAAGCAGTGAATTTAAATAAGTAAAAGTTCTGTTCTTGCTGATTAGATGTTCTAACCTTGACAAACGCTTGTGTGAAATTAAAAAAAAAAAGTCATGACAATGTGTGTTAGGAGGAAATTAAGTGAAAGCTTAGGGGAAAAAGATGAGATGCAAAAGGTGTGCCTTTCTGTTGATCTTTTCCACTAAATTACCATTGCCTTCATCTAACAGGAATACTTGGCCTGTTTATGCACACCGTCTACTGATGTTTTTCCTCCAGACAATAATTATGAGTAGCAAAACCTGTATTGCAAACTGACTATTCAGCAGTTAAGCTTACAGTTGCTAAAGTTATAATGGGGGCATGTATCTGTACAGCACACTGTGGAGAATGGAGATTTTCAAAGGGAGAAATTACAGCCAAGGGTTAAATTCCTGTTTTATTTACACTGGTGCAAGTCTGGACTGAGTAGCGCAAAGTTGACACGGACACTTTATTGTGCTGCAATTTTCTGGCTCAGGTGTGTGAAAAAACCCCTCCTGAATTTAACAAGTTACAGTGTTGCAAAGCAGAAGTGTCAAGTGGGCTACAGATCAAGGTGCTGTACTCCCAGCATAGTTAGCTACTTCACCTTGTGGAGGTGGTTTGCCTAGCTGCTAGGAGAGCTCTCTCCTAGTATGCCTGCCTTGGCCAGACTGGGGTGTTAAAGTGCTACTGCTGATGTACTTCTAACTTTTATGTGTAGACAAAGCCCAAATGTAAGTGAATAGAGATATGTTCAATTTACCTCATCATGAAGAACAGAATTTGGCCCTCCATTCTCCACTGTAGAAATAACCAAATCATAGAACTGGAAGGAAACTTGAGAGGTCACAAAGTCCAGTTCCCTGTACTCATGGCCAGACCAAAACCATCCCTGAAAGACATCTGTCCAACCTGCTCTTAAAAATCTCCAATGATGGAGGTTCTACGGCAGTGCTTGTTAAACTATGTTTCGTGGAACACTGGTGTTCCATGAACAACTCACAAGTGTGCCATGAGCATCTGACGCTTTTTTGATATCATGCACTGATAGGATCTATTTTCTGTTATCAAAACCAGGCACAATGTTACTTCTTCATTGCTATGATGCCTAATTAAATTCATTTTGTTTTTTACTGTATATGTTGCGGTTTGGTTTTTATTTTTAGCCTTTTTTTAATGAAAATTTTCATCCGTGTTCCATATTAAAAGTATTGTTTGGAGTTCTGTGGTCTTAAACTTTTTGAGAAGCACTGTTCGACAGCTTCTCTGGGCAATTTATTCCAGTTGTTAGCCACCCTGATGGTTAGGAAGATTATCCTAATGTCCATCCTAAACCTCCCTTGCTGCAATTCAAGCTGATTGCTTCTTCTCCTATTTTCAGAAGTTAAAATAATTTCTCCCTCCTCCTTGTAGCAACTTTTTAAGTCCTGGAAAGCTGTTATGAAATCCCCTCTCCATCTTCTTTTGCAGATTGAAAAAACCCATTTCTTTCAGTCTTCCCCCATAGGTGATGTTTTCTACACCTGAAATATTTTTTGTTGCTCTTCTCTGGACTCTCTCAATTTGTCCACATTTTTCCTGAAATGTGGCACCCAGAACTAGACACCATTTGAGGCCTAATCAGTGCCAAGTAGAGTGAAAAAATTATTTCCTGTGTCTTGCTTGCCTGCTCCCTGATGTGGCCAGTGTGTCCGGCCCTGAGGGGAAGGGAGCAGGTCAGTGTATGTGGTTCCTACTGTCCATGCCTGCAAGCCTTGTCCACACAGCTCCAACTGTCTGTAGTTCTCGTCCAATGGTACTTGAGTAGCCAGCACTGGGGGTTGGACAGCAGGGGGAGATCCACTTAAATTTCCTTTACTTTGGACCCACAAGTGCATGCCATTCCAGCCCTGGGGTGCAGGTGTGAACCAAGGCTTGGGGACTGGCAACCAGCCTGAGGCATGTAAGCTTTCCATAGGCTGGATGAAAAGAAGCAATAGGCTGCAACCAGACCATATCCCTCTTTCAGCTCAAGGCCCTGAGCTGCAGCCCCTAAAGCCCCTGAATTAATTCAGCCCCTCTCCTTCCCAGTTATTTACCATTTTGTATGTGTGCAACTGATTGTCCCTTCCTAGATGGAGTACTTTGCATTTTTCCTAATTAAATTACATTCCATTTACTTCAGTTCATCCAGATCATTTTGAATTATAATCCTATCCTCCAAAGCACTTGCCACCCCATGGCTATGTCTACACGAGCCCCAAACTTTGAAATGGCCACGCAAATGGCCATTTTGAAGTTTACTAATGAAGCGCTGAAATGCATATTCAGCGCTTCATTAGCATGCGGGCAGCCGGGGCACATTGAAATTGACGCACCTCGAAATTGATGAGCTCATAGGAATAAGGGGACTTTGAAGTAGGCGGGGTCCTTTCAAAAAGGAGCCCCATCTGGATGAGATGCGCGGCAGCGAGGCGTGTCAATTTCGAAGTGCTGCGGCCGCCCGCATGCTAATGAAGCGCTGAATATGCATTTCAGCACTTCATTAGTAAACTTCGAAATGGCCATTTGCGTGGCCATTTCGAAGTTTGGGGCTCGTGTAGACACGGCCCTTGTCTACCTTCTGCAATAAAACTGTCTCCAACACATTGCAATAAGTTGTTGGATAATCTCTGCAGTGTTATTTTCCTAACAGATGTCTAGGTAGTTGAAGTCCTTCATCACCACCCTGTCCTTTGGATCATTTTGTTAGTGCCCTTAAAAAAGCCTCATCCACCTCTTCTTCCTGGTTAGGTGGGCTGTAGTAGACCACTACAATGATGACACTCTTATTTTTCACACTTTTTCATGCTTACCCAGAGAGAGTTAACAAGCCTTTCCCCTATTTCCACCTCAACCCCTGTCCAAGCATTTATATTTTTCATGCAGGTTGGACCTCTCCAATCTGGAACTCTCTCATCTGGCAACATACGTAATCCAGCATGATTTTAGTTAGCCAGACTACCACTTATCATAGGTGTGGTCAAGTTTCTTGTGGCCCCATGAAATTTGTTTACAGCCACCAGTCCTAGCTCTGCATTCTGTGCTGTTATTAGGCTGTAATTTACACCTAAATATTTTTTAAGAGCACAGTAAGCCGTACAAGTGGTGGTAATGTGCTAGAAAATATTGACCTCCTGTGGTCTGGCAAATTCTCTTTTTCAGCACCTGTCAGGTCCCCAGGGTGCTGGATGAGAGAAGGTCAATCTGTATATATGGCAACACCTCCTGCCTTTTTTCCTTATCTGCCCTTCCTGAGCAATGTGTACCCTTCAACACCAATATCCTAGTCTTGCGGTTTACCCCACCAAGTCTCTGCAATGCCAACTATGTCGTAAATGTGTTTGTTTACTAGCATTATGAGCACACTTCATTCCTTCTCTTGACTTCTTGCATTAGTATAAAGCCACCTAAGATACTAATTTGATTGGGCACAGTTCTCTCTTATGTTTCCTCTATCTCTGCTATTACAGTCTGCTCCCCGCCCGCCCCGCACCAATTTCTGACCCTTCTCCCGGTGTCCATGTTTTTGACTTACCTGTGGGCTTTGGCCACCTGCCCACCTAGCTACTGTACTTTAACCACTGAATAGTCAGTCTACAAGACAGAGTTTGACAGTGGTATAAAAGTGAGCAGAGAATAAAGCTTAGATACATGCCTTCAGCTAGTCACTTCTTGGACTGTTGAGATCAAGGATGAATTTTATTCCGCTGATGAATTATCAGCTGATGCATTCTCATCTGTTGCTGTCCATACCATACAAGGTTCAAATGAATGTCTGCAGAGTGTAATGAGGTCTTCACAGATAAATGTAAAATCAAAACTGTTCCAGAGGTGAGGGCCCAGTGAAGCAGTTTTATCATCACAATATCTCCTTGTAAGAGCTGGCATAGCACAGTACTGAATCCAGATTGGCACTTTCCTATTTTGCACACTCAGAAACTGAATCAGAGATATTAAGGACTAGATTTTCAAGATATCCACTGATTGCATGTGTCTAAGTATTTGGGGCTCCAATTTTTGAAACCTGAAGTGATATTTTAAGCACTCTCAAGCACTTGCAACTCCCACTGACCTTGCCAGCTGGTGTTGTAGTGCACAACAATGCAAACTACACCCTGTGGGCCATATCCAGCTGATCAGACCCCTCAGGAGTGAGCTTGGGACAGCCTTCCTGGGAGGAGCCAGCCCAATGTCTGGGCAGCATGGCAAACAGGAGTGGCTAGCCTCTGGTCCCTCTCCTTCTTCTCCTCTCACAGCCTCATCTTCCCCATCATCTGTGGGGCATGGTCACCACCAGCTCTGATATTCTGAATGGCATGGTAAGAAGGTGGGGAGGGGATAAAGGGTCTTGAGGGAGGAGGAGGAGGAGCTTGGGGGGTTGGACAGGTGGTGGGGAGTTGTGGAAGGCTAGTTGGAGGTGGGGAGCAAGAAGGGTCAGTCTGAGGGTGAAGAGCCGGGGGAGGTAGGATGTTGGTCAGAGAGTGGAGAGCGGGGGGTGGCAGGCAGCTTGGGATGTCAGGAGGAGGGTATGAAGGAGCTGGATAGAGGGCAGGGGCTGGGCTAATTCTGCCTATTTAGGGAGGCACAGCCTCCTCCAGCCTTCCTTCCCCAGTCCTCTATACAATTTCTCTATCCCCCAAAAACTTCTGTTGTAGGGTCTTTTAGATTTCTTAAAAATCAGGCCCCATAGGCGTCAAGCTGGATATCCAAGAAACCAGAGACATCCAACACTGGTGGACATTTTTGGAACTCTAGAACTCAGTGATAGGTGCAAGGGTGCACAACAGGCCAGTGGCCAATTGGCTCTAGACTGATCCTTTGGCTACATATGTGGTTGAAAAGAAGAGCAGGCCATATACCCAAATCATAAGCATGTGCTGAAACTTCTAACAAGGCATTTGCAAGCAGAGAAAGAAAGGGAGAAAACAAACCAACAGTTTAATGCATTTCAAAACCACTCTACATCGTTTAGGTTTAAACATTTGATCGAGGCTTTTGGAAAGATCTCCTGCAGCAGTTGCCTGCTGTTTTCCACTCTCCACAACCCCACAGTCATCCCATTCTGAGTGCAGTCCATGATTTACTGGATCTTACCTGTCTAAATGATGAAACTGAGAAAGCTTTTACCAAGTATGTACATCACAGAAATGTAACTATTATGTACATTGTACTGAATGCATTTCATCCAGCCAAATACACCCAGGCCATTAATTTAAATACTGAATACAGGGATCTTTAAAAAAAATCCACAAGATGAAGAACAAATCACAATACTGGCAAAGAAATTATATCCTTGAAAACTTTTTCAGAGGTTTTGAAAAAACTAATGGGCATTTGAAAGCTGATTCAAAGTCCAGCAGAGATTTATTCAATTGTGGGATAATGTCTTGAGGAAAGTGGTAGAAAACCCATTATTTAAAAGCAGTTTGGAAAAGAAACACCAGAAAAATATACTGTAGGAAACAAGCTTGCACTGGCCTGAAAGGTCTTTTTTAAAAATAACTCCTATAAAGTATAGGTGAAATGCTGGCTCTATACATCAATGGGAATTTTGCCATTAATTTAAATAAGGTCAGGCTGTCCCCTTAAGATTTAAGGATTCTAATTTATGCTTCTCTCCAACACACTTTTCAGAAAGAGAAAACCCATCTTTACAAATCACATTACAGTGTTTTGTGTAACAGTGGTGGAGGAGCATTCCGAAAAGGCAGATGATGGTATATTTATCACATACTACAGATGACTGCAATGTACTTTGGACATCCTACAACATCCTTTTTTTCCAGTTTGCTTTCCAACTTTTTCCGCTCCCTGGTAATTTTTATATGACTTGAAAGGAAATAGTCAGTCGACGATCAAGTCATGGAAGTGCTCTTGGGGTAGTCTCTTCAGTGTGGAAGGTGGGTCAGATAATAAAACTGAACTAAGGATTAACAAACTTTGGTCTTTTCAAAAAAGATAGTGTAAGGATTAAACAGCAAAAGGGGCTTTGTGGACCTCTTCTTGCAAATTGAGATATAAAAGCTAATTTTGGCATTATTTGGAGCTGAAACAAACAAATTTCCATGATATTACAGAAGTTCATGCATCCAGATAGCAGCCTTTTAGAGTTACACATGGAAACATGGTATACAAAAATCCCATATCACATACACACCACTGGCTGCAAAGATAATGGGTTCCATATTTCAATGGGCCTCTTAGTGGTTGGTTTACACTACAGAAGAGAGTCATGTGTCTTCGTGACTAACCTGTTAACACAGGTTAGTGGCTTGATTAAGGCATATAAGGGAGTTTGAGGCTGAACTTGAGCTGCCAGCCTGTTTTCAGAGTTGAGATGCCTAGTGTTCCGGTTTAAAACAACAAAAAGCTAACACAAAATAAGAACTGTGAGGAAGTTTTGCTGAAACAGATGAACACAACTGCACCTCTGAAACTTGTCAGAATAAGAACACTGATGTACATTCATATGAAAACAAAAAAGGATCATTGGATAAACATGCTATCCTCGCTACTGAAATGGGTAGACTTGCAAAAATCCCTCAACAGACTTTTGTAGATTTTTTTTCCACATGGCAATAGTTGTGCTTCAGAAGTGTGAAGGGCCTTTCAGTGGCATGTTGACAAGGAGATTGAAATTGCACTGTTAAGATTTTAAGATGTATTTTAAGATTTCCAGTTTAGTCTATGGAATAAGATGTAATTTTGCAATACTTAACCTCCTAACTCTGAGCTTTTCATTCCACTGGGCCGTAAACTGAGTTGCATAGGCCACACCCTTAGGTGATGCAATGTGACATGTTTTTTGACTTCAGTGGAGTTATGCAGATTTACACCAGCTGGGGATCTTGACTAAGGTTCTATGAAGCCAATTATGAACTTGAGGTTCCTTAATGTTTCTGTTCTACCATAAGATTTAAAAGGTATTGAATATTTGCTGTTAGTTGCATGTGGAAAAAAAAAAAAGATCCTGGTTTGAACTCTTCTTGTTTAATTGTTCACAAGGACAAAGAGTACTTCTATCAAACAATTCCTCAAAACAACTTCCCATTTGTGTCTTGTTTTTAACCCCTGCATATGACTCTCAGTGAATATTAGATAGTGCAACTGATTACTTTATAAAGCAATACCTACATTTTGTAATAATTTTGCAATGCTTAATTCCTTTCGCTTTTTCTTCTAATAGTTCCTCTCCAGCTTAGGCCAGGAAAGTGGGAACTTCTGCACAATAAAACCTTATTGTAGTGGATAGCGAAAACATACTGCAAGATAGTATTTCGTCAAGATCAGTCATTCCTGACTATAACCTTCTCCAAGGGACAAATAGGTCTGTGTGTGGGAGTTCATGTGCTACCCAGTTTTATAGCAATCCAACTCTACTGATTTCAGAGTATTTATTACAACCCGGTGTGCTTAATTTAATTGTAGGTCTTTCTGGTTGCAATAGAACAGATTTTTATTAAAACCCGCAAGTAAGAGTGTCATTATCCACAGATCTGCTCATAAACGTTTTGGCAACTGCAACACATACACACACACACACACACACACACCAGCAGAGGAAGCCATTAGGATGAAAACCCTTCAAATCATGTCATTAATCAACATCTCTGCACATCTGACAAAATTTGCCTTTGGTACAGGCAGTCGGGATAGTTATTTTCTGTACTTTTCAGCAACACATTTTTCTGATTAAAAATATGAGCACACTGGCAATAGTAAGCGACGGAAAAGACCTATGAGTTCATCAAGTCCACCTCCCTTCCAAGGCAGGATATTATCTCTGGCAGAGAATATATCAGACACTAAACTGTTCCCACACTCAGTTTTAGCCAAAAGTCTACATAGAAAGATCCTTGTGGAGATGTCACAATATTTTACTTAAAGAAGGCAGCCATTATGATGCTTCCTAAAATTCATGCCTGTTAACTTCAACAGTTATAATCTTGTGACCTAGGTAACCGAAAGCTTTATGGGTCTAGTTTAATGTAAGTTTCACAGAATTGCTAGGGACATGGAGTTGTTGCTAACCTGAGTAGTTTTGTTTCAATAACAATGTTTCAGTGAGATTTCCAGCCCCACCCCATTGTAAAAAGATACGTACATATAGGCTGGTTCTTGAAGATCCTCTTCTAGGAGAGTGCATCTACATATCAAACAGGACCCTGAAAGAGCCGCCTCTTCTTCCAGAAGAGCGCATCTACACATGCACTGGCGTTCTTATAAAAGAACAGGGCAGGAAACAACGCAGACGGGGTCACACAGCCAGGGAGCCCTTCCGGGGCCACTGGCCACATGCTCCCTTAAAGGGCCCCACCCAAACAGCTCCCTCTCTGCAAATGCTGCTGAGGCCAGCCACATCTGTGCACAGCAAGCCAGACCCAGGTCCCTGTCCAGCGCCCACCAACCAGCAGGCATGGACCCCCAGCAGCCGCAGGACGGCAGGCTTACTCTCACCTGCAAGCTAGACATCCTCCAGGCCACAGGGTCCTGAACCTGACCCCCACCCCTGCTGGGCCCCCTCCGGCCAGTCCAGCATGTCTGGACCCAAGCGCCAGCATGGACTGGTGGGACAGGATGATCGTGGGGGAGGGGGACAATGACCGCTGGCTGCAGAACCTGCAGATGAAGAAAGAGACCGTCTTCGAGATCTGCAGGTGGCTCGCCCCCATGCTACGATGCCAGGACACCTGGATGAGGCCAGCCCTCTCCCCAGAGAAGTGCATGGCCATCGTCATATGGAAACTGGCCACCCTGGACAGCTACCGATCCACTGAGCAGCAGTTCGGGGTGGGCACATCCACCTTCGGGGCCATCATCCTCCAGTTAAGCCCAGCCCCAGACCCTGCCCCACCGGCAGAAGGGAGGGGGCCAGCGGGCTCAGGGGACCCCAGGCGCCAATCCGAAGGGGGCAGGGCTGGGGGGATGGGCAGGCCTAGCCCAGAGGGGATACCAGATGGCCACTGCCAGAGAGGTCCCCCAGCAGGGGGCCTGGTAGGGAGGGCGGGGGTGGAAGGGGAAGGTACCCTTCTGCATACACGCACAAGTGCGCCCATTCCTGTTCCCCTGCAGGTCATGAGGGCCATCAACCACATGCTGGTGCAGTGGCTGGTGAGCACTGGGGACCTGGACACAGTTGTCAAGGGCTTTGCCGGGCTCCAGTTCCCCCAGTGCTTCAGGGTGATTAATGGGATGCATATCCCCATCAGGGCCCCAGACCAGAGCGGCGGCCAATATGTCAACTGCAAGGGGTACCACTCCATTGTGCTCCAGGTGGTGGTGGATGCCCGCGGGAAGTTTACAGACATTTATGTCAGCTGGTTGGGCAGGGCACATGATGCGTGGATCCTGCGGAATTCTGCCCTGTTCCGCAGGATGGAGGCCGGGACATTTGCACCCCAGTGGGAGCACGCCGTTGGGGATGACGTGATGCCTCTCTGCCTTGTGGGCGACCTAGCCTACCCACTCCAGGCCTGCTTGATGCGCCCATACATGGTCCACCTCAAACCCTCCCAGAAGCTGATTAACGCCCGGCTCACACGGGCCCAGTAGCCTGTTGAGTGCACTTTTGGCTGTCTCAAGGTGCAGTTCAGGTGTCTCCTCATGTGCCTCCATGTGGGGGTTGAGAACATCCTGCAGGTTGTGGCCACCTGCTGCGTGCTCCACACCTTCATCAAGGCACGTGAGGAGACCCTGCCC
This sequence comes from Carettochelys insculpta, assembly GCF_033958435.1. Lineage (NCBI taxonomy): Eukaryota > Metazoa > Chordata > Testudines > Carettochelyidae > Carettochelys > Carettochelys insculpta. The sequence continues at coordinate 17,248,962 of NC_134153.1, read as the reverse complement.
CAGGGCTGGATGGCAGAGCTGGCCCCCCCGCTACCAGCAGCCCACTGTGGCCCCCTGACAGGCGGCTCAACTGTGACAGACTCCGGATCTGGGAGGCATTCAGCCGAGGGCACTACTAACGCCTGCACTCCTCCCCACAGGCCCCCTCTCACAGGGCCACTCTCACACACACCCCAGCCCTCCCCCCTCCCCCACAGTAATCAGGGACACGGGTGGTGGGGTGCAGAATGCTAACATTTATTAGCCTTTCACAACCATGACGAATGTAAATAGTAAATAGGGAATAATAAAAATAACGACCAAAACTTGATAAGGAGCTGACTATATACATGGGGGTAAGGTGGCAGGGGCACTTAAACTTGGACGGGAACTGGGGCAGGAATGGTGGGGGGCCCTAATCAAGGGATGGAGTGGAAGGCTGCAAGTCCTGGCACCTGCGGGTGCCACTCCTACCCCAAGTGCGTCGTCCCCTGCGGGGTGCGGATGGGCCCAGAAGTGCTGGCAGGTAGGGCCAGTAAACATCTGGCCCAGCCTCAGCAGAGGGGCTGGAGTGGGGTGGGTTGTGGCTCAGGCTACCCTCCACGGGGCCTGCTACGGCCACAAGCCATGCTGCAAGGTCCCTCAGTACAGCATTGGGCAGGCCCGGGGGCAGTAGAGCGGCCAGGGCCTCAGGATCATGGGCTGGGGAGACGGGAGCAGCAAGGGGCCAGCGGGGGAGACAGCTGGGAGGGCAGTGGGGGCGGTTTGGGGGAGGTAGCAAGGGGGAGCAGCTAGGGGAGTTGGAGGCTGGCCTGCTAGGGCCCCGCACATGGTGCAGAGCACCCCCACCACCTCCCCTCATGTGTCCCGTCTCCACTGCGGCTCAGCCTCATCAAAGGCCAGCCATCTTTCAGCGAGATTGTTCTGGTGGCAGACGGCCACAGTGTAGGCCGTGACCTCATCCTCATGGTGACTGCATCTGGTTTGGCACACCTGTGGTTGCCGCACAGCAGGGGCTGGTGCGGGCCCAGCTGGTGGGCTGCTGGGTCCTCCGGCCTGGATGGGGCTGGCAGGCCCCTGGCTCCTCATCCAGCTGCCCCAGCCCTTGGATGGTACCGATGTTAAGAGAGAGAGGGTGAGGGTAGAGGCGGGAGTCAGTGCCACATCTGGGACCTGGGTGGCATGGCCCTAGTCTCCCCAGCTGTTACCCCCTCCACGAACCCACGGGACGAGCATGTGCCAGGGAGGCCGCTGTGCAGGCTTGCGTGCACTTTCTGCGGTGGCCCCTGGGGCATGATGCCAAGGCCAAGGCGCTGTCCATGGTGGCCCACCCTGGCAACAGGCTTGTGGGCTGGGGGTGGGTCTTGGCCATGGGGGGTTCCAGATGCAGCTATGTTGCTCGGGGGGGCAGGTGGGGCTCAGCATGCTCAGGGGTTGTTCCATGGGAGACAGAGCTGGGTGCTGCCCGTAGGCATGGGTGTGCCCTGGTCCCTGACCAGGGACGGGCTTTAGTGCTTTGGGGCCCGGGCCCAGTTGTCCCCGTCCCCACACTGTGCTTTGCCACTGTGAGCACTTACCCAAGGTGGCCTCGTATATGTCGGGTGATATCCGACTGGAGAGGGCCTGGCTGCTGGCAGTGGAGGGCAGTGCAATGACAAGGGACCCATCTGTGGACTCCCCATTAGATGGGACATCCACAGTGGCGGGTCCCTCCTCCTCCTCCTCTGGTGTGGCACGGGGCTTGGATGTGGCTCTCTCCACGGTGGCGCAGGGCGGAGAGGTGTCATCCACAGACAGGAGGTCCCGAAGCTCCTGGTAGAAGGGGCAGTGGGCAAGGGCACAGCCGGATCTGCGGGCGCTATCCTGGGCCCGCATGAACCCTTGCTGCAGCTCCTCCACCCTGCACCTGACTTGCTTCAGTGTCCGGGAGGGGTGGCCACAGGCAGCCAGGCCCTGGGCGAGGCAGGCAAAGGCTGGGGCATTCCTCTGGTCCCCGCTGGTGTCCCAGAGGACCTCCCCATAGCGCCAGAGCCCCAGGAGATCCTGGTGATCAGGCTCAGTCCAGGAGAGGGTCCTCCATTTTGAACCCCTGTCGGGGTCTTGGCTGCCCTCATCCAGGTTCCTGGGGCTTCCTGGGGCAGTGCGGGGTGCTGGCCATCGCTGCGGGTCGGGACTCGCTGGGCACTGCGGGGCCTCAGGGGAGTGTGGCAGGCAGCCCTGCATGTGCTGTCTGTCTCACACTCTCAAGGTTCCTGCCATGGGGTCTCCGGATCCTTGCAGCTTTAAAAGCTGCAAAAACCTGGAGACCATAGAGGCCTGCTGGGGGTGTCTAGAGCAGCCTCACTCTCCAGCAGGCTGCCGCCATGGAGGACTGCTTCTTTTGTAAGAAGCAGTCCAGGAACATCTATACATGCCTTCTTCTGGAAGAGTCTTACGGAAGAAGGCCCTCTTCCTGATTCTGAAGCGGAGTACAGAATCCACAAGAGGGAGCACCTTGTGTGTGTAGATGCTCCTTAGATCTTCTGGAAGAAGACACTGCTGTTCCGGAAGATCTTGCCTGTGTAGACACAGCCATAGAGTGTCCCACTCAGAGGGGCTAGCCACTTTTGTAGTCTCTAGGCAAGATGTATGGGGGAGAGCTGGCTCCATGCCCCAGAAGGGGTGGGGCCTCAAGCAGAAGCAGTGGGGTTAAGGGCAGCCAGGCCTGAGTGCCACCTGGACTGCAGAGCTGGGCCCACCCTGAGCGCCACACAGAATGGTGCTGAAGCAGTGATTTAAAAGGGCCCAGGACTGCCGCAGCTTCCACTGCAACAATAGCAGTACCCAGGATACCTAGGCCCCTTGGAATTGCTGAGCCTTAGGGCAATTGCCCACTTTGCCCCCACCATGAATCAGCCTGGCTCACAGGTGTGACTGCCTACCTCAGGACAGACTGTCAAAAACAGTGCAGGTCCCTCCAAATGGTGGCATATCTGATAGTTAGGTTTTACCAGATCAGTAATGAATGGTAACTCCTGCCAGATCTCTGAACCCAAACGTAGCAAATATTTGGAAAAAATCCTCACACTTCTAAAAATTTCTTTTTCAAGAAAACGTAGCATGTTTTCCACTGCATCCCAGATTGCAAAGACTGGACATGCAGTAGGTTCCTAATTAAAAGCACTAAATTTGGGAATAAAAAATATCAGTCACAGGGGCTACACCTACACTACAGAGCTTTCGAAAGAGTGTGTGTCCCCCCCCGCACCCCCCCAGGATCAAAAGAGTGATCCGCTCTTTCGAAAGAGAGCATCCACACAGCCCTCACTCTTTCAAAAATGAAGACTGTTCTTTTGAAAGAAGGGCCCTGCGGAGCATCTACACGTTTTCTTTCAAAAGGGGGCGCTCTTCCTGAAACGGGAAAGGAAGAGCTATTTCGAAAGGAGCACCACATTCTTTCGATTTACTTTCAAAATAATGCTTTTTGTGAATAGATACTCCATGGGCTCTTTCGAAAGTGCCCCTTCCTTTCCAAAAAAAAATATGTATCTTTCAAAGGAACTTGCTAGTGTAGACTCAGCCAGTATTTTTTTAAATATACCCTGAAGTTTGTCAAAGATTTATTTGCCAAAACTTCGTAGTAAAGGCAAGTCAGCTGTACTACTGAATACCAGGTTAATTATTATAGAATATAAGATGCAGATATGCTCTGTTTTACATTTTATTAAATCAGTACTTCTAAGCTGATTTTATATTTTAAATGTACTCTTGAGCCCTCATAAAGTAATCATTCCAGATACTACATATTTAATACACAAACAAAAGACATTATTTTAAATTAATCAGTCAGAGCAGTTTAGTTCATGACAAAGTTCATTGCTTTTAGATGGGAATACTAATTTATTTCATGTGATCTCCAGAACAATAGTCATGTTTATGAAATTTCATCATATGTCTACGTAAAAATATGTTTCCAAAGATTTTTGGCCTAATAAAAGGATTATATTTCTTTGTAAGGTACTGATTTTGGTGGAGGACTCCCTTAAAACTAGTTAGAGGTAAAGAACGGGAAACTCATTTGCCCAGCTATCTGGAAAAAAAGAAATGTTGTCCCTTTATGGGGTCTTTTCAACATGGGGGTAAAAAAAAAAAAAAGAATAGGGATGTACAGAAAGAACAGGTAGATCTTGGAAGCAAGTTTTTATACTAGAGTAATTAAAATTAAAATCATTAAAGGGGCTCTTTTGCATACTTGGCTTAATCTAATTCTTGACACACCCCCCGCCCTTCTACTCCCTGATTTGCTCACCTTGATAATTTTTTTCTGATTTGTCAACCTTGATTACTATTTTTGGTTCTCTGTGCCTTAAATATTGAGTCTGTTCTGGTATGTCTGTGGTCTGAAGAAGTGGGTCTGTCCCATGCAAGCTCACCTAATAAATTATTTTGTTAGTCTTTAAAGTGCCACTTTACTGCTTTTGTGTTTTAAAATGAAAATGTGTGTTTTAGATAAGTGTGGTCTTTTGAAGAATTTATTTTAAAAGAACTATGTCTGAAGATCCAAGCATTAAGGCTAAGGCTAAATGTTCAGATTGTGCATTTTAAAAAAAAAAATCTATGCAAGGATTTTTTTTAAACAGATGTGAGTTTTATAAACTTTAGCAACAAACTAATGAAATATTTAAGCTAAGGTCTTGCGGATGTAGTAATGTATAACCTTTTGTCAGAAAATACAGTTGGCACATGCCTGTTAAATGCCTTCATTATCACTTACCGGCTCTTTCACAGGTTCAGTGTTATGCTGATAGGTCTGGAAGGCTTTTCACTTTTAAGTTACTAGATCCACTTCAGGAGGGAAGAGTCACCAGTTTGCAAGCTGCAACAGGCTGCTCTGGGACTCTTCAGGAATGGTCAGAATAGGGATAGGAAGAGCGGACAGGAGGAGCAGCAAGACCTAGGGGAACCATTGCCTCCCCTTATCTTTTATACCCGCCACCCATAATAATGACCTGCTTAAACACTGATAATCACCCTGCACCTGCAGGAGAGGGGGAAGGGAATAATTCTTGTCCTTTGGTTCACAAATTCAAAGCAAACATTTGTCAAAGTTATAAAACAAAACTTAGATCATTTTCTTAAATCTAAAATACATATGAACTGGTCTCCACCTTTGAATTTGTCAGTTTGTAATTAATGTCTGCAGTCTTAGTAAAACCAGGGGTCAGCTCTTACCAGTGTCACATAGCGCACTCAGGCCAAGATTTTCGAAAGTGACTGCTGATTTTAGATATCTAACTTAAAACATCTCTTAAGACACCCAATTTTCAGAATTTTAAACAGACCTCCCTACCTACAATAATCCAGACCTTTTAAGGATTTCTAATACAGCACTTGGCCTAATTTGTTACTGCTTGTGTGAGTCAACCACACTGTCTTCCAATATAGCAGTACTGGGAAAACATTTAGAGAGCTGATTTTTTAAAAAAAAGCAAAAAACTTCGATGCCAGTGGAATTGGCGGGAAGAAAAGGATGAAATCAGGAGGAAAGAGAACATGGATGAAAGGACGAAGGTAAGAAAAGGGAGCGACAGAAGACCTCATGCCCTAGACATGAGCTGCTTTGATCCATAAAGTTTGTATCAGTGCAATGTATAATTACATTGTACCACATGCAATGCTATATTAAGCACTCAGTTCATGACATCTTTTGTCTCAGTTTTCCCTTGCAGGTGATGTGGTAGTCAATTTCCACTTCTCTTGGTAGAGTAATTAAACTAAAAGGTAGAGTAATTAAACTAAAATCCCTGGAAGCTGCATGGAAACTGTTTAAAGACACCATACTAGAGGCCCAACTTAAATGTATACCCCAAATAAAAAAACACAGTAAGAGACCTAACAAAGAACCACCATGGCTAAACAGCCATGTTAAAAAGGCAGTGAGAGAGAAAAGGGCAGCTTTTAAAAAGTGGAAGTCAAATCCTAGTGAGGAAAATAGAAAGGAACATAAACACTCCCAAATTAACTGTCATAATGTAGTAAGAAAAGCCAAAAAAGAGTTTGAGGAACAGCTAGCCAAAAATTCAAAAAACAATAGTAAAATGTTTTTTAAATACATTAGAAGCAGGAAGCCTGCTAAAAAAGCAGTGGGGCCCTTGGATGATAAAGATATAAAAGGAGCGATCAAGGAAGACAGTGCCATTGCGGAGCGATTAAATGATTTCTTTGCTTCAGTCTTCACGGCTGAAGATGTTACAGAGGTTCCTAAATCTGAGCCAGCCTTTTTAGGCGACAAATCTGAGGAACTCACTCAGATTGAAGTGACATTAGAGGAGGTTTTGGAATTAATTGATAAGCTGAATAGTAACAAGTCCCCAGGACCAGATGGCATTCACCCAAGGGTTCTGAAAGAACTCAAATGTGAAATTGCGGAGTTATTAACAGTGGTTTGTAACCTATCCTTTAAATCCACTTTGGTACCAAATGACTGGAAGACGGCCAATATAACACCAATATTTAAAAAAGGCTCTAGAGGAGATCCTGGCAATTATAGACCGATAAGTTTAACATCAGTACCAGGCAAATTAGTAGAAACACTAGTAAAGAGTAAAATTGCAAGGCACATAGAAGAGCACGAATTGTTGGGCAAAAGTCAGCATGGTTTCTGCAGAGGGAAGTCGTGTCTGTCTAATCTATTAGAATTCTTTGAAGGGGTTAATAAACTTGCGGACAAGGGGCACCCAGTGGACATAATATACCTAGATTTCCAGAAAGCCTTTGACACGGTCCCACACCAAAGGCTTTTATGTAAATTAGGTGGTCATGGGATAGGAGGAAAGGTCCTTTCATGGATCGGGAATTGGTTAAAAGACAGAAAACAAAGGGTGGGAATAAATGGTAAATTTTCACAATGGAGGGGGGTAACTAGTGGTGTTCCCCAGGGCTCAGTCCTGGGACCGATCCTGTTCAACTTGTTCATCAATGATCTGGAAAATGAGGTAAGCAGTGAGGTGGCAAAGTTTGCAGATGACACCAAGTTGTTCAGGACAGTCAAAACCAAAAGGGATTGTGAAGAACTACAAAAAGATCTCAGCAAACTGAGTGATTGGGCAGCAAAATGGCAAATGAAATTTAATGTGGGTAAGTGTAAGGTAATGCATGTTGGAAAAAATAACCCAAATTACACGTACTACATGATGGGGTCAAATTTAGCTACGACAGATCAGGAAAGGGATCTTGGAGTTATAGTGGATAGTTCTCTGAAGACATCCACGCAGTGTGCAGCGGCAGTTAGTAAGGCAAATAGGATGTTAGGAATTATTAAAAAAGGGATCGATAATAAGACAAAAGATATCATACTTCCCCTATATAAAACTATGGTACGCCCACATCTCGAGTACTGCGTGCAGATGTGGTCTCCTCACCTCAAAAAAGATATATTGGCATTAGAAAAGGTTCAGAAAAGGGCGACTAAGATGATTAGGGGCTTGGAAAGGGTCCCATATGGGGAGAGGCTAGAGAGACTGGGACTTTTCAGTTTGGAAAAGAGGCGATTGAGGGGCGATATGATAGAGGTATATAAAATCATGAATGGTGTGGAGAAAGTGAATATAGAAAAATTATTTACCTTTTCCCATAATACAAGAACTAGGGGACACCAAATGAAATTGATGGGTAGTGGGTTCAAAACTAATAAAAGGAAATTTTTCTTCACACAGCGCACAGTCAACCTGTGGAACTCCTTGCCCGAGGCGGCTGTGAAGGCCAGGACTCTATTAGGGTTTAAAAAAGAGCTTGATAAATTTTTGCAGGTCAGGTCCATAAATGGCTATTAGCCAGGGATAAAGTATGGTGCCCTAGCCTTCATAACAAGGGCAGGAGATGGATGGCAGGAGATAAATCACTTGTCTTCTGTTCTCCTTCTCTGGGGCGCCTGGCATTGGCCACCGTCGGCAGATGGGATGCTGGGCTTGATGGACCTTTGGTCTGACCCAGTATGGCCATTCTTATGTTCTTATGTTCTGACAAAGAGCACTGATAGCGCTCCTTGAATAGACTAGAAAACATCTTGCTGTTACCAAAACAAGAGCAGAAATCCTATTCTGGTGGAGGGAAAACCTCAACCTTCATATTTCTTTCTCACAAATTCCCATTACTTGGTACCCTCGTATTGAGAAAATTTATATAGCAGTTTATTCTTCTCCTGACTTTCCTCTCAATAAACCCATCACCAGTGAAAGACTGCTTATGACCTTTGTCACCCCTTTTAATTTAGGCATCTTGAAGTGGATATGCGCCTTTGAACATCTATGAAGGTTTCCTTTTCACCTTAACATTCTTGTATAATGGTTTCCCTACAATTAAGGAATTATGGAGGTTCCCATCAATATGTCATTGTTAGATTTACTATCCCTATATATCAATATATCTCAAAGGATTGTATGGTAGGTTTGATTTTGAAATAAGAATATTTTTCCATAGCTAGTACAATTATTTCATTATTGTTCACAACTGTGGATCAGTCTTCAAGTAAGTCTTCACCTAAAGCTCAAACCAAGAAAACAGTTAGTAGTTTAAAGTAGTTCCATTACAGCCATTTTTAGATCTTAAATCAGTGTATAGTTAGTAAGAGGTATCTGTATTCATTCTAACAGATGGATTAAATGTTATCTTAACTCAGATCAGAACCTGTGCTTAGCTTCTCTCCTTGGATACACATTTAAAAACAAAACAAAAACAAAAACAAAAAGCTCAATTGTCTCCTCCTGGATTTTTGGTTTCTATTAGAAAAAACAAGTGAAGAAGCCCACTCCTCTGGCAGGGAAATAGTTCCCTACATTCACGCAGAGCCTCACTGAAGTCATCAGGTCTTTACAGTTTTACTCCTGAGGGAATTCTGCCTCTCACTCCCCCAAACCCCCAAAATTCTGCATACAATATTTTAAAAGCCTGTAAATTTTGTTAATGAATAAATATGTTAGAATCATAGAATCATAGAAGAGTAGGACTGGAAGGGACCTCGAGAGGCCATCGAGTCCAGCCCCCTGCCCTCATGGGCAGGACCAAGCACTTTCTAGACCATCCCTGAAAGCCGTCTATCTAACCTCTTCTCAAATATCTCCAGTGATGGAGATTCTACCACCTCCCTTGGCAATTCGTTCCAGTGTTTGATCACCCTGACAGTTAGGAACTTTTTCTTAATGTACAACCTGAACCTCCCCTGCTGCAATTTTAGTCCATTGCCTCTTGTTCTATCCTCAGGGGCAAGGAAGAACAAGTTCCCTTCCTCTGCCTTATGACACCCTTTTAGATACCTGAAAACTGCTATCATGTCCCCCCTCAATCTTCTCTTTTCCAAACTAAACAAGCCCAATTCTTTCAGCCTTTCTTCATAAGTCATGTTCTCTAGACCTTTGATCATTCTCGTTGCTCTCCTCTGGACCCTCTCCAATTTCTCCACATACTTCCTGAACTGCAGTGCCCAGAACTGGACACAATACTCCAGCTGAGGCCTAACCACCGCAGAGTAGAGCGGGAGAATGACTTCTCGTGTCTTGTTCACAACACCTGTTAATGCATCCTAGAATCGTTTGCCTTTTTCGCAACAGCATCACACTGTTGACTCATATTTAGCTTGTGGTCCACTATAACCCCTAGATCCCTTTCTGCTGTACTCATTCCTAGGCAGTCCTTTCCCATTCTGTATGTGTGACACTGATTGTTCCTTCCTAAGTGGAGCACTTTGCATTTGTCCTTATTAAACTCCATCCTGTTTACCTCAGCCCATTTCTCCAGTTTATCCAGATCCTTTTGAATTATGACCCTATCCTCCAAAGAAGTTGCAACCCCTCCCAGCTTGGTATCATCTGCAAACTTAATAAGTGTACTTTCTATGTCAATATCTAAATCATTAATGAAGATATTGAACAGAACCGGTCCTAAAACAGACCCCTGCAGAACCCCACTAGTTATACTTTCCCAGCGGGATTGAAAACCATTAATAACTACTCTCTGGGTACGGTTATCCAGCCAGTTGTTCACCCACCTTATAGTAGCCCCATCTAAGTTGTATTTGCATAGTTTATTGATAAGTATATTATGTGAGATCGTGTCAAATGCTTTACTGAAGTCTAGGTATACCACATCCACCACTTCTCCCTTATCCACCAGACTCGTTATTCTATCAAAGAAAGCTATTAGATTGGTTTGACATGATCTGTTTTTAACAAAACCATGCTGGCTGTTCCCTAGCACCTTACCACCTTCCAAATGCTTGCAGATGATTTCTTTAATGACCTGCTCCATTATCTTTCCTGGCACAGAAGTTAAGCTGACTGGCTTGTAGTTTCCCGGGTTATTCTTGTTCCCCTTTTTATAAATGGGTACTATATTTGCCCTTTTTGCAGTCTTCTGGAATCTCTCCCGTCTCCCACGATTTACCAAAAATGATTGCTAAAGGCTCAGATACCTCTACTATCAGCTCCTTGAGGATTCTAGGATTCATTTCATCAGGCCCTGGTGATTTGCAGACATCTAATTTCTCTAAGTAAATTTTAATTTTTTCTTTTCCTATTTCAACTTCTAAACCTACCCCTTTTTCACTAGCATTCTCTATGTCAGGCATTCCTTCAGATTTCTCAGTGAAGACCGAAACAAAGAAATCATTAAACATCTCTGCCATTTCCAAATTCCCTGTTACTGTTCCTCCCTCCTCACTGACCAATGGCCCTACCCTCTCCTTAGTCTTCCTCTTGTTACCAATGTATTTGTAAAAAGCCTTCTTGTAGCCTGGTCATGTATGGCAGCTTCTTCCTGGCATTGGGGAGCATGGGCCACTGGCTGCAGAGAGAGGTGGGTGGGGGATGACCTTACAACTATCCATCTCCAAAGACACAGAATTGGCATTGAGGCTGCACTTGACTCCGATACAGGGCAAAGTCCAGGCTTGCCTCAGAAACACCGCACGTCCCTGCCCTTCCAGGCATGCACAGGCAGGCTCACCACAGCAGGATCCAGATGTGGAGGAGCTCAGTGTGGGGAAATCCAGGTGTGGGGTTAGTGGGTTCTGGGAGAGGGTGGCTTACTGAGGGGATCGGTATACACAGGGGCTCATTGGGGATTCTGAGTGCAGAGGGGTCCAAATAGAGGTGGTTGGGGTTCAGCAAGAGAGAGGGGTCAGGATATGAAAGAATGGGGTCAGTTGGGGTGGGGATTGGGTATGTAGAGCTCAGTGGGCGGGAGGGGGGGTTCTAGCTGCTGAGGGAGTTGGGACTCACTGGGGTGGGGGGTTCAAGTGTGTGTGGTTCAGTGAGAGAGAGTCCTGGTGTAGGAATGAGGGTCTCAATGCAGGGGGTGAAGCTCACTGGGTTGGGGAGGTTCATATGTGGGGGACTTCACAGAGAGGTTCTGGCTGCTGGTAGGTGAGGCTCAACAGAGAGGTATGGGTATTAGAAGTCCCATACAGTGACCCTCCTCCCACAGCTGTAGAGTTATGGGGCAGAAGGCAGGGGAGAGGGTACAGCTTTCTGAAGCAGAGATGGTTTCAGGGGATTGGTTTTACCTGGCCCCAGCTACTCTTCACAAGGGAAGAAGTCTTCCCATCCTCTCCTGTCCCAGTTCAGCCAGGACTAAGCAATTGGGTCCAGTGCAGAATAGGAGCCACCAGCCAGAGTATTCTTAGCTCCATCCCCTGCTGTGATTTACCTCTCTGCCCTCTGTGCTGGGTGCTTGAAACAACACACCTGCTCTGCTGGGAAGGGGCACGTGACCACTCTGGCGTCTTCCCTTTGCTTCTGTGTCTGACAGTCATTTTTCTGCAGGGAAGCAAAGAAATCTATGGGGAATATGAATTCTGCACACGTGCAGTGGTGCAGAATTCCCACAGGAATAAATGGTTTAGGGATCTGCCCATAATCTTGCAGGATTAAAGTGAAAATGCCTGATCCCAATGTTCAGTGTAATTAATAGAAGGAATTTCATTGATTTCAGTGCATCTTGGCTGAAGTTGTAAATACTATGAGAGAAACAAGTCTTAAAGATTTCCAGAGAAAATCTGTAGGCACATAAGAGTCAGATTCATCAGAAAACTATTTGAAATTTACTTACATGTTCTTAGTTTTGATTATGTAGTAAAGATGCAAAATGGCTTGCTTCTAAGCCTTAGAAAATGAAGATATATACATTTCCAATATTTTTGTTTTACTTTATGCAGTTGCAGATAGAAGGAGAGAAATTTCTGTTTGATAAATTTAACAACTATATTGTGGTTAAATCAGAAGAGTGCTTCCCATAAAGGTTAACAGCGGATAATTACTTGCTCAGGAAATCACTAAAATGACATGGTTTTGCTGCTTTGTTTTCACTGAAGTTTTATGATGCTCCCTTCTCACCACTTATAAATGAAACAAATGAGGTTAGATGGCAAAGATTAAGAAACGAATTAACAGTAATGAGTTTAGTAACTAAAAACATTAGTAGAGAAAATTGAGTTGACCTTACTTTCATAATTATTCATTTTCTTAATTGTTTTTTCTGGAATAATTGGAACGAAATTAAATAATACCAAGTACAAGCTTCACATGAGATCATACATTTGGCACAGATTAATCACATCCCCAAATAGAAATTCAGTTGCCAGTTAGAGGTCATCCAGCTGGCAAATGCCCATCTAGAACAATGACTTGGCTACTGAAATTTTCAGTCAAGAAGCCTGAACTTTGGGACTGCTGCACATTTGCTCAGCGACAATGGAAATGGCATGCGAGTTAACAGATTATGTTGTACCCAGAAAACAAAATAGCAGTCACGTAGTATGATTTCTTTTTTGTTTTTTGAAGACACAGATTAACATGGCTACCTCTTGTTGTACCCATTGTTAGCAGCCCAAAGCTTGTGAAGTAAGCGACAACTTGAATTAGCCTTTGAGGATCACCATAGTGCATCTTCCATCTCTGCAACCCTTCCAGTAGGATGCATTCTATGTAATCTAATTGATTTCAGTAGCTCAGTTAAAACAAGAATACCGAACAGTTGGTATCACAGTTATCACCAAAAGCTCTTCTTACAAGAAGTTGCTGTAAAGTAGTGAGAGTTACATGCCAATTCACTCACCTTTCAGCCAATTAATTCATGAATCCCATTGGACCCATGGAATTACTTGCATGAGTAAGTATGACTCAATGTGAGCAAAGCTTGCAGAACCAGTCTCTTTCTGATCAAAGGAAAGAAGATAATTATTTCAGCGAGCTGCTAAAAGCTGAATCCACTCAAGACCAGAGTTAACACCCTTAATATGTGCAAAATGGTGTAGTAAAATCCCAAGTATTATTTAATTCCTCCTGCATCCTTGTCACTTCTTTTCAGAGCTATGCTTTCTCCTGAAAAGCTCAGTCCTCCTTAGAATTCCTTGGAACAACATTTTACAGAAAAGGAAACAAATCTGAGTTAAAGGTTGCTGTGGAATACAGTGAAAGAGTTGAAAGCAAAGTTTAAGATTAAAAAAAGCCCCCTTTAGCATTATGCAAAACTTTTTTCTTTAAAGTGCCCCTCCTTAGTGCCTTCCACCTGGGCAACTTAGTCCTTTACACATTATAGCCTGATTGAATTAAAGGCTCAAAAATAACCCCTTGTTAATGTGGAAACTGTGGTTATGTTCTAAGGTTCCATGCAAGTTTGTGGTTCAGTTAGAAATTGAACCCAGAACTCCTTGACCTGTGCCTTAATCACAGGACAACCGGACGTCAGTTGATGTCTAAAAGTCTGAGTGTTTTGTCTGGGAATTTCAGAATTGATTTAATCTTGAATCTCAAAACAAAACCCACGTGCAAAATATGTTCCAACAGGGCCCTGGGAATCAATTGCCACTCTGTTCTGTACAGTTTTAGTTTCATTATTAAATTCAATTAAAAATACCAACATTGGGTAAACTGGTTGTCACTGAGCCGAGCTACACATGGTGTTCAATTTGATATACTACCTAGCAGTGAGTTTCAAATAAGGAAATGGGAATTAGTGGCTCTCTGTCTCCAATTACTAATTCTGCAGAAACACAAACAGCTCAGCAAAGGGACTCAGCAGCCACTCCTCAGGCTTCTTATAAAACAAGCCAACTTAATAGTTGAGAGGATACTCAGAATAAAGCATTCCTTTGTTTTCCCACTGTAACCTTAAATTCTTTCCTTCCTTTGTCAATAAATTTAATAATTAACTTAAAAATAAATAAATTCCATAACACAACAGCCTAAGAACAATGCCCCATTTAAATGGAGATCACTGGAAGCATATTTTATGCAGTCAGGTAAGTTTTGTCCCATTTATACACACATCTCTTTACAAGCTAAGTAACAGCTTTCTTTTCAGAGGGGCATATTTGTGTGACAAAGCTTATAGAAGTTACACTGGACCAAACCCTAAACTTAGCACAGTAGAGACACACAACTTTGCCAGGGTCTCACTCCCCAAGCAGGCTCTGATTCCTGACCTCCTTCCCTCTGCTGCAGATCAGGGAAGTTCTCCTCAGCCATGGCTGGGCAAATGGTGCACTGGAGTCCTACCCCACTGGGCACCACACCCAAAAGGCAATCTCTGGTATTGCCCCCTAGAAATCGAAGTGATACCAGAAAAAGCGTCTCCCCATGCGGCCTCAGTTTTAGAGGTTGGCTCTCACCAGCAGAGGGACAGCTAAAAAGATAATAAGGGTGTGAGGGTGACCCACCCACAAGCAATGGAGTTGGACCACAGCATGAAATGGAGATGTCACCTAAGGTGGAGCAGGAGAATAACCCATCCCACAAGGCAATCATGGGTACATGGAGAAGCAGACACACACTTTGACCCCTCTCCACTGCCTGCTCTACAGTACATTACCATACCATGAGCATATTGCTTACCACCATCATTACTGCCACCTGAGTGGAGGCTAATCACAGCCACAAGTGGTTAAGCAAAAAAAGTGATACAAAAATATGCTGTCGGGCGTTGGGGAATGAAGAAAGAATCCTGTAGCCGACCCTAAATTGCTTAAACAAAGACTGCCTGCTTGCCTGGCCTGAAGAGTGTCTTACTCTAGTGCAGGTGGGAAGTACCTTATTTCATGGGCCCCCAATGGGGGGTATCTTTCCATATGCTATTCAGCAAGGTCCTTAAGCCTGTGTCTAGTTATAAGCACAATACAATCATCTCTAGGGCCGGTCCTAGCCAACTGGCAGCCCTGGGCAAGTTTTGGCATCCCCTTGAAAATGGTGGCCCCCACGATAACCCCCAAGCCCAGTGCTCCACCACAGCTCTGCACCAGCAACCGACTCAATCCTGGGGCGCTCAGCATGGTGCGGGCTGCCAAGGAACATAGCGCCTGTCTGGGAGCACATGCAGTGCAGTGGGAGCTGGCCTGGGAGTGGAACACAGGCAGCGTGGTGGGGGCTGCCTGGGAGCGGAGTGCCTGCACGGGAGTGTGCAGCATGGGGGAGAGCTGGCTGCCAAGACAGCAGCTGAGCCCAACACCCTGGACCAACTTTTTGGCAGCCCCAGGCAACTACCCGGCTCGTTGGCCCCTATGACTGGCTCTGATCATCTATTAAAACTAGGGCTACCATCTGTCCCATATTTGGCAGGACAGTCCTATATTTGGGATGCCTAAAAAGGTGTCCTTACTTATTTTGTAAAAGGGACTAATTGTACCATATTTGGGCCCTCCCCCCGCTGACCTTTTCTGGCAGCAGCTGCACAGGTGCAGCTGGTTGCTGGAGAGCATTCCACAAGCCTCAGGGAAGTGGGGGCAGCAGCTGTGTCCCTGCTGCTTCCTCGGGGTTCGGGGATCACTGGCGGCTGCCACCTCCTTCCCAGCTCCCCTGGGCTTGGTGTATCCGGGAGGAGCCACCCCACCCTCCATATCTGACTGTCTGGTCTTTGGGACAGGGAGATATTGTCACACTAATTAAAACAATGAGCAGGCGTGTGGAACCTTAGAGACTAAAAAAACTTAGTAGGTCATGAGCTTTCATGGGTAAAACCCACATCCTCACATGAAATTACCTGGCACATCAGCCGTGTTCAGGTATAAAGCCTTTGTTGACAGTTTCCCATGGACAAAAAGTGCTGTGTAGTCACTTCAGGGGGCTCTCTGTTGATAGACATGGCTTCCAGTTCATCAGGCAGCCCGACCTGCTGAGCTTCTCATTGGCCATTCTATCAAAAGGGACAGTCTGGCTGCTTTCAATCCACTTTTGTGTGCAAATGTGATCGGTCGACAGAAGTTTTACCAGAAGTTCTCTTCTGACAGTAACTTCTGTCGGCTAATTGCTGTAGTGTAGCTGTAGCTTATTAGCTTCACTGGGCGACCCTAGTTGTTTGTATCACGTGAAAGGGTAAATGACATTTCTCTTCATTTTTTTCACACCATTCATGATTTTATAGACTTCTGCCGAATCCTTCCAAGTTGTCTGTTTTCTAAGATGAACGGCCCTAATCTTTTTATTCTCTCATCAACAGGAGATCTTTTCCCTACCCTTGATCATATTTGTTATCTTTCTTTGATCCTTTTCAAATTTCCCTTATATCTTTTTGAGATAAGAAAATTAGAACTGGAAACAGTATTCAATGTGCCAGTTATCTGTCTCTCTAAATGGGAGATGACCCCTTTAGGAAATCCAATCTAGAATGTGGGTGCCACACAATTGAAAATCTATTCTTACAGTCCAAATCCACCTGAAAGGTAGGCAGGCAGATTTTGTAATGATATCTAGTCCTACACTAGTGCTGTTCATCCATGGATCTCAAAGCATTTGATGGTGTTGAAAAGTATCATTAACCCTGTTATACAGATGGGGAAACTGAGGCATGGAATGGTTAAACTGACTTAGCCAAGATCACCCCGTAGTCCAATGGCTGAGCTGGGAATACAGTCAATGTGTCCTGAGTCTCTCGACTGGGCCACACCAACTGATCTTTGGAGCGCCGAATCTGGGCTGAGCCCATTGAAAGGGCTGCCTGCTTGATTATACTCTAGTACTGACTCAACAGATGGTTAGGGATCTTCTCCTGGGGACTCATGGAGAAAATGGTAATTATCGTTTGAAAATAGGAATATAAATATACGTCAAACAAAATATTTTATTTACAGTCTAGGCCCAATTAGCACCAATAGCAACTGCACCCAGGGACACTATTTGGTTTTCAGAGGTTCCATCCTATTATGTATCTAGAGCAAATGTCAATGAAATACAGCAAAATAACATTTTCTAACTTGTCATGACTATCTTGAACTACCTGACTTACCCAACAGATTACATGCTTCCAACTGATAACAAGCCAAGAAACAATCTCACTCAGAGAGGTGCCATTAAAATAATATTTGCCCATTTCTATTATAATGAAAAAGAAAAAAAAATCATGATTTGAGTCACATGTCCTAAAAGTTCATTGTATGCTGGCACACAACAACACTTGTGAATTTTATTCAATTCATTTAAAATGATTTCTAATACACAGACAGCATGTTAAGGACTGCAAGGAATTCAAATGATCACCAGGCATCGAAGATTTCTCAAGAGACACCTTTCAAATCACATGTGAGGTATATTTTCCTTTAGAAATTCTACTTAAAAAATTAAATCTAATGACTAACTATTTTTCAAATTAAGACAAGCTTACTCATGTTGTGAAATAAGTTGACTCATACATACTGAAAAGGGCAGATTCTTTATTGTTGCACAAAAGGCAGTTTGCAACATACAACAATTCAACAAATCTCAGTTGCTATCAAGCCTGGCTGTAGGTGCATAATTAATGGAGGTAAGCAAACGAGAGGTACCTATGTTAGTCTGTGTTCTAACAAAACAAAATAGCAGTCATGCAGCACTTTAAAGACTAACAAAATGATTTAAGCGGAAAAATCATTTTGTTAGTCTTTCAAGTGCTATATGATTGCTGTTTTGTTTTGTATTTTTACTAGTACCTCTTGGAATTTGCTTAGGACAAAGTTATAACCCGTTTGTGTGCCCTCACTAAGGATTTGTGCCTCCTTAATCCTTCACAGCAGTGCAAGCTTCACAGAATTGCTACAGCTGCATGGAGTCTTGACTCTGCTCCCTGACTATACCCATCAGAGTAGTAGCTCCACTCCACTGGAAAACATTAGCAGCAATAGGTATAGAATGACAGCGCACTGCTTCCCTGTAGCAGTGAGTAGACTAGGAACAAGAGTATGATTGGTACAAAGGCAAACTGACTAACTGTAATGATTTTTAGCGCTACTTAATGAATAGATTTTTAGTTATTAGAGCTAGCCTCAATAGTTATGCTCACTATGAAACAGTTACATTCTCTTTAACTTGGATTCACTCTTCATTTTTCCAGTGTCAAACAAACAATAATTTAAAAATACTGGAAATAGTGCTTGTTCAGTAAAGGGCAATCAACTGTTGGGAACTCCCCAAGAAAAGTGATCACACAACAAAGGGATCACGCTTTGCACTCAGTCAACGTGAGAGGTCAGTGTGAACGCTTAGGGCAGTTTGGATCTAAGGAGTGATCCAGTCAATTTTTCAAAAGTTAGAATAGTTCTTCTCAACATTTCTAACAGGAAGGTGGATCAACCCATGTAATAGGCTTTAGTGCATGAATGTATGTGCGCCTAAGATGCACATACATCCCTTGGTGTCTAAGCTGGTGAAGAGTTTGATACGTTATTCTGGAATGGACAGAACAGTAGAAACCACAGTACATTCCAAAGCTCTGAATATTGTTTCTTATGGCACAAAGAATATTTCCAAGAACTCAGAAGTCCTGAACAAGAGACTCACGTCAAGGCACCTTTAGGACTGTTCACCTCACACTTTGCTGAAGAACAAAGCTGTGACTGTGAGGGAGCTGGGAAGCTTCGGAATCAGCATGTTGAGGGTGATGTGGCTTGTTCACTCCAAGAAGGAGCAAACACTACAGCTAGGGCATTATACATGTTAGCAAAATATTTTCCATTTGACTTTCTCTAGCACTCTCTCCTGCTCTCTTTCCTCTTCTTTTCACTGTTTTTGGATGATAATATGAAATTCATGTATTGAAGCGCTTACATCAACATAATGCATACTCCTACCTCTCTCATTTGCTTGCTGTTGCAGGGCCTAGAGAGAACATACACCACTATTTCTGCACAACAAATCAGTAATTACCTGGCCCCTCAAATAGGCTTTTTTATTAAGCAGCTTTTATGTAGACCTTAACATCACTTTCCAAATGAAGGAAAATGATTCAGTCAGTCACTGGTTTTGATTTACAACCAATAATGCTGTGGACTGAACAAATGGAGATCGCTGACTAGTGAGAACAATGAACTTGTTAGTTAACAGAATTAACAAGTGTGTTGTTGAACTGTAATGACAGCAATAAAACAGGAGATGTGACGTTGATACAGTCACAACTGAATCATAATGGATGAGATATTTACGGCAAAGCTGTTAAAACATTGAATAAAATATGGGAAGAATAAAAGCAGATGTGGTTTTATTCTTCCGAGCTGAAGCTTATGAAGTAAGAGATAGTATGAGTAATCATCACAGGTTCTAGTTCACAATGCATTAATAAATATTGATATGGTGCCAGTGCTGAAACTTTCCAGATACAGAAATAAAGTGAGAAAAGCTGCTCTTGCATTATGTATCACTAACTTTAGATTTTATGGCACACATGGCAATATCCCATTATGATATTACACTCTCCTCCCTCCCCCACTTTACTTACATAGCTGCAAATCGTGCAGGTTAAATGCACAGACTTTCCTATGGGAAAGTGTTCCTAGCTAGAAAAAAAAATGTAGATTAGAAGAATGTGCTGTGTGGCAGATCCTAGAATCATTACGTATTTATACATGTATTTTAGGTGCTTATGCTGTCCCCATTGGTGTAATGGCTCATAGTCTTCTAAATGTCTTTATCCTCACAGCACCCCAATGAGGTAGGCTAATATAACTATCTCCATTTTTGTTTTTTAAAAAAGGAATCTCAGGCATAGAGACAAGTGATTTGCCAGCAACAAACAGGAAGTCTGGGGTGATGAAGGGAATGGAATTTTAGTGTCAGCTTAGGCTGTGGAAAACTATAACCACTGCACCACACTTATTGTCCCAGTGAATTTAATACAGCTCCTACTTGCTTTCAGACATGTCTGGAACCCATAGACAGAGGGGGTACCTTGTCCTGCTCTGGGCACACATATGACTATGGAGCCTCCTTGCCCAAATTTCTATTACAGAGTATTGGAACCCTACACGGAGCTCTACATGCCAATATTAGGCTAGACTGACAATACTGTGAATGTCTTGAAGACTGCTGTCACTCAAAAGCTTGGCTTTCATCAGTGGAACTTGGTATATGAATGGTGTCCAGCTTGTTTTCTTAAACTGTATATTCATGGCTTTGTCTCACACAGTACAATCATTGCCCCAGGGCTGCACTGAATTTTACTTCATGCTCTGCCTTTCTTTTGATTGCTTCCTTAAATTTGCACCAAAGGTTACATCCCCCTTTTAAAAACAGTATCTTCCCCCTAAGATTGGACAGAGTGTTTGCAATCTTACAATACAGGCAGACAAAGTCTTAGCCCTGACATCTATGTTAATCTGTTCAGCTACCTTGTACATGCACACAAGCATGCATCCCCACCCTAGCACATGCATACATCTAGCCATCTGCAACCACATTTGAGGAATGAAAACTGCATGCCAGCCCTATTCCAAGTGTAAAATAGACATGCATATGCATTTGTGAACTTTCTCCAATATCTTGAATCAACAGTTCCTCAAGAATTGTGTGATTAGACTAAGACTCATAGTAGAAATACAGCTGAACCTGTCTGGTTCAGCAGCATCTGGTGTTCAACAGGACTCATGGATGTTGCTGGACCAGAGACCCCCCAGCAGCTGGGAATGCAGCAGCAGAGGGACCAGCACTCAGGTGCCTGGCTGGGGCTGGGAGCAAAGCCTTTGGGGCAGGTGGCCAGGATGGGAGCCTGGAAGCAGGGGCCGGCAGACAGTAGCCAAGAGGGTGTTGACTTCCCCTGGTCCAGCAAACTCCCTGTTTTGGGAATATTCAGGTACTAAGGGCGGTGGACCAGGAAGGCCCAACTGTAAAGGAAGCATTAGCAGCACTAATGTAATAGAATAGCGTGAAGACAAAAAACTACTTTATTTACTAAGTAAGATGTGTGTTCAGTGCTAAACCAATTGCTGTATGTGAGATCTCCAATGTGTCATTTGCTTTAGTAAATGAGTTGCAAATGACCAGTGATTACTACTTACGTAGCACTGTTTTCTCCTGGTAACATGTGTGGCTAATAAACTAGTTCAGAAGGAAGATTCTCTGTTCTCCACCCTCCATCTTCAGCAAAGAATCTATTAGAGAATCATGTTTTTGAAGAATAAATTTGTGTATTTTCAAGGCTAGAAAAAAGTTAGCAGTTAGCAAAACAGCATTTGCTATTTCAGGGTCAAGTTTGGACTTTGACTGTAGTCTAAAATGTCAAATAACCCCATTGAAATGTGAACTGGCTGCAAATTTGGGTCAAAATTTTCAGCCAGGTTCAAAATTCTACATAAAACCATCTAGCATATAGCACAAGCAAGATTGTTGTTGAAGTATGTAATTCTGTGCCAGCTGTGCTTTGTTCTCTCTTTACCACACACTGAAAAATGCTAGAGACAGGTTTCAATAAGCCCTCAGCACCCAGTAGCTCCTAGATGAACCACTGCACACACACGAGAAACTCAGCTACTTAATAAAACTGCCTCAACTAGAATTGAGCTGTTTGGAAAATCTGGCACCTAGAATCTGCCTGTCTCCAGGACCAGCTGCTGTGGCATGAGGTGAAGATGTTGTGGCTTAGGACAGAGGAAACATAAAACATGCTCTCTCCCTTATGAATAGTATAGTTATATTTTGTTTGGTTGTGCATCAACTGCATCACTGAGTCAGTATGAATTATTTTTATTATTATTATTACTTTATAGACCAATGACAGTAAAACAAGTTAATATTCTGTAGGGGAGCACACTGTATATGTAAAATGCAAGAGAAACTTTGAGGACTAAATGATTCCTATTTCTGTGCACAGGCCTGAAATTGTAAGGTTCAGCTCACAGAAAAAAAAAAAGTATTATGGTGACAAGGTGGATGAGGATCACTTTTGGTTGGTGAAAGAGACAAGCTTTGAGCTACACGGAACTCTACATGCCAATATTAGGCCAGACTGACAATACTGTGAATGTCTTGAAGACTGCTGTCACTCAAAAGCTTGTCTTTCACCAATGGAAGTTGGTACAATATATTACCTCCCCCGCCATGTGTGTCTATTCTTTTCCAGGAAATCCTTATACTACCCTCTGGTGGGAATGAAAGGATATCTACCTGCAATTCTTCATTCACCAGCAAAGTCAATTTCAAAAGAGAGAATCCGCTACTGCATCAAGCCTCATTCCCACATATTACAGTCTCTCTGAAAAAGGATATTGTTTTGTTTCAAACCATGGAGCAGATTTGCATTGCCTGGTCAGATGTGAGGAGCTATATGCTGTGGCTTCGAGCATGAAGAGCTAATAGTTCAAATCTGGACTGGGACTGTGCTGCAGTTGTAAGCCAACTAATTCATAAGGGGAGCTGACAGAAATAGAACCATTTTCTGTGCTGTCTTTCATCTGTGGTTCTTATCATTGAAATTATCTGCCCTGAGCAATAGATAACAGGCACAGTTTAGTAATTTTTCCAGTGTCACAAAAGAGGTCAGAAATAAAGGTAGAGTAAAACTGGGGCAGAATTCAGATTTCCTGACCTTCAGTCTCATATGAGCTTTAACAACTAGCCCATATTTTAGCGCAGGATGCAGTTCCTTCTCTTTTTTTTGGTATTTCATATATTTGGAATGATTTGTTTTTTTGCCATTTCTGGGTCATAGGTGGACTTTTACAACAGGTATGTGGGGCGTGAATTTGTTCAAGTTAAGCATCTCCAAATAGCTGCTGTGCATTTGGCCAGTCTGTTGCACTCTTTCCCAGCTATGACTTTCAGTTGTTTGCTGGGACCTGCACCTTGGATGAACTACACACACACACACTCTCTCTCTCTCACACACACAGAGAGAGAGTAGGTCCTCACAGCTTCTTTTTGACAGATCGAGTCTTGTTTGGAAACCAAATAGGTTACCAGAGCTATGCTTCTGTACTTTCACTCCCCTCTTCAAAGCAACATATTCACTTGGGAAAAATATCACAAGGCTGGCCAGTAACATGCAACAGCAAGCTCTCTCATGCCAGAGTCTGACTGGGCTGGAAGAACCAAGCAGCTAAGGTGATATGACACCTCATTCTTTGCCTGTACCAGGAAGCAGTCACATAGGACTTTAAAGACTAACCAAATAATTTATTAGGTGATGAGCTTTCATGGGGCAGACTCACTTCTGGAAATAGTGCACTTTTGGTTATTTGGCCTAAAG
This sequence comes from Carettochelys insculpta, assembly GCF_033958435.1. Classification (NCBI taxonomy): domain Eukaryota; kingdom Metazoa; phylum Chordata; order Testudines; family Carettochelyidae; genus Carettochelys; species Carettochelys insculpta. Next base: position 17,225,535 of record NC_134153.1, on the reverse strand, counting down.
ACGACAATATTTCACATTGATACAAAGGCCTAATTTTGAAATAAGTTGTGAAATTGTACATCTACTTACCACAGTTTCACAGGTAAATCCTAGAATTGTATTCAAACGACTAGTTGCATTTATGGGAAAGCACAATTTCCAAATGTCCTTAGGTAGCTGTTTGTGTGATGGAGTTTATTTTTGTTTCTTGCATTTCATTTTAGGAAATATATTAGATGATAATTTCTCAGACAAAAAAAAAAATTCCTAGCAATACAAAGAAGCCAAATGAACCTAAAAACCCTTTTACAAACAAGTATGGAAATGTCCAAAACATTCTAAATGTTTCTCAAAACGCGGGTGGTGGAGGGAGAATTGGAAAGGAAAGGACAACTACTCACCAACTTATTGTCCTCGTCCAGGATTCTGGTTCATGTCTGTCCCAGGTTATTGTGCTTATTGATGTTGAGTTGCATATGCTGATTTAGATTTCTGTACTATATGGACTCTGGTCCTCTTCGTATTGTTCTGAAACTACTACACTCATTTCACTTATGATCTGGAATCTGAATTTAGTATTAATGATAAACGGTTGGGGCTTTAATGGTCATTTCACACTTTGTCATCAAGTCACCGCGTGTGCCATTTAAGTCTTTCATTCTGTTCCCTCAAATATATTCTAGTGACAAATCAACCATAGAAAAAAAAGCAACCTTTGCTTCTTGTTGGAATTCCATCCCCCCGCCCCGCCTTTATGAAATAGTGAACTGTCCCATTATACTAATTTTCTTCAAAATATGTATCTTCAGGACCTTCGGTTCAGGAAAGCAAAGCAGTGCTACAGTTATCTTTTGTATGGAGCATTTCTGTTTTACATACTGACACACATTTTAACATGAAAAGGGTCAGAGATGGAAACAGCACAGCTTGTTGCTGTGACAGCAGACATTTAACAGAAAGATTTCTGGACACACTACTGTTTAAAATAATTTAGTAAAATAATTGCCATGATTGATTTTTAGGTCCCTGAGTTCATACCACACACTTTTATGTGACAACTCTCTTCTGAGGCTTTTTAAAAATGACAGTGACAAATGCATTCCAAACAAGTTCTGGGTGACTGTCAAAGTTTGATTAGATTCACAAACTCCACTGTTATTTGTTGGCTAAATCTTGCATGTCGAGGAGTCGCCAATACTGGCTTTGTCCAAACAGCTGTTCCAGCGGGTGGCATCAGGCTTGTAGAAAATCATCTTGTTCAAATGAACTTTTGATAGCCTGCCCCTATGACAAGCCAAGCCCTATTTACACTGAAGAAAGTATTTGCTTTTGTTGAAAACCACAGATGTTGCTACAGCAGTGAGCACATCAGGCCTGCATAATGCATCTGCCCTTAACAATAGTTCATATAATTATTACAACAAGAAAGCCAAAAAGGATTAAGTTTGGGGGAGGAAGGGAGTTGTGTGGTACATATGCAAAGCTGCCGAATCTTGGAGAAGCACTGAATAGAATCCACTATGGACACCGCTATGGAAATTCCTGCATATAGCAATGAGCTAGTATGGTCAAAGATACCCTAGAAATACTCAAGACAGACTTCAGTGGATTTACATAAAAAATAAAATGGGATCCCCTTAATCTCTCACTCCACTACAAATTTTAAGATTTAAAAAAAAAATGCAGCCTAACCTATCAATGTCTACTGAAAAACACAAATTCAGTTTTGCTCAGGTACTAAGGCACATATGATATAAGCCCAGAAAAATCACTCAAGTTGATTCTACTCACACCAAATCTCAGTTAGGTCTGAAGTTTATTAAGCCTTGACCAAAAATATATTTACATGACCAAAGTATTCAACTCAGGGCATAGGGGAATGAAAGCAAAAATGACTAGACTCAAATGCAGAATAAATCAATAGTGCATAAACACCATGGCTACGTCTACACGTGCACCCAACTTCGAAATAGCTTATTTCGATGTTGCGACATCGAAATAGGCTATTTCGATGAATAACGTCTACACGTCCTCCAGGGCTGGCAACGTCGATGTTCAACTTCGACGTTGCTCAGCCCAACATCGAAATAGGCACAGCGAGGGAACGTCTACACGCCAAAGTAGCACACATCGAAATAAGGGAGCCAGGCACAGCTGCAGACAGGGTCACGGGGCGGACTCAACAGCAAGTCGCTCCCTTAAAGGGCCCCTCCCAGACACACTTTCATTAAACAGTGCAAGATACACAGAGCCAACAACTAGTTGCAGACCCTGTATATGCAGCACGGACCCCCAGCTGCAGCAGCAGCAGCCAGAAGCCCTGGGCTAAGGGCTGCTGCCCACGGTGACCACAGAGCCCCGCAAGGGCTGGAGAGAGAGTATCTCTCAACCCCCCAGCTGATGGCCGCCATGGAGGACCCCGCTATTTCGATGTTGCGGGACGCGGATCGTCTACACGTCCCTACTTCGATGTTGAACGTCAAAGTAGGGCGCTATTCCCATCCCCTCATGGGGTTAGCGACTTCGACGTCTCGCCGCCTAACGTCGATTTCAACTTCGAAATAGCACCCAACACGTGTAGACGTGACGGGCGCTATTTCGAAGTTACTGCCGCTACTTCGAAGTAGCGTGCACGTGTAGACGCAGCTCCAGAGTCCACACCTGAGAGCCCCTGCCTTCCCTAGAAAGAGCAATAGGTTAAAAAAAAAAATCACACTACAGTAGTAACAAGTGCCTCTTACAATGTATTTTTCAGAACATGTACAAGAAGGTGAGTTTGTTGAATAATTTTTTTTTGTTCTGCCTGATGGTGCAGTGGGATATACATCACCTCTCTGAAGAGGCTTACATTGTCCTTGGGAATGGGGGGGGGGGGGGGCGGGAAAAACCAGAGTGCATCTATACTTTCATTCCTCTTTCAAAGGAGGCATGCAAATGAGGTAAATCAAAAATGCAAATTAGGTGTAAAGTTGCATATTTGGCACGTCATTTGCATATTCCAATTTCAAAAGAAGAAAGCAAATGTAGACGCTGCTCTTTTGAAAGTAAACCCCCATCTTTGAAAGAATCCTTCTTCCCATTAAATAAAGGGCTTTCTTCTTTCGAAAGAAGCTCTTTCAAAATTAGAACATGCAAATGAAGCACCAAATATGCAAATTTATACTCCATTTGCATTTTTATTTACCTCATTTGCCTACCTCTTTCAAAAGAGGAATGCAAGTGTAGATGCACCCTGTCAAAACTATTGAGAGAAAACACAGTACTATATTAATGAGAGAGCACCTCAAGAGCTATATTTTAGCTTGCACACCAATCCGTAAATTACAGATTATTTGAAAAATAAACCAGACCATGGCCGTGTCTACACATGTCCCAAACTTCAAAATGGCCACGCAAATGGCCATTTTGAAGTTTACTAATGAAGCACTGAAATGCATATTCAGCGCTTCATTAGCATGCGGGCAGCCGTGGCACTTCGAAATTGACGCGCCTTGCCGCCGCGCGTCTCATCCTATGAGCTGATGGGAATAAGAGGACTTCGAAGTAGGCAGCGTCCTTTCGAAAAGGAGCCCCATCCGGATGAGACGCGCGGCGGCGAGCTGCGTCAATTTCGAAGTGCTGCGGCCGCCGCATGCTAATGAAGCGCTGAATATGCATTTCAGCGCTTCATTAGTAAACTTCGAAATGGCCATTTGCATGGCCATTTCGAAGTTTGGGACACGTGCAGACGTAGCCCATGGTGGCAATTCTGGATAAGGAAAAGCAGCAGCATATCAGATTCTTTTAACATCATTACTCTGATCAAAAAGTTGAGCTGCTCCAAATGTCAGAAATGAATCTAAAAATCACCAAGATGCCCGATGAACTGCAAACTCAAAATTCACATCCATTTCATTAGCTTTCCATTGAAATCATAAAAAAATTCGCAGCTTATGTGTAAGAATTGGAGGTTTTAAGTTGATTTTAGCCTTGAATTTCTGGCTTAATTTTGAAGAGTACAAGACCACAATGATTGAAAAATAAAAGAAGAATATTCTTGTGAAATCTGATGAGGTAAATCCACTGAGAAATCAGCACATGCAAGATATTATAATATTGGAGTATGTGAATGAGAAGAGTCCCCAACTATCTAAAAAGGATCAGTACATTGTAAAGAAGCCAGAGTCCACAGCTAACAGCCTCTGCCTTCCCTATAAAGAGCAACAGATGGGGAAAAAAACAAAACACTACAATAGTAACAAGTGGCACAAAGCATACCTTTGTTTCATTATTATCCCTTTCTCAGTCTCCCTCTTCAAACCACACCTTCAAGTTAAATAGCAGAGGAAATGCCTCTTACAAAGTATTTTTAGAACATAAATTGGTGTTTGAGCTATTTTTAAGGCTAAGACAAGTTGAATTTTTATCAAACACAGCCACACGCCACCTTATTTTGGTGTTAGAGATGGACCCAAACTAGATTACTAGATTCAAATATTTCTGCCTTTCAGACTTAAAATTCTGCTCTCAGCTATAATCCATCTTTGTTAAGTAACTACAATTTTCAAATGTCAGACCTCCAAATGCACAAGAATATTTCCTCATAAAGATGTTTTCCCATTTGTTGTGGAACTACTGTGCAAATCACATATATTAGTATGACAGGATATTTTGCTGTACAAGGACAGGTATCATTCAGCATGCAAATGGCCAAGCTTTCCTAAATCAGGACATGGTGGCTGAGAATCTAGAGCTGGTTCAAACATATTTGATCTCCACAAAAATGTTGGCCTCTTGCCCTCCAAATGTATGTTTTTCAATTTAGTATACGATATTTTAAAGGAAAGCTGAAGAAATAAGCAATTAATAATAGATTTGATTAATTCTATTTTTCATTGTCATGAATCGTCTGCAGAAATCATAAAATTCTAAAGTTTACTCTTTATTTTTGGGCTTCATATTGTTTATGAACAGTTCATTGTCAACAGTCAGAGTTCACCCAACATATGTTTGCTTGTTATGAAGATCATGTTACTGTCTCACTACTACATTTGAAAATCCAATTGCAATTTTGCTTTTGATAAACATTCAAGCATCTGAGTTTAAAATAGTTTTCCACGAGTGTCAGAAAAGCCAAAATACTCCAATGTTCATTGAAAAGGAACATGAAAGGGTCACTGACATGGGCTGAATCAAAAAACAATTTTCAATTCAGGTGAATATTTGCAGCATTTTCTCCCACTATTCATTCAGCTCTAGGTACCAGGTGTGCTTCATGTGAAATACACAAATAACCAGAAAAACTGAGTCACCCATATCCAGGGAAACAGTAGAAGTAGTGTACTCTATCTTTGGACAGATTTTAATAACAAAAGAAAAACAAAGCAGTAGCACTATTACTCTTGTTTTATATGGAGCCTTTCCGCCAAGATCTCAAAGCACTGTACAAACATTAACACATTTCAAACAACCTATGTGGGACATGTATTATGCCCTCCTTACAAGTGGCTAGGCTAATGCACACAGAAATTATATGGCTTCCTCAGATTGGTATGCGGTATGGAGAACAGGAACTCATTTCCTGGCTCAAACCATTAGCCCATGAAGTCTACACTTTCAACTTAAGGCTACAACTCATTCACTTCACAGATCCAACACGGGGGCCTTGTCTACACTAGCAAGTTCTTTTGCAATATTTTTCAAAAGAAGGGGCTCTTTCGAAATATACAGCAGAGCATCTACATGCAAACAACCTTCCACTCCCATTTCAGGAAAAGTGCCTTCTTTTGAAAGCTTCTTTAGAAAGAAAATGTGCGTAGATGCTCAGATGGCCTTGCTACCCTCCTCCCCCGAAAGAGCAGTCCTCATGGCGCCCAATTTTTTGATCCTTCGCCCTTCTTTCAAAAGAGTGGGGACTGTGTGGACACTCTTGAAAGAGCAAATCACTCTTCTGATCCTCTTTTTTACATCTGGATGAGCTCTTTCAAAAGAAGTTCCTTCGGAAGAAATCTTCTGGAAAGACTTCTTTGAAAGATTGCTGTAGTGTGGACATAGCCATGTGATTTCAGGTGGTACAGTAGCAGAACTATCTAGTCCAGCATCCTCAGGACCTGATCAGTGTCTGGCAAATTCTTTGGTTTGGCAACTGGAGATCAATGTTGTCTAGCTGCATTACCAATACTTCCACTACTTACTGAGCTCTTAGAAAACATTTAGGGATAAATTACAGATAAATAGCACACAAACACTGAGAGCCAGGACTGGTGACGGTGAACAAACTTTGGGGGACTACAAGCAACTTAGCCAGACTGACCACTTATTATGGGTGTGGCCAACTAAAATCATGCTGGATTATGGATGTTGCCAGACTAGAGAGGTTCAAACTGTATCAATTTTTGTCTGAAGTAGTAATCGTACCACTGAATTTCTGTGTATATTCTTAATTCTGATAGTTGCAGACAGACCTCAAAAAGTTGCTCTCATCTTATTTGGTCTTTTGTTGTGGTGTTTTTACTCATCACAAACAAAATTAAAACCTTTACATCAGTCTATGGCTCTTTAGGCATGTATTGAAGGTGCCAGAGTTGCTCTCCAGTTCCATAATGTAGGCTTTATTTTATGCATTCTTCCCTACTCATAGTAGTAAACCCTGTAAAAATATTCTACAGTTATAATTTACAGAGCTAGGGGTGAGAGAGAAAAAAGCCAAAGGATACCATGTTGCAAAGGAAAAGAGTTTGATTGTCATGAAACTGAAAGGAAATCAATAAGACAACTTTGGAGACCCATTTCAATCCATTGTTGACATTGTTTTCTCATAGTAATTTTCTCAAAATGTTAGCAGTATTGAGGTTGCTTATTGATTCTATTATTTTTGACCTTGCATTAGTGTGGGCTAATCTTAACATGCCATAAAATTTCCTTTCACAGCTAAAATTATTGTATGGCTCTGAGGGAAAATTACAATCAGGTCACGGCCCCTTTAGGATTTTGACGAGTGTGTAACCAGCAATAATGAGTTATTTTGACTTTGGAAATACCTTTCTGTTAGTTACATTTTATTAAACTGTTTAGGATGGCGTGTCACACAAGTGATCAACATATTGACCAAAATACCAAAAAGTCATAAAAAACTGAAAAGTAAACTGAGCACAACTAGATCAGTTAGCCTCTATGCAAGTCAACAACATAAAAGTATAGATAAAGAATAAGATAGAAACCAAAGTGTTATTCATTTGTCTGGCAATACTGCTGCAAAATACACAACACCTTAGCCAGTTATTGTAACATTCATGATACATGAGCAAAAATACTCTGTTCCTAATCTGTAACATTCAGAAATGTAATATAAGGCAGTGGATCATGAGAACACCCTCGTAGAAAGTTTGTGCATCATTGATTTATTAAAAAAACAAAAAACTACGTCCCATATACATATGCCTATGGAACTTAAGCCATCCTGCCTTGTATTCGTGCATCATTGTAGCTTCTTTAATTGCATGATCGCATGCTTATTTCATCTCCCATAGGATGTCTGCCTCAAACAATGCTCAGAATAGAAGGTATTTGACTAGTCAAATACCTTCTTTCTTCAATATCATATTTATTGCACACTATCCAAACCTTGCTCCAAAGCCAGAGAATTATTAATTTATTTTAGAGCTTTTCTATGGACACACCTTTATAATATCTCAGGGCTTGACAGACATGACTGTATCTCTGCAGCATCCAAGTTAGATGAGTATATATTATCTTCCCCATTTTACAGAGGAAAAATTGAGGTACAGAGAGATTTAGCTCCAAGTTTCTACTACTTTTAGGTGTCCATGCTGAGATGTCTAGTACCAGATTTTTAAAAGTACTCAGCATTATAAAGCGCGTTGTATATCCAAGTACAGCTCCTGCTAGTTTCAGCTACAGCTGAGAGTGCTCACACTTTTATAGTTCCAGGCCACAGAGTCTTAATTCAGGCAGCAGAAAAAACATGAGTAACATATAATTAGTAACTACCAGCAAAAATTTGATTAGACTGACTTGCCCAACATCACACAGTGGCAGAGGTATGGATAGAATCAATTTGTTTTGGGGCAGCATTTAATTATCTTAACCCAGGGCTGAGCATTATTTTTTGAGGGGAGAGCTCTGCAAGAACTGGTAAGTGGTTACAGGTTGCACTCTTCATGATATTAATGGAAGAGATGAAGGGTCTGGGATGGAGGTTAGGTGCAGAAAGAGCTTGGGGCAAAGGATTGGGCTGCAGGAGGTCGGAGTGGGATCTAGCTGGAAGTTTGGATGAAAGAGGGGGCATGGGACTGGGGTGCAGGAGGGGGTGCAGGAGGGGGTGCAGGGGTTTGGGTTGTGACCTAGGGCAGGAGATTGAAGTGTGGGGTCTTGTAAGGGGTCAGGGTGCAGAAGAAGGGCAGAGGATTTAGGTTATGTAGAGGAGGAATGGAGGGACTGGGGGAGGGAGGAGTAGGGTGTCTGAGGCAGGCTCTGGCTGGGAGATGCTTACCTGGGGGCTCCTGGCCAGCAGCCCAGCAGGTTCCCTGCCTTCCATGCCCTAGAAAGCCAACCAGAGAAGCCAGCAGGGACCACGTGCTTCTGTGAACAGCGGCCAGCCCAATGGGGGGAGGGGGTGGGGAAAGGGATTCTTCTACTGCTGCCTACTCTTCAAAACAGGCAGCTCCCATTGGGTGGAAACAAGCCAATGTATGCTGCAGGATTTTGGTGGGGGTGGGAGCTGTGTGCAGAGCCTCTGCCCCTCTCCCCCTAATCTCACAGCTGTTAAAACAGACAGGCTATGGCTACACTACTCCTCCCTTGTGGAAGGGGCATGTAAATTATGGCCATTTGAAAATGCAGCTGCACTGCTGATATGAATATTCAGCACCTCATTTGCATAAAGGAAGCCAACAAGCCTGTCAAAAATGCTGATTTTGAAATTAAAATAGCTGCATACCTGGGGTTCCTTAGAAACGGTGCCTTGATTTCCAAAGCACCCTTCTACCCAAGAAAATTTGGGAACAAGGGTGCTTTCAAAATTGGGGTACCCTTTTGAAGGAACTCCAGCTACACAGCTATTTTTATTTCAAAAATCAGCACTTTCAATGGGCTGGTTGGCCTCTATTATGCAAACAAGGTGCCAAATATTCATACCAACATCTCATTTGCATTTTCAAACAGACATAAAAGTTACATGCCCCTTCTGAAAGGGAGGGACAGTGTAGCCACAGCCACAGAGACCCCCACCTGGCTGCTCTGAGCAGCGTGGGGGGTGGGGCAGGCAGGGAGCTCTCACTGCACTCAAGGGCCAGATCCAGCAATTTAGCAGGCTCAGTGTGGCCAGCAGGCCCTATTTTAACCACAAAACTAGCCTTTCTCCACTTGCAATCACTTGCTCATTCACTATATACTTTCCAGCAATTGCAACTAAAATCATGCTGGATTACAGGTGTTACTGGCCAAGAGAGTTCCATATTAGAGAGGTTCAACCTGCACCGTCATAATCTGACATCTCATTAGTAGACTACACTATGCACTACTGCTTCTGGTAGGTCATAAAGATATAAAAGTAGCCCCTCCCAAAAAATTAAACACAAAATTGCCTAAAGTCAAATAAAATTCCAACATTTTCTGGACCAGAAGAGTGTCATTTTTAAATAACCCATGTCAGAATTCTTCTCAGAACTGACTTTTCTTTTTTAAAATATAGTGCTTCAAAAATGGCATTTTCAGTCAAAAATATTTAGATGAAAATATTGTTAGCTACCTTGAGTTGTTTAGCGATCATCTGCCAAGTCAACGGTTGACAGTTTCATAGACAGTTTGGAGTCTGGAAAAAAAAATCAACAAGGCGCAGAGGTTATCCAGCTGGAATCTGTACTTTACTGAGGGACAAAGGGACTTTTGCTTCACTGAGACCCAAAGGTAGGCCAAGTGCCCTGCTTGTAGGTTGCATAGTAGTATATTTGTCCCCAGAGAAGTGTGCTGGAAGAGATTTATTGTTTGAGGCTTTTAGCCTCAAGCTTAATTTTTAAAACTATGTATTTCCCTAGAAACAGAATAGTTCCATTTAAAAGTCACAGGTGGCCTGAAGCTCTGCTTAGAAGATTACCTCAAATTTCATTTAATAACAGACTTGGAACTTGAGGCAAATTATTTATTACAATAGGCTGAAAGCAATATTTTTGTCTGCTTTTCCCCCTTTGTCATCAGAGGTACTAAAACTACTCAATAAAATTGAAAAATAAAAAAAGATAAGTTATATTGTTTGCATTCTTCCAATAAAGGGGGTTTTAAACTCCTGTGCTCAATTTGATATATTGTTCCAACTAATAATTTAATACAAAACCAAGAAAAAAGGCAAACCCTGGTTATACCAGTTTACCACGAAAATAGTCTGCTATTAAAATAAGATTCTGCAATATAGTTTTGAATCTATAGTAATCCTGCCAGAATGTAGGCAGCAGTAAACCCTTCTTCTCATTAAAGGTTAGTGAGCTTGGATGGTGGGAGTAATTTTTCCCTTACAGAAAATTTAAACACAAATTTCCAGAAATATAAATATTCAATAGTGATCATTAGAACTATTTTGGTCTTCTATTTTAAATAAATATAGGAGCAACTTATTGATTAAAAGGAAGAAAAACATGCAATGAGAAGCCCTATTCTGTTTTACAATCATACTTGCCCTTAACATTCATAAAAGAGCTGTCAGCCAAAGGTGTCAAAATGCTTCCCATGCATTAATTAATTCTCAAGCCTATAAATCAGGAAAACAGTTAAGCATATGCTTTAGATTGTAAGGCTCTTAAACCAGGAACCATTTTGTTTATGCAGCACCTAGTACAATATGATCCCCATCAATGACTAGGGCCCCAAGGACTGCCCTGCCAGTCCAATCTGTACTGCCCACTTCCTGCAGTTGTATTTCTGTGGTATTGAATGAGCAGCTATCCAGGCTATTCCCCACTCTGATGCTTCAAGTCTAGAAGGTGGGGGCCTGCACAAGACTTTTAAAAATACTTGCCATTGGCTTGTGCTAAAACTCCCTAAGGTCACAGATTCCCTGGCTTTGGTTTGGTAATGTTGCCACCATCCAAATGGGTAGAGGGTGGCAGGGGGCAGGGGACACCTTTGGGAACCCAGAAAGGTGCATTTGGGAACTCCTTGCTGCAAGGTACCCTCAAGATCTTTTAACCCTCCTTCTGGAGAGTGCCTGAAGATTGTAATTTCTCTGAGTAGTTTGCCTTTGCAGTCTTAGACACCTGCATAGAGAACATCTTGCCCCCTAGGGCATAAACATCAGTTCATTGTCTTAAAAAGGTGCTTTTTATTAGAAAAGAAACCACACTTGGAAAAAACATTACTTGATTGCTGGTGTTACAGAGTAACTTTGGGAAAAAAAACAAAATAAAACCAAAAACACACCACACTTTAAATGCAGAGAACTGCTTTCCTCAGATTCCACTTAGAAAGTTACAGTGTAAAGAGATGGTGGTTGTATGCATTCAGCACAGAAAAGGTCAACAAACTCCAAAATAAAAGGAAATAATCTAAGCACATCTGACTAAAGAGTCCCTCTTCTACTCACTAATCTGTTGCTTCAAGATTTACTCCTTTCCTGGGCCTGGATGTTGCTGGATTCTCCATGCCTGGCTTCCTAGCTTATTTCATGTCCTTCAGGCTCTCCTCTAGCATCACAACAGGTGAAACAGGATAGCCACTGATTTCAATTCAAAAGCCCACATTCTGTTTTCATGGGCTACCCTGGCCTCCAGACAACTCACTTCCTGCTTTTCTAGCATTTCTGGGGACTCTCTAGGAACCCACTCTGTTTGATTTTAACCTTTACAGGCAAGACAATTAGGGCCAGATTTCAAGAGTTGACTACTAAGTCTTTAGTTAACTGAATGGCTGCAATGTCTAGAAAACAGTGTTACCTTCCCCCCATTCATCACAGCAACAATGGAAGGGAAAGCTGGAAACAATCTGAAGAATTATCAGGGCAAGAGAATTTATGGTATTGGAGTTTCTTTTCTCCATCTCACAGGCAAATATTCCAGTTACATTGATTTGGTAATTAAACAGAGTTCTCTATGAGGCAGTTAAAAGAGATTTAGGGAATTGAAACACTGAGAGAACTTTTTATTTTTTTAAAATTACATAAGCTTTAGGATATTTTTAAGTTCTCAACTCTAAAGATTAAGGCAGGCTGGACCTAGGCTTTTTCATCAACCGATTCTTAGAGATTCACCTACCTAAAGCCAATTAATGCACTTGTGTTCCTAAAAGGCAAGGTGGTCTTTGAAGGAACAATTAACTCTAAGTAAAAGTACTAAAATGTGTCGGGGACTGATTCTCTTCCCATGAAGGTCCTTTTGTACTACCCTGGCATCATGCAGTAGCTTTAAAGTGGGTGAAAATTACATTTACATGGGTAACAAAATGCCTGAATAAGACAGAATCCTCAGTTACCTTGGAAGTCAAAGTCACTTAGGTGCTTTCAAAAAAAGTAAGCCTTCACTTTTAGTCGTTTTTACAATACCAATAGTGTAAATGAGCATCAGTCCCTGTGTGCCCTATAATCTGAGCACTTGGGCAGCCACCCGAGAGAGATTCAGGTGCTGTCCAGCTCATTTGCAGAGCTCCCACAGCCAGCAGCATGTGTTTCTATGGGTGGTGTGCATCTGTGTAACCCGTGTTGCTAAAAGGGGGCTATCTCTTTAAGAGACCCCAGCAGGGGAGTTGTACCTGGGCCATTGTTGCCAGGCAGAGTTAGCACTGCACACTCAAAAGATTCCAGCATTGGATTTGGTAGTTGTGGGGCTCTTCTCCCATAGGCTCTGTGTTTATTGCTGGGTCACACTCCCTGAGGGACAACAAACAGGGAGAAGCTGAGATCAGGAGCAGAAAGCAAGCTGATTCTTTACTCTGAAGCACTTTGTCACAGGTAGTGATGGTGCTAACACTCTGCCAGGGAACATGGGCAGTGTTAATATAGTACAGTAGATCCCCAGCTTACACAAAGATTGCATTCTTGGCAGCCCCACATAAGTTCAATGTTCGTGTAACTCAGGTAGACAGAAAACTGATCAGTGCAGAACTTGGCTCCGGGCTCTACTCCACTGGCTGCAGCTGGGAAACTGACCAGCACGTCGCAGGTCAGTTTACCAGCTCCTGCCAGCAGTGGAGGGGAGCCGAGAGCCAGGCTGCTGGGACCAAGAAACCACTTCTGGCAGGGATGGAAGCCAAGAGTCTGAGAATAACTACATCAACAATTGTGAGGTGCTCAGACATTGCAGTAGTAGCTGCCACATCAGCAGCTACTTAGCACAGGCAACAGTATCTACCTCAAAGGAGACCATTTAATAAAAAGGCAATGGTTTTATGCCATGTGGAAAAATTGGCACGAGTGGTGACCTGAGCTATTTGTCCAAGTAAGGATGTCTCCTAATTTGTCTTTTTCCTCCTGTTCTCTTTCAGGTTCAACAGATGAACATCAGGTGAAATCATAATTTCATTCAACTCTGATCCCTTCCATCCATTACTTATCTGGGGTCCTCAGGATATAAATTTCTTTATGTTTATACAAATAATTAAATATTGCCTATCAAGGGCCTCTAGGAGCCTTTGATGTATATGAAATACATAAAACAATACATCACCGATACAAGAAAACTAAATGAAGTAGCCATGTCAAAACCCCAAGGGGAATTAACACACTAATAAATCCCAAACACTTATGCACACAGCTCAAGATGTCATGCACTTTTCTGGCTCTCAGAACCTAGGGAATAGAAGAGCACAGATAAGCTTGGGCTGCTGAGGAGAAGGTACTATGAGGAGCAAGTTCCAAAGCTAAGGTCTGCTTCACGCAAATTCACCAAGAGCAGTTCTCTCTTGTTCTTTTTGAGAACAGCATTGGTTCACTGTGTCTCTGTTAAGCTAAATGGAAAACAGTGACTTAAATAGGCAAGTGCCAACCCATTTAGGAATATATAGATCCAGATTCAATATAGCCAGACAACTAGTACAGTCAATGAGTACAGATATCATGTGACTGCAGAGATAAATGCCACATGACAACCTTCTGTGTGCTGGCCAGTAGCTTGGACGTGAACAGTGGTTAGTGAAGCTGCTGTGTGCTGGGGACTAGCCACTCTCTATATGGCCAAGTCAACGCTACAAGTTTAAGTGAAATTTAACAACATTAGTTTGACCTTCTTAACAATGAGCCCATACCACGAAGCCTGTTCTGCTAATTTTAGGGGTTGTTAAAGTCAATTTTGGTACTCCTGCTTTTCATGAGGAGTAATGCTAAATTCGACATTCCATGATAGATTTTAGGGTAGTGCAGATGCCATGCCATGAAAGTTGACATTTTTGGCTTCCTGGAGGTGTCCCACAGAGCCCCAGTGTGACCATGCTGGCTGGCACTTTCAACTCTGCTGCTTCCCAGTTGCACAGGAAAAGGCCTACGCAAATCTGAATTTCATTTTCTATTTGGTTAACATGGCAAGTGGACCAGGCAGCCCACCTGGCCATGAATGCCCAGGGTCACAGATAATCTCCAGCATGGAGTTGCAGGAGATCCTGAACTTTGTTGCAGAATGAGGATGTGTGTGTGAGCACTGGGGCAATAAATCTGTGCTGGTAGAACCATGAAGCAGCAAAAGAAATGGCGACATCTTTGTCAAGACTGCACAGGGCATGATGGAAAAAAGGATACGCCAGGGATGCCCAGCAGTGTTGTGTGAAAATAAAGGATCTCAAACAGGTGTACCAGAAGACAAATGAGGCAAATGGACGGTCTGGGATGTTGCCACAAACATGCCACTTCTATGAGCAGCTGCATGGGATTCAAGGGGAGATCCAGTCACTGTCCCAAAGCTGTTCATGGATATCTCCCAAGAGATTCTTCAAGCAGCCTTGAGCAACAGTGGGGAGAACATGGTTGATGAGGTAGAGGAGGAGAATGGTGAGTAGGCAATCGGAGAAGCTGATCTCACAGATAGCCAGGACCTTTTTTTATCTTTAGACCCAATCCCCTCCGCCCAGGACATATTGCTGCAGACTCTGACGGTGGGGAGAGCACTTCTGGTGAGTTCACATTTTTATTCATGTTACAAGTGTATTAAGACTATGATTCCCAGTGGCCACTCTCCCTACACAGAAGGGGATCCCAGGAACAGTTTGTTAACATGTCTGGAGATAGAGTGGGAATCCTGCCTGCACACCCCCATAAAGCTCACAATGTTTTGCCTCTCCTTCACTTTTTTGTTACAGTGGTTGCATCAGCGAGCCTGTTGCCCACTCCCTCAGCTTCTCCAACTGTTCTGCTAGCAAAGACCTGAAGGCAAAAATGAACTTGGGGTAACATGTTCCTTGAGCAAATACAATCCTCCTACATGGACAGGGATGGACTGCATGGAGGAGAATGGCACTGCATGAAAGACTTGGTGAAGACCCAAACAAAGAAGTCATTAAACATCTATGCCATTTCCAAGTTTCCTGATATTGTTTCTCCCTCCTCAGTGAGCCTACCCTGTCCTTGGACTTCCTATTGCTTCTAATATATTTACAGAATGTCTTCTTGTTACCCTTTGTGTCTCCAGCTAGTTTGAGCTCATTTTGTGCCTTTGCCTTTCTAATCTTACCCCTGCATACATGTATTGTTTGCTTATATTCATCCTTTGTAATTTGTCTGCATCCATGTACTCCTCATGCTCTTCCTCGCTTTGGTGGCTCCTAGGTAGACTTTGCACATACCACAGCACAATGCATGATCCATTCACAATGCTTACTACAGCAATTTGAAGTTGAACAGGGTTCATGCTTACTTTGCTATAGCATCTGCATGGATAACTAGTTAAAAAAGGGTGAGAAAACATGTTTTGCCATTGCTTTCAAGCAGGAGGGGGAGGAGATCAGTATACTATAGGAGGCTAATGACACCTACCCAGAACCATCCTCTGCACTGTTTTCTTCTGCCAGCCGCCAGGAGTCTAATCCAGAATGCAAGGTGGTGGCAGGAACTGTGATATAGCTATCCACAGTGCATCGCTGTCAAAGTCAAAGGTACCCATCTTACTGGGACACTCTGTCGAATTCATGTGCACAGTGGGGACACACACCTTTGATTTTACAAAATTGGGTGCTAAAAATCAACCTTAAATTCAACTTAATCTTACCAGCTATGACAACTCTAGAAGCATCTGTCCATAGAAGTTGTTGTCAGAAGAGATGTTCCAACAAAACTATCAACAGATTGTGTCCGCACATAAAAGCGGATCGATCTTGTGACCTGCTCTGTCAACAGAAGGGCGCCCCAGACATCTTCACAGCTTTTTTGTTGACAGTTTGTGTTGTCAAAACACATTGTGTGTGTAGATGCTCCCTGAGTTTTGTAGAAAAAACCCAGTTTTGTCTACAAAGCTCTACAGTGTAAACATAATCATTGTGTAGACATACCCTAAGAGGCCATTTCTGCAATGCCACTTGTTCTGAAAGTGACATTCTAGTGAACAAGCCAGAAAATGCTAATGAGGCATGGATGCACATTTCCAGCACCTCATTAGCATATGATCACATGATTCGGAGTCGGGAAGAAGCTCTTCCGGACTCCAAAACAGTGTGTAGAAGCATGGTCCCTTGGGGGATCTCCAGGAAGGAAATCCTCCTGAAAATTTCCTTCCAGGAGTTCCTCCAGGGGCCGTGCTTCTACACACTGTTTTGGAGTCTGGAAGACCTTCTTCCGGACTCCAAATCATGTGATCGTATGCTAATATGGTGCTGGAAATTTGCATCCATGCCTCATTAGCATTTTCCGGGCTGTTCATTAGCATGGTGCTTTCGGTACAAGTGGCACGTGCAGAAACGGCCAGACAGATGTTGTAAAATAGGATCAGTTATTATGTTAGTAATTTGTTGTTTTAACCAGTTCGTTACATTAACTGATGAGCATTTGTTTCGCATTTTAATCCTTTCCAATCATTACCTAATTTTGGATACACATTTTATCCCAAATTTTACAGGGGCAGAAGGGGTAAACTACAGGGGTAACTGAATAACCTACTTCATACATTCAGCTCCCACCATTGCATTGCAGATTGAGCAGCTCAGCATATAAATTACTAACATTTATTTGCACTGGCAATTGTTTTACTTGAATACATATTTAGAGTAATTGCAGGGAGAAGTTAAACATATTTGCATGTATATGTATACACCCAAATTTGCAAGAAATCTGGCCTCTCATACATGCCATAACTTTCCAGTTCACCTTTCTTTGTCTGCAAACTCTGTCTCATCTGTGGCTTGAAATAGTTACTAATTCATTATTATCGCTGACATTTCTTGCAATTTCACGTGTTTCCCTAGTGCTGACTGTTTCCTCAGGTTTCATTATTATCAAACAGCTCTGCACTGATAGACTGCTGATCCTCATCTTCATATTGATTAATTTCATTTTCAGATGCATCATCTTGATTTTCAACATTTTCAGCACTGTCTTCTCACAATGAGTCATTTACAAGACAGGTTTTCATTATTGGAGTCATCTGTAGGCTAAGAATGTGTTGGGCTAACTTCAGGTACAAAGTAAAATTCTATTCTCAGCCAGACCATTGCAAATGGGAAACAGCTTGTTAAATTCAATTGAGTTACTCCATGTTTTCAAGAGTGTAAATGACAGCTGAATCTGACCCATAATGTTTACTTCTCTCTGCTGCTTGGCTGCCTCTTGAAAGGGATATGCAATTCATACTTTGGCTTGATAGTTATCAGGGCAATTAAAATGCAATTTCTGATTAATTTGTAGATTAAACAAGAGTCATTTTATTATGTTTATCTTGGACATCTGTAATTTTTAAGCATTTAATATTACAAAATTGTCTAAATAAATCTTTAGTTTAGTATAGATTTGTTTACATTAAAATACATTGATAATCCCAAATAGTTTCATATTCACTTGGAAATCTATATTATAACTTAAAGCAGCCCTCACCATTCCATCACTCAGAATTCATCTTCTGGCCCAGATCTTCAGTAGCTGTAAATTAGCTTAAATCAATTATAGTTATGGGAATTATGCTGATTTACACCAGCAGAAGACCTTTCCTCTGTTTTTACTACTACCCTTCCTGAGATTCATCTTACGCATTCAGAAATGAATCGTTAAATATAGAAAATAATGGCACCAGTTTGGGACAATCCTAGATTTCCAAAAGTGCTGTCTGAGGAGCAGCTACTGCTTCTCCAAGCTACTCCTTACCTGGTAGGACAGTTTCCCATCTCTTTCCTGATCTTTGGCTGCTCTTTCCACAGCAGCAGCAGCTCCCAGGAGACATTAAAAGGAGTAGGAAAGAGTGCTCATTCTGGTATTGAGGGTAGAGAAATCACAGAAAAAGGACAGGAGGGCTACAAGGAGCCAGGTGGACGAGATAAATGGAGCCAGTTAGGAGACAGCCTGAGGAGTATCTTGGGAAGAAGTGATTTGAGGAGCTGTGCTGGATTATGAGCTGCTCATGAGCTCCCAGATCATTGCTGTAGTCAGAAGGGCTAATTCACTTCTGGGATGCCTAAAAACAGGAATCTGAAGTAGAAGTGGAGAGGTTATTTTAAACCTGTATTTGGAGAGGGTGCAGCTACTGTTAGAATAAGGTGTCCAGTTTTGGTGTCCACAATTCAAGAAGAAAGTGGATAAGTTCGAGATGGTTCAGAGAAAAGCCACAAGAATGGGAATTAGAGTCCCATTTTTAATCAATCTATTTAGCTTAACAAGGATAAGGTTGAGGGGTGATTTGATTACAGACTGTTAGTACCTATATAAGAAACACATATTTGACAGTGGGCGAGGTAGTTAAAATTGGAACAATTAACCAACAGGGCATGTTGGATTCAACATCCTGGGCAATTTTTCAATCAAGATTGCAGGTTTTTAAGAGAGATGCTTGAGTTAAAAAAAAATCTCTGGAGACTTCTATGCTCTGTTACGTAAGTTAGACTAGAACAGATAATCACAGAAGCCCCCTCTCACCTTGGAATCTTGACTCCAAGGGGAGGAGGTGATGGAGTGGAAATGGATTAATCAGTTATGATAAAACAAAGAGCTGATGAACAAGGAAAACAGTCGTGAGGGTGGAGGGGCTGCTATTGGGCCCTGGCTGACCTGGGAAACTGGCAAAAAATTTGAAACATAAGCAGCTCTGGTGTTCTGTTACCTGACAATCACTATGTGAAGTTACAACTTATTATTGCCATTTTTCAGAGCAATATAAAAATGAGGGACTATATATCATTGAGGATTCTCACAAACTATAATAAGATTCAAACCTGAACCCGCAACATGGTTTTTTTCTTTTCTTTTTTTCTTCTTAGACACTACAACCTCATTAAATCATCAATACAAATGATGGGAATTATCTTAGCTGTCCAGTTCCATAATAGACTGGCACAATCCAATACTTGTCTACACATCCTTTGATATTACACATGTAAACAAGCGGTGGGTATAATTTTTTTGTGACAAAATTGGAGGCATTCTTTCAAAATCAGGCCATGAGTAACCCTGTATTGAGAGGAATGAAGCCTTGAACATAGTGGGACAAGACCAAAACACATTTGACACAATGAAAGCGCTAGCCCTGATTACCATTTACATCAAGCTACTTCTTTTGCTAGTCTAGGGACCTAAACATGAGTATAGATTACATATAATCCCATTTTACAATGGCCCCTTTATGCTGCCAATGTTGTAATGTGGCTTTGGTGTAACAGATTCAGGCCGACTGTGCCTTATACTTTCAGCGCAAGAGTGAAAACAGGCTATTCAGTGTGTTACCTCTAACCAGATCTTCCTCTCATGCCATTAGGAAAACGTCACTTCCTCCTTGTTTTCACCTTCGAGGCTTCTCATGATTCTGTCTCTGCCTCTGCCTCCTGTCCTGTGTGACTCCATCCTCATTCTGTGTTCTATGATACCTTCCCTGCTTAGATGTCTTTTCTAATTACCTTTGCCCTCTGTTTTCTTAGGCTATGACTACCTTAGGAAATTAGATTGAATTAATTTGTCAACATGTAGCCTCCAATTTTTACAAAGTCAACGCTGCACGACCCCACTATGCAAATTAGAGTACATCCTTACTACCAGGGCTTGCACTGATTGACAAAACAGTGCTCTGTGGGTAACTGTACTGTAGTTCCTGCTGTAGACTGGAATTCTGGGTTAGGCTCCCAATGCATGATGGGATGAAAACATTTTCACAGATTGTTTTGGATACACATTGTCAGCCTCCTATGATGCACTTGCTTTCTCCCTCTGTCCCTGAAAGCAACAGCAGTCAATCATTTTTGAGCATTTTTATTAAGACTGGATTACCTGTGCAGACACCATAACATGGCAAGCATGGACCATTCTTAGCTGTGTACTGTTGTAAGCATCACAAACACCTTGCACATTATCCTGCAGTATTTGGATGGCGTAGGCTGGAGCCACCACGTGAAAGAATGTGATGTCACAGAAAGAAATATGCTGAAAGCATGAAATGGAGCAATTCTTAGATATTGGCAGGAGCCAGGCATGTGGACATTGTGGAATACTGAGTCTGGGCCCCAGAAAAAAGCACAGACTGTTGGGACAGCATGGTTGTGCAGCTATGGGAGCAGTGGCTGTTGAAGTTTTGAATACATAAGGCCACTCTCATGGAATGTTGAGGATTGCTCTCCCCAGCCCTGAACACAGCAATACCAAATGAGACCTGCTTGGACAGGAACCGAGTGCCAATGGAAGCTTGCAAAGCCAGAATGCTACAGTCAGTTGGGAATCAGTTTGGAGTAGGTAAATCTACTGTGGGTGCTGCAGTGATCCAAGTAGCTTGGCAATCAATACATATCTGCTCTGGGAAACCTGTGAGATGTAGAGCTGCTTTCTTCACAGGCCAGAAAACTTACTCTTGGTGACATTAAAATGCCAATAGTTATCTTCAGGGACCCGGCCTAACCTTGGTCCCATAACTCATGAAACCCTGCATGGGTGGCCTGGACAGCAGTAAGGAGCATTCAAGCACAGGCTGATAAGTGAAGAATGGTGGCAGAATGTGCCTTTGGGCATTTAAAGGGGTGCTGTTGCAGTTTTCTCATTAGGTTAGTTCTCACCAAAAGCAGTATTTGCATTGTTGTTGCAGGTTGCTGTGTGCTCCATAATATCTGTGAAACCAAGCGGGAAGTGTTTCCAGCAGGATGGAGGGCTAAGGCAGATAACCTGTCTGCCATTTGGGAGCAGCCGGACATCAAGTCAATAAGAAGTGCACACTATTGCACACTGCATGTCTGGGAGGCTTTGAAAATCAGTTTCATGAATGGTCCAACACTGATTTGACAGTTATATGTGTTGTTCCTTAGAAAGCTGCCCCTTTTTTCCACATACTACCCTCTAAACTAAATCCTTACTAACTCCAGTATGCCAAGGGAGTAAATAGCTTCTTGTCCTCAATTCATACATTTTTATTACACTAAAAACAGTGAACAGAGACAACAATGGATGGTAAAGACAACCTGGGACTAAGGGCCTGATAATACAGGTGGCAGGGACAAGGATTACAGTTACATTTGCACTGTGGAGTAATCAAAGCTGTTGGAATGTGAATCTTCTGTTATGTGAACCATTCCATGCATTTGAATAGAAGGGATAGCAGATATTCCTCTCTACAAACCACTCATTCTTGGATGTCTGGGAAAAGAGAGTGTGGAACTTGATGAAGAGAGCAGCTGACTCATCACTAGAGGCAATGGGACTTTACAGTTTAGCTGCTTTATCCTGAACCTCAACCACATGCTTCATCATTTCTGTTTGCTCGCCCTAAACTACAACATTGCCTCCTGCCCCTTAGTTTCTTGTTCCCTGCATGCTTTCCTTTTCTCTTGGTCTTTGTGAAAGCTCTCCAACAGCACAAGTCTCCATGCACTGAGCAGGACCTTGTCAGTCTCAGAAAAATACACCAGCTCATGGAATATATCTTTCTTTGTCTACTTTGTTGCCCTCTAATCAAGGACAGGCTTTGTGCTGGTATGTGGGATGCACCTACAGGAAAGGTTCCAGCTGCAAGGAAAAAAGCCCCAAAGGCACTTTACAGAACATACATTGTTGAAAATAGAAGATTAACTCTTGTAATGAATGAAACACTTCCCTGTAGTGAATATATTGCCTTAAAATACAAGGTCAAGTATTGTCTTGTAAAAGAAGGACCTATCCGTAAGATATAACACACAGCTGAGCAGTGGGCAGTAGAATTCAGATGTTCCTTGAGTGTTTGCTTTTGTAAAATAGCAGCCTCAAGTTTGGGGTTGAAAAAGGCAGGATTTGCAAAGGCAGTGTGGCATCACACCCCCCACCCCCGGACATGCTGGCTGTGGTCTGGGATGACCCCAGATCACATGCAAATAGGGCACACTGGGACATTTGGGGCATGTGGGGGAGAGGGGATGGGATCAGCAGAGTGATGAATTATTTCAGGGCTAGCACTTAGGAAATTTCCCACATTTCACTCAGCTGACCGTGTATGGTATCAGTCTCCTGCCGGTCGTGGAGCTGAAGGGGATCTATTGATGCAGGAATCTGGGCAGGAATTTTGCTGCTATGCTGTGTGCTACAATGATACCAGAACTCTTAATACTGGTGTGGTGTGGGAAAATATCCCCTTGTGTGGGACCACATAAGGCACCCTTACCCAGAAACCTTCTGCAGTGTAGCCCAAAGTCCAGTGTGCTTCAGGAGGTGCCCTGGGAACTACAAATTGTGGACTACAAACTGTAGCATGTTGGGAGAACTTCCTGGTTCCTGCCAGGATGCCCCCAGCAGGGTCTCAGCACTGACTGAGCTGGGAGCACCTAGGCTACGTCTACACGTGCAGCCAACATCGAAATAGCTTATTTCGATGTTGCGGCATCGAAATAGTCTATTTTGATGAATAACGTCTACACGTCCTCCAGGGCCGGCAACGTCGATGTTCAACTTCGACGTTGCTCAGCCCAACATCGAAATAGGCGCAGCGAGGGAACGTCTACACGTCAAAGTAGCACACATCGAAATAGGGATGCCAGGCACAGCTGCAGACAGGGTCACAGGGCGGACTCAACAGCCAGCCGCTCCCTTAAAGGGCCCCTCCCAGACACAGTTGCACTAAACAACACAAGATACACAGAGCTGACAACTGGTTGCAGACCCTGTGCCTGCAGCATAGATCCCCAGCTGCCGCAGAAGCAGCCAGAAGCCCTGGGCTAAGGGCTGCTGCCCACGGTGACCATAGAGCCCCGCAGGGGCTGGAGAGAGAGCATCTCTCAACCCCCCAGCTGATGGCCGCCATGGAGGACCCGGCAATTTCGACGTTGCGGGATGCGGATCGTCTACACGGTCCCTACTTCGACGTTGAACGTCGAAGTAGGGCGCTATTCCTATCTCCTCATGAGGTTAGCGACTTCGACGTCTCGCCACCTAACGTCGAAGTTAACTTCGAAATAGCGCCCAACGCGTGTAGACGCGACGGGCGCTATTTCGAAGTTGGTGCCGCTACATCGAAGTAGCGTTCACGTGTAGACGCAGCTCTAGTCTTCTATAAGAGAAGAGGCTGCCAAAGTGTTATCCTCTTGTCTGTTCTTTACAGAATAATGCCTCTTCCTGGTCGCTTGTCTGAGCAGGTCTGGTGTTAGATGCACACACACACCAACACACAATGCAGACCACACAAAGGAGCCTGAGGCCTTGTGTTCCAAAGTCGTGTAAAAAGTCACAAGGCTTCTCCTATGTTGAATAACCTCCTACTGGGCTATTGAACAGGTGGGGCTCCAGAAGGACTGAAGAGTACTTCCAGGAGAGCTTCCTAGAGACACCCATCAAGGAGTCCCAGTTAATCCCCAGGAATCTAAACAGGCTTTTTCTGGAAGGACTCTTTATATAGCTGGACTGGCCACCAGTGCATCCCAATTGTTTCCTTCAGGTTAAACATTAAACACAATCTCATTCAGCCCCTACGGTGTGTTTACAAATGTGCACTCACTTCCCTGCCATCAGAAGTCTTGAGAGGGGAAGCGGAGGGAGATTGGCTCCAGAGTTAGGAAAAGGTCCTGACTGGCAGGGAGTCTGGATCCTCCACTTGCCTGCCACACATTCTCTTCCTCTTCTTCCTCATCAACAATACCTTTCTTGTTGTTGCTCAAGCCACCTGAGGCTACTAGGAGGTATCCACAAAGAGTTTGGGGTAGTGGTGAAGTCCACAACTCGAATGGCATGCAACTGCTCATAGAAGTGGCATGTCTGTGCCTCACAGCTCCCTTGTCTTCTGGTACATTTGTCTGAGCTCCTTTATTCTCACCTGGCATTCCTGGGTGTCCCTGGTGTAGCCCTTGTCCATCACACCTGGTGCAATTGTGGCATAGATGACAGTGTTTCTTCTGTTGGCTCAGAGCACTGCCTGTGCTGAATCTTCTCCCTACACAGCAATCAGATCCAGTAGCTCCTGTGCTTCCCAAACAGAAGAACATTTGCAGCCCTGAGCGTTCATGGCCAGCTGTGCTGCTGAGCTTTCAACCAAGAAATAAAATTCAAAAGTTCCTAGAGCTTTTCCTGTGTACCTGTCTGGAGTGCAGTGAAGTTCAAAGTGCTGTCCAGAGCAGACACAAGAAAGCATTGTGGGACACCTCCTAGAGGCCAGTCCCATTGACTTACACAGTGCTGTATCTATACTACCCCCAATTCAGACCAGGAAGATTGACTTTAATGCTATGCCTCTTGCCAACCTGGACTACAGGCACTGATTTTACAAGCCCATTAGGTCAGTGGAAAGGGTTCAGTAGTGTGGACATGCCCATTATAACTTTGGCCTCACATGGTCTATGTTGACCTAGCACTGTTGGGCAGATCAGCCCTTAGAAGCCCTAAACGTCATCAGCACGTCCCAAGTTTTGCGAAAGCTCATCTCCATATACAGATCTGATCTCAGGCCAGCTCTTATTAAAAATCCTATTATCTCTCCTACTTCATAACCTCTTACATTTTTCCTCAGTATCTTAGGTTATTTAGTCCTCATATGAGTTCATTTTCTTTTCTAGCATTTTTAAAAGCTATTTAACTCAATAAAGCCAGTCTATAATATTTACTGATCACTTTAATTGTTCACCTTAGACAGGAAGTGGACACCAAAAATAGCACATTAAGCTGGATCCTTCAACTTCCCTGATGCAGGGGTAAGCAGGCATGTAGGTGTGCATATGGGAGGATGTACCTGTCTTGAATACACTAAGTTAACTTCTGAGAAGGTCAGTTTGATGGGGAACTGAATTCCCATGAAAAGGTGCCTGACTTTGCACTGATGAAAAGCTGGCAATATCCTCCTGCACATCATAAAGAAGTGACAGTTATGATAGTGTTTATTAGAGTGGGAATTTTTCATGCTCCTGCGGCATCTGATAACTGTTATATCACTAACAAATGATTCATGAATGACTATAAGAAATAAACCAGTGTACAAAGTCAAAAATTCAATGACAGCTCCAGATTTGCAAAGAGCAGTGACTTCTCACAGCTCTGCGAACATTTCTCCGCATCAAAATGTTTCCTCAAAGGACCAAATGCAGCTTGGTTCACAGAACACAAACAAAGCAAAACAAAAAATGGGGGGTTTAGTTTAAAGTGATAATTACACAGAAGGCTACAGAAACTTTCTGTAGATTTCTCCTTTTCACAAGGTACATATTTCAAAGACTGCAGTATTGTGGCCATACTGTGAAACAAAAGGATACATTTTCAAATAGGGTCCTGTCCAGTTTCCACTTCTGCATGCATAACATTTTATGCTTGCAAATTTCTGATGGTACTTTCTAGGTGTAAACTTACTAGAACATCATGAGAAAAGGATACTGAAGTCAAACTTCTGATACTTTTTAGTAGGGTTTACATCAGTCAAGTAACACAGACACCTGACTGGCTTGTGATATTGCAACATCCAGCATGAGCTGTCTTGCAGACCCCTATTTATTTTTAGGCAGATGTAATCCTTCTGATGTCAATGTGTATTTTCTGTCTGAGTTATATCATTGTAAGGATGGTGCTGAGATTTTGGGGAAATGGGGTATTTTGAAATGTTGCATGTACAATTCTGTCAATTATTTACAATGTGTTTAGGCAGAAGAAGAGCAGAGTGGAGTAGAGTAGAGACCATAGTCTAGCGTTCTCTGCATCAGACAGCAACGAGTATCCTGCCCTCCTATAGAGGTACAGTATCGGGTGAGTTCTTCCTGTATGTTGGGAACTGGTGGTAGTTCTGAAGCAGAATTCCTGCCTGTCTCCCACACTGGTATGGCCAAGGTATTGTACAGCTGAGCCCAAGTGGCTTTTTTAAAGCTGAAGTTATCTTCTAGTCCTGACAATAGTGACAATATTATTTATATACAGACATGAACATGTGTGCACAAAATTCCATTTCTTTCACCACTAGAATTCCATCTATTTTGTTCAAGGACAACATTCAAAACTTTAGCCCGCAAATACAACTTTTATGGTACAGAAATTCTGTTAAATTTCATCTAAATCCATCGAAGATGTCGTAATTGTAAATTTACTGCCAGGCAAAGCATTCACTGTTTTCACAAGGTAGCATGGGCATTTGGGTAGCAGGAACTGCTTGCAAAAACTGCCTTAAACAGAAAAAAAATGGTAAAGTGCTGGAACTTCTACAATTCCAGCACCCACTTTGTTTTTTGATGGCCAGTGTTTTTTGCAGAGCTGTAGTTATTACTATGCTCTCCATAAGACTTTCAGAAAGATCTCCAGTCTTGCAGTCAAGCACAAAAGCTGCTAATATAAATATTTGCAATACTATCATATGCTGGGGAGCCTTGAATGATGAACTATTTTATAATTTGCAGCCCACTAGCTGTGGGTGCTGTTTCCATTATGCAGAGAAAATGTGATAGTGTGACAGACAGCATTAAACAATGGGGAGGTTTTACACAGTTCTAAGTATGGGAGTCTGTCAGTGCAGTACAAAATACTACAATGTATTTGTTCTACTAGCACCTCTACTAAGACAGGAATAAGTAAATCAGAGTCACCAAGTGGACTAGCTCTTGTGAGTTATGAAAGAGAGGGTAACAAAGTTGAATTTACAATGCATGCCCTTTAGCTAAATTTTAGATTTGTAGCAGTGATTTTGGTTTTATTAAAGTATAATATTAACATCCAAAAGCAAAAATTTGTTATTCCAAAGAGACTTCCCTATCAAACAAGGCTATATTTAGAGACTATAATTTTCCCAGCATTGCATAATCGGAACTCATAGCATTATTCACCAAGGACAGAATGGTTGCTGGCTTCCTTTCTTCCTACATAAGTATCATTTTAAAGGGAATAAACTGTCATATAATGTATGCAATTTTCAGTTCCTTCCATAACATACAGAACTTAAAATTAGTGGCATGGTAAGAGTTAAATCTAATCAAATCTTTTGAAATGACAATAAATTAAATATGTCTTCTGGCTCAAGGCTGAAGAATCCAGCCTTGGATCCACATTTATTGTTTGGGGGCCTAGGTGAAGTGAACTTGTTGATTTCAGGCAAGCTCCTAATGGACAAGTATTCAGAAGATAGAAATGAAGCTCACAGATGGAATCTTTGTTCTCGGTCTCAGAAGAGGGATGGTGGTTTGAACAGGTTATATTGTCTTACCTCTCCTTATACCTCTGGAGGTGGACTCTCCAGGTTAGGAATGAAGCACACATAGGCAGGGTGCCTTTGGTTTGCAATGAAGTTAGTGTTTCGTTTGCCACAGCTGTCAGTTCAGCATCTGGCATCAACAACAATATTATGTAATGCTGGCAGACTCCAGTCACCTGCAGGCATTTGCAAGGAATATGATAGAAAAACTGAATATTCCGAATTGGATGCTTCCTGTGTGTAGAACTTGACTTCATGTATACACCCATGACCATCTCCTGCTTCTTCAGCAAGGGTAGCTAAAATATCAGTGAAGTGAGATTGGGGACCTATTATTCCTGGCAGATTGATCCAAAAGGTAGAACTGATGGGTGTCCTTATAAAAAAAAGAAAAAGACCCAGGGCTTCTAGCCCCTGTCCTCTACACATATCCATGCCACAGTGGCAAGGAGATTAACGTAGATGGCATAACATGAGGGTTGCTGTTCTCAGATTGCATAGTTTTCACATATAATTAGTTCACACTTACCCTTGGGAGCATTGGACAAAATAGGTAACGAACAGAATAGTTTCTAACAATTGATATTACATTTGGGCAGGTTATGGACCACAATCTGTGCTAGTGTAAATCTACTGATTTATATAAGGTGTGGCTGGGAAACAACAATTGTGTTTTGAATTTGGCCATATCTGGATAATTACTCTGGAAATTTATGACCCATTCACAGATCATTTGCCACATAGTATGCCATATCAAATCTTCTGAAACATGCACTGAATTTTCTTGGCCAATAGATGCTATTAATGGCACTTATCACATGGTGATTTGTAGATATAAAATAAAAGGGCAAGATCTTCAGATGTTGCAAACTGGTTATTATCTTCAAAGAAGTTGCACTGAATACCAATACCTAAAGGCAAGAATTTCACAGTCTAGGTCAATGCTTCTTTCTCCTGACTCAGAAGCCGTGTCTATACTAGCAAGTACATTTGGAAAATCCAGCCCTCTTTCAAAAGAGCGCACGGTGCATTCACACACAAAACGTACTCTTTTGAAAGGAAATCGAAAAAATGCTCTGCTGCTTTCAAAAGTGCTCCTCCAGTCCGTTAGGAAGAATGCCCTCTTTCGGAAGAATCTTTCAAAAGGAAACGTGCACAGAAGCTCCATGGGCTGCTCTTTTGAAGGAGTCCTCCTCCATGGGGCTGATCAGCTGGGGCACAGAGACGCCCTGGCCAGCAGCTACGGAGCTCTGTGCACCTTTAAAGCTGCTCGGACCCAGAAGTCCCACGTCAGGAAGCTGAGAGTGTGCTGGCAGCAAAGGCATGAGCCACAAGTTGCATGCTCTCACAGCCATGCCCGAACTGCGACAAACAGAAATGGCCAGCAGCCAGCCACCCTGCGAGAGCCCCCACAGGAGTCCAGCCAGCTGACCAAGAAAAGGGCTCCCTCCTGGACAGAGCTGGATCTCTGGGATCTCCTTGGCCTGTGGCTGGAGGAGGAGATGGTCCTGAGGGAGATGGGTGTTAAGTGCCAAAATGCAGCCACATTTGTCCACCTTGCCACCAGCCTGGCTGCCCAGAGACACCCTGCCTGCACACAGGAGCAGGTGAGAAGCAAGGTCAAGAAGTTCCAGCATGGCTACACCTGGGCTTGGGACAAAGCTGGCTGGTCAGGGGCAGGTCCTGCAACCTGCCCTCACTACTTGGAGCTCTGGAGCCTCCTGGGGTCACAGAACAGCTCACTGCCACCCACCATCCTTGACATTGTGGTGGACAAGCCACATCCTGACGCTGAAGAGGAGCTGGGACCCCAAGCCTGCATCGTGTAGCTGAAGCCAGAACTGCCCACCAAGTGGTCCAGTGAGGAGTGGGACCTGGTCACTGACCTCCACTCACAATCGTCCAGCTGGGAGACAGCCTGCCAGGCATCACTGAGCCTTGGTGAAGGGACCTCTGGTAAATACCTGGTGGGGAGCACACCCTGGCTCAGAGGGGAGGGGTGCCACAGCTGCCATGCCCAATGTCCCTGTATTGGCCACATCGTGAGTGGCCATGGCTCCCGGCATACTGAGACAGCCACCAGCACCACTCAGCACTGTGAGTGGACAGTGCCATGACCCGCAAGTGTGTAGACAGTGTGGGCAGGACTTGACTGCACCCAAGGGCTACCCCACATGGGCAGGGATCCCCTCAGCGCCTGCAATACAACATAGGCACTGTGCCATTGGCTGTTGGGTGTGGGGAGAGTGCTGCCCACAGTGGGGTGGGCGGCTCAGCCCTTAGAGCAGTACTAAGGGACTGATATGTGGTCCGTCTCTTCCTTTCCACCCCTACAGCTGTGCCATCAGAGGGCTGAGAGAGCCCCATCCCGTGCATCATGCCAGACACCCCACTGGAGGCAGAGGAGAGGGCCCAGGCACCAGCACCATGGCAAGCCCACACCAGGATGGCATGGAAGCTGTTGGGGAAAATGAAGCTGTCCACTGCCAGGAGGAGGTGGCCAGGTGGTGCTTCCTCCTGGCGAGGGTGGTCATGGGCTGGCGGATGGTGACCTGGGAGGACCTAATGGGCAACTTCCATGACATAACTGAAGTCCTCTAGGAGCACCTGGCTCACTTGGCCCACCTTGCCCTGCTCCTGCCACTCCCCCTGCTGCCCCCCTCCCACTGAGCCCAACCCTGCTGCAGCCCTCCCACGGCTCTACCTCCCTATGCTTCCTGTCCCATCACAGCCCCACCAGAAACCTTGAACCAGGAGTGGAAGAGGATCCCATGGTTGACAGGGATCACAGCCTCACCTCCACATTAAGCAGCCCCCCTTTCCCCCTCCAGGTTGAGGTCCCCCTCCCTCCCTCCCAATTGAGCTGCCCCCCTTTTCCCCCTCGATGTATACAGTTTACCCCTGCTCCACACTGTAAATAGTTCCGTTCATTGTAACGCATGCACAGTTTATAGCTATCATTAAAGATTTTATTATTCCACCATCCCCGTGTCTCATGCTTATGGTGGGGGCACCATGAGGGGTGGATGTGTTGTGGGGGGAATTGTGAGGGGTGGATGTGCAGGGAGGCCTGTGTGTGGTAGCTGTTGGGGTGGGGCATCAATGGGGCCTGTGAGCAAAGCTCTCATTGAGGGCTTCCATAATGCAGACGCTATCCCAGTGTACCTGGCAACTAGGGGCAGCAGCCATCTGTTCCGACCAGGGGCTGGACTCACCCTCCCTTGCTTGTACAAATACCTTGCCCTTCCCTCCATGATGTTGTGGAAGGTACAGCAGGCACCCTCCACCTGCAGAACATTCTGCAGCCTGACCTGCAGGTGTGTGAGGAGGCAACCAAATGCTCGCTTGACCTTGCTGTGGGTCTGATATTGAAAAGGTCCTAGGTAGGGTCCGGGCAGCCAGCATAGGGCCCCATTGGCCAGGGCTGCAGGGGGCATGCAGCATCTGCCACCGTGCACAGGAGCAGGTGGCATCCTCAACTGGCAGCTCCCTCTGGTCCCAGCCTCCATGCACCAGCATAGGCCAGAGTTCTGGAACACACTGGTGTTGTGTGTCCTGCCCTCCCAGTCTATGTAGACATCCATGAACCAGCCACTTGAGTCCACCATGGCCTGGATCACTACAAAGTGGTAGCCCTTTCTGTTAATATAGTGTCCAGCACTGCGTTCTGGGGCGTGGATGGGGATGTGTGTCCTGTCCAGGCTGCCGAAGCAGCTGGGGAATATGAGCACAGCGAGTCCTGTGACGGGCCCATCTATGTCTCCAACATGGATGACCCTCCAGAGAAGCATTGTACTGATGGCCTTGATGACCTGCATGGGATGGAGGCTGTGTGCTCTCATGCAAAAGTGATGGGATGTGCCTGGCCCCCACCACCCATGCCCCATCCCAGCCCCTAACCCCAATAGCCCCTTCCCCACCCCCTCACCCTGTGCCCCCAAACAACCCATGATTTTCCAAGCAAATCATGGTGACTTCTTCAGACTTGTACTTTTATATACTCCCACTAAGTTATAAACCCTTGAAAACTGCACTTTATAATGGAAATGCTGATACGACTAAACTAAAGCAGCAAGAACAATGCCATAAACTATAAGAATAAAAGTGAATTGTAAAGGAGTTAATGTTTGATTACTTTAAAATACCTGGTCTGAGAGTTTTGAGTCAGATACTGTTTTGATTTTTTTAAAAATATTTCCCATGACCTAGAGATACTTTGTGGACAGCTAATATCTGGGGAATTAGATCAAAGATCCCTTTTGTAATTTCAGATTATGATAGCGAGGTGTTCTGCAGTCTCCTTTTAGCATAAAATATATGAGCCTTTGAAAGCTTTTTTGTCTACTTGTAAATAACAGTGTGAAATGGAACATGCAATTAAAAATAAACTTTTTTTCTAAATCTGTGCAAACCAAAGTTGTAGGGGAAAAAAGCCTCCCAGGATTTACAAGCTGCCTGGTAGGAATATTTCTTAATTGAGCCATGCTTCAGAGCTGCATGGAAGTGTTCCCATTAAAAATTAAATAAGAACAGCAGAGAAGAACATGGGAGCTTTTGAGAGATTAGAGCTATGTAAGATTTACTTAAAAGGTTTTTATTAGACATTGGGGTTTCTGTCACGTATAAAAACCTCACCTACATAAAATAGATGGCACCCTATCCTTTCAAACTCTTCCTAATAATGATAACAACTCAGCTGATGTTGAACAGGAGAATTTTTTTCTATGACTCCAGTAAAGTAATACTATGTTGAAACCATGTGGTTTTCCAGGGTTGACAGATAAACTTGTTTTAATGCTCAACATATTCATTCTCAAACTATATTTCCTCGTGATGTTTCCTGTTTTAACTAATCAAGAGACATCCTGCTTAGCTGAGTGTCTCATTGATGTCATCTTCTTTTCCCCTGATAAACAATACACAATTTATGTGTTATGTTCGGGAGTGCACACAACATGACTGGCCTTTCATTACTGTACATCACAATATCCAGCAGGGACTCCGAGTATCTCATCAACAGCCAAAGTAGTTTGCTGTAGGCTGAATATAATGGAATAATGTGATATATGGTCAGTGATTTTGTTCTGAAAAGTTAACCATTTTGGTGTTACAGCAGGTTTCTGGGAAGAAACACTGTACAGTTGCTTTAAAATTTCCTAAGTGTACCACCTGGAATCTTTTTCATAGTCTACCTTTAAGATAGGAAATGAAGCCTTAAGAATTGTCAGATTTACACAAAAATGATCTTGGTCCTTTGGCTTCCATCTGCACTAACCTTGACTTTGCAATGCGACTTCTGCATCTTGCAAAGCCTCCAAGTATTGTCAGGCTTTAGGGATTTCACAAATGAAGCACTTAATACTTCAGGGCAAACTGAGGAGCTTTGCTGAGTTTTGCTCATGTTACAGTGTTTCTAGCTTGTACAAGTTGACTCAGATACAGATTTCCCATTGGGTTTTTATTAAAATGTCAATTGACATATTCCTTGTCTCCTATCTTCTTTGGGAAGCTCTTTAAGTTTTCAAGGGAGCTAATCCCAATTCCCACAATGAGTGTGGGAAGCTTCACAAAAGGCTATCAAATTAGGCTAAATGTAGGCTGTGCTGCATAAAACAGGGATGCTAATCACAGTATCCAGTATTATTATAGGAATAGTCCTGCAGTCCAGAGATGCATTGTGATTTACTTTGTAGAAAACACAAATGTGTGCAGACACAAAAAATTAGTTGAGAGATGACTTCCAAAAATATAATTCAGACTATATTCAGGAGTTAATTTCAGTGACCCCAAAAATGATATAGACCTCAACTCTCTGATATCCATGACTACTTTATGATGCTGGTCTATAGAGGATCCTGTCACGTAGGCTATGTCTACATAGCCAAGCTATCTCAAAATTAAACAAAGCATGTGCTATTTTGAAATAAACTCAAAATAACATGCATTATTTTGATTGTGCTAAACCTCACTTCCTGAAGAATAACACCTATCTCAAAATGGGACATAATGGGCTCCAATGGCACTATTTAAAAACAGTACTATGGACCCAGAGATGCTATTTGGAAGCTAATAGTTAAGTGTTCTTTGGAAAAGCATTTTGTGTCTGGTTAGCCGTGTCTACATGTGCACACCACTTCGAAGTAGCGGCACTAACTTCGAAATAGCACCCGTCACGGCTACACGTGTTGGGCGCTATTTCGATGTTAACATCGACGTTAAGCGGCGAGATGTCGAAGCCGCTAACCCCATGAGTGGATAGGAATAGCGCCCTACTTCGACGTTCAACGTCGAAGTAGGGACTGTGTAGTCGTTGCGCGTCCCGCAACATCGAAGTTGCGGGATCCGCCATGGCGGCCATCAGCTGAGGGGTTGAGAGACGCTCTCTCTCCAGCCCCTGCGGGGCTCTGTGGTCACTGTGTGCAGCAGCCCTTAGCCCAGGGCTTCTGGCTGCTGCTGCTGCAGCTGGGGATCCATGCTGAATGCACAGGGTCTGCAACCAGTTGTCGGCTCTGTGGACCTTGTGTTGTTTAGTGCAACTGTGTCTGGGAGGGGCCCTTTAAGGTAGCGGCTTGCTGTTGAGTCTGCCCTGTGAGTATGTCTGCAGCTGTGCCTGGCACCCTTATTTCGATGTGTGCTACTGTGGCGTGTAGACATTCCCTTGCAGCACCTATTTCGATGTGGTGCTGCGCAATGTCGATGTTGAACGTCGACATTGCCAGCCCTGGAGGACGTGTAGACGTTATTCATCGAAATAGCCTATTTCGATGTCACTACATCGAAATAAGCTATTTCGATGTAGCGTTCACGTGTAGACGTAGCCGTTGTGTTATTTCAAAGTAAGATAAATATAGTATTTCAAAATAGCACTGCCATGTAGACGCAGCCCTATAGATCAGTCCCAGCATGCATTAGGAAATCCTTTGGTGCTGCACTGCCGCTGTACCTCTTCATGGTCACAGACATGGAAAATGGGAAATAGGAGACCGTCCTTATGCCTAGCTGGTTGTTGGCTCCTGCAATAATTTTGTTAGCAGACTGCGGAAATTAGGCTACTCTGATTTATGTTGTAAATTGGCTAGGCCTCCAGGATCACAGATTTGACCCAAATGCCTCTTGATCATACTGAAGAATCATGGTCCCAGAAATCCTCATGTTTTTGGCAAAGAGAGGATGAAATACTTTCCCTTTCAAAATCTCCAGATAAATCATCAAAGAAAGGAAGTGTCACAACAGGAATGCAACTTCTGTGCCCTGTTCTTCTGGGAATGATGCTTCAGCATTGTTAGTATGTCTGCATTTTTGCAAAGACAGGAGCTGAGAGCAAAATTTGCAGTGAATAATCTAATCTAGGGGTATGTCTGCAGAGTGAAGTTATTTCAAAATAATGGCCGCTATTTCAAAATAACTTTATGAGCATCTATGGGTGTGTCTACAGTACCAGGCTACTTCGAAGTAGCCAGCACAACATTGAAATAGCACGTGTCGCATCTACATGCGCCGTGTGCTATTTCGACGTTGAAATCAACGTTAGGCAGTGAGATGTCGAAATTGCTATTCCCATTCGAAGATGGGAATAGTGCCCTATTTCGACGTTCAACATTGAAGTAGGGCATGTATAGATGATCTGCGTCCCGCTACTTCAAAATAGCAGGGTCCTCCATGGTGGCCATCAGCTGAGGGGTTGAGAGACACTCTGTCCAGCCCCTGCGGGGATCTGTGGTCACCTTGTGCAGCAGCCCTTAGCCCAGGGCTTGTGGCTGCTGCTGCTGCTGCTGCTGCTGCTGCAGCTGAGGGTCCATGCTGCATGCACAGGGTCTGCAACTGGTCATCGGCTCTGTGGATCTCGTGCTGTGCAGGCTGTGTGTGTCTGGGAGGGGCCCTTTAAGGGAGCGGCTTGGGGGTTTGCTGGCCCCTTATTTCGACGGGGAGCACTTGTGTGTGTGGCTGCTCTGCATTTCCTTCTGGGGTGGCTCCTTTCGACGTTCTCTGTCTCTGCTTTGATGTTGAACATTGATGGCACCAGCCCTGGAGGACATGTAGACAATACGCGTCGAAGTAGCCTATTTCAATGTTCTTACTTCAAAATAGGCTACTTCGACGTAGTGTACTAGTGTAGACATAGCCTATATAATGTAACTGCTATTTCAAAATAATTTCAATATAGCAGTCAGATTATTTCAAAATTGGTAAACCTCATTCCACAAGGACTGCCTCTTGTTAGGGTGGGGCAGCTTGCATGTTCTTTTGATACCAGGAGTGATGCTAGAGGGAGCTTATTGCTCCTGATAGGTTCAACCAAGCCTGAAAGGTCAACCAGAAACCAGATTAAGCATGCACACTGATCTTCTAGGATTGGGGGTTTGGCTACGGGCTAACAACCCTGACCTAGAAATACCCTTTGTTATGGAAACTGCAACAAAGAATTCCTTCTCAACTGCGTGTGACAGCCTTCCAGAGTCACTTACAGTGACTTGTATGACTGCCAGTGGTGAAAGCAGAACTGAAACTACTGACAGGAAGATGGAAGTCCTGAGTGCCAAGACCAAGACTAGAATTGGGTTCTAGAATGTATGTACCATGTGTGAAACAGGCAATCTAATGCAGATCACAAATGAAACGAGATGCTACAGATTATATATCCTTTGTGTCAGTGAAACCAGATAGATTGGATCAGGAAGAATGAAGTTTAGTACTGGTGAAACAGTCCCTTTTTCCAGAAAAGAAGATGACCAAAACCAAGAGTGAGTAGCTATCATCCTGAAGAAAGGAATAGAGAAATGATTGCTGGAATGGAAACCAAACAGCAGACTGATGAGAGCCAGAATGAAAAGTAGACATGTAAACATTACATTAATTCAGTGCTACACCCCCAACTAATGAAAGTGAAGAAGAAAAGAAAGATTCTATGAACAGCTTCAAGCTGAGATAAAAACAGCATTATGTCACAATCTTATCATAGTCATGTTGGACTTGAATGCCAAAGTTGGGAGTGATACTATTCACAATGTTAGAACCATGGGTAAACATGCATGTGGTACCATGAATGAGAATGGAGAGAGGCTATTGGAACTCCGTATTTTACACCATCTTGTCATCAGCAGTATGCTCTTTCCTCACTGTGAAATTCACAAGCTAACATGGCACTCACCAAATGGTAGGAACAATAATAAGATCTACCATCTGATGATCAGCGGAACATGGGGATGCTCATTACTAGATATGATGGTGAAAAGAGGGGCTGATGTCAGCAGTGATCACCACCTTGTGACAACACTCATAAAACTTAAACTAAGACGCACTGGGTGCAAGATACCCATGCAAAAATGCTTTGGTGTAGAGAAGCTACAAGACCCCAAAGTTAAGAATGCTTTTGTCCTTAAGGTGAAAAACAGGTTTCAAGTGCTACAAGATCTTGAAAAAGAAACTCACAATGTAAAATAAATTAATAAGAAATGGGAACAAATTACAACAATATACTTTAAGAGAAGTGAAGATTGCCTAGGTTTTAAACAGAAACAGAAGAAAAAAGTAGGGATCATGCCAGACACATGGAATGCAAATCAATAATAGATGTTTCTTAAAGAAGAAACACACAGATGCCAAATCAGGAAGACTGAAAAATACCAGCAGCAATACAAAGAGGCAGAACAGCATGTCAAAAAACTGGTGAGAGCTGATAAGAAAACTTACATAGAAGAGCTAGCAGCACAAGCTGAAGAAGCAGCTACTCAAACAGAGCAAGGAAAGATGTTTAAAGTCACCAAGCTTGTTTGCAGTGAGTATCATGCTAGTACAAGTGACCCTGTCATGGACAAACAAGGAAATCTACTTACAACAGAGAGGGAACAGGAGGTTCACTGGGCAGAGTACTTTCTGGAAGTTCTAAACAGGCCACTACCAGAAAAAGAAGCTGATATTCTAGAAGTGGAAACAGACCTTGACATAAATACTGCTTCACCAAAAATGGAAAAAATAACATGGCAATAGGATTCTTAAGGAATAGTAAAGCTCCAGGACACAACAACTTCAGTGCTGAATTAAGGCCAACTCAGAACTTGCAGACACTATTCTCCAAACACTTCTTGCAGCAATATGGAAAGGGAAGCAGGTGCCAGACAGAATGGACTTATTATGGAATTATTGTTAAGATACCCAAGAAAGGAGCCCTCAATGACTGCAACAACTGGCGTGGCATCATTCTGCTCTCAGTGCCAAGCAAAATCCTCACTAAGATCTTTATTGAGCTGATTTCAGACACTGTTGACAAATCACTGAGGAAAGAACAAGCTGGCTTTTACAAGGAAAGTGGGGGTACAGATCACATTTTTATACTGTGTAACATTATTGAGCAATATATTGCTTGGCAGAGGCAGTTTTTTTTATCAACATTATCAGTTTTGAAAAAAGCCTTTGAGAGCATTCGTAGGGATAGCCTTTGGCATATTTTGAGAGTATATGGAATACCACAATAAACAGTACAGATCATCAGGCGTTTTTATAAGAATTTCACATGCGGCATTGGAAACAAATGATCAGTGCTTCAAAGTTGAGGCAGGGATGAGTCCTGACTCCAATGCTCTTTAACTTAGTCATAGACTGGGTTATATGGCATACAACAGAAGATGATCCATCTGACATCTCTGGCTCATCTTCACCACACTAGAGGACCTTGATTTTGCTGATCACCTCATGCTGCTCTCCCATATACATTGTCATATGCAAGAGAAGACAAACTACTTTGCACTTTTGGAAAACAGGTCGGACAAAGAGTTAGCCAGAAGACAGAAGTCATGACCCTAAACACAGAAGCACCAGAATCAGTCAAGATCAATGGCCACGATCTACCTATCACAGAGAGTTTTACATAATTGGGTGGTATCATCGGACAAGATGGAGGTGTCAGAAGCAATATCCAGAGCAGACTCAGTAAAGCCAGAAATGTCTTCATGAATCTGAATGCTGTATGGAAGTCATCAAGTACAGAATCCACAACAAACTGCAGTTTTATCAGCCCTGTGTCTCATCTTATTATTATATGGCTCACAACGCTGGCAGATGACAGAATATGACCTCGAAGAATTGTTGACCTTCCACAGGAGAAGATTTCAAAGGCTCCTCCATATTTTTAGCCAAGAATAATTTCAAATCAGGATGACATGGCCACCATAATTATGAGAAGGTGCTGGAGATGGAGTGGGCATATGCTCAGGAAAGATGGAAGCTCCATCACAAAAAGTGCTGTGCAGTGCAGCCCTGAAGGGAAGTGGAAACAAGGATGACCCAAGACAGCATGGCATCGGACTGCTGAAGTAGAAATGAAGAACATGAATCACATTTGGGGCACTATTGAGAAGCCGGGCAGTGACAGACAGAAGTGGAGGACCTTTGTTGTTGCACTACATGCCAGTAGGTGAAAAGGACGATGATGATGATTTCACAAGGAATAGTGCCAATTTCAAAGTAGATATTTTGAAATAGGGCCCATGTAGACAAGAAAAAGGGGCTATTTTTAAATAAGCTAGTCTGGAATAGCTTATTTCAAAATAAAGCTGCCATATAGACATAATATTTCCAGGGGTTCTAATCTGAAATAGGCTCTATTGTGTGTGGACACACTATTTCAGAATAAGTTTTGCTTATTTTGGGGCTTCCCTCTAGTGTAGATGTATTATTCCAGAATAATTTATTTTGGAATAACAACTCTGGAATAAGCTGTTCAGGAGTAACTCTGTAGTGGAGATATATCCTAGGGCTACGTCTACAATACAGCGATCTGTTGACGGACATTACTTCTGTCGACAGGTTGCGGCCAGACATAAAAGCAGATCAGAAGAGCAATTTGCTCTGTCAACAGACAGCAGATGGACTGCCTGGCTACTTTCTTGACAAAACAGCCAACTGGAAGCATAGCAGACAGGGCTGCCCAGTGTCCCAGAAGCCCTGTCTGTCGACAGAAGGCCCCCCCAGAGCATCTGCACTGGTGTTTTGTCAACAGATTCTGTTGAGAGAGAAGTTCTGCCTCATGGGGGAATGGCAGAAAGCTATCAGCAGAAGTGCCGCATTCTGTTGATTTACTGTTGGCAGAACGCATTTGTAATGTGAATGCTCCACGTGTTTTGTTGACCAAACTTTCTAGTGTAGATGTAACCTAGGAGTTTAGGCTCTTTCTACTTATGCAACATCCATCAGCAGGTCCTGGTTTCTTTGGACTTTATTGTTATTTGAATTTGCTACAATAAATTCCCTGCATTGGAGTGGTATTGCTTAACTGTTAAGGAAAATATACAATAATCCAAAACACATATTATCACATATACATAAATTAAACAAGAGGGAAAGCCTAATGACAACAGAAACTCAGGTTGATAGTAGGCAAGCTAGATATGGGCTTACAATGTTTTTCAGTTGGGGTGGGGCAAGGTGTAAAAGATGGATTATACACAGGGAAAAAACAAACCAGAGACATTGGAATTGGTAAGCCAGCCCTATATGGCAATTCATATATGGATTTGGGTGTCTTAGTACCAGATAAATGCTGAGTTAGGAAGGACGGATAAGAATTATTTGATGTGGGTAAAGGCCAAGAAGTGACAGGAAATATTGAACTTGGCCTAAAGGGATGGAATAATGGAAATAGTAGAGTTAATATCATGAAACATTTTGTTACAATAAAACCTATAAGACTTTGGAATAGTCTCTCAAGTGTAAACACAGAAGCCTCATTGTGTGAAAACTTAACTGGAATAAACAATAGAGAAGATTCCTCCGTGTGTGTCAGGAGGTAGCTAGATGATTTAATCAGAAATTAGTCTGAGCCATGAAATTGGGCTCCAGATCCAAAAGCCCCTATGATGGTTGTGTCCAGAATTTTGGTTCAACTCATTAGAAAGAAAGAGAATATCTGCAACATAGTGATCCATGTCCTAGCTCTCTCATGATTTGAAATGATCTCTCTATACCCGATAGGAATTTACCTCTGCAATTAATGCCTTCCATGAAACCTTTTGCCTTTTTTTCCCTTCAGTATATTTATAGTACCTTGTTGATAGAGCGGCATAATTCATTGCCTTTATGGCCAAGAAATACAGGGCTAAATTCACTGCTGTCATATATGGGGGAAGTGCATTGCAGTCACTGCTGTTGTATCAGTGAGGAACTGAGCCTGTGGGGTGATGCTTGGCACATGCAAACAGGCTGCTTAACATGATGAGAACACACTGGGTCAAACTCCGACTTGGAACAATGCCAGGTCTACATCAGACCCACAGGCTTTCACTCCTTGTTTCCAAAGAAGAGCAGACAGATGTGAACACTCATAGGCAACCCACCCCAGCATGACAGCCTGCCACCCCAGAATGTGTACATTACCTCCATTCCTCACGTGCCATGCAGACTTGTACTTTCTGTGTTGTAATCCTGCTCTCAGCAGAACAGATATAATTATTGTTTTCAATGAAACCCAAGATTTTCTTTGTGCTGTCTATTTTTAGAGAGAGAGAAATATGCAAGCTTACGGCACACACACAACTATCATACAATTATAATACTCTGTCCCCATCCCTTTCCTGAAATTCTGTAATTTGCTTTGTATCCTATGGGGATTTCATACTCCAATTGTTAAGACTGAAGTACATGAGATATATCAGCCACTGCAAGTGAATGGCGGTGAGTTCAGCAAGAACCCACAGACTTCTATGTAAGTATTGAAACCCATCTCGAACCTGGGGTTTGGCTTTACTGGTAATGCAACAGGGACAGCATTACCTATGGTTTCCCCACAGGCCTTCCTCAACCCCTAGCTCTTTAGCTCCTTCTTTCTCTCCACAAAGGCTTGCCACTCCTGATCCTGCCTTTAAATCCCTAGGTAGAATAAATGAGCCACCTTGGCCAGAGTGAATCCCCAGAACTTCATCAGTGTTATGCTGGGCTTTAAATCTTGCTGTTCATGAATCAACACTGTAACCCCTTCTGATAGTGAAGCCCGGGGAAAAAAAAACTATACAGCAGTTCAGCTGAACTCTGGAGAAGCAGCTTGCGGTTAAAGCATAGGGGAAGGTTTCCAGTTTGCATGGTATACCACCAGTATCAACTTCTTCCACAAGTGATCAATCCCTTCATGGCAAGCAATGTCTAAGAGTAGGCCTTCCAGTAAGGATGCTGCTATCTACTAGAGGAAGATATGCAGCTACTAGTGGGGCGATCACAGAGACTGCCCTCATAGGACTCCCCCTGGGTAGGCACTCCCCAAGCTGTTCTGTTTGGAATCCACCTTATCGAACCCTATGGACTGTAAGTCTTTCAACACTGAACATTGTCCAGCGATTGTCCCTGGTTTGGGGTCATTGAAATGCCAAGGGAT
The DNA here is from genome assembly GCF_033958435.1 of Carettochelys insculpta. Taxonomy (NCBI): domain Eukaryota; kingdom Metazoa; phylum Chordata; order Testudines; family Carettochelyidae; genus Carettochelys; species Carettochelys insculpta. The sequence continues at coordinate 17,183,511 of NC_134153.1, read as the reverse complement.
CCATTCTCTGGTACCCCCTTCTGACAGCTGGGATAACGCAGTCCAATTTCATAGCCTCTGGGACAATTGTGGACCCCTCAGATTCCTCTATATCTTAAGCACACCTTCTCCCAGACAATCTGGGCACTGGGGGTTTACAGCTGAACTGTTTCAGAGCACATTGTAGTACAAGTGAACAGATACAAAGGTGAACTGTGTACAGAATTCTAAACACCACTGCAGTTTGCCTAGCACCAGAGATACACAGAACTACACAAAAATAACAAACATACCTATAACGCATTCCAAAGCTCCAAACCTGGGACTCTCCCACCTGCAAGGTTCTAGAATCCTGGCTCCAGCCTGAGCTCAGAAGTCTACATGTCAGCGAAACAGCCCTGCAGCCCAACCTCGATGAGCCCAAGTCAGCTAGCATGGGCCACCAATAGGTGTCTAGTGCTGTGTAGACAAACCCTTTGCTTCCCTTTTTCTCAAATGATGATACAAGAGAAAATCTTCATGATCATGAATAACATCTGTGTTCTTCAGAAGTCACACACTTTGTTTTGAGGATGGTCCTCTAACAACTCTTTTGTTTAAATTACCTTACAGGAATAATAAAGCTGGAATGTACTGACAGGGTGACAGGAGAGAAGCAATATTCAAGGGCCATAGAGAGGCAGGGCAAGGTAAGAAAAAGACCAAGCCATACCAAGCCAACTGAGGAAAGATCGAGGATGAGACAAAGATGAGGTAAACTCAACAGAAGCTTTCATGTGGACCAGCTGAGGGAGTGAGCTATTACAAGCTATTGCACCCCCTAAAACTGGCTGTCTCTGGTCCAGCAGCACTGCCCAGCAAAGCCAGGGATGCTCTTGGCCCAGAGACCCTGGAGCAGGAGTGCAAGATGAGCCAGACTCCTGGCAGCTCTATGGGAGGCAGTGGGACTGGGGCCCAACATGGTGTTCCCAGCAGCCTGGTATGGGGGGGCCAGAGTGCTAGTGTCCCCCAGTGGTGTGCAGGGCTGAAGCCAAAGCCAGAGCACCAGCATCCCCTGGCAGCTGTGCAGGGCCAAGGGTGGGAAGTCAGCTGCAGCAGAGAGCCACAGCTGGAGGGCCAGCAGGGGCAGCCAGGGACCGGCAGGGACATTAACCTTCAAAGGTCCAGCAAAATCTCTCTTTTGGGTCCACTGAGGTCCCGAAGGTGCCAGAACAGGGAGGTGCAGCCTGTCCTACATGAGAGCATGTCTAAGCAAGAAGCAGAATAGTTGGAGTGGCTGGGGAGAGATGCAGAGCTGTTTCTGCTACTGAAAACATTTTTTTTTTTGTTTTTAATCAAAGGCACTCTTCCCAATGGGCCTTTTTAGCGGTGTACCACAAAGAAAGGGTTATTTACAGAATCATAGGGCTGGAAGTGACCTCAGGAGGTCATCTAGTCCAGCCCCCTGCTTCAAGCAGGATCAACCCCCACTAAGTCATCCCAGCCACGACCTTGTCAAGCTGGGACTTAAAAACCTTGAAGGATGCAGAATCCAGCACCTCTCTAGGCAGTACATTCCAATGCTTCACCACCCTCCTGGTGAAGTAGTTTTTCCTAATATCTAACCTATACCTCTCCCTCTTCAACTTCAGACCATTACTCCTTGTTCTGCCATCTGACACCACTGAGAACAATTTCTCACCCTCCTCTTTAGAGCTCCCCTTCAGAAAGTTGAAGGCTGGTATTATATCACCCCAAGTCTTCTCTTCTGTAAATTAAACAAGCCCAAATCCCTCAGTCTATCCTCATTGATCTTGTGCGCCAGCCCCTTAATCATTTTTGTTGCCCTACTATAGTAGAACTGTGCAGAAGTATGTTTCTTGGAAGAGTTTGAAATTTGTTTTCATTCCAACTAGAACTGATAGCCACATATTTGGAAATTTTCTGCAAAAGAAATTTTGGATTGTTAAAATATTTTGATTCAACACAATCAAAATGATTTTGACTTTTTAAATAAAATGTTATTCATACAATGCTGGTAGCTACTGCTTCAAAACTGGTAGGACACCAGAGGTCTAGATATTCAAACATATTTAACGTCCTAACTTCCTTCACTTCCCTGTGATCTAGTTTGTCCATTTGTTAACAGGAGATGATGATACTATCTCACAGAAGTACTGTTAAAATTAATTTAATTTGAAAAGCATCTCTAGACTTTTCAGTGAAAAGTCTGATACAAATATGAAGTGTTATTAAGGGACACGTATTTGAACATGTGTCTTTCTGAACATTTCTCAAAAGGGAGTAGAGACACAATGTATTTTCCTGTGTATTCTGTGTGCGTGAAAACGCTTGGCGTGCATTTAATTTCACCTTTCCCATCCAGAGTCAATTTCTTGTTATGGGTATGTGTGTCTTTCATACAACAGAGAGAGAGATAATACATGAGAATTTAGGATTAAAATGTTCAAAAGTGCCTAAGTGATTTAGAAGCCTAACTTCCATTTTCAAAAAAACCCCTAAGGCTACAGTTGTACTAGTGAGTTTTGTTAACAAAACTGGTGGAATGCCCACACACAAAATGTGTTTTGTTGACAGTTTGTCGAAAAAATTCAGCACTTTCACCGGCAGCGTTCTGACTCCCAGCCACGAGGCATAGTGCTGTCACCAGATTCTGTCATTGAAAAAGCTGCATGGAGCCTCTGGGGGCCTTCTATCAGCAGACAATGAATCCAGAACAATGGGCAGCCCTGTCACCTATGCTTCCAGGTGCCTGTTTTGCTGAGAGAGCAGCCAGGCAGTCCGGCTGCTGTGTTGACAGAGCTGAGCCCTCTTCCAATTTGCTTTTGTGTGAGGCCACACTATCGACAAATGTTTTGTTGGAAAATCTCTTCCGACAGTGACATCTGTCAATAGAGCACTGTAGTGTAACCATAGCCGGAGCGTCTATGTCACTTCTGAAAATGGGAGATTCCTAACTCACTTATGGACTTTAGAAACTTTTACCTCTGATTTCAAACTAATGGCCCCACTTTATTAGTGAAATATTTCCTTCATACTGTGAATAATTGTTAGAAAAACAGTGTGCTTGTTTGAATAGAAATCATAATGCATCACAATGTGATTGAATAACCATCTTGCTCAGTTGCCTAATTTAAAATGGCTAAAATGACTTATTTCATCATTTGTTTAAAAGAACTGAAAACTCACTCCATGCCCCCATCACATCTCCCTCTTCATCACTGTCTATCAGAATGAGACCAAATTTCATATCAACCATTTTCAAGTGGCTTAGTTACACAATTGGTTTTGCTGTGAAAATGGTATTGAATTCTTCATTACAGTGGTGCTGGTGAACTGTAATATGACAATATCTTTGTATCAATGAATGATGACCCAGTATAATAAAAGATCTTGACTTACGTGTATGTTAACAATTAATGGGATGTATGATGTATCACATACTGTATGTAGAAGGTAATAAAGAAGTGTAAATGAGAATTATACTGGTTAATTGGTGTCATTAATGGTTCTTTTGTTCTGCTAGAAAAGCAGTATCTTATTCAGAAGACAAAGTTGTACAGGAGGCTGCAGACTGCAAATCAAGAGTAAAGATGGGTTAAAAATGCTAACTCAGCTATGAAATTGCTTTTTAAAAAATATTTCTTGATATTCTGAGATACCAAAGTCACTCCTGCCTATCATAGAAACTCCTTTCTCTCGTCTCTTGACTGCCCTCTGAATTTTGGTTACACTAGTGAGAGTTGCAAAGCTAACTACCATGTATGTTTCTAGTAACACATGGTTCTAAATGCTCCCAACAATTCATAGGTGATCACATCATTATTTGTATTAGACTTGGTTCAAATGTTGATAACCATTATATGATCTTGAGATAGTCCAGTCTCCTCTCATAGCATGGCCTTGTGAACAAGAATCACAGATACTATAAAGCTAGCGGTGCAACCTGTCCTTGTGCTCCTATCCCACCATGCAAGAATCACTGTTGAGATGGCTTGTCTGGTCTATCTTCTGGAAGCCAAATAGCATTGTGCGTACCACGGACTTCATTTGCATGGTATTCTGCCAGCATCAACTTCTTCCACAAGCGATCAATCCCATTCATAGCAAGCAACATCTCCTAATACACCTTCCAGTAAGTATGCCACTTGTGAGCTAGAGAAAGAGATGCAGCTGCTATTGGAGTGATGAAGAAAACCAGCAGGTAATTGTAACACATGGGTGTATGACCAGATGTCAGAGGCTCACAGTCCTTTGCTAACTGGGACTTCACTCCATTTGGCAAGCTGTGCTTGGAAGGTTCATTAAGATCCAACATAACAAGACCTGGACATATGCAATAGCAGAGCCAAAGTAGAGCTTGACAAAAAGTTTTTGTTGACATGACGTGCTGAAGCAAAATGAACTTTTTGCAAAAGCAAAATTTTCTACAAGAAAATTTCAGTTTTGAGGAAAATAAGTGATATATCATTGGGAGCATTGAAATGATCACTCCAAAGCTGCCTGCCTACAAGAATCAGGCCAGGTTCAGAGGAGGTGGATAAAACTGAGAAAAGCAGCCAGGAAGTCAAAAAATTTCTACTTTGATTCTTCCAAAATAAATATTTTCTTCAAAAACCTTCCTGCAAAAAGTGTTCTTGATATTTTATCCCAGTTTGGGATGAGAAATGTTTCAAAAACATTTGTTGCCATTGGAGAAGGTTTTTGTTTTTCAGATGCCTCTAGTTTAGAGTAGGGAGGAGAATCTGAACTGATGAGTTGGTATTCTCTCTTCCGGGTACCCCAGTACGGACAGCAGCAGGACAGCAAAAATGCTTTAGGTAGTGGGGACCAGGGTGAGGAAGAAGAGAATTCAGGCAGACCAGAGGTGGGGATCTGATTACTTTGTTCTTGTATGGGCCTAATATCACAACATTCACTCTCCTGTATGTGCTACTTAGAAGACTCAGTCAGGACACTCTTCCACATCACATTTGGGAGAGTGACCATCTGTCCCATTTTACCCAGGACAGACCCATATTTCAAGCATCAGGGAGGTGTCCCAACTTATTTTACCAAAGGGCTAATTATCCCATATTCACACCCCTGCTGAGCTGCCCTTCCCTGAGGTCTGTGCAGCCACAGTTGTAGGTACCAGCTGCTGGCTGGAGAGCACATGTAGCACATACTGACTGGCCAGGTGTGCAGGCAGCAGAAAGAAAGGGAGCCGGCAGAGGCTGTGCCATAAGGTAAGGCAGGGTATGTTGGAGTGGGGGTGGGAGTTAGCATGTGTCCCATACAGCCCTTCTGAAGATTTTTAAGGGGACCTAGTGCCCTGGGCAGCTGCCCATTCAGCCAGGGACCACAAGGCAGGGCTGCAGCCCAGTTCTCAGCTCCGGGTGGCTTGGGGCAGCCAGGAGCCACAGCCACAGGCTGCAGCCCTGTTCCCAGCTCCACGTGGCTTGGGAAAGCTGGGAGCCACATCCGAAAGGCTGCAGCTCCATTCCCCCACTCCACGCGACATGGGGCAGCAACCCTGTTTCTGGTGCCATGCAGCATGGGTAAGGCAGGGAGCACCTCACCCACAGGGAGGTAGTTCCCACAGTGCAAATGTTCTTGGAGCTTGGGACCACCCCCTGTAGCACAGCAGCCCCAGTTGCTGACAGCACAGTGCAGCCAGAGCTCCCCTGCAGCAAGGAGGCAGCCAATTCCCAGCACCTGGAAGCATGGAACTGCTGGGGTGCCTTTGGTGTGGGGCAGCTGTGGAAGAGCCCTCACCCCCTCCTTCCTGGGGCAGTAGTCCCATTGTGCCTCATTGCTTGGGGCAGCCCTCTCCCCAGCCAGTCCCCTTCTCTGCTGGGCTGCATCCCTGGTGCCTCATGGCTGGGTAGCAATCCCAACAGCCAGGGACGACCCATCCACAGGCCTGCAGGCCTCTCTGGAGCCTCTCGCCCCCACTGGGAAGCTGCAGCCCATTCCCTTGGGCCACCATTGCAGGACAACAGCTGGGAGTGGCAGGGCTTAATCCTGCATTTCCCCCATGCTCCCTGTAGAGCAGAAGCCGCTGCAGCTCAGGGGGCAGAGTCAGGGTCAGATTAACCTCCTGTGGGCCCAGAGGCCAAACACTTCTGTGGACCTTTAAGCTGTGTCTACATGTGCACGCTACTTCGAAGTAGCGGCACTAACTTCGAAATAGCGCCCGTCGCGGCTACACACGTCGGGCGCTATTTCGAAGTTAACTTCGACGTTAGGCGGCGAGACGTCGAAGTCGCTAACCTCATGAGGGGATCGGAATAGCGCCCTACTTCGACGTTCAACGTCGAAGTACGGACCATGTAGACGATCCGCGTCCCGCAACGTCGAAATTGCCGGGTCCTCCATGGCGGCCATCAGCTGCGGGGTTGAGAGATGCTCTCTCTCCAGCCCCTGCGGGGCTCTATGGTCACCGTGGGCAGCAGCCCTTAGCCCAGGGCTTCCGGCTGCTGCTGCGGCAGCTGGGGATCCATGCTTCAGGCACAGGGTCTGCAACCAGTTGTAGGCTCTGTGTATCTTGTGTTGTATAGTGCAACTGTGTCTGGGAGGGGCCCTTTAAGGTAGCAGCTTGCTGTTGAGTCCGCCCTGTGACCCTGTCTGCAGCTGTGCCTGGCACCCTTATTTCGATGTGTGCTACTTTGGCGTGTAGACGTTCCCTCGCAGCGCCTATTTCGATGTGGTGCCGCGCAACATCGAAGTTGAACATCGACATTGCCAGCCCTGGAGGACGTGTAGACGTTATTCATCGAAATAGCCTATTTCGATGTTGCTACATCGAAATAAGTTATTTCGATGTAGGCTTCACGTGTAGACGTAGCCTTAGTGGGTCAAAGGAGCATGGCACAGGACGGAGAGGCAAGCCCTGCTAAACAGCAGTAACCATTTACTTGTAAATATCTATTTTTATTTTTAACCTATTATTAGTTATTAAAACTGTCTTTTTAATGGGTGCTCAGTAAGCAATGTTATTTTGAACTTTTGTACAGCATAGGTCTGATAGACTTCCATTGAACTCACTGAAGTCTGAGCAATTTTACCAAGCATCCTGTATTTAGTACAGGGAAATTAAGGTCATCTTACATTTGGTGCACAGACATCCAAGTGCATGATCATGCATTTCCTAGCACTTCTATACTGCTTTCCAGACAGATCTCAAAGTTCAGTAGTGTTACAGCCACTGGAGAAACTGAAGTAAAGGGAGATCAAGAGACTTGTCCAAGTTCACGTAACTGTGAGCAAACCAAGGGCTCCTCATTCCTGGCCTATCCATTGAAATCCACTGCCTCCCCTACTTGGGCAGAGCATACACATGGTGCATGGCAAAGCTCCCTTCCATCCATGACAAATCTTTTACCAGCCAGTGGTTTTGATCTGATAGCTTGGGAGAAGAGCCAAGACACACAAATCATTTTAAAGGTGAAATCTACTAACCACACCAAAAAATATTTAGCAATTATAATAAAAGATACCTTTTTAACGAGTGACTTTTTAATCAGCTCTACTGGGCTGTAAATCAGAAGACTCAGGATGTTTTCCAAAAGGCTCCTCTACATGCTGAGCCACTGAATTTAAATGATCTGACATACTGTGGGCCATATAATGCCCACTGACATCAATGGAGCTCTGTTGTAGATTTAGAGCAGCACAGGGCTCTATAAATTCACTGTATCGCAGTTGCAGTTTTGATTTTCACATCTTGCTTTACTCTTTTTTTTCCTTAAATAGGAATTTAGTGCTTGTGGAAGCTGCCAGAAAGTCTCTTAAACCTGAGGAAATGTTCAGTACAAGCCACAACATTGTGAGCATCTTTACTGCCCCTACCAAATTTGCCTCACGCTTCAGGGGTTGAGTGTCAGGGACTAATTACATCTCTCTTGCACCAGTTTAAATTGCCACAGTTCCCTTGGGCTGTGTCTACACTAGCATTCCTCTTTCAAAAGAGGCAGGCAAATGAAGAAAATTGGAAATGCAAACGAGGTGCATATTTACTATCTAGCACCTCATTTGCATATTCTTTTGAAATAAAGAAAATAAGAAATGAAAATAAGGTGCAGATTTACATATCTGGCACCTCATTTGCATATTCTTTTGAAAGAGGTTCTTTTGAAAGAAGAAAAGCAGTGTAGACTCTGCTTTTTCGAAAAGAAACCCTTTTTCTAAATAGGAATAAGGGTTCCTTTGAAGACAGGGTTTCTTCTCAAAAGAGTTGTGTCTACACTGCTTTTCTTCTTTTGAAAGAAGCTCTTTTGAAATAATATGCAAATGAGGTGCCAGATATGTAAATCTGCACCTTATTTTCATTTCTTATTTTCTTTATTTGCATGCCTCTTTTAAAAGAGGAATGGCAGTGTAGATGTAGCCTTGAAGTTACAGCTTTACAAAACTAGTGTAACGGGGTGATGAATCAACCCCATCTTTAGGTCCCAATTCTAACCTTGCAGTTCCCAAGTTTATTCAGTTTCCAGTTTGGTTGCCCCATCTGATTAATACATAAATATCAGATTGTGATTTTCATTTTATATGTATAATTATTATTATTATTTATATTATAGTTGTGACTACAGCCCCTGCTTACAATCATAGGTGCTGGAACTAGCAATGTGGGGGGTTCTGCAGACCAGGTTTACAGTTTGTTTCAATGGGTATCAGAACCCCCACTACAAAAATGGTTCCAGCTCCCCTGTCTACGACTGGGGTTCCATTGTGCTAGGTACTACAGACACAATTACACAACCAAAAAGCTTACAGGCTAAATAGATAAGAAAAACTAAAGGGTTGTGTGTGTGTGCTTGAGTGCGCACAGGGGAGACGGAGTAAACCGACTTGCCCAAAGTCATGTAGCAGGACAGCTGGGTTACGGCTACACTACAGAGGTATTTCAAAATAAAATATTTTGAAACAGCTATTTCAAAATATCTCATTTAGCCAAAAACTTCGAAATGGCCATTTTGAAGTTTACTAATGAAGCGCTGAAATACATATTCAGCGCTTCATTAGCATGTGGGCAGCCACGGCACTTCAAAATTAATGCAGCTTGCCACCGCCTGGCTCATCCTGATGGGGCTCCTTTTCGCAAGGACCCCGCCTACTTCAAAATCCTCTTATTCCCATCTGCTCATAGGAATAAGGGGACTCCAAAGTAGCCAGGGTCCTTTCGAAAAGGAGCCCCGTCTGGACGAGCCGCATCAATTTCGAAGTGCTGCGGCCTCCCGCATGCTAATGAGGCGCTGAATATGTATTTCAGCACTTCATTAGTAAACTTCGAAATGGCCATTTGCATGGCCATTTCGAAGTTTTTGTCTAGTGTAGACATAGCCTGATAAACACAAAATGCATCTAGAAACAACACCCAGCTATTTTGAAATGGCATTTCTAGACACATAGCAGTATTTTGAAACAGTGCCATTGGGCGTCATTATGGCTTATTTCAAAATAAGTGCTGTTAAGACACAGAATAGTGCTTTTTCAAAATATCTGTTTTGAAATAGGCATTATTCCTCCTGCAATGAGGGTTACCAATTTTGAAATAATTCACCCAATATTTTGAAACAGTGCATGTGTAGTGTAGATGCTAATAAAGTTATTTGGAAATAACAGCTGTTATCTTGAAATAACCCTGTAATGTAGATTACCCTTGTAGAGCTGGGAACCAGTTAGGCTGGTTGAAATATTTTTATTAAAGAAAAAGTCACTTGGATCAAAATTCCCCGCCCCGCTTTTTTTTTTTTTTGAGAAAACACACAAAATAGACCACAGAGAAAAACCAAAAAGTGCTTGGCAAAAATGTCCATTATTTGGAAAAAGTCTGTGCCTCTGTGTTTTCAGGTGCTGAAAATGTTTACCAAAAATGACTTTCAAAACCCAAACTTTTTCAGAGATTTTTTTTTATTGAAAAGCTGAAAAATAACTGGCAATTTTTATCCAGCCTTAGAAAGTCAGCAAACAGATTATCATATCAGCCATTTTCTGTCCTGATGACCTGGCTCTTACATCACTTTCTAAATTCAGTATTAAATGCAGCATTAGAGTCTGTTGGATGTTGGTGGCCGTGGCCCTTTGTGTCCCTGACTCCTCTGATCTACTGCTCTAACTCACCTATGAAGAGGATTATAAAATGAATGAAATTCCAATACTAGAAAAATCAGTTTAAATATATTGACTTCAGTGAAAAGACTAATCTATGCCTTTGCAGTCACATTTCCAATTTCCCACTACCGACGCAGCAAGCAACCGAACAGAAAATGCATTAGCTAAGATTATAAACCAACATTTACAGACTTCTCTGAAGAAAAGGCTGTCTCATTCTCCATTTTAAGGGCGAGATCTCTTTATTTAAAAACAACCCCTCAAAATCATTGCAATCCTAGACCCAGTTGTTGTGCATTAACTGTGCATTTTGTCACACTATAGACATCTGTAGGTTTTTAAAAATTTTAGAGCATTTTGAGTGCATCATTTCTCTTGAAGAAATTTGCATAACTAAAAGCAAACAGACACCATAAAATGCATTTGTATGATCATCATTTTAAGGGGCTGACTAAAACCTTTTTAGGGAGACAATTAGAAATGCAGAGGGAGTGTGGCTGATTTATGTGTATGACAGATTCACTCACTGTGTTGTCTTGCTGTAGCCTGAGCTCTTTAGTCCCATCTCCACTGACAGATACGCCCTGTGTTATAAAATGGTCTTTCATATCCCATGCATAAGGTTTCAAGCAAACAAATAGAAATGTGATTGGATCTTTTCCCCATATTTTGATTCACAGGAACGTAATGGATACTCTTGTCTAAAGGTATTAAATATTCTTTTTACTGATGTCATTTTCATGTATTACACATGGACTAAGCCCAGAACCATTTGTCAGAACCCAGTTTTGTGGGTCAGTTGTAGATGCAAATAAGGGATGTGCAATAGTTGTAGACTGGATGAAAATAGTGTATGAAGCACTGTGCTTTTAAAACTAAAATTGAGATTAGTAAGCCTCTCCACTCTTACATCTTGGAGCAAAGGCTATTGATGACCACTCACCAGCATCCTCTGTCCTGGGAGATCTTTTCCAGTTCTGACTAGGTGTATCCTGTCTTTTTGTATCTGCCTTCAGGTCTCCACACCAGGGGTGCGTCAACACTTGGATTCCTCTTTCGAAAGAACCATGCAAATAAGGTAAATAAAAAACGCAAATTATGTATGAATTTGCATATGCTCACCTCATTTACATATTTTAATTTCAAAAGAGCTTCTTTTGAAAGAAGAAAGCCAGTGTAGAAGCTGCTCTTTTGAAAGTAAACCCTACCTTTGAAAGAATCCTTCTTCCCATTAAATAAAGGGAAGAAGGATTCTTTCAAAGATGGGTTTGCTTTCGAAAGAGCAGCGTCTACACTGGCTTTCTTCTTTCGAAAGACACTCTTTTGAAATTAGAATATACAAATGGATGTCAAATATGCAAATTTATATACCATTAGCATTTTAATTTACCTCATTTGCATAGCTCTTTCAAAAGAGGAATGCAAGTGTAGACACACCCCAGGTGTTTCCTGAGAACCCTCTTTCCCCTTTTTCCTTGCAGGTTCCAACTTAAGGCTTGCCTTGTGATGTTGGCAGTTGATTTTCTGAGGGTATGTCCTATCCATTGCCATCTTTTCTTCTTGACTTCTTCTTTGGAAGGAAGTTGGTGAGTCAGTTGCCGCAGGTTTGTTTGTTGATGGTATAGGGCCAGTGGATCCAGAGGATTTTACAAAGGCTATTATTAAGATTGACTTAAACCCTTCTACTCCAAGTGGAGCATAGGTCATCTACAAGTATCTTCCGCTTCACTCTGTCTCAGGACAAAACTTCTAGCTGACTCCCAGAGTACCCCAGTTGTTATCCTTACTTAACGCTCAACCCTTAGGCATTTCAAAGCTCTGTTCACCATAGGACTGACATAAAACAGAATAGCTTACATTTATAAACTGTCTAGGAAACAATGTAGACATAATCTCAATGTAGTCCTCTGCACCCAGTACACTGCCCACATTATCGTCCTAGAGCGTGTAGTGTGAGCTCTTTTCCTAAGCATGAACCTATTCTTCAAGCAACACAAATTTTCACAGTTTTCTCTGTCCTGGAATCATCCTCTGCAGAAAAATCCAAAATCAACTGACTGTTTTCACAAGTGCTATGCATCCATTTTCCACTACATAAGGATCTCTCAACAGGAGATTTTTGGCAGTAATTACCCGAAACATATAGATTTGAGTACTTTCTCGCAGCACTGAGGGATGAAGATTCCTAATTCAACTCCTCCTTGTTTGGGGGTGGGGAATTGAATTTGCCTTTACTTAAAAGGCTTACTTCATAATCACTTTATCAAACTGTGTACTGTCTTCTCATTCACACTGCATGAATGCTTGAAAATTTGCCACTTAGGGTGTGTTTTGTGATGGCAATATAACAATTGATGGTATTAGACAGCTATGACTTTATTTTCATCTGTTGAGCATCATGCACATAAATCCGTAGTCTAAAAATTTTATAGCCTGTGTCCCCACTCTTGCAACTAACTCTTCATAGACACAAGAGACTGTCATCAGTTGCAGGATCATGGCTTAAATCTGATAATACTGTTCGGGTACAAGGACCCTGACAATTACCTCTTGCCCCAGAGGAAACAGTGCAGTTCAGGATAGATAAAGACTTCAAAAGTGGCTTTAGAAGAGATCAGAGGCACAAGGAAGTCATAACTATGCTCCTTCCCCTCCATCTCTCCACTTTGCATTTCTGGCTGTAGTAGAAGAGCTTTTATGACCACCTTGCACTGATGGAGCAGTGGTGTGAGTGTGATTAAAAAATAGCATTCATGGGCTAGTTATGTAACTTATATTAAACACTTATTTTTGGTGCAGAATAAAAATTTTGCGTATGCTACTTAAGGACATGTTTACACCTACCATAGCATAGAGGCTGTGAAGCTCAAACTTCTAGAGTTTTATTTAGTGCATCTTGTAGGGATGTGCAAAATTGAATGTTGAGGGCATCCCCATTGACTCTAATGACCTTGCAGTCATGACGAATAAGGGAAGTTGGTGGCAGAAACTTTCCTGTCGACCTCCCTCTGTGGAGATGGTGGAGAATGTAGACCTAAGGTATGTTGACTCCAGCTATGCTATTCTTGTAGCTGGAGCTGTGCATCTCAGGTTGCCGGTTTCTCCTAATGTAGATCAACCCTCAGGCTACATAGAGTAGAAAGTCGATTTCCAACATGCATTAGTGTAGCTAGAATCAACATATCATAATCAACTTCCTTACCTAGTGTAGATTGGGGGTCTTCAGGCTCACATCAACATCCCATAGTCCACGGCTGAGCCCAGAGAGATCAATTTTGCTGTGTCTTAACACACATGGCAAAATCGAACTCTGGAAGATCGACCACAGCATGGTTGATTGTCAGGTATGTGTAGATTCACCCTAAGATACAAGTGAACCAACCAACCAATTGATGGGTATTTTCATGAGAACTAGAGTAGGCACTGTGCTGGTGCTCATAACTCAGGCTCCAATCCTGCATGAACCCTTACACCCTTGTAGAGCCTCCGTGACTTCAGTTGGACTTCACGTAGGCAGATAATTTGCAGGACTATGGCCTTGGTTTTTAGGCTGGAGTATCATATGTATCCTGAACTGTTTATCTTCCTAGTTGTCATAAGTCCTAGACTAGTCACCTTTGACACAGGCAAAGGTAAACTGCATTTAGAAGACAGGAATACCAATTGTAACATTCAGTATGTCATCCTAGCCCTTTATCCTTCTATTATTCCTGGTTAGCTTATCACCAAACATTTGCTACATACAATAGTGAAAAAGTATGGCACAAAATGAGTAACCAGAGGCTAATCCTGGCCAACCTCAATTCCTTACTTAGCCCCTATTATTATAAGGATGGGTCTCCAACAGAAGCAGCAATAGGATATTTTGATATTCTTTTATCCTTCATTGTAGTTTGAGTTCTCTCTGCTATCAATTCTATTACCAGCAATCCTGCTGAAAGCAAATTTATATTCCTCCTGTTTCAGGACATGGCCCAAGATGGCTCACTGCAGTCTGTCACCTTGCATCTTTTGCAGGTCCTTCAGAGGGTTTTAGTTTGCTGGGGTTTATTTTATTTTAGTCACTGGCTGTGTCTACACTAGCCCAAGGAATAAAGGGATTTCAAAGTTGCCAGGCTCCTTTCGAAAAGCAGTCCCACCGGCATGAGCCACATCAATTTCGAAGTGCTGCGGCAGCCCGCATGCTAATGAGGCACTGAATATGCATTTGAGCGCTTCATTAGTAAACTTTGAAATGGCCATTTGCATGGCCATTTCAAAGTTTTGGGCTAGTGTAGACACAGCCACTGTGTTCTGATCTGTATCCTGATTAGGCATTAATACCTAATGATGAACAATGAATCAAGCTTATTTCAACGTCTAATCCAAGTCAACTCAGTATGCAGTGCTTTTAAGGCTTTCATAAACAAGGTTGTGTGGGGCACTGTGAGAGCAAGTGGGGGTTTTTTGGATGTGGAGGATTTAAACATAATTTCAAGACAGGTGGTTCAGAAATTTCAAATCTAATTCATAAAATCATCAGATATCTTGCTATGTTTCAGTAGTGGAAAAATACACAGCCCACTGTGTCAGAAAGTAGAATCTTCCAAAAGCCTAACAGTCTAGTTACAGACCTTGTAATTGAGGTAAATAAATGAAGTGCATATTAAAGGGTATTTTCCTCTCTTATTCACAGGCATGAATTTTACTAATGCAAAGGGGAAATGTATACACATCCAGCAGCAGACTTGCACCTTCAGATCTGCCAAGCGCAATTCCAGGCCTCTGGGAAAAATACTCCATGGGTGCCCATGCACACACACAAGCCACATTTGCATGGATGTGTTCTGCTGACATTTGGTGTTTCTGTATCTGCATTGGCTGGTGCTCAGTGAGCTGCTGGCTGCACTGCTGGGTGTGCTCTTCTGGCACACCCTGGTTTTCCAGAGGCCCACCTGGTAGGATTGCCAACTTTCTAATCAGGCAAACCCAAAGACTCTTGCCCTGACCCCTGACTCTTCCCTGGGGCCCCAACCCCCTCCCACCCCTTCTCCAAGGCCTCACCCCCTGCTCACTCCATCCCTTCTCCACCATTTTCACTCATTTTCACCAGTCTGGGAAAGGGGCTTGGGGTGCAAGCTCTGGGAGGGAGTTTGGATACAGGATGCTGGGTTTGGGGCAGGGTGTCACAGTCACAGTTGACGCTGCAAATGATGATTCCAAATGGAACTACGAAGGGCGCGATCCATAGTCTACGTTGGAGTGCAGGGGGTGGTGGTGAAGAAGATGTTGGTTACTTTGGGCAGCTTCCGAAAGCGACTAGCACACCCTTCTGGCAGCAGTTCCTAGGTGGAGGGCCCAAGGGGTGTCCGTGCACTGCTGTCCAGAGGCACTGCCCCCACAGATGACATTAGTCACAGTTCCCAGCCAATGGGAGCTATGGAGTCAGCACTCAGACTTGGAGCAGAGTGAACAGATTTCCCCCTCCCTCTCCTTGGGGCCAGAGACACATGCTTTCAGCTTCCAGCAGTGACATGGCATGAGGGTGGGCAGCAGCTCCCAGGCCCTTTTCTATTATCTGGGCCCCTGGGCAATTGTCTCCTTTCTCCCTCTGCCCCATCAGCAGGCCTGCACATCCTTCTCTATTAGTACATCACTGTGAAATTCCAGACATAAACCTTTCAATATTCTTTTCAGATACAGCAGATTCAGGCAACCTTGCCAAGGTCTGAGTGAGTCCCTATAATGGGAGTTCACATCTATTTCTTGGAGCTCATTTTTTTTCTTTTTTTTTTTTTTGAAGTAAATAAAATTCAATGTTCATTCTGCAAGAAGAATGAAGAAATTACTAATATTTACCAAATGATTTTTGAGCAGTAAAATACAGGGCATGGAATGAAATTTGGGTCCCATTCAAGATAATGCAAAATTTCCATTAGTTTGAGTATGGCCAGGATTTTATCCAGAATTATTGCCTTAATATTGGGCACATCTACACTAGAGAGTTTTGTAGACAAACCTTGTGGAACATTTACACAAAAAATGTGTTTTGTCGACAGAAACTATTGACAAAAAGGCTGCGTAGACATCCTGGGGCCCTTTTGTTGACCAAGTTAATCAGAAGATCAATCTGCTTTTATGTGTAGACAGGATTTGTTGACAGAAGTTTTGTCAGAATATCTCTTCCGATAGTAACTTCTGTAGAGAGATATTTCTAGTATAGACGTAGCCAATAGGTTTGCCATTTTAGGGCCATTCTCATATCCTGAAGTCAATGTTAGGTTTTGCATGGACTCCAAAGAATGCAAGCTTGGACCCTAAGGTAAGTCTATACTAGCGAATTGAGCCGATTCAGATATGCAATTCTAGCTCTGGCTAGAATTGACATATTGGAATCAACTTATTTCCCTAATGAAGACCTAGCCTCTACACTCTCATATTGACCTCCCTTACTCCATGTGATAGCATGGAGTACAGGGGTCGACTGAGGAGCAATTTTGCAGCATGGGGCATGGTCCAAAGCCCTTAGTGGACGGTGGCACAAATTCTAGGTGGTCAAGGGACTGGATCATTAAAACCCAGCACCAGAGTTTTCTCCCTCCTTAAAGTACACTTCAGTAGGAGGCAGATTAATTTAAAGAGAAACTGAACAAAATGATGCCAGAAGCCCAGCACTCATGAACAGCTCTGCAACAACAATCCAGCATGCATGCAAGATAGAGACAAAATAAAAATAAAATAAAATCAGCAAGTTCAAGTTTCCAAGAGCTTAGTATTTAAAAAAATATGAAAAATACCTTGACAGTGGATTTTTAAGTTTAATAGTTTTCTTCTCTGAAGAATATAGACTGGTTGAAATTAGTATAAATCTTGCACCATATTAAAGCATGAGAAGATGAGGGTAGCTATGGCAATTCAAGCACTTTATTAAACACCAGACAAATTGAAGAGTGCATTTCCTGCTTTTTGAAAGAAATGAATGATATCTTCTGATTGGGGAATGCTAAGGGCAAAGGAAGCTGACTGAAATGGTTTAAACAGTGCTGCAGTACATTTATCAGGACATTTAGTGTGGTTTTTCATGGGGAAATAGGGGAGAAAGTGATTTTTATTGCTAAAATTAATTTTATTGCAGTACCAACTAACCCTCTTCCCCCCTGGAATCATACTTAGATAAAGAAAAATGACTAGGAATGTTCTTTCTCTGTGGTTTTTCAGTACTCATTTGTGCTATCAACAGCACAGTGCTCAGTCTGAGCAATGCACTGCACCATTTGCCTGCCCAGCAAACTACAGGGCTGCAAACAGATACATGAAGAAGCCGATTAAGAAAAGTACATTTATATTTTGACTGGGTTTTATTTTTTAACATAAAACATCTTGGAAAAGCCCTTTTCGACTTAGCATTTAAGAATGGCTAGATTTTAAAAGAATTGTAATGGGGGGGGGATGTATTTCAGCTCTATGAGTTAGTTTTTGTAGAGTCAGATAATGACATTATAAATCTTTCCGTGGAGGCAATTACTAAGGCAGAAATGGCCTATTCCCCTTGGCTTTTAGGCTCAGTTTACTGACATATTACAAGCAGGCTTACCATGGTCATTAAAAACTGATCTGGGATTTATTGTACCTCTTTAAAACTCTCAGTACTTTGAAAAGTATTGAACAGAAAGGAATCCAAGGTGAAGTTACAAAGAGATCCAACACGGCAATCAGTGGAAAAATAGACTTCATTTATCCAGCCAGGCCCACAAAAATCATCTCCCAATATTTGAAGTTGAGCTTTGAGCTGTTAATACAAAACCCTCAGTTAATCATATTGAATGGAAATGCTTTTCAGTGGAAAGTTTAGGAATGTAATGGACATGAGTACCAGATTACTAGGCAGAAAAGAAAAGAACCCAACCCTCTAGTTTTAAAACTGACAGCAATGGCAAAAGTGCTGCACAATGTTTTAGCTAAGATATCCTCAGTAGCAGTTGCCAATAACCTTCCATGAGAAAGTTTTCCCCTGCCATGTACACTGGCACTTGCAATGTGAGTGGAATCAAGCTTTCTCCTTTCCATTCTGGAACTATATCTAGATCCCTCAGATTCCAGACCACACCCTTGCACTTTTTGAGATCATTCTTTTTGACAGATGGTGGTGGATGCAATCTGAGCACATGGGTTACTACAGCACAAATGCACAGAGAAAGGGAGCTTATTTGCTCATCTTGTACATCTGAAATTGAATGGTAGTAGGCCAAATTCATAGGAACATAGGGGTTGTCATTCTAGAATAGAGCAGTAGGGCATCTAGTGCAGTACTTAGATGCTTCTGAGTTTCTCTGTCTTTCAGCCAAACTTGGGCTCCAAGTCCTTAGTGGTAGAAAGTCACCCTGGAGCAGACACAATTGCAAGCTGCTCACAGACCCTGCTTCTCTCCAGGTAGCCAAGGACTATAGCAGAAACAGAGTGGATAGAGCACTCAAAAGATGTCCTGATAGTGTTTCTTTTTCTAGGGGTCCTGTGAAGTCCAGCCTGGAGTTGAAAGCTGCACTCTAGTGGTGAACAACCAACAGAGTGAAGCTACCCCTGGGCACGAAACTTACACCATCCTGCATCCACAGCTATGGCTCAAGTTCAAATGATGGAACAGAAATCCAGCAAGGGGGAAACAGAGAAACACAGCCAGCCTTAATAATGCTGAATGTTCCTAGTTAATGATATGGCCGTTCGATATTATGGTTATTGCACACTGTAGCAGGTAAATAATTCAACCAAATCAGACACAAAGAATTTGTTACCCATAAACTTGGCAGCAAATACCCATCTATAATCAGGTTGCAATGCCCCAAAAAAACAACTCTGGAGTTTGGTCTGCTTCTTACCATTTTATTACAACCTTTGGCCTAAATTTTCAAAAGTAGCTGGTAAATTTGAGTGTCTCATTATTTGGGTGCCCAACCTGGGAACTCTTAGTGGGATCTGAGGATGGGCAGTCAGAATTTTTCAGAAAATCATGCTGGCTTTAAGGTGCCTGAAATTAGGGCATCTAAACATATAGGACCTGAGAAAATGTAGGCCTTTAAATCATTATCTGTTCTATTTACATGGCTCAGCCTGCATCTGAATTATACTACTATAATGCAGCATGCCAGGTTGGTCAATTATGCTTTTTAAGGTAAAAGACATTTTTCAACCTAACACTTGCTTCACACCTCAAACAATTGTTAGAGGCATCTGCAATAAACCTTTTCTATAAGTTTGATTTTATAGAAATCTGTCACTCTAAAATTCTCTTTACTTTTCACCAGGAACAAACCAACAAGCATTTGAAAATAATGGTTTTAATTATAATTGGCATTTCTGAGCCTACAGCTAATGCCTGTCACCTTAGTGAAAAGTGGCATTGCTCTTGACATTGGCAGGTTCAAAAATTTCATCATTTTTTTCACTACTACTAAGAAAAAGACTAATTTCCAACTTTCTTCACTGCTGGATTAAGTCAGGATAATTAGGTTGAGGTTCAGATAGAGAATTGTACCCCTCATAGGGGCTGTGTACTCTGTGACCCCTGCAGAACATGCTACAGGTTGAACTTCTCTAATCTGGAACTCTCTCATCTGGCAACATTCATAATCCCACATGATTTTAGTTAACTGGATGACCACTTATCAGGGGTGTGGCCAAGTTTCCAGTTGTCCCATAAATTTCTTTACAGCCACCAGTGCTGGCTCTCAGTGTTCTGGGCTATTATTTAGCTGTAATTTGCCCCAAATGTCTTCTAAGAGCCCAATAAGTTGTGGACATGTTGATAATGTGCTAGACAATACTGACCTCCCATGGTCCAGCAAATTGTCTTGTCCAGCACCCTTGGGACCTGACTGGTACCAGATGTGAGAGTTTCAACCTGTATGATGTTAGAAATGGGCAGGCACCTTTAGAAGAGTCCTTCTCCCTTCTAAAAGTGCACTGCTGCCCCGCCAGCTGAATCTGGGCTTTGACCAAATGGCTTACAAAACTAATGAGCTAGATTATTAAAGTAGGATGGCAACTGGTAATGCATAAACATATACGGTAAGAAATGGAGAACACATTTGACAAATTCTGCTCTGAAGACAAATATATCTATCTTCCACTGAAGTTAACAGAGAGCCACAACGATAAATGACTGCAAAATCTGGCCCAAAAATGTAAAAATCTGATTTCACACACATAGAATTCATATAAAATGCTCTTTACATTAAGACAAAGCTCAGTCGGATCCACGCTTCCTTCTTGGAATATACACAGCACTGCTGCACACTTTAGTAGTAATGACTTTGGTTATTAGAAAGCTCTTCGTGCCTTTTTTTCAGTTGGTTTCAAGCCTTTGGGGAATCGTCATCAGACCATCTAAAATGTAGATAAAGGGAACCTGTAAATCAGTTTTCCTTCTAATTTATTCCATCCGTGGACCGAATAAATTTTGTTGTGTGCATCAAGGTGTGTGCAGATGTGCACCATCAATAGAAATGTATGGTGCTGGCTGTGAGCAGCTGTGGGTGCACTGCCAATCAGTCGGGTGCTTGTCTAAGTACTCAGCTTACAGGAAACACTGCCCACATAAGAGTAATAGTCTATATAAATTCTTAGGACGATGATCTATTTTCCATAAATCTTTCATTGTGGGCATTCTGATAACATGTGGACAAAGTGTTCCAGGATATATATTGCATCACCAGGACCTTATCATTATTTAAAGTGCTGCAGAGTGAATTCTGCTTGGAGTCCAGGACGTCTGTAACATAATTTTGTTAGAGAAGATCTTAATTATCAGGTGTTTATTTTTGATAAGTAGGAAAAAGATTACCCTATGGGGGCATCCATAAGTAATTATTGAGATCTTTCACTGTGCTTGGATAGATAATTTGTGGTGCTGACCTATTTTTTTCATATATTTTCCCTAAAAAAGCTAGAAGCACCTGTTATGCTTCTCTAGGCAACTCAGTCTGGATTATGAAAAACGTGTTTTATTGACACTTGGCAGTACCTGATGCTCCAGAGAGAGAGAATAACACCTATAACACAAGCAAATGCACAACTATGCCATAAGAAAAATGTCTTTGTGCTACCTGCTGAATAGTCTCAGGAAGTAGCTGTGTTAGGCCGTATCTTCACAAAACAAAGCAAGCAGTCCTGTAGCACCTTAAAGATGAACAATATTATTTATTAGGTGATGAGCTTTCATGGGAAAGACCCACTTCTTAAAGAAAGCAGTCCTGAGCCACTTCTTGGTTTTGCTACCAGCTGGTGATTATCTTATAAGCTGAAGCATTTGAACTGACAAACTTTGTCATTTTGTCCTAGCTAGAGTCAGTATAGAAATACAACTTCATGTAAATGGCTAATTTTTTTTTGAAACTTACTAAATATTTTGCTTCAATAACTACACGTGACGGTGAGTCCTAACTGTGACATCTGCATCTTTTTTAAGAGTAGTTACAAGTCATTGAATTATCTCCAGTTGGGTTCCTTTTTCAACCAAAAGCTTAAAGGGATTTTGTTTTAATGTGTAAACTAAAGGGATTATTTTGCACTTCACAAGATGGCAATTGTAAGTTACTTTATGGCAATCATGGAGGTTTTTCTCAGACACACAGAAAGAGAAGGATAACCCCTCAAAGTGGGCACCTGAGAGCTCTAATTCATATTTTATATGTGTGTTGCTGCTGAAGAATAAGAATAACTATAAAGCTCTCCCAGAGCACGATGCAGCTAGGAAAAAAATCAATCGTTCAAATAAAACAAATATACTTTTCTTTTCTACAGACCTTCATAGGGAGATGGCATAATTCAAATAAGAGCAACCTGGGTTGTAGGTACTCAACTGGACATCAAAAATAATATACATACATTATAGGATGAGGATATTTGTACATAAACATATACATTGTATGCAGCAGGCTGAGTCCATTGTGCATTCACTCTTGTGAGGGGGAATGTCTCAGAACTCTATGTGCTTGGACTTTATCTGTATATGTGGTTGCTTGTGGTGGGTTCCCCCCGCCCTCTTTTAAGCATTTTTGTCCCCTCATCTCTCTTATTTTCTGTATGTCATGATACAAGATGCCTTACCTGAGAATCAGATTATAAATAAAGCAGAAGCACATGCAGACAAAAGAAATGGTTTCTATAGCAACAGAGACCACGTGGGAGCTCTTGGAGCAGCTCCTCCCCTTTTACAGGTTGCCTGTCTTATTGGCTCTTCTCTTATTAGCTTGCATGGAAAATCCCAGTAAAAAAGGGATGTTGCTGCTCCCAGTTTTGTACTGAATGATCGTTCCAGAAACCTTTCAAACAATCAAGTGCTTTCACTGGCATATCCTGGGCAATGGTTTGAAGAGTTTCTTCCAAAATTGTTCAAATGTTGTCAGATAGATTGAAACACCTCTGGACGGGTGAGGAAACCTCAGGGTTTCAGAATTAATAAGTTCCCAAAGGCTGCACAAGTTCAGAGGAGTGGAGGAGTCAGAGATGGAGAAGACATGTTAAAGTTCATCACCTTGGGCAAATGCACTCCAACAATATGCTGTACTGCAAAGGGCTGGCTGGCTTTCCAATGAAAGGAGTGTTGCTTTGTTGTAGGACCTCTGGAGTACACGGGATTACATCCTGTTTGTCAGGAAATCTCCTGAGAGATGGAATTGTAATGGCTCAGTGCTAATATAAAATCTATTAATTCTGCAAAAATCCCACTTACTCATTCACCTGGGGTGAGTATATTTTAATTTGAAGGGTCAATAAAGTTGCATTAGATCCTTCACTACCTTCAGTCTGAACCATGGTGGCAAAGGTGAGGTTAGTAGATCTCATTCTTTGGCAGATAACTTCTCATGAAATTTTGGCAAGTCCGATTGTGTGTGTGGGACATATGTATCCCAAATTCTGACATACAACTATTGATTTAGGGTTCTCAACTTGAGACACCTGAAAGCGAACTGACTTACCAGATGAGTAGTCATTTATGGACAACTTCACACACACACTATGTGTAAAGATAAGTGTCTTACCCAAAACCACACAACAGGCTGAACTGAAAAAGCTAATCAAGTACTACTCCTGGCAGCTAATATCTTATTCTAACCCCTAGACAATCCCAAACTGAATCTCCCTTGCACATTTATCAAATGGCCCACTATTACTCTCCTGTTAATGGAGACAAGACCTAATCGCACTATGTGGTGTATTGATGTGGCAGCGATCAATCCATTGGCCATTGATTTATCATGTCTAGCATAACTGTGATAAATCAATCTGTAAGCCTGCGACCATCAATGCTAGTACTACACCAAAATGAGAAGAGTAGTCTGCACTGATGCAAGAGCAGCTCCCTGCCAACCTTACAGTATGCAAGATGGCACAGTGTTGATTTCAGCTACGCTATTTGTGTAGCTGAAGTAGACAGACTGTGAAGGTAAGTGAAGAGAAGGCTTTGGATGTTTCTAAATATTTTGAACCATCATTTCTTGTGTTGTATTGCTGGTGCACAGCATATCATCTGTATTACCTGACATGGTTAGAAATGAACTAGGCAGCATTCTACCTTTATTTAGTAGTAAACACTTACAAAACAGGTTACTCCCACATCCAATACTATGTCCATGTCACAGGAATAACTCCTGTGACTTATTCCAGTTGTGCAAGGGTCCTTATGCACATTTTGGATAGAATGAATGACTCAAACACTTGCCTGTGCTGTGATAAGAGACCCTGCCATGCCTATGTGCACACTGGGGACACGGCACATGAAAACTCTGAGGGCTCTTTCTTACCTCTGTGACTTATAGAAGTATCTCTTTCTACTTTGCTGAGCACCAAAATGAGTGTCACATGGCACAGGAGTGCTGAGACACAAGGCAATGCAAGGTACCCACTGAGTTCTTCTTCAGGTTTTCCCTCCAGCGAAAGCTGAGGCAATAAAAGATATTACAACACTCACCTTGAATCTCGAACATCTGGGGACCGGCATAGCTACAACACACCACTGTGTATAACAGTGTGCAAAGAGGCTGTCCCTGCATCAATAATTTATATGAGGATACAGAGAAAGTTGCTTAAATTGGCTTACGTTGGTTAATCCCCCCTATGACGGTACAGCTAATACCCTGGATTTCTGGGTTTCTGCCTCAAAGTTGATAAAAAGCTGTTCTGCAAGAACTCTTTTGGTACCAGGAAATAGGCAATCTGAATTGCTATATCCCAAGATAGGAACAATTTACCTCACTATTTCCTAAACTCCAAGGCCTTGTCTACACTTACCAGGAGACCAATACTGTGGAGATCAGTCTCCCGGAGTCAATTTAGTGGGTCTGGTAAAGAAAAATTGACCGCCAATAATGCTCCCATTGACTCTGGTACTCCACTGAAGTTAAAGGAGTAAGGGGAATCAACGGGAGAGTTTCTCCTGTTGACCTGCAACAGCAACTAGAACTAACATATGTCTAGTCATGCTACGCTATTCACATGTATCAGAGAGGCAGCTGTGTTAGTCTGTATCTTCAAAAACAACAAGAAGTCCTGTGGCACCTTGTGGACTAACAGATATTTTCGAGCATAAGCTTTTGTGCATCTGACAAGGCAGGTCTTTGCCCACGAAAGCTTATGCTCCGAAATATCTTTCAGTCTATGAGGTGCCACAGGACTTCTTGTTACTATTCATATGGCTGGAGTTATGTACCTTATTTCGACATTGCCCCCTAGTGTGAACCAGGCCTCAGGAAAGAATAGCGCTTAGCTGTTGGTCTATGACATCAAAGTATCAGGACACAATAACTGCCTCAAACTTCATTAAGTAGCTCCTGAAGACATAAGAGAATAATTCAAATATTAGTTTTGCCTTGAATGTATAAAGTATTTTAAAGTAAAAACTTCTTGAATGCCTAGTGAAGAAAATCCTGAATACAATGGGGAAAATTGCCCCAAAGGAGTTTATTTATATACAAGTATCTCCAATGTACTGCTATCAAGGACAACTGGCCTGATGGAGATCAACTAAGTACTGCTGGGGCAAGACTGAGCTGCCTGTAGGGACCCTGGAAATCACAAAATTTTTCCAAACTTCCTGGAGCATTTAGACTAGTTAGTAGAAATCTCTGTGATGTCAGCTTATGTATCTATCTCATGCATTACTAATACAGCCATCACCCAGCCATCTAAGCATTGGTACTGGGTTTCACAGGCATATTTTAGGGCAGAATTTAACCACGTGGAACATCTCTGGGATAAGAAACCTCCCTTCATGCTGTTGTCACTTTGCACTCTTGAACATGAACCTCTGACTCATCTCCCCTCCTCACCAAGGTGTAGAGTGAACAGAAGGAAGAATGCACATTTTATGCAATGTGCAGTGGGGTAAAATGTTGTTTTTATTTAAATTATGTAAAAAAATGTGGAGGTACAGTACATGGGGCTTAAGTAATAACCAAATAGGGCCTTTATAATACAATACTTTCTCCCTGATCCCAGTTCCTTAGAGAAAACCAATGTTCTAAACTACCTAGCTAACCTCTTCCAAAGCAATGGGATTATAAATCAGCCACATGACTACCTGAAAGACTGCAGGGAGTTTGCTATTAGACTATGCTACAGAGCCTGTAGGGGAAGAAAGTTCTTATTAGAGGATCGTGCAGTGGAGTTGGGGGTTGAAATTTCCACTTACAGTACATTACCTCCAGGCAGTTCATTTGCTAAGATAAAAGAAACAAAGTGTAAAATATTCACTGACTTGCTCAACAAAGCAATCAATGAGAAAGATTTCTCTGCCGTCATACTGTTGATAAATACCATTAGTACTTGAAAATTATCTCACCCATTGAGTTTAAATTTAAAAGTATTAGTAGTATTTATCAGTCCGTCTATCTAGCTCTCTTTATTTTGTCTTTCCCTCTTGCTTCTATTTTGTGTGAAATTTCAGGAGATGAATCCCATTTTCTATTAATTCAATGGCTGTCATCTTGCATTACATCATGCAGCCCAGATCACAACAATGAAATTGTAGAGTTTAAATTAATAATATTGCAACTCACCACTTTGTAAAGCATTGTACTCATCCATATTTAGCCTGCTCAGGTACCTTGCCTCCAGTCAGAGGTCTTATACTGGTATCTTCTAGTGGATTTATACAAGTACCTTTGCAAACAATCTATAATTGGTAACTGAATACTCAGACATCACAATGGAAGGCGTTAATTTAATTTTTGTTGAGATTGAACATGATGTTGTTGCTTAAAAATAAAATAGTTGGAATAAGCTTCAGGGAATCTCAGATCTCTGTTCTCTGAGTGGCATTTTCCACACCTACAAATACATGCTGACAGATAAGTATATTGCATTACAATTGCCCTTACATACAATGTCAGCTAAAGCTACATAAAGAGCCAGCATCTTGGTTCATGTATACATCACACAATTGACGGTACATTTGGGTCATTATTAGAAGTTCAGATTTAATTTTATTGTAGCTGCTAATTCACAAGAGTTGGGAGAAAAAATAAAATAAAATAAAATAAAAGGCAAGACTGGCATGCAAGTAAATCATCAGAACCGCTACAAATTCAGGAAGGAATAAAACATTATGCCTGGAGGAAAATAACACAGAAGATCAAAAATACATCCCATCCAACATTTACTGTTGTTATTCAGGCATATCTCCTATTACATTTTGTCATGTAGAAACAAATCCACTAGTGGAAATCTATGTTTTTATTCTGTGAACATTTCTAAAAGAATTTATATATATCCATGATTGTCATTGGACAGCAATATAGCCTAAACTATATAAAATAGCTGTACATCCAGGAATACCCACCTATTTTTTCCCTCTTGCTCAAAGCATATTAGAATCCATAGGAATATTCATAAGACTTTATATATCTCCAAACATTTGGTAAACAGAGACTTTGTATGTGGCATTCATTAACATGGTTGCCAATTGTCAAATTAGTTTCAACCCAACCTGCTGAGTGTAAATGCAAATTTACCACCTTTCGAGCAGCTTCATTGTACAGCTATTGATTTATGTTTGAATGGGAGTTATTAAAAAAAAAAAGTTGCCTTTTGAAGCCTTGCTCTCTGAGCATGGCCCCTTTGTCCAGGTGTCTTGGGGATCTCCTGCCGCAGTTCTGATCTTTGTATTCCAAAAGCCCTGGAGAGTCAATTCAGGTAACTTAAAAGTGAGATATAATCAGAAAGGATTTGGAAATAAAGTCTTTGCCTTGTCACATTAATGCGGCCCTATCAAGTGGCAGTTTATCAAGAGGCAGCTCACAAGGTTTTAATGAGCATGCTGCCTGTTCTTGTACAATACTAATTAATCCCATTTTTTCACACTGGTGTGATTGCTTCATGAAACCCACATTGTTTTATGTTCAGCAGCAAAGCGGGCTCTCACTGATTAAATCTCCTTCCCAGAGCTAGAGCCTGACAACTGAATTATACCTTGCTCAAAATAATAATGGGTATCAGCTAATAAATACGGTTTAACACACACAAAACTATGCAGCCAAAATCACACCACAAAATAGGAGTTTGACTTATAGGCACAGCAGTGTTTCATTAAACATCTGTATTATAATTCACTGGTTTTCCAACTGATGTAATAACTTAATTGATGAGAACAAAGACAAGCTTATTTATTCACCCAATTGCTTGCTTCTTGACTAACGCTTTTCCTTGGTGTTATTGTGGAAATAAATATGCAATATTCTTTTTATAGAAGTCTAATTTAGGCCCTTTTTTCCCCTATTGGGAAGTCAACATCACAATCTGTTTCTGACAAGTTCTTGCTGCAGTGAAGCAGACCGCATTATGATAAGACAGCATTGGGTTGTTTACCCTAATGTTCAGACATTCCAGCAGAGGTGAGAGAGGTGTGATGCGTCAGGCAGTTCGTAATGCATAATTGCCTGCAAATTCACATTACAGGGTTCAAAAAGCTTGTTTTATCACTTTTATTTCCTTGCTTTCCCCTCAACAATTTAAAGCTGTTCCCACCAGCCAAGGAAGAGAACACTGCGAAACATTAATGAGTGGGATGCCACTTCTCTTTTCTGCGAGGCCAAGCTGAAATTAGAGTTGTTATGAATACAAAATGCCTTTTTCCACATGTGGGGGAAGAATTTTGATTGCTATTGACAAACTCAAAATGCCAGAACTTCTCTCACACCCCCATTGTCTCTGCAGCATGTCCCAGACTAAAATGAGCTGAACCACTGACTGCTGTTGCTTGTGAACTTTCTGAAGAAAACTGCTTTGCCCCAACTTAAGATTTTCCAAGCTGGAAAAGATCTCTGCAGCCAATAAAACTGTAAAACAATTATTAACCTTGAATTTCATATGGATTTATAATGTAACTTTGGATGCACTGGGAAATGTTTATGATTTTGCTGTCATTTCTATAGACCAAATGGCGTTCACTGGAACTGGTCCTACAAAGTGAAAATAAGGGTTCTATGAGAAAATTCCATTACAATAGCTGACTCTACAGCTCCCTGCCCTGCCACCACTGAAACAGTAGAACTAAATGTAATCTGTTTTACAGGTGGCAGGAGGGATCTGGCCATTAAACCAACTGAATTTAGTTCTATTATTTCAGTGGCAGCAGGGCAGGGAGCCTCAGAGACCCCCTTGCTCACCCTGCTACCCAAGTGGCCATACCTCTACTGTGAGCGTGGTTCAGCTCACTCCCACCAGTGGAACACTTCCATGCCAGCCTTCCTTCTGCTGAGTACTTGTGGCTGCCTGGCATAGGCTTCTCAGATGGTGCCTGGGGGCCAGTTTGGGGCTGAGGTAGGTTAATTGTTGGGGAGGGTGTTTTGGGCTGAGAGACATTATGCCTGGGGATGGGAAGGTGGGTTTATGGGATGGTGGGGTTTAAAGCTTGGGGATGGAGTGGATTTTGGGGCTGAGGGCAGTAAAGCCTGAACGTCTACACGTGCAGCCAACATCGAAATAGCTTATTTCGATGTTGCGACATCGAAATAGTCTATTTCAATGAATAACGTCTACACGTCCTCCAGGGCCAGCAACGTCGATGTTCAACTTCGACGTTGCTCAGCCCAACATCGAAATAGGCGCAGCGAGGGAACGTCTACACGTCAAAGTAGCACACATCGAAATAGGGATGCCAGGCATAGCTGCAGACAGGGTCACAGGGCGGACTCAACAGCCAGCCGCTCCCTTAAAGGGCCCCTCCCAGACACAGTTGCACTAAACAACACAAGATACACAGAGCTGACAACTGGTTGCAGACCCTGTGCCTGCAGCATAGATCCCCAGCTGCCGCAGAAGCAGCCAGAAGCCCTGGGCTAAGGGCTGCTGCCCACGGTGACCATAGAGCCCTGCAGGGGCTGGAGAGAGAGCATCTCTCAACCCCCCAGCTGATGGCCGCCATGGAGGACCCGGCAATTTCGACGTTGCGGGACGCGGATCGTCTACACGGTCCCTACTTCGACGTTGAACGTCGAAGTAGGGCGCTATTCCTATCTCCTCATGAGGTTAGCGACTTCGACGTCTCGCCACCTAACGTCGAAGTTAACTTCGAAATAGCGCCCGACGCGTGTAGACGCGACGGGCGCTATTTCGAAGTTGGTGCCGCTACTTCGAAGTAGCGTGCACGTGTAGACGCAGCTAGGGAGTGGGTTTGGGGCCTGAGGGGGATATTAGCCTCGGAATGGGGCTCTGCAAAATTCTTTCTAGTTTAAAAGGGTTCCATGGCCAAATAAAACTGGGAAACACCAAGAGCATACTGAGCATTTTACAGTCCTGTCAAAGAAAAGGAGTGAGATTTCAGACTAGGGAACGCTGCAATGGTCGATCTTCCAAAGTTCAATTTAGCATGTCTGGTAGGGATGTGCTAAACAGACCTCGCAGCATGCCCCTATCAACTGTGGTACTCGTTGTACTGTCATGAGGAGTAAGGGAAATCAACAGGAGAGTTTTTCCTGTTGACCTCCTACAGAGGGGCCACAATGGAAATTTCACGTACGGTATATTGACTCCAGCTACACAGTTCTCATAGCTGGAGCTATGTATCTTAGATCCAATTTCTTTTGTAGCATAGACCTGTCTGAACTGTTGTCCTAGTCTTGCTCCCACTGAAATCAATGGAAGTTCCACCCTGGATTTCAATGTGACCAAGTAGATCTATGCTGAGCACTTCACAAATTCTTCCCAACATCTCCTGCATAAAAAATGTAGACACTAATGGTCATGCAGATAAGAGAAGGAGTGTAGCAAAAAACAGTGCAAGAGAACCATGAAGATTTGTGTGAATGTTGGGGCTACAATTTGTGTTTGGAGTGGTTGTGTGTTGGGGATTTCGAAGATGGAGTCCTGGTGGCCAGGGTTAGGAGGAGGGTTTTCAGGAGGGAACAACATGGAAGGTGGGATAGCACAGGAGTTGAAGAAAGAGTCAAATATTGATGGTCAGTCCTGAGCTATTTAGCCACTGCAATAATTTAGATGTTATCAAAAATCAAGCACGCACAACCCAAAGAAATCAAAACATTTAAAAAATCCTCCCCTTTTCAATTGCTTTAACGTAACTTTTCTGATTTCATCATTTCAGAAGTTCTCTAGTTATCAGGCTAAATCATTGGAAGAGTTAATTAGGCATCATCCCATGAGGGTATGTCCAGAGTCTTCCAAGTATCTGCATTTCTGAGTCAGGAGTATAGGAAATGAGAGCAAAATGTGTAAAATTCCACCAAATCGGAAATTTCCAGTCACTCATGCCCATTGTGGCATCTTACACTCACTTTATAATCATTGGGCCTAATTCTCCAGTGTGTTTTGAATGATCATTTGCTACTGCACAAAACAGGTATCAATACATATAAATATGGTTCTGCATGCTGTTAGTGCTCCCATTACACAGATGTCAATTATTACACAAGGTGGAAGACAATGGAGAATCAGACCTGTACACACACAGATGTCACAAACATGGACTTTATAAAGTAGGTCAAGCTGTGACTAACTAGCCTATTACCTAAAATTTAGTCCTTGATCTCAAGATCCCAGAATTGATATTTAACATGAAAAATGTTAGTCTTAGAAAAATTAACTCTTTCAGATATATATTTGAGATCTCAGCCATATCCAAGGAAGAAAATACATCTCTATGTGTACATGGCAAACATACTATAAGGTGCACACAGGCCCATACACTTTATACTATACATTTAGGTTGTGTCTACACTACAGTTCTGTTTTGAAAGAATGTCTTTCAAAAGAGAACATCGAAAGGTGCTCTTTTGAAATGGAGCGTCCACACACACCAGCGGGGACCAAAGGTTCGGTCCATTCTTTCGAAAGGCCCTCAGCACAATTTTGAAAGACAGAGTTCACACGCGCCACGGTGCTCTTTCAAAAGAGCAGGGACAGGAAGTGCCATGGGCAGGGTCACATGGTGAACGAACCCTGCTGGAGCCGCTGCCCGCCGTCCCCTTAAAGGCTCCCTCCCCCCCGTACCTCAGCCTGCACGCTCCAAGGGCCAGCAACCCTGTCCCCAGGCAGCGCAAGAGCGAGAGAGACAGTGGAGGTGGCATCCCAGGCCCCCATGGACCCCAAGCAGTACTCCCCCTCCATCGCAGCCATGGCCAGTACCCTGGCCATAGTCCTGGCTGCTGTGCTGCAGCGGCTCCATGTGGCCACCACAATAGCCACCCTCCTGGATGCCATCCTCAAGGCGCTATGTCCCCAGCCGGTTCCCCGGGTCATCCACCGCCTGTGGAACTTCCCCACAAGCAGTGACTAGTGGGACCGGCTGGTGCTGGAGGACTGGGGCAACGACTGGTGGCTAAAGAACTTCAGGATTACCAAGGGGACATTCCTGGAGCTGTGCCACTGTCTCACCCCAGTCCTCCAGCACCAGGACACACACCTGAGGCTGGCGCTCCCCCTGCACAAAAGGGTGGCCATCGCCCTCTGGAAGCTGGCCACCCTGGACAGTTACTGATCTGTCGGCCACCAGTTTGGGGTGGGCAAAGCCATGGTCAGGGCCGTCCTCATCGAGGTAAGCCATGCCCAACTCACAGCTAGACTGCATGCAGGGGGCAGGGGCAGCCTGGTAACAGGCACCATCAGGAGAGGATGTGGATGGGCATGGGCCAACAAGCCGCACCCTAACCCATGCTCACGAGCCCCACCCCCCATGCCCTGTGGGTCGTCCAGGCGATCAACAAGGTGTTCCTGAGGCAGCTTGTGCGCCTGGATGATGCCATCCGGGGATTCCAGGAGCTGGGCTTCCCTAACTGCTTTGGGGCCCTGGACGGCACCCACATTGCCATCTGGGCCCCAGAGCACAGATGCGGGGCCTATATGAATCTCAAGGGCTACTACTTGGTGGTCCTGCAGGCCCTGGTTCCAGGACATCTACATGGGCTGGTCTGGCTGCACACATGACGCGAGGGTCTTCAGGAACTCAGGGCTGGGATGTTGTACAGTGCAGGGGACCTTCATCCCGTAGTGGGAGCTCCTCATCGGGGACACGACGATGCCGCCCTGCATCGTGGCGGATGCAGCCTACCCCCTGCAGGCCTGGCTGATGTGGCCATACACCAGACACACCCAACTGAGCCAGGACCTTTTTAATGCGCGGCTGAACCACCCCTGGAACACCGTCAAGTGGGTGTTCAGCTGCCTCAAGGGGTGTTTTAGATGCCTCTACACCGGGCTGGAGGTGCGCCTCCCCTATGTCCCAGTGGTGGTTGGGGCCTGCTGCACCCTCCATAACCTGGTGGAGGTGAAACACAAGCCCTATATGCAGAGGTGGGCTGCCAAGGCGGGGCACGGGTACGAACAGTCCCTTGCCGCCCCAGGCCCAGCAGCATGGGGTGCGTGTAAGGGAGGCCCTGCACCAGGCCTTTGAGAGGGGACCATTGTAACCTCCCCACCCTGCACACTCCCTCCCACCTGCACCCTGCACACACATGCACACCTACCAGCACCCATGCACAGGGGATGCAGGTTAAACCATAAAATAAACTATTTACTTTGAAGAACTGTGCCCCTTATTTTCTAGGGGGAACTATATAGATGTGGGGGGAGGGTAAGTGGGGAGAACTATTTACAGAAGGGAGGGTAAAAAGGGAGAACTATTTACATAGGAGCGGGGAGGGTGGATGAGGGGCTTCACCCCTCCAGGGGGCTTGATGGCCGGGAGCCCCATCACCCACACCCGCTCCTTCCTCCACGTGTTCGGGGGCCCCACCAGAGCTGGGCTGGGGCCGGGGCCAGTGGCACAGGGAGGTAGGAGTGTGGCTTGGGCATGGTTCCTGCACCTGTGCCAGGCTCAGCATGGGGGGAGGGGCTGGAGGCTCAGCCTCCACCTGGCCAGCCCTGGCCAGCAGGATGTGGGGCCAGGTGGATGAGGCTGGCGGGGGGGTGATGGGGAGGGAGCAGGACCTTGAGGTCAGCCTCCTCATGGGGGCAGGGGGCCGTGCGATTGGGGTGGCAGGGAACTGCTGGGAGGGAGTGGGGATGCACAGGCGAGCGGGGGCAACGAGGGGTTTGGGTGCGGGAGTGACATGCGATGGAGCAGCAGCAGGGGCCAGGTGGCCAACCACGGCCTGGGTGAGGGCATCCAAGTTAGACCCCACCCGGTTCCATGCCTGCAGCTCCATGCCAAGCCACTCCCACATGACGCCCATTAGCTCTCTCAGGGTGGCCATGTTTGTCTTGTTCCCTGCCTCCTCCTCCTCCCCAGCCTTGTGTTGCCAGCAGAGGCCCCACGCTGTCCCTGTCCAAGGCCTGGGCCACTCCTCCTCGCCCTCAGTGGGGGGCTCCCTGGGCCTGTGGCGGGGCTGGTCCGGCTGCTGGAGCTGTGGAGACAAAAGGGGAGAGGAACAGGCCATTAGTCCCGGTGAAGGACCCCTCTGAACCCTCCTCTGTCCCTCCCACCCCATCCCGGTGGTCCTGCAGGGACTGAATCTAGGGCTCCCCTTCTGGGTTGTGGGAGCGCTGGCTCTCCTCTGCCTCCCTTGGTCCTTCTGTGGCCTGGCGGCCCGTGAAACTGTCCGGCCCACATGTTGCTGGGTGCCACATGTCAGCCCTGTGAGGCCGGGGTGGTGGGGCTATCTGGCCTGCCCATGCCCTGGGGCTGATGCCCCTGTGGCCAGGCTGTGGCCACCCCGGGTGGGACTGCACTCCCGCCCCCAGCCTCGCAGCCACCGGCGTACATGGTACATACCTGTGGATCCCTCCAGGAACTCGGGCAAGGCATGGTCAGAGGCGGCCAGGCTGGATGGGCCTGAGGGGATGTCAATGACAAGGGCTCCCTCGCTCGAGCCTTCATCATCACTGGTGTCCGGGATCTGTTGGGGGCGCCTCTGGGTGGCCGGTGGCCCGGGCCGGTCCTCCCACTTAGTCCCGCTCCACGTCTCTTCCAGATCAGTCAGGGGGTCAGCAGTGTCCAGGTACATGGCCGGGGGTCCCACCTCCTTGGGCTAAACGAGGCGGTCGAGTTCTTGGTAGTAGGGGCGGCTGGTGGGTGTTGACCTTGACCGCCCGTCAGTGTCCTAAGCCCAATAGTATGCCTGCCGGAGCTCCTTCACTTTCGACCTTACCTGGTCTGGGGTCCAAGTGGGGTGACCCCGGCCAGTGAGGCCCTTGGCGAGAAGCTGGAAGACAGGTGCCTTTTGGCGCCGAACCCCCGTCTGCTGCAGGACCTCCTCATCTGCCCAGAGGGCAAGGAGGTCCTGAAGCTCTGCTTCTGTCCAGGAGGGGGCCTGATGTTTGGGGGGGGGGCTGGCTCTCCTTCTGGGAGGACTCCCCCCAGTCCCTGGACAGCCCCTGGGGTGGGCAGGAGTCCCGGCTGCTCACCATGGTGCTGGAGGTGCTGTGGCTTCCCCCGGGGCATCGCGTCTGGGAGCTGTGTGGGTGGCAGCGTGGGCTCCTTGCTGCCTGCATGCTCTCAGCTTCCTGCCTGAGGGCTTCTGAGAGCCTGTGTGCTGAAAGATGGCTGGACGGTGGACCCAAAGAGCTCTGCTTGTGCTGTGAGCAGTGCCGCCACCTGCCAGCTGATCGTGGCCCTGGAGGACCCGCTCTTTTGAAAGTGTGGGTCACTGAGTGTCTACACTTGCTCTCTTCCAAAATTGTCTTTCAGAATAGGGTGTTTTTCCCATCCCAGGAGCGGAGGACCAACTTCGAAAGAACAGGGGAGTTCTTTCCAAGTTAATTTTGAAAGAGCGCTGTGTCAGTGTAGATGCTCTGCGGCCTCTTTTGAAAGAACTCGGTCTTCTGATCCTAATTTTGAATGTACTTGCAAGTGTAGATGCACCCTTAGAGATGTGCCTTCATCTTACATTTTGAATCCAGATAGAAATTCCTTCAGCTTCAGGTGTGTGGATCTAGGCTCTTGGAACAAGGGTATAGCTTTGGTATTTTTTTTCTAATATTCTGTTTAGAAAACTCCCTCTTTCTCCTGCTAGAAAATCTAATTATTCAGTGACAACAGTTGGCTGACTTGTGCACAACACAACATGCCAATTTTTAGTTGCTTACAGAGTATCACAGAAACTGTTAGAAATTGTTTTGAAATCTGGCATACTTTTCAGTCATGCTAAGTCCTACAAATGAGTCAAACCGTATTACATTTGGCTCAGCCACAAACTGTTTGTGGTATAGAGTGGAAGGGCAATTATTTAGATTCCCTCCCCCAACACACTTCACTGTGACAACAATCCCCTATTTCAGTTTGAGACTTTGTTGTCATATACAGAAAAGTCATAGTTTACCATTTGCAAAATCAATTAATAAAATAATTGTTTCAAACTGTGTTTCAGAATATGAACAATCTATTGCTACATTACCAATGAGAAACTATACCTCATTAAGTTATGTGACCATGATGCAGTGAGGAGCTATTCCAGGATGATTTTCATATGTCTTAAAATTTATGCTTGAAGAAAAAAGACTTCCCCCTACTATTGTATAGTGGCTCCCAGTTTAACAACCTGATCCATTGCCTACTGAATTCAGTGGGGGTATTTCCACAAAATGTAATGAATATTGGACGAGCTCTAAATCTTTGAAGAGCAGCAGATGTGTCATGGAGAATGTTTTAAAACATTCTGGGCCTGATGTTTGCCTGGTGTAAATCCAGTGACCTCAATGGAATTAAGCTGGTTTACACCAGATCAGTATCTGACACTCTATTTGGACATCATTCTAAATTCACTGTATGTTGTTGATCCTGCAATCTATGTTCACTTAAAATTCCTGTTGATTTCAATAGGCATTTCTGAACCCACTTCATGTCTTGGCCAGACATTCAGAGCTAGAATTACAAAATGATGCTTGGCTAAATTAACCACTCATTTAATTAAGGTCATTGAATGCACATTCTCAATATGACCAGGTCATATAGTATTGGGAGGTATCTAATTTTGATAAACATTAGACAAATTAGACACACAATTGCTGCTGAATATTTGGCCCATGCTTTCTGTGTTTCTCTTTCTTCATTCCTTGTTGCATTTGATGCTCATCAGTGGCCCAGGGCAACTCCTGTTGGACCATCTGAAGAGCTTCACTTCCTTCACTACAAAATTAATTTGAGTAGTGTTTTTCATTTAGGATTGAAAGACGCAGTTTGAACACAGGAAATTATTGATTAATTGATTGTGATATGTTTACATTTTCTTAGTGGCAAGTAGCTATGGCTGTGATATGAGCACAGAATCCAGAGTAGAAAAAACAAAACAAAGCAAAACTAAATCAAATCAAAGCAAAGCACCCTACCACCTGCAAACAACAACTGTTTCCAGTGTGGAATTACAGAAATGTTTGAAATCTTTAAAGTTTAGTGTAGCTCCATCCAGTTCTTATTTTATCTATGGTAATTTTTTTTTTAAAGAATCCATGATGACTTTGATCGACAGGTGAAAAATGTAAAAGGCCATTATTCAAATATTTATGGATCCTTTTAGCTAATGGATTCAACTGTATACTTCTGAACTTGTCAACAAGATAATTCTGCACACATAGGAGGACGGTGTAGCTCAATAGTCTTAATCTTTTATACCTCTCTTCCTCTGGGTAAAATAAGTACACATGTATCTTCACAGATCTTGAATTTCCACTCTGTTTTCTTGAACGTTTTAGAGTGGGAGACAAACTATTTGGAGGTGTGATTTCATTTGCATACATAGGAAACAAATGCTTAAACGACTTAGCCTCTTTTAAAATGGCATTGGTCTGTGTTTTCCAAGAGCATATTAGTTTTTTTTTTCACATTAGGCTGTTGAAGTACAATTTGACTTTGTTTGAAATAGCTTATGATGTAAATAGTTAAAAAGCTTCTTTATTTCACATATCTTCATAAAATTTTCTCTATCATTTCTCTGCAAGCC
This sequence comes from Carettochelys insculpta, assembly GCF_033958435.1. NCBI lineage: Eukaryota > Metazoa > Chordata > Testudines > Carettochelyidae > Carettochelys > Carettochelys insculpta. The sequence continues at coordinate 17,146,075 of NC_134153.1, read as the reverse complement.
ATACCAAATACTTATGAATGACAGTTGAGCTAGACAGGAAATTTTGACGTAAATGGAATTCAGGTAAAACCTGAAATGAGAAAGTGTCAAAATGTTTCATAATTTTTTTGTTCCATTTTTCAACCAGTTATACTGATGAACATTACTGAGAATTCAATAAGTAGAGTGCATGATCCCTTTATCAGCCACATTTCCCAAGGCACATGTATGAGGTGAGTCATGTACGAAAACTACATAAGCACTAAATCTCCAAAATAGGGTATTGGCTCACACAAATATTTCCATGTCCTCTTTTTAACATTTACACAGCGCTTTTCATCCAAAGATCTTAAGGTTCTGTAGAAATTGTGGTATGTATTAATCATCTCTATTTTACTGCTATGGAAACTGAAGTACAGAGCCATGAAACTGCTTGCCCTGGATCTCACAGGCTAGAACTGGACAAGAACCATTTATTTAGTGTGACATCATGTGCCTGAGAAGTATCAGAAGAGTTTCAGAGCTGAAAGTTGTCATGAGCTAATATTACTAACGAGTTTAGAATAAAATAAAACAAATAAGCAATCCCATAGCACCTTAAAAACTAACATTATGTATTAGGTGATGAGCTTTTGTGGGACAGACCTACTTCTTTATTCTTCAGTTCTGAAGAAGTGTGTCTGTCCCATGAAAGCTCATCACTTAATTATATTGTTAGTCTTTAAGATGGGAAAGGACTGCTTTTTTTTTGTTTTGTGAAGTTACAGGCTAACACAGCTACCTCTGAGTTTAGAATAGTATTGTTTACTTTGCATTACAACCTAATGGTTACAGAGCATATGCTATATAATATCAACAATAATGGAGTCATATTTTAAACAAGATAATATTAAGAAGCAGTAAATGTGAATATTAGCAGAACTTTATTCGGCAAATTTCATCTCTCTTTCTTTCTCTCTCGCTCTTCCAGAAGCGTATGCTGAACATGAGGCAGACATATATATGTCCTATTATTGGAAGCCTTTGATAACAAGGTTATGTGTTATGAACACAAATCTTCCATGAACCAACATGTACAGGACCTTATAACCTCTGTGTGAGGGTGGCTGTTTGTAAGCAGAAGAGACTTGTAAATATTACTTATTTGGATTTTTTTGTTTCACACTGTTTATTTGTACACATTAGCACATACCAATGAAACCAACACAGGTCGCACCTCTTAAAACCAGCACTCTGGTCTGGCAACATCCCTCATCTGGCTGGACCAGACAGCCAGAACAGGAAGGCAAGCTGAACCAGCCTCCTAGCAGCTCTGTGAGGGGCAGTGGGGCCAGGGCAAGAGGTGTCATCTCACAGCAGCCCCATGACAGCTGGGGCTGGACTGCCAGCATCCCCGGCAGCTGCAGAGAGCCAGGACCAGAGCTGGAGTCCTGACATCTCCCAGAACCTGCATAGGGCCAGGAAGCTGGGTGACCCATGACCAAAGGGCTAGGGAGCCATGGCTGGAAGGCCAACCAGGAACTGGGGGGCCATTAACCTCCACTGGCTTGGCAAATCCCTGGTTTAGGACAACTGAGGTCCCCAGGGTGCCAGAGCAGGGAGTTGAAACTAGTAGAAGAAACTAATTCAGTTCTGTGGGCCAATTCTCACAGTGGCTTTATGTGAGAGTAAATAAACTGAAGTAAATGGAAATACACAGATGTAATATGGGTATCATGGACTGAGAGGTTTTTTTTTACTTCAGTTTCTGTAGCATTATTACTTCTGGCATATACATAGGTTGAAATCTTATTCATACTGAAGTCATTCCATATTTGGGGCAATGGAGGAGATATTAGATAAGCACTTTGTTTTCAGTGGAAGGTGCTGGAAGTTGTGCAGAAGTATGATCTAGCAGATGAGCTCTTGCTGGAAATGGGTAGTGGGAAGAACACAGGTGAGACAGTCAGAGCTTCATGACAAATATATTTTGTGACATAGACAGAATATTTCTCCACAGGCTTCCTCCAGTATTCTATAGTCACGAGCACCTCAAGGAGTAAGTGTTTCTTCATTTCCCATGTTCATTCATGCCTTGGCCTATCTGCTGAGACTGCCAGCAATGGTGTCCTCTGTGCTTAGGCACGTGAAGTAGGGCTGCCTGGGATACTGCAGCATCCTCAGTTTTTGCGCTTGATGTCCTGGCAACTCTGCTGGACCTGTAATCCTGCTGACATGGCTAGCAGGCCTGCTGCTGGCTCCACACCTAGGGGCTGCACTCCCAATCTAGGGTCTTGTTTGGCTGCTGGCCCTGGGAGTTGCACAGCAAGTCTCAATGTACCAGCTGCAGGACCTACACGTGGGGATTGTCCCAGCCACCAGACCCAGAGTCCTGACTGCTGACCCCAGTGGCAAGGGGAACAGACAGGGGAAGGGAGGGTGCAGCTCTGCATCTACACTTCAAAACCTGTTCCAACACCACTACGTGTGTGCCAGTTTGTCCATTGGCAACTGAACCAAGTCCACTCAGTCATATCATATATGTCATTTATCAGCCATTTGATGGCTACGACTTTCTGCCAATAGCATTTGGAGCTGTAATGATATACTGGTGAAACCCATTTGAAGGACGATAATCTGGTGGCTGAGACACAACATGGGACTCTGGAAAAATGGATTTCAGCTCCTAATTCTACTATAGTTTTCTGTATATCTTTGGTTATTACTTAATCTGTGTGCCTCCATTCCCTATCTGTAAAAGGCGGGTATATAATGCTTCACAACCTTGCAGAGATATTATGAGGTTAATTTCATCAGTGTTTATGAAGCGCTCAGAAACTCCAATGTTAGGGTCATATAATTAGGAAGACATTCTCTGAAACCTCTGGTTTCCGAGAAAATGACATTTTAAAATTCACTTAAATGATAACAGTTAGGGGTGAATTGCTTCTGTGAGTGTTGAAAGCGAAAGTTAGGAAAGACCCATCATTGTGGGAGAAAAACAAGCCTGAGGTATGAAATCTGGATTCAGATCAGGAGCTGAACTTTGCATAAGATTTGAGGGTTGGTTGGGCCACTTTTTTGTGACCATTGGCTATACTGTAGAGCGATGCGCCCTTTTTTCTTAACTAAACACACATAAAAATCACTAGGAAATATATTTTAAAGTTACAGATCTGGTAACCTTAAACCTCTGTCTGCCCTTCAAAAATTGCCTCGTTTGTAGGGTGAATCCCCTTGAATATCATTGCAGTTTTGGTTGAACAATCTCTCGAAAAACACCACTTCCTTCCTTTGGCTGTGCATGCAGATATTTAAGGCTCCAAGACAGTGCTTGACAAGGTAACAACATCCTAGCAGATACACTTAGGATCTGGGAGCTACCCCCCACCCCACCATCCCTCTGTTCTTCTGATTTGTCAACCTTTATAACAAGTTTTGGACCTCTATGCTTTATATATCGAGTCTGTTCTGGTAAGGCTATGATCTGAAGAAGTCGGTCTGTCCCATGAAAGCTCATCACCTACTAAATTATTTTGTTAGTCTTTAAAGTGCTACATGACTGCTTTTCTGTTTTGTTAGGGTCTGTTTCTCCTCCTTCATTCTCAGCTTTTTTTCTAGCATGAAGATGCAATGGTTTTGGTGACCTTTCCTCCATTTTCTGCCATGTATTTGAGAGCCAGAGCCTAGCAACTGCCCTTCTTTTACCTGTAAAATATTAGCATAAGCAGGAAGACAAGAAAGACAAAAACTCGCTTTAATACAGGCTGATGTGTGACTTTGCATAGCACTTTGAATGTTATTAAGTATTTGAATTTCTTCCTGTGTCTTTTTAGCCTAGATGACTGTCTTTCTCTTTCGCTGACAGCCTCTGCAGGACCAAATTGACAGCTCTTTAAAGCAGCCTGACGAAAAGCAGCATTAATTAAGTCATTGCCGGACTGTAATTGTGTTAAGAAGTAAAAATCTAATATGAGAAAAGGTTAGTGAGTCCTCTCTTGTGTCAGATTTTCTACTCTCTATGAATATTAATGTCCTTAATGAAGACAATCTTTGCCTCATCAAGTCGTTGTTCTGCATTCAGGTGCCAAATCCCTGCACCATTGATTTGTTTTTAAAGAACAAATATGTCAGGGGAGAGTGACTGTCCTGTTTCTTATCAACATCATAGAGAATGCTTTTGTATTCCTGGAAAGAGTTTATAGATTTTGTGTGCCATGTACAAGCAGCTTCTGTGATGGCAGAGGAGGGGGTGGGGATGGGAATAACACCGAGGTGAGGTAAACTAATTCAAGTAATTTAATGGAAACATTACGATTTTATGGTGTTAGTGTGTGTGCGTGTAATGTTCATATTAACAGGGTTATAAGCAGCAGTTTTAAAAAATGATAAAATATGAATTCTCTCCAGAAAGAGTCCTGCAGTTTAAGCCCCACAATGAAGAGCTCAGTGATAAGAAGCTGAATGTCTCTTGCTGATTATCCCTCCCTTCTCCTCGACCTCTGATCCAGCAGATAACGATGATGGTGCAGATGAGCAATGACCTGTTTTAAATAGGTTGGAGGCCTTTAGGGCTATGTCTACACTAGCACCTTCCTTTTGAAAGGGGCATGGTATGAGTGAGTTGGAAAGATGCTAATGAGGCATGATTAAAAAATGTGTGGCTGCCGTTATGCTAATGAGGTACTGCATATTCATAGCAGTGCTTCATTAGCATCTTCCCACCTCTCTTATTACCATGCCCCTTCCAAAAGGAGGGGACTAATGTAAACTTGGCCTAGAAGTTTAACTTTTGCCAAGAATGTTTTGTACACTTTACACCTCTCCCCTAAACTCCACCTGACCCTTTTATATTTCGCTACTTCATTTGCCACCTGTAGCCAGACAAAGTCTCCCCCTTACAAGCCAGCTTGCTCACTGCCCCCCACCACTGAGAAGCACACAGGGCACGGAAATGGCTGCTGACAGCACAGTCTTTGATGCCCTCATTGAGGCCCAGATGTGCTAGCTTATCGTGACCCTGAGAAGCAGAAAGTACAGCTAGAAGGCTAACAGGCCTAACTGTCAACAAGAGAGGAGGGGGACCCTCAAGAAATCACCCCAGCTGGCATTGACGGATATGATGACCACACAACCATCCCAGAAGGGGAAGTGCCCCGCCCACACAAAAGAATGTCCTGTACTCTCAAATTGCTTATCTCCTGTCTTACAAGTGCAAATTAAGTAAGAAATGCCCTTGTAACAAACTGGCATCACAAAGACAGACCAGTATGATCTGGCACCATAGATAAGAAAGAGAATACGTAACCCAGAGGGGTATAAAGGATGGGCCCAGCAGAACTCTAACTCTGAGTGCATTTCACCAACTACCTGCTGGTCGGGTCAGGTGATTGCCTCCCGAGGTCCACAACTGGGGACGCCCAACCTCGTATTCGTCTTTCCGCGGAACTGAGTGACCGATCCAGCTTGGCTATGCTGGTATCGAGAGACGCAGAGAGGGTAAGATACACCCATGCTAGGTCTCCGACTTTTTGTGCACAGCTAAAGAATTAGAGCTCTGTAACTAGATGTCGTTGTGTCAAGATATCATTGTGTTAGATGGTAACAGATATCTTTGTATTGGATTGTAACGTAACTTAACACCTGTACTTTGCTAGCATATAAGAAGTAAACAATAGCCTTTTGTAACCTCACGCTTATAACTGTAGCTTAATAAACTTGTAACTAGTTAAGCTCTGAGCCTGACCTGGTTATCCTTTTGTCACTGCAAAACAGCCGGAACAACAAAAAGAACTTTAACCGTTTGGTTACTACAGCCTGGCCGTGGGTGAGAGTGCTAGGAGCTGCCTGCTCTAACAGTAAAAAACTGGGTTGCTTAGGACCCAGGGGAGTACCTCACCGCACATTACCTGGCCACCGGCTAACACCACCCTTCTCCAAGATTCTCACCTATGAAACAATTTTGCTTTATTAATTAAGGCCCACTTCTTCAGATCTGGAGTTCCTGGTGAAACCTATTAGGGTCACTTTAGGACATGGAAAAGATTACCTGTGCCCACATGCCTGAAGGACAAGAGGAAATTAAACCAATGACTTTTCAAATAGAAACCCTAGGAACAAGCCACACACTGTAGAAAATTTAGCCTGGGGCTTATATTTTGCTATTTAAATGAATTATACAATTTAATTCCAGGATGGAGATACATTGTAGACAACTGAACGTGTGCTGTGTCAAGGGACTGTGGCAGGGACACTGCCTCTTCAAAGAAAAAACTCTTAAAAATTAATACTGACACATTAGCTATATTGAGTATTTATTGAATCATACTATGACTGCAATGAAGCCTGAAGTTTAGGGAAAACCATTGTTATTATATTAGCAATAAACACAGTGCTAGCACCCAATGCCCCCAAAGTGACGGGCATGGTACAAGCACATGCAACAAAACTATTTCTGTCCTAGCATGCTTAGGAGAAATCTTAGCAGAAAGGAGATCTTCCCTTAAAAAAAAAAAAACACCCCTCTAAAACACACATAGATGAATTTGAAGACTCATTTCACCAGCTACAGCGAAGCATATTATAGGCCAATACTGTGCAATCTGCTCACACACCCTTATATGAACTTGTGGAACACAATCAATACTCCAGCTAGGCCAAGATGTCTAGTTTTTCTAAAGTAACAGTATATAGAGGTTGAAAAGTACCTAACTGTAAAGCACAAAATAGTATCTTCTGCCCTGCCTACTATCCTGCTGGAATCAATGAGATTGCATGGAGCAAGAGCAAACTGGATGCTTTAGAAGCCTGCAAACCTTGCTTGCTTAAAAAAATCAGGACTTCCAAATACTGACCACACAGTAGAATCTGAAGTTAGTACACTTATCCCTGCCCCATACGTAGAACAAGAGACAAATCCTGTAACTTTTGCTAAATATAAATATTGTTCACTCGTAGGTCCCCCAAGTCAAATCCTCAGGTATTAGAAAAATCACTATCTAAAAATGATAATTCCTTTTAATGGTGTATCTCACTTGTTCTTGCATCTATAATGCCTTGAGGAGTTTTTTTACACTGGACAATAGTTCTCAGAGTTAAGAACTTCTCCAAGGCTGGGTCTACAAGGTGCAGCTTTCCCAGCAGATCCATGCTAATGAGTGGCCTTGAAATTGTAAATGGCTATTTACTAGCATGGTTCTGCAGCTCATTAGCATAGCCATGTGAGAGCTCAAGCTCAGCAGAGGGGCTGCTGGCAGTAAAGAGGCCCTGTGGGTGTGCCCCTGCCAGCAAAACAGCCCTCTGTCACCAGACCCTTATGCATCTCACGTCCACACGGCCTCTTTATTGCTGGTGCACCCCCCCCACCCCCCACCGAGATCGAGCTCTTGCATGGCTATGCTAATGAGCCGTGAAACCATGCTAATGAGTAGCCATTTGCAATTTCAAGGCTGCTTATTAGAATGGATCTTCCAGGAAAGCCATGCCATCTAGACTCAGCCCAAGAGTCCAGATGACATTTTTCTTTCCACAGTTCCAGGCCATTGGTCCTTTTCCTGCTTTCCTTGGTAACTCACTTTCCTCTATTCAAAAATGAATTTCTAATTCACACCATAGTATTTTCATCTCTCAGGTTGAGAGACTAATTTAACTTCGGTGCACACTTACTCTGTCCTATGTAGTGATTATAAAGAAGAGTGCCAACTATGATGGGACATTTCACGAAACAGGGATTCCAATCAGCTGAGATCTGGACTGAGATCCTCAAATGGTTTAACTCAACTTCTTGGGGAGAGATTTGATCCCCAGGCCTAGTAAGAAAAGACCTGCACATATCCTATTACCAATTCAGTTCCCTGCTGCATCAGTTTGTTTAAATTTCCAGTATCCCTACCACTCACAAATGCAGCAGCCAAGAATTTAAATAAATTGTTATGACAAAATTCCTATCCAATACATCTGCATAGGATCATATTGCCTGGTATCTTGTCACAGAAGATCCATGGTTAGAGGATTAGTTGTGCAATCCCCATTGATGTTGAACAAATTGTTTCAGAGGATAAATGTTTTTTTCTGTACTAGATCTTTTAAAATAAGGTCTTTCTCCAGACATGGACATTTTCTGACCTCTAAAGCTATTTCTTTGGCTCATATTCCCCCTCTTCCCTAATATTCATAGAATATTAGAGCTGAAAGGGACCTTAGGAGGTCATCTAGTCCAGCCCCCTGCTTAAAGCAGGATCAACCCTCTGTAGGTAGGCAGCAGGCTAGCTGGATGTTGCATGCCCATCCTGAGTGGTGCTCACATCCTCGAACTAATGAAACTTTTATCACGTAATACATAGACTTTAAACAACAAATCTTGTATATAACAAATATATTATCACCATCTCACATATTTTCAAGTGAGTAAAATAACAGCTGAAATTCAGGGCCCTTTGGATGATACTAAAACCAGCCTGCCCATTCCTATCTGAATCTCCCCCAAAGTAAAAGTGATCAGCATAATGTTGAGAGGCATTGTTTATGGAAGCATCCCCAAATACCGCATAACAGGCAGTATCAAACGGAGAAATACTGAAGAATATAGTGCAGTGACACCAAAACACCTTAGTCTCCTCTTGCGCCACTTTTAAATTGGTGTGATTCCACTGACTTCAATAGATTCACAAAAGAGAAGATTCAACTTCCAGTAACACGCTTGAGTTGTCTGTGGAACAGAAACAAAAACCTGTCCTCAGTCTATATCCACCTGATTTATCCAGTGTAATGCTGCAGAGAGCAGTGGGTATACAGTACTGACCTGACTGCAAAAACCATTTCTGTTCCTAAAAGGGAAACTTGTTAAAACTGTTCTCTATCATAATGGGAAACCATCAAAAACACTGGGCAAACTACAGCTCTTGGGCTTCTATTCCCTTCCTTTGCTTTGGGTATGCTTCTTGACTGCTTTCTCTGTACTGCACAATCCAGAGATGCATCTGATATTTTGTGTTGTATCTTGCCAAGTATGAGCTTAAGGCACTCAATCAGATTAAGTTCAAGGTTTGTGAACAGAGAAAAGATAAGTCATTGGCTTATTATTTCAGATCTCTGCAGTTTCTGGACTGCATTGATCCTACAAATTTTAAGAACAAAACCAGCTTTTGTGCAATGTAATCTACTTCATTCCCTCACATAGCACACATTTTCATATATTCTCTCTTAACTCTCACCCCTCAAATGAGACCACCTTCATGTGACTCATATAGCCACTAACATGAGAGGAATGGCTGTATTTCCTTACACTTATCTTACACACACATACACACACACACACACACACACACACACACACACACGTCAAGTAGTTTTGAGATTCAAATTAATCAAGACAGACTATGTATCAAGCCAAGTTTTCAAAACAGGTTTGTGGCGTTTTTAGCCAATACCTTCTGTGTGGATAAACTTTGCACCCACAGAATTTGCTTTTGCATTTTCGTTGTTGCACCTGAGTAATACTCAAACCAGAAACAACAAGAAGTCCTGTGGCACCTTATAGACTAACAGATATTTTGGAGCATAAGCTTTCGTGGGCAAAAACCTGCCTCTCAAATGTCAGCATAAATCAAATGACCAGCATCTGAAGAAGTGAGTTAACTCACGAAAGCTCATGCTCTAAACTTTTCTGTTAGTCTATAAGGTGCCACAGGACCCTTCGTTGCTGCTACAGATCCAGACTAACACGGCTACCCCTCTGATACTTGACAGCATAAATCAAGAAGTAAAAAGTACAAGGACTCTGATTCGTTCCCACATTTGGGATTATCTTGCAAAACTCAACTTCCTAGTTTAATGTAGTCACTTCGCTCATTTAAAGTATTGAATCAGTGGCAAATTGGCAGGGAGTTTTCACTAGATCCCAGCTAATTTGAAGGCATATGCGTGCATGACTGAGAGAAATAAATTTGTGCTGGGTAAAGTACTGGATTGCATGATATTTAGTTTAAACTCCCATAGTTATGCAGAGAACATGTCTACAAGCAGTGTAAGCTTCTTACCTTTTATCTCATGAACGTGCCTCAATTCTGACCCTGACAGCCTACGTCTGAGGTGACAGTGTACTGTGGAAACTAGCACAACAACAGAAATGTCCATGAAAGGCTGGGAAAATTTAAGAGGTGTTTAAGTAGATCTTGCTACAAGATAGAGCTGGGACCTTCTCTGTGTAATTTAATTGGGAGTTTTGGTTTCCTTAGTGCTGTCCATCAAGCACTTTTAAACATAAGAACATAAGAACATAAGAATGGCCATACTGGGTCAGACCAAAGGTCCATCCAGCCCAGCATCCCATCTGCCGACGGTGGCCAATGCCAGGTGCCCCAGAGAAGGAGAACAGAAGACAATGATCAAGTGATTTATCTCCTGCCATCCATCTCCTGCCCTTGTTCTGAAGGCTAGGGCACCATACTTTATCCCTGGCTAATAGCCATTTATGGACCTAACCTGCAAAAATTTATCAAGCTCTTTTTTAAACCCTAATAGAGTCCTGGCCTTCACAGCTTCCTCTGGCAAGGAGTTCCACAGGTTGACTGTGCGCTGTGTGAAGAAAAATTTCCTTTTATTAGTTTTGAACCTACTACCCATCAATTTCATTTGGTGTCCCCTAGTTCTTGTATTATGGGAAAAGGTAAATAATTTTTCTATATTCACTTTCTCCACACCATTCATGATTTTATATACCTCTATCATATCGCCCCTCAATCGCCTCTTTTCCAAACTGAAAAGTCCCAGTCTCTCTAGCCTCTCCCCATATGGAACCCGTTCCAAGCCCCTAATCATCTTAGTCGCCCTTTTCTGAACCTTTTCTAATGCCAATATATCTTTTTTGAGGTGAGGAGACCACATCTGCACGCAGTACTCAAGACGTGGGCGTACCATAGTTTTATATAGGGGAAGTATGATATCTTTTGTCTTATTATCGATCCCTTTTTTAATAATTCCTAACATCCTATTTGCTTTACTAACTGCCGCTGCACACTGCGTGGATGTCTTCAGAGAACTATCCACTATAACTCCAAGATCCCTTTCCTGATCTGTCGTAGCTAAATTTGACCCCATTATGTAGTACGTGTAATTTGGGTTATTTTTTCCAACATGCATTACCTTACACTTACCCACATTAAATTACATTTGCCATTTTGCTGCCCAGTCACTCAGTTTGCTGAGATCTTTTTGTAGCTCTTCACAATCTGTTTTGGTTTTGACTGTCCTGAACAACTTGGTGTCATCTGCAAACTTTGCCACCTCACTGCTTACCTCATTTTCTAGATCATTGATGAACAAGTTGAACAGGATCGGTCCCAGGACTGACCCCTGGGGAACACCACTTGTTACCCTCCTCCATTGTGAAAATTTACCATTTATTCCCACCCTTTGTTTTCTGTCTTTTAACCAATTCCCGATCCATGAAAGGATTTTTCCTCCTATCCCATGACCACCTAATTTACATAAAAGCCTTTGGTGTGGGACCGTGTCAAAGGCTTTCTGGAAATCTAGGTATATTATGTCCACTGGGTGCCCCTTGTTCGCATGTTTATTAACCCCTTCAAAGAATTCTAATAGATTAGTTAGACACGACTTCCCTCTGCAGAAACCATGCTGACTTTTGCCCAACAATTCGTACTCTTCTACGTGCCTTGCAATTTTATTCTTTACTAGTGTTTCTACTAATTTGCCTGGTACTGATGTTAAACTTATCAGTCTATAATTGCCAGGGTCTCCTCTAGAGCCTTTTTTAAATATTGGCGTTATATTGGCTGTCTTCCAGTCATTTGGTACCAAAGTGGATTTAAAGGATAGGTTACAAACCACTGTTAATAACTCCGCAATAGGGTCTGGCTCTGTTGATCTGTTTTTCACTTCCTCAGGTGGGTATTGCAGTTTCAAGAATGCTTGGCAGAGATCCTGTAGGTGTTTGTCTCTGTCGGAGGGGTTGGAGCAAATGCGGTTATATCTTAGTGCTTGGCTGTAGACAGTGGATCGTGTGGTGTGTCTGGGATGGAAGCTGGGGGCATGAACGTAGGCGTAGTGGTCAGTAGGTTTACGGTACAGGGTGGTATTGATGTGGCCATCGTGTATTAGCACTGTGGTGTCCAGGAAGTGGATCACAGACATGTGCCACGAAGCCTCTTACTACAGAACAAGCCCAAGAGAGAAATCAACAGAACACCACTAGCCATCACCTACAGTCCTCAGCTAAAACCTCTATAGTGCATCATCAGGGATTTACAACCCATCCTGGACAATGATCCCCCACTTTCACAGGCCTTGGGAGGCAGACCAGTCCTTGCCCACAGACAACCTGCCAACCTGAAGCAAATCCTAACCAGCAACTATACACTGGAGCACAATCACTCTAACTCAGGGACCCATCCATGCAACAAACCTCGTTGCCAGCTCTGCCCACATATCTACACCAGCAACACCATTACAGTACCTAACCAGATCAGCCACACCATCATGGGTTCATTCAGCTGCACATCTACCAATATAATTTATGCCATTATGTGCCAGCAATGCCCCTCTGCTATGTACATCGGACAAACTGGACAGTCTGTACATAAAAGAATAAACGCACACGAATCAGACATCAGAAATGGCAATATACAAAAACCCGTAGGAGAGCACGTCAATCTCCCAGGCCACACAGTAGCAGACTTAAAAGTAGGTATCCTACAGCAAAGAAATTTCAGGACCAGACTCCAAAAAGAAATTTCTGAGCTACAATTCATCTGCAAATTTGATGCCCTCAGCTCTGGCTTAAACAAAGACTGCGAATGGCTGGCTAAATACAGAAGCAGCTTCCCCTCCCTTGGTGTTCACACCTCCGGATCAACTGCTGGTAGTAAGCCTCACCCTTGCTGACTGAGCTAACCTTGTTATCCCCACCCTTGCTCTGGCTTATTTATACCTGGCCCTGCAGATTTCCAAGACCAGCATCTGATGAAGTGAGTCTGTGCTCCCGAAAGCTCATGCTCAAAACTTTTCTGTTAGTCTATAGGGTGCCACAGGACCCTTCGTTGCTGTTACAGATCCAGACTAACATGGCTACCGCTCCGACACTTGTCTTGCTGAGGTATTTCTTATCCCAAGCTCCATCAGCTCCATGCCTCCAAACAAAGCAGCACAATGAGCAGTGAGGATGCAACTGAGGACATGCATCCATCAGTCTAGAAAAAAAAAATTAAATACAAATCAAGTCACCTTTTGCCCCTGCAAAGGGTTTTCTTTTAAAACACAGGTTTGACTTTTTACCAGGAAATACTGACATTTTTACACACTGGTCACAATTTTCAACTTAGAAGTCAGGAACCTCAATCTGAATATAGGCACCGCTATGAAAATCATCTGAAGTGTTGAGCATCCACAAGTCCAGCAAAGTCCAGCAAAGTCAGTGAAAGCTGCAGGATGCCACCAACTTTGAAAAATCAAGCTACTTTTCAGGTGACAAAATGGGCATGGCTACACTACAAAACACAAACCTACACCCCACATGGGCTGGGCCTACAGACTCGGGATCCTGGGGCTCATTCTATGATGCTAACGATTGTGCTACAGATGTTCCTGCTCTAGCTGCAACCTGGGCTCTGAAACCCAGTGAAGGACAGAGGAGTTTATAGTCAAACTAATGCCCTAGCACAGCTCCCTTGATCTGAATCTTGTCGACTCCAGTTCTGAGCCTTGATGTCACAGGTTTATGGGTGTTTTGGTCAGTTTAAGTATACCCACTATGCATTCAGGTACCTGATTTTAAACTTATGTCGCTATCCAGTAAAGCATTCCCAGGGCTGGTCCTGGTGTTCTCCCTGCCTGTGGGGTGAGGAGAAAAAACAAAAGAGCTGAGACAAAAAAAACAACCACCACACCTGATTACATACATCCCCTTTAGATATTGATGTGCTCAGGACCACTGCCATGATTGCTTACTCCTAAGGCTGGCTCTGGTTATTCTAGGTGAGAAGAATCCTGTGTGGAGCTCAGCTGACATCAGTGGGGTCCCACATGGTGGTAGAGATCCATGTGGGGATGTGCTAAGCAGGGGTGTCTGTGCACTAAAGAGGGGGAAGAACCCCTCTCTGAATGTCGGTGGGCAGAACCTAGACCCACTCCCTTGCCTGACCAGAAGATGGGGATGGGACTATCTGTATAAAAGACCCAGCCAGAAGCCCAGTTGGGGCCCAATCACCGAAAGAGCCAGATGCTGATCCTGAGCTCCCAGGCTTGCAAGAAGCTGATGACTGGCCAGACCACTGGGCTCACAGCTAGACCTCACCAAGGAGGAATTACCAGCCAGGACAGAAAACTTACTCTACCCAAACCCAGAGCAACTTGATCAGCTATCTGGTAAGGCACGACCTGGGGAGGAGGTTTTGAAGTGGCCCAGGGATAGCTGGGTCAGCCTGTTGCACTGTGGATCCCTACTGACCCCACTGGCACTGCACTGTGGCTAGTAGGGCTGTCACTCAAACCAGCCATAACCTATCAAAACAAAAAGCAGTTAAGTAGCACTTTAAAGACTAGCAAAATAATTTATTAGGTGAGCTTTTGTGAGACAGACCCACTTCTTCAGACCATAGCCATACCAGAACAGACTCAATATTTAAGGCACAGAGAACCAAAAACGGTAATCAAGAAGAACAAAATCAGAAAAAAATGATCCAGGTGAGCAAATCAGAGAGTGGAGGGGTAGGGGGGGAAGGTCAAGAATTAGACTAAACCAAGTATGCAGACGAGCCCCTGTAGTGACTCAGAAAATTCCCATCCCGGTTCAAACCACGTGTTAATGTGCTGAATTTGAATATAAAAGACAGCTCTGCAGGGCGACAAACAGACTACAATGCAGGCTAGAGTCACTAGGCCCAGGTCCTGGTTCAGGGCAGGGAAAAGAACAATTGTTCAGGTTAGTGTCCTTGCAAGACAGAGGGCTGGCAACCTCCAGCATGTGTCTAGAACAGTGAGAGGAGGAGACTGCCACACACAGGTTATGGCTGTTATGGTTTGAGAAACCTCACGAACAGCCACAGATTATGCCCCAGGAATACAAGTCCTGGAACCTTTCCTTGCAGCAAAGCCCGCTGCCAGCTTTGTCCACATATCTTCTCTGGAATTACCATCACTGGACCTAATCAGGTTATTCACAGAATCACGGGCACTTTCTCATGCTCCTCTACTAACATCATATATGCCATCATGTGCCAACAATGCCCAGATGCTTTGTATATTGGACAGACGTCTAACTCCCTTAGACAAAGGGTTAATGGGCACAAAACAGACATCAACACACTCCAGATCCACAAACCAGTTAGTCAGCATTTTAACGGAAAGGGCCATTCCGTTAATGACTTAAGAGTATGCGTATTACTGAAAAAAATTTTTCACACCATGACTCTTGTAGTCAGGAAAGAATTATTATCCTTATTTTCCCCTGTAAGGGATAGGGGAGGCACTGAAAATCAAGGTGAGTTGGCAACAATGACTCATGGGTCTGCCATTGATCAAGGAATTGCTCCCAGGTCTTCTAAGCTCTATGTAAGTGCCCCCAAACAATGGACCATCCTTCTGTCTCCCAATGTTTAGCTATTGTACCTTGTGATAACTCATGGCTGTGAGGACAAATGCCTCCTATTAAGTAACATCAGGTAGAAAATATTCTCATGGGTTCAGGTAAAGCCCTGACCCTTGCTCTAAACTGCTAAAGTAATACTTAACTAAAAACCAAAAAGACAAACCACTTTCTTTTAGCCCATTGTTTCAGAGTTGGCTAAAGCTTTTTTTGAAAAGTTTTCCCCTTAATACTCTGCTGCATGACACACATTCTACGCCAATCAATACTTCTCAAAAATCTCAATAGGCTATTTTTGCTACCAAGACAAAGGATAATATGTTGCAGAATAGAGGTCAATTTATTGTACTGAGCCAGAGCCCCGGGATAAAATGAATCTAAGTAGATTCATTTGTAAATCCACAGTTAAGTGAGACCAGTTTTTAGAAAATAATCTCTGTTGCTCCTGCATTGATGTTACTTCGATCATCATCCAATTCTGATTCACTGGGTTGATTCATCAATAATAGCTACATCATGAAGTGGATGTCTGGTTGTCCCATTGCAACATTCCACACTGAAATACCATCAGTAAAAACAGGAGACAAAAATCTTTGAGATATTTAAAAACATGCTGTCAACTTTTTGTGTGTTGCCAAAGACTGGAGCAGGTGGGCAGCAGGAACAGGACTGGGATCTGGAGAAATAATCAGCAGTTCTGAAAGAGCGCCGAACTAGAAGACGAACTGGCAACATTTGTACATCTCTCCCAAAAGAGTCAGTCTTAACTTTCCTATGCGTTTCCCCCTGAAAAATAAAGCTCCACAAGCAGTTATCCTGCAGCATTTGGCTCCTGAATCCTTGAAAAGCAGTTTTCAACCATTCTATTTTGCTGGGAGTGCCGTGAATTATATCTCTGTGATATTTCAAGTTTGCAATAGAGTGCATGACTCATGAGTCCTGTATTAAATAGGGCAGGCTTTCAGCTTCAGGTATTTTTAACATCCTAAGCAGAAAAGTGAAATATTTAGGATAAGGAAAGAATGTGAATTCAACAGCAAAAATAGAAGACCACTTGGTATATAGCACTGCGGTAACCCTCTGGGATCAAGTTAAACAGATCACCATATGTTCTATTCCAAGGAACATGAAAAATGAAGACACAATATGCTTTATGGAATGAAATTTTTTATGGGGTGGATAGCACTGATTCAGAGCTGTGACTAAAATAAGGTATCTTCTGAGTGCTACTCCAAGACACTGGTGACCTATCAATTTCTCAGTCTGAGTAAAAGAGAACTAGAAGATGACAGGCCTTTCCCAACAGAATGGCTGATATACTGCTACAGTTCCAGCCCTGGTTATTAAATGTGCTATTAGTGAGTAAGCAGACTCTGGGAATGCATAGGGCAAATTTTGGAACTGGGAGATTTCATCTTACCCTTTTTACCCTAAATACAGGGCAATTAATGGCTAGAAAAGGGCACAAGAGTTAGTGGCTAGAGCAGAAGACTGACAGTCAGAAATTCCAAATTCTGGCTATATAGCTACATATTTCTACTCGAGATCTTCATCCCTACTCCTGCCCATTTATGCCACAGATAAAAGCTGAAGCGGCCTAAATGAGCTCTAAAAGCCCTGGACCGAGAACAGAGGATTCCTGCAGCACAGGAACAGAGAAAGACAACCACAAAGCTGCCTTCAAAGAACACCTTGCAAGCCTTCACAAACAAGGCATTCCATGGGTGGGAGGAAAATGTTAGGGTTAGCCCACAGTGCACACTAATGGGGAAGTTCCCAGCAATACTTATGCCACACAAGGCACCCCTACAAGGCTGCAGCTATTTTGCCATCCCCCCAACGATATTTAAATTACTTGGATGGGAGCTTTAGTGTCAGGAAGGTGCAAAGTGAATTCAAGCTTCCCAGGGGTCAGGCTACACTGAAGGTGGGAGCAAACCTCTCTGATGGGTAGACAGTCTGCCCCCTGCTGGCTCAGGACTGCTAACAATAGTATTGTGGAAGTTCCAGTCCAGGCGGGAGATTGGACTTCCACGCTCACCAGGTCCCAGGAGTCTGAGCTTGGGTGGCAAGCCCAAGTTTCTGCTGGAGCTGCACTAGCCATGCTGATATTTTCAGAGCACTAGCTCGAGCCCCGTTAACTGAGGGGCTCACACCCAGCTGAAGTGTAGGTATAGTCCCAGAAGCATAGCAAAGATTCTCACCCAGAGCATTTTCATTTGTATTCTTATAGTAAGATTTTCAAAGGTATCAAAGGGATTTAAGCACTCAACTGCCTTTGAGTTTGCCTAGCATTTGGGTGACTAATTCTCTTAAACTCTTTTGAAAATCCCATTAGTTGTCACTATCATGTCCTTTTTCCTTTAATTAATCAATCAATAATTGGAGATACACATCTCCTAGAACTGGAAAGGACCTCAGGAGGTCACCTAGTCCAGTCCCCCAGCCCTCTTGGCAGGACCAAGCACCTTCCTGACATCTATTTGCCCCAATCCCTAACTGGCCTCCTCATGGATTGAGCTCACAATCCTGGGTTTAGCAGGCCAATGCTCAAACTACTGAGCTATCCCTCCTTGCTCTTAGTAATTGCCACAAAGATCTCATATGTGGGCTTGCAATATTCCAGGTCATTCTTCTGTATATTTGGGGGGGGGGTGTGGGAGGGGTGAGGAAAAGTACATATCTTATTGAAATTTGAATTAAAAGTGAGGGAAAAAACAAACAAACATTCTATTCAGATTTTTATAAAATCATTTAGTTTTCTGAAAACCCTGATGTTTAAAATTAAACTAAGTAGACAGTGGCCCTTTAAGTCCCAGTCTTGCAGTACATTTTATGATTCTATTCTTTTGGGGAAAGTTGGGTTTCTTATTCTTTCACCTTCCAAAGTCCTTGGTGAAGTACTTTTAGATACATTTGAATACGTAAAACATTTTTGTGGGAAAAGAGGACTGTAAAATTTCGTCAAACTATATTATACATTTACACACTGACCCAGAAATTCCTCTTTTGATTCTTATTACGTCTCTATTCATACTATTTTTCTGAGATCAGTCTCTGTTGAGAAATCTAGTTTAAGCTGCCTAGCAGTCTTAAAGAGGAAGATCTATTAATTTAATCATTTATATGAATCATGTCTAAATGATCTCAGCAGAGAAAATGTGTTAGCCATTTAAATCCCATCATTACATATTATATAATAATTACCACTAATTCTAGTTTGGAGGGGCCACAATACTGCTTTACATATTTAATATATTCAGAACATTCACCTTAGCAAACTCAGCCTTTTTACCATTTTACTATGAAGGTAACACAGGTATCCCAATAAATTAAATATGCAAAATGTGTACACACTTTCATGCCTAATTGACGTGCACAACTGCCCCAACTATTTTAAATTTATATTTTACTTTACAAGCTCTTCAGGTAAGGTGCTGTTTCTTGTGCAGCAATTAGCACATGGTGGCTACTGCTGCAATCTAAATCATATTTATTTGCTAAGCATTGACAGTTTTCTCAGGGCTGTATGACTCTAAAGCTACATGTACACTCAAGTGCTACTTTGAAGTAGCGTATTTCAAAGTTGCGACAGCAAAGTACGCTACTTCGACGTGTAGCGTCTACACATCTGCCATGTCGAAATAGCGACATGGCACATCAAAAGGACATCTAACGAGAGCATCTACATACACAAGCTGCCCCTTTCGAAACAAGGGTCCGCGAAAGCCTGCGGACAGGGTCACAGGTCAGAGAAGCACTTCCAGGGTAATAGCAAGCCGCTTCTTTAAAAGGCCCCTCCCATACACTTGGCCTGCACAGCACAAGGCCTGTCGAGCTGCCATGATCCCCACAGATACAGTGCCCACAGACATGGACCCAGAGCAGCAGCAGCTCAATGTCCTGCAGGCTGCCAACCATGGAGCAGGCACCCTGCTAGGTGCTGCACAGGCGGTCACCCAGAAGCTCCATCAGACCCTCCTGGCCCTCCCACTGGGTACCCTGCCAGCTGTGGAGCCATCCCACTAGCTCCGGGTGGTCGGAGCACCTGGTCATGGAGGAGTGGGATGACAACGTGTGGCTCTGGAATTTTGGAATGCCCCAGCAGACATTCATGGAGCTCTACCAGTGGCTGACCCCCACCCTGAAGCACCAGAACACCCAGATGTGGCACTGTCTCCCCATGGAGAAGAGGGTTGCAATAGCTGTCTGGAAGCTGGCCACTCCAGACAGCTACCATTCCCTGGGACACCAATTTGGTGTGGGCAAAGCCACAGTTGGGGCTGTTGTCATGGAGATAAGGAGGCCCAGGCATTCACCCACTGGTGGGGGGTAGGGGTCTGGCAAGGGTGGCCAGTGGAGGGTGGTTGGGGCAGTGGTCCGGGAGCAGGCACACCCTCACGGGTACTTATGTTCCCTCCCTGCAGGTGGTCCACAGATTCAACACCCTGCTGTTCCAGAGGGTCATCTGAATTGGGGATGGGGATTCGGCCATCATGGGCTTCACTGCAACCGGGTTCCTGAATTGCTTCAGGGCCCTGGATGGGACCCACATCCCTATCCAGGCCCTGCAGAACAATGGTGGACAATTTATAAACAGGAAGGGCTACCACTCAGTGGTCCTCCAGGCCATGGTGGACAGCCGGGGCCAGTTCCAGGATGTCTATGTGGGCTGGCCGGGCTGCACCCATGATGCTCATGTGTTCTGGAACTCTGGCCTATGCTGCCAGCTGGAGGTGGGGACCTACATCTCCCAGAGGGAGACCCTGCTGGGGGACAACATTGTGCCCCTCTGCTTGGTGGCAGATGCAGCATACCTGATCCAGCCCCGGCTTATGTGCCCTACCCTGGCCACCTCACTGCCAGCCAGGAGCACTTCAATGCCCAGCTGAATCATGCCCATCAGGTGGCTGAGCGGACCTTTGGGTGTCTCAAGGGCTGGTGGCCCTGCCTCCTGGCCCACGTGGATATAACCTGGGGGACATTAAGAAAGCTTGTGGGTGCCTGCTGCATGGTCCACAACATTGTGTACAGTAAGGGGGAGGCCAATGCGCAGGGGTGGGCAGTTGAAGCTGGCACAGGCTACCCCCAGCCAGCTGCCACCCCTAGCCACCAGGCCCAACAGGAGGGGGTCCAGGAGGCCTTGCAGTGATATTTTGAGGAGGGACCCCAGTGACTGCCATCCCTAGTGGGCCTCCTGCACACTGCCCCCACCACCCACACACTGCCTCCTCAATGAGCACACATTACACAGGGGTTTGGGAAAAATAAAACTGTAAATATATTGTAAACTATTGAAAATGCAATTAATACGTACTTTGCAAAGCCAACAGTGATTGGAACTATTTACATGGGGGGAATAACTATTTATTCGGAGGGTCATTGGCCAGTCACTCCGGGGTGAGGGTGGATGGGTGCAATCCCTGCTGGGTCCAGATTGCAGGCCCCCCATGTCTGGGGTCCCCGGCGAGGCTGGCTAGGAGCCAGGAGGATTGAGAGGTACGGCCAGGACAAGTCTCCAGCCTGGCATTCAGCCCCAGCAGGCTCCTGTCCTGGGGAGCTGGCAGCTAGGCCACCAGCTCCTGGTATGAGGCCACAGCGTTGTTAGAGGCATCCATGAACAGCTCCCATGCAGCCCGCCACCAGGTGGCCTCCCCCTCCTCAAAGTGAAGGTGCTGCTCCAATAGTTCCAGCTGGTGCTGGAGGGAGGTGGCTGAGAGTCCTCAACCAGCCACCTCTGTCCCTGCTGCAATCAGGACTGTTGGGGTGCTGGTGACTCCTCCCTTTGGCTGCCTTCCATCACCTCTGGGGGGCTGTCCAGGACCATGGACGCAGCAAGACTCTCCTGGCCCTCAGAGGACGCGGCTGCAGAAATGGGGGAAGAGAGAGGAAGGTTGTGAGTATTAAGCCCAGCCTCATGGCCCATGCCCCCCCATCTACCTCTTTGGGCACCAGGTCCCCATCCCATCCCCCCATCCGTGGGTGTGGCAGTCCTGTGGCTGGCCCCTTGGTGTGGTCCAACCGCCCCATCCCTCCCCCTGTGGGGAGCAAGGCATGGTACTGTCTGTGGGACCAGGTGCTGACAGGCACCGGCAGCTGTGCTGCCATCCCAGGGCCATGGTCTGCCTGGTTGGGCCAGGGACTGCTGGGGGTATGGGGTCCCCGGTCATGTATGGTGCCCCCACCCAATGCCCCAGGGGTGTGTGCCTTGTGGGGTACGTACCTGAGGTTCCACAGCCATGGTCAGGGCACGCACGTTGGGTGGATGCCCGGCTAGAGTTGTGGGAGAGGAGGTCCAGCACCAGCTCCCACTCCTCGCTCAACCACTCTGCTGCCTCGGGGTATGGCTCTAGCTGTGGCCCCAGTGGTGCGGGGCTGGCCTCAGGTCCTGGCTCTGTGACCTGCTGGGCTTCTTGGTCGTGGTGTCCATGATAGCCAAGGGGGAGGAGGTGTCCCGGAGGTCCAGGATGGCCCTGAGCTCCTGGTAATAGGGGCAAGCAGCAGAGGTGGCCCCTGAGCATCTGGCCAAGTCCCACGCCTGGGTGTAACTTTGCCGTGGCTCCTTAGCCTTACTCCTGAGAGGCCATCAGCCAGACAGGTGAATGCAGCCATGTTCCGCTGCTTGGCTCCCCATTACTCCAGTACCTCCTCCTTGCCCCAGAGCCCCAGCAGGTCTTGAAGCTTGGCACCAGTCCAGGAGGGGCTCTGTTTCTTCTCCCCCTCGCAGGACCCCTGTGAGCCTTGGGCATGCTCATAGGGGGAGTCCTGGGGCTCCTGGCTTGCTGAGGTGCTGGCCATGCTGCTCTCCACTGTGCTGGGGGGTTGCACCAAGATGTACAGGGACAGCGCATGTTGGGACTGCTGCCTCCTCACTCTCAGCTTCTTGCCACGGGATTTCCTGGTCCCTGGGGCTTTAAAACCCACTGCGCACAGTGATCATAGAGTGTCACAGGGGCTGGACAGCACATCTCTGCTTCCCAGCTGATTGCCACTATAGTGGACCCCGCTATTTCAAAGTAGAGGAACATGGATCGTCTACATATGTCCTACTTCCACATTAGATGTCAAAGTAGGGTGCTATTTCCATCTTCTCATGGGAATAGTGGTTTTGACGTCTCTGTGCCTAATGATGATTTCAACTTTGAAGTAGCGCATGGCATGTGTAGATGTGACTCACGCTACTTTGAAGTTGTGCCTGCTACTTCAAAGTAGCAGGCTACAGTAGATACAGCCTAAATGGACAGTCCCTGCCTGGATGGCCTTACAATTTAAAGGTATGTCTGTAGTGTAGTCTGGAGCCGCGGAGAGAGAAGATGTATAGGCATACCAGAGCTAGCTTTAATCTACTGGTTGAACCTCTCTAGTCTGGCACCCTTGTGACCTTCCCAGGGCTGGATGAGAATTTGCCAGACCACAGGTGGTCAATGTTGTCTAGGCACATTACCAACACTTCCATTGCTTACTGGGCTCTTAGAGCACATTTGGGGTAAGTTACAGCTGAACAACAGTACAGAACACAGAGCCAGGACTGGTGGCTATCAAATGTGATTTATGGGACCACTGGAAACTTGGCCACACCCATGATAGTCAGATGTCCAACTAACTAAAATCATGCCTGATTACAGATGTGTCCTAATAAGAGTACAAGACTAGAAAGGTTCAATCTACAGTATTAATAGCATTACAGCACAGTTTTCAGTGCAAGCTGTAGAAACCACCTAAGCAACTTGGTTTTTATTTGGGCAGCTATTCCAGAGTGAAACCTCTTCTGTCACGTGGAAATAACTCATATCTGCTGATGGGGCAAATGAAGGCAATGACTCCAGCAGATGTTACTGAGAATGTTCAATCCATGTGAACACATTCAGTACAAGGCCATGCATTAAATGTGGGCAGGAGCGGGACATGACTCCATGTGCCCCATCCAGGGGTCCCCTCTACTATTCCAGTTTTTCTGCTAGATGAAAGTTAACCTGGGTATGTCTACATGTGCTCTGATCACGTCTCATTACAATTTAGACATACCCCAAGGCTGTGATTTTTCAAAAGGAGCCTAAAGACAGTTATTCTAAGGATGACTTCACTCACCAGTTGTATAGTTGTGTACAAATAGCTAGCGAGACAAATCTCCAGGTGTCGTTACCTGTGCTGTATGTGCTGCCCTGGCAATAGCACATGCATATTAATTGTGTATTTGTGCGTAGCTAATTTAAAAAAAATCTGCCCCATCAAAGTAATCTGACTAACAGCTTTGTATCTAGAGTACTCGGAGCCGATTTCTGCCATGCACACTGATTGAAGAACCCTCTTATATGTAAACAACCATGCACAGGTAATGGATGAAAGGTGTTCATAGGTGACCAAGCCAACTCCGAGGTTGATATATCCACGAGTGGGTGTGGATTCCTTTTTGTGCGCCTGTAATTCTTATGGAACCATGACGAACCAACAATATTCAGGGGGGCTACAGATGGGCACAATATGTTGCTTGTACAGCCAAAGGGAGTGTGATTGTGGTGCTGGTGGCCTCCGTGAACAGTTTTAGTGGTGTTAGTCTCTAGGTGTGCACCAACTAACCAAGAATTTTTTTAAAAGACTCTTGATTTTGGAATGGTGATTGGAAGGTCACTCTTCCAAAGGTAGCTGGTGGTAAATATGGATGACTGAACTGAGGCAGACATTTTGGGCAGTGAAGAAGGGAGAACTATAACTATGTTAAACTAGGATTGGGAATGGAGCTATTTTAATTACTCAGGTTAAACTTAATACTAACCTCTTTAACCACCCTAATTCTGCATAAATGATGTTTGCTCTTGCCTTTCTTTTCCCCCAACCAAATGGAGGTAGAACTCAGATACACTGAGAAAGAATTACAGAAGTAAGCAGATGATATTTCCACCTCACTTACACATTCCAGGGATCAAATCCATCCCCAGCATAAGCCCACAGAATCCAATGGCAAGACAAATTTGGCCCAACTAGACAATTTTTTCAGCTGAATCATAACACCACCCTGTCCACAGCCGATGAATCAAACCTCTTGTGCTCTGTTTTGTAACTATAATTAGTATTCATTTTGCAAGCTTAAAGTTCATCCTTGATACAGGACTGAGCCTATTGTTAATCACTGCAGTGTCTTACTGCCTTTGACTCTGATCTGTCAGGTTTGTCTTACTTGTCCCATACCTAATTTTTTGCCCTTACCAGCCAGCTAGCACCTCGACATCACACTGTGTCAGAATTAGAAACTTTTGACAGATCTGTAATCATCTAGTTCTCATCATCTCTGTGCATGTTAGTCACTTCATTTCCACATTCTAACAGTTAATATGCCTTAATTTCTCTCACTTTGTGAATATTTAATTCCTCCCTTTTCAACATCATTTTTAGGTTGTGTGAATCATTTTCAAAGCCTTTGCTATTCTCCCTCCACTATCATCTGCATATTTTATGAAATGGCACGGTTGAATCTCTGAGGGCTCTTGATAAAAATGAAACTGGCAGTCTGCTCATTAGTTGTTTACCTGGAGCTGTGTGAATCCCCCTAGAAGGGTGGGTTCCCATTTGGATTTGAATTAGGATATTCTGACACATAAGAACTGAAACCTTTCCTAATTTCTTGGATTTTTTTTTTTTTTTGCTCTTTTCTCTCCATGAATTAGTAGCTTTTCTTGCTACCTTTCATTCTTTTGACCAATCTAAATAGTACTGTACAGCGTACCTGGACATCTGAAACAATCTCATTGTTGAAAGGTGTGGGATAGAAGCAACAGCAAATTAGCAACTCTAAGGGAGAGGAGAGGGGAGTAGCTTCCAGTCAAGGCAAAAACAAAGGGCAGCATCTCTAGGCTGTGATCTTCGTTTTACTTGTCATGGGAAACTATGGCCCCAACTCAAAGTACTTAAGCCCACGCATAACTGTAAACATTCAAGTTGTTCCACTGAATTCAGTAGGACTACTTCAGAGAATAAATGTTAGCATCTGTGTCAGGGATTTTTCATCCCTCGGGCATTATCGCCCCCGTGGGTCAGGGGAAACAAGCCTTTGGCCATTAAACATCATTGCAGGTACAGGTAGAATCTAAACACACGTAGGCTGCCATTTAGCAGCCCCTGTAACGGTCACTCTGAGTCAGTTGATTTCCCTGGTAACCCTGAACTCATAAACACTTCATGCCCAGGTTCAAAATCCAGGCCTCTGATTGGGCACCTGGGGAGAGATTCTGGAAACTTCCACAGGCTGGAGGACCTGGTTGAAAACCATGCACAGAATCATGAATATTAAAATCAAATCATAAATCATGCATGAGGACACCAAATAAAAGGTGGCACAGCACAGCACCCAGTGTCAGTCTGGGGGGTCTGGCTCCGGTACAAGATCTCCTGCCTTTTCGAAGAGCTCCTGGCCTTTTCAAAGAGCTCCTGAATCATTACCAGCACTGCCCAGCAGGGTCCGCCTGCTGCGGTGACAGTGTGCTGTTTTTACCTCAGCAGCCCTGAGGTAGATCAGGCGAGTGGCGAACTGACCTCATCTCTAGGATGAGGTACTGCGCGCTTGCCTGTTAAAAACCCAGGGTCTGCCATCTAAAGCGGCAAGCAGGCTCTGAGGTGGATCAGCTGGGTGGCGAACTGGCCTCACCATTAGGGTGAGGTACTGCGTGCCCAGCTGTTGAAGCCCAGAGCCTGCCATCGAAGCGGCACCCTCGCTCCCACTGCCAACCATTCTGCAGGGACGACAACGGGCACAACCCACCTGCCTAACAGGACTGCAGCCGTCCGGACACGTAAATTTACCACAGGCCTGAGGCCCAGCCCAGGCTGCACAGACTCTCACAGCCCTAAGGCCTAACTTGGGCTACACAGACTTTTACAGGCCTGAGGCTCAGCCCAGGTGACTCTTATAGGCCTGAGGCTCAGCCTAGGCGACTCCTACAGGCCTGAGGCCCAGCCCAAGCCACATAGAGTTTTCATAGACCCGAGGCCCAGCCTGGGCCATACAAGTTATACTACCACAACACTGTGGGCGTTGGGTCCCCACATCAGGGGGTTCGGGGTCGCAACCCGGACCGTGCCCTTCCAGGGCCAGGGAAGGGCCACACCCAGGGGCTCGACCCTAAGGCCGGGCCTTACTGCCCAGGCTTAGATTATTACTGCACACTTGTATTAATAGTTTTTATGTTAATTGGTTAATAGTGTTTACTTAGTACGATTATAGTCAATCTGTTAATCTTAATAGTGTTTATTTAGTAATGATATTTGATAAGTGAATTATTGGCTCAAAAAATAGGCAAAACATCTAGGTAAAGGCTTGACCTCCCAGTACCCTGCAAACCCTGCATTTTACCTTAACTCCTTACCTGTCCTTATCCTCCAAGCCCCAGCTGGGGAGGTAACACTCCCCCTCACACAGCTGGGAGGAGGCCCTAGCAGGCAGAGCCCTAGGGCCTCCACTAGGGTGGCCTAGCAAACCACCCGGAGCACAAAGGGGGAAAGGCAAATTAGCCTCCCCCTGCTCGGAGCCAAAACCATTTAACACTCCTAAGCCTCTTTCCTTAAATTTTCCTTTTAACCATCCTTTTTGCCTCCCAGCTCAATAAAAACTGCCGTACAGGTCTGCCCTGTGGATTTCCTGTGTGTTACTATTGTAAGTGTTTATGTAAAATATTATTGTTGCAACTTAGTACATTAGTAGTAGTAATCACTAGTTTATATAGTTACGTTGTAAGAAATTATCTACTGTGTTACATTTGTTGTTCCCTTTTTTCCTGTTCTGTTAATCAATAAACTTAGTAACTGT
This sequence comes from Carettochelys insculpta, assembly GCF_033958435.1. Classification (NCBI taxonomy): domain Eukaryota; kingdom Metazoa; phylum Chordata; order Testudines; family Carettochelyidae; genus Carettochelys; species Carettochelys insculpta. Next base: position 17,118,719 of record NC_134153.1, on the reverse strand, counting down.
TTGCACCTGCACAAGCTTTCCTCTTCTCGTCTCACCCTTCTCCCTTAGAGCCAACCTCCTGCCTGCCAGGGAAAAACCTAGCAGCCTCCCTAACAGCGGGACAGGGCCAGTGCACAATCCCCAGGGCCTCCTGCTGGAGGTGGGTGGGGGCAGTCTGCAGAGGGGCGCGGCGACCTCTACTCGTTGCCAGGTCGCCGCCATCTCCTCCTTACCCTCGTCCCAGGCCTCTTGAGGATCCAAGCGGTATACTGGTGTGGGGTCAGTGTGGCCTTGGCCCGCGACTTTGCCCGCACCGACAATCTGTTTAAATACAACGGATAAGGATCTAACATTTTCAGAGACCATGTTTGGTCTAGTTATCTAAGTATAACATCTTACACAAAGCTTCCCCCGTCCTCCCCCCACCACAAAAAAAGGAAAAGAGAATTTTCGTCTAATAATTGCACCATCATTTTTAAAGAAAACAGATCAGTCATGGATTTCCACCTGTTATTGCTACAACTACATATCTGGCAATAACATTAAGTGGGAGATAGAAAGTTTACTGATGACGGATGCTAAATAAACCAATACTCACAAGTTTATGTAATTTAAATAATTTAAAATGTCATATTCATTGCCTTGTCTCTGTAATTAGATATGACAAAGAGGCAATGCTTACAGATCTGTCTTTTACATCCTGTTTTTCATAAAAGTTTTGTCTTGATGAAAAGATACTTTAGGCTACTTTGAATTGGCTTGGCAGAATGATCAATATCATTCAGGTATCCTATAAATGTGTAGCTATGTTAGTCTGTATCCACAAAAACAACGAGAAGTCCTATGGCACCTTATTGACTAAAGGTAAGTTTAGTCATCTATAAGTCTGTTAGTCTAAGGTTGCCACAGGACTTCTCATTCTTATCCATAAGAATGTGTAGTGTACAGGATTTGGCCTGTAAAATTAGCTAGCTTTATTTCTATTTATTTTCTAAAGAAAAACATGGGCTTTTCTCCTCATGAAATGTTTTTGGGAAAAAAGGCTAGCAAATTGTACTTATTTTAGTATCAACATTCCAAAAAATGATGGAGTCACATTTAGGAATACTCGGTTTCATGAATAGTTTGTTAAAAATATGCCATCACACTAGAGCCCCATCATTGTTGTTCATTGTGTACATAGGGGGGTGAGTTGTCAGTCTAATGCACCAGGCCATAAGTTACACAAAGAACATAGTGTTTTACCATTGAAATAACTAGTTGATTCCTGGTCTTATGTTTTGGTTTATGAGGATTCTACAAAGTTCTCTCAAATCTTTGTTTTTAGTATCAACCAATTTTCCATTTTTATGTCTGCTTACTACATGTGTTATAGTTAGGAAGACACTTTGAAATGGAGCCTTTTACACAAATACACTTGTTCTGTATGTGCATTTGAGTCTGATGAGTTTCACAATGAAAGAAATTTTTTAAAACTACTTTCAGTATCTCAGACCCAGTCCATCTATGGATTTTATTTTAGTGTACTTATCAGTCTTCATTTTAGTATCTGGGTACTTACAGTCATTAACATTGCCATCTAAATTCTACTTGCAGAACACTTATTATTGGTGATGATGTAAGACAGAAAGAAATATGGATTCCGAAAATATTATTGTGTTTACTCTAAAATCTTGGAAATAACCAATGGATTAAATCCTGTTGATTATCTATTGCATTTCTAACCAGAACAACATTTTTCCTATCTGTATATTTTTCCATAGTTGCCTTGCATATTGTTTTAAAAGACAATGCATTTTTTCCCATGCTAATTCTGTAAGAACCTATATCCTCACTCTCTGCAAGCATCTTTTCTCTTTTAGCCTCCACAGGTTTCCACTGAGGTTGTTTGGTTTTTACATACTCTCATTTACCAGAGGCTGAATTTTAAAGTCTGTAGCATTGTCTCTGCCCACATTACTGTTACTATGAATTTGTTGAATGGCTTCTACTGCTAACTATGCAAGTAAATGGGGTATTGATGTCACCATAAAACAATGTTAAAAACACTAACTGGGATTTTTGTTCAGACTTAGGTCATATTGCCCTGCTCTTTTTCCCCAAAACACCCCAAAGGAGAAATCAGAGATCTGTTTAGCTTACTCAAATTGTATGCTGTTTACATCAAGGGACATATTTTTGTTTGGTGTTTGTACAGTCCCTGGCACAAAGGCATCCTGGTCCATAACAGGGATTATTAGTTCCTACCAGAATTCAAAACCAACACTGCTTGTCAAAAAAATTTCAACAGCACTTCATTACATTTGGTGACAAAGATGATTATTTTCATGAGGCTTTTAATAGTGGGTTAACTTCTGAAGTCAGACAAAATTCTCACTAAACTAAAGTCTAAGTGGTACTGAAATTTTCACTTGATGTCTCATCCTCAGCATTGCCAGCTCACAAAATTTTACTGAGATCCTTGAAATATTTGTTGTATTTTTAAAGCCCTGTATGCAGGATCCATGAAACTACATGGGGAACTCAGTTTTTGTTTTTTCCAAATGAAATTTCTAGCCCTCATGGCTTCAGGAAAACATGATATACTTAAGTCCTCTATTTCAGCAAAGTTTTAGAAAGTAGAAAGCAAATAAAGAACTTCAAATTGATTGTGAAAAATCTCACAATCTTAAGCCATTATGATTTTGGGGGTGGGAGGGCTGTCTTGTTTTTGAATGCTTGGGTTTGGCAATGCACATCTTGCTGATCTGCCATAGATGTACCCCAAATGGGTTATTTTTAATCAAGAAAGTACATTCAGAACTATCTTCTGAAGATTATTTTTGCCTTCATGTGAAATTGACCAAGACACAGACAAATGGAGCTGCCACTACAGTGCATGTTGCTAGGACAAGGTACTGCAGGGACTTAAAAATAGGGGAGGTTACAACAATGGTACAATACTGTGGCTCAGTATTACCACATATAAGTTGTATTTTAGGGAGAGTAATATTTTATTACTCTGAATTTCCAAGGGTTACTTTTTCCAGAGTTCAAGTTAGATTTTTAACACTTGGCACTTTCTATATTTAATAACTCTGTATAATTTATAACACATTGGTGGTCTTTCTGAAAGCACCAAGGTGAATTAGAAACACAAGACTCCTTGATTAAAAGCATGTAAGTGAATTAGGAACACAAGTCCTATTCATTTTGTGGAACTCTCCTTCATAAAACATTAAAGGACTTTTGAAAAATCCCACCATTGATATCTCTTGTCATTAAGTGGAAGCACTTAACTCACTGCTACAATGTACTATTCTTGATACTACTGGCAAAAAAGAAATCCCTTGTTAATTACCACTATGGGTTAAATTCAACCTTGCAGTACTCAATAGAATGAGTGCCTTATTGTGTGTGTTCTTTTCGTAACATTAGAGCTTCTAAGAAGGCATGATTTGTTAAGTGTTTTACGTCTGATGTACAATGTTGTCAACCCTTTGACTATCATGCTCTGCTAAAATTAGGAACTTCATATGGAAATAGAAATATATCAGAATTCAGTCACTATTTGGGCCCTGCATCCACCTTCCCAAGGGAGTTCTCTCTCTCACCCTTATACCTAGAGGAGCATTACTTCTCCCTCTTCAGTGGCACAGCTGGGCTGCCCATAGTACCACAGGGTGGGGTCAAGGCTCCATCCACTCCCTATTCACATACTTGGGAGGGGGAATAATGGCTCCCAGGTGACTGTTCTTCCCATGATGTAATTTGGGTAGCACACATAGGGAAGTGAGAGATGCAAAGGTTCCCCCCCCCAAGTCTGTGTGAGATGTAACACTAGTAACAATTAGGGCCATATTTAGTACAGCAAGGTCTCAGAGTATGCAACCCTACTTTTATGTGGCTCACCCCCAATTCATACTTTATAATACAGTAAACCCTCCAGATATACCCACATGTGGGGTGGGGTGGGGGAGATCCCCTGTCAAAGGGAATCACAGCTGGCAGCAGCCAGCTCTTCCCCGGAGTGCTGCTACAGTGAGGGGTGGGTGGGGGGTTGGGCTCCATCCTCCCTTTCAGCCCTGGCTCCAGCCACTGCCACATGCCCCAGCTCCAACCCCTGTGGCCCTGGCCCTAACCCTGACAAACCTGGCTCATCTCCATCCCCCTCACCCCTCCTGCAGCCCTAATTCACCCCAGGCTTAAACCCCATGCACCCATCCAACACCCCAACCCACTGCCAAAGCCCCTGACTTATACAAATTTTGGGGTATGCAAGGGTTGCATGGAACACAACCCTTATGTATCTTGGGAGATTACTGTATACAAATGCTAACTCCAGAGCACAGGATGTGGGGGGCTACAAATTAAAAAACATATAGAAGTGTTTGCAGCAGTATAGGATTTTATATGAAGCTAGATCCAAAGATGGGAAAAGAAGGGTTGAAAATCCAAGTCTGTGGTTAGCAAGTAGAAGTGGGCTGAGTCGTAAGTAGCTAAGAGAAGCTGACTTGTCCTAGGAGCCACATTCTATTGGTGGAAGATGTAGTTTTCTATTGAAATAAATGTATCATTGATGTAAACAAATATGTAAAACTAGAACTGCTTTCAGTCCTGATCTGTGGCTAATGGGAGGGTGTGACAATTTATGCAGAGGCTCAGGGGAGTATAATTTATGCTGCTGGAACAACTCCAGCATAAAAACCAAAGCCTTGTATAGTCTTTGGTTTCTTTTGAACATCTGGAATGGAGAAAGTTTTGGAAATAGGTTCTTTGCTCACTGAGTATCTGAAACTGTCTCCATTATGTGGTGGATTGGTGTGGCACCCATTGGTTTATTGTGTCTACAGCAGAGGCAATAAATCAATCTCCAAGCTCACTCCCACTGATGCATGTATTCCACCAAGATGAGAAGGGTAGCCGATGTTGATGGAAGAGCAGCCCTTGTCAACCTCACTGGACGCAAGATGCCGCAGTAGGTATGTTGACTTCAGCTTGCTATTTGCGTAGCTAAAGTAGCTCAACTGTGCAGGTAAGTGAAGACAAGGCCTGACTGAAGAATAGTGCTAGGAAATGCAGAGAGAGGATTAGAATGTGGTCTCCATTTATTCAGGCATGGCAGGAGGTACCAGATGATGCAAGAAAGCTTTAGACAGATGACTACTGGTAAAAGACCTTAAGAGTGAATGAATGCTAGTGATTTTTATATGGATTATATGGTAGTGATGGCTTGCTGGTGGTCAGATTGTCCTGGGTCAAACACCCTTGTTTTCCAACCATCACTCCTCAGACTCCTCCCAAAGCCCCCTCTTCACCAGCTCAATCAGCCTAGTCCATCTCAAGCTCCACCTAAGTGATTTTACAAGATCTGTTACACAGTTAGGCACTAACCAGAAAATTTCCTCCATCTATTGCCTCTATTTTAAATAGAAGCACTTTGCAGTTTGCCTTGGTGTACAACAGAGAGCTGTGGGTTGCATGTCCCCTTCCTCCCTCCAACCCATTAACCAGACCAGAGACCTGACATTTTAGGTTGTTTGTTTGAAAAGAAACTTAATCATCAGTGAAATGCTAGGAAGCGACAGTGCTGGCCGCAGTAAGGTCACTTCTTGTTGCAGCCAAGTACAATACAGCTTTCCTCTTAATTGCATTGCCAATTCCTGCCACAGGAGGACCCAGGCATTTGCAAATTGGGAACTGAATCTGTCTTTGCGATAATTAAACCATGGACCTCTGTAAAGACTGCCAAATCTGCCATATGGTAGTTTTATGACCTAGACTGCTGTTATCTCTAGAGAAAGCTAACATCCTAATCTCATTTTAGTTATCTGTGATCAGAACCCATATTTCTAGAGGGCAGAATGCAGGAGTTCTGCCTGTCACATAGTATTCTAAAACAATGAAATATTTATTATTCACTGACTGGCATTAAAAAAACCAGTGGAGAAGTCATTATTGACACTCTTGAATTCAAATAGAAACTGAGGTGTTTAACCTACATAACCTACAGGTTACCTGAGCATACTGTGATAACTCACCATGAAGAAATCCTCAGATTTGTCTCAGACTAGATGAGCATGTTGGCTAATAATTAAAAAGGTTTTGTACAGGAAGGTTGTGAAAAGGGCATTGTACGCTTCCATTGCATTCTTTTTCAGCACAAACACTAGACACTAGTGTTGCAGGTGGTCTGGTATATAGCATACTTGCAGTGTTTCAGAGATATGAACTAATTAGACCACTTATGAGTTAGTTATTTTAAAGAAAAGGAAACAGGTAAAAAAACTACATAACTCACCCAAGACCCCAGAGCCAGCAAAAGAGGTGTTAGAAACCAACAGTTTAGATACTAATGCTCCTCTAAGGCCGTGTCTACACGTGCCCCAAACTTCGAAATGGCCATGCAAATGGCCATTTCGAAGTTTACTAATGAAGCGATGAAATGCATATTCAGCGCTTCATTAGCACGCGGGCGGCAGCGGTGCTTCGAAATTGACGCGCCTTCCTGCCGCGCGGCGCGTCCAGACAGGGCTCCTTTTCAAAAGGGCCCCACCTACTTCGAAGTCCCCTTATTCCCATGAGCTCACGGGAATAAGGGGACTTCGAAGTAGGTGGCGTCCTTTCGAAAAGGAGCCCCATCTGGACGCGCCGCGTGGCGGCAAGGCACGTCAATTTCGAAGCGCCGCTGCCGCCCGCATGCTAATGAAGCGCTGAATATGCATTTCAGCACTTCATTAGTAAACTTCAAAATGGCCATTTGCATGGCCATTTCGAAGTTTGGGGCACATGTAGACGTAGCCTAAGACTAGTTTAGTATCATTTGGTTAATTCAGCCACAATATTTTTCTTTCAAGCCAGGAGCTGTCAAACTGAGCATTTATTTGTAGCATAGTGGTACATCAGTGAGGTTCAGAAGTCCAAGTCCTCATATGCACCATCAGGCCCTTTTTTTTGTCAAGGCAGCCCTAGCCATGGGATTGTCTGAGCGTTGGCGGCAGGGACCTGGCTGAGTACCTGCATTTTTTTTTTAAGCCACACACAATAAAGGCACTGCACACTATAATATGAATATCAGACTGTTAGACCGGTTGTGGTCACCTTGTTACATTCCTATTGGGATTGAACAATTTCTTAACCAAGAGAGACTGCCTGCTGGATGCATCTGTTTCTTTCAGCAAGGTTACATCAGTGACAATCTTCAAAAATACACTGAAAGCAGAAGAAACCGGTGGCACATTTTTCATCTCACTTGTAGCCGACAAGTCTATTCTTTGAGGGGCTTTGAAAGAGCCTGAAATAACAATGGCTTTTTGGTACTCACTATTCCTATTTTAAGACAGGGAGGGGTTGCTTTTTTTGGGGTGAGGAGGTAAAAAGAGAAAACAGCTAGCCAAGTTCTCCAGACCAATGACCCTCATCATATTAATCTGGTCCATAGCCACTGTTTGAGAAATTTTTCAAGTCTATTTTTACAGAAATATTCTGGTTATATGAACTAGATAATGCAGCCTGTTATAAATCACCCCAGTTGTCCCTTGATATTTTGAAAACTGATGAGACTGCCAATTCTTGCTTCTTACTTTGTATGCAAATGATGAATTATAGATGGGAAATAGGAAAGAAGAAGGTTTTACTCATTTGCTGGATTGAAACAGACTGGATTAGTGGAGAGAGCACTAGTACCCTTGGACTATTTATTGTGACATTGCTGAGAAAAAATTCAAACCCAAAAGCCTTCAAATCACTGGGGACATTGTTAGCCGTCTGCAGGAATTATTAAAATGTACAGAAGTGTATGAGCATCACTTTATAATAATTAATCAGGAGCCGTTGATTAATAAAGCTCATTTTTTAGTCCCGATGATTCAGGGTATTATCCAAAGGACAGTGTCCTTGTCATATTGATTAAGAAACCAGACTTTTCAGTGGAAGAAAGTACAAGAACAGGCATGCTTCTTCTCCTTCCCCCACCCTCCCCAACTATAAAATAAATATTGAATGAGAATATTAACTCGTTAACCTTGACAACAATTTGTAATTTTCATAAGGGGGAAAACTCGCATATTCAGCAAATAAATCGCTGCAGGGATTTCAGGGAAACAAATTGGAGCGAATGAAGAATGCTACCATATGAATTCTGTCATTTTTATGGGTTGCAGTGATAAATTTGTTTGTTTAGGTCTCTCAATTAAGGCCGCAAATACTTCATAGCATCCCAATTGAGTTAACTGGTAGAGCTAGTACAGTCAACTCCAGGTAACAATCTAAGGTCATTGAGCAGTTAGGTTTTCTTCCTTCACTCAGTTCTAGTTAGAAGCAAAGCAAACGTTTTGTCTGACCTGAAGAATGCAACTTACATAAAGTTTATTGGTTTGGTCAAAGCTTGTGTTAGAAGATAACACTCTTTACTTGGTATTGCATTAGAAAAATCTTTATGTAGACTTAACAGTACCAGTCATTGCCATTACAGGGTTATTTAACTATTTTGAAACTGTTTAACCAAGAATGCAGGTAAAATAAATAATCCAGGAACTGTTTACCCCTGTAGTTAGTGAGCATTCTTTTTTTCCCTTCTCCATATAAAAATTGAAGGTTTTGTAGCTTGAGCTGTAGCTTGCGGCTTTATTTTATGACTGCAAGGGGAGTGTTTCCTCCCTCCAGGTGTTACATTACAATCCAAAGACTTCATTTGTTCAGAGTTTCTCCAAGTCCCCAAACAAACAGAACAATTAAGACAAAAAGCAGTCAAGTAGCACTTTAAAGACTAGCAAAATAGTATATTAGATGAGCTTTCCTGGGACAGACCCACTTCTTCAGACCATAGCCAGATCAGAACAGAGTCAATATTTAAGGCACAGAGAACCAAAAACAGTAAGCAAGGAGGACAAATCAGAAAAAGATAATCAAGGTGAGCAATCAGAGAGTGGAGAGGTGGTGGCGGGGGGGGCGGGGGGAAGGTCAAGAATTAGATTGAGCCAAGTATGATTTATCCTCCTTGCTTACTGTTTTTGGTTCTCTGTGCCTTAAATATTGAGTCTGTTCTGGTCTGGCTATGGTCTGAAGAAGTGGGTCTGTCCCATGAAAGCTCACCTATATAAACTATTTTGCTAGTCTTTAAAGTGCTACTTGACTGCTTTTTGTTTTGATAGTGTATAGACTTGCACGGCTTCCTCTCTGTTACTATAGAACAATTAAGATCATGCTAACTTTAAACCTGTGAGTAATCTCAGTTGAAGCCAATGGGACTACAGGTGGAACCTCTCTGTTTGGCACCCTTGGACCTGACCGGAGCTGGATGAAAGAATTTGCCAGAAGGTCAATATTTTCCACCACATTACTAACACTTCCACTACTTACTGGGCTCATAGACATTTAGGGTAAATTACAGCTAAACAAACAGCGTAGAACACTGAGTCAGGACTGGGGGCTGTAAACAAAGTTTATGAGACCACGGGAAACTTGGCCACACCCATTATAAGTGGTCTTCTGGCTAACTAAAATCATGCTGGATTAGAGAGTTTGCTGGTTGTCTGCTCAAAATTCTTACTGTACAATAGTTTACTATAAATGCATAATATTTGTCAGGCATGCCTATAGAGTTTTATGCTGCTCGTCTGCTTAGGTTCAATCATGCAAAGGAGAATACTAAAGGTTTAATATGATTTTTAAATAATTTTAAGCTTTAAAGGATATTGACCAACTGGCATCCTGTTGGGAAAGCAAGGGGGAAATTAAAGTGTTTTCAATATTTTAAAGGTACAACTGGGAAAGGCAACTTGATTGATACCAACAGTATTCAGTCATAGAATCACACAGATTGTGGGAAGAAAAAGCAGGAAAACATGCATTTTGATTTGATGGCCTTATTCCCAGTCTACTGTCATCAGAACATATAAGTACCTACCAGAGTGTGAGTACCTTTAATATCTTTATCCTCATAGACCTGTGGTTTTCAAACTTCACTGCACCACAATCCCCTTCTGTCAAAACAAAAATTATGCCATGACTCAGGTCACGGGTCTGAAGCCTGAGCCTGCATCACAGGAGCCCAAAGCCACAACCCACATTCCATCAACCCAGACATGGGGGCCAAAGCTCTTCAGCCACAGGCAAGGGGCCTGTAGCCTGTATCTTGCTCCTGAGAGCTGGAAGCTTCATCCCTGCATGGAGGGCAGGAGATAAACAAGGGGCTCATGGGACTTCAGACCTGGGCTCCAGAAATTTAATGCCAGTGCCTGGCAACCTTCTCCTAATGGGGTTATGATCCACTTTGGGGTCCTAACCCACAGTTTCAGAACCCCTGATGTAGAACCCGTCAGGTCAAGACATGCATGTTACTGAAGGGGAACTGAAGTCCATCGTGACTAATAGATTTGTTCAAAGTCACACAGGAAATCTGGGGCAGAGCAGGGAAATGAATTACACTTTAAAAAAAACTAAATCTAGAGCCTAACCATTGGGCCGTTCTTACTTTCCAAATCAGCTTGACACATCAAGGTGAACTGCTAACCCTTTTAACATCAATGAGAATTTTGCCATTGAGTTCTGTGAGCTAGGCTTCCACTCTAACATCTGCAGTATTCTTGTAGCTGAAGTCACAGATCCAAACAATTTGTGAATCCATGGGATTTGAAAGTTTGGTATGTAATCCTAACTGGGGGAGATTTAAAAAATAAATAAATAAATAAATAAAATCAAAGAACAGAGAAAGAGCCCAGAGATGCAATCATTCATCTGTGGTATGTTACACTGAGAAATGACAATGATGGCTTCTGTTAAGCTTTTGTTTCTCCAAGTGCTAATAGCCAGATTTCTTTCCTACAATCCTATTACTGTTGGCACTGGAATATAATCAGGCAGTACCTGCAGGATAAATCAAAGATTAAATTAAGTTGGGATTTGAATCCCCACTAAACATAGAATCAAATTGAGATTATGTTTTGCTGTACCCTTGTCTCAGAACAGCTTTCAAGAGCTTCTCTTGAAAACATGAAGTCATTATTTGCTTTGACCACTGGTATGTTTAAAAAAACATACAGCAAGGGGAGGAGGTTGAATAGGCAGGCAAGCAACAATACGAAGAGCAGTATGGGCCAGGGTAATTGCTATTCATTGACTGGCCTGCTCCCTACTGCGCCTGAGTCTGTTTGAGTCTTAATCTTTGATTCTGACTCTTGACCGATATCTATCAGCATGTTTTCTCCTTCCTTCTGCTGCTACTTTTGTTCTGACTGATATTATACATTGCTTCTTCCAAGAGACTCTCCACCCACAGTACTTCCCTGGGTATATACACATCTTTTGGTCCCTTCTCCTTGAATGCTCAAGTTGCCAAATAATTTCCCTTTGGAGAGAGCTCATGCAAGTTTAAGTAACAAGGAAGAGGACTATACTTTGTAAATAAGAATGATCATACTGAACCAGTTGTACTCCATCTAATATAGAGTCCCTTGAAAGGGGCCAGCATAAGATGCTTCAGAGGAAGGTGAAAGAAAACCCACCAAAAGCAGATGTGGGATAATCTGTCCCCTTTATTGCTTTTTATTCTATTTATCAATGCTTCTGCAAGATGAGCTCTGGTGGCTACAGTCTCAAGTTCAGAGTTATCTCTGCTGGTTCTGGACCTAGAGTCCATAGGAACACATGAAACCACAGGCAAACACACTATTATAAGAACATTTCTCTCTTAGGAGTTTTATTAAAGTTACCAATAAACTTATAAATGCCACAGCATATACAATTTCTAGAGATATATATAATGCACTTGTTATCTACAGACACCCTTCCATTCTCCTAGATGGTGTTTGCCCTCTCATGGTCTATTTGCCCTCTCATGGGTCATTCAAGTATCCTTTCTGGTGGAATTTCCCATAGATCAGTTTTCGTGTTCTGTGCATCCTTTTGTACTGTGAAGCTGACTGTACCTATAATCTGTGCATGTACATGAAAATGTCAGCCTTCACTTTCTTATTGGTCTGCATCCCCTGAAAACAGAAGGGACCCCATAGCTTGGATAGGTTCTTGCCAATGTTGACCTACCACCTTTATCTTGTGATTAAGACATGGGATAGAGATTATATTTGTTGTTACAGCATTTTTTAATTTAATTTTCCCAGTTATCCTTTCACAGTGTAACCAACTGTTACCATTTTTCCTCATAAGCTTTTGGGTTATTTCTCACTCAGACTTGCACTATCATTTCTTGTCTCCAAGGCCTGAAATAGATAAGTTCAAGTTTTGCAGCGCTCAACCTACAGGTCCTTGGATTTGAGCTTGTCTTCCTCATGTCTACTGTATAGTTCCTCTAAATACTGATCAGTCTTATACTTGCAGAATCTTGCAAATCAACTCTGATTAACATACTATGAATATATGTAATAACGTTGATCAATCATAAAATCACTCAAATGAACAGTAAATTAATATTGACTACCCCTTCATGCAGGTGTCTTCCTAGTTCCTGACAGCAATAGATTGTACATCATTTTCAGGGCTAAAAATGTGTCCTTTCCAAAAAACTCTGAAATAACATTAACTAAATAGTCTTGTTAGCCATATAAATGTCCAATTCCCTTTGAAATCTTGCTAAATAGTAGGTCTCAATGCCATCCTGCAACAAGGAGTTGTACATAATGAATTGCCTGAAAAAGCATGTGCTGAATCTTAAATATATTTAAATCTCACACTATGGATTGTAATCAGGATATAGTTTGGGTGAGATACCCTGGAATCACTTGGGTGTCCCAGGCCCACCTTGGAACACAATGAAATCTCATTGAAGTGGCCAGAGATAGGGTTAAGCAAGAACTTCTCCCAGCTGTGGTGGAACAGAACCAATCTGTTGGAAGATTCATTCAGGCAGGAGTTTTTCTAATAAAGATGGGCTCTTGCTCAATTTTCACTCTAATATCATGAGACAAACTGGCAAGAGGTTAGCACTTGAAAAGGAGATTAGAGAATGTAAAGATATCTCCCAAAGTAGCATTTTCCATCAGTGCTACACAGTGAATATCTGAAAAAAGTTTGGACTGAAGCAGTATGTATGCAGTTTCTAAAGTGATTTTTACTATTCTCTAGGAAATGCAATGTTTAGATTCTAGAGCTTTGTCTTTAACCTTGCAGTATGTCCCCTGATACACAATACTATTTAAGTTTTCTCATGGAGAGTGGCACAAACAGAATTCCCTCTCATTGGTACGCACAAGGTTACATGCATTATCATCTGTGATCAGAACCACCTCTGCATACTTTCTGTTCACTGAGATGATATGCACAGTTGTGGGATGTGAGAACACTGATGACCCATCTGGTGAGTCATTTATATGTACATTACCAGGGTTATCTTCACAAGTGTAATGCATGCAGAATTAGGTTTGAAATTGTGTCCATTTTTATGAAAATTTAAACACTGGTGTTTTAACTACTTAATAAGAGCCTAACTTACAACTTATCAGATTGGCCTTTTAAGAGGGAGCAGGGACAGTGACTTATGCCTCATCCACTGACTCTTACCTGGGATAAAAAGAAGGCCACCAGGTGCTAGAGGGGAAACACCTGCTGGGATGCTGGGAATCTGTCAGGAAGATGGCAAATAAGAACTGCCTAAGAGTATGAAGTCTGCAGGCAGGAGCCTATAAAGTTGTTCCTGAAAGAAGGCTGAAAACAGGAGAGTACTGAGAAGGGATTACTGGCTGACTTCCTGTAGCCAGACAGAACCCGCCTCCTTTTGCTGTACTCCATCTTGCCTACCCTAAGTGCTTCAGAGCACAAAAGGATTAAAAGGAATAGCCCAGCCCTGGAATGCCCAAGAGGGCAGATGGACTTATCTTAGCCATGTTCTTTGAAGCTCCGGAACAAAGCTAAGAACAATGGGCTAATTAACAGCTGGGCCTCGGACTGCCCTTGGCTAATTACCATCAGTTGATTCGCCCACAGGGTCCCAGACATGAGGAAAAATCTCCAGCCCATTAAGAAACAAATGCCCTTAATTGTCTACCTCACAGGTGTGAACTACACCCTTCAACTCCCTGTGAGAACCAGCATTAGACAGTTTAATTCAATTGGCATTTTTTTTTAAACCAAGGAAGAAGCCTACGTGATCCAATGGGTATAAAAGAGGGGCCCGGCAGATCCCCTATTTGAGCTCCAATCATCTTTCCTGCCGGACAGGAGGGTGTGGTCTCCCCAGGTCCCCGGGGATGCCCGACTCCTGGAGAAAAAGGGACAAAGGACTTCTTCCCAGGGATTGAGAGAAAAACTGGCCAAGCCACGTTGGTAACACAAGGGTGAGAATAAGACCTGCTAGGTATTTTATCTTTTTTCCTTTTGCACGCATTTAACAAGTATAGATCTATGAATTAGAGTGTATGCTAGCTATTTGTAATCAAAGTATAAACCTTGTAACAATTGTAACCACAAGAGCTTAATTCGCTAGGTAAGCAAATAAAGCAACATTGTAACAGAAAGAGATTAACTTGTTATATAAATAAACAAAGTAATTGATTAAGTGGTAACCTGACTCCTCCTGTTACTGTGCAAACCAAACACAAAGCAACGAACCCAGCTGCTTTCAGCTGCTCTCAGCCTGGTCACTGGTGGGCTCTGCCATAGACAAGGGCATAAGCGGCATCTCACCTGGCCATCGGCTAACGCTTCCTGCAGCCAGAGCTAGAGAGAGTTGAAGGTCAGAGAAGAGCAGAAGGAGTCAGAAGAAACCAAGGGTTGGAGAAGGCTGTTGGGGGCAGGGAAGGGGCTTACATGCTGATCTCTGCAATGGGAGCTGCACCCAGGAAAACAGTCAGAGGGGAGATAGCAATACTCCTGTGTTGAGGATGATCTTCCTGGAGAGAGGCTGCAAGGTTCTAGCTGGGAAGAGAAAGTTCCACTCCAGCTGGAAGGGCTGGGTTGAATGACCTGGCAGAGGGGGACACAGAACCCAGGTAAGTGGTATATGGAGTGTCATGCCATGGACTTTAAGGACTTTGTGTTTATGACTTTTCCTGCAGATTATTTGTAACTACATTTTGATAAACCAAATCAATGGACTAGAGTAGAAGCTTGCATGGAGTTACTGGTGATATTGAGAGAGATACTGTGGCAGATTAGATGCAAGTACAATACCGCAGGAGTGGCTTCCTAATGAAACCCCTGCTTTGCAAATCAGATGATATGGTGTCAAGGACTTTGTTGTTTTAGACAGTTGTGGTTTGATGTCATTGTACATTTTCCTACGGCTACTTTGTACATGCAGTTACAGGATGTGCATATATAAATTGGGTCTTGGGAAGGGGGCAGGGGAGGAGAATGGGAATCTCCAATCATGTCAGTTAGGCTGAGTCAAAAGTTGCAAAATACTTCAGGCTTAAATGAGGACATGAACTCACTTGTTTACATCTCACCTGGGTATCTGGGCCAGTTTCAGGTTGTTTCATTTGACCCAAAATGTATTTTCAATTCACTGATTTTTTTTGATAACTTTTGGCTTTGCTTGGAGCCCACCCCTTTTTTCAGACACCTAGTAACCTGAAAACCAGTTATTCACTCAGCTCTACTAAGGATCCCTATATACAACTGCAAGAAGTATGGGTAATAAGCAGGAAGAACTGGAAGTGCTAATAAATACAACTATGACATTGTTGGCATCACAGAAGCTTGGTGGGATAATACACATGATTGGAATGTTGGTATGGAAGTGTACACCTTGCTCAGGAAGGATAGACAAGGGAAAAAGGGAGGAGGTGTTGCCTTGTATATTAAAAATGTACACACTTGGAATGAGGTGGAGATGCACATAGGAAACAGATGTGTTGAGAGCCTCTGGATTAAGCTAAAGGGGTAAAAAACAAGCATGATGTCCTGCTAGGAGTCTACTAGAGGCTACCTACCCAGATGGAAGAGGTGGATGGGGCTCTTTTTAAACAACTAAGAATCATCCAGGGCCGAGGATTTGGTGGTGATGGGGGACTTCAACTATCTAGATATATGTTGGGAAAGTAACACAGTGACACACAGTCTATCCAATAAGTTCTTGAACTGTACTGGAGACAACTTTTTATTTCAGAAGGTTGAAAAACCTACTGGGGGAAGCTGTCCTAGATTTGATTTTAACAAATAGGGAGGAACTGATTGATAATCTGAAAGTGGAAGGCAGCTTGGGTGAAAATGATCATGAAATCACAGAGTTCACAATTTTAAGGAAGGGTAGAAAGAAGAACAGCAAAATAGAAACAATGGATTTCAGGAAGGTGGATTTTGGTAAACTCAAAGAGCTGGTAGGTAGGCTCCAGGGGGAAGCAAGACTGAGGGGGAAAAACGAGGAGAGTTGGCAATTTTTCAAAGGGACATTATTAAGGGCCCAAAAGTAAGCTATTCCTCTGCATAGGAAAGATAGAAAATATGGCAAAAGTCTGCCTTGGCTTAACTAGGAGATTATGTGTGATCTCAAAATAAAAAAGGAATAAAAAAATGGAAACTAGGACAAATTACAAAGGATAAATATAGGCAAACACAGGAATGCAGGGGCAAGATTAGAATGGCAAAGGCACAAAATGAGCTCAAATTAGCTACAGGTATAAAGGGAAACAAGAACGCTTTTTATAAATACATTAAAAGCAAGAGGAAGACCAAGGATAGGGTAGGCCCATTTTCAGCGAGGAGGGAGAAACAGTAATGGGAAGCTTGAAAATGGCAGAGATGCTTAATGACTTCTTTGTTTCAGCCTTCCCTGAGAAGTCTGAGGAAGGAATGCCTAACACAGTGAATGCTACTGGAAAAAGGGTAGGTTTAGAAGATAAAATGAAAACAGAACAAGTTAAAAATCACTTAGGGAAGTTAGATGTCTGCAAGTCACCAGGGCCTGATGAAATGCATCCTAGAATACTCAAGGAGCTGATGGAGGTGGTATCTGAGCCATTAGCTATCATCTCTGGAAAATCATGGGAGACAGGAGAGATTCCAGAAAACTGGAAAAAGGCAAATAGTGCCCATCTATAGAAAGGGGGATAACAACAATGCAGGAAACTACAAACAGGTCAGTTTCACTTCTGTGCCAGGAAAGATAATAGAACAAGTAATAAAGGAAATCATCTGCAAACATTTGGAAGGTGGTAAGCTGATAGGGAACAGCCAGCATGGATTTGCAAAGAACAAATCATGTCAAACCAATCTGATAGCTTTATTTGATAGGATAATGAGCCTTGTGGATAAGGGAGAAGCCATGAATGTGGTATGCTTAGATTTTAGTAAGGCATTTGATATGGTCTTGCATGATATTCTTATCAATAAACTAGGCAAATACAACTTAGATGGGGCTACTATAAGGTGGGTGCGAAACTGGCTGGACTACCATACTCAGAGAGCAGTTATTAATAGTTCTCAATTGTGCTGGAAAGGTATAACAAGTGGGGTTCCACTGGGGTCTGTACTGGGACCGGTTCTGTTCATATCTTCATCAATGATTTATATATTGTCATAGAAAGTACACTTATTAAGTTTGCAGATGATACCAAGCTAGAAAGGGTTGCAATTGCTTTGGAGAATAGGGTCAAAATTCAAAATGATCTGGACAAATTGGAGAAATGGTCTGAAGTAAACAGGATGAAGTTTAATAAAGACAAATGCAAAGTGCTCCACATAGGAAGGAACAATCAGTTTCACACATACAGAATGGGAAGCAACCGTCTAGGAAGGAGCATGGCAGAAAGGGATCTAGGGGTTATAGTGGACCACAAGTTAAATATGAGTCAACAGTGTGATGCTGTTGCAAAAAAAAGCAACCATGCTTCTGGGATGCATTAACAGGTGTGTTGTGAACAAGACACGAGACGTCATTCTTCCGCTCTACTCTGCTCTGATTAGGCCCCAGTTAAAGTATTGTGTCCAGTTCTGGGCACTGCATTTCAAGAAAGATTTGGAGAGACTGGAAAGGGTCCAGAAAAGAGCAACAAGAAGATCAAAGGTCCAGAGAACACGACTTAAGAAGAAAGGCTGGAAGAATTGGGCTTGTTTAGTTTGGGAAAAAGATTGGGGGGTGGGGGGGACATGATAGCGGTTTTCAGGTATCTAAAAGGGTGTCATAAGGAGGAGGAAGAAAACTTGTTCTTCTTGGCCTCTGAGTATAGAGCAAGAAGCAATTAGCTTAAACTGCAGCAAGCGAGGCTTAGGCTGGACATTAGGAAAAGGTTCCTGACTGTCAGGGTGGTGAAACACTGGAATAAATTGCCTAGGGAGGTTGTGGAATCTCCATCTCTGGAGATATTTAAGAACAGGTTAGATAAGTGTCTGTCAGGGATGGTCTAGACAGTACTTTGTCCTGCCATGAGGGCAGGGGGCTGGACATGATGACCTCTCAAGGTCCCTTCCAGCCCTAGCATTCTATTTATTCAGCAAGAAGGCTAAATATCCATTCAAAACTTCAATTCGCTACACCAAACCCAGTATATATTCTGATTATCTTTATAGAGCAACACAATTTAAATGCACATATGTGAAATTATGTTATTTATCTTTTGAGAAGAAAACCAGAGCAGGCTCTGAAATAAGGATCTATTCAGCTTGTACTTCAGAGGCAGAAACATGTTTCAGTTGCCAACCACCTCCTTTTTTTTTAATTTAATTTAAAAAAAATTCAAGTTAAGCTCCGTCACATAGCAATTGGTCAAGACCTAAGGAGGGCTAAAACAAACAAACAAACAAAATTTTAAACTGTGAAAGCCAGCATGATCTCAGTAGGCTGTCTGTGAACTCCCAGCACTCACCTCCAGCAACTCAAATCAGCCTATTTTTCACAGGAAGTTATTTTAAAGGGCAGCTGTGTTGTATCCTGATTCCATCACAGGCACTGACTTTACTAAATGTCACTTATCTTAAAGGGGAGTTTGCATACTCAAGTCTTTTCATAACACACAGCACCGCCAGCCCTCTTAGTTCCTACATATTGCTGTCAGCTCTCCTGTGGGTTTTGTTAATAGTGCAAAAACAGTAATTAAACAGATCCATACCATATTTACTAAAAGGACAACATGATTGGTGTATTTTCTGTAGAGTTTTCAGTGATCACTAGTGAAATTTACAATGCCACAAAGATCAATTTTTAAATGATGGATTATGATATATTGTTAGAAATCAAAACTGAATTTGAGACATTAGCTTGGTTTGGAAAATATTTCAAAGATAATGTAAAGTTTGCCAGTAGTAGTAGTTGCAAGGGGTCTCTCTATCGTAGACTCTATAAAATGTATTGCAACAGTCCCTTTTGTCCCTTTCCCAAAACCTGTCTCAGGAACACACTCTTCAGATGGGAGAAATAAGGTATTAAGTGATAGGCCCAAGGACATTCTCAGAGGGGTAGCTGTGTTAGTCTGTGACTTCACCAAAAAAACAAACAGTCCTGTAGCACCTTAAAGACTAACAATTTTACTTAAGTAATGAGCTTTCATGGGTAAGACCCACTTCAGATTCTGAAGCAGAAGTGAGTAAACAGGGTAAATATATATCAGGAAGTGGGGAGTGGGAAGAAGGGAAATCAGGCTCCAGAAACTGAAGTGGGTCGTACCCAGGAAACCTCATTACCTAATAAATCAGATTGTTTTTCTTTAAGGTGCTAGAGAAGTGCTTGTGTTTATCTAAGACCATATTGTGACTTGACTCTAGTGTCCCTGTCCAGTGCCTTCACCACAAGAGCATCCTCAGTGATGGAAGTTCTAAATGTTTAATTGCCATAGCTCAGGAATAGGGTTGTCTAGCTGGCGGGGAGAAAAAAACCAGCATTCCCACAGCTGGAATCCCCAGCTGCAGGGAAGGGGAAGAAAACCAGCCTCCCAGCTGCAGGGCTGCTACCACAAGTGTGGGGCACACTGCCCCCCAAGCCAGCTCCTAGCTGCAGGGCTGCCGGTGTTCCTCCAGCACAGAATACTGGCAGGGCTCTGTGCCCCAGCCATGGTGCTGCCAGGTCTGTCCCCCCACACATCCATCCACCAGGTTTGCCATCGCTGGGAGCTGCCTTGGGCACAGAGCCGCACTGGCAGCCCCAGCTACAGAAAACCTAGCTGGGGCTGGAAATTTCCATGACAAGTCCTGCAGTCTTTCATTTATGCAAAAATCTCACCATGGGACACTTTTGCATAAATGCATGACTTTTCATGCAATTCACTACTGTCACACACTTTGCTGGATGTCTGGCAACCCTACTCAGGAAAGAGGATTGTGAAAAGATGTTCCACTACCTCATGTCTTCGAATCCCCACCCTTATGAAATGGAGCAGAATTCAGTTGCCACAGACCAGCTGGATGTTGGTTTCAATTGCCAGCTGTGATGTCGTTGTGGTGGCTGTTCTTATGTCCTGAAGTACTTGCCACTTGAGAACATACTTGGCCTTAGGGCAAGGTGAGCAAGGCAATTGCCCTGGGCTCTGCACCTTCAGGGCCCCATGCTAGTCCCCAATATCAGTGTGCCATCTTGAGCCCCACCCACTGTCCAGGTCCTGCTATCAGCATGTCATCTTCACCCTGCAAACTCTGTATCTGACTGAGAATTAGATCAAGATTCACCAAATCATTTATACAGAGTCTTTAGGTAATGATTGCTTTAGTACAGGCAACATCCAGCGGCCATGTTTTAGGGATTTGCTATGTGATGACACAAAGCAGTGCAGGCTGTATTCACCTGAGAGCGCCAAGCAAATGTCCAGGGTCTGTCTGTGCCAGTCAGCCTCACTAAAGCATTACTTGTCTATTCATTACAGCTGACTGTCATTTCTCCCTATGAGTGCATCTACACTAGCCAGCTACTTCAAAGTAGCTGGCAAAACGTCAAAATAGTATGCGTTGCGAGCTATTTCAATGTTGAAATTGATGTTTGGAGGCGAGACGTCAAAATCACTATTCCTATCCGAAGATGGCAATAGTGCCCTACTTCGACGTTCTACCTCGAAGTAGGGCATGTGTAGATGATCCGTGTCCTGCTACATCAAAATAGCAGGGTCCTCCATGGTGGCCATCAGCTGAGGGGTTGAGAGACGCTCTGTCCAGCCCCTGTGAGGCTCTATGGTCGCTGCATGCAGCAGCCCTTAGCTCAGGTCTTCTGGCTGCTGCAGCTGGGGGTCTATGCTGCATGCATGGGGTCTGCAACCAGTTGTCGGCTCTGTGGATCCTGTGCTGTGCAAGGCGAGTGTGTCTGGGAGGGGCCCTTTAGGGGAGCAGCTTGGGGCTTTGCTGGCCCCTTATTTCAACGGGGAGCACTTGTGTGTGTGGACGTTCTACATTTCCTTCCGGGGCAGCTCCTTTCAACGTTCTCCATCACTACTTCGATGTTGAATGATGGCACCAGCCCTGGAGGACGTGTAGACGACACGCGTTGAAGTAGCCTATTTTGATGTTCTTACGTCGAAATAGGCTACTTTGACATAGTGTGCTAGTGTAGACGTAGCCTATGAGGGATGCTACAATTTGTCACTTCTGACTAAGCTGGAACAGATTCGCACCAGTGGTTTAAGATGAAACACTCTGTATTCCATCACCATTTACCAACTTCCCATCAAGCTATCACCTAAATAGAAGTGACTGTTTATTCCCATAGAGTATTAGAAGGTAAGTGACAGGGCTAGTGCTAAAGTACCTTTAAGACAACATAATAAATTAGGAATGCAGTATACTGGTCACTAAAGCTGAATGTATTAGAAAAATCTGCTTCCCTCTAAGATTTCATGAAATGCCCTGTAGGAACTAGTGGGTGCAACCATGTGCCATTGCTCACACAACTGAACTGCACAATTACTCATAAATTGTTACCCCATTTGGTAGTATAGGCAAAACCCAAGAACTAAAAGACTGAACATTTAGTGTGTGCTATCACAGTTTACATGCAGCAGTTTGAGAATGATATCTTTGAATTCTTTACAAATTAGATCCCTTTAGGTGGCTTTGCTATACCATAGACTCTCCCACACAACCAAAAGACAAACTTCAAGGTTCACATGAATTCTCCAATTGATCACTGGTTGTGTAAATAAAATAAATTTCTGTATAAGCAGCTAGTGTCACTAACTATGCACTAGCCAATGCATTTATGGTGGGATTTCCAGAAGTACTTAGAGGAGTTGGACCCCTCACTCATTGTTCATTGAGAAATGGTCAGCCGTCACCACTCAGGAACTTTTGAAAAACCCCGCATTTTGGATACCCCCATCATGGTGATCATTTGTCCTACTGAAGGTGAAATGTTGGGTACACAATGTATGTTCATGAACTTTCTGTCTTGGGTACTCTGCTTCAGCCCCAGAATTAGTTAGCTGGATATCATAGTTCAGAACAAGAAGTCCGGTGGCACCTTAGAGTCTATAGTTGTTCTCTAAGACAGAGACTAACATGGCTACCTCTCTGATAGTTCAGAATGTTGATCTATCCTCACTGAATATAGTATATCAGGCAATCAATGCCATGCTGTATCATTCAACTGCTCTGCAATACCAACTGATATTGCCATACAGAACATTCCAACTACTGCATCCTACAGGAGGGGAGGAAAATCCATTAGAAATGGCTAGATTATGGCTTTCAAGATACTGTCCAACTGATCTGTGCTAAAGCTCCCTCTAGTGCCTGATTTAGAAGTACTCGTGACACTTAGTCCCTGTTCTTTGCAGTTTGTGAGTGAATCATGTCTCTAAAAAGATGTTAAAGTTTTAATGAACATCCTGTTAACGGTTTAAGTTGTGACACAGACAGCATGTGGTCTCTGCACTGTGGTAAATTTTACCACTAATATTTAGATGCTTGTTTGTCTGAATGATCTTCTCATGCTTTGATTTCCATACCAGAAACGGTAGGCATATCCACAGAAATACATCCACATTTCAAGTGGAAGTAAGAAACATACAAGGTTAAATAAAAAATCCTCACTTCTGATCACTGACTTGAAACTTTCACTGTCTGAAGTGTACAGGCCCCATTCTCACATGCTGTGTAATTCATAAGAGAGCAGAGCCAAAGAAAGAAAAATATAAATATTAACTTACCGAAGAGCTATGGATGTTTGAAAGGACCTGGAAAAAAAATGTAACCACGATCTACAAGTATCCAGTTTGGAAATGAGAACTTTGAAATTTCTTACTTAAAGACATGCTCTCATGGGTATGAATGGTTGAAAGATACATAAGAAAAGCTTAATGCTCCAAACAGCCACTTTGTTACCCCTACATGCTTGACTCTAAGGGTATGATCATGCAAGATACAGAAGTTCTGTTGATAGATGCTGAGTACCCTTCAATCCCATGGGCTGTGTGTAGACTAGCCCCGAACTTCGAAGGGGACATGGTAATTAGGGTGTTGGGTGATTACTAATGAAG
This sequence comes from Carettochelys insculpta, assembly GCF_033958435.1. Taxonomy (NCBI): domain Eukaryota; kingdom Metazoa; phylum Chordata; order Testudines; family Carettochelyidae; genus Carettochelys; species Carettochelys insculpta. The sequence continues at coordinate 17,095,416 of NC_134153.1, read as the reverse complement.
TGCTACGGTGCACATGCAGCACTTTGTTAGTGAAAATCTCCCCTGTGGCAGCTTCGAAATGCTGCATGTGCACAGTAGCACTTCATTAGTAATCTCCCGATACCCTAATTACTATTCCCCCTTCAAAGTTCAGGACTAGTCTACACACAGCCATGGTGATGTAGATCCTAAACCCAGAGCCAAGCACCTTATGTGATCAAGCTGGAAATGAAGAGTTTCCTTTCCAAGCACAGAAAGGAAGCATCTCTGAAACTAACAAACACATGCTCCCTAAGGTCTTAAACAAAATCTTCCCCACACCCCTAGTACAAGAGAGATCAGGATTGTTCTTCCTGATTAATTCTTTGGCAAACTCTAATCTGCTACAAGCATTTTGCCAGAATAGATTAATAAATGGGATAGATGAAGTTTTTTTTTTAACCTGAAGTTGTCCTGGCTCAGCAATTCGTTTGAATAGTTTGATATGAATGTTTCTAGTGTGTCATGCATGGAGGTACTCACAGCAATAATTAAACTACTATCATAAACTATAAAGGAATAAATGGAATGCAGTAATTTGCAAAGATTAAGTGGAAATAGGGAACTTAAATAATTAATTTTTAAAATTACCCAGAGAAGACTATAGCATGCCTTACGCATACAGACATTGAGAAGAGATTAACTTGACAAGCCCGTTTAAGATGGAACAGGAATTCTTCAATGTACTTATTTAATAGACCTAGAATATACTATAAAGATGACTTTCCTTACAGTATCCTAAAAATTTGAGTGGATGGATTTTACATAAGTATACCGAAGTATTTCTTTTAGGTGAATCTGAAACATAGAATCCAAAATAATAAGGGCCAGCTCTTCTAAAATGGACAAATCCTGAGAAGAACTGACGGAGTAATGAGATTCCAATACAGTTACTGCTGCTATATGGGTGCACCCTGGCACAGGAAAATGGGTTTCACGTGCAAGGATCTGACTATTCTGATTCAGTTGCACTGGGACTCTGAATGCCCACACTCCCTTTGTAACCAGTGGGATCACTAAGTGCCTATTACCACCTCTCTGATTTGGACCAGAGAGTTCAGTGGAAATTGCAGGCGCACAGGTCTGACTCATCTAATCCACTATGGGCACACAATTTGTCATCATACCTAGTTGTATTTGTGCTAACCAATGACTGAGCTTGACCCAAAGCCCTTGAAATCAGTGGATACACTCATGGACTTTAATCAGACCTTTACAGCAAGAGATAGATCCTCTTGCATTGTTTCCCCAAGCACAATTTAAGAGATTCATTTTAGAATTTGCCCTGAAGAGCAGATAATCAGGAAGAACCTAGGTCTATATCAACATCTTTAGAGTTTCACAGTAACACATGTACATGCTGAGAGTCCACACTACTGTTACATCACTCATGAGCACATCTATTGCAGATAACATGCAGCAAAAGACATGTACAAACAAAGCGTGTTCAATTGTTACGAACTGCTGCTCATATACTAGCCCAAATTCATCCTTGGCATAGATTCTATCAGACTTAATGAAATTACAAAGGAGATGAAAATAGCCCACTGTGCTAAACAAGCTTTGTCCATTAAACTTCTTGGAAAATATACAGTTTAAACATTTCTTGAAGGATAGATTCCCCCTTTGATAGCTGTTGCATATTGAAGATCCATCCAGGTAAAATATTCCAGCTGTGATGAGTCAACCTGGCACCTCATTTCTTTCAGTGCAATGGAATGTAGATGGAACCATCTTCAGACAGAACTGCTGGGTGTCTATGACCACAAGATTGCAGACGAAAAGTATTCTATACAGTCTCAGTGTGCCTCATTTTCCCCTTTAGTGCAATGCAGGTAATATTTAATTATTTCAACATAATGAAATTAAACAACTCAAGAATCTCAAAGCAGATTTAATGAATTTGTATTTGTACAATCTTTCAAGTGCCTTGGAATAGCAGATGCTATAGAAACAACGTCTTATCAGCAAGAGATGTTTTCTCACTCCACCTGCTGTGACATCATCTTGCCTATAGTTCAACTCCCTTTTGTCAGTCACTGTCAGGTCAAGGCTCTAAGATGACATTGCCTGATGAGGAAAACCCGGGAACACATACATGATTTCATCAGTATTACTCCTGCTGAGCTAGTGACCCCTGCTGTGACAAATATTTAATTAAATACTGGGACTTGTCTTTGCTAGCAAGTGTCCTTTTCCTTTACAAAGCCACCTTACTGCTAATAGCCTCCAGTAGCTAGGTGTTTCCATTCACAAATCCCCTCCTTCAGCTCCAAATAGGCTGAGAAGAACACCCTTTTTCAGCATTTTAGCCCCATTCTTTTGGCCAAGGGTATTGTGGATGCCTCTGACGTATCTGATAACAGAATTCTAAGGGCTGCTTCAGTTGTGTTGCACTGTTGAAAATATAAATTTTAAGTAAGTACAACAGTGACTTGACCAGAACACTTGGACTCCGAGTGGAGCATAGGTCATCTATAAGTCTTCTCCATTTCGCTCTGTCTCCAGACAAAACTTCTAGCTGACTCCAGGAGTACCCCAGTTGTCCTTCATTCTCAGGAAATCTTCTCCACATTGTCCAAGATCTTCCTCTTTTGAGTTTTCCTGGCAGGTTCCATGTGAACATCTGACTACGCTGGGTGTCGGCTTTCTGAAAGTGTGGCCTACCCATCCCCACTTTCCTCTCTTGATTTCAGTGTCAATTGGTTCTAGTCCTGCTCTGTTCCAAAGCTCCTCGTTTGTGGCGAAGTTTTGCCATTTGATGTGAAGGATGTACCTCAGGCATCTGTCTATAGCTTGTGATTTTAATAGTGGGTTTCATATTCCACATATAGTAAGGAGGGCCAGATTTTCAGATGGTGTGAAACAGTTGAGTGCCATCAGTTCCAAAAAAAGGAAGAACTGGTTTCTTTGTTCTGTGCCTACCAAAACTGGCTTCTTTTTCTATGAGGGAACCTAGGTGCTACTGCGATTGCATTATTTTATTTTACTTGTATATCAGTAACCTGAAGGCTAGTCTCCACAATTTCCTTCCTGCTGGAAAGACTCACAGAAGAGTACAAGTGAAGAGACTCATTGCAGGGAGAGAGAGGAGCTGACTTTTTAGGGTTTTTTTTTTTAAAAAAAAACAACAAACAGTTTAAAGAAATGGAGGATGGAGGATGATTTGGTCAGTCCAGGGATGAAGTTAGGCTCATTGGTTTGGATGGACTTGCAGGAAGTCAAGTGAAAGAAGGAAGGCTAGAGAGTTGCAGTGTCTGGATGGTAAATGAAACTTTTTTTTTCTTTAAAAATAAAAAAGCAAAGATGAAAAGGTATTGAAAATTTGGCTAATGAAGCAGAAGACTCTGCAGAGAGTACAAGGAAAGACCCAAAAAGAAGTAGCACTTTTGTAGTGTTTCCTCTCCCTCCAATTTTTCCATGAGGCTGACTTTTTTTTTGAGGTGAGTAACTACTGTGTTATATATCTGTCTCATTGTCTTCTGTCACCTGAGTAACACCTCTGTTACTGCTGCCAAAATGGCTACTCTGCTGCTGGGTCAGACCAATTATTTCTTAAATGGTTTGTATTCACCCACACTTCAAATGTGTGGCTCTGAGGAACAAAATAACAGCACCTCATTCTCTGTCTGCGGCAAAGAGCCATTATGCTAGCAACACATCAGTCTGCTCAATTAAAGAGCCAACGACTACAAAGCAACTGTATATCATTTGTATTACCTTTCTGCAGCAGACATTTTATTCTCAAATATCTGACTCCAAGAGGTCCTTTTCTGCTTAGCTAGTTACTTTATCCCAGCTTGCATTTAAGTTAATAAAAAACCTAACTGTGCTATAAGGAGAGATTTCCATGTCCTGCATATATCTGTACTCATTTCATTTCTGCTAGACATTTTTGGCTCTCTTTCAAGTTGATTTGTCAGATACCAAACATCCTTGAAATATTTGGCTTTGAGACTGTTTAAATACTTTTCTGATGGCACTTTTCTGGGTGGCAAAACATTTGTGGGGATTCAGCATTTTTTTAAACAAGTGATTTTAGGGGAAACCGCTTATATTAAAGAGATTGAGAAGGATAAGAGAGTTTGATCTGTGCAAACCTCTGGGAAACAAGATTACTTCCTGTATACCCCTAGCCAAAACTCAGCCCAGCTACATAAAGTTTGTCAAGCCTGATCCCACTATCGGGAAAGATGAGCCGTGTTTCTCTGCTGCCCACCATACCTGTAAACTGGAATAGGGACTATGGCATTCTGTGTCCCACTCCATGTTCCTAGCCTACTTAAGTAGGATTCCTGTGGCCCTGTCTGTCATCCCTCCTAAAAATTCTCTGCACCAGCATGTTCAGAAGCGGTAGTGTCCCCATCATCCTAAGCATCTGCAGCTGCCATCCTTCTTCCCTATTACACAGCCCTCCAGTTGCTCTCCATACACCAACAGCAACAGCCATACAGAGCTGAACATCAGCTGGGTTCTCTTAATAGTTTCCTTTTTTAAGCATTGGCATTAATCCTTTGGAGTTGTTACTATGTAAGGATATAGCAGGTATACCAGGCAATGGATATTACAACGCTGCTCAGATGTTGATAGCAAATTCCTTTTGACTTCATTGAAACTTTGTATAAGAGCTATTTCCCATGCTGAAAGATGAGCAATCCTGATATTTAATATTTGTACAAATACAAAAAGGGACCCAATTCTATATTTTAGATTAACTGATTACACACTTTATATTATGAATGAAACCTTTTCTTCAGCTGAGTTATAGATAAAAAGCATCCCCGGAAAAAGTAAGAGAGATAGTGGGTTAGTCTATATACTGTCAAAACAAAAAAGCAGTTCAGTAGCTCTTTAAAGACTAACAAAATAATTTATTAGGTGGTGAGCTTTCGTGGAAGTCTTTAAAGTGCTACTGGACTGCTTTTTTGTTTTGAACCCCTGAAATGATCAAAATAGAGAGCTAAATATCTGCCCACAAACACAATACATGCAAATATCTCAAAGGGTATGTTTACACTGCAGTTAAAAACTGCAGCTGGCCCATGCCAGCTGACTCAGGCTCATAGGGCTTGGGCCAAAGACCTGTTTAATTGTAGCATAGATGTTTGGCTAAGGATGCAAGCCAGGATCTGGAACCCTCCAAAATGGGAGTGTCCCAGAACTTGGGGTACAGCCCAAGCCAAAAGGCCAATGCCACAATTAAACAGCCACTTAGTCTGAGTCCATAATCCTGATTCAGATGGCACAGGCTAGTCATGAATGTCTAATTGCAACGTAGACCCTCCTTGTGAGAATGTGCAACCAAGAAAAGAATTTAATTGTGATGTGTTTGTCTCTGAATAAATGGGTGCAGGAGACACTCCTGATCTCAAACTGAAGGGACTAAAGTATGAACTTGACCTTTGGACAGATAGCTAGGGGATGAAATCATGGCCCCACTGAAGTCAGTCCCAAACCTCTGACTTTGATAGGGGCAGGGGTTTATCCAGTAGCCCAACCTAAGGGCACTATTGCCGGCCTGGAGACTGATATGATCTGCTGTGTGACCTTAGTAAAGTAATGTCATCTCTGTGCCCTTGCTCCCCCTTCCACAGTTTGTTCCTCTGTACAACCATCCTGATTAGATCATTATCTGCTCCAAGAGCTTATTTCCTGTATGTCTATACAGTACCCAATGCAATGGGTATAGTTAGCAAGCTAACTGGTTACACTAAATAAAGAATAAATCCAGATACTCAAATAACGTAAGTGTTCTTTAAATGCAGCTTCTTACAACTGCAGATTCTAGGCAGCTCTGTGCTGAGTTAATTTAAGATCCTGACATATGGGGCCTGATTCTCCATGGTCTTGTATTCCTCTGTAGTTACTAGCATTTTTGAAGTGCAATCAGATCAAAATTGTCCATCTACTTATGTCAGCAGTAGTATTGCCCAACCATTGTGCATTAATTGGGCCAAGTGTTTTGCTGGTATTACTCCATACTTGATTCACAGGCAGCATGTCCAAAGTGAGCCAAAGAGAGAGCAGGATTAAGCCTTCAATTTTATATTATAGACACTTTGATATCTCTAAACTAGCTGCATCGGCAGGTGCTACAATGACCACAATTATACTATAGCTTTCCATCCTCCTCCAGTTCTTACATGGAAGGTAAGGTCATTTCAGGGAAGGGTAAATTCTGCCTAGGCTAAATAAAAAAAATCTCAGTGAATTAACTGTATAAATGGCTCTGAATAAGCCACATTAAATTCTTAATTTTGGGTTAGGATGGAAGGCATAGTCCTCGTCAGATACTCACTGCTCATGCAATTAATTCAAACAAAGAATGAATAAATGCAAGGTATAAAATATTTTAGCAATAATCTTTTCATGGAAAAACAATGAAAATTTGAAGACAGCTTAAGGTTTAGTGTCACAACAGATTATGGTGTGAATGGAGTATGTCCTTACAGGAATCTATTTAACTAGTGACATCCTAGCAGGAACAAACTATAGGGCTTTGTGACATGAAAAATGAGAATTTGCTGTTTGAGTGTTTACTAGAACTCACAACTAGCAGGAAATGAGGCATGAAATGTATTGTCAAACATACAGTGTTCAAAATATAATGCATTACTTTTTAAGCTGAGCACTGCTTTTAGAGATGCTAACTCAGGCCCTCAGTCAGATATGTATATTTAAAAAAGTAATGGCAAGAACCGTTTGGGAATTATAACAAAAATGCCTTTAGAAAGGCAATTTTTTTCTCCTATAATGCCTGGCTTTCTGAAAAGCATAACACACATTTGTCATGCTTTCCACAATACAAAAACTATTAATCACAAATAAGCCAGAACGGAACAGCATCATAGAGGACAAACGAACCAGCACAATCTGGAATGGTGGGAGCAGGAAGAGGCATAAAATGTTTTACATAGCTATGTGAGGCAATGCAAAATAAGATCCTGCTGTTGCCGCATGCTAGATTACTTTAAAGATAGACATTGACTGGGTTTTGGTAACTCACTGTGGACAATGGCTCATTTATTCCCATCTTGTAGGCGTGGACCTCAAAGTTCAGGAATCGAGACCTGGAGAAGAGATGTTACTATTTCTTTTGTTGCAGGTGAAGGAGAAAGGATGAGTCTGGCAGCAACTTGGGATATGGGTGCAAAGGTGCTGACTTCTGTTCTAACCAAGGGGTGCTTGAACCCCTGCTGTACACCTGGCCCCAGCATTCATTGTACCCCTTTCCCCCAAAACCCTGCTCCTACCTCACTTTCCACCCTGCCCACAAGCCTCCACCCCCACCTTGCCTCTTTCCACCACTGGCAACAGGAGGCACTGAGGGGAGAACAGAGCAGGCTCGTTTTACCCCATGGGTCCTCCAGCCACAGAGCATCTGTGGAGTCAGCATTTAGGTCTGTGTGCACTGTGCTGGAGATGGAGGAAAGGAACCCTTCCATCCCAGTCTATGGCTTTCCTGGTTTTGTCACATTGATATACTGCCAGACAAGGCTGTATAAATTTAAATCGCCATATACTATTTAATACATTAACAAGCATTCAAATGTGTGAACCAACTACCTAATCCCACACATCACTCTAATACTTCTCAGTCATCAGGTCACATAATGTACCCGGTAAGCAAAACATGTAACAGTCAAAAGGGCCTCGGACCTGAAGACCTCAGACAATGTGGTGTGGGCAAGGCCACAGTCAGGGCTGTTGTAATGGAGGTAGAGAGGCCCAGGCATGCACCCACTGGGGGTTTGAGGCCCAGAGCAGCACATCTCTGCCTAATAGCCGATTGCCACCATGACGGACCATGCTCTTTCAAAAAAGTGCGACATGGAGCATCTGAACATGTCCTTTTTTTGAAAAAGTGACATTGAAAGAGTGGCCTTTTCTTATTTTCTGTTTGGAAGAGCAGTTGATTCCTGTGGTGCCTAACGTTGATTTCATCTTCGAAAGAGCATGCAGCATGTGTAGACAAGCAGTGCGCTACTTCAAAGTGGAGCCTGCTCTTTCTAAAGAACAGGCCAGTGTAGACACAGCTATGGTGTCCCAGTTAATAGTTTGTTAGCTCCCAGGCACAGTATTCAAAATGGAGGAACAGTAGACATATCCATCTGCCTCCCCAAAAAGGGATAATTTTTTCTCAGGAACACAGAAGTGATGATACATTTAAAAAACCCCAGTAAAAGAAAAATCCTATCTGGACATGAGAGTTGAGTTTAAACATTTTAGGCAGCTGCAGGCTTCCAATAACATGGAGTCCCTTGAAACCTGGTTGATTTGTCTACAGACTTCCTTAAGCCAAGAAAAATCAAGTGTCTAAACCTATATCTCCACCTTCCCTACAACTGGAAAAGTGTAAGCTCATTTCTATTTTTGGTCGATCAGCATAATATGGTAAGCTTCACTTTCAACATATGTATATTGTCTAACCAAACTTTATTTCCCTTTAACTCAGTTTTTAGCCAGTCCGTCCCCATCTAACCTTCAGAGGCAACTTTTTATTTTCGACAGTTTAGTTGAAAACACATTTTCAATTAATTTCAAAAGTGAAATGAATTTTACAGCTGAAATTAAGCATGCAGAAATGCATTAGTTTGGTTACCCTTTCCTAACCTGAGATAGTTATTTGACCATACAGGCTCTTGAGATCTTTTCTTCTTAAAAAGGGGATATTTTAAATAGTCTTTTTTCTTATACAAGTGCACATTATTAAAATAGGAATAAAATTAAGAAATATTCCCTGCAGACAAGTGCCAAGGCTATTTGTATACAAAAGGGCGTTTTCCCATGTTTATGCATTTAACTATGAGAAAGTATAACTGAAGCAAAGCTGTTTTTAAAAAATCTGTTAGCATTATAAGAGTGGCAGGGTTTTACACACTTAAAAAGTATCCCTCTTGCTGTTTTTTTCAGATCCGTAGGTATGTTGACATAACATGGATTCAACTTCATTATGATTTTAAAATCCCAGACTTGAGCAGGCTTCTTATGTTCTACTCTGAGGCTGACCTTACCAGCACAGTTGTATACAGATTTTTTCAGTACTAATTGAGAAAGCAAGGCTGGCTATGTTTAATTTTTTTTATGACGATATCAAGCCTCATTTGCTGCTGATGTGACACAAGTAATAACAGTGAAATTATATGGTGCTCTGTAGATTTATGTCAGTTGAGGATTTGGCTCAGTACATTCACATCATATCATTAGGTGTTCAGTTTTCACTGGTGATATGGAATTCCCAGCTTTTGTAGAATTAGATGACTGATGTGACGCACTATCTTTAGATGAGTCGCCTCTGCCTCCCTCCTTTAAATTGAGCTAATGGTCCCCACCCAGTTCTTCCCAGTTTAGGCATTCTAGATGCTAAGCATTTTCACTGTCCATGTGATTGCAGATTAATTGAGATCAGCCTTTAACAGAACCAGATCGTAAGATAAACACATAGAAATAAGCCAGATCTTGGCCTAGACTAACTTTTAGTTTGCCAAAACTACCACTGAAGTTAATAGAAGTTTCTCCTTCATAAAGACTAAGTCGGGGTTAAGTACCTCAGTTGTACCAGTTCAATTCTCAACAAAATCAATGATGCTACTTGTATTGAGATCAGAATCTGGGACTAAGACTTAACTGTTAGATGTAGAACAAACTATTTTACATAGTGTAATATGTAGACATCTAAGGTACCCTTATGAATTTTCTGGCTTCTTTATGCTTCAGCTTAGAGAACACAAATAAAAATAAAGACCATTTTATATATTCGGTAGCTCATCTATTACACAAATAAATTAATGGCAGTCAGTCCGTATTCAAAACAGTAAATTTAACATGACAATGCCTTTCAAAAGTATGTTTCTAGCCATATGTACATTTAATTCTTTTGACAGTTTTATTAGTTGAATCCCATCACATTCAAAATTGGGTTTCTGTAATTTTGCCAATATGCTAAAAGAGTAAACACCACCCCCTGGTCTCTTGTGGTTTCCTTTGCTAAAAAAAAACATCAAGCTAAAGAGCCGGAAGACATCTTAGAAAGCATGTAACAATTGTTAAGAAATTCATAAATTATGGGGGATATTTTTCATAACAAGCAAGTGAATTTCAGAATGTCTCAAAAATAAGGGTTTAATTCAAAAACTTCTGAAAGTTTTTCCTTTTCCTCTCAGTTGCTGTCACTGAAGAGCATATTAACAAGAAAAAAAGACACCACACACACAAACAGAAAACTACAAGACAGGCTTAGCTTAGATATTAAGAACCAGCCAACATGTTCTTACTAATTAATAAAATAAACACCACCTTCTCTGAGCATGTAATACCTATATTATTAAAAAACAAATTGTTGATTAAGACCCTAATCCAGCAAAACACATAAATGTATGTAACTTTAAACAAACAGTTCTGCTTATTAGACTTAACCTCTATTTCTTCTCAGTAGTCTTCTCCTCAGGCAAACCCTTCTTTAAAAAAAAATACCCATACATGCAATAAGCCTGAATTGTATGTTTAAAAGACAAGATACTCTGGCTCCAGTGGACCAAGGGGTGTTGGCGGGGAGGGAATACATATTCTTGATTCAAGAGCTCCATTCAAAATTTCCAGATATTACCCTCCCTAATGCTTAACCCATCCCCCCACCGTCGTCTGCTCCTGCACCTTGCCTCCCACCCAGACCCCAACCTGCATACTACTTCTCCCTCAGCCTCACACCCCAACCTGCTCCTGGCAGCCCCCTCCCACCCACTGAATCCGTTATTTTTGGCCCCATCACAGAGCTTAGGGCCCTCCCCCACAAAATAAAAAGGACTATTAGCTTCAGGCCCAAAGAAGAGTTAATTTCTGGGAGAGGGCATTGGCGTAATGCCTAGCACTGTGCACAGAATTGTAATTCTGTGTCATGGAGGATTTTGGCTTGTTCTCATTTGGAACCAAAGCCAATGGTGCCAATAGCTGCCATGAGTTCCAGGGCAAGGGATGGTGGGGCCTGGCTCTGTGCTTTAAGGGGCCTGGCATCAAGCAGAAGGGGCAAGACCTGCTCAGCCCAAAGGGCTGGGGAGGGTGGAGCACAAAGAGTGACACTCCAGTGGCAGTTCAAAGGGCTGGGGGTGCCAGCCACTGCTGTTGACGCAGGAGCAGCAACAGTACATAGGAACTCCAGGTCCGGATGCAATTGCTCCTGTTATCTAACCGCTGCCCTCCACCTCCATCAATGGGGCCTATCAAGAGCCATCTTATCGATTATGGAGGACAACAGATGGTTAGCGTCCTCCAGGGCTGAGTGGATCACTAGCTGTACAGCATTCTCCCCCTTACAGATCTGTCTTGCAAAGAGAGCTAGAATTCCACAGACAATGGGAAAAAGCCAAATATTTAAGGCAGACCCTCAGCTGATGCACATCCATTTACACCCATCAAGAATCTCATCCATTGCATTTTAAGCATTTTGATAATTAGGCATCAAAGTGAACAGCACTATTGTAATACTTCTGTACATACACAGATGCACAGGGGATTTAAATAAGTAGTGGATGAATTAAACATCCAGTAGAATTAATTCTATTTGGAAACTGATGCACTTAAAGTAGAAGCAACTGAAGAAAATTTTATGGATTTCATCTCTTGATCATCTTTGTCCCCAATTCCACAGCTGAACAATGAATGACAGTTATCTACAAATAAGACGGTGTCACCAGTATTAGTCAGAGCTTCCACCTCCTAATGTACTGGAGAAAGCCTCTAATAGTACAGGTTGAACCTCTTTAGTCTGGCATTCACTCATCCAGTATCATCCGTAATCTGGCACAATTTTAGTTAGCTGGACAACCACTTCCATGGTTGTGGCCAGGTTCCCTGCGGTCCCATAAAATTTATTTAAAGCCACCAGTCCTGGCTGTCAGTGTTCTGTGCTGTTATTTAGCTCAAATTTACCCCTTAATGTCTTGTAGGAGCCCCGTAAATAGTGGAAGTGTTGGTAAAGATGCAAAACAATATTGACTTCCTATGGTCCAGCAAATTCTCTTATTTGGCACTGGTCAGATCCCAAGAGTGCAAACTAGAAAAGTTCAATATGCATTAGGAATAAGAAGTCAAAACTCTGTTGCACTAATTTGTTGTGCTGCCTGTTCTATCCCATTCACTACAATTTTTGGTATGCTCTTTTTAACCCCTATTCAAGGCCACTAAAAGACAAGTTCAGTCTCCCAGGCAGTACTAACAAAGAAAACAGAAAAAGCTTAAATCATTTCACCCTTACAGTCTTCTGCGCAGCCAGATCTTCTATTCTCCCCCTCCCCCATGTATAATCATAAATATCAGTCAAGGTATATTTTTATATTTACCTTTCCTCATATGTAAGGATACCGTGCTGACCCGTGGCAGTGCCTGCTCAATTGGATACATGGTATAAAGTCACAAGGAAAAGGGGAGAAAGGACTGTGCCCACCCCCCATTTTCAGTTTGCTTGCATTATTTCATCTGGTAAAGCCCATTCAGACATTAATAACAGCTTTCCCATCTGCAAATAAAAGTATGCCACTTTAATTTTTTGGCAGCAAACTGGCATTTTGTCATTTAATCATTTCACATCATTACACAGCAATATGCAATGTAATGATATGACACTCCTAAATGACAAACACTGGTACCTCCTGTACTGGAAGAATAATGTAATAGGCAACAAATTATATACTTAAGGTTGCCACAATTTCACTCCCACAAGTTGGGATTAAGATGTTGGATAGCTGCAAGGAGAAAAGGAGAGGCTCACCTACAGATACACGCAAGTAATTGTTGCCTTCAGACGTCAGGGTAAAGAGTGTAGAGAGGTTTGAGTCAGATAGATGCTGTGCAATGTTCCTGCTACTATTGTCCATCTATGTAGAATCAATTTTATGTGCAGATGTGTACCACCAGTAGAAACACATACTGCTGGCTGTGGGTGCTCTGCTAATCATCTGCCTTGATATTTGACTCTCCTGGGTGGCTGCCAAAGTGCTGAGCTTACAGAGAACCCATGTTCCTATTGGTGGTGCACTGTCACATGCCTTGGAGCACATAAAAATTATTCCATCCATGGACGGAATAAAAAAAAAAAAGAGAGGGGACACTGGTGCTGAGTACTGCACGTGGGATGCTAAGCACCGTTCGCTCCTACTGAAGAGTCCAGTCTTCCAAGAGGCTGAGGTATTTGTATCCATCCCCTTCACTGGATCAGATCTCATGTGAAGGCAATATAAAAACTTAGAGTAGCACAGATACCTCTATGTTGTAGTAGCCACTATTTTTCAGTATCATTCAGAAGGAATATGGGAAAAAGTGGCATGAGTGCATGGTATGTTATTGATAAGGCCAATAGCTGTGCCTCCAGTGTATTCAGAAGGTGATTTGTTTTCTAAGCATTTCAAGCCTCAAGCATTTGAAGATACTCAGACACACAGATATGCCACCAATGTACAAACAATCCATTAGCTGTACTCCACATTCACATAGGACATAAATAGTGCTATCTCCCAGCCCTGCCTATACATGCCAAAAACCAGCAACTGGATGAAGAGCACCTAGCACAAGGATGTGTGCAGTGAAAGAATCAAGAGAGAGAGAAACATTAGGAAGAGCAAAACAAACATGTAACATCAGAATCTAACAGAAACATCTTTTTAATCTTTAGTACAGACTGTGACAGAGGGATCTTAGGCCAGGTCTACACTAGACATTAAAACTGATTGTAAATATGCAACTCAACCTATGGCAACTGTGTAGCTAAAATGGACTTGTGGTCATCCTCTCAGAGGACCTCCATGGACCTTTCACTGAGCTCCCTTACTCCTCACAATATTGAGTACAGCGGTCGACTGTCAACCCCAATAGTTTGATTTTGCACATCCCTACTAGGCATATGAAATTGAACCCCAGAAGATCAATCCTCAGTGGGTAAATCTTCTGGGTATTGAGACATACCCTTATTCACCCTACCCAGATACAGTGGGCTCAGATGTTCCTCCTGGTTCAGGTTGCTTTGTACTGTCTCAGCGGTACAAAACACCCAGACAGCTGCTCCAAAGAGGTAGCTAAAGACTCCCATGGATGCAGAAGAATCCTTGAGTAGCGAAGAACTGATGTAAGGGGCAGAGGATGGGACATGTCTGGGGAAGGGAAGAATGCATAGGGTCCAAGTCTTGGCTGAGACAGTCTGTATAGAATCCTTGTAGCAAGCACTATTTTAGATTGCTCTAAAGGAGGCTGGAAAGAAACTGTTCCATCCTTCTCCCTCACTGAACCAGGGTCAGGGAGCACACAGGAAAAGATCCACCCTTCTCCCTTGTTCGCTCCAGTTGTACCAAGTATAAACTGAGGGCCATCACTAGACAAACACACTGCTTTCACCTTCGAGCCTCATTCAGTCTGTCTGGGAGAACTTGAGAAACACAGAAATGGACAAAAGTTAGAAGGGAACTGCTTTTTAAGTATTCGTTCAGCTGGTTTTACCACACATTTTCCTGAGTTCAAACACAATAAAGCAACGTGAGAGTTTGCCAACTCCATATTCAGGGGAACACAAAGTGACAATGTTGGTCTCAAAATAAGAAAGGAATTGTATAAAAAATGGAAACAAGGAAAAATTACAGAGGATGAATATAGGCAAACAACACAAGAATGCAGGAGAAAGATTAGAAAGGCTAAGGCACAAAATGAGCTCAAACTAGCTACAGGCATAAAGGGAAACAAGAAGGCGTTTTATAAATATATGAGAAACAAGACGACGACCAGGGACAGGGTAGGGCCATTGCTCAGTGAGGAGGGAGAAACAGTAACAGGGAACTTGGAAACGACAGAGATGCTTAATGACTTCTTTGTTTCAGTCTTCACTAAGAAGTCTGATGAAGGAATGCTCAACACAGTGAATGCTAGTGGGAAACGGGTAGGGTTAGAAGTTGAAATAAAAAAAGAACAAGTTAAAAATCACTTAGGAAAATTAGATGTCTGCAAGTCACCAGGGCCTGATGAAATGCACCCTAGAATACTCAAGGAGCTGATAGAGGAGGTATCTGAGCCTTTATCTATCATCTTTGGAAAATCATGGGAGACAGGAGAGATTCCAGAAGACTGGAAAAGGGCAAATATAGTGCCCATCTATGAAAAGGGGAATAAGAATAACCCAGGAAACTACAGGCCAGTTAGCTTAACTTCAGTGCCAGGAAAGATAATGGAGCAGGTAATTAAAGAAATCATCTACAAGCACTTGGAAGGTGGTAAGGTAATAGGAAACAGCAAGCATGGGTTTGTAAAGAATAAATCTTGTCAAACTAATCTGATAGCTTTCTTTGATAGGATAACAAGCCTTGTGGATAGGGGAGAAGCGGTAGATGTGGTATACCTAGACTTTAGTAAAGCATTTGATATGGTCTCTCATGATATTCTTATCAAAAAGCTAGGCGAATACAATTTAGATGAGGCTACTATAAGGTGGGTGCATAACTGGCTGGATAACCATACCCAGAGAGTAGTTCTTAACGGTTCTCAATCCTGCTGGAAAAGTATAACAAGTGGGGTTCCGCAGGGGTCTGTGGTTCGGACCGGTTCTGTTCAATGTCTTCATCAATGATTTAGATATTGGCATAGAAAGTACACTTATTAAGTTTGCAGATGATACCAAGTTGGGAGGGGTTGCAACTGCTTTGGAGGATAGGGTCATAATTCAAAATGATCTGGACAAATTGGAGAAATGGTCTGAGGTAAACAGGATGAAGTTTAATAAGGACAAATGCAAAGAGCTCCACTTGGAAAGGAACAATCAGTTGCACACATACAGAATGGGGAGAGACTGTCTAGGAACGACTACAGAAGAAAGGGATCTAGGGATTATAGCGGACCACAAGCTAAATATGAGTCAACAGTGTGATGCAGTTGCAAAAAAAGTAAATGTGATTCTGGGATGCATTAACAGGTGTGTTGTGAACAAGACACGAGGAGTCATTCTTCTGCTCTACTCTGCCCTGGTTAGGCCTCAGCTGGAGTATTGTGTCCAGTTCTGGGCACCGCAGTTCAAAAAAGATGTGGAGAAACTAGAGAGGGTCCAGAAAAGAGCGACAAGAATGATTAAAGGTCTACAGAATGTGACCTATGAAAAAAGGTTGAAAGAATTGGGCTTGTTTAGTTTGGAAAAAAGAAGATTGAGGGGAGACATGATAGTGGTTTTCAGGTATCTAAAAGGGAGTCATAAGGAGGAAGGAGAAAACTTGTTCTTCTTGGACTCTGAGGATGGAACAAGAGGCAATGGGCTTAAACTGTGGCAAGGGAGGTTTGGGTTGGACATTAGGAAAAAGTTCCTCACTGTCAGGGTGGTCAAACAGTGGAATAAATTGCCAAGGGAGGTTGTGGAATCTCCATCGCTGGAGATATTTAAGAACAGGTTAGATAGTACTTGGTCCTGCCATTGGGGCAGCGGGCTGGACTCAATGGCCTCTTGAGGTCCCTTCCAGTCCTAGTGTTCTATGATATCTTTGATGTCAGGTGATTATCTTTTAAAAAAACCCTTTAAATAAAATCCTTTTTAAATGGCCATCTGAGAGTCTGGCAAGTCCAGCAGAAAATACTCAATATGAACAAACTTAAAAACAGGATTGCGGGTGGCAATATATTTACCAAAGGCAGCTATCTGTGAAAAGGGGGATATTTTTCTGTGACAAATATTTTCCCTGCCATTTTATTTAACAAAAGAAGAATTATTGAATTTCTACTGTTTAATCAGTTGTTATTCAATGGCTGAGTTCCATTGTTTGCCATGTCAGAAGAAACAATCCTCAAAAACCAATTCTGGAAGTGACAAAACTTCTTTCCTGCCACATTACCACAGAAGGTGCCAACCTCTTTCTGCAGAAGATGCTGCCATTGCTATGGTCATTGACCACACTTGAGCTGGAGTACCTAATTTAAACAAACAAACAAACAGGCCAATAGGGCATTCTATGATTTGATATTTCAGTCCCCCAGACATAGGGCTGGTTTTGAACTTGCTTTGAAAAATCACAACAAGCCTTCTCCTTTCTTCAATGCCCTGGCAAAAACAGCATATCCTGAGTACAGAAATCTGGCATATAAAATGGCTGCCTTTACCGCCACGACCAATGTGCTAAATAGGCACAGGGTGATATGGGCACAATCATTCCATAATCCAGTAGCTGCCCTTACTACATTATTCTGCCCTCGTTCCATTTCATTAGTAATTTTGCCTATTGTTATGCATGTAAACTGAATACTAAAATGCCATGCAAAATTGGACAATAGAACCAAAAAGATGAATAAAGGTTTGAGAGGAAAAGAGCATGTAAAAACCATTTTATTCCCCCAAACACCTATTTTAATATCCTGTGCTAAAATTTGATGTCCCATTGAACTGTTAATATAAAAATGGGTTCCTAGTGCCAGAGGGAAAAGGTACTTTGTTACACATGGCAAAAGTGACGATAAGTGGGAGTCAATATAGCCCTAGATGTTTTTATTTGGGTTGGTTTTTTTCCTCCAAGCAACTTCATGTTTTAATGTTTTTTGTAGCACCTTGTTCACTGAGATGCAGCAGAGGCAAAAAGTAATCATTATTACAGAAGACGGAAAGTGGGAGTGAAGTTAGCGGGGTGGGGGGTGGGTAGGTGGCTAAGGATATATGTACCACAGTGATTTAGAATGTTTTGGCTCCTTCCCAGAGGCAAAGAGAGGAAGGAATTTAGTTATGGAGACTGAGAAATTCTAGAACAGCAAATGAATGTTTCAATTAGCTTGTTAAACAGTTCATTAGAAGCAAATAGACCATTTTTTGCCAACTGTATGTTTTGGTTGTGTTCCAGTCCTTCAGTGGCAACTAGAAGGGAGAGGGTGAAGGAAGGATGGGTAAAATAAAGAGAAAGTCAGAGAAGAGTGAGGAAGGATAGTGTTGTGATTAAAAGCAATGGAGTGAGACTTAGAAGATAATAGATTTAATTCCTGACTTTGCCACAAACTTCTTGTGTGACCTTGGGACCATCACTTAATCTTTAATGCTGAGATAACACTGCTTTTCCCTGACCCTTTGTCTTGTCTATTTAGACAGGAAGCTTGAACCAGGAACTTTTCCCTTATTATGTGTTTGTATAACACCCAGTCCCATGGGGGGCGTGATCTGAGTTAGTCCTCTTTACTGCTGTCAGTATGTCAGTATAAATAATAGGAAAGGACTTGGAGAGTTGATATGAGGAGGTAGTTGGAAAGAGATGGGAGGAGATAGAAAGATAGCCTTGTTACCTCATCCACAGTCACATCACACACACACTGCAAGTTATCACTAAAACTGTTATGCTAGTTCATTTTTTTAAAAAATGCAATATAGCCACTGTTTTGGATATACAGCTATGGAGGATACTTCTCCTTACTCTTGTAGAATTTTAAGGCACTGAGTTAAGGAGCCTGGAAACAGAATGTATTTTCCTGCTATTTTAAATCATTAGTGTTAGGAGAAAGGCTGCACGTGGTTGGGATCGGATGTGGGGGGCGGGGCGGGCGGGGTGAGGGAAGACGTTGCATCTAGAGAACGGAAAAATAGGACAAGACTTCCCAGTGGGAGCCCTTGTGCATCTTAGGGAGAACAGCAGAATTACAAGTTAATTTGTGTTAGTTGGGAGGGAGATCCATTCAGACCAGTTCAAATCAAGTCCAGGAGATATAACTGGACAATCCATCATACAGTCAGTTCTGCCCTGACTGGACCATGTCTTCATTACCATTGCCACCCAGACTAGCTAGATTAAAGCAAGCATAGTACATTGACACCGTAATTTGTGGTGTAGATATATGCTCACAAACCTCTCTTGGCCTCAGCTTTCCTCAGGGTCATATTGCCAGGTCTGCCAATGAGGTAAGGAAGGCAGCAAAATGGGCAGTTGCCCTGGGCATGGTGTTTCATAAGAGCCTGGAGTTCCCACTGCCACAGTAGCAGCTCTGGGTCCCTTTGACTTGCCATGGCAGCGCCACTGCACAAGGCTGTGAAGGAGTGCAGGGGACAATGGTCCAGGCAGCAATGAGGGCTGAATAAATTAGGTCCCACGCCTTCCAGGGCATGGCAGTCAGTCCTGCTGCATGTCACCCACCTTTTAAAAGTGCTTTGTGATCCGTGATGAAAAGCAGCATTACAAGTGGGAAGCATGATTCAAGCTACCAGATTTTTATTATTCCCAATAATTAAAAAGGTATGAGACTCAAAAACAGTATTGTGTGCCAAAAGATCCCAGCTTACACCATCCCATTCAGAGCATTAGTTTTCCCCATCACAACCTGCAACTCATAATACATTTACCACATTAATTAACAGCAGATTCATGTTATGATTTTTTGTGTAAGAGAAACAGCACAGATCTGTGTGGAAGTCCCATCTGGCTAACCTAGTACTTATATTTCATCAGTACTTCCTTTCAGTATTCCACACGTTCCCCACCCCCCTTTTGAAAAAAAAAAGGAATAAGAAATCAACAGAAGTAACGGTTTGGCAGCAGCCACTTTGTTGTTATGAAATAAAAATAAATTAATCACATTTTGTAGGTTCTAGAAACTTCCTGCTTTAATGCAACTCAAGTCTACAATTGTGTTCACAGCACAAACACCACTGTGACTCTCTATTTGATACCAATAATCCCACACAGGAAAGGAATCATAACTCTTCTGTTATTTGAGATGACATCCGCCTTTTAACTTTAAGCAGCGTTCTTTAAACATTTCTAAACTTTTCCTATTTCTTCCCAGTGCCTTGATATGAATTTGCCTGTCACTGAAGGCTGTACACAAAGAGAGACACAGACATGGAGCACAAAGATATCAGGAAGTGGTTTTCCTAGCAACAGTAATCATCTGAGAGATCCCAGAACATCCTTCCTATTCATGCAGCATTTTGTGTTTTGAATAGTGCTGACAGGTGAAGTGGATTCATAGTATTTAATACAAAAAAATATTGCTACGGATGGGTACAGCACAAAAGCTAAAATATCCACACTATTCATTAACAGATGAATTCACTGTTTTCATAATGTTCCAGATTATTCACCGATGTGCCATGGCAAAGGCAAATGCTTTCCCCTGCCCACAGAATGAATAATCTAATTTACTTTACGGGAGTACAGAGTCCCAGGGTAGTTCTCCAAAACGTAGTTTGCATCTTCAAATCCAGTCCATCCATCTTCCTGTCTAACACCCACCTTTACATTTTTCAGCACATTGAAATCTACACATCCTGTAGTGTGACTTTCCATCTCTGTCACTCTAGGGGCATTTTCAGACCTTCAGTCTATTGCCACAAATCTAAGCCTCTCTTGGATGAGCCCACCCACTGCTGGTCAGATTGGCAGACATTTTTAGATTTGTGATGCTTTAAAATCTTCTTGCTTGAGAAATTCGTTTCTGATATCTTGCATGGGGTTTCAGCTCCAAGGCTACAGAATGCCAATAAAAGCAAAGGAAGCCTAGAACAAAACTCTGCTCATCCTTCTCCCCTCCTTTCCTGCTAAGCCTGGCTGAAGATCACTGCTTTCCTATTTCAGCCCTTTCAGCATGCCTGATGGAAAGGATCAGTGCTTTTTTTGTACTGGTACTTGTCGGTACTGAGTACCTGCACCTTGGCGGCCCCAGCCCCTACCACCAAAATACCTAGTCCAGTCCCTAGACATGCTCAGCCAAATGCTGCAGCAATGAGCAAATCCTGCCATGCAGCTGCTAGCTGTGTTTTATAACATGGGGCGGGGGGAAAAGAGCTCCCCTGTAAAGTCTGATCAGCACCCTTTCCTTCCAGCACCAATCCCAGCTCCTACAGTGGCCACAGAGAGAATTTTAACTGCTAAGTGATTTAAATGAACTTCAGCAGCTACTGATGTTGACTGTGGTTCCTCCTGGGTTTCACTTTTGTTTCTAGTTATACAACATCAATAGGAAGACAGTACAGTGATTCTCATGTGATTAAAGAGGGTTTTGGAACAGATTGATAAGTTAAATAGTAAGAAGTCACCAGGACTAGATGGCATTCACATCAGCATTCTCGAGGAACTATTAACTCTGTATGTAACTGCTTAAATCTGCTTCTGCCAGAGGAATAGCAGATAGCTAGTGTGACAGCAATTGTTAAAAAAGGGCTCTTGAGGTGACCCTGGCAATTACAAGCAGGTAACTCCTGTACCAAGCAAGGTGGTTGAAACCATAGTGAAATACAGAATTATAAGACACTGATGAACATGATAGATTGGTAAAGCATGGTTTCCCTTTTCAGAAGCTATGATGACTCTTCTCCAATCCATTAGAATTCTTTGTGCTGCAAATAAACATGTGGGTGAGGGTGAAAAGGGCTATGGAACAGTTTCTACTGGAGGAGAGCTTAATGAAAAAGCACTATTCAGCCTGGAAAGATAGATGGAAGACAGGCGGGTTGGGGTGGGGGTTTATAGTACAGTCCTACAGAATTACTAATGGTATGGAGAAAGTGAAGAGAGAAGTGTTATTTACCCCTTCACATCACACACAAACCAGGAGTCACCTAATGGAAGATGGTCAGGGATGCAACTCCATGCTCTGGGTGGCCAAAAACTTCTGCTAGAAGCTGGGACTGAATGTCAGGGGGTGGATCATATGATAAATTGCCCTGTTCTGTCCACTGCCTCTGAAATATTTGGCACTAGACTAGCAGCTAGCTGGGCCATTAATCTGACACAGTAGGCCCATTATTTTATTTTGCACAACCCTTAGCAGAACAGGAAAGTAGAGAAAGAACACGAAGATTCCCAAAATCTATTTTTCACTGTTATGAGAACTGGGCCTCTTGCCTTCTAAGCTTGACAGTGTATTTTTAACTCTTGGTCAAAGTGTAATGATTATATCTCTTATGCACAGTCTCCCAAGAACATAACTGGGCACTTTTTAAATACTTCCTAAGCTTTCTAGAAGTGTATCCTCACTAACATAGCCAACAAGCTAACAATGTGCTATTTCCCCATTTGTCAAATGAGAATACCAAGCCACAGAGAAGTGATTTGCTCAAGGTCCCACGGGAGGTCTGCAGAATCAGGAGTTCATACTCTCCTAAATCCCCATGCAGAACTCTGAGTTAAAGGCTATTTGCTAATAGCCACTCAAGTTTCTCTGAAAATTTCATTCTACTGTTTGCAAATCATATTCCTCATTGCTTTTCAACTCAGCAAGGTAGTAAGATTAACATTATTAAGGACCCTTGCAGTGGAATCCAAAATGCTGCACGTTTAGGCAATGTGCTATTGGGAGTCAAAGCCAGTTCTCATTTCCAAAGCAATCCCACTTTTTTCCACAGTTTAAAAAAAAATGTTTTACTCATGGTCAGTTTCATAGGATGTTTCCACCTGAGTTCAAACTGATGCCATATGTTGGCCATCAAAGGACCATCAAAGCTTCTGCAGTTAAACATCTCCCCAGCATTTTATACAGGGTTTCTTTGAAAGCAGTAATAGTAGCCCTACATGCAGGGAGATCCTGCAGCTCTTAGAAAGGGTACTCCAAATCAGCAATTGATCATCATTGCACTTCAAAACTAAACTGAATGTGCACTCCTCAACTGACATGATAGTTGGCTGGAAAGACATCTGTGCAATAATTATTTTTTTAAAATAGCTGACTGTCCTTTATTACTAAACACACTGCAGAGCAGGGAGCAGCAACTCCTGGCACAGGTGCTGAGAGTGGCACACAAGCTGATTTTCATGAGCACAAAAGGTGGGGTCAGCACAGCCCTTCCTCCCACATTCAGCTGGGAGCTTGCCCCAAACCATGACCACTGTGGATTAACAAAAGACAAGCTGATGCTACCAAATACAACCTAAATAGTAAACCTCTGCATCTTAATTTATTTATGAAACTGTTCTAAGTAGGACTATTAGTGACTTTGGCTGTGTCTACACCACAAAAATAACTTTAAAGTTGCTTACTTCAAAGCAACTTTGAAGCAGAGCATCTACACACACCCTACTTCAAAGTTAAAGTTCAAAGTAGGGCACTACTCCATTCCCAGGGATGGAGTAAGGACTTTGAAGTTGGGCTCCCTACTTTGAAGTTAACTTCTAAGTAAGGGAAAAAAGGTGTGTGTAGACTATCTGCTGGCTACTTTGATGTAGTGTTTAACTTTGAAATTATTTCCTAGTGTAGACACCCCCTTTATGAAGTATCACCTACACTCAGACCACACATGGAGGTCAAAAGGTCACGTTTCAGCAATCTGCCTTGGAAAAGTTGCTGACTCTGCCCCAGAGAGTGTACATGGGCGATTGAAGAGTGGGCTTTTTGAACATACGTGATGTTGGTCTAACTTTACTTCTATCAAAGTCATGGAAAAAAGTTTGCACATTCCTTCAGACAATGCCACCCCACTTTATTCCAATTATTAACATTGAACCATCTGTGAGGCTGGGTTGTTACAATGCTGAAATACAATGTATATATGCTGAAGGGATAGCATTTGTAGACTCGCCTAAAGTTTCTTAAAACATTCATTGGCACAAGGCACTCACCTTCACACTCTTACCATCTTGCCTAGTGCAACAGTTCCACTCTAAGTGAGCCAATACTCACTGTGCCAGGAAAAGAGAGAGAGTCTGAACTCTTGGGGTTCGGAAACTCACATGATATGGGAGGAACCAAGTTCAGGTTTCTACACCAAATTAGACAGACATGAATCTGGGTTCCATAGGTGCCCAATAAGGGTCTTTAAACACAGGTGTACAGGTGTTCTGGTCCCCTAAGAGATTTGAAAAGTCTCATTTTTGTTTATATGTAAAATCAGAACAAGCATCAAGTCCAAGATGTTTCATAAAATAGAATTCCTGTTTGCTAGCCAGCTGTAATTTGAAAGAACCCTTACCTAGATTCAAGGGATTGTGAAAGGGTCTGTGTAACTCCTAGGCTCCAGTTGGATGTTCAGACCACAGTCCCACAACAGAAGCCCTGTAACCTCTGCAGGGGTCCAGGCTTTGGCTTTAAGTCCCAAAGACCCCCACATGGGTCAAACAGGCTCTGTCCTCAGTTCCTTCAGGCTTTGGTTGAGCCCTCAGGGTACCCACAGGAGATACTCCCTACCTCCACTGTCTCTGATGTGGATTGCTGGTCTTTAGACCACTCTCTAACTCCCAGTTTGTTTGTTTGTCCAACATCCTTTCCTATCTCCTCCTACACTTTCTCCCCTAATAGGCCTGGGGGGAGGGTTTTTAAAGGCAGCCTTAAGTGGGACCAGTTGGCCCTAATTGAGTTAGGGAAGCCTCTTCCCCAGCTGCTCCCACTCAGCCTGATTACTAGGGCTGTGTCAAGCTGCTTTTCTTCTTGTGAGTTGCTCCCCTGGTCTCGCCCTGTCACATCATTTTGTTTTTAAAAGTTGTGGGTACAAGGAAGATCACAATGAGATAATACAGACATGACTGAGCATAGTTTTGAGGTGAGACTACCACCTGGAACTGGAAGTATTTTCTTGAACCAAATTAAACACTCAGAGTTAATTCAACTTGCATTGCTCCTTACCCAGAATCACATATGCAATCTGTTTTAACGGCAATTCTTTTTAGAGAAATCATGGTCTCATTGCTGGGAACAGGTCTGGTTTCCTGTCCTTGAATGCAAACTAGGCTTGTTTTCTCTCCTTACCAAGCCCATCTAATTTGAATGAATGATATCAAGCAAATCTCTTATTTTAATTCTGAAGGCAACAAAGAAGCTGAGGCACACATGTTCAAAATACAGCATCTGTTATGAAATACACGTACAAAAAATACCCTTCTTATTCTTCAGTGTTAAGTGCAGATGACCCTCAGCAGGTATGCTATTTGGTGCACTTTTTTGTGGTGGGGGGAGAGCTCACTGGGTTATAAATGGCAGGAGGCTAATGAACTCTCAACCAGTTAATTCAGGGGAGTAGCTTTGCAATGAAACCTGGACATGAGACAATGAATGAGCTCATGGGAATAAGGGGACTTCGAAGTAGGCAGGCTCCTTTCAAAAAGGAGCACCGTCGGGACAAGACGCACAGCGGCGAGGTGCGTCAATTTCGAAGTGCCACGGCCTCCAGCATGCTAATGAAGTGCTGAATATGCATTTCAGCGCTTCATTAGTAAACTTCGAAATGGCCACTTGCGTGGCTATTTTGAAGTTTTGGGCTAGGGTAGACACGGCCAAGGAGTCCAGTGGTATTTTAAAGACGCATAATTTTATTATAGCAAAAGTTTTTGTTCTTCTTCAAGTGGTCCCCGTGGGTGCTCCACAGTAGGTGTTGGGCTCACCCCGGCGCCGCAGCTCGGAAAATCTTCAGCAGTCTCCATCGGGTTGCGCATGCGCCAATGCGTGTCGGCTCTTCGTGAGCTTACGGTCACGTGCGCGATCCGGTCCCCGCCAGTTCCTTCTCAACCGCTAACGTCTGCAGATAGAATCCTCTCCGGCTCCAACGCCTGAGACAGATAAATCTTATTTTTTTCTCATGTTAATAGTTTTTAACAGTTCATAGTTAGCAGTTCTATAGTTATTATAGTTAGTTACTCTGTTAAAAGTTGTTAAAAGCTAAAGACTATCTTAAAACCGCAGCGGCCACCTCTGGGCGGGCCCGCTGCTTTTGTTTGTCGGCCTTCAAAGGCCAACGGTTATTAACATCACCTAACAGACTGTTAAGTGTGCTATTAGCACCTAAGCACTCAGAGTTAAGTTTTAACAATGCCATCCCCTGGCTTTAAGAAGTGTGAATCTTGCCGGGAGGTCATGCCTGCTTCGGATGGCCATAGCAGATGCACACGGTGCCTCGGGGAGACGCACGTTCCCCAGAAGTGCTCCCATTGTTCGAAGTTGACTAATAGAGCTAGAAAAGATAGAGAAATGAGGCTGAAGATGCTCCTAGTTGACAAAGCACTTCAGCCTGCCTCATTGGAGGCAACGCATGTGGAGGGCTCTTCAGGATTGCACAAGAGGAAGGCTGCCTCTTTGACCTCCTCTGCGCAGAAGAAAAGAAGAGCATTGCCTACTCGATCCCTGCCCCTTACTGTTGGGAGCGGGACGAGTGTAACAAAGGGCCCGCGCACGCTGGCTTCCTCCACTGGTAAAGCCGCAGCGCATGCAACCACTCAAGGCCCTGCAGCTACCGGGGAGACGGCACTGAGAGAAGTGCGGGCACTGGTCAGTCCGGCACCGGCTACTGCGGCACCGATCGAGACTTCCCCAGAGGCACCGAGGACATCGGCACCGAAGACGACGGCACCGAGGACATCGGCACCGGGATCTATGGCACCGGCAACGATGGCACCGGCAACAACGGCACCAGCAACAATGGCACCTGGAGCAGTGGAAATCAGCATGACACCTGCTCTGGTACCAA
This sequence comes from Carettochelys insculpta, assembly GCF_033958435.1. Taxonomy (NCBI): domain Eukaryota; kingdom Metazoa; phylum Chordata; order Testudines; family Carettochelyidae; genus Carettochelys; species Carettochelys insculpta. The sequence goes on along the minus strand of NC_134153.1, from coordinate 17,069,033 downwards.
GTTCACTGATAAGACCACCCGAGAGGGTAAAGGCTAAAATGAAGACCAGGCACCGCAGCCCCTCTCCTGAGGTAACTGCGCTGCCTCTGTCACCACGATCACCACCAGAGATTCGACGGGCAAGAACACCTTCAGCCTGCCACAAATGTCTTCTCCTTTTCTTCAGAGTCCATCCCAGGGGTCTGCATGCTTTTCTCCATCATCTAGCAGAGATGCCTACGAGTCTTCTCACAGAGGCTCTCCTCGTACGTCGGTATCATCTCGGAGGTTTTGACATTCCAGGCACCACCCTTACATCCTTGGGTCATGGTCCAGGTCTCCATCACCGGGCCCCTGTCCCTGTTGCTACGACCGCCATCATTATGCGGGGCGTCAGCATAGGAGGTCGACATCTCACTATGGATCCCCGTCGACCACCCCTCAACGCCACAGTGTTCTGCTTCCACCTGGGGGAACACCACGAGTTCCCCAGTCAGAGGCTGGGTCTAAAGGCATTGAACCCCACCTCGAAATTCCACAAAGGCAATCACATCAATACAGCCAGGATCCAGAGGAAGTGGAGGAGAGATACCATAGCGATGCCTCCTCATCCTCGCCAGACGAGGCCGTGGTCCCTGGAGACATTTCTCCCCCAGATGACCTGAAACAGTTCCAGGAGCTGTTCAAACGAGTAGCTCAATCCCAAGATATTCAAGTGGCGGAGGTGCAGGAGAAACACCACAGACTCCTCAAAAGCCTCAGGCCTCCATCTTCTTCTAAAATTGCTATTCCTCTGGACGATGCAATCATGGAGGCAGCCACTAATATATGGCAGACTCCAGCATCCGCTCCTCCTCCCAACAAAAGAGCGGACAAAAAGTACTTCGTCCCTGCGAAAGGTATGGAATTTCTATTTAGTCATCCACAGCCAAACTCGCTAGTGGTTGAATCGTCCTAACACAGGTCCAAATTGTCCCGGTACAAATCTGGGGGATTGGACAAGGACATAAAGAAGCTGGATCTTCTGGGTAGGAAAGCCTACTCCTCCTCTACTCTGTTGCTCCGCATGGCCAACTATGCTGCTCATTTGTCGAATCACAATTTCGACAACTATTCCAAGCTTACTGCCCTCATGGACTTCCTTCTGGAGGATAAAAGGCCAATTCTTAAGGCAATTGTGCAAGAGGGCTACGCGGCTTCTCGAGCGGGTGTACAGATTGCACTGGATGTGGCGGACACAGCGGCCCGCGCCGTGGCCACGGTAGTGGTAATGTGGAGAGAGTCATGGCTTCACACATCTGGCATTCCAAAGGAGTTACAGGTCAAAATTGCAGACCTCCCCTTCGACAAAATAAACTTGTTTGCTGAATCGACCGACTCAGTCCTACACTCGAGCAAAGATTCCAGAGCGACACTTCGGACTTTAGGGATATATACCCCACCGTTCAGAAGGAAGAAAGTTTATCCTCAGCAACGCCGTTATGGTTACCAACAGCAACGTACCCAATTTCAACGGGGGTATGATCAGGGACGTCATCAACAAACACATTATAAGGGCCCTAGGCGCCGGCCTCAGCAGGGCAACGCCTCCGCGGGGCAAAGTGCAAGACAGCAAGTTTGACGGGTATGCCGAGGGCCGCGAAGCCAAGACCGTACCTCAGTGCCAATCTCAGTACATGTTCCATCACCGACTCAAGCCATTTTACCCACAATGGAAAAGCATCACTTCGGACAAGTTTGTATTGGAGATTGTAAACATGGGATACACGATCCCCTTCCAGTCTTTACCTCCACCAAATCCTCCCACCGCACCCCTTCTCAGAGACCCCTCTCACCTACCAGAATTAAGGCGGGAGGTGGACCACCTCCTATTCATAGGGGCGGTGGAGAGAGTACCGGAACAATTTCAAGGCAAAGGGTTCTACTCCAGGTATTTCCTGACGGAAAAGAAGACAGGAGGGTGGAGACCCATTTTGGATCTACACACACTGAACCAGTACCTATGCAAACAGCGCTTCAAAATGACTACGATGGCTTCAATAATCACGGCACTAGACCATGGCGATTGGTTTGCAGCCCTCGACTTACAGGATGCGTATTTTCATATCACAATTCATCCAGCCCACAGGCGTTTCCTCTGGTTCCTTGGGGGCACAGATCATTTCCAGTACAGAGTCCTCCCATTCGGACTCTCTTCATCACCCACAGTCTTCACCAAGACCTTAGCGGTGGTGTCAGCATACCTACACAGACAGGGAGTTTTCATTTTCCCATACCTGGACAATTGCCTGCTAAAGGGAACTTCCTGGGCGGAGGTATTACGGATGATACACATCACCACAAACACATTTACCTCACTGGGCCTCATCATCAATTTCTCAAAGTCAAAGACCGACCCCACGCAAAATATAGAGTTTATAGGGGCTCGGATAGACTCAGTCACGTCAAGGGTGTATTTACCCGAGGCTCGTTTTCGTGCCATCGAATCTCTCATACAACTACTAACGTACAGCCCCACTGTTCCAGTTCTCCCGTCCTTACAACTGTTGGGGCATATGGCAACCACCACGTTTGTGGTGCAAAACACCAGGCTGCATATGCGAGGATTGCAGCATTGGTTGGCAACCGTATACAAACCCTCAATCCACACCGTCCACAAGAGGGTGTCACTTACAACAGGGGCACGAAGCTCGCTAACATGGTGAGGAAACCCCAAGAATCTCCTAACAGGGGTGCCCTTCCGCCAACCGCAAATTACTGTGTTCATTACAACAGATGCCTCCCATATGGGGTGGGGGGCTCACATGGACAACAAAACCACTCAAGGATTATGGTCCCCCGCGGAGAAGACACTGCACATAAACATATTAGAGCTCAGGGCAGTGTTCAATGCGTGCAGGCATTTTCACAATTATCTGCGCGGAAAAATAGTCGGCATGAATACCGACAACACCACCACCATGTTTTATATAAACCGACAGGGGGGAGCCAGGTCTCGTGCGCTTTGTGCGGAGGCGGTCCGACTCTGGAACTGGTGCATCGCCAACAATATAATCATATAGGCTTCATACCTACCGGGGGTCCACAACGTCAAGGCGGACCAACTCAGCAGACACTTTGCGCCCACTCACGAGTGGCAGATCCGTCCAAACCTACTTCACCAAGTGTTCCGCAGATGGGGTTTTCCCCAAATCGACTTGTTCGCCACCCGAGAAAACAAGAAATGTCCCCAATACTGCTCCAGAGCGGTTATGGGACAGGAGTCTTTGGGGGACGCCTTCATGATCCCATGGAAGGGCCCTCTACTTTATGCGTTCCCTCCCACGACACTTATACACAAGGTCTTGGAGAAGGCCAGAAGGGAGAAAGCATGCATGATACTCATAGTCCCAACCTGGGACCGGCAACAGTGGTTCCCATTGCTCTTGCGCATGGCTCAACATCGGCCATTTCCCCTACCAACAGTATTGGACAGTCTCACTCAGGCTCAGGGGTCAATACTGCACCCACACCCGAAGAGACTTCGGCTACAAGCATGCCTAATCCATGGCTAAGCGCCTTAGAGACTACATGCTCAGAGGGAGTACAACAAGTCCTTGAATGTAGTCGGAGAACTTCCACCAGAAAGACTTATCAGCACAAATGGTTGCGTTTTTCCGAATGGTGTTCCTCCAGGCAACTAATACCCCAGGACGCCACCATACCTACGATTCTGGATTATTTGCTACAACTCAAACAAAAAGGACTTTCGCTATCCTCTATAAAGGTGCATCTGGCGGCTATATCAGCGTTTCGGCATGAAGAGGATGGATCAACCACATTTGCCCATCCTGTTGTCTCGCGTTTCCTAAAGGGGTTGGTGAATCTGTACCCCCCTCGGAAACCAATACCGCCATCATGGAGTTTAGACCTAGTTCTACACACCCTCTCGGGACCGCCCTTTGAACCATTGGCTACGGTCCCCCTTTGACTACTTACTGTTAAAACGACTTTCCTCCTGGCAATCATGTCAGCTCGCAGAGTGAGTGAGCTCGCGGCCATAATGTCCACACCACCCTGCACGATCTTCTCAAAAGAAGCGGTGGTCTTACGATTACACCCAGCCTTCATTCTGAAGGTCTCTTCAGACTTTCATATCAACTAACCAATAGTGCTGCCCTCGTTCTATCCTAAGCCTCACAACTCAAATGAAGAGGCACGGTTGCACTTACTTGACGTAAGAAGGGCACTGGCCTTCTACATCGATAGAACTAAACCTTCCCGGAAAACGGACAGACTCCTGGTGTCCATTGCATCCAGGTCAAAAGGAGAAGCGCTATCTTCACAGAGGATTTCAAATCACATTGTGTCTTGCATAAGACTGTGTTACGAGATTTGCAAGACTCCTCTGCCAGTTCCGCCAAAAGCCCACTCTACTAGGGCGATGGCGGCGTCAACGGCCTTCTTCAAAGGCATTGCGCTGAGAGATATCTGCAGAGCAGTGACGTGGTCTTCCTATGACACCTTCGCCAAGCACTACGCTATGCACAGGATGCTTGATGAGGATACACGCCTGTCGACAGCAGTCCTTTCGCGGGCAAGCTGTGCATAAATCGGGTACCCACCTCCTTTTTCGGGGGGGGGGTTACTGCTGGGTAGTCACCTACTGTGGAGCACCCACGGGGACCACTCGAAGAAGAAAGAGAAGTTACTCACCTGTGTAGTAATGATGGTTCTTCGAGATGTGTCCCCGTGGGTGCTCCACTATCCACCCGTTCCTCCCCACTTCGGAGCTCTGTTTGTGTGTTTTTCAGGGGCATCCGGAGCGGTTGATCAGGAACTGGCGGGGACCGGATCGCGCACGTGACCGTAAGCGCCCGAAGAGCTGACGCATGTTGGTGCATGCGCGACCCGACGGAGACTGCTGAAGATTTTCCGAGCTGCAGCTCCGGGGCGAGCCCGACACCTACTGTGGAGCACCCACGGGCACACATCTCGAAGACCCATCATTACTACACAGGTGAGTAACTTCTCTTTATGGCATAAGCTTTTCAAAAGTTTATTCCATGAGAAGATTGTTAGTGTTAAAGGTTTACCACACTCCTTGTTATTTTATCCTGGGCTTTCAGGGATATATATTTGAAGTGTTTTAGATTAACAAGCCCTGGTTCTGCAAAAATCACAATGGTTTTGAGTTCTTGCTAAATATAAATGATAAACAGTACACTACCCTGAATCTCTCTATGTTACACATTCAAAGGCATGTAAGCAGGAGCAGGGTCCTTCCTGTTCTGCTTTCATTTCTTATCATCATCAACAACCTTGGGCTCAGTGACCATTGGAGTCTGATGCCTCTCTCACTATTTCCTTCCATCTTTTCCTGTCTAGTGCAGAGTGGCTTAGTTTCTGTAGAATACTTCCGAACCAATCTACTGTATCATCCCATTCTCTGTGGCATCTGCCTCTCCTATTTGAACAGTCCATTATGCTGAATACCTGGGTCTTGATTTTTTCATTCGTTGTTCATTCTGCAAATATGCCTGAATAGCTGTAACTTGAATTCTATAACCTTCTGCAGTAGGTTCTCCTTTGGCTGTGTCTTCCTATATAAGTCCTCATTGGTGAGCTTCTGCATCCATCCTATTTTCAGGATCTTTCTATAACAACTCCTCTCGAATGCTAATATTCTTCTCTTCAAATCTTTTGTTATCACCCATGTCTCACATCTGTACAACATGCTGCTGAATACACACATTTTCAAGACGCCCAGCTTTGTTCTTAAGTTAATCGCTTTGCTTTTCCGGATCTTATCCATTGCCTTCAAATTCACTCTTGCTTTTGCTATTCCAGTCACTATTTCCTAATTTTTAGGTCCTTTATAATAAATGCTAACAATATTCTAGCATGCTTAACAGAAGGCTTCTCATCGTCTCCAGCTCTTGTAAGTAGTTTATACCAATATCAAATTTTGGATGAAGCTGGCTGGCTGTAGCCAGAGTAGCTTGTTTTTCATGTATAATCTGCACTCTGCCAGGGGAATTTCTGTGACCAGGGTGGTCAGTTCTGATTTGTATACCAATAATGTTGTGTCAGTAGCCAGATGGTATGGCAACAGAGCTTTCCACCAGCTTTTACTGGTGCTGTTTCTGGAGGATTGTTTCAAATTAGCTGTAGTCTCATAAAAGTACAGCTTAATAATACTTTCCACTTGTAAACAAAATGGTAACTAGTTAATGAATGCCCTGAGACAGGCCGGCACATTTGCTGGGTCTCTGGAATTTGACGGTGGAGCTCTGGGTCCTCAAAGTTTTAGAATGCTGTACTTTACCTTTTCATTACCATTTCAGACTCATTCTTGTATTTGTCCATGGACCACTGAATGCTTCCTAGATTAAAAAAGCTACTAGTCTCCCCCCGTAAAATTCAGCTTCATATCCAGATTTCAATGATCCCCAAGTTGAGTGATGCTTCAGTTTTAGGGGGTTATTTCTGCCCATTTTACAGGTAAAAGCTGCTTGCAAGATTGAGGCCAGGTCTACACTAGGGGGAAAAAAATCAATTTAAAATACACAACTCCAACTGTGAACACTGCATAGCTGGAGTCTGCATATCTTAAATGAATTTTTGCTGTCTCCACAGTGGGAGGTCGATGGGAGAAACTCTCCCATTGACTTTCCTTAATCTTCACAATTGCAAGGGGTACCAAAATTGACAGCAGTGCCCTGTGAGGCCCCTGGAGTTTGACCTCCAGAGCAGTGATTATCCAGTAAGTATAGATGTGCCCTAAGACAGTTGGTCTGGTCAGAACAGGCATTATTTTTCTTGAGCTTTCTTCCTGGGGAAAAAAAAAACAAAAAACCCCACTTTCCACAAAAAGAATCTTTAATTTGTTTTGATGAAAAATATTTTATTTTATTGCCACAGAAAAAAAATAAGGATATTTTAAAACTTTGTTGTTTACAGGAATTTTTTCTTTATGAACACTGGTCTTTAGAAACAGGTGTTGATGATAAAGTTTCCATCACCTCTAGCCTAGGGATAAGATATAAGGCCTGATTTGCTAGTGCTTTGCATTTTGTATAGTAATTAATGGCAATACAAAGGAAGTGTGCAAAGTTCTATTTAATCAGACTAATAGCATTTTACACCATCTTTCAACTAGGTAAAAGTCTACAGAAGGTGCAGGATAGTGGAGAAAGAGGCTCAAAATGTGGTAAGAGTGCCGGTAGAACAGAAGATGGCTGATTGATCTTATACCTTCCTGCACACTCATATGAATAGCTTTTCTTGCTATTCTCCCACAGTGCATCTTCTTGGTGTGTAAGTTGCAACTTGCTTAGTATGTCCATGCATGTTACAATACGAGTGTCCACCTTTACAATCAACTTAAGGCTATCATTTTAACTTAACATCCCTGGTTGTCACTATTTAATTTCCCCCAGCCATTCCATTGGAGTTTTATCTGTTCACAGCTGTTTTACATGTATCCCTTTCAATGTCATTTAACCATTTATTACCAACTTCAACGTATAAAAACCCAACCCACCCAGAACCAGTAACAAATGTGCTTTGGGCAATTGAATGCTGTAGGTCTTTTTCTGGGTGGCAAGAAGAAATGCAAATGGAGATCATTTAAGTGCTGTTACAGCTTTTGGATTGTGAACGGCATAGAGCCAATAGGGAATCAGGAAGCAGTTGAATCAGATTGGTGACACTGACCCACCTTTTACTCCAAGCCAGGGGGCATTTATAGCCCATGCAATTTGGAAGGAACTCTCACCCTCCTTTTCTCCTATGACAGCATTTCTGCAGGTAGGATTTTCTTGACATTTCCACTATATATCCTGGGATGCAGATGTACATAAGAAGGTAGTAGTTTAAGAGACTGACAAGCAAAATGTCTCAAATACAAGAAAGGCTACAGATGGCAAAGAAGCTAGATTGATCTTTGGAAAAGTCATGGCTATTTTCTAATGTGAACACCAGTAATTATTACACTATTTTCATACAAGGTTAAAACTGACCTGGAGGAAGGAAGACGTTTGCAGTCTTGCTAATAAACGAGTCAATGTTTGCATGATATATGCGTTCTAAGAGACCAAAGATGGAAACAGAAAATAGGAAAAGGGAAGTGGTGAATTAATGGTCACTATGGGATGGCACTCCAGGAAGCAGGTGATAGAGAAACAAGGAAGAGAAAAAAAAGTTAAGTCAGAAGCTACCAGAAATAAAAAACATACTCACCAAGAAAGACCCTTGGCTCAATTTTGGTGAAAAAGTGATGAGGGGAAGGGAAATGGCTGCTTTACACTGAGATGTAATAGATCATCATCATCATCATCATCATCATCATCATCATCATCATCAATAACCGTGGGCTTAGTGCCCATTGGTGTCTGTTGCCTCTCTCACTATTTCCTTCCATCTTTCCCTGTCCAGTGCAGAGTGGCTTAGTTTCCATAGACTCCGCACTAATGTACTATAACATCTATCCATTCTCTGTGGGGTCTGCCTCTCCTATTCAAACCATCCATTATGCCGAATACTAGGGTCTTGATTTTTTGTTAGTCATTCATTCTGCAAATATGCCCAAATAGTTGTAGCTTCCATTTTATAACCTTCTGCAGCAGGTTCTCTTTTGGCTGTATCTTACTATATAATTCCTCACTGGTGACCTTCTGCATCCATCCTATTCTCAGAATCTTTCTATAACAACTCCTTTCGAACACCAATATTCTTCTCTTTGAATCTTTTGTTATCACCCATGTCTCACATCTATACAATATGCTGCTGAATACACACATTTGCAAGATGCTCAGCTTCATTCTTAAGCTAATCACTTTGCTTTTCCAGATCTTAGCCATTGCCTTCAAACTCTTGCTTTCGCTATTTCCTTCTTACAGTCTAGATCATACGTTATGTTGCTCCCCAGATATGTGAACTTCTCCACATTTTTTGGTACAATACCATTGACACTGATCTTCCTTCCTAGTTCCTTATCTCCAAATACCATTGTTTTTGTTTTATCAATGCTCACAATCAGTCCATACTGTTTCCCTTATTCGTTTAACACCTGCACCATTTTCGCTAACTTGTCCTCCTCTTCCTCAATGATAACTAATATCATCTGCAAACCTCAAGTTGTTAATTCTCATCCCGTGCACCGATATCTCTTCTACCTATTCCTTGATCTTGTCCATCGCTCTCTCCAGATGTGTGATGAAGATACTTGGCGATATTAGATCTCCTTGTCTCATACCTCTACTTATTTTACACCAACTTCCCAATTCCCCGCATGTTCTCACCGATATCCTTCAACAACTGTATCAGTCTGCTATCCACTCCGTATGACTCCAATAGATATAATAGATCACTGTTTCTTAGACTTTGTCGCCACGTTTATACTAGCAAGTTCTTTCAGAAAATCAGGCCCTTTTCAGAAAGAACATGTGGAGTATCCACACCCAAAAATGTGCTCCTTTCAATTCCTTTTGAAAGAACGCAGCTCTTCTTCCAGAGTCCCTCTTCCACCCCTGGACCAGGAAGCACAACTTCTTTCTAAAGAAGGTGTGTGTAGACACTCTGCAGGCCCCTCTCTCAAAAGAGGGTCCTCCAGGGCGCTGGCGAGTGGAGGTGTGAGGAAACCATGGACAGAGCTAGTGGAGCTCCATGCTCACTATGTCTGGCCACCCTAAGGCAGAGGAAGCCCTGCAGACTCCATGGCAGGAAGCTGAAACTGTGCTGGCAGGACCCCCATGAGCCCAGCGCCACATGCCCTCACAGCTCCTCCTGAAGCAATCCAAGTGACCATAACAAAGTGCAGCAGTTGCATGATGTCCAGGGACTACCACCAGGCAGCTTTTGAAGGGGCCCCAGGAGCCCAACCCGGCTGCGAGGTGGAGGGCGCCCTCCTGGAGTGAGGCTAAACTGAGGGACCTTCTTGGTCTGTGGGAGGACAAAGAGATGCTGTGGGTGACAGTGGAGAGCAGGAAGAGCACCATTGCCTATGGCAGCTGGCCACTGGCCTGGCATCCCACATACACCCCTGCCGCACCTTGGAGCAGACCTGCTCCAAGGTGAAAGAGCTGTGGCAGGGGTATGTGTGGGCCAGGGATGCTGCTGGGCACTTTGGGGCTTTGGTGCTCCACAGCTGGCTTGTCCTCCCCTCCCAACACCGGGACACCCACACGCAGCTCACACAGACCCTGGTGAGGTGTCTGGCGATCACTACTTGGAAGCTGGCCACCCTGGACAGCCACCCCCTGTGGGGAACCAGATCAGGGTGGGCAGGGTGACTGTCAGAGCACTATCCCCACTGTAAGGCATGCTCAGCTTGCAGGCCCGGTACAGGGAGGGTGCTGCCAGGAGAGTGTGTGCGACGGGGTGGGGCAAGAGGCATAGTCCCAGGAGAGGGGCAGTCCACTGGTGGGGGACTTCAGGTGGGGGACAGAAGGGGACTGACACCCCCAGCAGCAGCTCATACGCTGGGATGCAACCATGCCCTTGGGCATGGTGGGGGACGCTGCCTGCCCCCAGCTGCCCTGGCCCACGTGGTCATACACAGGCCATCCAGACCCCACCCAGGAGGCATTCATAAGTCATCCTGCTTGGGCACGCTACCCTGTTGACTGTGCTGTCAGCCACATGAGGTTGTGGTTCAGGCACCTCTCCATGTGCCCAGGTGTGAGGGTGGACAAAGTCCCTCAGTTGGTATGGGCATGCTGTGTCATCCACAACCCCATGCAGGCCCAGAATAGGACCACCTCCATGGGGTGGATGACCAAGGCCAGCCCTGGGTAGGACATACCTGCCGTGGCCCCTGATGTGCAGGCCCACTATGACAAGCCCCAGATCTGGGAGGTCCTCTGGGAAGAAGTCACCCATAGGCCTCAGTGATCCTCACTTAGGCAACTCCAGAGGCCCCTCCATACTGCTGCTGCACCCCATCCCCTCCACAACCCTTCCCACCCATCCATCCTGCCAATAATGAGGGGTGGGGAAGTTGAAAAAATAAACCGTGTTATCAAATAAACCCAAACTTTTGCAACAAGGAAACCAACATGTGAACTATTTACAGGGGGAAGCTATATATATTGGGGGGGAGCAGGATGGAGTGGGAGCCATGACTCATGGTATCTGTTGCCGCAGAGATCCCTTCTGCCCCAGGTCTGAAGTGCCCCTGGGGGCTGGGACCATGGAGAGGTAGGAGAGTGGGAGGGGGCAGTGGGCTCAGGCTCAGCAAGAGGGTAGGAAGTACCAGGGGATGGGGGAGACTGGCTCAGTGGGGCCCACGGTGGCCAGGAGCCAGTGGCTGAGGCTCTGTAAGGCAGCAGGGGGGACTTAGGGCAGCAGGGGGGCAGCAAGGGCAGTGGGGGAGGCAGCAGGCAAAGCAGCTGGGGGCTGGTGGGGTCAGGAGGGCCCTGCTGATGGATTGCAGTCTCCCTAGCAGCTCAGCCCACATCTCCTGCCACCAGGCCTCCCTGGCCTCATCCAGCCACAGCTGCCCCTCTGCAAACTGGTTCTGGAAGCAGAGGACAGATGTGCTGGTGGTGCCCTCATCATCTCTTGGTCGGTGCCATGCCCACCGACCTTGGGCCCAGCTGGGCGCTGGTGGTGGGCATGCCTCAGCCCTCTCTGTGGCCACTGCTCCCAGACTTGCTGGCTCGACATCACGGATGGGGCTGGCTAGCCCCAGTGTGGTGTTGGGTCTCTCCAGGTGCTTCGGTGGCACAACTGCAGGGATGGAAGGGGAGAGAGAAAAAGATACTGACAGCCCCGTGGCCCATCCCTGAGGGCCATGGTCCCTACCCCCAGGAACAGTGGCCCCCACCCCCGGGCAGGGAGACAGGGGTATTCTGGAAGTGGTGGCGTGTGTGCCCCTCATGGTGGGCCCTGCTGCCCATGGACCCCTTGCTGCCTTAGGGATGGGTCTCACTGTTGTGGGCCACCCTGCCCCTCCTGGGAATGGGCTAGCGGGTGATAGGGGAGTCGGACAAAGAGGGGTCTGTGCATGGGCAGCAAGCATGCCGGGTGTGGCTTGGCCTCCCCAGGCCCTCCCACTGCATGGCTCCAGCTCATGGCGCTATCGGTCAACACCTGCATGCACAGCTACCTGGGGGTACACCTGTGTGCTGAGGGTGCAACCTTCAGTGGTGTGTGAGGAATGTGCCATTGCCTGGGTGGCTGGCCCACTCTGAGCTGTGGCAAGGGTGGGTGCCTCCTGCCCTGGGGCGTGCAACACACCTGGCACTTACCAGAAGGTCCCTCCCTGATGTTGGAGATGCTCAGCTGGATGTTGCCTGGCTGGAAGTCCCCAAAGGGATGGCAATGACCAGGACCTCACCAGAGGACCTGCCATCTGACAGGGCTGCTGGCACCGGGACTGTTTCCTTCTGGATGCAGCCACCATAAGTCATCAGGCTTGCCCAGGACAAGCTAGTACCACCCATTGGAGCTGGTCAGGTAGCTCCAGAGGAAAGGGGATGCTGTGGCCATGGTGGGGTTCCTGGGGCCAGGTCTCAGCCACCAGGGGTGCGGTGGAGGGTGGCTGCAACAATAGTGACCAGCAGCCCAGCTAAGGTGAGCATGCGGGTCTGGGGCTCCTGTTGGTCCCTGGCTCTTGCCTCTGAGCTTCAGGACCATAGACAGGCTCTGCTCAGCTGCTTGCAGCACGGCAGGCCTCAGCCCTTTAAGGGGTGTCTGGCCAGAGCTCCGGAAAGGACTTATCAGCCATGGCATCCCATCCATGGCATTTCCAGCCCCAGTCTTTCGAAAGCACACTTGTGGCTGTGTGGATGCTCTCTTGTGAAAGACTGGATGGTTCTTTCGGTCCACTTCTGCACGTGGATGCAGCCTTTCAAAAGACAATCTTTCAGAGCTGTCTTCTGTAAGAACATCTTTCAAAAGATCGCTGTGGTGTAGATGTAGGCTTTGAGACCTCTGAACACCAAACAAGAACATTTTTATACAAAACTTATGAAAATTTTCTTAAAAAAGACAAACCAGCAGCATGTACAGCAAAATGGAGTATCATAGCAATGAAGTAACATTGTATCTGGTTTTAACAACAAAAAAAAATAGATCATATCAGCGTATGATACCAGAAAAGTATCACAGTACACCTGCGAGTTGCTCACAAACACAGTTTAAGAAACACTAATAGATAATTCTAAAACATTTAAGGAGGCAATTTGCCCTCACAGAGGTTACAGTCTTGGGGCCATTTTAATTCCTCTGGTTGGAAGGAAGGGTCACCATGGTAGAGGAAATCTGTGTTATTCAATGGTAATCATTCTACCAGGTACAAAATTCAGAGAAGGAATGTGGAATGTCAAGTCATTAGCATAGGCTTATTTCCCACAGAAGATCCCCAGTAGCCTGCCCTGTAGGATGATTTCTTGTCTCCTTTGCCTCCCTGAACTCACTTCTCTGTGACAAGCAGTGCTAGTTTGAAGTCTCACTGTTTTGCTGACTCCCTGCTGGTATTGTAGTACACTTGCAGTATGTAGGGCCCCATGGCTTTTAGGTACCTCTGTATTCAGAAGCTCCTGAATAGACCAGTACCACTTTCCGCTGGTTGCCCTGTCATTATAGATGCAATTTACTCTTGTAGGCAGGTAAAGCCTTACTTTGGTAAACTAAGATGTTGCACAAGATGCCCCTCTTCCCTCTGGCTTTTTAAACTGGCACTGAATGCGGTGCAGTAGCTTTTAAAGCAATCAACAGATGCATAATTGGCAGGTCAGCTGGGTATGCAGACTGGGTTCCTGAATATTTTCTTTCATGAACATGACATGTAACCAAGCCACCCTATAACCTCTTTGTTGAGCTACATGTATTACTTTTCTTGAGTCGATCACCATAAGGCATGTTTTCTAATCCTGTCATTCTTTCCGTGGTTCATCTGTGAACCCTTTCCAATTGTCAACATCCTTTTTGGATTGTGGGCACAAGAACTGCATACAGTATTCCAGCAGTGGGCACACCACAAGGTAGAATAACCTCTATACTGCTACTTGAGAGTAGAGATACACCCTGGCTTTCTGGGCAGTCACTTGTTAAGCCGTCCCTCTCCTTGATGTTAATTGGACTTGGGTTCATAACCACCTAAGTCACTTTTGAGCATGCATCTTCAGCAACTGAGGATCATCAGAAAATGTTTCCCCAATCTCTGGGCATGTCTACACTATTACACAGTTTTGAAATGGGGGCGGGGGAAGAATGGGTGGATAGGTGCACCGCAGTTCTGCATTGTGACCTCCCCATGTAGACATTGAAGGGATGAACGTAAAGACTCCAATTTCACACTCCTAGTCCTCTCCAACAAGACCTTTAAGGCCATTTCAATTCATTCCCAAAGCTTTCACAAGGGGGAGTTACAGCCCAGCTTGTTGGTGTGCTCTGCTATTTACATCCCCTTAATCCAAGCTCTGGGGCAATATAGCTACAGAACTCCAGGAACTGTTGATGGAGCACAACTAAGTAAATAAAGTAATAATAATAAATGTACTTATTTGAAAATAAAAACATACAGTAAAGTTTTATTTTAAGCAGAGGGTAATAGCAGGTGCTCTTGCATATCAGCTTGGGTTCTATTCCATGGTAATCTGTTTGCTTGGTGGGTACAGTAGAAAGGCCATCATTTTAAAGCCTATTATATATATGTAAATTTAGATACTCACAGGATATAAAAGGCTGATACTCCTAGGCTGCATCTGCATTTCAGTGATTTGTTGACAGGAATCACTGTCAGGAGAAATCTTCCAATAGAACTGCTGTTGACAGAATGTGTCTACACTTACTAGAGGCAAAGAGCATCCACACACACCAACCACCCTGCCGACAGAATGGGCCCTGGTGCCCTGGAAGACAGGCTCACATGGACACCAGGCTTTTCCTGGAGCCCCACCCAGGGTGCCATTAAAGGTCCCCCACCAACCCACATTCCCTGCCCACACTAAGAATTGCATACTTCGTGTAGGGACATCAAAGCTAGTGCAGGGCTCCCAGGCTTTCTGTGAGACAGTTTGCCTGTTCCAGTGAGCCATGCTGCCAGGGCAGCCCCCAGGCTTGTGCTGGCCACACACACTGCTGCTGCAGCTTCTACTGCATCTCAGCTGGGTCCTCCTCCTTTGAGGAGGCAAATCTGACATCTCCCAGGAGGAGGGTGCCCTCCTTGCTGCCACAGGGCATCACCATCAGCTGCACCCATGGATCATCAGGCTTGTCTGACGATACACCACCAGTTCAGACTGGTGGAATCAGCTGGTCATGGGGCAGTGGGATGACCAGTAGTGGCTCTAGAATTTCTGCATATAGATTCGGCGTCCCTGTTGGGGCTGGTGACATGGGGAGGGGCCATGGTGGGGTCAGGCTTGACAGGGGGATCTGGGGAGTCAGGGATCAGGCAGCAGGAGCAGAAGGGTCAGCGGGCTCCACCAGATACCAGTGATGGGGTCTAGGCAGGACATCAGATGGTCCCATGCTTGCACCTGCCACTCCCAGTCCCTTGCCCAGCCCTGCCTCATCATCCTGCAGCCACCATTCCATTATGTCAGCGACCTGCCCGAGGGCCCCATGGTCCTTAACCCAGCGATGGGCCCTCCGTCGATGGGCCTGCCCATGCCACAGTGGAGCACTGATGTGTCTTGGTGCTGATGGTCCTGGTGGCACACACACCTCCAGCTCTGGCTCCAGCTCCTCCCTAGGGCTGGCTGGCCCTGGTGGAGGGATGGGGCTGGCCCAGCCCTACGATGGTACAGCTGAAAGGAAGACAAGGGAGGAGAGATAGTAAGGCCTTTCCACCACATGGCTCCTGAGCCCCCCTCCCGCATGTGTGCAGCTTGGGGTGCTGTCCATGGGTGCGGGTGATGCCTGTGTCCTGTGAACATACCCATGAGCGGAGGACCGCAGTCCCATTGCCTGTGCAGCTGTCCCACTCCCAGCTGTGTCAGGGAGAGGCAGGCCCCCTTCCCCTGGGGCCCTTGCAGTCTTCCATGCGGCTGGCAGCAGGCCAGCACCCATGCCCTGAGGCCAAGTGACAGACTGGGTGGAACTTGGCACATTGCACACACGTGCAGGTGCTGGGCTCACAAGGTGGGATCCTGCCCAAGCCAGCCCAGTGGAGCTCACAGCATGCCACACCCTCACCTGCCCCCCGCATGCCATAGGGTGCATGGCCCATGGGGTACTCACCAGCAGGTTCCTTTGAATAAGTCCAGGGAGGTCCTGGAGATGCCCTGGCTGGAGGAGAGGCCCGACTCCAGGCTAATCACCAGGGTCCTGTCACTGGTCAGGAAGCCTTGTCTCCAAGCTGCTGCTCCTCTGGGCAGGACTCCAGCTCAGGCGGGGGGTGGGGGGAGCGCCTCAGATGTGTCCAGGGGCTCGTGGGAGGGAGGTGGCCTCCACCCAGAGGAGCTCATGCAGCTCCCATTAATATGGGCAGCTTGGCTAGCGGGCAGCATCCTGGGCGTACCCCTGCTGCAGCTCTTCTATGTTTGTCCGGACCTGCTCCATAGTCCTGGTGGGGGGTCCTTAGGCCACCAGGGCAGAGGTGACCCAGCTGTAGTCTAGGGTATTTATCTTTTTGGCTACTGGGTTGAGAAGCATCATCTCCTCTGCCCAGAGGCCAAGCAGGTCCCAGATCTCTGGGTTGGTCCAGGATGGGGCCCACCTCCTCCTGGCCAGGGGAGTGTCCTGGAGCTCTTCTCCCCACTCCCTGTAGGGGTTGGGGATGTCTTCGGGTGACCAGGAAGCCACCACATACATGGTGTGGCTGCCTGCAGTGGCAGACAGTAGGGTGCAGGCACGTGTGCTGGCTGGGCTGCTTGCACATTGGCTACTTCCTGGTGTGGGGTTTCCAGGGCTCCTATACCTTGAAGTCTGGCTGGAGGAACAGAGCACAGAGCTCTGATTGTGGTGGACATGCTGTCTCTCGGCTCCATCTGGCTGGCACCATGGAGGACTCCTCTGTTGTCAGAAGTCCTCCCTCCCCAGGGCATCTACACTATATTTTTGTCAACAGAGGTGTTCTGCCTCCTACAGGAGCGATGAAACTGTCCTGGAAAACTTGCTTCATTCTGTTGACAATTTCTTGACAGAACATATTTTAGGTGTAGACACTCCAAAACCCCGGTTTTGTTGACAAAACGCCCTAGTGTAGATGCAACTCCAATATAAAATCAATGTAGAGCTAAAAATCAGTTGCATGAGCTTGGAAACAAGCTCTATTGGCACTATTGCCTTTAGCAAGATGCTATCTGACATCTTTTGGCTGAACAAGTCCATTTGTGGGGGGGATTAAATAGCAGATCTCTCTGAGCAACATAATGTTTACTGGATATTGCTCTGCCGGGCAGCTTGTGTTTTCATTTTATTCTGCTTCTGTATGCGAGGGTGTAGAATTTGTGAATCTAAATAAAACTCAAAATAGACCATGTGGATTAAAGAGCTGCTTATGCCTGGTGGGAAATTTTGAAAAATTTCTTTACCGAAAAATAATCCTGTGTCTGAGCCCTCTCCTCTAAATATATCTTCCTCCACCCCTTTGTTTTGAACACAAATGACTTCGGATAGTGGGATTGGCATGCACTTGACTTCCATGGGGATTGCACATAATTGAAGGCAGTATTTGTCTCCATACTTTTGCTTTGTCATGGGCTGAGTGCACCTTGTTTTCATGTGACCTCTATGAAATACAGGTACAGGTGAACACGAGTGGGCTTATGCTTTTGTGAAGGGATCTCTACTTTAGGGTGTGAAGGGGATAGCTGCATTTTGTTCCTTGATCAATAGTAGAGGTCTGCTTCCAAGGGCCCCACTGTTCTTCCATTTCCTAGCAGGGCAGAAGCCAGGGCTGCATCCTTCCCTCACAGCCTTGTACCTTTTTTGCAGTCCACAGCCGCACTGATTCATCGCACATTTTATCCTAGTTTGAGATAACAGAGCCATCGATATTTTCACTTGTGCATTGTACTCTTCTGGCAGTCTCAGTTCAAGGCATTCTTCATACAAGATGATTATACCCCCATGTTTGTGCACCCCACCCTAGTTTGTTGCTGGTGCAAAGAGTTATCTTGCCTGGCACACTCAAGTCCTCCTCACCACGCAGTCTTCATATGCAGTATTTACTTCTCAGGAGTTCCCTTTTGTGGGCTCTCCATTATTTGTATTTTTCACTCCCTGACAGGGTGATTTTCACTCTCAGGTTAGATTCCCTTGCTAGATCCTTGCTCTCAAGTTACTGGGAGAGGGATATGGCCACTCAAGATTTTGCTAGTAAATGATCGATTCATACTAAATAACTCCAGCTTGTCTTTTACAAAAGTTTGTTGTTGCATTTGACCCAGAACTTGGCAAACGTATTTATAATTTCAATTCATGTGGGTGGACACTCACTATAATTCCAGATTATGTGCATTTGCATTTTCTATGTTTTACTTGGAATTTTCAATTTGAACAAACCCCCAAAGCTCAAAACTAATCTTAGACCCAAACAGAACAAAAAATCAAGAGAAATGGTCAGTTTGTATCATTTCAGTCATAAACCCCTCTTGATTGCTTAGGAGAAGATTGAAAATGCAGCCCACACAGCTTCCCACCATTACTCCAGCATTTTGAAGAAATTTACTGCACCACAGAGATCCAACAATCATATTATGAGAGATATACTTGATCAGATAGTCTAGTAGGCTCTATATTTAAGATGCATGGGGACTGGGTAGGGTCATAGCAAAAAAAATTTAACAGCAGTTGCCAAGTATCTTCCAAGTCTCATTTTTGTCTATTACCAAATAGCTGCCCAGCTGTTAACTACACATTAAAAAGTATGTCACTCAGTTTGTGCTACACATTCATATAGATAGTCAGCAAGAGAGCATTTCAGTAGATATGTAAAGAGCAAATAAGAGACAAGGTTTTCAGAGGAAAAATAATACATTTGAATACAGCCATCAACATAATTTCATCCTTACATGAATTGTAAATGGTCCCTGTTAGTCACATCCAGTGGGGACAGACCTACTAAAAATGGTTTGGCAAGCACCCAATCAGAATACACATCATGGCAGTCATGATTTGATTGACAATGTGACTTTTTTTTTTCTCTACATGTCCCACCTCTGTGAGGAAATCCAAGATGAAGAAGACAAAGTTGGAGAGATGGAGATAAAAAGAATGCACTCAAACCTATATCCACAACTCAAACCAAGTCTTGTCTGATAAAATCAGTACTTTTTTTTTTCTCTTTTTCATATGTATCTACAGTTGCTGGACTGGCTTAAATCAGAAGCCAAAAAAAAAAAAAACACCCAAAAATCCCTCAAGAAATTGTGAAGGGATCTGTTTTTGTGAGGTATCCAGACCTGGTTTCTGGATGAAAGGGGTTTAGAGAAGCTTCAAAAACCTTTAAGTACTTGTCTCAGATTGACAGCCAAATGTTCCATGTTTTCCCACCAATGCCAGAAACATTTAAAAAATGTACACCCCTGTTGCTGGCTGTGATATTAAAACTCCTTGTCTGAATCGCGAGGAGAAAGGGACAGCTCTGATCTCATTTGTGCCATTTGTCCACTTGTGTAACTCCACTCAGTTCAATCTGATTACTCTTCCTTACATAATTGGCAGAACACAGTCAAGAAGCTCCATGAATCTTGGCTTTCTTAAGCAGAGGGCCATGTGAAAAGTAGTTCCTGACTCCTAGCAAGTCCCCACCAGATCTGAATTCCTTTCAGCTCTTAAGTTAGAGACCTCCCTCCTGTCGTAAGAGCAGACTGTGAAGAGCTCTCTGAAGCTGACTGCCAGAGCTGCCACTCTCAGAGCTTCCTTCAGCAAAAAGGATTAGAGTGTCCTGAAAATGTCAATCAGATATCAAAGATAAATGAAGATTGAAAAATAAAATGTACAGTTTATAAAAATAAGTCTTCGGGAGATGCACTCAAAGTCCTTTGAAAAATGTAAGAAGAATATGTCACCAAAACAAATACATGCTCTACTGTCCAACTTTAATTTTTCACTGATAACACCCCCAAGCACTGCAGCCACACAATAAATAAAACAGCTAAATCCCCACTGGTATCCAATTTCCATTTACCATGACTAAGTGTCTCTTAGAGCTGATGCACTTCAGCTGATATCAGCTTACACACCTCCCACTAACCAGGTGGCCTATGTGTCAGTGAAAAGACAGGCCTATTGGGACTGTCACAGCCAAGGACACACTGCTCTTCCTATAACACAAGTCACATCAAACAAGCAGCTAAGCCACCCTAGCAGTGCTTGCCTGTTGAATTGTCTGTTGTTTGGGTTTTAATTCACTTTACTAAGATTGCTTTTCATTCACTTAGTGACAGGTAGTTATTTGTTTGCAGGGTTCCATTTGACATTTATTGTTAGTGTAAAACACTAATAATAATAATTAGTGCCTTTTTAGAGTTGTCTGAGGTTTTAGTGCTGGTGCATTGTTAATATTAAACATCCCAACACTTTGCTGTATATAGGATAGTATGATAGTATTTAAATGTAACAAAGGGGCTCATTATACTGAGACCAGATTGCAGTATCTTTGAGCCTCCCCTAGCAAGCCAAGACTTAATGTCTCCTAAACTTGCCTGCAATGCTAATACTCCCTCTTAAGTGGGAAAAAACCCAAAAGGCAACACTCATGCAATTTTTTATTCCCTTAGAAATCCTAAAATCTAGATTCATTTGGGGAAGGAGGGACATAACGTGAAACTGTGTGAATTCAGCAGTCATTTAAGGGTGACCACAACAACAGGATAATCAAAACATTGGGTGTTGTCTGCCTCAAGAGCTCATGGTATTGTACAGGGGATGGGTACCCTGTGGTTAGATATAGTTGTAGGTTTACTTGGCTTTATTTTCTGTGGTTTAAAACTACCAAGAAAACACACATATTTGCATATTTGTACACAGTAAGAGACATGACATTACCAGTGCTTACTGTACAGCTAATGAAAGTGGAAATAAAAGAATAAGATGCCAAACAACCATAACCTGCTGGTTGCCTCTTGGAACTTCATCTTTTGTAATCACAGCTCCAAATTTCTGCCAACTGTCTCATTTTCATCTGGGGAAAATTCAGTGATGTAGTCCTCATTCCTAAAGAACTCAGGCTCCCGACAGACCCTATTTCATTTAAAATCCTTAGCTAGATCTTCAGCTGTTATATATCAACATAGGTCAACTGAAGTTAAATATTTGGCTCTTATCTTTTATTTTACAGGTTGTATTGGGAGGAAGAAAGCAGCAATGACTTAAAAAGGTGACTCAAGTCTAAGCAATAGACTTTTCTTGGGGGGTGGGGAGGGGTGGGAAGGGGAAAGGGACGGAAGCCAAGATGAGGCATCTCTAAAAATGAACCCTCTCCACCAACAATAACTGATAATGTCATGTCAATCAGAAGCATTGAGTCATACTGCTGTAGCAGCACTGGCCTAAATGGCACATAGGCTACAGTTATACTAACAAGTTTTGTTGACAAAACTTGGAGCATCTACACACAAAAAGTATTTAGTCAACAAGAACTGTTGACAAAAAAAGCTGCTCCGGGGGGCTCTATTGTCAACAGAGTGGATCAAAAGATGGATCTGCTTTTATGTGTAGACACAATCTGTTGACAGAAGTTTTGTCGGAACTTCTATTCCAACACTGACTTCTGTAGACAGATGGCTGTAGTGTAACCATAGCCATATTGTTTGAGGAACAGTCCCATGATTAGCAAGTGCAACTTGAAACCTGAGCATAAATATGGGTTTTTTTGTTTGCTTTTTCTTTAAAAATAAAAAACCTGCATTTGGTTGACACTATATAAAAATACCAACCGCATTTACATAATGGCTGTGTCTACACTAGCCCAAAACTTTGAAATGGCCATGCAAATGGCCATTTCGAAGTTTACTAATGAAGTGCTGAAATACATATTCAGTGCCTCATTAGAATGCCAGCAGCCGCGGTGCTTCGAAATTGATGCGGCTTGCCGCCACATGGCTTGTCCAGACTGGGCTCCTTTTCAAAAGGACTCCAGGAACTTCGAAATCCCCTTATTCCTATCTGCTGTTAGGAATAAGGGGATTTCGAAGTTGCCGGGGTCCTTTCGAAAAGGAGCCCTATCTGGACGAACCGCATCAATTTTGAAGTGCGTGGCTGCTGGCATTCCAATGAGGCACTGAATATGTATTTCAGCGCTTCATTAGTAAACTTCGAAATGGCCTTTTGCATGGCCATTTTGAAGTTTTGGGCTAGTGTAGACACTGCCAATGACAAAGTTCCTTCTAGTTTGGGAAGTGCAATGCAAGCGTGTCCTAGCTGATACTTAAAATTTGAGTTATGGCCTGAAATTGGAACAAATATTGCATTTTTATGGGCATTCTAAATACGGCTGGTACAGCTAAAGGAGATAAAAGAGAGAAGCAAGGAGAGAAACAGGAAGAAGGGAAATGAGAAGGAAGAAAATAGTTAATGGAATTAAGCCTAACAGATGTCCGAATCCTCCTCTTCCAATTCCCAACCAAGTGGCATGCCACTAAAAATGGCATATGTGGTATTCTGTAGGTGGATAAACTGTGTTTTAGATACAGCTGCACATACACTTCCCTGTAAACTTTCCAACTTTTACTGTTACCATATCCTAACAAAAGGTTATGGAGATCAAGGGATCACTTACAGTAAAAGTAGTCTCTCCACTAAAGGCCCTTAAGTGAACTTATACTGATTTTTCTGGAAGCAAGAAAAGGCTCTATTATAACATGAGGGGAAAATACATCAGATGGGACTTTCAGTATAAAAACTTAACAGATTTTTTTAATTTTGTGCTTGAACTTAAGTGTGAATTATGTTGGATTTTATCCTTATGATCATATTAACATTAGCAACTTTCCCTCAGCAACTCTACTGTCTAGGATGACTAGGCAGTAATGCAGTCTTTGCTTTCCCTGTTTAAAGTAAAGATATGCATTTCTATTTGATGCATTCATACTCCCATGTGTTTTTATTTCACTACCTCCAAATAATTTAACAATCCTTTTTAAAGGAAAAACCTGTTTATGCCATTGATCACCACTTTGCGCACACAATAATCATGCTCTTTTCCTCAGTCTTGGTTTTGTTCCATCCACTGGAGGAAACTACAACTCAGAAAGGAAATGAAAATTCTTTGCCTCCCTGTACAGAACAGAAACAACCTTCTGTGATCTCTATAGCACTGATATTTGCTGTCTACTACATACAAAACACAGAGTGACAATAGTCAGCTTAGATGCAACCAGAAAAGTGTGACATTCCTAGAAACGTGAAGGCCACATGAGAATACAGATGGGATGTTACCTGTCTCTCAAAGAGAGGAAAACTGAAATGACTGCCGGCATTGCCAGAAGTCTTAGGAGATGAAAAACTGACCTATTAAAAATGTATTCCAGAAAATAAAAGTATAAACTACAGTGGGTATAAATTGGAGATGAAGCCATGCCTTAGATACCACAATTCAGTCAAAAAGGTTAAAATAGATTGTTTTCTTGTAGCGATATATTTCTGTAGGAAGATTAGATTATTGAAAATTAATCTGAAATATTTTCTATAGAAATGATATTCATTAAAAGTAAATATGTAAATAATTGAAGACTGGGTTTTCAGTCTTAGCCTAAAATTATCCTGCCACATCCATGTTTGGGCACATGCTTGATTTTCATAGGAGATAAACCAAATCTCAAACTGACTTGTGAATGCTTCTCTTTTGAGCTCCTGTTTTTTGAAAATATGAGCTAGAGACGGTTGGGAATCTTTTTAAGGAAACCTTTTTTAATTGGAAAATGTTATTTCAATGAAATCAAACTTTTCACAGGAAAGGGTTCGTTTGACTAATTTTCTGAGTGATAACTTGAATTTTTTGTAAGTTTTTCCATTGTTTTGTTTGAACACTTCTTAAATAAAAACAATCCAGTTTTCTGCTTTTTTACTTTTAAAGAAGTTAACTGTAATATAAAGAGCGTGCTCAAAGCCATGTTGGTCTTTTGTTAATTCACAGGCAGCTAATACAATCTGCATCTTTATTTATGAAGAAAGCTGTTGTAAGTGGGACTATTAGTGACTTTAAAAAGTATCGCGGGCACTTGCACCATACGTAGAGGTCTAAAGATCAAATTTCAGCACTCTGCCTCAGAGAGGTTGCTGACCCCCTGATTCAGTAGAAGTGAGACAGCTCTGCAATGAGGGAATTTGCTAAAATCAGTTGAAACCCAGTTGCCTCACTACTGTGACCTGGTTATTAAAAAAGGATCAGAAGATTCTCTTGGCTTTATTTTCAAGAGCTGAGTGCTGAGTGATCATATTTCTAGCTCCTAAACATCCTCAGAAAGCAATGGAACTGATGAGAATCCCAATGAAAGAGAAAATGGATGGTGAAGGACAGAAATTTTGTTACACAATCTTTGTGAGATTTCAACATTTTTCCTCATTCTGATTATAAGCAAAACCCCAACATTCAAAATTTGAAAAAAGAATTCCAGAAAAAGTCATTTTATGTTGACATTATTAAAATATTTGATGGAACAATTTTTATACAATAATGCAGAATATATCACACAAATAAAAATTCAGTGAAGACATCTGAAAATGAAAAAAAAGAACAAAAAAACCAAAACCAAACCACATTACCTTGCCAAAATGTCAAACTGGGTCATTTCTACATTGCCAGACATTTCGCCCTGAAATAAAACATCATCAAAACGGATACAATATCAGAAAGCATTGCAACTCGAGAGGATCTGCATTCTCTGATTGAATAATTGTTCTAGGTAAGTTTATATGATGAATTCCAATTTTGAATTTGTTCCTTTTTGAAACTTGTTGGCATCTTTCAGGATCATAATAATGTATCATAATATATCTTTATTATAAAAATATCAGTCCAGGTTAATGAGGTTCAAATAATTTGCTTCTATTTACTGGCTTGTTTGACAACGTGAGGGTGGATTGGCCATCTGCTCAGAACAAGCCTGTATGTTTATATATTTGTGTTTTATTTAAACTGCAGAAAATTGCCTCTCTGAGCTGTTGCCTGACCCATAAATGGTTATCACCAATACTCCCTGTAAGTGGATTACAGAGGAGACACTGAAGATGGTCGAAGAGAAGAGAGCGTTGAACAACAGAAGGGATGCTCCCAAGAGGTCAGAACAGCAATATAGAGCAAAATGCAACGAGGTAAGGAAAGTGGCCAGAATGGATATGGCAAAATTGTTAGAGGACCAGTGTGAAGATATAGGGAGGTATTGCAGAAAGTGTAAGACCAGGGAGGTGTATAAGATAATTAGGAATATTAACAGGAAGTGGCAGCCAAAGCAGATGGCGATCAAAGACGAGAATGACAAGGTGCTCATGAAGAAGAAGGTTGTGCAGTGATGGATGAGATATTCCACTGATCTGTACGAAGCACAGTTGGACCCAAGTGTCTCAGAGAGACTGATCAACGAACTGAAAGAGATATCACCACTGAGCATCGAGAGCGAGACTGACATTTTGAAAGAGGAAGTAGAAAGAGCAGTGAAATGACTAAACAACAAGAGCCCTGGAAATAAGATCATGGGAGAGAGGATCAAATATGGCAAAGGAAGTATAATTCAGAGAATACACCAACTATGTAATATGGCATGGAAAAAAGGGAAAATACCTAAGGAATGGACAAAATCTGTGCTAGTGACAATACACAAGAAAGTAAGTGCATTGGAGTGTGAGAATGATTACCCTAATAAGTCATTTAGGCAAGATGCTGCTGATGATACTGACAGAGACTGAGATCGCAGATATAAGGACATCTAGTGGATGAGCAAATGGGATTCAGGAAAGACAGAAGTATCATACAGCAGATGTTGGCACCACGACTGAAAGAAGAGAAAGCTCAGCAAAGAACAGAACATCTATAATTGCTTCATCCATTTTTAGAAGGCATTTGACAGTATAAATCAAAGTGATTTGGGTGGTGTTGGAAACGTATGGAATGGATAGCAGACTGATATGGTTGTTGAAGGATATCAATGACAATGCAGAGGCAGTGGTGAGAATGTGCAGAGAGTTGGGAAGTTGGTTTAAAACAAGTAGAGGTACGAGACAAGGAGATCAGATATTGCCAAGTATCTTCATCATGCACCTAGAGAGAGCGATGGACAAGAACAAGGAAGAGGTAGAAGAGATATAGGTGCATGGGATGAGAATTGACAACTTGAGGTTCATGGAGGATATTATCATCAAGGAAGATGAAAAGAAACTAGCAAAAACAGTGCAGGTGCTAAATGAGAAAGGGAAGCATTTAGGACTTATGAACATCGATAAAACACAAACAATGGTATTTGTAGATAAGAGAATAGGAAGGAAGATCAGTATAGATGGGATTAAACTAAAGCATGTAGAGAAGTTCACATATCTGGGGAGCAACATAACACATGATCTAGACTGTAGGAAAGAAATAGTGACTAGAATAGTGAAAGCAAGAGTGAATTTGAAAGTGTTGGGTAAGATCTGGAAAAGCAAAGCAATCAGCTTAGGAACAAAGCTAAGCATCATGTTGTATGGATGTGAGACATGGGTAATAATGAAGGATTCAAAAAGAAGGATATTGGCACTCAAGAGGAATTGTTATGGAAAGATCCTGAGAATGCCGAAGGTCACCAATGAGGAGTTATATAGGAAGACAGAGCCAAAAGAGAACCTACTGCAGAAAGTTAAACAATGGAAATACAGCTATTTGGGAATATCTGCAGAATGAATAATGAACAAAAAATCAAGACCCTGGCATTTGGCATAATGGATGATTTGAAAATGGTGAAGCAGACCCCACAAAGAATGGGTAGATGATATAGGAGATTGGCTTAGTTTCTGTAGACTAGCTCAGCACCACTCCGCACTGGAAAGAGGAAGATGGGAGGAAATAGTGAGGGAACCATTGGACACCAACCTGCACTGAGCCCCTGGTTATTGATGATGATGATGATGATGATGATGATGATGACATATTTTAATACATAAAATGCATGGCAAATTAAACAGTTTTCGTCAGCTTGAAACAATTTTTTGGACGTTTTCTTCACAGTATTTCTGAGTTTTCAGGTTTCACTGTAAAAATCTCAATATCCTTCATGAAAAGGAACTTCCCCATCTTCCACACCAGCTTATTCCTAAGTATTATATCAAAGAGAAAGAGAAGCATTATTTTAGATTAATTATGCTAAATATAACACTTCAACTGATGGGGACATGGAACCAACCTGTAAAAAAACCACTTCATAAGAGTATGAAACTTGAGATCAAATACAAATGACAGCCAGTGAAAAGTTTCTTGAGGAAATAAAGAGAACCATCCCAAAGGTTCTTTTGTTTAAATATGAACTACTGCAACCAGCAAATGCTTCAGAGAGATCTTAACTATCAGCAGTTGTCTCCAGACACCAGACACTGATTTTGAGAACTAGGGGGCAGATCCTTCAATGGTCTGCTCCATTCAGCTGAAGAGAGTTACCCCAGTTTACACCAACTGAGGGTTTCTTCTATGCATCTCTTAACTGACATCCCAAAACAGTATAACTTAAGATCTGCTGAAAGGATCTTTAAGGATTTATCCAAACTAGAATAATTATTGTGTTGCAATTTGAACCTCTCTAGTCTGGCACCCTTAAGATCTGGCCAGCATGGAACAAGAAAATTTGCTGGACCACAGGAGGTCAATATTGTCTACCAGCATTACTAACATTTCCACTGTTTACTGGCCTCTGAGAAGATATTTAGGGGTAAAATACAGCTAAATAACAGCATAGAACACTGAAAGCCAGTACTGGTGTCTGTAAACAAACCTAATGGGACCATGGGAAACACTGTAAGACCATGATAAGTGGTCATCCAGCTAACTAAAATCATGTTGGATTATGCAAGTTGCCAAATGAGAGAGTACTGGACTAGAAAGGTTCAACCTGTATTCTCAAAGACCCAAGTTGCTGACAATGTTAACTAAACTGACCAGTCATTACAGATCAGGACAATTCTTCTCAATCATTTTTAAAATACAATTGTTTTGCATTGTGGATCAGGCATAATAATACTTTTTTATGATTTATTGCAGTAACACCTAGGTATCTCAGTCATGGACATAGCCCCTTTTTAGTCCCTCCATAAAACTCAGGGCATTCATAATGTGGGGAAAAATCTTCAGTGGTTGTTCAAAGTTGGATTTACCTTTTGGTTGAAAATTATGAGCTTTGTGGCATGGAATGAAAAACATTCTGAGAAACTATCCAAAGTTCTTAAGGTTGAAGTTAAGGAATCAATGCAAACAGTCCACAGATACTCATTTGTTTTGCCTCCAAATTTGCTGAAACCAAGCACTCCAGTGAAAGATGTGTCTACATGAAACCATTTGTTTTGGTACCATTTTCACCATTAACCTTAGATCATGCTATAAAGACAGCCAGGAAAGAAACAAACAAAAACATCTCGTTCATCATGAAGCGTGATAATAGAATGTTTTACAAATAGACAAAGTGCTTTCTTTCTGCAAGGAAGTCATGCAATTTTAACACTGTATATAAAGGATATTCCCTCGGAAAGAGCAAGATACAAGGTATATAGACAAGAAGGTGTTCTGTTTTTGTAGTTAATGGGATGCTGCCAGAACTTGAATGGTGTGTGATGCCATAAGAACCCTGAAGTTAGAGATGGATCTTGGGGGTGGAGGGGTGAATTTTGAATCTGGATTCCAACCTGGATCTGAATGCCCACAATGTGGAAATGAACTGGGTCAACACAGGACTTAAGTCCCACTTACATTTCACTTAAACATCATTCTGAGAGCTTGATAGGCATGTTTGTGGTTCATGGTCCTTTGCACAAGGGTGGATCTCAGCTAATTGCACCAGTGGTACAAAGCTAAAGTGAGGGAACATCTAGACTAGGGGCTGGGTAGAGATGCACAAAATTCAACTATCTGGGGTCAGTTGACCCCTGTAGTCCTCAATATTGCAAGTAAGGGAGGTCCATGGAAGTTTCTCTCATCAGCCTCCCTCTGTGAATATGGTCAGGTAAGTCGACTGCAGATAAGTCAATTCTAGCTATAAAACTGCCATAGCTAGAATTACATATCTACAGTTGACTACCTGCCTAGTGTAGACCGTCTAACTTCACTAAAAAGTTAATGGGTTTAAATATTAGCAACTACTGATTAATTTTAGAAATATATATTTACTCCAGTGAAGTATAGCTATACAACCACAGGAATCTGACTGAAGTGTCAATGTAGTTCACACAGAACACCAAACGGCAGCTTATGGCTCCCAATCCACCAGCTTTGGAAAATGAACCTAACTTTAAGCACAATTAATGCTATTCACTTCAGTTTGTTACTGAAGCCCTTCAGTCACTTCTCAACCAGACTGAATTTCCATTACAGACATAGAATCCGATTTTGAGCTAATTTCCATCAGCATAATTGCACTAATGAAATTATCCCAGCTGTGCATTGGTATGAATTCAGAATAGGGCCCAGAATCTTTTTATATAAATGTTAGTTTTAGGTCCATTCTCCCACCCCAGATTTTTATAGAGCCCTTTAAATAAAGTGGCTGTAGAATAACTATGCGTTCTATCCAGGTTCGTACTGTTGCTTTATTTAACCCATCATTTTTAAGCTGCTTAGAATTGTTTTCCCTTCCCTCTCATGCTTTAAAACATTTTGAAAATGATGTAAATATACTATCAAATGTGGAGGTTGGCAGGGAACAAATAGAAACTTTTTAGTCTTTTAAAAATAAGCTTTTTTAAAGAGTTCCACAGCTTTTCAAACAGAATCTTTTATATCTTATGTAGTAACTGTTAGCCATTTGTGACATTTCTAGTCTGTCCAGGGTGTTCTTAGTACATGACAGGTCAAGTCTGTCACCTTCATAAAAGCAAAGAACATCTACACTGGCACACTACACTGTGGGGCCCCTCTGAGAATTACCAATGTCAAACCCAATAACATCAGCAATATTTATCTTCTCTTCATCTCTGCCATTTGCAGGAACTTGTAAAAAATATTCTGATTATTTTTACATGAAGATAGCTTTCTCCTTACTCCCATGAGGTGAACACTATAACCAAACCTTGAATCCTGGACAGCTAGTTTGTCTTCATGGCAAATGTAATTAAAATACAACTCTCTTGGGTGGATACCTGGAAAATTAAGGTTATTATTGTCACTATTATTACTTATCAGATGCTTGCTTTAAAAAACCAACTGTCTTTAGGTTTTGATGCTTCCTATTATCTTCATTAGGTAAATGGTGAAAGAGAGATGAATGAATTGCAAGTAGATGAATTAATGATGAAAGCAGCCAAGAAGACTTTAGATTTAATTCTGTTACCAGCAGGTTTCCATGTCAATAGGAAGTGCTGGAGTATTGGTTCTCATTCAGGTAAACATTCAAATGAAAATGATGCTCAGACTGGTGACTTTCCTTCTAGCAACAGAAAAAGGTTGACCGATAAGGTAGGAGGATAAGAAGAAAGCTGCTTTAAATCATTTTCACATTTCTGGTCATGTCATTTTGAAGGAAAGCAGTCTTAATTATGAGCCCAACTTGGCCCCAGAAGAACAGTCTTTTCCAAAACAATACTCTCTGGCTATGTCTACACTAGACGGGTTTTTCAACAAAGCTGGTGTCAATGCCTATTATACGTAGGCCAAATTCCCCACTTGCCCACGCTGACCCACACTATCAGCACAGCCTTTTTCCAATGTACAGTCCTGCCATGTGAGTCCAGCAACCATGATTTTACCTGAGATCGTGGCAGGTCTTTTTAAGGCCTTCAAAAGGAAGAAGAAACGAATTATTCCTCCTCACCAGTGTTGCCTGTAAACTGAGCACTTGGACTAGAGTTGCCAGATGTCCTCCACAAAAATACTGGATACCAGCAGCTGGGGTGTGGGTGAGGGGAGTTAAAAAAAGCCAAGGAAATAGAAGTAGAGTATGGCAGCTTTCCTGCCCAGCCCCGCTGCCCAGCACTCCTGCTGCGGGGAGATGGGTCAGGCCACTGCAGCTTCTTCCACTGCCTGGTGCTCCTGCCAAAGAGCGGGGCAAGTCCTCATGCCCCAATACTACTCCCTAGGGACAGTGCTGGGTGGGGTGGGAGAGCAGAAGGGGGCCACTCATTTCTCTGGGGATTCCCTCGGCTGATCTGCCACTGCTGGTGCAAGATTGCTGAAAGGCACTGAGGCACAGGTCACAGCACTCCTGGGAGGAGCTAGCTGGTGTGTAGCTGAGCATGGGCAGTGGCTGCACCCAGCCAGGTGGTAGCCTGGAGGGGCCACAGAGGGAGGTGAAGAAAAACCTGTTCACCCTGAGCCAGCAGAGCAGCACAAGTCAGGAGCCAGGCCTGGGCAGCATGCCCTGCGGTGGAGGCACCCAACTGGCTTTGCTTGGAGACTGTCACTTAGGGGCAGGAGGATGCTGCTGGTTGGTGTCATGCAGTGACCTGGAGCGGGTGGGCATGGGATGCAGCAGCAGTGGTGGTGGCGGCCGGAGGAAGAGCACAAAGCCATACAGTGCTGTCCGTCTGGGCCCGAGCCAGAGGGTTGCCAGATGTCCTTCACAAAATATCAGACTGTCGGGTTCAATACTGGACACCTGGCAACCCTAATGTGGACGGCCACCTAGGAGAGATTCAGTTGCTACCCAGCTGATAACCAGAGCACTCACAGCTGCCAACACGTGTTTCTATTGGTGGTGCACATCTGAACATGCCATGGTGCACATAACATTATTTCCACATGCGCATGGAAAAAATTAGAGGGAACAGCTCCTCACATACCTCTTCCACTCAGGTGTCAGGTGCAGTTGCAGTCCCTGAGCTCTCCTGTGTCCTACTTGTATTCTTTAATGAGACACAGAGCTCTAGACATCATCCCACTTTGCACATTGATGCTGCACTAAATCCATGGTAGCTCACCAGGAGTATTCTCACAGTAACTCAGCGAATCATGTTCCCAATGGAAAACTCCAGCCACACATGTGGCAAGTAGTGTCAGGTGCCAATGTGTGATAATACTTCTTCACAAAATCCTAGGTCAAGTTTTTCAGTGAAATAGCAAAGACCATTAAATGCAAAGGAAGCCTGGTTTGTCATTGTTACATAGATAAGGACATAAGACAGCACAATTCCCTATGTGGTCCTCATGAGCTGTGATTTTACTTCTCAGTCTAAACTTCTGTGGATCAAAATTTCTAAAAGCCCATAATGCACTTTCAGATTCTGCGCTAGCAGGTCCACGTTCACAATTGTTTCCATCTGCAAATGATAGAGAACACACAGAACCGTTGGTGCAAAAGGACACATTTTGGAAAAAGATGTCTTGCATGTTAACAGCATTTTCAGTATTGGCCTAACTCTTTGCCTGCTCAAATCAACAATAAAATCCCATTGACTTAAATGAGAGCAGAAACAAGCTAATGGTTTTGTGCTTTTGAAACACCTGTGTGTATTCTCTTAGGAACATTTTATTTCTTAATATTGTCTTGGGAACCAATCCTGCAAACACTTTCGCTTGTGTACACACCCAGTGAGCAGAGACTGTTTTCTTGGAGTAGGGACTTGCTGGATTAGACTTTGAATTTTTATTCCAAAAGCTGTAAAATAATATGTGGTTGCTCCTGTACGCTAAGATTGGTATATTATTGTTCTATTTAATGCTGACTTCACTTTCACTTGCTTTGTTGTAGCAAGCTAGCTGGTCCCTAACCTTTGAAATGGCTTATGAAAAGACAAGCCTAGTGGTTAAAGAAGAGACTAAGTCAGGGAATTAGCCATTTTATCTTTAAGAATGTGGTTGGCCTTTGAAACTGGTACTTAATATCACAGGTCTTCCACTGCTATGACACCCTCCTCCAGCAACACACACACACACACACACACTCTCTCTCTCTCTCTTTCTCTCTCTCTCTCTCCAATGAAAATTAAGGGGAAATTATCAGCATTAGCTAAGTGTCCCTGTTTTAGTTTTTTTAAATCTGACTCCCTATTAATATACATATTTTTAAAATAACAGCATTAAAATCTTCATTTCCTCTTTTCCTTTTGCTAGTTCAATGATGTGTTAGATGAAGCATGCAAAAAAAAAAAAGATGTTGGCTGACTCAAGACCAGCTGAAGAGATTTTTTTGCTTACATTGCCAGTGCTTCTTTGTTTATCTGGTTGGATTGTTTTTCTTTAGTGTTATATTTAGAACATTCATAAAAAGGATGAAATAGGTTTTTTTTTCTCCTCTAAAAGGCTCTGGCTATAGTTTTACTGAGCACACTGCAGCCAAGTAAACAGAAACTGCAACAAAGAGAGAAAACTAGTGGGAAATCCCAATGTTTCTTGAGTTGGATGAAACCCAGCATACTGACAAAAGAACACAGGCGTACATTGTGCATCAATGGAGGTAGGACAGAACAGAACAAAAGGTGAACGTAAGGGGTGTGTTGTTCAATGTAGATGTATATTTGGGCACACTTACACAGCATGGGGGCATCTTCATATGAAAGAGGATATTTCCTCTCAGTCCTTTGTTTGTATAATTATATTGTGCCTTTGGATGCGAGGCTCTCAATTCAGTAATGTCTGTAAAGGACTCTAATTCCAACACCACCATTTTGAGGACAGGGACGTGGTGCTTTACACATTTTACAGCTTGGAAAAGTGAAGCACAGAAAGGTCTAAACGATATTCCCAAACTAGTTCTGTGGTACAGTGAGAACACATCCCTAGAACTCCCTCACTCCTAATCATGTGCTCTAACCACTAGACATGCTCCTTCTCACAAGAGATTTAAAGCACTAGACTTCCTTTCAGCAGACATTTAAAGGATAGGGTGGAATATGCCAGCTGTTTGTATGCCATTGTAACAGCAGCATTTAGATGCCTCAAACCAGGATCCCACTGTGCTGAGTGTTGTACATACCTATTACATAGAAAGACAAATTGTAAACTCTTCCTGAAATAAATAAACAAGACAGACAAAAAATGAAAAAAAAAGAAATATTGACTAATACTCAGAGAGAGAAAATAACTGGAATTCATTAGAATCTCTCTATCCTTATTCAAATACATTTTGCCAAGGTTGCACATAACCCCAGTCCTATGCATGATGCCATTTTTAAAACTAGAGATTTCAAATGTTTACTTCTTTGCTATTTTAGCTTATTAGAGCTGGGCTTTTTTTTTTTTTCAAGAAAAATGGACTTTAAAATGATTTTAGCCAAAATTTGTTTTTTAAAATACATCTTTTCAAAAACAACCCACTCCCCTCTAAAATCCCCAAAATACTGGTGGTTTGTTTTTATCATTTTCTATTCCTATCGTTGCCCTTTCTCAATTTTGCTACTGGAAAAGATTTAAAAGAAAAAGGGAGAGAAGAAAAATAATTATTTTCTAGTTTTGAGGTTGGGGATGTTTTCTTCTTTCATAAAAAAACCCAAAAGTATCAACAGTAGAAGTAAACTTAAACAAAAAAATATTTTTTGCAAACATTTTCATAAAACATGTCTATCCCACCACTAGATTAAAGATTATTTATTTTTATGCTGTCCACTGGAGTAATTACAAGCAGTATATAAATGGTTGATAAAGTCTTGCTTGACTGTATAACTGAATAAGCTTTGAGAGAACACTCTATGGACATCATTACTGAAAACATGAACCCCTTAAAGTAATAGCTAAATATTAACACATTAACATTAAAACAGTTAAACAATGGCAAAACTGCTGCTTGAATATGCTTCCAGAACTCTGTCACAGAGTCAGACATGGGGGTAAACTTGCCTCTGTAGCCCCCCAGGACCACTGCAGGCCTGGACAGCACAGCCCCAGCCATCCTCCAAGGAGTTACCAGGACTGGAAATCAGGGCCCGCTCCTGAAGATGTCAGGGCTGGGAACTGCTTCCCTAGCCTCCACCTTGGAGAAGACACCAGGGCTGGGCAGTTCAGCCCTGGTACCCCCAAAAAGGAGCTGCTGAGGCTGGGCAATGCAGCCCTGGTCTTCTCCCTCTGGGCTGGTGCCACATTCACTATTGCAGGAGATCCCAGTCAGCCAT
Source organism: Carettochelys insculpta (assembly GCF_033958435.1). Lineage (NCBI taxonomy): Eukaryota > Metazoa > Chordata > Testudines > Carettochelyidae > Carettochelys > Carettochelys insculpta. The sequence continues at coordinate 17,033,966 of NC_134153.1, read as the reverse complement.
CCCACACTCCCAGCTGCCTGCCCTGAGCCCTCACCCCCTGTGCCCTAAGCCCTACCACATACTTAACCCTCTCCAGCCTGTGATGAGGTAACAAGCAGAGATACTATAAAACCACCATCTGAACACAAACAGATTTTTGGGGTTTACCCTGCTCTGGGATTTCCAGCTTTCTTCAGTGTTCTAACCCTTTGGGGTTTTTCAGTGGTTTCATATTTCCAGCTGTCTGGGTGCCCAGTCCCTGTTCTGCCCCCTCCTCTGCCAGAGCTGACCATTCTAAATTCTGCTTGTCTCTTTAGCTCTGAAGCTGGATGCCGAGGAGGTGAGGCTGGCTTTCAGGAAAGGTCAGATAGTGCTAAAGGAGGTGAGAGCTCAAGAGGTAGCTTGAAACAGTCGAAATGATTGAATGGCACATTTGAATTAGCAAGGAGGAACAAGGGCAGGGAGAAGAATATAGAAGAAAATCAAGGAGCCAAGACAACAGGGAAGGAAGAAAAAGTGAACCATACAAAAATGTAAAAATGGGAGAGAGTAGAAATGATGGAGAAAAGAATGTGAAAAAAGAGATTGTAACATTAAAAGTCGAGGAAAATAATGTAATTAGATATGAGTTGTAAGGAGTGGCAAGCTAGTCTTATATAGCCAGATGGACCCTTGCTTGGCCCCAGGGTTTAGATCATAGATGTCCGCCTGAACTACCAGCAAATATGCTATCCAGCGTTCTCCACTTATGGCTCTGCCTAACTTTGGAGTTAGAGAGATGAAACAGTTAATTAACTCCATGACTTCACACTCCCTGTGTGGAAAGTTGCATAGCACATTCCTCCAATAAGGTGAAACAGAATGACAATTGGATTAAATAACTCCCTACCATAAACACAAATTTTTCTCATCAGCCAGCACATGGAGAAATGTAGACATTCTTAAACTGGCTCACTTCCTTGTCTATCGGTCTGGAAGGTTATATCAATCTTATCACCAACGTACCCACTATTGCCTGTCTTTACTTTCCATCGTCTCCAAGTGGAAATGGTTTGGTCCAATGAGATTTTTTTCTTCCAGAGAAAACTGTCCAGATCATGTACCAAATACAACAAGAACATGTCAGCCTGTTATACCTCAAGATGATCTTCAACCAAATCGGTTGATGGTTTGAAAACCAGGGCTGGCCTTTGGGGCAAGGCAAGCAAGGAGGTTGCCTTGGGCCCCATGCCTTCAGGGCCCCACACTCCAACCCACTGGGCCCCACTGCCAGTGTGCCACCTTGAGCCACACAAACTCTTTGACCAGAAACTGACTCCTGGTCTGCATGTTGCTGCCTGACTCACCTTCATACACGCCCCAGGACCCCACCATGGTTCCCTATAAGATGGGCACTTGTGCATCTGCTTGGGATTGATTCAAATGCCACCCAGCTGATTAGCAGAGCACCCACAGAGAGGTGTTTTGTTTCTACTGGTGGTGCACATTGACACATGCCTCTGTGCACCTAAGAAATGGTAATCTGCTCTGGGATGGAAAAAATCCATACATAGATGGAAAAGATTAGAGGGAACATTGGACCTCACAGTAGAATTGCTGGTGATGTGTCAGTATCAGATGTGCCACAATGTAAATGCAGGAATGTTAGAACTATGGTAAAACTTTAAAGGCCCGTGGGAATGCACATGCTGTCTCTGCCATATGATATGGAACACAAAGTAATGAAAGTGCCTACTTAGGAAAGGGTACCAGAGTATGTCTTGACAAGCATTTTGCATGCAGTTAAACAGACAAATGTATTCTGCTGCCAGACTCTTGCAGGAATTTTATTTGATGGATGTCACCAAACAGCTTCTTTTGCACTCAAGGAATTACAGAACATTCATACCCTATAACGATCAAAAAGGAACCTCCGCCATACCCAGACTAGATTTCAGTGAGTTAATCCACACTCTACTCACAAGCTAATAGCATCTGTGCCCATGCAAAATTAGGACACGTGTTTCTGAATGGTGTACAGAGTGTGGAACATAGGAACTGCCATACCAGATAAAGTCAATGGTCTATTTTGTCTAGCAGTCTGTCTCCAACAGCATCAGATATGGATGCTTCATGAGCAGAGGCAAATTCCCCTTCTCCCTCTTCTTCCTTACAGATCTGCACAAATATAGACCCACTCATGCACGTAGAAAAAGTTTCTTCCTGCCATCTGCTCCTGGTTAGTTTCTTATCTAAAAGATAAATTTATCTCTCTTCTAATTATTAAAACCCCTAACTAATATCATTTGGATGTTTTCGACATGCATTAATAACTTCTCCTTATTTGACTCTAGTTAAGCTCTTGATTTCAGTATTTTCTACAGCAACGACCCTCCGGAGCTACCTACAGCCATGTCTACACGTGCACGCTACTTTGAAGTAGTGGCACTAACTTCGAAATAGCGCCCGTTGCGGCTACACGCGTCGGGCGCTATTTCAAAGTTAACTTCGACGTTAGGCGGCGAGACGTCGAAGTCGCTAACGCCATGAAGGGATAGGAATAGCGCCCTACTTCGACGTTCAACGTCGAAGTAGGGACCGTGTAGTCATTGTGCGTCCCTCAACGTCAAAATTGCCGGGTCCTCCATGGCAGCCATCAGCTGAGGGGTTGAGAGACGCTCTCTCCAGCCCCTCAGCTCAATGGTGGCCGCATGGAGCGGCCCCTTAAAGGTCCCCTCCCCCTCCCTTCCTGTGCAGGAAGCTGAGGGATCGTGCAGGCGGCAGCCCACACACGCGGCCAGCCTGCACGTCCCTCAGCCACCCACCCAGCTGCGATGGCTGCCCGGCAGCCCCCCCAGTGCCCCCAGGGGACCCCCCCCCCAAGGGGAGCCAGGGCAGCCAGCCCAGCCAGAAGGGCAGCCAGGCTGGCAAGCGGCAGCGGGGCCCCTCCTGGACGGAGGCCGAGCTGCAGGACCTGCTGGGGCTCTGGAGCGAGGAGGTGCTCCAGGTAATGGGGAGCAAGAGGCGGAACGCGGATGCGTTCGCTCGGCTGGCCGACAGCCTGGCTGCCCGGGGTCACCCTGCCCGCACTCCTGATCACGTCAGGAGTAAGGTGAAGGAGCTGCGTCAGGGTTACTCCCGGGCCCGGGATGCAGCCAGCCGATCTGGGGCCGCCCCCGTCACTTGCCCCTTTTACAGGGAGCTCAGGGACATCCTGGGCCCCCGGCATACCTCCTCCCCTCCGGCCACCCTTGACACCTCGGCCGATGAGCCCCAGCAGGCCCTGCAACCAGAGTCCGCCCCGGAGGTAAGCCCCGCACCCCGGGGGCCCCCCCCGGAGGCCACCCCCAGGACATCGCGGCAGGAGGAGGAGGAGGAGGAGGAGGGGGGCTCCTCTGCAGAATCCGGGCTGCAGATCCTCCTTCTGCCATCCCAGAGCAGCAGCAGGGCCTCCGCCCCCCGGGGATCTCTGGACCGTGGGAGCGGACAGACAGGTAGGTACCCCCCTCTGGTGGACACCCCTGGGCTTGAGGGGCGGGGGGTAATAGATATGTGTCCAGGGCCCCCCACATGCTCACATGGCCATGGCCCCAAGGACAGCAGAGCCATGGCCCTCACAGCACTGCATCAGCCCCTGCCCCCACCCACCCCGCACGACAGTGCCATGCCCCATCCCCGGGCCAGGGGGGAGCGGAACCTCGAGTGGCCCCCGGGAGGAGGGGGTGGGACACCCCGCAGCAGCAGCATGTGATGGAGTGGGGGGAGTGCAAAAGGGAGACTCAGGCTACATATGAGCAACAAGAGCCAAATAGCTCCCAGGGGCAAAGGAGGATCCTGGGGCTACAGCTGGCAGGTGACACCTCTGCCCTGAACAAAGAGAAGGGAGGAGCCGAGCTGGCTTGGAATTGGGGGGGGAGGGCGGGGGCCACAGGTAGAGGCTAGGGGAAGGGAGAGCTGGAAGGCAGCCAGCCTGAGGAGGGGGAAAGCTGCATCCCAGAGGGGCCCCCCTTCGGGTCTTCTCCCCACGACAGGTTGGAAGGACTGTCTCTTCCGACAGCTGGTGCTGTCACTCCTGGGAGAAACTGGGCATCTGTGGCCTAAGAAACCTCTCCTGCTGTCAGATCCTGCGGGGTGAACTGAGAGTCGCTCCCACCAGGGGACGGGGTGCAGGGCAGGGGGTCCCCTGAACCTCATCCATCACAGCAGCATCTCCTGGGGACGGGGATGGGGAACCTGCAGCACAGGGCTGGGGGGACAAAGGCCACGGCTCGGGGCCCACACTAACGCCTGTCTCCATTCTTCTTCCCCCCCTCCTCTCCTGTGTCCCGCACCTGCACCATCAGAAGGACCGGAAGAGAGCGCCGGCGAGGCCTCAGTCGTCCCGGAGAGCCCTCCGGGACCATCGCTCCAGGCCAGCCCCTCGGCCGAGGACTGACTGGCCCCACGGCAGGCTAGACGGCAGACCCCGCACCACCACCACCCGACGGCGACGGACCCCCAGCTGCTGGCCATCCACCGACGGCAGCTGGAGGTCGCGGAGCAGCAGCTGCAGCTGCAGCAGCGGGCGCTGGCCTGGCGCCAGGAGGCATGGGTGGCCTACATGGAGACTTTTAACCGCCTGGTGGACTACCTGGCCCCCCATGCTGCGCCGGCCGCCGCAGCGCCCGCCCTGCCTGCTCCACCAGCCCCACCACCAGCTGCTCCGCCCGTCGCCGTCCCGTCCGCCATCGCCCCACCACCCGCCGCCGAGGGCCGGAGCGCCGAGGAACCCCTGGAGCCACCTGAGACTCGCCGGGCATCCTATCTTCCGGTCCAGCCCGCCCCCAGCCAGCCCCGGACAGGGCTGCGACCGCGGCGGGGCTCCCGGCCAGCCACGCCCAGTGCCGGGCTATAGGGGCAAGGGGCCCGGGACGTGGCCCCCCCCTTGTATATAGCTTAAAGTTCTTATTTGTTGCCCCCCGTTTGCCCCATCCCCCCCATGTAAATAGTTCTTCCCTTTATCCTCCCTGGTTTTCTTTTTATTATTGAGGACACTTGTTTGTTAGTATTGTTTTATTTTTGTACATATTAGTTTGTTTCCACATGTTTGTATACAGTTTGTTCTTGGTTCATATATTTACAGTTAAAAAAAAAAGTTCTGAAAGAAAAAGAAGTTTAAGTTCAGCCACAAGTGCGTGCTGTCATTTGTCCAGGAAAAGTGGGAGGGGGGTGCGGTGGGGTGCTCCATGGTGTGGGCGTTGGGGCAGGAGTGTGGTGGAGGAAGGGGCGGGCAGTGGGGGGCCTGGGCAGAGTTCACCCCGCGGCCTCATCATTGAAGTGGGCCCGCAGGGCCTCCCGGACCTGGGTCCCTTCGGGGTCCACCTGCCGACTGGGGGCAGCAGGTGGCTGGACGTCTGCCCTGCCGGCCTCCGCAGCCCAGCCCTGGAAAAAGGTGCCCCCCTTGCTCTCCACCAAATTGTGCAGGGCGCAGCAGGCACCCACAATCTGGGGGATGTTGTTGGGGCCCGCATCCAGGCGGGTCAGGAGACATCTCCAGCGTCCCTTCAGGTGGCCAAATGAGCGCTCCACCACCTGGCACGCGTGGTTCAGGCGCTCATTGAAGTGCTCCTGGCTAGCGGAGAGATGGCCCATGTACGGGTGCATGAGCCACGGCTGGAGGGGGTATGCCGCATTTGCAATGACGCAGAAGGGCATGGTGGTGTCCCCCAGAGGGATCTCCCGCTGGGGGATGTAGGTCCCCGCCTCCAGCCGGCGGCACAGGCCCGAGTTCCGGAAAACCCGGGCGTCGTGGGTGCTGCCAGGCCAGCCCACATAAATGTCCTGGAAACGTCCCCGGCTGTCCACCAAGGCCTGGAGGACGACAGAATGGTAGCCCTTGCGATTCAGGTATCGTCCTCCACTGTGATGCGGGGCACAGATGGGGATGTGAGTCCCACCCAGAGCCCCGAAGCAGCTGGGGAAGCCCAGGGTGGCAAAGGCCGCGATGGTGGCATCTGGGTCCCCCAGCCTCACGAGCCTGTGCAGGAGCATGGCGTTGATGGCATGCACAACCTGCAGAGAAAGCACAGGGGACAGCACCAATGAGGGGTGAGCAGGGTGTGCGTGGCCCTGCCCTGCCCTGCCCTCCTCTGCCCGGGCCCCCCTCCCCTGCCCTGCCCTCCTCTGCCCTCTCCCGCCCTGGCCTCCCCTCCCCTCCCCTGCCCTCCTCTGCCCAGGCCCCCCTACCCTACCCTGCCCTCCCCCCCGTGGGTTCTCTTACCTCCATGAGGACAGCCCTGACGGTGGCCTTGCCGACACCAAACTGCTGCCCCATGGATCGGTAGCTGTCGGGAGTGGCCAGCTTCCAGACAGCGATGCCGACCCGTTTCTGCACTGTGAGGGCACGCCGCATGGCCGTGTCCTGGTGCCTGAGTGCGGGGGTGAGCCACTGGCACAGCTCCAGAAATGTCTGCCGGCTCATCCTGAAGTTCCTGAGCCAGCGGTCGTCGTCCCACTCCCCAAGCACCAGCCGCTCCCACCAGTCGGTGCTGGTGGGGTAGCTCCACAGCCGCCGGCGTGTGAGGCGGGGGGGGGCGGGGTCCTGCAGGGTTAGGGGTTGAGCCCTGCTGCCCTGGGGGCAGATCCTCCTCTGGTGTAGCAAGGAGGTGCTCAGGTGCCTCCCGCATGGCATGGAGCAGGGCAAGCCCTGCTCCTGCCGAGAGGGCTGGGTGTACCTCTGGCTGCTGCTGCTGCTGCTGCTGCTGCTGCTGCTGCTGGGGGTCCATGACTGCGGCGCCCGGGGTCTGTGTGCCTATGGCTCCTCAGACCGCGTGCTGTGCAGGCTGAGTGTGTCTGGGAGGGGCCCTTTAAGGGAGCAGCTAGCTGTTGCCCCAGAAGCGCTAGTCCGCCCTGTGACCCTGTCTGCACCTGTGCCTGGCATCCCTATTTCGATGTGTGCTACTTTGGCGTGTAGACGTTCCCTCGCTGCGCCTATTTCGATGTTGGGCTGCGCAACATCGAAGTTGAACATCGACGTTGCCGGACCTGGAGGACGTGTAGACGCTATTCATCGAAATAGCCTATTTCGATGTCGCTACTTCGAAATTAGCTACTTCGATGTAGCGTGCACGTGTAGACATAGCCTACATGTTTTGTGAGTATTTGGTTTGGTCAGTTTCAAGTTCTACTGTCTTTCAGTTTCACTGATGTCCCCTTGTTCTTGTATTATGAGAAAGGGCAAATAGGAACATATAGCCTATTTTCCTCGGACCATTCAACATACCCCATTCATACACCTTCTTTCTAAAGTCAAGGCTCCTACTATTTCCAATTGCATCTCATAAGCCCTTCTGTGCCTTTTTATTCCCATCCTCTTAAGTTTCTGCTATATCCTTTTTGGGTATGTCTACACTGCAGCTGGGAAGGTGCTTCCCAGCTCCGCTACCCAGAAAAGCACCAGCTCTGCTCAAGTTAAAACCAACCATGTGGCCACCACCCTGTATAGTGAGGGCGGAGTGTGTTTGGGAGTTGGGGCGGGGGTTGGAAGGGTTTGTACATGGCTAGGCTGAGTGGCTGCCTGAATCACCACAGCTGCAGGGCTATTTTTAGTGTGCTAGATCATGCCTGTCTACTCATGCTGGGAAGCAAACACTCAGGTGCTGTGCACATGTCCTCTGAGAACCAGTGACCTAAGTTGAACATAGTATAGACAAAGCAGGTCAAATTTATTCTGTGGCAAGGGCAGAATTATCCCTTAATGGAAAGTCCATGGTCTGGGAATAAAAACTTGACTTGCAAGGAGGCTAGTTTTTCAATAGGGTATGCTGCTTTTTCGAGTGAACTCAACCCCTACTTTTAAAGACTAACAAATAAATGAATGGATTTTTAAATCTCCCTCCCTTACCATTTGCATCTGTGCTGCTACATGGGTGTGAATTTTCTCTTTCCCCTTACACTTTGGAAAACAGCCCCCCTACTCCCAGTCCTTTCCTCTGCCCTTGGAAATGTTCCCTCTCACCTATCCCTTTTGGGAAATATTGCTCCTCAAGCGATCAGTCTCTCCTATTGCTTTCTTTTTTCCCCTCACACTCACTCTGACCATTTTTAGGATGGAGGGGGATAGAGAAAGAGCTGCTCCTCTCAGCCTCAACAGCATATTAAAGGCACTGACACTCTGGCTACGTCTACACGTGCAGCCAACATCGAAATAGCTTATTTCGATGTTGCGACATCGAAATAGTCTATTTCGATGAATAACGTCTACACGTCCTCCAGGGCCGGCAACGTCGATGTTTAACTTCGACGTTGCTCAGCCCAACATCGAAATAGGCGCAGCGAGGGAACGTCTACACGTCAAAGTAGCACACATCGAAATAGGGATGCCAGGCACAGCTGCAGACAGGGTCACAGGGCGGACTCAACAGCCAGCCGCTCCCTTAAAGGGCCCCTCCCAGACACAGTTGCACTAAACAACACAAGATACACAGAGCTGACAACTGGTTGCAGACCCTGTGCCTGCAGCATAGATCCCCAGCTGCCGCAGAAGCAGCCAGAAGCCCTGGGCTAAGGCCTGCTGCCCACGGTGACCATAGAGCCCCGCAGGGGCTGGAGAGAGAGCATCTCTCAACCCCCCAGCTGATGGCCGCCATGGAGGACCCACCAATTTTGACGTTGCGGGACGCGGATCGTCTACACGGTCCCTACTTCGACGTTGAACGTCGAAGCAGGGCGCTATTCCTATCTCCTCATGAGGTTAGCGACTTCGACGTCTCGCCGCCTAAGGTCGAAGTTAACTTCGAAATAGCGCCCGACGCGTGTAGATGCGACGGGTGCTATTTCGAAGTTGGTGCCGCTACTTCGAAGTAGCGTGCACGTGTAGACGCAGCTTCTGTGGGCCAAATAGGTAGCAGCAAAATTGCAGGAGCAGAAGATCAAAGGGTACAGATCAGAAGTAATGTACCTTGGTGGCAAGAGTTGCAGGAACCTCCTTGGAGCCCCAGCTACAGTGTTGTGATGGCTTCTAAAGCAACTTCTGCTCACCAGCAGAATGGAAGAGGGTTGAGTGGCCTGTATCCAGTCAAGAGTGAGTGGCCTGCTCATCTCCATTCCTTCTTGTCCCAGCCCCTTGAGTTGCAGAGCTGGATGATTGTGAGATGTGGGATGCAAGCAGACGATTAGCTCTGTTGCACTAGATGTACCAGTAACTTATGTATGGACATTAGCATATTTCCCAGTATTATTTTTGACCCAATTTCTACACATCCCACCATATTGGTATATTTTTAACCTACTCTTCTCACCAAGCATAAGTTTCCAATGAGCTGCCTATAAGGACATTCAGGTATTTCTCCTGTTTTAGACAGACATACAGAAAGCAGTAACAGCTGCTCCACTATTTTTTCTTATGTGCTTTTCATTAAATATATGAACACTGGATATTGCCTTCCATAACACCACCTCCCCAAGCTTTCTTATGTCCTCTTAAATTTCCTCAAAAACCACAGGTCTTGTGCTCTGGGAAATAAACTGATTAAAAAGTCATCATTAAACTGTTTTTTTTTTTTGTACTCTGTGGGCTTTACTCCCATGAAAGTCCATGGGATTTTGTTGTTGACGTGAGTGGGCACAGGGTTAGGCCAACGCTGAGAATGTTGTTAAATTCAAGACACCTTTCCTGAAATGTGTCCTTTTACACCAATGGTTCTGTGTGTTCTCTATCATTTGCAGATGGAAACCATTGTGGATGTAAACCTTCTAGTGCAGAATCTGACAATGCATTAAGGACCTTTAGAAACTTTGATCCACAGAAGTTTGGACTGAGAAGTAAAGTCACAGTTCCTGAGGATCTCAAAGGAACTTGTCCTGTGTGTTATGTCCTTATCTATGCAACAATGACAAACTAGGCTTCCTTTGCGTTTAATTTTCTTTGTTATTTAACTGAAGAACTTGACCTAGGATTTTGTGAAGTATTATTGCACACTGGCACCTAACACTGCTTGCCACATCCATGAATGGAGTGTTCCATTGAGAACATGATTCCCTGAGGTACCGTGAGAATACGCCTGCTGTGCTACCATGGATTTGGTGCAACATGACTGAACAAAGTAGGAGGAGTTCTGTGTCCTATTGGAGGATATAAGTAGGATACAGGAGAGCTCAGGAACTGCAATTGCACCTGACACCTGAGTGGGAGAGGTATATGAGGACCAGTGTTCCCTCTAAATTTTTCCACCCATGGGTGGAACAAATGTTAGATGCACCCACCCTGTGGGCTTATACAGGTGTTCACTGAAAAGGACTCTGGAGTGAACAGAGCAGCATCTACTGTCTGTGCACTGCACAGTGGGGCAGGATGGATGCAGCACTGCTCACTTTTTGCTACTTTCCACTGCCCCAGACTTGTTATTCCAACAGTACTTCATCCTGCCCTCCTCACAACTATACCTCCGTGGCCTTGGCTACATCTGTACATAACATAGATGATGGTAGCAGGTTCTTTCACTAAGCAGGAGCACTAGCAGGTATAACCTGTTCTTTCCTGCTTTAAGTAACAGAGAGAAAGCCGTGCTACTCTATATACTATCAAAACAAAAAAGCAGTAAAGTAGCACTTAAAAACTAACCAAATTATTTATTAGGTGAGCTTTCATGGGACAGACCAACTTCTTCAGACCAAGAAGTGGGTCTCTCCCAAGAAAGCTCACCTAATAAATTAGTTGGTTAGTCTTTAAAGTGTTACTTTACTGCTTTTTTGTTTTCCTCCTTTAACTGTGCTTCAGAGATATTCTCTAATTCTGTTTCAAAGCTGTTTTCCTGGGGTGACTCAAATTTTGTAGCCTTATAACCAAGGATGATCTTAGTTCAAAATATTATTTGTGTCCTCTATCATGTTTACTGTTACATTTCACAGCCACTGTTGAGCCTTTTTTGCCCTCCTAGAGGCATGAGGTTGGTACTGTAGGACTCTTTCCATCCCAGATGCTCACTGCCCTCTTCCTAGTATTGGCAGGTGAGAGCTGCCTGGCAGATTTTCTGAGCATCCTTTAACTCAATATTTCTTACTCAGTTCCAGAACAGCTAACAAGTCACTTAGTCATGCAATTGTTGCAGTGGCACCAGGAAAAGTCAGGTCTTGGTACCTCCAGAACAGCTTTTCAAAAGTCACTCATTCCACAGCCTTTTGCACAAACTCACCTCTCCTTTAGGCACTTTCATTAAGTAGGGATTTTCAAGAGGTAATCTGCAACTCCCATGAAGAACAATGACACTGAGTCACAGGTCACTGGTTCCTACTGGGGAAGGAGGCACAGGGAGGGCCCCTCAGCAGGGTAAGGAGAGGTTATGTGGGGGCATCCAATTTTGCAATTAAAATTCAGGTGAGAGCACAGGGAGGAGGCACACCTCCCAAGTTCTACTAGGAGTTCCCTATGCACTGAGAACCAGCCACTTCCTGTCAGTGGCTGAGTCCTGAGCACTTGCAAAAATCTGGCCCTCCATCTGTGGGGAAGCCAACTGCATCAGGCTTCGAATGCCACATGGGACGCAGATTATCTGGGCGAGAGTTGCCTGACTGATTGCTTGCTCACTGGGAGAGTGATGCAGCCAGCTACTACTAGCTGCTCAACACATTCCACGGCCACAGCTGCTCTTGGTTTTGCTTCTTCTGCCTGTTCCTGCACCATCTGCCATTGTGCCCACTTTTGTTCCCGCCCTTGGCCATCCTTGACATCTCATCTCTGATTCTCTAGCTCATCTATCAGCTCTGACATTCAGCTTCTCATTCCTGGTTCTAACCTGTGGCTCCATTCCTATATCTCTGGTTCACCCATGGGTTTTGGCTTTCAGCTTTGGATCCCTGATTCTGACCCTCAAGTTCTACTCCCAGCTATGTCCCTGGATTTTTCTCTAAAGCTTTTCAAAGCGAACTCATGTGGTAAGTGGGTCATGAGTCTGGGTAGGGACAACAATACCTATTAGCAAACTTTTCCAACATAGCTACTAATTGCATATTGAGCCATTCTCTTTGTCTTTCAGTGTGTGTTGAACAGAATCCTAAGGAAAAGGCTCGTGATGTAGTGCAACCCATCAGTGCAAACCTATTTCTCTCAGTGGGTTTAGTGCTCCTAAGAGGCATCACTTTGAAAGCCATGTCAACTGCAGCTCTACTTTACTCCACAGCACGGTTTCCATGGATCCCTCATTAAACTCATCACGTAAGTTTTTCAAAATTGCAACTGCAATTTAGACTGGCAAGCCAACCTATTTCCCAAACCATACACACCCTGCCCCATGCCTTCTCTTTTGGGGGTATGAATAGATTAGTTTAGGGAGGCCAACAGAATTGCCAGACCCTTGAGTAAGGTATGTGTGTTGGGGTGGGGGAAGGAGGATTGGAGGCAAGGTGGGGCAGCCAGCCCTCAGCACCACCTGGACTCCCCAACCTTGCCAGCCCTTAGCACTGCCCAGAGCAAACTGCTTGGGGCTCCAGCAGTGATTTAAAAGGCCCAGGGCTCTAGCTGCCCCTGCTGCTGCAGTAGCAGTGATGGTGGTGGCCAGGAGCTGTGCGCCAGACCCCAGGTAGTTACCCCTTTTTACCCCCTCCCCCATTAGAGGGAAAGGATTAGACCAATACATTATAAATATTGCACAGCAGTACCCACAAGCACTACAGAATTTTCAGCATGCCAGCTAGCAGCTCCATATTAGAAGGATTTACAGCTTGGCTGTCGCTCAGCATACAAAATGTCAACATCAGTGCCCAGCTATTTAATAATAAATCATTTGGGCTATTTTCATATTGAAAGGGTACAAAATACAAATGATGTTTACCATTTGCTGACACTTTGATCTCAAACAAGAGTTTCAGGCCATCAGGTGATATAGATCCCATCCTGCAGTTACAAAGTGGGAATGGCTGCCTAGGAAGGAGTCCGACAGAAAGTGATCTGGGGGTTCGAGTGGATCACCAGCTGAATATGAGTCACCACTGTAGCACTGCTGCAAAAAACACAGATGTCATTCTGGGATGTATTAGCAGGAATGTTGTAAGGAAGACATAAGAATTAAATCTTCCTCTACTCAACTCTTACAAGGTTTCAGCTGGAGTAGTACTGTCCATTTCTGGATGTCACATTTCAGAAAACATATGGACAAATTAGACAAAGTCCCAGGGAGACAAACAAAAATGACTGAAGATCTAGAAACCATGACCTATAGAGAAAAATTTCTTTAAAAAATTGGTTGTGTGTATTGGAGAAGACTGAAAGTGGAGAGGACAAGATTACAGCTTTCATGTATATACAAGATTGTTACAAGGAGGAAGGTTAAAAAATGGTAGGACAAGAAACAATGATAGGACAAGCATCTATAGGACAAGAAACAATGATAGGACAAGAAACAATGGGCTTAAATTGCAGCAAGCAAGATTTAAGTAGGATATCAGGAAAAACTTCCTAATTGTCAGGACAGCTAAGAACTAGAACAAATATCCTAAGAAGTTGTAGAATCTGCATCATGGAGGTTTTTATGAACAGGTTAGACAAACACCTGTCAGGAATAGTCTAGTTATTAAGTAATCCTGCCTACAGGACTGGACTAGAAAACATATTGAGTTCTCTCAGGCCAATATTTCTATGATATACAAACCCATAGGTTTCAATGGAGCAACACTTAACACCAGCTGTGGATTTGATCCTGTCTTTCATTAAAGGGAAAGTTTGCAGTTACTTATGGGCCAAATCCTAGCTATATATGAGATCTGTTGGAGTTGCACACATAGCCAGAGGCAGGAATGTTTTTCCACCAAGTATAAGAGCTTTCATGTGAAAAAAAAAAAAAAAAAGCAGAGATTGGCCTGATCCTAAGAACCCTGTGGCAGCACTTTTCATAATCAGGACCATAAAGAGACTCACACAGCAGCTGCTGTTTGTGGATCGGTCCCTACTTTTCATTTCTCTGGATGATCCATGTGTCACAATCTGTTCTTTGTTAATCCATATCTGCAGCATAAACCTACCCCTTTAATGATTGCACAGAGAGGCTTCAAAGTTTAACAGAGCCATGGACAAATAGACACCAAAGAGCCATCTAATTCCATGTTATTTTTTTCTCATTGTTTTGTCTGCAGTTCAGATGGGGTTAAAGATCTACTGTTCAAATTTGCAGAACTGTGCACATGCCAAATAAATAAACAAAAGAAAGCTGTTGCAGCAATTGCATGAGTAACTGACTTGTTAGCTGTTCGAGGAGTGAGTGTACTGAAGCACAATGGGCATCAGACTGAGATCCAGGACTCTAGCTTCACATGAAGCAAGTCTTTCACCTTTCTATGTGTCACTTTCTCCCACCTGTTCAACAGGACTAGTGATACTTAACAACTTTTGAAGTGCTCTGAGATGTACCCATTACATATGCTACACATTCATAACTATTTACATGCTAGTGTCCCATGGCTGTGCACAAAATCATGAATGCACAATTAAATTAGATGTGAAAAGTGTGGATAATTTTGCATGCTTGCAATTCTGAAAATTGGACCCTAAAAGTGTAACTCAGATTTCTGCTCAGATTTTTAAATAGAGCATTTTGCACCTGTTTATGTAACTATTGCAGAAACATAGCAGGTTTACTTATATACATTTGCTCTGCCTTTGTATTTTGGTGCATACATATTGCATTGTACAGCACTAGTAACTGTAACGCCCCAGAAATATTTCCCCATTTCACTCTGTATATGTCTTTGTTTGTTGAATAATTCAGCTGCTATACGGGCTTAGCTGACCTTTGCTTGATAAAGTCATACTTACCAGCATTCACTTGCATTTGGTATTTTTAATCAGGCTCGAGTCCACTAGCTGCATATCAGTGCTGCGAATAAGGATGATACAGCTCTGTACTTTTGCCAAATGATGTTCCTTAGTGCATGCACACATCCCCCAAATCACTGAGTTAACTAAAGTGTAAGAGAATTTATGATGCTAAATAAAACCGGGGGAAAAAGATGTTTTAATAAGATGAAAATCCAAATGTTAAAATAATGAGCCATCTGTATGGGTGGCCCTCTCCTGAGAGATGCCAAGAGCTTTACCATCTGTGAAACATTTACCAGCTGTTTCCTTCCTTTTTCATGAGAACATAAGAAACCCTTGCAGTTGGTGGTTCTAACTGACACATTCTAGTGAAGGAAACAGGTTTGCTCAATGCCAGGACCTCCCATCAAAGCTAGCCTGGCTGGAATTAACCTAATAATGTTTGGTGAATACTGATGTTCCCCATTTCCGAAAGGTCTCTTAAGCGGAGGGGCTGACAGATCACAGATCACTCTGGAGAATGAAAGAGATAAAAACAATACCCATTGAACCACAACATAGCTTGAACTGAGGCTGCAGGGAAGGCAAATGGATAAAATACTAGGCCTGAGCATTTCCTTACTGAGAAGTTTGTTTTTTATCTTCAGACTGTTGGAAGAAAGTTTGGGTAAATTTGAGATCAATTAGAAACACAGCAAGGTGCCACTTGTAATCCAGATGTTGCTGAACCCAACTTTTTTTCTTCCTTTTGTCATCTCTGATCACTGTTTCATATATCTGCCAGTCAGCCTCATGGTGCTGCTGCTTTTGCTCTGACAGGAACCTTATCTAGTGTTCTGGAGTTATGTATGGTCTTAGCATCAGACCACAGTGCTGTGCGAGAATTTAGTTTGCCATAAGCACACATCAAAGGCTACAAAAAGAGAGAATCTAAATCTGTGGATAGATATATTGTTTTGTATACTTCAGTGTGCTGTAGTTCTAACTGCACAACATTTAATTATTTCTTCACTGTTGATTCTCATTTCATCGACTGCCAATGCGAGTTGAAGAGAATATAACTTAAGATACAGAATTTCTCTCTTGACGTACAGAGGGTCTGCACAAAAAACAAAAAAACCTACTGGCATCCAATCAGAGTCCATCTTTGTGCAGTTTTGTAAAGGATGATATTTCTCCATTAACGCAGATCCCATTTATCTGTGACTAGCCTATATTTTGCGAACATGAAGTGTACAGGAGATCAGGCGTGCTCAAAGTGGGAGGAAGGCCCCCTAGGGGGCATGAAATTTCACGGGGGGACCACAGCACAATCCATTGCTGGGTCTCAGGCTCATCCATATAATTAAAACTGTTCAACTATATTACTATTTTATGTATATGTATTCACATTTCTATACCCATTCATAAAGTTTTCACATTCTAGATACTTTATTTTCTTACACATACCCAAAGGGATTTTTTTCATATGAACATAACCAAAAATTCAGTCAGTTTTGATTGCATTAGACAGCTTCGGAGGGTGCTGCTAGTTACAGGGAAGAAAAGTAGAAGGTTTGCTCACTCCTGCGGCACATGACTATACAACACCAACCTGTATCAATCAAGTCAGTGGGAAACATACAGACATCAGTTATCTGCTTCACCAACTGGCATCCTCCTCCTAGAGCTCAGAATACTCTGCTTCAAAAACACAGGACCGCAGCTTCTTCAGCTACAGGAAATGAGGTGTATTATGTAATATATGCAAGTGACAGAGGTTGCATCCCTTTTGTGGGTCAAGCACTTGCAGGGGATGCTCTTACAAGTAAGATCAACTGGCCATCCAGTAGAGGGCAAGATTAGCACATAGGTACAGACTCTCAAATGCACCACTCAGGCAACACTAAGGGTATGTCTGCACAGGAACTAGACACCTGTGGCTGGTCCTTGCCAGCTAACCGGGGCTCCCAGAGCTCAGACTGAGCAGCTGTTTAATTGTGAGGGAGATGTTTGGGCTTGTACTTGGAACTGGGTTCTGGGACCTTGCAAGGAGAGAAGCTGAACATCTACATCTCTATTAAACAGCCATTCATCCCTAGCCCCACAAGCCCAAATCAACTGGCATGGGCCAGTCCTAGGTGTCTAACTGCAGTGTAGACATGCCCCACAGGGCCAGATGCTGGCTGTAATTGAGCAGCTGAGGATTCTATAGTTAGAGGAGGAATGGGATTAAGGTCCTATTTTTTCCATCCATGTGCAGACTACATTTTCTTATATGCACCCAGGCATGTGCAGATGTACACCACCAGTAGAAACACATGCTGCTGCTGCTGGGCACTGTACTAATCAGCTGGGTGGAGGACAACTACTCAGCTTACAGGGAACACTGGATGCGACCCCTATCTGCAGCAACAGCTGCAGAGCCGCCTTTGTGCTAGCTGCCACATCCTACATGGGGTTGTATGGAAAGTTCTACTCCATTGCACTGAATCCTCCAGTGGCACATGGTATCTACAGATCATATGTTGGTTGTCTATATTGAGTTAGAGCAGCCTGGGGTGGCTCTAATTTTAATCTGGCACAACATAGACCAACCTTTAGAGCTGTAACTGGTTACCCAATACCTGCTCTCTGTACATACTCCCTTCACAGAGCAGAGCTTGGCCACAAGAGAGAAGCTGACCCAATACTCGTTTAGGCACCATGCCTTCAAGGAGTTTAGTATCTCCTTTAGGGTTGAGACTTAGGGAGTATTAAAGGAATTCTTCTGCATCTTACAGGATCAAGATGGCAGATTTTTTTTGGGAGAGGAGTGACAGCAAGCATCCTAAGGAGGAAACATACAAGAAAGACTGAAATACCACAAAAGGCACATCTACCTAAATCAACATCCCAGACTGAAGAGATGCTAACATAAAGTCTGAATCTGGTTCTAGCAAGGGTAAGCTCAGCATCACCCTAGTTTTACACACCACCCACATCAGTACAACTGAAAATGTTATGTTTATAATGGCACTGTTGATCTGCAGCATGCATGAGAGGAAATACATATACATGGGATTCTAATCAGCATCTATGATTCAATGAACTGAGAGAAAAGGCAGCTATTGCTTTCTGGAACATTTTTCTACCACTATAAAATGTTGTGATCCTGTACTCCAGCCACTCGCAAATATCAAGAACCTCGAAAAAATAGCATGTGCCTTATCAAGCAAACACAATGAAAAGGAGCTATTTAAAAATTGTGATTGTCAGTAAAATATTTTGTTTCCTCAAACCTTACTTTCATATTGTTATTAAGATATGACTGCTTTTTTCCCCCCAACAGAGGACCTAAATAAGAGACTAAAAAACTGTGCATTCTATTTGCTATTCATCTCCACACTATCTTAAAGCTGGATTGTAAGACTTATAGATGCTGGGCAGTGTAGTGTATTAAAAACTGGTTAAAAATGACAAGCTATGAGAGTGTAAGGGATTTCTGGAAGCTGCTTGCAGACTGGAGGTCTCTAAGAAAAGCTATATTGTCTGAGCTATCTGTCAGCAGACTGTCTGGAAAGAGCCAGTGAAAAGCAAGTTGGCATGAGTAGCACCTCACTGTTTTAGGGAGCAACCTGCTTTCTGTGTGTTGCGGGGAAGAGTTGGGGGCTTTGGTTTGTTATTGTTCTGAAGTCTCAGAAATAAAGCAGCACTATGTTGTAATCTTTCAGCAATTGTATTTATGCTTTTATCTAACTTTCTGCACGTATTTTGTGAACATAACAGGAATCAATCATGCATGCCAGTAGTCCCATTTAGTATCACTGGAAGTAAGGGCTTTGCAATCTAGCCCTGAAAAGGGAACAGTATGGCACATTGCCTGTGTGATGTTCTGAAAATTTAACTATGCCACAGTTGTTTAATTGTATTACATACACCTTATTCTATTTTGCATTCAGATACCATCTTGAATCCAAAAAGCTCAAAAGATGCAAACATTAGGTATAACTCACAAACACTCTTGGCATGTAGTTTTTAGGCATGCTATACCAATTTTACAAATGGGGAGTCTCTTACATCTTTCTCCATGCTTGTTTCTCCAAAAATCATAGAGAAAATTGGTGGGAGAGCTGAAAATAGAGCCCAGAAAATCTAGGTCTCTGCTCTCAGATGTTGCCACTAAGACCTGTTCTTACCTAATATTGTTCAATATCTTGCAAAAAACGTAATTCAATAGCTCATAGACCACATTTTTCACTGTTTAGTTTGGTGATTTTTATCTGACATTTTTACAAGAAAAATGTATTTGTCAGAGCATTTGAAATCAGATACAGAATTATTTGAGATGGAAACATACTGGACCTGATTCAAAGACCATCAACTTCAATGCACTTTGGAACAAGTCCTAAAATGGTACAGGAAGCATTCAGATACTTCTGTGTGCGCTATAGAAGATCTTACGATCCAGGAATGCTTTGGAGATATTTACCTTTTCAAAGGTGTGATACAAATTCTGCCAAGAGTTCAAGGGTTTTCAACTCATTATATCCTCTAGTGAACTCAGCACACAACATAATACTTGTCCATATATAAACATGTTGGCAGTAATATGCTTAAAAGAGAATCAGGAAAAAGCTAACATTGACTGAATTACATTTTCCCCCCTAGAGAATGCTCCTGCTAGAATAAGATTAAGGTCACTGGCAGGGCAGACCATGTAACTGTAAAGTTTACATTGCAGATATTTTTCCTGGTTGGTCCTGTATCTATAGAAGTGGCTTTACCTTCAGTTTGTCTAATACGCCTATAATTCTGTGAATACCAAATATAGAAAATTAATCAGAAGAACAGAGCTCTGAAAAACAGACATTATGTTTCTATGAAATCCTCCGTACTTTTTCGCTTAATGATTTAAAACAATAGTCAAAAGTGAGTCCATCAAGTAAGGGTCAACACTAAAAAGATCTATTTAAGCTGCATGTGGAGTGTTTGGTTTTGTTTTCTTCTGAATAGACGTCAGGCATTTAAATTCAAGAAAGACACTTTAAAATAATTTTATAAGGGCTGGTGGGGTTTACTGATTAAGGTTTACTTTTTGGTTCTGAGATAATTACTGCCACCTCAAAAAAACTTTGCCCCATTCAGATTTTGGTATTACACACCACGTGCAAGCAGTAAGGGAACCCATCACCTGCCTTTAATTTCTCATCTTTGTAATGGAATGATTAATATTGACATGTCTTGCTTCTCTTTTTTTTTTAAAAAAAAGTTTTAGTACTTTCCATTATTTCAGTCATTTTTTGAGGTTATATAAAGCCAGCAGATATACCTGGCATTACTCAGGGTGGGGGGAGGTGCATAAGGAGTGGGACATGTTTCCCCATTCCAGACTGAGCTTGGAGGGGTAGAGGTTGCTGCAGGCTGGGCCAACTTCCCCGGCCCTGTTTTGAGATCCAGGGAGCATGGTGGGAGTGAGGCCACCTTTCCCAGCCTGAGATCCAGTGTGTGTGTGTTGGGGGGGATTCTGACAGGGCCTGTCCTCCTGGCCCCAGCCTGAACTCGGGGGGGAGAGCTGGGGGAGCGGGGGACAAAATGCATTCCCCACACTGAGCTGCAAGAGGGGTTGGTGGGAGGTCTGACTTTCCTGATCCTGGCACCTGTGGGGGGTAGGGCCAGCACTGCATTGAGGACTGGAGGTAGGGAGTGTTTGGGGCAGGGGGGGTACCAGTGCCCAGCAGGGTTGAGAACCCCATCCCCAGATCGCCACGGTTTTCTTGCTGCAGCTGCCCCCAGTGGTCACTCTGCAGTATCACTGTTCCCTGAACTCACTGTCCCCCACTGCTGTGTCTGAAGTATGTCATCCCTCCTCTCTGTGCCCCTCCCTTTCCATGTTCTGGAAAACCATTAGATCCCAGGCACCTCCCATTTTCCTGGAACAACCAAACCCTGACCCTGCTTTAAGTTAGCACAAGAGGAAGCTGCATACCAAATTTGGTGGCCCTAGCTCTTACTGGTTAGGAGAAGATCTTGAACAAACTCACAGATGCACAGACAGACAAATGCACTCTAAAATATATATTAGATTAATATTAATCTTGTAGCCATATCATCCAGTAAGTGCTCAAACCGCTCTAAACTAGTAGATCACTATTTGGAAGAGAGTCTGTACCTACACCCAGGTTAAAAAAAATAAAAGTAGGAGAGTAGGAGTGCTGGTCATCAGTAGGTTGTACTGTGCATCTTCTTAGCGAGCACGTGGTTGAAAAGTGAACTCAGGCCCTTGTAAACACAAATGTTGTCATTTTTAATTGTTGGGAGAATCCATTATTAAATGTAATACCTTGGTAACTGCATTCTGCCTAACCAACCCTCTTGCATTTCCAGTTAGAAAAGCTTGTCCTCATTTGTTATCCTTAACTGAGCCCTTTGATAAGGTTTGCCAGAGTTATCACAGGTATTATCGATTTTAAGTGTAGGCAAAAAAAAAAAAAGGCTTAACACAGATACCCATGTGCCTATAGTCATTGATAAATACTGTCTTATTAATAGCAGCTGCTTCATGAGTTGCCACATCTCACCCCAGAGGCAGTTGTATTCCTGCAATGGATTAAGTGACCCACTTATATGACACAATCAATCCATTTATTGCATATAATTGATTTCAATGGGCCTACTCACAGAGTAAACATCTACTCATCATAAAGACAGGAGACAGACTCAGGCTACACATTGGTAAAGCACTCTGGAATAAAAGGCACTACATGTAAACTTGTTGGCACAGTGGTGCTGGAACAATTTTTATAGTGGGGGTGCTGAGAGATGTTGTGCCAAATTGGACATCCTGCATACAATAGAAACCACTTCAAGCCAGAGGGGCTGCAGCACCTACCACACCCCTAGTTCCAGCACCGATGAATTAGCATATTTTTAAACTTTTCTATCCAGACTTTTAAAACAGTTGGTAGCCTGAGACGAAATGTGGTGCTATCGTTCACAGTGGGTTTCATAAGTTACAATATTACTAATTTATGATGTACACACACACACACATGCTAAAAGCACCCTGCTCAGCAGGACAAAAGGCCCCTGGAATTAGATATAGTTTAGGAGAAGTTATAGAACAATGGTAATTAAAAGAATTTATCTTTGTATTGTTAACTGAACGAATATGACAAGAACAGTCTCTTTTCAAGTACTGCTTGCTTTCCTGACCATGCCCTTTTCTCTTAGCTCCTCTGTGGAGAGTCTCCTACTAAATTACAGACCAGGTGTTGTGTAGGTGGGTGCTGTGTGGGTTTCCCCTCTGCTCTGTGAGGATGCCTGAAGTATGATGGCTAAGCATCATGCTCAGTCAGGCCTGTGCTTCCTTTGAGCCAAGACTGACAATCTGTGCCAAACTGTGGCAGCAGTATGGGATCATAAACCTGTTCTAAATGTATAAACTTTTGCAAATGTCTGGTAGTATAAATAGTGCATGTCTGTGTGGTGAAAAAAGTCTCTGACAGGATCATTAATTTAGTCAAACAAACTTAAAACCGGTTTACCAAAATGCCATTGAAGATACAATTTGATCTCACACCAGTTATACACTGGTTTAACTCCATGACTCTAGAATATGGTTTCCCAAACTGGGGGACCTGCCCCCCAGAGGTCATGAAGAAATTCCAGGGCAGAGGTGGTGTGAGGCAACCCAGCCCCTCACCCCAGTCATTCCCCATACTGGAAGAAAAAGCCAGCCCTTCCTTCCGGCTCTTAGCTCCTGCCATTTCACGTGGGCGACCCGGAGGAGCCACAAAAAAAAGCAGGCAGCCGGTGAAGGCCCATGTGGAGCTAGCTGCCTCCTACAAAGGTGAGTCAGAGTGGGTTGCGGGGAGGAAGAGGATAAAGTTAGATGAGTGGCTGGTACAGCCTGGCTTTTGGGGAGGGGAGCAGCTCAGGCTGGCAGCTGGGGTGGCTGACCCATGGTAGAAAAGAGGTGAGAGTTCATGAGGGTTTCTCAAAAATCAGTGGGAGGAGGGGAGTGTGATGCTGAAAAGTTTGGGAACCACTGCCCTAGATCTACACCAGTGTAACAGGGCAAAACCTGATCCTCCACCCCCACCCCCCCTTAGCAAAACATTCATGAATAAAGGCTATTGCTTTTACCAGTAAAGCCGTGTCTACATGTGCACGCTACTTCGAAGTAGCGGCACTAACTTCGAAATAGCGCCCGTCATGGCTACACGTGTTGGGCGCTATTTCGATGTTAACATCGACGTTAGGCGGCGAGACGTCGAAGCCGCTAACCCCATGAGGGGATGGGAATAGCGCCCTACTTCGAAGTTGAACATCGAAGTAGGGCACATGTAGCCGATCCTTGTCCCGCAACATCGAAATAGCGGGGTCCGCCATGGTGGCCATCAGCTGAGGGGTTGAGAGACGCTCTCTCTACAGCCCCTGTGGGGCTCTATGGTCACTGTGTGTAGCAGCCCTTAGCCCAGGGCTTCTGGATGCTGCTGCTGCAGCTGGGGATCCATGCTGCATGCACAGGGTCTGCAACCAGTTGTCGGCTCTGTGGATCTTGTGTTGTTTAGTGCAACTGTATCTGGGAGGGGCCCTTTAAGGGAGCAGCTTGCTGTTGAGTCCGCCCTGTGACCCTGTCTGCAGCTGTGCCTGGCACCCTTATTTCGATGTGTGCTACTTTGGCGTGTAGACGTTCCCTCGCAGCGCCTATTTCGATGTGGTGCTGCGCAACGTCGATGTTGAACGTCGACGTTGCCAGCCCTGGAGGATGTGTAGACGTTATTCATTGAAATAGCCTATTTCAATGTCGCTACATCGAAATAAGCTACTTTGATGTAGTCTTCACGTGTAGACGTAGCCTAAATGTCCAGCAGTGACCCGCTTCTTAATTTTTTGTGATTTACAGTGTATGCAACTTCAGCAATACACTTGGCTTTTCTCTCAAGGAGAATGATATGTTCTCTACTCCCCAGATAATCTACTCTGCAACACTGCCTGGTCAAGCCTGTGGTTAATAGACACAGCCTCACCACCATCACCTTGCGAAATCAGAATTAGACTCTAGATTGCTGTTTGCAGGAGTTTGTGACTTTTTATTCTCCTCCCAGATTTCATTTCTCACTGGTTCCCGCTTTTTGCAATTTGAATATTGGAGTAAAAACAAATGCAGAAACTCAAAGTGAATGCAGGTGAGATTAGAGACCACTAGATTACCAGTCCTTGTAACCAGATAGCTCCGGGTGATTCTAAACGCTTTACAGCATCTTGCAAAATCAAGTATGTGTTTTCTAAAGTTTTGTCCAACATATTGGCAACATCAGGTTTGTACTCAAAATCAGATGATACTTGGTGATAGTGTAACCCACACACCTAGAAAAACAAAAAGCAGTCAAGTAGCACTTTAAAGACTAGCAAAATGGTTTATTAGGTGAGCTTTCGTGGGACCATTTTGCTAGTCTTTAAAGTGCTACTTGACTGCTTTTTGTTTTGATAGTGTATAGACTAGCACAGCTTCCTCTTTGTTACCACACACCTATGTGTGGTTAACTGTCCCATATAGTGGTACCTAGACCACTTCACAGTGAAAGAATGAGTATGCTCTACGGCCTTGGCTGAGAGGTAACTGGCCTTTAACTCAGGCTGTAGAAGCACCTGCACTAAGTTTCAGAGGTCTCAGAGTGGATCCCATCCGTGGGCAGTTACAATAGAACAGACTGCAACCAAATGCGTAAAATCCTACGATGTAAATCTGAAAAAACTTCAGGACTAACATGTTCTTTGTATTAATATTCCTTAATGAGCCTCCAAGACAGAAAGAAAAATGTCTCCCGAACAGAATTACAAAGCACACACTGTAGATGTGGTTTCACCTTTTGAATTTCCCTTGCATGAAATAATATCTATAAATAGTTTTTTTTTTAACCTTGGAGTAGTGCAGTGATATTTTCTTTCACAACAGAGGAGACCACAGCATTTTCTACTAGCTGTGAGACTCCATTTTATGCCAAATGGAAGGTGTGGACTGCCCAGAGCCTTATGGGGTGGAGCTAAGGAAGTATAAAATGGTCTCTAGCCACATCCATCTCTCTCCTTCAAGTTTCCATGCTCCATTTTGATTAGAGTTCTAGCTGTTAGGGCCTTATACTAACTAATAAGCTTTGTATGCTATAAGTTGGGAGGGTGGGATAGCTCTGAATATTGTTCCAGCCTGGCAGTTTAGCCTAGTTCAGCAGCTTGTTCTAGGTTTTTTGGAGATTACTCTACTCCAGAGAATGTATTCTGGTCTTGGAAAGTAAGTTTGAGTTTAGACTAGAAAAAAAATTGAGAACTGAGAGGGGTTGATTTAGAGGTCCTTTTGGCTTAGAGAGAGATTTGTAAAGGGGTATTTCTTTTTGAAGAAGCTGTTACTGAAATAATTACTGCTTCAGAATCCCTTTATTTCTAGTAGGCTACTGATCCTTTAGGTGCTTTTCCTTTCTGCTTTCCTTGGCAGTCTATTATCTGGAATCTGCAATACAGACAAGAGCAGGGATCTGCAACCTGCAGCTTCAGAGCCAATGTGGCTTTTTAAAGACTTCTTTGGGGCTCCCAATGTTATAATTGCAAAGTTTAAAAAAAAATTCTCCTCCTGATTATTTCTGATAAATGGTTAACATTCAAAAGCCCAGCAATGAACAACTCCTATCTAAATAGCAAATGATATGTGATCTTGGAACATCAGATAAGTCTCCCTTTGAGATATGCAGTGCATTGTGTGATATGATACTGTATCTCTGTTTTGATCATGCTGCTAATAAAGCCTTGCTTTAGAAAAGTAAAAGGAAGCTTGTGGCATTCCTGCTATGAAGGGCAACACACATTTTAAGAAAGAAAACTGAAATTAAAAGTGAAGTAAAATTGGTGTAATTAAGTGCGCTTGGGTGCAAAAGTCAGGAAGATCATGGTACAAACACACACACATGAAGTGTGAGGAAATAGAATATGCAAAAAGTTTGTGAATGTCCTGCAGTAAACATGTATCACATTATAAATCAGTGTGTGTGCACTGTTCTTAAAACAGGGGTTACGGAATGTATGGCTTGATGTTATTTATTAAGGACCAGTTCATAGTCCTATGCATTGTGGTGTTTGAATTATTGAATTTTTACCAAATTCGAAGAAAAAAGAAAAAAAGGCTGTTCTTGCCATTTTGGTTGCCGACCCCTGCACTAGAGTGTGAGTACTGTTTTCCTGTTACAGTGTCAGAGAGGGTCACACACATCCAACTGTGCTGTCTTTGGTGGCTATGGGTTGCAGTCCAGAGCCATTAGACTTGGTGGAAACAATGAAAGCTAAAGGGACCCTTTTGTGACACCCCTGCGAAAGGGCTCATGCCTTGGTGTGCTTCCCCCAGGAGAAACATTGGAACGCATTGTATCTGAAGCACAGTTCTTCAGAAGGTACCTTCTTCAGCTGTGGTGTGTGTTGGGAGTGTGTAGTTTCTGAGCAGTAAATAGCTGCAGCCTTTAAAAGGGGACAGGATAGTAGCATCCATACAGCCAAACAGATCTGCTAACTTGCTTGCAGTAGGAGTGGGGATAGGGTGACCATTTGTCCGGTTTTAGCTAGGACTGTCCCTTCTTTAGCTCCCTGGAGAGCATCCTGACTTTTTTTTTTAAAAAAAACAGGCTAACTCTCCAGTATGTTGCAAAGCAGAGACCTAAGTTTTAAAGAGACAGTTCCTTAAGCAGCAGAGGCTATCTGTTTAAAGAGCTGTCTGCAGCAGGTATATAGGTTCTTTAAACAATCTGCTTAAACACACTGTTACCAGCAGCCCTGGGGGTGATGGGCAGGGAGCGGGACTAGGGGCAGAGCCAGGCTGTGTGGCTGCTGTGCACTCTGCTCACACTGCCTGAGAAAGACAGAGGAGACCGTGTCTCAGATTGTCCCCCCCACTCCCACCCACTGGTGGCAGGTAATAGGATTTGGGTAGGGAGGACAGGGCTGAATGGCAGGGAGCAGCCACTCAGGAGAAAGGGTGGACAGCTGCTAGGGGGTTGCACTTAGCTTGGTAGCCCACAGGCAGCACAAACAGGTGAGTCTCTGTAGTAAAGAGCAGCTGGGTCC
The DNA here is from genome assembly GCF_033958435.1 of Carettochelys insculpta. NCBI lineage: Eukaryota > Metazoa > Chordata > Testudines > Carettochelyidae > Carettochelys > Carettochelys insculpta. The sequence goes on along the minus strand of NC_134153.1, from coordinate 17,007,154 downwards.
CAGGCCAGGGGTTAGATGGGGGATCATGGGTTTGGAGGAGTCCCATGAAGAATGGGAGACAGAACTCGGGAGAGAGAGCAAAGACAGGAAGAAGGGGACAAGAAAGATGAATCATGGAGAAGGGCTGGATTGTCTCTTCTGGAGACTATTAGATTTTGTGGGGCCCTCTAGGATCTGGGGTGAGCACACAAATCATGGGTTCAGAATATGGGAGGGTTTTCTCCAGGCAGGGCCAGAAGGCTGGGGTGTGAGATGGGGTGAGGGTGCTCCAGCTAGGAGCACATGTTCTGAGATAGAGCCTGGGATGAATGGTTTGGGGCAGGAGGAGGGGGCTCCAGGGTGGGCCCAGGGGGTTGGAATGTGGCAGGGGGCTCAGCCTGACCTGCTGATGGATGGAGGCAAAGGGGTAAGTGCTCAGGACCCAAGGCCATTTAAAATGGCCTGGAAGCCTCAGACCCCTTTAAATTGCTCAGACAGATATGGCACCCCCTCTCCTTTGGGGAGGTAGCTCTCTCTCATTCCATTCTTCCTGCCTGTACCTTCCCTCAAAGACCAGAGCCACAGCCCTGCCCCCAAGAGGAGGTGGAAAAAGGTGAGGTGATGGGAGAAGTTTGGGAGTAGGGAGTTTGGCTGCTTCCCTTTGCACAGGTGTTAATGGTTTAGAAGGGAAAAAATTGCTTTTACAACATAATCTTTTAGGAGTTTTGTAGCTATCTGAACCTGATCAATATTTTTTTAAAAAAATACCCTGTGTTACTTTTCTACTTGGTGCATGGTAAATTAAAAACTGGATTAGCTTCACCATAGAGCCTGTTTATTTGACTCTTCAGTTAGACCTGGGTTTCCAAATAAGTGATTTCCATCAAGTTTTAGCATTTCTTTGGGGAGGGGTATTTGAACCATCAGGCTGCAGCCCTTATCCTAATCTGCCCTTGCCTTGGGGAATGAGGGAGCCAGCTAGGTCAGGACTGCAGAAGAAAGGAGAATCTCAGAGAGGGAGCCGTGTTAGTCTGTATCTTCACAAAACAAAAAAAGCAGTCTTGTAGCACCTTAAAAACTAACAATATTATTTATTAGGTTACAAACTTTTGTGGGACAGAGTCACTCCTTGGAAGAGGTGGCCCACCACCAGCAACTAGGAAACACAGGCACCATGTGGCCTGGGCATCTCTGGAGTGGAGGGGGCAGGTGGGTCAAGTCACTTTTGGAGGAGAGAAACCCATGATGGGGGATACTAGTGGGAGATGGCAGGAGGCAGCATCAGAGCAAGGGGTGAGGATTTCCAAGCCTTTCAGTGCTGTACCTCTCATGAGGTGTGTCTACACTAGCAACTAACGTCAAAGTTAACTTGGAGGTTAGGCACTACTGCAAGGTAGCCTGCAGAGAGTCGACATACATTTTCCCTTATGCCAAAGTTAACTTTGACGTAAGGGACCCCAATTTCGAAGTCCTTACTCCATTCTCAGGAATGGAGTTGTGCCTTACTTTGAAGTTTAACTTTGAACTAGGGTGTGTGTAGACACTCAACTTTGAAGTTACTTTTGTAGTGTAGACACAGTCATGGGGACTTAAAAGTTACAAGCTCTGAAAATCCTGTTTACAGAGTCAGGTTTTAGAAGGTAGGTCTGTTGTATACAGACTGTTGGCAGGTTGGAAGGTTTGGCGAGGGGCTTGGCATAGTTTATATAGCCATTAGAAGGTATGTTGTGCTGTACTGAATACACTGAGATATTGAAAGGTTTTTTTGCTTTGAAAGCTAAGGGTTCATCTGTTGTAAATCCATTGACTCAGGTGAAATTAAATGTGTGTGTGTGTGGGAGGGCAAGGACGGACTGGCTTAGTAGGTTTCATTCTCTTTTTTTACTGCTGCAAAAATATCAAATGGCTTACATTTTTCCAGAACCCAGCCCCAGGACTCCTCCCCACTTCCAGGTTCCTGTCCTGACTCCTGCCCTCCTGTATACACATCCAGCCCTGATTTCCAGCAGCTCACTCACAAAGCTAGCTTTCCCCCCACATGCCCACAGATTCCTGCCCCTCCCTCTCTCACACCTCCAGCCCACACTTTGAAGGACAGCAAGATTAGGACAAGGCAGGCACTTTTATAGAGCACTAACCATTCAATGGTAGGTATATATTTTAAATTTTTACCTATTTTTGTTATAATAATGCATTGTATCTTTTAAATGAGTGCTCAGTCAACTTACTGTGATTTTGAAGGTTTGTACTGCATAGTTCTCATGGGTTGCCATTGAACTTGCTTAACTCCAAGCAATTTAGCAGGTGTCCCATATTTCACATAGGGAAACATGGTCACCCTAAGGCAGGGTAGAGTGCCTCACAGCACTCAGGGGAACAAACTGAGCAGTTGCACTTGGGTACATGGGAGTCTTATTCCTCTGTGTGGCCCATTGGACTAGGACACAATCTAGCTCAGCAAAGGGCAACCGAAATAGGGAGTGGGTCACATGGGTTGCCCCCTTTCACCTTGCTGTAGCCACACAGACACCCCCCACCATCTGCCCACTTCCCCCATGTGCCTCTCATGCACGGGGCACGAGAGGCCTACACTTACTCCCCCTCCCCCACTACTTTTGGAGTGCTGTGAATTGTGTGATTCATATTCTGTCCCTGCGCCTCACCTGCCGCTCAGAACTGGAGCACAGTCAATCAGCTGTTTGTGATTGTTCTAGCTCTGGGTGGGTGGGAGGGGTAGGAATGGAGATAAGTGTGAATTGGCAGGTTCATGGTGCTACAAGAAGGCTGGGAAGGAGTGGGGAAGAGTAGGATGTGCAGTGCCCTGATGTGCAAGGGGTGCATGAGGGGAAGGCAGACAGGGGGCCCAGGGGTTACAAGTAGAAGCCCAGTGGGCTGCATCCAGGCTGCAGGTTGCCCATCACTGTTGTAGCTTGAGTGACTCAGTCAGAAGGAAAAGATGGAGGGTCATAAAGGAGACAGCTTCTATTCACACACTGATATACACAGCATGGAAGTGAGGAGAAAAGAGAGTCTCTGAGGCTGTTCTGGGTAGTGATGGCCTGTTTGCCACCACTGGGGCCAGAGGATGGAGAAGAGGGGATAATAAATTCTGCTGCATCTGAAATTGGCATTCTGTGGTGGGCCTAACCTGGCCTGGGTTTGGGGTGTGGGTCTCCTGTGCTTTGAGTTTGAATTTAGCAGCATGGGCTGTTTCAATCATGCCCTGTCATTTGAAAATGAGAGGCAGCAAAGGGCAGCTAGAATCACCCATGATTCCTATCCAAATCCTGCTCTCAAGGACCCATTCTGCTCCAGCTATGACCACAACCTTCCATGCCAACACAGATGTGGTTTGAATTTCTTTTGAACCCTGGGTTTCCTTATTGCCATTGATCCATAGATCATGTGATTTAGTGTGTTGTAGAGACAAGGAGAGACATGCAATGTTTGGGACTGAGTTTTTCAGGAGTGGTCAGAGCTGAGATTTTGATTTGAGTCCATCTATAATGTTTCTTGGACAATTTTTTTTTTTATTTTGGCATGCCTACCATTTCTGCACCCAATTTTCCCTGTAATTAGCTGTGAAATTCCAAGACATTCTATCACGAATTAAATTCACGCAGTATATATTTGCCAGCGCATGCAGTGTTTATTTTTAAACAGTGCCAAAAGTGTTTATAGATAGAAACAACAGGACAACCCATAATTAAATAACTGTTTCTCCTACATCTGCTATTTAGCAACTTGTAGGAAAATAATTTCCTAAGCACAAACAGGAATGGTCAAGCAAGCTTTCAAGTTTAGGGTCCATTATTACCGTATAAAATAACATATTAGTTGCTTAGCTACCAGTCATAAAAGGAGCCCAATTAAAAATGAAAGAATCTTAACTAGCTGCACGGAATATAAAAGTGAGAAGTTAAAAGCTGTCAGGTGGTTAGTGGAGAGAATACCAAAGAGTGATTGACAAACTGGGCTTTGCTCTGCTTCAAATTTGGCTTTGATTCAATAAATGATTGACACGCTCGTGTCGTCTGAAATAGTGTATTGTGCTTTGGAGAGGCTATTTAGCAGCCCGTTGATTGACAAGTTGCTAAAATTGTCCCATGGACAGAGGTAACCAAACAGAGCTATATTTTGACAGGTAATTTTTTTTTTACCTGCATTTACTATACAGTTTTGTATTAAAAGCAGAAGTAAATGGAGGCCCACAAAAGTGCCAATCAGCTTCCATAAAAATATCTCCACTCCTAATATTGTTCTGCAGAATTAGAATACTCTGATCCAGTAGAAATCTTTTGCTCATTGTGGGAGATATTTTAAACTTTTTGAAATATATGGATGTTGTACCTGCAAAGACCATCATATTCTGAGAAACCCTTTAACCCTTTATGATCACTTTCCTATAGAAATGTTCCCCAAAAATGCAAGATTATTATTCACTTTGAGCAAGGGGTGGGTTGTACTCAATGACAGTAAGAAATCTGCAGAGTCTGTGGCTTTGGTTCTGATCACACTTACACTGGTATAAATCAGGAGTAACTCCATTTCAATCAATAGAATTCCAAGTTCCATAGATGAGAGCAGGTTTCGACATTACACAAACAGCTGGCATGGTGTAATTGCTGCAGCATGTTTATACCTCAAACCACTGGACTTCTGTCTTTTGTGTTCAGTACAAAGATTTCCATTTGCCATAGTCTGAGGCCACTCCTCTTTCACGTTATGTGTCTGTTCCTTGCCAGCATTGTCAGTAGCTCTTTCAATTTGTTTATGGTGGTGTGAGAGTGAGACAGTAACAAACACCCCTAGCATGTTGGGAATTGAAAATAAGCCACATTCTTTACACAGGATATGGTTGAAGGAGCAGTCATTACAGAGAAATTCCACTGAAAAGTTAGGTGTGCTGAAATGCAACCATAGTTCTTGATATATGGAGTTGTAGGGCTTAATTAATTAGCCTTTTTAAAGTGTTTGGAGGTCTTGGGATGTGTGGGACTACAGAAATACAGTTATCACTGTTTTCAATGGAGCTGTGCAGGGGGTTAGCCAGAGCCTATAGCTTGTGCAGTAGACTGTGTTGACTGACACTACCTATAGACAGGCTTTATAGTGGACTGGTTAATTGTGGTCTTTCTTCTTTCTTCACCCTTCAGGCCAGGGATTGGTTGCCACCTTTTGTACTTGAGAACAATGAGGATTCAAGAAGCGATACAATCATTTTGGCTGACTTCTGTAGAAACTGGACATTACTGGAGGTCAGATATGCTGACTATAACTGCTGAGGCACTTCCCTATAGTCTGTGGAGCTACAAAAATTTATGCCAGCAGGGGATCTGATAATCATGATAGCCTGTAGTGAAAGATCACTTAGGCCCAGATCCTCAAAGGTATTTAGGTTCCTAACTTCTGTTGAAATCAGTGTACACTGGAAGCTTAACTTTGAAGGTCTGGGCCTACTATGCTACTAGTTAGGTGTCCATTTGCTGTGGACATTTGATTCTGGCTTGTCTGTGGGAGGCAGAATGGACAGTGGTTGGGTCAGAGAACCGGAAGCCAGGATTTCTATTTCTGCTCTGCAGCTTCTTAATCACCAGGCAGCGATCTTTTGGCCAGTCTTTTCCCCACTGTACTTGACAGAGGTCTTTTGTAAAACACATAAAATGCCACCACAGCAATATTGAAAGGTTTAATTTGTTGGGCTATGAGATAGTTGGATGAAAACAAGAATTAATTCATGGAAGTCCAGTGGCTTGCATTATAAAGAAAGTCAGACTGAGATCACAGTGGTTTCTTCTGGCCTCATCCTCTTAAAAGAGCTCTAGAAGTGCAGTTATTTCTGTCAAATTTGGCATGGTTATCCAGAATTTTCCCAAAGGTTTGACAACATTTCCTCCCAGGAAAGTGGGTCTTCTCCACTACACCTCTCCCACAAATATGCCTCAAGCTTGTAGCTAGAGAAGAATGTCTCAAATCAGATTATTGCTGTTCCTTTATTCAATGCAGACCTTGTCTCTGGCTATAACAATAGGTTTTGTTTTTGTTTTTTTAAAGTTACATTTCAATTAAAATCACATTAAATAGTTTACTCTTTGAGGACTTTGGTATGTCAGGTAAGGTTTCTCTGTGTTATTTACTCAACTAAAGTCCTTCATATATGTGTAAACTGTACTTGTCCATATGTCTTTTCTTGACATAGACAAATGCAAAAATAAAAAATCCCAGCATGACTCAGTGGGTGACATGGTTTACTACAAGTGGCGAAGCTGAGAATTTCAGATTCTTTGACTATTTAGCTGCTCACCTTTCTCGTCAACGATTATCATAGGATATTAAATGCGTTACAGTAACAATGTAATTTTAGCCAAAAACCTCTCACATATAAATAATTCCAATAGCCATTATAATTCTCGACTACAACAATAAATAATAGTAATAATAAATAATAGCAATAAAAGAAAGAAGAGGCTTACCCTACACAAGAACAATTCATTTATGCTGTAATGGATAGTATGTGTCCCAATACCACGGTGATTGGGTGCTTTATAATTAAATTCCTCAGATAGCGAGGAGGATTTGCTTACTTCTCCACATCAGCAGGGTTAGAGCTATTTTTATAAGTAATTTCTGCCAGGAAAATCTATACCTTAGCTCTGCATTATATTCAGGGCTCGCAGCTGGGTGACATTTATTCCACCCAGTTCAAAGTCTCTTGCAGATGTTTATCTGGCTTTGTCAACTCGGCAATCTATTTTCGTAGTTTATTGGTTTTCTCTTTTTTGGAGAGCCCTTTCAATCTTTGATCTAGTGAGAGAAATACAGTAGCCAAGAATCCCTAGTACCTCGATGACTGGTCCTTGTAAGTGGTCTCATGTGTTTGGCCCCTATTATTTGGTACATTGTCCCCTCCACAGCTGTTTGGCCCCTGTAAGGCAGGAAGTGTCATGATCGTTGTGGAAAAATGGCTCCTTTCCTCCTTTCTTGCCTTCCTAAGGGGAAGCAACTTCTTCCCTCTGGTTATAGAAAAGCTCACAGGACCTGCTGAGTTATGGACAGTTTATGGACACAGGATTGTCTCACTAAATATAGCTTTAACTAACAAAATGTCAGACTTGTCCCTGGTCACATCTATGGAGTTGCACCAATACTCTGTCTGGCTCAAAGTACTCTCTGCTTGTGGACCTCAGATTGGCCCATGGGGGAAACCCATATCTCAGAGGCCCTGTGAGCATGGATAAATCATAAGGATGGAGCCTTTTTTACATGGGCCCTTAAACATAAAGATACCATTACCAGTAGCATATGGTTGCTTCCAGGTCTGACAAATCCCTTTTCTTGGCTGTGTTTAAAAGCACCTTTATCCACTTTTTTACACCTCTTTTAGGCATCAGAGAGAGTTTCCAACTTGTCATTCAGTGTTATGTACCATAATCCAGGAACAATGAGTAAATTTAGGATGGCGTGAGAGATTCACTGGCACAGCCATCCTGGAATTCCTTTCTTCATAACCTTTCATTTAGACTCTCAAAGTATTGTGTGCTGTAAGGCTTTCCAGTGTGACAGGTAAAGAAATGTACCTTCAAGTCACTAACTGGTATGGAGATTGGTGGGTGTGGGTTCAGCAACTCCTGTGATTTAAGGCTGACATGATCTCCATTGCTGTTATTAATTTGTTAAACGTGGAGATATTCAAAAATATTCTATCAAAAAGTTGTTGCTTTTAATGGAAGGTTACTTTTTTTCTTTGAAATAGAAATTAGGGAAAACCTAAACTTCAATATGCCACTTTATCACCTCCCCAAAAATACAGTTTTCAGGGGTTTTCCCTAAAAATAATTATTTTCAGCAAAATATATGTAAGAGGGAAGGGAACTAAAATTAACCCTTGCTATTTAGAAGATACCAACAGGGTTCTTGGCATTTTGCTGAAAAAGGAAATGAAGCTCATATCTTAATACACACACATTGTAAGGGCTTGATCCAAAGTCCACTGATTCAGCACATCAGGCGGCTTTAGATCAAGCTCTATTTCAATCAAAGAAAAGAAAGATCTGACTAATTAATGCAGGAGATGTTAATATGGTGCTAAAGTGTAGCAGTGCTTATTTCAGAAGTTGTCCACAGTATTGTAGCTGCGTCAGGCTCAGAAAACTAGAAAGAGAAGAAGGGTGAGCCAATATCTTTTATGGGACCATAGAAGACAGACATGAGCTTGCACTGATCCTGAAGAACTCTGTGTAAGCTTGAAAACTTGTCTGCTTCACCAGAAGTTCACCCACCTTGTTTCTCTATATCTGACATATGTTTTTAAAAGATAACTGTGCAGTTTAAAACAAGAAAAATCTCACCCCTAAACTGTGGCTTTACTTGCACAGGCAAGTTTTGTTTTCACATTGCATAGTGACTTTTTAAATGACCATTTTTGTCAACAAAAATCGTCCAGCTCCATGGGACTATTTTCTTTTCCCCTCCTTTTATTTTTGACAAACGTGCACTGTAAACACCTTGAGGCATTTTGTCACTGATCCTGGCCTCCAGGAAGTTGCCCACAATACTCAATTAGCCACTCTGGTCAGCAGTTTGAACTTTGCTGCCGTGTAGCCAGTGACAGATACCTACCTCTTCACCAGGCAAGCCCCGCAAAATTTAAATCTCATTTCCTGCAGGCTGGCTTTTCTGTGTGAGTTCATTGCAGAGGATGTTGACTCTCTTATTGCATCCATGTGATTGCTGAGGCATTTGATGTAGTGGATGAAGTACACCACACAGTGCTGACCATACAAACTGTGGTGCCCTAAGCACCCTGAGCACCTCGAGCCACACCTCCCAGCAGCCTGGCTTAGTGTGCAGTGGTCTCATGATGTCTCCCAGGTGTCTGGGCCTGGCCTTTGCAGCAAACATTCCCCTGTTTGGACCATCACAGAGCTGTTGGCTCTGATCAGTGTATGCGGGGGAGGAGCCTGCCCAGTACCAGCTGTGAGTAACCCTTAGGTACTGGGATATGTACAGGAACATTTCTCAATCCTTGTGTGAGAAAGGGTATGAGAAGGACATGCTGCCGTGTGGAGCAAAGATTAAAGACCTCCAATTATCTGAAGGCCCACGAAGTGAACCATTTCTATAAGGAGCTTGACGCCATCCTTGGTGGTGACTGCCAAAAGTCCTGTGGATACTTCAGAGGGCACAGAGGCTGTACATGATAACCCTGAGGATAAAACTGTAGGTGAGACAGTCATGGTAGACAAGGACAGGACCAGGACCAGGACCAGGACCAGGACTAGGGGCTCCCCACGGGTCACTGAGCGAGTCTGGCAGCCAGCAACTGTCTTCCATTGCTGATGGCTATAGCCAGTCTGAGCAACCACTTTCTGGGGACCAGGAAGCTGAGGTTAAGGTGCAGGGTAAGTGGCTGTCGTTTGTGGAGTGCAGGGCTGAAGGCATGGACAAGTGGGAGGCAGCTGTGTTTCTGTGAGCTACGTTTCCCTTGTGTAGCTAATTGATATGTTAGAGCAGGGTGTTGATACTCGCCATGGTCTCAGTGGAATCCTGCAGAGAGGATCTTGATACTTTCTCTGAAATACTTGTAAATTTTCTGCTGCAGCTTCCATGGCAGTGCAGTTTTGTCCCCTCCCCTGTTGTAGGACACTGTCCCCTATATTCAGCAATCACTAGTGGAAAAACCAACGCAGAAAACAGACCTTGGAAAAGATGTTCCCTGATTTCCCCGCTTACATTGAGCAGGGAGATGTCTGCCAGAGTGGTACCTGCCTGTGGAGAAGCGTGGTATAATTAAAACTAAATTTGTTCTTGGAAAGGAAATTTTCTAGCCCTTGCTTCAGTTTAGGTTGTCCATATGCACAGCTGCCAGCCACCCCATCCCTTACTCACCATGCTTGCTGAGATGTCTTCTTTGCAAGGATCACCCAGAAAGTGACAGGAAACGTTGGAAAAGGAGTTTGTAAGTGAAATGTTACAATGTAGGACTCAATGTTATCAGGAGCTCTTTTTTGTGAACTGTGCTGAACAGCTGAGACCTTGGATTGTGTCAGCCCCACCATGGATTGTGTCAGAGGTGCAGCTGATAAGGAAGCACCCTAAAAGAAACAGGAAGGATATGGTTGAAGTGTTGAATCAATCAGTGAGTGAGATGACGGAAATGCTTGGAAAGGGAGCTGTGAAATTGCAAGAACAGCCAGGCCATTGCAAGGCAGCCACAGAACACACGATCAGGGTGATGGAGGAACAGAGGGAGATTGTCAAGTGTTTAGCCAAGCAGCAAAGTGAGCCAGCACCCATTCACACACCCCACTGTCTTCAGCAGCCTCAAAATTCTGTGTTCAGCAATGCCCTCCACCCCACCCCCACCACACCACATTCCTTTTCACTCTCTGGGGGTTCTCATTTCCCCCATGCACTCCACTCCATCGCCCAGTTTGGGTTATGATACCTGGACATGCACATGTCTGTGAGTTGTAACCCTTTGCTAGCACCTTCCTTGCCAGGTGTCAGGGATACTTTATGGGACTTCATCACTGTTCTTCTGGTGCAGGTGTGAGTCACGCTTGTATGATAGTACAACACTTTTATTTACCATTCAGCAATCTCACAGACCAATCACTGTGAGCCCAGATGAAGGCTTAAAGGTATATTCCTGGCTATGCGTTGCATTGGATGGGACATGGGGGGAGGGTATAGCTTGTAGGAAACTATAATAGGCATTTGTTTTAGTGCCCCTCATTTTCAAAGTGCACCTTCAAAACTCCCTGATGTTAGCAGAAGTCCTTTGAATTCCTTTGACAGATCAAGCAGTATCAGAACCCCTTGAACAAAGCAGTGCCTGATGGGACATTTTGCACAGCCTCAAGATACCCGGTGCTCTCATCCATGGTCCCACAACAGATGGTGTCTCTAGGCACTGTGGGATACATACCCACTGTGCATTGCACCTGCCATCAACATGGGAGCTCCCAATGTGAACATGATCTGTCAACAGAGGGGGTAAACGTGAACATGCATTGGTGACTTTGCTGTTGTCAGTCTCTGCAGGTCGACATTAGTTGCCTCAACAAAACATGGTCATGCATCTGTAGCCTGAATTCTTCCAAGTCAAGTTTTAGCTTGGAGCACATTTTAAAAGCCGAATTGTAAATTCAATAAAAGGGTTATCATAGTTTAAAAAAAAAGGTGACCCTTATGTACAGTCCTGAGTAATACTTTAGCTGATGATATTGTAATGAAAGATAAACCACACATGTGAGGGCTGACAGAGGTAGCTGGAGCTAGAGCTGTGCTAATCACCCTGTTAAATTCTCATCACTTGGACATGAAAAGGATTCCTTTTGCAGTTAAAGTTCAGACTGAAATGCCTTCTTTGAAACCAAAGAATGAACCCTTCAAGTACAGATTAGGTGGCTGAGGTCTCTGGGAAATGCTGGCTGCTGTTACCTTCAGCATAAATTATGAGGAGTATCACAGTTTCATCCCATAGAGTGAAATTCATCCCTCCCCACACAATGCTGGTGTAACTGAGCTTTCTGCAGGCAACTGCCAGGAAGAAAGGAAATGGAATTTACCACCAAATCTGATGTTCCAGCCTGTGGTTGTAATAGTGGCAGGTGTCCATTTGCTTCCCTTGTATGTGTCTTGTGGATTGTGGAGATGCATGTAAGTACAGATCTAGTGATATCTATGTGAGTCCAGCTGAAAAGCTCCCCTCTATGTGTGATGTACATGGGCTACACGTAGACTAGAGTGACGATTGATAGAAATTATTATTGGAAGATATCTTCTGACATAACTTCTGTCACCAGATTGTGGCCAAACTACAAAGCAGATAGAAAAATGATCTGCTGTGTGGATAGAGAGCTGCTAGACTGCCCAGCTGCTCTCTTGACAGAACATCCCCCAGAACATTGCCTGACAGGATCTCTTGGCCAGCAATCTCTTCCGTGATCCCTGGTGAGGTGCACCCTTAAAGCCCCCTCTCTACCCCAAATGCCCATCCCCTGTCCATGCTGCGGCTTGCCTATCTCCATGAGGGACAGCACAGCTGCTACAGCAGAGCTTCAACACTTGGAGAGAGACACAGCACTTTTGAGCTAGCCATGGTGCCAGAGCAGCACCCAGGCTTGCAATGGCCCCACCCAGAGGTGCTCGAGCATCTGCTGTACCTCATCACAGCCTCATCTTCCTCAGGGAGAGTGAGCCTGGCACCATCTTTTAGGCACATGCTATTGCTTCCACAAAGGCCCACCTGCACTCAGCTGGCTCTCCGCCAGGTGCACAAATGGATCTGAAGGCACTTCACCAGTTTTGACTGGTGGGACTGGCTCATTATGGGGAAGTGGGATGACAAGCAGTGACTCCAGAACTTCCAAATGTGGAAGGACATCTTCCAGGAGCTCTGTGCCTGGCTTGCCCCTGTCATCCGCAGACAGGACACCCAGCTGCAGCCTGCCATCCGTGTGGAGAAGTGGGTCACCATTGCTCTCTGGAAGCTCGTCACACTGACAGCTACTGCTATCAGGAACCAGCCTGACATGGAGAAGTCCACTGTCAGGCCCTCTTCATGGAGGTAAGGCACTCTCAGCCTGCAGGCCCTGCATGGGGTGGGGTGTTCCACCCAAAAGGGACCCTTGGAAAGTGGGGTTGGCTGTGGGGGGAAGCCCCATCCCAGGGGACTGTGACATTCTACCCTCACCCAGCCTTGCTGCTGGAGGGAGTGGCCTCACATGGTGGGCTGCTGGAGAGCTCAGGGGGTGGGGGAGATAGGGGAGGGAACAGGAAGGGGATGGTGACTCCATCCCTGACGTGTGTTTGGTCCCCTCCGTCTGCAGGGCATGACCGCCATCAACGTGCTTCTGCTGGGGAGGGTTAACCATCTGACAGACATGGATGCAATTATGGCTGGATTAATTTCCCTGGGATTCCCCAACTGCTTCAGGGCTATTGATGGGACCCACATCTCCATCCATGTCCCAGACCACAGAGTGGCAAATTACATGAACTACAAGGGCTATTTCTCCATCGTGCAATAGGCTGTGGTTGACCACCATGGACAGTTCATCAACATTTATGTAGGGTGGCTGGGTCAGGCACACAACGTGCAGGTGTTCTGCAACTCTGGCCTGTACCAGAGGATGGAGGCAGGCACCTTCATGCCCCGCCAGGAGCTGGCAGTCGGGGATGTGCGCATGCCACTGCGTATTGAAAGGAGATGCAGCCTACCGCCCTCATGCCCTGGTTTATGAAGCCCTACACTGGAAAGCTGGACCTGAGCCAAGAACTACTTAATGCTTGATTCAACAAGGCCCGATGCTGGCCAAATGCACTTTTGGCTGCCTGAAGGTATGCTTCAGGTGTCTGCTCATGCGCCTGGATGTGGGGGAGCACTGCATCCCCCAAGATGTGGCCATGAGTTTTGCCCTCCACAACATTGTAGAGGGGATAGGGGAAACCTTTTTCCCGGGGTGAGGGGTGGACACCTGCCACGGCTATGAGCAACCAGCTGCAGCTCTGGTCCGTCAAGCCCATAGAGACAGGCTCCAGATCTGTGAAGCTCTAAGGTAGAGCTTCTCTCATGGCCACCAATAATGCTCCCCAGCGCACCCACAGTCGAGGCCTCGGGCCTGCAGCCTACCCCCTCCCCACCACAACCCCTCCCTTCAGCCTCTTGCCACTCTCTGACCCCTTCCCATTAAAGAGGGACACAGGGGTGATGTTCAAACACCTTCTTTATGTAAAAAAAAGATAAATGTGTTGCAAATAACTGTTGTAATAAAAAACAACTTACAAATTGCAGAACCAGTGAGCTATGCACAGGGGGCAGGGCTGGGATGGAGGACATCAGAACTTGGAGGGGTTGGGGGACCACAGACTGTGACCCCGTGGGACAGCAGGACCCCAAGCAGTGTTGGCCTTGGGATCCTTTGCCACTGTGGGTTTGGGGTCCCCACTGGGGCTGGGTCGGGGGCCAGGAGCACTGGGATGTATGGAGGCAGTGGAGCTGCAGTGGATCATGCCATTCTTCTGTCAGATCCATATCCAGTATAAGATGGGGTATGCCTTCAGTAATGAAACCCATCAGTTGCATATTGCTGTAAATGAAGAAACAAAAATTCTTCCTGACCCCTTTAGGGGTTCATGTTATGCCCTAAATCATGAGATTTGATTACTCTGAGCGTGCCTAACTGCCACCACTGTAATTGGTCATAACATTTTGCAAGTACAGGAAAGAGAAATATTATTCTGTAATGTAATAGAAATAGATAAAATTCATCCAGCTTCAGAATCAATTGCCTCATTTCCAAGGTAAACATTAAACACCCATTAAAATTATTCCATCAGATAAACTAAGAGAGCATCCGGTGCTATCTGTTCATTTTATTCTCCCTAACTTTCATTGCTAAGTGTGCAAAAATGCTTTCAGCAAATATTATGGGTTCTTTCTGTGCTGAGAGAGATGCTAAATGACCTTCTCCAACTTAGGTATAAACAACAGAAGGAGTGAGTCCACAGATGCTATGCAGCATCAGGTCTATTCAAAATTATAAACGGGTCTGACCAGTGTATAAAAATGGACACCACATTTTGCTTGCTTTTTTTTTCCTCGTCTTCATAATCCCACCCCAGTTCCCTCTTGAAAGGCATTCTGTTCTGTCAACCATAATGACATCTGCTGGTGGAGACAGGAAGCCATAAATCTGTAGGTTTCCTCTCAACCAAGCCTTGTTAATGCTCCCATTTATCACTGAGGATAAGGTGCCATCTCACTAGCGCTGTGCTCAGAAGTCCATCTTCTCAATTTCCCTTTCTCTGGGGAGTAACCATTTAAAACAGTGGCTTTCTCATCTTACATATTGTGACCTAAAAAGTCACGGCTGATGCAAATACCATATCCAGCACTTGGATGTAAGCCATGCCTGGGGAGAACAATAGCCTCTACTTGCTGATCCAAGACTACACCAAATCATTGCTCTAGTTAAACCTGGCATTTGTGCCTTTTAAATGACTTGACCACATATGCAGTGGACCCTTGGTGAGGGAGAAATTCAAAACACAGGGGATCTTCCCCCAAAAAATCCTTATAGAAATATAAACAAATAACAAAATAGGCAAAAAAACCCAATGACTTCCTGTTAAAGAGCTTTTAATACAACATTCCTTTAAAGTAACTCAGGAAAAGTAAGCAAACTATTCAGATCAGGTACATTATGTATTTCATATCAGGTGCAAGACCAGGAGAAAAGGGGGATAGAAAGAACTCAAAGTTTAAGAGCTCAAATGCACAAATTTGGCCAAAGTGAACGGTGTAAACAAAATCCTAGTTCCCTGAGTCATATTCCACTGCATGAAACAGTAGAATAACTTTCCGCGTAATATAATGTGAGATCAGTCCTCAAGAGACAGTAAAAACATAGCTGCATGTTGCTCCAGCATGTTACATCTGGCATTTACACTGGTACAAAATGAGTGCAAATTCTCTCATATCATTTACATAGATGGCAGTGTTGTACACTGCGTAAGAACAATGTAAGTGTACAGTCAAGAGGTAAGGTCACCAGGAGAATCAGGTCCATTACCTTAGAGTTAAGTAATACTGACTGACTTGCTTGGGTATGAATCCTGATTTCCTACCAATTCATTTCTGGAAAAGTTGTGCTACTGGGAAGTGGGAAGATGAGGACAATACAATAGGTCCAAATTTTTTCATCATTTAAACTATGCATTTATATTGCAATATAAATATTTTAAACTGATGTTAAAAAGATTTCCAGAGTGTTAAGTAGGAGGGTGGCAAATTAATCTAATGGGAAATTTTCGTAGATAAAAACTCAAATTTGGTCTCTAAATACAAAGATCATTTCAGGGCTCTCCTTGAGGAAACTCATTATCTTCCAGAACAGCAGTGCTGGCATATCCAGTGTACACTGAATACTAGCTATACTGTAATTCCAGTGAAAGGATCCCAAAGTAAGAAATTAGCTGTTGTGCGATATTAATGACTCGTGCTGAAGCATGCAGCAATCACGATGAAAACACAAACAAAAACCTTATTATTGATATGCCCCCATGATAAGATATAGGCATTAAACTACAGTGAAATCCACTTATAAGAATTACTGTTAAAAAAGTAAAATCGATTCTCTGTGCCCCAAACCATTTTTAAAGACTGCATGGTGTTAACAGCTGTTTTTATAAAAGAGACACTGCAAAATGAATAAACCAGACACGCTTTTGTGTATCAGATTCATTGTTTGAAATTCTTCAGTTCCCTTCACTCCCCACCCTGACTATGGTTTGGAAGTGGTCTAATGAGAGCAGGCAGTGATTTACACACAAATTGGGAGAATCGGCGTGAGTAGGGGAAACTGCTTGGTGGGGAACGAACACATTATACGATCAACAAACTCACAATACAAATAGTGAATTAGAATGGTGCTGAGCCATCCAGTACTATGGAAAATATTCATTCCTTTTTTTTTTTTTGGCAGGTTTACTGCTTTCCTTGGCACATATTCATTATTTTTATTATTCAGATTTTAAGAAATTGATTCAAAAAACTGTGGACCACTGCTGAACTTTGGGAAGGTTTCTTTCTGAATCTGAACAATGGGTCCTTGGCTTGTCTCTAATTATTGTTGTTATTGAACTCATCAGATTTAAAATTGTCACGGAAACTAATGTAAAAATACAATACTTATTTAAAGCTGTAACTCTCCACTGTTTTGCATTTTGTGCTGGTATTTACACCCATTCTTGTGTTCCGCAAGCCACCCAGCTAACATTCTGACTTGGCCCACCTCCTCTGCCTCACCTATCCCAATGGAGTTTTACACATCTTTCATACTAGTGCAAACCTGTGAGGATTTTTTACCTTTCTAGACTTCTGTACTGTTTTCAGGAGTCTGATTTTTGTCTTACAGGCCTCAAGTTTCACTTCACTTAAGAACTAGATTGCTTATAAAATCAGACAAAGTGTCACTGCACACTACTGTAATTGTTTTCTTTTCCATTTGATGTGTATGTAATTTTAGTTTGTAGTGACTTAGCTAGTGCTTTTTATGTAGCCTGTTATAAGAGTAGGCAAATATTGAGATCAGCTGATGTACCCCTCAGAAGATCTCTGCCTACCCTCAGGAATACATGCTCCCCAGGCTGAGAGCCATTGGTGTAAACGAGTACATAAAGGTGCAGGATGCTGGAAAATCGGTTATATAATATTTTAAGACTTTATTCTTGTTTCATTTTCCCAGTGTAGCTAAACCTCACCTCTTCCAAGGTCCCTGGCTGGTTCTTCTAATCTCAGGAGTTCCCCATTAATATAATCAATGCTATATCACTGTGTGACAGTTTGCTTTCTACACAACTTCCTTCACGCAAAAGGCTTGCCAGGGGAAAAGGATGGGCAGGGGATAGGGAAAAGGAACAAAGCCTCACCGAGTTTATTGCAGCTGTAGCCTGCACTTACCCCTTTAACAAGTCAATCCGTGGGAATTTAGCAGTAACTTAGCTTCAAAAGTGGGAATAAAGAGAGTATCTAATCATGGGTCCTCCTTCCTCGAGGGAAAAAAGTGGGGGTTGGGGGCATCTCCGGAGGCAATCACAAACTTGCCAAATAAGCCAAGCCAGGGGTGTAAGACAAGCCTAAGGCAAAGCAGAGAGCCTCGGAAAGTGCCCCGATCAGAAGCGAGCCAGGGTCAGAAACTTACTTGGGCATGAACAAGAGTGGAGAACTGTCAGGGAGGCGGGGACAGGTAGGCTGGCCCGCCGGAGCTCGGCTCCTCCGCGTCTCTGGGCGTGAGTTTCTTTTTCGCTCGGGCTCAGCACGCCCTGTCTCTTTAATAAACTGACTGCCTTCTGTCGGCGTGGAGTAAATTTCCTCCTGTCATCAGGTCGCGGAGGAGGAGTTTGTTAATGTTCAGTTTGCTCAGTGGATCGATGTTTGCTGGCATCGCCTCGCCCTGCCTGTGTATGTGTGTGTGTGTGTGTGTGTGTGTGTGTGTATGTATGTGTGTGAATACCAGATTTCCTTCCATCCAAACCCTTTCTGTCCTCTTCCATATCACTCACAGCCTGGCATCTGACAGCAACAAACCTCCAGCTTTCTGCACGCACACACACACACACACACCAATCCGCCATACAGATCTGCCAGGAGGAGGAGGAGGAGGAAGGGAGGAAGCAGCCAGCCCCACAATCTTTCCAGAGCTGCCTTTTTAACACAGACACATCTATTTTGTTATTTATTGATTGCTATTTCCTGGCACTGTGGGCTCCTGTCGTTTGTTCCTGATCTCGGATGTTTGACTCAAAGCAAAGCAAGTGTTGCACCAGTGAAATAATAACAACAACCTAGAGCTCTGTGAAATCAAATAATAAAAACAACAACAACAACAACCCAACGGGTTCCTATCGGTTCGGTGCAAAAGTGGGGGCGGGGGAGCTTGGCTGGAAGGGGTGTTTGGGGCAACCAGCTGAGAGAGAGAGCCTGAGAGAGCCAGAGAAACGAGAGACACGAGCGTGCAAGGGTTCTTGGATCTGGGCACTGAAGTGAGCTTGGAGAAAGTAGAAGGATGCCAAGGAGGAAACAGCAAGCACCCAAGCGGGCTGCAGGTAAGAAGCCGTCCACTTCCACAGCCTCTGTCTCTTCACTTTTTTGAACCTTAACCTCCTCTTCATTATTTAGGGTCACCCCAATTTTCTGGGCTGGATCTGCCCTCCCCTCCGCTCCGGAACTCGAACAATATTGAATCAGTTTCTTTCCTTCTTGCTAGGAAGAGCCTTACTCTGAAACTGACGAGGCGTGTGAGGTTCTCCTCCACCCGCCTGGGTCTTTTTGCAACACTCTTCTTTTTTTCTCACCAACTCCTGCTATTTGGCTGTAATCCTTCCCTGGTTAAACTTCCCCCCCAACTTTCTTCCACTCCATTCCCTCCTCCCCACTCGCCCCCTCCTCTTGCATTGCTCCCCCCCCCCCACGCGCTTTGATGATAGTTTCGTTTTTAAATGCATACTCCAGAAAGTGGCTGGGTATTTTTTTTAAACATTGTCTTTAGCCCTGTTTCTGGGGCAATTCTGGCCGTGTGTGTGTGTGTGTGTGTGTGTGCTGGTGTGTGCGCGCGCGCCTGAAATAGTACAGGGACTGTCTCTGTTGATGAACCCGGTGGTGAAGTTCAGTCTTTGATCATCGGGGGGTGAAAACTGCAACAGGAAATAAAATGAAACGTTCTGACTGCTAGAAGACAATCCGCGTTTTCTAATCTAAGCCTTCTTTGGTGTTGCATCCCAGATTGCACATCAGCCAAGGCCAAGTAGGAGTTGCAATTATTTGTAAAGTGGAAAATAGTTTGCAACTTTGGAAGTGTTTTGTTTTTGTTAATTATGGAGAGATTTTTTTTTCAATTGATCAAGCCAGGAAAAAGAGACAGACCGATGAGGCTGTACAGTAAATCCTCTCAGAGAGTTTTCTTTTAGGTTGCTTAATTGCTTTATATTTTAAATTGTATTCTGGGGCTTTGTTTCTGGGAAGTGCAATATGGAAGTTCATTTTTCTTCTGCCAGACCCACCCACTGAAAAATCAGCTTTCCAGTTGATTGCCAGCTTTGATTTGACATTTGATTGATCACCTGTCATCTTGCTGCCTTTGATCTATTCATTCTTGATACATATCAATAAATCACTCACCATGGTAACTCAAGTGCCAGTGATGTAAGTCTTGCCCTCCACATTCTCTTAGCCAGAAGTGCACAATTATTATCTTGTTTGATTTTTAATGTGTGTCGTCTCTTAGATTAGTGCTTTAAAGAAAGGCTAAGCTTTGCTCTGTTTTATGATCTGGGGATATTCATCTAAATCTCCCCTTCATGCACATCTTTGGAATACCCCTTCACTTAGCATATTATAGTATAGCTAAAGGCAATATGTATGGGCAAGTTTAGTGTCACACTTGAATTAACTTTCAAAAGTAGTGTTGGAGTTAATTTTGGAGATCTGGGACATAGGAAACTTTTATGAATTTTTAACAGATCTTACCCCCCTGCTTCATGTACTAAGATTTAAGACACTAGTAATGTAGGCAAAGTCTTCTGGGGGCAGATCTATGTGCCTAAGCAGGAGGCCAGTACATTTACTGGCAAGGAGAAGTCCCTTTTAACTAAAGAAAAGGTAGTTAATACAGCGATGTATTTATGAAAAAGACCTCTGTGCCCATTCATTATTTTCATTTTTATTCACAAAGCACTGGACAAGACATTAACATTTTCAACTTGTAGGGCAGCTTCCTCCTATTCCCTCCAACGCCAGCATCTGCTGATGATCTCACTGTTAGAATTGCTTCCTTTTTCTTTTGTTAGTGTTGTGAGTCTTCATTTCAATTTCGCCTTCAAAGCAGAATTTTAAGTCAGTGTATGTGTACAGTCCAGGCCTGTTAGGGGAGAGGTAGCTTTCTTGGTTTATGGAATGACGTGCTTCGGAGTAAGTAAATTATTATAGATAATGGTGGTGGTGATGTTATCCTGAAAATAACATAATTATTATTGTTATTATTTGGTTTATTATCATTCTTGTAAAGACTCTTACTACCTATGCAGTAATTTTAATTACCATAATAACCAGGACATGTCTCATTCAATAATCTTACTGGAAAAGCACACTGGTTCTCACAACTGCGCTTCTTTGATTATATTTGTCCTCAGATCTGTGTCATTTCAAATGGAAAATATTGGATATTTAACTATAACCCAGTTGCATCCAACATGGCAGGTTTTTATACCTACCGTAGTTCCCCTGCTTTGAATGTGTGTGTCTATGTGATTTCCAAGATCACACTGGCCAATTGTATATAGTCCTCAAACTAACTTTCATTTTCATGAATAGTATCGAGGTTTGATTTCGTGTGGTAAAACAAAATGACGCTACGGGATAGGCTGTGCAACAGAAAACAAATCAAGGCAGATAATGGTATTTTATTACATCTCTGATATGAAGGATTTAATTCAATGTATATTTTTAATTTTTACATTAAGGGCATTGACTGTATCTCAATTTGTCTTGATGGTGGTAGGGATATTGAAGAAAAGTTTGCAACTTCTAGCTTCTTTAGGTAGTTAAATTCCCAGGAAAGAAAAATGATAAGCCTTATGATTCTGGACATGTCTGCTTTTGTCATTGCTTAAAATTAAATACTATGCACAACTGTAAATAATTACTATCATGCACTGACTTTGAAAGCAGGTTTCTAGTTTGATTAATGAATAATGTAAAGGTTAGAGAGAACAAGCAAGTGAATCAGAAGTGAAGTCCTGCTGCTAGATAAAAATCTATCTAGAGAAATATACGTGGCAATTTTGTCCTTTTCTATTATTAATTTTGAGCCCTGTGTGCCTGAGAAATATATGACAGTGTTGTAATGAAACAGGTTATTGCAATTATATAAATGGGACACTATTTATGTTTGGTTATTAGGCCTTTTTGGTCTCAATTTATGTTTTTAAATATAATTTATTTCACATCAGCAAAGGAATTCTGATCTTTCTATACATGACTCTCTTTTTCTTAAGCATCCTTCTTGCTGACTCTGGCTATGGTACACTAGCAAGTTTTGTTGGCAAAACGCCAGTTTTGTCAACAAAACTGGTGGAGAGTGCACACACAAAATGGGATTTGTCGACAGCATCTCAACAAAACACATCACTTTTGCCAGCAGTGTTAAGCCTCAAAGCTTTGAGGCATAATGCTGCTGTCAACAGATTCTGTCGACAAACAAGCTGTGTGGATACTCTGGGGGACCTTCTCCCAATAGACAGGACAGCTACAGCAATGGGTAGCCCTATCTGCTCTGCTTCCAAGTGCCTGTTTTGTTGAGAGAGCAGTTGGGCAGTCTGGCTGCTCTGTCAACAAGAGTGGAGTGTTCTCCCAATTTGCTTGTGTATAGGGCCACACTCTGTCAATAGAAGTTTTGTTGGGAACTCTCTTCCAACAGTGACTTCTGTTGACAGATTGCTATAGTGTTACCGTAGCCTAGCATTTGGAGCATTCGGAAATCAGAGGTTTAAATCTCCTTTTCACCAGTACCCAATATTGGGTCATATATTTGTTTAAAATTCCATATGATGTTTGTGTTCTTTTTTATCCCAACAGACCCCCAAAAGGCTTTACAGAGAGCTGGCCCAATTCTTCTCTCATACCAGTGTACATCACAAGTAACTCTATTCACATGAATGGAGTTGCATGGTATAGAACTCTAGGGGAGAAGAAAAGAAACAGGCCTTGGATGTACATCACCCATCACTGAATTGCGGCCACCTCTGGGGCAGACCTTGGGTAGTGATTCACCACCAATAACTGTATACAACAATGGGTAGTAGGGTGGCAGCAGACCTGAACTGCCATTTTGCTGTTGTTGTTATTTCTATGGATATAAAATAGCTTTCCAACAAAATTTCATTGGTTTATACTCTGTTTTTCCCTTGCAGCTTCTTCTAATGTGCCTATTTTATTTTGTGATCATGAATTTCTAGTTTGCTGCTTATTGCTAGTGAAGAAGAATTTGGATTTACTGTATTTCTGTGCTGCAAGTTTGTCATTCTTTCTTTCATTCTCTTTCTGTTGGCTCAGATAGGCTATCTGAGAGCCAGCACTCCTGAAAAGTACAGCAGAAATAGCTACCAGCCACATTTATTTTGTTTATGAAAGGTAGAGATGAATAATTCAGATTTTGTTTTCGTGAAAGTCCTTGTGTGGCAGTAAACATAAGACTGTTAGCAATCATTACTTAAAAGTTGCAATTTGCACCTTAATAGAACAGGTTATTTAAATCGAAATGTATTCAGCAGGGGAAACCCTGCACTCTTCAGCGGGTTAAACTGGATAACATGTTAGATCTGATTCCCAAGAAATATGTGCATGTAAACTAGCAGGGTTGTTTTATTTTTAATATTGCATTTATCCTTTATTAAGCAGCTAATAGGAGCAGGTTCCAAGCAAAGGGGACGGAAATGGAACTGTGGGAATGGCAGAGTCGCTTTGTTTTAGCATCCTTCAGAAAAGCAAGTGCACATCAAAAACATCTAAATAGCTCATGCCCCAGAACCCTTCAGTTTCTCTGCACATCATGACACTGACAGATGACAAAAAAGAGCAAAGGTGTTCACAAACAGGAGGAGACTTTGCCATTCTGATTAATTAAATGAGTTCCAGAATAGATACTTCCTCAACTACCCATCCACCAAATTGGCTGTCTGAACTCTGCTGTCGAATTGAGCTACTAGGTGTTCTCTCTCTCTCTCTCTCTCTTTCCCACACACCCTTCTGTCCTAACCCCTCCACCCACACTCCAAGTTAAAACCCAGGACAGAAAGGGGCAGGAGCAAGTGGATGAGGGTCTGTTACAAGGTAATATCTGCTCAGATGATCATGATGGTCCTGTCTGTGGTTGAAGTCCATGTATATATCAGACTCAAAAGTTCATTTGTTTTAGTTATTTACTGATTTTATTTTTCATCTGTCATGTCAGGGCACCATTCACTGGCCTCCATAGAAAGATTAGAACCGATAAGGAGTTCGGGCACTGCCATTGTCATCAAAAAGACAATGTCATCCACAAATGAGATCAGTGGTCTGAAAATATTTTTTAAATATTATTTAAAGTAAAATTGTTTTGCCTAACTGGTTCTACTCTTCCAGGTCCTTTAATGCCAAGGCCACATACTTAAAACCAGCAGGATTTGACCACTTTTTTCCCCTTGCTTTTTCCTTCTGACTCAGTTTCCCATTGGCAGCACCCCTCTCAAATAACCTTGTCCCTAAGCCAAGTTGCTGGGGTGCCAACTCACCAGCACAGAATTGCAATGATTCTTTCCCCCTTGCTTTATTCCGCATCCCACTGGAGACACCACTCCAAAGAGCTAGTCCAGTCTCCTCCCCCATCCTCTCCCACTGCTGCTCCTAACTTTCATGTGACGGCAGCTCCTAACTTACTAGCAGCAGCAAGAGTAGTGAAACCGTACTCTATCCATTACAGTTGGAACCAAATGCTAACCACCTGTTGTGTCAAGCTATTGTGGAGATGTTAAGAGCTTATACGTAAAATAAAAATTAAAAAAATTAAAAATCATGTTAGTTAGCCAGAGCAGGGTGAGAAACCTGGTTGTTCTAACAGATGATGTATTGTAGTAGATCCAAAGTAAAATGATGCAAATGAATATTCTCTATTTAATATCTATCAGATTATATTGCAGATATTGTGACATGTGAGTATCGCATTCAACCAAACTCCTTTAGAAAGAGGAGCTCACCAGCCTTTTTTATTAACCTAGCCTTTTGTTTTCCCCTTGGTCTTTTCAAAATTAAACATGTTTGTAAAGTTTTACCTCCAAAGTGTGCTCACGCAAGCAGGGAGACATTTTCATCTGTCTCAGAATCAGATATTGGAGTCAATTGGAAACGCATTACTCTCACAGTTGAAGCCTTGCATTTCATTCGTGCAACAGCAGTGATTTTTCATTACCTATTTAATTACAATAATTTGCATGACTCTAGGCCCAGTCCTGCAGGACTCACTAGTGACTTTCCTTCACTGTGAGTTTGTCCTGTGTATAGATGTAAAATTAGACTATTTGGCTCCAAAATAAAACAATAGATAGATAGATTGATTTTAAAAAGGGTGGGGAGAGGGTTAGTGTCCAAATTATGGTCCATATTCTGCCAATAGCCTTTAAGTAGCATTTACTTTTGAAATCTAGGGAAATGTGAGATTATGCATATATGGACTGATAGTTCTACATTCTTATTTTCTAAAGTTTATATCATGATTGCATTTTATTTATGTTACTACCGTCATTCTTTAAATATTTTTGATCATTTTACAATTATTATTGAATATATTTTTTTCTGGTAGTAGGAATTGATAGTGTCAATTCTAGCAGCGTCTCTCAAAGAAATAGTATGTACAATGTTTTGCAACTCAGGGCCCTAAAAGTTTAACATCAGTTCTTTCTAATTAAGGTGACCCTGACTTGAGGTTATTGGATTTTGGCTCATTGTCATTGCTGACCACATTATAATAATGTCTTTTGCAACTCAGAAATTTCTTGGTTTCCAAGAGCAAACAGCGAGCAGTGTATTTTCAAGATGGGGGTGGGGTAGGCTGGGGGGGATGCATCATAGAAGCACACTGTTTCCCATTGGATTTACACATCCCGTTTTTAACTATTGCTATTTTTTTACATATTGTCTTGTGAAGTGTTTCAAAAGAAAAGAAACTAAGTTGGAAAACTGGTTTTAGGATCTTAGCACTGCATTAAATGTTTAGCTTAGACAAATGAAGAGGTTCTTTGTTTGGCAAGAAAAAAATATTCTTCTTCTCTCTCCTCTCCCCCCGCCCTGCACTACAAAAAAAGTAAGTCACAACAATAGCTACAAAATGACAGGAACAAACTCTATGTTATTTTTAATATGTAGTGTGCAATGATCATAATTACTGGTAAAATTCCACAGTAAAACAGAACCATGCTATGTTGATAGGAGCTAAATCCTCCTGGAAGATGTGGCTGTGCACACATGCCCAACCGGCATGCATTCAGGTACACACACACACACACACACACACACACACACGGAGATACAAGCATCTAGCTGAAATGTGGATGCAAAATGCTTACCAAACTGAGCATATAATTGCTAGACTGGTGGCATTTTTAAACAATTCGAGCCAATTAAATGTAGGCATTGTGGTAAACTTCTACAGTATATTAGTCTCATAATAGATGGTATTTCCTTAATCCCTAGCTTCTGGATTCAGGGGATTATATCAGCATCTCTTCTTTTATTTAAAAAGAAAAAAAGAAAGTTTTTAGCCTTAATGATTGTAGAGATGAGCTTAAAACATATAAGCAAAAGGCTTCAAGTATCAAAAAGGGGTGGGGGAACCATTCACATTTATGGTATTTAAAATCCTCTACTTTTAAAGCTAATCTCTTGTATTTTGAAGGACAGATTTATGATTCTGAATGCTTTATGTTGGCAGAATTGCTTCTAATTGATTCCTGCTTTGAATTGTGTCTTGATGGGATAGAATTACTTTACTAGAGCTAGACTTTATTTACATAGCAAAATAGTATTTAGTAAAATGGTGCACTGTAGATTAATCTCCTGGCATGCTGCACGCCAGCTCATCATGCAGACAGATGACCTAGTTCTGGACTTATACTGTTGTAACCAAAAGCAGGCTTTGGTCTTAGGCTAAAGACTCAGACCATCTATTCTTGAGGTATGGCTTTCCATTGTACCTTTATGGAGATTGATGCTAGTGGCAATTACGTCCTCAAAGTTAATAGCCAGTAGCTGTTTTTTAGAGATATAAAAAAAACACAATAGAGCTCAACTTTACTGAAGGAAAAAAAACTTGGTAAAACTTGCAACATTCATGCTGTATTTTTATTGTATTAATGTAAATGAGATGCTGTCTTCTTTCTTTCATCTCTGTTCATTGTATCTATTATATCACTATCTCATTCTTTTCTCTATATTTTCCTCATGCTCGGTGTGAAGTGTTATCATCTAATGATACTGTATCTCATTAAAGTTTCTCATGATGCAAAAGGGTCTGCAGTAAGCAGAGCTTTTATGAAAAGCAAAGCTGCTGAACATATGGAAAAAAAACCCTCTCAAAATCTCTCTTGAATAACTCTTGAAATTAGATAGGTCAGATTACAACAAAAACATTTTACAGGTAGAAGCACTGTATTGGAAAGAACAGATAATTTTTAATATACAGGCCCACCTGGCAAATATGAGGAGCAATACCATTTTTAAGGAGCTTTCTGACTCTTCCTGTATCTATCTCAAAAGACTCATTTAACTGGAAAGCTTGTTGTGATTGTTTTTATGCATGTAACAAGAAAAGAGGCCCAATTTCCCACAAGGCCTTGCATTCCAGTCTAGTATAATCTGATGAGGTTTTGGTTGTTTTTTAAATCTTTATGTTCTCTCTTAAAATAAAATTAAAACCCACAGATTTTAACTCATAAAGAATCTTGTACAATATTGCTTTAATATATTTTAAAAATCTTGTTTAATATTCTCAAAGCATCTTTCCAGCCGCAATGTTTGTTGTGTTCTTGTGGGATCAGTGCACATTTTCTGTGGAAAATGAAGCAGAGCACAGTGCTTGTTTTTATTGATAATCATTTTATACATGGGAATCCACTAATAAGAAACTGGGGTCTTAGTGAAACTCCATTTATAGTTGACTGGAATAAAAGTCTGGGCTTGTTGTGGTGCATCTGAATGTGCAGGCTACAATCCCATTTATATTGTGACCCTCAGCTCAGAATGAAGTTGTTCTGTTGGGGAAAAGAAAATACTTTCCTATGAGTGGGTTGCATGGGATGTACATAAAATAATTCAGTGTAAATTACACTATTTTGTTTAAATCACCATTACGATTAATCAGATCTGAAATTCTGTATGTGTGCTGGATCATCTCATTGGCATCCTACAGAGTGAGTAGACTGTATGGAAAAGGGCTTGATCTTTGCATGTTTTAAAAGTTAGTACCAAAAGGAGGGAAAACCTTATGCAGAAGCCTTTCAGGGAAATACCCCTGCAGAGATTTAATTTAGCTAAAATGCTGGCATGCAAAAGTGTAATCTTTTAAAAATATGTTTTTTCATCTCTGTTATAACATTTATAACTGCAGTACAAGTAGCATTAAATTCACATGTGAAAAGAAGAGGAAGTTAAGCAATTATATTGATCTGTAGTAGCATTAAGGCTTTTGATTTAGCTGCACAGCTCCCACTGATCTACATGGGAATTACAAGCTTCAAGAAGAAGCAGTGGAGTACTGCTTTGTATTTCAGAATATTTTACCAATGTTCAGAACAAGCCAAAAGAGGAACATTGGTCTTATTCCCATTTCACAGATGGGCAAGTTTAAACTGAGTTGCTCAAGGGCACATTGCAAGGCAGCAGCAGCAATAGCATAGATATCAGGCTGTATGTCATCATGTGCCATCAACGCTCCTCTGCCATGTACATTGGCCAAACCAGGCTGTCTCTATGCAAAAGAATAATTGGACATAAATCAGACATCAAGAATGGAAACATTCAAAAACAGTAGGAGAGCATTTCAACCTTCCCGGACACTCGAGAACAGACTTGAAATTTGCTATACATGAGCAAAAAATCTTCAAAAACAGTTTGCAGTGTGAAACTGCAGAGCTGGAATTCATAAGCAAATTTGACACTATCAGACTGAGTCTGAATAGAGACCAGGTGTAGCTAGCTCACTACAAAAAATATTTCCCCCTCTTCTGGCATTTTCACTTTCTCGTCAACTGTCGGGAATGTGCCACATGTACCCTGACTGAATTGGCCTCATTAGCAGTAGGCCTCTGCATAGTAATGTAACAGCCCCCTCTTTGCATGCATATCCCTGCCAAACTGATGTTTCCACTTCATGCATCTGATGAAGTGGGCTCCAGCCCACAAGAGTTTATGCCCAAATAAATGTGTTAGTCTTTAAAGTTCACCAGGACTCCTCAGTGTTTCATCTGTATACTACCATCTGTAACACGTTCCTACAAGAGAATAGTAAAAGTGGAGGCTCTGGACCACCTCCTGGCTCTTGGGTCCATCCTCTTTGTACCACTTTGCTGGTGCAGAGAGGATGGGGAGCTCTCCTGGCTGGGGGTCTGGAGATTTTCTAGTGAAGGAGAATTTCCAGGACGCATACAGCCAGTATAACCAGCTCTTTGCTACTCCCTCCCCACTACCTCAAGCCACAGGTGGCATTCATGTGTGAGTCAGGGGCATAACTGAGCAAAGGAGGAAAGTGGCCAGGGCAAGCTATCTTCTGTCACTCTCTAGCTAGTGAGGTAGTTTCTAGTCAGAGACTGTTCTAGGCAGCATCATTTAAAGTAGCCTGTGGGCTTCTCTAAGTTACTTTCAAATCAATTTGTGTTCAAATAAGCCCCAGGATCCAAGAAATTGCAAGATAGCCTAGCTGCCTTTCCCCCATGTCCTGTGCTAAATGCAGCTTGTTTGGACCATGGATCTGAAAATGCATGACACAGTCATGTCCTAAAAGAGGATAATACCCACTGTAACAGAGTATTCACATTACCCTCCAAACAGTAGGCTGGGGGTGGCATGAAATCCATTACAGTAAACACTGAGGCAAGAATTTCCAAAGACAGGTTCCTGAAGGTTTCCAAATCCTTATTTAGGCATTTAAATAAGAGAGTTCAGAAGCAGTGAGAACATCGCAGTTCCTATTGGATCTTTCCTCACAGCTTCCACTGGCAGCATGAGTTGCAAACATATGTCAAGTGCAGTGTTCCTTCCCGAGGCTGGAAACATATGTACTGGCTGTAGGAGAAATATGGAGACAGATTATAGCTTATGGGTACATTTAGGGTTGTTGGCCTTTATTTTCCTATTATTTTGCCACTTGAGAATGGTAGTTATAAGTACTATACTGACAAGATCCCAGAGTAAATCTTAGGTAATATGTGGCCAATATACCATGCCTGAGAGAGCCGTGCTGTCCCATCTACTCTCACAGCACTGGAGATCAGCTGGGCTGTTCATTCTATTTGAGGTCGCCAGGAAGGTCCTTCTTCACTGAGGCTCCAGGGCTTGGAATGCTGTCCTCTTTATGAAAGTTCTCCAATTGGGAGCTTTTCAAATGAGGCTTTTCATGGTTCTTTGTAACTGAGGGGTTGGTTGTTAGACTTTGTATACGAGTTTGGGTACATGAGTGCATGGCTAAATGGGACTTATCTCTGATTATTAATACTCATGTATTTCAAGTGGTTTGACATCCTTGTATTTAAGCCTCTTAGACATAAATTATGATTATTTATTTTTATTATTACTCATAATGTAATTTCCAGCTACCCTGATGTCCCTTCTCCTTAGGCTGCTGAGCGTGGTTTCTAGCGTCCCACCCACAAGCAATAGCCCTGTAGACTTCCTCATTAAACATCTGAGTGCTTATGAATTTCCTGGCATGTCAGGACATGTCAGACACTGTCATTCTGTTCCTTACAAGATCATTTGCAGAATGCCTCCTGTTGCTCATGAAAATCTGGAACAAATGTAATCAAGATACATTATCGTTACAGTACAACAAATATAAGCTGAGCCGTGCAGATTTCCCCTTAAAGCACCTCTTAATGTGTATTGTCAAAATGTCTAAAGATGTCTCTGACTCATAAGCATTTAATTATTTGTGACACTTAAACAAATATTCAGAGCAGTGAAAAAATGGTTATTAAATGTTTTCTCTTGTCAAAAGGTAACAAAATGTTACCTACACTGTGAACTCTTTCATTCAGTATTTCCAATAAACTTACATTGTAATAGGAGACGAACTTGAACCAGATCCCTTGAGTCCAAGTTTCATGTGGAAAGAGGGAGTTATGTTTTGAAATCCAGACCAGAATTTAGCTGCTAATTCTATCCCCCAAATCAATCTCAGTAGTGAACAGGAACCTCAAATCTCAGCAGCCCAGAGTCTGAGGTGCTTTGAAATCTGGAGGCAAGTTCATGAAGATGCTTATGTTTGTGCCTAACTTTAAACATACACAGGCTACATCTGTATTAGCACACTACGTCGAAAGAGCCTATTTCAAAGTAATGACACGAAATAGGCTACTTCAACACGTATTGTCTACATGTCCTCCAGGGCTGGTGCCGTCGATGTTCCATGTCGAAGTAGCGACGGGGAACATTGAAAGGAGCTGCCCTGTAAGGAAATGTGGAGTGTCCACACACACATGTGCTCCCCGTCGAAATAAGGGGCCAGCAAAGCCCCAAACCGCTCCCTTAAAGGGCCCCTCCCAGACACACTTGCCCTGCACAGCACGAGATCCACAGAGCTGACAACCAGTTGCAGATCCTGTGCATGCAGCATGGACCCCCAGCTGCAGCAGCAGCCAGAAGCCCTGGGCTAAGGGCTGCTGCACGTGGTGACCATAGAGTCCCACAGGGGCTGGACAGAGCGTCTCTCAACCCCTCAGCTGATGGCCACCATGGAGGATCCCCCTATTTCAAAGTAGCAGGACGCGGATCGTCTACACACGCTCTACTTCAATGTTGAACGTCGAAGTAGGGCGCTATTCCCATCTTCGGATGGGAATAGTGATTTTGACATCTCACCGCCTAACGTCGATTTCAACGTCGAAATAGCACACAGTGTGTGTAGATGTGACATGTGCTATTTCGACTTTGTGCCGGCTACTTCGAAGTAGCTGGCTAGTGTAGATGCACCCACAGAGTCCTGGTGGCTGAATTGGGGACTCATCTGGATTTGGTAGCTCAGGTCTCTCTCTCTCTCATGCATGGCAAAAATACATCTTGAAAAATTTTAAATACATTCAGATAACTTCAAAAAGAACAATCTGTGGCTGGACTTCCTTTTGTGTGGTGTCTCTTTGAGGCCATTGAAGTAGTGAAAAGAGTGTTGTGTACTTGACACTTGTTTCACCTCTTTAGGCAGCCATTCAAACAGTAGAAGTTGGGCCGTGTGAAGACATGACAAGGAAAATGGGTGAACTGGATGCAATAGAAGCAACAGTAGAATACAATAGGGTGAACTGGATACAATAGAAGCAAAAAAAGAAGCCTTGAGGGCATTGTGAGTTGTCCAAATACCAGGATTGTTATAGACAGAGCTGGAAGTGATGTGTTTATTGGAAGCAGAGCTAGGAATGATACCTATAACAGGCTTGACAAAGGCAGGAGGCAACGGGAGCAACTGTGAGTCAAAAGGTCCAGAGGGTCCCACCTGAGGCCACTGTTACTGCAGCCGTGGTGGCAACCAGAGCCCTGGGCCCTTTAAATCATTGCACCATGGTCTGGGCAGTGCTAAGGGCTGGATGAGGAGATGTGCTGCTGTCTGAGAGGCACTGTGGGCTAGCTGCTCCCAGTCCCATCCTCTTCTGCCAAGGCCACGCCCCTTCCAGGAGCACTGAGCCATCCCATTCACCTTGCTAAGCTGGTGACCCAGCCATTTTGTAAGCCCTTCTGTCTATAATTAAGGTTGCCCAGCACTTTCCTTTGTAAGACCATGTTTCAGTGGCTTATCACAATCCCAAATTTTAGCTATTTGGGCTGAAATTTCCCATGCAAAGTGTGTGCCTGGACATGAATGGAAAGATTCAGCAAACATGATTTAACCATGTCTATAAATGAAGGTAGCAGGGAAATATGTTGTTTTGCCAATGTTAAAAATACAGACAGCGATTTTGTCACAAAATTTTAGCACCTCCAAGCTCTGCAGCAGAAACTTGAAATTTGGTAGGGGGTTACAGGAGGTTCGAGGACCATCCCCCAAACTGGGCCAGATTAAATGTCTCTAAAAATTGCCATTTGCACATCCTCAGTAAAGATTTGTTAGAAGCTAGCAACATAATTCTTTGACCATCCTGTCTTCACTGAGCATGCTGCATGCTTCCAGAGATCCTATGACAGCTACACTGAGCTTATTTCACCCTCACAGAGCTCACTATGGCTACAGCTACACTGCAGCCCTATTTCAAAATAAGGTATTATGAAACAGCTATTTTGAAATATCTTATTTCCAAGTAACACAATCACACACAATAGCATCCAGCTATTTCAAAATAGCATTTCTGTGTCCATGGCACTACTTAGAAAGAGTGCCATTAGAGCCCATTGTTGCTTCTTTCAAAATAACACTATTCTGTGTCTTAATAGTACCTATTTCGAAATAGCAGCTTCAAAATGGGCATTATTCCTTGTGGAATGAGGTGTACCAGAATCAAAATATTCATATCAGTGCCTCATTAGCATTTTTGATCTGCTGTATTTACATGCCCTTCCGAAAGGGAGGGGCAGTGTAGACGCAACCAGTGTGTGTCATTTGGATGCTGACAAAGTTATTTTGAGTTAACTGCTGTTATTTCAAAACAACTTTGCTGTGTAGACACAGCCTAAGCGTGCTCCAGCCAGGGCTGAGCAAAATGTCCTGCAACTACTTCTCCCTGCTGCTGGGGACAGCTGTAGTGTGGGGCACAATGCAAGAACACTGTTTGTCTTGTGCTTCTCGGATTCACCCTGTTGGGGCCCAGGCAGCAAGGATAAGGGGGAAACAGCTGTACTGGAGTACAGAGGTGTGAACAATAGAAAGGGGAGAGAGAAGGCTCAGGTGGGGAAATAGGAAAAAGTGGCATGAGGATAGATTGGGGTGGCAGAAGCCAGGGAGAGCCCATCAGCAAATATTCACAAAACCCCTGACAAGGAGTGTGCCACATCTCCCTCTAGTGTTTGGTTAACAGTTTGCTACTTCTGCCAGTTTCTCCGTTCTCTCAGATGATCGAGACCTGTGCTGTGGGTCTAGGTGCCTACCCTTCTGAAGACCTGTGCAGAGACAATATAGTTCCACATGGTGTGTTTTAAATGTGTTCTTTTTTTAAAACAGAGAGGTATCCTGTTTCATGCAGTGCACTGGAGGAACAATGCTGAGGGAGTGAATCAGGGTTTTGTAGTGTCAGATACTTGTCTGTAGCATCACAGATATATTTATTGCAGAAGTTGCAAGGAGCATTGTCAATAAGGCAGGGGACTGCAGGAAGAGAAGGGATAGTTAAGACAGTCAAATAGTACTCTGGAAAATTGGATTCTATCCCTGCTTCTGCCATACAGAGCTGCTGGTGGCGGGGAGTGGGAGTGGCAAAGGGAGTAACTGCTCCAGAGCCCAGCAACTTAAAGGGGTCAGGACTCTTGGATGCCACTGTCACTACCTCGGCAGTGGCAGTGACTGGAGCTTGAGAGCTTTAAATCACCTCCAGAGTCCTGGGTGTCATGAGCCTGGGGGTGCAGGAAGGTTGGCTGGGGAAGGCTAGCTCCCCAGTTCATCCTTGCTGGCTGAGGCCCTGCCCTTTCTGTGGGGGTCCAGAATCACCTTCCCCAGGCCCAGCAAAGTCTGTCCTCAGCCTGCTGCCATATATTCAAGACACTTAGATTGAACTTTCCACAGGACACCACTGTGTGTTCCTTGTTTTCTAGGTGTGCACATGTGGGACATGATCTGCAGACATGCCAGGAGCTCACAAATGCAACTGAAGTCGGTGGGACCCATGCTCTAAAATATGAAGCGTGCTGGAAAATTAGACCACATGCTTCTCAGGTTGGGCCTCTAAAAGCATTGGACCCTTCTGACAATTCTGGCTTTAATTTTCCTGGCTACGTCTATGCTACAGCTATCGGTCAACAAAAGTTACTGTCAGAAGAGATCTTCTGGCAAAACCTCTGTTGACAGATCCCATCCACACCCAAAAGCAAATTGACAGAGGCAGAACGGCCTGTAAACAAGTCCTGTCTGTTGACCAAAGGGCCCCCCAGAGCATCTACACAGCTTTTTTGTCACACTGAACACAGAGAGGCACAACGCTGCCGCCGGATATGCCAGGTTTTGTTGACAGTCTGTCGACAAAGCACATTTTGCATATAGATG
This sequence comes from Carettochelys insculpta, assembly GCF_033958435.1. Lineage (NCBI taxonomy): Eukaryota > Metazoa > Chordata > Testudines > Carettochelyidae > Carettochelys > Carettochelys insculpta. Next base: position 16,972,688 of record NC_134153.1, on the reverse strand, counting down.
CTCCATGGGTTTTTCCAAAAAAAAAAGGCCGGTTTTGCTAGAAAAACACTCTCATGTAGACATAGCCTTGTGCCTAAGCTCCCAATCTATGACATGGTGATAGTATTTCCTCACATTACTAGGGTGTGGTGCAGATAAAGCCACTAGGGATTGTGAAGCAGTCACCTGTGACAGTGTGGAGCACAATGAAGAAGACAGCCAATTAATAATTCTGTATTCTGTGCAGGGGTTGAAAGGTGTGCAGTAAGGCCTGCGGCCACACATTGAGTGATGAGTAAAAATAAATAATGAATAGTTCAGAAATCAGGTACAGAATTTTTTAATTTTATTTTTTATGCAAGATATAATAGGGTTGAGCAGTATCAATGTCAGAAGCAGTGTTGTCTGGTCAGCTGGGTGGTGGTAACACAGTTGCGGAAAGAGTTGGAATAAGGCCTGGAGGAGTGATTAACTAATACACTGTAGGTGGGTAGGAGCAAAGATCAGGAAATACTGGCAGTTGAGATGCTGTGGCACAGAAGAAAGAAGCTCAGAGAGAGAGAAAACAAAGAGTAATGCCAAGGGATCCAACCGCTAGATAACTGTTCAGATAAATGGGGCTGGTAGTCTGAGTTCTGTTTTCATGCCAGAGCATGTAAACTGCTTAGGACTGATCACTGCATCATTTGCATGTGTGAAACTACTGTTTATATCAGTAGGAGTTATGCTCCTGCAACCAACAAGGTTCTTTGTTTGGGGGAGACAGAGAAGAGACAGAGAGAGAGGAAGAAATGCTCTTTTTATTGAATGATGGGAAACTTCTCATGGAAAATCAGTCCTTTTTATGTGGAAGTCAATAGCAAAATGCCACTGGCATCAGTGAATGCCCAACTGAACACCTTTGAAAGGTTCTTACAGACTTTGGAAGCCCACAGACTTGGTGCGTTAAATAAATAAAGCCCTGAAAGTGTTAATGACAGCTGAATAACATGCAAATGAACACAGCCCTTTTGCCATCTTTTGATTAAAGGAAACATCAATTATTTGGGGAAATATTTACCAATGGGGGGAAATGTTATGATAATCTCTGCATCTGGGTTTCCACTTGTTTAGGCTACAAGCATTGTTATTTAAGCATTCACTAACATCTCTCAACCCCTTTCCTTTATTTTTATCATCTATGAAGCAAAACCAGCCAGATTTTCAATAAGTTCATGTGATACACTTTGGCTTGTGATCTCAGTGTACGTGGGTGGGTGCAGTGTGGGGAGCTGTTGCCACGGAAGAACATTAAAAGTTGCCTTTTTTCTTTATCCTCTTCCCATATCATTTGGGGAAAATGCTTAGGTTCAGGGCAAATTTACTATTAAAAATGTGCAAAGTAGGTACATAGGACCAGAGCAGTGATTTTGAATTTCTCCAAGGAAATAAGTTTATTTTAAACAGCATCCTCATTCAGGAATAGGTTTACAGTTCCAATATATGACATCTATATAATTTAACTTAATACATTTTTTTCAGTGATGTAATGGGGAGAGTAACCTGGACTTTGTAACAGTTCCCTACTCACTACAGTCCCAAAGGCAACGTAACATTCTAGACAGTGTTTTATATACCCTGATTAAAATGTAACCTATTCTTGCATTTCCTGTGCAGTGACCTGTTAGTACTCATGGACAGAACACTAAAAGAACAGTTACACAGAGATAGTGCCAAATGTGTGCAATATTCAAGAGTTTTCATAACATTCTTATTTCATTAGAAATTGTAGCAACAACAGGACCCAGTCAGATGGCACATTGATTTAACTTTTTAATTCGCTGTTTTGCTATGTCAAGGAAAATAAATGCATGGTTTTTTGCTCAGTTTTTTTTGCACTGTTAAAACTCATAACCACTTGCTTTAAGCCAAGGCTTCTAAAGAGAGCTCTATTAGCTGATTTATAAAGCTAGCATTTGGGAGCTGCTCTCTCACAAGTACCCGAAGAAGAAGAAGAAGAAGAAAGTATAAAACTTTATCAAAAAGAGCTTTTATATCTGTGTCAGTTATGGAAACACCAGCTGCAGTGGATTACAAATGTGTTTGGTTGATTGTGATTGTGTCCAGGAAAAACTCTTGGGATAGGCCAGATTCAGATCTCATTAAGTTAAGTGAGATACCAGAGCAACTCCAGTGGCTTCAACCATCACTCCTGCATTGTGCCCCTGTGGGTGAGGTCAGAATCTGGCCCTAGGCTTGCAAACTCTCTTATATTAAATCTTGCTCTGTGTTTGCACACTCTACTTGGAGAAAAAAAATGATGTTACAAAATTTGGACTTGGAGCTAAATTTATGCTAAGGGATGTGTGTGTGTGTATTGCATGTCTGTGTTCATGCTAGAGCAAAAATACAGGTAATATTTTGGTAATCTGGACTGGCAAAATTGTGGTAGGAGTCAGTCTTGCTGATTTGGTTTCTAATGTAGATTTTTATGCTCAACAAATACAGTTTTCTCCCCTTTTAAAAACAAAGGAAAAAAGAAACCACACAGTAGCAATTGTTTGACAGTCCTGCGAAGATAGAATAGTTAGATATCATGAAGAAAAATATGTTTGCAAGACAGCAATGAGAGATGGACAGTACAGAATTTTGGTGAGGTTGAGCTCAAGAAAAATTAATGTGTCAAAGTGTGTACAGGTCACATCATTCCACTGATATCCTGCAGTAAATGGTAGCATCTTAAAGCTTTCAGTGGATCAGCCGCTTGGATATTATTTCATTTCTCTTGTAGTAAAATGTATCATTCTGGGACTACCTGGTTGAGACCTGGTTTGCTTTAGCATCAAGAAACATATCAGGGTGGATTGTCTATTTTACAGTGGAAATATAATTTTCTGAACTCATTTAATCCTGGGAATACTAGTATTTTCCAGGCTCGCATAAAAATTAATATGTTGGCAATCATTGAGATTTGTCCATCCAGCTCATCTAGTTAATCTATCTCACTACTAATGTGCCCACCACCTTGGTGTCTAGATTGAAGCTTCCTGTTCAAGACTTTTATTTGTGTCTATGTTAGCTGTGGTAACTTAACTGAGTTCTAAGCAGTTTCAAATTCTTCTCTGTAAAGCTGATACATTTTTGTAGAAAGAGCCATTCAGTTTGTACCCATGGTCAAAATTGCCTCTCTGTACTCCGTGCTGGGTGCTGCTTGGTTGTTGTCTTCCTGCCTCATCAGAAACCGTATTTTGGGGTGTGGCATTAAAGGGGAGTTTTACATGAGTTTGAGGTTTGGTCCACAGGATGAAATTCACCTGATTCTATTGTGTGTGTGTGTGTGTGTGTGTTTAATTTAGAAGCTATCTTTGCTTAGCACCCATCCTTGCTTAGTGGCTGCATCTTTTCTATGCTTTTTTACCACACAAACAGTGGAAAGGAATAAAATGTAAGAGAATTTGTGCCTTCCGAACTTATATTTTATTTAGAAGCCCTGGGTTCTGTTAAATTTAATTGCTTTTTCCCTGAAGCCCACTTGGGAAAAGTGTAAGGTAAAAGACATACAAGATTAATTTTTTTCAGAAGTAGAGGCCTGAGATCTGTGCCAGAAATTTTGTGCAACACGATTGGCTAGCTGTATTTGTGCAAGTGGTTACACAATTGTGTGTCATATTGGGAGAAGGCATGCATGAAAGGCTAGTTGGCTTCTAAAGAGCCACTGGCATGCACAATGACTCAATTTGCATGGATAATCACGGTAATTTGGACACATGTATAACCTGTAGGCATGTAGTCACAGTTACATTTTTGTGAGCAGACTTTCCATTTTGAAAATTGGATCCAGATAGTAGCTAATCTGCACTACTAGGGATCATTGTTTGTAGACAGAAAATTCTCTCATCTAAAAGTCTCCTCATTGGTTGAAAGAGGTCATTGAGAATGCTGCAAATGTAGCTTTCTCCGGTGTAATTGAATTTAATCTTAACTGTATGGTTACTCCAGCCTCTTTTCTACTCTTCTCCCACACAGGCTGAAAGTGGCTTTGTAAACCTACTCCTCAATGATAATTTCATTGAGAGACAGACATTTCCTACATGACAGTGATTTCTAATCCCACAAGGACACTGGATGGTCTGAGATTTCAAACCCACAGCCTCTAGATTCAACTAGAGGGTTGGATTTATGCAAGCACTGTACACTACTGCTCTGGCTTTTCCCTTAATCCTTTAATGATTGAGTTAGAGATGAATTACTCTTTGCAAAATTTAATTTCATCTCTGTGTGTTTGTAATGGGCCAAAGTGTAGACATTATTGCATTTCAGAGACTTCGTGTAATTTTCTTTTATTTATTAGCAAGGCTGCGTCTATCTGGACTATTAGGTGAGGCCTGCACCAAGCTACAAGAGAGGAGCTTACCGTACAGGGAGGAAGAAGAGATCTGAGGACTTACCTCAGTTGACCACAGCAGAAAACTCAACAGTTGCTGATTGATATGTCTCTGCATTAGGAAAGGGCAATGACTCCAGCAAGAATTAGTGGCTTTTAGAGAGCTTAAGTGAGGTAGCCAGAGATTCCAATTTCATGATCTATCCTCCAAACTACAGGAGACAGTAATAAACTACAGCAGCGTTTTTCCAAACTAATTTGGCCATGGAACACTTTTGGGTTTGCAATATATTGATGGAACGCATACATGCTGGGAGGATTGTGCAGCAGGCATAGAGGGTTCCATACCAAACAATTGCCATGCGTAATCCTCCAAAGTTGATTTTAGAATGTTAGGGTTTTTAGATGTCTTATTTTACAAAAAATAATAAAAGAAAATCACCTCAGTAAACAACTAATGCCCTGATAGGATGGGTAGCAGCCCTATAACTAAGTATAAAAACTAAAAATTAAGTACAAACCCAAAACAAAATATCAATATAACAGCCAAAGGAAGGATGATTCGTCTCTTTTTTGTACAAAAAGAGAAAGCACAATTTTGTTCAAAAAAGGACTGTCCTTCCTTAAAGCTTAAAAAAATTTTTATAAAAAAAGAAATGCAAAACAACTTAGGTATGGTAAAATATTTCAAATTTTTATTTTTATAAATTTGTTGTTTTTACAGAAAACTGCAGGAAATAAAAATAAGTTATATTTGACAGGTTTATTTTAAATGGGAAGAGTGTTTTTGTATCTTTTGATCACAAATCTGCTTAATATTAGGAACAATGCTGGACAGTTGGATCCTCATATCACGTGCAGCATCATGTGATTTCTTTGAACATGACTTGTGCTGAAACAATCTGAACTGACTCTGATTATTTCAGCACGAGTTGCATAACAACAACCATAATATTATGAATGCATTGTAAATATTAATATACTTACAATCTAAATACTATTTCAATACCTTAGTATTTGTGATACACACAATTTTGTATTTAATATTTCAGAAGAAAAATATCGCTAACATAAATTTTTTTCATGGAATACCTATTGACATTGGCTACATCTACACTAGCAGAAATCTTTGAAATGGCCAGGCAAATGGCCATTTCGAAGATTACTAATGAGCCACTGAAATGCATATTCAGCACCTCATTAGCATGCCATGTCATTGTCGCATTTCGCTCCCACGTGGCTTATCCAGACGGGAGGTCCTTGGACCCCGCCAACTTCAAAATCTCAGCAGATAGGAATAAGGGAATTTCGAAGTTGGCGGGGTCCTTTCAAAAAGGAACCTCATCTGGACGAGCCGCATGGCAGCGAAAAGAGGCAATTTCGAAGAGCCATGGCCGGCATCATGCTAATGATGCACTGAATATGCATTTCAGCTAGTGCTAGTGTAGATACAGCCATCATGTGGAACATAGTTTGAAAAACGCTGACCTACTGTTAATGGTGTGTTCTGTTGAAAAAAGTTAGACAAAAGTTTGAGCTTTCAGGAACACTGACTGTGATTTATTATATGTTGTGCAGTACTTTGACCAATAAGGCCCATCTTGTTTGTGGCCTTTAGGCATGAATAGGCCCAGATTTTTAAAGGAAGCCCTGACACATTCATTATTGCAATTCCTAAGTCCCACTGACTTTCAGTAATGCTCCTAACTATGTAAGTCAATTTGGAGTGGCCACACTGAGTGGAGCCATGCTGATCTCTTTAATAACCTGTGTGTAATGCAATAGAAATGTTAAATAACAGTATCAGGATATGTTGGTTTTTAATAGGTTATTTTGGGTGAAGAGGCACATAAAAATATATGTCAGGGTCAAGTATTTGATGACTTAATTTCTACCAGGAAGAACAACACAAATGTTGTCAGATTTCTTAGAAACAGGAGTGGGTGAACTTCAGGCTCATTGGAGCATTTCTCCAGATCGGGTCTTAATACTTTGTGCTTCTCGGTGACGTTCATTCAAGGATTTTGGCATTTTATGTAAACAATTACTTGTGCCACGTGTATGTTCCTATATCCATTGATGTCAGTATATTTCATTTTCCCCATTTTACAGGTGTGTGAACTGTGACACAGAGAACTGGCAGAGGACGTAAGAATAGCATTTAGGATTTCTCTCTCACATCTGTCTCCTAGGCCAGGGGTCAGCAACCTTTCTGAGGCGAAATTTGACCTTTTGATCTCTGTGTGTGATCTGAATCTGCTGATACTTTTCAAAGTCACTAAGACTATGTCTGCTTACTTAAGTTATTCTGAAATAACAGACGTTCTTTTGAAATAACTTTTTGAGCATCTACATTATGCACAAGCTATTTCAAAATAAATGTGAAATAGCAGTCATGCTATTTTGAATTTCGTAAACCTCATTGCAGGAGGAATAATGCTTATTTCAAAATAGATATTTTGAAATAGGTACTGTTAAGACACCGAATAGAGCTATTTTGTAATAAGGCATAATGACATCCAATGGCACTATTTTGAAATAGGCACTATGGCTGCAGCTACACTGGTCCCTCCTTTTCGAAAGGGGCATGTCAATGAGGGAATTTGGAAAATGCTAGTGAAGTGCTCATATGAATATGCAGTGCCTCATTAGCATAACGGTGGCCACACATGATTTGAAAGTGCCAGTGTTGGCACCTGTGCTGGCAGTTGCTGACCCCTACCTAGGCTTTCTTCATAGACCCACATGCTTTGATGCTTAGTAGAATCTGATATGAACAATATCAACTTGTATTAGTAGAACTGGATTAGACTCATTCAAGAAAGCCCTATTGTTACAAGCTTCCTGGTTCTTCCACTTTCCAGGCTGCTCAGAAATTCCAAAAGGATAGCAATTTCCAGATGACAAAGGCAAATGCAGATTTGTGTGAAAAGAAATGTGTATGGCAACAGGGACAGAACTCAGATCCTTGAACTTTAAACAGATAGGGCCCCACTATGTGAGCTGCAGTAGACTTATCCCTGCTGCTTTACAATTTAGATCCTGTAAGACTAGAGTGAATTGTTCTAATTCAATCCAATCAAAGACAGAGGAACATTTTAGATTGGGGTGGGCAAATTCTGGCCCATGGACCAGCTCTGATCTGCCAAGTTTCATCCCTGGCAGGTCCCACCTCTATATTTACCTGTGCCTCTGCAGGTGTTGGGTGATTGCAGCTCTTGTTGGCTGCAGATCGCCATTCGTGACCAATGGCAGCATCAGGAAGCAATATCTTGATTCATACTGCTTTCCGCCGCTCCCATTGGTTGTGAATGGTGATCTGCAGCCACAGAGAGCTGCAATCACC